>NC_090925.1:837632861-842632861 GCF_040938575.1 Ambystoma mexicanum
TAGATATTTTCGAGGAGCGAAATCCAAGAACTGCCGACAGTAAAGCGTGTAGAAAATCTGAAGATGGCCACTTGGGGTGGAGCGGAGGACGACTAATGCCATTGGCTTTTGCCAGTATGACCCCAAAGTGACAGCAAAAGGCTGTCACAGCGACAAGCAGTTTCAGTTTTTAAAGCAAAACTGCTCTTAAGATTACGGAGGATTCCCAGCCTGATGAAGGGGAAAATTCATGAGCATGTGAATCCATCTAAGATACCATTCTGGAGAAGATGTTGCCATTCCTGAAAGGCCTGCTTAATCGTCAGCAGTTCTTTTTCTATTACAGAGGGGTTGATCTCACAAGGAGTGAGTTTTCTGGAGTAATAGGAAATGGGGTGTCAGTGTTGTGTTGCATTATGGGCGGTACAGATTTGTCAGAAGAATCAGCCTCAAGGATGAAGAGGGTCAAGTTTCATCAGGATATTGTAACAAAGTAGCTTGGGGAAAGGCTTTCTTGAGGGCAATGAAAGTGACTTCTGCTGTGTTGTCCCAGTGCAACTGAGTTTAGAACACAAATGATGTATGCAGTCAGGTCGGAGTATCCTGATATAAACAGGTGATAAAAGTTGGCGAACCCCAGGAAGCGCTGTGTGGACTTGACGTCCTGGGGGCTAGTCCATCCTACCATTGCTTGTATTCTACAAGGGTCCATGTAAAACTCAAATGGGCTTATGATGTACCGGAGGAAGTCAATACGTTCTTGACGGAAGGACCACTTTTCAGCTTTGGCATAAAGAGGATTGGCTGCCAGACAGGTGATGACATGTAACACGTGTTGTCTGAGGACAGCAAGCAAGGGAGAAAAGAAGAGGATGTCATCTAGTTAGACACAAACTAACATACTAAGTACTTTCGAAAAGTGAGTCCATGAAGCGCTGGAAGACGACTGGGTCTTTACAAAGGCCAAACGGGATGACTCGATATTTGAATTCCCCCAATGATGTTTTGAATGTAGTCTTTCACTCATCGCCCTCCTTTATCCGGTTTAGGTGATGTTTATGTATAAAGTGAAACGTAAGCCACCAGGGCATCATGGCGCCGCTCAACAGGACACAGACACACACACAGACAATTAGAACAGGTGAGATTTTAAGGCTTGCCAGAAGGAGAAATGATTAGACAGGATCTGTAAATTATAGGGCAGAGAGTTCAAAAGGGATAAGGCTGCTACTGAAAAAGCACTGCCACCGATCCAGAGGAGCTTGCACCTAGGGACTAACAGCAGGCAGTCATCTGAGGAGCGGAGTGCTCAGCCAGGCAAATATGGCTGAATTTTTCCTGAAGATATTCCGCCCCCTGACCATTGAAAGCACAGTGCACGATGCAGGCTGTTTTGAATTGGCTACACTGGGCAATAGGCAGCCAGTGAAGTTAGTGTAATACTGGTGAGATATGGGCATGGCGAGAAGAGTAAGTGGCTAGGTGTGCTGCAGAGTTCTAGAAAACTTGGAGGCGCTGCAGGAGATAGGCAGGTTGAGCCAGGAATTGCGAGTTGCAATAAATCGACAGAAGTCACCAAGGCTGACACAACCAGGGCTCGAAGCTCAACCAGAACTAAGGGGAGAACCTTCCATAGGAGCTTCAGATAAAAATAGCCCTGCTGACATACAGCACAAACTTGGGGCTCCATTGAGAGAGAGGCAGATCGTTTCATATCCAAGTATTTTACAGTGGTGGAGGGCATAGGTAGAGACCCAATATACAATAGACTATATTCGCCAATCTTGATCTGAGGTGTGCCTATCGTAGGGATTACAGGATGTCTCAGATGAGGGGCAATGGGTACCGATCCATGCATGTGATCTCATTGAGCAGACGAAGCAAGGACGTAATGTGCCATGCTTCTTAGACATCCCCTGCAAGGGAACAGGATGGCGAAATATAGCCTATTTATAGACGCTCATCAAGTTACTTCCCAGAAGTCGCTCTTCTCTTGTACAGTGAGTGTACATACCCATGTGGGATTGGCTTGTCCAGCAGGAAATGTATCTCGCAATCGAAAGGGTGATGCAGATGCATGGGAATCTTCTTCGGGTTTGGAAAACATGGCAAAAGGCATGGTATTTTGGAGGCACTTTGTGGATTACAACCCATAGTTCTTTGTCTGGCGTAGCCAGACCAGATATCACACCGACAAACCACAATTTGTAGCACTGGTTTCTGATCGAAGGGGAAAGTCAATGTTGTAGTACAACAATCAATGATCCGATTGTGTCAGATCAACCAGGGAAGATTTAACACTATGGGGAATTAAGGTGCCCACATCACAAAGGCAATGACTTCCGTAAGGTGCATGACCTGTCGGGTCAAAGGTATGAAGTGTTGATGCACCAGACCCGATGCCAAGTGGATGACATCGTTGACTTCGATAGGGCATTCAACAGGTTTTGGAAGTAGTGGTATTGCTATTTGGAGAGAAAAGGATACATCAATATAATTTCCTTACACTCCAAGGTCGATCAGGGCCGAAATAGCTGTCTGGGCTGTCCCAGTCACACCACGTCCGCAGTACTTACAAGGAAATGCAGCAGGCAGGCATTTTAGGAAGAATTTAAGAAATCGAAAGGATTACAGGAAGCTTTGGCTTGTCCACCCCACCCGTCTTCTGTCCTAGCAACTAGCCATCTAGTTTCCCACCAGCTTTGGGAGATGTAGAGGGCATAAACCTAGGTACTGTCCACTTCCTCCACAATAAAGACATAATCGTGCAACAGTGTTCTCTTCCTTTCCGCTTTGGATAGTGGACCTTCGTAATGCAACCAACTGCATAGGCTTCACGGTAGGTTCTTTGGGTACTTAAACTGGAGGAAACTGAGGTTGAACGTCCTGACTCCAGCCCTTTTTTGTTCATCCCGCCTTTCAGTCAATTCGGTGAACAATACAAATGACATGATCAATGAGATCTTATAATGTATCGTGTTCAGGCTTATGGACCAATTCGTTCTTCTAGTCCTCACAGAGCTCTCAGAGAACAAGGTAGGCCGAGTTATCTCCACCCATTGGGCATCGGCACCAGCTGGCGGAACCAACTAATGTATGTGACTAGGTCCATTTGTTCCCGTTTTAAGTCTAGCAACTGGTTCTGATTCAACAAAGGTAGCAGGCGCCCCTCTCTCGGAAGAACAAGGCATGATAACCTGTTCAGTGGTTGTTTACCACGTTGAGAGATCGCAGCCATCTGCTTTTTGCTCACTGTACCTTTCACAGATGGGAAATATCCATTTGCATATCAGTCTTTGTCCTGCCCACATGGGCAGTGCAGCACCGAAATGCTATGGCAATTCCTCTCTGAACAAGAGTACCACCAGCAACCCCATACACGTCAGAAAGCCTTGAGGCAGCGCAGGCGGAATAAAATAATTTTGCAGGATTGCGGGGAGACAAGCCCAAATTCCTGCAGGCGGCGAGAGGAATACCAGAGCACGTCTTACCTGGTGAGTTCATAACTTGGCAGTGACCCGGAGGACTCCTTCCCCAGCTTGCATGTGCAAAGCAGGAAGTGTCTGGCGAGTGAGGAACACTCGCATATGAATTAAAGATGCTCTGAAAGCATTTTTGAATCTTAAACCTTTGACAAGCAGCAGAAGCAGCACTTGCATATAAGTTAAAGCAGCTCTAGAAAAAAAAATCAGATTTATTTTGAATACTGAACTCATAAAAAGCAACGAAAACAATTTGTAATAAAACCAAATGACTGACTTTACAAATGTGAGTCTGTGGAAAACGCAGCAACCCGATGGGGTGAAAATGTTACGAAATAATACCTACAAGCATTGCCCAAGTCAAGAGAGACTAAAAATACAACCCAACAAATTTTGCCAACAATGAAAAGGGGCTAATGAAAAGTTCTAGAATGTAAGACTTGTTACCCATCCTTTACCCCATCTATGGCAAAAGCTGGTATACACTCACATTGTCAAGGCCAAGGGAGGAGCCGAGTAACATTATTTTCTTGTCAGTATTTGGTTACTGGTGCAGTGGGGAAATAAGAGTGGCAAAAAGTCTGCCCTTCTGGAGAAGGATATTTGGAAGGAGAGAAGCATTATTTGTATGACAGTATTGAATAGTGTCAATGCAAATCTTCTTTCCCCTGCAGAGTTATGAACAATTTTGAAGCTGCAATCTGGTGAACCTTGGGAAAATGTGAATATTTTGTTTGTTGACTTTAACCACAAAAGCACCATTACTTGTGAAATGCTGTTCTGCAGGAGAGTATGCCCGTATGGCAAACCTTTTCAGGAGTAGGCCTGGCATGGGAGTATACCAGGAAATTCAAAGTGCTACAAAGTGGTCCTGATAAAGTGAACCTATGCTATTAAGGTGCGGAAGAAAGAATTGTGTAAAGCTGTTTATATTGAAGAAGTTGCATTTCTTTTGAACCCATCAGTTGTGGCAAATCATTCGGACCAAAAAGGTACTGTGAGAAATCGAGGGAATTTGTCTCTTCTCGCCAAAGGGGAGCCTCCCCTTTGAGGTTAAGGAGGTGAAACCGCTCCTCAAGACCTTCCTCCAAGGTTCTGGGCATGTGTGACCTCACTGGGAAATGCTCCCCCTTGGGACTCCTGTTCATGTGAGGACTCTATAGACCATCCACCATGGTAGCTTATATGGCACTATCAGATATGAAGAACATTATAAAGGTACAGAGAACAAAACTAAAATACCACATTATGACCAATGAGGAAGATCTGTCTCTTTTAGAAGAAACATACATTTAACAGAGATGAGGACGCTGAACGAGCAGAGCCCGCGAAGGAGTGGTGATGTACCGAGCCTGAGAGAAGAGTGTAAGCAGGGGAAGCCCCCAGACGATGTGACGCCTGGAGGTAGAGAAGCCGAGGGGAGTTGTGTAGCCAGCGACTTTCAGAAGTCCTAAGCAGCACAGGGACACACTGGCAGCCCAGCATTGCTGAGTAGATGGGACCAGAGAAGAGGATCCTTCTCCCGGTGGTGGCGGGACCATGACAACTTTGTGGTGGGCCATGCACCATTCTAACAGTGCCAAAACCACCCAGCTGGGTAGTCCACTAGACACCCAATGAACCGCATTCTAGCATGGTCGCAACAAGAGAGGGACCCAAGGGCAGGACACCAACAAAAAGGAGAAACATTAAACCCGTAGCAGAGAGAGAGCGAGAACATAAGCAAGTGCTGTGCACGACAGCATTGACCCTGCAGATACAGAGGAAAAAGGGAACAAATGCGCCTGAAAGAGAAGGTATTATGAATTGGGCACAAACACCCTGGGAAGAGTGGCAAGTATCACATGGTTTCAGAAATAAAAAGTGGAGGAAACCAGAGAGAGAAGTATCTAAATATGGATAGGAAGTGAAATCAAGAGAACCAGATAAGAGGAGAGAGAAGCTAACTGAGCAACCACAGGAGAGGGGGAAGGTTCAGTACATACAAAGGAGACTGTGATGAATCTAGCAATATCGTCACTGATTATTTATTTTATTTATTTTTTACATTTGTAAAGCGCACTACAGCCCCAAGGCATTGAGGCGCTGTTTACATGAAAGTGTACGTAGTCATGTGTACATTAGGACATGCGGTTACTTGGTTACAACATATGTGCTAGGTTACAGAGTACAGATGGGAATGCGGCGCCTGTCTTTTAGACAAATAGGCTAGTTTTAATGGCCTTGCGGAAAGCTAGGTGAGAGTCGATTACCCTAAGGTGTGAAGGTAGTGCGTTCCAGTGGGTGGCAGCGATGGCTGGGAAGCTGGAGCCCCCTGCACGCACTCTGCAGGTTTTGGGCTTGGTGATCAAGTTGGTGTAGGCTAGCCTGGATGGCTTTGTGGAAGTGGGGAAGGCGATGCGCTGGGCGAGGTAGGGGGGTGCCAGATCATGGAGGCATTTGTGAGTGATGGAGAGGATTTTAAAGATGATTCTTTGTTTGACAGGAAGCCAGTGAACCTGTCTCCTTAGGTCTGATATGTGGTCCTTTTTTGGGAATCCCGTGGCAGCCCTAAGGGCATTGTTCTGGACAAGTTGGAGTTTGGCGATGTTTTTGCTGGAGGTGCCTCCGAGGAGAGCATTACAGTAGTCCAGTCTTGAGCCGATAGTGGCTCTAGCGATGGTAAGGCAGTTCTGTGTCGTTAGGAAGGGTCTTACTGCGTTGAGCAGTTTTGAGTAGTATGCTGAAGAGGCAGCAATGGTGTTAACCTGTCTATTCATGGTGAGATTAGAGTCAAGGTAGACACCCAGAGTTTTTACTGTATGGGACACAGCGATGGGTATATTATCGATGGTGAAGGAGCGATATTTCTTGTTGAGGTTGCCCAGGATGGTAGGTGACCCAACGAGCAGAAGCTCGGTTTTGTCACTGTTAAGGCATAGCCAATTTTCAATCATCCAGGCTTGGATAGTACAGTAGATGGAGTTGAGGGATATCCTATCTGCCTCATAGTCACCTGTGAGGGGGATGAGCACCTGGGTGTCATCAGCGTAGTTAGTATATGAGATACCCAGGGTGTCAAGAAGGTTGAAAAGGGGCCTAGTAAATAGGTTGTAGAGGGTGGGCGCAATGCAGGAGCCCTGAGGAACCCCACATTTGATCTGACTAGGGGAGGAGCATGCTGAGTCTGACAAGACTTTCATGGCCCTATCCTGTAGAAAGGAGGTGATCCAAGCACATGCTTTAGGGGAGAAGTTAGCTGCGATGGAGAGGTGATGGCAAAGAGTATTATGGTCCACGAGGTCAAACGCGGCCGATAGATCAAGAAGCAGAAGGAGCGGTGGTTTACCAGCGTCTCTGATGTCGTCCATTTGATTTTTTAAATCGAGGAGGGCGGTTTCGGTGCCGTGTCGTGGCCTGAAGCCTGATTGCCGAAGGGCCAGAAGGTGGTGATCCTCGAGGAATTTCTGGACTTGCAAGGCTGCTTTGTCCAGAATTTTAAGCAGGAAGGGGACGGTGGTAATGGGCCTGTAGTTCCCTGGTGCCGCGGGGTCGAGGGAGGGCTTCTTGAGGAGCGGTCGTACCCAAGCCTCCTTGAGGTCAGATGGGACGTGGCCAGACTGGAAGGAGGCATTGATGAATGCTGTCAGGAAGGGTGCGAGTGTCGCGCCGCAGTCCTTGATGAGCTGAGAGGGGCAGGCGTCGCCCTTACAGTTAGATGGTTTAATGGTTTTTAGGAGGGAAATTACTTCGGATTCCGTTACGTCCTTGAAGTTGAATACAGGGGAGGGTTTGATTTTGGTCTCTTTGTTCTGTTTGCTATTCTGAGTGGCAATTAGGAGAGTAAGGGCCTTTTGGTGATCTTGGATTTTTGTTTGTAGGGTGTTTAGTTTGTTGAGCATGGCAGATTGGATGTCGTTGCACCATTTCTCATCCTTCAGGAGGGTGGGTGGCGGGGTGGAAGGGGTTTCCAGCTCCCTGAAAATGGTGAAGATTTCCCTTGTGCCGGATTTGGCGTTGGCTATCCTAGTGTTAAAAGCGTTTGCTTTAGCATGGACTATGCTTAGTTTATAGTCTTTGGAGATGGTCTTGAAAGCTAGTTTGGTTGCATCATTGGGGTTGGCTTTCCAGGCTGCGAGGGTGGCTCGTTTCTTTGTACGCATTTGGAGCAGATCCTGGGTGAACCAGACATTGGTGTGCTTGGATTTCTTAGCTTTCCTGAGAGTGAGGGGGGCAATAGCGTCAACTGCTTGAGTGATTGCTAGCTTGAAGGATCTGGCAAGGGTTTCTGGAGGGAAGCTTCTCTTATGTGGACAGGGAAAGGCAGAAGCTACCCGACTGACTCTGGGGGTGGCTATCTGCAGGAGGACCACGTGGGGGAAGACATACCTCAGAGAGGCAGACAACTACTGGATCAAAGTCAACTTGATTACAATTCCTAATGACACTCGTGCGTCTCTGCAACATATCTACATGGCTTATTGTGATGTAGTTAAAGAATGCCCTGGTTTTCTCAACCAACCATCTTATTTAACCCCCCCCACCCTGCCTTTTTAGTACTCAAATGAGGAAGAGGGATAGAGCAATGAAGATGACCAGAAGGGGGAAGCTAACATAGCTTTCTCGTCTTTGGAGAATGTTGAGCAATGCCAGGAAGTTTAATGCTGACACAGCTGACCAGATGGCGAGAGAGGTGTAGAGAATGAAACTGTTGGTAACTTGTTCTAATACCGGTTAGAACATTGAAGGTGAACAGACTGTAAAAAGCAATGCAGAGGCTGACATGAATGGCGTGCAAGGAGGCCCAAATAAAGGATGGCCCTAAGCAGCTGAAGAAACACAGAGCAGAAGGCGGCAAATTGAGGGCTAACAAGATGCACACCGAGTCAGTGGACCGAAAAGGAAGGAGAAGGAATGACACGAGGAACACCAAAGCTGCCCAGTAAGCCCATGGAAAGCGAATGGGTTATCAGAGCACTTGCAGGTGAATGCTGTGTCGCACTAACAGCATGAGAGAGTCAAAATGATAGCATTAAAGAAGCCAATACGGATACAAGCAATATTAAGACTTGGAAAAATGGCGACCCAATATTTGAGGAGGAATTATTGTAAATGTGAACTTTGTTGAGGAAGGTTCGAGGACACAATATTTGAAAAGAAGGTTTGAAACAGATACAAACTTTATTGAGAAAGGGTCGGTAACTCAATATTGGAAAAGCATTAGTACGTGGATTAAAGTGAGTAGTTGAACGGAAAAGCCCTGGCAGGTTAGTGAACCAGGCAAACAAGAAGTCTGTAACTTGCACACATACAGGCAAAGAACAAGTTACTTACCAACTGTAACGGTCTTTTCGACTGGATGTTTCTCCCACGTGTTCCTTATCTATGATATTTATATCACACTAGCTTTGCTGTTTCGGAAAAATAAAATGTCGGCAGAGGGTGCTGTGCACGAGGTTGTGGCGTGGATGTCCCTCGACTGTCTCCGTAGCATGTCGACGTCACCAGTCGTATAAGTAGCTCGTGCCGCACCCGTTGGCTTCAGTTCTGTTTTTTTGTGGTATTATGCGAGGAACACCCAGGTGTGCCTCAGACTGTGAGCTCTTTGTGAGCGAGCAGTGTAAATAACGTAAAATGTACTGAGGGGTAGGATGGGAGGGGCAATGAGAAATACGTGGGAGGAACATCCAGTCGAAAGAACGTTACAGTTGGTAAGTAACTTGTTCTTCAAATGTATTGTGCCCTCCATGTATTCCTCATCTATGATAGACTCCCATATCAGTAGTAAAATTTGGAGGTGGGAGAACTAATTATTTTTAAATCATGTACGGAATGAAGTACAGCTTTTGCAAACAGACCTTCCTAGGAAGAAGAGGCATCTAAGCAGTTCTGCTTAACAAAGGTGTCCATTGATGCCCATGTTACAGCTGAACAAATATCAATTACAGGGACTCCCCTCTTCAGAGCAGTGGAAGTAGCCATACCCCTTGTGGAATGGGCATGAAGTCCTTCCGGTGGGTCTTTCCCAGCTAATCTGTAGCACTCTACTATAGCCAAAGTAATCCAGCTGGATACAGTTTGTTTTGTCACAGCTAATCCCAGTTTATGGCCGGTGTAACCCACAAAAAGTTGGTCATCCTGGCGCAATCTTGTCATTCTTGATATATAAAAACACAGAGTCCTTTTTGAGTCCAGTCTGCGTAACCTCTCCTCTTCTTTACCCAAATAAGGAGGATAGAAGGTTGGAAGTGTGATTTTTTTGAGACAAATGAAATTCAGAAACTACTTTCGGCAAGAAAGAAGGTTTAACTCCAAGTACCACCTTATCCGTGTAAAAGGTAGTATACAGTTGTTTGCATGAGAGAGCATGCAATTCACTAACCCTGCGGGCTGATGTTAAGGCCACAAGAAGGACAGTTTGGAGTGTTAAAAGCCTTAAAGGACAGGGATGTAGGTGCTCAAAAGGTATACAAGCTAGGAATCTCAACACAAGATTCAAGTCCCAAGTAAGGACGTGAAAAGGTATTGGAGGGTACACATTTGGGAGCCCCTTCAAAAACGGAATAATCAAAAGGAATCTTAAAATAGGAAACCTCTTCTGAGGAGCGCTTGAATATGGAAAGCGCTGCCAAATAACCTTTTATTGTCCCAATCTGGAGCCCATATTGGCCAGATATAATAGAATAGATAGCACTATAGGAGTGCCACATTGAAAAGGGTCCACATTCTTATTTTTGCACCAGTTACTGAATTTATTTCAAAAACACCGGTACAGAGATTTAGTTGCTGGCCTTCTGGCCGAAGGCATAATCTCCATTATGTCATCTGGGAGGTCCCAATCCTTATCTCAACCTCTCAGAGACCATGCGTGAAGGTCGAGTGTCTTGACCTCTGGATGGAGAACTCGACCTTCCTCTTGCGAGAGAAGAACCTCTCTTTGTGGAAGACTTAGAGGGCAGATGGACATGTCCAGAAGTTCTGGGTACCAACATCCACCTGGCCCAATCCGGGGCAATCAGGATCATGGGTTTCCTGAACTTTCTTAACCTCCTGATTACGTGAGGAATCACGGGGCCTGGGGGAACGTGTACAGAAGTGAAAATTCCCAGTCCACTACGAATGCGTCTCCTAGAGCTCCTCTTGAGGGAAATTCCCTTGAGCAGTACTGATCGCACTTTCGGTTGACCGAGGTCGCAAACAGATCCTCCTGAGGGGTTCCCCAAAGGGTGAAGATCTCTTGAAGGACTTCCTGAGCTAGTTCCCACTCATGGGATACTGTGCTCTGCCTGATCAGAGAGTCTGCCGCTGTGTTCTGCTCTCTGGCTAGGTGAACTGCCGACAGATTCCTTCTCGTATTGCCCAGAACCAGAGCTGCATTTCCTCTCTGCACAGTGGTAGTGACCCTACGCCTCCTCTCTTGTTGAGGTAGTACATTAGTACATGGCCACTGTGTTGTCAGTCATTAGCAGGACATTCCTTCCCTGTACAGAGGGCAGAAAGGCCTTCAGCACTAGTCCGATAGCAGAGCTCCAAAAGGTTGATGTGTAATTTGGAGTCCGATGGAGACAAACTACCGCTGATCGTCAGATCGTTGGTATGGGCTCCCCAACCCTTGAGTGAGGCATTCGTCACTACTGTTATCTCCGGCCATGGTTGCCAAAAATATTCTCCCCTGAGAATATTGTTGTTACCAGCCCATCATAGGTGGTCCTGGGCAACTGTGCTTGGAACTTTCAGAAGATCCTACATATTCCCCAAGAGTTGGGACCACAAAGTCCTGAGGGGCCCATTGAAGGGATCTCATTCTCAATCGAGCCTCTGACACCAGAAAAATGCAGGATGCCATGAGGCCGAGCAAACTCAGGAAATTGATGGCTGGCAGATGCTGGGCATTTTGGAATTTTTTTACCATCTGAAAAATGTGGCAAGCGCATTTCGGGAGGCAAGGCTTTCCCTGATGAAGTGTCCAGGACTGCTCCGATAAATTGGAGTCTTTGGAATGTTACCATATGGGACTTCTTGTAATTGAGGGAGAAGCCCAGTCTGTGAAGGGAGTGGCAGGTGATTGGGAGATGTTCCTGAGCTTGTTCGGGGGAACAAGCCATGATCAACCAATCGTCCATGTAGAGGTAGACATGAATCCCCCCTCGCCTGAGACTCACTGCCACCACAGCCATCAATTTGGTGAAAACCCTTGGGGCGGAGATCATCCCAAATGGCAGAACTCGAAACGGATAGTGAGAGCCGCCAACCGACAACCCCAGGTACTTTCTGTGCTTGAGATGGATTGGCACATGAAAGTTAGCATCCTGAAGGTCCAATGATACCAACCAGTCTTGGAGTTGGAGAGCCTGAAGGATCTGAGAAAGGGTTACCATCTTGAACTTGTCCTTCCTGAGTAACTTGTTCAAGCTTCTTAAGCCCAAGATGGGCCTCAGTCCTCTGTCATCCTTTGGGATGAGAAAGTAAGGTGAGTACCAACCCTTGTTGCTCTCCGCTACAGGTACATGTTCTATTTGTCACGCCAAGGCTCTGCAATGTCTATGAATACCTCATCCCCAAGCACTGGTCAGGGAGGAATAAGAGATACTCCCTAACCAGTTATTGAGGCCACAGGTGCGAAGGAGCAGGAACACGGGTACCAGGTAGCTGCAAGGAAAAAGGTTAGGCAAACGTAAGTACAAGGCCAAGAATTACAGATGGGGTCAAAAATAGGAGGAGTGGGCAACACCTACCTAAACTGCAGGATGGGAAAGAATTGAAGACCCCACGTAGTCCAATGATTGTGGATGATGGGGGGGAGGAAGTATCAGGAGGATACTGGAACCCTAGTCTCCTTCGAGGTTGGAGCACCTGATGCAGAGCACAGCTAGAGTCCAAAGCAAACTTGAGCCAATGAGGAATCCAAGAGAGTAGTCCTAATATCCATAACCAAGAAGTCCAAAGTCCATGAAAACAATGTCCAAGGCACCAAATCCAAGGCAAAGGCAAACCGGTAACACAAAAAAACAAGGTCCAAGAGCCGAGAAAACGGGATCCAAGCACAACAAACGCCACTTGTAACGCTAAAGAACAACTGAGAAGTGTGGAGGAGTGGAATCAGCATTCTATTATGCTGGTTCTTTGATCATGTGACCGCTTCCTCATTGAACCACGTGAGTGGCATTGCATGTCACGTGAACTGTTTGACCAGGAAATGGCAACGGGGTTGGCTGGACGGAATGGTCTCTTGGTATCACGTGAGCGAGGTCGAGTGACACGTGACGAGGAAGTAGTGCCGGCGAAACCAGGCGCCCCCCAGCGCCATCGTGGCCACAACCACCAGGATCCTGCGTGTTGCTTCCCCAGCGCGGGGCTCCTGGTGCAGCGGGATCTGGAGGGGCACAGCCGAGAGGGATTCCTGACACAGGTATCATGCTGCAGGGTGGTCTGGGCTATGTGTGTAGGAGTCGGGGTGGACTGGGTTGTTTGAGCAGGGTTTTTCGTGACACTACTGCACGTTTCTCCTTCAGGGATAACATTTCCTGCACAAGGAGCAGATCTGGAATTCTGACAGAGTTGGCTCCCGGTGGATGGTCCTGAGGCCTTTTTAGGAAGGGAAGGCAGTAACCTTGCGCTACTGCTTCTAGTGCCCCAGCATCTGAAGAAATGCCCCGCCATTCGTTCAGATGCTGAGAGATTCTGCCTCCCACCGGGATCTTGTGTGCTAAGGTCTCAGATTTGGAGGTGGCTGCAGGAGCGGCTGAGGGCAAAGATGCCGCTGCTGAGGCTGATTTTGCACCTCTTCCTCGTCCACTATGAGGGAAACTTATTTTACCTTTCTGTGCAGCCTGTCCTCTTCCTCTACCAAATGAGAAGTAGTTTAGAAAAGAACGACCTCTCCAGGAAGATGAGCCCGAATAAGGTTTTTGAGGCTGTTGCATAGATGCGCTAAGTGACTTAGCTGCCGCCTTAGAGGACTGCAGTTTTTCTACGCTCTCATCAGCTTTACTGCCGAACAGCCTTGAGCCGTCGAAAGGCATGTCCAGTAGCCTGGCCTGCACGTCCAGTGTAAACCCCCCGACGTCCTCAACCACGCAAATCTGTGCAGTAGTGTGCTTGCAGCCATGCATCTGCTGATGCGGTCAACAGTATCCAATCCAGATTGGAGGCATTCCCCCATTGCCTCCTTACCATCTTTCACAATATTCAGAAAGCCTTCCCTTTCTTCGCCTTCTGGAATATGTTCGGCCGCTGCCTTTACGCAATCCCACAGGGTATGGGTGACCCTGGCCAGGGTACAGGTAACATTTGCTGACTTAAAATACCTTGCGAGCCCAAGCGTCCACCTTTTTATCCTATCTGGGGGCAGGGATAGATCAATAAGCTGACTGCCTCACGGAAGTAGCAGCTTGTACCAGTAGACTTTTTGGTGTAGGGTGTTTACTCCAATAATCAGGGTCACAGGTTGATAGCCTATATTTATTGGGAAAGTCTTTATTGACTGCTGCAACAGACTCAGAGGTCTCCCAATTTGCAACCACTGTTCTTTGAAGAGCCCCCTTTTGGGTGCCCTGGTTCAGGATATCGGTCATATCATCTTGTTCAAAGGTTGGTAAAGACCTACCCAAACCCAAATATTCAGCAACTCTGTTCATCAACATCCTGTACCCGGAATATGCATGTTCTGAAGGATCAGGTTTTTGAAAATCTAACTCTGGTGACGTGTCAATGCCACTGGCAGAGTGAACGGTGTCACACAGGTCTCTCATTCTTGACTCAGGATCAAACAATTCCTCTGGCACATTTCTTCCTCTGAGGCACTTTCTTCCTCAAAAATAGAGGACATGGACTTAGTCTGATTTGGATAAAGGTGTATACCTTTTTTCCTGTTCCGGAATTTGCCTCGAGGGAATCTAAGGATTCTTCGAAATCGTCGATGACGACTTTGATAAAGGAGCCAATATCTCCTTCGGCTTCGAGGTAGTCAGCGCCGATGAACTCGTCGAGTGCTTCAACGGTTTATGCTGTCTAGCCGATACCGGGGGAATCACTCGAATCTCAAGGAACCTTCGACGTTTTAACGTGTCCGGTCGAGATCGTAGAGTTTCCTCCTTACTACTGGTCTTGGCCTTAGTCGTTTGACTCTCCTGTGTCATCCAAAGGAGCGACTAGGCTCTGGCTCTTATGAGGTTTCTTTGAGGGGGTTGGGCCCAATTCTCAAAGACCTTCAACATTTGTTTTCTAAACTCTTCCCATTTCCTAGTGGAATCCGCATTAGTCGGACATCTTACCATCTCGGCAGATGCGTCAGATGAAGAGGAAGGAGATCTATGCCTCCTCTTCATCTTCTTAGTAGAAGACGAACAACGTCTCGATCTACTCCTAGATCGAGATCTCTTCGAGTGTTTATGCCTATCGGAGTCTCTCGACTCTCCGGACTTTCTATGCTTCTTAGAAGCAGCCTTAGAAGAGGCTCTCGAAGCTTCCCGCCCCACCGCTAGTTTACTTTTTCGTTCGGGAAGAGCTTTCTCCGTCATCGATTGACAGGAGCCACAGTCGCCTCCGATGGTCCAAACCCAAGCACCAAAGGCAAACACAGTGAGAGTCAGTGAGCGACATTTTGGAACCACAGTCGACACACGTTTTAAACCCCGTCTTAGGAGTGTAAGGGGTCGAAGATGACATTTTCTCTGGGGAAAATATGAAGCAAGATGTTAACTCGATTGCGAAGCCATCAAAAAGACTGAACTGAAGTAAACGGGTGCGGCACGAGCTGCTTTTACAACTGGTGACGTCGACACGCTACGGAGACCGTCGAGTGACATCGACGCCACAACCTCGTACACGGCGCCCTCTGCCCAAAAACAGTTTTTCCTGAAACAGCAAAGCTGGTGAGATACGCATATCATAGATGTGGAATACGTGGGAGGAGACACAATCCATTTGAAACAGCACTGCGAAATCCTGGCAGGAGAGTAAACCAGGAATGAAAAGGGAAGTAAACCTGACATTTTGAAACAGTGACAAACGGATATAAAAGGGAAGAATCATCCCCCTTTTAAGGATCAGTGAGGAAGTTGCAATTACCCTGGCAGGAGAGTACACCAGGAAGGTAAAGCAGCTAATGGAAGCATAGAGTGTGAGAAACTGAACATTTAAGAGAAATGTTATTTGAGAGAAACTCAAGGGAACACTGATCCACCTTGGAAAAACTTGAACTGTGATAAAGTGACTTTTTAAATAACCAGAAGAAATCTAGGGGAAGGGGATCCCCTTTCCGGGAGGAACTTTATTCGTTTCAGTACCTTAAAACTTTATATTTAGGAACTCTGAAAGAAAGGCTGCAAGTGCATAGCTTACCCAAGTCCCCCTGTACACATATTCAGTTTAGAGTGTAAGGGTCAGCATATGGTTTATGGACACAGGGGGGAGGACGCTCCTGTTTAACATCCTGACAGGTGATCTATCATTTTGTTGAGGGGTGGAAACCCCTCTTAAGATTAGGTATAGGTAGGATTTCCCCGAAACCCTCTTATTATTTTGATGAATAAAAGTCTACAGCAAGCAGCTAACATGCCACTGTATCAGAGTCTTACTCTTGATACCTTACAATACCCAACCTAACATTCGGGGTTACAAGAGGCAGAAAGGCATATAAGCTTGGATCAAAGTACAGAAAGAGTGATAACAAGAACTGTGGAACTGTCCCAAGAGTGGACTATAAACCAAAGTGCATTGTAAACTTATTACAAGACCTTGTCCAGAAGGTGGCAAGATACCATTTGAAGAGATCTTACTGAAGAGAACTTTTGACTGGAGAGACTTTGCCATAAGGGAATACCGGGAAAGGGGAGATATTCTCCTAATATAATTGTAAAATTGAATAAACCAAAAAAAGAATAAAAAAAATAACAGGTTTTGGACCAGGGACATTTTTTTTTTTATTCAAACCGTTGTTTATTAGTTCGATCAACAAACCTTTACAACTATTATACTTAAATAGTAAACATTTCTTTGTATTATACATTTGATATTTCAGATAACTGTTTTCCTTCCTACTAATCTGTTCCCTTTACCTACATTATACAATTTAATATAAATTATATAATAAACACTTAACAGTTCATTCATTTGCTGTTCACCATATAGCCAATATTTTGACATCTTCAATTTGAAGAAGCTACCAAATTGCGTTACCATAGCCCAACCTTTATATAAGAGCATGTCAGGAGGAAAGCAATATTTACAGTACCCAATCACCTATTTGCTATATCAATAGACAAGTAGCATTTGCTACACAAAAGCAATACAAGAAAAGTATTAATTACATCAGCCAAACTCTATCCCTTGAATCTTTTGGAACATATTCTCAAGTTCATGATTTAGGATTGTTAAGAGTCCACACAAAGACAATATAAAACTCGTTCTAGTCCCCCACATACAGGCTAACCAAAGCCATTCCCTGGTAGCCTCAGGGAATGCACCATCTGTTGCAATTGTTAATAAACGTGTTGTCTCAAAATGGGGACAGAATATTACTAGATGTTTCAGCGTTTCTTTGATAGAGGCGTCATTACAGAACCTACATCCCAAAACCCCATCTGTTTTTAGGTGAGGGCTCCAACTGCCAATTCTAAAGTTAGGGATTGGTTCATTTTGAAACGAAAATAAATTTCCCTGGCTTTATTACAGGGAAATTGCATTATATACGGTTTGTGTAGACGTCTAAGGGAACAGAAGAGGGCTGCTTCCTTGTATCCTTTAAGTTCAGCTATTCGATGTAACGTTTTGCACCAGTCGTGTTCAATAATATGCAATTTCACGTGATTTGGTCTAAATTCCAAGTCTGCTGGTTCGAGTGCAATTTCGTCCAGAAGATGGACCATTTGTGAGTAATAGATCGTAATAGAAGATCGTTCAGAAGAGATCATTAGTTGACCTAAATCTTCATACAAACAGTTATCTGGTGGATAGAACATTCTAGCGAAATTGGACAATAAGCACCAGTTCCGATGTGCAGACAAAGCAGTAAGACCAAATTCTTGCCTTATTATCACATTTGGAATGGATTTGGCCAAACGCAGAGCCCCCTTCCATATGCATCCTTGTAGCTGATCAAGATAACTGTTGATGTTCACAAGGCACATATTCAAAGCGAAGAGAAGCACAGATTCCACTTTCAATATGTAGAATTGCATTAGTGGCAACAATGAGAATTTACAGAACTTTAAGTAAACCATCCGCATTTGAGTGGAAAGGGGAGCCGCTTTCTTATGTAATACCTCTTTCCACATTGCCAGGGAATGGGAATCAGTGATTGTATAACCAAGATAGCGGATGGCAGGCACTATGGTTATAGGAAAGTTTTCAATTTTCCACTTGCGGGTAATGTTTTTTTCTCTTAAAATTCCTAAATACCACAATGTGAGATTTTTCCACATTGCATTTTAAGTTGTGGGTCCGACAATAAGAGGCAAACGGGTCTAGTTTGATTTGTAGGCCTTTGGGAGTACGATCAAAGATTACAATATCGTCGGCGAAGGCTAGCCTTTGAATTTTTAAATGGCCAAGCCTTGCCGGATAAGAAATCTGATTGTTCCAGATGTCATTAATGCCAAATAAGTAGAGATAGAAGAGCGTGGCCGCTAGATTGCATCCTTGCTTGACACCAACATCGATCTTTATCGGGTGCGTTGTTGCACCTTCATTGTTTACTCTTACCAAATAGGTGGTATTTGTATGAAGCTTGGATATCAACTGTGTAATATACTCAGGTATATTCATAGCATCCATTTTTTTCCAAAGTAGTGCACGTATGACAGAGTTAAATGCAGAGGTAAGGTCTATTGAAGCCATGTAAGGTGGACCAGAATCCCGTATTTTGGTTTTCGCTAGCAGATGCGCAATAATTGTTGCATTAAGGGGGGTACCCATCCTTGCCCGGAAGCCAATTTGATACCTGGATAGAATCCTAAGCTGCGCGATGACCGCTTGTAATTCCCCCAGGAGCAGGCTAGCAAACACTTTCGCAGCAGTATCAATTAGCGCAATCGGTCAAAAATTGCCAGGCTCCGACCTTACTCCTTTTTTATATATTGGCACAATGATGGAATTTAGCCAGGAAGGGGGGGGGGGGGGGGGATGTCAGCGCTTGATAAGATGTTATCAAAAAGTTTCTTGAAGACCTGGGCCCACATAGCTGGATGCCTTTTGAGAACACAAGGTGGAATCCCATCCGGGCCCGCTGCTTTTGAATATTTTAGTGAGATTATTGTGGCCTCTATACAAGATGTTTACCATGGCGAGAAAGACGCAGTGGATAAGCTAGTCCATTTATACTCTATTTTTGCAAAGGCTGCTGGGAGTGCAAATTATTTTTCGAAGAATGTCTTCCAGACCTGTGTAGCGATCATAGAGGACTGGCCAGTTAAAAGGACAGCAGTACCCGCCCTGAGCAGAGCCCATGTGGCTCGTCTATCCCTATGGCAGAGTGTGCCAAACATTTTCTGATTTACCAGATTGTGAATGAAATGCTTATGATCTCTGCATTTATTTCGATAGGTGTTCAAGACCTTTTTTTTTTTCCATGAGGAAATCCCCCCCACATCAAGCAGGTTCTACGAATTTCACAGAGAGCCGCATTCTTTGATCTCTTAGCATCAAGAATAATGTTGGAATTTAGAATGCTGGATCCTGCGGGAGGATGTGGAATATTTGACCGCAGGGAGTTTATTACCCCAGTTATTATTCTGGATAGACCATCAAGTTCTAGATTAGGGAACATTCGGTGATGGTAAGAGGTGTAATAGAATGTAAGGCGTGCAGAGATCATTTAATTTACCTTATCACAAAGTTTGGTGGCCCATCGAATTGACAGCCCAGGTCTATCCACTTCCAGCAACCTTTGCCGATGATCCTTGACTAATAATGCCACATCTAACTGCAGGTTCAAGTGGATCATGTAGTGGCCACTATAGACAGGATCATACATTCTGATGTTCTTGGAGAGCGACTGCAAGCCCCGAGATATGGCAAAATAGTCAATACAAGTGGAGCTGCCACCTCTCTTCCAAGTGTAACACCCATCGCCAGTCTCAAAAGGGAGAAAGTCCAGTTCCCAGGATTCCAAGTACTCTTTCCACAGTCGCCCTCTGTACCCTGCTTGCTGAGTATCCCCATAATTGCCAAGGATGGAGTTAGTATTCAAACAATATGCATTGAAATCCCCTCCTAAAACAATGTCACATGAGGATGTACTGATAAAACTTCGTCAAATAGAGTATCCAGCTCTTGAAAAGCAAGTGGTGGGTTAAGAGTAGCTGGATTGTGATATAGGCATACAATAAGAATTGGAGAGGACTGTTTACCCTTAAGCAGGATTAGTACGGCCAACATTGCAATTGCATTATAAAATTATAAACATCTAACACAAGTGCATTTAGGTTAGTGTTTAGACATATTGCTAGTCCACCATGCGGCCTACCACATGTGCCTCGCTTCGCTTTTGTTTGATATACGCTATATCCAGGCAACAGGAGTTCGTAGACGCACAGTTTCTTGGCATAACATAATATCACATTCGATACGTGCGTGTGCATTGTTAAACCATGACTTTAAATTACTAAAACCACAAGAGTTCCAGGACAAAATGGATAAGGAAGATGGCTGGTTAGTGGGGAGTGTTGTTCATAGCTGGGTTTAGAGTGTTGTGTAAAGCGGCTAACCATGACCAGTCCTTACTAGTATTGGATAAGCCTACTAATTGGGCAATAACTTCTGCATTTAGCCCACTATGTGCAACACCCGATGCTAAATTTGGTAGCTGCACAGAATTTTGCACCAAGGGAGTTTCATTAAATGAAATGGCGTCATCTATAGAGTCAAAGGGGTACGGCATCAGGCCGATAGAACGCAACTCATTGGTGTATTGCAAGAGGAGGTTGGTAATAATGGCCGATTGCACCCTACACACCATACGATGGTTCTGAATTGGAGGCAGGGTAATCCACTCAATGTCAGTCGTGTGCAGAGTGCGAAGCCCAGGAATTCGACTAAAGGCTTGCAGCAATGCAGATCGATTGAGTCGCCTTATGCCATTCTTTTCTGAAATAATTTCCCATCCTATGATCGTTGTGGAGTGTTTGGTCATTTCCTCCATCACTTCAAAATCTCCCCCACAATGTACTGGAGATGAGTCCCGCTGTCTTTGCTTTCCACCCACACCCTTTGAGTCCTGCGAAAGAGGAGACTTCTTGCCAGACTCACTGTGTTGCTCAGGGTGAGGAGGCTGGTATCGATCATCCTTTGCTAAAATCGCCCCAGAAGCCGTCTCCTTATCCAGCTCCATTTTACTATTAAAACATGGTGCCTCTACTACCTTTCCTTTTTGAGTGGTTTTGTTGTCAATAGTTTTAAAAAAGTTAGGTAATTGAGTCGGAGACGACGAGTGCCCTTTATCAGTAAGGGCATCCGTCTTCTGAAATGGTACTTTTTTGGAGATTTTATTGGGGAGAATTTCCCCAGGGTCCAAGACATTTTCAGTGATTTTCGATACTTCTGAATCGAGCGATGGTGGAGGTGCGTTGCTCTTTACAATTTTATTTTTGATTTTTTCCATTTACTTTTACTTGGGCCACAGGTTTTTCTTGAGAAATTTGGGTCGCTTTTTTTCGATCTACTTTCCTTTTCAAGGCACGGAAAAAAAGTATTTTTTCTTTCCTTGAAATGAAGGAACGCTCTGCATGGGGGGGGGTGGGGACTTTCCATGACAGCAGATGAAGTGGTATCAGGAGCAGGGTCAATTTGGTCATTGTTCTCAAATAGTTTCGTTAGTGCTGAGGGGCTGTCAGAATGGCTTGCCTGACCCCTGTTCGTGCAGCCGAAAGAGTGCCCCAATTTCTCTTCCCCAGGACCAGCTTGCAAAAAGAATAGCACCTGTTCCAGCTTCTCAGTATGTGAAGCAACTTCCATACATAGTTGGGCATGCGTGAGAATGTGGAAGGAGGTGTCAGGTCTTGGCGCAAGCACAGTTTGCGCAAATGATTGAGGGAATGAGTAGGTAGCACAAGGAACATTTGTGATTTTAGATCCCTTCAGAGAGGCAGCTGGATCATCTGTTTGCGTGGTCACGGAGATATTATGAGGTGCTTCCATTTTTAACGGCTGCTGCGCCTCTGGTACCCGTCTTAGACTGTCAGCAAATATAAAACCCTCCAATTTATTAATTTTTAATAGGATTTCTGTTAACGCTGATTTACAGTCCCTTAATTCATAATGCGTGTACTCGTGGCCACGATCCAATAAATTAAGTATTCTTGTTAGTACGGGGTACGATGCTTCTAGGGATTGCATATCTTCAGTGGGTTCCAAAATATCAAAACCCAATGGATGATTCGACAGCTTTTGGGCAGGCGAATACGAGGGGTCTATTCCAGGTTTTGTAATACCACTTAGTTCTCGAGTTGGGGAGGAGGGCCAAGAGCTAGAAGCAGGAGAGTTGGAAGGTTTGGTTTCATTAAGAGGAGGTGCTGGTGAGATGTTTATGTCCTCCATATGTGCCATGTCTTTACAATGAATGTGCACATCAGCTCTTCTGGAGCTAGGGTAGGTGACTGGCGTGGAAGGACCCACTGATAGCTGCACCTGTTTTTCAAGAGCAGCGAGTACGACCGGGGCTAGGATGGAGGTGTCGGAGGGAGAGGAGGGAGTATCATCAATAGATTGTTCAGGGCCAGGTGCTACAATATCCATACGCATGCTAAGAAAACTTTTACGGGGTGGTTTGGCAGAAGGCTTACAGGGTAGAGGATCAGCGCCAAAGGAGGGAGACCCATTTGTTGCAGCTACGAGTGCCTGAGCACGCGCATAGGAGAATGCCACCTCATGCTTTATTAGATCCTGGTCAGTTACCGGACCCCAATGTTCTGTCAGTCCGGTGCCTTCACTCGGCATGGGAGCCTCACTCCTCACTAAGTTCTTTGATAGTGACATTCGTTTGTTTCTCCGGCTTTTTTTTCGTGATTGCAGGTTTAGATGGAGACAGTTTTAAAGGGCGACCACTACGCAGACATGAAACCATTTAGGCCTAGGGTGGTATGTTCTGTGAAATGCAAGCTCAAAACCTCACAGCGTAAACCACTCAGGCCAGAAATTTCTAAGAATGTGAAACACCCAAGAGGGCCCGTGCTCGCCACCTCACCGCCTAACAGCCCAACAGCCACTTGGAGCCCACTTTGATGCGCGCGAGGGCTAAATAGGAAGTTGGAGCTGGCTGGGGGCCGGGCGAGGAGGAAGGGGGGCGGAGCCAATCAAAGTGACTGCAAACAAAGAAAAAAAGAAGGCAGTTACCTTTTAGAATACGAAAAAAGCACAAGCATGGAAAACCTATTGCAGGAGCCGCGGCGATGGTTTTCAAGCTAAAGCAAAAGAAGCTATTCATTTAGAATGCTAATATAGTCCAGTGCTTGGTGCAATGTCCAATGCAGCGTTTCGCCGGCAGAAAACTTCCTCTTGCGCACGGCGCTTGGAGAACAAGCAAATGATGCGAGTCCACTGGAAGGCAGCAGATCCAGCAGCAAGTCCGGGCAGCCCAACAGCCACTTGGAGCCCACTTTGAAGCGCGCGCGCGATGCGCGTGCGCGAGGGCTAAATAGGAAGTTGGAGCTGGCTGGGGGGCGAGGAGGAAGGGGGCGGAGCCAATCAAAGAGTGATTGGTGCAATGTCCAATGCAGCGTTTTGCCGGCAGAAAACTTCCTCTTGCGCACGGCGCTTGGAGAACAAGCAAATGCTGCTAGACGCGAGTCCACTGGAAGGCAGCAGATCCAGCAGCAAGTCCGGGCAGCCCAACAGCCACTTGGAGCCCACTTCGAGGGCTCCAAGGGACATATTCATTTTGGACATTCTGACAACTGACGAGCACCTTTAGTTATTTATATAGGCTGCGGTAACCCTCTACCAATAAGGAAAGACAAGCCTTAATCCTTATTTTAATGAACACCTGTAAAAATGTCCTTTAAGTGTCTTCCTACTTCTTCCGACCCACCATAGTACTCACAATAAAAGCTACTGTGCTTTTTACTAAAAACGGTGCTACTGTGCTTTTTTACTAAAAACTATTATTCGCATATGAAAGACACCCAAATGCCGGTGCAACAAATACAAAAAAGCTAAACGAAATGTCAATGCCACCCATTACCTCCAAAAACTTCTATCAGCCACCAATCATACATTAAATGTTTCCACACTTGTCAAATCCCTCTCCAAACCGCCATCCACCCCCCCTCCACCCCATTGCAGTATTCAACTTCCTCATGGACTACTTCAACTTCAATATATACATCAGGCACGCCCCCCTCCCCTTTCTGCTACCGACCGCCAGTCCTCTGCTCCCAACTTTTCTAAAACATGGGACACCTTCCACCTCATCGACACAAACGCCCTCATCACCCTTACTATCAAATCAAAAGCTAAACACTTCCTGGATGATGCATGCCCAATTCACTTTACATCCAATTGCATCACAATGCTTGCTCCACCCTGGCTCAACGTCATCAACTCTCGTCTCTCACATGATACTATTACCTCTGTACTCAAAACGGGACAAATCTCACCCATCCTCAAAAAACGATATCTCAACACCATAGTCCCCTAAAATGTACGGCCCCATCACTATCCTGCCAGACCTCATCAGAATCATGGAATGCTTCATCACTAACAAACTGCAACATCACATGACACAAATAACCTACTCATCCCTTTTCAATCTGGCTTTTGAACTGGACACAGCACTGAGACGGCTACAGTTCACATCCACAATGACCTACACAACATCACAGACCAAGGAGAGAGAGAGAGCACTACTGGTACACCTCAACCTCACTGCATCCCTCTAACACCATCAACCACACCATTCTACTCAACATCCTATACCACAGGATGAAACTCTTAGGCGCCGTCCTCAACTGGTTCACCTCCTTCCTTACCTAAAGGACACACTGTCGCCATGCTCACTTTTCGATCTGAACCGAACCAGGTCAATTATGGGATCTGCAAAGGCTATTCCCTGTCCCCACTCTTCTAACTAATATTTTGAATCCCTTGTACTGCTCATGAGCGCAAACATCAATTTCCACAAATATGCAGATGACACACATGCTTTCAAATCTCATCCCCTCACAACTCCACATCCTCAAAAGCAGGCTCTCCACCATCACAACCTGGATTGCCACCAAGTTCCTCAAGCTTAACCCTTTCACAACTGAATACTTTATCTGCCGATCCAACCCTCCAGACACCAACCCTCCAGACATCAACCCTGAACTCGCCCCTGGATCATAGCACTCACAACGAACAATGCACACCTATCCCTCTCCATAGCGTAAAATCCCTTGGCTTCACCATCGACCGCCCCTATCCGTAACACCAAATAGCTGCTGTCACCAAACTATGCAAATCACAAATATACCTCCTATGTTCTCCTGATGACTTCTGCATCACAGTCCAGCACTAGGTTCTCTGCAAGCTGGACTATGACAATGCTCTCCTCACTGGACTCACCAGTAGCACCCTTTAACATATGCAAGCTGTATAAAACAAATCAGCCAGGCTCATCCTCAACCTACCAAAACATTCACATCAGCCCAGCTCTCTCCCATCTCCACTGTCTCCCCATAGCCCAAATATTTTCCTTCAAATGACTGTGCATTGTTTTCAAAGCCACACACCACAAAACTCTGATTTACCATTACAACAATCTCAAACCAATCACCCACACAATTTTTATTTAGTTGTAATGCGCCGAAAGCCAGCCGGCATCAAGGCGCAACAACAACACAAGAGGACAAACAAAAGCACAGGACAGTGGACAACAGAGAAAATTGACCCTAGGGTTATCAGTGCTCAGTGGGTATAACTGAAAAGTCCTAAAACTGACCTAAAAAGGTACTTTTTCAGCGTTTTCCTTAAAAGCTTTAGATTGGTCGTGGCTTTAAGGGCTAGGGGTAGAGTGTTCCAAAAAGAGGACGCAATAGCCAGGAAAGACCTACCCAGGCCCCTGTCTTGTGAACCTGATTTCCTGCAGCTGAGCAAGAGAGGAGGATCATAGATGTCTGGTAGGTTTGTGAGGTGGGACCAGTACTTCAAAATATTCTAGGGCCTTGCCGTAAAGGGAATGATGTACTAATGGGGCCATTTTGAACTGGATCCATTCCTGCACTGGCAGCCAGTGAAGCTCTTTCCTAAAGTTAGATGTGTGCGACCTTCTGGGGATGTTTAGGGCCACAAAAACCAAGTTGTTCTGGATAATGCGGCAGGCCTGGAGGTTAGATTTCGAGGCTCTACATAACAAGGTGTTACAATAGTCTGGCCTTGACAAAATAGCGGCTTGAGCGGGTGTTACTGAATTATTTTCATTGAGATCAGGGGCGGATGGTCTGGAGAAGCCCGGTTTTGCACTTGGAGATCAGAGTTCAGACAGGCCTCAAGATTGACCCCCAAAGTCTTGACTTTCGAAAGAGGGCCTCGTATTGTTACCTTGTATCAGAAAGTTTTCATATGAGGAGTCCAATTTCAAACAAGCCTGGGGAGTTCCAAATATAAGGACACAAACATCATACAAGCCAGCATCATCTATACATTTAACTATGCAAACTAACATGCACACAAAAACAAGCATTTACCCCGCTGGGCACCCAGGGCATACAACAATTACACAGCCTTACTGCACGATCACCACCACTTTCAGCATACCTGTTTCCCCACACAGAAGCCGCCCCTCATAGCCCCCCTGCTACCAGTTATCCATCCTAATCTTTCTAACCAATGCTGACTTTTTTTTCAACTTCTATTTCACTTTATTTGAACGTTGTAAGGTGCTCCAATACTCTTTGGATAGGGGCAGTGCAGAACAACAATTCTAATAAAGATACATTTTGCCAAATTGCGTTGCTGTGTAACAAACGAAAGCACAAACCTTTTCAGAAGAGGACTCATCAGATGCTTCTTCACCCTCACTATCCAGGTTGAATGACTTCCGGCGTTTTGCCTTGGCCTGCAGTCTTTCCAGCTCCCTCTGGGAAGGCTTAGACCCGCGTCTGTTGGCATCTTTCTCTCCCTCTGTAAAAAGACAATTGGGAATGAAAAAGGTATGCTCAAAATATTATAAGTTACTCACCGTAGTAACTAATGTACTCTTAGTCCATACTGCATGGGCGTCCCTCGCGAGGGACGGGGGACGGAACCTTTTTCACCAGAAAAATCTTCTTTCCCTCTAAATCTAGCATGCGCTGCCCTCACTCCGCCCTCCGGTGCCACCCCCAAGTCCCCGAAGACGCGTCGACAACAGGTTTACCATTGCCTAATGACACTAGAATATTAGGGGGTAGAGGGGGAGGTGGGAGGATGGTGGGAGGTATGGACGAAAGGGGACTATGGCGAGTAAATTACAATTCCTCTTACGTCCCGTCCCCTTTCCTCCATACTACATGGGTGATTACAACTGAATGTAGGCCCAGGGTGGAGAGGAGACCCTCCTTAAGCAAACAGGGACGTGGCGCTGAAAAGCGATGGCCATTGCCTTGGCCTTGACCGCGTGGGCATGCACGTTCGCTGGGAGGGGTCTATGCTGGCCCTTGTACGCTTCCTTCATTTACCATCCAGCGGGAGATGAGGCTTTGGAGGCCTGATAGCCCGGCCTGAAGCTCCCAAAGGTGGCCAATAGGGCATCTGACTTGTGGAAGCCCTTGGTCCTGTCCAGATAGAATGTCAGGGCACGCCTGACATCCAGGCAGTGCAGGACTCTTGAGGCTCGTCGTTCGGGTCCGCGAAGAATTTAGGAAGGACGATCTCCTTGTTTAAGTGAAAGGCTGATGGCACTTTAGGTAGAAATGCTGGATGGGTCCGCAGGACCACCTCATCCTTGTGGAAGGTGGTGTACAGTTCTGAGGCAACTAGAGCTTGGATCTCATCGACCCTGCGCGCCAATGTGAGGCCGACTAGCAGGGTTGTCTTGATGGTGACCAGCCTGATGTCCGCCGGCACCATAGGCTCAAATGGCTTGTGCGCGAGGGTGTCCAGGACTAGGTTTAAATCCCACACAGGGTGTTTCCTGATGGGCAGGTAGAGCCTAGCGAGCATGGCCAAATGTCTCTTGACTATCGGGTTGGAGGAGGAGAAGACCCCTTCCTCCGAATTCCTGTAGGCCCCAGAGCTGGCGAGGTGCACTGAGAATGAAAGCACGTCGTCCAGTGAACATGCCAGCGGGTCAATATCCTTGGAGTGTGCCCAGTGGCAGAACCTTGTCCATTTACTCTTATACTGGGCTCTGGTATCCTTGCTCCTGGCCCCTTGTATGATTTCCAGGTTGGCTTGCAATAGGTTGAGATGGCTGAGCGTCACCTGTTCAGGAACCACGCTGTGAGGGCCAGCTTCTGGGGGGCGGGGTGGACGACTCTGCCCCCTCCCCCCCGCTTTGTCAGAAGATGTGCTGGGCCCATCGGGAGGTGAATTGGAGGGACCGCCGAGAGGCTGAGGAGCTCCGAAAACCATGGCCTGGCCGGCCACCACAGAGCAATCAGAATGAGGTCAAGTTGGTGAGACTCCTTGAACTTGCAAAGTACTCTGCAAATCAGTGGAGTGGGCAGAAGGCTTAGGCTCACATGCCGCTCCACTGGATCCACAGGGCATCGCCCAGGGAGCCTAGACCTCGCCCCTGCCAGGAGGCGAACTGGGAGCACTTCTTGTTGTGCCTGGTGGTAAAGAGGTCCACCTGGGGGAGGCCCCAACGGTGGAAGATCTCCTGTGCAACGAGGTCGTTCAGCTGCCACTCGTAGTTGTCCCCTCCCAACCTGCTGATCCTGTCCACTTCCAGGTTTGATTCCCCCAGAAGGTGCACAGTCGTCTAGGTAGGGATATATATGGAGGCCCTGAGCCCAGAAGAGGGCTGCCACTGCATTCATGAGTCTGGTAAAGACCCTGGGAGCTGAGTTGAGGCCAAAAGGGAGGCCCCTGTACTGAAAATGGCAGCCATGATCCTGAACCGGAGGAAAGAACGATAGGGTTGCCAAATCGGGACATGCAGGTAAGCATCCTTCAGGTCCAGGGAGCACATCCAGTCTCCCCTGCCTAATGTCTCTGCGATAAAGGCTGGCGTCACCATCTTGAATCTCTGAAGATGTAACTAGAGGTTGTGGGTGGAAAAGCCCAGTAAAACTCTCAGGCCAGCCTGGTTCTTTTTCTCAATGGCAAACATCCAGGAGTAAAAGCCCAATCCTCGCTGAGATGCTGGGACTTCCTCCAATGGCCTGGCTCAGGACGAGCGACCGAATCTCCGCCAAAAGAGTTGCTGTCCCTACTTGCAGGAGATGAGGGAGGAGAGGCAGGGATAGGTAAACAATACCCCGAGGAGACTACTGACAGGATCCAGGGGACAGCAAAGTGTTGTCGCCAGAAGTGAGCGCGAAGGGCAAGCCTGCCCCCCAATGGCGACTTGTGTACCCTTAGGGGTCTGTCAAGACTTCTTACCCTCAGAGGCAGAGGAGGGGGACTGGAAAAAAACTCTTGGCCCCCAACCCCCTTTTGATGCTTGCGCCGACTAGGGGTTGGCGAGCGTTCCGGCTGCCTAGACCTCCGTTCCTGGAAGCCTCCAGATGAGCGACCCTTCCTGGGACTGGGAGTACGCTTTGGGAGTGGTCTTTGTCAGAATTAATGAAGACTTGGCCGTCTGAGAACTATTCTTCTTGTCCAGCTCATCTGTGCTGGAGTAAAATAGTTCGCTGCCCTCAAAGGGCAGGTCTAAAATACGTTCCGGGTTGAACTTGGGTGCCCGGACCCAGGCCATCCTTCTCATGTCCGGTCCGTGGCAATACAGATGGCACGTCCAGTGGTATCTGTGTGTGCTACAGTAGACTCCATGATATCCTGAGCCACAAGCTTGGCTTCGGCTAGCCCCGCCTTAAAACGTGATTGGCTGTGGGCGGGGAGTTCCAGGAGGTGGTCAGCAATTTCCCGCCGTAATCTCTGGATGGCGGCAGCCAGCATGGCGTCTGCATTGGCCTGTCGCAGATGCAAGGAAGCACTGTAAAACAGTTTACCGTATGCATCCAAGATTTTCTCCTCCTTGCCTGGCAGTGCAGTGGATGACGGAGATGAGGACGACTAAGGCTTGGAGTATAGTGACGCCGCAGCGGTCATCGAGGAGTGTGGTTGAGGATGTTAGGCGAGCAAGAGTGTATCCCCCTTCATCTGCCTGTACTTTGCGTCCAGGCAGCGGTTGACTGGCTGGACAGAGTGTGGTTTGAGCCAACCCTTCTTGGCGAGGGAGACTATCGGTTTGCAGTGGAATTCCCATTCTGGCGGAAGGGCGTCTCCTGAGGACTTCAGCGAGGACGCCCCCGCCAGCTGTTCGACCTGTGGATGTGGCAGGCCCAGGTATTCCGCTAGGCCTGCGATACGTTCGTGGAAGGCCATGGCCGATGATGGCGTGTCAGGATCATCCTCCTCATCAGTATCCTGAGGGTCTGGGGTATCCTGCGGAGGAGGAGGAGGAGGAGCAGGAGTATCCAGAACTAGGGCCTGAGGCGTCAGCAGAGGTGCCTGTGGTGCTGCTAGCATAGCGGGGAGGACTTCCCCAGACATCGTCCTTGATGATATTCCCCATATCATGAGACTTCATGAGGCCGAGGAACCTCAAAGATCTGGTCCTCGCTGGTTCAAGGAGGGCACTAAAGGGGTTACTAGAGGCAACTGAGGCTGCTGGCGACCCTGTACATACGGACGCAAGGGAAAGCAGCCCTGCGCATAAGCCGTAGACCATGTACAGAGTTGATGCAGGTCCCACCTCGATACTCGACGAAGTCTTGTAGAGGCGTCAAAAGTGTATCCTTCTCTGGCCTGTCGGCCATCTTGTTGAGCTGCCTACCACGTGGCTGCGACGTGTTGCTCGGCTCATCGCTGCAATCCTCTGCCAAGTCTCTTATGAGTGACGCGTGCGACCTGTCCTGCTCCTCGGGCACGTGCCCGGTAGGTGAATTAACTTCGACCCGGGGGTCGTTAGAGCTGCATTCAGGCTCCCCCTCGGACATACTGATGGTAACAGGGCGTAGCCTCTCATCCATGATGCCGGTGCAAGGGCGGAGCTCCTCGGGCGCAAGCCCCGTAAAAGAGCCTAGCGGCACCTCAACCCTGGCACAAGGAGGATCAGTGGACCCCTCAGCCCGAAGGCCGGGAGCCGTGACAGCCTAGGTGCGCGAGTTGGTAAAAGAACCTGATTGGTCCCTCCCGCGTAGGAGAGTCCCTGGGAAGGAGTCTCCCTTGCGGGGTGCAGATGAAACTATAGGCCCTATCTCTGGCCTGGAATGTCTCGTGAAACTCTTGAGGTCCTCAGAAGGCGACCGTTGGAAGAGCTCCCTCCACCTGGCTAGTCTGTTCAGTGCTTTTGTGGACAGTGAGCCACACACCGAGCAAGCTTGCCAACTGTGGTCTGGGCCAAGGCAACGTAGGCAGAGGTCGTGGGGGGTCTGAAGTTGGAAAAGGCCTGCTGCAGGATGGGCACCTGCTGAACCATGTCGAAGTCGGCATGCGCCGGGAAGGAGCTGTGGCGTCTGAGGACCAAGTACCTATCGAACAAAAAAACAAAAGATATAGAGGAAGAATCTGTGCGTGGAATTACATGGCCTAAGCCAATCCCAGGAGTGCTGGTGAATTCCGCCTGTTCCCGTCGGTGCGGAAAAGGGGACTGAGGTGTGGCGCCGGAGGGCGGAGTCAGGGCGGCGCATGAGGTAAAGAAGATTTTTCTGGTGAAAAAGGTTCCATCTCCCGTCCCTCGCGAGGTATGCCCATGCAGTATGGAGGAAAGGGACGGAACATAAGAGTACAGCATAATACCAGAAATGGTTAGTCGTCTATGGTGGGCAAGATATAACATACAACAATACAGCACTCTGAAGCAGGCAGACAAAAGGAACATGTCTTCTTCAGGGAAAGAGCACCAAGGATAAACTGCCGTTTGTAATCTCTAGTGGTGAGCCGCAAATAACACCATCCACAAAAAGATTACGGACAGTTACCCCAATGTCAAAAGGGAACAGAAAAGGAAATGTCTACTTATATGCTAAGATCCTAACAAATGTTCACATTCTCAACTTGCCCCCTCATCCCCCAATGAGGCGGTTCAGAATACTCATGCAGCCACCCCATTAACCTAAACTAGTAAAAGCATCTCTATTGGCAGGAATAAAAATTAGAAACTCAAATATTTGTAGGTCTGTATTAAAATAAATTAACATAGCCTTACGTTCAGGGTGTGAGAGGCACTAACCCGCGGTTAAGCAAGCAGAGTGTAATGCTAGTTTTCCCTGACTAACCTAGTAGAAGCGTTGACTGAGCAGTCAAGGACAACTCTTAGGAGAGGAGCAGGGCTCTTCAACATACACTAATTCATTAAATAACGTCAACTACAAACAAAAGAACAAGTTACTTTCTTACCTGGTAACGTTCTTTCGATGGGATGGTCCGACGACGTATTCCATATCTATGACGGGTAATGTCCACAGCTGTGGTGCTTTGGAAAATCTTTGGGGTTTGAGTCCTGCGTCGATGACGTCGATGCGCTGTCCCCGAGAACCTCCTCCGACGGCACCGGATGTGATAAGTAGGACGCACGACGGCCATAGCCTCAGTTACAGTTTTTTCTCAGAACGTGTGCCACCAGTTTTCTGTCAGTCAGACACACAAGGCCTTGCGGAACGCAAGCTGCAATCGCAAAAGAAATTCTGCAGCGGGGAAGGCAGGGAGGGAGAGATATGGAATACGTCGTCGGACCATCCCATCGAAAGAACGTTACCAGGTAAGAAAGTAACTTGTTCTTCGAGGGGATTGGGTCCTCCGACGTATTCCATATCTATGACAGACTCCCAAAGCAGTACCAAGCAAGGAGGTGGCAAAGAATTTAGAATACAAATTTAGCATGCCCAATCAAATTGCAGAATAGAGAACTGCCTTGCCAAAGGCCAGATCTTGCACTCTGATGGAATCAAGGGAATAGTGACGTACAAAAGTATGCACTGAAGCCCAGGTGGCTGCATCACAGATGTGACAAATAGGAACTCCCCTCTGCAGGGCAGTAGACGCAGCCACTCCTCTGGTAGAATGGGCCCACAAGCCAACCGGAGGGTCCTTACCCGCCAAGCGGTAACACTCTGAGATAGCTAAAATAATCCAACGAGACAAAGTGTTTCGTCACAGCTTGCCCCAAACGCTTTCCAGCATAACCAATGAAAAGTTGGTCATCCACTCTGACCCGGGACATGCGCGAAATATAAAAGCTCAACGCTCTCCGAGGATCAAGCATATGGAGCCTCTCCTCTTCCTTACCAGGATATGGAGGAGGATAGAACGCCGGAAGAACAACCCTCTGGCTCAAATGAAATTCCGAAACCACCTTCGGAAGAAAAGGAGGACGAACTCCAAGGGCAACCCTGTCCTTGTGAAACACAGTGAAGGGTGGGCTTAACTGAAAGTGCCTGTAACTCACTCACTCTGCGAGCGGAAGTAACCGCAACCAAAAACACATTTTTCAGAGTTAACAGCCTCAAAGGGCAAGAATGTAAAGGCTCAAACGGAGCACCCATAAGAAACTTAAGAACAAGGTTCAAATCCCAACGTGGCACCAGAAAAGGTGACGGAGGGAACACATTAGTGAGCCCTTTCAAAAACTGCGAAATTAAAGGAATTTTAAAATAGGAACACTCTTCAGACGAGCGCTTAAATATGGACAGCGCCGCCAGGTAACCTTTAATGGTCCCCACTTGCAAGTCCCTGTGGGCCAAAGAAAGCAAAAACTACAGTACCATGGGAATGTCACATTCAAAAGGATCCACATTCTGAACTCTGCACCAGTCGCAGAACTTTCTCCAACGGCAACGGTACAGAGACTTAGTTGCCGGCCGCCTGGCCGAGAGCAACACCTCCATCACGTCTTCAGGGAGGTCCCAATCCTTATACCTCAACCTTTCCGAAGCCAAGCGTGAAGATTGAGGGATTTGACCTCTGGATGGAGAACCTGACCCCCCCCCTCCCGTGAGAGCAGATCGTCTCGGTAGGGAAGACGACGTGGAGGGCAGATGGACAAGTCTAGAAGGTCCGGGTACCACGTCCTCCGGGCCCACGCCGGAGCAATGAGGATCATCCGGGAACCGAACCTCCGTAACCTCCGCTGCACTTGCGGGATGACGGGGACTGGAGGAAACGCGTACAGCAGTGGGAATGACCACTCCACCACAAACGCGTCTCCTAAGGCTCCTTTTGGAGGAAATTCCCGCAAGCAAAACCTTTCGCACTTCCGGTTGACACTGGAGGCGAAGAGATCCACTTGAGGGGTCCCACAAAGGGCGAAGATCCCCAGGAGAATCTCCTGAGCCAGCTCCCACTCGTGAGAGATCGTGCTTTGCCAGCTCAGAGCGTCCGCCGTCTCGTTGTCGTCTCTGGCCAGATGAACCGCCGAGATCGAAACTTCCTGCTGGATGGCCCAGAACTCAAGCTGCATCGCCTCCCTGCACAGCGGAAGTGACCCTGCCCCCCCCCTTTTGTTGAGGTAGTGCATGGCCACCGTGTTGTCCGTTAGAATCAGGACACTCTTTCCGCGCACAGTCGGCAGAAAAGCCTTCAGGGCTAGCCTGACGGCCCTCAGCTCCAACAGATTGATATGGAGTCTGGACTCCGACAGAGACCAACGACGGTTGACTGTCAACTCGTTGGCATGATCTCCCCATCCCGTGAGGGATGCGTCCGTCACGATCGTCACCTCCGGCCAGGGCAGCCAAAATGGGGCCCCCTTCATCAGATTGCCCTCGATGGCCCACCACAGAAGGTCCCGGGCTACCGAGGACGGCACCTGAACAGGGTCCGACAGCCTGCCGGAGGACTGAGACCACTGGAGCTTGAGCGCCCACTGCAAAGATCTCATCCGCAGACGAGCCTCTGGCACCAGAAGAATGCAGGATGCCATGAGGCCGAGCAGTCTCAAGAACTCGGATGCTAGGAGATTCTGGGCAAACTGAAACTTGTGCACCATCTGCTGAATGTGAAGAGCCCTCACCTGAGGAGGAAAACACTGCCCCAGGGACGTGTCGAGCACTGCTCCGATGTACTGGAGCCGCTGTGTTGGTGTCAAATGGGACTTCTTTAAATTGAGGGAGAAGCCCAGCCTGTGAAGGGAGTGGCAGGTGACGGACAGATGATCCAGGACTTGCTCGGGAGAGCTCCTCCTGATCAACCAATCGTCCAGGTAGGAGTAGACGTGAATCACCCCTTTCCTGAGATGCGCTGCCACCACCACCATGAGCTTGGTGAAAACCCTCGGGTGGAGGTCAATCCGAACGGCAGGACCCGAAACTGAAAGTGTGAGTCGCCAACCGCGAACCTCAGGTACTTCTTGTGCTTGCGATGGATCGGCACATGGAAGTAAGCATCCTTGAGGTCGAGAGACACCAACCAGTCCTGATGTTGAAAGGCCTGGAGGACTTGAGAAAGAGTCTCCATCTTGAACTTGTCCTTCCTGAGGAGCTTCTTCAAACCGCGCAAGTCCATGATGGGTCTCAATCCCCCGTCTTTCCTTGAAATCAAAAAATAAGGGGAATACCATCTCTTGTTCCTCTCCGCTACAAGAACCAGTTCTATGGCGCCTTTCTCCAGCAGGGCTTGAATTTCCTGCGCAAGGAGCGGATCCGGACTCTGCAAAGAGAGGTTCCCTGGTGGATTGTCGTGAGGCCTCTGCCTAAAAAAAAGACAGTAGCCGTGGGTTATGATCTCCAGAACCCACACATCTGAAGTAATGGCGTGCCACTCTACAAGATGCTGCGCCAGCCTTCCCCCAACCGGCGAACCATGGGACCTGGCCTCATGACTGAGTGGTAGCGGCTGCAGCATTGCCTGAGGGCAAAGAGGCAACTGCCCGAGCGGCCTTGACACCTCGAGTACCTTTGTTTCCACCTCTGGCACTCTTACGATGGCCTCTTTGACTGCTACCTCCCCTCGCTTTACTGAAGGACGAGTAATAGCGAAAGGAACCTCCCCTCCATTGCTGTCCCCTAGGACGAAAAGGCGGAGGTTGGCGAACTGCAGCGCCCAACGACTTCGCTGCAGCTTTGGAGGTCTGCAACCTCGCAAGGCTCTCGTCAGCCTTGCTGCCAAAAAGGTGTTCACCGTCAAAAGGCATGTTGAGGAGCCGGGACTGCACATCAGGAGCGAACCCAGACTTCCGCAACCACGCAAACCTGCGCATTACGGTGCTCGCCGCCATGGACCGGCTGACACAATCCGCCAAGTCCAAACCCGACTGAACGGCCTCACACATGGCATCCTTGCCATCCTGAACCATAGCAAGGAAACCATCCCGTTCGTCCCCTTCGGGAATATGATCAGCCGCTAATGCAACACAGTTCCACAGAGTGTGTGTGAAACGAGACAAGGCACATATGGAGTTGGCCGTCTGAAGCGCCATACCCCCCGAAGAAAACACTTTCTTCGCCCAGCCGTCAAAACGTTTGTCGTCCCTATCCGGAGGGATGGTAGGACACGCCGCCTGCTTCGCCGGGGCCGTAGCCGCCTGCACCACCAAACTCTCCGGAGTGGGGTGCCTAGACAAGTAGCAGGGGTTGCTACTGGCTGGACAATATTTTTGCGACAAAGACTTGCCCACTGCCGGGAGACTCTCCGGAGCAGTCTAAGCCGCCACCACCCTTCTCTGCAGAGCCATATGAAAAGGCAAAACCGGGTCAGTGGGTGGACTGAGATCAAGGATGTCTGAGATCATCCTGAACGAACTCCCCTGGGGGAGCTGACCAACCCAAGTACTCGGTAACCCGAGACATAAGGCGCCGATATGAAGAATCGGCATGAGTACCAGGCTCCGGCCGACAAAACTCCACCTCCGGAGAGGTGTCCAGTCCACTGGCATCATGCAGCGACTGCCTCAGGTCATCAAACTGACTATGGCCCGAGATAAGGTCATCTGGAACCGTAACCGGAACCAGGCCTCCCTCAGAGCCTTCATCCCCCTCTGAAATGTACTCCAGGCGGGGAGAGGAAGACCTCTGTGGACCAAAGCAGTGCCGGACCTTAGCCATAGCCTTTCTAGGGGCAAACTCCGTGCCACGGGGCCCCTCCGACACCACCGCCTAGAAAGGCGTTGAGGACGCCAAACAAGTCGGCGCCGGCGTCGACAAAAAAGGCGTCGACGTCGAGCGAATCGGCGTCGACGTCAGCTGCAGCGCCGCCAGCATCGGCGGTGTTGACACAGTCCTCGAAGCTGGAGCTCCGAGCGTGTCTCTCGACAACCAAGGCACCGACGGCGTCGACGACCCCCTCGGAGGCGGAGCCTCGAGAGAAATCGTCGACGACCTCAGGCGCCACAGGCAGCGTCTTCTTCGAAGACGGCACAGGATCACACGGTCTCGAGCGGGTCGAGGACCGGGACCTGGCACGGGCATGGCGAGAAGGGCTACCCTTGTCCGAGCGGGACCTCTCCCGCGAGCCTTGCCGACCACCCGAGCCCGAAGGCGTACGAGCGGTGTCTCTCGACCGGTGCCGACCGACCCCACTCGGAGGCGCGGACGGACCGGTGCCCTAGGATTCAAGAATCGCTAGCATCTGCTTCCCGAAGGAAGCCCATTCCTCCGGTGTCCCTTGCATGCAGGGATAAGCGACCCGCCGACGGGCGGAGTCCTCGGAAGAGGACGGGGAAGGCGACCTATGCCGGCGCTTCCGGGAATGCCTCGAAGAGGCGGAGGAGTGGCGAGACCGACTCCTGGAAGGAGACCCACTGGACTTCCGACGATGACGCGGAGAGTCGCCCCTTGAGTCATCCGTCGAAAGCCCCGCAGACCTCGACTTCCGGGGCTTAGACACCCGGCCTACCGACAGCTTCTTCTTGCGTTCCCGCAAGGCCTTTGCCGTGAGCGACTGGCAGTCGACACAGTCGTCTGTATCGTGGGCCTCCCCGAGGCACCAGAGGCAGGCGTCGTGCGAGTCCGTGACAGACATCTTGGACCCACAGTCCCCACAGTTCTTGAAGCCCGGACGCGGGGTTGAAGATGAGAAAGACATCGCCACGAACAGGTCTTCACAACAAACCTAACAGGTTCAACGAACCGAGAATAGAAAACAGCAAACTCCAACGAGTCGAGGCGTACCGAGATTCACGAACGTTTGCGGAAAAAACGGAACTGAGGCTATGGGCGTCGTGCGTCCTACTTATCACATCGGGTGACGTCGGCCGTCGGAAGAGGTCCTCGGGGACGGCGCATCGACGTCATCGACGCAGGACGCAGATGCCAAAGATTTTCCGAAGCAGCACAGCTGTGGACATTACCTGTCATAGATATGGAATACGTCGGAGGACCCAATCCCCTCGAAAAGATGTTCTGAACATTAGTACTTTTGCTTTTGTGAATTTAAGTAAAATGTTATGCAAGCTACAAGCAAACTAAGTTAGTCTTTTTCTGTGTTTAAAGGTTGTGGCCCTACCAATAAGGGTCACTGGTAATATCCAACTTCAGACACTTGGAGTACTAAGTGCCACTGTCCACAAACCCCAGGTTCACCTCAGAATGGGAGAGGCAGACTGGCTTCTGACTGAGTAGCCTACTGTTCTGGATGACGAACTGGAAAATGGGAGCAATAGAAAAGTAATTCTGGTGGTTAATCCACAACCAGGCTGGATTGTAGCCTGTTTACGTTGTCGGTCCTTGGCACTTGCACTGGATACAGAATTGTACATTGGGGCCTCCACCATCCACCTTACAACAAACTACAGGAGCTTACCAGATCTCATGGCCTTGAAGATGACCTGGAAGGTCGACACACGTGTCAGCAAATCACAATAAAAGTAACTCTTGAAACAGAAGAACAAGTTACTTCTTACCTTGTAACGTTCTTTCGACGGGATGTTCCTCCGACGTATTCCTCATCTTAGATAGATATATCCTTCCAGCTCTGCTGGCCTCGGAAAATTTTTTCTCCAGAGGGCGCTGCGCGTCGACGTCCCTCGAGTCGATGACCCTCGACAGCCGCCGTATCGACGCTCGACGTCATCCTGCCTATAAAGGCCGCGCGCAGCGTCCGTTGCTCAGTTCCGTTTTGTAGCCCACAGTATTACTGTTTGGACTAGACTAATCACCCTGAAGGAGCGTAAGCTGCAACAACAACAACAAGGGAAGTAAAACTGCGGGGATGGATGGGAGGGTCGATGAGGAATACGTCGGAGGAACATCCCGTCGAAAGAACGTTACAAGGTAAGAAGTAACTTGTTCTTCGAAGGGATTGTGTCCTCCGACGTATTCCTCATCTTAGATAGGCTCCCATAGCAGTATTCTATATTCGGAGGAGGGAGTACTGACTTCACGCTGTCTTCTATTGATGAATAGAATGCAGTACAGCCCTTCCAAACCTAGTCTCTTGACTAGAGGAGGAATCCAGATTGTAAAAACGTGTAAAGGTATGGACAGACGACCATGTAGCGGACGCACATATGTCTTTAATCGGCACGCCTCTTTTGAGGGCCGATGAAGCTGCAATACCTCTAGTCGAATGAGCCCTAAGGTTTTGAGGGGGCTCTTTCCCTGCCAGTTTATAACATTCCAGAATGGCTAGAATGATCCATCTGGAAATGGTCTGCTTAGTTATTGGTAACCCCAGCTTGTGACCTGCGTAGCCTACAAACAGCTGGTCTGCCTGTCTTATCCTGGCTAGTCTACTAATGTAAAAACTTAAAACCCTCCTAGGGTCTAGTCTGTGTAACCTCTCTTCCTCTTTCCCCGGGTGAGGAGGAGGATAGAAAGATGTAGGATAATCTTCTGAGAGATATGGAATTCAGAGACTACTTTTGGGAGGAAATTAGGCTTCACTTGCAGGACAACTTTGTCTTTGTGAAAGATTGTATGAGGGGGTTTACAAGAAAGAGCTTGTAATTCGCTCACCCTTCTAGCAGATGTAAGTGCTATTAATAAAACAGTCTTAAGGGTAAGGAATCTTAACGAACAAGAATGGAGAGGTTCGAAAGGTGTCCCCATCAGGAAAGTTAATACTAAGTTTAAATCCCATAGGGGAACTTGGAATGGTCTTGGGGGATAAACATTGGTTAACCCCTTTAGAAACTGTATTACCAAGGGTAATTTGAAATAGGATGGTTCCTCCGCAGTACGCTTAAAGATAGATAGCGCTGCGAGATAGCCCTTAATTGTGCCAACTTGAAGGCCTGAATTTGCCAAATATAGTAGGAAGGACAAAACCATTGGTGTACCACATGAAAATGGGTCGATATTCTGTTCTCTACACCAGCTGCAAAATCTGTTCCAACGGCAGCGGTATAAAGACTTTGTTGCTGGCCTCCTTGCCGAAAGCAACACCTCCATAACATCATCAGGGAGGTCCCAATCCTTGTACCTCAGCCGTTCAGAAGCCAAGCGTGAAGGTTGAGGGTTTTGATGTCTGGATGGAGAACCTGACCTCCCTTCTGTGAGAGTAGGTTCTCTCTGAGAGGAAGTCGAAATGGAGGGCAGATGGACAAGTCTAGAAGGTCCGGGTACCACGTTCTCCTGGCCCAATCCGGGGCAATTAGGATCATGGTTCGCCGGAATCTTCTCAACCTCCTGATCATTTGAGGAATGACAGGGACCGGTGGGAACGCGTACAGAAGCGGAAACTCCCAGTCCACTATGAACGCGTCTCCCAGAGCTCCTCTCGGAGGAAATTCCCTTGAGCAGAACAGGTCGCATTTCCTGTTTAGGCTGGTGGCGAACAGATCTACCTGAGGGGTTCCCCAAAGGGCGAAGATCTCTTGAAGGACTTCCTGAGCTAGCTCCCACTCGTGGGAGACTGTGTTCTGCCTGCTCAGAGCGTCCGCTGTCAAGTTCTTCTCTCCGGCTAGGTGAACTGCCGATAGAGAGATTCCTTCTTGGATTGCCCAAAACCAGAGCTGCATCGCCTCTCTGCACAGGGGTAGTGATCCTACGCCTCCTCTTTTGTTGAGGTAATGCATGGCCACCGTGTTGTCCGTCATTATCAGGACGTTCTTCCCTTGTACAACTGGCAGGAAAGCCTTCAACGCAAGTTTGATGGCTCTCAGCTCTAACAGGTTGATGTGTAGTCTGGACTCCGATGGAGACCAACGACCGCTGATGGTCAAGTCGTTGGCGTGGGCTCCCCACCCCGTGAGTGAGGCATCCGTTACTACTGTTATCTCCGGCCAGGGTTGCCAAAACTGTTCTCCTTTCAGAATGTTCTCCTGACAGGCCCACCACTGAAGGTCTCGAGCCACCCTGCCGGGAACCTGAAGAAGATCTGTCATTCTCCCTGAGAATTGTGACCACTGAGTCCTCAGTGTCCACTGGAGGGATCTCATTCTCAGGCAAGCCTCTGGCACAAGGAAAATGCAGGATGCCATGAGGCCTAGCAACCTCAAAAAGTCGAAAGCTGGGAGACGTTGGGCAAGTTGGAACTTGGTAACCATCTGTAGAATATCTTGAGCCCTCACCTCTGGTGGCGAGGCTTTTCCCAGGGAAGTATCCAGGATCGCTCCTATGAACTGGAGTCTCTGCGATGGTATCATTTGAGACTTCTTTAAATTGAGGGAGAAGCCCAGCTTGTGAAGGGAGTAGCATACGTGATTTAGCTGGATCTGAGCTTGCTCCGGAGAAACTGCCCTGATCAGCCAATCGTCCAGGTAGGGGTAGACGTGAATCCCTTCCCTCCTTAGACTTGCCGCCAATACCGACATTAACTTGGTGAAGACCCTCGGGGCGGAGGTCAGCCCAAAAGGCAGTACTCGAAATTGATAGTGAGAGTTGCCAATTGCGAACCTCAGGTATTTCCTGTGTTTGAGATGGATAGGCACATGGAAATAAGCGTCCTGAAGGTCCAGAGATACCAACCAGTCCTGAAACTGAAGGGCCTGGAGGATCTGAGAAAGAGTGACCATCTTGAATTTGTCTTTCCTGAGGAATTTGTTCAATTCTCGCAAGTCCAAGATGGGTCTCAGTCCTCCGTCTTTCTTTGGAATGAGAAAGTAAGGGGAGTACCAGCCCTTGTTCCTCTCCGCTACAGGTACCGGTTCTATGGCACCTTTCTCTAGCAGGTCTATAATTTCCTGCAAGAGGAGCGGATCTGGAGCTTTCTGAGAGCTGATCCCCGGTGGATGACTCTGAGGTATACGTAGGAAAGGTAGGCAGTAACCTTGGGCAACTGTTTCCAATGCCCAAGCATCTGACGTGATAGCCTGCCATTCCGCCAGATGTTGAGTCAACCTGCCTCCTACAGGTGTCCTGTGAGGGAAGTCCTCAGAGTGGTTTTGGGGCGGCTGATGCAGATGCCGATGGTAAAGAGGCACCTGCTGTTGCTGCGGCTTTAGAATATCTACCCCGTCCACCTCGGGTAGTTCTTCTTTGACCCCTTTGAGCCGGTCGTCCTCTACCTCTTCCGAATGAGGAGTAGAAGCGAAAGGACTTGCCCCTCGCAGAGGTTCCTGTGGGACGAAAAGGAGTCTGACGGATTGCAGCTCCTAGGGATTTTGCTGCTGCTTTTGAAGTTTGCAGTTTCTCTAAACTGTCATCCGCCTTTTTCCCGAACAAAGAAGAGCCATCAAATGGCATGTTCAAGAGCCTGGCTTGCACATCTGGGGCAAAACCCGACTTTCTCAACCAAGCGAACCGCCTGGTTGATGTACTTGCCGCCATTGCTCTGCTGATACTGTCAGCCGAATCAATGCCCGTCTGGAGGGATTCACACATAGCGTCTTTACCGTCCTGTATAATATTCAGGAACGCATCCCTTTCTTCTCCCTCCGGGATGCAGTCAGCCGCTGTAGAAGCACACTCCCAAAGTGTATGGCTGAACCTAGCAAGGGTGCAAGTAGCATTAACAGACTTTAACGCCATGCTACATGCTGAAAAGACTTTCTTAGCCATAGCATCATATTTTTTATCGTCCCTGTCCTGTGGGACAGTAGGATAAGCCGTCTTGACATCGGTAGAGGATGCTGCTTGTACCACCAGACTTTCTGGGGATGGATGTTTAGACAAGAACTCTGGGTCTGTGGAAGATACCCTATACTTTGCAGACAGTTTTTTATTTACTGCTGGTATTACATCTGGGGTTTCCCAGTTTGTCATGATCTTTCTCTGAAGAGCTTTATGAAAGGGCACCACTGGATCCTCTTGTGGGCCTTTGTCAAGAATATCCGTGAGGTCATCTTGCTGGAAAGATTGTGAAGGTGTAGACCACCCCATGAACTCTGTAATTCTGGCCATTAAGGCTCTGTAGGGGGTTTCAGCATGCTCCCCCGGGTCTGGTTTAGCAAAATCCACCTCAGGGGAAGTGTCTAAACCACTTGCCTCATGTAAAGAATCATGAAGATCCTTTAATCTGCGCTCTTCAGAGGAAAATTCCTCTCTAACTGGGGTTACAGGTCCCTGTAACTCATCTTGTTCTGACAAATCACCCTCTTCTAAAATTGAGGATATAGTTCTCAATTGTTCTGAACTAATAAAGGGAGTAAATCCCATTTCCAAGGCAGAGGGTGCTGAACTTGTCATTATTGGCCTCAAAAGCGTCGATGTCGTCGACGCCGAAGGCTTCGAGCGTGGCGTCGAAAACAGAGGTGGAGGCCTCGAGGACCTCGACAGAATTGGAATTTTACTCGACAATATCGACGCCATCGACGTCGAGGGCCTGGGAATCTTCACTGGATGTGTGGTCATCGTGACTTTTCTCGGCGTCGACGCCGGTGTCGAGGCCGGCGTCGAGTCGACAGACCTGTGAGTCGAAGGTCCCTTCGACAACGGCGTCGAAGACCTTGACGTCGACGGAACCTTCGTCGACGGAACCTTCGAGGAAGGTTTGGAGGTCATAGTCCTACTCGAGGGTTCGAGACGCGCTCGAGAGGTTTCTTTCGCCGGGTATTGCGACTCGCGGCGTTTTTGACCTTTGGGTCTTTCGACCAGAGCATCGCTCTCGGCAGTCTTCGAGGGGGTCGAGGCCGCTTTCTCGAAGACGCTCATCATGTTTTTTCTGAATTCCTCCCATTCAGCCCGGGAACTATGTTTCGTGGGGCAAGGGATTCTTTTTGGCGAAACAGAGGAAGAGGAAGACGGAGAAGGGGATCTTCGACGTTTCCTCTTCGAGTGTTTCGATCTCGGGGAGTGATGAGACCCACTCCGAGATCTGGAGCGTGAATGGTGACGAGGAGACGAATGTCTCTACTTCGTCGAAGAAGAAGCAGCTTTAAAAGTCTTACCTTTCTCCAGCTTCCCCCTACGCTCCTTCAGGGCCTTAGCTGTCATGGACATACAGTCCTCGCACTCCGAACAATGGTGTTCGGCTCCCAAGCACCACAGACAATTTCTGTGAGGATCGGTCAACGACATCTTTTTCCCACAATCTCGACATTTTTTGAAGCCGGATCGAGGGGTTGTCGGTTCCGACGAGGAAGCCATCGAGTACGATTCGAATAACTTGAAGTAAATAGTACTAAGAACTGAGCAACGGTATTCCGAGGCACCGAGTAGCGCGGAAAAACGGAACTGAGCAACGGACGCTGCGCGCGGCCTTTATAGGCAGGATGACGTCGAGCGTCGATACGGCGGCTGTCGAGGGTCATCCACTCGAGGGACGTCGACGCGCAGCGCCCTCTGGAGAAAAATTTTTCCGAGGCCAGCAGAGCTGGAAGGATATATCTATCTAAGATCTAAGATGAGGAATACGTCGGAGGACACAATCCCTTCGAATATATGATTCATTGAGCAAGACTAAAACATTATTCAATTGCAATATTTCAAGAGAGATTTCCCTGAGTGTCCAGCATGTACATGGTTGGTCTCACACCCAACAGTCTCCAATTCTGGATGATATGGTACAGCCAATGGTAGTTGGGACCCAATTCCCTATGTCTGCGGTCGTGGTTAGGTAAAAGTGGTTGGACCAGAACCCTAGCTGTGAATCCTGTGAAAAAAAATTGTCAAGTCAAACATCATCAATAGCAGTCTCAATCGCTAGGCAGTGGCAGTTCTTGGGGTAAGAAGTAGTTCCTGCAAGTAAGGAGGATGGTTGAAGATCCCCAGCAGAAGGTAGCGATCTGAAGGGGACATGAATTGATCAAGATGGGTATGGTGCAGCTGCACCATTTTCCACCTGGACGGTAATGGTACTGGGTAGGTGCAGTCAGTATCCAGCGGTTGCAGTTTAGGTAAGTCTGTGAATCCTTAAGAGTCCCAAAGATTCTTTAAAGTCTTCTGTTTATTTGCTTTTATAAAGACAGGCCTCTTTTGCTCGTCATTACTGGTTCTTAGGGGATCCAGTGTACCCCAACAGTGGCAAGCAGCACAGCATTATCTGAAAGCAGGGGCTACTTGAGTCTTGCAGCCAAACTAAGACCACCGGAATAAGGGAAGGAACCAATGGTTACTCTATTGCATCTGGTCGCTTAAGACGCATTTGCGCCAACAGTGGCATAGCATCACCAAAAGACAGGTATAGCCAAGATACAGGTCAGCAGAACTTTCTAATTTTTTTAATCGAATCTGCTTCTCCACGGTTCCAGCACCTTCTAGCGAAGTAGGGTCTCAAACGACTCTGGCTCGACTTTGGAGAGGAGAGGAGAGGATGCAGACTTGGAGGTTAATTAAGAAAAGTGGAAGACCAATATACACACTGCTTCCAATCATCACAAGGGTGCAGGTTTTCAAACTTTGGGTGGCCACACTTTCCCTCTTCAGGCAGGTAAAAGCAAAAACAAATGTATGGTTATATCAATATCCTATTCATTCACATGTTTGTGATTGAGTATTGATACTTAAAGCGGATCCAGCCAGAGCGTCCTGGGGTACAACAGGATTCTGCCTCAGTACACTCAATTAGGTAAAATATGCCACCATTGGGTGGATATAACTTGCGTAAAAAAAATGGTGTCTAATGGGCATGCTACCCTGAGAGACGTTGGGCCTCTCCTGGGGCACATTCAAAAGTGTTAAACTGATAGGGCCATGGTTTAGACCTACATGGGAAGAACATTTTTAAGAGGTACAGTTTAGGATTTTTGACCTCACAGTTTACCTTGCCTATGAATCTTCAAACCTTTAAAATTACCTCATGGACAAAACAAAACACATGGCGTTTCTATTAGTTATCAACAGAGAAATCTGTCAAACGTTGCTTTGCTTGGGTAGGTTGAGCAGAACAGCCTACTGGATTGAAAACCAATTAAAATTAATCAGTAATGTATTGTTACACCAATGGGACTTGTATCACGCACTACTGCAGTCTGCATGGTCTCCAGGGGCACTTGTGGATCTGAAAGAGGGGGTTTGGTTAGTTAAGTGGAAAGATGGGGAAAATGCAAGGTAGCTTTGTTGCAGTGTTGATACATGCAGTTTGGAAATAACTGAGCACTGTGTGCAGTCTGTTTCAAGGTCATTGAGGAATTTGGGCCCAGATGGGAGCATCAAATCATAGTACCCCATACTGGAGCCAGCTACCACACCCAACGGCAGCAAAACAAACAGCTCCCCAATGTGCCCTTAAAGGAGAGAACAGCCAGCCATGGCATCAGGGATTATGGTTACTTAAAACAGAACATGTGTGGCACAGCCACTCAATAAGTATAAAACGTTCTCCCTCTCTGAGGGGGGAGAGAGGGCTACTAGAGGGGCGAGTCTATCAAGTCCTCACCAAGAGGGCAGCAAGACCCAATAAACTACTAGGGATGACATTTGACAAGAGCAGGCCTCAGCACATGCTCAACCTAGTATCGGCAGTCAGCAGAGATCAAAAGGATTTTCCCAAAATATACCCTTATTCAGGGAAGGCAAAAAGCATTAGCACTAGTGATCATGCTTTTTGAAAAAAATGATGCCAACCTATACTTCTCTCCACCTTAGATATTTGAATTTTCATTGCTCCAGGAGGTTGTGGCACTAAGCCCTGCCGACCTGGGTTGGGAGTGAGTACCTTGGGTTATTCTCCCAAACAATTCCTTCTCTCATAGGGCCAGGAGCAAGTGGTGCGTCTAATGGAAGGGGCTAAATGGGGGTGACCAGTGGATCGCATTCATATCACCACCCTTGGAAAATCATCCACTGGCTCACAGAGACAACTAGCCCCACGAGTCATCCTACCAGAAATACGCAAGACAAGGCTGGGGACTCGTCAAAGTACCTGGAAACATAATAAAGAATTTGGCATGTTGTGTTCTTGTGAAAAAGATTAATTCTTGGTACCCCACATGCAGAGACAATGTCTCATCACTGTAAGGGCCCTTCTCATACCGGTCTGGAAAGGATCTGCTCGGGAATTCTGCCAAGGTGTTTTCAGCTGTCAACAGCAAGTTTCTAGCAAAGAGCCAATGTCGGAGCCTGTGAACTTACTTCGAGAGAATCCTACACCTTTTGCCAAACTGTTGGTTGCGATAGTAAATATTGATAGTGTTGTTCATCTGCACATGTATCTCTGTTGCGATTAGGGAAGGCAGAACAGCCATTAGTGCTATGTTCAAGGATCTGAACGCTAGCACGTTGACCTGATAGGTCGTCTTTTTGACTGGCCAATTCTCTTGGTTGCCAGATGTATAGCCAGCCTTAAAACAGTGCATCCATGAAGATCATCTGTTGTGCTTGCAGTCTTTGGAACCCAACTCCCTAGAAGAGTGTGGTCATGGCATCAGCAGGTTACAGCCCCTCAAGCTTCATTGGTTAGGAACCAATTGTCTCCCATTGAACCAATCAGTTGAGTTCACTGATCCTCCCCCTGTTCTTGTAGAAGCTTTTTATAACAGATTTCCCAGGCATGTGCATAAGGGATTTTCTGACCAGGCAAGGCAGAAAGAAACAGGGTGTCACGGTATTGGTTTTATGGCGGTATGATAACCTTCTTGCCAAATGGCGGTATATCATGGTTATCACGGTATAGCAGGTGGAGTTAACTAATCTTAAATATTTTCTTAAAGGTCATAAATTGTCAGCATTTTAAACTTGTCTCTGCACATTTTTAGCTGATCCTCCAAGAATCTAAGGCTGCTGCAGATTTGGGCTTTCATGGCGCTCACTCGTTGATCGCCTTGAATGAAAGAGTGACTAGTGGTAGTGTTAAAATGCACATTTTGAGCAATGAGCTTGCTGCTCAGTCACAGGTCATCGCTTTGAAAATTGGCCTCGACCTACATTATTTAGGAACCACATGGTATGGGCATCATGACCCCTCGCTGCGATCAGTCAAAAACATTTTTGATAACGCTTTATCCCATTAAAAGGGAGAAAAGTCACTCATGTGAGGTCTGAAAGCCCATGTCATTGTTTCTCTTGTCAAAATGTCATAGCCAGCACACACTCACCAAAAGGTTGCATATTGATCAAATCACTATAGCTTGTTTACCATCTGCCTGGTGTATTATAAAGGTCTGATGTTGGAGTCACCACTGACCATGTAATCCTCAGGACAGCTTTCAGTGGGCGCAGTTGATTTCTTTCTTGATTCTTGCAATACATGTTTATTTACCTTCTTAAAGATAGTGGCACAAAAGCTTTTTGAAAATGTCAAAGTTAAAATGCATATCGGCACAAATATGGCCCAGACACCACATCACCACAGCCCAATCATTACCATTTTCCCCAGGTCTAAGCGCATTAGGACCCTTGTCATGTGAGTTGAGATGGAGGAATGCTTTAATGGGTAGTTTCACAAATCAAGGATAGACCTGAGAAATATCTCACCCCCATTGTACATTCAATTTGAAGTATCCAGAGCAATCTGTCATGCCTGCTCGAGTCCAGTGCCATATGCAGAAGGCATGTGAAGGATCAAGCGAAGCAACAACTCTGGTGCCAATGTGTAAATCTACACGGATGACAGTTGGGGGTTGGCAGTTTATGTACTATCACAAAGCACTGATAGGCCCAGTGTTTATACAGTCTACAGAGCTAACGTTTCTTGTGGACATGCATCAGAAGGGCATCCAGTTCATTCCCCCTTTGAATTCTGGGATGTGTAGTTCCCCATTTTTCAAATTGGTGGGAGAACTACAAATTGGCTGATCTTAACCAGACTACTGATCACAGAGAAAGAACGGTCACAGCATCAAAGCTGCATTTACTAATGTAGCCTCACCTTCCCTATGCTCTACCATAGAAGCACCTCAAGACCACCCTTTTCTCTTCTACCTTTCCCCTCTCCTGCCAACACCCCCTCTGCCTTATTGACTGGCTGCCTGGATCCCTTTGAATTCTACAGGCCCACCCACCCTCATCGCACACTTAGAATACAGACCCCTCTCTCCCTGCAACCCCTTGCACTGGCCCTCCCCCTCAGCACTTGCTTAGTCCTAGCAGCTTCTCCCACCCCCTTTCCTCTTGCACTCTTTACCCTGCACTTCCCTTCCCACTCTAACCGGCACACACTATCCCCCCCACCCTCACCAGCACTTCTAGTTGCTGAAATTGCAAGATCCAAATGTCACAAGGCCATTAGGACCATTTTGTCATTTTTCTCCCCTGCCCACCACCCCCCTTTAGTGCCTTGTGGTGCCTCAAAACACCCTTTGTTGTATAGGCGTCTTACAAAAACACAATAACAATAAGTACAAACGTCTCTGGTGCACATTTGTCTGAGTACATTGAAAGTAAGTGGTAAGCAACACAGGTGGACTAAGCCCTCCCCTTATGGCAATCAAAGTGCTTCCTTGCCAAGGTTTGTAGGAACCATGCAAAAGCCCCTCGGAGATACAGGTCCTGTGGTGTTTGCATGCAGCCACCTTTAGGAATATATCCACCATAGAGCTGCTTGAGGTAGATTTACTGCTCAGGATTGGAGCTCCTCTAAAAAGGGACAGGGCCCCCTTCTTGGAGAAGTTGACAAGCCACTGCCAACCTACTAGGGCATGGTGGGGTAGGCTAGAGGATCCTCCACACACTGTCTCCAGCTTCATGTAGAATGTGGCCCAGTAGCCACCCCACCCTCCGATCCAATGGTCAGAGAGGGTACACTTTGTCACAGAACCCCAGTCGTGGGTCATGTTCTGGCGAGACATTCCTGAAATGTGACCTTGAGGACCAACATGCGTGTTGGTATTCTCCTTGCTGGGATCCAAGGAGCCCATGAGGTGTTTTGAACTATGGGATTCAGGGAAGTGATTTGGCACTGGCTTGTTTCCTCAGAGCCAGCGTATTTGGTGGACAGAGGCTCTGTGAGTTTTCAGCTGTGGTTGGCCTTATTCTATAGGCTCCAGATATTCTGTAATGTCCTCTTGACACTCTGCAGTCTATAGAACAGACCTTAATGTTGAGATATCTGGCAAATGAGGAAACTGTAAAGTCCTCTATGGCGTGCATGTCACTGGTGAGGCATTTACAAATGCGAGCCACGAAATCAATCGGTGGAAAGTGTTTTTGGCCAGGCATCTGAGGGGACCCACCAATGAGTGTAAAGCTCCAATCACGAAAGGGATAGATTGTCTTCACCCTTCCACCCGCCTCCCGTCCCTCCCCCCTACCCTGATTGGGTAAAGCTGAGTGTTTTGGTAACACAGAGGGTGTTTGTGTTCACCTGACGCCCACCGCAACATTTAGGCCCCAGGTGCAGAGGAGTGTGGTCCCCTCCCCCCACAAGTCCCACACCGAGTGAGGGATCTCCCTCAAAATTAAGGTAGGAATCACCTGGGGCTTATGAAAACGTCCACCGCTACACAGCAAAGCTCCATACTTTTTGGGGAAGCTTTCCTGATAGCCATGCACTGGATCGATGCACCAAGTGCCTTTCCCGTTGTGAGGCATCCCTGCCTCGCCTGCTGATGGCCGCCATACAAGACATTCCAAGATGGCCGGACGCAACACAAGCACTGGAGCGCTTTGTGCTGTGAATAGAATAGGCATCCGATTGGCCACATACCAAATAACTGGGCCAATAGCATAGCTGGCCCACTCCCAAAGGCCCCATTCCTAAGGCTCCTTGTCTGAGCCTGCCCGAGTGTGCCGGACCACGGAGCAACTCTCCTCGCCACTCCTGCCGTGGTATGCCCCTCCCCCCAGGCACACACACACCCCCTCCCATGCCCCACATTGACGGCAACCATTGGCCAGCACCCCCCCATGCATTGCTGTGCTCACCCTGTCCTTGACAAATTGTTTCTAGCTGTGTTCACCCCACATTACAAAACAAATCTAGTTGTGTTACTACGCATTTACTAAATTGATTCTAGCTGGGTTCACTGCGCATTTACTAAATTGATTTAAGGTTTGTTTACCCCACCCCCATTTACTATATTGTTTCTAGCTGTATTCACTCTGAATGTACTAAATTGATTCTAGCCGAGTTCACCCTGCATTTACTAAATTGATTCTAGCTGTGTTCACCCTGCACTACAAATTGACTAGCTGTGCTCACCCCGCATTACAACATTGATTTTAGCTGTGTTCGCAGATGGAGCCCGATGATTGCCTAGGGAACGTACCCAACCAGGAAGAAGCATCTCACCAGAGAGGGAAGCCGGCTTCTGTTGAACACCCAGTTTTGAGGCTGCAAAATCTCCCTGCTGCGCTTCTCTGCTGGCCGTTTAGGACTCAGCACAAGACTGACCCCGCTGTACTCACTAACCATAACACTGAAGGTAAGCCAGGAGGTACCCCTATGCACTGCCGGCACTCATGTAGTCGATGGAAATGTGGTATTGTTAATGGCGACCCACTGCCTGTGCCATCCCTCCAGCACTTTCCCCACCCCTTTTCACCCCCTTGAAGTCACCTTTGGTCCAAAACCCAGTACAAGCTCAAATCCAGGCTTCCCCCCCTTTGCCAGGCCCTACCCCCGCTCCCCCCCCACCCAAGGACACCCCAGCACCGCGCCTCCCAAGTCACATTCACTCTACAAGTTTACAGCTGCCCAGGAGGCGCGGGACCCTCGCTGCACATCCTGCAAAACACCCCAGTGCCAGCATCACTTCTTACACGCTAATCAACACCGCACCAAATATTCCAAACAGCCCTCACCAGAACTCACAAAAATCCTCCCAAACATCACAAGTGCCCACATGAGACGCATTGAACCAACCACATTGGTTAAATATCCTCCACATTGCCACGCACAAGTCCTCCACTCCAAAATCCAGAGCTGTCACTACTCAACTACCGGTCCAAATAATGAAAGATAGGCTTGGCGCAAGAACCACCAGAGAGATCACCTCCCAGCGCCCACGGCAAGGAAAAATTAGAATCTAAATGAAAGATCACGATCCAGCCACACATCCACAAAATCGCATACACAATATACTAAGGAATGCACAACCAACGACAGGAAACCTGCCAGCTATAACTCCAGGTGCCCTCTACTCCAATCCTCTTAACCCAAACAACAAAGAGGCCGCCAGCTCCAACATCACTGGCACACACCAAGGGTTAACCATCAAAACGCCCAGTCCCAAGAGACCATCCACTCCCAACCAAGAACCTCAACCGTGCCCCACACTAAATGGAGCCCCCATTAAACGCAAGGTCCCTGTTCACACATGCACTGGACATTAATGACCTAATCACAACCCTGAACCTAGACATACAGGCTATTACTGAAACCTGGCTCCACCAGGCTTCTGGGCCCTGCATTGTCCTTAACACTGCCAGAAGGTTTCACCATCCTCAGATGTGACAGAACAGACTCTCGAGGGGTAGGAGTAGCACTCATCCACAAGGACTCCCTCCAGATAAGACTTTGCAGTTCCTTTACAGAAGGCCACTGCAAATGCCTTTCATTTAAACTTGTTACAGCACCCACTGATTCTATTACCATTCACATCCTATATCGCCAGCCAGCCTCCTCTCCCGCATTAGAAGAAAACCTCACCCACACCATATGGAAAAACATCAATCCCACATCTAGAGTGATACTATTAAGAGACCTCAACCTAGGCCTCCATGACCCATCAGACCACCCAGCGACAGGCATTGCCAACACCCTCTCAGATTTAGACTTCAAACACTGTGTCACATCCCCCACACATATCAAAGGTAGAACCCTGGACTGGATATCAGACCTAACAGCCAGATCATCGCCTCCAACAAATCGCTGCCCGTGGTCAGACCATCACGTCCTGGCCTTTACCTTGCCCGGTCTTAAACAAGCTTGACCTACCCCTCTAACACTATCACCCACATGGTCTCAAAGCTCTAAAAAAAATCTCTAATGAAATCTCTCACTCCTCGAGCCCCTGCCTCTGGAAAACAGTCTCAAACGACCCTCAAACCTAGCTGATATCTACACAAGCACTTGAACAAAAGCCATAGACTCAGTAGCCCCACTCCTTGACCAGAAAAACAAAACCCAAAGACCTCTGCAACCCTTGCTTCATCTCTGATCACCAAGAACTTTGTTCCCAGAAAAGACAAGCCAAAGCCATATGGAGAAAAAAACATAACACTGCAAACTGGCCTTCAACAGGATTGCAAAAGAATATACGCAAGCCATCAGTAGCTAAATCATCAAACAACAATACCAGAATAGCCAAAAGCAAACTCAAACTTGCAAGAACTATTTAGGATACTTAGAGAACTTTGGAACCCAGCATCACAGCCCTCATTGATCAATAAAGAAGAAACATGGTGCATCAACATACAGAACTCTAAAGTGTGCCTACTCCAGAAACAAATCAAAGACCAACGAGTCAAGACCAATCTCATCAATGCCCCCAACCACCATCTCTGCGTCACACACTGTACCCTCCTTGCTCTTTAGGGAAGTCACAGAGCTGGAAACAGCGAATATCCTCAAAAACCTAAAACCAACCAAATGCAAAGGAGATATATGCCCAGCAGCAATCGTAAAAGACTGTTCAGCAGCCATATTCCCCTTTACTACAAGATTAATTAATGCCTCCTTCGCCACAAACACTTTTACAACAAAACTCAAAGAATCTTGGGTCCTCCCACTGCTAAAAAATACTTCACTGAACTCCTCATTGCCCAATAACTACTCCCCTATTATCACAGTACCGTTCTTGCTAAAGATCCTAGACCGAGCAGATTACAACCAGATCCAACACTACCTATAATCCAATCACATCTTAGAGATGCAGCAATCAGGGTTTCGTCCATGCCATGGCACAGAGTCCCTACTAGTAGACCTGACGATTCAGATTAACTTTCAGGGATGACGGAAAACTGGCACTCCTCCTCCTACCACTAAACCTATCGGCCTAGTAGACCACAAAACATTATGCCATCACTTCACAGTCGCAGCCAATTTCTTCAAGGAAGCCTCGTTATGGATTGCCTACTTCTTGGAAGGCAGGTCCATGAGAGTCTTCTCAGGTACTCACAGCACCTCACCCATCCCCATCCCGTGTGGTGTCCCGCAATGCTCCTTTGTATCCTCATCCCTCTACAACATAGTCACCAAACCCTTATTTGATCACCTGGATGACCTCAGCATATTTTACACAAAATACGCCGATGATAACCAAATCCCACCCCGTCACCACCCCTAACAGGCTTTTACAACACAGACTCACTTTTGCTCAAAGGTTACTCCACAATACAGTTGTGGATGGCAACTAACTACCTATGCTTAAATGACAAGACAGAGATCCCATTGGTAGGCTCCCCCGTAGTGCTAAAGAAACTCAGCCCGCAATTCACATCCTTCCTGATAGACAGAATACAGATCCCTGTCTCAGATGCAATAAAAACCTTAGGTTTACACCTGATGTCTCCCTATCCCTCAACAAACAAGTCAGGGATATTGCCTCATCAGCAGCTTATACAGCCAAACGTATCAACGCAGCAAGACCATTCCTTACCAAAGAAAGCTGCATGACTATTGCCAGCGCAATTACTGGGGCAAGACTTGAGTACTGTGGGTACTTCCAAAAGGAACCTAAATTACAAATGATTCAGAACAATGCCCCCAGAGCAGCACTAAATATCCCAAAAAAGGACCATATTACAGCCGCAGGAAAAAAGCACCTTAGCTCCATCAGAGAAAGGATTATTTTCAAGGCTCTATCAGCCAGAAATGTCTGAGTAAGACTGCCCCACAATACCTGTCCCAGAAAATCGAAAGAGCTAAATCCAACAGGCCAATAAGATCCATCCATGCCCACAAACTAGCCATCCCCAGAGTCAAAAGAGCCCAAGGGGGGGTGGGAGTGGGGCGGTTGGGGGGGGGGGGGGGGGGGAGGGAGGCTTCACAACCTCACTGGAACTCTTCCAACAGAGCTACGAGCGGAGAACTTGTACTGGGTCTTCCAAAAAACTCGGAAAACCTGGCTCTTTTGCCTAATCTACTTGCTACCGAGACAATGCCGTGCATGCAATCCATGCCTTCTTCGCATTTGTTTGATATACTTACTGCTATGAATCAAGCCTGTGTATAAATGTAACTGAACTGCAACAGCACCCTGGTGCCTCAGGGCTTAGATGCTTTACAGATGAAATAATATGGATTGCTTCATCTAGGTATCCCCAAATCGGAGGGAATTGGTATTGCTACAAAAGAACCCATGGGCTTGCTCAATTAATTCCCCTCCTTTTCTTTAAAGCATCTACAAGAAATTTTTGTCAGATTTTAAACTTTTGCACAGGGTGGATTTAAGAGGATCTCTGGGTTGTCTCTTCCTGGGTCTATGTCGCTTGGCAGTGGAGGTCACCAAATGCCCTCCCAAGCCAGAGTCTACAATACTACTTCCATATCCTTAAAACCACCGAGTGGATGATTGGAGGGGTCACCATAATCCCACAAGAGCACAAACTCTTTGATAATCCCATGAGGCACAAGTGACCTGTCCAGGTCTGCTAAGGCACTTGAAAAGTCTGCAAACCCACCAAACAGCGTATACTGTGGGGAACATTAAAACAGCAATAGACACATCTTAACACTCCCACCACACACGCTAGAGGTACAAAACCACCAACAGCACATAGACTTATTTCATGCAGTTTCATGGCCCCACACACACACACACACACACACACACACACACACACACACGGTTGACCGCTTTAGTCCGGCTGCCTGCATACCATATGACCCCCAGGGAGCTCAAATGATCAGTCTAGGTTGAAAAAAACAGCAGCATACATTTACCCACAGTTCTACCCAGGGCGAGGGGATTTCACACTAAGGCAAGCAGTCCAGTCTGGTTGCGTGAGTTGCAGAAGCATTAGGATGGAGTCTAGTAAAGGCTGGACACTGGAAGGCAAGGTAGAAGGAGTTGACTGGAGAAGATTAGGTGAATGCAGTGTCGCCTGGAGAGTACACAGCTGGCAGAAGGAAAGAGAAGGACTGGCAAAGGAGGGTTTGGGGGTAAGATCAGAGTGAAGAAGTTGGAGACCTCCAGAATACAGACTATGTCCTGGTTGGAAACAAAGAAATGCATGAAACAGACCTTTTCCTGATATACACCCTGCCTCTGCAACAAGTTACCAATGCAGATAAAACTGGTCATCTGCATCCTGCACTTCAGGGAAGACCCAAAGATCAGTCTCTTCAAAGAACATCTCTGCATTATACACTAATACTCCCCTTCCCGGGTGGCCCCTGACCCGCCTGTGCTCTCCCTATGTATCCCAGCTTCTCTGCTGCCTGCAAACAAATTAGTAAACCCATGAGTGAACCTGTATGTACAGCATTAAGATACATCCCGCTAGATTCACAATTATTAAAACCGATATATACATTAAAGGCAAGAAGGTCTTTGTAACACGGTGGAGGAGGTGACAAAAGAGAACAAGGCAGTGGTAGTACCAGAAGGAGTAAAGGTGGTAAACGTTGAGAAAAAGACATCGAGATGGTGGTGGGGGAGTTGGAGGAGAATGTTTGAGTTGAGTAGAGGATGAGTGCAAACAGCACTAGGTGGCTGAATTATTATTATTATTAGGGTATTTATGGCGCGTGGACCTCACTTTGGGAAGCAACAGGGTGCTTTACAATCATAGGGGAAAGTATAAAGTTAGGGAGCATAAAAACAAGGGAGTGGGCATCTAACAGGGCAGAGGGCAATAGTCATCAATGGATCTACAATTAACCAGGGCAGGAAACAGTGGCAATCAGATTGCCCAGTCTCAGGTAAGGTGGGGAGTGGCCGGTGTAAGGGTCTAGGTGTCGGGGTGGAGCCATTCCTTGACCAGGAGGTTCTTGACCTCCTTCCGAAACTGTGGGCAAGTTGTATGTTGATGGGGAAGAGGTTCCAGAAAGTGGTCTTTGGGCTCGAAGGGTGACGAAGGAGGAAGATACTCGTTAAGCCAATGTGTGTATTCTGCTACTAGCACTCTTAGTGGGCTGTGAAGAGGCAGCATTGTTTCAACTAAGCAATCAATCACTTTGTTAGGTTTACAAAGAAATTGCGAAGTGGAAGGCTGATGATTACGGAAAAAGGCTTGGCAGATTTAATAGTTCAAGACTGAAGGGCTGCGAATAAACTTCTGGAGACGGCGATTTCTAACAACGTGGCGTCCTTGCAGTGTGCATCGCAGAATCTAATTTTAAGTTCGAAGGTAATTGGTCACAACGACCAGGAAGGTAAGGGAGGGACATTGTACAACAAAAAGACCCTTGCATCGCCTTTATTTTTCAGAGATCGTGGGCATGAGTTATTCTTCCCACGTAACCTCGATAACTTTGGTAACTCTACCAAGTAACAATGACGGCAAAATAATTGTGTCCAACGCCTCAGGGATTGGAAATACTTATCGATCAAATTTTACGGTTGAGCTTGAAAACATCTATTCTCATCCCCCGCAACTGCCTTGAGGAATTTGGGAGAGAAGAGGTAGGGATAATGCTGGCTTAGGTCGAGATACTGGATGACTATGTTATTAGAACACCCTCTTCAGAATTAAATGATCCCCCTTCTCCGGGACTATGTAGGTCCTCGAGTCCATTGCTTAACAACTTTGTTGGCCCACCCCCTGCCAAACCTAGATCTATTTTGAAACGACTGACAAACTAAGACTTCTTTACCCCTTGTCACATGGCTTTGCAACAAGTTTCTACTGGTTTACCGCAGTTGATTCACTGGGTCCAGCTTTAATTTACATCTTGAACTGGAGTATTTATTAAGACTATACTACGATATCAAAGATGCTGTACAGGAAAACGCCAAGCAGTTGGCTGGACTGGATTCAAATGTAGGGTTCTATTGAATAGATCAGAGTTCGCACTTTGATTCCAGCCCTTCTGCTATGAAGAGTATCTTCGAACAACATTCGCCCTGATTTTGATATCATAATGGAGGCAACCAGAGAAGGTGAAACGGGTTTGCTGGTATTCATACCACTTACCATATCTATGCATCAAAGTGAATTACCAGACACTACAACGGCCTTACTTGACTATCGCTCTTCAGAGGAAGAGCAGCTTCTACTGGTAAATGATCTAGTGAGAGAGGACGATGTAATTGAAGATTTGGCTATTACCAACAACTCTCCACTCGACAACAATAATCTGTTTTACCAAGTGAACTCTAAGAGGCAACGCAAAAGATGACAAGGGCAGGAAAAAATGAAAAGCAACTAATGGCACCAAATCTTAACAAGCAGAGAAATGTTTGCTGAAGTTTATAGGCCCACTATCTGATAATGGAACGGTTAAGGACTTAGCCATGAGCCAATCAGAGTTAGCTACGGACGCAAGCGCAGTCCGTAAGGGTAAGACTTCTCAATGTACGGGATCCAAGAAAACAATTATGAGCAGACAAAGTAAAACTGCTAGGTTCTTGGAAAATCCTGTTGCAACAATACAAATAGAGCCAGTCAGTCGTTTGGAGACGTCAGAGTTGGCTATCACGGATGCTGTGGCCCTGGTAGCCTAGGGATCGCCTGCTCCAGCCCCTAGGATTGTTCAACTCAGATCTTGTTGAACAACATACATTTCAGGGGACGACCATGGGTTGGGAGCTTGTTGTGCAAGAAAATGTTCAATTGTTTATGAATAGAAGTCAGATGATAAAAGGGTTTCAAATCTATCCCAAGGCTACGTGCACTACCCTCAGATGACAAACAACTGGTTGTTTTTTCAAAAACAGGGGCCATGGGATTGGTATGTTATTTCATATCCAATCTAATTGTGCAGATTGTTCGGCAAGAAAGGGAAAACGTCGAGATCCGTGGGCTACGACCCATTTGATTTGCATTCTCCAACAGAAATATCAGACTTCTTGGCACCTAACTTAAAAACTCACAATGCAGTCTCTGTGATCACAACTACGAACGCATTGGAGGGAGCAGAGAAATCATCCCCAGAGGACTGGTCTTCATTGGAGGCGGCAATGGAGAGGTTTGCCTAAGCCAAATCTTCTAAGAAATGCCTTTAATACAGGGTTGCTGAAAGTTGTCTCCTGGAACATTTGTGGCTATTCAAACTTAATTAAGGATGATGGGAGCTGTGTAGGAGATGCAAACGTAGTTAGGAATCAATGTTCATGAATGCTTTTGAGCTAGAGGGTTTTTATACTTATTGTAAAAATGCAACTAGAGGAAGTAGGGGACACTCACAGGGTGGTTTGGCTATTGCAATTTGACCTACTTTAAAGATCAATACAGTTTGCCTGAGGGCGACTAGGATTGTTCAGTCCTCTCCTCGTGCAAGAGTGACTTGGGTATCTGCCCGTGGGAGGATGACAATATTCTTTGGGCCATCGGGCGATCAAAGGCATCCAGAGCTGCGGGCACAGACAGTATTCCTCCGGTGATTGTAAAAAAAAAGATCAGGGGGTCTGGCTCGGTCCCTTGAGCGTTCTGTTTAAACACATCTATCAGACACATAGGTTCCCCCGGACGTGGCAGCAATCAATTGTAATCCTGATTTATAAAAAAGGCAACAATGCAGACCCAAAAATTGTTAGGCTAATCGCTTTGTTGGACGCATCAAGTAAAGTCTTTGTGCCCCTATTAATTAGGGACCTCACTCAACAGATTTTTTTCTCTAAATTTGAGGTGGGGTTCCGAGTGGTGGGCTCTACTTATATGCCATTTGTAGACATGTCGAAAGGTTTTGGCACGGTGAGCAGGAACTTTTGTGGAGGAAACTGGAATCTTCCTCTGCGAACCATACCATTTTTGGCACTGCTGCATGAGGATTCTTTGCTGAGGGTCAGGATGAGCAGAGTGGGGACCTTAACCTGCACTGTGTCCATGTGGTGTCGCAGAGATCAACATGTAATCTGCTTAGAATACCATGCTTTGCATAGGGTGCCATCTAGTTGTAGGTGCAGAGTATTACATGTTTTTTTTAATTCTAAAAAGTGGGCGTCAACAGTGACCTGTACCACTAACACTATCCTACCTTTACAGGTAACCATGTTCCTACGTGTCAACGTCCTCAAACTTGTTTTATTCACCATTTAAATTGGATGCTAAATGAGGTGCATCCATAAACAAGTGTGAAGAAGTTGAAACCGTTTGGCTCTAATCGAGGTCCACTTCACAAGAGATTGGCATTGAGCGTGACAGTGGCAGCTGTGAGGAATCCTGCGGATCTCTCACCAAAACCCTGCCTTAAAGGCTCCTCTCTGATGGCCAGGACACGGCAGACGCGACCTGATCCCAATCCTGGGGATGGTGTATTGCGGGAGGATCAGCTGGATGGAGACAATGCCCACAGTAGTGAGGAGATTCCATGGAACAAGACATGGTATTTTTCCTTTGAGATGGATATTCTTACTACCATTCCAGAAGAGGTTATGGCTTGTTGTCGTTCTAATAGTTTTCAAACTAGAGTGAAAACTATGGTAGTGAAGCCTAAGGTTGAAACATCTAAATCTATGAAATCAGAAGTACAAGTTTTTTTAGCCCTGAATCCTTACATTTAAATGTCCTCCTCAATGCCAAAGGTATACCAAAAGGAATGAAGAAAGTGTTGCCTTTTCTATACCATCTGTCTCTAATAGGACTAAAACCCAAAACTGTGTCTTCTAAAAATACTAAGGGAATTAAAAATACCTTTAATAATGTAAAAAGTAGGAAAACATGATTTCCTTAAAAAGAACATGTCCCAGACTCCCACAAGAACTGTGACGAAAAAGAGGGCTGAGGAAGCATGAAGAAGGAGAGAACAGGAAAGTCGGCTTAATAGCTTTTGCCAAGGTCAGGCAATTAACACGAACGGCCTGCACCTGAACTTAATTGCCCCACATGAGACGCATAAAAGGCTGCAGAAGGAAGGAGCACAGAGAAGAAGATGGAGCTGAAAGGCTGGCAGTAGTACAAGAAAAAGAGCACAAGGCTGGCAGTTCATGAGGAAGTGTGAACACTTAAGGGACGCCGGGACGAGAGAAGAGTAGATTTCACCTGCAGTTTCTGAGTTGTTCCTGTGTTCACCAAGCCTCTCTGGCTGTGGCTGCATGGAGAGAAACACAGAGAAGTTAAGTTTCCCCAGGTGCGCCCAATTCCTGTCACTGAAGCGCTGAAGTCGTGCTACACCCCGAGGCCTGTGTGTAGAAGCAAGCAGAGGGACAGAGGAGTGAAGGAAACTCTCTGTGGTCGAGGCCGGACCGAAGACACCCATGCTGCAGAGGGGCATGGGTCCCAAGAGTGCCTGAAGCAGTGGCAGTAGAAAGTGGAAGCCACCCACAACCACAGTGTTTCTGGAGCCGGTGAGTGAAGTCCTGCACTCCGAATCACTAAAAACCCTGATAACTGTAACCAGTGTAACCAAAAACAACAGAGCAAGTACTAGTTGTTTGTTGCTATAAGACATTCTATCAACAAAGGATATGTATCATGCACACATTTAATATCTGTTAACATGTTTGCGTAAAAGAAAAGCTTTCCTTTTGCTCATTGTCGACCAATTGACATTACAGTAGTGGTCACGTGTCTCCAATTGAAAGAGAACGTTGCTGAAATCACCCGGAAGGTTAAAACTGAAGATTACAGTGTTGCAAGTATTATAAAATTAAGGAGAAATCATGTATGGACAATTCTGATTCCCTATAAGAGTCAAAGTATCTGTATGCTTATTGGAAAGGAACTGCAAGTCCTAATGTTGCTTTGAAGCTACACATCTTTATCAAATAAATCTTTCTCTTTTTTTTTTTTTTATTTTAATAATTTTTTTATTATTCAAGATACAGATATTGTTACATGTGTTAGCACATTACAGACTTTGAGTAGATCTGGTAAACATCAAGAATGAACAGAGATAACAATTTTAAACCAAAGAGGATATAACCATATTGAAGATATAGAAACTTTGATGCATTAAATTGTACAAGTAAGGATTAGAAATTGTAGATAGTGCTGATTAAACCTGGATTAATATAATACATCTCTGCAATGAGTAACTGATATGGAAATATGAGTGGAGAGATGGGGAGACAAAACAGGGAAACAGACAGCTAACATACCAGATACAGAAGGGAGCGAGGTTGAAGGGGGGGGAAGATGGGTATAACAGATTATTGCATATAACTGATTCTTCTATTACAGTGATAATTGAAAACAAGCATTTTTATATAAATATAATCATTCAATTAGTAAAGTAAGCATGGGAGTGTTTCTTCAGGAGCCATGAGCGGATGCATTGAAACAGTTGAGATAACATGTGAAATAGTGCCATTTAGCGTTGTATTTAGTGATTGTATTAAGATTTTTAGCCATGCACATTTCCAATTTGTGAGTTTGACATAAAGCATTCCACCATGCTCTGGTAGAGAGTGATTGAAAGTCTTTCCAGTTTGCTGTAATACATTTTAATGCAATACATATGAGTAGGTCATATAATCTAGTAGAGTCCGGTGGAATATGTGTTGTAATGGCTACGCTTCCTAAGAATATGCTTAAAGGGGAAAACGGAACATTTATAGAGAAGATGCGCTGAATACATTTCCAAATATCGAACCAAAATTTGACAATATATGAACATTCAAAGAACATATGCATATAAGTGGCAGGAGACAGGCCACACGACCAACATTTAGCGTCATGGTTCGGGTTAGTCTTCGCTAATTTAGCCGGAGTAATGAAAGCTCTATGTATAAAGAAATAGTAGTGTTGTGTAATGTTAGCTGAGACCGATACATGTTTGATTTTAGAAAACAGGCGGAGCCATATATGGTCCTCAAACTTATATCCTAAGTCAAGTTCCCATTTGTGACGAATAGGACAAATATTAAATGTTGAGGTTAGCATATTATATATTTTTGAGGCTTTGACCTCACCTGTCATGGTTAGCAGTAGTAGTCTTAAGGCGTCTGGAGAAAGAATCTCATAGGAGAAATGATCTAGTGCATCAAGGCAGGAGTTGATTAACTTATTGTAAAACTGAAAGTCAGTGTTGGGTATGGTGAATAAGGTAGAGAGGTGTTGGAAGGAGAGAATTGAAGGACCGTCTATAATGTGTTGGATGAATCTAATTCCCTTTCCAATCCATGCTTTACGATTGAGGATCTTTTTATTGATGACAATATTCTTATTATGCCATAGTAAAGGGGATAGATATTTATTGGGGTTTTTGGTATGGGGGAAGAGAAAGGATTGTAGAGCTGAAACGGATGCTTTAATAGGTTCCGAAGTGTTCTTAGAAGAGTACTTAAAAATGTATATATGGTCAGTAATATCCAGTGGGTGAACTATATGTTTCTCTATTGTACACCATATAGGGATATCTGCAGATTCGGGGTCTGTGAACCATTGGCGAGATTGTTTTATGAGAAATGCAGAGTGGTATAGCTTAAAGTCAGGGAATTTAACACCACCCTTTTCATAAGGTGCTTTGAGTTTAGTTAGCGCTATTCTTCTGTTTTTTCCTATTCCCCAAAGAAAATTTAGTAGTATGGAATATATAGATTTGAAAAAGGAAAGGGGTAATGGAACGGAAAGAAGCTGAAGATAGTAAAGTACAATAGGGGACAGCATCATTTTGATAGTATCCAACCGCCCCCACCAGGAGAGGTACAGAGGGGACCATTTGGATGTAAGGTCTTTCAGAGTGTCCAATAGTGTTTTAGTATTGAGTTTGATGGTTTCTTGAATTGTAGGGGCAAAACGAAGTCCCAAATATTTGATGGATCCACTACACCATTTGAGGCCAAAAGATTCAATGTCATGTTTAAGGCAATAGGGATTTAATGGCATAATTTCTGATTTTTGTCTGTTAAGTTTATATCCTGATACATGACCAAATTGAGATAGAGGGTCTAAGAGGTTAGGTATATGGAATTTAGGGTTTTTGATTAGGATAAGAATATCGTCGGCATAAGCAGCAATTTTGGTTGTTGAGGTGCCTACTTGAATCCCTGGGATATTTTTGTTTAACCTTATTGATTCCAGCAACGGTTCGAGTGAGAGAATATATAATAATGGTGAGAAGGGGCAACCTTGCCTTGTGCCTCTGAGTAAGGTGAAGAATGAAGAGGTTTGTCCATTTAAATATATAGCGGATTTGGGGGCTGAATATAGAAGTTTTACCAGTGAGATAAATTTTTCACCAAATCCGTGCCAGCGTAGGGATTGGAACATGAAATTCCAATCTACACGGTCGAAAGCTTTTTCCGCGTCCAAAGCGATGGCAGCATATCCTTGTCCGTTTTTTTTGTCCTTGGCTACTAGGCTAATGGCATTCAGTAGGAGTCTAGCATTTGAGGATATATTTCGTCCTTTTACATAACCTGTTTGATCTGCTTTAATCAAGTTTGGGAGGGAAGATTCAATTCTATTAGCAAGTATTTTAGCAAATATTTTGCTTTCTATGTTGATAAGAGAAATGGGTCGATAGTTACTGGGGAGGGAAGGGTCTTTGTCAGGTTTAGGGAAAATGATAAGTAGAGCTTCTGAAAATGATCCCGAGGTGGATTTTTGCGATATAAAGTATGAAAAAAGTGTTTTGAGTTTAGGTGTTAATATTTGGGATAAATGGATGTAGAATTCATTTGATAATCCATCTGGGCCCGGTGCCTTGCCTTTGCCCAGGCTGTGGATGGCTTTAGTGGGTTGCCAGTCATTTGGTCGAAAAAAATTGGTCGACCAGACAAATGGTCGAACCAATTTGATCGAAAACCAAATGGTCGAATTTTATTTTTTTATTTTAACCCTTTTTTTTGGGGGGGGGGGGTCCCCCCCCCCCGACCCCCTTTTTTTCTCTAAAAACCCCTTTTTTAACTAAACGAAAACCCAAAAAATAAATATATAAATAAAAAATTTTTTTCGACCAAATTGCGTCGACCAAATTGCAGTCGACCAGTTTTTTTTCGACGAGTTGACTGGACACCCTTTAGTGATCTCTGAGGAGGAAATATCACTATCAAGGTAAGAAAGGTCTGATCTAGGGTATGAAGTACGACTGATGTTTTTAAAAAAGGAATCAATTTCATTTTTTGGAATGGAACTTTCTGGAGTGTATAAATCAGCATAAAATTTTCTGAAGCATTCAAGTATTGTGTCAGGACGGTGATGAGATATACCTTGAGTGTCTTTGATATGTGATATTTGAACTCTTTCTTTTTTAGTTTTTAAATAAGAAGCCAGCATTTTGCCCGCTTTGTTTGAGGTTTGGTATATCTTTGTTTTATATTTGAGTATGGTTCCTGCTGCAAGATCTGTTATTTCTTTGTTAATTTCAAAACGTAGTTTTATTACTTGTCGTAAGTTTGTTGAGTTAGTGTCTGCATAATAGATTTGTTCTGCAAGGGTGAGTTTCGAGTAAAGGTCATCTAGATGTTTTTTCCTAAGTTTTTTGTTCCTACCGGAGAGGGCCATTATGTGACCTCTCATGGCGGCTTTGAATGCATCCCAATTATTGACAACCGAGGTATCATCATCAAGATTGTTGGCAAAGTATTGTTGAATGAAGGCTTGAACTGATTGATTAAACTGTGGATCATTTAGAAGGAAGTTATTGGAGTTTCCATCTAGTAGCGGTTTTGTTCGTCTCAGCAAGGCTGAAGGAAGTGATAACCGGTGCGTGATCTGAAATGATATTAGCGATTTTAGAGTCAATAATGGATCCAGATAGGGTTTTGGTTGCAAAAATATAATCCAATCGTGATAGTGTGTTATGTGGGGGTGAATGGAAGGTATAGTCTAGTTGTGTGGGGTGGGATAGTCTCCAGGTGTCAATTAATCCTGTTTCCGCTAGGCATTTAGTGAAAGATTTATGAGATTTATTTGGAATGAACATGCAGCTGGATTTTCGGTCTAAAAAAGGATCAAGGACCTGATTGACATCTCCGCACATTATTAGATTGATGAAGTTATTTTTGAGTATCATTTGTTTGATTGCAGTCCAGAAGGGGGGATCTGGTAGAGTGGGACCATAGATGTTAAGAATAGATACTTGTGTAGAGTCAATTAAAAGTTTTACCCAGACCCATCTACCATTTGTATCTGCATCTTGATCAAGGATTTTGTAGGGTTGTTTTTTACTAATTAGTATAGCCACTCCATTTTTCTTGGAAATTGCCGGACTGGAAATAACCTCTTTAACCCAAAGAGATTTGAGTTTCATAGATTCTTTGTTAGATAGGTGAGTTTCTTGTAGGCATGCTACCGTTTGTTTAAATTTGTTTAAATGAGATATTACTTTGCATCTTTTAATAGGATTTTTACATCCTTTGATATTCCAGGTTATACACTTTAAGGTCATTTAATCAGATATATAATGATAAACAAGCAACCTATGGCTGTAATACGATAGTAGAACCAGATCTTTAGTAATGTTGTTAAAAACCTATATACCCAGGCAGTGATACAAAGGGATGGAACATTGAGGGTCAGGAAGGGGAGAAAGGGGTCTGATCACATTTTGGGATAATTCAGGCAATGAAATACAAATGGATATAGAGATCAAACAGGACATAGGATAAGGATTCAGGAGAAAAGAGATATCGGGGATAGGTAACGCCAACTGGGTCGCCAAAAAGGAAAAGAGCGACCAACAGTAGTAGAGGGACACCTGAACGTTACCCACCCCATATTGTTAGAGTAATTGGGTTATAACTGCATTAGGTAATTGCTAGTATAAACATACAGTATAATCAAACACATTTATAAAGAATTGAAAACAAGACCTCAGGTAGTAGTTGATGTTGAGGTACTCGGCGGATTGGAGGTGTCCATGCCATCACATTTTAGGGATTGTATGAAAGATCTCAAATCAGCTGGATCATCAAATATAGCTGTGCGACCTTCATGTGTTATCTTAAAGGAGCATGGATGGTACAGGCCATATCGGATATTTAGTTGTTTTAGAGCTGGGCGGAAGGATAGAAAAACCTTTCTTCTCTGAGCTGTGCTTCTGGCCACATCCTGCGAAATATATATCTTGCTACCATGCCAGATGAAAGATTTACGTTCCCTTGCTGTTGAAACAATGAGTTGTAATTGCGAATATTCCAATAGGTAGAGTATCAGTGTTCTAGGCAGCTGACGAGATGTGGAGGAAACTGAGGGTTGACCTATTCTGTGAGCACGTTGTATGTTGAGTTTTGTGTCCACGGGCAGATGTAGAATAGCTGGTAGGAATTTTTGTAGGAAGATAATAGGGTCGGATCCCTCAGCTCCTTCAGTTAAACCTGAAATGCGTAGATTATTGCGCCTACTGCGATTTTCCAAGTCTTCGTTATGCCTTTGGAGGTCTTTAATAGATTTTTCTAACTGTGCTACTTTAGGGGATATATCTTCGAGAACACCAACTCTTTTCTCCACTTCGTCCACTCTGTTATTAACACCCATCCACCTTTCGTTTAGTTGCTGCAACTTAGTGTTGGTATTTTCAATGAAAGGTTTAAGTGCCCTAATTTCCGCTAGGATGGCTTCAATGGCAGGATCAGAAATTCCTAGTTGGGTTGGTGATTCAGTTTTGGGTCTTTTCAGATTTGTTGTGGGGGAGGTGGTGTCCTTAGCAGAGGATGCATTTTTTTGGTTAGCTTTATTTGCTGCCATAATTGGAAATAGTAAAGTGAACCTTCTAATTAGAGCATTGACTGCTGCGAAGAATTGTAGATGAGTTTGAATATGTCAGCTCAGTGGATAGTTTGCAGTCCTTTGTGTTACTTTCTTATTATAAAAGGATAGATGGGTTTGTTGATTTGATGGCGTTGAGCAAGTCCTCTTTATAAGTATGATCTATGACGGCCTATAGTATACAATTATTACCTCCATATTGTTTGTACTATGTTACTCTTATATAAAGAGACCAAAATGGAAACACAGAAGAACAATAAGGCGTATACTACAGAACTTTACACTTTTGAAAAAGGCTTGCCAGTATAGATGGTAAAATAAAGGAGTCCAAAAGCAATTCTTTAGTGCAAAGACTAGTATGAAGAGGAGTCTAGTCTGCCTGTATAGTTATGAGGGTGAGGAGATTGGGGGTTGGGGTACGATAATGAAGACCTTGGCGCTTACAGTTCAGGGTTTTTGAGGTGATTTTGGCAGAATATAGAGATTACTGTTGTGATAGTTTACAGACTGTACACCTCCACTTATTTCCTTCTCCCCTTTTTACATTCCCTTTCTCCTCCTCTCCTCACCTTTTTATTTCTTTTTAATTAGTTCCTCCTTTTAAATGTCCGTCTGTCCTCAGCAATCCTTGGTTAGCTTTAAAGTTTCTTTAAAATGTTTTTTTTTTTTTTTTTTTGCCCACCAGGTGGCAGCGTCTTCTTAGGCACTCGTGATGTTAGGCCCAGTCCTGCGCGTCACGTGAAGCGCGACGCCGAGCTCGTCATGTGGGGCGGCGTACCTCCCACGCTGTCACGGAGTCTTCGTTTGGTGTGCGGTGCGGCTGGCAGAGCGGCTCTTACTGCTGTACGGAGCGGCGAAAATCACCCGGTTCAGTATCCAGCCACGTCGCGGGATGTAACGCTGAAGGAAAGGTAAGTTTATTTCTATAAATGTATACCTAATGCTTTGTTAGAGTATTTATGAGGCGGAGTAGCGCAGTCAGGCGGCCATCTTCCACGGCGCTTAGCCACGCCCCATCTTTCTCCTTTTAAGGTTGAAGAGCAAGCATTACCCAAGCAAGTAGATACATCCTTTCTACAGTGAAACGATGCCTATTAAAATAGAACCACCTGTCATTTGAAGTTGTTAAAGTTGTTCAAAGTCCCGTGTCCTCTGATAGAGGGGTGACAAGGTTATCCAAAGCTGGAAGAGTGGCAATACAGTTGTGGGGCAACTACTGGAAGCAAGAAGTTGTGAATAAAGCTGGGGAAGGGAGCTTCAGTTTGTAATATGTGAGGCTGAGACTGTTGAAGTAGAGAGAGCAGCAGTCTGGAGGCAAAAGCAGATTATTTTTGTTAACAGTAAGACAGACAGAAGAGACAAAGAAGCTGCCCCTTCCTTGTGGCATAGGAAGGAAATATGCTTTGCCTACCTGTGGGGGGTCGAAGAGCCTTGTCTTTAAATTGCCTAACAATCATTTAGTCCGAAATTGCAGCACAGCCAACAGAACTGTGGTGGTCTATAATAAAACATTGTGTTGAAGGTTGTTGAAGCAGTATAATAGTGTAACACGGAAAAAAGGAGTCTGCTTCCACAGTGGCAGCAGCAGAAAGAGTTGACAAGACAACAACCCTCTAAGAAGAAGCATCCTGACAAAGTATAGTGAAGATGCTGCAGAGGCTACACATATTTGGACAGTGGTTGAAGCAGGAGCTGTTCTGTTGTCCTTTGAACTTTATTCCATCCTGGAAACAAGATATCCAGGAGTACCATTGGTGCTGTTTCTTTATTGTAATTGGAAGGGGAACTTTTCAACAAACGGATAAAGAACTGTTACCAGCGGATTTTCATATGGGTGAACTTTTGTTTCTTATGGAACTTTTCAAGAACTGATTTAAGACTTTGTTTTTCTTAATTAACACTTGGAGAGAGTGACTTTGGGACAATCGTGGGAAAAGGATCTACCCGGGACAGGTGAGTTATCCAAGTAATTGATTGTTTATCATTTATTTATGTTATTATTTGCCTTGTATGATTTGTTGTTTAGTGTGAGGGACCGTTTTTTGGTATGCTAGGAGAATATCCCTTAGAACCCAGTCTAGTTAGGGAACTTCCGGTTAGAGTGGGTTTATTTAGGTATTCTACTCACTTCTCAGCATTAATAAAATGCCAAATGTTTATAAAATCACAAACTGTTGTCCACCTGGCATTACTGACCCCTCACACAGCATTTTCAACAATGGATGCCAAAAGGCACATCACGCCAAAATAACGCTGCAGCAAGGAGAGTGACGGAAGGCTAGGTTAAACTTTTCTAAAACGTGTGAAAAGAATCCCTTTAACCCCTATTGTAGTTGTTCCTAAATTTAGCTTGCCCATTCCCTTGCTAAACAATAGTGAAAACAATTTAAATTGTACCGTAGTTTCAATATCAGATTCCCTTGGAAGGACACGCACTAACTGTGCAATAGCTGTCTTCCAAGTGATCACAACGACTTTCTGTGCAAAGTATGCAAGCTTTTGAAAATGAAGACCCTAAAGGATTGTTGGACAAAAAGGAGGGTAGCCTATGCAATGCAGGCAGAAAAGCAGTTGGACAGTTGGATGTTTAGATTGCATTGATAGGCCTCTCTCCCACTATACAGGTCTCTCAAATCTAGTTGGGCTTTTGTCTCCAGATTGCATGGTAAGATATTTAGTAAGTCCTAGCTGCGCCCCTAAGCCCAATCCTCAACCAGTACATGCCCCCCGTGAACCTGCATGGCTAGCTCACCGCGGGGAACCCAAGGGAGATGTCCACTATGCAAGACTACCAGATCTAGCTTTGTTTGGTATCGTGCAACACTAATTCAACAGATCCTCAGACCTAGCTATGCTTGGTATCAGACAGTACTACTTCAACCAACCCTCAAATACAGTTGCTCAGTCTGATCCTAGCAGATGTAGGGGAGGATAGGTCATTAGGACCCCCCTCACATACATCTCCGACCCAGGTGGAGACTCATGACTCGTCGGCGGCCCCCTCGCCCTAAGGGTCCAGGAGGCCGGGGGGCTGCGTATCGACACGTGAGGCTGCACGACTACAGTACAAGACATAGGCTTAAGGTTAATTTTCACTGGAGTGACCCTGTGTAGTAGCCCTACGTCATGGGGTCCTGAAGTCCATAACTGGCAGGGCACGGATTGCATGTTGTCATTAAAAAATGACGGTGGGGCCCCCACTACCGCCATGAGCTGTACTGGCACCTGCCTTTGCTGTATCATTATTTCACAAGGGATTTCTATCTCCATTATGATTTCTCCATCATTCTCTGAATCTGAAAAAAGCTCCTCATCTGACAGATCTTGGAGTGCAATGTCAACGTTTATGCATAACACTGTACGCCACTTGCACCCATGTATGTCCATTGCAATTACAGCTATTCTTTTGGCTGAGACTTGTATTGCATGTATGTCCAGTGACATGACTGTCCCTGGCACCATTTCTGGGCGAGCTATTGGATGAAAAACAAATTCTACTGGCACCCTCCACTCTAGCTTTTTTAACTCTGGGACCACCTGGGCCAATGTTTTTAACCCATGGATGAACGTATCTGGGTCCACCGGTATGCCGCGCACCTCTGGGCAGGCTGCTCGCGAATATATTACTAGCATTACACGCATAGCGCACATCCATGGGGTTGAGCAAACACGGTGCAGGACCCTCAAATCTATCGGTGCTTAGTATCGTGCTCCGCTGTTTCGGCTGATCCCCAAATCCAGCTGTGTTAGGTCCAGAACTCAGTCTCCTTCCTAAGTGTAAGCCTTTCTCCCATAATATAGGGCCCTTATCTAACTGTGCTTAGTTCAGTACTCCATCAATACCGTAAACCCATCACTACCTGGCTTAATAAAGTCCAATTCCACCAGACTGTTTAATACCCTAACCCTCCCCGACAGCACACCCTTAGGAAACAAACACTACCCACCGACAGAAACGACTTACTAAGGTAGAAAGCACCCCAGCTTATCCAGAGAAGGAAAAAACCAAGATCACTGCGCCTGCACAACACAGCATAGAGGACCAACAACCCTACTATGCCTGCACCTTAAACTGAAAAATGGCCCGACCCAGAAAAGGACGCCGAGAAAGAGAAAAAGATTGTGCAACAAGAGACGCAAACACACAACACTGACAGATCCTAGGAAAAGCACACCCATTGGAAGGAAACACACCGAACGCAAGCATAACCGGAACAAAATCTAAGAGAAAAATCCTTATACCTCGCACCTTACCTCGCGACAACCGCGGAACACCGACGCCTCAACACGGAAACCTCGAGACATCCAAAGAATTTCTCAAAACACCCGGAAAAAAGATAGGAGCACTCAACAAGGGAGTGGGAGGGCTCCAACCCCATCACCCCTTACATCACAAGAACAGAGGGGCACCATTGACTTCCACAACATCCCACACAATACGGCGAAGCCCTGACAACCAACAATGCTACCTCCGACCCAACAATCGGACTCAATGAAGAAGCCATCGCTGATCTTCATTCGAGCAGCATCACAGCAGAAACACCACGACTGATCAGCCCTGTTATCAACCTATTAGAACGCTTCAATGAAGAAGCAGCCGTCGCCGTTCTTCATCCTACCAACACCAAAGCAGAAACACCACGACCGAACAACTACAAACTTGAACAACGAATAACCACAAAACAAAATCGCACCCAGAGAATCCACTGTAACTTAATAAACGCAAGGTCAATGTCCAAAAATTCAACGGAAATATACGACCTCCCATCAGAAGGAGGAATAGACATCCTATTTGTAACCGAAACTTGGCTAGACAAGAACTACAAGATCACCCTCAACAACTGCCTGCATGAAGACTTCAAATACACCCAAGCAAACAAGAAAGCCAAAAGGGGGGGGGGGACTAGCGATCATCCACAAGGAACAACTGGCCATCAAATTGGAAGATCCACTAAACATCGATAAGTGTGAATCCTTACTACGGCTATCAGTAAACCCCAAAACTAACCTGAAATTCATAATGATATACAGAGCACCAACCTGCGATGCGACTTTCATAGACGCATTCACGGAAGCAATCACCATCCTAGCCATCATGTACAATCATCTGATCATCCTCTGAGACTTCAACATCTGGTTCGACGAAGAAACCACAACCACACAAAAATCCTTAACCGCCCAACTAGCAGCCATGAACCTACAACAACTAGTCAAAGGAGCAACACACTCAGCAGGGCACACACTTGACGCAATCTTTGCCAACAAGGACCTCATCACCACGGCACCCCCAATTAAAATACTCTGGAGCGACCACCTCATCATTCCATTCATAATCACAATGGCCGCTCCAACAAAAAAGTAACAAGAAAAACCACCAATCATGATGAAAAGAAACTGAAGAAACAAACTCTAACCTAACCGAGCTCCTAGAACTCAGCAAACCACAAGCATCAACCATGGAAGAAGCAGACCTAGACAAAAAAGTTGCCCTGCTCCACACTTGGATCACAACAACTCTAGACAACATCGCCAAAGAAAAGCCCTTCACCCCATCACATAAGAAAACAGCAAAATGTTTCACCCTACCACTCAACGCCATGAAAAGAAAAAACCCAAAACTAGAATCTGAATGGAGGACCAACAACACAGTGCAAACAAATTGAAATTCCTGCAACAGATCCGCTCATATAAAAAGGAAATACAAAAAGCAAAGAGGAAACATTACGACAACCGAATCTTCAGAGCCCCAAACGCACAAAAAGAACTCTTCAAAATCATAAACAAAATAAAAAACCCACCGGGCTGCAACAACACGCCAATTCCATCAATGAAACTATGCGATGACCTAGGAGGCCACTTCAAAAACAAAATAACCTCCATACAAAACAGACCAAGCACTGTCAACCAACATCCTGATAAAGAGATTAGAAGGACTAGGGATAACAGACACCGCCCTACTATGGATCAAATCCTTCCTAACAAACAGAACCAAAACTGTATGGATGAAACCTTTTAAATACAAACCTAGAGACTCCACGTACCACAAGGATCATCCTCCTCGCTGCTTCTATTCAACATCTACATGTACCTATTAATCAAACGCATAAAAAAACACGGCCTCACATGCTACAACTATGCCGACGATGCTCAAATAATCTTCCATACACAAGACACACAAGAAAAAAAACTACACTAGAAAATTGCCTTCGCGAGATATTCAACTGGTTCAACCTCAACCACCCCAAAATCAACCCAGGCAAAACACAGATATTGATTGTTTCAAAAAAGGGAGGAGACATCAGCTACATCCCCTGGCCAAGAGAGCTCGGCACACCAGAACCATCATCAACTGTAAAAAACCTAGGGGTCCTGATGGATAACAACCTCACTCTCGAGCCACAAGTAAACTCTCTACTCAAGAAATGTTTCTTCCTCCTGCGAGCAGCAAAAGGAACCTACCGTTCCCGTCGTTCGCCAACAAAACACTTACCATCATCGCTCTGATCATGTCCAGAGTAGACTACGCCAATAGCCTATACCTGGGCATGCCCAAACGACTTCTAAAAAAACTACAACGCATACAAAATGCAGCAGCCAAACTCCTCCTCAAGGTACCAGAAGAGAACACATCACACCTGTGCTAAAAATACTACACTGGCTACCATTAAAACGGCGACTAAAGTTCAAGTCCATGTGCATCACGCACAGAGCAATGCACAAACAAGGCGCAGAATTCCTAAGCGATAAACTACGCCTACATCAACCGACAAGAACAGCGAGATCAAGCGCCGACATCCGCCTGGAACCAAAACCCTACGACAGAAGAAAACTCGGAGGATCCTCTTTATCTCACCAGGCACCGAAAACCTGGAATGACCTACCTAAGAATATACGGAACTGTAACGCTCACCTGATTCCCGTAGAGGCGCCGGTCTTGACTGGGCGTATACCGTATCTTCAAAGGTGATGTGTAACACGGCGGGCTCTTTGGGCTGGACCTCTGTGCACTGTATGTCTGACTCGAAGGGTAAGATGTCTGCAGATAGAAAATATGGGATTAATGAACTGGGTTATTGAATGTCTCTCTCTCTTCTTCCCTTTCTCTTCTCCTGTAGAACCCCAAAGGTTAACGCTCTCACCTTAGGTAAGTGAACGCCGTGCTCTCCATCTGCCTCGGGGCAGGGTGCTGTAACCAGTTTCTTCACTGGATAAGGGGAGCAGGCCTCTTGACTTCAGAGGACTGCTGTCCGTCGTTTACTGCACGAACGGTAAGTTTCGAGTAATTCTAATGTCTTTAAAGTCTTTAGTAATGATGTCTCTTGTTTTGCAGGGTTCCGGCGATGGTAGATGACGGGCTAAAGTGAGTTGAAGATGGAGCCCGTGTGATGAATAGAAGCGCCTGGAAGCACGTAAGTAAGCGCTTGTTGCCTGCTTCACGATGCGCTCCAACTGTCTTTTTATTTTGCAGGTATAAGTTCGGAGCGGCTGCAGGGTGCCGGAATACCCACTGGGTTAGATGTGGAAAGGAGTAATGGCACGTGAGTATTAAAGTTCCCCAATGTCTTTAAACGCACCTTGTTTTGTCTTTCAGATGCGGGATGCAGCGCCGAAGGCCTCCGGAGCGTGCGAAGAGTTGGTAAGCTTTTGTCTTTCAGATGCCGGAATGCAGTGTGAAGACCTCCGGAGCGCACAAAAAGTAGGTAAGCCTTTGTCCTTCAGATGTCGGAATGCAGCGCGAGGCGTTGGTGACAGCCGATGGACCAGGTAAGTGAAGAGCTGTCACTGAAGACCGTAATGCTAACCTGTTCTTTCTTGTCTTTATAGGTGTTGCTGAAGACTGGATTCAGGATGGTAAGCCTTTTTCCTTAGGCCCAGGATCAGATGCAGAAGACACGATGAGCGTTCTGCTGCAGCGGATGCAGAATAACGCAAAGCAAGATTCATCCATCGGGTGTGGTTTAAATAGCCTCCTGTAGTGCTTAGGTGTCTCCTTCCACAGCCACGCCTAGGTAAGAAAAGAGTTCCTGCTTTCCAGAAGAGTTCCAGTGTTCTGAACCTAGGGAGTGGCTCCTGCCCCACCCAACAGGAAAAGTAGTTCCAAACAGAAGAGGATCAGAGGCTCAACTGGCAGGCAAGTAAGCAGCATGGTCTGCTGCAGGTAAGTCCGCCCAAGCATTATGAGCCCAGCGCTTCCAGCGCTGGGACTGGGCATATTTATGAGCCTGGTGCCACTGGCGCCAGGACTGGGTCCAAAAGGTCCCAATTGGGACTGGTTGGCACTCGGAACCTGGGTTATGGATCTGCTTCCAAGGGAGTTGGGAAAACCCTGACCTTTTGGAAGCAGAGATCATGACAGGAACACAACAACCACCTAGCATTCAGGAAACTCCTCAAATCATGGCTCTTCACAGCGTCACCACAACAGCGATGCACTAGAACGTTCACCCCATTAAAACAACAACGAAAATAACACCAACCTTGGTCACTCTAAAATGGACAAACACTGAACCCAAAGAACCGACCACACGACAGACCATAAGATATCATGGGAAATGGCCACAAAAGGAGGCCTCCAGAGACTGATCACACTCGAGACCCAGACGAAAGCCCTAAATAACTCCCCCACTCCCCCAAACGTACCATATCCAAACCAGCAGACCATTAAGATAGAAAGTTTGAGAGGAGTCCGCTACACCAGCCCCAGCACCCAAGGAGGAGAATTGACACAACCCACATTAATCAATCCATCAGCATTAGAACACCTACAAAGCTGGCTAGAATAAAACGGCGAGGAGCAACCAGAACAGTTACAAAGCGCGTTAGAACAGCACAGGAAGCGCCCCACAAACCAAACCCTGCCAGGCGTAGCCCTTTTGCCCACCCGGATGAAATCGAGAGGATTGGCAAGTGCCACATTCGGACACATTTCTGAACTTCTGTTAACCTTCATACAATCGACTAACAAAAAAAACTCAGCATTTCTGCAGACTTATCTCACTCAAAAAATCTCACACAACCATCTCTCGCACAACAACCCGCACGCACTTCACAACACCGCAACAACACATAAGCAACACCAACAGCACACGAGGACTGACATCGATCCAATACTCGCACCGAAGCTCAGCACCCGGTGTATACAGAGTTGAAGCTGCCAACAGAACACTCCTCTCACTATCCTACTCCCGCTTCACCTACTAATCCACCCCACCTTCTCATTTGCAGATCCGCCAGAGCGCCTGGGGACCAACGGGGCGCGGTACAAATACCTTTAGAATTTAACATTAACATTTAACAAATCGAACGCTACACCACAAGATTGAATCAGAGGAAGTGAGCATCGGCTTCAAGAGTGACGACCGTCACAGGTTTCCCGCGGCGGGCACCCAGCACTGTAGGGCTGACGTGTGGTATTGCTGTGGAGACAACCCCATGCATCCGGCCGGTACCATAGCTCAGCGGGTTGAGCGCTCACTGCTGCAATCAGAGCGTGATCTGCAGGTCGCAGGTTCGAATCCCGGCAAGGCCAACTCAGCCTTTCATCCTTCCGAGGTCGATAAATGAGTACCAATTTCGGTTGGGTGATATTGTATGTAAATATGTGCTCTGTAAAGCGCTTTGGATTAAGGCGCTATATAAATAACACATCATTATCCATAAGGCTGCCCAAGACATCAAGGCGAAAACAAAATTGTGCAAGCAACTAAGCCCAGGTGCTCTGCGAACACATTTTCAGTTACCTCTCATCTAGGGAAGGAACCAGTTACTTACCTAGAACTATTGTTCTCCAGCATGGGTCTGGCATGGTTTCACATGCTCATGAATATTCCCCATGATCAGGCTGGAAATCCTCGGTAAAAGAAAAAACTTTTTCACTTTCACTTACAAACTGTCTTTCTCCCTTAAACCAATCACTGTCCTCTGGGTCATACTGCCCCCTTCCAATAACAGTACTCTCCCTAAGCCCCTCCTCTGGCAGGTATCTTGGTAAGCACGTAAAGTGGCAGTATGACCAAGAAGAGCCACAGAGGAGTCGGAGGAAGTGTTTTCATGTGAATCCATGCCAGACCCATGCTGGAGAACAATAGTTACAGGTAAGTAACTTGTTCCTTCTACAGCATAGGGTCTAGCATGGAATCACATGCTCATGAATAACGAATACATAGCAGTACAACATTACACAACCACGGGAGGTGGCAAGGCTCAACAGAAGCAATAACTCTTACCTCTGGAACAAACTCCACTCCATCGAACACGTTGCATAGCACTGCTTAGCCGACTCTGGACTCCTCCCTGGAATCCATGTCGACGCAGTAGAACTTCGTGAAGGTGTGCAAAGACCTCCACATAGCAGACCTGCAGATGTCCAGCAGTGGCACTCCAGACAGTAACGCTGTCATCGCATCGATCGCTCTGGTAGAGTGGGCTCCCGGGCGGCCGATTCGCCAACCGATGACCATGCATTATGCAGCCAGAGAGCCACCTTGCGATGGAAGCCTTGGACAAGGCCTTCCCATGGTTCACAAGACCAAAGTTCATGAACAGTTGTGAAGTCTTCCGAAAAACTCTTTGTGCGTGTGACGTAGAATTTTAAGGCACGAGCAACCTCCAGCGAGTGCAAGGCCCTTTCAGCCAGCGATGAAAGTTTCAGGAAAAAAAACAGGCAATACCAAAGGTTTGTTGAGGTGGAATTCCGAGGGAACCTTTGGCATGAAAAAGTGGTGTCTGCAGCACTACCCTTGATTCGTGAAAGTCAGGTATGGTTGCTTGCAGGATAGGGCCTGGATCTTATCCACCCTCCTGGCAGAGGTGATGGCCACAGGGAAAGCCGTTTTCCACGAGAGGAACTTGAGGAGCCTGATGCATAGGCCCGAAGTTGCCCACCTCCCCCAATGAGCCTCGTCAGAACCACCATGCGTTCCCATGACGGGGCAGAAGTGTTCAATAGCAGGAAAGATCAAAAAAGTCCTTTGAGGAACTCCTTGACGAGTCGATGAGACCAAAGCGACGAGCTTCCTGGAGACCTGGTGTAGCGGGAGGTAGCCGCCAGATGCACCTTGATAGCAGCGTGTGCTATACCGGCTCTAGCTAAGGAGATCAAGTATGGGAGAACTTGCGGGCCGTGACCAACAGTAGGGTAATCTTCTGTGAAACGTAGCGAATCGATTCGACATGTGGCCGTAGCACTTCAAAGTCGACAGCGCCCTGGCCTTGGCGAGGACCTACCTGCAGTCCGCAGTCATCTTCTATCAACCAAACTCTAGGACTGCAGGAGCCAAGCCGTGAGGTTCAGCAACCCTGGGTCATGATACAGGATTGCGCCTCGTTCCCTGGTTAGAAGAACCGGAACTACCGGCAGCTTGGCCGGAGGCGATGCTGACAAACTGAAAAGGTCCAGGTACCAAATCTGCTTCAGCCACGCTGGGTCGAAGGGTATCATCTTGCACGGACACAGTCCGAGTGTGTTGATGACTCGTAGCAGGAGAGGGAATGCGTACAGGAACAGTCCTTCCCACTGAAAGGAGAACGCATCCCCCCAGGCTCCTCGGCTGGTGAAATCTGCTGGCAAACTTCTTAGACTAGGAGTTTGTCGCCATCTCAAACAGATCCATCTGTGGCCTGCCCCACTCGGCGAACAGGCGGTCCACCTGATCCTGATGAAACCCCCACTCGCGGCAGGAGCACAGTTCACTGCTGAGGGAGAATGCAATGTTTTCTTGACTCCCTGCCAGGTGAGAGGGACGAGCAACATCCCCTGTCTGACAACCCAATGCCACAAATCCTAAGCCTCCGTGGAGAGCGTCGGGGATAGAGTGCCCCCTTGTTTCCCGATGTAAAACATAGTGGTGGTTTTGTTGTCTGAAGATCCTCACCACCTTGCCCTTCAAGGACGGGAGGAACGACTTGAGGGCCCAGAACACGGCCCATAGCTCCAGGATGTTGCTATGAAGATCCTTCTTCTTTGGCAACAACAGGCCTCTGGCGTGCAGATGTCCGTGGTGGCCGTCTCCTGGTATGGTGGGGTCTGGAATCTCGTGCCTTGGGCGATGTTGGAGCGGATGCCCCACCATACTATCAACAGCCAGAACTCTTTGTGGAATGACAGCTTGTCTGTGAAGCTTCCAGACACCTGTATCCAGGGGTATCAAGGAATTCCTGGAGGCGCCACAACTGCAACCTGCAGAGCCGGACGAGGTAGATGCAGGACGACATCATGCCCAGCAATGACTTGATGTTTCGCACTGTGGCCGCCCTAGTCGACGACAGCCGCTGCACCTTCCCCAGAATGGCTGCAATCCTCTCCTCCGAGGTAGACGCCAGGCAAGAGACTGTATTGAGCCTGGCACCTAGGAACAGCGCATTGTGCAATGGTGTCAAGCAGGATTTTGGATAGTTGAAGAATCCCAGATGCGTTGGTAGCCGGACGTTTGTCTCCATGTGTCCTTGGGCCAGCTCCTGCAAGCAGGCTGAATCAGTCAGTCGTACAAGTACGGGTTATGTGTATGCCCTGTAGGTGTAGATGGGCTGACACTGTTGCCTGGCACTTCGTGAACACTCTGCGGTCTGACTTCAAGTCGAAAGGTAGGGCCTTGAACTGGTAGTGCTACCCCTGCACCACGAAGCATAGAAATTTATCAGTGTTTCCTGTGAATTGAGACGTGGAAATAGGTGTCCTCCAGGTCGAGCAACGTCAAGAAGTCGTCTTCTTCCAGTTGGCCGAGCATGTCTTGCAAAGTGACCATCCTGAATTTTTGTGTCTTGAGATATTTGTTCAGATGTTGTAGGTCCAGAATGGGCCTCCAGCACCCAGTCTTCTTTCTGACCAACAAGTATCTGGAATGGACTCCCGAGCCCCAGAGTCGTTATAGAACTAGCTCTATCGCCCCTTCTTGCAGAATGGCTCGTACCTCCTCCAGGAGCTGAGAGATGTGCTGCTCCCGACGGGCCACCGGAGGGATACGCGGACACCTGCGCTGAAACTCCAGCGTATGTCCCGGTCAGTGGTGATCTTTTCCCACTCGCTGATAAACTTCTCCAGCCGGCATTCCACCAGGGTGCATGGGTGGGGGCCCCCAATGTCCTGGTTGGTTCAGGCTTATTTCGGCACCGGCGTCCTGTCCTGCGGGCGACACGGTCCTCCGCTACCGTAGGCCTGGGAATGGCCTTTGTAGGCTTCCTGATTCGTGGATCTGGAAGGCTGACAGTACAAGAAGGAGAAACCTTTAGACGCCCTGCTGAACTTTCCTCTGGAGGATCGAAAGGAATAGCGGTACAGCTGGAGGGTCCCAGGGAACAGGCCGTCTCCGTATCCGCCTTGATGGCCTGTAAGAACTAGTCAACAACTTTCCCAAATGGGTTATCTCCGTCTAAGAGCCTGTCTTATACCTTCGCTTGGATCTCCTGGCAGAAATTTGTGGCATTCATCCAGCCTTGGTGACAAAGGAGGATGCTGTTCACCATTTGCCGGAACCCCGTCGCAGCAACGCCACAGTGATGGAGTGATCCGACGCCTCCTCCCCTTCCTGGAAGAGAGTGATTGCCTCCATCTTATCAGGGAGGAACTCCAAAATTGGGCACTGCTTGTACCACGGCTCCCTGTCGTACCTGGTTAGGATTGCCAGTGCGTTGGCCGCCTTGACGGTGGACGCCATGATGTATATCACCTTCCATCCCATGGCTTTCATCTTCTACCCTTTGCTGTCCAAAAGGCCTGAAGATGACGAGGACAGGTTAGCCGATCGTTTCCTCGCAGCCGCAGATTCCACCGAATCAGATGATGGTTTCGACCTCAGGAACTAGGTACGGATCCCGGCACCTAGTACTTCTCCAGCCTATCCCACTTGGCTGGAACCATGCAAGGGTTCTTCATGAAGGCCAGGCCCTACTCCCACACGTCGTCTAGAATGGGCATCGCCTCTTGGCCTCGCGCATCTTGTGGGAAGAAACCCTCCTTCCTGGTTTCTTCGGGCGCAAGCTGGAATAGCTTGGAGGCTCTGGCAATCAAGGAATGGAATGATCCGACCTCATCTGGTGGGGAAATCCTAGGCTGCGGAGACCCACCGCTCGCAGCGACGGTATCCTCTTTGTTGTCGTGGCCATGTCCATCACCGTGTCTGCTGGGGAATGAAGGCGGCCGTCGTGGATGTGGAGGCTGAAATGGGGGCGTCGGATGACGCATCCTCTTTGCCGGCTGTTCATTGCGACCCGGGGAGGCCCACTGTAACCCGCCCTGCGGCATCCACTTCTAGATCTCTGACACCAAGGTGTGGAGGGTCGACAGGATGTCCAGAGAGAGAGATCCTTCGGCTGAGCTGGCCTGATCGGAACACTAGGTCCAGCGCCATTGTTGCTGCCGTCCTCTTCCACATCCCCATGGACCATGTGTAGTGACTTCATCTCCTTATCGTCCTTGTACGATACCTCCATGGTTTGGGCCACGACCTGGGAGGGCTGATACGGGGCCTCCTTGCCACCCACCTTTTTTCCACCCTGAGGGGCTGGAACCAGGTTCTGAGATGGTATTCCCCTTTCCGGCATGCCAGCAGACTTTGCCAAAGTCACTGCAGCTGTTTCTCGCCTCGGGGGCAGGGATACCTTCTGCGCTGCAGGGGCTACCTTCTCAGGGTCAGCCCCTTTAGCCGTCGACAAAGTCTTATCCTGTGCCGATTGGACTTTCTTGGAAAGTTCGGATTAGGTCCTTGCTAGCCTGCAACTTTCCATCTCTAATATCCTTGACATCCTTGCCCCGGTCATGTGGATCTGCCTAAAACCTGCCTCCAAGCACAACAGCTGGTAGGACTGCGATCTAGCATCTCTGAAACACAAGTGCATAGTTGCTACTGGCCTGCCACCTGCTCCAAAGGCAATATAGCTTATCTATCTGCTGCAAGAAGCGGGCCCACAACCAAGTCAGCATCTCCGGAGCCACTAACAACACGGCCAAACTTTTCAAAATCTGCAAGGAACTCGCCAATCCAGCTGCAGTCTCTGCCTCTCTCCTCCCTTCCCAGGCTCTCTGCAACGCTTTGGCCTCCCATTCCACACCAAAAACAAAAGACATCTCTCTACTCCCATCTCCACACCCACGCCTGGCCCCCTGCCTCCCTTGGCTCCACTCCTTCCGCCCCCTTCACTCGCCTTCCCATATCAAAGGACGAGGTCTCTAAAATGGTTTGCTCTATGAAAGTCTTCTCCAAACAAGTGCTCCCCAGCTCCTCTAGAACCATTAAGGACAACATCTACTTTCTCGCTCCAGCTCTTGCAGACTTATGTAACCACTCCTTCACCAATGGCCCTTTCGTTCTTTCCTCCCTCAAGCAGTCCCTTGTGCAAGCTCTCTTAAAAAAGCTGTCTGCTGACCCCCTCTTGCCCAGTTAACTATCACCCTATTTCCACTACCCGCTTCCTGGGTAAACTCTTGGAGAAGCTGGTCCTTCCCCAACTGACCCGCCACACTGATCTTGTTGGTTGCCTTCATGACCATCAATCTGGATTCTGGGCATCCAGAGGCACGAAAACTGGTCTCCTGAACACCTGTGAAACCATGCTCGCAAACATCGACTAACTCTCCTGCTGTTCTCATTCTCCTTGATCTCTCCTCTGCCTTTGACACGGTCAACCATTCCATCCTCATAAAACCATTGATACCCTCGGCATTACTGCCCGGGCACTGGACTGGCTGACCTCTTTTCTCACTAACCGCCCTTCCCAGTTACAACTGGGCGCTTTCTGCTCCACCACTTCACCCTCTACCTATGGCATCCCCCAGTGCACTATCCCATCCAATTGCTCTTCAAGATATATCTTGTCCCTCTTGCTCACCTGATTTTCTCCTTCTTTGTTCATTTCCAGTGTTATGCCGATGGGACACAGCTTGCCTTCAAACCTCCCTCTACTACCTCCTCTTCCTTCTCACTGATCCATGACTGTCTGTTCACTATTCAGACATGGTGTGCAGCAAACTATCTCTGTCTTAATGCCAGAAAGCCAGAGATCCTTCTGCACCCTCTTTTCCTCCTACCCTCTGGCCAACCTTTTTGGGCCCTCTACCCCCACCATCTTGTGAGGCCAAAAACCTTGGTGTCATGTTCGATTCTGCTCTCTCTTTCATCCCTCACATCATGGACCTTACCAAGACGTCCCACTTCCAGCTCCACCTCCTCAGATGCCTTCTTCCTTTTCTCACCTTCCCCCAGAAGCTCAATGTCTCCAGAGCTCTGGTCCTCTCCAGGCTGGACTACTGCAACAGCCTATTTCTCAATCTCCCTCTTTCCTCCGTATGCCCTCTCCAGCTAATCCAGAATAGGGCTGCAAGTCTTAGCCTTGACCTCAAGCCCAGGGACCACATCTCTCCACTGGCTCCTGGAGGCTGCAAGGATTAAATTCAAGATCCTCTGCAGCATCCACAACGCCTTCTGGGGCCTGGGAGTACTCTATATCCAACTTACCCAGTCTAAATACTCCCCTGCTAGAGCCCTACACTGCTCTAACTCCAACTTTGACTGTCAAACGCTTCTCCAAGCACAGAGTGGGGGGCAGGTCCCTCTCCTCGACTCGTCTCTCTCTTTGGAACAGCCTGCCTGCACCTCAAAAAATATGGGCCAGACCTCTGCAAGATCAGAAAACTGATAAATCTCTGCCGTTCTCTACCTCTTTCCCTCCCCTGCACTGCACTGCCCTTCCCTTCCCTTCCCTTGCAGGCCCCCTGCTTGGCGGATCTGCATCCCATCTTGCGAGTCGCCTATATTAGCACTTAACCAGAGGTTCTCCTCCTTGGTTCCCATTAGCACTCCCCTCCCCCACCACCTCCTGCACTGCTCCTCCCTGCACTTGCACATCCGAATGCCACAAGGACCGGTCGGAACACGACTATTTACTGTTTTGCTATTGTTATTTTTTAACCTGTTTCCTTTCCATTTAGCCTTGTGGCGCTGACAGAACAGGGTAGGGGTGCACATAAACACAAAAGCACATTGAAACATTTGACGATTACACAAGCCAACAGAACAAACTTCCAAGTCAAGTGGGGAGAAACATACCTTGGGTGTTTCTGAGTCTAAGACACATAAATTAAGTTAAACACCTATAGAAGAAAAGGAAACTTTTTACATCCATGGAGGGAAAGGTACTCTTATAATTTGCAATGCACAAGGGTAACATCTGCACTTCAGGGCGAGAATGAAAAGAGGAAAATTTAGTTCAAGAAGCACATCGGGCAACCCCCCAGGGAACACCAGTGTCAGAGGAAAGGTTTGTTTTCCTTAAGAGTCAAACGCAGTCCTTCATGGAATTTCGTGATAAACTACCAACAAAACGAAAAGGTGAACTACTTTTCGAATACACCCATAAAAGCAAAAATAGTAGCAAAACAGATTGAACAGGTACATGAGGAAGAGCATTTATACAAATGAGGAAATCATTAGCGATAAAGAGAAAAACACAGATTGATCCTGATTATAATCGTCCCACACCAGACATAGCAATGCCATCAACCTCCTCTACACATGGAAGATCAGGTTCTGTATGCCGATCTGTTAAAAAGAGATGCAGCAAGGTTTAACATTCAATCAGAGGAAACTCAAGAAGAGACACGATTGAGGACATCAAGGAATGGAAGACTGTTTCACAGTCCATACCACTAATTTCACTGTCATTAACCCTGTACAAACTAAGGCAGTTAATCCTAGAACATATAAGAAATACAAAGCAGCCCCTAGCGAAGCCCAATATACAATGGATTACTATAAAGTAGACCAACAACAACAAAGAAAAGGGTGGTGCACACTTAACTAGCGACAGACAAAAGAAGAATAGCTACTTTGGCAGTTCACAAGGTCAGAATTGCTAGTGCAACAGTGCCCATAGCAGGATATAGTAGAGATCAGTGGGATCAGGTTGCTGAGTCCACTAAATCAGCAATGACTAAAATCATAACAGGGTAAAAACTTTACCAATACAGTTATTAAAAACACCCTAGATGCTGCAGAGATAGTAGGGAGATTATTTGTGAGTTACAGCATGAAGAAGAGACCCGTCTGACTAAGAGTTTGTTCTCAAACCGAAAACTCAAAACCAGCGGAGGATAACTGTCTGCAACGGCAGTAGACAAGGCATAGATGGTTAAGAAAGATTTTCTTTTTGTTCAACTTTCCCTCCATAGTTTCCTATGGTTGCCCAATCTTTTTGCTGTTTTTATCCTGTCTTGACTTTTTTAAAGGATAAGTAAAACCTTCACTTCTCCTTTTGCTCATTGTGCAATGGGGATACTTCTGTATCACCCTAGCTTTTTACAGATGGGATTTTTCGTTAATTGTATATATGCCTAAAGACAAGCTGGTGGCAGCTGTTACAGTTTTACATTATTTTTGGTGTGCACATTCCAGTTTACTGCATATGGTTACTAAACTTAGCTAGTGACTAAATGGCAGTTCTGCAAGATTTTCGTTTGACACGAGACACGCTTGACTAAGAGGGTCTGGTGTCAAACCAGTTTGTGCCACTAGTAGCCTTCACCCTGAATTTCAGCTTTCCACCTTCAAGAGACCCTGTCCTGGAGCAGCTGCTGTGACCGTGACTGGAAGGACACCCTGTCGTCGTCTGTGTCTGTGGAGACTGTTTCTGGATCTCACGTTCCTCCAACCTGTGAAGTATCCTGAAGAGGTCTGCATCAGTGGATTCTGCATTTCTTCTCCGTAAATGGTTGCATCTTGCTTTTCCATGCAACCAAAAGATCCTCAACATTTTATATGCGCACCTTTTGGGGTGCGCATTTATTTGTTCATTTATATAGCGCAGCTCACCCTCAGGTATCTGGGCACATTTTATAAGGTTACACAATGAGTTACATAAAGAGAGGCAGTACAGTGCAAGTTAATTACAGTTACATCGCATAGGTAAAGGATTTATAACAATTACATACAGAATAGCAGGATGAAACATACATTTATAGTGCCTCCTGGGTGAGGGGCCAGTTTTTTTACATTTTTCCTGAAGCAGTGTAATGAGGGTTCTGCTCTTAAGGCTACAGGCAGGGAGTTCCATACTTTTGTTGCTAAAACAGGGAAGCTACTGCCTCCTGATTTCTATTGCTTGAATCTAGGAACCCTAAGTCAATGTAGTTGTGAGGACCTAGTGGGTCGGTCTGATAGGTTTCTAGTGAATTTACAAGTCAGATATTTAGGGGATGAGTTAGAAAGGCATTCATGGGTGAGTGCTAAGGTTTTGAATGCCATTCTGTCTTTAACGGACAGCTATTGGGCACTGCGTCTTGTGAGGATATAGGAGTTCTTGGTATGTTTAGTGCAGTGCTGAGCGCATTATTTTGAAGCATTGTTATGAAGTTTGGACCTAGCTTCGAGAAGCAGGGATCCCAGGCTCTTTTCCAATGTTGTTTTGAGTTCACTGGTAAGTCCCTAGTCCTACCAGTACAGCAATGGTCATTACCTTTTACGACATGTGTTTTACTGTTTGCAGCACAACCAATTATACATGGGGTGCTGTGGGGGCATTGTGTCCCCATTTATGTGTTATAGGTAGCATTTTGTACTTTCCAGGCATCCTCTGAACAGGCTGGTGGACGGCTTTACTTTTTGACCTTCTTTCTGCATGCATTATCGCAGGGTGCATTTTTAGCTGTGATGCCACAATAATACCCTGGCGGGAATATAATCAAAAAGGCCTCAAATCGTGCTTGAAGTCCTGTTCAAGATGACCTGTCTTTTGCTGGCCGCCCTACCTTGCCACAAGAGAGGAACCCCTTTATTCATGCTCCTTGAAGGCTCTCCTTTGTGTGCTAGCAGGTGGTGGGATGGGGGCTGCCTGCCCCCAATCCACTTTCCTCCAGAGGCTTGTATGTTGCTGGGTAGATTCTGGGAGGCTAGTTGTACACAATTGGACAACCACCTCAAAGTGTGAAACTTGCAAAGTGTCCATATTGGAGGGAAGGGGGGGAGGCGGCGACACCCCAAGCCATTTTCTGGAAATAAGGAAACTAGCTTGTCCCAGGAACCAATTCGCCCACTGGAGCTGAAGAGATACCAAGGAGGGATGCTGGAGGACTGCTGAAGAAAGCAGTATTGGCTCAGTCAATGCTGCTACGCCGCAAACCTCGACTTTCTAATTGGTAGACTGGTAGGATTACCACTCATTGGTCCTGCTTGAGGTTCATCACGTGTTTTCAGTCATCGGAGCATGCATCTTTGCATTTTGTCTGCAAGGACCGAAGGCAGCGGTCGACTGTTGCAAGGACTTCCAACTGGAACACTTCGTGCACAATGTTGAGCTTCTGCTGGGCCTCTGGAAATCCACTGTGCTGCCCGCTACCAGGAGGTGAGCCTGCAGGTGACATGTTAATTGCAAAGTTGCAGAGTGCCAGAACCTGCTCCGAGTCCATGCAAGGCATGCAGCTGTGTAGATTTATGCAAGGGGGTCTCAGTCATGGAACCAAAACTGGGTGCCCCCCACTTTTCCCTACACGGAGGTCTCCAGATGAACCTACAGACGAATGGTAGTGGTCAGATTGATTTTCAGGATCAGCTCTGTGGCCAGATTCTGAGAGGTACTTTATTCTGATGAAGACAAAAACAAAGGTTTAGCCAAACGATCTGGGTAGTATAACTGAACAGAAAGACTTAGCAGGGCATGAGAGTGGTGAAGGTTTCAGTTAACACAGAGCACTCCCAATCCAATACAAGTTAGGAATAATGTATAAAATATAATTGACATTGAAAAGTAATTCTAATGTAATGTAAGTATAGCAAAGCAAGTGCATAAAGAAATAGAACCAGGAAAGTTATCAAGACTTTTCTAACTTCTTAATTTTAACCTATTAGTTCTCAAACACCATACAAAACCTTCAAACTAAGGTCTAACTTCAAAAAGTCCTTCACTGGCTAGAAAAGAAAGGACCTAGTGCCAAAGGCACAGGTCCCAAAACAAGCCTTTCCAGAAAGCAAAAAGTCTTTAGGATGCTGATCAAATAGTTTTCAGTGTTTCAAAGTTCAGTAAAAACAAGAATTCAACCTCTAAAGAAAAAAACGTTGCCAACCCAAGCAATTTAGGGTAAAACCAGGGGAGGTTAGCAGGCCAGAACACCACCGTTTAAGGGTAGGCAAGAGGGAGATAGGGCTTGGACATTAAACCCATAGAACTCCATGGAGACAGATGGGTGTGGACTCAAAACAGGTATGTTAACTTAACCCCTGTACTCCAGTTCACTCCGAGACCACTGTAGGAGTTCCTGAAATCGATGGGTCTTCCCGATTTGTGCCTTGGCTCTGCAGAGGAAGCCCAGAGTTAGCAGGTACAGAAGTCACTTCAGGCATCAAGCTCTTGGGTCTGGCTCGTTCGTGGTTCCGTGTTCCGATGGACTGATGGACCAGATTCTGGACAGCTGGATACCCAGGACAGCACCAGCTTCAGGACGACCACTCCAGCAGCGAACTCAGAGGACTCCTAGGAACCCATTTTGGCAGCGGCCAGCAAAGGCCACTTGAACAAAATGGCGGCAGATGTCCATCTTGGCGAGAACATACATACTGGTCCTGTAAAGCCCCGCTACGTGGTGGAGAGTTGCAACCTGGGGGAACTGTGGAGTCCCAATGCTTAACTCAGGACAGCGACTATTGCAGCGAAGCAGCACAGTAGGACTTCTGGCTTGCCCACAGGATTGCTCATGACTGTTCCAAGCTCTTCCAGTGGCTGGACCTTCGAGTAGAGGTCAGGACCGGTTGTTCCCACCGGTCCAGAGGTCGAAGCACTGATGAAGGTCTTCTTGAGAGTGGCAGAGAGGAAGGGCTTCACAGGGCTAGTCAAGAAAGGCAACTGGCGATCTTCAACCGACTACTTCCGGGTCTTCAGCAGGCTGCTCTTTTTCGTAGGGGTATTGGCTCCAACGATTATCTGAAAAACAGCTGCAGGGGTCTTTTATACAGGATACTGGGCTGGAGTTATCCTCAGCCCACCAATGGCAAGGAGCTGCTACATTCAAACGGGCAGGGGCTGTACGATCCTGGAAAACCTCTGCCCTCTAACATCTGCCCAGCAACAGACACCTAGCAGGGATGTGAACAGGGCCCAGACAGACCAAGCCCCCAACATCCGTTCACACATACACAGACTGCCACTTTTCCTACGAAAGCTGGAGCTTTCTGCAGAAAAGTGCTTAAAATATATAGAAAATCAAGCCATTCCAGGGAAGGAACAAGGTCAAAAGATTAGATGGCCAAAGGAGTCGAAAATCTTGTGGCAAGGACATTTAAGAGTATATGGTACTCAAACTGGCATAATGCAGTAAAATGCACAAGTGCATGAGACTATAAAAAAAGAAAACACTATAAAAGTATCGGCTGCCAGCAGCCAATCCTGGACACATCATGCAAGTAATCACAAAATTGCTAAGAACAAAGTTGGAGGGACAAAGTGTAAAGTGTGCACGAAAAATAAAACAGTTCTCCTGCACCGATAGCCATAGGGACTAATCAGGGTTCCCAAAACAGATTAGCGTAAAAAGGCAACCCTTCCCTGCAAAAGGAAAGGTTCAATACAACAGCAAAAAAGTAGGGTGTCTCCAGCCCTACAAGGGGTGCATCAGCCACTTTTAATCTATACAAATTGGAAAATACTCTCAAAAACTAGAGTGTAAAAATAATCCCAACAAGAAATAGGAAACCAACACATAGACGCTTGTCCCCCTGCCTTTACCCACACAGCTCCATGTACGTTTGGACTAGTAGTGCCACAGGAAGAACTATTGTTGCGCCTGATCCGTAGAGGTAAACATTTATCCTTTAATATGCATAAATAACTAGGATGTAAGAAATATGTAGTACAAAAACGTTAGATCAATAGTTAAAACCTTAAAGTTACTCACCATACTTTCCTCCATCCTTGTGAGCGCCCCCCAAAATGGGACGGTACAAGAACCTCAGGAACAATGCCAACAGGGCCAGTTTGGCCGGGCATGGATGTTCCACTGCCTCGTCTTGCTGCATCAGGAAACCCCTGCTGGGGATCGGAAGATGGACAGGACCCTGGGAGCACAACTGCATCAGATTAAAAAACCAGGGTCTCGAAGGCCAGTGGGGGGCAACCAGGATGAGGGTGTTCCCCCTCCTCCATTCTAACGTCCTTGCCCGATGACCCCTCAGATTTTGTAGGATGCTGTCGCTCTACCTTAACCCCAACCAACCAAGTCCTTAGCTGAAACTTAGAACCTTCCCTACCAGACCGCTTGTCAATAATCTACCCATCCACTACCCTTTGAAATTAACATCCACTGAAAGGAAGGGAGGATGATAAAGGCAACGGAGAACACAAAACCCCTCTATTTTGCAATATGCCTTCCCTTGTCTCTCTGACGCAACTACTTTTCTGCCTACTCAGGAATACTAAAACACCCACCATCCCAGTCATTCTTCTCCCCGTCCTTCTGACTATTATTTTCCGAACTAGTCTGCCTTTTATAAAACACTGCAGTTCCCCACAATCCCCACATTCATTCCACGACCCATATACAAAACCCAGAGAAAGCTAAAATAAACAACTATGGGTTTTTCCTACGAGCCTGTTCCGCTATCTGATAACATCTGATATTGTAATTTGTTATTTATAACGCGCTTAATACCCAGAAGTTTCTAAGCATGGACCTGGGGATCGAACCTGTGTTGCTCCACGTCGTCTTGCTTCCAAGGCAAGCACGTTGCTCCTGAGCTATGCCCTCCGAGACAATATTACCGCCAAGATACGCCTTCGGGGGTGAATGTGAGCTTTACAATAAAGCTGAAGAAAGGGGCATTGTGTGTCGGAGGTACCCAGGCCTCTCACGCGTCGTTAGCCAATGCGGAGAGGAGAGATTGCCGCCGAGGTACTGTCCTTGGTTCCTACAACAAAGCAGTGTCAATAAAGTCAGCACAGCCAGTGAGTCAGGGAGACTGATAGCCGACCAGTCTCTGTTAGAACCAAGGTTGCAAGAAGCAACTTTATATGAAGCAATCTGAAGAAACAGTGCGTAAAACATATGTGATGATCAACTCAAATATAATTGAACATCCAAGGAGTGAATGAACTTTTGAAGCCAAGATGGATGCCATATACAGAGTGGTCCGGCACCACGTGGGTGCTCATTCAAAGGTCTCCGTTAGGTATCCAACTGAGAGGTGGCAAATGTAAAATGTGAATTGGGAAATCGAAGTGGTCCTGCAACAGGTCAAGCTAAACCCTGTGCACATTCGAAAGTCTGATAGCTAATACGAACTGCAATTGGACGGAGCCCGGCTGCAGGAGACTGGCTGTGTAAGAGTAAGGATCTGAGCCTGGCTGAGAGGGATCCGGGGTGAACCGTAAATCACCCGATAAATGATATTCTCTGAACATTGGAGAAGGGGATCTGAGCCCAGAAGAGGGGGGTCCAAAGTAACGATTGTGGTATAAAAGGAATATGAGCCCGGATGAGGGGATCCAGGGTGAAGAGTGAATCACCTAATTTGAGTGTTTGTAAGAGGAAAGGAACGTTTTGTTTGATTTGGTACATCAGGCCCTCTGCACCAAGAGACTACAAAAACTTAAGAGACTTGGGCACAGAAGGTGCTGATGCTGGAAATGCAACTGTGTCCTCGTGCGGAAGCCTGAAAGTGTGCTATGCTTCAGTGAACCGCCCTGTCCCGTGCTGAAAACGTGGGGAAGGGAGGCCAACGACCTGAACATCCCGACGTATAATTTTGTGAACACTTCTTTCTTTTTCATGAACACTACCCTACACTATTTGTATTTAGCGGTAAGTATTGGCAATCGTTTTATTTTTAGTATAGGCCCTTTTATTTTGACTCCACTCCACTAGTCTGCATTATTATTTGATGGTCGTAGCTTGCTCCCATCTGTAGATTTAGGATTAGATAGGTGTTTATCACATCCTTGATAAAGTTCAATAAACAACCTTGAACAGTGGTCACTCATGTATGTCTTACTATTGCCTTCCTTATAGTCTGTTGGAGCAGAGAGGTGGGCGGTAACGCATAAGACCTGCAGCTGTGCCAACAGATCTGCAAGGCATCTCCCAGTGAACCCCAACCCAGACCTGCCCAAAGGGAAACTGGGGGCACTTGTCAGGGGAGATGCAAACAAATCCAGGTCCACAAACCCCCAACACTGGAACAGGGGCAACAAGGAGCCAATGTGCAATTCACACTCGCAGGTTTTGAACCCCAAGCGACTCAACTGATCTGCTGCTGCATTCCAGTCACCCAGCAGGTGGACTGCCGAAATACAAATCCCCCTCGGTCAGGGCACCTTTCCCCGATTGAAACCGCCTCTGTGCAGAGGTAGGGGAAACGGGTGCCACCCTACTTGTTCAGGTAAAACATTGCAGTAAAATTGTCCGTCCTGACCAGTAGGAGAAATTACTTACCGTAATGTTCCTTCTACGGATTCTTCTCCCGCAGATTCCTCATCTGATAGATATTCCATCCAGCTCTGCTGCTTGGGAAAATGTGCGACAGGGGACAAAGTGGACCTTGAACCGGCCATCAACCCTTCTTGCTCGGCATCTGGTTGTCAGCTTCGGACGAGATGTCAGGCATCGTATAAATACCACGTCATTATGGCCCACACCAAAGTTTCCCCCCCTTTTTTTTTTTATTTCCGAACACATTGTGCTGCATAGAAAACAGAATAACGGCCGAATGAGCCCTTAAAAATGAATAATCATAAACCTCTGAAGGAGGAACAATTAGCAACAGACACTAACAAATAGTGTCAGAAAAAAACTTCCTCTTTAAAAAAAAACTTGTGGAAGAAAGGACAGAAAACGGACACTGAATACCATTACCAAATCATGAAAGAGAAGATGCGCACCAACCACCGACTTTGAGCCGGGATGGATCGGAGGGGAGATGAGGAATCTGCATGAGAAGAATCCATAGAAAGAACATTAGGATAAGTAATTACTCCTTCAATGGATTGCTATTATCCTGCAGATTCCTCATGGGATACACCCCGAAACCAGTAGATGAAGGAGACTGGCAGAAAGTTAGAATAAGGAATTTTGCAGCACTGACCTGCCAAAACATGCATCAGCTGTACAAGTCACATCTAGACTATAGTGGCTAACGAAGGCATGAAGGCATGAAGGGATGACCATGTCGCAGCGTGACAAATATCCCGAACAGGGACTCCCCTTTGTAATGCTGTTGAAGCTGAAACTCACCTGGTCGAGTGGGGCCTGATCCCTGATGGAAATTCTTTTCCGGCGGACTGGTAGCATTCTGCAGTACAGAAAATGATCCAGCGGTATAATGCTTGTTTAGTGCTAGGGAGAATTCTCATAAATGTGCTAATTCCTCTCTACCTTAGAGACCCCCCAGAACTTTTGCTGGACTCTAGGCCTTTTTAATTTTTAATCTGGAGATAGCGAGACATTTTTCACAGTCTCTCATGTATTTTTCTGTGATTTGAACACTGTTTCTTTTGGGTTTGGAGTCTAAAACTCCATAGGCATCAGCTTTGCATTATGACACAGCACCTTCAGTGCAGTGGCACAGGGCAGTCTCTTAGATTTTCCAAAGGTTTAAATACCTTCTCTTGGTGAAAATACTGTTTCCAAGAGCAGTGAAGTGAAATTGACTTTACTTACATTTTGTAACTTTTTAGACCCAGCACACACTATTTTACCATAGGGTGCTGGAGGGGTTACTAGTATACCCTTTGTCTAGTTTCTCGTGTAACATGTTTATGTTACCCTTTCTACAGTTAATGGCTGGTGGCAGTGGTTTACTTCCATTGTGTGTTTTTACCACAGGCTGCGTCCACAGCTGCAGTAAGGCACCCATTGGTGCCCATTTTGTCAAAATGGCCCCCGTCGTTTTTTGGCATTTCTTACTGGAAATATCCTTCTTGAGATTTACTCTGCGCGCCAGACCAGGTTTAGTCCCTTTGTTCGTTTTGTCTTTGACGGGAGTCACAAGTGAAGCCAACTCTGGCTCCAGTATGTCTGGCAGGGCCAGGAAGTGAGGGAGGTGCCCGAAACTCCCTGTACTTAATCCCCTTGGTAACAGGAATGCACCCAAAGTTGATTGGGCGGATGGCTGTCCGGCAAGGACAGCCACCCTGCTGTGTGATTGACAGCTAGGCTGGAATGAATGGGAGAAACCAGCGTAAAAGATTAGGCTTTTTGGCTTGGAATGCAGAGTCGACCACTGGACAAAGGAATACGAAGAACAACTTGGAAGAGATGCCTGCTACAACTCCTGGACCGTTGGCTTGCCTGGTAAAGCACTGCTGCTGTGCTGAAGCTCCAAATTCGCCTCGACTAGAGAAGCTCTGCAAGGACTTCTTCCCTTGAGTTGGTGGGACCAATCAACTCCAAAGTGAACTCGTTTGGACATCCTCTCAAAGCTGGCTGTACTTCCAGTGCTGCTTGAACCGAAGTGCCAGGGACAGGAACACCAAATCGAGTGCATCACTTTTAAGTCTGGACCAGAGCCTCAGGAAGATCCTACGGACTCCCTTGAAGCAGGACTGACCAAGCCTGAGCCACCTCAACAGAGTGCTGGACCCCAGATGTGTGGAAAGTCCAGTGTGGTATCCGAGAGTTTGCTGTGGTGCTATTTGCTGAGACGCAAGGAGCTGAAACTGCTAAGTGCTGCTCAATTGAAGTTTGTTCTTTGCTGCTGCTGACTGTCCCATTGCAGTATAGGAGTCCCCAGAGGTCCACCCTCTTGTCCCCATGACTGAAGCCAAGGAACAACATGATATGCAGAGCTGCACAGGAAAAGGAGCCAGCTGGAACCATTTCTTCTATCCAAAGGTACCGTAAACCAAGAGGACTTATCTCTTGTTTTGTAGCCTTAATTGTTCTCAGGTGAGGCTTGTTTGGGTTGCTCCCGCCGAGTTGCTTGCATCTTCTAACCCTCACAAGCCTTCCAGATTGTGGCCCTACATTGATTCTACTTTTTCTACAAATAATTCTAAAACATTGTGCAAGAATTTTACTTACTTGCAAGAAGTGCTTCAGCTCACCTAGACTTTTGCCCAATTGACATTGACTGGCCTGGCTCCCTGAATGACTTCTCTCCGCTTGTGTCTTACCTTCCCTCCAGGAAAGGGTTAATTTACTTTTATTTATTACATGTGTTATACGCCCAGACCCTGAGGTATCACGGTGTAGTTACAGTTTGGTTATTACAATCTTGACATTAATGGAGAGGAAGGCATACATGTCTGGGACCCCCACAGGAAGGAGTGGAGTCAAACGTACAGGTAAGGGAGAACAGAGTACAAGGTAGAGAATGACTACAAGTAGGGTGGGGAGAGGGTGGCATGTGTGGGTCAGCGGGAGTGAACGCGAGTTAGAATTGGTTAAAGAGCCAGGTTTTCAGAGATTTTTTGAATTGCTGGTAAAAGTGTTCACTTTTTTAAATTAGTCGGGAGGGCGTTTCAGTGTTTGGGTGCTAGGACTTTGAAGCTGCTGCCCCCCACTATTGAGCTTTTGTATCGTGGGATTTCTCTGAGGGCATTGTTACTGGATCTCAAGGTCTGGTGTTAGGCAGAATCCTATGCCGTGCCCTTAGGGACCACTGCACACAATTAGGATCAAAGTGGTAGTACAATTTCACCTTTGGTACAAGCCTGTACTACACAGTAAAGTGGTAGCAATGGCTGAGCAGCCAGACTTCAAATGAGCAGTAGTAGAGATTACACAAAGGACTACAATTACTGTGACTCAAGCAAACACTGACTCAAGGTTTCTGGTTAAAAAAATATAAGTACATTTATTTTTAAACCATCTGTTCACAAAACACTTCACTTCTATCAAAGGAAAACCACACTCAAAATATACTACACACAATCAATTCCTCTTGTACAGGTCAATTCAAGGTAAGAAAATTAGACTTTGATGGACCGGTGTTTCGAAAGAAAGACGTTACCATGGGTTAAAACGCTATCACTTTTTGACAGTAATGACAGTTTGGTCTTACGGAAAATAAGCATACCCGCGGGAAGAAATACACCAAAAGTTAAACACACTTAGCACAAAGAATTAAAACAAGGGACTAGGGAACAAATATGATAGGCAATACTTTTGTCAAGGCAAATCGAATCAGAGGACACTTTCTAAAAAGTAGATAAATGTCTATAGGCCTGGGACAGTGTCAAATGTGGCAGGAATCCTTTTGTCGAGGATCACAAGGTTAGAACAGTTCACGATTCAAGATTGCCAGGAGTACTTGTATATTGTCAAAGGGAAGCAAAAGTAAGAGGGAAGAAAGGACAAGCTTTCGGGACGGAAAAAGGGGTTCACCCTGATTCCTCAAGGTCGGACACAGTACCTTATTCATTTAAAGAAAGCTGGGGCTACGGCAGTTGTTCCTGGTAGTTCCTGCAGACTCACGGTTATTGAAGCTTCAGTCGTGGGGACAAGAAGGAGGACGTCTGGAGCGATCTGCACTACCCAGGGATGAAGCCAGCAGCAGCGAAGCAACAGTGAATAAAAGGTGCGCTCCTTTGAAACAGGAGAGGGCTCTTTTGATGGCTATCTGGACCACTACAGCCGTGTGCAGCGATTTCGACCCAGAAGGAGTCGTCTCTGACTGTTGAGGGTGAGCTGGTTGATCCCACCAGGCTCAAGGGAAGACTACTCCGGACTGGTCTTCTCTGTTGTTGAAGGGTAGATAGATCAGGACTGCAGAAGGGCTTCACCAGGATTCGGGAGTTGCAGCAGCCGTCGTCTTCTCTGCTTCTCTTTGGTTGCTGCAGTTCCAGTGGCGACTGACTTTCAGCCCAAGAGTCCTGCCTTTTTTGCCAAAATCCCCCATTCACACAGCCTGGCTGTCAATCACTCAGCACGGGGGTTGTCCGGCCCGGACAACCACCTCAACCAATCGGCACAAAGTGCACCCTGGGTATCCAAGGAGACCCTCTGCAGGGTGTTACTAAACCCCTCCCTCACATTCAGCACACCTAGACACCCAGACGCCAAAGGAGGGCTTCTGGGAAGAAGCCCGCCAAAGGACGGCGAACAAAGAAGGCAAACCCGGTTTGGCGCGAAAAGTAAAACACAAGAAGGACTTTAACAAAAAGAAATGGCGACTAAACCCGACCGGACCCAAAATAAAATGTATTTGGTCAAGCGGGTTTATGTTCGAGGCTAATACAATAAATAGCCTAAAACAGTACCACGTTTATATACTATAATCACGGTAGAATAGTTAGGGTAGATAACACTGCCACCAGCCAAGTCTTAATGTTAAGGGAGTGAAACAAATCTCCAAGAGGCACAGAAAAAGGGGTAGGAATTAACCCTTTCCAATACTCCATGTAAGATGTGGTGTACTGGGTCTGTAGTTTAAAGAGACTACATAAAGTTAATGGCAACTTTACATTCTTTCTGGGGGACAGTAGTCAGTCCCAGAAAAATGGAGTCAGTGGGTGTTAGGGAGAATTCTCTTATAAGGCTAATTTCCCAAACCTAGCGAGTCCCCCAACAGCTGTGCTGGATTTTTGGGGTTTGTTTTTTTTTCTCCTGCCAAGAGAGAGACTCTTTTCCTCCCACGCTTAGGCATGATTTGAGGTATGTCTGACTTTTTGTGTGCTTATGGGCTATGGGGTTTTTTACTCCATAGGATATCATCTGTTTTTGGTGTATGTGTTACAGAGCACCCTCAGTGCAGTAACACAGGGGTGTCATAGTGACCCCCGAACATAGACTCCATACCCTGGGACGGACTACTGTCTCCCAGGGCATGTAAAGTCACCATTGACATTACTAGTCCAAAATTGTGAACAGAACCAGTACAAACCATCATATTGTGGAAGTACTGGAAGGGGTTAATTCGATTGCCCCTGGGTGTGTTTTCAAGGGGGCACTGTCCAGTCCCCCCTTGTCGAGTTTCTGGCTGGTGGCAGTGGTTACCACGCAAAATATTCCACCGGAATATTTCCTATGGGATTTTCCCATTGATTTTAAACGCACCACTTTTTGGTGCAATGTTAAAGATACCGCCGGTTTATTTAACATTAAATCACCAGTTGGGTCTTTTTGCCAGAACTCTTTTCTAAAATGGCGTTCGTGTCCGTCTCTGTAACTCCAACCAAGGTCGGGCCCACAGAAGCCCTCCAACTGGTGCCACTCTGTCTGGGTTCCACAGGATGTGTGGGTGGGGGAATTGGCACCCTGGACTGTGTTGCCTTAGCAACTCAAGTCACACTCTGTTCTGATTGGCCCATATCAGATCTGGGTGGTACGGACTGCTACCAATTGGGTTTACTGCTTACTCCTGTAGTCTTAATCATCTTGCAGTGGTCCCCTAGGGAACTGCACAGGATTCTGCCTACCAGTTCGAAGTCTCAAAGACAACCCCGTGTCACTGCACTGAAGGTGCTGTGTAACACACAAAAAGTGGGGCTCATGCAGTGGTGTGGCTCTAGAGCCCAAGATCACACAAAAGTAGAAATACACATGGAAAAACACATGTAAGAGTGGAAAAAGGACTAACACTCTTACCAGGTGGAAAAAAATAAACCCCAGAAATCCAGCAAAGCTGCTGAGGGACTCACTAGGTGAGGGAAATTAGCCATAAATGAGAATTCTCCCCAACACTCGCCCACCCACCCCCAGACTAAGGGACAGGAGGATCTAATCCACTCCTGGATGGATCTCATACCTCTAGTCGGTTATAAACATCCTAGAGAGACCATCAGCATTTTGGTGGTGACTTCCTACTCTGTGCTCAATGGTAAAATCAAACCCTTGCAGGCAGATTGACCATCTTAGTAGTTTAGGGTTTTCCCCCTTCATTTGCATCAGCCATCTCAAGGGTTGGTGGTCAGTCTGAATAACGAAAGTAGAGCCATACAAGTATGGTCTAAACTTCTTCAGTGCCCACACAATAGCAAAACATTCATGTTCTATTGTTGCCCACCTTATCTAAGGATCCTATAACTTCCTGAACTTCCTGCTGATGAAACAATTGGGATGTTCCCTACCTTTCTCATCCAGTTGACCAAGGACTGCACCTATACCTTCATTTGATGCATCAGTTTGTACAATGAAGGGTTGGTGGTAGCCAGGAGCTCTTAGGACGGGAGCTTGACAATGGGCTTTCTTCAGGCCTTCAAAGGCTTGAGTGCATTCGTCATTCCATCTGACATTTTTAGGAAATTTGGGAGAGGAGTTAACATTCAGGGGAGAAGCTATGGTTCCATAGTTCTCTATGAAGTTCCTATAGTACCCAGTGAGACCTAGGAAGGCTCTCACTTGGGTTTGAGTAGTAGGGGTGGCCCAGTTTTGTACAGCTTGTACTTTGCTAGGCAATGGCCTTATTTCACCCTCTCCTACCTCATGTCCAAGGTAGACCACTTTTCTCTGACCAATTTGACATTTACTTGCCTTTATGGTCAGATGGGCCTGTTCAAGAGCCTGCAAAACATATCCTAGGTGATCAATATGTTCTTTCCATGTAGGGCTGAACACTGCAATGTCATCCAAGTATGCCATGCATAAGTCCTCCATCTCATTCAGAACTTGATTGACCATCCTCTGAAATGTAGCAGGCGCATTCTTTAGTCCAAAAGGTATTACCTTAAACTGGTAGAGGCCTGCTGGGTTGGAGAATGCAGTCTTCTCCTTGGCATGTTCTGTAAGAGCTATTTGCCAATAGCCTGAGGTTAGGTCAAAGGTGCTGAGGTACTTGGCTGCACCACGTTTGTCCACCAGCTCATCTGTCCTAGGTAAAGGATGGGCATCAGTCTTTGTGACTGCATTTAGAGCTCTATAGTCCACACAGAATCTCATCTCTTTGGATCCTGCCTTTGGTACAAGCACAACTAGGCTAGACCATGGGCTTGTAGAGGGCTCTATAACCCCGGGATCAAGTATCTTGTTGACCTCATTCCTTATATGGGTCCTGACATTGTCTGACATTCTGTACCCTCTGTTTTTCTTTTCACAGGCAAACAGTCACCAGTGAGGATATCATGTTGGCCCCAAGGGGTCAAGCCTGGTGAAAGTGATAACAGGGAGGCAAACTGATTTAACAGTAGTTCGCACACAGCCTGCTGGTCAGATGTTAGACCGGAAGAGAGATCAACTACTTCCACTTTCTCAACTAAAGGTAAGCCTCTGAGGAGATCAAGCAGAGGTTCGCTCTCCTCCTCCTGATCTGAAGCTAGAAGCAAAGCTCCTATTTCAGGTCTAGAAACATAAGTCTTCAAACGGTTGGTGTGAAAGCCTCCTTAGGATTGCCTAAGTCCACCAGATAGTTCACTTCTCCAAGTTTACCCACAACTTTGAAGTATCCTATCCATTTGTCCGGAAAGGCCCTCTGCCTTATGGGCACAAGAACAAGCTGGTCTTGAGTAAACTCAACCATGTTAGCCTTCTGGTTGTGCCAATGTATGACCAGAGCTTGACCAGCCCTCAAGTTATCACTTGCCTCTGCCATCATGTGTGACATTCTCCTCCGGAGACCTATCACAGTCACTCTGACTGTCTTGGGGGAAGGAGCACTCGCCAACCCCTCCTTAATCAGGGCCAATGGACCTCTGACTGGATGGCCATAGAGAAGTTCAAAGGGACTGTAACCTACTCCCTCCTGAGGGACTTCTCTATATGCAAAGAGAAGGCATGGCAGTAGAAGGTCCCACTTTCATTTAAGGGGTTCCTCTATAGCACCTATCATGCTCTCCATAGTTCTATTAAACCTCTGTACCAATCCATTTGTTTGTGGATGGTAGGCAGTAGAGAACTTGCAAGGGACTCCACAGGTTTTTCACATGGTTTGCATGTAGTGGGACATACAATGTGATCCCCTGTCAGATATCACCCCCTTAGGAAAACCTACTCTGGTAAAAATACCAAGTAGGGTCTTCGCCACAGCCTGAGCCGTAACAGTTCTCATAGGTATTGCCTCAGGATACCTAATAGCATGGTCTACTACCACCAGGATAAACCTGTTACCTGAAGAGGTGGGAAGATCAAGAGGACCAACAATGTCAATCCATATCCTCTCAAAAGGAACTCCCACCACTGGGAGAGGCACCAGGGGTGCCACACTCTTGGCTCCACTCTTGCCAGAGGTTTGGCAAGTGTGACAGCTCCTACAGAATGTGTCTGCCTCTGAACCCATCTTAGGCCAGTAGAAGTAGAGTGAAAGCCTTTCCTTGGTCTTCTTAAAACTTAAGTGACCAGCCAAAGGTATCTCGTGGGCTAACTGTAGGAACTGAAGCCGGTTCACTAGAGGCACTACAAGTCTTTTGCAGTCTCCAGGGGTTGACTCAGTCGGTTCACTGTAGAAGAGGCCATCTTCCCAGTGCAACTTATATTTCCCAGGTTCTTCATCATCGATCTGAGAAGCTGCCTGTAGGCGAAGACCTTCAAGAGTAGGACACTCTTTGTCCTCTGCTGAAGTCTGCCCTGTTGGGTCCACCCTCTGCCAGTAAAGACTGCAGCTTAGGATGTTCATTGTGAGATTGGCGTCTAGATAAACCCCAAGGGTTTTGACTTGTTGGAATACCAGAATTATGGTGCCTTCAATGGTGAATGTGGTATAGGCAGAGTGTAGGGCGTTGATTCTAGAGGATGATACAACTATGAATAGCTCTGTTTTATCATCATTGAGGCAGAGGCTATTGTGGGCCATCCAATTTTGAATTAGTGCATAGATTTGGTTAATGAGCAGTGTGTCCTGTTCGTAATTACCTGATAAGGGGATGCAAAGCAACAAATAGTAGCTTGGTATAGGCGTTGTATAGTGTGGGAGATAGGCAGGAGACTTGCGGAATGCCTATAGGTACTGGTATGGGATCGGCTGACATTTTACCAATCGATACTCTTGAGGTCCTATTTGCTAGAAAGGATTTCACCCATGTGAAGGCGTCCTTGGAGAAATTGAAGTTGTTGGATAATGTGGCACAGAGTTTGTCTTGGTCAACTCAATACCAGCATTAGGAGGCAGAGTTTGCCTGCATCTTTAGTGTCATCCATTTAGATTTTCAAGTCTAGAAGCGCCGTTTCAGTGCTGTGGTTTGAGGGCGAAAACCTGACTGTCGGGCTCCCAATAGCTGGTGTTCTAAATGACTTTGTATTTGTGTATACGCTATGTTGACTATTATTTTTAGTAAGAATGGGACTGTTATGGGTCGGTAATTTGTTGAGATGGACGGGTCTAGGGTTGGCTTTTTTAGTAGAGGGGTTACCCAAGCCTTTTTGATGCTGGTGGGAACCGTGTTGGTGTTAAACGAGGTAATGACGAATTCAGTGATGATCCGGGTTAGTGTGGGGGCGCAAAGTTTGACTAGGTGAGGGGGGCTGGGGAGTGTGTAGAACCTCTTGAGAGAAGTGAAATGGGTCACTGAGGCTAGCAATATGTGCTTCCTCAGGGATGGAAATTTGTTATTTTGTTTTGTAAGAGTGATTTTAGATGCAAGAGCATCTTGGATTGTAGTACACCACATTTTGCTGGCTGCGATGCGTGTAATGTCTTAGCAGGGGTTCTATAATTCTCTGAGTATGGAGAATAACTCTTTGGAATTGGAGGATGCATTGGTAATGCGCCAATTAAGGACATTCACTTTTTGCATTATTATGGCTTTTTTTTGGAGGCTTTGTTGGCATTATTGAATGCCTCTGCTGAGTCTAAGAAATTGGTGTATTTGTGTAGCTGTTCGAGTGATCTTTTGGTACGTCTCAAGCTGACTACTTCTTCATTAAACCAGACACGAGTGTTTATCTGTTCTCCAAGTTTTAGTTGTAATGGGAGCTAGTGAATCAATGGTGGAGGTGAGGCATATATGGTAGCATTCTGCTAGGTAGGTGGGGTTGTTGCTGTCTGGTATAATGGAGACCAGTACTTCTTTTAGGATGGGGGAGAGGTTGTCCTCTGATTTTTTTTTTTTTTAATATTTCTTGTTTCAAAATATCAGGTTTAGTGAACATGGTGGTGTCTGTACTTCTGTTAAAGGAGAAGCTGCTAATGTGATGATCAATCCAGTCCGTGGGAAGGATGGACTCCGTTTACTTATGAGTTAAGGGTGAGGACCCAATCCAGAGTTCTGCCTTTTACGTGGGTGGGGAACCTGACTAGTTGTGCAAGGTCTCCAAGTATAATGCACTTGGTGTTCGGTTTGATGATGGGGGTGAGTAGTAGGGGTAATGTCTATGTCTGGGTGCGTGTTTTTGTTGGGGGATCTATAGACAATAAGTAGGTTGGTTGTGGTTTTGGGGTTTGAGGAGTATTTGGCTAGGAGGAGTTTGTAGCCTGGTATTGCTTCAATAGGGCAAGCTCTGATTGCCATTGTGGATTTAGATATTATGGCGACTCCGCCTCCTTGGGTGATCTGTCAGTCAGCTCTGAGTATGCTGAATCCTGGCTGGGGGTCGGGGGGGTGGGTGAGTAATGGGCCTGAGGCTGGGTATAGTCAGGTTTCTGTGACCACTAGGATGTCAAGTTGTTGGTCGATAAGATCATGGATTTCTATGGCGTGTGCTCCAAGGGAGCATGCGTTAATGAGTGCACCTTTGAGATTGGGAGTGGGCACTGGGGGTGGTGTGGTGTCTGGGCTAGATGTCGGTGTTTTGGTGTTTTTGGATGCTTTTTTGGTGCTTTGGATGAGAGGTTGGGTTGGTGGTTCTAGGACGTAGTAACTTTGTTGGATGGGGTGTGTAACGCTCACCTGGTATCCACGGGGACGTCACTCAGCCTGTTCTGACCTCTTACGACCTCGAACACTTACCTGGAGGCTATTCGACTGGAGACTGGGCCTGAAACACAGGATTGGTAGAGTTTAACTCCCTATTGTCTCCGTGTGCTTGAACCCCGTCTTCCCCGGGGTCCAACCCTTCCCTTTGATCCACAGCTCACCTTGTTTTCTTGGATAGTGTGCTGTCTGTCCTGCTTTCAGTGCAGGGGCACGTTGATTGATGCAGGCTCGTTGCTGCCTAGTTACTTCACTGGCAAGAGTCCGACAGGTAAGTATGAGTCTTTTGAACAGTTCTCTAACTTCGTTCCTTTCCTTCCTTAGATTATGGCCGGCGTCCGGGGATGGCGGCGTGCTGCTGAGATGAGTAGCGCTGAAGGCGAGTGAGAGCGCGATGCATCCCTTTCGTATTTGCATTGAACTGAGTTCTTTTTCTGTGTCTTTTGGGTGCCACAACGTTTTCAGCGTGGATGCCGGTTATGAAGAACAAATGCAGTGGGTAAGCGCGGTATGTGGCGCCTCTAGATGTTTCCACGCTAACCTGGATGTCTTTTCCCTCTTGCAGATGGATGAGAAGTTCCGGAGACAGAGTTCCCCCAGAGCGGCTGGGATTCAGGTAAGCGGTTGAAGCTCGTACAGTATTTAAAAATAAGCGAAGATTTGCAGAATGCTTACAAATGCCTTTTTTCTGTTCTTTTCCCTTTTCCTTAGGAAGCGGCGTGCCGAGATGGGAATGACACCGCCCAAGATGCCCGCAGAACAGAAGGAGCGATGAATGATGGGCAGAAGCGCCGCAAGGTAAGGCTGTTCCTAACGGTATTCTTGTTCTTGCAGGAGCTGAGCTCAGAAGAAAGATGCAGGCCTACTGGAGACCGATCGGAACACAGTGAGTGTCACGCTGCAGGTGCAGAAAACGCAGAGCATGTTTCTCAGCCTGGTTTTTGCTTAAGTAGTCTCTGGGTATCCCAGGTGTCTCTGGGTATCCCAGGTGTCTCTGGGCTGAACCACACCCAAAAGACTAGACCGCACATGCATTTCTGGGAACCGAAATATGTGGGGGCATCCATCTTGTCCCCATCAATGCACTACAAGTCCAATCCCCAATGTTATCCTACGGGAGTGAGTCTGGTGCCACAAGCACCAAGTCTGACTCCAAGTGGGTCTTTGGAGGGATGGAGAGGCCCTTGAGGGCCATGTAGGGGATCGTGGCCTGGCTCCAGCCTGACATCTTGGAGGGCTGGGGACATGAGGGGCAGGAATCATGACAGGGTGACGATACTGGGAGTGGGGGTGGTGATTAGGTGGATCAATTTGGTTCTTGACCAGAGTCTTAGGAGTCAGGAGTTGCCTCGGACGAGGGTGGTAGCTTTGTCAGAGAGTGGGTGTTTGGTGTCTAACTGATGAGGTGAGAGATGGCTCTGGGTTAGTGGTGGCTTTGAGGAGGCTATGTGCTCTATAGTTGTGTCGGGAGAACTGGGGAAATGGAGAGGTGGTGGGCAGGAATGGGGTAGGGCAAGGAATGGGGTGGTGTCACGGACAGCCAAGTTTGGCTAGGCCATTGTCTTGGTTAATATAGGTCCCTCCTGTACAGGGTGTGGCAAAGTGAATTAGGCAGAATGGGAACATGGAGGCTAGGAGGCCTAGCATATTACCATAAACTTTGTTGAATCTGAGCAGAGTGGGTGGGTGTTTGGTTGGAGCGACTAGAGGGAACTGGACAACAGCAGTGATAATGGTGGGTGACAGCTAGCAGATAAAACAGTAGCAATAGTCACTGGCACACTTTACAATGGAACAACATGGGTACAAATCAGTCAGCAGGAATAAATAGGCACGCACAGTACACCATGGGCGTATACACAGGAGGTGATTGGATAGATGCTAAATTTAAGCGAAAGGATAAATTGAGGTGGGCCAGTAGAAATGGTCTAGGCAGAGGTTAACTTGTAGGCACAACAAATAGCTTGGTATGAAATCAGTTTGGCTAATAGGCTGCCGTAACATCAGCATAAGTAAAGCTTCATTAGCAAGTAGGACAAAGCTGCTAACGTAAACAATATGCGAGACGTAAACAGTAAATGTAAACAGTATGAGACCAATTTTTGCAATGAATAAGCGGTGGAACCGCTGCAGTAGGCTGACAGTGGGTTAGTACTGTAGGGCGAGAGTGGGGATAATGCTACGGTAGATAGCAGGAGACAAATGTAATACCTTGAGATATATTATTATGGGCAAGCAGGTGTGGCTGAGTCTTTTTGGGCGGGAAGCTCTGAGGTAGGGGTCTGGATGGTGATGATGGATATTTCTTTTTTTTTCAGTTATTTTTTTATTGAAATCTCGGACCACATAAAAATGGAAACCAATTATATAACATCGTAACTAATTAACATTCATGTGCTGCAACTTCATTTTACCTGATTAACAATACAACTGTTGCTCTAATACTCTTTGACAACTTCCTATTAAACAGGTCAGGAAAAATTAATTAGAGCTGGGATTGCAAGCAGTTCAGAAGCAACAAAGGGGAAAGGGTAAAAGAAAGAGGAGGAGAGAAAAAAAAAAACTTGATTATATCCTTGGTACTTTTATCTAAGACACATTTTTCACGCAATCCAGAATCATTGTGATGGATTCAACAGGTACTTCACAAGTCTTGGTTGAAAGAACATATGCTCTTTTTCTGCAACATAGTCTAGGAATGGCCCCCACGTGCGCATGAACTTAGAGAGCTTCCTTTCTATCGTGGCTGTCAGTTTTTCCATTGCAAGCAGTTCCCAAACCTTCACCCACCAGTATGCAATTTGTGGACCCTCCACATCTTTCCAAAACCGGGCTCGCATGAGCCGAGCAGCCATAAGTAGTTGAGAGATTAGTTTGGCTCTGGGACCCGACAATGGGCAAGAGCCATCCTCAGGAACGTCACCCAACAACAGAATTTGCGGGTCCATTGGAAGCAATGTTTCGCAGATCTCCTCGATTTTGGATCGTATCTCCAACCAAAATGATTGTATAGTCGGGCAATGCCACCACATGTGTCCCAAGTCGCCTCTCTCGCCACATCCATGCCAACACGTTTCTTTAATCTCTGGGTTCATTGCATGAAGTTTATGTGGAGATATGTACCAGAGGTAGCATAGTTTGGGAGCACCCTCTCTAACTGCCGTGCATCATGAGATCTTATGGGCCCTACACCATATCCTCTGCCAAGAGGCTTGAGGAATCATAATCCCCCCCAATTCCCTTTCCCATGCTAACATGTAGGGTAATTTGTCCTCCAGCGGGGCATGCTCCGGGAGGTGGTAACAAGCAGCTATTCTATGGGTCTCCATAACTGTCAGTTCTATCCCTGTAGGGGGTCTATTAGCTGCTTGTTTTTACACTCGACCGACTGTTACGCTCACCTGGTATCCACAGGGAGGCCACCCAGCTGTGTTACTCACTGGTATGCTTCTCAGCTTTGCCCTGATGTGGTCTGCGGGGAAGGTTCTACCTGAAAATACAGGAGGACTGTGTTCAAGACTGACCAACTAGGGTAAGTATCCTCCCTCCACCCCCGTATGATTTCAGTCCCTCTGGTGCCCTCTCCTCACCTTGTGGTAGAATTAGGCGTGCTCTCCGTCCTGCCTTCTTTGCAGGGGCGCGTTGTCTTTCATGGGCGAGTGCGGTCCAGTTACTTCACTGACGCCGGCCCATTTGATATTTTTCAGGTAGGTTTTATTGCTGTTCTTTAGTTTTGTTGCTATCCTGCATGCCTTTCTTTGTTTAAAATGTCTCTTTTTTCTCCCTTAGGTATGCGGAGCTTCAGCGCGGTGAACTGGCTTGGTTGAGCCCCGCTGGTAAATGATGGCTCATTAAGAGCGCTATGACGCGGTAAGCGCTATACGCAGCACTGCGAAGTCTTGCCTTTGCTAACCTGTGTTTTCCTCCCTTGTAGGTCGCGGTGTTCTTCAGCGCAAGTGGAATGTCCGGAGTGATGCCAGCCGAGAGGCGATCAGCCAGGTAAGCCTTTTGAGCAGTTCGTAATTTGTAAATGTCTCTACTGCTTTCTTTAATTTTGCCTCTATCTTCCTCTTTCAGGTCGTTCTGTCCGGGAGGCGTGCAGATTCGAGGAAGCTGCTCTCAGTAGCTGCCTGGATCCCCGGGTGAAGGCGAATGTGTTGGGCTAGGGGCTCCATCGCCAATGCAAACACCAACGGCGACAGAGGGCATCCCTGTCTGGTGCCCCTGCGCATGGGTATTTGAGAAGACCATTGCGAGTTGACACGCACGCAAGTTGATGGAGTCTGAAAGTTTGACAATATTAGTCAAGAGAATTTAGGGCCGAAAACAAAGCCTTTTAAAACTAGGACTAGGTATTACCAGGACATACTGTCAAATGCCCTATGGACGTTTAAGGACAGGAGAGAAAGGGTGCCCGGGATTGATGGGGCTAAGGATTTCAGGTCTATAGCTCAACGGATGTTATACGCCGAACGGCCTTGAATAAATCCAGTCAGGTCTCGGACTATAATGCGGGGCAGGACCTCCCCTTGGCGGCGAGCGATCATTTTGCTATATATCTTCGCATCTGAGTTAAGAAGAGCTATAGGCCAATTGGATGTGCATTCTGCTGGCTCCTCTCCCGGTTTCAGGATTATGGTAGGGTGGATATTTCTCGCAATACCGCCTGAGGATTCATACAGGCAGGAAGCCAAATGGGATGATAGGCGATCTTGATGTGGTCGTTAGCTCGGGCGAGGCTATTAGTATGATACGCGTTTTGTCGTAGAGTTAGACGCAGTGAAAATCGCACACGGGGGTTGTTTTCACTGTTGTGGTATGCTCGGCAGGAGAGCTGAGGGGAGAGGTGGCGTCAAGGTGGAGGGAGGAGTGTTAACTCACACTCGAATGGCGATTGATGATTGGCAGAGGTGATCGTGATAGTACTTATACGATGCGTCCATACGCGGACAGCCACAGACAGGCCCTTAAGGTCTCGGCCCTTTAGGCAATGTGGCCGGCTTCCGCCTCCGGTCGGGGGCCTCGCACTGAAATTCACAACACAGCCAATCAGCCGATAGTGTGCGGAGATGAGGAGGCCCTCAGAGGTTGACAGTGAATACGGCGGCCATTTTCAAACGGTTTTTGGTCAGGGTGAATGATTGGAACACTGTTGTAAAATCAAAAGGAACAGCAAGCATATTGTAAAATGCCAGCAGCTTACTGGTTTGCAGGCTGCTCTGGTGTGCCTGGCGAATAGTCGCGGGAAGATCCGTTCGGCGAAGTCTATCGTTGTGGGTGGGTGAAGAGATCAGCTGCTGGAGGGTGCTTCAGCCTCTTTGCATTGGGGGGCTTAAAAGCACTTACCTGCATCAGAATATGTGTGTGATCTCTTGTCTTATTCTGAAACCTCTTTACTTTAACACCCATCTCAGTATTGCTCTAAATGTACCAGTGATATATTAATGTCCAGTGTCCTAACTATTTAAGTCACCTGAGGGTGGAGAGGAAGTATCTGTGTGCCATCCCAAATGGGTACTTGCTGATTTAGAGAAACTAAGTGTGTATTTTGAAGTGTATTTGTGTGTTACTATTATATTGCCCCTTTAGAAGAAGGCTTATTCAAACTGTTACATTAATAATTGTTTAATCAAGAAACCTTGAGTATAAGTGTTTTTCTGGATACTTGTCACTGTGAATCTCTGTGTAACTCCCCTACTGAGATAAGCCTGGCTGCTCAGCCACACTACCAACCTGTGTAGCACAGACTTATACCAAAGGTTGGGTTCCTATTGCCAGAAGGTCAAGGTTGTTGTAGTACACCCAAAGGGTACGGCACCAAATCTTGCCTAACATTTATATAAGAGCAGGCCCTTATGGGCTACGGAAAAAACCACAAAGAGCTGATCAGCTCTTCTGAATTCAGCCATTCTAGCAATATAATAACTTAACACCCTTTTGGGGTCCAGGCAATGCAATCGCTCCTCCTGCTTAGAAGGGTGCGGTGGAAAGGTAGAAGACTGGAAGGTTGATGGATTGTGATAGGTGGAACTCAGACACCTTTGGGGAGGAAGCCAGGCCTTACCATGAGCAGGGCTTTCTCTCAGAAATAATGCAGCAGGGGTAGCTTACAGCATAAGGCCTGCAGTTCACTCACTCGCCTTGTGGATGTAATAGCCCCCAAAAAGGCGGTTTTCAAAGAAAGCAGTCTTGAGACAAGCATGCATAGGCTCAAAAGGAGCTGCCATCAGAAATGTTTACCAGATTAAGGTTCCAATCTGGGACACCAAAGGGAGTTGGCGGAAACCTATGTACAAGGCATTTCAGGGATTGCCTCATTACCGGGATCATAAAAAATGAGCCTTGATCCAGGGATTTTTAAACACTGGCAAGGCTGATGAATATCCTTTGACTGTGGTGACCTGAAAGCCTGCCGAGGCCAGTGACATAAACACCATCACTGTAGTGGTGGGGCAAGAGATGGAATCAATCTTACGTTCCCAGCACCACGCTTCCACCTACACGGGTACCAAGATGTTGTAGACAGTCTGAGTGCAGCCAGCAACACCTCAAGCACTTACTCAGATTTCCCAGTCATACCTCATCCTCATGTAGGTTGAGGGATTCCGGGGTCGGGTGGAGTAGTCAACCTTCCGACTGGGTTAGAAGATCCGGCCACCGAGGCAACCGGTGAGGTGGACAGAGCCAGACGGTCGAAGTACCACGTTCTCCTCGCCCCGATCGGGGCGATCAAGATCACTCGAAACCTCTTCAACCTCCGGAGAATTCACAGAATCGGAGGGAAAGTGTAATGCATAGGGAAGGTCCAATCTACCAGAAACGTGTTCCCCAGCGCACCGTTGGCTGAGAATTCCCACAAGCAAAACTGTGTGCATTTCCAGTTGAATTTTGTTGCAAACTGATCCACTGCTGGGGTACCCCAGAGAGAGAAGAACTCCTCCAGGACTTTCTGGCACAATTGCCACTCGTGTGAGACCGTACTCTGCCTGCTCAGAGCATCCGCCAAGCTGTTCTATATGCCCGCCAGATGGACTTCAGAGACAGAGTTCCTATTCTCCAGTAACCAGCACCAAAGCATCATTGCCTCTGTACAGAGGGGGCAGGAGTGCATACCATCCTGTTTGTTGAGATAGTGCATGGCCACCATGTTGTTCATCCGAATGAGGACATGCTTCCCCTGCAAAAACATAGCAAATGTCTTCAGGGCAAGCCTGATGGCTCGCAACTCCAACCTGTTGATGTGCCACCTGGCTTCCTTTGCGGACCAAAGACTGCTCACCTGCAAATCCTCGCAGTGAGCACCCCAACCCTTCAGAAATGCATCCGTGACCACTCAGGTCTGAGGCCAAGGAAGCCAGAAGGGTTCCTCCATCTGGAGACTGTTGCGGTCCGCTCGTTGACCACTGATGCGGACACCCTGAGGAGATCTGAGAGAGTACCGAGCTACTGTGACCACTGACCCCTCAAGAGCCACTGCAGGTATCTCATGCGTAACCTGGCCTCTGGCACTAGAAAAATGCAGGAGGCCATCAGACGCCAAGAGGCGGAGGACGGAAGCCGTTGGTAGAGTGGCATGGTTCTGAAACAAGTGAACCATTTGCGTCAAGCGGACGACTCTTAGGGATGGAAGGCTTTCCCAACCTGGGTGTCGGACTGCTCCGATGAACTGTAGCCTCTGGACTGGCGTCATTTGGGACGTCTTTAAATTCAGGGAGAAGCCCAACCTTTGTAGCAGAAAGCGGGTGTCCTCTAATTGGGACAAAACCTGCACTGCAGACCTCCCTCAGATCAGCCAGTCGACAAGATATGGCAATACGTGGACCCCGGATCTCCTCCGGTGAGCCGAAACTACAGCCATGAGCTTGGTGAAGACCCTTGGGGCGGAGGTTAGACCAAAGAGGAGCACTTTGTACTGATAGTGCATCTCCCATATGGTAAACCTTAGGAACTTCTGGTGCTTTCGTTGGATCAGCACATAGAAATGAGCGTCCTGTAGGTCTATTGACACCAGCCAGTCCTGTAGTTCGAGAGCGTGGAGAATTTCTCTCAGCGTCACCATCCAGAATTTGTCTTTCCTTAGGAACTTTTTCAAGGCCCTGAGTCCAGAATGGGACGGAGTTCTCTTTCTTGGGTACCAGGATATACTGGGAATACCAACACGATCCTCTCTGCTCAGGCGGTACCGCTTCCACAGCACCCTTCAACAGGGCTCTCAGTTCTTCCTGGTGCTCCAGTCACAGTTGGATTGGGGGTGGCGAGGGTATGTACGGGGGTTTTCTTAAAAAGGGTAGACGACAACCCCACTGAATGAGCTGAAGAGCCGAGTCATCGGAAGTAATTCCCTGCCACTGTAGCAAATGCTCCATCAACCATCCACCAATGGTGCCGTTGTGAGAGGGGAAATCTAAGTGCTGCCAATAAGTGGCTCATAAGTGCAGAGGGTCAGGGGACTGTAGGTGCGGATAGAGACCCTTAAGTGCTTGGGAGGCTCGGAGGCAGTGCAAGGGCAACTGGACATGCACAAGCCTGGACCTGAAGTTCAGTGGGTGGCCAGGTGATCAGTGTGTGAGAGCCGGGGACATCAGCAAGGAAGAGGAACAGAAAACGGAAGGTATTGAGTTGCATCTGGAACCGGAGATGGTCCTTCTCAAGTTTGAGAGGCAGTTCCAGAGGGAGGCTGAGGAAAGAGATCAACCCCACTCTCTGCCTGGAGAAACGTCCAACCCTCAGAGTTGGAGGTGGATGAGCAGAGGGCTCGAGAAGAAAGATGCTTAGTAAGAGAAAGTTGGAGGTAGTGCGGTCCCCGGCTCCAGAAAGCCTTGTGGACGATGCAAAGGTTCTTGAACTTGATCCTTGGAGCTACACGGAGCCAGTGGAGAGATTTCAGAGTTGGAGAGATACAACCCCTGGGCTTGAGGCCAAGGACAAGTCTCACAGTCCTGTTTTGGATAAGTTAAGAGCAGAGAGTAGAGGCAGACCAATTTAGAAAGAGGCTGTTGCAGCTGTCATTCCTAGAGGAGACCAGGGCTCTGGAGACCGTGAGCTTCTGGGGGAAAGTGAGAAAAGGAAGAATACCTCTGAGGAGACTTCTTAGATATGTCAGAAATGTAAGTAGAGAAGGAGAGGGTGGAGTGGAAGATTCCACCAAGGTTCATAGACTAACAGTTAGTTGGCCCAGGGTGGGCGGCCAGTGTGAGAGGAAAGGAGAGAGCAGGTGTCCCAACGAGGAGGATTTCAGTCTTACTGGCATTAAGGCAGAGATCATTGGAGGCATACCAATCCTGAATTGCGGACAGGCAGTCTGGTATGAGAGAAGGAGCAGAAGCAGCTGAGGGGAGCCTGAAGGTGAGCTGGGTGTCAGTTGCATAACAATGAAAATTAGAGTAGAATGTAGAGATGGAGTGGGTGAGAGGTTTCAGGTAGTGGTTGAAGAGCCAGGGAGAGAGGTTGTACCCCTGGGAAAACACAAGTAGAAAGAGTTACAAGAGAGGAAAGACCCAAGTTGGACCAGGGAGGGTCGATCAGTGAGAAAGTAGGTCAACCAGGCGAAGGCCTTACCAGAGATCCAAAGGTTGTCATGGAGGCGACTGAGCAGGATGGCGTGGTTGACCATGTCAAAAGCAGAGAATAGATCAAGGGGAATGAGGGCAGAAGGAAGGTTAGAGTCAAGATTAGAGAGCAAGTCTTCACCGATGTTTCGGAGAGCAGTTTCCGTGCTTTTGGGTGCCCTGAAGCCAGACTGGTGGTCATGGAGACAACAAACAGATACAGTATGTAGATTAAGCTGGGAGATGGCTAGCTTTTCCAGGAGTTTGCCCAGGAAAGAGATCGGGCAATAGTTTGCCCGGAGAGGAAGGATTGGCAGAGGGCTTCTGAAGAAGGGGGTGCACAAGGGAGGGCTTAAGTGGGATTAGGGGGGGGGGATTTTCCAGTGGCAAAAGAGTGATTGCAGAAATCGGGCAAGGCTGGAGCAAGGATGTTGATACGGTCCTTGATGGTTCTGTAAGAGCAGGGGAGCACCTGCTTTGACAAGACTTTCTTAGATCGGACTTGTCTAGAAACATCAAGGGGGGGGGGGGGGGAAAGGAGGAGAAACGGTCAAGGAGGGGCATGGGGTGGGAGAGGAAGAGGAGGAAGAATGTGTGGACATGATTTCCTGAGTTTTAGTGGTGAAGTGCGAAGCAAGTGTCGTGTAAAGGACCTGTAATAGAACAGGAGAGGTAGAGACTGTAGCAAGATTGGCCAGCTCCTTGCAGATTTTGAAAAGTTTGGCCGAGTTGTTAGAGGCTTCGATGTAGACTCTTCTTCGAGAGGACAGAGTCTGTAGTGCCTTTGGAGCAGGTGGCAGGCCACTCTGTCAGAGGGTGCGCTTGATGCCCTCCACTTCCTCTCAGCCCCCCTACACTTGCGATTAAGGGTGACGAGGTCGGAATCGTACCAAGAGTTGCACTTAGATGTGGGCTTCAAACTGATCCTCATGACGGGGGTAAGGACATCAAGAGTGTTAAAGATGGAGAGATAAAGGTTGGAGGGGGCTGCGTCAGACTGAGTTAGCCAAAGGTGTAGGAGGAAAAGAGAAAGTAACAACGAAAGTCTCCACTGACACACGCTTCATGGGCGGGATGACCAAGAAGGTGGGTGGCAGTGCTGGGTTCGGATTAACCTGAGGGGTAGAGAGCGAAAGGTGGGAGGAAAGAAGAAAGTGGTCACTCCAAGAGAGGATTGCTGAGAGGGCTGGAGAGGGGGAGGTCTGAAGAGATCAGAAAATCCAAGGTGTGTAGGAAACATTCGCGCATCTCTGCTTCATGGAAGTACTGTGCAGCATTTTCAACTGCTGTCCTGAGACCAAAAGAGTACTTGGTAAAACTGATTGTCACATTTGTAGGCTTAAGAGCCATACTACCTGAAGTGAATGCTTTCAAAAAGTGCTTTCTACTATTCTCAATGGGCTGACCCATCCATTTTAAAAGCACAAAGTCAAAAAAAGAAGTTGGTACCGACTTATATTGCCCTAATTGACCTTTCAAAAGCGTTTGATTTAGTCAACAGGACAAAACTATGGCATGAATTAAAATTATGGAACATCCCTGATGGCTTGTTGCAAATAATTATCGCCTTCATGACCATACATCAATCCAGGTCAGACTAAATCTAATGGGTGACCCATCTTCCACCATACCCACAGTTAAAGGAGTAAGGCAAGGTTGTGTACTAGCTTCTCTCCACTTTAATTTATACCTTGCTGATTTAGCTTCATTTTTGCAAAATTACATCTTTGTTTCCCCTTCTACAGGTAAATGTAAACTTTGTTTTCTACCTTATGCCGATGATATAGCCCTCATTGATAACACTCCAGTAGCGCTCCAACATCTAATTACAGCGAGGGCGGTACATGCTAAAAGAAATGATTTAGTTATTAATCCTGCTAAATAGAGTATTATATTGTATGGCAAATCAACTAAAAGGACACCTAAATTACATTTGAGAATGGACCATCGGGTAATCTCAATAGAGAAAAAAGAAAAATATCTGGGATTTTATCTTAGATCTAACCAGTCATGGCAGGACTTACAATCGAAAAAACTCAAATTCATTTTGTAGATTCTCTCTCTCTCTCATCCCTTTAATACAATTATATAAAGGCAAAATTATTCTGGCTATTTTATATGGCATGGGATGCAATCCCAGTGCCCGTAACATCAACTGGGACCAGCTTGTGGGACGCCTATGTAAAAGGACACTATCTCTACCTCTGTCCCTACCCATTTCAAGGTTGAGATACGAGCTGGGTTTCCAATCTCTGCAGTCTCATTTTAACTGGAAAGTCCTTGCCCTCTATAGATCAATTCGATTTCCTCAAGAGCACTCTCTGTGGGAGGATATTCATGATGATATTCTCACACAGAAGAACCTCTATCTGTCTAACATACAATATGATGCTGAAAATATCCTAGAGAATTGTGAATCCACTAGTAAGACCTTCGTAGAAAATCCTCAAGCGCACCAACTGGATAAAAACTAGAGCCTCATTTGAAAAATCCAGTAAGTATGTTCTTCCTTATATTAGAAGGTTCCCTAATCCTGCCTGGTGTGCAGAGCTATTGCGTTTTCACTTAAACCTGATTAAAAAAAACAAATCTGGCAAAAACTAGAATGCTCCGCTGGTGGTGAAGGGTGCCTCCAGGACATGAAACATCTTTTGATATCATGTACATCGACTGGCACTCAGAGAAAAATATTTCGCCAATTTTGTTCATTAATGGCGACATCCGGTGGGATGCCCTCCTGGCCTACTTCCATTCCTCTAAGGTCTTCATGAATGTTTATTGAAATGGGACCGTCCTGGTCCAAGGCTCTCAGGCCAGCCTTCACCTCTTTGATAGACGCTTCCCGCGCCTCATCAATATCCTTTCTTCTCCTGCTGTCCCCTCTCCCCTCTTCCACATCCACGGCCTTCCCCTGCCTCCTCCCCCTCGGCTACCTTGTCCTCTCATTCTCTCTCTGCCCCCCCCCCCCACCCACCCTCGGGCTCCTTCCACACCTCCGCAGGGTGTACATCTGATCTGTACCCCTCCCCGGAAGTCTTTCAAAGATGGCAATTTCCTACATATTGCCACTCTTAACTCTCGCTCAGCTGTCAAACACTCCTACGACATCTGCCGCCTTCTGGAAGAACTTTACCTCGATGTCCTCGGTCTCACCGAGACATGGTTCACAGCCAGCTCTGTCACAAGCTTTGACACGCTCCTCCCTGATGACTTCAAGATAGTCTCTGCGCCCAGGTCCAACCGCTCCGGAGGGGGTGTAGCCCTGATCTTCCCCGAGTGGATTCCTGCCTCTGCCATTCTACGCAGGCCCACTCCTCTTTTGAATGCCTCGTCTGCAGGCTCTCTCCCCCCTAGCCATTCCCTTACTGTGGCTACTATCCATCGGCCACCTGGTCAGATTTCCTCCTTCCTCTCTGAGTGGGCGGACCTCTCCTCCTCACTCCTGGCCTCGACCACTAAACTCCTCCTTCTTGGAGACTTCAACATCCACCTGGATCTCCTGTCCTCCCTCTGGACTCTTTTGCGACCTCTGTGACTCTCTCTCTCACACTATTCTCCCCTCTGGCCCGACTCACTCTGCAGGGCATACTCTGGATGTTTTGATCTCCTCAGACCTTTCCCTTTCTCTCCCTCTCACCACTCCTCTCTCCAGGAGTGATCACTTTCTCCTCTCCTCCCATCTCATCCTTTCTACACCACAGGCCAAGCCACTTCCATCACAGCCACCACCTTCTCAGTCATCCGACTGATGAAGCGCTTATTCAGTTGAGGCTTTCGCCACCACTACCCCTACCCCTCCCCCTTTGGCTGACTCTCACCCTGACACAGCCCTCGCCACGCTCCTCTGCTATATATGATACTCTTGACATCCTTGCCCTGTCAGGAGGATCCGCCTGAAGCCAAAACCCAAGTGCATCTCCTGGTACGACTCAGACCTAGTCACCCTTACACGCAAGTGCAGGGGGGCCGAGAGGAAATAGCATGCTTGCTGTGCATCCTCTGACAAACTGGCCTGCCGCCTGCTGCAAAGGCAATACTGCCTCTCTGTCCTCCCCAAGAAGAGAGCTCATATTCAAGTCTGTCTCTGCGGCATCCAACAACTCGGCTGAACTCTTTAGAATCTGCAAGGAACTGGCCAATCCTGCCGCAGTCTCTACCTCTCCTGTCCCTTCCCAGGCCCTCTACATGGCACTGGCTTCTCACTTCATCCCTAAAACTCAGGACATCCTGTCCTTACTCTCCTCCGCTCCCCTCCCTCCCTCTACTCCCTGCTCTTCCCCTGGCCCTTCTGCAGCCACCTCTCCTCCCTCCTTCTCTGTCTTTCCCCTGTTCTCCGCAGACCAGGTTTCTATATAAGTCCGATCTATGAAAGTCCCGTCAAAACAGGTTCACCCCTGTTCGTCCAAAACCATCAAGGACCACATTGACACCCTGGCTCTTGCCCTGGCTGACTTCTGCAACCACTCCTTCGCCACTGGAATCTTCTCATCCTCCCTGAAGCACACCCTTGTGCACCCTCTTCTTAAGAAACCCTCTGCCGATCCCTGTTGCATGGCTATCGCCTAATCTCCATCACTCCCTCCATGCGCAAGCTCCTGGAGAAACTGGCCATCTACCAGCTTAATTGCCACGCTGAATCTGTTGGTTGTCTTCATGACCATCAGTCTGGCTTCAGAGCTGCCAGAAGTACGGCAACTGCTCTCCTAAACATCCGTGAAGACCTGCTCTCCAACCTCAACTCTAACACCCCCTGTGTCCTCATCTTGCTTGATCTCTCTTCTGCCTTTGACATGGTCAACCATTCCATCCTGCTAAATCATCTCATGATAACTTGCGTATCACTGGTCAGGCCCTGGCGTGGCTGACTTCCTTCCTCTCTGACCAACCCTCCCAGGTCCAACTTGGGTCCTTCCTCTCTGCCATCTTTTCCTCTATCTGTGGTGTCCCCCAAGGGTCTAAACTCTCTCCCTGGCTGTTCAACAATACCTGGCACTCCTTGCCCTCTGCATTGCTGCTCTCTGCCCCAACTTTCAGTGCTATGCGGACAACACTCAGCTCATTTTCAGGCTTCCTTCGGCCACCTCTTCTTCTTCCCTCATCTTTATCTGCTATCCAGGAGTGGCGTGCCGCCAACGATCTCTGCCTTAATGCCAGTAAGACAAATTCTCCTCATCGGCACACCCACTCCCTCCTTTCCTGTAACTCTCTTTCTGGCCTCTCTTGGCCCTCTTCCTGCAAGGCCAAAAACCTCAGGGATATCTTCTAATCCACACACTTTCTCTCCTCACATCTCTGATGTCTCTAGGAACTCACACTACCAGCTGCACCTCATCAGAGGTATTCTTCCTTTCCTCTCTTTCCCCCAGAATCGCAATTTCTCCAGAGCTCTGGTTCTCTCTAGGCTGGACTATTGCAACAGCCTCTTTCTAAATCTGCCTGCTTCTACTCTCCGCCCTCTGCAACTCATCCGGAACAGGACTGTGAGACTTGTCCTTGGCCTCAAGCGCAGGGATCGTATTGAAGTCTCTGCACTGGCTCCCAGTGGCTGTGAGGATTAAGTTCAAAACCCTCTGCATCGTCCATAAGGCCTTCTGGGGCCTCAATACCTTCAACTCTCTCTTCCTAAATATCTTCCTTCTCGAGCTCTTTGCTCATCCGCCTCCAACTCCCTCAGGGTCAGTCGCTACTCCAAGCAACGAGTTGGTGGTAGATCCCTCTCTTCGGCTGGGGCCACCCTCTGGAACAGCCTCCCTGCAATCTGAGGAGAACCACCTTTGGTTCCGGAAGCAACTTAAAACCTTCCTCTTTGCTTCTGCTTTCTCTCCCCCTCTCCACTGCTGAATTCCTGGCTGATACTGAGATTGCACTGGTTACCTGGCCCCTTCTGATCTCGGGCCTAAGCCCTGCCAGTTGCATGCCTGCACTGCCTGTTAGGGAGAATTCTCCAAATGTGCTAATTTCCCTTACCTTTTGAGACCCCCAGCAACTTTGCTGGATTTCTGGGATTTAATGTTTTACCTGGAAAGAGTGCGAGCCTTTTTTTTTCCCACTCTTTCATGTATTTTGATGTGTGTTTTACTTTTGTGTTCTTTGGTTATGGTGTTTTAAACAAACTCCATGGCATCATCTTTTTCTGTGTGTCACACAGCACCTTCAATGCAGTGGCACATGGGTGTCTTTCAGACTCTCCAAGGTTTAAATGCCTTCTCTGGGACGGACTACTGTTTCCCAGAGCATGTAAAGTTAAATTGACTTTACTAGTCTTTAAATTTACTGACCCAGCACACCCTATCTTCCTACAGAGTGCTGGAGGGGTTGCTTAGCTTCCCCTGAGTCAAAACACTCATGTAACAGTAAAATGTTACCTTTTCCTATTTTAAATGGCTGGTGGCAGTGGTTTAGATCAACAACCGTGATCTTTCCCGACAGCTAACAACGGTAGCTAAAAATCAGGGGTAGCCATGTTTTTCAATATGGCGCCCCAGACCCATCTGTAAAAAACAGACACTGCTCATTTTCTTTCACCATTTCTTTTAGGAAAAGTCCTTCTTGTGTTTGTCTCTGCGTGCCAAACGAGGTTTGGTCCCTTTGTTTGTGCCCTTTGGCGGGCTTCTGTGCTGAAGCCCTCCTCTGGTGCCAGAGTGTCTGGGGTGGACAGGATGTAAGGGAGGTGCACGCAACTCCCTGTGCTTAGTCTCTTAGGAGACCTGAATGCACTTGTGTGATTGGCCGGCTGCCTGTCCGGCAAGGACAGCCACCCTCCTGTGTGAGTGATAGCCAGGCTGAATGAATGGGGGAAAACCGTTTAAAAGCAGGTCTCTGGGACTTGGAAAGCAGAGTCGACCACTGGAACGAAAGAACCGAAGAGAGGAAGGAAGAGGACTGCTGCAACTCCTGGACGACCGGTGAAGCCTTGCTGCAGGTCTGAATTGGCTGGAAACTCGGACGACAGAAAAGCCCTCCAAGGTTAGCTTCTTCCCTTGAGTTTGGTGGAAACAACCAACTCGCAAGCCACTTGGACACCGTCTTATTCTGGTCGAATGTTCTTCAGAGTGCTGTTGAAAACCGGATAGCCAGAGGGAAGGAAACCAGGGGGACTTTAAGGCACTCAAACCTTAAACCGACATCTTGCTACAGTTGTTGGCCTCTTCCCTGAGCAGTGCAGAAAGCTCCCGACATCGTCCTTGTCCAAACGACTGAAGCACAGGAACAGCGAGATCTGCTCGAACTGCCAGGAACAACTGCCTCAGCTACACCGTTCATTTAAAAGGTACTGTGCAAACGCGGTCCGGAAATCTTTTTGGCCATCGAGAAAGTGCGTGAAACTTTCCTCAACTACGAAGGCTTGTCCTTCCCTAAACATTTGTCAAACTTTTCGCCTAGCCAAATCCTTTACAAATCTGTGGCAAAGACTTAACCGTTACTTACCAGAACTGTGCTATCCTATACAAAATTGTCTGAACCGTTACTTACCAGAACTGTGCTATCCTATACAAAATTGTCTGAACCATTGACTTTGGCCCAAGCCTATTGAGAAGAATTGCTGGTTGTATATAACTTGAACCCTTTGCCCTGCCTATGATTGTATTTGGGCTGTCTATTCTTATAACCTTGTCTTTTCCTCCCTTTTAAGTATTTAAAGTGCCATTTTGCTCACACTTAATTTTTGAGCTAAAACTTGTTTAGTTACTTAACGGTTGGATTTTTGTGGGGCATTAATATGTGATATTGAGCTGCTTATGCTAGTGTAATGTTTTATAAATGATTGAATAAATAAATGTATATTCTTTTACTGAGAAACCTTGAGTAAGTGTTTACTTGAATCACTGTATTGGTGGGTCCTTTGTTTAACTTGTTCTACTGCTCACTTAAACTGTTGAGATAAGTCCGGCTGCTCAGCCATCGCTACCACTTTACTGTGTAGTACAGGCTTGTACCAAAGGTAAAATTGTGCTTACACTTGTAGTCTTAATGGCCTGTAGTGTTCCCAAAGGGTACTGCAGGGGATTCTGCCCAACACTGCCTCACTGGCAACCCCTGCAACTGTGGACTGTTTTCTGTATCCCTACAGTCCCCCCACCAGCACTTATTTCAGCACTCACCCTGCACTTGCAACCTGCTTGACGCTCTTATTTATCTTGTTTATTTATTATTCCATGTCCTGCACTTTCCCCTTCCCTTGCGCGATTTGAATGAGACATGGCCTGGTAAGATTGTCGTCTGTCTTCCCTCTGTCCCTCCTCCCTTGCCTCTTCGCACCTTGAAACACCTGTGTATAGGTGCACTATAAATGCTAGATCATATATCATAATATAGACTGGATTTCCACTCAGGATTTTTGGCATATGGTTTCACCCAGAAAAGAGATCCCGCTATCCATTGCATGCTAAAAGGTTTAAATGAATTGAATTCCATAAACATTTCTTTATAACTGAAAAATGTAAGGAATCTTATGTATTTCTTCCCTCTTTTTTTATCTCATGCATTTCTTGTTTTTATATTTTTTTTCGGTATACAAAGATTTGTTAAACAAAAATGCAAGACAGAAAATGTGTAAAATGTTTGAATTTAATTGTGTTGCAATTTTTACAAAAAGATGAACATACATATAAAAATTCTGTATATCCAGTACAAGGTTTCGGTTTCTCGTCAAGTCAATTTTCTGTAAGAGATTCCAGCCTTGAAGTTACTTGATTTCTTAATTTACGAGTTGTTTGGGAAAACTGCAGTGGCTGATGGATATACTTTCCTAATCAATCGGACCACTGCAATCACCCACATCGTAGAAGTACCACTCCTCAGTGCAGACCAACGCTGTTAGTCGTCCAGTGTTTGCAAAGAATGGAAAAGGTGTTAGAAACTGCTGACGCTCAGCAATTAGGCCTGGACAGTTAATCATCACATGGTGAATTGACTCTTTCTCTGCCTCGATCTTGCAGAACCGGCAGCCAGGTGCTTGATTCAGTCCTCTTATAGTTAGAATTTAATTAGTTTGAATTAGGTTAAGATGGGGCCTCGTGAAGCTATCCCTGTAGAAGCAGTCTGGAAATTTCAGGAGGTAAGGCTGCAAGTCGTTCAGTTTCAGGGCCCTCTGCGATATCTCTTTGACCAGTTTAGAAGCATTTGCCTTCTACAATGTTCGAATCCAGTCAGCACAGAGCAATTTTTCCTTCATGCGCATCAGATTTACGTTGAGATCGTCCTCCGAACAACACAGGTCTGCCAAAGTTGTTTTAAGATGGGTAACCCAATGAGACAGGCATGGTGATCGTTTATTCATGATTTCTCTGTTGATTATAAGCAGCACCTTTGGGCCATTATGTATCATTATTTTCCGATATAGGGAAAGCTGTTTCCAGTCCACTGCTGCTTGGATCGATGATGGTGATAATTCTCTGCGAAGCATGTCGATTTGGACTGAGTCTGGGAAATTTAATGTTTTTTTCCAGATGATCGATTCTAGGCGCTCCCAAGTCTCTGCAGGTATGGCCAGAATACCACCGGTGCCATATGTTAAGGATGGAATAATTTTCCTCTTATAGTACGTTATAGCGGCCGCCTAAGAGAAACGGCCAAATTTGACATCCATGAATTTTACATGGCTGGCCAGTTTGGCTTTGGCTTGTAGATCCTCGAGGAACGAAGACACAACCGGGCTGTTAGTAATGGTACCGAGGTATTTAAATGTCCCAACTTTTTCAATTGGGTTTAAGTCCACAGACCATTTAAAGGGCTTAGTCTTCTGAGTTCCTCGTTTGAAACGCATTACCTTGGTCTTAGATTGGTTTACTTAAAGGTGGTTCAGGACGACGCATCTGTGCAGGCTATCCAACTGTCTTTGCAAGCCGATTCTTGTTTGGTCAATTAATATAAGATCGTCCACATAGACCAAGCGGGTCACTTTCTCCCCTCCGATGGTGGGTGGGAAGGATCTCACTGTAGGCTCGAAGTGATGGATATCCGAGGTGAAAAAGTTGTATATGGCTGGGGCCAATGGGCATCCCTGCTTTACTCCTCGATGTGTTGGGATCTGGGATGACAAAAGCCCTGCTTGGTTCAGCCGAACCTGGATTTTGGTGTCAATGTGGAGCGCTTTCAGGGGGCCCATTATTTCATCCGGACAACCAAGGATTTCAAGCTCAGTCCAAAGAAGTTGGCGGTCGACTCCGTCAAACGCTTGGACAAGGTCCACGAATGCTATAAAGAGCTGATCTTTACTGGAGTGTATCTTGTCTTTCAATATGATCAATAGCATATTATTTGCTGAAGTGCCCAAAGTTTTGACAAAACCAGTCTGGAATGGATCAATCACATTGATGTTTAGAGTCCAAGCTGAACATTTTTCCAGAAGGAAGGTCACGAAGATTTTCCCCATCACATCCAGCAATGCTATGGGTCTGAAGTTCTTCGGATCAGACTTGTCCCCTTTCTTATAGATTGGGACTATTACAGCTAGTTTCCATTAAGCTGGGATTAGCCTTCCTTTGGAGATGTCACTGAAAACTGCTTAGATAAAAAGTGACCATTCCTGCAGATGTTCCCTTAAGATGGCGTTTGTCAGACCATCCGGGCCAGGGGCCCTTGATCTGTTAAGTTTTTTTATTTTTTCCATTATTTCACGTACATCGTACTCACACTCCCACGATGAGCCAACTTCGTTTGGATTCCTAAATTCACGGAGCTGGTTTAAGTCTGTCAAAAGGGAGGAGAAATGGGATATCCAGGTCCTCTCATTCACACCGTTTGATGTGACCTCATGATGTCTGGTCAGGGCGCTTTTAATCAACGACCAAAATGTGTACGTTTTTTCCTGCCAAGAATTCTTAGCATTTGCTCAGCATCTTGCTGAAGTAGCATATGCATGTGTTTTGTTATCCAGGATTTGCACTCTTTGATGGATCTTGCTGCTTTGGCTTTAAAGGAAGGGTTAGTTGAGACGGCATCTAGGGGGCGCAGAGATCAGCATGCTCTGTCTGTGAGCTCCGTAACCAGCACCCCGGAAGATGGAATGAGCCCCCGTCTTTTGGAACCCCCTGCTGAACAAATACGTGATTTTGCCGTGTGAACGCCCCCCCCCCTCCCCACCCCGAGGAAAAATCCCAATGTAAATCGGCCCTCCACGGCCTCAAAAAACACAAGAGAAAATCGGGGCCTCCGAGGCACGTGGAAATCGAAACCAACTGCGTGTGTCTCGCCGTTAGAAGGCCCGGAAGGCGTGTGTTCGCCTCCCGGAGTGAAACACCCTCACACGAGGACGTGAGATCAGCCAACCGACCCAGTGAGTGTGAATAAGTGCTGCACGAAGGAGTGAACTGCGGATCGCGAACATACCAATTTGTGACGGAGTGACATTGGGGAAAACTGCCGAGTGGAGCCCTCACAGATCTGCGATTTCCCGGGTGAACCCAAAGGCGGAGTTGTCTAGACCAAAAAAGGTGCGCGAACCCCACCAGAGGCGGAATTCATAATCGGAACCGACAGGGGACAGTGCCTACCCCCCCTCCGAGCCGACTGCCCAGGACAACTCCCCGCCTGCCCACGGCACCACCCCAGCACCACACAAGAACTTACGGCGCCCCATCCGCAAACTACACGCAGCGCAACTCGAGGGCGTAGGGCGTAATCATCCACCTAGATCGAGTGAGGCGTGGATTATCACAGCACACGCAGTTTCTACCCAGGCCCACCATCGGTGATCTGTACGAGTACTAAGCATAAACTAGCTCACTTCGCCTACACCCCCACCTTGCTTACAACCGCTGGCGCCAAGATGGCAAACTGCGCCACTACAGGAGACGACCTGGGTGCAGCTACGAAAGGAGACATAGCGCCCTACTGGGGGAGATTAAGAACCTGGGAACAAATATAGGTGCCAAAATACATAGGATCACTCAACGGCTCGATGGCATGGAGGACAGACTCGAGGGAATTGAAAACAATCAGGCCTCCATTGACACACTGGAAGGCCAACTCGACCAAAGAATGACGGAACTGGAATGACGTGAATACGAGTTTAAACTTAAACTCGATTTGGAGAACAGAGAAAGGAGGAATATACAAATTTTTGGTATTCTGGAGAGAGAGAGGGGGAAACGGAAGCGGACCTTAAGGAGACAGTTCACAACATCAAACTTCTGACAGCGGATGATGAGGTGGATGAACCGGTAACCGAACAAATTCATAGAGCAGGAGGCCCAGCGTGTGGACCACGCTCAGTCCTCGCCTGATTTCACTGATTCAGGGACAAAGCTAGAATTCTTGAGAAAGCCAGAATGAGCGAGAAGATTACGCTATGCGGAGCACAAATCTCCATTTATCAAGATCTCTCCTCCTTGACCCTAGCCCTCAGAAAAATTTGCGGACCTCTAACGAAGATGCTCAAAGAAAAGAACGTTCGATATAGATGTGGTTACCCCTTCTCCCTCACATTCCAATACGGGGGGGCCAGATTCAGACTGCGATCGGAGAATGAGATAAAATCGTGTATATCTGACCTCTTAGAGACACAAGGAGAAGATGCTAGTCAAGAAGCGACAAATAAGGACGGAAGAGAATGGCGACTCCAAGGCCCCCGGAGAAGGAGAGTGAAGGGGTCGCGAAAAATTCAGGAGGGGCAATCTCTCCCCAGAAACGGACAACTGACACCAGGTGATACCGGTAAGACAATTCCAATCAAAGTATGTAAATGGTGTGATATGGATGCACGAACGCACACACACATTCCCTGGACTCTAATGAAGATAATTAGGGGGGGAACCACCAGGGGGCTCACTCTGGACTATGATGACTTATTCTGGTCAAGGGGCATGAAGTAACGACCCCCAGAAGTGGTCTGATGTCGACCTGGGACAACCGACCGGAAGCCATCAATTAGAAAGGAGGAAGGAGGGGAGGAGGGGGAGGGAAAAGTTAAGGAAACAAAGAAGGTCAGAGCAGGAAGCATAATGAACCACAACAGCCAATTCAGCGTGCGGCTCTTGAGCATAGAGAATCGCCGAGTGTATACAAAGACAACTCACAGCGAGAAAGAACTATGGCTACGAACATTAATATAAGGGAACCAGTCTCCTTAAGAGTTGGAACACTCAATGTTAAAGGGCTCAACCCACCGACGAAACGGTCCCTTGTAGCCAGAGAATTTCGTATAAGCGGATTGTATATTCTTCTACTCCAGGAAACAAAATACATAAAAGGAGATGAACGACGGATCCTTGGGAAACGATTGGGAACTGAATTTTGGGGCTCTGGCCCACTCAGAAAGGGAGGGGTGGGAATCCTCATTCGAAAAGGCATACATTTTGTGATGACTAAGACATGGTCAGACGTTGAAGGACGAGCAATGTTGGTAAATGGGCAACTAGGTAATCTGAACGTCACAATTGCCACCTTGTACGCTCCGAACACAGGCCAGTCTATATTTCTCTCCAGAACAATCCCTAAGATACTACTTGAAGCCACTGGGCATATCATCTTGGGGGGGTGGGAGGGGGGGGGATTTTAATCAATGGGCGAACCCGGCCACAGACCGGAATCCTGGGAACCCTACCACGACTCATCAGAATAGACCTGAACCGACTGAGCTAGCTCATATGATGGAACTGTATAACATGGTAGACGCTTGGAGAGCTCTTCATCCGGAAGAACAAGGTTACACTTTCTATTCAGCTCCCCATAATACGTACTCCCGCATAGATTACATGTATCTCTCCAGAGAGCTCTCTGAAGTAACATCACAGGCAAAGATAACCTCCATCACTTGGTCCGACCATGACATGGTCCTCACAGACATTCAGTGGGCCGACCTACCTAAAAATAGTGGGAAATGGCGCTGCAACGAGAGCCTCTGGCGGGATGTCATTTTCAGAACTGAAATGGAGACGCAAATCTCCGAATTCTTCAAAACAAACGACAATGGAGAGGTATCCAAACAAACAGTGTGGGGGGCCGGGAAGGCCACCTGGAGAGGGATCTTGATAAGGGAAGGCTCATCAAAGAAGAGAGAACGCAATCTTATTGAACAAAGGCTCCGAAATGAAATTTGCCAATTAGAACACACCCAAAATAGGCAAAGAAATGGATCCTCAGAAGATGAACAAAGCCAGAGAGAAAAGAAACAAAAACTATTGGAGCATGACCGGTCGTGCGTAAACTAAGATTTTTAAAACAAAAATTCTACGAGAAGGGCGATAAGGCTGACGCACTTCTCGCCGCCAGGCTGCGAGAACAAAGAGCCGAGTGAAGAGTATTAGAAATTAAAGACGATACCTCCCCCACATCACCCGCCCACACCCCCATCCCAGAACATTTTGCCGACTTTTATGAAACTTTATATTCTTCTGAGGTAGACCCTGAGCGATCACAGACAGAGTCCTATCTGTCCTCAATAGATGTACCCCGTATTCCTGATTTAGAGGTTGAATCACTAAAATCCCCTATTACGGAACTAGAGGTCCAAGCCGCCATAAAAAGATTAACATTGGGCAAGTCCCCGGGTGAAGACGGCTACACCGCCGGATTTTATCACCGTGCTAGTCCCATTCCTGACACACCTCTTCAATGAAATAGTGGACAGAGGGAAACCCCCAGACTCCTTTACCAAGGCATTGATCACTGTTATCCCCCAAGGCTGGGAGGGATCCTACGAAATGTTCCTCATACCGCCCCATCGCTCTACTCAACCTTGACGCAAAGATATACACCAGAATCTTGGCAGCGAGGCTCGAAACCCTCATTCCTCAACTTATACACTCCGATCAGGTTGGGTTCATACTGGGCAGACAAGGGGTAGACACAATCCGCAAAACCTTACACCTGATCCACGCATCCCAGACCATGGAGAATGACCCGGCCCCGCTTTCCATTGATGCGGAAAAGGCCTTTGATAGGGTGGAATGGGGGTTCCTTGAGGCAGTACTCCGGAAGGTGGGAATGGGCACTAGATTTAGGAGAGCGATACACGCAGTTTATACAGACCCCAAGGCATCTATATTTGTGAACGGAGAATACTCACGGTGGTTCAATCTGCAGCGTGGAACCCGACAAAGATGTCCCCTCTCAGCGATTCTCTTTGCCCTCTTAGAACCCCTGGCAATCGCAATAAGGGCAGACCCTACACTAGAAGGTATTCGACTCGGGACAACAGAATACAAAATTGCCATCTACGCAGATGACATCCTCCTCCACATCACAAACCCCTCCGTCTACATCCCCCGAGCGCTCTACATAATAGAAGAATATGGTAAACTCTCAGGGTTCAAAATGAACAAGACAAAGTCCACACTCTTTCCCCTCCAAGGCCAAAAAGACGGGAATACCATCAGATTCTCCCCATTCGGTCTCAATATCGAACACTCACAACTACAATACCTGGGGATACAAATAACGAATAATCTAAGTGACTTATTTGAAGCAAACTTCCCTCCACTATTGAAACAATTTAGATTAGACTTGACAAGATGGGACGAGCTCACAATATCCTGGCTAGGCCGGCTTAATGCAATTAAGATGATATCCCTGGTTCCTATATCCTTTTCATGCGATACCCATTAGGATTCCAAAAAGCTTTTTTACTGAGATCAAAAGGGCCATGCTCCAATTCCTATGGCAAGGGAAAAAAGCAAGAATTCCATATAAGACCCTAACGCTCCCAAAAGATAAAGGTGGAGTTGGGCTTCCCAATTTCCAAAAATATTACGAAGCCGCTCAATTTAGGGTATTGATTCCACGCCTCTGTGACCAAACAGACACCCAGTGGGTCAATATGGACAACCATTACTTTACACCAGCCACAGTATCTGAATGGTTATGGGCACCTAAAAAAAGAATCTGTAGAAAACTCAAAGATCACCCGATACTAATGACCATCTGGGACATTTGGACACATGGCAAAAAACAAGCAAAACATCACTACCTGGCCGGCTCCCCTCCGCCACTTATGGTCCCCAGGAATCAACGACCACATCCCAGAAGTCAGAAGGTTCCAATCATGGTATGAGGCTGGATTAGAGAGAGTAGGGCAACTGCAACGGAAAGACTCCATCTCTCTTCCTGAACTAACTGAAGCCCTCGGAATAGGCCCATTATCCACCTTTCAATACTTGCAAATAAAAGGGGTTTTGACAAGAGCCATGTGGAAACCCAAATTAATGAGAGAACTCACCCCTTTTGAGAAAATACTAGACTCAAGAACTGTAATGAAAGGCCTAATATCTGATATGTAGAAAACACTGATAGAAGGGGAGGGGGTGAACACGGACTCATTAAAAAGCAGATGGGAAACAGATTTCTCCGAAAAGTTCACTCCAGACCTACGGGATACCATATGCCAGGCAGCCACATGGATATCCATTTCAAATCAATACAAACTCCATGCAATCAAATTATTGCATAGATGGCAATATGATCCAGTCAGATTATCCAGAATGTTTCAGACTACGAGCCCGGATTGCCGGCGTGGATGCGGAAACAGAGCAGACTACTGGCACATGTGGTGGGAATGTCCCAGAATACAAGTGGTCTGGTCGGAGGTCCTGGGCTGGATCAAAGTCGTCGACGGTATCGACAGAACACCTACTCCCTACCTAATATTGTTTGGCCTCGAGAAAGATGAGGATGACTGGGTCAAGATCAAAGATCTAGCACCACAATTGCCATTAGCCGCTAGGGCAACACTAGTAATGAGGTGGAAAGGGCCTACAACTCCCACGAAAAATGAATGGATCCATGTTTCCAATAATATATGCATAATGGAACATATAACAGCGTCGCTGCATGGAAAATTATCTCAGACTGAAATCTCATGGATGGAATTTAAAAGTATATACCTGTCCACCTGCTTATCTCATAACAATCATGTTTTTGCACGAACCCTATGTATGAAGAAGGTGTTTGCAGGTCAGACACTAAATACGCCAAATTTTAAGGGTTCGCTTCTCCCTTACGAGATAGTTAATTGTGTACTTAAATGTATCCTTTCTTTGCATGACTTGTATCTGTAAAACTAATAAAACCAAATTTACAACAAAAAAAAAGGGCTAGTTAATTTTGCGGCCTGCCGTTTGATGCGCCTCATTGATCTTTTTTTCGCAAGTAAAATGGGGTCAAATACATGGCGTCGTGTGGTATGTTTGGTGGTGGTTGGTAAGCTGATGAATGGGGTAACCAGCGGTCCGTAGTCGATGATTGTCTGAGGTTCTTTTCCTGGGTTTCTCGAGGTGAAATAAGATTTTGTCGCTGCTATTATATCTTCGGGTTTCAAACGTAGTCTTTTGCCAGCGTTATTGGTCTCCACGCCAGCCATCTTTATAGCATGCCAACTGGGGTTTACCTGGTATAGCGTTAGCTCTAAGATGTTGTGGTCACTGTTAATGGTTCTTCTAACAGTGATGCCGGTAACTAATTGGGCAAGATCTGAGGTAACAAAGATGTGATCCAAGTCGGCAGATTAAAGTTCTCGTTCCCATGTAGGGATGTTTATTTGATCCATATCTTCCTCTTTTTTTAGTTGGTGAAAACCTCTGTCCTTCATAAATCTTGACCATTTTGCGCCTCTTTGTGAGGCCATGCTGGTTGATTTTACGGGCTTTACGCATTGCTTTTTGGATTCAAGAACTATATTTAGATCTCCACAAATTAAGATCTAATCAATCAGGTTTTCTGCCAGCGCATTGTCAAGTAATGTAGTAACCAGCTCTATAAAATTGGCGCCTGAAATCACTGATGGATTCCAGTAGCATGTCACTACTACAGTTCGGTGACCATTCAATGATAATTGCCAAACAAAAGAGATCCGAGTGGATGGTTTTGGTGACAGACAAGCCTACTCCAGTTCTAACGGCCATCAAAAGGCCTGAATAAGGGCGACTCTTTACTCCCTTTGCTGCCAAGGCTACAATTACTTCATAGCCATCTATATGTGGCCAGTTGACTAGCCAAGTCTCTTGTAGGCCCAAAATGTTGTAGTCCCCCAGATTTACGTCACTTACTGACATTAGGTGAAGAAAACCTCTGGTGTTCCAGCATGCCAGCTTCAGCGGTTTCGCTTTAGCTTGTTGAGCAATGCAAGGGAGTTCCAAATTCCAAAGTGATCCGGTCTTGGATTCCTGGAGGGTCGATTCTCACGGGCTGGATGGCTATGTAAAAAGTCCTTTTATGTGACTAACGGCACAATAAAAAAACAAACAGAAAAAAAAGGCTTTTTTGGCTAAGGCATCAACTTTTTTCACTTCCCTGTCGGAAGTCCGAGGGAATATGCAGGTCTAGATGAGACTCTGGCAGCCTGCGTAACAAGCTCCTCCCGGGAAGGAGGAGAGCAATGAATGGTGTCCTCTAACCGGCCTATATTTCCCAGAAATGGTAGAGCTGACCAGGGGAATAGAGCATGGGTGTTCCCACAGAGTTGTTAGAGGACCAGATATGGCAGGGTTTAAAGGCATATTGCGCTCTGTAGTGGGACCTTCATCCAAAATATCAGTGAGGTCGTAACCTTGTATGGGCGACAATGAGGATTGCAATCCTAGGGTATCAGACCCTTTCTACCAAAGCCCTGAATTTTGACAAATTATGAACATAGGGCTGGGATTATTGGAATTCCAGGTCTGGAGAGGTGTCCAGGCTGCTGGCATCATGGAGGCCTTGAGCTAGCTGTAAAAGCGGACTGTGGGCTTCATAATAATCAATACCTCCTGTACCCAAGTAAACGGGATCGACATCCTTGTGGTCATCACCATCATTGGCGCCAAAGATACCTGCCATGGTGTCAATTGGTGCCGAAGCACTGTATTGTCTACATCCTTGGATGCACAGGGCTGATCAGGCTTCCCGTGGACCTCTTTCGTTGTGAAATGTTGATCAGTGCCCATGTCAGTACCAGGGCACGAGAGGGGTCGGAAATGCCGAGTGTGTGTGGGGGGGGGTGGGGGGGGGGGGGGGGAGTGGGCTGTTAACCGCGCTGACCACAGCATGCTTCTTGAACAGGTCAAGCATTGAGGACTTAAAATCCACCCACTATTGGTGGATGGTAGGCCCCGTTGACTGCTTACCTTCTTCTGTCAACGAATCGGAGTCCCCACGGTGCCAGTGACTCCTTTTCTTCTTTCGGGACAAGGAATAATGGCTCCTCGAGTGGGGCCGATTCTTCTTCCGCTATGTTCTTTTTCGGGGGTGTGCCCCTTGGTTTCAGCCTCCAAAGACATACCTGTCGACAGCGCTGGTGACTTAAGAGGGCAGCCGACCAAGAGCAAGTTTAGCAGCTCAATAGCGAAGGGATTTGGGCATTTTGGCACACAACAAACACCCGCCTGTCCCGTGAGCCGTGCCGAGGCACCATAGACACAACTCATGTGGGTCAGTGATGGACATCTCTGTGCCACAATCGCAACACTGGTTTCTGATGAAAGCATTGAGAGTGGAAGACTTGTCTGTGGGAACTGAGGTATGAGGCATAGTGACATGATATTTATGGGAAGCCTTACATCGCGTCCGGAGCTGAAAAACAGATGCTGAGCAAGACGGGTCGACAGCCGGGTCGAGGTCCACTACGCCACCTGCCAAATATTTTCTGAAGCAGCAGAGCTGGATGTAATATCTATAAGAGTAGGAATCTAAGGGAGAATAACAATCCATTGAACAGACTTGTCCCCGATGAGCGGCTAGAACCCCTTGAGGGCCAGGCCCACTGCCCTGAGCTCGAGCAGATTGATATGCAAGAGGGCTACCCATCCTGGACCATGCTCAGTGAATCGCAAAACCCTCCAGACTAGCCCCCCAACCCGAGAGGGAGGGGGTTCCTTGTCACCACCAGGGTAGGCTCCGGCCGGGTGAAGAGGGCTCCCAACGAGACATTGCCCTACATCAGTCACAAGCAAAGATCGGGCAGCAGGAGCATAAATATTGGGATCCTGTCTGACTGAGACCTGTCTCCTGATCCCAATTGGCCGCCAGGTGGAGCTGGAGGTGCCTCATCTTGAGGCGAGAGTGCTGTACAGTGAGCATGCAAGAGGCCATCAGGCACAGAATGTGCTGGAACCACCATGCCGAGGTGGTCGAGTTGGCCAGAAAGTGTCCCACCGCCTTGTGGAGGGACAGAAGCCTCTCTGGTGTGGGGAACACCTGGTGAACGGTAGTATTCCAATGTACCCCAAGGAACACCAGTTCCTGGGACGGACAATTTCCTCTGGTCGAGGGAAAACCGGAGCTGGTGAAGGCTATCCGAGTGCCTCACCCCTTGGGGGGACCCCGCCTTCACCAGCCAGAGGTCCAAGTAAGGGTATAGATGATGGCCCTCCAAGCAGAGAAGGCCCACCACTGCGTTCATCAACTTCGTGAAGACACGAGGGACCGAGTTCAAGCCGAAGGGCAGCACCTTGTCCTGGAAGTGGTAACACAATCGTGAACTGCAGAAAGCTCCAATGGAGTGGATATATGGGTACATGCAGGTACGCATCTTTGCGGTCCAGGGTACACATCCAGTCATTTGCACACCAATACTCAGCAATGTGCGCAGGAGTAATCATCTTGAAGTGGTTGTGCTGTAAAGATGAGTTGAGGAATGACAGGTCCAGGACTACCCCAGGCCAGCTTGGTTGTTCTTGGGTACCGCACAACTCCTGCAGTAGAAGCCAGAGCCCCTGTCTGACTGCATCTCCCAAAGAGAGAGGATCTCCTGTAAGAGGAAGAGGAAGCCCATGCAGACTCTAGAAACGATCCAAGGACTGTTGAAACAGCGCTTCCAGCTGTCCTGAAAGAGAGCCAGCCAGCCCCCTAGAGGCGAACTGTGTTCCCTGACCATCAGGCCATTTAATGTTTTATTTCTTGGGTATTTATAATGCGCCTATACAGCAAATGTTGTTTCATTGCTTTTCAGCAGCTGAGGCAGGAGCGGAAAAATAACAATGTCCTCTTCCGTTTTGTCCTGTGGTCACCGGGGGACCAGTCAGGCTTCTGTGCACCACAGTCCCGAAACTGCTGCATCGACTGGTTGCTTGATTCCCTCCGAATCTTACTGGGTACCACGTTCCCCCACGACCAGTCTTCGTTTGTACTTCCTCCTGGCCTACCTCAGGGTTGTAAATGTACCGCCTACAGCCCCCTGCCTCCTCGCACTTACCTAAAGCTGCGCTGCATAGCTGCACTTCAGAGCCATGCCGCCCTGATCGCACTTCCCCCATCTCCTCTCTTGCATTCCCCCATCTCCTCCCTTGCAGCCCCCCCTCTACCTCTCCTTGCACTTCTATTATCGCACTTACACAATCCGAATGACACAAGGCCTAGTAGGATTGTTTGTCTTGTCCTCCCTATGTCTCCCTCCCTGGTCTTGTGGTGCCTGGAAACACTTGTGTACAGGCACGTTATAAATGCCTTATATCATATCAATGTAGGGGGATCAAATCACCATAGGGCACAATGGGGCTCTTAAGAAGCATCCGGGCCTCTGAGCTTCATGGCCACCCAGGACCATATATCTTAAGAAGTCAAAAAGAAAAAAAGAATTGCAGCAGCAGGTGGGCATTAATAGAAGTCCTTATGACCAAGTCCAAAAAAGAGAAAGGGGGGAAAAGCAAAAGGTTTTAAGTGGTCCCTAAAAATCAAAAGAATTCCCAAATATGAAATGTTCTTAATTTGAAACAAATATTTCTAGACTACTTTTAATACACATTTTTGCTGCAGAAGATGCTCGAGACATACTGGGTCTTTTCTATGCTGCTTTCATTGCAACACTTCTTTGCTGAAACACATACTTTTGTTAAGTGTGCTGCACAATGCAAATATACCTCCAAAATAAAGGTAAAGAGTTGGTGGAATTTATCCTGTTCACACAATTTGATAGTTCTCAAAGCAAGCACAACCATTGTGCAGTGTAAAAAATATATTAACACAGAGTGCCTTAACAATATTTCGCTCTACCATCTAGAACACAGTCTGCATCCAATATACTTAGAATCCATGAAACAGATGGTCCCAAATCTCCTTGAACATAGTAATATTTGACTGCCTTGCTCTCAAACCGGAATCTGTACATGTTTAATATACTTGGTGCAGGGGGGGCTTTGATTATTTATAGGCAATAAGCAATATTGTGACATAACATATTTGGAAAGTAATCCCCAATGCCCCCAACCAGGATTTTATTTAAAACTACAAACATCACCTACAAAGTCACCGTTAACGGAACACCAACATACTTGGTGGCTACATTTCAAACCTCTGGAGACTCTTGTGTCTCACATTGCAAAACTATCAAAGGATTGGAGTGAAAACTAACCTCTAAAAAGACGTGCAAGCAGTCCTTCTGCTGCCAAGCCCCACCCATCTGGAAATCAATTCCGGCAGAGGTGAGAAATGCCTGGGGTATCCTCCAGTTCCACAAACCACTAAACATGTTGCTTTCCACAATAGCTACCAGGCGAATTTAAATCCCTCCTTCCATATACCAAGAGTACTGCGCTAATGTATAAAATGCAAGCCCGTTGATGGCTCCTTCCCCCATCATAAAGCCTTCTGCTGCTCTCAAGCTAGGTTTGCGCTATGAATCTTTAATTTGAATTTTAATTTCACTGTGTTCAGAAAGTATTTATTTTTGCTGATTTCACACCACAGACCTCTATAGAATCCCCAACATTTTGAGGTTGGGAATCTATCCTGACATTTGGAGGCAAGCTCATCAGTTTTGGGTGCTATCTTCACCTTACAGCGCGGTGCAGTAGTGACACTGCGTCCCTATAACTTTGTGTTTGGTAACTGTTATTTGCATTATGTGCCTGAAATAGGATGGTGGCAGCAATCTCTCCGCTATCATCGTATTTAATATCCCCACTAGCCCTTTTGCATTTTACCTTTTAACGCCTTTTAAAGTGCCATAAACTCTAAAATGTCTGTGCCACGAGATTTTAGGCTGTCCTTTCACCACTTTGCATTTTGGCCATACATGAGCCCTTTCGCGGGTAAAGCCTCCACTCTGCCAGGCAAAGCAGTGGTGTGTGTTTTTGGCCTGATGTGGGGGCTGGGACGGTCTAGCCCCAATCCATATCCAGGCTAAATTGTGCCTGTGGTGAAGGGAAGCTGTCCAGGTTTGGACAACCCCGGGAAGTTTCAATGGTGCAAATCCTTAGGGTTGGTGAGGTGAGGGAGACTACAGTTCGAATCCTGGATTAAAGAACTTTTGTAGATATTCATCAGATAGTCATTGAAGCAAAGACTCTTAATGAAGACTAGCATCTCGGGAAGGCCTGGAACTTGTAATTGCAGCCATCCAGCATTGTCTGCAACTGTTCCAGCAAAGATTTGTACCGTTGTCCATTTCAAGAAGGCCTTCATCAGAGCTTAGACCCATGGACCAATGGGAACCACCAGTTTCAGCCCTGAGGATCCTGACCTTGAAAGCCTTCGGAGGTGTCCCGGAACCATCCAGCTTTCTCATAGGTTTCCTCAGTCGACATCCAAATTTCAGACTTGGACTCCACGGACCCTAGAGTTGTGAAATAAAAGGCCTCCCCCATGCAGTTGCACCGGTTTAGCACAAAGAGGGGCCTACAGTACCAGCACCTTGATCTCCACTTGCATCCACTCTCCTTGGGGCTCCTTACTTCTACATGCAAGGGTGCAGCACCCCAGTGTTAGGAAGCATTTCAGCAGACTAGCCAGACCTAAAGATGGCAAAAGTGCCCTCTGCAATAACGACCCTATATCACCTTCAATGGAACCTAGACCTGGAGCATGGGGTCCCAGCAATAACAGGAGCTTCTAAAGCGGTCCCTGCGTGAATCTGAGCACAGGGAGTGAGGAAACATAGCAGTTCACGTAACACGTGTGGGCAGGCAATAGATTTTGAATGAAATATAGGTTCTATGAGTGCATTAAATCAAACTATGGTAATTAAGTACTGTGTTATAAACTTAAAACACTAAATGCGCAAGAGTACACATCCCGGAAAATCAATATTACCCCTACAGTGGTTGGATTGCGAGAGGGTGCCTAAGAACTTTCTTCGTGTTGTTTTCCAACATTGAAACACTTACAAAACTGCATAGATATTCCTGCCCAAACTACCTTAAAGACTCCTAGCCGATATATTGGTACTTGTGACTAAGGGCACTATGTCCCATCCCTTTCAGCAAGGCAAGGACTTTTAAAAATGTAGAACCTTATAATTATAAAATTGAATATTGGGTTTGAACACTTTTCTTCCTTAAATATTATTTCTCTAATTGGGTTATTACTTGCCTTACTACATTAGAGTGTTCGAATATTGATCTAAATGTGTTCAAAAGTAAAGTGCTGGTGCGCTGTAGCGACAGCACCCCAAAAGAGAACATGTACATAACAGTTTTGTAAGTTAGGTGTGTGCTTTTTAATTGCTAAGAGTTTCTCCAAGGCCTAAATAAATTGTATTTTTATACATTCTGCCTAACTTCTGTTACTCAGAGTGCTCTATGTGCTTAACCAAGCCCCTCACCATTCTCTAAGTCTAAGCCTACCTAACTGCTCAGTCACATTACCCTTGAAAGAATTTGGCTAGACAGATTCTTTCACTCTTCGCAGAATAGGGTGGCCACTCGATCTGTCCAAAGGGACGATTGTGAAAATGCATCTTGTAGTATTTGTGAACATTGCTTATTAGTGTAATCTTTGAATTTGGTGCTGTGAGGGGTCAGAAATATGAGGCGACAACTTTTGAATGATCTCAAACTTTGCCATTTCATTAAAGTATAAGTTTTATCTAACGCCTCACTATCCCAACTCTGGCCCTCACACTTAATCAAATACATAAATATATATCAATTCACAATTACAACAACAAAGATATTCACAGTCTTTTTGGTAACCTGGGTCAACTCCCCTTCCCCAGGTTTCAAGGTAACTTCAGTTCCAAAGTGCAACAAAAAGAAACAAGGAAATCCGGATGTGTAATCAAGTCTCAATTCAGTTCTTGGTTCCTTCAATGAGTCAAAGAATAGTTTTGTTAACCAAAGTTGAAAAACCAGAAAAACCTCTCCTCCTGGTGGAATAAAGACTTTCCTCGTCATCAAAATAGCATCAGTGTTATTTCCAGCCAAGATGCTGTGCCACAACTTAAAGATCCAAGAAGAAACACCACAGTTCCTTGTTAGATTCAAATGGACAACTCCTGGTAATGTTAATTAAACACAACTCCAGGTTACCACTTAGTAAGTCTTCCTTTGTAATATTAGAAATTACAGTTTGGACCTTGGTCAGAATGACTTCAGAGCACTTCTATGTTAATCTAAGCAACTCTCTGCTTCAAGTGATTTCTACAAGATTTACCATGATGGTCTACTCCTCTGCCTCAGCATTCCACCTCAATTGTGCTACTGAAGTATTAAATCTACTGACAACCAAACCACCACCACCACAGCTTCAGTACTTTGTGTATTTAACAGGCTTTTCAGGTATGACAAGAATCACTTTATGGCACTTAAACACATTCAGGTAAGCAAGGCACTCTTCCTCTGAATGCTCCCTTTTCAAATGGGCAGCCCATTGGACACTCTTGTCTGTCTGTAACAATGCACAATTGCCTTTATGATACACTTCTCTTCTTCCTATTGGCTTCGGCAATGTAGGTTGTGTCAGCGTCTAACGAATAACTACAAGCAGCAAGCTTCCCTTCCCCCCAACCATGCCATTATCTCTATGTAGTCTATTAGCAAGGATATTTTACCCAGATGCCTTGTTGCCAGCCTCTCCTGGCTTCAGGTTATGCTTGCACACTCTTAAATTGGGCAAGGCTGAGGGTATGTTAGGCTTATGACAATACTTGCACCATTTCATGGCTTTGAGAAAGGCGAGTTCCCCTTCTGCTTGGGGAGACACAGTATTCACTCTTGGCTTGGGCAATGCTTGCTCTTCAACTTGTAAGAACAATGAATGTTCAAGTACTTGACTTTCAATGTTAGAGTTTTTTAATTGCTTCATTAAAGATTCAGAGGTCACCCTTCCTCTCAGAATCTTTATTAGGCACACGTGAGCACTCCTTTATGAGGTTGTCACGAAAATTACCGTTCAAGAAGATCCACTGCATGTCTTTCTAACACGAGTGAAAGAAAGGACTTTCACTTATACGCGAGTGCTACATTTCAAGTGCTCAATTGTTTGGCAATCAACAATCAGCTTCACATCAATTTTCCCACACGCGAGTGATTGTGTAATGGTACTGTTGCTGGCATTGTTCGCGCAAGGAGTCCGAAGCGCTTGTTAAGACTCACTGGCTTCTGTATTCCTTTTCTTCATGTGTTTCAGGACTTCTGGCTTCTATTTGGACACACAGCCTTCCTTGTTGAGGGTGTCTCCAGTCCGACCACACAATTAAGGAGCCCTTCTCGCTCCTTAGACTCACAGCTTGACAACTTCTGACCACGGTCTCCAGCATGCTTCCTGCTTTGCAATCTCTGCTATTAGGTTCACATGGAGAAAAGCAGTTTTCCTTCATGCCTTCTGCTGCACAACCGCTGCATTTCAGAGTTTGGGGGAACATGACCCTCACAGGACAGGCAGTTTAAATCTGCTGATTGTGAGTTCTGCGTCCCTTTGGCTCTCGCACTTCTGCCTGGATTGACAACACCGTTTTTTCTTACATCTACTTCTGCTACTTCCCAAAACACTCCACACACGCTTTCCTCTCTTTCGAATGGCCTACACCTGATGGGGCCTTTTTAGCCTCCCAGCCTCATTCAGGTGTGGGCTATTAGGATTGATTGCCCGACTACTGATACAGTAGGGCTATTCGGTCCTCTTCCTCGTTCCAGTACTTCTGGGATTATGGGACCGAGTAGATTAATTTCCCTTAAAAGTATTTAATAACAAATCATCAGAATTAACTGATAAAGAGGAAGGCAGATTATTGAAGGCAACATTTATAGATTCCTTCCTTTGGGATAAAGGGGGATCGTTATCCTTATAGGTGTCAAATGGTCTTTCTTTCATTCAGGTTTTTACATGCATTATATTGGCTGTGCCCACATCCACAGGTGGTGCATATACATCATGGCGACAATATGCCATTACATGTTTTGACAATTTTGCAAGTTTCTCCCCTTTTAATGATAAATACCATGTCTCATTATGCAGGATTTCCTCACCAAAATAAGACTTGCCTCCTCCCAGTTGATCCTCCCGCAGTACACCAAACCCAATATCAGGACGAGTCTGCCTTTCCATGGTAACCTGAGCGGAGACTATAGGCAGGATTTTAGTGAGGGATCCGTAGGATTCATCACAGTGCCTATACATCAAATTATATAATTCAAATAGTCATTTCATGAATTGGATCAAGCAATTTATAACACATGGAGATACTGTGGATGTATTAGGTATATAAAAGCATATAGAATAATGAAAATGTACACATGCACTGCTATGCATTTGGCTGAAAGCTGTGCCACTCCAAGATGGTGACCGATATTAGAGCCTAACCACAAACAAATATGGTGTGAATGATAATAGAAGATGGACATTAAATCAGGAACACACAAATGTGGATGGTAACGTGAGGTCAAAAGATTTTGAGGAAGCCCACAAGTGTGAAAGGCATTGGCTTTTTTTGTCTTACTTGTTGGTTAATATAATGCCTAAATTGGAAAAGAAGCTGGATTGCGTGCCATGATTTTGCTATTGAAATGCAAGATCCTGTTGAGTGTGGTATGCGAAAGAAATCTCCTTCATTTGTTGATGCATATAAAAAGCAAATTAAATACCCTAGCTGTTTGATAAGTTTATCTTGCATCATTTGCTTAATAAATAGGTCTCATTACATCGATTTTGTCGCCCAGTCTTCTTCTCACTACCTCTTCCTTCCATTCCTGTAGCTTTTCTCTCCTAAATACATTTGCTATTCATTAACTAGGGCAGTGAAGTTAATGTGTTTTTCACTGCCCCAATTTATATATGAATTATTTTTGATAATGCTATTGGTTTTACTAGGATATGGTAAGGCACGTTATAAAATTAATAGAATGATTAAAACAAATCATCACCACACTATTGCCTGTTGTACTCTACAGCATACCCATATTTTTTTTAAAGATTCAAAGCTTCTTCCTCTTCAAGCAATCGGAACAGAGGATTTAATGAAACCTTTTGTATCCCAGACACATATTCGGAAAATAACATACCAAAAAGCTTTTATTAATGTTTTGTCAACAATCCACAACTGCAGCTAGCAGCAGTTGCTCCACTGTCACTTTTGCATGCAACTTAAACACAACTGCCCAAATCTTTCTAAAACGTTCGCTGTCACGGATTATCGATGTGTTTGCTAAAGCTTTATAAATTCAGTTTGAATACTGCACATCAGAACCTTTGAAATTAAAATGCATTACCAACAAAAGGAACTCTCAGAAAAGTGTAATAGCAGACATCAGTTGCTAGAATTAGATTGCCAAACCCATGAAACCAATGGTCTGGTCTTAACAGTAGTGAAAGTCAAGGAAAGAATTTGCCTAACTTCTGGGTGAAACAGCCTATTTCCAGGGGTTATGTTCTGGGATCTTGTGTGGCCTGCAGAGGGGATGCCGAGTACACACACATGATGGGACTTACCATCCTCATCCTCCTCAACAGGCGTGGATGGACGGGGACGCTTCTGCTCACTGTCCTCAGAAATTTCAGAGAGGTCTTTCCTCTTTACCTAGAGGAGAAATGTGAAAGCATCGCTTTAAAAACCTTTCAACAAAAGAATCAGTGCAATGATGTATAGATGTGTTTTAGTAAAACACCCAAAACAGAATAATTATAATTATAGTGATTTGGATAAGTCTAGTGCTTGGTCTTAAGCTTTTATTGCAAGGTTTGAAACTCTACCACTCTATCTGGCTGTAAAACTGTCTCTAAAGAGGGGAATGTTACTCATCTATAACAATAATACTGCAGATTGAATCCGTTCTAGAATAAAACATGATGTTCATAATCTTGACAATTAGTGGTTGGGTTCAGAAACTGCATACAGCTTTGCTCAAAAGCAAATATTATGTGTGTTATGTTAATCAAATATATGTCTCAAAAGACTTGCTAGAACATTGAACATTTTATAAGGAACAAGTTACTTACCTGTAACTTTTGTTCTCCAGCATGGGTCTGGCATGGATTCACATGCTCATGAATATTCCCCGTCATCAGGCTGGGAATCCTCGTTAAAGAAAAAATCAGTATCAGTTTCGTTTCTGATCGGTCTTTCTTTGTAGTAACCAATCACTGATCTCTGGGTCATACTGCCCCCCAGCCAATGACTACCCTCTCCATAAGCCCCGCCTCTGGCAGCCATCCTCAGATTTGGTAGCACGCCAAGAGGCAGTATGACCAAGTGAAGAGCCGCAGAGGGGTAGGTGGGAGGTTTTGCATGTGAATCCATGCCAGACCCATGCTGGAGAAGAACAGTTACAGGTAAGTAACTTGTTCCTTCTCCAGTATGGGGTCTGGCATGGATTCACATGCTCATGAATAAAAGAATACATAGCAGTATACACATGCACAACCACGGGAGGTGGCAACAGGCTCAACATTAAGCAATACAACAACTCAACATTAAGCATCTCTTACCTCCTCACCAGGCTCACCTTAAGCGAACAGGTTGCGCAGCATTGCTTGGCCGACCCTGGACTCCTGCCTGGAGTCACGATCGACGCAGTAGAATCTTGTGAAGGTGTGCGTCGACCTCCACGTAGCAGTCCGGCAGAGGCACACCAGACAGGAACGCCATGGTAGCAGCGATCGCTCTGGTCGAATGGGCCATCGGACGGCCGGGCAACGGTCGGTTTGCCAACCAGTGAATGCATGATGCAGCCGGAGAGCCATCTGGAAATGGAAGTCTTCGAGAGAGCCTTCCCTTGATTCACAGACCCAAAGTTCACGAATAGCTGTGACGTCTTCCGAAAACTCTTTGTGCGGTCCACGTAGAACTTCAGCGCTCTAGCTACATCCAGCGAGTGCAAAGTCCTCTGGTAGCACCAAGGGCTCGTTGAGGTGGAAGTCCGTCGGCACCTTGGGCATGAAGGAGGGGTGCGTCCTAAGCACTATCCTTGTGTCATGAAAAGTCAAGTATGGAGGCTTGCAAGATAGGGCCTGAATCTCTCCCACTCGTCGTGCAGAGGTGATGGCCACGAGGAACGCTGTCTTCCATGACAGGAACTTCAAAGGCGCCGAATGCATAGGCTCAAATGGGGCTCCCATGAGCCTGGTCAGCACCACATTAAGTTCCCACGCCGGGGCAGGTGCCTTCACCGGCGGGAATGATCGGAATAGTCCCTTCATAAATTCCTTTACCAGGCGATGAGACCACAAGGATGCCCGTCCCGTAGTCCTGGTATATCGGGAGATGGCAGCCAGATGTATTTTTATGGAGGCGTGCGCCAGTCCAGCTTTGGCCAGCGACAGTAAGTATGGCAGCACTTGAGGGGCATAGTAATCCGCAGAGGGTTAATCCTTCTGTGCACGGCACCAGACAGAGAACCTCTTCCATTTATGACCGTAACACTTGAGAGTTGAGGACGCCCAGGCTTTTGCAAGAACCTCTCTGCAATCAGCCGGGATATCGTACCCTCCAAACTCTAGTGCTGCAGGAGCCAGGCCTGCAAGTTCAGCGACTCTGGTTCGTGATGAAGAATGGCGCCTCCTTCTCTGGAGAGAATATCCGCGTCCGCCGGCAGCCTGACTGGCGGGGACGTTGACAAGTCCAGAAGGTCCGGGAACCAGACCTGCCTCGGCCACGGCGGTGCGACGAGGATCATCCTGCACCTGGACTTCTTGAGCTGGCTGATGAAGCGGAGCAGCAACAGCAATGGAGGGAACGCGTATAGAAACAGGACGTCCCAAGGGAACGAGAAAGCATCACCCATGCTCCTCGGCTGTGGGAACCTGCTGGCGAACCTCTGGCACTTGGAGTTTGTCGCCGTCGCGAACAGGTCGATCTGGGGTTTGCCCCATCGTTGGAAAAGTCGATGCACTTGATCCTGGCACAGCTCCCACTCGTGGCACGAGCACAGCTCCCTGCTGAGTGAGTCGGCGATGGTGTTTTTTATTCCTGCCAGGTGGAAGGGAACCAGAAACATCCCCTGGGCGACGGCCCAGTGCCACAGATCCTGGGCCTCCTTGGATAGGGCTGGGTATCTGGTGCCCCCCTGCTTCCGTATGTAGAACATTGTGGTGGTGTTGTCGGTGAAGATCCTCACCACTTTGTCCTTGAGGGACGGGAGGAACGACTTGAGCGCCCACACACTGCACGGAGCTCCAAGATGTTGATGTGAAGAGACCTCTCCTCTGGGAGCCAAAGGCCTCTTGCGTGGAGATCTCCGGTGTGGGCCCCCCAACCCTCCAGAGAGGCGTCCGTAGTCAAAGTCTCCTGAAACGCCGGGGTTTGAAAGTCCGTGCCCGTCGTGAGGTGAGCCCGGGTGCAACACCATAGGATCGCCCGACGAAACTCCTAGTCGAGGGGGATCTTGTCCTCAAAGCAGCCCCCTGCCTGAAACCAGCGGGCGTCGAGGAACTCCTGCAGCGGACGCATCCGAAGTCTGCAAAGGGGCACAAGGTAGATGCATGAGGACATCATCCCGAGAAGGGACTTGATGGACCTCACCCTGGCCACGTCCGTGGCTAACAGTCGCCGTACCTTGCCCAGGATGGTTTTGGTCCTCTCCTCTGAAGGGGAGGCCAATTGCTCCACTGTATCGAGCTTCGCCCCCAAAAACAGTGCTACTTGCGACAGAACCAGGTGGGATTTGGGGTAGTTGATGGAGAAGCCCAGCTCTGTGAGCAACCGGACGGTCCTCGCCGTATGATCGACCGCGAGTTCCTTTGACCTTGCCCGGATTAGCCAGTCGTCCAGGTAGGGGTAGACGTGGATGCCCTGCAGGCACAGCCGCGCCGCCACTGGTGCCAGGCACTTGGTGAAAACCCTGGGTGCCGACTTTAATCCGAACGGTAGGGCTCTGAATTGGTAGTGGCGTCCTTGAACCACGAACCTGAGGAACTTCCTGTGCCTTTTTAGAATGGGGATATGGAAGTAAGCATCCTCCAGGTCCAGCGACGATAGGAAGTCGCCTTCCTCCAGCTGTCCCAGTACGTGCTGGAGGGTGACCATCCTGAAGTTCTGCGCCTTGATGTATTTGTTTAACCGACACAGGTCTAGGATGGGGCGCCAACCGCCTGTCTTCTTCCTGACGAGGAAGTACCTTGAGTATACTCCGGAGCCCCGGAGCCTCCTGGGGACGAGCTCGATGGCACCTTTCTTGAGCATCGCCTTTATCTCCAACAGCAGTTGAGGGACGCGATTCTCCTTCCTGGCCACGGGAGGAATGCGAGGGCACTTCTTTAGGAATTCCAGCGAGTGCCCGTTGGCCAGGGTGTCCAACACCTAACGATCGGTGGAGATGGACTCCCACACCCTGACGAACTTCGTCAGTCAGCCTCCCACTGGGTTGCTTCGGTGGGGGCCCGACCACCCGGCCGGGTCAGTCTTGCTTGGAAACGGCTTTGCCGCCTTGGCCTCGTTGGCGATGACGGCGGGAACCCCCTTGCTTGCCGCGACCTCTGTAGGCCTCCTGGGAAGAGGAGCGGGCTGCCTGGCGGTAGGTGGAGGAGCCACCGCTGGATCCATTGGAGGCCCCCTGTCTGCCTCCAGAGCTCCGAAAGGGCCATCGCTGCTGAAGAACCCTAAGGGCCCGGGCCGTCTCCGAGTCGGTCTTGATGGCCTGTAGTCTCATCCACCGCCTTACCAAAGAAGTTGTTGCCGTCGAACGGCATGTCCAACACTCTGGTCTGGACGTCCTGGCGAAATTCTGTCGCCTTGAGCCATCCTCGTCGTCGGAGGCAAACTCTGTTGCCCAGTTGGCGAAATCCGGTATCGGCAATGTCCATTGCCACCGTAATGGCGTGATCCGACGCCACCTCGCCCTCCTGCAGAATTTCTAGGGCCTCCGCCCTTTTGTCATCAGGCAGGAAATCTAGCAGGGGAGCTATCTTGAACCAGAGCTCCCTGTCGTAGCAGGCCACGATCGCTAAGGCATTGGCCGCCTTAATCGTCGTCGCCGCCAAGATGACTCGTCGTCCCATAGAGTCCAACTTCTTACCCTCGCTTCTCCGGCGTGGAAGTTGAGGCCGCTGTGCCCGCTGCCTTCTTCTTAGCCGCTGCCGAGACGACCGAGTCCGGCGTGGGCTGGGCCCTGAGGCACAAGGGGGCGGCATCGGGGACTCGGTACTTCTTCTCGTACCTGTCCCTCTTGGCGGGTGTCGTGGCAGGGTTCTTGAGGACAGCAAGCCCCTTGTCCCAGATGTCCGAGTAAAGGCACCGCGAGGACCGTCTTCCTCTTAGCCTCTCGTCGTTGGTACAGAAACCCCTCCTTTTTCTGTTCTTCAGGGCAGAGCTCAGATGCCCTGGTTATCATGGCGTGGAAAGAGCCAACCTCGTTGGCTGGGGACGCCCGCGGGGGGGGAGGGGTGGGGTTTTGGGTGGTGACGGGATGTCTACTGCATCATCGCCGCCATCGTCCGTCCCCGTCGCTGTATCCTCTCCCGGCGAGGGGGATGAGGGGTCCACCGGTCTCGCAGGCACGAAGGGTGGAGCGGGGTGGACTCTCCTCCACTTGTTCGGAGGGCTTCCCGACGGGCCTGGTTCTGGCTCCTCCGTCGGGGTGCGTGGTAATCTCGTCCTCATCTCGGTACATAAGGATTGGATTGCCAACAAAATGGCGGCCAAGCTATCCTGGGGTTCGGGCAATGGCTGCGACGGACAGGATGGCCGCTCCAGTGGGCCCTGTTCGTCGTCATCGTCGCTATCCTCGATCACGTCAGTAGGGACCGTCCCCTGGGATCGAACCTTCTCGAACCTCTCATTGAGGTTTATGAACCTCTCGTTGAGGCCTATGGATCTTTCGTTGAGGCCCCTCTCGGTCTCCACCAGTTCCACCTCAGAGGCTGATTCCGAGTCTGTAACAGCCACCGCCCCCCCCCCTTTCAACCGGGGGCTTCACGGGGGACTTAGCGATGGGCTGGAAAGAGGATTCCCTCCGCGGCGGCAGGGATACTCTGGGCCCAGAGGCCATTTCCATTCCCGTAGTCTCAGCCGGCTCTGCCAGGGTCGCAGAGAACACTTCGGTAGAGGCCTTAGCCGGGTGGATCAAGGCCCTCACCACCTTAGGTGCGTCCTGGGCCTTCGCGCCTTGGGGGGAGGGTCAACGCCTCGCTCCCCCTTCGAGATCGACCGGGTCCGCTCCAGCGGCCTACCCGGGTTCTCGGACTTCCTCTTCCCCGATCCAGAGCGCTGGCTCGTGGTTGAAAGTGCTGGGGAAGTAGCGCCCTGCTTGGCAACCGAAGAGCCTGACCTCGGCGCTCCCGGAGCCTGCGGACTCGCGGTGCTTGGCCTTCTGTTGGGCCCCCGTCGCCGGGGCGCCCTCAAAGGACTTAAAAGCCCGCTCAGACTTCTTCGCCTTCTCACTTGCTGTGCCCTTCTCCAGCCAGGTGGCGAGGAGGGAATGACGATCTTGTTTGGTCTGTTCAGATAGGTTCTTGTAGAACGCACAGTCCTTCTCCAGGTGCGTCTTGTCCCCATGGAGGCAGTAGAGACATCGCAAATGCTCATCCTCCTTGAAAACGTTATATAATCCGCATCCAGGGCAGTTCCTGAACAGCTTGGATCCGGGCGTCGAGCTCCCTTTGTCCTGGGCCATGGCCTTGAGGTAAGCCGCAGATCTTCCGGAATCCTCCGAGAAGTGTAAACTCGATGAAAACTTCACCCTTGAGGGGTGTAGAAGAATTCCGAAACGGGTCCCCGTTATCGGAAGTAGAAACGGTGGAGCTTGAGACTCGATTAAACCGAAAAAATGAGAAATTCTCCTGCAAAAACATGAAAACGCAGTAAAAAAAAACCCGAGAGCTAAACACGAGGACTCCCAACACTTGAGCGTGCGGTAAAAATCTGAGGATGGCTGCCAGAGGCGGGGCTTAAGGAGAGGGCAGTCATTGGCTGGGGACAGTATGACCGGGGGATCAGGGATTGGTTACTACTAAGAAAGACAGATCAGAAACGAAGCCAATACTGATTTTTTCTTTACTGAGGATTCCCAGCCTGACGACGGGGAATATTCATGAGCATGTGAATCCATGCCAGACCTCATGCTGGAGAAATACAAGTAATTTTCCAGATTTCACTATTCACTGGTTGGACCAAAATGTTAAAACTTATTTGTCAAACTTAAAGTTAGCTGTTGAAATTAGCATATCTATAATGTGTATTACACACTTGTGCTAAATGGCAATTTCACACAAAAAAATAAATTGGTAAATGCTCAAATCCATAAAAAGTGACCCATGCATAAGGTGTACAACCAGGGAAACTAGTCTTGCACCGCAAATCTACGATATATAGGTTAACTGCAATATTTTCCTGAAATCCCACAGTGTTGCAAAGGGTCTGCAAGCGTCTCTGGTCGTCGCCTTCCTCGGTTACTTCAGCTTCCAGTGGTCGACTTGCTTTTCATTCCAGGAGCCTAACTGCTGTTAGGATGGATTGTATTAAGTAACCCTGTGGGAGACTACACCGGCCTTGTCCTCTTGGCAATAGGTAACCCAACCTTTGGTATAAGTCTGTACTACACAAGTTGGTAGAGTGACCGAGCAGCCAGGCTCATCTCAAGAGGGGTCAATGTGAGCTGTAGGGTTGCAACAGAGTTTCACAGTGAAAAGTATTTAAATAACAAGTATACTCAAGGTTTCCTGATAAAATAATTTTTTATTAATTTAACTGTCAGTTTTAAAATAAGCCTTCTTTAGAAGGGAGCAATTGGCAACAATAAAAAGAACACTTCAAAATGCACTCATTCAGTTCAATAAAGTAAGTAGATACCCCTTTGGGATGGCACACAGCTATTCCAACACCCTGAGGTGACTTCAATGAGGAGGACACTCTGGACATTAATAAATCACTTTTCACACTAAATTGGTAATACTGAATTTGTGGCAAAAAGGAAAAGGTTAGGGAAGGAAACAATGATTAACAAGTTTCTCAAACAGGGAAGCACTTTCAAACCCCCAATGCAATGTAGATTACCCAGTTCCCAGCTATACAAGTAAGGTATGTATGACTTTTTGGAGGGATAGTTAAAACACAGTCAGGGGTTAAAAAAGTCTTCAGGGAGCCAGGACAGCCAATGTCACTTGAGCAAAGTCTACGGAAGCTGAGGCACTTCTAGGAGGTAAGTAAAAAGTCTTGCACAATGTTAAACCCTTAGTTCACAGTACCTTCAGTCTGAAGAAATGGTTCCAGCTGGCTCTTGTTCCTTTTGTAGTTGCTACAGATCCTGTTGTTCCTGGGCCTCAGTCGTGGTGAGAGAGGGAGGACGTCTGGGGACTCCTGCACTACGATTCGAAGGTCCGCGGCAGCAATGGGCAAAGTTCATATCAGCAGCACTTCGCTTTTTCAGCTTCTCACGAATAGCACCACTGCGGTTCTGGGACACCTGGTAGGCTTTCCTTGCTTCTGGGGTCAAGCACTCTGGTGAGGTAGCTCAGGCTTGGTCAGACCTGCTTCAAGGGAGTCTGGAGGATCTTCCTGGAGCTCGGGTCCGGCTTAAAAGCAATGCACCCGATTCTGGTGTCCCTGTCCCCTGGCACTCGGTTCCTGAAGCAGCAATGGAAGTACAGCCAGCAGAGCACATTTCTGAGAATTCTCCCTAACAACTGCACTATATAACCGGATGAAAAATAAACTAAGGGTAAAATGTCCCATTTCGGTACTGCGTCCCAGGGAAAACATTTGTATTGGTTCTTTGAGTTTAAAACAGGCACATCTTCTAACGTTTTCAAAAGCACTTGAAGAAAATATCCTCTCTTGGTTTTGTGTGTGTTGATTTTATGAAGGGCAAATGCCATTCGTACTGTGAAATTTGGCAGGTTATGCAAAGCCAATTTAATGAAATGTGCATGTTTCACCTGGACATGCTAATTTCTGGCGACATCACATCCCATTGCATTTGAGTGTTAGGGAGAATTCCCTAACACTTGATTTTTTTAACCTAGAGAGAGAGACTTTTTCGCCCACTCTCTCGTGTATTTTAATGTGATTTCTGAGCTTCGTGTTTCTTTTGGTTATGGAGCCTGACAAACTCCATCTTTTACATTGTGTCACACAGCACCTTCAGTGCAGTGGCACAGGGAAGTCTTTCAGATTTCCCAAATGTTTAAATACCTTCTCTGGGATAAACTACTGTTTCCCGGAGCAGTGAAGTGAAATTGACTTTACTTACATTTGTAACTTTTTAGACCCAGCACACAACATCTTACAATAGGGTGCTGGATGGGTTACCTAGTATCCACTTTGTCTAGCTTCTCATGTACCATGTTTATGTTACCCTTTCCTCACTGAATGGCTGGCGGCAGTGGTTTCGTTTTAACTACCATGGTGTGCATTTACCATGGGCTGCGTTCGCAACTACAGTAAAGCACCCAAGGGTGCCATTTTGTCAAAATGGCCCGGTCTTCTTTTTCGCAATTTCTTTGTGGAAAGGTTCTTCTTTAGATTTACTCTGCGCGCCAAACCAGCTTTGGTCCCATTGTTTGCTTTGCCTTTGGGGGGATTCACGAGTGAAGCCCACCTCTGGCTCCAGGGTGTCTGCGGTAGGCAGGAAGTGAGGGAGGTGCCCGAAACTCCCTGTGCTTAGTCTCCTAGGAGACCCAAACGCACTCTGTAGTTATTGGCCGGATGACTGTCCGGCAAGGACAGCCACCCTGCTGGGTGATTGACAGCTAGGCTGGAATGAATGGGAGAGAACTGAATAAAAAGGCAAGGCTTTTGGCTTGGAAGGCAGAGTCGACCACTGGACGAAGGAACCGAAGAAGAACTTGAAGAGGAGGCCTGCTGCAACTCCTGGACTGTTGTTTGCCCGGTGAAGCCCTGATGCTGTGCTGAAACTCCAAATTCGCATCGACAGAGAAGCCCCTGCAAGGACGATTCTCCCATTCAGACCAATCATCTCCAAAGTAAGCCACCTGGACATCCATCTCGGAGCTGGTTGAATTTCCACAGAGTTGCTGCTGCAAAACGTACAACCAGGGAGCGGAACACCAGATTGTGTGCGTTGCTTTTAAGCTGGCCTAGATCTTCAGGAAGATCCTCCGGACTCCCAGGAAGCAGGATTGACCGAGCCTGAGCCACCTCAGAGTGCGGGACCCAAGAAGCAAGAAAGGTCCATCTCGACGGCCAGGAACCGCAGTGTTGCTATTTACAGTAGACAGTAGACGCGAGGAGCTGAAACACTGAACAGCCACTGATTTGAAGATTACCAGTTGCGAGCGGTGACCGTCCCATTGCAGTGCAGGAGTCTCCGGAAGTCCTTCCTCTTGTCCCCACGACTGAGGCCCAGGAACCGTGAGAGCTGCGCAGGAACAGAAGTCATCTGCTGCACTTTTTCTTCAATTCAAAGGTACTGTAACATAGTCTGAGAGAACTATCCTCTTGCTGTAGATTTGCTCGCATCTTCTACTACTCGCAAGTCTAACGGCTTGTGGCCCTACATTTGATTCTTTTCTTCAAAGACTTCTAAAACATTATGCAAAGACTTTTCTTCTTACCTATCAGAAGTGCTTCATCCTATATAAGACTTTTGCCCATTGACTTTGGCCTAGAGCCTGTTATACTGAATGACTCTGCTGTGGGGATCCATAAGTATTTGCCTGCTTAAGAAGATTTGCGGTCTCTTGTTCTAATATCGTTTTCCTTTTACCAACGTATATCAGTATTCTAAATGCAAACAGTAAGATATTAATGTCCCCAGCACTCTAGCTTTTGAAGTCACCTGCGGGGGTAGGTTGTCTCTGTGGGCCATCCCAAAAAGGTCTTTACTGATTTAGAAACTAAGAGTGTACAATATTGAAGTGTATTCGTATGTTACCATTATACTGCTCCCTTCTGAAGAAGGCTTAGTCTGACTGATAAATTAATAATTGTTTAGTCAAGAAACCTTGAGTGTAAGAGTTTATTTGAATACTTGTCACTGTGAATCTCTGTGCAACTCCCCTACAGCTCACACGGGCGGACACCTCTTTAGATAAGCCTGGCTGCTTAACCCGCTACCGGAACTGTGTAGTACAAGCTTATACCAAAGGTTGGGTTTCCTATACCTGTAGTCAGAGTTCTTTGTAGTGTTCCCAGAGGGTACTGCATACAAACCTTGCCTAACAAGGAGTCCCCCACTTTAATTTTTAGGACTTGACCCCTGGTTCCAGCACTCACTGTTCTGCAATCTTCATCAGCAGTTTACAGAAAGAGGCATTTGGCTGTCCAATGAGGACAGCCAGACCTCTAGCGGGAGTTGGTCCCATTCAGGCACTCTGGCAGACAAACGACAGGTGGTGGAAAAACCCCTCTCCCACATCCTGCCTGCCCAGACAATCTGGAGCCTAGGCAGAGACACCCAAGGGTTCCCATTGAAGGCAAAACACACACAGGCCTCCCCCACGCAGAATGGTAGAAGAACGGATGACAGAACAACCACAGCAGTAATGGTAAAAAAAGAAGGGAGGCCCCATGTTGGTACTTCAGGTTCCTATTGTGCACTACCAAGGCTATGGACCTAGTCTGCGGTAGAAAAATCACAATAGTTGGTAGAACACGTCCACTGCCACCAGCCATATCTAGGAGATTGTCTGTGTGACTAAAAAGTCACAGGAGCGGAGAGAAGGGGTGTTGGGCAATATTGTATGCAGTACCCTATGAAAGACTGCAACAGCCTTGTCCTCTTGGCAATAGTTAACCCAACCTTTGGTATAAGCATGTATTACACAAGTTGGTAGAGTGACTGAGCAGCCAGGCTTATTTCAAGAGGGGTCAATGTGAGCTGTAGGCATGTAACCGAGATTCACAGTGGCAAGTATCCAAATACACACTTACACTCAAGGTTTCTTGATTAAACAATTATTTAACAGTCAGTTTGAATAAGCTTCTTTATAAGGGAGCAAATATATGCAACAAAGAAATATACTTAAAAATATACACTCAGTTTCTGTAAGTCAGTAGATGTCCATTTGGGGTGGCACAGACACTTCCTACACCGTGAGGTGACTTACATTACTAGGACACTGGACACTGATATATCACAGGTAAATTTAGAGCAATACTGAGTTTGGTGTCAAAGATAAGGTTTTGGAAATAAAACAAAGGTTAATAAATATTCTTAAGCAGGTAAGTACTTTTTGAACCTCCAATGCAAAGCAAATTAACCCTGTCCCAGCAACCCAAGTTATAGAATGTGTGACTTTTGTTGAGGGATAGCCATAGCACAAAGTCAGAGGATAGAAGAGTCTTTCAGGGAGCCAGGACAGCCAATGTTAAATGAGCAAACGTCTTGGTGAGCTGAAGCACTTCTTGTAGTTAAGTAAATAGTCTTGCACAATGTTTTAGAAGTCTTTGTAGACAACTAAATCACTGTAGGGCCACAAGGTGGGAGGCTTGTGAGGGACAAAGCTGCAAGCAACTCTGCAAAAGCAACCAAGACAAGTCTCAACTGAGAACAAGCAAGGCTACACAACAAGAGGTAAGTCCTTAGTTTTATAGTACCTTTGGTTTGAAGAAATTGGTTCCAGCTGGCTTCTGTTCCTGTGTAATTCTGCAGATCCTGTTGTTCCTGGGCTTCAGTCGTGGGGACAAGAGGGAGGCCGCCTGGGGACTCCTGCACTACGAATTGAAGGTCGGCGGCAGCAATGGGCAAACTTCAGATCAGCGGCACTTCACGGTTTCAGCTTCTCGCAGCTCTTGCAAATAGCACCACCACCGTTCTCAGATACCTTATGGACTTTCCTCGCATCTGGGGTCCAGCACTCTGTTGAGGTGGCTCAGGCTTGGTCAGTCCTGCATCATGAAAGTCCGGAGGATCTACCTGGAGCTCGGGTCCGACAAAGACACACTCGATTCTGGTGTTCCTCTCCCTGGCAATCGGTTCCTGCAGCAGAAATGGAAGTACAGCCAGCTCTGAGAGGATTTCCAGATGAGTTCACCTGGTCCCACCAACCCAAGGGGGCGAGTTGTCCTTTGCAGGGCTTCTCTAGTCCAGGCAAATTCTGAGCTTCAGCACTGCATTAGGGCTTCACCAGGCAAACCAACGGTTCAGGAGTTGCAGCAGGCGTCTCTTCCAAATTCTTATTCTGATTCCTTCGTCCAGATGTGGACTCTGCCTTTCAAACAAAAAGCCTAGCCTTTTATGCAGGTTTCTCCCATTCATTTGGAGCCCAGCTGTCAATCACACAGCAGAGTGGCTGTGCTCCAAGGACAGCCAGTCAGCCAATCACATTTTGGTTCATTACTGTAACCAAGGGGATTAAGCACAAGGAGTTTCAGGTACCTCCCTCCCTTCCTACCAGATACGCTGGAGCCAGGGGCGGGCTTCATCAGTGAATACCGCCAAAGACAAAATGAACAAACGGACCACACCTGGTTTGACACGCAGAGTAAATCTCAAGAAGGACCTTTCCAACAAGAAATGGTGAAAAAAGATGACCGGGCCATTTTGACAAAATGGCCAACCCATGGGTACTTCACTGCAGCTGCAATTGCAGCCCGCGGTGGAAACACACAATGGTAGGAAAAAGTAAACCATTGCCACCAGCCATTAATTGTAGAAAGGGTAACATAAAAATGTTACATGAGAAACTAGACTAAGGGGATCCTAAGTAACACCTCCAGCATCCTATTGTAAGATAGTGTGCGCTGCATCTAGAAAGTTACAAAATGTAAGTAAAGTCAATTTCACTTCACTGTTCTTGGAAACATTAGTTTCATCAAGAGAAGGCATTTAAACTTTTGGGAAATCTAAGAGACTTCCCTGTGCCATTGCACTGAAGGCACTGTGTGTCACAATGTAAAGATGATACCTATGGAGTTTGTCAGACTCCAAAGTCAAAAGAAACAGTCCATATCACAGAAAAATACATGATAGCGGGCAGAATTTCTCACTCTCTCCAGGTTAGAAATTAAAAGTCCTAAAGTCCAGCAAAAAGAGCTGGGGGTCTCTAAAGTAGAAGGGAATTAGCATATTTCTGAGAATTCTCCCTAACAAGGGGGATACTGGGTATCCCTTTGGCACTCCACATAAGGTGGTGTGTGTCAATCTCTCAGAGAGATAACAAGTATCTCTGCTTAAGTGCTGCAGTTACTCTAGGAAACAGAAAAAGGATCTCAAAGGACGCCCCTAAGGGTCTTCAGCAACAATATCCATAAGGAGCTGTGTGCTGCAATAGTAAAATACAGATGCCTTTAAGAGGTATGGAGGAAAATAGTCTCCATTGGATAGATAAAATACCAAGAATAGAGTCCCAAAAGACAGAGCCCATGAGAACGAATGAGTGGAAAAGGCTCCACTCATTCAGGATTTCAGAAAAAGGACTGAAAGTACAGCAAAACGTGCTGGGAGTCTCACTAGGAGAGGGGATGAAGCATAACAATGATACATCTCCTCAACAGTGTTCACTTACTACAAATCTCAAATATATTTGACACTCAGGGGATTGATCAGGTCTGGGGTAGAAGGGGAGGGGGAAGACGAGGGGAGTGGAACTAGGTGGGGGGGAGGGGGAAGGACACCTCCCAGCCTGCGGCAGGGTACCTACCAGTGTGCTCAACAGAGCCATCCAGCATCAGAGGTGGCATGAGTGATCTGGGAGGGCCCCAATTTCTGGCCCCCAAATGTATGCCATGTTGTATGTACCAGGAAATACCCAGTGCCTATTGTACCCCTTGCTAGTCAGAATTCTGCTTGCCATTCTACAGTACTACCAGTCCCAATAGGCCGTGCAGAAAAGGCGACTTGCCAAACTTTCTGGAATCAAACCGCTGGTTACACCAGAAAGGGAAATTCATCTACACCAGTCCAGCAAAGTATTAAACACATAATTCAAGGTTCAATACATCTTTACGATGGAAGCAAGAACAGACTTGCACCAATGGGACTGGAGTGTGTGTTCTGTGCGAGGAGGTAGCAGGCTAATGTAGGCTTTGAAATCTCCCACTACTAGGGACGGAAATTGCAAAAAGACTGTCTCTAAGCGGGGAGGATTGGTGGGTGGTGATGTCAGAAGGATCGAATAATAAATTAACATTTGCTCTGACATTCTACCTAGATCAATTGAATAAGCGGCTGATGAACTATGGATAAATGGTGCAACACATCAGAGATTTAGAATAATGAGTCTTGAATCATTGCTATGTAGAATGGTCACTATTCTTTAGTATTGTAACTTGTTTGTTTTTTTAAAGTTTGTCACAAACCGATTTCAAATTAAAAAAGAAAAAAAAAAATCTCCCACTGCTGTGGCAAAACCCTGGGGGTAACACTTTAGATTGACCAAAGGAATAATTAGGTGAACAGGAGAGCGGGTGGTGGACAAGGGAAGGCAGAGGAATAAACACATGCTAGGAACATACAAATAGGTGTTTAGGTGAGGTTGGATGGAGTGAAGGCATACAGTTGGATCAGGCAGCAGGACGACAGTGGAACAATGTGGTTAGAAGATTGTGCTGCAGACGGTTACAGGCGAAGTGTTCGTTAAGAGACAGAATACCTGACTGAAAAGTGTGGCTGTGAGTGAGTGATTGATTACTGGAGTGTGTGAAGGGGGTTAGGGGTAAAGTAGTTGGATATGTGAGAGAAAAGAAGAGTTTGATGGAGTGGAAGGAGAGGGGAGGGAAAGATGAGAAGAGGGGAGGGAAAGAAGAGAAGTGGGGAGAGGAGAGGGGAAGTGGAGAAAGAAGAGCATAGAGTGGAAGCAAGGAGAGTGTCCATGGACAGAGGAGGGAAGGAGGGAGCAAGAGAATAAAGAAGGAACATCAGGGAGAGGAGCGAGAGAGAACGACCACACCAACAGGAACTTGGCATTTGGGAGGGCACCACACCACTAAGAAAATATTGAAGTCTTATTCCAGGGCTTGTCAGGACAGGATACCACTTCGAAAAAGCCTGAAGGAAGATTGAAAGAGACGAGAAAAGGCTTCAGGCCCTCACCGTACTAGAATCATGGATAATAGGCATTATGTATCACTAGTCAACAACCCAGATAATTGTGATGCTTGAGCCAAGAAGGTGGGACACCAACAGCAGATGACAGAGGGACAGCCTTCAGGATGCCATAGTCCAGCGTGCTGCCATCCAACCATCTAAGTACTTACAATTTTAGAAATAAAACTATTTGAACCCATCTGTGTTGAAGTGTTCTTATGCCATCTGTGACAAAGAAGCTTTTTTTTCTGTGCCCCTATGGAGGGAGGTTAGGCAAATGTGACTTACAGATAGATGTTGCACCACGGAGAACAAAAATAACACTTATTGTGGATCTGTTATAGATTAAAACGCTACGCATAGATCAGAGATTAGTATTTACCTCCTGCTGTAGGGTGCTAGGAACATTTCTCTTTCAGGCAACTTTCCATCCATAAACTATGGACCCTCAAAAGTATTACTTTCATTTTCTGACTGTCCTGACGAAAAGTGAAGCCTTTAGCTTCACTTACCTGGCCTTCTACTCATTTTTGTTTCGTTTAACATTGCACATAGCATCTTTCAATGCAGTGCAATGGGGTTACTTTTTTATCACTCTTGTATCATGTTTAGTTGCTTTTAAATATGCCAAAAGAGGAGCTGGTGGCAGCAGCTACAATTTTTTTCTATATTTTCAGTTGGCACAATCGCATTTTCTACGTTTGGCTATTAACAGTGGCTAGTGTCTTAAAATGGCCATGTCGCAAGATTCTTCATTTGTTCTTTGGCCATTTTGTGCTTTAGCCTTCTTCCTGCCTTCCCAGGACAGGAAATCCCCAATATGGGTCATGCATTTTCCCAGGACGGTCTAGTCCAAATCCACAAAGTGGTGCCAGTAAGTCTGCTGTGCATGCATGAGAAAAACCCACAGTCGTTCCTGATTGGACCCCTGCTGGCTGAGTGAGTGGTGCCGATCCTTGCTAATGGAAGGCTAAGTTTGATTACTCACCTGAATTTAGGATAAGAAGGAGTCCTGCAGCCATTCCGGAGGATCAGTAACGGAGTCAAGTATCCTGTATAGCTCTGCAGCCGACTGAATACTGTGGACGACTCCTGAAGATGCCTGGAAACCTTTCCTGCAATTGCCCCGCTAAAGCCCTGCTGGACTACCTGATTTGAGAAGGGCCTTGTCAGTGCTTCGACCCTTAGACTGGTGGGACCAATAAGTCTCCACCTCTTCTCGTGCTCCTGCAGATTATAGCCTTTGGTTTCGTCCCTGGACCACCCGGTGGACCTACCAGCTCTGAATTGGGCTACCGCGCCAGAAGTGTTGCAATTCAGCAGAACATATGGTGGTGGCCAGCTAGTACTACAAGTCGCCTTCCTGCCAAGTTACAGTTTCCCAGCATCAAGCGATCCTGTCTTGGAAGACAGTCTTTGTTCGCGACTGGAGTCATTCCTGCTGTTGCATGTGTGCATTGACTGTCACTGGAACCAGCTGCCCTCTGTCTAGTAGCATGTCCTGAAGAGATCTGCAGCAGTGTCTGCTGCACTTCTTCATAAGAAACGGTTGCACTCAGCTCCTGGACCCGACCAGAATCTTCCTTGCACCCGCAGCTCAAGGGCATCTTCTGCTCGATCCAACGGTGGGAAAATATACTCTCAGCCAACATGCCAAGTGCCCTTGGAAAATTGGAGTATGTGCGTTTGAGTAATCGCAATACTTAAAAGCTGCCCCAGCTCCTCCATTCTAAAAGTTTGTGAATAACTTTTATTCGATTCCTTTGCTTTTTATTTAGTTAAGTCACACGTGGCAATAGGTGACTTCAAAGTCAAGCTACTTGGCAAGAACACCCCATTTCCTGGGACGTCAAACCTATCGACCCTATCCGGAGGGATTTTAGGGTAGACAGCTGCTCGCGAGGTGGATGTGGCTGCCTGAACCACCAGACTTTCTGGAGTAGGATGCTTTGACAAAAATTCTAAATCCACAGAAGGCAGCCTGTATTTTTTGAAGAATTCCTCATTGACAGTTTTCCAGGACTATGCACTTCAGGGCTGTATGGAATGGTTGGACAGGATCCTTTGAAGGACCTCTAGCGAGGATGTCAGTGAGGTCATCCCACTCAAATGTAGTGACAGGTCTTCCCCAGACCAGGTATTGTGTCACTTTACCTAGGACAGTCCGATAAGAAGCATCTGCATATGACGATGGATCTGGGGTGGCAAAATGAACCTCAGGCAAGGTATCTAGCCCACCAGCATCCTTTATTGAGTCTACAAGGTTCTCTAACCTGGAATCCTCATATACCAACTCCCCAGGCATATTAGGAGTTCCAAACTCCAGAACAAACCGAGTATCATCATCCTCAAAAATTGAGATCATGGACTGAAAAAAGTCCTTTGCTAGAGGGTTAAAACTCTTCGACAGATCTGTCAAAACCATCAATGGTTTCGACTTCAATGATCTCAGCGTCGAGGGACCTGACGAGATTGCCCTTAAGGCAGTTGGGGGTAGAGGCCCAGGCTTCGATATGTCTTGAACATAGGAAGCTTTGCAGTTTTCTTGCCAGGGCTCAAAGGCACGCGGGCAGCAGCTCCAAACCGACGCCCTGCCAGCCTTACGTGGTGCAATGGGGTCCAAAGCCTCCTTCATGTCTTTTGAAGGGGCGAAAGAGGCAAAATTCGAACACATTTTCATCATTTGTAAATGAAAACACTTCCATTCAGCTTTAGATGCCGACTTACAGGAAACATAGCCGTTTTCCATCGGGTGAGGAGTCGGAAGATGTGCGAAATCGAGGATTTCTCTTCTTTGACTTCTTATGGGAAGGCGACGTTGATTATTGCCGAGAATTATTTCCAAACCGAGAGCGCTTTGAATGCATAGAGCGATTCTTTTCGCGTGAAGATAAAATATTCCTCGAGCTTCTCTCGTCAGGCGACCTCTTCTTGGACAGTTTAGTAAAAGGAGACTTCCTCTCCTTAGACCATAATGGTCATTGACTGGCATGAGCCGCAATCATCGACTGTTCGGGAGGATTCTCAGAAATGTGCTAATTCCCCTTCTACCTTAGAGACCTCCAGCTCTCTTGCTGGACTTGAGGACTTTTAATTTCTAACCTGGAGAGAGTGAGACCTTTTTGCAACTCTCTCATGTATTTTTCATTGATTTGAACACGGTTTCTTTTGACTTTGGAGTCTGACAAACTCCATAGGCAGCATCTTTTTACATTGTGTGTCACAGCACATTCAGTGCAGAGACAAAGGGAAGTCTTGCAGATTTCCGAAAGGTTTAAATACCTTCTCTTGGTTAAACTACTGTTTCCAAGAGCAGTGAAGTGAAATTGACTTTACTTACATTGCAACTTTCTAGATCCAGCACACACTATCTTACAATAGGTTGCTTGAGGGGTTAATTAGTATCCCCTTTGTCTAGTTTCTCATTTAAAATGTTAATGGGTGCCCATTTTGCCAAAATGGCCCGGACTCCTTTTTTCAGCATTTCTTGTTGGAAAGGTCCTTTTTGAGATTTCCTCTGCGCGCCAAACAGGGTTTGGTCCCTTTGTTCGTTTTGCCTTTGGCAGGATTCACGAGTGAAGCCCGCCTCTGGCTCCAGCGTGTCTGGCAGGGGCAGAAAATGAGTGAGGTGCCCGAAACTCCCTGTGATTAGTTTCCTTGGTTACAGGAATGCATCCAAGGGTGATTGGCTGGAGGGGTGTCCTCAGAGGACAGCCACCCTGCTGTGAGATTGACAGCTAGGCTGCGAATGAAATGGGGGAAACTTGCATAAAAAGGAGAGGCTTTTTGCTTGGAAAGCAGAGTCGACCACTGGACGAAGGAATCCCAAGAACAACTTGGAAGAGACGTCCGCTGCAACTCCTGGACCGTTTGCCGGTGAAGCCCTGCTGGTGTGCTGAAGCTCTGAATTCGACCTTGACTAGAGAAGACCTGCAAAGGAAGACTTCTCCCCTTGGGTTGGTGGGGCCAATCGACCCCAAGAGGAGCTCATCTGGAAATCCTCAGGGAGAGGAGCACCAGAATCAAGTGCGTCTTTAAGTCGGACCTGAGCTCCAGGAAGATCCTTCGGACTCCCAGGAAGCAGGAATGACCAACCCTGAGCCACCTCAAAAGAGTGCTGGACCCCAGATGCAAGGAAAGTCCAAAGTGGTATCCGAGAACTGCAGTGTTGCTATTTGCTAGAGACGTGAGGAGCTGAAACTACAAAGTGCTGCTGATTTGAAGTTTGCCCATTGCTGCTGCTGACCTTCAATTTGTTGTGCAGGAGTCCCCAGGAATCCTCCCTCTTGTCCCCATGAATGAGGCCCAGGAACACCAGGATCAGCAGAATTACACAGAAACAAAAGCCAACTGGAACCAATTTCTTCTAACCAAAAGTACTGTAAAACTAAGGGGACTTACCTCTTGTGTGAGCCCTGCTTGTTCTCAGTTGAGACTTGTCTTGGTTGCTTTTGCAGAGTTGCTTGCAGCTTTGCCCCTCACAAGCCTCCCAGCTTGTGGCCGTAAAGTGATTCTATTTTTCTACAAAAACTTCTAAAACATTATGCAAGATTTTTACTTACCTGCAAGAAGTGCTTCAGTTCACCTAGACTTTTTCCATGAAAGACACTTCTTCCCTCCGACTTTGTGCTTTACCTTTCCTCCAGGTAATTATAAAATTACTCACCAACGTACTCTTCGTCCTTAGTCCCCTTTCCTCCATACTGCATGGGCGTCCCTCCCAAGGTACGGGAGATGGAACCTTTTTCACTAGAAAAAACCTTCTTCCACTTTAAATTTAGAGGCATGCGGGGGTGCGCCCTGGGAGCATGCGCTGCCCTGACTCTGCCCTCCAGCGCCACACCTCAGTCCCCATAGACGCGTTGACAATAGATTAACATTGCCTAATGACACCAGTTTTATTAGGGGGGTGGGGGGGAGGATGGTGGGACGTATGCAGGAAAAGGGACTAAGGTCGAAGAGTATGTTAGTCACTACAGCAAGTAACTTCTAATTACCCTTATGTCCCGTCCCCTTTCTTCCATACTGCATGGACGATGACAAGTGAGTGTAGCCCCAGGGTGGAGAGGAGACCCTCCTTAAGCAAACAGGTTTCTAAGAACCGCCTGTCCGAAAGCCGCGTCTGTTCTAGAGCCAGCATCCAAACGGTAGTGTTTGCAGAAAGCCGAAGGGGTGGCTGCCCTGCTTAGGACTTGCCAGGGGACATGCCGCTGGAATGCGATGGCCAGTGCCTTGGCTCTGAGCGTGTGGGCGTACATGTTGGCCGGCAGTGGCTTATGCTGTCCCTCGTAAGCTTCTTTTATGGTCGAGACCATCCAACGGGTTATGGAGGCCTTGGAGGCTCGATATCCCGGTCTTGATCCACCGAAGGTGACAAAAAGTATGTCCGACTTGGTCCTTTCTAAGTAGAATTTCAGGGCACGCTTGACAACCAGGCAGTGCAGTACTCTCTGTGCCTCGTCTAAACGTAGACAGCACTATTTCTTCATTCTGATGGAATGCGGAAGGCACCTTAGGTAGGAATGCTGGGTGTGTCCGAAGGACTACTTTATCCCTGTGAAACGCGGTATAGGGCTCTGAGGCGAACAGTGCCTGAATTTCACTTATCCTGTAAGCCAAGGTAAGGTAAGGCTGACTAGCAAGGCTGTCTTAATGGTGACCAGCCTGATGTCCAAGGACGCCATTGGCTGAAATGGTTTGTGTGCCAGGGCACCCAGCAATATATTGAGGTCCCACACAGGGTGTGGCCTCTTGATCGGCGGGTTGAGTCTGGCGAGTCTCGTTTGATGCTTCTTGACAATCGGGTTGGCAGAGGAGAAGACCTCTTCCTCTGAGTTTCTGTAGGCCCCAATGGCTGACAAGTAAGGGTGGAAAGTGTCTACCTACACGCCCTAGTGGGCGAGGTGCGCCGAGAAGGAGAGATCTCGTCCAATGTACATGCAAGGGGGTTGATATCCTTAGAGTCTGCCCAGTGGCAGAACTTGGTCCACTTGCTCTTATACTGGGCCCTGGTAGCTTTGCTCCAAGCGCCCTGTATGATCTCTAGATTAAACTAGGACAGGCTGAGGTGTCCTAGCGTGACATGCTCAGGAACCACGCTGTGAGGGCTACTTTCTGTGGCGCGGGCTGAATGACCCTGCCCCCCCTGTTGCTCCAGAAGATGTGCTGGGCCCGTTGGGAGGCCAACAAGAGGTCTCTCTGAGAGGTTGAGCAGTTCTGAGAAAAATAGCCTGGCTGGCAACCATGGATCTATTAGAATGACATCGAGTTGGCGAGACTCCTTGAACTTGCATATCACCATGTGCATCAGCATGTGTATCAGCGGCGTGGCCCGGAAGGCGTATGCTGTCATGCCGTTCCACTTAATCTGAAACGCGTCGCCCAGGGAGCCTGGGCCCTGCCAGGAGGCAAACTGTAGACACTTCCTGTTGGCCCAGTAGGCAAAGAAGTCCACCTGGTGGTTTCCCCCATCTGCTGAAGATCTCCTGCAGTACGAGGTTGTTTAGCTGCCACTCGTAATTCTCCACTCCCAGTCTGTTGAGCTTGTCCGCCTCCAGGTTGGATTGCCCCAGAAAGTGGATGGTGGTGAGGTAGATCTTGTTCTCCAGGGCCCATTCCCACATGCTGACTGCCAGTCAGCACAGTGGAGGGGATCTGGTACCTCCCTACTTGTCGACATAGGACATGCTGGTCGAGTTGTCTGTCTGAATGAGGATGACCTTGCTTGCGATAACCGAAAGGAAGGCTCTGAGCGCTAGCCAGATGGCCTTTAGTTCCAGCCAATTGATGTGGTACTCCTGCCAGGTCCAGGTGCCATGGATGGAACAAGTTACTTACCTGTAACTGTTGTTCTCCAGCATGGGTCTGGCATGGATTCACATGCTCATGAATATTCCCCGTCGTCAGGCTGGGAATCCTCGGTAAAGAAAAAACCAGTATCAGTTTCGTTTCTGATCTGTCTTTCGTAGTAATATCCAATCACTGGTCTCTGCGTCATACTGACCACAGCCAATGACTGCCCTCTACCTAAGCACCGCCTCTGGCAGCCATCTTCAGATTTGGAAGCACGTGAAGTGGCAGTATGACCAAGTGAAGAGCCGCAGAGGGGTAGGCGGGAGGGTTCGCATGTGAATCCATGCCAGACCCATGCTGGAGAACAACAGTTACAGGTAAGTAACTTGTTCCTTCTCCAGCATGGGGTCTGGCATGGATTCACATGCTCATGAATAAAGAATACATAGCAGTACACACATGCACAACCACGGGAGGTGGCAAAGGCTCAACATTAAGCAGTACATCCAACTCAACATTAAGCATCTTACCTCCTCACCAGGCTCACCTCAGGCGAACAGGTTGCGCAGCACTGCTTGGCCGACCCTGGACTCCTCCCTGGAATCCCGATCGACGCAGTAGAATTTCGTGAAGGTGTGCGTCGACCTCCACGTAGCAGCCCTGCATATGTCCAGCAGAGGCACACCAGAAAGGAACGCCGTGGTAGCTGCGATCGCTCTGGTGGAATGGGCTCTCGGACGGCCAGGCAGCGGTCGGTTTGCCAACCGATGACAGTACATGATACAGCCGGAGAGCCATCTGGAAATGGAAGCCTTCGAGAGAGCCTTCCCCTGATAGTTCACAAAGAGTTGTGACGTCTTCCGAAAACACTTCGTGCGGTCCACGTAGAACTTCAGCGCTCTAGCCACATCCAGCGAGTGCAAAGTCCTCTCAGCCGGCGACGAAGGCGACGGGAAGAACACAGGCAACACCAAGGGTTCGTTGAGATGGAAGTCCGACGGTACCTTGGGCATGAAGGAGGGGTGCGTCCTGAGCACTACCCTCGTGTCGTGAAAAGTCAAGTACGGGGCCTTGCATGAAAGGGCCTGGATCTCTCCCACCCGTCGTGCGGAGGTGATGGCCACAAGAAACGCTGCTTTCCACGACAGAAACTTCAACGGGGCCGAGTGCAGAGGCTCGAACGGAGGTCCCATGAGCTTGGTCAGCACCACGTTGAGCTCCCACGCCGGGGCCGGAGCCTTCACCGGCGGGAACGATCTGAACAGTCCCTTCATGAACTCTTTCACCAGACGATGAGACCACAAGGACGTCCGGCCCGTGGTTCTGGTGTATCGGGAGATCGCAGCAAGATGAATCTTGATGGACGCGTGTGCCAGTCCAGCTTTGGCCAGCGTCAGCAGGTACGGCAGTACCTGGGGAGCCGTAATCCGTAGAGGGTTAATCTTCTGTGCGTGGCACCAGACAGAGAACCTCTTCCATTTGTGTCCGTAGCATTTAAGAGTCGAGGACGCCCTGGCCTTTGCAAGAACTTCTCTGCAGTCGGCCGGTATGTCGTATCCTCCAAACTCTAGCGCTGCAGGAGCCAGGCCTGCAAGTTCAGCGATTTCGGGTCGTGGTGGAGGATGGCGCCTCCTTCCCTGGAGAGAAGATCCGCGTCCACCGGCAGCTTGATTGGCGGGGACACTGACAAGTCCAGAAGGTCCGGGAACCATATCTGCCTCGGCCACGCAGGTGCGACGAGGATCATCCTGCACCGTGACCTCTTGAGCTGGTTGACGAGCCGGATTAGCAGTGGCAAAGGAGGGAACGCGTAGAGGAACAGGCCCTCCCAGGGGAACGAGAAGGCATCGCCCATGCTCCTCGCCTGGGGAAACCTGCTGGCGAATCTTCGGCACTTGGAGTTTGTCGCCGTCGCGAACAGGTCGATCTGGGGTGTGCCCCACCGTCGGAAGAGGCGATCCACTAGATCCTGCCGTAGTTCCCACTCGTGGCACGAGCGCAGCTCCCTGCTGAGTGAGTCGGCGATGGTGTTTTTTATCCCTGCCAGATGAAACGGCACCAGAAACATCCTTTGGGCGACGGCCCAATGCCACAGGTCCTGCGCCTCCTTGGACAGCGCTGGGGACCTGGTTCCGCCCTGTTTCCCGATGTAAAACATGGTGGTGGTGTTGTCGGTGAAGATCCTCACCACCTTGCCCTTGAGGGACGGAAGGAAGGACCTGAGGGCCCAGAACACTGCACGGAGCTCCAGGACGTTGATATGGAGGGACTTCTCCGTCGGGAGCCAAAGGCCTCTCGCGTGCAGATTTTCGGTGTGCGCTCCCCACCCTTCCAGGGAGGCATCGGTGGTCACTGTCTCCTGGTGGTCTGGGGTCTGGAAGTCCATGCCCGCCGTCAGATGCGTGCGGTTGCCCCACCACCGGACCGCTCGGCGGAAACTCTCGTCGAGTGTGATCCTCTCCTCGAAGCTGCCCGTCGTTTGGATCCAGCGCGCGTCCAGGAACTCCTGCAACGGGCGCATCCGGAGCCTGCACATGGGAATGAGGTAGATGCAGGAAGACATCATTCCGAGGAGGGACTTGATGGACCTCACCTTGGCCGCGTCGGAAACCAACATCCGCTGTACCTTGCCCAGGATGGACCTGGTCCTTTCCTCCGACGGGGAGGCCAGAAGAGACACTGTGTCGAGCTTCGCTCCCAGAAACAGTGCGTTTTGCGCGGGTACCAGGTGAGACTTGGCGTAGTTCACGGAGAATCCCAGGTCCGTGAGAAGTCGGACGGTCCTTGCCGTGTGATCCAGGGCGAGCTCCCTCGTCTTGGCTCGGATGAGCCAGTCGTCCAGGTAGGGCTAGACGTGGATCCCCTCGCGGCGCAGCTGCGCCGCCACCGGTGCAAGGCACTTGGTGAATACCCTGGGGGCCGACCGTAGTCCGAAGGGGAGGGCTTTGAACTGGTAGTGACGCCCTTGGACCACAAACCTGAGGAATTTTCGGTGCCCCTTTAGGATGGGAATATGGAAGTAGGCATCCTCCAAATCCAACGACGACAGGAAGTCTCCTTCCTCCAGCTGACCCAGGACGTGCTGGAGGGTGACCATCCGGAACTTTTGCGCCTTGATGAACTTGTTCAGACGTCGCAGGTCCAGGATGGGGCGCCATCCCCCCGTCTTCTTCTTCACGAGGAAGTATCTCGAGTAAACTCCGGAGCCCCGAAGTTTCTTTGGGACGAGTTCGATGGCGCCCTTCCTCAGCATCGCCTTTACCTCCAGGAGAAGTTGAGGGACGTGAAGTTCTTTCCTGGCCACGGGGGGGACGCGCGGACACCTTCTTTGAAATTCGAGCGCGTGGCCCCGGGCCAAGGCGTCCAGCACCCAACGGTCGGTGGAGATGGACTCCCACACGCTGACGAATCTCACCAGCCGGCCTCCCACCGGGGTGCTTCGGTGGGGGACCGACCCCACGGTCGGTTCAATCCTGCTTCGACGAGGCTTTGCCGCCTTGACCTCCTTGGCGACGACGGCGGGGTCCGCCAGACTTGCCTCGTCCTCTGTAGGCCTCCTGAGCCGACGAGCGGGCCGCTTGACGGTAGGTGGAGAAACCGCCGCCTGAACTTTTGGAGGCACCCTTGCCTCCGCTGCTCCGAAAGGGCGTCCGTCGTTGTTGCAGAACTCCAAGGGCCCGGGCCGTCTCGGTGTCCGCTTTAATGGCCTGAAGGGAATCGTCCACTGTTTTCCCAAACAGGTTGCTCCCATCGAAGGGCATGTCCAGGACTCTGGTCTGAACGTCTTGATGGAAGTCCGTAGCCTTGAGCCATCGTCGTCGCCGCAGACGAGATGACTCTGCGTCCCATAGCGTCCAATTTCTTTCCCTCGCCGTCCGGTGGGGAAGTCGATGTGGAGGCCGCACCCCCCCCGCTTTTTTCCTGGCCGCCGCGGAGACGACGGAGTCCGGGGTAGGCTGCGCCCGGAGGCACAGGGGGGACCTGGAGCCGGTACTTCTTCTCGTACCGGTCTCTTCTAGCTGGCGTCGTGGAAGGGTTCTTGAGGAGGGTGAGGCCCTCATCCCAAATGTCGTCCAATAGAGGCACTGAGAGGACCGTCTTCCTCTTGGCCTCGCGCCGCTGATAAAGGAAACCTTCCTTCTTCTTCTCCTCAGGGCAGAGTTGGAAAAGCTCGGATGCCCTGGTGATCATGGAGTGGAACGATCCAATCTCGTCGGGCGGAGAAGCCCTGGAGGGAGGCGACGACGGTACATCCTCGTCGTATACCTCGTCGTCCGTACCCGTCGCTGCCGTGTCAGTCCCCGTATCATCCCCTCGGGTGGACGGGGAGGAGGGCTGGAAGGGGCGCGACGGCTGAAAAGGAGGCGGAGGGTGGATCCTTCTTTTCTTGGTAGGGGGAACACCAGAAGGTCCCGGTTCTGGGTCCCCCGACGGGAGAGGTTCCGTCGGCAACGGTAGTCTCGTCCTTATCTCTGAGCATAAGGACTGTATAGCCTACAAAATGGCCGCCGAGTTGTCTCGCGGCGCTGGCAGAGGGGAATCCGACGGGCGATCAGGGGCCCCGTCGGTACCCTCGATGATGTCGTCGTCACCTGCGTCGGGATCCATCCCGACGGGCCGGTCTTCTTCCACGCCGAGGCCGTGGCTTAAGACTTCGACCAGCTCCTCCTCCGAGGTTGAGGCCGAATCTACGACGACGCCCTGCCCCCCCTTTTTCTTCCCCACGGGGGATTTCACGGGGGCCCTATCGATGGGCACAAAAGAGGACTCCCTCCGAGGTGGCAGGGAGACTGAGCCCCGAGGTCGCCACCACTGGTGTAGCCCCCACAGGCTGAGCCAGGGCCGCCGCGACAGTTTCGATAGAGGGCTTGGCCGGATGGATTAAGGCCTTCACCACCTTAGGTGCGCTCACCGCCTTATCCTTGAGGGGGGGGACACTGCCTCGCTCCCCCTCCGATGGGGCCTTCGAGCTCGACCGGGGCCTCTCCAGGAGCTTCGCCGGGTGCTCGGCCTTCCTCTTACCCGACCCAGAGCGTTGGCTCGTGGTTGATGGTGCCGGGGAGGGTGCGCCCTGCCTGGCGCCCGTAGAGCCCGACCGTTCGGCGCTCCCGGTGCCAGCGGACTCGCGGTGCTTTGCCTTGTGTTGGACCCCCGTCGCCGGGGCGTCCTCAAAGGTCTTAGAAGACCGCTCGGATTTCTTCTTCTTCTTCTCGCCTGACGGGCTCTTCCCTTCCAGCCAGTTGGCGAGACGTTGATGGCGGTCCTTCATGGTCCGCTCCGACATGTTGCCGCAAAACGCACAGTCCTTCTCCACGTGCTTCTTGTCCTCATGTAAGCAGTAGAGACAAAAGGAGTGTTCGTCCTCCTTAAAGACGTTCTGCAGCTGGCATCCAGGGCAGACCCTGAACAGCTTTCCGGGCGTCGAGCATCCCTTCTCCTGGGCCATGTCCGGGCCTGAGAAACTTCTGGAGTCCTCCAAAAGCGTAGCTCGACGAAATCTTCACCCTTGAGGGGCGCAGACGAATCCGACACGGGTCCCCGTTGATCGGATGGAGAGTCGGTGGAGCTTGAGGCTCTTTTGACCGAAAAAACGAAGTTTTTGAGAAAAAACGTGAAAAAATAGCACTAACGCTCGAGAGCAATAGCACGAGGATCCCAACACATGAACGTGCGGTAAAAATCTGAAGATGGCTGCCAGAGGCGGTGCTTAGGTAGAGGGCAGTCATTGGCTGTGGTCAGTATGACGCAGAGACCAGTGATTGGATATTACTACGAAAGACAGATCAGAAACGAAACTGATACTGGTTTTTTCTTTACCGAGGATTCCCAGCCTGACGACGGGGAATATTCATGAGCATGTGAATCCATGCCAGACCCCATGCTGGAGAAGCAGTGGTTGTCCAGGGTGGCCACTCATCCCTCGAGAGAAGAGTCAGTAGTGATGGTGACCTGTGGGGTAGGTTGCCGGAAGGGCTTGCCAGTCCGCAGGTTGCAGTCCCTGGACCACCATGTGAGGTCCAGGTGAAGAGAAGGAGTAACGTTGATAATCTCCACCTGAGAGCCCCGCTCCAGGTCCCACGATGCCGCAAAGTGCAGCTGTATCCTCCTCATCCAGAGTCTTGTGTGTTCGACAGCCAATAGGAAAGCTGCCATGAGACCCAGTAGGTGTTGGTACTACCAGGCCGAAGTAATTTCTCTGCTGAGGAAGTGCGCAGTGGTCCTCTTGATGGCTGCGATCTTGTCCTCCGAAAAAAACTTTCAGCCTGGGTCCCAGATGAGCCCCATGGAGCTCAGAGTCTGCATAGGCTGCAGCTGCGACTTCTTGAGATTGAGCGAGAAGCCCAGATTGTTAAGTGTGTTCATGAGGGCTTGAGCGGAGCGGTGCACCGTTTCCGGAGATCAAGCCCTGACAAGCCAGTCGTCGAGGTACAGATAAATGTGGTGGCCATGAGAAGCGCCGCCACTGTATTCAACAGCCTGGTAAAGACCCTGGGGGCAGAGTTGAGGCCAAAGGGAAGCACCTTGTGTTGGAAATGGTAGCCCATGATACTGAATCTAAGAAAAGAACGATGAGGCTGCAAAGTCTGGACGTGTAAGTACACGTCCTTCAGATCCAGGGAGCTCATCCAGTCTCCAGCGGCACAATGGCTCCGCTATTAAAGCTGGCGTAACCATTTTGAATTTTTGTAGCGGTAGGGAGAGGTTGGGGTGGACAGGTCCGGCACAACTCTCAAACCTGCCTGGTTCTTTTTCTGAATGGAGAAAATCCTAGAGTAGAAGCCCAAGCCTCGCTGGAAGGCTGGGACTTCCTCCACTGCCTGGCTCTTGACGAGCGACCGGATCTCTGCCAAAAGATTTGCTGTCACAACTTGTGGGAGTGGAGGGGAAGAGGGAGGAGAGGCTGGGATGGGTAGGCAGTACCCCGTGGATACAACCGAGCGGCTCGAGGGGTCCGCAAAATTCTGGTGCCAGAACTGTGCATGGAGATCAAGCTTGCCTCACACCGGAGACACGTGGACCTGGAGGGGTGTGTCATGACTTTTTTCCTTCTGAGGCTGTTGCGGAGGAGGGCGACTGGAAAAAGCCATTACTCCCCCCAGCCCCCTTTTTTGTTGCTTGCGCCGATGTTAGGTCGTAAACGGTCAGGCTGCCTCGACCTCTGCTCTTGGAAGCCGCGGAACCCTTCGTATGAAGCCCCACTATGCACACACACATTATACATTACTTACCGTAATCCTATTTCTGATGCTTTTATCTGCTTAGATTTGCATGCTTTGCAAAAGCCGACATCTAGTGGTAGGTGCAGGGTATTGTACATGTTTTCGAAGTTTGAAAAAAGGGACATCGACTGGGCATGTTTGTAATATCCCTAGTCTACTGTACCCATGATCCCTCACACGTCGAGGTTCCTCAACTGTTTTGTTTCTGGCATGAGTGACCATGGAGTGTATGCGTGGAGAAAAGGTAAGTTGTGATGAGGTGTGAAGCACCTAAGATTTGCCCTAGAACCAAGAGGGGAGGAAAGGCAGGTGCAAACAAATCTAAGCAGCTACAAGCATCAGAAATAAGATTACGGTAAGTAATGTATGCCTTCTGAAGTTTATGGATCTGTTTAGAATCACATGCTTTGCTTAGATTAGCATGCAGTACTTGAAGAAGGTGGTGGGTTGTTTGAAAGTAGAGCAGCAAAAAGATGTTCTAACACAGCGTGACCAGCTATGTATCACTTTTAGACTGTGCATCTAAACAGTAGTGTGTGTTAAGGTATGAACAGAACGCCAAGTGACAGCTTTGCAAATGAACATTTGCAATGAAAGCTAGAGTAGCCTCTGTGCACCCGAGTTGTGTGTTCTGGGCTTGGAGGATAATGTTCTCTTGGCAAAAGAGTAACAAAGTTGGATGCATTTGACAATCCATTTTGTGATAGCCGATTTAGAGATAGGATCCCCCCTCTCTCACTGCAGCTAGAGATACAAACTGTTTTTCTGAGCGGTTTAGTCATTTGAAAGTTACACAAGATAGCCTTTCTAACATCTAAAGGTATGCAGACTTCTCAGCTGGATTCTTTGGATTTTGGAAAAAAGCAGTACGTTCTATGGATGATTTACAAGAATTTTTAGATTAATTTTGGAGAAAAGGTGTGTGTGCATGTTGTACTACCCAGTCTTTGATAAGAATGACAAAATGATTTTGCACTGAAAGGGCTTGTTATTTACATACTCTCCTAATTGATGTGGTGGCGACAAGGGAAGCAGTTTTATATGTTAAGATGTTTAAGACTGGCTTTGCGCATTGGCTCGAAGGGGGCCCCCAGGAGCTTTGTAAATACAACATTAAAGTCCCAGCCGGAAATTGGATTTGAAACTGGTGGGGATAGATTTTTAAAACCCTCCATGAATGCTTTCACCATAGGCAGTTTCCAACAGGAAACTTTACTTTGTGATGTGGTGTAGGCTGAGAGAGCCGCAAGGTGCACTTGTGGCAAATTAAAGACTAATCAAGAGATATAGTAAATAGTGTACTATATTGGAAGGTGAACAGTCAATTGGGTAAATGTTAAGTGCTTTACACCATAAGACAAAGCATTTCCATTTGTTAAAATAGCAATGTCTTGTGTTAGGTTTGCATGCTACTTGAAACTGTCCATACACCTTTGGTTTAGGTTTAAAAGGACCAAACTATGACCTGAGGAGACGAGCTGCTAGGTTCAGATTCTGAGGGCATGGGTGGAGTGTTGTCATGCGATTCTGTGACAACATGCAGTATGGGCTGTAAGAAACCTGAAGGTGTCTCCCCGACTAGTCCCCGGGGGTCTGTCTTCCAGGTGGCCAGGAAACAGCCATCGCTATTAGATAAGTGAGGATCGATCACCTGGATGGGGGTCCTCAAGGAGTGGAAGTGGAACACTCAGGCCTCCAGATAAGGTGCGTACTAGGCCTTTTTACTCATGGAAATCTTGTAAATACGACAGCTTTATTATTTTCCTGTGTACATTTACACACAGGTTTATAGCAGAGGGCAGTGCCACCTGTGAAACAATTTATTTCTCTGAAGCCTTTCAAAAGGAATGGTTTCTTTCCATTCAGCTTAGAGGCACTGTGCTTATTTTCCAAGAATTTTAGGATCGTATAATTAATAAGATGGAAAACTAAGTTGCAAATGAGAATTAATGTTTTGTGGCAAATTATCCTTTTTTTTTTTTAACAGTGAAAGCAAACCAGTATTGCACAATTGTATTTTCATGCTGAGGCAGATCATTTTTACACTCCAATTAAAAAAAATAATAAACTGTGTAAAATGATGACTATGCACAGTATAGTTTACATACATTTAACCTTGCAGTCAATGGGGTACATTACAATAAATGGTCAGTGGCACCAGAGTCTTTGCTCAAGTGTGAGTTATTGTCATTACGCCAATTACAGGTGTTCTAGCCTTGCAAATCTTCAAGATTCAATTAAAATATCCAAAACCTGACTCTTCAGGAAGTGCAAGCACTTTTCAAAAACAAACAAATGAAGTTACATTGGTAATTGAAATAGAAACTCAGCAAAACCTGTCCCAGTGATAATCCAGATAGGTATTTAACTTTATATAGCGCTTCATGAATGGTTTGTCCAACATCTAGGTACTGTGATTATTATACTTCAGTCGATACTTAGTTAACCGACCTCTGAAGGATGTTAGCCAATAAGATAGCTCAGCCGGTTGAATACTCGTTGCTGCAATCTTTGCATAATCTGTAGGTTGCAAGTTCGAATCCCAGCAAGGCTCATCAGCCTTTCATCCTTTCGAGGTCGATAAAGGAGTACCAACTTTGGTTTGGTGATAATTGTGATAAATATGTTCTATGTACAGCGCTTTGCCAAAAGGGCTATATAAACAACCATTAGATTATATATGGAATTTAGCATGGAGTCTGTGCCTCTCTGCACTGTTGTATCATAACATTGCATACCATTAGGTAGCAATAACTCCAGGAAATGAGGACTTTCATTAAACATCAAAAGACAATTCTGCTATCGAACCTCAAAACACACAATACAATTCATGCTTACTGTGTAATTGGCTAGGTTTTTGTGTTTTCAACATTTAAATATATACAGGAGATATCAAAAAGCCAGACCTTAGAGAAATAATGAAAGGTGTATTCTGTCACAATGCAGAAAGCTGCCAAATATTAATAACTTCCATATAGTTTTTGCACACGTCGGCTGGATGTCACATACATTTTACTCTTGCAAAGGAGAAAAGTCATTTTTAGTCTCTTAAAATCACATTTACTCTCAAAGTTTAAAAATAGGGAGTAAAATACTCCCACTTCAAAATCTTATCTGGAGCACTGGGAACACTGAGCGAGATGCAGTATACCCTTCTTATGCCACACTTTTCCCAACCTACCACGTAGGATACACTAACACTCCCCCGCCCCCTTTTCCGATACCAACACTTTCGTATATCATGAAAGATGACGGACTAACACTCGAGCCATTTACCCGACATGTCCCAGCATCAGGGTCAGGCAAAGTAAATTGACCAGATCCGCACACACCCGACAACCCTTTCCCTTCCCCACAGGGATAAAAGGTGGAGCACAGGAGGGCAATACTAGCAAGGCAGACCACACAAAGAGAGCTAACTCAGCACGGCAGTTCAAGAGGAGGAGAAAGACTGTGCATACCGAAAGGGAGACAAGGAGAGAAGCGACCTTGTCCTTTCCAACCAAGGCCTGTGAAACCGCCGCAGAAGGAATTGTAAGACCGCAAACAAAAGCCAGCATGTGTTGCAGCAGATGTCAACGGTACACAAGACCCTCCTCCTGTGAAAACCAAGCCGGGGAATGACACTTGTCTCTGTGGTACCAACCTTGACTCCAAAGAGAAAGAAAGCCAAGCGGTTCATCACAGCCGGTGAGTCGAGGGCAGAGTCAATAAGAAACTGAACTGTGTCGAAAAAAAAGTAGCAAACGGGTAATTGAATAGTGAAAGGTTAAAAGAGCTATTGATGGGAAGAGGGGGAAAACCAGCAACAGCAGAGTCCGGCACCACGTGGGTGCTCACTCAGAAAACTATGGGCAATTAGCCGATTGTTGAAACTACCATAACCAGAAGACCATGGGAAAGGCGAGAAGGGGGTCAAAGTGGTCATACAAGGGTCTTGTAAAATCCTCTGTACAGTTGAAAGTCTGACCGACAGATGATTGTGAAACAAAGGAAAATTCCTCCTGCATTGTAAGAGTTAAATGAAAAAGGCGCAATTGACAATATTGGCAAGAGTGAACCCGAACGAGAGATGCTGATAAAGAGGGGGAGAAAAAAGTCTGGAAATACAGTGTGTTGACAAGAGTGGACAGGGCCGACGGATGTCCACAGTGAACTGTACAAATTAAGATGTGTGAATGTCATAAAGAAGATTGTGTTGAAAGCCATGGTGAACCTGGCGTAGGGAGGCTAAAAATGAGAAAGTTACTCTCTTACCTGGTAATGTTCTTTCGATGGGATGGTCCGACGACGTATTCCATATCTATGACAGGTAATCACCACAGCTGTGCTGCTTCGGAAAATTTTCGTCCTGCGTCGATGACGTAGATACGCTGTCCTCGAGGGTCTCCGTCGAGCCGACGTCACCGGATGTTATAAGTAGCGACGCACGATGCCCGTAGCCCCAGTTGTAGTTTTTTTCCCCAGAACGTGTGGCACCAATCCTCTGCCAGTATGACCACAGAAAGCCTTGCGGAAACGTAAGCTGCAATCGCATAAGAAATTCTGTAGCTGGGCAGGTAGGGAGTGAGCGATATCGAATACGTCGTCGGACCATCCCATCGAAAGAACGTTACCAGGTAAGAGAGTAACTTGTTCTTCGAGGGGATTGGGTCCTCTGACGTATTCCATATCTATGACAGACTCCCAAAGCAGTACCAACGTATGGAGGAGGGAAAAGAATTTAGAATATAGAAATTTAGAATGCCCAATCAAATTGTAGAGTAAACGACCGCCTAGCCAAAGGCCAGATACTGACCATGGATAGAATCTAGGGAGTAGTGTCTTACAAAAGTATGGACCGAAGCCCATGTGGCTGCTTCACAGATGTTACAACTAGGAACACCCCTCTGCAGGGCAGTAGAGGCAGCCATACCCCTAGTAGAATGGGCCCGTAAGCCTACCGGAGGGTCTTTACCCGCCGAGCGGTAACATTCAGAAATTGCCACGATAAATCAATCTAGACAAAGTCTGCTTAGTAACAGCTTGTCCCAACCGCCTTCCAGCGTAAAGAGCTGATCGTCCACTTTGACCCGGGACATGCGTGAAATGGAGAAACTAAAATCCTATGGAGCCTCTCCTCTTCCTTACCAGGATGCGGAGGAGGATAAAATGCCGGAAGAATGACCTTCTGGCTTAAATGAAATTCTGACACCACTTTCGGAAGAAAGGAAGGACGAACCCTAAAGACAACCCTGTCCTTATGAAACACCGTGAAGGGTGGCTTAACAGAAAGTGCCTGCAACTCACTCACTCTGCGAGCGGAAGTAACTGCAACTAAAAATACAGTTTTAAGGGTTAACAGTCTCAAAGAACAAGAATGCAAAGGCTCAAATGGAGCACCCATTAGGAATTTTAGAACAAGGTTTAAATCCCAACTGGGCACCTGGAAAGGTGACGGTGGAAACACATTAGTGAGCCCTTTCAGAAACTGAGAAATTAAAGCAATTTTGAAATAAGAACACTCCTCAGACGAGCGCTTAAATATGGACAGTGCCGCCAGGTAGCCTTTAACGGTACCCACTTGCAGGCCCTTGTGGGCTAACGAAAGCAAAAAAGACAGAACCACAGGAATGTCACATGAAAAAGGATCCACATTCTTAACCCTGCACCAGTCGCAGAACTTTCTCCAACAGCAACTGTACAGGGACTTTGTTGCAGGCCGTCTGGGCAAAAGCAACACCTCCATCACATCTTCAAGGAGGTCCCAATCCTTATACCTCAACCTTTCAGAAGCCAAGCGTGACGGTTGAGGGATCTGACCTCTGGATGGAGAACCTGACCCCCCTCCCCTGAGAGCAGATCCTCTCGGTAGGGAAGACGGCGTGGAGGGCAGATGGACAAGTTGAGACGGTCCGGGTACCACGTTCTCTGGGCCCATGCCGGAGCAATGAGGATCATCCGGGAACCGAACCTCCGTAACCTCCGCAGCACTTGCGGGATGACGGGGACTTGAGGAAACTCGTACAGCAGTGGGAAGGACCACTCCACCACGAACGCATCCCCCAAGACTCCTCTGAGGAAATTCCCGCGAGCAGAACCTTTCGCACTTCCGGTTGACACTGGAGGCGAAGAGATCCACTTGTGGGGTCCCCCAAAGGCTGAAGATCTCCAGGAGAATCTCCTGAGCCAGCTCCCACTCGTGAGAGATCGCGCTCTGCCTGCTCAGAGCTTCCGCCGTCTCGTTTTCATTTCCGGCCAGATGAACTGCCGAGATTGAAATTTCCTGCTGGATGGCCCAGAACCAGAGCTGCATCACCTCCCTGCACAGAGGAAGTGACCCTGACCCTCCCCACTTTTTGTCGAGGTAGTGCATGGCCACTGTGTTGTCCGTCAGAATCAGGACATTCTTCCCTCGCACAGTCGGCAGAAGAGCCTTCAGGGATAGCCTGACGGCCCTCAGCTTCAACAGATTGATATGGAGTCTGGACTCCGATGGAGACCAACGACCGCTGTCAACTCGTTGGCATGAGCTCCCCATCCCGTGAGGGATGCGTCCGCCTCGATTGTCACCTCCGGCCAGGGCAGCCAAAATGGAGCCCCCCTCATCAGATTGCCTTCGACGGCCCACCACAGAAGGTCCCGAGAGACCGATGGAGGCAACTGATCGGGGTCCGACATCCTGCCAGAGGACTGTGACCACTGCATCTTGAGAGCCCGTTGCAGAGTTCGGTAGCCAGTCATAATGTCGAATGCAAAAAGTTGAATCCAAAAATGTTGAGAAAAAAAAATGTCGATTTTTTTTTTTTTAATGTGATTTTTTTTATTTGTATGTTTTTTTGGCTTTAGCCAGTAAAAAATAAACAGGGGGCTGGGGGAACCCCCCCATTAAAAAAAAAAATTAAAAAAACATTCAAAATGTTTTTTCGACATTTTTGCATTCGAGTTTTTTGATTTCGACTTAATCACTATAAACCGCAGAGATCTCATCTGCAACCTGGCCTCTGGCACCAGAAGAATGCAGGATGCCATGAGGCAGAGCAACCTCAAGAACTCGAACACCGGGAGACTCTGGGCATGTCGGAACTTGTGCACCATCTGCAGAATGTGATGAGCCCTCACCTGGTGAGGGAAACACTGCCCCAGGGACGTGTCGAGCACTGCTCTGATGTACTGGAGCCGCTGAGTTGGCATCAAGTGGGACTTTAAGTTGAGGGAGAAGCCCAGCTTGTGAAGGGAGTGGCAGGTGACTGACAGATGATCCAGGACCTGCTCGGGAGAGCGCGCCCTGATCAACCAATCGTCCAGGTAGGGGTAGGCGCGAATCCCCACTTTCCTGAGATACGCTGCCACCACCACCATGAGCTTGGTGAAAACCCTCGGGGCGGAGGTCCATACGAACGGCAGGACCCAAAACAAAGTGCGAGTCGCCAACCGCGAACCTCGGGTACTTCTTGTGCTTGGGATGGATCGGCAAATGAAAGTAAGCGTCCTTGAGGTCGAGAGACACCAACCAGTCCTGAAGTTGAAGGGCCTGGAGGACTTGAGAGAGAGTAACCATCTCGAACTTGTCCTTCCTGAGGAGCTTGTTCACACCACGCAAGTCCATGATCGGCCTCAAACCTGCGTCTTTCTTCGAAATCAAAAAATAAGTGGAATACCATCCCTTGTTCCTCTCCGCTACAGGCACCAGTTCTATGGCGCCTTTCTCCAGCAGGGATTTTATTTCCTGCGCAAGGAGCGGATCCGGACTCTTCAAAGAGAGATTCCCTGATGGATTGTCGAGAGGCCTCTGCCAGAAAGGAAGACAGTAGCTGTGGGCTATGATCTCCAGAACCCACACATCTGAAGTAATGGCACTCCATTCTACAAGAAGCTACGCCAGCCTTCCCCCAACCGGCGAACCATGGGACATGGACTAATGACTGAGCTGAAGCGGCTGCGGCATTGCCTGAGGGTAAAGAGGCAACTGCCTGAGACGCCTTGGCAACTCGAGTACCTTGTTTTCCACCTCTGGTACTCCTACGGTGGCCCCTTTGACTTGCAGCGCCTCTCGATCTACCAAAGGATGAGTAATATCGAAAGGAACCTCCCCTCCATTGCTGTCCCTTAGGACGAAAAGGCTGAGGTTGGCGAACTGCAGCGCTCAACGACTTCGCTGCAGATTTGGAGGTCTGCAACCATGCAAGGCTCCCGTCAGCCTTGCTACCAAAAAGAAGTTCAGCATCAAAGGGCATGTTGAGAAGCCAGGCTTGTACATCCGGCGCAAACCCCGACTTCCGCAACCATGCAAATCTGCGCATTACGGTGCTCGCTGCCATGGACCGGCTAACGCAATCTGCCATGTCCAGACCCGACTGAACAGATTCACGCATGGCATCCTTGCCATCCTGAACAAGAGCAAGAAAGCCATCCCATTCCTCCCCTTCGGGAATATGTTCAGCCGCCAAAGAGACACAAATCCACAGAGTAGGAGTGAAACGTGCTAAGGCACACACAGAGTTGGCTGCCTGTAAAGCGATACCCCCTGAAGAAAACACTTTCTTTGCCCAGCCATCAAAACGTTTGTCGTCCCTATCAGAAGGGATAGTAGGGGACAATGCCTGTTTTGCCGGGGCCGTAGCCGTCTGCACCACCAAACTCCCCGGAGTGGGGTGCGTAGTCTAGTAGCTGGAGTCGCTACTGGCTCGACGGTATTTTTCCGGCAAAGACTTGCTCACTGCCGGGAGACTCTCCGGAGCAGTCCAAGCCGCTGCCACCCTTCTTTGCAAGGCCATATGGAATGGCAGTACCGGGTCAGTTGGAGGACCTTGGTCAAGGATATCCATCAGGTCATCCTGCAGAAAATCCACTGGTGGCGCAGACCACCCCAAGTATTCTGTCACCCTCGACATAAGGCGCCGGTACGAGGACTCCACGTGCGTGCCAGGCTCAGGCCTAACGAACTCAACCTCCGGAGAGGTGTCCAGACCACTGGCGTCGTGCAAGGACTGATGCAGGTCTTCTAGCTGGCTATGACTAGACATGAGTTCGCCAGGAACCATACCTTCATCAGACCCTTCATCCACCTCGGAGATGTAATCCAGAGGAATAAGGATGTGGGCACAGAAAAAGACTTGAATACCGGCCTTACTGACTTCTGCAGGGCCTTTCTCGGAGTTTCCACCGGTCTCCGGGGCACCTCTGATAAAGCCTCCACGAAAGACATTGACGGAATCATAGTCTACATCGAGCGTTGCGCCGATGGCTTTGACACAGGCCTCGAGGGTGGTGCCCCGAGCGTGTCCTTCAAGAGCCTTGGCGCTGATGGCTTCCTCTGAGGCAGAGCCTCGAGAGAGTCCTTCGACGGTCTCGGCGCCAAAGGCTTCTACGTCTTCTTCGACGACCTCACTGGCTCCAACGGTCTCGAGGACCGGGACCTGGAGCGGGCATGGCTAGAGCGATCCCACCTTGTCCGACCGAGACCTCCAAGGTTCCCGGTGATCTCGACGACAGCTCGAGCCCGAAGGCGTGCGAACAGTGTCCCTAGCACTTTCCCTGCCGGCGTCTTTCGACGGCGGAGACGGAACGGAGCCCTGCAACTGAAAAATCTCCTTACGAAATGAATCCCATTCCGCAGGAGTGGAATACTTGTTGGGACAAGCAACCCGCCGACGGGTGGAGTCCTCGGAGACCGGTGACAGCGCTTCTGGTAGTGCCTCGAAGAGGCAGAAGAATGGCGGGACCCACTCCGGGACCGAGACCCCCTGGACTTACGCAGACGATGCAAAGAGTCACCCCTTGAATCATCAGTCAAAAGCCCAGTGGATTTTGACTTCCGGGGCTTGGCCACCTTACCGACAGAAAGCTTCTTCTTACTCTCTCGCAAGGCATTCGATGTTAACTGGCACTCGTCACAATCGTCCGTGGCGTGGTCCTCACCGAGGCACCAGAGGCAGGCGTTGTGCTGGTCCATCAGCGACATCTTGGAAACGCAGTCCCGACACTTCTTGAAACCCGGTCACGGGGTAGAAGAAGACGAAGACATCATGGAAATCTTCACAAACGAACAGGTTTGAAGAACCGAAAGAATAGAACTCAGAAGAACTGAAGTTCGCCAAGATCTCCGAAGCGAACACGGAACTGAGGCTACGGGTGTCGTGCATCCTACTTATAACATCCGGTGAAGTTGGCTCGACGGAGGCCCTCGAGGACAGCGTATCGACGCAGGCAATTTTCCAAAGGAGCACAGCTGTGGCGATTACCAGTCATAGATATGGAATACGTCAGAGGACCCAATCCCCTCGAAGGGTCCGAACCAGGAGGGCGGCGACTCAATGGTGGAAAAGGCATCACCCAATGTATATGTGAAAAGGAACTCTTTGTCTATTATTTGAATACATCAGGCCCTACGGTAACAAGAGACTTTTAGCTTGAAGAGAGACTTAACCACAGAAAGACCTGATGGCTGAAAGCATAACTGTCAGACAGTGCTGGGAAAGCTTGGGCGTGTGATGTGCTCCAAAGTGCTACCTTGTCCTGTACTGAAAATGTGGGGAAGGGAGACCCCAAGTACCACATCCTGACTTATTATTTGTGAACACTTCCTTCTTTCTTAAGTCCCACACTTCTTTTTGTATTTAGCGTAAGGATTGGCAATAGGTTTTTTGGTACAGTCCCTTTTATTTGACGACACCACTAGGACGGCCTTATTACTGTTTGATGGTCAAAGCTTGCTCCCATCTTAGATTTAGGTTTAGATTAGGCGTTTTTCCAACTTAGCTATACAGTTTAAGAAACACCCTCGAACTGTGATTACTTGTGTCTGTCTTTACTGCTGCCACAATGAGTTCCTTACAGGGCATGGCTGTTTCATTGGAGGCCAAAGACATTTTCAGCAGGTGTGAAAACCATGTTTGTTGCGCCCACATAGGGTCACTAAGGATTAAGGTTACCTGTTCATGGTGTATCTTGTGAAAAGCAGAATTGGGGGAAAAGCGTATGCAAATCTCCCTGGCCAGTTCATTAACCAATCGTTCCCCTTGACTACTGTTTGGTGAAACCTGGATGCGTAGTCGTGGCATTGTGCGTTCTCGTGTGGAGCAAAGAGATCTCGGTCTGGACACCCCTAGCTTGTGTAGACGTTGTGTAGGACGTTGGTATTCAACTGCCACTCCTGTACGGACAATAGTTGTGCACTTCTGCTTAGTACGTCTGCTCGAGGACTGTCCCCCTATGGAACATGTTGTGCTAGGAGAAACGTGTTTTAGCGCCTACGGCCAAATGGTTCTGGGCTAGATTGGACAGCCCTGGAGAGTGTTCCTCCCTGCTTGTTCACGTAGAACATGGCTGTGGTACTGTTCGTATGAACACTGTTTTCTCTACTAGCTGTTGTTGCTTGTAGAGGCTTGAAGACTGCTAGCAGTTTTAAAAGGTTGGTATGTTTTTTATTTAATGTCTGTGTCCACACCCTGTGCGCAGTTTGATGGAGAAAATGAGCTCCGCACCCTGTTAGCAATGTGTCTGTAATGAGAGAAGCATTGATCGATTGCTGGAGTGTTGAACAGCTTGCCCTTTATTTTCCTTTGTCCACCACTGTAGGGATAGAACCAGAGGATGCAAAACCACTACTAGATCATCCCACAAACCACTTGCTTGCGACCATGGTTTTGCTTGCCACTTTTGCATTGGACGTATGTGCAACGGGGCATGCGGCACAAGGTAAATGCTGGAAGCCAACATTCCCAAAAAGCGCAAGGCCTTTCGCACGGTTACCAGACTACCGACTCTGTATTGAGGGATTTGAAACATGTTTTGTAGCCTCTCATTGGAAGAGAAGACTAGGCTGTCTTTTGTTTGAATTAGTGTGCCGAGAAATTGTTTTACTTGACTGGGCACTAGACTGGACTTTTTCTCGTTGATGGAGAAGCCTAATTAAAAAAACAGTTTTCCGAGTATTCTGCTGACACAACAGAGATGTGTCTCCTATTATTAGCCAGTTGCCTAGGCAAGGGTACAATGGAATGGACAGCCCTTTGTAAACAATCGTGGTGCAGAGTTTATGCCAGATGGTAGCACTTTGAATTGGTAGTGCTGGTCTCCCACTTTGAATCTTAGGTATTTTATGTGCACTGGCAACATTCATGTTTAATGTTGCCACGTAATCCCCCTGTTTAAGTAAAGGGATTACTTCCTGCAGCATTGTCATCCTGAATTTTGTTGGATGGACAAAAGTGTTTGCAGGGTGCAGGTCTAGGACTTGGTGAATTGTTAGATCGTTGTTTGGAACAAGGAAGTACACTGAATAAATAAAACAGGGGGGGTCTGGGAATCTCTTTACCAGCACGAACACAGCCCAATGACCTGTTCTTGGGTGAATAACACCTGGGAGAGACTCTACCAAGTCTTTAGCTCGCTGTCCCTTTCACAGAGAAGACATTTCCCTGCATATCAGTCTTTGTCCTGCACCGAAATACTAGGCAATTCTCCTCTGAACAAGAGTACCAATAGCAACCCCATACACGTGTTTCAGCCTTGTTGGGCATCATCAATGAGGTGAAGCTGAGCCTCTCCCAGAACAGTGAGCAAGGGGTCCACGTCTGGATCGCCCTGTTAACTTAGGGTGAAACCCAAAGTTAATTTATGCAAAACAGGGGGGGGGGGGGGGGGGGGGGTTCTGGGAATCTCTCTACCAGCACGAACACAGCCCAATGACATGTTCTTGAGCTAAAGACTTGGTAGAGTCTCTACCTGGGGTTATTCACCCAAGAACAGGTCATTGGGCTGTGTTCGTGCTGGTAGAGAGATTCCCAGACCCCCCCCACTCCTTGTTTTACACTGAATAAATACCTTGGTTTTCTTCCAGAGATGGAACCAGCTCAATCGCTCCCTTTTGTAGTAGTGTTAAAACTTTTTTGGGTAAAATCAAGTGATGATCTGACAACAACCTTCTTGATAGAGGAGGATGGCGGCAAGGTGTTTCTAAGAATTCAATCGAACAACCTCTTGCCACGGTTGTTCGCACCCAGCAATCTGATATTATCCCCCTCCCATGTGTGGGTGAACAATGTTATGCGGCCCCCCTACTGCGGAAGAATGGGAGGGTACCTGGACTGGAGCAGCATTTGCTTGAGGGGGCAGCAGAGCCTCTAGAGGCTGCAATTCTGCCCAGACCTTAACCTCGCCTAAATCCTCATTGCTGATTAGTTTGAAAAGAGGCGGATTGGTTTCAGGGATTGTAATAAGATGAGGAGGCTTCAAAGCCAGACTGAGGCCCTTGAGAAACCTTGGCTCTGAAAAGAGAGCTGTGTATTAAAGATGCCCGATGGATAAAGCGTTCATTTAAAATTTGCCTAGTGTTTTTAGGGTCTCATGCTCCTTGTTTGTTTCTAACCGATGGTCAACTAACTTCCTGAAGAGGACCGAATCTTCAATACGAATGTTTATTAAGGATGCGCGAGTCTCTGGTTTGAACCCAGAATCCCAAAGCCATGAATGGTGTTTGAGCAAGGTGCGCTCAGCTATCACTCTACCAGAAGTGTCTGATGAATCCAGAGCAAGGCATAAAATAAGCAGTATCGCATTGCAATTTGCTATATGATACTGCTGTTTTGCTGTGTATTTCAACAATCATGTCGCTCCAACTGCGATACGATTCCCACAGCTCATTAAAAAAAAGATTTTGCCTTTAAACTTTGCCTCTGTGCACAGCATGCACTGCAGGCAAGGAAGAAGCACCCGGGCTGGGCTACAAACATTGTATCTATGTTATGAGCACAGCCTGGGTGCTGCATCACCACATGGAGCGGAGGACCTCAGCCCTCACTCTCGGCTCTGGCTTCGTCCAAGGTGGTGTGCTTAGAGGTTTGGGTGCATGCAAATGTGTTGGTTGGGGATGGGTGTAAGCAAGTGGACATGTTGGGAAGACATTTCTCCTGCCCGTTCGGGTGGGAGAAATATTAATTCCAGCCATACTTGCTATTACCCAGTCCCTCAGTAATAACACAGCATGCTTGTAGAAGGCTTTGAAATATTTTCTCATTCTCGTGACGAACGTTGATTTTATCATGAGAATTAAAGAATATTTAAAACCTTGTGCGATCAGGCTGCGTTATAACTGTGGGCGCTAGGTGTTAGCAAGTGGCTGACAATAATATTTCTCCTGCCCGCTCGGGAGACATTTTATTGCCAGCCTTTTTCTGACACCCAGGCCGGGCAGTAATAACGCAGCCTGCTTGTTTCCAGGTCTTTCAAAAGCTTTTCTGCAAGCAGGCAGTGTTATTACTGCGGGCACTGGGCGATGGCAAATGGCTGACAATATTTCTCCTGCCCGTTCGGGAGACATTTTATTGCCAGTTTTTTTCAAACAACCAGACTCCGCAGTAATAACACAGCCTGCTGCTTGCAGGTAGCCTTTTAAAAGGGCTTCTGTGAGCAGCCAACAGGCCCAGCTGAAGGCCCCCACTGCTGAGAGTTAAAACAGTGGTGCAGGGTCAGTGACATACAATTGTCTCAGGCACCAACGAAAAAGTGGCCTGTAGTTGCAAATGGGAATTAATTCCTTTTGTGGCGCTGTTTGAATAGTACCCAAGAGGGAGGTTTCTGATCAAATGTGATGTAAATTGTACATTTTAAAGAATATTTAGCAACACTGGTCAAAACTATTAGCCGCATAGCTCAGTAACTCAAACTGGCCCAAATTGGCAAAAAAGTGGCCCACTTTGACCCAAAAAACGGGCCCACACAAGCATTCTGAGTTTTTGGTTCAGCCATGGGCCTATTGCCCTATAAGCCTGTCCGAGCCCACAGTGGTGCATGGAGGTTAGCTGCCGAATTTATCACGAGGCAGGCAGCCAGAGCCAGCAGGAATCTTTACACTGGCCATAACTTTAATGTGAGCACTGCAAAGCGCATATGAGACGCCCCAGAACGAAAATGTAGACTTATTTTGCTGTGCTTTGCGGACTGGAAACATGGGGGCAGTTGCTAGGCCCCCTCCCCCAGAGACTTGAGGCTTCTTTTGTTGGTAAGGGTAGAAAGGCCGATGCAGTCCCTGAATATTATTTCCAGCAACTTTCCAAAACCCAAGCCCCGCAGTAATAACATAGCCCGCTGCTTGCAGAAGGCCTTTCAAAAGGGTTTTTGCGAGCAGGCTGTTATATGGCAAACAGGCCCAGCTGAAGGTGTGCCCCCCGGGACCCCTTGCTGAGAGCGAAAATAGTGAAAGTCACTGGTGGGGTGCATGGAGGTTAATAGCTGCCTAATATCATGAGGCAAGCAGCCAGCAGAGAGCATTACACTAACTGCCCACAGCTTTAATGCGAGCACTTAAAAGCGCATATTGTAAGTCCCAGAATGAAAATTGAGATTTTTTGCTGGGTTAAGTGACAGCGGACTGGAAACATAGGGGGCAGTTAAATGGTCCCCTCGCCCCTAGAGGCTCGAGGCCTCTCGGCCTCTCGTGTTTGTAAAGGACAAAAGGCCCCAAAGCTGTCCCAGATTGCGGGGTGGGTGTTAGCAAGTGGCTGTGCTGACATTTACTTCTCCCGCCGTCCGGGTGGGAGAATTATTATTTCCACTCCATAGCGGGTGCTGAGGGGCACTGTCGATTCTCGAAGTCTGTCCCCCTGATCCCCCCCATAATGAGTGTGCATTGTTGTGGGTAATCAGTTGCTTTTTGCCTATTTTTTAGGAGTTGGTCTGCAGTGTAGAGGAAGATTAGTGAGAGTGGGCCTTCCCACTGTGACTTTGATAACAACAGGCCCGAGAGATAAGCAAAGCCTAGCAGACCTTTTTATTCTAAAAAAATATATATAACTTTTGTGTTTGGTGCCATGGATAGTGCTCTAATGATGAGAATGGAAGACTATTGAAAGGCCTTCTGCAAGCAGGATGCGTTATTGGTGCAGGTAGCCGAGCTGGGAATTCATTTTCTCCCACTCGCTTGAGTAGGAGAAATCAATTCCAGCCACTTGCTTTTTCTCAGCCCACACTAAAACCGCAGCCAGTACTGGCAGAAGCCTTCTTAAAATTATTTCAACCACAATTAAAAACATACTTATTTGAATTGATTATTTATATCGCGCTCCAAGACAGACTCAACTGTATCCAGGCGCAGATGGTCAAAAGTCGCAAGCTAAGGCAATACAGCTGAACCTCAAGGCGGTTCTACATTCAACTGCCTACTTAAACAGGTGGGTCTTTAACACCTTTCTAAACTGACACAAAGACTTGCAGGCTCTGATTTCCAATGGGAGTTGCTTCCAGAGCTTAGGTCCAAAAACTCCAAATCTCGTATCCCCGCTGGCGAAAAGTTTGGAGCATGGAACAACCAAAAATAGTCTACGGAGCGTAGATAGTCTGGGGTCAGAGCATTCAGACATTTGTACATCAAGCAAGCACCTTTAAACTTAATTCTATCTTCAACCAACAACCAGTGCAGGGATCTGCAAAGAGGGGATACATGGTCTTCCCCAAGTGTCCTTTCAGTCTGATCTCTGTATTCTGGGCCTTCTGGAGTCTAGATAACTCCCTCACTGGGATGCCAACAAACTGTAGCAGTAGTCCAGGCGAGTGTTTGTCATCGCCCCCACTACCACTGCATGGTCTTCCGAGGGCAGAAAGGGAACGACGTTCCTAAGCACCCGTAAGGAGTAGTACACTGCCTTCACTTTAGTCCCCACCTGGGCTTCACTGGCCAGGTTGTCCTGCCAGACACAGCCTAGATTTCCATTTTTTTTTTGGCAAACTGAAGTTGCTTGCCAAGAATGGGGGGGGAAAATACATGCTTCTCAATCATAGTTTTCCCCTAAGGACGGAAAAGAAAAATCTCAGTCTTTGCTGCGTTCAGTTGGAGCTGGTTGCTTGCCATCCACTTGTCGATGTCTGCCATACACTGATTGATTGTCGTTAAAGCGGCATCGATGTTCGTTGTCTCAATATAAATTGGTGTATCGTCAGCATAGAAGTGAAAACTCAAACCATGCTTCCTCAATATAATAAGAACTGGGTGCATAAACAGATTAAATATCAACGGGGGGTAGGGGGGATCGGGTGCTACAAGGCCTTGTAAGCAGACATGTTCTCGGAGGAGCTCCAGCTGATCCTACAGTGATCCGGACTTAAAAAGTGCACATGCAGGCTCCTGAGACGGATGGAAATATACATGCAAGCATATGATGCCATAGAGCATAATGGGAAAAAGGTCTGAGGCCTGCAGAACCCAGTGGTTCAACTGTTACGAGCTTGATCGGGATTGTGACGAACAGAGATGCGGAAATCCAAAATGGCGGACGACTGAAGACCAAGGAATGAAGCGAGAAGATACGCAACCAGAGACACCGTTAAGAGCAGACGTGTTGCGAGGGGTTAGGCAACATCAAAAATCACTGACATTATACTGCAACGCACTGCTGGCCCGGTGTTCCTCAGTGCGATCACAGCTGTAGCGGGGTGTATCAGACGCAGCAGACCGCGGACCATGCGATGCAGTGTGTGCATGGAGGGGATTGTAAACAGCCAAACCCCCGAGACCCGAAAACCAGCAAAGGAGCAGAGCGGTTACTGCCGAGAGTGCCTTGCACAACACGCAATGCTGGTGAACAGGAGCAATAGTCATGCAGCTGCCGGGAGGTTGGATTGAGGGACGCCTGGCGGATACATTGTATCGCACCGAAACATACAGAACGGGCGCTATGCCCGACCGAGAAATCGAGAGGAGATCAGTAGCTGGCTACAGCAGCCAAGAAGGGCGCGACACTGTATCAACAGCACACAATCATTCCAAGGTACCGAACTAGCGCGAAAGCATGTGCTTATGAAGGTGGGAAGGTGATTGTAAGCAGTGGATGCGGATCACTGTGGCATCCACGGCAGAGGAACGCTCTCAGAGGACTGTATTGACAGAGGCATGGTATGCTGTGACGGGAGATGAGCGCTGGAGACATTAAATGGCCACAGCCAATTGATGTGGGCAAAGTAGCGCCAGGACCAATAACACTGGGGGCTTGACACCAGAACCAGGCCATTGGCTCAACATCTAGCAGAGGGACACGTGGAAGTCCATCACACGGAGCTGGAACCGCTATACACTGCACTATAGAAAGCTGGCACACCAGCAGAGCCACCCCGTGCACATAAGAGGCGCTGAAGGCATAACCCGGGGCACAACTCAAAGCGGGGGACCCGCTGGAGCCTACCCTTGCAGGGGACACCTTCTGTTGAGGGCAGCCAGGGCTGCAATAACACCCAAATAGGACCAGGTGCCCCGGGGGCGCAGACAGGGACCTGAAATATCAGCCGTCGGGGCACAAGCACAACAAGAAGCGATAGCGCTCAAGTACGTGGGAGGACACAACCCACTCCAGACGCGGACTAACAAGGCGTGGGGACCCCCACTGCGGTTTCCCCCGGGGGCCACTGCTGACTATGAGGTGACCCTGAGGAGCTGAGGGCCATAAAGCAGGGTGCCCGCGGAGAAACGCACGACATCAAGATGGCCACCAAACAGGCTAAAACAAAGGGCAAACAACCCACGCTGGACGAGTATGCCAGAACCCCAGTCACAGAGGAGGGAGCCAGGAGAAAGGAGAGGACCTCAACCACAGGTCCCGACGCCACGAGCAAAGATCAGCAAATTCTGGCAGCAATAGCGGACCTGAAACTGGCGTGGGAGACCAAACTGGAATCGGCCAGGGTCGAATTGAAGGCAGCACTAGAACTTAAAGTAGGTGCGATGCAGGAGGAGGTGAACCTCCTCAGACAAGATGTCAGAACGCTAGCAGAAAGTACTGGCGAATTGGAAAAGGAAGTAGCCCCGAACACAGCCGCAAACGCGTCTCATAAAGCAGAGATCCACATCCTTGAACAGCGCATGAGCAACTTAGAAAACAGAGCGGAGGAAGCGGAGGATTAATGTCTGCATCGTGGATCTGCCGGAAGGAGCAGAGGGACCAAACCCCACGGAATACATCAAAATAATGCTGTTGCAGGAAATAACCAGGGAGGTGCTGACCCAAGGATTCGCCGTGGAACAGGCGCACAGGGCCCTGGCAAGGAGGCCACCACCAGGAAGCCCCCCCTACCCCCTCCAGGGCCGATAATAGCCAAGATCCTGAACTATCGAGCCAGGGAGAAAATTCTAGAGCACTTCCGGAAGGGAGGAACGATACAGAGGGCATCGGCAAACATAACAGCATACCCGGATAATACACTGCTGGCACAAAGAAGACGCATGAACTATGGCTCGGTGTTGGGCAGAAACCTGTGCAGTTCCCTTAGGGACCACTGCAAAAGATTTAAGACTACAGGTGTTAGCAGTAAACCCACTTGGTAGCAGTCTGTACCACCCAGATTTACCTGGTAGCTGTGGCTGAGCAGTCAGACTTCCCTCAAGAAGAGTTAGGCAGTATGCAAAGTATACTCAATAGGCACTTAGATACAATACTACAAGCAAACACTGACCAGAGCTTTGGTATCAAAGTATATAATTATTTATTTATAAACACACAGTGAAAACACTCCAGCACTCTTATTGTAAAATATTCTAAACACAGTTACCATTATGATATATACACCCCTTTTTCCCTTATTAGAAAATCACAGTAAGACACAACTTATTTTCATACAGAGGTGAGCGCTTAACTAGATTGCACTCTACTAAGGTTGTGCAAATGTGAGGGAAAAAGACAGAATATGCAGGATTACACCACTCTGCGATTCAGGAACACTATTAGCAAGGCAGAGAGCAAAAAGTCACTGGTGAGCCAAAGTCCAAAGGCTGGGCCCACTCTTAGAGAGAGCAGAGCACAAATGCGCCCAAGATCACACAGTTACACTAGGCTTAGAAAGTCTTGCAGAGGGTTCAGAAAAGAGTTTAGAGAGGCTTAGTAAAGTTGAGCCAGGGTGTCCCAGGCTAACCCAGGTTCGAAAGCTGGGAGCTAAATCTACCCCGTACAGTCGGTTGCAAGGGAAGCCAGGCGGGACACGGTACCTTAAGTGGGAAGGATCCTCCAGCGGTGGCAGTTGTTCCTGGTAGTGGTTGCAAGTTGCGGCGTCATCCAGGGGAAGAGAAGATCTCGTCGTGGAGGAAAGATGCAGGTCGTTGCACTACCAGGGCAGAAACCAGCCGCGGAGTTTTCCTGTAAAAGGTGGTACCTTTATCTCGTTGTCGTGGTAAAACGTGGTATCCCGGTTGCCGGGGTGCTTAGCACGGGCAAGGCGGCCACGAGATACATCGGGAAAGCGAAAAGACGGTGAAACTGGTTATCCCCACCAGTGAAAGGAAGTCGACTCTCCGGCGGGAGATCTCCTCTGTCGTTGGGAAAAGTGGTGAGACGGTCCAGCAGGGCTCCACTGGTCGTGGTGTCGTGGCAGGTCGGCTCAGCTTCTCCCTCGTCGGATTCTTAGGTCCTGTGGCGACTTCTGAAGTTCCAGTCCCCAAAGCCCTGCTTTTATGCAGCAAACCCCCATTCACTCAGCCTAGCTGTCACTCAAACATGCTAAGTGGTGAGCCGGCCGGCTCACCACTTGGGCCAATCGGGACGGAGTGCGACTTGAGTTGCCTAGGCAACTCAGTCCAGGGTGCCTAAATTCCCCTCCACCCCGCCTAAGTACCCCAGACATAGTGGCACCACTTTGGAGGGCTTCTGTGGAGAAGCCCGCCAAAAAGTGGAACAAAGGGCTCGACTTGGGTTGGAGTCACAGAAGAGAACACAAACGCCATTTTAGAATCAAGTTTTGGCAAAAAATACCAACCAGAGAATTAATATTAATTAAATAAACCGGCGGTATGTTCGAGGCTACCTTAAGTAATTAAATAAAGATAGTAGCCTAAAACAATGGGAAATCCCATAGGAAAATATTCGCGGTTGAATATAAAAAGTAGTATTCACTGCCACCAGCCAAAACTCGATCAGGGGGGACGGAGACGTGCCCCCTCGACTAACAGACCCTGGGGCAATCGAATTGCCCCAGCCAGTACGTCCACAATATGATGGTTTGTACTGGTTCTGTTCAGAATTTAAAACTAGTAAAGTCAATGGTGACTTTACATGCCCTGGGAGACAGTAGTCAGTCCCAGGGTATGGAGTCTATACTGGGGGGTCACTATGACACCCCTGTGTTACTGCACGGAGGGTGCTGTGTAACACATCACAAAAATACATGAAACCCTATGGAGTAAAAGACCCCATAGCCCATTAAACACATCTGGATTCAAAGAAACTGTCATGATCTCTGCTTCCAAAAGATCAGGACTTGCCCGACTCCCTTGGAAGCAGACCCATAACCCCGGTTCCGAGTGCCAGCCAGTCCCAATTGGGACCTTTTGGACCCTGTCCTGGCGCCAGTGGCACCAGGCTCATAAAGATGCCCAGTCCCAGCGCTGGAAGCGCCGGGCTCATAATGCTTGGGTGGACTTACCTGCAGCAGACCATGCTGCTTACTTACCTGCCAGTTGAACCCCTGATCCTCTTCTGTTTGGGACTACTTTTCCTGTTGGGTGGGGCAGGAGCCACTCCCTAGGTTCAGAACACCGGAACTCTTCTGGAAAGCAGGAACTCTTTTCTTACCTAGGCGTGGCTGTGGAAGGAGACACCTAAGCACTACAGGAGGCTATTTAAACCACACCCGATGGATGAATCTTGCTTTGCGTTATTCTGCATTCTCTGCAGCAGAACGCTCATCGTGTCTTCTGCTTCTGATCCTGGGCCTAAGGGAACAAAGGCTTACCATCCTGGAATCCAGTCTTCAGCAGCACCTGTAAAGACAAAGAAAGAACAGGTTAGCACTACGGTCTTCAGTGGCAGCGCATCTCTTACCTGGTCCATCGGCTGTCACCAACGCCTCGCGCTGCATTCCGGCATCTGAAAGACAAAGGCTTACCTACTCTTCGCATGCTCCGGAGGTCTTCACACTGCATTCCGGCATCTGAAAGACAAAAGCTTACCAGCTCTTCGCACGCTCCGGAGGCCTTCGGCGCTGCATCCCGCATCTGAAAGACAAAACAAGGTGCGTTTAAAGACATTGGGCAACTTTATTACTCACGTGCCATTACTCCTTCCCACGCCGAATCCAGAGGGTATTCCAGCACCCTTCAGCTTCTCTAAAGCTCCGAACTTGTACCTGCAAGATAAAAGGGACAGTTAGTGGGCATCGTGAAGCAGGCTACAAGCGCTTACTTACGTGCTTCCAGGCGCTTCTATTCCTCACGCGGGTTCGATCCTCAACTCTCATCAGCCCGCCATCCGCCATCGCCGGAACCCTGCAAAACAAGAGATATCATTACAAAAGACTTTTAAGACATTTGAAGTGCCCAGAACTTACTGTTCGTGCAGTTAACGACAGACAGCAGTCCTCTGAGGTCAAGAGGCCTGCACCCTTATCCAGTGAAGAAACTGGTTACGGCACCCTGCCCCGAGGCAGATGGAGAGCTCGGCGTTCACTTACCTAAGGTGAGGGCGTTAACCTTTGGGGTTCTACAGGAGAAGAGAAAGGGAAGAGGAGAGAGGCACCCAATAACCCCAGTTCATTAATCCCATATTTTCTATCTGCAGACATCTTACTCTTCGAGTCAGACATACAGTGCACAGAGGTCCAGCCCAAAGAGCCAACCGTGTGTTACACATCACCTTTGAAGATACGGCATTCACCCAGTCAAGACCGGCGCCTCTGCGGGAATCAGGTGAGCGTTACAGAAACACACTCAAATCATGTCCAAGAGTGAGGGTAAAAGGGTCTCGCTCTTGGCAGGAGAAAAAAATAAACCTCAAAAATCCAGCAAAGCTGCTGGGGGACTCACTAGGTTAGGAAATTCAGCCTAAACAGAGAATTCTCCCTAACACTCGGTGAAAAGAAGACTGCAAGAAGTAGGCTATAAATACATGTTGATATACCCGGCAAAACAGAAGGTGTACCACAAAAATAGGGCACTGTTCTTAGACACCATGGAGGATGCGTTGGAGTGGCTAGATGCACAGAGCTGTCCGCCGGAATCGGGTATCCAGAAGGAAGACGGCGCAGATAAGTAGATGGAAGTCTGCGATGCTAACGGTGCAGCAGACTCAGACATTGGGACTTGAATATAAGATAGGGCTATTGTTGCTGGGATAGGCGCAATAAAGGCCATATGAGCATGATCCTTGGGGCACGGGAACATAGTGCTAAACATAGGAGCCTAAGGGAACCTGCTCTCACACCCCCGTAAATAGACTAGGTAGGTGACCGGTAGACCAGTGACACCCTGCTGGGAACCCGATCTCGGCATTCTGAGTGAGGATCAAATGCGGGGGAGCCTGAGATCCAGGGATGGAGCTGGGCATCAGTTGGGGAGGGATAGGGAGGAGGGAGGGGTGGGAGGGTGTGCTGTGAACGTAGTTGGGTGGCAAGGGGGTGGGGGACAGTTGGGGAGTTATTGTTGTATTTGGGAGGGGTACGAGCCCATATTCATGCCAAACGAGACAGGAGGGAGGAAAAAAGAGGGAGGGATAGGGGACAAACCACGCATGACGATGGGTAGTCTTAGAATGGTCACCTGGAACGTGAGAGGCCTAAATAGTTATGTGAAGAGGAACAAAGTAATGATGTACCTGAGAAGGCTGAAAGTGGACATAGTGCTGCTACAGGAAACCCACCTCACTAGAGAGAATCTGGAGGTGGTTAGGTAAAAGTGGAAAGGGACCACCATAAGAGCGAAATATTCTGCTTATGCTAGGGGGGTGGTTACCTGGGTAGCACGTCATGTGCCATTCCAGATGCTGCAGGCCACAGCAGAACCAGATGGGAGGATGGTACTGATGCAAGGGTTGCTGGAAAATAGAGAAGTGAGCATTATAAACACCTATGCCCCCAACCAAGACACGGCGGCTTATTTCAGGCCTCTATACAACAAAATGAGTCCCCACCTGGGGAGCGCGATTATATTGGGAGAGGACTTTAACTGCAAGCTATAACCTAAAATGGATAGGTCGGATGATAAACTAAATAGGCCCACCCCCGCTGCAAAAGCACTACAGGCCCTGTTGAGAGATTTTGGACTAGAGGATATCTGGAGACTGCAGCATCCGAAGGATAGGCATTACTCACTCTACGCCGCCCCGCATGGCTGCACACGAGATTGGATTATATTTTTGTTGCTTCGGAACTCGAAGGGGAAATGATAGGCTCAGAATACAAGGTGAGAGTATTATCGGACCACTCCCCCTTGGTCTTGGAGTGGAGACACCAGCCTTCCAGAGCGAGAATCCCGACATGGAGGCTCAGGGCCGAATCCCTGCAGGAATCGGTATTCCGAGAGGACTTAAGGGAGGAGGAGATTGAGTACTTTGACATCAACACAGGGAGTGGGCAGTCAGAGGGAACCTTATGGGAGGCGTTTAAGGTGGTGGTAAGGGGTGCGGCCATCTCCAAATCCAGAGAGCTCAAAGCGGGCATAGAGCGTGAGCTACAAGAGACGGAAGAAACTGGAAGAAATGATGCAGAAGGAGGGCACCTCACAGGAGGACGCCAAACTGGTGAACTTACTACAACAAACTAGTAGGGAGCACTGGGATAGATTATGTAAATTGAATTATAAAAAATATATTGAGAGGCAACACACGGGGGAGGGGGGGGATAAACCAGGTATGATGCTAGCATGGCTATATAAAAATGAGACACCGAGACCAGTTGTCCGAGAGATAAAGGGAGAGGAAGGTCAGATCTGGGACACCCAAGAAGGAGTAAACTAGGGGTTCCTTAGATCTATAAACGCCTCCATGAGGACCTGGGGGAGCAGACGGGATGAGAGATTCAGGAAACACTGAAGATATAGGGTTACCCAAATTAAACAATGAAGAACGGGAGAACCTGGACGCCCTAATCGCAATAGAGGAATTAGAGATGGTGGTTCTGCACATACCCACATGCAAAGCCCAGAGGTTGGACGGGCTCCCTAGGGAATTCTATAAAACATAGGCAGGAAGTACATCCCCCGCTGCTGGCCATGCTCAACGAAGCGTTCGAGAGAGGAAGGCTGCCGGAGTCTGAGAGAAGCAGTGATTATACCGCTACTAAAAACAGGCAAGCCAAGCACAGATTGTGGATCATATAGACCCCTATCCATGCTGAACCAAGACAGCAAAGTTCTAACAGCAGTGCTGGCAAACAGACTCAAAAGGGTAATAGGTAAACTTATACACCTCGATCAAACAGGCTATGTTCCTGGCAGGAACATAACAGACAACCACAGGAGACTGCATCACATTATAGAACAGACAGAGAAGGACCCAGGCAAAATGGCTATAGTCTCGCTGGACGCAATAAAAGCCTTTGACTGAGGAGACCGTGGTTGTTGGCAACCCTAAAATAATATGGGATGGGATCAGGGTACCTGAGGTGGGTCAAGATGATATACAGCTCCCCAATGGCCAGGGTCAAAACAGGCGCGATAATCTCAAATAAATGGCAGCTTGGTAGGGGGCACTAGACAGGGCTGCCCCTGGTCGCCCATGCTTTACATTCTGGCATTAGAACCACTAGCGATCTTTCTCAGACAACAGTACGGGGGGATAGGTATCCATACGAGGGGGGGACCGCACCGGATATCATTGTACGCAGATGATGTATTGCTGTACCTGCGCTTCCCAGAGGAAAACTTACAGTATGTCCTGGAAGTGATGGACCGCTATGCAACCTTTTCGGGCATAGCGGTAAATCCCAAGAAGTCAAGCATGTTCCCCCTGGGGAGATACAGAGGGGTACCCCCACAGGAGCCTACCTGTTTTGCCGATACCCTGGCAGACCAGGACATTTTGGTATTTGGGGATTAACATATATCATATGGCCGCGGACGAGCACAAATACAATACGGAAAGGGCAGTGGAGGGCATCAGGAAAAGTATGGGGTTCTGGGCAAAGCTCCCGCTGGCCATGATGGGAAGGGCGGCCCTGATCAAGATGGTGGTTCTGCCTAGGCTATTACATTTTTTCACGAACATCCCATACATGCTCCCCAAACACTGTCACGAAGCTCCATATCTTATGCAGGGGCTTCCTGTGGCATAATTCCAGGAACATGGTGGCCCTCTGGAAGCTGCAGAACCCATGTGAGAAGGGGGGGCATAAACCTACCGAATTTCGAGATATACTACCTGGTGGGACAGGTCCAGTATGTGGTAAGGAGGCTGTCCGATGAAGAGACTGCCGAAGCTAGGCTGTTGAGCAAGGATTCCACTCCATTCTTTTTGAGAGAACTGGTCTGGCTGCCTCAATCGGAGATGCAAGGTAGTGCGAGATTGCTGGAACTAGGTCGGAAAATGTGGCGCAGAGCGTGGCAAATAGTGGGGAATCCGACCCCAAGCTCCCCGCAGGTGCCGCTTGTGGCGCTATGCGGTGAGGACACGCAAATTACAAAAATGATCCGCAAATACTGGGAACCGATGGGCCTTGCGACCCTCGGGGACATATGGCAGGAGGGGGAGGTACTAGACTTCCGGAAGATAATGGAGGACACCGGGGTATACAGAGGACAATACATTACATATACAAGAATTATTAAGTGACTGCGAGAAAGGTGGCCTAGGGTAGGACTAGCGGAACAATCTGATAGTCATTGAGACGATGTATGATATTTCGGAGGGCTGGCACACAATATCCCGAATTTAGGAATTGTTGATGAACAGGGTGGGCAAGGAGTTGCTACAACTGAGGCAGAACTGGGAGGAGGCGGGAGAACCCTTGCTAAACGGACAATGGGAGAGGGCTCAGAGGTATCATAAAAAGGTGTCCTGGAACGCGAGGCTACAGCAGATCCAGTTATATATGTCACCCACAGGGCATATATGACCCCTAGTAGAATTGCCAGGTTTGCTCAGCGATACAGGAGTGCCCAAGGTGTGTGGAGGTGGATGCCGGGATGATTCACATGTTCTGGGCATGCCCAGAAGTGGGCAGATTCTGGATGGAAGTCAAACAATGCCTGTCCCAAAAGGGGATTCAGTTGGAGGTGGAGTCAGTATGGGCATGAATGCTGGGGGGCTTCGTCAGACCATGCAACCTGAAGCACATCAGCAAGATCAAAGACCTAGCTTACATCTTGGCCAAACAGAATTGCAATGGGCTGGAAAGCAGCCCAAAGACCCAGAATAGAGGTATGGTGGGCCGACCTCCTGAAATGGGCAGAGGCGGAGATGGCGGCATGGTGGGAAGCTGTCACCAGAGGAGGAGGTGGGACCCCTGATAGAGTGGAGACAACCAGTGGCAACGATGATGGGACTCCCTCAGGCTGAACTTAGCAAAGATGACGCGTTTGAGAACAGAGAGGGGGACAAACCCTAAGGAACGAATTCTGAGGTATTGAAGTACGGGCTCGAGTTAAGGGGAAGGGGGGGGACTGTGATGCAAAACACGTGGAAATAATGATGTGATGCATACATGTGAATGTACTACGTGTTGGTAAAGTTGGTGTGTTGTTTATAAAACAATAAAAAGTAAAAAAAATATATATATCAATGGGGACAGTGATGACCCCTGGGGCACACCACAGCCGAGGCAGACCGCCTCAGAGGTGAAGCTCCCAAACTGCACACGCTGAACTCTGTCCATCAAGAATGAGGCTTTTCCCACTAATACAAGCCGCTGCAATATAATTTGATGATGTACCACGCCTCACTCGACCTTCCTGCAACTTGCTGTTCCTGGAGCTTCGGCAAGCCCTGTGGCTTTGCATCATTGCTCGCCTGCTCCAGCCACGTAGATACAATTGCTAGCTTTTATTTGAATAGCATGTGGCATTTTATTCCACTGCGGGACTTCACGCTGCTGAAAATTTGAGGATTCACATGTTTGCAGTGATCATTGTGCTTCTTGATCTTTGCTTGATGCTGTGTTTGTAAACTGCACCCAGTGGTGCGTGTTGCTTCGAATTTTCAGAGATTCTACTCTTTCACTGGCACCGGCCATGCCGATATCTCTCCTCGAAGATGGCTGCACTCTTCACTACCCTGTCCGTGTACATTGGTTACCTGTTCTATTTCAGCCCAGTCATCAAAGGCCCACAACAAAGGCCCACAACAAAGGCCCTGTCTGCTCCCTGTGCGCTACCAGGACGCTACATGAAGCTAATGCCACGACCTGGCCCTCCCTGGGGCTGCCAGCTCACTCAGCTATGAAACTGGACTACCAAGACTATTACTTCCCTCTCCATGGGTTTGTTCCCTCCTTCTGTTTACCCTTTCCTTTCCCTTCATGGTCCTTCACTCTCCCCTCTTCCTGTGCCAACTGTTCTCTCTCTTATGCCCTCTAATTACTCTCGTTCCAGGTCTCACCTCTAACTCATAACCCATTTCTTTGACCGATGGTGCCTTAGCATTTACCTTTCAAAGTAAAATTTGGGTGTGTTTTTGGGAAGTCAAATTTGGGCGTGTTTTTTTATTTCGCTTTGGGCCTAAATTGGAACCTGCTAGCCCCGTGACTGTTCAATACTGCTGTATTTGCATATTTCTCCTACTGCCTCCTCCATCTACCTGCCCATGGTGTTATCTGTTTCTCCTATCTACTCTAACTGCTTCTCTATCAACTATCCTTCCCTTCTCACTAAGTCTGGTAAGAAGAAATTTAAAAAGGATATCTTGGCCTCCAAACCAGGTCTCCCCATTGCTGATCGCTATTGCAGCACCTCTGCCAGACAAACCCTGACTGATCTCTTCTTTGTCATCCCTTCGCCAGATCCCTGGACCCCTCATATGACCTCTGTGCTCTGTCCTGTCTCCTCCTCTCCCATTAATGATGGCACCCGCTGGGAAGTCCTCATGGATTCCTTTGACTCCTCCAGAGTCTTCATTAATGTCTACCTAAATGGCACTGTCATGGTGCAAGGCCCTCCGGCCAATCTCCTCCTCTTTGACAGGTGGTTCCCTCGCCTCATTAACTATCTCATCTCCAACTGTCCCCTTAATCTCCTCCCTTGGCTACCTTACCCTTTTTTCCTCCCTCCTCTGCCCTACTTCAAGCTCCCTCCACACCTTTGCAGGGTATACCCCTGATTTGTACCCCTCCCCAGAAGGGCTTTAAAGCTGGCAACCTTCTTTATCTTGCCACTCAACTCTTGCTCTGCTGTCAAAGACTCCTCCGACATCTGCCACCTTCTTGAAGAACTTGTCCTTGGGCTTACCGAAACATGGTTCACGGCCAGCTCTGTCGCGAGTTTTGACAATCTCCTCCGAGATGGCTACACGATCCTCTCCGCCCCCAGATCGACCCAGCCGGAGAGGGTGTAGCTCTGATCTTACCCGAGTGGATTCCTGCCTCTATCATCCCCACTCAGACATACTCTTTCGATTGCCTTGTCTGTCTCTCTCTTCTAGCCACTCTCTTACTGTTGGTACTCTCTACCGGCCCCCTGGTCAAATCACCTCTTTTCTCTGAGTGGGCAGATCTCTCCTCCTCCCACCTGTGCTCAACCACTCAACTCCTCCTCCTTGGTGACCTCAGCATCCATCTTGATTCTCCCTGTCCCTCATCTGCGCTCTTTCGCGACCTCTGCGATTCACTCTCCCTCTCTATCCTCACTCTGCTGGTCACCCACTTGATGTCTTGGATCTCCTCTGGCCTCCTCCTCAAGACTCCACTCTCCTTGAGTGATCACTGCCTACTCTCCTCATCTTTTTATATCCTCCCATCAAGCCAAGCCTACCCCAAGACTGCAAACCACCTTCTCGGACATCCGGCCAATGAAGCGCGCGTCAGTCGAGGCATTCGCCCCCCGCACCCTCTACCCAGAGGCTGACTCACACCTTGACACAGCCCTGTTCCTGCTCTACTCCTATTTCTGCTACTCTTACTGCTCTTGTCCCCGTCATGAGGATCGGTTTGAAGTCCAAAGCCAAGTGGAATTCTTGGTATGACTCTGAACCTAGCTACACTTAAAAGGAAGTATAGGGTGGCTGAGAGGAAATGGAGGGCTTCTTGTTCATCCTCTGACAAACTGGCCTGCTGCCTACTCCAAAGGCAAAACTGACTCTCTGGTTGCACCAAGAAGAGAGGCCACATTCAAGCCCGTGTCTCTGTGGTATCTAACAACTCGCCCAAACTCTTTAAAATCTGTTAGGAGCTGGTCAACCCTGCTGCAGTCTCCACCCCTCCTCTCGCCTCCGAGGCTATCTGCAATGCCCTTGCCTCTCACTTTATCTCTAAAACCCAGGACATCTTGTCCACCCTCTCCTCTGCTCCCATTCATTTCTAATCTCCTTCTCTGCTTGCTGACTCTCTTTCAGCTACCCCCCCCATCCGATTTCTCCTCCTTTCCTTTTTTCTCCCCTGATGAGGTCACTAGACAAGCCCGATCTATGAAAGCCTTATCAAAACAGGTACATCCCTGGTCCTCTAAAAACAAAGAACCTCATCGAGGCCACCAGGGGGGCGCATAGGTGATGGCAGCCTAGGTGCCGAGCTCCCGCCGAGTCTGGGCCTTTCAAGGGGATTGAGACCCCCCCCCCCCAGCCCCCCCAGGCGGACCCGCTGGGCAGCCTTACAGCGGTGACACCCCCCCCCCCCCCCGAGACACCCCTGCTCGAAAGAGCGAAGCTTGAGGCCCCCAGGAGACAGGAGAACGGGCCACGACGGGGCGGTGACCGAGAGGGAGAGTGCGCCCGAGTGCCCGGGGAGCGGGAACGGCCTGTCGGAGAGCCGGCATTCGCTTCGGGCTGTGGAGCCCCTGGAAAAGGAGAGGCGCGCCGAGGCAGGAGGACCAGCGGGTGGATCCATCCCGCAGCAGCCCATAGGAGGTGGACGGGGCCGCAACGAGAGGGAGGCCCACTGGCCGGGCCCACCCCCAACAGATTCCGGCGGAAAGCAAGTGGAAGCGGCCCGCAGAGGTGAGGCACTCCCCTGCCGGTATCTGCCCTCCCCGGCAGTCGCCCACCTGGATTGGGGCCCACGAGCGGGGATCTGGGCCGCGTCACCCCCTCCTCGCTCGCGGGGACGGAACACTCTCCTAGCAGGAGGCGCGGGCGGGCAGCCCCCAAATCCGGCATCCGGGTCCTGGGGAATCCCCGCTGGAGAACCTGTCCTCTAGTCGGGCTGCGGAGCCCGGGAAAAGGAGTAGCCCGCAGCAGGCCACAGGAGGCAGTCGCAGCCGCAGTGAGAAGGAGGCCCACCCCCAACGGACTTCGGCGGATGGCGAGTGGAAGCGGCCTGCGGAGGTGAGGAACTCTGGACCCGCGCCGCCTCCTCCTCTCCTCCGGGGTCGGAGCACCCTCCCAGGGGGGCGGACCTGGTGGGTGGCACGGGCAGGCAGCCCCCAGATCCGGCATCCGGGGCCTGGGGACGGTGGTGTCGGGCCCTGGCGACCCCCGGGGCCACACAGGAAATATTTTGAGCACCCGCCAGCCAGCCGCAACCACAGCCCACCCATCCATCCACCCACCCACCCCACCCTACAGTAGACTCTTCCCCAGCAGTATAGGCCCAGCGAGGCCCCAACCAAAACGCATGAACCTAGAGTCTACAAGCTGAGGACTGTGCCTCCCCCCCCCACCGGAGAAACCCGTGTGTCCAGGGGCCCGGGAGAAGGAGAGGACGACCATCCACCTCGGCCCAAGCAGGTAGAGGCCCCCGGGGGCCACCCCCGGGGCGTGTGCCCGCCTGTCGCCCCCTCGGAGAACAGCGAAAACAGACAGAGGTGTGGGAACGGTTCCGGTGGTCCCCCCCGCCCTACAAGGCTACACTGAGACGAGGAGAGCCCCAGGTGCGAGGCCCCCGCCCAGAGCGGAAGGGGCGTGTGCCCGCCTGAGGACCATCTCGAGGAAACCCCCCCCAAAAACCCTGACCAGCGGCAGACCCCGCGGGGGGCACGGCAGAGGGGTGCATGAGCTGGCAGGAGACCCTACAGGCATTCGGGTACAGAGATACGGAAAGTCCCAACAACAGCTCCACTGGCTCCGGCGGCATGGCTCACTAGGGTACTACGACGGACTCCACAATAGCAATGGAAAAGGGCTTCGCCTCCATTTTACAGGAAATTAGGGAAATGCGCTCAGACATTGCCCAGAAGTTCGAAAAAATGGATCAGAGGGTGGACAAAGTGGAGGACAGGCTCCTGCAAGTGGAAACCAACCAGTCCTCGTCTGTAGCCCACGAAGTTCACACAGACATGAGGCTCGCGGCCCTGGAGAAAAGAGACGAGGAAAGAGCAAGGCAGATGGATGACTATGAAAACAGGGAAAGGAGGAACAATCTAAGATTTTTCGGGATACCGGAGACGGAAGGGGAAACAGAGAGGGACTTAACCCGAGTTGTGAGAGACATTATTACACTGCTGTTTGCGGAGGAGTTGACCACAGAACCACCGTTCGACCGGGTGCATAGAGCAGGAGGTAAGGCGGGGAGCCCCCGGTCTATCCTATCCCGGTTCCACTACTACACGGAGAAGACCAAGGTCTTGGATGAAGCGAGGAAAGCGGGGGTAATAACTTACAACAACGCTCAGGTCTCCATTTTCCAGGACCTCTCCGCCTACACCCTGGCAAAGCGAAGAATGTGCCGCCCCTTAACGCAGCTATTCAAAGAGAAGGGGGTGCACTACAGGTGGGGGTATCCTTTCTCCCTGTCTTTCGAATATATGGGCCAACAGACAATGCTGACTACCGAGGAGGATATAAGAGGGGCCATACAGGATTACGCAGCGGACTCCAACCCCCGAAGAGCTCCAATCGGCCCAGAAGAAATAGACAGGGGCGGCCCAGATCAGTCGGGCTCCAGGAGACGGAGAACCGCTTCGCGGAAATACAAAAAACGGAATACTCCACAGCCCGCACAGGAAAGAGAACATAGGGACTCGGAGGGCTGACGGCGTGGGAATCCCGATTAGCTGCGGTGCAGGATTGGAAGTTCGTGATATCCCAGCGAAAACAGTCCCACTCTGAACAGCAAGTATAGGGTGAGCATCTGACGGGACAAAGCCTGGGGGGGAAAGGTGGGGCTCAAGGAGACGAGCATTGAACCGCGTGCCTGGCCAAGGGGGACAGGCTGGTGGTCCGGCCAAAAGCCAGCAATGGTGGAACTAACTGGCTGGACGCCGGGTAGGGGGGAGGGGGGTATTCTCAAGTTGGCAGGGGTTGTTTTTTCAGGGTTCGGGGTGGGGGGGGAAGTTGGGGGGGCAGTTTTAGGGCCCTTCTGGAGGGCGGGAGGGGATATCCAATTCATCAAGAAGCGAGACTAAAGAAGCGAGACGGGGGATTTGATAGGATGTGGGTGACCGGACGGGAGAGTTGCACAGACCATGGCTGAGGGTTTGCCGGCCCTAGGGGTGGGTACCTTGAATGTGCGAGGTCTGAAGACCCCCACAAAAAGATCTCTAGTTTGTAGAGAGTTCCGAAGGGCTAAACTAGACCTGCTCTTCCTACAGGAGACACACTGGGCTCGAAGGAAGGAACCCAAGATGAGGGGAGGAGGAATAGGCGAGATGCTCTGTGCATCGCACAGAACTAAGAAGAGGGGAGTGGCCATCTTGTTAGCGAGGGGCGTAGGCTTTGAACAGGAGGCATCACTGAGGGACCCCGAGGGTCGCTATCTACTGGTAAGAGGTTCACTACAAGGCGCCTCCTTAACTCTGGCAGTCGTATACGGCCCAAATGAGGGCCAGGCCCAGTTCTGGGAGATAGTAAGAAACAGGCTTAAACTCTTTGTGCGCGGCAAGGTAGTGGTGGGGGGAGACTTTAACATGGTCCTAGACCCGTCCTCAAATAGAAAGCGCATGGGTCCTCCAACCATTAGGCCTGCTGATGAGGCCATGGCGCGCAACTTCCAGAGTGTTAACGCAGAGCTGGGTCTGGTGGACACTATCCCGTCCCCTAGGTCTGACGTCCCCTCATACACGTATTACTCGGCCATACACACCTCATTCTCCAGAATTGATTATATCCTGGTGGACGAGACACTTCGCCCATACATCTCGGGCTATAGAGTTGACTCGGTCCCCTGGACAGACCACGATATAGCCCGGATCACTATTGCAGAGGGTTGGCACTCAGAGCGCAGAGGACGATGGAAATGTAACAACGCCTTACTGAAAGACAAGGTCCTCGCGCAGGAAGTGCTAGACGCCATAACGGAGTTCTTTGAGCTGAATGATAATGGGGAGGTTAGCATACACACATTGTGGGACGCCTTCAAGGCGACTCTACGAGGAGTTCTTATCAAAATGGGATCCCAGAAGAAAAGGGAAAGGGAGGCCCGGGAAAAGATTCTACAGGACAAAATAGCCCAACTCCAGCCATGTGGCTCCCCGGTAAGGCCCCTTGAGCGCGACCAGGTCACCGCCCTGGGGGACTACAGACTCCAACTGAAGGACCTCCTCCTGCACAAAACAGAGAGAAGCCTCCAGATGGTGAAACAAAAATATTACGATAAGGGGGATAAGGCAGATAGCATTCTAGCCTGGAAGCTGAGGGAGGTCCAACGTAATAGAATGGTGAAGGCGGTGAAAGACGCTCAGGGGACATTAGGGTATGACTCTCCCCACATAGGGGAGGCCTTCCGCCATTACTATGAAAATCTGTACACTTCAGAATATGATGAGGGAGACTCTCCAATAGAAGACTTCCTGGGCTCCATTCAAGTCCCCGCCTTAACGAGAGAGATGTCTGAGGGGTTGGAGGGTCCGGTTAACGAGGAGGAGATAGACAAGGTAATCAGCAGGATGAAAGTGGGGACCTCCCCGGGGGAAGATGGTTTCACGGTGTACTTTTACAAGAAGTTCCGCTCCAACCTAGCTCCACACCTGGCGAGGGTTTTCAATTCTGTACTAGAGGGGGGGCATTCTCCCCGACTCCATGATGGGGGCCATCATAGCAGTACTGCCCAAGGAAGGAATGGACCCCGAGGTGTGCCCTCGTACCGGCCGATTTCGTTACTTAACACGGACGTGAAGATCTTGGCTAAAGTGGTGGGAAAGCGGATGGAGGGGATAATGCCGAGGGTGGTCCACGGGGATCAGGTAGGCTTTATAAGGGGGAGGCAGGGGTGGGACAATAACCGCAAAACGATATACCTGTTCCACTATGCACAGGAATCAGAGTTGGACGCATGTGTCCTCTCCCTAGACTCCGAAAAAGCATTTGATAGGGTGGAGTGGAGATACATTGAACTCCTCTGAAAAATGGGTTTCGGGCCTCACATTAGGAGCTGGGTATCTGCACTCTATAGAGCCTCCACGGCAAGGGTTCAAGTGAACGGGACGTTGTCCGGGTCCTTCCCTCTCTCGCGGGGAACCAGGCAGGGTTGCCCCCTCTCCCCTTTGATATACGTTCTCACGATGGAACCATTGGCCATAGCGATAAGAGCACATCCAGGCATCAGGGGAATTAGTAGAGGTGATTTGGAATTCAAATTATCCCTATTTGCAGACGACATTCTGGCCTATATGGTGAGTCCCGCCTCCTCTCTCCCCCCTCTTGTCCCTGATGGCCACCTTCGGCCGCTTCTCTGGGCTAAAAATCAACGCTACGAAATCAGTCCTGCTCCCAATGAAAGAACGAGACCATGAGTTAGACCTGCTGGATAGGCTGGAAGGGGTTGCAGTGGGTAAGGCTTCCATAAGATACCTGGGCGTCCTTCTTACCAAGGACCTGTCTAAACTAGCCACCACCAACTATGACCCCATAATGGCAGGGATCACATTGGACCTGCGGAGATGGGGCAAGATGATCCCGTCATGGTATGGCCGGATGACAGCGGTCAAGATGAATGTCTTACCAAGGCTTCTATACCTGTTCACAGCGCTCCCCATCATCGTTCCAGAGCAGACCTTTACGGATTTACAGAACGCAGTCCGAGAATTCATTTGGCAGGGGAAAACCCCGAGGACGGGGAGGTCAACTCTGACACTGCCGAGGGAGGAGGGGAGGTTCGGGCTTCCTGACTTCCGCCTTTACTTCCGAGCAGCCCAGTTGAGGGTCCTCTTAGAACATATGAAAGAAGGGATGAGGACGTACTGGTCATACCTAGAGGACATGGACACCCACCCCTTGAAGGTTAGGGATCTCCTATGGGTCCTGCGCAAAACTATCCCGAGAAAGTTAAGAGCCCATCCGACCCTGGGAGTCCTCTGGGAAATTTGGCAGGAGGGCCCACAGACAGCCCATCTCACTTTATGGCCTTCCCCGATGTCCTCCCTTTGGAGTCTCCCCCTCAACCTGGGCAATAGAGGGTTCCGGAACTCTCAGACCTGGTCAGATTTGGGGATGGAATGGGCAGGGCAGATGTTCAGGGAGGGAGAACTCCTAGCTTACAATGACCTGAGAGATGCACTTGGCCACGGGTCCCTTTCCATCTGAGTACCTTCGTCTCAAGGGCATACTGTGTGACCAAGCGTGGGGCCAGAATTTGAGGAGGGAGTTGACCCCCTTTGAAAAGTTCCTGGACATGGCGACCTCGAGAAAGGGCGCAGTGTCGAGCATGCACAAAATTTTGACCACCATTAACCTCCCCGGGAGACGAAGTTTCCGCTTATACTGGGAGGAATTGGCGGGGGGAGTCCTTTCGGAGGACGCCTGGTCCAAGATTTTTAAGATCGCCTTCCACGGTAATTTATTCACTGCAGACATGGAGCATAATTTCAAGATACTGCAGGGGTGGCATAGGGACCCAGTAAAACTATCTAAAATGTTCTCGGGCGTATCACCAATGTGCCCAAGGGGATGTGGCCAGAGGGGATCCAGGAAACATATGTGGTGGCTCTGTCCAAAGGTCCAGGACTTTTGGGGAAGGGTTCGAGCTTGGATTGCAGAGGTTTCAGACGAACCTCTCCCCCAGGACCCGTTTTCGATGCTGTTGGGTCTCCCCCCGGAGGACTTGGAAATGCATAGATATTCAAGGATGACGGAAACAATGTTGAGGGCGGGGAGGGTGGCCCTGGCACAGAGGTGGAAGAGCCCGGATGTAACGCTCACCTGATTCTCGCAGAGGCGCCGGTCTTGACTGGGCGACTACCGTATCTTCAAAGGTGATGTGTAGCACCCGGTTGGCTCTTTGGGCTGGACCTCTGTGCACTGTATGCCTGACGTGTAGAGTAAGATGTCTTAGGTAAGTGAATGCCGAGCTCTCCATCTGCCTCGGGGCAGGGTGCTGTGACCAGTTTCTTCACTGGATAGGTAGCGCAGGCCTCTTGACTTCAGAGGACTGCTGTCCGTCGTTTACTGCACGAACGGTAAGTTTCGAGTCATTCAAATGTCTTTAAAGTCTTTAGTAATGATGTCTCTTGTTTTGCAGGGTTCCGGCGATGGCGGATGACGGGCTGAAGTGAGTTGAAGATGGAGCCCGTGTGATGAATAGAAGCGCCTGGAAGCACGTAAGTAAGCGCTTGTTGCCTGCTTCACTGTGCGCTCTAACTGTCTTTTTATTTTGCAGGTACGAGTTCGGAGCGGCTGCAGGGTGCCGGAATACCCACTGGATTAGATGTGGAAAGGAGTAATGGCACGTGAGTATTAAAGTTCCCCAATGTCTTTAAACGCACCTTGTTTTGTCTTTCAGATGCGGGATGCAGCGCCGAAGGCCTCCGGAGCGTGCGAAGAGTTGGTAAACTTTTGTCTTTCAGATGCCGGAATGCTAACCTGTTCTTTCTTGTCTTTATAGGTGTTGCTGAAGACTGGATTCAGGATGGTAAGCCTTTGCCTTTCAGATGCCGGAATGCTAACCTGTTCTTTCTTGTCTTTATAGGTGTTGCTGAAGACTGGATTCAGGATGGTAAGCCTTTTTCCTTAGGCCCAGGACCGGATGCAGAAGACACGATGAGCGTTCTGCTGCAGAGGTTGCAGAATAACACAAAGCAAGATTCATCCACCAGGTGTGGTTTAAATAGCCTCCTGTAGTGCTTAGGTGTCTCCTTCCACAGCCACGCCTAAGTAAGAAAAGAGTTCCTGGTAAGAAAAGAGTTCCTGCCTTCCAGAAGAGTTCCAGTGTTCTGAATCTAGGGAGTGGCTCCAGCCCCACCCAACAGGAAAAGTAGTTCCAAACAGAAGAGGATCAGAGGCTCAACTGGCAGGCAAGTAAGCAGCATGGTCTGCTGAAGGTAAGTCCACCCAAGCATTATGAGCCCGGCGCTTCCAGCGCTGGGACTGGGCATATTTATGAGCCTGGTGCCACTGGCGCCAGGACTGGGTCCAAAAGGTCCCAATTGGGACTGGTTGGCACTCGGAACCTGGGTTATGGATCTGCTTCCAAGGGAGTTGGGAAAACCCTGACCTTTTGGAAGCAGAGATCATGACACCGGAAACCTCCTCCAAGGAGGAATGGCAGCAGAAGGTAAAGAACATGTTCTTGATGGACAAACTCACAGCAATGGTGAACAACGATTCGGGCACATTCCTGGCTAACTGGTACGGAGTACAACAGTCCTGGGGATGGGACGTCCACTGACACAAAACACACCCCCATGCCCGGGGAAGGGGGTTGGGAGCCAAGTGGGGTCTGGACTGAGTACCCACGGTCCGGGGAACGGCAACAACAACTTAGCCTGTAAAATGTTGGTTACCCATCACATTTTCTCCTACACACAAGATGGGAAGAGAGCACTAACTGTCTCGCAAGACTGAAGTTCTAGTTGAATAGTAGGGGGCCGGGGGGGTCAGAGTTGGGGAGGGGGGGGTAGAGGGGGTGGGACTAAGGGTTGAACGGGCCAGTCAATTGCATTATATGTACCACAGTGTTTGCCCAGTTTGTTATAATAAGAAAATGCTGATAAAACCAAAGTTAAAATAAATAAATAAAAATAAAATAAAAAGAACCTCATCGATCCCCTCGCTCCGGCCCTTGCCAATTTCTGCAACCTCTCCTTTGCCTCTGGATCTTTCCCCTCACCTCTGAAACACTCCCTTATACACCCCCTCTGCTCAAGAAACCCACAGCTGACCCTTCTTGTGCGGCTAACTATCGCCCAATTTCCATTACTCCCTTTTTGGTAAACTCCTGGAAAAGCTGGTCATCTCTCAGCTTAACCTTCATTCCGATTCAGTTGGTTCTTGCCGATTCAGTTGGTTCTTTCCATGATCACCAATCTGGCTTAGAGCTACCAGAAGCACGGAAACTGCTCTCCTGAACATCTGCGAAGATCTGCTCTCCAACCTTGACTCCAACATTCCCTCTGTCCTCATCCTACTTGATCTCTCCTCTAATTTCGACACAGTCAACCATACCACCCTGCTCAACCGTCGTCGTGACAACTTGGGTATCGCCGATCAGGCTCTGGCCTGGCTGACCTCGTTCCTCTTTGATCAACCCTCCCTTGTACAACTTGGGTCCTTCCCATCTTCTATCTCCCTCTCTACCTGTGCTGTTCTTCAGGGGTCTAATCTCTTGCTCTGGTTTTTCAACCAATACCTGGCAACTCTCGCTTGCTGCATTTCCATTTTCTGCTCAAATTTCCAGTGCTATGCTGATGACACCCAACTGATTTTCAGGCTTCCTTCAGCCACCTCCTCTTCTTCCATCATCTCCGATTGCCTAATCGCCATTCAAAATTGGTGTGCCGCCAATGATCTTTGTCTAAATGCCAACAAGACTGAGATCCTCCTCATTGGTACACATTCGCCATCCTTTCCCCCCACTCTCTGGTTGACCTCCCCTGGCCCTCCTCCTTGCCCTACCTGAACCTTGGGGTCATCTTTGACTCCACACTTTCCTTCTCTGCACAAATCTCTGACATCTCTAAAAAGTCAAACTTCTTACTGCACCTCCTCAGAGGTACTCTGCCTAGCCTCTCCTTCCGTCAGAAGCTCACTGTCTCCCAAGCTCTGGTTCTCTCTAGGTTGGACTACTCTAACAGCCTCTTTCTAAATCTACCTGCCTCTGCCTGCAAGACTTGTCCTTGGCCTCAAACCCTGGGATTGTATCTCTTCAGCTCTGAAAACCCTTCATTGGCTCCCAGTGGATGCAAGGATTACATTTAAACCCCTCTGCATTGTCAGCAAGGCTTTCCGGGGCCGGGGTCCAAACTACCTTCAACTATCCCTCCGTAAATACCTTCCCCGTTGAGCGTTTCGCTCTGCTACTTCCTTCTAACTCCTCTGGGTCAATCATTTGTCAAAGAAACGAGCTGGGGGTAGATCTCTGTCTTCGGCTGGGTGCCTCCCTTTGGAACAGCCTCCCTGCCACCTTGATTTAGAACAGGGGGGTGGTCCTGACCTTAAACATTTAAGCTACAATGATTTGCAGTAGACACAATTTTCATACATCTCCATATACAGTACTGCACACTTAACAGATTATGCATTTTGGGAGGAAAGACATACAAATTCAAATTCTGAAAGGGCTGGAAAACCAGTTTTTAGACCTTTATTACTTTAGGTCACATATTACAGCGTAGTAGCCCCACTGTCTTATAAACTTCCAGATAAACAGTAGACAGAAAAATCGTCAACTTAGTCATCAGCATACTATATTTTGTACAGCGAGGACTTGAGTATTTAAACAGGGGGAGAAAGGCATTGAATGCAGCTTTTTGTATTTGTAAGCGTACCAGAGTTAAGCTGAACTTTAGGCATTCTATTTACATTTTCAGAAAGAACACATTAAAGAAAAGAGGTGTAGTTTGTTGGCTCCACAATACTACTTTTTTACTCAATTCTGTTACCTATGTGTTAGTTAAACAAAATATTGATTCATATTTGTCATGAGTGTTTTGTACAAAAACATTTGATTGAAAGAACCTGAAAGTAAGGTCTGCTGAGAGGCAACACTTTTGCAGCCAATACTTTGTACAAAACAGTTTTTTGCTTCGCGACACCTAAAAATAGGAACTGCTAGGAGGCGACGTCCACACTAGAGGTGGTAAAGATGATGTCTGTCGTAGGTCTTAGTGTTGTAAATGTAGGACCGTATGACGTTGGACGTTTCGGCTGTATAGAGATAGCAGCCTTCTTCTATGGCCCAGAATAGCAGGTCTTCCTATAATTTAAGAAACAATATACGGAATATTGTTGAGTATCCAGAATATGGATTTTGTGTACAGACGATAAAAAACCCGTGAGAGGTTACACACTGTGGATTGGCCCTCCGGACCCATGTACTGACCTTGCATTGAAGGGGGTGGGGAGCTCTGGATGAATGGGCTCCTGGAGATACAGGGAGGGTGATGTTGGTAACCCGATAGTATGATGCGATGTTGGGTTGCCTACAGATAAATCAACATGTGGCAGAAGTTACACACGTGACTTGTACACCGGGTGCTGGAGCAAGGATATAAGTGAAAGTATAGTACCTTGTTTCTCATGCACCGGGGATGCAGGGTGCTGGAGGGGTCCCTCGGAGGGGAGCAGTTCGGTAGGACTAAGTATCCTGTCCGGAGGTAGAAGGCGTTCAGGCACACGAATCTGCGTGGAGGGGGTGTGAGGGACAAAAGTGGAAAAAGGGAAACAAAGCCTGGTAAGAAATCGTGGACCCGGCTATGGTTGGAGGCAGGGGTGGCCCAGTGTGGGCATCGGCTTACCTATTCTTCCGTGTGTGTGCACACTGGATGTGCTGTGTCTCGTCTCCATCTAGTCTCCGGGGACTGGAGATGTGCGAGTGAGGCATGGAGCGCATGTGCAAAGGCTATGTTTACGCCTGTTGCGCATGCGCATGCGTCCCATAGATCCGTAGCTACGGTGACACGGGCGCATGTGTAGAAGCTGAATGGATGTCTATTGCGCATGTGTATGAGTGCAGTGGTCCGTTGTTGTGAAGATACGGGCGCGTGTGAATACATCCTGCGGCCTGGTAATGCGCTGGGGCGTGGTGGGTAAGTTTGAGAAGGAGAATGTGCACGGGGATGTTAATGTTGCCGTGCTTGCGGCAGTGGGCCCTCACAGGCCCTGGCTAAGTTACATGCATTGACTGTGGAAGACCACATTCAGCATGAAGTGCTGATTCGAAAAATGGTGCTGGCTAAGTCAGTGCATCTAGTGTGGTCCAGGAGAGCCCAAGTTGGAAGGAGCAAGTATGTGGGACTGGTGGTGTATGCTTGGTGTGCAGGGACGGGGGAGGAAAAGGGGTGGGGGGGCTGCTGGAAAGCTGTGTGGAGGAATGCATGGACCTAAGGTAGTCCCTCCTCAGGAGAGCCTGGTACTTATAGGTACTCAACTGGAGCGAGTTCATTCAGACCATGAGTTGTGGTCTGTAATTTAAAGATCCACCAGGATTCTTTAAAGTTCAGAGCATTGGCGGTATTGGAACTGTCACTCACTTTGTCCACTACCCACCATTTAAAGGAGTCACAGTTGTGCTGGTATTCGAGGAAGTGAGAAACTAACGGTGCGTTATGAATCTTACATCTTATTCTCGACTTGTGTTCTCCTATTCTTTTTTTAACTGGCCTCGATGTTTGTCCTATGTATCGTAGCTGGCAAGGGCATTCGATGAGGTAGATAACATTGGGTGTCTTACAGTTCGAGAAGTGGCGGATTTCCCACTCTTTACCATCCACCGGGAAAGACCGTAGTTTCTTGGTTTGACTGCAGACAGAGCAGTTGCCACATGGGTGGTATCTCCCGCATATTCCACAGAGTAGATCTGGAATCTTTTCGCTTGTTCCTGGCATGTGTTAAGAGGTCTTTTAGGTTTTTGGATCTCTTCAAAGCCATTCTCGGCAATGGTTCACCTGGCAGGCTCAACTGGACAATGGGCCATAATTTTTTGATAGTGCCTCTGAGTTTGGATGTGTTGGTGTTAAAAGTCGTGACACAAGTCATGGTGTTTTCCGAGTCTTGATTACGGAACTTGGGGGTCAATAAAACTTCTCTGGGAGTATATAAGGCCCTTTTCTTTGTGTCCTTCAGAAGTTTTTTGGGGTATCCTCTGTTTTCAAGTTTAAGTTGCAGTTCTGACGCGTGTGTTTTAAAATCCTTAGTGTCTGTGCAGTTGCGTCTGATTCTGAGAATTGTCCGTAGGGCAGGTTGGTACGGAGACTTTTGGGATGATTGCTTCTGTAGTGCAAAGTGGTATTACGGTCCGTCTCTTTTTTGAAAATTGAGCATGAGATTTTACCGTCTGTGGCCATTATGTTGAGGTCCAGGAAGTTCATTTTCTCATTCGACGACGACGGGCACCACCTGACTTGCCGCGTCCCCTGTAGGCTTCCTGGGACGAAGATCTTGCCGCTTGGCAGTACGTGGAGGAGCCACTGCCGGATCCCTTGGAGGCACCTTGTCTGCCTCTGGAGCTCCGAAAGGACGGCCGTCATTGTTGGAGCACTCCCAGTGCCCGGGCAGTCTCTGTGTCTGTCTTCATGGCCTGAAGGGACTCATCAACCGCCTTCCCAAACAGGTTGTTACCGTCGAAGGGCATGTCCAAAACCTTGGTTTGTACGTCCTGGCGGAAATCCGTGGCCTTGAGCCATCCTCGTCGTCTCAAGCAAACGCTGTTGCCCAACTGACGGAAACCGGTGTCAGCTATGTCCGTTGCCACCGTGATGGCGTGGTCCGAAGCAATCTCACCCTACTGTAGGATTTCAAGGGCCTCAGCCCTTTTGGCGTCCGGAAGGAAGTCCAACAGAGGGGCGATTTTGAACCACAACTCCCTGTCGCAGCGGGCTACGATAGCCAGGTCGTTGGCCGCCTTGATAGTCGTCACTGCGGATGAGATGATCCGCCGTCCCATCGTGTCCAACTTCCTACCCTCGCCGTCTGGCGGGGAAGTTGATGTCGAGGCCGATGCCCCCCCAGCTTTCTTCTTTGCCGCCGCCGAGACGACCGAATCCGGGGTAGGTTGCGCCCGAAGGCACAAGGGGGCAGCGTCGGGGACCCGGTACTTCTTCTCGTACCGGTCCCTCTTTGCCGGCGCCGTGGCAGGGTTCTTGAGGAGGGCGAGCCCCTCATCCCAGATGTCATCAAGAAGCTGTACGGCGAGGACCGTCTTCCTTTTAGCCTCGCGCCGTTGGTAAAGGAACCCTTCCTTCTTCTCTCCTGGGCAGAGCTGGAAGAGCTCGGATGCCCTGGAAATCATGGCATGAAAGGATCCAATTTCGTCTGACGGGGACGCCCGAGCAGGGGGCGACGGAGGACACGTCCCGTCGTCACCTCCGTCGTCATCTGTACCTGTCGTAGCCGTGTCTGTGCCCGTGTCATCCCTGTGGGTTGTTGACCAGGGGGCAGAGGTGGAATAGGTGGCGGAGGATGCGTCGTCCTCTTCTTATGCGGTGGACTTTCCGAAGGTCCCGGCTCCGGTTCCCCCGTCGGGTCTGGCTCAGGTACCTCCGTCGGGGGGAGGGGCAACCTTGTCCTTATCTCCGAGCATAAGGACTGAATTGCTGACAAAATGGCCGCCGAAGTGTCCTGCGTCACCGGAAACGACGGGCGCGAGGGCTCTTTAGGAACCTCGTCAGCGCCACCGTCTCTCTAGTCGTCGCCCTCGCCGGGATCCCTCCCGATGGGCGGGGCTTCCTCCACGACTTCGATGAGCTCTTCAGAGGTCGTGTCCGTATCCACGATGGCCACCTGCCCCCCCCCCCCTCTTTTTCCAACTAGGGAATTTGTGGGGGTCTTCTCGATGGGCCTGAAAGACGACTCCCTCCACGGTGGCGGGGAGACTCTGTATCCCAAGGTCACCTCCACTGGCGTAGCCTCCACAGGCTGAGCGAGGGCTGCTGCGACATCCTCAATCGAGGTCTTAGCAGGGATAATTAAGGCCGTCGTCACCTTCTGCACGCCTGGGGTCTTCACCTTGGGGGGAGGGTCCGAGCCTCGCTCCCCCCTCTGCCGGAATCTTCCAGATCGACCGGGGCCTCTCCAGAAGCTTCGTTGGGTTCTCGGACTTCCTCTTACACGAGCCAGAGCGTTGGCTCGTGTTTGATGGCGCCGGGAGCATGCGCCCTGCCTGGCAGCCAAGGAGCCCGACCGTTCGGCGCTCCCGGTGCCCGCGGACTTGCAGTGCTTGGCCTTTTGTTGGGCCCCCATTGCCCTCAAGACCACTCGGACTTCTCGCCTGACGGGCTCTTCCCTTCCAGCCAGTTGGCGAGACGGAGGTGGCGATCCTTCATGGTCCGCTCCGACATGTTCCCACAAAAGGCACAGTCCTTCTCCATGTGCGTCTTGTCCTCATGGAGACAGTAGAGGCATGACGAATGCTCGTCCTGCTTGAACACATTCTGAAGCTGGCATCCAGGGCAGGTCCTGAACAGCTTCCCGGGCGTCGAGCTTCCTTTCTCCTGGGCCATGTCCGGGGTAGGCCTCGGAACTTCTGGAATCCTCCAAAAGCGTAACTCGACGAAATCTTCACCCTTGAGGGGCGTAGAAACTCCGAAACGGATCCCCGTTGATCGGATGTAGAAACGGTGGAGCTTGAGGCTCTATTTAATCGAAAAATTAGAAAAATCTCCTGAAAAAAGCACGAAAACGCAGCAAAAGCTCGAGAGCTACAGCAGGAGGACTCCCAACACTTGAACGTGCGGTAAAAATCTGAGGATGGCTGCCAGAGGCGGGGCTTAGGGAGAGGGCAGTCATTGGCTGGGGGCAGTATGACCCAGAGACCAGTGATTGGTTACTAGTAGAAAGACAGTTCAGAAACAAAACAAACTGATTTTTTTTCTTTTCCGAGGATTCCCAGCCCGACGATGGGAAATATTCATAAGCATGTGAATCCATGCCAGACCCCATGCTGGAGAAGTACGTGGCCACCGTGTTGTCCATCATTATCAGGACATTCTTTCCCCGCACAGAAGGCAGAAAGGCCTTCAGGCTAGTCTGATTGCCCTCAGCTCCAAAAGGTTGATGTGTAGTTTCAGTGATGGTTACTACTAAGAAAGACGGATCAGAAACGAAACTCATACTGATTTTTTCTATACCAAGGATTCCCGGCCTGACGGGGAATATTCATGAGCATGTGAATCCATGCCAGACCCCATGCTGGAGAAGGTGTGCAATGACGGCAGATTCGTATTACTATGAGAGTCAATACAAGGTCAAGATATAATCATCGTTAACACCTACGGACCCAGCATAGACACACCAGAGTTCTACCAACAGTCATCGCATTACTAATGCCAATTGGTGAAGCAAGAGTGATATGAGGGCGCGGCGGGGGGGTCGATTTCAATGCCATCCTAGACTCCACACTCGATAGGACAACCACTACTCAGCGGACAGACTCAAAGACAGCACTCAACATAAAACAGGCCATGTCCTTACTACCGCTCTCCGACGCCTGGAGGGAATTATACCCCTGCATCAAAGACTATACATTCCATTCATGTGTTCATGGGTCAAGCTCCCGAATTTACTATTGGCTATGTTCCAACGAAAGTGTTCAAGACCTGGTAGAATGCAGTATACTACCCCGTACCCTCTCAGACCATTCCCCGTTGGTGTTAGATATAGACCTAGGGACACCCGCACCAGATCAGTGTCTATGGAGAATGCCACTGGACCTCCTGAAAGACAAATCACATTTTGAACCGCTCCGGTTTGAGGTGGAAGAGTTCTTTGAGCGGAACCAAGGCTTGCGAGCTCTCACAGTACGATTTAGTAAACCTTTAAGGTATGGTTTAGAGGACATTTGATATCCAAGGTCCACGGCACAGTGAAAGAAATCCGCACCCAATTGGCTCGGACTGAGGCTCACATCAAGGAAGTGGAAGGGGGTATATACGGAGTCACCAGGGCCAGGAACGCTGGCACCACTACACAATGCCCTGGCCAAATGCAGGGCACTAGCACAAAAGGAGGTCTGGTACATGGCACAACCGATCAAGGCCAGAAAATATGGAAAAGGGAATAAAGCTGGCAAGATGCTGGCAAATCTTTTTAAATCCGAACAGGGCCTCCGACAAATCTCCAGTATTATGGATGAGACTGGCACAACACACGTAGACCCTCTGAAAGTGAATGAGGTTTTCCTGAGGTTCTATACCAAATTATACATGAACACAGATCAAGTGACGACAGAGGAGCTACAAAGACATCTGGAATCCTTTACGCTCCCTACATTGTCCCTGGAAGATACGAGCCACCATTGACCTGCCTCTGAGCCTTGAAGACTTAACACAAGTAATCAAAGACCTCAAGGCGGGCAAGGCACCAGGTTCAGACGGTCTGACAGCAGACCTTTACAAAATCCTCATCGAAGTCCTGGCCCCACGACTACTGGAAGTGTGGGAGGAGTCCCTGGAGAAGGGAACGCTACCACCATCAATGAGAGAAGCAATTATCACGGTCTTATTGAAACCACACAAACCTTCTCACGATCCCTCCTCGTATAGACCGCTATCTCTTATCAATGTCGAAACCAAAATATACGCTAAAGCCATCATTGCAAACAAGCTGAGCCTGTTCATGTTCAAACTTGTGCACCCAGACCAATCCGACTTTATACCAGGCCGCTCCACTGCTCTTAATTTACGAAGATTCTTCGCCATAGCCTCCCAGAAGGACCCTCAGGTGAAAACTGTAGCAGTTACATTAGACGCTGAGAAAGCATTTGATTCCATCTCGTGGAGGTACATATATGCAATATTTAAAAAAATGGGATTTGGCCCAGGTTTCCTTCAACTTATAAAACTACTGTACCACAACCCTGTCGCCAGAGTACAGACCAACAAGACGCTGTCATCCGGATTCCACCTACAGAGAGGCACCAGGCAAGGCTGCCCACTTTCCCCCCCTAATTTTTGCACTAACGATAGAAGGAACGGCAGCATACATGCGCGGCAAACCTGCCTGGAGAGGCATCCGCATCATGGGGTCCCCGCAGTTCATCTCTCTTTATGCGGACGACACAATGCTCTATATATCAGAGACCCGGATACTCACCTACCACCTGTGATGCGAGACATTCTGGAATTCACAAAACACTCAGGATACAAGACTAATCAGGCTAAGTCCGAAATAGTACCGCTGTCCAGGTCCACAGTCCGAACTACAGCCATGCATGACTTTTAGTGGTCCCCCACCAGAGCTAGATACTTAGGCATTATACTAGCACCAGATAGGAAAACTCTACGCCAATAACTACTCTCCACTACTGCTTCAGTTGGAATGTAAGCTTAACTTATAGGCTAAGTTACCACTATCCCTGTATGGCCGTATCTCGCTATTGAAAATGGTAGTGGTACCGAAGTTGCTATATTTATTCAACGGCAGCCCAATCTGGCCAGGTAGGAAACTCTTCGACACAATACAGAAACTGGCCTCTCGATTTGTTGGGGGGTGGAGGGGTGCATGGCCAGAATCAGCTGGGCCAAGCTATTCGAAAATTATGACACCGGTGGACTAGCGGCTCCAGACTTTCTGCTATACTACTACTCGGCACAGGCACACTTCGCGAGATACTGGAATGATGCTAATGAACAATATGCACATATACGGGCAGAAGAGTTTGCAGCATCGCCCATGAACCTTAAGAGCATGATCTTCGCCAAGGTTGCAGAAGAGAGAATATTGGCAGACCCGGTGTCATCGACGGTACGTGCATGGACACAGATCCTCAAGAGAGTGGGATGTGTCATACCGTACTGGCCACACCTACCTTTATGGCACTACCTTGGACTCAAACCCACTGGGTACCGAACAATAAGCTAAGGTGGGGGAACTTTTCCCAGAGGGATGGTTTCTTACAGCTACAGAGATCCAGAACAGGGCGGGAGCCGGACTATTAACAATGCTGCAACAGCAGCGACTAAAAACGGCATGCAAGAAGAAATGGCCATCTTTCTCGATGGCGCCACCTATACACAAATTCTTAACCAACGTTCTGACACAGGACGGCTTAACCAACAGCGTCTCCACGGTGTACAGAATAGTACAAGACAACACCCCATCCAAGAATGAGATGAAAAGCAAATGGGAAGCAGGCTTAAACATTGAAATTCATGAGCAACACTGGACAAATTAATGCAGCTATACCAAAGCCATCTCCCAATTTGCTAACCTCAGACTCATCCAGTTCAAAATCCTATATCACCTGCACGTCACTCCTAGTAAGATCTCCTATTTTGATCCCTCAAAACAAACGGTGTGCCCCAAGTGCGGCACAAGAGCTGCAAACTCGATACATATGTATTGGGGATGCCCACCAATCAGGCTATTCTGGGAGGAAGTAGTAGAAACTATGAATTATATATTGAACACAGATCCTGGCCACGCTGTTGAAATACCTACTAGGGGATATTGGGAAAACAACCACAAGGACCCGCAGACTATTTGCAGTGGGAGGAGCCATAGCCAAGCGGTGCATCCTCATGAAATGGAAATCCACAACCGCTCCCACACACAAAGCCTGGCTCCGGGACCTGATAAATGTTCAGCAATGCGAAGAAACCCATGTACAAGGTATCCAAACCACCTCAAGACCCAAAGACATATGGGCCCCCCTCAGATCATACCTACAGAATGCAGAAACTTCACAAGAAAATAAATGTGGACTGATGCGACAGCGATAAAGCAACCCGCAATGCAATGACCCATCCCTCCCCTTCCCCCGTGTCTTGATCCTTTGAATGTGAAGCCCTAAACTAAACTATACCCGCCGCATGTACGAGTGTCCTACGGTCTTGATGTAACTGTAATGATCTCTGCGATAAGTTTTGCCAGTAATAAATAAAGTTTAAAAAAAAAACAATGCACCACCTATGAGGGAAAGCAAGTATCAAAGTCAAATGGAATAGAAGAGTCTACAGGGAGCTAGGACAGCCAAAGTCAATTGGAGCAAAGTCTATGGAGCGGAGGCACTTCTTAGATAGTCAGTCTTTCTCAAAGTTAGAGTTTTTTTAAGAAAAATCACTGTTGGGTCACAAGCTGTTACACTTGTGGAGGTTAGAGCTGAAATCACTATTAAAAGCAGCTACTGCAAGTCTCAATTGGGAAGAGCAAGCTACAGACTCTGAGGTAAGTACCCCAAGTCAAAACAGTACCTTTGGTTAGTAGAAAAGGGTCCAGCTGGTTTCTGCCTGGTTGCAGCGATGCAGATCCTGTGTTCCTCGGCCTCAGTTATCGGGACAAAAGGGAGGAAGGCTGGGGACTCCTACAGCAGCAATTCGAAGGTCGGCAGCAGCTACAGGCTCTTTCCGGATCAGCAACACTTTGCGGTTTCAACGAAGGTAAACCACACCACCGCAGATCTTGGATACCAGTTGGTCTTCCTTCACTCCTTGAGGCCTGCACTCTGGTGAGGGAACTAGAGCTCTGGTCATCCTGCTTCTGGATGGTGCTGGGGAGACTCCTAGAGCTTCTGGCTGGATCATAGACCTTGCACTAGACTATGGATTTCTCGACCCCTGGCACTCTGGTTCCTGCAGCAGCAAAGTAGTACAGCCAGTTGGGGAAGGTCTTCCAGTGGAGTTCGTCTTGGGGGTTAGTTGGTCCCACTAACCCAAGGGAAGAAGTCGCTTACAGAGCTTCTCTTGTTGATCAGAAAAAGGAGTTTCAGTACAGCAGCAGGGCTTCACCGGGCAGTTCAACGGTCGAGGAGGATGCAGCAAGCTTCGTTCAAGGTTTCTTCACCGTGTTGTTCTTCCCAGTGGTCAACTTTGTCTTCAGTCCCAAAACCCTTGCCTTTTAAGCAGGTTTCTCCCATTCACACAGGCTAGCTGTCACTAACACAGCAGGGTGTCTGTCCTGCAAGGACAGCCAGCCAATCAAGACAGGGTGCATTCAGGCATTCCTAAAGACAAATGACAGGGGAGTTTCGGGAACCTACCTCACTTCCTGCCCTTCCAGACACACTGGAGCCAGAGACAGGTTTCAGTACTGAAGCCAGCCAAAGGCATGTTAGGGAGAATTCTCAAATGTGCTAATTCCCCGGAGCAACTTTGCTGGATTTTGAGGACTTGATTTTTTTACCTGGAAAGAGTGTGATTCTTTTTCCCAGTCTCATGTATTTTGATGTATGTTTTACTCTTGTGTTCTTTGATTATGGCGTTTTAAGATAACTCCATAGGTATCTTTTCATGTGTGTTACAGAGCACCCTCAATGCAGTGACACAGGGATGTCTTTTTAGACTTCCAAAAGGTTTAAATACCTTCTCTGGGATAAACTACTGTTTCCCAGAGAATGTAAGGTTAAATTGACTTTACTAGTCTTTTTAAATTCCTAGACCCAGCACACACTATCTTCCCATAGAGTGCTGGAGGGGTTACCTAGCATCCCCTGTGTCTAGAAACTCATGTAGCAGTCAAATGCTACCTTTTTCTATCGAAATGGCTGGGTACAGTGGTTTCACAACGAACTACCATGATTTATCCCGACCGCAAACACCAGTAGCTAAAAATCGTGGGAGCCATGTTTTCCAAGATGGCGCCTTAAGCCCCTTTTTGTTTAAACAGGTCCTTGTCTTTTCACCATTTCTTTTTGGAAAGGTCCTTCTAGTGTTTGTCTCTGCGCGCCAAACCAGGTTTGGTCCCTTTGTTTCTATGCCTTTGGCGGGCTTCAGGAATGAAGACGGCCTCTGGCGTCTGAGTGTCTGGAGTGGGCAGGAAGTGAGTGAGGTGCCCAGAAACTCCCTGTGCTTAGTCTCCCAGGAGACCCAAATGCACCCTGGCGTGATTGGCTGGCTGACTGTCCGGCAAGGACATCCACCATGCTGGGTGAGTGGCAGCTAGGCTGGAATGAAAGGGAGAAAACTATTTAAAAGGTGAGTCTCTTGGACTGGAAAGCAGAGTCGACCACTGGAACGGAAGAACCAAAGACTAGCTGGAAGAGGACGGCTATTGCAACTCCTCGACCACGTTTGCCCGGTGAAGCCCTGCTGCAGGTCCGAATTGCCAAGTTCATCTAGACAGAGAAGCCCCTTCAAGGACGACTTTGGGACCAATCAACTCGTAAGCCACTTGGATACCATTCTCGAAGCTGGTTAGGGAAGGACACCAGCCTGTGTGCTTGAATTACAGCTACTCGAACTGAAGTGACTCCATTTTGTCCGCGTTTTCCGAATATACCGTGCAGTACAGGAGTCCCGACGTCCTCCCTCTTGTCCCCACGACTGAGGCTCAGGAACAGTGAGATCTGCAGGAACTGCCAGGAACCAACGTCTTCAGCTGCATCTTTTGCTTCATATTAAGGTACTGTGCCAACCTGATTGAGAGAACGCCTCTCTCGCGGTGAAAGTTCGTGGAACTTTCCCAACTTGCAGGCCTAATCAGCTTGTGACACAACATATGATTCTTTTTCATACAAACTACTTCTGAGAACTTTGGCAGAGACTTTACCGTTTACTTCAAGAACTGCTCTTTCTTTTCTAAGGCACTAGTCCATTGACTTTGGTCTAGGCCTATTGAACTGAATCGAGTCTTCTAGTGAACTAAAACTATTTGCACTGTCTAAGAAAGTATTTGTGATCTATTCGGCTAACTTGTGCCTTTTTCTCCCATTGAATAACTGAAATGCCATTTTCCTCCTATATCAGGGGAGCCTAATTTGTTCAGAAACTTATTTGTTTGGTATTGAATTGTGTTTGTGTATAATATTAAGTTGCCTCCTTCCAGTGAATGTTTTCTAAATGATTGTGTAATAAATTAATACGTGTTTTACCAAGAAACCTTGAGTGTAAGTGTCTACTTGAATCAATGTGATTGTAAGACCTCTGTGTAACCTCTTGTACTGCTCACATTCCCTCTTGAGATAAGCCTGGCTGCTCAGCTCGCTACCACAAAACTGTGTAGTACAGACTTATGTCAAAGGTTGGTTTTTGCTTACACCTGTAGTCCTAATTGTATGTGGTGGTCCCAGGGGGTACTGCATGAAATTCTGCCTAACAAGGCAAAACAAAAAGGGCTCAAACCTGGTTTGGCGCGCAGAGTAAAACCCAAGAAAGACTTCACAAACAGAAAATGGTGAAAAAAGAAGACCACAGCCATTTTGACAAAATGGCCACCCATGGTGCTATATACTGCAGCTGAGGATTCAGACTGCGGTAGAAAAGCACAATGGTAGGACATTTTCTTTTATTAATATATTTTTATTAGTTGTTTTTAGTTCGATCAACAAACATTTACAACAGTTACATTAAAAAAGAAATGCATTAAAACTTACTTACCAAGTACATCAAAATGCTTTCTTATATTGCTTCATTATAAATTACAGTTTAACATACACTGTTGCTGTATTGGCCCGACAGCAGCATTATATGACCAGCATACAAGCGTCGCTAATTTGTTTACAATTATTGCTTACTAAACTTTAAAAGGGCATCAAATAAAACACGATTCTTCCCGTATTTCAAGTTATTTATTTGTCCAACAGTTGCAAATTATAATCAAACGTAATTGTGACAGTGCCAGAATAGTCCTTGTGGAATTGCCCCACATGCATGCAATCCAGAACCATTCCCTAGCTGACTCAGTCATACCCAGATCATCTGATCCTAATAATGTTAATAGGATCTTTTCAAAATCAGTAGATTACCAAATGTTTGGTCATCTTGTTCTGTTCAACAACTTTACATAATCTGCAGTTATCTGTACCGTTTACTCTAGTTGTGGGACACCAATTCTTAATTCTTTCATATGTGGGACTTTGATTTAACTTAAATCGCAGGTATATATCCTGCAATTTATTAAAAGGAAACTGAAAAATGTATGGCCTGCGGGGCAACCTCTTTGTTGTAAACTTGGCAGTTTCCCTATAAAGCTTCATTTCCGAAATGGACTAATTAGTACTACACCAGTCATATTCAAATTATTGTTAACATGTAGTAGACGAAATTCTATGTCTGGTGTGAGCCCAATTTCTGCTAGCAATTTTACCATACAATCATAGTACTTTACCATTGAGAGCGGATTACGCTCCGTAATCATCCAAAATTTTTGTATAATGAGTTAGCAGGTGGATTTTTTTTTGCTAGAATAGCCAATAAGTGCCAGTGAAATCTTGTAGACAAGGATGTGAGACCCAATATTCGTCTCAGAATTGCGTTGGGCAGAGACTTGGCCATTGGCAACGTGCTTTTCCAAAGTCCCCCTGCAACTGGTCAAGTATGTTGTCAATAGATATTAGGCACATATCTATCCCATAAAGGATTATAGCCTCAACTTTAAGGGTATATAATTCAAGCAGGGGGACTAGTGAAAATGTACAGTACTTAGTATAAACAATACGCATTTGTGTAGATAATGTCACCTTTCTTTTTAAGAACGACCTTCCACATTTTAGCTGAGTAGGCATCAACCAATTCATACCCCAAATATTTGATCGATGTTGCACATGGGATAAAAATACTGTTGATCGTCCACCGCTAAGTTGAAACTTTCCTCTTGCAATTTTGAAATATAAACACCCTTGATTTGTTAGCGTTACACTGCAGAGTATGCGCATGTAAATATGAAGCAAAGAGATTCAGCTTTGTTTGCAGCCCAAAAGTTGTGTGGTCAAAGATCAAAATGTCATCAGCAAAGGCGAGCCAATGCAGCTTTAAGTGGCCCAGCCTTGCAGGATATCACATTCAATTTACCCTGATCTCCTCAATATCACAGAGGTATAGGTTGAACAGGGTTGCTGCTAAATTGCAACCCTGTTTAACCCACAACTCCGTGATTATCGCATTGGTTGTTGCACCTGTGTTGTTAATCCGTACCAGATGGGCGGTATTGTGGTGTAATTTTCGAAATTAATGCAATTAGATGAGCTGGAATAACCAGCTGTCCCATATTTTCCCACAACAGGCTGCTAACGACACAATCAAAGACCGCAGTGAGGTCAAATGAAGCCATGTATAAAGGGCCTGTGTTCGAAATTTTCGATTTGGCAAGGAGGTGAGCCAAGATTGATGCATTTAAGGTTCCACGCATTTGTGCTCGAAAGCCAATTTGAAAACGTGACAGGATTTTATATTTTTTTATGTGCGCCTGAAGTTCTTGTAATAGTAAAATTGAAAACACTTTTGCAGAATCATCTATCAAGGCTATCGGCTGAAAATTATTGGGGTCAGTTCTATTTCACTTTTTGTATATCGGGACCACTATGGAGTTTGGCTAGGATACAGGTATCCTAGATGTTAATATAATGTCAAATTTTAACTTTTAGAATCAATGCCCAAAAAGTAGGATTCTGTTTAATCACACAAGGTGGAATGCAGTCTGGGCCAGCTGCTTTCAAGTAATTCAGTGCCCCAATTGCGGCCACTACTTCCTCAATTGACCAACTCTTAGATGGCTCTGATAACAGAGCAAAAAGGTTAATCCTCATGCGGATTTGCATCTGAAAACTTTATTCCATACCTCCGACGTAATGTGAGCTGTTTGGTCAGTGATGGCGATTTGCGTATCAGACCCGAGCATCGTCCACGTGGTTCGTCTATCATTGCGACAAAGATTGACAATCATTTTCTGGTTCGTCAGATTGTGTAGGTAACGTCTAAAATTTAGACATTTGTTCCTGTATGCATTGCACAAGATCTTTTTCCTTTTGAGAAATTTGCTAGGCGATAAAGACTGCTTTTAATTTTCGTAAATCAGAATTTTTCCTATATTTAGCTAATTGGATCTCCCTGCTATGTGGCTGGGAGTGGTTTGCTTTGGTTCGATTTTGTTTTTGCACCAGCTGCTCAACTGCCATGCTAATTATATGAGAATATCTCATCGCTCTTTGTTGCAATGTCATACAAGATACCCCAATTTTTTTGTCAGAAATCAAATGGTTGTCAATCATATTGTTTAGTTTGTCGCAGAGATGAGTGTTCCATCGTAGCGAAAACCGTGGGCGATTCAAGAGGGCCTGAGACAAATCACACCTCAACTGCGAGACATTTGCTTGAACAATCAAGCCAAACATTAAGTGATCCCCAACACCTGGCTCAGTTATAACTATCTATCTCACTACATTGTTCCTGCATGTTAGACGATACTGCGTAAAAGTCTATGCATGAACATTTTAAGCCTCTCCTCCAAGTAACCTGGGGTGATTGCATGTTAAGATTAACAAATGCAATCTCCCAGTTGGAAAAAAAATGCAATCCATTGTTCCCCTCATACTTTGGCCATAGATGGAGTGGCAATGCCATCTGGACGAAGCATAGTGTTAACCACATTTACACAGTGTGCATTGAAGTCACCCCCTATGAGTATTTTACATTCTGGCGTCTGGACTGTGACCTCCTCACGAATCCTTGCTACGTTAGCAAGTATTAATTCCATCTTAATCTGTGCCGGATTATGATAGATAGAAATTAAGAAAATATCATGGGGTTGTTCCATAAAAGAAACCAATACTGATAAAAAAAAAAAGCTGGTGAATTGTGAACTAACTTTGTGGTCATCATATTTGTGTTCAAAAATATTGCCAGGCCACCGTGAGGTCTCCCAAAGGGGCCTCGAAGGACCTCCCGCATGAAACACAGTAAACCCTTGCAATTGGAACTTATAACCACACATAGTTTCTTGACATAATATGTCATTTCATTTGTACGGACTGTACATTTCTGCCCAAGTGAGTAAATTAGTAAACCCACCTGAGTTCCAAGAAACAATCTTTAGAGATGGTTTGCTACTATGTGGGTATGTTGTTCCCAAGTGGCATTAGGGTACCCGCCAGTGACGACAGCCAAGACCAATCTTTACTGATGGTAGGAAGGGCAACAAGTTGAGCGATCACCACCGCCTTGGGTGCCACATTCAATGATGCCCTAGTATCATTTATTACTGCTGGCCTTTGTATTTCTACCGGTGTTTCTTTAAAGGAGGTGGCTTCCCTCAATAGAGTCGAAAATAAATGGAGTTCCGTCTCATGCTGCCCCACCAAGTCTGCTATAATTGTGTTTTGGAGTTGGAACACCATCCGATGATTATTAAACGCCGTAAGTGTAATTCATTCGCCGTCACTCGAATTGAGGGTTCTCAAAGCTGGAATTTTGTGAAAGGCCTGCAGCATAAAGGAACGCTTGAGCGTCTTATAACCATTAATTTCCGCAGTGCTCAACCACCCCATGATTGTAGAGGTTGTCGTCATAATCGCATCATTCGCAGTAGGGCAAGATATCGATTTTTTAATCGGTAGGGCCGAGTTAGCAGAGGTCTTTTTTTCATTCACGGCAGGATTTGGGACAAATTACCGATCCAAATTCGTGTCATTTTTTGGTGCCTCTATGGCGTTCACCACATGCTTATCTGCCCTCTCACAGATAGAAGAGTTTTGAGGTATGCCCAAAACCTTCATTGGCACTTCCCCCTCCGTAGCCTCTGCTGTAGATTTCCCCAAATTCGTTTTTTTATTTGCAATTGGTTTATGAAACATTGATAACTACGTTTGTTGGGAAGCGTTAAACTGGAGGTGAATTCCCTTCGTTTTGCAGAGATTATTTTGGGCACTTGATCTTCTGCCACAATTTTAGGAAGAGGTTTATGTTCACATTCCATAGCGGTACTTAACCTGTTTTGCACCGCACTTTTACTAGTAGCGTCTTCGTCTTTCCCACTAACAAGTTGTAGAGCCCTTTTACTTTCCTCAGAAAGTTCATCCAAGTTAATGCTATGTCCTGTGCTAGGGAGCATGGTAGAAACCGGTGTACCCCTTCCCACCTCTTTTTGTTTTGCGGTTAGCGTTGTTGATTTGTTTTTGTTTTCCAGTTTTTTTGTCTGTTTGTCTGTTGCTAACTGCGCTGCTTTTCTTTTAAGTGCACAAAAGTACAGACGTTTCTCTTTTCTAGATGTAAAATGAAGTCCAGTGCCATTTACACTGGAATTGTCGTGCACTCCCGCGGCCTCCACTTGGTTCTCAGCTTTTTGCACTACGGCCTCTATCAAGATAGTGAGGGCAGAGGGGCTATCAGGGTGAAAAATTACACCCAGCTGAGGACTAGGTTGTTCAGTTTCCAATGTGGTCCCCTGTGCAGCATACTCTACTTCAAGAAAAAAGTGTATCTGGTCTATTTTTTCACTATTTTGAATCACCTTTTGACACAATTGAGTGTGTGTTAGTATTTGAACCATAGCAGCATCACAAGTATCGGCAACAGTTTGTGCAAAATGTTTGCAGAAAGTTAAAGATGGGTGGCCCAGCTTCCTGTATGGGTGTAGTTTGTGTTGCTACAGATACTGTGGTGGGAATGATCATTTGGGGGAGGGGTGCTATGCAACCACCTTCACGCTTATAATTGTCGGCAAAAATGGAACCCTCCAATTTGTTTAATTTTGACAAGACCTCAAATTGGGCGGCTTTCAAATCCTGTAATTGATGAATGTAATCATGTCCCCTTTCTAATAAATTAAGCACCCTTGTTAGAATGAGATAGGAGGCCTCTAAATTCTGTATATCCTCAGATGGATTTAATAGGTCAAACCCCAAAGGGGGCATACCATTCCTTTTTGAAGGGCTAGTCAAGTATTGGTCATTTGTGGCCAAAGGAACTTTTTCATTATTCAAAGAATTAATGACAATGGGGCCCTTAACTGCATCAGTTATAAGCCATTCATTCGAAGGCAAATTGTCATTTGAGTCACTTATGTTAATGGGGACAATTGGGGAGACAGCCTCACTATAATGAAGATGGACATTTGCCATCTTCCCTGCCGCCGCAGTGATTGGTGTAGAGGGCCCTAATGACAAACGTACCCGCTTTTCAAGTTCCACGAGCACTGCAGGCGCAAGAATAGAAATATCCGACCGGGCATGGCTTTGTTCCTCCCCAATATCATCCAACAAAGCAGGCACCCCATCTTCTTGCATACTCCAAAAACTTTTTCTCGGTCTCTGAGCTACATCATTATGTGCAAGCGAGGGATAGGGATATGGCTGAGAGCTGGGATTAGCATATTGCTCATTTAGAGCCCGTGCATATGCAAAGGATATTTCATGGCATATGGTATCCGCATTGTGAGAATTATGAGGAGCATGTGTTGTGGCCATGAGTTTGCTATTCGCTAGAGTAACACCACTATTTCCCGAAGAGTTCATTGCTGAAGTTGAATCCACCTGGTTATTCACATGCTTGGGCGCTTTGCTTTTGTGAGGGCATTTTGACTATTAGTTCACACGGGCCACATCTAAACACTGCGGGGCAACTCCGGCTATGCAAATCATTTAAAAAAATTTAAAAAAAAATCGATGCCACTTATCACAGTGCCAATGTAGTTCTAACATGTGATTGAAAGTTGTAGAGCAAGACATGGAGTCCACGATGTCTCACATTCTCACCTCAGGCCATGCTATTTGCATCACTACGCACATAAGGAGGATGGCCTGGCTACGGCCACCAAATTCAACCCGGACATCCAGGAGCAAACACTGGATCTTCCTTTTGAGGCTGGCGACCTGTTACATTTCACTACGGACAAGGAAATGGATAAGAAGAAAAACAGCTCACAGACTGCAAAATCTTTGTCAAACCTCAGTAAGGCCACCCCGAAAACATACAACCAGATGCAGCAGTCAGACAAGGGTCGGTCCTTTGGCGAGTTTCGGGGCTTCCAGGAACAACAGTCCAGACAACTGGAAAGGTCTCAGAGCCAGCACCGGCGCAAACACAAGAATGCACACAAGGGTTCTTTTCAGTACCCCTCCTCAGCCTCAGGCATAAAAAAGGAATGACACGCCCATCCGTGTCCATGACCCAGAGACCAGTGATTGGTTGTTAGGAGAAGAACAAGTTACTTTCTTACCTGGTAACGTTCTTTCGAAGGGATGGTCCGACGACGTATTCCATATCTATGACATGTAATCACCACAGCTGTGCTGCTTCGGAAACTTTTTCGGCGTCTGCGTCCTGCCTCGATGACGTCGATGCGCCGCCGTCGAGGACCTCCTCCGACGTACGACGTCATCCGATGTGATAAGTAGGACGCACGACGCCAGTAGCCTCAGTTGTAGTTTTTTCCCCCAGAACGTGTGACATTAGTCAACTGCCAGTCCGACACAAAGCCTTGCGGAACGTAAGCTGCAATCGCAACAGAAATTCTGCAGCGGGGAAGGCAGGGTGGGAGCGATATGGAATACGTCGTCGGACCATCCCTTCGAAAGAACGTTACCAGGTAAGAAAGTAACTTGTTCTTCGAGGGGATTGGGTCCTCCGACGTATTCCATATCTATGACAGACTCCCAAAGCAGTACCAAATCAAGGAGGAGGGAAAGAATTTAGAAACAAAATTTAGAATAGCCAATCAAATAGCAGAGCAAAGGACCGCCTTGCCAAAGGCCAGATCCTGCCCTCTGATGGAATCGAGGGAATAATGCCGTACAAATGTATGTACTGAAGCCCAGGTGGCAGCATCACAGATGTTGCGAATAGGAACACCCCTCTGCAGGGCAGTAGATGCAGCCACGCCCCTGGTAGAATGGGCCCGCAAGCCAGCCGGTGGGTCCTTACCCGCCAAGCGGTAACACTCCGAGATGGCCAAAATAATCCAGCGTGACAAAGTCTGTTTCGTCACAGCTTGCCCCAAGCGCTTACCAGCGTAACCAATAAAGAGTTGATCGTCCACTCTGACCCGGGACATGCGAGAAACATAAAAGCTCAAAGCTCTCCTAGGATCAAGCCTATGGAGCCTCTCCTCTTCCTTACCAGGATGCGGAGGAGGATAGAAAGCCGGAAGAACAATCTTCTGGGCCAAATGAAATTCCGTCACTACCTTTGGAAGAAAAGAAGGACGAACTCGAAGGACAACCCTGTCCTTGTGAAATACAGTGAAGAGTGGCTTAACAGAAAGTGCCTGTAACTCACTCACTCTGCGAGCGGAAGTAACCGCAACTAGAAACGCAGTTTTCAAAGTCAACAGCCTCAAAGGGCAAGAATGTAAAGGCTCAAACGGAGCACCCATAAGAAACCTAAGAACAAGGTTTAAATCCCAACCGGGCACCAGGAAAGGCGACGGAGGGAACACATTAGTGAGCCCTTTCAGAAACTGTGAAATTAAAGGGATTTTAAAGTAAGAACATTCTTCAGATGAGCGCTTAAAGATGGACAGCGCCGCCAGGTAACCTTTAATGGTACCCACTTGCAAGCCCCTGTGGGCCAAAGAAAGCAAAAAGGACAGAACCATGGGGATGTCACATGCAAAAGGATCCACATTCTGAACTCTGCACCAGTCGCAGAACTTACGCCAACGGCAACGGTACAGAGACTTAGTTGCGGGCCTTCGGGCCGAAAGCAACACCTCCATCACGTCTTCAGGGAGGTCCCAATCCTTATACCTCAACCTTTCAGAAGCCAAGCGTGAAGGTTGAGGGATCTGACCTCTGGATGGAGAACCTGACCCCCCTCCCGTGAGAGCAGATCGTCTCGGTAGGGAAGACGACGTGGAGGGCAGATGGACAAGTCGAGAAGGTCCGGGTACCACGTCCTCCGAGCCCACGCCGGAGCAATGAGGATCATCCGGGAACCGAACTTCCGCAACCTCCGCAGCACTTGCGGGATGACGGGGACTGGAGGAAACGCGTACAGCAGCGGGAATGACCACTCCACCACAAACGCGTCGCCTAAGGCTCCTTTCGGAGGAAATTCCCGCGAGCAAAACCTCTCGCACTTCCGGTTGACACTGGAGGCGAAGAGATCCACTTGAGGGGTCCCCCAAAGGGCGAAGATCTCCAGGAGAATCTCCTGAGCCAACTCCCACTCGTGAGAGATCGCGCTCTGCCTGCTCAGAGCGTCCGCCGTCACGTTTTCGTCTCCGGCCAGATGAACTGCCGAGATCGAAACTTCCTGCCGGATGGCCCAGAACTCGAGCTGCATCGCCTCCCTGCACAGAGGAAGTGACCCTGCCCCCCCCTTTTTGTTGAGGTAGTGCATGGCCACAGTGTTGTCCGTCATGATCAGGACAGCCTTTCCTCGCACAGTCGGCAGAAAAGCCTTCAGGGCTAGCCTGACGGCCCTCAGCTCCAACAGATTGATATGGAGTCTGGACTCCGACGGAGACCAACGACCGCTGACTGTCAGCCCGTTGGCATGAGCTCCCCATCCCGTGAGGGATGCATCCGTCACGATCGTCACCTCCGGCCAGGGTAGCCAAAACGGAGCCCCCTTCATCAAGTTGCCTTCGACAGCCCACCACAGAAGGTCCCGGGCGACCGAGGGCGGCACCTGAACCGGGTCCGACATCCTGCCGGAGGACTGCGACCATTGCGTCTTGAGTGCCCACTGCAAAGATCTCATCCGCAGGCGAGCCTCTGGCACCAGAAGAATGCAGGATGCCATGAGGCCGAGCAACCTCAAGAACTCGAACGCCGGGAGCGTCTGGGCATGCTGAAACTTGTGCACCATCTGCTGAATGTGAAGAGCCCTCACCTGGGGAGGAAAACACTGCCCCAGGGAAGTGTCGAGCACTGCTCCGATGTACTGGAGCCTCTGTGTTGGCGTCAAATGGGACTTCTTTAAATTGAGGGAGAAGCCCAGCCTGTGAAGGGAGTGGCAGGCGACGGACAGATGATCCAGGACTTGCTCGGGAGAGCTCCCCCTGATCAACCAATCGTCCAGGTAGGGGTAGACGTGAAACCCCCCTTGCCTGAGATGCGCTGCCACCACCACCATGAGCTTGGTGAAAACCCTCGGGGCGGAGGTCAAACCGAACGGCAGGACCCGAAACTGAAAGTGCGAGTCGCCAACCGCGAACCTCAGGTACTTCTTGTGCTTGGGATGGATCGGCACATGGAAGTAAGCATCCTTGAGGTCGAGTGACACCAACCAGTCCTGAAGCTGAAGGGCCTGGAGGACTTGAGAGAGAGTAACCATCTTGAACTTGTCCTTCCTGAGGAGTTTGTTCAAACCGCGCAAGTCCATGATGGGTCTCAATCCCCCGTCTTTCTTCGAAATCAAAAAATAAGGGGAATACCATCCCTTGTTCCTCTCCGCTACAGGCACCAGTTCTATGGCGCCTTTCTCCAGCAGGGCTTGAATTTCCTGCGCAAGGAGCGGATCCGGACACTTCAAAGAGAGGTTCCCCGGTGGATTGTCGCGAGGCCTGTGCCGAAAGGGAAGACAGTAGCCGTGGGTTATGATCTCCAGAACCCACACATCTGAAGTAATGGCACGCCACTCTACAAGATGCTGCGCCAGCCTTCCCCCAACCGGCGAACCATGGTACATGGCCTCATGACTGAGTAGGAGCGGCTGCGGCGTTACCTGAGGGCAAAGAGGCAACTGCCCGAGCGGCCTTGGCACCACGGGTACCTTGTCGTCCACCTCTGGTACCCCTGCGTTGGCCCCTTTGACTGCCAGCTCCTCTCGCTCTACCAAAGGACGAGTAATAGCGAAAGGAGCCACCCCTCCACTGCTGTCCCCTAGGACGAAAAAGCGGAGGTTGGCGAACTGCAGCGCCCAACGACTTCGCTGCAGCTTTTGAGGTCTGCAACCTCTCAAGGCTCTCGTCAGCCTTGCTGCCGAAAAGATGTTCACCATCAAAGGGCATGTTGAGGAGCCGGGACTGCACATCAGGAGCAAACCCCGACTTCCGCAACCACGCAAACCTGCGTATCACGGTGCTCGCCGCCATGGACCTACTGACGCATTCAGCTAAGTCCAAACCCGACTGAACGGACTCACACATGGCATCCTTACCATCCTGGACCATAGCAAGGAAACCATCCCGTTCGACCCCTTCGGGAATATGTTCAGCCGCTAACGCAACACAGTTCCACAGAGTGTGCGTGAAACGCGACAAGGCACAAACGGAGTTGGCCGCCTGAAGCGCCATACCACCAGAAGAAAACACCTTCTTCGCCCAGCCATCAAAACGTTTGTCGTCCCTATCAGGAGGGATGGTAGGGTACGACGCCTGCTTTGCCGGGGCCGTGGCCGCCTGCACCACCAAACTTTCCGGAGTGGGGTGCCTGGTCAAGTAGCAGGGGTCGCCACTGGCTGGACGGTATTTTCGCGACAAGGATCTGCCCACTGCCGGGAGACTCTCCGGAGCAGTCCAAGCCGCCGCCACCCTACGCTGTAAAGCCATATGGAACGGCAGTACCGGGTCAGTTGGGGGACCAACATCAAGGATGTCCGTCAGATCATCCTGCACAAACTCCCCTGGGGGAGCAGACCATTCCAGATACTCAGACACCCTAGCCATAAGGCGCCGGTATGAGGAATCGGCATGGGAGCCAGGCTCAGGCCGACCAAATTCCACCTCCGGAGAGGTGTCCAGTCCACTGGCATCATGCAGCGACTGCCTCAAATCGTCAAATTGACTATGGCCCGAGACAATGTCATCCGGCACCTGACTAGGAACCAGGCCATCCGAATCCTCATCCGCCTCTGAAATATAATCCAAGTGGTGGAAAGGCACCCGAGAGTGCCTGCTCTTAACCAGAGCCTTCCTAGGGGGAACACCCGAGACTCGGGGCACCTCCGACACGAAAGGCGTCGATGGCGTCGAGCGAATCGGCGCCGACGTCGAGAAAACCGGGATCGGCGTCGACGTCGAGGAAATCGGCGTCGACGTCAGATGCAGCGCCTCCAGTATCGGCGGCGTCGACACAGCCCTCGAAGCCGGAGCTCCGAGCGTGTCCCTCGACGACCTGACCGTCGACGGCTTCGACGACTTCCTCGGAGCCGGAGCCTCGAGAAAGCCTGTCGACGCCCTCGACGCCTCAGACGTCGATGTCTTCCTCGAAGACATCACAGGTGCACACGGTCTCGATCGCGTCGAGGACCGGGACCTGGAACGGGTACGGCGAGAACGAGCCCCCTTGTCCGAACGGGACCTCTCCCGTGACTCGCGCCGACCACTCTTGCGAGCGGTGGCTCTCGACCTCTCACGGCCGACCCCACTCGGGGGCGCGGACGGTTGAGTACCCTGCGACTCAAGAATCGCCAACATCTTCTTCCCGAAGGAAGCCCATTCCTCCGGCGTCGCACGGCTGGCGGGGTAACCGACGTGCCGGGCAGAGTCCTCTGAAGAGGACCTGGAAGGCGACCGGTGTCGGCGCTTCCGAGAATGCCTCGAAGAGGCTGAGGAGTGGCGAGACCGACTCCTAGAAGAAGACCGACGAGACTTCCGACGATGACGCGGAGAGTCACCCCTCGAATCATCCGTCGAAAGCCCCGCCGACTTCGACTTCCGGGGCTTGGACACCCGACCTACCGACAATTTCTTCTTACGTTCGCGTAAGGCCTTGGACGTGAGCGACAGGCAGTCGACACAGTCATCCGTGTCGTGGGCCTCCCCGAGGCACCAGAGGCAGGCATCGTGCGAGTCAGTCACCGACATCTTGGACCCACACTCCCCGCACTTCTTGAAGCCCGGACGCGGGGTTGAAGACGAAGTGGAAGACATCGTCGAAGGAATATCACAAACGAACAGGTTCGAAGAACCGGAAAGAACAGAACTCCAATGAGTCGAGGCTAGAACCGAGAAACACGAAGCAACACGTTCGCGGAAAAAACGGAACTGAGGCTACTGGCGTCGTGCGTCCTACTTATCACATCGGATGACGTCGTACGTCGGAGGAGGTCCTCGACGGCGGCGCATCGACGTCATCGAGGCAGGACGCAGACGCCGAAAAAGTTTCCGAAGCAGCACAGCTGTGGTGATTACATGTCATAGATATGGAATACGTCGGAGGACCCAATCCCCTCGAAAGACAGTTCAGAAATCAAACAAACTGATTTTTTTACAGAGGATTTCCAGCCTGACGACGGGGAATATTCATGAGCATGTGAATTCATGCCAGACCCATGCTAGAGAACAACAGTTACAGGTAAGTAACTTGTTCCTTCTCCAGCACGGGGTCTGGCATGGATTCACATGCTCATGAATAAAGAATACCTAGAAGTACACACATGCACAACCACGGGAGGTGGCAAGGCTAAGCATCTCTTACCTCCTCACCAACTCACCTTTAAGCGAACAGATTGCGCAGTACTGCTTGGCCGACTCTGGACTCCTCCCTGGAATCCCGGTCGACGCAGTAGAATTTTGTGAAGGTGTGCGTCGACCTCCACGTAGCAGCCCTGCATATGTCCAGCAGGGGCACACCAGACAGGAAAGCCGTAGATGCATCGATCGCTCTGGTCGAATGGGCTCTCGGACGGCCAGGCAATGGTCGGTTTGCCAACCGGTGACAATGGGTGATGCAGCCGGAGAGCCACTTGGAAATGGAAGCCTTGGAGAGGGCCTTCCCTTGGTTCACAGGGCCAAAGTTCACAAACAGCTGTGATGTCTTCTGAAAACTCTTTGTTCGGTCCACATAGAACTTAAGCGCTCTAGCCACATCGAGCAAGTGCAAAGGCTTCTCAGCTGGCGACGAGAAGAAAACAGGTAACACCAAGAGCTTGTTGAGATGGAAGTCCGACGGCACCTTGAGCATGAAGGAGGGGTGCGTCCGCAGCACCAGCCTCGTCTCGTGGAATGTGAAGTAAGGTGGTTTACAAGAGGGCCTGAATCCCTCCCACTCGTTGTGCGCAGGTGATGGCCATAAGAAACGCTGTTTACCACGATAAAAACTTCAGCGGTGCCGAATGCATAGGCTCAAACGGTGGAACCATGAGCCTTGTCAGCACCACATTTAGCTCCCAAGCCAGGGCCCGAGCCTTCACCGGAGGGAACTAACCGAAAAGTCCTTTTAAGAATTCCTTGACCAGGCGGTGTGACCATAACGACTACCGCCCGGAGTTCTGGTGTAGCGGGAGATAGCCACCTCATGAACCTTGATGGAAGCATGGGCCAACCCTGCCTTGGCCAGCGACAGTAAATAAGGCAGCATCTGTGGAGCTGTAATCCGTAGAGGAGAATATATCTGCCATGCTCCCTGACTGGGGAAACCTGCTGGTGAACCTCTGGCGCTTGGTGTTCGTCGCTGTCGCAAACAGATCGATCTGGGGATTTCCCCATCGTCGGAATAGAAGATCCAATCGGTCCTACCGAGGCGCCCACTCGTGGCATGAACACAGTTCCCTGCTGAGAGAGTCAGCCACAGTGTTCTTCACTCCTGCCAGATTAAATGGGACGAGGAACATCCCCTGGGCAACGGCCCATCACCATAGGTCCTGCACCTCTATGGAGAGAGCTAGGGATCTGGTGCCCCCCGGCTTCAGGATGTAAAACTTTGTGGTGGTGTTGTCTGAAAATCGGCACCACCTTGCCCTTGAGGGACGTAAGGAAAGACTTGAGGGCCCAAAACATGGCTCGTAGTTCCAGAACTTTGATGTGCAGCGACTTCTCTGGTAGTCAAAGGCCTCCTGTGTGGAGACGACCGGTGTGCGCATCTCATCCCTCCAGGGATGCATCTGTCGTGACTGTGTCCTGCTGAGGGGGGAGGGGGGGATATGGAAATCTCGACCTGCCGACAGATGCGCGCAGCACCCCACCGTCCAATTATTTCCACGGAAACTCTCGTCGAGGGTGATTTTGTCCTCGAAGCTTCCCGATACCTGGATCCAACGGGCGTCGAGGAACTCCTTCAGCGGTCGCATCCGCAGCTTGCACAGGCGCACAAGGTAAATGCACGACTACATCATGCCGAGGAGGGACTTGATGGACCTCCCCCATGAAATCTTCAGGGTCAACAGCCATTGTACCTTGCCCAGGATGGCCGCTATTCTCTCCTCCGATGGGGACGCCAGACAACACTGTGTTGAGCCGGGACCCCAGAAACAGTGCGTCCTGCGATGGCACCAAGCAGGACTTCGCAAAGTTTATCGAGAACCCCAGTTCCGTGAGCAGCCGAACAGTCCCCGCTGTGTGCTCGAAGGCGGTCTCCCTCGACTTCGCTCGGATGAGCCAATCGTCCAGGAAGGGGTAGACGTGAATCCCCTGCAGACGCAACCGCACCGCCACTGGCACCAGACACTTGGTCAAAACCCTTGGTGCTGACTTCAATCCGATGGGAAGGGCCTTGAATTGGTAATGCTGCCCTTGGACCACGAAGCGCAGAAACTTGCGGTGTCCCTTGTGAATGGGGATGTGGAAATAGGCATCCTCCAGGCCCAGCGACGATCGGAAATCCCCTTCTTCCAGTTGTCCGAGCACGTGCTGAAGGGTGACCATCCGAAACTTCTGGGACCAGATGTACTTGTTGAGGCGGGGAAGGTCTAGTAGAGGTCTCCAACCGCCTGTCTTCTTTCTTATGAGGAAGTACCGGGAGTACACTCCGGAGCCCCGGAGCCTTTTTGGGAGAAGTTCTATCACGCCCTTCTTCAGCATGGCACGTATCTCCAGCAGAAGTTGAGGGACGTGTATTTCCTTCCAGCCCCCAACGGTCGGTGGAGATGGACTTCCACACGCTGACGAAGTTCGCCAGCCGACCTACCACCAGGGTGCGCGGGTGGGGGCCCGACGTCGCGGCCGGTTCAATCCTGCTTCACCCTGGGGGCACCACCTTGGGGACCTTGCCGACAACGGCAACCTCCTCCGGACTTGCTGCGGCCCCTGTAGGCTTCCTCAGCCGAAGAGCAGGACGGTTGACGATAGGATGATGAGCCACCACCGAAACCTTTGGAGTATCCCTGATACTTTTCTACGGAGGCTCGAAATGACAGCCGTCGCTGCTGGAGCGTGCCCAAGGCCCGGGCCGTCTCGGTATCCGCCTTGATGGCCTGAAGAGATTCGTCCACTGTCTTGCCGAATAAGTTGTCCCTGTCGAAGGGTATGTCCAACACCCTCGACTGTACATCCCGGCGGAAGCTAGTGGCCTTGAACCAACCCCGCTGAAGGCAAATGCTGTTGCCCATCTGACGGAAGCCTGTGTTGGTGATGTCTGTGGCCACCGTGATGGCATGGTCCGATGCCACCTCGCCTTCTTGCAGGATCTCCAGCGCTTCCACTCTCTTGTCATTGGGAGGGAAGTCCAGGAGGGGAGCGATCTTGAACCAAAGCTCCCTGTCATAACAGGCCACGATGGCTACGGCATTGGCGCCTTGATCTTCGTCGCAGCCGACGAGATTAACTGCCGCCCCATGGCGTCCAGCTTCTTTCCCTCACCGTCCGGGAGGAGAGGAAATTGACGCCGAAGATCCGGAAGACTTCTTCGCCGCCGCCGAGAATACAGAGTCCGGGGACGGTTGGGATCTGAGACACCTGGGTGCAGAGTCCGGCACCCTGTACTTTTTCTCGTACCGGTCCCTCTTCGTCGGGGCCGAGGACGGGTTCTTCATTAGGGACAGCCCCTCGTCCGAAATGTCATCCAATAGAGGGACAGAATGCACAGTCTTCCTCTTGGCCTCCCGACGCTGGTACAGGAAGCCTTCCTTTTCCTCGGGGCTAGTTGAAACATCTGAGGCCCTACGGATCATGGCGTGGAAAGAGCCAATCTCGTCGGATGGCGAGGCCCTGGGCACTGGCGACGGGAGGTCCACTCCATCGTTGTCCATACCCGTCGTCACCGTACCCGGTTCCGTATCATCCCTCGGAAGAGGGATGGTGGCAAAGGATGGCAAGGAGGTGTAGGATGGATTCTCCTCTTGACAGGGGGTTTCCCCCAACAGCCCAGGTGCAGCTGGATCTCCCGCTGGCACCAGGGGCATCCCTGTCCGGATCTCTGAAACCGGTGTGCAATGCCTGTAGGATGTCCACCGACACATCCGCTGGCGGAGGTTGTTGTGGTGGCTACAACGGGAGCGATGGCAGTGGCATGATGTCATCTGGCTCCTCACCGCCCTGCTGCTCCTTGTCGGTTTCCTCATCACTCTCCACATCTGCTTTGCCAGGGTCCTTCCCATAGGACCTGGCCTCGACAAACTTCTTATCCAGCACGGCCTTCAGACCAGAAAGCTCCTCCTCCACGGAGATGTCAGAGCCCTGCATGACTACCGCCTCGGCACCCTTTCTGCTCAACCAGCAGGGACGGTATAGGGGAGATGATCGGCATCGTCTTCACCTGTGTCTTCTCAATGGGTAGAAAACACAATTCCCTCCGAGCAGGCAGTGAAACTCTCGTCTTAGGGGCCACCTCCTGCGTATCCGCTTCCGCAGCCTTCGCTAGGAACGCCACCACTCCTTCCAGCGAGGACTTTGCCTGGTGAACCCGGGCCTTCACGAACTTGGGCTAGCTTGAGGCCTTCACCTTGGGGGGTGGGTCAACGCCCCGCTCTCTCTTGGCTTTCTCTGTCAGAGTCGGCTGAGACTTCTCCAGAAGTTTACCCGGATGGTCCAACTTTCTCTTCTTCGCTGACCCGGAGCGTTGGCTCGTGGTCGAGGGTGCCACAGATGCCGTTCCCGACCTGGCCACTGATGAGCCCGTCCTAACGACGCTCCCGGTGCCAGCGGGCTTGCAGTGCTTTGCCTTATGTTGGGCCTCCGCCGCTGGAGTGCCCTCAAAGGTCTTAGAAGACCGCTCAGATTTCCTCTTGCTGGGTGAGGCTTGCTGCGTGGGGATCTTCGTCTGGAGCCACTCCGAGAGCCGCTTGCGACAGTCCTTCATGGTGCGAGGCACTATATACTTGCAGAACGCACCAGTCTCCTCCACGTGAGTTTGTTCGCAATGTAGGCAGTAAAGGCACAGGGAGTGTCCATTGTCCAGGAAAATGTTCTGTAGTCCACATCCAGGGCAGATCCTGATCAGAGGCGTCGAGTCTCCTTTATCTTCAGCCATGTCCAAGTGGAATAGGCCTCAAAGAATCTTCCGGAATCCTCCAAGAAGGGAACTCGACGATAAATCGCCGTTAAGGGGCGTAGACAGTTCAGAAAAACGGGTCCCCGTTAGTCAGATGATGGATCGATGGAGCTTGAGGCTCGATTGACCAAAAAAATAGAGAAAGCTCTAAGAAAAAGCGCAAAACGCAGTAAAATGCCTGAGAGCTAATCATGAGGACTCCCACCACTCGAACGTGCGGTAAAAATCTGAAGATGGCTGCCAGAGGGGCTTAGGGAGAGGGCAGTCATTGGCTGGGGGCAGAATGACCCAGAGACCAGTGATTGGTTATTAGGAGAAAGACAGTTCAAAAGTGAAACTGAAACTGATTTTTTCTTTACAGAGGATTCCCAGCCTGACGAAGAATATTCATGAGCATGTGAATCCATGCCAGAGTACCAGTTGGCGCCTTGGACCGCTTTGACTGATCCATCGCGGTGGTACCAGGGGTCATGTGCTTTGTCCGATGAGTAGCGGGTGCGTCCCTGTCGCTGGGGTGTACATTCCCCATAGCAGGTCTTTTGTCGTACCTGGTGGGGCCGGAGCCGGATATCATGGAGGGCGAGCACTCCGATGTGAGGTCAATGGCATCCTGATCGGAGCCACGGCCGTCGCTTAGAACCTCATCACTTTCGGTGACTGTGGGGGAGCTACCCTCAGCCTCTGACATGGCGCAGGCCGCCCACCGTTTCACTCAACGCTCCTTGATCGTCTTAGGACGCAGGAGCTGGCATTTCAGACAGGACGCCTCGTCGTGATTGAGAGGGAGACACTTATTGCAACGCTGGTGCTGGTCTTTCCAGGGGTATTTGACCTTACAGGAAGGGCAACATTTAAATGGTGTCATGTCCATAGCTCAAGTGTGTTAAAGCGATGGCAAAGGTGAGGTGACTTTTAGTTGAGACAGCACCACACCTATCTACTGATCACTCCTTAACAGGGTCTATTACGCAAGCCACTATAGACTGTTGAAACTATGGTCAACGCACAATAGTAAAGTACATAGTCTATTTTTCCCCACAAAGTTATCGTCCATATGTGCAGCAAATTGCTCATTTAAATGCCACACCTAGCATAAACTGTGTGCTTTTGCTTGCACTGTGCATAACGATATGGGAAAGCATCTGCCTCCATTAATGTCAAATACCATTAGCAGGAGTTCCAATTTACGATTGAGACTACCAAAAATATATATTCTGCCCACTAGGTACCATACTGCTAATGCCTATTGTAGTATTCATCATGAGGACTCAAACAAAATGACGCCTTAACAAGAGCCACCACCAACTACAACCACAAAATAGACAAACAGCACAAACCTCGAACTAGTCCAGCCAAACATATTAGCTCTGCCTCACCTACGCTACCCATCTCAAGCCCTATGTTTAAAGGAGCACTTACTAATGCCAGATCAGTAACAGCCCATGCAACAGAAATTGCCGACATTTTACAAATAAGTAATTACGACTTCCTAGCCATCACAGAAACTTGGCTACACCAAGCGACTGGCCCTGCAGTGATGCTTGCTGTGCCTACCAACTACACTAAATTTAGACAAGACAGAACTAACTCCTTTGGAGGAGGCCTAGCGTTCATAACCAAAACCAATCTCTCGAGAAGAATAGATACACCCCTGCATACCAAATCCTGCAAGTCTTTAACTGTCAAGCTCCTAACATCTAACTCAAAAACCATTACTATAGACCTTATCTACAGGCCACCAGGTCCCATTGGCTCCTTCGAAGAGGACATCTCTAATATACTTTCAGATAATCTAAAAAACTCATCACAAGCCCTTCTACTAGGAGACCTGAACCTGGGCTTCAATGATCACAAAGGTGCACAAGCCACTAACAGCTAATGTCCTCTGAGCTCGGCCTTACCCAAAATGTGACACAGCCCACCCACGAGAGAGGCCGAACACTTGATTAGGTAGCCGCCCATAACTGCAACACAACCATCACCCCCATTAGTCCTCCAGCATGGACAGACCATGCTCTTATAACCTTCTCTACAGATGCTAAAATCCTCTTACCACAAAATAATATTCCAGCACCCCCCTATGTTAACAAGGAATAAAAAAAAACATAACTACAGACAGGTTATTACCATTAATTCTCCCCACCTTAAACTCGCTGCCTGATACATTTGTTCACTAAGGTGGAGGGACCTAGTGTAACAGTCGTGGCCAATGCCCTGAATACTATTGCCCCATTAAAAATGTGAAACAGTAAACCCAGAGCACACCCAAATGCCTGGTTTACCCCCTATCTAAAATCACTAAGGAAAGAAAGACGCAAGTGTGAATCTTCTTGGAGACTAACACCATCAGAGGCGAATAAAGCCATCCTCATTAAAACCACTACAAAATACAAAAACGAAATTCAGCGAGCAAAAAAGAAAGATTTGACAACAGAATAATGCAAGCCAAATCAGGCGCCAAGGAGCTTTTTAATTCTAAAGGAATTAAAGAACCCCATCCCGGCACCTGACAATTGTGTCAAAAATAAAACATGGTGTTCTAACATTCATAACGCCCTCTGCGACAAAATCGCCACCCTCCAAGTCAAAATTGATAAGAAAAAATAAACCTACCTCCCACAACTACCCAACCCGACAACTCACACATCACTGCCAAACCAGAACAACGATTTAACTTCTCTAAAGTCTCCAAACTTGAGGTGGAAAAAATAATATCACTTAAACCATCAAACTGTCGAGGTGATAACTGCCAGGGAGAAATAATAAAATATGCTGCAAGAGATTTATCACCCTTTATCTCTAAGCTTATCAATGCTTCATTCTCCTCAGGTACCATACCTAGTAATCTCAAGGAATCTTGGGTCCTTCCCCTCCTTAAGAAGCAATCACTTGACCCAGCCATACCTACAAATTACAGGCCCATCACTATGGTGCCATTCCTGCTAAAGTTATTAGACAGAGTGGCATACGTACAGATTCAACATTTTTTGGAGCTACACCAACTCTTAGGTACCTGGCAATCAAGTTTCAGACCACAGCACGGCACTAAAACAGCACTTCTCGACCTTAAGGCCCAGGTCGACGACCTCAGAGACCAAGGGAAGACTGCCCTGCTTCCCCTTCTGGATCACTCAGCAGCATTTGTCCTGGTGGACCACAAAGTGCTCTGTAACCACTAATTATGCAGATGACACCCAGATTCTCATCCCACTTTCTGGGGATTACAAACATGATTTGGCCTTGGTGAATAGGATATACCTCATCATCCAGGCATGGATGGCACTTCACAGTCTATGCCTGAATGATGACAAAACAGAACTCATACTGGGGACTACGCCAAACATCAAGACACTCAGCCAGGACTGCACAGCCTTCGTCATAGATGGCCACTCTATCAAAGTTGCCAAAGAGGTAAAAACACTAGGTTTTTACCTCGACTCTAGCCTTACCATGGCCAAAAAGCTGAATGCTATGGCATCATCCACAGCCTACACGTGTACGTTGATTAGATCAGCAAAACCATACCTCTCTACAATCAGTTGCACCACTTTGCTTAGAATCACATGCTGTGCATAGACTACGAGCAGTACCAGGAGAAGGTGATGGCATATGTAAAGGAACAGTAGCAAAGAGATGGCTTGGGTATGAACAGAACTCCAGGTTGCTGCTTTGCAAATTGAATTTAGAGGAACATTTGCAATGAATGCTATGGTAGCCCCTGTGCCTCGAGTAGAGTGAGCGCTAGTCGTAAAGGGTAGATTTCTCTTGGAAACGGTGCAACAGTGTGATGCAATTTACAATCAATTTGGAACTCACTAATTTAGAGAAAGGGTCCCCTTCTCTACCAGCTGCCACAGAGACGAAGAATTGGTTAGTCTTTCTCAGTGGTTCAGTCTTCTCAAGGGTGTCCAGTCATATTTTCGAATACAATATTTTCGAAAGTCAAAATGTCGAAAATATTTATTCGAAAATAAAAATGTCGAATTACAAAAAAGTCGATTTTTTTTCGAATTAATGTTTAAATAAATAATTAATTAATAAATATTTTATTAAACATTTTTTTTAAATAATGAAAGGTATATCCATGGTGGGCGGGGGGGAGGGGGGGCATGGTTGGGGTAGGGGTTTTTAATAATTAATTGTTTTATTAAATTTTTTTTTTTAAAAATTAAAGGTATATCCATAGGGGGTGTTGGGGGGGATGGGGAGGAGGGGGGGTTGGGGTAGGGGTTTGGGATGGGGGGGGGGAACCCTCCCATAAAAATCGTTAGTATTTGTGACATTTTACATAGTTATTTTAGCATTGGTTTTTCGATTTTTTTTCCGACATTTTATTTTCGAATTAATGACTTTTTCTATTATATGTATGTGATTTCGACATTTTTGTAATTCGAAATTTTGTTTTCGATATTATGACTATAAACCCTTCTCAAGGTAGTATATTACTGCTCATAAGTTATCTAGCGTATGGAGGCGTCTTTCTGCCAAGTTAGTGGGGTTTTGAAAAAAAGTGTGGAAGTTCCATTGATTGATTCACATGGAACTTCAAACTTAATTTGTGCGCAAATCGTGGATGACTGCGCAAAACCGCCTTGTCTTTGTGAATAGTTACAAATGGGTTTTGAACCGAGAGGGCCTGCAGTTCGCTTTGAACTGACAAGGCCTGCAGTTCACAAACTCTCCTCATCAAGGGGATGGCCACTAAGAAGCCAGTCTTAACGGTGAAGGCCTCAAGGCTAGCATTGTGCATGGGTTCGAAAGGTCGTCACATTAACCTTGTGAGGACAGCATTTAAGTCCAATCCGGCAGTAGCGTTGGAAATAGGGGAGGTTGGGGGGGCGGTGGGGGGGTGAAGTCTATTGACCCCTTCCATAAAACCTTGACAGGAATTCTCCACCATGAAACCTTGCTCTGGGATGTGGTACACGCAGAGAGTAGCTAGGTGGACCTTTAGGGACTTGAAAATAAGTCCCGAGTCTGAGAGGCATGTTAGATAAAGGACAATATCTTTGGGGTAGCAGTGAATTGGGTTGACATTTTTATCATTGCACCAGATAACAAAGCGTTAGCATTTATTGGCGTAGCAATGTCTGGTGTTGGGTTTTCATGCTTCCCAGAGTATGTCCATACATCTCTGAGGGAGTTGGAGGAGCCCAAACTCTATGATTTCAGGAGCCAAGCTGCTAAGTGGAGTGTCTGGGGGCACGGATGCAATGTCTTCCCCTGGTCTTGCAACAGCATGTTGTACGCGCATGGCAGTTTCTTGTCAGCGGAGACTAACATTCTCATGAGATGGGAGAACCATGGCTGCCGGGCACACATAGGTGCCACCGGGATCATCGTGACTTGCTCCTGGTGCATCTTGTGCACTATCATGTTGAAAAGGGGAATCGGGGAAGGGGGGGGAGATAAAAGCACAGGCAAATCTCTCCCAGACCACATTATCCAGAGACCGTTTCCCTTGGGGCACTTCTCTGGGTACCTGGAGGCGTAATCTGGGCATTGGGTGTTCTCCAGAGTCGCAAACAAGTCGATGTCTGGAAAACCCCATTCTGCAAAGTCATTGAGCAGAATGTGCTCTTGCAAGTGCCACTCGTGCTCTACGGGTATGCTGAAGTGTCTGCTGAGCACATCTGCCAGAAGATTGTGTTACCCTGGAACATGTAAGAGGAGGAACATGTGTTTGAGTGCCCACTTCCAGGTGTTCTGGGACAGTTTGGATAGCCCTAGAAAGTGAATGTCCCCCCTGTTTCATCAGGTAGTACATGGCTGCGATACTGTCTGTAAGGACAAGACCTGTCTTCCCCTGAAGATGTGCTTGGAAGGCTTTGAACACCGCTAGCAGTTCCAACAGATTGATGTTTATTGCCTGTTTATTTCCTGTATAACCGCCTAACAAGCAAACAAATAAATGAATTGGATGCTACTGATGGGGACAATATGCCGTGCACTGTCTGTTGAAGGAGGTGTGCCCCCCCCCCCACCCTGACAGAGATGTGTCTGTGGTGAGTGGCCTCTACTGCAGGGGTGGTAAAGGTTTTCCCTAAGCAGTAGGTTTTCCTTTGACCACCACCGCAGAAAATTAACGAGGGCTGTCAAGACAACAAGTGGATAGTGCCCACTGGTTGCTGGCCTGACACCATTGGCTAGAAGGCAACTCATGCATGGGGCACTTGCGCAGACTAGAAGATGTAGGAACCCATCCTCCCCAGCAGCCGCATTGCCTTGCGGACGGTTACCCGGTGACTGGCTAGATAATGAGGGATCTGAAACAGCATGTTTTGAACCATCTCGTTGGAGGAGAAGATGAGTCAGTCTTCAGTCCGGATTAAGGCCCCCAGAAACTGTTGGACTTAGCCAGGTACTAGACTTGACAATTTCTTGGTAATAGAGAATCCTAACAGGGGATCTACGGACTTCTGGGTATTTGCCAGGCGTATGAGTCTTCGGTTATGAGCCAGTCGTTGAGGTAAGGATACACAGGGATGGACTGCCTGCGCAGGTGAGCCAGCGCTACCTCTAGTACCTTAGTAAACACACTCGGGGCTGAGGCAATACCGAAGGGGAGAATCTTGAACTGATCGTGCGTGTCCTCTATCTTGAACCTGAGGTACTTTGTGCGCTGGAAGGGAATAGTTTCTTACCTGTAACTCCATTTCTCCAGCATTGGAATCTTTCATGGATTCACATGCTTAGAATATTCCCAGTCGTCAGGCTGGGAATCCTCGGTAAGTTATATAGACATTTTCCATAGGAAACATTCCGACACTTTTGTGTCCCATCTACGTCGTTTTGGGCCGCACACGCCGGCGCCACTAGGACGTAGGGGTATATATAGCTCCGCCCCCGCTGCTCCCTCAGATTTCAGCCCCCAAATTAGTATGGGGGGATCTCTGGTTTGCATGCTCAGGGGAGGCCGGCGGGCACATGTGAATCCATGAAAGATACCAATGCTGGAGAAATGGAGTTACAGGTAAGAAACTATTCCCTTCTCCAGCATTGGATCTTTCATGGATTCACATGCTTAGAATAGATTGTATAGCAGTATCCAACATTGGAGGCGTGTATGCAAACCAACATCACAACAAGCACAGTGTCCACTTACTATGGCAACCCATTACATTACAGCATGTTCACTGTACAAGCCCAGTGCCCACTTACTATGGCAACACATTACATTATAGGTTAAGTAGTACTGCCCACCCCATCTGTGTATCTTCAGCATGTTGCTGTGCGAGACAGTAATGTCGGGTAAACATATGTGGTACCGGCCAGGAAGCCGCTTGGCAGATATCCCCCAGCGGAATTCCGGACCATAAAGCCGTCGACGACGATGTAGATCTTATCGAATGGGCCCTTGGACGCTTTTCTAGCAGCTTTCCGGCCTTGGAATGACAATAAGAAATGGCCGAAGACACCCATCTGGATAGTCCTGGTTTTGAAATTGCTTTACCCCTAGCCGCAGGACCATAAGCTACAAAGAGTTGTCTCGTGTCTCTGAAGCTTTGAGTGCGATGGAGATAAAATTTCAAAGCTCTTTTCACGTCCAAAGTATGGAGAGTCTTCTCTGCCACTGAAGACGGTGTTGGAAAGAATGTAGGCAACACTATAGCAGCGTGTTTATGTAACATGGAAGGTACTTTAGGTATGAAATGCGGGTTAGTGGCCAGCATGACCATTACTGAAAAACCTCAAATACGGAGGGTCGATCACTAGAGCAGACAGGCGACGAGCAGAAGTAATGGCCACCAGGAAAGCCAATTTCCAAGACAAAAATGTTAATGATGTCGATGACATTGGTTCAAAAGGGGGTTTCATCAGGGCTGCCAGGACCAGGTTCAGACTCCAGATCGGAGGAAACTTCTTCTTGGGAGGAAAGGTTCGAAACAACCCTTTAAGGAAGTGTTTAACTAGGCGGTCACTGAACAGTGGAGTGGAATGTCTCCTCCGAGTAAATCTCGAGATGGCAACCAGATGCACCTTTATGGATGAGACAGATAACCCGTTATTTGCCAGAAGCAACAAGTATGGTAGGAGTTGTTCCGGTGTGATCGCCCGCGGGACCAGACCTGGTTGACCTGCGCACCATATGCAGAACCTTTTCCATTTGTATGTGTATGAAATGTTCGTGGAAGGTGCCCTTGCGGCTTGCAAAATACAACGGCAATCCGCTGGAATCGCTAACGCGCCAAACTCGGCGAAATCAGGAGCCAAGCCGTCAGACTGAGGTTGTCCGTGTCGTTATGCCAAACGGTCCCTTTCTCCTGAGACAGAAGGTTGGGGATCTTCTGGAACCTCATTGGTTCTGCCGCTGAGAGGTGAAGTAGATCGGAGAACCACACTTGTCTGGCCCAATACGGGGCCACCAGGATCACCCGACAAGGATATCTGTGGATCCATTGCAGAGTCTGAGGGATGAAAGGGAATGGGGGGAAGGCATACAGAAACTTGCCTCTCCACGGGAAGGAGCACGCGTTTCCTAGCGAGTCTTGTTGTGGCCACCTGCTCGCGTATTGGGATCATTTCCTGTTGTCTCTCGTCGCAAAGAGATAGAGGGCCGGATGCCCCCATTCCGCGAAGACACGGTGCAGTTGCTGACCGTTCAGTTCCCATTCGTGTAGACAATTCATCTCTCTGCTGAGAGCGTCTGCTTGCACATTTTTCACTCCTGGTAAGTGGAATGCCAACAGATGTATGTTGTGTTGTAGGGCCCAATGCCAGATCTCCTGGGCCTCCGTCGACAGGCTCCTGGAGCGAGTTCCTCCCTGCTTCCGTAGATAAAACATGGTTGTCGTGTTGTCTGTCATGATTCTCACCCCTGAGCCCTTTATCTGTGGCAGAAAGGATTTTAGGGCCCAACGCACCGCCCTCAACTCTAGCAGGTTGATGTGGAGGGACGACTCTTCCGATGACCAACGACCCTGAACCTGTAAGGAGTCCAGATGCGCTCCCCACCCAGTTAGAGAAGCATCCGTGACCACTGTCTTCTGGAACGCAGGCTCCAGTAAGGGCATTCCCTTCGTTAGGTGTATGGAGATTCTCCACCATTGAAGCGCCTGCACAAGCTGGCCGTTGATGGTCAACTTGTCTGACCAGCGTCCTCGACTCTGTGCCCATTGATCTGCCAAGAATTCCTGAAGAGGCCTCATGAAGAGGCGACAGTTGTCTATCAAGGGTATGCAGGACGACATGGTACCCAGCAGGGACATGTACCTTCATACTGACAATCTGGTGTCGACCTCCCATTCCGATGCCTTTTGTTGCAGTCTGTGAATCCTTTCGAGGGATGGCTTCACCAGTCCCGACTGTGTGTGGAACTCCGCCCCCAGAAAGACCAAGGTCCTTGAAGGCTTTAACGAGGACTTGTCGAAGTTCACTGCGAAGGCCAAACGTCCCATTCTGGATCTACGAGCGCTCAACAAACTGCTCAAGAATTTAAAATTCAAAATACTGAGGCTTCAGGAGGTGATCCGATCGATACAACCCAGAGATTATTTGTCGTTGCTAGACCTTCAGGACGCATACTTCCATATCCCGATGCGTCGACAGCACAAAAGATTTCTGCGGTTCGTCGTCGGACGAACCCACTATCAGTTCAAGGTCCTCCCGTTCGGCCTAAAATCGTCCCCCAGGACGTTCACTAAATGTCTGGCTCCAATAGCAGCCTGGTTAAGAAAGGAAGGTCACCATGTGTACCCTTATTTGGACGATTGGCTAGTGAGGGGACTGTCTCCAGAAAGGGCACAAGAAAGCCTGGATGCCACCCTGTTTGGTTTCTTGACAACAAAGTACCGAGAGTACACACCCTGTCCTTTTTCTGCCACCGGGACCAGTTCTATAGCCCCTTTCTGCAGCATAAGCGCCACCTCCTGTAGTTGTATTTGAAGTTGCGGCTGGGCCGAGAACACTGGTGGAATGTGTGGTGGCTTGCCCTTGAACTGTAGAGAATGTCCCAGATGAATTGTGTCCAAAACTCAGTCTGTTATGCGCTCCCACTCGTCGATGCGACGAGACACTCGGCTCCCCAGGACGCTCTGAAGCATGTCATTGTTGGATCTTGGTTTGTTTATCTTTCGTCGACGAAGGGTAGGCCCCCCGCCGTCTGGAGGTTTGGTAATCTCTGCCTCTACGAGAAGATTGGGCCGCACGCTTGTAGCCTCGGGACGAGTAGGAGGGTCTGGTGAAACCTCGGTCTCTAGATGACCCAAACCGGGAGTTACCAGAGGCTCCTCTGAAAGGACGAAAGGAATGAAAATTCCTACCACTCTGGAGAGCTCCGAGTGACCGTGCCGTGTCAGTATCCTCTTTCATGCCCTTCAAGGCCTCATCAACTTTTTCACCGAATAGTTGCTCCCCTTCACACGGCATATCCAAGACTTTATATTGCACCTCCGGTCTGAACGTAGTGCACTTGAGCCAGGCTTGTCTACGTAGAACTACGCCATTATTGATTTGCTTAAAACCGGACTCGGCTAGGTCGACGGCAATGTTTATGGCATGTTTGGAGGCCTCCTCTCCTTCCCGCACTAGCAACATTGCGGACCTATGTTCCTCGGGCAAATGCTCCAAGATAGGAGCCAGTCGGTGCCACATTTCCCTGTCATACCTAGACATAATCGCTAAGGAGTTGGCTGCTTTAACTGTAGTCGCGCCGACGGACAGCACCTTCTTGCCGAAAGCGTCCCGTCTCCTGGCCTCTTTGTCTGGAGGGGGTCGTGCATTTATGTTGAGACCTGGCCTTTCTCGCCGCCGCCGATACCACCGACTCTGGCGAAGGTTGAGACGTCAAGGCACTTGGGAGTTGATTCCTGAGCCTTGAACTTCTTCTCCAAATGACCTTTCACTGCCGGTTCAGAGAACAGGTGCTGCATGGTCTTCAGGCCCTCTTGCCAGACATGATCCAAAATCGGGATGGCGAATATGGATTTCCTTGTCTTGCCCATATGATCAAAAAGAAAACAATCCGTTTTCTCCTCTTCAGAGACTAGGCCAAACTCCGAACACGCCTTACTCATGGCATGGAATGCACCCACGTCGTCAGGTGGCGATGGCTGTGCCGGGCTTCTCGGAGCTTCCATCTCCGCTTCAGAGTCCCAAGTTGGGTCCCTTGAGGGGGATAGTGAGATGTCTGAACCCGATTCCTCACGGTCAGAGTCCTGTAGTTCTCCTTCTTGCAGGGTAGGGCAATCTTCCGGCTCGTGGGAAGAGGCCGTAATCCTGGTCGACGAGCGAGGAGCCGGGCCCGGCTCGTCGACGAATGGCGTAGACTGTCTCCGTGTCGGGGCCACAGGCTGGGGTATTTGTGTGTCCAAACGCTGTTAAAGTTTTTGTAGCATAATTAGCACTTCCAAGGACAGAACCTCCTGGGGGTTCAGTAATGACGAGGTAGTAGGGATGCAACCCACACCCAAGAGCGACATTGCGCTGGTCGGCTGCAGACCCAGATCGATTGGGCGCGCGACCGTGTCGCGTTCCTCGTCAGCCGACAAGATGGAGAAAGTCGCCTCTGGTTGAAGCAGGGCCTCCGGCGGGACGGGATCGAAAACCTCCGGTTGCCATCCCATCGACGGGACCACCGTCGAAGATATGTTTCCTACCGCTGCAGTTTGACATGTGGGAGGAGCCGCCGATGACGCAGGCGTCGACGAGCGGGTCTTCGGCGAAGCCAGTGGCGCAGGGCCTTGAAGTGTTCCTGCCGCTTTTGGGGCAGACTTGCTGGCCGCGGCCTCTCGACTCAAGGTAGACTTATGACGGTCCCCTGAGGAGGATTTAGATGAACTAGTTACTCTTACCTTGTAACGTTCTTTCGATGGGATGTTCCTCCGACGTATTCCTTATCTTAGATATAAATCCTTCAGCTTTGCTGGCCTCGGAAAATTTTTTTTTTTTTCGCCAGAGGGCGCTGCGCGTCGATGATCGCCGAGTCGATGACCCTCGACGGCCTCCGTGCCGACGTCGACGTCATCCTGCCTATAAAGGCCGCGCGCAGCGTCCGTTGCTCAGTTCCGTTTTGTAGTCCCCAGTAATGTTTTTGGATTAGACTAATCACCTTGAAGGAGCATAGGCTGCAAACCCACAGGAAGTCATACTGCGGGGATGGATGGGAGGGTCGATAAGGAATACGTCGGAGGAACATCCCATCGAAAGAACGTTACAAGGTAAGAGTAACTAGTTCTTCGAAGGGATTGTGTCCTCCGACGTATTCCTTATCTTAGATAGACTCCCATAGCAGTGGTATTGTGACTGGAGGCGGGAGTAATAAAAGTTATGTTACCCTTCCAGAATGGACAGAGTGTAACACAGCCTTGCCGAATCTAGTTTCTTGACTAGAGGAGGAATCCAGGCTATAGAATTTGGTAAATGTATGTGCGGACGACCATGTGGCAGCCGCACATATATCTCGAATTGGCACCCCTCTTTGAAGGGCTGAGGATGTTGCGATACCCCTGGTAGAATGAGCCCTTAGATTTTGAGGAGGCTCCTTTCCTGCCAATTTGTAGCATTCCAGAATGGCTAAAATAATCCATCTGGAGATGGTTTGTTTTGTTATTGGAAGGCCCAACTTATGTCCTGCATAACCTACAAAGAGTTGGTCTGCTTGTCTGATCTTAGCCAATCTGCTGATATAGAAGCTCAAGGCTCGCTTAGGGTCCAGCCTGTGCAGTCTCTCTTCCTCCTTCCCCGGATGAGGAGGAGGGTAGAAAGAAGGTAATATAATCTTCTGAGTGATGTGAAACTCCGAGACTACCTTCGGGAGGAAGTTAGGCTTCACCTGAAGAACAACTTTGTCCTTGTAAAAGATTGTATGTGGAGGTTTACACGATAAGGCTTGCAACTCGCTAACCCTTCTAGCAGATGTCAATGCTATTAGCAAAACAGTTTTGAGGGTGAGAAGCTTCAATGAACAAGAGTGTAGTGGTTCAAAAGGGGCACCCTTTAGGAAGTTTAAAATTAGGTTTAAATCCCATAAGGGAACTTGAAAAGGTTTCGGGGGATAAACATTAGTTAATCCTTTTAGGTATTGTATTACCAATGGAATTTTGAAGTATGAAGGCTCCTCTGCAGTGCGCTTAAAGATTGATAGCGCTGCGAGATAGCCCTTAATTGTGCCAACCTGTAGGCCTGAATTAGCCAGGTAAAGTAAGAATGACAACACCATAGGTGTACCACAAGAAAAGGGTTCAATATTCTTTTCTCTGCACCAGCTGCAAAATTTGTTCCAACGGCAGCGGTATAGAGTTTTAGTTGCCGGCCTTCTGGCCGAAAGCAACACCTCCATAACATCATCCGGAAGGTCCCAATCCTTGTACCTCAACCTTTCAGACACCAAGCGTGAAGGTTGAGGGTCTTGATGGCTGGATGGAGAACCTGACCTTCCTTCTGCGAGAGAAGATCCTCTCTGTATGGCAGTCGAATTGGAGGGCAGATGGACATGTCTAGAAGGTCCGGGTACCACGTTCTCCTGGCCCAATCCGGGGCAATTAGGATCATGGTCTTCCGAAACCTTCTCAACCTCCTGATCATTTGAGGAATGACAGGGACCGGAGGGAACGCGTACAGAAGTGGGAACTCCCAGTCCACTACGAACGCATCTCCTAGAGCTCCTCTCGGGGGAAATTCCCTTGAGCAAAATCTGTCGCACTTCCTGTTGATACTGGTGGCGAACAGATCCACTTGAGGGGTTCCCCAAAGGGCGAAGATCTCTTGAAGGACTTCCTGAGCTATCTCCCACTCGTGAGAGACTGTGCTCTGCCTGCTCAGAGCGTCCGCTGTCAAGTTCTTCTCTCCGGCTAGGTGAATTGCCGATAGAGAGATTCCTTCCTGAATTGCCCAAAACCAGAGCTGCATCGCCTCTCTGCACAGTGGTAGTGAGCCTACGCCTCCTCTTTTGTTGAGGTAGTGCATGGCCACTGTATTGTCCGTCATTATTAGGACGTTTCTTCCCCGTACAGACGGCAGAAAAGCCTTCAGCGCTAGTCTGATGGCTCTCAGCTCCAACAGGTTGATATGTAGTCTGGACTCCGATGGAGACCAACGACCGCTGATGGTCAAGTCGTTGGCGTGAGCTCCCCACCCCGTGAGTGAGGCATCCGTGACTACTGTTATCTCCGGCCATGGTTGCCAAAACATTTCTCCTTTCAGGATGTTCTCCCGACAGGCCCACCACTGAAGGTCTCGGGCTACTTTGACCGGGATCCGAAGGAGATCTGTCATCCTTCCTGAGAACTGTGACCACTGAGTTCTCAGTGCCCACTGGAGGGATCTCATTCTCAGGCGAGCCTCCGGCACGAGGAATATGCAGGATGCCATGAGGCCTAGCAACCTCAGAAAGTCGTAGGCTGGGAGATATTGGGCATTCTGAAATCTGATGACCATCTGCAGAATATCTCGAGCCCTCACCTCTGGTGGCAAGGCTTTTCCCAGGGAAGTGTCCAGGACTGCTCCAATGAATTGGAGTCTCTGTGATGGTATCATCTGTGACTTCTTTAAATTGAGGGAGAAGCCCAGCTTGTGAAGGAAGTGGCAAACATAATCTAGTTGTCTCTGAGCCTGTTCCGAAGATACAGCTCTGATCAACCAATCGTCTAGGTAAGGGTAGACATGAATCCCTTCCCTCCTTAGACTTGCAGCCACAACCGACATTAGCTTGGTAAAGACCCTCGGGGCGGAGGTTAGCCCAAATGGCAGAACTCGAAATTGATAATGAGAGCTGCCAATTGCGAACCTCAGGTATCTCCTGTGCCTGGGATGGATCGGCACATGGAAATAAGCGTCCTGGAGGTCTAGAGATACCAACCAGTCCTGAAGCTGGAGGGCCTGAAGGATCTGAGAGAGAGTCACCATCTTGAACTTGTCCTTTCGGAGGAATTTGTTCAATTCCCGTAAGTCTAAGATGGGTCTCAGTCCTCCGTCCTTCTTCGGTATTATGAAGTAGGGGGAGTACCAACCCTTGTTCCTTTCCGCTACAGGTACCAGTTCTATGGCACCTTTCTCTAGCAGGTCTAAAACCTCCTGCAAGAGGAGCGGATCTGGAAGCTTCAAAGGGTTGTTCCCCGGTGGATGACTCTGAGGGATATGTAGGAAGGGCAGGCAGTAACCTTGGGCTACTGTCTCCAGAGCCCAAGCATCTGACGTAATAGCCTGCCATTCCGTCAGATGGTGAGTTAACCTGCCCCCTACTGGTGTTCTGTGAGGGGAGACCTCAGAGTGGTTTTGAAGCGGCTGATGCAGTTGCCGAAGGTAAAGTGGCTCCTGCTCCTGCGGGTGCGGCTTTCTTTCCCCTACCCCGTCCACCACGGGTAAATCTTCCTTGGCCTCTTTGAGCCGGTCGTCCCCTGCCCCTTCCATATGAGGAATAGTAACGAAAGGACCGTCCTCTCCACGATGATCCCGAAGGACGAAAGGTATTCTGACGGATAGCAGCTCCCAATGACTTGGCTGCTGCCTTGGACGTTTGCAGTTTCTCCAAACTGTCATCCGCCTTCTTTCCAAAGAGGGTAGAACCGTCAAAGGGCATATTCAAAAGCCTGGTCTGCACGTCAGAGGCAAAACCAGACTTCCTCAACCACGCATGCCTGCGGATTGTGGTACTTGCCGCCATGGCCCTGCTGATACTGTCAGCAGAATCTAGGCCAGTTTGTAGGGTCTCGCACATCGCATCTTTACCATCCCTGATGATGTTTAAAAATGCGTCCCTTTCCTCTCCTTCTTGGAGGCAGTCAGCCGCTGATGAAGCGCACTCCCAAAGGGTGTGGCTGAACCTAGCGAGCGTACAGGTCGCGTTAATAGACTTTAACGCCATGCTACAGGCAGAAAAAACCTTCTTAGCCATGGCATCATATTTTTTGTCATCCCTATCCTGCGGAGCAGTGGGGTATGCAGATGTGCTGCCTGATGAGGTTGCAGCCTGTACAACCAAGCTCTCAGGAGTAGGGTGTTTTGACAAATATTCAGGGTCAGAACTAGCCACCCTGTATTTTGTTGACAGTTTTTTATTTACTGCCGGGATAATTTCTGGCGTTTCCCAGTTTGTCAAAATCCTTCTCTGTAGAGCAGAGTGAAATGGAACCACAGGATCCTCCTGTGGGCCCTTGTCCAGTATGTCAGTGAGATCATCCTGCTGAAAGGCAGGAGAAGGTGCAGACCAACCCATAAATTCTATGATTCTAGACATCAGAGCTCTATATGGAGTCTCCGCATGTTCTCCTGGGTCTGGTTTGATAAATTCTGCTTCAGGAGAAGTGTCCAAGCCACTAGCTTCCTGAAGTGCATCCTGAAGATTTTTTAATCTTCCTTCCTCAGAGGCGAAAGTCTCTGGCTCTGGTGATGTGGTCCTCTGTAAATCAATATCTTGGTCTGAATCCTCCCTTTCCTCAAAAATCGAGGTTAAAGGGGGATACATTGGTTTTTGGAATGGTATAAACCCCATTTCCAATGCAGAAGGAGCCATCATCACAGGCCTTGAAAACGTCGATGTCGTCGACACCGACGTGAAAGTACTCGAAGGCGCCGTGAAAAGCGTCGAGAAATGTGTACTAGGCCTCGAAGAACTCGAAAGGATCGGAGTCTTGCTCGAGAACGACGTCGACGTTCTCGGCGTCGAGTCGGAGGTCTTTTGTCTAACCGTTGGCTGTGGAGTAGCCGTGGTTCTTTCCTTCACCGGCGTCGATATCGGCGTCGACGTCGGCGTCGACTCGATCGACTGATGCGCCGATGAATCCTTCGACAACGGCGTCGATGGCGCCGACCTCTGTTTCGAAGGAGTTTTCGACGATGGCGTCGATGATGCTTTATCTCCCGATGGCTCGAGGCGCTTTCGGGTTGACTTTTCCGCCGGGTACTGCGACTCGCGGCGTTTAGATTTTTTGGGTTTTTTACCCGGGGTATCACCCTCAGCTGTCTTCGAGGGGGACGAGGCCGCTTTCTCGAAGACGCTTAGCATCTTTTTCCTGAATTCCTCCCACTCAGCTTGCGAGCTGCGTTTTGTGGGGCAATGAACTCTCTCAGGAGAACTCGACGAAGATGACGAAGGGGATCTCCTACGTCTCTTCTTCGAGTGTCTCGATGTCGACGAGTGGTGGGAGCCACTTCGTGATCTAGATCGAGAGTGTTTTTTATGGTGAGGAGACGAACGTCTCGACTCTACCGAAGAAGCTTTCGAGGAAGTTAAAGTTGACCTACCTCTCTCGAGCTTCCCCCTACGCTCCTTCAAGGCTTTCGCCGTCATGGAAAGGCATTCCTCACACTCCGAACTCTGGTGCGTGATTCCCAGACACCACAAACAGACCCTGTGAGGGTCCGTCAACGACATTTTCTTCCCGCAGTCTCGGCACTTTTTGAAACCGGACCGAGGGGTCGTCGGGTCGGAGGAGGATGCCATCGATATCGAGGTAAATAGTAGTTATTATATACGTTATCTTGACGAGAACTGAGCAACGGTGTTCCGAGGCACAACGAAGCGCGGAAAAACGGAACTGAGCAACGGACGCTGCGCGCGGCCTTTATAGGCAGGATGACGTCGACGTCGGCACGGAGGCCGTCGAGGGTCATCGACTCGGCGATCATCGACGCGCAGCGCCCTCTGGCGAAAAAAAAAAAAATTTTCCGAGGCCAGCAAAGCTGAAGGATTTATATCTAAGATAAGGAATACGTCGGAGGACACAATCCCTTCGAAGGTTCTTTTCTCTTCTTTTTAGATGAGGAGGAAGAAGACGACACCTTGTGTGAAGAGGAGGGCTTCGAATGTTCTCCGAATGTTTTTCCGAGGGTCGTTTTTCGGCCGACTCAGAGGTTCGTTTTTCGGCAGCACGTGCCTTCTTCGTCGGGGGTTCCGACTTACTTTTTGAGGCCGTGGAGCCCACCCTCCGATGCCGGGTACGCACCCGCTCCGTCAATGAGCCAATCAACCAGGCGTCTTTTTCGATCTTTGACGGTTTTTTGGAAGCAACCCTGACAGATTTCACAAGTGTCCGCCGTGTGGTGAGGATGAAGACAGTAAATGCAGTCCATATGACCATCCCCTTCGTACACCTTCTTAAGGCCGCACGTAGCACACGGACGAAACAAAGCCTTTCCAGACACTCTCTTAAGAAGAACAAACAATCGCAGAAGTAGAAAGAACAACCTAACAAAATAGCAGATACGCGAGGTAATCCCACCACTTTGGAAGACAGTTGAAATCTGAGGGAGTGGCGGGGCGGAGCTATATATACCCCTACGTCCTAGTGGCGCCGGCGTGCGCGGCCCAAAACGACGTAGATAGGAAAAATTCCTATGGAAAATGTCTATATAACTTACCGAGGATTCCCAGCCTGACGGGGAATATTCTAAGCATGTGAATCCATGAAAGATCCAATGCTGGAGAAACATTGAAATATGAAAGTATGTATCTTTCATGTCCAACGGGGGCATATAACCCCCCCTCCTCCGCCTCAGCAGCAGGATTACATACTGAAGAGTTGTCATCCTGAACTTCTGAGGTTTGACATATTTGTTTGCGGAACGCAATCTAAAACTGGGTGCACGGTTAGATCCGTTTTGGGTATAAAGGAATATATTAAAGACCCTTGTTTACCTGGAGAGGAGGGCTGACTTCAATGGTGCTCTTTTCCAGCAGGACCGGGACCTCGTCCAATTGGATGTGCAGATGGTCTGGTGAGTCTGCTTTCAGGTGGTTGGTAGCGGGGCGGCTGGAGGAACTCGATGCAGTACCCATGGGTGACTGGAGTAAACACTGATCTGATGCTATTCCCCATCCCACGCGTGGGTAAGGGAATAGTTTCTTACCTGTAACTCCATTTCTCCAGCATTGGTATCTTTCATGGATTCACATGCTTTGAATATTCCCCGTCGTCAGGCTGGGAATCCCCGGTACATTATATAGACCCTTTCCCGTAGGAAAACTTTTTCGACGCTTATGCGTCCTATCCACCTCGTTTTGTATCATGCGTGCCCGTGCCGTCAGGACGTCATGATATAAATACAGGCCCCGCCCCCGCGCTCCCTCAGATTTCGGCCCCCAAAGTAGTGGGGGAACCGGTTTGCATGATCAGGGGAGGCAGGTGGGCGCATGTGAATCCATGAAAGATACCAATGCTGGAGAAATGGAGTTACAGGTAAGAAACTATTCCCTTCTCCAGCATTGGATCTTTCATGGATTCACATGCTTTGAATAGATTACATAGCAGTACTACCCCCAAGAGGAGGTGTGCATGCAAACCCCTATACATTCTTCGCAAAAGGCCGTTCCCTAAGATTATGTATACATCAGTAATAGTTTACATAGGGAAAAAACGGACCACATACAGTCATAAATTCCACAGGATGCCACCCCGCAGCCGGGGCTTACCTTACTGGAATAGGTGTCGAAGCACCGCCTGTCCCATCCGGGTGTCTTCGGCATGTTGCTGCGACAGGCAGTAATGGCGGGTAAAGGTGTGTGTAGTCGCCCAGGTAGCCGCCATGCAGATGTCCCCTAGAGGGACTCCGGCCCACAGTGCCGTCGACGATGCCGCTGCTCTAGTTGAATGAGCTCTTGGCCGTCGTAGAAGAGGCTTCCCTGCCTTGGAATGGCAGTACGAGATGGTAGATGACACCCATCTTGAAAGTCCTTGCTTTGAAATGGCTTTTCCTCTAGCACCCAACCCATAGGCCACAAACAGCTGTCTCGTTTCTCTGAACGGTTGCGTACGATGAAGATAAAACTTGAGAGCCCTTTTTACATCCAATGTGTGTAGCATGCGCTCCGCTCCCGAGCATGGCTCCGGAAAAAACGTAGGCAACACGATAGAAGAGTGTTTATGAAACACCGAAGGAGCTTTTGGTATGAACTGTGGGTTAGTGGCTAGGACTACCTTGGTCTTGAAAAATCGTAAGTATGGTGGGTCCACCATTAGAGCCTGAACTTCTGAGATACGTCGGGCTGAAGTGATGGCCACCAGGAAGGCCAATTTCCACGACAGAAACTTCAGAGACGATGATGACATTGGCTCAAACGGAGGTTTCATAAGAGACGTTAAGATCAGATTGAGGCTCCACTCCGGTGGAAATTTCTTCTCTGGAGGGAAACTCCGAAAGAGGCCTTTAAGGAAGTGCTTAATCAGGCGGTCGCTGAACAATGGTGCCGAGTGCCGTCGACGAGTAAACCTGGAAATGGCTGCTAGGTGTACTTTTATTGACGACACCGACAGGCCCATTTGAGCTAATAGCAGCAAGTATGGAAGGAGCTGTTCCGGCCTAATCGATTGCGGGGCCAAACCTGGTTGATCCTCACACCATTGACAGAACCTTTTCCATTTGTACGCGTATGAGGCGTTTGTGGAAGGTGCTCTTGCCGCTTGCAGGATACGTCGACAGTCCTCCGGAATCGTTAGCCGACCAAATTCGGCGAAGTCAGGAGCCAGGCCGTCAACTTGAGGCTGTCCGGGTCGTGATGCCAAACGACACCCTCCTGTCGAGACAGAAGGTCGGGGGTCTTCTGGAATCTCATCGGTTCCGCCGCCGCTAAGTGTAGTAGGTCTGAAAACCACACTTGTCTGGCCCAGTATGGGGCCACCAGAATTACCCGACATGGGTACCTGAGGATCCATTGCAACGTCCTCCTGACAAGGGGAAAAGGAGGAAATGCGTACAGGAATTTGTTCGTCCATGGGAATGAGAACGCATCCCCCAGTGAGCCCTGCTGAGGCCATCTGCTTGCGTACTGATGGCATTTCTTGTTGTTCTTCGTTGCAAACAGGTCTATGGAAGGGTGTCCCCATTCCTTGAATACTTGTTGAAGTTGTTGGTCGTTCAGCACCCATTCGTGAACTTCGTTCATTTCTCTGCTGAGGGCATCGGCTTCCACGTTTTTCACTCCTGGTAGGTGAAATGCTAAGATTTGTATGTTGTGTTGAAGGGCCCAATGCCAGATTTTCTGTGCCTCTGTCGATAGGGACCTGGAACGTGTCCCTCCTTGTTTCCTCAAGTAGAACATCGTAGTGGTGTTGTCCGTCATGACACGCACCACCGAGTCCCTCAGTTGCGGAAGAAAAGACTTCAGAGCCCATCGCACTGCTCTCAGTTCTAGCAGGTTGATATGCAGGGAGGACTCCTGCAAAGACCACTGGCCTTGTACCTGTAACATATCCAGATGAGCTCCCCATCCGCTCAGCGATGCATCCGTCACCACCGTCTTTTGGAACTCTGGTTCCAGTAGAGGCATCCCTCTCGTTAGGTGAGTAGACACTTTCCACCAGCCGAGTGCTTGAACTAGTTGTTCGTCGACGACCAGTCTGTCGGACCAGCGACCTCTGCTCTGTGCCCAACGGTCCGCTAGAAATTCCTGGCAAGGCCTCATAAACAGACGGCAGTTGTTTATTAACGGAATGCAGGACGACATGGTCCCTAGCAGGGACATGTACTTGCGCACAGAGACTCTGGTACCGCCGCTCCATTCCGACGCCTTGTTTTGAAGTTTCTGAATTCTTTCGCTGGATGGTTTCACCAGGCTTGTGTGCGTATGAAACTCCGCTCCTAGAAAGACCAAGGTCCTCGAAGGCTCTACTGAGGACTTGTTGAAGTTTATTGCGAAGCCCAGTTCCTGTAAGATGGACATTGTGGCTCGTAGACTGTCTCGTGTTTGTTCCTTGGATGACCCTCTGATTAGCCAGTCGTCTAGATATGGATAGACATGATGACCATCCTTCCTTAAATGGGCCGCTATAGGGGCCAAGCACTTGGTGAACGTCCTGGGGGAGGACTTGAGCCCGAACGGGAGGACCTTGAACTGAAAATGCTTTCTCCCGACGACGAATCTTAAATATCTCCTGTGTCGTGGGCGTATTGGGATGTGAAAATAAGCATCCTGAAGGTCTAGTGAAGAGAGATAGTCCATGGGTTGCACCGATCTGATAACCTCTTGGAGTTTTAGCATTTTGAATTTTTGGCTCTTTAGCCACTTGTTGAGTACCCTCAGGTCGAGAATGGGCCTCCATTTGCCGTTTGGCTTTTTGACAACAAAGAACCTGGAATAAACTCCTTGGCCTTCCTGTGCCACAGGAACTCTCTCTACCGCCCCTTTTCGCAACATAAGCTCCGCCTCTTGTCGTAGGATTTGGAGGTGGGGCTGTGTCGAGAATAAAGGAGGAAGACGCGGAGGCTTGTCTTTGAATTGCAGCGCATGACCCATGCGAATCGTGTCTAGGACCCATCGATCTTTGGTGATGCATTTCCATCGGTCGAAGTGATGAGAGACTCGACCCCCCAGGACGTTCCGAAGGCCGTCATTGGTTGCTGGTTTGCTTGTTCTTCGTTGACGACGGACCTGAGCCTCGCCGCCTGGAGGCTTGATAGTCCCTGCTTCCACGTGCCGACTGGGACGCTCGTCTGAACCCTTGTGAAGAGTACGAGGGCCTGTTAAATCCACGGTCCCTCGAGGCTCCAAAGCGGGAGTTTCCAGAAGCACCTCTGAAAGGGCGAAAAGAGCGAAAATTTCTACCCGTTTGAAGGGCGCCGAGGGACCTAGCAGTATCCGTGTCTTCTTTCATCCCTTTCAGCGCTTCATCAACCTTTTCGCCAAACAGGTGCTCCCCTTCGCATGGCATGTCCAGGACTTTGTACTGTACTTCAGGACGGAAAGTAGTACATTTGAGCCACGCTTGTCGACGAAGCACTACTCCATGGTTGATTTGTTTGAAACCAGACTCTGCTAGGTCCACTGCGATATTAATAGCGTGGTTCGAGGCCTCCTCGCCGTCCCGCACCAGCAACATAGCTGCTTTTCGGTGTTCGTCTGGCAGGTGTTCTAGGATAGGGGCTAATTTGTGCCACATTTCCCTATCATATCGTGACACGATCGCTAAGGAATTGGCTGCTCTTACTGTCGTCGCTCCGACCGAGAGCACCTTCTTTCCAAATGCGTCCTGCCTCCTAGCCTCGCTTTCCGGTGGCGTTGAACATTTTTGCTGGACCCTGGCCTTCCTAGCTGCTGCCGCCGACACCACCGAGTCAGACAAAGGCTGTGATGTTAGACATTTTGGAGTGGACTCCGGAGCTTTAAACTTTTTCTCGATCCGTCCCTTTATGGCTGGTTCCGAGAACGGATGGCGCATCGTTTTGAGACCTTCTTGCCACACGTGGTCAAGGATTGGGATGGCAAATACCGATTTTCTCCTTTGACCCATATGGTCAAAAAGGAAACAGTCTTTCCTCTGCTCCTCAGGAATCAAGCCGAATTCGGAACACGCTTTCCCCATCATTGCATGGAAGGCTCCCACATCATCAGGGGGAGATGGCTGTGTCTGGCTCCTCGTAGACTCCAATTCTACATCCGAATTCCATGTCGGGTCCCTCGACGGTGACAGGGAGATGTCTGACCCAGAGTCATCATGTATAGAGTCGGACTCCGACAACTCACCCTCCTCCTGAGCTCGAGGACGATCTTTTACCGCCTGGGGAGCCGATGGGTGATTCGTCGACGAGCGAGCCGTACAAGTTTGCTCGTCGACGGAAGGTACAGACAGAAGTGACGATGACGTCCCAGGTTGAGGGAACTGGGTATCCAGCCGCTGTAGTAGCTTCTGAAGAGTATTAAGCACATCCAGAGACAAAACTGTCTGGGGGTTCAGCAACGTGGATGATATAGGTACCATACCCCCGCTCGCACTCGTCGCCGTCGTCGTCGACGTGGAAGGCCGTAAGCCTAAATCCAATGGCTGCAGAACCATGTCACCTTCCCCTTCCGCCGAGCAGGCCGTGTCTGGCTGCAGTAAGACCTCAGGGGGGATCGGGTCATAGACCTCAGGCAGCCAAGCCATAGACTGAGTTTCCGTCGACGAAGGAATCCCAACCGCTGCTGCTTGAACGGTAATAGGCATCGTCAATGACACCGAGGTCGACGAGGAAGTCGTCGTCGTCGAGCCTTTAGACTTCGTTGTCGATTTTGATGCCGACTTCCCGGCTGAAGCTTCTCGACTCACGGAAGACCTGGGACGGTCCCCTGAGGAGGATTTAGACAGCGCCAGCCTCTCCGTCTTAGATGATGAGGAGGAGGAGGGCTTTTTATGAGATGAGGAGGATCCAGCATGTTTCCCCTTATGCTTGTCCTCAGGGCGAATTTCTGCTGGCCGCACCTTCTTCGATGGAGGCTCCGACTTGCTCCTGGAGGCCGTGGAGCCAACTTCCGAAGCCGGGTAGGCACCCGCTCCGTCATTAAGCCAGTCGACCAGCCTTCTTTTACGGTCCTTAAGGGTTTTTTGGGAGAAACCCTGGCATATCTCACATGTATCCGCCGTGTGGTGCGGGTGGAGACAGTAGATACAGTCCATGTGGCCGTCTCCTTCATAAACCTTTTTGAGGCCACAGGTTGCACATGGGCGAAATAACGCCTTTCCAGACATAATTCTCCAGATTTGAACTTCGCTTACGCGAAACAGACAAAAAAACAATCTAGTTATCACTAGTAGTAACACGAAGATCCCACTGCTTTGAAAGACGGTTGAAATCTGAGGGAGCGCGGGGGCGGGGCCTGTATTTATATCATGACGTCCTGACGGCACGGGCACGCATGATACAAAACGAGGTGGATAGGACGCATAAGCGTCGAAAAAGTTTTCCTACGGGAAAGGGTCTATATAATGTACCGGGGATTCCCAGCCTGACGACGGGGAATATTCAAAGCATGTGAATCCATGAAAGATCCAATGCTGGAGAAATTATGTTAGACGTCCCCTGACTGGCGAAGTGTGGGAGGGGACCTGTACTGCTGAGTCACTTGGAGGCGAAGTCTTGAGAGCCTCTGTAAGCACAGTTTCTGCCTCTGCCTTTCTCTCGTCGAAATCCTCTTTGTTGAGATTGGAAACCACAGGGGGAGCCTTGTCTGGAAGCCCAATTGGATGCCGCTGAACCATATTGTCCTTGAGAAGAGCAGGAGAAGGAGAAGGATTGCCCGTGAAAGGGCTGGCGCGTGTTGAAACTTCCTCGCTGGATGAAGGGCTTGGCTGAGATCTGATTGAGCGATTTTAATGTCTCGTGCTCTTTCTTGGCGGTCTCCAAAGCCTCATCACCCGCTTTGCTGAAAAGGTTAGCTTCATCCACAGGTTTATTGATCCAGGAGGCCTGGGTCTCCGGTTTAAAACCTGAATTCTTCAGCCAGGTGTGGCGTTTGAGAAGGGTCCCCCCTGGGGAAGGACACGCCACACAGTTTCAGCAGAACCTAAGGTATTTTAATGATTATTCTGGGTGACTTCCACCCCTCTACAACCACGGCTAAAAGGCGGATGTGAGAGGGTTCTGAGACATCTCAGAGCACCTCCTGGACGAGATCCCACGGAACGTCACTGTAGCTCTCCAGCAGCGTGGTATTGTTGGTTATCCTGGTGGAAAATACGGCAGAGGTGGTGACACGCTTGTCAAGGGCATAAAATTTCTTGCAGTCCTTGTCAGGAAGGGATTCCGATGAGGACAGTTGTACCCCCGTCCTCTTCCGTGTAGTAGTGACGACCAGGGAGTCCGGGACGGCATGGCCCCTGATGTACAGAGGGTCTGAAGGAGCTGGGCGGACACTTTTCCCACACTGGGAGTAACTGCACGTGTGAGCAATGAGGGGGCCAGATGCTTCTTGACTGAGTTCAACAAAAAGAAAGCTTGGCTGACTGGGATCTTTTCCTTCAGGGTACTTTCCATGAAGTCCGACTTGTTGTGTTCGAATCTTAAAGTGGTCATCAGCTTTTTACAGAAGGTTATTCAACATTATCTGGTCGTCAATAGGCGAGTCCCTGGTTTGGGTTACAGAGGGATCGCCCTGTTTTTCGCTGGGTCTGGGTCATGTTGGCAGCTGAGAGGGGGGGTGGAGGGGGCAGGGGGTCGGGGAAGGCAGAATGCCATGTGCCCAGGTCATCAGCAAGATTCCAGTCCGGGTCCTGATGAGTAGGATTTTGGCCAACCTGGCCAGTCATGGACATAGAAAACGTCCTGATTAGGATCATCAGGGTCATCCAGAAAGGCATCCACCTGGGGTCCTGATGGGATTCCTCCAGGGACGAGAATTGAGCACCTTGAGAGTAGAACCGCTGTGACTTAGGAGGAAAGAAAGTTTTATTTCTGAACTGTCTTTCTCCTAACAACCAATCACTTAGCTCTGGGTCACACTGCCTTCCCCCCCTCCCATCCCCAGCCATTGAATGCCCTCTACCTAAGCCCCTTCTCTGGCAGCAATCTTCAGATTTGGTAGCACGTAAAGTGGCAGTAGGACCAAGAGAAGAGCTGTAGAGGGGTAGGCGGGAGGGTTCACATGTGAATCCATGCCAGACCCATGCTGGAGAACAGTTACAGCTAAGTAACTTGTTCCTTCTCCAGCATGGGGTCTGGGATGGATTCACATGCTCACGAATAAAGAATACATAGCAGTACACACATGCACAACCACGGGAGCTGTCAAGGCTCAACATTAAGCATCTCTTACCCCCTCACCAGGCTCATCTTCAAGCGAACAGGTTGCGCAGCACTGCTTGGCCGACTCTGGACTCCTCCTTGGAATCCCTGTCGAAGCAGTAGAATCTCGTGAAGGTGTGCGTCAACATCCACGTAGCAGCCCTGCAGATGTCAAGCAGGGGTACACCAGACAGGAACACCGTGCTAGCAGCGATCGCTCTGGTCGAATGGGCTCTCCGACGGCCAGGAAACTGTCGGTTTGCCAACCGGTGACAATGAGTGATGCAGCCGGAGAGCCACCTGGAAATGGAAGCCTTGGACAGGGCCTTCACATGGTTCACATGGCCATAGTTCACAAAAAGTTGCTACGTCTTCTGGAAACTCTTTGTGCGATCAACATAGAACTTCAGCGCTCTAGCCACATCCAGCGAGTGCAAAGTCCTTTCGGCCGGAGAAGGCGCAAGAAAAAACACAGGTAACACCAGAGGCTTGTTTAGATGAAAGTCTGACAGCACCTTGGCCATGAAGGAGGGGTGCGTCCGCAGCACCACCCTTGTCTTGTGAAAAGTTAAGTACGGTGGCTTCCAGGACAGGGCCTGAATCTCACCCACCCATCGTGCAGAGGTGATGGCCACGAGGAACACTGTCTTCCACAACAAGAACTTCAGTGGAACAGTCTGCATAGGTTCGAATTGAGGGCCCATGAGCCTAGTCAGTACCACATTGATTTCCCACGCCGGGGCCGGAGCCTTCACCGGCGGGAACGAACGGAACAGTCCTTTGACGAACTCCTTAACTAGGCGGTGGGACCATAACGAGGACCACCCCTGAGATTTGGTGTAGCAGAAGATAGCCGCCAGATGAACAAGTTACTTTCTTACCTGGTAACGTTCTTTCGATGGGATGGTCCGACGACGTATTCCATATCTATGACATGTAATCAGCACAGCTGTGGTGATAACATGTCATAGATATGGAATACGTCGGAGGACCCAATCCCCTCGAATAATCTTTATGGAGGCATGGGCCAGTCCCGCTTTGGCCAACAGCAAATATGGCAGCACCTGTTGAGCCGTGACTCAGAGGGTTGATCTTCTGTGCACGGCACTAAACGGCGAACGTCTTCCATTTATGTCCATAGCACATTAGAGTAGATGACGCCCTGGCCTTGGCAAGCTCCTCCTTGCAGTCCGCTGGGAGATCGTAAACCCCGAACTCGAACGCTGCAAGAGCCAGGCCTTCAGGTTCAGCGATCCTGGGTTGTGAACCAGAATTGTGCCTCCTTCCGTGGCGAGAAGATATGCGACCACTGGAAGCTTGACTGGAGGGGATGCTGATGTGCTGAGGAGGTCCGGGTACCAGATCTGCCTCGGCCACGCTGGTGCGACGAGGATCATCCTGCACCGGAACTGACTTGATTGACTAGTCGAAGAAGCAACGGCAACAGAGGGAACGCATACAGAAACAGGCCATCTCAGGGGAATGAGAATGCGTCCCCCATGCCGCCCGGCTGGGGAAACCTGCTTGCGAACATCCGGCACTTGGTGTCAGACGCCGTCGCAAACAGATCGATTTGGGGATTGCCCCATCTGCAGAACAGGTGGTTCACTTGGTCCTGCCAAAGCTCCCACTTGTGGCAAGAGCGTAGCTCCCTGCTGAGAGAGTCGGCGATGGCATTCTTTACTCCTGCCACATGAAACGGAATGAGGAACATCCCCTGGGCAACGGCCCAGTGCCATAGGTCCTGAGCCTCTGAAGAGCGCTGGGGATCCTGTGCCCCCCTGCTTCCTGATATAAAACATTGTGGTGGTATTGTCCATGAAGACCCGCACCACCTTGCCCTTGAGGGACGGAAAGAAGGACTTGAGGGCCCAAAACACTGCCCGAAGCTCCAGCAAGTTGAAGTGCAACGTCTTCTCCGGCAGCCACAGGCCTCTAACGTGAAGACTTACGGTGTGAGCTCCCCATCCTTCCAGGGAGGCGTCCGTCGTGGCCGTCTCCTGGTGTGGCGGGGTCTGGAAATCCGCGCCTCTGGGCAGATAAAAGCGCACTCCCCACCACCGTATTGCTCAACAGAAGCTATCATCAAGCATGATTGATCTTGTCCTGGAAGCTTCCCGACACTTGTATCCAACGGTCGTCGAGGAACTCCTGTAGTGGACGCATCCGTAGCCTGCAGAGCCGGATTAGATAGATGCAGGACGACATCATACCGAGCAGAAACTTGATGGTCCCAAATATGGCGATCTTCAGTGCTAACAGCCGTTGCACCTTGCCCAAGATGGCCGCTATCATTTCCTCCGGCGGTGACGCCAGGTACGACTCGTTTTGTGTCGGGATCCCAGAAACAGCGCATCCTGAAGTTCGCCAGCCAACCTCCCACTGGGGTGCACGGGTGGAGGCCTGACATCACGGCCGGTTCAATCCTGCTTGGACATCAAAGGCTCGCCTTGGGGTCCCTGGCGACAACAACATCGTCCTCCGAAAGCCTTGAAACAGCCCCCATTGGTTTCCTAGGCTGAGGAGTGGGGGGGCTGGCGGTACGAAGAGGAGCTCCCGCAGAAATCTTTGGAAGATCCTTGGGGCTTGCCTCCTGAGGGCCGAAAGGACGGCCGTCACTGTTGAAGAGTGTCCAAGGCACGTGCCATCTCCGTGTCCGTCTTGATGGTCTTTATAGACTCAACTACAGCCTTCCCGAGGATATGGTCTCCATCAAAGGGCATGTCCAAAAACCCTCGTCTGAACGTCCTGACGAAAGTTGGTTGCCTTGAGCTAGCCACGAAGACGAAGGCAAACGCTGTTTCCCATCTGGCGGAACCCCGCGTCAGTGATGACACCGTGATTGCGTGGTCCGATGCCACCTCGCCTTCCTGCAGAATTTCCAATGCCTTTGACCACTTATCTTCGAAGAGGAAGTCCAGGATGGGAGCGATCCTGAACCACAGCTCTCGGTCGTAGCGTGCCACGAGGGCGTTGCCGGCCTTGATGGTAGTGGTCGCAGAGTAAATAACCAGTCGTCCCATGGCATCTTACTTCCTCCCCTTGCTGTCCGGAGGGGTGGACACTGCCAAGGAAGAAGCGCCGACAACGACTTCTTGGCCACTACCGATAGTGAAGAGTTCAGCGACGGTAGGGCCCCGCAAGCACTTGGGCGCAGAGTCTGGCAACCTGTACTTTTTCTCAAGGCGATCCCTCTTTACCGGGGCCTAGAAGTGTTCTTCATGGGACAAGCCTTTGTCCCAAATGTCATCCAGGAGTGGGACCGAGAAGATGATGGTCTTTCTATTCGCTTCGTGGTGCTGGTACAAGAAGCCCTCCTCCTCTGGAGCAAGCTGGAAGAGCTCTGGAGATCGTGTGAAACAAGCCTATCTCGTCCGGCGGGGAGATCTGGGAGGTGGCGACGGGTGGTCCCCCATCCCACAGTCATCGTCCGTGACAGTCGTCACCGTGTCAGGGCCAGTCTCATCCCTCGGGGGCAGAGGGAGGCGAACGGTGGCAAGGAGGCGGAGGGTGCCGCCCCCTCTTCTTGGCCGGCAGTTCCCCCGTCGCCAGAGGGTCAGCCGTCGCCAGCGTTGCGTGAAGGTCCGCCGGCGCAATAGGCATCGTCAGAGTATGCAGTGCAGAGAGAATGTCCACGAGAGGCCTCTAGGCGGCAGCTGAGGCGAAGTTGGAATAGGAAGCTGGGGCGCAGGCAGGGGGCCCAGGCCCTCGTCGCCTTGCAGCTCTGTTGCCTTCCTCAACGGTATCCTTGTTGTCGCCGCCTTCATTGTCGCCCTCGTCGTAGGGCCTGCTCCCAATGTTCTACTCCTCCTGCATGGTTTGAAGGTAGATGAGCCCCTCTGAGGAGACATCCGTGTGCCCTGGAGGACCTCCGCGCCCCCCCCCTCTTCGTGACTAGAGGGAACGGTCTCGGTGAGATGACAAGCATCTTCTATGTGGTCTTCTTTATGGGCTCGAAAGAAGACTCCCTCCTGGCTGGGAGGGACACTCTTGCCTTCGGGGGTGCGCCCTGCGGATCCACCTCCGCGGCCTTCACGAGGGACGCCACCACCAACTCGATGGAAGGCTGATCCTTCGTCGGGTGTACCTGGGCCTTCACGGTCAGTACCGGTTCCTTGTCCTGCTTGGCCTTCTCCTTAGTGGGAGGGTCAGCGCCCCGATCCCCATTTGCCTTCTCCGGCAGGTCGGTCTTGTGCTTCTCCTTGAGTTTGCCCAGATGGTCCGACTTCCTCTTGGACGAAAATCTTGAGCGTTGACTGGTGACTGAAGTCCCTGGAGACTGATGCGCCATCGCCGCTGAAGAGCCCGTCGCAATGACGCTCCCGGTGGCAGTGGACTTGCGGTGCTTAGCCTTCAGTTGGACCCTCTGTGAGGGGCGCCCACGAAGGTCTTAGAAGCCCGCTCAGCTTTCCTGGACCTGGGAGAGGCGTGCTCCTGGGACTCACCCAGAGCAGGGACCTTGGACTGTTGCCACTCTTTCAGCCGCCTATACCGATTCTTCAGCATGCGAGCCGTCATCTCCTGGCAAAAAGCACAATCTTCCTCCTTGTGCGTCGGGTACAGGAAGTAAAGGCACTGGAAATGTTTGTCGTCCAAGAAGACATTCCATAAGCCACAGTCGGAGCAAAGCTTGAAAAGGGCGGTTGAATCCTTCTCCTTTGACATGGTCCACGCAGCGCAGGCTTGAAGAATCTTCTGGAAGCCTCCACAAAAGAAACTCTACAAAAACAGCCCTTGAGGGCGCTGAAGAATCCGAAAGACAGGTCCCCATTAATCGGAAGGTTGATCGATGGAGCACAAGGCTCGAATGATCGAAAAATAGAGAAACTGTTCCAAAAAGCAAAAAACACAGTAAAAGCTCCAGAGCTAAACACGAGGACTCCCGACACTTGAATATGCATTAAGAATCTGAAGATAGCTGCCAGAGGTGGGGATTAGGTAGAGGGCAGTCATTGGCTGGAGGCAGTATGACCCAGAACTCAGGGATTGGTTGGTTCCTACCAGCCAGTTCAGTTCAGAAATGAAACTGATTTTCTCTTCTAGGATTCCCAGCCTGAAAACGGGGAATATTCATGAGCATGTGAATCCACTTCCCTGAAATCTCTCCTTCTCCATTCCCCACCTTGAAACCTTCCCCACCTAACCTCCTCTCCCCTTCCCTCCAATCCTCCCATATGATCCTCTCCTCCCTCTCTCCTTGTCCCCCCTCGCTTCACCCTTATATCCCTTCTGTTCCGCCCCTCCCCCTTCCCCTCCACTTCCTTCCTCTTCCCCCTCCCTGATGAATTGCTCTGCTTACTGTGTTTATTGGTTTGATTCATTGTAAATTGCTTCTTTTGTTATAATGTTCTATGTATTCTGTTATAATGTAAAGCACTTTGGATGAAAGCGCTATATAAACATAATAAATACAAATACATGCTGGAGAACAGGAGTTAACATCCCTACGCCTCTTTACAATGGTAACAAATATGTCACAAATTAATGAACTCAGCCATTTTATTCATACAAGCCTCAAATTTGACTCTAGTCCAATCAGAGGAGTCTGAGGGATCAGGAGGGGAGAAAAGGACGTGCAGAGGGGGCTGGTGCAGGGCCCTAGATAGAGGAAAAGAGGCCGGAGAACAGTCCTAAGGCAAACTGGAGGCCTTCTTGGGGTCCAAATAGCGTAAACTAGCTTTGAAAAGCATCTCCTGAAGCTTCAGGAGTGTTTTTGACGAGAGGACCTGTCTCGGTGCGTCTTTCAAAGCTACTGTCTCTTTTGGTGCTACAGCGTCTTTGGACGCTGCCTCCATGAAGGCCATCGATTTAGTGGACACGACCGCTACAGAGGAGGATTTAAAGGCATGTGGAGGCGGGTGCGCACAAGGCGGCAAACCGCAGGTTCGGAAGGCACCACCGAAGACTTTGAGGGACCTGCAGGGCAGAAATTTCCCTCAACGGCTCCCCCAGGGGAAGTGTAGGGGGTGGGTGTTTTGGAGCAGGTGGTCCGTGTCCCCCCCTATCGCTGGGATTTGATATCCCCATAGCACTGCCAGATGCATGCTTGTCAGGGACAGGTGGGAGTGCAAGGGGCTCCATGGTTTAGTGTGACTGCCTCCAAATCGGAGCTGCAGCTGCAGAAAGACTCCATGTCAGAGGCAACGGCGCTGGTGGGGTAGTGACTCTCGGCCTGCATAGGGTAGGCAGCCTAATGTTTTGTATGCCGGTCTTTCAGGGTCTTAGGCCGAAAGAGCTTACAGTCTTTACAGTTACACACCTTGTGAACACGAGGGAGTCGCCGAGTGCATCAGCGATGCATGTCTCCCCAAGGGACATTGCAGATGCAAGACAGGCAAAATGTAAAAGGCGTCCTCTCCATAACAGAGGGAAATGGCAGCCAGACCAAAGGAAAGGGGAGAGATGCGTGAAGAAAAGACATTCTCAAGAGAAGTCAGTACAAACAGGGCCCCACTCTCCCTACTGTAAAGGCCGGGCGGGATGGCCAAGCCGAGCAGTCCAGTATGGATCGTCGACAGACAGGACCAGGCATTGAACAGCCGTCGAGAAGCCGTCGATGGCAAGCGAAATGCCAAAGAATAGGAAACAGCAATATAAAACTCGTACAAGCTCTGCATTATGTTGACCGACAAGTTAGGCAGAAAAAAACGGTCTGTGGGACCTCAACGAGTGAATTATTTTGGGTACACTACACGTCAAGGATAGTGTTACAGGCATGCCAATGTCGACATCCCTTTTCAAACTTCGAAAAAAAGATGCAACACTCTGCGATTACCACTAGATGACGGACTATATGAACAGCATGTGATTATAAGCAGATTCACAAGCATCTGAAATATACAAATGCTGCATATACATATACTGCAATCATATTTTGTAATCCATATTTATAACTTGCTTTCGAAGTTCGAGAAGGGACATCGACTGGGCGCATTTGTAACACCATCGCTAATGTGACTTGCACTGTGCCCAAGGTCTGTCACGCACCAAGGTCCCTCAGATGGTTTTGTTTCAGACATGAGGGAGCATGAAGTGTACTCATGAGTAAGAAAAGTTCAGAGAAGGTGCAGGATGTTTATGTTTGGTCTACGTGCCCGTTAGGGGAGTTTTCCGAAAGTCCTACTTGGAGGTAAGACTTTAGTAAGCTATCCCAGTGGTTTGTAGATCCCCAACTCCTAGTATCAGTCTGTACTAGCTCAGGACCTTGGTAGAGTGGCAGAGCAGTCAAGCTCATCTTGAGAGGAAGAAGTGAGCTGTGGGTAAGTACACTGAAACCAGTAAGTAGAGCACATCAAACAAACACTTAAATGTATATTTAAATCTATATTTATTATATAGATTCTCATAATGCCACACAAACGAGCCATCCCGAGGGAAAGAAAGAAGAAGGAACACACACTCCGGAACAGCGCCAAAGAACCACAACCACAGAACACACCCCACAGACAGGAACAAAAATCGAACCAACACAGAGAAGAGACAAATCCCTCTAAACTCCATACCTCGCTGACAACTGGTCACCAGAGCAAACCGACCCAACGCTAGAAGCAGCAATATCAAACAACCTAACAAAAGCACGCAGAAGAAGGATGAACAACAGCAGAAACAAGAAACACATGACTGATGCGATAACACCTTAGATCACCAAAACAAGAAGAAATTCCTATCAACAAACATAACTCCTGGAAGACGAACCCGATTAAAACAGAAACCCAAGACAAAACCTACACCTCAACAAGATCAGAAGACGACCCTAACAAGAAAAGCCAACCGACCTACACCGCCAAAATCCACTGTAATCTAATAAACGCAAGATCCATGTCAAAACACTCTACAGAGATCTTCGACCTACTCGACGACAACGGCATTGACATCCTATTCATCACAGAAACATGGCTGGACGACAACCACAAAATCACACTCCAAAGCTGCCTTCCAACCAACTTCAAATGCCTTCAATTAAACAGGAAAAAGAAAAAAGGGGGAGGATTCGCAATAACATTCAAAGAACACCTGAAAATAAAAACAGACGAACCACTCAACATCTCAACTGCAAAACCATGGTTATACACCTAACAGCGAACCCAAAAACCAACATCACATTAATCTTGGTATACAGACCACAGACCTATGATGCAGACTTCATCGAAGCCATCAACAACATAGCCATCAACCACGAACACCTAGTCATCCTGGGGGACTTCAACATCTGGTTCGAAGACAGTCACGCCAACTCCCAAAACTCACTGAACAACTCACTACCATGAAACTACGAAAACTAGTAAAAGGGGCAACACACTCGGCAGGACACACCCTGGACGCAATTTTCACCAAGGAAAAACTCATCACCACGGCAACCCCGGTACAAATACTGTGGAGCGACCATCTCATCATCCCATTTGTGATCACTCTGCCTTCTCAAGTCTGCATCCAACTCCCTAAACTCACATCCACTATAAAAAAACTGGAAAGACGTCAAAGAAAGCAACCTATTTGAACAACTGGAGTTAACCAAACCCTCAACTACAGAACTAGAGCTAGCTGACCTAGACGGGAAAGCAGAACTATTACACAAATGGATTGTAGATACAATTGACAAGATCACCCCAAAAATAACATTCCCCCAATAAAAAAAAAAGAGCAATGGCAAAATGGTTCACCCATTAAGCACCATGAAAAAGGAAAACACAAAGATGGAACTGGAATGGAGGAAATCATATAACCCAGACAAACACTGTTCCAGAAACAAATCCGCGCATACAAGCAGGAAATTCAAAAGGCGAAGAGAAGGCATTATGACGACAGAATCACCAATGCCACCAACACACAAAAAGAAATGTTTAACATCATTAAAGAAATGAGAAACCCACCAGGCTACCAGGCTATGACAACAACCCAACCCCATCAGAGAAACTATGCAACTACCTGGCAGACCACTTCAAGAAAAAAAAAATCAATGAATCAATGACATCCGACAAACTATTCAACAGAGACCAACCAACCACATCATACAACCAAACAAACCTAACTCAGAACCACAGCACAAACTCCAAAACTTTCCTGAAATATCAGCAGAGGGATTCGCAATGCTGGTAAAACACAGCAAGAAAGCTGGTTCACCCATGGATCCCTGTCCCCCTGACATCTACAAATCAAACCTCGCACAAGGAACGCCAGCAGAATATTACAGAAACCTTCTAAACCTTTCACTAGCAACAGGAACTGTACCGAGAACCTTCAAATCAGCATATGTCAAACCACTCCTGAAAAACACACGTGTCGACGTAGAAGACCTCTCCAACTACAGACCGATCTCAAACACCCCGTACCCGGCAAAACTCCTGGAAACCTACGTATACAAACTAACCCAAGAACACGCAGAAAAACACCACCTGCTAGACCAAGCTCAAGTCGGCTTCAGACCCGCAAGAGTAACAGAAACAGCACGACTATCCATCTGGGACGACTTAAACACTAACGCAGACTCAAACACAACCTCAGCCCTTATTCTGCTCGACCGATGTGCAGTCTTCGACACAGTTAGCCATGGCACCCTAACCAAAAGACTAGAAGACATAGGCATAACAGACACAGCACTGCGCTGGACTAAATCATTTCTAGCAGACAAAACAGAAACCATATGGATTAAACCCTTCAAATCCACCCCACAATTTAACGATGTGTGGAGTGCCACAAGGATCCTCACCATCACCACTGTACTTCAACATCTACCAGACCCCACTTATCAGAATCTTCAAAAAATACAACATTACATGCTTCAACTACGCAGATGATACCAAATCATCTACAAAATCAAAGAAACCGAAGCCGATCATTCAAACCTAACCGACAGTCTAAAAGAAGTCTTCAACTGGATGAATGCCAGCAACTTGAAAATCAACCCAGGAAAAACAGAAATCATGATCATATCCAAAGACAAAGAGAACGAAACCGCCATCCCGTGGCCAACAGAAATAGGAACCGCACCATCACCATCTAAGGTAGGAGAAAATCTGGGAGTCCTGATGGACAACACCCTAACCTTAGAACCACAAATAAATGCAACAGTCAAGAAATGTTTCTTCCTCCTCCACACGGCAAAAAGAATCCTACCTTTCCTCTACTTCACGCACAAAACGCTCACTATCGTCGCCCTCATCATGTCAAGAATCTACTATGCAAACAGCCTCTACCTCGGAATACCAGAATACCTCCTGAAGAAACTACAACCGATCCAAAATACAGCAGCCAGACTACTCAAACTATCCAGAAGAGACGACATCACTCCTGCCCTAAAGATGCTACACTGGCTCCCAGTAAAACATTGCATCACCTTCAAAACAATGTGCATAACGCAGAGGGCAATCTGTGGACAAGGAGCAGAATTCCTACAAAAGAAAACAATCTACAAGCCAACGAGACTCCTCAGGTCAAGCAACGAAATCTGCCTGGAACTAAAACCATACCTTAAGAAAAAACTTGGAGGCACCTCCTTCTACCACTTGCCGCAAAAACCTGGAACAACATCCCAAAAGAAATAAACACCAAAGATCACCTGAAATTCAGAAAATTACTAAAAACCTGGCTCTTCAACACCACAGATTCAAACTGAAAACCGAAAACAGATAAAAAGAATGACTAAACCAGAAAGAACACTGACAAGCTCCCAGAACCAACTGAGGAGCACCAACGGCACCTGGACGGGTGACGCCGGGTACAGTGGAACGCAGGCGACACCCATGGAGACAACCCCAGCCAATCCCATCCAACATCTTCACTCGCCCCTTAGTTACTACCAGATTGCACAGTGTTGTAGAATGGTGGGAATATTGCCAATCACCACACTGAGTTGCAGACACTGGCAGGTGCACTAGCCATATAAGTGGGAAAGGAAGACAGGTGGGGTTGTGAGGGAGGGGTGTGCAGTCAATGTCGAAAAGATAATGTCGAATTACAAAAATGTCGAAAAAAAGTCGCATTTTTTTTTTAAATTTATATTTTTTTGGGTTCCGGGGGTAAAAATAAAAAGGGGGGGTAAAAAAGAATATACAAAAAAGGGGGTTTGGGGGAACCCCCCCCCCTCCATTTCGAACAAAAAGCAACCAAAAAAAGAAATTCGACTTTATTTTTTTAGACATTTTGACTATCCACATTGTGACATTCGACTTTATGACTATAAACCTGAGGGAGGCTAGTGGAAGTGGGAGCGAGATGTGAAAGGGACCTTAAATGCTGGACGGGCCCAGATCAGGACAGAGGCGCAGGGGCCCCCCGCACCCCATCTGAAGAGATTACGCAAGCACAACACGTCAACTCAGTATAGAGATGCCAACTAACCAATGCCACTAACAATTTCCCCCTCTGCTTACATCTGTAAAACTCCAAACCGAACACAACCACAAATCTACAGCACAACAAACCGCACAAACTTCACTACACTGCAACAACAAAACAAAAACATAGACTTGCACAACAGTACACGACGACTACCGGCCGCAAACACCCCAGGCCCAGCCAACGGACCCACCGGGCTGAGGCCGCCAACAGCACATCACTGCTCTGTTGCACTTTTCCAGCTTTATCCCACTAACTCACCCTCCCTTCCTCTTTCAGAGCGTCAGGGGACCACTCTGGTGGTGATAGTGCACGGTACAAGTGTCCTTTAACGTTATCATTTTTACACAAGTGTCAGTGTTGAATACTTAGCACAATAAACCATGACAAACAGACATACTTTTCAATACTTTCAAAGGGTCACTTCTTAGTTGGTAGTTGCTGAACGCATAAAATTGCTATAGGAGTTTGACAGTTGGAAGAGTTTGACAGTTGGAATGGTAATGCTGCGCACCCACAAAGTAATACGGTAATTGTATTTAGTCTGCATACAAACATAAAATATTTTTTTTGGGGAGCAGAACTGTTGGTTAGTGTTATCCTAGTAGAGCTTGGGGTTCTAGGTGCAGTTTTTTCAGGACAGCAAGTCTTTTAAAGTCAAAAACAGAACCAACTAAAAGGCAGTTTCGTAGCGGCTCAACGTCTTGCAAAGCAGAAGAAATCAAAGTTCCTGTGGATACTTTATAGTCTATAGGAAGGAAAATACAAGAAGGCTTAACCAGCTTTGGAGACGAGGACTTGCTGAAGGGACACAAGCAGCAGCTTGAGTCAGAAGTAAGAGGGGGTTGCCTGGACACCGCTACGTGCACTCCAATGCCCTGGAGCGACTTTCTGGAATTAGGTAAGCAATACTTTTTTCCCCAACAGTACTTTTGTTTAGAAGAAAATGTTTGTGCTGGATGCTCTGAGATGTTGCAGCTCTGGACCCGACCTCCGGATTCCTTGGCCTGATGACTGAATGCAAGACAATAGACAGATTTTCTCAAGAGTAGTCTCGAGGGAGGACCTGGGGCACAACTTACAGCAACGTCTTGGTTCACTCTGCAGTTTTTGGCGCTTTTTCTGCAGCACCAACAAAGGACGTGATTCACCCAGTCGATCTTCGCTTCCTGCAGTTCTGCACTCTGATGAGGGGCTCTGGGCTAGTTGGATCGGATCCACGACGATGCATTCGAAATGGGCAGCAGGCCTTCTGGTATTGGGGTTTCGCAGCTCTAGAAATTCACAGGACCTCGGGAGATGGCTCAAATCAAATTTCGTCTTGGGACAGATTGTTCGTGGTGATGAGCTGCAACTTCAAAGAAATGTTTTTTGTTCTAAAAGCTGGATATTTGCGGCATCGCAAGGCTTAACTCAGGGTAGCGAATGTTGCAGCGAAGTAGGCCGAGACGACACCTAGCTATCCCGCAGGTCGTCTCCGGGACTGTTCCAAGTGCTTCCAACAGCTGGATCTTCGAGCAGAGGTTAGGATTGGTTGTTACAACAGGTCATCAGGCTGAAACACCCATGGAGGTCTTCATATCCGCTGAGAGACAGGGCTTCACTAGGCAAGTAAAGAAGGGGCTTCTGTAGATCTTTCAAATATAAATTACAGGTCTTCAGTAGACTTCTCTCCAACATAGGGGACTTAATCCCAATGATGAAGTGTGGCGGTAAGAGGAGCCCTTCCATCCAGGATCTGGGCTGGAGTCCACCCAGCCAACCAACGGCAAGGATCTGCACCTTTCAAACTGGCAGGGAATGTCCAACCCTGGACAGCCTCTGGCCACTGCATCTGCCCAGCAACAGACACCTGGCAGGGCTGTGGACTGGGACCTGATAGACTTTGCCTAGAACATATGGCCACCAAGAGACTGCACCTTTGCCTGTGAGGGTATATTTTATTTGCTGTGGCTCTATACTCAAGGAAGCAATACACTTTCCTGGGTCTGAAATCACTTACTTGGTATAATTTCACCTACATGATCACTATGCCTAACTGTTATGGCAGATTTGCTGAAGTCCAACTAAGGGCTTAGTAAAACGATTCAACTGAGACAGTGCAAGACTCCACTCTAAGTAGAAGGCTGTACCATCAGAGTATATGGTAGCGTAGACAGCGCAACCAGGTTTATCTTAGGAGGGAGAGAGGGTTGTACTTTTGTACAAAGAAACTGTGGCATTCATATGGTCCAATGAAACACTGTATTGTAAAAATAAATTGTTTATTTAAATACAAGTAGGCCAAGATGAATCTTGGGTAAATAAGTACTATCACATATATATATATATGGGATACATTACTCACCGTAATCGTATTTCTGATGCTTGTATCTGCTTAGATTCACATGCTGTGCATAGGCCGACATCTAGTGGAAGCTGCGGAGTATTACAGTTTGTTTTTCGAAGTCGAAAAATGGGCGTCGACACAGGGCGTGCCAGTAATACTATCCCTAGTGTGACGTCCCCTGTACCCATGATCCCTCACGCGTCTAGGATCCCCAGATTGTGTTTTTCCTGACATGAGGTAGCATGAGGAGTAGCGTGAGTACAGATAGTCCAAGCAGATAGACAGAAAGGTAAGACTACAAGCAACCATGCGCCTTCTCTCGGAGGGGAGGAAGGGTGGGTCGCATGTGAATCTAAGCAGATACAAGCATCAGAAATACGATTACGGTGAGTAATGTATCCCTTCTGAGGCTTGTGGAATCTGCTTAGATCACATGCTGTGCATAGATTAGCGAGCAGTACCAGAAGAAGGAGGTGGGATGTGAGAAGGGTCATGAGCAAACAGGTGTCTTAGAACCGCTTGTCCCACTTGTGTATCTGCCTTGGAATGAGTGTCAATGCAGTAATGCTGAGTAAAAGTGTGAATAGAGCTCCAAGTAGCTGCTTTGCAAATGGTGTCAAGGGGAACATTTGCAATGAAAGCCAGAGTGGCCCCAATGCCTCTGGTAGAGTGGGCCCTTGGCGTAAAAGGCAGAGTTTTTTCAGAAAGAGAGTAACACAGCTGTATACAGTTGATAATCCACTTTGAGATAGCGCCCTTAGAGACGCGATCCCCCTCTCTGCCTGTAGCTACGGAGACAAACAGTTGATCTGTTTTCCTTAGCGGTCTGGTTTTATTTACATAGTATAAGACCGCCCTACGCACATCTAGGGTGTGTAGTTTCACCTCAGCTGAGCTTTGTGGGTTTTGGAAGAAAGCCGGAAGCTCGATGGACTGGTTTACATGGAACTTGGATATGAATTTTGGTGAGAATCTAGGGTGTGTGCGTAAAACCAGTTTGTCCTTGTGGATAGTAAAGAAAGGATCTTGCACTGACAGAGCCTGAATTTCACTGACCCTTCTTATGGAGGTAATGGCTACTAAGAAGGCCGTTTTATAAGTCAGGTGTTTGAGACTACTTTTATGCATGGGTTCGAAGGGGGGCCCCATGAGCTTAGATAGCACCACATTGAGATCCCATCCTGGCGGTGGGTTCGAGATAGGAGGGTGAAGTCTCTTTACTCCTTCCATGAAGGCTTTAACCACTGGTACTTTCCACCACGAAACCTTGTTATGGGATGTGGTGTAGGCTGAGAGGGCTGCCAGGTGTACTTTCAGAGAGTTAAAAACCAACCCTGCATCCAGCAGGTGGAGCATGTATGTTACAACGTTGGAAGGAGTGCAATCAACCGGGTTGATTTGTTTACTCTGGCACCAGATAACGAATCTTTTCCACTTGTCAAAGTAACAGTGCCTTGTATTTGGTTTCCTGGACTCTTTTAGAATGTCCATACACCTCTGTGGTAATTTGAGATGTCCAAACTCTATGACTTCAGGAGCCATGCTGCTAGGTTCATAGAGTTGGGTTCCTGATGCACTGTTTGACCTTGTTGCTGGGACAGAAGGTTGTACCAGGCTGGGAGTCTGATGGGCTCGCATACCGCCATCCTGCGTAGGTGTGGAAACCATGGTTGTCTCGCCCACATGGGAGCAACTAGGATGAGCGTCATCGATTCCTTGTTCATCTTGTACACCACCTTCCTGATGAGAGGAGTTGGTGGGAAAGCGTACGCAAACATCCCTGACCAGTTCATCCACAGGGCATTCCCCTGGGAGTCCGGTTGTGGGAACCTGGATGCAAATCCTGGGCATTGTTTGTTTTCGCTTGTGGCGAATAGGTCTATAGTGGGGAAACCCCACTGAGAGAAGAGATCTTCTACTACGTCTTTGTGAAGGACCCATTCGTGTTCTTCTGGGAGGGAGTCTCTGCTTAGAGCATCCGCTAGGGAATTGAGCTCCCCTGGAACATGTTGCGATGACAGGAAGATGTTCCGTCTGAGTGCCCATATCCATATTTTCTGGGCAAGCTTGGACAGATTTGGCGAACGAGTCCCTCCTTGCTTGTTCAGATAGAACATGGCTGTCGTGCTGTCCGTCCTGATCTGCACCGACAAGTTTAGTAGATGGGGCTCGAACGCCTGCAGCGCTCGGAATACTGCCAGAAGCTCTAGCAGATTGATGTGGTTCTTGGCTACTGAGTGAGACCAGAGACCCTGAGCTGTGTGGTGGAGATGGTGAGCTCCCCACCCCGTCAGGCATGCATCTGTCGTCACCACTGCCTGTACTTCGGGATCGTAAAAGGGTTTCCCCTTTGCGAGATTCTCTCTTGTCCACCAGTGTAGGTTCTGTACGAGTGTTGGCGAAACGACCACTAGATCGTCCCACTGACCACTTGCCTGAGACCACTGTTTCGCCAACCATTCCTGCATGGGACGCATGCGCAGACGCGCGTGGGGGACCAGGTAAATGCATGACGCCATCATGCCGAGTAACCGCATAGCTTTGCGTACTGTTATCTGTTGACCTGACTGATAATGCGGAATTTGCAGAAGTATGTTCCGAATTCTTTCTTCCGAAGGGAAGGTCAATCCTTTCTGAGTATCTAGGATAGCTCCTAGAAACTGTTTTGAGGTGCTTGGCCCCAGACTTGACTTTTTCTCGTTGATGGAGAAGCCTAATTCGTGGAGGAGGTCGATGGTCCTCTGAATGTTTGATCTGCAGATTCCTGGGGTTTCCCCCGTTATGAGCCAGTCGTCCAGATAAGGGTACACTGGGATTGCCTCCCTGCGTAGGTGTGCAGCTGCCACCGCCAGTACCTTGGTGAATACCCTTGGTGCAGAAGCTATCCCGAAGGGCAGTACCTTGAATTGGTAGTGGCGACTGTCTACCTTGAAGCGCAAGTATTTTCTGTGCGCCGGGAGCATGGAAATATGAAAATAGGCATCTTTCATATCCAAGGTTGCCATGTAATCCCCCTTTTTTAGGAGTGGGATTACCTCTTGTAGTGTGGTCATACGGAATTTTTGGGGCTTGACATACTTGTTGGCAGGCCGTAAGTCCAAAACTGGACGCATTGTTAAATCTTTCTTTGGCACAAGGAAGTAAGTTGAATAGATACCCTTGTTTACCTGGTGTCCCGGGACGAGTTCTATCGCGTCCTTTTCTAGCAGAATGGCGATCTCCTCGAGGAGGATCTTCTGATGTTGTAAAGAGTGGACTTTTTGTCTTGGAGGATGGTTTAGGGGACGTTGCAGTAGTTCTATGCAGTACCCATTGGATACTGTTGACAGCACCCATCTGTCGGATGTTATCCCTTCCCATGCCTGGGTGAAACTTGATATTCGTCCCCCTACTGGGGTTGCATGGGAAGGGACCCTGAACTGAGCGTCACTGCTTTGGTGGAGGCGTGCCTCCTCCTTTACTGGGGCTGCCTCTGCCTCTACCACGTCCTCTTTCACTACCCCTACCATACGCCTGGGTAGACTGTTGTGAGCTGGTGTTCCACTGTGTACCCTGGGTGTGGGAATAGCTATTTCCTCTATTGGAATTTTGGCCGCGGGGGCGACGAAAATTGCCATTCCCTCTTTGGTTAGGTGGTTTGGTAGTTAACTGGCCAAGGGATTTGAGGGTGTCGAATTCTTCCTTAGCGTTTTTTAGAGCGTCCTCGACTGCCTTCCCAAACAGGAGATCACTTTCCACTGGTTTGTCTAAGAGCGCAGCTTGTGTTTCTGCTTTGAATCCCGACTGCCTCAACCAAGCATGCCTTTTGATGACAGTCCCCTCTGCTATAAGTCTACCCGCATTGTCAGCGGCGTCCAGAGTTGCTTTTACAGTGCAGCCTGACACGTTCCTTCCTTCCGCACAAATGCGAGCTAGCTGGCTTTTAAGGGGTTCGGGAGCAGAGTCTATTAGTGCTGCCACTTCTTCCCACTGGTGACAGTTGTAGCTAGCCAACAGTGTGGTGGAATTCGCGATTCTGGCTTGGTAGGCTGCCGTGGAAGCTACTTTCCTGCCAAAACCATAAAGTTTTTTACTTTCTTTGTCGGGGGGAGCCTCAGAGGAAGATAATGGTGTACCAGCTCTTTTGCGGGTGTTGGTTACTACTAGAGGGTCTGGCTTAAGTTGACCTCTAATATATAGGGGGTCCGACTGGGCTGCTTTAAACAGCTTCTCCACTCTCGGATTTACAGGTCTTGTCAGGTTTGGGTTGACAAGGGATGGTGCTATTCTGCGTTGAACAGATTTTAGGATGGGAATGGTCTGGGCTACTGGCTTCCTTTCCCCTATTAGTTCTTCCGCAAAGTCCCTTTCTTCCTGGACACCTTGTGTGTCTATGTGGAAGTGGTTAGCTGCCCGAAAGAGCAGTTCATTCAGGAGGGGCTGATTATCTATTGGGGAGTCAGACACTGGGGCTTCCCTTTCGACTGGTGAGTCCATTCTGAAAATATCTGGGCTATTTTCTGGCTCATCCTCGTCTTCGTCTTCGCCGTAATAATCTGATCCTGCAGGATCTTCTGGCGTGTCAATTTCCTGACCTTCTATCAGGGAAGAGTTTCCTTGGTCTGTAGGGAAGAGGTAAGAATAGGGTTGGACCTCGATGGGGTCTAAAGGCCTAAATGGTGTTTCGACCCGGGGTCTTTTATTTGAGGGGATAGGGTCCCCTGACCCTGAGGGAGAATCTTCCTGAGGGTTTAAAGCTAGGAGTTGTTCAGGGTGTCTTTCGAAAAAATTCGCCAAGGAAGACATCCTTGACATTACTCTGTCAATGTCCTCGCATGACCAGAGTTTTGAGCTTGGGGTGACCTTGCTGGGACTTTCTATGGATTGGCCCTGAGAAGACTTGGTCAGTTCTTTTGTAGTGGAGGACTGCAAGGGTTGTTTCCTTTGCTGTTTACCCCCTTCCCCGTGGGTGGAAGTGTGTTTCCCCTTTCCCTTATCTTTCGACGCCTGGCGTCGAGGATCGGAGGTGGAATCCCTGTCTTTCGAACTAGCCTTCGAAACTGGCCCCTCTTTACTCCCAAGTGATGTACCCTTTTCCTGGGGTGCAGGCTGGGGGTGGAAGTCGTGTTCGTCTCCGGACGATTGATCTTCCGGGATATTAATGGTCGAGGCACTCTGTGCAAGTGTGGAGGCTTGCCTGACGTCGTGCGGCGACCTCGACCGCCCAGAGGACGTCCTTTCGGACCGCTCCTTCTGTGCCTCTTTCCGAGGTTTCGACGACGTCGAATCTCGGGTGGATTTTTTGTGTTTAGCGTGTGTATGTGTAACGCTTTTGTCGCCGGGGGACTTCCCCATAGTCGCCGGGACGGACGACCTTCCGAGGCCGGGGACGTGCGTTCGGCTGTCCTTCGACGCCTTGGTGCCCTCGCCGTCCGAAAGTTCGACGTCGCTGCCGTCGCTGAAGGTACCCTCCGCCTCCATAGCTGCTAGCTTGGCGTGGTGGGCCCAACGCTTGGTGGAGCGGTCCTTAAGAGTTTTGGCCTTAAACCTATTACAGGCCCTGCAACCCGTCTCGGGGTGGTCTCTGGGTAGGCAAAGGTTGCACGTAGCGTGCTTATCTACCCAAGGGTATTTCTTATTACACTTGGGGCAAAACTGAAAGGGCGTACCCTCCATACGCGCCTGTGGGCAGCGGGCAAGTGTGTGTAGGTAATAAGGTGTCGAGTGTGGAAGTGTACCACCCCCACTCTCCCTACTTGTAGGGCCGAGGCCAGCGGCCCAGGCCCGAGCCGAGGCGGAAGCCTCAAGGCCCAATCCGTCGGGTATTCGACGTTGATCTCCTCCCCGGTTCGGCGTCGAGATGTTGATCGACGAAAGGTTGGCCAAACGGGGCAAATTAGAATTATTTAGAGTGAAAATATGGCAAAGCCAGGGAACTCCGATGAAGTGCTTCCGACCAGAATGGCGGAAAAAAACAATCTGGGGATCCTAGACGCGTGAGGGATCATGGGTACAGGGGACGTCACACTAGGGATAGTATTACTGGCACGCCCTGTGTCGACGCCCATTTTTCGACTTCGAAAAACAAACTGTAATACTCCGCAGCTTCCACTAGATGTCGGCCTATGCACAGCATGTGATCTAAGCAGATTCCACAAGCCTCAGAAATATATATACACAATTATAAAAACACAACACTATGATTCGAAAGTACACAGACCAAAGAATAGACCTTGTACAGAAAACCTAACCGTAATTCTAGGGAAGTCAAACCTTATCAAAAACATTTATTATACGACACACCTATTCATGCGGAGTAACACCATCAGTTACATTTAGATTTCTTTAGAGTAATTCAAGAGTAGCAGACCCTGTCAGTTATGCAGTGACACTCAGTTAAGGAATCACATAATAAACCAATCCTGTTCCCAGGAAACCTTTCTGAATAGTGAACACAGATTCAAGGAACAGTATATAACTACATTTATGATAACACAGTTACAATAGTTAAGACCTTTTGGTGTGATATACAATTACAGTTTTTCAGATCAGTGGGCTAAGGTGAGCAATAATTGTTTACACTAATTTAGGATGCCCCAGGCAGACCAAGGTCAGCTACACCTACAGAAAACATTCTAAGAATGGGGCACAGCTATTCTAGGCAGGTAAAACCTAATGTTTCTAATATACTATTACAGTTGCTTTTCAGATTAGCCGAACACAGATTGAGGTAAGCAATAATGTTCCAACTTATTTTAGGATGGGCCAAGGCAGACCAAGTTAAGTAAAACCCATATATTTTTTAAAGGAGCTTTCAGCAACTTATAGGTAGGTATACAACGAAGACTTAGCAGCTGTATAAAACAGACTAGGGAAAGCAAAAAGTTTAGACAGGCTATACAGCAAGACCCAGTTGGTTAACTTGCACACTAATATTCTGCAAGAAATAGTTAGGTGAAGCCAACAGCATTACTTTTGGGAAGAGGCACAACCAATTCACAGGTGAGTAAAATAACCATACACATACTTTTCAGAATGTCACAACACACATTCAAGGTAAGTAAGAACCTTAGTAACTGCTCACTCTCAGAGTTAGTTACCAAATAACTTTCACAAGTACGCACTCTTTTAAACACCTGTTATACTTTTCAAGGCAGAGTCCTTTTCTAATCCAGTCCTTACCTATTCTGGAGTTCTCTCAGAGGCAGAAGATGGGACCCTAGTGGTCTAGGTGCCAGCTGTAGGCAGGGTGAGATAGGACTCAGTTGCAGAAAATGTCAGAGTTCCTGTGGAAGACTGTTCCAACAAGTAGGTGATTCACTTTAGAGCTAGTTATGCCACAGAAAAGACACCCTAGCAGGATTGAAGCAGTGGGCCTGGGTTAAATGGATGAGAGGACTCCCAATCATAGGGAACACCCTAAAGGGTCACAAAAACCGCACAGGCTTAAGTTAAGTAAATACCTCAGCCAACATACTACCTCAGCACAGAAGAAGAGTTGCAGAAGGAAGACTTCAGGATCTGCAGCCAAAAACTGGTCGATGGATTCCTTTGGTCATGAAGAGGGAAGACCTGACTTTGGAAGGGATTTTGCAGCAGGTATCAATGGAGAGGGCTTCAGGCAAGAGTCTGGTTTTGGCACCCTCTTCAGGAGCCAGAAGAAGACTGAAAATTGCTGGTTGGATTTATTACTTGCAAGTTCCAGCACACTGATGAGGGGACTTTTTGTACTCTATTCACGTCTCTGGAGGTCCTGCAGGATGCCAACAAAGTTTCAGCTCGATTCGGAATTCGGAAGACCATGCACTGCACACTGGCTCGAGGTATTGGGGGGTATTGCAGCACTGCAAGGTCGCAGCACGACGTGGCATGGCTCAAAATACAGGTCTTCCTGAGTCTAGTGGATCTCACCAGGCTCCGGGTTGTCGTTTTCGGAGTCCCCAGGTCGCTTGGAAGGAAGGGTAACAGCAGGCTCTGGTTCCACAGCAGGCTCTCAGTTTACTGAAAATCGCCTCAGCCACATTTTCTTAATCTTCCTTTTCAGATTTAGGTCCAGCGGTCGACTTGTCAGCAGCTTGCAGGCTCAGAGTTTTTTCAGGAACTACAGCACAACTGCTGCATTCTCTCCCTGCATTTTACAGCAATGGGTGGTCTGGCTGTCCAATCAGGACAGTTCGCCCCACACTGGGAGTTGTTTTCGTTCAGGCAAGGTGGAGGACACATGGCTGCAGAGTTTTGGGCTCCTCCCTCGCTTTCTGCCTTTCCAGACACTCTGGAGCCTGAGCTGGGAATCTAAAGGATTACCGCCGAAGTCAAAACTTCCACTGAGATCGTTCCCGCCTAGAATGGCAGGGGAAGACCTCAAACAGCAAGCAAAAAAAACCTGGCAAAATAAGGAGCCCACCATTTTAGAAAAATGGTTGCCCTTCTGTGCATTACTGAGGCTGAACAGCCTGTGAATAATAAAGACTAAATGTCAAAGATAAAACCACTGCCGCCAGCCATTCATGTAATACTCGCAATTGTAACAAAAATGTTACCAGTAAGAAAGGGGATACATTGTATACCCCCAGCACTCCGCATAAGGTGGGGTGTTCTGGCTCACTATATAAAATGTAAAAGGGGATGATAATTCCACTTTACTACTTATGAACAGTAGTTCATCCAAGTACATGAAAGAGAAATTTTTTTTTTATTTTTTTTTTTTAAACCGTTGTTTTATTAGTTCGATCAACAAACTTTTACAACATTTATAAAAATATAAGTTCTTTTCATATTACATAAAATATTTCATTTTTCATTTTTTAACAATTAGACAGAGTTAATCTGCAAACTCTCGTGTCTACAATATGGTAGGAAAGTTTTTAAGAACAGTTTTCATATATAACGAGACAAACTGAATATACTAATGTCTTCTTAAAACTTTCAACACAATTTTACAATATTTTGAATAGATATTGCTAGTGTGGTGGGGGGGGTTGCAGACATGTTTAAGTTTTCGTATACAGAGCATAACATTCAAAAAATTGCTAGGGATTACAATATTAGAGGAATGCAAGTAAACATTTTCTTGCATTACAAGTTCCCCTGGGGCTTACTCATTCGAAACCTCGTCTCAAGATCGGTGTTTATAATCGTTAGGAATTTACATAGAGCTAATATGAAACTCGTTCGCGTTCCCCACATCGAGGCCAACCAAAGCCATTCCCTGTTGTCCTCAGTTGGTACACCATTAGATGCAATAGTTAGTGTACGCGTTGTTTCAAAATGAGGGCACAGTGTAACTAGATGTTTTAGTGTTTCCTCAGCTGAGCAATCATTGCAGAACCTACATCCGGCATCTGCAATAGCCTTCCAATACGGAATCCATCCACAAATTCGTTCTAGGGTGAGACATTGATTCAATTTAAAACGAAGATATATTTCTCTGGCTTTATTGCAGGGAAACTGAATTAAATAGGGTTTGTGCGGTCTTCTAGTAGAACAGAAACGAGCCGCTTCCTTGTAACTCTTTAGTGATTCAATTTCCATTACTGTTCTACACCAGTCATTTTCTATGAGACGATGTTTCACATATCCCTGTCGGAATTCTAAGTCAGCTGGTAAAAGTGCAATTCCGTCGAGTATCTGCACCATTTGAGCATAGTAGATTGTAAAAGACGAGCATTCTGGCGCTATCATTAACTGTCCCAGATCCTCATATAAGCAATTAGAAGGAGGATATAACATTCTGGCAAAGTTAGCTAATAAAGAAAGAGAAATTAACACGGGAGCCCAAAGGGACAACCCAGCCTAAGCCCAAAAGTTGTATGGAACTATAACTTCAACCATACACGTAACTCCATTTCTCCAGTGTTGGTATCTTTCATAGATACAAATGCAGTTAATATTCCCTGTCGTCAGGCTGGGATTCCCAGCCTGATGGGTAATATTCACAGCATGTGAATCTATGAAGGATCCAATGCTGGAGCAAAAAGGTCACCCATAAAGAGAGTAAAAGACTAGCTGACAGAGGAAAAAGATTCCCCTCATCTAGGGACAAAGGAAAATAGTTACCTGGTCAAAGCAAAATGTTCTGGGGTTGGCACAGGTCAGGGAGATTTATCATTGACATGAAAATCTTACCCAAAACTAACAGAATGTGGAATATTAGTGACAACTAACTTTATTGCTTATCAGCTTTCAGTCAATCTAGGTCAGTTACAGCAGAGAATCTACCACACATGGTAGGTTATAATGGTACCTTCCACAGACAATAAAAGGCTGCCTCTACCTATCACCTCCCATACTGCATCACAGTTAGCTTTATATCAAGATACCCTTGCAGGTTTGCATTTTGGGGAGCTCCAGACCAGTTTCCTACCCGAAGAGTAGATAGTTGTGCACTAGACAAGGTACAATCAACATAGCTTATATGACACCTTTTTAGCTAGTGCTAGTATGCGAGTATCAACTGAAGCAAAGCTTAGCAAAACCATTGGAAGAAAACACAAACATCAAGCATACATAAAGTAGGCATTACAAAATACTGTTTCAAACTAAATCAAATTAAGTGGAATAAGGAATGTATATCAGCAGCTGGAAGACGACATGAATCAATGTTATGCTTTGTACAAAACGACAGCAAAAAGCATTTGTGATAAACAAAATCCAACTTTCCCCATGTATTACTCAGTACAATTGTCTCATTACAAAAGATGGGCATCAGATTATTCTGGGGACAGCATGTCTCAAGCTTATCAATTGAAGTATGGGAGCTGTAGTCTTTGGCCATTTAAACTGAATAACATGGCCTTAAATACCACTAAATCGACATGGAGTAATCTGGTAAACTTATAAGAAAAAAACAGACAATTAGCCCATGAGCTTCACTGAAAAAAGCCCTTTTAGCAACAAATGAGAAAAAAGCTATTTGCCTTTGAAACAAGTAATACAATGTTTATAGTTCATATATTGGCTGGCTGGATTTTTAAAAACAACTGACAAGGACGTTCCGAAGCCTGTGAATATCTAAAGGAATGAGAAGGAAGCTGGTGCATGTGTTTTAAATACAGCCAACATTCTATTCTCCAAATGGCAAGGCTAGAGACAGTTTTTTTTATAACATAAAACAGGTATACACCGCAAACGGTGATCCAGCTCCACAGCACCACAAGGGAAACAGGTGTGTAATGATGCAGGAATATTACCTACCTTAAAAGATGGGAGCCTGAGAGCTCCGCGCAAGCCTGTACCAAAGCTGAAACCCTCCAAACCGGCAGCACCGCCGCTCTTGGCCCAGTCTACTAGTGACAGCAGTCCTGCCTCTTTAAGCTTGCTCTTCTCCTTCTCCTCCTCCTTGGCTTGCTGCTTAGCTGCATTTTGAAAAGGCTAGAGGAGTTAAAGTGAGAAAAAATATCAATCGCAAATCATCAGTACTCCTAGTCCTGTCTCCTTTCCTTTATACTTTTGGGACTTTAATTTTTGGACACATACGAACGAGGTAATGTAAGCTGGGGTAGTGAAGTTTGCTCTACAGAGGCAGCGAGGGCAGTAACTCATCACAAAATTCACAAAGTTGATATAAGGAGCAAAATAGAACAGTCCAGTGGGATCACTAAACAAAAGAGACTGTTGGTACAATATAAAAATAAAATCCTACATAGCAAGCCGAGTACAACTGAAACAGCCTAGGTGTCTAAGATATTCAGTTGCAAGTGTTATTCAATGTGAAAGTTGCACTATTCATTTCACAGGCTAATGAGGAAGCATGACGTTCCAGTTCTCAGATGGAGAAAAGTCAACTATTAGGTCTCTTGAATCCCAGCAGCTGGGAACCAAAAGCTGCGTCATGGAAATTCACGGGGACCTATCATTTTCTAAGTCCTTTCTTCCACAGTCTTAGAAACAGATCGGATACTACAGAGTTGAGCCTATGGGACCAGTAAGAGTGTTGCGATATGGCGCAACTGGAGGATGTTTTTAAAATTGTTCTTTTATAGCACGCTTAATATCAGAGATTGGTTTCTAAGTGCGGGATTGGGATGCACACCTGTGTTGCACTGGTTGTCTTGCTTCCAAGACAAAAGCGGTGCCGCTGAGCTATTCCACCCACCCCCCCCCCACCCAACTAGGACTACTGGAGATACCAACCGTAGAGCAAAGAGGTGTCACAGACAAATTCCCTCCCTAAAACTGACATTCACAACATCACAAAAAAACTAGCATTGATCATAGTAGTATTAACTAGCCATCGATGGTAGCAGCTGCAACATTGTGCAAGTACTTTGGCAAAGAATAGCAGTGCCTGGCAAATGCCTAATACTTCTACACAAACGCAAAAATGTTTAGCTTTGCCACTGCTGGTTTTTAAAAGGACTATAATGAAGGGCAAGCATTGTGCTTACAAATCGGGTGGCTGAAGGCAGACCTGGTTAAGACATTTTTATTACACAGTGCACAGCACCAATTAAGTAATGACCTCTCGGAAGACTGCCCTGAAAAAAACCTACAAGGCAGTACAATCATGATGTTTTGTTGGTAAGGCTTGAAAAGATCCCAGGAGAATGGGTTTTGGGCCCACAGGGAAGGAAGTGGGTGGAAACGGCGGTAGGGATTAGCATGGCCATGGGCAGTCAAAGAGTAACTAACCAAACAACCGTTGAAGTTTTGTGTCCATCATATGCCATTTCTCCCTAGCTGTACTCAAGTGAAATAGTTGTGGATTGTAGATGGCGCTTTTGCGCCATCTACTAGCCAAAACTAACAAGGTGCTGTGGAGTGTGCTGATGGCTTGTACCGCTCTGTACAAGAGACTGGCATTGGTGGGTAAGGCAAGACTCTGTACCAGCATGAAAAACAATGTCATCATCCCTTGCATCGCCTCTTCCCCGTCTCTTATCCCGCTGGTCCTGCTATCTGTTGAGTGCTCAAGGGTTGCACGCACTGAAAAGGAGGGAAGGTACAGGTAAGCAGGATAGTTGGCATGAAGGGTGCATATGAAAAGGTCCCAATTTACCCTAAATATAAGCAAATGATACATACACTATAATGAGGTCACATCTACAGGCAGTGAGTTTTATAGTTCTTTTCTTATCTGGTCTTCGGCTTTGCCCGTTTTATAACTGGAAAAAGCCTTTGCAGCATATCGTAAATGTATATAAGAAAGCGGGTATGAAACACCCAAGTCATTATATAAACATCTATAACCCTAATTATAACACCCTAATTATAACACCCTAACGGTATTTCCAAGAACCTGATTGGTCAATCTGCGGGCTATGCGAACATGTATAGCCTGTAGATTCAATATAGACTGGAAAAATCTAAGTGGTGCTTACCTCCACCACGGTGTCGTCATTACAGCCCAGTAGCTAACTGATGCTGCCTCCGCTTCGTCATCGGCCCACGTCTAGATCTCAGCCGCACCTGCAATACCTCATTAATGACATTGCTGCGGGGCGTGCATACATAACGTGGCCCCGCCCTCTAACAAATCATCTAATGTAATGCTTTCTCGGAAACGTTAGGAACAAACAATGCAGCAACACACAAAAGTAAAAGTGCGAAAGGTCATTCTTGACAGTTGATTCCCAACAGCGCCCATCTGCTAAATAAATGTTCACAATACATTTATTTTTAAATAAACATCTCTGTGTTAAATCTTAACAGTGCCCACGTTATAATACACTATTGTTTTTTTTTTGTTTGGGAATATTTATATGTTAAACTTCTAACTTTGGCCCTTAATTCCCCTGACTAATAAAAACAACAAACTACTGACTATTGGATTAACTTTACACATTTAACTCTTCCAGCCATCCAACACTAATTGGCTCCCTAGTGAGAAAAAAAAACCACTTAACCTGCATGGACTTTCACCATTGAGATACTGCACCACCTAATTCTAGTTACCTCCCACTACTCAATAAAAAAGAGCCATCACCAAAAAAAAAAACCCTGTAGAATGGCAGCTTCCACGTTATACTACTACACTGTGTGTATGTTTACTACAATGACACAGACTAAAATATATATTATTTACAAAACTACGCTTTCCATCCTCTAACCCTTTTCCCAATTCAAATTCATTTCTGATGCATTTATTATTCAATTATCTTTTTTCTAATTTAATGAAATGCTGCGGGTGTTCTAATAGCTTTATAAACCTGTAGCTCGGGCTGTACCGGGCGTTATGGTCCCTCATACCTCGTTAAAGGTCCTCGCTACACTCGTAACTTGGTCTTCAGGGCCCATAACGCCCAGTACGGCCCTTGCTTCAGGTCTATAAAGCTATAATATCCATACATAATACCACACTATCCATATCACGCTGCAATTTAAAAAAATAAAGCCTAAATTGCACACTCATTGAAATAGTATCTTTGAGAAAGAGAGTTCTCAAAGTACTGTATTCTGTTCCCCTTTTGAAGCTCCTCAAGACTCCCGGCCCTAGGGCATGGAGGCCCACGAAGGCAGCCTTAAGGCTGGTCCTGATGCGCTGAGGGGGTTGTGGAGGAGGTTCTAGTAGCCCCTGCCATTTTGACAGAGCAGTACAGGTGCAGTAGAGGAGCAGCGGAGGGAGGGGTGGGCATAAAGCAGTCACAGGCTTCTTGTGGAGGATGGCATGGGCGAGAAATCAGCATACGAGGGGTTGGGGGGGGGCGCGCAGTGTGACGAAGTCATATGCCATGTCTTTCAGGCACAGCCCAGTAAAAACTGTTGAAGGCCAGCCCAGTTCGCAACATGAGTCAGGCCAGCGGCGGCAATCCGACTTCCTCAGTGAGCACTGTACAGGAGTTAGTCATGGGCTATTGTACTGAAATGCACGATGTACCTCACTTTTTACTTGTCTCTCGCGTGCCACATGGGCTGGAGGAGTTTGTGAGGGTGTAGCCCCTTGAGCCTGGGCCGACCCATTTGACGGTCCATTTATACATGCGTTTATTAAACAACCCTTTTAAAGAGAGGGTATAAAGGTGCAGTTCCTCATATTGCTATAGCATTTGCAAAAAAGACGTATGTTCATTTACTAATACTTAATATTCCTAAACACACCATATCTAAGACAAATGACCTGCCAAGGACATTAATACGTGGTAGAAACAAAGATGTCTAGGCTTCTGTTTTGAGAGAGCAGACATGCGTTCTTAACCCAAAAAGCTAATGTGTGCCTTCTTGGACAAGAAAACCTCTTAATCTCTCAAACGACTTTGCTAAAACATCCAGCCATCCTCAATGGAACTGTTAGAGCGAGAAAGGCTGCAGGCTATTATCAGTGAACGTCTGGGAGAATTTAAACTCTCAAGCTCCACTTCGCATAGATTCTGTATTTATCAATGCTTAAACTTTTTATGGTTCATTAAAATAAGCACATCTGATACAGCTTAAATAGGGTGCCAAAAGGGTAATAGTCCTCGAATACCCACTCTTCAGCACTCAGAGGCTGGCATTTATCATTCGGAAGAGCTCTTGGCAAAATGACAACAGGAAGCTTACGCCATTTTAACGCTACCAGAATGATTTCTTATTAAGACTTTGTGACACCCTAAATAAGGGCACAGAGAAGGAATTTTTTTCAGATTTCCAGTTAGATATAATGCATTTCAAAGTGCAATAGGTTTTCACACTGAATTAATGGAACTCGTTAGAACAGTGAAGGAGGAAAAAGATATTTGTCTGCTGTTTTTTTTCGAGCGGGTTGTTAAATGGCCATTACCATTTTTGTTCAGTATGCTAAACTAATGCATTCAATTTTTAGTGTTTTAATTAAGATATAGCATTAGAGACTGATTTCTTTGAACTCTACTTGCTTTCCTTCTGGCAGTATGAATCTATCTGTTATCGCCCACCTATGTAGTAGGTGCTCCAGGGAACGTCCACAGGCGCTGCGCCCGCACTAGAGAGGCACACATAGGGTGGGCATAGCTGACAAAGCCGCCTCTAATGCTAGCTTCATTTGAAAAATGAAACACCATTGAAAAGTGCTTCTCGTTATCTTACTTGCAGACGCCCTTGTGAAGCGTGCAGAATCCCATGTGCCTATGTAGTTAGCAGCTGGTGCTGGCTCGAGAGTACAAAGCTATCACACGTGCAAAGAAATAAAACGATCTGATGTCACGAGGAAGTCGTGGTGAACCCGGGGCCCCTGTCCCTTGGATTCGTTTCCACCAGAGATAATGTCATCGGACTCCAAGGTTGTGCAAAGACTGCCGCCTATTGCGGCAGCATAAATGTCGGCGCTATTATGGCACACGCAGGAAAAAACTCAGTTAAACGAAAGAGGTGTGTGTTCATCATCCTCTGGGCTGTGAGCGAGAGCTATATCGAGATGGAAAAGAACATTTGAGAACGTCGCCTGGCTTGTGGGCCATGTCGGCAGCGGCTGTGCGCGCTGTGGCATATCCTGGGACACACTGCACATCCATCATACTGACATCAGTAACTGCACAGCCATTCGGGTGCTACTTACATCAAAAACACTTGACCAACACCCCACAAAATCACGGCATTGAACATTTTCATGTAATTTTAGACCAAAATGTAACAATTACATTAACTTGTTATTTTAAATACAAAATACATTAAAATGTATAACAAATTAAAAGCTGTAGTAAATATTTTTTAAAGCAATCAATCACATCAAATAACTTTCTTAACATTAACATGCATAAAATGGTTGGCGTGCATAGAACGTATTGGAGTGCATGAAACCGTCGTAATGCATGGAACAGTCGGAGTACATGGAATATTGGAGTGGGCTCTATCTCAAGCATCTAAGGTAAACCACCATATCACATCTCCACGCTTACTCTCTTCTTTACACCACCACTCAACTAGAACACAGCGATACCATGACACCATTCGGTATAGCTGTTCTCATACCATCATTTGCCTCATACTCCGCATCACCCTAACTAAACACTGGATACACACCCTCCAGCTTAGGCGTTATCCTCAGGCCCAACACAGCCAGAATCGGTCTGGATAACAACCTGCCAGAACGAACACATACTCTTGATCTCTCAACCACCACACCTACCGCTAAGAAGCACCTATTACACGAATGCCACACCAGCTGCACACATATCCGGTGCTCACACGCACCTTTATGACTCCCTCTATTCTCTCTACTGACTTGAACTTCGGTTCCTGATGGCGTTCAACCTACCAGCGCCTTGAGACCATACCAATGGTACATAAGGTGCTATATAAATGCAAAGTAACATAACATATGGTGGCAGCCATTTCGGAAGCAAAAATGGCTGACAATTTCAGCACACCATATAAATGCAAGCAAAGAGTGCAAAAGGGTGTGTGGTTTGGAGTGAGATGGGTGGGAATGTTAGAACACTCGTATTGCATTCAGGTCCAAGTAACAGATGGCGCGTTTTTGGAGTCTACTCTTCCGCACCAACCCAACGAAAATACGGCGGCAGCAATAAGAAGTGACAACGAGGTCCTGATTGCGCAACACACTACTTTGCTTAGGTGAGGGAGATTGTTTTTCCTGAGTCGTGAGTGTCGAGAGATAGAATAGCCATTTTGGCACTTCTCTTGAGGACTCACCACACACTCCTGTTTCTCTTACACAGTGGAAGTCTGTTTACGCAAGTCTGCAGCAGATAAAGGTTACATTTAGCTGAGTCCTAACAGTCGGCAGTACAAACGACATCTGGATTTGAGCATTACACAGGTAAATGGAATTGATTTCCTGTTTCCATACATGAAATAGGAAGTTGTCAGGAAGTTTTCAGGATGTTGCAGTAATCCGAGCAACGCTATAGCTAGATGGCTTAGAAGGTCTCTCCCTACCATGTCGAACATGTCATTTAGAACTACAGTGTATACTGACATGCACTGCGTTAGTAAGACAGCGTGAAACAAGCCTTAGATATATTAATATAGTAGCGAGATACCACAGTTTAGCCCAAAGAACACTGAGCACTTGAAAAAACTAGCTACATCAGGCTGTCCAATGACTTAGTTTAGATGGTTGGTTAGAAAACGGCATAATATACCTGACTGACGTATTGCATGTCTTCGTCTTATTCTCTCTATTGTCTCTACTTGTCTCTTTTTCTTTTTCTCTTTCTCTAATTGAAGAGTAGTCGTCTATTTAGAAAACCCGACACCAAACAGATTCCTGTGCCCAAAGGGAATTTTCAGACCTTTGTTGACACGGTAAGCCCTGTTGTGAGGATAATTACATACTCCTGGGGTAGCAGGTAGCATTGAACTTAGAATCAATACTAACAGCCTGTTATTGTTCTTTTTTTTCCTTTTTTGGTGTCCACCATCCCTGGTAGTCCCCCTAAAAGGTTCCACGGAGGGATGCCTTACTACCACACTTCATCTTGCATAAAGACAAAGATTATCAGCTTAGTCTGGAACTGGCTGAAGTTAAAATTCGAGGCTGCTTTTTGTTTTTAATATAGTTTTGTGTTGTTGGTTCCCCTGAAGAAGTCTAGAGACAATTGACAGAATTTGTTGTTGTGAGATAGACGAAACATGTTGGGTTACATACACTGATAAATAAACAGTGTTTATAATTGGCATCAGGTTGAACTAGAGGTCCCCTTAAGGCAGAATTAGGGAGACTAAAAAGAACAGATCATTCTGGCTAGGCATCCTCAAAAAAAAAGAGGACGTGTGTTTGTCCAACCAACTTAAGTAGTGCACTTTATTAGCTAATTTGCAAATTTTCCATTGCACTAAGAAATGAATTGGTGATAACACTACACTATTGGTTTTAGTTTTGTATAGGAAGGGTGTTTTATTAATATTTTATGTATGGTTTTACTTGAAATCAATTTTAGGATGAATTTTAGAATGTGTTATAAGCAAATACAGTAGATTTGTGCCTCTTAGATTGTTGTGTTTTGAATATTTGTATTTTCACAATATATGTGTGTTTGACAAAATAAAATTTTATTATGATTTAAAGAAAATTCACTGACTTAGGACCTATTTGGTACATGGCCGCGGTCAGGTATATGATGGACTAAAGAAGAAGAGAGATAAAGACTGAGTTTCTTTAGGTTTTGATTGTCCATAGGCAGACAGAGGGCTGAACTTAACAGTCTATAAACTAGCCCGACCCAGTCTCTTCATTGTTTGATGTGAAATGTTACAACAAAACCATATAGATTTCACTTGAAGATGGGCGTTAAATGAGTGGGACACATAGCCAAACACCACAAATCCATCCTCATCGGTCAGCTGAATTGAAATGGATCAGAGACCCCCATTCAAAGCCACTATTTGAAGCTCTTATTGTATTATATTTGGTTATTTATATAGTGCTCTTTCCCCATTTGTATGGCCTCACTGCTTTTTCTCGATTGGAACGCCCTCGGTGACCGTAGTCAATGTGTTGGAAAGTTCTAGAAGTTTAGGTTAGGAGATGCGTGTGTGCATTTTTGCCGGTCTAGGACTTGGGTGGCTGGCTAGGCTCGACTAAGCAGCCCGAAAAGGTCCAGGCACGTGGGAGGGCACTGTTGGAGGTTGCGATAGTGTGTTATTGTTCAGAGAATGGAGGTGTGGCCGGCTGTACCGAATTGCCTTTTGTTGCTAGTCGCCATATGCTAGTGGCAGAGGTGTTGATACGTCTGGTGTTTCAGTGAGGATGGCTATATGTGCTGCTAGACCGGAAAGCATAGCCGTAGCTGCATTCTAGTGCATGGGTGCTTGGCCGTGCCTGCGGCCTGTGTCCACAGGTGTGGTGTAGCTATACGTACCGAAGGCCTTCAGGGACTATACGTAGCGTGGTCTTCAGAGCTGTTCGGCTGGTGCAATCCCCGTTCAGAGAGGACGGCGAGGTCTCATTTGTCTCATTATTCTTGGTCTCTCTTGTGCATGGATCTGTAAGGGTGAGATTATTGCAGGTGTGCCACAGTGAAGGCTGCTGGCTTACCTGGTGTACTTGTCGGGTGAGAATGTTGTTGTGTATGGAGTGATAGTGTGTCAGGTGAGCCGCTGCGAAAGCTGCCGGCCCTTGTGTTGTAACTGGTGCAAGGGGTGTTGTTTCAGTGGTGTAGTCGCAATGTACCAGGAATCAGAGATATAGGGAAAAGCCAGGATTTAAGGGCCATCCTGAATTTCAGGTTGTTTTCAGTGTTGAGAATGTGTAGCCGTAGGGAGCTCCAGATGATTGGCTGTTGGACGGAGAAGGAGAATCCACCCAGCCTTGCAGAGTTGTGGGGTGGGATCACTAGGCGAAATGCTGTGCGAGATCTAAGGTTCCTAGAGGGTTGGTAGGGAACAATTTTGTCTCAGAGGAATTGTGGGCCAGTGTTGTGTACTGCACGGTGGATGATACACATGGCCTTAAAGGTGGTGCGTCGAGCAATCGGGAGCCAGTGGATGATTCTTAGGGTAGGGCTGATGTGTTCTCTAGTGGGCAGGTTAATGAGCAGGCGTGCTGCCGCGTTTTGGATTCTTTGGAGTTTCCTTAGTTGAGATGCCGGGGCTCCTAGGTAGAGGCAGTTCGCGTAGTCTAGGCGGGAAAGGATGATGGAGTTGATGGCCGAAAAACAGTGGGGATAGGTGAAGTAAGGGAAAATACGCCTGAGAATCCGTAAGTGGTAGAAGCAGGTTTTGGATATGATTACGATGGTGGTGTGTTGGGTGAGGGATAAGTGAGTCAAACGTGCAGCCAAGGTTTGTTTTACCACATTAGAGATTGCCGGTGTTTGTAATAGTGGTTTGGGCCACGGGATTGGTTGGGGTTTATGTTAAAGCTCTTATTTTAATGACCATAGTTTCAGCTTAAAGGTAGCACTTTCAGCGTCACCTAACAGCCAAAACTAAAAATATGGCATACAAATAATCATAAAATGAATCCAGGATGAATAACGAACATAAACAGAGATTGGTTCCCTTTTTTCACTAAATATGGAAGGTCAGATGGGTGGGACCACGCTACGATGTTTTGTCTTTGAATAGGAAGATATACATGGGTGACAAATGAAATGCGTGGGGGCCATGCGGTTTAAAAACTGGGCACGATACTGGTTGTAATCTGTTGAGAATATACTCTTTACTATTTCTGTTTTCATGCAGCCAAGTGTAATGTTTGTAATGAAAATAAGAAAAACAACAATAAACCTTGATTTTGAAAGGAAAATGGGAAACAATGGACACAGAGGAGCCAGTCTCCCGATTCCACACATACAGACCCACGTATCAGTGGTACAAAAGAAAATCAGTGACTGACAGAAGTCATATGGCGGCTGGGGAATAACCCAACCTTTAATTTTTATTAACATAAAATGATGCGGTGTTAAATTGGATTTTCAGAATCAGCACTCTGGGCGGATTCTGAGATGCCACCCTATTCTGATGATCAAGGCTAAACACTAATGTATAGTCAAACTATCTGGGTAGTGTAACTGGACAGCAAGGCTTTGACTTGGAAGGGTGTGAGAGTGGGAAAGGATTCAGATAAGCACACACAGAGCACTCTTAATACAAGTTAGGTAGAAGGTATAAAAAAACAGCTATTTATTTAGGCCTCCTACAACTGTAATCAATTAAAAACCATAGAAATTTAACTCCTTGTTGTGCTCTGCTAAGAGCACTAACAGTTCACCTTTAAAATCAGATAGGAATACTTTTGAATGTAATTTAAGTACAGTAAATTAAGTGAATAATGAAATAGAGCCAGGTGAGAAAAAAAGAGGGTCTAGTGCCCTTAAGAGTTACAGGTCCGAATAAAAAGACTTTTCAGGAGCCTACGGGTCTCTTTTAGGAAGTTTCCCAAGTGTTGGCTTGAGCCAACAAGTAGTTGTACGTTTTTCAAAGTTCTGTGAAAATAAAAAAGTAAAAAAGAAAAGAAAAAGTCTGTAAAATTGGACCACCTAACATGAGATCTAGGGGAGAATACCAAGCCTTTACACCAATGTTTAGGGCAAGGCAAGGGAAAGCTAGGGGACTGTACTCCCATATAACCCTATGGAGACAGGGTGGGTGCAGATTCACTCGGGGATCATTGAAGAAGTTCCTGACATTGCTGAGCCTTTTGGATTTGTGCCTTGGTTCTGTTAGAGGAAGCCCAGGGGTCAAAGGTGCAAAGGTCACTTCTGGCGTCTGGTTCCTGGGTCTGGCTAGTTCGTGGGTCCGTGCTCCAAAAGACTGTATTCTAGAAAGTTGAGAGAATGAACACTACTTCAAGACCATCACTCAGGGGACTCGCAGGACGCAATGCAGGTAGAGAACAGCGATGGCCAGTTGAACAAAATGGCAGAAGAGGACCCTCGTGGAGAGAACAAAGTAACTGCTCCAGCAAGGCCCTTCTTCGTGGTGGGGAACTGCACCTTCAGGAACATGTTTCTTGTTCAGGAACATGTTGTGCGTCATCACCCATGACCACAATGCTTGGGAGCCTCTGCTGACAAAATCGGCAAGCAGATTCCCCCAACCCCCGTTTGCCAATATAGAACATGGTGGTGGTGTTGTCCGTAAACACGCGAACCACTCGGTTCAACAGAGGCTTGAAGGACTTCAGGGCCCAGGAGACTGCACGCTGCTCCAGGACATTGATGTGGAAAGTATTTTCTTTGCTCGACCACAGACCTCGGGTGTGGAATTCGCCCATGTGAGCTCCCCAACCCTCCAGTAAAGCATCCATGGTGACAGTGATATGATGATCTGGGAGGTGAAAGGGCACATGTAAACACTGTAAATGAAATACTCTGCCTTAATTAAACACTGAAAAAGTAATTCCTTGCTAAGTTAAGCAGGCCTAGTGCCCTTAAAGGAATGGTTCGCCCAAAAATTTTTATTTCAAAAATAGATCGGCAATATAAAAAAAAAAACGATTGGCATTTTTTTTCGAAGTCCCTTTGTAAAATTTTGAGCAATTCAAGCTCAAAGATAGCACATGGGGGCATCCATTTTATGAAATGGATGCCCGCCGCAGTGCTCGCTTTGGCTTTTGTGGCACTAATGAAGGAAAAGCCAGCCAGCTGTAGTAAACAAAAGCTACCACTGGGTGGCTTTTCCTTCATTGGTGCCGGGACTCGGAGGACGCGGACCGGAGACTACAGGCAGAAAAGCTGCAGCTGCATCTCGGTAGCGCTATTTTTTAAAATAAAAATAAACACTAGCTGCGTTTTTTTTCCCTAAGTTTTCCAGGCTGGAGGAGCCCGGAAAACTTAGAAATAAAACCACAGCTTTAAAAACATTGTATTTATGTTTGCGGTAGCTTTTGAAGCGACCGCAAACATAAATACAACGTTATTGTGTTTGAAAACGCTGCGGTTTTTCTTTCTGAGTTTCTCAGGCTCCTCCGGCTCGGAGGAGCCTGAGAAACTCGGAAAGAAAAACCGCAACGTTTTCAAACACAACCGCGTTGTATTTCTGCCTGCCGTGACTATCACTTTGTGTCTCTGGTGCTCCCCAGGGGATTTTTGCAAATCCCGCCGCCATACCTCAACCCGTGGCTTGTGGCACTGCTTCCAGCCCATGTCAATCCTTTTTGCAAGCACATATGCCAGGTCCCTCAGTTTCCCAACATGTTTAGTATTCCGTGGTCTGGGAAACCCTCCCAACAGGCAGGCCCAGGCCGTATCTATGTTGAGCGTGATCCCTTTATCCGCTAGTCTTTGTGCCACTTCCCCCCCAAAAATCTTTGATCACTGGGCAAGACCAGAACATGTGTGTCATATCAGCGTCTTCTTTATCGCATTTTGGGCATGCTTGTCTTCCTGCATTTACAAACTTAGATATTCGATTCGGGGTCATATAGGCTCTATGCGTTATGTATAGCTGCATTTGTTGCAATCTGGCGTTTCTGGACACCTTCTTGTGGTATCCCATAGCACGCTCCCACATCCCATCGGTCATCTGTGCCCCCACCTCCGCTTCCCAGTCCAGCCTCAAATGCGTCAAGTCCTTCCCCACCCGGGTCATCACCATCTCATACAATCTAGAGATCTCGTGCCCTCCTTCTGATATGTCATATATTGTCCTCATAATGGCGTCTGGCTCCTCCGTCAGTAGTCTCTGGCCAAGTTTTACGAATAATCTGCACCAGCCTCAGATACGTGACATATTGGCTTCTGTGCAAGCCTGCCTCTTCCCCCAGTTCTTCTAAATCCTTAATGACCCCCTATTGCCATACATCTCCCAATGTGACCAGCCCGACCGGTTCCCAATAGGTCCTGATTATCATTCTTAGTTGGTTGTCTCCCCCTGCTAAGGCCACTAGCGGCACTTGTAGGGAACACTGGTACAGGTTCTCCATCAGTCGGCATACTCTACGCCACATCTTCCACCCAAGCAACATCATACCCAGGCGTTCTTTCATTTCAAGTCTAGGCAACCAGATAATCTCCTTTAGATAAAATGGAGTGCGTCCTGTCCAAACAGCCTAAGTTCAGGAGTTACCTCATCAGAAAGCCATTTGGTTACATATTGCAACTGACCAGCTACATAATAGGCCTCGAAATTTGATAGTTTAATGCCCCCTCTGTCATAGAAGTTCTGCAGCTTCCATAGCGCCACTCTATTTCGAGTGCCATGCCATAGGAAGTCTGCACATGCTATTCAGTTTGACAAAAAACTTTTTGGGTATCAAGTACGGTACATTACTGAAGAAATGTAACAGCCTGGGCAGGACCACCATTTTGAGCATCGCCCCCCGTCCCATCATCGCCAGCGGCAACTTCTCCCAAAACTTCATACTTGTTCGGATTTTTTCCACAGCCACCTCGGTATTATGCAAGTGTTCCTCCTCTACCGTGTGATACACATCTATTCCGAGGTAGCGGAAGGAATCAACTGCCCATGGTACAGACAACACTGGCAACTGCTCCAGAGGGGCTCCTCTGTAGCTCCCCAATGGGAACATGCTCGATGTTTGGGGGTTCACCGCTATGCCGGACAGTTCTGCATACCTTCCCATAACCTCTAGAATATATTGAAGATTTTCCTCCGGATATTTCAGATATAGTAGCAGATCGTCAGCATACAAGGATATTAGATGTTTCTCTCCCCATACCTCAATACCTATCATGTCATATTGTTGTCTGAGGTAGACCTCCAGGGCTAGAATGTATAACATCGGGGACCAGGGGCACCCTTGTCTGGTGCCCCTACTAAGTTGCCATCTCTCGGATATCACTGATCCTGTGCGCACCCTGGCCAATGGTTCACTGTATAGTAATTTTGCCCACCTAACATAGCCCGGCCCCATCCCGTACTCCCTCAGGGCCTCCAGCAACCATGGCCACCTCACTGAGTCAAAAGCCTTGACTGCATCTAGGGACACTATCGCCATTTCCCCCTCGCTCCTGTTCCCCTCTTCAATCACCCGGTGAAGTTGCCTATGGTTGTGGGTTATATTTCTGCTGGGGACATAACCTGTCTGGTCCGGGTGTATCAGTTTGCCAATAACTCTATGCAGCCTATTGGCCAGGACCACCGTCAATATCTTGCTATCCTGGTTCAACATTGACAAAGGCCTATAGGAGCCGCAGCTATGTCCTGGCTTGTTGGGCTTAGGAAGTGGGACAATTAACGCTTCTCTAAGCGATTCCGGTAGCCGGCCCGTCTCAAAAGACTCATTGAGCATCTCTAGCATGGGGGGGGGGGGGGGGGGGGAGTACTTCCTCTCTATATGTTTTATAAAACTCGCCAGGGAATCCGTCCGCGCCCGGGGTCTTATAGGTGGGCAGCTGCTTCACCACCTCCTCCAATTCCTCTAAGGTAATCGGTGCGTCCAGCTCCTCCCTTTCTTCAGCGCTGATCTTAGGTAATTCCATGTCTTTTAGAGTTTCTCTCATCTCCTCTCGATTGTCCCCTCTTCTGTCCTCATATAGTGTCCTATAATAGTCTAAGAATGCCTCATTGACTCCCTCTTGGGTGTCAACTACCTCCCCATCTTCTCTAGTTATCGTCCTAATCGGGGGGCCTAGGGGTTTCGCTCTTATATAACCACGCCAACAAGCGGCCAGTTTTATCCCCACCTGCATGTTGCCTCTCAACATACTTCTTGGTTGCAGAGCCTTTCCCAAAGCTCTGCACACCGCTGCTGTAGTTCGAGTACAAGTTCCGCATCCCCTCCTGCCCTGTTGCTTTCCCGTTCCAATTCCACTTCAGCTTTCTCTAACTCCGTTAGGACCCCACCCTGTAGGCCTTTTGATTTAGCAATAGCTGCCCCCCGCAATACCACCTTAAAGGCTTCCCAGAGCGTGCACGCTGAGTCCACACTGCCTGTGTTTTCCTCAAAGTACTGTGTGATCGCATCCCTGATATCTTCCTTGAAGACCGGGTGACACAGATACAGCTCTCCACCTTTACTTGTGGCTTCTTGTACAAGCTCAATCTGCCCATAACTATGTAGACAACAACTTCCCCACTTCCCTCCCCACCCGCCACCCATCCCCTTCCCCCACAACACACACCCCAACTGCTGCCCAGCTCCGTTCTCGGAACTCAGGCACCCCCACATCTAGCCCTGCAAGCACCAAACAATGCCCAGAGCTCAGTAGGGTGAAGTCGCCCTAATGGCCACTTAACTAAGATTACTGTGGGGTAAAGAGATCCGCTCTGCAAGGCTCCCATTAATTCAATAATCATTACAGTGCTCATAACATCTAGTATAACAGTCTGACCTTCTATACTGAAGGCCGCGCAAATGACTATATTCAAGTCCCATGGGTCCGTGCCGCGCCATCTTGTGGCACCCTCCTCGTGCATTACTTATCTCTTTCATGCTCCCTCTCCTTCCGAGCTTCAGACTCCTGGGGACATCCCTGCGCATCGAGCCATCCCATGGCATCCTCCGGGGTATCAAAAAACAAAGTTTTGTGTTTATGTATAACTTTCAATTTTGCCGGATACAGCAACATGTATTTGTGGCCCGCTTCTCTCAGTCTCCGCTTTACCGACCCAAAGTTCATGCGGCTACGCTGCACAGACAGGGTATAGTCCAGGTAGGCTGTGATGTTTGCCGCTCCTCGTATAATCGCTCCTCCCTTGTGGAAGTGTTCCAATATCCTCTCTCGGTCCCGGTAATTAAGAATTTTGGCTATCACCGGCCTAGGTGGGTTTCCTGGCGGCGGCCTCCTTGTTAGAGCCCTATGTGCCCATTCAACCGTGAATCCTTGAGATAGGGCTCCTCCGGGTATCTCCTGCAGTAGCATGGACTCGAACTCCGTGGGATCGTGGCCCTCCAATCCCTCCGACAGGCCCACGATGCGGATATTGTTTCTTCGGGCGCGTCCTTCCGCCTCCTCCGCTCTCCAAGTTGCCCACTCTTTGTATCAGGGCATGCAATTCGGCCCTATGGGAGGCACAATCTGCGGTATTCGGGCTCACTTCCTTCTCAAGGGTCTCTGTGTGCTCCGCCAAGGCCCTGACGTCCTGCCGGAGTAGATTAACTTCCTCCTGCACCTCTCCGACCTTAAGGTCCAGTGCCGTTTTCAGCTCTGACGGCTAGTTCGAGTTTGGCTTCCCAGGTCGCCTTTAAGTCTGCAATCGCAGCTAGGACTTCTTGATTAGTGCCCGCTGCCGTCATGCTGCCTGCAGGCGACTTATCCTTGCTCTTAGTATTTTCTTGACCGGGGGACGTCTTAGCGAAGTCGTCCAGGGTGGGCTGCTTCGTCTTCGGCCTCACCGTTCTATTAGACATGACCCAGAGGACCTGTATTCTGCACAAGTGACAAATGCGCACCCAGTACGCCTCTTTCGCTCAATCACCGTGCGGCCTGCTCCTTTTGTTCCGGACATGGTCGGCCATTTTGTGTCGTCTTTTGTCTCCGGCGCTCCTTGTCTTTTCTGCACAGAACTCTGCCGTCGTTCCCCCTACACCTTCCAAAAGTTCGCCAAGCGTGGTCCAGTCATTCACACGCCGACATGTGTATTTTCAGCAGTCGTCGGCCCATCGTTGCGCACTTTTACGCCCGGATCATTTCAAGATCTCGGGAGCTCCTCCAGTTCACGTCCTCCTACATGGTCCTCGTAGCCACGCCCGCTCGCTTGTTATGTACTTACACAGCAAGTAAAATACTGTTTCAAAGTGCCCACAGGGCAAGGGGAGGGAACAAAGGAGTGAAACACATTAGAAACACAAAATTAAAAGCAGTGGAGGGAAAAGGAAAAAGGACTAACCTACTATGCCTTGTGAGCATTAAGAATGTGCAAGTGGAGCAGGGAAGAGGGGCAAGTGCTGGTGTGTCCGAGCTCATGGGTGAGCCACAGATTAAGTGCATGGTATGGTGAGTTTTATACGGCCAGGAGCTGCCTTAAGCGTTAGTGCGAGCATCCAGGGCGGAGGGCGTGCCAAGGTAAGTGCTAGGGTAGACAGGAGATGCATAATGGCCCAGGACACCAATCCCAGCAATCACTTCAATGGTTGGATCCAAGCGCAGGGGGTCTGGGGGCAGTTTTCAGTATCGATTGGGTCCAGCTAGGGGGCGGTTCCGAATTCCGACAAAACTGTTCCCGATCCTTCACAGGTTGACGACCAAGCCACTTCGAGATTCATACTAACAATACAATGAAGACTATTGGATTCTAGTGCCTATTGTCAGTAACACACACAGGCTCTTCAAGGAAGCTCCCTTCAGCCATCTGTTCTCGCGGCAGGGCTTTGGATGCCACTCCAGTGAGCTTGAAGCACACAGTGAGGCCGTCTTCTGGAGCAATACAAGCTCTGTAGAACTCCTGTGGCCCCTCCAGCCCACCTTACACTGCTTCATCAACGCTTCTTCCTCACAGCTGGGCTTCTCTGTAGTATGCCACCGTCCGCTGCGCATACTCTGCAGTTCCTCGGATCCTCACACGTTGACTTCTGCTTGTGGGTTTCTCCTGTGGGCCGCACCTGCACCAGGGACACCTCTAGCTTCCTTTGCTACGCCTCCTGCACAACTCAGAACTGCTTTATCCTCGGTTTCAGTACAATATGACCACAGCTTCGTCCTCAACCTCTCCAGCTGCATCTTATTCTAGCCTTTAGATAGCCGGCTTAGGTGTTAGGGTTGATAAAGACTAGACTGCACCTTTGGATGTTTGCACTTTTGTATCTCCATGGCATCAGAGTTCATCTTTTTCATCACAGTACTGTTAGCCAGAATTGCTTGCAGTACCCTCTGGGACCACCACATACAATTAGGACTGCAGGTGTAAGCAAAACCAACCTTTGGTATACGTCTGTACTACACAGTTTTTGGTAGCGAGCGGAGCAGCCAGGCTCATCTCAAGAGGGAATGTGAGCAGTAAAAGATGTTACACACAGGTCTTACAATAAACAGTGGTTCAAGTAGACACACTGAAGGTTTCTTGGTAAAACTCTTATTAATTTATTACACAGTCATTTAGAAAACATTCACTAGAAGGAAGCAACTTAATATCATACACAATCACACTTCAGTACCAAACCAATACGTCTGAGTAGATTAGGCTCCCCTGAAATAGGAGCAAAATGGCATTTCAGTCACTTTAAATAGGGGTAAAGAAGGCACAAGTTAAAAAGATAGATCACAAATACTTTCTTAGGCTGTGCAAATAGTTTCAGTTCACTAGATGACTCGATTCAGTTCACTAGGCCTAGGCCAAAGTCAATGATAGGAAAAAGCAGTTCTTGAAGTAAACAGTAAAATCTTTGCCAAAGTTATCAGAAGTAGTTTGTACGAAAAAAAATTGTATGTTGGGTCACAAGCTGATTAGGCTTGCAAGTTGGGAAAGTTTCACAAACTTTCTCCGCGAGAGGTAAGTTCTCTTAATAGGGTTCTCCGCGAAAGGTAAATTCTCTCAATCAGGTTGATACAGTACCTTAATATGAAGAAAAGATGCAGCGGAAGCGTGGTTCCTGCAGATCTCACTTTTCCTGAGCCTCAGTCTTGGGGACAAGAGGGAGGACTTTGGGGGACTCCTGCACTGCACGGGGACTGGTCAAACAAACTGGCAAATGGAAGATCTTCAGTTTGAGTAGCTGTAGTCAAGCAAACAAGCTGGTGTCCTTCCCCCTGGTTAAACCTAACCAGCTCAAAGAATGGTACCCAGGTTTCTTACGAGTTAATGGGTCCCACCAACTCAAAGGAAGAAGTCGTCCTTGAAGGGGCTTCTCTGTCGAGATGAACTTGGCAATTTGGACCTGCAGCAGGGCTTCATCGGGCAAACCAACGGTCCATGAGTTGCAGCAGCATCCTCTTCTAGCTCGTCTTCGGTTCTTTCGTTCCAGTGGTCGACTCTGCCTTCCATGCCAAGAGACTCGCCTTTTAAACAGTTTTCTCCCTTTCATTCAAGCCTAGCTGTCACTCACCCAGCAGGGTGGCTGTCCTTGCTGGACAGCCAGCCAGTAACGCCAGAGTGCTTTTGGGTCTCCAAGGTGAAGGGAATTAGCACATTTATGAGAACTCTCCCTAACAAGTACTTCTGGCATTATGGGAATTGGAGTTTAAGAGCATGAGTGATATTAAGTTGTTCATTATTTTCAACTAGACTCAATTGTTTAAAAAACAGGCAGTGAACAGATTGAGGAGAGTTTGGATACAGAGTCTGCAATTTCATATTAGGGGGAGAGGCTCTCTTTAGGATAGAATCATGTATTTCAAAGGGTTTTACTTTTAATTCCAGAGTCTTAGTACCAATTTGACTCAGTTTAACAGGCTCTTTATAACCGGTGCCTGGCAACTTGAAGTTATAAGGACTGGGGCACAGTTAATATGCCATTAAGTATTTGGGAACAATGTCTTCTATAGATGAATACTGCATCTCTCCTAGTGAAGTTGCCACCTCCCTTGAACTGCCATCTCCTCCCGTGTGATCTGTAATGAACTCATGGTGACAACAGTAAAGACAAACAAAAGTGATCACAGTTCAACAGTGTTTATTAAACTTTATAATGTTAAAGGACATTTGTACCGCGCACTATCACCACTGGAGTAGTGCCCTGGCGCACTGGCGGCTCTGAAAGAGTAAGGGAGGGTGAGTTAGTGGGAGTAAGCAGGAAAAGTGCAAGAGAGCAGTGATGTGCTGTTGGTGGCCTCAGCCCGGTGGGTCTGTTGGCTGGGCCTGGGGTGTTTGCGGCCGGTAGTCGTCGTGTACTGTTGTAGAAGTCTGTGTGGTTTTTGTTTTGTTGTTGCAATGTAGTGAACTTTGTGCGGTTTTGTTGTGCTGTAGGTTTGTGGTTGTGTTTGGTTTGGAGTTTGAGAGGTGTGTGCAGAGGGGGGAAATTGTTAGTGGAATTGGTTAGTTGGCATCTCTATCCTGAATTGAGGCACTGGGCTTACGTAGTCTCTCCTGATGCACCTCTGACCTGATCTGGGCCCATCTTGCATTCAAGGTCCCTTTCACATCTGTCCCCCACCTCCACCAGCCTCCCTCACAACCCCATCTGTCCTCCATTCCTACTCCTGTGGCCAGTGCACCTGCCAATGTCCACCACTCAGCTAGTGTGGTGATTGTCAGTATCTCGACAATTTCACACTTTGGTACCTGGTGGCAACTAAGGGGGAGGGGGGGTGAAGTTGTTGGTGGGATTGGCTGGGGTAGTTGACTCCGTCTCCATGAGTGTCACCTGTGTTTGTCTATCCGGTGTCATCCGTCCAGGTACTGCGGGAGCTTTCCTGTCGGTTCTGGGGCCGTCAGTGTCCTTTCTAGTTTACTCATTCTTTTTCTCTGTTTCGGATTTCAGTTTGAGTCTGTGGTCTTGAAGAGCCAGGTTTTTAGTAATTTTCTGAATTTGTGGTGATCTTCGGTGTTTCTGATCTTTTTTGGGATGTTGTTCGAGGTTTTTGCGGCTAAGTGGTTCGAGGTTTTTGCGGCTAACTCCGACCTGAGTTGCGAATCTTGACTCTCCTCCTCCATTCTCTAGGTGTAATCCTTTTAAATGTCCCGGTGCTTGTCAAACACCTACGGCCACTAGAGCGCATCTTCAGCTTCTCTGCATCAGTGTTCTGTACTGCTCCAGTCATCTCTTCTCAGTACTCCCACTTACGGGTGAATGGTAGGCAGTTCTTGATATGTCTCCAGTCATCTTTCTCATCCTAGTTTTCCCACATACATAGACCAAGAACTGCCTATGATTCCTATCATACTGAATGGTGTTATCAGTAAGTTTTGTGGGTGGTTGGTGGGAACTATCACAGTAAGCCATAAACGCATGAGATATGAAAGGGACATCCCCAAAAGAGGAGGAGGGATGTGTGGTTTCATCTGACAATGTCATGTTGTCCCCCCTGAAGGTGGCCCCTCACCCCCTCATGTGATCCTTCCTCATATAGCCACCCCCAGCGTCAGGAGCTGGTAGCGGCTGCCATCCCTTGCCACCTCTGGGGAAAAAAGTGATTACATCATCAGATTCATCACATACTCTTCCACTAATGCTGCTGGTTCTTTCAGCATCTATTGGGAAACAGGAAAGGAAGTCTACATTCCCCTGATCTCTTGCTTTTCGGTGTTCTGCAGTGAAACAATAGGGCTGCATATCCAGGAACTAGCGCATGACTCTCACATTGGTGTCTTTACAGAGGCTCATCCATGTTAATGGAGGATGGTCGGTGACTAGCCTAAACTTTCTGCTAATGAGGTTGTATTTTAAATATGAAACTGCCCATTTTGTAGCCAGGGCCTCAAGCTCAATTGTGGCATAGCTCTTTTCTCTTTGATATAATTTCGGACTGATATAAAGAATCGGATGTTCAATGCCATCGTACTCATGGGAAAAAACAGCACCCAACATGTATGGTACTGTTTATTTATATATATTGCTTATACACAGGAAAGTGTTTCAAAGTGCTCAAGGAGAGTGGGAACAAGGGGAAAAAACAGCGGTCGCTCAGAGTCCTTGAAATTCTGAGACGAAAACAGTCTGCACAGGCAGAGTAAGTGCGTAGAATACATTTGCTTTGTCTCAACTGTTAAATGGCCCTAGCGGCGATTCTGCAGTTTTACTAGTGCTATTAAGGGGTGAAGAAAGGGGAGAACTTACAGACAACACCCACTACTACACCATAAAACAGCCTGACAAAAGCAGAACCAGCTGGACATCACCAAACAAAGAAAGACTAAACTACTATCAATCTTATAATGCCGCGCAAACGACAGATTCCGAGGGAAAGAACAAGAGAAGAAGAAAGAACAAACGCTCCGGAACAGCAACAAAGAAAGACAGAACGCACCCCCACAGACGGGGACAAAAATCAAACCAACACTCAGAGAAAAGACAAATCCCTCTACTGAACTCCATACCTCGCTGACAACTGGTCACCACGGCAAACCAACCCAACGCTAGAAGCAGCAACATCAAAAAACCTCACACAAGCACGTAGTAGAAGGATGAACAACACAAAAAACAACACACACACGACCGATGCGATAACACCCTACATCACCAAAGCAAGAGGAACTTCAAATCGACAAACGCAACTCCCGGAAGACGAGCCCGATGAAAACAAAAACCCAAGACAGAACCTAGAGGAACTCTTTGAAGACGCCGACACCCCGAAACCTACAGTCCACAAGAGATCGACCAGGAAGGAAACCTCCACACCGATCAGAAGACGACCTCAACAAGAAAGTCCAAACCAAACACCACCTCCAAACTCCACTGCAATCTAATAAACGGAAGATCCATGTCAAAATATTGAACAGAGATCTTCGACCTACGATGACAACGGCATTGACATCCTGTTCATCACAGAAACATGGCTGGACGACAACTACAAAATCACACTCCAAAGCTACCTTCCAACCGCCTTCAAATAAACAGGAAAAACAAAAAAGGAGGAGGTGAGGCATCACAATAGCATTTAAAGAACACCTGAAATTAAAAACGGATGAACCACTCAACATCCTCAACTGCGAAACCATGGTAATATACCTAACAAGTCCAAAAACCAACATCACATTCATCCTGGTGTCCAGACCACCGACATGATGCAACCTTTGTTGACAACTTCATAGAAGCCATCACCAACTTAGCCATCAACCACGAACACCTAATCATCCTGGGGGACTTCAAAATCTGGTTTGAAGACAGTCACGCCAACTCCCATAATTCACTGACTGAACAACTCGCTAGCATGAAACTACGACAAGTAGTCAAAGGGGCAACACACTCGGCAGGACACACCTTCGACGCAATTTTTGCAAATGAAAAACTCATGGCACCTCCGATACAAATACTGTGGAGCAACCACTTCATCATCCTATTCATGATCACCATGCCAACCCAAGTGTGCATACAATCTCCTAAACTTGCAACCACCACAAAAAGAAACTGGAAACACGTCAAAGAAAGCAACCTATTCGAACAACTGGAATTAACCAAACCCTCAACTGCAGAACTAGAACTAGCTGACCTAGACGGGAAAGCTGAACTACTACACAAATGGATTGCAGACACAATAGATAAGATCGCCCCAGAAAAACCTTTCACCCCATCAAAAAAGAGCAATGGCAAAATGGTTCACCCCACTATTAAAAACCATGAAAAAGGAAAACAAAAAAATGGAACTTGAATGGAGGAAAGAATACAACCCAGACAAAAAACACTTTTCCAAAAACAAATCTGTGCATACAAGAAGGAAATTCAAAAGGCGAAGAGACTGCATTATGATGACAGAATCTCCAATGCCACCAACACACAAAAATAAATGTTTAACATCATTAAAGAGGTGAGAAACCCACCAGGCTGCGATAACACCCCCAAACCCCTCAGAGAAACTTTGCAACGACCTGGCAGACCATTTCAAGACAAAATCAATGACATCTGACAAACCATCCAAAAGAGACCAACCAACCACAACATACATCATAACAAACCTAACACAGAACCATAGCACAAACTCAAACTTTCCTGAAATATCAGCAGAAGCATTCGCAATGCTGGTAAAACGCAGCAAGTGTTAGGGAGTATTCTCTTATAAGGCTAATTTCCCAAACCTAGTGAGTCCCCAAGCAGCTTTGCTGGATTTTTGGGGTTTGTTTTTTTTCTCCTGCTAAGAGCGAGACTCTTTTGCTCACACTCTTAGGCATGATTTGAGGTATGTCTTTGACTTTTTGTGTGCTTATGGGCTATGGGGTTTTCTTTCTGCTCCATAGGGTATCATCTATTTTTATGGTTGTTACACAGCACCCTCAGTGCAGTAACACAGGGGTGTGATAGTGACCCCCAAACATAGACTCCATACTCTGGGACTGACTACTGTCTCCCAGGGCATGTAAAGTCACCATTGACTTTACTAGTCCTAAATTGTGAACAGAACCAGTACAAACCATCATATTGTGGAAGTACTGGAAGGGTTTAATTATATTGCCCGTGGGTGTTTTCAAGGGGGCTCTGTCCAGTCCCCCCTTTTCGAGTTTCTGGCTGGTGGCAGTGGTTACCACGCGAAATATTCCACCAGAATATTCCCTATGGGATTTTCCCATTGATCCTAAACGCACCACTTTTTGGTGCAATGTTAAAGATACCGCCGGTTTATTTATTTAATATTAAATCAACGGTTGGGTCTTTTTGCCAGAACTCTTTTCTAAAATGGCGTTCATGTCAGTCTCTGTAACTCTGACCAAGTTCGAGCCCTTTGTTCCACTTTTTGGCGGGCTTCTCCACAGAAGCCCTCCAAATGGTGCCACTCTGTCTGGGTTCCACAGGAAGGGTGGAGGGGGAATTGGCACCCTGGACTGCATTGCCTCGGCAACCCAAGTTGCACTCTACTCTGATTGGCCGAGTGGTGAGCCGCCAGTCTCAACACTTAGCATGTGTGATTGACAGCTAGGCTGATGAATGGGGGTTTTTCTGCATAAAAGCAGGGCCTTTGGGACTGGAACTTCAGAAGTCGCCACAGGACCCAAGAATCCGAAGAGGGAAGAAGCTGAGCCATCTGCGAAGACGACACCACCGGTGAAGCCCTGCTGCAACTACCTCACCACTTTCCCGACGACAAGAGAAGATCTTCTGCTGGACGAGTCTTCTTCCTCTGAGCTGGTGGGAACAACCAGTTCGCCCTTTTCACCTTCCAAAGACGTCTCTTGGTCGCATCGCCCGTGCCAAGCACCCCGGTGGCCAGATAGCCAAGCTTCACAACTTTGACCATGAATAAAAGGAACGCACCTTTTATTGACGAACTCCGTGCTGGTTTCATCCCTGTGCAGTGCGACGACTCCACGTTTCCTCCTCAACGAGATCCTCTCTTCCCCTGGACGAAGCAACGAATTGCAACCACTGCCAGGAGCAACTGCCACCGCTGGAGCCTCCTCTCTGTTTAAGGTACTGTGCCCTGCCTGGCCTCCCTTTCTTCGGTTTGCCCAAGGTGAACCTTAAATCCTTGGCTTGCCAACTGGGTTGGCCCCAGACCTTCTAACTTTACCTTCTTGAATCACCCCAACCTCTTTTGCACATCCTGCAAATACTTTTCGTGCATTTTAAACTGTGTGATCCTGGGCACATTTAGCTTTGCTCCCTTTAAAGGGGGCCTGGCCTATGAACTTTGGCTCTACAGTATTTACTGCGTTTATTCCCTTGCTGAGAACTCCTAAAATTGGTGGGACCTGTTTTTATTTCTATGCTCTTTTTCTCTCCCTTTAACTGAACTATTGGAGTGCCATCAGGTTATGGGCTCACATCTGTTTAACAAATCGTGGTGTTTTAACTCTGACTTGTCTGATAGTTATCAAGGGAGGTGTGTTTACTTTACCTGACTGTGTTTTCACTTGCTTTTGATTTAGAGTGCTAGTATATTGCCTAAAGTGTGTTTTAAATAAATAATTATATATTTTTTATACAAAGCTCTGGTCAGTGTTTGTTTGCTCTACTGTGTTTTTAGCCCTATGGTGTATACTCTATATACTGCCCTACTCTTCTTGGGAGAAGTCTGACTGCTCAGCCACAGCTACCAGGTAAATCTGGGTGGCACAGACTGCTACCAATTGGGTTTATTGCTTACTCCTGTTGTCTTAATCTTTTTGCAGTGTTCCCCAAGGGAACTGCACTGGATTCTGCCTAACAGCAAGAAAGCTGGATCACCCATGGATCCCTGTCCCCCGGACATCTACAAACACCAGTGGCGATGTAGAAGACCTCTCCAACTACAAGCCAATCTCAAACTTTCCCTACCCGGCAAAACACCTGGAAACCTACGTATATAAACTTAACCAAGAACACGTAGAAAAACACCACCTGCTAGACCAAGCTCAAGTCGGTTTCAGACCAGCAAGAGGAATGGAAACAGCAGTACTTTCCATCTGGGACGACCTTAAAACTAACGCAGACTCGAACACAACCTGGAAGAAGCAGACGGTCATGCCGGAGGAGGCGGCTCGAAGAGACAGTGTTTGTGGAAAGCCTGCCAGGAATGAAGTCCTGGGCAAGTGTTGGGAGCAAGGGAAGCAGAGAAGTCCCTCCAACGCCACGAGAACCGTAGAGCAGGAGAAAGGCCAGCCGCTGCGACAATCGGGGAAGAGGAAGCAGCGAGTGCAGCAAGAAGCCCCGGAGAAGCCAAATCAAGCCGGTGAGCCTGCTGCAAGGAGCTGGGGCACCAGGGTGCTTCGTGTAGAGCATTGTGTAAGAAAGCAAAGCACTGAACAAGTGAAAGTGACCCCGCAGCAGAGATTCGAGACGCTGGGTCAAACTTATGGAACTAATGAGTATGAGAACGGGTTGGGACCAGATATCTGGAGGAAAAGAGAAACCAGTCAGACAATTGCGATAACAAGAACAGGGCTAAGAGTATAGAAGTGAAGCAAAGTATGCAAGAGTGTAAAGTACACCACATGAAATGCCCTGGCAGGAGAGTAAACCAGGCAAAGTTTAGTGTAAAGGGAGAATCCTAAGGAAGACCCATACCCTGAAGACTTGAATGATATTGAATGTAAAAGCCTGGCAGGAAAGCATACCAGGTGATCTGCGAGTCTGGGACTTGCACCCAAGTTGCAAGACTCTGAAAAGGTAATCACGAGGAAGATGCATACCCTTAAATTCTGAATTGTTGAACTGTTTGTTTTGTGGAAAGAAGCATGGGGATGGGAGCTGTGAACTGTGAACAGTACCTATTTGGAACCTTTTTGTTGGAGTTATCCTGTTTTCCTTTGAAATTGAACATCTGTACACTTTCAAGGCCAATGACAATATCCATAGCACATTATAGTTACTTTCTAGAGTGTGAGGGCCAGGATAGGATTTTCGGACATGGGACATTTTGATTTGGACATCTGGAGGCAGGACAGATCCTTAGTTTTGGTTGAGGTAGGGAAATGCCTCCTAGAATAGGGATAGTGAGGCCTTTTCCAACCCTCTTGTTATTTCCATAAAAGTTTGCAGCAATCACTATTAAAGTCCTCTGTGGCCGCATCGCATTCACGGTACATCACACATTCTATCGCTTTTTGATCATCAGATCAAAACATTTATATTTGAAAGATAGGAATATGATTTTACAGACCTGTAACATTGTTGAAATATGAACAATTGATACAATCACACTGAGCATGTACTTTAAGTAATTTTTTATATGAGTAGAATTGATGGATTGGTTTCAGCCGACATGTTTCGAGCACAGCTCTTCTTCTAAGGCTGATATTTACCAATTTATCTATTGCATCATGCAAGTATTGTATGTTTAAACCCAGACAATTATGTAGTTTAGACAATAACAAATAAGAAATCAAAGTGCCAGACAGAGGCACAGTACATCCCAGGAGTTAATAAAAGATCATAACAATTTATACAATTGAAGTACATGCACAGTGTGATTGTATCAATTGTTTAGTCTTTGATTGTTGGAGTCCCTGGGCAGGGCTACCACTCTCAGATCCAATCACCCGCGGCAGTATTATTATCCATTACTTAACGATATATTGTCTGTATCCGACTACTACCTGCATAAGCGCTATGGCTTCCAGTCTCTCTCTGCCTGGGTGTATTGATTGTTGAAATATGTTCTGGATCATTTTCACCACCACAAGAACTCTTCCTTACATCAGCCCCTCCCCCAAGAAGTAGCATTGTGACTTTTGGGCACAGGTTCCCATGCATCACAGGTATTGGATCTATAAAGTGAGGGTATTATTCTTGTGAACTGGTTTTAATTCTACTGCATCACTGTTGACCTTTTAGTTGTTTAAGTTAATGTATGCATTCCAACAAACCTAAATTCGACTGTACATATGTTTGATAATTGAGTATTGTTTCATATTACTACCTACTTATTTCATTTCTTAGAGTGTGTTTTTGGCTCTATAATAAAGTATTCTTGTACTTACCTGTCTAAATTGAATTATTTTGGGCTTCACTCTGTGGACTCATTGCAGACCACTGATCCCACTTGCTTTCTCCTGAGTCTAAGCCTTGACCACTCTCCACGTTTACTGTGATTGGGTTTGGCTAACCTCTCAGGTTCCGCTGTTCACTAAAACTAAGGTGGCCTCCTAAAATCTGTCCACCAGGCCAGATTCTAGAAGTCCATCTTAACAAGTATCTTTTCAAAATAGGTAATTGAAGTGTGTACATATTGCTTCAGAGTAGTACATATTCCATTATCTTCATCTGAGCCCAGATCCTCACTCTACAAAAGAGTATATATATATAAGTTTTGATAAAACATATAGGAGCTAAAAACTAAAGGCATTCATTTCTACTACATTCCTGAGTCGAACATCGCTTTCTAAAAGCTCCTTAAATGCAAGCCCCTCAGCCCCAGGGACATAATGTGCAGGAATGCAGTAAAAGGCACTTAGAAAAAACTGCCCCCCCTTGAAACAATCAATGTTAAACGCTACTGAGCAGCAGCCCCTCTCGAACTGGAGGAGGTTACTTTCCCATTCAGAGCTTGGAGGAGGATTAAACAAAATACATGAATAACTTGAAGCCAGAGTAAGGTTTTCATCAGAGAATGGCAAGACCAAGAAAACTCTCCACAGCACGATAACCTACAGGAAAAGCCAACATGTGTCCTCTGTTCCTATAAAAAGAACCCATTTTACAGAAGAGGTTTGCTTCCTAGTACAGTACAAGACAGTCCTACCTTGTAATGAGAAGCCACATAAAGGGCCATTAATCTCTGAAGAAAAGCTTCTGATGCTTTGTGGCAGCAGAACAGTGTGTCCCGGATCACGTAATACAGATCGCAAGTCTCTGGCAAAGGGTAGCCAGAGATGATGGTGAGAGAAACGCCTAATCAAAACCTAAATCTAAGATGAGAGCAAGCTACGACCATCAAATAATAAGGGAGTCTTAGTAGCGTCCTGTCAAATAAAAAGGGCCTATACTTAAAAGAAAGAAGTGTTCACCAAATGATAAGTCAGGATGGTAGGGCTGGGGTCTCCCCCTTGCCCATGTTTTTAGCATGGGATAGGGCAGAACCCTTGAGCACAGCACACTCCTGTGCGCCTCACCAGCACGAGGTTACAGTTCCTTTCAACAATGCCAGGATCTTCTGGGGCCAAGTCTCTTTCCTGCAAAGTCTCTTGCCTCAGAAGGCCTGCTGTACCATAAACAAAAGTTAATTTGGTAATGTTTCACGTCAGGCTATTGCTCTTTGCCCCTTGGATCCCCCTCATCCAGGCTCTGATCCTTCTAGCAACATTAGCCTCCCTCAATCTTGTCCACTAGAGCCTTTCACTCAAAAACGCATCATTCAACAGTCTCACTGTCCTTTTTAACAACTAACCATTGTGGACATCCCTCAGCCGGGTTCACGCTTGTCGACACAATGTTCATGGGTAGATCACGTTTACCCTCAATTCGCAGGCATCCCTCGGTCGGGTTCACATTTGCCAGTTAAATAGTTAAATCATTTTTCTCCAATGTGTCAAAGACTTTCGAGTGTACGAGGGGTTTTGCTCGACCCTCGTAGGACCACTTTGACACTTCACACTGGCCTCTCCTAAGGCCTCTTGGTTCTCGTAGTTTCGATCTTTGGTCTGGCCTTGCTCGAAATGTGCTCCCCTGCTCTGCCATTTTTCCCCATGGGGAAGGGAAAGGGCCATCAGGTGTGCAAAGTCATTGTCAATTGCCTGACTCTGCCGGACCCTTGTGTTGGGATATGTCAGGTAAACGGCTCTGGTGTTCAGTCTGTTGTCTTTCACAGTGTAGGAAAGGGTTTGTGTCGGAAAAGGGGCAGGTAGAGCTTTGAAGTATCCTACGCGGGGTAGGGGAAAAGGGGTTAGACGGAAGGGGGGGTACTGCATCTCGCCCATCAGCGTCCCACTTCAACTCCTCGAAGAACCCCCACCCCCCCCCACAGATCCAGATGATCCTCCCCCACTGGTCCACTCCCAGGAATTGGATCCAATAGCGATGGCCATGTCCTGGTCACCTGGATGACAGATATCTGGGGACTAGCGGGTGAGACACCTTCAAGTTTCTCACAGATCCTACCCGCTGATGCCATCTCCACGGTTAGGATCACGTAGCAGCTGCCTTCCCCATGCCACTAGGGAGGAGACTTTATTTTTGTATTGATTAACTTTTATATAGCGCTTTAAACATTGTAAAACAAAATATGAATCTAGTAACAGAAAGCAATACAAGAAGCAGTTTACTTGAATGCTGTGGTGTGACATGAGTGGTGTAGGACTGTAGTGAGAGAAGCAACAAGAAGGAGTTAGGATGGGTGGTAGGATCGAAATGACAGAGGTTGCAGAAGATGTAAGGGTGGGGAATGGAGGAGATGGGATTTTAGAGAAGTGCGGAAAGAGGGGTAGGAGGAGATCGAGCGGATAGGGAGAGGGACACGGTTCCAGCGGAAAGGAGCAAGTAGTTGGAAGGAACAGAAGCGGGATAGGGCACAAGGTGATGGAAGAGGAGCGAGTATGAAAAGTTCAGCAGAGCAGAGGGTGCGAGAAGGGGTAAAGAAAGTGAGGAGGGAGAAAAAGTAGGGTGGAGCAAGACCATAGAGGGATTTGAAGAGGAGACAGAGGAAATTAAATTTGAGCGGAGAGTGAAAGGGGGACCAACCTAAGGAGGAGAGAAAAGAGATGTAATCATAGGGTGAAAGAAGAAAGAGGGAGCGGATAGCAGAGTGGTAGATAGATCTAAGGGTGGTTAGGTGAGCAGAAGGAGTCCAAAAAAGAGAGAGTGGAGCAGTAGAAGAGTCTAGAGAAGACGAGGGAGGAGACTAGGAGTTTATTGGCATGGAAGTTTAGGAAGGGACTCATTTTACAGATGTCAAAGGTGGAAGCGGCAATATCCGGCAGTGAGAGAGATATGGTGGGAGAGGGAGATATTAGAATCAATGTGAACCCCAAGATTGCGGGCATGGGGAGAGATGGGAAGGGGAGAAGAGAATAGATGGTGGGAGTGGAGGGAGGAGTATGTGTGTTAGCAGGGAAGAATAGGACTTGTGTTTTGTCCGTACTTGGGCTCATAGAGTGAGAGGACATCCAAGATTTAATCGCGGAAAGGCAGGAAACCAGCTTAAGGTGGATGTCAAAGGTGAAGGAAGAGAAGGAGAGGAAGAGTTGGGTGTCATCAGCGTAGAAATGGTGTGAGACACCGAAGGAGGAGATGATGGGAGCAAGGAAGGAAGTGTAGAGTGAGAAGAGAAAGGGGCCAAGGACGGAACCTTGGGGAACGCCATGACAGAGGATAGATAGGGGCGGTGCTACCGCCCCACGAAACTGCAAAGGTGCGGTTGGAAAGATAGGAGGAGAACCAGTTAAGGACAGAGTTTTTGAAGCCAAGGGATGAGAGTTAAGGAGAAGAGGGTGATCAACAGTATCGAAGACAGCAGAGAAGTCGAGAAGGAGGAGTATGGAGGAGTGCTTAGAGTAGCGGGCAGAGAGGAGAGAGTTAAGAACAGAAATGAGGGCAGTTTCAGTGGAGTGGTGAGGGTGGAAAACCAGACTGAGTAGGGAGGAGAAGAGAGAGTGGAGACAAGGAGGAGATTTGAGAATAGACAATGCGTTCAAGAAGTTTTGAGAGAAAGGGCAGAAGGGAGAGGGGGCGATGGAGCCAAGATGGGGATTGGCAGATGGTTTTTTCAGAATAGGGATGATAGTGACGTGCTTGAAGGGAGACGGGAAGGTAGAAGTAGCTAGACAAGTGTTGAAGGAGGAGGTAAGGTAGGGAATGAGGAAGGGGTAGATTTTGGGAATAAGGGAGGTAGGAATGGGTCAGAGGGGGAGGAGGAAGGATGGATTTTAGAGAAGAGGAGGGAAATTTCAGACAGAGTAACAGGAGTGAAGGAGGACAGAGTATAGGGGGAGTGGGAGAAGGAGGAGGTGATGGGGAGAAAGAAGGGGAGGAGAGGATGTATTGGCGAAGGTTGAGGACTTTGTTAGAAAAGAAATTAGCGAGATCAGTGGCAGAAAGGAGAGGCAATGGAATGATCAGGAGTAGGAGGAGAGAGAAGATGTGCGAGAGTTTGAAAGATTTGGCTGGGGGTGAGAGGATTGAGAGTGGAGGTGGTCAGAGAAGTAAGTATGTTTAGCAGAGTTAAGGCAGTTGTCAGAGTGTGATAGGAAAAGTGGATTGGTTAGAAGGGGAGGGGTGTTCGAGCCAGCGTCGCTCAAGGCATCTAAGGAAGCAACGCATGGAGGAAAGGTGAGAAGTAAGCCACGGTTGAACAAGTTACTTTCTTACCTTGTATTGTTCTTTCGATGGGATGTTCCTCCGACGTATTCCTCATCTTTGATGTTATCCATTCCAGCTTGCTGGTCGCGGAATTTTTTTCAGTAGAGGGCGCTGCACGTCGACGTCCCTCGAGTTGGCGTCCCTTGACAGCCTCCGTATCGGCGCCGACGTAATTGTGCGTATAAATAGACGCGCGCAGCGTCCGTTGCTCAGTTCCGTTTTGAAGCTTAAAATTAGCTGTGCATGAATTGGTTATTGACCTTGAAGGAGCGTAAGCTGCAACTACAAGGGAAGTTTTACTGCGGGGATGGATGGGAGGGGCGATAAGGAATACGTCGGAGGAACAACTCATCGAAAGAACGTTTCAACATAAGAAAGTAACTTGTTCTTCGAAGGTATTGTGTCCTCCGACGTATTCCTCATCTTTGATAGACTCCCATAGCAGTGGTGTAAAAAAAGGAGGTGGGAGAAAAATTGGAATATTTCCCTTTAAGAATGTACAGAATGTAACAACTTTCCCAAATCTGATCTCCTGGCTAGAGGAGGAATCCAGGCTGTAAAATTTTGTAAAGGTATGTGCGGACGACCATGTGGCAGCCGCACAAATGTCTCGAATCGGAACCCCTCTTTGGAGAGCCGAAGAGGCTGCGATACCTCTGAATGAGCCCTAAGATGTTGAGGGGTTTTTTTCCCTGCCAATTTATCATTCTAAAATGGTTAAAATAATCCATCTTGAAATGGTTTGTTTCGTGATTGGCAATCCTAATTTGAGTCCTGCATAATTTACAAATAGTTGGTCTGCTTGCCTTATCCTAGCAAGTCTGCGGATATAAAAACTCAAGGCACGCCTTGGATCCAGCCTATGTAACCTCTCTTCCTCTTTCCCTGGGTGGGGAGGAGAATAGAATGAAGGTAAAGTTATTTTCTGCGTAATGAGGAATTCAGAAACCACCTTTGGGAGAAAATTAGGCTTCACTTGTAATACAACCTTGTCTTTATGAAAGGTTGTATGAGGAGGTTTGCAAGATGGAGCTTGTAATTCGCTCACTCTTCTGGCAGATGTTAGAGCCACTAGGAAGACTGTTTTAAGAGTGAGAAACCTTAATGAACAAGAATGTAGTGGTTCAAAAGGAGTACCCATCAGAAAATTTAAGACTAGATTTAGGTCCCACAATGGAACTTGGAAAGGCGTTGGGGGGCATCAGTTAACCCTTTCAGGAATTGGATTACCAGGGGTATTTTGAAATATGAAGGCTCCTCCGCAGTGCACTTAAGGATTAACAGCGCTGCGAGGTAACCCTTGATCGTAGCAACTTTAAGGCCTGAATTTGCTAAGTAGAGTAAGAAAGATAATACCGTTGGTGTACTGCATGAGAAGGGTTCGATATTATTTTCTCTACACCAGCTGCAGAATTTGTTCCAACAGCAGCGGTATAAAGTCTTTGTTGCTGGCCTTCTAGCTGAAAGCAACACCTCCATGACGTCATCCGAAGATCCCAATCCTTGTATCTCAACGTTTCAGAAACCAAGTGTGAAGGTTGAGGGTTCCGATGTTTGGATGGAGAACATGACCTCCCTTCTGCGAGAGAAGATCCTCCCTTTGCGGAAGATGAATTGGAGGGAAGATGGACATGTCCAGAAGGTCTGGGTACCACGTTCTCCTGGCCCAATCCGGGGCAATTAGGATCATGGTTTTCCGGAATCTTCTCAACCTCCTGATCATTTGAGGAATGGCAGGGACTGGAGGAAACGCATACAGAAGTGGAAACTCCCAGTCTACTACGAACGCGTCCTCTAGAGCTCCTCTCGGGGGGAATTCCCTTGAACAGAACTGATTGCACTTCCTGTTGATGCTGGTGGCGAACAGATCCACTTGAGGGGTTCCCCAAAAGGCGAAGATCTCTTGAAGGACTTCCTGAGCTAGCTCCCACTCGTGGGAGACTGTGCTCTGCCTGCTCAGAGCGTCCGCCGTCAAGTTCTTCTCTCCGGCTAGGCGAACTGCCGATAGAGAGATTCCTTCTTGAATTGCCCAAAACCAGAGCTTCCTCTTTTGTTGAGGTAGTGCATGGCCACTGTGTTGTCCGTCATTATCAGGACATTTTTCCCCTGTACTGATGGCAGAAATGTTTTCAGCGCTAATCTCATTGCTCTCAGCTCCAACAGGCTGATATGTAGTCGGGACTACGATGAAGAACAACGACCGATGATGATCAAGTCGTTGGCATGGGCTCCCCACGCCGTAAGTGAGGCATCCGTGACTACTGTTATCTCCGGCCATGGTTGGTAAAACTGTTCTCCTTTCAAAATGTTCTCCCGACAGGCCACCACTGTAGGTCTGGAGCCACTCTGTCTGGGACTTGAAGGAGATCTGACATTCTTCCTGAGAATTGCAACCATTGGGTTCTTAGTGCCCACTGGAGGGATCTCATTCTCAGGTGAGCCTCTGGCACTAGGAAGATGCAGGATGCCATGAGGCCTAGCAACCTCAAAAAGTCGAAGGCTGGAAGAAGTTGGGCATTTTGAAACTTGTTGACCATCTGCAGAATATCTTGAGCCTTCACCTCTGGTGGCGAGGCTTTCCCCAGGGAAGTGTCCTTGACCGCTCCAATGAACTGGAGTCTCTGTGATGGTATCATCTGTGACTTCTTTAAGATAAGGGAGAAGCCCAGCTTGTGAAGGAATTGGCAGACATAATCTAGCTGGATCTGAGCTTGTTCTGGAGATACTGCTCTGATCAACCAATCGTCCAGGTCGGGTAGATGTGGATCCCTTCCCTCCTTAGACTTGCAGCCACTACTGACATTAGCTTGGTGAAGACCCTTGGGGCGGAGGTCAGCCCAAAAGGCAGAACTCGAAATTGATAGTGAGTTGCCAAATGCGAACCTCAGGTATTTCCTGTGTTTGAGATGGATTGGCACATGGAAATAAGCATCCTGAAGGTTTAGAGATACCAACCAGTCCTGAAGCTGGAGGGCCTGGAGTTACCATCTTGAACTTGTCTTTCCTGAGCAATTTGTTCAATTCTCGCAAGTCCAAGATGGGTCTCAGTCCCACGTCCTACTTTGGTACTAAGAAATAGGGGGAATACCAACCCTTGTTCCTCTCCACTACGGGTACCGGCTCTATGGCACCCTTCTATAGCAGGTCTACAATCTCATGCATAAGGAGCGGGTCTGGAAACTTCAAAGAGTTGTCCCCTGGTGGATGACTCTGAGGGGTGTGTAGGAAGGGCAGGCAGTAACCTTTGGCAACTGTTTCCAATGCCCAAGCATCTGATGTAATAGCCTGCCATTCTGCCAGATGTTGAGTTAACCTGCCCCCTACAGGTGTCTTGTGAGCGGAGACCTCAGAAGGGTTTAGAAGCGGCTGACGCAGATGCCGAGGGTAAAGTAGCGCCTGCTGCTGCGGCTTTTGTACCTTTTACCTGTCCACCACGGGTGAATCGTTTCTGGCCCCTTTGAGCTGGCTGTCCTCTGCCTTTTCCGAATGCGGAGTAAAAGCGAAAGGGCCTACCCCTCCAGGAGTCTCCTGATGGGCGATTCGGAGTCTGTCGGATTGAAGCCCCAAGAGATTTCGCTGGGTCCTGATGTTTGTAATCTCTCCAGGCTGTCATCAGCCTTCTTACCAAATAAAGAAGTGCCGTCAAAGGGCATGTTCAAAAGTCTGGCTTGTACATCTGGAGCAAAACCAGACTTCCGCAACCACGCAAATCTGCGGTCTGTGGTACTTGCCGCCATGGCCCTGCTGATACGGTCAGCAGAATCAATGCTTGTTTGAAGGGATTCGCACATTGCATCCTTTCCATCCCTGATGATGTTTAAGAATGCTTTCCTTTCCTCTCCTTCCGGGAGAGAGTCAGACGCAGATGAAGCACACTCCCAAAGTGTATGGCTGAATCTTGCTAGCGTGCAAGTGGCGTTAATAGAATTAAGCCCCATGCTACATGCCGAAAAGACTTTCTTTGACAAACCTTTTATCATCCCTGTCCTGTGGAATAGTAGGGTATGAAGACCTACTATTTGATGAAGTTGCTGCCTGTACAACTAAACGCTCTAGAGTTGGATGCTTGCTCAAATATTCAAGATCTGAAGCAGATACCCTGTATTTAGCGGAATGTTTCTGGTTTACTGCCGGGATAACTTCAGGAGTTTCCCAATTTGCAGAGATTTTTCTCGGGCAGTATGAAAGGGAACAGGATCCTCCTGTGGACTTTTATCTAAAATATCAGTAAGGTCATCCTGCTGAAAAGAAGGTGCAGGTGTAGACCACCCCATGAATTCAACTATTCTGGCCATCAGAGCCCTATAAGGGGTCTCAGCATGCTCCCCAGCGTCTGGTTTAGCAAACTCTACTTCTGGAGATATATCTAAACCACTTGCCTCATGTAGAGAGTCCTGAAGGTGTTTTAACCTGTTCTCTTCAGAGATTAATTCCTCTGGCATGGGTGTTGTAGTCCTTAGTAAACCAAAGGGTCTCATGGTCGGAATCCTCCCCTTCCCCATATATAGAGGACAAGGCTCTAAAATAGTCAGACCTAGGATATGGTTTAAAACCCATTTCTAGAGCAGAAGGAGCCAAACTGGTTGTCACTGGCTGAGAAAACGTCGAGGTTCTCGACGTGGAAGTCAAAGGCTTCGACAATCCCGAAAAGGGCATCGAAAAAGTTTGAAAAGACCTTGATGTACTCGAGAGGATCGGGATCCTACTCGGTGTCGTCAAAATTGTCGACGGCATCCTCGATATAATGGTCGAAATCCTCGACACCTCTACCGTCTGAGATGTAGCGACAGTTGTAGGTCTGTCTTTTATCAGAGTAGACAGTGGCTTCGAAGACTGCGTTGATGTAAACGATTTATGCGTCGAAGGGCCCTTCGACAAAGGCGCCGATGACGCAGATATGCGAGTCGAAGAAACCTTTGACGACGATGATGCGGTCTTACTGCCTTTACTCGAGGCTTCATGACGCCCTCGGGCAGTTTCTCTCGCCGGGTTCAACGACTCGCAGCGTTTTGATTTTTTGGGCTTTTCACCCAGGGTATCACCTTTAGACGTCTCCGAGGGGGGACGAGGCCACTTTCTCGAAGACGCTAAGCATTTTCTTACGGAATTCCTCCCACTTAGCTTGAGAGCTGTGTTTCGTGGGGCAGGTGACCCTTTCTGGGGAGGTAGAGGAAGAAGATGAAGAGGGAGATCTACGACGCCTCTTCTGAGAGTGTTTTGATCTCAAAGACTGATGGGAACCACTTTGAGACCTTGAACAGGAATGTTTCTTGTGACGACGAGGAGACTAATGTCTCGACTCTGCCGAAGAAACTTTAGAGGGAGGAAAAGTTTTAAGAGTCTTACCTCTTTCTAACTTCCCCTTACGCTCCTTCAAAGGCTTTCACCGTCATGGACATACAGTCCTCACATTGCGAACAGTGATGCTCCGATCCCAGGCACCACAAGCAGATCCTGTGAGGATCCGTCAACGACATTTTCTTCCCACAGTCACGACACTTTTTGAAACCGGACCGTGGGGTCGATGGTTCGGATGAAGAAGCCATCGAATTTAGATGATATCTTCGAATAAGCAGAATCCTCCTGAAGAAAGGAACTGAGCGTCACGTTTCCGAGGCCCACGAAGCGCGGAAAAACGGAACTGAGAAACGGATGCTGCGTGAGTCTATTTATACGCACCTTTACGGAGACTGTCGAGGGACACCAACTCGAGGGACGTCGACGCGCAGCACCCTCTACTGAAAACATTAACGAGGCCAGCAAGCTGGAATGGATAACATCAAAGATAAGGAATACGTCGGAGGACACAATCCCTTCGAAAGGCAGGTTTGCGAGAAGGACGAAACGAGGAGAGAGGGTAGAGAAGGTCTAGAGTAGAAGTAAGGGAAGAGGTTAAGGTGGAGGACGCATCATCAGCTGAGAGGGAGGAGAAGTGGGAGAGAGGGGAAGGGAGGAGGAGCAGGAAGCAAAGAAAAAAGAGGGGTCAAAGTTGCGCAGATCACGCCAGTAAAAGGAGGTAGAGGATAAGGGGTATGGACGGGGAGAGGTAGGTGGAGTGAGGGATAGGGTAAGTAAGGAGTGGTCGGATAGTTAGGTAGGGCTGATATAGGGGAGGCAGTGATTGAAGAGGTAAAGATGAGATCAAGAGTGGAGCCAGATAGGTGAGTAGGAGAGGAGTAAGAAGGTAGGAGTCCAGAATGGATAGAAGGAGTCAGGTGGGTTGGAGGGAAGATGCAGATTAAAGTCGCCTAGTACGATTAATGGGGTGGGACTAGGGGAGATAAGGCTGAGGAGATAATCGATGTCTTCATAGAATGATCTGAGGCTTTAGAATGATCCAACGCTTTAGGCTGGGGTTCAGTGATGATTCCAACGGATTCATCACAATTTCCTGCAGATGAAGCAGTGGAACACTGGAAAGGAACAACGCATTAGAAACCACAGCTCTTGTCAGGTGTGCTCTTGGTCTTCCTGGGAGGGGCCTGTTGCCCATACAATGACAATGTGAAATACACGCTGAGAGCCATCTAGCAATGAAAGATTTTGAGAGGGCTTTCCCCTTGTAGAAGTGTCTGAAAGCTACAAACAATTAGAATTGCAGAATTCTTTAGTGCGAGCAACATAGAGCTTAAGGGCTCAGGCTACATCCAATGAATACAAGGATCGTTCTGCAAGAGACGAGGGAGAGCTAAAGAACACTGGCAGAATCAAGGGTTCATTAAGGTTCATTAAGGTGGAATGGAGAAGGAACCTATGGCATGAAGGAAGGGTTCATGCGAAGGACCACCTTAGACTGATGAAATGTCAAGTAGGGAGGCGTGCAGGAGAGGTCCTGTAGTTTCGCCAACCCTTCTGGCAGAAGTAATGGCAATTAAGAATGCAGTTGTCCAGGAGAGAGACTTTAAAGGGGCTCTGTGCACATTGAGTTCCCAAGCTCGAACAAAAGCTCGGACAGGGTAAAAGACGTGAAACGGTGCTTTGAGGAATTCTTTGACCAACCTGTGGGACCAAAGAGAAGGAGTACCTGGGGAACACAAATAGCGTAAAATTGCTGCTAAATGCACTTTGATGGAAGTGTGCCAAACCAGCATTGGCCAATGACAGTATGCATGTTAAGATGACTGCAGCCTGAATGCGCAACAGGTCTTTATGTTGACCTGTACACCAGACAGTGAAGCGCTTCCATTTGCTCGTCTAGCAGGACAGCGTACATGGCGCTCGGGCCATGGTCAAGATGCAGTACTGTTCTGTACTTTAGGGCTGCAGGAGCCAGGTCAAGTAGAGGGACGCTGAGGCGTGGTGTAGAACGGGCCAACCGTCTCTAGAAAGGTGGTCGGAGAGTTGGGGAAACCTGGTGAAGGGAGCCACCCACCAGTGAAGCAGGTCTGAGTACCAAATTTGCATTGGCCACAAGGATCAACTTGCGATGTTGCTGCTTAGTGCACTGAGAAATCGGGGTGGAGGGGAAGTGTAGTGGAAAATTCCTTCCTATGGGAAGAGCGAGTCTCCTATGCTCCCTGTTTTGGGAAACTCTCTGGCAAACTTTGGACATTTCTAGTTGGTTGCTGTTGCGAACAGATCAATCTTTGGGTGTCCCCAATTGAAGAAGAGACAGTCTGGTCTTGTTGAAGGTCCCATTCGTGGTAGGATCCGAGTACCCTGCTCATGATGTCCACTATCATATTGTGTGTATCCCGAGTAGAGGAACGGGAATAAAGAACATGTTGGGCTGCAGCGCCCATGACCACAATGCTTGGGCCTCTGATAGAATCGGCGAGCGGACCCCACTAACTCACTGCAAATATAGAACATGGTGGTGGTGAGGTCTGTGAAGACGCAAACCACCCGGTTTTGCAGCTAAGACTTGAAGGACTTCACGGCCCAGAACAATGCCCAAAGCTCCAGGAAGGACATTGATGTGGAGAGTCTTTTCTTCCAGCAACCACAGACCTCTGGCGTGGAATTCACACATGTGAGCTCCCCAACCCTTCATCTGTGGTAACCATGATCTGATTATCTGGGAGACTAAACGGCACACCCCGAGTGACGTTGCGGCAAGTCCACCATTTGAGTGTGTCATGAACAGGTTGTGGAAGATGAAGTTGGTCCTCTCAGGACCCCGAAATCTGTTGCCAACGGCATCCAGGAGCTTGTGAAGTGGTGTCTTTTGGAGACTGAAGTGTAGGATCAATGGGATGCAGGAGGATATCATTCCTAGGAGGGACATGATAGAGCTGACTGAAGAAATGGACAGGATTGACAGCTGGAGAACCTTGGCCAAAATGGATTTGCCTCTCTCCTCTGAAGGTGTGGTGACACAGTTAGCTTGTTTTCAGGGGTGATCCCAAAAAGGGAAAGCTCTGAGAGGGACTTAAGCAAGACTTTGAAAAGTTCACAAAGAAACCCAGTGACGTCAAGCATAGGATTGTCTCTTTGGTGTGCTGAGTTGCTAATGGTAGCGATGAGGCCCGCACCAACCAGTCAGAGATGCAGGTAAAATGTGAATTCCTGAATGTCGGACTGGAGCAAGACATTTGGTAAGCACCAGTGGCACTGACTTTTGGCTGAAGGAGAACGCCCAAAACTAGTAAGGTTTTCCTGTACCTTAAAACAAAGGAAACATCTGCGCCGCTGATGAATGGGGATATGGAAGTACGCATCCTATAGGTCTAGCAGCTGTCCCATCATGTTCTGGAGCGTCACCATATGAAACGTCTGAGACTCTAGGCCTTTTTTAAGTCTTCTCAGGTCCAATATGGGTATCCAGCCTCCTGAGTTCTTTACCAGAAAATATTTGGAGTACACTTCGGTACCTCGCAGATGTGCTGGTACTATTTCGACTGCTCCCTTTGGAGGGAAGAGGTCTAATAAACTCCAGAAAATTAATGTGTTGAATGATGGATAACACTCGACGGTGGTGATGAGCTTCTACTGCGTGATGAATTTGGCAAGCCGACCCCCTATTGGGGTGCTGAAGTGGGGGGGGGGTTGCTTTTGGAGGAAATGCAGCATTGCCACTGGTCCCCCCCACCCCCGATATGCCTGCCCTTGTAACTCTCTTAGGTGTTACCGGAGCAAGACATCTGTGAACAGTTATAGTAGCTGTATCTCCTCAAAGTCCTTTGAAATCTGGATTTCCCTTAAGGAAAGGACTGGCTCTGCTGTTGCAGAGTACTGAATAAACAGGTGGTTCTGTATTCGCTTTGATGGCCTGTAGGGTCTCATCCACGTTCTTGCCAAATCAATACATGCTGTCAAACGGTATGACCACCACTGTGGACTGAACTTCACAGTACCATTACCCATATGGCAGAATCCAGTTTCCACAAGGTCTACAGCAACGGAAATGGCATGATCTGATGCAGCCTCTAGTGACCCAGCTTGAACCAGAGCTGCCGGTCATAGCGGGAGAGAATTGCAATTGAGTTTGCCGCTTTGATAGTAGTGGCCATAGAAATGAAACGTTTGCCAACAGTGCCCAATTGCTTGCCTTCCTTGTCTGGGGGCAAGATACGAGGGGATAAAGGATTTGCAGAGTGCTTTCGGGTAGCTGCCAAAATGACAGTCTGGGCAGGGCTGTGTGCGGAAGCATTTAGGTGCAGTATCTGAGATTTTGTAGTTCTTTTCAAAGAGCTCCTTCTTGGGCGGCACAGAGAACAGGGTCCTCATAACCAGAAGGCTGTCCTCTCAAGTATGGGCCAGCATGGATATGGCTACCACTGACCTTCTGGTAGGCTCAAGTCTTTCATAAAGGAACCCCTCCCTTTTCTGCTCCTCTGGGAGAAGGCCAAATCATTTCAATGCCTGCGACGGGAGGGCATGAAAAGAAACAATTTCGTCTGGAGGGGAGTCTTTTAGAGGCAGGTCCCATCAGTTGAGTTAGTGCGTGGAGAACCATCTGTTGAATCAGCATTGGTGTCGGTATCTGTCAGGAAGGCTGCTGGCAGAAATGGGTCAGTGGGAGGGGGTCTTGAAGGTGGTGGAGGAACTAAACCATCTTCCACAAGAAAAGCGTAAGGCTGTGAGGAAGGAGGCAACTGTGGAGCTGTGATCAATTGCTGAAGCTCCGAAATCAGCATTAGCTGTGTGGACAAAATATCCATAAACATGTCCCATGAGCCTAAAGGAGTAGGGACCAGGACAGGTCTGGAAGGTGTGAACGCGAGAAGGCGCCTGTTTAGAACCTAGACTAGGAGAAGGCTCCAGTTGGGCAGACACTTGCTTAGTTGGAGAATGTGGCAGTGGCATGTTTGTAGGTGGAAGCACCTTGCCTTCATTATAGTCGTAAAATATCCCTTACTGAATGTCCATGTCAGAGTCTGCACCCTGTTGAGGGGGGCAGGGGACAGCAGGCGGCTTATATGGGGCCAGTGAAAACAACCCGCCTTGGAAATGAAGAAACTAAAGGTCTGTGAGCAGACTTGGTCGACGAATATGTGCTTGTCGAGAGAGTGGGTATAGATGTCAAAGAGGTGGTTTGCGTCAACGAAAACGACTTGTCGAACAGGTAGAAGGAGGGAATCGACTTGACCAAAGACGAGGTGGTGGTTGCTGGACTGGATGACGTTTGAAAGCACTTGGGCTGCCCGTCGGGCGTCGATGAGAATGGAGGATGCAGTAGTCATAGACTATCATTATTTCTCCAAGTACAGTGTTTATATCAGGACAGCGATCTCGTAGCCATAGCAGCCATCGAAGTGACCGTAGGGTTGGACGAAGAGGTTAATGATGCGCTCGAAGGAGCAGCGCAAGCATAACATCCATGTGCCTTTTTTGCCCTCCTCCTACGGGAAGATTATCAACTTCAATCTCTTTGATGAGGGAGCACGCTCAAGGGGTCTTCTGTGGCTCGCAAAAGCATAACCGCGGACAGGGGCCGAATCAGAGGCCCCAGCACTGTCGTTCAACCACACCACAAACCTCCTCTGGTGATCCTTGCGGGTCTTGGACAAGAACGACTGGCAGATGGTGCAGTTGCTCAAATCATAGTCTGGGTACAGAAAATAGAGGCATTCGTCATAAAGCTCCTCAATGTATACGTTCTTGAGGTGACAAGTCGAGGAGGCCTTGAACAGGCTTTTCTGCCTAGTGTCCGCCATTATTTCCATGGACACTTTAAGGCTTCAAATGGATCAAAGAAAAACAGCAAATCCCAGAGGTGACTGAATGGGTTGAATGTTCACACTAGTTGTCAGAAAACGATACAGCACCAAACAGTTAAGGTTTGATTGAAAAACCAAATTCAAAATAAAAAAATTTGTTCAATATCTGAAGAGATTTTTCGAGGACTCCCAACACTTAACATGCATAAAAATCAGAGGATGGCCTATAAGGGTGGAATGAAGGGGATCTGTCTAATTGGTTGTGGGCACTATAACCAAAAATGACTAATAGAGCACTAAAGCAGTTTAAAAATGTAAAGATAAACAGCTTTAATGTTACAGAGGATTCCCAGCCTGACGAGTGGGATTTTTCAAACAGCATGTGAATCCACGAAAGTACCAATGTTGGAGAAAAATACTTAATGCAAAAACTGTGCCAGTCTTTTCGCGCGCACACACACACCTGCAAGTCCAAAACCACCTTACATATACCTTTCTTCCAGTTCCACCTGCCACATCCCTCAATATGAGACTGGACAGCTATTTTTAAATTCCATCTCAATCAATTTCCAGCAAACTCTAAAGTAATCTGTATTTGTGGGGTTCCTAGGCATTCAGCAAGGTCATTTGAAAAGAAACTCTCAAACAAATGTATTCACTGGCTTCAGCAGTGAAAAAATGTATAATTAGGAGCGACATTATAAGAGCTGAGCATCTCAGCCGAAAGGACATTAATTCTCTCAATTGTACAAAATTAACCCTATCCAATGAGCATCTTTCGGAGGGATTGATTGCAATTTAATGAAGAACACAACCTATTAAAGGCTCAGCCATTCAGATAAGGTAATGTCCACTCTTCAACTGTTTTATCAAAGTTTCCGTTCTCAAAATGAGAACAGTTTACTCACTGTATTGACTACTGTACTACTAGTCCATAGTCCCCTGTCGTCCCTACTATATGGGTGTCCCCCATGGGGATGGGACCATACATGTGCACTTCCCCTTTCAACTCTGCATTGTGCAATTGCAGGCGCATCAGTGGGCATGATCTGCTAATTCTGCCCTCTGGCACCACAGTCCAGTCCCTCCTTAGTAGCGCATCAGGGATGATTGTCCTAACCACACTCATTTAAATGAGGATGGTCGGTAGGGCATATGGAGGAAAGAGGACTATGAACATGAGCAGAGTAGCCACTACAGTGAAAAACTCACTCACACGTTCTGTCCCCTTTACTCCAAACTGCATGGACAATCCCAACGCAGCAGACCCATTAGGGTGGAGGTGACATATGAAACCTATGATGCAAAGCCATTTTTGAGGATTGCCTGGCCAAAGGCGGCATCTGTCCTTAAACTAACCAAGACAGTAATAGTGACAATAAGCTGAAAGATGCTAATGTAGTGGCCTGTACTGATAACATCCCAAGATACATAATGTTGAAAAGCTACCGTTGTTGCAATTGCTATGACTAGAGGTGCATTAATACCTTCAGGTGGATGTTTTCCCTGGACTTTATAGACTTCATTGTAACAAGAAACCATCCATCTAGCAAGAGGTACTTCGAATGCTTGTTTGCCTGATAAATTACTGCCAAGAGTGACAAAAAACGCTCAGAAGCCCTACATTTCTTTTGTCTGCTTAAGTAATATTTTTAAGGCTCTTCTAACATCCAGACAGTGCAACATCCCATTTACAACCGATTGCGGTTCAGGGAACAGTGTTGGCAATACTATTATTTATGTGAAAAGCAGATTCCACTATTAGCCAAAAAGGCTAGATGTGCACGGAAGACTACTTTATCCCTGTGGAAGCTTGGATAGGACTCTGAGGCCACCATAGTATGAATTCCAGCTGAAGTTAGTGACACCTATAATAAAGAATTTCAAAGTGACAAACTTGATATTTGCAGAAGCCATAGGTTCAAATGGTTTATGGGATAATACTAATAACACATCATTGAGATCCCAGGCGGGATGAGGCTTTCTGAGCGGCAGAACAACAAGCTACTTTCTTACCTGGTAACGTTTTTTCGACGGGATGTTCCTCTGACGTATTCCTTATCTTTGATATACGTTTCCAGCTTGCTGGCCTCGGAAATTTTTTCTGGAGAGGGCGCTGCGCGTCGACCGAGTCTATGTCCCTCGACGGCCACCGTATCGGCGCCGACGTCACCATGCCCATAAATAGACACGTGCTGCGTCCGTTGCTCAGTTCCGTTTTGTAGTATAAGAAAGACATGCCTGAATTGGTTAGTAACCTTGAAGGAGCGAAAGCTGCAACAACAAGGGAAGTTATCACTGCGGGGATGGATGGGAGGGGCGATAAGGAATACGTCGGAGGAACATCCCGTCGAAAGAACGTTACCAGGTAAGAAAGTAACTTGTTCTTCGAAGGGATTGTGTCCTCCGACGTATTCCTTATCTTTGATAGACTCCCATAGCAGTGGTATGTAATTGGAGGAGGGAGTGATAGTGTTATGAATCCCTTTAGGGATGGACCGAGTATAATACGGCTTTGCCAAATCTGGTCTCTTGAGCAGTGGAGGAATCCAGATTGTAAAATTTTGTGAATGTATGAGCGAACGACCATGTGGCAGCCGCACATATGTACTGGACCGGTACCCCTCTCTGGAGAGCCGAAGAAGCTGCGATACCCCTGGTTGAATGAGCCCTGAGGTTTTGTGGTGGCTCTTTCCCTGCTAGTCTATAACATTCCAGGATGGCCAAGATAATCCACCTGGAGATGGTTTGTTTTGTTATGGGTAGTCCCAATTTATGACCTGAGTATCCTACAAACAGCTGGTCTGCTTGCCTGATTCTAGCCATTATGCTGATGTAAAAGCTGAGATCTCGTCTAGGGTCCAGCCTGTGTAGCCTTTCCTCCTCTTTCCCCGGATGGGGAGGAGGGTAGAATGAAGGCAAGGTAATTTTCTGAGTAATATGGAATTCAGAAACCACCTTTGGGAGAAAATGAGTCTTCACCTGGAGGACAACCTTGTCCTTGTGGAAGATTGTATGAGGGGGGTTTACAGGAGAGAGCTTGTAGCTCACTCACCCTCCTAGCCGATGTTAGTGCTACAAGTAGGACAGTTTTAAGTGTGTGAAATCTTAATGCGCAAGAGTGAAGTGACTTGAATGGAGTGCCCATTAAGAAGTTCAAGACTAAATTTAAGTCCCATAAGGGAACCTGGAATGGTTTTGGAGGGTAAACATTAGTCAGACCCTTGAGAAATTGTACCACTAGAGGAATTTTGAAATAAGATGGTTCCTCCGCAGTGCGCTTGAAGATAGAAAGCGCTGCGAGATAGCCTTTTACAGTGCCAACTTGAAGGCCTGAGTTTGCCAAGTAGAGTAGAAACGATAGCACCGTTGGTGTACCGCATGAAAAAGGGTCGATATTCTCTTCCCTACACCAGCTGCAAAACCTGTTCCAACAGCAGCGGTATAAAGACTTTGTTGCCAGACTTCTGGCCGAAAGCAACACCTCCATGACGTCATCAGGGAGACCCCAATCCTTGTACCTCAACCTTTCAGAAGCCAAGCGTGAAGGTTGAGGGTTCTGATGTCTGGATGGAGAACCTGACCTCCCTTCTGCGACAGAAGAACAAGTTACTTCTTACCTTGTAACCTTCTTTCGACGGGATGTTCCTCCGACGTATTCCTCATCTTAGATATCTCCTTCCAGCTCTGCTGGCCTCGGAAAATGTTCTCTCTAGAGGGCGCTGCGTGTCGACGTCCTCCGAGTCGATGTCCCTCGACAGCCGCCGTATCGACGTCATCCTGCATATAAAGGCCGCGCGCAGCGTCCGTTGCTCAGTTCCGTTTTGTAGCCCACAATAATTCTTTCTGGACTAGACTAATCACCCTGAAGGAGCGTAAGCTGCAACAACAAGGGAAGTAGAACTGCGGGGATGGATGGGAGGGTCGATGAGGAATACGTCGGAGGAACATCCCGTCGAAAGAACGTTACAAGGTAAGAAGTAACTTGTTCTTCGAAGGGATTGTGTCCTCCGACGTATTCCTCATCTTAGATAGGCTCCCATAGCAGTACTCTATTATTGGAGGAGGGAGTACATACTTCAGGCTGTCTTCTATTGATGAATAGAATGCAGTACAGCCCTTCCAAACCTAGTCTCTTGACTGGAGGAGGAATCCAAGTTGTAAAATCGTGTAAAGGTATGGACAGACTACCATGTAGCGGCCGCACAGATGTCTTTAACCGGCACACCTCTTTTGAGGGCCGATGAAGCTGCAATACCTCTGGTCGAATGAGCCCTAGGGTTTTGAGGGGGCTCTTTCCCTGCCAGTTTATAACATTCCAGAATGGCTAGAATGATCCATCTGGAAATGGTCTGCTTAGTTATTGGTAACCCCAGCTTGTGACCTGTGTAACCTACAAACAGCTGGTCTGCCTGTCTTATCCTGGCTAGTCTACCGATCTAAAAACTTAAAGCCCTTCTAGGGTCTAGCCTGTGTAACCTCTCTTCCTCTTTCCCCAGATGAGGAGGAGGATAGAAAGATGGTAGGGTAATCTTCTGAGTGATATGGAATTCAGAAACCACCTTTGGGAGGAAATTAGGCTTCACTTGCAGGACAACTTTGTCTTTGTGAAAGATTGTGTGAGGGGGTTTACAAGAAAGAGCTTGTAATTCGCTCACCCTTCTAGCAGATGTAAGTGCTATTAATAAAACAGTTTTAAGGGTAAGGAATATTAACAAACAAGAATGGAGTGGTTCGAAAGGTGTGCCCATCAGGAAAGTTAGGACTAAGTTTAAATCCCATAAGGGAACTTGGAATGGTCCTGGGGGATAAACATTGGTTAACCCCTTTAGAAACTGTATTACCAAGGGTAACTTGAAATAGGATGGTTCTTCCGCAGTGCGCTTAAAGATGGATAGCGCTGCGAGATAGCCCTTAATGGTGCCAACTTGAAGGCCGGAATTCGCCAAATATAGTAGGAAGGACAAAACCATTGGTGTACCACATGAAAAAGGGTCGATATTCTGTTCTCTACACCAGCTGCAAAATCTGTTCCAACGGCAGCGGTATAAAGACTTTGTTGCTGGCCTCCTTGCCGAAAGCAACACCTCCATAACATCATAAGGGAGGTCCCAATCCTTGTACCTCAGCTTTTCAGAAGCCAAGCGTTAAGGTTGAGGGTTTTGATGTCTGGATGGAGAACCTGACCTCCCTTCTGTGAGAGTAGGTTCTCTCTGAGTGGAAGTCGAATTGGAGGACAGATGGACAAGTCTAGAAGGTCCGGGTACCACGTTCTCCTGGCCCAATCCGGGGCAATTAGGATCATGGTTCTCTGGAATCTTCTCAACCTCCTGATTATTTGAGGAATGACAGGGACCGGTGGGAACGCGTACAGAAGCGGAAACTCCCAGTCCACTATGAACGCGTCTCCCAGAGCTCCTCTCGGGGGAAATTCCCTTGAGCAGAACAGATCGCATTTCCTGTTGAGGCTGATGGCGAACAGATCCACCTGAGGGGTTCCCCAAAGGGCGAAGGTCTCTTGAAGGACTTCCTGAGCTAGCTCCCACTCGTGGGAGACTGTGCTCTGCCTGCTCAGAGCATCCGCTGTCAAGTTCTTCTCTCCGGCTAGGTGAACTGCCGATAGAGAGATTCCTTCTTGGATTGCCCAAAACCAGAGCTGCATCGCCTCTCTGCACAGGGGTAGTGATCCTACGCCTCCTCTTTTGTTGAGGTAATACATGGCCACCGTGTTGTCCATCATTATCAGGACGTTTTTCCCTTGTACAGCTGGCAGGAACGCCTTCAGCGCAAGTCTGATGGCTCTCAGCTCTAACAGGTTGATATGTAGTCTGGACTCCGATGGAGACCAACGACCGCTGATGGTCAAGTCGTTGGCGTGGGCTCCCCACCCCGTGAGTGAGGCATCCGTGACTACTGTTATCTCCAGCCAGGGTTGCCAAAAATGTTCTCCTTTCAGAATGTTCTCCTGACAGGCCCACCACTGAAGGTCTCGAGCCACCCTGTCGGGAACCTGAAGAAGATCTGTCATTCTCCCTGAGAATTGTGACCACCGAGTCCTCAGTGCCCACTGGAGGGATCTCATTCTCAGGCGAGCCTCTGGCACTAGGAAAATGCAGGATGCCATGAGGCCTAGCAACCTCAAAAGGTCGAAGGCTGGGAGACGTTGGGCATCTTGGAACTTGGTAACCATCTGTAGAATATCTTGAGCCCTCTCCTCTGGTGGCGAGGCTTTTCCCAGGGAAGTGTCCAGGATCGCTCCTATGAACTGGAGTCTCTGCGATGGTATCATTTGTGACTTCTTTAAATTGAGGGAGAAGCCCAGTTTGTGAAGGGAGTGGCACACGTGATTTAGCTGGATCTGAGCTTGTTCCGAAGAAACAGCCCTGATCAACCAATCGTCCAGGTAGGGGTAGACGTGAATCCCTTCCCTCCTTAGACTTGCCGCCACTACCGACATTAACTTGGTGAAGACCCTCGGGCGGAGGTCAGCCCAAATGGCAGCACTCGAAATTGATAATGAGAGTTGCCAATTGCGAACCTCAGGTATTTCGTGTGCTTGAGATGGATTGGCACATGGAAATAAGCATCCTGAAGGTCCAGAGATACCAGCCAGTCCTGGAGCTGGAGGGCCTGAAGGATCTGAGAGAGAGTTACCATCTTGAACTTGTCCTTCCTGAGGAACTTGTTCAATTCTCTTAAGTCCAGGATGGGTCTCAGTCCTCCGTCCTTCTTTGGTATGAGAAAGTAGGGCGAGTACCAGCCCTTGCTCCTGTCCGCTACAGGTACCGGTTCTATGGCACCTTTCTCTAGCAGGTCCATAATTTTCTGCAAGAGGAGCGGATCTGGAACTTTTCGGGAGCTGTTCCCCGGTGGATGACTGAGGGATGTGTAGAAAAGGTAGGCAGTAACCTTGGGCAACTGTCTTTAACGCCCAAGCATCTGACGTTATAGCCTGCCATTCCGTCAGATGGTGAGTTAACCTGCCCCCCACAGGTGTCTTGTGTGCGAAGGCCTCAGAGTGGTTTGGGGGCGGCTGATGCAGATGGCGAGAGTAAAGAGGCACCTGCTGCGGTCTTAGTACCTTTGACCCGTCCACCTCGGGTGGATCTCCTTTGGCCTCTTTGAGCCGGCTGTCCTCTGCCTTTTCCGAATGCGGAATAATAGCGAAAGGACTTTCCTATGCCAGAGGTTCCTGAGGGGCGAAAAGGAGTCTGGCGGATAGCAGCTCCTAAAGATTTTGCTGCTGCCTTGGAAGTCTAACTTTTCCAGACTGTCATCAGCCTTTTTTTCCGAATAACAAAGAGCCGTCAAAGTGCATATTCAAAAGTCTGGCCTGTACATCTGGAGCAAAGCCAGACTTTCGCAACCACGCATGCCTGCGGATTGTTGTACTAGCCGCCATGGCCCTGCTGATACGGTCAGCGGAATCGATGCCAGTTTGAAGAGACTCGCCCATGGAATCCTTGCCATCTTGAATGATGTTAAGGAAGTCTTCCTTCTCCTCTCCATCAGGTACGCCGTCAGCCGCTGATGAAGCACACTCCCATAATGTGTGACTGAACCTGGCAAGCGTACAGGTGGCGTTGATGGACTTCAACGCCATACTACAGGCAGAGAAGACTTTCTTTGCCATAGAGTCGTACCTCTTGTCATCCCTGTCCTCTGGGACAGTAGGGTAAGCAGTCCTACTGCTGGATGAAGTTGCCGCTTGAACCAACAGGCTCTCTGGGGTTGGGTGTTTTGACAGGTATTCAGGGTCAGCAGCCGCTACCCTATACTTTGTCGACAGTCTTTTGACTGCTGGGATGACTTCGGGAGTCTCACAATTGGATGCAATTTTTCTTTGCAGGGCTGCATGGAAGGGGACCACCGGGTCCTCCTGTGGACCTTTGTCCAATATATCTGTTAGACCATCCTGTTGGAAAACAGGTGAAGGCGCAGACCAGCCCATAAACTCAATTATTCTTGCCATCAGGGTTCTATATGGTGTTTCAGCATGTTCCCCTGGGTCTGGCTTTACAAATTCCACTTCTGGGGAAGTGTCAAGTCCACTGGCCTCATGAAGTGAGTCTTGTAGTTCCTTCAGCCTCCTTTCTTCAGAGGTGAAATCCTCTGCAGCAGGCAGTGAGGATCTTTGTAAACCAAAAGTTTCTTGGTCAGAGTCTTCTCTTTCTTCATAAATTGAAGAGAGACCAGGGTATTCTGATCTCTGAAATGGAGTAAAGCCCATTTCTAGGGCTGAAGGAGCCAAACTCGTCGTCATTGGACGAGAAAATGTCGAAGTCGTCGACGCCGATGTAACTGGCCTCGAAGGCGCAGAAAATGGCGTCGAAAAAACAGGAAGAGGCCTCTAAGAATTCGAGAGGATCGGGATCCTACTCGAGGGCATCTACGACGGCCTCGGCATCGTGCCGGAGGCCCTTGAAAACACTGTTGGCTGTGGAGCCTTGGTCCTCTCATCGGCGTCGACGATGGCGTCGAGTCGATCGACCGATGCGTCGAGGAACCCTTCGACAACGGCGTCGATGGCGCCGACCGGTGCGAAGGAACCCTCGACGACGGCGTCGAAGATGGTGCCTTCTTACCCGATGGCTCATGGCCCTCTCGGGTGGAATGTTTCGCCGGGTACTGCGACTCGCGGCGTTTTGATTTTTTGGGTTTTTCACCCGGGGTATCACCCTCAGCTGTCTTCGAGGGGGTCGAGGCTGCATTCTCGAAGACGCTTAACATTCTCTTTCTGAATTCCTCCCACTCAGCTTGAGAACTGTGTTTGGTGGGACAGGAAACTCTTTCTGGGGACACCGAAGACGAGGAGTGGGACCTTCCACGTCTCTTTTTTGAGTGTCTAGATCTCGACGAATGGTGGGAGCTGCTTCGAGATCTGGAATCGGACGACGGCGAGGAGACGAATGTCTCGATTCGGCCGATGAAACCTTCGAGGAGGATTTGGCTGACTTACCTCTCTCGAGCTTCCCCTTTCGCTACTTCAGGGCTTTCGCCGTCATGGACATGCAGTCCTCACTCCGAACAATGGTGCTCGGACCCCAAGCACCATAAACAGACCCTGTGTGGATCCGTTATTGACATTTTTTTACCGCAGTCTCGACACTTCTTGAAGTCGGATCGCGGCGTTGTCGGCTCTGATGAAGAAGCATCGAGAACGATAAGGAATATTCGCTGAAATAGATTTAGATAAACCTGACTGAACTGAGCAACGACGTTCCGAGGCCCCACGAAGCGCGGAAAAACGGGACTGAGCAACGGACGCAGCGCGTGTCTATTTATGGGCATGGTGACGTTGGCACCGATACGGTGGCCGTCGAGGGACAGTGACTCGGCGGACGTCGACGCGCAGCCCTAGATGTAGCTATGCCCCTGGTGGAATGGGCCCTTAAACCTTCTGGATGATCCTTCCCTGCCAACTTGTAACATTCGGAAACGGCCAGAATGATCAATCTGGATAAGGTCTGCTTAGAGACAGCCTGACCCAGTTTGTGGGACGTATAGCCAATGAAAAACTGATCATCAATACAGAGTTTTGACAGTCTAGATATATAAAAGCTTAAAGCTCTACGAGGGTCCAACCTATGTAACCTCTCTTCCTCCTTGATAGGATGAGGGGGAAGGTGATAGAAAGTCAAAACTATTTTTGTCGTATGTGGAAATAGGACATTATTTTGGGTAAAAATGAAGGGTTAACTCTTAGAACAACCCTATCCTTGTGGAAGATAGTAAAGGGTGGCTTTGACGAAAGTGCCTGCAACTTGCTCACTCTGCGGGCTGATAGGAGAGCTACCAATAAAATGGTCTTAAAGGTTAAGAACCTTAAGGATAGGAATGTAAAGGTTCAAAAGGTGCACACATTAGACATTTTAGAACCAAATTAAGATCCCAAATTGGAACCTGGAATTGAGATGGGGGGGCACACGTTGGTGAGGCCCTCTAGAAATTGTGTCACCAGTGGAATTTTGAAGTATGACCATTCCTCCGACGAGCGCTTAAAGATGGACAGCGGCGCTAAATAGCCTTTAAGAGTACCAATCTGGAGCCCCAGATTGGCTAAAGATAGCAGAAAGGATAAAACAACCAGTGTTTTACATAGAAAAGGATCTACATTCTTTTCCCTGCACCAGTTGCATAATGTATTTCAACAGTAACGGTTCAAAGACTTTGTTGCTGGCCTTCTGGTCGAAAGAATAATCTCCATTACATCATCCGGGAGGTCCCAATCCTTGTAACTCAGCCTTTCAGAAACCAAGCGGGATGGTTGAGTGTTTTGACCTCTGGCTGGAGAACCCGACCCACCTCTCACGAGAGAAGGCCCTTCTTAGTGGAAGACTTATTGGAAGGCAGATGGACATGTCCAGAAGGTCCAGGTACCACGTCCTCCTTGCCCAATCCGGGGCAATTAGGATCATGTGTTTCCTGTACTTTCTCAACCTCCCAATCACGTGAGGAATAACGGGGACAGGAGGAAGCGCATACAGAAGTGGAAATTCCCAATCCACCACAAAGGCTTCTTAGACCTCTTGGGGGGAATTCCCTGGAGCAATGCAGTTCACACTTCCGGTTGACACCGGTCGCAAACAGATCCACTTGAGGGGTTCCCCAAAGGGTAAAGATCTCTTGAAAGACCTCCTGAGCTAGTTCCCACTCGTGGGAGACTGCGCTCTGCCTGCTCAGAACGCCTGCCGCCGTAGTCTCCTTCCTTCTTGCATTGCCCAGTACCAGAGCTGCATTGCCTCTCTCCACAATGGTAATGACCCCACACCTCCTCTCTTGTTGAGGTGGTACATGGCCACTGTGCTGTCCATCATTATCAGGACATTCATTCCCTGTACAGAGGGCAGAAAGGCCATGAGCGCTAGTCTGATTGCACTCAGCTCCAAAAGAATGTTATCTAGTTTGGACTCCGATGGGAGACGAACGACCGCTGACTGTCTCCCCACCCCATGAGTGAGGAGTCCGTCACTACTGTTATCGCCGGTCATGGTTGTCAAAAAGGTTCTCCCGTCAGAATATTGTCCTTGCAGTCCAACCACAGAAGATCCTGTGCAACCCTGCTGAGAACCGGAAGTAGGTCCGACATCTTTCCTGGGACGACTGAGTTCTTGGAGCCCATTGAAGGATCTCATCCTCGGGCAGGCCTCTGCAAGCAGAAAAATGCAGGGCGCCAAAAGGCCGAGCAACCTCAAAAAATCAAAGGGCGGGAGACACTGTGCACTTTCAAATTTGGTGACCATCTGAAGAATATTTTGAGCCCTCACCTCTGGTGGCAAGCTCTTTCCCCAAGGATGTATCCAGAACAGCCCTGATGAATTGGAGTTTGAGAAGGTGTTATATGGGACTTCTTGCAATTGAAGGAGAAGCCCTGTCTGATCAGCCAAACCTCCAGGTAGGGGTAGACGTGAATCCCCCCCCCCCCTCTCCTGAGACTGCCACTACTGCCATCAGTTTGGTGAAAACCCTCGGGGCAGAGGCCAGTCCGAATGGCAGAACTCGAAATTGATCATGAGAACCTCAGGGATTTTCTGTACTTAAGATGGATTGGCACATGAAAGTAAACATCCTGAAGGTCCAATGACACCATCCAATCCTAGAGTTGGAGGGCCTGAAGGATCTGAGAAAGCGTGACCATCTTGAACGTGTCCTTTCTGAGGAACTTGTTCAAGTGTCTCAAGTTCAAGATGGGTCTCAGTCCTCCGTCTATCATGGGCATTAGGAAATAAGGAGAATACCAACCCCTGTTCCACTCCGCTATAGGAACTGGTTCTATAGCACCTTTCTCTAGCATGGTTAAAATCTCCTGCACACGGAGGGGATCTGGAATCCTCAAAGAGTGGTTCCCCGGTGGAGTGGTCTGAGGTCTCTATCTAAAAGAAAGGCAGTACCCGTGGGCTACAGTTTCCAAAGCCCAAGCATCGGAAGTAATGTCTCGCCATTCTTCTAGATGCTGAGACATTCTGCCTCCTACTAGTGAATTGTAACTTAAGACCTCAGAGAGGGTGTGAGGCGGCTGATGCAGTGGCAGATGGTAAAGATGCCCCTGCTTGAGCTGGCTTTGCACCCCTTACTCGTCCACCACGGGGAAATCTTTTTTTGGCCCCTCTGACTGGCCATTCCTCTCGCCCTGCCAACTGAGGAGTAGTAGTGAAAAGATCTACCCCTCCAAGGTTGTCCACGAAGTCGAGAAGGCTTAAGTTGCCTAATAGCAGCGCCTAAAGATTTGGCTGAAGTCTTCGAGGTCTGCAACTTCTCAAGACACTCGTCAGCCTTGTTGCCAAAAAAGGTGAGACCGGTGAAAGGGCATGTTGAGAAGTCTGGATTGGATTGCACATTTGGTGCAAAACCAGACTTCTGCAAACACGCAAATCTGTGCATAATGGCGCTAGTAGTTATGGCTCTGCTGATGCTATCAGCAAAATCCAGACCCGACTGAAGAGACTCGCACATGGCTTCTTTGTTGTCTCAAACTATGGCTAAGGACCTGTATTTTTCATCCCCTTCGGGAATGTACTCTGCCGCCATGGAAATGCAGTCTCGCAGAGTGAACGTACATTTTGCAAGGGCACATGTTGAGTTGGCAGATTTAAGTGCCATACTCCCTGCAGAAAATACCTTCCTTGCCCATCCATCTACTCTTTTGTCATCCATACTGGAGGGATGTTAGGGTACACCTCTTGCTTAGTTGTTGCAGTAGCTGCCTGCACCACCAGACTCTCCGGAGTGGGGTGTTTCGACAAATCGTCTGTGTCACTACTGGAAGGACGGTACTTCTTGGTCAAGTTTTTAAAGCTGGATTGGTTTCTGGTGTTTCCCAATTCGTCGCCACCCTTTTCTGCAAAGCAATGTGAAACGGTTATATGGGATCTGAGTGAGAACCCTTACCTAAGATATCTGTTAGATCATCTTGTTCAAATGGCAATGGAGGCCTACTCCACCCCATGTAGTATACTACCTTAGACATGAGCTGTCTGTAGGACGCATGTGCATGCTCCCCACCCTCTGGTCGCCCCAACTCCAACGAGGTATCCACCTCACTTGCAGTCTATAGGTTGTCAGAGGTCTCTCAAACTTGACTCCTCTGCAATAAAGCCTTCTGGTACATTTTCGTGCCAAACTGGAGGCCAAACGGAGCCTCTTCATCTGATGGCTCATTTTCTTCATGTATGGAAGAAAGACTTAAAATAGTCTTCTCTCGGTAGTGGCACATAGGGTTTTGTAAATAATGAGTTTGACGCTGGAAGAGTCGTTGAAACTTTCCTCATCGGTGCCATAGCTTTTACTGGCAGGATGCACACCCATTTGTTTCAAGGGTAGTTCACCACGGCAGCCATCAGCTCAGGAGAGCCTCTAAGCTCATCCAGTTCAATTTGCCACTTGCAATCGATTCCATTGCTTGTAATGTACTTATTCTAGTACACAACTTAAACTTCAAATTAACAAAGTGTGTATATTTTGTAGGTGGCAAGGATACACAGTCTTAAAACCATTAGCATCCCACTGATGCCACCATTCTAAAGACTGGAGGGGGAAGGGGGGGGTTATCTGTACTCTTGCCTTCTATATGGCAGAGTAGAAGCCCAGAGCACCACAGCCAAGGTTCTCTATTTGGTAACTGTGGATGAGCAACCAAGGCTTAAGCTCTCAGGAGGTGCTGCGGGCTGGTTCTTAAGTACAGTGTAGTCCCCCAAGCCCCCCATAAAGGAATGTCTGCACACTTATGTGCCAACAAAGGTCTTTATAAAGAAAAAAAAGGTTCAAGATATATACAGCAATTAATAACACTTTGTACTCCGCCAATTCTAATATGATATATATAAAAAATCGTGAACAAGCGGTCGGACGATCGCGAAACGCGTCATTTGTGCTTTAAGGTTCCCCTTTCTAATGCACTTTAAATTAATAAAGAACATTTGGTGCTGCCTGATTTTGCCGTCAAGCCCATTATTTGCTGAAGATTGGATTGACTGGACTCAGCTGCTCTTGGGAGTGCAATCCGCTGGTTTTGCTTTATACTGGGCTGCATTTTCGTTTTGTATATTATATATATATAGGATACATTACTCACCGTAATCGTATTTCTGATGCTTGTATCTGCTTAGATTCACATGCTGTGCATAGGCCGACATCTAGTGGAAGCTGCGGAGTATTACAGTTTGTTTTTCGAAACTCGAAAATGGGCGTCGACACAGGGCGTGCCAGTAATACTATCCCTAGTGTGACGTCCACTGTACCCAAGATCCCTCGCGCGTCTAGGATCCTCAGATTGTATTTTTTCTGACATGAGGTAGCATGAGGAGTAGCGCGAGTACAGATAATCCAAACAGATAGACAGAAAGGTAAGACTACAAGCAATCATGCGCCTTCTCTCGGAGGGGAGGAAGGGTGGGTCGCATGTGAATCTAAGCAGATACAAGCATCAGAAATACGATTACGGTGAGTAATGTATCCCTTCTGAGGCTTGTGGAATCTGCTTAGATCACATGCTGTGCATAGATTAGCGAGCAGTACCAGAAGAAGGAGGTGGGATGTGAGAAGGGTCATGAGCAAATAAGTGTCTTAGAACCGCTTGTCCCACTTGTGTATCTGCCTTGGAATGGGTGTCAATGCAGTAATGCTGAGTAAAAGTGTGAATAGAGCTCCAAGTAGCTACTTTGCAAATGGTGTCAAGGGGTACATTTGCAATGAAAGCCAGAGTGGCCCCAATGCCTCTAGTAGAGTGGGCCCTTGGCGTAAAAGGCAGAGTTTTTTCAGAGAGTGAGTAACACAGCTGGATACAGTTAATAATCCACTTCGAGATGGCACCTTTAGAGACGTTGATCTGTTTTCCTTAGCGGTCTAGTTTTATTTACATAGTAGAGGACCGCCCTACGCACATCTAGGGTGTGTAGTTTCACCTCAGCCGAGCTTTGCGGGTTCTGGAAGAAAGCCGGAAGCTCGATGGACTGGTTTACATGGAAGTTTGATATAAATTTAGGCGAGAACCTAGGGTGTGTGCGTAAAACCAGTTTGTCTTTATGGACAGTAAAGAAGGGATCCTGCACTGACAGAGACTGAATTTCACTGACCCTTCTTATAGAAGTAATAGCTACTAAGAAGGCGGTTTTATAAGTCAGGTGTTTGAGACTGCTTTTATGCATGGATTCGAAAGGGGGGCCCATGAGCTTGGTTAGCACCACATTAAGGTCCCACCCTGGTGGTGGGTTTGAAATAGGAGGGTGAAGTCTCTTTACTCCTTTCATGAAGGCTTTAACTACTGGTACTTTCCACCACAAAACCTTGCTATGGGAAGTGGTGTAAGCCTAGAGGGCTGCCAGGTGTACTTTCAGTGAGTTAAAAACCAATCCTGCATCTAGCAGGTGGAGCATGTATGTAACAATAGTGGAAGGAGTGCAATCAACTGGGTTGATTTGTCTACTCTGGCACCAGATAACGAACCTCTTCCACTTGTCAAAGTAACAGTGCCTTCTGTTTGGTTTCCCAGATTCCTTTAGGATGTCCATACACCTCTGTGGTAAATTGTGGTGTCCAAACTCTATGACCTCAGGAGCCATGCTGCCAGGTTCATTGAGTTGGGTTGCTGGTGCACTGTTTGACCTTGGTGCTGGGACAGTAGGTTGTACCAGGCTGGAAGTTTGATGGGCTCGCACACCGCCATCCTGCGTAGGTGTGCGAACCACGGTTGTCTTGCCCACATGGGAGCAACTAGGACGAGCGTCATCAACTCCCTGTTCATCTTGTTCACCACTTTCCTGATGAGGAGTTGGTGGAAAAGCGTACGCAAACATCCCTGACCAGTTCATCCACAGGGCGTTCCCCTGGGAGTCTGGTTGGGGGAACCTGGATGCAAATCCTGTGCATTGTCTGTTTTCGCTTGTGGCGAATAAGTCTATAGTGGGGAAACCCCACTGAGAGAAGAGATCTTCTACGACCTCTCTGTGAAGAACCCATTCGTGTTCCTCTGGGAGTGAGTCTCTGCTCAGAGCATTCGCTAGGGAATTGAGCTCCCCTGGAACATGTTGTGATGACAGGAAGATGTTCCGTCTGAGTGCCCATATCCAGATTTTCTGGGCAAGCTTGGACAGATTTGGCGAGCGAGTCCCTCCTTGCTTGTTCAGGTAGAACATGGCTGTAGTGCTGTCCGTCCGGATTTGCACTGACAGGTTTAGTAGGTGGGGCTCGAACGCCTGAAGCGCTCTGAATACTGCCAGAAGCTCTAGCAGGTTGATGTGGTTCTTGGCTACTGAATGAGACCAGAGACCCTGAGCTGTGTGGTGGAGATGGTGAGCTCCCCACCCAGTCAGACATGCATCTGTAGTGACTACTGCCTGTACTTTGGGATCGTAAAAGGGTTTCCCCTGTGCGATATTTTCTCTTGTCCACCAGTGAAGGCTTTGTACCAGTGTTGGCGAAAAGACCACTAGATCGTCCCACTGACCACTTGCCCGAGACCACTGTTTCGCCAACCATTCCTGCATGGGACGCATGCGCAGGCGCGCGTGGGGGACCAGGTAAATGCATGACGCCATCATGCCCAGTAAACGCATTGCTTTGCGTACCGTTATTTGTTGACCGGACTGATAATGCGGAATTTGCAGTAGTATATTCCGAATTCTTTCTTCTGAAGGAAAGGTCAACTCCTCCTGGGTATCCAGGATTGCTCCTAGGAGTTGTTTTGAGGTGCTTGGCACCAGGCTTGACTTCTTCTCGTTGATTGAGAAGCCTAACTCGTGGAGGAGGTTGATAGTCCTTTGAATGTTTGCCCTGCAAATTCCTGGGGTTTCCCCCGTTATGAGCCAGTCATCCAGATAAGGGTACACTGGGATTGCCTCCCTGCGTAGGTGTGCAGCCGCCACCGCCAGTACCTTGGTGAATACCCTTGGTGCTGAAGCTATCCCGAAGGGCAGTACCTTGAATTGGTAGTGCCAACTGTCCACCTTGAAGCGCAAGTACTTTCTGTGCGCTGGGAACATGGAAATATGAAAATAAGCATCTTTCATATCCAAGGTTGCCATGTAATCCCCCTTTTTTAGGAGGGGGATTACCTCTTGTAGCGTGGTCATACGACATTTTTGGGGCTTGACATACTTGTTGGCAGGCCTCAAGTCCAATACTGGGCGCATTTTCAAGTTTCTCTTTGGCACAAGGAAGTAAGTTGAATAAATACCCTTGTTTACCTGGTGTCCCGGGACGAGTTCTATCGCGTCCTTCTGTAGAAGAATGGCAATCTCCTTGAGGACAATCTTCTGATGTTCTAAGGAGTGTACTCTTTGTCGTGGAGGATGGTTCCGGGGACGCTGCAGTAGCTCTATACAATATCCCGTGGATACTGTTGACAGCACCCATCTGTCTGATGTGATCCCTTCCCAAGCCTGGGTGAAGTTTGAAATGCGTCCCCCTACTGGGGTTGCGTGAGAAGGGACCCTGAACTGAGCGTCACTGCTTTGGTAGAGGCGTGCCGCCTCCCTTGCTGGGGCTGCCTCTGCCTTTACCACGACCTCTCCTATTACCTCTGCCGTAACCCTGGGTAGACTGTTGGTTGTTGTTCCACTGTGTACCCTGCCCCTGGGAATAGTTAGATCCTCTCTGGGAATTTTGGCCGCGTGGGCGACGTAAATTACTATTCCCTCTCTGGTTAGGGGGTTTATTGGTTAACTGACCAAGGGATTTGAGTGTCTCATATTCGTCCTTAGCATTTTTCAGTGCGTCTTCGACCGCCTTACCAAACAACAGATCTGCTTCCACCGGTTTGTCTAACAATGATGCCTGTGTTTCTGCCTTAAAACCAGACTGCCGTAACCACGCATGTCTTTTGATAACAGTACCTTCTGCTATCAATCTGCCTGCGTTGTCCGCGGCGTCGAAGGTTGCTTTCAATATGCAACCAGACACGGCTCTACCCTCTGCGGAAATCCGAGCTAATTGGCCCTTTAACGGTTCAGGAGCAGAGGCTATGAGAGCCGCGACTTCTTCCCACTGATGGCAGTTGTAGCTGGCCAACAGGGTGGTGGAGTTAGCAATCCTTGCTTGATAGGCGGACGTTGAGGCTACCTTCCTGCCGAAACCGTATAGTTTTTTGCTCTCCTTGTCGGGAGGAGTTTCTGACGAAGACAAGGGTGCCCCAGCCCTCTTACGAGTGTTGGTGACAACTAGGGAGTCTGGCTTCAGATGTCCTCTTATATAGAGAGGGTCAGACTGAGCTGCCCTGAAAAGTTTTTCAACCCTGGGATTGACTGCTCTGGTGAGGTTTGGGTTCACCAGGGACGGATCTATTCTCCGCTGAATGGATTTAAAGATAGGGATGGTCTGGGCAACAGGCCTCCTTTCTCCCACTAACTCTTCTGCGAAGTCCCTTTCCTCCTGTACACCTTGGGTGTCAATGTGGAAATGTTCTGCTGCGCGAGCGAGAACCTCATTTAGGAGGGGTTGGTTATCGACCGGGGAGTCGGTAACCGGGGCTTCGTTCTCTACCGGGGAATCTACTCTATGTTTCCGGGTCATCCTCTTCTTCCTCCTGGTCCTCATCATCCCCATAGTAGGCCGTCCCGGTTTGCTCTTCTATCAACCCAAAATCATGGTCTTCACAAAAGGAATCCTCTCCTTGATACCGCGAGTATGGTCTTGCGTAAGGTTGTACCTCGAAGGGTTCGGACCTCATTGTGGAGTTTCAAACCGGGCCTTCTTACTCGGGGGGATAGGATCAGTAGAGCCTGAGGGTGTGGCCCCTTGTGGATCATACGAGAGGAAATGTTCTGGATTTTTATCATAAAAATCAGCCAAAGAAGACATTCTTGACATGACCCTATCTGTGTCTTCACTGGACCATTTTTTGGAACTGGGAATGACTCTCTCAGCAAGTCTATGGGATTTATCTTGAGTAGCTTTGCTGGTTGTGGACCTATCAGCAGACCTGGGCTTGTCTGTCTGTTTAGGGGGGGTGGAGTGTTTCACAGGTGTGGAAGAATGTACAGGTAGTTTCTTCTGCTGTTTTCCCCCCTCCCCGTGCGTAGAAAAATGTTTTCCCTGTCCCTTAGTGGCTCCGGAGTTTTTCGACGCCTGGCGTCGAGGATCGGGAGAGGTGTCCCTGTCCTTCGAGCGTGGGGCCTCGCTGGCTTTAATTGCGGGCTCCGACTCCTGGAGCTCGGCCTGGGGGTGGAAGTCGTCTTCGTCTTCCGACGATCGAACTTCTGTTAGCCTAGGGAGCGAGGTACTCTTGGCAAGAGTGGATGATTGCCTGGAGTCATGCGGCGATCTTGATCGAGAGCGCCCAGAGGACACCGAATCGGACCGTTCTGTCTGTGCCTCTTTCCGGGAACTCGACGTCGTCGAGTCTCGGTTGGACTTAGTGTGTGTAGTATGTGAAGCGCTTGTGTCGCCGGGGGTCTTCCCCATAGCCGCCCTGCCGGACGACCTTCTGAGGTCGGGGACCTGCGCTCTGCTGTCTTTCGACGCCGTAATGCCCTCGCCGTCCGAAAGTACGACGTTGCTGCCATCGCTGAAGGCGCCCTCCGCTGCCATGGCCGCCTGCCTGGCGTGGTGGGCCCAACGCTTTGTCGAACGGTCCTTAAGTGTCTTAGGTTTAAACCTACTACACGCTCTGCAGTTCGCTTTGGGGTGGTCCCTCGGCAAGCAGAGATTGCACGTGGCGTGCCTGTCGACCCAAGGGTATTTGCGATTGCACTTGGGGCAGAATTGAAAAGGGGTACCCTCCATACGCACCTTGAGGCAGCGGGCTGTTAAGTGTAGGAAATGTATAAGGTGTACCTATATACCAAGAGTGTAGAGTATGTACCACCCCCCACTCTCCCTACTTGCAGGGCCGAGGCCAGCAGCCTACCAGGCCCGGGCCGAGGCCAGCGGCCTTCCGAGGCCCAAATCCGTCGTGCAGCAGCCGACGGTCGATTTCTTCTCCAGCCGGCGTCGAGTGTCGAAGTTCGACGTTGGGGTGGGAAAGGATGTCAATAGATTATTATTTTAAATTCTAGCAAAAGTATGTCTAAGGCCAGGGGACTCCACAAAATGCTTCCGACCAGTATGGCGGAAAAAAACAATCTGAGGATCCTAGACGCGTGAGGGATCTTGGGTTCAGTGGACGTCACACTAGGGATAGTATTACTGGCACGCCCTATGTCGACGCCCATTTTCGAGTTTCGAAAAACAAACTAATACTCCGCAGCTTCCACTAGATGTCGGCCTATGCACAGCATGTGATCTAAGCAGATTCCACAAGCCTCAGAAATATATATATATATATATATATATATATATATATATATATATATATATATATATATATATATATATATATATATATATATATATATATATATATATATGGGATACATTACTCACCGTAATCGTATTTCTGATGCTTGTATCTGCTTAGATTCACATGCTGTGCATAGGCCGACATCTAGTGGAAGCTGCGGAGTATTACAGTTTGTTTTTCGAAAGTCGAAAATGGGCGTCGACACAGGCGTGCCAGTAATACTATCCCTAGTGTGACGTCCACTGTACCCAAGATCCCTCACGCGTGTAGGATCCTCAGATTGTATTTTTTCTGACATGAGGAAGCATGAGGAGTAGCGTGAGTACAGATAATCCAAGCAGATAGACAGAAAAGGTAAGACTACAAGCAATCATGCGCCTTCTCTCGGAGGGGAGGAAGGGTGGGTCGCATGTGAATCTAAGCAGATACAAGCATCAGAAATACGATTACGGTGAGTAATGTATCCCTTCTGAGGCTTGTGGAATCTGCTTAGATCACATGCTGTGCATAGATTAGCGAGCAGTACCAGAAGAAGGAGGTGGGATGTGAGAAGGGTCATGAGCAAACAGGTGTCTTAGAACCGCTTGTCCCACTTGTGTATCTGTCTTGGAATGAGTGTCAATGCAGTAATGCTGAGTAAAAGTGTGAATAGAGCTCCAAGTAGCCGCTTTGCAAATGGTGTCGAGGGGAACATTTGCAATGAAAGCCAGAGTGGCACCAATGCCTCTAGTAGAGTGGGCCCTTGGCGTAAAAGGCAGAGTCTTGTCAGAAAGAGAGTAACACAGCTGTATACAGTTGATAATCCACTTCGAGATAGCGCCCTTAGAGACGCGATCCCCCTCTCTGCCTGTAGCTACGGAGACAAACAGTTGATCTGTTTTCCTTAGCGGTCTGGTTTTATTTACATAGTATAGGACCGCCCTACGCACATCTAGGGTGTGTAGTTTCACCTCAGCCGAGCTTTGCGGGTTCTGGAAGAAAGCCGGAAGCTCGATGGACTGGTTTACATGGAACTTGGATATGAATTTAGGTGAGAACCTAGGGTGTGTGCGTAAAACCAGTTTGTCCTTGTGGATAGTAAAGAAAGGATCCTGCACTGACAGAGCCTGAATTTCACTGACCCTTCTTATGGAGGTAATGGCTACTAAGAAGGCCGTTTTATAAGTCAGGTGTTTGAGACTACTTTTATGCATGGGTTCGAATGGGGGTCCCATGAGCTTAGCTAGCACCACGTTGAGGTCCCATCCTGGCGGTGGGTTCGAAATAGGAGGGTGAAGTCTCTTTACTCCTTCCATGAAGGCTTTAACCACTGGTACTTTCCACCACGAGACCTTGTTATGGGATGTGGTGTAAGCCGAGAGGGCTGCCAGGTGTACTTTCAGCGAGTTAAAAACCAACCCTGCATCCAGCAGGTGGAGCATGTATGTCACAACGTTGGAAGGAGTGCAATCAACCGGGTTGATTTGTTTATTCTGGCACCAGATAACGAATCTTTTCCACTTATCAAAGTAACAGTGCCTTGTATTTGGTTTCCTGGACTCCTTTAGAATGTCCATACACCTCTGTGGTAATTTGAGATGTCCAAACTCTATGACTTCAGGAGCCATGCTGCTAGGTTCATAGAGTTGGGTTCCTGATGCACTGTTTGACCCTGTTGCTGGGACAGTAGGTTGTACCAGGCTGGGAGTCTGATGGGTTCGCACACCGCCATCCTGCGTAGGTGTGGAAACCATGGTTGTCTCGCCCACATGGGAGCAACTAGGATGAGCGTCATAGATTCCTTGTTCATCTTGTACACCACCTTCCTGATGAGAGGAGTTGGTGGAAAAGCGTACGCAAACATCCCTGACCAGTTCATCCACAGGGCATTCCCTTGGGAGTCCGGCTGGGGGAACCTGGATGCAAATCCTGGGCATTGTTTGTTTTCGCTTGTGGCGAATAGGTCTATAGTGGGGAAACCCCACTGAGAGAAGAGATCTTCTACTACGTCTCTGTGAAGGACCCATTCGTGTTCTTCCGGGAGGGAGTTTCTGCTTAGAGCATCCGCTAGGGAATTGAGCTCCCCTGGAACATGTTGCGATGACAGGAAGATGTTCCGTCTGAGTGCCCATATCCATATTTTCTGGGCAAGCTTGGACAGATTTGGCGAACGAGTCCCCCCTTGCTTGTTCAGATAGAACATGGCTGTCGTGCTGTCCGTCCTGATCTGCACCGACAAGTTCAGTAGATGGGGCTCGAACGCCCTTAGCGCTCGGAATACTGCCAGAAGCTCTAGCAGATTGATGTGGTTCTTGGCTACTGAGTGAGACCAGAGACCCTGAGCTGTGTGGTGGAGATGGTGAGCTCCCCACCCAGTCAGGCATGCATCTGTAGTCACCACGGCTTGTACTTCGGGATCGTAAAAGGGTTTCCCCTTTGCGAGATTCTCTCTTGTCCACCAGTGTAGGCTCTGTACGAGTGTTGGCGAAACGACCACTAGATCGTCCCAATGACCACTTGCCTGAGACCACTGTTTCGCCAACCATTCCTGCATGGGACGCATGCGCAGACGCGCGTGGGGGACCAGGTAAATGCATGACGCCATCATGCCCAGTAACCGCATAGCTTTGCGTACTGTTATCTGTTGACCTGACTGATAATGCGGAATTTGCAGAAGTATATTCCGAATTCTCTCTTCCGAAGGGAAGGTCAATCCTTTCTGAGTATCTAGGATAGCTCCTAGAAACTGTTTTGAGGTGCTTGGCACCAGACTTGACTTTTTCTCGTTGATGGAGAAGCCTAATTCGTGGAGGAGGTCGATAGTCCTCTGAATGTTTGACCTGCAAATTCCTGGGGTTTCCCCCGTTATGAGCCAGTCGTCCAGATAAGGGTACACCGGGATTGCTTCCCTGCGTAGGTGTGCAGCCGCCACCGCCAGTACCTTGGTGAATACCCTTGGTGCTGAAGCTATCCCGAAGGGCAGTACCTTGAATTGGTAGTGGCGACTGTCCACCTTGAAGCGCAAGTACTTTTTGTGCGCTGGGAGCATGGAAATATGAAAATAAGCATCTTTCATATCCAAGGTTGCCATGTAATCCCCCTTTTTTAGGAGGGGGATTACCTCTTGTAGCGTGGTCATACGGAATTTTTGGGGCTTGACATATTTGTTGGCAGGCCGTAAGTCCAATACTGGGCGCATTGTCAAATCTTTCTTTGGCACAAGGAAGTAAGTTGAATAGATACCCTTGTTTACCTGGTGTCCTGGGACGAGTTCTATCGCGTCCTTTTCTAGCAGAATGGCGATCTCCTCGAGAAGGATCCTTTGATGCTCTAGGGAGTGCACTCTTTGTCGTGGAGGATGATTCCGGGGACGCTGCAGTAGTTCTATACAATATCCTGCGGATACTGTTGACAGCACCCATCTGTCTGAGGTGATCCCTTCCCAAGCCTGGGTGAAGGTGGAAATGCGTCCCCCTACTGGGGTTGCGTGGCAAGGGACCCTGAACTGAGCGTCACTGTTTTGGTGGAGGCGTGCCCCCGCCCTTGTTGGGGCTGCCTCTGCCTCTTCCACGACCTCTCTTGTTACCCCTGCCGTAACTCTGGGTAGACTGCTGGTTGTTATTCCATTGTGTACCTTGTCCCTGGGCATAGTTGCCTCTTTGTGAATTTTGGCCGCGTGGGCGACGAAAATTATTGTTCCCCCTCTGGTTAGGGGGTTTGTTGGTAAGCTGGCCAAGGGATTTGAGAGTCTCATATTCATCTTTGGCATTTTTAAGTGCGTCTTCGACCGCTTTCCCAAACAATAGGTCGGGTTCCACTGGCTTGTCTATTAAAGAAGCCTGGGTTTCTGTCTTGAATCCCGACTGCCGTAACCACGCATGTCTCTTGATAACAGTACCTTCTGCTATCAATCTCCCTGCGTTGTCAGCGGCGTCGAAAGTTGCTTTTAAAATGCAACCAGACACGGCTCTCCCCTCTGCCGAGATCCGAGCCAGCTGGCCCTTTAACGGTTCTGGAGCAGAGGCAATGAGCGCCGCGACTTCTTCCCATTGATGGCAATTGTAACTAGCCAACAGGGTGGTGGAATTCGCAATCCTTGCTTGGTAGGCGGACGTTGAGGCTACCTTTCTGCCAAACCCGTAAAGTTTTTTGCTCTCCTTGTCGGGAGGAGCTTCTGATGAAGATAAGGGCGTGCCAGCCCTCTTTCTAGTGTTGGTCACCACTAGGGAATCTGGTTTAAGATGTCCCTTTATATACAGAGGGTCAGACTGGGCTGCCCGGAAAATCTTTTCAATTCTGGGGTTGACAGCTCTGGTGAGGTTAGGATTCACCAGGGAAGGATCTATTCTTCGTTGGATGGATTTGAGGATAGGGATGGTCTGAGCGACCGGTCTTCTCTCTCCTACAAACTCCTCCGCGAAGTCCCTTTCCTCCTGTACACCGTGGGTGTCGATGTGGAAGTGTTCCGCTGCTCGAGCGAGAACCTCGTTAAGGAGGGGCTGGTTATCAACTGGAGAGTCAGTAACTGGGGCTTCGCTTTGTACTGGGGAATCTACTCTGTAAATTTCCTGCTCATCTTCTCCCTCCTCCAGGTCCTCATCCTCTGCATAGTAATCTGTCCCGGTTTGTTCTTCCATAAATGCAAACTCCTGGTCCTCTTCAGGGAAAACTTGTCCCTGATAACTGGGGAGTGGAGTAGAATATGGAGTGGAGTAAGGCTGAACCTTGAAGGGTTCAGGTCTTTCGACCCGGGGCTCTTTACTTAGCGGGATAGGATCGGAGGAGCCTGAGGGTGTGGCCCCTTGAGGGTTATATGAAAGAAAGTGTTCTGGGTTCTTATCATAAAAATCAGCCAAGGAAGACATCCTAGACATAACCCTGTCTATGTCTTCACTGGACCATTCCCTGGAACAGGGTATTACTTTAGCAGGTGATTTATTTTCAAGGGTAGACTTGTGTTTGCTTGTCTGCTTAGGCTTTACAGGGGTGGAAGGCTGTGCTTTCCGCTGTTTCCCCCCTTCTCCGTGCGTGGAAAAATGTTTTCCCTGTCCCTTGGGGGCCCCAGAGACTTTCGACGCCTGGCGTCGAGGGTCTGGAGAGGTATCTGTGTGCTTCGGGCGTGGGGCCTCACTGATGTTAACCGCGGTCTCGGTATCTTGGAGCGCGGCCTGGGGGTGGAAGTCGTCTTCGTCTCCCGACGATCGAACTTCCGTTAGTGTGTGTAGCGAGGCACTCTTGGCAAGAGTGGATGATTGCCTTGCGTCGTGAGGCGATCTCGATCGAGAGCGCCCAGAGGACACCGAGTCGGACCGTTCTTTTTGTGCCTCTTTCCGGGAAGTCGACGTCGTCGAGGTCCGGTTGGTCTTAGTGTGTTTAGTGTGTGTTAGGTGTGTAGCGCTTGCGTCGCCGGGGGTCTTCCCCATAGCCGCCTTGCCGGACGACCTTCCGAGGTCGGGGACCTGCGCTCGTCGGCTGTCTTTCGACGCCGTAATGCCCTCGCCGTCCGAAAGTACGGCGTCGCTGCCATCGCTGAAGGCGCCCTCCGCTGCCATGGCCTCCTGCCTGGCGTGGTGGGCCCAACGCTTTGTCGAACGGTCCTTAAGTGTCTTAGGTTTAAACCTACTACACGCTCTGCAGTTCGCTTCGGGGTGATCCCTCGGCAAGCAGAGATTGCACGTGGCGTGCCTGTCGACCCAAGGGTATTTGCGATTGCACTTGGGGCAGAATTGAAAAGGGGTACCCTCCATACGCACCTTAAGGCAGCGGGCTGCTAAGTGTAGGAATATATATAAATGTAACTATATATCAAGAGTGAAGAGTATGTACCACCCCCCACTCTCCCTACTTGTAAGGGCCGAGGCCAGCGGCCTACTAGGCCCGGGCCGAGGCCAGCGGCCTACCGAGGCCCAGATCCGTCGTGCAGCAGTCGACGGTCGATGACTTCTCCAGCCGTCGTCGAGGTTGAGGGTCGACGTTGGGGTGGGGAAGGGAATGAATAAGAATTAAAATTATAATAACAGCAAAAGTATGGCTAAGGCCAGGGAACTCCGCAAGATGCTTCCGACCAGTATGGCGGAAAAAAACAATCTGAGGATCCTACACGCGTGAGGGATCTTGGGTACAGTGGACGTCACACTAGGGATAGTATTACTGGCACGCCTGTGTCGACGCCCATTTTCGACTTTCGAAAAACAAACTGTAATACTCCGCAGCTTCCACTAGATGTCGGCCTATGCACAGCATGTGATCTAAGCAGATTCCACAAGCCTCAGAAATATATATATATATATATATATGGGATACATTACTCACCGTAATCGTATTTCTGATGCTTGTATCTGCTTAGATTCACATGCTGTGCATAGGCCGACATCTAGTGGAAGCTGCAGAGTATTACAGTTTGTTTTTCGAAAGTCGAAAATGGGCGTCGACACAGGCGTGCCAGTAATACTATCCCTAGTGTGACGTCCACTGTACCCAAGATCCCTCACGCGTGTAGGATCCTCAGATTGTATTTTTTCTGACATGAGGAAGCATGAGGAGTAGCGTGAGTACAGATAATCCAAGCAGATAGACAGAAAGGTAAGACTACAAGCAATCATGCGCCTTCTCTCGGAGGGGAGGAAGGGTGGGTCGCATGTGAATCTAAGCAGATACAAGCATCAGAAATACGATTACGGTGAGTAATGTATCCCTTCTGAGGCTTGTGGAATCTGCTTAGATCACATGCTGTGCATAGATTAGCGAGCAGTACCAGAAGAAGGAGGTGGGATGTGAGAAGGGTCATGAGCAAACAGGTGTCTTAGAACCGCTTGTCCCACTTGTGTATCTGTCTTGGAATGAGTGTCAATGCAGTAATGCTGTGAATAGAGCTCCAAGTAGCTGCTTTGCAAATGGTGTCGAGGGGAACATTTGCAATGAAAGCCAGAGTGGCACCAATGCCTCTAGTAGAATGGGCCCTTGGCGTAAAAGGCAGAGTTTTTCCAGAAAGAGAGTAACACAGCTGTATACAGTTGATAATCCACTTCGAGATCGCGCCTTTAGAGACGCGATCCCCCTCTCTGCCTGTAGCTACGGAGACAAACAGTTGATCTGTTTTTCTTAGCGGTCTCGTTTTATTTACATAGTAGAGGACCGCCCTACGCACATCAAGGGTGTGTAGTTTCACCTCAGCCGAGCTTTGCGGGTTCTGGAAGAAAGTCGGAAGCTCGATGGACTGGTTTACATGGAACATGGATATGAATTTAGGTGAGAACCTAGGGTGTGTGCGTAAAACCAGTTTGTCCTTGTGGATAGTAAAGAAAGGATCCTGCACTGACAGAGCCTGAATTTCACTGACCCTTCTTATGGAGGTAATGGCTACTAAGAAGGCCGTTTTATAAGTCAGGTGTTTGAGACTACTTTTATGCATGGGTTCGAATGGGGGTCCCATGAGCTTAGCTAGCACCACGTTGAGGTCCCATCCTAGCGGTGGGTTCGAAATAGGAGGGTGAAGTCTCTTTACTCCTTCCATGAAGGCTTTAACCACTGGTACTTTCCACCACGAGACCTTGTTATGGGATGTGGTGTAAGCCGAGAGGGCTGCCAGGTGTACTTTCAGAGAGTTAAAAACCAAACCTGCGTCCAGCAGGTGGAGCATGTATGTTACCACGTTGGAAGGAGTGCAATCAACCGGGTTGATTTGTTTATTCTGGCACCAGATAACGAATCTTTTCCACTTATCAAAGTAACAGTGCCTTGTATTTGGTTTCCTGGACTCCTTTAGAATGTCCATACACCTCTGTGGTAATTTGAGATGTCCAAACTCTATGACTTCAGGAGCCATGCTGCTAGGTTCATAGAGTTGGGTTCCTGATGCACTGTTTGACCCTGTTGCTGGGACAGTAGGTTGTACCAGGCTGGGAGTCTGATGGGTTCGCACACCGCCATCCTGCGTAGGTGTGGAAACCATGGTTGTCTCGCCCACATGGGAGCAACTAGGATGAGCGTCATCGATTCCTTGTTCATCTTGTACACCACCTTCCTGATGTGAGGAGTTGGTGGAAAAGCGTACGCAAACATCCCTGACCAGTTCATCCACAGGGCGTTCCCTTGGGAGTCCGGCTGGGGGAACCTGGATGCAAATCCTGGGCATTGTTTGTTTTCGCTTGTGGCGAATAGGTCTATAGTGGGGAAACCCCACTGAGAAAAGAGATCTTGTACGATCTCTCTGTGAAGGACCCATTCGTGTTCTTCTGGGAGGGAGTCTCTGCTTAGGGCATCTGCTAGGGAATTGAGCTCCCCTGGAACATGTTGTGCTGATAGGAAGATGTTCCGTCTGAGTGCCCATATCCAGATTTTCTGGGCAAGCTTGGACAGATTTGGCGAACGAGTCCCTCCTTGTTTGTTCAGATAGAACATGGCTGTCGTGCTGTCCGTCCGGATCTGCACTGACAGGTTTAGTAGATGGGGCTCGAACGCCCGAAGCGCTCGGAATACTGCCAGAAGCTCTAGCAGGTTGATGTGGTTCTTGGCTACTGAGTGAGACCAGAGACCCTGAGCTGTGTGGTGGAGATGGTGAGCTCCCCACCCAGTCAGGCAAGCATCTGTAGTTACCACTGCTTGTACTTCGGGATCGTAAAAGGGTTTTCCCCTTGCGAGATTCTCTTTTGTCCACCAGTGTAAGCTCTGTACGAGTGTTAGCGAAACGACCACTAGATCGTCCCACTGACCACTTGCCTGAGACCACTGTTTCGCCAACCATTCCTGCATGGGACGCATGCGCAGACGCGCGTGAGGGACCAGGTAAATGCATGACGCCATATTGCCCAGTAACCGCATTGCTTTGCGTACCGTTATTTGTTGACCTGACTGATAATGTGGAATTTGCAGTAGTATATTCCGAATTCTCTCTTCCGAGGGGAAGGTCAACCCTTTCTGAGTATCTAGGATTGCTCCTAGGAACTGTTTTGAGGTGTTTGGCACCAGACTTGACTTCTTCTCGTTGATAGAGAAGCCTAATTCGTGGAGGAGGTCGATAGTCCTCTGAATGTTTGACCTGCAAATTCTTGGGGTTTCCCCCGTTATGAGCCAGTCGTCCAGATAAGGGTACACTGGGATTGTCTCCCTGCGTAGGTGTGCAGCTGCCACCGCCAGTACCTTGGTGAATACCCTTGGTGCTGAAGCTATCCCGAAGGGCAGTACCTTGAATTGGTAGTGGCGACTGTCCACTTTGAAGCGCAAGTATTGTTTGTGCGCTGGGAGCATGGAAATATGAAAATAAGCATCTTTCATATCCAAGGTTGCCATGTAGTCCCCCTTTTTTAGGAGGGGGATTACCTCTTGTAGCGTGGTCATACGGAATTTTTGGGGCTTGACATACTTGTTGGCAGGCCGTAGGTCCAATACTGGGCGCATTGTCAAATCTTTCTTTGGCACAAGGAAGTAAGTTGAATAGATACCCTTGTTTACCTGGTGTCCTGGGACGAGTTCTATCGCGTCCTTTTCTAGCAGAATGGCGATCTCCTCGAGAAGAATCTTTTGATGTTCTAAGGAGTGTATTCTTTGTCGTGGAGAGTGGTTCCGGGGACGCTGCAGTAATTCTATACAATATCCTGTGGACACTGTTGACAGCACCCATCTGTCTGAGGTGATCCCTTCCCAAGCCTGGGTGAAGTTGGAAATGCGTCCCCCTACTGGGGTTGCGTGAGAAGGGACCCTGAACTGAGCGTCACTGCTTTGGCGGAGGCGTGCCACCTCCCTTGTTGGGGCTGCCTCTGCCTCTTCCACGACCTCTCTTGTTACCCTTGCTGTAACTTTGGGTAGACTGCTGGTTGTTGTTCCATTGTGTACCCTGTCCTTGGGCATAGTTGCCTCTTTGTGAATTTTGGCCGCGTGGGCGACGAAAATTACTGTTCCCCCTCTGGTTCGGGGGTTTGTTGGTAAGCTGGCCAAGGGATTTGAGAGTCTCGTACTCGTCCTTGGCATTCTTAAGTGCGTCTTCGACCGCTTTCCCAAACAATAGATCTGGTTCCACCGGCTTGTCTATTAATGAAGCCTGTGTTTCTGTTTTGAACCCCGACTGCCGTAACCACGCATGTCTCTTGATAACAGTACCTTCTGCTATCAATCTTCCTGCGTTGTCTGCAGCGTCGAAAGTTGCTTTTAAAATGCAACCAGACACGGCTCTCCCTTCTGCCGAGATCCGAGCCAACTGGCCCTTTAACGGTTCAGGAGCAGAGGCTATGAGCGCCGCGACCTCTTCCCATTGATGGCAGTTGTAACTTGCCAACAGGGTGGTGGAGTTTGCAATCCTTGCTTGGTAGGCAGACGTTGAGGCTACCTTCCTGCCAAACCCGTACAGTCTTTTGCTCTCCTTGTCGGGAGGAGCTTCTGACGACGATAAGGGTGTCCCAGCCCTCTTCCGAGTGTTGGTAACCACTAGGGAGTCTGGTTTAAGATGACCTCTTATATAAAGAGGGTCAGACTGGGCTGCCCGAAAAAGTTTTTCGACTCTGGGGTTGACGGCTCTGGTGAGGTTAGGATTCACCAGGGATGGATCTATTCTACGTTGGATGGATTTAAGGATAGGGATGGTCTGAGCGACCGGCCTCCTCTCTCCCACCAACTCTTCTGCGAAGTCCCTTTCCTCCTGTACACCGTGGGTGTCGATGTGAAAATGTTCTGCTGCGTGAGCAAGAACTTCATTAAGGAGGGGTTGGTTATCAACTGGCGAGTCGGTAACTGGGGCTTCGCTCTCTACCGGGGAATCTACTCTGTAAATTTCCTGCTCATCTTCTACCTCCTCCAGGTCCTCATCCTCCGCATAGTATTCAGACCCGGTTCGTTCCTCCATAATCGTAAACTCTTGGTCCCCTTCAGGGAAAGGTTTTCCTTGGTATCTGGGGTGTGGAGTAGAGTATGGAGTAGAGTAAGGCTGCACCTCGAAGGGGTCAGGTCTTTCGACCCGGGCCTTTTTACTTAGGGGGATAGGATCAGAGGAGCCTGAGGGTGTGGCCCCTTGAGGGTTATACGAAAGGAAATGTTCAGGGTTTTTGTCATAAAAATCAGCTAAGGAAGACATCCTTGACATGACCCTGTCTATGTCCTCACTGGACCATTCTTTGGAACAGGGTATGACTTTAGTAGGCAACTTAGAGGACTTATTAAGGGTACCCTTGCTTGATGTTGATGTCCCAGTAGATTTATGTTCATCTGTCTGCTTGGGGTGGAAGGATGGTCTTACAGGAGTGGAAGGCTGAGCTTTCCGCTGTTTCCCTCCCTCCCCGTGCGTGGAAAAATGTTTTCCCTGCCCCTTGGAGGCCCCAGAGACTTTCGACGCCTGGCGCCGAGGGTCGGGAGAGGTATCTTGTTTTGAGCGTGGGGCCTCGCTGGTGTTAACTGCGCTCTCGGTCTCTTGGAGCGCGGCCTGGGGGTGGAAGTCGTCTTCGTCTTCCGACGATCGAACTTCCGTTAATCTAGGGAGCGAGGCACTCTTGGCAAGAGTGGATGATTGCCTTGCGTCATGAGGCGATCTCGATCGAGAGCGCCCAGAGGACACCGAGTCGGACCGTTCTATCCGTGGCTCTTTCCGAGAAGTCGACGTCGTCGAGGTTCGGTTGGACTTGGTGTGCTTAGTGTGTGTAGGGTGTGTAGCGCTTGCGTCGCCGGGGGTCTTCCCCATAGCCGCCCTGCCGGACAACCTTCCGAGGTCGGCGGACCTGCGCTCGGCAGTCTTTCGACGCTGTAATGCCCTCACCGTCCGAAAGTACGGCGTCGCTGCCATCGCTGAAGGCGCCCTCCGCTGCCATGGCTGCCTGCCTGGCGTGGTGGGCCCAACGCTTTGTCGAACGGTCCTTAAGTGTTTTAGGTTTAAACCTACTACACGCTCTGCAGTTCGCTTCGGGGTGGTCCCTCGGCAAGCAGAGATTGCACGTGGCGTGCCTGTCGACCCAAGGGTATTTGCGGTTGCACTTGGGGCAGAATTGGAAAGGGGTACCCTCCATACGCACCTTGAGGCAGCGGGCTGGTAAGTGTAGGAAATATATAAGGTGTACCTATATACCAAGAGTGAAGAGTATGTACCACCCCCCACTCTCCCTACTTGCAGGGCCGAGGCCAGCGGCCTACTAGGCCCGGGCCGAGGCTAGCGACCCAGATCTGTCGTGCAGCAGCCGACGGTCGATGTCTTCTCCAGCCGTCGTCGAGTGTAGATGGTCGACGTTGGGGTGGGGAAGGATGTCAATAAATAATTGTAAATTGCAATAATTAGCAAAAGTATGGCTAAGGCCAGGGGACTCCGCAAGATGCTTCCGACCAGTATGGCGGAAAAAAACAATCTGAGGATCCCAGACGCGTGAGGGATCTTGGGTACAGTGGACGTCACACTAGGGATAGTATTACTGGCACGCCTGTGTCGACGCCCATTTTCGAGTTTCGAAAAACAAACTGTAATACTCCGCAGCTTCCACTAGATGTCGGCCTATGCACAGCATGTGATCTAAGCAGATTCCACAAGCCTCAGAAATATATATATATATACATATACATATATATATATACATACACATTACTCACCGTAATTGTATTTCTGATGCTTGTATCTGCTTAGATTCACATGTTGTGCATAGGCCGACATCTAGTGGAAGCTGCAGAGTATTACAGTTGTTTTCGAAACTCAAAAAGGGACGTTGACAGGGCGTGCCAGTAATACTATGCCTATGGTGACGTCCACTGTAGCCATGATCCCTCATACGTCGAGGTCCCTCAGATAGTTATTTTTATGACATGAGGTGTAGCGTGAGAACAATTGTATCCAAGCAGATACGTATCAGACAAGCTCATAAGCATCCATGCGCCTTCTCTCCGAGGGGGGTGGAAGGGTGGGCGCATGGGAATCTAAGCAGATACAAGCAGCAGAAATAGGGTTACGGTGAGTAATGTATCCATTCTGAGGCTTGTGGAATCTGCTTAGATCACATGTTGTGCATAGATTAGCAAGCAGTGTTAGGAGGTGGGATGTGAGACGGTTCATGTGCGAACAGATGTCTTAGAACCGCTTGTCCCACCTGTGTATCTGTCTTGGAATGAGTGTCAATGCAGTAGTGCTGAGTGAAAGTGTGTATTGAGCTCCATGTAGATGATTTGCAAATGCGGTCTAGAAGGGCATTTGCAATGAAAGCCAGAGTGGCTCCTGTCCTCCTTGTGGAGTGAGCTCTGGGCGTAAAAGGCAGTGTCTTCTCTGATAGGGAATAGCACAATTGTATACATCTGACTATCCACCTAGAGATGTAATACAAGGAGGTCGTCCTGTCGTCTGAAGTCAAACGTTTACTTTTCAGTTTTAGTAAACCCAGTGCTATTTTGTCATGTTTTACACAATCAAGCTAATTCTCTGTACAAGAGTGCTTTAGTAACTAATACTCAGGCACTCATTTTGAGCATACTCGACATTTTTATTATTTTGCGGTTAGCTTTTTTTAAACATATTTAGTTGTTTTCCATTCTTTTGTTCTCTTTTTTCAGAATTTCTTAATATGTTTTTAAGAGAACAGTCATTCAAACAATGACACTCGTAAACAAATTGGTGCAGTGAAAGATGTGCAAAACCTCCACGTTCAGTGACTTGTGGTGGTAAATTTCATAGTTTCATTTTTTAAATGTATATAGTGTAGCAACTAGAGCCAAAGCGCTGAGTTGCATTGCCAGGCAAGAGGGTGACCTAACAGATGGTCTAAGTCTAGATATTAAGCAGGGATTTGTATGTAGTTGTGAGAACAATGAGGGCACCAACGGAGTGATATCCCGAGACGGTTTGGCGAAATGGGCATTGAGTAGGTATCCCTATAGGGATGGGACATAAAAACAAGTTGTAGGCTCTATTAGTGCCGGGTGTAATAGTGTGTATAAGCACTATACATGACATTTAAAAAAAACTAGATTTAGGCACACCATAAAATTCTAAAACAGGTCAGAATTCTACTGACCTTCAAGGTATTTCTTCGGATGATCCTTAATGGGTAGCTTCAGCGTACAAGACTCAAGGCGTAGTTAAAGTCAGAGCCAAAGGCATTCTTTAGCAAAGGTGCTGTGGGGCAAAGAAATGTGTGTACTGCTGAAACAAGAACCTTAGACGTGGTCTCTCAGGAGACAGGTTACAGAGTAGGTGTTTATCGACCCACAGAAATTTCCTAATGCACTTGGGAGAAAATTTAAAGGGGGTCTTGTCCATACGGAATGATATGGCAGCTAGGCAAATGTAGTGTATGAAAAGGGGGCATATACATTCTAAAATGTCCCCCCCTTTTCTCCCTACTTTGAGGGCCAAAGCCCAGAGCGGTCTTCCAAGGCTGAAACTGATCTGTCGCGGGACTCTAACGACTGTTGTTTTTTTGGTCTTCACCGGCATCTGATGTTTCGATAGTCGGTGGTATAAAGGATAGTAAGCATAAACTATTGGTAATAGAATAATAGTAAATGGCTATAAGCCGGAAGAGGAACTCCGCTAAAAGTGTCTGTCTAGAATGCAAGTACATGACAGAGTGGGGAGAGAAGGGGGAGGTGTTTTATCCAATCAGTCAGTTTCTTGACACATTAAATGTCAACAGGGCCAATCTACACCTTGTACAAGTCCAAATCCACAGACACGTTGCATGCAAGTCAGGTATACTTTAAGTGTACATCACTCTACACGTTATGTTACTTGGCATTTATATAGCGCCTTATATATCATTGGTATGATCTCAAAGCGCTGGTAGGCTGAACGCCCTTAGGGACCGCAGTTCAAGTCAGTAGAGAGAGAGTGTGCAGTATGATGCGTGGGCGCACCGGATATGTGTGCAGCTGGTGTGGTTGTTGCATGATCGCCGCTTCTTAGCAGTAGGTGTGGTGCTGAGAAAATGTGTTGGATTTGTTCAGTCTGGAGGGAGGACACAATTGATGAATAATGGATGTCTATGAACATTCATTTTTTTCTCCATATCCCAAGCTATCTTTGAAACTAGCTTTACTTTCAAAATGGAAATCTTTAAAAGTCATGTGTAATCGGTTTAGTGAATTTCCTGAGTAATGCTTTTAGTTTTCTCAAAGTAAGACATTTTATTCAAGTAAATATTTTCAAATAAAGCCTTGCTTGCCCTACTCTATCAAGGAATTCCCTACCCTAGTCTGAAGGCTAAGGGAACCATTTCTAACATGGGTAAACTGGCACTCACTTGAAAACAACAAACATTCAAATCAAATTATAAAGCAACATAAGACGATAAAACATATTTGAATGACCTTCATCTTTCCTGGACAAGTTCCTTTTCCCCAGGTTTTAAAGTCTGCTTAAAAACATTCAAGGGAAAAGAAAAGTCTTAAACCAGTTCAGTTCCAAGGGTAATGGCCCAAAATGTTACCCTCAGAATTCCAACTTGTCCCCCCCTCGGAACCCCCTTACACCACATATATATGTGGTGGGGGGCTGGAGGGGGTGAGGTGCAGGGGGTCTCCTCCTGCATATGCATGTGGTATAAAGGGGGTTTAAAAAAACAAAAGTCAGCATTGTCGGCTGTCAGAATTCTGGGGGTCGTAGTGATCACATAGATCTGTTCCAAGTCAAAAATAAAAGTTCACTAAAAAGAAATCCACTGGCGGTAACTCTCTGGTTTGGTTGTAAAGATCACCCTCCAATTCCAACACAGACAACTTCTCCATCTACAACTTTACAATTGGTTAGAACTTCTGCAGTACATTTGGTATATTTGTCAGGATGCTTCTCTTTTAACAACCACCCTTCTACTGTTATTACCATGAGAAGGAACAAGTTACTTACCTGTAACTGTTGTTCTCCAGTATGGGTCTGGCATGGATTCACAAGCTCATGAATAAAGAATACATAGCAGTACATACACACACCCACGGGAGGTGGCAAGGCTTAACAGAAGCAATTATTTGTATCTCCTCACCAGGCTCACCAAGCGAACAGGTTGCATAGCACTGCCTGGCCGACTCTGGATTTGATTAGATTGTAAGCTTTGTAGTTATATGTTTAGTAAATAGGAAATAATTATGAAAAAGGTCCTTTTTTTATCTATTAGGGGCCTAGGAAGAAGAACTGAAAGAACACTCCCTAAAAAATGATGTCGCTTGTCAAACTGATGCGACTTGGGAGGAACTTGTGTGATCTTCCATATACTCGTGCCAAAGTGAAGACTCAGGTTGCCCGTTCGGAAAGATTTTCTTTTTGCAATTCTGCCTACATAGTTTCCTATGGAGGGCCATTATTTTAGCTGTTTTTATCATGTGTTAATGAGAGGAATTTCCCTACTGTTAGAGGCTGGAGGTATAATATAAGTAACACAAAGGCAGGGAGGCATAACAGTTTATATGCAATGTCGAGCATCATTTCTTCAAACCTAACATTCAATGTCTAAACATTCTTTCAAGAAATAGACCACCTGTTGGGAGTGTTTTCAATTAGCCTTACACACTAACCTAAATGAAAGGGACAAGATAACATTTCCTAAGGTCCAAGTATCCAGGGTACAAAAGCAAATGATGCTCGTTTCCTCAGGATCACCGCAAACTTTGCTCTGGGTGTCTGAGGAACAAGTCCACGTAGCTGTAAAAAAGGCAACCTTTAGTGTATCGGTACTGTAATAAGGACGCCTTGGTACGCTTCTTAGGTTCCTAGAGAAGCTTTATTGCCAGTTCCTTAAAATGACTTGTAGGGGATACTAACACTGGTTCCCGCCACCCAGGCTTGCGGTCCCAACATCAGAGACATGGTGGGTCTACACGAGCTGAACACTCACCAGAACATTGGCCGAACTGGATTCCTTTCGGTCGCCAACTCCCCAGCAGCCCATGTGATGTCATTACTCATAAATCTACCATGAAGCCTCGCTGAGCTCCAGCGACCAACGGTTGGCTAACCGACCATGAGGTACAGACGCACTGTTCCTCGTCACTCGTAACATCGTACCTGACTTTTGAAAGTCATTTAAAACACATTGCTTTCTGAGGAGCGCTCATTCAACGCATAAAACGACATTTTCCTGCACGTCGCCTCCTGAAGCGCCTCCCTTTTCACTGGATGTTTCAGCGCTCATATCAAAACTCTTTGCACACTTTGCAACCAAATACATCGGAGAACTATTTATTTCCTCCCTTTCACAGGTACGGCTGCTTCACCTGCTCCCTGATAGATTGCTTCAATTACTTTAGAGAGCAAATGTCATTTTATATGGGACCTCTACCTCAGCATACGCTGCTCCTTGAGCCGCTATCCACACTATTAAACGGAGGCTTCGTTCCCCCTCCCCTCTTCTCACAGCTGCTTTCCCTTTCCTCATCCGGCGCCCTGGGTGCTGGGACTTACTTTTAAGGGGTGCAGTGTTTCCTCATGTTTCCTGCTCCACCCACCCCCAGCAGACTTCCTTGCTTTATTGGCTTTTCTTCAGCACGCTGACCAGTCCTTTTAAAAAGCTTGTTGCCAATGTAATAAGGACGCCTTGGTACGCTTCTTAGGTTCCTTGAGAAGCTTTATTGCCAGTTCCTTATGACCACTTGTAGAGGATACACACACTGGGTCACACGACCCAGGCTAGCGGTGCCAACTGACTTTCTTGGAACCCTTAAGCTGGAACCTACATAGACAATCATTCTAACCCTGTCACACCAACAGTCTATCTCCATGCATTCATGGAGCCAATATACAAGAGGTACGTAGTTGAAAAACACAGGGCTCTGGCCTACCCAGGCGTTATCCAATCTAAATAGGGCTCAAAGCCCACATTGACATTCGCCATTAAATATGGTACGCCAGTCTTTAGTGCAGCACATGCCTGTACATTTTCCTAAACAAGTCATTACACTTAGTTTGGACCACCTTTTTACGAGGTCGTCGAAAATTCAGCAGCTTCAGACCAAAAAGTTGATCAATTAAGGTCTTCAAAGCTTTTACAAATGCTCCTCCCCGAGCCATGGGAGTGAACTTTACCCAGGAACACTCTGAAGGCTCACAATATATTGCTTCCCTATATTCGACAAGCTACAGGGTGCTCCACAGTCTAACCCAATATTGTAATGGCTTGCTTGTGGCAATGTCACACAGAGGCTTCCTGCCGCATGCCAATCGCAAGCTAGCCATTGGAGCGCCCTTCGGTTGCATAAGTAGTGATCTTAAGTGGTTTTCTACCACGTTCATTTGTGCGCTAACACAGTGACCCATAATTCTGCCCCATAAAGGGTCGCTGCCCAACCCTGAGCTCTATACAAGTTAAGAGCAAGGGAAATTGCACCTTTTCCATGCGTATTGAAAAAATGTAGAATTCCACTACTATGCTTCCCTAGCGTGGTCACCGCTTTGGCGCATTGGGCTGTCCATGTAACATCTTCCATGACCCTAATCCCCAAGTAATCATAATAATATACCTGCTCCAAAATACGCTCTTCTAGTAAGATCCTCAAATTAATGTTCTTCCTGTTTTTGCGACCAAAAACCATAATTTTGTTTTTTCTATATTAAGCTCCATCGAGAGTTCTTCGCACATGTCGATGAAAACTTTCAAATTGTGTCTTAAACCCATAGTGGTGGTGGCTAACAGTACTGCATCGTCTGTATAGAAGAGTGCTGGGAATGCGCATGTTCCAGGTTTGGGGAGGTCCAAACCACGTGCTGACAGCTCTTCAATTACTACATTTATGTACAAACTAAATTGGAGGGGGGCTAGCACACACCCCTGCTGCACCCCCCTCTCTACCGAGAAGGTGTCATTGGTTTCCCCAACCAGTTCCCACTTTACAGAGGCACCGTTACTGGAGTAAAGGGACTAAATACAAGACAATTAATCTGGTACACCCTTATTTCTCAATACAGACCACAGTTTACATCTTGACACGCTGTCAAATGCAGTCCGTAAGTCTACAAAGACAGCATATGGCGTTGCAAGAACACATACTTATCAAGAACTGCATACATACGGATGCACTGGTCCACTGTTGCAATACCGGGCTGGAAAACAGCCTACAGATAGTTAATATGATTGCCCTCGCTAACCCAGCACTGTAGACAGGTCAGCAGTACCTCTGTGTATACCTTCCCAACAGCATCTAGCAGCAAGGTCGGTCTGTAATTCCCAGGGTTCTTAACTCCTTTCTTATATAATGTTACAACTATTGCTTCACGGAATGATTGGAGCACATCACTGGTGCTTGCAACATAATCAGAGGCCCAGATGGTAGGCTCATGTTTTTAACAAATCGATGGGCATTCCATCTTGCCCTGGGGCTTTCCCACTCCCAAGCCCAAGAGCCTCTTCGACCTCAACTGTTGAGAATTTTAGTGGACACTCATCACAATCACTGCCAGTCTGCTGCCGTGATAAGACACAAACTCATCCCGTCCTTTTTTTATACAGGTTTGTAAAATGATTAAACCATTCAGCTGGTGCAATCCGACTACAGACTAGACCTACCAAAATCACTTTATATGGTCACCATTCCTACTATAGTACAGTAATTTGTCCCATTTATTTTTAGTATATTATGCCTTTTTCACTGCTACTGCTGCCTTGTACTATGCCTGCAGGCTCTTTAATTTGAGCTTACCAACCACTCCTACTTAGAAAATTCTGTTTCGCTAGCAGACATTCTTCATCAAACCACCCTTTGTACAGATTGTATTTCCTAATTCTGCGAACTGGTTTGGAGAAATAGGACGACAAAATCTTCACCATGCTGCAATATAAATCTCCAGTATTGGGGGGGAATATAATCACCCAAACAAATGCCCACAATATGTTGGATAATGCTTACATAAATGTGTGGCTTGGCCACACTGTGATCCAATGATGTCTATTTAACCGCCTGCCTGGAGTTCACAGTGACACTAATTGAACCCCCCCAGGCACTCATCGCCATATATATTCGTCCAACCCCAACCAAAACTCAAAAAGCAGTTTAGTGGGTGGCGGTCGCTATTGGACCGTTTTATTACTTCAATACTGCTAACCGCGTCCCAATATATCAAATTAAGCAGAATATAATCAATCACGAGCTGCCCTGCGGCCCGTCATAAATTGCTGATGCGGGCTTATCCGGGGAAGTCCTCCCATTGCACGAGCACAGGCCCGCCTCACATAACTTAGTAGCTTCAATGGCACCAGGATGTAGCCTAATGGGTTTAACAGACTCCAGTTTTGGGATCCCAAACACTACATCCTGGTCGTCCCAGAGACCGTTTAACACATCTATGGGTTATTACTGCATGTTAAAAGCCCCCATTGGCATAAAGGGGGGCATTGTTTAACGTTTTGAATATCCCCAATCATGCGACACACAATCCTAAGACTTTCCATGGGCACACTCCCCCATGGTCTATTATAGATGTTAAAAATCAGTGTGTCCTTCCCTCACTGACCGCCTTTCGGAAAACCCTGAAAACGACCCTGTTCATCTAACAATTACATGGCCTAGCCCTCATAATTGTATTGTATGATGTATTATGTGGTATATCTGATCACAGGTCACTGCCTACTGTAACCCAAGGCACAACCTGCTCACATTGTAACTAAGTCTTCCTTGCAAGTAACAATGCCACAATGCCCCTGGGCTGCCTGCGCGCTATATAAATTTAATAAATAAATAAATAAATAAATAAATTTGTGTTAGTTGCTTCCAAACACTGAAGGTCATTGAGCCCGTTGACAACACTGAGTGACAAATACAGTGTTGGACTAACTAAAATCGCCAGTCCTCCTTTGGGTCACCCTCTAGGGTTTTTTTTTATTACACATAAGCAATACAAGCTAAACCCCTGTAACTCAATGTTCTCTGTTGCACACATTTCCTGGAGACATACTTGGACGAACTGGTGGATGAAACAGACCCACTCCGTGTCTGTCATAAGTTTATGCCCCCCGGCGACATCCCATGAGAGCACCTTCATCCCTTTGATAATGTCTATTTCTGCCTGCACTGGTGGTTGTTGGGGGGGGGGGGGGTGGGGGCGGGCGGAGTGATTGGGGTTAGCATTATTGACCTCAGTCAGTCTACGTCACCCAGTCCCTTTGCCGGATTCAGTTACAACTCCCAGCAATATGCATGTTTAGTTAGACATACCTGGTGCAGAGTATCTGCAAATAGGTAGTCTAGATGGCATAGGAATGTTAGTATGGGCAGGGGGGCATTGCATAAATTCTACTGACAAAAGTCCTTGGGCCAGAACCGTATTAGCCAGGACAACCTCAGTGAAGTCTTGTTTCCCCATGGGCATCTTTCCTCTCACATTGAGAATAATATCATCCCGGATCACAGATTTACAATTTTAAACATCATGTATCCAGTATATGTCTTTGTTCACCAGTGATGACTGGTCTTCAAAACAACCTACCCTTAATTGTGGCACATAGTACAAGTATATATCCCTACCTCTACCCCACTCCGGGCTCCCCGAAATTTTAACTAATTAATACCCCTTACTTGTGACTGATTTGCAAAATTATAGGAATCCCTGTGAGCACCCACTGGCGTGACTGGGTATCAAGGGTTACTCCTATTCCTAAATATGTTGTCAGTTGGAATTGCCCAATTTCAGCAATAAAACTTTGGTAGCAGAGTCATTACTATCATTACTCTCAGCCCCCAAGTTAAAACTACCAGGCCCTTTTAGAGATCTTTCATGGGCAAGGTCATCCTTTGCTGCTACAGTTTGTCTATGAACAACCTAAGGATTGGTTACTTTAGCACCTCCGTCACAATAGGCAAGGTCACCTTGTGTACACACTAAACACGTGTGTATAGGCGTGTTATAAATGCCACCTCATATCACCTGATTAGTACTTAAAGTAGCATTACCCATATCAGACTCTGGAGGCCATCCGAGCTACCTCAGTGGCTCTAAGCAAGTCTGTCGTATCCTTTTTCAAGATTGCCAAATCGTTCATTATGTTGCCCAAAGCAACCTTTATTCCATTCAAACCCCCTCTTCCACAAATGCCTGCCACACAACAAGGTGGACTCTGGCACCTGGTTTCATTAACAATAGTCTGCACCCACACTGAACGGTTGGGCTTAATTCCTCCCCTCCTTCCCACTTCTCTTTTTACTTCCCTTCACCGTCCAACCCTCCTCCACTTATTGGTACTGAGCCACTATTTCCCAAATTTCAAAACTGTTTGATACACTTATTGCTGGATCAACTGTTCTGCTGCTTCTCTCCCTCACACTATATTGGATGAGGTCTGGACCCTTGGTACATCCAAATCCGGTAAAAATGACATTAAATCAAGCATGTTAGGGTTTGCCCTACAATTTCAGTCTGCACGGCACACTAGTTGCCATATGGGCGTCATCCGTGGCATCAACAATGTTACTGGTATCCATTGTCTCGATGTCATTTAAGAAGCCTTTAATCTCTGAAATGGGAACATTAACCTTGTCTATAGGTTTAAGCAGTCTAAATAACCTTTTATGGCCCTATGCGGGAGAGACAGAGATAGTCGCCTTCCTTTTAACTATTTTGGCATACTCCGAGCAAAGCTCCCAGCAGCCAATAGTAGAGTAAATCGGAATACTATCAATGTCTTACGTTCAGCGTGCCAATAGGAACCAGACAGTCTGTGCAGTCTGTGAAAATGAGCAAATAGGGCGATTACGACAAGTGCAAGAAGAGCAGTTGTGCAAGGTACAGTTATGTGCAAAATGCAAAATTGCAGACTTAAGTGTTCCCAGGTCTCAAGTTAAAATCAATAGATTAATTTACTATAAAGTCATCACAGGTCAAAAGCCAAAAGCTCAGAACTTGCTGACCAGTCTACTCCAGGGAAACATACTAGGCAGTCTGAAGTAACACCAACAAGCTAAAATACCTGCTTCTTCAGTTATCCGATTACATGATTGTAACCACAGCTCCTTCAACCATTGACATGCCTGGGCAGCCTCTTGGGCCCTCTGACCAAGCACTGAGCCACGGACAACAGCGCCCTTCCCTGCAGCGGGCCTACGCTGCAAAGTTTTGCAGGAACTGCTTTTCAAGCAGCCTTCCTTCCTCCCCACAAGGCAGGGGGCAGTGCCAAATCCTTTGTCGTTCACGGAGCGGGGCGGCACCGCACCCACGGACAGCAGTGCCCTTCCCTGCAGCAGGCTTACGCTGCAAGGATTTGCCAGAACTGCTTTTCAATCAGCCTTCCTTCCATCCCTCAAGGTGGGGTATGGGAGTGGGGGGGAGCCAAATCCCTCATTCACAGGGCCGGGTAGCACAGCATAGCAGCCACGGACAGCAGAGCCCTTCCCTGCAGCGGGCTTACTAATTATATCAGGGTGGGTACAAATTCTTTGATGGAATGGGTTATAACCAAATACATGTGTGTCCTCGTATACAGCCATATATAGTACGGCTGGGCACAAACATTGCCCCCATCGGAGTGCCACAGATGTGCTGGTAGAAGATGCAAACAAGCAAAGAAATTCTTGGACAGGGCAATAGTCGGCAATTCACAGATGTTCCCCGATACTCTCTCTTGGGTTGAGTGATGCATTGTCTAATGCATTCATTTGCAGCTTCTTGTGGTGTACTGGTATAAAGCGCTTTAATATCCATGGTGACAAGATCTGCAGTATGATTGAATGGTTCATTTTTTATATTATTCAATAGTGTGCATAGTTTCCTGTAAGTAAGAGATGGTGTTCTTGTTCAAAGGATTTAGGGTGAAGAAAGAAAAACATTTTAAAAAAATGTTAAAATAAACAAAAAAATTAAAACTTGAACTTGCATAAAGATGTTCCATAGAAACATACAACCGTATAGAAACAATTACATAGGAGGTACTAGGAAGATGTTCCCCAATTCAGGAATTAAATTTCCTAAAAATGAATGATGGTGCTTTGATCAATTTTGTATTTTGCACATTGTTCTGTTAACCTAGTTGTGGAATTAGCACACTGCACTATTTGGCCTTAGGGCTGCTGAACCTTGCGTCTTTTTGCGCATTGTGGATATGCATGTAATGTGATTTCACCCTATGTCCTATTTTGTTTTTGTTTTAAAATGTATACTTCAGCTGACAATAGACATATTGCAGCAGGAATCTGTGTCAAATTATTTGTGTATTTCCAGAGTTAAATAAATTGAAGTTACTCACTGTAGTGACTAGAGTACTCATCGTGCTTGGTCCCCTTCCCTCCATCCTTGTGGGTGTCCCCCATGATGGGAACGGTACGGGAACAAGGGAGCTATCCAGTTAAATTTAGTTTAGCGTGGGACCGCCCCGAGGCTCCACCCTCCGACCCCTCAGCTCAGTCCCCTTTGGACATATTGGACGCTTTAATACCTGGCTAAGCTGACAATTTTAGACCTTGGTATAGTAGCGGGGAAGTTGGGTGGGATGTATGGAGGAAAGGGGACTAAGGACTATGAGTACTCTAGTCACTACGTTAAACTTAAATCACTCATTCGTCCCATCCCCTTTCCTCCATCCTTGAGGGCGATGCCACCAAACATGACCATTGGGTGGAGCTGTGACAACAGGACTCCTGCTTAGGAAGAAGTAAAAAAGGTTCCTCAGAACTGCCGGATCGAACTCTGCATTCCACCTGGAATAAGTGTCCAGGGAAGAGTGTTTACAGAATGCGGACAGAGTAGAACACGTAGCCGCCTTACTAATGACTTCCCAAGAAGTGAGCCGCTGAATGGCGACTGCCGCTGCTTTGGCCCTGACCACTGGTGCATGAATCCCTGCGGGCACTGTCTTACCAAGGCCACATAAGCTTCTGAAATGGGTTTGACCATTAAACAGGAGATGGAGGCCTGGGAGATGGGGGCCGCTCCCACAAACAGCACTTCTTTCCGGAAGACAGATCCCATTTGTGAGAGGTACAACTTGAGCACTCTCCTTGCATCCAGGGAATGCAGGGCCCTCTTTGACTGAGGACCACATTGGGCAAGCTGTTTGGATGAGTACGCAAGATTACCTGGTCATTGTGGAAAGTGAAGGATTTACGACGACACGCACAGGTGAGCGCCAACAGCAGGACCGCCTTGAGCATAAGCCACCCGATGTTGACCTATGCCATCATAAAGTTTTACGCTGTAAGGCAGCAACAACCACATTCAGGTCCCAGACGGGATGGGGCCTATGCACCGGGGGAAACAGTGTGGACAGGCACTTGAGGTGTTTGTCAACCGGGTTGGTCGCTGAGAAAATATGATCCAGCAAGATCGTGTGCGCCACAATGGCAGCCAAAGTGTGACAAGTATCCACCTGGAGCACTGGACCACTGGCTGAGCCAGGTGTGCGGAAAAAGACAACACTTTGTCTAAGGAACAAGTGAGGGGGTGGGGGGCTGAGCCCCTCGCTGCAGGCCCAGTAGAAATACCTGGTCCACTTACTCTTGTACGGTGAGCGAGTGGACGGTCTCCTGGCCTCCTGTGTGATATCCCAATTGCTTTCACAGAACAGCAAGTGGTGAAGTTTCAGCTGGTAAAGAGCCAGGTCAAGAATACCAGCCTGGCCGGGTCTGGGTGTTCCACCGCCCGCCCTTCTGCCCGAAGAAGCCCCAGTCTAGGAGCCACCAATGAAGCTCTGGAAGCAGAGATGGGGGGGGGGGATGGACAGCCTGTGACACTGCCCCCGTTTCCTGGTTCCAATTGGAAGCCAGGGGGAAGCTGGAGGCGACTCATCTGGAGTCGGGCGTGCCGCACCGTGAACACCTAAGAAGTCTTAAGCCCCAGCAGGTGTAGGAACCACTAAGCCGAGGTGGTAGAGTCAGCCAGGAAGTGACTAATCATCCTCTGGAGGGACAGAAGCCCATCGACCGTAGGTAACTTCTGAAAGGCCGTGTCCCATCTTATTCCAAGGAATACCTTGAGTAAAACCCAGAGCCCCTGTCTGAGGCACCAGTTCCCCCGCCTGCATGTCCAATAGGAATGGAATCTCCTGCAGTGAAAAACTGCTTCCAGGTGCTCACAAAGAGCGAGCTAGCCCCTCACAGGAGAGCTGTGTTCTGGGTGGAAGTATTTTTTGTAAGTTAGTCATCCAGTGGACGAGTGAAGCAGATCAGTCCCCTCGAACAGGAGCTCAAGGATCCTCTTCTGCACATCTAAGAAAAATCAATATGGGAGACCCATGACTTCATCAGATCCTGCAAAACCGTGCGGGCATCTACCAGATTCACCTTGAAGGAGGCCAGATTCTCTAGAGGGAGGCATGGCAGGAACTCCCCAATCTCCTGCCACAACTTCTGGTCTGCCGTAGTGAGGATAGCAACGGTGTTGGCCTGGCGCAGGTGTAGCCTGGCGTTGAGGTAGCACTTTCTGCCGAAAGACTTGCTGGCCTTGTCCTCTTTGGACAAACAGTTGGAGGCAGCCCCAGCCGCAGAAGACAAAGAGGAAGGCTGTGAATACAAAGAGGCCGCCATAACGACAGAAGAATGTGGAAGAGAGTGGGACGCAAGGAGGACTGGTCCCCCACCCAGTAGCCAAAAGGCGGTCGTCCAGTTTCTGTTCATCTGAGCGTTGGCTAGAGGCTTTTCTCAGACTTTCTCGGCTAAGAAAAGGACGTCCTTTTGTAGAGGAATGCCCAGCGGCCGTTGGCGTACAGGGCCAAAACCTCTAACGGCACTCCCGGGGGGCCTGCTCAGGGTGGGGCACCCCTAAAAACTCTGCTAGCCTTTGAAGACTGTCATGAAACATTTTCACAGATGCAGAAGGCTCCTCTTCCCGAGCGTCGCCAGGCCGAGGGGAGTCCAGGTCCTGCATAGGAGTCGTCAGAGGCCCCCCCCCTGGAGACGGCTGATTATCGACAGGCATCTGAGGCAAGGGCGTAGGCGTTGGTGGTAGTGGTGGAATGGGCACTGGAGTCTGAGGAATTGGAGGAAGGGTGGGTGTGGGTCTGGACCAGAGCGGCCTCGGGCTGCGGAAACTGGAACCCCAAGGGAGGGGGCTTCGGAGGCACCAATCCCATCATCTGCGAGCAGCGCATGAGCAGGAGAAAGCGCTCGAAAAACGATCCTCACAGGCCGCCGGGTTGCGAGAGGGTGGACAGCCCACAGCCACAATGGGCCTTCTGTCCTGATCAAAGAGCTGAGGAACCTGGGATAGGTATCCGAAGCGATAGGTGGCATGAATGTAAGCCTGCAGGGTCCACAGGCCTGCACTATGGGGTCTGACACTGCTCTCCAAAGGAAGAGGACTGGAACCGCCCTGCGCCACTCATTCGGAAGGCGATGGGCTGCCTGAGGGCTATAGTCCGAATCTAAGATGGCCGCCAGCCATGCAGGCTCCGTCACGTGTTCGGTCACATGATTGTCTGCCATTTTGGAGCCTTGAGCCACGCCCTGAGCGGGAGGATGTGAAGACCCCGAAGAGCATGCTTGGACCGACATAGCCGAGGACTGTTTGTGCCCAGACCCTGACGCAGAAGCGCCAATCTTGGCGATGGCTCTGGTAGGTCTAGAGCCCTCAAGCTAGTAGGCTGGTAGTCAAATCGCCCCCGTTTCACATCATCATAGAGGACTCCTGTAGGCTGTAAAGCCTCAGCTTGGGAGCTGGTAGTCGTATGGGATTGCGCCTCAGGCCAACACCTGGAACCAAAGCTCAAATGCCCCTTGCATCCCAGTGCAGAAGACGAAGAAGAGCTGGAGCACCCCTCGGAGGACCGCTCGGAAGAGCCACTGAACCCCTTGGCTTGGGAGCTGATAGCCTTGACAGCCTCCGGTCTGCCAGAGTCCAAGGTACCCTTCCCAGACAGAGGTACTGGAAAGGAATCTCTGGAGAGGGGGGCCTTAGAGAACAAAGGGCCTACCTTCTTTTGACGCAAGATCCTGGCAACAAAGTCCTTCAGATGACCTGGTGGTGAAATGTCTTAAGGGATCAGTGACCAAGAGAGCTCCAAGCTGTGTATGCGTCCCAGCAGAGGTCGAGCCAAGGCACTCAAGGCAGAGCGCAGTCAAAGGCCTGGAACAACCAATCGCAGGATGTGCATCTCGTGAAGCCTCCTGCTGCCGACGTGCACTGGGGAGGCAGGGCACAGAAGGGAGATGAAGAAATTAGAAAAACAAAAGAACGGGGAGCATGCAGAAACGTTGAAAAAGGTTCTGCGCCTAGCTGCCAAGTCTGACACCGTCTGTGCAGAAAAAGGGACTAAGGCGAGGCGGCGCGGCCTCTGGGGCACTCCCATGGTCATGCCCCTGCGCGCTACATCAAATTTATAGGGGTAGCTCATTTTTTCGCTGCCAAAGCTTCTGGTAGCATCACCATTATGGGGGACACCCACAAGGATGGAGGAACGGGGATGGGACATACGAGTATGATGCACTTTAGCCCTTAATAATACAGGTGGTATGGTTGCAGAGTATTGGCTCTGCTAAACAAATAGCGATCAGAAAATAAATGGCTTGTACCGAGACATTTATACATTCCCAACAGGTGGTCGATTTTCTTGAAAGACAGTTTACATGTTTTTAGACATTGAATGTTAAGTTTGAAAAAATTATGCAGGACACATTGTGTTTTTATCCTGGCTAACATTTTGAAGGGAGGTAAAGACTTAAGCTGCACTTCCCTTGCCATTGGCTCACATGTTCTGGGGAAACTGATCAGTCCTTCAGATCATCAGTGCTGGGAAACTTAGTTTCCTTTTTGAATTCCTGTATTGTTAACATTGCACAAAGCATCTTACAGTGCAATAGGTATACTTTTGTATCACACTAGGTGTAGGGAGAGAGGCAGAGAGAGGGAGAGAGCGACAGAGTGAGCCAGACAGACCGACCGAGAGCGAGCCAGAGCGAGCCAGACCGACAAAGAAAGCGAGCCAGACCGACAAAGAGCGAGCCAGACCGACAAAGAGAGCGAGCCAGACCGACAAAGAGAGCGAGCCACACCGACAAAGAGAGCGAGCCAGACCGACAAAGAGAGCGAGCCAGACCGACAAAGAGAGCGAGCCAGACCGACAAAGAGAGCGAGCCAGACCGACAAAGAGAGCGAGCCAGACCGACAAAGAGAGCAAGCCAGACCGACGGGCAGAGCAAGCCAGACCGACGGGCAGAGCAAGCCAGACCGACGGACAGAGCAAGCCAGACCGACGGACAGAGCAAGCCAGACCGACGGACAGAGCAAGCCAGACCGACGGACAGAGCAAGCCAGACAGAGCGAGAGGGGGACAGAGTAGGGCAGAGGGGGTGAGGGAGAAGCAGACCAGTATTTTCCCCCATTCGACTACTGCTGGCTATTTGAATGGTGCAGGTTCTTTCCATTGGTGTGCTTGGACTTGCACTTGTCTCCCAGCTTGAATCTTGGAAAAGAGGACAACCTCCTCTGCAGCTATTCTTCCTTTCTAAGTTGCCGCCAAGAATTTCTCAACAGACTAGCTGCTCTAGATCCAAAGACGACTCCTGAAGTGGCCCAGCATCCCTTCCTGTCTCTGACCCTGTGAAGCCTTGCACCTCTGCCTGATCTCAGAAAGACCCTGAGGGGTGCTTCAGCCCTTGGTCTAGCGGGACCAATTATTCTCAATGCATTCTTGGGGATAGAGCTTTCAGAAGTGTCCCTGAACTGCTGCTGGTGGATTGACTAGCTCTCTCGTATGCTACCCCACCAGAACCGTCACCTCACCCAATTGAAGTTCTGAACTTTGGTAGTCACCAGATTCTGCCACAAGTCACATTCTCTCTGAATTTCAACTTGTGAAGTGTCCTTAAGAGGCCTGCACCAGTAGTTCTTTCATTCTTATCAACAGAGGTTGCATCTTGCAGATGCACCCAACCGGAAGATTCCTTCTATCCCCAACTCCTGGTCACCTCTCACCAAAACCAAGGGTGTAAGATAAAGCCCATTCACCTTTGGTAATCGACTTGGGTTGAGTATCCAACCCCTAGATTAGTCCCGGGCCAGAAAGAAAGGAGAACACACCTTTCCTTTGGGAAATTGTTGCAGAAGTTTAAAACGATCACCACCACAGAGCCATTGCATCCTTTCCAAAGAGAACTCCTACGGGTGATAAACACTGTAGTGAACCATGTACTTTTGGGAACAAGGCCCCATTCAACTTAGGGTTTTGACTTCTCAAGTTACGGTATTGCTCTTGTGATTTAGTTCACATCATTTACTGCATCTAACTTTCCTGCTTTGCTTCATTAAGTTACATGATCTTTATTAAGTGGACCTATTGGTGCTTGTATATGTTTTTATTATAGAGTATTGTGTCATAATACTGCCTGTTAAGATTTGTTTTCCTGTGTGGTTTAAGGCCTATAATAAATAACCATATTTGTATAACTATCTAAATTGAATTGTGTGCCATACTGCATGAAATCATGGAGGGGCCTCTGACCCTACTCACACTCTGAGACTATTCCTTGAATATTCTTCACCCTACCTTGATTGTGTTTTGGCTCACCCCTCAGAGCTCCCTGCTCATCATAACTAGGGTGGCCTTCTAAAATCCATCCACAAGGCCAGATTCTAGAAATCCATCTCAACAATGCATATGTACAGTGGCCCAAGTTTGAACTGAATATCCCCAGCAAGCCATCGAAATTAATTGTGGAACTATTTTACAGCACACAATGTCCACCTGAACTGACAGACCACACAGAAGATGATTCATCATTATTGGCTGATTAACTCGCCAAATCTACACCGTCAAAAGCATTGGTGAAATCTCAACAACTACTGTTCCCGGTCTACCCAATAGTCTATAAATCAGGAAAGAAAAATAATAATTTTGACTTCAAGAGGTATCTTCTGAATTGATGAACAAGGAGAAAGACCCAGACTACACCATGGGTAGTAGAGGAATTAACCCTCGCCAACGAACTGAATGCACCACATAATAAAGCAAGCAGCTATTAAGTGAGCCAAACTGCATTGGGTTTGACGACTCCCTGTTTGAGATTTAAAAAAAAAAAATATTTAACGCTTCTTTGAGAAATCTGTGTTGACCTGCGGGGTGCCACTGGTTATTCTAACTTGAAACCAACCGGAAGATAGGGGGGGGGGGGGGGAGTTGTCTGCATGAACATTAACAATTTTTATGCTCCGCTCAACCCACTATTGGCAAAGTACCTGCAAAGAATGTAATTAGTAGTTGTGTTCTATTCAGGAGATTAACATTTATTAAGATCTCCAATTTCTGTAATCTTTTAGGACTTGAAGGCTCAGGCTTGCTGCTGATGACAGGTCGGCAAGTCCTGGATTTTCAGCAAAGTACTGTGCTCACCACTTCCAGGACATGGACACCCAAAGAATAGTGAATTCTCTTATGGTGCAAGTGTCAGAATGTACATCCTATGCTGCCATGGTGAAATATGGTTTCATTAAATGGACTGAACTTCCGCTTTCAATGGGATTGCAAAAAACCACGGACAGAGATGAGGCATTGCAAGGTTATGCAAGAGCAGTTTCCAGACAAAGCATCAATTTGATGTATGGCATTTGTCCAAATCAATTTCCAAGAAAGTTAATGCTGCTGGTTAAAAAGAAAAAAAGGATGTGAAGAAATTCTGAAATAGTCAAGAGTCCATCTGCAACCATCTATGGCGGAAAATGAGTAAGGGGTCAGTTGAGCTTCTATTGGAAAGTGCCAGTCACTGCTGCATCATTCTTCAAACACTCACTCATGCAAATATAAAACGTACATCAATTACTGCAATCGTATTTCTGGTGCTTTTATCTGTTTAACTTCCTCTCGAAAATCATTTATTTGTGGGTAGGATTTTATTTACTATCTCTACCTCTCGGTTTGTCCAAGAATGTATTCCTATCTGTTAGAGTAGATTTCTCTTGTGTCAAATCTTCACTCTCAGTTCCCCAGCACTTTTTGCTGGACACCTGGATTTTTAGCAATGCTTCTGGGAGAGCGGGGACCTTTTTCCCCCCACTGACACTTTCTTTTACTGTGGGGCATGAAACCTTTGAACACGTTTTGGAATTTCTATTTGGAGTCATGCTTTCTTCCAATGTTTTGCCATCAAAATGTTCTAAAGCAGCAGACAGCACTTTCTGTGCAGTATTACTGGGAGCTCCTAGAGATTACACATCATTGATTCTTTGTTTCCCCGACTAGCTCTTAAAATTAGCAGGGCAAGGGGATACTTTTTATCCCTTGTGCGTTTTATTTTTTCGAGATCAGCACCCCCCTGCCCTCTCCGACCTTTAGAGTTACTGTTACAAGTTCCTCTGTTGGAGCTGGTGGCAGGGTACCCTTTCCACTACTTTTCCTGTACTTTTGTCGCAGGCTGTCAACGTGGCTGCGACAGGGGACATAGGGAACACCATTATCCTAAAATGGTGGTCTTTTGATGAGATGACTTATCCTTTCGTATGTCTTCTAACTTTAAGGGTGTTTACTCTTGTCCCTTTGCCTTCGGTGGGCTTCCCAAAGAAAGCTCTCGAAATTGAAATTTCAGAGTGCCTGCAGGACAGGGAGTGGAAAAGGTGACCGAACCTCCCCGTCCTTTGTCCTGAGTTATGCCGGACTGAAACCAGTTTGGACTGGGAGGATGACTGCACCCATTGGACAAGCACTGCCCAAGTTTGAATGGTGCATGGGAAGTGATTGGTGGAGTCGACCAGTGTTCCTGTGTAAATTCTGAGGTCCTGGAGAGTAAACAGTAGATCACTGCAACAGAAAATTCCTAAGAATGAAGAAGCAATATGCCATCAGCAACTTATGACTGGCATAGCCTGTTGAGTAACCGCTGCTGTGCTGACCTAAGCGACAGGGAAGACCCAAATACAACTACTTCCTCCCCTCCGACTGGGGGGCCTAACCAGTCTCAAGACAATCGGAGACGGCCAAAGGACAAGGCCGCTTTCTCTCTCTGCAGCTCCGCTGCGAGAGAGAACATCACAGACATCATCTTCGTGGCTGCAGGAGGGACGAGCCCCTCCACGAAGACGAGCCCCTCTGCCGCCATTGCTCACCTCGAGCCCCCAGCTGCAATCCACATACACCGGCGAAACAGTCTGTGCACCATGGCAACAGACCACATGATTGCCGAAGCCGAGTCACATGACTCACGTGCCGGAACCCGCAGCCCTTCCTCTCCCACTTTAAAGGGAGAGGAGGACCGCCGCCAGGCAAAGCCGCCAGTCGGAGAAGGCCAAAGGACAACGCTGCTTTCTTTCTCTGCAGCTCTCCGCTGCTCGAAGGCGGAGATGGCGCCCCTACGCTCTGTTAAACCTGCAAAATGTAAGGCCAACAGCATCAACCTCATCCTTACTGAAACCTGGCTGAATGAAAGCTCAGGCCCGGCCTTATCACTGGCCATCCCACCTGGCTATTCCATTTTTAGGAAAGACTGCACCTCTCAGAGGTGGAGGCTTTGCCCTCATTGCCAGGGACACCCTTACCATCAGAGATGTTGAAGGCATCCTTGACAGCAACAGCGACTACCTTCCTCTAAAAATCAATGTCTCGCCCAACTACACCATATCCATGCACATTGTCTACAGACCCCCAGGCCCGTGCACTGACTTCCATGACACCCTTATCCCTGCACTGTCTCACATCAAAAAGACCTCACAGGTTCTACTCCTCGGTGACCTCAACCTAGGGCTGAACAACCCCAAAGACCCCTGCGAAACACCTTAAGAAGGCACTCTCCAACCTCGGCTTTGCGCATTCCATTTCTGACCCCACACACACCAAAGGACGCACGCTTGACTGGATCAGTCATCACAACTGCTCCCTTCTCATCACCGCTAACACCCCTATCCCCTGGTCCGACCAACACTACATCCAATTCAACCTCGGAACTAAAAAAAGTGGCTCTTTCTCTGCCACCATCGTGCCTCGCCACCTACGCTAGGAGCTCACGCCTTCTCACAGTCGAGAACCTAGCACCTTACCTCCTTAACCCAGCCCTTCAGGCCCCCTCATCGAATAACCCAGATATACCTTAGCTGACACCTTCAAGGATGTCATTACGTCAGCCGTGGACGCCATTGCTCCCCTGACTCTCAAAAAAGCTAAGAAAGCCAAATATGCCAATTCATGGTTCTCCAAATAACTCCTTGACCAACGTGCGCAAAAGAGGATTGCACTATCCACCTGGAAAGCAAACCCCTCTGAAGCCACTAGACAGAAGTTCAAAGCCATTTCCAAATCATACAAGACTAACATCACTCTGGCAACGCCAGGATTGCTGACGCCAAGTCAGGATCTAAGGAACTATTCACCATCTTTAGGGAACTTGAAAAACCATCTGCCCCCCCCCCTCCCCAGTCATCAAAGATGACAAGTGGTGTAACAGCATTCAATCTGCCATGCTAGAGAAGCTCAACACCCTCCAAACAAAAATGTGTGGCCACCAAAAAGCCCTCTCCCACATTATAGCGAACATGCACGCCAAGCCACCCATCAAGACCACGTCATCCCCGATGTTCGAATTCGAAGACATCACTGAGCAAGAGATCATCACCCTGCTCAACTCTATCAAACCATCCAATTGCAAAGGTGATGCCTGCCCAGCCAGCCTCATCAAAGACTCCGCACCTACCCTAGCCCCCTTCCGTACATCCTTTATCAACTCCTCCTTCCAATCAGGCCATGTCACATCAGGACTTAAGGAAGGGTGGGTAAGCCCACTCCTCAAGAAACCCTCACTCGACCCAACCGTCCCGGGGAATTACAGGCCCATCACGACTGTACCATTCCTGCTCAAAAGTTTGGACAAAGCAGCCTACCTGCAAGTCCAAAAGTTCCTAGAGGACAACAGTCTCCTCAGCCTGCGGCAATCTGGGTTCCGCCCCCGACATGGCACTGAAACGGCCCTCCTAGACCTAAAGAACCAAATGGATGATCTCAGAGGTGCAGGCAAACCTGCCCTCCTACTGCTCCTGGACCTATCCGCAGCGTTCGATCTGGTTGATCACAACACCCTGTGTCACCATCTAGCCACCCTAGCCAACTTCTCCCCTAAAGCCTGCCAGTGGATCACCTCCTTTCTCCAAGAAAGGGCCATGAAAGTCTTTTCAAAAGTCGCCGCCGCCACCCCTGGCCTCCTTACCTGCGGTGTCCCTCAGGGATCCTGTATCGCACCCACATTCTACAACCTCTTTACAAGGCCCCTGTTTAGCATCTTGGACTCCCTTGGTATTTCATATACCAACTATGCGGACGATACGCAGGTACTTATCCCACTCACGGGCGACTACCTAGCAGACTCCAACACCTTCACCTCTATCTACTCTACCATCCAATCCTGGATGGCGGAGAATTGGCTTTGCCTCAATAGCGAAAAGACCGAACTCCTCCTCATTGGGTCACCCTTCACTCTGGGTAACCTCGGAGATCAGTACACCTGCTTCACCATTGATAACATTCTAATCAAGGTCTCAAACCATATTAAGACACTCGGAGTCTACCTCGACTCCGACCTGTCGATGGATAGACGGGTCAATGCTATCGCTGCATCCTAAGCCTACTACTAAAAAAAATACTCAACACAGCCAGGCCCTTCTTGGCCCGTCAAAGTTGCCTCACGATTGCCAGGGCAATTATCGGGTCAAGATTAGACTACTGTAATGCCCTTCTCGTGGGACATCCAACAAAAACCTGGCCAAACTGCAGCTAGCCCAAAACAATGCACTAAGGGCAGCCACCGGCACTGCAAGAAGAAACCATATCTCCGAAATCCGAAGGCAAGTACACTGGCGCCCTGTCAAATAGAGAATTGTCTTCAAAACTCTTGCTCTCACCCACAAATACCTTCACAAACTTGCCCCTCCTTACCTGACTAACAGAATTACCAGGCACACGGCCACAAGACCTCAGATCCCTTTATGCCAACTCAATTGTCACGCCTACTACACGTAAAGTGCGCGCTGGTGGCTCCAGCTTCCCCACCCAAGCAGCCACGCACTGGAACGCTCTGCCACCTCACCTAAGACTCATTGCGTCCCACCTAGCCTTTCGTAAGGCTATCAAAACTAGACTCTTTGTCTAACTTGAATCTGTATCATCCACTGCATATATGCATGCCAATCTGTAACTAAGAGCCCTCCGGGCACCTCTCTGTAATCTTAAGTCTGCGTATCCTCTGTAACAGCGCCTCGATGCCTTATGGGCTGCAAGTACGCTTAACAAATGCAAATAAATAAAATAAATAAACTGCAATTTGCGCCATCCCTGGCAGCACTTCGACCTCCACGGCCTGCAAGCTCCCAATACCTGCGTTCCTGTGCTACATTGTTGTGCATTGTCTGCGGAAGCACGGGTTTGCCTGCAACTCCAAGGGCATCCTCCTAGAACTGCATCTACTCTAATTGGCTTGCAGAGGCGAGGACCAAGAAACTGAGAAGAGTTGACCACCGCGACCACCATCACTCCACAGAGCCTGAAAAGGGCACCAACAAAACAGAACCACTAAGATCCTTTGCTGGGTGTCCATCTGCATGCTAGCGATTGCAGAGATCCACCAAAGTACCTTTCCCCTGTCACCAAGAAGCCTGTGACAGGGTCCGCTGTCGCCTCGCCACAGAACCAGTCCTACTGCAATTGCTTCTTCATTTCAAAGAACAGCCCCACTCCTGGTAAATCTTACATGGAGTCTGCTTGCTTGATTCAGTGACTCTGGGTGCTGCAGATAGCTTGCATCTTGCACCCTTCCAGGTAGCCATAGTTACACTGGGGTGGACAACCCATTGTTCTCTTGCGGTAAAGCCTCCTGCCCTAGGACACTGGTCCTTGAGGCAATTGTTCAGGGCACCATAACTTCCCTGAGATTCTTTTTAACCAACTTTGTTACTTATCTGCAACAGTAGTGAATCCTGCTGGATATTACCTCTCTGAAAAGTTTAAAAAGTTTGCATATATGTTTCAAGTTGATTAAGTTATTTGCTAACCTAAGGCTACTCCACTGTCCTTCTCTGTGAACATCTTTCCTATACTGTACATATATGCCCATATCATTTACTTACCTGTACTTAGTATTACAACAGTGTGCCTTAGTGTTTATTTAAATGCCTTTTTCATTTATATAACTACAGTGTATAAGTGTCTTTTTGTACCAAGATGTGATCAGAGATCTTTGTACCCTACTACAGCCCTCCTTACAATAAGGCTGCTCGTCCATTGCTAGTATACATTTGGGTGATTCAGGCCAAACCTAAGAAGTGTAACCCTGTTCACTCAAGGTGGGCTTTCACATGTTCTGTCTCGGACAGTAACGTTTGTAAACAAAATCCTATCTATTTATGTCTATGTTTCATTATTTCTCTGTATACACCACTCAATCTCACTGAAACTATAGGTATTACTCTCTCGATTTGTCTCCATTATTGTATATATTTTTTTTCAATGTATATGTGAAACGATGTTCTGTCTGCTCCCCCACCCCTTTCTCCCCCTCCCTCTCTGAAGTGATGTGTCCGACAGCAAGTCTCTCCGTTGGTTACACTGTACCTCCATCAGTCGAGACTCTAGCGTTTAGAGCCATGTGCATGTTTTCCAAAGGTCCTGGTCGTCTTATAGTGTTAAGCCTATCGCTCTTACTGACACCCATCCTATCATAACCTTGTTCATTCGTGCCAACAATCCCTCCTTCTCGCTCCCTGCTAACCCTGCCATTCTCTTGGTCAACAGTGATGCATCTAAAAATGTGTCCTAGTTGGTAACAATGTACCTATATCAGTGTATATATGAGTGAATAGATGGTTCTGTAGCAACATGTCTGCTACCTAAATGTGCAGATCTTACTGTTCAGCTTAGCATCTCTCTAGTCCTGCCTATCCACACCACAGTCCCTTTTATTCAATAACCATTCCTCTCCACCTCCCCGTCTTAAGGAATAACAAACTTTTCTAAAAATAATCTACATCCATCACTGCATATTTAAATACATCACTTTCCTACATAGATATGCATTTCCTACAAAATGAATTTCTCAATGTTAGTAGGTTTACATGCATGTTTTTTATAATCTTGTGTGTATGAAGTGTAAGGAAGGCATGGCATCAAACAGTGTAGACAGACCAAGTGATCACAGTTCAAGGGTCTTTACTGAACTTCAATTGGGTTTGAAAAATGCCCATCTAAGGCTAATCAAGAGATGGGAGCAAGCTACGACCACAAAATAATAGCGCAGTCCTAGTCGAGTCGGTCTTTCACGCATCCGTCAACATGGGCATGACTAACACTATCCCTAATGGGATGTGTAGTGTATCCAAAATCCTACTTGCGTTGAGGTCCCTCTGGTTGTGTTTTTTCTGCCTTGAGGGAGCCTTAAAGTCAGCGTGAGTCAAGTACAGAAGAGAGAAGGTGTAAGAGGTCTATGTTCCTTCTACTCCATGAGGGGAGGAAGGGTGGGTGCATGTGAATCTAAGCAGATACAATCATCAGAAATACTATTACGGTGAGTAATGCATGTCTTCTGATGCTTGTGAATCTGTTTCGTTTCACAAGCTGTGCATAGACTGGTGAGCAGTACCCAGAGACGGTGGTGGGATCTGTGAAGGAACCATAGCAAAGAGATGTCCAAGTACCGCTTGTCCCATCTGAGAATCAGACCTAGAGTGTGTATCCAGGCAGCAGTGTTGTGTAAAGATGTGTACAGAACTCCAGGTTGCTGCTTTGCAAATTGACTCAAGAGGAACACTTGCAATGAATGCTATGGTAGCCCCTGTGCCCTGGGTAGAGAGTGTTCTAGGCGTGGAGGGTAGATCTCTCTTGGCAAGAGTGTAAAACAGTGTGATGCAGTTTACAATACCCTTTGAGATGGCCGATTTAGAGACAGGGTTCCCTTCTCTACCAGCTGCCACAGAAACGAAAAACGGGGTTGTTATCCTTAGTGGCTTTGTCTTTTCCAGATTGTAGATAACCGCTCTCATCACATCCAGTGTGTGGAGGCTTCTTTCCGCCAGGTTAGTCGGGTTCTGGAAAAAGGTGGATAGTTCTATGGATTGGGTTACATGGAATTTTTAGATAAACTTAGGCGCAAAGCAAGGGTGTGTGCGCAAAACTAGCATATCTTTGTGAATCGTGACAAATGGGTCTTGAAGTGAAAGGGCCTGCAGTTCACCAACTCTTCTTATAGAGGTGATCGCCACCAGGAAGGCGGTCTTGTAGGCGAGTGCTTTAAGGCTAGCCTTGTGCATTGGTTCATAGGGAGGCCCCATTTGTCTGGTAAGAACAACCTTCAGGTCCCACGCAGAGGCTGGGTTGGAAATAGGGGGATTAAGCCTCTTTATTCCTTCCATAAATGCTTTATCAGAATTTTCCACCACAAAACCTTGCTCTGGGACGTGGTGTATGCCGAAAACGCAGCCAAGTGGACCTTTAGAGAATTGAAAACCAGACCTGAATCCAACAGGTGGGTTAGGCACAGGACAATATATTTAGGTGAGCATTACACCAAATGACAAAGTGCTTCTATTTGCTGCAGTAGCAATGCCTGGTGTTTGGTTTCCATGCCTCTGAGTATGTACATAAATCAATGGGGGAGTTGGCAGTGGCCAAACTCTATGACCTCAGGAGCCATGCTGCTAAGTTGAGAGTTTGAGGGCATGGATGTAGTGTTCCCCCCCCCCCCGTTCTTGAGACAGCATGTTGTACGGGCATGGCAGCTTCCTGGGAGGGGAGACTGACAATGCCATGAGATGGGAGAACCAAGGCTAGCAGGCACACATCAGGGCCCCCAGAATAATCCTAACTAGCTATTGATGCATCTTGTGCACTATTCTGTTGAGCAGGGGAATCGGGGGGGGGGGGGGCAGGGGAGGGGTGGGAAGCTTAGACAAATTTCCCTTACCATCCCCTTGCAGCAGTTCTGAGGGTATCTAGAGGCGTAATCTGTGCATTGGGCGTAACCCAGAGTGCCAAATAAATCGATCTCTGGGAAGCCCTATTCTGAGAAGACGTTGAGTACAATGTCCTGCTGTAACCGCCACTCGTGTTCTACAGGTAGGGGGAAGTCTCTGCTGAGTACATCAACCAGAAGATTCAGTTCCCCTGGAATAAGTTGTGGCAGGAGGAACATTGTATGTTTGAGAAACCACTTCTCTGGGACAGTTTGGATAGTCCTAGAGAGCGAGTGCTCCCTTGTTTAGGTAATACATGGCCGTAGTACTATCTGTGAGGACTACAACTGTCTTCCCCTGGAGGTATGTTTGGAAGGCTTTCAGGGCCAAGTTTAAGTGATTGGATGCTACCACTGGTGACCACACAACGTGCGCTGTCTGTTGAAGGAGGTGAGCCCCCCGCCCATCCTGTCAGATGCGTCTGTAGTGCGAGTGGCTTCCACTTCGGGGGTGGTGAAGGTTTTTCCCTGCAGAAGGTTTTCCCTTGTCCACCACTGCAGAGAATGAACGAGGGCTGCCGAGACAACCACTAGATCCTCCCACTGGCCTGACAACATTGCCCACTCTTGCATGGGGCACATGCGCAGGGAAGCGTGAGGAGCTAGGTAGATGCAGGAGGACATATTCCCAACAGTCGCATTGCCTTGCATACTGTCACCTTGTGACTGGCTACATAGTGAGGGATCTGGAACAGCATGTTCTGAACCCTCTCGTTGGAGGGAAAGACGAGGCCGTCTTTGGTCCTAATTAGAGCCCCCAGAAACGGTTTGACTTGGCTGGGGTTTAGCCCCTTTGATCTTCGAAAGAAAGATGCAATAATGCGCACATTTCCACTAGGTGTTGGACCATATGCACAGCATGTGATTCTAAGCAGATTCACAAGAATCAGAAACAATGTTATACAAAAGAAAACTGTTCAAGAAATGATAAGTCAGGATAGTTCAGCCGTTAGCTTCCCTTCCCTACGTTTTCAGCACGGTACAAGGCGGCTCACTAGAGTTTAGCACATAATCTGGCTTTTCTAGCACGAGGATGCCCATCAAAATCTCAGTATCAGGACCTTCTCTGCCAAAGTCTCTTTGCCATTCAAAGTCTCTTAATTCAGAGGGCCTGATGCAACAAACATTCAAAGTTCCTTTCTCTTCAGGATTCACATATGCACAACTTCTTTGGTAATTCACCCTGGGTTCCCCTCTGCTGGGCTCAGACCAAACTTCTAATTTTCCAAACTTTCCTATATCAAAATTGAAGACTTGACTGCGCAGGATTTTGCTTGACCCGTCGTAGGACCACTTTGATTTACAATTCTTTGTTCTCTTCAATATAACACTAACTTTTACTTCTCAGCTGGATACCTTACAGAGGCTTTCGATTGAGCACACACACGGTGCCTGACCACTCTGTCAAAGGTATTGTATCAAAGTCTCTTCAAAGATCAAAATTTCATCAGCAGTTCAACTTCACTTGCGTCTTTTCTCTCACGCGTTTTAACAATGTTCATTCCAGAGCTCGCCATACAATGTTGCCGCTTGTAACCTTGGATTCAACACAGACCGGTCTTGTATCGGTCTCCCCAACTCACCGGCTGTGTTGACTTCACCAATGCTTTTTTTCATGGAGCCAAGGACGGTACAACTGTGGCTGCTGCTTCTCACCATCTTGTTTACTGACGCTGGAGGGCCCCAGGTTCCTCCAACACAACATGATTCTTCAGCCTGGTTTTCTCATTTTACGCTTTCTAATCTCGAGGGCTCGTGAAAATAACTGTCTCTTGACAGAAAGGTCAAGAGGAATTTCCCGCCTTGCGATCCCCTCCTGATTTGCGGCCTTTCATCTCTCGTTCAGCTGCTGTCTCGAACTTGCTGTTTCTTTGTGTGCTTTGCCTCGCTCAATGTGCTCTTTCTTGCTCTGCCTTATATCCGTATGGGGAAGCTATGCAAGTGTCCAACTACAATGAACAACAAAATACCAGCCCTATACTGCAGCATTTAATCTGACTTATACTTCATCAATAGTGACAAGTATATAAACATAATTAGTACATTTTAAAAATTCAAATTTAAGTAATCTGATTAATAATTTAATTAATAATTCACTTTTTTTTTTAACGAAAAGGTAACATTTTGCATTTCTTTTTCAAATGGTTGCAAATTAAGAAAAGAAAACAAGTTAGACCTTGGCCGGTGCCTTTGTCAAACTGTGTTGATGTATTAGGACCCTGCGTTTTAAGAAAGTAAAGCTTCCGATGATAACATTCTGGAAGCGACCAAATAATGGACAATGTTACTTAAATATCACGTCGGCAGAAATAGAATTTTCATTTCACACTTGGTCTTGAAAGGAAAATAATGCCATTAGACATCCTCAAATTGACACATTGAGTTTTATATAAGTAGGATGCCATTTATTTTTAATATATCAATTTTCTACACAAGGGCACGCCATGTGCTCAGTGTTAGGAAAGCTCTCTCTTGGAGCAACTTTTCCTTCACCTTTTATGGAACTCCTAACTTTTTCTTTTGTTTTTGCACTTTGTCCTGACTTTCTGCAGTAAAATGAAGATGAGCATCACTCCACTGGCCTTTTGCTCATATGTTATGGGGAAACTGACTAGTCCTTCAGACTGTTAGTACTGGGAAACATTTTCCCTTGGTCTTTTATTTGTGTTATCTGTTTGGGCAACTTAACATTGCATAATGCATCTTCCAATGCAGTGCCCAATGGGGTTTCCTTTGTGTGACCCTAGACTACACTCAGAGGATTTGTTGGTTACTTTGAAATGTGCCTAAAGAAAAGCAGGTGGTAGCAGTTACTTATTCACAATGTTTACTGTATTTTACCTTTACCACTTTGGCTACTAACTAGCTAGTGTCCCCAACATGGCATGCCACAACATTTTTCGCTTGTTCTTTGGCCATTTTGTCTTTTTGTCTTCTTCCTGCTTTCTCGGGTCAGGAAAATCACTTTATTGTCAAGCATTTGCCCAGGAAAACATTGCTTTTCACAGGCTAGTCCATGCTATGTGTGTTTGGAAGCCAGGAAGTAGGTTGGGCCTGGCTGGTCCCAGTACACAAACTGGTTTCTGTATCTTGAGTGTATGCATGAGTTTCACCAACAGTGGTCCTGATGGTCCACTGCTTGGGTGTGATTGAGGACAGATCTTCATTGGTTGGGCTGAGTTTCTGTGCTCACCTGAATTTTTCCATTAGAAGAGTTCTACAGCTACTCCCCAGAGATCCTGCGAGGAGCCAAGTATCCTGCAGAGCCGAGAAGACTTGGGAAGACCCGTGGACCGATCCTGAGAAAGCCTGGCGAGCAACATTTGCTACAGTTGGAGCCCTGTCTGGCTAGTGATCTTACAAGACCTTCAACAGTGCTTTGACCCATAACATTGGTGGGAACACCCATTCTCGACTTCTTCTTGGTGCCTGTCTACTTGGAGTCTTCGGAAGCGTTCCTGGGCCATCCAATGGACTGACCATCTCCAATGTGGGTTACCACAGTTAAAAATCCATGTTTCGAGTCCTTACTGAGAAATTACAACAGCCTAGCATCAAAAAGGGCCCAAGATAGAGGACCGAATTCAACCGCAACATTGGAGTCCCCTGTTGTCGTCATGCATTGGTGACCGCCACTGAAACCGGGATTCCTGCATCTGGTCACGTGCCTAGAGGAGGCCTGCACCGGTGTGTGCTGCATTCATCCACATGAACAGGTTGCACCAGCTCTTGGACCTGACCAGAACTCTTATTGCACCCACAGCTCCTGGCGTCTTTCGACCAGAACCAACAGCGGGAAAAGGGACCTCTGGCGACCCTCCATTGACCCGTCAAGTCTGGAGAAAATTCGTAGTACAGGGTTTGGGGAGTGGGAAGCGGGGGGTGGGTAAGTTACAGTGGTACTTACATGCACCCTAAGCTTGATCCCTTTAAAAGTTTGCTAACTATTAAATAGGTTTACAACTTTTTCGCTACACTTGTTGCCGAAGGCTCTCCAAAAGTTAACACAGTCTTACTCCCCAGTATACGTCGTCTTCTGACCATTGGATCCTTCTTCTGTTGGGGGAGTTTTCCTAAAGTCCTACTTGTAGGTAAGACTTTAGTAAGCTATCCTAGTGGTTTGTAGATCCCCACTTTTAGTATGTACCACTCAAGTACCTTGGTGGAGTGGCAGAGCAATCAGTCTTCTCTGAAGAGGAAAATGTGAGCTGCAGGCAAGTACACTGAACCTAGCTAGTAATGCACATCAAATAAACATACATTTATATTAAAATATAGATTTATTGTATTTACACAAGAGTCACTGTTAAATACTTAGCACAATAAACCAACACACACAGGTATACTTTACAGTATTTCAAAAGGCCACTTCTTAGTTGGTAGTTGCTGAACGTGCACAATTGTTACAGGAGTTTGAGAGGTCTACCATATTATCGGTAATAACGCGCACCCAAAAGTAATACACTAATTGCATTTAGTCAGCAAACACATAAGATAGTGATTTTTGGGAAGGAAAAGAGATGGTTAGTGTTATCCTAGTGGAGCTTTGGGTTCTGGAGGCAGTTTTGCAGCACAGCAAGTCTTTCAAAGTTGAAAATGCAACCCTAGCAAAAGGTCAGTTTGTAGTCTTGCAAAGCAGTCAAAATCAAAAGATCCTGTGGATACTTTCTAGTCTCGAGAAGATACAAGAAGGCTTAACCAACGTTGGAGACCCTGTTAAAGGACAAGAGACGCAAGCAGCAGCTTGAGTCAGAGGTAAGAGGCGGTTACCCTGTACAGCTCTGCATGCATTCCAACGCTCTGGGGAGACTTTCTGTAATCAGGTAAGCAATATATTTTCCCACACAGTACCTCAGTTTAGAATAAAATGTTTGTGCTGGATGCTCCGCAATGTTGCAGCTCTAGACCCGACCTCTGGATTCCTTGGTCTGATGATGAAAGGCAGGGATCTCAGCATCAGTCTCAAGGGAGGACCTCTGGCACAACTTTCAGCAACTTCTCTGGTCACTCTGCGGTTTTGGCACCTTTTCTGCAGCACCAACAAAGGACGTGATTCGCCATGTTAATCTTCTTCACTTCTTACAGTCTTAAACTCTGCTGAGGGGGTCCTATGAGAGTTGGATCGGATATCTGGAGAGCAAAGATTTGGACGGATACAACTTTTTCCACGACGTTGTATTCTAAATGGGCAGCGGGTCTCCTGGTACCAGGGTTCCACAGCTCTGGAAACTCACAGGACCTCGGCAGATGGATCAAATCAATGCTAGTGCTGGGACAGTTTGTTCCCACCAGTCAAATGCAAGGCGTCATCTTCGGAGTTCCTCTGTTGCACAGAAAACTGTGTCAGGACAGCAGTTGTCGCTTCAGTGTTGCAAAGGGTCTGAAAGCATGTCTGGTCGTCTTCTTCAGTTACTTCAGCTTCCAGTGGTCGACTTGCTTTTTACTCCAGGAACCTCACCTTTTACGCAGTTCCAGCACTCACTCCTCTGAAATCTTTCTCAACAGTTTACAGAAAGGGGCGCTGGCTGTCCAATCCATTCAGGCACACTGGGAGACAAAGGACAGTGGGGTGGAAAACTCCTCCCCAACTTTCTGCCTGGAGCCTAGGCAGGGACACCCAATGGTTCCCGCTAAAGGCAAAACACATACACACAGGCCTCCCCCCTCCCAGAGTGGTAGAAGGACTGACAAAACACCCACGCTAGTAACGGCAAAAAAAGAAGGGAGGCTCCAAGTTGGTACTTGGGTGCCCCTGTTGTGCACTACAGAAGCTATGGACATAGCCTGTGGTAGAAGAATTACACAATAGAACACGTCCACTGCCATCAGCCATAACTAGGATATTGTCTTTCCGACTAAAAAGACACATGAGCAGAGAGAAGGGGGATAATAGATATCCCTTTGGCACTCCAACTAATGTGGTGTGTGCCAATCCCACAGACTATAACGTTTTAGGAGAGATACTAATATTAAAAACTATAGTTAATCTAGGATAAAGAAAATAATCACAAAGGAGGACCCCAAGGGTCCCCAGCAACACTGCCCATAAGGAGCTTTGTGCTGCATTAGTAAAATACACAGATGCCTTTAAGAGTTATTTAAGAGTTATGTAGAAAAATATATTCCATAGTACAGGTAAAACACAAAGTAAGTTCCAAAAGACAGAGCCCATAAGAATGAATGAGTGGAAAAAGGCTCCACTCATTCATGATTTCAGAAAAAGGTCCAGAAGTCCAGCAAAAGGTTCCGGGGGTCACAAATTAATTGTTACTCACTGGAGTGATTAACTTACTCCTAGTCCATAATCCCCTTTCCTCACCCTGTATGGGCATCCCTCTCTAGGGACGGAAACAGAACAGAACCTTTTTTGGCCAGAAAAATAACACTCCCCTTTAAATTTTTACACGCGCAGGGGGCGCAACCCGGGGAGTATGCACTCATTTAATCCTGCACACTGGCGCCACATCTCAGTCCCCTTTGACGCGTCGGCGGTATTGAACTGCTCAACCTCGCTGCTCTCATTTTAGGGGGAAGGATGGTGGGACATATGGAGGAAAAGAAACTATGGACTACGAGTATGTTAGTCACTCCGGTTGAGTAACAATTACTTCTACGTCCCATCCCCTTTCCTTCATCCTGAATAAGCGACTACAACTGATGAAAACACCCTGGGAGCAGAGCTTGACACTCTATGCAAACAGATTACGAAGGACAGCCTGGCTAAACGCAGCATCAGCCCTGGCACTGGTATCCAGACAGTAGTGCTTACAGAAGGCCGATGGAGTGGCCCGTGTCGCAGCTCTGCTAATTACTTGCCATGGTACGTGACGTTGGAAGGCAAGGGCCGATCCTTGCCCGTTATAGCATGAGCGTGAATGCCCCATGGGGACTCCTTGCACCAAGCCTTTTATGCCTCCTCGATGTCAGCAGTCATCCATCTGGCTATTGATGTCTTGGACGCTTGTTGTCCAGGCCTTGAGCCTCCAAATATGACAAATAAGGCGTCAGTCTTGCGAAAGGCCTTGGTCCTGATGAGATGGAATTTTAAAGTTCTTCTGACGTTTAGACGGTGGAGCGCCTTTTCGGCGTCTTCCTTGCGATTTGGAAAGAAAGCATGGAGCACGATCTCTTTGTTAATGTGGAAAGAGGAGACAACTTTTGGTAAGAATCTGGGGTACGTGTGGAGCACGACCTTGTCTTGATGAAAGGTAATGTAGGGATCGGAAGCCACCAGAGCCTAAACTTCGCTAGCTCTGTGAGCTGAAGAGAGTCCCACTAGTAGCGCCGTTTTGAGCGTGTCCAGTTTGATGTCCATTGTGGCCATGGGGTCGAATGGTTTATGCGCAAGGGTGCTAAGAACAACGTTAAGATCCCAGACGGAGTGCGAGCGTCCCGTCAACCGCGCGGGTGTGGGCGTACTGGTCAACCCCGCTAGATGCCTCTTCACCACTAGATTAGCTGAGGAAAAACCAGTCCGAGTTCCTGTATGCGCCAATGGCCTCCAGGTATGTTCTGCAGGTGTTGACCTGGACCCCTGATCGGGCCAAGTATACCAAAAAAGACAACACCAGGTCCAGAGTGCAAGATAGCGGGGTGACTGCATTTTCCTTGGACTAGAAGCAGAACCCCAGTCTATTTGCTCTTATACTGCTTTTGAGAAGCCTGACTCCTGGCTCCCTGGATGATTTCTAGGTTGTCCTGGGACAGCTGGGGATATTGCAGAGTCACCTGCTCTGGAACCAGGCTGCTATGGTGAATCACTGCACCCCTCCGACCTCCTGTTGCACCAGGAGCAGGCCCTCCCGAAGCGGGAGAGGGACTTCTGGTGGTTGACAGCTGCCATAGGTCTGGGAACCGAGGCCTGGCTGGCCACTGCGGCGTATGAGGATGAGATGTAGCTGCCAGGATTGTCTGATCTTGCAAACAACCTTGTGGATGTGCGCAGTAGGAGGAAAAGCGTACGCCCACATCCCATCCCAGGGGATCTGGAGCATGTCCCCGAGAGAACTGTGCCCCAGGAGGCGAACTGCTGACAAGCATGGTTGCAAACAGGTCTGATCGGGTGACCCCACCTGCTGAAAAACTCCTGAAGGACTCATGTTCAGCTGCCACTCTTAATTGTCGGAGCTAATCCGACCGTCTGTCCACTTCGAGGTTCGATTCTCCTGGCAGATGGGACATTGAGATCCAGATGTCCTGCTCAATAGCCCAGTCAGCCTACATAGGAGAGGGGGGGGATCTGGTGCCCCCCTGCTTGTTATGTAATACATGCAGGTAGAGTTGCCCGTCCGAATGCAAACTGTACTGCTCCTGATCAAGGGCAGGAATGTCTCGTGTGAGCCAAATGGCCATAATTTCCAGACAATTGATGTGGTTTTGCTGTTCGTTCCTGGACCAGAGACCATGTATTGAATGAGCCCCCAGAGTAGTACCGCACCCCTGCAGTGAGGAGTCCGTAGTCATAGTATGATCTATCGAAGGCGGTCTGAATACCATCAGGTTCACATCCTGCCTCCACCACATGAGGTCCAGCTGTAGGAGCGCAGGTATAGTGATCAGGGCTCCCTGATGACCCGACTCCTGATCCCAGGATGCCGAAAAATGCAGCTGCAGCCACATTCGCAGCATGGCATAAGGAATAGCCAGGAAGCATTTCACCAGTACTTCTGGTAGGTGCTGGTACCACCAAGCCTTAGTTACTGTTCTGCTGAGGAAGTGAGCAACGAAAGCCTTGATCGCTGCTACTTTCCCCCCTGTGGGGGAACACCTTCTGCTTCTGAAGGTCCCACAGCATCCTCAGAAACACCAGAGTTTGTGTAGGGTGGAGCTGAGACTTTTGATTCGGATTAAGAACCCCAGTTCGTAGAGCGTAGTCATGAGTCTGGTCGTTGAGTACCTGACCTGCTCCGGGGGACTGCCCTCTGACCAACCAGTCGTCACAGTAAGGATACACATGGAGGCCTTCCAACCGGAGCAGGGCCGCCACCGTGTTCATCAGTCTTGTGATTACCCTTCGCGCCTAGTTCAATCCGAATTGCAGCACCTTGTATTGAAAGTGAAAGCCTATGACCCGGAACCTGAGGAAGGATCGATGGTGCTGCACTATGGGGACATACAAATATGCATATTTCAGATCCAGGGATCACGTCTAGTCCCCCCAACAGAGCGTGTCGGTTATAAGCACTGGCGTCACTATTTTGAACTTCTGCAGGTTAAGTAGGTTAAATATAGATTGAGGAAGGAAATATCTAGGACCACTCCAGGCCCACCTGGTTCTTCTTTTGAATGGCCAAGATGCGGGAGTAAAAGCCCTTCCCTGGCAGAGGAAGAGGAACTTCCTCCACCAACTCGTTCTCAACCAGGTAACGAATCTCCACAAAGAGTGAAGGAGGCCTGTGGAAGGGGGAAAACAGGGGGGGTATGGGGGGGGGGGGTTGGACAGCAGGGGAAGTCGGACACCTGAGCAGACCACCAAAATCACCCATGAGTCATTGACCCGTGAGCGCCAAGCTTGACTGTGTAGGGCCAGCCGGCCTCCGACTGGGGTGCTGTGGACCTGAGAAGAGCCTTCATTGCTTTTCAGGGTCTGAGGCTGTTGACTGAGAGGGGGACAGAAAAACACCCTTGTGCAAAAACATCTGGTGTTTTCACCTGTGTTGGCTGGGTGACCCGTCTGGTTGCCTGGACCAGTGGTCCTGGAAGCCCCAGAAACCACCAAATGATAGTCCTCTGTCTGATTGAGAGTAGCCTTGTGAGAAGGTGTTGGCTGCTGGTTTGATGAGAATGGCCAAGGACTTGACTGTGAACTGCTCTTTATCGAGTTACTTGTCGGTGAAGGTTTGGAACAAATCACTGCCCTCAAAGGGTAGGTCTAGGGTCCTGTCTTGAACACCAGGATTGAATCTGGTTGCCTTAAGCCATGCCATCCTTCTCATGTCCGTTGCCACACAAATAGCCCTGCTTGCAGTATCTATGTGTGCCACCGTGGACTCCATGATGTCTTGTGCCACATGTTTCGCTTCTGCGAGCTCCGCCTTGAAAGAGGCTTGTTTGTCAGCCAGAATATCCGGCAACAGGTCAGCTATCTCTCTCTGCAGTGTTGGTTAGCCGCTGCTAGGATGGCATTGGCATGCCTGAGGTGAAGACCTGCGTTTCAGTAGGCCATCTTCCCGTAGGCCCCAAGTATTTTCTCTTCCTTGCCCAGCAAGGCTGAAGTTGCAGTGCTCAGGATGGAGGTCTGGGGCTTGGCATTTGTAGATACCGCCGCAATCACTGAAGACAGTGGCTGGGGGTTCACTGACAAGAGCAGAGTCTCCCTCCACCTGTGTGGGGCTTGAGCCATCTCTTCTTCGCTGAAGGTCCAGGCGCTGGTGCTTTAGGCACTGCTACTGGAATTACCAGAGGGATGGGCAATGGGGGTAGAGGTAAAGGCTGAGTAGGCACTGGCTGAGGTGTGGGAGGCAGCATCTCCATGATTATGCTCTTGAAATTGTTCCCCATCTGTGGAGACCGCATGAGAGTCATGGATTTGTCCAAAAAAAACTATCCTTGCAAGCGGGTGGAGGAAGCGATCCTGAACTAGCGCCTGCTGTGGAGAAGTAAAGGCCTGTTATCGGCTCCCTCCTTGCGAGTACATGCCCTCATGGTACCTGGGCTGACCTCAGAATGACTGGTAAGACGTCCAACGTGATCAGAGTCATAGGGCCCCAATCTGTCAGGCTGCAGGCTCTCGCCTTTGTGCTTCACCATGTTGGCAGGCTTTTGTCCTGGGCGCCATCTTGACTGCATGCACCGCCATTTTGTCAGTGAATTCTGCACGTGCCGCTATGGACAACATGGGCCTGGGCTCGGCCTGCATGCCTGGGTGCATTAGTGTTGCCCCACCCTGTACCACAGGCGTGGGTCTAGTGGGCAATTGGCCCTTGGCCATGAGGCTGGTAGTGCTGTCTGCGCTGCGAGAATGCACCCTCCCAGGCGTGTGCCTGGTAGCAGAGGTAGGCCCCTCGGGATGTGTCCCGGTACCGAAACCCGTAGGCCCCTCGGCAGTAGAACCGGTAGGGCCCTTAGAGGCCCCAGCCCTTAAACTGATAGCTACAAGAGCAACAGTGTCCTTGCTGCCGGTGCAAGTGTCTAACTGACCACTCCCATTGGTAGGCTTCCCCAGGAAGAAGTCGCCCCTGCAGGGTGCTTTTGAAAAGAGTACGCTTAACTTCTTGGTCTTTCTGCATACATATTCCTTAATGCTCTTCAGTGGTATTCTGGAGAACACACTCTACCTCGCTAGCCCGTTTCTAAGGAATCGGGGTGTGAGTGACACACGCTGAGCAGCCTTCCGATCCGTGGTCTTCCCCGAGGCATCAGAGGCAACGCACGTGTGGATCCAAAGTAGGGAATGAACCGTTGCACGGCAGGCACCTGCCGAAGCCAGCCGCCGTCGAAATGCGCCGGGGAAGGACTAGGGCGCCGGTGGACGGTGTTCCCAACTTGAAAATTAGAAAGAACAAAAGGGTAGGGGGCAAGCAAATGAAATTACAAGGCATGAGGCCTCACCCAGGAGCACTGGTGAAAGCGGTCCGTTCCTGTAGAAGCATAAACGAGGACTGAGGTGCAGCGGCGATGGGCAGGGTTAGGGTATAGCATGCTCCTAGGGCCGTGCCCCAGTGCGCATAACAAATTTAAAGGGAAAGTGTCATTTCTCTGGTGAAAAAAGGTTCTGTCTCCGTCCATAGAGAATAACGCCCATACAGGATGGAGGAAAGGTGACAGGACGTAGGAGTAAAATGATACATTTCCCTAACATCTTCACAACCAGAGGACCCTCTCCCTCATGTTTTCCCAGCTCCCAAAACTCTTGGAAAACTTTGTGAACGGGCACAAGGTCCCATTCAAGTTAGGGTTGGACTTTGTAAGTGAGGGTTGTTATTCCTGTGGACTGTCAGTGCAAATACTAATTACTTCCCTTCCCTTTCAGATACTGGGTGAATTGATTTGGTACTGAAACTGTAATTGTGTATATGTATTTTATGATTTAGTGCGTGTGATATTACATGTAATTAATAATAGTTCATAGTGTGTGTTTTGGCCAGTAATAATTCAAGCATTTTTGTACCTATCTGTCTAAGTGTAACCCTTTATTGCTCAATGTCTGACTCATTGTGGACCCCTTTTACCACTCTCCCCTCTCCTGAGACTCAGCCTTGACCACTCTCCATGCTAACTTGATTGTTTTGGCTAAGCGCCCATAGTTACCCTGTTCACTATTAGGTTGGCCTTCTAAACATCGGTCCATCAGACCAGAGTTTAGAAACGCAGTCTAACATTACGTGATAAAAAGTAGTCAAGTGAAATTAAAAGAAAGATGTTTTCCAAATTTGGATTATGTGAGAGAATGTAACATTTTCATTTGCAATAAAAGCACTGGGAATAAAACATGGAAGAATCAATTCTGCAAGGAACAATTAAATTATTGTGTTGAAAAAACCGAATCCGATTTCTTATCACATGCTTCCTATTGCTTACACTTTTTCGAAAATCCTATTGATGGATGGTCTGTCTTTTCTAGGGTTATGTACATGAACAGTGTAAAAGGCGTTGATCTGTGTAGTTAAACATTGCTGTTGCAATACAAAATATAACAATATTCAAAATTCTACTGTGCGCAACTATTGAAAAGCAAAAATCTCATCTTCCGTTTGAGAGAAGGGACTAAACAAACCAATCATGTATGTACATTTAATGACTCTTCCGCATTTTGCGTTCGGATAGGTGATTGCGTAGATGGTGACAGACATTTGGCTATGCTGTGCACCAACTTTTGCCTTCTCACCACTCACTACCACTGAGGTAGAAAACATCTTGAGAATAAAACCATCTAACTGCCAAGGCGACCCTTACCCAGCCCCTATCAATAAGAACTCTGCTCACGATCTAGCCCCTTTTATCACGGCTTTCATAAACTCTTCCTTTAAATCAGGTATTGTCCCTGACAACCTCAAGGACGCTTGGGTGATCCCATTGCTTAAAAAAACCATCCCTTGACCCCAACATACCTACCAACTTCAGACCCATGACCACTGTCCCATTTTTGCTCAAGACCCTAGACCGCGCAGCATACCTCCAGATCCAAGACTACCTGGAATCCAACAATCTACTAGGTCTACGACAATCAGGATTCCGGCTCAGACACGGGACCGAAACGGCTCTGGATAGACTTAAAAACCCAAATTGAGGTACTGAAGGACAAGGGTAAATTAGCACTGCTACTTCTCCTCGACCTTCCTGCAGCATTCACTCTAGTCAACCACCAGATCCTATGCAGTCACCTCCACTCTGCTGCCCACTTCTCCACTTCAGCCACGGCCTGGATCAAATAATTTCTGAGCAATAGATCCATGAGGGTCTTTGCTCCGGGCGCCTCCGCAGATCCATCTCCCATTCATTGCGGCGTTCCACATGGATCATGCGTGTCACCCACACTCTAACATTTTCACGAAACCTCTCTTCGATGTGCTTGACTATCTGGGTGTTTCCTACACAAACTATGCAGACACCCAAATACTCATTCCCATCACAGGTGATTATCTAGCTGACTCTAAGGCCCTCAACGACGTCTACCTGGTCATCCAAGCTTGGATGGCCCAACACCAGTTATGCCTAAATGACTACAAGACTGAGCTCCTCATCTTGGGCACGTCGTAGCGCCTTCGCAAACTAGAGCCTGCCTACAAGTCTTTTGCCATTGACGGCAACACCACCCAAATCTCGAAGGACACCAAAACTTTAGGTTTCTACCTAGACGCCACCTTATCCTTATCTCGACAAACGCAGTCAGATCAGCCTCTGCATACACATGTAAACTCATTGCAGCCTGCAGACAGTTTCTGACCACCCCCAACACTGTCACACTAGCTAGAACCCTCATCATGGCCAAAATTGACTATTGTAGTGCCCTCTACTTAGGAACCAGCCAAGAGAACCTGAATAAACTTCAAATAACCCAAAACAACGCTATTAGAGCTGCCCTAAACATCCCTCGAAACCATCACATTTCCAAATCCAGAACCAATCTAAAGTGGTTACCTGTGAAACAGAGAATCTCACTGAAAGCACTGGCCCTCTCACACAAATGCTTGGCAAACAAGGCCCCCCCTACCTCTGCTGCCGGTTGTCCCGCCACTCGACATCCAGACCTCTAAGAACCGCCCAGACCCACTGTCTCAAGTTCCCGAGGTTCAAACTCCAAAGAGCGGGGGGCACAAGCTTCCCTGTCTTAGCTTCCAAGCTATGGAACGCCCTCCCTGTTACAATCAGATCTGAAGACTCTCAATACTTTCAAAGCCAAAACCAAATCCTGGCTCTTCACCCAGCACTAGACTCGCTCCTCACACCTTGCCGTCACACTCCTTTTATCTACATAGACATTTGCCATGCCCCATGTCTTACCTGCATTGTAATTTATGTATATAAATCTGCTTGCTTATTATCTTATGTTTTAGTGTTATATATGTATATATGCGCTGAAATGTAACCTTGTACATACTCGTAAATCTTTTATGTATATCTTTATGCTCTGTATGTAACCTGTGCTTAAATTGTGCCCCGATGCCTCTGGGCCTGATGGTTTGCGCATTATAAATAAACAAATACAAATAATACAACTTCATGACAAGGGACGTGACATAGTAGCCTGACATGCAGTCTCACTGGGTGCAATTTATTTCCGCTGGGACACTTGAGATTAGGGAGTTCGATCAACTGATAAGATTATCACAAAGTGGCAATTTAGGTCCTGCGTGATTTGCATGTGTAAATATCTGAAAATAGAGTATGCATTTAAAGAAAACATTTATGCTATATACGCTCCAAAATACATGCCTTATCGATTGGTCAAATAAAATTCCTCAGACAACCTCTCCTTTATCCACTGGAGGCAAGAATCTGACATAGGAGAGACTACAGAGGGATGCTGCAAGACTGCTGCTGGGATACCACTTGACAATGCCATCAACTGCAAAGCACAGGTCTGCACTTTCACTGACAGGGCATACCTTCAGCAGCATCCTTCTCCATTGAAGTGGGGGAAGACCTGCATCACCAAGGTCCCCTTCCCGGAGTCCTTAAGAGTCATGGGCCTGTAGTTGGCATCCACCTTCCGTAGAGAGAACTTCAGCAGTTACCAGATCTTCAGCAGGCTGGTGCTGTGAAAACTCCAAACACATGGACATTGCTGCACTGCTGCTGAAGTCTCTAAAAGGGGAAGCCCGTGTCTACGTGCCAGTAGAAGCTCTGAGAGAAGTCTTTGAGGATCTGTTAGCACAGATGGAGGGTGCATAAGTACCATGGTGTAGATCCATAAAATCAATAATGCTCTCCCTGGACTTACTCCAGCTGTGGTTTAGCACCACACTTATGAGCCAAGGATCCAAAAGGCTGATGGAAAATGATTTTGATGAATTGACCAGTGTCAGTAGGCTGGCTTCTTCTACTAGGTCTTTGAATTCTGGGCACATAAACCTGTATTTGTGAGAGATCTATATTGATTTGATCACTAATGCATATGTTGATCTGAACACTAATCCACACAATAGAGCGCTACATATAAAATTCTGTTTTGGTATACTCCCCATTGCTAACTGCCAAATTGAACAATGATAATGGTGTCGAGGACCTTTGCAGAGTATGCCATTTTCCAAAAGAAACCCTGATTCACTTTATTTTCCTCTGCCCATGATACAGAAATTTTAGAAGCTATTGCATGTTGCCCATGCTAAGGTAAGGACATATACAACTAACAAGAGATGCAATAGCACTGTGTAAATCCACCTACTCAGATGCTGCAATTATTAAAATCAGTGTGTATATTGCCGTAGCATAAGCCAAAAGGAAATCCATGGTTAACGTTTAAACTGGGATTTGTAAGCAGTTTGTACTGTAATATTTGAGTATATGCGCCAATTCTTTGACGTTAGATAATAGGATAGACTGGAGCTCAGATTGTGGTTATAGCATTCCCTTTAACCTTTTTTTTTGCTGACAACCAGTTTGTGAAATTTTTTAATGTTCAATACTATTTGCATGTTATTATATTAGCCCTTCTTGTATTTTATTCTTACAGGCATATGGATTGTGTTTTTATGTACATTTTGCTTTACGATGTATGTTGAATAAACCAATAAACAAACAGAAGCTGCATGGGGACAGCCCATGTACATCATCCAGTGGGTCCTTCAATGTGTGATTGAAATCAGAGTATCGTCTTCAGACACAGCCTGGCGATTGCCTGAACCACAAGGCTGCTGACAGAGACCAGAACCATGGGACCAATCTGTTGTAATTGTAAAAAGGAAAACATTTGATGCTGTGACCCATTGACTGCCAACATCACATTGTGCAGTGACAGCAGTTGTTGCCAAGGGCATGGTCTTACCCGAGGTTGCAGTCCGTTCTGACTCTCGTTCAAGAGGGTGTTTTTGCATTCATGTAATGTTCCACTAGGTCTCTTCACCGACATTGAACGTAAAGTCCTTCCCATGAGCTACTCTTGCCGTATGTAGTGGAAACGGAGTATACAAATCATGTTTATTGTATTATGTTGTTTCAGCAGAGACTGCCAGAATCTGAAACAGTGCAACATGGTGCAAGTCTCAGCAGCTCATGTCCCAGACCAGGAAATGTTGAGGCGTGAAGCCGAACCACGACTAACCGCTCAGAAGAAGCAACTTACCGTTTGGAAAACCTTTATTCGACAAGAAGTCATCAGGTTCAAACACATCACAAAATACATGGCATTAATATAATAAAAATCTAAAAACCTGCTGTATTTCGCTGAAAATGTCTAACTATGCAACTGCAACACGTCACCTGTAAATATGTAACTATGTTAATCTATAGTATGTAACCTATGTATATGAAAGAAATGCGCCCAGATGCCTTCGGGCTTGGAGCGCTATACAAATAAATAAAATACAAATAGCCATTAAAAGGAGAATTCATTCGTATCTCAGAATATTACTTCAAGTTCTATGACAAAAAGCATTTGAAGTCAATCATACGATGAGAGTGCAACTATTGCATAAACCATAAGCGCCTTCATCCACTTAACATAAAACATGCTAAATCTAAAAAGCATTTGTTTTTAAAACATTGTAATTTTAGGAGAGCTATGGTTGCAGCCTAAAACACTTAATTTCAGAACAATAATACACAATTGGGAAAGGGCATCATAAGTGCCCTCCTCCTCAGCAGTCAAGCTCTATGCATGTAACGAGCAGCAGCTAACAGTACTAAAGGAAGAACGTTGGGTTAAAAATAGCAATGCGGGTCTAAGCGAATCAAAATGTGCCTCCAGCAGTATAGGTCTCAAACATCTTAACTGCAGGGTTGACGCACAAAGAAAAAGGAAATGTGAGACCGTCTCCTTAGCAGCTCTAAACATTGAGCACTCATCTGAATCAAAGCCCTTCCATGCATGCGTAAGAACAGCAGTGGGCAAAATACCTAGCCTAAGCCAGGTGTACAATGATTTCTCAGAAACTGGGGTGAGTAAATCCAAATAGGCTTTAAAACCAACCTCCTGCCCATGTTCCAGATACTCAAAGCCCAACTTTAGCTTTGATGTGTCTAAGAGGATCCCGCGCTTTCTGCTTAGAAAGTTGCTTGAGCCTACTGAAGCTTGAAGCGCCGAGGTTCTGTGAGTTTTCCCAGAACCCACATTCAAGTTGGTCAATACGGCTTTCACATGGGCAATCGATTTCAAGCTTTTTCCTCCATCAAGTGACATGATATGTAGCAATGCATCCCTGCACTGCCTTAAAACTGGTTGGGTCTACACTTTTATCAAAGGGGATGCTGACCTAAACTTAATTTCTACACCCAATGGAGTAGTGCCATATTCGAAGTGTACTAGAGCTGTCGGTGCACGTACAGGTAATAACAATAGCTTCTTCATAAAGTTATTTTCCCTAACAAGCATCTTCTCAGCCTTTGCATACCCCCCACAGTTCCGACCCATAAAAAGCTGCTGACAAAGCCTGCTTCTGGTATAATTCCAGTGCCGGCGACATAGCACCGCTCTCATGATGGCCGAAGAAAGACAGAATTGCACCGCTAGACTTTTATAGTGTGATGGCAGCCCTGTTGGCCTGGGCCACTCATACTGGGCTTTCCTGGAATTAATCTTACTTCAAGGTAATCGAAACCGTTGACCTTTTCTATTGGGTCATCCACTATCATCAACTTGATCAAAATATGCTTTCTGAATTGGTGTCTAAAAACCATAGACTTGATTTTAGTCGTGTTCACAGCAAGGCCAAGATCTTTACATTTCCTCAGAATGACAGAGGGAGATTGCTTCAGACCCTGCGGGGTGGTGGCAATCAAGACTGCATCATTTGCATAGAACAGGGCCAGGAGCTTCATGAGGACAACTTGGGGCATTCCAGGCACCCACTTAATACACCTATAATCTCTTGAACATAGAAGGTTAAATAAAAGTGGGGCCAGGACACAACTTTGCTGAACACCCGAGCCTACCCCAAAAGAAAAATGTCGGTTTGCCTCCCGAACAATAACGGACACATGCTTCCGTGTCTGACTAAAGTAGTGTTAATATAGAAATCGGGTACCAGGGAACCTTTAGCGCTGCCAGTACCTGCCACGGAGGTACACAGTCAAATGCTGCCCTCAAATCCAGAAATAACAATGGCTGCATTTTCCATAGTACAGTGTACTTCTGGATTATAGGGAAAAGCATAAAGCATTGGTACACTGTTCCACAAAAATTCTGAAACCCAGCCTGATCACCGATCACAAAATTGTCAGTCCATAGTTGTAGATGGCTCAGTATAATTTCCCCAAACTACTTACCAGTACTGTCTAGGAGAGAGAGAGATACGTCTGTAAATGGCCGGGCTATCCCTTCCACCGTTTTTCTACACAGAATTACAGCTTTGCGCCAAGAATTGTGGAACCTCCCTGTAGACAATATGGCATTAAAAATCTGACACAGCGTAGGGGCCCAGATAGTCATCCAATTTTTGAAGAAGTCTTACTTGTGTACCCAAGGACAGAAAGGTTCCCAAGTCGTCTTTGGGCTGCGCAGTATAGTGAACACAGGCAGCTACAGAGCACAGTGAAATAGCAAACACACATATAGGGAATAAAAAGATAGAGTTGGTGGTGGGGCAAATATATAAAGACATAAGAGTCAGTAACAAAGATCAATGACGCCATTTTACCTCCTAAAGAACACAACTATAGAAGTACAGTAATCATCATATTAAGACCCATTTGAGAGACTAACGGAGAAAGGGCCAATTAGAGGACCTGGTGCAAGCCAATGAAGTGAAAGATCAACTATGGGTCAGCTAACAAAGGCACCCACCAACCCCTGGTGTATAAAAAGGGCTGGAGGAAGCCACAGAAGCATGCTAACCATGATGAAACAGATTTACTTCTTGCCGCTCTCTGGAGGTAAAGGGAGCACACTGACTGCAAAGAGGTAACTAGCCTACTTGCTGACTGATATCCAGTGGAAACTTTGCCAGATCCAAAGCTGAGAATGGTCTGTAGAGACCAGCAGTGTGAAATAGGTGAAGCAAGTCACTGGCCCAAAACCTGAAAGAAATATATAGGCCTGAAGACTGAGCCCTCATACATAAGCCTGAGCCCAACAAGGAGCAATGATGCCTGGCAGAAGGGTAAAAATAAAAGCAGCCTGACATGGAAACAGACTCGAGGGAAGGGAGGGTGGAGTGGGGCTACTTGAATAAAAAAGGAAACAAATGTATAGTGGAAAGGAATCCATCTTTCCAAATTCAAAGGCTACAGAAGGAGCGAGCATCCTGGCCTATGATAAAAACAGTTCTAAAAAGGCACAAGCCAGTGCAGCGGTCTCGAAAAGTCTAAAAACCTTGGAATAGTAGAAACACTGAAGAGGGGGAAGATAGCTTGGAACTGGGTGTACTCCACAGGGAGCATTTCCCAAGGAAACATTTCTGATAGTCGTTACAGAGACACTAGTAACTGTGGTTGGGTGAATGGAGCCAACAACCAAACTCAAGGTAGCGGAATGATTGAGTACACTAACCCATGGACAAACCAGGTGTAGTAGACTCGGATCGCACAATTGATTAGGTTTATGGAACTTTTGTAGGTCAGGAATGGGAACATTTCAGCGTGCGAGCAAAGGGGTAGTCAAGAGGATAAGGACTTAAGTGCAGATTTAAAATGTTGTAAATGAATAAAGTATGCCAGTAGGGCACAGACTTGTTAAGATAAAGCATACGACCTAAGCTCAGTAGAATCAGCATGCCAGTGTGCTGGGAAGAAGCTGGAGAACCACTTTTTTGTGAAACGATCTTTGACAATATTTTTAAGAATTGTCCCTTATTTTTAGTTTAGTCCCCTAAACCCTGTAGAGGTTTTCCTAATCCCTTACCCTGATCCCACCAAAATCTTTGCACTTTCACATTTCTCAGCAACCTCACACTACACAAACCCTACGATAGGAGTTTTGAAAAACCTCATCCCATCATTATTATGGGAAAATGGAGGCATGAGCACAGAGTGTGGCGACTAGAGAATAAGATGAAGTTTCATGAAAATAAGTACAATCCTTTCTAGCATGATCTAAGAGGTGTTGGTGAATACAACTCTACCACTGACAAAATACGACTTAGGCTCATGTGGATCTGAGACGTTGAGAGCCATTATACCATTCGATTTAGCCTTCAGAAACCAATGAAACTGAGAGGTAATGTGAGGCATGAACTTCCATGTTTGAAAGTGAATCCATGCACCAAATCTGCAATTACAGCAAACGGTTTAATTTTACAAACCTCGGCATAGAGAGCCTACTGAGAACCTTACCTTAGCTTTCTGTTCCTTGAGCTCCCACCACTCATCAAAGGTGCTGAATGCCACATTCTCAACCATTTTCCGATTTAGATCACGTTGCATGATGTTCTTCATCTCCTCTACAAGTGTGGCAAGGACACTGTCTACTGTAGCAGCGTGTGGGTCCTTCTCCTCCTCCTGGTACGGCCACTGCAAGTTACGGTAGTCATACGGGCGATTATCGTCATCCTGATGCAGCTGCTGGTGTAGCTGTTCTGTCATGAACAGATGCTCGCTGTCAAAGTGTTGGTTGTCCTGCTCCATGGGGTAATTCCCATACAGTGGCTGCACACCGAAAGCGGTGTCCTGGTTATGGGAAAAACCATGGAAGGGCTCTTCAAAGGTGCCCTGCCCTTTGTTCTGTCGCTGCTGGTGAAGCCGGCTAAGCATCTGTGTCTGCATCTGGAAAGACATAGGCATACCCCCCCACTGGTTACCCAAGCGGTTCATCAGCTCCATAGAGTTCACATAATCATAAATGTGTGGAGGGGGAGCCTGTGGGTAGTCCTCCAAATTATGCTGCACATGATGGGAGGCTTGAGGGAACTCCTGGATTTGATTTGATGCCCCTTCTACTCTGTTGAGGAGCGGCAGAGGTTGGGGCATGCCAGTTGGGGCCTGCACCTGAAAGCCAGACTGCGTGTGTGTACCCGTGTGAGGGTGATGGTGCTGTGCAAAGCCTGCAACACCAACAGAGAGGTGACCCATTTGTGAAGGAAGAACAGGAAAATTCTGCTGTCCTGGATGAGCCGGATCCTCTGCTTCATCTTCGGAAATCTCCATATCTTCGCCTGAAGACTGCTGAGAAACCTGCAAATGAGAAGAAAAGTCAATAACGTGATATCCAAATTGTGTACTTTAATCAAACGGCATTCAAAATATACTAGAGTTATCTTGACAATTACAGTTGGAGACAAACACTTCAGTGGAAGATTAATAAAGCTCTTCAACATTCAGCCAAAAATGCTCTTGAGTTTGAGAGGCAGCTATGGGGCTGAAGTGCACGGTGACAGAGAGAAACCAAAAGGACTGGATGAAAAATAACAAGGTGGGCTGAATAAAAATAGCTATGTATTTGGTCAATAGTTCATGTTACCTGCTAAATTACAATTTCTTCAGTATCGAAAGGCTAGCTACTTGGAATACTAATTTTCACTACATGGGAGCGATATACACGAAGGCATCTAGGAAGCAGATATGGGGGAAACATTAATAGTATATGGCTTCTTCTCAGTTTTAATTTTTAGGAGTGGTTAGTCCAGCAAAGGCTAGATAGATGTCCTTGCATCACCCAGGCCCTTTTGCACCCCCCGCTCCTCCCCCACCCCCGGAGAGCTTCAGACAGCTTGTTCTCCAATGAAAGCTGTTTCTTGTTTATTGGATTGATGATTGCCCTTGTATTTCCCCTCTAAGCCGTTCACTGTACTATGGGTCATACTGCTCCCAGCCAAGGACTACCCTCTCCCGATGCCCCTCTGGCACCCATCTTCAGATTTGGTAAGCATGTAAAGTGGTAGTATGACCAAGAAGAGCCGCAGAGGGGTACGAGGGAGTGTTCGCATGTGAATTCATGCCAGACCCATGTGGAGAACAATAGTTACAGGTAAGTAACTTGTTCCTTCTCCAGCATGGGGTCTGGCATGGATTCACATGCTCATGAAGAACACATAGCAGAACAACATTACACAACCAAGGGAGGTGGCAAAGCTCAACAGAAGCGACACTCATAACCCTGGAACAGACTCCCCTCTAGCGAACAGGTTGCGTAGCACTGTTTGGCAGAGCCTGTACTCCTCTCTGGTATTCCCCGTCTATGCAGTAGAACCTCCTGAAGGTGTGCGTAGACCTCCATGTAGCAGCCCTGCAGATGTCCAGCAGGGGCACACTAGACAGTAACGCCGGCGTCGCAGCAATCGCTCTGGTGGAATGGGCTCTCAGACGGCAGGGCAGCGGAGTCATCTTAGAACTAACACTTATGCCTTTTTTTTTTAAAATGGCCCTTGCCTCCTGCAGGAGCTGAGGGATGTGCTGCTCCTACCAGGTCAGCTGACACATTTGCTGAAACCCCAGGGTATGTACGTCGGCGAGAGCTTCCAGCACCCATCAGTCAGTGGAGATCTTTTCCCCACTCACTGACTAATCCCGTCAGCCGGCCTCTCACCGGGGTACATTGGTGGGGGCCTGACGTCCTTGCCGGTTCAGACCTGCTCCGGTGCCTGCGTCCCACCTTGGGGTCAACAACAGCGATGACCACCTCTACCGAAAGCCTTGGAACTGCCTCTGTAGGCCTCCTGGGTCGTGGACCAGGAGGGCTGACGTGACGACGAGGAGGCTCCACCAGGAGTTGAAAGGATGTCCAGGGATACATCTCAGCTGAGCAGGCATGGCAGGTACACTGGCCACGCGTCGTTCACGCCGCCATACTCCACGTTCTTATGGACCTTGTGCATGGACTCCCTGTCCTCGTCCTCAAGGACAAACATCCATGTCTTGGGGTACGGTCTGTGGCTGGCCTGGGACTTCATCGCTCCCCAACCCTCACACTTTTTGCACCCTGAGGTGTCTGAGACGGGCTCAGCAACGACATCCTCTTCTCCGGAGTGCCAGCAGACTTTGACACTGCTCTGGCTGAGGCCTCCCGCCTCAGGGACACCCTGGGCATAGAAGGGGCTGCTAACTTTACGGTGTCAGCGGCCGCCACCAGCTCAATCGTCAACGATGATTTCTCCAACGTCGCCTGAGCCTTTTTGGGCAGGTCGGATGTCTTTTCCTGCACCCTAGGCTTCTCTGGCTTCTCCCGCGGCTTTGCCGGGTTGGCAACTTCCTTTCTGGAGGAGGACCTCGATCAATCCATGGCTGGCGATGGAGGCAGATGGTGACGTTGATTGGGCTCTGCCCATCGAGGGATCCGCTTGCGTGACGAGCCAGACGGAAGCAGACTTGCTGTGCTTGGCCTACTCTATGGCACCCACGGATGGAGCTTAGAAGCCCGCTCTTCGGACCGGCCGGTCCTGGGTGAGGCATTACCCTGATTGGGGCACAGGCCAGAGGCCTCGACGCTTAGCCATGTCGCCAGTCTACTGTGTTGATCCTTCTTCGCTCTCTTGGAGAAGCTGAGGCAGATCTCGTAATTTCCTTCTTTGTGGTACGGGTGAAGGCAGTAGAGGCATTGAAGGCGTTTGTCCTCCAAAAAAACATTCTGCAGTCCGCATCTGGTGCAGATCTTGAAAAGGGAACTTCTTTCCTTCTTCTCCGTCATGTTCGGAGGCAAAGAGTACTTAACGATCCTTGCCCTTGAGGGGCCCTGAAATTCACCAACTACAAATCCCAGCGAAAACCATATAATAGCTCACAGAGAAAAACTTGAGGACGCCCAATAGTTGAACGTGCGTTAAAAATCTGAAGATGGCTGCCAGGGGGCAGAGAGATGGCAGTCATTGGCAAGGGGCAGTATGACCCCAGAGTACAGGGATTAGTTTAAGAGGAGAAATACAGTTGGAAAGTGAAACAGTTTTTTCTTTTACCAAGGATTCCCAGCATGACAGGGAATATTTAAGAGCATGTGATTCCATGCCAGATATTCTCTCGCGGCCGCCAAAACCACCGAATCCGGCGATGATTGCGACCTCTGGCACTTGGGTGCGGATTCCGGCACCCGGTACTTCTCCAGCCTATCCCATTTGGCCGGAGCCATGCAAGGTTTCTTCAAGAGGGCCAGGGCCACCTCCCACACTTCATCCAGAAGGGGCACTGCCATGATTGTCTTCTTCTTGGCCTCTGGCTTCTGGTACAGGGAATCCTCCTTCTTGGTTTCTTCAGGCACAAGCTGTAACAGCTCAGAGGCTTTCGAGATCTAGGCTGCAGACACACGCCGCGACAATGTTGTCAGTCATTGCCATGGCCGTATCCGTCCGGGTGCGCAGGGGGAGAGAGGGCCCGACGCGGATGTGGAGGCTGAAACGGGGGAGTCGAATGACAGGTGGACTGGGGGATCATTGGGACCAGGCCTTGTGGCATCCTCTTCTGAATCTCCGACACGAAGGTGGGAGGGTTGACCGAATGTCCAGAGACACATCCCTCAGCTGAGCTGGCGTGATCAGAACACTAGGCCACATGCTGTCGTCACCGTTGTCTTCCTCCTCTTCCATGGCCTTGTGGACCGTTGTAAGGAACTCATGGTGGAAGCAGTAAAGACATAAACAAGTGATCACAGTTCAAGGGTCTTTATAAAACGGTGTGCAGGTTGGAAAAACGCCTGATCTAAACCTAAATCTAATATGGGAGCAAATGTCGACCATCAAATGAAAATAAGGCAGTCCATGGAGTTGTGTCAAATAAAGGGTCTATAATAAGAAACCTATTGCCAAACCTTACAACTAATACAAAAGGGTTTTGGATAGATCTTAAGAAAAGAAAAAAGTGTTTACAAATATGTCAGGATGTGTTAGCCTGCGTCTTCCTTCCCCACATTTTGAGCACAGGATCTTGGGAGCAGAGCGCACACTCACACTTTTCCAGTACGAATCTAGAACCAGATGAGATCCAGTTTGGATTAAATATAATACATGTAAAGTATCATGCATTTCAGCCTTCTTATACCAGCGTGCCACTGAAAACCGACTATATAGTTCCAGTGTTCTTCCGGATGCATGGGGGATGTTATCTTAACCCACATTGGGCCAGCATCACTGCACCCAGATAAATATCCTAGGTCAGCACCGGAACCAGTACAGTACAGACTAGGGATGTAACGGTATACCGTTAAAGATACCGTGAACCACTTAATTGAACAATAATAACCGTCACATTGTTTATACCGTTCAGTGTGCTTTTCAATCTGATTTGGAAAGGCTGCAGTAAGCAATTGCTACGCAGTCTTGGTTTTGCACTGTTGGATGTGCCGTCTGCCAAGTAGTTTCAGTTGGAGCAGTTTTTAATGCCATTCCATAAACCACACGTGCCTTACACAAAATCAATATGTTAGCAATAGGAAGAATAGATACAGTGCCAAGAAGGAAAAGGGTTTACTTTGGCGTTTATATATTTATAATGGATAATGTTCTCTAAACATATGGCAATAGGGGATTTCCCTGGTTCTATCATTGAATTTACATATAATAAGTCACACTGCGAAATTCACTCATCTCTGTGGGTATTCCCTGCTGCCATACGAAAGGGTAACATGTCAGTGATTACTGAACACCTTTTGGCCCGCAAGTAAACTAAAAAAGAGAGAGAGAGAGAGAGAGAGAGAAAGAGAGAGAGAGAGAGACAGAGAGAGAACAAGCGTATACTACCATCAGCCTCCATTGATCTGTGGCATGCAGGTTATCAAGATGGCAACATGTTCATCTTCACCAGTAGCCAGTGGGGAAGCAAAAAAATGACCACTTAAGAAAAGCTATTCAGTTTGCTTTGCCAGTTGCAGCAGGCCTCCACCCCACCCCCTCCTCTCCTCTCCACACGTGTGTTTGTGTTTGGCGGAAGCAAGGCATTTCAGTGGAAAGTATGTTGAAAAGCCCAATTCTGGCCCTGGGTGCCTGGTTTTGTTTGTGATGATACATCTGTCAATTTATGACCTTTTTAGAAAATATTTGTTAAGATCAGTTAACTCCACCTGCTATACCGCGATAACCATGATATACCATCATTTGGCAAGAAGTTATCGTACCGTCATAAAACGAATACCATGACACCCCTAGTACAGGCCTAGCCTTTTTGTGCGGTTTGGACACACCATTGACATTGGATTAGGCGAGTCCTCATTAAGTCTGTATTGTATTATATGCAACAAAATTAGCTGTGGGCTTAGGGGACACCGTACTAGGTATACCTGTTAACTACATGTCAGACTTAATTATGACCACAGGGGAGTACGGTCCAGCTTACTGGCACCTACATCGGGGGCCTGTTACGGCACCAGAAGTGTTTATAGGTCATCCGGAGGTTAGTTGAGTTCTGATTGACCGCTGCAGCAACCATATTCCTCAGCTCCCAAATAGGCTCTATTAAAATGCTCTTTTTTCATTACACATTTTTGCGAATCCCATTCTGTGATTAGTTTTGTCCATTTTTTTATTTTCAAAGAAAATTTCTGATGGCTGTGGATGCCAATACAGGTTCATTTGCCTCTGAAGATACTGACTGACTACTAGCATCCTAGACCCATTTTTCTGTCCATGCTTACTACTTACGTGTGGACACGTGACTTTCACGTTTTGTTTAAAACTAGCCGGGTAGCTAGTGTGGAGTTTCCTTATCAATTCGGAGTAGAAATTTTGAACTACGAACACTCGCTGCGTTGTTCAGGTGAGGTGCAGCAATGGTGAAAATTAATTTTTGTATATCTTTACCAGTCTTCCGTGAAAAGTGACATTCGTAAAGAGGAGTCGTCGATGTCTGGTACAGGGCCATAATATACTTTGGGCCACAGTATTTACCTCTGTTCCACATCCAATTTGTTTGTTTTCATGATTGGCAACATGCCATTGCAGCCATCATTCCTTCCTGCAGCCCAGCGTTTCTTTGTACAAGTACAGTACTGCAACAAGTTCTAACAATCCTGTTAATGTTTGGCTGCTTGTGTATTATCTTCCAGCATGATATGTGCTATTGGCCACACATTGGCCAAGACATGGCAGTATTAGGGGAGACTTATTATGCCTCCTTGCCTTTAGCCTAATAAGACGGTACAGGAGGTGAGTGTTCTATTATGAATTGCTATTGTGCAATTATCTTCGTTTCCTCTAGTCGTGCAATATTCCTATCGTAGTGCTGTAGTGACATGACGGGCACTCATATTTTCATTCTTCCTTATATATTTCAGTTTTAGGGTTACCATTCTGAGTCGCCCACAGGTGGATGAGATATTTTCTGCTAGAGGTTGTTCTCACTTGGACAGATGAAATAATTGAGACATCCTCCTCAAAACTGTGCTGGGGTAAGTAGGTTGTGGTCCTCTGGTCAGGCCACTAACGGGACCAGTTGACTTGCCAGTATAACGCAGCATCGAGTGGCTTCGTTGAAGTTTGAGGTGTGTGGCTTAGCCACTCATCTTCTGTACGAATGGTTGTTGTCTATTTGACTTGCCAATAAATTCCTTAAGCCGTGAGGTTTTCTGATTCGTTTATGTGCATCTCTACCATTGCAGCTGAATTCAGGCTCCAACTCTAGAACAACTGTAACAGCCTGCAATAGATCTACGGACATCAGCTGTCCCCCTCTGTTACAGAATATTTTTTGGCGCAATATACATAACTATTGAACAGTACGTTTACAATGTGTGGTTTTTTGCTGAACAGTCAATGGATCATTAGGTGTTGGCTTTGTGGGTCTGGAACTGATCTTACGCTACACAAAATTTGTTTGGTTTTCCTTTTCTCATTTGGTGCCCTTTTCTGTTTCCTTAAGGTGTATAATTTTCTCTCTCATCCGGAGACCCCCCAGGATTTGGGGTGATGGCACATATAGCAGGTGATGTATCGGGTTGTAGTTGGAACCTTCTTCTATCTGGAACCTTCTTCTATCTCACATCTTCAGCTTTCTTAGTTCTTTTTAATCTAGTTTTTACTTCTTCAGTTTTAATGTTGTATTAACAATGGATGCATCACATGCAGAGCTACAACTTCCCTTGGTGTCCTGAAAATGGCAGTGAACTTAATCTTCTGCCGAAACATCCTGTCTGCACAACCCTAGCACTATAAAAAGGTTTGGGGGTTTCCAATGTATTTGGGGCGTAGACCTGGGATGTGCATCTAGTTCTATTAACATTTTACATTTATCACTCACGTGTTATTGGCATTTATGCACTCTGTGAAAGTCGTAAAATGGGGTCAAGGACAGGGTCTGTACAGTTGTGATAATTTGATTGACTCACATCTACAGCCAAGCCTGTGTTTGAAAATTCTCACTTCTCACTCTAACCTGTTGTCAACAAAGAAGATTGTTTTCCTTTGTTCTTCATATTTGATAACCAATCATGTACAAATGTCATTGACTGCACTATCAGCCTGCTAGCAATGTTACTGCCGCCGAAACGTTAACTTTATGCAAGGGGGATGAATGAACCTACAGTTTGGGGTTCCTTGGTTGATATTGTTTATGCAATTTATATACATTTGTTGGTAAAACCAAAAACGTACCCCCTGCTACGTTGGCATACGACTATCAGGATTATTTTCCTGGTTGGTAGAATAAGCAGATCCACGTCTGCTGAAACCTACTAGGCACTTGAAACATAAGATGCATTCTGTAAAAGCCCATGCACCAGATACTTCAAATCTGGGCATTCACTTAAGGACATAGATTTTCACAAGTCCTTAGAGGGGCTAAACTACTAGTGCATTTAATTTATACATGTTTCTTTTACGGTTTATGATGTGTTTTTGAAACCCGTCTTTTCAGACAACATTTATGCTTTAATTTTTAAGCTGTATTTTGGATTTCTTTCAACCGTCACGAATGTAAGGATCACAACACGTTCTATATTGTTTTACTTGCAATTCCAATGTATGGTTTTGCCTACTGTTTGGAATTTTGTTATATGTAAGTGTTCATAGGAGAATTTTGCTTTGTCTCAATACAAACAATGTATACTCACAGCCCCGGACGTGTGTGTGTGTGTTTTTCTCTTCCTGGACAATTTCACGGGCCACTAACTTGGGGATACATTCCATTAGTACAATTGGCAAAGGTTCCCCGCTATAACCTATATATTTTGCTTCATTCATTGACAAAAGTCGGGTTGAGCCGTCCCGAGTAGCAGTACTACCTCTTTTGTGTTCTATTTCTTGCCCGAGTCTTCTACCCAGTCACCACGGGCATACCGAACCCCTAAATGTATATTTCAACATGCAATGTTTGGTCTGGACAGCAGGCTTTAGGTGGGGTCTTACTGTTTTGCCATTCATTTGTTCATTTGCTTTATCTGTGTAATTTGAAACATATATTAATTTAAGTCTGTTTGAAGGATTCATGGGCCTATTCAATAAATAGTTTTTTTTTTTAACATTCTATTGTGTGCCATTTAATAGATTCATTCAAATATAATTTACGATAGCCAGGTGCCCTAGCAAGGGCGTGGCCTTACAGAATCATAATTTGAGTGGCTCATTTAGGGGTCTCCCCTTTGTGTGATAGGGATCTTGGAGCACAGCACACACTCCAGCTTTCCCAGCACGAGTCGACAGTTCCACTTGCAGCTATCAGGAACATCGATGGCCAAGTCTCTTTTCTCTTGAAAGGTCTCTGGCCTTCGAGGGCCTGGCATATTCAACAACAAAACAAAAGTTCCTTTAACAAAATGGAACAAGTTACATACCTGTAACTGTTGTTCTCCAGCATTGGCCTGGCATGGATTCACATGAATATTCCCCCGTCAGCCTGGGAATCCTCGGTAAAAGAAAAAACAGTTTTACTTTCGTTTATACACCGTCTTTCTCCTATAAACCAATCACTAAGCTCTGGGTCATACTGCCCCCAGCCAATGAAGGGCCTCTCCCTAAGCCCCTCCTCTGCAGCCATCTTCAGATTTGGTAGCACGTAAAGTGGCAGTATGACCAAAAAGAGCAGCAGAGGGGCAGGAGGGATGGTTCGCATGTGAATCCATGCCACACCCCATGCTGGAGAACAACAGTTACAGGTAAGTAACTTGTTCATTCTCCAGCATGGGGTCTGGCATGGATTCACATGCTCATGAATAAAGAATACATAGCAGTACATACAAACACAACCAAGGGAGGTGGCAAGGCACAACAGAAGCAATTACTCTTACTTCCTCGCCAGGCTCACCTTCACGCAAACAGGTTGCATAGTACTGCTTGGCCGACTTTGGACTCTACACTGGAATCCCTAGACCTCCACAAAGCAGCCCTGCAGATTTCGAGCAGGGGCACCCCAGATAGGAACGCTGTTGTCACAGCGATCGGTTTGTAGAATGGGCACTCGGACGGCCAAGCAGCGGTCGGTTTGCCAACCAGTGACAATGAGTGATGCAGCCGGAGAGCCACCTTGAAATGGAAACCTTGGACATGGCCTTCCCATGATTCACAGGACCAAAGTTCACAAAAAGCAGAGAAGTTTTCCGGAAACTCTTTGTGCGGGTCACAAAACTTCAGCGCTCAAGCCACATCCAGAGAGTGCAAAGTCCTTTCAGCCAGCGACGAAGGCGTTGGGGAAAAAAGCAAAGGTAACACCAAGGGATCATTGAGATGAAATTCAGACGGAATCTTGGGCATGAAGGAGGAGTGCGTCCACAGCACCACTCCCGACTCGAGGAAAGTCGAGTGAGGCTGCTTGCAGGACAGGGCCAGGATCTCACATACTTTCCTGGCAGAGGTGGGGCCACAAGGAAAGTGGTCTTCCAAGATAGGAACTTGAGTGGCGCTTGATGCATCAGCTCGAATGGGGCCGCCCCATGAGCCTAGTCAGCACCAAGTTTAGTTTCCACGCCGGGGCAGGCACCGTCACCGGCGGGAACGAAAAGGAAAAGTCCTTTGATGAACTCCTTCACTAGGCAGTGCGACCAAAGAGAAGACCTGGTGTAGCGCGAGATCGCTGCCAGATGCACCTTGATGGAGGCGTCTGGCAGCGCCGACTTAAACAACAACAAGTATGGAAGGACTTGGGGGGCTGCTTCCATTTGTGCCCATAACACATCAGAGTCTATCACCGAACTCTAATGCTGCAGGAGCTAGGCCTTCGGGTTCAGCGATCCTGGGACGTGGTGCATGATAGCACCTCCTTCCCTGGCGAGAAGATCGGCGACCACTGGCAGCTTGACAGGAGGCGACGCTGACATGCTGAGAAGGTCCAGGTACCAGATTTGCCTCGGCCACGCTGGCACGATGAGGATCCTCCTGCACCGAACATCCCCTGGGCGAACTCCTGCGCCTATCTGGAGAGCCCTGGGGATCTGATGCAACCCTGCTTCCAATTGTAAAACATTGTGATGGTATTGTCCATAAAGACCCTCACCACTTTGCCTTAGAGGGACAGAAGAAATGACTTGAAGGCCCAAAACACAGCTCCTGTTCCAGGACGTTTATGTGTAGCACCTTCTCCTGCGGTAGCCACAGGCCTCTTGCATGCAGACGTCCGGTGTGTGCTACCCACCCCTCCAGTGAAGCATCCGTTGTGACAGTCTCCTGGTATGGATGGCGCTGGAAGTCTGTGGCCCCAGTGATGTTGGAGCGCACGACACCACCTTATTGCCCGACGAAACTCCTGTCAAGGATGATCCTGTCCTTCAAGCTTCCGAACACCTGGATCCAACAGGATTCCAGGAATTCCTGTAGCGGACGCATCAGCAACCTTCAGAGCCGGACCAGGTAGTTACAGGACGACATCATGCCGAGCAGCGACTTGATAGTCCTCACCGTGGCGATCTTCAGTGCCAACAGCCGTTGTACCTCGCCAAAAATGTTCACTATCCTCTCCTCCGACGGAGCCGCCAGGCAGGAAAACTGTTGAGCCTGGACGCCAGGAACAGCGCGTCCTGCGATCGAGTCAAGTAGGATTTTGCATAGTTCACCGAGAACCCCAGCGCCTTCAGCAGCCGGACGGTCCTCTCACGTGTGATCGACGGCGGTGACTTCTGACTTTGCCCAGGTGAGCCAGTCGCCGAGGTATGGGTACATATGAATTCCCTGCGAGTCGCATATGGGCCGCCACCGGAGCCAGGCACTTCGTAAAGACTCTGGCGCCGACTTCAGTGCGAAGGGGAAGGCCTTGAACTGGTAGTGCTTCTGTTGCACGATGAAGTGCAGGAACTTGCAATGTTTTACGTGAATGGGGACGTGGAAGTACGCGTCCTCTAGATCCAATGATGACAAAGTCTCCCTCCTCCAGATGGCCGAGCACGTGCTGCAATGTGACCATCCTGAACTTCTGGGACTTGATTTACTTGGTGAGTCGTCTTAGATCGAGAATGGGCCTCCAGCCCCTAGTCTTTTTTTCTTACTAGAAAGTATCTTGAGTAAACTACGGAGCCCCACAGTCACTTCAGAACCAACGCTATGGCCCCTTTTCTTAAAATGGCCCAAACCTCCTGCAGCAGTTGAGGGATGTGTTGCTCCTGTCGGGCCACCAGTGGTATTCAAGGACACTTTAGCTGGAAAATCAAAGTGTGTCCGTGGGCGAGAGCTTCCAGCACCCATCGATCGGTGGAGATGTTTTCACACACGCTGATGAAGTTCGCCAGCCGGCCTCCCACCGGGGTGCAGGGGTGGGCCCTCCCCCACCCGGGGTGGGCCCTCCCCCACCCCCTGACGTTGCAGCCCGTTCAGTCCTGCTTGGAGGCCAGTGGGCTGCCCTGGGAGCATTGACGACAACGGCGGCGGCAGGCAACTTCCAAAGGCCTTGGAATAACCCCTGAAAATCTTCGACGACCTACCCGACTTCCCTCCTGAGGGACAAAAGGATGGACGGTGCTGCTGCAGCTTGCCCAGGGCACGGGACGTCTCCGTGTCGGTCTGGATGGCCTGAACAAATTCATAGACGGGCTTGCCTTAAAGGTAGTCCCCGAACGGCACGTCCAGGACCCATCTATGGAATTGTCTGAAATTGGTGGCCTTCAGCCAGCCACGACGACAGAGACAAACAATGTTTCCAATCTGGCGGAACCCTGTGTCAGTAGGAGCTTTTGAGTCGAAGACTAGGGCGGTTGTCATTACTGTCCACCTCCCTACACTAGAGGATTTACTCGATTTGAGGTAAGATCACGAGTTTTATAAAGAGGAAAGAGCACTATGTGTTTTAATTTATGTGCCAGGCCTGATAGTCGTCCTATCCAATTCTTAGATTATCTACAGACAGCATAGAGAATTTTCACCTGTCGCTAGTTACTTGCCCAACCTTGGACGTCTAACCATTGAGGATTATTCTCCACGTGCCGGACTAGGTAATTATTCTACCTCGTCCTGCCTTGCCAATTTATTGTTTTCTCAAGAAATATGAGCAATTAAAGCTTACCCTTGCTTTTGTTCTATGTTTTATCAACAGTTTTACCTAACAGCTAGCAAACAAGACTTCGGTAAAAGAAGATTGTATGTTTTTAACACCACCCTAGCCAATGTGACATCTCCTGATGGACGTCCCATATCAACCTACAGGACAAACATGTTGAGTCCCAATCTCTATTGATGGTTGAACTAGAACTGTAGATCAATATCAATGAGTGTTATAACAGGAAGATGGATATTGATTCTATTGTTCTTTCAGAATTAATTGGGCACATAAAATACCTACTCTTCAACTACGAAGGATTTTTTTGTCACGCAGACTAGTGTGTAATTTATTTGACTTTAAGAGTTTATGAACCTTTCGTACTGTTCTAATAAACTTTGGAATTGAGTGGTTTAATTAGCATTGAGGTTTAACTGTTGATAATTCTGTTTCTCCCTTTGTTAATATATGGAACCCATTGTCCCGTGTCCGTGTCTAGGGCCAGGGTGATGGCCTGGTCCGACGCCATCTCACCTTCCTGAAGGATCTTCATTGCCTCTACCCGCCTGTCCTCATGAAGGAAATCCAGGATCGCAGCCATCTTGTACCATAACTCCTGGTTGTACCTGGCCAGAATCACTAAGGAGTGGCCGCTTTGACCGTTGTTACCGCCAGGTAAATGACCTTCCGTCTCACAGCTTTCAATTTCTTGACCCTCTTGATCCCGGGGGACAGAGGCTGACAATGGTTTGGAGGACTTCTTCCTTGCTGCAGCCGAGACCACAGAGTCCGGCGATGGTTGAAACTGCAGGCATTTGGGTGCAGACTCCGGCACCCAGTATTTCTTTACTAGCCAATAGGTCTTCGCCAGGGCCAACTCAGGGTTCTTCAGCAGCGTCGGCCCCTCATCCCAGACGTCATCCAGAAGCAGTATCAACAAAATGGTCTTCCTTTTTGCCTCCTGGCACCAATACAGGAAGCCTTCCTTCTTCTCTTCCGGGGGGAGTTGGAAGATTTCCAATGCACGGGCGATCGTGGAGTTGAAGGATCTCACTTCGTCCGGCAGAGAAGCCCATGGTAGCGGAGCGATTCCAACGTTGTCGGTGCCTGTCGTTGCAATGTCTGTCCCCGTATCCCTGATTGGAGGGGGAAGGGGGTGGCAGTGATGGTTGGAGTGGAGGCGTAGGGTGTCTCCTACTTTTCTTCGGCAGTGTGGCTCCGGTGTCAACGGGGTCGTCACTGGTCGTGTCACTTGTTGTGCCGTCCGCATTCTATTCGGGATCTCTGACACCAGTGTGTGGAGGGTCAAGAGAATATCCTATTACAGATCTCTAGGGGGTGCCTGGGGAACAGGGTCGCTGGGCCCAGCGCCAATGTTGTCGCCCTGCCTACTTCATCCCCTCTGCAGGCAGCTCCTTAACGTTCTCGTCATAGTCATCATCAATCTCCTCTGGGATAGTTTCGATGGAAACTATGTCCTCCTCGTGGGACGAAGAAATAGCTGTGCCCTCCACGCCTCCTGACCCCCCCTTCTTTGGGTCCTAAGCGGTCGGCTTCAGGCCGAGGTCCGTCATCCTCTTTTCCGGAGTCTTCTCCACTGGTTTGGCCAAAGCCTCCTGCCTGGGAGGAGAAGCCACCCTGACCGCCACAGGGGTACCCTGGACTGGGTCAGCCACATTTACACCTTTGAGAGGACGGCAGCAACTTGCTCGATGGAAGAAGACTATTTGATCTGGATCACCGGGCCTTAACTGGCAGGATTGACACCTTTTCCTGATTGGCCGTCTCCGGCTTCTTTCGCAGCTTCCCCGGGGTAGACGACTTTCTCTTTGACGAAGAGCTGTAGCGATGCCTGGAGATTGAGGCTGATGGAGACTAACGCGCCCTGACCGTCGCGGGACCCGCATGCACAGCGACCCCGACGGAAGTGGCTTGTGGTGCTTGGCCTTCTCTTTGGCCCCTCCAATGGAGCACCCTCGAAGGACTTAGAAGCCCGCTCTGGCTGCCTGGATCCGGATGAGGCATGCCACTGTGGACCAAACGGGGTAAAGGCCCTGGCTTTGAGCCACGCCGCCAGTCGGACGGGTCGATCCTTCATTGTGCGCTTGGAGAAGCCACGGCAGATGTCGCAATCTTCTTCCTTGTGCGTTGGGTGAAGACAATACAGGCACTGGGAATGCTTGTTGTCTGTGATAACATGGATATCCCACGTTCGGGTTCAGACCCTGCTTGACTTTTAGTCTCCCTCCACCGGGTTCACTTAGCTTTTCCAGCAATCGCTAATCTCAGTTTTAGTTGACATCCCTCGGCCGGGTTCACTCTTGCTAACTTCACATTCACTTTCAATGTACTGGGGATTCACTTCCCTTGCATTCTTTATAGTTCGTAAATCAGAGGGCTTTTGACTGTACAGGGATTTTACTTGACCTCCTGTCTGACCACTTTGACCCATCTTGGAGGCTCTCCAACAGCCTTCTGGTTTTTGTAGTTTTACTCTGTTGGGGATCGACCAGAGTCTCGAGTTAGCACCCACGTGGTGCCAGTTCCCTCTACAGCTGGTCTCCGTTCAAAACTATTACAGTTGTTTGTACTTGGTTCAACTAGCCACTTTACGTCTTCTATTCCCCACAGCCTGGTTCTCATCACATCTCCCCTCGACTCACTGACTGATGAACCGCTTGGCTTTCCTCGTAACCAAAGTCAATGCCGGTACCGCAGAAATTTCCCTCGCTTCCGCTTAACAGCGTCAACACGCTGTGTGTACCGTTGGCATCTGCTTCAACGCAATTGGGCTATCATCCTCGGTCTTCAGATTCTTTCATCGGAGGTTTTGGAGGGTTTTGTCGAAGATGGCAAGGTCGTGTCTCTTGTCAGCCTCTCGATGTTTGCTGGCTTTCTCTTCTTCTTGAACTGCCGGGTCTGTATAGTGGTCTCGTTGTGCGGTCTACCATGTGTGATTCAGGTTAACAGCCTGACTTTGCCCGATGCTGGGGATGAGACATGGTAGGTAAACAGCTCTAGGCTTAGTCCTTTGGTTTTCATGTCGGGGAAAAGTGTTCGAGTCGGGCGAGGTAGAGTTTCTAAGTGCTCTGCGTGACAGAATCGAGAAGAGGTGTTATGGGGAATTATAGCCTTCCTCCTGTAGGGGGATAGGTGATTCCGGAAGGGTAGGTTTTGGAGGGTTTGTGGGGCAAACAGGAATAACCGGGATCGTGAAATGGACAAGTGAGATTGTGGAAGCAGTAGTTTTCTGTCATAATAGATTGGGTGTTCGGGAAAGAATAACCAGAGTAACGTGGAGCCGAAAGATGGGGAGTATTCGAATGGAGACCAGTGAAACAAGGATTCTGGGAGTTATGGGTTTTGGGGTTAATGGGGTGGTAGAATTTTAAGGAAACTTCTCTGGATGAAAGGGAGGTATATGTGGAATCGCCCCCTCACCCACCTCCTCAGTAAAATACTGCGTCTCCCTTTGGGTATTCCCCTGAGCATACCCCGGGCTCCCTTACCCATGTGATCCGCAATCGCTAGTCTACCCCCAGGGTTGGGATCTGAGACTGCCAACCCTCCCCTGGAACGTAAATAAGGGTCTACCAAGGTCTACTTGGGAGAATACCCTCAGGTTTCTCACACCGTGTGTAAGGACTCCAGGTCCTCGTCTGTGAATGAAACTTCCATGGACTGGGGCTGATCCGGGGCCTTCTTGCCCCCCCCCACCTTTTTTCCCACGCTGAGGGGTTGCAACTGGTTCAGATGACATGCAGACTTCGCCAAAGTCACTGCAGCAGTTTGGCGCCTCGTGGGCAAGGACACTTTCTGCACTGTAGGGGCTACCTTCACAGGGGTCAGCGCCCATTTGCCTTTGTAAGAGCAGCCGCCAACAGCTCTATCGTCGACTAAGACTTATCCTGCGCCAATTGGGCCTTCTTGGGCAGTTCAGCCGACTTTGCCCACGTCTGTGGCTTCTCCGGCTTCTCCCACAGCTTAGCCAGGTTGGATGATTTCCTTTTTGAGGAGGAGCTCGATTGCCGGCTGGCAATGGAGGAGGATGGCGATGTCCAGCACGGTCTGGCCACCATGGGACATGCTTCTGCGGCAACCCCGGTGGACCCAGACTTGCGGTTCTTAGCCTGGTATTGGCCCCCCACGGATGAGGCACCCTCGAAGGACTTAGAAGACCGCTCCTTGGATGGCCGGTCCTGCGTGAGGCATGACCCTGCTTGGAGCATAGCGTTCAGCCATGCCGCCCAGTCTACTGTGCCTGACCTTTGTAGTCTTCTTGGAGAAACAAACGCATCTCTCACATTCTCCTATTTTGTGGTCTGGATACAGACAGACATTGCAGGTCTTTGTCTTCAACAGTTGGTGCAGGGCCTGAAGAGGGATCTTCCTTCCTTCCCCTCCATCATGGTCGGAGGGCGCGAAGTAGGCCGATGGCCTTCTTGACACTATCTTGCCCTTGAGGGGCACTGAAATTCACTGACAACGGATCCCAATTGTCAGCAGATGGAGAAAAGAGCACACAGGCTCTTTGGGAACAAAAATGGAAACTTTTTCAGTGAAAAAACATGAAAAACGTAGAAGTAGTTTGCAGAATAACAGAATAAGTGTATTTGGAGAGAAGACTGAAACCAAGCTAACAGACAGTGAAACCAAGCAAGAAAAGAAGATAAAGGTAAAGTGTGATCCACTGTGTCGAACACAGCAGAAATTATAAGTTACTCACTGTAGTAACTAATGGACTCCTTGTCCATAGTCCCCTTTCCTCCATACTGTATGGTCATCCCTCACTAGGGATGGGAAACGGAACCCTTTTCACTAGAAAAATTGTCTTCCCATTTAAATTTAGGTGCGCGCAGGGGCATGACCCAGGGAGCATGCACTCTCCACTCCACCCCCTGGCACCACTGCCCAGTCCCCTTTGACGCATCGACAATATTACAATTGCCTAATGACACAGATGTTACGGGGGAGGATGGTGGAATGTATGGAAGAAAGGGGACTATGGACTAGGAGTACGAGTATGTTAATCACTATGGTGAGTAACTTGTAATTACTCCTACATCCCGTCCCCTTTCCTCCATACTGTATGGGCGATAACAATGAAGCCATGAGGGGAGTTGGGGGGAGCAGCCGGAGTGGGGGGGAGGGGTGGGGAAGAGTTTCCCCTCCAAGAAAACAAGTTCTTCAAAACTGCATAGCCAAATCCTGCTTCCGACCTGGCGCTGGAATCCAAGTAGTAGTGTTTGCAAAAGGCCGATGGGGAGGCACAAGTAGCCGCCTTACCGATTACCTGCCATGGCACGTTTCTTTGGAAAGCCACCACAGTGGCTTTGTATCTGATGGCATGGGCATGCAGGTTTGCTGGCAAAGGTCTGTGCTGCCCATCATATGCCTCCTTGGAGTCTTGACAGCCCGGTTTTGATCTGCCAAAAGTGATGAACAATGCATCAGATTTACGTATGCTCTTTGTCCGGTCCAGATACAATCTTAGAACACGCCTGCCATCCAGACAGTGCAATACCTTCTGAGCCTCATCCTTTGGATCGGCAAAGAACGTTGCGAATACCATCTCCTCGTTAATGTGAAAGGAAGAAACAACCTTGGAGAAAAGCACGATGCGTCCTGAGCCCCACCTTGTCCCGGTGAAACATGGTAGAAGGCTCTGAAGTCACGAGAGCCTGAATCTTGCTGATTCGGCATGCCGAAGTAAGACCAATCAGCAGGGTAGCCTTAATAGTCACCAGCCTGATGTCTGCTGATGCCATGGGTTTGAAGGGTTTGTGAGCCTCGGCACCCAACACCACGTTAAGGTCCCAGTCCGGATGTGGATTCTTGACCGGAAGATATAACCTGGTCAGTCCTGCCAAATGCATTTTTACTACCGGATTGGAAGAGGAGATGTCTTCTCCGGAATTCTTGTAGGCTCCTATGGCCGACAGATACGTACGGCAGGTGTCTACCTGCTGTGATTCTGGAAGTGCATTGGAGGGGCATGGCCTCCATCTCCTTGTCCTTTACTCCCTTATGTGTGTTCTGTGTTGTTTTCTGCACAGGAGTCATGTCGGACTCCTGTCAGTGCCGCTCGTCCTCTTTTTGGTCATGGTGAACAGACCCTTGGGATACCCTTATGGCAGCCATGGGTGGGGGTACAACTCTGTACCCCTAGTGTATGTTTTTGGGCAGCTGTGTGTGGCCTAGCGAGCAGGTTATGGACTGGTGGCAGCTCCATGCTGAATTTGACAGGTGTTCAGAGTATCATTCATTTTGGGATACCCAGGCCCTGCCATTGGAATCAGTTGATTCCTGATAGGAGACAAGATAGCCCCCGTTTCCTCTTGCTTTCTATTGCCCGTTTTTTTGTTTTCCCAAAGTCCTGGGAAGACCTGCCTCTGTCCCTTCCCCTGACTGGCTGTTGGGTGGAACGTCCATATCTGGTATTGTGGGGCAGTCCAGGACAGACTGGATGGATCATTCCCAATGACTATGTTGTGGGTATGCCCGAGGGGTGGGACCTGGGTGAATGGAGTGTGTGACCAATATACATTTTATCTTATGGGTGTCTGGTTTCTGGTGTGTGATACAATGACAGACAGCACAGTCCGAAACTGGTATGAATGCAGTGTGGAGTGCTAAATGGCTGGATACTTGTCCCAATCCACATTCCATGTTGGGAGTGTCTAGGTGGAGATGAATGGCCTGAATGCATTGTGCGCCTGATTGGCTGCCGGCCTGCTGAATGCCATTCTGAACTAGCCCAGCAGTGTGAATGAGAGACAGAACCATACATCTGGGGACCTCTCACTTACGGGAATTGTTCAGAAGCTGAAGTCGAAACTTGATGCTTAACCTTTAAGACCTGCTGGAAGAAGGCGGCTTTGCTGCCGCTTTCCTTCGGCACAATCCGAAAGCTGACGTGGCTCCAAGAACTGATCTAAGAGAGGACCTGGATAGGAGACCTCTTCCTGAGCTAAGAGGGAACATTGTGCACCAGCTAACCTTTACCATGGCTCCCTGGTAGTCAGTCATCGAAAGGCTGCCGACCGGAGACTGGGACCGCTGAGGAATCTGAAGCGAAGCGCCCGGACATTGTAGTATCATCGTTGACCGAGGTTCGGCGGACCGATGTAACTTCGTCGTGGCCCAGAGCCGCAACGCTCCATTGCCCAAGACATTTGAATCAAGGACAACCTTGCTCATCACCTTCGACCGCTTTGTCCCGCCGGAGATAATCAAGGTCGCCGACGAACCGAGGAGAATCCGCCGGTGGGTTTCCCGCCACCCAAAGTCCACGAAGACGCCGACAAAGATTTGAAAGCTAGCTGCGGTCGAGTCCCGATCGCCGACGCCAAACGCTGACAACCCGAAGCCCTTGCTCGGCCTACTTTCTTCATTGCCTCTTTGCGGCAACAAACTTTTGTCGTTGAGGTGCGCCACACGCCTCATTTTAGAAGGGCATCCAAGACCGATCGTTGAGGAGAACCACAAGGACCGAAGCTACTTCCTCAGCAACCTTGTTCGCCTTTTCTTCGAGGGGTCTGGACGATCCGTGGCTCCCGCCTTAAAGGGAGTTCACTCAAGAAGGATCCGTTGACGACCCGTAGTCGAACTCTGCTTAACCAGGTACATTGGGGTAGGAGAACATTTGTAGAAGGAAATAAGACTCTGCTAAACAATATATGGACTAGGCTTGTCAATATATCTTATTTACAGGTTGTCCAGGTGGGGGGTGGGGAGGATCCTCACGGAGAACTGTGTCTTGGGTAAGGACAAAGTATTCTGGCAGTTGTTTAACCACTAGTTTCCCTACTATGTCCGGTGTTGGTTCACATTGCTATTAGACTTGTACGTCATTGCAACTGTCAGCAGTTGGTGCATTTTAAAGGAGTCTAGAGTGAATTGTGGTATCACATAAATATTGTACATATTTATCATTTTAGTATTGCCTGAGCACAAAGTGTGTTCTTGTGTGTGTATATAACTTGAACCTTATTTATATAAAGAACTGTTATCAATAATATAGTGTGTGGACATTCCTTTGTGGGGGTTTGGGCACTACACTGTACTTAAGAACCAGCCTGCATCACCTCCTGAGAGCTTAATACTTGATTGCACATCCATAGCTACCGAATAGAGAATCTTAGCTGGGGTGCCCTGTGCTTCTACTCTGCCATATAGAGGGCAGGAATACAGAAAACCCCCTCCAGTCTTTATACCCGAGTGAGCCAGATGCGCTGAGAAGGAGAGCACAGCATCCAGTGAGCAAGTTAGTGGATCAACCTTGTTCGTCTTGGCCCAGTGGCAGAACCTGGCCCACTTGCTCCTGTACGGACTCCTGGTGAAGTTGCTTCTTGTCCCTTGGATGATAGCCAGGTTGTCCTGTGAAAAGTGTACATGCTTCTGGGTGACCTGTTCAGGAACCACGCTGTGAGGGTTAACTTCTGCGGGGTGGAGTGAACCACTGTGCCCCCTGCTGGGAAAGTAAGTGGGCTAGACCCAGCGGGAGGCGTACTGGAAGTTGGTCCGACAGTCGGAGGAGCTCCAAGAACCACGGTCTTGCCGGCCACTATGGTGCGATCAAGATAAGATGAAGGCTCTGTGGCTCTGACCTGGCAGATGACCTTGCATATCAGCAGTGTTGGGGGTCGCGGGGTGTTGAGGGGGAACGCATATGCATTCATGCCATTCCACATGATCTGCAACGCATCCCCCAGCGATCCTGTGCCTTGCCTCAGCCAGGAAGCGAACTGAGGGCACCTCATGTTGCACATGGTGGCGATTAGGTCTACCTAAGGATGCCCCCACCGGTCGAAAATCCCCCTCAGGACTGCCTTGTTCAACTGCCACCCGTAGTTGTCGATCCCCAGGCTGCAGAGCCCGTCTACCTGCAAGATGGATTCCCCTGGCAGGTGGACTGCTGACAAGTAGATGCTGTTGGACAGTGCCCTCTCCCAAATGTCGATGGACAGTCGGCAGAGCGGAGGGGACCTGGTACTTTCCCGCTTGTTGATGTAAGACATGAAAGTGGAGCGGTCTGTCTGGATGCACACCGACCTGCTGCTGACAATGGGGAGGAACGCTTTGAGGACATCACCTCAAGCCAGTAGATTTGTTCCATCTGTTCCTGTTGTGACCAAACTCCATGGACACTGGTTGTCCAGTGTAGGCCCCCATCCATCTAGAGATGAGTATGTGGTAACAGTGATCTCCGGAGAGGGCTGCCTGAATGGACTGCCCACTAACAGGTTGGTCCCTGCACTCCAGATCCAGGTGCAGGTGCAGGGGCATGCTGACTAGAGCTGCCTGGGAGCCGGTCTCCTAATTCCAAGAGGCTGAAAATTTAGCTGCAGCCTCCTGATTTTGTGTCTTGTGTGTGGCACAGCCAGGAGACCAGTCCCCATTATGCCAAGCAAGTGCTGGTACTGCCATGCTGAAGTTATTGGTCTGCTGAGAAAATGCCTGGTCACCTTCCTGATTGCTGTGATCTTGTCTGCCAAGGGGAAAATTCTCTCCACCCTCGTATCCCAAATTACCCCCAGGAACATTAAGGAATGGGTGTGGAGTAACTGTGAATTCTTGAGGTTGATAGAGAACCCCAGATCGTATAGCATGTGCATAAGTTCTGAAGCTGTGTATTGTACAGCCTCAGGGGGGACTCGGCTTGCACTAGCCAGTCGTCTAGGTATGGATAAAGGTGATGGCCCTCCGCCTGGACAGGGCGGCTGCTGAGTTAAACAACCTTGTAAGAGGCCAAAGTTGAGGCCAAAAGGGAGGACCTTATACTGAAAATGAAAGCCCATGAACCTGAACCTCAGGAAAGAACAAGGAGGCTCCCAAATGGGGACATGCAGGTAAGCATCTTTCAGATCCAGGGAGCACATCCAGTCTCCCCAACACAGTGTCTCCGCAATAAGTGCTGGAGCAACCATCTTGAACTTTTGAAGGGGTAGGAAAAGGTTCAAGTAAGAGGTCTAGAATAACTCCGGTCAGCCTGGTTCTTTTTCTGAATGACGAATATCCAGGAATAGAAGCCCATGCCTCGCCGTGAAGCTGGAACCTCCTCCACCAACTGACTCGCGATGAGCGAGCGGATTTCCGCCAAAAGAGTTCTCATCCCAATATGTGCGAGTGGAAGGGAGGAAAGAGCACGACACTCAAGATGCCGGGACAGATCACAAGTGTTAGGAAAGGTTTTCTTTTTGCTGCCGCCCCCCCCCAAACATACTTCTGTGAGACATTTCTTTTTGTTTGAACTCCTGGCCTGACGATTAGAAGACAAGTAAAGATGTATGCTTTACTTCCATTTTCTTTTGGCTCATTCTTATCAGGAAACAAATTAGGCCCCAAGGCAATCAGTACTGAAAGGCTACGTCTCAATTTGTTTAATTGTTACAATTGCACACATCAAGCTAAAGTGAAGTGCGGTTAGGATACTTTGCATTGTTGTACCTTTTTGTGTAGTAGCTTTTTGGTTCCATTTACAATGGGCCTACTATTAGCCAATGGTAGCAGATTTTTTTCTACAGTGTTTTAAACTTTGTACCGATACGCTTTGGCATTTACTGCAAATGGCTACTAAAAGTGGCTAACACCATTAAAATGTCTATGCCACAAGGTGTTTGCTTGATATTTGGCTATTTTGTTCTTTGGAGGCCTTCCTGGCTTCTCAGGTCAGGAAATGCCATAGATGGAATGCACTTCCTGGGTGTTAGGGAGAATTCTCAGAAATGAGCCAATTCCCTCTACCTTCGAGACCCCCAGCAACTTTGCTGGATTTTGAGGACTTGATTTTTTTTAACCTGGAGAGAGTGAGACCCTTTTTCTCACACTCATGTAATTTGCGTTCATTGTGTTTCTTTTGGTTGTGGAGTCTGACAAATTCCATAGGCATCATCTTTTACATTGTGTCAAACAGCACCTTTAGTGCAGTGACACAGGGAAGTCTCTTAGATTTCCCAAGGTTTAACTACCTCAGAGAAGGGCAGAAAGCGCATAGAACCTGACCTAACCAGGCCACGAGAGAGTGGGTGGGTGAAAGGAGACCGCAGTTTGGTTCAATGGCAGGGGAAGCAAGCAACTCAAGCTAGGCAACCCTACAAGAAACCCCATAATGGTTGAGAGATATTCTGAAACATCCCTGCAGCGACAACAACTGTGACAGGGGGCCTTGCTGGACAGGAGGACAAGTCTTGCACCACACCAAGGGGTGAAGAAATGCCAGACAATTCAAAAGGCGGTAAGGGTAAACAGACCAGTAGGGAAACATTTGCCAAGAAACCCAACAAAAACCAACCCACCACATTAGAGGCAGGCACGACTGCGATGAGTCCAGAACAGCAGGAAGTAAGATGAGATAAGGGTCCCATATTAGAGGCTATAGCAGCCCTGAAGGCATCCCTGGAACATAAAGTGGATGCGGTCATGGTGGATGTGGGCCTTCTTAGGCAAGATGTACGGACCCTGACGGACCGAGTGAGTGCGGCGGAGCAGCAGGTACAGAACAACAATGACATCGTCACTACCCAATCCCAAATGTCAGATGCAATTCAAGGGATAAAAAACCTCGAGCATAGGGCGGAAGATGCAGAAGGGTGGGCTCGAAGGAATAATGTCTAAATTGACAGATTGCCGGGGGGGGCAGGCGGAAGGCAGAGACCCCCATGAACTACGTGGAAAATCAGCTGCAAGAAATCGGGGCAGGGGGGGCTATCCCAAGGCTTCGCAGAGGAGAGAGCCCACAGGGCCCTGACCAGGAAACCTCAACCAGGAGCGCCCTCAAGACCGATGATTGCCAAGATCATGAACTTTAAGGATCGGGAGAAAATATCGACATTCCCCGAAGGCAGGGTGATGACCAGGAAATCCTCCAGGGTAGCAATTTACCCGGACTACACGCCCCTGGTCCAAAGACAACGAGCGCGCTTCGGACCAACTAAGGAACGCCTCAGAGTGGCAAATATAAGATATATGCGGCATACCCCGCCAAATTAAAAGTGATATGTGAAGGCAGATCGTACCTCTTCGAAACGACGGACGAGGCACACGCATGGATGGATCAACAGGGAACCTCCCAACAGAGAGACAGTAACAAGAATTCACCCCAGTGACAGCATGGAGAGAGAATTAACAGTGAATATTGACACCGAAAGACACCATTGATATGATGCAGACCAGATGAGGTATAAATAAGGGAGAAATGAATCTCATTCCTGCCCCAGGTGGACGCCAGGACAGAGTACCCGACAGACTTCTACAAGGCATCACGCTGCGGTGTGCCTGCCCCCAACCAGGGAGGGCTGTGCAAGAGAAGCCTGATCAGGGGGAGGGTGGCTGGGCATTTGTTAACAGTTAAGGTTCGTTGTTTGGAAGACTGCACAAGAAGGGGAGTGTAATGCATAGGATGATACGAAGGCGCAGAAAAAAGAATGAACAAGGCGGGAAGAAAAGAACGACTCCACATTGCACCGCCAGGCTGCAGGAACTTTGCAAAACCCAATCGGTACAGAGATGGCAGACATTTTTGCAGATCGACCACAACTGCAGAAACTAGGCTACACAACACAAGGGCAAGAGACCAGGCGGCAAGTGTGAGAACCAAAAGTAGGCCCATGGGGACGGACGGGCCTATACAGGATATGGTGAAATGAACGAAGAGGAACTTACAATAGCCACCTGGAACGTCCAGGGTCTGAATGCTTACGTTAAGAGGCTGAGCATACACGCCTGGCTCACAAAATCAAGAGTTAAAATAGCGATGCTGCAGGAAACCCACCTGACAAGAGAAAAGCAGTCCAAAATAGCAACCAAGTGCGGTGAACAAATGTTCAGCTCTACCTATTCTACTTACGCCAGAGGGGTGCTAACGTGGATAGCCCCAGGGGTCCCTTTCCAGCTTTTAACGCAGTAACAAGACAAAGAGGGGGTGCTGGTGGACAGGATGCTTGAAAACAGGGAAGTGTGCTTGGTTAACACATACGCCCCAAACCAGGACGCAACCACGTTCTTCCAGAAACTAGCACCACGGCTCGCCCCATACAGGGAGGCAGCATTCATCTGGGCAGGGGTCTTCAATTGCGCATAGGACCTGCTCCTAGACAGATTGGACAATAAATTCCAGAAGCCGTAGCAGAAGATTCTGCAGCAACTGAAACTGGAGGACGTCTGGAGAAGGCTGCATGCAGACAAAAGGGGATACTCCTACTATAGTGCCCCACATGGTATGTTCACATGTATAGATTAGGTTTTCACTGGCAACGAGACACTATGGTAATTCACCAGTATGCACCTCAGATAGAGAACACTTTCAGACCATGCTCTGCTAACAGCTTTATGGGTGTATACACACAGAAAGCCCCCCCCCCCCTCCATACGACCTGAAGACTGGGAGCAGAGGCACTGCTAGAGTGGGAGGTCCAGGGGTACCTGCAGGACATAAGAGGATTACTTTCAACTCATCACAGGTAGCATAGACAGATTGGCAACAGTGTGGGACGCCTTCAAGATGGTAAAGGAGCAGCGATTGGGAAGACAGCGGGACTTAAAGGGAGTGTTCTGACTGAGCTTGGGAGATTGAACAAGAAATAGAGAGGGCGGAAACACAGGCAGGCTTGCTGTCGGAGGAACCACTTGAACTTGTATCCCTCAGGATACAGTCCAACAATGTCTGGGAGAAGTTGTGGAATCTAAACTATGGGAAATACACACAAAGATTCCATGCAGAGGGAGACAAGCCGGGTAGGCTTTTGGCCTGATTAACCAAGCAAGAGATTAGAAAAGTCCTGATCAATGCGATTAGAGACAACCTAGGGGAGGAGGTGAGGACCCAGGAGGTTATTAACCAAGTATTTTCACAATTTTATGAGAACTTATATTCGAGCATTCAGGAAGCAGATAGCTCGGACATTGCTGATGCCCTAGACCAGATTGAACTCCCAAAATTAGGTGAAGAGCAGGCTCAGATACTGGAGGCCCCCTTAACGGTAGAGGAACTGGAGACGGCAATAAACAGCCTCCCAACATCCAAGCCTCCGGGACCTGACGGGCTACTTGAAGAATTCTACAAAAATACAAAACCACTTTAGCTGCCAAACTATTAGATGTGTATGAGGAGGCGTTTGAAAGGGGCCGATTACCAGACAGCATGCTAGAAACTTTAATACCCATTCTTAAATCGTGAAAGTCGCCCCTGAACTGTGGCTCTTGCAGGCCAATCTCCTTGATTAATTAGGACTGCAAAATCCTGACAGCAGCCCTTGCGAATAGGCTCAAAAGAGTTACACACACAGTGGTGCATCCGGATCAAACGGGCTACGTCCCGGGGCGCAACACTACGTGGAATTTGCAGGGGCTACACCATGTGGTAGACCAAACCAATGGTAGGTGGGGTGAATGCACAATAGCATCCTTAGACGCAGTTAAGGCCTTTGATTCCGTGAACTGGAATTGGTTAAGCATGCTAACCCATTTTGGTATGGGAGAGGGCTTTCTCAGATGGATTAGACTACTGTATAAAGAGCTAGGGTTAAAACGGGGAGGGCATATTTCGGAAGCCTGGAGGATATATAGGGGCACGAAACAAGGAGGTCTACTATCCCTGATGCTTTATATATTGGCTTTGGAGCCCTTAGCGGACTTCCTGGAAGCAGCATATGCAGACACAGGAATACAAATCGATAACATTATACAACTGGTGTCCCTGTACGCTGATGACATGCTTTTATTTGTCACAAACTCTTGAGTACCTACCTGACTTGCTGGAGGCAATAGACGCATAATCCAAACGATCAGGCATTTCCATAAATAAAGAAAAATCCATCTTGTACCCCCTGGCAGAACTTAAGACAGGTTCCCATAGAACAGTTGCCAAACCTGGGCACCACTCACCTTCCGTTATTTGGGTATAGGTATACACCATGATCCTATGGACGTGCACAATGCCAACATACAAACAGCCCTAGAGAAAACTGAAGACCATGGAGTTCTGGAGGACATTGCCACTTGGGATCATAGGGAGGGCAGCCCTGTTGAAAATGGCGGTCCGGCCTAGTCTGTTATACTACTTCACAAACATACCCCCACAACATACCGGGACATTCTTTAAGAAATTGAACACGATAGTGTGAGAATTCCTGTTGGGAGGAGGGAGGAACAGGTTAACCCTACACACCCTATAAAGGGACTACCAGTCGGGGCAGGGGAGGGGGGAGGTGGGGGGGAAGAGGGGAGGGGAGGGGGGGTTAGGGCAATCAAAGTGCCAGATTCCAAAAGATACTATCCTGCAGGGTATTTGCAATTTGTGGTCCAATGGTTGGGGGATGAAGCATCTATAGACTCATTACTATTTCAGCCAGCACTACCGCACTGCTATTTACGAGAACTCATCTGGATGGAAAAGCCCTGGAACGAGAGCCTGCCTACCCATGTCAAACAGGGGCTGACGCTATGGAAGAAGGCGTGGAAGATCCAAGGAATACAATACCCATGCTCCTTGCAGATTCCCCTGACTGGGCTGGCGGGCCCCCAGTCGGAAGCCCTGGCCGTATACAGGACACACTGGGAAGCCAAAGGAGTGGCACAGGTGGGAGACCTGTGGAAGGGGGGAAAATGGGTGGACTTCGACACCCTTAGAGAGGAATACAAAACACACAACGGCCAGTTGATGCTGCACAATAGAATGATCCAAACAATCAGAAAGAGATGGCCGGACCTTACAGAGGAGGGTGAAATAAAGGAAGACCTAGACACATCATACAATATTTCTGAAGGCGTACACACAACGTCCAGGCTTTACGAACAGCTCATGCAAAGCTAGGAACTGCATACATGGGACAAATGGAAGGCAGAACTCCAGCGGTCCTTCAGGGGCCAGGAATGGACAAGGATTCTAAGATACCCAAAAAAGGTCTCAAGAATAGCAAGATTCAGGCAGACGCAGCTCTATGTTACGCACAGGGCGTATCTCACCCCAAAAAGAATATGCAAGATGGGGAATAAAGACACCCGAACCTGTCCCAAATGTGCAGTGGAAAGCGCAGACATGCTCCACATGTTCTGGGTGAACCCAGTAATACAGACATTTTGGGAAAGCATCAAAACAAGCGCAACAGCGGGCGGATTGCAAATGCAGGAGTGGACGCCGGAATCTTACCTGCTAGGATTTTTATTTTTCCCAAGGGGAGGCAAGCAAAGGACACATATAGCTAAGATGAAATACTTGATGTGCATCCTGGCAAAGCGCCGGATCGCAATGGCATTGTAGGCCGACACAGGGCCCAGCATAGAAGCGTGGTGGGCCGACCTGAATCGATGTGCAGTGGCAGAGACAACAGTATGGACCAGCACAGTACAGAGAGGGTCAATGGAAAGCAGTGACAAGATAATGGCCTGGAACATAATCTTACAGGATATGCTGGGATCCAGGGATGACAAAGATGCAGAGGACCATGGCGAGATGGAAAGCGTGGACAGAAACCTAACAAACCAAGAAGAAAGCCCTAACAAAGGCATCTAACCAGCCTTGGGTACTGTTTGGACACCAGTTCATTGGGATGGGGGAAAAGACACGCAGATGGAAAGAGGCAACCAAAGAACTGTGCATATGGACACGAGAATGCGCCAAGACATCATAATCATGGAACACTGCCCACAAGCAGTGCCATTCTGTATGTTACGTTATTTGTTATTTTGTTGTTTAGCGTGTAATGTTGAAACACAATTAAGAGTTAAAAAAAAAGGAAAATGTCAGGAAAAATACATTAGGATGAAATTGGAGGTTGCCTGGGGGGAATCTTAGAATTTAACTCACTCCATTACCTACACAAAGGAAAAGTAATTGGTAGTGGATTTCACCCCATGCAATCCCTATGAGTTGAGGGAGCAGCAAAAACTGCAAAGTACACCAACAACCCAAACTCAGATTTTCCAGGGAAACATCTCTTGGGTGTAAGAATCGCAGTGGTACCATACCTGCTGTTGGTCTCACGAGGGTTGATCCAGTGATTGCAAGTGCATTGATAGAAGGTGTCTGGTTTGGGTCAGTCTAGGCATCAGTTTCAATCTCCCATTCAGGGCCAGGACCAGCAGACTAGCAGCAGGATTTGCAAGACGACCTGCGACAGCATCCACAACTCCACTCACAAGGAGTATGGACACCAAAGGAACAGCAGGCTAAGTGAAGTAGAGAAGAAATCCGGGTCAGGGGGTCAGCAGGTTCCTTTTGAAGTGGCAGCAGTAAACAGACTCCATGCTGGGCCTTTTTCAGATGGAGGAAAGAGGCTGAAGAGCAGCAGATTCAGTCTAGTGTGTCCCAAGCTCCAACTCAGGATGGCGTCTGCCGCACAGGATCCTAGGCAGTAAACGGTCAGTCCACAGGAGGATTCACAGATGATAGGGCGAGATAGATTACTAGTTCATTCCACCAGTCCATGCGAGGAAGACACTGACACAGGGGGCAGGGTTCCATGTAATAATGTCCCTGCAAAAATGTCTCCCGACAAAAAAGTTGCAGGTTTTTTAAGAAGACATTATTACATTGAACATGCGGGGGACACAACCAAAAACCCCCAATTTTTTTTTTTTTTTACACAAGGGGAGCAGGGGTCATCCCCGCAACCCATCCCCATACATAATGTCACCATATAAAAGGTAGTCAACGGCTTTTCTGGCGACTTCATGTATGGGGACATTATTACCTTATACCGACAGGGGGAGGCGCAGGAGTAAGATGTCCTTCGATGGCGTCACAAAGCACAGGGAGCAGCAGGTTCCATTTCAAAATAGATTCCCCTCACAAAGGATGTGTAGACCTTCCGGAATGGATATTTTAGGGTCATAAGAGAAAAGCATGCCGAACAGAACAGCACAGGGAACCAATTGTTCCTACTGGTTCTAGGAAGAGTGATACCTGTGGTAGGCGTTCCCTGGTCGAGAGAGGGAACAAGTTACTTACCTGTAACGGTTGTTCTCCAGCATGGGTCTGGCATGGATTCACATGCTCATGAATATTCCCCGTCGTCAGGCTGGGAATCCTCGGTAAAGAAAAAATCAGTATCCGTTTCGTATCTGTCTTTCATAGTAGTAACCAATCACTGATCTCTGCGTCATACTGACCACAGCCAATGACTGCCCTCTCCCTAAGCCCCGCCTCTGGCAGCGATCTTCAGATTTGGTAGCACGTGAAGTGGCAGTATGACCAAGTAAAGAGCCGCAGAGGGGTAGGCGGGAGGGTTCGCATGTGAATTCATGCCAGACCCATGCTGGAGAACAACCGTTACAGGTAAGTAACTTGTTCCTTCTCCAGCATGGGGTCTGGCATGGATTCACATGCTCATGAATAAAGAATACATAGCAGTACACACATGCACAACCACGGGAGGTGGCAAAGGCTCAACATTAAGCATTACATCAAACTCAACATTAAGCAATTCTTACCTCCTCACCAGGCTCACCTTAGGCAAACACTGCTTGGCCGACCCTGGACTCCTCCCTGGAATCCCGATCGACGCAGTAGAATTTCGTGAAGGTGTGCGTCGACCTCCACGTAGCAGCCCTGCAGATGTCCAGCAAGGGCACACCAGATAGGAACGCCGTGGTAGCTGCGATCGCTCTGGTGGAATGGGCTCTCGGACGGCCAGGCAGCAGTCGGTTTGCCAACCGATGACAGTACATTATATACAGCCGGAGAGCCATCTGGAAATGGAGGCCTTCGAGAGAGCCTTCCCCTGATTGACAGGTCCAAAGTTCACAAAAAGTTGTGACGTCTTCCGAAAACACTTTGTGCGGTCCACGTAGAACTTCAGCGCTCTAGCCACATCCAGCAAGTGCAAAGTCCTTTCGGCCGACGACGAAGGCGACGGGAAGAAAACAGGCAACATCAAGGGTTCGTTGAGGTGGAAGTCCGACGGCACCTTGGGCATGAAGGAGGGGTGCGTCCTGAGCACTACCCTCGTGTCGTGAAAAGTCAAGTACGGGGGCTTGCAGGAAAGGGCCTGGATCTCTCCCACTCTTCGTGTGGCCACAAGAAACGCTGTTTTCCACGACAAGAACTTCAACGGAGCCGAGTGCAGAGGCTCGAACGGAGGTCCCATGAGCTTGGTCAGCACCACGTTGAGCTCCCACGCCGGGGCCGGAGCCTTCACCGGCGGGAACGATCTGAACAGTCCCTTCATGAATTCTTTCACCAGACGATGAGACCACAAAGACGTCCGCCCCGTGGTTCTGGTGTATCGGAAGATCGAAGCAAGATGAATCTTGATGGACGCGTGCGCCAGTCCAGCCTTGGCCAGCGTCAGAAGGTACGGCAGTACCTGGGGAGCCGTAATCCGTAGAGGGTTAATCTTCTGTGCGTGGCACCAGACAGAGAACCTCTTCCATTTGTGTCCATAGCATTTAAGAGTTGAGGACGCCCTGGCCTTTGCAAGAACCTCTCTGCAGTCGGCCGGTATGTTGTATCCTCCAAACTCTAACGCTGCAGGAGCCAGGCCTGCAAGTTCAGCGACTTTGGGTCGTGATGGAGGATGGCGCCTCCTTCCCTGGAGAGAAGATCCGCGTCCACTGGCAGCTTGATTGACAGGGACGCTGACAAGTCCAGAAGGTCCGGGAACCAGATCTGCCTCGGCCACGCAGGTGCGACGAGGATCATCCTGCACCGTGACCTCTTGAGCTGGTTGATGAGCCGGATCAGCAACGGCAATGGAGGGAACGCGTATAGAAACAGGCCCTCCCAGGGGAACGAGAAAGCATCGCCCATGCTCCTCGGCTGGGGAAACCTGCTGGTGAACCTCCGGCACTTGGAGTTCGTCGCCGTCGCGAACAGATCGATCTGGGGTGTGCCCCACCATCGGAAGAGGCGGTCCACTAGATCCTGTCGTAGTTCCCACTCATGGCACGAGCGCAGCTCTCTGCTGAGCGAGTCGGCGATCGTGTTTTTTTATCCCTGCCAGATGAAACGGCACCAGAAACATCCCTTGGGCGACGGCCCAATGCCACAGATCCTGCGCCTCCTTGGACAGGGCTGGGGATCTGGTACCGCCCTGCTTCCTGATGTAGAACATGGTGGTGGTGTTGTCGGTGAAGATCCTCACCATCTTGCCCTTGAGGGACGGAAGAAAGGACCCGAGGGCCCAAAACACTGCACGGAGCTCCAGGACGTTGATATGGAGGGACTTCTCCGTCGGAAGCCAAAGGCCTCTCGCGTGCAGATTTTCGGTGTGCGCTCCCCAACCTTCCAGGGAGGCATCCATGATCACTGTCTCCGGGTGGCCGGGGGTCTGGAAGTCCATGCCCGCCGTCAGATGCGCTCGGGTGCCCCACCACCGGATCGCTCGTCGGAAACTCTCGTCGAGTGTGATCCTCTCCTCGAAGCTGCCCGTCCTCTGGATCCAGCGCGCTTCCAGGAACTCCTGCAACGGGCGCATCCGGAGCCTGCACAGGCAGATGAGATAAATGCAAGAAGACATCATTCCGAGGAGGGACTTGATGGACCTCACCCTGGCCGCGTCCGCAACCAGCATCCGCTGCACCTTGCCCAAGATGGCCCTCGTCCTTTCCTCCGACGGAGAAGCCAGAAGCGACGCTGTTGAGCTTCGCTCCCAGAAACAGTGCAGCGTCTTGCGCGGGCACCAGGTGGGACTTGGCGTAGTTTATGGAGAATCCCAGGTCCGTGAGTAGTTGGACGGTCCTTGCCGTGTGCTCCACGGCGAGCTCCTTTGTCTTTGCTCGGATGAGCCAGTCGTCCAGATAGGGGTAGACGTGGATCCCCTCTCGGCGCAGCTGCGCCGCCACCGGTGCGAGGCACTTGGTGAACACCCTGGGTGCCGACCTCAATCCGAAGGGAAGGGCTCTGAACTGGTAGTGACGCCCTTGGACCACGAATCTAAGAAACTTTCGGTGTCCCTTTAGGATGGGAATATGGAAGTAGGCATCCTGCAAATCCAACGACGACAGGAAATCGCCCTCCTCCAGCTGACCCAGGATGTGTTGGAGGGTGACCATCCGGAACTTTAGTGCCTTGATGAATTTGTTCAGTCGTCGTAGGGCCAGGATGGGACGCCATCCTCCCGTCTTCTTCTTCAGGAGGAAGTATCTTGAGTAAACTCCGGAGCCCCGAAGCCTCTTTGGGACGAGCTGGATGGCGCTCTTCTTGAGCATCACCTTTACCTCCAAGAGAAGTTGAGGGACGTGATCTTCTTTCCTGGCCACAGGGGGGACGCGCGGGCACCTCTTTAGAAACTCGAGCGCGTGACCCTGAGCTAGGGCGTCCAGCACTCAACGGTCGGTGGAGATGGACTCCCACGCGCTGACGAAGCTCGCCAGCCGGCCTCCCACCGGGGTGCTTCGGTGGGGGCCCGACCCCACGGCCGGTTCAGTCCTGCTTCGACGAGGCTTTGCCGCCTTGACCTCCTTGGCGACGACGGCGGGGTCCGCCTGACTTGCCTCGTCCCCTGTAAGCTTCCTGTGACGACGAACGGGCCGCTTGACGGTAGGTGGAAAATCCGCCGCTGGAACCTTTGGAGGCACCCTGTTTGCCTCCGCCGCTCCGAAAGGGCGGCCGCCGTTGCTGGAGAACCCCAAGAGCCCGGGCCGTCTCCGTGTCCGCCTTGATGGCTTGATGGGAATCGTCCACTGTTTTCCCAAACAGGTTGTTTCCGTCGAACGGCATGTCCAAGACTCTGGTCTGCACGTCCTGACGGAAGTCAGTAGCCTTGAACCATCCACGCCACCTAAGGCACACGCCGTTGCCCAACTGGCAAAATCCAGTGTCAGCGATGTCCGTCGCAATCGTAATGGCGTGGTCCGACGCCACCTCTCCTTCCTGCAAGATCTCTAGGGCTTCCGCCCTCTTGTCGTCTGGTAGGAAGTCCAGCAGGGGGGCCAGTTTGTACCACAACTCCCTGTCGTAGCGGGCTACGATAGCCAAGGCGTTGGCCGCCTTAATCGGTGTCGCTGCCGACGAGATGACTCTGCGTCCCATCGTGTCTAATTTCTTTCCCTCGCCGTCCGGCGGGGAGGTTGACGTAGATGCCGCGCCCCCCCCCGCTTTCTTCCTGGCCGCCGCGGAGACTACAGAGTCCGGGGTCGGCTGTGCCCGAAGGCACAAGGGGGCCGCGTCCGGGACCCTGTACTACTTCTCGTACCGATCCCTTCTAGCCGGCGTCGTGGATGGGTTCTTGAGGAGGGCGAGGCCCTCATCCCAAATATCGTCTAGTAGAGGTACAGCGAGGACCGTCTTCCTCTTGGTCTCGCGCCGTTGATAAAGGAAACCTTCCTTCTTCTCTTCCGGGCAGAGCTGGAAAAGCTCGGATGCCCTGGCGATCATGGAGTGAAACGATCCAATCTCGTCGGGCGGGGAAGCCCGGGTGGGAGGTGACGACGGGAGATCCTCGTCGTAAACCTCATCGTCTGTACCCGTCGCGGCCGTGTCAGTCCCCGTATCATCCCCACGTGCCGTGGACGGGGAGGAGGGCTGAGCAGGGCGCGATGGCTGAAAAGGAGGTGGAGGATGAATCCTTCTCTTAGGGGGGGGGGGCTCCCAGAAGGGCCTGGCTCCGGGTCCCCTGTCGGGAGCGGTTCCTCCTTTGGTGGCAACGGCAGTCTCGTCCTCATCTCCGAGTATAAGGACTGTATAGCCAACAAAATGGCCGCCGAGTTGTCTTGCGGCACTGGTTGAGGGAGTTCCGACGGGCGATCAGGAGCCCCGTCGGCACCCTCGACGCCCTCGTCGTCTTCCACGTCGGGGTCCCTCCCAACAGGAAGGCCTTCTTCCACGCCAGAGCCGTGGCCTAAGACTTCGATCAGCTCCTCCTCAGAGTTTGAGGCCGAGTCCACGACGACCTCCTGCCCCCCCTTTTTCTTCTACGTCGGAGGTTTCACGGGGGTCCTGTCGATGGGCATGAAAGAGGACTCCCTCCGCGGTGGCAGGGAGACTCTGGGCCCCGGGTCGCCACCACTGGTGTAGCCTCCACAGGCTGAGCCAGGGCCGCCGCGACTGTCTCGATAGAGGCCTTGGCCGGATGGATCAAGGCTTTCACCACCTTAGGTGCGCTCACCGCCTTCTCCTTGGGGGGAGTGTCACCACCTCGCTCCCCCTCCGATGGGGCCTTAGGGCACGACCGGGGTCTCTCCAGGAGTTTCGCCGGGTGCTCGGCCTTCCTCTTACCCGAGCCAGAGCGTTGGCTCGTGGTTGATGGCGCCGGGGAGGATGCGCCCTGCCTGGCGCCCGTAGAGCCCGACCGGTCGGCGCTCCCGGTGCCAGCGGACTCACGGTGCTTGGCCTTCTGTTGGACCGCCGTCGCCGGGGTGCCCTCAAAGGTATTAGAAGACTGCTTGGACTTCTTCTTCTCGCCTGACGGGCTCTTTCCTTCCAGCCAGTTGGCGAGACGTTGATGGCGGTCCTTCATGGTCCGCTCTGACATATTGCCGCAAAACGCACAGTCCTTCTCCACGTGCGTCTTGTCCTCATGTAGGCAGTAAAGGCAAAGGGAGTGTTCGTCCTCCTTAAAGACATTCTGAAGCTGGCATCCAGGGCAGACCCTGAACAGCTTTCCAGGCGTCGAGCTTCCCTTCTCCTGGGCCATGTCCAAGATGGGCCTGAGAAACTTCTGGAGTCCTCCAAAAGCGTGGCTCGACGAAATCTTCAACCTTGAGGGGCGTAGACGAATCCGACACGGGTCCCCGTTGATCGGATGAAGAAACGGTGGAGCTTGAGGCTCTTTTCACCGAAAGAGAATTTTTTCTGAGAAAAAACGCGAAAAAAAGCACTAACGCTCGAGAGCAATAGCACGAGGATCCCAACACTTGAACGTGCAGTAAAAATCTGAAGATGGCTGCCAGAGGCGGGTTTAGGGAGAGGGCAGTCATTGGCTGTGGTCAGTATGACGCAGAGATCAGTGATTGGTTACTACTACGAAAGACAGATCAGAAACGAAACTGATACTGATTTTTTCTTTACCGAGGATTCCCAGCCTGACGACGGGGAATATTCATGAGCATGTGAATCCATGCCAGACCCCATGCTGGAGAAGCAGAGTATCCCCCGTTACTGGAAATGGCTTAACCAATGGCACGTGCAGCAGCCGTTGGAGCGTCCTTCAAGGTCCACTTGGTAATTTGGATACATGGATTCAAAAACTCCCCAGAAAGAGAAACACCCAACAATGGTGTTAAGATTTAGTTGTGGATAAAGGTTTCATATGGACAGTTCAAAACTGTTTAATGAACACAGCTGCATTTCACTGGCCCTGGACAGAGTCTGGGATGTTCCAGGACCATAAATTGCCATTCCTACCTCTGACTGGGAGAAAGATAGCCAAACAAAAGCAGTGGTTCACATAGACCAGTCTTAACCAATACGGTAGCCATTTTCATAATTTTAACTAGAGGCCATATTTGCAGTACAAAATAAAAGGTGAACAAAGTACTGCACCAGTAAAAATTAAAAAATACTTTAAAACTTGCATGTCAGGAACATACCATACAAGGTTAAATAAACGTTTTATTATCCATAAGGAGGAAGAAGTGCTACACAAAGGTAAAAGGAAAGAAAGGGTCACCCAAACGGACAGCTTTAGGGACCAGCCAGTACTGGTCTTTCCCAAAAAGTGAGTTACAGAGGCAAGTGGGGTGGACGAAAACGTACCTCTCACTTACTGTGGGGTTAAGGATTAACTCAAAGCAGGCGAATAAACGCAGAGTCCAAACATAATTAGGCTAAAAATCAGCAAAAATGCAAATCTTTCCTTACAGAACTTCTTCCACATTCAAGGCTAGACTTGCATGACTCACAAAAAAGTTCATTAAATAAAAAGGAGATATAAATACTGCAGCATTGTTCACTAGGCTATTTTCAACCAGTTTGGATTGAAGGGGGTGCAGAGAGTGTCCGGATGCGGTAGTTCTCAATCTTTAATGAATTTTCTTTGAACTGCAGGCATTATTAAATAAGTGTCAAAGTATTGCCATTAGCAACCGTGTTTTATTAAATCACAAATTGTGATGCAATTCTGAATATTGTAAGCCTTGGAGTTAAAAAAATAAGGCAGAACATACCGAAAAAGGCCATTCAGATTAATCTACAGAAGCAAACTCATTCTGTGCATTAATGAAGCCATACTGTGTTTAAAATGGGTATTCAGAGATGCACACGGTTAATGCACAGAAAGGTATTAAAGTGCTAACATTTCTTCAAATACATTATTGTGTACCAGTGACCTTACACAATCTTCAGTACTGAAAACCACATCTGAAAGCAGTGTACTAGATAGATTTTTCTAAAAAAAAAAAAAAAGAGAACCAGCACAGAATATTTCACCTGCCAGCAAAATAGGAGCGTGCTGCAGGTAAATTAAGGTTTTCACTTAGCCAGAGTCAAAACAGACAGATGGTGCATGCTGATAGGCAGTCATATTTTTTAAACAGATCTTAAATGAAGTGAACTTTGCAAGAGAGGATCGCATCTTAAGTTTAAACGTTAGAAATGTTTTATCCTACAGCACCAGACAAATCAGCTTGGATTTAGACCTTTAATTCAGAGCCTTACAGGGCTAAAAGTAGTACTTTATTTTGTTACATGGCAAAAACCAGTCTGGCATCAGGGTGTAGGTGTCACAGACCACAGGACGTAACAAAGAGTACCAACAACAGGACCTTGGAAAGGTCGGTGATGAATGGCAGTGGTGTTTTCATTCAAACAGATAGGTTTTCAGCCCGTTTCGGAATGAGAGCAAGTTAGTTTCTAAGCGCAAGTTGGGTTGAAGAGCATTACAGGCAGTGGGTGCAGTGTAAGGGAACAATTTGCCATTTGCTTTCTGTCATTTTGGGCTTGGACAATTTAATAACAGGGTTGCTTGAATGCAACAAAGTAGTTATTGTTCTCTTTAGCTATTCTGGGGCTGCACCACAAACTGCCTTATGGACAAAGATAGACATTTTAAAACGAATTATAGGGAGCCAGTGAAGGGACTTTCGATGTGCTGTGATGTGCTCACCTCGTGGAACTTGTTTTATAATGTGAACTGCACCCCTGACTCTTCTAGCGAAGGCTGTTACATGTCCGAGCAACCTACTGGGAATGCTCTGGTGCACCTAGGAAAACGTGCCACGGGCTGAGGTCCAGCCTATAGCAATGACACGTAGGGCCTGGGTACAGATCAGCCGGCTGACCGGTGCTGTGATCTGCTACTCCCGGGACTTCACCATATACAAAATCTATGGGATCCCACTTACACACGAGAGAGCTTTCCAAATACACTTTCAGAAATTGAGGGTCCAGATGTTGGGGGATTTAGTTCACAAGGAGCAGTTCATAAAATGGGAGATCCTGCGAGCCAAGGGTGAATGAACAGCTGTGACTTTGCTCTTGTATTTTAGGATTAGGGAGGTGTTCAGATCCAAATGGCCTGTGTTCCCCCAGGCGCCCACCTCACACCCAATTCTTTAATGTACCCAATTCTTCAATGTGCCCAATCCTCTATCCACTGTAAAACTGGTGTCAATCATTTACAAGATGACCAGAAGGGGGAGGGTAATGAGGGGACAGACATACAGAAATACCTGGGAGGGAGCTTTGGGGACAGTAATAAACAGAGCATTGGAAACTCATCTGCATGCAGACATGTAACTTGTCTCTAAACAGTTGGTTTAGGCTAATACATTACAAATTCCTACACCAAGCCCATTATTCCACAACCAGGTTATACGGATTCTTTCCTGAGAAATCTCCCTCCTGTAGAAGATGCAATGAGAATTCAGCTGATTTATGTCATGTGCACATATCGGATCCTTTTACGCGAAGATCGAGGAGGCAATGTCAGCATGGTTGACGACAGCATGGCACTTCACACCAGAGCTAAGGGTTTTGGCACTGATCGGGCAGGGGCATCGTCCTTAGAGAAGGTTGCTAGGGATGGCCATGGTGACAGCTATATACATAGTAGCTAGGACATGGGGGAAATGTAATGCACCCTGTTTTTTTTTTTTTAGATGGCTTGAGTTCATGAACACATGCGAACAAAGAAAAACTCAATATGCATCAACACTCCCAACCAGTAGCCGACCGATTGATTACTGGCCCCCCCTTTCGGCAATACTACTTAGATCTGAAACAAATCATGCTGATAACTGGGGAAATCTTGTAATAAAAAGGGACCTAATCCAGAATGAGAAAGGTATCTCACATATAGGTCGAAAATTGTCAGTGGACCAGCGCCAACCTTTAAGCTGTGAACATTAGTGAACATGGATAGCGATGGAATGACATTCATGACAGGTGTATGAATTTAACAATGGTGGATGAACTAATGTGAATAGTCAAATATATTTAATACCCTACGTGCAATACCATGAGCCTGGTGGGGGGGGGGGAGATTGGGGGGTGTTCATTGTTGGTATGGATATGGTAATTGTTACGTAAATCAATAAAGGAAGTAAAAAAAAATAAGATAGAATGTGAACAGCATCATTTTGAACCACTTGAAGGGCATGCAAGTTCTTTTTGGATGCACCACCCAACGGGGCATTAAAGTAATCCATTTTTGATAAAAACATAACCCCTAGCCAGTGTTTCGCAGTTCTTATCAGATATCAATGGTCCAATTTTCCTCAAGAGTCAAGTGGTATTAGGAATTATGCATGATGCTTCTCACTTGTTCATCAGGGCTAACGCTGCAATCCAAGAAGGTACCTAGTGTTTGAATCTTTGTCTCAGTTTTTTTTGTTTCTTTTTTACTGATTTAATTGTGTTTGCAATTTGTACATGAGAAAACATCAATAGTCAAAATTTCATCAAAAGAATTCATTTAAAAAGTTCCTTATCTCCATAGAGTCTGTTGAATTCCTGTTCCATTGTTTAGTGCCTCTTACCCTGTTCACTGCAGTTGATTAGAAATGATAGATTCTTTTGGCACAGGAGCTCACCGCTATGACCCAAGAAGTTTTATGTCCACTCATTAAGACAAACCATCTATCTTCATTGTTGTCCATGGTTTGAAAGTTCCCGGAAAAGAGGTGTAAGACACATCTCTCGTTGCTCCCTCAGTGCAAGGCACTCGGTAAACACGTATTTGATAGATTCTACCTTTGCCGGATCCTTACAAAATCTAAAGGAACTGGAAGCACTCTGCGCTCTTTTTGCCAATATCTCGTGTGGATTAAGTTGAAACGAATCCTCATGAAAATTCCTCTGAATATTTTATTTGGGAATTTTAAAAGGTAAGGTTGGGTTTCGTTCAACTTCACAGTAGGCTGAGGCAAATCCTTCATCAATTTCGATGTGCCTGCTTTCTCCAAAGTCTTTATCCAATCTAGTTGGAATAGTTTTTTCTTCAACCTCTGCGGGTTAGACTTAAGGTAGTCTTCTGTGCAATTTAGGTCTTCCAAGATGTTTCTATTGTTTAAGGCCCATTCACCTAACTGACTATATATTCTTGTGTATTTCGCTGTTTAGCAAGGTCAAGATCAGGGGGATATTTGGGAGGGTGATTATGCAAAAAAGGGTTAATCTTTTCCAGTCGACACTTGCTTGAATTGATGAGACTCAGTTCTCTGCGGACTTCGTCGATTTGAATGGAGTTTGGGATATTTAGTAGGCTCTTCCATATAATTGCTTCGAGTCTGCCCCAGAACTCAGATTTAATTTCCAGGATTGCTTCCAGCCCATAGATGAGGGATGGAATTATCTTTCCTTTTTAGTATTTGATTGCGGCCACTAAAGAAAAGCGACCATATTTATTGTCTATTACTTTCAATTGACTTGTAAGGTGGTGCCTCAACCGAACTATTATTTACAATGATAACTAGATATATGAACAAGTCAACTTTCTCAATAGATTTTGCCCCTAATGTCCATACAAAGTGCTCATTTTTTGGCTTTCTCCGTTGTAGGCACATGACTTTAGTTTTCTCCAGTTTTATCTCCAGATGATTTGCTTCTATATATCTTTGTAAGCCATCTAATTGTCGCTGTAGACTGATCTCAGTTTGGTCCAACAGGACAATGTCATCTGCGTAGACAAGTCTTGTTACTTTCAAATCGCCTATAGAGGGTGGAAAAGATCTCAGGGCCATGTCATGATTATGTAAGCCTGAAGTGAAAAAGTTGTAAACTGCAGGGGCCAAAGGACAGCCTTGCTTGACCCCACGATAAGTCCCAATTGGTGAGGATAAAAGACCTCCACGATTCAGTCTTACTTATTTCTGTGCCAGTATGAAGAGCTTTCAAGGGGTCAATTATTTCGAGTGGACAAGCTCGATCTTCTAGCTTAGTCCTTAACAGCTGACGGTCCACTTTTTCGAACGCTTGGACTAAATCCACAAATGCCAGGAAAATGTTTCCTCCTTTGTGGCGATGTTTGTCTTTTAGTATACTCAGTATCAAGATGTTGATGGATGTTCCTACTGATTTAACAAACCCCGTTTGGGATGGATCAAAGGAGTTTGTGTTCTTAATCCAAGTGGAAAATTTCTCCAATATGAAGGACCCAAAGATTTTACCAATAACGTCAAGTAACGCTATGGGCCTGTAGTTCCTAAGATCTGCTTTTTCGCCTTTTTTGTGGATAGGGACTATAATAGCAGTTTTCCAGGAATCAGGGATTTTCCGTTGCTTTGAGATTTTACTAAAGAACCCTTTTATGAATAGTGCCCAATCTTCGGCGTGCTCCAAAAACATTACGTTTGTTAGGCCATCCGGGTCTCGAGCTCTAGATTTTTTTAATTTTTTCCAAGATGTCTGTTGTAGAGAAATGAAAGGCCCATGTGTTGGTATTCGGTTCTGTAGTCATTAGGTTGGAGTTTTGCGTCGCACTTTGGTATAGTGTAGAAAAGTGCGTTTGCCAGTCTTGATCTTTTACACAGTTCGTTTGTGAATTTTCATGGACATACTCTAGGTTTTATAAGTGCCCAGAAGTCTTGACTTTTTTCCGCTCAGAACTCTTAGCATCTGTTCAGCGTCTTGTTGTAACAACTGATGTTTGTAGCCAATAATCCAAGATTTGTATGCTTTTACAATTTTCAAGGCGTCTGCTTCGAGTCCTGGGTCGGATGTGTTTTTAGCCAGTCTTTGATTTCCTCATGACCCTGCGCTTGTTGACCAGTATCGGGTCACACATGCAATCTTGGGGGTTTCCCCTGGCACATCCGAGCCTTTCTTGTGCTATAGTGATCCAAAAGAGGTCTATAATCCACAGATTAATCGGCCCCCGGTCCCCTTTTTGTTCGATGGCAAACTTGTTTGTTATTGTTTTATGTCAGCGGATGTAAGTCTCAATCGATTTCCTGCGTTAGAGACTTCAACCCCGCTGGCCATAAATAAACCTTTTGGCTTCCAGGCGCGTGTAATCAGTAGTTGAAAAAGATTAAGATCACTTTCCACGCTTCTTATAACTTTGTAATCGTGGACTCTTTGGAGGAGAACCCAGAAACAAAGATGTAATCTAAATCTGCTGCTTGATCCCCCGTTTCCATGTTGGGATCTTGATTGTGGTTGAAATCTCTTTGTACATTAGTTGATATAAGTCCCTGTCCTTCATTAGGTTTGACCAGATCTTGCCCCTTTTCTGTGCCAAGATGTTCGTCCTTTAGATGTGTTTGAGGGGACCCCACAAGCCAGGTTTAAGTCACTGCAAACCAGAATGTATGCAGCTTCGTTATTCATTATTCCCCGGTGAAAATTTCTTCAGAAGTAGCTTTCGGTTTCCAGTAACAGGTGACAATCATGCTATGGGTCTGGTTGTGTGCGTTTAAGCCCTCTATCCACTCTACCAAAATCGAGAGGAAGAAAAGGCCAGTATGAATGATTTTTCAGTTTTAGCGCTACCCCTTCTTTTAAGACTATAAGGAGCACTGAGTTGGGGCAAGCCGACTAAGAATAGGATATTAAGCAGCCATGTCTCTTGAAGACAAAGTAGATCTTAAGAGCCCAAATTGACATCACTTGGCCTTGTTAAATGAGAGAAGCCCCTAGTTTTCCACGAGGCGACCTTCAAGCTTTGGAAAGATTGCACTGCATCCAGGGTTTTAATTGCTTTGTCCGTGCACTTCACTCCTCTGCTAGCTATTCGCTTAGATGGCTATTCTCTTTGTGAATGTATGGCATCTTGAATCCCTGAGCAGTCCTCGTGGTCTTCGTTTATTTGGTCCAGACGATCTGTTGACCTTAAAGGGTTCTGTGTTTCATCATTAGCATCCACTTTGAAAGTAATTTTGATGTTTGTTCTTGGCCCACTCGGGATCCTCCCTATATCAAGAGGATCCTGATATTTAGAGGTTTTGCAAGTTCTTATTCTTGAAGGCTCTTCACAAGATAGGCTGCCTTCATCGTCGCTCTCTGGCTTTGGCCTTACGGTGTCATCCTTTTCGCTGTTTTTTTTTTTACTTTCTGTCATCATAAGTTAAAGGTGCTTTTCTCCTGGGCGACGAAACCTCTCGGTGTTCCAACAACGTTAACTCAAAGCCTAAAATTGAAAAGTTGTCTTTTGCATTCACTAGCATGTCTTTTATCACAGGAGAAGGGTTATGCAATAGACACAATCAATGTTTTATTCCAAATTCGATGATTTCTATGTCGTCTGAAGTTATTTAACGCAAATTCGGATTGCGTTTGAAAAGTTGCAGGACTGCGCTTCTGTTCAGGATCATGTTTTCTTTACCCCCTAGATTTTCTAATTTAAAAGTACTGTTGCAACTACCCTCTTTTCTGGGAAACAAAAAAAAGAGGATGGCGAGGCACGCACTCCAGTTCCCAGTCAAATTATACCTGATAAAAAATAACAGGGTTGAATCCCAAAACAATGAAAACATTAACAGGGTTGGATCCCTTCTGCTGGTCTGTTGCTCTGTTTTTGCTTTCCTGTCACAAACATTCATCAGGGAGGCTTTGCTAGTATGCAGGTGGTTCCAATTAGTAGCTATAATAGTCTCTAGGGATTCTGGTAGCTGTAGTTGTCTCATGTTGCCAATCAGGTGTCCAGGAACTGACAACCCTCCTAATACACAAGTATTTCCCAAATTTGGGGGAGGGGAGAAAACCATTAATGGTTCTCTAAAGTGGGGCACAGTAACCCCGGTGCTGCTGCCTCTGGAGCCCGGAACTCCACTGTAGGAAATGAGCGCGTGCCTCGCCATCGTCTTTTCTGTACCCTCTTTTCTATGCAGCTTTTGTTTGTTTTCTTTGGAATCTTGCCTTGCATAGTTTTGGGAGTGCAAACTTTTACGCTCCCTGAAACAAACTTCTGTGTGTTTCAGTTGTTCCTAGGGTCCGATGCCTTTTTTTCCAGAGTTGAGTTCTTGTGAATAACCTTTTTGTTGCTAATAATTTTTTTGTTGCTGGCTAGTCCTGGAGTTTAGTATTAAAGATGATGCCATGGATGCCAATCTACGTCTTTTCTCTAATAGAGTTTGAAATTGCAACCCTCTAGGGTTCACAGGGCTTTTCTCCGCCCCAGGACAAGCCGTTTGATCCAGCGATGCTCCACTCCTTTCCCACTGTCCATGGACCTGTTCCATTTCACACTCCTCCACTGAATAGGCCGATATATCCATTAGATGGACAGAGACTTCTAGGCTGTGGGTTTGTGGCTGAGGTATAGTTCTCCTTGTGTCTCTATTCGGAGGGATGGTCACAGATCTGTGCATTCTGTGAGAGAGATCCCCTCGCTGTCGTCTGTGGGGGTTATCAACCCTGTGATGGATCCTCCAGAGTTTGAGGTTCTCCCGGCCTGCCGTTGAGGATCTTCATGTTGGTCTCTCTGCTCCTCATCCAAGGTGGTCCTACTTCTGGTCTTTCTATTCCTGAAGATCCAGTATTGGTTGGTAGAACTGGTTGGATTTGAATCATCCAGGACTATTTTCCTTGTAGGGCCGATGGCTTTGGATTGGCCTTGGTTCTCAATAATGTGCAGTTTTTAGGAGGTGGCCTTACTTGGGCACATGGGTGTCGCGTTTGAGGAGCGCATGCTGCACGTCTGTCCCCACCGACTTCGTTTTGGTTTTTATTCTTTTCCTTGGGTTTCACGATTTGATTAGTTAGCACTGGCCTCCAAAGGGGAGCGGGCCTAGACTGGTTGCTTAAAACGCCACCTGTCGCTTCCGATGTCAGATCAATTTTAGCTGGGGATTGGAGAGATTCCACTGTGTCAGCGGCCCTTCCCTCCGGCCTTATGTCCAACTTAACTGGGCAACTCTTTTCAGAGGAGGCATAGGTTGGCGTGGTTGTCACGGCTAACGGTTTTCCTGCAGCAATGATGTATCCTGCCAAGAGGGTTAGCTTTGTATTAATTAAGGCGATCATTTAGTATGGCCCTTCATTGTGTCATTTATAGCTTCGTAGAGTTTTGAGAAAGGTGCTAGAGCAATGGTAAATGTTGACATAATTGAAATTAGGTCTGCCTTCTTTGAGGAATCCGCGCCTCGCAAATCCCCTCTGTCAGCTGATCTTCTATCATTCACTCTCGGCGTTGTTAAATAGGATTTGTGGTTCTCTGCATTAGAGAATAGTCGACAAGAATTTGTGTGGTCTTTGCTATGCCTCTAGTTGACTCTTGAGCAATAGTTGTGGAGACCGACAAGCCGGTGACCCCAGATTTTTGGTCGTGATAAGGGGGCCTAGTCCCTTTGCCAATGCTTACCACTTCCCTCGAGGGGGGCGGCATTGGAGGTTCTGTCTGATAGCCATTCTCATGGGTTCCCAAGCAATCTTGGAGATGGCTTGATGAGCCTAAAACGTCCAAGTTCTCCTTCTCTGATGGAAGGTCCGCTGGTTTTGGGGGATCTGCTCCCTTCTTCAAACGAGTCGGGTTACTGTTCAAGCAGTTTTGATCCCGGCGCTTCAGGGACCCAGCAGAGTGATGATGATCCTGGTTCCCAGAGGACCGGGGGGGCACTCCACATCAGAAATCTCGGCCACACCCTCTAGTAGCTCAGCATCAGAGATTTCATGAACTGTTTTTTTTTTTTTTTTTTTTAAAGTCATTCACCATCAGTTTTTGTTTTACAAAATAGTTTTTCAAAATTTCAGAAAAGTGTGCGTTTTTTGGTTTTATTCTTCTACAAGTTCTCTTATTTTGTTCCACGGGATTTTGGCCCTTAAAGGGTTGTTTTTTTAAAGCATCCTGCCCTTTTTCTTTACCCCTGATCTTCTTGTCTCGTCTTTTCTTCTGTAGGGTAATTTTTCTTTTTTTTCTTTCCAGATTGCCCGAACAGTTTGTTTTGATGATTGCAGGCTTATTTTTTTCAGGAGGTAGAAGTAGGTTGTCTTCAAGGTTCTGCACTGGCTTTGTTGAGCCAGTTCTTCGACTGACAGGGGGGTGTGCGAGCGGCGTCAGTGCAGGACTTTTTGCATCGACAGCCTTCACTGCTGAAACAGTCCTCGTGTTGTTTCTCGCCACCACTTGGGGTCGTTGCAGAGGTCGATTCGGTGGAAATCTCGCCCGCTCCTTCCACTCCCTCCGCCTAAAACTGAACCAAGGAGGGCTGGGTTGACTTTGAGGCACTGTTCCTCCCACTCCCAGGTTCCGAAGGAAGGGGCACGGGCGTGTGCACTTGCGCCATCATTGTTTCCAGCTGGGTGCCCACGGCCAGACCTTCTGCCGTCAAATGTCCAACCGCCTCAATCACCGGCTGAGATGCGTCGGCTCGGGCGGCTGCAGGCTTCGGGGCCTCAACATCGGCCCCCGGCCCATCTCCCACGCCAGCCACCACACACTGCAACCGGGGCACGCCATCCCACTCCTCGCACGGCACGTCCTCTCCAGAGACAGCAACCGGTAAGCCATACAAGGGGGGTTGCCGTGGCGGGGAACATACAGTTAGAGGTGCTTCAAAAGTTTGTGTATGCTCACTTGCTGTATTGTTTACAATGGGGTTGATGTGTCTGTGTCCATGTCCATTTAAAGGAGCCGGCGTAGAGGTCTGATGCGCTCCTTTAAAGTTAGTTATTTAGATCATTCAAGTCGTCATCAGTGACTAGTACACTCTGCCCCTTTTCAAGGTTATTTTTTTTTTTTTAATGCGCCGATTTTCTGTTTGGTCCATGCCGTCGTCCATGGATGTTAGCGGCGGCGGCATTAGCTTACTGACTTGATCAGTTTCTCCAAAGAGTCCAGGGGACATAGATGAAGAGCTTTTTCAATCTTCTCGTCTCCGAGCGCTTCTAAGCAAGTGCCCCTCCTCCATTTCACCTAGGGTTGTAAGTGGAGGCACCCCCAGGGAGTGCGGCCTAGAAGAGCGGTTCGGAGAGCAGCCCAGTCCGTTCTGGTAGTCCTGTTGGACTGAAGGACTAACTCTCCACGGCCGCTCCGCGGCAGGAAGAGGCTTTTGTAGTGGGTCCACCCACTGCAATAGGACAGGAAACAAGACTAACTCTCTGTAACTCAGCCTTTGTCTCAGTTTTAAAAATACATCCATCTAACAATTATTTTTTTTATCTGTGATCTAGTTTGGATCTCTGATGGGAGAGCCGAAGAGTAGCAATTCTGATTTAGACTTTTTTAGGCACAACCAGTATTTTACCATCCATTGTTTTACTATTTTGGAGACATCGTTTAACCAGACAGTGTCCTGTTCATAGTTACCCTTCAGTCTCAGCAAAAGCAGAGTATCATCACCATAGCTGGTGAAATGGATGTTCATGTTGTCCAACATATCATACAGACGTTTGCTGTAGACATTGAATAAAGCTGGGGACAGCAAATCCCCCTGTAGAACTCCAAAGGAAATGGGAGCATATTCCAAAATGGTCTCGCCCCAATGCACAGCCGAGAGCCTATCGGACAAAAGAAAGAGTAGATCCACTTTCTAGCGTAGGGTGAGCACTTACCCGTTTTACCTCATGCTACCAAAAGAGTGTCATGGTCCATTAAATCGAAGGCCACTGACAGGTCCAAAAGGACCATCAGGCCACATCTGCCTGAGTCAGTAATATCCAGCATAACTGACTGCACATCCAGGAGTGCACATTCTGTACTATAGTAAGGTATAAAGCCTGATTTTATACCATGGAAGAAATGTTTGTGTTCTAGAAAGTCCTGGAACTGTTTTGGGGCTACTTTGTCTAAGATTTTCAAGAAAAAGGCTGTGTTAATAAGGAGTCTTCGATTGGATATATCACTGGAATCTTTACCAGCTTTTTTGGTTAAGAGGGGTAACCATAATTTGCTTCGTATTTTTGGGAACCTCCTTATGTCTAAAAAAAGCAAAGGGGGTTTTCTGTGTCGCCTGGTGACATTTTCAGACACAAGTGGGAAAAATAAGTAACCTAAAGTTGGAGAGTATGAAAAAATAAAAGGGTATACAAACTTGCCTTCGATATTCACCAAAATAATTTTGCCAGCAGTGCAGTTAAGCACAGCTGATATCAGACACCATCTGGATTGTGAACAGTCAAGGAATATCTGCAATGTCTACAAATTGAATAATGCGATTTGAGGGATTCTAAAACTAATGTAGAAAAAGAAAATCAAAAGGATTTTAAAAAGGAAATTTGATACTAGGTTGACCTGCTTCTTTCTGCAACAAACAGAGCTGTATTATGCCCTTTGCAGCGTCAAGAGATATAGACCAACTGAAGGTGCCAAATTAAACCAAGTATGAATGAGGCCAAAGCTGGTTGAGCCCACACCTTCTGGCTACTCTGGTTACATCCAAAGGAAAGGACTTCAAATTCCTATAAAAGAAGGCACAATGGACACAAGTGTACAGTTTCTATTCTGAATAACCTTTTAATTGAATTTTTCAAAAAGGTAATGGAAGAAACCTTTGAGAAAGCCATTCAGGATAGCTACTGGGCAGTAAGCCATAATCTAATCTTGTGAACTACGGTGAATTTCTTGCTAAAGAACACCACCACCATCAGTTAGCAAATAGAATGTTCTACAAAGGTAGATAGTTATTCTAAAGTTCCAAATTAGCAGAGGTTAGCCAGAGGTGTTTGACAAGACATCAAGACTGAGATATGCTTCATTAAGGTGTAAACTCTGAATCGTTTTTGCTCTGCAAGCCTCTCCATCTTATTTTTATTAGAACATGAGACTTCTTACTTTTTAAGGTTTAGTTGGAGACTTCCAACCAGGGAAAGGTAGAAGTATCAAACAATAGTTTTATCATTAGTTTCACAGCAGATACTCCTTCAGGTAATGCAATTTTGCATTTGAGGATGTGTGATAATCGACTATTGAAAGCATGAGTTCATTATGCAAGTTATTATTCACCTGCAACGAAAGCATGAACTTAGCGAAACTTTGATGAGCAATCCTGGATGGGCTATCAATTATACAACTTGAAAAAGAATTTGCATAAAGAGGATAGATTTCTACATCACAAAATTCACCCATGTTACACTACTCACCCGGTCTTGGCCATTTGTGGTTGGAGGTTCTCGTCTTTGTCCAATCTCTGGACCTACGACATCTTCAAAGCTGACTGGCAGAGGTGGCGGTGGTGTGAACGGGCCTTGTGGCTCCTTCTCATCATCCTCAGAGTCTGAATTCAGAAATGAAAACTTCGACCTCTGCTCCTTCAGCAGCATCTCAATCCGTGAATCGAGGCTGCTGTGATGAGCAAATGGAACACTTTCATTAGTGAAGTCTGGCGCAGGGGACCCCGACCTGGCTGGGGAGACTGGTACTGGGTTAGGGGACTGTATCCTTTCCTCCACAAGGGTTGGAAGAGTAACAGCAGGAGGAACAGCAGCAGCAGCAACAGGGCTGGTAACCTCCTTTGTTTCCTGAGAAAAGAATTCAGACACTGACACATTGTTCAGTAAGAAATTGTCTGAGAGAGGAACAGCAGCAGTGGGCATTGGCAGAAGCCTGTAGTCTTTATCCCCTATATGATGGTCGAAGACTTGATCCATAAGGGCTGGAATTGAAGGAGGCAGAGGAGGTGCTTCATTTAGGTTCGTATAAGGGGGATAAGAGTTCTGTGCAGTAAACCGCTCACCCTGTTGGCCATAATTATGGCTGTTCTGAAAGAGAGGGACCTCAGATATAGGTGGTGGTGGTGGAGGAGGAGGAGGTGGGGGAGGATAGGTCCCAGATGAGGCACCTGGCAGTTCCTCTCGCTGGTTATGGTTTCTGTGCCGATGGTGGAAAACCGGCTCCTCTCGGTGAAGAGAACGGTGAGATGTCTCCTCCCGATGGCTGTGGTAAGAGCGCCCCTCAGAATGACGCAGGTATCTGCTGCCCCCTTTGTGATGAGAGGACGATGAAGATGTAGAAGGGACCACCAGGGCAGCAGCAGTGACAGAGGTGGACACAGATGAGGACGAAGCAACAGTGCCCTCATACTGTTGGCTATAAGAAGGATAATGAGGATCACTGCTCTGAAATGGAGGAGCTGTCTGTGAATACTGCAGACTTGTCCTATGGGAATAGGAGTCTCGGTAGCTGTTTTCAAGTCTTCTCGTCTTGTAACTGGATTCTTGAGAGGGAATGGCATAGCTGGGAGTTCCTTGCCTAATGAAGACAAAAACAGACAATTACCATGGCTATTCTAGAACACTTTAGCCCTTGCATTAAATCCTTTAGAACTGGAAGGCAATATCATACTTGGCCCCAGAAAAGCATTTAAAAAAGGACTGACATCTCTTTTGGACATTTACATCTTGTCACCCATCATGTCAGTCCACAGACCTATGAATAGCATGTCACAAACTGCAACACCCAGTTTCATATGAATTCCAATATAATTGTAATTTTGGAGGGGATCAAAGCAAGAGTGTTATGACGGAAGAGCAAAGGATAAAAGTACATGAATAAGCAAGATATGATATGGCATTTATAACGCGCCTGTACACAAGTGTTGCTAGGCGCAACAAGACAAAGGGGGGGGAGATAGGGAGGACAAAACAACAATCTTACTAGACCCTCTGTCAATTTGTGTGATAGAGACATGGGTTACCAGTCAAATGGTCGAAAACATTTGGTCGACAGGACAATTGGTCGACACCATTTGATGGAATGCCAAATGGTCGATTTTTTTTTTTTTTTTACCCATTTTTTGGGTTTTTTTGGGGGGGTCTCCCCCCCCCCCCCCCCAACCCCCCCCCAACCCCCAACCCCCTTTTTTTCTTTTTTTTTCCCCACACGAAAACCCACAAAACACATATATATATATATATATAAATAAATAAAAATTCGACCATTTGGCATTCGACCAAATGGTGTCGACCAAATTGCAGTCGACCAGTTTGTTGTCGACCAGTTGACTGGACACCAGAGACATGCATGTGAAGGATGGGGGGGGGGGGGGAGAGCGAGAGAGAGGGGGGGGGAGAAGAGGGGGAGAGGGAAAGAAAGAGGGAAAGAAAGAGGGGGGGAGAAAAAGGGAGGGAGAAAGGGAAGGAGAAAGAGGGAGGGAGGGAGAAAGAGGGAGGGAGAAAGAGGGGGGCAGAAAGAGGGAGGGAGAAAGAGGGAGGGAGAAAGAGGGAGGGAGAAAGAGGGAGGGAGAAAGAGGGGGGCAGAAAGAGGGGGGCAGAAAGAGGGGGGCAGAAAGAGGGGGGCAGAAAGAGGGGGGCAGAAAGAGGGGGGCAGAAAGAGGGGGGCAGAAAGAGGGGGGCAGAAAGAGGGGGGCAGAAAGAGGGGGGCAGAAAGAGGGGGGCAGAAAGAGGGGGGCAGAAAGAGGGGGGCAGAAAGAGGGGGGCAGAAAGAGGGGGGCAGAAAGAGGGGGGCAGAAAGAGGGGGGCAGAAAGAGGGGGGCAGAAAGAGGGGGGCAGAAAGAGGGGGGCAGAAAGAGGGGGGCAGAAAGAGGGGGGCAGAAAGAGGGGGGCAGAAAGAGGGGGGCAGAAAGAGGGGGGCAGAAAGAGGGGGAGAGAAAGAGGGGGGCAGAAAGAGGGGGGCAGAAAGAGGGGGGCAGAAAGAGGGGAGAGAAAGAGGGGAGAGAAAGAGGGGGGAGAAAGAGGGGGGAGAAAGAGGGGGGAGAAAGAGGGGGGAGAAAGAGAAAGAGAAATAAAGATAAAGAAAGAGAAAGAGACCAAACTACTCCTCCTTGGCTTCTGGGGAGGTAATCCCTTTAACAAATACAATTTATGATTGCTAAATGCAACATTGCCATGAAATGGGGAAGCAAGGATCCTCTTAGCTTTTCGAGGGGGCGAGAAAGAGAGCGGGAGTGCGCAAGAGATTAATAGTTACTCACCATAGTGACTAACATACTCCTAGTCTTTAGTCCCCCTTTCCTCCATACTGCATGGGCGCCCCTTGCTAGGGACAGGAGATGGAACTTTTTCACCAGAAAAAAACATCTTCCCCTTTAAATTTAGAAGCACGCAGGGGCATGCCACTGAGAGTATGTGCTCTCCTGACTCCGCCCACCGGCGCCACTCCTCAGTTCCCATTGACAGGTCGACAAGATTACATAGCCTAATGACACCAGTATTATTAGGGGGGATGGTGGGACGCAAGGAGGAAAGGGGACTATGGACCAGGAGTACGTTAGTCACTATGGTGAGTAACTATAATTACTCCTACGTCCCGCCCCCCTTTCTTTCATACTGCATGGGCGATTACAACTGAATGTAATCCCAGGGTGGAGAGATGATCCTCCTTAAACAAACAAGTTCCTTAGAACCGCCTGTCCAAAAGCGGCATCTGATTTAGAGCTGGCGTCCAAACAGTAGTGTTTACAGAAAGCCAAAGGAGTGGCCCAGGTGGCCGCCCTGCTGATGACCTGCCACAGGACCTGCTGCTGGAATACGACAGCCGTGGCCTCGGCTCTGACAGCGTGGGCATGCATGTTAGCTGGAAGTGGTTTGTGCTGCCCCGCATAGGCCTCCTTGATGGAAGAAACCATCCACCTTGCTCTAGAGTACTTGGATGCCTGATAACCGAGCCTTGACCCCCCTCCCCGCCCCCCCGAAGGTGACAAACGGAGCATCCGACTTGCAGAAGCTCTTGGTCCCGTCCAGATATAATTTCAGAGCGTGTCTGACATCCAGACAGTGTTAGACCCTCTGAGCATCGTCCTTAGGATCGGCAAAACGTAGATCAAATCATCTCCTCGTTTAGATGGACAGCAGAAACTACCTTATGTAGGTACGCAGGGTGCGTTCTCAGGACCACCTTATCTTTGTGAAAAGTAGTATGGGGTTCTGATGCCACCAGAGCCTTGATGTCGCTGACTCTGCGAGCAGAGGAGACCCACCAACAAATCTGTGACCAACCTGATGTCCGTGGATGTCATTGGTTCGAAAGGTTTGTGCGCTAGGGCGCCCAACACTACATTAAGATCCCACACAGGGTGTGGCTTCTTGATGGGCGGGTAGAGACTGGTGAGGCCTGCCAGAGGCCGCTTAACCATCGGGTTGGAGAATACCTCCTCCTCAGAATTCCTGTAGAACCCTATGGCTGCCACGTAGGTGCGACAGGTGTCTATTTGCATCCCTGTGTGAGCGAGGTGTGCCGAGAATGGGAGCACATCGTCCATATGCAAGTAAGAGGGTCTATCTCCTTAGAGTCCGCCCAGTGACAGAACCTGGTCCATTTACTCTTATACTGGCTGCCAATAGCCTTGCTCCTAGCGCCCTGAATGATGCCCTGGTTAGCATGAGACAGGCTCAAATGTTTCAGTGTGACCCGTTCGGAGCAAGGGCTCATTTCTGTGGAGCAGGGTGGATGACCCTGCCTCCTCTGCTGCAAGAGGAGGTGAGTTGGGCCCAGCAGCAGGTGCAGGGTGGCCTGTCCGAGAGGCTGAGGAGCTCGAGAACCACGGTCTTGCAGGCCACCACAAAGTTATCAGAATGATGCAGAGGTGTCCAGATTCCCTTATCTTGCAGATCACCCTGTGGATCGGGGATGTTGGAGAAAATGCATATGCCATCATGCCATTCTACTGTATCTGGAATGCGTCGTCCAGGTACCCGGGGCCATGCCCTGCTAGGACACAAACTGCTGGCACTTCCTGTTGGACCAGGAGGCAAAGAGGTCCACCTGAGGAAGCCCAGAACCTGATTGTTGAATTGCCATTCGTAACTGTCCGCTCCCAGTCTGCTGAGCCTGTCGCTTACAGTTTGGACTCCCCCGGGAGGTGGACTGCAGTCAGGTAGATGTTCTCCAAGGCCCACTCCCACAAGCTGACTGCTAGGCTGCACAGCGGAGGTGACCTGGTGCCACCCTGCTTGTTGTGGAGTTGTCCGTCTGGCTGAGAATAGCCCTACCCCAATGAGCAGAAGGAAAGCTTCGAGCGCTAGCCAGATAGCTTTCAGCTCCAGCCAGTTGATATGGGATTGCTGCTCCTACAGGGACCAGACTCCATGGTCACTGGTTGTCCAGAGTAGACCCTGCATCCTTCCAGGAAGGAATGTGTGGTGATGGTGACTTGAGGGGGTGCCTGCCGGAAGGGCCTGCATCTCTGCAGATTGCAGTCCCAGGAGCACCAGGTGAGGCCTGGTGGAGAGAAGGAGGAATGCTGACAAGCTTCGCTTGGGAGCCCCACTACTGATTCCATAAGACGGCAAAGTGCAGCTGTAATCTCTTCACCTGGAGTCTCGTGTGGGGGACGGCCTGTAGGACCACTGCCATGATCCCAGTAAATGCTGGTACCACAGAGATCACCTCACAGCTGAGGCGGTGACTTATGGCCATGATCTTGTCCTCCAAGGGGAAAACTCTGAGCTTGTGTCCCATATGAGGGCCAGAAAGGAAAAGATATGGGCAGGCTGCAACTGAGACTTCTTGAGGTTGATTGAGAATCCCAGCTCATGGAGAGCGGTCATAAGAGCAGAGGAAGCGTGATGCATCGCCTCCGGAGAACTGACTCCCGAGGAGCCAGTTGTCCGGGTATGGGTAGCCGCGGTAGCCTCGAGCCCTAAGGAGGGACGCTACTGCAGTCATTAGTCTAGTAAATACTCTGGGGGGCCGAGTTGAGGCCGAAGGGTAGAACCTTGTATTGGAAATAGCAGCCCATGATCCTGATCCTCAGAAAGGATCGATGAGGCTGCCAAATGGGGACATGCGGATAAGCGCCCTTCAGATCCAGGGAACACATCCAGTCTCCCCTGCACAGTGAATCTGCTATGTGGGCTGGCATAACCAGCTTTAATTTTTGAAGGTTAAGGGAGGAGAGGTCCAACACAACTCTCAGGCCAGCCTGGTTCTAATTTTGTATGGCAAAAATCCTGGAGTAGAAGCCCAAGCCTTGCTGGGTGGCTGCAACTTCTTCTATTGCCTGGCTCTCGATGAGTGACCGAATTTCCACCAACACAGTTGCTGTCCCAATCTGTGGGAGTGGAGGGGAGGAGGGAGGAATCAGCGGACAGTAGCCCATGGATACTAAATATAGGATCCAGGCGTCCGCTAACCTCTGCGCCCAAAACTGTGTGTGCAGGGCAAGCCTGCCCCCCCACCCGAGACACGTGGACCCGAAGGGGCGCGTTATGCCTTCTTTCCCTCTGAGGCTGTTGCAGAGGGGACGGGGGGGACTGAAAGAAGCCCTTTCTCCCCCCTTTTTGTTGTTTACGCCAGTGCTGACTGAGAACAGTCAGGCTGCCTAGACCTCCGTTCTTGGAAGCCCTGGGATCCGCCAAACGCCCGCCCTTTATCGGAGCATTGATGCAAATGGGTATATGCCTTGGGCGTGGTCTTCGTAGGATAAAAACACTGCAGTTTGGGAACTGTTTTTCTTTTTAATTAGCTCCTCATCAGTGGTGGAGTGAAAGAGGCTGCCACCCTCGAATGGAAGGTCCAATATGCGTTCCTGGACGTCTGGGTTGAATTTAGTAGCCCAAAGCCAGGCAGTCCGTGGCAATGCATATGGCCCGGCCAGGGGTGTCAATGTGGATCACAGTGAACTCCATGATGTCTTGTGCCACCAACTCAGCCTCCGCCAGTCCCGCCTTTAAACGTGCTTGGTTCTGCACCAGATGTTCTATAAGGAAGTCGGCTATTTCCCGCCAAAGCCTCTGGTTAAAGGCTGCCAGCATGGCATTCGCGCTGGATTGATGAAGGTGCAGTGAGGCATTGGAATAAAGCTTCTTTCTGTAAACCTACAAAATCATCTTCTCCTTGCCTAACAGCGCTGAGGGCGAGGTGGTCGAGGACGACTGAGGCTTTGAGTAGAGTGACGCTGCAGTGATCACTGAAGAGTGGGGTTGAGGGTGTGCCGACAGTGAGAGTGGATCCCCCTCCATCTGTTTATAATTGGCATCGAGGCGCCAATTGACAGACTGTGTCGAGTGGGGCTTAAGCCACCCCTTTTGGCCAAGGCGACAATGTCCTTCTGCATCAGGATTCCCGTTCTAGCCGCAGGGCCCAGAGTGAAGACTTCGGCCAGGACCCCCGCCTCCGGTTGTTCGACCTCTGGTTGAGGAAGCCCGCAGGAACTCTGCCAAACCTGCGAGCCGTTCGTGGAAGGCCTTGGCGGACGACGGCGTCCTCTTCTTCATCAGTGTCCACCAAGGTGTACGGCTTGTCCAGCGCTGGTGGAGAAGTGCTGGGCGCCGAGGGCTGCGGTATGGAACCACTTTAACTGTTGGGGGCAAGGGGAGCCGGAATCGAAGGAGCCGGCGAGAGCAGCATGGACTGTACCGGGGCCTGCAGCGCTGGAGCCCTAGGAGGAATGATTATAGGTGCAGGCGGAGGGAACGGAGGGAGCATGTCCCTGATCAAATCCCGAAGGATGGCCCCCATCTGAGGAGATCTCATGAGCGTGAGGAACTTTTCAAAGAACTTGTCCTCACAGGACAGTGGGGTGGCAGGTGATGTTGACGAGGTAGAGGGTTGCTGCAGGGGGCCGGTGCATACTCCGTCTAGCCGGTTGTGGGGTAATCCTGCCCTGTGAAGCTGTAGGCCACGTACCTGGTTAACACCAGTCCCACTGTGTAACTCGTTCTCCCACCTGCTCCGTTCCAAGGGGCGGTATCGGACGAGTAGCCATCTTGTCTGGCGTGCCGGCCATCTTGTCAAGCTGCATGCCACATGCCAAAGATGTGGTGCTTGGCTCACTGGGCCCTGCCTCCTCTAGGACCCTTGGCTGTGGAGCATGAGACCTACCATGCACCTCAGGGCGGGGTCTGGTAGGAGTGTTGCTCTTGGAAGTACCGCCAATAGTGCTGCATGCAGGTAGCCCCTCAGGTGTACACCCGGTAAAAGAACCTTGCAGTCCCTCAGCACTGTTTCTGGAAGGATCTACTAACGCCTCGGCCTGGCGGGTGGTAGGTGAAATAGCCTCGTACCAGTGCTGGTGCGAGAACCTGCAAGGTTCCTCCTGCTCGGGCGTTTCCTTGGGAAGGAGTTGCCCTTGCAGGTTGCGATGGAAAAAAAGCGGCCCTACCTTGGGCCTTGACTTATGTCTTCAGGTCCTCTGGAGACGACTTCTCGAAGAGCTCCCTCCACCGAGCTAGCCTGTTCTTCAGAGCACACAGTGCCAAGGTAGCAGAGGCAAAGAGTGTGGGGATCGGATGTAGGAAACAGCCCTTCGCGGGCTGGACACCTGCTGAAGCCCGCTGGCGTCGAAATGCAACGGGGAGGAGTGCGACGCCATGGAGGACCAAGTACCTGATTGATAAAAAAAAAAAGACAAAGACAGAGGAACGTATCGGGTAAGAGCACGTGGTATAACAAGGTCGAAGCCAAACCAAAGAGCGCTGGTGAAATCGGCCCGTTCCAGTCGACGCGGAAAGGGGGCTTGAGGAGTAGCGCATGTGTGTAGAGTCAGGGGAGCACGTGCTCGCAGAGCCGCGCCTCTAAGTTTAAACTAGAAGGTTTTCTCTGGTGAAAAACGTTCAGTCTCCCGTCACTAGTGAAGGATGCCCATGCAGTATGGAGGAGAGAGAGGGAGGAGGGGGGCGAAGAGGGGCGAAGAGAGGGAGGGAGTGAGGGAGGGGGCAGGAGGGGAAGGAGAGGGGGAGGGGGAGAGAGGGGGAGAGAGGGAGAGAGAGAGAGAGGGAGGTAGGGAGGGAGGGCGAGAGGGACGGGGGGAGGGGGGAGAGAGGGAGGGAGGGAGGCCACGCAACAGAGGGGAGGCGTGCGCACGACAGAGGGGGTGAGAGAAGGGGAGAGAGGACGGGGGGTGAGAAAGGGGGGGTGAGAAAGGGAGGGTGAGAAAGAGGGGGTGAGAAAGGGAGGGTGAGAAAGGGTGTGAGAAAGGGGGGGTGAGAAAGAGGCAAGAGCGAGGTGGGGCGTGAGGACGGCAATCCTCGGTAAAAGAAAAAAAAATTCATTTTCACTTACAAACTGGATTTCTCCTCTAAACCAATCACTATCATACTGCCCCCATCCAATGACTGCCCTCTCCCTAAGCCCCTCCTCTGGCAGCCATATTCATATTTGGTAAGCATGTAAAGTGGCAGTATGAGCAAGAAGAGTCGTAGAGGGCACAGAGGGAGAGTTCGCATGTGAATCTATGCCAGAACCATGCTGGAGAACAATAGTTACACGTAAGTAACATGTTCCTTGTCCAGCATGGGGTCTGGCATGGATTCACATGCTCAAGAATAACAAATGCATAGCAGTACAACATTACACAACCACCGGAGGTGGCAAGGCTCAACAAAAGTAATCAACGCTTCCCTCTGGAACACTCGTCTCAAGGAAACAAACAGGTTTTGCAACACTGCTTGGCCGACTCTGGACTGCTCCCTGGAATCCATGTCGACGCAGTAGAACTTTGTGAAGGTGTGCGTTGACCTCCACGTAGCAGCCCTGCAAATGTTAAGCAGGGGCACACCAGACAGGAACGCTGTAGTTGCAGCGATCGCTCGGATCGAGTGGGCTCTCGGACGGCCATGCAACGGTCGGTTCGCCAACCGTTGATGCCGCCGGAGAGCCAGCTGGAAATGAAAGCCTTGGAGAGGGCCTGCCCATGGTTCACAGGGCCAAAGTTCACAAAAAATTGCGACGTCTTCCGATAACTGTGTGTGGTCCACATAGAACTTCGGCGCTCTAGCCACATCCAGCCAGTGCAAAGTCCTCCAAGCCAGAGACGAAGGCGTCAGGAAGAATACAGGTAACAGCAAGAGCTTGTTTAGATGAAAGTCTGACGGCACCTTGGGCATGAAGGAGGGGTGCGTCTGTAGCACTACCCTCATCTCGTGGAATGTCAAATAAGGTGATTTACAAGAGAGGGCCTGAATCTCTCCCACTCGTCATGCAGAGGTGATGGCCACAAGAAAAGCTGTTTTCCACAACAAAAATTACAGTGGCGCTGAATGCATAGGCTCGAACGGAGGACCCATGAGCTTATTCAGCACCACGTTGCGCACCCACGCCGGGGCCGGGGCTGGCGCCTTCACCGGCGGAAACGAGCAAAATAGTCCTTTGACGAACTCCTTCATTAATCGATGCAACTATAAGGATGATCGGCCAGGAGATCTGGTGTAGCAGGAGATAGCCGCCAGACAAACTTTGATAGAAGCGTGGGCCAGCACTGCCTTGGCCAACGACAACAAATATGGAAGCACCGGCGGAGCAGTGACTCGTAGAGGGTCGATCTTCCGAGTACGACACCAAACCTATTCCACTGAGAGTAGACAAAGCCCTGGCCTTGCCGAGCAACTCCTTACAATCCGCTGGGAGATCATAGCACCCAAACTCTGGTGCTGCAGGGACCAGTCCTTCAGGTACAGCGATCCTGGCTCGTGTTGCAGAATTGCGCCTCCTTCCCTGGCGAGAAGATCTGCGACCGCCAGAAGCTTAACTGGAGGGGACGCCGACATGTTCAGAAGGTCTGGGTACCAGATCTGCCTCGGCCACGCCGGTGCGACAAGGATCATCCTGCACCGGGACTGTCTGTTGATTGACTAATCGAAGAAGCAACGGAAGGAACGCATACAGAAACAAGCCGTCCCAGGGGAAAGACAACGCGTCCCCCATGCTCCCCGGCTGGGGAATCCTCCTGGTGAACCTCCAGCACTTGGTGTTCGTCGCTGTCGCAAACAGATTGATCTGGGGATTGCCCCATCTGCGGAACAGATGATCCATTTGGTCCTGCCGAAATTCCCACTTGTGGCAAGAGCACAGCTCCCTGCTGAGAGAGTCGGTGACGGTGTTCTTCACTCCTGCCAGATGAAACGGGATGAGCAAAATCCCCTGAGCTACGGCGAGCACCGAGGACTTGGTTCTCCCCTACTTCCTGATGAAGAATATTGTGGCAGTGTTGTCCGTGAAGAACCATAGCACCTTGCCCTTGAGGGACGGAAGGAAGGACTTGCGAGCCCAAAACACTGGCTGAAGCTCCAACACCATGTGCAACGTCTTCTCCTCCGGTAGCCACAGGCCGCTTGCATGAATTACTTCTGGTGTGCGCTCCCCATCCTTCCAGGGAGGCATCCATCGGAATTGTCTCCTGATGAGGTGGGGTCTGTAAATCCGCGCCTGCGGACAGATGTGCGCGCACTCCCCAGCACCGTATGACTTGACGGAAACTCGTCGAGTGTGACCTTGTCCTCAAAGCTTCCCGAAACTTGTATCCAACGGGCATCAAGGAACTCCTGTAGTGGACGCATCCGTAGCCTGCACAGCCGAATGAGGTATTTGCATGATGACATGCAGAGCAGGGACTTGATGGACCTCACCCTTGCGATCTTCAGGGCCAACGGCCGTTGTACCTTGCCCAAGATGGCCACTATCTCTCCTCCGACGGAGACGCCAGACACCGTTGAGTCGGGCTCCCGGAAACCGTGTGTCCTCCGATGGAATCAAGCAGGACTTTGCATAGTTCACTGAGAACCCCAGATCCTTCAGGATTTGGACGGTTCTCGCCGTGTGTTCGATGGTGATGTCTTTTGAGCTTGCCCGGATGTGCCAGTCTCCAGGTATGGGTAGAAGAGGATCCCTCGTAGACACAGCTGCGCCGCTATCGGCGCCAGGCACTTGGTGAAAGCCCTTGGCGCCGACTTCAATCCGAAGGGAAGGGCCTTAAATTGGTAATGTTGCCCTTGAACCATTAAGCGTAGCAACTTGCAGTGGCCCTTGTGTATGGGGATGTGAAAATAGGCATCTTCCAAGTCCAGAGCTCGTGCTGAAGAGTCACCATCAGAAACTTTTGAGACTTGATGTACTTGTTCAGACGGCGGCAGTCAAGGATGGGCCTCCAACCGCCGGTCTTCTTTTTGATGAGGAAGTAACGAGAGTACACTATGGAGCCCCAGAGCCTCTTTGGGACGAGCTCCATAACACCCTTTTTTTTTTAGCATGCCCGCACCTCAAAAAGGAGCTGAGGGACGTGGTTTTCCTGCCGGGCAACTGGTGGTATACGTGGACACTTCCATTGGAACTCTAGGGTGTGTCTGTGGGCGAGAGCGTCCAGCACCCAACGGTCGGTGGAGATGGTCTTCCACATGCTGATGAAGTTCGCCAGCCGGCCTCCCACCGGAGTGCTGGGGTGGGGGCCCGACGCCGCAGCCGGTTGAATCCTGTTTTGACGTTGAAGCGCCGCATTGGGGGCTTTGGGGACAACAACAACGTCGTCCTCCAGATTTGGCACGGCCACTGTAGGTCTCCTGGGCTGACAAGCGGGAGGGTTGACGGTAGGACGAAGCACCTCCCCTGAATCCTTTGGAAGAACGCTAGGATTTTCCTCCATAGTCCCGAAAGGACGGCCATCGTTGCTGAAGCGTGCCCAAGGCACAAGCCGTCTCAGTGTCTGCCTTGATGGCCTGAAGAGACTCATCCACAGTCTTCCCGAGCACGTTGTCCCCATCGAAGGGCATGTTCAACACCTTTGACTGAACATCCGGGTGGCAGTTAGTAGCTCTTAGCCAGCCCCACCGACAAAGGCAAACGCTGTTGCCCATTTGGCGGAAACCTGTGTCGGCGATGTCCATAGCCACCGTAATGGTGTGGTCCGATGCCACCTCGCCTTCCTGTAGGATCTCCAAAGCTTCCATCCTCTCGTCGTCGGGAAGGAAGTCCAGGAGGGGAGCGATCTTGAACCAAAGATCCCTGTCGTAACGCGCCACGATGGCGAGGGCGTTAGCAACCTTGATGGTCATCGCTGCTGATGTGATAACGCTTCACCCCATAGATGCATTCAAAAAAAGTAAGGCGCTGCTATAGGTTGAAACCGTGGGCTCCTGTATTTAGTAAAAGCACGCAAAAAATGTTTTCTTTTCTTTGAGACCGTCATCAAAAAGGGGGGAAGCCTTGGTTTTTGCAAATGTCAAAAACCATTTAGCACATATAATATGTTAACAAAAATTAAAAGTAAAAACAAAACTCAAACACTCAGCTGGTTTGGAATGTCTAAACATCAAGATTATTATTTTTTCATTATTTTACCAAAACACAAATATACAAATCATTCCATAACACAGAACATGAAAAAATGATAGAAAAATTCTGTGTTTAAACCCAGAAATGTTGATGGAATTTCTTTGTCAGAATACAACACAATGAAAAAAAGGAAAAAGACTAACTGGAAAAGAGGAGGAAGATCGAAAAAAACGCAATTCAGACAAACTTAGAAAAAGAAACTTGTTGTGTACAGGAATTCTTATTCCACTGGAAATTAAGCACTTCAAAACATTGCACAAAAACAGTCTAACAAGGCTTGTGTCAATGCTGTTCCGTTATTAAAAGGACACAGTAACTTATTCCCATTGCTTGTTGCCTCTAAGGTTCTGCTGACACGGATTGCCAAAAGCAATATACACAGCAATTTTACTAAAATCCATATGGTCCCTTGTTTTTAGGACCATTCCCATCTAAGATCAAGTGGAGTGAAAACTTATTTTCCTGTACTGTTACACAACAAATAACATAACGTGGGACTTGTTCAGTAATCCTAAGGAAAGGAAAAAAACTTAACTGAGTTTGAACGTGGTGTGGGAGACACTGTGGTGGGAGAAATTACCCCACTAATAGAGTTCATATAGAACTACCAATGTCCCCTTGTACTGTCGCGTTTCGGTGGTATGCCAATCAAGTTGAGCCACCTTCATCAGGGCATGGACTTCTGACCCTGTAGGGTATAAACCAAGAGAAAAGGCGAAATTAAGAATTCTAAATGTCTACGGTGAGTGCCCGTAGTGGGGTTTTTAATGAAAAATAACAAAAAAATGATATACGGTTCTGGGCAATCTGATTGACCCTCATGGGTTTAACTACATCTTACCGCGAGGGGTGGGTAACCAGAGGCCCCCGTGTCCTGGAGCTGGACCCTACTACGGTGGACTGGTCAGGAAACTCAGCAGAAAGGCTAGCTGGCACAGCACTGTTTCTGGAGTTGTGATTACGTGTATGTACTGCCAGATGGCAAAGAATGGTTACTTATCTGGGGACAGGACAAAGCAAAAAAAGAAACAATTGGACAAAAAAAGTGTGCTGAGGGGTAGAGGGTCTTGTAGCTGTTGTGTTCACACTACTGCCCTTTATGTCTTACCCAGATGAGAAAATCAAACGTGTCCGCTGTAGCTTGATAGAGTGCAGGAGCGCCTGTGTTTTGTCCATACAGGGGATCCGTATGGTCGGGGGGGGGGGATGCGGGGGGTGTTGCCGTGGCTCGACTTCTCGCCCTCCTTTTCTGGTGACCAAGAAGGGCCCCAGTATTTAGTAAATGAGGGAGGGAAGAGAAGAGAGAAAAGGGAAAAGATGGGAGAAATGAGAGTACTGTGTACTGTAGTGTGTCTCTCTCTCCCATCTTACTAGCCGCGATATTCTTAAACAGATCCACTGTACCCGTGTCGCCTCTAGGGGCGAGAATGCATCAGGAAAGGGCGGCCGTGAACGTCCCTCTATGTTCCTGTGCGGAGCTTACGGAGTCCCGATCTCGTAGAGAAAGCAGCAATTTCCGATTGGCCTGGCGTGTGTTCGTTGCTAGGCTACAATGGATACGTTCAGGCAGATGCCGAGTCCACCAATCCGCGCATGGCTAGGCTGCGGAGAGGTTTGAACGTCAAAGCATGTCCAAGGGTGGGTCCCCGTTTACCCTATCCCTGCCTGCTTTCAGGAAGGCAGCAAAGCTGCGAGTGGGTATGTGCACAGAGGCCAATCAGCACTTTTTGCACGATTGTGCTGCGCTGGTCCTGCCTGTAGCCTGGTGCTGTGTCTGCCGCAGTAAAGGAATGGCCGTGTAGCCCTGGGCAGCTAACGTGCCGGCATTGGCGAGTGTGTGAAACGCGCGCCTCAGACCTATCAAGGAGCGGGAAGTGCCTTCCTACTATTAAAAACGTATGTCTCATATAGAAAGAGACGAGCCAAAAGAATTTGCGTAGTTGTTACATGAATAATATACATCCTCGCCTCCTCCTGCCCTTGATCTCTACTATATTAAATATGTGGAGCTAGGAAAGGAAACCAGAGGTCCTCCCATATGCAATGTGTAGATCTGAAAAAAGGGACCAGAGACAAATCTCTACCGCCATACATTTAGAAAAGTGCATGTGTGCAAGTTGATTAAATGGAGGTTGTCCAATTTCAGATGTTGTATAAAACGTGTGCCCGCAGGCCACACGTTTATCATGAGTTTTATGTCCACCCATTGGTCCAACGTGGGTGTGTTGGAAAAAAGGAAGGATAAGAGCAAATACGAGTTTAGGACTGCCCATTTCCCACAAAACCAGGATTGTGAGGTTTGTATGTTAGAACAAAGGGGGGCAAATATTATTCATTCATACCTTTATTCATACTGTCCAGCCTGAATATCCACCTGCATTCCAAATCTAGTAAATGTTTTTGAGTGGTAGACCCAGTTGTACCGTTCAAGGACCCACCATAGTAGGTCATCTGTGGAGTGGCCAGCGGTTGAGTAGTGATCAACTAGAGGAGCGGAGGTATTTTTACATCTGATTCTGGACTTGTGTTCCGTTCTGCGGGTTTTGACATTACGCATAGTTTGACCCACAAATCTGAGCCCGCAGGGGCATGCTATACAATACACCACCTGCAACAATTTGCAATTGGTAAAATGTTTCAAAGTCCGTACCTTCTCCCCGATCGTGAAATTCTGTATTTTCTTGGTGAATTTACATGCGGCACACGAGCCACATGGATGATGTCCCGATATTGCTTGTAAATTCCATGGACCTGCTCTCGGAACTTCTCTGGTAAACATGGAGTGCACTAAAGACTCCCTAATGTTTTTGACCTCTTAAAAGCAAACCTGGGTGGTGGTTCGTCCGGTAGGTTTAACTTGGCCAGAGACCAATAATTTTTGATGATTCTTTTAATTTCAAAAGTGTGTGGTCCATGTGTTATCACACACGTCAATTTCATGTCCTTGTCTACATGCAGTGATCCTTGACAACTTATAATTGCCTCTGGGCACGTAAAGCGGCCCCATTTTTTAGATTGGAAGGCAAGTTTTTTCGGGTATCCTCTACGTTTCAGTCATTCTCCCGGTTCCGCTGCATTCCTATAGTAGTCGTCCAATAGCGTACAATTTCTCTGAAAACTTAAAAATTGACCGTAGTGCAAATTTTCCTTGATATTCCCCGAAAAGTTGCTTGTGAAATGAAGGAGGGTCTTTCCATCTGTAGGTTTGCGGAATAGATTGCATGTAAGTCTGCCATTAGTGTGGCTCATTTGCAGGTGCATAAAAAGGTATTGAGTCGTTGCTGAAGCCCATTGTGAATTGTATATCTGCATCACAATTATTTAACCATGTCTGGAATGAAGCAAGGTCTTCTTTGTTACCCTCCCATACAAAAAGGATGTTGTCAATAAATCGAAGCCATTCTGTTATATGGGTTCGCCATGGTTTGAGTGCACTGGTGATATATCGCTTTTCGAATGCAGCCATATATAAAATAGCCATGCTTGATGCAAAAGTCGCACCTATTGCAGTGCCTTTTGTCTGCAAATAGAATTATCAAATATAAATGAATTTTTACGAAGTGCCAGTCATTAGCTATATAATAAAGGCTGCTGAGACTCGAGATTGGAAGTCTTTTTCTGTAAGATAATCATAAATGCAATCTAAGGCTGCCAACTGGGGAATGCTGGTATACAAGGACCTTATGTCCATTGTGACCAGAAAAATCTGTGGCAGGGTTGAACTCTAAACCCTCAAACACCTGAATTGTATGGGTTGTGTCCTGTAGGTAAGAGTCTGTTGTCAGGATCATAGGTTTTAAGAATACATCTATAAACTTACATAAAGGCTCCAAGATCGAACCACAACCAGACACAATTGGTCTGCCTGGGAGGCTGATGGCATCCTTGTGCACCTTGGGTAACGCATATAGACATGGTGTTCGCCCTTCCGTTGTGGTGAGACAAGCTGACTCTTTCAGTAATCCACCCTCTCTTGTGCGAAGGAAACAAACACTGACATTTCTGCTTGTATCTCCTTTGTGGGGTCTTTCTAAGTAGTGACAAAACCATCTTCTTGTACTGGTCGGTGGACATGATTACAATCCCACCTCCTTTATCAGCTGGCTTGATTACCAGATCCCGACTGTCCGATAGCTGTTTTAGTAACTCTCTTTCTGTTTTGGTAAAAGCCACCTCACCTGAGGAACCAAACATGCACACCTGCCCGCTCATTTGTACTGCTCTATGGCGTGTGCAACGTACTGTACAACCATTCTTTGTAGGTCATCACGTCTACCAGATGCACAGTCAACACTGCATTAGTGGCATGGGTTTCCTCAAGTCGTAGGCTCTTCAATCCATGGCGTACAGCCTACCACCTTCGGCCATACACCCAATAGGCTACACCTTCGACACAGGCACCACAACTCCATAGTGAAAGTATGCAAACCCAGCACCCAGTGCTCACACATCAAAAAATGTATCATGTTGTAACAGTGTCCTCACCAGCAAAATCAAACATGCAGGCATGGCAGCTCACTTCTCCTGCTCTCCTGCATCTGAAATGTACTCCACACCGATTCTTTACTGGTCACCACCCTCTACCTACTGCACAATCTAAAATGCCTTACTGCTGTGTATGTCCTAAAGTCCTAGCCTCTTGAGTGCATGGCCTACAGCCTTCGGCCATTCACCCAACAGTCTAGACCTTCAAGACTGTCACTGCTACATAATAGCACCAACCATTTCACCAACTTTGACTATCCACATACACAGCACTACCACCAGCACCACTACCCAACCTGCGCACCACCATGGACATATACAGCAAATTGCACCACTTACCATAATGTAGAAACAAAACTCCTGCACCCCTGTGCACTTTCATTCACATACTATGGCCATCCCCACTTCCATTCCCAAATGATAGCGCCACTGCCAAAGTAGCCACATTCGGTTCGCACCACTAGCCTACTGCAATCAATGTGTACACCACACTATGCAAGCACCACCCTGCACCAGATGTACACCCACACTTGGTTTACTGCATTGGATATGGTAAAGCCCTACTCTGTTCACTGCATGCCCTACAGTCTACGGCCTTCGCCCATGCAGCCAATATTATAATCTGTACACAAACCCAATGCAGCTTACTTAACCCATGCTTTCCTACCATGTTCCCAATTACTGCATTCCATCCGCATAGCACAGCCACCCGCGCTCCCACCCAACCTATGTCATGTGCAATTCATTCCCCTTCTAAAATATACCTGCCACCACTTACCACAGAAAGAGGTGGCAGCAAACAGGTGACCTGCACACATCCACCAATCACATACTGAGCCTATGCATTGCACCCATTCACTAAAACAGGTCGCTATGAGCAGAATCCACAAACATACCACAGTCTCCACCACCCCTACCCAGACCCATTTACAAACTATTGTGCCACTACCAACCTAACCACAACTGTTTAAAAAAATTGGCACTAGTGCAACAATTCAGCACACAACATAGTTACCAAGCACAATTAAGGTGCATTTCTACCATATCCTCTTCCATAGTAAACAGTATACAAACCCAGCACCCAGTTCCCACAATGCATCATTTTTTCACATCTCCAACACCACATCAAAAACGTTACTATGTTGTAACAGTGTCCTCACCAGCAAAACCAAACATGCAGACATGGCAGCTCACTTTTTCTGCTGTATTGCGTCTGAAATGTGCTCCACACCCATTCTTCACAGGTCATCACCCTCTACCTACTGTAGATTCCAAAATGCATTACTACTGTGTCTGTCCTAAAGTCCTAGCCTCTTCAGTGCATGAACTACGGCCTAGGCCATGCACCCAAACCAGCCTCCACCACCCCTACCCAGACCCATTCACAAACTATTGTTTTATTTATAATGCGCACCAGACCCAGGGGCATCAGGGCGCAGGAGATAAGGATGTGTTCAGCTTGGTTACATAGGTACATGAAATACAAACACAGATAGGTGCATGAGATACAAAGCTATAAATACAATGTGCATTGCATGAGCAGCTGGATACAGAGTTATCGCAGTACAACACAACATAGAGAGGGTGTCCAGAGGGGGCCAACACATAGTAGGCGAATCAATGTGCGGAAGGATATGCGGTGATGGATAATGTGGATAGTCGAGGGAGTGTTAGTCAGGAAGTTATCGTTTACTTTTAGCCAGTCTGTCAAGTTCTGTCTGAATTTAGGAAAGGATTGGTATTCTCCAAAACCAGGGGGTAGGGAGTTCCACAATTGCGCAGCATTAACTGGGGAGCTAAATCCCCCAATAGTGGAGAGTTTGAAGCGTGGTACTTGGAGGCAATTAGAGTTGGCTGTTCTAGTCGGTCTGAGAGAGGTTTTCCTACTGATTCTGTCAGTGAGGTATGGCAGTGATCTATTATTGAGGCACTTGTAGGTGAGGGAGGCAATTTTAAGTTGGATTTTATCAAAAGTAGATAACCATTTGTATTTTCTTCTAGTGGAAGAAATGTGTTAATTTCTGTTGATCTTTAGTGCTGCTCTCAAGGCATTGTTCGGGAGTACCTGTATTTTTTGGATAATCCGTTTGTTCACAGCAATGTAGAGCGCGTTACAGTAATCCAATTTAGAGAGTATGAGGTCTCTGGCGAGAATAAGGCAGCTGTCAGTGGAGAGGAATTGTTTTCTGGCTCCGATTAGTTTGCACGTGTATGCGGTAGCAGAGGCTAGGGAGTTGATTTGTTTAGTGAAGTTCATGACAGCGTCCAGATATACGCTTAGGGTCTTCACTTCCCTAGCTATTTTTATGTCATTTCCATCAATGGTGAAACTGGCATAAGCTGGGCTTAGTTTAGCTATGTGGGTCGGGGTGCCAAGGATAATAAGCTCAGTTTTGTCATCGTTCAGACATAGTCCATGGGTGGCCATCCATGACTGAACAATGCCATAAATTCTGTTCACCAGAGTCAAATCCACGACGTAATCTCCAGTAAGAGGTAGGAGGATTTGGGTATCGTCTGCATAGTTCATGTAGGCGATACCCAAATGGTCCATTTTGTCCAAGAGGGGCTTGGTGAATACATTGTAGAGTGTTGGTGACGCACCAGATCCCCGAGGTACACCGCAAGTTATCGGGATAGGGTCTGCTGATGCCGATGGTGAAAAGACTCATGGTCCTGTTGCTCAAGAATGACTTGATCCATGTTATGGCCTCCTTAGAGAAGTGAGCTGCAGAGTCTACGTAGCTTCATAAGACTTTATGGTCAACCAGGTCGAATGCAACCGAGACGTCTAGTAGGAGGAGTAGGGCTGATTGGCCCTCATCTCTGAACTCATCTATTTGAGTCTTAAGATCAATTAGAGCTGTCTCCGCACTGTGTTGGGGATGGAATCCGGATTGGCGAGAGCCTAGTAGGAGGTTAGATTCCAGGAAGTTCTGTATTTGGATTTAGGCCACTTTAACATTTTTAAGAGAAATGGCACAGTCGTGATGGGTCTAAAGTTAGTGGGTATGGCAGGGTCTAGTGGTAGTACCCAGGATTCTTTTAAATTGTTTAGGACAGTACCAGTTGTGAATGAGGAGTTGATAATTTTGGTTATGAAGGGCGCGAGTTCTCTCGCAGCGTCCTAAGTAAGTTGCGGTGGGCATTGGTCACCCTTGCAATTGGACGGTTTAGTCCCAGTATGACCTTCTCCACCTCAATGACAGACTTTAGAGAAGCTTAAGCGAGTTTTATATTCACCGTGCGGCAGAGGAGCAGTACTGTGAGAAGTTTGAGGTACTAGAGAGGCTTTAAGGGTAATTTTAGTTTGTAGGTTGGACACTTTGTTAGTTAAGGCGTGCTGGATACTGGAGCACCACTTTTTCTCTTTGGTACAGTTTACTTGCGGTACAATGGGTGTTTCCAATTCTTTTAGAATAATGAACAGTTCTTTGATACTAGATTTGGATTGTGATATTCTGTTATCGTACGTCTCCTGTTTAGCTTGGAGGATGTCTTTCTTATATTGGGTTGAGATGTTGGTAAGGTTTAATTTGTTTTCTGCTGAGGGTGAGAGTCTCCAAGCAGTTTCAAGCTTTCTTTTGCGCAGGTTAAGGTTTTTTTTAGATGATGGGTGAACCAGGTGTTGGTGTTTTTTGGGTTTGCTCTTCCTTAATTTGAGAGGTGCAATATTGTCAAGGGCCGAGTTCATGATTACGTTATACTGTACAACTCAGCAGTTGGGGTCCAAGTTGTCTGGTAAGGAATTAAGATTAGGTAATATGTGGGGCAGCAGTTTGTCAACTGTCATAAGTTTTTTATTCCTCGTAAAGGTAGGTGGAGCAAGCGGGGAGGTCTGGACTGTGGCTAGATTAGTTGCCAATGTAAATGCTAGGAGATGGTGGTCCGTCCAGATCTGGGGAGCAATGGACGTGATGTTGACATTACAGTTGTGCTCTGCGATCCAGTCGAGAGTTCAACCTTTGTAGTGCGTGGGTAGGTTTACTTTCTGAGTGAAGCCAAGTTCTGTCAGTGTTGTGGCAATGATAGAGTGGGTGTCCTTGATATCATTGTAGCCTAGGTTAAAATCACCTAGCACTAAGGTTTGGGAGGTGTTTTTTAGGTTGTTGGATAAGGCCGTGGATATGTCTTCCGAGAAGGTTCCAATAGGGTCTGGTGGTCTATAGATAAGAAAGATATTCAAAGTTTGGGAGTTAGCAGTGGGTACTTTGAACGTGAGGCATTCGCAAGATTTCATAGTGGGTGTTATAACTACTCTCATATCTAGGTTGGTCTTAGCTATGATTGCTAATCCTCCACCTCGAGAGCTATGTCTATCAGCTCGCAGGATGGTATAGTTATCAGGGACTGCCAGAGATGGGGCAGGGCCTGCAGCATCATGCAACCATGATTCTGAAATGGCCAAGAAGTCAAGGTTATCTGTTAAGATAATGTCCGATATTTCAGTTGCATGAGCAACTAGAGACCTGGCATTTATGAGAGCTCCTTTAAGATTTAGTGGGTGGCTTTCTGATGCAGAAATGGCACTGGGACTGTCTTGAGTCGTCTGTCTAGGATGGTTGGGTGTGGGTCTTTTGCGATTGGTGCGGCTAGTAGTAAGCTCTGTGTCTACTTTATGAGATAGGCACCTTTTGAGGTAGTTTAGTTGCTCAATCTTTTTTGCCGGTAGTTCATATACTTTAGATAGGCGAGCACGCAATTTTATGTTTCTATCAGCAATGCTGCATGGAGCCTGTACGAGAGTATTCTTGTTGCAGGCTAGTTTTGTATGCAGTGTTGTGCTGTGCCTTACATTTGAACTGTGTTGTGCCTTATGGTCGCCTTTCAGACCACATTTGAACTGTGTTGTGCCTTATGGTCGCCTTTCAGACCACATTTGAACTGTGTTGTGCCTTATGGTCGCCTTTCAGACCACTTTTGAACTGTGTTGTGCTTTATAGTCGCCTTTCAGACCACATTTGAACTATGTTGTGCCTTATGGTCGCCTTTCAAACCACTTTTGAACTGTGTTGTGCTTTATAGTCGCCTTTCAGACCACATTTGAACTGTGTTGTGCCTTATGGTCGCCTTTCAGACCACATTTGAACTGTGTTGTGCCTTATAGTCGCTCACTCCTGCCACCTCTGGCTAGGTCCACCCTACCTGACTGTGTCCTCCTCCTCCTCACACAGCCCCGCCCAGCATACAATCATGCCCACAGTGTCCTGCAAGCCCACCGCTGCCATCACCATGCTGCTCACTCTCCTCGCAACACTCACTGCTCTACAACTCCATACTCCTACACATCCCCACAACCCTAAGACCACTCCCCTACCCTATGCACCCCGCTACCCCAGATACCTCACTAACCATGCCACCTCACACACCCTGTGTCGCAATTATGCATAGACGAGAAAGGCTTAGAGCTTGCACACAAACCACAGAACTTAGCACACAACCCCTTCCCACAGAACACAAACTATAGACTGAGCTCCCGCACCACCTCCAAACGCTACGCCCGCATGGGACACCTACTCTCCCACAGTCCACCTCCCACTAACCTCGCCACACCTCACAATACCACCACACTCAACATATCAGCTACAACCACGACTCGCACTCCCACAAACAAACCACACACCTCACATCAAATGTGCCCTCCTCAATGTCCGATCACTCCCAGCTCATGCATCTGATATTCATGACCTCATAGTCAACAATAACATAGACCTATTAGCCATCACTGAAACATGGTTACATGAAGCATCAGGCCCTGCCGTTGCTCTTGCACTACCACCTGGCTTCACCATACTCAGACAAGACAGGCCAGATCGAATAGGAGGCGGAGTAGCCTTCATCTACAAGGAAAACTTCCAGCTCCGACCTGTCAGTCACCCCTCGACCAACAACTCTGACCTCTTATCGACCAAACTCACACTGTCACCCAACAGCACCATTAACATCCACCTACTATACCGCCCCCCAGGCAACACCCCAGACTCCGAGGATAACATAATTCACATCCTCAGCAACAACATCAAAAGCTCCACCAAAACCCTTCTACTAGGGGACCTCAATCTCAGATTCAACGATACTAAAGACAAATCTGCAGCCACTCTTACCAAGGAACTTATCGACCTGGGCTTCACCCAAAAAGTAGAAAGTCCTACTCACGCCAAAGGCCGCATCCTTGATTGGATTGCAGACCATAACTGCCTCTCCACAATCATCTCTAACTTCTCATTGCCCTGGACTGACCACAACTGCATCGAGTTCTCTATTCCCATCACCAAAAACCACAAAACTCTGACCCCTGCTAGCGCTGCACAAGTCAGAAGCTCAAAAAAACACAGAGGATAACCTGCGTCCTTACCTCAATACCCCCGAGCTAGTTCCCCCATTCGCTAATGATCCCAATGTTCTAGCAGACATCTACAAAGATGTCATCACCAAAGCTATCAATTAAATGGCACCACTCGAATGGAAGAAAGAAAAGAAATCTCTACAGGCCAACTTTTGGTTTACTGAAGATCTGCAATCTATACGATCCGACAAAAGAGCAGCACTAAAAAACTGGCAATCTGACCCCTGCACTAGCACCAAAAACAATTTCAATCTAATCTCCCACCATTACAAGATAGCTATCAGCAAGGCCAAAGCCAACGATTTCAACACCCGAATCTCTAATGCCAAATCACAGATTTTCGCCATTTTTAATGAGCTTATCTCCCCCCCCCCCCCCAATACTCCAGACGAAATAATCAAAGATGAAGCCTGGTGTACCAGAATTCAAGCTGCCATGCTATATAAAATCGACCTCCTCCCAAAAAAAATCAAAGACCACTGCAAAGCACTTCCTCAACAGACAGAAACCAAACCCACCAACACCCCACCCACCTCGCCCAAGCCCACCATACCAGACTTCTCCTTCAGAGACGTCACTGTATCGGAAGTCATCAACCTACTGAAAAATCTCAAACCTTACCCATGTAAAGGCGATATTTGCCCACCTAAACTCATCAAAGACTGCGCAGACTGCTTTGCGCCGCTCTTCACGGCATTCATCAATACGCCCTTTAAAACCGGCATCATCCCAGCTAACCTCAAAGAGGCCTGGGTCCGGCCTCTCCAAAAAAAACCTACTCTCGACCTATAACCACAGTGCCATTCCTCCTGAAATTACTGGACAAAGCCGCACATTGCCAAATCCAACAATTCCTGGAAACCCACTCCATCCTCGGGACTAGGCAATCAGGCTTCCGAAAAGGACATGGCACAGAAGCAGCCCTGGTGGATCTGAAGAGCCAGAGCACCCAAATTATGGACACAGGCAAGCCTGCTCTTCTGCTCCTTCTAGATCTCTCAGCCGCACAAGACTCTCACTTCACACCTCAAACACTCAGCCAACTTCTCTAAAGAGTCAGCTCTCTGGATCACCTCCTTCCTAGAGGGTAGAGCCATGAAAGTCTTCTCCGATATCGCCAACGCCACCCCTACGACAATCCACTGCGGGGTGCCTCAAGAATCATGCACTGCACCCACACTCTACAACTTATTCACCAAGCCCCTCTTTGACAAACTCGACTCTTACGGCATCACATACACGAACTACGCAGACAACACACAAGTACTTCTACCTCTATCAGGATCATACAACGAAGACGCTACGGCTCTCCACACAATCTACTCCACTATCAAGGCATGGATGGCAGTTAATGGCCTCTGCCTCAATGGAGACAAGACTGAAATCATGATATTAGGTCAACAGAACACTCTAGACAAACTTGACAAACTGTACGCTAACTTCTCCATTGACAACTCCATCATCCCCGTATCCACTACCGTAAAGACTCTGGGAGTATACCTTGACTCCTCACTATCTATGACTAGACAAGTCAGCGCAATCACTTCCTCATCTGCGCACACCAACAAACTCAAACGCCATCAAGCCCTACCTCTCCAAACTCAACTGCCTCTCTATAGCGAGAGCAACCATTGGAGCCAAACTGGACTACCTTAAATGCACTCCTAGCAGGCACATCAGCCAAAAACCTAAACAGACTACAAGTCACGCAAAACAATGCTCTCCGGGCCGCTCTCAGTATCCCAAAAAGAGAGCATATCACCCATGCCAGGCACTCAGCCCAATGGCTCCCGGTCAAAGAGTGGATCACTCTCAAAATCCTCACACTTACACACAAATGCCTCCCGCTCTCCACCCCGTCCTATCTATCAGAAACCATCTTCAAACCATCCTCCTCCCGTCCCACCAGGACGCAATACTCCAACCTACTCTGCATCCCACGCATCAAAAAAGCCAAAGCTGGAAGTCTAAGCTTCCCATACATCGCAGCCAAGACCTGGAATGCTCTTCCTGCAGACAGAGCGGAAAACTCACTCTGTTTTTCGCAGGAAACTGAAAACCTCATTCCTTGCAAAATAATAGGAAACTTACAGGAATCCTTGTAAATATACTGCTCTGCTAATGTGTACATGTCTATTGTAAATATTGTAATGATATGTAAATATTGCATCCTACGTAACTAAGACATTGTCTTTAACAAGCGCCACGATGCCCACGGGCTGACGTGCGCTCTACAAATCTGAATAAATGAATAGTGTTGCAGTTTTGTGTGTGTGTCATTATAGGGCAGATATGAGTATTGTATGGGGTCGTTGTACAGGAGAGCATAATGGTGCGAGTGTTGGTGACCAGGCTATTAGTATGTGATGCTAAGAGGAAGAAGGCAATGTGGAGCGTTAGCCAAGCTAACTTCGGTAGGACACCGGTTAGGAGTTTGTTGAAACAATGGGGGTACATAATGACAATAGGTTATACGCCTGTGTCCTGATTGGGCCTGAAAGTCTGATAGTAGGCTAATTCAAAGGTAAGTGCAAATGGAGTGCAGACTGGGCAAGCTACAGTAGGGTTCAGCAGTTCGCATAGGCTAGGCTAATACTATACAGCGCAGCCGATGCTGCTGCAGTAGGTAAGCACGGCATGAGGTTGCAGGCTAATGCAGTGGCAACAACAATCAAGAGGAAACAAGGCTAATGCAGTGGCAACAGTCATGAGGGGGCAAGGCTAATGCAGTGGCAGCAACAGTCATGAGAGGGCAAGGCTAATGCAGTGGCAGCAACAATCAAGAGGAAGCAAGGCTAGTGAAGTGGCAGCAACAGTCATGAGAGGGCAAGGCTAATGCAGTGGCAGCAACAGTCATGAGAGGGCAAGGCTAATGCAGTGGCAGCAACAGTCATGAGAGGGCAAGGCTAATGCAGTGGCAGCAACAATCAAGAGGAAGCAAGGCTAATGAAGTGGCAGCAACAGTCATGAGAGGGCAAGGCTAATGCAGTGGCAGCAACAGTCATGAGAGGGCAAGGCAAATGCAGTGGCAGCAACAGTCATGAGAGGGCAAGGCAAATGCAGTGGCAGCAACAGTCATGAGAGGGCAAGGCAAATGCAGTGGCAGCAACAGTCATGAGAGGGCAAGGCAAATGCAGTGGCAGCAACAGTCATGAGAGGGCAAGGCTAATGCAGTGGCAGCAACAGTCATGAGGGGGCAAGGCTAATGCAGTGGCAGCAACAGTCATGAGGGGGCAAGGCTAATGCAGTGGCAGCAACAATCAAGAGGAAGCAAGGCTAATGAAGTGGCAGCAACAGTCATGAGAGGGCAAGGCTAATGAAGTGGCAAGAAGCAAGGCTAGTGCCAAGAGGCCGTAGCATACACATGGCTGGGCAATTGTAGTGATAGGTGCAGCGATTAACATGAGGCAGGGTTAAAACAATGGCAGCAATAAACGTGAGGCAGGCTGTTTCAATGAGGCACAGCGACTAGCATGTACATTATGGCCATAGTAACTTCCATTGTGGAAGTGGTATGAACTGTAAATGGTGCAAACGGAGTTTCATATAGTGCATAATAGTACTAATACATTCCATGTAATATAAGGCAGGATAGAGTGTAGGCAAGTATGCAGGATTCAGAATTTAGAAAGTGGCCTGCTGGTAGGCTTAGCAAGTCTCAGTTCATGTTGAAGATGTCCTGAACAGATGGGTGTTGCACTGCTTGGCTGGCGATCCTGTAAGCTGCAAGGACTGGCGAGTAGGCAGGGGCACGGAGTAGGACTCGTGGCCCAAGGCACACAGAGGCACCAGACAGGCTCACGACAGGCGTTGTGCCTTTGTGAGTGCCTTAGTGTGGGCCGGCTCTCGAGCCTGCCGGCTCACTATTGGGTGAATAAGAGGGGCTGAAGGCCAATAGGCACGGAGGATGGGGCTAGGTGCACTTCATCACAACAAAGCCCTCAGGCACAGATGCGGGCGGCCATTTTGTAATTGCTATTTCCTCGTCGCTACCACCTAACCACAACTGTTTCACAACATTGGCCCTAGTGCAAATATTCAGCACACAACAAAGTTACCAAGCACAATAAAGATTTTCCATAATAACTTAATAGAAAGTCTTAATTCTATTAAAGACATGGAGAACATTATGCTTCTCTATCTTTATTCCAACATATGAAAGAAAGCTCAGCAGCAAGTATTTTTGCACCCGACTGAACAAATGGTATGCATAGCAAAGGTGCATTAAAATATCAATATAATATAGATAAACGATGAATAAAGTAACAAAAAGGACCAAAGTTCACTCTCTGAAGGAGGTAAACTCCATTTCCCAGGAGCCCACTCCATAGTTTACAAATGGGTCACCAACATGTGACACCAATCCACCAATAGGTACACAGCTGCTCCCATAAACATGATCCAACTTCCTCTTTCAAGGCTGTGAACTTGGCTGCTCATAAACAAGTAGAGCGAAAACTGTAACGGAGATCAGGCTGACTTCTCTGTAGGCGCTGTCGAGGAAGAGAAAACTAAAATGACTTCATGCGTATGTTAACTCTAGTTCCCCTAACGGGGGTGGGAGAGAAATCAGTGTGTTATTTTAAAGAGTACATATATCATCAAATACACCCCAGCAATGCAGACAACAATCGTTCACAAGCGTGGTATGCGCACTATTTCTCTCGCTGGGCGGGATAACGCTCGCCTCTGTGTCTTTAATAGAATTAAGACTTTCTAGTGAGTTATTATGGAAAATCATCTTTCTATGTCAAGACCGGAGGCTCACATTATGCTTGTTTAAAGCTTACTTACCATGATCAATGCAGGCTGTTCTACTGGTTTCAAGTAGAATTGCTTAAAGATTGATTCACCTGTCCAATCGGCCATCCTCATGATGTCTTCTAGGCAGACTCCGACCTGAAAGGTTTTGGAAGCCATGGCCCCTCTCACGGAGTGGGTGCCAAAGTGCAGAGTATCTATTCCTGCTTGTCTTAAGAGTCCAACGCACCCAGCGTGCTAATGTTGGGGCGGAAACTGCTCTCTGTGGTTTAGGAAAGGTCCTGAAGGGGGCTGTCACCTCCTCAGACTTTCAAACATCAACCAGACAAAGCTTGGCCTGCTCTCGCTCTCCGAAGGCAGGGTATGATATTACTCTTGAGTTGCATTTCGTTCTCCTGTGTATGTGGAACACTATACCGTCCGGAGAATAAGTCCTGTCTGCTAGTTCGAGAGCTCTGACATTCGAAACCCTTCAGCAGGAGACCGAGCAGCGGAGCGTAGTAAGTTTGCCGGAGAGAGCGAGACGGAGGCGGCACCGTAAGCCTGATACCCTTGAGTAATCGGCAAACAAGGTGGTGTCCCCTGCTGGGACTCCGTGGACGAGGTCGTGGCCGGCAGAAATTGCCGAACGGTAAGCGTTGATCGTTCTGTAGGCGTGACCTCTCTCTCAACTAAAGAGGCTAGGAAATTGAGGATCTCCTCTATAGGTGCCGAAACTGGATGAAACCTTCAATTCTGGCACCAGGTCTTTCAGGCGTTCAAAGAATTGGAATAACGTCTGAGGGTAGCAGGTGCCCACTTCTCCTAGGTGAGACTGATGGCCTTGAGTGACATGCCTGGGACTCTCCACCTTGACATGAAATCCTCCAGGCTGCTTGAATCAGTGACCCACTGAGGAGAAGGGGGTGGCGCTGTCCTGATGGATCCAATAGGAGATCCAGAAAGTGGAGAAGAAGGATTGGAGAATCCGTGGAAAGTTCCAAAAGAACTGTATACCAGGTCTGAGAGGTCCAGATCGGGGCTTTAAGGACCAGTTCTGTTCGTTCCGGACGGGCCTTCGCCAGGGTCCTCACAATCATGGTGAAGGGAGGAAAGGCATAATGGATTACGTCGGTCAAATACTGCAGGAATGAGTGTCGCAGTCGCTGCTGGTTCCGGTCTCCAGTTGTAAAACACTGGTAACAGTGTTCAGGCGGGAGGCAAAGGGATCCTTGGACGTGGGGCCCCAAACCTGCTGGAGGCGGAGGAAAATCTCTGTTGAGTCTCCAGTTGGAATCGATCAAATGGCGGGAGTGCCAATCCGCTATCACGTTTGTGAGGCCGGGAGATACTCCGCTGTGACGGAGATCCGGTGTTCTAGACAGAAATGCCAAAAGTCTTTGGCTAGTTCCACTTGATGCCGTGATTTGGTACCACCTAGATGATAACTATCTTACTGCAGAAATGTTGTACATTTTCAGCAAGATACAACAACTCGCTCTGTCTCTGGCAAAAGAGCATACCGCACAAGAGCATGCAAGGCGCTCTAGGCAGTTTATATGCATCTCCAGTTCCTGGGTAGACCCAAGTCCCTCCCGTGGCCACTGAGCTGCATCTCGCTGCCCAACCAGAGCAACAGGAATCTGACTCAATTACTAGATCTGGGGTGGATCCGAAGATGGCTCGGGCGTTCCAGGACTCCATGTGTGTGAGCCACCAGTTGACTCCGTTCTCCCTTGTGGAGAAAGCGTCAGACGCTGGGTGTAAGAGAGGCTGCGCCTCAAATGTTGACCTTTCAGCCTCTGCAGTTCCCGGTAGTGAGGCGGCCCTGGGAATATAGCTCGGATGGAAGAGGATAGAAGACCTATTACTCTTACTAGCTCTCAAAGAGATAAGAGGTTACTTTGCAGAAGTCTGCGAATCTCCTGTCGGGTGGAGTGTATTTTGTACGTCGGGGGACAGAGCTTAGAAATCTGGGTATCCACCACAAATCCTAGAAACTTTAGATTCCTGGAGGGGCAAAGGATCGATTTCTCCCAATTTATGAGAAAGCTGAGACAGTATAGTAGGTCTATGGCTTGCCTGGTCTGCTCTTCTACCAGGGCCTGGGATCGAGCCATCAAAATAACGTTGTCCAGGTATACTATCAGCCTGATGCCTTGTTCTCTTAGATGAGTCACTACGGGCCTCAGAAGCTTGGTAACGGTAAACTCATGAACTCCCAGTCTCAGGATTTCCTGGAGAACCTCCGATAGCTTGTGTGGGCCTGATGTATGGGAACTGCGAGATACACGTCCTTCAGGTCCAGGCGCATAAGCCAATTGTTCGGTCTTAAGATGTCCCCGAGCAGGTGAATTCCTTCCATCTTGAAATGGCGGTAAACAATGATATCGTTGAGAGCCCTCAGATTTATCACTGGTCGTACTTTCTGCTTCTGCAAACCAGAAATATGGGGCTGAAGAAGCCACCTTGGCTTGAGCAAGGGCGAATCGCCTGTTTCAAAGATAAGCTGTGTATTTTCGCCGTCTAGCGCTTCCTCATCCGCTTTGGGCATTGGTATTGGGGCGGGGCAACAGGCTTGAAAGGGTTGCACAAAGAATTCTAAGCGCAGACTGCGTGCTGCGTCCCTGATCCAAGCATCCCCCGATAAGGAATCCTACGCACTCGCAAAGAGCGCTAGTCTGCCTCCGATGGGTGCTTGCAGCACTGACGCTGCTATAAGTACACTGACCTGTGGATTGTTGATGGGCTGGGTATGAAGCGGTTCTTCTCCAACTGTGACCTCTTCCTCGCCCTCTTGATGGAAAGAAGGTGTCCGAGCGGTCTTGCCAGGCACTGTGTTGATCCCTGGATTGCTGAGGTCTTCGATCAAATGAGTAGCGGCCGGGAGTAGCGACCTCGGCCTCGTCCAGCCCTGGAGAAATCTTTGAAAGAGAAGACTATTGATGGAGGATTGAGCCTTGTCTAGGGCGGTTAAGGTGCCAATGAATTTTGACATCTCCTTCATAAGGTATCGCGGAAGAACAAACCCTGGGCTGAAGCACCAGACTCTGTGTCCGCTAATTCGCTCAGTTTAGCATCAGTTTTATACAGTATGCCTTTCCGGCACATGGCTGATGAGGCATTCTGCTCCGAGTCCGGCTCTGACCTCTTTATCTAGTGGCCAACGCAGCCTGGCCTTGATGTATGCCATCGTTCTCTATGACTGTTCCCAGTCAGTAGATCTGGGATGTAATGGATCTTCCGGCATAAACATCCCCTTAGAAGGAGACTGTATCCCGGCTGGCTTCTTGGGGATGGGGGCTGCCGCAATCCGGAAGTTGAGGGTTGCGACCCTATGGTCTGAACATCCTCATCTGAGGAGGTGGTAGACTGATTGTCGATATAGTATCCCTCTTTGACTTGTTCGTCAGCATTGCCCCGTCGGCATTCCTCCAGGCCTCAGGGTCTAGTACCCCTGTTGTCTTCCTCGGGGTAAAATTGTCCATCGGGGGGGGGGGGGGCAAGGGGTTTCCCCTTCCTGTTCAAAAAAGCCCTTTTCAACCTTAAGAAGGCATCCGAGATGGCAGCAGTGGCTGGTTCTGGCTGGCCGGAGGGGAGGTGACGGTCGGAGAGTTTTTGGCCATACGAGCCGGAATACATCCACCATCTGAAAGGTGCTTTCTCTTCTGTGTCTTTTTTTCTTCCTGGCAGGGAGGTCTCTTACAGGTGCTCCTCAATGCTGTCCAGGCGCTGCTGAATAGGCAGGAGCATCTATGATACGGCCCTCTTAAAGCTGGTCTCTACTGAGGATCCCAGTACCTTTTTCAGGCTGTCTGCCATTGTCACTTCATCTATTTGGTAAGTTTTCTCCTCATACTCAGACCAATCCTGGCCTGCATGAGGGGAGTACTGAGCTGCCATTATTTCAAATTATATAGCACCTTTTTTAAAAAATATATATTTTTATGCTTCTTTGTGGGCACAGAACGCCTTCTCTCTGGCCCACTTAGTCAGGAGAATGTGTTTAATAACAGACATCAGGGCTCAATCCTGTACTGAGAATTGTAATTTCTGCCTCTCCTTTTTGAATTTTTTTTTATCAGGCAACATGAAGAAGAAAATGTTGAAGAGGCACTACAGCTGCTACGGACGCTCGAGATCTCAAATCCGCTATAAAAGCATAACGGAAATGTGCTTGCGAATGCCAGAAAGCCAAGTAATGGACCAGAGCTTGTAAAGCTCCTTCTGGTGGCCGCGGGCAGTGTCGCGGCCACTCGGAAAGGCAAATGATGCGTACCGGAGGCTCTGGGTACTCACGCCGGGCCGGGGAAGCGGGCGTGACAGAGCGCAAGGGTCCGCTGAGGTGGACCCCTTTGAAAGATAAGAAGCGAAACGCCTACATGGCATGGACAATAAAAATAGATTCCTAGTACTTGCTTTGTTCTCCGATGCCAGCAGGAAACAGCTGGAATCGGAAATACACAAAGGGAGCCGGAGAGGACACAGAAAGCGCTCCTCAGGCAAAATAGAATAATAAAGATGTCAAACACGCAACCATGCCAGTATCAAGCAATAATTCAATATCAAATTATATAATGTAAAAGAAATATAAATACAAATTATGCTTCAAATACAGTCTTAGAACATGAATGTACTTATCTCTTGCTGTGAGCAGCAAAGAAAGAGGAACTTGCATCATGTTCAGGATTGTTTATGGGAGCAGCTGTGTACCTATTGGTGGACTGGTGTCACATGTTGGTGACCCTTTGTAAATTATGGAGTGGGCAACTGGGAAATGGAGTTCATCTCCTTCAGAGACTGAACTTTGGTCCTGTTTGTTATTTTATTCATATTTGAATGCACCTTTGTTATGCATACCATTTTTTCACAGTCACGTGCAAAAATACTTGCTGCTGAGTTTTCTTTCATATGTTGGAATAAACAAAGAGAAGCATAATCTGAGCCTCCGGTCTTGACATAGAATTAAGGTGCACTTCTACCATATGCTCTTCTATACTAACAGTATGCAAACCCAGCACCCAGTTCCTACACTACATCACCATCTCCAACTACACATCAAAAACGTTACCATGTTGTAACCATATCCTCACAAGCGAAACCAAACATGCAGGCATGGCACCACACTTGTTCTGCTCTATAGCGTCTCAAATGTGCTCACCAGCCTCTACCTGCGGCAGATTCCAAAATGCAATACTACCGTGTCTGTCCTAAAGTCCTAGCCTTCAACAGTCTCACTTCTACATAATGGCACCATCCATTCACAAGCCTGTAACTGCTGCAGATTCCGAAATACATTTGTGCTGTGTGTGTGTCCTACAGTCCTAGCCTCTCACAACAGTGTAAACCTTCACGACTGCTACATGATTGCACCATCCATTTGACCATGTGACCAACTTCGCCTACTTCCAGCACTACCACCCAACCTGTGCAACGCCATGCACCATCCATTTGACCAACTTCGCCTATCCACATACACAGCACTACCACCCAACCTGCGCACCGCCACGTACCTATACAGCAACAATTGCACCACTTACCATATTGTAGAAACAACACTGTCTTGTGCACCCCTGTGCACTTTCATTCACATACTATGGCCTTCCGCACTTCCATTCCCAAACTATAATGCCACTGCCAAAGTAGCTAAATTCAGATTGCAACACTAACATGCAGCCAATAACCTTCCACAGACCCAACGCAAGTTCCTTAACCCATGCTTAGCACAGCCACCAGCGATCCCACCCAATCTATGTCATGTGCAAATTCTTCCCCTTCTAAAATGTACCTGCCACCACTCACCAGGGAAAGAGGTGGCTGCAAACAGGTGGCGCTACAATTTATGGGGATGTTGTGGCACCTGCCTCCAATCACCACACAAAGTACTCGCCTGTATAGGTGCCCGCGACAAAGTTGTATGCGCGAACCCTACAGGCACTCTTCCGTCTTCTTCCACCTACACACATTTCACATGAACCACCTCACTCCCCCACACGTTCGCTCCCTTCTTGCCGCCAACACATGCCGTACAGTACATTTGCCACACCCTTCTGCCGCCACACTGTCCTCCAATACACCATGGTAGCGTTTCCCAAGAACTTTGATGCACAGCATGCTTCCCTCCAGCTAACCACCGGCCGCGTCCAACGTTCGTCGACATCACAGCGTACCGCAGGCCTATGACACTTCAGTTCTCGGAGCAAACAGGGAAATGGCTCTTCCTATGAGTTTAGCAACTTAACCATAACTACACGGCCGCAACAGCGGGCCGTGTAATTAATAAATATTGCCTTATCTTGGTAAAATATATAAATATATATTTATATATATATTTTACCAAGATAGGGCAACAAAGCCTTCACTGTATGGAGCTGCACTCCCAACACTCCGGAATAGTACCAATCCACAGCTGCAATTTGCTGAAAAAAATTAGGCTTCAGGAACTCGAAAATAACTGCACTTGCAGGTATTTGCAAAAGTAGAATGGCAGTTAAAAACAAAAAGGCTTCCCAAGGTATGAGAGGCAGGCTGACGCGTTTCGCCACACTCCTGTGGCTTGTTCACAGTTACTCCTCCCAGTAGTTGGAGCCCAAATTTAAACACACTGAAACTGTTACTAAACAGTGAAAAGGTGACTTACTGGCAGTCTGCAAAAGCAGGTAGCCATTTTGAAACGGGTTCAGTTCACTTTGTAATGCATACCATAGGGATAGGTGCCGAAATGGAATTTTATACATGAATTGGTGCAAATTTTATCTGTAGTTACTAATTATATCCAGTGGAATCTCAGTAATGCACATATCAGGACAAAATACTGTTGTTCAAGATAAAATTAAAATCAAAAATGCCGCCGAAACCAAACTGACCGTCATAAGAAAAATTAATGCACAATACAACAAATGAAAACAGACATGTTATCGCTAAAAATACATTCCTATAAAATAGATTACAATGAAGTGCTAGTGCCTCACTTTAAAATTGTGATCATATTCCTGATCTTTATAATAAAGGATAAAAATATTCCCTAATATTACCAATAAATCAGGGTATGATTAATTATCAAACAATATGTCTGTGCAACCTTAAATTGTATTGTGTCTTCGTTACCCAAGTGGGAATAGGAATATCATTAATTTAAGATGATCAAACCTTTCCCAGTACTGAAGTAATAGGTACTGATTTGACCAATACAAAATAAGGTGCTTGTGCCCAAAGTTTGGACAATGACGTTTTTGGATGCGGCAAAACTTGTCTAACTATGTCCTGATATATATGATAGAAAAAACTATTTGTCATATTTCCTAGATAGTATGCTTTTTGTATTGATCAGTAAACGGAACCCAAGGACTTAAATTCTAATATCAATGTAAGTCACTAAAAATAAGAAAAATGAATACGAAGAAAAAGGTGTGTACATAAGTCTGAAACCCTAGCCAAAAGATTGTATGAGAGAAAGATAGATTCAAGAGAATAAAAAAAGATAAAGAATAAAATCAATTGAAAAGAAGAGAAAAATAGTTTAGTAATCAGAAAACAAGAATGCCTGTTACTATTCAATCAAACAAGCATAAGATGTCAAAATGACAAAGCAAGAATAAGAGGTAGAAAGATAGTTATGAAACAGAGAAAAACTATCTAGACACCCAGAAACGTATACAATTCCTCATCTATATTGTGCCCTTTCGGGTATTTGGTTTCAAAATCAATGATATATTTCGTCTCTTCTTGTCTCAGTTGTTTTTCACTGTCAACTCCTTCAGGGCCGGTGTCAACCTTGAAGATATCAAAAAATGTTCAAGTCTTGGGATCGCCATCATGGAACGCAGAGAATGTTTTGCCATGGGATATGCATGGTCCTTGATGATAGCGCTAATGTGCTGAAAAATCCGCACCTTTAGCTTGCATTTTGTGCTGCCCACATACCACTTAAGGTAGGGGCATGTCAGAACGTATACAACTAGCTCAGACTCACAACTGATTTTACCCTGAATTTGCATGGGTGTTTTAAGGATGGGGTGAGTAGCTGTTACAATTAAAAGCATATTTACAAACCTTACATTTTCTGCACTTAAAGCCATCACATCCCACTAAGAGCCAATTGTTAGGCAGACACCTGTGCTTTTCCCTTGGGAACCACTGCAAAAGATTTAAGACTACAGGTGTTGGCAGTAAACCCACTTGGTAGCAGTCTGTACCACCCAGATTTACCTGGTAGCTGTGGCTGAGCAGGCAGACTTCCCTCAAGAAGAGTTAGGCAGTATACAAAGTATACTCAATAGGTACTCAGATACAACAATGCAAGCAAACACTGACCAGAGCTTTGGTATCAAAGTATATAATTATTTATTTAAAAACACACAGTTTGAAACACTCCAGCACTCTTATTGTAAAATATTCTAAACACAGTTACTATTGTAATATATACATCCCTTTTTCCTTATCGGATAAATCACAGTACAACACCACTTATTTTCATACAGAGGTGAGCGCTTAACTAGATTGCACTCCAATAAGTTTATAAAAAAGGGAGGGAAAAAGACAGAATGTGAAAAGGTACACCCCTCTAAGATTCAGGAACACTGTTAGCAAGGCAGAGAGCAAAAAGTCACTGGTGAGCCAAAGTCCAAAGGCTGGGCCCACTCTTAGAGAGAGCAGAGCACAAATGCGACCAAGATCACACAGTTACACTATGCTTAGAGAGTCTTGCAGAGGGTTCAAAAAGGGTTTAGAGAGGCTTTAAGAAAGTTTAGCCAGGGTGTCCCAGACTAACCCAGGTTCAAAAGCCGGGGGCTAAATCTACCCCGTACAGTCGGTAGCAAGGGAAGCCAGGCGGGACACGGTACCTTAAGTGGGAAGGATCCTCCAGCGGTGGCAGTTGTTCCTGGTAGTGGGTGCAAGTTGCGTCGTCGTCCAGGGGAAGAGAAGATCTCGACTTGGAGGAAAGATGAAGGTCGTTGCACTACCATGGAAGAAACCAGCCGTGGAGTTTTCCGGTTAAAGGTGGTACCTTTGTTTCACGGTCGTGGTAAACCGTGGTATCCCGGTTGCCGGGGTGCTTGGCACAGGCAAGGCGGCCACGAGGTACGTCGGGAAGGCGAAAAGACGGTGAAACTGGTTATCCCCACCAGTCAAAGGAAGAAGACTCTCCGGCGGGAGATCTCTGTCGTTGGGAAAAGTGGTGAGGCAGTCCAGCAGGGCTCCACCGGTGGTGGTGTCGTGGCAGGTCGGCTCAGCTTCTCCCTCGTCGGATTCTTAGGTCCTGTGGCGACTTCTGAAGTTCCAGTCCCCAAAGCCCTGCTTTTATGCAGCAAACCGCCACTCAGCCTAGCTGTCACTCAAACATGCTAAGTGGTGAGCCGGCCGGCTCACCACTTGGGCCAATCAGGATGGAGTGCGACTTGAGTTGCCTAGGCAACTCAGTCCAGGGTGCCTAAATTTCCCTCCACCCCTCCTAAGTACCCCAGACAGAGTGGCACCACTTTGGAGGGCTTCTGTGGCGAAGGCCGCCAAAAAGTGGAACAAAGGGCTCGACTTGGGTTGGAGTCACAGAAGAGAACACAAACGCCATTTTAGAATCAAGTTTTGGCAAAAAATACCAACCGGAGAATTAATATTAATTAAATAAGCCGGTGGTATATTCGAGGCTACAGTAAATAATTAAATAAAGGTAGTAGCCTAAAACAATGGGAAATCCCATAGGAAAATATTTGCGGTAGAATATAAAAAGTAGTATTCACTGCCACCAGCCAAAACTCGATCAGGGGGGACGGAGACGTGCCCCCTCGACTAACAGACCCCGGGGCAATTGAATTGCCCCAGCCAGTACGTCCACAATATGATGGTTTGTACTGGTTCTGTTCAGAATTTAAGACTAGTAAGGTCAATGGTGACTTTACATGCCCTGGGAGACAGCAGTCAGTCCCAGGGTATGGAGTCTATACTGGGGGGTCACTATGACACCCCTGTGTCACTGCACTGAGGGTGCTGTGTAACATCACAAAAACACATGAAGCCCTATGGGGTAAAGGACCCCATAGCCCATTAAACACATCTAGATTCAAGGAAACACACTCAAATCATGCCCAAGAGTGAGGGTAAAAGAGTCTCACTCTTGGCAGGAGAAAAAAATAAACCCCAAAAATCCAGCAAAGCTGCTGGGGGACTCACTAGGTTAGGAAATTCAGCCTAAACAGAGAATTCTCCCTAACACCAATTACTGCCCTTTTTGGTGTGGTATGAGACCATGTAACTTTGTACTACAAGTGCTCTTTCGGAAGGTTATATCTGGATGTCCACGTAAGATTTTGCCCAAAACGTTGTCCACTGTCAGGACTTTCCAATATTTGTTAATGATGTTGCGTATTTTAGGTGAATGACGTATATGATACATTACTCACCGTAATCTTATTTCTGATGCTTGTATCTGCTTAGATTTACATGCTATGCATAGGCTGACATCAAGTGGAAGCTGCGGTGGATTAGTTTGTTTTTTTCGAAAAATCGAAAAGGGGCGTCGAACTAGGGCGTGCCAGTAATACTGGCCCTAGTGCGACGTCCACTGTACCCCATGATCCCTCACACTTGTAGGACCCTCAGATTGTATTTTTTCTGACATGAGGAGTAGCACGAGTACAGAGTATCCAAGCAGATAAGAGAAGACTACAAGCATCTATGCGCCTTCTCTCAGAGGGGAGGAAGCGCAGGCGCATGTGAATCTAAGCAGATACAAGAATCAGAAATACGATTACGTTGAGTAATGTATCCCTTCTGAGACTTGTGGAATCTGCTTAAATCAAATGCTGTGCATAAATTAGCAAGCAGTGTTAGAAGAAGGAGGTGGGATGTGAGAAGGGTCATGAGCGAACAAATGTCTTAGAACCGCTTGTCCCACTTGAGTATCTGTCTTGGAATGAATGTCAATGCAGTAGTGCTGAGTAAAGGTGTGAATAGACCTCCATGTAGCTGTTTTGCAAATGGTGTCAAGGGGTTAATTTGCAATGAAAGCCAGAGTGGCCCCAGTACCTCTTGTAGAGTTGGTCCTTGGTGTAAAAGGCAGTGTTTTATCTGAAAGGGAGTAGAACAGTTGGATACATCTGACTATCCATTTAGAGATGGCACCTTTAGAGACGCGATCTCCTTCTCCGCCTAGAGCTACGGAGACGAACAGTTGATCTGTCTTTCTTAGCAGTCTGGTCTTGTCTACGTAGTAGGGGACCGCTCTCCTCACATCTAGTGTGTGGAGTTTCACCTGAGTAGAGCTTTTGGGTTCTTGGAAGAAGGCCGGTAGCTCAATGGACTGGTTAACATGGAATTTTGAAATTAACTTAGGTGAAAACCTAGGGTGAGTGCGTAAAACCAGTGGGTTAGAAATTGGAGGCTGGAGTCTCTTTACCCCTTCCATAAAGGCCTTGACAACTGGCACATTCCACCATGACACCTATTTATGGGAGGTGGTGTAGGCTGACAGGGCCGCCAGGTGTACCTTGAGTGAATTAAATACTAACCCTGCATCCAGTAGGTGGAGCGTATAGGTGACAATATTGGAAGAAGTACAATCAATTGGGTAGATTTGTTTATTCTGGCACCAAATAACGAACCTTTTCCACTTATCAAAGTACAGTGGCTTGTGTTAGGTTTTGACTCCTTTAAGATATCCATAAATCTCTGGGGTAAATTGAGATGGCCGAACTCTATGACTTCAGGAGCCATTATGCCATGTTCATCGAGTTGGGTTGAGGATGCACTGTTTGTCCTCCGTGCTGGGAGAGTAGGTTGTACCAGCACGGGAGTCTGATGGGGTCGCACACCGCCAATTTGCGTAGGTGTGGAAACCATGGTTGCCTCGCCCACATAGGAGCAACTAGGATGAGCGTCATCGATTTCCTGTGTATCTTGTTGACCACCTTCCTCATCAGGGGGATTGGTGGAAATGCGTAGGCAAACATCCCTGACCAATTCATCTATAGAGCGTTCTCCTTGGAGCCTGGCTGGGGGAACCTGGATGCGAAGTCTGGGCATTGTCTGTTTTCGCCTGTGGCGAATAGGTCTATAGTGGGGAAACCCCACTGAGAGAAGAGATCTATGACTTTGTGTAGTTGCCATTCGTGTTCCTCTGGGAGGGGATCTCTGTTCAGAGCATCCGCTAGTGAATTGAGATTCCACTGGAACATGTTCGGATGACCGGTAAATCTTCCGTCTGAGGGCCCATTTCCAAATTTTCTGGGCTATGCTTGGACGGATTTGGCGAACGAGTGCCCCCTTGTTTAAGTAAAACATTGCCGGTGTGCTGTTTGTTAGGATTTGCACTGACAGGTTGGATAGGAGGGGTTGGAATGCCCGAAGACTGCCAGAAGTTCTAGCAGATTGATATGGTTCTCAGCCACTTTGTGAGACCAGAGACCCTGAGCTGTGTGGTGAAGGTAGTGAGCGCCCCACCCTGCCAGGGAGGCGTCTGTTGCGACGACGGCTTGCATCTCTGGATGGTAAAAGGGTTTCCCCTTTGTAATATTCTCTCTTGTCCACCAGCAAAGACTTTGTACTAGTGTTGGCGAAACGATCACTAGATCGTCCCACTGACCCCTTGCTTGAGACCACTGTTTCGCCAACCATTCCTGCATGGGTCGCAAGCGCAGGCGCGCATGGAGAACCAGGTAAATGCAAGATGCCATCATGCCTAGCGCAAACATCGCTTTGCGTACCCTTATTTGGCGACCGGACTGATAGAAGAATTTGGAGCAACAGATTTTGAATACTTTCCTCTGATGGAAAGGCCAACCCCTCTTGGGAGTTTAGGACAGCTCCTAGGAACTGTTTTGAGGTGCTTGGCACCAGGCTTGATTTTTCTCATTGATTGCGAAGCCCAATTGGAAGAGGTCGTCGATTGTCCTTTGAATGTTTAATCTGCAAATTAGTGGGGTTTCCCCTGTGATGAGCCAGTCGTCGAGGTAAGGGTACACCGGGATTGCCAACGTGCATAGGTTCGCCTCCACCACCGCCAGTCCCTTGGTGAATACCCTTGGAGCCGAGGCTATTCCAAAGGGCAGCACCTTGAACTGGTAGTGCAGGCTGCCTACTTTGAAACGCAAGAATCTTCTGTGCGCTGGGAACATGGAAATACGAAAATGGGCATCTTTCATATCCAATGTTGCCATGAAATCCCCTTTTTTAGTAGGGGGATTACCTCTTGGAGTGTAGTCATGCGGAATTTCTGTGGATTGACATACTTGTTTGCAGGACGCAAGTATAATACCGGGCGCATCTTTAGATTTACTGGTTCACATGAAATTTTGATATGAATTTAGGAGAGAACCAAGGATGAGTAAGTAAAACCAGTTTGTCCTTATGTATGACCACTAGATCGTCCCACTGACCGCTTGCCTGAGACCACTGTTTTACCAACCACTCATGTATGGGTCGCATGCGCAGGAGCGCGTGTGGCACCAGGGAAATGCAAGATACCATCATGCCTAGCAAACACATAGCTTTGTGTACGCTTATCTGGTGGGCGGCTGATAATGGGCTATTTGCAGTAACATGTTCTTGACTCTTTCCTCTGATGGAAAGACTAACCCCTCTCCTTTGAGTATTACAGCTACTAGGAACTGTTTGGTTGTGCTTGGCACTAGACTTGATTTTTTTCTCGTTTATGGAGAAGCCCATTTGAAAGATAAGGTTGATCGTTCTTTGAATGTTTTGCTTGCAAATTTGGGGAGTCTCACCTGTAATCAGCCAGTCGTCCAGGTAGGGGTACAGTGGGACTGTCTCCCTGCGGAGGCGCGCCGCCACTACCGCCAGTACCTTCGTGAGTACCCTTGGTGCGGATGCTATTCCAAAGGGTAGCACTTTGAATTGGTAGTGCTGGTTCACTATCTTGAACCGCGAGAATCTTCTGTGCGCTGGGAACATTGAAATTTGAAAACAAGCAGCTTTCATGTCTAATGACGCCATGTAATCCCCTGTTTTAACAGAGGGATTACTCCTTGTAGCGTAGTCAGGCAGAATTTTTGTCGCTCGACATTGGTGTTCACAGGGTGTAGGTCTAATACTGGGCACATTGTTCGATCTTTTGGAACAAGGAAGTAGGTTGAATAAATATCCTTGTTTACATGGATAGCCGGGTTTTGATGGAGTCCTTTTGGAGCATTGTTGAGATTTACTCGAGAAGGATGCGTTCTTCCTTTGAGTCTTTTGGCACGGGGGATGGGTCCGGGGTCGCTCAATTAGCTCCACACAATACCCACCCGCTACAGTGGATAGCGCCCGTTTGTCTGAGGTGACACCCTCCCATGCTTGGGTGAAGTTTGAAATACGCCTTCCTCCTGGAGAGGCATGGGAGGGCACCTGAAACAGGTAGTCAATGTTTTGGAGGTGTGGCTCAACCTCTAGACGAGTAGGACCTCCCCCTTTGGTAACCTTGTGAGGCCTGGCCTTGATTGTTACCCCAGGATGCACCCCGATTCTGATTGAAGTCTGAACCACTCTGAATTTTGTCCGTGTGAGCGAAGAAAATGACTATTATTGCCTCTCTGGCACGTGGGTTTATTAGTCAGCTGGCCCAGTGACTTTAGTGTGACATATTCCTCTTTAGCTGTCTTCAAGGCGTCTTCAACGGCCATTCCAAAGAGAAGTTTGGGCTCAATGGGCATATTAATAAGTGTGACTTGCGTCTCTTGCTTGAAGCCGGACTGGCGTAGCCATGCATGCATGCTGCTTAATAATTGTTCCTTCTGCAATAATCCTGCCCACGTTGTCAGCAGCGTCCAGATTACTCTGTAGAATGCAGCTTCAAACTGCCCTACCTTCAGCAGTAACCAGGGCCAATTGGATCTTAACGGGTTCAGGAGCAGATAACAAAGCTGACACCTCATCCCATTCATGGCAGTTACAACTCGCCAGAAGAGTGGTATAAGCGATCCTCGCTTGAAAGGCAGCCGAAGAGGCACCTTTCCGCTCCATTGTGTACAGCTTCTTGCTCTCCTTATCCGGAGGTGCTTCAGAAGAGGCTAGGGGTGTTCCTGCTCTCTCCTTGTAACTACAAAAGAGCCAGGTTTGAGCTGTCCCCTTGTATAGAAAGGGTCTGAGGGAGCAGGGCGGAAGAGCTTCTCGATGCAGGGGATTAACTGCCCGCGTCTGGTTAGGTGTCTCCAGTGAGGGCTGTATTCTCAGCTGAATAGACTGCAGGATGGGAATGAACTATGTGACAGCCTTCTTATCCCCTAAAATGTAGTCAAAGTCTTTGTCTTGTTGAGTTTGTGTTTTTATCTGGAAGTGCTCAGCTGCCTTGATGAGCATGTCATTTTGTAGTGGCTGGTTATCTATAGGCGAATCTGCCACCGGAGGATCCTCTGTGACGGGAGAGTCAATGTTATACATGTCTGGCTCTTCATCATCACCACCATAGAATGGATCTGCGGCCTCCTGAGTTACACAGAGGTTCTAAGTGTCAGTATCGGGGTCATACAGGTCAATGACCGGAGTGTCCTGTTGGGATGGAATAGTCAGGGTATCAGGACGAGACCTCTTGGACCGGGGCTGAGAGGCATATGCAGGGGCCTAAGAACTAGAGGCAGCTGTTGTGGGTGGGGTGGTTTAAAAACTCTGGAAAGAATCAGGTTTTTTTTTTAACAAAAAAAAGTCTAAAGGTAATCCTCCTCATGACCCTATCAATGTCATGACATGTCCATTGGGCAGATCTTGGGATGGACAGAGGGTCCAATGGGAGTCCCTGATTCTCAGGAGTGACTGGGACTTGGAGCGGGCTTGCCCTTTTTCTTTAGAGCTGTAGTCAAGGAATCCAGTTCTTGTGAATCCTTTTCGGTGTGAAGGGACCTTTCTTTATGGGACTGTTTCCTGTGAGGGGTCTTAAAAGATTTCTTCTTGGACTCCTACCCCCTCATGAGACTATCTGGGATGTGTTTCTTATCCAAATGGGCTTGACCTGCCTGTATAGGGTTTTTTGCCGTCTTCGACGAAGGACGTCGAACTTCGGTTTATTAGGCAAAGTTTTCAGCAGTACCCTCTGGGACTACTACACACAACTATGACTACAGGTGTAAGCAAAACCAAACGTTGGTATAAGTCTGTACCACACAGTTTTTTGTAGCAAGCTGAGCAGCCATGCTTATCTCAAGAGGGAATGTGAGCTTGTAATGAGGATACACAGAGGTCTACAATAACACGTATTCAAATACTCTTATACTCAAGGTTTCTTGGTAAAACATTTATTAATTTATTACACAGTCAGTTAGAAAACATTCACTAAAAGGAGGCAATCAATATCACACAAAAATACTTCACTTCACACAATCCGGTTCTAAGACATTTAAACTACTTGGAAGGAGGAGCAAAATGGCATTCAGGGCATTTGAATTAAGAGCAAAAAGGCATACGTTAATAAAACGAATAGTAGAATTATTCTTAAACAGAGCAAATAGTTTGAGTTCACCAGAGGAGTTGTTCCAATGCAATAGGTAGGCCAAAGTCAATGGGCTAGAGTATTGTATCAGTAAAAACTGTTCTGGTAGTTAAACGGAAAAGTCTTTGCCACGGTTCTCAGAAGTGGTTCATAGAATAAAGATTCATATGTCGGGTCACAAGCTGACTACGCCTGCAAGTTGGCAAAGTTTCACACACTTTTGCAGTGAGAGGTAAGTACTCTCGGTCGGACTTTCACAGTACCTTATTTTGAAGAAAAATATACAGCTGAGGACTTTTGTTCCTGGCAGATCTCGCTGTTCCTGAGGCTCAGTCGTGGGGACAAGAGGGAGGATGTTGGGGGGACTCCTGCACTGCACAGGGACTGGTCACAAAGCTGGCAAACTGGCAAATCTCTGATTCCGGTAGCTGTCTTCAAGCACACAAACTGGTGTCCTTCTCCCTGGCTAGTCGGTTTCCTGCAGCACTCTGTGGAAAATACAACCAGCTCAGAGAATGTATCTAGGTGATTTACGAGTTGATTGGTCCCACCAACTCAAAAGAAGTCGTCGTCCTTGAAGGGTTTCTCTGTCGAGATGAACTTGGCGATTCAGACCTGCAGAAGGGCTTCACCGGGCAAACCAACGGTCCAGGAGTTGCAGCAGCCGTCCTCTTCCAGCTGGTCTTCGGTTCTTTCGTTCCACTGCTTTCCAGTCCAAGAGCCTCGCCTTTTAAACAGTTTCCTCCCATTCATTCCAGCCTAGCTGCCACTCACCCAGCAGGATGGCTGTCCTTGCTGGACAGTTAGCCAGCCAATCATGCCAGAGTGCATTTGGGTCCTAGGAGACTAAGCACAGGGAGTTTCAGGCACCTCCCTCACTTCCTGCCCACCCCAAACACTCATGCGCCAGAGGCGGTCTTCAGTCCTGAAGCCTGCCAAAGGCGTAGGAAGAAAGGGACCAAACAGTTTGGCAGGCAGAGACAAACTCTAGAAGGACCTCTCCAAAGAGAAATGGCGAAAAAAGAAGACCGGGACCCATTTAAACAAAGGAGGCTCAGACGCCATCTTGAAAAACATGGCTCCCCTGATATTAACGCTACCGGTGTTCGCGGTCAGGAAAAACCATGGTAGTTCGTTTTAAAACCACTGCCAACAGCCATTTCGAGAGGGAAGGGTAGTATTTGACTGCTACATGAGTTTCTAGACATAGGGGATACTAGGTAACCCCTCCAGCACTCGCTGGGTTTAGGAATGAAAAAAGACTAGTAAAGTCAATTTAACTTACTTTCTCTGGGAAACAGTTTATCCGAGAGAAGGTATTTGAACCTTGGGACAGCCTGAAATGCTTCCCTGTGTCACTGCACTGAGGGTCCTGTGTGACACATGAAAAGATGATGCCTATGGAGTTGGCTAAAACTCCATAATAGAAGAACACGAGTAAAACACACTTCAAAATACATGAGTGGGGAAAAAGGCTCACACTCTCCAGCCAGGTAAAAAAATCAAGTCCTCAAAATCCAGCAAAGTTGCCGGGGGTCTCTAAGGTGAAGGGAATTAGCACATTTATGAGAATTCTCCCCAACACTCGTCCCCCACAGACTAAGGGACAGGAGGATTTAATCCACCCATGGATGAATCTCCTTACTCCAGTCGGTCATACATTGTGGAAATACCATCAGAATGTTGGCGATTACACCCCGACCTGTGTTCAATGGTAAAATCAAACCCCTGTATGCCGATTGACAAACTTAACAATTTAGGATTTTCCCCTTTCATCTGCATTAACCGTCTCAAGGTTTGGTGGTCTGTCTGAATCACAAAAGTAGATCCATACAAGTATGGTCTAAACTTCTTCAGAGACCACACAATGGCAAAGCAATCATGCTCTATGGTTGCCTACCTTGTCTCAGGTTCCTTCAGCTTCCTGCTGATGAAGCAGATTGGGTGTTCCCTACCTTTCTCATCCAGCTGACTCAGAACTGCACCTTTACATCTGTTTGCACAATGAAGGTTTGGCTGTAGTCAGGAGCTCTTAAAACGGGAGCTTGACAAAGTGCTTTCCTAAGTCCTTGAAATGCCTTAGTGCACTCCTCATACCACCCGACCTTCTTGGGGAATTTGGGTGAGGAGACCACATTCAAGGGAGAAGCTATGGACCCATAGTTCTCTATTAAGTTCTTATAATAACCAGTGAGACCTAAAAAGGCTCTCACTTGGGTTTGAGTAGTAGGGGTGGCCCATTCTTGTACAGTGTGTACTTTACTAGGCAATGGCCTGATTTCAGGTCCTCCTACCTAATGTCCAAGGTACACTTTGCTCTGACCGATTTGACATTTACTTGCCTTTATGGTCAGATGGGCCTGCTCAGCAGCCTTCAAAACATATCCTAAATAGTCAACAAGTTCTTTCCAAGTAGGGCTGAACACTGCAATGTCATCCAAGTATGCCATGCAGAAGTCCTCCAACCCATTCAGAACTTGATTGACCATCCTTTTGTACCTGCTACATGTAGCAGGTACAAAAGGCATTAGCTTAAACTGGTAGAGGCCTGGTGGGGTTGAAAATGCAGTATTCTCCCTGGCATGGTCTGTCAGGGCTATTTGCCAATAGCCTGACGTTAGGTGAAATGTACTGAGGTACTTGGCTGAACCAAGTTTGTCCACCAGCTCATCTGTCCTAGGTAAAGGATGGGCATCAGTCTTGGTGACTGCTTTAAGAGCTCTATAATCCACACAGAATCTCAACTCCTTGGATCCTGCCTTTGGCACTAGTACAACTGAACTAGACCATGGACTTGCAGATGGCTCTATTACCCCGAGATCAAGCCTCTTGTTGACCTCCTCCTTTATGTGGGTTCTTACATGGCCTGACATCCTGTAACCTCTGTTTTTAAAGGGTAAACAGTCACCAGTGAGAATATCATGCTGGTCCCAAGGGGTCAAGCCTGGTGATAGTGAAAACAGGGAGGCAAACTGATTTAACAGAAACTTGCACTCCTCCTATTGTTCCAGTGTCAGAGTAGAAGAGTGATTAACTCCTATAATAATAATAATAATAATATCATCTAAAGTTTGTCTCCTGAGGAGATCAGGTAGAGGTTCACTCTCCGCCTCCGCCTCCTGAGCGGATGCTAGAAGCAAAGCTCCCACTTGTGGTCTTGAGACATAGGCTGTAGACGGTTGGTGTGGAAGACCATGGGGGCCTCCTTAGGAATGCCTAAGTCCACCAAATAATGACCTCTCCAAGTTTCCCCACAACCTTGAAGGGTCCAATCCATTTGTCCTGCAAGTCCCCTCTGCCTTGTAGGTACCAAAACTAGAACTTGCTGGTCTCAAGTAAACTCAACCATGTCGGCCTTCTGGTCATGCCAATGCTTCACCAGAGCCTGACGTGCTTGCAAGTTATCAGATGCTTCTGTCATCATGTGTGTCATTCTCCTCCGGAGACCAGGTACTTAGTGACTCTCACTAGCTTGGGGGAAGGAGCACTCTCCAACCCCCTCCTTAATTAGGGCCAATGGACCTCTAACTGGATGACCAGAGAGAAGCTCAAAGGGACTAAATCCAATTCCCTCCTGAGGGACTTCTCTATAAGCAAATTGAAGGCATGGCAGTAGAAGGTCCCACTTTCTATAAGGGGTTCCTCTAAGGCATTTATCATGTTCTTCATAGTTCTATTAAACCTTTCTACCAATCCATTTGTCTGGGGAGGGCAGGCAGTTGAGAACTTGTAAGTCACTCCACGGTTTTTCCACATGGCCTGCATGTAGTAGGACAAGGTTTGATGCCCTGTCAGAGATGACATCCATAGGAAAACCTACCCTGGTAAAAAATACCAAGTAGGGCCTTAGCAACAGCCTGAGTTCTAACAGTCCTTATAGGTATGGCTTCAGGATACCTAGTAGCAAGGTCTACTACAATCAATATAAATTGATTGCCTGAAGAGGTTGGAGGGTCTAAGGGACCAACACTGTTGATTCCTACCCTCTCAAAATGGACTCCGACCACTGGGAGAGGCACCAAGGGTGCCACACTCTTGGCTCCACTCTTGCCAGATGTCTGACAAGTGTGACAGCTCCTACAGAATTTATCTACATCAGAACCCAATTTAGGCCAGTAGAAATATAGAGAAAGCCTTTCCTTGGTCTTCTTAAAGCTCAAGTGACCAGCTAAAGAAATCTCATTGGCCAACTGTAGGAACTGTTGTCTTATCTCTAGGAGACACTACATGTCTTTTGTAGTCCCATGGGATAGACTCAGTTGGTTCACGGTAGAAGAGGCCATCTTCCCAGTACAACCTGTGCGTCTCTGGCTCTTGTCCATTCAGCTGGGAAGCGGCCTGTTGGCGAAGTCCTTCAAGAGTAGGACACTCTGAGCTCTGCTGAAGTCTGCCCTACAGGGGCCACCTTCTGCCAGTATAGACTGCAGCTCAGGATGGTCTTTAGGATCCAGATCTCCAACAGGGGGGAAGGTCTTCTTCCAGCTCTGAATCTTCAGCAGCTGATTCAACCTTTCGTGGTTGTTCCTCACACTCACCCTCAGCTGGTGGAGCAGTCACAGTTGTGACTTTGGACAGTCCTCTCAGGGATGACCTTGTTGGAAGCACAGGCGTGCTCTCTTGCTTTTTCTTTGAGATCTTGGGTTTCCCCTTTGCAGCCTCCTTCTTAGAAATAGGAGTTAGTAGTTCCTGTGGGCTGGGTGTTCTAGTTCTTCTGTAACATCCTCTGGAGGGTCAGTTAAGGTACTCTCTCTGGTCTTCCTGGTCTGTTCCCGTTTCAGTTTCCCCTTACTGGGAGGCATGTGGATGTCTTATACAACTCCAAGAGTTTTTAAGTCATTCCCCAACAGGACTCTACCAGGCACTTCGCTCTGGTATCTTGACGGTCATGTTGTTGCACTGGATGAGAGCTGGTAATCTTGGAAGCATTTGACCAGGGCCTCCAGCAAGCTTAGTGAGGCCTTTGGGTGCCTTAGCAACATCCTCCGGTTTGAACAAAAGATTCATCCACCACTGTAATGCTGGCCCCAGTGTCTCTAATGGCAGGGTAAGAAAAAAGGCAGAATGCTCAATTACCCCTCTTTTAGTCCACTTCAGAGACTGGTCAAGGGAGAGAATAGGGATAGATTATCTAATTCATCAATCCAAATTACATATGAAACACAAACATTTTTTCCGTAGAGTAAACAAAGTAAAAACACATTTTTAATCAAATTTTTCACAGCACACAAATCTGTAGTGGGCGCTTTCCGCAAGGCACCTCACACATTCAAAATAATTTCACAATTAGAAAAAAAAAAGTAAAAAATCCAGAAATATAACGTTTTCTACCAGTAGTGTCTAAGGTTAGTAAGTGACAGTTGTAATTTATCACACTGACATACTGTTTCCAAGGTATTTATCATATTACATTTTGGGGGAACACACTGAATGTACATCATAAGGAGAATACTTATGCTACTGAAAAAGACAATTTTTTAGATATCTACGGGATGTCTACATATGTTTCGGCTTACAGATTACACCAACACCGTCCCTGGTGTTCAGCTGTTTTTGTTGTAGCCCTCTTCAGGACAGTATATTGCTTTAACAGGTTGACAAAAAAGTTCAACAAATCCCCAGTTTTTCACAATTTTTGTCAGGTACTGTAAAAGAATTGACATGCAACAAGAAATTTTATTAGTGGCTGGTCTGGAAGTGGTCCAATTTCTGTACTCAACTTAAAAAGCATTGCAGTGTTGAAAACTCTTTTGGCAAAGTTCATGTGTAATGGGGCTGTTTTATTTCCCCTCTACAAACTTTCCACTGACCTTTATATTCTGTTGTGGTTGGACTAGAGCGTAGTTGTTTAGAGAGAAAAAATATAGGAGGTTTCTTCCTTTTCATGGGTTGCGCTGTGCAACAATCTTATCTGATTCCGCTTTTCACTTAGCTTGAATTTAATCGGTTTGCAGACCAAATTGAAAATGTTTTGTTCAAATACCGTGATTCGGATGTTATTTTCTGAACCTGTTTGTAGAAAAACCCCTGTTAGTTATTTGGAGGCCTGTCCTTTCCTATCTATGACATTACAAGGGTCAGGTTGCTTGTGTACTGACCTTTGTGTCTTTTGCCGGCTTGTATATGGTTGTAGCACCGGTGTCGGGCTTCAAGAATGGGCCGGAGTTTCAATTGTCTATGGCTTGCTCCTCTTAGTTTTTATTTTGTTGTCCTTCTTGCCCAAAGCTGTAAAGCAAGGGGAGGGGACCGTTGGAGTTTTTCCCTGTTGTATGTTACGTTTTTCAAAACGTTGTTCGTGACGTTTTTTTCCAAATAATTCAATGCAATATTTACTCCACCTACATAACCACACGGGGTATAGAGTTTTTACGGAGCCGAGTTATCTTTACCTTTTCGCCGGATTTGCAACGGGTCAAGGCATCATCGTGGATTACGGCGTCTTCCCAGTACTAACGCTCGTGGGTCTTTCGTTTCTAGCGGTTCCTGGAATTCAAAACGAGGAGTGTTGTTTCACTTCCGTAGTTGCGTGGTGTCACGTGATCACGTATTTTCCACACTGTGTCTTCTCATGTGGTGATGTACGTGTTTTGTTGGTGGCCATCTTGGGTGAGTAAGGAGGCTGGAAATTCCTCAGTACTTTGATCGAAACTGGCGATGTCCGTTTTCAAAAAAGTTGAGACATGAGGTATCGCAATTGGTAATCCATAATTTCACATTTATTGCACATTGATGGAACTGTTGCCTATGACTGTGTCGATCAATTGTTGTGCATGCGCCCCACTTGTGATAGTGGAATTTCAAAGTCCTTTTGTGAGGGGGCAGCTATAATGGAATTGCATGATTTTATGCTAATTGTACAAGCACCTGTGTGTTTGTGTACAACTTTGGTTCCATGTCAATGGTCTGGGTCAATGTGCGGGATTGCGAACTTTTTAGTTGGAAGCCCCTCTACTGAGGGTGGCTGGACCATTTCAAAAGAAAATGCCCCATTCTACTGCTGAATTTAAACAATTTTTCACGGTGTCCAAGTCAAAAATCCATTTCTGTTCACATTTGCGGAATCGCCTCCTCTTTTTGAAATTTGAACCGTTTGGATTATAAACCAAACATTTTTGCATGGTTTGTTTCAGATGTAAATAGCGAGCTACAAGTGGTTTATTAGACGTTTGGTTTCTGATGTTAGATCTGTGCTCTCCTATGCGTGTTTTGATGTGTCTTTTGGTCTTTCCAATGTAAAGGAGTTAACAAGGGCGATGGATAGCATAAACAACCCATTGTGACGCAGATTTAGTGAATGATGTAAGTTGCTAATTTCTCCCTTTTAGGCAGATTTTTGGTTAGTGGGCAAACGGAACAGTTACCGCATCTGAAGTGTCCAATCACTGGTGGCAGATCGCAGAGTGTTCTTTGTGTGTCTATTTTTTTTTTTTTATTTCTTTAGGGTACGCGAGGACTAAATTGTCTCTCAAGTTGTTTTTGTCTTTTAAAGGCAAACCTCGGTGGTGCTGAGTTGAAGTCTTCCGTTTTTATGATGTGCCAATTTTTTAGGATCAATTTCCGTAGGTTGTGACTTATAGGGCTGAAGGTCGTGACGCATGTCATTTTTTCCGCTCCGTAAAAACTCTATACCCCGTGTGGTTATATAGATGGAGTAAATATTGCATTGAATTGTTTGGAAAAAAACCCGCCATGAACGACGTTTTGAAAAACATACAACAAGGAAAAACTCGAACAGTCACCCCCCCCCCCATCCCCCGCTCGTCCGTCCCCTTGCTTTACAGCTTTGGTCAAGATAGACAACAAAATAAAAACTAAGAGGAGCAAGCCGTAGACAATTGAAACTCCGGCCCATTCTTGAAGCCCGAAACCGGTGCTACAACCATATGCATGCCGGCAAAAGGCAAAGGTCAGTACACAAGCAACCTGACCCTTGTAATGTCAGATGGGAAAGGACAAGCCTCCAAATAACTAGCAGGGTTTTTTCTACAAACAGGTTCAGAAAATAACTTCCGAATCACAGCATTTGAACAAAATATTTTCAATTTTGTCTGCAAACCGATTAAATTCAAGCTAAGTGAAAAGCGGAATCAGATAAGATTGTTGCACAGCGCAACTCATGGAAAGGAAGAAACCTCCTATATTTGTTCTCTCTAAACAACTATGCTCTAGTCCAACCACAACATAATATAAAGTTCAGTGGAAAGTTTGTAGAGGGGAAATAAAACAGCCCCATTACACATGAACTTTGCCAAAATAGTTTTTAACACTGCAATGCTTTTTAAGTTGAGTACAGAAATTGGACCACTTCCAGACCAGCCACTAATAACATTTCTTGTTGCATTTCCATTCTTTTACAGTATCCGACAAAAATTGTGAAAAACTGGGGATTTGTTGAACTTTTTGTCAACCTGTTAAAGCAATATACTGTCCTGAAGAGGGCTACAACAAAAACAGCAGAACACCAGGGACAGTGTTGGTGTAATCTGTTAGCCGAAAGATATGTAGACATCCCGTAGACATCTAAAAAATTGTGTCTTTTTCAGCAGCATAAGTATTCATCTTCTGCTGTACATTCACAGTGTGTTCCCCCAAAATGCAAAATGATAAATACCTTGAAAACAGTATGTCAGTGTGATAAATTACAACGGTCACTTGCTAACCTTAGACACTACTGGTAGAAAACGTGATATTTCTGGATTTTTTACTTTTTTTCTAATTGTGAAATTATTTTTAATGTGTGAGGTGCCTTGCGGAAAGCACCCACTACAGATTTGTGTGTTGTGAAAATTTGATTAAAAATGTGTTTTTACTTTGTTTACTCTACGGAAACATTTTTTGTGTTTCATATGTAATTTGGATTGATGAATTAGATAATCTATCGCTATTCTCTCCCTTGACCAATCTCTGAAGTGGACTAAAAAGAGGGGTAATTGAGGATTCTGCCTTTTTTCTTACACTATATAAATAGTCCCTACTTTGCTCAATCCCCCTAAAACAAAACATTTGGGACCCACCCAGTAGTTCTCCTCTAATGGCAGAGGTCTCCTGACCATTTACAAGTACACTGTCCTTGTAATATTCTTTTGTGTTATCTGGAATTGAATTATAGATATCTAAATTATGTAGTTCCCACAGAACCAGGGACACTAAACAAACACTGGCAGAGACTCCAATGGGATCTTCAGCCAGGCGTTGAAAGTTTCCACTTGCCATTTGTACTTCTCCCTCTGCGGAAAAGAAAGGCTAAGGAGGCAGTGTGGACCCCTGAAGGTTTACCCTTGCATCTGGGATCGCCTTTCACATGGTCAGTGGACCCACAAGCATAACATTTTCCAAATGTTTTGACAAATGGAAGTTTCTGCTGACCTCCCTCTGGTTTAGCACCAGAGGTTTCACTAGCCTGATTGGGTTTCCCTTGTTGCTTACCCTTTTTCTGTTTGGGGCCCTCTTTCGGATTGGAGGTATTAGAATTCTCTTTGCCATCTTTCTTTTGCTGCTTCCCATCATTCTTCTGAGTTGCCCCAGAATCCTTGTGAGTAGCCCTGTTGGTAACCCACAAGTCAGCAGCTTTAGCTAGTCTCTTTGGATCAATTTCCTTAGAGTCAGCCAAGTGCTGTCTCAGCTCAGGAGAGCAGGCATCAAAAATAGATTCTAACAAAAAAGATTTCTCATTCCTTCAAAAGTGTTAACTCAGTAACCCTTTACCCAACCATCTAAATTCTTCAAACATTCACACACCCATGTAGCCCAAGGGGTACCATCATGCTTTGAGGGTCCTATACCTCCCAAATCTAGCTATCAAAGCTAGTTTCACATTTTCATACTCCAATCTTTCAAGGTCCCCCACCTCCATTACAGCCTCAGTTGCAACCGTGGGGGTGGGGGGCCTAGACAAAAGCCAAGGCATCAACGGATTCCCTGTAAAACCCTGAATCTCAGTTATATTCAAAAGCAGCCAACCAATCAAAAATATCAAGTTTCACCTCATATATACTCACAGCTTCCTTAGGCATGCAAGGTCACTTAGGACTGGAAAGCCTAGAAGGCTCTGGGATAGAATACATTTCGAGAGACAATTTCTTGATTTCAAGAGCTTGGTGCATTTCCATTTCTCTGAGTTTGATTTCTTGATGTTTACTTTCAGTTTGCATTTGGAGCCTTTTGAACTCTAACTCAAGTCTCATTTTTTCAAGAGAGAAATTCTGGACTCAGTACTGGACCTGGTAGGGTCTGTGTGGCGAAAGGTTGAGGCCCAAGAGCTTGTTGAGGTAAAGAGGGGCTCACATCCTGAGACTCCTCTAACTCTTGTTGCTCCTCAATAACATTACAGTTAGACTCTGAATCAATATCATCCTCATCAACATTTCCCACATTTGCTGGAGGAGTAGGTGTAACAGACCCTCTTCTCAGACTTTGAAATTCCAACAATCTTTCAATCAATTCGGGGGGGCGTGGCTAGGAAGCCATGTGAAAGGACGTGTCTGTACGGGGGCTCCCGAAGATCCGCACATTATCCGACTGAAAACAGTGCAAGGACCGATGCAATTTGGCTGAGACCGATATGACTGCGCGCATGAATCTCAGGTGAACGTGAGGTTATGTTTCGACACGGGCCTGCACCGTGAGAGCGCAACAAAAAGCTAAAAGAAGATCTGGAGGCGAGAGTGCGTTGAACGAGAAAATGGCCGCCGCCGCCGCCGATCGAAGGAACAAAGGGGTGCTTGATCTGGGCGCCTGTCGGTCGCACTGGAGCATGGTGATGGTGTAGGTGCATGACGCGGGTGCATCGAGGTCATTAAGGACACCCAGTCCTGCGAGGCCGACGGCGTGGACCTGGGAAGGGAGCAGGGCCTGATCGAAGATACTTTATACCCGGATCGTGCGGTGTGACCGGGAACTGTGCCCCGGGCCCTTTGTGGCCTAAAGTGGACCTCAGAGGGTGAGACGCGACCTGGCTTAGCTAGGTAACAGACAAGATGGCCGGGGGTGCCGGAGGACAGAGGAACTTAGTGTCAGAGAAGTGGTGATAACAATGGGGCACCCGCAGAGCGTACTGTGAAACCCTGCCCCAGATCCGAGCGGGGATTGAAGGACGTGAGACATGTCTAACAAGCCCCTGAGAGCGAAGACCAAACAGCACACGCTCGACGAATACGCTAAAACGCCTCCCGGCCCAGACGGAGCCAAAAGCAAGGACAAAACGCAAGCCAAGGAAATGGCCGCCGGGGGTGCGAACCACGAGGTCCTCGCTGCGATTGCAGACCTGAAAGCGACCTGGGAGACCAAGCTCCAGCTCGCTGTGGCTGAACTGAAGACCGCAATGGAACTTCAGGTCGGGGCAGTGCAGGAGGACGTGAACCTCCTAAGGCAGGATGTGCGTACCCTGGCAGAGCGTACAGAGACTTTGGAGAAAGAATTGGGCCCTACCGCGGCGGACTGCGCTGTGCATAAGCGTGAACTCCATGCCCTGGTGCAACGTGTGGGCAACTTGGAGAGTAGGGCGGAGGAGGCAGAAGGGCGCGCCCGGAGGAACAACATTCGCATCGTAGGCCTGCCGGAGGGAACTGAGGGCCACAATCCAACGGAATTTATTGAAAACATGCTACTGCAGGAGATCACGGGAGGCACCCTGTCGCAGGGTTTTGCGGTTGAGAGAGCACACAGGGCCTTAACTAGGAAGCCACCACCGGGAAACCCGCCCAGGCCAGTGATAGCTAAGATCCTTAATTACCGGGACCGAGAAAGGATCCTTGAACACTTCCGCAAGGGAGGCACAATACAACGAGGAGCGGCGAATATAACGGCCTATCCCGACTACACCCTGCAGGTACAGCGCAGTCGTATGAACTTCGGAACGGTGAAGAGGAGATTGCGGGAAGCGGGGCTTAAATACATGTTGCTCTATCCGGCCAAACTGAAGGTTTTCTTTCAGAGCAAGCTACTGTTCTTTGTCACCCCGGAGGATGCTATGGAGTGGTTGGATGCACACAACTGCCCTCAGGAGTCAGATGTTCAGACGGCCGGTGGAAAATAAAGGACGAGATAAGTAACGCTGTAGGCCCGGTCGGGTCATGAACATTGGGACTAGATTATAGTCACTGAACTCGCTTGAGAACATGCGCGCGTCAGGGGTTATGAAACGTGGTCCTTGCGCGGACATGGTTGCTAAGTTGTGGAGCCGCCTGAAGCCACCCTTCACACCCCCTTTTTGTGTTTAGTTTAGTCACTGTTAGTGGGGTGACACCCTGTCGGGTTCTCTATTTGGGTTTCCAAGGAGGACCGAACACAGGGATGCCTGAGATCCAGGGATGGAGCTGGGCAGTGGTTGGGGGTAGGAGTTTGGGGGGGAGTTTTAGTTTTTGTATGAGCCTGAGGGTGAAACCGGGAGTGGGTGTTCGCAAAGTGGGGAGGGATTGCCTTGGATGGGGAGAGGAAACTACTGATAGGCCATGGGAGACCTTAGGATACTAACGTGGAACGTTAGGGGGCTTAACAGTTACCTCAAGCGAAATAAAGTCATGTTGTATCTCAAGAGGCAGAAGATAGACGTAGCCCTGCTACAGGAGACACATCTAAAGCGAGAGAAACTGGAGCTGGTAGGGAGGAAGTGGAAGGGAACAGTGGTAGGATCAACGTACTGCGCCTATGCCAGAGGAGTGCCGGTGTGGGTGGCGCCACACGTCCCATTCAAGCTAATTGAGGAGGTTGTGGAGGAGGATGGGAGGTTGGTTATGGTGAGGGGGCTGGTAGAGAACAAAGTAGTGTGCATTGTAAATACATATGCGCCTAACCAGGAAACGGCGACATATTTTAGGACGCTGTGCACCAAGCTCAGTGTTGGGATGGGGGGCACGGTGATATGGGGTGGTGACTTTAATTGCGTGTTGAACCCCAAGGAGGATAGGTCGGATGACAAGATGGCTGGGCCCGGTCCGGCGGCTAGGGTATTGCAGACGCTGCTGGCGGATTTTGGCCTAGTTGATGTGTGGAGAGCGAAACACCCGAGCGCGAGACAATACTCGCACTATTCGGCTCCGCATCTACTGCACACGAGGCTTGACTACTTTTTCACCACGCCAGACATAGTCGCGGAGTGCGACCATATAGAATACAGGGCGAGGGTCCTCTCTGACCACTCACCCCTGGTCATGCGATGGCAACTGTATCCCCCACGAGCGCGTATACCAACATGGCGCCTAAGGGCGGAGGCGCTCAAAGACCCCGCCTTCAGAGAGGATATCAGGGAAGAGATAATTGCTTATTTTGAGGTGAATAAAGGGAGCGTTAAGTCGGCTGGCACCTTATGGGAGGCCTTTAAGGTCGTAATGCGGGGGATCGCCATTGCGAAGTCTAAGGGATTGATGGGGGGAGTCCTGGCGGATTTGCATAGAGCTGAGACTGCGCTGGAGGAGGAGTTGAAAGGTGGTGGGACAGATGCGGAGGCGGTCTCTAAATTGCAACAAGAGTGTGCGGAACATTGGGACAGGCTCTGTAATTTGAATTATAGAAAGTATACTGAGAGACTGCATGCGGGGGGAGATAAAACGGGCCGACTCTTGGCTTGGCTGTACAAGAGTGAGACCCCACGATCCCCGATCAGAATGGTAACCAATGAAAAGGGGGAGGAGGTAGACACCCAAGAAGGCATGAACAGGGCATTCGTGGAATACTATAAGGTCCTATACGAAGATTGCGAGGGGGGCAGCCAGGAGGAGATAGACGAAGTGCTGGAAGATGTAGGCTTGCCCAAGGTCAGCGATGAGGAGCGAGAGGAGCTGGATGCTCCGATCACCCTGGAAGAGCTGAAGGAGATTGTGAGACAGTTGCCCACTAGTAAGACCCCAGGGGCAGATGGGTTCCCCAGTGAATTTTATAAAGTTTATGCAGAGGAAGTGCTCCCGCCCATGTTGGAAATGCTCAACGAAGCGTACGAGATGGGATGGTTGCCGGAGTCACTTAGGGAGGCGATTATAATACCGCTCCCCAAGCCAAATAAACCGGGACATGATTGTGGCTCCTACAGGCCCCTGTCGATGTTGAACCAAGATAGTAAGATCCTGACAGCTGTCCTGGCTACTAGAATGCGTAGAGTGATCGGCAAGTTGATCCACCCTGACCAGACGGGCTATGTCCCTAATAGGAACATCACTCACAACCACAGGCGCCTCCACAGGGTGGTCGAGTGGGGTGGTGGTGAGGACGGTGAAATGGCGATAGTAGCATTGGACGCGGTTAAGGCGTTCGACTCTGTTCGATGGCCTTGGCTGCTAGCGGCTCTGAAAGGGTACGGGATGGGACCAGGTTATGTTAGGTGGGCCGAGATGTTATACAGTGCACCACTGGCCAGGGTCCGTACGGGCGCAGTGGTGTCAGAGAGATGGCAGTTGGGCAGAGGCACTAGGCAGGGGTGTCCTTGGTCCCCTATGTTGTACATCCTGGCCCTAGAACCCTTGGCGATTTACCTCCGGCAGCAATATGACCCGGTCGGCATCGAGGTAGGAGGAGAGTGTCACCTTATATCCCTGTATGCGGATGATATGCTGTTATACCTAAGATACCCAGAAGAAAATTTGCAGTATGTCTTAGAGGTGATGGGGAGGTACGCCTGGTTGTCCGGTATAGCGGTGAACCCTCAGAAATCCACTCTATTTCCGCTGGGGGGCTATGTGGGGACTCCAGTGGAGAGGTTGCCAGTGTTGCAGATCCCGTGGGCGACGAGATCCTTTAGATACTTGGGGATTGATGTGTATCATACGACCGTGGAAGAGCACAAGCATAACACTGAACTTGCTGTGGGGAAGATCGAGAAATGTATGAGGTTCTGGGAAAGATTGCCACTAGCGATGATGGGCCGAGGAGCCATGCTTAAAATGGTGGTGCTGCCCAGGCTTCTGCATTATTTTAACAACATCCCCTACATGATTCCTAAGAAGTTTTTTGTGAGGCTACACAGTGTTTGCAGAGAATTCCTGTGGCACGGCATGCGCAACAGAGTCGCACTGTGGAAGCTGCAGAACTTCTATGAGAAGGGCGGAATCAAGCTGCCGAACTTTGAGGCATATTATGTAGCAGCGCAGCTACAATATGTGTCCAGGTGGCTCTCTGATGAAGAGACCCCTGAACACAGGCTATTTGGGAGGGATTGCTCCCCTTTTTACTTGCGAGAGGTGATCTGGGTGGCTAATGCATGCATGAGGGAGCGGCCTAGTATGCTAGCTTTGGGACGGAACATGTGGAAACGGGCCTGCCGGATGATGGGCAACCCTTTGCCGTGTGTATTGCAGTTCCCATTGGTCGCACTGGCGAGGGGAGATGGGCAGCTCAGGGCAACCGTTCGGATATACTGGGAGTCAGTGGGGTTGGTCACCATGGGAGATATTTGGCAGGATGGGACCATCTTGGAGTTCGAAGAATTAGATGCAGGGTCGGGACTGCACAGGGGTCAATATATGACATATCACAGGATAGTGCAGGAGATCCGGAATAGGTGGCCCGAAACTACCCTGGCCGATGAACCGGATGCCCCGGTGGAGATACTATATGACACATCGGAGGGCGGGCACAAGGTCTCTAGGTTGTATGAGATGTTGATGATGAAGGCTGGGAGCGATCTAGGGCACTTGAGACTGGAATGGGAAACGGAGATGGGGGCCCCGATGACAGATGGGTTGTGGGAGCGAGCCCTTGGGTATCATAAAAAAGTATCGAGAAATGCCAGGTTCAAGCAAATACAGCTTTATATAACGCACAGAGCATACCTGACCCCTTTGAGAATATCCAAATTTCGGGGTGTTGGACGCCAGGCGTGCCCCAAGTGCGACGAGGAGAATGCAGACATGATACACATGTTTTGGGCGTGCCCAGTAATTGCAAGCTATTGGGGCGAAGTGGCGCAGAAGCTGGCAGGAAAGGGTGTTATACTCAAAGTGGATTCAGCTTGGGCCTGCTTACTGGGGGGATATCCCAGAGCGCGTAAACTTAGACATGTCGATAAATTGAAAGATCTGGCTTATGTGCTTGCTAAACGTAGCATTGCCATGGGTTGGAAGGAGTGTCATAAACCACGAACGGAGGTCTGGTGGAGGGATCTCCAAAAATGGGCGGAGGCCGAGACGGCTGTGTGGCGAGATGCCAGTATCGCAGGGGAGGACGAGGAAATGTGCTCTCTTGCGGCATGGAAACTGTTGATAGCTGAACTGTTTGGAACGGGGTCAGCTTCAATTGACTCTGAGAGTGCTGACGCCCCCTCGCCCACAGCGGATACCAATGGCGAACACCATACAGGCTCATAGGGGGGAGGGATGGGGATTGTAGTGTTGTTTGCTGTTAAACGTGTTTATTTATGTTCAAGTTGTAATGTTGTGTGGTTTATATATATAAAATAAAATATATTTTAAAAAAAAAATCTTTCAATCATTTCATTTTCTTTCCTTTAACAGGGAGGTTCCTGACCTTACACATTTCCTTCAGTTGATCTGCTGTTAAAATGATCAGGGCTTCCCGTCTGTAGTTATCCATATTAAGTATCATAAAGCTTTTCTAGCGGTGTTTAGCCTTGTGAAGGTTACTATTTGAACAAAAGTAAAGCAGAACTCTCAATGTAACAACTCTACAATTTATCCTCCCTGCCTGCCTGCCTGCAGTTTTAGGCTAAGTTTACATGCAGTATCCTCTGGGACCACTACACACAACTATGACTACAGGTATAAGCAAAACCAACCTATGGTACAGGTCTGTACCACACAGTTTGGCAGCGAGCTCATCGGCCAGGTTTATCTCAAGATGGAATGTGAGCGTGTAATGTGGTTACACAGAGGTCTACAATCACAAGTGTTCAAATAGACTCTTATACTCAACATTTCTTGGTAAAACAAATTACACAGTCAGTTAGAAAACATCCACTAAAAAGGAGTCAATCAATATCACAAAAATATACTACAATACTTCACACTATCCGGTTCTGAGACATTTAAATTACTTCGAAGGAGGAGCAAAATGGCATTCAGAGCATTTGAAGTAGGAGCAAAAAAGGCAGAAGTTAATAAAACGGGGAAGGTGTGGCTAAGCGGCCATGAGCTAGGACGCAGACTCCAGGAGCTCCCGTGAACCGACATTGATCCGTGCCATACATAGTACGGCTTTGCGCAATATATTGAGGCAGACATGCGGGAAACAGAGGGAATACGTTCTCACCCACAGTAGTTAGTTTAGTTGGGATACCACTCGAGGCCCCCCCCCCCCTTTGTGGAGATACAAGAACCGGCAAGGCGGGCCGGGACTAGATGCAGGGAAGCCTGAGATCCAGGGATGGAGCTGGGCAGCAGTTGGGGATGGGGGTGGCGGGGGGGGAAATCGGGAAGTTTCAAGGGAGGGAGGGGGAAGAGTGTTGGTGGTGTTATGGGGATATAAGCCTACAATCATAAGCCACGGAGGAAGATTAGGAGGATGGGGGCGGAGACGGGCGGAGTAGGAAATGGCTAGAACAGGAGAACTGAGGATAATGTCCTGGAATGTGAGGGGATTGAATTCTTATATTAAACGGAATAAAGTAATGATGTACCAGAAAAGATTGAAGATAGATATTGCACTGATACAGGAAACCCACTTGAACAAAGAAAAGCAAGAGGAAGTCATGAGGAAATGGAAAGGGGTAGCCCTAGAGGCAACGTATTCTACTTACGCCACAGGAGTCCTCACATGGATAGCGCCACATGTCCCGTTTAAGCTATTACAGTCCACCAGAGATAAGGACGGGAGGATGGTACTAATCAAAAGGATGGTGTAAAATAGAGACGTGAACATTATAAATGTCCATGTCCCGAAATCATGACACTACAGTTTACTTCAGAAATCTATACCCCAAGATTGGCCCATATATGGACGGAGCAGTTAAATGGGGTGGTGACTTCAATTGTACCCTGGACCCAAGGTTAGATAGATCTGACGAGAAAATGGATAGACCAGCTCCTGCAGCAAAGGCTTTGATTACCCTGTTAACCCTTTAAGTGCCAAGGGCGAAGTATCTCGTCCTTGACAGTGCACACACAGTGCCAAGGACGAGATAGCTTGTCCTTTTCGCCACCTTGTTTTGAGCGATCCCTGCTGAGCAGGGATCGCTCAAAACTGTAATCCAACCCCCGGGCTATGTGAGGGGGCGGTCCCACCTCACTACCAGGGGGCTGGATTACCTTCAGTTTCACGTCGGCGGGGGTTGGATTACAGTTTTGAGAGAGAAGGTAAGACCTTCTTTGTCCGCCTCGATCTCCAGCTGTATTTTAAGCCGGAGATCGAGGCGGGTATCACTGGAAAGGGGAGATTCTCCCCTTTACGATACCCATTGTGTGGCATTGCTGCCCGCGGATCGGGCGCAGGGCGCGCGATCCGTGGGCAGCAATGCCACCGGATCAATACAGATCCGTTTGTGACGCAAGGGGAGGGGGGGCTGCTTACTAGGTAAGCGGCTCCACCTCCCCCGTGGCCCCAAGGCATGGGGCCACAGCGGCAGAGACCCCTGGAGGCAGATGATCACTGCCCCAGGGGTGAAAAAAAAACATCGAGGGGAGGTGGGAGGGGGTTTGGGGCCCTGGGGCCCACTAGACCACCAGGGATTTGGCAAAAAGTGGTGTCCTTGGAAAGGGGAGGTTCTCCCAAATGGCTGGGGGGGGTGGGGACACCTCATGCTGCCCTCCCTGAGCCTCATAGGAAGGGCTGCATGATGTGCCCCCCCCCCCCCCGTTTGGTGTGGGTGAGGAGAGGGCCACCACAAATGGTGGGACAGGACCCCCAATAGATGGGACAGTAGGGTTTGGGCACCCCGGGGCCGGATTGGCACACCAATGTGCCCCTCTGCACCAGGGCAAGTTTCGTAAACAAAGAAAAAATGGAAAATGGTGGAACGCTTTTTAGGGGGGCTGTGGGGCACCCCAAAGGGTCTGGGAAGTTTCTAATGGGATGGGGAATTGACCCCCTCTCCCCCAACCGCAATGGAGTGGGTGCCATGTCATGCAGCCCTCCCTGGGACCAGATATCTGCTCTGTTAGGCAGAAACCTGTGCAGTTCCCTTGGGGACCACTGCAAAAGATTTAGGACTACAGGTATAGCAGTAAACCCACTTGGTAGCAGTCTGCACCACCCAGATTTACCTGGTAGCTGTGGCTGAGCAGTCAGACTTCCCTCAAGAAGAGTTAGGCAGCATGCAAAGTATACACAATAGGTACTCAAATACAATAGCACAAGCAAACACTGACCAGAGCTTGGTTTCAAAAGTATATAGTTATTTATTTATTAAACACACATAAGTTGAAATCACTCTAGCAAAATATAGTAAAAACACTTCAAACACAGTTATAATGAAAGCAGTTTCAACCCTTACTCCTATCTAGACAACTCTAGGTTAACACCACATAATTAAAACAGAGGTGAGCGCTTAACGTTAGATGACACTCTAGTAGGTTCAAGAAAGGGGTAAAAAGAAACAGAAATGGGTTAAACACACCACTCTAAGGTCCAGAACACTTGCAATAGGCTCAAAGAAGCACAAAGTCACAGGTGAGCAAAAGTCACTAGGCAGGGCCCACTCTTAGAGTAGCCGGAGCGAAAATGTGCCCAAGATCACACTGTTATTAGGGATTCAAAGTCTTGCAAAGAGTTAGAAAGAATTTAGAGTGGCTTAGAAAGTTTAGCCAGGGTGTTCCAGGCACTCCCAGGTTCGAAAGCCGGGGGCTAAATCTACCCCGTACAGTCGGTGGCAAGGGAAGCCAGGCGGAACACGGTACCTTAAGCGGAAAGGATCCTCCAGCGGTGGCAGTAGTTCCAGGCAGTGGTAGCAAGGCTCGACGTCGGTCAGGGGAGAAGAAGTTCTCGCTGAAGAGCAGAAGAAGAGGGTCGTTGCACTGCCCGGGAAGAAACCAGCCGCGGAGTCCTCCGGTTAAAGGGTTGTACCGACTTTCGTGGTTGGGGTAAAAGTGGTGGGGTTCCGGTTGCCGGGGTGCTTGGCACTGGCAAGGCGGCCACGAGATACCTCGAGAAGCGGAAAGAAGGTGAAAACCGGTTGTCCCCACCAGTCAAGGGAAGGAGCCACTCCGTTAAGAGTTCTCCTCGGTCGTCGGGAAAAGTGGTGAGACGGTTCAGCAGGGCTCCACCGGGTGGTGTCGTCGAAGCAGGTCGGCTCAGCTCTTCCCTCGTCGGATTCTTGGTCCTGTGGCGACTTCTAAAGTTCCAGTCCCCAAAGCCCTGCTTTTATGCAGCAAACCCCCATTCACCCAGCCTAGCTGTCACTCAAACATGCTAAGTGGTGAGCCGGCCGGCTCACCACTTGGGCCAATCAGGACGGAGTGCGACTTGAGTTACCAAGGTAACTTAGTGCAGGGTGCCTAAATCCCCCTCCACCCCTCCTAAGTACCCCAGACAGAGTGGCACCACTTTGGAGGGCGTCTGTGGAGAAGCCCGCCAAAAGTGGAACAAAGGGCTCCACTTTGGGTCAGAGTTACAGAGGCGAACGCCAACGCCATTTTAGAATCAAGTTTTGGCAAAAAAGTCCCAACCGGAGTTATAATAATAAATATATAAACCGGCGGTATGTTTAAGGCTACCGTAAATAAATAATTAAATGTGTTAGCCTAAAACAATGGGAAATCCCATAGGGAAATATTCGCGGTCGAATATAAAAAGTAGTTTCCACTGCCACCAGCCAAAACTCGATCAGGGGGGACGGAGACGTGCCCCCTCGACTAACAGACCCTGGGGCAATCGAATTGCCCCAGCCAGTACGTCCACAATATGATGGTTTGTACTGGTTCTGTTCAGGATTCAAGACTAGCAAAGTCTTTGGTGACTTTACATGCCCTGGGAGACAGTAGTCAGTCCCAGGGTATGGAGTCTATGTTGGGGAGTCCCTAGGACACCCCTGGGTCACGGCACAGAGGGTGCTGGGTAACCCACATCACAAAAATACATGAAAAAGACCCCATAGCCCATTCAACACAAGGTTTAACCAAGAAAACACACTTCAACATGTCCAAGAGTGAGGGTAAAAGAGTCTCACTCTTGGCAGGAGAAAAAAGAAACCCCAGAAATCCAGCAAAGCTGCTGGGGGACTCACTAGGTAGGGAAATTCAGCCTAAACAGAGAATTCTCCCTAACATGCTCCTAGGAAAGGACGCCCGAGCCCAGGGAGGATTGCAGGACAGCCCCCCCCCCCCCATTATCTGCCCCTGGGGAGGGCTACATGAGATGGGCCGCCCCTCCAATTTGGCCATGTGTGGGTTCCCACAGGTGTCCTCTTTTGGAAAATGTGTGGGGTTCCCAGTTTTCCTTGCTGGCTTCGACACCCTAGGCCCAAATCTGTAGGTTGCCCACATGAACAAAATGGGCAGTGGCGAAAGGCTTGGGATGACCAGTGGGTTACCCTTTTCCTTTTGCGCCCCCGGTAGGTGCACCCACACATGTGAGGTACCGTTTTCATCGGGACATCTGTGGGAACGCGAGAAGGTAGGCCATGTGTTGTTGGTGGTGTGTTTCGGTGAGTGGCCAGAGGGAAATGTCTGAGAATTGTCTTCATTTCCAGCCAATTTCAGAGACATTTCCCTGTGTCCACTCACTGAAACACGTCGCCAACAACAGATGTCATACCTTCTCGTGTTCCCACAGGTAGTCGTCCCAAACGTCCTCCGGGATCATGCGGGCGGAAACCATGTCCTCTTAGTCAGATGAAATATCTGTGCCCTGGAGCACATCAACTCCCTTTTTTACGTCCTGAGGGGGTCTGCCTCGCGCTTAGGGGCGGCATCCTCTTCTCAGGGGCCTTTTCCACTGGTTTGGCCAAAGCCTCCCCCCTGGGAGGAAGAGCCACTCTGGCCGTCGTCGGGGCACCCAAGACCAGGTCAGCCGCTGTTGGGGAGAATTTTCATTTAATGTTTTTTTTCTACCATCTTAGAGACCCCCGAGCTCTTTTGCGGAACTTTGGGACTTTGTACTTTTAATCTCATGTGCTTTCTGTGTTCGTTTTTGGAGTCTGACAAATTCCATATGCATCAACTTTTTACATTATGACACACAGCACCTTCAGTGCAGTGTCAGAGAAATCTGTTGGATTTCTGCCAAGATTTAAATACCTTCTCTTGGTTAAACTACTGTTTCCAAGAGCAGTAAAGTGAAATTGATTTTACTTACGTTTTGTAACTTTGTAGACCCAGAACACACTATCTTCCATAGAGTGCTGGAGGGGTTACTTCGTATCCCCTTTGTCTACTTCCTCATGTAACATTTATATGTTACCCTTTCTACAATTAATGTCTGGTGGTAGTGGTTTACTTTTTCCTACCATTATGTGTTTTTACCGCAGGCTGCAATTGCAGCTGCAGTATAGTACCCATGGGTGCCCATTTCGTCAAAATGGCCCGTCTTCTTTTTTCGCCATTTCTTGTTGGAAAGGTCCTTTTTGAGATTTACTCTGCATGCCAAACTAGGTTTGGTCCCTTTGTTTGTTTTTGGCGGGGTTCACTGCTGAAGCCCGCTCTGGCTCCAGCGTGTCTGCCAGGGCAGGAAGTTAGGGAGGTTCCCGAAACTCCTTGTGCTTAGTCTCATTGGTTACAGGAATGCACTCAAAAGTGATTGACCGGCTGGCTGTCCCTGGAGGACAATAGAAAAGGGATCAGAAATCAATCTGGCCCTACGTGTGCTCTCCCCAGCTCTCCTGGTGGAGTTGCTCCAATTCTGAATAGGTATCGTAATGTTTATTTTATAATCATCACTCAGTACTCGTTAGTAAAATTGTGAAGAGTCTTGTCTTCTACTTTATTGCTGAGGCGTAGGTGTCCTTCATTGATATAGTGCCTGTTTGTGTATTATGCCAATGCATTTCGGACTATTTTCCGCCAACAGGGCTCTAGGCACTAGCGCCATCATGTTACATTGTCAAACAAAAATTGCCATCAAACATTTTAATAATATCAAAATAAACAATGTTCACCACATTCCGGTGTTATAATTATGTTCAGACAAAGACAAGTTCAACATCATTCATATCATTTTGTTAACAGTGATGTTAATGAAAAGACATGTGTCCATATTTTAAAGTTCAAATGGCATTAAAGGCATGATAGTTCAAAAATCAACATAAAATAAGTGTAGATACATACCATTTCCGTAGATGTCCAGTTAATTCAGATCCCAAGATATAAATCACCACAAATAAACAAAGGTAAGTGCAAGTGAGCTTAATGCTAGAACATATATCTATGATACTTAAATACTTTTTTATTTTTGCTGTGTACCTGTTTTAAAGTGGCACTATTTGCATTCCGTCCTGTGTCACTCCGCTGTACCTCAGTTCTATAATCTCAATGGTAACCTGTGAAGAATCACACCACCATGAATATGTGTATGTATCCCGCGTGTTCCCAAAGCTACTGTCTTAATTGCCCATTCATCCCAGATTACCTATGTTATCCATGCGCTTCTCGCGACGCTCCTCGCTGCGAACACCCGCGTCCTGGTCAGACGCTTGTTTTCTTTGTTTAGCTTCTGTCGCTTAGGGACCCGTGCGTGCGCAGGTCTAAGAAAGAAAGTGACTTACTTTCTTCCAGTCGCCGCGCTCCGGCGTTGCCGCTGGATTCAATTCCACTTAAAGTGATACCAATACCTATGCTATACTAGAGGGGGACCAAACCGCAGAAATTATGCGACAGTTGGAGAAATGATTGGACAAAGAACTAGAGTGGATCAACGCCAGAACCAAAGCTTTTCTGCTGAACAGGCATTCACGAGTACCGAATTTCTATACACTTCCAAAGATACACAAACACCCCACGCTTCCACCTGGCAAACCCATAGTGTCTGGCATAGAGAGCTTACTACAGCCACTTAGACAATATATAGATTTCTTTCTTCAACCGCTTGTACAGAAAACATGTACTTATACTAAAGACACTGCACACTTTTTGGAACGCCTGAAGGACACTGGCTATAGGAATGATTCGATCATGTTTACAATTGACGTAAAAAGTCTTTATACGTCAATACCTCATGACATGGGGCAAGAAGCCATAGAATGGTTCCTTGTGAATGAAGGAGAATTGAAAGCAGCGAAGGAATGTATTATGGTTCTACTGTAGTTTACTGCAGAGAATTCCTACTTCCAATATTAGAACACTTTTTTCCTCCAAACTTCGAGAACATCTACGGGGGCCAAGATGGCCCCCACTTAAGTGAATTGCTTTATGCATAAGTTTGAACGGGAACATAATTTATCACAAGAAGATTGGAAGGAGCATAAAGCACTATGGACATGGTACATAGATGACATTTTCGGGATATGCATAGGGTCACCCGATACACAACAACAATTCTTTACATACCTGAACACCATAGACTCAAGGATACAATTTACTTATGAGAGCTCCACAACAGACATTAATTTTTTAGATGTGGCCATACATGTCAAGGAAGGGAGCTGCGTGACAAATATCTATCGTAAAGAAACAGATCGTAACAACCTGTTACACCGACTTAGCGTCCACCAGCCTAGCCTACTCAGGAACCTACCATACAGCCAAATGAGAAGAGTGAAACGAATTATTAACGACCCCATAATGTGTGACAAAGAAATTGAGATAATGGGAAGAAAATCTGAAGCCAGGGGTTACAAACAAAAAGATCACAGCAGCGAAAGAACACCTGTCACTACAGGCAACTGAATTACAAGGAAGAGAAAAACCAAAGAAATCGGATAACCCTATGGCGTTTGTATCATGCTATTCTTTACAGAGTAGTCGGATAAAGACGGCCTTATTAAAGAATTGGCAAATATTGAGGAATGACACGAGGGTGGAAAATCTATTTAAGGACAAACCCATTTTTGCATAGAAGAGGAGCAGGAATGTAAGAGACAGATTGGTCAAAACAAGACCTATGATGCAACAACCCATAACACAAAGAACGGGCACATACCCGTTTCTGCACTGCAGTAACTGTAATTTCATCACTAAAGGAAATACTATTAATCATCCCCGTACAGGAGAAAAGATTCAACTAAGAAGTTTTGCAACATGTGACACTATCAACATTATGCTATAAAATGCCCGTGCAGCATCTATTACGTTGGACAATCAGCTAGATCAGGCCGAATATGATGGAATGAACATAGATCATGTATACATACAATCAATAAGAACTCTGCAGTAGCTAGCCACTGGGAAATGAAAAAACACAACATCAACCAAATAAGGATTCAGGTCCTGGAAGTGGTCAAACCAAGAGATAAACATGAGGACATCACTAAGACTCAACCAATTGCAGACCTATTGGATAGATAGGTTGGACTCATTAAAGCCAGGCGGAATCAACAAAGATATAAACTATGCATGCTTTCTATAGCACAAATGTGGAGAAGGAAACATATAAGGCGCTATGGACCCTGAGAACTGACTGATGAACTGTGTTCTGTTTTTTCAGATATAATGCTTTATATTTGAAGGCTGTATGTTTGAATGACTGTTTCAGTATTCACATGGGGTGATTTTCCCGTTTGGACTTAGGTCCAAGTGGGACCCAAGGCAGGAACAACATCTCCTGCCATAGTTCACCCCATAGCCTTATACTCTTATCTGTATTTTTAATGTCTAATTGATTTCCAAATTTCAAATGTGTTGATTACACACATTGGGATAAGTACTTGGTCAACTAACACAGCGGTAGGGATACTCTGTATCTTATCCATGGGATCTGGTAATGTGTAGCAATATGCCCACTAGCACTCGATTGAAATGCTTTATGGAGATGGTAATTCGGCTTGCATTTAGTTCACTTATGCGTAGTTTAATCAGGCTCATAACATGTATTCACACAATAATTACATAACAATGAGTAACATACCAATATGATACACCGTTGTCACTAAGTGGAATAGAAGCCGGCGGCTGTAAAAAAGTGAAAGTAACTCTTTCTTAGACCTGCGCACGCGCGGGTCGCTAAGCGACAGAAGCTAAACAAAGAAAAGCAGCGTCTGACCAGGACGCAGGTTTTCGCAGCGAGAAGCGTGTGGATAACATAGGTAAGCTGGGATGAATGGGCAATTAAGACAGCTTTGGGAACACGCGGGATACATATACATAGTCATGGTGGTGTGATTCTTCACAGGTTACCATTGAGATTATAGTACTGAGGTACAGCGGAGTGACAGGACGGAATGCAAATAGTGCCACTTTAAAACAGGTACACAGCAAAAATAAAAAAAGTATTTAAGTATCATAGATATATGTTCTAGCATTAAGCACACTTGCACTTATCTTTGTTTATTTGTGGTGATTTATATCCTGGGATCTGAATTAACTGGACATCTACGGAAATGGTATGTATCTACACTTATTTTATGTTGATTTTTGAACCATCATGCCTTTAATGCCATTTTGAACTTTAAAATATGGGCACATATGTCTTTTCATTAACATCACTGTTAAAAAAATGATATGAATGATGTTGAACTTGTCTTTGTCTGAACATAATTACAACACAGGAATGTGGTGAACATTGTTTTTTTGATATTATGAAAATGTTTGATGGCAATTTTTGTATGACAATGTTACATGATGGCGTTAGTGCCTAGAGCCCTGATGACGGACAACAGTCCGAAATGCACTGGCATAATACACAAACAGGTGCTATATCAATAAAGGACGCCTAAGCCTTAGCAATAAAGTAGAAGACAAGACTCTTCACAATTTTACTAACGAGTACTGAGTGATGATTATAAAATAAAGATTACGATACCTATTCAGAATTGGAGCAAATCCATCAGGAGAGCTGGGGAGAGCACACCTAGGGCCAGATTGATTTCTGATCCCTTTTCTATTGTTCATGTTCAAAGCTTGTGCCAGGTTTTCAAGGTGTGCCCCAAATATATAAAGAATATATGCATCTAGATCGAATAAGCAACTTCAACAAACGTAGCAGTGCCCACCCTTCTCAATCTAGCTGTGTCCCTGGAGGACAGCCATCCTGCTTTGTGAGTGACAGCTAGGCTGTGAATGAATGGTAGAAACCTGCATAAAAGGCAAGGTCTTTTAGACAGAAGGCAGAGTCGACCATTGGACGAAAGAATCCGAAGAAAAACTTGGAAGAGACGCTTGCTGCAACTCCTGGACCGTTGGTTTTCCCGTTGAAGCCCTGCTGCAGTGCTGAAGTTCAAAATTCACCTCGACTAGAGAAGCCCAGCAAAGGAAAGGACTTCTCCCCTTGGGTTGGTGGGACCAAACGACCCCAAGACAAACTGATCTGGAAATCTCCTTTTTGATGGCTGTACTTCCATTGCTGCTGCAGGAACCGAGTGCCAGGGAGAGGAACACCAGAATCGAGTGCATCGTATTTAAGCCAGACCCAAGCTCCATGAAGATCCCCTGGACTCCTTCGAAGCAGGGCTGACCAAGCCTCAGCCACCTCAACAGAGTGCTGGACTCCAGAATCAAGGAAAGTCCACAAGGTATCCAAGAACCGCAGTGGTACTATTCGTGTGAACTTTGCCCATTGCTGTCGCTGACCTTCGAATCGTAGTGCAGGAGTCCCAAGACATCCTCGCTGTTGACCCCACGACTGAGGCCCAGGAACAACAGGATCTGCCATACTACAACAGGAGCAGAAGCCAACTGGAACCAATTTCTTCAGATCAAAAGGTACTATGAACAAAGGGGTGCTTCCCTCTTGTTTTGTAGCTTGCTTACTCTCAGTTGAGACTTACATGTGCTGCCTTTTGCAGAGTTGCTTCCAGCTTTGCCCATCACAAGCCTCCCAGCTTGTGGCCCAACAGTAATTTATTTTTCTACAAAACTCTCTAACATTGTGTAAGACATTTTACTTAACTTCAAGATGTGCCTCAGATCTCCTAGACTTTGCTCAATTCACATTGGCTGTCCTGGCTCCCTGAACACTCTTCTAACCTCTGACTGTGTTTTGATCTGTCCGTCCAAAAGTCCTACATTCTTTACTTGTATAGCTGGGAAAGGGTTCACCTACATTGCATTGGGGTATTCAAAAGTGCTTACCTGTTTGAGATACTTGTTAACCATTGTTTCCTTACCTAATCTTTTACTTTTTGACACCAATCTCAGTATTGCTCTAAATGTACCAGTGATATATCAATGTCCACAGTGTCCTAGTTATTGAAGTCACCTCAGGGTGTAGGAAGTGTGTGTGACATTCCAAAAGGGTATTTACTGATTTATTGAAACAGAGTGTGTATTTTGAAGTACATTTAAGTGTTACATATTTGCTCCCATCTAAATAAGGCTTATTCAAACTGACTGTTTAAACGAATAAATAATTATTTAATCAAGAAACCTTGAGTGTAAATGTTATTTGGATACTTGTAACTGTGAAACTATGTTGCAACCCTACAGCTCACATTGACCCCTCTTGAGATAAGACTGGATGCTCAGTCACTCTACCAACTTGTGTAGTACATGCTTAAACCAAAGGTTGGGTTAACTATTGCCAAGAGGACAAGGCTGGTGTAGCCTCCCACAGGGTTACTATATACAATCTTGCCTAACAGCCCCTTTTGCCTTCGAAAGGGCGGCTGCCATCAACTCGATAGTTGAGGACGATTTAGCCCAGATCACCGGGACCTTCACGGGCAGGTCAGACACCTTAGCCTGCGGCTTGGTCTTCTCTGGTTTCTCTCGCAACTTCTCAGGGGTAGCTGACTTCCTCTTCGAAGAACTGGAGCGATGGCTAGAGACGGATGCCGATGGATAAGATGAGCGCACCCTGCTTGTTGCGGGACCCACTTGCGCAGCAACCCCAATGGAAAAGGACTCGCAGTGAATGGCCTTGTCTTGGGCCCCCACGAATTGGAGGACCCTGAAAGGACTGAGAAGCCCGCTCTTACTGGCTGGATCAGGGGGAGGCATGTCCCTGTGAACCACACAGGGTAGAGACTTTGGAGTTGAGCCACGCTGCCAATCTGCTGTGCCGATCCTTGATGGTGCGCTTGGTAAAGCCACAACAGATCTCGCGATCCTCCTCTTGTGCGCCGGGTGGAGGCAATAGAGGCACTCAGAATGCTTGTCCTCCGCAAACGCATTCCTCAACCCGCAGCTGGTGCAGAGCTTAAAACAGACCCTCCAGCTTATAGCGATTTTGCGATCCCACAAAATGCTGCTAAAATGTCCGTTTTGTGCAAAATGTCGCAAAAACGGCCATTTTGTGCAAAATGCTGCATAAACGGCCCTTTTGTGCAAAATGTCGCATAAACGGCCCTTTTGTGCAAAATGTCGCATAAACGGCCGTTTTGTGCAAAAACAGCATCTCTAAACTTTTTTTAACATTTATTTTAAAGTAATCTGCAAAAATGACTTTCAAAAAAAATGATACTCAGGGGGCCAGGTTCTCAACTTTTTTTTTTTTTTACACAAGAAATGAAATGCGCTAACACATCTCATCACAAAGTGCAGCTCAATCCACAAGGGACACATGAATGGGCACATTTTATATGCGTGCCCATTCAGATGGCCTTTTTCACCTCCTTGATCAAATAAAGTGGCATTTCTGTCAATTTAAAAGCGCATCCCTCATTTCCAAGCAAGATGCACTTTTAAACGGGCAGAAATTGTAGGCAACCCTACGCGCACGGGATGTGGGGCTGCCACTGCATGACAGGGTCTTTCCTGACCCCATCATGCATTTCTTTTAAGGTATGAACCGCTGCTGTGTTGCTTGCATTTCTGTTCCTCAAACAGGATAAAAATGCATTTTTTGGGTCGCATTTTACAGTGGCAGGCACCTAAAGGGCCTGTGCCTGTGAAAGGCGCTGGGAACTTGCAGAACACTGTCGGGAGAGCGATTCTATTCAAAGTACTGCCCATTTTGATGACAAAAATAGATCGAATGTTACAATTTGACCTATTTCGTCCAGTACTATTCAATTGATTTGTATAAATACTGAACATGTGTTGCGGGGGCGTCACCCGCCCCCATGTTCAGTATTTTTGGTCTAGGGTGGTTGCAGAAGTGTTTTCCCCTTTTTTCCTCAAAATTGGGGGCAGGGACAGAAAAAAAAGAAAACGAAAAAGGGACCCTGCAGAGTCAGATGCGACCCGCGTTAGAGGGACAATCTGGCACCGGAGGGTTGGAGGGGAAGCGGCAGCGACCAAGCAGTTAAGTAGGGGAGGGGGTGGGGTGGTGGTGATAGGTACATTTTGGGTTGTTTGGCTGAAGTGCAAATCAATTCGCAGCGAAATTGACTACCGTCAATTCCGCCGCAAATAATTACACTTGGGTCAAACAACCCAGAACACCATTCAAAGCAGCTGGCCAGCGCACAATTTGCACTACAGCTCAAGCCTGTGGAAATGCGCCGGTCACCTTTGAGAATAAGGTGACCTGCTCATTTCCAAAAATGGGTTGTCTAAAAATAGCATATCCTCCGTTCTTTTTTTAAATGCCCCATTTTTTGAGGAACTGGGTCAAAATCTACATTTAAAAAAAATAAACAAAATGGTTACACTATGAGAGAGAGGGAGAGTGATGGGTGAGATGTGAAGTGATAGGCAAGAAAGCAGAGGGAGAGCAGTGGGTCAGAGGAGGAAGCCCTGCACAAGAGAGCAGAGGAAGCAGTGATGCAGTGGCCCAGAAATCTGAGAGCGAGCAGAGGTACAGAAAGTAGAGGGAGCGTGTGGTCAGTGAGCCAGAAAGCAGAGAGGAAGTGGTTGGCCAGAAAGAGGCAGTGAGCTGCAGATTGGGAAAAAGGATGAGGGAAGAGTGCGATAGAATGGGATAAAGGATGCAAGATGCAGAAGCAGCACAAAAGAATGAAGGACTGTATATTGCGGGAGGAATTGTAGAGTGTAGGGTGTGAGTTGGGAGTATGATTTGGAGTGTGGCAGGGGCTGGGCAGTGCAAATTGTGACTTGACAGTGTGACATAGCACCTGAGTATTTGTATGACAGAGTGAGAGGTTAAGGAATGCAAGTTGTGATGGAGAGTTGGTGAGGTGTGTTGGGGAGAGGTGTGTGGGTGTTTGGGGGATTGGAGAACAAAGAAGGGGAATATTTTCAGCATTACAACTGATAATGATCAATTTAGTTAATACTATTAAATAGGCATGAACATTAAACCAGAAATGTAGCCAAATCAAACACTGTTCTGCCAAGCCAGAGACATCTGGGACTTTTCCTATTAAATTAATACAAAAGATACATAATGATATCCTGGCTCTCTTGTAGCCTTGCACTCTGCCTATTTCCTGCAATGTGCCAATCTTACACCCTCCGGTTAATAAAAAATGTTGTGCAAAAATACCGCAATAAATAAAGGTTTGTGCCGCAAACTTTGCATTTCATGCGGCAAAATCCTAGAAGGTCTGCTTAAAGAGGGATCCCTGGTCCGGCGTGCGGAGTAGGCCCGAAGGCCTTCTGGAATCTTTGAAGAAAAAACACTTGACAATTGTCCCCTTGAGGGGTGTTGGGGATCCGTTTGTCGGCATCTTCCATTTGCCGGATGAAGAGACGAAAGAGCACACAGGCTCTATCGAAAAAAAATATGAAATTCCTACCAAATAAGCACGAAAACGCAGAACAGCTCTAAGAGCTAAACACGAGGACTCCCAGCACATGGACGTGCAGTAAAAATCTGAAGATGGTTGCCAGAGGAGGGGCTTAGGGAGAGGGCAGTCATTGGCTGGGGGCAGTATGACCCAGAGCTCAGTGATTGGTTTATAGGACAAAGACAGTGAAGTGAAAGTGAAACCGTTTTTTCTTTTACAGAGGATTCCCGGCCTGACAGGGAATATTCATGAGCATGTGAATCCAAGCCAGACCCCATGCTGGAGAAAGACAGGTCCAATGGCTGTTGAGGGGGAGGCATTGGTGGTACAGTTGGAGGGGTCTGAACAACCGCTAGGGACTGGACTGGGGGAGGGACCACCACTGGAACCGGCAGTGCTGGAGTAACGGTAGGAGTACCCAGAGGAGGGGCAGGAGGTGCCCCATGCAGGATGACCTCCCTTCACGATATCCTTCATGAGCCCCTTCATCTGTGGGGAGCGCATGCGGAAGAGGAAGCGCTCAAAGAAGCAGTCCTCAGTAGCTGTCAGGTCCCTAGGGACACGGCCTTCCGAGGCACTGTGCCTCCACTCCTAGACAAAGCACAGAGGCGCCTGAGGCATGTAGCTGTAGGGCTGCGATGGGTAGATTTATCCCTGAGGAGACCAGATGCCTGTACCATACAATACGCTGCCACTTCCAGAGGGAAGGATACTGGGATTATCACGCAAAGCCAATTCAATGGGCGAAAGCACAGGCTGGCCCTGAGTTGGATCTAAGAAGGTCACCTGCCTGGCAGGCTCTGCCACGTGAAGGCTTGCGCCACGCCCTGGGTGGGAGGGTGCGAAGGCCCTGAGCCATGAGAGGCCTCAGACATGGGAGGATACAGCTCAGGTCTTGCACCCGAAGCGGAAGCGTCGACCTCAGAGATCACTCTAGTAGGCGGTAAATCCTCTGCCAGCTGGCCAGTAGTCGTAACGCAATGACTCACAACCTTGGAGCGAGCTCCGGTAGGTTGGACACCCTCTGCACCTATGCTGGTAGCCGTGCTGGATGGAGCAGAGGACAGACTATTGGAGGTGGCACTCAATCCCTTCCCCCATGTGGGTGAAGTGGACAAATTGATCGCCCTTCCAATGACAGCCAGGTAGGGCCCCCCCAAAACCCTCAGCTTGGAAGCCGGTAGCCTGGACGGCCTCAGGTCTGCCCTGAGTGCCCGGTAAAGCCCCCAGGCTCCTCGGCTTGCAAGCCAGTAGCCTTGGAGGCCTCGGATCGGCCAAGCTTGAATCTGAGGAACCCCTAACCGTGGGGATCCCAGGGAAGGAGTCGCTGTGTTGTGCAGCCGTGCTGAACAGAGGGCCTACCTTGTCTTGACGAGAGGTCCTGGAGACAAAGTCCTTAAGGGGGGGAGAAGGAGAAGTGTGGAAGATCTCCCTCCACCGCGACAACCGACTTTTCAATGCCCTGTGACCGAGAGCGCTGCAAGCTGAACATGTGTCCTAGCGGTGGCCGGGCACCCAACACTCAAGACAGAGTGCATGGGGGTCCGAAGCCGGGAACGAGAGGTCGCATGAGGCACATCTCGTGAATCCTCCTGCAGCCGGTATGCGCTTTAGGGGAGGCACCAAGGGAAGTTAAATAAGAATGAAAAAACAAAACAGGGCAAAAGCGGAAAGCTAAAAAGTCTCTGCGCTGGCTGCCAAGTCCGACGCCGTCCATGTGAAAAAAAGGACTGAGGTGAGGCGATGGGGGGCAGGGCGTTCCCATGCCAGAGGCCGCACACCGCGCACTATACTAAGTGGAAGCTCAATTTTTCTCTGCCAAAGATTTCTGGTAGTGTCCCCATGTTGCGGAAGGCCCACAAGCATGGAGGAAAGGGGACAGAACGTATGAGTATTCAGCTTTGACAGTCAGTTTTGAAAATCCAGTTATTTATTCAGGCCCTTAGAACACACTGATAATTTAAATTAGCAGGTAGTATTATCACACAACACTCTATAATACAAATATATACAAATCAGTATGTTCATTCACTATACATCAAATAACTTTTCATGTAAAACAGTTAAGTAATGCAGATGCAATTATAAAGATGAGAACTAGTCATAAATTGAATTCCTTAAAGTTCAAACCTGAAGATGTATGGGGTCTAATGCCCAGAAGTCTACTCTCTAGACGGATGCAATGGACTTGTGGTGGTGATTCAGGATAGTTTCAAACTGTTTTAAGTTCAACAATTTACCAATAGACCGGTAAATCCTCCATTCTGTTCCAGACACAAGGCTAACCCAGGGGCATACCTGACCCAGGTTAGACAACCAAAAGGTAGGAAGTAAGGAGGAGATAAGACACAAAGACTTGTTCCCAATATTATCCTATGGAGTACAAGGCAGGGGGGCCCCCAATGGGGGACAGAGGCAAAATCATGCTGGCTTACTCGATGATTTTCCCAGGGATCAAGATGGGTTCATTGGGTGGCGAGTGCGGGGGTGGTTTGAAAGAGGTCGCTGGGTGCGCAGTCTTCGGTCCTTTGTTCCAGTCAGGTGCCCAGCTTTGAAAGTTCAAGGATTCTTCTGGTCGGGTTAAACTGCAAGATGCAAAACCTGTCAAAAAATGTGGATTCCAACGATGCAGACCTCTTCAGGACATGTCACAGAATGGAGGAAGGTGGACTCCAGGGACGGCAGGAGACGGGTGTCCTTCCAGCCGCAGTCGCAGAATCTACTCCAGACAGGTTCCCTTGAAGATAGAAACCTGACATTTGTGGAGAAGGCAACTAGTGGCACAAGCTGGGGACGACCAACGTTCCCGGCTCGAAAGCAGTACGGAGACACTTCTTGGCGAGTAAGGCTACGACTGAGCTTGTGAGTCCACCAGGCAGGTCAGGGACACTTCAGAAGACTCAGAGGGACGGGATGCTCGAGAAGGCATAGAGACTAGTTGGTTTCACTAGTCCATGGGCTGAAGCATCACAAGATCTTCAGAGATCGTGTAGAGGAGCAGGATTGCATCCAGGCCTGTAACTGCAGATGTTGGCGGGCTACTGCAGAAGTCATCAGGTCATCAACAGGATGCTCTTCTTCAAAGGACTCTTACATCCAAATTAGATCTGAAGAAAGGATGCAGGAGGAGTCCTGTTATCCAAACTCAGATCTGAAATCAAGTCCAAGCCGACCAATGGTAAGGATCAGCACCAAACAGCCATCGATGGCCAATCAGGGAAAACTACTGATTTTGCATCTACCCCAGTAGCAGACATTCTAGCACCAGTGAAGTGTACTAAGACTAGACAGTCTCGCCACCCTTCGTGGGCCACAATGACACAAAGGCTCAGTAGCCAGCGAAAGCAGACTCTTTCTCAGGCCAGTACATGACATCAAAAAGCTATTTTCTGACCAAGAAGGCCAAACTAAAATGTGGCCAAAGAAATAAAAATCTCACAGCACAGCCATTTTAACACACTGGATTTTAGCACCTCGCAGAGCTCCCTATTCATTATAACTAGGGTTCCCTCCTAAAAGCTATCCACTGGGCCAGCTTCTAGAAATCCATCCAGTAACCATACGGGGTAGGGTCAGGAAATCCCTTATAAAGTCGTGCACTTTCCCTTGAAAGCTGCTGCTTTCACAGGCTAGTGAGCCTTTGTGTGTGAGCCCAAGGGAAGGATTTCTGGTCCCAGTACACATCCCTTGCTTTAAGAGATGCTGCTGGACGTATGTGAAACCAGTAGTTTCCCTGAATGGACAACTACTGGCTGTTTGAATATGGGGACTCGCCTGGAGAAGAGGAGCTCTCCTGCAGACATTCTACAGATCTACGTTTTAGCCAAGAATCGTACAACAAAGAGCACCCCGCTGACGACACCAGACTAGCAGTTTCCAGTCAATGTCCCGGTGAAGCACAGCTCCATCTCAAAAAGACCCTCATCAGTGTTTTGTCCCTTGAACTAGTGGGACCAACTAGTCTCGATTCCTAGTGAATTCTCAAAGGCCTAATAACTATTTGTATACATAGTGTCTCAGCTGAATTCATGCGTTTCATTCTGCATTAACTCATTGGGGCCCTAGCCCACTCACTCATGTAAGCCTGGACTGCTCTCCCACAATACCTTGATTGGGTTTTGGCTTAACACTAAGATCCACCTGTTCACCATAACTAGGGTGTCATCCTAAACACTTCCCCCACTCATCCCCCAACAGCCCCCGAGGGGGGATTTTATAAATCCATCTTGACAGGAACTTGTTGAAAAGCCTTAAATCCAAGATGGGACGCACTACACCTTATTCATTCTTGAGCACCAAAAAGTAGGGCGAATACAGTCCTTTTGCTTGTTCTTTGTCCGGGAGATTTTCTTTCTGCAAATGCTAACCTCTGCCACAAGACTACTACTGGATTGACTGGGATTTATTTCATTAACTTTGAAGACGAGTGAGACTTTCTCAACTCCCTCACCTCCTGCACTTACTTTTATTCTGGGAACACTGGAACCTTCTTGTAAGGTTTCAGTGCAAGGTAACCTCTCTCCTTAGTTCTGGCTGTCATTTTTTCCTATGGTAGCACCACCCACATTATATGGTGGGCTGCCAAGGGCCCAAATGGACCCTTTTGCAGTTTAATTTTGGGTTCACTGTGGAGTCTCCAGACCTACCAGTACAGGGGTGCTCATTTCCCTTTTATGACTTGTATTTTACTGTTTGCAGCACAAGCCATCTTCCATGGAGTTTGTGGGGACACTGTCTCCCCTTCCCTTTTTTCAAAGTAGCATTTTTGCTACTATCCAGGCAGATCCTGGAAGGCTGGCTGTCCACTAGTGGACAGCCATCTGAAAGTTTCAATGTTGCAGTGTGCTTTTAGAAGGGCTGGATAAGATGAAGAACTGGACCAAGCAACCAAGTCAATGACTGGAGCTAAATATAGATGAAGGCGGCAGCGACTGAGATGCGCAGGAGGACTGCTACAGAACAGCAAGGGGGGTCCTGAGAGTCCCTCTGCCAGACATTAGCCCTGGTTACGAGAGACTTACCCTGAGTCTTTAGCTCACTATCTTTCACAGAGAACAAATATCCCAAACATATCAGTCTTTGTCCTGCCCTGGGGCAGTCCAGCACCGAAATGCCAGGCAATTCTCCTCTGAACAAGAGTACCAACAGCAACCCCAGACACGTGTTTCGGTCTGGTTGGACCTCATCAGTAGGGTGGATCTGTGCCTCTCTAAGAATAGTGAGCAAGAGGTCCATGTCTGGATTCCCCCTAGACACTTAGGGTGAGACCGAAAGTTACTTAAATATGCAAATTAACAAGTCGGTAGGGAAGAGGACGTGGAGGGCAGATGGACAAGTCGAGAAGGTCTGGGTACCACGTCCTCCGGGCCCACGCCGGACCAATGAGGATCATCCAGGAACCGAACCTCAGTAACCTCCCTAGCACTTGCGGAATGACGGGGACTGGAGGAAACGCGTACAGCAGTGGGAATGACCACTCCACCACAAATGCGTCTCCTAAGGCTCCTTTCGGAGGAAATTCCTGCGAGCAGAACCTCTCGCACTTCCGGTTCACACTGAAACAAAGAGATCCACTTGAGGGGTCCCCCAAAGGGCGATGATCTCCAGGAGAATCTCCTGAGCCAACTCCCACTTGTGAGATCGCACTCTGCCTGCTCAGAGCGTCCGCCGTCTCGTTTTCGTCTCCGGCCAGATGAACTGCCGAGATCGAAACTTCCTGCTGGATTGGCCAGAACCAGAGCTGAATCGCCTCCCTGCACAGAGGAAGTGACCCTGCCCCCCATTTTTGTTGAGGTAGTGCATGGCCACCATGTTGTCAGTCAGGATCAGGACATTCTTTCCTCTAACAGTCGGCAGAAAAGCCTTCAGGGCTAGCCTGACGGCCCTCAGCTCCAGCAGATTGATATGGAGTCTGGACTCCAACGGAGACCAACGACCGCTGACCGTCAACTCGTTGGCATGAGCTCCCCATCCCGTGATGGATGCGTCCGTCACGATCGTCACCTCCGGCCAGGGTAGCCAAAATGGAGTGCCCTTCATCAGATTGTCTTTGACGGCCCACCACAGAAGGTCCTGGGCGACCAAGGACGGCACCTGAACAGGGTCCGACATCCTGCTGGAGAACTGAGACCACTGGAGCTTGAGTGCCCATTGCAAAGATCTCATCCGCAACATAGCCTCCGGCACCAGAAGAAAGCAGGATGCCATGAGGCCGAGCAATCTCAAGAACTCAAACGCTGGGAGACTCTGGGCAAGCTGAAACTTGTGCACCATACGCTGAATGTGATGAGCCCTCACCTGGGGAGGAAAAAAACTGCCCCAGGGACGTGTCGAGCACTGCTCCGATGTACTGGAGCCCCTGAGTTGGTGTCAAATGGGACTTCAAGTTGAGGGAGAAGTCCAGCTTGTGGAGGGAGTGGCAGGTGACTGACAGATGATCCAGGACTTGCTCGGTAGAGCGCGCCCTGATAAACTAATCGTCCAGGTAGGGGTAGACGTGAATCCCCCCTTTCCTGAGGTGCGCTGCCACCATTACCATGAGATGGTGAAGACCCTCGGGCGGAGATCAATCCGAACGGCAGAACCCGAAACCGAAAGTGTGAGTCGCCAACCGCGAACCTCAGTTACTTCTTGTGCTTTGGATGTATCAGCACATGAAAATAAGCGTCCTTGAGGTCGAGAGACACCAACCAGTCCTGAAGTTGAAGGGCCTGGAGGACTTGAGAAAGAGAAACCATCTTGAACTTGTCCTTCCTGAGGAGTTTGTTCAAACCGCGCAAGTCCATGATGGGTCTCAAGCCCCCGTCTTTCTTGGAAATCCAAAAGTAAGGGGAATACCATCCCTTGTTCCTCTCCGCTACAGGCACCAGTTCTATGGCGCCTTTCTCCAGCAGGGATTGAATTTCCTGCGCAAGGAGCGGATCCGGACTCTTCAAAGAGATTCCCCAGTGGATTGTCTTGAGGCATCTGCCGGAAAGGAAGACAGTAGCCGTGGGTTATGATCTCCAGAACCCACACATCTGAAGTAATGGCGCGCCACTCTGCAAGATGCTGCGCCAGCCTTCCCCCAAACGGCGAACCATGGGACATGGCCTCATGACTGAGCTGAAGCGGCTGCGGCGTTGCCTGAGGGCAAAGAGGCAACAGCCAGAGAAGCCTTGGCACCTCGAGTACCTTGTTTTCCACCTCTGGCACTCCTACGGTGGCCCCTTTGACTGGCAGCTCCTCTCGCTTTACCAAAGGATGAGTAATAATGAAAGGAACCTCCCCTCCATTGCTGTCCCCTAGGACGAAAAGGCGTTGGTTGACGAACTGCAGCGTCCAACGACTTCGCTGCAGCTTTCGAGGTCTGCAACCTCTCAAGGCTCTCGTCAGCCTTGCTGCCAAAAAGATGTTCCCCGTCAAAGGGCATGTTGAGGAACCGGGTCTGCACATCAGGAGCAAACCCCGACTTCCGCAATTACGCAAACCTGCGTATCACGGTGCTCACCGCCATGGACCGCCTGACGCAATCTGCCATGTCCAAACCCGACTGAATGGCCTCACACATGGCATCCTTGCCATCCTGAACCATGGCAAGGAAACCATCCCGTTTGTCCCCTTCAGGAATATGTTCAGCCGCTAAGGAAACAGTTCCACAGTGTGCGTGAAACGTGACAAGGCACATACGGAGTTGGCCGCCTGAAGCGCCATACCCCCTGATGAACACTTTCTTCGCCCAGCCGTAAAAACGCTTGTCGTCCCTATCAGGAGGGATGGTAGGATACGACACCTGCTTTGCTGGGGCCGTAGCCGCCTGCACCACCAAACTCTCCGGAGTGGGGTGCTTGGACAAGTAGCAGGGGTCGCTACTGGCTGAGCGGTATTTTCACGGCAAAGACTTGCCCACTGCCGGGAGACTCTCCAGAGCAGTCCAAGCCGCCGCCAGCCACCTCTGTAGAGCCATATGAAACGGCAGTCAGATGGTGGACCAAGGTCGAGGATATCTGTAAGGTCATCCTGAAGAAACTCCCCCGGGGGAGCAGACCATCCCAAGTACTCGGTGACCCTCGACATAAGGCACCGGTACGAGGAGTCGGCATGAGTTCCAGGCTCAGGCCTACAAAACTCCACCTCCGGAGAGGTGTCCAGCCCACTAGCATCGTGCAGGGACTGCCTCAGGTCCTCAAATTGGCTATGGCCCGAGAGAATCTCCTCTGGCACCGTATTAGGAACCATGCCATCATCAGAGCCCTCATCCACCTCTGAAATAAACTCAAGATGGCGGTAAGGCGGCACAGAATGTGAACCAAAGCCATGCTTGACCTTAGCCAAAGCCTTTCTAGGGGGATCCACCGAGCCTCGGGGTACCCCCGTCGACACAGCCTCGAAAGGCGTTGAGGGCATCGAGTGAATCGGCGTCGATGCCGAACGCGGCGCCGACAGCATTGATGGCGTCGCACAGGCCAGAGCCCCGAGCGTGTCCTTCGACAACCTGGGCGCAGATGGCGCTGATGACTTCTTCGGAGGCGGGGCCTTGAAAGAGTCAGTCGACTACCTCAACGCCACCGGCGTCGACGTCTTCCTCGAAGACGCCACAGGTTCACACGGTCTCGAGCGCGTCGAGGACCGGGACCTGGACCGGGCATGACGAGAACGATTCCCCTCGTCCGAGCGGGACCTCTCCCGCGAATCGTGCCGACCACCCGAGCCCGAAGGCGTGCGAGCGGTGTCTCTCGACCGATCAAGACCGACCCCACTCGGAGGCAGGGACGGACCGGTGCCCTGCGATTCGAGAATCGCTAACATTTTCTTCCCGAAAGAAGCCCATTCCTCCGGCGTCGCCTGCTCGGTAGAGTAAGCGACCGGCCGGAGTCCTCGGAAGAGGACGGGGAAGGCGACCGATGACGGCGCTTCCGGGAGTGCCTCGAAGAGCCAGAGGAGTGGCGGGACCGAGACCCACTGAACTTCTGACGACGACGCGGCGGAGAGTCGCCTCTCGAATCGTCCGTCGAAAGCCCTGCAGACCTGACTTCTGTGGCTTAGACACCTTACCTACTGATAACTTCTTGCGCTCCCGCAAGGCTTTAGACGTGAGCGACTGGCAGTCGACACAGTCACCCGTGTCATGGGCCTCCTCGAGGCACCAGAGGCAGGCGTCGTGCGAGTCCGTAACAGACATCTTGGACCCACAGTCCCCGCACTTCTTAAATCCCAGACGCGCGGTGGAAGACAAGTTAGACATCCTTCACGCAGAAGAAACTTCACAAAAACGAACAGGTTCGAAGAACCGAGAATCGGAAACTGTCGAGGCACGCCGAAATTCCTTGAGGGGAACATGTTCGCGGAAAAAACAGAACTGAGGCTACGGGCGTTGTGCGTCCTACTTCTAACATCCAGCGACGTCGGCTGTCAGAGGAGGTCCTCGAGGGCGGCATATCGAGCTCATCGACGCAGGACGCAGAAAAACTTTCCGAAGCAGCACAGCTGTGGCGTTTACTGTCAGATATGGAATACGGCGGAGGACCCAATCCCCTCGAAGTATTGTTTTCAAAGTAAGGAGCCTTAGCGGACAAGAGTGTAAAGGCTCAAATGGACTGCATTTGAGGAATTTCAGAACTAACTTCAAATCCCACACAGGAACTTGAAAAGGTTTTGGTGGAAACACATTATTTATACCTTTTAAAAATTGAATTATAAAAAAAGGTATCTTAAAGTAAGATTCTTCCTCTGAAGAGCGCTTGAAAATGGACCATCCTGCTAAGCATCCCTTTATCGTACCGATCTGGTGCCCCAGATTAGCTAAATGTAATAGAAACAATAAAATTGTGGGACTATTATATTGAAATGGGTCCACATTCTTTTCCCTGCACCAGTTACTGAACTTGTTCCAACGACACAGATAGAGATTTGGTTGCTGGTCTTCTGGCCGAAAGCAAAATCTCCATCACGTCATCCGGAAGATCCCAATCCTTATATCTCAACCTCTCAGAAGCCATGCGTGAAGGTTGAGTGTGTTGACCTCCAGATGCAGAACACGACCTTCCTCTCGCGAGAGAAGATACTCTCTTTTTGAAAGGCGTATTGGAGGGCAGATGGACATGTCCAAAAGGTCTGGGTACCAAGTTCATCTGGCCCAATCCGGGGCAACTAGGATCATGGTTTTCCTGAACTTTCTCAACCTCCTTATTACTTGAGGGATCAAAGGGACTGGAGGGAATGCGTACAGAGGCGGAAACGCCCAATGCACCACAAATGCGTCCCCTAGTGCTCCACTCGGGGGAAATGCCCTTGAGCAATACATGTCGCACTTCCGGTTGGTACCGGTCGCGAACAGATCCACTTGAGGGGTTCCCCAAAGGGTGAAGATCTCTTGAATGACTTCCTGAGCTAGCTCCCACTCGTGGGAGACCGGGCTCTGCCTGCTCAGAGCGTCCGCCGCTGTGTTTTACCTCTCCGGCTAGATAAACTGCTGAGAGATCCCCTCTTGTATTGCCCAGAACCAGAGCTGCATCACCCCTCTGCACAGTGGTAGTGACCCCATACCTCCTCTCTTGTTGAGGTAGGAACAGGTTACTTACCGGTAACTGTTCCCCAGCATGGGTCTGGCATGGATTCACATGCTCATGAATATTCCCTGTCGTCAAGCTGGGAATCCTTGGAAAAGAAAATATCAGTTTAATTTCTGAACGATCTTTCTACTAGTAACCAATCACTGGTCTCTGGGTCATAGTGCACCCAGCCAATGACTGCCCTCTACGTAAGCCCATCCTCTGGCAGCCATCTTCAGATTTGGTAGCACGGAAAGTGGCAGTAGGACCAGGCCGCAGAGGGGTAGGAGGGAGGGTTCGCATGTGAATCCATGCCAAACCCATGCTGGCGAACAACAGTTACATGTAAGTAACTTGTTCCTTCTCCAGCACGGGGTCTGGCATGGATTCACATGCTCATGAATGTAAGAATACGTAGCAGTACACACATGCAATACCACGGGAGGTAGCAAGGCTACACATTAAGCATTTCATCAACTGAACATTAAGCATCTCGGACCTCCTAACCAGTCCCACCTTCAGGCAAACAGGTTGCGCAGCACTGCCTGGCCGACTCTGGACTTCTACCTGGAATCCCAGTCGACGCAGTAGAATCTCGTGAAGGTGTGCGTCGACCTCCATGTAGCAGCCCTGCAGATGTCCAGCAGGGGCACACCAGATAGGAACGCCATGGTAGCAGCGATCGCTCTGGTCGAATGGGCTCTCGGACGGCCGGGCAACGGTCGGTTTGCCAACCGGAGACAGTGCATGATGCAGCCCGAGAGACATCTGGAAATGGAAGCCTTCGAGAGGGCCTTCCCTTGGTTCACAGGTCCAAAGTTTACAAACAGCTGTGATGTCTACCGAAAACTCTTTGTGTGGTCCACGTAGAACTTCAGCGCTCTAGCTACATCCAGCGAGTGCAAAGTCCTTTCGGCCGGCGACGAAGGCGACGGGAAGAAAACTGGTAACACCAAGGGCTTGTTGAGATGGAAGTCCGAAGGCACCTTGGGCATGAAGGAGGAGTGCGTCCTCAGCACCACCCTCGCATCGTGAAATGTCAAGTATGGGGGTTTACAGGAGAGGGCCTGGATCTCTCCCACTCGTTGTGCGGAGGTGATGGCCACAAGAAACGCCTTTTTCCACAACCGGAACTTCAACTGTGCCGAAAGGAGAGGCTCGAATGGCGGCCCCATGAGCCTGGACAGCACAACGTTGAGCTCCCATGCCGGGGCCGGAGCCGGAGCCTTCACCGGCAGGAATGACCAGAGCAGTCCCTTCAGAAATTCCTTCACCAGGCGATGGGACCATAGAGATGATCGCCCCGGGGTCCTGGAGTAGCGGGAGATCGCCGCTAGATGGATCTTGGAGGCGTGCGCCAGCCCCGCCTTGGCCAGCGACAGTAGGTACGGCAGCACCTGAGGGGCCGTAATCTGCAAAGGGTTAATCTTCCTTGCACGGCACCAGACAGAGAACCTCTTCACTTTGTGTCCATAACACTTGAGTCGAGGGCGCACTGGCCTTTGCAAGCACCTCCTTGCAGTCCGCCGGGATATCGTACCCTCCAAACTCTAGCGCTGCAGGAGCCAGGCCTGCAAGTTCAGCAATGCCGGATCGTGGTGGAGGATTGCGCCCCCTCCTCTGATGAGGAGATCTGCGTCAGTCGGCAGTTTGACTGGGGAGGACGCTGACCTGTCCAGAAGATCCGGGAACCAGATCTGCTTCGGCCACACCGGTGCGACGAGGACCATCCTGCAATGGGACCGTTTGAGTTGGTTGTTGAGTCGCAGCAGCAACGGCAATGGAGGGAACGCATACAGGAACAGGCCGACCCAGGGGAACGAGAAGGAATCGCCCATACTTGCCACCGTCATGAACAGGTCGATCTGGGGATTGCCCCATCGTCGGAAGAGGAGGTCCACTTGAGCCTGCCGCAGATCCCATTTGTGGCACGAGCACAGCTCCCTGCTGAGTGTGTCGGCGATGGTGTTTTCTATTCCTGCCAGGTGGAAGGGTACCAGAAACATCCGTTGGGCTACGGCCCAATGCCACAGATCCTGGGCCTCCTTGGATAGGGCTGGGGATCTGGTGCCTCCCTGCTTCTGGATGTAAAACATCGTCGTGGTGTTATCGGTGAAGATCCTCACCACCTTGCCCTTGAGGGACAGAAGAAACGACCTGAGGGCCCAGAACACTGCTCGGAGCTCCAGGACGTTGATGTGTAGTGACTTCTCCTCCGGCAGCCAAAGGCCTCTTGCATGGAGAGCTCTGGGAATGAGCCGCCCATCCCTCCAGGGAGGCGTCCGTCGTCACCGTCTCCTGATGGGCCGGGGTCTGGAAGTCCATACCCCGCCGTCAGATGCGCGCACGGGTGCCCCACCACCGGATCGCTTGTTGAAAGGTCTCATTGAGCGAGATCCTGTCTTCGAAGTTGCCCGTCGCTTGCATCCAACGGGCATCTGGGAACTCCTGCAGTGGTCACAGCCATAGTCTGCAAAGGAGCACGAGGTAAACGCAGGAGGACATCATGCCTAGCAGGGACTTGACGGACCTCACCTTGGCCACGTCCATGGTCGACAGCCGTTGCACCTTGCCTAGGATGGTCTTCGTCCTCTCCTCTGATGGAGATGCTATTCGCGCCACTGTGTCGAGCTTGGCTCCCAGGAACAGGGTGACTGGCGACAGTACCAGGTGGGATTTTGCGAAGTTGATCGAAAATCCTAGATCTTGGAGCAGTTGGACGGTCTTCCTTGTGTGTTCGACGGCGAGTTCCCTTGACTCTGCCGGATGAGCCAGTCGTCCAGGTATGGGTAGACGTGGATCCCCTGTAGGCGCAGCCGCGCCGCCACTGGTGCTAGGCACTTGGAACACCCTGGGCGCCGACTTCAATCCGAAGGGAAGGGCCTTGAAATGGTAGTGCTTTCCTTGGACTACGAATCGCAGAAACTTTCAATGTTTTTTCAAGATGGGGATGTGAAAAAAGGCGTCCTCCAAGTCCAGCGACGAGAGGAAGTCGCCTTCCTCCAGTTGTCCCAGCTCGTGCTGGAGGGTAACCATCGGGAACTTCTGGCACCTATTGTACTTGTTTAGACGACGAAGGTCCAGGATGGGTCGCCAACCGCCGGTCTTTTTCCTCACGAGGAAGTACCGCGAGTATACTCCGGAGCCCCGGAGCCTCTTTGGAACGAGTTCGATGGCTCCCTTCTTTAGCATCGCTCGAACCTCCAGTAGTAGTTGTGGGACGTGCTTTTCCTGTCTGGCCACAGGTGGAATAGGGGTCGCTTTCTTAGAAATTCCAGTGTGTGCCCGCGGGCCAGAGCATCCAGCACCCAACAGTCGGTGGAGATGGACTCCCACACGCTGAGGAAGTTCGCCAGCCGGCCTCCCACAGGGGTGCTCAGGTGGGGGCCCAGACACAACGGCCGGTTCAATCCTGCTTGGCGGGGACCTTGCCGCTCTGGCCTCATTGGCGACGACAAGATCCTCCTTGCTTGCCGCGTCCCCTGTAGGCCTCCTGCGACGAGGAGCGAGCCGCCTGGCGGTATGTCGAGGAGCTGCTGCCAATTCCCTTGGGAGGCACCCTGCTTGCCTCTGGAACCCCGAAAGGGCGACCGTCGTTGCTGAAGAACGCCTAAGGTACGAGCCGTCTCCGTGTCAGCCTTGATGGCTTGCAGCGACTTGTCCACTGCCTTGCCAAGCGGGTTGTTCCCGTCGAAGGGCATGTCCAGTACCCTGATCTGCACGCCCTGACGGAAATCTGTTGCCCTGAGCCAACTGCGCCTGCGAAGGCGAACTCTGTTGCCCATCTGGCAGAAGCCGGTGTCGGCAATGTCCATATCCACCGTTATGGCGTTGTCCGACTCCACCTCTCCCTCCTGTAGGATCTCTAGGGCCTCCGCCCTCTTGTCTGGGAGGAAATCGAGCAGGGGAGCGATCTTAAACCATAGCTCCATGTCGTAGCGGGCCACAATCGCTAGGGCGTTGGCCACTTTGATGGTAGTCGCCGCTGACGAGATGACCAGTCGTCCCATGGCATCCAGTTTCTTCCCCTCGCCGTCAGGCGGAGATGTCTAAGTTGACGCCCCCGCCGCTTTCTTCTTGGCAGCTGCGGAAACAACCGAATCCGGGGTAGGCTGTGCCCTAAAGCACATGGGGGTGGAATCCGGAACCCGGTACTTCTTCTCGTACCGGTCTCTCTTGGCAGAGGTCGTGGATGGATTCTTCAGGAGCAACAGCCCCTCGTCCCAGATGTCGTCAAGCAACAGGACCGAGAGGACCGTCTTCCTTTTGGCCTCCCGTCGTTGATAGAGGAACCCTTCTTTCTTCTCTTCCACGGGGCAGAGCTGGAAGAGCTCGGATGCCCTGGCGATCATGGCATGGAGGGGCCAATTTCGTCAGGCGGGGAGGCCCGAGGAGGTGGTGATGGAAGGTCCATCCCATCGTCACCACCGTCCTCATCCATCTGCGTTGTGGCTGTCTCTGTTCCCGTATCATGCCCTTGGCTCAGCAGACGGGGAAGAAGGCTGTGCAGGCCAGTAAGGCAGGAAAGGAGGGGGTGGATGAATTCTCCTCTGTTTGGAGGGCTCTCCGATGGTCCAGGCTCCGCTGGTTCGTCTGTTGGTGGTGGTAAGGACAACCTTGTCCTTATCTCCGTATAAAAGGCCTGGATCGCCATCAAGATCGCCCCTGAGTTGTCTTGTGGCCCAGGGACCGGCTGCGACAGGCGCGACGGTTGGGGAGTGGAATCCTCCATCTCCACAGGAACCTCGTCGGCGCATCCGTCGGTTTCTTGTCTGCCTCGTCGGGATCCCTCCCGTGGGACCGGACTTCCTCAGACCTCTTGTCCAGGATCTTCACAACTTCAGCCAGGGAAACTAGGCCCCGAGGTCGCCTCCACTGGGGTAGCCTCCACAGGCTTCTCCAGGGCCGCTATGAATCCCTCGATAGAGGCCTTAGCTGGGTCAATCAAGGCCTTCACGACCTTGGAGGCTCTTGAGGCCTACAACTTAGGGGGAGGGTCACCGCCTCGCTCCCTCTCGGCTGCCGTCTGGATCGACCGGGACTTCTCCCGAAGCTTACCCGGGTTCTCTGCTTTACTCTTCCCCGAGCCAGAGCGTTGGCTCGTGGTTGATGGCTTTGGTGAAATTGCGCCCTGCCTAGCAGCCGAGGAGCCCGACCGCTCGGCGCTCCCGGTGCCCGCGGACTCGCAGTGCTTAGCCTTTTGTTGGGCCCCCGTCGCCAGAGCGCCCTCAAAGGACTTAGAAGACCGCTCAGACTTCTTTTTGCTCACCCGCTGCTAGGCTCTTCCCCTCCAGCCAGTTGAGGCGGGTACGACGATCCCTCATCGTCCGCTCGGACATATTCTTGCAAAACGCACAGGCCTCCATGTGCGTTTTGTCTTCATGAAGGCAGTAGAGACATCGAGAATGTTCATCCTCCTTGGAAGACATTCTGCAGTCCACATCCAGGGCAGCTCCTGAAGAGCTTGGATCCAGGCATCGTGTTTCCTTTTTCCTGGCCCATGTCCACGCGGGGTAGGCCTCAAAGATCTTCCGGAAGCGTCCAAGAAGTGAAACTCGACGAAATTTCCACCCTTGAGGGGTGTAGAAAAATCCGAAACGGGTCCCTGTTGATCGGAAGTAGAAACGGTGGAGCTTGAGGCTCGATTGACTGAAAAATGAGATTAAATATCTTTAAAAAAAAAATCACAAAACGCAGTAAAAGCTCGAGAGCTACAGCACGAGGACTCCCAACACTTGAACGTGCGGTAAAAATCTGAAGATGGCTGCCAGAGGCGGGGCTTAGGTAGAGGGCAGTCATTGGCTTGGGGCAGTATGACCCAGAGACCAGTGATTGGTTACTAGTAGAAAGACAGTTCAGAAACAAAACAAACTGATTTTTTTTCTTTTCCGAGGATTCCCAGCCTGACGACGGGAAATATTCATAAGCATGTGAATCCATGCCAGACCCCATGCTGGAGAAGTACGTGGCCACCGTGTTGTCCATCATTATCAGGACATTCTTTCCCCGCACAGAAGGCAGAAAGGCCTTCAGGCTAGTCTGATTGCCCTCAGCTCCAAAAGGTTGATGTGTAGTTTGGACTCCAATGGAGACCAGCGACCGCTGATTGTCAACCCACTGGTGTGAGCTGCCCATCCCGTGAGTGAGGCGTCCGTTACTACTGTTATCTCCGGCCATGGTTGCCAAAAAGATTCTCCTCTGAGGATATGATGTCTGCAAGCCCACCATTGTAGATCCTGTGCTACTTTGGCTGGAACCTGCAACAGATCTAACATTTCCCCTGAGAATTGGGACCATTGAGTCCTGAGAGCCCATTGAAGGGATCTCATTCTCAATCTGGCTTCTAGCAACAGAAAAATGCAGGATGCCATCAGGCCAAGCAACCTGAGAAAATCAAAGGCCGGAAGATACTGGGCATTTTGGAATTTTGTTACCATCTGCAGAATGTGGTGAGCTCTCTTCGGGAGGCGAGGTTTTGCCAGAGCGAGTATCCAGGACTGCTCAATAAACTGGAGTTTCTGTGATGGTATCATGTTTGACTTTTAAATTCAGAGAAAACCCTACTTTGTGAAGGAAGTGACAAGTTGTGGACAGATGATCCTGGGCTTGTTCTGGAGAACGTGCCCTGATCATCCAATTGTCCAGATAGGGGTAGACATGAATCACCCCTCTCCTGAGACTCGCTGCCACTACCGCCATCAACTTGGTGAAAACTCTTGGGGCGGAGGTTAACCCGAATGGCAGAACTCGAAACTAATCATGAGAATTGCCAATCGCAAACCTCAGGTACTTTCTGTGCTTGAGATGGATTAGCACATGAAAGTAAGCCTCCTGAAGGTCCAATGATACCAACCAATCATGGAGTTGGAGGGCCTGAAGGATCTGAGAAAGTGTGACCATCTTGAACTTGTCCTTCCTTTGGAACTTGGTCAAGTTTCTCAAGTCCAAGATGGGTCTCAGTCCTCCGTCTACCTTTGGGATGAGGAAATATGGGGAATACCAACCGTTGTTCCTCTCCGCTACAGGTACATGTTCTCTTGCACCTTTCTGTAGCAGGGTTAAGACTTCCTGCAACAGGAGAGGATCCGGATGTTTGACAGAGTTGTATCCCGGTGGGCGATTGAGGTTTCTTTTGAAAAGGAAGGTAGTGACCTTGGGATACCGTTTCCAGTGCCCAAGCATCTGAAGTAATGCCTCGCCATTCTTCTAGATGCTGCGAGATCCTGCCTCCCACTGGAGTATTGTGGGTCAAAACCTCAGAGTGGTTTTGCGGCAGCTGCAGCAGCAGCTGAAGAGACAGATGCTGCTGCTGGGGCAGGTCTAGCACCTTTTCCTGACCCCGATGAAATTTTCTTTGGCCTCTCTGACTGGTCTGTCCTCTCCCAATTGATGAATAAAATCAAAAAGGACGACCCCTCCAGGAAGATGAGCCTTTGTTGGGGCGTTGTTGAGGTTGTCTTATGGCAGCACTTAGTGATTTTGCCACCGCTTTGGAGGTCTGCAGCTTCTCCAAACTTTCACCCGCCTTGCTGCCAAACAACCTTGAGCCGTCAAATGGCATATTAAGAAGCCTGGATTGCACATCCGCTGCAAAACCCGACTTTCTTAGCTACACAAACCTACGTAGCTCCGTGCTAGACGCCATGGACCAACTGATACTGTCAGCTGTGTCCAAACCTGATTGAAGGCATACTCCTGAAACCTCCTTTCCATCCCTTATTATGGCTAGAAAGCCATCACGTTCCTCACCTTCTGGGATGTGTTCAGCTGCTGCCGACATGCAGTCCCACAGGGTATATGTAAACCTTGCCAGGGTGCAAGTTACATTAGTGGATTTTAAAGCCATACTCCCCGACGTAAAAATCTTCGTGGACCATTGTTAGGGGGAATTCTCTGTTTAGGCTGAATTTCCTAACCTAGTGAGTCCCCCAGCAGCTTTGCTGGATTTTGGGGTTTATTTTTTTCTCCTGCCAAGAGTGAGACTCTTTCACCCTCACTCTTGGGCATGATTTGAGTGTGTTTCTTTGACTCTAGATGTGTTTAATGGGCTATGGGGTCTTTTACTCCATAGGGCTTCTTCATGTGTTATTTTGTGATGTGTGTTGCACAGCACCCTCAGTGCAGTAACACAGGGGTGTCATAATGACCCCCCAGTATAGACTCCATACCCTGGGACTGACTACTGTCTCCCAGGGCATGTAAAGTCACCATTGACTTTACTAGTTTTGAATTCTGAACAGAACCAGTACAAACCATCATATTGTGGACGTACTGGCTGGGGCAATTCGATTGCCCCGGGGTCTGTTATTCGAGGGGGCACGTCTCCGTCCCCCCTGATCGAGTTTTGGCTGGTGGCAGTGGATACTACTTTTTATATTCAACCGCGAATATTTCGCTATGGGATTTTCCCATTGTTCGAGGCTACTATCTTTATTTACTTAATTACGATAGCCTCGAACATACCGGCTTTTTATTTATTTAATATTAATTCTCTGGTTGGTATTTTTTGCCAAAACTCGGTTCTAAAATGGCGTTTGTGTTCTCTTCTGTGACTCCAACCCAAGTCGAGCCCTTTGTACCACTTTTTGGCGGGTTTCTCCACAGAAGCCCTCCAAAGTGGTGCCACTCTGTCTGGGGTACTTGGGAGGGGTGGAGGGGGATTTAGGCACCCTGGACTGAGTTGCCTAGGCAACTCAAGTCGCACTCCGTCCTGATTGGCCCAAGTGGGGAGCCGGCCGGCTCACCACTTAGCATGTTTGAGTGACAGCTAAGCTGAGTGAATGGGGGTTTTCTGCATAAAAGCAGGGCTTTGGGGACTGGAACTTCAGAAGTCGCTACAGGACCTAAGAATCCGACGAGGGAAAAGCTGAGCCGACCTGCCACGACGACACCACCGGTGGAGCCCTGCTGGACCGTCTCACCACTTTTCCCAACGACAGAGGAGATCTCACGCCGGAGTCTTCTTCCTTTGACTGGTGGGGATAACCAGTTTCCCTGTCTTTTCGCCTTCCCGATGTATCTCGTGGCCGCCTTGCCTGTGCCAAGCACCCCGGCAACCGGGAGACCACGTTTTACCACGACCGCAAATTAAAGGGTAATACCTTTAACCAGAAAACTCTGTGGCTGGTTTCTTCCCTGGCAGTGCAACGACATTCATCTTTCCACCAAGTCGAGATCTTCTCTTCCCCTGGTAGACGAGACTTGCACCCGCTGCCAGGAACAACTGCCCCCGCTGGAGGATCCTTCCCACTTAAGGTACCATGTCCCGCCCGGCTTCCCTTGCCACCGACTGTACGGGGTAGATTTAGCCTCCGGCTTTCGAACCTGGGTTAGCCTGCGACACCCTGGCTAAACTTTTCTGAGCCTCTCTAAACTCTTTTCGAACTCTCTGCAAGACTTTCTAAGCCTAGTGTAACTGTGTGATCTTGGGCACATTTGTGCTCTGCTCTCTCCAAGAGTGGGCCCAGCCAATGGACTTTGGCTAACAAGTGACTTTTGCTCTAGTGCCTTGCTAATATTGTTCTTAAACCTTAGAGTTGTGTACCTTTCCATATTCTGTCTTTTTCCCTCCCTTCTTCATAAACTTATTGGAGTGCCATCTATAGTTAAGTGCTCACCTCTGTATGGAAATAAGTGGTGTTAACTAAGACTTCTCTGATAAGGAACAAGGGTTGTATATATTATAATAGTAACTGTTTAGAGTGTTTTACCATAAGAGTGCTAGAGTGTTTCAAACAGTGTGTTTTTAAATAATTATATACTTTGATACCAAAGCTCTGGTCAGTGTTTGCTTGTATTGTTGTATCCGAGTGCCTATTATGTATACTTTGCATACTGCCTAACTCTTCTTGAGGGAAGTCTGACTACTCAGCCACAGCTACCAGGTAAATCTGGGTGGTACAGACTGCTACCAAGTGGGTTTACTGCTAACACCTGTAGTCTTAAATCTTTTGCAGTGTTCCCAAAGGGAACTGCAAAGGTTTCTGCCTAACAACCATGCATCAACCTTTTTATCGTCCCTATCCCTATCCGGAGGGATTGTGGGGTATGCAGCATTTCTAGTGGAAGTAGCTGCTTGGACTACCAGACTTTCTGGAGATGGGTGTTTGTTTAAGTATTCTGGGTCAGAATTACAGGGTCTATATTTCGACACAAACTTATTAACTGCTGGAATGGCTTCAGGGTGTTCCCATGCAGAATTAACTCTCCTTTGTAAGGCAATATGAAATGGAAGTATGGGGTCTTGCTGAGGTGCTCCTGAAAGGATATAAGTCATATCATCATCTTGATAGACTGGTGAATTTCTACTCATTCCATAAATTCAGTGACTCTATTCATCAATTTTCTGTAGCCCGCATCAGCATGTTCTGCTGGGTTTGGTTTTTCAAATTCGTACTCTGGAGAGGTATCCAGACCACTTGCTGATTGTAAGCATTCCTGTAAATCTTGTATTTTAGATTGAGGATCAACTAACTCCCCAGGAACAGGTCTTATGCCAAATCTAACACCAACAGAGGTCATTTCTTTATCTGCTGATGACTCTCCCTCATAAATTGATGACATGGTCCTAAAAAAATCATGTCTACTTTCAGGATGAAAAACCTTTTCAGGTAATTCAGGTTTTTCCCTTGGTATAGGCTTGGGAGTCGACAAAAACGTTGATGGCGTCTATGCCGTCACAACAACCTTCGATGGTGTCGAGGTAGCCTTTGATGTCTTCGAAGGAATCGTCAATGGAATTGTGGAAACCATAGACACTGTCGAAGGAGCCTTCGAAGATGTCGACTGTATACTCGACGTGAGTTTTTTTAGAATGAGTTGTCGACGCCTTGTACTCGATTGCCTTCGATGACTTAGAGGGTGTTTTCGATGTCGACCTCGATGACGCATGAGAGCCTGACGCCATCTTGTTTCCTTCTACCTCCGGTTTATCCACCGGTAGGATTTTTTCATGAGGTGACCGGGAAGAGACCCTGGATGACACCATCGACAACTTTTTATCAGACTTTCATGTTTTAGATCTTTCCCTGTTGGGTTTCTCGTGAGCAGGGGCATGGTCTTCTTTAGACTTTGAGGGAGGTATGTGCCGCGTTCTCAAAAAATATTTAACATGGAAACTCAATGCTTCTCATTTACTCGGGGAGTCATGTTTCGAAGGGCATGTTTTCACTTCCTCAGATGACATCGAGGAAGAAGAGGAAGAGGGAGATCGGTGCTGTCTTTTCTTTGTCTTTTTGGAGGACGAAGACGACTTCCCGGATCTGCTCCTCGATCTATATTTTTTATGGTGCTTCACCGAAGACTCAGGCGAGTCTTTCCTCCCCTTCGATGAACCCTCCCCCCCATCACCAGTTTACCTCTACATTCTTTTAAGCCATTATGGGTCATCGACTTGCACGAACTGCAGTTTTCAATACGGTGATCGGAACCGAGGCACAAGAGGCAATTTTGTGTGGAACAGTTAAAGACAGTTTCTTTCCACATTTTTGACATTTTTTGAATTCTGTCTTCGGTGTGGAAGGGTTCAATGAAGATGACATTTTTCTCACGAAAAACTGAAGCGCCGTTTGTAACGATCCGAAGCTAATGGAAAAACAGAACTGAAGCCAACGGGCACGCTCGAGGCATTTATACAGCGGATGACGTCGGTGCTCAACGGATGCCGCCGAGGGACATCGACGCCGTGGCCTTCAGGGGAGCGCCCTCTGGTGGAGAGAGAGAAAAAATTTCCGATGCAGCAAAGCTGAAGGAAAAGATATATCTAAGATGAGGAATACGTGGGAGGGCACACTCCATTCGAAATAAGTTTATACAAAAAACAACAAAATAAAACCAGAGGGTTTGAAAGTAGATTAAGAAGTAGCCGAAATCATACTTATTTTGCAGCCACAGTGCAAGATATAACAATCACTTGCAGATGGACCTCCTAGACATGAAATACGAGGCAAGCCTGACCGGTGGGGGGGGATCACTCCTGAAATTTGATGGTTTAGAAAATAGGGAGCGCAGTAATAACGTGCACATCCGCAGAGTCAGAGAGCAGAAGGGAGAATCAGCAGCGGAGGTGGGAAGGAAGGTACAAGGACTGATCAACCAGCGTTTTGCTTTGGAAGGCGGAAAGGAGGTACAATTGGAAAGGGCTCATAGAGTTAGAGGTGGAGGAGGCAAAGGCCCAAGATAAATAGTCCGCTTCCTAAAGTACAGAGAGAAAATGGAGGTCCTGGAGAAGACAAAGCACCTGGGGAGCTTCCAACATGAGGGCGACACATTCAGAGTGTTCCAGGATCTGTTGGGACTCGCCTTGTCCCGCCGTAGAGACTGCCGCCCCTTTACGCAGTGGCTGACTGAAAGGGGCATTAGATACTGCTGGTCCTTTCCATTTGAGCAAGGGGAGGCGGACTATCGTGTGACCAGCACCGCAGGTGCTCCAGATCCTCAAGGGTGAAGACTTGAAAGAAGGCCAAGAAGGGGCGGAGGCTGCACCAGTGGAGCAGCGTGGGCCAGTGGGTCCAAAGAGTGCAAAAAAGATGATGCCAGGAGGCAGGTAGTTTAATAAGCTTAACACCGCTCCACAGAAGAAGCCCAGAGACGCTTGATAAAGGAAAGGGGCTAGTAAAGTTATGGCAGGGTGGGGGACAATGTCATGTAAGAGAGATGAGACCAGGGGAAGCTGAGGGGGTAATTGAGATGACGGGCGAGGCAGAAAGTCACCACTGGTGGCCACTCTGATCAGTCTTGGAAAAGAAAGAGTTTTTTGTTCGGATGGGAGGGTTTGCGGTTAGGGGCAGCGGGTCAAAGTGAGCGTAAAGATGGAGATTACTGCATCGCAATGGGTTGAGTGGTCTGGATGAGAGTTCATGCTTCCAGATGGCGCACTCTGAAAAGGGGGGCCGGGCCGAGGTTCTCAGGATGGGGACACTGAATATCAAGGGCCTGAATTCACACACCAAGCGCTCATTGTTGGGAAGGGAAATTCAAAATAGTGATCTCAACGTTTTGCTGATGCAAGAGACAAGGCTGGTTTCAAGGGGAGGAAAGAAGTGTCTTGGGCTTACATCTGAAAGGTTTTATGGGCCACCAAGCCCTCCAAAGGGGGGAGGGGGAGGTGGGAGTAAGGGTGTAAGGCATTATCCTTAACCGGAGAACTCGGATAGTTGATGCACTGGTGTGGAGGAGGGCTGACGGGAGGGTTCTATTGATCTCTGGGACCCTTGAGGGAGTATGATTGACCATCGCCTCGATATATTGCCCAAACGCGGGACAGATGCAGTTCCTACGGGAACTCATGGGGGAGATACTTGGTTGTACGGACGGCTTACTGCTACCGGGGGAAGAGTGGGGTGTTTAACATGTGGGCAGACCGATGGACCACAGTGGTGGGCAGGGTCCCTAGGGAGGTGGGGAAGGGCAATCGCAAGAGGGACTTATGGGCTATATTTCAGACCAGGGGGTGATGGATGTATGGAGGGAATGTCACCCTGTGGAGAGAGACTTCACTTTCTTCTCCTCCGTCAATGGTTTCTGAACAAGGATCGATTATTGGTTTGAGCATCAGTGACACGCCAGTCGGTTCACCACAAGTGACCACACCCTTATTAGTTGGTCAGATCACGATATGGTGGGTATGGGTATAGTACTGACAGGATTGAGCCTCGGGAATATCTGTGGCGGTGCAATGACGTCCTGTTGAAGGATGTTGTATTTGTGAGAGAAACAAAAGAGGCGATGGAAGAGTTCTTTTGCTTTAATGACACGGGGGAGGTGGAACTGGACATGACATGGGACGCGGCTAAGGCAACCTGGAGGGGCCTTCGTATTCGAGATGGTGTTGAGTTAGGACTCTGCTGGCAGAGAAACTTAGGGAGGAGATCCGTAAGTTAGAGATGTTGGAAGGCAAAGGGGAGGAGGAAAAGGGACGACGATTTGAGGTTAGCAAAAGAGAAGCGTCAGGAGTTGAGAGCCCTAGAGGTGGGGAAGGTGATTGCCAGCCTGCGGTTTTTGAAACAAAGGCATTATTTTATTTTTTATTAGTGTGTTTTAGTTCATTTAACTTTTCACAAACATATCAAATAGAATAGAATTACTATTCATAAAATTCATATAGAATGACACTGACATTTTAGAAGACAATAGACTTGATTACATACAATAAGACAGGCATACATATAAAAGATAGGAGAAAACCAGGCTAAGGCTAGAAATTAAAACCAATAAAAAATTAGGACAGAGGACAAAGGATATGATGAGCACATCAAACTTTCATAACAGGTTTCTAAATAATGAGTAACATGGGAGATAGAGACACATGGTATATGTAATGGCAAAGGGCAAGATGGCCAGAGGTCAGGTGTACAATAACGGACCTCCCAGCCAGGTCAAATAAGAAAACATAGCGACCATTAGCATCTTTAATTCTAGGATAGGTATCTAAATTTGTCAGCATCTTGACCTCTTCAAATTTTCGCAGGCGTTCATTGACCACCTTCCAAATCTGGGTGATAGCAATACCCAAACTATTATTCATCCCAGAGAGGCACCTCAACCAGAAGATTTCACTTACAATATATTACCTGATCATATTCAAATTTGGCAAAATATTTATCATACTTCGATCTCATCATCGGACAGCAGGTGAGTACATCCCAGGCAGTTTCCACTACTGTATCATCTAGACAGAGTCTGCAGTTCCTTCTCTCAATTGGAACACCAGTCCAGGCTCCCTGTACCCCTAATACATTCAGGCGGTTAAGTCTAATAGCCAAAGCTATTTTACGATTAGCCTGGGAGGACATCAATTTCAGATAGTTTTGAGTTTTTTTATATGAGAAAGACATCTTTGCAAACGTACACAGAGAGCTCATAGTAGCTACCTTACCGTGGCTGGCAACCCAGTCCCACTTCTCTATTGAATCTTTGAGAGATTTTCACACAGCCCCTTCCCCGTATTCCCATTTGGGTGTCCATCCAGTTCTATCAAAAAGTTGGTAATTTATCTCCTGGAATTTGTTCAGGGCATCTGTTCTACCTCCCTCCAAACCTTCCCGAAGGATATACAACAGGGTTTCAGGGCGGGCAAATTAGATTTTTACATAGAGCTTAGCTCTATTATGCAGTATCTGTGCAGAGAGGGAGATAAGCCCCAATTAAAGCCTCAGCGCCTGAACCGGTGTGTAGTTATTGAGACCCAACAACCATCGCCATATCAAGCCTTCCGTCACATCGGCCCAGTCTGACCAATTGGAGAATTATGTCTCCAGAGCATAGAGAAATATTGAGGCCAACTTCTGTTTGTATATGTTCATTATTCCCAGCGGTATTGTACGAAATGACCGACTTTAAAAGTCCGACCCCACCAAAAGACCTAAAACACACCACAAAAAGTTCTAACTACCAAAAGTTTGAGCTTTTCGTGGTATGCGTTCAGGTGTTTCGGTGAGGGGGCGGGGGGGTGTCCCTCACAACACCCCACTCACTAAAATGAGCAGGAGTTGCGGGGGACACCCCTCCAGCACCCGGCCAAATGAAAATAAATGAAAAAAAAAAGTCGGGGGCTGCGGGTGTGTCCCCCGCAAAGCCCGGTCACTATACTTTACAGTATAGTGAGCAGGGGTTGCGGAGAAAACCCCTGCAGCTGCCCGGAAAAAAAAAAAGAAAAAAGAAAAGGACCCTGTGGCGCCGGTTACTGATCACAGAAGTGAAAGGGAACTGGTGCTGCAGGGACTCTGCGTGTCTTCAAAGGTAAGTAGGGTGGGAGTATGTTGGGGGTGGGAGTGTGTGGATTTGTAGGGGGTTTCAATGTATGTTCGCATAGGAAATGTACAAACCTTTTGTGGTTCGTACATTTCTCATGCAAACTTTTCCGTGACGGAAAATTCACACAGATCCTTCCCGGCAGACTTTAGCCCGCCGTTTTTTTTTAAGAAAAGGGCATTACAGCTGTTAAGGTTGGCATACTTTAGATCTTTTACTTTGTTGGACCATGGGATTCATTTTCCTTCTTTCACCACAAACCTCATGGCCCAAATATATATAGCAGTTAACTTTTCTTATCACACCCAGCCGACAGGGTATACCAGACTTTTTACAACAGTTGCGGCCAACCGCCATGAATTGGGTTTTGGACAAGTTAATTTCTAGACCATTATTCTTAGCATAGTCACAGATGACTATGGCACTATTACAGATTCCAATGTATGTATTATCAACGATAATGTCATCTGCATAGCTGATCCATCCTATCTTATGCGGTCCAATTCTAGGGAAGGCGTTCATTTTTTTCTTTGCAAATTTCACCAAAGTTGGCCATGAACAGATTATACAACACAGGTGCTGATGCACAGCCCTGCCTTAAACCCTTTTCAATAGAGACAGGTTCAGACATCACACCCAAGTGTTGAGGCAGACCCTGGCCAAACTTTTGTTGTAGATCATCATGCAGAAATATAGAAGATGAGCGGGCATACCAAAGGATTCAAGTTTCGACCAGTTTCTTAAACGAAGAGGAAAAATCTACAAATAACATATACAGAGGTAGCTTATCACCATTGGCCTGCTCAATAAGTGTATTCACAATAAAGATATTACACTTTGTGGAGTAGCCCTTGCGAAAGCCCATTTGAGCCTTATCTAATATATTTTCGGTATTGATTCATTTGGTTATTTCAGAGAGTATTCGGGTACAGAAGATGTTGCTGGGCACATCAATAAGTGGCAGGAGCCTATAGCTTTCTGGAAGATTACGTGGTCCACACTTAAAGACCGGAATAATATTAGACATCTTCCAGGAGTTCGGCATCATGCCTGTATCCATCACCTTTTGAAATATGACACCCAGTATGTCTGCCCAGACTTCAAGGTTTTCTTTAATTATGATGTTACAGAGCCCCATTGGGTCCTGGGCTCTGGAGGATTTTAAGTTCTTAATTACCCGTATAATATCGTCCCTACATATGTTCGTATTAGGAATAGATTTTTTTTCCAGCTAGCTTACTTCACCTTTGAATTTGATGGTGAGAAATCTGGCCCAGGTGCTACTATCAATGGGAATTAGGAGCTCATGGTCACCCGCATTACTAATGGATCTGAAACTGGCCCAGAATTTCTTGGTATCACCATCGATAAGCAGCCGCACCATATGTTGCCAATTGATGTTGTCATCAGAGGCCAGATACCGTCTGATCTTGTTACAGTAGGTCTTCCTTATCCGCCTCTTGGCCCTATATAGCAGCATCGGACCAAGGGCACTACGATCACACACCCGTAGCTTACTGTGCATCATACTTTACATGCCCCTTATAACCTTATCATACATTCTCATATTGCCTTGGCCATTGTTATGGGGTCTTACCATCCCACCTACGGGCATTAGCCCATGTATATGTTCCGAGAGCCAGCACACTATATTGTCTGCAGATTGAGTTGCCAATAGCTCTATTGAGAAATCACCACAGCATTGTAATCATCAGACCATCCAATCCTTTACAGAAGATGAGAATGCATTACTTACCGTAAAAGCATTTCTGATGGTTGTATCTGCTTAGATTCACATGCTGTACATAGGTCCGACATCCAGTGGTCACTGCGGAGTATTGCATTTTGTTTTTCGTAGTCGAAAAGGGGACGTCGACAAGGCGTGTCTGAAACACTATCCCTATAGTGACGTGCGTTGTACCCACAATCCCTCACGCGTCGAGGTCCCTCTGTTTGTATTTTTCTGCCCTGAGGGAGCCTTCTAGACGTGAGTGAGTACAGAAAAGAGAGAGATATATAAAGGAAGTCTATGTTCCTTCCATCCGAGCGGGGAGGAAGGGTGGGATCATGTGAATCTAAGCAGATACAACCATCAGAAATGCTTTTACGGTAAGTAATGCATTCTCTTCTGATGTTTGTTAATCTGCTTAGAATCACATGCTGTGCATAGACTAGCGAGCAGTACCCGGAGTTGGCGGTGGGTTATGAGAAGGAACAGTAGAGAAAAGGTGTCGTAATACTGCCTGTCCCACCTGGGAGTCAGATCTAGAGTGTGTATCTAGACAGTAGTGTTTTGTAAAGGTGTGCACAGAACTCCAGGTAGCCGCTTTGCAGATGGACTCAAGGGGAACATTTGCAATGAATGCTATGGATGCCCCCGTGCCTCGAGTAGAGTGTGCTCTTGGCCTAAAGGGCAGTTCTCTCTTAGCAAGAGTATAGCAGAGAGTGATGCATTGAACAATCCATCTAGAAATAGTGGATTTTGAAACCGCATCTCCTTCTCTTCCTGCTGCCACCGAGACGAAGAACTGATTAGTCTTCCTCAGTGGTCTGGTTCTTTCCATGTAGAACATGACCGCTCTGCGCACATCTAGTGTGTGCAGAGTCCTTTCTCCCAAATTGGAAGGATTTTGAAAGAACGTTGGTAGTTCTATAGATTGGTTTACGTGGAATTTAGAAATAAATTTCGGAGCAAACCTAGGGTGAGTGCGTAGAACCACTTTATCTTTGTGAACTGTAACGAAGGGGTCTAGAATAGAAAGAGCCTGAAGTTCACTTACTCTCCTGATGGAGGTGATAGCTATTAAAAAAGCAGTCTTAAGCGTGAGGTGTTTAAGAGATGCTTTGTGCATGGGTTCGAATGGAGAGCCCATGAGTCTGGTAAGTACCACATTAAGGTCCCATCCGGGAGCTGGGTCAGCTATCGGGGGGTGTATTCTCTTTACTCCCTCCATGAAGGCCTTTATAACAGGGATCCTCCACCACGACACTTTGAGTTGGGAAGTGGTGTATGCAGAAAGTGCAGCTAGGTGGACTTTAATGGAGTTAAACACTAGACCTGAATCCAATAGGTGGGTCAGGTATAGGACCACATGTGTGGGAGAGCAGTCAATAGGGTTGATGCTTTTACTCCTGCACCAGATGACAAATCTTTTCCATTTGCTAGAATAGCAGTGGCGAGTGTTTGGTTTTCTGGCTTCCCTGAGGATGTCCATGCATCTTTGCGGGAGTTGTAGATGTCCGAACTCTATGATCTCAGGAGCCAAGCTGCTAAGTTCATGTTCTGGGGGCATGGATGCAGAGTCCTGCCCTTGTCCTGAGACAGCATGTTGTACGGGCAGGGGAGTTTTACTGGGGGGGATAGAGACATCTCCATCAAGTGAGCGAACCATGGTTGTCGTGCCCACATTGGGGCCACTAGTATCATGGTCACTTGTTCCTGGTGCATCTTGTGCACCACTCTGTTGAGAAGGGGAGTCGGGGGAAAAGCGTAAACAAATTTCCCTGACCATTGCATCGACAGACCGTTCCCCTTGGATTGGTTCTGGGGGTACCTGGAGGCGTAACTTAGGCATTGTGTGTTTTCCAGGGTAGCGAACAGGTCTATTTCTGGGAATCCCCATTGTGTGAAGACGTCGAAGACGATGTCTTTGTGCAGGCGCCATTCGTACTCTTCGGGCAGGGGGAAATCTCTGCTGAGACTGTCTGCCAGCAGATTGAGTTCCCCGGGTACATGTAGTGATAGTAGGAACATGTCCTGTTTGAGAGCCCACTTCCATATATTCTGGGCCAGTTTGGACAGGCCTGGAGAGTGGGTGCCCCCTTGCTTGTTGATGTAGTACATGGCTGTAGTGCTGTCTGTAAGGACCATTACTGTTTTGCCTTGTAGGTGTTCCTGGAAGGCTCTTAGCGCCTTGAACACAGCTAGTAGCTCCAGTAGATTTATGTGTTTGGATGCTACGTTCGGAGTCCACACTCCGTGAGCAGTCTGATGGGATAGGTGCGCCCCCCATCCTGTGAGGGATGCGTCTGTGGTTAGAGTGGCTTCCGCCGCGGGTGTGGCAAAGGGTTTCCCTTTTTCCATGTTTTCCTTTGTCCACCACCGTAGCGAGAGAACCAAGGCTTGCGAGACCACAACTAGATCCTCCCATAGTCCGCTGGCCTGACACCACTGGCTGTTGAGCCACTCTTGCATTGGGCGCATGCGCAGGCGCGCGTGAGGTACCAAATAAATACACGACGCCATCATTCCTAGCAAGCGCATTGCTTTGCGTACCGTCACCTCTCGACCGGTCACATATTGAGGGATTTGAAACAGCATGTTTTGGACCCTCTCTTTGGAGGGGAAGACGAGGCCGTCCTTTGTTTGAATTAGAGCCCCTAGGAATTGCTTGATTTGACTGGGGTCTAAACTGGACTTCTTTTCGTTGATGGAGAAGCCCAACTGGAACAAAAGGTCTACCGTCTTTTGGGTATTGGAGAAGCATGTTTCGTAAGAATCCCCTGTTATGAGCCAGTCGTCGAGGTAAGGGTAAACTGGGATGGACAACCTGCGCAGGTGGGCCGCTGTCACTGCCAGCACCTTCGTGAATACCCTTGGTGCTGATGCTATGCCGAAGGGTAGCACTTTGAACTGGTAGTGTTTGCCCTCTATCATGAACCTGAGGTATTTTCTGTGCGCTGGCAACATTAAAATATGAAAGTATGCATCTTTCATGTCCAATGTTGTCATGTAATCTCCCTGAGAAAGCAGTGGGATCACTTCCTGTAAGGTTACCATACGAAACTTTTGGGGTTTGATAAACTTGTTCGCTGGGCGCAGATCTAATACAGGGCGCATGGTTAGATCCTTTTTGGGTACAAGGAAGTACACTGAATAAATACCTTCCGTTACCTGAGATAGAGGCACGACCTCTATGGCTCCTTTTTCCAGCAGTAGTTGTACTTCTTGGAGAAGGATGGCAAGATGTTCCGGTGTCATGCGACGTCCCCTCGGGGGTCTGTAGGATGGGGAACTGTTGAATTCGATACAGTATCCGTGGGCTACGGTGGAAAGTACCCAACGGTCTGACGTTATCTCCTCCCATGCAGGAAGAAAGGATGTTATCCGGCCCCCGACCGGTGTTGCATGGGAGGGGACGCGAATCTTCGCGTCACTTGGAGTTGTTGGGGGCTTGGGAGCCTCTGGGGGTGGATCCCCGACCTCTCCCTTTACCCCGGCGTTGGCCTCTTTGGCTGTACTGCCCACTATTGGTCTGGTAATTGGTGGCAGGGTATTGTTGATGCTGACTTTTTTGTTGTTGTTGGCGTTGGCCACGAAAAAAGCGTTTGTTGCCATAGCCGCGTCTGGTAGTGGGCTTAGAGATTTGGTCAAGAGTCTTGATCGTATCGAACTCTTTTTTCGCCATCTCTAGAGCTTCATCCACCGCTTTTCCGAAGAGGTTAGAGTCTTCCACAGGTTTATTTATTAAAGACGCCTGTGTCTCCGGTTTAAACCCTGAGTTGCGCAGCCATACATGGCGTTTTAGGAGTATTCCCTGCACCAGGGAACGTCCCGCTGTTTCTGCCGCGTCCAGAGAGTTTTTTACAATGCTCTGGTTCACCTGGGTTCCTTCGCCAATAGTTGAAAGTAGGCGTGTACGTAAAGGCTCCGGTGCTTCCTCGGCGTCCTTGCGCAGTTTGGCCCACTGCGCGTCTGCATAGCTAGCAAGCAAAGAATTGTTGTTCGCAATTCTTGCTGAGAAGGCAGCCGAGGAAGTTACTCTTTTTGCAAGGGCATATAGCCTTTTGCCCTCCTTGTCAGGGGGTGCCTCACTGGTGGAAAGTGGTACCCCTGCCCTCTTTCTAGTATTAGATACTACTAGGGAATCCGGAATGGAATGTCCCCTAATGTAGAGCGGGTCTGAGGGAGAAGGAGTGAAAAGTTTTTCAATTCTCGGATTGACCCCTCTGATCAATGCGGGGGTGGCCAGCGAAGGGATGATTCTTCTCTTCACTGAAGCTAGGAGGGGAATGGTCTGGCTGACCAGGGGTTTCTCTTGAATTACTTTTTCCACAAAGTCTAATTCTGGAGTGAGCTCCCCAGTGTCCAGTTCGAAATGTGCTGCTGCTCTGCGCAACAGTGCATTGAAAGTGGGCTGATCGTCAATTGGAGACGTGTTCCTAACCGGTGAATTGTCAGGAGGATTTAGGTTTAGGACATCAGTGTCGGAATACACTGATGGGGATTGCCAGGGGTGCGAAGGTCGTGCTTCAGTGTCTTCTCGGAAGCCTTCTTCTATAATGTCTGGCCTGTCTTTCAGACATTCCTCCTGGTTCTGTCCTTCTTGATCGTACATGAAATCATCCTCCTCCTCCAAGTATTCTTCCTCCCCAGTGAGGTCGTATACGTTATGGAAGTCTGAGGCTGTGTCCACCTGGGGATCGACTAGCCTCGGATTTTTGGCCCTGGGGTCCTCCTGAGGCCCTTCTCTAGTCCTCTTGGGAGTTTGAGAGGTCTGGGTATTCATAAACCTTTCCATCCTCTCCATACAGAGGTGGAGTCTTTCCATGGTTTCATGGGGTACCCCAGAGCGGTCTGGCGGAGGAAAAATAGAGTCATCTAACTGGAAACGGCTCGACCTCTCCCAAAGCGTCGAGGAAAGTGTCCCGTCGCCCTCCGAAAAACCTTCAGGTGTGCTGGGTGACCCCCCGACTGAAGGGGGTAGTCCTTGCCTTTCTTCGGGCTTTTTCGGCGTGTCTTTCGACTTATGCGTAGCGCTCGACGTGTTCTTCGGCGTACGCTTCTGGGCGTCGGCTACAGCGATCCTCGCCAAGCTTTCGGCGACTCGTTTGTCGGTGGAAGCTTGCGTTTTCGACGCTATGGGTGTCGAACGCTCTACGGCGGTATGTGCCTTCTGTTGATGCGCGCCGGCCGATGGTTTGGGGGCGGTGCCCTTATTTGCCGAAAGCCCAGTCGCTGGTCGCGGCTGCGGTTGCGAGAGGGGCTTCGAACCCGAACGGTCCGAGGAGGCCGCCGGTGGAACCTGCGTCTCCTTGGGCGCCGAAGCTCTTTTCGTCTTAGACGAAGAAGAGCCGTGGGTTGTGTGCTTATGTGAGTCTTTGTGTGCGTCAGTGTCGCCGGGGTGTTCATCCCCATAAGCAGGGCGTGAGCCGAGCCCGTCGGGGCCGGGGACAGACGACGCGCACAAGCGCTCCTTAGAGGGGGTTTCGACTTCCGTAGCGGAGGTCGTGTTATCGCGTTCCTCGTCACTGTCGGTGGTAGCAGCGGCGGGTGAACCTTCGGCCTTCGACATCGCGTAGGCCGCCCACCTTTTAACCCTACGGTCTTTTAGAGTTTTAGGCTTAAGAAGCCGACAAGCCGCGCAACCTTCCTCCTTGTGATCGAGGGGCAAGCAGCGGTTACACCTTGTCCTTCCAAGTAAATTTGCCTTTGCAAAGCGGGCAAAACCTAAAGGGTGTCCTCTCCATAGCCGAGGCAATAAATCGCGATAAGCACCCCAAGGGAAAGGAAGGGGAAAGGGAAAGGCATTCTAGAAAGACCCAGAGATGTCCCACGACCCCACTCTCCCTACTGTATATGGCCTGCGAGGCCAGGCCACGTGTTCGGCAGCGCCGAAGGATTTCCTCCGCTCGACCCTCCGTCGAAGATTCTTTTCGGCGGAGAACAGCTTACAACTGCGTCGAGGGAGGGATTATTAATATTATGAGAAAAAACGACCAAAGGTCGAGGAGTTGCAATGTCTCTCGAGGAGCTCCGCGTGAAGGCGACCAGAAGCTGGGCGGAAAAAAACAATCTGAGGGACCTCGACGCGTGAGGGATTGTGGGTACAACGCACGTCACTATAGGGATAGTGTTTCAGACACGCCTTGTCGACGTCCCCTTTTCGACTACGAAAAACAAAATGCAATACTCCGCAGTGACCACTGGATGTCGGACCTATGTACAGCATGTGAATCTAAGCAGATTAACAAACATCAGAAATGTATTTCCCTTGTGGCATCAGTATCAGATGGTTTTATGTCAGGCTAGCTGTACATCACAACAGAGAGTGGTCACTAAATTCATTCTACAATAGCTCAAAGCCAGTTAGATGATCAAACAATGTGTCACTCAAACCTATGTAATCAAGAGTTTATGTATACAGACCATTAGACCATTCCCTAGTAGTTTTGGACTTATCATATTCACATCCATTCACCACCAATAGTTCAGTATCCATACCAAAGGTTTTCCATCTTTCTGCTTTCGTCATATCCCCAAAATTTGGTAGTAGGATGTTAGAGTTTAGATCTCCTCCCAGTATGATATTCATCTCCCCCTGTGCAATACATTTGGCAGACAGGCATTCATATATGGCCCGTTGAATGGAGGGCGTAAAGTCATAACCAGGGAGGTCATATATATTAACCAATATAATACGGCTATCATTAGTACATTGGAATTCATAGATATAGGTCGACATTCATGGGAGTTAAGTACATTAGACACCAGGATAGTAAGGCCCCGATATAGTCTTCCTTTTTTAGATGGATTATGATAAGCCATGTAACCGTCAAAGACTGTGCTTTGCATGAGCCAAGTCTCTTGTAAAAAGACAATTTGTGCATTGCAAAAGAGGTCATATGAACCGGACTTAGAAAAGACATGATAATGCCCCAGAGTGTTCCATGGTATGATAGCAGAATCAGCTCATTTACTGTTATAGACTGGTGGTAAGAAAGGGCATAACCATTCCCAGTGGGATTTTATCACACCATTTCCCATCATCGGACTCTTTCCCGGAGCACTGTTTCCAGCACGATATGACCTCCCTTGATTTTAAACCGGTCATCTTCCTCTTCACTAAAATCAAGCAGACATTCCTTTTCAATTCTTCCTTGCTGTCTCTGACAAGGCAGAACACTGCTTCCGAGGAACAGCGTATGTGGCTGAACATGCCAGAGCAAGGCTCTACAAACTTAAAATCCCTGCTTTTTAACATTCTCAATGGAAGTATGGGTTTTCTGTTTTTCTTATTACTGCCCGTAATAGTAAACTGTCATTTAGGTACCAATTTTGATCGTTAACCAGTACACCTGGCTCACAGGCAGTTTCTTAACATTCTCACCAGTCTTACGCACAGTCACAGGCAATTCATGAGCTAAATTTGGGAACAAAACCTTTAACCTCATTTTAGGCACTGTGGTTTCCACAGATTCATCATCGCTGTCATCACTGCTTTCCGCAGAGGTATTGGATGTATCCAGAGAGCTATGACTGGGTCCATCCAGTAACCCTTCGGCCACAGGTATGACAGGAGGATTCAAAGCCTTATTTTTACTCTTATCTGAACCAATCAGCCATGTCGTAAAATGACCCCTTTTGAGGGCACGTTTCTTTGCTTTCCTAGCTGCTCTCTTTCTACCTCTTTTAGAGGTAGGTTTTCCTCCTACTGGATCAACCTTCTCCTCAACAACCACCACTTCCTCTTCACTAGCGTGCACAGATCTCTTTGGTAATTTTTGCATCCTTCGCCTCACTCTTTTAGATAAGTGACATCCTTCAACACACTCACTAGCCATGATTTCTACCAATGTTGACTAAATACTCATTACATAAGGCAGCTGTGGCTACTTTCACAGGCATGCCTTCCTTCCGTGTATTCATCACCACCTTGTCTGCAATTTTAGCAATCATGGACATATCTTTAAGGGCATTCACATTATTTCTAACTTGGGAGACAATAGTGCAGCATAGTCTTATTAAGATGTTCAATGCAAAGCTAGTTGCTGTATTATGAGTGTCCAGTTCTTTGAGCTTAGACTCAATATTGTATTTAACACAGTCATGGTTAGAATTCACAGATACATTATTTTGTGTTTCACAATCCACTACATTAGACCCATCCACCAAGCCTGTAAGGAGAGGCAAACAGGAAAGTCTATCCGAGGCCAAAGTAGAAGGGATGCTGGGTGTTATATCCACTACACAAGTATAGGTGATATTACTGGTCTCGGGATCACACCCTTGAGCCTTTATCCTTTCCAGATTCAATATTTGCCCTTCTAAGCTGTAACATAGGTTTAGTAGTGAGTTATCAAATTTGGCCGAAGTGAAGGGTATGCCCGCATCAAATGGTTCCGAATGTATCTGTACCACAGCGGTTTGTGCTCCAAAGAAATCTGTAATCTTCTTGTCTTTAGATGTTATGGTTTGAGTACTTATTTCCACCGTATCCACCTCGGTCACAGCATTCCTGGTCTTTTAATTGCCTTTAAGTTTACTCCTTAACTTCATTTTAATTAACAAGCAACAAAAAAGTTATTAAAAGCCTTTATAATAGATTCTGAATCGTAGTCCGTATATGAAAGCAGTGCTGTAACCAAGCCGTGTAGCCCCTCCACCCAAACTGGCTCAAAGATGATTAAATCCGCATTTGTCAGTAGAATAGGAGTTCAGCAGCCCCAGCTTGTAGCACATATAAACAGAAATATCGCAGCAGCGGCCCCTCTCACAACAAACTGGCTCAGAGAGAATAGAATCCACAGTCTCCAGCAAAGTAGGAGTTCAGCAGCCCAAGCTTGTAGCACAGATATACAGAGCAATATTGCAGCCCTAAGTCCCCTAACACGCTGGCTCAAAGAGAATTACATCTGCAGTCACCAGCATAGTAGCAGTACAATAGCACAAGCCATCAGCCATCAGCCCACTCAACCAGCTCGCTCAAGGACCCATAGATCAGCAATCAAACCAGCCTGAGAATGCTCAACAGCGATATATCAAAATATTAATAAAGCTGATTCTTCCCCAGCCGCGAAAAATTCGGGAGCAAACACCCACTATCCCTTCACCAACACAGGAGCAGGTGAGCAGCTCCCTTCACATTCCCCTTACGTCCGTACGAAGGTAGTAGGCGCCCAAAACCAGGGGGCCCCAAAGCGCACACTGCAATGGAAGAACGCCGAGGACAGCGGCCGTCTGTCCGGAGCGGCAACGGATGTCAACCGCCGCACACCTCTCCTTGTCACGCTTACCGCTTAATCACCTCTTGGCAAGACAGCACGGCAGGTGCAGGAGAGACTTCCCTAGCAAGATTTAGTAGCTATCAGGGAATGTGGGCTCCCAGAAAAGACCATGCATCAACCCACTCAATGATTCACTTGTTTGCCCCCGGCGGACTACACAAGGCTGCCGTCGCAGCTCTGCTGCTCCGTACTCACTAGGTCAGAGGAAAGGACCTCAAGGGTCACACCAATCGTCAAGCCGCACTGAACCCAGGCGTTACACAGCATAATAGTGCAACAATGTCAGCCACCTTCCTCCAATCAGCCACCTTCCTCCAAAGGTATTATGAGAAGGGGGATAAGGCAGACGCCCTATTGGCAGCCAGGCTTCAGGGTCAACGGGCAGAGAGGTGAATATCTGGGTTCAGGGATGCGGAAGGGCAATTATGCTCCCTAGCAGGAGATGTTGTATAACGTTTTATGAAAATCTTTATGGGATGGTTGGGGTTTGGGGGGGGGGCAGATAGAGGAAGAGGAGCTGTACAGATACATGGGGCATATGTCCTTGCCTAACCTCCAAAGTAGCGAGAACAGTGAATTGGAAAGGCAATTTACACAGCAGGAAGTGCTAAAAGCAATTGCTGGGCTCAAGCAGGGGAAGGCACCTGGAGACTACGGGTACACAGTCTGGTTCTACGAAACCTTCTCTGGATCTCTTGCCCAACATCTGGCAAAATTATTTTACATTCTGACCACAGGGAGGCCACCCACCTCTTTCGGGAGGGCAATAATAACGGTCATACTAAAAGCTGGTAGGGATCCATTTCCTACTTAACGTTGACGCTAAAATCTTTACCAGCGTGCTTGCCACACGGATGGAAGGACTTATGCCAAAATTAGTCCACTCAGACCAAGTGGGGTTCATTCAGGGTAGGCAGGGGGCTGACATTCTGTGTAAAATGTTGCACCTAATGGAGGCCACAGCAAGGAAGGATGGGAACCAGGTGCTGGTTGCCCGCGATCCCGAGAAGGCTTTCAATAGGGTGGATTGGAAATTTCTATATGGGGTCTTACAGAAACTTGGGTTTGGTGATCGGATCCGGAGAGGGATACGGGCACTCTATGCAAGCCCAGTGGCCTGGGTGACCTTTAACGGCGACTGTCGAGGCCCTTTCAACTGCAGAGGGGGACGAGGAAGGATTGTCCCATTTAGCCCCTACTATTTGCACGAACGATGGAGGTGCTTGCAGAGTGGTTGCGGATGGTCTTGAGGGTGGAGGGCATCAGGGTGGGCAGCAAGGAATTTAAGTTGGGGCTTCAAGCAGATGAAGTACTGTTGCACCTGGGGAACCCCACCAGCTCTGTCCCCGCAGTCCTGGCAATAATTGAGTATGGGCGGTTTTCTGGCTTCAGGGTCAATAAAGCGAAGTCAGTACTCTTTCCTTTCACTGCAAATGGCTTCAGGGAAGTTCAGGTGCTAGGGCCCCTGGGGCTACAAATGCAGTGCAACAGCATCAGATATCTGGGTGTTACCATTGTTAAACCAAGGGAGGACTTGGCTTGTGCTAACTATTCCCCCCCCCCCTCTTCGACAAGCTGTTCACTGAAAAGACGGCCAGGGTAAGGAACAGCTGTAGTGGATGGGGAGGCTTAATGCAATAAAAATGAACCTCCTTCCAAGAATATTGTACCCGTTTCAAATGATGCCAGTCCGTGCCCCGGAAACACTTTTTAAAGAAGCCAAGTCACAGATTTTAAAGTTCCTTTGGCAGAATCAGAAACCCAGGGTGGGATGAACAAGTTAATTACCAAATGGTAACATTCTTTCGACTGGATGTTCCTCCAACGTATTCCTCATCTTTGACATGCAATGTCCACAGCTTGACGGCTTCGGAATTCTTTTCGGCAGAGGGGGCCCTGCGTCGATTGCATCGGGTCGGGCCTGAAGGATCTGAGAAAGAGTGACTATCTTGAACTTGTCCTTCCTAGGAACTTGTTCATGCTCCGTAATTCCAAGATAGGTCTCAGTCCGCCGTCCTTTTTGGAAATGAAAAAATACGGGGAATACCAACTCTTGTTCCTCTCTGCCACAGGCACTGGTTCTATAGCGCCTACAAGGAGCAGATCCAGAATCTTCAAAGAGTGCTTCCCTGGTGGATTGTCGTGAGGCCGTCAGAGAAAAGGGAGGCAGTACCCGTGGGCAACTGTTTGAAGAGCCCACGCATCCGAAGTAAGGGCTCGCCACTCTTCTAGATCTTGAGACAGCCTACCCTACCCCACCCCTACCCCTACCGGTGAAACGTGACTGAAGGCCTCCGAGCGGTTTTGAAGTGGCTGCTGCAGTGCCTGATGGCAAAGAGGCTGCATCTCGAGCGGCTTTTGGCACCCCTACCTTGTCCACCACGAGGAATCGTACGTTGGACCCTTTGACTTGCCATTCCTCTCGCCCTTCCAAATGACGAGTAGAAACTAAAGGATCCACCCCTCCAGGTTTGTCCCCTAGGACAAAAAGGCTGAGGTTGCCCAACGGCAGCGCCCAAAGACTTGGTAGCTGCCTCAGAGGTCTGAAACCTCAAGGCTCATGTCAGCCTTGCTGCCAAACGGATGAGACCGCAACCACGGAAACATGCGCTTCACAGTGTTCGTAGCCATGGACCTGCTCACATGATCCACAGTGTCCAACCCAGACTGAAGGAACCCACACATGGCATCCTTGCCATCCTGAACAATAGCCAGAAAACCATCTCTTACTTCCCCTTTGGGAAAAAGCTCAGCCGCTAACGAAATGCAACTCCACAGAGTGTGCGAAAATGTTGCCAATGCACTAGTGGAGTTGGCCGATTTCAACGGCATGTTCCCAGCAGAAAACACCTTGTGTGCCCATCCATCCATCCATACGCTTATCATCCCTATCAGGAGGGATTGTAGGGTACGCCGCCTGCTTCGAGGTAGCCATAGCCGCCTGAACCACCAAACTCTCAGGAGTGGGGTGAGTGGACAAGTAGCCAGGGTGGCTACTGGATGGGCGGCATATCTTCGTCAGAGACTTGTTCACCGCTGGAGTAGCCTCCGGGGCATCCCAATTTGCAGCCACCCTTTTCTGCAGGGCCATATGAAATGGCAACACGGGTACGGTAGACAGACCCTGAACCAATATATCCGTAGGGTCATCTTGCTCAAACTGCACATGAGGCCTGGACCAGCCCAGATACTCCACAACCCGACATGAGTCTTCGATATGAGGAGTCGGCATTCTCCCCTGGGTCCGGCTTGCCGAACTCCAGCTCAGGGGTAGTACCACTGGCATTGTGCAAGGTCTGTCAAAGATCATCTATCCAACTCTCCTCTGAAATGAGGCAATCAGGAGCATTAAGAGTCCCATACTAGAGGCCAAAAAGGGACAACCTCATCCTCGGAGTGTTCCTCCTCATAAATGTCAGTGAGGGACCTAATAAAATCCTTCAGGAGAGGAGTGAACCTCTCATCAGCCACAGGCCTCAAAGACTTAGCAGTAGCCTTCCTCAGAGGGTCCACTTGCACAGGTACCTTCAAAATCGGCATCGATGGCACAAGTGGCGTAGACGTCGACAATGGCGTTGATGGCCCGACCAGGGTTGAAGACCTGACAAGCACGGCACCGATGGCGTCGACGTCTTCAAGGGCTTCGAGGGTGTCTAAGGTTTTGCCGGTTTTACCAGAGACCAAGCCCTTTACCTGGCACTTCTCGGGTGAACTTTCGAGGCCTTGTCCGAATGGGGCTGCGAAAGCTGTGTTTATCAAGCTGTTTACCCATGCCCGAAGTTCCACGAGAATCCGTCCGAGAACGTTCCTTGCCGGCTTCGTCAGAAGGCACGGGCGGAACAGTGCGATGCTTATCAAATATTTTCATCACCACCACCCGGAAAGCATCCCACTCTGCCAGAGTCGATAACTTGGACGGGCATACCATCGGTCTTGGGGAGGCGTCCGACAAAGAGGACGAGGTAGGCGACTGATGGTGCCAGTTCCAGGACCGCCTCTACTAGGACGAGTGGTGGGAACCGCTCCTAGATCGAGACCCCTTGGACTTCTTTTAACGAGGAGTCACCTTTGACAAGTCGGCCGAAAGTCCAGCAGGCTGGGATTTACGGGGCTTGGATACCTTCCCTACCTTCAGTTTCTCCTTACGTTCCCGCAAGGCCTTGGCAGTCAACAACTGACACTTCAAGCAGTCATCCATGTCGTGGCTCTTGCCGAGACACCACAGACAAATGTGAAGCGGATTCATGATCGACATTTTGGAGCCGCAGTCCCGACACTTCTTAAACCCAGTCTTCGGGGCGGTCGGGGTAGTTGACGAAGCATAGTGGGTTTCACCAAAAGCACAAGACGCGCCGAATTTTCAACAATGCAAACATAAGGCTATGGGCGCTGTGCGTGCTACTAATAACATCCGATGACGTCACCCTCGATGGAGGCCTTCGAGGGACATTGACCCAACGCCATCTACACAGGGCGCCGTCTGCCGAAAATATTTCTGAAGCAGCCGAGCTGTGGACATTAAATGTCAAAGATGAGTAATACGTTGGAGGACACAATTTGTTCGAAATGGGACGTTAATATTGCAAAAAGGACCGCAGAGGCATGGGGCTCCCAGACCAGATGTTAAATTACAGGGCGGCACAACTTAGGGCAATGGTCCCACACGAGAGAGGACCCCCGGGAGGCATTGGGTATACTTGGAAAATCAACATATGCTCCCGGAAACGGTGGGGGAATGACTGGGTCCCAAAGGGGAGGCTCCCGAGAAGAATCGGAGAACAACCGATACTTGGGGGTCCACTGGCAGCTAAGCATGGGAGGGAGAGCGGGCGCGATCACCACGTGGACTTCCCCGATGAGCCATATTTGGGCCCCCCCACAGTACGGGACAGCATACCGGAGGTCAGAAGGGATCAGTCATGGTTTGAGGGAGGGATTGCCAGGGTGGGCCAATTGTGGAAGAGAAGGGAATTCATAAGTATTCAGGATTTGGAAGAGGCCCCGAACATAAGTAAACTATCAGTGCTCCTGTATCTTAGACTAAAGGGAATCTATACAGCAGAAAAGTGGAGGGAGCAAATTGAGGGATCTCATGCCCGTGGAAAAGTTCCTGGACGGGTACACGGAAATGAAAGGTCACATCTCGCATCTCTATGGGGCTCTACTAGAACCAAAAGGAGGGGGTGGGGGGCAGTGGAGGTACATCGCCGGAGGTGGGAGAGGGACTTGGGTATGGAGCTGAATGAACACTTTTGGCAGCAGATGTGCAGGAGAGCTTTTAAGACATCCATATCATGCCAGTATAAGCTCCATGGCCTGAAATTATTGCACTGCTGGCAGTACGACCAGACACATCTCTCTCTAAGATGTTCCCCACAGTTAACCCTCAGTGCTGGCACGGCTGTGGTAATACAGCAGACTATTGGAACATGTAGAACTGCCCCAGGGTGCAGGTATACTGAGCCGAGGTCCTGGGTTGGATCAGGGACGCTGAGGGGGCGTGGGGGGGTTGAAAGGGTGCATACTCGACCCAATGTTGGTGCAATTTGGTCTAGAGAGGCGGGGGGACCGGTGGCACGTCTTCTCACCACTGGTGCACTTTATTCTTCTGGCGGCTCGAGCAGGTCGTGCCAGGTATTGGAAGACGGCAGCCCTTCCTACTCTGAAAGAGTGGTCTAATGCAGCAAAGGATACATATTTGATGGAAAACATCACTGGTGCAATTCATGGAGCGGGAGCATCCATAGAGATGGAGTGGCAACAATTCTGTAATACCATTGGATGAGGTGGAGGAGGGCAAATCGGTTATATAGTAAGACTCGGCCGGACAAAAGACGATAGGCGCACATCACAAAGTGCAGTGGACATGGACTAGAGCTCTTGAGACCACTCGGACATTTATTTACTTGTGTACAGCCTGAAATTCCGGAACATAGTTTCACTCAGGGGGGAAGCAGAGGTGTGGGGGCGGGGGTGGTGGAAATTCATGGGGGAAAAGGTACATCAGAATTGTTTATAGAGGGCCCATCCATTGTGTTGGAATGAATTATCAAATGTTTGGTTCTGTTTACAAAATACAAAAAAAAATAAATCTATATTTTAATATAAATGTATGTGTAAGTGTTTCTTTGATGTGCATTACTGACTAGGTTAAGTGTACTTACCTACAAATCACACCTTCCTCTCAATAGAAGCCGGACTGCTCTGCCACTCTACCAAGGTTCTTAAATAGTACAGACCGATACTAAGAGTTGGAGATCTATACACCACTGGCATAGCTTACTAAAGGTCTTACCTCCAAGTGGGAGTTTAGGAAAACCCCCCCAACACCTTTTTCATCCCCTGTACAATAACAGAAGTTTCCATTGCCAGTAAAGGCGTATCTGGAATTGAAGAGGACAATCTTGAAAAAAAAGACAAAAGGCAGCAGGTTTATCATAAGGCAGCAAATCCAAAGCATGCATTGCCTAAGACACAACCAAATAAAATGGTTTGGAAAAGTGAATTGGAATATTTTCTTCCTGAGATGCATCCAATGGCATTGTTAGGAAATATTTTCTATTTGCTGCTTTCCTCGCACAGACTTCTATGGGACACCCTTTCTTTTGGCTTTGGTTTTGACTCCAGGCTACTGACTTTCTGGAGGTCAGTAAAGACTTCTGCTGGAATTCCCTTGTCTTTTTGCTCATTCTTTTGGGAAAACAAAGTGCATAAAACAATTCGTACTGACAGATGTCTTTCTTGGTGAATTTCTTGTATTGTCACAATTGCAAACATCACACTAAAGTGAAATTCAGTTAGGATACTTTGCATTGTTTTAACTTTTTCTGTAGTGGCTTTTTGGTTACATATACAATGTGCCGATGCTAAATTGGTGGCAGTGAATATTTTTCAACTGCGTTTTTTGCTTTTTACTCATGCACTTTTTGCTTTTACTGCAAATGGCTACTAAAGGTGGCCAGCACACTAAAATGGGTTGTCCCACAAGGTGCTTGCTTGTCCTTTGGCTATATTATCCTTTGGCCGCCTTCTTGCCATCTTGGGTCCCGAATTGCATATGAAGCCCTTTCCCGGGGAAAGCTGCTACTTACCCCGGCAAAGACTGATCCAGGATGTGGGGACTAGTACTGTGTACACATATTGGGTGCCTAAATGTCTGTTGCTTGGCAGTTGTGGCCAGAGGCTAGCCATGATTAGATAACTACTGCTAGTTTGATAGCACTGCAAGCTTGAATGGTGCAGATCCTTACCATTGGTGGGCCCTGGGCGAGCTTCCAGTCCAGATCTTGGATTAGAGGTGCACTCATGCAGCCCTTCAGATCATCCTTCGAGCAAAGTCACCTACAAAGAAGAACAACCCGTTGAAAACCCAAGGAAGACCCCTGCAGCTGACCAGCACCAACTATAGTGAAGTAGCGCTCTTCTGACTGATTGCAATAAGATCCTCATCTGTGCTTCGACATCTGGACTGGTGGGAACAACCAGTCTTGACCCCTGCTAGAGGATGCATGCTAAGTGTCCCTGCACCAACCGGTGGACTGACCAGCGCTCTCATAGGCTGCACTCTGCTGCTGCCATCGCTGAGTGCATGCTAGGACCTTCGACTCTTCAACTTGTAAAAGACGAATGCTTCTGCATTTTCGGCCTTCTTGCATCAACAGAAGCCATGTAAGACCTGCTCCTTCGCTCATCCCAGGAAGATCGCCTGTCGTCACTTCATCGTTGTAACCCCCGTTGCAATCAGACTTCTTTGCATCCTGAGGTTGCCTGCTCTCCAGAAGTGATCATTTTATTTGCTTGGGTGTTTAGCTTGAAGGGGCCTGGAGTTCTACGCAGGACGACTGACCGAAACTAAATCCTGTGACCAAAAGTGACGTCTGCACCCACGATCCACTGGGCCTTTATAGGCCAGACCAAGTACAGATGCCCAACGGATCCTGGAAATACAGAAGTAATCACTGGCGAATTCATGGTCAGGGATAAGTTAACATACCTGTTCATTTCCCCCCTTTTCTCCACTGCGTTACAGAGGTGCTAAATCCTATCCCAAAATCACTCTTGCCATTGGTCAGTAGAGGCCTAGTCAAGGATCCTTCCTTGGCCTATCCTGGTGTCTGGGATGGAGTTTGTTAACGTACCCGAACTTTACTTGCCTCTTTGACGTTTGGATCATAACCACTGGCATCATCCAATCTCTTAGTAAACCTACCTGAAAATTATAAATTTTGGAACGGATTACTGTAGGGCACAAGGCTCCAAACCAGATTAGGGCTGGACTCACTAAGCATTATGGAAACTGTTGTGTGGTTATTCTAAAGTGTCTTTATTGAATTTAACATCATCCGCCTACTTACCTGTATTGGAATGGTTTTTGAATCATAGGCTTCCTTCAGTCTTTTATGGGTGAATGTACAGGTCTGTTTTATAGTAAGTGAAAATATTTGCCTGGAGGTTTTAATTTCTTCCTGTGCATTTTAAAGGCCTAATAAATCATTGAATATTATTGTCCTTACCTGTCCAACTTGATTTACTGGTATTGTTCTGTGTGGACTCATTTTAGTCCTAGACTACTCTAAAAGCCATCCTGAGAATACGCCCTGCTGTCCTAACTTTCTCCGATTGGGTTTGGCTATTCTCTGCATCTCCTAAACCATAATAGGTTGGTCTCCAAAGAAAATCAACCTTGAGGGTTAATTTTGGAAATATATCTTAAAAGTCAAACTTATCTTTGGAGGAGGATTTTCTGAAGAAACATCAATAGATTCAGAAGGACGACTAGGGGCCGGATGGGCCACCAGTTACAACCCTTTATATCAAGTTTGAAAGCCAAAACATCCAGCAATTGGTCCAACATAAAATACTGCATGACAATCTATTCAACAATGTCCCAGGACGGCACAGAGTGACCCAGAGCAGTGTCCTCCTCCAGTAAGGCTATAGGAGATTTGGAGGAGTCAAGCAAGATTGAAATTTCAGACCTGGTTCCCCAAGTTATGCTAAACATTTAGTGTCACTTGTCTCAGTACTGGAACATTTGTCAAGACATTCTATACCAAAGACAAAGGTCTATTGGATATCCTCCTCTGAAGAGACCATCCTGGTAGGTGAAGCTTTACTCACTCACTGGGGAACCAAAAACCTGAGGCCGTCCCTTGAAACAATCTAAAGGGTTATAGGAGTCACCCTCTGCATCAGAGATCTGAACTGGCTCTCGAGAAACTGAGACCCTAAAGTTTGGACGGTGAGTACCAGTTTTTGAGTAGGCTTCTTGTGATTGGAAAAATATTCAGATGGTATTGAGCTTGGCACCTAATGAGGTCTACACAGTCATTCCCCTTGTGGTGGGAATGAACCAAAGATGGGAGCCCAGCTCTACCTATTTAGAGGACCTTAGGTACACAGAGTGACCGTTGCCCGTTTAGGACTGTACTGAGGCAGGAACACTCCTCTGCAGCACCCTTTTGACTGTTGTCTGGCGTGAAAAGATCAGCCAGTACCACAGGGCAAGCCTTACAACGCCACTTTCTTACCAAAAGGTACTCACAGTATACGCCCAGATTGAACTACTTACACGTCTAACCTCTCAAAACCAAATATAAACAGTACAAACACAGGGAAATACCCCGACTTGATCCAGATCTACAACACCTTACAGCCAAACCTACCATAATATATTGTAAGGAACCCACAATAAACAGAATTAGTCCCAGCTACATGAAACCAGATTCATAATTGGAAAAGAGACCAGCTTCAAGGCGGCTCCAACACACAACTGAAAATTACAAATGTGGGTCGTGTGTCATCTGTAAATATAAGATACGAACAAAGAAATTGCATTACTTAATGGAAAAAAGCACAACAACAGCTTTATTAACTGCAAGACAACATTAGTATAAATGCTATCCGGTGTGTTTGCAACAAGTAGTATGGGATACATTACTCACCGTAATCGTATTTCTGATGCTTGTATCTAATTAGATCCACTAGATGTCGGCCTATGCACAGCATGTGAAAGCTGCAGAGTATTACAGTTTGTTTTTCGAAACTCGAAAAAGGGCGTCGACACAGGGCGTGCCAGTAATACTATCCCTAGTGTGACGTCCACTGTACCCATGATCCCTCACGCGTCTAGGACCCTCAGATTGTATTTTTTCTGACATGAGGTAGCATGAGGAGTAGCGCGAGTACAGATAATCCAAGCAGATAGATAGAAAGGTAAGACTACAAGCATCCATGCGCCTTCTCTCAGAGGGGAGGAAGGGTGGGTTGCATGTGAATCTAAGCAGATACAAGCATCAGAAATACGATTACGGTGAGTAATGCATCCCTTCTGAGGCTTGTGGAATCTGCATAGATCACATGCTGTGCATAGATTAGCGAGCAGTACCTGAAGAAGGAGGTGGGATGTGAGAAGGGTCATGAGCAAATAAATGTCTTAGAACCGCTTGTCCCACTTGTGTATCTGTCTTGGAATGAGTGTCAATGCAGTAGTGCTGAGTAAAAGTGTGAATAGAGATCCAAGTAGCTGCTTTGCAAATGGTGTCAAGGGGTACATTTGCAATGAAAGCCAGAGTGGCCCCAATGCCTCTTGTAGAGTGGGCCCTATGCATGAAAGGCAGAGTCTTTTCAGAAAGTGAGTAACACAGCTGGATACAGTTAATAATTCACTTAGAGATGGCACCTTTAGAGATGCAACCCCCCTCTCTGCCTGTAGCTACGGAGACATACAGCTGATCTGTTTTCCTTAGAGGTCTGGTCTTGTTTACATAGTAGAGGACCGCCCTACGCACATCTAGTGTGTGTAGTTTCACCTCAGCCGAGCTTTGTGGGTCTTGGAAGAAAGCCGGAAGCTCGATGTACTGGTTCACGTGGAATTTTGAAATAAACTTAGGTGAGAACCTAGGGTGTGTGCGTAAAACCAGTTTATCTTTATGGACAGTAAAGACGGGATCTTGCAATGACAGAGCCTGAATTTCAATGACTCTTCTTATAGATGTAATTGCTACTAAGAAGGCCATTTTGTAAGTCAGGTGTTTGAGACTGCTTTTGTGCATGGGCTCGAATGGGGGTCCCATGAGCTTAGATAGCACCACGTTAAGGTCCCATCCAGGTGGTGGGTTTGAAATAGGAGGGTGAAGTCTCTTTACTCCTTCCATGAAGGCTTTAACTACTGGTATTTTCCACCACAACACCTTGTTATGGGAAGTGGTGTATGCTGACAGGGATGTCAGGTGTACCTTCAGTGAGTTAAAAACCAGTCCTGCGTCCAGCAGGTGGAGCATGTATGTAACAATAGTGGAAGGAGTGCAATCAACTGGGTTGATTAGTTTATTCTGGCACCAGATAACAAATCTCTTCCATTTGTCAAAGTAGCAGTGCCTCGCGTTAGGTTTCCTAGATTCCTTTAGGATGTCCATACACCTCTGTGGTAAATTGAGATGTCCGAACTTTATGACCTCAGGAGCCATGCTGCCAGGTTCATTGAGATGGGTTGAGGATGCACTGTTTGACCTTGGTGCTGGCAGTAGGTTGTCCCAGCTCGGACGTTTGATGGGTTCGCACACCGCCAATCTGCGTAAGTGTGGGAACCACGGTTGTCTTGCCCACATGGGAGCAACTAGGATGAGCGTCATCGATTCTCTGTTCATCTTGTTGACCACCTTCCTGATTAGAGGAGTTGGTGGAAAAGCATATGCAAACATCCCTGACCAGTTCATCCACAGGGAGTTCCCCTGGGAGTCTGGTTGGGGGAACCTGGATGCAAATCCTGGTCATTGTCTGTTTTCGCTTGTGGCGAATAGGTCAATAGTGGGGAAACCCCACTGAGAGAAGATATCTTCTACGACTTCTCTGTGTAGACACCATTCGTGTTCCTCTGGGAGGGGGTCTCTGCTCAGAGCATCCGCTAGGGAATTGAGATCCCCTGGAACATGTTGCGATGACAGGAAGATGTTCCGTCTGAGTGCCCATATCCAGATTTTCTAGGCAAGCTTGGACAGATTTGGCGACCGAGTCCCTCCTTGCTTGTTCAGGTAGAACATGGCTGTAGTGCAGTCTGTCCGGATTTGCACTGACAGACTTAACAGGTAGGGCTTGAACGCTTGAAGTGCTCTGAATACTGCCAGAAGCTCTAACAGGTTGATGTGATTCTTGGCCACTGAGTGCGACCAGAGACCCTTAGCTGTGTGGCGGAGATGGTGAGCTCCCCACCCCGTCAGGCATGCATCGGTTGTGACTACCGCCTGTATTTCGGGATCGTAAAAGGGTTTCCCCCTGGACAGATTCTCTCTTGTCCACCAGTGAAGGCTTTGTACAAGTGTTGGCGAAACAACCACTAGATCGTCCCACTGACCACTTGCCTGAGACCACTGTTTCGCCAACCATTCCTGCATGGGACACATGCGCATGCGCAGGCGCGCGTGGAGGACCAGGTAAATACATGACGCCATCATGCCCAGCAAACGCATTGCTTTTTGTACCGTTATCTGGCGACCAGACTGATATTGCGGAATTTGCAGCAGTATGTTCCGAATTCTTTCCTCGGAAGGAAAGGTCAACCCCTCTTGAGTGTCTAGGATAGCTCCTGGGAACTGTTTGGATGTGCTTGGCACCAGACTTGACTTTTTCTTGTTTATTGAGAAGCCCAATTCGAAGAGGAGGTCGATAGTCCTTTTAATGTTTGCTCTGCAAATTACTGGGCCCCCCCCCGTGATGAGCCAGTCGTCCAGGTAAGGGTACACTGGGATTGCCTCCCTGAGTAGGTGTGCTGCCGCCACCGCCAGTACCTTGGTAAATACCCTTGGAGCCGAAGCTATCCAGAAGGGCAGTACCTTGAACTGGTAGTGCCGACTGTCCACCTTGAAGCGCAAGTACTTTCTTTGCGCTGGGAACATGTAAATATGAAAATAGGCATCTTTCATGTCCAATGTTGCCATGTAATCCACCTTTTTTAGGAGGGGGATTACCTCCTGGAGAGTAGTCATGCGAAACTTTTGGGGCTCGACATACTTGTTTGCAGGCCGTATGTCCAATACTGGGCGCATTGTAAAAAAATGTTTGGCACAAGGAAGTAAGTTGAATAAATATGCTTGTTTACCTGATGTCCCGGGACGAGTTCTATCGCGTCCTTTGCTAGCAGATTGACAATCTCCTCGAGGAGGATCTTCTGGTGGTCCAAGGAATGTATTTTTTGTCGTGGAGGATGGTTTCTGGGACACTAACTGTTCTATGCAGTACCCTGCGGATACTGTGGACAGCACCCATCTTTCTGAAGTGATCCCTTCCCAAGCTTGGGTGAAGTTGGAAATGCGTCCTACTGGGGTTGCGTGAGAAGGGACCCTGAACGGAGCGTCACTGTTTTGGTGGAGGTGTGCCGCCTCCTCTACTGGGGCTGCCTCTACCTTTTCCGCGTCCTCTTATTACCCCTGCCGTAACCCTGGGTAGACTGTTGGTTATTATTGCTCCACGGTGTACCCTGCCCCTGGGAATAGTTAGATCCTCTGGCAATTTTGGCCGCATGGGTGACGAAAATTGCCATTCCGTCTCCGATTAGGGGGTTTATTAGTTAGTTGGCCTAGGGATTTCAGTGTTTCATACTCGTCCTTGGCATTTAGCACGTCCTCGACCGCCTTACCAAACAAAAGATCCGGCTCCACCGGTTTATCTAACAATGATGCTTGGGTTTCAGCTTTGAACCCAAACTGCCATAACCAAGCGTGTCTCTTGATAACAGTTCCTTCTGCTATCAATCTGCCGGCGTTATCCGCGGCATCAAAGGTTGCTTTTAAAATGCAACCAGACACGGCTCTTTCCTCCGCCGAAACTCGTGCCAACTGGCTCTTTAAGGGTTCTAGGGCGGAGTCTGAGAGTGCCGCGACTTCTTCCCACTGATGGCAGTTGTAGCTGGCCAACAGGATGGTGGAGTTGGCAATCCTTGCCCGGTAGGCGGAAGTGGAGGCTACTTTCCTGCCCAACCCAGTTTCTTGCTCTTCTTTTTGGGAGGAGCTTCGGCCGATGACAAGGATGTTCCAGCCCTCTTACGGGTGTTTGTAACAACCAGGGAGTCCGGCTTCAGATGCCCCCTTATATACAGTGGTTCTGATTGGGCTGCCCTGAAAAGTTTCTCAATCCTGGGGTTCACTGCTCTGGTGAGGTTAGGATTTATGAGTGAAGGGTCTATTCTCCTCTGAATAGACTTCAGGATAGGGATGGCCTGAGCAACAGGCCTCCTTTCTCCCACTAACTCTTCGGCGAAGTCCCTCTCCTCTTGAGCACACTGGGTGTCCATGTGGAAATGTTCACCTGCTCGAGACAGAACTTCATTCAGGAGAGGTTGGTTGTCGACAGGGGAGTCGGTAACCGGGGGTTTCTTCTCTACCGGCGAATCTACTCTGTAGGTTTCCGGGTCGTCCTCATCCTCTTCTTGGTCCTCATCATCCCCAGAGTAGCCCGTACCAGTTTGTTCTTCCAACATGCCCAAATCTGGATCCTCACAAAAGGATGTCTCTCCTTGATACTGAGAGTAGGGCTGTACATAGAAGGGGTCTGAAGACCGTGTTGGTGTTTCAAACCGGGACTTTTTACTTGGAGGTATAGGATCCTTAGAGCCTGAGGGTGCTGACCCGTCGGGAGTATAAGAGAAAGTGTTCAGGGTTTTTTGCGTAAAAATCTGCCAATGATGACATCCTTGACTTGACCCTGTCTATGTCATCCCTCGACCATTCTCTAGAACTGGGTAGGACTCTTTCTGGAAGTTTCTCTGACTTATCCTGACTAGACTTGGTGGTCTGAGTAGGGGTCTTTGTGATAGCAGAAGACTTGGACTTGTCTGTGTTTATGAGTGGAGTGTCTTAAAGGTGTGGAAGTAGGCAGAGGCTGCTTCCTTTGTTGTTTTTACCCCTCCCCGTGAGTGGAAGAGTGTTTTCCCTGTTTTTTCAGCCCTTCGGAACCTTTTGACGCCTGGCGTCGAGGTTCGGGGGTAGTGACCCTATCCTTCGAGTGTGGAGGTAGGGGTTCGGGAGCCACCGTAACGCGGTCTGCGGGCGCCGACTGCTGGAGTGCGGTCTGGGGATGGAAGTCGGCTTTGTCCTCCGACGATCGAACTTCCGTTACCTTGGGGAGCGAGGCACTCTTGGCAACAGTGGATGATTGCCTGGAGTCATGCTGCGATCTTGATCGAGAACGCCCAGAGGACGCCGATTCGGACCATTCTCTATGTGCCTCTTTCCGAGAACTCGACGTGCGCGTCGAGTCCCGGTTGGACTTCATGTGTTTTGTGGAAGTGCTGTGGGAAGCGCTCGTGTCGCCGGGGGTCTTCCCCATAGCCGCCCTGCCGGACGACCTTCCGAGGTCGGGGACTTGCGCTCTGCTGTCTTTCGACGCCATAATGCCCTCGCCGTCCGAAAGCACGACGTCGCTACCATCGCTGAAGGCGCCATCCGCTGCCATGGCCTCTTGACGCCTGGCGTGGTGGGCCCAACGCTTGATCGAACGGTCCTTAAGTGTTTTGGGTTTAAACTTACTACACGCTCTGCAGTTCGCCTCGGGGTGGTCCCTCGGCAAGCAGAGATTGCATGTGTCGTGGCTGTCGACCCAAGGGTATTTGCGGTTGCACTTGGGGCAGAATTGGAAAGGTGTACCCTCCATACGCACCTTGTGGCAGCGGGCTTGTAAGTGTAGGAATATATAAGAATGTACCTATATACCAAAAGAGTGTAGAGTATGTCCACCCCCCACTCTCCTTACTTGCAGGGCCGAGGCCAGCGGCCTTCCAAGGCCCGGGCCGAGGCCAGAGGCCTTCCTAGGCCCGGGCCGAGGCCAGAGGCCTTCCTAGGCCCAAATCCGTCGTGCAGCTGTCGACGGTCGAATTCTTCTCCGGGCCGGCGTTGAGTGTGGAAGTTCGGTGACTCGACATTGGGGTGGAGAAATGGTAAACTTAACAATATTTAGCAAAAGTATGGCTAAGGCCAGGGAACTCCGCGAAATGCTTCCGACCAGTATGGCGGAAAAAAACAATCTGAGGGTCCTAGACGCGTGAGGGATCATGGGTACAGTGGACGTCACACTAGGGATAGTATTACTGGCACGCCCTGTGTCGACGCCCTTTTTCGAGTTTCGAAAAACAAACTAATACTCTGCAGCTCCCACTAGATGTCGGCCTATGCACAGCATGTGATCTAAGCAGATTCCACAAGCCTCAGAAATTACGTTACATTTCCTGGTTGTGCTTCCAAGAATACTGGAACATATAAAAAATAATAAAAAACAGAAACAAATACCCCTTAGTAGTACATTGGATGGAAAACCAATTATCCCAAATAGAAAAAAATAAATGCACTGGAAGTACTGAAATAAAAATTTCAAAAGTGTGGAAACAGAAAAATCAAATTACGACAAGCAGGAGCAATATGGATCAACAAAATTGATGGTTATAATGAAGATTGGAACTATGTGTTTCTTTAACCCCTTAAGTGCCAAGTGCGAGGTCCTTGGGATTATCTCCCTGTTGCCAAAAACGAGATACCTAGTCCTTGGCACTTAAGGGGTTAATGAAAGAACGTTAGAAGGCATTGAATGGCGAAATACCGAAATCAACGAAAAAGGCCTTGGCACTGGGGGTTCGGGGAACCCATGGCAGTTAAAAGGTTAAAGATACAGTATGCATTTGTTAACATGCACTTACAATATTGTAGTTATCATAGCAAATAGTACCCAAAGCAAATTAGACCTCTGGGATAACATGTCATAATAGGTTTCTCTTCTACATAAAGAAAAAAGTCAATATCTAATATTATTCTTATTACATCACAAATGCGACTTACTTGCTTTACTGTCAACACAAACAGCTGCCATGTGTACGATGTAATGTTTAAATTCATACAATGACATTATATATCACAAAAATGTAGGCACCGAAATGGATTTCATGAAGTTGGCGTCCTCTTGGTGAGCTCAAAAAAAGCGTGGATTTTTAAACCGAGAGAGACTCTCCCCTACTTAAATTTTAAAAGATAGAATATTTTTAAATGATATCCTCATTCTCCTTCACAGATTTCATTCACATTACATTTTCAGTCTAATAAACTGAGCCATGTTGACCTTTTCTCACCATTTGTAATCGGTTAGCATATGTACGAATTTCAACACATGCAAAGATGGTAATTCATAACAAATAAACAGTTAAAGCTCAGAAAATTTACATATTCCTTTACAAATGGTGAAGTATCCAATTCATTATGCAAATTCATTAATATCAACTTGCTTACTACATAATTTAGGTGTACCAAGTAACTTGAGCATCTGCATGATTTAAAAATGGTAATCCTCCTCATGAGTTACAGAGATGGTGAAATACGTGTTGAGGATTCAAAGTTAGAGGTTTTAAGGGTATTTGTGTACCAAAATATGAGGATCAATCATTATATGGAAAAGGACTGAAGATGTAAAAGGACTGAAGATTTATAATTGAGCAATCTAATCGTGGATATTGAAGAGTTTATACATTTTGAGTATCTCACTGATTTAACAGAATATTCAATGAACATATCGGGAAACAGAATTAAAAAAGAAAACCTGATAAACTGATCAATTTGATAGGATATTAAAGGATCTGAGGATTTCACTAAATAAAAAAAAAGCGATTCAATTGAAACTGAGGACAATATTGATTCAACATATGATCAACTAAACATAAAAACCTAACGGTTGATTTTAAAATTGTAACAACCCCGATTTTACTAATATATGATATGATTTTGAAACCATTAATTATAAAGAACTTCTTACAGCAATACATTACTTTATTTTCTCTTTTCACGCAATTGTGTCGTCATTATTTTTGACAATTCACACATCAAATGTATCTTTAAACAAATACGCATTATCATCCAGACGATAAGACAATTTTAAGGATTCACTAGAAATCATTAGAGGAATGTCTAGTGGACTGGATGGTGCATTTATACAATAACATTTTCATAAAGTTGCACATATGCAGAATTACAATCCTGCTATTCAGCGTTTCCCCCAATTTTAACCTTGTCTGGAGTGAAAATTCATCAAGTACAACAGGGCAAACTAGTGCACTATATAAATACCTGATTGATTAAAGGTTTGTTTATTTTGAACCTGTCAAAATTTAAGCTATGGAACAAGTTGGGTACCTGTAACTGTTCTTCTCCAGCATGGTTCTGGCATAGATTCACATGCTCGTGAATATTCCCAGTCAGGCTGGGAATCCTCGGTAAGAAAAAAACCAGTTTCACTTTCGTTTCTAGAATGTCTTTCTCCTATAAACCAATTACTGAGCTCTGGGTCATACTGCCCCCAGCCAATGACTGCCCTCTCTCTAAGGCCCTCCTCTTGTAGCCATCTTCAGATTTGGAAGCACAAAGTGGCAGTATGACCAAGAAGAGTCGCAGAGGGGAAGGAGGGAGGGTTTGCATGTGAATCCATGCCACACCCATGCTGGAGAACAACAGTTACTGGTAACTTGTTCCTTCTCCAGCATGGGGTCTGGCATGTTTTCATATGCTCATGAATAAAGAAGACAAGCGATACATACAAAGACAACAACAGGAGGTGGAAAGGCTCAACAGATGCAATTACTCTTACCTACTCACCAGGCTCATTTCCGAGCGAACAGGTTGCGTAGCACTGCTTGCCCAACTCTTCCCTGGAATCACTGTCAATGCAGTAGAATTTTGTGAAGGTGTGCGCAGACTATGTAGCATCCTACAGATGTCCAGCAGGGGCACACCAGACAGGAACGCCGTCGTCGTAGCGATCACTCTGGTAGAATGGGCTCTCCGACGGCAAGGCAGCAGTCGGTTTGCCAACCGGTGACATTGAATGATGCAGACAGAGAGCCACTTGGAGATGGAAGCCTTGGACAAGGCCTTCCCATGGTTCACAGGACCAAAGTTCACAAAAAGCTGAGAAGTTTTCCGGAACCTCTTTGTGGGGGCCACATAAAACTTCAGCACTCGAGCCACATCCAGCAAGTACAAAGTCCTTTCAGTCGGAACCTTGGGCATGTAGGAGGGGTGCGTCTGCAGCACCACCCTTGCCTTGTGGAAAGTCATGTAAGGCTGCTTGCAGGACAGGGTCTGGATCTCACCTACTCTCCCGGCAGAGGTGATGGCCACGAAAGCGGTCTTCCAAGACAGGAACTTGAGCGGCCTTTCCAAGGTAAGAAGAATGCATCACCCATGCTCCCCGGCTGGGGAAACTTGCTGGCAAAATGCCGGCACTTGGTGTTTGTCGCCGTCACAAACAGCTCGATCTGGGGACTGCCACACCTGAGCAAGAGGTTGTCCACTTAATCCTGCCGAAGCTTCCACTTGTGGCAAGTGCGTAGCTCCCTGCTGAGGGAGCCAGTGACAGTGTTTTTGACTCCCGCCAGGTGGAAGAGAATGAGGAACACCCCATAGGCGACGACCCAGTGCCACAACTGCTGCGCGCCTCTGGAGAGCGCCGGGGGTCTGGTGCCCCCCCTGCTTCCGAATGTAAAACATTGTGGTGGTATCGTCTGTTAAGACCCTCACCACTTTGCCCTTGAGGGATGGAAGAAATGACTTGAGTGCCCAAAACACAGCCCGTAGTTCCAGGACGTTCGGCTGTAGCACGTTCTCCTCCGGCAGCCACAGGCCTCTTGCATGGAGACGTCCAGTTTGATGCATGATGAGATCATGCCAAGCAGCGACTTGATGGTCCTCACTGTGGCAATCTTCACTGCTAACAGCCATTGCACGTCAAGCAGGATTTTGCATAGTTCACTGAGAACCCCAGATCCGTCAGCAGCCGGACGGTCCTCTTCGTCTGATCGACCGGGGTGACCTTTGACTTAGCCAAGATGAGCCAGTCATCGAGGTATGGGTACACATGAATTCCCTTTAGTAGATGGGCCGCCACCGGAACCAGGCACTTCGTAGACTCTGGGCGCTGACTTCAGTTCGAAGGGGAGAGCCTTGAACTGGTAGTGATTCCCTTGTACGAAGCGCAGGAATTTGCAATGTTTTAAGTGAATGGGGACGTGGAAGTACGATTCCTCTAGATCCAACGACGACATACAGTCTCCCTACAGTTTCCCTCCTCCAATTGGCTGAGCACATGCTGCAACGTGACCATCCTGGACTTCTGGGACTTGATGTACTTGTTTAGTCATCGTAGATCGAGAATGGGCCTCCAGCTCCCAGTCTTCTTTCTTACTAGAAATTATCTGGAGTAAACTCTTGAGCCCCGGAGTCGCTTTGGAACCAGCTCTATTCGCCCCTTTTCTTAACATGGCCCGAACCTCCAGCAACAGCGGGGGGATGTGTTGCTCCTTTCGGGCCAAAAGTGGTATTCGCTGACACTTGATTCAACACTGCGTTTCTTTTGGTTTTTGGGAGTCTGAGAAACTCCACAGGCCTCATCTTTGCATTGTAACAGAGAACCCTCAGTGCAGTGGCACAGGGAAGTCTCTTAAGATTCACCACAGGTTTAAATACCTTCTCTTGGTGAAACTACTGTTTCCAAGATCAGCTAAGTGAAGGCTACTTAGTATCCCCACACACCCCCCCCTCTGTCTAGTTTCTCATGTAACCTTTTTTTTATGTTACCATTTCTACTATTAATGGCTGGTGGCAGTGGTTTACTTTGAACTACCATTGGGAGTTTTTACTGCGGGCTGCGTTTGCAGCTGCAGTAAAGCACCCATGGGTGCCCATTTTGTCAAAATGGCTCGGTCTTCTTTTTTTGCCATTTCTTGCTAGAAAGGTCCTTCTTGAGATTTACTCTGCACGTCAAACCAGGTTTAGTCCCTTTGTTCGCTTTGTCTTTGGTGGGATTCACGACTGAAGCCCGCCTCTGTCTCCAGTATGTCTAGCAGGGGCAGAAGTGAGGGAGGTGCCCGAAACTCCTTGTGCTTGTCAGGGAGTATTGTCATAAATGTACTAATTCCCTCCACCTTAGAGACCCCCAGCAACTTTTCTGGATTTTGAGGACTTGTTTTTTTTTTTTAACCTGGAGAGAGCAAGACCCTTTTTCCCACCCTCTCATATATTTTAAAGTGATTTTTGAACACTTTCTTTTGGTTATGGAGCCTAACAAACTCCATAGGCATCACCTTTTACATTGTGTCACACAGCAACTTCAGTGCAGTGGCACAGGGAAGTCTTCCAGATTTTCCCAAGGTTTAAATACCTTCTCTGGGATAAGCAACTGTTTTTAAGAGCAGTAAAGTGAAATTGACTTTACTTACATTTGTAACTTTCTATCCACAGCACACACTAATTACACTAGGGTGCTGGAGGGGTTACTTAGTATCCCCTTTGTCTAGCTTTTCATGTAACATTTTGATGTTACCCTTTCCTCACTGAATGGTTAGCGGCAGTGGTTTACATTTAACTACCGTAGTGTGCATTTACCGCAGGCTGCGTTTGCAGCTGCAGTAAAGCACCAAAGGGTGCCATTTTGTCAAAATGGCCCGGTCGTCTTTTTCGCCATTTCTTTGTGAAAAGGTCCTTCTTGAGATTTACTCTGCGTGCCAAACCAGTTTTGGTCCCTTTGTTCGCTTTGCCTTTGGCAGGATTCACGAGTGAAGCCCGCCTCTGGCTCCAGGGTGTCTGTCAGGGGCAGGAAGTCAGGGAGGTGCCCGAAACTCTTAGTCTCCTAGGAGACCCAAATGCACTCTGTGGAGATTGGCCGGCTGACTGTCCGGCAAGGACAGCCACCCTGCTGGGTGACTGACAACTAGGCTGGAATGAATGGGAGAAACATGAATAAAAGGCGAGGCTTTTGGCTTGGAAGGCAGAGTCGACCACTGGACAAAGGAACTGAAGAAGAACTTGAAGATGACACCTGCTGCCACTCCTGGACCGTTTGTTTTCCCGGTGAAGCCCTGCTGCTGTGCTCAAACTCCAAATTCGTATCGACAGAGAAGCCTTGAGTTGGTGGGACCAATCAACTCCAAACTAAGTCACATGGACATCTTCTCTGAGCTGGTTGAATTTCCACAGAGTTGCTGCTGGAAAGCGAATAGCCAGGGCGAGGAACACCATATTGTGTGTGTTGCTTTTAAGTTGATCAAGCGCTCCAGGAAGATCCACCGGACTCCCAGGAAGCAGGACTGACCGAGCCTGGGCCCTCTCAACATAGTGAGGGACCACAGAAGCAAGGCAACTCCATCTTGACAGTCAGGAACCGTGGGCTATTTGCGGAAGTCGTGAGGAGCTGAAACACCGAAGTGCCACTTGTTTGAAGATTACCGGTTGCAAGCGGTGACGGTCCCATTGCAGTGCAGGAGTCACCAGAAGTCCTCCCTCTTGTCCCCATGACTGAGGCCCAGAGCTGTACAGAAATAGGAGTCATCTGCTGCACTTTTTCTTCAATCCAAAGGTACTGTAAAGTCTGAGAGAACTTACCTCTTATTGTAGAGTTGCTTGCATCTTCTAATACTCACACGCCTAAACAGCTTGTGGCCCTACATTGATTCTTCTGGTCTTCAAATAGACTTTTTCCCATTGACTTTGGCTTAACCTGTTATACTGAATGACTCTGCTTAAGGGATCCAAAAGTATTTGCCCATTTAAGAATATTTGTGATCTCTTGTTTGTTCTAAAAACCTTTTCGTTTGACCAATTCCTACGAAGGCTCTAAATGCTACAGTAAGATATTAATGTCCCCAGCACTCTAGCTATTAAAGTCACCTTACGGTGTAGGTTGTGACTGTGGGCCATGCCAAAAGACTCTTTACTGATTTAAGCAAATTAAGAGTGTGTATTTTGGGTGGCCAGCGAGCACGGGATGAGGACGTGATCCCTCGGAGCTCCCGCGGCCGTCAGCCAAAATCCTGGAAATATCCTGTAATTCGGGCACTACAACGGCGGAAAATATATCCAGGCGCAGCGGAACCCTGGGCGCTTAGATCGGCATAATACCGACCCGAACCGCAGCTCCAGTCGGGAGCAATTGGTCCGAGAAGCCCGAGACGCCGGCAACGGACAAGATGGCCGCCGGAACAGCGGCCTAGAAGGGGAAGCGTAATACGGCGCCAACTGCAGGAGGCAGACGCCCTGCCCCGCTGGGGCCTGAAGCAGCCGCGCAGAACCACAACGGAAAACGGAAAGCGGAGAGCGGAGGCGAGATCGTGGACTCCTGCCGGGCGGAACGAATCGTAGAGAGGGAGCCGCCTGCGACTGGGAAGGTAGGCGGTCCCCACTGCCGGCCACATCACACCGTGTGCTTCCGAGCGCACGCGAATCCAACCCCCCGCACCCCCCTGCGGATGCGTTTGACCACCGGAGAGGCAGACACCCTGACCGGCTGGACCTGCTGGAGGGCGAAGGCGGGACACGAACCCGTGGAACGAGTCACACGGCGGGGGCTGCCCGCAACTGAGAAGGTAGGCGGCCCCGCTCCTAGAGACCACATCCAGCTGTGTGTTTTCGGGCGCACAGGGGCCCGGCCCCCGCGGGAGCGCTGTCTCACTGGGGGCAGCCTTGACTCCGGCCCACGGGATAGAGCGGGCGGAGGGTTAGGACTCTGGGGATCGGAGTGGAGAGAGCGGCACTGAGGCGCCGGAGACGACGCACCAAGCCACTGAGTGACCTGAGGCTTGGTGCTTGGAACGCAACCTGTGGACTGACCTCTTAGCGATCCCACAACGAGAGGCCAACAATCAAGCACACAGTGCGGCAATAGAGGAGTAGAGGCAAACCCACTCATCAACCGTTGGGCGCCACCAGATCCTACCAGCTCCGGAACGGGGTGCCGCACCTGCCCGCCCTACAAACAGCCTCAAGAAGCATACGTCGCAAAGCCTTATCAACAGTGCGTGAGTGGGGCCAATCTCCCGAGGCCCACCTTCAGATATGGGTAAGGATAAGGCAAGAGGCACGACAACGCAGAGCAAAATAGAACAGTATGCGACCCCCGCCCAAGCCCTCCCGCCGGAACAACCCGGTACTACCGCAACACCAGAAACGGAGGAGAACATTTCGCTGAAGGATGTCATGAACGCCATAGCAAGTTCGAGAACCTCGATGGAAAAGAAGATGGATGGCATCAGCGCAGATGTGTCATTATTACGCCACGACCTCCAAAAACTCACAGCCCGCACTGGAGAAGCCGAGGGTCGAATATCAGAAACAGAGGACAATGTAAGGACGATGAACCAGCAAATGTCAGGAGCGCTAGCTCGCCTCAGAGCATTGGAAGAAAGAGTGGAAGAGGGGGAGGGCAGAGCGAGACGAAACAACATTCGGATCCTCGGTCTGCCGGAGAAATCGGAAGGAGCAAGCATGGAACTGTTTCTAGAGCAATGGCTCGCAGACATCTTTGCCCCCAAGACCTTGTCGAACTTCTTTTCAATTGAACGGGCCCACCGAATGCCAACTGGCAGGCAAATCCCAGGTGCCCCACCCCGCACAGTGATTGCGAAACTGCTGAACTATAGAGACCGAGACGCAATACTCCAAATGGCCAGAGCCAAGGGCACTATAACGTTCAATGGCTCCAGAATAGGTTTTTTCCCGGATTTCACTAGAGAAGTGCAAAGAGCCAGACAATCCTTTGGCCCTCTCAAAAAACGTCTCCAGACCCTCAACGTAAAATACGGACTCCTATTCCCGGCGCAGCTGAAGATATACTTTAATGGAACAACTGTGCACTTCACGGACCCAGCTGAAGCTTGGAACTGGGCAGCAAGACACCTGGAGGGCGACTGGAGGCCAGACGGAAGAGAGGGTAACGGCAGGAATCGCCCAAGGCGGGACAGGGCACCTCCTGAACCCCCGCAGCACCAACCCCAGGCACAGCCAAACAGAGATAATGACTGAAATGGAGAATAAGGTACCCACTCGCAGTTACGCTTTGAGCCCTGGCGCCATGTTATTAGTCCATGCTAACAGCGAATTAACTGTGAACCCGATGTCTGTGTAACTGACGGCCCGGTCCACGTAACCCCCACGGCCGGAACAAGGCAACTTAGGACTAAGTAGTGTTATACCACTTGAGGAATAGTCCTGGGTTGATGAGTTGACTGTCCCCTGACAGTCGGTTGTATTTGTATGTTTGGGCGACAGGTACTTCAAGTTGGGGTGGAGTATAGGGTGGGGGAAGAAAGGGAAAGTTTTAATGTTGTTTTGTTAGCTCGGATTCATAGCACGCCCAACCACAGACCTGAGAACAGTCCGCTGTACATTACACCCTGCTGTACTATGTATTGGAACCATATCCCCAACAGACACACCAAGGGGAGGCAGCTCTCCCGACCCAAACACCCTGCGCGTCCTTTAACGGAAAGCTCTAGATGACACACCCACAAGCACACCCACCCCCACCCGATCGCCCCAGGTCCCTTAAGCTGCTTAGTTGGAATGTGAACGGAATGGGCTCTGGGATTAAAAGACGCCTGATTAAACAGCTGTTGAATAGGCATTCTCCCGATTTGGCCCTACTATCGGAAACGCACCTAGCGGGAACACACTGCACCTTTTTTCAGAGAACAAATTACAGGACCGCATTCCATGCAGGGTACACGATGGGATCCAGGGGCACCCTTATTCTTATACACAAAAGGCTCCCGTTCTCCCCACAGGTAGTGGAATTGGACCCACGGGGTCGCTATGTACTCATTCTAGGTACACTCTGGGGCGAAACGCTGGCCATTGTATCAATATATTCCCCACCCGGACTGGGCCAGGGACTCTTGGAGGATGTCACCGCTCTCCTGGGGACACACCACCCAGATCGATGGGTCCTGGGGGGAGACTTTAACGACGTCATGTGCAATGCTATGGATCGTACCCATCTTAGAGGGCGTAACCCAAATGCTCCCACGAAACTCTCCAACTTTGTGTCTGCCTTGGGCCTCCGAGATGTGTGGCGCGAATTACATCCCCAGGATAGAGGCTACTCATTCCACTCGGGAGCACATGGCTCCCTCTCTAGACTTGATTACCTCCTGGTCCCGAACACAGACCTACATAGGGCAATATCTGCTGAATACCTCCCTCGTGGAATCTCGGACCACTCCCCCCTATTGATTGAAATACGAACACACTTTGTAACCCCCCCTAGAACGTGGAGGCTAAACAGCTACCACCTTGGCTTCCCAGAGTTGGTAGACCGCCTTACGGAGCGGTCTGATGAATACTTTGACATAAATATACCAGCAGTGGATGACCCGGTGGTGGTGTGGGAGGCCTATAAAACGGTGCTGCGTGGGGAGATCATCTCCTGGGTAGCAAACAAAAAGCGGGAGAGACTCCAAAAAATAGTAGAGGCAGAGGCTGAAATGGTCCAGGCCGAAAGCACGCATATACTTGACCCCACCCCGCAGACTCAAAGGTTCCTCAAACAAACCACAGAAACCCTCAGAAATATCATGCTAGATAATGCCAAACAGGCTCACTGGGACACCAGAGCGAGGATATACGAGCTGGGAGACAAGGCGGGCAAGATGCTGGCCTGGCTGGAGAGGAGGGAGGAGGGGAGACGTCATGTCAGGGAGATAGTTGCCCCAAATGGAGTTGGGCATCAGACGGACGCGGACATAGCAGAAGCATTTGCCCAGTTCTACGCGGAACTCTACCGAGCCCCGACAACACCTTTCGACCCGACCCTATTGGATGAGATTACACTCCCGGTTCTGACACCACAACAACGGGAGGAGCTAGACTCGGATCTCGCTGAATCCGAGATAGCCGAAGCCCTAGCGCAACTCCAAACAGGGAAAACACCGGGCCCCAATGGCTTCCCGGCCGAGACCTGGCAGAGACTTGGAGGGAATAAAATGGCGACCCCCCTATACAGGATGTTTCTTGGTGCCCGCGACCAGGGCACCCTCCCACCTGACCTGTGTAAAGCCACTATTGTGGTCATTCCCAAACCCGATAAGCCCCCGGAGCAGTGCGCCTCTTACCGGCCTATCTCGTTAATTAATAGCGAAGCCAAGGTTCTTGCGAAGCTCCTTGCCAACCGGCTGCAATCAGTAATCCATACCTTGATCCACCCGGATCAGTGTGGCTTTATGCCACACAAATCAACGCGCATGAACCTGCGCCGGCTCCATCTGGCGCTGGAGCGGGCCCCGATCATTGACACCCCTCTCGCCCTACTGGCAGTAGATTTTGAAAAGGCCTTCGACTCGGTTAGGTGGGACTGCCTTTGGGAGGTCATGAAGCGCATGGGGTTTGGGGACAGCTTCCTGAAATGGGTGAAATTACTCTACACGAACACTCGAGCGGAGGTCAGAGTGAATGGTTGGTCGTCTCGGTCCTTCCCGTTGGGAAAGGGCACGAGACAGGGATGTCCCCTTTCTCCCCTTCTCTTTGCCCTGGCAATTGAACCTCTGGCCCTTTGGCTTCGACAAGACGCTGCATGGACGGGGTTCAGATGGCCTGAAGGACATGAGGACCGTGTTTCCTTGTATGCAGATGACCTCCTGATTTACCTGGGAGACCCAGCTCAGTCCTGCCCCAAGGTGACGCAGATGCTTGCCCGGTTTGGCGTCCTTAGCGGGCTTAAAATCAATTGGGGGAAATCAGTTCTCTTCCCGGTGAAAGGCAACGTGCAGGCTGACCCTCGGGAATGCCCGTACCGAACAGAACCGCAAGGTTTTCGATACTTGGGGATCTGGGTGACCACAAACCTGAGTGAATACACACTACACAATTTTCAACCGGTCCTTGACCGTTTCGTTAATGACGCCCACCACTGGAGACTTCTTCCTCTTACGCCCATGGGAAGAGCCGCACTCTTTAAGATGATAACTCTCCCAAGGTTTCTCTATGTCTTACAAAATGCCCCGCTATGGATCCCGTTCTCCGACTTTGGGCGGGTTGAATCCCTTTTTCGGGAACTAATATGGGGGGGTGGTCAACCGAGGATAGCGCTCACTACGCTCCAAAGATCGGTCTGGGAGGGTGGGATAGGAGCCCCGCGCCTCCAAACATATTATTGGGCTGCACAGCTGGCAGTAGTCAACGACCTGCTTCATGGAGATACGGAGCTCCCCCACATCAAGGCCGAGGTTGCAGCCATGCACGATACCGACCCGTGGCAACTGCTATACCAAACTCTTCCGAGACCCCTCCCACCAACAACCATGGTTCATACTATTGTGGTTTGGAAACAGGCGCATAGATTCGTTGGGTGGGGAAATAGTGTAACTGTGGCACAACCCTTGTGGAGAAATTGTAACCTGCCCGAGGTAAAGAAGCTTCAACCATGGTCTCGATGGGTAAGGGCTGGGATTCTGAGAGTTGGGGACATTCTTGAGGAGAGGGACATAGCCTCGTTTGAAACTATACAGCAAAAATTCCAACTCCCGGATACTGAGCGATATCACTATGTACAGCTGGCCCACGCCCTAAGAAACCACATACCGGCGGGTACCAATGTCCCGGACTACACACCAATAGAACGTAATATGTTACCAGCTCTTATCCCCACCAAATGCACCTCCATCCTATACAATGCTATTACATCCTTTGCCACACCGGAACTCACGACCCTGAAAACTAAATGGGAGGCAGATGTAGGGGTGATCGATCCAGAAGACTGGATCCAAGTACTAATGCACCCACGGGAGGTGGCCATCTCTTCCAGGATTCGGCTGGTTCAATTAAAGATCCTGCACAGGGTCTATTACCCCAGGACGATACTATACAGATGGGAAAGAGCCTTGAATCCGAACTGTCTCCGCTGTGGGGATGAGGAGGGGACCTTCTTCCACACCCTGTGGGCATGCCCCCAAATCCGTACCTTCTGGAGTGAATGCTGTACTGTACTTGGCAATGTCTTGGCGTGCCGCATACCACTAGACCCGAGGATTCTCATTTTGGGGGCGCCGGTTGAGACTGAACTTACTAAATGGGGCAAGCTGCTCCTGAACACAGCAGCAGGACTGATGAAGCGCAACATAGCGCAGAAATGGGGAGCCCCGGAGTCCCCAACGATGGAGCAATGGGCAACAGACATGAACATTTGTGCCACCATAGAACACCGAGTATATACCGCCAGAGGATGCCCTACTAAGGCGGACAAGATATGGGGGAGGTGGGAGGAGATTGGTCCCTAGAACCGGCTGGACATGATCATATGCAATAAGAGGGATATGGTCGGAATGCACTAAAACCTGGGGTAATGTTATGAGTGATTGATACATGGTCTATTAATGGTTGTATTTTGGAAGGACATGCTAATCCAGGAAAGCTGTTGTTGTGTAGTTTGGAATGTTTAAAACAATAAAAAATGTTTTATCAAAAAAAAAAAAAAAGAGTGTGTATTTTGAAGTGCATTTGTGTGTTGCTTTTATTTGTATTTATTTATTTGTATTGCACTCCTGGCCCTGGGGCATCTGGGCGCATGACTTACAGATATAAACAGCAATACAGGGCAAAACAGGCTTTGTTTGAGGTTACAACATAATGAGAAGACAGTGCATCGTATTGAGCTGAAGGCTAGGTTAAAGAATACAGAGGAATATTCAACTGATATACAGAATAGTACAGACAGGTACATTACATAAATAAAGGCCAGTGAATGTAACAGTGAGGTTACAAAGGAGGAACAAGGTAAGGTTACACATGAAGGTAAGGTAATAGTAGGGGCAGGGTGGAATGGAGAGCCCTCCAGATCACCGGGTCAAGAGGTGGCTAGGCTTAAGAGTGCTGCCCATCATGGTCCAACCACTGAAGCCAACATTTGGTTTTGCTTTTAAATAGTTGGAAGGAGGGTTCGGCTCTGGGTATATTGCTCCCTTCTGAAGGCGGCTTATTCTAATTGACTGATAAATTAATACTTGTTTATTCAAGAAACCTTGTGTGTGTTTATTTGAATACTTGTCACTGAATCTCTGTGCAACTCCCCTACAGCTCACATTGACCCCTCTTGAGATAAGCCTGGCTTCTCAGTCACTCTACCAACCAGTGTAGTACAGACCTCTACCAAAGGTTGGGTTCCTAATGCCAGGAGGTCAGGGTTGTTGTAGTGCACCTAAATAGTACTGTATACAATCTTGCGTAACAGTGCTTAATCCCCTTGGTTACAAGGAAGGCACCCAAAGGTGATTGGCCGGCTGGCTGTCCGGCAAGGCATGCAACCGTGCTGTGTGATTGACAACTAGGCTGGAATGAATGGGAGAAACCTGCATAAAAAGGCGAGGCTTTTTGGCTTGGAGGGCAGAGTCGACCACTGGACGAAGGAATCCGAAGAAAAACTTGGAAGAGACGCCGGCTGCAACTCCTGGACCGTTGTTTTCCCGGTGAAGCCCTGCTGCTGTGCTGAAACTCCAAATTCGAATCGACAGAGAAGCCCCAGCAAGGAGGACTTCTCCCCTTGAGTTGGTGGGACCAATCAACTCCAAAGTGAACTCGTTTGGAGCTGCCTGTACTTCCACTGCTGCTGCTGGAACCGAAGAGCCAGGGAGAGGAACACCAAACTGAGAGCATCACTTTTAAGATGGAACCGAGCTGCTGGAAGAGCCTGCAGACTCCTAGTAAGCAGGACTGACCAAGCCTGAGCCACCTCAACAGAGTGCTGGACCCCAGAGGCGAGGAACGTCCAGAGTGGTATCCGTGAGACCGCCAAAGATAAGTGAGGAAGAGAGAGAGGAACTAGATGCACCAATTACCTTAGAAGAGCTAGGGGAGGTGATGAGGCAGCTGCCTACTAGCAAGACCCCGGGGACCGATGGACTCCCAAGTGAGTTTTATAAAGTGTATATAGAAGAGGTCCTTCCCCCATTGCTAGAAATGCTAAATGAAGCATTTTAGAAGGGATGCTTGCCCAAATCATTGAGAGAGGCCGTCATAATACCTCTACCCAAGCCCAACAAGCCTGGGCACAGCTGCGGCTCTTACAGACCCTTGTCGATGCTGAATCAAGACAGCAAGATATTGACAGCTGTCCTAGCAAATAGACTGAAGAAGGTCATTGGTAAACTAATGCACCCAGATCAGACGGGCTATGTCCCAAACAGAAATATTACCAATAATCATAGACGGCTCCATAGAATTGTTGAGAGTGGTGGCGAAAATGATGAGGATATGGCGATTGTGTCTTTGGACGCAATAAAGGCCTTTGATTCAGTTAAATGGCCATGGCTGCTTGCGGCCCTGGAGTGTTATGGGTTAGGGCCTGGATATGTAAGATGGGCAAAGATATTGTATAGCGAACCACTGGCTAGGGTTAAGACAGGATCTGTGATATCGAGAAGACGGCAGCTCAGCAGGGGCACCAGCACGGGATGTCTGTGGTCCCCAATGCTCTACATATTGGCCCTGGAACCTCTTGCAATATACTTGAGACAGCAATATGACATCATAGGCATTGAGGTAAGGAGGGAGAGACATCTGATTTCCCTGTACGCTGATGACATGTGGCTGTACTTGCGATACCCAGAAAAAAATCTCCAGTACATTTTGGAAGCGATGGAGAGATTCGCTGGGTTGTCCGGTATAGCGGTAAACCCCCAGAAGTCCAGCATGTTCCCATTGGGGAGGTATATAGGGATCCCAGCGGAGCAATTGCCTGTATTGCAGGTACCATGGGCGGTCAGTACATTTCGGTATCTGGGGATCAAAATATACCATAATGTGGAAGAGGAGCATGGGTGCAACACTGAAGTAGCTATTACAAAAATTGAGAAGTGCATGTAATTCTGGGCCAGGTTACCCTTAGCAATGATGAGCCGGGGAGCAATGTTACAGATGGTGGTTCTGCCAAGGCTTTTGCACTATTTTGGGAATATACCATACCTGATCCCTAAGAAGGTCTTCACCAAACTGAATAGCATGTGTAGGGATTTTTTGTGGCATGGCACGCGAACAGAGTGGCGTTATGGAAGCTACAGAATTTCCATGACAAAGGTGGGATAAAACTGCCCAATTATGAGGTGTATTTATGTGGCAAGCCAATTGCAATATGTCGCCAAATGGCTTTCGGACGAGGAAACCTCGGAATCTAGGCTGTTTGGGCGAGATTGTGCACCATTCTACTTGAAAGAAATGATGTGGGCTCCCAGGGCGGAAATGATGGGGCGCCCTAAAATGCTGCTATTAGGGTGGAAGATATGGCGCAGGGCATGCCAGATGATGGAGAAGCCGTCCCCATGCTCTCCACAGGTGCCACTGGTTGTATTAACAGGGGCAGATGTGCAGCTAAGAAGGACAATCAGGAGCCACAGGGAACCGGATGGGGTGGCAACAATGGGAGACATCTGGCGGGAGGGCTCTAGTATTACTTTCAAGGAGCTGCAAGAAGAAACTGGGTTGCACGAGGGCCAGTACATTACATATCACAGAATGGTGCAGCGAATTAAGAGATTATGGCCCGAAACAGTGCTGGAGGAGGAACCAGATACCACCACAGATAAGATATATGACATAGCAGAAGGGGGGCATGGTTCATATGTTTTGGTCATGCCCGGTCATTGAACGTTTTTGGAGAGCAGTAAAAGAGAACCTGGAGAAAAAAGGGGTTAACATCGTAGTGGACACAGTGTGGGCCTGTTTGTTGTGGGGTTCCGTTCCCAAGATCACGGAAGCTCAAGCATGTGAGTAAATTGAAGGACCTGGCTTATGTGCTAGCAAAAAGGAGAATTGCCATGGGTTGGAAGACCTGCCATATGCCAAAAGTGGAGGTATGGTGGAGAGATTTACAAAAATGGGCCGAGGCAGAAACCATGGTGTGGCAAGAGGCTAGTAACGCAGGGGGGGAGGAGGAGACTGAGTCCCTGATGGCCTGGAAACTTTTGATAGCCAAGCTGTTTGGGTCAATTGAAGACCAGGCATACGTTATAGAAGGGGAGACCGTACCACAGGATGCAGAAACGGAAGGTTAAAAGAAATAGACTCGTAAAGGGGGGAGGGAAAGGGAGCAGCGACTAGAAATTATGGATGTATAATGAAGCGGTTGAAGGTTGCACTGCTTGTTTGGTTTGTATTGTTTTGTTGTGTGATAAATTAAAAAAATTAAATCTGAGAGACCGCTGTGGTACTATTTACTGAGACGCCAGGAGTTGAAACTGCGTAGTGCCGCTGAATAGAAGTTTGTCCTTTTCTCCCACTGACCGCCCCGTTTTGTTGCAGGAGTCCCCAGAAGTCCTCCCTCTTGTCCCCACGACTGTGGCACAGGAGCAACAGGATCTGCAGAGCCACACAGGAACAGAAGCCAGATGGAACCATTTCTTCTAACCAAAAGTACTGTATAGTCTAAGAGAACTTAACTCTTGTCTTGTGGAATACTTGTTATCAGTGGAGACCTGTCTTGGTTGCTCCTGTAGAGTTGCAAGGGTCCTGTGGAACATGCTTTCTATTTACAGAAAAGTGAAAGTGGAGCACGAAACATGCTTCCCAAGTACTGTGCAAGATTTCCATGCAACAAGAAGAGAAACATTTTCATGAAGTTACACTTAAATCAATTTCATACAAAAGTGCAGGTTCTGTAAAACGACTGAAGAAACACTGAAACATCTAGTGCTGTATTGCAGTAATCTTAGTGACATCAGAACTACATACACGGGCAGTGAAATTGCCAAAAGGCCACATTTAAATGGCGAGGAATGGTGGATGGAGATGGTGGAAGGGAGCGACAAAGTTAACTTTCGCATTAACATTCTATCTAGAATAACTGTAAAGGAGGCTAATAATTGAAGACTGATGTTTTGCAAATGTAATTATGAAGGAGACATTGTGAACGTCGACAGTTCAAGTTTTGTGTTGTCTCCCATTAGCTGGAAATGCGGACGAATAGTGTTTTAATTAATTGATTCATAGGTTATTTTAAGTTTTAACTAGAAATATGCTGAGATGATTGAAGCTATGCGATTGCTAATCGTATTTTAAAGGTTTGTAATAAACTGTATAAAATTTAAAAAAAGTTGAGTTGCTTGCATCTTCTACACCTTACAAACCTACCAGCTTGAGACCCTACATTGATTCTACTTTTTCTACAAAGATTTCTAAAACACTGTGCAAGACTTGTATACCTGCCAGAAGTGCTTCAGCTCACCTTTTGCCCAATTGACTTTGGCTGGCCTGGCTCCCTGAATGACTTCTCTCCTCGGATTCTGTGTTTTTACCTTCCGTCCAGGAAAGGGTTAACTTACTTTGCATTGGGGGGTTCAAAAGTACTTACCTGCTTCAAAATATTTGTCTGATCTCTTGTTTTATTCTGAAACCTCTTTAGTTTGACACACATCTCATTATTAATCTAAATGTATCGGTGATATATTATTGTCCAAAGTGTCCTAGCTATTTAAGTCACCCGAGGGTGTAGGAAGTGTGTGTGCCATCCCAAATGAATAGTTGCCGATTTAGAAAAACGAATTGTGTATTTTGGAGTGTATTTGTGTGTTACTATTATATTGCCCCTTTTGAAGAAAGCGTATTCAAACTGTTAAATAAATTAATAATTCTTTAAATAAAGAAACCTTGCGTGTAATAGTTTATTTGGATACTTGTCACTGAATCTCTGTGTCACTACCCTACCGCTCACACTGACCCCTCCTTGAGATAAGCCTAGCTTCTCAGCCACATTACGAACCTGTGTAGTACAGACTTATACCAAAGGTTGGGTTCCTGTTGCCAGGAAGTCAAGGTTGCTGTAGTGCATCCAAAGGGAACTGCTCCAAATATTGCCCAACAGCATGGTACGAAGCCACAACCTTCCTGAAGGATCTCCATTGCCTCTACCCGCTTGTCCTCAGGGAGGAAATCCAGGATCAGAGACATGTTGTACCATAGCTCCCAGTGGTACTGGGCCAGGATCGCTAATGCTTTGGCCGCTTAGACCGTCGTGGCAGCCGAGTAAATTTCCTGTCCCACAGCGTCCAATTTCTTCCCCTCGCCTTCCGGTGGGGGCGGGGGGGTGGGACGGCGAGCGGGGGGCGGGTCAGAGGTTGAAAACTGATTGGATGACTTCTTCCTAGCCGCAGCCGAGACCACCGAGTCAGTGATGGTTGTGACCGCAGGCATTTGGGTGCAGACTCTGGCACACAGTATTTCTTTTCTAGCCGGTCCCTGTACACCAGGGTTTAGGCAGGGTTCTTCAGCAATGCCAGCCCCTCATCCTAGATGTCGTCCAGGAGCAGTACCGACAGAATGGTCCAACTTTTTGCCTCCAGGCGCAGATACAGGAAGCCTTCCTTCTCTTCCAAGGTGAGCTGGAAGAGTTCTGACGCACGGGTGATCATGGAGTGAAAGGTTCCCACTTCGTCCGGAGGAGTACCCTTTGTGGCGGAGAGATTCCATTGTGGTCGTCGGTGTCAGTCGCTGTGTCCGTCCCCGTATCCCTAGAGGGGTTTGTGGGGGTGACGGTTGGAGTGGAGACATAGGGGTCTCCTCCTTTTCTTCGGCTGTGGTGGCCCTGCGGTCAACAGGGTCACCGGTGGGGTCGCTGATGGTGCCGGCGGCATCCTTTTCTGAATCTCTGACACCAGTGTGAGGAGGGTCGAGAGAATATCCTGCAACAGATCTCTGCTGGGGTGCCAGGGGAACAGGATTGCGTCTGGCGGGCAACACCTAGACGTGCGCGTTGTCATCACCAATCTCCTCTGGGATGGTGTAGACGGAGTCTTCTCCACTGGTTTGGTTGAAGCCTCCCACCTGGGAGGATGAGCCACCCTACTGCCACCGGGGTAGCGTGTACCGGTCAGTCCCTTTCGCCTTTGAGAGGGCGGCCACAACCAGCTCAATGGAAGAGGACAATTTGGCCTGGATCACATGGGACTCAACTGGCAGGATGGACACCTTGTCCTGCTTTGCATTCTCCAACTTCTCTTGCAGCTTTCCCGGGGTAGCCGACTTTCTTTTTGACTAAGAGCTGGAGCGATGGCTGGAGAGAGGCTGATGGAGACTATGAACGCGCCCTGAACGTCGCAGGTCCGCTTCCGCAGAGACCCCGATGGAAGCAGACCCGCAGTGCTTGGCCTTGTCTTGGGCCCCCACGGATGGAGCAAGGACTTGGAAGCATGCTCTGGCTGGCTGGATCCTGATGAGGCATGCCCTTGTGGACGACATAGGGTTGAGGCCCTGGCTTTGAGCCACACCGATCCTTCAAGCGCTTGGAGAAGCCATGACACATCTTACAATCTTCTCTGTGCGTCGGGTGAAGACAATACAGGCACTGGGAATGCTTGTCATCCGTGAAGACATTGCGCAAACCGCAGCTGGTAGAGAGCTTGAAAAGACAAGCCCTATCCTCCTCCTCAGGCATGATCCGGCGCAGTGTAGGGCTCATGGTCTTCTGGAAACTTCCAAGAAGAAAACACTCGATTTTCCCCTTGAGGGGCGATGAAAGATGCTGTAAAACAGGTCCCCGTTAATCGGATTAATAAACATTGGAGCACACCGGCTCGATTGAACAAAAACGGTTTTCCTAGTCAAAAAAGCGCGAAAAACGGAGAAAGCTCAATGAGCAAAACACAAGCACACCCAACACTTGAACATGCAGTAAAAACCTGAAGATGGCTGCCAGAGGAGGTGCTTAGGGAGAGGGCAGTCACTGGTTGGGGGCAGTATGACCCAGAACTTAGTGATTGGTTTATAGGAGAAAGACAGTTTGTAACTGAGAGTGAAACTTTTTTTTGTTTTTATTTTATTTTATTTTTTTAATCGAGGATTGTCAGCCTGATGGCAGGGAATATTCATGAGCTTGTGAATCCATGCCAGACCGCATGCTGGAGAAGAACAAGTTACTTCTTACCTTGTAACGTTCTTTCGACGGGATGTTCCTCCGACGTATTCCTTATCTTTGATAATAATACGTTTCCAGCTTGCTGGCCTCGGAATTTTTTTCTGTAGAGGGCGCTGCGCGTCGACGTCCCCCGAGTCGATGACCCTCGACGGCCACCGTATCGGCGACGTCACCATGCCCATAAAGAACAAGTTACTTACCTGTAACTGTTGTTCTCCAGCATGGGTCTGGCATGGATTCACATGCTCATGAATATTCCCCGTCGTCAGGCCGGGAATCCTCGGTATAGAAAAAAATAATCAGTATCAGTTTCGTTTCTGATCTGTCTTTCTTAGTAGTAACCAATCACTGGTCTCTGGGTCATGCTGCCCCCAGCCAATGACTGCCCTCTCCCTAAGCCCCGCCTCTGGCAGCCATCCTCAGATTTGGTAGCACGTAAAGTGGCAGTATGACCAAGTGAAGAGCCGCAGAGGGGTAGGCGGGAGGGTTTGCATGTAAATCCATGCCAGACCCATGCTGGAGAAAAGTTACAGGTAAGTAACTTGTTCCTTCTCCAGCATGGGGTCTGGCATGGATTCACATGCTCATGAATAAGAATACATAGCAGTACACACATGCACAACCGGTGACAGTGCATGATGCAGCCGGAGAGCCATCTGGAAATTTAAGTCTTCGAGAGAGCCTTCCCTTGATTCAGTCCCCAAAGTTCACAAACAGCTGTGACGTCTTCCGAAAACTCTTTGTGCGGTATATGTAGAACTTCAGCGCTCTAGCTACATCCAGCGAGTGCAAAGTCCTCTCGGCCGGCGACGAAGGCGACGGGAAGAAAACTGGCAACACCAAGGGCTCGTTGAGGTGGAAGTCCGACGGCACCTTGGGCATAAAGGAGGGGTGTGTCCTCAGCACCACCCTTGTGTCATGAAAGGTCAAGTATGGAGGCTTGCAAGATAGGGCCTGGATCTCTCCCACTCGTCGTGCTGAGGTGATGGACACGAGGAAAGCTGTCTTCCATGACAGGAACTTCAAAGGCGCCGAATGCATAGGCTCGAATGGGGCCCCCATGAGCCTGGTCAGCACCACATTAAGCTCCCACGCCGGGGCAAGAGCCTTCACCGGCGGGAATGATCGGAATAGTCCCTTCATGAATTCTTTCACCAGGCGACGAGACCACAAGGACGCCCGTCCCATAGTCCTGGTATATCGGGAGATTGCAGCCAGATGTATTTTTATGGAGGCGTGAGCCAGTCCAGCTTTGGCCAGCGACAGTAGGTACAGCAGTACTTGAGGGGGCGTAATCCGCAGAGGGTTAATCTTCTGTGCACGGCACCAGACAGAGAACCTCTTCTATTTATGTCCGTAGCACTTGAGAGTTGAGGACGCCCTGGCCTTTGCAAGATTCTCTCTGCGGTCGGCCGAGATGTCGTACCCTCCAAACTCTAGTGCTGCAGGAGCCAGGCCTGCAAGTTCAGTGACTCCGGGTTGTGGTGAAGAATGGCGCCTCCTGCTGTGGAGAGAAGGTCTGCGTCCGTCGGTAGCTTGACTGGTGGGGACGTTGACAAGTCCAGAAGGTACGGGAACCAGATCTGTCTCGGCCACGTCGTTGCGACGAGGATCATCCTGCACCGGGACCTCTTGAGCTGGTTGATGAGCCGGATAAGCAACGGCAGCGTAGGGAACGCATAAAGAAATAGGCCGTCCCAGGGGAACGAGAAAGCATCGCCCATGCTCCTCGACTGGGGGAACCTGCTGGAGAACCTCCGGCACTTGGAATTCGTCGCCGTTGCGAAGAGATCGATTTGGGGTTCGCCCCATCGTCGGAAGAGTTGATCCACTTGATCCTGGCGTAGTTCCCACTCGTGGCACGAGCGCAGCTCCCTGCTGAGTGAGTCAGCGATCGTGTTTTTTATTCCTGCCAGATGAAGAGGCACCAGAAACATCCCCTGGGCGACTGCCCAATGCCACAGATGCTGGGCTTCCTTGGATAGGGCAGGGGACCTGGTTCCACCCTGCTTCCGGATGTAGAACATTGTGGTGGTGTTGTCGGTGAAGATCCTCACCACCTTGCCCTTGAGGAACGGAAGAAAGGACCTGAGGGCCCAGAACACTGCGCGGAGCTCCAAGATGTTGATGTGGAGAGACTTCTCCGGGAGCCAAAGGCCTCTCGCGTGAAGATCTCCGGAGTGCGCTCCCCAACCTTCCAGGGAGGCATCAGTTGTCACCGTCACCTGGTGAGCTGGGGTCTGAAAGTCCGTGCCCGCCGACAGATGGGAGCGGGTACCCCACCACCGGATCGCCTGACGGAACGTCTCGTTGAGGGATCCTGTCCTCGAAGCTGCCCGTCGACTGGACCCAGCGGGCGTCGAGGAACTCTTGTAAGGGGCGCATCCGAAACCTGCAAAGGCGCACCAGATAAATGCAGGAGGACATCCCGAGGAGGGATTTGATAGATCTTACCCTGGCCATGTCCGTGGCCAGCAGACGCTGCACCTTGCCCAGAATGGTCCTGGTCCTTTCATCCGACGGCGAGGCCAGCCGCGCCACTCTGGGAGCCAAGCTCGACACAAACAGGGCGACTTGCGACGGAACCAGGAGGGATTTTGGAAAGTTGATGGAGAATCCCAGGTCCGTGAGCAGTTGGACGGTCTTCGCAGTGTGCTCCACGGCGAGCTCCCTTGTCCTTGCCCAGATGAGCCAGTTATCCAGGTAGGGGTAGACGTGGATCCCCTGTAGGCGCAGCCGCAACGCCACCGGTGCGAGGCACTTGGTGAACACCCTGGCTGCCGACTTCAATCCGAACGGGAGGGCTTTGAACTGGTAGTGCCGCCCTTGGACCATGAACCTGAGGAACTTTCGATGTCTTTTTAGAATGGGGATGTGGAAGTATGCATCCTCCAAGTCCAACGACGACAGGAAATCGCCCTCCTCCAGCTGTCCCAGCACGTGCTGGAGGGTGACCATACGGAACTTCTGTGCCTTGATGTACTTGTTCAGTCGTCGTAGGTCCAGGATGGGGCGCCATCCTCCGGTCTTCTTTTTCACGAGGAAGTACCTTGAGTAAACTCCGGAGCCCCGAAGCCTCTTTGGGACGAGCTCGATGGCACCCTTCTTGAGCATAGCCCTTACTTCCAACAGTAGTTGAGGGACGTGAATTTCCTTCCTGGCCACGGGTGGAACGCGAGGGCACTTCTTCTGAAACTCGAGGGCGTGCCCTTGGGCCAGGGCGTCCAGCACCCAACGGTCGGTGGAGATGGACTCCCACACGCTGACGAACCTCGCCAGCCGGCATCCTACCGGGGTGCTTCGGCGGGGGCCCCACCCCACGGTCGGTTCAATCTTGTTTGGAGGCCACCTTGCCTCCTTGACCTCCCTGTCGCCGACGACGGGCACCACCTGACTTGCCGCGTCCCCTGTAGGCTTCCTGGGACGAAGATCTTGCTGCTTGGCGGTACGTGGAGGAACCACTGCCGGATCCCTTGGAGGCACCTTGTCTGCCTCCGGAGCTCCGAAAGGACGGCCGTCGTTGTTGGGGCACTCCCAGTGCCCGGGCAGTCTGTCTGTCTTGATGGCCTGAAGGGACTCATCAACCGCCTTCCCAAACAGGTTGTTCCCGTCGAAGGGCATGTCCAAAACCTTGGTTTGTACGTCCTGGCGGAAATCCGTGGCCTTGAGCCATCCTCGTCGTCTCAAGCAAACGCCGTTGCCCAACTGACGGAAACCGGTGTCGGCGATGTCCGTTGCCACCGTGAAGGAGTGGTCCGAAGCAATCTTACCCTCCTGTAGGATTTCAAGGGCCTCAGCCCTTTTGGCGTCCGGAAGGAAGTCCAACAGAGGGGCGATTTTGAACCACAACTCCAGCTCGTAGCGGGCTGCGATAGCCAGGGCGTTGGCCGCCTCGATAGTCGTCGCTGCGGATGAGATGATTCGCCGTCCCATTGTGTCCAACTTCCTGCCCTCGCCGTCCGGCGGGGAAGTTGATGTCGAGGCCGATGCCCCCCCAGCTTTCTTCTTGGCCGCCGCCGAGAAGACCGAATCCGGGGTAGTTTGCGCCCTAAGGCACAAGGGGGCAGCGTCGGGGACCCGGTACTTCTTCTCGTACCGGTCCCTCTTTGCCGGCGCCGTGGCAGGGTTCTTGAGGAGGGCGAGCCCCTCATCCCAGATGTCATCAAGAAGCGGTACTGCGAGGACCGTCTTCCTTTTAGCCTCGCGCCATTGGTAAAGGAACCATTCCTCCTCCTCCTCTTCCGGGCAGAGCTGGAAGAGCTCGGATGCCCTGGAAATCCTGGCATGAAAGGATCCAATTTCATCGGGCGGGGACGCCCGAGCAGGGGGCGACGGGGGACACGTCCCGTCCTCGCCTCCGTCGTCATCTGTACCTGTCGTAGCCGTGTCCGTGCCTGTATCATCCCCATGGGTAGTAGACCGGGGGGGAAGGCAGAGCAGGCCGCAGAGGTGGGAGAAGTGGCGTAGGATGCATCGTCCTCCTCTTATGTGGTGGACTTTCCGAAGGTCCTGGCTCTGGTTCCCCCCGTCGGGTTTGGCTCAGGTACCTCCGTCGGGGGGAGGGGCAACCTTGTCCTCATCTCCGAACATAAGGACTAAATCGCTGACAAAATGGCCGCAGAAGTGTCCTGCGGCGCCGGAAACGACAGACGCGAGGGCTCTTGAGGAGCCTTGTCGGCGACCCCGTTGCTCTCGTTGCCCTCGTCAGGATCCCTCCCGATGGGCTGGGCCTCTTCCACAACTTCGATGAGCTTTTCTTCAGAGGTCGTGTCCGTATCCATGATGGCCACCAGCCCCTCCCCCACCTTTTCCAACGAGGACTTCGTGGGGGTCTTCTCAATGGGCCTGAAAGACGACTCCCTCCGCGGTGGCAGGGAGATTGTGCGTCCTGAGGGCGCCTCCACTGGTGTAGCCTCCACAGGCTGAGCTAGGGCCGCAGCGACATCCTCAATTGAGGTCTTAGCAGGGTGAATTAAGGCCATCGTCACCTTCTGGACGCCTGGAGCCTTCACCTTGGGGTGAGGGTCCGAGCCTCGCTCCCCCTCTGCCGGAATCTTGGAGATCGACCGGGGCCCCTCCAGAAGCTTTGCCGGGTTCTCAGACTTCCTCTTACCCGAGCCAGAGCGTTGGCTCGTGGTTGATGGCGCCGGGGAGGATGCGCCCTGCCTGGCAGCCAAGGAGCCCGACCGTTCGGCGCTCCTGGTGCCCGCGGACTCGCGGTGCTTAACCTTTTGTTGGGCTCCCGTCGCCGGGGCGCCCTCACAGGACTTAGAAGACCGCTCGGACTTCTTTTTCTTCTTCTCGCCTGACAGGCTCTCTTCCCTTCCAGCCAGTTGGCGAGAGACTGAGGTTGCGATCCTTCATGGTCTGCTCCGACATGTTCCCACAAAACGCGTAGTCCTTCTCCGTGTGCATCTTGTCCTCATGGAGACAGTAGAGGCATAACGAATGCTCGTCCTCCTTGAAAACATTCTGAAGCTGGCATCCAGGGCAGGTCCTGAACAGCTTCCCGGGCATCGAGCTTCCTTTCTCCTGGGCCATGTCCGGGGTAGGCCTCGGAACTTCTGGAATCCTCCAAAAGCGTAACTCGACAAAATCTTCAGCCTTGAGGGGTGTAGAAAAATCCAAAACGGATCCCCGTTGATCGGATGTAGAAACGGTGGAGCTTGAGGCTCTATTTAACCGAAAAATTTGAAGAAATCTCCTGAAAAAAGCAAGAAAAACGCAGCAAAAGCTCGAGAGCTACAGCACGAGGACTCCCAACACTTGAATGTGCAGTAAAAATCTGAGGATGGCTGCCAGAGGCGGGGTTTAGGGAGAGGGCAGTCATTGGCTGGGGGCAGTATGACCCAGAGACCAGTGATTGGTTACTACTAAGAAAGACAGATCAGAAACGAAACTGATACTGATTTTTTTCTATACCGAGGATTCCCGGCCAGACGACGGGGAATATTCATGAGCATGTGAATCCATGCTAGACCCCATGCTGGAGAAATACAAGTAATTTTCCAGATTTCACTATTCACTGGTTGGACCAAAATGTTAAAACTTATTTGTCAAACTTAAAGTTAGCTGTTGAAATTAGCAAATCTAGAATGTGTATTACACACTTGTGCTAAATGGCAATTTCACACAAAAAAATAAATTGGTAAATGCTCAAATCCATAAAAAGTGACCCATGGATAAGGTGTATAACCAGGGAAACTAGTCTTGCACCGCAAATCTACGATATATAGGTTAACTGCAATATTTTCCTGAAATCCCACAGTGTTGCAAAGGGTCTGCAGGCGTCTCTGGTCGTCGCCTTCCTCGGTTACTTCAGCTTCTAGTGGTCGACTTGCTTTTCATTCCAGGAGCCTAACTGCTGTTAGAATGGATTGTATTAAGTAACCCTGTGGGAGACTACACCAGCCTTGTCCTCTTGGCAATAGGTAACCCAACCTTTGGTATAAGTCTGTACTACACAAGTTGGTAGAGTGACCGAGCAGCCAGGCTCATCTCAAGAGGGGTCAATGTGAGCTGTAGGGTTGCAACAGAGTTTCACAGTGAAAAGTATTCAAATAACAAGTATACTCAAGGTTTCTTGATAAAATAATTATTTATTAATTTAACTGTCAGTTTTAAAATAAGCCTTCTTTAGAAGGGAGCAATTGGCAACAATAAAAAGAACACTTCAAAATGCACTCATTCAGTTCAATAAAGTAAGTAGATACCCCTTTGGGATGGCACACAGCTATTCCAACACCCTGAGGTGACTTCAATGATGAGGACACTGTGGACATTAATAAATCACTTTTCACACTGAATTGGTAATACTGAATTTGTGGCAAAAAGGAAAAGGTTAGGGAAGGAAACAATGATTAACAAGTTTCTCAAACAGGGAAGCACTTTCAAACACCCAATGCAATGTAGATTACCCAGTTCCTAGCTATACAAGTAAGGTATGTATGACTTTTTGCTCAGTTCCGTTTTGTAGCATAAGAAAAGTCATGCCTGAATTGGTTATTGACCTTGAAGGAGCGTAAACTGCAACCACAAGGGAAGTATTACTGCGGGGATGGATTGGAGGGGCGATAAGGAATACGTCGGAGGAACATCCCGTCGAAAGAATGTTACAAGTTAAGAAGTAACTTGTTCTTCGAAGGGATTGTGTCCTCCGACGTATTCCTTATCTTTGATAGACTCCCATAGCAGTGGCATGTAATTGGAGGTGGGAGTAAGAATGTTATGTATCCCTTCAGGGATGGACCGAATGTAATACGGCCTTGCCAAATCTGGTCTCTTGACTAGTGGAGGAATCCAGGTTGTAAAATTTTGTGAATGTATGTGCAGACGACCATGTGGCAGCCGCACATGTCTCGAACCGGTACCCCTCTTTGGAGAGCCGAAGAGGCTGTGATACCCCTGGTTGAATGAGCCCTAAGATTTTGGGGTGGCTCTTTCCCTGCCAGTTTGTAACATTCGAGAATGGCCAAAATAATCCACATGGAAATGGTTTGTTTTGTTATAGGTAGTCCCAACTTGTGACCTGAGTATCCTACAAACAGTTGGTCTGCTTGCCTGATCCTAGCCATTCTGCTGATGTAAAAGCTGAGAGCTCGCCTTGGGCCCAGCCTATGTAGCCTTTCTTCCTCTTTCCCCGAATGAGGAGGAGGGTAGAACGAAGGTAAGGTAATTTTCTGAGTAATATGTAATTCAGAAACCACCTGTGGGAGGAATTTAGGCTTCACATGTAGGACAACTTTGTCCTTGTGGAAAATCGTGTGTGGGGGTTTACAGGAGAGAGCTTGTAGCTCGCTCACCCTCCTAGCAGATGTTAGTGCTACCAATAGGCCAGTTTTAAGCGTGAGAAATCTCAGCGAACAAGAGTGAAGTGGTTCGAATGGAGTGCCCATTAGGAAGTTTAAGTCCCATAAGGGAACCTGGAATGGTTTTGGAGGATAAACATTAGTTAATCCCTTGACAAATTGTATCACTAGAGGTAGTTTGAAATACAATGGTTCCTCTGCAGTGCGCTTGAAGATGGAAAGCGCTGTGAGATAGCCTTTTGCAGTGCCAACTTGAAGGCCTGAGTTTGCCAAGTAGAGTAGAAACTCTAACACCTTTGGTGTACCACATGAAAAAGGGTCGATATTCTCTTCCCTACACCAGCTGCAAAATGTGTTCCAACGGCAGCGGTATAAAGACTTTGTTGCTGGCCTTCTGGCCGAAAGCAACACCTCCATGACGTCATCAGGGAGATCCCAATCCTTGTACCTCACCCTTTCAGAAGCCAAGCGTGAAGGTTGAGGGTTCTGGTGTCTGGATGGAGAACCTGACCTCCCTTCTGCGAGAGAAGATTCTCTTTGAGTGGAAGACGGATTGGAGGGCAGATGGACATATCTAGAAGGTCCGGGTACCACGTTCTCCTGGCCCAGTCTGGGGCAATTAGGATCATGGTTTTCCAGAATCTTCTCAACCTCCTGATCATTTGAGGAATAACAGGGACCGGTGGTAACACGTAAAGGAGTGGAAACTCCCAGTCCACTACGAACGCGTCTCCTAGAGCTCTTCTCGGGGGAAATTCCCTTGAACAGAACAGATCGCACTTCCTGTTGGTGCTTGTGGCGAACAGATCCACCTGAGGGGTTCCCCAAAGGGCAAAGATCTCTTGAAGGACTTCCTGAGCTAGCTCCCACCGTGGGAGACACTGCTCTGCCTGCTCAGAGCGTCCGCTGTCAAGTTCTTCTCTCCGGCTAGGTGGACTGCCAATAGAAAGATTCCTTCCCGAATTGCCCAAAACCAGAGCTGCATTGCCTCTCTGCACAGTGGCAGTGATCCTACGCCTCCTCTTTTGTTGAGGTAGTGCATGGCCACCGTGTTGTCCGTCATTATCAGGACATTTCTCCCCTGTACTGATGTCAGGAAAGCTTTCAGCGCTAGTCTGATCGCTCTCAGCTCCAATAGGTTGATGTGTAGTCTGGACTCCGATGGAGAACAACGACTGCATATGGTCAAGTCGTTGGCATGGGCTCCCCACCCCGTGAGTGAGGCGTCTGTGACGACTGTTATCTCCGGCCATGGTTGCCAAAACAGTTCTTTCAAGATGTTCGCTGGATAGGCCCACCATTGAAGGTTGTGGGCTACTTTGTCCGGAATCCGGAGGATATCTGTCATTCTCCCTGAGAATTGTGACCACTGAGTTCTCAGTGCCCACTGAAGAGATCTCATTCTCAGGCGAGCCTCTGGCACAAGGAAGATGCAGGATGCCATGAGGCCTAGCAACCTCAAAAAGTCTAAGGCTGGGAGACGTTGGGCATTTTGAAACTTGTTGACCATCTGCAGAATATCTTGAGCCCTCACCTCTGGTGGTGAGGCTTTTCCCAGGGAAGTGTCCAGGACCGCTTCAATGAACTGGAGTCTCTGTGATGGTATTATCTGTGAATTCTTTAAATTGAGGGAGAAGCCCAGTTTGTGAAGGAAGTGGCAGACATAATCTAGCTGGACCTGGGCCTGTTTCGAAAATACAGCCCTGATCAGCAAATCGTCCAGGTAGGGGTAGACGTGGATCCCTTCCCTCCTTAGACTCGCCGCCACTACTGACATTAGCTTGGTGAAGACCCTCGGGGCGGAGGTCAGCCTAAATGGCAGAACTCGAAATTGATAATGAGAGTCGCCAATTGCGAACCTCAGGTATTTCCTGCGTTTGAGATGGATTGGCACATGGAAATAAGCATCCTGAAGGTCCAGAGATACCAGCCAGTCCTGGAGCTGGAGGGCCTGAAGGATCTGAGAGAGAGTTACCATCTTGAACTTGTCCTTCCTGAGGAACTTGTTCAATTCTCGTAAGTCCAGGGTGGGTCTCAGTCCTCCGTCCTTCTTTGGTATGAGAAAGTAGGAGTACCACCAGCCCTTGTTCCTGTCCGCTACAGGTACCGGTACCGGTTCTATGGCACCTTTCTCTAGCAGGTCTATAATTTCCTGCAAGAGGAGCGGATCTGGAACTTTTAGAGAGCTGTTCCCCGGTGGATGACTCTGAGGGATGTGTAGAAAGGGTAGGCAGTAACCCTGGGCAACTGTCTCCAATGCCCAAGCATCTGACGTTATAGCCTGCCATTCCGTCAGATGGTGAATTAACCTGCCCCCTACAGGTGTTTTGTGTGGAAAGACCTCAGAGTGGTTTGGGAGCGGCTGATGCAGATGCCGAGGGTAAAGAGGCACCTGCTGCTGCTGCGGCCTTAGTACCTTTGACCCGTCCACCTCGGGTGGATCTCCTTTGGCCTCTTTGAGCCGGCTGTCCTCTGCCTTTCCTGAATGCGCAATAATAGCGAAAGGACTTTCCTCTCCCAGAGGTTCCTGAGGGGTGAAAAGGAGTTTGGCGGATAGCAGCTCCTAAAGATTTTACTGCTGTTTTAGAAGTCTGCAACTTTTCCAGACTCATCAGCCTTTTTTCCGAATAATGAAGAGCCATCAAAGGGCATATTCAAAAGTCTGGCCTGTACATCTGGAGCAAAGCCAGACTTTCGCAACCACGCATGCCTGCGGATTGTTGTACTTGCCGCCATGGCCCTGCTGATACTGTCAGCGGAATCGATGCCAGTTTGAAGTGATTCGCACATGGCATCTTTGCCATCTTTAATAATGTTAAGGAAGGCTTCCTTTTCCTCTCCTTCGGGTATGCAGTCAGCCGCTGATGAAGCACACTTACACAGTGTGTGACTGAACCTGGCGAGCGTACAGGTGGCGTTGATGGACTTCAACACCATACTACAAGCAGAGAAGACTTTCTTCGCCATAGAATTGTACCTCTTGTCATCTCTATCCTGTGGGACAGTAGGGTAAGCGGTCCTACTGCTAGATGAAGTTGCCGCTTGGACCACCAGGCTCTCTGGAGTCGGGTGTTTTGATAAGTATTCAGGGTCAGCAGCCGCTACCCTATACTTGGCTGACAATCTTTTATTGACTGCAAGGATAACTTCAGGAGTTTCCCAAATAGATGTAATTTTCCTTTGTAAGGCTGCATGGAAGGGGACCACAGGGTCCTCCTGTGGACCTTTGTCTAATATGTCTGTCAGGTCATCCTGTTGAAAAACAGGCGAAGGCACAGACCAACCCATAAATTCAATAATTCTTGCCATAAGGGTTCGATAGGGTGTTTCGGCATGTTCCCCTGGGTCTGGCTTAACAAATTCCACTTCTGGGGAAGTGTCCAGCCCACTTGCTTCATGTAGTGACTCCTGTAGGTCCTTCAACCTCCTTTCCTCAGACGTGAAATCCTCTGAAATAGGCAGTGTGGTCCCCAAATGTTTCCTGGTCAGAATCTCCCCCCTCTTCATAGATTAAAGATAGTCCAGTGTACTCTGACCTCTGAAATGGTGTAAAACCCATCTCTAAGGCAGAAGGAGCCAAACTCCTCATTATTGGGCGACAAAACGTCGATGTTGTCGACGCCGATGTGACAGGCTTCTAAGGCGCCGAGAACGGTGTCGAGAAAACTGGAAGAGGTCTCGAAGAACTCGAGAGGATCGGGATCCTACTCAAGCATGTCGACGACGGTCTCGGCGTCGTGCCGGAGGCCCTTGGAATCACCGTTGGCTGTGGAGTAGCCTTGGTCTTCTCTTTCATTGGCGTCGATGTCGGCGTCGACGATGGCGTCGAGTCGATCGACCGATGCATCAAAGAACCCTTCGACAACGGCGTCGATGGCGCCGATCCATGCGTCGAAGGAATCTTCGACGACGGCGTCGAAGATGGTGCCCTCTTACCCGATGGCTCGTGGCACTCTCGGGTGGAATGTTTCGCCGGGTGCAGCGACTTGCAGCGTTTTGATTTTTTGGGTTTTTTACCCGGGGTATCACCATCAGCTGTCTTTGGGGGGTGGGGGGTGTCGAGGCTGCTTTCTCGAAGACGCTTAACATTTGCTTTCTGAATTCCTCCCACTCAGCCTGAGACTGTGTTTTGTGGGACAGGAGACCTTTTCTGGGGAAACAGAAGACGATGAGGAAGGGGATCTTCGACGTCTCTTTTTTGAGTGTCTTGATCTCGACGAATGGTGGGAGCTACTTCGAGATCTAGAATGGGAATGTTTGACGGCGAGGAGACTAATGCCTCGACTCAGCCGAAGAAACCTTCGAGGAGGTTTTGACTGACTTACCTCTCTCGAGCTTCCCCTTGCGCTCCTTCAAGGCTTTCGCCGTCATGGACATGCAGCCCTCACACTCCGAACAATGGTGCTCGGCTCCCAACCACCACAAGCAGATCCTGTGTGGATCCGTTATCGACATTTTTTTACCACAGTCTCGACATTTCTTGAAGCCGGATTGCGGCGTTGTCGGTTCCGATGAAGATACCATCGAGGACGAGTTAGTATTTATTCGAGTCGATATAGAGAGTTATCCTGACTGAACTGAGCAACGATGTTCCGAGGCCCCACGAAGCGCGGAAAAACGGAACTGAGCAACGGACGCAGCGCGTGGCTATTTATGGGCATGGTGAGGTCGGCGCCGATACGGTGGCCGTCGAGGGTCATCGACTCGGCGGATGTCGACGCCAGCGCCCTCTACAGAAACAATTTCCGAGACCAGCAAGCTGGAAAACTATTAAAGATAAGGAATACGTCGGAGGACACAATCCCTTCGAAAAACAAGTTACTTACCAACTGTAATGTTCTTTCGACTGGATGTTCCGCCCACGTATTCCTTATCTTTGCTAAATCCATTTCCAGCTTGCTGGCCTCAGACATTTTGTTCACAGTAGAGGGCACTGCCCGTCGACGTCCCTCGAGTCAGTGTCCCTCGAAGGCCTCTGTATCGGCGCCCGCGTCACAATGGGTATAAATAGTCTCACGCAGCGTCTGTTGCTCATTTCTGTTTTGAGGTGCTGTTTTGCTTGTATGAGATGGTTAATACCCTTGAAGGAGCATAGGCTGCAACTACAAGGGAAGGTTTCCTGCAGAGAAGGATGGGAGGGGCGATAAGGAATACGTGGGAGGAACGTCCAGGCGAAAGAACATTACAGTTGGTAAGTAACTTGTTCTTTGAATGGATTGTGTCCTCCCACATATTCCTTATCTTTGATAGACTCCCATAAAAGTAATGTGTAGAGGAGGTGGCAGTAAAACTAAATGTTCCCCTTTAAAGATGCACAGAGTGAAACATAACTTTTCCAAATCTTGTCTCCTGGCTAGAGGAGGAATCAACACTGTAGAATTTAGTGAAAGTATGTGCGGACCACCATGTGGCAGCCGCACATGTGTCTTTAATTGGAACTCCTCTTTGGAGAGCTGAAGAGGCTGCGATACCCCTGGTTGAATGAGCCCCGAGAAGTTGAGGGGGCTCTTTTCCTGCCAATTTATAGCACTCTATAAAAGTTAATATAATCCATCTTGTGATGGTTTGTTTTGTAATAGGTAAACCTAATGTGTGCCCTGCATACCCCACAAACAATTGGTCTGCTTGCCTAATCCTTGCACGTCTGCTAATGTAAAAACTCAAGGCACGTCTTGGATCCAGCTTGTGCAATCTCTCCTCCTCTTTCCCTGAATGGGAAAGAGGATAAAACTGGGGTAAGGTTATCTTTTGTGTGATGTGGAATTCTGAGACCACCTTTGGGATAAAACTCGGCTTAACTTGTAGAACTACCTTAACTTTGTGAAAGATTGTATGTGGAGGTTTGCAAGACAAAGCTTGTAATTAGCTCACTCGTCTGGCAAAAGTTAAAGCCACTAGTGAGAAACCTTAATGAACAGGAATGAAGGGGTTCAAATGGAGTACCCATTAGAAATGTCAAGACCAGGTTTATGTCCCACAGTGGAACCTGAAAAGGAGTTTGGGGGGGGGGGGGGAAACATTAGTTAACCCTTTCAGAAATTGAATCACTATGGGCAATTTGAAGTATGAAGGCTCCTCCGCAGTGCGCTTGAAGATTGACAGCGCTGCGAGGTAACCCTTTATTGTGCCAACTTGAAGACCTGAATTTGCCAAATATAGCAAAAAAGATAACACCATTGGTGTATTACATGAAAAGGGTTCAATAGTCTTTTCTCTACACCAGCTGCAAAATTTGTTCCAACGGCAGCAGTATAAATATTTTGTTGCTGGCCTTCTGGCTGAAAGCAACACCTCCATTACGTCATCCGGGAGATCCCAATCCTTTTATCTCAGCCTTTCAGAAACCAGACGTGAAGGTTGAGGGTCCTGATATCCGGATGGAGAACCCGACCTCCCGTCTGCGAGAGAAGATCCTCTCTATGCAGAAGACGAATCGGAGGACAGATGAACATGTCTAGAAGATTCGGGTACTATGTTCTCCTGGCCCAACATGGGGCAATTAGGATCATGGGTTTCCATAATCTTCTAAACCTCCTGATCATTTGAGGAATGACGGGGACTGGAGGAAACGCGTACAGAAGTGGAAACTCCCAGTCCACTACGAACGCGTCCTAGAGCTCCTCTCGGGGGAAATTCCCTTGAGCAATACTGATCGCACTTCCGGTTGATACTGGTGGCGAACAGATCCACTTGAGGGGTTCCCCAAAGGGCGAAGATCTCTTGAAGGACTTCTTGAGCTAGTTCCCACTCGTGGGAGACTGTTCTGCCTGCTCAGAGCGTCCGCCATCAAGTTCTACTCTCCGGCTAGGTGAACTGCTGATCGAGAGATTCCTTCTTGAATTGCCCAAAACCAGTCAAGCCACTCTGTCCGGGATTAGTAGGAGATCCGACATCCTCCCTGAGAATTGTGACCACTGGGTCCTTGGCGCCCATTGGAGAGATCTCATCCTCAGGCGAGCCTCTGGCACTAGGAAAATGCAGGATGCCATGAGGCCGAGCAACCTCAAAAAGTCGAAGGCTGGTAGACACGTTGGGCATTTTGAAACCTGGTGACCGTCTGTAGAATATCTTGAGCCTTCACCTCTGGTGGCGGGGCTTTTCCTAGGGATGTGTCCAGGACTGCTCCAATGAACTGGAGTCTCTGTGATGTTATCTATGACTTTTTTAACTTGAGGGAGAAGCCCAGCTTGTGGAGTAAGTGGCAAACGTAATCTAGAAGAATCTGAGCTTGTTCCGGGGACACTGCTCTGATCAACCAGTCATACAGGTAGGGGTAGACATGAATCCCTTCCCTCCTTTGACTTGCAGCCACAACCGCCATTAGCTTGGTGAAGACCCTCGGGCGGAGGTCAGCCCAAATGGCAGAACTCGAAATTGATAATGAGAGTTGCCAATGGCGAACCTCAGGTACTTCCTGTGCTTGTGATGGATTGGCACATGAAAGTAAGCATCCTGGAGGTCTAGAGATACCAACCAGTCCTGAAGCTGGAGGGCCTGAAGGATCTGAGAAAGGGTTACCATCTTGAACTTTTCTTTCCTGAGGAATTTGTTTAATTCTCTGAAGTCCAAGATGGGTCTCAATCCTCCGTCCTTCTTCGGTATTAGAAAATAGGGAGACTACCAACCCTTGTTCCTCTCCGCTACAGGTATCGGTTCTATGGCACCTTTCTGTAGCAGGCCTGAAATCTCCTGCATAAGGCGCGGGTCTGGAAGCTTCAAAGAGTTGGTCTCTGGTGGATGACTCTGAGGAGTGTGTAGGAAAGGCAGGCAGTAACCTAGGACAACTGTTTCCAATTCCCAAGCATCTGACGTAATAGCCTGCCATTCTGTCAGGTGTTGAGTTAACCTGCCTCCTACTGGTGTTTTGTGTGGGGAGACCTCAGAGGGGTTTAGAAGCGGCTGACGTAGATGCTGAGGGTAAAGCGGCACCTGCTGATGCGGGTTTAGTACCTTTGACCCGTCCACCACAGGTGAATTGTCTCTGGGCCCTTTGAGCTGGCTGCCCTCTGCCTTTCCGAATATGGAGTAAAAACGAAAGGGCTTCTCCCTACAGGATGTACCTGTGGGGCGATTTGGAGTTTGACGGATTGCAGCCCCAAGTGATTTTGCTGCCGCCTTTGAGGTTTGCAATTTCTCCAGGCGGTCATCCGCTTTTTTGCCAAATAGAGAGGTGCTGTCAAAGGGCATATTCAGAAGCCAGGTTGTTCATCAGGATCAAAACCAAAATTCCACAACCACGCAAATCTGCGGATTGTGGTACACGCCACCATGGCTCTGCTGGTACTGTCAGCAGAGTCGATACCTGTTTGGAGGGACCCACACCACATCCTTCCCATCCTAGATGTTCAAGAATGCGTCTCTTTCCTCCCCTTCTGGGAGACAGTCAGCCGCTGATGACACGCACTCCCAAAGGGTGTGGCTGAATCTAGCTAGCGTGCAAGTGGCATTAACAGACTTGCCATACTGCATGATGAAGACTTTTTTAGACATGGCATCAAATCTTTTGTCATCTCCGACTTGTGGTATAGTGGGGTATGCCGTCTTACTATTTGACGACGTCGCTGCCTGCACTACTGAACTCTTTGGAGGTGAGTGCTTACTTAAATATTCAGGGTCTGAGGCGGATACCCTGTTCATCGCAGAGAGCTTTTTATTTACTGCAGGGATAACATCAGGTGTCTCCCAATTTGCAGCTATTTTTCTCTGCAATGCGGCATGATAAGGGACTATAGGGTCTTCTTGAGGCCTTTTAAGATGTCAGTAAGATCATCTTGCTGGAAAGAGGGTGCAGGTGTCTAGAAAATTCTGCCTCTGGAGAGGTATCTATGCCACTGGCATCTTGTAAAGATTCTTGTAAATTTTTCAATCTATTCTCCTCAGAAATTAGTTCCTTTGGAATGGGTACTGTTGGTCTTTGTAACTGAAAAGGTCTCTCATTGTCAGAGTCCTCCCCTTCCTCATATATAGAGGATAAAGCTCTGAAATAATCAGATCTTGGATAAGGGGTAAAACCCATTTCCAGAGAAGGAGCCAAATTAGCGGCTACTGCTTGGGAAAAGGTTGTTGTCGATGTAGACATTACAGTTCTCGACAAACCCGCAAATGGCGTCGAAAAACTTGAAAAGGGCCGCGATGTACTCGAGAGGACCGGAATCCTACTCTGTGTCATCGATATCGTCAACGCCACTGTTGACGCCTTGGGCGGGACCTTCGACACCTCTGGTGCCAATGGCGTAGTTGAGGTTTGAGGCCTCGAGGACATAGCCTTCATCGGGGTTGACAGCGGCGTCAATGACACAGATTTGTGCATCGAAGTTACCTTCGATGATGGAGTCGATGATGCAGCTTTACCTGATGATTTTTTTGTCTTTACTCGAGGCTTCATGACGCTCGAGGGTTTTTGTTCGCCGGGTTCGACTCACAGCGTTTTGGTTTTTCGGGTCTTTCAACCGGGGTATCACCACTAGACATCCCAGAGGAGGTCAAGGCCACGTTCTCGAAGACCCTAAGCATTTTCTTGCAAAATACCTCCCACTTAGCTGGAGAGCTGCGTTTAGTGGGGCAGGTGACCCTTTCTGGGGAATTTGAGGATGAAGAGGTGGGAGACCTATGACGCCTCCTCTTAGAGTGTCTCGAACTCGAAGAGTGGTGGGAACCGCTTCGAGATATCGATCGGGAATGTTTCTTTCGCTGGTGAGGAAACAAATGTCTCAACTCAGCCAAGGACAATTTTGAAGGGGTAGAAGATTTAACTGTCTTACCATCAGCTGCCACTTGCTACCTGCCTGCTCACTGTATTTTGCCTTATTGCTAGAATTTCAAATCTAGGTAGGCTGCACCAGCTGCAAATATCTACCAAGTGCACTTTACCCACTATATGACCTCCCAATTGAGTCAACAAAATGTTCCTCCCAAGCATTTACTCAATGTTGAGAATTATGCTCCACTTTATCAAATCCGCATGCCCGCCTACCTCTGCCCTCAGCACGGTCAGCCTAGGCACCACCGCACCCCTCCTCATAGAGCCTAGCATCACAATCATGCTTCCCCAATTCTCTCCTCCATGCCTCTCGGATAGCTTTACCAGACTACGGTCCAGATTACCCAAACTACATGAGCCCCGAGCCAGGGACTCTACCCAATCCAAACTAACCAACCGAACCACCATTGGCACCTGCGCTAACCTCACGTCAAAAAAACCCAAACCCAACTCACTCAATACTACGACAACCAAAAACAAAGCGCACAATACAGTGACCACCCCTACCAAAACCACTGCCCCACCCATAAAAGGTGCCCTCATTAACACACGTTCCATAATTGCCCATGCCACGGACATCGCAGACCTCATCTCAGCTGAAGACCTAGATTTCTTAGCCATAACAGAGTCCTGGCTTCATGCAGCCGCAGGCCCAGCCCTCTCGCTAGCCATCCCCAACGACTACATCATCCGAGCAGATAGAACTGAATCTAGAGGCGGAGGCCTGGCCATCATTGCCAAAATTCACCTTAAAATTAGACTCGAATCCGCTACGCACCTCCCACCATGCGAATCACTTACAGCTAAGCTGCCCACTGCCAACTCCCAAACGATATCCATTCACCTACTCTATAGACCGCCTGGACCCCTGGAATCTTTCGAGGAAGACCTCAGTGTCATCCTTACCGATAACCTAAAAAACTCCTCACAATGCCTCCTACTAGGAGATTTCAACCTAGGCTACAATGACCCCAAAGACCACCAGGCCACCCTCATCAATAACACTTTGTCTGAACTAGGCTTCACACAAAAAGTATCCAGCCCCACCCACAACAAAGGGAGAACCCTTGACTGGGTAGCAGACTACAACTGCGCCGCATTTATCACCAATAACGCTCCTCAATCCTGGTCTGACCATCACCTCCTCTCCTTCTCCCTCGAAGCTTCGAGACCCATAACCAACATGGCGCTAGCCGCAGCCATCCCCACGAGAAGCAAGAAAAATATTACAGTGGAAAAACTGATCCCTCTTATCCTCCCTACGCTCAACCAACTCCCTGCTTCCAACCCCTACGACCTCGTATAAGGCTATAACAATACCATGCGCACAGCCTTAGACGCCATTGCACCACTAACACTTAGAAAATGCAAACCAAAAAAGCACCTCAACCAATGGTTCTCCAGCCACCTTAAAGCGCTTCGATTGGAAAAACGCAAATTTGAACAAGTCTGGAGACAGTCTCCCACAGACCACAAGTTATTGCTCAATAAAACAACGGCCAATTACAAAAAAGAAATCATAGCTGCCAAACAAGAATCTTATAACCAGAGAATTGCACAATCCAACTCCAGTACCAAAGAGTTGTTCACAATCATCAAAGAATTGGAAACACCGGTGCTAACTCCAGATACCTGCGTGAAGAACAAACAATGGTGCACGAGTGTCCACAATGCACTAAATAAAGTCACCGGTCTTCAAACCAAAATTAAAAATAAGAAAGATTCCCTCACCAAACCAACCAACCCCACCAACACCCCCCCGAGCCCTTCACCCACACACCCTACACCCAACACCCAACACCGCTCGCTTCAGCTTCTCCAAAGTCTCCACTCTCGAAGTGGAAAAAATCATTCTCAGTCTTAAACCATCCAACTGCAAGGGCGACCTCTGCCCCCCACAAATCATTAAAGATGCGGCAAGAGACCTCTCGCCATTCATCACCAGACTCATCAACGCCTCATTCTCATCAGAACAGTCTGCAGTAACCTCAAAGAGTCTTGGGTCCTCCCGATCCTTAAAAAACCTTCCCTTGGCCCCTCCATCCCGACCAACTTCAGACCCATTACCACCGTCCCATTCCAGCTCAAGATACTAGACAAGACAGCATACCAACAAATCCAAAAATACCTTGAAATAAACCACCTCCTAGGTATGCGACAATCAGGCTTCAGACCCCAGCATGGGACTGAAACGGCCCTCATTGATCTGAAAACCCAAATAGACACCCTTACAGACAACGGGAAAACTGCACTACTACTCTTACTAGACCTCTCCGCTGCGTTTGATCTAGTGGACCACAAAATCCTATGCAATCATTTAGACTCAGCTGCCCACTTCTCCCTAGAAGCCATCGGCTGGATCGAGTCATTCCTCAGCAACAGATCCATGCGTGTCTTCAACTCTGCCACTGCTGACCCCATCCCCATCACATGCGGAGTCCCACAGGGCTCCTGCGTCTCCCCCACTCTGTACAACATGTTCACTAAGCCCCTGTTTGATGATCTAGATGGCCTGGGTATCACTTACACCAACTACGCCGATGATACACAGCTCCTCATCCCGCTGACGGGAGATTACAACCAGGATTTGGCCTTGGTGAACAAGGTGTACCTCATCATTCAGGTATGGATGGCTTCGCACAGTCTATGCCTGAATGACGACAAGACCGAGCTCATCATCCTCGGCTCCACTGTAAGGACCGGTGGGGGGGTCTGTACTTCCGCTCTCTATATGGTAGAGGAGAGGCACAGAGGACCCCAGCCAAGATTCTCTATTACGGTAGCGATGGACGAGCAATCAAGGCCTAGCTTCTCAGGAGGTGATGCAGGCTGGTTCTTAAGTACAGTGTATCCCCAAGCCCCCACAAAGGAATGTCCACACACTGTATTACTGAAAACACAGTCTTTATATAATTAATATTCAAGGGTTATGTACACTTATCACAACAACGCACTTTGTGCTCAGGAAAACCAATAATGGTAAATATCTACAATTCTAAAGTGGTACCACTAATATTAGACCTCATAACAGTGCATTCACAATACTGTAGAAATGGCACGCAGATCAATAAGAAGGAAACCAGCAATAGAGAGAGGAGAGATACCAGAGGGTTGAAACAATAGGCAGAAGACTGGCCCTTGCTACTGGACACAGTTCTGTGTGGAGATCCCCCCCCACTTGGGCAACCTGTAAAATAAAGAGATATAACACAAGCCCAGTCCATATATTGTTCAATAGTCTTATTCTCTCCTACAATGTTTTTACCCCCCCAATGTACCTGGTGGAGTAGAGTTCTTCGAAGAGGCGTCGACAGATCCTTCTTGAATGACCCCCTTTAAAGCAGGAGTCACGGATCGTCGAGAGGCGTCGAGAAGCGTCGAGGAACTCGGTGTTCGGTGTCGGGGAATCGATGGCCCTTCTTGAATGCCTTCCCTTTCAAGCGGGAGACACGGGGCGTCGAACGTCCGACAACAAACAGGGTAGAACGGCGTCGATGAGGCGGCAGGCTTCGATCCGAGCGGTGCTCGTCGGCGTCGAGACGTCGGCGTCCTGCGAGGAAGAGGCGTGCGGGGCACCTCGGCGACACTAGTTCTGGACCGCAAAGATTGTGAATGACGGTGGCCCAGCAAGGGCGTCGAGTCGCTCGAGTCTTTGGGGTCGTGAGGTGGCGGGAAACCCACCGGCGGATTCTCCTTGGCGCGTTGGTCGTCCTCGACTTTCTCCGGCAGGATAAAGCGGTCGACGGTGCGGACGAGGGAGTCCTTCGATTCGAATGTTCTTAGGCAAGGAGCGGACGGCTCCGGTCGTCGGCGGCACGGCGTCAAGTGGTTCCCACGGCTGGGCAACACAACTTCGACGGGCCTCCAGCGGTTACACAGACCTGCGAACCCTGGTCGACGGCAATGGACTTCGACAGCGTCGAGGTCCGGGTGCTTTACTTCGGTCTCCTCGGCAGTCCCCTTCTCCGGTCGGCAACCTTTCGATGGTCTGGCGTCCAGGGAGCTTCGGCGAAGATTCAGCGGTGCTCGATGGTCCCTTGGAGCACGGGAAGAGGGCGCCTTACCAGGTCCTCTCTCGGGTCAGTCCTCGACGAACACGGCAGCCTTCGGATCGGTCGAAGCAAATGCAGCAGCAAGTCTTCTTCTTACAGCTGGGCGTCGAGGGTCAGCAGTTCCAGTTACTCTTGAGTGGAGACTCAGCTTCTGAACGCTTCTGAACAATTTCCAGTGGTGAGAGGTCCCCAGATATACTATTCTGTCTCTCATCCACACTGCTGGCACACACACAGCAGCCAATCACACAGAAGGGCATTCATGCAGTCAGTCAGCCAATCAGGCACACAGTGCATTCAGGCCACACTCCTCCCTTTCAGACACTCACAACAAGGAATGTGGATTGGGACAAGTACCCAGCCATTCAACACTACACACTGCATTCAGGCCAGTTTCGGGCAGGGCTGTCTCAGTCTTTGTCTCACATGCCAGAAACCAGACAACCACAACAAGGAGTATATATTGGTCACCCACTCCCTTCACCCAGGTCCCACCCACAGGAGGTACCCACAACATACAGTGAATGGGAAGGCTCCAGTCAGTCTAGCTGGGCCTTCACAACAACACCATATATGGAACTTCCACCCAACAGCCAGTCAGGGGGAAGGGACAGAGTCAGGGCTTCCCAGGACTTTGGGAAAACAAGGTAAGAGGCAATAGAAAGCAAGAGGCCACAGGGGCCATCTTGTTTTCCATCAGGAATCAACTGATTCCAATGGCAGGGCCTGGGTATCCCAAAATGGAGGACACCCAGAGCACCTGTCAATTTCAGCATGGAGCTGCCACCAGCCCATACCCTGCTCTGTGGGCTACCCACAGGTGCCCAAAAACATACACTAGGGGCACAGGGTTGTACCCCTACCCATGGGTGCCATAAGGGTATGCCATGGGTCTGTTCACCAAACCAAAAGAGAGCTGCACTGCCAGGAGTCCCACATGGACTCCTGGGCAGAAAACACGACAGAACACACGATAAAAAACAGTAAAGGACAAGGATTCAGAGGCCCTGTCCCTCTGATGCATTTCCAGCATCACATCCACCTCAAACCTAACCAAACTAGACCATAACTACAACAACTTCATTATAGACGGGAACCCGATCAAGGTAGCCAAAGAAGTGAAAACTTTAGGAATATATCTCGACTCCGCCCTAACCTTCCACAAACAGGTTAGCTCTATGGCATCCTCCACGGCCTACACATGTAAGCTTATAAGAGCAGCCAAACCCTTCTTATACACCCAGAGCTGCATTACACTAGCCAGAGCCCTGTTACTATCCAAATTGGACTACTGTAATGCCCTCTACGTAGGAGCCAGCAAGCAAATTACCAACAAAATTCAAACGCTACAAAACAACGCTCTCAGAGCAGCGCTTGGCATTCCCAGGAGAGACCACATCTCCAACATTAGGAAATCCCATAACTGGCTCAACACTTCAGACAAAATCCTGTTTAAAGTAGCTTCGCTAACTCACAAATGCCTGAACAACGCTGCCCCACGCTACCTGATAGACAGAATACGCAAATACACCCCCAACCGACCCAACAGAACATCCAACGCAAACCTGCTCATAGTTCCCAGATTCAAACGCACCAAAATGGGCGGCAACAGCTTCCAGGTGAAAGCACCCCAACACTGGAACGCATTACCATCATCCCTCAGGACACCCCAAACCTATTCACCCTTTTTTCGCAACTATATCCACTGGATAAAGAACAAGGATCACTAATACTCCTAACCGCTAACACCACACTGCCGCAATCCTGTAATATATGCTTATTTGTAAATTTATAAATATCTGTATTGTATTATATCCTTCTTGTAAAACTGTACACATTGCCCTTCATTGTCACACTGTAAAACTAATGTAGAAGCAACCTGTAACCAAGCTTTGAATATCCATGCTGCTCATGCGCCCTCATACCCTCGGGTCTGGTGCGCAATACAAATGAATAAACTAAACCTCTTCCTAGCTTCTCCCTACACTCCTTCAAGGCTTTCGCCGTCATAGACATGCAGTCCTCACATTCCGAACACTGGTGCTCTGATTCCAGGTACCACAAACAGATCCTGTGAGGATCCGTTAACATCTTTTTACCACAAACTCGACATTTTTTTAAGCCGGACCGTGGCGTTGATGTTTCGAATGAAGATGCCATCGTAGGATATAGTATTTTTCGAAGATTTCAAAGATTTTCGTTGAGTAGAACCGAGTGTTGCGTCTCCGAGGCTTACGAAGCGCAGAAAAACAGAACTGAACAACGGACGCTGTGCAAGACTATTTATACCCATGGTGACGTCAGCACTGATATGGAGGCCTTCGAGGGACACCGACTCGAGGGACGTTGACACGCAGCGCCCTCTACTGTGAAAAAATGTCTGAGGCTAGCAAGCTGGAAATGGATTTATGAAAGATAAGGCATACGCAAAAAAACTGTGTCCAATCTGCATAAACCCTGCCAAGCAAACATTAAGGCATTTATTAATGGACTGTGAAGGTTCATGGATACATGGATCAAGACTTTTCAGAAATGTTGTGCGTAGAAAGGAAGATATAATATCAGACTTCCTGTGGGACAGAATTATATCAGGTACTAATGCTGCGCTGACGCTAGCAGCTATCCAGGTGCTGATCAATTGTGAAATTGTCATCTAACAGACAAGGAAAAAGAAAAATAATATATCTAAAACAGTGCGCTCACAGAAAGCATGAGGAAAAGATCAAAATTTAAAAGAACAATCGCTCAGAAAATTTGGCAGGGTTGGTAAAAAGAGGGAAAAATCATGTATTTCCTTTTTTGTTCCAATTTTCTTTGTTTCTCTTTTAAAACAACAAATGTAATATGTCCGTTTTATTTGGTTTTTTTTGTAAAGGCTCATTGAGTCAAAACAAATTAAAAGAAAATAAAAAAAGATAAGGAATACGTGGGAGGACAATCCATTCGAACCCTAAATCTCTTGGCCCCAACCTAAAGAAAAAAAAATCTTAAAGCACGATTGTAAGTGTGTCTTACAAAATAACTGAAATCCGCTATCCAGAAACCTTTTCTGGTCCAACTTCTATCCCTACCACTTGATACAAAGAAAATAACCTAACTTAAAGATAAAATAAGAACAGTCGCCCAAAGGCATGGATGCTGGCTCCTTGCCTCATTGCAAAGGTCCAGTCAGGACAACGTGTTTTACTTATGAATCCTACACCCTCTTTTGGTATTGATTTTCTCTAAATAGTCTCTTTTCCTTGGGTTTCTCACAGACACACTGTCTCAGGTCTGTGTTCAGCCTTTGGTTGCTTCCTGCGACAAATGTTCACATCAGGTATTTTCCTGGGTTCCCCCACCCAAAGATCTTCTGTCCTGTCTCCTATAAGTTAACTTCAGAAGTCGTTCACCCCCGCCTTGGGGCCTGGTGTCTTACACCCCAGCTTGGGCTCTCCTCAGGCTTTTATGCCCACCACCCAAGCCTGGAGCGACTGTGTACTGTTTCTTAGCAGAGCTTTGGGCGTTCCAGGAGGATAAACTGACATCACTTACGCAGGTTCTTTCCGCAGATGTGTGTGACTTGTGACTTGGATCCTTGGCTCCCTTCCCGCAGCCACTCTGCAGGCCTCAAGTCTGCTTCTCATTGCAGCCGTTTGTTCACTCTCGGGCACCCTTCTCCACACAAGGCTCTCAAGGGCCGGGCCTCTGCGGTCTGTCTCAGCAGGGCTGCTGTGCATTCCGCGGGCTTGTCGTGTCTCGATTCAGCACACTATGTGTGTACTTCCGGTCTCCTGCCACACCTCTGAGGAGGTTGTTTCCTAGCCTTTGCTGCTCCACCGGCAGCTCTCCTCTATTTCCTCAAAGCTGGTTGGAGCTTCATTCACGCCACAACAAGAGGTGTGTCAATTCTTCGGTCTCTTTAGCTTAAACCATATGGGATCCTGTTGGTCCTGTCCCATTTGGGTTCACCTCCTTAGTACCAAAAAGATGGCTCCCACTTGTGGAGAGGGGATGTTTTCCCTGGATTCATCACAAAGGTTACAGAGTACCACTAACTTGAGCAGGGGTTCCCAACCACACATTGGAGCCTGCAGTTGCTGGGTCAAATGCTTCCAATGCAAAAGGAGGTTCAACCTGCTTATGTAAAAATATCTGAAAATTAGGATTTCAAGGCAACTTGCAAAAAAATAGATGCTCTAATGTGAACAACACAGAAAAGCACTTACCTACTGCTCAGGCACGAGGCCACTAAGAACAAGGATGAAAAACGAGTGACAGATGAGCGTAGAACCAAACCACTCTTGTGTTTGAAGGTTGGGCCAATAAAAAAAAATGGATTAGAGGCTCTGTCGACTGGCATTACATCGCAGTCCAATTTTTACAATTTCTTTTTGCTAATTTGAGTAGTTCCCTAAACCTTTAGCTTTCATAGACTTGACACATAGTTAAGCCCACCTGCAGCTGCAACTAATTTGTGTGTGCTGCTCTTGACAGCCCCCATCATAACCAGGGCGGAGATGCTCCTTGAGACCCCATTGTGTCGAGTGAGTTTTCTGAGAACGCTTGATAGGAATTTGGGGGGCACTAGGCTGGAAACTGCAGTTTTAATCATTATAGGCTATATCACCCAATGGTATACAGGTTCCTAACTCCCAGCACCTCAGGAGATGGCTCAGATTGTAGTTAGTCTCAGGCCTGGTTGGTCCCACCAGCCAAAGAGGAGTCATCCTCTTCAGACCTCCTCTGTCGCAAAGGAAACTGGGCCAGGACAGAAGTGGTCGCTTCACAATGTTGCAAAGGGTCTGCAGGCGTCTCTGGTCATCTTCTTTGGTTACTTCAGTTTCCAGTGGTCAACTTGGCCTTCACCTCAGGAACCTCACCTTTTATTCTGTTTCAGCGCATTCGCCCTCAGCAGTTTACAGAAAGGTGTAGGTGGCTATCCAATCAGGAGTGCCAGATCCCCAGTGGGAGCTGGTTACATTCAGGTGCACACACACAGACAAAGGGCAGGGGGAGTGAGAGGATCTTTGTGCTGCAAAAGTAAAATACAGATGCCTTAAGGGATATGGAGGAAAGTAGACCATAGAAAAGGTAAAACACAGAACCGAGTTTCAATAGACAGAGCCCATAAGAATTAAGGAGTTGAAGAAGGCTCCACCCATTCGGGATATAAAGGAAAGGAAGTCTCATTAGGAGAGGAGACGAAGCATAAAAATTATCAATCTCCCCAACACATTTTTACAGCGTTGGCTGAAAGCTAGCTTTAGATGGTTGAAATGTGCCTGCCGAGGCATTTTAAAAGGCCTACATCCCAGCCATTTTGTGGTCTGTGTTTAGACCACAAGGAATGGCCAGAATATAAGAGATACTCACTGTAGTGACTAGAATAATCATAGTCCACTTTCCACCATCCTTGTGGGCGTCCCCCAACTTTTGGACGGTACCAGGACCTTTTAGCAGAGAAAAATTGAGCTTCCCCTTTAAATTTAGTACAGCGTGTGGGGGCACATACTCTGGCGTGGAAACGCCCCGCCGAGTCCCCGCCCTTGTGGCCTCACCTCAGTCCCCTCATTGGATGCTTAGATACCTGGCTACTCTTAGTACATATTAGCCCTTGGAATACTAGTGGGGTGGGGGAGAAGGAAGGTGGGACGTATGGAGGAAAGGAGAGTATATACTAGGAGTACTCTTATCACTACAGTAACTTTAATTACTCATACGTCCCCTATCCTTTCCTCCATCCTTGTGGGTGATTCCACCGAACAAGAACGTAGGGTGGCGCTGTGACAACCCGTCGCATATGTAAGATGAAACAAAAAGGTTCTTCAGAACTGCCTGACCAAAAGCTGCATCGCACCTGGAACTGCTGGCCAGCAAGTAGTGCCTAGAGAAGGCCGACGAAGTGGCCCAAGTAGCCGCCTTACTGATGACATCCCAGGAAGCATGTCTCTCAAACGCAACAGCCGTGGCCTTAGCCCTTACCGCATGGGCATGAATCCCCTCAGGAACAGGTTTGCCCATGACCGTGTACGCCTCCGAAATGGCCTGACCCATCCAAAGGTGGATGGAAGCCTGAGAGCCAAGGGAGGAGCCCCTTAAAGTCACAAATAATGCCTCAGATTTCCTGAAGATTTCGTTCGAGAGAGATAAAACTTGAGAACACTCTTGAGGTCCAAGAAATGGAGGACAGCTCTGCCTCAATGTCCATACGGACAGTTTGATGTTATCAGATTGGATGTTACACAGGATGGTAGAGGCAGAGGAAGACGAAGCCTGTGGATACAACGGATAGGATCCACGGGTTGCTGAAAAGACACTTCCAGGTGTCCTGGAAAAGAGCCAAAACGCCTCCGCCCCCCTTCCCCCCACAGGCAAGCTTTGTTCCCCGACCCGGACGTCAGTGCTTCTTGGCGTCAAGCGGGACCAGAGGAGGGGGGGGGGGGGGGAGTGGAAAAACCCACTCTATGTCCTCTGCTGCAGCCTTCTGTTCCTGGGTGACCTACCAGGCCTCCATGTACTGCAGTGTACTGGATTTGAACTACTTGGTCCTTCCTTGGGATTGAAGGAAGGATTTCTGACCTGGTTTGTCAGGATGGACAAGGCGTTGACGGTTTGAGGGGAGGTTTTCTTCATTAATTTGTCATCGGTGGATGAATGAAACAGGCCCATGCCCTAAAAGGGTAGATCCAGGATTTGTTCCTGCACATCAGATGAAAACTTTGTGGCGTGAATCCATGCCAGCCTTCTCATCTCAACCCCAAGACACAGCTGCGCAAGACCCCGGACAGCAGCCAGACTGGCCTTGAACAAGACTTGCTTGTCAGAAGGGCGGTTGGGCAGAAATTCCCCAAGCTTCTGCCACTGCTTCTGGTTTGAAGAGGGCATGCGCGTTGACCTGTCGCAGATGAAAGCCCTGAGATGGCGTAACAGTGCTTTCCCTTGGAGAGGCAACTGGAGGCGGCTCCCGTTGAGGAAGACTATGGTTTAGAATACATGGGGCCGCAGTCACCACAGAGGAATGGGGCTGCGGGTGGAAGGCCAGGAGGATTGGCTCCCCACCCGTCAGCCTAAACCTGCTGTCCATCTTCTTGATCATCTGGGCGCTGGCCTTGGTCGTCTCCCAGACCATTCGCATCATATGCAGGACATCCTTCTGGATGGAAATGCCAGACCAAATCGTGGTACGTTTGCCCAAGACCTCTGCTAGCACTTCCTCTTCCCGACCCAGCCCCCCAGGAGTTGGGACTCCCAGAAACTCTGCAGACCCTGAAGGCGGTCATGTAAGCATTAATGGACGCTGAGGGTTCATCGTCCTGGGCATCATCGTCACCATCGTCCGACTCCCCTTTTTTTTTACAGACCAAGGAGAATCCGGACCCTAGGACACAGGTGCCGGCAGAGACCTGTCCTGCCCCACCCCCAGGTCCGGAGCCGCAGACAGGTCCAACGGCTGTAGATGGGGAAGGAGTTGGTGGTACAGGAGATGGTGGGGAGGGCGGGGTTTCAGAACAACCGGTGGGGCCTGAACAGAAGGAGGGGCCGGCACCGTGAGTGCAGGGGGAACGGGAGGAGTATCAGAGGGGGCCGAGGCCGCGCTACCTGCGGGATGACCTCCTTCACAATGTCCTTCAGGAGCCTCTTCATCTGAGGGGAGAAAGTGCTTGAAGAAGCCGTCCATACCAGCAGTCTGATCCCTAGGGGCTCGGCCCTGGGCCTCTGCTCCTTGTGAAAGCACTGAGGCACCTGGTGTGTGTAGCCATACGGGGTTTATAGTCATAATGTCGAAAAAAAATTTCGAAAATAATAATGTCGACATCCTATACTTATAATGTAAAAAGTCATTTTTTCGAAAAAAAAATGTCGACTTTTTTTTTGACATTATAACTATAAACCCTTAAAACTATCAACACCTCACCCAACACCCCACTGCCACCCCCCCACAACCACCCTTTCACCCCTCATACTCAACACATACCAATTATTTATTTATTTATTCAATAATTAAATAAATAAAAATTGTATTTACTATGGGGGGGTCCCCCCCCTCACCCAACACCCCCCTGCCACCCCCCCCCGAAACCCCCCAACCACCCCTCATACTCAACACATCATATGGGATACATTACTCACCGTAATCGTATTTCTGATGCTTGTATCTGCTTAGATTCACATGCTGTGCATAGGCCGACATCTAGTGGAAGCTGCAGAGTATTACAGTTTGTTTTTCGAAACTCGAAAATGGGCGTCGACACAGGCGTCCCAGTAATACTATCCCTAGTGTGACGTCCACTGTACCCAAGATCCCTCACGCGTCTGGGATCCTCAGATTGTATTTTTTCTGACATGAGGAAGCATGAGGAGTAGCGCGAGTACAGATAATCCAAGCAGATAGACAGAAAGGTAAGACTACAAGCAATCATGCGCCTTCTCTCGGAGGGGAGGAAGGGTGGGTCGCATGTGAATCTAAGCAGATACAAGCATCAGAAATACGATTACGGTGAGTAATGTATCCCTTCTGAGGCTTGTGGAATCTGCTTAGATCACATGCTGTGCATAGATTAGCGAGCAGTACCCGAAGAAGGAGGTGGGATGTGAGAAGGGTCATGAGCAAACAGGTGTCTTAGAACCGCTTGTCCCACTTGTGTATCTGTCTTGGAATGAGTGTCAATGCAGTAATGCTGAGTAAAAGTGTGAATAGAGCTCCAAGTAGCTGCTTTGCAAATGGTGTTGAGGGGAACATTTGCAATGAAAGCCAGAGTGGCACCAATGCCTCTAGTAGAATGGGCCCTTGGCGTAAAAGGCAGAGTTTTTTCAGAAAGAGAGTAACACAGCTGTATACAGTTGATAATCCACTTCGAGATCGCGCCTTTAGAGACGCGATCCCCCTCTCTGCCTGTAGCTACGGAGACAAACAGTTGATCTGTTTTTCTTAGCGGTCTGGTCTTATTTACATAGTAGAGGACCGCCCTATGCACATCAAGGGTGTGTAGTTTCACCTCAGCCGAGCTTTGCGGGTTCTGGAAGAAAGCCGGAAGCTCGATGGACTGGTTTACATGGAATTTAGATATAACTTTAGGTGAGAACCTAGGGTGTGTGCGTAAAACCAGTTTGTCTTTGTGGATAATAAAGAAAGGATCTTGCACTGACAGAGCCTGAATTTCACTGACCCTTCTTATGGAGGTAATGGCTACTAAGAAGGCCGTCTTATAAGTCAGGTGTTTGAGACTACTTTTATGCATGGGTTCGAAAGGGGGGCCCATGAGCTTAGCTAGCACCACATTGAGGTCCCATCCTGGCGGTGGGTTCGAAATAGGAGGGTGAAGTCTCTTTACTCCTTCCATGAAGGCTTTAACTACTGGTACTTTCCACCACGATACTTTGTTATGGGATGTGGTGTAAGCCGAGAGGGCTGCCAGGTGTACTTTCAGAGAGTTAAAAACCAACCCTGCATCCAGCAGGTGGAGCATGTATGTTACCACGTTGGAAGGAGTGCAATCAACTGGGTTGATTTGTTTATTCTGGCACCAAATAACGAATCTCTTCCACTTGTCAAAGTAACAGTGCCTAGTGTTTGGTTTCCTGGATTCTTTTAGGATGTCCATACACCTCTGTGGTAAATTGAGATGCCCAAACTCTATGACCTCAGGAGCCATGCTGCTAGGTTCATTGAGTTGGGTTCCTGGTGCACTGTTAGACCTTGTTGCTGGGACAGTAGGTTGTACCAGGCTGGGAGTTTGATGGGCTCGCACAGCGCCATCCTGCGTAGGTGTGGAAACCATGGTTGTCTCGCCCACATGGGAGCAACTAGGATGAGCGTCATCGATTCCTTGTTCATCTTGTACACCACCTTTCTGATGAGAGGGGTTGGTGGAAAAGCGTACGCAAACATCCCTGACCAGTTCATCCACAGGGTGTTCCCTTGGGAGTCTGGCTGGGGGAACCTGGATGCAAATCCTGGGCATTGTTTGTTTTCGCTTGTGGCGAGTAGGTCTATAGTGGGGAAACCCCACTGAGAGAAGAGATTTTCTACGATCTCTTTGTGAAGGACCCATTCGTGTTCTTCTGGAAGGGAGTCTCTGCTTAGGGCATCCGCTAGGGAATTGAGCTCCCCTGGAACATGTTGTGCTGATAGGAAGATGTTCCGTCTGAGTGCCCATATCCAGATTTTCTGGGCAAGCTTGGACAGATTTGGCGAACGAGTCCCTCCTTGTTTGTTCAGATAGAACATGGCTGTCGTGCTGTCCGTCCGGATCTGCACCGACAAGTTTAGTAGATGGGGCTCGAACGCCCGAAGCGCTCGGAATACTGCCAGAAGCTCTAGCAGGTTGATGTGGTTCTTGGCTACTGAGTGAGACCAGAGACCCTGAGCTGTGTGGTGGAGATGGTGAGCTCCCCACCCAGTCAGGCAAGCATCTGTAGTTACCACTGCTTGTACTTCGGGATCGTAAAAGGGTTTTCCCCTTGCGAGATTCTCTTTTGTCCACCAGTGTAAGCTCTGTACGAGTGTTGGCGAAACGACCACTAGATCGTCCCACTGACCACTTGCCTGAGACCACTGTTTCGCCAACCATTCCTGCATGGGACGCATGCGCAGACGCGCGTGGGGGACCAGGTAAATGCATGACGCCATCATGCCCAGTAACCGCATTGCTTTGCGTACCGTTATTTGTTGACCTGACTGATAATGTGGAATTTGCAGTAGTATATTCCGAATTCTCTCTTCCGAAGGGAAGGTCAACCCTTTCTGAGTATCTAGGATTGCTCCTAGGAACTGTTTTGAGGTGCTTGGCACCAGACTTGACATCTTCTCGTTGATAGAGAAGCCTAATTCGTGGAGGAGGTCGATAGTCCTCTGAATGTTTGACCTGCAAATTCCTGGGGTTTCCCCCGTTATGAGCCAGTCGTCCAGATAAGGGTATACAGGGATTGCCTCCCTGCGTAGGTGTGCAGCTGCCACCGCCAGTACCTTGGTGAATACCCTTGGTGCTGAAGCTATCCCGAAGGGCAGTACCTTGAATTGGTAGTGGCGACTGTCCACCTTGAAGCGCAAGTATTTTCTGTGCGCTGGGAGCATGGAAATATGAAAATAGGCATCTTTCATATCCAAGGTTGCCATGTAATCCCCTTTTTTAGGAGGGGGATTACCTCTTGTAGCGTGGTCATACGGAATTTTTGGGGCTTGACATACTTGTTGGCAGGCCGTAAGCCCAATACTGGGCGCATTGTCAAATCTTTCTTTGGCACAAGGAAGTAAGTTGAATAGATACCCTTGTTTACCTGGTGTCCTGGGACGAGTTCTATCGCGTCCTTTTCTAGCAGAATGGCGATCTCCTCGAGAAGGATCTTCTGATGTTCTAAGGAGTGTATTCTTTGTCGTGGAGGGTGGTTCCGGGGACGCTGCAGTAATTCTATACAATATCCTGCGGACACTGTTGACAGCACCCATCTGTCTGAGGTGATCCCGCCTGGGTGAAGTTGGAAATGCGTCCCCCTACTGGGGTTGCGTGAGAAGGGACCCTGAACTGAGCGTCACTGCTTTGGCGGAGGCGTGCCACCTCCCTTGTTGGGGCTGCCTCTGCCTCTTCCACGACCTCTCTTGTTACCTTTACTGTAACTTTGGGTAGACTGCTGGTTGTTCCATTGTGTACCCTGTCCTTGGGCGTAGTTGCCTCTATGTGAATTTTGGCCGCGTGGGCGACGAAAATTATTGTTCCCCCTCTGGTTCGGGGGTTTGTTGGTAAGCTGGCCAAGGGATTTGAGAGTCTCGTACTCGTCCTTGGCATTTTTAAGTGGGTCTTCGACCGCTTTCCCAAACAATAGATCTGGTTCCACTGGCTTGTCTATTAATGACGCCTGTGTTTCTGTCTTGAACCCCGACTGCCGTAACCACGCATGTCTCTTGATAACAGTACCTTCTGCTATCAATCTTCCTGCGTTGTCTGCAGCGTCGAAAGTTGCTTTTAAAATGCAACCAGACACGGCTCTCCCTTCTGCCGAGATCCGAGCCAACTGGCCCTTTAACGGTTCAGGAGCAGAGGCTATGAGCGCCGCGACCTCTTCCCATTGATGGCAGTTGTAACTTGCCAACAGGGTGGTGGAGTTAGCAATCCTTGCTTGGTAGGCGGACGTTGAGGCTACCTTCCTGCCAAACCCGTACAGTTTTTTGCTCTCCTTGTCGGGAGGAGCTTCCGACGACGATAAGGGTGTCCCAGCCCTCTTCCGAGTGTTGGTAACCACTAGGGAGTCTGGTTTAAGATGACCTCTTATATAAAGAGGGTCAGACTGGGCTGCCCGAAAAAGTTTTTCGACTTTGGGGTTGACGGCTCTGGTGAGGTTAGGATTCACCAGGGATGGATCGATTCTACGTTGGATGGATTTAAGGATAGGGATGGTCTCAGCGACCGGCCTCCTCTCTCCCACCAACTCTTCTGCGAAGTCCTTTTCCTCCTGTACACCGTGGGTGTCGATGTGAAAATGTTCTGCTGCGCGAGCAAGAACTTCATTAAGGAGGGGCTGGTTATCAACTGGCGAGTCGGTAACTGGGGCTTCGCTTTCTACCGGGGAATCTACTCTGTAAATTTCCTCATCTTCTACCTCCTCCAGGTCCTCATCCTCCGCATAGTATTCAGACCCGGTTTGTTCCTCCATAATTGAAAACTCCTGGTCCCCTTCAGGGAAAGGTTGTCCTTGGTATCTGGGGTGTGGAGTAGAGTATGGAGTAGAGTAAGGCTGCACCTCGAAGGGGTCAGGTCTTTCGACCCGGGCCTTTTTACTTAGGGGGATAGGATCAGAGGAGCCTGAGGGTGTGGCCCCTTGAGGGTCATACGAAAGGAAATGTTCTGGGTTTTTGTCATAAAAATCCGCTAAGGAAGACATTCTTGACATGACCCTGTCTATGTCCTCACTGGACCATTCTTTGGAACAGGGTATGGCTTTAGTAGGCAACTTAGAGGACTTATCAAGGGTACCCTTGCTGGATGTTGCTGTCCCAGTAGATGTATGTTTATCTGTCTGCTTGGGGTGGAAGGATGGTCTTACAGGAGTGGAAGGCTGAGCTTTCCGCTGTTTCCCTCCCTCCCCGTGCATGGAAAAATGTTTCCCCTGCCCATTAGAGGCCCCAGAGACTTTCGGCGCCTGGCGCCGAGGGTCGGGAGAGGTATTCTGTTTGGAGCGTGGGGCCTCGCTGGTGTTAACTGCGCTCTCGGTCTCTTGGAGCGCGGCCTGGGGGTGGAAGTCGTCTTCGTCTTCCGACGATGGAACTTCCGTTAATATAGGGAGCGAGGCACTCTTGGCAAGAGTGGATGATTGCCTTGCGTCATGAGGCGATCTCGATCGAGAGCGCCCAGAGGACACCGAGTCGGACCGTTCTATCCGTGCCTCTTTCCGAGAAGTCGACGTCGTCGAGGTTCGGTTGGACTTAGTGTGCTTAGTGTGTGTAGGTGTAGCGCTTGCGTCGCCGGGGGTCTTCCCCATAGCCGCCCTGCCGGACAACCTTCCGAGGTCGGGGACCTGCGCTCGGCAGTCTTTCAACGCCGTAATGCCCTCGCCGTCCGAAAGTACGGCGTCGCTGCCATCGCTGAAGGCGCCCTCCGCTGCCATGGCTGCCTGCCTGGCGTGGTGGGCCCAACGCTTTGTCGAACGGTCCTTAAGTGTTTTAGGTTTAAACCTACTACACGCTCTGCAGTACGCTTCGGGGTGGTCCCTCGGCAAGCAGAGATTGCACGTGGCGTGCCTGTCGACCCAAGGGTATTTGCGATTGCACTTGGGGCAGAATTGGAAAGGGGTACCCTCCATACGCACCTTGAGGCAGCGGGCTGATAAGTGTAGGAAATATATATGTACCTATATACCAAGAGTGAAGAGTATGTACCACTCTCCCTACTTGCAGGGCCGAGGCCAGCGGCCTACTAGGCCCGGGCCGAGGCCAGCGGCCTTCCGAGGCCCAGATCCGTCGTGCAGCAGCCGACGGTCGATGTCTTCTCCAGCCGTCGTCGAGATCGATGGTCGACGTTGGGGTGGGGAAGGATGTCAATAAATAATTTTAAATTGCAATATAATAGCAAAAGTATGGCTAAGGCCAGGGGACTCCGCAAGATGCTTCCGACCAGTATGGCGGAAAAAAACAATCTGAGGATCCCAGACGCGTGAGGGATCTTGGGTACAGTGGACGTCACACTAGGGATAGTATTACTGGCACGCCTGTGTCGACGCCCATTTTCGAGTTTCGAAAAACAAACTGTAATACTCCGCAGCTTCCACTAGATGTCGGCCTATGCACAGCATGTGATCTAAGCAGATTCCACAAGCCTCAGAAATATATATATTTATTTATTCATACACTAAATTAAATTTCGAAAAAATATCGAATAATGTCGACATTTTTGTTTGTCGACATTATTGTTTTTCGACATTAATTTGTCGACATTTTGACTGTCGACATTATTGATGTCGACATTATGACTGCACACCGCCATACGGCTGTGGTGGGTAGATTTAACCGAGAGGGGACAACACCTGCACCGTAGGATCCGCAGCCGCTTCCCGAGGGAAGGGGGCCGAGATCATCCTGCAAAGCCTGTTCAATGGGCAAAAGCACTGGTAGGCCTGGAGCTGCATCCAAGATTGCCGGCTGTCTGGCAGGCTCCACCATTTACCACTCCACCATTATAAAGTCTTGCGCCACGCCCGCAGTGGGAGGGCGTGAAGGCCCAAATACAAGAAAGGCCTCAGACAAGAGAGGATACAGCTTCGGTCTTGCACCCGAAGCAAACATGTTAACCTCAGAGATCCCTCTGGTAGGCAATGAACCCTCAGCCAGCCGGTAGTCCTAACACCATCATTCATGACCTTGTAGCGAGCTTGGAGCCCTGGACCGGTAGCAGTGCTGGATCTAGCTGAAGACGGACTCTTGTAGGTGGCACTGGAGGATCCCTTACTGTTAGGGAGAATTCTCTGTTTAGGCTGAATTTCCTAACCTAGTGAGTTCCCCAGCAGCTTTGCTGGATTTTTTGGGGTTTATTTTTTTCTCCTGCTAAGAGTGAGACTTTTACCCTCACTCTTGGACAGGATTTGAGTGTGTTTCTTTGAATCTAGAGGTGTTTAATGGGCTATGGGGTCTTTTACTCCATAGGGTTGCATGTGTTTTTGTGATGTGTGTTACACAGCACCCTCAGTGCAGTGACACAGGGGTGTCTTAGTGACCCCCCAGTATAGACTCCATACCCTGGGACTGACTACTGTCTCCCAGGGCATGTAAAGTCACCATTGACTTTACTAGTCTTAAATTCTGAACAGAACCAGTACAAACCATCATATTGTGGACGTACTGGCTGGGGCAATTTGATTGCCCCAGGGTCTGTTAGTCGAGGGGGCACGTCTCTGTCCCCCCTGATCGAGTTTTGGCTGGTGGCAGTGGATACTACTTTTTATATTCAACCGCGAATATTTTCCTACGGGATTTCCCATTGTTTTAGGCTACTATCTTTATTTATTTATTTACGGTGGCCTCGAACATACCACCGGTTTATTTAATTAATATTAATTCTCCGGTTGGTATTTTTTGCCAAAACTTGATTCTAAAATGGCGTTTGTGTTCTCTTCTGTGACTCCAACCCAAGCCGAGCCCTTTGTTCCACTTTTTGGCGGGCTTCTCCACAGAAGCCCTCCAAAGTGCTGCCACTATGTCTGGGGTACTTAGGAGGGGTGGAGGGGGATTTAGGCACCCTGGACTGAGTTGCCTAGGCAACTCAAGTCGCACTCCATCCTGATTGGCCCAAGTGGTGAGCCGGCCGGCTCACCACTTAGTATGTTTGAGTGACAGCTAGGCTGAGTGAATGGGGGTTTGCTGCATAAAAGCAGGGCTTTGGGGACTGGAACTTCAGAAGTCGCCACAGGACCTAAGAATCCAACGAGGGAGAAGCTGAGCCGACCTGCCACGACACCACTACCGGTGGAGCCCTGCTGGACCGTCTCGCCACTTTTTCACAACGACAGAGGAGATCTCCCGCTGGAGAGTCTTCTTCCTTTGACTGGTGGGGATAACCAGTTTCACCGTCTTTTCGCTTTCCCGACATATCTCGTGGCCGCCTTGCCCGTGCCAAGCACCCCGGCAACCGGGATACCACGTTTTACCACGACCGCGAGACAAAGGTACCACCTTTAACCGGAAAACTCTGCGGCTGGTTTCTGCCCTGGTAGTGCAACGACCTTCAGCTTTCCTCCAAGTCGAGATCTTCTCTTCCCCTGGACGACGACGCAACTTGCACCCACTACCAGGAACAACTGCCACCGCTGGAGGATCCTTCCCACTTAAGGTACCGTGTCCCGCCTAGCTTCCCTTGCTACAGACTGTACGGGGTAGATTTAGCCCTCGGCTTTCGAACCTGGGTTAGCCTGGGACACCTTGGCTAAACTTTTCTAAGCCTCTCTAAACTCTTTTCTGAACCCTCTGCAAGACTTTCTAAGCCTAGTGTAACTGTGTGAACTTGGGCGCATTTGTGCTCTGCTCTCTCTAAGAGTGGGCCCAGCCTTTGGACTTTGGCTCACCAGTGACTTTTTGCTCTCTGCCTTGCTAACAGTGTTCTGGAATCGTAGAGTGGTGTACCTCTTCATATTCTGTCTTTTTCCCTCCCTTTTTCACAAACTTATTAGAGTGCAATCTAGTTAAGCGCTCACCTCTGTATGAAAATAAGTGGTGTTTTACTGTGATTTTCTAATAGGGAAAAAGGGGTGTATATATCATAATAGTAACTGTGTTTAGAATATTTTACAATAAGAGTGCTGGAGTGTTTCAACTGTGTTTTTAAATAATTATATGCTTTGATACCAAAGCTCTGGTCAGTGTTTGCTTGTATTATTGTATCTGAGTGCCTATTGAGTATACTTTGCATACTGCCTAACTCTTCTTGAGGGAAGTCTGACTGCTCAGCCACAGCTACCAGGTAAATCTGGGTGGTAGACTGCTACCAAGTGGGTTTACTGCCAACACCTGTAGTCTTAAATCTTTTGCAGTGGTCCCTAAGGGAACTGCACAGATTTCTGCCTAACACTTACCACTCCCCCCACCCCCTGGGGTAGAAAGAGCCCGATTGTCCTTCCAAGGACAGCCTGGTAGGTGCTCTGAGCCCTTCAGCTTGGGAGCCAGTAGCTTGGAAGGCCTCAGGTCTGTCCCCGGACTACCCAGAACAGCCCCCGGGCACTTCGGCTTGTGAGCCGGTAGCCTTAGAGGCCTCGGGCCTGCCATAACCTGAGCCCCGGGGAAGGAGTTGCTGTGCTATGAAGCTGTGCTGAACAGAGGCACTACCTTGTCTTGACAAGAGGTCCTGGAGACGAAGTCCTTAAGGTGGGGAGGAGGAGAAGTGTGGAAGTCCTCCCTCTGCAACGACAAGCGATTCTTCAATGCTCTGTGAGCGAGAGTGCTGCAGGCCGAACACGAGTCCCAGCGGTGGTCAGGCCCCAAGCACTCAAGACAGAGTACATGGGTCTCTGAGGCCGGGAATGAACAGTTGCATGAGGCACACCTTGTGAAGCCTCCTGCGGTCGGCAAGCGCCTGGGGAGGCGACACACCGAAGGGAAGTGAAATAAAAATGGACAAAAACCAACAGGGAGCAAGCGGAAAGCTAATAAAGTCCCTGCTCTGGCTGCCAGGTACAACACTGTCCGTACAGAAAAAGGCACTGCAGTGAGGCGGCGGGACGTTCCCATGCCTCAGGTTGCGCCCCCACACGCTATTCTAAATTTAAAGGGAACGCTCAATTTTTCTCTGCCAAATGTTCCTGTACCATCCCCATGTTGGGGGACGCCCACAGGGATGGAGGAAAGGGGATGGGACATAAGAGTACCTTGTTCTACCTATGTTTGGCCTGCAAGGAGACCACAAAGCAGTTGTGTTATGGGCATTAGAGTTAGAATATATTAGAGTCTCTTAGATAACTCAATTAATATCATTAAGTGTACCTGAAGACTTTTTAGCTGGCCAATCCTAAATGGATGGCTACCAAAGCGTTCCAACATAAACAGTTGTGAATTGGCAAACAGGCCTCCAAGTATGGAGACACCTGGTCATTATAAAGATTTGTTTTCTTAAAGTTGTCATGAAAAAAGCTGAAGAGATGGGACAAGTGAGTAACCTGTTGCCCATGGATTGCATTTGCATTAAAGTCTATGCCTCTACCTGCTGGCCAATTTTGTTTTAAGATCTTCCTTGACTGCCTACCAGCTTACATCGGTATCATTTGCCCAGGGTGCTTGTCATAAGACTCTCTGTCTCAATTTCTAGACCCAGAGGTGAGCGCCTCTGCTGTCGGGCTAGATTCACACTTGCCCATTGCTGCTTCAACAAACTTCTTTTACCACCAAACTGCCACTGGCCCTCTTCTTCACGGGTTCTGGGCTGTTGGTGCAGTCCAACTTTCAGGATCCCTTTGAAATAACAGTTTTCACCAGTGAGCTTGTGGTCCACTGTGCACCCATTTGTTCCCAGGTCTCGGGTTATAATTGTTCTTTTGAAATGTGTTTAATACTGGAGACCAGTTTCTAAGCACGAAACCAGGATTCAAACCGATCTTGATACACGTTGCATTGCTTCCAAGACAAACGTGTTGCCCCTGAGCTATCCTCGTGGCCACTGGTTGTCGAACCTGGGGCAGGATCTCTTCTGCTGGAGTTGCCAAATTCTTCACTTATGGGACCTGTACGTAATATCTGTCTGCACCGACACTATAACCGTAAGCAAACTATTGACCTTCATTGGTTCCTAGAGGCCACCATTTCTCAACTTACTAACTCCCTCAAAGTATGGAAGGCATGTACCAGAGTGAACATTTTAAATAAACATTTCTTGCCAATGAGGTTGTGGAATTTTTAAAACATTACTGTGATTAATATTGTATATCTTCAATTTTTCTCTGCCTTAATCCAAGACAACAGTTTAGATGGGTTTTCAGAATCCCATAACCAACCAGAGGACCATGCAAGGAGACATGTAATCTGCCATTAACACGTTCCTTTGTTCACTTGAGTCGTAAATCACTAGCAAACATTCTACACAGATGGGAATTATGGCCATGTGAGAAAGGCAAACCCAAAAGAAAAATAAAGCACCTGCTAGAGTAGGCAGAGTCCTGTGAAAACGGGGTTCCTCCTCTTGGAGTGTAGGGTGTCCCCTGGGTTGACGACTGCGATGAACCAGGAGTGAACTGCCCGTAGGGAGAAGGGGTGTCCTGACGTCCACTGGAGAAAGCTGTATCCTGCGAGGATGGGGTACCGTTTCCAGGAGTCGAGGGCACAGAACTGGCAGTGAAGACCGCATCACTGGATGGTCGCCTTCTGGATTCAACCTGCAAAAAATTAATACGTGGTTAATGACAAACTATTGTTTACATGGAAAAAACACTGTCAAACTGCACTAAAAAGAATTATAGGTTACTCACCGTAGTGACCAACGTACTCTTAGTCAATAGTCCCCTTTCCTCAATACTGCATGGGTGTTCCTTCCAAGGGACGGGAGACGGAACCTTTTTCACCAAAAAAAACACCTTCCCCTTTAAATTTAGAGGCACGCCGGGGTGCGGCCCGGGTAGCATGTGCTGCCCTGACTCTGCCCACCGGCGCCACACTTCAGTCTCCATTGACACGTCAACAATAGAATTAACATTGCCTAATGACACCAGTATTATTAGGGGGGAGCTTGGTGGGACGCATGGAGGAAAGGGGACTATGGACTAAGAGTATGTTAGTCACTACAGTGAGGAACTTCTAATTACTCTGACGTCCCGTCCCCGTTCCTCCATACTGTATGGGTGATTACAACAATGTAGCCCCCGGGTGGAGAGGTGACCCTCCTTAAGCAAATAGGTTCCTGAAAATCGCCTGTCTGAAAGCCGCGTCAGCTCTATATCCGGCATCCAAACAGTAATGCTTGCAAAAAACAGAGGTAGTGGCCCCAGTGGCTGCCCTGCTTATGACTTTCCAAGGGACATGGCGCTGGAATGCGATGGCCGTTGCCTTGGCCCTGACTGCATGTGCATGCATGTTGGCCGGAAGTGGTTTGTGCTGGCCCTCGTACGCTTCTTTGATGGCCGAGACCATCCAGCGGGATATGGAGGGCTTGGAAGCCTGATAGCCAGGTCTTGAGGCTCCGAAGGTGACAAAAAGGGCATCCGATTTGCGGAAGCCTTTGGTCCTGTCTAAGACGAACTTCAGGGCACGCCTGACATCCAGGCAGTGCAGCACTCTCTGTGCTTTGTCCTTAGGATCGGCAAAAAACGTAGGAAGGACCATTTCCTTGTTCAAGTGGAAAGGAGATGGCACCTTGTGCAGAAATGCTGGGTGTGCCCGCAGAACTACTTTGTCCCTGTGAAAGGTAGTATATGGTTCCGAGGCGACCAGCGCCTGGATTTTGCTGACTCAACGAGCCAAGGTGAGGCCGACCAGTAAGGTCGTCTTGATGGTGACCAGCCTGATGTCCGTGGACGCCATTGGTTCAAATGGTTTGTGCGCCAGGACGGCCAATACTGTGTTAAGGTCCCAAACAGGGTGCGGCCTCTTGATGGGCGGGTAGAGCCGTGTGAGCCCCGTCAAATGTTACTTGACAATCGGGTTGGAGGAGAAGATCCCCTCCTGCGAGTTACTGTAAGCTCCGATGGCATCGAGTGGGCCAGGTGTGTAGAGAAGGAGAGCACGTTGTCCAAAGTACGTGCCAGGGGGTCAATTTCCTTGGAGTCTGCCCAGTGGCAGAACCTGGTCCATTTACTTTTATATTGGGCCCCGGTAGCTTTGCTCCTTTGTGCCCTGCTCAGGCACCACGCTCCGAGGGCTAGTTTGCGGCGCTGGGTGGATAACCCTGCACCCCCTGCTGCGCCAGAAGATGTGCTGGGCCCGTCGGGAGGTGAACCTGGGGCATCTGAGAGGCTGAGCATCTCCGAAAACCATGGCCTGGCCGGCCACCATGGAGCTATTAGAATGATGTTGAGTTGGCAAGACTCCTTGATCTTGCAAATCACTCTGTGAATCAGCGGTGTGGGAGGGAAAGCGTAAGCCTTACTGCCGTTCCATTGAAGCCGAAATGCGTCGCCCATGGAGGGGAAATGAGGGCGCTTCTTGTTGTGCCTGGTGGCAAAGAGATCCACCTGGGGATGACCCCACCTGTTGAAGATCTCCTGAATAACGAGTTTGTTTAGCTGCCACTCGTAATTGTCCGCTCCCAACCTGCTGAGCCTGTCTGCCTCCTGGTTGGATTCCCCCGGGGAGATGGACTGCTGTGACATAGATGTCGTTTTCCAGGGCCCAAAACCACATGATTGCCAGTCTGCACAGAGGAGGGTATCTGGTGCCTCCCTGCTTGTTGACATAGTACATGCTGGTTGAGTTGTCTGTCTGGATGAGGACAGCCTTTCCCCTGGGAATTGGTAGGAGTGCTCTGAGCGCTAGCCAGATGGCGCTCAGCTCTATCCAATTGATTTGGTATTCCTGTCGAGTCCAGGTGTCGTGGACCGAGAGATCGTCCAGGGTGGCTCCCCAGCCCTCTAGCGAGGAGTCTGTGGTGATGGTGGCCCAGCAGGGAGGGTGGCTGAAAGGGCTTGCCTGTCCGTAGGTTGCAGTCCCTGGACCACCATGTTAAGTCCGGGTGGAGAGATGGATAAACGTTGATCATCTCTGATTGAGAGCCCAGCTCCTGGTTCCATGAGGCAGCGAAGTGCAGCTGAATCCTCCTTATCCTCAATCTCGTGTGTGGAACGGCTAATAGGAACGCCGCCAAGAGACCCAGGAGATGCTGGAACCACCATGCAGAGGACACCTCTCTGCTGAGGAAGTGGGTGGTGGCCCTCTTGATGGCTGAAATCTTGTCCTACGACGGAAATACCTTCTCGGAGCACGTGTCCCAGATGAGGCCCAAGAATGTCAGTCTGTGTGGGCTGCAGCTGCGACTTCTTGAAATTGAGCGAGAAGCCCAGATCGTGCAGTGTGTTCATAAGGGCATGGGAAGATGGTGAACCTCTTCAGGAGATGTAGCCCTAACGAGCCAGTCGTCGAGGTATTGGTAGATGTGGAGGCCCTGCGCTCTGAGGAGTGCAGCCACCATATTCATGAGCCTGGTAAAGACCGTGGGTGCCGAATTGAGGCCCAAAGGAAGGACCTTTTATTGAAAATGGTAGCCCATGATCCTGAACCGTAGGAAAGAGCGATGAGCTGCCAAATTGGGACGTGTAGGTACACGTCCTTCAGATCCAGGGAGAACATCCAGTCTCCCTTGCAAAATGTCTCCGCTATAAAAGCTGGCATAACCATCTTGAATTTCTGAAGGGGTAAGGAGAGATTGAGGGTGGAAATGTCCAGCACAACTCTCAGGCCCGCATGGTGGTTCTTCTGAATGGCGAAAAAGCTGGAATAAAAGCCGAAGCCTCGCTGGGAGGCTGGGACTTCCTCCACTGCCTGGCTCTCTACGAGTGACCAGATCTCCGCCAGAAGAGTTGCTGTCCCAACCTGAGGGAGTGGAGGAGGGAAGAAAGGCTGGGATAGGTAGGCGGTACCCCGTGGATACTACGGAGAGGATCCAGCAGTCTGCGATATTCTTGCGCTGGAAATGTGCATGGAGAGCAAGCCTGCCCCCCACTGGAGACACGTGGGCCCGAAGGGACGTGCCATGCATTCTGTCCCTCTGATGCTGTCGCAGAGGGGGGAGTGGAAAAAGCCCTTACTCTGCCCGCCTCCACCACCCACCCCTTTTTTGTTGCTTGCGCCGGTTCTTAGACGGCGAGCAGCCCTGCTGCCTTGATCTCTGTTCCTGAAAGCCGCGGAACCCTCCATATGTACGCCTTCTGACGGAGCGCTGCAGTGACTGGGTGTACAACTTGGGTATAGTCTTTGTCAAAATGGATAAAGACTTGGCTGTTTGTGAGATGTTTTTCTTCTTGTCCAGCTCTTAGTCCGTGGTGGAGTGGATGAGGGCTCCCCCCCCACCCCTCCTCGAATGGTAGATCTAATATGTGTTCCTGGACGTCCAGGTTGAATTTCATGGGCCAGAGCCAGGCTGTCCTCATTTCTGTGGCGATATAGATGGCACGGCCAGAGGTGTCGATATGGGCCACAGTGGATTCCATGAGGTCATGCGCCACCCGCTTGGCCTCTACCAGCCCCGCCTTAAAACGTGATTGGCTCTGCACAGGGCGTTCCGGGAGGAAGTCTGCAGTTTCCCGCCATATTCTCTGGTTGGCGGCAGCCAGCATGGCATTGGCATTGGCATTGGCTTGACGAAGGTGCAGGGACGGAATAGCGTTTCTTTCCATACGCCTCCAAGATCTTCTCCACCTTGCCTAGTAGAGCCGCAGAGGAGGAGACTGAGGATGACTGAGGCTTGGAATATAGTGATGCAGCAGCGATCAACGAGGAGTGTGGCTGAGAGCAAGAGTGTATCCCCTTTTATCTGCCTGTACTTGGCGTCCAGGCATCGATTGACCAGCTGGGCCGAGTGGGGCTTAAGCCAACCCTTCTTGGCCAGGGAGACTACATCGGTCTACAGAGGAATCCCTGTCTTGGCAGAGGGGCATTGCGTGAGGACTTCAGCCAGAACCCCCTCTGCCAGCTGCTCGACCTCAGCCTGGGGTAGACCCAGGTATTCCGCCAGCCCAGCAAGACTTTCGTGTAAGGCCCCGGCTGAAGATTGCATGTCTGGATCCTCCTCATCGTCCATGTCCTGCAGATCAGGAGGATCCTGCGGAAGTAGAGGAGTAGTTGGAGCCGGAGGCTGGGGTAAAAGAACTGCAGTCGGGGGCTGAGGAGGCAGCGGAGACTGGTACAGAACCGCCTGAGGAGTCGGCTGGGGAGCTGGGACTAGCAGCTGCACCGGGGTTGGGGGCGATGGTGGAGGCGCTTGTGGTGCCGCTAGCATAGTCGGGAGGACTTCAATGATGGCGTCTTTGAGGATAACCCCCATACGTGGTGACTTCATGAGCCAGAGGAACCTCTCGAAGAATCCCTCCTCACTGGTCTGAGGGGGGGGGGGGCGTTTAGGGGGTACTGACTGCATAGCCGGAGGCTTCTGGAGCCGCTGCATACCCTGCCGTTTGGACACAGTGGGAAGTTGCCCTCTGCATAAGGATAGGCTGTCGGCCATGTAATGGTTGAGGCTAGTCCCACCTTGACACTGGTTCTTCGCCGAACTCCTGGAATGGCGTTGGACGGGTGCCTCTGTCTGGCACGGCGGCCATCTTGTCAAGCTGTCTGCCAAATGCCTTCGACGTGTTGCTCGGCTCGCTGGGCCCAGCCTCCTCCAGGACTATTGTATGTGGATCACACGGCCTACCCTGCTCCTCAGCCTAGGCCCGGTAGGTGTGAGAGCCTCAACCTGGGGGTCGGTAGAGCTGTGTTTAGGCGCCCCCTCAGACGTATTGCCGGTACTAGGGTGTTGCCTCTCGGCCATAAGGCCGTTACAAGGGCGGAGTCTGTCGGATGACAATCCGCTACAAGAACCTTCCGATCCCTCAACACTGCCACCGGGCGGATCCGAGGATTCTCTCGGCCCGAGGGCCGGTAGCTGAAACAGCCTCGGTGCACGTGCTGGTACAAGAACGGTCCTTCCCACGTGGGAGTGTCGTTGTGAAGGAGTCTCCTTTGCGGGCTGCGATGGAAAATAGCAGCCCTACCTTGGGCCTGGCTCTGTTTTTCACAAAGTTCTTGAGGTCCTCTACAGGAGACCTCTGGAAGAGCTCTCTTCACCTGGCTAGTCTGTTCTTAAGCGTTTTCGAAGATTAGCGAGCCACACGCTGAACAAGCTTGCCAACCGTGGTCTCGGACAAGTTAACATAGACAGGGGGCATGAGGGTCTGAAGTTGGGAAGAGCCTGTTGCAGGATGGACACCTGCTGAATCCTGTGGAAGTCGAGATGCACCCGGGAGGAGCGTGGCGCCCGAGGACTGAGTACCTGAATGATAAAAAGACAAAGACGACGCATCCGCGCATGGATTTACATGGCCAAAGCCAAACCCAGGAGCGCTGGTGAATTCGACCTGTTCCCGTCGACGTGGAAAAGGGGACTGGGGTGTGGCACTTGAGGGCAGAGTCAGGACAGTACATGCTCCCAGGGCCGCACCCCCACGCGCCTCTACATTTAAAGGGGAAGAAGGTTTTTTTCTGGTGAAAAAGGTTCTGTCTCCCGTTCCTTGGAAGGGAAGCCTATGCAGTATGGAGGAAAGGGGACAGGACGTAAGAGTATCTGGCAACATCCCTGTGCCGGAGTACAGTGCCCAAAGAAGGCTTGTCCACAGACCTGACAATGCTGATAACACTTACTGAGTGGCCATTTAGTTGCAAACTCTATTGGAGACCTCACATTAAAAATTAAAGTTATACACCGTAGTGACTAGAGTACTCAAACTCCATAGTCCCCTTTTCTCAATCTTTGTGAGGCGTCGCCCAACATGGGGATGGCACTGGAACCTTTGGCAGCGAAAAATTGAGCTTCCCCTTTAAATTTAGTATAGCATGCAGGGGTGAGGCCTCGGATGTGGTAACACCCCGTCGAGGCCCCGCCCTCCAGCACCTCACCTCAATCCCCTTTGAACACATCGGACGCATAAATACCTGGCTATGCATATCACATATTAGCCCTTGGCATTCTAGCGGGTGGGACGTATGGCGGAAAGGGGACTATGAGTACTCTAGACACTACGGTGAGTAACTAATTGCCAATACTTCCCGTCAACTTTGCTCTATCCTTGGGAGTGATTCCACCAAACAAGACCATAGGTTGGAGCTGTGACAACCTGCCTCATATCTAGGAGGAAGAAAAGAACAAATTACTTACCCATGGTAACTTTGTTTCAACTGCTGTTCCTCCAACGCATTCCTCATGTTATGAAATCTCCATATTCAGCTTTAGCTGCTTTGGAAAAATAATTTCAGCAGGGGGAAATGCGTGTCGATGCTGGTCACCTCAAAGTCCCAGAGGGCCTCCATCTCGGTGTCGACATCATCAAATGTACATAGCACGCAGCGACCGTTGGCGTCAGTTCCGATTTTTACGTGAGTTGATTTATCCCACGCCCAATAGATGCTCACCCTGAAAGAGCGTAAACTGTAATAACATGGAAATTGAACTGCAAGGTAGGGTGGGAGGGGCAATGAAGAATATGTGGGAGGAACATCCAGTCGAAAGAACGTTACCATGGGGAAGTAACTTGTTCTTCGAATGGATTGTGTCCTCCCACATACTCCTCATCTTATGATCTACCAGAGCAGTATTTGCATTACCGGATGAGGGAGTCAGAATTTTCAATTTAGAATTTGGGAGTTCCTATGGGCCTGTGTCTAACACTGTCTTCCCAAAAACACCTATACGGCCTGATTACGAGTCCAGACTATAGTGCTTGGCGAATGTGTGGACTGAGGACCACGTTGCTACAGCACAAATATCCTTAATTGGGACTCGCCTCTGTAAGGCAGAGGAACTACCAATGCCCCTGATCAAATGTGCCCCGAGCCCCTCAGGGCGATCTTTTTCAGGTAACCTGTAGCATTCAGAAATTGCAAATATTATCCACCTAGAGAAGGTTTGATTTGAAACCATCATACCCAATTTATGGCCCGTATATCCAATAAAAAGTTGATCATCTTGTTGAAATATAGAAACTAAGTGCGCGTTTTGGTCAAGGCTGTGTAGCGTCTCCTCTTCCTTTCCAGGATGAGGTGGGGGATAGAAAGAAGGTAAAATTATCTTTTGAGTTAGATGAAACTTAAGACACAATTTTAGGTAAAAATGTAGGTTTGACCTTAAGGACCACTATCCTTAAAGAAAACTGTGTGGAGGCTTGCAGGACAAGGCTTGAAGTTCACTCAACCCTACAGGATGATGTAAGGGCCACTAAAAGAATGGTCTTTAAGGTCAATAACCTTAAAGGTCAGGAGTGGATAGGCTCGAATCGAGCACACATTAAGAATTTGAGAACCATGTTGAGATCCCAAACTGGGGCTTGGAAAGGGGCCTGAGGAAAGACATTTGTCAATCCTTTCAAGAACTGTATAACCAGTGAAATCTTGAAGCAAGAGGTCTTTTCAGTGGCGCGCTTAAAAATGGATAGAGCTGCCAGATACCCCTTAATTGTGCCAATCTAGAGCCCCACATTAGCCAGGTGTAACAAGAGTGAGAACACCATAGGTGTACTGCATGTGAAAGGGGTCCACATTCCTTTCCCAGCACTAGCTGCAGAATTTGTTCCAACAGCAGAGGCACAAGCACTTTGTTACTGGCCTTCTGCCGAAAGCCAAATCTCATTAAGTCGTCCGGGAGGTCCCAATCCTTATATCTCAACCTCTCAGAAACCATTCATGAAGGTTGAGAGTCTCGAACTCTGGATGGAGAACCTGACCGTCCTCTCGCGCGAGAATGTCCTCTCTTTGAGGTAGACGTACTGGAGGGCAGATGGACATGTGCAGCAGGTCCGGGTACCACGTCCTCCTACCCAATCTGGAGAAATTAGGATAATTGGGGGAAATACCCTGGAGCAGAACAGTTCGCACTTCGGGTTGACACTGGTCACAAACAGGTCTACTTGAGCATCCAGGCTTATCTCAAGAGGGTCAATGTGAGCTGTAAGGTTGTAACAGAGTTCCACAGTGCCAATTATTCAAATAACACTTATACATGTTTCTTGAGAACATAATTATTTAATAATTTAGCCGTCGGTTTTAATATAAGCCTTCTTTGGAATAAAAATACACTTCAAAATACACTTCTTCAGTTCAATAAAGTAAGTAAATACCCTTCTGGGATGGCACACAGATTTTCCTACACCCAGAGGGGACTTCAATTGCTAGGACATGGTGGACATTAATATATCACTTTCACACTTAAATGGTAATACTGAAGTTGTGGCAAAAAGGAAAAGGTTAGGGAAGGAGACAATAGTTAACAAGTTTCTCAAGCAGTTAAGCACTTTTGAACCCTCAATGCAATGTAGATTAACCATTTCCCATCTAAACAAGTGTGGTATGTATCATTTTTTGGAGGGATACTTAACACACAAAGTCAGAGGTCAGAAGAGTCTTCAGGGAGCCAGGATAGCCAAAGTCACTTCAGCAAAGTCTAGGGGAGCTGAGGCACTGGTAAGTAAAAGTCTTGCTCAATGTTAAGAGTTTTGTCAAAAAGTAAATCAATGTTGGGCCACAAGCTGGGAGGCTTGTGATGGGCAAAGCTGCAAGCAACACTGTAAAGGGCAGCCAATGAAAGTCTCAACTGAGAGCAAGCAAGCTACACAACAAGAGGCAAGTACCCCTTAGTTCACAGTTCCTTAGGTCTGAAGAAATGGTTCCAGTTGGCTTCAGTTCCCGTTGCAGTTCCTGCAGATCCTGTTCCTGGGCCTCATTCGTGGGGACAAGAGGGAGGACGTTGGGGGACTCCTGCACTACGATTTGAAGGTCGGCGGCAGCGATGGGCAAAGTTCAGATCAGCCGCACTTTGCGGTTTTTAGCTTCTCGCAAATAGCACCATTGCGGTTCTTGGACAACCTGTGGACTTTCCTTGCTTCTGAGGTCCAGCACTGGTGGACCAGGCTTGGTTAGCCCTGCTTCAAGAGAGTCCGGAGGATCTTCCTGGAGCTGGAGCTCGCGTCCGGTTTAAAAACGATGCACTTGTTTCCGGTGTTCCTGTCCCCTGGTACTCGGTTCCTGCAGCAGCAATGGAAGTACAGCCAGCAAAAAGGATTTCAAGTAGAGTTAGTCTTGGGGTCGATTGGTCCCACCAACCCAAGGGGAGAAGTCGCCCTTTGCAGGGCTTTTCTAGTTGAGGCGAATTCAGAGCTTCAGCACTGCAGCAGGGCTTCACCGGGTAAACCAACGGTCTAGGAGTTGCAGCAAGCTGCTCTTTCAAGTTCTTCTTCGGATTCCTTCATCCAGTGGTCGACTCTGCCTTCCTTGCAAAAGACCTCGCCTTTTATGCAAGTCTCTCCCATTCATTTGCAGTCTAGCTCTTGTCGCTCACACTGCAGTTGGCCAATCACCTTTGGGTGCATTCCTGTAACCAAAGAGACCAAGCACAGGGAGTTTCGGGCACCTCCCTTGCTTCCTGTCCTGCCAGACACACTGGAGCCAGAGGCGGGTTTCAGCACTGAAGCCTGCCAAACACAAAAACAAAAAGGACCAAACCTGGTTTGGCACGCAAAGTAAATCTCAAGAACCTTTCCAACAAAAAATGGCAAAAAAAGAATACTGAGGCCATTTTGACAAAATGGGCACCCATGGGTGCTATACTGCAGCTGCGAACGCAGCCCGCGTTAAAAACACAATGGTAGGAAAAAGTAAACCAGCCATTAATTGTAGAAAGGGGAACATAAAAATTTTACATGAGAAAGTAGACAAAGTAACCCCTCCAGCACGGTACGGAAGATAGTGCGGGCTGGGTCTACAAAGTTATAAACGGTAAGTAAAGTCAATTTCACTTTACTGTTCTTGGAAACAGTAGTTTATCGAAGAGAAGGTATTTAAGCCTTTGGTGAATCTAAAGGACATCCCTGGGACACTGTACTGAAGCTGCTGTGTCACAATGTAAAAAGATGATGCCTATGGAGTTTTTCAGACTCCAAAACCAAAAGAGAAACAATGTTTAAATCAACGAAAAATACATGAGAGTAGAGAAAAGGTCTCACTCTCTCCAGGATACAAATGAAGGTCCTGAAGTCCAGCAAAAAACATTTCTGAGAATTCTCCCCAACAACCTCCTCTCTTGTTGAGGTAGAACACGGCCTTGTCTGTCATCAGGATATTTTGTCCCCGTACAGAGGGCAGAAAGGCCTTCAGCGTTAGTCTGATCGCCCAGAGCTCCAAAACATTGATGTGTAGTTTGGACTCCAACGGAGACCAACAACTGCTGATTTTCAGAACATTGGTGTGGGCTCCCCACCACGTCAGTGAGGTGTCCACCACTACAATTATCTCCAGCCATGGATGCCAAAAAGGTTCTCCTTTCACAAGGTTTTCTTGGTAGGTCCAGCACAGAAGATCCTGTGCTACTCTGCTTGGAACCTGAAGGAGGTCTGACATTTTGCCTGAGAATTGTGACCATCGAGTCCGGAGAACCCATTGGAGGGATCACATTCTCCGGAGAACATCTGGCTCCAGGAAAATGCAGGATGCCACGAGGCAGAGCAACCTCAGAAAATCAAAGGCCGGAAGACTATGCATTTTGGAATGTGCTGACCATCTGCAGAATGTCTTGAGCCCTCACCTCAGTTGACAAGCGCCCCCCCCCGCACCCCCAAGGAGGCATCCAGGATAGCCCTGATGAATAGGAGCTTTTGAGATGGTATCATGTGGAACTTCTAGAAGTTGAGGGAGAAGCCCAAACTGTGGAGGGAGTGTCAGCTTATGCTGAGATATTGCAAGGCCTGCTTGGGAGAGCAAGCCCTGTTCAGCCAGTCGTCTAGGTAGGGAGTAGACATTAATCCCCCCCCTCCCGCTGAGACTTGCTGCCACTTACACCCACTACCATCATCAACCTGTAGAAAGCCCTCAGGCGGAGGTCAGCCCAAAAGGTAGAACTCGAAATTGATAACTAGACCCCCCAATGGTGAACCTCAGGTACTTTCTGTGCTTGCGATGGATTGGCACTTGAAAGTAAGCATCCTGAAGCTGGAGGGCCTGAAGAATCTGAGAAAGTGTGACCATCTTGAACTAGTCCTTCCTGAGGAACTTGTTCAAGTCTCTTAAATCCAAGAAGGGTCTCAATCCTCTGTCCTTCTTGGGGATTAGGAATTAAGGGGATTACCAACCCTTGTTCCTCTCAGCTACAGGTACTGAGCCTATAGCACCTTACTCTAGCAGTGTTAAAATGTCATGCATAAGGAGCAGATCCTTATAAGCACATGCGCTAGACATTGTCGACCTCATAACTCTGAATGAGCTAGATTTCTTAGCTATAACCGAGCCGTGGCTTCATGCTGTAGCAGGCCCATCTCTCTCACTAGCCATACCCGACAACTACACTATCATCAGACTAGACGGGGAAGCCTCTAGAGGCGGCGGTGTAGCCTTTATCTCCAAGACTCAACTTGGCCTATGGGCCTTACCTAACCAACCATTCCCTTCAGGTGAACTCCTATCCATCAAATTACCATGCTCTGCATCTACAACCTTAACTATACACCTTATGAATAGACCACCTGGTCCAATATCAAGCTTTAACCTTTGAGGAAGGTATCACAGTACTGCTCATTGCGAACACTAACCCTGAATATCAAATCATGCCGCTAGGAGACCTAAACTTAGGTCTCTACGACACCAACGATGACCACGCGTCTGCCCTGGCAAATACCATCTCAGAACTAGGATTCTCACATGGCATTACCAAACCTACACATAGCAAAGGGACAATCCTAGACTGGATCGCAGACATCAACTGTGCCACTAGCATCTTCTCCAATGCACGTTTTGTCTGGTCCGACCACCACATCATTTCATTCACCATACAGGAAAAGAACATACCTAACCACTGTAACTCATCGGCACCACAGGTCCTCACTAGAAACAACCGGAATATAACAGTGGAGAAACTACTCCCTCTACTACAACCCATAACCAATCAACCTTACCTTAAAACTGACCCCTCATATCTAGTATATTTGTACAACCGAATACTACATCAAGCCATAAACACATTAGCACCTCTGAAAATGCATAAAGTCAAACCACGCGCCCACCTTAATTCCTGGTTCGGCCCCAACCTCAGGAACTTGTGCAACAAAAGAAACGCTGAAACCTTAAGGAAGAATCTCCCTTCGGTACCCAAAGAAAAATGCATAACTGCCTCCAACATTTCCAAAACCGCCATTCATCAAGCCAAAAGCGACTCCTACAACGATCGGACAAAGCTAAATCAAGCACAAAATAACTATTTAACATCCTTAGCAAACTAGAATCCCCCCCATACCTCCTCCGGACACCAGCACTAAAGACTCTACTTGGTGCACTAATGTTTAAAAAGCTCTCCTTCACATAATTGCGCTTCTACAAGCCAAAATTTAAACGAAAAAACGTACCCTGGACACTTATCTACACAAACCACAGGCTCCCCCTAAACTATGCAATCCTTTTAAGTACTCTCATCTTACGACCAAGGATTATAAAAAACTATCAAGATGCCAGGGGGACATCTGCCTGGCAACCATCATTAAAGAGGCAGCGACGGATTTCGTGCCCTTCATCACAACACTTCTAAAACACATTGTTTGAAACAAGTACAGTCCCAACTAATTTGAAAGACACCTGGGTCCTTCCTCTATTAAAGAAAGCCAACCTCAATCCTAACATTCCGACAAATTACAGACCAATAACTACAGTACTGTTCCTCCTGAAAATCCTAGACAGGGCAGCTCACCTTCAGATATAAGGAACATTTGGAAACCAATAAACCTTCTTGGCCTACGACAATCAGGCTTCAGACCCAAGCACGGCACTGAAACAGCTTTGATAGATGTAAACAACCAGATGGAAGACATAAAAGATCTAGGCAATTTAGCCCTCCTGCTTTTACATTTTTCAGCCACCTTTGACCTAGTCAATCAGGAAGTCCTTTGCAACCACCTCTCTTCAGCAGCCCATTTCTCAGACTAAGCTACCACCTGGATACAATCTTTCCTGGACAACAGAACAAGGGTGTTTGCACCGACTGCGTCAGCCGAGCCTGTGCCGGTCACATGGAGTACCTCAGGGATTATGCGTTTCGCCTATGCTTTACAATATTTTCACAAAGCCCCTTTTTCGATGACCTTGACCATTTGGGGGTCACCTACACTACGCGGATGACACCCAAATTCCTCATCCCTATCACTGGTGACTAGGACACAGACTTGAAACTTCTCAATAAGATATACCTAATCATCCAAGCATGGATGGCTATGCACAGCCTCAGTCTTAATGATAAGAGAGTTATTACTCATTGGATCCCAGGCTAGGCTTAGATTAGACAGCCAGTTTAACTCCTTCAAAATAGATGGCAACAAGATAAATGTTTCTAACGGTGTGAAAACACTTGTAATATACCTCGACTCCTCACTGACACTGACAAGACAAGTTAATACAACAGCATCTGCCACAGCTTATACCTACAAACTAACTAATGCCTGCAAATCTTTCTTGTCGACAGCAAGCTGCACAGGCATAGCTAGAGCACTGATACTATCCAAATTAGATTATTGAAATGACCTGTATCTAGGAACCAATCAGCGTAACCTAAAATAGCTCCAGATACTCTAGGACAATGCGTTTACAACTGGTTTTAACATCCCTAAAACCCACGATATATCGGCTGTGAGATACTCTGCACAATGGCTTCCAATCAAAGACAGAATTACATACAAAACTTTAGCGCTCACCCATAAGTGTCTATCTAACCTAGCGCCTAAATACCTGGTTGACAAATACTCGAGAAACCTCTCAGACCGACCCACGAGATCTATACACCTTCACTACCTAAAGGTCCCTGGTTTTAAGCTACAGGAAGTTGGGGGTAGCAGCTTCCCTGTTCTTGCAGCAAAATTATGGAACGCCTTGCCCCTAGCCTTAAGAGCAGAACCTTCCTACATCCGCTTTAGGAAAAACGTAAAAGTGTGGCTCTTCACTCAGGAGGCATCTTAATGTACTTATCTGTCTTGTTATCTCTGAGCACATGTCTGTACTTCTCTGTGATGCACTTTCAATAATCCCATCTATTGTTCCACCTATATGTATTGTACAATCTAATGTGTAATCCAAATCCCAGATACCTCCGGGTTCGGTGCGCTATATAAATTAACAAAATAAAAGATACAAATACAAATCTGGAACTCTGAAAGAGCTGCCCCCCCCCCCCCTGGTGGATGATCTTGAGGCCTTTTTAGAAGAGTAACTCTGGGCTACTGTTGCCAACGCCCATGCATCCGAAGTAATACCCCACCATTCTTTCAGATACCATGTGTTTCTTCCTCCCACCGGGTCTTGTGGCATAAACCCTCAGAGGTTTTGAGGCGGCTGATGCAGAGGCTGAGGGTAAAACGGCCCCCGTCTGGGCGGTCTTCACACCTCTTCCCCATCCACCACAGGGAAATCTTTTCTGACCTCTTGATTCGACAGTCCTATCCTATCTTCCAACTGAGGAGTAATAACAAAAGGACCTGCCCCCTCCAAGGTGTACCACTGGGGCGAATAAGTGGCTCTCTGACTGCTGCACCAAGGGATTTGGCTGCTGCTTAGGAGGTCTGCAGAGTCTCGAGGCTCTCTTCAGCCTGGTTGCCAAATAAATGAATGCCGTCAAAGGGCATGTTAAGAAGTCTGGATTGTACGTCTGGTGCAAAACCAGACTTTAACGAGGCAAATCTGTGCGTTAGCATGCTAGCCCCCATAGCCCTGCTGATGCTGTCCGCAGTCTCGAGACCAGGCTGGAGGGATTCGCACATCGCATCTTTCCCATCCTTGACAATATTCAAAAAGATGTCTCGTTCTTCCATCTCGGGAATGTGTTCAGCTGCCATTGATCTATAATCCCATAATGTGAAAGTGATCTTGGCCAGTGCATAAGTGGCATTTTCTGACTTAAGGGCTATACTCCCCGCAGAGAAAACCTTTCTAGCCCAAGCATCGCATGCTTGTAATCTCTGTCCGGGGGTGTGGTTGGGTATGCTTGTTGCCTGGATGTACAAGTGGAAGCTTGACCAACCAAGCTTTCAGGGGCTGGGTGTTTGTCAAATGGTAAAGGTCACTGCTTGACGTACAGTACTTGCTGGTTGGTTTTTTGCTCACAGCTGGAAGTAACTCAGGAGCCTCCCAGTTGGCATTAACTCTTTTTTGCAAAGCCACATGGAATGGTAGAATAGGGTCCTCCTGAGGTCCCTTGTCTAGAATATCGGTTAGGTCATCCTGCTCAAATAATGGTAAAGGCCTACTCCATCACAGATATTCTATTACTCTAGACATGAGTGGTCTATAAGAAACGGACATGGTCCGAGGTGTCTGGCCTGCCAAATATCTCTGGGGATGTGTCCAAGCCACTTGCAGATTGCAGGGCGTCACGTAGGTCTCGTAATCTTGAATCCTCCGCGATAAAGGCCTCTGGAACATTGTGCGTCTCAAACCACAATCCAAATGGACGATCTGAAGATGACCTATCCTCAAATTAAGGAAAGGGATTTGAAAAAAATCCTTCCTTGGCAGTGGTGTGTACATTTTCTCGACGTCCATCCGCCATGAATGTAGTAGCTCTCCAAACTAGGTCCCCAGCCCAAAAGTGGAGTCAGTCATCAACATCAGGGTGGGCTCTGGTCGAGTGAAGGGGGCTCCTACGGAAACATTGCCGTCCATCAGCCACCAGCGAAGATGGAGCTGGAGGAGCAGGGGTATTGGGATCCTGTCCGACAGACAATGGTCCAAAAAGACACTTCCAGCTGTTCTGGAAAAGAGCCAGTCGGCCCCCCACTGAAGAGCTGTGTTCCCCGACCTTGACCTCACTGTTTGTTGGCATCGGAGGCAGGGGCAAAGGAGGGGGAGCGGAAAAAAAGTGCAAAGTCCTCTGCTGCTTCCTCCTGTTGTCGCTGAGCGATCTGTCCTGTGTATCGCGGCCACGGAACTGCTTGAAGCCCGTGAAAGCGCAAGGTTTGAGGTTCTGCCCCGAGACTGAGGGAAGGACTTCTGCCCTTGTTTTGTCAGGGTGGCCAAGGACGTGGAGGTTTTCATATATGTCAACTCATCATCAGCTGACAAATGAAAGAAGGCCACACTTTCAAATGGACGATCTAGGATCCGCTCTTGCAGATCAGGTGAAAACTTGGTGGCATGCATCCACGCCGTCCTCATCTCGACACCCAGGCACAGCCCTCTGCTGGCTGTGTCGATGTGGGAGACCGAAGACTCCATGAGGTCCAGTGCAACGGCGCGGGCATCCGAAAGACTGGCCTTGAAAGAAGCTTTCCTCTCCAAAGGGAAGTCGAGTAGAAGCTCTGAGCTCCTGCCGAAGCTTCTGGTAAGACGCAGCCAAGAGGGCGTCCGAGTTGGCTTGCCGCAGATGCAGTCCTGAAATTGCAAAACAGTGTTTGCCCAAAGACTCAAGGAACTTCGGAAAAAAACTGGGAGGTGGCTCCTGTGGATGAAGACGATGCTTCAGAATATAGTGAGAACACAGCCACCACTGAGGAATGGGGCTGCGGGTAGGAGACCAGGAGGATTGGCTCCCCATCTGCCAGCCTGAACCTGGTGTCCAACTTCTTGATCGTCGGGGTGTTGGCCCTGGGCTTCTCCCAGACCTTTCTTGCCACCTGCAGGACATCCTACTGGAGGGGAATGTCAGACCGCATTGTGGTGTGCTTGCCCAAAACCTCTGCTAGCACTCCTGACTCCTGTGTGGCTTCCTCGGGCAGAGGCACCCTCCCACCCCCCAAGAACTCCACCAGGACCTGAAGGCAGTCATCAAGGCCTTAACGGATGACGAGGGTTCATCATACTAGCAGGCATCATCCCCCCCACCCCTTTTTTACAGACCAATACGATCCCCCCCAAATCCCCCTCCCAACCCCAAGTCCGGAGCCCAAGACAGGTCAAACACTGTTGAGGGGGAGGCGTTGGTGGTACTGGAGGAGTCTGGACAATCAGTAGGGCCTGGACGGGGCAGGGGACCAGCACTGGAACTGGCAGTCATGGAGAAACAGGAGGAGCCAGAGAAGGGGGACGGGAGGCACCACCTGTGGTATCACCTCCTTCACTATATCCATCAGGAGCCTCGTCCTGAAGAGAAAGCATGAGGAGGAGGAAGTGCTCGAAAAAGCGGTCCTAGCTAGCTGCTGGGTCCCTAGGGGCCCCGCCTTCCGAGGCGCTGGGTCTTCGCTTCTGGTCAAAGCAATGGTGCGCCTGCGACGTGTAGCAGTGATGCTGCAATGGTAAGATGTACCTGTGAGGAGACCAGATGCCTGTATCATACAATCCGCTGCCGCTTACCATTCAAAGGGCGATAGCATGGGCAGGCCTGGAGATTAATTCAAAATGGTTGCCGGCCTGGCAGGCTCCGCCATGTGCCTCTCCACTATTTTTAAGCCTTGCACCACGACCTGGGAGGGAGGGTGCAAAGGCACTGAGCCACGAGAGGCCTCAGACATGGGAAGATACAGCTTGGGTCTTGCACCCGAAGTGAAAGCGTCGACCTCAGATATAGCTCTGGTAGGCGTTGAGCCCTCGGCTGGCTGGCCGGTAGTCCTAGCACCCGAACTCATAACCTCGGAGAGAACTCCGGTAGGTTGTGCGCCCTCAGCACCTGTGCTGGTAGTCGAGCAGGATCTTGCAGAGGTCTGACTCTTGGAGGTGGCACCAGACAATCCCTTATCCCTTGGGGTCGAAGAAGTGGACAAACTTGATCGCCCTTCCGAGGTCTGCGCCCAAAAGAGCCCCCAGGGCCCTAGGTTTGGGAGCCAGTAGCCTTAGAGGCCTCAGCCTGCCAGAACCTAATCTGAGGAACCCTTGTCCATGGGAACCCCAGTGAAGGAGACGCTGCGCTGAGGAGCTGTGATGAACAGAGAGCCTGCCTGGTCTTGGCGAGAGGTCCTGGAGACAAAGTCCTTAAGGTGGGGCGAAGGAGAAGTGTGGAAGATCTCCCTCCACCGCGACAACCAATTATTCAATGCTCTGTGACCGTGAGCGCTGCAAGCCGAACAGGCGTCCCAGCGTTGGTCGGTCCCGAGGCATTCAACACAGAGTGCATGGGGGTCCGAGGCCGGGAACGAGCAGTCGCATGAGGCACATCACGTGAATCCTCCTGCAGCCGACATGCACTGGGGGAGGCAAGGCATCAAAGGAAGGTTAAATAAGAATGAAAAACACAAACTGAGAGCAAGCGGAAAGCTCAAAAAGTTTCTGCGCTGGCTGCCAGGTCTGACACCATCTGTGCGGAAAAAGGGACTGGGTGAGGTGCCGGAGGGCAAGACATCGGCAGGGCATTCCCACTTTCGAGGCTACACCCTGTGCGCTACACTAAATTTAAAGGGGAAGCTCAATTCATCTCCGTCAAAGGTCCCGGTACCATGCCCATGTTGGGGGAAGCCCAACAAGGATGGAGAAAAAAGGGGGTGGGAAGTACGAGTATCAAAGTGAAAATGTGACAGTAAGGCACCAGACCTCTTGTTGGATAAATATTAGCTCGTGTTTTTATATAAATTAGCACTCACCTAGCACATAATTACCAGTTGATTATGCCCACAGTTAAGGTGTTCAATTAGGACAATTACCACATTAGACAATGCAATACTATTACAAGAGGTGGTTAGCCATCACAGACCATATAGAACTGAGGAAGCACCAGCACACTAAACATGATGAGACCAACCCTAACATAGAAGCACATGCTAAACAAAGTTTAAGGCAAGCAACCAAGTTTTGAATACTGTGGGAGAGTTTAAAAGGTTAGCCAAAATTCTCCCATAAAAAACAATGGACTCAAGTGGGTAGGGGGATGCTGAAGATGACACTTTTGCACAAATGAAATAACAGGTTTGCTGTGAAGAAACAGCTACCTATCTTAGTAGTGCTGAGGGGACCACAGGTGTGAGTCCTATACCCAGATTCAATCACAAAAGGAAAGGAAAGGCAGATGCTAATGAGAACTTCATACCCTACAGAACTGAAAGGGGGACACAAACAGGTATGCTAACCAGCCCTTCAAACATCTTTCAGGAATCAAAACTACCCTTAATAAGTCTAGGCCAAAGGAGATGACTGCAGTTACCATTGGTTGTGGTGTTGCAGGTGTAGAGGTGGCTTTGAGAGTAGAGTCCAGCAATTCGGCATTTCCAATCTCCGTCTGCGACCTCAAGGTTCTGAAGATCAAAAATTGTATGGGGCCGAACATGAAGGCCCTCTGGTTCAGATCCCTTTAGATGGAGGACTAAGTCTGGAAGAGCAGTAGTTGTGACCCAGCAAAGTGTCTGCAGATACAAGGGCAAATTACTCAGGTGTGTGCTCTAGCAAGGCCCTGCTTCTTGGCAGAGAGCAGAGCTATGAGGACCAGATAACAAGAGGGTGGTGCAGTGCAAGATTCACACCCCCAGAGCTGTGCAAAGTCCATGTAAAGAGGTGTCCCTACTGCAGATGTGAGCAGGCTACAGGTCAGACTCTGATCTCCAGGTGGACAGTCACTGCAATGCAAGACTCAGAACTGGTTAGGCCCACTAGCTCAATAGAGGGACGCAACTTGGAAGGACTGACCAGACTAATTGGCAAGTGTATTTCCATTACATTTTAGTAAAACAGTGTTTGAATACAAATGATTCTATATCATCTGAGGAAAAAATTAAGGCTAAACACATTGGTATCTGAAAGTCTATGAAGTACAGATTTGTTCCAAGAGGTCGTTTGGGAGAATTCTCAGAAATGTGTTCATTCCCTTCTACCTTAGAGACCCCCCAGCTCTTTTGCTGGACTTTAGGACTTTTTATCTCATGTAATTTTATTGTGATTTAATTTGTTTTTTTTAAACTTTGGAGTCTGACAAACTCCATAGGCATCATCTTTACATTGTGTCACACAGCACCTTCAGTGCAGCAGCACAGGGAAGTCTCTTAGATTTCCCAAAGCTTTAAATACCTACTCCTGGTGAAATCTACTGTTTCCAAGAGCAGTGAAGTAAAATTGACTTTTCTTACATTTTGGAACTTTCTAGACGCAGCACACACTATCTTAACATAGGGTGATGGAGGGGTTACTTGGTATGCCCTTTTGTCTAGTTTCTCATGTAACATTTTTATTTTGCCCTTTCTACAATTAATGGTCTGGTGGAAGTGGTTTACTTTTTACCACTGGTTGCATTCAAAGCCACGGTAAGGCACCCATTTCGTTAAAATGGCCGCCCTTTTTTCGCCATTTTCTGTTGGAATGGTCCTTCTTGAGATTCACTGTGTGCGCCATACCAGCTTTGGTCTCTGTTATTTTTTTATTACTTGTATATAATCGAGTATTGATTTTGACCAGGTCTTGTGCAGATTGATGAACAAAGCGATTATAGAAAGGTCCAAGTTCAGTTTAATGGACGACAGATGCAAGCAGTTCGTGGATAAAGCGTGGTAAGAGACGGTCATTCTCTCTAGATTTTGAGAATAATGGGTAGCAGTTTTAGTCCGAATAGAGCGAACGTGATTTGATCTTTTTGAAGGCTGCTTCTAGTAGCTTCGCCGTGGCAATAGTCCATTTTGTATTTTCCCCGGCGATCAGGCGGCTCCACCATACTTCTTCTGCCACCACCAGGTCGGCCCATAGCGGTGTCAGATATGCTGATCGCTCTCGTCTCACCTCGGAGCAATGGAAAAGCAAGTGTTCTAGGGTTTCCATTTGTTTAGGGATCTCGTACAGTCTTCAATTGTTAATGTTGGTCTGCATTCTGGTGGCTAAGATCTCACAAGTATGGACAAGGTTCAGACGAGCGCTCATAAAAGTTTCCATCAGTCGTTTGTCTGGAAATTAAGAGCAGTAGGCCAGAGGTGTTTTTAGTTTATTGTAAGTGGGTGGCAGGTGTTTTAACAATTTGTTGGCTACTGCTTGTTAGTTACGTCTTTGGCGGGATTCACGAGTGAAGCCCGCCTCTGGCACCAGTATGTCTGGCAGGGGCAGGAAGTGAAGGAGGTGCCTGAAACTCCCTGTGCTTAATCCCCTTGGTTACTGGAATGCACCCAATGGTGATTGACTGGCTGGCTGTCCGGCAAAGAGCCACCATGCTGTGTGAGAGGCAGCTAAGCTGCAAATGTATGGGAGAAACCTGAATAAAAGGCAAGGCTTTTTGGCTGGAAGGCACAGTCGACCATTGGACGAAGGACTCTTAAGAAGAACTTGGAAGAGACGTGTGCTGCAAATCCTGAACCGTTGGTTTGCCCGGTGAAGCCCTGCTGCTGTGCTGAAGCTCCAAATTCGCCTCAACAGTTGCAGCTGTAAACGAAGAGCCAGGGAGAGGAACACCAGATTGTGGCCGTTGCTTTTAACTTGGACACGAGCGCTACGAAGATCCTCCGGACTTTCCTGATGCAGGACTGACCAAGCCTGAGCCACCTCAATAGTGCTGGATCCCAAATGCAAGGAAGGTGTGAAGTGGTATTCGAGAACCGCAGTGTTTCTATTTGCTGTCAGACGCAAGGAGCTGAAACCCTGAAGAATCGCTGAATTGTAGTTTGCCCATTGCTGTCGCTGACCGTCCCATTGAAGAGCAGATGTCCACAGACGTCCTCCCTCTTGTCCCCATAACTGAGGCCCAGGTTGAACAGGATCTGCAGAGCTGTACAGGAACAGAAGCCAGCTGGAAACATTTCTTCTAACCAGAGGTAGTGAAAAGTGTAAGAGAACTTACCTTTTGTTGAGTAGCCTTACTTGCTCTCAGTTGAGACCTGTCTTGGTTGCCTTGCAGAATTGCTAAAGCTTTGCCCTCCACAAGCCTCCCAGCTTGTGGCCCTTCAAGTGTTCTATTTTCTAGAAACATTTCTACAAACATTGTGCAAGACTTTTTACCTATGTGCAAAGATGATATTCAGCTCTCCTTGACATTGTGCAATTAACATTGGCTGCCCTGGCTCAATGAGAGATTCCTCTTTACCTCTGACTGTCTGCTTTGGAAGGTGTTTAAAAGTACTTGCCTGTGTATGAATATTTGTTAACCTTTGTTTTATTCATCTATTCTATCTTTTGCACCTAATTCAGTATTGCTCTGAATGTATCAGTGATAGATCAATGTCCACAGTGTCCTAGCTATTTAAGTCACCTGAGGGTGTAGGACGTGTCCGTGTGCCATCCCCAATGGATGTCATCTGATTTAGAGAAAGTGTTTAGTGTAAGCGTTTATTTAGATAACTGTACTGTGAAGCTCTGTGTCACAACATTACTGCTCCCATTGACACCTCTTGAGATCAGTCAGGCTGCTCGACCACACTACCAACCTGTCTAGTCCAGACTTATACCAACGGTTGGGTCCCTATTTCCTGGAGGTCAGGGTTATTGTAGTGCACCCAAAGGGTACTGCATACAATCTTGCCTAACACTGGTGGCAGGCGGTGAGGTAATTGTGACAAAAATGTTAAACAAAATGGTAGCCAATACCCGTAGTATTTAGCTTGGAAATTAGTCTTCATAGCAATAGCTTTCAGTGTCCCCCTGTTGCTTCTCTTCAGATTTTTGATGTTAGATGCCAACTTTCTCAATGACGTCATGTCCTCCCCTGATCGACAGAAATTTAGCACGGGCGCCACCAGCAAACCTATCAGAGGACATAAAATGTTGTGTCTGTCCAAACATGCATAACCAGCCGTTTTGAAATATGGATTGTGGCTTTCTCAACTTCGTATCCATCCCAACTGAGTGCACCCAAAAAGTGTAAAGTAAGGTGACATTATCATGCCTCGGCTGGAATGGGTTTGGGAGAAAAGCGAAAAGGGAGCAAGGTTCCCTTGCACTATCACGCATAAAGGAGGTAGCAGTACTACACAACAAATATCAAGGAGGGACTGGGTCCCTGAGCGCTAGTAGCCTTAGAGACTAACCAGCAACCCCAAAACAAGAGTGAAGTTAAAATTACTTAATTGACGGGAAAAGATCAAGATCACACAGTCAGCAGATTTGCTGGGGGTCAACTTGAAAGGCATGGGAAAGCTGCACAAATTAAAATCTTTCCTTACACAGATCACTGCCACCTTCCATTAAGCCCAGTTACCGCATTATGCCAGATTTCATTACACCAAACACATCAGACAACATATTCATTTGATCCAGTTACGTAAACATTAAAACTGGCATTGACGCTACTCTGCTCAAAGTTTTTTTTTTTGTTACTTTCTGTTGGGCAAATAAAGCAGTCCAGTGTGACTTAGTACCTGGAACAGAAGCAAAGCTAAGATCTTACAGTTAGTAATGTCCTATGTCCACCAGGCAGTGTCTGCAATTGGCTTTTAGGCTGGCTCTGTCGAGACCAGACCATCTGAGCCAGCCTGCTAGCCAACAGCAAGAAAATATGAATGTTGCCGCTGAAAACACTTCACTTATATTGGCACACTTGTTTTTTGTTTGTTTATTCATTTGATAATGCGCACCAAACCCTTGGGTAGCTAGGCGCTATAGTACTAGTAGTCATAAAGCTTAGTTACAGTGCACATCACAAGCATATACATACATGTACATACATACAATACAGTGCATATCATTGCATGTGCTTTATGGGCATACAGGTATCCAGGGAATGTATAGTACTGACGCCATTTGGTGCAGTATAGTGGCGGCAGGGCTTACATATTAAGTAATGCATGGTCGGGTGCAATGGATGCGGTAGTAGTGTCTGGTAGGGGCAAATAGAAGTTGGGGATAAGGTGGATCTGGTTATGAGTCATTAGTGCAAAGCCATTTGAGTACATTATGTCTAAATTTAGGGTAAGGTTCTAGTCTGAGGTCAAGTGGGAGCATATTCCAAGATTAAGCTGGTTCCTCCAGCCGTACAGCGTTTGAATCTGGGAATCTCAAGCATAGATGTATTGGCAGATCTCGTGGGGTGGGTGGCTGTTCTAGTGATTTTTCCCACAAGTAGGGAGGTGCTAGATTGTTCAGGCATTTGGAGGTGAGAGAAACTGTTGAGGAAGATTCTGTCCTTTATTTTTTTTTTAACCAGGGACCCTCTTTTTTGAATTTAGTGATGTGCTCTCTGTAGGGGATATTCAACGCTGCTCTCAAGGCGTTATTTATGTTAGGATGTATTCTCTCAGACCTGTGCATAGGGGATGAGAGGCACTAACAGAATAAGACAACATGAAGCTTTCCATCAATTTCCTTGTGGAAGCAACAGCTTGGCAGTAAAACAAAACATAGTAGGGGGGTAGGTTTTAGTAACACCCAGATCTTTAAATAAGGTAATGCAAACACTATCCTGGGTGAAGGGAAGTAAAATGTGCAGGTTATACAAAAGGAAAGGATTTGAGAAAATCTTTTTGGTGTCCAAAGACTGTGACCGTACCAGTTAGATTCACGGTCAATGTCCAAAGTCAACCAGGTTAATTTGGTCATGTTTGACTGCCATTCATCTAAGGGGTACCTCAAAACCTGTGTTTTTTTTAATTCAGGAATTAATGTGTCAAAACAGACAAGAAGGGCTGGCCTTCAATTGCCTCAGTGCGATGATGGTGCTGATACAGTGGCCACATTTATTTTAAAGTTGGGGCCCAATACCGTTCTTTTCCCCAGTCAGGTAAATGAGGTTGGGACGGACAACAGACTTACACTTTTTAACTTGGGAAAGTCATCATTCCAGTATCCACTCAGGAATCACTGGTTTCAGTGGTAAGAAAGAGGTTTTGCCTGCCAGCAGGCACATTGAAGACCCTTTGGAGAAGGTGCTGATCCAGTCTCTTCTTGCAGGCACAAGCAGAACAGCTTTCTATGCCTGGTTAAGTGTAAGAGAAAACCAGTTTGTTAGTCCTTTGCAGTTGCTGTGAAGTCCTGCAGTCTAACAACACTGGCAGGGCTATGCTTTCAGATTTGTATTGAAAAGATGCAGGACAGTAGAGCTTCCTCTGGTCTGCTTTGGTTCAGCATCTTCTTGACAGGACAGATTGCCGGGTTCAAAATTGCTGGGAGCTATTTAGCTCCTGCCTCTACCCCGGAACAGCCTGGTTGGCTTAAAATCAAGTTACCAGGAGCTGCCTTTGGCTCCCCAGGCCAAACGGTGCCTTACAAATATACATACATGACATTACCTATAACAATATTAATAAAGAAGAATCAGGACACCATCTGAGACCCATTTAAACATAATTGATCATACATAATTGGCAAAAAGTTAATGTTTGCATCTCAAGCGGGACTTGGATTCACACCTACATTCACAGGGTGCTGTGTACAAGCTTGCGGTTCCCAGCAGTAACTCTGGCCTTCTGGGTGATGCCGACACCCAGTAGCTGGTTTTGGCTCCTGCTCACTAAACCTGATTTTCGAAACCTGGACTACCCGTTTACCTTCCCAAAGACTATCCCCAGAGGTTGGAAAGACCATTTTGCCAAACTCCCAGGTTAATTCGCAAAATTAGGAGCCAAGAGTACAATCCACTTCAAATCTTCTGTGGTTACCCGGTCATACAAACATTTCCAGTCTTCTTCCATCAACAAGGATGGGGATTCCCAGTACAAGACAAACATTCATTCCATAAACCAACCCCCTCTGCTTCTAGACACTGTTCACTCACAGAGGGAGATGTCATGACCATATATGGTCACATCTATATCCCATGCCCTCAGTCAACTCTTTCCAAGAGAACAACGGAAGCGGGAAAGCCCAGAACTAGATTTCTTAAATGCAGTCCGCCCTCAGGAAGTAATAGTTTGCATCTCCCTATAATCCAAAATGGTCTGCCCACAAGCCTGAGAATACCAAATCCTAACCGAGAGACAGTAGGGGCCCCTTATGGCCACAACACGGATTTAAATCCTTGATGAGGCCATGGAGTGGGACTCAGAGTAGAGGTTTGCTAAACTAAGAAAACACTTCAGGGCTCCTCCGCAGAGTTAGTTTAAAACTCACAGTGTATATATTACCTATTGAAATATCAAGGCAATCGCCCAATAAACTTGCCAACATTGCTGAACCAGAAGACCAAGTTACTTACCAACTAACATTCTTTCGATTGGATGTTCCTCCCACGTATTCCTCATCGTATTCCTCAGCCAGAAGTCAAAAGACACCAACAAAAACTAAGTGTGGCATGGGTGGTGTGTAGAGCAATTACTCTACTCCAATAGCCCATGCCAATCTATCTTACCATTCAAATTTGTGGATTGCCATAGCCTCACATCATGCATACTTAGAGATTTATGAGCACCAGCCTAAATCTACTCAAGGCTGACAGAACTGTACATGTTGCTGCATTACATACTAACCTAACTACTCGCCAATGTAAGCATATACCACACCTAGATGGAATTCTTGACATAGTCTGCTCAGCATCTAGACAGGATTGTTAATGTTAGCATCTATCACACCTACATGGCCTTTCTGACAGAGTCCTCGCATATGGAGGGTGTCCAGTTGTGCTCATGCCTTGAGAGAACCTTTCCCTGGGTGCCAGCGTATCACGGGTGAAGGGTTCTCGGGGATAGTGTATACCGACCTTGATTTCTGAGAAGGGCTTCCCATCAACATGCCGTCGCCATCGACAGCCCATGTCACTCTACCTTACCTGCCATAGCGTAGACTGCCATAGATTTCAATAATATATACTTAGGAAGACTTGTGACCAATGCTGCCTTGTGATGCTTATGCTAGTGCCACACATGTAGGGAACTAAACTTTAGCCTGCGTCACATCTAGAAAGAAATGTGATTGTTAGCATATGCCACACTCAGGATTCTTAACATTAGCTTGCACCACATCTAGATAGAAATGTTATTCTTAACAAGCACCACAGTTAGAATTCTGAACCCTGGCTCGCGTTGCATCTAGATAGAAATGTGATTGTTAGCATGTGCCACACTCAGGATTCTTAACATTAGCTTGCACCACATCTAGATAGAAATGTTATTCTTAACAAGCACCACAGTTAGAATTCTGAACCCTGGCTCGCGTTGCATCTAGATGGAAATGGGACTATTAGCATGTGCCACACTCGCATGAAATTCTGAACTTTAGCTCACGTCGCATCTAGATAGAAATGTTATTCTTAACATGCACCACACTTAGAATTTTAAACTTTAGCTCCCATTGCATTTGGATAGAAATGTAAATGTCAGCATGTACCGCACCTAGATGGAATCCCATAATTGTAATGGACAGCAAAGCCAATTAACCAACCAACAATTCCATCCCTCTGCATACACCTCTCAAACTCTAACCAAACACAACCACAAGCCTAAAACGCAGCAATCCGCACAAACTTCACAACAATGCAACAACAAAACAAACCACATAGACTTGCACAACAGCACACGACTACGGACCGTAAAACACCCCAAGCCCAGCCAACGGACCCCCGGGCTGAGGCTGCCAACAGCACATCACTGCTCTCTTGCACTTTTCCAGCTTATTCCCACTAACCCACCCCCTCTCCTCCCCTTTTTCAGAGCCGCCAGAGCGCCAGGGGACCACTTCGTTGGTGATAATGTTAAAGGACATTTGTACCGCGCACTAACATCTTAGATGTTCTTACCTTCCTCATTGGCACACCTTCACCATCCTTTCCCCTCACTCTCTGGCCGGCCTCCCTTGGCCCTCCTCCTAGCCTTACCTGTAAGGCTAAGAACCTCTGGGTCATCTTTGACTCCACACTTTCCTTCTCCACCCACATCTCTGATGTCTCTAAAAAGTCAAGCTTCCTACTGCACTTCCTCAGAGGTACTCTGCCTTTACTCTCCTTCCCCCAGAAGCTCATTGTTTCCCAAGCACTCTATAGGATGGACTATTGTAACAGCCTCTTTCTAAATCTACCTGCTTCTACTCTTCTACTCTCCGCCCTCTGCAACCAATCCAGAACGGGACTGCAAGACTTGTCCTTGGCCTCCAGCCCTGGGATCATATCTCTACAGCTCTGAAATACCTCCATTGGCGCCCAGTGGATGCAAAGATCAAATTCAAAACCCTCTGCACTGTCCACAAGGCTTTCTGGGGTCTGGGTCCAAAATACCTTCAGCTATCCCTTCGCAAATACCTCCTCTCGAGCTCTTCGCTCCTCTACCTCTGACTCCCTCAGAGTCAGTCATTTTTCAAAGAAACGATATGGGCTCTGTCTTCGGCTGGGGCATCCCTGCCACTCTAAAACTTGAGGAGAACCATCTCCAGTTCCGGAAGCACGTCAAGACCATCCTCTTCTTCTGCCTTCGCTCCCCCTCTCCCTTGCTGATCTGTTCTCTCTTGGCACCATGCAGCTGGCCACACTCTGTCTTCCGGGCCCAGGTACCTAATCACCCTGCCACCCTCCCGCACTGCCTTCCGGCCACCGCTTGCAATGGGATCTGTACCTGTACCCATACACGCCATCCCCCTTTTCTTCCTGCACTTATCAGACCTACCACGTCTGCTGCCTTAAACCTAGCACTTGCCAATTGATGGCTGCACTACCACTGTTTGATGCCTTTATTATTTATCATTATTAATCTGTTTCTCCTTTGCTTTGCATTTTCCATTTCTCACCCCTCCCATGAACTTGCATGTTCTCAATGTCACTGGGCCTAGTAAGATTGTTTTGTTCTCCCTTCTTCCCCTCCCTTGCCTTGTCGCGCTCTGAAACACTTGTGTATGAGCGCGATAGAAATAAAATATCAATATCAATTCCAGCTTTGCAATAGAGAAAACTATCTCCACCAGAGGGCGCTCTGCTCGAGGTTGCGGAGTCGATGTCCCTCAACGGCATCCGTCGAGCGGCGACGTCATCCGCTGTATAAATGCCTCGAGGTGCGCCCGTTGGCTCAGTTCTGTTTTTTCGTATATTATAGTGAATGGATTGTAGATAATGACGTACCTCATTTGACCCAAGCATTAAAGGAACTTTGAGTGTAAACCACGTAAACTGTTCTGTGGGGGTAGGTTGGGAGGGTCGATGAGGAATACCTGGGAGGAACATCCAATCGAAAGAACGTTACAGTTGGCAAGTAACTTGTTCTTCGAATGGATTATGTCCTCCCACGTATTCCTCATTTTAGATACTCATGAAGTATTGGAGGTGGGAGGAGTACGAGAGATGTTAATCGTGTACAGTATGAAGTACTTTTAGCAAAGAGACGCCCCTGTGAGGGAAGTCGAATCTACGGAATAGTGATTTCATAAATGTGTGCATGGATGACCATGTGGCTGCTGAGCAAATATCCTGTACTGGGACACCCCTTTGAAATACTGTTAAAGTTGCCATGCCCCTGGTAGAGTGAACTTTCAGTCCATTGGAGGATCTTTCCCAGCCAGTCTATAATATTCAGTTATAGCCAAAATTATCCATCTGGATAATGTTTGCTTAGTCATTGCTAGCCCTAATTTACAGCCTGTTTATCCCACAAAGAGTTGGTCGCACTGACACAACCTGGCGAGTCTTGAAATATAGAAACAAAGAGCCCTCCTAGGGCCCAATCTGTGTAGTCTTTCCTCCTCCTTATTTGCGTGAGGGGTGGATAAAAAGCAGGCAGTGTTATCTTTTGTGACAGGTGAAAATCTGAGACAATTTTTGGTAAAAACAAAGGTTGGACTCTAAAAACAACATTATCTTTGTAAAAGATGGTGTGAGGTCTGCTAGAAAGCGCCTGCAACTCACTCACCCTGCGGGCTGAAGTAATTGCCAGTAGAAGAAAAAGTTACTTACCAACTGGTAACGTTCTTTCGATTGGATGTTCCTCCAATGTATTCCTCATCTTAGATGTATTCCATCCAGCTTTGCTGCTCTTAGGAAATTTTTTCGGCAGAGGGCGGCGATGTCGTCGAGTCGATGGTCCCTCGAAGTCCTCCGTCGAGGGGGACGTCATAGGGTGTATAAGTAGTACGCGTGGCGCCCGTTGGCCTCAGTTCTGTTTTTCCCTCTTTTTTTGTCTGTGATCTTGTACTATGTAGATTGTGCCGGCAGACAGGTATCAGCCTTGCGAGATTTGAGATGGCAATAACCCGGAAAAATCTACAGAGGGGCAGGTTGGGAGGGCAATGAGGAATATGTTGGAGGAACATCCAATCGGAACACCGTTACCAGTTGGTAAGTAACTTGTTCTTCGAGTGGATTGTGTCCTCCAATATATTCCTCATCTTAGATAGACTCCCAAAGCAGTATTTTGTTACTTTCTCTGGAGGAGGGGTCAGATTTTTTTAAATTTTTAAAAAAATGTGTAATTTTTTTTTATTTTTTATCAATGCCATTAGATGGCGGAATAAAGCACTGCTTTTCCAAAAGTCAGCTCCCTAGACTGGGAAGCATCCAGGCTATAGAATTTTGAGAAGGTGTTAAGTGAAGACCAAGTTGCTGCTTCGCAAATGGACCTTATTGGGACACCTCTTTGAAGGGCCGTGGAAGAGGCGATGCCTCTGCTGGAATGAGCCCTCAACCCTTCTGGTGGGTCTTTTTGTGCTAGTCTGTAGCATTCTGAAATGCAAAGTACAATCCAGCATGAAATTGTCTGTTTTGTTACCGATTCACCCAGTTCCTTCCTGTGTAGCCTATAAACAACTGGTTGTCCACTCTAAGCCTAGAAAGTATAGAGATGTAAAAGCTGAAAGCTCTTTTTGGATCCAGTCTGTGTAATCTTTCTTCCTCCTTAGAAGGATGAGGTGGAGGATAGAATGAGGGTAAAACAATTTTCTGACTTAAATGAAAATCAGATATTACTTTTGGTAAAAATGATGGTTTAACCCTCAATACAACCCTGTCCTTATGGAACACAATATAGGGTGGCCCAGAAGACAGTGCCTGCAATTCGCTCACTCTTCTTGCCGATGTTAGAGCAACTAAAAAGGCCGTTTTCCATGTTAGTAATCTTAATGGACACGTGTGCATAGGCTCAAAAATGGACACACATTAAGAATTTTAGGACTAAATTTAGATCCCAAATCGGTACTTGAAATGGGTGAGGAGGAAAAATTAGTGAGACCTTTTAAGAATTGCGTTATCAAAAGGAATTTTGAAGGAGGAGCATTCTTCCGATGAGCGCTTGAAAATGGAAAGCGCTGCAAGGTAACCTTTTATTGTTCCGATATTCAGACTTCTATGTGCTAGGGTCAGAAGGAAAGATAGTACTTCCGGAAGAGAACATAGAAAAGGATTGACATTCTTTTCCCTGCACCAGTTACAAAACATTTTCCAGCGGCAACGGTATAGAGACTTTGTTGCTGGCCTTCTTGCCGAAAGCAACACCTCCATATCATCATCATCATCATCATCATCATCTGGAAGGTTCCAATCCCTGTATCTCAGCCTTTCAGATACCAAGCATGAAGGTTGAGTGTTCTGACCTCTGGGTGGAGAACCTGACCTTCCATTTGAGAGAGAAGGTTCTCTCTCAGAGGAAGACGTACTGGAGGACAGATGGACATATCTAGAAGGTCCGGATACCACGTTCTCCGGGCCCAATCCGGGGCAATTAGGATCATGCGGTTCCCAAAGCGTCTCAGCCTCCTGATGACCAGAGGAATGACGGGAATCTGAGGGAACGCGTACAATAGTGGGAAATTCCAATCCACCACGAACGCGTGCCCCAGGGCTCCTCTCGGGGGAAATTCCCTTGAGCAATTCCTTTCGCATTTTCGGTTGGTAAATAGGTCTACCTGAGGGGTTCCCCAAAGGGCGAAGATCTCTTCAATGACTTCCTGAGCCAGTTCCCATTCGTGGGACACTGTGCTCTGCCTGCTCAGAGCATCTGCCGTCATATTCTCTTCCCCGGCTAGATGAATTGCCGTTAAAGAGATTCCCTCCTGAATCGCCCAATACCAGAGCTGCATTGCCTCTCTGCACTGGGGTAATGACCCCACATCTCCTCTTTTGTTTAGGTAGTGCATGGCCACTGTGTTGTCCTTCATTATCAGGACATTCTTTCCCCTGACAGATGGCAGGAAGGCCTTCAGCGCTAGTCTGATTGCCCTTAGCTCTAAAAGGTTGATATGTAGTTTGGACTCCGATGGAGACCAACGGCCGTTGATTGTCAAATCGTTGGAATGAGCTCCCCACCCCAGGAGTGAGGCATCCGTCACTACTGTGATCTCCGGCCATGGTTGCCAAAAAGGTTCTCCTTTTAGGATGTTCTCTGAACAGGTCCACCATAGAAGGTCTTGTCTGACCTTGTTCAGAATCTGAAGAAGATCCGTCATTTGACCCAAGAACTGGGACCATTGAGTCTTTAGGGCCCATTGAAGGGATCTCATCCTCAAGCGTGCCTCTGGCACCAGAAAGATGCAGGATGCCATGAGGCCGAGCAACCTTAAAAAGTTGTAAGCCTGGAGATTTTGGGCATTTTGGAATTTGGAACCCACCTGAAGAATGTCTTGAGCCCTCGTGTTGGGAGGCGAGCTCTTTCCCAAGGATGTGTCTAGTACAGCTCCTATGTACTGAAGCTGTTGGGAAGGTGTCATTTCAAACTTCTTGAAATTGAGGGAGAAGCCCAGTTTGTGGAGGAAGTGGCAGGTTACTTTCAGATGATCCAGTGCTTGCTCGGCAGAGCGCGCTCTGATCAACCAATCGTCCAGGTAGGGGTAGACATGAATCCCCCCTCTCCTGAGGTGCGCGGCCGCCACCCCTGCCATTAACTTGGTGAAGACCCTCGGGGCGGAGGTCAACCGAATGGCAGGACTCGAAACTGATAGTGTGAGTCGCCAACTACGAACCTCAGGTATTTTCTGTGTTTGAGATGAATCGGCACATGAAAATAAGCATCCTGGAGGTCCAATGACACAAACCAGTCCTGGAGTTGAAGGGCCTGAAGGATCTGAGAAAGGGTAACCATCTTGAATTTGTCTTTCCTGAGGAACTTGTTCAAGTTCGTGGGTCTCAGTCCTCCGTCCTTTTTGGGGATCAAAAAATACGGGGAGTACCATCCCTTGTTCCTCTCCGCTGCAGGTACTGGTTCTATAGCACCTTTCTCCAGCAGGGTTAGAACTTCCTGCTGTAGGAGCGGGTTTGAAACTTTCAACGGGTGTCTCCCTGGTGGATTGCTTTGAGGTTGCTTTAGTAAAGGAAGGCAGCAGCCTTGGGCTATTATTTCTAGAGCCCAATCATCTGAAGTAATGGCTTGCCATTCTTTCAGATGCTGCGACAGCCTGCCTCCTACAGGTGTTTTGTGGTGCAAGTCCGCAAAGTGGTTTTTGTGGCGGATGTTGCAGCCGCTGATGGCAAAGAGGCTGCCGCTGGAGTTGCCTTAGCACGTTTTCCTCGTCCACCACGAGTGGCCTTTCTTTAGCCCATTTGACTGGCCATTCCTCTCGTCTTTCCATATGAGGTGTAATAACGATAGGATCGTTCCCCTCCATGATTGCCCTTGCGCACGAAAAGGCTGAGGTTGCCTAAAAGCAGCTCCTAAAGATTTGGCCGCTGCTTTTGAGGTCTGCAACCTCTCAAGGCTCTCGTCAGCCTTATAGCCAAAAAGGTGAGACCCGTCAAAAGGTATGTTCAGAAGGCGGTTCTGTACGTCCGGTGCAAAACCCGACTTCCGTAACCACGCAAACCTCCGCATTACCGTGCTAGTGCCCATGGACCTGCTTACACTATCCACAGTGTCCAATCCAGATTGAAGGGATTCCTGCATGCTCTCCTTTCCATCTCTAACAATGGCTAGGAAACCTTCCCCTTCTGGTATGTGCTCCGCCGCCATTGCAATGCACTCCCATAGAGTGTACGAAAATGTTGCCAAGGCACGTGTGGAGTTGGCAGATTTTAATGCCATGATCCCGGCTGAAAATACCTTCCGTGCCCAACCATCCACACGCTTATCGTCCCTGTCTGGAGGGATAGACGGGTACGCAAGTTTGTTGGAAGCTGTGGCTGCCTGTACGACCAGACTCTCGGGAGTTGGATGTTTTGACAGATAGCCGGGGTCGCTACTGGCTGGGCGGTATTTTGATGCGAGGGACTTATTTACCAGAGGAATAGAATCCGGAGTTTTCCAATTCTTGGCCACCCTGTTTTGTAAGGCTACATGAAAAGGTAGTACTGGGTCTTCAATGGGACCATGGTCCAATATGTCTGTTAAATCGTCTTGGACGAATTGGGCTGGTGGTCAAGCCCATCCCAAGTAATCTACCACCTTGGTCATTAACTGACGGTAAGATGGACTGGCATGCTCTCCTGGATCTGGTCTACCAAAGTAATTCTCAGGAGAAGTGTCAATGCCACTTGCATTATGTAAAGACTCCACCAAATCCCTTATTCTGCTTTCCTCTGAGATTAAGCATTCTGGGACATTTGGGGTGCCATATTCCAATCCAAAAAGGTACATTTTCCTCCTCGGATCTCTTCTGTTCCTCAAAAATTGAGGTCAAGGATTTGAAAAACTCCTTCCTAGGGAGAGGCTTGAAAACCTTCTCTGGGAAAGGAGGAAGATGTGTAGTACCAGGCTCTGAAGGAATTACATGTTTAACTTTTTCCTTCCCTTTTTCTGGCTGCCCTGGCTTGGTTGGAGCCTTTGACATAGTGGTCATCGACAGGGTCTGCTTCGAGGGTGTCGAGGCGGCCTTCGACGGTTTCCCCTTCGAGGTGTGAAAGGTCGCGGACGGCGTCTGTGACCTCGAGCGATCGACTCGACCGTTTATCGCTCGGCGTCCAGGAAGGTTCCCTGTCCTTCCTTTTACGATCACCCGGGCTCGAGGGCGCGCGAGTGTCGGAGCGATGACGCTCCCGGCCGGCTTCCGAAGAAGGCGCGGACCGAGGCTTCGCCTTCTCAAACACCTCCATCATTTTGACCCTGAATGCTTCCCAATCTTCGGTAGACTAATGTTTTGTGGAGCATTTCATTTTCGGAGACTCGTCCGACGACGAGGTGGAGGGAGACCTATGGCGTCGTTTCTTCAATTTTTTCGATGAAGACGAGCAATGAGAATCGCTTCGGAATCTAGAACGATGCCTTTCGCGTCGAGCAGATTTTTCCCCATGGGGTCTCGACTCGACGCTAGAGGCTTTTCGATCCTTCCGACCTACCTGTAGCTTTCCTCTCCTTTCTCGCAAGGCCTTCCCCATCATCGCCTGACACTTCGAACAGGCCTCCATGTCGTGGCCTTCTCCGAAACACCACAAAAACTCGCGGTGCGGGTCCGTGATCGACATTTTTGAGCCGCACGACTTGCATTTCTTAAAACCCGATCTCGGGGTCGTGGTCGACATCGATGACGAGGACATAATTACTTCTCGTTATATATTTCTTGACAGAACGCGAGGCGCGCCGAATGTCCGAAGCATCGTACTGCGGAAAAACGGAACTGAGGCCAACGGGCGCTGCGTGTGCTACTTATACACCCGATGACGTCACCCTCGACGGAGGCCTTCGAGGGACCATCGACTCGACGACATCGACGCACGGCGCCCTCTGCCGATAAAATTTCTGAAGAGCAGCAAAGCTGAATGGAATACATCCAAGATGAGGAGTACGTTGGAGGACACAATCCACTCGAAAGTATGTTCTGATCTAATAATAACTTTTCCCTCCTTAGAACTCAATATTGCAGTGGTGATCACAAATAAGTCTTATTCCTGACCTCAAATGACAGCACACAATGTGCCGGGATATGTTGAACATATGAAAAGTTAATCACCTGCTTTATTGCTCTTGTTGAAACTGAATTCTAACTTTGGGATTCACGTTACTATTAGTTGCTGCTTTTTAAAAATTGTCTAATTATCTTTGTGTGTATGTATAAATAAATATACTATAACTTTAAGTGTGTAAGTCTGGCTGCTTAGTCACTACCAACTTGTGTAGCACGTGCCTATATTAAAAGGCAACACAAGAGTTGAGTCTTGTAGTCCCACACCAGTTGGACTCTACAAATTTGTAACCAATACTGGTGGTACGCGGTGGCATTGGTGTACAGTGGATTGGTGACTATTGGTTGTACTTCTGCCCAAATAAACCATCCACAAGACTACTCCACAAAAAAATAAAGTAAACTTGTAACAGAAAATTGCCAGAATTTATCATTTAAATGAACAGTCCCATACTGCACTTACAATGGAACAATTGAAAGATGCATGTAGAGCAAGGGGACCGAGTTTTTGAAGTGATTACAAAATCGTTAAATCACCAAAATCCTGGAAGTAGGCCCATAACCCCCATTTCCAACATTGATGTGGAGGAAATTTATGGAGATGATAGTTTAGAGCTTAGCTAGAATCTGCCAAATGGGTCGGAAGGTGGGGAGGTTCCTCAAGGAGTGAGCAACTCCTTTCCACAGCCTTCTCCTGTACCTCAACCACCTCTTATCACGACCCCCGTGGATCACAATATAAGCCCAGAACATCTCTCACTTGAAAGAATGAGACTAGAACAAGAATTCAAGAAACTTGCAGCACAGTCTGAGGACAAGTAGGGAAGGCTCAAAGAGAGGGAAATTCAACACAAGTATGATATTGCTCTAAATTTCTGCTACTAGTCTATAAATCCAGCCATGGTCATGCCATCCATAGACTGAATGCTCTGCACTGTACTCTCCGAAACTATCCACTAATCTTTTCACACCATTCAATCCCAAGCACAGCACCCCTCGTAGCACCACCAACTTAGGCTCTGTTTCCTTACTTGACCCATATCACTGGAATGCTCCCTCACGACCCTCAGAGCAATCTATTGAGTGGAACATTTCAAAATGAGGCTCAAATCTTATCCAAAGTAGCTGGCCAAACCACTACCGCTTTCTGCCCTCTATGAAATTTAAAAACACTGACTTTGGGTTCAAAATGTTAAAAACATCAATGTCCTCCTTTTCCTGCCTGTGCTATGTTCCTACTCTTAGTCTTTCACCACCTGATATACGTCATTCAATCCAACAATACACTTCTATAAAAAAAATCTTACCCAAGGACTGCCTCTGCTCTTTGTTACTGCCTACTTGGTAAGTCATTTATGGTCAAAAGAAACCCTGATATTAAATACAAATACATTGATTATATTACTAAGACAAACCGCTCAAGTTTAGTAAACAAGTTTTAATACTCGTGGACAATTTATTTTCTTAAACTCTATTTATATTTTAAATTCTCTAAGATCCAACAGAATACAATGTCAACAATATAATAAATTAACCCCTGAAGTGCCAAGGGCGAGGTATCTCGTCCTTTTTAGCACTGCACTTTGTGTGAAGCAAGCAGGGATCACACAAAAGTAATCCAACCCCTGTGCTATGTGAAGAGGACGTTCCTCCTCATGGCCCAAGGGTTGGATTTCTTTCAGTTTCACGTCAGCATGGGTAACGCACGCCGACATGAAACAAAGTAATTTTCACTGCAGCAGCCATTTTCAGCTGCCGCAGTGAAAAGAGAAGGTGAGTCTCCACCTTTCTCTCCCTCAACCTGCAGCATTTTTGTGCCGTTCAGATCGAGGGAGGTGTCGTTGGAGATGGGACACTCTCCCCCTTTCCGACACCTTATTTGAAGTATTGATGGGTGCGGATCGGGCGCAGTTTGCTCGATCCGTGCCCAACAATGCAACAAAACCACCGGGGATCTGTTTGTGAAGGTGGGGTGGGGGGAGGGCGGCTTATTCGGGAGGATAGCTCAGCGGCAACGTGTGTGACTTGGAAGTACGGAGCAATACAGGTTTGATCCCCGTGTCCACGCGCTTAGAAACCTCTGGGTATTAAGCGCGTTATAAATAACTTCTATATCATACTATGTAAGCAGCCCTCTCCCCCCACGGCCCCCAAAGCATAGGGCAGCACGTTTTGCCTCCCCTAGGGGTGGATGGGCACAGTAATGTGCCCATCTGCCCCTAGGAAAGAGGCAAAAAAATAAAAATAAAAAATAAATTCTGTCTTGGGCGGTGGGGCCACTAGACCACCAGGCATTTTATATAATGAAATGCTGACCCTCCCCCCTGTCCATCCCACCCCAAGTGGATGGGGGGCACCTCATGTAGCCCTCCCTGGGGGCAGATTTCTGCCCCTAGGAAGGGGTACATGAGATGCCCCCTATCCATTTGGGGTGGGGAGGGAGAAGAGGGCCACCAGAAATATTGGTAGAGGCCACCCAGCAAGCATGGGGCAGTAATGTGGCCATCTGCCCCTAGGATAGGAGCAAAACAAACAAAAACATCCAAAACAAAAAAAAGTTGTTGGGGGCACCCTAAACCACCAGCAATTTATGTAATGAAAAGGGGGGCCCTGCCCCCCACCCACAATGGATGGGGGGGCTCTCATGTAGCCCTCCATGTGGGCAGATTGCTAGAGCAATCTTGGAATCTGCCCCTAGGAAGGGGCAAATGTGTTTTACTGGGGGGTGAGGGTCAGTAGACCATCAGAGAAGGCTTAAAAGGGGGGCCGTGATCGGAAAGTAGTAGTTATGATTTGTTTTTGCTGGGGTAACCATAGGTAACAAATGTTTTCTTTACAGCTTTTTCTACATGAGCAGCTGCAACGTTATGCGAGTGCGGTATTGTATTATTCTACGGTTAGGGGCCATTGTCAATGTGGTGGGTGGGACTGGGGCTGGATTGTTGGAGGTGTGGGCGGGAGTGGGCCATCTGGGGAGGTATTCTGGTGGGCTGGGACACAATTGCAGGGTCAGGCCACAAATTGCCCCCCATGCCCCTATGCCAGGATAACATTTGTGTTTCCCTGGGAGCATCTGTCTCCCATGCGGTTTGACCGTCCGCAAGCCCAGGCTGCACCGCTAGCTGTGCTGCTTTACAGATGTCACCTCCGGGGAGGAATGGGGTCCTACCGGGGCTCACCGGAACTGCCACTGGACTTTGGGACGGTCAACCCACATGGGAGACAAGGCGTCCAAGGCCGGAGGCATCACCTCCGTCCTGGAGTTCTGGCTGGCCTGCGTGACAGCTTTTCCCTCCGGGAAAGGACGGGGACCCTGCCGGGGCTCCCTGGAACTCTCGCTGCACTTGGGGATGGTCAACCCAGATGGGAGATGGCTGCCCAAGTAGGGGGACATTAAACCCTCCCCCCTGACTATCCTGGAGATCTGGCGGGCCTGCGGTACAGCTTCTCCCTCTGGGAAAAGATGGGGACCCTGCCGAGGCTCCCTGGAACTACCGCTGTGATTGGAGATGGTACACCCACACAGCAAATGGATACCCAAGGCCAGGGACATCACCTCCAACCATCCTGGAGTTCTGGCTGGGCTGTGCTTCTCCCTCGGGTAAAGGTCGGGGACCCTGCCGGGGCACCCTACGACTGCCGCTGCACTTGGGGATGGTCAACCCACATGGGAGACAGCTGCCGTGAGGGAGAAGCTGCCACGCAGGCCAGCCAGAGCTCCAGGATAGTTGGAGGTAATGTCCCTGGCCTTGGTGGGCTGTCTCCCATATGGGGCGACCATCCTCAAGTGCAGCGGCTGTCCTAGGGAGATCCGGCATGGTTCCCATCCCTTCCCTAAAGGAAATTCTGTAACGCAGCCAAGCCAGAGCTCCAGGATTTGTCGGGGGTGATGTCCCTGGCCTTACATTGTATCACACCGCACCTTCAAATGTTGTATTGTAAGATAGTGTGGGCTGGGTCTATAAAGTTACAATGTAAGTAAAGTCAATTTGACTTACTGCTCTAGGAAACAGTAGTTTATCCCAGAGAAGGTAGTTAAAGCTTGAGGAAATCTGAAAGACTTCCTTGTGCCACTGCACTGGAGGTGCTATGTAACACAATGTAAAAGATGATGCCTATGGAGTTTGTCAGGCTCCATAACCAATGGAAACACAAAGCTCAGAAATCACATTAAAATACGAGAGTGGGAAAAAGGGTCTCACTCTCTCCAAAAAGTCCACAAAATCCAGAAAAGTTGCTGGCGGTCTCTTAAGGTGGAGGGAATTGGGACATGTCTGAGAATTCTCCCTGATGGGTGATTCGCCCAAGTCAGACCTCTGGATTCCCACGGATGTCTTCTTTTCAGAAATGCATGGTGTTCCTTGTTTTCCTTGGTGGCTTCGACACCCTAAACCCATATCTGTAGGTGGCGACATGAGCAACATCCCTTAAAATCTGCTCTGCCGAAAGACTTGGGGTTACCAGTGGTTTAGCCTTTTCTCTATGCGCCCAGGTAGGTGCACCCACACATGTGAGGTACCGTTTTAGTCAGGACACATGTGGGAAGGCAGAAAGGTAGGACATGTGTTATTGCCAGTGTGTTTCGGTGGCTTAGCGGTGGGAAATATCTGAAAATTGTGTTTTTATCACCAAATTTCGGACTTTGCCAGGAATTGTGGGTAATATATTCTGCGGCGATTCACGCAAGTCAGACCTCTGTGGATTCCCACTGATGCCTTCTTTTCGGAAATGCATGGGGTTCCCAGTTTCCCTTGGTGGCTGCGACACCCCTGGCCCAAACCTGTAGGTTGTCCACAAGAGAAAATTCCAGCAAAATCTGCTCTGCCGAAAGACTGGGGTTTACCAGTGGTTTAGCCTTTTCCCTTTGCACCCAGGTAGGTGCACCCACACATGTGAGGTACCGCTTTCGTCGGAACATCTGTGTGAACGCAGGAAGTACATTTGTTGTGTTAGTTTGGTTTTCATAACGTTTTCATCCATTTGCTGCTGCACTGTCACACAACCCTTTAATTTCCCAAAAGTGACCTAAATTTAGTTGCTGATTTAGGCACTATATGCTTTTGTGACCTGCACAAGTCACCTACCTTTCAAAAGGAAAACACTACAGGCTTCTTTGTACATCATTTTATTTGCATTTTCTGAGAAAAAAAAACAAATGTTCTTTTTTTGGTTATTTTCTCTCACCCCCATACAACACACTAGCATTTCTTGGTGGCGTTATGACAGATTGAGATGGATTGGCACATGAAAAGAAGCATCCTGAAGGTCCAATGACACTAACCAATCCTGTAATTGGAGTGCTCGAAGGATCTGAGAAAGTGTGACCATCCTGAATGTGTCCTTCCTGAGGAACTTGTTCAAGTATCTAAAGTACAAGATGGGTCTCAGTCCTCATCTTTCTTGGGGGATCAAAAAATATGGGGAATACCAACTCTTGTTCCTCTCCAATACAGGCACTGGTTCTATAGCACCTTAGTCCAGTAGGGTTAAGATTTCCAGCACGAGGAGCATATCTGGAATCCTCAGAGCGTATCCCCGGTGGATTGGTCCGAGGCTTCTTTTCTAAAAGGAAGGCAGCAACAGTGGGCTATTATGTTTCCAGAGCACAAGCATCTGGTGTAATGGCTCGCCATTCTTCGAGATGCTAGACAGTCTGCCCCCGCCACTGGTGAATCGTGACGCAAGCCTTCAGAGCGATTTATCCGATGGCAAGGAGGCTGCAGCTTGAGCCTGCTTGGCACTTCTAACTCGTCCACGACAAGGACATTTTCGTTGGCCTCCTTGACTACCCATCCTCTCACCCTTCCAGATGAGTAGTAATGAAAAGATCGACCCCTCCAAGATTGTCAGTCAGGACGAAAAGGCTGAGTTTGCCGAACAACTACACCTAAAGACTTGGCTGCCGCCTCAGAGGTCTGCAACTTCTCAAGGCTCTTGTCAGCCGTGTTGCCAAAAAGATGAGCCCAGTCAAATGGCATGGAGAGGACGAGTCTGCAAATCAGGTGCAAAATCCGACTTCCGCAACCACGCAAACCGGCGCTCATAGCCATGGACATGCTGATGCAATCTTCAGTATCCAACCCAAACTGAAGGGACTCACATGGCTTTCTTGCCGTCCTTAACAACAACCAGGAAGCCATTCTCCGCCGCCATAGAAATGCACTCCCACAGAGTGTACAAAAAATGTTGCCAAGGCACAGGTAGAATTGGACGACTTCAGTGACATGCTCCCTGCCAAAAATACATTACGTGCCCATCCATCCACGCGCTCATTGCCCGATCAGGAGGGATGGTAGGGTATGCGGCTTTGTTCGAGGTAGCTGTAGCTGCCTGGACTACCAGAGTCTCGGGAGTGGGGACAAGTAACCAGGGGCGCTAATGGAAGGGCAGTATTTTCTTTGAGATTTGTCTACTGCTGGATTAGTTTCCCGGGTTTCCCCAATTCCTGGCCACCCTTTCTTGAAGAACCACATGGAAAGGTAACAGGATCCGTAGGTGGACCCTGGTCCAAAACATTGGTGGGATCATCCCGATTAAAATGCACTGGAGGTGTACACCAGCCCAAATATTCCACAACTCTTGACATAAGTTGCCGGTAGGAGGAGTCAGCATGCTCACCTGGCTCCGGGTTTCCGAAATCCAGCTCAGGAGAGGTGTCAATACCACTAGCATTATGCAAAGTGTCACAAAGATCTTGCATGCTACTGTCCACTGAAATTAGATATTCACTAACATTAGGGGTCCCATACAGGAGACCAAAAAGGGCATTTTCCTCATCCGAACGCTCCTCCTCAAAAATGGAAATGAGGGACTTAAACAAATCCTTTTTCGGTAGAGGGGGAAAACAATTCTCTGGTGCAGAACCCAGAGGCTTTGAAACAGTCGAAAGCTGGACTTTGACTTAACTAGTGCCTTATTTGGAAGCTCCACAGGCGCTGTGGGGTGAACTGACAAAATCGGTCCAGCCGGCGTAGAAGTCGATAATGGCGTAGAAGGCGCCGATGGCCTGACAGGGATCAAGGGCCCAATGGGTTCCATCGACAGCTTTAGCGCCGAGGGCTTCGAAGGCGTCGATGACCTTGACCATTCACCATGTCTTGAGCGATCCTTGATTATCTTGTCCGATTGATGCCTCGGAGGCTCTTTATAGGGATCATGCCGTTTACTCGAGTGTGCGTGATTTTCCGGCCAAGACCGCTCTTTGGCGGCTTCCACAGAAGGCACAGACAGAGCTCTGCCCTCTTTGTCAAACATCTTAAGTGCCTTCTCTTCGAGCGCTTCGAAGAGTGGCGGGAACCACTACAAGACCTTCAACACTTGTGCCTTCTTCCGCCGAGGAGAGTCGCTCGACTCATCGTTCGAAGGCCCAGCAGGTCGGGACTTATGGGGTTTGGACACCTTGCCTACCTGAAGCTTCTCCTTTCGTTCCCGCAAGGCCTTTCCTGTCATGGATAGACACTTGGAGTATGTATCCGTCTGGTGGCCTTCCCCCAGACACCACAGACAGACTCGAAGGTCCGTAATGAACATTTTGGAACCGCATACCTTCCATTTCTTGATCCCTGATCGAGGGGTCATCTGTGTGGAAGACTAAGACATGTTGACAAAGACAACAGCAAATACTGCACAAGTACGAGGGGCGCCAAGTTTCACGAAGCAAACACGTTTGTGGAAAAAACGGAACTGAGGCCAACAGGCGCAGTGCGTTCTACTTATAACATCCGATGAAGTCACCCTCGACGGAGGCCTTCGAGGGACATCAACTCGACGCCATCGACGCAGGGCATCATCTGCCAAAAAAGTTTTCCGAAGCAGCCAAAGCTGGACATTACAGGTCAAAGATGAGGAATACGTTGGAGGAGACAATCCATTCGAAATGTATATTCAAAATTGCATCTACTCTATCCAGTACATCCCTCCAAAAACCTTTGTCCTACGGCACTCCCATAACATATGCAATTCATTGTCAAATGTAGGCTATGCATACTTACTGGAGTCCAATAAAGGCAACCCAAAATCTTTTGTTGAATAAGTCTTAGTTTCAGATCCAATTTACTCCCAAAACCCGCTCTCACCACCTGCTTCCACTCTGTCTGAAATATGACAACCCAATCACCTTCCCAGGCTCTGCGCAGTTTTCCCCAAGAATCAAACACTAGATCCATAGGCCTTATACTGAGCAATGTGAATACCATGTGTGGTGGGACGCGAATAAAGCACATCCACTCTGTTAATTTCCCATTGGGGTAATTAACATATCCAATCTCTGCAACAAAAGGGACTTCAACTCTACCTCCTATCTCCATATTCCCAAGACCAAATATATGTGGAAGTTCTGCAAAAGAAAGAACCTGTCCCTCCCTTAATACATCACCTAGAATTCCTTTCGAAATCCAACTACGCCAACACAACATTTTATTTGTTAAAGACCCGGGTTATGCCAGAGAGAGAGGCTCGACAATGTATCCATACATTTTGATCATTATCAGTCAACTACTGTGTAAGGGTTTCACGAGTCGCAGTCGTTGAAGGCCATTTATCAGCAATATTCGGAATTCTCCTCAAAGTGTAAATATTATTCAACCTAAACAGAGAACATGTTTCCCTCTCTATTGTCAACCAAAGTGGCTCCTGTATATTACCTGGTAATGAATAATAATTCACTTTAAGTAAGAAGCCACTATGGTATTTAATCAAATCCGGATATCCAAATCCACCTTCACGGATACCAAGCGTTGGAATATACCTAGGAATTGTAGGCTTTTTTCTATCACCCCCAGGAGGTTTTGGAAAATTTCATCCATCTACCCAACCTCTACATCACAGAGTATACTTAATATGCGGTTCTAAAACAGATTCAGCAGTTGCAAAAAAAGGTTCTCCAGCGTTGGTATCTTTCATGGATTCACATGCTTAGAATATTCCCCGTCGTCAGACTGGGAACCCTCGGTACACATATATAGTCGTTTCCTATAGGAAAAATTTCCGACACTTATGTCCTATCCACATCCTCTCCGGAGCCGTCCACGCATGCCCCGTAGGACGTAATGGTATAAAAGCCCCGCCCCCGCGGGACCCGTCAGATTTCGGCCCCTCCAAAGTAGAAAGGGGAAACCTGTTTATGCACATATCTTGCACATTGCATTTCGGGGAGGCTGGTGGGCACATGTGAATCCATGAAAGATACCAACGCTGGAGAAATGGAGTTACAGGTAAGAAACTACTCCCTTCTCCAGCATTGGATCTTTCATGGATTCACATGCTTAGAATAGATTGTATAGCAGTATCCTAGAAGAAGGAGGTGAGAATGCATATAAAGGCGATACATCAAGGAAAAAACCAAACATCGGCAAGGTAAAAGACAACAGTTTCACCATTTGGCTTACCTCATTGAAAAAGATGGCGCAGCACTGCCCTTCCCATCTGTACTTCATCCGCATGCTGCCTTTCCAGGCAGTAATGGCGTGTGAACGTGTGTGGGACTGACCACGCCGCCGCCTGGCAGATGTCTGTCAGAGGAATTCCTGCCCATAGCGCCGCGGAGGAGGCTGTCGATCTCGTGGAATGGGCTCTAGGGTGCCCTTGTAGGGGTCTCCCGGCCTTGGAGTGACTAAAAGCAATTGCCGACGAGACCCATCGGGCCAGTCCTTGCTTGGAGATTGCCCTTCCTCTCGTCGACGGACCATATGCAATGAACAGCTGTCTGGTAGTTCTGAGTTCTTGCGTTCTTTGCAGATAAAACTTTAACGCTCTTTTCACATCGAGCGTATGAAGAGCCTTTTCCACCGTCGACGACGGGGTCGCAAAGAAAGTAGGGAGAGCAATGGTCGAGTGCTTGTGATAGACAGTCGGTACTTTCGGGATGAAAGTAGGATTAGTTGATAGTATCACTTTATCTTTAAAGAATCTCATATATGGAGGGTCTATGACTAATGCCTGTAATTCCGACACTCTTCTAGCTGACGTAATGGCAATTAAGAAAGCCAGCTTCCACGATAGGAACTGCATGGATGAAGAGGACATTGGTTCGAAAGAAGGTTTCATTAAAGCCGCCAACACCACATTTAGACTCCACGACGGTGGGAACCGCTTCGTAGGGGGAAAAGTTCTAAAGAGACCCCTCATGAAATGTTTCACCAGTCTGTCGCTGAATAACGGTGCGGAATGTCTCCTTCTCGTGAACCTTGAGATGGCTGCCAGGTGCACGTTGATGGATGACGAGGATAGCCCACTCTCTGCTAGGTGCAGAAGATACGGTAAAATTTGTTCAGGAGTTACTTCCCCAGGCCGTATTTCGTGCTGTGTTTGCCACCACATACAGAACCTTCGCCACTTGCATATGTATGACTTGTTAGTGGAAGGAGCCCTAGCCGCCTGTAGAATTTTCTGGCAATCCGCCGAGACTTTCAAAATGCCAAATTCTGCAAAGTCAGGAGCCATGCCGTCAGGTTGAGGCTGTCCGGATTGTGATGCCACACCGTTCCCTTGTCCCTGGATAGGAGATTCGGAACTTTCTGGAAAGTTATCGGTTGTTCCAACGATAGGTGTAGTAGGTCGGAAAACCAAGGTTGTCTCGGCCAATACGGTGCCACCAGAATGACCCGGCATTTGTATCTGCGAATCCACTGTATTGTCCTCCGTATAAGGGGAAACGGAGGGAAGGCGTACAGGAACTTGTCTGTCCACGGAAATGAGAACGCTTCCCTTAGGGATCCTCTGAGGCCATCTGCTCGCGAACTGCTCGCATTTCTTGTTTTCTTTCGTTGCGAAGAGATCGACTGAGGGGTGACCCCATCTTTTGAAGATTCTTTGCAGCTGAATGGTGTCCATCTCCCACTCGTGTATCTGAGCCATGCTCCTGCTCAGGGAATCCGCTTGTACGTTCTTCACTCCTGGGAGATGGTGAGCCACTATAGATATGTTGTGTTTCAAAGCCCAATGCCATACCTTTTGAGCCTCCACAGAAAGGGTCCTGGATCTCGTGCCTCCTTGTTTTATCAAGATAGAACATGGCTGTCGTGTTGTCTGTCAGCACTCTCACTCTCGACCCCTTGATATGTGGGAGGAATGATTTCAAGGCCCATCTCACTGCCCTCAGTTCCAGTACATCGATATGTAGGCGTGATTCGGTGGGAGACCATCTGCCCTGGGTTTGGTGGTTGTCCATGTGTGCTCCCCAGCCCGTCAGGGATGCGTCCGTGATGATGGTATTCGGAAATTCGGGTTCTTGTAGAGGAACCCCTCTGTCCAGGTTGTGAAAGCTTTTCCACCATTGGAGGGCTCGGATGATTTCGTCGTCGACGGTTAGTCTGTCCGACCACCGACCCGTGGACTGCTTCCATCTGTCCGCTAGGAATTCCTGAAGCGGCCTCATGAACAAGCGACAGTTGGCTACTAGATGGATGCAGGAAGCCATGGAACCTAGGATCGCCACATACTTTCTCACTGAGAGTTTGCCATGTAGACGTAGTTGACTCGTCAGCCGATTGATCTTTGACATTCTGTCTAGGGAAGGCTTCACTATTCCCGACTGGGTTTCGAATTGAGCACCCAAGAACTTTAAGTTCTTTGATGGCCTTAGAGAGGACTTTTCGAAGTTCACTGCGAACCCCAGTCGTTGCAGAAGCTGTAAGGTAGCCTGTACGCTGTCGTTGGTCGACACCGAGGAAGACCCCCTCACCAGCCAGTCGTCGAGGTACGGGTATACATGATGCCCTTTCTTTCTCAGCCAGGCTGCCACGGGCGCCAAACATTTTGTGAACGTTCTTGGGGAGGATTTGAGACCAAACGGGAGCACTGCGAATTAGTAGTGTGTCTGACCTACCATGAACCTCAGAAACTTCCTGTGTTTTTGACACATAGGGATGTGGAAGTACGCGTCCTGCAGATCTAGAGATGCCAAAAAATCTCCCACTTGAACAGACCTGATCACTTCCGGCAGCGTGAGCATTTTGAATTTCTGGTTCTGTAAGGTCTCGTTGAGGTCGCGTAGGTCGAGAATGGGACGCCATTTTCCGTTCGGCTTCTTTACCACGAAACACCGCGAGTATACCCCTTGGCCTTTCTGCGATGCAGGGACTAACTCTATGGCACCTTTCTGTAACATAAGTGCTACTTCCTGCAGCAAATTGTCCAGATGTGGTTGGGGTAGGGGTATAGGTGGACACTTTGGAGGTTTGCATTTGAATAGTAGAGAATGTCCGTACCTCACTGTGTCCAACACCCACTGATCTGTTGTGATGTTTTCCCATTCTTTGACGCAGCTTGACACTCTTCCTCCCAGAACGGTGCGCTTTCCGTCATTGCTGGTCTTTCTGTTTGCTCGTCGACGGCGAATAGGTCGGTCGTCTCTTGGATGACTGGAAGTTTCTGCGCCGGCTTGAGTTTTGAGAGGCACGTCTATATCCTTGGGAAGGGTACGCCGATCTGCCGAAGGATCTATCCCTGGGTGTAGAAAATCTTGAGTTGCCAGATGCCCCTCTAAAGGGACGAAAGGATCGAAAGTGTTTACCACCCTGAAGAGCACCCAACGACCGTGCCGTATCTGAATCCTCCTTCATGCCCTTCAAGGCCTCGTCCACCTTTTCTCCGAAAAGAAGGTCACCTTCGAAGGGCATGTCCAATACCTTATACTGCACCTCGGGTCTGAAGTTGGTGCACTTAAGCCAAGTCTGGCGTCTTAGAACAATTCCGTTGTTCATCTGCTTAAAACCCGAATCTGCCAGGTCCACCGCTATGTTAATAGCATGATTCGACGCCTCTTCGCCCTCTCGTACCAGAGACATCGCCGTTCTTCTATGTTCCTCCGGAAGGTGGTCCAGTATAGGGGCCAGTCTGTGCCACATCTCCCTGTCGTACCTGGCCACAATAGCCAGAGAGTTGGCTGCTTTCACAGTTGCAGCACCCACGGAAAGAACCTTCTTACCAAACACGTCTTGGCGTCTTGCCTCATTATCCGGAGGGGTAGAACACTTGTGTTGAGCCTTGGCTTTCCTCGTCGCCGCTGCCGACACCACTGAATCAAGTGTAGGTTGGGACGAAAGACACTTCGGGGTAGAGTCTGGCACTTTAAATTTCTTTTCAATGCGGCCTTTGACGGCCGGTTCAGAAAACGGGTGACGCATGGTTTGAACACCCTCTTTCCAGACATGATCTAAAATGGGTATTGAGAATATTGAGCGTCTATTCTTACCCATATGATCGAATAGAAAGCAGTCCTTTTTCTCCTCCTGCTGGGCCAGGCCAAACTCCTTACATGCTTTTTCCATCATTGAGTGAAAAGCGCCAATATCGTCTGGTGGCGATGGATGAGTGGGGCTCTTTGGTGTTTCCAGTTCCACATCCGAAACCCAGGATGGATCCCTAGATGGAGACAGGGAGATATCCGATGCTGACCCACGGTCAGATAAAGAGTCCGAAAGCTCACCCTCCTCCTGGACTACTGGAGTCACCGGAATTCCACTCGTTTTGGTTGGACGGTGTGACGGGCCGGGTTCGTCGACGGGGGGGGGGGGGTCGACGCCACAGGTGGAAGCCTTTCATCCAACGATTTTAGCAGCGAATGTAAGGAGGACAGGACCTCCATGGACAGGGCCGATTGAGCGTTTGGAAAATTGGTAAATACCCGAGAGCAGGTTGCTCCTGATGGCGACTTGGCTCGTAGCCCAAGGTCTTCCGGAACCGCAATCCTGAAACCGTCGTCTTCCTTCGAGGAAATGGACACTGCTTGTTCCTGCAGTAACGTGTCCGGCAACCCCATATCAAAAACTTCTGGTCTCCAGGCCAGAACTTCGGTCGACGAGGACATCGTCGCCGTCGTCATCGGGTTGATGACGGGGGAAACCAACTGCGTCAGAGGCAGTGAGGGCACTGACTGGTTCGTCGTCGTCGACGGTGGGCCTGCAGGTGGCTTAGGCGGTCCCGCCTTAACGGTGCTCTCCCTGCGTTTATCCGATTCTCTACTCGTGGCAGATCTATGAGGATCGGCCGAGGAGGATTTTGGCCTTTCCTTTCCTTGTTTTTTCGACGATGATGATGATGTCTTTTTAGAAGATTCTTTTGAAGAGTCCTTGGAAGAGTGGCTTCGTGGAACATCCCTTTCCGCCGGTCGCGTCTTCTTCGCCGGTGGTTCCGACGAGGTTGAACGGCGCGGGGCTCCCGATGTTTTCGTCGAGGGGACGCTGCGCACGGAGCCCACCTCCGACTGAGGGTATGCTCCCGCCCCGTCATTTAACCACGACACCAGCCGCCGATTCCGATCTTTCAGGGTTTTCTGAGAAAAACCCTTACATATTTCGCACTGGTCTGCGGAATGGTGAGGGTGGAGGCAATAAATACAATCTAGATGGCCGTCCCCCTCGTAAACCTTCAATCCGCACATGGCGCACGGGCGAAACAACGGTTTGCCCGACATTCTGGTAAGACCAAAACAACCTCAGAGGCTCGTTCGGTCAACCCAGCGAGTAATTTCAACGATAGCCTAGAAAGTAGAGACTACGCGAGGAGATCCCACTATCTTTGGAGACGGTTGAAATCTGACGGGTCCCGCGGGGGCGGGGCTTTTATACCATTACGTCCTACGGGGCATGCGTGGATGGCCCCGGAGAGGACGTGGATGTGGATAGGACACACAAGTGTCGGAAGTTTTTCCTATAGGAAACGACTATATATGTGTACCGAGGGTTCCCAGTCTGACGACGGGGAATATTCTAAGCATGTGAATCCATGAAAGATCCAATGCTGGAGAATAGAGTTTACTTATTTTTACAAATCGCGACAGATAAGTCTTTCAGAGGAAAGTCTGAAAACATACATATACACGGATGGACACTAAGGAACAAATGGTTTGTATGCAACCCCGACACCCCCTACAAACGTTCCTGCTGACCCTCACTGGCATTGATGAGAAGATGCGCCTACAGGATTAACAATAGGCTAGAAAGGTTTTTGTAAACGGTAGTCTTTAAATCTTTGCCACCCAAAGGTTGCCCAGGTCGCTGCAGGGTAAACGTGAAGTATGTGAATCTGTGAAATAGGTTCCACGTTACAAAAAACTTTAAAGTAACCAAGATCCTAAGAAAGCTTTAAATTAGCAACTGCTCAAACAGGGCTCAAAATATACTCTTGCCACTAGCCACTGCTTAATCTACTCTTGACAATTAAGAAATAGTGTCCTGTGCGTTTAGAAATTGGTGGCAAGTGACACTTTAGGTTGGCCACTTAATTTCAACTTGAAATGTCTACCCTTGTGCTTAAATATCTTAAAGACTTGCATGGTGCAGTTGAGGAGATACTGGACTACACTTTGTCTATGTTAGTCTATCTTACCAGAATTTCCTCAATTGAAGTTAATGGTAACACTGTGGATGAAGGAATAGAGCATAGTGGATGCCCAAAACCGCTTTAAAGAGGCACTTTGTAATCAAAATCAGCATTTTATTAGAAGGTGTACAACAATATGGTATCTGCCAAATCATTGGTGCTATTCTAATAAATAACGTCACACTGATTGGCCAACTAAGAAAATAACATGGGCTCTGAATTATGTTATTCACTAATAAAAATAAATATTTTCAGACATTTATAGAATTCATTGAAATTGGAGTTCAAGTGCCCCAGGAGATCTGATCAAACACACTGGTTCATAACTTTAGACTATTACCTGAAGATTACATCATGAAGGACAGGCACAAAGGAAGAAACAAGCTTGCATTTTGCCAGGCCATTCAATCGCACGTATCATATATTGAAATGCAAATCTGCATATTAGACAAAGAGGGCCAGGTTTGCATACAATTCCATTTTTGCTTACCATGTAGCTACGGGGTGGCCAAGTGAACGTATCATTTTGTTCATCATCAGCGCAGAATACCATTTTTGGAGGTTTTGCTGTGTCTTTTCAAGGACCCTTAAAATCTCTGCTTTTGTCGGTTTTATTTTTTGGATCATTGACCTCTTTGGGGACAGAAGGCTTCTACTCAAGTCCTCCAACACATTTGATACGCGGTCCTTGTTAGCCCATAAGGCTACTAGAATGGGAGTGCTTTTTAAGAACCAGATATATACCCAAGGGTGAACACATTACTAACCATTGGTCTTGGGGAGTAGGCTGTGTCCGCTGTAATGTCGTTTTGGCTTCACCAATGTGCAATCAATAGAATTACATAAGGAGGTATTAAGAAAGTGTTGCAGATGTTTGCTGTGTGCATGTTGGAGATCACACCACATTATCTGCATGCTTGCAGTGAATAACAAATTGTCTTCACCATGCCCGGCAACGGACCAAAATGGCCTGTCACTATGGTGGTTGGCCTAAACACCGAGCTATTCAGCCACAACCACAAAAGGGTGTTAAAGAGGACACTTTAGTGGTCAACCAGTCTTAAAAGAAAGCAGCCCCAAGCATACCATATTTTGTCATATGTGCTTCAAATGCACAACTAGACTGTATATTTTTTTTATTTTTATTTTTTAAATATAGCGAGGTCAATTCAACACCCCATGTACAAGTTCCTCTCAAAGGCGTTCACTAGCCCGCTACGCTCACTGGTTCAGCAATAAAAAGGACTGATGTCTCCAATATTTGTGAAGTGATCAATGGCCACAGCCCCCCCACGCTGAAAATGATTCCATCAACACTGTCTACATTTTCCATTTCTCCCCCCCACCATACTATATGTATAGTGTCCATCACTAGATAATGAATTTACATTTTAACAGTAGGGATGATTTGGGTCCAAACAGACCACTTCCGTTTTCCATTAATACACTGGCTCGAAGATGTGCTATCTATACCTAAAGTACTTATTTTTAACTGATAAGAGTTTATATGTGGGACTTTTACTACATTGTATTTTTTTCTGGAGATGCTTTTTTTGGTTAGCTATGTGCACTAACAACTGACTTACTAGCTCAACTTCCATCCTTAAGTTAAGACCGATTGTTCTGCTACAACAAGCGGTGTACCGAAATTTGGCTTCAAGTAAGTATTCAGACAAATTCTTCAGGCTGAAAATTAGATATTCAGCTTCAGCCGAAAACAATGAATTATCAGTAGAAGCCGAATAGTTTTCCAGACAAAAGACATTAAGTACAGCTCTGACCAGGTAAGCTGATGTTATTCAGGCATGTCATGTTTTAGCCTTTAAAAGGATAATTAAACAAATGCTGCAGTCACTTTTTTGCTTGAGTACAGGCAGAGCAGAAGTTTGAAAATGCAAACATATTAGGGGCTCATTACGAGTTGGACAGTGCGGGTTAAATGCAGCAGTATTACCATATACTGCTGCATTACTGCACCGCCTAATTTTAGGTTTGGTGAAAAGTTGGAGGATTCACCTCCAGCTACGAGCTGGAAGTAAATCTGCCAATTTTCCACCCAATTTCGGCGGCAGGATTACTGCAGCGGTACTTCCGCCTAAATCCCCCATCGAGTCCAATGGATTCAAATAAATGGGGACTAGCATTGCCTACCGCCAATTGCAATCTGTCAGTAATACTGCCACACCAAGTGGCAGTAATGGTAATACAGTGTGGTGGTATCTGGGCAGATTTACCACCAAACTTGGAATGAGCCCCAAAGTCCCTCATTTTCATGTGCTGAACAGACAGACTTTGATCTGGTGGTTTGCTGGGGAGGGGCACGCTGATGCAAAACTTCCAATATTTTGAATGCATATCTTGTCTGCCCTGTTTTTGCAGTTGAAAACCATTGAGCTGGAACAATAGTTTATGAAGTCACTATTGGAAAATAATATTTTATTTAGGAGTGCATTGATTAGCTGATGATCTGTGTGAGAAATCTGAAAGTTACATGTTACAATCCCACCAATTCCCTATCCAAATAATTACGCTGATTAATATAGCTGTTGCAGAGATCCCAGTAAATTTCATAACCCAAATAAAATAGTCCAAGGGGCAGTGTGCCTGCAGCAAAGAACTGTGTTCAGCCTGCAGACCAAGGTTATACAGCATGTATGATTGCTCCGTGGGAAGTGTCTGTGTCAGAGATGTGCATTTAATATTGAAACAAAGGTTACAATTAGCACCCTCCAACTTTCTCATGTTGCTAAAATGAGGCCCTCTGAATTGAGAAAAAGTGGTGGATATTAGTAAAGAAGGTGGCTCTATTTTTTAAAAAAAAATCAAAAGATCCATTTTAATCAAGATATCCCAGTATGACAGCAGAAATATTCTTCCCAACATTAGAGTTGAAAAAGAGGGTTAGTTGTGTAATAAAGACAAGGAGTTACAAGTTTACAATTTATAAACCTCACATCAAATGGATGTACAAGTGAAAAAATATGCAAAACCAACACGCAGAGGCCAACTAAAGATCTTAACATCAGCACTGTCACTTCCCTATAGGGAAGGTCGAGAAAATTAAAATACTCCGTATACCCTATATATTTTTGTCTAGTTTAATTTACCATGCCAAAAAACACCACAAACCCCAACCGAAAAAAAAGTAAGAAAATACTATCCATTAATAAAACAACATTTTTCAAATGTCTCATCCCCAGTAAGTATAACCAGTAGAAAGCATGGCTTTAGTGTACCAAAGGATCGTATTGAGTAGCACTTCAGCAGTCAGCAGGGTGCTAATTAATGTAATCACTCATTTTGTGTTCCAGAGCCTTGCTGGAGCCAGAAGGTTAAAGATGGCTAGGCCCAAAACGAACATTTGAAAGTATAAGTAGATACATCCCAGTCTCCACCTCACTGATTGTATACATGCTTACTATACTTTTGGGCTAGTCTTAGCTACTTGGGCCCTGCCCAACAAGCAACATCTATGAATGCACAAAAATAAACACTATGCTGTTATTGAACAGATTTATTTTTGGATCTTTTTTTTCCTGGTTTACACAAACACCTTCCATGACAAAAAACAAAAGAAATACAATGATCTCTGGATTTACATATTTTAAAGTGTTTTTAATTTACAGTTTTCTTGTCTACATCATTTTATTTATTAAAAAGGCAACTAGTGGAGACCACCAGGGGGAGCAGGCGTAATGGCTACCTAAGAAGCAGTAACCCACTCCAGGTGAGGAGAAAAGGAGAAGCGTTCAGTGAATTGTAACTTTTGCAGCATCATGGACAGACAAATGGATTCCTGAAGCATCTGAGCATGTCAGGGCTGAATGCAGGCTGCAACCACTGGGAATGTGGCGAGCATCTACAGACCAGACCGCTGCGGGCCATAGTGAAGGGAGGTCCACAACATGGCGGGCACAGCCTGCAGTCGGTGACAACATTCAAACAATAGGAACTGCCCGGCAGCGCCGAAGACCCACAATCAGGAGTGAGCGACTTGCAGTCCGACCGCAGCATCTAAGCAGAACGTACCGTAGGAGTGACTGGGAGCAGGAGAACAGAAGGGCTGCGGTAGAGCGACCACTTTGCCGATAAGCGAGATGCACCTCCCTGCCAGAGCTACGCCGCACCTGGCCGTTAAACTCGCACTCCCTCCCTCGCACTCAGCGCACATGGCTTACGAGAGTGCCCCAAAAAAAAATGGCAAAGCTGACCTTGGTGTGCTGAATAATTACAATACCCAAGTTAGTATGTTGATGTAGCCCGCTCGCCCCACAACGTACGGAACTCTGGCATGTGTAAGTGTCGGCAGGGGAGGCGCAGACGCGAAGGTGAAATAGTGATTTTAGCCCACGCTTGCAGGACCTCAGTAAAGAGGACGTATGGAATACATTACTCACCGTAATCATATTTTTGGTGCTTGTATCGGTTTAGATTTACATGCTATGCACAGGCCGACATCTAGTGGAAGCTGCAGAGTATTACAGTTGTTTTTCGAAACTCGAAAATGGTCGTCGAAAAGGGGCGTGCCAGTAATACTATCCCTATTATGACGTCCCCTGTACCCATGATCACTCAAGCGTGTAGGTCTCTCTGATTGTATTTTTGCAGACCTGAGGTAGCATGAGGTGTAGCGCGAGTACAGAGTTTCCAAGCAGGTATATAAAAAGCTCATGAAAACATCTATGCACCTTCTCTCAGGAGAGGAAGGGTGGGCACATGTGAATCTAAGCAGATACAAGCACCAGAAATACGATTACGGTGAGCAATGTATTCCTTCTGATGCTTGTGTAATCTGCTTAGATCACATGCTGTGCATAGATTAGCAAGCAGTGTTATGAGAAGGTGGTGGGTCCAGAGAAGGTGTAGCTGCAAATAGATGTTTTTAGAACCGCTTGTCCCACCTGTGTATGTGTATTGGAATGGGTGTCAATGCAGTAGTGCCGAGTGAAGGTATGAACTGAGCTCCATGTAGCTGCCTTGTAAATGCTGTCCTGGGGGACATAGGCAATGAAGGCTAGAGTGGCCCCGGTACCTCGTGTGGAGTGGGCTCTTGGTATTACAGGCAGTGTTTTGTCTAATAACAAATAGCATAATTGTATACATTTGACTATCCATTTGGAGATGGCTCTTTTGGAAACCCGTTCTCCGCGTCTGCCTGTAGCCATGGAGATGAACAGTTGATCAGTCTTCCTCAGAGGTTTGGTCTCATCTACGTCCGTACGTCCGTAAAACCAATTTGTCTTTATGAATGATAAAGAAAGGGTCCTGCACTGACAAGGCTTAGAGTTCGCTGACTCTTCTTATGGAGGTAATTGCCACCAAGAAGGCTGTTTTATAGGTTATGTGTCTAAGAGTAGCCTGATGCAAAGGCTCGAAGGGGGGTCCCATGAGTTTTGCTAGTACTACATTTAGATCCCAACCATACGCGGGATTATAGACCGGAGGGTGTAGTCTCTTTACTCCCTCCATGAATGCCATTAATGACTGGCACTTTCCACCATGAGAGGTGGTATATGCTGATAAAGCTGCTAGGTGGCCTTTTAGAGAATTAAAGACCAACCCTGAATCCAACAGGTGGAGCACGTAAGTAAGAATGTGTGATGGAGTACACTCCAAGGGGTTATCTGCATAGATTGACACCAACTGATGAATCTCTTCCACTCGTGGAAATAGCAGTGTCTGGTGTTTGGCTTCCATGCTTCTTTTAGGATGTCCATACACCGTTGTGGAAAATTAAGGTGTCCGAACTCTGACTTTAGGAGCCATGCTGCCAGGTTCAAAGAGTGAGGTTGTGGAGGTATTGTTGACACCCCCGCCCCCGTGCTGAATCAACAGGTTGACCTGTTACGGAAGTTTGATGGGGTCGCACATCGCCAGTTTGCGCAGATGTGGATACCATGGTTGTCTCGCCCACATAGGAGCAACTGGGATGAGTGTCATCTGTTGCCTGTGTATCTTGTTCACTACACTCTGCTGATTAATGGAGTTGGGGGGGAAGCGTAAGCACATCTCCCTGACCAATTCATCCATAGGGCGTTTCCCTGGGAGTCTGGTAGGGGGAATCTGGACGTGAAATCTGGGCATTGCTTGTTCACTTTTGTAGCTAACCAGTCTAGAGAGGGGTAGCCCCAAAGAGAAGATGTGGTCTACTACGTATGCATGCAGTTGCCACTTGTGCTCTATTGGCAGAGGATCTCTGCTGAGAGAGTCCGCTAGAGTGTTTGTATTTGTATTTGTATTTAGTTTATTTATAAAGCGCAGCCAGGCCCTGGGGCATATGGGCGCGTAAGGTAGAACTGGTTACAGGGGAGCAGTTAAACAGAGTTACGTTACAGTTACAGTTACAGGAAGGTTACAGTTACATAAGTGTGCAATCAAAACAATACGGTCGGCCAGGTTCCAAAATGGTTACAGGTAGGAACTGGCATAATAAGCAAGTGCATGTGCAGAAGTTAAGCTGTCAGGAGTCCGTGTTATCGAGCCAACACTTCGTGCTATGTTTGAACCGGTTGAATGAAGGTTCTGCGCGTAGATGTGGGGGGATGGTGTTCCATAGTTTGGAAGCTTGTACTGGGAAGCTAGCTCCACCCGAGTTGAGGAGTTTAAATCTTGGTATGGTCAAGGTGTTAGTTTGGGCTGCTCTAAGAGGTCTCAAGGCGGAGTGTGGTGTGAAGTGGTTAGTGAGGTATGCTGGAGCAAGGTTAGCCCTGACTTTGTGTGTGAGGGCAAGCGTTTTCAGTGATATTCTGTGCTTGACAGGGAACCAGCGTAGGTTACGTCTGGTCTCAGATATGTGTGCTTTTTTGGGGATGTTCAGGGCAGCTCTGATTGCATTGTTTTGGACTACTTGTAGTTTATTCATATTTTTATGGCTGGTGCCAAGTAAAGGGCGTTGCAGTAGTCTATTTTGGAGAGGACTAGAGCTCTCGCTAGAGTGATACAGTTAGGTGCGGAGATGAATGGTCTGCATGCAGTGATAAGCTTGCAGGTGTAGGCAGCTGATGACGCTACTGCGTTAGTTTGTTTAGAGAGGGATAAGGTAGCATCGATGTAAATACCAAGAGTTTTAGTGTTATTAGAGACTGAGATGAGATTGCCATCTATGGTAAATGCTTTGAATGAAGGATTGAGGTTTTTAAGTTTGGCATGAGTGCCCAAGATAATCAGCTCGGTTTTATCGTCATTAAGACACAAGCCATGGTGTGCCATCCATGCTTGTATAACGGAGTAGATTTCATTGAGGGTCGTGCTGTCTATTTCGTAGTCACCTGTGATAGGAAAGAGTATCTGGGTGTCGTCCGCGTAGTTGGTATACGTGACACCCAGATAGTCTAGGATATCGAAAAGGGGTTTCGTGAATATATTATAAAGTGTCGGGGACACGCATGAGCCTTGCGGGACACCACAAGGTACTTGGGCCGGCTCGGCGGAATCTGTGGGAGAGAAGACCCTCATAGTTCTGTTCGCCAGGAAGGAGCTGATCCATGCCGTGGCTGCATCTGAAAAGTGGGCTGCAGATTTCAGGTGTTGGCAAAGTGTTTGATGGTTAACCAAATCAAACGCTGCTGACAGGTCAAGCAATAAAAGGAGTGCAAGTTTGCCATGGTCTTTCAAGGTTTGGATCTGAGTGGTAAGGTCAATAAGTGCAGTTTCCGTACCGTGTCTTGGTCGGAAGCCTGATTGCCTGAGCCCTAGGAGATTGTTGGTTTCTAGATAAGCCTGTATTTGTAGGTAGGCTGCTCTGTCCAGTATTTTTAATAGGAAAGGTACCGTCGTTATTGGTCTGTAATTAGACGGGTTAGCTGGGTCAAGCATAGGTTTTTTAAGGAGTGGAATGACCCAAGCGTCTTTAAGATTGTCAGGAACTATTCCAGATTTGAAAGAGGCATTGATGAGTGGTAATGAATGGCGCCAGATCGTGTGCAGCTGCTTTAACAATCGGGGCAGGGCAGGCATCGCCTTGGCAATTTGAAGGTTTCAGTTTCCTGATGATGTTTTCTACTTCCCACGTTGAGAGGGGTGAGAAGCTGAAAGGTTTGCAAGTCGTTTGGAAGGTTGGAGGTATGTTAGGCAGTTGTTTGTGGTTAGGGTCTGCAGATAGCACAGATTTGTTTGCGTTAATTTTGGATTGTAGACAAGCTATTTCATCTAATAAGGCTTTCTGGATGTTGCTACACCATAGTGCGTCAGTAATACCTTTGTCAGTCGGGGCAATAGGGGATTCTAATTCTTTGAGTATTTTGAAGAGTTCTTTAGTATTGGATTCCGCTTGTGTAATCCTTTTGTTATAGGAGTCTTTTTTGGCTAGGAGTATGGCTTCTTTGTAGCTAGAGGATACTAAGGTTAATTCAGATTTGTTCGGAACTGTGGGATGTTTTTTCCAGAGTGCCTCAGCGGTTCTTTTGGCTTTACGTAGTTCTCTTAACTGTGGCGTGAACCATGTGTTGAGGTGACGCTGTGGTTTCGGTTTCCGCAGTTTTAGCGGGGCAATGGAGTCCTGAGCTTTAAGTATAGCCTGGTTGTAGGTGTCCACTAGAGCTGTAGGGTCTGCATCTGAATCAATATTATTCAATATGGGGAGTAGAATAGGTAGGAGTTTGTCGGGAGTAATGTCTTTCTTGTTTCTCGTGCAGATGGCAGGGGCGATGGTAGGCGCTAAGTGAGTAATGTTCGCTTTGATAGTAAAGGTTAGTTTGTGGTGGTCTGACCAGATGCATGGGTCATTAGATAGGAGGTCAATAGAGCAATTGATGTGTGAAAGCCAGTCTAGAGTTCTACCTTTGATATGGGTAGATTCGTGGATGATGTGCGTGTGACCTAAATCAGATAATGTATTGGCTAAGTCAAGGGCATTGGTGTCTTTAGGATCTTTGAGACCGAGGTTAAAGTCCCCAAGTAAGATGGTTTGCGAGTTAGGTTTGGTGTTTATGGATATAAGTGATGCAATGTCCTCTGTGAAAGAGGCGATGGGTCCTGGTGGTCGATAAATGAGGTGCACGGTGGCCGTGTGGTTAGGTGAGAGGGGTAGCTTAATTGACAAGGATTCGGCAGACGGGATTTGCGCATCTTGGATGATTTTGATGTCGAAGGTATTTTTGTATATGAAGGCAAGTCCGCCTCCCTTTGTTTGAGTGGTGTTTCTGTCAGATCTTATAATGGCATAATCATTAGGTATTGCGAGGGCCAGAGATGGGCAGGATGCGGCATTGAGCCAGGTTTCAGTGACTGCGAGGACATCAAGGTTTTCATAGGTTATAAAGTCAGCAATGTCGAGAGCATGGGCAGGAAGAGACCTGGCATTCACTAGTGCTGCTTTGATGAGTTATCTTTTTTGAAGTTTTTTTCAGATGTTGGCGGTGGATTGTGGGTTAGATTGTTGATGTCAAAGGGGGGAGAAGCATGATTATGGGCAAGATGCGAGTGTTTTATAGTACGGGCTCTAAGTCTGGAGTTCCTGCTTAAGATACTAGGGTGGTGAGAGTAAAGGGAGGTAGGTGGACTGGTTCGGATGTTCAGACTAGTATTTCTCTTCAGTGAGCTAGGGTGGAACGAGCCTGGGTAGGTGGGTGGTCTAGTTCTGGAGTTAAGTCTAGAATTTCTGATGGTGATAGTACAGGGTTGGTTGGGTGTACCCCTGGAACATATTGGGAGGATAGGGACATCCCTCGTCTGAGTGCCCACTTCCATATTTTCTGTGCCAGCTTGGACAGATTTGGAGTGTGTGTACCTCCCTGTTTGTTGACATAGAACATAGCGGTAGAGCTGTCAGTTAGGACTTGTACCTATTGGTTCATTAGATGTTTTTCGAAGGTTTGTAGTTCCTTGAGGATTGCCAATAACTCTATAGTATGTTGATGTGCTTTTGTGCGGTCTCTTGTGACCACAGGCCGTGTGCTGTGTGGTGAAGGTAGAGAACCCCCCCCCCCCAACCTGGAAAGTGACGTGTCTGTTGTGACGACTGCCTGCGCCTCCGGTTCGTGGAAAGGTTTCCCCTTGAGCAGATTCTCCCTTGACCATTTCCCCCTTGAGCAGATTCTCCCTTGTCCGCCAGCGTAAGTTCTGAACCAGTGTTGGCGAAACAACCACTAGATCATCAAACTGACCACTTGTCTGAGACCATTGTTTCGCCAACCACTCCTGCATTGGTCGCAGGCACACGTGGGGGACAAGGTAAATTTACAATGCCGCCATATCTAGCAGACGCATTGCTTTGAGTACGCTTATCCGGAGATCCGCTTGATACTGGGGTGTTCGCTGAAGCTTGTTTTTGTATCTAATACAGCTCCTAGGAACTGTTTCGATGTGTTTGGTACCAGACTTGACTTTTTTTCGTTTACTGAGAAGCCCAATTGGAGAGAAGGTCTATAGTTCTTTGCATGTGTAGGTTGGAAAGATTGGAAGTTTCTCCCGTGATCAGCCAGTCGTCCAGGTAAGGGTACACTGGGATCGACTCCCTGCGTAGGTGTGCTGCCACCACCGGCAGTACCTTGGTGAACACCCTTGGAACCGTGGCTATCCCAAAGGGCAGCACCTTGAACTGATAGGGTTAGTCTGCTACTTTGAACCGCAAGAATCATCTGTGCGCTGGGAGCATTGAAATATGAAAGTAAGCATCTTTCATGTCTTATGTTGCCATGTAATCCCCCCGTTTTAACAGAGGGATTAGTTCTTGTAGCGTTGTCATGCAAAATTTTTGTGGCTTCACAAACTTGTTTGCTCGGCGCAGGTCTAGTACCGGGCGAATGGTCAGATCTTTCTTTGGAACAAGGAAGTATGTTGAATAAATATCCTTGTTTTCCTTGTTGTATGGCACAACTTCGATGGCGTCCTTGAGGAGTAGAGCCTTGACTTCCTCCAGCAGGATGAGTTCTTGCTGTGATGTGTTTTTCTGGCGCAGTGGGAGGTTTGATGGTCTTCCCTGGAGTTCTATACAGTAACCACCTGTACCCGTCGACAGCAACCACTTGTCCGATGTTCTACCCTCCCATGCGTGGGTGAAAAAAGATATTCGTCCCCCGACTGGGGAGGTGTGGGACGGGACCTGTAGCAGGGCGTCATTGCTTGGAGGGTGTCCCTCCACCTCTGGTGGGGGAACCTCTCCCTTTTCCGCGACTCCGGCGTGGACCTCTGGGGTAACCCTGGGTAGCATGTTGGTTGGTGTTCCATGAGGAACCTTGGCTCTGATTATATCCGGTGGCTCTGTGTATTTTGACCCCAAAAGCGATGAAAATTATTGCCATCTCTTTGGCCTGGTTGTTTGTCAGTTGGCCAAGGCTTTTTAGTGTCTCATTCTTCCTTGGTGGACTTTAGAGCGTCCTCAACTGCTTTACCAAACACATTCTGCTCAACAGGCATGTTGAGTAAGGTAGGTTGAGTTTCCAATTTAAACCCCACCCCCCCTCAACCTCCCCATCCCCCCAACTGTCTAAGCCAGGCACGGCGTTTTAAAATTGTGGCTTCTGTGACAACGCAGTCAGCATTATCCACTGCGTCAGTTGTTTTTCAGAAGAACACCAGCTGCAGCTCTGCCTTCGGCTGCCAGAAGGAAGAGTTTGGATGAAAGTGGGTCTGGTGCAGACTCTGCCAGGGCCGTCACCTCATCCCATTTGGTGCAGTCATAGCTGGATAGTAAGGTGGAATTATTTGCTATCCGCGCTTGGTATGCCGCTGATGACGCTATCATTCTACCCATGGCATACAGTTTTTTGCTCTCCTTGTCCGGAGGAGCTTCAGAGGATGACAAGGGGGTACCAGCTCTCTTCTGGTAGTGGTGACTACCAAAGAGTCTGGCCGAAGTTGGCCCATATGACAATGCATTACTTACCGTAAAAGCATTTCTGATGGTTGTATCTGCTTAGATTCACATGCTGTGCATAGGTCCGACATCCAGTGGTCACTGCGGAGTATTGCATTTTGTTTTTCGTAGTCGAAAAGGGGACGTCGACAAGGCGTGTCTGTAACACTATCCCTATAGTGACGTGCGTTGTACCCACAATCCCTCACGCGTCGAGGTCCCTCTGTTTGTATTTTTCTGCCCTGAGGGAGCCTTCTAGACGTGAGTGAGTACAGAAAAGAGAGAAATATAGAAAACGATGTCAATGTTCCTTCCATCCGAGCGGGGAGGAAGGGTGGGCGCATGTGAAAGTAAGCAGATACAACCATCAGAAATGCTTTTACGGTAAGTAATGCATTGTCTTCTGATGTTTGTTAATCTGCTTAGAATCACATGCTGTGCATAGACTAGCGAGCAGTACCCGGAGTTGGCGGTGGGTTATGAGAAGGAACAGTAGAGAAAAGTTTAGTTTAGTTTATTATTTGTATAGCGCCGCCTGGCCCTAGGGCATCCAGGCGCTTGCGATGAATACAACAAGAATAATACAACAGAAATGTACAAACCGATTACATATTTACAAATTTACAGTCTTGGTGCATGCTAGTAAGGTAGGGCTAGGCAGTTTACGTTTCTTTGGATAGAAGCCAAATTTTGGTGTTGTGTCTAAATCTGTGAAAGGAAGGTTCTGATCTCAGCTCGAGTGGAAGTGAATTCCAAAGTTTGGAGGCAAGCACGGGGAAGCTGGAGCCACCTGCTTTTTGGAGCTTAAATCTTGGGATATTTAAGCAATGTGTTTGAGCTGATCTGGTAGGGCGCGCTGGGGTGTGGTGATTGAGATTGTCGGATAGGTATCTGGGTGCTTGGTTAGCTAGGCATTTGTGTGTGAGTGAGATGGTTTTATATTCAATTCTTTGTGGTATGGATAGCCAATGGCAGGTGCGTCTGGCGTCCGAAATGTGTTCATGTTTGGGATTAAGATGTCTTAATACTGCCTGTCCCACCTGGGAGTCAGATCTAGAGTGTGCATCTAGACAGTAGTGTTTTGTAAAGGTGTGCACAGAACTCCAGGTAGCCGCTTTGCAGATGGACTCAAGGGGAACATTTGCAATGAACGCTATGGAAGCCCCAGTGCCTCGAGTGGAATGTGCTCTTGGCTTGAAGGGTAGTTCTCTCTTAGCAAGAGTGTAACAGAGAGTGATGCATTGAACAATCCATCTAGATATAGTGGACTTTGAAACTGCATCTCCTTCTCTTCCTGCTGCAACAGAGACAAAGAACTGATTGGTCTTTCTCAGTGGTCTGGTTCTTTCCATGTAGAACATGACAGCTCTGCGTACATCTAGTGTATGCAGACTTTTTTCTCCCAAGCTGGAAGGGTTTTGAAAGAACGTTGGTAGTTCTATTGACTGGTTTACATGAAATTTCGATATGAATTTTGGTGCAAACCTTGGGTGTGTGCGTAGAACCACCTTATCCTTGTGAACTGTTACGAAGGGGTCTAGTACAGAAGGAGCCTGTAGTTCACTTACTCTCCTAATGGAGGTGATGGCTATTAGGAAAGCAGTCTTAAAGGATAGTTCCGGGACTTTTTTTTATTGTCCCTACGGTTCGGCCATGTGTTTTTAAGCATAACTCGGTAGATCGTAGAAAACTTTCCTATGGACCTTACCCGACTTTGTCCATTAACGCACTCGAAATCAGCCGCCATTTTCTGATTATCCTATCATTTCCCCCCCATCGACCTGGCTCACCTGCTTTTGCAGCACTAAATCAAATCCCCCGCCCCTGAGCCTGACATCAGCAGACGCGTACCGCCCATTTCCCAACGCCAAAGCACGTTTCGTGTCAACAATCGCTGCGCCTCAGCTAATGAAGTGTCGCCATGGAAATGGCAGGACGCCTCTTTCCTCAATAAGTATAAACACACCGTTTCACAACACACAGCAGCAGATTTTCGATTCCATTCCTCTCTCTGTGTTACTTTGAGTATTCTGTGACTCATTTCTGTGCTCTGGTCAGCTACATTCGCCGCTTCTAGGCCTTGTGAACACCTGTACCATCTCTGTAAATTTTTTTACTTTCTTTACCACACAATGGCTACAATAATGCCGTATATGTACGAGCCCGAGTACACCGAGGAAGAACTACTGGAAAGGCAAGCACGCGAAAACGATGGGGATTCGGACGGCAGTTGGGAGGACCAGTCAACGGATGAAGAGCCTGGACCATGTCGCATGGACGGCGTCTCCACCTGGTGCACGTGCAATCGGTGCGAGCTAATGCCAACTGAGGAGGAGAACTGCTGCTGCCGTGAAAATTCCGGGTGCTTGGCCTACATTTCGGAAGGCGAGCCAAGTCCGCAATGCATCACCGAGCTGCCAGAGTTCAGGGAAGCCTGCCTCTCACGGACCGTGTTGAGGATGATGATGGTGCTTATGTACGAACTTCGCGGCACTGTTCGTCCGCGTAATCCGAGTAACGAGTAAGTATACTCTGGTTGTGATGTCAGTGATGCCACTACTATTTCATGGTCGTCTCCCACATATAAAATTACATCTACATATCATTCGAACGCATGTAAATTGGTTCCATATTGTGCATTTTCTAGATAGAATTTTTTTCAAAGCAGAATGACATTTTTTTACCTGAATCGACAGTGATAAGAAAGTTTTGTCATTTTAATACAGTTTGCATCTTTCATTTTCACAGGTGGTACAGGCTGGTGGCCTATCGTTGCTTCACTTGGTGGCTTCACGGGAGGCTCGGACATCGCGTTCGGAGAGTAATACCTGCCTGTGCGGTACTTGCCATTAGACAACATTTCCCCAGCGACAGTGGACAATACCGCGGATTTTCCCTAGATGTGCTACAACCGGAACTTTACAATGTGCAATGTTTATTATTTATGTTCAATTGAAATTAAGATCTAAAATAAAACCCAACATATATTTTAACAATGGTTGTTTTGATTTTTTAAATGAATCTAGTGTGTCTCCATTGAATAGTCTTCCTGTGCCTTGTCTTGTCACACCACATGTCTCCGGCCAGCATCCTCCCTCACGCTGGCCGCCCACCTTCAATCCACATAACCGTTGAACCCATATGCAGCAGACATACATATGTTATTTTGCGGGTTGGCATCAAGCCTCCCGGCCTTGCCTCCTCCCCCAAAAATACTTACCACACCACTTTGTTCAATCGTTGGCAATCAAAGGCCGTTGGATTTTATTGATACAAAACATGGTTATAGGTAAATAATCAATATGGTTGATCATAATAAATCATCCTTTTGGGCATCGGGTACAGAGATGACCCCCTCTGGCCCGTGCCGCCTTGCCACCACAGGCCAGCCTGCTGCTGACTAACTGCCTAGGCATCCAGGGTCTCCAGGGTGAACTGCACCCATATATTCTCCTGGGAGGGTGAGGTATTTATAAACTCACCCCCCTGCCTTCCATGTACTAGATCCTGCAGCCTGCCTCTTACAAGCAGTTAGATGGCCTCTCCTTGGTGAGGCCCTGCGGCAAACGAGTCTTGTCTGCACGACCACCGCCCCAATCCACCCCCCGCCCTATCAAAGGCAGTTCGCACCGGGGTACTTGCGCTGGCAAGTGGAGCTGTCAGGGAGCGATAAAGGCCAAGAGGTGCCAAAGACCATGTACACTTCAAAGTGGTCTATTGAGCATGGGTTGTTGTTCCCATGTCTACCTCCAGACCCTGTGTCTCCTGCCAAGCATCCCCCCTCACGATGGACGGCCCCCTGCAAACCGCATAATGCCACGACATATACACGTCATTCATTCACAAACACACCCCTGTTTCGAATTCTTTATAACTCACTTCATATTTCTAATGAGAACTTCTTTGCGCTTTGCTAGTCAACCCGTGAAGGTGCTGGTTATCTGCTCTTCGTCTCTGTGAACTTCCGTGACCACTTCGAGGAAACTCGTCAGTTTGCAACCTGTGAACTGCTCCCTGTTCTACGACAAGAAACTACTCTGATCCCTGCATCTAACTGTTTTTTCGTCAAGGTAAGGCCATGTACCATAATCATTTTGCGTCCAATTTCTTTTCGTTCAAGACAGTACATGCAAGGAACTAGTCACATGTTCTGAGTTTAGTGAAATTATTTTTCTATTTTTTTTAAAGTTATTCAAATACTTATCCGCATGTGAATAACGTGTATAGTTCCAAGAACCAAAAAGAACCTTGCATTGAACCTTTTATGTGTCATTTAATTTTTTAACACATTGGTATTCATAGAGAATTGTTGATCTTTACTTTTCAGAACTTTCCACAATGCCTGCCTGTTCCATTGGCGGTTGCCCTTCGAAGACCCATAATAAATCTGAAGGTATTATAATGCATGTTTTCCCTAAGACAATAGATCAGATAAGAGAATGGGTCCGATATTGCGGATATCCACCGTCTGAGCTTGAAAGTAGAGTCCTAGAAGTCTTTGCGGACAAGAGGGGTGATCGATACCGCATCTGCAGCAGGCACTTTAGCTCAGACATGTACTCCACATCATTGCTAATAAAGAAGAACACACCGCGAGCGAAGCGAAAATTGCTCTCAACCGCTATTCCCACTCTATTCGTCCACATCCCTCCACTGGTGAGTCAAGTTTATGTATTTATCTCTCGGCCTTGCGGTAGTGTGTAGCATTAGCTAACAATAATTTCCCCATTTATGTATCCACTCAATATGAAGGCGGAAGATTCTCCATCCGTGTCGTTATTGCAGTCATCAGCCACTTCAAGCGCCTATCGGGTAATCTTACTTGGCTATTCTGCCACTGACTTGTTTTAGGCATGTAAATCAATAGTTTTAATTTATCGTGTAATTATTTTACCTAATGGTACACCCTTGTACTCGTCCTCTAGTCTTTGTTTTCAGTTATAATTATTGTTATCCAAAATAATGCAAGTACTGTCTTTCAGGGAGATGCTGAGGAGTCCAATGTATTGACGACAACCGTTGATGTCACTCAGATGCTCGAGGTACGTTTCCGGACAGTTCCATCGATGGAGATCATCAGATCTTGCATTCTTGTAGCGTGATTGTTACACACAATGTTTCTTTCGTTTTTAGCCATTGATATGTCCTTCTGTCGTCGCCCTCCTATGTGTCTTCTTTTTTCAATATTGTGTTCATTACTAATGAAAGTCCTATGTTTCAGGGAGTCGATGGAGCATTAGTCCAAGAAGAAGGGGGAGCATGCAGTTACGGGTCGGCGCAACAGCTTGCAGAAGTGTGCACCGCAGTTACATCGTCCCTTGATGTTCTTATGCATTTCGAGGTATGGATACTGACAGTTCGATCAAGCGAAATCATATGACGTGATTACATCCGCTATACTTCCTTCTTTATTAACGCAAGTACTATGTTTCAGGGAGATGACGGAGCTTCTTCTACAAGAACATCACCCCTAGTAGTTGATGCAGATCTCTGGGTGGTGACACTTCCAACGATCGAGCAAATCGAATCATATTTACATATCCATTATTTATTTTAGACAACTGATCGTTTGTGCAGGTCTATTTAGATGAGCCGTTGACGCCTGCACAAAGTTTATGTTCTTTTTAACAAAATAGAAAACCATACTAATGCAATTACTGTGTTTCAGGGAGTTACTGAAGCATCATCTTCAATAATATCATCAATGGAAGTCTATCAGGAGCCCGAGGTATGGATCTTGACAGTTCCATCTAACTAGATCAACCAAGCGTGAATAATTGTCGTTTGAATGTTCTACACAAAGCGTTCATTCGTGTTTTGCTATTGAAATGTACGTGGGTATTGGTCCCCAAGTACATTTTTGTGTTTTCAATATTATTATACATACTAATGAAAGTTCTATGTTTCAGGGAGTCGATGGAGCGTCAGTGCGTGATGGATGTGCTTATGAAAATATAGTCGTTGCAGCGCAAGAGGAAGTGGAGACATGCACACACGAGTCGGAGCAACAGCGTCCGGATGTTGAAGTTCGAGGCAAGAAAGTTTCAAAGAAAAGAAAGCAAAAGAAGGTTAGTGTCCTGGTCACTATATTATGTTGTTTTTCACTGTTAATAGTTCTATACTGTAAGTTGTGTTTAAACTGAACATCCCTTTTCAAATCTGTCCTCTAGTTGCGAGTGGGTGTACGAACTAGATCTACACAGACAGTGAAGCGAACGAGAGATGTTGCTTGTCAAACCTTTTGGCAGGGACTTGAGACTGGAGATGCATCGTGCCAATGGGAAGAATATGAAGTGATTGACAACAGAGCTATACCACCACAAGCCATTGATAGTGAATGTCCTCCTGGTAGTTCGGATGCAGTCGGAGATCAATTCACAGAATCCACACCCGCAAAAACTAAGACCGCGAGAAAGTTGAAGAAATTGTTTTATTCACCCATCGCCGGAGAAGGAACAGATGATGCAATGGAAGAGAATGAAGTGGACGACAATGAAACACCATCAATATCACTGAACATAGCGGAAGACGATATCAGAGATTCTACCTTTCATGTGAGTGACATGTCCTCAACGTTACAGGCCGAACCAGCTGGGATGCAGAGTGACAGTATAAGGAAAGAGGCCAAATTCATTGTATTCGATAGTTGTTTGATTGATATTATTATTCGGATGAAATGTGGGCATTCGGTTGGTGGGGAAGTATGTGGGGAGCCATTGATTAATGTGACTCGTGCAATTCGAGGCACTAACCTTAAAATACATGCCACATGTACAAAATATCATCCTTTCTCATGGTCTGCCCAACCCATGCTGGGGCAACTGCCAGCAGGCAATCTACTTTGTGCAGCGGCTGCACTTTTTAGTGGTTCAAGTTTTAAAAAGTTAGAGTCTTTCTTTCAGTTTGTGGGAATCCATTTCATTGCGAAAGCTCAGTTCTACAAATACCAAACCGATTATCTATTTCCAGCCATTAGCGAAGCTTGGAGAATGGAAAAAATGTCTATTGATAGTACATTCGCGGGCAAACGGTTCAGGCTAGCCGGTGATGGACAGTGCGACAGCCCAGGATTTTCAGCCAAGTACTGCACCTACCACTTTCAGGACATGGAAAGTAAGAAAATTGTGAGTTCGGTGGTCGTGCAGGTGTCACAAAGTACATCCTCAGTGGCCATGGAGAAAGTTGGCTTTGTAGCATCATTGCAAGAATTACAATCGCGGGGAATGGTGATCGACCTGATAGCCACGGACAGACACGTTTCAATTGCCAAGACAATGAGAGAACAGTACAAAAATATAAATCACCAATTTGACGTTTGGCATCTTGCAAAAACAATCAATAAAAAAATGTCGGCTGCAGGTAAAAAAAAAAGATATGCAAGGTATTTCACAGTGGTCCAAGTCAATCAGCAACCATCTTTGGTGGAGCTCAAAAACATGTGGAGGGTCGTTGGAAATTCTACTGGAAAAATGGCGGTCAGTAATGCTACACTGTAGCAACGTTCACCGCTGGAACACAAACCAACATTTCCACAATTGTGAACATGGCCATTTGTCCACAGAGGAGGCACGGAGGAAGAAGAAGTGGTTGATTCCTTCATCACCCACTCACAAAGCCATTGAAAAGATTGTATTTGATAAAACTATAACAAGAGATTTGAGGGGACTCACGGAATTCTGCCACACAGGAGATTTGGAGGTGTTCCACAATATGTGCCTAAAGTACAGGCCAAAACGATTGCATTTTGGCATCGAGGGCATGATAAATCGGACTCTTCTAGCGGTCTTGGCACATAACCATAATGTTGGCCGTCAACAAAGTAGGACGACCGGAACTTTAGGGACGCTTCGCTACAATAAGGCCTTCACTAAAAGAAGTAAACAATGGGTGATCAAACCAGTGTTTGAGGATATGCAATATGAGTTTATTGAGAGACTTATTGTTGATGTCCTAGATAGGCACATACATGGAGTTGTGAACGAACCTGTGCAGGGGACAACTGCATTGCCACCCAACATTGCCTCTGTTCCATGTCCACCTAAAGCAGAGCTCATTGAGAAATACACATCACGGTTTAAATGATTGTAATTTGATTGTCTGTTCTCTCGAGTCTCCTCATGTTGCAGGCCCATTGAATATGTGTATCTATGTAATGTGTAAATAAAAGTGATTGCTCAGTGTACATGCAATGTGTCTCTCCACCCTTGCCCCTCCCTTCACCGTGCAGTAGTGCAAACCACCCGGGTGTCACCTGTGACTTTGCTCTCGAGTCTCCTCATGTCGCAGGCCCATTGAATATGTCTAGCTATGTATTGTGTAAATAAAAGTGATTGCTCAGTGTACATGCAATGTGTCTCTCCACCCTTGTTCATTTGCGCATTAAATTAAACCAAACAGTAATATAAATCATTTTTCAAAAAATATAGAATGTCTCCGTATTTATGGTTCGCTGGGGCTGCAAATGCACGCAGACAAAATGCAAAGATGGAGTGTAAATTTTAATTCCTGTGAGATGGCCTTACACTGAATGTAGCTAACTAGGAATGTGTGCTCGTTCAAAGTGAAGGTCAGCTGCTTTGAGTTTTTGCTCGGGTGCCGGAATGGCCCACGACTCAGTATAAGGTTCTATTGTTATTTGACCTTGACAGGCCGGGACCATCCCGAAAGACTTCTTTTTGGGGGTGTGGGGCAATAACGTAAGAAACGATAATGAATATAATTTCAGAAACGAGAACCATTTAATGTTCGTTCATTAGAAGAAATAACGTCGGCATAGAAGGAGTGGTATTTCGGGGCTGCCCTACGCACAGACACAATGGAAAATGCAAATATAATGTAAGTAACTCTTTAGATGAGTTTATACCGCAATTTAATTACTATACAGTAGCTTTAAAGACGGGTTAAGTTGTACTTGTTCGTTCAATGTGGCATATTGTTTTGTACCGCGCACTATCTTGAGGAGAACAATCTCCTTTTACGGAAGCACCTCAAAACCTTACTCTTTGCTTCTGCTTTCTCTCTCCCTCTCCCCTGCTACAACTGGTCCACTGTCTGCGACCTCAGTCCTGGGCCCTTCCACTCTCCACCTGCACTGCCTCCCTGTCAACCCCTGCACTGGGGGACTGTCTCAGTATCCTACAGCCCCCCCTTCCCAGCACTTGTTCTGCACTTACCTTGCACTCGCCACCAGCTGGCCCTATGTATTTATTATTTTATGCTACTTACCTTGTACTCCACTTCCCCCCTCCCCTTCCCCTTGCACTTTTACCTTCCCCCTACCCCTGCACTTGCGCGATCTGAATGACACCTGGCCTTGTAGGATCGTTGTCTGTCTTCTCCTTGTCCCCCCCCCCCCCTCCCTGCCTCGCCACGCCTTGAAACACTTGTGTATAGGCGCGTTGCAAATGCCATATTATATCATATCAGTGACGAAGTGGTCCACTGGCGCTCAGGCGGCTCTGAAAAAGGCGGAGGAGAGGGGGTGGGTTACTGGAAATGACGTATAATACCCAGTTGCACTGTCCTAGCTATGAAATAATTTCCCGACATAATATATAAAATGAATAATTTTAATAAAGATCTGATGGTGAGACTAATTTCATTTTTTATGTTTTTAAAACAGGTACATTCTTCATTATTGTATGTGTCACGAGTACCAGACACCGGCGGATGGGTTTTTCAACCGCCAGTTGCTTCTCCGCGTGAACAACGTTACCACCCTGACCATTTTATGGGACGATCGCCAAGTACAAGTATGCCCTTACGCGGTTCTAACAGCTAGATGCAACATACAGACCGTTGTGGTGGCCTAGTGCCTCGTTGTTGGAACAGCCATGCGATTATCAGTGCGACCGAAGAGCTTATTTTATCGTAAACCAACACCCTGTGTACTGCACACGAACATCGCTTGCCTCAAGACGAACTATTTTGGATCGAGAGCAAAGAAAAATGCAAATCGCTGAATATTCTCTAAACATTTGATGTCCAATAAATGTACTTTGCCAAATGTACAATCTTGCCGTTTGCTTTTAAACCACAGTTTCATATTCCGAATTGTGGCGCTGTATTGTGAGATGATCTAAGACCCTGTGTACAGCAAAGGAACATCGCGTGCCTCAAAACGAACTTTTTGGAACGTGAGCAAATAAAAATGAAAATCGCTGAATATTCTCTAAACATTTGATGTCAAATAAATGTACTTTACCAAATTTACAATCTTGCGGTTTGATTTAAAAGTACAGTTTCATATCCCCAATTGTGGCGCGCTGTGTTGTGAGCTGATCTGTGTTGATTTCCGGGTTCTGTGTGGAGTCGCGTAGAAGACGCCTGGGCGCGTTTGCCTAGGCAGCACAGTCACGTCACGGATAGAGGCGGGGAATATGAATGTTTTGATAAAGTCTGTTTCAGGGGCGGGGGATTTGATTTAGTGCCGCAAAAGCAGGTGAGCCAGGTCGATGGGGGGAAATGATAGGATTATCAGAAAATGGCGGCTGATTTCGAGTGCGTTAATGGACGAAAAGTTGGGTAAGGTCCATAGGAAAGTTTTCTACGATCTACCGAGTTATGCTTAAAAACACATGGCCGAACCGTAGGGACAATAAAAAAAAAGTCCCGGAACTATCCTTTAAGAGTGAGGTCTTTAAGAGTTGCCTTGTGCATGGGTTCGAAAGAAGGGCCCATGAGTCTAGAAAGTACCACATTTAAGTCCCATCCGGGAGCTGGGTCAGCTATTGGAGGGTGTATTCTCTTTACCCCCTCCATGAAGGCCTTGATAACTGGTATCTTCCACCACGACACTTTAAGTTGGGAAGTGGTGTATGCAGAAAGTGCCGCTAGGTGGACTTTAATGGAATTGAACACCAGACCTGAATCCAGTAAATGGGTCAAGTACAGAATAATGTTAGTGGGAGAGCAGTCAACCGGGCTGATGCTCTTAGCTCTACACCAGATGACAAATCTTTTCCACTTGCTAGAATAGCGGTGGCGAGTATTAGGTTTTCTGGCTTCCCTGAGGATGTTCATACATCTCTGCAGGAGTTGTAAATGTCCAAATTCTATGATCTCAGGAGCCAGGCTGCTAAGTTCATGGTCTGAGGGCATGGATGCAGTGTCCTGCCCTTGTCCTGTGACAGCATGTTGTACGGGCAGGGAAGTTTCACTGGGGGAGATAGGGACATCTCCATCAAGTGAGCGAACCATGGCTGCCGGGCCCACATTGGGGCCACTAGTATCATGGTAACCTGCTCCTGGTGCATCTTGTGCACCACTTTGTTGAGAAGGGGAGTCGGGGGGGAAAGGCGTAAGCAAATTTCCCTGACCATTGAATCGACAGACCGTTCCCCTTGGACTGGTTCTGGGGGTACCTGGAGGCGTAACTTTGGCATTGTGAGTTCTCCAGAGTTGCGAACAGGTCTATTTCCGGGAATCCTCATTGCGTGAAGACGTCTAAGACGATGTCTTCGTGCAATTGCCATTCGTACTCTTCGGGCAGGGGGAAATCTCTGCTGAGTTTGTCTGCTAGCAGATTGAGTTCCCCTGGTACATGTTGTGATAGTAGGAACATGTGTTTGAGAGTCCACTTCCATATATTCTGGGACAGCTTGGACAGTCCTGGAGAGTGAGTGCCCCCTTGCTTGTTGAGGTAGTACATGGCTGTGGTGCTGTCTGTGAGGACCATCACTGTCTTTCCTTGTAAGTGTTCCTGAAAGGCTTTCAGTGCTTTGAACACCGCTTGTAGTTCCAGCAGGTTTATATGCTTGGATGCTAAGCTCGGAGTCCACACTCCGTGAGCAGTCTGATGGGATAGGTGAGCCCCCCATCCTGTAAGGGATGCGTCTGTGGTTAGAGTGGCTTCCACTGCGGGTGTGGCAAAAGTCTTCCCTAATAACAGGTTTTCTTTTGTCCACCACCGTAGCGAGATAACCAAGGCCTGCGAGACCACCACTAGATCGTCCCATTGTCCGCTGGCCTGACACCACTGGTTGTAGAGCCACTCTTGCATTGGGCACATGCGCAGGCACGCGTGAGGTACCAAATAAATATATGACGCCATCATCCCTAGCAAGCGCATTGCTTTGCGTACCGTCACCTCTCGACCTGCCACATAATGGGGGATCTGAAACAGCATGTTTTGGACCCTCGCGTTGGAGGGGAAGACGAGGCCGTCCTTTGTTCGAATTAGAGCCCCTAGGAACTGTTTGATTTGGCTGGGGTCTAAGCTGGACTTCTTTTCGTTGATGGAGAAGCCCAGTTGGGACAAAAGGTCTACGGTCTTTTGGGTATTGGAGAAGCATGTTTCGTAAGAATCCCCTGTTATGAGCCAGTCGTCGAGGTAATGGTATACCGAGATGGATAACCTGCGCAGGTGGGCCGCTGCCAGTACTTTCGTGAATACCCTTGGTGCAGATGCTATCCCGAAGGGTAGTACTCTGAACTGGTAGTGTTTGTTCTCCATCTTGAACCGGAGGTATTTTCTGTGCGCTGGCAACATTAAAATATGAAAGTATGCATCTTTCATGTCTAGTGTTGTCATGTAATTCCCCTGTGATAACAGTGGGATTACTTCCTGCAAGGTCACCATACGAAACTTTTGGGGTTTGACAAACTTGTTCGCTGGGCGCAGATCTAATACAGGGCGCATGGTTAAGTCCTTTTTGGGTACAAGGAAGTACGCTGAATAAATACTTTGTTACCTGAGATAGGGGGACAGCCTCTATAGCTTCTTTTTTCAGTAGCTCTTCTACTTCTTGAAGAATAGTGAGGTGTTCCGGTGTCATGCGTCGGTTCCGTGGGGGTCTGTACTTCGGGGAACCGTTGAATTCGATGCAGTATCCGTGGGCTATGGTGGATAATACCCAGCGGTCAGACCAAATTCCCTCCCATGCTGAAAGGAACGATGTTAGCCGGCCCCTGACCGGTGATGCATGGGAGGGGACCCGAATCTTCGGGCCATTTGTTGGTATTGGCCGTGGAACCTTTGGGGCTGGAGCCGCGACCTCTTCCTTTGTCACGACGTTGGCCTCTTTGACTGAACTGGGAGTTGTTACCCTGGTTAGAGGGCCAGTTGGTAGCCGAGTAAAATTGCTGTTGGTTTTGCTGCTGGCGTTGGCCACGAAAGGAGCGTCTATTGCCATAGCCGCGTCTGTTAGGGGGCCTAGAAATTTGGTCAAGAGACTTGATGGTATCAAACTCTTTCTTCGCATGTTCTAGGGCCTCATCAACTGCTTTCCCAAACAGATGTGTTTGTTCTATGGGTTTATTTATCAGGGAAGCCTGGGTTTCCGGCTTAAATCCCGAATTGCGCAGCCAGACATGGCGTTTCAGAAGTATTCCCTGAACCAGGGAACGGCCAGCCGTCTCTGCGGCATCTAAGGAGTTCTTTACGATGCCCTGGTTTACAAGAGTTCCCTCTGAGATTATAGCTAACAGGCGTGAACGCAGGGGTTCTGGTGCGTCCTCTGCTTCGCTGCGCAGCTTGCTCCACTGTGCATCTGCGTAGCTAGCTAGTAGGGAATTGTTATTTGCAATCCTAGTTGAGAAGGCGGCGGAGGTCGTGATTCTCTTCCCAAGTGCATAGAGCTTCTTGCTCTCTTTGTCAGGTGGTGCCTCACTAGTGGATAGTGGTACCCCTGCTCTTTTTCGTGTATTAGTAACTACGAGGGAGTTCGGAATAGAATGTCCTCTGATGTACAAAGGGTCAGAGGACGAAGGGCTGAAGAGCTTTTCTATCCGAGGGTTGACCCCTCTGACTAAGGCCGGATTGGAAAGGGAAGGAGTTATTCTTCTCTTTATAGAAGCCAGGAGCGGAATAGACTGACTAACGGGGGCTTTTTCTTTAATAACTTTCTCTACAAAGTCAATGTCAGGAAGAGTCTCCCCTGTGTCTATTTCAAAATGCGCTGCTGCTTTGCGCAATAGTGCATTAAGTGAAGGTTGGTCATCTATGGGAGAGGTGTTTCCAATAGGTGAATCCTTGGGAGAAGGGTGAAAGACATCAGGGTCTGAGTGCACTCATGGGGATTGCCAAGGCTGCACTGATGGTGATTGCCAGGGCTGCGAGGTAGCTGTATCTTCTTCAAAAGCTCCTGCACTAGTGTAAGGATCTTCTTCAAACCCCTCTTCCGCATGTTCTTCCTCTCCACCCAAACACTCCTCATCTTCCTGGAGGTATTGCTCCTCTTCAGTGAGGTCATATGCGTCTATAGAAGGGGGAAACAGCCTAGGAATCTTGACCCTAGGGTCATCCTGGGGCCATTCTCTTGGTCTTTTGGGTGTGGGTGGGTTTTGGCTTCCCAAAAACCTTTCCATTTTCTCCATACAAGAATGGAGTCTTTCAAGGGTCTCATGGGGGACCCCTGAATAGTCTAGAGGGGGGAAATCAGTGTCTTCACCTTCAAAACGCTTAGAACGCTCCCACAACGTCGAAGAGAGGTTTCCGTCGCCCTCTGAAAAGCCCTCCGGTAGTTCAGAAGTGCCCTTAGATGAAGGGGGCAGTTCCTGGCTACTCTTGTGCTTTTTCGGCGTTTCAATAGCTTTTTGTGCGGTATTCGACGTTTGTTTCGTCGTCCGCTTACGTTTGTCTTCAGAAACAATTCTCGCCAGGCTCTCGACAACGAGTTTGTCAGTAGAGGGCTCTGGTGTCGACGTTGCCTGCGTTACGCGTTGTTCCTCGACGGCCGCTCTATGGAGCATTACGTCGGATGATTTTGAGGTAGCGCCCGTGTTTGATGAAAGCCCAATCGCTGGTCGCGGCTGCGTTTGCGGGTGGGGCTTCAGACCCTTACGGTCTGAGGTAGACGCCGGAGTGCCCTGCGTCCCCTTCGGCGCTGATGGATCCTTCGTCTTCGACGAAGAAGAGCCGTGGGTTGTGTGCTTAGGCCTATGGGGTCTATGTGCGTCCTTGTCGCCGGGGTGTTCATCCCCATAAGCAGGGCGTGAGCCGAGCCCGTCGGGGCCGGGGACGGACATCAAGGAGTGCGCGCGCTACTTCTGGGGGTTAATGACTTCCGTAACGGACGTCGAGTTATCACCCTCCTCGTCACTTTCTGTAACAGCGGCGGCGGGTGAGGAAACTGACTTCGACATAGCGTAGACCGCCCACCTCTTAACTTTGCGTTCTTTAAGAGTTCTTGGTTTCAAGAGCTTACAGGCCACGCAGCTGTCCTCCTTATGATCGAGGGGCAAGCAACGATTACAGAGCTTGTGTTTGTCCTTCCAAGTGTATTTGCCCCTACAACGTGGGCAAAACTTAAAAGGTGTCCTCTCCATAGCTGAGGCAATAATAACTGGTGATAACAACCTCAAGGGAAAGATAGGGGAGAAAGAAAGACATTCTCAAAGAGAAGATAAAAGTTTGAACCCCCACTCTCCCTACTGTATGTTGGCCGGCGAGGCCAGGCCATGTGTTCGGCAGCGCCGAAGGATCTCCTCCGTCTCTTCCCCTCCGTCGAAAACTTGCTCGGCGGAGAAACAGCTTCACAGCTAACGTCGAGGGGAGGGATCTTTAACAATATAATAAGTATAATTAAGGACCGAGGTCCGTAGTAAGTATTTGCAATGTCTCTCTAGGAGCTCCGCGTAAGGCGACCAGAAGCTGGGCGGAAAAAAACAATCTGAGGGACCTCGACGCGTGAGGGATTGTGGGTACAACGCACGTCACTATAGGGATAGTGTTACAGACACGCCTTGTCGACGTCCCCTTTTCGACTACGAAAAACAAAATGCAATACTCCGCAGTGACCACTGGATGTCAGACCTATGCACAGCATGTGATTCTAAGCAGATTAACAAACATCAGAAATATATATATATATGCATAGGCCGACATCTAGTGGAAGCTGCGGAGTATTACAGTTTGTTTTTCGAAACTCGAAAATGCGTGTCGACACAGGGCGTGCCAGTAATATCCCTAGTGTGACGTCCACTGTACCCAAGATCCCTCACGCGTCTAGGACCCTCAGATTGTATTTTTTCTGACATGAGGTAGCATGAGGAGTAGCGTGAATACAGATAATCCAAGCAGATAGATAGAAAGGTAAGACTACAAGCAACCATGCGCCTTCTCTCAGAGGGGAGGAAGGGTGGGTCGCATGTGAATCTAAGCAGATACAAGCATCAGAAATACGATTACGGGGAGTAATGTATCCCTTCGGAGGCTTGTGGAATCTGCTTAGATCACATGGCTGTGCATAGATTAGCGAGCAGTGTTAGGAGGAGGAGGAGGGATGTGAGAAGGGTCGTGAGAAAATAAGTGTCTTAGAACCGCTTGTCCCACTTGTGTATCTGCCTTGGAATGGGTGTCAATGCAGTAATGTTGAGTAAAAGCGTGAATAGAGCTCCAAGTAGCTGCTTTGCAAATGGTGTCAAGGGGTACATTTGCAATGAAAGCCAGAGTGGCCCCAATGCCTCCAGTAGAGTGGGCTCTTGGCGTGAAAGGCAGAGTTCTTTCAGAGAGTGAGTAACACAGCTGGATACAGTTAATAATCCACTTCGAGATGGCACCTTTAGAGACGCGATCCCCCTCTCTGCCTGTAGCTACGGAGACAAACAGTTGATCTGTTTTCCTTAGCGGTCCGGTTTTATTTACATAGTAGAGGACCGCCCTACGCACATCTAGGGTGTGTAGTTTAACCTCAGCCGAGCTTTGAGGGTCCTGGAAGAAAGCCAGAAGCTCGATGGACTGGTTTACGTGGAATTTAGATATAAACTTAGGTGAGAACCTAGGGTGTGTGCGTAAAACCAGCTTGTCTTTATGGACAGTAAAGAAGGGATCCTGCACTGACGGAGCCTGAATTTCACTGACCCTTCTTATAGAAGTAATAGCTACTAAGAAGGCCGTTTTATAAGTCAGGTGTTTGAGACTGCTTTTATGCATGGGCTCGAAAGGGGGGCCCATGAGCTTAGATAACACCACATTAAGGTCCCACCCTTGTGGTGGGTTTGAAATACGAGGGTGAAGTCTCTTTACTCCTTCCATGAAGGCTTTAACTACTGGTAGCTTCCACCACGAGACCTTGTTATGGGAAGTGGTGTATGCCAACAGGGCTGCCAGGGGTACTTTCAGTGAGTTAAAAACCAATCCTGCATCTAGCAGGTGGAGCATGTATGTAAACATTGTGGAAGGAGTGCAATCAACTGGGTTGATTTGTCTACTCTGGCACCAGATAACAAATCTCTTCCACTTGTCAAAGTAGGAACAAGTTACTTACCTGTAACTGTTGTTCTCCAGCATGGGTCTGGCATGGATTCACATGCTCATGAATATTCCCCGTCGTCAGGCTGGGAATCCTCGGTAAAGAAAAAACCAGTATCAGTTTCGTTTCTGATCTGTCTTTCGTAGTAATAACCAATCACTGGTCTCTGCGTCATACTGACCACAGCCAATGACTGCCCTCTACCTAAGCACCGCCTCTGGCAGCCATCTTCAGATTTGGAAGCACGTGAAGTGGCAGTATGACCAAGTGAAGAGCCGCAGAGGGGTAGGCGGGAGGGTTCGCATGTGAATCCATGCCAGACCCATGCTGGAGAACAACAGTTACAGGTAAGTAACTTGTTCCTTCTCCAGCATGGGGTCTGGCATGGATTCACATGCTCATGAATAAAGAATACATAGCAGTACACACATGCACAACCACGGGAGGTGGCAAAGGCTCAACATTAAGCATCACATAAACTCAACATTAAGCATCTTGCCTCCTCACCAGGCTCACCTCAGGCGAACAGGTTGCGCAGCACTGCTTGGCCGACCCTGGACTCCTCCCTGGAATCCCGGTCGACGCAGTAGAATTTCGAGAAGGTGTGCGTCGACCTCCACGTAGCAGCCCTGCATATGTCCAGCAGGGGCACACCAGATAGGAACGCCGTGGTAGCTGCGATCGCTCTGGTGGAATGGGCTCTCGGACGGCCAGGCAGCGGTCGGTTTGCCAACCGGTGACAGCACATGATACAGCCGGAGAGCCATCTGGAGATGGAAGCCTTCGAGAGAGCCTTCCCCTGATTGACAGGTCCAAAGCTCACAAAGAGTTGTGACGTCTTCCGAAAACCCTTCGTGCGGTCCACGTAGAACGTCAGCGCTCTAGCTACATCCAGCGAGTGCAAAGTCCTCTCAGCCGGCGACGAAGGCGACGGGAAAAACACAGGTAACACCAAGGGTTCGTTGAGATGGAAGTCCGACGGTACCTTGGGCATGAAGGAGGGGTGCGTCCTGAGCACTACCCTCGTGTCGTGGAAAGTCAAGTACGGGGCCTTGCAGGAAAGGGCCTGGATCTCTCCCACTCGTCGTGCGGAGGTGATGGCCACAAGAAAAGCTGTTTTCCACGATAGAAACTTCAACGGGGCCGAGTGCAGAGGCTCGAACGGAGGTCCCATGAGCTTGGTCAGCACCACGTTGAGCTCCCCAGAGCTCCCTGTCGTAGCGGGCCACGATAGCCAAGGCGTTGGCCGCTTTAATCGTCGTCGCTGCCGACGAGATGACTCTACGCCCCATAGTATCCAATTTCTTTCCCTCGCCGTCCGGCGGGGAAGTCGATGTGGAGGCCGCACCCCCCCCCCCGCTTTCTTCCTGGCTGCCGCGGAGACGACGGAGTCCGGGGTAGGCTGCGCCCGGAGGCATAGGGGGGCCGTGTCCGGGACCCGGTACTTTTTCTCGTACCGGTCTCTTCTAGCTGGCGTCGTGGAAGGGTTCTTGAGGAGGGAAAGGCCCTCATCCCAAATGTCGTCCAACAGAGGCACTGCGAGGACCGTCTTCCTCTTGGCCTCGCGCCGCTGATAAAGGAAGCCTTCCTTTTTCTTCTCCTCAGGGCAGAGTTGGAAAAGCTCGGAAGCCCTGGAGATCATGGAGTGGAAAGATCCGATCTCGTCGGGCGGAGAGGCCCTGGTGGGAGGCGACGACGGAAAATCCTCGTCGTATGCCTCGTCGTCCGTACCCGTCGCTGCCGTGTCAGTCCCCGTATCATCCCCTCGGGTGGACGGGGAGGAGGGCTGGAAGGGGCGCGACGGTTGAAAAGGAGGTGGTGGATGGATCCTTCTTTTCTTGGTAGGGGGAACACCAGAAGGTCCCGGTTCTGGATCCCCCGACGGGAGAGGTTCCTCCGTCGGTAACGGTAGCCTCGTCCTTATCTCGGAGCATAAGGACTGTATGGCCAACAAAATGGCCGCCGAGTTGTCTTGCGGCGCTGGCAGAGGGGAATCCGACGGGCGAGCAGGGGCCCCGTCGGTATCCTCGACGATGTCGTCGTCGTCACCTGCGTCGGGGTCCATTCCGACGGGCTGGCCTTCTTCCACGCCTAGGCCGTGGCTTAAGACCTCGATCAGCTCCTCTTCTGAGGTTGAGGCCGACTCTACGACGACGCCCTGCCCCCCCTTCTTCCCCACGGGGGGTTTCACGGGGGTCCTATCGATGGGCACAAAGGAAGACTCCCTCCGAGGAGGCAGGGAGATTCTGGGCCCTGAGGTCGCCACCACTGGTGCAGCCACCACAGGCTGAGCCAGGGCCGCCGCGACCGTTTCGATAGAGGGCTTGGTCGGATGGATCAAGGCCTTCACCACCTTAGGTGCGCTCACCGCCTTATCCTTGAGGGAGGGGGCACTGCCACGCTCCTCCTCTGCCTTAGAGCTCGACCGGGGCCTCTCCAGGAGCTTCGCCGGGTGCTCGGCCTTCCTCTTACCCGACCCAGAGCGTTGGCTCGTGGTTGATGGTGCCGGGGAGGGTGCGCCCTGCCTGGCGCCCGTAGAGCCCGACCGTTCGGCGCTCCCGGTGCCAGCGGACTCGCGGTGCTTGGCCTTATGTTGGGCCCCCGTCGCCGGGGCGCCCTCAAAGGTCTTAGAAGACCGCTCGGATTTCTTCTTCTTCTCGCCAGACGGGCTCTTACCCTCCAGCCAGTTGGCGAGACGTTGATGGCGGTCCTTCATGGTCCGTTCCGACATGTTGCCGCAAAACGCACAGTCCTTCTCCACGTGCGTCTTGTCCTCATGAAGGCAGTAAAGGCAGAAAGAGTGTTCGTCCTCCTTGAAGACGTTCTGCAGCTGGCATCCAGGGCAGACCCTGAACAGCTTTCCGGGCGTCGAGCTTCCCTTCTCCTGGGCCATCTCCGAGACCGGGCCTGAGAAGCTTTTGGAGTCCTCCGAAGTGTAGCTCGACGAAATCTTCACCCTTGAGGGGCACAGATGAATCCGACACGGGTCCCCGTTGATCGGATGTAGAATCGGTGGAGCTTGAGGCTCTTTTGACCGAAAGAATCGAAGTTTTTTGTAAAAAGCGCGAAAAAATAGCACTAACGCTCGAGAGCAATAGCACGAGGATCCCAACACATGAACGTGCGGTAAAAATCTGAAGATGGCTGCCAGAGGCGGTGCTTAGGTAGAGGGCAGTCATTGGCTGTGGTCAGTATGACGCAGAGACCAGTGATTGGTTATTACTACGAAAGACAGATCAGAAACGAAACTGATACTGGTTTTTTCTTTACCGAGGATTCCCAGCCTGACGACGGGGAATATTCATGAGCATGTGAATCCATGCCAGACCCCATGCTGGAGAAACAGTAACGAGTCGGAAGCGGCTGGGAGAGTGAGGAGTGTCACAGTGCGGCTTGACTCGTCTGCTCGTCTGAGTGTGGGAGGGTCCCTTCCTCTAAACGTTTCCCTGCGAGGAGTGCGGAAGTGGCCGACGCGGCGTGAAGCGAAGCAGGTAGCTTACTGAGGCACCCGGCAGAGCGGCAGAACGGGAGCGGCGGAGCCAGCGGAGCTGCAGAGCTGAGGAGCAGCGTCCCGTTGAGGCGGTGTGTGCAGGGTGTGTTGCGGCGGTCAGCTGGCAAAGAGACCAATGGAGAGGCCCCCCTGCAAAGAGGCAGCTACGAGGCGGTAAGCAGTAATGCCTCATTAAGGCTGCCAACAGAACTAACAGAGCGCATTGGTGCAAAGGCGCCTTACTGTTTGCTTTTGCTCCTGATATTCTTGTTTATGACACGCCATATTCTCCTTTATCGCTAGCGGTCCGTTTTGCTCTTGGACCTGATATTTTTTCCTTTGACACGCCGCAATCCGCCTTTATTACTCCCCCCCGAAGAGGCAGAAGCGTGGGAGGAAGGTGCGGGTGTCCTGGCCGGGACCGCTGAACTTAAGGAAGTTCAGCGGCCGTTATATCTGGTGCCTATTGGTGCCTATTGGCGTCCCTGCTCCCCCCCCCCCCCCTGGCACATTACAGCAAGTTGCACCTGTGGTGCAGGGGACACACTAAGACTTCGTTGGGGTGGTGCTGGAACTGTAAGAGAGGTGGAAAGTACTCCCTGTATCCCCAGTGGAAGAGGCCCATTGGACCCCCTCCCCCCCTTTTTTATTTAACCCCTTCTTTTTATGTTTGTACTTCATCTGGGGATGTGACAGACAGGTGGCCCCATAAAAAACAGTACTACTACCCTCCCTCTAATTATTTATTCATTTGAATAACTTAAAATGCCTCCTGGACAAAAGACAGCACAAAACAAATATAATTTACGAAAGACACCGAAAGCCCGAGAAGCAGAGGCATTGCGGAGTGAGGAGAAGGACAGTACTAAGGAAATTTCCATGAAGAAGCTCAAAAAGACCACCCACCCAGGTCAAGGGAAGATTACTGGTTTCTTCCCTACAAATTCTATACCTGAAACTAATTCAACGATCATAGAGGAACCAACATACATTGGAGGGGGTGGGGGGGACTGTATGAGTACCACTAACTTCGACGACATCGATAATAATTCTCTACTTGATCTATGCCTGAACATACAACGTGGGATGACCCCCCTGATACCCGAGAGGCAGGATGATAAAGATCTGACACAGGGAACGCATCCTGCGGCTTCTCCTGTCATTATCTCGGGCTACTCTGAGCAGGGGGGCAGATTATCAGCCTCCCCCAACCTAGTAATGGTATCAATGGAGGATGTCCCGGACAATGAGGATGTGGACCCTTCTATCCCGTTTCCTGGAGCAAATGAAATAGCAGAGATACAATCCTCTGTAACTTCTATCCAGTTTGCCCTAAAAATTCTGCTCCAAATGACCGGACGCATCTTAGCCAATACCACCGCACCGATCACTCCCCGGACTTATGAAAATCCTGTGGAAGATGAGGCAGAAATCAACTTAGCGGAGGCCATTGTTATAGCTGAAGAGATAAATGCCATGCCCATTAAAGAAGCATCTGCAAATATGGACCAGAACGAGATGGTTTTTTACTCTCGCAAACAGCGCAAACTGGCTAAGAAGGCTCAACAAAACAGGAAAAAACTGTCAGAGTGCCCCTCAGTAGAAGAACTTGTGAAAACTGGGGGCCGCTCAAAAAAAGCAAAGAAAAGGGCTGCCCGAGCTAAGAAAAGGAATAACAATGGAGGTGGTTGCCTGACTAGCTGGCTGATTACAGACCAAGATCAGAACAAGGAACAGTCAAAGAAGCCGCCAATGCCTGCAAGGGAGGATGAGGATACTGAGGCTAAAGGTACATTGACTTTGGATGACCTAGAAGCACTGGACGAAGAGTGGGAACAACTTGAAGTCGATGCTCAGCTGCCAGAGGAAAGGTTATGTAGGTCCCCGGAGAAACCATCCCATCCTCTGCTGCCTCAGGCTAAAATCATCCATCCTCCTAGCAAACCAACGGAGGAGGGTTCGAGTTCTCCGTTCAGTAGGATATGTCGGATCAAGAACCTTTATAATAACGGCGGGCGCAGATGGCTGTCTCGGTCAGAACTCTTAACCCGATTATACTCCGTTCCGGAATTGAGAGTATTGCAATCTGATGACTTTCAGTTTGTGGAGCCATTGAAGGGGCGGAATTCGTGTGTATCTGCCCTTCATTGCAAGTTTCTTTCAACCGCACAGCTGATCAGGAAGTATCGAGATGAACTTTGGGCAGTTGACGTGGAGATAGATGCTGACTTGGATGAATCTGATCCCTGTGTCGATAACGGCGAAACAAGTGGTTCAGCTGATTTAGATGTATGCCCGATTGTACCTAAGGGAAAGAAAGTAGAAGTGGCAGAAATACAACACGTGTTAAAATGGTTGGCTGAAGCACTTCCCGAAGCTCTATCCAACCATTGAACCTGGTCATTACTTTCATGGAATTGCAGAGGCTTTGCGCATCTGCTGTCCTCTGAAGGGTCAGCAAACTTTGTCGCCAAACATGAGTTAATATGTTTACAAGAGACCTGGGCGATGGACCCTTTATTAATGGATGGTTTTGTGACTTATCAGTCTTTTGCGAAAAGGGGAGAGAAGGGTAGACCATTCGGCGGGTTGCTTACTGGGGTGGCAAGCCGTTTGATCTCGAAACAGATACCCTGTAGTCTAGACAATAATCTGTTGGCAGTGGAAGTTAAATACGGGCCTGAGGGTAAAGGAGAAAAGGTACTGCTGATAAATATATATAATCCTCCTTATGCCCGTATAAGTGAACCACTTCAAGCAGCCCTTCAAGAATTGTTGGCATCCTGGTCAGCAACTCAGGGAAACGGTGCGGTTATGGTAGTCGGCGATTTCAATTGCCGAATACCGGGGGAGGGAGGGCTACACCCACAAAACACTAGGCTAAGAAACATGCGGTTACTTGCGCATAGTAAAAAAGATACTGAAGGCCCGCAATGGCGTCTCTTGTTTGATGACTGGGATCTTGAGATGGTGAATGGTTACACTGTTAGTGACCATCCAGGAAAACCAACGTGGGCTAACGGTTCTTCTTCCAGTACTATTGACTATATATTTATGTGCCCTAAAATGCTGCTATGTGTTGTTGACCTAATGGTATCTTTAAATGAATGGAGTGACCACGCTGCACTTCAGTGTGTATTAAACATTGTCCACACTAAATCAGAAAAGAGTAATCTGGGTACAATTCAGGTAAACAAAGCGGGCTCTAGTATCAGGTGGACTGCCCAGAACATACAATTGGCTTCAAAAGCATTAAACATTGAGAACTGGCCCCTATTACCCAACTTCAACGATATGTCTATAGAAGCTATAGAAACTTGGATCAGTCGTTTTTCTAATACTCATGCCTCAACCCCGAATCGGAGTATGATTAAACCAGAGGGTGGTATACCCCCGTTTAACAAAAAGATCAGAGACACTAAGAGGGAATTTAGAAGGGAGCTGCGCACGATCAAACAAAGGAGCGAACCTTTAGAAAATCTCAGGGTGGCCCTTAGGAAATGCAAGAATAAATATAGAACCAATATCAAAAAGCTACGGCTTACCGAAAGAACTCTGGCATATCAGAAATTGATTCACACCATTTGCTCGAAAAACACTCGTAGCATCTGGGCACTGCTGCGTGAAGCTAGAGAAACTACCAAGGGGCAACTTGCAAACCCTATCGGTGCAAAGGAATGGGAGGATTTCCTGTTGAATCGTAACGCCATCGTACAGCCAGAGGAGAGTTTTCCATCGCTTCCTCCAAGATCTAGTATATCATATGATATGTCATACACAGCGATACTCTGTAAGATAAAAACTCTAAAATCCTCTAGAGCTCCCGGCCCTAATGGCCTAGCCAACATAGTTATCAAAGCCCAACCTGAGTTTTAGGCAGGATAGTTGACAATTATGTTTGAGAAAATTTTGAACCAAGGGGTGATACCTAAATCGTGGCAAACAGCCGTGTTGATCCCGGTATTTAAAAAGGGAAACCGGCTAGACCCGAATAATTACAGACTCCTCTCTATGCTGGACAAGACAGGCAAATTGTTTGCTGCTCTGTTGCTCAAGGACCTTCAGACATGGGTAGACAAGGCCCATATATTATCCAAATTCCAATGTGGTTTCAGAAAAGGCTACTCTACCGGGTACAATTTGATGGTAATGAATCTACTAAGAGCAAGAGCCCGTAAAAGAGATGAGCCACCGTTGTATGCACTATACATCGACTTTAAAGCAGCTTTTGATCTGGTACCTAGAGAACGCCTATGGTCTAAACTGGCTGCTCTAGGCTGCCCTGCTGGCGTACTATATTTTCTCAGATTGTTACATCAGAATACCTCAGTCAGGTTAAAATTGGACCAGGAGGGACATCTGACCGGCAAGGTATATCAAAATAGGGGGGTCAAACAGGGCTGTGTGACTGCCCCCCTAGTGTACAATCTGTATGTGCACGATATCCCGCTTGCTCTAACTTCTACTCTTAATTGCCCCCCCAAAATCGGGGACTCTGCCTGTACCGTCATGGCATATGCTGATGATTTGGTCATTTTTGACCACACTATTAGTGGCTTACATAGATCAGCCATTGCATTATGGGAGTATGCCGATTCGAATGGTCTCATTATTAACCTAGACAAAACTAAGGTACTGAGATTTACTAGCAAAAAAGTGTCCCGCGTGAACCTCAGGGTGAATAACAACTTGATTTCATACGCCCCACTCTACCGTTATTTAGGTATTGATTTTGAGCCCAATGGGGACTATGTGGCTCTTAAGCTCTCACGTACAATGCGAGCAGCACAAGTAACATCTTTAATAGCCAACTTTACCAAGGAGGATTTACACTCTGGGGTACGCGCCAATTGTACATGCAGGTATTTATCCCTATGATGACTTATGGTCTAGATTCACTCCTCGACTTAGATCTTAGCTGGCTTCAAATCATCGAGGGGAAATTCTGGCGTCGCATACTTGGCCTGGGCCCGGGAGTCCCGATGGCAATTATTCGATTAGAACTAGGGTTACCCTCTATGAGGGCCATCGTCATGAAAAGGAGATTGGGCAACTTTTTGAAAATGCGCAGTACAACAGCTAACCCTCTGCTGCTTACCATCTTCCAAGAATTGTGCAAGAAACAAAAACCTCTGTCACCATCTGCGACGATGACAAAATTTCTTGCTACCATTGGATGGACCTGGCAAGCTGGCCCATATACCAAGCAAGTTCAAAATGCACTTGATAAGAGGGTAGAAATGTGGGACTGGCTAGAGAATTTCGCTCATCTTAGCGTGTTGAAAAGTTACGCATTTGTTCAGTATAGGCTGTACTCATTCTTGCAACCCCAAGGGTATCTCAATCTATGTCCCTCAAAAAAACTGCGACGATTTATCCTTTTGTTAAGGATGGACCAACTGCCTATTCTTCTGGTTACGGGTAGAAGACAGCAGTTACCACTGGAACAACGCACCTGTCGGCTGTGTGAAGGAAACAAAGTATTAGAGTCAGCAAGGCATATTTTGACAGAATGTGGCACTATGATTGACGTAATCCATTGTCATCTGGGAAAGTTCTCCCATAATCCAGCATCAATTGGAACGTCATTATTCTGGCATCACTGCATGAACTCATAGCATGCGAGAAATGATAGCTCTCTTCAATATCTGGATTAAGATAGAAGAAATATTGAATATTCAGATCTGAAATCAGTACTCGCAACCTATAACTGTCACTGCCCCGGCCCTTTGTTCCTCTTCTTCTCAGCACCTTCTCTATTTTGTTATTTTATATGTTATCTGAGCCTTGAGCTTTGAGATTGATTTTATATGTGTAAATAGTTTATTATCATTATATTGTTATATTATTGTTATATCGTTACTATTCTGTTCTCGGAAGTTTAATCTATATATGATGTTTACTCATTAACATGTGTAAAGTTTATTAAATAGACTGTATCACATTAAATAAAATAATAATAAAAAGTAACAGTGCCTTGTGTTTGGTTTCCTAGATTCCTTTAGGATGTCCATACACCTCTGTGGTAAATTGAGATGTCCAAACTATGACCTCAGGAGCCATGCTGCCAGGTTCATTGAGTTGGGTTGCTGATGGACTGTTTGACCTTGGTGCTGGGACAGTAGGTTGTACCAGGCTGGAAGTTTGATGGGCTCGCACACCGCCATCCTGCATAGGTGTGGGAACCACGGTTGTCTTGCCCACCTGGGAGCAACTAGGACGAGCTTCATCGACTCTGTTCATCTTGTTCACCACCTTCCTGATGAGGAGTTGGTGGAAAAGCGTACATAAACATCCCTGACCAGTTCATCCACAGGGCGTTTCCCTGGGAGTCTGGTTGGGGGAACCTGGATGCAAATCCTGGGCATTGTCTGTTTTCGCTTGTGGCGAATAAGTCTATAGAGGGGAAACCCCACTGAGAGAAGATATCTTCTACGAACTCTCTGTGTAGAACCCATTTGTGTTCCTCTGGGAGGGAGTCTCTGCTCAGAGCATCCGCTAGGGAATTGAGCTCCCCTGGAACATGTTGTGATGACAGGAAGATGTTCCGTCTGAGTGCCCATATCCAGATTTTCTGGGCAAGCTTGGACAGATTTGGCGAGCGAGTCCCTCCTTGCTTGTTCAGGTAGAACATAGCTGTTGTGCTGTCCGTCCGGATTTGCACTGACAGGTTTAGTAGGTGGGGCTCGAACGCTTGAAGCGCTCTGAATACTGCCAGAAGCTCTAGCAGGTTGATGTGGTTCTTGGCCACTGAGGGAGACCAGAGACCCTGAGCTGCGTGGTGGAGATGGTGAGCTCCCCACCCCGTCAGACATGCATCTGTAGTGACTACTGCCTGTACTTCGGGATCGTAAAAGGGTTTTCCCTGCGCAAGATTCTCTCTTGTCCACCAGTGAAGGCTTTGTACTAGTGTTGGCGAAACGACCACTAGATCGTCCCACTGACCATTTGCCTGAGACCACTATTTCGCCAACCATTCCTGCATGGGACGCAGGCGCGCGTGGGGGACCAGGTAAATACATCTCGCCATCATGCCCAGCAAACGCATTGCTTTGCGTATCGTTATTTGGTGACCGGACTGATATTGCGGAATTTGCAGTAGTATATTCCGAATTCTTTCCTCTGAAGGAAAGGTCAACCCCTCTCGAGTATCTAGGATTGCTCCTAGGAACTGTTTGGAGGTGCTTGGCACCAGGCTTGACTTTTTCTCATTGATTGAGAAGCCTAATTCGTGGAGGAGGTCGATAGTCCTTTGAATGTTTGTTCTGCAAATTACTGCGGTTTCCCCCGTTATGAGCAGTCGTCCAGATAAGGGTACACCGGGATTGCCTCCCTGCGTAGGTGTGCAGCCGCCACCGCCAGTACCTTGGTGAATACCCTTGGTGCCGAAGCTATCCCGAAGGGCAGTACCTTGAACTGGTAGTGCCGACTGTCCACCTTGAAGCGCAAGTACCTTCTGTGCCCTGGGAACATGGAAATATGAAAGTAGGCATCTTTCATATCCAAAGTTGCCATGTAATCCCCCTTTTTTTAGGAGGGGGATTACCTCTTGTAGCGTAGTCATGCGAAACTTTTGGGGCTTGACCTACTTGTTGGCAGGCCGTAAGTCCAATACTGGGCGCATTGTCAAATCTTTTTTTGGCACAAGGAAGCAAGTTGAATAAATACCCTTGTTTACCTGGTGTCCCGGGACGAGTTCTATCGCGTCCTTTGCTAGCAGATTGGCGATCTCCTCGAGGAGAATCTTCTGATGTTCTAAAGAGTGTACTCTTTGTCCTGGAGGATGGTTCAGAGGACGCTGCAGTAGTTCTATACAGTACCCTGCGGATACTGTTGACAGCACCCATCTGTCTGATGTGATCCCTTCCCAAGCCTGGGTGAAGTTGGAAATGCGTCCCCCTACTGGGGTTGCGTGAGAAGGGACCCGGAGCTGAGCGTCACTGTTTTGGTGGAGGCGTGCCGCCTCCTTTACTGGGGCTGCCTCTGCCTTTACCACGTCCTCTCCTATTACCCCTGCCGTAACCCTGGGTAGACTGTTGGCTGTTGTTGTTCCACTGTGTACCCTGACCCTGGGAATAGTTTGATCCTCTCTGGGAATTTTGGCCCCGTGGGCGACGAAAATTACTATTCCCTCTCTGGTTAGGGGGTTTATTGGTTAACTGGCCAAGGGACTTGAGTGTCTCGTATTCGTCCTTGGCATTCTTCAGCGCGTCCTCGACCGCCTTACCAAACAGATCGGCTTCCACCGGTTTGTCCAACAATGATGCCTGGGTTTCTGCCTTAAAACCAGACTGCCGTAACCACGCATGTCTCTTGATAACAGTACCTTCTGCTATCAATCTGCCTGCGTTGTCCGCGTCATCAAAAGTTGCTTTTAAAATGCAACCAGACACGGCTCTACCCTCTGCGGAAATTCGTGCTAACTGGCCCTTTAAGGGTTCTGGTGCAGAGGCTATGAGTGCCGCGACTTCTTCCCACTGATGGCAGTTGTAGCTGGCCAACAGGGTGGTGGAGTTTGCAATCCTTGCCTGATAGGCGCACGTTGAGGCTACTTTCCTGCCGAAACCATATAGTTTTTTGCTCTCCTTGTCTGGAGGAGCTTCGGACGATGACAAGGGTGTTCCAGCCCTCTTACGAGTGTTAGTGACAACTAGGGAGTCTGGCTTCAGATGTCCTCTTATATAGAGAGGGTCAGACTAGGCTGCCCTGAAAAGTTTTTCAACTCTGGGATTGACTGCTCTGGTGAGGTTCGGGTTCACCAGGGACGGTCTATTCTTCGCTGAATAGACTTAAAGATAGGGATGGTCTGGGCAACAGGCCTCCTTTCTCCCACTAACTCCTCGGCGAAGTCCCTCTCTTCCTGGACACTGTGGGTGTCGATATCGAAATGTTCTGCTGCTGGTGGGAGAACCTCGTTCAGGAGGGGTTGGTTATCGACAGGGGAGTCGGTAACCGGGGCTTCCTTCTCTACCGGGGAATCTACTCTGTAGGTTTCAGGGTCTTCCTCTTCCTCTTCTTGGTCCTCATCATCCCAATAGTAGCCCGTCCCGGTTTGCTCTTCTATCATGCCAAAATCTTGGTCCTCACCAAAGGAAGTCTCTCCTTGATACAGTGAGTATGGCCATGAGTATGGTTGTACCTCGAAGGAGTCTGTAGACCTCATCGGTGTCTCAAACCGGGGCTTCTTACTCGGGGGGGATAGGATCATTAGAGCCTGAGGGAGTAGCCCCTTGTGGATTATATGAAAGGAAATGGTCTGGATTTTTATGGTAAAAGTCTGCCAAAGACGACATCCTTGACATGACCCTATCTTTGTCATCACTCGACCATTTTTTGGAACTGGGAATGACTTTCAGAAGGAACAAGTTACTTACCTGTAACTGTTGTTCTCCAGCATGGGTCTGGCATGGATTCACATGCTCATGAATATTCCCCGTCGTCAGGCTGGGAATCCTCGGTAAAGAAAAAACCAGTATCAGTTTCGTTTCTGATCTGTCTTTCGTAGTAATAACCAATCACTGGTCTCTGCGTCATACTGACCACAGCCAATGACTGCCCTCTACCTAAGCACCGCCTCTGGCAGCCATCTTCAGATTTGGAAGCACGTGAAGTGGCAGTATGACCAAGTGAAGAGCCGCAGAGGGGTAGGCGGGAGGGTTCGCATGTGAATCCATGCCAGACCCATGCTGGAGAACAACAGTTACAGGTAAGTAACTTGTTCCTTCTCCAGCATGGGGTCTGGCATGGATTCACATGCTCATGAATAAAGAATACATAGCAGTACACACATGCACAACCACGGGAGGTGGCAACGGCTCAACATTAAGCAATACATCAAACTCAACATTAAGCATCTTACCTCCTCACCAGGCTCACCTCAGGCGAACAGGTTGCGCAGCACTGCTTGGCCGACCCTGGACTCCTCCCTGGAATCCCGATCGACGCAGTAGAATTTCGTGAAGGTGTGCGTCGACCTCCACGTAGCAGCCCTGCATATGTCCAGCAGGGGCACACCAGAAAGGAACGCCGTGGTAGCTGCGATCGCTCTGGTGGAATGGGCTCTCGGACGGCCAGGCAGCGGTCGGTTTGCCAACCGATGACAGTACATGATACAGCCGGAGAGCCATCTGGAAATGAAAGCCTTCGAGAGAGCCTTCCCCTGATTGACAGGTCCAAAGTTCACAAAGAGTTGTGACGTCTTCCGAAAACACTTCGTGCGGTCCACGTAGAACTTCAGCGCTCTAGCCACATCCAGCGAGTGCAAAGTCCTCTCAGCCGGCGACGAAGGGACGAACACAGGCAACACCAAGGGTTCGTTGAGATGGAAGTCCGACGGTACCTTGGGCATGAAGGAGGGGTGCGTCCTGAGCACTACCCTCGTGTCGTGAAAAGTCAAGTACGGGGCCTTGCATGAAAGGGCCTGGATCTCTCCCACCCGTCGTGCAGAGGTGATGGCCACAAGAAACGCCGTTTTCCACGACAGAAACTTCAACAGGGCCGAGTGCAGAGGCTCGAACGGAGGTCCCATGAGCTTGGTCAGCACCACGTTGAGCTCCCACGCCGGGGCCGGAGCCTTCACCGGCGGGAACGATCTGAACAGTCCCTTCATGAACTCTTTCACCAGACGATGAGACCATAAGGACGTCCGGCCCGTGGTTCTGGTGTATCGGGAGATCGCAGCAAGATGAATCTTGATGGACGTGTGTGCCAGTCCAGCTTTGGCCAGCGTCAGCAGGTACGGCAGTACCTGGGGAGCCGTAATCCGTAGAGAGTTAATCTTCTGTGCGTGGCACCAGACAGAGAACCTCTTCCATTTGTGTCCGTAGCATTTAAGAGTCGAGGACGCCCTGGCCTTTGCAAGAACCTCTCTGCAGTCGGCCGGTATGTCGTATCCTCCAAACTCTAGCGCTGCAGGAGCCAGGCCTGCAAGTTCAGCGATTTCGGGTCGTGGTGGAGGATGGCGCCTCCTTCCCTGGAGAGAAGATCCGCGTCCACCGGCAGCTTGATTGGCGGGGATGCTGACAAGTCCAGAAGGTCCGGGAACCATATCTGCCTCGGCCACGCAGGTGCGACGAGGATCATCCTGCACCGTGACCTCTTGAGCTGGTTGACGAGCCGGATTAGCAGTGGCAAAGGAGGGAACGCGTAGAGGAACAGGCCCTCCCAGGGGAACGAGAAGGCATCGCCCATGCTCCTCGCCTGGGGAAACCTGCTGGCGAACCTCCGGCACTTGGAGTTCGTCGCCGTCGCGAACAGGTCGATCTGGGATGTGCCCCACCGTCGGAAGAGGCGATCCACTAGATCCTGCCATAGTTCCCACTCGTGGCACGAGCGCAGCTCCCTGCTGAGTGAGTCGGCGATGGTGTTTTTTATCCCTGCCAGATGAAACGGCACCAGAAACATCCTTTGGGCGACGGCCCAATGCCACAGGTCCTGCGCCTCCTTGGACAGCGCTGGGGACCTGGTTCCGCCCTGTTTCCTGATGTAAAACATGGTGGTGGTGTTGTCGGTGAAGATCCTCACCACCTTGCCCTTGAGGGACGGAAGGAAGGACCTGAGGGCCCAGAACACTGCACGGAGCTCCAGGACGTTGATATGGAGGGACTTCTCCATCGGGAGCCAAAGGCCTCTCGCGTGCAGATTTTCGGTGTGCGCTCCCCACCCTTCCAGGGAGGCATCGGTGGTCACTGTCTCCTGGTGGTCTGGGGTCTGGAAGTCCATGCCCGCCGTCCGATGCGTGCGGTTGCCCCACCACCGGACCGCTCAGCGGAAACTCTCGTCGAGTGTGATCCTCTCCTCGAAGCTGCCCGTCGTTTGGATCCAGCGCGCGTCCAGGAACTCCTGCAACGGGCGCATCCGGAGCCTGCACATGGGAATGAGGTAGATGCAGGAAGACATCATTCCGAGGAGGGACTTGATGGACCTCACCTTGGCCGCGTCGGAAACCAACCTCCCAGAAACAGTGCGTTTTGCGCGGGTACCAGGTGAGACTTGGCGTAGTTCACGGAGAATCCCAGGTCCGTGAGAAGTCGGACGGTCCTTGCCGTGTGATCCACGGCAAGCTCCCTCGTCTTGGCTCGGATGAGCCAGTCGTCCAGGTAGGGGTAGACGTGGATCCCCTCGCGGCGCAGCTGCGCCGCCACCGGTGCAAGGCACTTGGTGAATACCCTGGGTGCCGACCGTAGTCCGAAGGGGAGGGCTTTGAACTGGTAGTGACGCCCTTGGACCACAAACCTGAGGAATTTTCGGTGCCCCTTTAGGATGGGAATAGGGAAGTAGGCATCCTCCAAATCCAACGACAGGAAGTCTCCTTCCTCTAGCTGACCCAGGACGTGCTGGAGGGTGACCATCCGGAACTTTTGCGCCTTGATGAACTTGTTCAGACGTCGCAGGTCCAGGATGGGGCGCCATCCCCCCGTCTTCTTCTTCACGAGGAAGTATCTCGAGTAAACTCCGGAGCCCCGAAGCCTCTTTGGGACGAGTTCGATGGCGCCCTTCCTGAGCATCGCCTTTACCTCCAGGAGAAGTTGAGGGACGTGAAGTTCTTTCCTGGCCACGGGGGGGACGCGCGGACACCTTCTTTGAAACTCGAGCGCGTGGCCACGGGCCAAGGCGTCCAGCACCCAACGGTCGGTGGAGATGGACTCCCACACGCTGACGAAGCTCGCCAGCCGGCCTCCCACCGGGGTGCTTTGGTGGGGGCCCGACCCCACGGTCGGTTCAATCCTGCTTCGACGAGGCTTTGCCGCCTTGACCTCCTTGGCGACGACGGCGGGGTCCGCCAGACTTGCCTCGTCCTCTGTAGGCCTCCTGAGCCGACGAGCGGGCCGCTTGACGGTAGGTGGAGAAACCGCCGCCGGAACTTTTGGAGGCGCCCTTGCCTCCGCTGCTCCGAAAGGGCGTCCGTCGTTGTTGCAGAACTCCAAGGGCCCGGGCCGTCTCGGTGTCCGCTTTAATGGCCTGAAGGGAATCGTCCACTGTTTTCCCAAACAGGTTGTTCCCATCGAAGGGCATGTCCAGGACTCTGGTCTGAACGTCTTGATGGAAGTCCGTAGCCTTGAGCCATCCACGCCGCCTAAGGCAAACGCCGTTGCCCAACTGGCGGAACCCAGTGTCGGCGATGTCCGTCGCAACGGTAATGGCGTGGTCCGAAGCCACCTCACCTTCCTGCAGGATCTCCAGGGCCTCTGCCCTCTTGTCGTCCGGCAAGAAGTCCAGTAGGGGAGCCAGTTTGTACCAGAGCTCCCTGTCGTAGCGGGCCACGATAGCCAAGGCGTTGGCCGCTTTAATCGTCGTCGCCGCAGACGAGATGACTCTGCGTCCCATAGCGTCCAATTTCTTTCCCTCGCCGTCCGGTGGTGAAGTCGATGTGGAGGCCGCACCCCCCCCCCCCCCGCTTTTTTCCTGGCCGCCGCGGAGACGACGGAGTCCGGGGTAGGCTGCGCCCGGAGGCACAGGGGGGCCGTGTCCGGGACCCGGTACTTCTTCTCGTACCGGTCTCTTCTAGCTGGCGTCGTGGAAGGGTTCTTGAGGAGGGTGAGGCCCTCATCCCAAATGTCGTCCAATAGAGGCACTGAGAGGACCGTCTTCCTCTTGGCCTCGCGCCGCTGATAAAGGAAACCTTCCTTCTTCTCCTCAGGGCAGAGTTGGAAAAGCTCGGATGCCCTGGTGATCATGGAGTGGAACGATCCAATCTCGTCGGGCGGAGAAGCCCTGGTGGGAGGCGACGACGGTACATCCTCTCGTCGTATACCTCGTCGTCCGTACCCGTCGCTGCCGTGTCAGTCCCCGTATCATCCCCTCGGGTGGACGGGGAGGAGGGCTGGAAGGGGCGCGACGGCTGAAAAGGAGGCGGAGGGTGGATCCTTCTTTTCTTGGTAGGGGGAACACCAGAAGGTCCCGGTTCTGGGTCCCCCGACGGGAGAGGTTCCGTCGGCAACGGTAGTCTCGTCCTTATCTCTGAGCATAAGGACTGTATAGCCAACAAAATGGCCGCCGAGTTGTCTCGCGGCGCTGGCAGAGGGGAATCCGACGGGCGATCAGGGGCCCCGTCGGTAACCTCGACGATGTCGTCGTCACCTGCGTCGGGATCCATCCCGACGGGCCGGTCTTCTTCCACGCCGAGGCCGTGGCTTAAGACTTCGACCAGCTCCTCCTCCGAGGTTGAGGCCGAATCTACGACGACTCCCTGCCCCCCCTTTTTCTTCCCCACGGGGGTCCTATCGATGGGCACAAAAGAGGACTCCCTCCGAGGTGGCAGGGAGACTCTGAGCCCCGAGGTCGCCACCACTGGTGTAGCCTCCACAGGCTGAGCCAGGGCCGCCGCGACAGTTTCGATAGAGGGCTTGGCCGGATGGATTAAGGCCTTCACCACCCTAGGTGCGCTCACCGCCTTATCCTTGAGGGGGGGGGACACTGCCTCGCTCCCCCTCCGCCTTCGAGCTCGACCGGGGCCTCTCCAGGAGCTTCGCCGGGTGCTCGGCCTTCCTCTTACCCGACCCAGAGCGTTGGCTCGTGGTTGATGGTGCCGGGGAGGGTGCGCCCTGCCTGGCGCCCGTAGAGCCCGACCGTTCGGCGCTCCCGGTGCCAGCGGACTCGCGGTGCTTGGCCTTATGTTGGACCCCCGTCGCCGGGGCGTCCTCAAAGGTCTTAGAAGACCGCTCGGCTTTCTTCCTCTTCTCGCCGGACGGGCTCTTCCCTTCCAGCCAGTTGGCGAGACGTTGATGGCGGTCCTTCATGGTCCGCTCCGACATGTTGCCGCAACACGCACAGTCCTTCTCCACGTGCGTCTTGTCCTCATGTAGGCAGTAAAGACAAAAAGAGTGTTCGTCCTCCTTGAAGACGTTCTGCAGCTGACATCCAGGGCAGACCCTGAACAGCTTTCCGGGCGTCGAGCTCCCCTTCTCCTGGGCCATGACCGGGCCTGAGAAACTTCTGGAGTCCTCCAAAAGTGTAGCTCGACGAAATCTTCACCCTTGAGGGGCGCAGGCGAATCCGACACGGGTCCCCGTTGATCGGATGGAGAATCGGTGGAGCTTGAGGCTCTTCTGACCGAAAAAACGAAGTTTTTGAGAAAAAACGTGAAAAAATAGCACTAACGCTCGAGAGCAATAGCACGAGGATCCTAACACATGAACGTGCGGTAAAAATCTGAAGATGGCTGCCAGAGGCGGTGCTTAGGTAGAGGGCAGTCATTGGCTGTGGTCAGTATGACGCAGAGACCAGTGATTGGTTATTACTACGAAAGACCGATCAGAAACGAAACTGATACTGGTTTTTTCTTTACCGAGGATTCCCAGCCTGACGACGGGGAATATTCATGAGCATGTGAATCCATGCCAGACACCATGCTGGAGAAAGTCTAGGAGATTTATCTTGAGTAGATTTGCTGGTTTTAGAAATATCCGCAGACCTGGTCTTGTCTGTCTGTTTAGGAGGAGTGGAGTGTATCACAGGTGTGGAAGAGTGCAGAGGCTGCTTCTTCTGCTGTTTTCCCCCCTCCCCGGGAGTGGAAAAGTGTTTTCCCTGTCCCTTTGTGGCTCCGGAGGTTTGACGCCTGGCGTCGAGGATCGGGGGTAGAGTCCCTGTCCTTCGAACGTGGGACCTTGTTGATCTTGTCTGCGGGCTCAGACTCCTGGAGAGTGGCCTGGGGGTGGAAGTCGTCTTCGTCCTCCGACGATCAAACTTCTGTTAGCCTAGGGAGCGAGGCACTCTTGGCAAGAGTGGATGATTGCCTGGAGTCATGCGGCGATCTCGATCGAGAACGCCCAGAGGACACCGATTCGGACCGTTCTGTTTGTGCCTCTTTCCGAGAACTCGACGTTGTCGAGTCTCGGTTGGACTTCGTGTGTTTTGTGTGAGTGGTGTGTGAAGCGCTTGTGTCGCCGGGGGTCTTCCCCATAGCCGACCTGTCTGACGACCTTCCGATGTCGTGGACCTGCGCTCGGCTGTCTTTCGACGCCGTAATGCCCTCGCCGTCCGAAAGCACGGCGTCGCTGCCATCGCTGAAGGCGCCCACCGCTGCCATGGCCGCCTGCCTGGCGTGGTGGGCCCAACGCTTCGAACGGTCCTTAAGTGTTTTAGGTTTAAACCTACTACAGGCTCAGCAGTTCGCTTCGGGGTGGTCCCTCGGCAAGCAGAGATTGCACGTGGCGTGCCCGTTGACCCAAGGGTATTTGCGATTGCACTTGGGGCAGAATTGAAAAGGGGTACCCTCCATACGCACCTTGAGGCAGCGGGCTGTTAAGTGTAGGAAATGTATAAGGTGTACCTATATACCAAGAGTGTAGAGTATGTCCAACCCCCCCACTCTCCCTACTTGCAGGGCCGAGGCCAGAGGCCTTCCAAGGCCCGGGCCGAGGCCAGAGGCCTTCCAAGGCCCGGGCCGATGCCAGAGGCCTTTCGAGGCCCAAATCCGTCGTGCAGCAGCCGACGGTCGATTTCTTCTCCAAGCCAGCGTTGAGTGTCGAAGTTAGACGTTGGGATGGGGAAAGGATGTAAATTAATCAATATTTTAGCAAAAGTATGGCTAAGGCCAGGGGACTCCGCAAAATGCTTCCGACCAGTATGGCGGAAAAAAACAATATGAGGATCCTAGACGCGTGAGGGATCTTGGGTACAGTGGACGTCACACTAGGGATAGTATTACTGGCACGCCCTGTGTCGACGCCCATTTTCGAGTTTCGAAAAACAAACTAATACTCCGCAGCTTCCACTAGATGTCGGCCTATGCACAGCATGTGATCTAAGCAGATTCCACAAGCCTCAGAGATAGATAGATAGATAGATAGATAGATAGATAGATAGATAGATAGATAGATAGATAGATAGATAGATAGATAGATAGATAGATAGATAGATAGATAGATAGATAGATAGATAGATAGATAGATAGATAGATAGATAGATAAAGGGTCGGAGGCGCTGGGCGGAAGAGATTCTCAATGCTAGGGTTTACCGCTCTGGTTTCATTAGGCCTTTCTAAGGAAGGCTGACTCCTTCTTTGGACTGACAAGCAGGGTAATAAATAGGGCTGCAGGTTTCTCGTCACCCAAGATATTTTCTGTAAAATCTTTTTTCTTTTTGATCTCTTGCGTTTCGATCCTGAAATGCTGTGCAGCCCTTAGGAGCATATCATTTAACAGGGGCTGGTTGTCCACAGGGGAGCAGAGTAAAGGAGGGTCTTTCAGGACCGGAGAGTCAATTGCAAAAACGACCGACTCAGTGTCACCTTGATCCTGATAGTAGTCCCCCCAGCGTCATCAACGTCCTAAAGGTCACCCTCAACCATGTATACATCACCCCCTGCATCCAGGTCGTACAGGCCCGAGGAGAGGCGGGGAGTTTTGGGGACTGGCTCCACGGACAGTTCCACTGGGGGAAAAGATATTTTCTTAGCCAGTTGCGCCAGTATTTGGGACCGAGAGGCTGTGTCTCTTGTGTTGGAGCCAGACACCCGGGTAGTGGGAGGCATGTTGGCAAGATTTGTGAGAACATGTGGGTGTTCATCGAAAAAATTAGCCAAACAAGTCATACGACTCATGACCATCAATATCCTTTGTGGACAATGAGGCGGAACTGGGGATACCCCTGGGTAGGCAGGGGTATAAGTTGGATATAGCTCTTTCTCAAATAGCACTTACTCATCTACACAGATAGGATCAGGCTGCTCTACTTGATCAGGCTCCTCATAGGTGTCTTGGGCAGGAATAACCAACCATAGGTTCTGAGGTGGATGACTGCTCTTTAGGTCTGTCTCTCCTATCCAGAGTCCCTATCCTTAGAGGAGCTGGGCTTGTGTTTTTCTTTATGATCCTTACTCTTAGATGAAACCTTTTTGGAGATACGGGTCGAGGTAGGGGCCTTGTGGGACTGTCGATTAGCAGAACGGGCCAATCCCGACTCACTGGCTTTGTCCCCGGGTGTAGGTCGAATCTCGACTGCGGGGATGGCTTGCGCAGCATTTTGACGCTGCGAGGCAGGGCGGGCTGTTTTGAATCCGACGTCTTGTCGTAGCTGGCTTGTCATGAGACGGCCATACGGGGCGCTCAGATTACTTCTGATCAGAGGATCTACCCTTCATCATCGACTCTCGGCATGCGACTTCGCTCGCACCGCCGTGGGGAGTGTGCTTAGTGTGGAGGAGTGTTGTGCCCTTGCCGCCGGGTGTCTTCCCCGTAACAGGACCGTCGACCCGTCTGTTAGGTTCAGGGGCTGGCACCGGGGAATGTCGAGGTTGCCCGTCACCCTCGCCATCCGAAGGGACGGCGTCACTGCCTTCGCTGGACGCCCTTTCAATGGTGGGAATATGACATGCATTACTTACCGTAAAAGCATTTCTGATGGTTGTATCTGCTTAGATTCACATGCTGTGTATATAGTACGACATCCAGTGGTCACCGTGGAGTATTGCATCTCGTCTTTCGCGAGTCAAAAGGGGGCGTCGGCATAGGCCTGTCTGTAACACTATCCCTATAGTGACTTGTAGTGTACCCAAAAGCCCTCACGCGTCTAGGTCCCTCTGATTGTATTTTTTCTGCCATGAGGGAGCCTTATGACTAACATGAGTGAGTACAGAAAAGAGAGAAAAGTAATAGGACTTCTATGTTCCTTCCATCCGAGCGGGGAGGAAGGGTGGGCGCATGTGAATCTAAGCAGATACAACCATCAGAAATGCTTTTACGGTAAGTAATGCATTGTCTTCTGATGTTTGTTAATCTGCTTAGAATCACATGCTGTGCACAGAGTAGCGAGCAGTAACCCGGAGTTGGAGGTGGGTTTTGAGAAGGAACAGTAGAGAAAAGATGTCTTAGTAGTGCTTGTCCCACCTGGGAATCAGATCCAGAATGAGCATCTAGACAATAGTGTTTTGTAAAGGTGTGTACAGAACTCCAGGTTGCTGCTTTGCAAATGGACTCAAGGGGAACATTTCTAATGAAAGCTATGGATGCCCCAGTGCCTCGAGTAGAATGTGCTCTAGGCTTGAAGGGCAGTTCTCTCTTAGCAAGAGAGAAACACAGAGTGATTTACTCGACAAGCCATCTAGAGATAGTGGATTTGGAAACTGCATCTCCTTCTCTTCCTGCTGCCACTGAGACAAAGAACTGATTAGTCTTTCTTAGAGGGCGAGTTCTTTCCATATAAAACATGACCGCCCTGCGCACATCAAGTGTGTGCAGGCTCTTCTCTCCCAAGTTTGATGGGTTCTGAAAGAACGTTTGTAGTTCTATGGACTGGTTGACATGAAACTTTAAAATGAATTCGGGTGCAAACCTAGGGTGTGTACATAGAACCACTATCTTTGTGAACTGTTACAATGGGGTCTAAGATTGAGTCAACTACAAGCGCTCTCTCTCTCCTGATGGAGGATAGCTATTAAAAAAGCAGTCTTAAGAGGGAGATCCTTAAGGCTCGCTCTATGCATGGGCTCGAAGGGGGGGGGGGGTGCATTAGTCTGGTTAACACGACATTCAGGTCCCATCCTGGAGCTGAGTTAGATATAGGAGGATGAATTCTTTTCACTCACTCCATGAAGGCTTTAATAACTGGAACCTTCCACCATGACACCTTATGTTGTGACAGTGTAGGCGGATAGTGCAGCTAGGTGAACTTTAATGGAATTAAAGACTAAACCTGAGTCAAGTAAGTGAGTCAGGTATAAAACAATGTGTGGGAGAGCAGTCAAACCGTTTCCATTTACTGGAGTAGCAGTAACGAGTGTTCTGTTTCCTTGCCTCCCTGAGAATGTCCATGCATCTCTGAGGGAGCTGCAGATATCCAAATTCTAGGACCTCAGGAGCCAGGCCGCAAGGTTCAGGGTCTGCGGGCATGGGTGCAGCTTCAGGCCCCTGTCCTGCGACATGTTTTACGGGCATGGAAATTTCACTGGAAGAGATAGGGACATCTCCATTAGATGAGCGAACCAGGGTTGGCAGGCCCACATGGGAGCCGACATCTCCATTAGATGAGCGAACCAGGGTCGGCGGGGCCACCAGTATCATTGTAACTGGTTCCTGGTGCATCTTGTGCACTATCTTGTTGAGAAGGGGAGTCGGGGGTGGGTGGGGAGGGGAAGCGTAGACAAATTTCCCTGACCATGTTATCCAGAGTCTGTTTCCCTTGGAGCGGTTCTGGGGTACCTGGAGGCGTAATCTTGGCATTGGGCGTTCTCCAGAGTTGCGAATAAGTCGATCTCTGGGAAACCCCATTCTGAGAAAACGGAGACTATTTCTCTGTGTAATCAGCATTCGCACTCCGTTGGTAGAGGGAAGTCTCTGCTAAGTCTGTCTGCCAGAAGATTGAATTCCCCTGGAACATGATGTGATAGTAGGAACATGTGTTTGAGAGCCCACTTCCAGATGTTTTGGGACAGCTTGGACGGTCCTGGAGAGTGAGTTCCCCACTGCTTGTTCAGGTAGTACATAGCCGTGGTGCTGCCCGTGAGGATTAGCACCGTCTTTCCTTGAAGATGTGGTTGAAAGGTTTTAGTGCTTTGAACACAGCTAACAATTCCAGCAGGTTTATATGGTTGGTCCAAACACTGTGCAGTCTGATGGGACAGGTGAGCCCCCCCATCCTGTGAGGAATGCATCTGTGGTTAGAGTGGCCTCCACTGCGGGGGTGGTGAAGGATTTCCCCTTCACGAGGTTCTCCCTCCACCACTACCGCAGCGAGAGAACCGGGGCTTGCAAGACAACCACTAGATCGTCCCATTGTCCACTGGCCTGACACCACTGGCTGTGCATTGGGCGCATGCACAGGCGCGCGAGGAACCAAGTAAATACATGACGCCATCATACCTAGCAACAGCGTGGCCTTGCGTACCGTCACCTCTCGACTGGCTACATACTGAGGGATCTGAAACAACATGTTTTGAACCCTCTCGTTAGAGGGGGAAGACGAGGCCGCACCTTGTTCGAATTAGAGACCCTAGGAAATGCTTGACCTGGCTCGGGACTAGACTGGACTTTTTCTCGTTGATGGAGAAGCCCAGGTGGAACAAGAGGTCTAAAGTCTTTTGGGTATTTGAGAAGCATGTTTCGTAAGAATCCCCTGTTATGAGCCAGTTGTCGAGGTAAGGATAAACCGGAATGGACAACCTGCGCAGATGTGCTGCTGCCACTGCCAGTACCTTCGTGAATACCCTTGGCGCTGAGGCTATGCCGAAGGGTAGTACTTTGAACTGATAGTGTTTGCCCTCTATCATGAACCTCAGGTATTTCCTGTGCGCTGGCAACATGGAAATATAAAAGTATGCATCTTTCATGTCCAGTGTTGCCATGTAACCCTCCTGTGTGAGCAGGGGGATTACTTCCTGCAAAGTCACCATACAAAATTTTTGAGGTTTTACAAATTTGTTCGCTGGGCGCAGTACAAAAACAAGGCGCATGGTTAGATCCTTTTTGGGTACAAGGAAGTACACTGAATAAATACCCTCCTTTACCTGTGACAGAGGCACGACCTCTATGGCTCCTTTTTCCAGCGGCGATTCTACTTCCTGAAGAAGGATGAGAAGATGATCTGATGTGAGACGTCTTCCCTTTGAAGGTCTGAATGTCGGGGACCAGCTGAACTCGATGCAGTAACCGTGGGCTACTGTTGACAGTACCCAACGGTCTGTGGTAATCCCCTCCCATGCCTGGAGAAAAGACGTTAAACGACCCCCGACCAGGGAGGCATGGTAGGGGACCTGAATCTTCGGGTCATTTAGCGACAGCGGCCGGGGAGCCGCCGCCTCTAGTAGTAGCGCCCCGACCCCTTCTTTTGCCACAACGCTGGCCTCTCAGGGGGTACGGCGTGTTGCAACCACTGGTTCCTTGAGGGGAGGACCAGTTTCTGCCTGAGGCACACTGCTGCTGAGGGAAACGTCCACGAAAAAGGCACCTATTGCCAGATCCACGCCGGTTGGAAGGTTTTGTGATCTGGTCAAGGGTTTTCAAGCTATCATGTTCCTTTTTCGCTCTGTTTCCAGGGCGTCATCAACCGCCTTTCCAAACAAGTTGGAATCCTCCAGGGGCTTGTTAATGAAGGACGCCTGAGTCTCTGGCTTGAATCCCAAATTCCTAAGCCATGCATGCCTTTTGAGACGTACGCCCTGGACTAAGGAACGGCCAGCTGTTTCTGCAGCATCTAAAGTACTTTTAATGATGCTCTGGTTCACTTGAGTGCCCTCGGTAACCGTGGCCAAGAGAAGGGTGCGAAGAGGCTCAGGAACCTCCTGTAGGCCTTGGCGCAACAAGGCCCACTGAGAATCAGCGTAACTAGCCAACAGGGTGGTATTGTTGGCAATACGCGTAGCGAAAGCCGCTGAGGCCGTAACCCTCATTCTGAGTGCATAGAGCCTCTTCCTCTCCTTATCTGGGGGTGCTTCGCTGGTGGACAGAGGAACCCCCACCCTTTTCCTCAGGGTGGTCACCACCAGAGAATCTGGGATGGAATGACCTCTAATATATAGAGGATCTGAGGGCAAAGGGTTAAATAACTTCTCAATCCGTGGGTTAACACCCCTGACTAAGGCTGCTGCAGACAGAGGGAGCGAGGCGCCTTTTGATAGAGGCGAGGAGAGGAACGGCCTGGCAAGCCGGTGGCTTTCCCTTGATGATTTTCTCCACAAAATCAACCTTGGGGGCAGTCTCCCCCGTATCGATTTCAAAGTGTGCTGCAGCTTTGCGTAGCATGGCATTAAACGTGGGCTGATCATCCACAGGTGAAGGCTCCCTAACAGGAGTAGTCTGTGGAGAGGCCAAATCTAAAGCATCAGGGTCAGGTCACGACCCAGGGGACTGCCATGGCCGTGGGTCACATGTCAGGGTCTGCCCCCAAAACCCCCTACAGGATCTTGCAGATCCTTAGGATCCATTAATTCATCATCGTCCTGAATGTCAACATGAAGGTCATCTTCAGTGAGGTTATATGTGTACAGTTCCTCTTCCTGGGGGTCAAAAAGTCTTGGAACCTTGGCTTGAGGGATTTCATCCCTTAGTCTTTTAGGTGTACTCTGCTCAGAAAGGGAAACAAACCTATCCAACCTGTTCATACAGGTTTCAAATCTCTCCCTGGTCCAATGGGAAGACCCAGAACGGTCTAAGGGCGAAAAGACTTGTTCCTCTGCCTCCAAGTGTCGAGATTTCTCCCACAAAGTGGAGGAAATTCCCCCAGTCTCCCTCCAAGAAGCCGTCCCACGGGCCAGACGGTGGAGTAGTGCCTCTGAGTCTTTCCTTCGACCTAGGGGAGGGTTCTGGCGCTCCTGTCGCACCTTTGCTAGGTCTCGACGTCTCCTTGACTTTTTCCGCAGGCCTTGGCGAATCTTTCACCAGCCGTTTGAGCGTCGTTTGAGACGATTCTCGTGATGCTCTCGGCGACCATCTTCCCAGACGGGAGCTGATCGTTGCAGAGCCGTCTTAGGCAGAGCCGGAACCTTGCCTTCGAAGGACGCCTTCTTGCGATGCGCCTTGATGGATGATACTTTAGGGGTAGCGCCCTTTGTATTCAACGGCGCTGTCGCTAGGCGCGGATGCAGTGAGGGCTGCCGACCCTTATGGTCGTCGTGGACCACCGGCTGTGTCGGCGTACCCGTTGGCGCAGAAGCCTTCGACTTAGTCGAGGACTGGCTGTGGCGTGTGTGCTTTGTGACGTGTAATTGTCCGTCAGCATCGCCGGGGTGTACATCCCCCAAAGCAGGGCCAGAGCCGTGCCTGTCGGGGCCGGGGACACAACGCCACGGAGCGAGACTCCACCTTGGGAGTTTGACAGGATACACAGGGCAGTCGGGTCCCTGAATGGCCCAAGATAAGTCCCTACCAAATGTCATTACTATAAGCAAGGACATGACATTCTACAGAAAGAGAAAGGGAGCATGTGGAATTTGAAGGATCCAGCATAAACATCTTTCAAGATCTTTCTGTTATCACACTGAACAAGCAGAGTTGTGTCCCTTGACAACTTGGCTGCAGGAACAGGGGATCCACCATTGATAGGGGTTTCCCTTTTTGCTAAGCTTAGAGCATGAAGGAGAAAGCTAGCGTGTTACATCAGAAGAGGCAGCCCGGGGAGTTCTGGAGACTTTACAAGCAGGGGTTCAAGAAACTGATGGAGGAAATGGCAGAAAACCCAGAGGCCTGAGGCCTGAGGCGGGGTCCTCCTCATTGAGAAGAGGTCGAGCCCCAGGGATGAGAAATACAAACACCACAATACACTCTGAGAGTTTAGTCCCAGGAAGAGGTCTCTAACTTAATTATTGCTCTATCGAGTGTGCATATATGCTTTGTAGGGGCAAAGGCGGTGTCTTGTTCATTAAGGTGAGAGAACCCGCTTTAGGTTGGTAACAATAGACAAGGGTTCAGAACGATTGTAGAACATGAGAGATCATATGTTAAGAAGGTTAAGTGGAGCTGCAGGAAGTCTTCTCCTTTAAGTTCTATTGAGGTGTTATAGACTCCCTGAAGTGTGGCCCTTTGTTTTTACAAGGGCGTTCCAGACCAAGGAAATAGAGAGGAAGGTGTTTTTCAAGGGGAGAGGGGAGGGTAGGGAGAGATAAACAGAAGGGTAAAGGGAAGTTCTTAATTACCTGGAAAGTTGCATGATCACAACCCCTTATACAAAGGATGAACAAGCGACTCGAACTGGGTGCAACACCAACCACTGAGTCATGCCACCCGGAGAGAGTCGAAGAGCCTCAACTGAAATACCAATATGGCATCAACTGAAGGGGTAAAATGTGTGTCTCTCAGCGTTAAGGGCTTGACCTCTCCGCAAAAGCACTCTATGCTAGCAAGGGAATTTAAACTTTCAAAATTAGATGTCTTATTTGTACAGGAAACAAAATTTGCCTGAGGGAAAGAATTCAAGGTTGCAGGTAGGGGAATAGGAGGCCTCGGCTGAGTCCAAAAAGGGCAGGCTGGGAATCATATAGGAACTCATTGGGTCTACAAATAGAGCAAATATATAGGGAGGAGGATGGGAGACATGTCGCATTGAAAGGGAAAAGAACACATGCGATCACTCTGTTCGGCTTATGCGCCCAAACAAAACCAACTCCGCTTTAGCAAATCACTGTTCGACTTCCTTAGCACTTGGAACGAAGGCATTTTAGTCTGTGGAGGGGATTTTAACTACATATCAGACCCAATGATGGATTAGGATTCCATGAGGCAGGGGGTGATCCCACCAGGGGGTTCCGCCAAGGAAGGCTTTCCAGACTTACTAAGAACATCTTTTTGATGGCGCACTAAGCATCCAAAAGAGGGCTTTCACTTTTTAGCCCCACCCCCCCCCAATCTTACCTATTCTCGAATAGACTATTTGCTGATAGAGGCAGAGAAACACAGTATAATAATAGCCACTGCAATAGAAATAGGTATCAGGTAATATCCCCATATATATGGTCGCCATAAATAATATCGCCGGGAAAAGGTTGCGGCGATATTATATGGGTGATCATATATATGGAGACAGAGGCAATAAAAAAAAATTGTAACAAAAAAAATAAAGAAAAAAAAAATTGGGGGTTGCGGGGGTGTCCCCCGCAAGCTCCATGCAATAATGTCACCACAAAAAACAGCAATTTTTCGGCGATATTTTTGCATGGCAAGATTTTTTTGGCGACATTATTACATGGAACCTAGAAACAGTAGCTTGGTCAAATCACAATCTGTGTGTGCTGGAACTGGTCTGGGGGTCCCCCCCCCCCCCATGTATGGAACGCACGTGGATCTGTAATGCTACCCTCTACAAAGACCCGCTATTTAGAGAAACCTTATCTGACGCGATTAGAATATTCTTCACTGAGAATGATACAGGAGAGGTGTCGCAGAACACAATGTGGGAAGTGGCGAAGGCCACAATTAGGGCTGTTTTGATCTCAGAGGGGGCCAATAAAAATAGAATAAGAGATCTCAAAGCTAAAATTACACGTAAAGAGCTAGAACTCCGTACTCACCTGGTTGACAGAATTTTTATTTAGTAGAGGTCGGAAACCTTTGAAAGGAAGGGAATAGTTTCTTACCTGTAACTCCATTTCTCCAGCATTGGTATCTTTCATGGATTCACATGCTTTGAATATTCCCCGTCGTCAGGCTGGGAATCCCCGGTACATTATATAGACCCTTTCCCGTAGGAAAACTTTTTCGACGCTTATGCGTCCTATCCACCTCGTTTTGTATCATGCGTGCCCGTGCCGTCAGGACGTCATGATATAAATACAGGCCCCGCCCCCGCGCTCCCTCAGATTTCGGCCCCCAAAGTAGTGGGGGAACCGGTTTGCATGATCAGGGGAGGCAGGTGGGCGCATGTGAATCCATGAAAGATACCAATGCTGGAGAAATGGAGTTACAGGTAAGAAACTATTCCCTTCTCCAGCATTGGATCTTTCATGGATTCACATGCTTTGAATAGATTACATAGCAGTACTACCCCCAAGAGGAGGTGTGCATGCAAACCCCTATACATTCTTCGCAAAAGGCCGTTCCCTAAGATTATGTATACATCAGTAATAGTTTACATAGGGAAAAAACGGACCACATACAGTCATAAATTCCACAGGATGCCACCCCGCAGCCGGGGCTTACCTTACTGGAATAGGTGTCGAAGCACCGCCTGTCCCATCCGGGTGTCTTCGGCATGTTGCTGCGACAGGCAGTAATGGCGGGTAAAGGTGTGTGTAGTCGCCCAGGTAGCCGCCATGCAGATGTCCCCTAGAGGGACTCCGGCCCACAGTGCCGTCGACGATGCCGCTGCTCTAGTTGAATGAGCTCTTGGCCGTCGTAGAAGAGGCTTCCCTGCCTTGGAATGGCAGTACGAGATGGTAGATGACACCCATCTTGAAAGTCCTTGCTTTGAAATGGCTTTTCCTCTAGCACCCAACCCATAGGCCACAAACAGCTGTCTCGTTTCTCTGAACGGTTGCGTACGATGAAGATAAAACTTGAGAGCCCTTTTTACATCCAATGTGTGTAGCATGCGCTCCGCTCCCGAGCATGGCTCCGGAAAAAACGTAGGCAACACGATAGAAGAGTGTTTATGAAACACCGAAGGAGCTTTTGGTATGAACTGTGGGTTAGTGGCTAGGACTACCTTGGTCTTGAAAAATCGTAAGTATGGTGGGTCCACCATTAGAGCCTGAACTTCTGAGATACGTCGGGCTGAAGTGATGGCCACCAGGAAGGCCAATTTCCACGACAGAAACTTCAGAGACGATGATGACATTGGCTCAAACGGAGGTTTCATAAGAGACGTTAAGATCAGATTGAGGCTCCACTCCGGTGGAAATTTCTTCTCTGGAGGGAAACTCCGAAAGAGGCCTTTAAGGAAGTGCTTAATCAGGCGGTCGCTGAACAATGGTGCCGAGTGCCGTCGACGAGTAAACCTGGAAATGGCTGCTAGGTGTACTTTTATTGACGACACCGACAGGCCCATTTGAGCTAATAACAGCAAGTATGGAAGGAGCTGTTCCGGCCTAATCGATTGCGGGGCCAAACCTGGTTGATCCTCACACCATTGACAGAACCTTTTCCATTTGTACGCGTATGAGGCGTTTGTGGAAGGTGCTCTTGCCGCTTGCAGGATACGTCGACAGTCCTCCGGAATCGTTAGCCGACCAAATTCGGCGAAGTCAGGAGCCAGGCCGTCAACTTGAGGCTGTCCGGGTCGTGATGCCAAACGACACCCTCCTGTCGAGACAGAAGGTCGGGGGTCTTCTGGAATCTCATCGGTTCCGCCGCCGCTAAGTGTAGTAGGTCTGAAAACCACACTTGTCTGGCCCAGTATGGGGCCACCAGAATTACCCGACATGGGTACCTGAGGATCCATTGCAACGTCCTCCTGACAAGGGGAAAAGGAGGAAATGCGTACAGGAATTTGTTCGTCCATGGGAATGAGAACGCATCCCCCAGTGAGCCCTGCTGAGGCCATCTGCTTGCGTACTGATGGCATTTCTTGTTGTTCTTCGTTGCAAACAGGTCTATGGAAGGGTGTCCCCATTCCTTGAATACTTGTTGAAGTTGTTGGTCGTTCAGCACCCATTCGTGAACTTCGTTCATTTCTCTGCTGAGGGCATCGGCTTCCACGTTTTTCACTCCTGGTAGGTGAAATGCTAAGATTTGTATGTTGTGTTGAAGGGCCCAATGCCAGATTTTCTGTGCCTCTGTCGATAGGGACCTGGAACGTGTCCCTCCTTGTTTCCTCAAGTAGAACATCGTAGTGGTGTTGTCCGTCATGACACGCACCACCGAGTCCCTCAGTTGCGGAAGAAAAGACTTCAGAGCCCATCGCACTGCTCTCAGTTCTAGCAGGTTGATATGCAGGGAGGACTCCTGCAAAGACCACTGGCCTTGTACCTGTAACATATCCAGATGAGCTCCCCATCCGCTCAGCGATGCATCCGTCACCACCGTCTTTTGGAACTCTGGTTCCAGTAGAGGCATCCCTCTCGTTAGGTGAGTAGACACTTTCCACCAGCCGAGTGCTTGAACTAGTTGTTCGTCGACGACCAGTCTGTCGGACCAGCGACCTCTGCTCTGTGCCCAACGGTCCGCTAGAAATTCCTGGCAAGGCCTCATAAACAGACGGCAGTTGTTTATTAACGGAATGCAGGACGACATGGTCCCTAGCAGGGACATGTACTTGCGCACAGAGACTCTGGTACCGCCGCTCCATTCCGACGCCTTGTTTTGAAGTTTCTGAATTCTTTCGCTGGATGGTTTCACCAGGCTTGTGTGCGTATGAAACTCCGCTCCTAGAAAGACCAAGGTCCTCGAAGGCTCTACTGAGGACTTGTTGAAGTTTATTGCGAAGCCCAGTTCCTGTAAGATGGACATTGTGGCTCGTAGACTGTCTCGTGTTTGTTCCTTGGATGACCCTCTGATTAGCCAGTCGTCTAGATATGGATAGACATGATGACCATCCTTCCTTAAATGGGCCGCTATAGGGGCCAAGCACTTGGTGAACGTCCTGGGGGAGGACTTGAGCCCGAACGGGAGGACCTTGAACTGAAAATGCTTTCTCCCGACGACGAATCTTAAATATCTCCTGTGTCGTGGGCGTATTGGGATGTGAAAATAAGCATCCTGAAGGTCTAGTGAAGAGAGATAGTCCATGGGTTGCACCGATCTGATAACCTCTTGGAGTTTTAGCATTTTGAATTTTTGGCTCTTTAGCCACTTGTTGAGTACCCTCAGGTCGAGAATGGGCCTCCATTTGCCGTTTGGCTTTTTGACAACAAAGAACCTGGAATAAACTCCTTGGCCTTCCTGTGCCACAGGAACTCTCTCTACCGCCCCTTTTCGCAACATAAGCTCCGCCTCTTGTCGTAGGATTTGGAGGTGGGGCTGTGTCGAGAATAAAGGAGGAAGACGCGGAGGCTTGTCTTTGAATTGCAGCGCATGACCCATGCGAATCGTGTCTAGGACCCATCGATCTTTGGTGATGCATTTCCATCGGTCGAAGTGATGAGAGACTCGACCCCCCAGGACGTTCCGAAGGCCGTCATTGGTTGCTGGTTTGCTTGTTCTTCGTTGACGACGGACCTGAGCCTCGCCGCCTGGAGGCTTGATAGTCCCTGCTTCCACGTGCCGACTGGGACGCTCGTCTGAACCCTTGTGAAGAGTACGAGGGCCTGTTAAATCCACGGTCCCTCGAGGCTCCAAAGCGGGAGTTTCCAGAAGCACCTCTGAAAGGGCGAAAAGAGCGAAAATTTCTACCCGTTTGAAGGACGCCGAGGGACCTAGCAGTATCCGTGTCTTCTTTCATCCCTTTCAGCGCTTCATCAACCTTTTCGCCAAACAGGTGCTCCCCTTCGCATGGCATGTCCAGGACTTTGTACTGTACTTCAGGACGGAAAGTAGTACATTTGAGCCACGCTTGTCGACGAAGCACTACTCCATGGTTGATTTGTTTGAAACCAGACTCTGCTAGGTCCACTGCGATATTAATAGCGTGGTTCGAGGCCTCCTCGCCGTCCCGCACCAGTAACATAGCTGCTTTTCGGTGTTCGTCTGGCAGGTGTTCTAGGATAGGTGCTAATTTGTGCCACATTTCCCTATCATATCGTGACACGATCGCTAAGGAATTGGCTGCTCTTACTGTCGTCGCTCCGACCGAGAGCACCTTCTTTCCAAATGCGTCCTGCCTCCTAGCCTCGCTTTCCGGTGGCGTTGAACATTTTTGCTGGACCCTGGCCTTCCTAGCTGCTGCCGCCGACACCACCGAGTCAGACAAAGGCTGTGATGTTAGACATTTTGGAGTGGACTCCGGAGCTTTAAACTTTTTCTCGATCCGTCCCTTTATGGCTGGTTCCGAGAACGGATGGCGCATCGTTTTGAGACCTTCTTGCCACACGTGGTCAAGGATTGGGATGGCAAATACCGATTTTCTCCTTTGACCCATATGGTCAAAAAGGAAACAGTCTTTCCTCTGCTCCTCAGGAATCAAGCCGAATTCGGAACACGCTTTCCCCATCATTGCATGGAAGGCTCCCACATCATCAGGGGGAGATGGCTGTGTCTGGCTCCTCGTAGACTCCAATTCTACATCCGAATTCCATGTCGGGTCCCTCGACGGTGACAGGGAGATGTCTGACCCAGAGTCATCATGTATAGAGTCGGACTCCGACAACTCACCCTCCTCCTGAGCTCGAGGACGATCTTTTACCGCCTGGGGAGCCGATGGGTGATTCGTCGACGAGCGAGCCGTACAAGTTTGCTCGTCGACGGAAGGTACAGACAGAAGTGACGATGACGTCCCAGGTTGAGGGAACTGGGTATCCAGCCGCTGTAGTAGCTTCTGAAGAGTATTAAGCACATCCAGAGACAAAACTGTCTGGGGGTTCAGCAACGTGGATGATATAGGTACCATACCCCCGCTCGCACTCGTCGCCGTCGTCGTCGACGTGGAAGGCCGTAAGCCTAAATCCAATGGCTGCAGAACCATGTCACCTTCCCCTTCCGCCGAGCAGGCCGTGTCTGGCTGCAGTAAGACCTCAGGGGGGATCGGGTCATAGACCTCAGGCAGCCAAGCCATAGACTGAGTTTCCGTCGACGAAGGAATCCCAACCGCTGCTGCTTGAACGGTAATAGGCATCGTCAATGACACCGAGGTCGACGAGGAAGTCGTCGTCGTCGAGCCTTTAGACTTCGTTGTCGATTTTGATGCCGACTTCCCGGCTGAAGCTTCTCGACTCACGGAAGACCTGGGACGGTCCCCTGAGGAGGATTTAGACAGCGCCAGCCTCTCCGTCTTAGATGATGAGGAGGAGGAGGGCTTTTTATGAGATGAGGAGGATCCAGCATGTTTCCCCTTATGCTTGTCCTCAGGGCGAATTTCTGCTGGCCGCACCTTCTTCGATGGAGGCTCCGACTTGCTCCTGGAGGCCGTGGAGCCAACTTCCGAAGCCGGGTAGGCACCCGCTCCGTCATTAAGCCAGTCGACCAGCCTTCTTTTACGGTCCTTAAGGGTTTTTTGGGAGAAACCCTGGCATATCTCACATGTATCCGCCGTGTGGTGCGGGTGGAGACAGTAGATACAGTCCATGTGGCCGTCTCCTTCATAAACCTTTTTGAGGCCACAGGTTGCACATGGGCGAAATAACGCCTTTCCAGACATAATTCTCCAGATTTGAACTTCGCTTACGCGAAACAGACAAAAAAACAATCTAGTTATCACTAGTAGTAACACGAAGATCCCACTGCTTTGAAAGACGGTTGAAATCTGAGGGAGCGCGGGGGCGGGGCCTGTATTTATATCATGACGTCCTGACGGCACGGGCACGCATGATACAAAACGAGGTGGATAGGACGCATAAGCGTCGAAAAAGTTTTCCTACGGGAAAGGGTCTATATAATGTACCGGGGATTCCCAGCCTGACGACGGGGAATATTCAAAGCATGTGAATCCATGAAAGATCCAATGCTGGAGAATTGAGAGATCTGGAAAGACAAGGCGCTAATGAAACAGATATTTAAAGCAAAGATATTATGAAAAAGGGGGCAAAGCAAATACAATGTTGGCTATGCGTCTTCAAAATCAAAGAGCAGAAAGGGTTGTCCCCAAAGTGAAAGACGAAACAGACGCAGAGCTATTAGACCCGAGCAAAAGGGGGAAGGCAGAGAGGACAACATCATGAGATAATTTGCAAAGTTCCCTCGCGCTAGGATAGCACAAGTTAGTCAGGATTTGTTGAATGGCCCAATCTTAGCTGAGGAAATTCAGGCAGCTATCTCTAAGATGAGGGCAGGCTCAGCACCAGGACAGTACAGGTTTACTGCAGCCTTCTATAAGGCCTACAGTACCCAGCTGACCCCTTTTTTGGTAAAACTTTTCAACTCAAATGCAGAACTAGCCAGGCCCCACAGTCATTCACTGAGTCTCGTACCTTATTAATACCAAAAGAAGGTAAATACGCCACAAATGCGTGACAATGAGAATAAATGACCGAAGGGCGAGATATATATATATATATAACAATAATGCAGTGTTTTATGAAGGGCGACCAGTTAGCAGGGCACAAAGAAACAATCTGAGGGACCGCGACGCGTGAGGGCTTTTGAGTACACTACATGTCACGTTAGGGATAGCGTTACAGGCACGCCCATGTCGACGTCCCCTTTCGATTCTCGAAAGACAAGATGCAATACTCTGCGGTTACCACTGGATGTCGGACTATATGCACAGCATGTGATTCTAAGCAGATTAACAAGCATCAGAAGCTTATACTTCAGACTCAACCGGCGAGGCAAGCAGGGATAATGTTTCAAACTAGACAGAGGAGGACTTCCTTGCAATGATTGAATAAGTGTTGGCTTGTGCCAACATTGATAATGTTGAGCAGTGTGACTTCAGTTCTTACCCGTTGTGTGGGGAGGGTTGAGGGAGGGCAATTGTTGAGGAGAACACAGGAAGCCGCTATCACAGAGCGATGCCAACTTGATGTTGGGAATGGTCAAGCCGGGTTGTCAAGAGACATTTTTCCAATGACAGTTTACGTTGTGTTCTCGAGTCCCACAAAGGGGGAAAGAGACAATATAACAGGATTGATTGGGGGTCATCTACTGGAGTGTTTTAATCCATTGACAATGTAATGTGTACTTGTGACTGGTGGCGTTTAACAATTGTGAAACCAATAAAATACTGTTTAAAAAAGAAATAAGGCAACTATTCAGCTCTGTACTCGGCTCCGGTCGAATACTTGTCCAGCTACTCGGTATTCCACCGAATAGTTAAATCTACTATTCGGTACAACTCTAAATGCAACCGAAATACGAGAGGTATGGCTTCCCATTTGGTTGGGATTGTTGTTTTCCTTTAGGTTACGTGCTTGCACATCCCCCAAGAGAGGGCTGTATAACGTTCTCCCTAACCTCAGTCAATCTAGAAACAGACTGTTTCCCACCTCCAAAATATTGTGCATGTGAAAACATATAATACCACATGGCCCTGAAGGAGTTACACTTGCCAATTAAGTTTAAACAATAAAGCTCCAAAGAATCAGAGTCACATGTATTACACTTTTCCTGTTTGTGCCTCACAGACTACAGAAGAATATTTCTAACTTCTGATTGACAGTCTGAAAAAAGATAATACGATGTAGTAACCCATCTATAACTGAGTGCCTTTCTGGGTTGGGGGGAACAGGGTGTCACTTACCACTTCGACTGCGGGTGGCGGCAGAGGTGGCTGGTGCTTCTCGCTCCCGAGCTTCATTCCAGTGGGGACAGTCTGAGGGGTGTAAGATCCATTTACAATCAACTCATAGAACTTCTTTCTATGTTGCCCTGTGAATAGATCAGAAAAACAAATGTAGGGTCAAAGCATGCAATGAACCTTTTCAATATGAATTACTGGGAAGGTCAGAGAACACTTCAGGAGAATTATAAAGTGGAAGCTGTGAAACTGGCAAACCATCATGCATGATTTTATTTTTATTTATTTAAGATTACATGGTTACAAACAAATGGAACAAGTGGAAATAGCAGGTGAGTGTGTGTGCTGCGGGTTAACCAGGTGTATTGCTTGCCAAGAGTGCACAGACAATTATTCATGACCAGTACATTTGCAGAGCAAAGAAAATATTTTTCACGCAGGCAGACAGAGCAATAACTCACAACCAGATACGCAGTTAGAAATAATGAGCACTTATACGGCTATTTATTCACAGCTAAGAAGCAACAAGTGATAAAACAAATAAAACACAGAGAAGATAGAGAATTCAAAAGAAGATACATCACTGTGGACGTAACTGAATCCCTCATCTCGCCAGAAGCGGCTGGAAGACCCCGGTAACAGCCAGGCAGAGAGCACAGCAGCCCACAGGAAGGTCGGAACAAGGCATCCCCCTTCCGACTGAGGTCTTTGTGTTTTTTCCCCAGACCTCTCCAGAGCCTTCCAATATATGCCCTCCTAAAAAGGGGTGGCAATTTCTCGAACCTTCTGGCATTAGCACTTGTGCATTGTTAAGTGACCGTTAGTTGCCGGCCGGGTCAACCGACAGTAACTCCCAAGGAGCAAAGTTTCCCTCTTCTAAACACCACGGAAAAACAATTCCATAACTCATAGCAAGACATAACTAAACCAGCTTCCAAGCACAAATGTCCTTGACTAAAGTATGCATACCAGGCTCAGCAATGGATAACACTGAAAGCAGGTCTTTTAGCAAAGCAAATGCAGTTTTCACTGAGGAATGGAATAAATATCCATTATAGCTCTGAGTGCCCCCAGAATGCACTGCGCATCAGCGCCATGTTGTAGCTCAAGCATAACACCAGGTGTCTCTTTAGATCGATTCTGAATCGGTTGCAGGAATTCTCAGAAGTTCGGTGAGTGGCAGATGGTTTTGAGGTTACCCACCAACACTTGGAAGCTGGTGCCACTGGCTGTTTCTGTCAAAATCTTGGTGTCAGGAGGCAGTGGCTATGGGCGGATTTGAACGGTCTGGCTGGCATTTATTTCTTGATCCTCTGGACAAGGTAGGAGGGGGATTTGTTGGTCAGACAGCTATGGGGAGTTTTGAATTTAATTCTCTCCCGGTGGACCAATCTCCTGGCTTCGGAGATGTGGTAAAAATTGCTCGGATCTAGTGAAGCTCAGAGAGCATTATTTTGGATGACGGAGCCGGTTCAGGTTTTCTTCGAGATTCTGCAAAGTAAGGATTTACAATAGTCCAGTTTGGATTTGACAAGGGCGCAGGCCACTGAGTTTGTGGGGTCCATAAATGGAGGGAAAATTGCACATAAATGAAATCTTTCTTAACAACAGTCTACTTGATTGTAGGGGTTTGGTGGATTAGGCAGCTTCTAGAGGCGATACTGTTTATTTGGCGGGTCATGTTGAGCGAGGCATCCAGGTAAATGCCCAGAGTTATTACTGAGGTGGAGACAGGGATCTTGTGTCCATCTTTGGTGAAATGGTGGTAAGCAGGGTCAAGTAATCGAGACAGGTAGGGAGGGGCTGTGATGAATCAACTAGTGGCCCAGGGAGGAATATCGGTTTCTAAACCATCAATCAGCCCCACACATCTAGTACACCATAAGGTATCCGAACAGATCAGAAACACAAGTAAATTATAAACCTCTGTATCCAATTTTGGTAACGTGGTCGGAACATTACGCTTATCTCTGCAAGATCAAGGATCGTTGGTTAGTTGCAACACAGCGAAAATACAATTGTTACCCAATGATAAAAAGGGACGGTCCAGTCAAGGTTGTATAAAAATATCTACTTTATTATTATTACAACAGACAGTTCTAGCACACTACAAAGTACAACCCACCCTGTAAAGGAACACAGCGGACAGACAGTTTTACAAAGGAAAGGGATGTACTCTGGATACTGACGGGCAGGTAGTTGGTAAAGCAATCAGTCTTCACTGTTCAAGGTTATCTGGTTTCAGCACCAAGGGAGCAAGGGGTCGTAAATGTCACCAGGGGCCTTCGGAGATGGACAGGGGGGACAGAGCCACAATGTACCTTGTGCTTGGAACTATCTTGATGCTCGACAGCATGGAGTCAGTTCCGGGACGCTGTGTAGCTCCTACAACAGAGTTCAAGACAGAAGACAGCTGCGGGTATCGGGCAGCAAGGAGTTCGGCAAGCAAGGCTTGACGGACGGCTGCAGGATGGCCTACATGGCAGCTCGGGGTCAAGAATCGTGGTCCCTGTGCTGGTTGGCAGATCTGGAACGCTGGTCGAGGAATCTCGGGACGGCTTTAGTGACTGCAGCGTAACAGTCTGTGGTGCAGCCAGTCACAGTTCGAGGGCTCAACTGCCTCAAAAATGGCCTTAAAAGATGGACGCTAGTTGTGGCAATCCTAGTTTCTTCACAGCGCTCGTGTTGTCCTTTAAGACGGACTGCCCAAAGCCGAGGAGTGTTTTCAGGCAATGGCCTTGTCCTTTGTTCAGCCTGCTGGCAGAACCTAGCAGGGCACAGCGTGTGCTGGCTGGGTACCGGTTCTGGAGCTGCTGGACGGGTCCTCTGAGGTCGCTATCTCCCTCTGTTCTCCGGGAGATGTTTAGGGGAGGGACTTGCTTCAATCTTGGAAATCCTGGCCTTCCTTCACTTGCGAAAGCTGTAAGGCAGACTGTACCTTCAACCACGGTCCAAATGAGTCCCTCCTTACTCCTTTCCAAGTCATCGTATGATCAGCCAAAAGAGGGGCTGAACCCTCTTTTAAAGCCAAATGGGATCATAACCAGAGTGCTTTGTAAGAGGAAAGTTAAGGGAAAGTTAAGGGGTGACAACATGTACTACTAAGACCCACTCAACTTCCTATCTGTTGTGGATCAAAGTGTCTCTGGTTAACTGAGCTCTCTTGGATTCCTGATCAAAGCGCAGGTTTCACTTGAAGTTTGCGACGAGAACAAACTGTCCATCAAATCACATACTTCTTCCCTCTTAAAGGGAGTTCCCTGCAGGGGTTGCTTACTGTAAACAGTTGCCCCAGACATGACATTCACTGCCCTTCAAACGGAGGGGTGGGAGCTAGCTTCAAGTTGACACATTGCATATCAAAGAGGTTTTGGGGTTTCATGCCCTTTGTTAGTTCTATTTACAGGCCTGCTTCAACTAAAACTCATCAGTCTTTATGGTTTGCTCGTTAGGCGCTTCTACAGAAAGTAAAAAAAAACATTTTTTAAAGTTGTATTTAGTTATACATAAAAACTTTTACAACCTTTTACAACAGTTCTCATAACAGTATATAAAAATGAAATTAAAAACAGACAATTCCCTACATATTTTTGGATGCCAGCCAACCAACCGAAGTCTGTGCACGATGAAGGGTTACCAAACCTAAAGAGGCTTCTTTGTTTAAGGTTGCCAAGTCACATCTTATACTAATTCTAATTGGATTGTGATCGCTCTGTGAATCACTGTCTATATACACATTGTCAACCATACCAATTAGGGAGGTGGATACAAAAAAGTAATCCATGTATGATGCAAGTGGCCCCCTCAACCAAGTCCCTCTATGCGTTCCAGATGCGTAATTTACCACTTTTATGTTCCATTCTTTAAAGTAACCAATCCAACTCTTCCCTTTGGCAGTTGGAGAGCTACTTTGGCACATTTGTTTGTTTTTAAGTATGGTCATCGAGGGTATGCACACAGCGTTAAAATCACTCCCAATAACTATCAAGTAGTTCGGATTTCTAATCATAGCCTCTTCAAGTATTTAGTCCATGGTGTCAAATGCAGCATCTATAGAGTTACTTCCAGGATTAAAATACACACATACCACCAAAAACACACAAGTCGACAAACCACTTAAGAGAAACTCAATAGCTAACATACCATTTTTTGAATATACAACCTTGGAGTCATGATTTATGGCATTGTTAATAAGTATAGCAATTCCTCCATATGGACGACCAGTTGTGCCCTTAACTGCAGGCCGACTAAAGGTTGAGAACCCATCAATATGGAGCTCACCAACACACAGTTTCGTGTATTAGTGTAATCGTCAGTGAGCCAATTTTTACATAGCCTGAAGACCATTGTTCTAGATTCTTTTTTCCACAAAAATTCCAAGATAGGATTTTAAAATCCTGTTGAATCGAATTAGTATCGACACATAATTATGATTTATTCTGTTTGTTTGAGAATTCAAGAATGGAGGTCATTAGAGGGGCCAAGCAAGTAATGTTAGATGTTGCCCCCACCATTTCTGAGATTTTAGAAATAAGTTCAGCAGTTTGGGCAGGGACAGCCTGAATATTTGTTGGGGCGGACCCCACTAATTCAGCAGGTTGGAGAACTTTGTTTAAAAATACATCAGCCTCCTCCATAGTCCTGAAGTGCCGTAATGATAGACCACGAGACTCAAAATCTTCCCCGTGTTCCCACAGTAGATTGAGTATTATCAGATTGTGGTGCGCAGATCAGTCATAAATTGTTGTGATTAGCCAACCTCAACCACTCAATATCAGCAGAGTGAAATGTCCTCAATTGTGGACTACCCATAAAGATGTTAAACAAAAATGATCTGTTCAATCTCTGCTTACCATTTATAGATTGATCACTAGACCAACCCAAGATGTACCTTGTTTCTCTGTTAAAGGAGTATTCCTTTTCTTCTTGTTCAAAGCTACCTCGAGATGGAGACATCCTATCGATGTTAGCCCTAACATAGTCTGCCGCATTTTCTACTGCATCATGCACACCCATGATCTCTATGTTCTCCATAGTGTGGTCAGGTGGCATAATTTGATTTTCACTGTTTGGAACTGCAATGTGTTACTTGTAGAATTAGAATTCGTAGAGCAAGTGTTTGTGTTTACAGACTGCTCCCATGTTAGTCATTGGGGTTCTTTCCCTCTCAGAAGCCTTAACGGTGTTTTTTTTCTTTAGTAAAGGGGATAAAAGGTCGATAAACGACCTTGTGCCAAGGGTCCTACATTTGCATGATCACCCTCCCCATGGCCATCTCTAGGGTTCGACTTTATGCTACTCTTCTTTTTTGTTTCGTGCTGTCTCATGCCAGGTGGGTGGTGCCACATTTAAGACGGCCTTTGACTCGTCATTTAATTGGGTCAAATCAATCCTCGGCTCGTTCGGGGATCCCATCGAGGAGCCTGTGTATTGTCTTGCACTTCCCTCTTCCTCGTTTATCTCAATGTTTTTATTTTTTTTGATGTTTTTCTTTGTAGCTTTTTTTTTACATTAATTGTGCGCTACTATTCTTTTTTTTAATTTTATTTTCCCTTTTTAATGCCTTGGCGTGTGCACTCTTCATTTTGAGAGAGAAGTACACTATCTGATTTCCGTCAGATTCATTACCCTCACTCCCGCTGTTCGTTCCTATAACCTTTTCAGTTAGTTGAGTCAGATTGTGGGCAATTAAATGATCACCTTTGAGTTGATCCACTTCTGCTTCCTTGATAATACTCACAAGCGGAGATGGACTATTAGGTGATTACATCTTTAAATTTGCCAAGGAACTAACTGCACCAACATTCTCACTTAATCTCCCTCCTACCGTATTTAAAGTCTGGGTGTTGAGTTAGAAGATAGCGAAACACATCACCCAGTTTCAGGGAATTTTCCTTGACTACAGCCATTATTTCCTTTGTTTCTGATGTCACTTGGAGGAAATACCTCCTTTGGACCTTCCGCAACTGCATTCGCATAAGTACGTGATTCGTGAGTTGTAGAAAGATCAGAATCATTTGTTGAAGTATATGGATTTCTACCCCTCTGTTCTGTAGAAGTGAGAGCTTTTAATAAGCATGCATCAACTAATCCCTGTCTTTGTTTGTCCAGCAAACTGTGCGACCAGAATTCCTTCAACTTTAGATATTTTATTAGATAAACCCATCATCCCTTCCTTTAGGGAATTCACATGCATGTGTGTTAATTTGTGCCCCTTGTCTAGTAAATTTAGTAAAGAGGTGATCACAGGAAAGTTGATAACATCTTAGTTATCTTTTTTACCTTCAGAACTAGAGTCCGCAGTTTTATCAGAGCGAGTACGAGCCCTTTCCTCTAGACAATCATCTTCTTCAAAAGGTTTAATTCATATGGCGGTTAGGTACAGATGACGCCCCTTGTTCAAGTCTCCCATTTGTAATAATGGGAGAACTACAGGAGGGTCTTATTGGTCTTTCACGATACTGTTTATCATGCCCTCCAAATGAGTGAGAAGAATGACCCTCTGGTATGTTGTGTAAACAGATTCCTTCAACTTCAGAAGGTAAAAAACCACAGGTGATTGAGGGTTAAGAGAGATTCGACAACGCTTTTCCCATTCACTAACTAGTGCAGGTGCCATGAATGAAACATCTGAGATGATGTTCGGTAACACAGACAAGAGTATCAATATCAGTTGGAGCTTTTTGCACGTGTTCTAGGTCATTTTTTGATTTTTCAATCTTTGATTTTGTTTTCAGCATAACCTTACTCTCTTCAAGTTCATCTCCAAGACCATTTGGCATACAAGACGGCAGTTGCTCATTTGTGGCATCATTAGGTTCAGTAGCTAATGATTGCATTCTGTATGGAATATTGTTTGAGTCGGTGGTGCGTTCATCATACACTGATATCTGTAATGCTATGGTTGTTGCTTCTACACAGGAGTCATGTAGTAGGACTGGGTTAGTTACATTCAGCCCAGTTTGTGCATTGCCATCAACTAGACTTTTACCACTGCGCAAACTGCCCACCATTTTTCAGTATCTTGTTTTTCAAAGCAGTTTCCTGATTTATTCCCGATTTAAAAAAGCACTCTCTCCTAAATACTTATGTTTTAGGGGAGTGTGTTTCACAATATCTGATAAGGAACCACCTGAGGAAACGTACAAAGTTATCCGTATTAGCGCAAAGCAACTTTGTTTTAAACAATATGGTTTCAATCGAGCAATCTAACAACGAAATTATTTCTAGAGAAAGTTACATACATTTAGTTGAGAACAGGATGTTCCCATCCAATATCAAAGCATTTCTACTCCCGACATTACCGACCGCTGAACAGCCAAACAGCCCAGCACACTTAGGTACACTTCGGTGCGCGTGCATGTGTGTTTTGAAGATAGCAAGGTCCAATCAGGACGTGTGGTGGGCGGGGCTTGTGGCGGGATAGGGGCCGGGGTCTGGAAAAGAAGACAAAAAGGAAACAGGCAGGTAAGGTGGGAGATGTAAACGCCGTGCACAAAGTGCACGGCAGAGTTCACTTGTGGGTTGTGCTGAAGTACAATTAGTGAAAGTCACCTTAGGTCCAAAAAAGCAAGTGAATCAGTCCAGCAAGTGCCCAGCACGATACGACTCCAACGAAAGTTCCTCTTGCCAACAGCAACTGCACAGAGGAAACAGGAAACTTCAGCAGCGTGACCAGGCAAACAGCCTAGCACACTTAGGTACACTTCGGTGTAAATACTGTTTCAAAGCGCCCACAGGGCAGCAGGAAGGGGGCAAGGGGATGTGAGATTAAACAATACAATTAAATACATCTAAAATATTAAACAGTGTGTAGGGGAGTAGGAGTGTTCAGAACATACAAGTGCAGAAGGGAGAGGGGAATGGATAGGTGTTGTGGTGCTCATGGGTGAGCAACAGGTGAAGTGCAATGTAGGGCAAGTGCGAGCCAACATGGAGGAGGGTGAGCCAAGGCAAGTGCTGAGGTGGGGGCAATTTGGTGAGGGAGGTCAGGGCCCCTGAGGATGCACAAGGGCCCTGCACACCAAACAAGCAACTGTGTGATTAGCAGAGGAGAGTGAGAGGAAAGGAAGAGGTAAAGAGGAAAATCTTAAAGAGCTTCTGGAATTTAAGATAGTCCTGCTCAAGATGAAGAGGGAGGGGGAGGCTGTTCCGAAGAAGGGAGCCAGCAGAGGACATCGAATCGCTTTACACACAAAGAATTGGTGCCAGAGGAGCGGAGGGGTCTGGATGGGGAATATTTAGTAAGAGTGTTGCAGCTAGTGTGGTCTGCTGCCCCAGACATCCTTGTGGATGATGCAGAGGGATTTGAATTTAATCTGTGAAGCAACAGGAGCCAGTGAAGGCTTTTTAGGGCAGGGTAGATACAGTCCCTGGGCTTGAGACCAAGGATAAGTCTTGCTGCCCTACTCTGGATTAGTTGGAGAGGTTGCAGAGTGGAAGAGGAGAGATACAGGAGGAGACTGTTGCAGTAGTCGAGCCTAGAGAACCAGGGCTCAGGTAACATTGAGCTTCTGGGCAAAGTAAAAAAAAAGTAGAATTCCTTGGAGAAGGGCTGAAAGCGAGTCTTCTTGACAATGTCCCCAGTATGAGGGAGGAAGGAGATAGAGGAGTCTAAGAAGACTCCAAGGTTTCTGTCTTCCAAAGAGAGAGCCGGGGGAGAGTCCATGGAGGAAGGGTAGAGTGAAGAGAAGAAGCCAGGAGCATTGGTCCAAATGGGAAGGATCTCCGTTTTGCTGAAATTTAGGCAGAGATCATTAGAGGTGCACCACGGCTGGATGACGGAAAGGCAATACGGGATGAAGGAGGCTGCTAGAACAGGTTATCATGCCATGTTCTCTCTGGAGAGGAGCGCCTGCTACCTTTTGTGAAATATGTGTAAGGAACTTGGGGTTCGTCACCCTAAGTTACCTGGGGCAACCAGACGTGGTGGTCTCCCTGCTCACTGTACTCAGAGGCACAGCTTCACCTCACTGATGAGGCCCGACAAGGCTGAAACACGTGTATGGGGTTGCTGTCGGTACTCTTGTTCAGAGAGGAATTGCCATAGCATTTCGGTGCTGGACTGCCCATGTGGGCGGGACAAAGACTGATATGCAAATGGATATTTCCCATCTGTGAAAGGTACAGTGAGCAAAAGGCATGTGCTGCAAACCCTCACCTCAGAACAGGTCATCATTCCATGTTCTCTCTGGAGAGGAGCGCCTGCTACCTTTTGTGAAAGAGGCTGCTAGAGGGTCAGCAGGGAGCTTCAAGAAGTTTTTGTCTTCAGCATAACACTGGAAGTTGGGCGAGAAGGAGGAGATGAGGAGTGCCAGCTGAGAGATGGAGATTTGAAAGAGCCAAGGCAAGAGGATAGAGCCCTGGGGGACCCCACAGGTGGAAAAGGAAGTAAGAGAGGAGAATGTGCCCAGGATTACATGAAAAGAGCGATCAGTAAGGAAAGAGGTTGCCAGTCCAGTGCCCGCTCCGAGATACCAAGGGTGCCGTGGAGCATTTGTATGAGGATGGAGTGGTTGACTGTGTCAAATGCAGACGAGAGATCAAGAAGTATGAGGACAGCTGGGGAATTGGAATCAAGGGATGCAAGCAGTTTTTCACAGGTGTTCAGGAGAGCAGTTTCTATGCCTCTGGATGCTCTGAATCCAGATTGATGGTCGTGGAGACCACCACCTAGTTCAGTGTGAGAGTTGAGTTGGGACAGTGCAACTTCTCCAGCAGTTTCCCCAGGAAGGGGTAGATGGAGATAGGGCGGTAGTTGGCCAGACAGGTAGTGTGTGCTGACATTTTTCTTCAGAGGCGGTGCACAAGGAAGTTCTTGAAGGATGAGAGGGGTGGTGTGTGCGCTGCCAGCACACAGTACTTAATAGGCGGGGCGGATCCATGGATGCTTTGATATTCTAAGTAGGCTGGCCCTGGGTGGGGGAAGGTGCTGACTTCACCATTCTTGTGAGGCTTTAATGTACCTGTGGCCGTCACATTCCAGCTGAACATGACGGGAGGACTGCACCGGTAGGCTGTGTCCCCCCAGCATACACTTGAAGGTTTGTTGTACAGTGAGCACTGGGAAATGTATGCGGATTAGCCCCACACATTTCCAGGAGGTTTATCTACCAACATTCAATTTCTTAAACAAAAAAATATCAAAACAGCCCAGGGAAGTGCACACTTCCCATGCGGATGTCGAATTCCTCACAGGGGCCGACTAGAAGAAGCTCTGTCTTATCCTGATTCAGGTACAACCTATGCTGGGCCATACAGGTTTGAATTGTCACATAAATGTTGATTACAGTAGAGCAGTACTGGTCATAGGCTCTGTGAAATAAGATTTTAATAATTTGTGCTGCATCTTCCTGACCTGTATCAACCACAGAACATTTTGCTTGGACTTGGGGATTATTTTCCATTGTTAATAGGTGAAGGGGAATCTATTTCCCCTCTCACTCAGTATGTTACTCTTATTTTCGTTACAGCATCGCAGGCGAGCAGCAGAATGTGCCTGGCGAAAACATCCTTCGCCCGACTTGTTAGCTGCCTATAAGAACACAGTGAAAAAATTCTATACTGCCGTCACTAAGGCAAAAGCTACTCTCTTCAACATTTACATTCTCCCTCTGCTCCTGTTGCTCGATGACGTGGGTGTCTTATATACCAACTATGCTGATGACACCCAGGTCATCTTCGAACTCTCGGGCTCTTACTCCACTGACTCGAAAGCCATTTCTGCCATCTACTCCGTCATCCACTCCTGGATGAGTCAGACCTTTATGGCACTGAATGCCGATAAAACAGAGATCCTCATTGACAGATCTAGTCACATATTAAAGAATCTCTGAGGAATATGCGCCATTTACAATTGCCAATGTCTCCATTCCAGTGGCCCAAAGCGTTAAGACCCTCGGTGTTACTATCGACGCCAAACTCTCCATACGCCCACACGTGGCCAAAACCCAAGCATCCTGTGGCTGGATTAACAGGCAACTGTGCGTAATGCGCCCATTTTTATCTGTTAGCAATATGTCTCTTCTCGTATCTGCCCTTGTAAACTCCAGGTTGGACTATTGCAACAGTCTTCTAGCAGGCGCCTCTGCTGGCAACATTGCTGCATTGCAGATCACTCAAAACAGCGCAGTCAGAACTGTGCTGGGTCTATCTAGGCACTTCATCACCGAAGCCCGGAAAAAACTGCACTGGCTTCCCATCAAGCACAGAATATCCTTTGAGATACTCACTCTTACTTGCATTTATTATATGCCTAGACCCTTAGGTATCACAGCGAGGTTACAGACCGCTTCATAAAAAATAATAATTACAGCACAATTATAGTAATGTTGAATCACAAATTATAGCATGGAAAAAGGCATACATAAAAGTTTGTAGGGTAATACAGATACAGTAAAACATACAGGAATATTTAAAAATAAGGAGATAGTGACTTATCTTAATATTGGTTAAATAACCAGGCTTTTAACAGTTTTTGGAAGCCTGTGAATGTATCTTGTTTTTTTGATACTGCCTGGAAGGAAATTTCCAATGTTTAGTGGATAGGTGTCTGAAACTACTGCCCCCTGCTCTGGTGTTTCTGAAACGGGGCATAGATAACAATAGGTGGTTATTAGATCTTAGTGTTCTTGTGTGTTTTCTCTCAGTTATGGCATTATTCAGATAAATGGGGGATTTTTTATGGATGCATTTGAAAAGGACTCTCGCTTCAAGAGGCAGCCAGTGCATGTCTCTTCTGATTTTGGATATGTGTTCGGATTTCCTTATTCCCATGGCGGCCCGTAGGGTCTTATTTTGAATTAGTTGTAGCTTTTTCATGTTAGTAGAAGAGGTGCCGAGTAGTAACACGTTGCAATAATCAAGTCTGGATAGGATTAGAGCCCTGGCAAGCGTAATGCAATTGCTTGAGGTTAGAAACTGGCGGTTTAAGGCAATTAGTTTGGCGGTGTAGGATGTGGTTGAAGAGAGGTTTCAAATGTGTTTGGTCATTGTGAGATTCACATCTAGATAGACACCTAAAGTTTTTACTTGCTTTAGAACAGTTATCATTGTGCCATCTATGTTGATGGAGGAGTAATCAGGGTGGAGTGCGCCAATTTTAGACTGGGAGCCCACAATGAGAATCTCAGTCTTCTCATAGTTGAGGCAGAGGCTGTTAAGCGCCATCCAGTTCTGTATTATGGCATAGATTTTGTTGATGGTAAGGGTATCTTGGGTGTAATTCCCTGAGAGTGGAATGAGGATCTGGGTGTCCTCTGAGAAGTTTGTGTAGATGACGCACACATCGTCTAGGGCTGCAAAGAGGAGTTTTGTGTAGGCATTGTAAAGAGCTGGTGCGAGGCACGGGCCTTGGGGAACCCCAAGGGGACTGGGATGGGGTCTGCAGCTTCTTTGCCGATGGAAACTCTGGGGGTTCGTTCAGCTAGAAAAGATTTAATCCACATAGTGGCGTCTGTAGAAAAGTTGAAATCTTTAGCTAGGGTGGAGCAGAGTTTATTATGGACCACCAGGTCAAACGCTGCATAAAGGTCTAGTAGGAGGAGAACGCAGAGTTTTCCTATGTCCCTGATGGTGTCCATCTGGATTTTCAGGTCCAGAAGGGCTGTTTCCGTACTGTGGTTGGGCCTAAAACCAGATTGTCTGGTGCCTAAGGAGCTGGCTATGTTCCAGATGTGCTTGGACTTGATTATAGGCTATTTTGTCAAGAATTTCGAGCAAAAATGGGACAGTTATTGGCTGGTAGTTGATTGGGACAGTAGGATCTAGAGTTTTTTTTTTTTTAGTAGTGGTGTGACCCCAAGCTTCTTTTATACTGGCCGGTACTAGGTTAGCATTAAAGGAGGCATTGACAAAGTTAGTAATGATGGGTGTGAGGGTAGGGGTGCAGGTTTTAACTACCTACGCTACGACGGTGTCTCCTTTGCAATTCGAGGCTTTGAGCTTAGAGATAGTATTGAATACTGTTTCTTGGGAGACTGGTGTAAAGGAAAAAGGGGGGGGGTTCGAGTTAACGTTGGCATTCTAGATATAGTGATCGTGAAGGATTTGTCAGCTATTAGTTGCCTTTTGGATGTAATTTTGTTTTGCAGAAGATCGATATTAGCGGCAAGTGCCTCTTGAATGGTGGTGCACCACTCTTTGCTAGCCATCGATGTATTGGGTGCTGGAGTCGGGGTTTCTAGTTCTCTCAAAATCGAGAACAATTCTTTGGTATCGGATGAGGCATTACTGATTTGGGCATTAAGGGCATTGGCTTTGTGGGTGATGATAGCTGTTTTGTAGGTTTTATTTGCCGCCTGGAAGGCTATGCCAGACTCTCTAGTGGGGTGTTTTTTTATGGGCATGTTCGAGAGCACGCTTGGTTCTCCTGAGTAGTACCAGATCATCATTAAACCAAAAGCACGAGCGCTTGTCAGTACGTTTGGTTTTAATTGTTATAGGAGCTTTAGCGTTGACCGTGGAAGTGAGGCACTTATGGTAAGTATCTGCTGGTTGGCAAGGGTTGTCACTGGATATTAGCATGGGGTCTAATGCTTTGTTGAGCATGGGGTTCAGATTCTCTGGTGTGGGTTTACAAAGATTTCTGGTTTCTTAAGTCTCAGTAACTTCAAGTTTGGTGGGTGGGGGTTCATTTGAAACCAAGGTAAACTTGATATTGTAGTGATCGGTCTAGTCTAGTGGTGAGATGGCGTCAATAGTTATAGTGGTATTGAGTGACAGGATCCAATCTAATGTTCTTCCTTTGATGTGAGTGGGGGCATGAACAAGTTGTGTAAAGCTCATGTCCTTAAGGGATGAGTGAAGGGCTTCTGATTTTAGGTCTAGGTTGTCATTAAATACTAGGTTTAAGTCTCCAAGGATGATGCATTTGGTGTTGGGTTTCATAAGAGGCGCTAGTACCAATGGGATGTGTGATTCCGGATGGCTGTTAGCATTGAGTGACCTGTAGATTACTACAAGATTGATTGTAGTTTTTTCATTAGTGGTAAATTTAGCTAGCAAGATTTAGTAACCTGCAATATTTTCAATGGGGCAGGATCTCAATTGAAGCTTCGTTTTGGCAATAATGGCTATGCCGCCTGCATGCGAATGTGTGAGGATTGAGACGTCGGGTGGAATTGCTATAGTAGCTGTAGTCAGGAGAGGTCCAGAGGCTTGGTGAAGCCATGATTCTGTGACAACTAGTAAGTCTAGTTGTAGGTTCCATGATGAGGTCGTGAATTTCAATAGCATGTCCCAGAATGGGGAAGAGTGTTTTTCCTCTTGGAGAGTGGGGGCAGGCCAGTTTAGAGAGGCCGTTTTTATGTTCAATATAGTGGCTTCTTGAGCAAGGTATGTTGTTTTGGATGATGCAAAATGGGAACATGACCAAGGTGAACCAGGCTAGCATGATTGGCTTTAATTAAGGTAAGGATGGTAAAGATGCGCTAGGCATGATGGGCTAGGGTTCCAGTGTGGCGCTGGACGCGGCTAGAGCATGAGTTGTTTAGGCTATAAGCTCAGCGGTGCAGGAGGGCGTTCTTCCCTGGGTGGCTATAGGAGAGGAGTACTATGCCTATACTGCACAACAATCAAAGACATTCAGGATTAGCGAGAGATAAAGTCAACATTGCAAAGTGTTGGGTGACATTTCTACATGCAAATAGCAGAACAGATAGTCTTGTAGTCCAACCTCAATTTCACAGGCGAGACATAAGAATAATGCAGGGCACCTTCCGGAATGTCAAAAGTGCACTTGGGTATGTATCCATGGGCATAAGATTAATACTGCTGCAGGGTGGTAGTCCGGCAACTCTTTTAGCTAATATACAAACAGGGGTATTGCTAATTAACTGAGGTGTCGGTTGCTAGATGAGATACATGGTGGCATCATCCAGGAAGCAAAACAGTGGATGGGTTTCCCCTACTTCGCTGGCAGAAGGGAAGCAACAAACAATAATATACAGAAGTCAAGCCAACGGGAAGGAAATGTGTTCACTCAAAAAACATTGTTCCACCGAATAGAGGAGGGAAAGTACCCTTGTGCACAAAACAGGTCACCACACAATACAAGAAATTATATAAAAAACTATATTTATTTAAAAAAATATTGTTTTTTATAGAATTTCTTGTAATGTGTGGCGACCTGTTTTGTGCACAAGGGTACTTTCCCTCCTCTATTCGGTAGAACAATGTTTTCTGAGTGAACACATTTCCTTTCCGTTGGCTTGACTTCTGTATATTATGGCATCATCCAGGAAGACATATTGATAATGAATCTATATGAAGAAATAATAAACGTTATAGACACTGCGCAGCAAGAAATGCCGTCCATGCTACTGGTAGTAATCTAGCGCAAATGGGCATTATCAAAACAGTCCGTATGTACGGCATATAACAAATTGGGACACGTGGGCATTCGTAGATACAATCTGTATATACAGCAGATTTAGATGAGCTGGGCAACTACAAATATGGCGCAGTAGGTTGAGCGACACGTACAGTGGTATGTCCAGCAGTTCTACTGCTTGTGAGAAGATGACTAATACACTACTCACCAGTAATTTGTAAGGGGGAGATTGTTCTAGTCTGTAATGGCTCGCAGATCGGCGAACAGGAGGCAAACAGGGCCTTTCTCCTGGCCTTCCTCCGCAGACGTCTTCCACCTGTCGGCAAAGCCTATTGGCTGAAGAAGGTGATGGTTGCTTAGCAACCTAATGTTACGCTCACCTGGTATCCACAGGGACGCCACCCAGCCGGGTTACTCGCTGGTATGCTTCTCAGCTTTGCCCTGATGTTGTCTGCGGGGAAGGTTCTGCCTTGTGGTAGAATTAGGCGTGCTCTCCGTCCTGCCTTCTTTGCAGGGGCGTGTTGTCTTTCATGGGCGAGTGTGGTCCAGTTACTTCACTGACGCCGGCCTGTTTTATATTGTTCAGGTAGGTCTTATTGCTGTTCTTTAGTTTTGTTGCTATCCTGCATGCCTTTCTTTGTTCAAAATGTCTCTTTTTTCTGCCTTAGGTATGCAGAGCTTCAGCGCAGCGAACTGGCTTGGTTGAGCCCCGCTGGTAAATGATGGCGCATTAAGAGCGCTATGATGCGGTAAGTAAGCGCTATGCGCAGCACTGCTAAGTCTTGCCTTTGCTAACCTGTGTTTTCCTTCCTTGTAAGTTGCTGCTTCAGCGCGAGTGGAATGTCCGGAGTGGTGCCAGCCGAGAGGCGACCAGCCAGGTAAGCCTTTTGAGCAGTTCGTAATTTGTAAATGTCTCTACAGCTTTCTTTAATGTTGCCTCCATCTTCCACTTTCAGGTCGTTCTGTCCGGGAGGCGTGCAGATTCGAGGAAGCTGTTCTCAGTAGCTGCGAGTGTTTAAAGATGAAGACTGCAGGTAAGATGCTGCTGCTAATGATGTTCCTTTTTTCTCTTTGCAGGTTCTGCTTCTCCGAGGTTTGAGGGAATAGCTGGACACGGCGAGCGTCACGTTGCAAGCTGCAAAGTAACGCGAAGCATGTTCTGTAGTCAGGATGTGGTTTATATAGCCCAGGTAAAGTAGTACTAGGGAAAGTAGTTCCAGGCCTGCCGCACCCAAAACACTAGACCGCATAGCTTGGTTCTTAGGGAACCAAGCTATGTGGATGCCTCCATGTTCGCTGACAATACAATAAAGTAGTTCCCAAGCACATTGTTGTTCATGGTGTATGAGCCTGGCGCCATAGGCGTCAGGACTGGCCCCATGAGGGCTTTTGAAGAGGATGCAAGGCTCTAGAGGCCCGAGTCCTGACTCCACCTGGCCAATGGGTTTGCCAGAGGGGGTTATGGGCGAGGGTCGTGACACCTAATTGAGCCTCACTATGGGCCTGAGTAGCGCCGGCCATCTTTGAATGGGCGACGCTGGATCGATGCAAAGTAGGTGATAAAAAAAGGGGTTAAATCGCTTTTGCACAGAATAGTGATCCTGTAGTTGCAGCAGATGACTCGGAGCGTAGTTGAGCAGCGCTTTAGCGTAATATCAGTCGAACGCTGTTGGAATTGGCTGGTAGAGATTCTTTCAAGATGATCAGTGGCAAGCCTTGTGCCTGGCTTCAGGTAACAGTGCGGCGAAGGAGGGAGAAGGGCTCTGGCCCATTCCGCCTCACGGGGGTGCAGAGGATACTTGAACAACTCTGCACCCATCTACTTGACACAGTGCATCCAGCGCTATGTCCCTGGTCGATCACTCAAGTCTACTGAGCAGGTCAGGCTCAGTCAGCCTCGTTTTCGCTCAGGTAAATTTGGAAAAATCAACTTTAGTGTCACTGCGCCCGCTCTATGGAACCCACTCCCTCTTCACCTTAAGAGCTCCACCTCACTGGTTATCTTTAACAAGAGCCTTAAGACTCATCTCTTTAACACACCCTAGTCCCTGACTAGCTTGTTGCCTTCTTCTTGTCTCTGATTTTCTCTGTTTCTACTGATTGTTTCTGTCTTGTATTGTTTTTGTGTGTGCCGTGAGGCCTGCGGGCGATTTGGCGCATCATCATGAATTAAAATAAATAAATAATGGGTGACCTTTTTATGTCTGTCCATAGTGCACGGTTGGAGTTAGTTTCCTATAACCTTTGGGCTTAGGCTGGGCTGCCCCATCGGGCTTCCCTGTTAATTTCTCTTTAATGTACTTGGGTGAACTACTGTTCCCAAGGGATAAAGGGGAGATTTTCATCCCGGTTACATTTTATATAGTGAGCCAGCACAACCCACCTTGGATGCTGGAGGGATACAATGTATCACCTTGCTTACTTTACCTATAGCATTTTTGTTACAGTTGCAAGTTTACTTGAATGGCTGGTGGCAGTGGTTTTACCTTAGTGACTTTTAGTATTACTCGCAGGCTGTTAATCCAGTCTCAGTAAGGCACTAAGGGCCACCATTCTGCAAGAATCGTGGGTTCATTCGTTTAGCAATTTTTAAAGTATCCTTGATGCTTCTGAGGTCCTCACCTGCAATTCTAGGTGGGAAAGACCTCAGTGGAAGTTGTGTCTTCGTCAGGAATCCTTTCTATTCCCCGCCCAGGCTTCAGAGTGTCTGAGAAGGCAGGAAAGCGAGGAACGAGTCCAAACCTCTGCAGCCCTTTGTCTTTCACCTTACCTGAAAGGAACCAACTCCCAAGGGGGTGGGGGGCTGGCTGTCCTGATGGGACAGACAAAGATAGAAGAAAATATCCTGAGCAAGAGCATGTGGCATTACATGGCCGAAGCGAAACCCAGGAGCGCTGGTGAAAATCGGCCCATTCACGTTGACGCGGAAAAGGGGACTGAGGAGTGGCGCCGTTGGGCAAGTCAGTAGTGCAGTATGGAGGAAAGGGGATGGGACGTAGGTGTAAGCCGGTAGCTCACTCATCCTTCGGGCTGATGCAATTGCTTCTAAAAAGATGTTTTTTAGAGTAAGACGTCTTAAGGGACAGGTGTGTAAAGGCTCTAAAGGAGCTCCTATCAAAACGTTTAACACTAAGTTAAGATCCCAAAGTAAGACTTGAAACGGGATTGCAGGGAAAACATTAGTCAGTCCCTTTAAGTCTGGCTAAGGGGACACTTGATGGCTAAGACGTACGGGGCATTGAAAGAAATAAGGAAGGCGCTGGACCGGTCCGAACAAGTGCTGAGGGATCTGGAGATATTGCATACGGTGAGTGGTAATGAGGCTCATCTACAGGACATCTCCAAACAGCTTACGAAATTCAAGTTGCTGGCCGAACGCTAACTCTTATGTCCTTCGACATATTTCCAGGAATTATGGCGAAGGAAATCAAGCCAGCCGTACACTTGCGAAGCTCATAAAAGCCAAGCAGTGGTTGGAGGCACATCACCAGCATAACAGCAAACACAGATACAGCATCCACCGAAGAGCTACATGACTATATGCACTAATTCACCATGCCCAAAGTAGACGAAACAGATAAGGCTACCTTAGATCTTCCCTTAACTATTGAAGAGATAGAATTGGCCATCACAGAGCTACATGCGGGTAAGACCCCCAGTTCAGATGGCATACCAGCCGATCTCTAAGACTTTCAGAGCAGAACTCGCCCCTAATCTACTGGAGGGATGGGAGGAGGTGGTGAGAATAAGGGTATTCCCGAACTCCATGCAGGAAGCAATAATGACGGTTTTCCTCAAGCCGCACAAACCGCCCCAAGTCCTACCGTCCTCTTTCACTAATTAACTCGGATGCTAAGATATATGCCAAGGCAATCGCTAACCGGCTGTTAAGACACATGAATAAATTAATCCACCCAGACCAATCGGGATTTATCCCTACCCGGTCCACCGCACTGAACCTCAGGACATTTTTCGCCATCACATCACAACTGGACTCGTCAGCCAAGACCATAGCGGTCCCACTAGATGCTGAAAAAGCATTTGACTCTGTATCCTGGAATTATATGTATGCCATTCTTGACAAATTGGGATTCGGCCCGGTACTTACCAGCTACATTTGTGTTCTTTACACAGAACCTTCAGCAATGGTCAGAACAAATAAATCCCCATCAACATGCTTTGTACTGGGAAGAGGTACTAGACAAGGTTGTCCGCTGTCTCCCCTTATATTTGCCCTTACCATAGAAGGCATGGCAGCAAAGCTGAGACATGAACATGCATGGACAGTAATGCAGGAAATAACATTTGCCAGATACTCAGGGTACAAGGTTAACCAGGCCAAATCTGAGATTTTCACGCTCACACCCACCACAGTGCAATCCCGGCCCTATACACCAACAATTATGATCCCTATTTGACCTTACTGGAACACAACTCAGGGTATGGGATAAACTCCCAATATCATTATACAGGCGAATAGCGCTTCTTAAAATGGTGGTGGTGCCTAAACAACTATACTTGTTCTGTAATATTCCGATGTGGTCAGGCAGGATGTTCTTCCAGAAATTGCTGGCATCTGGCTTTGTCTGGGATGGCGGTGCAGTTAGGTTACAATGGCCCAAAATGTGTGAAAGGTACGAGACAGGGGGAATAGCGGCCCCAGATGTCCTACCATACTACCAAGCAGTTCAGTATTTTGCAAAATGAGCTTGGTCAGTCAAAGTGAAAGCGCACGCACATATACAGGCAGAAAAATGTGCGGCATTACCGCTGAACCTACAGGGTATGCCTTTTGCCAAGGCTAGGAGACACGGGGGAGGTAGACCCTGTAGGCTCCACAGTGAGCTTGGTCTAAACTGCTCGAGAGAGTTTGGTGCGTTGACCCATATTGTCCCCACACCCCGGTGTGGAATCATCCCGATCTTGTGCCCACACTAGACAAGGCCATGCAGAAAAGATGGTATCCAGGTAAGGAAATGCGCTTTGGAGACCTATAACTAGACGGAAAATGTGTGTCCCTGGGAGATGCCCAGGCAAAGGTGGGAGCTGGGCTGGTCACGACATTGCAATACTGCACGCTAAAAATCAGCCTGTAGAAAGAAATGGCACTCATTTCCGGAAGAAAATTCCCACCCGCACACCAATTCTTAACTGAGGTCATGATGGCAGAGGGCTTGGTGGGAGGAATCTCCACCCTTTAAAGGCAGCCCAACGCCATACCCCTTCCATAAATACGATGAAAGCTATATGGGAGACATATCTGGGATTCCCCATATAAGAGGCCCAATGGACGAAATACTGCCAACGCACCAAATCAGTCTCTATATGCACCAACTTTAGATAGATCCAGTTTAAGATATTGAACCACCTGCACATCACCCCGAGTAAGATAGCAAAATTGAATCCCTCGTTGAAGCCAACTTGTCCCAAATGCCAGATCCAATCGGCAAGCTCATTTCACATATACTGGGACTGCCCCCCTGATCAAACAGTTCTGGAGAGAAGTCGCTGAAACGGTGAGTGATGTCATCGGCATCCAGATTCCGGCAACCCCACTAAAATACCTACTTGGAGACACAGGGAAAGTCTCAATCAAAACAAGACGTCTTTTCGCTGTGGCAGGGGCAATCGCCAAAAGGAACATTCTCCGGGCCTGGAAGGCCAAAGCTGCCCTCACCAGACAAGCGTGGTTAAAGGACTTAATATATGTTCAGGAGACCGAGGAGGCCTATGTCAACAGTGTTACGGCCACCTGTAGACAAAAAGACATAAGGGCCCCTCTGAGGAGATACCTTGAGTCAACCCCTGATACGTCAGATAGCTTCTCATTGTATTCCCAAAACCGAATGCTTGAAAAATGTACTCTTCATTTAAGTGTCGCACTTGCTTTGCACTTGCCATATTCAAATAAAGATTAAACAAAAAAAAAGTAAGATACTTCCTCTGAAGTGCGCTTAAAAATAGAAAGCGCTGCCAGATATCCCTTGATGGTTACAATCTGGAGCCCCAGATTTGCCAGATGTAATAGAAAGGATAACACCATTGGTGTATTACATGTAAAATGGTCAACATTCTTATCTCTACCCCAGCTGAGCAGTATAGCTTGCACTTCGGTTTACACCGGTCACAAACAGATCCACTTGAGGGATTGCCCAAACGGTGAAGATCTCTTGAAGGACTTCCTGAGCTAGTTCCCACTCGCGGAAGACTGTGCTCTGCCTGCTCAGAGCGTCTGCCGTTGTGTTCTTTTCTCCGGCTAGGTGAACTGCCAATGGAGAGATTCCTTCTTGTATTGCCCAGAACCAGAGCTACATTACCTCTATGCAGAGTGGTAATGGCCCTACACCACCTCTCATGTTGAGGTAGTACATGGCCACGGTGTTGTCCGTCATTATCAGGACAGTCGTTCCTCGTACAGATGGCAGGAAGGCCTTCAGCGCTAGGCTGATTGCCCTCAGCTCTAAATGGTTGATATGTAGTTTGGGCTTGAATGGGACCAGCGACCGATGATTGTCAAATCGTTGGTATGGGCTCCCCACCCCGTGAGTGTGGTGTCTGTCACTACGGTTATCTCCGGCCATGGTTGCCAAAATGGTTCTCCTTTCAAGATGTTCTCCCGACACCACTGAAGATCCAGTGAGACTCTGCTCAGGATTTGTAAAAGGTCTGGCATCCTTCCTGAGAATTGTGACCACTGGGTCCTGAGAGCCCATTGGAGAGATCTCATTCTCAGGTGAGCCTCTGGCACCAGAAAAATAAACGCCATGGGGCAGAGAAACCTTACAAAATCGAAGGCCGGTAGATGCTGGGGATTCTGGAATTTGGCCACCATCTGCGAAATGTCTGGGGCTCTCACATCTGGTGGCAAGGCTTTTCCCAAGGATGAATCCAGGACTGCTCTGGTGAATTGGAGTCTTTGTGATGATATCATGTGGGACTTCTTTAAGTTGAGGGAGAAGCCCAGTCTGAAGGGAATGGCAGGTATAGCCTAGCTGTTCCAGGGCTTGCTCTGGGGAACTGGCCCGATCAGCCATTCGTCTGGGTAGGGGTAAACGTGAATTCCACCTCTCCTGAGACTTGCTGCCACAACCACCATCAGTTTGGTGAATACCCTCGGGCAGAGGTCAGCCCAAATGGCAGAACTTGAAACTGATAATGAGAACCGCCAACGGCGAACCTCAGGTACTGCCTGTGCTTGTGATGGATCAGCACATGAAAGTAAGCAACCTGAAGGTCCAATGATATCATCAAATCCTGAAGCTGGAGGGCCTGATGGATCTGAGAAAGGGTTACCATCTTGAACTTGTCCTTCCTGACGAACTTGTTCAAGTCTCTTAAGTTCAAGATGGGTCTCAATCCTCTCTCCTTATTGGGGATTAGAAAATACGGGGAGTACCAACCCTTATTCCTCTCCGCTACAGGTACTGGTTCTCTAACACCTTTCTCTAGCAGGGTTAAAATCTCCTGCATAAGTAGCTGATCTGGAACTTTCAAAGAATTGTTCCCCAGTGGAGGACTGAGGATTTTGCAGAAAATGGAGGCAGTAACCTTGGGCAACTGTTTCCAATGCCCGAGCATCTGAAGTAATAGTCTGCGATTCTGTCAGATGCTGTGATAATCTGCCTCCTACTACAGTCTTGTCTATCAAGTCCTCACAGGTTTTGGAGCGGCTGACGCAGTGGCTGTAGGTAAAGAAGCTGCTGCGTTCTTAGTACCTCTTCCTCGTCCATCGCAGGGGAATCTTTTGTCCTCTTTGAGCTGGCTGTCCCTGCGCCACTTCCATTTGTGGAGCAATGACGAAAGGACCTACACCTACAGGGTGTACCTGTGGGCGGTTTGGAGTTTGTCTTCTAGCAGCCCCAAGGGATTTGGCTGCTGCCTTGGAAGTTTGCAGCTTCTACCAACTTTCATCAGCTTTGTTTCCAAATAAATGTGTGCCTTCAAAGAGCATGTTGAGAAGCATTGATTGTACGTCTGGGGCAAATTTGCGCATCACTGTACTAGCCGCCATAGCTCTGATGATACCGTCAACAGAATCAAGACCAGTCTGGAGAGATTCGCACATTGCATCTTTCCCATCCTTGGCAATGTTTAGGAATCCGTCTCGCTACTCCCCTACAGGGATATGGTCAGATGCCATAGAAATGCACTCCCAAAGGGTGTTTGTGAACCTTGCACGTAGCATTGGCCAACTTCAAGGCCATACTCACAGCCAAAAAAAACCTTTTTGGCCATGGCGTTGTAACGTTTGAGGTATCGTAGGATAGGCATTTTGCCTACTTGTGGAGGTGGCCACCTGAACCACCAGGCTTTCTGGTGTTGGGTGCTTAGACAGATAAAAAGGTCAGAGCTTGAAACTCTGTACTTTGCAGTCAGCTTTTTATTTACAGCTGGAAGGACCTCTGGCGCATCCCAATTAGCAGCCACACGCCTTTGTCAGGCTTGATGAAAAGGAACAATTGGGTCCTCTTATGGCCCTCTGTCCAAGATATTGGTAAGATCATCTTGTTCAAAGACTGGTGTAGTCTTGGCCACCCCATGTATTCCATAACACTTCACATCAGTTGCCTGCATGAACCTCAGCATGGTCAAATCAACCCCTGGAGAGGGGTCTATTCCACTAGCCTCATGAAGGCATTCTTGCAAGTTTTTCATGTGTGAATCCTCTGAAATGTAACCCAAAGGGTCTTCCTTCATCAGAGGATTCCTTTGCATCTTCATATATAGAGGGATTTAAAAAAATCTGAGCGTGGCAAAAGAGTAGAAGACTTTTCAACTGATGTTGACATTATATTTGTTGTCACAGGAGCCAAAAATGTCAGAATTGGGGATGAGGACGTTGATGGCTTCGACAGTTGCGTCAAAGGCTTTGACGGTTGCGCTGTTGGCCTTGACGCTCAAGGTGTCGATGACTTCTCCACAGTTATCGGCGCCGATGACAGCAATGGTTTAAGTCCTCGGTGGACTTTTTCTCGACTCGAAGGATTGGATCGCTCCCTAGGAGACTGGGCCGCCGGATCCGAAGACCCACAGCTCATGTGCTTCTGAGGTCTTTTGACCGGAGCATGGCCTTTAGGTGTAGTCAAGGGGGGCAAGGCCGCGTTCTCGAAAACACTTAAACATTCGGAGCCTAAACTCTTCCTACTGGGCCGGTTAACTAGATTTAGTGGGGGCAAACGACAAGTTCCGGTGAACTTGAAGACGAGGAAGATGGCGATCTATGGCAGCATTTCTTTCCATGTCTCGTGGTCGACGAATGGTGTGAACCACTTCGTGACCGGGAATGTTTTGTTTTTTTCGACAAGGAGAAACTGGTGACTCATCTGAGGTTTTTTGTTTTGATGGAGATGAAGGGGAGTTTTGGGCCTTCCCTGCCGCAAACTTCCCTCTATGCTCTCTCAGGGCTTGGCCGTCAGATTTGCAGTAGAGGACAGATGAGTCGACCCCAGGCACTACAGGCAGATCCTGCGAGGGTCCATCACGGACATCTTTGCACCGCAGTCAAAGCATTTTTTGAAGCCGGATCGAGGAGTGGATGATGCCGAAGACTAAGCCATTTCACGTCGGAACTCGAGAATTAAACAAATTATCGAAGAAGATTCGAAGATATTCCTGTCAGGAAACGAGGCGTACCGGATCCGAAGCGCAAGTGTGGAAAAACGGAACTGAAGCCAAAAGGTGCAACGCGTGCTACATATACCTACAGTGACGTCGACATTGAGTCGACAGGCATCGATACACAGCGCCCTGCTGAAAAAATGTTTCTGAAGCAGCAAAGTTGGACATTGGAAATATCAAAGATAAGGAGTACATGGGAGGACACAATCCATTCAAAACTGTATTATACTCTTAAAAGTATACTGGTATAACTAGCTTTACGGTAGCAAATAGTTATGTACCAATAGGTCAATTACTATCCTTGAAAAAACATTGTGTCTTTCTTAAAGTGTAACTGGGTTTTGATTTCCCTGATTTGCTCAGTGCATTCTAAAATAGTGATTTAGTTTTCATACTTCTCATTGAGTAGCTTGAGGTCCCTCCAGGAAGTATACAAGTTTTACCATCTCTGAAATGAGTTCTTAAAAGTAGTGTTTCAAGGTGGTTATGTGATTCATAACCGAGTGTCACTGCAGGACATACAAGGTGAACTACCCTTGAAATACTGATTGTATTCTAAAAGTAAATCTAACCTGGTCTTATTCCCCAAGAATAGTATATTACTATCCTGAATGTGTAAACTTTGGTTTGACTCACCTTGACTTGCTTATTGCTCCTCTAAATAAGGTTATACCTTGGTTTGCATACCATAGGTATTGAAATGATTTTTATGATTGTGTTTATATGATGTTCTAGTACTTACTCAAGATTTATCTGGCTCTACTTGAATTTAAATAAAACCTTTATTTGTACAATACATGTTTGTGTTTCTTTGGACCATATGTTTGCTACAATTTCTTTGGACCAAGTTACAGCCCTCTCTCCTAAATTAAGCCTGGCTGTTTTGTCCATGTTACCACATTCACAGGTGGTACAGCCTTATACCATGGGTGGAGCTTATGTTCTGCCTCAGATGTATGGTTTTATGAAGCCCTTATTTGGACTTTAGAGCAACTGTCCTAACAGGCTCCTGTTAGGGGGATGAGATTGTGTAAGTCATCTGCGTAGTTCATGAAGGAGATGCCCAGAGAGTCCAGTGAGAAGCGTGCTACCGATGTCAAACAGTGGCAAAATGTTTTGGTTCACAAGATCAAACGCCGCTGAGAGGTCAAATAGGAGCAGGAGTGAAAGTTTTCCTGTGTCAATGGCATCATCCAGTTGATTCTTTAGTTCAAGGATCGCAGTTTGTTCACTGCCTGCGGCAGAAGCCGGATTGGCAGGGACTGAAGTGGAGTGGTCTTTTAAAAATGCCTGGATTTGGGTGTAGGCAACTCTCTCAAGGATTTGCAAGAGGACTAGGACAGGAGTAATAGGTCGGTAGTTGGTGTGGATGCCTGGGTCAAGTGAGTTTTTTAGCAAGGCGCAATTCCAGGATTCTTTGCGGGTTGAAGTGACGGTGTTTGCAGGGAAGGAGGCCTTGATGACTGTAACTGGTGGAGTGAAAGTGAAACCCAATTTACAAGAGCACCCCTTAAATATGTTGGGGTACCCCCTGATCATGCTCAAAACAGAGTAAATGCACATCTCTAGGGAATTAAGGCCATGAGTCCATCTTGCAAGAGATAACCTTCAATTCTTACAAAGATGAGGACTGGGGGAATGGCAGAGGACTCTGCCATTCCGACCAGCATTCTGTCTTCCATGGCTGGCTCCTGCAGACGTAATGGCAAGCAGGCGCCTTTATACTCTTCAACTTGGTCACTGGATACCGGCAGAGCTCATCCAAAACTGTTCTTCCTCAAAAGAGATGCTGCAGTTCTTCCTTCTGGCATGGCTGGCTTCAGTTTGGGACAAGCTACCTAACATTATGCTGCCTATGTAGGAATACATGGTCGCTTTTGCATAATTTGCTACATTATAAACATTCAATCAAACACATCTTCCCGCCATTCTCTCAACACTTCATTCAACATAATTAAATTTGATCTGGTCCAGTAATTGCTACAAAAAACCTGTTTTCCTAGTACTCTATGTTGTGCATTGAATCTTTTTTAGTCTCCTTTGGCTTGTGATGGACAGGGAACAGCTGCTGAGTTACCTTGTGCTCTCTGCCAGCCTTAGCCTCAGTGACGCAACACTGCATGAGCTCTGTGATCCATTTTTAGGGCACACCACATTCCTTATTGGCAAAAGCGCCTGCTTTGAGATTTTAAAACTACACAAAATAATATTTACACAGGTTTTCAACTAATGGTTATTTGCACCTTATATTTAATACCATTTTCATTCAGTGGCTGGCCACACCTGTATGTGATTATATTTACATGAAAAAAGCTTTCTCAGTGCTTTAGTGCTTCGAGAAGTCTTGCCTCGTTGAAAAGCGCTTGAGGGGTGTAGGAAGGGACTAGCCAAAGTGCTATCTTCTCCCCAACATTCCCCCCTTTCGTTACTTTTACAGTAACAAACTCATCCCTACCCGACATATCTACAACCCCAGAAATATTAGTTTGATTTTGCTGTTTATTGTATAGTTGGGTGTTTTAGATCCTCCAATGCCTCATTCCTGGCCAACAGAAGCCAAACTTTATCGTTCCCCTCCTTTTCTTTCTGGTTTATTCTCTCTGCTGTTGTGTTCCCCAGGAATCTGCCTTGTCCCCAATTCTCTTCAATATCTACATCTGTCCTCTTTTGTGTCTCATCCGCTCCTTCAGCATCAGTTGCCATTCGTATGCCGATGAGACCAGGATCCTGATCCGGTTAGATCAGGTCAGGTTGAGGTGTCGTTGTGCCGGTCGCGGTGCCCGACTGCTGTTGGGGCTTGGATGAACCACAATTGGCTGTAGTTGAATGGAGACAAGACAGAGGTGCGGATGGTGGGCTCTCCCCCTGACCCATCACTCTGGGTGTCCTAATTTTGGCCTCTCTCCCTTGGTTCCCTTCCAATCCCTACTGAGAAGGTGAAGAATGTAGGCATTGTGATGACTGTCGATGGACCCACAGGCGGCGGCAGTCTCAGTCTGGCCACTTTCACCTAAAAATTCCCAAAATGATTTTGCCATTTATCCCTGCTCACCTTCGTCTGCCGGTAGAGGCAGCCTTAGCACTAAGCCGGCTTGACTACTTCAACTCCTTGTATCTTGCCCAACCGAATGGCTTAGTGCAGCAGCTTCACTACTTGCAGAAAATGGCTGCCTGGGAGGCAACTGGCTCCCCTTATGGAGCTCACATTTTGCAGGTCTGGCGTTGACTCCATTGGCTGCCTGTCAAACAGCACATTGCTTTCAAGGCCCTTTGCTTGGTGCACAGCGCTCTGCATAATTAAGGGGCAGAAAATCTCTGTGATAAGTTCACCTGCTACTGCCCTATACGAACTTTAATATTGGCAGGTGCTAGTTTGCTTGTAGTTCCATCCTTCCGGCACGCTCGCATCGGAGGTAGGGCTTTTTCAGTGACTTCGGCACAGCTATGGAACAGTCTCCTGCTGGTCATGAAAACACTCTAATCATATGGTTTTTAGAAAAGTGCAGAAAACTTATCTGTTTGGTTAACTTATGCTTGAGTCCTGCCTCTTCCTCTCTCTAGGGGCATGTCGTCTTTGGGGTACCATGCGCTCTAAAAGTGCTACTAACATAACATCATCTTTGCACTATTAGGGACTATAGGAATACATCTGAGACCCCATTGGCACGTGCAGAAGAGAACCAAAAAGAACACGATCACAGGAATCAGTCATTTTACTGCTGCCACCAGCCATGAAAAGACCCAATCAAAGGCAAGCGATAGCTAATCTGTGTTCTGAACCCCACATTCTTTCTTCATTTGAACACCTAGATTGTGCACCGCCTTGATGACGTGGGATAGGCACCCATTCTCAGCATCCTGCGGGGGTATAAAAGTGCAGCAGCTGCTTGTACCTCAGGAGCCGAAAAAAATCTCCACTGAGCTAAAAAGAGTAGCGTGCAAGAGTCTTGAGACGGTTTGATCTCTTCTTTCTTCCCTGCTGTTGAAATCGTACTTTTTTCTGGCAGCATACCAAATTCTTGTGTGATCTGCAAGCTTCTTTAGGTGCTAGAGTGGCCGTTGGCACCTCGACTGGCATTTCTTCTCCCTTCAGGTGTTCTTCCAGGATTACTAACAGTGCTGAGTGCAGGGTGGCCAGTGAACACATGCCTCTCCAAGATGGTAGGAGTTGCAGGTAGGCTTGTTGGCCATAAACCCAGTAGTAATCCATCACTGCTACTGTACCTTTTGTCATATCAGGGATCACAAGAGTGTGGTTGTACTAAGTTCAAAATGTTTGGCTCCATCTATTCGCACTGGCTTCTTCATTGTTGCAATCCGTGTCAGCCTTGTGATGTGGTGGGACCATATTTGCGCACAAGAAGTCTCTATTTGGGATATTGCTTCTCCGCTGTACACGATCAGCCCATCTGCCAGGCAAAGCACTGCCCTGCCATTTGTCAATGTCATTTGAGTAACCTCCCAAGGAGAAATATGGCCGGCAAAAAGTGAGACATTTTGTGATTGGGTTTTTGTTTCATAGATATATTTATGCTAGCATTATTTTCCAACTGTCCACCCACCCCACCCCTGTTTATACGGCCACCCCACATAACAAACATCCCTTCATCCATTCAACAACCAAAACCAGTGTCATACAAAACATAGTACTTTCTATAATACATAGTTCCTAGAACAAATTACGTTTGCCTTAATCTTATCCCGGTCAGCCATCTTTGCTTATTCCTGGAGAGGAGAAAAAAGGTGATGAGAGAAAGAGAGAGAAAGAGAGAGAAAGAGAGAGAAAGAGAGAGAAAGAGAGAGAAAGAGAGAGAAAGAGAGAGAGAGAGAAAGAGAAAGAGAGAGAAAGAGAGAGAAAGAGAGAAAGAGAGAGAAAGAGAGAGAAAGAGAGAGAAAGAGAGAGAAAGAGAAAGAGAGAAAGAGAGAAAGAGAGAGAGAGAGAGAAAGAGAGAAAAAGAAAGAGAAAGACAGAGCGAGACCCTTTTTCCACCAGAGCCGACCAGATCCTAGAGCTTCAAAAAAATAAAAATAAATTGAAAAATCTAATAAAAATTGACAAAAGAAAAAATGGAATAAGAAAAAAGCAGGCGTGTGCCACTGCACACCACCGAGGCATGGATCCTCAAAAATGTCTCTTCTTTGGCTATGCCTTTACTAAACTTTGCCTGGTCTCAGGTGCTCTTAGGACATCCGAGAGATTCACCCAATATCTAACTCCTTCATAAGGACGGCGAGGGGAGTACAGAACACAACCTTATATAGACCTTTAAACCTGGGGCTGATCAGTTCCCCAGATAACAATGGTCCAGATGTAATATGGGCAATGCTGTGTATTGAATTATGGTCTTGCTTTCTACAGGGGTGGTCACTATTTCTCCCCCTTTTTACAGTGTCCCACTACCGTTCCTGTTGGCGTCCGTCCAGCCCCCTGGTGAATTATTTATGACTCTCAACATATAATATGTCTCCTTCCGTCAATGCATGAGCCGTTCATCAGAGTGGGGAAAATAAATAAAACTCCTGTATATAATCCGGAGTTGCTAAAACAGGGGCCGTGCAAATAGCTTAAATTGTCTAGTCATTTTGTCAGTCCATTCAAATGTACCTTTAAGGCCTCTATCCTTCCCTGGCTTTATAACAGTGGCCTTGTGTAGACTGCGTAGTGTACGGTCCATGCCCTACAATAATTACATAAGCCCACAAAACTGCTACATTTCCTTACCAGTACTGACCCTAGGGGCGGTGCATACTGCCACCGCCCTATATGGTCAAAATTCCCCATTGCAAAAATGAATTGTCCCAAGAATAGTACCTCCTGGTGGCTGTATTATAGCTTCTTTTTATCTGCGTTTAACTGCCTTGAACCCTTTGTGAGGCAGAAATTGCAATAATGCAACAGAACCTCTCCTGCACGGATGATCCTTTTCACTACATACCAACCGATCATTCACATACTGGATGATTGTGCTAGGCACCTGACTTCAATGTAATCTGTACTGGGGTCACAACTCTCAGTAAGCCAACATCATGTGGATTAACAGACCATAATGGTGCTGGCACATATTGCATGTCCTCCTCAAAAAATAAAAACGACTGGGTCACCACTGGCATCAGGGGGCACTATACCTTCCTATACTGCACCATGATATCAAAGGGGATGCAGATTGCCAAAATAATCAGCCCATTTTCAGACCCTCCAGTTTATAGCGATTTTTTTTTAAAAGTAATCTGCAAAAATTACTGTTTTTAAAAAAAGAATACTCGGGGTACCAGGTTCTCAATTTTTTTTTTTTTTTTTACACAAGAAATGAAATGTGCTAACACATCTCATCACTTGCGCCCCAAAAAAGTGCAGCCCAATCCACAAGGGACACATTTTATATGCACGCCCATTTAGATGGCCTTTTTCACCTCCTTGATCAAATAAATTGCCGTTTGTCAATTTAAAAGCGCATCCCTCATTTCCAAAGCAAGATGCACTTTTAAATGTGCAGAAATTGTAGGCAACCCTACGCGCACGGGATGTGGGGCTGCCACTGCATGACAGGGTCTTTCCTGACCCTGTCATGCATTTCTTTTAAGGTATGAACCGCTGCTGTGTCGCTTGCATTTCTGTTCCTCAAACAGGATAAAAATGCATTTTTTGGGGTCGCATTTTACAGCGGCAGGCACCTGGAGGGCCTGTCCCTGTGAAAGGCGCTGAGAGTTTGCAGAACACTTTCGGGAGAGCGATTCTATTCAAAGTACTGCCCATTTTGATGACAAAATCTATCGAATGTTACAATTTTACCTATTTCGTCCAGTGCTATTCAGTATTTATAAAAATCGATCGAACATGTGTTGCGGGGGTGTCACCTGTTCAGTATTTTTGGTCTAGGGTGGTAGCAGAAGTGTTTTCCCCTTTTTCCTCAAAATTGGAGGTGGGGACAGAAAAAAAAGAAAATAACGAAAAAGGGACCCTGCGGAGTCGGATCCGACCCGCGTTAGAGGGACGGATCTGGCACCGCAGGGTTTCAGGGGAAGCGGCAGCGACCAAGCAGTTAAGTAGGGGAGGGGGTGGGGTGGTGGTGAAAGGTACATTTTGGGCTGTTTGGCTGAAGTGCAAATCAATTTGCAGCAAAATTGTCTACGGTCAATTCCGCAGCAAATAATTACACTTTGGTCAAACAACCCAGAACACCATTCAAGGCAGCTGGCCAGCGCACAATTTGCGCTACAGGTCAAACCTGTGGAAATGCGCTGGTCACATTTGAGAATAAAGTGACCTGCCCATTTACAAAAATGGGTTGTCTAAAAATAGCATATCCTCCGTTCCTTTTTTAAATGCCCCATTATTTGAGGAACTGGGACAAAATATACATGAGCCAGAAAGCAGAGAGGAAGCGGTTGGCCAGAAAGAGGCAGTGAGCTGCAGATTGGGAAAAAGGATGAGGAAAGAGTGCGATAGAATGGGAGAAAGGATGCAAGAAGCAGCACAAAAGAATGAAGGACTGTATATTGCGGGAGGAATTGTAGAGTGTAAGGTGTGAGTTGGGAGTATGATTTGGAGTGTAGCAGGGGCTGGGCAGTGCAAATTGTGACTGGACAGTGTGACATAGCACGTGAGTATTTGTATGACAGAGAGAGAGAGGTTAAGGAATGTAAGTTGTGATGGAGAGTTGGTGAGGTGTGTAGGTGAGAGGTGTTAGGTGTTTGGGGGAATGGAGAACAAAGAAGGGGAATATTTTCAACATTACAATTGATAACGATCAATTTAGTTAATACTATTAAATAGGCATGAACATTAATCCAGAAATGTAGCCAAATCAAACACTGTTCTGCCAAGCCAGACACATCTGGGACTCTTCCTATTAAATGAATACAAAAGATACATAATAATGATACCCTGCCTCTCCTGTAGCCTTTCACTCTGCCTATTTCCTGCAATGTGGCAATCTTACACCCTCCAGTTAATACAAAATGTCCTGCAAAAATGCCACAATAAATAAGGTTTGTGCCGCAAAATTTGCCATTTCATGCCGCAAAATTTGCCATTCCATGGCGCAAAATCCTGTAAGGTCTGCATTTTGTTCTGTCCTCAAATAACTACTCATCAGTAATTTTCTCTAATTACACTGTCGGGTCTATGCATAATATTGTGCGCCACTCGCACCCAACATGGTCTGTTCCAATTAGGACTGTTATTTTTCTGACACTACTAGTCCTTGTAAATCTAATGACAATATTGTGCCTGCCACCGTCTCGGGTGGCACCATGGTTCGGAAAATAAAATCTGTAGGTACTTGCCAACACTTTGTCGCAATTTGAGGCACTGCTTTTAATAATACCTTAATATCATTAAAATAAATATATCTAGGACCACAGGAACCCCATGTACTACTGACTCCCTTGCTATTGCATTGATTATTACCATTATCCATGAAGTGGAATACACTACCCCTTAATATGCAAATAATACAGTTCTATTTATTGTACGTAGCAGATCCCTACCCAACAAGGTCAGAGGGGAACTCTCCGAATATAACAAGGGGGCTCGTACTACTTTCCCTCCCAATTTTATATCCAGCGCCTGAGTGTACGAAACTCCCGAAATAGCCCCAGAGAATCCCTGCATGTAAAGAGTTTTACCTGATAATGGAAACTTCCCCTCCATGATGCATGATTTGGTTGCACCTGAATCTACCATAAATATAAATTGCCTGTTTCCTATTTCTTCCTCCACCAAGGGCTCCTCTTCAGGGTGTCCGGTAATCAATAGAATTGAACATGCGAGTGCTTTCTGTGGGCTGTCCTAATCAGAATATGTATTTGTCCTGGGGAATGAAAAAGGGCCGCCCCGTCATTGTAACTCTGCGCAATGGGGAACCTGTTCCCCCTGCCATCCTGTTAAACTGTGTTCCCTCACCATGGTGTAGTTGTTGCCCATGTTGCCCTTGCCTGTCAGCCCCATAAGGGGACTGATTTTGACCCCCTCGCCCAAATTGCTGTGGTCTCCTTCTTGAGGCACTTGGAATCCCAGCCCTGCAGGTGATGGCCCATAATTAAATCTCATCCCAGGCTTTTTCCTGCACTCCCTTGCGAAATGCCCCCATTTCCCACAATACCAGCGCTGTGATGTTCCCAATTCTGCTCCCCAGGGCTCTTTCCCCTAAAGTCTCTTGCGCCTCAAAACGCCTTCTTTTCCCCTTGGTGCTCCTTCATACTGCCACTGTGGGTTGGGGTACTGCCCCCCCCCCCCGCACCTCATTGTCCCTGTCCTCCTTCACCCCATAGTGCCGCAGTTATGGCATTCCCAATTTGTTCATTATCTCTGGTCCTTTCCACCGAGCCAGTGCCTTCAATAGTGCTTGAACAACAACCTTATTTAGTTTCTTTTCCACTAGTTTTGCCTCGTCATTTTGCCGCTTCTGGGCTTTCTCCCTGTCCCGCTGATTGATTCTCTTACAATTGTGAACTATTATACTTTGTATCTCTGCCCACCCTTTGGCTTTAATTCCCACAATTTTATCCCGTGCCTTCTGGACCTCTTTTGGTAGTCCCCTCTTTACAATAAAATAGAAAAATGCTACCGTCACAACTCTCCACATTTCCTTTAACTTAAGAATAAACCTAACAGGATTCTCATCATCACCCATTGTGCACTGCAATAAAGAATACAAGTCAGGGGTATCTGGGTACATACTTAGTAGGGCAGCCCATACCCTTGCCGTTACCTCAAAGGCTGCTCCATCATGTTCTTTATCTGCAAGACTTGCCCTTGCCCATATGTCCCCAGCCTGGTCCCCAATTATGGAGACCAGTAAACTCTTACGGTCTCCTACTGCTAAGGCTACCCCTGCTGTTTGTCTTTCGAATTCATAGATCCATTTACTAGCTCCGGCTATAAGATGGGGGGAGAGCTTTAATCAAATAATTGTTGTCCATTTGAGGCCATGGCACATGCTGCGTTATCCCTACTTCTTTATGTATAAGAGACATCTGAATATCTATTTTGTTTTCTACCCCTTTAGTATTCTTCTCATCTTGAACTACCATGATTAAATCTGGTCTATTTCTTTGTCTGTCCCTCCTCACTGCATCTTGTGGCAGGGACGAGTTTCTCGCAACTGCCTCTACTCGATTTCCTTCTTGCCCTGCCTCTTCATTATTTCCACCACCTTGATCTTCCCCTCCATTTTCCCTGGTTTGTTCTACTTCTTGTCCCAGGACCATCCATTCCCTTTGCCCATCTTTTTCAAAACAAATACTTTATTGCTCCAGGATTGAATCTAAACAAAAAAAATCCCCTGACTTCCAATCCCCTGTTTTCTGCACCGGTACCCTTATTTATGGTGATACTTGTTCAGGTTCTTGTAATCAGACCAACCTTTCGTGCAATGTTGGTAACTCGTTGTCTATGTCTACTTGTGGACCCTCTGGGTACACCAAGGCTATGGGCATATGAGCACTTGTTGATGGGTTATATGGAGGTGTACTAGCTCTTGAGCCCCCCCACCCCCTACATGCTAATCCACAGAATGCAGTTGACACTACCTCTGGAGGCTTATGGCCTGGGTTTTTATACTCTCCTGCAGGTTTAGGCGTTAAGGGGTATATCCCCTTACATTGGATCTCTTCTTCACCTTCCTGATCTTCCATATCCTCAACTAATTGACATATCTAGAATCTCTTCTCTTTTTGTGGACGTGTTACCTTCATATTTTGCTGTTACAAAGAGGGACATTTTTCTAGCATGTTTCCGTTACAGGAGCCCTGCTCTGGCCAGGAGCAGGAAGTCCCCCCCCTTCCTTTGTTTCTATCAATTGTTTATTTATTCTGTCACAATAGAGTGGCAGAACCCCATTCATGTGTTTTATTGGAGTTAATTCCTCCATAATGTTGTAACAGCAAGATAAAATATACACAAAATATTGGACTACCATCCAGGCCCATTCCTTCTACCGAGCCACTACTGTTGTAATACCACTTATTGCTTTGATCGTCATAAGAAGAATAAATTATAAGTTACTCACCGTAGTGACTAACATACTCCTAGTCCTTAGTCCGCTTTCCTCTATACTGCATGGGTGTCCCTTCCAAGGGACAGGAGACGGAACCTTTTTCACTAGAAAAACCATCTTCCCCTTTAAATTTAGAGGTGCTCAGGGATGCGGCCCAGGGAGCATGGCCTGCCCCGACTCCGCCATCCGGCGCCACACCTCAGTCCCCATTGACGCGTCAACAATAGACTTAACATTGCCTAATGACACCGGTATTATTGGGGGGAGTATGGAGGAAAGGGGATTAAGGACCAAGTACGTTTGTCACTACGGAGAGTAACTTGTAATTACTCTTGCGTCCCGTCCTCTTTCCCCCATAATGTAGGGGCAATTACAACTGAATGTAACCACAGGGTGGAGAGGAGACCCCTCCTTAAGCAAATAGGTTCCTGAGAACCGCCTGTACGAAAGTCGCATCAGATCTAGAGCCGGCATCCAAACAGTAATGTTTGCAGAAAGCCGAGGGAGTGGCCCAAGTGGCTGCCCTGCTTATGACTTGCCAAGGGACATGGCGCTGGAATGTGATGGACGTTGCCTTGGCCCGGACTGCGTGGGAGTGCATGTTGGCCGGAAGCGGCTTGTGCTGGCACTTATACGCTTCCTTGATGGCCGCATCCTTCCAGAGGGATATGGAGGCCTTGAAGGCCCAATAGCTGGTATTGAGCCTCCGGAAGTGACAAACCGGGCGTCCAATTTGCAGAAGCCCTTTTCCTGTCCAGGTAAAATTTCAGGGCATGCTTGACTTCAAGGCAGTGCAGCACTCTCTGTACGTCGTCATTGGGGTCGGCAAAAAGCATAAAAAGGACTATTTCCGCGTTCAAGTGGAAAGCCAATGGCACCTTAGGCAGAAATGCTGGATGTGTCTGTGGGACTACTTTGTCCATGTGAAAGGTAGTACACGGTTCTGAGGTGAACAGCGCCTGGATCTCGCTGACTGTGCGAGCCGAGGTGAGGCCAACCAGCAAGGCCACCATGATGGTTACCAGCATGATGTCTGCGGATGCCATAGGCTCGAACAGTTTCTGCGCCAGGGCACCCAAGACTATGCTGAGATCCCATACTGGGTGCAGCCTATTGATGGGCAGGTAGAGCCTTGCGAGCCCAGTCAAATGTTTGACGATAGGATTGGAGGAGGAGACGATCCCCCTCCTCCGAATTCCTGTAAGATCCGATGACTGCAAGGTATGTACGGCAGGTGTCCACCTGCACACCCGAGTGTGCAGGGTGCGCCGAAAAGGAGAGCACGTTGTCTATGCCAGGGGGTCGATTTCCTTGGAGTCTGCCCAGTGGCAGAATCTGGTCCATTTACTGTTATACTGGGCCCTGGTAGACTTGCACCATGCGCCCTATATGATTTCCAGATTAGCCTGAGAGAGGCTGAGGTGCCGCAGCGTTACCTGCTCAGGTACCACGCTGTGAGGGCTAGTTTCTGTGGCGCAGGGTGGATGACCCTGCCCCCCTGCTGCACCAGGAGATGAGTTGGGCCCGTCAGGAGGCGAATAGGAGGCACCTCCTGTGCAGCTCCGAAAACCATGGCCTGGCCGGCCACCAAGGAGCTATTAGAATGAGGTTGAGCTGGCGAGACTCCTTAATCTTGCAAATCACTCTGTGAACCAGCGGAGTGGGCAGGAAGGCATAAGCCTTCATGCCGTTCGATTGAAGCCGAAATGCGTCACCCAGGAGGCAAACTGAGGGCACTTCTTGTACCAGGTGGCAAAGAGATCCACCTGGGGATGACCTCACTTGAAGATCTCCTTAATGACTAGGTTTAGCTGCCACTCGTAATTGTCTGCTCCCAACCTGCTGAGTGTCTGCCTCCAGGTTGGCTTCCCCCGGGATATGGACTGTCGTGAGGTAGATGTATTCCCGGGTCAACTCCGTTAGGCAGAATCCTGTGCAGTTCCCTTAGGGAGCACTACACAAGATTAGGACTAAAGGTGAGAGCAATAAATCCCCTTTGGTATCAGTCTGTACCACAAAGATTTAGTTGGTAGCTGTGGCTTAGCAGTCAGACTTATCTCAAGAAGGAGATTATCAGTATTCAGGGTTTACACAATAGGCCTACAGTACTATGGCACAAGGAAACACTGACCAAAGCTTTGTATTAAAAAGTAGTTATATATTTATTTTATACACTTCTAATAAAACACATGTATCACAGTCATCAAGCAAGTTAAATTAAGTCACAGGAAAAATAGGCACACTCCCAAGTTAAATTGTAGACCAAGTGAACCAGAGTGAAAACTGAGCAACATTTCACAGTGAAAACCAGACACAAGGGGTACTCTAACAATTCCTTACAAGGGAGGGAAAGCACAAGGTATATAGAAATGGTTTCCTACGCACCCTAGCAACACTTCCCATAAGTTTGTGGACCAGTTTAAGCAAGACAGTGCATCAGTATAGGCAATACTTAAATGAAAACTGAGCAAAATGGCATTTCACAAGGTTTAAAAATGGGAAGGAAAGGGTAGTTGTAAGAAATAGGTGCACAACACAGTTCTAGATGAAAATCAATCTAAAGAAGGCAGGTCTAACAAATGTAGCCAGAGTCAGTTGGTACAGGGCAAGAGCCCAGGAGTAAAATGATCTTGTAGCTGCAGTCAACTCTTTCTTTAACGATTTTGAAAAGGTGGATGCACAAAGTGAAAAGACAATGTTAAGAGAGAGGGGCGGCCAACCCAACAGGTAGGTAAAGGATTTAAAACACCTTTAGTGCTACCGCGAAGAAAGGGCAGCCTGGCGGAACAATGTACCTTTAAATGAAGAAGTGGCTCCCACAGTGGCGGTTGTTCCTGGTAGTTCCTGCAGTTCGGGTGATCCAGCAGAGGAAGAGGGGCTCTCGTCGTGGAGGAAGGTTCGAGTTACTTCAGTACCCAGGGATGAAACCAGCCGCGGTGCTGCCCGACGAATAAAATGTATGCTCCTTTAAATCACGGTCTGGGTGGACTGGTGACTGGCCATCCGGCCTCCGAGTACAGGGTACGGGAGATTCGACCAAGGCAGGTCCAGGAAGGCGATTGGCAAACTGGTTGGCCCCACCAGCTCAAGGAAAGAAGGCTCTTGCAGGTGAAGATCTTCTCTCGTCATGTGGAGAAAAGTGGTGATACGCTGAAGCAGGGCTTAAGCGGTGGTTCAGTCGTTGCAGATGTCTTTGGCTTCTCTCCTCGTCTTAGTTCCAGTGGCGACGTCTTGCTCTTCCAGTCCTCTGGACCCTGCTTTTATGCAAAAAGATCCCCATTTATACAGCCCATCTGTCACTCACACAGTGGAGTGGTCATCTTGGCGGGAGCACTCCAGCCTATCAGGATAGAGTGCGACATGGTTTGCTGAAGCAACCCTGTCCAGGGGTCCTACTCCCCCTCCCACACAATGGACCCACCCCAGACTCAGTGGCACCGAAAGGAGGGCTTCTCGGTCGAAGCCCGCCAAAAGGACAAACAAAGGATCCCCGACCTTGGTTAGGAGTTTAGAGAGAAAGACATGAGAAAGAAGTTATATTAAAGTGCTAGCAAAAAAAAAATCTACCGGAGTAAAGTTAATATTAAAATACACCGGCGGTATGTTAGAGGCTGTCAGAAAAAGTTGTAGCCTCGAACAATGGGAAAATCCCATAGGGAAATATTTGCGATCAAATATTTACAGTAGTAGCCACTGCCACCAGCCACAAACTTTTGAGAGAGGGACTGTACGGTACCCTCTCGAAAATGAACATAAGGGAAAAACTATTAACCCTTTCCAGTAACTCCATAGTAAGATGGTTTGTACTGGTTTAGTTTATAAAAATTGACTAGTAAAATCAATTGGGACTTTACATGCCCTGGGAGACAGTAGTCAGTCCCAGGGTATGGAGTCTATGTTTGGGGGTCACTACGACACCCCTGTGTCAATGCACTGAGGGTTCTGTGTAACACATGTGAGTAAAGATGGTTTCTATGGGGGTGAGAAAATCCCATAGACATTAAACACAAAAATAGCCTAGAACACACATAGCAAAAATGCCTAAAAGTGGGGAAAAAAAGTCTCACTCTTAGCAGGAAAAAGAAACAAACCCTTCAAATCCAGCAAAGCTGCTGGGGGACTCTATGGGTAAGGGAAATTATCCATAGAATGAGAATTCTCCCTAACACACTCCCACATGCAGATCGCCAGTCTGCACAGAGGAGGGGATCTGGGGCCTCCCTGCTTGTTGATGTAGTATGATATATGATATGGCATTTATAACGCGCCTATACACAAGTGTATTAAGGCGCAACATGCTGGTCGAGTTATCTTTCTGGATGAGGACAACGTTGCCCCTGAGAAGTGGTAGGAATGCTCTGAGCTAGCCAGATGGCATTCAGCTCTAACCAACTGATGTGGTATTCCTGCTCCTGTCGATTTCAGGTGCTGTGGACCGAGAGATCGTCCAGGGTGGCTCCCCAGCTCTCGAGAGAGGAGTCTGGTGATAGTGGCCTGGGTGTATCCTCCTCATCCTAAGTCTCGTGTGTGGGATGGCTAGGAGGACCGCCGCCAAGAGACCCAGGAGATGCTGGTTCCACCAAGCCAAGGTCACCTCTCTGCTGAGGAAGTGGGTGGTGGACCTCTTGATGGCCGAGATCTTGTCCTCCAACGGAAATACCTTCTCAGAACGTGTGTCCCAGATGAGTCCCAAGAAAGTCAAAGTTTGCGTGGGTTGCAGCTGTGACTTCTTGAGATTGAGCGAGAAGCCCAGATCGTGCAGCGTGTTCATATGGGCTTGTGAGGAGCGGTGAACCGCTTCCGGAGATGTAGCCCCGACGAGCCAGTCGTCGAGGTATGGGTAGAGGTGGAGGCCCTGTGCTCGGAGGAGGGCAGCCACTGTATTCATGAGCCTGGTAAAGAGTTGAGGCCAAAAGAAAGGACCTTGTACTGAAAATGGTAGCCCATGATCCTGAACCGAAGAAAAAGAACAATGGGACTGCCAAATTGGGACTTGTAGGCAAGCGTTCTTCAGATCCAGGGAGCACAGTCTCCCTTGCACAAGGTCTCCGCTATAAAAGCTGGCATAACCATCTTGCATTTTTGCAGGGGTAAGGAGAGGTTGAAAGTGGAAAGGTCCAGCACAACTCTCCTGCCTGCCTGGATCTTCTTTTGAATTGCGAAAATCCTGGAGTAAAAGCCCGAGCCTCGATGGGATCTCCGCCAGAAGAGTTGCTATCCCAACTTGAGGGAGGGGAGGAGAGGCTGTGATGGGTAGGCAGTACCCCGTGGATACTACGGAGAGGATCCAGGGATCCGCGAAATTCTGGTGCCAGAAATGTGCATGGAGAGCCAGCCTGCCCCCCGCACTGGAGACACCTGGACCCAGAGGGGCACATCATGCCTCCTTTCCCTCAGAGGCTGTCATGGTGGAGGGGGACTGGAAAAGGCCCTTAACTCCCCCAAACCCGCTTCCCCTTTTTGTTGCTCGCGCTGGTTCTGGGACGGCGAGCGGTCAGGCTGCCGGGATCTCCGTTCCTGGAAACCGCGGAACCCTCCATACGTAGGTCCCCTGTAGGAGCGTTGCTGTGACTGTGTACATGACTTGGGCATGGTCTTTGTCAAGATGGATAAAGACTTGGCCGTTTTTGAGCTTTTTTTCTTGTCCAGCTCTTCGTCCGTGAAGGAGTGGAAGAGGTCTCTCCTCCACCCCCCTCGAACAGTAGATATAATATGTGTTCCTGGACCGTCAGGGTTGAACTTCGTTGCCCTGAGCCAGGCTGACCTCATGTCTGTGGCGATACAGGTGGCACGGCCATAGGTGCCAATATGGGCCACAGTGGATCCAATAAGGTCCTGAGCCACCAGCTTGGCCTCAGCCAACCCAGCCTTAAAACATGATTGGCTCTGCATAGGGAGTTCTGGGAGGAAGTCCACAATTTCCAGCCATAACCTTTGGTTAGCGGCAGCCAGTGTGGCGTTGGCCTGACGAAGATGCAAGGACGCGTTGGAAAAAAGCTTCCTGTAAGCCTCCAAGATCTTCTCCTCCCTGCTTAGAAGTGTCGCAGAGGAGGAGGCTGAGGACAACTGCGGCTTGGAGTATAGTGATGCCCGCAGGAATCACTGAGGAGTTTGGCTGAAGGTGGGCCGATAGCAAGAGTGTATCCCCCTCCATCTGCCTGTATTTAGCATCCAGGCGTCGATTTACTGACTGGACAGAGTGGGGCTTGAGCCAACCCTTCATGGCCAGGGAGAAGACATAGGTCTGCAGTGGAATCCCCGTTTTGGCAGAGGGGCGTTTTATGAGGACTACAGCCAGAACCCCCCCTCTGCCGGCTGCTCAACCTTGGGTTGGGGTAGGCCCAGATACTCTGCCAGCCTTGCAAGACGTTCCTGGAAGGCCCTTACTGAGGATGGCGTGTCTGGATCCTCCTCCTCATCCGTATCCTGTAGCTCAGCAGGATCCTGTGGAGGTGGAGGAGTAGCTGGAGCCGGAGGCTGGGGTACAGTGACCGCGGTCTGAGGAGGCGGAGGCCGGTAGGGAGCCGCCTGAGGAATGAGCTGGGGGGCCACAGGCAGCAGCTGCGCCAGAGCCAGAGGCGCTTGTGGTGCGGCTGGCATCATAGGGAAGACTTTCCTAATGGCGTCCTTGAGGATAACCCCCATCCAAGGTGACTTCATGAGCCTGAGGAACCTCTCTAAGAACTCCTCTTCACTGTCCAGAGAGGTGGTAGGGTGTACTGACAGGGTAGCAGGGAGCTGCTGGAGTCGCTGCACAGCTTGCCCGTATGGACGCAGTGGGAAGCTGCCCTGCGCATAAGAAGGATAGGCTGAAGGCCACGGACCTGGTTGAGGCCAGTCCCACCTTGACACTCTCTTCGCCAAACTCCTGGAACGGCGTTGGACGGGGGCCTCTGTATGGCGCGGCGGCCATCTTGTCGAGCTACCCGCCACGTGCCGGCGACGTATTGCTCGGCACGCTGGGCCCAGCCTCCTCCAAGACTCGTGTGTGGATCACGAGGCCTACCCTGCTCCTCTGGCCTAGGCCTGGTAGGTGAGACACACTCGAGCCGGGGGTCGGTATAGCTGCATTTAGGCACCCCCTCTGACGTATTGCCGTTACAAGGGCGGAGCCCCTAGGTTGATAATCCTGTACAAGAAACTTCCAGTCCCTCAACACTGCCACCAAGAGGATCCAAGGATCACTCAGCCCAAAGGCCGGTAGCTGCAGCAGCCTTGTTGCACGTGCTAGTACAGGGTCCTGAACGGTCCATCCCGCGTGGGAGAGTCCTTGGGAAGGAGTCTCCTTTGCGGGGTGCGATGGAAACTAGCAGACCTACCTTGGGCCTGGCTCAGTATTTCACGAAGTTCTTGAGGTCCTCTGGAGGAGACTTCTGGAAGAGCTCCCTCCACATGGCTATTCTGTTCTTCAGCGATTTCAATGACAGCGAGCCACACGGTGTACAAGCTTGCCAACTGTGGTTTGGGCCAAGGCAACGTAGGTAGAGGGTGTGGGGGTCTGAAGTTGGGAAGAGCCTGTTGCAGGATGGACACCTGCTGAACCCTGTGGAAGTCGACATGCGCGGGGGAAGAGCGTGACACCCGAGGACCAAGTACCTGAATGATAAAAAGACAAAAGTAGTATCTGCACGTGGAATTACATGGCTGAAGCCAAACCCAGGAGCGCTGGTGAATTCTGCCCCATCCCGTCAAAGCAGAAAAGGGGACTGAGGTGTGGCGCCAGAGGGCAGAGTCAGGGCAGCAAATGCTCCGTGGGCCGCACCACCGCACGCCTCTAAATTTAAGGGGGAAACGTTTTTTTCTGGTCAAAAAGGTTCTGTCTCCCGTCCCTTGGAAGTGACGCCCATGCAGTATGGAGGAAAGGGGACAGGATGTAATAGTATGTGTGGTACTACCTTCTCAACCCGATATGGCTGTGGATCCCTTACCTCCTGTTAGGAAGAATTCTCATAAATGTGCTAATTCCGTTCACCTTAGAGACCCCTAGCAACTTTGCTGGATTTTGAGGACTTGATTTTTTTTTACCTGGAAAGAGTGAACCTTTTTTTTCCCACTCATGTATTTTGATGTGTGTTTTTAACTTGTGTTCTTTGATTATGGAGTTTTAGATAACTCCATAGGCATCATCATTTCATGTGCAGTGACACAGGGATGTCTTTTAGACTTCCCAAAGGTTTACATACCTTCTCTGGGATAAACTACTGTTTCCCAGAGAATATAAAGTGAAATTGACTTTACTCGTTTTTCCAAATTCCTAGACCCAGCACACACAATCTTACAATGGAGTGCTGGAGGGGTTACATAGTATCCCCTGTGTCTAAATACTCATGTACCAGTCAAATTCTACCCTTTCCTATTAAAAAGGCTGTTGGCAGTGGTTTTACAAGAAACTACCATGATTTTTCCCGACCGCGAACACTGGTAGCTAAAAATCACGGGAGCAATGTTATTCAAAATGGCGCCTTAAGCCCCTTTGTTTAAGCAGGTCCTGGTCTTCTTTTTTCGCTGTTTCTTTTTGGAAAGGTCCCTCTAGTGTTTGTCTCTGCGCGCCAAACCAGGTTTGGTCCCATTGTTCGTATACCTTTGGCAGGCTTCAGGACTGAAGACAGCGTCTGGCGCCAGAGTTTCTGGGGTGGGCAGGAAGTGAGGAAGGTGCCCGAAACTCCCTGTGTTTAGTCTCCTAGGAGGCCCAAATGCACTCTGGCGTGATTGGCTGGCTGGCTGTCCGGCAAGGACAGCTACCCTGCTGGGTGAGTGAGAGCTAGGCTGCAATGAAAGGGAGAGAACTGTTTAAAAGGCGAGTCTCTTGGACTGAACGAGTCGACTACTGGAATGAAAGAGGACGGCTGCTGCAACTCCTCGACCGTTGGTTTGCCCGGTGAAGCCCTGCTGCAGGTCCGAATTGCCAAGTTCATCTCGACAGAGAAGCCCCTTCAAGGACGACTTTTTCCTTTGAGTTGGTGGGACCAATCAACTTGTAAGCCACCTGGATACCATTCTCAAGGCTGGTTAGGATTAACCAGGGAGGGGGATATCGGCTTGTGTGCTTGAATCTACAGCTACTGGAACTCAAATGACTCCATCTTGTTTGCTTTTTCAACGATCCCGTGCAGTGCAGGAGCCCCCCCGACTTTCTCCCTCTTGTCCCCACGACAAGAGGCTCAGGAACAGTGAGCTCTGCAGGAACGACTTCAGCTGCATTTGTTTCTTCATATTAAGTTACTGTGCCAACCCAATTGAGGGAACGCCACTCTCGCAGTAAAAGTTCATGCAGGCCTAATCACCTTGTGAACCCCCAAATGATCCTTTTTCGCCTAAACTACTTCTGAGAACTTTTGCTAAGATTTTACTGTTTTATACCAGAACTGCTCTTTCCTATCCCGAACACTAACCCATTGACTTGAATTGAACTCTTCTGGTGAACTGAAACAAAATGTGCACTGTCTAACAAGTATATGTGATCTATTCTACTTAACTTGATCTTTTTGGTCACTTCTAAGTAACGGAACTGCCATTTGGCTCCTATTTCAGGGGAGCTCAAACTGTCTCTGAATCTTGGGAGTTTTGTGTTGTAGTGTATTGGTAGATATTAATTTTTCTTCTTCTAGTGAAATGTTTTCTGAATGATTGTGTAATAAATTAATAAGTGTTTTACCAAGAAACCTTGAGTATAAGTATCTACATGAACCACTGTGATTGAAAATCCTCTGTGCAATTACTTTTACTGCCCACATTCACTTTTGAGATAAGCCTGGCTGCTCAGCTCGCTACCAGAAACTGTGTGGTACAGACTTATACCAAAGTTTGGTTTGGCTAACAGCTGTAGTCTTAATTGTGTGTAGTGGTCCCAGAGGGTACTGCATGCAATTCTGCCTAACACCTCCCAGTCCTGATAAAATGGGGATCCCTTTCATCTCAATATGCTGAGGTTCCCTTTCCATTATAAAAAGTAGAAAAACAGAAATACGTGACAATTTCAATATATAACCCACCCCTTCCTAACCAATCTTATTCAATATCACCAAAGGTCTTATTTTATACTACATCACCAATAATACATCACCAAAACTCCTATGCCATAATACATCACCACATCCTATTCCATTGACCTCGTACATCCTCCACATCACCATAATACCATTCACATCACCATAATATCCTACATACCTGTTCCCATTTTGCTTTCACTTGCAAGAGTATTGTCACCTGAGCGTGCTTCAATTGAGTTTCCCTCCGTTACGAAGTCCCGTGCTGGCCTGTAATTCTGGAGCCACGCCCTGCTCCAGTGAGCAGAAAGGATTTCTTTTAAAATGGCTTCTACTAAAGTCACTCAGGAGACATGGTTTTTTTTGATTTAGGGGTCTGATCACTATAGTTGGGCGTGGCTGCCTGCCTAGGGCTTCGCAACGTATGGGGGCAAGAAACTAAGTATCACGTCGGGGTCACCACTGAAAGTGAACCCCAACTTACAGGAGCACCCCTTAAAATGTTGGGGTACCCCCGATCACGCTCAAACCAGAGTAAATGCACCCCTCTAGGGAATTAAGGCCATGAATCTATCTTGCAAGAGATAAACTTTAATCCTTACAAAGATGAGGATTGGGGGGAAATGGCAGGGGACTCTGCCATTCCGACCAGCATTCTGTCTTCCATGGCTGGCTTCTGCAGACTTAATGGGAAGCAAGCGCCTTTATACTCTTCAACTTGGTCACTGGATACCGGCTGAGCTCATCCAAAACTATTCTTCCTTAAGAGAGATGAACAAGTTACTAACCAACTGTAACGTTCTTTCGATTGGATGTTCCTCCCACGTATTCCTCATCTTAGATATATATATATCCATACCTTTAGGTTTTGCCTCTGAAAATTTGTCCTCTCCAGCAGAGGGCGCTCCACTCAAGGCGATGACGTCAATGTCCCTCGGCGGCCTCTGCCGAGCACCAACGTCATCCGTTGTATAAAGGCCTTGAGCGCGCCCGTTGGCTTCAGTTCTGTTTTTTCCGTATATCAGAGTCCAGGACCATTGTTAAAAGTGTGCCTCTTTTGACCCTACCCTCAAAAGAAATCAGAGTGTAAACCACATAAACTGTTCTGTGGGGTAGGTTGGGAGGGTCGATGAGGAATACGTGGGAGGAACATCCAATCGAAAGAACGTTACAGTTGGTAAGTAACTTGTTCTTCGAATGGATTGTGTCCTCTCATATATTCCTCATCTTAGATAGACTCCCAAAGCAGTTTTCTACTGGAGGCGGGAGTACAGATATCTTTTTAGTCATGTAATGAATGTAGCACAGATTTAGCAAATAGACCTCCTTGAGAGGTAATTGAGTCCAAAGCATAATGTTTTATGAAAGTATGCAGGGATGACCATGTGGCTGCCGCACAAATATCTTGTACAGGGACACCCCTTTTAAGTGCTGTTGAAGTTGCCATGCCCCTAGTTGAATGAGCTCTTAAACCCTCAGTGGGATCTTTTCCAGCTAGCCTATAACACTTTTATGGCTACGATTATCCATCTTGATAATGTTTGTTTAGTTACAGGTAGTCCTAATTTACGACCATTGCATCCCACAAACAGTTGGTCACACTGACGTATTTTTGACAATCTTGAGATATAAAAGCTAAGAGCCCTTCTAGGATCTATGTAGTCTTTCCTCTTCCTTACTTGTGTGAGGAGGGTAGAACGTAGGTAGAATTATTTTCTGTGACAGGTGAAAGTCAAACTATTTCTGGCAGAAAAGAGGGCTTGACTCGAAGGACAACTTTATCTTTATGAAAGATGGTGTGAGGAGGATCACTCGAAAGTGCCTGCAACTCACTTACTTTGCAGGCTGATGTCAATGCAATTAGAAGTATAGTTTTTGGATTCTTAACGGGCAAGAATGTAAAGGCTCAAAGGGTGCACATGTCAGAAATATCAGTACCAAATTTAAATCCCACACAGGAACTTGAAAAGTTATTGGTGGAAAAACATTGTTTAAACCTTTTAGAAATTGTATTATTAAAGGTATCTTAAAATAAGATGTTTCTTCTGACGAGCGCTTGAAGATAGATAGCGCTGCTACGTATCATTTTATCATCCTAACCTGGAGCCCCAGATTAGCTAAATGGAACAGAAAAGATAATACCATTGGAATATCACATTCAAAGGGATCCACATTCTTATCCCTACACCAGTTACTGAACTTGTTCCAACGACACCGGTACAAAGATTTTGTTGCTGGCCTTCTGGCCGAGAGCAAGATCTCCATATCATCATCCGGAAGGTCCCAATCCTTGCATCTCAACCTCTCAGAAGCCATGCGTGAAGGTTGAGTGTTGACCTCTGGATGGAGAACATGACCTTCCTCTTGCGAGAGAAGTTCCTCTCTTTTTGGAAGACGTATTGGAGGGCAGATAGACATGTCCAGAAGGTCCGGGTACCACGTTCTCCTGGCCCAATCCAGGGCAATTAGGATCATGGTTTTCCCAAACTTCCTCAACCTCCTGATTACTTAAGGGATTCACAGGGACTGGAGGAAACGCGTATAGCAGTGGAAACTCCCAGTCCACTATCAATGTGTCTCAGAGCTCCTCTCGGGGGAAATTCCCTTGAGCAAAACAGTTCGCATTTCCTCTTGACACTGGTCGCAAACTGATCCACTTGAGGTGTTCCCCAAAGGGTGAAGATCTCCAGAAGGACTTACTGAGCTAACTCCCACTTGTGGGAGACTGCGCTCTGCCTGCTCAGAGCGTCCGCTGCCATGTTTTGCTCTCCTGCTAGGTGAATGTCAGATGGAGAGATCCCTTCTTCTATTGCCCAGAAACAGTGCTGCATTGCCTCTCTGCACAGTGGTAGTGACCCTACACCTCCTCTCTTGTTGAGGTAGTACATGGCCACTGTGTTGTCCGTCATTATCAGGACATTATTTCCCCGTACAGCTGGCAGGAAGGCCTTCAGTGCTAGTCTGATTGCCCTCAGCTCCAATAGGTTGGTATGTAGTTTGGACTCTGATGGAGACCAACGACCGCTGATCATCAACTCGTTGGTGTGAGCTCCCCATCCCGTAAGGGAGATGTCCGTCACTACTGTTATCTCCGGCCATGGTTGCCAAAAAGATTCCCCTCTGAGGATGTGCTGTCTGCAAGTCCACCATTGTAGATCCTGTGCCACCCTGGTTGGAACTTGTAAAAGATCTGACATTTCCCCAGAGAACTGGAACTGGGACCATTGAGTCCTGAGAGCCCATTGAAGACACCTCATTCTCAATCTGGCCTCGGGCACCAGAAAAATGCAGGATGCCATGAAACCGAGCAACCTGAGAAAGTCGAAGGCCGGTAGATACTGGGCATTCTGGAATTTTGTTACCATCTGCAGAATGTGGTGAGCTCTCTCTTCGGGAGGCGAGGCTTTGCCCGAACAAGTATCCAAGACTTCTCCTATGAACTGGAGTTTCTGTGATGGTATCATGTTTGACTTTTTAAATTCAGAGAACACCCTAGCTGAAGGAAGTGGCAAGTCTTGGATAGATGGTCCCCGGCTTGTTCTGGGGAACGTGCCCTGATCATCCAGTCGTCCAAATAGGGGTAGACATGAATCCCCCTCTTCTGTGAGTCGCTGCCACTACCGCCATCAACTTGGTGAAAACTCTTGGGGTGGAGGTCAACCCGAATGGCAGAACTCGAAAATGATAGTGAGAATTGCCAATCGCGAACCTCAGGTAATTTCTGTGCTTGAGATGGATTGGCACATGAAAGTAAGCATCCTGAAGATCCAATGATACCAACCAATCTTGAATTTGGAGAGCCTGAAGTATCTGAGAAAGAGTGACCATCTTGAACTTGTCCTTCCTGAGGAACTTGTTCAAGTTTCTCAAGCCCAAGATGGGTCTCAGTCCTCGGTCCTTCTTTGGAATGAGGAAATATGGGGAATACCAACCCTTGTTCCTTTCCGCTACAGGTACATGTTCCTTTGCACCTTTCTGTAGCAGTGTAAAAACTTCCTGCAACAAGAGCGGGTCTGGATTTTTGGTAGAGTGGTATTCCGGTGGGTGATTCTGAGGTTTCTTTACAAAGGGAAGGCAGTAACCTTGGGATACTGTTTCCAGCGCCCAAGCATCTGAAGTAATGCCCCGCCATTCTTTCAGATGCGGCGAGATCCTGCCTCCCACTGGGGTCTTGTGTGTCAAAACCCCAGCGTGGTTTTGAGGCAGCTCCAGCAGCAGCTGAAGGGACAGGTGCCACTGCTGGGGCAGATCTAGCACCTCTTCCTCGCCCCCGAGGAAATTTCCTTTGCCCTCTTTGACTGGCCTGTTCCCTTCCCCTCCCAAATTAAGAGTAAAAACGAAAGGGATGACCCCTCCAGGAAGATGAGCCTGTGTAGGGGCGTTGCTGAGGTTGTCTTATAGCGGCACTGAGTGACTTTGCCGCCTCCTTGGAGGTCTGCAGCTTCTCCAAACTTTCATCGGCCTTGCTGCGAAACAACCTCGAGCCGTCAAATGGCATATTAAGAAGTCTAGATTGAACATCTGGTGCGAAACCAAACTTCCTTAGCCACATGCATCTGCGTACAACTACGCTAGACGCCATGGACCTGCCGATACTGTCAGCAGTGCCCAAATCTGCTTGAACACATTCTTCCGAAGCCTCCTTGCCATCCTTCATTATGGACAGGAAACCATCACGTTCCTCTCCTTCCGGGATGTTTTAGGCTGCCGCTGACATGCAGTCCCACAGAGTATAAGTGAATCTAGCCATAGTGCAAGATACATTCGTGGATTTTAGAGCCATGCTCCCTGATGTAAAAACCTTTCTCAACCATGCATCAATCTTTTTATCATCCCTATCAGGGGGAATTGTAGGGTATGCAGCATTTTTTGTTGATGTGGCTGCCTGAACTACCAGACTCTCAGGAGATGGCTGTTTCTCAAATACTCTGAATCAGAGTTACAAGGTCTATTTTGCCACATATTTTTTATTCACTGCTGGAATGGATTCAGGTTTTTCCCAAGCAGCATTTAATCTCCTTTGCAGGGTAATATGAAAGGGAAGTATGGGATCTGGTTGAGGACCTCCTGACATAATATCTGTCATATCATCATCCTGGTATACAGATGAGTTCCTACCCCATCCCATAAACTCTGTTTTTTTGTTCATAAGTTTCCTATAGCCCAAATCAGCATGTTCTGCTGTATCTGGTTTTTCAAATTTGTATTCAGGGGACGTATCAAGTCCACTTGCAGACTGTAAACATTCATACAGGTCTTGCATTTTTGATTTAGGATCCATTAATTCCTCAGGGACCTCCCTTGCACCATATTTTACCCCTGCTGATGAAACTTCAGGTTCATCTTCTTCATCATCCTCCTCATTTCCTGAATTTCTCCATATATAGATGACATAGTTTGGAAAAAATCATGTCTGCTTTCTGGGTGAAATACTTTCTCAGGAATAGGTTTCACCCCTGTAATTGGCGTCGATGGCATCGAAGTCGTGGCCATTACCTTCGATGTTATCGAGGCATTCGTCGATGTTTTCGAAGGCGCTACAATGTTGTCGAAGGAATCTTCGAGGCAATCGACGCGGTAAGGAGTCTTCGAGGTCGTCGATAAAGTACTCACCGTAAATTTTTTCGGCTGGGTCGTCGGCCCCTTATACTCGACAGCCTTCGACGGAGGCTTCTAAAATGTTTTCATCGAGGTTCTTAATGACATATCAATGTCTAAAGTCTTTTTCTTAAGGTCTGCCTCCTGTTTATGCACTGGATGGCTTTTCTTTTTAGGTGTTTGGGAAGAGTCCCTAGAAGACACCCTCGACAATTTCTTGTCGGATTTCCTAGTTTTAGACCTTCCCCTGACACTTATTTTGTGCGTAGAGGCATGCTCTTCAACACATTTTTGAGGGGGTCTGGGCCGCATTCTCAAACATTTTCATCATTGATGCTCTAAATGCTTCCCAGTTTTTAGAGTAGTCATGTTTTGTTGGACAAGCAATAACTTCCTCCGATGTAGTCAAGGAAGAAGAGGGAGATCAGTGTCTTTTCTTCGCTTTTTAGGACGAAGAGGAAGAGGACTTCCTTGATCTACTCCTCGATCTGGATTTTTTTATGGCATTTCGCCGAAAGACTCAGCAGAGTCTTTCTTCCCTCTTGAAGAAAACTTGGAGGATTCCTCCCCCACCACCAGGTTACCTCATCTTTCTTTCAGGCCTTTTGGGTCATAGATTGACAAGAACCGCAGTCGATCCAATGTTCGGACCAGAGGAAGTTACGATGAGGGTCGGTCAGCGACATTTTTCTTCCACACCTTAGGCATTTCTTAAAACCCGTTTTCCGAGAAGAAGGGTTTGAAGAAGACTTAATTCGCTGTGACTGAGGCGCCGTTTTATCCCGATCCGAAGCAAAGCTAACGGAAAAACAGAACTGAAGCCAACGGGTGCGCTCGAGGCCTTTATACAACGGATAACGTTGGTGCTTGACGGAGGCCGCCGAGGGACATCAACGTCGTCGCTTTGAATGGAGCGCCCTCTGCTGGAGAGAGGAAACATTTTCTGAGGCGAAACCTAAAGGTAAGAATATATATATATCTACATATCTAAGATGAGGAATACGTGGGAGGACAATCCATTCGAAGCTGCAGTTCTTCCTTCTGAAATGGCTGGGTTCCATTTGGGACAAGCTACATAACATACTGCCTATGCAGGAATACATGGTCGCTCTTGCATAATTTGCTACGTTGTAAACATTCAATCATAAACATCTTACTGCCATTCTCTCAACACTTCATTCAACATAATTATATTTGATCTGGTCCAATAATTGCTACAAAAACCCCTGTTTTCATAGTATTCTGTATGTCGTGCATTGAATCTTTTTTAGACTCCATTGGCTTGTGATGGAGAGGGAACAGCTGCTGAGTTACCTTGTGCTCTCTGCCAGCCTTAGCCTTAGTGACAACACTGCATGAGCTGTGAGATCCATTTTAGGCACAGGCCACATTCCTTTTTGGCAAAGAGCCTGCTTTGAGATTTTAAAACTACACAAAATAAGATTTACATGGCTTTTCAACTAATGGTTATCTGCACCTTATATTTAATACTATTTCCATTTAGTGGCTGGCCACACCTTTATGTGATTATATTTTCATGAAAAAAGCTCTCAGTGCTATAGTGCTTAGAGAAGTCTTGCCTCATTGTAAAGTGCTTGAGGGGTTCAGGAAGGCGCTAGCCAAAGCGCTAGCTTCTCACCAACAGGTGTCAGCAGACCTATGCACTGTTTGACTAAGGTAGCAAGAAGATAACGGTTTTGCATCATGAGGGTTTGAGGCTTTTCACAAGGTTGGCCAGGTCAGGCTTGGAGACAGGATTTAAATGAAAGCAATGTGTGTGCGTAGGGGCAGCGTGTGGGGGCTATAATCAATGTCTGATTTTTTTCTTTAATTTGACTTAGTAGTTGGGTGATTTTGCCTGTGAAAGCATCTTGGATGCTACTACACCAGGAATTATGTTAGTGACAGCGGATAGGGGTGCGGTAGGGGATTCTAATGATCAATAGAGGGGAGTGGTCAGGCACAATAGAAAACAGGGCCACAAAGGAAACTGTGTACTTATGACATGTCCAGTCTCCACAGCACTATCATGGTCATCAGCACAGAAAAGTGCCAAGGCCCTTCAATTGAAATACACACCTCACTTTATGGTGGTCGAGTGCTGTGACAAAAAAATAATTCTCAATAGTTTTTAGTACGTGCAGATGTTGCGTTTGTTCTCCTTTACTGGTTGCATTTCTTTGTTCCGCTGAGCAGGTAAAACGCCACAATAAGAATTGCAAGCATTTTTCCACATGTTTTCAGCAACAGCACGTTGGTGTGGTGCTGTGAACATGCTTGAAGATTGATTATAGTCAAGGGGTAGCCCTTGTAGTATGCAACCCCAATGATACAATCAGGGAAGTCATCCCATGAAAAATGTGCTTTAGAAAACATTCTCCATTCTAATCTCTGCTTCACACAGCTATGCGTCACAGAAATCCTTAATCTGTGAATGGCCACTAAATTAAAGACACAAGCAAAGATCACACGATGACAGGCACCTTTTGCAGCCTTAATTGTATTTCCTTATAATCTGACATTAATTACTAACAATGAAAACGACAGTCACACGGCAATTCAAATGTAGCACTGGATGAAATACTCTCACCTGAAATGGAATGACAATCTCAGCATATTGAAGGGCTGGGTTCACACAAGTTTATGAAATAATAATGGTTTTATATAATTATGAAAGGCAAAATCTTAGACTTACTTTCCTAATCCCGGAAGATTGTGGCCCTTCAAACATGTTATTTTATTAGCAAGCTACAAGGTTGGAATAAAACCGATTATTTTCCAAGAATTCTTCCAATGCTAAGAACGTATTGAGTGATCAGATATGCGCTCCAGAGATGCAAAACTGCACAAAAGTGAAACTGTTTGTGCCCCATATTCGGTTAGCTGTTCATATGTATAATACATTGATACATCTCCCTCACCTGTGAGAACCCAGCACTTTTTGCTAGACTTGTGGATTATTTGTCCATGTTCCTGAATGAGTGGGAACCTTTTCCCCACTCACCCTTTCTTTTACTCTTCCCATGGAAGATATTTTTGTGACTCTCCATACTTTATTACTGGAATCATACTTTCCTATAACTTCTGGGGCATTATATTTTATTATTGCAGCTCGCAGGGCTGTCTGTGTTGGGGAGAATTCTCAGAAATGTGCTAATTCCCTGCTACCTTAGAGACTTTCCCCCCGGCCCCCCCCCCCCAGCTTTTTTGCTGGACGGTATGCCTTTTAATTTGTATCCTGGAGAGAGAGACCTTTTTCCCACTCTCTCATGTATTTTTCATTGATTTGAACACGGTTTCCTTTGACTTTGAAGTCTGACAAATTTCATAGGCATCATCTTTTTACATTATGTCACACAGCACCTTCAATGCAGTGACCCAGTGAAGTCTTCCAGATTTCCCAAAGGTTTAAATACCTTCTCTTGGTTAAACTACTGTTTCCAAGAACAGTAAAGTGAATTTGACTTTCTAGACCCAACACATACTATCTTACAATAGGGTGGTAGAGGGGTTACTTAGTATCCCCTTAGTATAGTTTCTCATGTAACCTTTTTATGTTACCCTTTCCACAATTAATGGCTGGTTGCAGTGGTCTACTTTTTCCTACCATCGTGTGTTTTTACTGCGGGCTGCAATTGCAGTAAAAATGTCAAAATGGCCCTGGTCGTTTTAGCCATTTCTTGTTGGAACGGTTCTTCTTCAGATTTAATCTGTGTGTCAAACCAGGTTTGGTCCCTTTATTTATTTTTTTCTTTGGCGGGATTCACCAGTGAAGCCATCCTCTGGCTCCAGTGTGTCTGGCAGGGCAGGAAGTGAGGGAGGTGCCTGAAACTCCATGTACTTAATCCCCTTGATTACAGGAATGCACCCACAGGTGATAGGCTGGCTGTCCTTGGAGGACAGCCACCCTGCTGTGCGAGTGGAAGCTAGACTGCTAATGAATGGGAGAAACCTACATAAAAGTTGAGGTCTTTTGCTTGGAAGGCAGAGTCGAACTTGGAAGAGACGCTTGCTGCACCTTCTGGGCTGTTGGTTTGCCCGGTGAAGCCCTGCTGTAGTGTTGAATCTCAAAATTCGCCTAAACTAGAAAATCCCTGCAAAGGACTTCTCTTGGGTTGGTGGGACCAAAGGACCCCAAGACAAACTCATCTGGAAATCCTCTCGGAGCTGGCTGTACTTCCATTGCTGCAGCAGGAACCGATTGCCAGGGAGAAGAACACCAGAATAGAGTGTGTTGTCTTTAAGTCGGACCTGAACTCCTAAAAGAACCTCCGGACTCCCATAAGGCAGGACTGACCAAGCCTGAGCCACCTCAACAGAGGGCTGGACCCCACATGCAAAGACAGCCCATAAGGTATCCGAGAACCGCAGTGGTGCTATACGCGAGAAGCTAAAACCGCGAAGTGCCACTGATCTGAAGTTTGCTCATTGCTGCTGCTAACCTTCAATTCGTAGTGCAGGAGTCCCCAAACGTCCTCTCTCTTGTCCCAATGACTGAGGTCCAGGAACAACAGGATCTGCCATACTACTACTGGAAAAGAAGCCAGCTGAAACCAATTTCTTCAGACCTAAGGTAGTGTAAACTAAGGGGTACTTAGCTCTTGTGATGTAGCCTTGCTAGCTCTCAGTTGAGACTTGTCTTGGTTGCTCTCAGCTTTGCCCTTCACAAGCCTCCCAGCGTGCGGCCCAACAGTGATTTCATTTTCTACAAAGATTTCTAAAATATTGTATAAGACTTTTTACTTGCCTTCAAGAAGTGCTTCAGCTCACCTAGACTTTTGTTAAATTGACATTGGCTGCCCTGGCTCCCTGAAAGACTCTAACCTCTGACTTTGTGCTTTAACTATCCCTTCAAAGAGTCACACATTCTATAACTTGTGTAGCTGGGAAAAGGTTAAATTACTTTCCATTGGGAGGTTCAAAAGTACTTACCTGCTTAAGAATATTTGTTAACTATTGTTTTATTCCCTAGCCTCTTCCTTTTTAACATCAAACTCAGTATTGCTCTAAATGTGCCAGTGATATATCAATGTCCACAGTGGCCTAGTTATTTAAGTCACCTTAGGGAGTAGAAAGTGTCTGTGTGCCATCCCAAATGGGTGTCTACTGATTGATTGAAACTGAGAGTGTGTGTTTTTGAAGTATATTTTAAGCGTTATATAATGGGTCGCTTCTAAGGATGGCTAAGTCAACTGACTTACATTAATAAATAATTGTTCAATCAAGAAACCTTGAGCGTAAGTGTTTATTTGGATACTTGTCACTGTGAACCTCTATGTTACAACCCTACAGCTCACAGTGACCCCTCTTGGGAGAAGCCTGGCTGCTCAGTCACTCTACCAACTTGTGTAGTACATGTTTATACTAAAGGTTGGGTTAACTAGGGCCAAGAGGACAAAGCTGGTGCAGTCTCCCACAGGGTACTGCATACAATCTTGTCTAATACTTTGCAGTGTTGCTGGGGAGCCCCTTGGGCTTCCATTTTTATTTTCTCTGATTTACCTTGTGTGAACTAATGTTCCCAAGGGTAGAAGGATAGTTTTTATCCTTTCACTTTAGGTGGAGTGCTGAGGGGTTACATAGTATCACTGGTTCTGTAACATTTGTTGCAGTCCTTTACTTACCTTGAAGAACACATGTTCTCATGGGCAGACGATATTTTTATCCTCTATACATATTATACTGTGAGATCAACACACCACACCTTATGGGGAGTGCTAAGAGGATCCTCTGTATCCCCTTTCTTAATGGTCCTGTACCATCAGTGTTAGTGACTGTTAGGCAAGATTGTATGAAGTAACCCTGTCGGAGACTACACCAGTCTTGTCATCTTGGTATTAGGTGACCCACCTATTGGCACAGGTGTCAAACTGGAATAATTTGTTGTTGGATTCGGTGCCTTGCCCCTCCTCCTCCTCCTCACCTGAACTGCCGCTGCTACGAAGCTGTTGGGCCCTTTCTTCTGCGAATCCGATGATCCTTTTTTTTTGTGTGTAGATATGGCCTAGCTTGGGAAGACGCCACAATGGCCGCTTGAGTACCAAGCAGGTCAGTGGCCTCCCTCCCGAGATAGCGAGGTAGGGGGGAAAAGCCAGGCTTGGCGTAAAAGAATCCAACTACTGAAGACTTGCCAATGCCGTGGAGAGACCTCCCCAGATGCAAGATGTTTTGAGCATCTCCGGAATGGCAAGTTGTCCACACGGATCGGCTTCCTGCCGGAATGGTGTTCAAGGTCTGGGATAGTGGATTCGGAGGTGATGGCAAAGAATCACCGGGTGCAAGTTTCTGAACTGGGACAGCTGAATGCAAATCGAACCAATGAAGACAGCCAGGGAAAAGCGAGCCCGTGACTGCAGATAGGAGGTCTGGGAGCAGGGAGGAGTCCAGCAGGGAACCGCAAAGTAGACAGGAACAAAATAGAGGAATTGCACAGAAAGGCAAGAGAGAAAGAGCGCTCCACCACAGAGCCGCAAGGGAGGAGGAGCGGACCGTGGGTGAGCGGGAGACAGCAGGAGAAAGCCGCAGTGAGACTCAGAGAGGCAAGAGAAAACTCTCCACAAAAAAGATGTGGGGGAGAGGGAGCAGATCGTGTGAGAGCAAGGCGGCAAAAGAGCTGCAAAGGGACGTGGAGCGTCGGGAAAGAGAGCTAGTCAGAGCTGTAAACAGGAAAATCACAGCGAGTAACCCAAAAAGGCAAGTGGACGCAAGAGGTTGCAACGCGCCGGCCACCGTGAGGACAGTAAAGATAAGGATCCCAGCAGCGCCCATTTTGGAAAAGACTAGACAGCTCAAAGCAGTGCAGAAGAGTGCGAAGGAAGATCAATGGTGGCGAAACTGCCAGCGATCCCAGACGCACCAGGTGTTGTAGCACGTGACAATAGGTATGTACTACACAAGTTGGTGGAGAGACTGAGCAGCCAGATTTATCTCAAGAGGGGTACATTTGAGCTGTAGCATTGAAATCCACACATACAAGTATCCAAATAACACTTATACTTAAGGTTTTCTAGTAAAATAATTATTTAACAGTCAGTTTTAAATAAGCCTTCTTTAAAAAGGGCAATATGCAACAATAAAATAACACTTCATAAGACTTTCTCAGATTGAGAATAAGTAGATACTTGTTAGAGACACTGTCAATACACTTCCTACACCCTGAGGTGACTAATTTCTAGGACAGCATTGGCATTTATATATCACTTTTTGTACTGTGATACTGTACTGTCACTGTTGGGCCACAAGCTGTTATGCTTGAGAGGGTCAGAGATAAGATACACACTGCAAAATGCAGCCACTGCAAGTCTCAAGTGAGATGATGCAAGCTACAGACAAAAGAGGCGAGTACCCCTTAGTCAGGACAGTAGAACAAGTTACTTACCAACTGTAATGTTCTTTCGACTGGATGTTCCTCCCAAGTATTCCTCATCTTGTGATAAATCGTTATCTCCAGCTTTGCTGCTTCGGAAAAAATTGTTCTCGGCAGAGGGCGCTGTGCTCGAGGTCGTGGCGTCGATTGTCCCTCGACGGACTCCGTACTCTGTCGACGTCACCGATGGTATAAGTAGCTCGAGCCGCGCCCGTTGCTTCAGTTCTGTTTTTTCGATGAAATATATATAGGAGGAACACCCAGGCGTGTCCCATGACCGATACATTCTTCGTGAGAGGAAAGTAAGAACACGTAAACTGTACTGTGGGGTTGGATGGGAGAGTCGATGAGGAATACGTGTGAGGAACATCCAGACGAAAGAACGTTACAGTTGGTAAGTAACTTATTCTTCGAATGGATTGTGTCCTCCCACGTATTCCTCATCTTGTGATAGGCTCCCATACCAGTATCAATTTTTGAAGGTGGGAGTACCATTTCAGTTTTCGTGGACCGAATGCAGAACTGCCTTTGCAAATAAACCCTTGTTAGAGGAGGCAGTGTCCAAACAATAATGTTTAACAAAGGTATGTATTGTTTTCTAGGTTGCAGCTGCACAAATGTCTGCTGCGGGGACTCCCCTCTTTAGAGCCGCAGAAGTAGCCATTCCCCTTGTAGAATGGGCACGAAGCCCATCTGGTGGTTCTTTTCCCGCTAATCTGTAGCATTCAACAATGGCTAATATGATCCAGCGGGAAATGGTCTGTTTTGTTAAAGATAAGCCTAATTTTTGACCAGTGTAACCCACAAACAGTTGGTCATCTTGTCTCAATTTAGCCATCCTAGAGATGTAAAAACTAAGAGCACTCTTGGGATCTAATCTATGTAATCTCTCCTCTTCTTTGCCCAGGTGAGGAGGAGGATAAAACGTAGGAAGTACTATTTTTTGTGACAAATGGAAGTACAAGACTACTTTTGGCAAAAATGAAGGTTTAACTTTAAGGACTACCTTATCTTTATAAAAATTGTATATGGTGGTTTGCATAAGAGAGCATGAAGTTCGCTAACCCTGCGGGCTGATGATAGGGCCACAAGGAGGACGGTTTTTAGAGTTAAAAGCCTCAATGGACATGAGTGCAGAGGTTCAAAAGGTATGCAAGTCAAGAATTTTAATACTAAATTTAAGTCCCAGGCTAGTCCATGAAAAGGGACAGGAGGGTATACATTAGTGAGCCCCTTTAAGAATTGAATTATTAACGATATTTTGAAATATGAAACCTCTTCCGAGGAGCGCTTGAAAATGGACAGCGCAGCAAGGTATCCTTTTATTGTTCCTATCTGGAGCCCCAGATTAGCTAGATGTAGCAGAAAGGAAAGCACCATTGGGGTGCCACACTGAAAAGGGTCCACATCCTTGTCTTTGCACCAGTTACTAAACCTATTCCAGCGACATCGGTACAAAGACTTTGTTGCTGGTCTTCTGGCCGAAAGCAAGATTTCCATTACGTCATCCGGAAGATCCCAATCCTTGTATCTCAACCTCTCAGAAACCATGCGTGAAGGTTGAGTGTCTTGACCTCTGGATGGAGAACCCGACCTTCCTCTTGCGAGAGAAGATCCTCTTTGCGGAAGACGTATTGGAGGGCAGATGGACATGTCTAGAAGGTCCGGGTACCACGTCCTCCTGGCCCAATCCGGGGCAATTAGGATCATGGTTTTCCTGAACTTTCTCAACCTCCTGATTACTTGAGGAATCACGGGGCCTGGGGGAAACACGTACAGCAGTGGAAACTTGCACTCCACTATGAATGCGTCTCCCAGAGCTCCTCTTTGAGGAAAATCCCTTGAGCAGTACTGATCGCACTTCCGGTTGATCGCGGTGGCGAACAGATCCACTTGAGGGGTTCCCCAAAGGGCGAAGATCTCCAGAAGGACTTCCTGAGCCAGCTCCCACTCGTGAAAGACCGTGCTCTGCCTGCTCAGAGCGTCTGCCGCCGTGTTCTTCTCTCTGGCTAGGTGAATTGCTGACAGAGATTCCTTCTCGTATTGCCCAGAACAAGAGCTGCATTGCCTCTCTGCACAGTGACAGTGACCCTACACCTCTTTTGTTGAGATAGTACATGGCCACTGTGTTGTCTGTCATTATCAGGACATTCTTTCCCTGTACAGAGGGCAGAAAGGCCTTCAGAGCTAGTCTGATTGCCCTCAGCTCTAATAGGTTGATGTGTAATTTGGACTCCGATGGAGACCAACGACCGCTGATTGTCAGAACGTTGGTGTGTGCTCCCCACCCCGTGAGTGAGGCGTCCGTCACTACCGTTATCTCCGGCCATGGTTGCCAAAAAGACTCTCCCTTGAGAATGTTGTGGTTGCAAGCCCACCATAGAAGATCCTGAGCAACTGCGCTCGGGACTTGCAGAAGATCCAACATATTCCCTGAGAATTGGGACCACTGAGTTCTTAGTGCCCATTGAAGGGATCTCATTCTCAACCTGGCCTCTGGTACTAGAAAAATGCAGGATGCCATGAGGCCGAACAACCTGAGAAAATCGAAGGCCGGTAGACGTTGGGCATTCTGGAATTTTGATACCATCTGCTGGATATGGAGAGCTCTCACTTCGGGAGGCGAGGCTTTTCCCGATGAAGTGTCCAAGACTGCTCCGATAAACTGGAGTTTCTGGGATGGTATCATGTGGGACTTCTTGAAATTGAGGGAGAAGCCCAGTTTGTGGAGGAAGTGGCAGGTGATCGAAAGTTGTTCCTGAGCTTGTTCTGGAGAACTTGCTCTGATCAACCAGTCGTCCAGGTAGGGATATATGTGAATACCTCCTTTCCTGAGACTTGCTGCCACAACCGCCAACAGTTTGATGAAAACCCTCAGGGCGGAGGTCAACCCGAATGGCAGAACTCGAAACTGATAATGAGAATTGCCAATCGCGAACCTCAGGTACTTTCTGTGCTTTGGATGGATTGGCACATGAAAATAAGCATCCTGAAGGTCCAATGATACCAACCAATCTTGGAGTTGGAGAGCCAGAAGGATCTGAGAAAGAGTCACCATCTTGAACTTGTCCTTCCTGAGGAACTTGTTCAAGTTTCTCAAGTCCAAGATGGGTCTCAGTCCTCCATCCTTATTTGGGATGAGAAAATATGGGGAGTACCAACCCCTGTTCCTCTCCGCTACAGGTACCAGTTCTATGGCACCTTTCTCTAGCAGGGTTAAAATTTCCTGCAACAGGAGCGGATCCGGAATTTTGACGGAATTGGCTGCCGGTGGATGATTGAGGCCTTTTTAAAAATGGGGAGACAGTAACCTTGGGCTACTGTTTCCAGTGCCCAAGCATCTGAGGTAATGCCCCGCCATTCCTTCAGATGTTGAGAGATCCTGCCTCCCACTGGTGTTTTGTGTAACAAGGTCTCAGAGATTTGGAGGTGGCTGCAGGAGTGGCTGAGGGTACAGATGCCGCTCATGAGGCTGATTTTGCACCTCTTCCCCGTGTTCCACGAGGGAAGTTCCTTGTGCCCCTTTGAGAGGCCTGTCCTCTTCCTCTACCAAAAGAGGAGTAGTATCGAAAAGAACGACCCCTCCAGGAAGATGAGCCGGAATAGGGTTTTAGAGGCTGGCGCAAAGAGGCGCTAAGTGATTTAGCCGCCGCTTTCGAGGTCTGAAGTTTTTCAAGGCTTTCATCAGCCTTTCTGCCAAAGAGCCTCGAGCCATCAAAGGGCATGTTGAGGAGTCTAGCTTGCACATCCGGTGCAAATCCCGACTTCCTCCACCACGCAAATCTGCATAGCACAACGCCTGCAGCCATGGATCTGCTGATACTATCAGCAGTATCCAGTCCAGACTGGAGGCAGTCCACCATTGCCTCCTTCCCGTCTTTGACTATATTCAGGAAGCCTTCCCTTTCCTCGCCTTCCGGAATCTGATCAGCCACCGCCGAAATACAGTCCCACAGGGTATGGGTAAACCTGGCTAGGGTACAGGTGACATTTGCCGACTTAAGTGCCATACTGCCTGACGTGAAAACTTTACGTGCCCAGGCGTCAATTTTTTTATCCTCTCTATCTGGAGGGATAGTTGGATAAGCAGTTTGTTTTGAAGTGGATGCTGCTTGAATGACTAAACTCTCTGGAGTCGGATGTTTATTCAAATATTCAGGATCCGATCCAGCTGGTCTGTATTTTCTTGGAAAAGTGCTGTCTGCAGCAGCAAAGGTTTCTGGTTTCTCCCAGTTTTTCTCCACAGTCCTTTGAAGGGCCCTGTGAAAAGGGAGAACAGGATCCTTCTGAGGTCCCTTGACAATAATATCCGTCATGTCATCTTGTTCAAAAATGGGTGAAGTATTACCCCAACCCATGTATTCAACTACCCTGGTCATAAGACCCCTGTACCCAGCATCTGCATGCTCTGCAGTATCAGGTTTGGCGAACTACAATTCTGGGGATGTGTCAACTCCACTGGCAGAATGTAGAGTATCACTCAGGTCTCATTCTGGATTCCTGGTCAATAAGTTCTTCAGGAACTTGTCTTGTACCATAAGTAACTCCCAAAGGAGTAACTTCGTCTTCTTCTGAAGCAGACTCTTCATAAATTGCAGACATAGATTTGAAAAAGTCTGATCTGGGCAAAGGAGTGAATCTCCTTTCTTCCTCTTCCATCTGCTTCGAAGGAAATGGCAAATCCCTCGAAGTTTGAGGGTGTCTTCGAAGTTTTCGAAGATAACTTCGATAATGGCGTCGATGACGCGTGTGGTTTTGGTGTCGAAATTATCGACGTCGAGGGCGTCGACGAAATCGTCGAAGTCTTCGACGATTTGTGTTTCTTGGCCGCCACTGGAGAGGTGCTCGACTCTCGAAGTTTCTTCGACGGTTTTACGTCGACTCGAGATTTTTTGTATTCCTCGACGCTACTGGTCTTAGCCATAGTAGCCTTGGACTTCTCTTTGTCGTCCAATGGAGCGACCTTAGGGGTGTGGCTTTTTCGAGGTTCTTTTGAGGGGGTCGAGGCCGCATTCTCGAAAACCTCCATCTTTTTGCGGAATTCTTCCCACTTACTGGGAGAATCCGATTTAGTCGGACAACGAATTTCTTCGGTTGACTCTGAAGAGGAAGATGATGAGGGAGATCTATGTCTCCTCTTCATTTTTTTCAATGACGACGAAGAATGTCTCGATCTACTTCTAGATCGAGATCTCTTCGAGTGCCTATGGCGATCCGATCCCTTAGAATCAGTCGCTTTCTTATGTTTTTTTGACGAAACCTTTTTTGAGGCCTCCCTCCCCACCGACAGTTTACCTCTCCTCTCACGAAGAGCTCTTTCGGTCATCGATTGGCAGGAGCCGCAATCGTCGGTTTGGTGACTGGAACCGAGACACCAGAGACAAATCCGGTGATCATCGGTAATCGACATCTTAGACCCACAATCTGCACACTTTTTAAACCCAGTTCTGGGTGTCGAAGATGACATTTTCTTCACAAAAAATAGAAGCGCGCTGTTCTCGATAGCGAAGCGATCGGAAAAACGGAACTGAAGCAACGGGCGCGGCTCGAGCTACTTATACCATCGGTGACGTCGACAGAGTACGGAGTACGTCGAGGGACAATCGACGCCACGACCTCGAGCACAGCGCCCTCTGCCGAGTTCAATTTTTTCCGAAGCAGCGAAGCTGGAGATAACAATTTATCACAAGATGAGGAATACGTAGGAGGACACTATCCATTCGAAGCTTAGATTTGGAGGAGGATCCAGCCGGCTTCAGTTACGATAGCAGAAACCTTCAGAGTCCTTTTAGAATGGGGATGTGGAAGTAAGCATCCTCCAAGTACAGCGACGATAAGAAGTCGCCTGCCTCCAGCTGTCCCAGCACGTGCTCGAGGGTGACCATCCGTAACTTCTGGGCTTTGATGTATTTGTTTAACCGACGCAGGTCCAGGATGGGGCACCAGCCGCCTGTCTTCTTTCTGATGAGGAAGTATCTTGAGTATACTCTGGAGCCCCAGAGCCTCTTCGGGACGAGCTTGATGGCACCTTTCTTGAGCATCGCCCTTACTTCTAACAGCAGTTGAGGGATGCGATTTTCCTTCCTGGCCACGGGAGGAATTCAGGGCCACTTCTTTAGAAATTTCGAGAGTGTGCACGTGGGCCAGGGCATCCAGCACCCAACGGTCGGTGGAGATGGACTCCCACACGCTGACGAACCTCGCCAGCCGGCCTCCCACCGGGGTGCTCAGGTGGGGGCCCGACGCTACGGCCGGTTCAGTCCTGCTTGGAGGCGGCATAGACGCCCTGGCCTCCTTGGCGACGAGATCCTCCTGACTTGCTGCACCGTCTGTAGGCCTCTTGCGATGAGGAACGGGCTGCCTGGTGATACATAGAGGAGCCACCACCGAATCCTTTGGAGGCACCTTGCTTGCCTCCGGAGTTACGAAAGGGCGGTCGCCGTTGCTGCAAAACTCCCAAGGCCCGAGCAGTCTCCGTGTCGGCCTTGATGGCCTGAAGTGACTCATCCACTGTTTTTACAAACAGGTTGTTCCCCTCGAAGGGCATGTCCAAAACTCTGGTTTGTACGTCCTGGCGGAAATCTGTTGCCTTGAGCCATCCCCACCGAAGGAAAACACTGTTGAACAACTGGAGGAAACCATTGTCAGAGATGTCTGTGGCCACCGTTATGGCGTGGTCCGACGCCACCTCACCTTCCTGCAGGATCTCCCGGGCCTCCGCCCTCTTGTCGTCCGGTAGGAAATCCAGCAGGGGAGCGATCTTGTACCAAAACTCCCTGTCGTAGCGGGCCACAATCACCAGGGCGTTGGCCGCCTTAATTGTTGTCGCTGCAGACAAGCTGACTCGTCATCCCATGGCGTCCAGTTTCTTTCCCTCGCCGTCAGGTGGGAAGGTTGAAGTTGACGCCGTCGCCCCTGCCACTTTCTTCTTGGCCGCTGCCGAGACGACAGAATCCGGGATCGGCTGTGCCCTAAGGCCCAAAGGGGCGGAATTGGGGACCCGGTACTACTTCTCGTACCGATCCCTCTTCACAGGCTTTGTGGAAGGGTTCTTCAGGATAGCAAATCCCTCGTCCCAGATGTCATCAAGCAGTGGCACCTCGAGGACCGACTTCCTCTTGGCCTTGCTTAGTTGATAGAGGAAGGCTTCCTTTTTCTGTTCTTCGGGGCAGAGCTGGAAAAGCGGATGCCCTGGCAATCATGGCATGGAAGGAGCCAATTTCATCGGGCGGGGAGGACCGAGGGGGTGGTGATGGTAGGCCCATGCCGTCCTCACCACTGTCGTCATCCGTCCCCGTCGTGGCCGTATCTGTTCCCATGTCATCCCTAGGATAAGGGGAAGGAGATGAAGGCTGAGTGGGCCGCAAGGACGAAGGGGGTGGGGTGGAATGAACTCTCCTCTGCTTGTTTGGAGGGCTCCCCGACAGGCCCTGTTCTGCTGGGTCGTCCGTTGGGGATAGAGGCATCCTCATCTCTGTGCATAAGGTTTGGATTGCCATCAAAATGGCCACCGAGTTGTCCTGAGGCTCGGGCACTGGTTTTGACGGGCGTGATGGCTGCTCCTCCTCCACGGGAGCCTCATCGGCACCACCGTCGCTCTCTTCGTCCGCCTCCTCGGGGGTTCCTCCCGTGGGACCGGACCTCCTCAAAACTCTTGTTGAGGCCCTTCACGACTTCAACCAGCTCCTCCTCAGCGGCTGTGTCTGTATCCGTCTTTTTCCACCTGGGTCTTCACGGGGGTCTTATCGATGGGCTGAAAAGAGGATTCCCTCCGCAGTGGCAGGGAAACTCTGGGCCCCGAGGTCGCCTCCACTGGTGTAGCCTCCACAGGCTTTTCCAGGGCCGCGACGACTCCCTCGATAGAGGCCTTAGTGAATCAAGGCCTTCACCACCCTGGGCGCACTTGAGGCCTTTACCTTGGGGGGAGGGTCACCGCCTCGCTCCCCTCGGCTGACTCCTTTGAGATCGACCGGGACTTCTCCAGAAGCTTACCAGGGTTCTCGGATTTTCTCTTCCCCGAGCCAGAGCGTTGGCTCGTGGTTGATGGCGTTGGTGAAAATGCACCCTACCTGGCAGCCAAGGAGCCCGACCCTTCGGCGCTCCCAGTGCCCGTGGTGCTTTACCTTCTGTTGGACCCCTGTCGCCAGAGCGCCATCAAAGGACTTAGGAGACCGCTCGGACCTCTTCTTCTCACCCGCTGAGCTCTTACCTTCCAGCCAGTTGGCGAGGCTGCTAGGCCGATCCTTCATGGTCCGTTCCGACATGTTCTTGCAAAATGCACAGTCCTTCTCCACGTGCGTTTTGTCTAGGGGTGTACCGAATTTCGGCTTCGAGTAGGTATTCAGCTTAAAACTAAGTATTCGGCTTCGGCTGAAATCTTACCCAATATTTGCTCGAAGCCGAAGTTCTGAACATGCACTACCTAGTTTGCTGATCGCATTTTTCTTCTGGGCCACTTGCTCAAGAAGAGGAATTTGGCATGAAGTTTTCCGACCTGCATCATGTTTATGGTAAGCTGGATTGTCAGTAAAGGTGAGCCAGAGTGCCTCCGTCGTTGACTCTGTCCCATACGTCATCAGCCTACTAGCTGATGTCATTAGCAAAACAAGTAGAGCCTGAGCGAGGCGGTCCATTTTCATTCTTTCCCAGGGATGACTAAGTCAGAGAGTGGGTTTCAGCAAAGACATTAGCGGGACATTCCTGTAACACATGTAAGGCTGGGATGATTGATCTCACGGCAGCCTCGCCTACCTGTAGCGATTAGCATCAGAGAAAAGACTTCAAAAACGATATGGCTGCACTTCTCTGGGCCCTACCCGCAGTTAGCATCAGAAAAAGAGGACTTTATAATCAACAGGGTTGCCCTTCTCAAGTTCAAGCCTCGCCTACCTGCAGCCTTGCCTACGGCAACGAGACCCATTCAAAGGAAAACAATGGGCCTCTGCATCCTGAAGAAGCAAGCCTTGAGAGGGAGACTCCAGCTGGTGTTTGATACATGTTTTCCAGGCCACCAGGGCGTCAACGTGCCTTATGCTAATGGATGACACTCAGCTGTAAGGAGCTACAAACAGTAGCGGCGGGGCGGGGAAGTGATTTGTTTCACTATGAATGGAGGCAACTGTGTTAACCAAGCACTGGGGGTTGGGGGCAGGGAGGTGGGGGCTATAGAAGTAACAGAAGATTAAACAGTAATGCCCCTGTGTAGTGCGTTTTCCTCTGACTGCTTTCACCCTACTTGACTTTTCACTAGCAGTTTTTTCAGTGTGCGTTTCAACTTTTGACACTTTGCTCAACTCAGAAGAAAATTAAGAGATTCAGCCTCCTTAAATGGACTGAAAAAGAGACCCAATTTATTTCTTGGTCTTCGAGGGCGGACTACCGATTCTGAAACTTTAATTGTTACTTTCAAGCGGCGAGTGTTTTCCATTGTTTCCACAAAGATGTTTAAGGCCGACATGTGGACAGTCAGGGCTCAGGCTGACCAATTGCATGCAGTAGGGCTGCAGTGCCACAGAGATTGCTTATGTACTCTTACGGATTTAGGGCGCTTTGCTGTTTTTGCCAGGAATTGTGTCAGAGTTTGTGTGTGTTATTGTTTAGTTACTTTCCCTAATTGTGTATGCCTCCATGTGTTCCCACTGCTTTATAATATGAAATAGCAGTTGGCGCACAAAACTGGATAGTGGAAAGTAAGGAACAAGTTACTTACCTGTAACTGTTGTTCTCCAGCATGGGTCTGGCATGGATTCACATGCTCATGAATATTCCCCGTCGTCAGGCCTGGAATCCTCGGTAAAGAAAAAACCAGTATCAGTTTAGTTTCTGATCTGTCTTTCGTAGTAGCAACCAATCACTGATCTCTGCGTCATACTGACCACAGCCAATGACTGCCCTCTACCTAAGCCCCGCCTCTGGCAGCCATCTTCAGATTTGGTAGCACGTGAAGTGGCAGTATGACCAAGTGAAGAGCCGCAGAGGGGTAGGCGGGAGGGTTCGCATGTGAATCCATGCCAGACCCATGCTGGAGAACAACAGTTACAGGTAAGTAACTTGTTCCTTCTCCAGCATGGGGTCTGGCATGGATTCACATGCTCATGAATAAAGAATACATAGCAGTACACACATGCACAACCACGGGAGGTGGCAAAGGCTCAACATTAAGCATTACATCAAACTCAACATTAAGCAAATCTTACCTCCTCACCAGGCTCACCTTAGGCGAACAGGTTGCGCAGCACTGCTTGGCCGACCCTGGACTCCTCCCTGGAATCCCGATCGACGCAGTAGAATTTCGTGAAGGTGTGCGTCGACCTCCACGTAGCAGCCCTGCAGATGTCCAGCAAGGGCACACCAGATAGGAACGCCGTGGTAGCTGCGATCGCTCTGGTGGAATGGGCTCTCGGACGGCCAGGCAGCAGTCGGTTTGCCAACCGATGACAGTTCATGATGCAGCCGGAGAGCCATCTGGAAATGGAAGCCTTCGAGAGAGCCTTCCCCTGATTGACAGGTCCAAAGTTCACAAAGAGTTGTGACGTCTTCCGAAAACACTTCGTGCGGTCCACGTAGAACTTCAGCGCTCTAGCCACATCCAGCGAGTGCAAAGTCCTTTCAGCCGGCGACGGGAAGAAAACAGGCAACACCAAGGGTTCGTGAGGTGGAAGTCCGACGGCACCTCGGGCATGAAGGAGGGGTGCGTCCTGAGCACTACCCTCGTGTCGTGAAAAGTCAAGTACGGGGGCTTGCAGGAAAGGGCTTGGATCTCTCCCACCCGTCGTGCGGAGGTGATGGCCACAAGAAACGCTGTTTTCCACGACAAGAACTTCAACGGAGCCGAGTGCAGAGGCTCGAACGGAGGTCCCATGAGCTTGGTCAGCACCACGTTGAGCTCCCACGCCGGTGCCGGAGCCTTCACCGGCGGGAACGATCTGAACAGTCCCTTCATGAACTCTTTCACCAGACGATGAGACCACAAGGACGTCCGCCCCGTGGTTCTGGTGTATCGGGGGATCGCAGCAAGATGAATCTTGATGGACGCGTGCGCCAGTCCAGCTTTGGCCAGCGTCAGTAGGTACGGCAGTACTTGGGGAGCCGTAATCCGTAGAGGGTTAATCTTCTGTGCGTGGCACCAGACAGAGAACCTCTTCCATTTGTGTCCGTAGCATTTAAGAGTTGAGGACACCCTGGCCTTTGCAAGAACCTCTCTGCAGTCGGCCGGTATGTCGTATCCTCCAAACTCTAGCGCTGCAGGAGCCAGGCCTGCAAGTTCAGCGACTTCGGGTCATGATGGAGGATGGCGCCTCCTTCCCTGGAGAGAAGATCCGCGTCCCCTGGCAGCTTGATTGACGGGGACGCTGACAAGTCCAGAAGGTCCGGGACCCATATCTGCCTCGGCCAAGCAGGTGCGACGAGGATCATCCTGCACCGTGACCTCTTGAGCTGGTTGATGAGCCGGATCAGCAATGGCAACGGAGGGAACGCGTATAGAAACAGGCCCTCCAGGGGGAACGAGAAAGCATCGCCCATGCTCCTCGGCTAGGGAAACCTGCTGGCGAACCTCCAGCACTTGGAGTTTGTCGCCGTCGTGAACAGATCGATCTGGGGTGTGCCCCACCGTCGTAAGAGGCGGTCCACTAGATCCTGCCGTATTTCCCACTCGTGGCACGAGCGCAGCTCCCTGCTGAGTGAGTCGGCGATGGTGTTTTTTATCCCTGCCAGATGAAACGGCACCAGAAACATCCCTTGGGCGACGGCTCAATGCCACAGATCCTGCGCCTCCCTGGACAGGGCTGGGGACCTGGTTCCGCCCTGTTACCTGATGTAGAACATGGTGTTGTCGGTGAAGATCCTCACCACCTTGCCCTTGAGGGACGGAAGGAAGGACCCGAGGGCCCAAAACACTGCACGGAGCTCCAGGACGTTGATATGGAGGGACTTCTCCGTCGGGAGCCAAAGGCCTCTCCCGTGCAGATTTTCGGTGTGCGCTCCCCACCCTTCCAGGGAGGCATCCGAGGTCACTGTCTCCTGGTGGCCGGGGGTCTGGAAGTCCATGCCCGCCTTCAGATGCGCATGGGTGCCCCACCACCGGATCGCTCGTCGGAAACTCTCGTCGAGTGTGATCCTCTCCTCGAAGCTGCCCGTAGTCTGGATCCAGAGCGCGTCCAGGAACTCCTGCAACGGGCGCATCCGGAGCCTGCACAGGGGGATGAGGTAAATGCAAGACGACATCATTCCGAGGAGGGACTTGATGGACCTTACTCTGGCCGCGTCCGCAACCAGCATCCGCTGCACCTTGCCCAGAATGGCCCTCGTCCTTTCCTCCGACGGATAGGCCAGGAGCGACACTGTGTCGAGCTTCGCTCCCAGAAACAGTGCATCTTGCGCGGGCACCAGGTGGGACTTGGCGTAGTTTATGGAGAATCCCAGGTCCGTAAGAAGTTGGACGGTCCTTGCCGTGTGCTCCACGGCAAGCTCCTTCGTCTTCGCTCGGATGAGCCAGTCGTCCCTCTCGGCGCAGCTGCGCCGCCACCGGTGCGAGGCACTTGGTGAACACCCTGGGTGCCGACCTTAGTCCGAAGGGAAGGGCTCTGAACTGATAGTGACGCCCTTGGACCACGAACCTGAGAAACTTTCGGTGTCCCTTTAGGATGGAAATATGGAAGTAGGCATCCTCCAAATCCAACGACGACAGGAAATCGCCCTCCTCCAGCTGACCCAGGATGTGTTGGAGGGTGACCATCCGGAACTTCTGTGCCTTGACGAATTTGTTCAGTCGTCGTAGGTCCAGGATGGGACGCCATCCTCCCGTCTTCTTCTTCACGAGGAAGTATCTTGAATAAACTCCGGAGCCCCGAAGCCTCTTTGGGACGAGCTCGATGGCGCCCTTCCTGAGCATCGCCTTTACCTCCAAGAGAAGTTGAGGGACGTGAAGTTCTTTCCTGGCCACAGGGGGAACGCGCGGGCACCTTCTTTGAAACTCGAGCGCGTGACCCTGGGCTAGGGCGTCCAGCACCCAACGGTCGGTGGAGATGGACTCCCACACGCTGACGAAGCTCGCCAGCCGGCCTCCCACCGGGGTGCTTCGGTGGGGGCCCGACCCCACAGCCGGTTCAATCCTGCTTCGACGAGGCTTTGCCGCCTTGACCTCCTTGGCGACGACGGCGGGGTCCGCCGTACTTGCCTCGTCCCCTGTAAGCTTCCTGCGACGACGAACGTGCCGCTTCACGGTAGGTGGAAAATCCGCCGCCCGAACCTTTGGAGGCACCCTTGCCTCCGCCGCTCCGAAAGGGCGGCCGCCGTTGCTGGAGAACCCCAAGAGCCCGGGCCGTCTCTGTGTCTGCTTTGATGGCTTGAAGGGAATCGTCCACTGTTTTCCCAAACAGGTTGTTTCCATCGAACGGCATGTCCAGGACTCTGGTCTGCACGTCTTGACGGAAGTCGGTAGCCTTAAGCCATCCACGCCGCCTAAGGCACACGCCGTTGCCCAACTGGCGAAATCCAGTGTCGGCAATGTCCGTCGCAATCGTAATGGCGTAGTCCGACGCCACCTCACCTTCCTGCAAGATCTCTAGGGCATCCGCCCTCTTGTCGTCCGGTAGGAAGTCCAGCAGGGGGGCCAGTTTATACCACAGCTCCCTGTCGTAGCGGGCTACGATAGCCAAGGCGTTGGCCGCCTTAATCGTCGTTGCTGCAGACGAGATGACCCTGCGTCCCATCGTATCCAATTTCTTTCCCTCGCCGTCCAGCGGGGAAGTCGACGTGGAGGCCGCACCCCCCCCCCCCCCCCGCTTTCTTCCTGGCCGCCAGTTGGCGAGACATTGATGGCGGTCCTTCATGGTCCGCTCCGACATATTGCCGCAAAACGCACATTCCTTCTCCACGTGCGTCTTGTCCTCATGTAGGCAGTAAAGACAAAAGGAGTGTTCGTCCTCCTTAAAGACATTCTGAAGCTGGCATCCAGGGCAGACCCTGAACAGCTTTCCGGGCGTCGAGCTCCCCTTCTCCTGGGCCATGTCCGAGATGGGCCTGAGAAACTTCTGGAGTCCTCCAAAAGCGTAGCTCGACGAAATCTTCACCCTTGAGGGGCGTAGACGAATCCGACACGGGTCCCCGTTGATCGGATGAAGAATCGGTGGGGCTTGAGGTTCTTTTTGACCAAAAAAAATCAAAGTTTTTGAGAAAAACGTGAAAAAATAGCACTAACGCTCGAGAGCAATAGCACAAGGATCCCAACACTTGAACGTGCGATAAAAATCTGAAGATGGCTGCCAGAGGCGGGGCTTAGGTAGAGGGCAGTCATTGGCTGTGGTCAGTATGACGCAGAGATCAGTGATTGGTTGCTACTACGAAAGACAGATCAGAAACGAAACTGATACTGGTTTTTTCTTTACCGAGGATCCCCAGCCTGACGACAGGGAATATTCATGAGCATGTGAATCCATGCCAGACCCCATGCTGGAGAAATGGGCCTTGCTCACCCGCTCTATACGGTAGATAAGATGCCTCTGGTGCCTGGGAGGTCTCACCAACGCCCCCCTCCTCTCAATATTGCCCCATCCCTCCCCCTACACCACAGGAATGCCTGCACCGTGGGGACCCTGACTTCCCGAGTGGTATTGAGCCTGACCCATTTGGAGTGCAGGGCTATGAGTGGGGCCACCAGGAGAGATCAGTGGGAGACTGAACTCGCCGACCTTCCTGTTGGCATGACATTGGCAGGCAGAGAACACGAAAAGCTTGCTGACATCAGGGCTGCCTCGCATCAGAGCCACCTGCTACATGGAGGAGGTGCATGATAGCATTACCTTATGCCTGTGCTCATCAGCCTGTGCTCTTCATGGTCTTCCATGCTACCCTTCTTCACCATGCACAATATAAGGGTTTTAACTCCAGGTGGAAAACCCTGACAAGGCTTCATGCATGCATTTTATGCGCTGGAGTTAATAGCTAAGCTTGCTTAAAGAGGCGAGATAGTTCAGTGGGTTGAGCGCTTGCTGTTGTGATGTGCATGGGATCTGCAGGTCGCAGGTTTCAGATCCTGACAAGGGCAACCGAGCCTTTCAATTGTCTGAGGTCGATACATGTGTACCGAGTACAGTGGGATGATAATTGTAAGTGAATATGTGTCATGTACAGCTCCTTGGTGTAAGAGCTATATAAGTAACAAAAGATTAGCACAGACTAGAACTGTAATGCCCCTGTGGACTGAAAGGGTCTCATCTTCTGTAGACCAGGAAAAGAAATGCAAAAAAGAATGGATATACAGATTTTAAAGTGCATTTTTAATTTACAAAGTTCTTTTTCTTGTCTACATAACTTTATTAAAAAGGCCACTATTCGGTTCTGTATTCGGTTCCGGCCAAATACTTGTCCAACTATTCGGTATTCGGCCGAATACTTAAAACTATTTGGTACACCCCTAGTTTTGTCTTCGTGAAGGTAGTAGAGACGTCTCGAATGCTCATCCTCCTTGAAAACATTCTGTAATCCGCATCCAGGGCAGTTCCTGAAAAGCTTGGATCCGGGCGTTGATTGAGCTTCCCTTGTCCTGGGCCAATGTCCACGGGGTAGGCCTCAGATCTTCTGGAACCCTCCAAGAAGCGTAACTCGATGAAACTTTCCCTTGAATGGCGTAGAAAATTCCGAAAAGGGTCCCCGTTGATCGGAAGTAGAAACGGTGGAGCTTGAGGCTCGATTGACCGAAAAATAAATTAAACTCTTTGAAAAAAACAAAAAACGCAAAACGCAGTAAAAGCTCGAGAGCTAAAGCACGAGGACACCCAACACTTCAACGTGCAGTAAAAATCTGAGGATGGCTGCCAGGGGAGGTGCTTAGGGAGAGGGCAGTCATTGGCTGGGGGCAGTATGACCCAGAGACCCGTGATTTGTTACTATTAAGAAAGACAGATCAGAAACGAAACTGATACTGATTTTTTCTTTACCAAGGATTTCCAGCCTGACGACGGGGAATATTCATGAGCATGTGAATCCATGCTAGACCCCCATGCTGGAGAATGACTTCCTGTTAGGACTGATTTTCTATACTACGGCCTGGTGGACAGATGTATAGAAGGCCAACCTAGTTTAGTGGCAGGGCGAACTCTGGCAGCTGTAGCCAAACCAGTTCAAGGTAGCAATGAGAGTGGTCAAGGCTAAGTCTCAAGAGATGGTGAGCCTGTAAGGGGTCCTCAATGAGTACACAAAGTGCAAAGTCAAGGAACACACTTAGACAATCAGTTATAAAATACTATTGGTTTATGGCCATATAACACTATGAAAAATTATTAGTAGTGTGTAATATCAGAGAAGGCTAAATAAACGATACATATATACAATCACTGGAGTAGGGCAAAATACATAAACCCCTGCAAAAGAAGGCAAGTATTAGTATGCAGCACTACAGGTCCACAGAGATGCAACACAAGTCCATCTGTAAAATGTATGGGGCCCTCGTGCCCAAATGTCCACCCAAGATCCACACAGTTTTGTGAGACGGGGGGGGAAGCTAGTGGAGGGCTTCTGGGGTCCAATGAAGAGTTCCAAAGGGTAGAGGACAGGTTATTCTAGCTAATGGAAGCGTCCCCCACTTTTTGAATGCTTGTGCGAGCACGCAATGGCAAATCCAAACTGTTATAAATGTTTCTAAAAGTTACCAATCTTTTAAAAAGGAAGTTGGGGATTCAGGTAAGTACAGTTACAACTTGTCCCGCATACTCCGGTTCTTCTGAGGACTTGGCAGGTCTTCTACAGAGGGTCCAAGGTTGCTTTTCCCACCATCAGCTATGGTCCTTGATGCAGAGGGGTTGCAGGTTTGAGCACTTCTCCTGTCAGCGACAAATGCTGGTGTTCAAGTTGGAGAATGCATGGGCCACCTCTCAGCACAAGAATGGATGCAGGAAAGCTGTTTTGGACGATAGCTACCGATGCACGGTGATGCAGGGGAAAACACATGGACTTCACCTCGTATCGCTGGTCCCGTTAATACTGGAACCACGAAATTGCAGGCCTCAACACTGAACAGCAACAGTAGCCCAAACTCTGAGCTAATGATCCAGGGACACTTAAGGGGGCTCTTCTTCGTAGGACTCTCAACTGACATTGAGAATGGATGTTCTCTCCACTCCAAAAGGTGGCAGCATTTCATAGGCCTGCTCAAGATGACCTAGAAGACTGGGCTCTTCGTTGGTTGTCGGGCCTTCTTCCAACCGGTCCACTGTCTTCTTACAAGTCTTTCAACTGGACAGGATACTTGGCTCCTTCAGTTTTCTTCCATGATCTCTGAAGAATGGGTGAAGGGCTCCTCCTCTTATTCAAGAGGGAGGGACAGACAGACACACAAAATCAGGACCACTGGTGGCAAAGCACATGAATACCATTCAGATATCAAATAGTCCCAACCCACTTCCTGGCAGCAAACACCCATGGCCCTGCAGTAACCCGCGAAAAGCTACAGCTTTCCCAGGCACTGGAAATGCAAATAAGGATGTTCCTGTCCTCACAGGTCAGGAAGAAGTGTTAGTGACAAGATGGCCAAGGGATAAACCAAAAATCTTGTGGCAGTGCCATGTTTGGACACTAGCCACAGTAGTTATCCAAACACGGTAAATGCGGTAAGGCTAAAGTAAAATCTACTAAAAAATAGCAAAAGTAACTGCTGTCACCAGCTTGTCCATTAGGCACACCTAAAGGAACCAGAAATCGTCTGAGTGTTAGTCTAGGGCAAAACAAAAAATGTTATTGAGTTGTGCTGCACTATACAAAGATAAAGTTACCAAAAGTGAAAGCAATGTAACACAACTAAGGGAAACTGTTTCCCAGTACGGACAGCCTGAAGGTCAAGTCAGTTTCTCCATGGCAAATGAGCAAAAGCCAGTCATTGCACTGTAAAAAGAGCAGGTCAGATTAAAAAATGGAAGCAAAAAGTTTGGGGGTCCATAGAAATGGAGGGAAAGGTGGCGTAAAGAGAAATCTTCCCTAACACTTCCCTCCCCCACTTTCCCTAATGCATCGGCTTTACAGCGTGGTGCGTCTTTCGGCATCGGGAAATACGTGGCACTGCTCTCGTTGTCAATGCCATCGCTCAGTGCAGTGGACCTCAGCGTTTGATTTCCACGTGCTTACTCTCATAGACTACACGTTTTGTGTCCATCCTGGATAGAGGAAAAACAGGACATCGACACGTGAAGGGTTGTGGGTAAGGATAGTGTTTCAAGTATGCCCCCGTCAACGTCCATAAGAAAAGTTCTCTTTTTAGCCACTTTTCCTCCATTTCTATGGACCCCCAAACATTTTGCTTTTGTTTTTGTATTTTTCCAGGGAAGTGGAGTCTTCAGCTTCACTCTATCTTTGCTCATTGTTATGTGGAAACTGGCCAGTCCTCAAGGCTGTCAGTACTGGGAAACTATGTATCCCTTTTCCTTATACGGGTAATCTATTTTTTGGGTAACTTTATATCACTGCACAATGCAGTGCAATGGGGTTTCATTTGTATGACCCTAAACTACACTCAGTCCTGTCTGGTGATTTTGAGAAGGCCTTTCGGTGGTACTTCAACCCTTGGAGTGGTGGGACCAGCCATTCCCTGCATCTTCAGTTCCCAGCCACCTTGAATCTTCAGAAACATTCCTGGAACCATCCCGTGGACTCGCCCACTCCATTTTGGGCTGTCATGATTCCGCGTTTCAGCTCAGAGATTATCTTGGATGCAGAATCTAGGTAACGCTCATTTGATACTTACCTAGCTTTAAATTCTAACCACGGTTTGCCTATGGATAACGTCCTGCCTATTCCAATAGGGAAACTTTCTACACATGTTTGAACTCCTAAAAAAAGTGACTGAAAAAGAGTGCTTAACTGACTAAAGATTTGTCATGGGACCCTCCCCCAGTTTTCCAGCCAATCATGCTACAGTGGCAGGCCTTCAGAAAAAGGTAGAATGCAATGACAATTCACTGATCGAAGAGTAAACTGCTCAGCACCTTTATGTGGATAGTGTTATACAAAATGGTATTACCTTTCTATTACTGATTTTACTTGCATCATGGGTCCCTGTGTCAAACCCTTTAAATGTGTTTAAATTAATTGTACCAAAACTTGGCATTAAGTATGTGTATAGATCCTTTAAATGCTTTACTTCAAACAACGAATACATTTGTCAGTAAGTATCTTGTGTATAAATTGTCTGCTTATAGAATTAAACTATACATTATGACCACATTTCTCCACTTCTAACAGAGTCTGGATGCTCCGTCACGTTACTAACACCAGAGGAAGGTCAAAATGTGTGGTTAATCTGGGCTAGAACTACAGTTGGTTTTGTCCAAGCCCTCAACAGAGGCAGTTAAACAAATGTATCTGATCTGTGTTTAGGAGTTTTAATGGAGATGCTTGGATGAACAACACTGCTAAGCTTCATTATAAAATGGACTCTTGGAATCACGTCAGACAATTGATGCAGAGCAAAGAGACCCTGTACTCACCTTTGATATCGAGCTGGGCATGGATGATGTTGCCCATGACTGAAGTGTTGTGCAAGTTCTTGACTGTTTCCTTGGCACCCCGTGTGCTCGTAAATAGCACCTTGGCAAGACCCAGGTGCTTTCGGTTCTTAGGATTGTAGAGGATCTCAATCTCTTCAATGTCCCCAAATTTCTTGCACATGTCAGCCAGGAAGTGCTCCTTGATGTTGTCGTTGAGACGTGCAAAGGTTACTTCCTTAAGTGGGATCTGCCCAACGTAATATTCATCCAGCTGCCAAGAGAGAAGAGCAGATGTCTTAGAATACAACACAGAAATCTAATGGCAAGGGTGATGTAAGGTCTTTTACAGTTACAAATCACTGTGTATTGACTTGGAAAATCCTAATTAATGTTCTTAGCAAAAGCACACAGGTCAACTATTAAGTTTACAGAATAAAATCTAGGACCCACATCTATTCTCCTCCACACAATTGCCAAGAAGAACAAATTACTTACCAACTGGTAACGTTCTTTCGATTGGATGTTCCTCCAACGTATTCCTCATCTTAGATGTATTCCATCCAGCTTTACTGCTCTTCAGAAATTTTTTCCGTAGAGGGCGCTGTGTGTCGATGTCGTCGAGTCGATGGACCCTCGAGGGCCTCCGTCGAGGGTGACGTCATCGGTTATATAGGTAGCACGCGCTGCGCCCGTTGGCCTCAGTTCTGTTTTTCCCTTTTCACCTTTGATTTTGTACTGTGTAGATTGTGCCAGTAGACAGGTAGCAGCCTTGCGAGAGTTGAGTTGGCAATAACCCGGAAAAATCTACAGAGGGGTAGGCTGGGAGGGTGATGAGGAATATGTTGGAGGAACATCCAATCGAAAGAACGTTACCAGTTGGTAAGTAACTTGTTATTCGAATGGACTGTGTCCTCCAACGTATTCTTCATCTTAGATATACTCCCAACGCAGTATGGACAATTTCTCTAGAGGAGGGGTTAGATTTTTTTAATACCCTTAGATGGCTGAATATAGTACTGCTTTACGATAATTCAGCTCCTTAGACTAAGAGGCAGCCAGACTATAGAATTTTGAAAAGGTGTGCAGTGAAGACCAAGTTGCTGCTTCACAAATGGACCTTATTGGAACACCTCTTTGAAGGCCTGTCGAAGAGGCGATGCGTCTGGTGGAATGAGCCCTTAACCCTTCTGGTGGGTCTTTTTGTGCTAAGTTGTAGCATTCTAAAATGCAAAGCACAATCCAGCATGATATTGTCTGTTTTGTCACCGATTGACCAAATTTCCTTCCGGTGTAGCCGATAAACAGTTGGTTGTCCACTCTAAGCTTGGAAAGCCTAGAGATGTAAAAGCTTAAAGCTCTTCTCGGATCCAACCTGTGTAATCTTTCCTCCTCCTTAGTAGGATGAGGTGGAGGATATAATGCGGGTAGAACAATTTTCTGATTTAAATGAAAATCAGATACCACTTTAGGTAAAAATGAGGGTTTAACCCTCAACACAACTCTGTCCTTATGGAACACAGCATAGAGTGGCCCAGAAGACAGTGCCTGAAATTCGCTCACTCTTCTAGCAGATGTTAAAGCAACTAGGAAAGCAGTTTTCCATGTCAGTAATCTTAATGGACAAGTTTTCAAAGGCTCAAAATGAGCACACATTAAGAATTTTAGAACCAGATCGAGATCCCAAATTGGCACTTGGAACGGGTAAGGGGGAAACACATTAGTGAGTCCCTTTAAGAATTGCACCACCAAAAGGAATTTTGAAATAGAAGCATTCTTCCGACGAGCGCTTGAAAATGGAAAGCGCTGCAAGATAACCTTTAATGGTACAAACATTTAGACCTCTATGCGCTAGGAACAGTTGGAAGGACAGTACTTCCGGAATAGAACATAGAAAAGGATCGACATTCTTTTCTCTGCACCAGTTGCCAAACTTACGGCAACGGCAACGGTATAGAGATTTTATTGCTGGCCTTCTTGCCGAAAGCAACACCTCCATGACGTCATCTGGAAGGTCCCAATCCTTGTATCTCAGCCTTTCAGATACCAAGTGTGAAGGTTGAGAGTTTTGACCTCTGGATGGAGAACCTGACCCTCCATTTGTGAGAGAAAGTCCTCTCTCTGAGGAAGGCGTACTGGGGGACAGCTGGACATGTCTAGAAAGTCTGAGTACCACGTTCTCCTGGCCCAATCCGGGGCAATTAGGATCATGCGGTTCCCGAACCGTCTCAGTCTCCTGATGACCTGAGGAATGACAGGAATCGGAGGGAACGCGTACAATAGTGGGAAATTCCACTCCACCACAAACACGTCTCCCAGGGCTCCTCTCGGGGGAAATTCACTTGAGCAATACCTTTCACACTTCCAGTTGATTCCGGTCGCAAATGGGTCTACTTGAGGGGTTCTCCAAAGGGCAAGGATCTCTTCAATGACTTCCTGAGCCAGTTCCCATTCGTGGGACACCGTGCTTTGCCTGCTCAGAGCATCTGCCGTCATATTCTCCTCCCCGGCTAGGTGAACTGCCGTTAAAGAGATTCCTTCCTGAATTGCCCAATACCAGAGCTGCATTGCCTCTCTGCACAGAGGTAGTGACCCTACACCTCCTCTTTTGTTTAGATAATGCATGGCCACTGTGTTGTCCATCAGGACATTTTTTCCCCTGAAAGACGGCAGGAAAGCTTTCAGCGCTAGCCTGATGGCTAGCAGTTCCCGAAGGTTGATGTGTAGTTTGGACTCCGATGGAGACCAACGACTGCTGATTGTCAGATCGTTGGCATGAACTCCCCACCCCTTGAGTGAGGCGTCCGTCACTACTGTGATCTCCGGCCATGATTGCAAAAAAAGTTCTCCTTTCAGGATATTCTCTGAACAAGTCCACCATAGAAGATCTTGTCGAACCTTGTTCGGAATCTGGAGAAGATCCGTCATTCGACCTGAGAACTGGGACCACCAAGTCTTTAGAGCCCATTGAAGGGATCTCATCCTCAAAACGTGCCTCCGGCACCAGAAAGATGCAGAGTGCCATGAGGCCGAGCAATCTTAAAAGTTGTAGGCCTGGAGATCTTGAGCATTTTGGAATTTGGAAACCATCTGAAGAATGTCTTGAGCCCATGACCTGGGAGGCAAGCTCTTTCCCAAGGATGTGTCTAATACAGCTCCTATGTACTGGAGCTGTTGGGAAGGTGTCATTTGAGACTTCTTGAAATTTCGGGAAAAGCCCAGTCTGTGGAGGAAGTGGCAGGTGACTTTCAGATGATCCAGTGCTTGTTCGGCAGAACGTGCCATGATCAACCAATCGTCCAGGTAGGGGTAGACGTGAATCCCCCCTCTCCCGAGGTGCGCTGCCACTACTACCATTAACTTGGTGAAGACCCTCGGGAGGAGGTCAATCCAAATGGCAGGACTTGAAACTGATGGTGTGAGTCGCCAACTACAAACCTCAGGTATTTTCTGTGCTTGAGATGAATCGGCACCTGAAAGTAAGCATCCTCGAGGTCCAATGAAACCAACCAGTCCTGAAGTGAAGGGCCTGAAGGATCTGAGAAAGGGTAACCATCCGAACTTGTCCTTCCTGACGAACTTGTTCAAGTTTCTTAAGTCCAAGATGGGTCTCAGTCCTCCGTCCTTTTTGGGATCAAAAAATACAGGGAGTACCGTCCCTCGTTCTTCTCCACTGCAGATACTGGTTCTATAGAACCTTTCTCCAGCAGGGTTAAAATTTCCTGCTGTAGGAGCGGGTCTGAAAATTTCAAAGGGTGTCGCCCTGGTGGATTGCTTTGAGGTTGCGTTAGAAAAGGAAGGCAGTAACCTTGGGCTATTATTTCTAGAGCCCAAACATCTGAAGTAATGGCTTGCCATTCTTGCAGATGCTGTGACAGCCTGCCTCCTACAGGTGTTTTGTGATGCAAGTCCTCAAAGTGTTTTTGTGGCGGTTTTTGCAGCCGCTGATGAAAAAGAGGCGGCAGCTGGAGCTGGCTTTGCACGTTTTGCTCGTCCGCTGCGAGTACCCTTTCTCTGGCCCCTTTGACTGGCCATTCCTCTCGCCTTTCCATATGAGGAGTAGTAACGATAGGATTGTCCCCTCCACGATTGTTCTGGCGCACAAAAAGGCCGAGGTTGCCTAATCGCAGCCCCTAAAGATTTGGCAGCTGCTTTTGAGGTCTGCAAACTCTCAAGGCTCTCGTCAGCCTTGTTGCCAAAAAGGTGAGACCTGTCAAAGAGCATGTTCAGAAGGCGGTTCTGTACGTCCGGTGCGAAACCAGACTTCCGTAACCACGCAAATCTGTGCATTACCGTGTAGTGCCCATGGACCTGCTTACACTATCCGCAGTGTCCAATCCAGATGGAAGGGATTCTTGCATGGCTTGCTTCCCATCTCCGACGATGGCTAGGAACCCTTCCCTTTTGTCCCCTTCTAGTATGTGCTCTGCCGCCAGTGCGATGCTCTCCCACAGAGTGTACAAAAACTTTGCCAAGGCACATGTGGAGTTGGCAGATTTTAAAGCCAAAAGCTGAAAATGCGTTCCGTGTCCAGCCATCCACAAGTTTACCGTCCCTGTCTGGAGGGATAGAAGGGTACGCAAGTTTGTTAGAAGCGGTGGTTGCCTGTATGACCAGACTCTGGGGAGTGGGATGTTTGGACAGATAGCCAGGGTCGCTACTGGCAGGGCGGTATTTTGAGGTGAGGGATTTATTCACCGGAGGAATAGAATCCAGAGTCTCCCAATTCTTGGCCACCCTATTTTGCAGGGCTACATGAAAGAGTAGTAGTACTGGGTCTTCGGTGGGACCATGGTCCAATATATCTGTCAAATCATCATGGATGAATTGGGCTGGTGGTCTAGCCCATCCTAAAAATCTACTACCTTCGTCATTAGCCGACGGTATGATGGACTGGCATGCTCTCCTGGTTCTGGTTTGCCAAAGTCCTTTTCAGGAGATGTGTCAATGCCACTTGCATTGTGCAATGATTCCACCAGCTCCCTCATCCTGCTTTCTTCTGAAATCAGGCATTCTGGGACATTTGGGGTGCCATATTCTAGCCCAAAAGGTACATTCTCCTCATCAGATCTTTCCTGTTCCTCAAAAATTGAGGTCAGGGACTTGAAAAACTCCTTCCTAGGGAGAGGCTTGAAAACCTTCCCTGGAAGAGGAGGAGGAAGAGGTGCATCAAAGGGCTCTGAGGGCATTACAGGTCTTGAACCCTGTCTTTCCCTTTTTCTGGCTGGCCTGGCATAGCTGGAGCCTTTGGCGCCGAGGGCTTCGGGGTCGACGTCGACGAAATAGTGGTCGACGGAGCCGGCTTCGAGGCGCTCTTCGAGGTGCATTGGGTCTCGGACGGCGTCGGTGACCTTGAGCGGTCGATTCGACTCGAGCGGTCTTTTTTGCTCGGCGTCCTGGAAGGTTCTCCATCCTTCCTTTTTCGATCACCCGGGCTCGAGGGCGCGCGAGTGTCGGAGCGATGAAGCTCCCGGCCAGCTTCCAAAGAAGGCGCGGACCGAGGCTTCACTTTCTCAAACACCTCCATCATTTTGGCCCTGAATGCTTCCCACTCTTCGCAGGACGAATGTTTTGTGCGGCATTTCATTCTTTTTGGGGACCCGTCTGAGGACGAGGCGGAGGGGGACCTGTGGCGTAGTTTCTTCGATTTTTTCGTCGAAGATGACGAACGATGTGAATCGCTTCGGGACCTGCACCGATGCCTTTCGTGTCGAGATTTCTCCGCACGGGACCTCGACTCGACGCTAGAGGCTTTAAGGTCGGATTTACGACCTACCTGTAGTTTTCCCCTCCTTTCTCGCAAGGCTTTCCCCGTCATCGCCGGACACTTTGTACAGGCCTCCATGTCGTGGCCTTCTCCTTGGCACCACAAACACTCTCGGTGCGGGTCTGTGATTGACATTTTTGAACCGCACGACTTGCACTTTTTGAAAGCCGATCCCGGGGTCGTGGTCGGCGTCGATGACAAGGACATATTAGTTTCTTTACTATTCTTCACAGAACTCGAGGCGTGCCGAATCTCCGAAGCAACGTTTACTGCGGAAAAAAAGGAACTGAGGGCAACAGGTGCCGCGCGTACTACCTATATACCCGATGTCACACTCAATGGAGGCCTTCGAGGGACCATCGACTCGACGACGACGCACGGCGCCCTCTGCCGAAAAAATTTCCGAAGAGCAGCAAAGCTGGATGGAATACATCTAAGAATAGGAATACGTTGGAGGACACAATCCATTCGAAAGGTGTATGGCCACATCATAAAAGATTACCAGTGAAGCATATTCCCTAGAATAAAAATGTGAAGTTTGAAGCTACAAGCCAGGCAACAAAAGTCACTCCCTCTATTCTACCCATCTATTCCACTTTAGAAGCTGCCAATCAGAGACTACATCATAAAAGATGAGGTGGTGTGACTAAAACTGGATTACAAGTGAAAAGAAGGTCCTTTAACAAAATGTTAACAACCATCAAGATAATAGAAGGAACAAGTTACTTACCTGTAACTGTTGTTCTCCAGCATGGGTCTGGCATGGATTCACATGCTCATGAATATTCCCCCTCGGACGGCTGGGAATCCTCGGTGAAGAAAAAATAGTTTCAGTTTCGTTTCTGAACTGACTTTCCACTAATAACCAATGACTGGTAACTGAGTCATACATCCCCCAGCCAATGACTGCCTCTACCCAAGCCCCTCCTCTGGCAGCCATCTTCAGATTTGGTAGCACATAAAGTTGCAGGAGGATCAAGAGAGGAGCCGCAGAGGGGTTTGGAGGGAGGGTTTGCATGTGAATCCATGCCAGACCCATGCTGGAGAACAGTTACAGGTAAGTAACTTGTTCCTTCTCCAGCATGGGGTCTGGCATCGATTCACATTCTCATGAATACAAGAATACATATATTTAAAAAAAGGTAGCAGGCGCTCCTCTCCAGAAAGAACATGGCATGATAACCTGTTCTGAGATGAGAGTTTGCAGCACACGCTTTTTGCTGACTACTTTTCACAGATGGGAAATATCCATTTGCATATCAGTCTTTGTCCCGCCCACATGGGCAGTCCAGCTTTTGGTACTCTTGTTTAGAGAGGAATTGCCATAGCATTTTGGTGCTGGACTGCCCATATGGGCGGGACAAAGGCGGATACACAAATGGTATTTCCCATCTGTGAAAGGTACAGTGAGCAAAAAGCGTGTGCTGCAAACTCATCTCAGAACAGGTTATCATGCCATGTTCTTTCTGGAGAGGCGCGCCTGCTACCTTCTTTGAAAGGTTTACAAGAATACATAGCAGTACACACATGCACAACCACGGGAGGTGGCAAGGCTCAACATTAAGCATTTCAACAACTCAACATTAAGCATCTCTTACCTCCTTACCAGGCTCACCTTCAAGCGAACAGGTTGCGCAGCACTGCCTGGCCGACTCTCGACTCCTCCCTGGAATCCCGGTCGACACAGTAGAATCTCGTGAAGTTGTGCGTCCTACACGTAGCAGCCCTGCATATGGCCAGCAGGGGCACGCCAGACAGGAACGCCGTGGTAGCAGCGATCGCTCTGGTCAAATTGGCTCTCGGACGGCCATGCAACCGTCAGTTTGCCAACCGGTGACAGTGCATGATGCTGCCGGAGAGCCATCTGGAAATGGAAGCCTTCGAGAGGGCCTTACCCTGGTTCACAGGTCCAAAATTCACAAACAGCTGTGATGTCTTTCGAAAACTTTGTGCAGTCCACGTAGAACTTCAGTGCACTAGCCACATCCAACGAGTGCAAAGTCCTCTCAGCCGGCGACGAAGGTGACTGGAAGAAAATAGTTAACACCAAGGGCTCGTTGAGATTGTAGTTTGATGGCACCTTGGGCATGAAGGAGGGGTGCGTCCTCAGCACTACACTCGTCTCCTGGAATGTCAGGTATGGAGGTTTACAGGAGAAGGCCTGGATCTCTTCCACTCGTCTTGCGGAGAGGATGGCCACAAGAAACGCTGTCTTCCACGATAGGAATTTCAACGGTGCCAAATGCAGAGGCTCGAATTGCGGCCCCATGAGTCTGGTCAGCACCACGTTGAGCTCCCACGCCGGGGCTGGGGCCGTGGCCTTCACCGGCCGGAACGAACGGAACAGTCCTTTCATGAACTCCTTCACTAGGCGGTGAGACCACAGCGACGATCTCCCCGGAATTCTGGTGTTGCGGGAGATAACCGCCAGATGGATCTTGATGGAGGCATGTGCCAGCCCCGCCTTGGCCAGCGATGATAGCAAGTACGGCAGCACTTGAGGGGCCGTAATCCGTAGAGGGTTGATCTTCTCTGTGCGGACCAGACAGAGTAACCTCTTCCATTTATGCCCGTAGCACTTAAGAGTCGAGGACGCCCTGGCCTTTGCAAGGACCTCCTTGCAGTCTGTCGGGATATTGTAGCCTCCGAACTCTAGTGCTGCAGGAGCCAGGCCTGCAGGTTCAGCGATCCAGGGTCATGATGTAGGATGGCGCCTCCTTCCCTGGAGAGAAGATCCATGTCCGTCAGCAGTTTGACTGGGGGGTGGGGGAACACCGACAAGCCCAGAAGTTCCAGGAACCATATCTGCCTCGGCCACGCCAGTGCGAGGAGTATCATCCTGCACCAGGACCGTCTGAGTTGACTGATGAGTCTGAGAAGCAACGGCAACGCATACAGGAACAGGCCTTCCCAGGGGAAGGAGAATACATCGCCCATGCTCCCCGGCTAAGGAAACCTGCTGGCGAACCTCCGGCACTTGGTGTTCGTCACCGCAAATAGATCTATATGGGAATTGCCCCATCGTCGGAATAGCAGATCCACTTGATCCTGCCGGAGTTCCCACACGTGGCAAAAGCGCAACTCCCTGCTGAGTGAGTCGGTGACTGTTCTTTACTCCTGCCAGGTGGAAGGGTACCAGGAACATCCCATGGGCAATTGCCCAGTGCCACAGTTCCTGCGCTTCCTTGGATATGGCCGGGGATCTGGTGCCCCCTTGCTTCCGGATGTAGAACATCGTGGTGTTGTCGGTGAAGACCCTCACCACCTTGCCCTTGAGGGACAGGAGGAATGACCTGAGGGCCCAGAACACGGCTCGGAGCTCCAGGACGTTGATGTGTAGTGACCTCTCCTCCGGGAGCCAAAGGCCTCTTGCGTGGAGATCTCTGGGAATGAGCCCCCCCCATCCCTCCAGGGAGGCGTCCGTCGCCACCATCTCCTGATGTGTCGGGTCTGGAAGTCCATACCCGCCGCTAGATGCACGCGGTTGCCCCACCACCGGATTGCTCGAGGGAGATCTGGTCTTCGAAACTGCCCAATGCTTGCATCCAACGGGCGTCGAAGAAATCCTACAGTGGTCGCATCCGCAGCCTGCATAGGCGCACGAGGTACATGCACGATGACATCATGCCGAGTAGGGACTGGATAGACCTCACCCTGGCCGCGTCAATGGTCAAGAGCCGCTGTACTTTGCCCAAGATGGCCTTCGTCCTTTCCTCCAACTGGGAAACCAATTGCGCGACTGTGTTGAGTCTGGCTCCCAGGAACAGGGCGTCTTGCGACGGTACCAAGTGGGCTTTCGAGAAGTTGATCGAGAATCCTAAATCTGTGAGCAGTTGGACGGTCTTCGCTGTGTGATCGACAGAGTTCCCTTGACTTTGCTCGGATGAGCCAATCGTCCATGTAGGGGTAAAAGTGGATCCCCTGCAGGCGCAGCCATGCCGCCACCGGTGCCAGGCATTGGTGAAGACCCTGGGCGCCGACTTTAATCCCAAGGGCAGGGCCTTGAACTGGTAGTGTCACCCTTGGAGCACAAATCATAGGAACTTTCGATGTCCTTTAAATATGGGGATGTGGAAGTAAGCATCCTCCAAGTAAAGCGACTATAGGAAGTCGCTCTCCTCCAGCTGTCCCAGCACGTGCTGAAGGGTGACCATCTGGAATTTCTGGGACTTGATGTATTTGTTTAGACGAAGGTCCAGGATGGGTCGGCAACCGCCTGTCTTCTTTCGGACGAGGAAGTACCACGAGTATACTCCAGAGCCCCAGAGCTTCTTCGGGACGAGTTCTATCGTGCCCTTTTTCAGAATTGCTCGTACCTCCACAAGTAGCTGTGGCACGTGGTTGTCCTTCCTAGCCACAGGTGGTAGACAGGGACACTTTCTTTGGAATTCTCGAGTGTGCCCGTGGGCCAGCGCATCCAGCACCCAATGGTCGGTGGAGATGGACTCCCACGTGCTGACGAATTACGCCAGCCGGCCTACCAATGCGGTTTTATGGGTGGGGGCCAGATGTCACGGCCGGTTCAATCTTGCTTTGCGGAGGCCTTGCCGCTTTGGCCTCCTTGGCGATGACGACGTCCTCCGGCCTTGCTGCGGCCTCTGTAGACCTCCTGCAACGATGAGCGGGCCGCTTGGCGGTACGATGAGGAACCGCCACCGAATCCTTTGGAGACACCCTGAGACTTGCCTCCGGGAGTCCGAAAGGGCGGCTGTTAGGCAGAATCCTATGCAGTTCCCTTAGGGAGCACTACAGAAGATTAGGACTACAGGTATATGCAATAAATCCCCTTTGGCATCAGTCTGTACCACACTGATTTAGTTGGTAGCTGTGGCTGAGCAGTGAGAGTTATCTCAAGAGGGAGATGAGCAGTATTCAGGGTTTACACAATAGGACTACAATACTATGGAACAAGGAAACATTGACCAAAGCTTTGTATCAAAAAGAATATATATTTATTTTACACACTTTGTTCAACACACAAATCACTATCATTAAAGCAAGTTAAAACAGTCAAGAAAAGTATACACAACTCCCTATTTAAATTGCAGACAAGTTTGAGCAAGAGTGAAAACTGAGCAAAATGATACAGTGTAAAGCCAAGCAGAAATGGCACTCTAATAATTTCTTCAGAGGGAGGGAAAGGTCAGGTTATACAGGGTTAGACTCCTAAACATCCCAGCAACACTTCCCAATTAGATTGTGAACAAGTTAGGCAAGGCAGTACTTTAGCATAAGCAATACTTAGGTGAAAACCGAGCAAAATGGCACTTCACAATATTTAAAGGGGAAGGAAAATGAGGTTATAAGAGTTTAGGTGCACCAACACATTTCTTGAGGAAAATCAATTTAGAGAAGGCAGTTGTAACAGATTTAGCCAGAGTCAATAGGCCTGTGCCAGAGTCAGTGGTACAAGGCAAAGTGCCCAGGATCAAACGGTTCTAGTAGCTGCAGTCAAGTCTTTAACGATTCAGAAAGGAGGGTGCAGAAAGTCAAAAGATAATGTTAGACGATAGGGGCGACCAACCCAGAAGGTAAGTAAAGGATTTTATTTTTTTTTTATTTTTATTTTTATTGTTGTATTATTAGTTTGCATAAAACCTTATACAACATATAACACAAAAGAAAAACACATTTATACCTTTCATACAACCAATACATAAGCATATAAGAATGCACTGATATATAAGATGGAGAAAAAGTTATCATACCATACAAAAAAAGAAACAGAGAAAGAAATTTCATCTAAAACATCTAAGACGTCAGCATTTTACAAAATTCTTAAAAGATTCCTTCCCAGCCCTAAAATCAAATTACATAGAAGTTATATGCCTTGTTAATATCATTACCCGTTTTTACCCTATAGGTACCTACACAATTAATTCTTTATTTTTGGCTTCCAATTCCTCCGTTATATTTTGAAGCAATAAATTCAAAGCGAGAGTTAGGGAGATATTAACACCCCACATGCAGCGACTCCAGAACAGATTTTTCGACATTTCTAAATCCTCATCAAATCTAACGGTGAGGTATAGAGCTCGTTTCGACCCAAAATGGACACATGTTAAGACGAGGTGCTTGAGAGTTTCTAACATGTCAGTTTCTCCACAAAAACGACATGTAAGGCTAAGTAAAATATAATTAAGCACCTTTTCTTTATGTATCCAATAATGAATTCTTTCTAGGGTCGGCATGTGGTTAAGTCTAAAACGCATAAATGTAGTTCTCGCCCTATAACAGGGGAATCTAAGTAAATAAAGGGGGATACATTCCCTTGCATGTACAAATTTAGCATATTCCTTATAGGTTGCATAGGACTCTATTTCATTGACTGTATCCACCCAATCCGCCTTGAATAACAGTTTCTTAACTAGGCCGGGTCGTTGCACCAAGTCGTCTAAACTAGAGCCTAAAATATATAACAGAGAATTCATTCTGTCGCTGAATCCCTTAATTGATTGGACTGACCCAGATTTAATCACCCTATTCAACAACTCATACAGGGTATTTATAAGAGGATCATTCATTTTTCTAAAAAAGGAAAGCTGTCTCCACAAATATCTGGCTTTGAGTGAGACTAGACATAGTTCGTGCCGGATAATGGCATTAGGGATTGCCATGGAAAGGCCCATTACTTCCTTCCATAATTTTCCCTGAACCACATTTAAATAGGAACTCATATCCTTGGTGCAAATATCCAGACCATATAAAAGAACCGGCTCACATTTAGCAAGGTAGAAACGTCTAATGGGTAGGAGCGAAAATTTACATACTCGAACCCTCAAAAATTTGAGTCTTTAATTTAGACGCTTTTTCTGCAAGACTCAATTTCCACCTCTTTAGGCTAGAATTTTTAGAAAAATTATAGCCTAAGTATGTTATGGCCTGCACCTGTTCCACCAGATTGTCCCCCATCTTCCAGACATAAGATTTGACAACTCTCTTCTTAGAGATTACAATCATTCGAGATTTCGATGCATTGGGGGAAAGATTATTCATCATAGCATATTGATAGAAAATATCCATCCTTCTACGAAGACCCCGTGGGGTACGCTCAAAAAATGAAATCATCCGCAAAGGCCATCCACTCAATATCCAAACTTCCCATCCTAACGGGAGCGATGTAAGGACCCCGCCACATATCCTCCACATCGCTGACGTACAGGTTGAAGAGCGTGGGTGCAAGTGAACAGCCCTGCTTAACCCCCACCTCAGTCTCTATGGCATCAGAAAGGGAACCTTCGTCAGATAAGCGCACCCTGACAGAGGTATTTCTATGTAATAGAGCCAAGAGTTGAACAGTCTTACGTGGAAAATTCATTGCGCCCATTTTAGTTTGATGGACTGTATCTCTTAAATGAGCCAAAATATTTCCGTTCAGGTCTGTTCCCAAACCTTCTCTAAAGCCAACCTGAAATTTACTGAAGCAGGCATTCCTTCTAGTAAATTTATTGATGTCCCTTAAAAGTAGAATGCCAAAGACCTTACTAGCTGCATCTAAAAGGGCTATAGGTCTATAATTCTGGGGATTAAGAATGTCTCCTTTTTTAAATATAGGGACAATAATACTCTGGGCCCAGGTTTTAGGAATAGTATGGTATTTAAAAATATCATCAAATATAGGTTTGAGCAAATCAGCCCATATTCCAGGGGATGTCTTTATGACTAAGGGGGGAATGCCATCCGGGCCTGGTGCTCTAGAAGGTTTAAGTTTATTAATGGCCCAATTAATATCCTCTAAATCCCACCCACAGTCTTCCACCACGGGGGGACCTAAATCCAAGTCCTGTTGACTTGTAAAGTCAACAGGTAAAGCAAACTTTTGCTTATAGAAGGCACTCCACACTTCTGCGTGGATCGGGCAGTCAAGTTTGTCTTTTGCAGGCATGAGCATAGAGTTAATAGTTGCCCAAAATTTAACATCTCTGCCCTTACAAAGATTATGCATCATCAATTGATGTGCTTCATGATATTGATCCATTCTCAGTGATTTGATCAGATTTTTGTGTTTCAATATATTTCTTTTCTTTCTAAGCTGTAATTCGAAAAAGGGAATGGGCAGTTTCTTCAAGGCTTTAATTTCACTGTATTTATTACGCTTGGAGGTTTGAATTCTGGAGTCGCCCACCCTCGTCCTAGGTTTTATGACCTCCCTATCACTGGTGCTACTAATTTTATAAACACATGACAATATAGTATTATAGTAGAATCCCCCCAAATCGATGTCTTCACCTCTAGTAATATGAGGCAACCTTCTGGATAGGTTACCCAAAACCAGGTTATTGAATTTCGTAATTATTTTCTTATTCCATTTCTCTCCCATTATTTCCAGCCTTTAGACCACACAGCGTGGGATTAATATAATTACCCACATTGGGAATGGAAAGAGAAAAACATAAGGGAATATGATCACCCAATTCTACCTCCATAAGTATCAATTTTCCACAGGCTTGCTTCCAGCTATTTGAAACATAGAAAAAGTCGATTCTAGAATTATTACTTCCTCTTTTCCAAGTAAATTTCGGTAAATTCCAATCCCAGGCATGATCTAAAAGACCCAAATCCCAATGATCAAGATAATTATCCCACCGTAAGCCTCTTTTGATATGTGGAAGGAGCAATCTAGGAATCAACCCCCTTTCATTTAATGTGGAACCCTCAGCACAGGCCGAATTAAAATCCCCTCCCAAGATAATACGATTACCAAACCCTTTCTCGAACCATCCTCCCAGAATCATATTGAGAGTATCTTCCACTTCATCAATAGCCACTTTTAACGGGTTCCAATAGAGATTCAACATGAGGATCGGCTCTACCATATTCTCCAAAGTGAGAATAATACCCAAAAGCCAATCACTCTTAAAGATCACCTCCCCGTGAAACCCCAAATTACGATCAATGGCAATAATCAGACCACCACTAGGTCTGCCCAAAGGTCCACGCGATGCTAAAGAAGAAAAAGTATAGAAACCATATATATATAATATATATATATATATATATATATATAGGATACATTACTCACCGTAATCGTATTTCTGATGCTTGTATCTGCTTAGATTCACATGCTGTGCATAGGCCGACATCTAGTGGAAGCTGCGGAGTATTACAGTTGTTTTTCGAAAGTCGAAAATGGGCGTCGACACAGGCGTGCCAGTAATACTATCCCTAGTGTGACGTCCACTGTACCCAAGATCCCTCACGCGTGTAGGATCCTCAGATTGTATTTTTTCTGACATGAGGAAGCATGAGGAGTAGCGTGAGTACAGATAATCCAAACAGATAGACAGAAAGGTAAGACTACAAGCAATCATGCGCCTTCTCTCGGAGGGGAGGAAGGGTGGGTCGCATGTGAATCTAAGCAGATACAAGCATCAGAAATACGATTACGGTGAGTAATGTATCCCTTCTGAGGCTTGTGGAATCTGCTTAGATCACATGCTGTGCATAGATTAGCGAGCAGTACCAGAAGAAGGAGGTGGGATGTGAGAAGGGTCATGAGCAAACAGGTGTCTTAGAACCGCTTGTCCCACTTGTGTATCTACCTTGGAATGAGTGTCAATGCAGTAATGCTGAGTAAAAGTGTGAATAGAGCTCCAAGTAGCCGCTTTGCAAATGGTGTCCAGGGGAACATTTGCAATGAAAGCCAGAGTGGCACCAATGCCTCTAGTAGAGTGGGCCCTTGGCGTAAAAGGCAGAGTCTTTTTAGAAAGAGAGTAACACAGCTGTATACAGTTGATAATCCACTTCGAGATAGCGCCCTTAGAGACGCGATCCCCCTCTCTGCCTGTAGCTACGGAGACAAACAGTTGATCTGTTTTCCTTAGCGGTCTGGTTTTATTTACATAGTATAGGACCGCCCTACGCACATCTAGGGTGTGTAGTTTCACCTCAGCCGAGCTTTGCGGGTTCTGGAAGAAAGCCGGAAGCTCGATGGACTGGTTTACATGGAACTTGGATATGAATTTAGGTGAGAACCTAGGGTGTGTGCGTAAAACCAGTTTGTCCTTGTGGATAGTAAAGAAAGGATCCTGCACTGACAGAGCCTGAATTTCACTGACCCTTCTTATGGAGGTAATGGCTACTAAGAAGGCCGTTTTATAAGTCAGGTGTTTGAGACTACTTTTATGCATGGGTTCGAATGGGGGTCCCATGAGCTTAGCTAGCACCACGTTGAGGTCCCATCCTGGCGGTGGGTTAGAAATAGGAGGGTGAAGTCTCTTTACTCCTTCCATGAAGGCTTTAACCACTGGTACTTTCCACCACGAGACCTTGTTATGGGATGTGGTGTAAGCCGAGAGGGCTGCCAGGTGTACTTTCAGCGAGTTAAAAACCAACCCTGCATCCAGCAGGTGGAGCATGTATGTCACAACGTTGGAAGGAGTGCAATCAACCGGGTTGATTTGTTTATTCTGGCACCAGATAACGAATCTTTTCCACTTATCAAAGTAAAAGTGCCTTGTATTTGGTTTCCTGGACTCCTTTAGAATGTCCATACACCTCTGTGGTAATTTGAGATGTCAAAACTCTATGACTTCAGGAGCCATGCTGCTAGGTTCATAGAGTTGGGTTCCTGATGCACTGTTTGACCCTGCTGCTGGGACAGTAGGTTGTACCAGGCTGGGAGTCTGATGGGTTCGCACACCGCCATCCTGCGTAGGTGTGGAAACCATGGTTGTCTCGCCCACATGGGAGCAACTAGGATGAGCGTCATCGATTCCTTGTTCATCTTGTACACCACCTTCCTGATGAGAGGAGTTGGTGGAAAAGCGTACGCAAACATCCCTGACCAGTTCATCCACAGGGCATTCCCTTGGGAGTCCGGTTGGGGGAACCTGGATGCAAATCCTGGGCATTGTTTGTTTTCGCTTGTGGCGAATAGGTCTATAGTGGGGAAACCCCACTGAGAGAAGAGATCTTCTACTACGTCTCTGTGAAGGACCCATTCGTGTTCTTCTGGGAGGGAGTCTCTGCTTAGAGCATCCGCTAGGGAATTGAGCTCCCCTGGAACATGTTGCGATGACAGGAAGATGTTCCGTCTGAGTGCCCATATCCATATTTTCTGGGCAAGCTTGGACAGATTTGGCGAACGAGTCCCCCCTTGCTTGTTCAGATAGAACATGGCTGTCGTGCTGTCCGTCCTGATCTGCACCGACAAGTTCAGTAGATGGGGCTCGAACGCCCTTAGCGCTCGGAATACTGCCAGAAGCTCTAGCAGATTGATGTGGTTCTTGGCTACTGAGTGAGACCAGAGACCCTGAGCTGTGTGGTGGAGATGGTGAGCTCCCCACCCAGTCAGGCATGCGTCTGTAGTCACCACTGCCTGTACTTCTGGATCGTAAAAGGGTTTTCACCTTGCGAGATTCTCTCTTGTCCACCAGAGTAGGCTCTGTACTAGTGTTGGCGAAACGACCACTAGATCGTCCCACTGACCACTTGCCTGAGACCACTGTTTCGCCAACCATTCCTGCATGGGACGCATGCGCAGACGCGCGTGGGGGACCAGGTAAATGCATGACGCCATCATGCCCAGTAACCGCATAGCTTTGCGTACTGTTATCTGTTGACCTGACTGATAATGCGGAATTTGCAGAAGTATATTCCGAATTCTCTCTTCCGAAGGGAAGGTCAATCCTTTCTGAGTATCTAGGATAGCTCCTAGAAACTGTTTTGAGGTGCTTGGCACCAGACTTGACTTTTTCTCGTTGATGGAGAAGCCTAATTCGTGGAGGAGGTCGATAGTCCTCTGAATGTTTGACCTGCAAATTCGTGGGGTTTCCCCCGTTATGAGCCAGTCGTCCAGATAAGGGTACACCGGGATTGCTTCCTTGCGTAGGTGTGCAGCCGCCACCGCCAGTACCTTGGTGAAAACCCTTGGTGCTGAAGCTATCCCGAAGGGCAGTACCTTGAATTGGTAGTGGCGACTGTGTACCTTGAAGCGCAAGTACTTTCTGTGCGCTGGGAGCATGGAAATATGAAAATAAGCATCTTTCATATCCAAGGTTGCCATGTAATCCCCCCTTTTTAGGAGGGGGATTACCTCTTGTAGCGTGGTCATACGGAATTTTTGGGGCTTGACATACTTGTTGGCAGGCCGTAAGTCCAATACTGGGCGCATTGTCAAATCTTTCTTTGGCACAAGGAAGTAAGTTGAATAGATACCCTTGTTTACCTGGTGTCCTGGGACGAGTTCTATCGCGTCCTTTTCTAGCAGAATGGCGATCTCCTCGAGAAGGATCCTTTGATGCTCTAGGGAGTGCACCTTTTGTCGTGGAGGATGATTCCGGGGACGCTGCAGTAGTTCTATACAATATCCTGCGGATACTGTTGACAGCACCCATCTGTCTGAGGTGATCTTTTCCCAAGCCTGGGTGAAGGTGGAAATGCGTCCCCCTACTGGGGTTGCGTGGCAAGGGACCCTGAACTGAGCGTCACTGTTTTGGTGGAGGCGTGCCACTTCCCTTGAAGGGGCTGCCTCTGCCTCTTCCACGACCTCTCTTGTTACCCCTGCCGTAACTCTGGGTAGACTGCTGGTTGTTATTCCATTGTGTACCCTGTCCCTGGGCATAGTTGCCTCTTTGTGAATTTTGGCCGCGTGGGCGACGAAAATTATTGTTCCCCCTCTGGTTAGGGGGTTTTTTGGTAAGCTGGCCAAGGGATTTGAGAGTCTCATATTCATCTTTGGCATTTTTAAGTGCGTCTTCGACCGCTTTCCCAAACAATAGGTCGGGTTCCACTGGCTTGTCTATTAAAGAAGCCTGGGTCTCTGTCTTGAATCCCGACTGCCGTAACCACGCATGTCTCTTGATAACAGTACCTTTTGCTATCAATCTCCCTGCGTTGTCAGCGGCGTCGAAAGTTGCTTTTAAAATGCAACCAGACACGGCTCTCCCCTCTGCCGAGATCCGAGCCAGCTGGCCCTTTAACGGTTCTGGAGCAGAGGCAATGAGCGCCGCGACTTCTTCCCATTGATGGCAATTGTAACTAGCCAACAGGGTGGTGGAATTTGCAATCCTTGCTTGGTAGGCGGACATTGAGGCTACCTTCCTGCCAAACCCGTAAAGTTTTTTGCTCTCCTTGTCGGGAGGAGCTTCTGATGAAGATAAGGGCGTGCCAGCCCTTTTTCTAGTGTTGGTCACCACTAGGGAATCTGGTTTAAGATGTCCCCTTATATACAGAGGGTCAGACTGGGCTGCCCGGAAAATCTTTTCAATTCTGGGGTTGACAGCCCTGGTGAGGTTAGGATTCACCAGGGAAGGATCTATTCTTCGTTGGATGGATTTGAGGATAGGGATGGTCTGAGCGACCGGTCTTCTCTCTCCTACAAACTCCTCCGCGAAGTCCCTTTCCTCCTGTACACCGTGGGTGTCGATGTGGAAGTGTTCCGCTGCTCGAGCGAGAACCTCGTTAAGGAGGGGCTGGTTATCAACTGGAGAGTCAGTAACTGGGGCTTCGCTTTGTACTGGGGAATCTACTCTGTACATTTCCTGCTCATCTTCTTCCTCCTCCAGGTCCTCATCTTCTGCATAGTAATCTGTCCCGGTTTGTTCTTCCATAATTTCTAACTCCTGGTCCTCTTCAGGGAAAACTTGTCCCTGGTAACTGGGGAGTGGAGTAAAATATGGAGTGGAGTAAGGCTGAACCTTGAAGGGTTCAGGTCTTTCGACCCGGGGCTTTTTACTTAGCGGGATAGGATCGGAGGAGCCTGAGGGTGTGGCCCCTTGAGGGTTATATGAAAGAAAGTGTTCTGGGTTCTTGTCATAAAAATCAGCCAAGGAAGACATCCTAGACATAACCCTGTCTATGTCTACACTGGACCATTCCCTGGAACAGGGTATTACTTTAGCAGGTGATGATTTATGGGACTTTTCAAGGGTAGGCTTGAGTTTACTTGTCTGCCTAGGGTGAGAGGATGGCTTTACAGGGGTGGAAGGCTGTGCTTTCCGCTGTTTCCCCCCCTCCCCGTGCGTGGAAAAATGTTTTCCCTGTCCCTTGGAGGCCCCAGAGACTTTCGACGCCTGGCGCCGAGGGTCTGGAGAGGTATCTGGGCGTGGGGCCTCACTGGTGTTAACCGCGGTCTCGGTATCTTGGAGCGCGGCCTGGGGGTGGAAGTCGTCTTCGTCTCCCGACGATCGAACTTCCGTTAATGTGTGTAGCGAGGCACTCTTGGCAAGAGTGGATGATTGCCTTGCGTCGTGAGGTGATCTCGATCGAAAGCGCCCAGAGGACACCGAGTCGGACCGTTCTTTTCGTGCCTCTTTCCGGGAAGTCGACGTCGTCGAGGTCCGGTTGGTCTTAGTGTGTGCTAGGTGTGTAGCGCTTGCGTCGCCGGGGGTCTTCCCCATAGCCGCCCTGCCGGACGACCTTCCGAGGTCGGGGACCTGCGCTCGTCGGCTGTCTTTCGATGCCATAATGCCCTCGCCGTCCGAAAGTACGGCGTCGCTGCCATCGCTGAAGGCGCCCTCCGCTGCCATGTCCTCCTGCCTGGCGTGGTGGGCCCAACGCTTTGTCGAACGGTCCTTAAGTGTCTTAGGTTTAAACCTACTACACGCTCTGCAGTTCGCTTCGGGGTGATCCCTCGGCAAGCAGAGATTGCACGTGGCGTGCCTGTCGACCCAAGGGTATTTGCGATTGCACTTGGGGCAGAATTGAAAAGGGGTACCCTCCATACGCACCTTAAGGCAGCGGGCTGCTAAGTGTAGGAATATATAAATGTAACTATATATATCAAGAGTGAGAGTATGTACCACCCCCCACTCTCCCTACTTGTAAGGGCCGAGGCCAGCGGCCTACTAGGCCCGGCCGAGGCCAGCGGCCTTCCGAGGCCCAGATCCGTCGTGCAGCAGTCGACGGTCGATGACTTCTCCAGCCGTCGTCGAGGTTGAGGGTCGACGTTGGGGTGGGGAAGGGAATGAATAAGAAGTATAATTATAATAACAGCAAAAGTATGGCTAAGGCCAGGGAACTCCGCAAGATGCTTCCGACCAGTATGGCGGAAAAAAACAATCTGAGGATCCTACACGCGTGAGGGATCTTGGGTACAGTGGACGTCACACTAGGGATAGTATTACTGGCACGCCTGTGTCGACGCCCATTTTCGACTTTCGAAAAACAACTGTAATACTCCGCAGCTTCCACTAGATGTCGGCCTATGCACAGCATGTGATCTAAGCAGATTCCACAAGCCTCAGAAATATATATATATATGGGATACATTACTCACCGTAATCGTATTTCTGATGCTTGTATCTGCTTAGATTCACATGCTGTGCATAGGCCGACATCTAGTGGAAGCTGCGGAGTATTACAGTTTGTTTTTCGAAACTCGAAAATGGGCGTCGACACAGGCGTGCCAGTAATACTATCCCTAGTGTGACGTCAACTGTACCCAAGATCCCTCACGCGTCTGGGATCCTCAGATTGTATTTTTTCTGACATGAGGTAGCATGAGGAGTAGCGTGAGTACAGATAATCCAAGCAGATAGACAGAAAGGTAGACTACAAGTAATCATGCGCCTTCTCTCGGAGGGGAGGAAGGGTGGGTCGCATGTGAATCTAAGCAGATACAAGCATCAGAAATACGATTACGGTGAGTAATGTATCCCTTCTGAGGCTTGTGGAATCTGCTTAGATCACATGCTGTGCATAGATTAGCGAGCAGTACCCGAAGAAGGAGGTGGGATGTGAGAAGGGTCATGAGCAAACAGGTGTCTTAGAACCGCTTGTCCCACTTGTGTATCTGTCTTGGAATGAGTGTCAATGCAGTAATGCTGAGTAAAAGTGTGAATAGAGCTCCAAGTAGCTGCTTTGCAAATGGTGTCGAGGGGAACATTTGCAATGAAAGCCAGAGTGGCACCAATGCCTCTAGTAGAATGGGCCCTTGGCGTAAAAGGCAGAGTTTTTTCAGAAAGAGAGTAACACCGCTGTATACAGTTGATAATCCACTTCGAGATCGCGCCTTTAGAGACGCGATCCCCCTCTCTGCCTGTAGCTACGGAGACAAACAGTTGATCTGTTTTTCTTAGCGGTCTGGTTTTATTTACATAGTAGAGGACCGCCCTACGCACATCAAGGGTGTGTAGTTTCACCTCAGCCGAGCTTTGCGGGTTCTGGAAGAAAGCCGCAAGCTCGATGGACTGGTTTACATGGAATTTAGATATGAATTTAGGTGAAAACCTAGGGTGTGTGCGTAAAACCAGTTTGTCTTTGTGGATAATAAAGAAAGGATCCTGCACTGACAGAGCCTGAATTTCACTGACCCTTCTTATGGAGGTAATGGCTACTAAGAAGGCCGTTTTATAAGTCAGGTGTTTGAGACTACTTTTACGCATGGGTTCGAAAGGGGGGCCCATGAGCTTAGCTAGCACCACATTGAGGTCCCATCCTGGCGGTGGGTTCGAAATAGGAGGGTGAAGTCTCTTTACTCCTTCCATGAAGGCTTTAACTACTGGTACTTTCCACCACGATACCTTGTTATGGGATGTGGTGTAAGCCGAGAGGGCTGCCAGGTGTACTTTCAGAGAGTTAAAAACCAAACCTGCGTCCAGCAGGTGGAGCATGTATGTTACTACGTTGGAAGGAGTGCAATCAACTGGGTTGATTTGTTTATTCTGGCACCAAATAACGAATCTCTTCCACTTGTCAAAGTAACAGTGCCTTGTGTTTGGTTTCCTGGATTCTTTTAGGATGTCCATACACCTCTGTGGTAAATTGAGATGGCCAAACTCTATGACCTCAGGAGCCATGCTGCCAGGTTCATTGAGTTGGGTTCCTGGTGCACTGTTTGACCTTGTTGCTGGGACAGTAGGTTGTACCAGGCTGGGAGTTTGATGGGCTCGCACAGCGCCATCCTGCGTAGGTGTGGAAACCATGGTTGTCTCGCCCACATGGGAGCAACTAGGATGAGCGTCATTGATTCCTTGTTCATCTTGTACACCACCTTCCTGATGAGGAGTTTGTGGAAAAGCGTACGCAAACATCCCTGACCAGTTCATCCACAGGGCGTTCCCTTGGGAGTGTGGCTGGGGGAACCTGGATGCAAATCCTGGGCATTGTTTGTTTTCGCTTGTGGCGAATAGGTCTATAGTGGGGAAACCCCACTGAGAGAAGAGATCTTCTACGATCTCTCTGTGAAGGACCCATTCGTGTTCTTCTGGGAGGGAGTCTCTGCTTAGGGCATCCGCTAGGGAATTGAGCTCCCCTGGAACATGTTGTGCTGATGGGAAGATGTTCCGTCTGAGTGCCCATATCCAGATTTTCTGGGCAAGCTTGGACAGATTTGGCGAACAAGTCCCTCCTTGTTTGTTCAGATAGAACATGGCTGTCGTGCTGTCCGTCCGGATCTGCACCGACAAGTTTAGTAGATGGGGCTCGAACGCCCGAAGCGCTCGGAATACTGCCAGAAGCTCTAGCAGGTTGATGTGGTTCTTGGCTACTGAGTGAGACCAGAGACCCTGAGCTGTGTGGTGGAGATGGTGAGCTCCCCACCCAGTCAGGCAAGCATCTGTAGTTACCACTGCTTGTACTTTGGGATCGTAAAAGGGTTTTCCCCTTGCGAGATTCTCTTTTGTCCACCAGTGTAAGCTTTGTACGAGTGTTGGCGAAACGACCACTAGATCGTCCCACTGACCACTTGCCTGAGACCACTGTTTCGCCAACCATTCCTGCATGGGACGCATGCGCAGACGCGCGTGGGGGACCAGGTAAATGCATGACGCCATCATGCCCAGTAACCGCATTGCTTTGCGTACCGTTATTTGTTGACCTGACTGATAATGTGGAATTTGCAGTAGTATATTCCGAATTCTCTCTTCCGAGGGGAAGGTCAACCCTTTCTGAGTATCTAGGATTGCTCCTAGGAACTGTTTTGAGGTGCTTGGCACCAGACTTGACTTCTTCTCGTTGATAGAGAAGCCTAATTCGTGGAGGAGGTCGATAGTCCTCTGAATGTTTGACCTGCAAATTCTTGGGGTTTCCCCCGTTATGAGCCAGTCGTCCAGATAAGGGTACACTGGGATTGCCTCCCTGCGTAGGTGTGCAGCTGCCACCGCCAGTACCTTGGTGAATACCCTTGGTGCTGAAGCTATCCCGAAGGGCAGTACCTTGAATTGGTAGTGGCGACTGTCCACCTTAAAGCGCAAGTATTTTCTGTGCGCTGGGAGCATGGAAATATGAAAATAGGCATCTTTCATATCCAAGGTTGCCATGTAATCCCCCTTTTTTAGGAGGGGGATTACCTCTTGTAGCGTGGTCATACGGAATTTTTGGGGCTTGACATACTTGTTGGCAGGCCGTAAGTCCAATACTGGGCGCATTGTCAAATCTTTCTTTGGCACAAGGAAGTAAGTTGAATAGATACCCTTGTTTACCTGGTGTCCTGGGACGAGTTCTATCGCGTCCTTTTCTAGCAGAATGGCGATCTCCTCGAGAAGGATCTTCTGATGTTCTAAGGAGTGTATTCTTTGTCGTGGAGGGTGGTTCCGGGGATGCTGCAGTAATTCTATACAATATCCTGCGGACACTGTTGACAGCACCCATCTGTCTGAGGTGATCCCTTCCCAAGCCTGGGTGAAGTTGGAAATGCGTCCCCCTACTGGGGTTGCGTGAGAAGGGACCCTGAACTGAGCGTCACTGCTTTGGCGGAGGCGTGCCACCTCCCTTGTTGGGGCTGCCTCTGCCTCTTCCACGACCTCTCTTGTTACCTTTACTGTAACTTTGGGTAGACTGCTGGTTGTTGTTCCATTGTGTACCCTGTCCTTGGGCATAGTTGCCTCTATGTGAATTTTGGCCGCGTGGGCGACGAAAATTATTGTTCCCCCTCTGGTTCGGGGGTTTGTTGGTAAGCTGGCCAAGGGATTTGAGAGTCTCGTACTTAGCATTTTTAAGTGCGTCTTCGACCGCTTTCCCAAACAATAGATCTGGTTCCACCGGCTTGTCTATTAATGACGCCTGTGTTTCTGTCTTGAACCCCGACTGCCGTAACCACGCATGTCTCTTGATAACAGTACCCTCTGCTATCAATCTTCCTGCGTTGTCTGCAGCGTCGAAAGTTGCTTTTAAAATGCAACCAGACACGGCTCTCCCTTCTGCCGAGATCCGAGCCAACTGGCCCTTTAACGGTTCAGGAGCAGAGGCTATGAGCGCCGCGACCTCTTCCCATTGATGGCAGTTGTAACTTGCCAACAGGGTGGTGGAGTTAGCAATCCTTGCTTGGTAGGCGGACGTTGAGGCTACCTTCCTGCCAAACCCGTACAGTCTTTTGCTCTCCTTGTAGGGAGGAGCTTCCGACGACGATAAGGGTGTCCCAGCCCTCTTCCGAGTGTTGGTAACCACTAGGGAGTCTGGTTTAAGATGACCTCTTATATAAAGAGGGTCAGACTGGGCTGCCCGAAAAAGTTTTTCGACTCTGGGGTTGACGGCTCTGGTGAGGTTAGGATTCACCAGGGATGGATCGATTCTACGTTGGATGGATTTAAGGATAGGGATGGTCTGAGCGACCGGCCTCCTCTCTCCCACCAACTCTTCTGCGAAGTCCCTTTCCTCCTGTACACCGTGGGTGTCGATGTGAAAATGTTCTGCTGCGCGAGCAAGAACTTCATTAAGGAGGGGTTGGTTATCAACTGGCGAGTCGGTAACTGGGGCTTCGCTCTCTACCGGGGAATCTACTCTGTAAATTTCCTCATCTTCTACCTCCTCCAGGTCCTCATCCTCCGCATAGTATTCAGACCCGGTTTGTTCCTCCATAATTGAAAACTCCTGGTCCCCTTCAGGGAAAGGTCGTCCTTGGTATCTGGGGTGTAGAGTATGGAGTAGAGTAAGGCTGCACCTCGAAGGGGTCAGGTCTTTCGACCCGGGCCTTTTTACTTAGGGGGATAGGATCAGAGGAGCCTGAGGGTGTGGCCCCTTGAGGGTCATACGAAAGGAAATGTTCTGGGTTTTTGTCATAAAAATCCACTAAGGAAGACATTCTTGACATGACCATGTCTATGTCCTCACTGGACCATTCTTTGGAACAGGGTATGGCTTTAGTAGGCAACTTAGAGGACTTATCAAGGGTACCCTTGCTGGATGTTGCTGTCCCAGTAGATTTATGTTTATCTGTCTGCTTGGGGTGGAAGGATGGTCTTACAGGAGTGGAAGGCTGAGCTTTCCGCTGTTTCCCTCCCTCCCCGTGCGTGGAAAAATGTTTTCCCTGCCCCTTAGAGGCCCCAGAGACTTTCGACGCCTGGCGCCGAGGGTCGGGAGAGGTATTCTGTTTGGAGCGTGGGGCCTCGCTGGTGTTAACTGCGCTCTCGGTCTCTTGGAGCGCGGCCTGGGGGTGGAAGTCGTCTTCGTCTTCTGACGATGGAACTTCCGTTAATCTAGGGAGCGAGGCACTCTTGGCAAGAGTGGATGATTGCCTTGCGTCATGAGGCGATCTCGATCGAGAGCGCCCAGAGGACACCGAGTCGGACCGTTCTATCCGTGCCTCTTTCCGAGAAGTCGACGTCGTCGAGGTTCGGTTGGACTTAGTGTGCTTAGTGTATGTAGGTGTAGCGCTTGCGTCGCCGGGGGTCTTCCCCATAGCCGCCCTGCCGGACAACCTTCCGAGGTCGGGGACCTGCGCTCGGCAGTCTTTCGACGCCGTAATGCCCTCGCCGTCCGAAAATGCGGCGTCGCTGCCATCGCTGAAGGCGCCCTCCGCTGCCATGGCTGCCTGCCTGGCGTGGTGGGCCCAACGCTTTGTCGAACGGTCCTTAAGTGTTTTAGGTTTAAACCTACTACACGCTCTGCAGTTCGCTTCGGGGTGGTCCCTCGGCAAGCAGAGATTGCACGTGGCGTGCCTGTCGACCCAAGGGTATTTGCGATTGCACTTGGGGCAGAATTGGAAAGGGGTACCCTCCATACGCACCTTGAGGCAGCGGGCTGATAAGTGTAGGAAATATATATATGTACCTATATACCAAGAGTGAAGAGTATGTACCACCCCCCACTCTCCCTACTTGCAGGGCCGAGGCCAGCGGCCTACTAGGCCCGGGCCGAGGCCAGCGGCCTTCCGAGGCCCAGATCCGTCGTGCAGCAGCCGACGGTCGATGTCTTCTCCAGCCGTCGTCGAGATCGATGGTCGAAGTTGGGGTGGGGAAGGATGTCAATAAATAATTTTAATAGCAATAGCAATATAATAGCAAAAGTATGGCTAAGGCCAGGGGACTCCGCAAGATGCTTCCGACCAGTATGGCGGAAAAAAACAATCTGAGGATCCCAGACGCGTGAGGGATCTTGGGTACAGTGGACGTCACACTAGGGATAGTATTACTGGCACGCCTGTGTCGACGCCCATTTTCGAGTTTCGAAAAACAAACTGTAATACTCCGCAGCTTCCACTAGATGTCGGCCTATGCACAGCATGTGATCTAAGCAGATTCCACAAGCCTCAGAAATATATATATATATATATATATATATATATATATATATATATATATATATATATATATTCAGACAGCATCATGGTTTCCTGAAAAAAATAAATACGGGGGTGCAAATAATTATCCCATTTATTCAAAAAAGTGTTTGTGCTCCCCCGCATGAATTCCAGGAAATCACATCGATATTAGAGCTGTTAGGAACGCCCACTATCCTGTCTGAGTGTCTCCAAGGTTTTAAGCGCTGGCTGTAACCATGACCAATCCTGGCCACTATTTAGAAGGCTAGAAATTAAAGCAACCCTGGACCAAAGTTTTCTAGTTTATTGTTACCTAATTGTGGGATTTGTTGGGTTTGGATGTTATCTGTTTCCTTATATTGAAGAAACTTATCAACCTCTTTGTCATCTACTAAAGTAGATAGATCATAACCCAAAGAGTTAAGATTCTTTTCTTGAGCACGTACCATATCTGCTACCATCGCTGAATGAAAACAACTTACCATACGATGGTTTTTATGGTTAGGTAGAGAGATGGCGTCTATATCATCTGTTGTTACTGCTCGTAATAAGGGAATCTTTTTAAACAGGCTTAAAAGGTAAGTTCTATTTAAATAAACCTGCGAGTCTGTTTTATTATTATTGATCCAACCCAGTATCTTCCCTGTACAGATCTTTATAGGGGGCTGGGCCGGAATAGATTGCTTCTTTATGTGATCCGCACTAGATTTGAACACAGCCTTTTCTTGAGGATCTTGGGTTTTGGAAAAATATATATCTTGGGGGGTATCTCCCGTATTATTACTAGTGAAATCAATCCCCTTCTCAGCTAACACCATCAGCCCTTGTAAGGGGGTGATACTGGGACATACTACTACTGGAATTTCTTGGGAAATAATAGGGTGCCCAATTTGTTGTGTGCCTACAGATGTTCTAGCGTGTTTAGTACTAATTATTTTGCCAAAAGCTGTCCTCTTTATTTAGTTTGTATGCGCTCTAGGCCAACTTTTAGTATATTATTCTCCTCCGTACTTAGGTCAGTATTAATTTCCCCCCTGGGCAGGGAGTCTTTATTAATAGGCTCCCCCCGAACCTGACCCTCTTCCTTATTAGAAGCCTTATGGCTCCCCCTATCATCTGGCTCTTCCTGAAGCGGGATATTTCTAATTCCTTTGAGATTCGCATTTCTGCCTTTAATTTTTATGTTAGGCATGTTTTTGCTTTTTTTGGACATCCTAACCTGCTTTTTTGTCTTTTTTCGTCTACCGACAGGGGATTGGGGCATCTCATTTATATCGTAGTCCGAGCTATTTACTGGAGCTGTTACATCATTATTCATGTTTGAACCTATTTCTAATACCTGGACTGCTAATTTTTCCTCTCTATATTTTGTCTTTTGTTTACATTTTTGCCCTTTTTTAGACGAAGTATGTTGGGAGATTATTGAACCCTCACTACTAATGTTTAAACATTCCCCCTCTTATCATTTCTCTCACCTGCATCTGAGCGCTGGACTTTTCCGTGTCCTGTTCCTGAGTAGGCCCTTCTGTTGCCATAATTATGGCATCCAGAAGGACCGAAGGACTATCTGGACAGCTCAGTTCCTTTCCATAGTTTTCATTATTGGTTTTATTATCTCCTTTTCTCTGGGAGACTAGATCCTCTACCACTATATTTGACGAGGTGGGGCGATCTCCTGTAAGCATAACTTCCAACAGAGTAGTAATCTTAGCATCCATGGTCATTAACCTAGTATCTTGTTCCTCTCTATATTTATCAAATAGACTCTTTTCTTTAGTAATCTGTTCATTAATGTTCTTAACCTCCACTATACCCTCCAAGAAAGCCAGACGAGTCACCAATTGGTTAAAAGCCACTTGTTGCCCTACCATAGAGCAACCAATAGTCTCTTGGGATTCACCTAGGGTTTTCAAAGCCAAATTCAAACTAATGTGTAAATTGGATAGAAGTGGTATCAGGTAATCTCCTCTCTCCTCCCTTCTCAAACCAGGAGACTCCTGTTTATCTTCGGCTACCCCACGACTTTCCAATATGGTTCGCTGAGGGTCGGTAGCTTTATCTACAGTTATGGGTAAGTAATCCCTTTCCTTATCAGTTTGGGTATAGCTGGTCTTACTATATATAGGTGGTATAAATGTCTTTATAATCGGTCTAATAGGGGATAGGTGCCTACCCTCTTGTTGTTTCCAAATTATAGGAGTGTTTCTATTTTGTGAGAGTGTATCAATTGGCGCACCCTCTGATAAGCTCCTCACCCCCTTGTCTTTGGACAAAAATCTACCTACTGGTATCTCTAGATCAACAATTTCCCTCAGCAAATGACCTGTAGCATCTGCCGTAATAAAGAAGGAATCATCCAAATCACTCTCCCCAATGGGCTGGTTAAGATTATACTTAGAACGAATGTGGGTCTCTTTAGATTGGTCCCTCCCGCCAGCCTGCTTAGAGCTCCCCGACTGAGGAGAATCGAGGGCACATTGCACCTTATCCTTATTATCCTTCCCAAAGATAAATGTTGCCGGCGAAATGTGAGTGAATTGCAAAGTTCCACACGGTTGTTTCCCCTTCCATATCAGAGAATCCAAGCATTGATTATCCCCTGCCTGTAATTTCCCAGTAATAATCCTCTTCTGAAGAGGAGGGGACGCATGATACCGAACTACCCTTTTAGTACCAATTCGACTTTGTTGAAGACATTCCTCATCTGTAAGTTCCTGTCTGGAGTCTGGAATGTCCCTATTAGCCCCCGTATCCTCTATGTCTGGTATGTCCACATTTACCTCAGTCAAAGCTACAACATTCAAAATTGCAGGATCTGTGGTAGGATATCCCTTCGGGCTCCCTTCAGCTCTAATATTAGAATTTTCATTAATATTCTCAACCAATAAAATCGAGGCAGCCATATTTTCAGTGTGGTCAATACTAATAAGTGCCTCACAATGAGTCAGAGAGCCTGATTGGACCTCTACTATCTTAGTAGCTTGACTCACAGCAGTTTCAAACCCGCTTCTAAGTGCGGGCATATTATAAAAAAAGAAAAAAAACAGAAAAGAAATATATTAGAAAATATTAAATTAGAAAAAAGAACACCCTGAGGGGAGATCAGCTCGCAGCCTCTAAGTAGAAGGGACGCAAATTTTTTTTAAAATTTTTTTATTATTTTTTTTTTTTTAAATTGGCTGGGAACAAGACTAATATAAAAACCAAATCATTCTGTACTGTAGTTGTGCCAAAAGGAATGTGTTTAAATTAAACCCAGAGGGGAGAACAACTCGCAACCTCTGATATAATTATAATTGCGTCAGCTTAGAAGCATAGTTATTTAAAATATCCACATTTAAAGAATGGGTTTAAAGAAAACACTCGGTTGCAGGGTTGGGAACGCCCGGCGGCTAGTGGAGCTGCCAGAGTCCGACTCTCCACCCCGTACCCTGGAAGCTTAAGAAGGACGTAGGTCAAAAGTTAGTAGCAGTAGACCAGATTACTCACAGCCGAACAGCCAAACAGCGGCTCCAGCCCTTACTGCCTCCAGGGCTTAGCGCCACAAGGGTGGATATGCCGTCAATAAAAGTCTTGAGGGGCCACGTGATCCTTCACGTGACCAAATGAAGCTCTGCCCCTCCTGGGAACGGAGACGAAATGAGCAGCAAGAGCAAGCAGCTCACAGTGCTGCTTAAAGTTAAGCACAGCTGATAGGTTCCAAATGCTATTACTGACAGCACACTCGCAGAGAGCCAATTCCAACGCCACACGGGCGGATATGCCGTCAATAAAAGTCTTCCTTGAGGGGTCACGTGATCCTTCACGTGACCAAATGAAGCTCTGCCCCTCCTGGGAACGGAGACGAAATGAGCAGCAAGAGCAAGCAGCTCGCAGTGCTGCTTAAAGGTAAGCACAGCTGATAGGTTCCAAATGCTATTACTGACAGCACACTCGCAGAGAGCTAATTCCAATAAAGGATTTCAAACACCTTTAGCAGTACCAAACGAAACGGGAGGCCTGGCGGAACAATGTACCTTAAAAGTGGATGAGGGTCTTGCGGTGGCGGTAGTTCCTGGCAGTTCGGGAGATCCAGCAGAGGAAGAGAGGCTCTCGTTGTGGAGGAAGGTTCGAGTCACTGCACTGCCCAGGGATGAAGCCAGCCGCAGTGATGCCAAAACGGGATAAAAGGTACGCTGCTTTAAATCGCGGTCATGGTGGACGGGTGCCTGGTTATCCGGTCTCTGAGTGCTTGGCATTGGCCATTCAACCAAGGCAGGTCCTGGAAGGCGATTGGCGAACTGGTTGGCCCCACTAGCTCAAGGGAAGAAGACTCTTGCAGGTGAAGATCTTCGGGTTGTTGGAGAAAAGGGGTGAGGATCTGCAGCAGGGCTTCACTGGTGGTTCAATCGTTGTGGATATCTTCGGCTTCTCTCCTCTTCTGATTTCTTAGTTCCAGTGGCAACGTCTTGTCCTCCAGTCCTCAGATCCCTGTTATTATGCAGAAAAAAACCCATTCATACAGCCTAGCAGTTATCCTGGAGGGATAACCCCCCCCCCCCCCCCAGCCTATCAGGGCAGAGTGCGACTTGGGTTGCCTAGGTAACCCTGCCAAGGGTGCCTATTCCCCCTCCCACACATCCCATCTACCCCAGACTCAGTGGCGCTGAAAGGAGGGCTTCTGTGCAGAAGCCCGTCAAAAGGACGAACAAAGGATCCCCGACCTGGGTTAGGATTTCAGAGAAAGACACGAGAAAGAAATATCAAATATCTGGCAATAAGACCCTACCGGAGTAAAGTTAATTAAAAAAAGAAATAGACCGGCGGTTTGTTCAGAGGCCGTCAGTAAAAGTGGTAGCCTTCAACAATGCGAAAATCCCACAGGAAAATATTTGCGGTCGAATATTAATGGTAGTAACCACTGCCACCAGCCAGAAATTTTGGAGAGGGGGACTGGACGGTACCCTCTCGAAAATGAGCACCTGGGGAAAATCTTTTAACCCTTTCCAGTACTTCCATAGTAAGATGCGTTGTACTGGTTTTATTCATAACTATTGACTTGTAAAGTCAATGGGGACTTTACAGGCCCTGGGAGACAGTAGTCAGTCCCAGGGTATGGAGTCTATGTTTGGGGGTCACTATGACACCCCTGTGTTACTGCACTGAGGGTGCTGTGTAACATGTAAAAAGAGGATACCCATGAGGGTGAAAAAATCCCCGTAGACCAGAAGCACAAAAATAGCCTAAAACACACATCAGCCATCTGTCTAAGAGAGGGGAAAAAGAGTCTCACTCTTAGGAGAAAAAAAGAAACCCTTCAAATCCAGCAAAGCTGCTGGAGGACTCTATAGGTAAGGGGAATAAGCCTTTTAAGAGAATTTTCCCCAACAGCTGCCGTCGTTGATGGAGAGAGCCCAAGGCCCGGGCTGTCTCGGTGTCTGCCTTGATGGCCTGCAGTGACTCATCCACTGCCTTGTCAAACAGGTTTTTCCCGTCTAAGGACATGTCTAGTACCCTGGTCTGAACGTCCTGACGGAAATCGGTGGCCTTGAGCCAACCGCATCGGCGAAGGCAAATGCTGCTGCCCATCTGTCGAAACCCAGTGTCGGCGAAGTCCGTGGCGACCGTGATGGCGTGGTCCGACACCACCTCGCCTTCCTGTAGGATTTCAAGGGCCTCCGACCTCTTGTCGTCTGGCAGGAAATCCAGGAGGGGAGCGATCTTGTACCACAAGACCCTGACATAGCGTACCACAAGACCCTGACATAGCGCGCCACAAGACCCTGACATAGCGCGCCACAAGACCCTGACATAGTGCGCCACAAGACCCTGACATAGCGCGCCACAAGACCCTGACATAGCGCGCCACTAGACCCTGACATAGCGCCCCACAATCGCGAGGGCGTTGGCCGCTTTGATGGTCGTCACCGCCGCCAAGATGACTCGTCGTCCCATGGTGTTCAGTTTCTTCCCCTCGCCGTCCGGTGGGGAAGTGGAAGTTGATCCCGTCGCCCCTGATGACTTCTTGGCCGCTGCGGAGACCACTGAATCTGGGGACGGCTGAGCTCTTAGGACATCGGGGCGGCATCTGGGACCCGGTCCTTCTCATACCGGTCCCTCGTCGCAGGAGCCGTGGACGGGTTCTTGAGCAGTGACAGTCCTTCGTCCCAGATGCCGTCCAGTAACGGTACTGAGAGGACAGTCTTGTTCTAGGCCTCCCATCGTTGGTAGAGGAAACCATCTGCTCTTCGGGCGGGACAAAGCTGGAAAAGCTCTGATGCCCTGGCGGATCATGGCGTGAAAGGAGCCAATTTCGTCGGGTAGGTTGGCCCGGGCAGGGGGGGGTGATGGGAGATCCATCCCATCGTCACAACTGTCGTTGTCCGTCCCAGTCGTCTCCGTTCCAGTTTCATCCCTCGGTGGAGGGGAAGGAGGTGAAGGCTGGAAAGGAGGGAGAGGATGGATTCGCCTCCGCTTGTTGGGTGGGCTTCCGGACGGTCTAGGCGCCGCTGGATTGTCCACTGGGGGGTAAGGGCAACCTTGTCCTCATCTTCGTACACAGGGTCTGGATAGCCATCAAGATTGCTCCAGAGTTGTCCTGTGGCATAGGCATCGGTTGCGACAGGAGAGACGGCTGGGGAGTGGAGTCCTCCGTCTCCTCCGCGGCCCGCAGCTCCTCGTAGGCTCCACCGTTGCTCTACGTCCGCCTCGTCAGGATCCCTCCCATAGGACCGAAAGTCCTCGAACCTCTTGTCCAGTATCTTTGCGACGCCAGCCAGCTCATCTTCAGAGGTGGTATCTGTGTCTGTTATGGCTACCGTGCCCCCCCCCTTTCTCCTCGTGGGGTTTCACGGGGGTCCTCGATAGGCTGAAAAGATGATTCCCTCTGGGGTGGCAGGGAAATTCTAGGCCTGGCAGTCGTCTCCACTGGGATAGCCTCCACAGGCTTCACCAGGGCCGCCACGACTCCTTCGATAGAGGCCTTCGCCGGGTGAATCGGGGCCTTTGCGACCTTGGACGCTCCTGAGGCCTTCACCTTAGGGGGAGGTCGCTGCCTTGGCTGTCGCCATCAGGATCGACCGGGGCTTCTCCTGAAGCTTACCCCGGGTTCTCCGACTTCCTCTTCACCGAGCCAGAGAGTTGGCTCGTGGATGATGGTGTCAGTGACAATGCACCCTGCGTGGCACCCAAGGAGCCCGAACCATCGGCACTCCCAGTGCCCGCGGACTCGCAGTGTTTTGCCTTTTGTTGGGCCCACGTTGCCGTAGCACCCTCAAGGTCTTAGAAGACCGCTCGGACTACTACTCACCTGCTGCTGGACTTTTCCCCTCCAGCCAGTTGGTGAGTCGAATGAGACGATCCTTCATTCGGACATGTTCTTACAAAACGCAGTCCTTCTCCACGTGTGATTTGTCGTCGTGAAGGCAGTAGAGGCACCGGGAGTGCTCATTTTCCTTGAAGACATTCTGTAATCCGCATCCAGGGCAGCTCCTAAACAGCTTGGATCCAACAGGCGTCTTGTTTCCTTTGTCCTGGGCCATGACCACGCGGGTTAGGCCTCAAAGATCTTCTGGAATCCTCCAAGAAGTGAAAACAACAAAAATTCGCCCTTGATGGGCGTAGAAAAATTCAGTAACGGGTCCTTGTTGATCGGAAGTAGAATCGGTGGAGCTTGAGGCTCGATTGGCCGAAAATATAAGAGTAAACTCTTCCCCAAAAACGCAAAACACAGTAAAAGCTCGAGAGCTGTAGCACGAGGACTCCCAACACTTGAACGTGCAGTAAAAATCTGAAGTTGGCTGCCAGAGGAGGGGCTTGGGTAGAGGGCAGTCATTGGCTGGGGGCAGTATGACCCAGAGACCAGTGATTGGTTATTAGTGGAAAGACAGTTCAGAAACTAAACTAAAACTGATTTTTTCTTTACCAAGGATTCCCAGCCTGACGACAGGGAATATTCCTGAGCATGTGAATCCATGCCAGAACCCATGCTGGAGATTTAGAATATTGCGAGTGACTACATCCCCCAATGTAAATAGCACTGGTGGTACCAATTATTATTATTTTTTTTTTTTTTTTTAATTCGGACGCCTACAGACAGAGCGGTGCTGGATTGCAAAGTTCCTTTATTATTATACTAAACTGTTGGTTCTGGTACAAATTACCAGATTACAAAAAGGAAAGCATTTACACTACTGAGCCCATTTCAGATCCAGAAATCACCGCCGCAGAATCTGTTCATGTTAAGGGATAACTAAAAATGTACTCCCCACATCAAATCTACCGCTCCCCACACCAAGTGAGCCACACAGGTGAGACTACCAATCAACACAATATTTCACACTACATATGGTTATAAATCTGCTATAACCTTAACACAAAAAAGAAAAATCATTGAGTCATGTATAGTCTACATTGCACACAATTTGGAGGCAACGGGTTGTAAACAAACCATTGGCGTGTATAAAATATGGAAATAATTCAAGTTACTCAGCTTAGTGACTATTCTACTCCACTCCAAACATGTGGACTCAAGACATTTTCTCAGCAAGAAAGTTTTCAATTTTAATTGGATAGCATAGCCCAGCACCAAGCCATGCCTCTCCAGGAGCCACCCCCACAGAATCACCAGTCCTGCCCATTTCATTTGGGCAGCCCACAGCGGTCTTGTTTAACAGAGAAGGGTAGGGGTGTATAGTGGAGGAAAAGTACTTTGTACTAGGAGTACAGTCAAAATATTCACTACTTAACCCAACGTCCTCCATACCTGTAGGATAAAAGCAAAAAACGCTCAGAAGCCCACAGGGGACCTAAATTGACTAACCAATCATTTTTGTAGTACTGCCTAGCCAAACCTGGTGTCAGTCCGAGATTGAGTCCAAGCAGCAGGGCTTACAAAAAGCAGAAGGTGAGGCCAATGTGGTGGCCCCTAACTAGGACCTTCCATGGACCATTTATCTGGAAAGCAATCAAAGCTGCCTTCATTCTCACCACATAATCGTTGAGGACCTTTAGTGGCCAGCTTTTGGCACTTGGAGCTCACTGATGCGAGACTATCCACCAGATGTTTGGCTATGGCAGACTTGTAGGCCAGCTGGAATGTGCTCCTGAATGATGAATGCCCTCCTTGTAAAGGACAAAACCTCTTTGAAGACCAAAATTCTCAAGTCCTGCCAAAGTAAAACCCAAGCACTCTCTAAATATACAAATTGTGTAGTGCTCTCCGCTTCCAACGACGGGTTGGGAAACATAATTCAAATGGTAATCGCCCAAGGTCTATGGAAATCTGATACAAACTTGGGTATAAAGAGGACACCTTTGCTTGCACCCTCTTAAATCAAATGAAAGTCTTTCATGTAATTTGCTGTATGAATAATAGTTTTATTTTAGTTTTACTTTCTTGTTGTTTTACCCTCAAATGTGTTTCAGAAGCCAGTCCTAGGTCTACACCTAGATCTGATGCTAGGGATTCCACTGTACGTTTTCCTGGTGATTCCTCCAAACTTAAGGTGAAGGTGTGTTCCACTAATGTTGCAGTCATTTCAGAGGGGACTTGTGTTGGTTCCTTCATCTTTGAGATTTTAGTAGAGAGGTTTTTCGACCTCCGCCTTCTGCAAAATTGAAATGAATCCACATTGGTTTGGAAAAAGTCCATAGAGTTTGAAGGCATAAAAGATAGGCCTTTGTTAGGTGCTTTGATTAGGTGTGGAGAAAGCTCTGAGCCTGACAAGTTCATAACTATGTTTTCCTTGCTCGAGTTATTTTTGACCTGGTTAAAATGCCTTGTCTGTTGCGCTTCCTTTGCCTCTTGAGCCTCTCCTTGAGGGTTTCCAGTAGGGCTGTACCGAATAGCATATTTAGTACTCGGCCGACTACCGACTAGTTTGTCAACTATTCAGCCGAAGCCGAATATGAAGCCAAATAGTTCCTTTATTTAATAAATCATGTACCAAACTTCAAAAAACACACTTATTTTAAAAAAACAAGTAAAGCACCATTTAAAATGCCTTCTAGACTTTTATTTCTCTTCATTGTAATTAATGTAGCATCTTTATTTAAAGCATAAAAGCCAGAAATAAAGCAGACTTAACCAAAATGAAGGGACCAAATGTACAGAAGAGTGTTGCATATTCAGTGCCAGTTGAAGTAGGAGGCTTCACAAATGCAAAGGACTGCCTTTGTGAATCAGACGCATTGCATTCGCTATAAAGTTGCAAAGTCGATGCGGTCCAGTTTCGAAACTTCTCTGCAGCTCACATAGAAATGTACTAAATGGTTCATGTTGGCTCATGCAGGACACAAGTCAAGAGGAAATCTGAAATGCGTGAACTCCATCTCACAACTATTCACCCCAACCAAACAAATGCTGCTCACTTTTCACTCATCTTAGCCACTACTTCTCGCCAATACACAAACATATGCAACTTATCATTCCTGATAAAATATCAGATAATGTTAAACTCGGGACTCAAGTCCTTTTAAAAGAAAAAAAAAAAAAAAAAAGAATAGGGGGGACTATGACGTACACAATAGTGACATGACAGGAACTGAAAGTATCCATGCACATTTCTTTCAGTTTGTCTTTTCCAACAGAAAAAAAGTGCACATTCTATATAAACATTCACCAAAAGAAAAGATGTTCCTGTATTGTTGCAGGCTAATTATAAAAGATGAGCACCTTTTATCTCTAAGAATATGTAACAAAACATGCCCTAAAAAGCAGATTACAATTTAAGATATTTTTCAGCTGTGTGATAGCACTTTGTCTGGTCTAATTCTACGTTTGCCTTTCTGTGTTCATGTTGCATTGTATTCAAATGGGACTGTCAAAGTATTCAGCAAGAGCCGAATAGCAAGAAACTATTCGGCCGGAGGCGAATAGCTTTTTTTCAGCCAGAATTTGGCTGAATACTTACTCGAAGTCGAAGTTCGTTAAACCCCTAGTTTCCAGGCATTTATGTAGTCTGTGGTTTTTGGAAGAAGTAATTTGAAAAGTGGATAGGTTCGAGCTAGTCTGTAGCGCTGGTATTCCTCTAAAAAAGGAAGAGTTTGCTGTTGTTGGTCTACTGGTAGGGGGTTAACTAGGTACTGTTAAGTTAGGAGTATCTGTCGCTTTCATTTGCAGATTCTACTTCCGATGATTGAGGAGAAGTACCTAGTCAACCCCCTACCTGTATACCAACAGCAGCAAACTCTTTTCCTTTTTTAGAGGAATACCAGCGCTACAGACTAGCTCGAACCTATCAAACTATAGGAATGGAGCACTAAAAAGGATCAACATTGTGATCTCTGCACCAGTCGCAGAATTTACGCCAAAGGCAACGGTACATGGATTTAGTTGCAGGCTGCCTGGCCGAAAGCAACACCTCCATCACGTCTTCGGGGTTTTCGCAATCCTTATACCTCAACCTTTCAGATACCAAGCGTGAAGGTTGAGAGTCTTGACCTCTGGATGGAGAACCTAAACCCCGCCCTGGCCCACCCCCACCCCCCACGATAGAAGATCCTCTCAGTAGGGAAGACGGCGTGGAGGGTAGATGGACATTTCTAGAAGGTCCGGGTACCACGCTCTCCTGGCCCCAATCTGGAGCAATCAGGATCATGTGGGAGTCGAACCTCCGCAACACTTTAGGAATGACGGGGACTAGAAGAAACACGTACAACAGTGGTAATGACCAATCCACCACAAACGCGTATTTTAAGGCTCCTCTTGGAGGAAATTCCCTTAAGCAGATTCTCTTGCACTTCCAGTTGACGCTGGTGGTGAAGAGATCCACTTGCGGGGTTCCCCAAAGGGCGAAGATTACCTAGGACTTCCTGAGCCAACTCCCACTCGTGAGAGATCGTGCTCTGCCTGCTGAGAGCGTCTGCCGCCACATTTTCGTCTCCGGCCAGATGAACTGCAGAAATCAAAATTTCCTGTTGCATGGCCCAGAACCAGAGCTGCATTGCCTCTCTGCACAACGGGAGTTACCCTAAACCCCTGCCCGCTTTTTTATTGAGGTAATGCATGGCCACCATGTTGTCCATCAAGATCAGGACACTCTTCCCCCCCCCCGTACACAGGGCAGAAAAGCCTTCAGGGCTAGCCTGATGGCTCTCAGCTCTAACAGATTGATGTGGAGTTTGGACTCAACAGAGACTGCTGGCTGTCAAATCGTTGGCATGAGCGCCCCATCCTGTGAGGGAAGCATCGGTCCCTACCGTCGCCTCCGGCCACGGTCGCCAAAACTGTCCCCCCCCCCTCATCAGGTTCGCTTTGTTGGCCCACCGCAGAAGATCCTGGGAGAGCGAGAGTGGAATCAGAACGGGATCAGACATCCTGCCGGAGAACTTTGACCACTGCATCTTGAGGGCCCACTGCAGGGATCTCATCTGTAGCCTGGCCTCTGGCCCCAGAAAAATGCAGGATGCCATGAGGCCGAGCAATCATAAGAATTCAAAAGCCGGGACACTCTAGTCATGTTGAAACTTGTCCACCATCTGCACAATGTGATGAGCCCTTACCTTGGGAGGCGAACACTTCCCCAAGGACGTGTCCCACACAGCCCCGTTGTACTGGAGCTGTTGGGATTGTGTCAGGTGCGACTTCTTGAAATTCAGGGAGAAGCCCAGCCTGTGGAGGGTGCAGCAGGTGACACCGAGATGATCCAGCGCTAGCTCGGGAGAGCGCGCCCGGATCAGCCAGTCTAGGTAGGGGTAGACGTGAATTTCCCCCCCCCCCCCCCCCTCGCCTGAGGTACGCTTCCACCACCACCATGAGCTTGATGAAGACCCTCGGGGCAGACAAAGTGAGAGTCGCCCGCCGCAAATCTCAGGTACTTCCTGTGCGCGGGATGAATCAGCACATGAAAGTATGCATCCTTGAGGTCCAGAGACACCAACCAATCCTGAAGTTGACGGGCCTGGAGGACTTGAGAAAGTTACCATCTTGAACTGGTCCTTCCAGAGAAGTTTGTTCAACCAACACAAGTCCATGATGGGTCTCAAACCTCAGTCTTTGGGATAAAAAAATAAGGGGAATACCATCCCTTGTTCCTCTCCGCTACCGGCACGAGTTCTATAGTGCCTTTCTCCAGCAGGGACAAGATTTCCTGCGCAGGGAGCGGATCCAGAAGAGTCAAAGATAGTTTCCCCGGTGGATTGTCGTGAGGCCGCTGAAGGAAGGGAAGGCAGTAGCCTTGGGCTATTGTATTCAGAACCCACGCATCCGAAGTAATGGCCCGCCACTCTTCGAGATGCTGAGACAGTCTGTCCCCAACCAGCGAACCATTGGACATGGCCTCACTACTGTTTTGGAGAGGCTGAGACAGTACCTGAAGGCAAAGAGGCAGCTGCCTGAGCGGCTTTGGCACCTCTATTTCCCCGACCACCACGGGTACTTTTCCGCTGAACCCTTTGAATGGCGGCCCCTCTCGTCCTACCAAAGGAGGAGTATTAACGAAAAGAACCTCCCCTCCACTGCTATCCCCTAGGACGAAAAGGCGGAGGTTGACGCACAGCTGCACTTCAAGATTTTGCCTCAGCTTTCGAGGTCTGCAACCTCTGAAGGCTCTCGTCAGCCTTGTTGCCAAACAAATGTGCGCCATCAAAGGGCATGTTCAAAAGACGAGCTTGCACATCCGGGGCAAAACCTGACTTCCGCAACCACACAAACCTGCGTATAACGGTGCTCACAGCCATGGACCAGCTAACGCTGTCGGCCATATCCAACCCGACTGAAGGGATTCACACATGGCATCCTTGCCATCCTGCGCAAGCAACCCATCCCTTCCTTCCCCCTCGGGAATATGCTCAGCCGCTAGAGAAACAGTTCCACAGAGTGTGTGAAAACCTTGCTAAGGCACAAGTGGAGTTTGACGATTTCAACACCATACTCCCCGCAGAAAATACCTTGCAAGCCCAACTGTCTAAGCATTGGTCGTCCCTATCCGGAGGGATGGTAGTGTACGCCGCCTGCCTCTAGATGGCCGTAGCCGCCTGAACCACCAAGCTCTCGGGAGTGAGGCGAGTAGGTAAATAGCTGGGGTCGCTAACCCCAAGGCGCGGTACTTCTTTGTCAAAGACTTGTTAATAAACAGGAGAGATTCCGGTGACAGCCAAGCAGCTGCCACCCTTTTCTGTAAACCGGGTCAGAGGACGGACCTTGATCTAAAATGTCTGTTACATCATCTTGCACAAAATCTTCAGGAGGACTGGACCAGCCCAGATACTTCGAGACCCTAGCCATGAGCCGCCTATACGAAGACTCAGCATGAGCCCCAGGCTCAGGCCTGCCAAATTCGACTTCCGAAGAAGTGTCCAACCCACTGGCATCATGAAGGGTTTGCTTCAACTCCTCCAATTGACTGTCTCCAGAAAAGAATGGAGCCACATCATGCTCAACAGGGTCCTCCAATTCAGACCCTTCTTCCTCTTCATATAGGTCGTCCAGAGGGAGGCGAAAACCTGGCCTGGAGACAGAAGAGGGGCTTCACAAACCTCGCCGTAGCCTTCCTTGGAGGATCCACCAGATCAGAGTACTCCAATGGTAAATTGCAGGCATAAATCCCTGAAGGCGTCGACAACCTCGGCGTTGTGAGTCGGACAGACACAGCGCCGACCTAGTCAACGCCAACTTTGAGACCTTAGCAGGTTTCAGCGGTCTCGCTGGCGACGAGGACCGCGGAGTCGGAGGGGTCGAACAAAAAGACATCTCTGCGATGAAACACACAAGGCGCGGCGAGTTCTCAAAGCAAACACGTTTGCGGAAAATACGGAACTGAGGCTATGGGCGCCGCGTGTCCTATTTATAACATCCGGTGACGTCGCCCTCGACGGAGGCCTTCGGACATCGACCAGAAGTCATCGACGCAGGACGTTCTCTGCCAAAAAAAAAGTTTACGAAGTGCACATCTGTGGACATCACATGTCAAAGATGTGGAATATGTTGGAGGACAATCCATTCGAATTTGAGTCTTTCAAGGAACGAAAGGTTAGGGTTAGAAGAACAGTTAGATTCTCCCAAAGGGACGCAGGGAGTCCACTATACCAGCATTACAGTGTTCAACATTTAAAACCTGTAAGGGAACACGTCAAGTCAAAGTTCTGATGGTCTTAGAAAATTGCTCTTAAATTGTTTTCAAAATAGAAATCACAGCAAATGGGCTTTGCTGCCCTCCAGTACATCATTGCAGCCTGCATCAGAGCCGGCAGGAGATCGCCGGCTCCTCGAAGGGCCTCATCGAAAGGCCAGATCAATTCCTGTCTGGGACTGGGTGGGTTGTGAGACCATATGTTGCAGCACACTCCTGGCAGGGCCCTACTGCTGTTCCGAGGCGCCCCTTTCGACATACCGCCCCTGTGATACCTCCAATAAGAGCTTGTAATCTCCCCCCTCACCCACCTTCATTCCATGTGGTTCTGCGGTTCCCCCCTCACCCACCCAGCTGAATCCATTATACCATCCCTCAATGCAGTTCACCTCTATGGTGGCTGCCCTACCCCTGTGGTCCCTTTTGCCTTGCCTGACATTTCATCTCTTGTTCCCTTCTTCAATGCACCCTCCATCCTGTATGCATAATTGTGTGCTCCCTGGACACTCGCATCATGGTGCGTTTTATCCCTGCACCCCCTGCCTACTCTGCTCCTCCCATCATCCTGCTTCCCACTCATCTTCCTCCTCTCTCCCTTTCTTGTCCCACATTTCCCCTCTTCTCCCCCCTGCCTTCTTCCTTCCCCTTTACGTTAGGCTACTAGCTCTTACCTATCCAAAAGGTCACTTGGCCTGTATGATAGTTTGTTCTCGTCCCTCCTTTTCCTTCGCTCTCCCCATCCTTCACTCTTAGTGTTATTAGCTCTTACCTATCTGATATGTCTGTCATTTGCATTATCAATCTTTGGTTTGTGATATATGTAGTACCTTTATAACGCACTGCACTTGCACATTCTGAATGTCTCAAGGCCTTGCAAGAATGTTTATTTCCTCTGTTCCCTCCCTGCCTTGTTTTGAAACACTTGTTCCTTGTGTACAGGCACTATATAAGCAACCAATAAATACTTATACCTCAAGAGGAGTCATCTTTAGAAAGCATAGGCAGTAAGATCAGTGCAGGTAAGTTGAGTTCAACTTTGTGTAGGACTAAATCACACTCCCAGAGAATTGAAGAACGCCAAATGGCTAGTATAAAGCACCCCAACCCCTACAGTACCTTTGAAATGAAGTTGTTCCAGCTGGTTGCCTTCACAATGCAATGCAGTAGACCCTTGTTCCTGATCCTTGGCTGTGGTGACGAAAGGCAGAGTGTCTCGAGGCTAGTTGGTCCCACCAGCCTAAGGGAGGAAGTCGTCCTTTACTGGTCTTCCCTGTTGATTTGAAAATGGGGTCAGTACAGCTGCAGGACTTCACCAAGCATTTTGCGGTCCAGGAGGGTGCTGCTGGCGTCTTCTCTCGTCTTCTGCTTTGGATGTTGTCCTCCAGTGGTTGAATCTGCCCAGTACCAAAAACTTCGCATTTTTGCAAGTTCCCATTCATTCACAGCCTTAGGATGTCAATCACCCAGAAGGGTGTCCAGCCAGCCTATTCGAACTTGTTTAACTCAGGCACACCTAGAGACAAAGGACAGGCAAGTTTTGGGACCCTCCCTCACTTCCTGCCTTTCCAGACACACTGGAGCCTGGGCGGGCTTCATGGCTGAAGCCTGCCAAAGGCAAGACATACAAAGGACTCAAACCTGATACAGAGTAAAAGCCCAGAAGAAACTAACAACAAATTGTGAAAAAAAAAGACTGGGGCCATTTTGAGAAAATTGACACCCTTGCGTGCACCACTGCAGCTGAGTTATCAGCCTGCAGCTACATGTCACTAGGTAGCAAAACAGAATTCACTGCCAACAGCCATTCAATTAAGTTAGTGTAACAAGCCTCTCACCCACCGTCAATTGTTTTACCTTGCTTCTGTGCGCTTACCATCAATAACTGTTCAATGTAATTTTTCAGTATAATGTATTATCTTCTGTCTCTCTCTGTATACATGATCTGTATTGTCTGTAACTACACAAATGTATATCTATAACATATGTAACTATGTCAGTGTAAAATTGTAACCTTATGCAATGCGCCCAAATACCCTCGGGTTCGATGCGCTATATAAAATCATTAAAGAAACAAAATTTTACATGAGGAATGGGTTAAAAGAATTACTAGTTAACCCCCCCAGCATGCCACATAATGTGTGCTGGACCCATAAAGTAAAAGTAAGACAGACAGGGGTCATCTTAGTATTCTTAGGAACCGTAGTTCACCCAAGAAAATGTAGTTAAACATTGAGAGAAGTCCATGGGGCTGCTCAGTGGCACTGCACAAAAGGTGCTGTGTCTCAATGCAAAAGCAGATGCCTATGGGGTTTACCAGAATCCATAAAACAGTAAGGAACATAGAAAATCGGTTAGGAAAACATGAGTGAGTGAGAAAAAGGTCCCACTTACTCAGGAGTAAAAATTAAAAAGCCCAGAGTCCAGCAAAAGAGCTGGGGCTCTCCAAGGTTAATGGGAATTGGCACAGAAATGAAAATTCTACCTAACAGTCAACCGGTGATCAGCCTCTTTGCCTATGAGCCTTTTCTTTAATGTGTCCTGTTCTCCAGGTACCCATTTGTATTCCTTCTCAGCTTCGCCTACACCATGCATTTCTCATGCTATTTCTTTCTTTCCTCCTACTTCTCTCTTCACTCTCCTCCGCTCAGAACCATCTCAACTCTCTTCCCATCGCCATCATCTCTTCTATTCAATGTCATCTCTCCTACGATATGTGATATTTTATTTGTATCGCGCTTGAACACAAGTGTTTCAGAGCGTGACCAGGCAAAGGGAGAGGAACAAGGGAGAAACAAAAACAACAATCTTACTAGACCTAGTGACATTGAGAACATGCAAGTGCATGGAAAAGGGAAGAAGGGGGAAAGTGCATGGAAAGGGGGAGAGGTGGAAAGTGCGGAACAGAGGAGAGAAACAGAATAAATAAGTCAAAATAAATAAAGGCGATGATCAGTGGGAGTGCAGGCAGCAAGTGGCAAGTACTATATTAAACAGATGAACAAGCTACTTCTTACCTTTTAACGTTCTTTCGACGGGATGTTCCTCCGACGTATTCCTCATCTTAGATATCTCCTTCCAGCTCTGCTGGCCTCGGAAAACATTTTCTCTAGAGGGCGCTGCGCGTCGACGTCCTCCGAGTCGATGTCCCTCGACAGCCGCCGTATCGACGTTCGACGTCATCCTGCCTATAAAGGCCGCGCGCAGCGTCCGTTGCTCAGTTCCGTTTTGTAGCCCACAGTATTACTGTCTGGACTAGACTAATCACCCTGAAGGAGCGTAAGCTGGAACAACAAGGGAAGTAGAACTGCGGGGATGGATGGGAGGGTCGATGAGGAATACGTCGGAGGAACATCCCGTCGAAAGAACGTTACAAGGTAAGAAGTAACTTGTTCTTCGAAGGGATTGTGTCCTCCGACGTATTCCTCATTTTAGATAGGCTCCCATAGTAGTATTCTATATTCGGAGGAGGGAGTACTGACTTCATGCTGTCTTCTATTGATGAATAGAATGCAGTACAGCCCTTCTTAACCTAGTCTCTTGACTGGAGGAGGAATCCAGATTGTAAAAACGTGTAAAGGTATGGACAGACGACCATGTAGCGGCCGCACATATGTCTTTAACCTGCACGCCTCTTTTGAGGGCCGATGAAGCTGCAATACCTCTGGTCGAATGAGCCCTAAGGTTTTGAGGGGGCTCTTTCCCTGCCAGTTTATAACATTCCAGAATGGCTAGAATGATCCATCTGGAAATGGTCTGCTTAGTTATTGGTAACCCCAGCTTGTGACCTGTGTAACCTACAAACAGCTGGTCTGCCTGTCTTATCCTGGCTAGTCTACTAATGTAAAAACTTAAAACCCTCCTAGGGTCTAGTCTGTGTAACCTCTCTTCCTCTTTCCCCGGGTGAGTAGGAGGATAGAAAGATGGTAGGGTAATCTTCTTAGTGATATGGAATTCAGAAACCACCTTTGGGAGGAAATTAGGCTTCACTTGCAGGACAACTTTGTCTTTGTGAAAGATTATATGAGGGGGTTTACAAGAAAGAGCTTGTAATTTGCTCACCCTTCTAGCAGATGTAAGTGCTATTAATAAAACAGTTTTAAGGGTAAGGAATTTTAACGAACAAGAATGGAGAGGTTCGAAAGGTGTACCCATCAGGAAAGTTAGTACTAAGTTTAAATCCCATAGGGGAACTTGGAATGGTCTTGGGGGATAAACATTGGTTAACCCCTTTAGAAACTGTATTACCAAGGGTAATTTGAAATAGGATGGTTCTTCCGCAGTACGCTTAAAGATGGATAGCGCTGCGAGATAGCCCTTAATGGTGCCAATTTGAAGGCCTGAATTTGCCAAATATAGTAGGAAGGACAAAACCATTGGTGTACCACATGAAAATGGGTCGATATTCTGTTCTCTACACCAGCTGCAAAATCTGTTCCAACGGCAGCGGTATAAAGACTTTGTTGCTGGCCTCCTTGCCGAAAGCAACACCTCCATATCATCATCAGGGAGGTCCCAATCCTTGTACCTCAGCCGTTCAGAAGCCAAGCGTGAAGGTTGAGGATTTTGATGTCTGGATGGAGAACCTGACCTCCCTTCTGTGAGAGTAGGTTTTCTCTGAGTGGAAGTCGAATTGGAGGGCAGATGGACAAGTCTAGAAGGTCCGGGTACCACGTTCTCCTGGCCCAATCCGGGGCTATTAGGATCATGGTTCGCCGGAATCTTCTCAACCTCCTGATCATTTGAGGAATGACAGGGACCGGTGGGAACGCGTACAGAAGCGGAAACTCCCAGTCCACTATGAACGCGTCTCCCAGAGCTCCTCTCGGAGGAAATTCCCTTGAGCAGAACAGGTCGCATTTCCTGTTTAGGCTGGTGGCGAACAGATCTACCTGAGGGGTTCCCCAAAGGGCGAAGATCTCTTGAAGGACTTCCTGAGCTAGCTCCCACTCGTGGGAGACTGTGTTCTGCCTGCTCAGAGCGTACGCTGTCAAGTTCTTCTCTCCGGCTAGGTGAACTGCCGATAGAGAGATTCCTTCTTGGATTGCCCAAAACCAGAGCTGCATCGCCTCTCTGCACAGGGGTAGTGATCCTACGCCTCCTCTTTTGTTGAGGTAATGCATGGCCACCGTGTTGTCCGTCATTATCAGGACGTTCTTCCCTTGTACAGCTGGCAGGAAAGCCTTCAGCGCAAGTCTGATGGCTCTCAGCTCTAACAGGTTGATGTGTAGTCTGGACTCCGATGGAGACCAACGACCGCTGATGGTCAAGTCGTTGGCGTGGGCTCCCCACCCCGTGAGTGAGGCATCCTTGACTACGGTTATCTCCGGCCAGGGTTGCCAAAACTGTTCTCCTTTCAGAATGTTCTCCTGACAGGCCCACCACTGAAGGTCTCGAGCCACCCTGCCGGGAACCTGAAGATCTGTCATTCTCCCTGAGAATTATGACCACTGAGTCCTCAGTGCCCACTGGAGGGATCTCATTCTCAGGCGAGCCTCTGGCACAAGGAAAATGCAGGATGCCATGAGGCCTAGCAACCACAAAAAGTCGAAGGCTGGGAGACGTTGGGCATGCTGGAACTTGGTAACCATCTGTAGAATATCTTGAGCCCTCACCTCTGGTGGCGAGGCTTTTTCTAGGGAAGTATCCAGGATCGCTCCTATGAACTGGAGTCTCTGCGATGGTATCATTTGTGACTTCTTTAAATTGAGGGAGAAGCCCAGTCTGTGAAGGAAGTGGCACACGTGATTTAGCTGGATCTGAGCTTGTTCCGGAGAAACAGCCCTGATCAGCCAATCGTCCAGGTAGGGGTAGACGTGAATCCCTTCCCTCCTTAGACTTGCAGCCACTACCGACATTAACTTGGTGAAGACCCTCGGGGCGGAGGTCAGCCCAAATGGCAGCACTCGAAATTGATAATGAGAGTTGCCAATTGCGAACCTCAGGTATTTCCTGTGTTTGAGATGGATAGGCACATGGAAATAAGCGTCCTGAAGGTCCAGAGATACCAACCAGTCCTGGAACTGAAGGGCCTGGAGGATCTGAGAAAGTGTGACCATCTTGAATTTGTCTTTGAGGAATTTGTTCAATTCTCGCAAGTCCAAGATGGGTCTCAGTCCTCCGTCTTTCTTCGGAATGAGAAAGTAAGGGGAGTACCAGCCCTTGTTCCTCTCCGCTACAGGTACCGGTTCTATGGCACCTTTCTCTAGCAGGTCCAAAATTTCCTGCAAGAGGAGCGGATCTGGAGATTTTTGAGAGCTGATCCCCGGTGGATGACTCTGAGGTATACGTAGGAAAGGCAGGCAGTAACCTTGGGCGACTGTTTCCAATGCCCAAGCATCTGACCTGATAGCCTGCCATACCGTCAGATGTTGAGTCAACCTGCCTCCTACAGGTGTCCTGTGAGGGGAGTCCTCAGAGTGGTTTTGGGGCGGCTGATGCAGATGGTAAAGAGGCACCTGCTGTTGCTGCGGCTTTAGAATATCTACCCCGTCCACCTCGGGTAGTTCTTCTTTGACCCCTTTGAGCCGGTCGTCCTCTACCTCTTCCGAATGCGGAGTAGAAGCGAAAGGACTTGCCCCTCGCAGAGGTTCCTGTGGGACGAAAAGGAGTCGGACGGATTGCTGCTCCTAGGGATTTTGCTGCAGCTTTTGAAGTTTGCAGTTTCTCTAAACTGTCATCCGCCTTTTTCCCGAACAAAGAAGAGCCATCGAATGGCATGTTCAAGAGCCTGGCTTGCACATCTGGGGCAAAACCCGACTTTCTCAACCAAGTGAATCTCCTGGTTGATGTACTTGCCGCCATTGCTCTACTGATACTGTCAGCCGAATCAATGCCCGTCTGGAGGGATTCGCACATAGCGTCTTTACCGTCCTGTATAATATTCAGGAACGCATCCCTTTCTTCTCCCTCCGGGATGCAGTCAGCCGCTGTAGAAGCACACGCCCAAAGTGTATGGCTGAACCTAGCAAGGGTGCAAGTAGCATTAACAGACTTTAACGCCATGCTACATGCTGAAAAGACTTTCTTTGCCATAGCAACCTATTTTTTTATCGTCCCTGTCCTGTGTGACTGTAGGATAAGCCGTCTTGACATCGGTAGAGGATGCTGCTTGTACCACCAGACTTTCTGGGGATGGGTGTTTAGACAAAAACTCTGGGTCTGTGGAAGATACCCTGTACTTTGTAGACAGTTTATTTACTGCTGGTATTACATCTGGGGTTTCCCAGTTTGTCATGATCTTTCTCTGAAGAGCTTTATGAAAGGGCACCACAGGATCCTCTTGTGGGCCTTTGTCAAGAATATCCGTGAGGTCATCTTGTTGGAAAGATTGTGAAGGTGCAGACCACCCCATGAACTCTGTAATCCTGGCCATTAAGGCTCTGTAGGGGGTTTCATCATGCTCCCCCGGGTCTGGCTTAGCAAACTCCACCTCAGGGGAAGTGTCTAACCCACTTGCCTCATGTAAAGAATCATGAAGATCCTTTAATCTGCGCTCTTCAGAGGAAAATTCCTCTCTAACTGGGGTTACAGGTCCCTGTAACTCAAATGTGTCTTGTTAAGACAAATCACCCACTTCTAAAATTGAGGATATAGTTCTCAATTGTTCTGAACTCATAAAGGGAGTAAATCCCATTTCCAAGGCAGAGGGTGCCGAACTTGTCATTATTGGCCTCGAAAGCGTCGATGTCGTCGACGTCGAAGGCTTCGAGCGTGGCGTCGAAAACAGAGGTGGAGGCCTCGAGGACCTCGACAGAATTGGAATTCTACTCGACAATATCGAAGCCATCGACGTCGAGGGCCTGGGGATAGTCACTGGATGCGTGGTAACCGTGACTTTTCTTGGCGTCGACGCCGGTGTCGAGGCCGGCGTCGAGTCGACAGACCCGTGTGTCGAAGGTCCCCTCGACAACGGCGTCGAAGACATCGACCTCGACGGAACCTTCGAGGAAGGTGACGTCGACGGAACCTTCGAGGAAGGTTTGGAGGTCATAGTCCTGCTCGAGGGTTCGAAACGCGCTCGAGAGGTTTCTTTCGCCGGGTACTGCGACTCGTGGCGTTTTTGACCTTCGGGTCTTTCGACCAGAGCATCGCTCTCGGCAGTCTTCGAGGGGGTCGAGGCCGCTTTCTCGGAGACGCTCATCATATTCTTTCGGAATTCCTCCCATTCAGCCCGGGAACTATGTTTCGTGGGGCAAGGGATTCTTTTTGGCGAAACAGAGGAAGAGGAAGACGGAGAAGGGGATCTTCGACGTCTCCTCTTCGAGTGCTTCGATCTCGAGGAGTGATGAGACCCACTCCGAGACCTGGAGCGTGAATGGTGACGAGGAGACGAATGTCTCGACTTCGTCGACGAAGAAGAAGCTTTAAAAGTCTTACCTTTCTCCAGCTTCCCCCTACGCTCCTTCAGGGCCTTAGCTGTCATGGACATACAGTCCTCGCATTCCGAACAATGGTGTTCAGCTCCCAAGCACCACAGACAAATTCTGTGAGGATCGGTCAACGACATCTTTTTCCCACAATCTCGACATTTTTTGAAGCCGGATCGAGGAGTTGTCGGTTCCGACGAGGAAGCCATCGAGTACGGATCGAATAACTCGAGGTAAATAGGATTAATCTTTACTAAGAACTGAGCAACGGTATTCCGAGGCACTGAGTAAGCGCGGAAAAACGGAACTGAGCAACGGACGCTGCGCGCGGCCTTTATAGGCAGGATGACGTCGAACGTCGATACGGCGGCTGTCGAGGGACATCGACTCGGAGGACGTCGACGCGCAGCGCCCTCTAGAGAAAAAAATTTCCGAGGCCAGCAGAGCTGGAAGGAGATATCTAAGATGAGGAATACGTCGGAGGACACAATCCCTTCGAAAGGGTGTATCTGAGAAGTGCAGAGGAAAAGTTGGAGGGGGACTGTATAGGTACAGATACAGGCTCCAGTGCAAGGGTGGCCCAGAGGCAGGGTGGGCAGGTAACTGGGTCCGAAGGGCAGGGGGGTGGCTAGTTGCAGTGCTGAGGGAGAAGGCAGATCAGCACGGGAGAAGAGGGGCAAAGGCAGAAGCGAAGAGGAAGGTCTTGAGGTGCTTCCGGAACCTGAGATGGTTCTCCTCAGGTTTCAAGGTGGCCGGGAGGCTGTTCCAAAGAGAGGCGGCACCCGAAGACCGATCTACCCCCAGCTCGTTTCTTTGAAAAACGACTGACCCTGAGGGAGTTAGAAGTAGAGGAGCGAAGGGCTCGAGAAGGGAGGTATTTACAGAAAGCAGGGGGCTTTAAATTTAATCCTTGCAGCGACAGGGAGCCAATGAAGGGATTTCAGAGCTGGAGAGATACAGCCCCAGGGCTTGAGGCCGAGGACAAGTCTTGCAGTCCTGTTGTAGACTAGTTGTAGAGGGCGGAGAGTGGAGGCAGGTAGATTTAGAAAGAGGCTGTTACAGTAGTCCAACCGGGAGAGAACCAGAGTTTGGGAGACAGTGAGCTTCTGAGGGAAGGAGAGGAAAGGCACAGTACCTCTGAGGAAGTGCAGTAAGAAGTTAGACTTTTTAGAGACATTAGAGATGTGTGCGGAGAAGGAAAGTGTGGAGTCAAAGATGACCCAAGGTTTTTAGCCACGCAGGTACTTATTCAATCCACTACTCTATTACACTTACTCTTCTCGGATCTACCCCCAACGCCACTCTATTTCTCAACTCCACATCGCTATGCTTCTAAATCTGACTCTCTTTCAATTGCTCTTTGTAATGCAGTGTCTGTCTGCAATAAAACCTTCTTTCCCTCCGGCTTCTTCGTTTCTCATTCTCCTCCTCTTGACCTCATTACCCTTACTGAAACCTGGATCTCTCCCTGACTCCGCAAACCTTGCTGCCCTTCATGGCCCTGTCTAGACCTTCGCTCACTCTCCCCACCACACTGGCAAGGGTGTTGGTGTAGGGCTGTTTTCATCCTCCAAGCCCCCCCAATTCTCCCTCGACAATCCCCGCCCCCTATGCCATACATATTAAATCTCCTTACCGACCACTTGATCCGGTAGGTCAATTCTTCGACCACATCTCCCAACTAATTAACTATACCTCCCAATCACTACCTCATTGCCATTGGTGACTTCAACCTCCACTTTCTCTCTCTCTGCTGATCTATCCACCGACTAAAGTTTACTTAACTACTCTCACTTCTGTCCACTCTCTGCCCACCTATTCAAATAGAAACACCATTGACCTTCTCATCTCAACTCGCCCCTCTAATATCTTCACCGCTCTTTCTCCCTCATATCACTATAGCTTTTGCCTCCAGCTCCACTCCTGCTTCTTCCTCGCCCCATCTATAACTATTACTAAGAACAAGTTTTTCCTCCTCCAAACTCTCCTACCAACTCTCTGATCTACACCACTCTCCTGCGCTGAACTCCCCTTTTCATCCAATGAAACCTTTACTAACTTTAACATTGCTCTTTATGCCCCATTCTCCTCTCACTACCCTCCTACTACACTCGTTCCTAAATCCCCCCCCTCCACAGCCCTGGATTACACCTCTCACCCACACGCTGAAAAATAACCATGCTAAAAAAGCTTTTGCTTGGCAAAGGTCAAGACACCCCTCAGGTTATCTTGCATCTCTTCACAACAACTCATCTCAATTTCCTCTACTCTTTCTACAAATTATTGTGCTTTCTACTTTGCTTCTTCCATTCGCAGTACCTTTGCTACTTACTTTCTATCCCCTCCTCCTGACCACTTCGCCACTCCTGACCTATGCTGCCATTTCTTCCTTTGTCCCCCACCAGCCCGGATATTATTGACCTACTCCTCAAAGCTAAGCCTTTGTGTGCCCCCTCGCATCGTGAAGCACATAGCTCCCTTTGTTTCTCCATATCTACCTTCTATCTTCAACTCCTATCTTGACAATGCCACTTTTCTCTCCTCCTACAAGACAGCTACGGTCTTCCCACTCCATGAGAAAGCTGGTCTAGATCCCAACTGTCCTGCCAACCTTCGCCCGGTCTCTTCTACCACATTATTCCAAAATCCTAGAGCGAGTAGTATTAAATCGAATCACTGAGTTCCTGGATACCCACAACCTCTGGGACCACCTCTTCAATCTGGCTTCCCATCTCTGCATCCTACCAATACAACTTACCTCATCTGTTCCTCTCATCATGCAAACCTTACATCTATTCTTAGTCTTCTCAACCTCTCTGCTGCCCTGGATACAAACATTCTGACCTTCTCTCTACATTATCGCTCCTTGGCATCAGCCATAAGGCCCTAGATTGGTTTGCTTCAAACCACGCGCTCCCAGACACTTACAGGTGTCCTGATACCACATTAACCCCCCCCCCCCCCAGCACTCATCCAACTTACTGCCAGAGTTCTCCAAGGGTCTGTCCTTGGTCCAGATCTCTTTACTCTATACTTCTGCGTGTGACACCCTGATCTCTTACGCTTCTCCCATCAACTCTACATCTCCTTTCACTCCTTATCTGACAAGCAATCATCAAAAATGAAGAAATATCTCTCCGCCATCAAATATTGGATGGTGACTCACTGGCTCATGCTCAACTTCACTAAGACTGAAGCTCTCTGCTGACTAGCTAGCAAGCTATCTCTTCCTCTACCCCTCTTCTCCCCGCTACTGACTAACTTCCTTACTCTTCGTCTGCTTGCAGCCTTGTCGTCATCTTTGACCCATCCATTGTTTATTTCGTGAAAACAAAGCATACCATAAAAACAAGACAGAAATTACCAATCAACATTACCACTAAAATTACAATAGTTGTATTTAAAACCAACAACCATAAAAGACATGAGAAAAAGAACTACAATACTCAAGATCTGACTGATCTTAATGAAAATTCTCTCCAAAACGGAGCAAGTTTTAAAAAAAAGTCAATACAGGGGGTGCTGTTGCGCAGCTCCGAAATGGCTGCCTGATTGACTAACTCCGTCCGAGATTAAATCCTGAACAAGAATCCATCTGCATTGGGGCCACCCTCCACCTCAGTAAGCAGATATACTTGTGAGGGAAGAGCTGCGGCTCAATCTGCCTTGCTTTGGGAAATAACTGCTAAGATCGTGAGAAGTAATTTGCAGCTCACGATAGTCTGCAACGCCAGTAAATACTGCCCATCTTCAACATCCGTGAGATGAGGCACACCACCTGAGGAAAGACCGCAGCTTCGGAGGCCACAGATGGGGGAGCAGCCAATTGTGGCATTGGGCCGACTACACGATCCACCCTCTCTTCACGTTCCCCTTTTGCGCAGCAGTTACACGCTACAGTTCGGCCGTGTGACATCCTACCACCACAACGGGACAACTGGAAACCCTAACGGTGCAGTGAGGGCAGCCCTAGAGATAGCGTGCGTATTGAGCCTTTTAACGCATGAAATTATGACAAAAACACGCTTTGATTTATTCATTAAAAAAATACTTCCCACCACTAGATGGCACCTCTTTTGTCAGCAGCATAGCTTTTCTTACACATGATGGTGAATTTCTAACTGAAAGACCAAATATGTGACAGCTAAGCGAGCAACACAAAGCATGCACCCTTTTAAAATGTGTTCATACCCATAACATCCAACAGCTTGATATGCTAAAAAGTAAAGTTTGCTTTGATGGCCTAAATTCAATATTCTTTAATAACCATACATAACACGCTGGAAGTTTGTGACGAATCTCCAAACCTAAGTGAGTTTATGGCAAAACTATTTTTGATGCATTTTTAAAGCGCTGAAAATGAAGTGGGTAAATCCAGGATGTTTTGCCTTTTGCATCTTCTAGTTTCCCATGCAGGATGTGGAAATAAAGGTACAGTGATATTATTTTGGCACAAACTGCTGCTATAAGGATTTACATGTTATGATGCTTTACTATGCAAGTAAACTCTATAGGGCATTATTATTGTAGGTCTTGACACCCAAAAACTAAAAGTTTTGTTCCAGGTAAAGCTCGGAAGAAGGTGGCTATGCCCAAATTGAAAGAGCGGGTTAAAATCCCAGCTTCGCTGTTTAGCGCAAGTGTGTGATGCTGGGCAAATAATGTAATCTCACCCTGACTTCAATTGCAAAAATTGACGTGCATATAAGTTGCTGAGCGGGTTGGCGGGGGAGAGACTGGAACATCCTGTACCACACCATTTGGGGCCATATACACTGCAAAGCCCTCTCACTCACAGACCTGCTGAAAGTGTGGTGACGGAGCCACGGCGGGCACTTGGGTGAGGGCATGAACAGCTCTACAGCAGTGGCAAGGGGAAAGCATGCGGCGGATCTGTGGTTATCCGAATAAACTGTAAACATTACTAGACCGTAGCCGGGCACACTTAGCAGTCCCGCATAGAGCACGGCCAATACAAACATACAGACTGCCAGGGAGAAAAGCGAGAGGCCACAGTCGGATAGGAGGGGCGCTGGGCAGCCTCGGCACGCATTGTAATACGCTGTAATGGTCCTGCAAGTCTGCCTGTGCATTATCCTGGCCCACAGCGCAACAAAAGTTCCATTACGTGAAAGATCAAGAACGAGGATTGTTAAGATCCACAGCGGGACACACGTGTTTGAGGCAGCCCCCTCTCTATGTGGGAGAGCACAATCCACCCCAATATACGCAGTGTAAAATATGCAACGCTTGGGCAGTCCAACACAGAGAGATCACCCTGTACAGCTTCAACGAATGGTCACAACATTGGAATAGCCAAGGCTACGCGGTACTGGCCGATCATTCTCCCATGAGACCAGTCGAGCGGCCCTGGTGCCCCACACGTTCACTATGATTTGGGCCAGGACATTCCATCCTAATACAAACAGCGTAACAAAACCCAACGCATTGAAGAATAAACACGGCAAGACCACCAAATAAGGCCCAAATGAATGCCTACAACATAGGCACTGCTAGAACTGCGCAGAATAGGTCCCTCACTCTCTCATAAGGCCAACTGAGTGGACATAGTGCCCTGTATGCTCACAGCGACGGGAGCCGGTTGCACTTGACGGGTTCATTTAAGTGCGACCGGTACAAACATGCTGTTGAGCAAAGCAGTGGATAGGTCACGGACAGACCAGGAGAAAGTTTGGCGACCGTGCGGGTCCAGGTAGTCCCGGAACATGTGACAACACGCGGGGACAGACCCAGCAGCCCATCAGTTCAGCATCCTGGCATATAACACGTCAAAACTATAGACGGCCTCACGAACAGGAGCAAGGAACGTGAAGGCAAAGATTGGGACCAACGTATTCAGAGCAGTTCCTTCTCCACGTGGGGGAACACAATCCACTTTAACATATATAGCGAAAACCACAATGGTATGACGGCAGGCTTTATGAATACACCTTATACAGCCTAAACTAATAGCAACCTCTAACACTGCCAAAGCCGCACGAAACTGGCTCCTTGCTTACTCACAATACCAATCCAACAAGCCTGGTGCTCTGCACGCCTGCCTGAAACCATGAGGTTCCGGGAATAGACCCCCAAAGATACCAACATTGTAAATCGCTGCCAAAGCAGATCTATATTAAACGAATTCCGGAACCAAGCAAAGACACGACCCAGTCTGAAACTGACAGCAAGTCCCCCCCACCAAGACAAATACTGATCCCAGTAGATCCTAAAGGTGGCTAACTTACAGCACGGAGAGTGTCTCCAACTGTGATCTGACTTAGAGCTGAGGGGCCTGGATACTGGCCAGTCCACGTGGCACCAGGGCAAAGAAAGGTAGGGTTGTGATGTGCGCACTGTTGCGGTAACCGGCATGACCAGATCGGGAGTGGCAATCTCCTACCGGTCAGATACATAGGTCTCAAGAACGTCACTGGCCCCCTCGAATTCACCCTACCCACAGCAGACCAGACAGAGGGAGATAACCCTCTATTATCTCGACAACAATGACAAAGGGCGTGGGTGGCAAGAAAAGGGGTCCAATGGATTAATTTACAAATTCCCAGACCTCAACTGCAAATACAGTAACCCCATCCACATCTACGGAGAATCCCAGAGAAGGCCATCTACTAACAACTTTGCAGTCAGGATTTACATCCGTGAATGTCAATTGGACGATATAGTGACCACCATTGGGTCACTCAAGGCAAAGTTAGACAAGGAAAGTGCCCAGATCACAGAAAGTGAAGCCAGAATAAGCGGGACTGAAGATACAGTAGGGCAGATTGGCCGAGACAAATTACTTAAAGAAAGAACCCCAAGATGCGAGGCAAGTAGGAGGATCAAGAATCCAAGTCCAGAAGGAACAATATACGTATAGTCTGAATTCCTGAATTCGCATGCAAGGGCCTTATGGAAACCGGTTTTGAAACACTCCTGAAGTCCATGTCCAGTACGGCTTCCTTTTCAGATCATTTCCTGGTGGAAAGAACCCATTGCACTCTGGCCCCTGACACCCAAACCAGGCCCCTTGCCCGGCACCATCATAGCCAGGCTCCTGACCCGGGCAGTGGCGATCAGTTGTGGCAGACATAGATGCTACAGCACACGCACCTCAGGAAAGTTCCAAAGGTTTTGGGGGAAACCTCTAGTTGGGGTTGATGGTGCAGGGAGGGTGCGGGGGGCATATGGGTTGAAAAGCTAATACTTGATAAATGCAGGGGACGGGAAGGGAGGAGGGGGTAAGGGAAGTTGGTAAAGTTAAAAGTTTTGAAAAGAATGGTCATGTTACAGTGCTTGATATGGAAAATGTGTACACACTCTATAATCAGAAGAAATAGATCATGTAAATGTCACAGATTTCCCCCTTTCTCACCTGACTTCGATGTTTGCTGGAATTCTTGGAAGGAGTGTTCTTGCGTACGGCTCGAGTTTTGTACAACCCCGAGCGAGCGTCTTCTGGTTCCAGCATGCGTTCAGCGTTCAACGTCCAGGTACCTGGAATCTCCGGGAAGTCCAGGAAACGAGGGAGGTGTACTCGGAGGCATTACACGTGATCCGGGAATCAAGGCAGAATAAGGAGGACGGAAAGGTAGAGGGGGAAATCGAGGGTCAGGGAACCAGGAAACAATAGATTAGTTACAGCAAACTACGGAGCACACGTCTAGCCACTAGAAGCGGTAGTGTTGAGACGCGCGGGGCCGCGGTCTCTTTATAGAATGTGCTACGTCCAACGTGGAGGCTGGTGGAGAGCATTTCACATTAGACGGCCATGTTGGAAGTACTAAGGAGTGCAAGCCCCGTTGTGTCAGGGACCAGGAAGTCCAAAAGGGAAGCGTTCTATGGATCATGACAGTAAATGGCAACCAACAGTCCACTGGGCAAATGGCTAAAGATTAAACTGCTAACCTGGAACGTACAGGAACTTAGCAACGTTAGCAAAGCCATGTGTCACAACATGGTCCGCAGATGCTCGTGCTACAGGAAATATGCTCTAAAGAAAGTTAACACTGACTTTCTAACTGGTTGAGGTCCACTACGGTATTACACTGAATACTCTACGCAGGCCTGGACAGTAATCGCACTTGTTCACTCCTCAATAGGCTACCGATGTACAAAAAGCAAGATCGACCACCTGGGATGACATGTATTGGTATGGGGTGAAATAGCGGGACACCAAATGGTACTAGTGAACACCTATGGGCCCAATATCGATGACCCAGAGTTTTACCAAGCGATTCTAGACAAACTCCTTCCACGGGATGAGATTCGGGTGATCTGAAAGGAGCCTAATAAAATACTGGACACAGTAATGGACAGATCCTCTGATGCCCCCCGGCAGCTCACAAAATCAGCTATTACATTACACCAGATACTGACACAACTGCCCTTACTAGATGTATGGAGGACCCTCCATCCACATGACAGGGATGTGGAAGTTACTTACCCCTGGTAGCGTTCTTTCAACTGGATGTTCCTCTCACGTATTCCTCATCTTTGGTTTGCAAGAAAGAGCCGGTAACTCACTCACCCTGTGGGCTGATCTTAAAGCCACTAGTAGGACTGTTTTTAATGTAAGGAGCCTTAAAGGACATGAATGTAATGGCTCGAATGGAATGCATGTGAGAAATTGTAATACCAAATTTAAATCCCAAACAGGGACATGAAATGGGACTGAAGGGTACACGTTTGTGAGACCCTTTAGAAATTGCACAATCAATGTTATCTTGAAATAAGAGACCTCTTCAGAGGAGTGCTTAAAAATCGAAAGTGCAGCCAGATATCCTTTTATCATTCCAATCTGGAGCCCCAGGATTGGCCAAATGCAATAGGAAAGAAAGCACAATAGGTGTACCACATAGGAATGGATCCACATTGTTATCCTTGCACCAAATACTGAATTTATTCCAACGACATTGGTACAAGGATTTGATTGCGGGCCTTCTGGCCGAAAGCAAAATCTCCATTACGTCTTCCGGGAGGTCCCAATCCCTATATCTCAGCCTCTCAGAAACCAGGCGTGAAGGCTGAGTAGCTTGACCTCTGGATGTAGAACCAGACCTTTCTCTTGCGAGAGAAGATCCTCTCTTTGTGGAAGACTTATTGGAGGGCAGATTGACATGGTACCACGTCCACCTGGCCCAATTCAGAGCAATTAGGATCATGATTTTCCTGAACTTTCTCAACCTCCTGATTACGTGAGGAATCATGGGGTCTGGAGGAAACATGTACAGGAGTGGAAATTTCCCAGTCGACTATGAACGCGTCTCCTAGAGCTCCTCTTGGAGGTAATTTCCTTGAGCCCTACTGATCGTACTTCCGGTTGACACTAGTCGTGAACAGATCCACTTGAAGGGTTCCCAAAAGGTTGAAGATCGCTTGAAGGACTTCCTGAGCTAGTTCCCACTTATGGGAGACTGTTCTGCCTGCTCAGAGCGTCTGCCACCGTGTTCTGCTCTCCAGCTAGGTGAGCTGCTGACAGAGAGATTCCCCTCTTGTATTGCTCAAAACCAGAGCTGCATTGCCGTTCTGCACAGTGGTAGTGACTATACTCCTCTTTTGTCGAGGTAGTAGATGGCCACTGTGTTGTACGTCAGTATCAGGACATTCTTTCCCCGTACAGAGGACAGGAAAGCCTTCAGTGCTAATATGATTTCCCTCAGCTCCAAACGGTTGATGTGTAGTTTGGACTCCGATGGAGACCAACGACTGCTGATCGTCAGTTTGTTGGTGTGGACTCCACACCCTTGTGAATGAGGCATCCATCACTACTATTATCTCCGGCCATGGTTGCCAAAAAGATTCTCCCTCGAGAATGTTCTCCTCGCAAGCTCACCAAATTAGGTCTTGAACAACTGTGCTCGGAAACTTGCAGAAGATCAAACATATTCCCTGAAAATTGGGACCACCGAGTCCCGAGAGCCCACTGAAGGGATCTCATTCTTAATCGCGCCTCTGGCACCAGGAAAATGCAGGATGCCATGAGACTGAGCAACCTCAAAAAATAAATAAATATAAATCGGAGACCGGAAGATGTTGGGCATTCTGGAATTTGTTGCCATCTGCTGAATGTGTTGAGCTCGCACCTCGAGAGGCGAGGCTTTCCCCGAGGAAGTATACAAGACAGATCCGATGAACTGGAGTCTTTGGAATGGTATCATATGGGACTTCTTGTAATTGAGGGAGAAGCCCAGTCTGCGTAGGGAATGGCAGGTGATAATGAGATGTTCCTGGGCTTGCTTGGGTGAACGAGCCCTGATCAACCAGTCGTTAGGGAGAATTCTCAAACATTTGCTACTTCCCTCTACCTTAGAGACCCCCAGCAACTTTGCTGGATTTTGAGGACTTGATCTTTTTACCTGGAGAGAGTGACCCCCCCCCCCTCCAATCATGTATTTTGTTATGTGTTTTACCTTTGCGTTTCCTTTGGTCATTGAGTCTAACCAACTCCATAGGCATCATCCTTTACAATTGTGTCACAAAACACCTTCGGTGCAGTGACACAGGGAAGTCTGTCAGATTTAACAAGGTTTAAATACAATCTCTGGGATCAACTACTGTTTCCCAGAGCAGTGGAGTGAAATTGACTTCACTTAGCCCTGTAAATTCCTGAACCCAGCACACCCTATCTTACAATAGAGTGCTGGAAGGATTACTTAGTATCCCCTGTGAATAGATACTCATGTAACAGTAAAATGTTACCCTTTCCTCTCGGAATGGCTGGTGGCAGTGGTTTTGCAACAAACTACCATGATTTTGCCCAACCGCGAACTGTTCGTAGCTCCGGCAATGTTAAATCACGTGAGCCATGTTTTACAAGATGGCGCCCAGCCATCGTTGCAGAAATGGTTCCCGGTCTTTTTAGCCATGTCTTTGTGGAATGGTCGTTCGAGTTTTTCTCTGCATGTCAAACCAGGTTTGTCTCTTTGTTCCTTCGCCTTTGGCAGGCTTCAGGAGTGAAACCCACCTCTGGCTCCAGAGTGTCTGAGGTAGGGAGGAAGTGTCGGAGGTGCCCGAAACTCCTTGTGCTTAGTCTGCTAGGAGACCCAAATGCACTCTGTGACGATTGGCTGCCTGTCTGGCAAGGACAGCCACCTTGCTGGGTGAGTTACAGATAGGCTGAACTGAATGGGAGATAACTGAATAAAAGGCGAGTCTCTTCGCTTGGAAGGCAGAGTAGACCAATGGGCGAAGGAACCAAAGAACTTCTTGAAGAGGACGGCTGCTGCAACTCCTGGACCGTTGGTTTGCCCGGTGAAGCTCTGCTGCAGGTCCGAATCGTCAAGTACGCATCGACAGAGAAGCCCTGCAAAGGACGATTTCTCCCTTTGCGTTGGTAGGACCAATGAACTCCCAAGTAAGCGACCTGGACACCCATCTCGGAGCGGGTTGAATTTCCTAAGAGTTGCTGCAGGAAACCGTAGAGCCAGGGTGTTAGGCAGAATCCTGTGCAGTTCCCTTAGGGAGCACTCCACAAGATAAGGACTACAGGTGAGAGCAATAAATCCCCTTTGGTATTAGTCCGTACCACAAAGATTTAGTTGGTAGCTGTGGCTGAGCAGTCAGACTTATCTCAAGAGGGAGATGAGCAGTTTTCAGGGTTTACACAATACGCCTACAGCACTATGGCACAAGAAAACACGGACCAAAGCTTTGTATTAAAAAGTAGATATACATTTATTTTATACACTTCTAGTTAAACACATCTATTACAGTTCTTAAAGCAAGTTAAATAAGTCAGAGGAAAAATACATTCCCTAGTTAAAAATAGTAGACCAAGTGAACCAGAGGGAAAACTGAGCAAAACGGCACATTGAAAACTACACACAAGGGGTACTCTATCAATTTCTCACAAGGGAGGGAAAGCACAAGTTATATAAAAATAGCTTCTTACACCCCCTAGCAACACTTGCCATAAGTTTGTGAACCAGATTAAGCAAGACAGTGCATCAGCATAGGCAATACTTAAATGAAAACTGAGCAAAATGGCATTTAACAAGGTCTTGTGGGTCAAGGCCTCAGAGTGGTTTAGGAGGCGGCTGCAGCAGAGGCTGAGGGTACAGTCTCTGCTGCTGGGGCTGATCTAGCACCCCTTTCTCGTCCACCACAAGGGAATCTTTTTGTCCCCTTTGTCCAGCCTGTCCTCTTCCCCTTCCAAATCAGGAATAGAAACGAAAAGGACGACCCTTCCAGGAAGATGAGCCTGAATAGGGCTGTTTAGGTTGGCGTATGGAGGCGCTAAGTGATTTAGCCGCCGCCTTAGAGGCCTGCAGCTTCTCCAGATTCTCATCCGCCTTGCTGCCGAACAACCTCAAGTACTCAAAGGGCATATTGAGTAGTCTACCCTGCACATCCGGTGCAAAGCCAGACCTCAACCACGCAGACCTGTGTAGTACAGTGCTAGAAGCCATGGACCTGCTGATACTGTCAGCAGTGTCCAGTCCTAACTGGAGAAACTCCCCCATTGCCTCCTTTCCATCTTTCACTAAAGTCGGGAAGCAGTCTCTTTCCTCGCCTTCCGGAATGTGTTAGCCGCCATAATAACAGTCCCACAGGGTGTAAGTAAACATCGAACGGTTACAGGTAACTTTAGTTGACTTCAAAGCTATACTGCCCAAAGAAAAGCTCTTCCGAGCCCAGGCATCAACCATCTTGTCATCCCTATCCGGGGGAATAGAGGGTTAAGCAGACTGCCTGGTCGATGTAGCTGCTTGAACCACTATGCTCTCAGGTGTAGAGTGCTTAGTCAAATAGTCTGGATCAATGCAAGAAGGCCTGCGTATTCTGGCAAAGTTCCTGTTTGGACAGCAGGACGAGATTCTGGCGTTTCCCAGTTTGCCATGACCTTTCTCTGAAGGGCTGCATGAAATGTTAATACTGGGTCCTTCTGAGGGGCCTTGACTCAGGATATCCGTCATATAGTCTTGTTCATAGGTAGACAATTTCCACTCCAACCCATGAACTCAATGACACTATTCATGATAGTCCTGTATGCCGAATCTGCATGCTCAGCTCTGGCGAAGTGTCTATGCCACTAGCTGACTGGAGGCAATCATGCAGATCAGTTACTTTAGATTCCTGATCAATAAGCTCATCAGGAGCATTTTGCTTAACATAACGTAAACCAAAGAGGGGATAATCCTCCTCAGTCTTGCTCCTCCTCAAATTGAGACCATAGACTTGAAAGTCTTTCTTTGGTATGGGTTTATAAGCCTTCTCTGGACGGGGCAGAGGCTTTGAAATGATCTAAGTGACCTTCGAAGGCGTAGATAGTGGCTTCGACAATAGTGTAGATGACACTAATGGCATAGACGTTGCCTTCAATGCTGGCATCGATGAAGCCTTCGACAATGGTGTCGACAAAGGTCGACACAAACGCTGTTTTGCCCGGCGTTGCCTTTGATTTATGCACCGATAGGCTTGACACGGTCGATTTGCTCTTTTTCAGAGGTATCGGAGCAGGACTATGTTCTCTAGACTATTTCCTCTCCAGATTTAGAGAGACTCGCCCATTTTACACCCTTTTGCCTTGGTAGTCTTTGACCTCCCTCTGTCATCCAATGGATCAACCGGGGCATGGTCTTTGGTTGGACATCTGATGACCTCTGTAGAGGAATCAAGAGGAAGGAGGAGACCTAGGGCGTCTCTTGTTCGCCTTCCTCAACGAAGACGAAGCTTGTCTCGACAGACTCGTCGACCGAGACTGCTTCGCCTTTTGCGCCGGGATGAGTCTCTAGACTACCCAGACTTATACCTCGGCGCTCCCCAAGAGCTTTTCCTGTCATGGCCTGACAGGACCCGCAGTCGTCGGTCCCGTGTTCGGAACCAAGGAATCACAGGCAGATGCGGTGGGGATTAGTAATAGACATCTTTGTCCCGTAGTCAAATGTTTCTTAAACCCAGACTAGGGGTCGAAGGGTTGGAGACATTTCTTGATAAAATTGAAGCGCCCAGTTCAACACTCAAAGCGAAAGCTATTGGAAAAAGGTAACTGAAGCCAACGGGCGCGGCTCGAGCTATTTGTACTGCTGATGACGTTGACATTCTACAGCAACCCTCGAGGGACATAGACGCCACGACATCGAGCACAGCGCCCTCTGGTGTGAAATTCCTTTTCCGAAGCAGCAAAGTGGACGATACAAATATCAAAGAACAAAGATGAGGAATACGTGGGAGGACACAATCCATTGGAAATATACGTATTGCTCCACGGTACACTATTCGGAATCTTGCATAGATTATTGGTTGATAACCACCTCACTTGCCAACATGATACAGAGCCGTGATATTCAACGGACTTTATCTGATCACTTTCCGATCGTTTTAGGCCTTGAATTGCAGGACTAACCCCTTCCTGCAAGAAAATGGAGGATGCCCCAGGCGATCCTCAGACACCCCAATGTGACCAAAGCCCTACACACAAAAATCGCAGAATTCTTTATCAATAGTGGGTCTGTAGGTACCAAGTCAGTACTCTGCGAGACCTTCAAGGTTTGGCTTCGAGGCATCCTTATGGCCAAAACCATGGGACTACCCAAGAACGTTAGAAAAGAACTTTGTCAAATTCAATCCCAGCTCAGAGACCAAGAAAACGACTACAGTACCACACATAAGTAGACACTAGCACGCATTAATGAACTGAAGGGTTTATTCCACAAACTGGCAGACAGGGAGGTGATACACATGACTACCCCTGCAAGGGCACGCAGATACAGTGAAGGGGATAAAGCGGGCAGGTCGTTAGCCAACATGTTAAAAGCTGAAAATTAATGCAATCCGATTGCTGGAATACAAGATATAAATGGTGCTATGGTGACCCAAAAGAAAGACATAAATGAAGCGTTTACACAATTCTATTCTGCATTATACTCTAACCGGGATGAGGTAACAACAGAAGAGCTATCAGAGTGTCTGAATAAACTAGATCTCCCTGTGATATTGCCAGAGGTCAAACTCACTTTAGATCAACCCGTTACTCAGGAAGAAATCATTAGCGCCATCAAAGCAATGGCATCCGGGAAGACGCCTGGTTCCAATGGCCTGGGTAGTGAACTATACAAAGCATACCATCAGGAATTGGTCCCGATTTTACTAGAGGTATGGGAGGAAGCTATGGAGCTGGGCACCATCCCAGAGACGATGCGGGAGACTATTATCACAGTTTTATTAAAACCACACCGTCCCTCACATTATATGGCCTCCTATACACCCCTATCCCTAATCAATACCTATGTTAAAATATTTGTTAAGGTCCTTGCGACTAGACTTCTCCCCAACATGCCCCACTTAGTGCACCCAAACCAGTCCGGTTTAATCCCCATGCGATCCAGTGACCTGAACCACCGCGTTTGTTCGGGGTGATGGCTCAGGTAAGCCCGTATACGAAAGCGGTGGTAGCGACCCTAAACGCCAAAAAGGCATTTGACTCAATATCCTGGAAATATCTATTCTCGGTTCTACATTGCTGCAGTATAGGCCTGTACTTCCTACCCAAGCTGTGTCCGACTTCTGTACAATACCCCAGGAGCGAGGGTACTCACGAATCAAACTTTATCGGCAGTATTTTTCCTTGGTAGAGGATGTTAGTTTTCCCCAATACTATTCACCCTTACCATAGAACCCATGGCTGCCTTTGTTCAACTGATACATGGACAAAGAGGGATTAGGATACGAGGGTCCCCACTGATAATATCACTCTATGCTGATGATACTCTTCTGTACGTCAGAGACCCGGAGCAAAATCTAGCACCCATGTTGCAGGACATACATGAATTTGCTTGGTACTCTGGTTATAAAATTAACCAGGTTACTCACCGTAGTGACCACCTTACTCCTAGTCCATAGTCCCCTTTCCTCCATACTTATGGGACATTCCTCCGACCTGTGGGACGGGACCAGAGCACTTTGTAAAAGCATCCAAAATGTTGCTAAAATGTTAGTCCTTCCTCTCTTTCTATGCGGGGGACAGCACATGGCCGTAACCCTGCCCATCTCGGCTCCGCCCCGCGCATCGCCCATCAGTCCTTTTCTATCGCCAGGTCAGAGACCTTTAAGCAATAACAGAGGAACCTTATTAGAGGGGACAACGGGCGGGCGTATGGAGGAAAGAGGACTATGGACTAGGAGTAAGGTGGTCACTACGGTGAGTAACCTGGTTATACACTCCTACGTCCCATTCCTTTTCCTCCATACTCATGGGAAATTCCCAAGCACTCCTTACAGGAACTAGGGGTGGATGGAAAACCCCTTACTGAAAAAGGTTCTTAAGCACAGCCTGGCCAAATTGAGCATCAGATCTGGAGCTGAGGTCTATACAATAATGTTTACAAAAAGCCGATGGGGAGGCCCAAGTAGCCGCCTTTGTGATGGTCTCCCAGGGGACATATTTCTGAAAGGCAACTGCGGCTGCCTTGCCCCGCACCAGGTGTGCATGAATACCTTTAGGAGGCTGCAGTCCTTGGACAGTGTAAGACTCTGTAATGCAGGCAGCAATCCATCTGGCAATAGTCGCCTTAGAGGCCTGCTTACCTTGTGGATTACCAAAAGTCACCAACAGTGAAGAGCTCCTAAATTCGGATGTTCTGTCCAGATAGAACTTAAGTGCCCTTCTAACATCCAGGCAATGCAGAACCCTTTCTGCTTCTGAAGCGGGGTTCGGAAAAAAGACCGGCAGGAGACTGATTCAGATGGAAATCGGAGACCACCTTCGGCAGGAAAGCAGGGTTTGTCCGTAGGACCACCTTATCCTTGTGAAAAACCAAGAAGGGATGCTCCACCGACAAAGCCTGGAGCTCACTCACACGCCTTGCTGAAGTAACGGAAACCAAAAAGGACACCTTCCACAACAGGTGTTTAAGGTCCACCGTGGCCATTGGTTCGAAGGGTTTATGGCACAAGGACCACATTGAAATCCTACGCCGGGTGCGCTTTACGAACCGGGGGATAAAGGCGCATCAAACCTGCGAAATGTCTCAACCACTGGATTGGACAGAGTAAGAGCATTGGTCCGTAGATAGGTAGGCGGATACCACCGAAAGATAAGTTATTCATGACAGAACGTGAATGCCCGATTCTGCTAGGTGGGATACCAAGGACAGCACAGTGTCAATCGTATCCGCCCTTGGGTACAGGTGTTTGTCTAAGCACCAATGACAGAACCTAAGCCATTTGCTTCTATACTGGAGACCTAGTCAAGGGTTTCCTGGCTGCTTCAATAATACGCATGTTATCCGCAGACAGGTTGAGATGTTCTAAGGACCTGAACTCGGGCACCATGCCGCCAAGCTGAACGATTGTGGGGAGAGGTGCCACAGCTGTTGAAACCCCTGGTGAAGAAGATCGGGAGTCACCGGCAGCCTGATCAGTGCACACACCGACAGGTGTTGAAGTTCTGAGAACCAGAGCCTGGCCGGCCACCACGGGGCTATAAGCAGAAGAGAACAGTTCACCATGTTCTTCAGCTTGCAAATCGTCCGATGAATCAGAGGCAGAGGCGGGAAAGCAGAGGCCCTCATGTTGTGACAAGGAATCTCGAGTGCATCCCCCAGCGAGGAGGCTCCCAGACCATTTCTGGAGGCATACAGAGGAAGTTTCTTGTTTGCAGCTGTTGCAAAGAGGTCCAACTCCGGAGTGCCCCAACGCAGGAAAATCCCAGAGTGGATCTCCACCGTCAATTCCCACTCGTAGCTGACCATCGTCTGCCGACTGAGGGCATCTGCCGTGACGTTCATCTGGCCCGCAATGTGTACCGCCACTAGCCAGACACCATGATGAACTGCCCACTCCCAAATCTGGATGGACAGGTCCACGAGAGGGGGAGACTTGGTGCCCCCCTGCTTGTTGATGTAATACATTGACACCACATTGTCCGTGCGGATACGGACCACCGTGTTGGCAATGATTGGTCTGAACGCCTTGAGCGCTAGGAAAATCGCCAGAAGCTCCAGATTTACGTGGAGGAGCTTGTCCTGAGGCGACCAAAGGTCCGAGATCTGAAGAAGATCCAACGTCGCACCCCACCCCAGAAGGGAGTAGTCCATCGTGACCCTTACCATCGGGACTGGGTCCTGAAATCCCGCTCCCACAGACAGGTTGCTGAGAGGTGACCATCACTCCAGGTCCGCTCTCATGGAAACCGGAATCAATATCAACTTGTAGTCCGGATCCACGGCTTGACGCCAAGAACTCTGCAGAGCCATATGCATATGAGTCCCCCTCATCTTGAGACAGGCGAGAGGTAGAGCCAAAACACACGAGGCCATGAGGCCCAGAAGCCTCTGGAACCACCAGGCCGACATGCTCTCCGACTGCGCAAACATCTGACACGTGGCCAAAAGATCCGCCATTCTGTCCCCGGTCAGGTAAACTCTGCAGTCGATCGTGTTCCAGCGAAAACCCAGGAAAATCAAGTCCTGAGAGACCGTCATGGAAGAGATCCGTCAGTTCACTAACAGCCCGAGGTTGAACAAGAGCTGGAGGAGACTGAAGATTGCAGGCAGCTTTCAATGGGCAAGAGCTGCGTAAGAGCCAGTCGTCCAAATACGGATACACATGGATACCCTGCAGACGAAGATAAGCCGCGATCACCGACATCTTTGTAAAGACACGCAGTGCCGAGCTGAGGCCAAAAGGAAGCACTCGAAACTGGAAGTGCTCCTCTCCCACAGAGAAACGAAGATATCTCCTGTGTGGATTCCAGATCAGTATACGCATGTACGCATCCTGAAGGTCCACCACGCTGAGCCAATCGCCCATCTGCAAAGAGGACTGTATCTGGCCGAGTGTGATCATCTTAAATTTCTCTTGGGGTAGGAAAAGATTGATCTGGGAAAGGTCTAGGATGGTGCGCAGGCCAGCCTGTTTGAGCACCGTAAACAGTTTGGAGTAGAAGCCCTCCCCTTGCTCCACTGGGGGAACGGGTTCCACAGCTCTGAGGTCCAGCAGTTTTTGAACCTCGGCTTTTAGGGAGGACGACCCAGACTGCTGGAAAGGAGGGTTGAAGGGTGGGATAGGGGGTAAGCGGAAGCCTGCCCGAGCGACTGACAAGACCCACCGGTCCTCGGTGATGGTCTGTCACGCCTCCCAATGAGAAGCAATGCGCCCTCCCACCGGGGTCTGGTACGAGCGCGAAGAAGTCTCATTTGGCGGGTTTTTCGGGGGTGTTACCACCTGAACCCGAAGCGGAGGCCGAGGAGCGGGAGAAAAACCGAGTCCGCTGCTGCCTCCAGCGGGAATTTCCCGAAGGGGTATCCACTCTGTGGGATTTCCGATCTAGAAACCCCCTGAAACCAGAGGAGGGCCGGCTTTGCAACAACAGTCTCTGGGTCCTAAAAGGAGTTTTAGCCAAGACGGACAAGGACTTGGCCGTCTGGGTGCGGTCCTTCATTTTGGTGACCTCTACATCCGTCAAAGAATGAAAAAGCTCCTTACCGTCAAATGGCAGGTCAACACCTTGTCCTGCACCTCCTTTGAGAACTTGGTGACATGCAACCAAGCTTGCCGTGAGTTATCAACCCCCAGCATAAGGCCCCTGAAGTGTCAACGTGATGAGCCGCTGGAGAAGGCCTCTCATGAGGAGGATAATTCCAAGGACGCAGGGGGGGAGGGGGGGCTGTTGCCAAGCAGGCCCATCCCCGAAGGTGTCCACATAAATCAAGGGTGCTGAACCCACAGGCAGCGAGATGTGCGGAAGGGGCATCCGAGCGTTCGTCGTAAACTGGACGAAACGGGTGCGCACAAGGAACCTTATGTTCACCTACAGAACCGCTCCCCACACCCGAGGCCGATGGCATAGTTGTAGGGGAAGCGCACAAAATGGCCAACGTGGTCGTGGCTGCCATTTTGCCCTCACCTGAGGGGAACTGCGGCACGTGTGGCAGTGAGGCAGGGGTCCCCGCCTGTGGATCAGGGGTCTTCATTTTAGCCTTTACACAAGGAACCTCGGCCGAGCCGGTACTGTGCGGCCTGGAATGTTTCTGTGACATACCAATAGCCAAATTAGCCTTCACAGGAAGGACCTCGGCACTGCCAGTAAAGGAGGAACCTGGCTCACTCCTTGCCCCCTCAACGGTTCTGGCATCGCCACAAGAGCAGCAATGGTGAGAAAAACCTTTCACCGATAAGGCCTTCGCAGGCCTCTCAGAACTGTTGGTTTCCTTAGCCTCTGTACAAGGGACCTCGGACCCAGGTCCGGTAATAGCCTTTCCACTGCGGGCCTCGAACATAAGCTTGGTCTTACCAAGCCCAGCCGAGGCCTCGGGGCGCACCCCGGTACTTTTGAGGGAAGCTGATAAGGAGGCCTCGGAGCAAGCTCCGGTACCCCACGACTCAGCAGAACTGGGTCTACAAGTAGCCCCCACAGGAGGGGCCTCAGAGTGCACTCCGGTATCCACAGGCCCCTTACGGAGACCCTCAGAGAAAACTCTGGTACAGTTTTTAGGCCCAAAAGGCACCTCGGGCAAGCCCCGGTGACAAGAGCGGTCAACGCCCCTCCCGGAATGGGAAGACCCTGGGAAGGTGTCTCCCGGCCGGGGTTTTCTAAAAAGTAAAGAACTTATCAGGCATTTCTTCTTTTCATTGATGAAGGATTGAAAATGCTTAGGAGGAGTACGCTGGAAAACCTCCTCCCAGCACTCTAACCGACATTGAAGTGCCCAGACCAAAAGGGAATCACAATAGAAACAGCAGTCCCAATGGTGATCGGGACCCAAACACTAAACAAAGAGGATGGGGATCCACTCTCGTGAAGTGTCGCCGACACGAGGAACAATTTGGAAAGTCTAGTTTAAACGACATAGACTAGCACGTGGTCACTAGCGAGAGCCAGAGAGGAGGAAAAAGAAGAAAACCTTCCGCGGATGCAAGTGCGTCCAGTCCCGAGCGAGCAGAGAAAATGACTGATGGGCGATGCGGAGCCGAGATGGGTGGGATTACGGCCGCGTGCTCTGTACCCCGCATCGAAAGAGAGGAAGGACTAAAATGTTTGCAAAATGTTGAATGCTTTTACAAAGTGCTCCGGTCCCGTCCCACAGGACGGAGGAATGTCCCTTAAGTATAGAGGAAAGGGGACGGGACGTAGGAGTAAAATGATTCTAAATCTGAATTATTCCCCATCACCCACGCCACTGTACGCCCCTCAAATATCAGTGGGTTCAAATGGACACCTGTCTGGGTCCGCTATCTGGGTATTATGGTGTCAAGAGAACGACAAACATTATATACAGGCAACTACGAAAACTATTGATGGATAGTCATTTTGAAAAGAATAGTTCTCCCGAAACTATTATACTTTTTCTGTTATATACCCCCTTTGGCCAGGTAGACCCTTCTTTACCAAACTCCAATCTTGGGTCACAAAGTTTGTGGGGTCCCGGGGTGACAAGGATGAAATGGCACAAACTGGCAGAGCCATAAACAAGCGTAGGTCTTGCTGCGCCGGACTTTGAGTTCTACTACCTAGCATCATAGGCCCAATTTGCGAAACATTGGTATGACCCGGCTAGGACAGCCATAGATATCCCTTTAGAGAGATATGCTGCATCTCCTACTGAATTACGCCGCGTTATATTCAATACATGACACAGACACCTGTGTCTACAATCCGGTTAGCATCACTTAATGCATGGTCAAAACATTTTGGGAAAGTCAACCTAGAGACACCTTCTGACCGACAGGTGTTACGCTTACCTGGTATTCACAGGGATGCCACCCAGCCAGGTTACTCGCTGGTATGCTTCTCAGCTTTGCCCTGATGTGGTCTGCGGGGAAGGTTCTGCCTGAAAATACAGGAAGACTGTGTTCAAGACTGACCGACTAGGGCAAGTATCCTCCCTCCACCCCCGTATGAATTCAGTCCCTATGGTGCCCTCTCCTCACCTTGTGGTAGAATTAGGCGTGCTCTCCGTCCTGCCTTCTTTGCAGGGGCGTGTTGTCTTTCATGGGCGAGTGCGGTCCAGTTACTTCACTGACGCCGGCCCGTTTGATATTCTTCAGGTAGGTCTTATTGCTGTTCTTTAGTTTTGTTGCTATCCTGCATGCCTTTCTTTGTTTAAAATGTCTTTTTCTCCCTTAGCTATGCGGAGCTTCAGCGCGGCGAACTGGCTTGGTTGAGCCCCGCTGGTAAATTATGGCACATTAAGAGCGCTATGACGCGGTAAGTAAGCCCTATGTGCAGCGCTGCGAAGTCTTGCCTTTGCTAACCTGCGTTTTCCTTCCTTGTAGGTTGCAGTGTTCTTCAGCGCGAGTGGAATGTCCGGAGTGGTGCCAGCCGAGAGGCGACCAGCCAGGTAAGCCTTTTGAGCAGTTCGTAATTTGTAAATGTCTCTACTGCTTTCTTTAATGTTGCCTCCATCTTCCTCTTTCAGGTTGTTCTGTCCGGGAGGGGTGCAGATTCGAGGAAGCTGTTCTCAGTAGCTGCAAGTGTTTAAAGACGAAGACTGCAGGTAAGATGCTGCTGCTAATGAAGTTCCTTTCGTCTCCTTGCAGGTTCTGCTTCTCCGAGGTTCGAGGGAATAGCTGGACACGGTGAGCGTCACGTTGCAAGTTGCAAACTAACACGAAGCATGTTGTCTTGCTCGGGTGTGGTTTAAATAGCCCCAACAAAATAGTCCAGGTAAAGTAGTCCCTAGGCTACCACACCCAAAACACTAGACCGCATAGCTTTGTTCTTAGGAACCAAGCTATGTGGATGCCTCCATGTTGGCTGACAATGCAGTAAAGTAGTTTGCAAGCACATTGTTTTTCATGGTGTATGAGCCTGGCGCCATAGGACTGGCCCAATGAGTGCTTGTGAAGAGGATGCTAGGCTCTAGAGGCCCGAGTCCTGACTCCACCTGGCCAATGGGTTTGCCAGAGGGGATTATGGGCGAGGGTCATGACAAGAGGCCAGACTATGGTGCCTTCCTTGTTTCTCTCCCACATACGAGACGGCAGAAAACGTGGGACCCTGAGAAGCAACTAAAAATAGGAGACATGTACCCTGATGGAGAATACGTTGCACAAGCTGCTTTTGTAGACACTATTGGAGGGGCCAGTCAAAACTGTTACAATACTGCATTTAGTAAGAAAGACATTGCCGAAGGAATCAGATACGCACTAATGTGTACGAGCATCATGTCTAATGACAGCACAAGGATGGGAGTATACAGACTATATGGGCTTATCCAATCATGTATTCATTCTAAAAACATGATTAAAGAGACTTTGGAAACAAATGTGGGAACCACTATAGGGTATGTACAATGGCGGAAATACCGTTAATTGACAAAAACTGTATCCCTAAATGCCGGATTACGCCTAAAACAGTTCAAAATCCTAAACCAGGTGCACTATACCCCTGCCCGAATGGCCAAATATTTAGAAGCCTGTACTGGCTAATGTTTGAAATGTGGCAGCCCTCAAGCAAACATTTTTCATATGTACTGGACGTGTCCCCTGATCGCCTCTTTCTGGAGCACTGTGGCTGAAACACCTGAAGATATTACATTCATTCCATCTTCTCTGCCCCCCCCCCTAAATAACTATTCGGAGATATTGGTAAAGTTGCAGCAACCACAAGAAGACTCTTTAATGTTGCATGCGTTGTAGCCAAGAAATGCATTTTACAGTGCTGGAAATCAAAGCATGCACCAAAAGGAACAAGTTACTTACCTGTAACTGTTGTTCTCCAGCATGGGTCTGGCATGGATTCACATGCTCATGAATATTCCCCGTCGTCAGGCTGGGAATCCTCGGTAAAGAAAAAACCAGTATCAGTTTCGTTTCTGATCTGTCTTTCGTAGTAATATCCAATCACTGGTCTCTGCGTCATACTGACCACAGCCAATGACTGCCCTCTACCTAAGCACCGCCTCTGGCAGCCATCTTCAGATTTGGAAGCACGTGAAGTGGCAGTATGACCAAGTGAAGAGCCGCAGAGGGGTAGGCGGGAGGGTTCGCATGTGAATCCATGCCAGACCCATGCTGGAGAACAACAGTTACAGGTAAGTAACTTGTTCCTTCTCCAGCATGGGGTCTGGCATGGATTCACATGCTCATGAATAAAGAATACATAGCAGTACACACATGCACAACCACGGGAGGTGGCAAAGGCTCAACATTAAGCAGTACATCCAACTCAACATTAAGCATCTTACCTCCTCACCAGGCTCACCTCAGGCGAACAGGTTGCGCAGCACTGCTTGGCCGACCCTGGACTCCTCCCTGGAATCCCGATCGACGCAGTAGAATTTCGTGAAGGTGTGCGTCGACCTCCACGTAGCAGCCCTGCATATGTCCAGCAGAGGCACACCAGAAAGGAACGCCGTGGTAGCTGCGATCGCTCTGGTGGAATGGGCTCTCGGACGGCCAGGCAGCGGTCGGTTTGCCAACCGATGACAGTACATGATACAGCCGGAGAGCCATCTGGAAATGGAAGCCTTCGAGAGAGCCTTCCCCCGATTGACAGGTCCAAAGTTCACAAAGAGTTGTGACGTCTTCCGAAAACACTTCGTGCGGTCCACGTAGAACTTCAGCGCTCTAGCCACATCCAGCGAGTGCAAAGTCCTCTCAGCCGGCGACGAAGGCGACGGGAAGAACACAGGCAACACCAAGGGTTCGTTGAGATGGAAGTCCGACGGTACCTTGGGCATGAAGGAGGGGTGCGTCCTGAGCACTACCCTCGTGTCGTGAAAAGTCAAGTACGGGGCCTTGCATGAAAGGGCCTGGATCTCTCCCACCCGTCGTGCGGAGGTGATGGCCACAAGAAACGCTGCTTTCCACGACAGAAACTTCAACGGGGCTGAGTGCAGAGGCTCGAACGGAGGTCCCATGAGCTTGGTCAGCACCACGTTGAGCTCCCACGCCGGGGCCGGAGCCTTCACCGGCGGCAACGATCTGAACAGTCCCTTCATGAACTCTTTCACCAGACGATGAGACCACAAGGACGTCCGGCCCGTGGTTCTGGTGTATCAGGAGATCGCAGCAAGATGAATCTTGATGGACGCGTGTGCCAGTCCAGCTTTGGCCAGCGTCAGCAGGTACGGCAGTACCTGGGGAGCCGTAATCCGTAGAGGGTTAATCTTCTGTGCGTGGCACCAGACAGAGAACCTCTTCCATTTGTGTCCGTAGCATTTAAGAGTCGAGGACGCCCTGGCCTTTGCAAGAACTTCTCTGCAGTCGGCCGGTATGTCGTATCCTCCAAACTCTAGCGCTGCAGGAGCCAGGCCTGCAAGTTCAGCGATTTCGGGTCGTGGTGGAGGATGGCGCCTCCTTCCCTGGAGAGAAGATCCGCGTCCACCGGCAGCTTGATTGGCGGGGACGCTGACAAGTCCGTCGCCGTCGCGAACAGGTCGATCTGGGGTGTGCCCCACCGTCGGAAGAGGCGATCCACTAGATCCTGCCGTAGTTCCCACTCGTGGCACGAGCGCAGCTCCCTGCTGAGTGAGTCGGCGATGGTGTTTTTTATCCCTGCCAGATGAAACGGCACCAGAAACATCCTTTGGGCGACGGCCCAATGCCACAGGTCCTGCGCCTCCTTGGACAGCGCTGGGGACCTGGTTCCGCCCTGTTTCCTGATGTAAAACATGGTGGTGGTGTTGTCGGTGAAGATCCTCACCACCTTGCCCTTGAGGGACGGAAGGAAGGACCTGAGGGCCCAGAACACTGCACGGAGCTCCAGGACGTTGATATGGAGGGACTTCTCCGTCGGGAGCCAAAGGCCTCTAGCGTGCAGATTTTCGGTGTGCGCTCCCCACCCTTCCAGGGAGGCATCGGTGGTCACTGTCTCCTGGTGGTCTGGGGTCTGGAAGTCCATGCCCGCCGTCAGATGTGTGCGGTTGCCCCACCACCGGACCGCTCGGCGGAAACTCTCGTCGAGTGTGATCCTCTCCTCGAAGCTGCCCGTCGTTTGGATCCAGCGCGCGTCCAGGAACTCCTGCAACGGGCGCATCCAGAGCCTGCACATGGGAATGAGGTAGATGCAGGAAGACCTCATTCCGAGGAGGGACTTGATGGACCTCACCTTGGCCGCGTCGGAAACCAACATCCGCTGTACCTTGCCCAGGATGGACCTGGTCCTTTCCTCCGACGGGGAGGCCAGAAGAGACACTGTGTCGAGCTTCGCTCCCAGAAACAGTGCGTTTTGCCCGGGTACCAGGTGAGACTTGGCGTAGTTCACGGAGAATCCCAGGTCCGTGAGAAGTCGGACGGTCCTTGCCGTGTGATCCAGGGCGAGCTCCCTCGTCTTGGCTCGGATGAGCCAGTCGTCCAGGTAGGGGTAGACGTGGATCCCCTCGCGGCGCAGCTGCGCCGCCACCGGTGCAAGGCACTTGGTGAATACCCTGGGGGCCGACCGTAGTCCGAAGGGGAGGGCTTTGAACTGGTAGTGACGCCCTTGGACCACAAACCTGAGGAATTTTCGGTGCCCCTTTAGGATGGGAATATGGAAGTAGGCATCCTCCTAATCCAATGACGACAGGAAGTCTCCTTCCTCCAGCTGACCCAGGACGTGCTGGAGGGTGACCATCCGGAACTTTTGCGCCTTGATGAACTTGTTCAGACGTCACAGGTCCAGGATGGGGCGCCATCCCCCCGTCTTCTTCTTCACGAGGAAGTATCTCGAGTAAACTCCGGAGCCCCGAAGTCTCTTTGGGACGAGTTCGATGGCGCCCTTCCTCAGCATCGCCTTTACCTCCAGGAGAAGTTGAGGGACGTGAAGTTCTTTCCTGGCCACGGGGGGGACGCGCGGACACCTTCTTTGAAATTCGAGCGCGTGGCCCCGGGCCAAGGCGTCCAGCACCCAACGGTCGGTGGAGATGGACTCCCACACGCTGACGAATCTCGCCAGCCGGCCTCCCACCGGGGTGCTTCGGTGGGGGCCCGACCCCACGGTCGGTTCAATCCTGCTTCGACGAGGCTTTGCCGCCTTGACCTCCTTGGCTACGACGGCGGGGTCCGCCAGACTTGCCTCGTCCTCTGTAGGCCTCCTGCTCCGACGAGCGGGCCGCTTGACGGTAGGTGGAGAAACCACCGCCTGAACTTTTGGAGGCACCCTTGCCTCCGCTGCTCCGAAAGGGCGTCCGTCGTTGTTGCAGAACTCCAAGGGCCCGGGCCGTCTCGGTGTCCGCTTTAATGGCCTGAAGGGAATCGTCCACTGTTTTCCCAAACAGGTTGTTCCCATCGAAGGGCATGTCCAGGACTCTGGTCTGAACGTCTTGACGGAAGTCCGTAGCCTTGAGCCATCCACGCCGCCTAAGGCAAACGCCGTTGCCCAACTGGCGGAACCCAGTGTCGTCGATGTCCGTCGCAACGGTAATGGCGTGGTCCGAAGCCATCTCACCTTCCTGCAGGATCTCCAGGGCCTCTGCCCTCTTGTCGTCCGGCAAGAAGTCCAGTAGGGGAGCCAGTTTGTACCAGAGCTCCCTGTCGTAGCGGGCCACGATAGCCAAGGCGTTGGCCGCTTTAATCGTCATCGCCGCAGACGAGATGACTCTGCGTCCCATAGCGTCCAATTTCTTTCCCTCGCCGTCCGGTGGGGAAGTCGATGTGGAGGCCGCACCCCCCCCCGCTTTTTTCCTGGCCGCCGCGGAGACGACGGAGTCCGGGGTAGGCTGCGCCCGGAGGCACAGGGGGGCCGTGTCCGGGACCCGGTACTTCTTCTCGTACCGGTCTCTTCTAGCTGGCGTCGTGGAAGGGTTCTTGAGGAGGGTGAGGCCCTCATCCCAAATGTCGTCCAATAGAGGCACTGAGAGGACCGTCTTCCTCTTGGCCTCGCGCCGCTGATAAAGGAAACCTTCCTTCTTCTTCTCCTCAGGGCAGAGTTGGAAAAGCTCGGATGCCCTGGTGATCATGGAGTGGAACGATCCAATCTCGTCGGGCGGAGAAGCCCTGGTGGGAGGCGACGACGGTACATCCTCGTCGTATACCTCGTCGTCCGTACCCGTCGCTGCCGTGTCAGTCCCCGTATCATCCCCTCGGGTGGACGGGGAGGAGGGCTGGAAGGGGCGCGACGGCTGAAAAGGAGGCGGAGGGTGGATCCTTCTTTTCTTGGTAGGGGGAACACCAGAAGGTCCCGGTTCTGGGTCCCCCGACGGGAGAGGTTCCGTCGGCAACGGTAGTCTCGTCCTTATCTCTGAGCATAAGGACTGTATAGCCAACAAAATGGCCGCCGAGTTGTCTCGCGGCACTGGCAGAGGGGAATCCGACGTGCGATCAGGGGCCCCGTCGGTACCCTCGATGATGTCGTCACCTGCGTCGGGATCCATCCCGACGGGCCGGTTTTCTTCCACGCCGAGGCCGTGGCTTAAGACTTCGACCAGCTCCTCCTCCGAGGTTGAGGCCGAATCTACAACGACGCCCTGCCCCCCCTTTTTCTTCCCCACGGGGGATTTCACGGGGGCCCTATCAATGGGCACAAAAGAGGACTCCCTCCGAGGTGGCAGGGAGACTCTGAGCCCCGAGGTCGCCACCACTGGTGTAGCCCCCACAGGCTGAGCCAGGGCCGCCGCGACAGTTTCGATAGAGGGCTTGGCCGGATGGATTAAGGCCTTCACCACCTTAGGTGCGCTCACCGCCTTATCCTTGAGGGGGGGGGGGGACACTGCCTTGCTCCCCCTCCGATGGAGCCTTCGAGCTCGACCGGGGCCTCTCCAGGAGCTTCGCCGGGTGCTCGGCCTTCCTCTTACCCGACCCAGAGCGTTGGCTCGTGGTTGATGGTGCCGGGGAGGGTGCGCCCTGCCTGGCGCCCGTAGAGCCCGACCGTTCGGCGCTCCCGGTGCCAGCGGACTCGCGGTGCTTTGCCTTGTGTTGGACCCCCGTCGCCGGGGCGTCCTCAAAGGTCTTAGAAGACCGCTCGGATTTCTTCTTCTTCTTCTCGCCTGACGGGCTCTTCCCTTCCAGCCAGTTGGCGAGACGTTGATGGCGGTCCTTCATGGTCCGCTCCGACATGTTGCCGCAAAACGCACAGTCCTTCTCCACGTGCGTCTTGTCCTCATGTAAGCAGTAGAGACAAAAGGAGTGTTCGTCCTCAAAGACGTTCTGCAGCTGTCATCCAGGGCAGACCCTGAACAGCTTTCCGGGCGTCGAGCATCCCTTCTCCTGGGCCATGTCCGGGCCTGAGAAACTTCTGGAGTCCTCCAAAAGCGTAGCTCGACGAAATCTTCACCCTTGAGGGGCGCAGACGAATCCGACACGGGTCCCCGTTGATCGGATGGAGAGTCGGTGGAGCTTGAGGCTCTTTTGACCGAAAAAACGAAGTTTTTGAGAAAAAACGTGAAAAAATAGCACTAACGCTCGAGAGCAATAGCACGAGGATCCCAACACATGAACGTGCGGTAAAAATCTGAAGATGGCTGCCAGAGGCGGTGCTTAGGTAGAGGGCAGTCATTGGCTGTGGTCAGTATGACGCAGAGACCAGTTATTGGATATTACTACGAAAGACAGATCAGAAACGAAACTGATACTGGTTTTTTCTTTACCGAGGATTCCCAGCCTGACGACGGGGAATATTCATGAGCATGTGAATCCATGCCAGACCCCATGCTGGAGAAATAGATTTTCTGCACTAGTTCAATCTGAATTAATGTGAAGAACAATTTATACTGTCGGTACCTTCGACCTGCCGTCCAAAAGACATTTGTGCCCCGTTGAGAGGGTATCTATGTAACATGACATCTGATGTTGACCGCTCCTGATTGTACATGCCAATACATCAAAATGTATCTAGCTATGATTCGAAGTGGTAAACAATGTACACTGTATACCTATGCTTATGTGAAATGTGATTGTTAACCTGACCTTAAAAAAATTATATATATATATATATATCTCAATACAGCCCAACCCACTTGTTCAGAATAGGCCCACAGCAAATGCAGGCTCGTCATAGCGAAAGCCCAAACCCAACAATACAGGTTTAAAAGTATGTTCTCCAATTGCTGAAAAAACTGGGCAAAACAAATTGTGCCAAGTCCTCCTTAGGCCCACACAATGCAAACATGATTGATCCGCATCTCCCTTGAGCCTAGCCGCCGCCACCACAGCTCTTAAGTGAATCTAGTTAAAACATGCCCTATAAATAAGGATGCGTTGAGACGGATACTGTGCCCAGCTCAGATAATTCTGCAAGCCAGGGTATAAAATGATCAAATGTTTCTTATTGTCAGGCCTCATGATCTCCAAAGACTCTCAGGCCTCATGATCTCCAAAGACTCTTAGTTTGAATAGACCGGAGTACAATGTTTGCAAAATGTAAATACTTCTTACAAAAAAGGGCTGCTGTGGAAAAACACTAACCCACACCTGCATCAAACAGCACAGTTTTCACATACTTGAGCCAAGGAGTCCCCAAAATGCAATATCTAAAAAACAAGGTAACTAATTGTCAAGAAAGGGTAGCTTAAGGGTTACCCCAAATTCTTAGCCTATGACTGGCAGGCATAAATGCAATCGGGTCAGTAAGAAAACAACAGCCCAGTTCTTGATGAACTGTGAAATTAAGGGCAGACACAGGTAACCACAGAACGCACTTAAAGTGTTCTGAACCACCTGGATGGATTCAGTTGTACCAAATCCCCACAACTCCATGCCATATCTTGCCACAGAAGAAGCTTTACCATGAAAGACTAGCTCAAATGACCCTAAAACTCTGGCTAGCCCCCAAATTGCCTACTTAAATCTCAGGATCTGCTTCTCTGCATGTGCCACTGCCCCAAAATTCAATGAAAACCTCACCCCCAGGTAATCAAAGTGAGCCACTCTTGAGACTAACTCCCCCCTCAAAAAATAGCTGGAAACCTTGGGGGACGCCCCCCCTGTGAAAAACAATCATAGCTGATTTCTGGGCATTTACCATTTTTTTTATTTTATTTTATACAGTTTATTACAAACTTTTAAAAAGAAAAAACAATCACGTCATTGAAACTCAGTTTTCCTGACTCCATTCCCTCTTCCCAACTGTAGTCCTTAGATTTTGGTTTTGTTAAATCACAAGACAACAAAAGATCAAACAAGAGGGGCAAGCCAAAAGAACAAGGTTTCAAAGTATTATCCAGGATCAGTGGTCACCAATTGCAGTAAATTCCTCATATTTCCCAAGACGTAGATCAATGCATGTGTCAACTTGTTCCTGGAACCTTCAAATAGTGCGGCCCACCATTCCTTGCATCCCCAGATAGATCTTTTCTCGATCTCTTTACCGAAGATTGAGGTCCGGTTGTCTCGCACGGCTGGACAAAACGCCACAAGATGCTCTACGTCTCTACTGAATTTTTATAAAATCTGCACGTTGGATCGTTCTCTGAGCTTTTTTTCCCTTTGTCTTAGTATTTTCTTTGTTTGGAATTGGTTCAGCCTGAATCTTAGAAGAACAAGGTACTTACCAACTAACGTTCTTTCGACTGGATGTTCCTCCCACGTATTCCTCACCTTGTGATAATTCGTTATCTCCAGCTTCGCTGCTTCGGCAAAACATTTTCTCGACAGAGGGCACTGTGCTCGAGGTCGTGGCGTCGATTGTCCCTCGACGGACTCCGTACTCTGTCAACGTCACCAATGGTATAACTAGCTCGAGCCGCGCCCGTTGCTTCAGTTCTGTTTTTTCGATGAAACATATAGGAGGATCACCCAGGCGTGCCCCATGACCGATACATTCTTCGTGAGAGGAAAGTGTAAGAAAACGTAAACTGTACTATGGGGTAGGATGGGAGGGTCGATGAGGAATACGTGGGAGGAACATCCAGTCGAAAGAACATTACAGTTGATAAGTAACTTGTTCTTCGAATGGATTGTGTCCTCCCACGTATTCCACATCTTGTGATAGGCTCCCATAGCAGTAGCAATTTTGGAGGCGGGAGTACTAATTTCAGTTTTCGTGGACAGAATGCAGAACTGCCTTGGCAAATAAACCCTCATTAGAGGAGGCAGTATCCAAACAATAATGTTTAACAAAAGTATGCATTGTTTTCCAGGTTGCAGCTGCACAAATATCTGCTGCCGGGACTCCCCTCTTTAGAGCCGCAGAAGTAGCCATTCCCCTTGTAGAATGGGCACGAAGCCCATCTGGTGGTTCTTTTCCCGCTAATCTGTAGCATTCAACTATGGCTAATATGATCCAGCGGGAAATGGCCTGTTTTCTTACAGATAAGCCTAATTTATGACCAGTATAACCCACGAATAGTTGGTCATCTTGTCTCAATTTAGCCATCCTTGAGATGTAAAAACTAAGAGCTCTCTTGGGATCTAGTCTGTGTAATCTCTCCTCTTCCTTGCCGAGATGAGGAGGATAAAAAGTCGGTAGTATTATTTTTTGTGACAAATGGAAGTCCGAGACTACTTTTGGTAAGAACGAAGGTTTAACTTTAAGGACTACCTTATCCTTATAATAAATAGTATATGGTGGTTTGCATGAGAGAGCCTGAAGTTCACTAACCCTGCGGCTGAAAGGGCCACAAGGAGGACGGTTTTTACAGTTAAAAGCCTCAATGGACATGAATGCAGAGGCTCAAAAGGTATGCAAGTCAAGAATTTTAGTAATAAATTTAAATCCCAAGTTGGTACATGAAAAGGTACTGGAGGGTATACATTAGTAAGCCCTGTTAAGAATTGAATGATTAACAGTATTTTGAAATATGAAACCTTTTCCGAGGAGCGCTTGAAAATGGACAGCGCAGCAAGTTATCCTTTGATTGTTCCGATCTGGAGCCCCAGATTAGCTAGATGTAATAGAAAAGAAAGCACCATTGGGGTGCCACACTGAAAAGGGTCCACATCCTTGTCTTTGCACCAGTTACTAAACCTGTTCCAGCGACATCGGTACAAAGATTTTGTTGCTGGTCTTCTGGCCGAAAGCAAGATTTCCATTACGTCATCCGGAAGATCCCAATCCTTGTATCTCAACCTCTCAGAAACCATGCGTGAAGGTTGAGTGTCTTGACCTCTGGATGGAGAACCTGACCTTCCTCTTGCGAGAGAAGATACTCTTTGCGGAAGACGTATTGGAGAGCAGATGGACATGTCCAGAAAGTCCGGGTACCACGTCCTCCTGGCCCAATCCGGGGCAATTAGGATCATGGTTTTCCTGAACTTTCTCAACCTCCTGATTACTTGAGGAATCACGGGGACTGGGGGAAACGCGTACAGCAGTGGAAACTTCCACTCCACTACGAATGCGTCTCCCAGAGCTCCTCTGTGAGGAAATTCCCTTGAGCAGTACTGATCGCACTTCCGGTTGATCGCGGTGGCAAACAGATCCACTTGAGGGGTTCCACAAAGGGCGAAGATCTCCAGAAGGACTTCCTGAGCCATCTCCCACTCGTGAGAGACCGTGCTCTGCCTGCTCAGAGCGTCCGCCGCCGTGTTCTCTCTGGCTAGGTGAATTGCAGATAGAGAGATCCCTTCTTGTATTGCCCAGAACCATAGCTGCATTGCCTCTCTGCACAGTGGTAGTGACCCTACTCCTCTTTTGTCCTGATAATGACGGACAACACAGTGGCCATGTACAGGTAGTACATGGCCACCGTGTTGTCCGTCATTATCAGGACATTCTTTCCCTGTACAGAGGGCAGAAAGGCCTTCAGAGCTAGTCTGATTGCCCTCAGCTCTAATAGGTTGATGTGTAATTTGGACTCCGATGGAGACCAACGACCGCTGATTGTCAGATCGTTGGTGTGTGTGCTCCCCACCCCGTGAGTGAGGCGTCCGTCACTACTGTGATCTCCGGCCAGGGTTGCCAAAAAGACTCTCCCTTGAGAATATTGTTGTTGCAAGCCCACCATAGAAGATCCTGAGCAACTGCGCTCGGGACTTGCAAAAGATCCGACATATTTCCTGAGAACTGGGACCACTGAGTTCTGAGTGCCCATTGAAGGGATCTCATTCTCAACCTGGCCTCTGGTACTAGAAAAACGCAGGATGCCATGAGGCCGAGCAACCTAAGAAAATCGAAAGCCGGTAGACGTTTGGCATTCTGGAATTTTGTTACCATCTGCTGGATGTGGAGAGCTCTCACCTCGGGAGGCGAGGCTTTTCCCGAGGAAGTGTCCAAGACTGCTCCGATAAACTGGAGCTTCTGTGATGGTATCATGTGGGACTTCTTGAAATTGAGGGAGAAGCACAATTTGTGGAGGAAGTGGCAGGTGATCGAAAGATGTTCCTAAGCTTGTTCTGGAGAACTTGCTCTGATCAACCAATCGTCCAGGTAGGGGTAGATGTGAATGCCCCCTCTCCTGAGACTTGCTGCCACAACCGCCAACAGTTTGGTGAAAACCCTCGGGCGGAGGTCAACCCGAATGGCAGAACTCGCAATTGATAATGAGAATTGCCAATCGCGAACCTCAGGTACTTTCTGTGCTTTGGATGAATTGGCACATGAAAGTAAGCATCCTGTAGGTCCAATGATACCAACCAATCTTGAAGTTGGAAAGCCTGAAGGATATGAGAAAGAGTCACCATCTTGAACTTGTCCTTCCTGAGGAACTTGTTCAAGTTTCTCAAATCCAAGATGGGCTTCAGTCCTCTGTCCTTTTTTTGGGATGAGGAAATATGGGGAGTACCAACCCCTGTTCCTCTCCGCTACAGGTACCAGTTCTATGGCACCTTTCTCTAGCAGGGTTAAAATTTCCTGCAACAGGAGCGGATCCGGAATTTTGGCGGAGTTGGTTCCCGGTGGATGATTGAGGCCTTTTTAGAAAAGGGAGACAGTAACCTTGGGCTACTGTTTCCAGTGCCCAAGCATCTGAGGTAATGCCCCACCATTCCTTCAGATGTTGAGAGATCCTGCCTCCCACTGGTGTTTTGTGCAACAAGGTCTCAGAGGGATTTGGAGGCGGCTGCAGGAGTGGCTGAGGGTACAGATGCCGCTCCGGAGGCTGATTTTGCACCTCTTCCTCGTGCTCCACGAGGGAAGTTTCTTTTGCCCTTTTGAGAAGCCTGTCCTCTTTCTCTACCAAAAGAGGAGTAGTATCGAAAAGAACGACCCCTCCAGGAAGATGAGCCGGAATAGGGTTTTAGAGGCTGGCACAAAGAGGTGCTAAGTGATTTAGCTGCTGCTTTCGAGGTCTGAAGTTTTTCTAGGCTTTCATCAGCCTTTCTGCCAAAGAGCCTCGAGCCATCAAAGGGCATGTTGAGGAGTCTAGCTTGCACGTCTGGTGCAAACCCCGACTTCCTCAACCACGCAAATCTGCGTAGCAAAACGCTTTCAGCCACGGATCTGCTGATTCTATCAGCAGTATCCAGTCCAGACTGGAGACATTCCCCCATTGCCTCCTTCCCGTCTTTAACTATATTCTGGAAGCCTTTCCTTTCCTCGCCTTCCGGAATATGATCAGCCGCTGCCGAAATACAGTCCCAGAGGGTGTAGGGAAACCTGGCTAGGGTACTGGTGACATTTGCCGACTTAAGTGCCATACTGCCTGACGTGAAAACTTTACGTGCCCAGGCATCAACTTTTTTATCCTCTCTATCTGCTGGGATAGTTGGATAAGCAGTTTGTTTTGAAGTGGTTGCTGCCTGAATGACTAAACTCTCTGGAATTAGATGTTTATTCAAATATTCAGGACCCGTTCCAGCGGGTCTATATTTTTTTGGAAAAGTGCTATCTGCAGCAGCAATACTCTCTGGTTTCTCCCAGTTTTTCTCCACAATCCTTTGAAGGGCCCTGTGGAAAGGGAGAACATGATCTTTCTGAGGTCCCTTGATGATGATATCCGTCATGTTATCTTGTTCAAAAATGGGTGAAGTATTACCCCAACCCATATACTCAATTACCTTGGTCATAAGACCCCTGTACCCAGTATCTGCATGCTCTGCAGGATCAGGTCTGGCGAACTCTAATTCTGGGGATGTGTCAATTCCACTGGCAGAATGTAGGGTATCACTCAGGTCTCTCATTATAGATTCCTGATCAATAAGTTCCTCAGGAACTTGTCTTGTACCATAAGAAACTCCAAAAAGGAGTAACTTCGTCCTCTTCTGAAGCAGATTCTTCATAAATTGCTGACAGACTTGAAAAAGTCTGATCTGGGCAATTGAGTGAATCTCCTTTCTTACTCGGTCTGCGTGGAAGGAATTGATAAATCCTTCGAAATTGTCGAAGGGATCTTCGAAGACGACTTCGATACTGGGGTCGAGGATGTTTTTGGTTTTGGAGTCGAAATTATCAACGCTGAGGGCGTCGACGAAGTCGTCGAAGTCTTCAACGACTTGAGTTTTTTGCATGGCACTGGAGAAGTGCTCGACTCTCGAAGAGTCTTCGACGGATTTACGTCGACTCGAGTTCTTTTGGATTCCTCGACGCTACCGGTCTTTGCCATGGTAGTCTTGGACTTCCCTTTGTCGTCCAATGGAGCGACTTTAGGGGTATGGCTTTTTCGAGGGTCTTTTGAGGGGGTTGGGGCCGCGTTCTCGAAAAACCTCCATCTTTTTGCGGAATTCTTCCCACTTACTGGGAGAATCCGATTTAGTCGGACATCGATTTTCTTCAGTCGACTCCGAAGAAGAAGAGGGAGAGGGAGATCCATGGCTCCTCTTCATTATTTTAGACAATGACGAAGGGTGTCTCGATCTACTCCTAGATCGAGATCTCTGAGTGCCTATGGCGATCCGATTCCTTCGAATCAGTCGCTTTCTTATGTCTTTTTGACATAGCCTTCTTAGAGGCTTCCCTCCCCACCAACAGTTTACCTCTCCTCTCACGAAGAGCTTTCTCGCTCATGGATTGACAGGACCCGCAGTCGTTGGTTCGGTGACTGGAACCGAGACACCAGAGACAAATCCGGTGGGGATCAGTGATCGACAATCTACACACTTCTTGAACCCCGTCTTGGGTGTCAAAGGAGTTGAAGATGACATTTTCTTCACAGAAAATAGAAGCGCGCCGTTCGATAGCGAAGCGATCAGAAAAACGGAACTGCAGTAACGGGCACGGCTCGAGCTATTTATACCATTGGTGACGTCGACAGAGTACGGAGTCCGTCGAGGGACAATCGCCACGACCGAGCACAGCGCCCTCTGCCGAGAATTTGTTTTTCCGAAGCAGCGAAGCTGGAGATAACGAATCATCACAAGATGAGGATTACGTGGGAGGACACAATCCATTCGAAATATATGTTATGTTACTTTGCATTTATATAGCGCCATATGTACCATTGGTATGGTCTGAAGGCGCTGGTAGGTTGAAAGCTCTTGGGAACCAAAGTTCAAGTCAGTAGAGAGTAGAGAGAGCCAAAGGTGCGTGTGAGCACCGGATGTGTGTGCAGCTGGTGTGGCATTCGTGAAATAGCTGCTTCGTAGCGGTAGGTGTGGTGGTTGAGAGGTCAATAGTATGTGTTCACAAAATCGGTTATCTGGAAACTTTATTAAATAGCTTGCAGGATCGTTGTAAGCTTTGGCTTCAGGGGGGTACCAGTTCCATACATTTATGCAGATTTCTTTGATGGCATGTTTCAAGCCAATCCCATTGCCAGAGTTTTGTCTTTACCTTATTACGATTGGACCACAGGGTTACTTCAGTTGTATTCAAGACTTCCAGAATGGCCTTACAGTTCTTCTCCCAGAGGCTTTGAATTGATTGTACATCAATATCAGAATGTGTATTCAATATATGAAATTGTGGTGTGGAGTTAATGTCTCATTTTCCCATATAATGAAAGGGAGTTCCACATAATTTTCGCTGTTATTGATGTTAGACTCACGTTTGTATCTGATACATGCCCTCGGGGTTCCATTTGGAAGGTGTAGGAATTTTTTCCAGAATAAATATTCACAGGTTTCCCACACCTTGTATGAACATCCAAGGGTTGTCTCTGCCCCATGTATTAGTACATGTACGACTTTAAGCTTGTAAAAATCTAGAACCGGCTTTAGGCTGAACTTCCCATATTTTGTATTGACTAGCAGCCCCTGGGCCGTGAGTTGTTTACTTTTAGCCTTAACAGATCTTATCGGTTCATCATTGATATTCGCGCTTATTATGGCTCCAAGATATTGCATCTTACTAGCTCTTTTGAAGGAGTCAGATCCAATTTTCCATTGAAACTTTGCCTTCCGTTCTGTATTTTGACGATGCAAGTTATTTAATTCCATTATCTCCATCTTCGAGGTGTTTAAGACAAGACCGTTCTTTTCGATATATATGTGCAGGGCTGTCAATTTCCACTGAAGACCTATCGGCGTTAAATCTAGAAGAACTATGTCGTTGATGTAGCTGATTTCTGGGCATTTACCTTTAGACCCAGGGTATCCATAAAACGGGAATACTCAACAACGAGGTACTGAAGAGAGATGGGTGTGCGAGCTAGTAAAAACGTGTTGCCCGATTAAGCAAGTCCGGGCAAATGCCTATTGCCCAGCCTGGGAAAGTCAGAATTAGATTGAGTAAATGGTCATAAAGACCATTCATATAAAGACAAAAAAGCAAAGGGGCCAAAACACAGCATCTACGTGCCCCACATTCCACTTGAAAAAAGGGGGTGCAATGTCCAGCAGGTCCACTCTTCACACAAGTCATCGTTGAGTGATGTAATCCTTCCAAGAGATCCACCAAGGCGCTAGGGCAATTAATGGATCGGAGCATGCTCCATAGTCTAGCACGATTGACCTGTCAACCGCAGTGCTCAGATCCATTAAAGCCAAAAAGATGGGTTTGTCCTTGATAAACAGAGAATGCACCACCACCAAATAAAGTGAATAGTGAAAAATTCATAAATAATAATGAAAATTCCCACCACATGTCGCTCTGGTCTAAATTGCCAGCGAAGAAACATTCAAAAGTCTGACAATTATTTCTAACAAGATTCCTCTGCAGGCTCGCACAATCTGCTGATTGCCATTTAAGCCGTGGCTTCAGGGAACCGGGGCACTCAGTCAGTCCCAAGGGGAAAGACCTACCCTGGGGCCTGCACTTGAATTGAATAGGGAAATCATCACTGCAGAGGACAACCAACATCCTCAACTCAGTAACACAATCCCAGAAATTCACTGGGAAAAAAATAAATCGATGGTAGAACAACCCAATACAGGGGTAAAAGTAAAGTTTCCCAGAACATTCTCAGGGAAACAACTTTTTCCAAAGCCCGAGCGCCTCTCCATGCTGATTCGATCGGTATGCACTATGCAGTGGTATTATCGTATATAAAACTAGTGGATATTTAAACTAACCCGAAACATCTACAAAAAAATTCGAATTTTTTAAAAATATACATATGTGGTTAGGAATGGGAATAGTTTTTGGGGTGTGGGAAAAGTATTTTTTAGATTTGTTTTGTTCGTTCAAAATTCATTCTTGGTTTCATCATTCGATATATGATCACATGTAACCATTCTATCATCTCTCAGGATCGGTGGCAAAATTCACTCAGATCAGACAAAGTATTATCAGGCCCGTCACACAATTTAAGATTGACATCCCCCCCTAAAATAAGTAGTAAATCATTTGCAGCCACCCAAGCTTACCAGACCCTCCATTATGGAGGCTAAAATAGAGAAACAGTTCTTACCAAATTGAGTAGGAGGTATATTATAAAAAGTAACCACTAGAACATCACGACCATCCACGCTGTGGATTCTTGCTGCCTGCAGGAAAGGGCAGGAGGGCTCCAGCTTGAAGGATTCACTCACAAAAGGGGGCTTAACGAAAATACCCAGCCGTCTGTTAGGGAGAATTCTCATTCTATGGCTAATTTCCCTTACCTATAGCGTCACCCAGCAGCTTTGCTGGATTTGAAAGGTTTGTTTCCTTTTACCTGCTAAGAGTGAGACTCTTTTTCCCACTCTTAGGCATTGTTGCTATGCATGTTCTAGGCTATTTTTGCGTTTAATGCCTATGGGGTCTTTCTCAACCCCATAGGAACCATCTTTATTCACATGTGTTACACAGCACCCTCCGTGCAGTGGCACAGGGGTGTTGTAGCAACCCCCAAACAGACTCCATACCCTGGGACTGACTACTGTCTCCCAGGGCATGTTAAGTCCCCATTGACTTTACTAGTCAAATCCTATGAACGAAACCAGTACAGCCCATCTTACTATGGAGGTACTGGAAGGGGTTAATAGTTTTTCCCCTATGTTCATTTTCGAGAGGGTACCGTACAGTCCAGCGGTTACTACCATAAATATTCGACGATAAATATTTCCCTATGGGATTTTCCCATTGTTCGAGGCTACCACTTTTTCTGACAGCCTCTAACATACCGCCGGTGTATTTTAATATTAACTTTACTCCGGTAGGTTTTTATTGCCAGAACTTTAATATAACTTCTTTCTCATGCCTTCCTCTAAACTCCTAACCCAGGTCGGGGATCCTTTGTTCGTCGTTTTGGCGGGCTTCTGCCGAGAAGCCCTCCTTTCGGCGCCACCGAGTCTGGGGTGGGTCCATTGTGTGGGAGGGGGAGTAGGACCCCTGGACAGGGTTGCCTCAGCAACCCATGTCGCACTCTATCCTGATAGGCTGCAGGGTCACCCGCCAAGATGACCACTCCACTATGAGTGAGCTGTATCAATGGGGATCTTTTTGCATAAAAGCAGGGTCCTGAGAACTGGAAGAGCAAGACGTCGCCACTGGAACTAAGAACCCGGAGAGGAGAGAAGCCAAAGACATCTGCAACGACTGAACCACCGGTGAAGCCCTGTTGCAGCGTCTCACCACTTTTCTCCACTAGACGAGAGAAGATCTTCACCTGCAAGAACTTTCTTCCCTTGAGCTGGTGGGGCCAACCAGTTTTCCAATCACCTTACCGGACCTGCCTTGGTCGAATCTCCCGTACCATATATGCGGAGGCCGGATAGCCAGGCACCAGTCCACCCGGACCGCGATCTAAAGGAGCGTACCTTTTATTCGTCGGGCAGCACCGCGGATGGTTTCATCCCTGGGTAGTGCAGTAACTCGAACCTTCCTCCACGACGAGGGCCTCTTCCTCTGCTGGATCACCCAACTGCAGGAACTACCAGGAACAACCGCCACCACAGGAGCCACTTCTTCATTTAAAGGTACATTGTTCCGCCAGGCCGCCCCTTTCTTCGTGGTAGCACTAAAGGGGTTTTAAATCATTTACCTACTTGTTGGGTTGGCCGCCCCTCTCTCTTAACATTGTCTTTTCAACTTCTGCAGCCACCTTTTCCACTTCGTTAACCAAAGACTTGACTGCAGCTACAAGAACATTTTGCTCAGGGGGCCTTATCCTGTACCAACTGACTTTGGCACAGGCCTACTGACTCTGGTCACATTTGTTAGATCTGCCTTCCTTAGACTGATTCTCAGCTAGAACTGTGTGGTGCACCTATTTCTTTTAACTATCCTTTCCTTCCCAACTTTAAACCTTGTGAAATGCCATTTTGCTCAGTTTTCATTTAAGTATTGCTATACGGATACACCGTCTTGCTGAAACTGGTCCACAAACTTATGGGAAGTGTTGCTAGGGTGTGTAAGAACCTATTTCTATATAACTTGTGCTTTCCCTCACTTGTGAGGAATTGTTAGAGAATCCCATACGTGTAGTTGTAACTGTGCCGTTTTGCTCAGTTTTCACTCTGGTTCACTTGGTCTACAATTTAACTGGGGAGTGTGTATATTTTTCCTTTGACTATTTAACTTGCTTGATGACTGTGATAAATGTGTTATCGAGGAGTGTGTAAAATAAATATATAACTGCTTTTTACTACAAAGCTTTGGTCACTGTTTCTTTGTACCATAGTACAGAAGGCCTATTGTGTAAACCCTGAATACTGCTCATCTCCCTCGTGAGATAAGTCTAACTGTTCAGCCACAGCTACCAACTAAATCTTTGTGGTACAGACTGATAGCAAAGAGGATTTATTGCTCTCACCTGTAGTCCTAATCTTGTGTAGTGCTCCCTAAGGGAACTGCACAGGATTCTGCCGAACACCCTCCATGAGAGCGCCCCCTAGAACTTCTCTGTGCAGGAACAGAGAAAACCACAAACCCATCAACCGCCACATCCTCCAGTGCCCAGTACTACTGTATTCAGATATCAGATCCTTAGGATGGCTTAATCTGGACTTAATTCCTGCCACATTCCAGGGCACAAAACAGCAATTCTCCACGCTTGTTGCTGGAGGATTGCACACAGAGCGCATTCGTAGGAGGGGGACCTTTATCCACTAAGCACTTAATGGGCGCAGACAGGACCTCACTATCTGCTAAAACAACTTAAGCTCTAAAGGTGCCGGATTAGAAAAAGCATACACCTTGTCCCGAGCCTACTGCGAGATCTGGAAGGGCAGTAGGGAAGTCTGTCTCAGCTTCTGTTCAAGTTCAGGTCTAGTTAGGTCAATAATAAAGCGAAAAGGATCAATAATAAAGCAATAAGTATCAATAAAAGGCTGTGGATTGCAGCTAAACCCAAACCTTCTCCCACGCCCGCACCTCTTGCCACTGATACCAGGTATCATGAATGCTACAAAGCACAGCCTTTGGGTCTTCAAAAACCTCAATCCCCTTAGATGCCAAGACCTTGTGACAATTCCAAATGCATGTAAGAGAATTAGCATTGACAAAAGAAAACCGAACATTGCATCTTCGACCCATCACACAATTTATCAATCTTCATCTGCAAATTTGCCACTGAAGCCAGACTCCTCCTCAATAGCAGAAAAATATGTCATCATCTTCCTTTCAAATACTGCTGAACAGCTAATCTTCTCCTTAGTCCTTTCTAGATCGGATGACTATGCCAGTCTCCTCTACTGCCTTCCCAACTGCTTTTTCATCTGTGGATAAAGTCCTCAACTTCATGGTCTGTACACTATTCAACATTTCTATCTTTACCCCATCTCCTCAGCCCATCGCCAGATTGGCTGGCTATCTATAAAACAAAGGGCGAAGTATAAACTTCCTTTCAATTTATTCAAAACTATGCATGGACTCGCCCTACCCATCTGCTCATCTCACTCCCTTACTCTCCTCCTCACTCCTTAGGATTACGATCATCCATGGCTCACCTCTTTGCAACCATTCAAATCCCCCGTCATCCTCATCGCTTGCTTTTTAAATTTAGCTGGAAAGCCATTTGTAAGAAATTGATGAACGTATGGCCCAGGCAGAGCAATAAGTCAATGAGGAAGAGGTTGCATCAAAGTAGCCTATTTTATGGGTTCATGACAGCAGATGCTGGTTAACAGCAGCACATTTTAACACAAAACTAAACTAATTGATTCCAGGATCTGGTAGAACACAATATTACAACTTCAATACCCATACCAGAGGTTATAGGGAGAGAGGAAGGGGAAGAAAGGAGTAGGAGGGACCAAACCCGGGGTGAGAACACGACCAGAATACAGGAAGGAGGGGCAGGGAACAGAAAGAAGATAGATATGGTCCATAATCTATCAACCAAAACCTTGGATGACACCGATATCAGAGGTATTCACACCAAACGTTGACACATATCAATCTACAGATTGACACATTTAAATTTGTATGCAAACTTAAATTAAAGAAATGTTTCCAGACTTTGGACCCAGCAAGTGACATGATACACCAATCAGTGCACAAGGCATAACATAAGCTGTGTCGCATAGCAATTTGCTATTCAATTCTTTAGGTTTGCTAATCAAATGGACACTTGTGTAGCAAAGTTAGCTATTTAAGTTGCCCCCTTCAATGAAAGCGCAGCTTGCCCTGCATTCCTCTCTTGCCCTTGATGCTCTCTTCAGCCTCTTTTCTCTGTTCCTTTCAACTGCTAATGGTGAGAAAGTGCAGCAGTAATAATCTCCACCCAAGTGCCAAAGGCATGTGGGGGAGTGCTAGGCAAGACTATATTTTTCTTTTTCAAATAATTGCAAACCAGAAGTAAATTGGGATGATGCTTTTATTAAGCGTTCTATATCCTGTCTGGCAAAGATCAGCATGTGTTAGCTTTATATATATTTTTTTAATGCAGTTCCATTCCTAAAATGTATGTTGTTGCATAATGCATAATTGCAGCATTAATACTGTAAAACACTGCATCATCTCAATGCTTTACAGTAATGTTTAAGTTAGTGTATCTAAATTTCATAGTGTCAACTATATTTCTTTTAGTTGTGCAAGATGCATCCTATTGACTAGTTAACACTTTTGAAAACTTACATGATCAAATGCTTTTGATGGCAAACCTAGTTCTGTAACCTGCAAATTGCATTCATCTTGCAACTGGTGCTCAACCCATGAGCAAACCCACACTCCTTGACATTCTATATTATTATCCTTTTGTTTAATACAAGGTACCCTGAAAGTGGGATGACCACAAACCACAATTTACCACCTAGTCTGCCCAGTTCTCTGCCTGCTTTGCAATCCACGCTTAGTCTTTCTCTCCTCTTACATAATGTATACACAAAGCGAACCAATTGTTTACGCAGAGTAGTGATCAATAGTTCCATCCAGTCTGTACATCTACAGATCTACTGCAGTAGCAAATACAGTAGTTAGCCTCCAGGGCTCACTTTGGTTTATGATTATGGTCGTATTATATATTACCACCTGCAGGAGACAGCTGGCCAAACAGTTTTCGGAGCCTTTTTATCATATCTATTTGTTTCCATTTCATGCAGCCGTTTTACTTTTTACAGACAATCATCTATGGCTCACAAAGTCTTTACCCACTTGCATAGTGTAGTAGATTTTATGAAGTGCAAGTAGCATTTACAAGAGATGTCTTAACTTTTATTTCACAATTACTTTGTTTGCAGTAAAGGTCAAATAAGTTTCACTGTGCATGGCCGGCCTCTGGGTGGCAGCAGTGTGCAAAATAAAGTGGGTTTGTAGTTGACATGCAACGTTTTACAGAAATGGCATTTTAAATGTGTTGTCCTCCGTTGCTATGGGTCGAGTGCATTTCTCTTAGGTTGAATAGGTAAACTAAGTTACCTGACATGTGGGTCTAGCTGGAGTTTAAAGAATTTGCAAGGCCTGACTCCTCTCACCAATGTCTTATTTCAGCGATACGCAAAACTGTTGGATTGTTGCCCATTTATGTCTTGGGTACAAATAACGTCTGGTGACATTAACAATATCAGTATGAAATTGCTAATCAAATGGGTCTACTTGCTAATCAAAAACACTTTAATTAGCAAACTGCTAATCAATTTTTGAAAACTAAATTTATGCCTTGGTGCACTATAGATAAAAAACGTAACTAGAACACTGCTATCCTTGGAGGACAATCTGGACATAGAAACAGATTTGATCAATAATTTGGGGATACACAGTAGAGGATTAAGAGAGTGTGAACTTATATCTACAATGATGCCTTCCACGAGGCAGTTACAAAAGATCTAGAGAGGAGGATGGATTGAGACCACAATGCCCCCAGGAGAAACCACAATAAACTCAATGGCAGAGAGACTAGCGATTGATAAACTAAAATCAGACAGGAAGATCATAATCAAAGAGGCAGACAGGGGTGCAGGGGTCAATATTGTGATTCTTAAGATACAACACATTAAAATAGCAAATGAACATCTGGCCACACCAGGATGTTATAAACAAGTTAAGCGTTTCATACCAAATACCATACAGGAACTGAAAACACTAGTGTGCAAATAGCACACTAGACTATTACGCAATGATGAGAGATTCTTTCTCACAATAAACAAACCAAGAGTACCAACAATCTATTTTCTTCCAAAGATACACAAGAAATACACTGACTTGCCGGAAGTAAGACCAAATATAAGTGGCATCGGCTGGGCCACTGAGACTGTATCTAAATACATTAATAAAAACATTAGATCAGAAGTTTACAAGTTAGACTTGTATACCAGGGACACTACGCATGTGTTAGAAAACATAGGCAAGGTGGGAGGGGTGCTGTTGCACAGTGACCAAGATGGCGGCTCTCTCCTACAGCTCCCGGCACTGTCTGAGGGCTATCATTTACTTCTCCAACTGTTTTGGTGCTACTTAAAGGCTACAGGAGCAATGCATGCTAAGCTGCTTGGTGTTCCTCTGGGATACCTGGTCACTGTACTGACCACCAAACATTTGGCGCCAAGGGTGAAGTGGCGAACGAGGAGCACTCTGCACCGCCCGCCTTCCTGCGAGTACAGTCAGCAGTTGGGGTGCGCGCTCAGGGCACATCCCACCCGTGTGTTGCATTTTGCCAGTAGTCCCCCGACCTGTGTGCGGTGCTCCAGCCGCGGGGGGTTACTTAGCCGACGCTGCGCAGTAGTCTCGCTGGACCCAGAACGCCCGTCCTGCTGCAACAGAGGAACAGCCATACCATACCGGAGGAGAGTCCTAGCCAGCAACGCCCTCAACCCCATGCCACTCTAGCAGGACTGCTGAGGGCGCTGCAGCACCACAGCCCCTCCTCAGTGGCACCCTCGACCAATTACTGCTGAACCCACACACTCCTCCTTTCTCCAACTGTCAGGGCGCCTCCAAATCCTCAGCCCAATAAATCAGCGGGGGTGCACTGGGTGGCCATGTGGCTGATCAGACACACACAACCTTGCAGCAACACTCCCTTTTCTCCCATCCTGCAGTTGCACCCAATATCTAAACCTACGAGGGATCCAGCAGCCATTTTGAGACAGCCAAGACTTTGCCACCATCCTACTCAGACTGAAGCTCAATCTGGCGCACACTGGTCCCCGGACCTTATATAAGCTCCTGACTACATCTACAGACATGGCCTTCCATCTAAACCGGCGCAGTACTCGAGAAAGCAGGGGCAGACCCCACTATAAAAACTGCAACTTGATGCAACTTCCCTGTGATGGCCCGCACTGGCTCACTGACCCGATACTTTGAGCCCTGTCCTTCTCTCGCCCGCCTGCCCTACTACCGGATGTGGGATACACTGCCTTGGTACACAGTACATATTAGAACCGGATGGGCCGAGGTGCATACTACCCTCAGTGTGCCCTTCTCTTTTACACCCCAAACCTGGCCTGATACTCATGATGACCAGAGGAGGGACCGAAAATCAACGCTCCATGAGCTAATACACTAAATCCGCACCCAAGCCTTCAGAATGGTCGAGGCTCCCGCCGATGCAGAGCCAGAGTCTGTCCTGATGGAGCCCACCGCGGCCCAGCGCATGATGGCGTGCATGCAGGAGGGATTCGCCAAAGTACATAGCAGTCTTGATGATATGACCAGCACCATAGACTTTCAAGACATGCATTGACAAGACTGACATACGTCCGTCGGAAGCTGAGACGAGAGTGGGCACGGTGGAAGACGATACGTCCATCATGAGGACTAAACTTGTTGCACTCTGCAGGCAGGAACTTCGAGTGGAAAAAAAGAATGATTATTTGGAATCACGGTCCCGCCGTAACATTTGCATCATTGGAGTCCTAGAATGCAGTTACGAATCCTCCCTTGAACTATGTATTGAGAACACCTTACTGCAACTCTTCGGGAACCTTGCATAGTCACCACAATCTGCTATCGAACATGCTCACAGATACCTGGCTTCCAAGCCTAAGGCCCCATCACAGCCCATCATAGCTCGCAAACTCAATTACTGCGCCCGTGATGCAATCCTCCAGTTGGCCCGGGAGCAGGGGGGCCTCACACTGGGTTCCAACATGACGACACCCAACTAATCCTAAAACTCCTTAGTTCAAATCCCAACTGCAAACCCGACCTCGCTGCCTGCCTCCTTGACATCGATCACTGGATGACCACAAACCACCTCCTGTTAAACCCCTCCAAAACTGAAATCATGGTATGCGGCAACACCAAACTTCTTCTGCATCCCCTACTCTGGCCATCTCCCATGGGCAATTACCCCGACAACCTCAACCTCAGTAAAAAATCTTTGATGCACTCTCGACTCTGACCCAACCCTCTCGCACCAAGTCAACATCTTCAAGTTGTTGCCACTACCACCAAAATTCTTAGGTGGTTTTTTCCATACCTCTCCTTTCCCAACAGACTCTCCGCAGTCCAATCAATTGTAATGTCAAGACTGGACTATGCTAACCCCCTCTATCTCGAAGTCCATGCGTACCACCTGACTAAACTACAAAGAGCACAAAATGCAGCAGCCAAACTGCTACTAGCACTTGGCCCAAGAGATCACACCTCCCCAGCTCTCAAAACTCTGCACCGGCTTCCGGTTACCCTAAGGGTGACCTTCAAAACCTTATGCATCTCTCACCAAGCAATGCATAAAACCGGACCACAATAACTTCAGGACAAACTAAAATCCTACCATCTACCACACACTCTAAAATCAAGCTCTGCCCGACTCCTAGTGATACCAAAAACAAACTCAGTCAGGTTAGGTGGATCATCATTCTCAGCTCTGGCCCCCGCTCTATGGAACTCCCTCCCACCCCACATCCGACTCACCGAAGACCTCATGTCTTTCCGCAAATCACTGAAAACGTGGCTCTTCCCCTAAAAAACCGACTCTTAAACACAAACAGTATAACAGCAACAGTAAACAGTACCTCAAGGTTGCCAAACCAAAAAAGAATCGAGACCTGATCATGATAAACGTAAAAGCTAAAATGCCAAGGTAAATTAAAACGGATACTCTAAACAGAATGGAATAAAATGGATGAAAGAAATGAAATGGACAGAGCGGGTGGAAAGGACAGAGCGGATGGAAAGGACAGAGCGGATGGAAAGGACAGAGCGGGTGGAAAGGACAGAGCGGGTGGAAAGGACAGAGCGGGTGGAAAGGACAGAGCGGGTGGAAAGGACAGAGCGCGTGGAAAGGACAGAGCGCGTGGAAAGGACAGAGCGCGTGGAAAGGACAGAGCGCGTGGAAAGGACAGAGCGCGTGGAAAGGACAGAGCGCGTGGAAAGGACAGAGCGCGTGGAAAGGACAGAGCGCGTGAGTGGATGGAGTGGATTCAGTGGGAGCAACGGATGGAAAGGATAGAGCGGATGGAAAGGATAGAGCGGATGGAAAGGATAGAGCGGATGGAGTGATGGAACCGATGAGAAAAAAAATCTAGTGGATAGAAAGAATCGATGGATGGAGTGGATCAGGTCGAGAGATTTTGGATAGAGTGGATGGAGTGGATTGACTGGATGGAACTGACAGAGTAGGAAGAACGAATGGAGTACATGGAACAGATGGACTACATGGGACAGACAAAATAGATGGAGTGGATGAATGAACGGAAGTGATGGAAAGGCCTCAATGAAAGTATCACACTAGCACGCTTACTCTCTCCTATACACCGCCACTCAACTAGAACACAGCGATACTATGACACATTCGGTATAGCTGTTCTCATTCTAACACTTGCCTCTTACTCCTCAACATCCTAATTAAACACAGCCAGCTGAGCACACACCGCCAGCCTAAGCGTCTCCTCAGGCCTAACACAGCCAGAAATCAATCTGGGCATCAACACACCAGAATGAACACATAATCCTGACATCCCAACCATGACACCTACCGCTAAGAAGCAGCTATCATGCAAATACCACACCAGTTGCACACATATCCGGTGCACCCACGCACCTTATGACTCTCTCTACTGACTTGAGCTACGGTTCCCGAGGGCATTCAACCTACCAGCGCTTTGAGATCATACCAATGATACATAAGGTGCTATATAAATGCAAAGTAACATAACATGGACTTCTCTGTGCCTGTCCAACAAGAGAGGAAGTCCTTCCTGGCGGTGAAGAAGCGACTGCACAGCAACATGAAGTAGGCTATGATATACCCTGCCAAACTGCGGGTCGAATGGAGCAACAAAACTTTTTTCTTCACTATACCTGGCAAAGCTATGAAATTCCTAGACTAGGCCTTGCCGGCACCTTAGATCCTGACTACATAGCTTTTTTGCTGTTTGTTCATGTTGACTACCCATATCAATCCTCACACCCTCATGGAGATCCTGCTGTGTGGTCAACCATAATACTACTCTAACTCTTTGTACAAAATATGTTGGTACATATCCTTGTTACTTTACACTCAAGTCCAGTGATGGCCTCGCTGAGCCTGTTCACCAGTTTCCCTATGCAATGTTGCGTTCATAGTTGTGGGAGTTCCTTTTGGGTTATCATTGCCTCATTTCTGAGGGTGATGCAGGTGGTGGGTTGGGGCAGAAGTGGGGTTCGATAAATGTCAAAAGCACTTGGTACACAACATACAGATGGACAAGTAAAGTATGGGCACTAAATGAAACATTGAGACGTGGTGCAGGTTGGTTCAAAACACAGAAGGGCAAGGTTACTGCAAGATCTATTATGATGGGAGACACAACCCTCCTTAGTTGGAATGTACAGGGATTAGGCAATCCAATTAAATTTCCTAAGCTACACGTATATGTGGAGAGGCACAAGGCCAAAATCCTTTATTTGCAGGAAACCCACGCCCTTTCTGCAACTTGCAAAGGGTTTGCTATAAACTGGGCTGCGCATCGCTTCTATACAATGTACTCCTCACAATCTAGGGGCGCTGTGACCCTGGTGCACAAGTCCCTTCCATTCTAGTGTAAACCTGCTAAAATAGACACTCTGGGTAGATCTGTCCTGGTGTAAGGATCCCTTGCGGGGAGGGAGTTGGCACTGATAAATATTTACAGCCCCAACCCTAACAACCATCAATTTTACAAAGACAATTGGTGAACTTGATCCGTACCCACTGATAGCGATATTATGGGGAGGTTACTTCAACACTATTCTTGACCCATGTTTAGACCGGTCCACTCACACTGAAGTGACCTTAAATGAGCAGCTTCCACCATCAAGGATGGCATGCATTCACAGGGACTTGTAGATGGTTGGAGAGTACTACATGTAGGAGATCAATCCTATTCGTTCTCTATTCTGTACACGATTCCTCTCCCGTATTGATGTGTGGCTCATCTCGGATACACTCCTTTGGGGGTGGGGTGGGAAGTTCTAGAAACAAATACTACTTCACAATTTTTGACCACGCCCCAGTCATCTCCCTAAAATAACAGACACTGTCTAGACAACGCAATACCTGGAGATTTACATTTTTGGCACTACTGGACACTGCATTTGCATCCACTATTGATGAACATGTACTATTACTTTTTGTTGGTTCTGTGTCTTCATCTGGTACGCTCTGGGAGACTCAAGGTCTACATTAGGGGAATCACATTGTCGGCAGAGTTCAGCGTTCTTAAAGTAATCCAACAGAATATAACACGGCGCGAAAACAAACTCAGAACTTTCGGTCACGCTGACACAAATGAAAGAGGCCATTGACATCTGCAGACTGCATGCTGAGCGGGAGGAAAAGTTCTTTGACGTCCGAGCGGCGGCTAGGAAATACGGGGAGGGCGACAGACCAAGCAAACTACTTTCTTGCAAGGCGCGTCATGAAAGCGGCAGCAGATGCATCTCAGTTGTGACTGACGCTTCTGGGAACTTAGCACATACACCCACTGACATCAATGAGGTATTCACAAATGTCTAAATGGACCTCTACACCAACAAAGACACATGCACAATAGAGGAAGTCGACAGGTTTCTCAAGGCTCTACCGCTCAGCCAACTCTCCCATGACACTAGAACACGGCTGGACCTTCCGATTACCCAAGCTATCGACCTCTTGCCCAACAGGAAGGCCCCAGGTACTGACGGCCCCACGGCTGAACTGTATAAACGCTACAAAGAAATCCTAGCCCCCCCCACCTTTTGCTGGTGTGGCAAGAGTCACAAGTCTCGGTCACTCCCAGCCACCATGCAGGAGGCAATCATCATGGTTCTATTGAAGCCAGAAACCACCAGAAGGTGGATCCTACCACCCTCTCTCCCCAATTAATACCGACGTGACGGTGTTCGCCAAAATCCTCGCTACTCGACTAATACCAGTCATGCTGCATATTATCCATTCAGACCCATCGGGATTTATTCCGGGCAGATGCAGGGCGCTAAATCTGAGACGCCTCTTCAACTTTCTAGCACAGATAAACCCCCAGGCCCAAGCCATGGCTGCTACCTTGGATATCCAGAAGGCATTCGATTCTGTGTCCTGGCAGGTCCTGTACGCTGCGTTGGCGGGGTGCGGGTTCGGCCGTGGGTTCCTGTGGGCCCTCTCCCTCTATGCATCAACGGTGGCCAGGGTCAATACAAACAGGTTACTCTCTCTGCATTTCACTGTAGGCAGGGGCACTCGCCAGGGGTGCCTTTTGTCCCCCTCCTCCCCCCAGTATTTACTACGAACCTCTGGCAGAAATACGCCTTAGACACAGGCAACGTGGGGTCAGAATGGCGGAAGACCAACAAATAAATTTGATTCTACGCAAACAATGCGATGCTGTACATCCGTGACCCACAGGAGAACTTGACGCCCATTATCCTAGACATTTTGAACTGGAGAGGTTTCGGGCCTCCGAGTAAAATAAGGAACAAGTTACTTACCTGTAACTGTTGTTCTCCAGCATGGGTCGTTAATGATACTGATTTTTCTTTACCGAGGATTCCCAGCCTGACGACGGGGAATATTCATGAGCATATGAATCCATGCCAGACCCCATGCTGGAGAAATGCAGTAAGTCAGAACTCATCCCCCTCACTGACACTACTAATCCACCTCAAGATCTTCAGGGTTTTAAGTGGGCGCCAAAAACCATTCCATACCTGCGGGGTGAGAATTGCACGAAACCGTCTCTCTATATAACCATAACTGCACGACCTACATGACGCAACTGCGAGCTAAACTTGCCAGTTGGACCCCACCTACCCATCACAATTGCCAGAAGAATAGCACTTATGAAAACGACAATACTTTCTAAACTCCTGTACTTGTTTCTCAACATATCAAAGGGCCTAGAGGGACACTGTTCCAATAACTAGACATCGAAATCTGCAGATCTGTCTGGCACTCCAGCGCAGTGAGATTGAAATGGGGAAAGGCCAACGCAACCATTTGACAGAGGAGGGTTTGCTGAACCTAATTTACGGCTGTATTAGATGGCTGCACAGGCACAGTTTGCAGTTTACTGGTTCATCGATGACCCTTCCCCCTCCTACCCTCTTCAAGTACAGCTTGAGAGACTCGGCGGGAGACAGCTCTCCAGACGCTGATACTCTCAAGGCATAAATTAGTTCTCTAAAATTGATTAGCAGAAATTGCTACATAAAAAAAATTTGATTGCAATCCAACCTAAATGATTAGCAAATTTTATATATCTATTTTCAAAGGGATGAGCAGTTAATTGCAATGTCTCAATTTCCTAAATAAGCTGCACTTGCGGCTAACCATGAAATGTTTAGCAGCAGTAATTGCAGGGCCTTTTTAACCATGCATTTAACATGTGGACATTCAAACATGTAGAAGGCCTCATGCCTATAGGTTATTAGTGTGGGCCAACTAATAATATATCTCCCGCCATCCATTGGGCGGGAGATATAACATTCCCGGACACTTGATAGCTGTCAGGCTGAGATCCTGGTGTCTGCGGAAGCTGCTGAACCCCCGACAATCCACCCAAAATGTGGCACTCTGAGCTGATAATATATATAACCGCTCAGTTTACCTCACTTCCAGGGGAAAGGGGGAAGGGACAAATTAACAAACACCAGGCTGGAAGCCATCGACTAGCTGGTTCTTCACCTGTAGTTAAAAACAAACATATAACACACCTCATTACTCAATGGGTTACTATACTAACCTTAAAACTCTATATCCTTTACCAAAATAGTCAAAAAACCATACCTGGAACTTCTCTTCAGAATGCCCAGAGAAGTGATAAGCAGACGAGACTTCCTTACTTGTTGACCAGAATCTTAAAGATCATTCAGCCTTTTCAGCAGGTCCATGAATGTAATATTTAACTTTGTAGTTCGTCTTCTCAACCTCAAGATTCTTGAACAAAGTCTAAAGTTCTTTAAATAAGTTTAAGGAAGTTCTTTTAAATTCTTGTATTTCTTTTTATATTTTCTTTTTAGAGTGTCTTTTACTCTTGAAAGGTTTTAAAACTTGCGATGAAATCTTCACGTGGAAAATTCCAGCACATGCGCTGAAAATCCAAACCGCGGGATAAACACACGCGCTTTAATCTAAGTCGCGGGAAATACGCACACACGCTGAAAATCCAAACCGCAGGATAAAACACACGCGCTTTAATCCAAGTCGCGGGAAATACGCACACGCGCTGAAAATCCAAACCGCGGGAAAAAAAACACACGCGCTAAATCCAAGACGTGAGTTAAACACACTCACACTAAAGTCCAACCCACGAAAAAATACGCAGACGCGCAAAAACCAAATCGCGGGGAAAAAAAAGCACACACGCTTTTATTTTATCACGTGACACTTCTGAGAGCTCGCGCGGAAGCTCCACATAGATTTGTTCTTGTGCATGCACAGATTCGAAACGTGTAATAAAATACACACGTAGCAAAACCCTCGCGAATATGAACAGAAGACGTGAGTCAAAAGTTCACACTCACGCGCAGAGACACTCGCGCAGGCTCAAGGTAACGGAAAAATCGCGCGCTAGTTTGAAATGAAACGTAGAAAAGAAAATAAACGTACGCGCTACAGTTTTTAGATACAAGTTTGTGATTTCAATCCTTTTAAATTAATATAACCTTTTTACAAAGTTCATCAAAGCATGGAAAGTCACTTATCTTGTGATTGAGTCTTGAAAACTTCTTTTCTCAGAAAATTGGAAATTTCACACTCCTGTCCTGTGTCTCCACGAAACTCCATACACGACTCCTGTTATATTTTCAAAGATGCCGCTCGACTGCTTGAAACTTGACACCCCTGAACAAGTTAAGCAGGAGCAGCATAGCACAGGACCTCTCAGCTGGGCAAAGACGATGAAAGGCAGTTTAGAATGTTCACTGTCCTCCCTATAAACAATCTCCAGCCAATTAGAATTTAGACTGAGAACCTCCATCTTGGCTTGGGGCATTTTCCATAGACTGCAATGAAGGTTAAGGGCAAGATTGGCTGTTTAAAAATATAACCCATAATAACTTCCCAAAACCTTTCTATACTAAACATGTGTCTCCCCTGACCCAATGTAAATGAGTATATGTTGCTGTATGTAAAAGAATACGTCACTCCAACCTGACAGTACCTGACAGTAGCACACATATAACATGCAGGCAAATGTCCACTAAATGCTCTTGGAAGCCAGGACAGCAGCAAATTCCTACAGTCCAGGGGCGGCGTCCAGGCCTTTCAACCTTTTCAGTTGAAAGGGGCCTAAACCACAAGGTGTCCCACCAGCAACGGTCCTATGTTGGCAGCCAGGAATCTTATGCCACAGCAACATACTCATTTATTCCGTACTTTAAATGCACACTTTGCATCGCACACATTACATTTCCCTGGGTCTCTGCGGTATCTAGAAGTGCGATCACCTCATGGTCTCTAAAATAAGACCATTGCTGATAAAGAAGGATTAATCGTTTTTCGGTGGAAGTTTAGTGATTCAGTTACCTATTGCATGGCAGTCTCGTGACAATCTGCAGCTATTCAAAACCTGGCTGTTCTTTGTCGTCATTAGATTGTATGGACCACCGCGTCCCTCAGACTTTATCCCAGCTCCAGGCAGCCAAACATGTTGAAATAGGCTTGCACAAACTGACACATCCTCAGCACGCCCTGCTGCAGTCCATCGCTTTAAAGACATTTAGAAGGCCTGAAGCCTGCAGGTTGTTTTATCAGTGCAGGCTGACTGCTAGCAAACGGCTAGGAATGACATCTTCTGCAAATCATCGGGCAGGAGAAAGATTATTCACAGACACTTGGATAGCACACAACCCCACACTGATACCACAGCCTGTAGGCAGCCCTGCCTAACTTCCAGGATAGTCTCAGAGCCTCTGTATTTTCATGCTTTTCTCTGGGTCTCTGAGAAAGAGCATGAAGCCTCTGATTTTCATGGCCTGGAATAAAAGCAGTGCATATCTTCCCTCAGCAGTGATCAGAGGATGCCCAAAAGAGAAAGGGTACACAATGATGCTCAATCAGCAAATGCCAGAGTGCCCCCACTGTAAGAATGAACACCTCTTTGTTAAAATAATAGTCACTGATCCAAACTGAGTAGGCATTGGCTATTTTGTATCAAAGCTCAAATAAAGTACCAGATGAGTACCCAAGTCTATCATTCACAAGAGAAAAAAATAAAAACTGTCTCATTTTCATGAAGTGCTCTTATTTGGTACACAAAAAGGGGATTACATTAATGCTGAAATTACCATTTTCTCCACACTGCATATAAATAAGCAGACTGCATGGATTAATCAATAATCAGATCACTGTATTTTTGGTCATGATAATGATGTGTTTATTTATATAGCGTTTGATCCAAAACGCTTTACAGAGCCCATATTTACATACAATATCACCCAACCAAAATTGGTACTCATTTATCGACCTTGGAAAGGCTGAGTTGGCCTTCCTGGGATTCGAAACCTGCCACCTGCAGATTACGCTCAGATCGCAGCATTGAGCGCTCAACCTGCTGAACTATCTCATGTGGCTTTAAGTATTGGGTGTACTACTAGCAAACCTTAAAGATTATTGTTTTGAAGCATTGAATCGAGGACAGAGTTTATAGTAATTATAGATGCTGTGAGCCACACAAACCTAAAGGTTTTGGAATTTTAAATCCTTTACTGTCTCCTGGGGCGGCCGCACCTCCTCCAACTTCCCCCTGAACTATGGCGTGCCCCAGGGATCCGTACTTGGACCTTTTCTTTTCTCTCAAAACCTCCCTTCTTGCCCCGGTCATCTCTTCTTTCAGCATCTCCCACCACTTCTACGCTGATAATACCAAACTCTTTCTCTCCTTCACCTCCGACCAGCACCACACGCTCTCTCCCTGCCTTACGGCCATAAAAAACTGAATGTCATCCCATTTTCTTTCCCTCAATACTGTCAAGATTGAAGTGCTTTTCTTCCCTCATAACACTCTTACCTCCCCCGCCCCTCCTTTCATCCTCTTTCCCCCTTCCAATCTCCCCATCTCGACTCATGCCCGCAATCTTGGCCTCCATATTGAATCCTTTCTCTCCTTCTCCAACCACATCTCTCTAAACTCTCGTGCCCGTCTGCATCACCTCTTCAACATTCGCAAGATCTGCTCCTCTATCACCCTTCACGCTTCTAAACTCCTAATCCCCTCCCTTATTTTCTCCCGTCTCTTCTACTGCTCCTCTCTTCTCTTTGGACTCCCTATCACTCGCCTGACTCCCCTAAAATCCATCTACCACTCCTCTATCCGTACTCTGTCTTCTTGGTCCTCAAGAATCTATTACTACCTCACTCTCCCCACTCAGCTGGCTTCCCTTCCTCTCACAATTGAAATTACAATTCCTCTGCCTTGTCTACAAATCTTTCTATGACCTTGCCCCCCCTATCGTTCTTCCCTCCTCTCATTTTACACTCCCTCCCACTCTCTCCGCTCTGCTGATCTCTACCTTCTCACTGTGCTCCCAGCCCCTTCTGCCTCCTCACGCTTCCGCTCCTTCCAACTCTTGGCTCCCCGCCACTGCAACTCCCTGCCTCTCTATCCGCTCCACCCCCACCTACTCATCTTTCCGCTCCTCCCTGAAAGCCCTTCTCCACTCCCCCCCTGACTCTACTTCCCTAACTCTCTCCCCCTCAAACTCCTGCCCCCCCCTTCCCTTCATCCCTCCCTCCTTCCTTCCCCCTCCTCCTGATGACCTCATATTGGATACTGTAACCACCAGGGGGCGTAGGTGGTCACCTGGGGGATCCCCCCCTCCCCTTCCCCGCCCCTCCTTCCTTCCCCCTTCCTTCCACTGACTTCAAATCAGACATTGACAACCCCTTCACCTACCTACCTCTCCCTCTCCCCTTCCTTTTGAGTAAATTGTTCTACATACTGTACCACTGATTTGTTTCATGTTTGTAAATATGCTTCTTTCATTATTGTACCTTGTTATTCTGTAAAGCGCTTTGGAGTAAAGTGCTACATAAACTCAAACAAACGTTTTTTGAAGTGCAGGATGGCCGTAAATCAAAGGCCTTAAGAAGGCACACCACGGATCCTACCAAGGAGTTGTGACCTCAGCCTTCTCACTGGGCAAGAAGCCTAACCTAATCCACATGCATAGCTCAGTAGCAGGTGCGCTAACCCACTGAGCTACTTTAAATATCTTGTTAGCTGCTTCTCACGTCAGCACTTGTCTAATGTAGGGCACAAACCCCTTGAAGGACGTGTCTCCGCCTGCCCCCCCACTCCCTCCTGCTCAGGCCCCGCCTGTGTTCACTGTCTGCCTCAGGGGAAATAGCTGGTCTCTAAATCTGCGCCAGGGCAGCAGAGGCCCCACAAATGCATGCTGTGCTGCATCCACCCCCCCACACACATGGACGATGGGGGTGCTGGGGTTCTGTTGTGAAATGTAGACCAGGTCATGGTCATGGGGGCTGTAATTGGAGATGCCTTTACCTCGTTCTCCATGCTCTGGTGCTGCTGGGATTTCCACAGGAAGGGACATTGCCTGGGCACACATATTGATCAAATCTATCAGCGCAGAACTGGACTCTGGCCCTCTGCCTGTGTGCTTTGCTCTCCAAGCACAGGCCAGGCAAACTGTACTTACGATCTTTCCTCTGTAAATCATGTTGCAGTTAGTGCGACATGATTATTGAAATATAAAGCAAATAAGCGGTATTGTATTGCAAACTGCGAAGCGATACCGCTTATTTTATGCCTTGTACTCCCATCGAGGTTTGCAGACAATTGCGGCTTTGACCCTGCTAGCGTCACGGCACAGGCCTGGTGAAAAATGGAGGGAGGTATGCATGGCAGCTCCATTCCATAAGGACTTTCTCCTTCGGAACTACATCGCCCTCCTTGCCGCGAGTAGATCCCAGATCCTGCGGTGTTCGGAAGAAACACAGAATCAGCATACTCGGATCAATGTTCTTGGGAGGCAACTTCATCCAAACCTGATGGTCCTGAATTGGTGCAGGCAAAACCTCACAATGGCTGCAATATGCTGGCCTGTGCAAGGAATGCAAGAAGCTGTGGGATTGCTTGACGGTCAAACCCAAAAAGGATTCCCTGCTGGGATATGCCGCAACTCCAGGGGACAACCGCAGGCATGTCTCATCACTGTACTGCCTGATCCAGGCTCACTCAGTCACACCACACTAAAACGCACTGACTAAAGGGGAATCAGATCTCCAATTAGATGAGTGATCACCTCTGGTCCCGTATGTGCGTACAAAGTAGCACACAACTCCCGATTCAGACTGATATAGCTAAAAGGTGTTGCACCGGTATCACTACACCCCCCAGGTCGTCTCCAGTTCTCCAGGGAGGGTACCGGGGCATGCCCATGCTGTGTGGTTCCCAACGCCAAATATTTCCATGATATGGGATTGCCCCCAACTCACGTTCTTTTGGAATGATGCATGTACAATATTGTCTGAAATGGTTTGTAAAACCATTGAGCCTTCACCCGTTCTGTGCCTGTTCCACATTTCCTACCACCACCTCCACAAGTAACCATGTGTACATTTGTAAACAATTTATCTTACCGCGATGGACTAGTCCACACTCCCCCAACAAGGACCATTGGCTAAAAGATGTGGTGTGGGCAAACGACATGGAAGACCAATGGGTGCACATGCAACCACCACAATCTCACCCCAATGATAATTGGTCTCCACTTAAGTCAAATCTCCTGCGCACAAGGTCATCACCCGTGTCATCCACATGATCCAAATCCCTGAACTGCTTGGTACCCCTCAACATAAATTGAAGTATCCAATTCCATGGTTTACCCTTTTATCCACAGTCAATATTTGATGCCGCCTGAGTGTAACTGCCAACTGCTCTGACTTCTCTACCAATGTTTTTTTAAAACTGAATTTGTGCTATGTCTTACCAAGTGTGCCACTAAAGAAAGTGTTAAAAAAAGAAAACATAGGCACACTGGAATGGAAAGAATATATACTGGCAACCATGCACCGATTAATGCTAGGTCCCTCACTGCTCATGCGTTCGACATGGCCGACCTGATCACTACACACTACCTCAACTTCATTGCCATTACAGAAACCTTGCTCCACGCTGCCTCAGGACCGCTCCCATCACTGGCTATCCCTACAGGGTATACTATCATCAGAACCGATCGCAACACCAGTCAAACTAAAGGAGGCAGTATTGCCTTCATACATAAAAACTCAATTAGCCTTCGTATCTTTCCCACACAACAGATTCCATCAGCCGAGTTACTCTCAGTGAAACTAGCTACTTCACCTAACCAAACCATCACACTTCACCTTATTTACAGGCCTCCAGGTCCGATACCCACATTTACAGAAGACATAAGCGACATCCTTGCTGACAATACTAAAACTAAATAGCAATCTCTCTTATTAGGTGATTTCAACCTTGGCTTCCACGACACTAATGATGCCACAGCATATGATATTACTAATTCACTATCGAACTTGGGCTTTACACAAAGCATCAGTGAACCGACACACAAAGGGCAGAACTCGACTAGCTAGCAGATTTAAACTGCAAATTCAATATGGAATCTAACCAACCTTGTGCTTCGACAGACCACCACTTAATTACCTTCAGCATCCTAGCAAATAACATGTGCGCTATGCAGGACATCGCGCCCGCAATGTGCACAAGAAAAGAGAGACATAACATGTGAAAAACTGCTTCCACTTCTTCCAGTTTTCAACGAACACTACTCCTCTTACACTGAGCCTACTGTTCTGGTAGACATGTTTAATCAGATTATGCAGAAAGCACTCTACCTTATTGCACCTATCAAATCTAGGAGACCCAAACCACGTGCCCACCTCAACTCGTGGTTCACTCTGCAGTTGAGAGCTCTACGCAAAGAAAAACGCAACCTAAAAGCACGCTGGAAAAGCAATCCTGAAGTGAACAAAGCTAGCCTTGCCTTAGCCACCTTGAACTAAAAAGATGCCATGTTCCAGGCCAAAAAAGACACCTACAAGAAGCAAATCTTACAAGGCAAATCAAACACAAAAGAGCTGTTTAAGATCTTAAAAGAACTAGAATCCCCTGCAACACCACCCAACACGTGTACTAAAGGTAGTACATGGTGTGCCAATATTAAGAAAGCGCTCCTTGGTAAAATAGCTACACTCCCAAGGCAAAATAAACAACAAAAAACAGTGCATCCAGATCGACCTGCAATGCGAGTCCCAATACCATAGATCTAAACCTAGAACCCACACTCAAACCATTTAGCTTCATGCCTCTCTACTATTCAGGTTGAAAATATCATCAACAATCTCAAACCTTCCAACTGCCAGGGTGATTTACATCCAGCCCCTATTATCAAGGAGGCTTCACACAATTTAGCCCCATTCATTGCCGCCTTTATAAACTAATCATTTAGCACAGGTATCGTCCCTGATAACTTTAAGGATGCCTGGGTCATCACGCTTCTTAAAAAACCCACATTGGATACAAGCATATCTACAAACTACAGGCCTATGACTATTGTGCCTTTCCTGTTAAAAATCTTGGATCGAGCAGCCTACCTGCAGATCCAAGACTATCTGGAAACTAACAAACTACTGGGCCTTAGATAATCTGGCTTTCGACCACGTCACGGAACCGAAACCGCCCTTATGGACTTAAAAACCCAGATTGAAGACCTAAAAGACAAGGACAAGTTAGCCCTACTACTCCCTCTTGACTTAGCAGCTTTCGACTTGGTAAACCACCAAATCCTCTGCCAACATCTTAAATTAGCTGCCCACTTCTGACAAAGCTACTGCATGGATCAGCACATTCTTGGAGAACATATTCATGAGGGTCTTCTCCCCCAATTCTGCTGCTGAACCTTCTCCAGTTTCTTGCGGGGTACTACAAGGATTGTGTCTCTCCCCTACACTCTACAATGTGTTTACGAAACCACTGTTGATATTTTGGACCACCTGGGTGTCACCTACACAAATTATGCTGATGACACCCAGATACTCATTCACATTACCGGCGACCACACAGCAGACAAACTAGCTGTTAACTATCTACCAAGTCATCCAAACCTGGATGGCTCAACACGAACTGTCTCAATGACGAAAAGACTGAGCTTCTCATTTTGGGTTCTCATCATAGACCCAACCAACTAGACCCCTCTTTCAAATTCTTCGTCATTGATGGTAACACCATAAAAATCTCCAATGACACCAAAAGGAACAAGTTACTTACCTGTAACTGTTGTTCTCCAGCATGGGTCTAGCATGGATTCACATGCTCATGAATATTCCCCGTCGTCAGTTTGGGAATCCTCGGTAAAGAAAAAATCAGTATCAGTTTCGTTTCTGATCTGTCTTTCGTAGTAGTAACCAATCACTGATCTCTGCGTCATAATGACCACAGCCAATGACTGCCCTCTACCTAAGCCCCGCCTCTGGCAGCCATCTTCAGATTTGGTAGCACGTGAAGTGGCAGTATGACCAAGTGAAGAGCCGCAGGGGGGTAGGCGGGAGGGTTCGCATGTGAATCCATGCCAGACCCATGCTGGAGAACAGTTACAGGCAAGTAACTTGTTCCTTCTCCAGCATGGGGTCTGGCATGGATTCACATGCTCATGAATAAAGAATACATAGCAGTACACACATGCACAACCACGGGAGGTGGCAAAGGCTCAACATTAAGCATTACATCAAACTCAACATTAAGCAATTCTTACCTCCTCACCAGGCTCACCTTAGGCGAACAGGTTGCGCAGCACTGCTTGGCCGACCCTGTACTCCTCCCTGGAATCCCGATCGACGCAGTAGAATTTCGTGAAGGTGTGCGTCGACCTCCACGTAGTAGCCCTGCAGATGTCCAGCAAGGGCACACCAGATAGGAACGCCATGGTAGCTGCGATCGCTCTGGTGGAATGGGCTCTCGGACGGCCAGGCAGCGGTCGGTTTGCCAACCGATGACAGTACATGATACAGCCGGAGAGCCATCTGGAAATGGAAGCCTTCGAGAGAGCCTTCCGCTGATCGACAGGTCCAAAGTTCACAAAGAGTTGTGACGTCTTCCGAAAACACTTCGTGCGGTCCACGTAGAACTTCAGCGCTCTAGCCACATCCAGCGAGTGCAAAGTCCTTTCAGCCGGCGACGAAGGCGACGGGAAGAAAACGGGCAACACCAAGGGTTTGTTGAGGTGGAAGTCCGACGGCACCTTGGGCATGAAGGAGGGGTGCGTCCTGAGCACTACCCTCGTGTCGTGAAAAGTCAAGTAAGGGGCCTTGCAGGAAAGGGCCTGGATCTCTCCCACCCGTCATGCGGACGTGATGGCCACAAGAAACGCTCTTTTCCACGACAAGAACTTCAACGGAGCCGAGTGCAGAGGCTCGAACGGAGGTCCCATGAGCTTGGTCAGCACCACGTTGAGCTCCCACGCCGGGGCCGGAGCCTTCACCGGCGGGAACGATCTGAACAGTCCCTTCATGAACTCTTTCACCAGACGATGAGACCACAAAGACGTCCGCCCCATGGTTCTGGTGTATCGGGAGATCGCAGCAAGATGAATCTTGATGGACGCGTGCGCTAGTCCAGCTTTGGCCAGCGTCAGTAGGTACGGCAGTACTTGGGGAGCAGTAATCCGTAGAGGGTTAATCTTCTGTGCGTGGCACCAGACAGAGAACCTCTACCATTTGTGTCCGTAGCATTTAAGAGTTGAGGACGCCCTGGCCTTTGCAAGAACCTCTCTGCAGTCGGCCGGTATGTCGTATCCTCCAAACTCTAACGCTGCAGGAGCCAGGCCTGCAAGCTCAGCGACTTCGGGTCGTGATGGAGGATGGCGTCTCCTTCCCTGGAGAGAAGATCAGCGTCCACTGGCAGCTTGATTGACGGGGACGCTGACAAGTCCAGAAGGTCCGGGAACCAGATCTGCCTCGGCCACGCAGGTGCGACGAGGATCATCCTGCACCGTGACCTCTTGAGCTGGTTGATGAGCCGGATCAGCAATGGCAATGGAGGGAACGCGTATAGAAACAGGCCCTCCCAGGGGAACGAGAAAGCATCGCCCATGCTCCTCGGCTGGGGAAACCTGCTGGCGAACCTCCGGCACTTGGAGTTCGTCGCCGTCGCGAACAGATCGATCTGGGGTGTGCCCCACCGTCGGAAGAGGCGGTCCACTAGATCCTGTCGTAGTTCCCACTCGTGGCACGCCTCCATGAACAGGGCTGGGGACCTGGTTCCGCCCTGTTTCCTGATGTAGAACATGGTGGTGGTGTTGTCGGTGAAGATCCTCACCACCTTGCCCTTGAGGGACGGAAGAAAGGACCTGAGGGCCCAAAACACTGCACGGAGCTCCAGGACGTTGATATGGAGGGACTTCTCCGTCGGGAGCCAAAGGCCTCTCGCATGCAGATTTTCGGTGTGCGCTTCCCACCCTTCCAGGGAGGCATCCGTGGTCACGGTCTCCTGGTGGCCGGGGGTCTGGAAGTCCATGCCCGCCGTCAGATGCACACGGGTGCCCCACCACCGGATCGCTCGTCGGAAACTCTTGTCGAGTGCGATCCTCTCCTCGAAGCTGCCCGTCGTCTGGATCCAGCGCGCGTCCAGGAACTGCTGCAACGGGCGCATCCGGAGCCTGCACAGGCAGAGGTGGTAAATGCAAGAAGACATCATTCCGAGGAGGGACTTGATGGACCTCACTCTGGCCGCGTCCGCAACCAGCATCCGCTGCACCTTGCCCAAGATGGCCCTCGTCCTTTCCTCCGACGGAGAGGCCAGAAGCGACACTGTCGAGCTTCGCTCCCAGAAACAGTGCGTCTTGCGCGGGCACCAGGTGGGACTTGGCGTAGTTTATGGAGAATCCCAGGTCCGTGAGAAGTTGGACGGTCCTTGCCGTGTGCTCCACGGCGAGCTCCTTCGTCTTCGCTCGGATGAGCCAGTCGTCCAGGTAGGGGTAGACGTGGATCCCCTTTCGGCGCAGCTGCGCCGCCACCGGTGCGAGGCACTTGGTGAACACCCTGGGTGCCGACCTCAGTCCGAAGGGAAGGGCTCTGAACTGGTAGTGACGCCCTTGGACCACGAACTTGAGAAACTTTCGGTGTCCCTTTAGGATGGGAATATGGAAGTAGGCATCCTCCAAATCCAACGACGACAGGAAATCGCCCTCCTCCAGCTGACCCAGGACGTGTTGGAGGGTGACCATCCAGAACTTCTGTGCCTTGATGAATTTGTTCAGTCGTCGTAGGTCCAGGATGGGACGCCATCCTCCAGTCTTCTTCACGAGGAAGTATCTTGAGTAAACTCCGGAGCCCCGAAGTCTCTTTGGGACGAGCTCGATGGCGCCCTTCTTGAGCATCGCCTTTACCTCCAAGAGAAGTTGAGGGACGTGATGTTCTTTCCTGGCCACAGGGGGGACGCGCGGGCACCTCTTTAGAAACTCGAGGGCGTGACCCTGAGCTAGGGCGTCCAGCACCCAACTGTCGGTGGAGATGGACTCCCACACGCTGACGAAGCTCGCCAGCCGGCCTCCCACCGGGGTGCTTCGGTGGGGGACCGATCCCATGGCCGGTTCAGTCCTGCTTCGACGAGGCTTTGCCGCCTTGTCCTTGGCGACGACGGCGGGGTCCACCTGACTTGCCTCGTCCCCTGTAAGCTTCCTGCGACGAAGAACAGGCCGCTTGACGGTAGGTGGAAAATCCGCCGCCGGAACCTTTGGAGGCACCCTGTATGCCTCTGCCACTCCGAAAGGGCGGCCGCCGTTGCTGGAGAACCCCAAGAGCCCGGGCCGTCTCTGTGTCTGCCTTGATGGCTTGAAGGGAATCGTCCACTGTTTTCCCAAACAGGTTGTTTCCGTCGAACGGCATGTCCAAGACTCTGGTCTGCACGTCCTGACGGAAGTCAGTAGCCTTGAGCCATCCACGCCGCCTAAGGCACACGCCGTTGCCCAACTGGTGAAATCCAGTGTCAGCGATGTCCGTCGGAATCGTATGGCGTGGTCTGACGCCACCTCTCCTTCCTGCAAGATCTCTAGGGCTTCAGCCCTCTTGTCGTCCGGTAGGAAGTCCAGCAGGGGGGCCAGTTTGTACCACAACTCCCCGTCGTAGCGGGCTACGATAGCCAAGGCGTTGGCCGCCTTAATCGTCGTCGCTGCAGACGAGATGACTCTGCGTCCCATCGTATCTAATTTCTTTCCCTCGCCGTCCGGCGTAAAGGTCGACGTAGAGGCCGCGCCTCTCCCCCCCCGCTTTCTTCCTGGCCGCCGCGGAGACGACTGAGTCCGGGGTCAGCTGTGCCCGAAGGCACAAGGGGGCCACGTCCGGGACCCGGTACTTCTTCTCGTACCGATCCCTTCTAGCCGGCGTCGTGGATGGGTTCTTGAGGAGGACTAGGCCCTCATCCCAAATATCGTTCAGTAGAGGTACAGAGAGAACCGTCTTCCTCTTGGTCTCGCGCCGTTGATAAAGGAAACCTTCCTTCTTCTCTTCCGGGCAGAGCTGGAAAAGCTTGGATGCCCTGGCGATCATGGAGTGAAACGATCCAATCTCGTCGGGCGGGGAAGCCCGGGTGGGAGGTGTCGACGGCAGATCCTCGTAAACCTCGTCGTCCGTACCCGTCGCGGCCGTGTCAGTCCCCGTATCATCCCCACGAGTCGTGGACGGGGAGGAGGGCTGAACAGTGCGCGATGGCTGAAAAGGAGTTGAAGGATGAATCCTTCTTCTCTTAGGGGGAGGGCTCCCAGAAGGGCCTGGCTCCGGGTCCCCCGTTGGGAGCGGTTCCTCCGCTGGTGGTAACGGCAGTCTCGTCCTTATCTCCGAGCATAAGGACTGTATAGCCAACAAAATGGCCGCCGAGTTGTCTTGCGGCACTGGTTGAGGGGAGTCCGACGGGCGGTCAGGAGCCCCGTCGGCACCCTCGACGTTATCGTCGTCTCCTACGTCGGGGTCCCTCCCGACGGGCTGGTCTTCTTCCACGCCAACGCCGTGGCTTAAGACTTCGATCAGCTCTTCCTCAGAGGTTGAGGCCGAATCCACGATGACCTCCTGCCCCCCCCTTTTTCTTCTCTGTCAGAGGTTTCACAGGGGTCCTGTCGATGGGCATAAAAGAGGACTCCCTCCGCGGTGGCAGGGAGACTCTGAGCCCCGAGGTCGTCACCACTGGTGTAGCCTCCACAGGCTGAGCCAGGGCCGCCGCGACTGTCTCGATAGAGGCCTTGACCGGATGGATTAAGGCTTTCACCACCTTAGGTGCGCTCACCGCCTTCTCCTTGGGGGGAGGGTCACTGCCTCGCTACCCCTCCGATGGGGCCTTCGAGCTCGACCGGGGTCTCTCCAGGAGCTTCGCCGGGTGCTCGGCCTTCCTCTTACCCGAACCAGAGCTTTGGCTCGTGGTTGATGGTGCCGGGGAGGATGCGCCCTGCCTGGCGCCCGTAGAGCCCGACCGTTCGGCGCTCCTGGTGCCAGCGGACTCGCGGTGCTTGGCCTTGTGTTGGACCCCCGTCGCCGGGGCGTCCTCAAAGGTCTTAGAAGACCGCTCGGACTTCTTCTTCTTCTTCTCGCCTGACGGGCTCGTCCCTTCCAGCCAGTTGGCGAGACGTTGATGGCGGTCCTTCATGGTCCGCTCCGACATATTGCCGCAAAAAGCACAGTCCTTCTTCACGTACGTCTTGTCCTCATGTAGGCAGTAAAGACAAAGGGAGTGTTAGTCCTCCTTAAAGACATTGTGAAGCTGGCATCCAGGGCAGACCCTGAACAGCTTTCCGGGCGTCGAGCTTCCCTTCTCCTGGGCCATGTTCGAGATGGGCCTGAGAAACTTCTGGAGTCCTCCAAAAGCGTGGCTCGACGAAATCTTTACCCTTGAGGCGAGTAGACGAATCTGACACGGGTCCCCGTTGATCGGATGAAGAAACGGTGGAGCATGAGGCTCTTTTGACCGAAAAATAGAAGTTTTTGAGAAAAAACGTGAAAAAAATAGCACTACCGCTCGAGAGCAATAGCACGAGGATCCCAACACTTGAACGTGCGGTAAAAATCTGAAGATGGCTGCCAGAGGCGGGGCTTAGGTAGAGGGCAGTGATTGGCTGTGGTCAGTATGACGCAGAGATCAGTGATTGGTTACTACTACGAAAGACATCAGAAACGAAACTGATACTGATTTTTTCTTTACCGAGGATTCCCAGCCTGACGACGGGGAATATTCATGAGCATGTGAATCCATGCCAGACCCCATGCTGGAGAAAGGTATATATCTTGACTCCACATCCCTTTCGAGACAAACTAGCGCAGTAGCCTCGGCCGCAGCTTACACCTGCAAGCTCATCACAGCCTGCCGACCCTTTCTCGCACCTACCAACTGCACCACACTAGCCAGGACCCTGAATATGTCCAAAGTCGATTACTGTAACGCCCTCTAAGTACAGATCAATGCAATTTCAAAGTTACAGGTCATCCAGAATAATGCCATTAGAGCCGCATTAAACATCCCTAGGAATCAGCACATTTCTGACATCAGGCTGAGCCTTCGCTGGCTTCCAGCATCACAAAGAGTTTAACTCAAAACACTTGCTTTAACGCACAAATGCCTCGCCAACCAAGCGCCCAACTACCAGGCCTGTAGATTTGCTTACCAAACTTCCAAAAGACCTTTCAGAACTGCCCAGGCCAACTGCCTCTCCATACCCCGCTTTAAGCTGCAGAGATCAGGTGGGGTGAGTTTCCCAGTCCTTGCAGCAAAACTATGGAACTCACTTCCAAACCCTTTTAGACTTGAACCTTCGTTCCATGCCTTCAAGAGTAAGACCAAAATATGGCTGTCTGCGCAGGACCTCTCCATGCACTAACTTGGCCTTGTGTCACCATCCTTGCCCTCCGCCACATCGCATTGAATCTGCTTTGTATTTACTCTGCAAATTACCCGATTATCTATTTACCTGTAAATACTCTGTGCTTGGTGATCTGCCCTGCTAATCACCTCCTTTTGCCCGTTAGACTGTAGAATCTGTACACAATTGTAAATAATGCTTCTTCCTTTTATATTGTATGTTTCCCCGTATGTTATGCTCATGTGAGCATGTCATGTAACCCAAGATACACGCCCGGATGTCTCAGGGAAATGTGCGCTATATAATTAAATAAAATACAAATGATGTTAAAGCCCTACATATATCCATAGACCACGTGGCACTCGGAACAACTGACTATACTTACCAAAATATCTCAGCCTCACATTACCCTTTCATAGAATGTTAAGAGCCATTTGTTTTGAACAATAATGTATTTTATTTAATACTACATTGTTTCAACAAACCAAAGGAACAACAGTGGGAACATGCTTTGCACCATCCATGGCCAATCTGTTTGTGGGGGAATTCCAGAATAAACATGCATTTGTACACCCAATGTCATCTCAGAAAGTAGTAAACTTGCAAAGATATATTGATGAAATTTTTATTGTATGGAAATGAAGCAGAAATGAATACATTTGGTGACTAAATAAACTATAACACCTTTCGTCTCCAATTCACAGTAGAGATAACACAGAAGTGACCTTTCTTGACTTATACATCTATGTAGAAGATGGAACCTTACACACGAGAAAGTTTTGCACAAAAAAAATAAAAACAGAATTCAACACTACCCTACACGCAGACAGTGGTCACCTAAAAAGCACTATCCAAAATATACCAAAAGGGCAATTCATGAGAGCAAGAAGATTGAAGAGCGAGTATCCCTAAGGAATGTATCAGCAAAGCTAAAAACAAAGTCAATAGCAGACAACACCTGGAATACCTAACCCCCAAACACAAGGAAAATAAGGACAAAGTGAGAATGATCACCCACTGTTCAAAAAATAACCAGACATTGCAGAGTGTTTTTCAGAAGAATTGGCACTTACTAAGGTTAGACCCAGACATTTCAAAGAGACAAATAACATATACCCAAGCGCCAACATGGAGGACAAAACTTAGCGCCAGCTTCGTGGACATGACAAAACCTAAATATCAGCCTAATATTTTAACTGGGAACCCTATTAAGAGCTTGTACAAATGCAGTAAGTGCAGTATGCGCAGATAGGCCTTCAACAACATGCACACAATAGTAATAATGGAAAAATCATTAAATTACAGGATTTTATTAACTGCAGAACAAATCACGTGATTTTCATTTTTGTAAGTCGTTGCAACAAGTTATATGTGGGCAGCACAATTTGTGAACTAAGAATAAGGAGTAGGGAGCATTTTGGAAATCTAACTGCACCAGAAAGTAAATCAGCCCTAGCGGAACATTGGCAAAAGGAACATACCAAGAACAAGAAGGAAGACTTCAAGTTCTTTGGGGTGAAACTGTAATGATTACCTCTGGTGCCCAACAGGAGTGCCTGGTCCGGACTGTTCTGAAGCGTTGCCCCCACTGGATAACCTGGCTATGATGGGATACCCAAGCCACGCCTTCCCCCACTGGTCCACTGAAAAGCTAAAGCCCAGTCAACGTTGAGGTTCGGAGGGACCCGGTAGAACTCTGAGCCTCTGGTAAGATGTGCCAGAGCGTCTCTATAGAGATCTAGGGCAATTAAGTACAGGTATTCAGTATGCGTCTCCCAAATTCCCCCCCACTTCCCCATTATGTCTCCCTTGGGTATGCTGGCAGGCACGCAGGCAGTTGTGTTCAACGTGTTCAAATGAAGGAGAGCTGAAAGTAGCAGGTAAGCATCCAACTCCAGTTGCCTCACTGTGAGTAGTGGTCCAGGCCAGCTGCGACATACTTGATGCTGAAGGTGTAGTGTTAAGTCTTTGTACAGCGCTGCTTTGTCTTCCTGGAGTTTTAGCAGCTTGCGGAGTGCGGCTTGTTTCGTATCATTAGTTCTTGTCTGGTGGCGCGGTGCGCTTTGACAAGTGTCTCTTTCTTTCTTTCCACAGGTGCAAATCTTCTGAAATGCTGTTCCGGATTGGCCGCAGCGCAAAGGATGAGTGAATCGACTGATCGCGTTCAGGTAAGTTCGTTCTTAATGGGAAACGTGGGTGGGCATGGTCAGTAAACTTCAGACTTTTACTGTAGTTTTCTCGGTTTCAGGAGCTACAATTGCTGTGGACCTCGATCGGCAACCGTTCCAAGTAAATATCACAACTGAGGTTGCTGCAGAGCTTGGACGATGAAGTCTTCGGGTAAGTATGGCTGCAGATGAGTATGGGTGTGGATCGGTAAGTTACAGTAGTGCACATGAAAACAGGAGAGGTAAGCATTACACTGCTCTTGCAGATAGCAGAATTAACGCTAAGCATATTGTGTGTTCCGGGGCATGGTTTTATAGCCTTGGGCCGCACCCTGTAAAACTAGACCACCAGGGATGTCAGGTCTTCGAGTCTGCCGGGGGCCATCTTGAGTCCCACAGCAGGTTCTAGTTTGGCGGCCATGCTGGTGTGGGTCAAAACAGCTCCTAATAAATGCCTGCGCCAGCCACCCTGCCTGCCTACCTGTGCAGTCCCTTCCTATACTAACAAAGGAGGGTGTGCCTTGTGTCCTTATGCATATGCCTTGTGTTCTCACTGGGATCGTGACAAAAATACATCAAACTGGACACAAGATTGGGAGATCAAGAAAAGACCCTACGCCAACAAGAGGCCAAAATGATCTGTAACCTAAGAACGTCATCAGAAGGGCCCAGCACCGATAATGAAATGCATTACTTCCTGTGATTTATCCAACAATGCCTAGACACTATGTCAGTGGACAATCATGACTAATGTTGGGATGGAAATGAGCCTATCCCCACCACTCTAGGCGCTTCCAGGTAAGGCAAACACCATATGAGAGGATATAACCTATAGGGGGTGGAGGGGTAATCTGCACTATCAGGCAACATGTAGAGGCAATGTAGCGATTAGAGGTAGATGCGCGGCACTGAAATCCAAAGCGCATTACTCCATTTTGTATTAGGCCCAAAAGGGATAAGGTGCAGGCTCGCATTATTCACGTTCTCTAGTTGCTAGGCCTAAATCCTGCAAAATAGATTGACTTTGCAAAGCCCCGTTGCCACAGAAGTCCACTTCCCCCTCGTTCCTCCAGTATTGCGAATATTTAGTATCTTTTAAAGGAATGCACCCTGCAAGAGCGTGAGATAACACCAGGACCGTGCAGCGTCCATTCATCTCCACTAAACTGCCTTTATGCCGCTAACCCCCACAACACTGACCCAAACCCCACACCTTTGCAATCTCTGATAAGCAAGCGACCCTTTCCCCTCTTACCCCCCCCCCGTCCTAACACAAATCAAGTGTCCACAGAGGACCTACGCATGTGCGGCTGTATTTCTTTCAAGCATGAAAACATATCCCTTATAACACAAGGTACAGGAAGGGATAAATGAATCAAAACCGGAGTGGAGCCCTTGAGTGCGGGAACTGCGGTATCAATGAAGCCCTGAATGTGTGGGTCACTGCGACTATTTTATCCTCCCTTCCTCCTGGCACCATTTCCCGTGCCACCCAGGTGCCTGCCACAATGAGTTAATATTTGGGCTTAGCATGTTTAGTTTAGATGGGAACAATGTATTAATGTGTGACCCGACTTTCACCTCGAGGATGAGCCCATCTGACTCACGTGAATCCAGACCGATGGAAAATAACTAACCAATTACTGCCTGGCATCCCCTATGGAGCAGACTCATGTGTAGGGTGCCCTCAATCAGTGGCACCCATTTCAACTATATACTATGACGTGTGGGGGGTTTTTAAGCCCCCGTTTGTGACTGTAAGCGTTAAAGCGCTCTCGAGCAGCAGAGTCCTTTGCTGATATTTGTATTCTGCACATTTAAACCTGGTTATCCTTGCAAAGCTATCTCCTGGCCTATTTCCCTAGCGGATTTGTTTTTATTCTGGAGTGTGCATAGAAAGGGACTTGCCTTCATTTGGTGACCCTTACGACGCGATTCCATCGCTCCCGTAGTTGCAGAGGTATCCAGGCGGCCTCTCCTTAAGGGCAGTGCCCATCTACGGTGACCAGTCCCAAAACACATACGCTAAGTGGCCCTGGCAGGTGCAGTCTTCGCAGAATTTCCGCCTTCTCGTTGATGCGGGGGTTACGGCTCCAGGGAGAGCAACATGCCTGTTGTGGATTCCCGTGAACGGAGGCCTACGAGAACACGCGAGTATAGCTTGCATGGGATAACGTTAGGGTAGGGATGTAGGGCAGTGTGAAATGGGTGAACACGCAGTGAATGAAAGTGAAAACATATTTTCACTTGTTGATTGGGGGCGTTTTTATGGCCATTTATATTCATTTTATTTTTTAAGATACATTAAGGATATGGGAAAAGAAATAAGGGAGCCTCCCTGAGGGAGGGGAGATTGTGGTGCCACTTTGCACAGTCCCGACCAGTGCGAGAGAGGATTACAAGAGGAAATTTAGGAGCTCCATTTAATTAGAGAGCTCCGGGAAAGTAGTGGTTTTTGTTTTAGCTTGTTATTTTAGTTTATTTTGTTGGTGTGTTTTTTATATGTACGGAGGAGGCTCAGGAGAGGGGTGTATGGTGTGTGAGTGCATCGGGGGAGCGTGAAGTGAGTGAATGGAAATGCTCAAGGGGAAATTGATGTTTTTGTTACGAAAATTTTGACGGTATTGACTGCGAGTAAAGACACGATTGTAGTACATAGGTTTTAAAGTAATATTGGACGAATTGTATTTTTGGGGTAAATGAAGCTTGGGGAACTTTTTGTGCAGTCACTCTTGGACCTCCGCGACTTATTGTTTTGTGGACGATACGATATGCATATGCACGGAACACCCTTTAAAAGTCCTGGTGTTCATTTACTTCACGAACGCTCATCCATCTGAATACCCGAATCCTGATAGAAATAAAACTCCAACACACTCTAACACACAGATAAAATTTCGATACGGTATCAAGCAGGGGAAATTAACATTCTCCCACTGTGCTCTCTTTTTCCTTGTTGAAGTGCTCGCAGCGCTTATGAGTCTGATGGGACTCTTTCTGACAACACGAGACCAGTACACGCATTCAGACGATAGGTAAGACCTATCTGGAGACAGATCTATTCCAAATTTAACTAGCAAGTGAAACAAACTTCTCTAGTTTTTTTCTGTTATTTTTTTCCTGTTCTCCCAATGATGTTTCCCTCCCTCCCCTTCCTCTACCACGGTGATCGCTCATGCCATGACCTTTTCTCATGTCCCGTCACCACATTTGGGCGCCATGATGGTATGTTCTATGTTTTTATGTTTTTATGTTTTGATGGATTTACACGTTTTCTCGGAATCATAATGGTGTGGAAAGAAACTGGTGATATATTTTGTGTTGTATTTTTAACAAAAATGCTGATCTGTTCGGGTCATATGTTGGATAATATGATTGATATGCATTTGTTCTTTTGGGAATCCGTTTTATCTATAAATCACAAAAATTGCCGTTTTACTTTAATTTTATTTAAATTCTGCTATCTTGTATATAGTAGAACAAGCAACCTTTAATGCCCTGATTTGAAAAAGGCACACTTAGGGTGCCTAAACACGTGTCATCCTTATGGGCTATCAATAAATATAAGATGAATTAAGAAAAACTGGTTTTGGTTGATACCTGAACTTCACTGTGGCGCAGTAATAGATGGGCGGAGAAACCCTTTTTCTATTTTTGGGATAAGTTGGGGGATAACTGTACAAGCACATTTCCGACACACAATACTGACTGGGCATAGCCATGGCGGCAGACACAGCACCAGATGATATATTTTTAGGCCAGGCTACTGTACTGTGAGAAAATCAAATAGTACCGCAACCAATGTGTGCCTGAGAATAAAGTAAAGAATGAATGTCCCACTCCTTGACAGTGTGGGGGTCTTTTGACAGGTGCGCCTTGGACCATATGTCCACAGACTTAACAGCAAAGTATGAAGGGAGACCATTACCGAACAGAAGGGAAATATTGGACCTCTCAAGAAATAAGTTACTCACCGTAGTGGTGTCTCGCACTTACGCCTGTATGGGTGGACATGTCAGGGGGTGCAATATACGGTGGGGGCAGGGTCATGCTTGGACCGGCCACCATCGTACCCCAGAACACGCATGTTGGGTAAGTGTATCCCTTCTGCTGGGCACGTGGCGAGCAGATAAATCCCCTTCTGCGTCTCCCCACTCTTCCCAGTATCCTCTGCACTCATTTTTTTACTATTGTCAGGTGTTGCCCCCATTCCTCTGAGGGGCCTCCGTTTCCTCAAACATACTCTTACGTCCCGTCCCCTTTCCTACATACTGCATGGGCGTCCCTTCCAAGGGATGGGAGACTGAACCTTTGTCACCAGAAAAAACCTTCTCCTTTCAAATTTAGAGGCACACGGTGGTGCGGCCCTGGGAGCATGCGCTGCCCTGACTCCGCCCTCCGGCGCCACACCTAAGACCCCATTGACGCGTCGACAATAGATTTAACATTGCCTAATGACACCAGTATTATTAGGGGGAGGATGGTGGGACATTTGGAGGAAAGGGGACCAAGTACGTTAGTCACTTCAGAAAGGATTTTATAATTACTCTTACATCCCATCCCCTTTCCTCCATACTGCATGGGCGATTACAACTGAATCTAGCCCAAGGGTCGAGAGGAGACCCTTCTTAAGCAAATAGGTTAATGAGAACCGCCTGTCCAAAAGCCGAATCAGAGCTAGAGCCGGAATCCAAACAGCAATGCTTGCAGAAAGCCTAAGGAGTGGCACAAGCGGCCGCCCTGCTTATGACTTGCCAAGGGACATGGTGCCTGGGCCCCGACTGTGTGGGCATGCAGGTTGGCTGGGAGCAGCTTGTGCTGGCCTTCATACGCTTCTTTGATGGCCGAGACCATCCAGCGGGATATGGAGGCCTGATAGTCTGGTCTTGAGCCTCTGAAAGGGCGTCCGAAAGTGACAAAAAGGGCATCCGATCTGCAGAAGGCCTTGGTCCTGTCCAACTAGAACTTCCAGGCAGTGCAGCACTCTGTGCTTCGTCCTTCGGATCGGCAAAGAACGTAGGAAGGACTATTTCCTCGTTCAAGTGGAAAGCAGACGGCAACTTGGGCAGAAATGCTGGGTGTGTCTGCAGGACTACTTTGTCAGTGTGAAAGGTGGTATATGGTTCCGAGGTGACCAGCGCCTGGATTTTGCTGACTCTACGAGCCGAAGTGAGGCCGACTAGTAAGGCCGTCTTGATGGTGACCAGTTCGATGTTCGTGGATGCAATTGGCTGAAACGGTTTGTACGCGAATGCATCCAAGCCTATATTAAGGTCCCACATGGGGTGCGGCCTCTTGATGGGCGGGTAGAGCCTTGAGAGCTCCATCAAATGTTACTTGACAATAGGATTGGAGGAGGAGAAGATTCCCTCACAGAGTTCCTGTAAGCACTGATGGCTGAGAGGTATGTACAGCAGGTGTTCATCTGCACACCAAAGTGGGTGACGTGCGCCGAGAAGGAAAGCACGTCGTCCAAAGTACATGCCAGGGGGTCGATTTCCTTTGAGTCTGCCCAGTGGCAGAACCTGGTCCATTTACTTTTATACTGGGCCCTGGTAGCCTTGCTCTCTGCGCCCTGTATGATTTCCAGATTAGCCTGGGAGAGGCTGAGGTGCCACAGCATTACCTGCTCAAGCACCACGCTGTGAGGACTATTCTGAGGTGTGGCGTGGCGTGGATGACCCTGCCCCCCTGCTGCGCTAGAAGATGTGCTGGCTTTGTCGGGAGGTGAATCGGAGGCAGCTCCGATAGGCTAAGCAGCTCCGAAAAACTACGGCCTGGCCGGCCACCATTGAGCTATTAGAATGATGTTGAGCTGGCGAGACTCCCTCATCTTGCAAATCACTGTGAATCAGTGGAGTGGGCAGGAAGGCATAAGCCGTCATGCCGTTCCACTGAAGCCAAAATGCGTTGCCTTCGGAACCTGGGCCCTGTTCCTGCCAGGAGGCGAACTGAGAGCACTTCTTGTTGTGCCAGGTGGCAAAGAGATCCACCTGGGGATGACCCCATCTGTTGAAGATCTCCTGAATAACAAGGAATAACAAGGTCGTTTAGCTGACACTCTTAATATGTAATCGACCCAGTACATACAATGTATATTGTGGTTCTTTATAAACCAAAGGATTTCATGTATTTTAATATAATGAATGGATCGTGCCGTTACCCTAGTACATGCTTTGTGAACGTTTTAATCTATGAGTATTTACTAGTCAAAATACCTGACACACGTTTTGTTCATTTTATTTCTCTTACAGTTTGCAATTCACTTGGCTCTAGAAGAAGGGACAGGATCCCGAAACGCGTCAGCCATTCTTTAGTTGTAATTGTATATATACTTGATTTACATTGTTCTAAACAAATCAATATATTGTATATCATTTGACATTTATTTTTGGTCTCAGCATCAGAAGATTTATTGATGTATATTATTTTTTCAAGAAAACGGTTTTTCACCATTAAATTCTTCAATTTGAAACGCCTTGTAGCTTTGGAATTATATTACTAATTATTTACATTACTGTATACCTATGCTTGACTTTAGATTTATTATTAACCGTTAATACACGGGATACTAATAGTGTGCAGGGGACGGGAGGGCTCCTACCTATGGATCCTCTTTTTCTTCTCAGTACGGATAGGTACTTGTGATCCTGTGCCAGGATTACGTTTCCTCCCCCGCACCTTAAAAGGTTACTTAAAACTATTTATAGTCTCTTTTCATAATATTCTTTATACAGGTGTGTGCATCTACAACCCCTTTCACAGCACTTCTTGTTGTGCCAGGTGGCAAAGAGATCCACCTGGGGATGACCCCATCTGTTGAAGATCTCCTGAATAACAAGGAATAACAAGGTCGTTTAGCTGACACTCTTAATTGTCCGCACCCAACTTGCTGAGCCTGTCTACCTCCAGGTTGGCGTCCCCCGGGAGGTGGACCGCCGTGAGGTAGATGTCGTTTTCCAGGACCCATTCCAACATGCTGATTGCCTGTCTGCACAGAGGAGGGGATCTGGGGCCTCCCTGCTTGTTGACGTAGTATGATATAGGATATGGCATTTGTAACGCGCCTATACACAAGTGTTTCAAGGCGCGACATGCTGGTCGAGTTATGTGTCTGGATGAGGACAACCTTGCCCCTGAGAAGAGGTAGGAATGCTGAGCGCTAGCCAGATGGCCTTCAGCTCTAACCAATTGATGCAGTATTCCTGCTCCTGTCGAGTCCAGGTGCCGTGGACCGAGAGATCGTCCAGGGTGGCTCCCCCGCCCTCGAGCGAGGAGTCTGGTGATGGTGGCCTGCGGGGGGAGGCGGCCGAAAGGGCTTGCCTGTCCATAGGTTGCAGTCCCTGGACCACCATGTTAGGTCCGGGTAGAGAAATGGAGGAACGTTGATCATCTCTGATTGAGAGCCTCGCTCCTGGTTCCATGAAGCCGTGAAGTGCAGCTGGATCCTCCTCATCCTCAGTCTCGTGTGAGGGACGGCTAAAAGGACCACCGCCAAGAGACCCAGGAGATGCCGGTACCACCAAGCCGAGGTCACTTCTCTGCTGAGGAAGTGGGAGGTGGCCCTCTTGATGGCAGAGATCTTGTCCTCCGATGGCATTACCTTCTCGGAGCACGTGTCCTAGATGAGGCCCAAGAATGTCAGAGTCTGCGTGGGCTGCAGCTGCGACTTCCTGAGATTGAGCGAGAAGCCCAGATCGTGCAGTGCGTTTATCAGAGCACGGGAAGAGTGGTGAACCGCTTCCGGAGATGTAGCCCTGACGAGCCAGTCGTCGAGGTATGGGTAGATGTGGAGGCCCTGCGCTCTGAGGAGGGCAGCCACTGTGTTCATGAGCCGGGTAAAGACCCCGGGGGCCAAGTTGTGGCCAAAAGGGAGGGCCTTGTATTGAAAATGGTAGCCCATGATCCTGAACCGAAGGAAAGAACGATGGGGCTGCCGAATCGGGACGTGTAGGTACGAGTCGTTCAAATTCAGGGAGCACATCCAGTTTCCCTTGCACAATGTCTCAGCTATAAAAGCTGGCGTAACCATCTTGAATTTTTGCAGGGGTAAGGAGAGGTTGGAGGAAAGGTCCAGTAAACTCACAGGCCTGCCTGGTTCTTTTTCTGAATGGCGAAAATCCTGGAGGAAAAGCCCAAGCCTCGCTGGGAGAATGGGACTTCCTCCACAGCCTGGCTCTCTACGAGCAACCAAATCTCCGCCAAAAGAGCTGCTTTCCCAACTTGAGGGAGTGGAGGCGAGGAGGGAGGAGAGGCTGGGATGGGATGGGTAGGCCGTACCCTGTGGATACTAAGGAGAGGATCCAGGGGTCCGCAAAATTCTGACGCCAGATATGTGCATGAAGAGCAAGCCTGCCCCCCACTGGAGACACGTGGACCCGGAGGGGCGGGTCATGCCTGCTTTCCCTCGGAGGCTGTCACAGAGGAGAGGGGGGGGGGGGGGGACTGGAAAAAGCCCCTACTCCCCCTCCTTTTGTTGCTTGCACCAGTTTGGAGACGAGTGGTCAGGCTGCCTGGATCTCCGTTCCTGGGATCCACGGAACCCTCCATACGTACGCCCCCCTGTCGGGGCGATGCTGGGTGTACAACTTGGGCGTGGTCTTTGTCAAGATGGATAAAGACTTGGCCGTTTGTGAGCTGTTTTTCTTCTTGTCCAGCTCTTAGTCCGTGGTGGAGTGGAAGAGGACCCCCCCCCCCCGCCCACTCGAACGGCAGATCTAATATGCGTTCCTGGACACCCGGGTTGAATTTCGTTGCCTAGAGCCAGGCTGTCCTTCTCATGTCCATGGCGATACAGATGACATGGACAGAGGTGTCAATTTGGGCCACAGTGGATTCCATGAGGACCTGAACCACCATCTTGGCCTCAGCCAGTCCCGCCTTATAGCGTGATTGGCTCTGCACAGGGCGTTACAGGAGGAATTCCGCAATTTCTCGCCATAACCTTTGGTTAGCGACCGCCAGCATGGCGTTGGCCTGACGAAGATGTAAGGACACGATGGAATACAGCTTCTTCCCGTACGCCTCCAAGATCTTCTCCTCCTTGCCTAGTAGCGTTGCTGCTGTGGAGGTTGATGACGACAGGCTTGGAGTATAGTGATGTTGCAGCGATCACCGAGTAGTGTGGCTGTGGATGGGCCAATCGCAAGAGTGTAGCCCCCTCCATCTGCCTGTACTTGGTGCCCAGGCGTCGATTGACCAGCTAGACCAAGTGGGGCTTGAGCCAACCCTTCCTGGCCAGGGAGACTACATTGGTCTGCAGGGGAATCCCCGTTTTGGCAAGAGGGGTATTGCGTGAGGACTTCAGCCAGAAACCCCCCCTCTTCTGCTGGCTGCTCAACCTCGGGCTGGGGTAGGCCCAGGTACTCCACCAGCCCTGCAAGATGTTTGTGGAAGGCCATGGCTGAGGATGGTGCGTCAGGATTCTCCTCATCCGTATCCTGTGGATCAGAAGGATCCTGCAGAGGTGGAGGAGTAGCTGCAGCCGGAGGCTGGGGAACTGGGACCGCGACCGGAGGCTGGGGTGGAGGCGTAGCTGGAACAGAACCACCTGAGGAATCTGCTGGGGAGCCGGAGGCAGCGGCTGCGCCGGGGCGTAGGAGCTTGTGGTGCTGGTAACATCATAGGGAGCACCTCCCTGATGGCGTCCATCCGAGGTGACTTCATGAGCCCAAAGAACCTCTCGAAGAACCCCTCTTCATTGGGTGTGGAGGTGGTAGGGGGTACTGACGTGGTAGCGGGATGCTGCTGAAGCCGCTGCATACCCTGCCCATATCGACTCAGTGGGAAACTGCCCTGCGCATAACAAGGATAGGCTGTAGGCCATGCACCTGGTTGAGGCCAGTCGCACCTTGACACTCATTCTTCACCAAACTTCTGGAATGGCGTCGGACGGGTGCTTCTGTCTGGCGCAGCGGCCATCTTGTCGAGCTGCCTGCCACGTGCCTGCAACATGTTGCTCGTCTCGCTGGGCACAGCCACCTCCAAGACGCTTACGTGTTGATCACGAGGCCTACCCTGCTCCTTAGGCCTAGACCCGGTAGGTGTGACACCCTCGACCCTCGGATGTATTGCCGGTACTAGGGCGTAGCCCCTTGGCCATACTGCCGGTACAAGGGCAGAGCCCCTAGGATGACAATCCGCTACAAGAAACTTCCGGTCCCTCAGCACTGTCACCGAGAGGATCCAAGGATCCCTCAGCCCCAAGGCCGGTTGCTGCAGCAGCCTCGGTGCACATGCTGGTACAAGGACCTGAGCGGTCCCTCCCGCGCGGGTGAGTCCTTGGGAAGGAGTCTCACTTGCAGGGTGCGATGGAAAACAGCGGCCCTACCTTAGACCTGGCTCAGTGTTTCACAAAGTTCTTGAGGTCCCCTTGAGGCGACTTCTGGAAGAGCTCCCTCCATATGGCTAGTCTGTTCTTCAACGATTTCGATGACGGCGTGTCGCACGCTGTACAAGCTTGCCAACTGTGGTCTGGGCCAAGGCAACGTAGGCAGAGTGCGTGGGTGTCTGAAGTTGGGAAAAGCCTGTTGTAGGATGGACACCTGCTGAACCCTTTGAAAGTCAACATGTGCCGGAGAGGAGTGTGACACCTGAGGACAGAGTACCTGAATAATAAGAAAGACAACAAAAAACAAAGAAGAAGTATCCGCGTGTGGAATTACATGGCCGAAGCCAAACCCAGGAGCGCTGGTGAGTTCAGCCTGTTCCATTCAACGCGGAAAAGGGGACTGAGGTGTGGCGCCGGAGTCAGGGCAGCACATGTTCTCATGGCCGCACCCCTGCGCGGCTCCAAATTTAAAGGGGAAGAAGTTTTTTTCTGGTGGAAAAGGTTCACGCCCATGCAGTATGGAGGAAAGGGGACGGGACGTAAGAGTACGTTGGAGGAAACAGAAGCCACTCAGAGGAATGGGGCAACAGCAAACAATAGTAAGAAAATTAGTGCAGAGAAGACCAGGAAGAGTGGGGAGACGAAGAAGGGGATTTATCCGCTCGCCATGCGGCCAGAAGGATACACTAACCCGACCTGTGTTTCCTGGAGTACGATGGTGGCCGGTATAATGCACCCCCTGAGGTGTCCACCCATACAGGTGTAAGCACGAGACACCTCCAGGTGGCATTGGCCAACACACGTACAGAATTGGCAAGGTTGAGGGCAGCCTGTGAAACGCAGACGGCAGACGTTCCGATGTTGCCCCCAGGAATGCCCCCACAGCCGGCCGGGGATGAATGGAAGTCGAGTTATTTCCTGTTCAGGATTGACAGTGGACCCATAAGAGCTGTTCAAGTAGAGTGGGAGGGAGAAACAGACAGCTTGGGGTATGAGAATGTGGGGTCCCAACGAGGGTACCAGGAATATTGGAGTGATTTTGATGACACAGAGGAAGACAGAGAGGGGCAGAGCAAGCGCCCGTGACTACACAGAGTAGAAAGCCTATGGGACGGAAGAAAAAGGGAAAGGTTTGGTAGGGTAGCATTGGCAAAGAAGAACGCAAGTGTTGTCAAGCGTGGTAAAGGAAAGGTGAAACTACAAATGCCCTTAATCCATAAGGGCGCAGTGCGACCCCATTATGTCTCTTGGGCGCAAATGGACAAGAACAATCTTCTCAAATCCCTCCCACAACTTAAGCGTGAGGGGGGAAATTGATTTATGCATTTGAGAAAAACACTAAAGAGGTGCCCGTAGCTATAGAAGACATTAAGGGCGTGTTAGTATCTGCAGAAGGAGATCAGGCAGAGACTGTGTGGATTAAAGCGGGGTACCCGGAAGTTACACTAAGTAATGCTGCCCATGATGGGACATCATTCAATAAGATCAGAGCGCGAGTATGGGACGCACTGCTGCAGACGTATCCAGACACCCCAGATTCACAATCAATAATGCAGTGTACCATGGGGACGAGGAAGACGCTGCGCAGAACATTCTTCGGGGCTCGATAAGATAGCTGGGGTGGAGGCAAAGGGATGGCCCGAGATCCAAAACATCATAGTGCACCATTGTAGAAGGATCAAAGAGCACGAAAAAAACTAGCCTGAGGAGGCAGGCACAGGAAGCAAAACTATTTCAAAATAAACTAGTGAAGGTAGCAGCAGTGTCGGCAGTGCCTCCGTTGCAACACAAGCGAGAATGCCAGCAGTATGGGCAGATAATGAACAAGGATAGTGAAGAGGAAACCAACACTTTTTTCGGATCCCAGTGGCAAGGGGGGTCGCAACGAGGACAAGGTGGGTCCCGAGGGCAGAGAAGAGGGCAATTCGATGGACAAGGACCAAGGGGTGGTAGGCCAGGCCAGGGCCCATCGTGTGGGAGGTGGGGACACTTTTCAAGGGATTGTCGCAGCTTACAGGGAGGGAATAATTACAATCAACAATCTTATGGATAACCCCACAAGGGCCTGTTCAGGGGACGTTCTTAATCCCGTATGAAATCCATCTGGCATATATGCAGTTGCCTCCCCAAATCCCTGGCCCTTACCAACCACCACACCAGAAACAGACCGTGCAGCTACACCAACCCTTCACCAAACAATAAGCCACGGAAAGCAGACAACCATTTGTTACTGTGCCCAACAGAGCAGCAGCCCCATACCAGGGAGCAACAGTGGTAGGGGTGGACCCCCCCTTCTCTTTCCCGGGGATGGACACCTATCCGGACTAGGAGAGCCCACAGAGAGCACTTGCATGTCCAGTACTGTCAATGACAGTAAATCCAGAAGAGGAACCACTGGTGGTGGCAGAGATAGGAAATAAGCAATTCATCTTTATGGTGGACTCGGGAGCTGAGACGTTGTGCATTAGTGAAGGAATCTTCCCGCTATCAGGAAAGACTTGACACGCAGGGATTCTCTGGGACTGTTTCAACGATTCCATACACAAGATTTAGACGTCAAGGTGGGAGGGAAGGTTGTAAGAGCGCCCATCTTCCCAGTCAACTTGCTGGGTAGGGACCTGCTTTGCAGACTGAACATGACAATATCCTTCACAGGGTTCCGTGTGTTAATATCCCTGCAAAAATATTGCCATATATTTGCGACACTATTAAGCAATGGAACCTGCAGGAGACAACCCTGCAACCCCCATAATTTTATTAATGGAGCAGGGGACAACCCCGCATCCCTCCAGTCCCAATAACCCCATAAATTATCCCCAACAATAATATCGCCTATGGCCTTACCCCACAACCAAATATATGGCGATATTATTGGTGGGGATAATATTAACCAATACCCCTTCCCAGACAGGGGGATTGTCTGCGCCACCCCTAGCATGTGCTCCCTTCAAGCGATGCAGGTGATACAAGCTGTGGCCAGTAAAATGGTATTGAGGGGCATCCCTGTCAACCCAGACATGTTTGTTTATGGCATCAGAGTACTGGAGAGTACCTGCAAGGTTCATTTTTCGACATGTGGATCTTCCCAAGTGGTTGCTGGCACAATCTTGTCAATAGATCTGCAAGGCTTGCTTGCCTCTGCTAGAAGGATTGTAGTCCAAGGAGCAGACCCCCATAGGTGCCAATGGTGCACTGTGTTGTATATTGACCCCAATGTACCTCTTTGAGCAGTGACAGAGGAGGACCTCTATGAATATGACAATAATGGAGAAATAGTCCTTGAGATTTGTATACCTTGTGACATAATGGTACAATACAGGAAAGTTCAGAGCCCCCGCTTGGCTATTGTCAGTGACCACGCCCATCCTTGAAAGTGATCTGCTATATGTCCCTACACATTTGTGGCAACAAACCTGCAAGATTTAGGCATGTTGAAAGTAGTAACACCTGTAAAGATAACACTCAAAGCAGGAGAAATACTGCAGCGGGTCAAACAATACCCCCTGTCCAGAGAAGCAGAAGAAGGGATTCGTGATACACTGCAGGCTCTGTTACAACAAGGGATTATAGTGCCCTCCACCTCACCATGTAATAAGGTTATATACTAGATTAAAAAGGCAACAGAGAGCAGTTGGAGGATGATTCAGGATTTAAGACCCCTTAACTTTGTCCAGAAAGTTTCCACTTGTTCCCAAACCAGCATCCATTTAGTTTAGCGTTCCCAAAGAGGCTACCCATTTCATGGTGGAGGACCAAGAATGCGTTTTTCTCAGTACCACTCCATCCGGACTCAGTACCTCCTGGGAGGAAAGCGCTATGAACACTGTTGCTTGCCACAGGGGTAAAGGTAAGGAGAATTCTCTGAAATATGCTAATTCCCTTCTACCAATAAGGGTCCTCTCATTCTAGTGTGAATTGGTTGTCCTTGGGTAGGGCGTTGGTTTAGATAAGAATGTAATTTAATGAAATTATAGGTTGGGCCTTAACTTTGATGTTTAGAGTGTTGATTTAAACACAAGACAAGATGGAGGAAACAATCAGTAACCAGATTGGTTAAGAACTTCATAAGGTTAGTTGAGAAGCATTCTCAACTGCCTTTCACTGTCAACTCTTCAGCTGAGTGGTTCAGGATTAAGGAGGTTCCAGGTTTAGGCAAAATTCCACAGGCCTAATTACAAGTTCAAGTCCACAAGTAGAAGATTTAACTAGAAGACATATTTGTGAACACAACCAGAGCAAAGTTCAAATTTCATGCATCATATGGCTACCTGTGCAGCCAAAAGTAACGTAATTTCATGTTCAGCACAAATGTAAAAATTAAGGAAATCTGTAAGTTTATAGTAGTTGCTGTTTTTGATCAACTTTGTATCAATATTAGGCACTGCCAGACTGCGACGCGTTAGTTTGTTCCCTAGCTTGAAAGTCGCATTGAAGCGGAAAGGGCTACTCAGTTTCCCTGTTCATTATTAGTTCCGACAGCCTTGCGCGTGTCAGTTTGGTTTTGCAGACTCAGAACTGTAATATTTACCTTTGTTGAACATTAATTTAATCGTTGCGGTCGATGCCCTTTATTATCTACTTTTTGTTTTGCATCGTTCACAACATTTTAGTTTGTGTGAAGCGTCACTATCTTCCTGAGGAAGTGAAAGGCTATGATAACACTTGGGCATTATCGTTTTCCTATCTAAATTGAAGTGCTTTCTTGCATGGTAATGTGAGCGCCGTATAAGGTTTAGTTTGTGGAACGCGCAGTCAGCGCAGTAATTGAAACTGTATTTAGGCAACTGCCCAAATACACTACCTCAACCCTAAAAAAACTGGGCCCCAAATACTCTACCTGGGCTCTACCCTGTCTTTCAACAAGCAGGTCAATGCTGTGGCCTCGGCCACGGCATATACTTCTGATTAGAGCGGGTAAACCCTTCCTGTCCAACAACAGTTTTATTACCCTGGCCAGAGCACTCCTTTTGTCAAAGTTAGACTACTGTAATGCACTGTAAATATGGGCGAACAAACAAACTATTAAGTAAATCCAATTCCTCCAGAATAATGCCCTTAGAGCAGCACTCTGAATCGCCAGGAGAGAACATATTTCCAAGATCAGAAGATCAAATAACTGGCTTTCAACACATGACAAAATCAGACTAAAAGTTGCTTCACTCACATATAAATGCCTGAACAACGCAGCGCCTTGCTACTTGACCGAAAGACTCAACAGAAAATCCTCTACAAGAACTACTAGATTATCCAGCACTAAGTTCCTCTTAGTCCCAAGATTTAAGCTTTCTAGAGTCAGGGGTAATAGCTTCCCAGTGAAGGCAGCTCAAGTTTGGAACTCCTTACCCTCCCTCAGCCCCCCATTGAGAGTAGATCCATCTTACCCAAATTTCTGCCAGAACCTTATAAGACGGTTCAAAGACTGACAAGAAAAGGCCCCTCCATAACACCATTAACTGACCTTCTCTTCTACTATGTAAATAATTTAGATAGTGTCTACCTGCCCGTGACATTGAACATCACTAGTTACATTTTTGACTGTCCATTGTATATGCCCATATTTTTGCTTGTTATGTTGCTTCTACTTGATCTTTCTGTACACAAAGCAGTTATATTGCTTCTGTCTCCAGTTTTTACCTCCTTGGAGATCTTGATAATGTTTCCATCAATGGCGAATGATGAGAATTTGTGACCTAATTTATTGATGTTAGATTGGGTAACTAAAATGATCAACTCCGTCTTGTCAACATTCAGGCATAGACTGTGAGTGGCCATCCATGCCTGGATGATGAGATGGAACAAGTTACTTACCTGTAACTGTTGTTCTCCAGCATGGGTCTGGCATGGATTCACATGCTCATGAATATTCCCCGTCGTCAGGCTGGGAATCCTCGGTATAGAAAGAAAAAAAAATCCGTTTCGTTTCTGATCTTTCTTTCTTAGTAGTAACCAATCACTGGTCTCTGGGTCACACTGCCCCCAGCCAATGACTGCCCTCTCCCTAAGCCCCGCCTCCGGCAGCCATCCTCAGATTTGGTAGCACGTAAAGTGGCAGTATGACCAAGTGAAGAGCCGCAGAGGGGTAGGCGGGAGGGTTCGCATGTGAATCCATGCCAGACCCATGCTGGAGAACAACAGTTACAGGTAAGTAACTTGTTCCTTCTCCAGCATGGGGTCTGGCATGGATTCACATGCTCATGAATAAGAGAATACATAGCAGTACACACATGCACAACCACAGGAGGTGGCAACAGGCTCAACATTAAGCAATACAACAACTCAACATTAAGCAACTCTTACCTCCTCACCAGGCTCACCTTAGGCGAACAGGTTGCGCAGCACTGCTTGGCCGACCCTGGACTCCTCCCTGGAGTCCCGATCGACGCAGTAGAATCTTGTGAAGGTGTGCATCGACCTCCACGTCGCAGCCCTGCAGATGTCCAGCAGGGGCACACCAGACAGGAATGCCGTGGTAGCAGCGATCGCTCTGGTCGAATGGGCTCTCGGACGGCCGGGCAGCGGTCGGTTTGGCAACCGGTTACAGTGCATGATGCAGCCGGAGAGCCATCTGGAAATGGAAGTCTTCGAGAGAGCCTTTCCTTGATTCACAGTCCCAAAGTTCACAAACAGCTGTGACGTCTTCCGAAAACTCTTTGTGCGGTCCACGTAGAACTTCAGCGCTCTAGCTACATCCAGCGAGTGCAAAGTCCTCTCGGCCGGCGACGAAGGCGACGGGAAGAAAACTGGCAACACCAAGGGCTCGTTGAGGTGGAAGTCCGACGGCACCTTGGGCATAAAGGAGGGGTGCGTCCTCAGCACCACCCTCGTGTCAGGAAAAGTCAAGTATGCAGGCTTGCAAGATAGGGCCTGGATCTCTCCCACTCGTCGTGCAGAGGTGATGGCCACGAGGAAAGCTGTCTTCCATGACAGGAACTTCAAAAGCGCCGAATGCATAGGCTCGAATGGGGCCCCCATGAGCCTGGTCAGCACCACATTAAGCTCCCACGCCGGGGCAGGAGCCTTCACCGGCGGGAATGATCGGAATAGTCCCTTCATGAATTCTTTCACCAGGCGATGAGACCACAAGGACGCCCGTCCCGTAGTCCTGGTATATTGGGAGATTGCAGCCAGATGTATTTTTATGGAGGCGTGAGCCAGTCCAGCTTTGGCCAGCGACAGTAGGTACGGCAGTACTTGAGGGGCCGTAATCCGCAGAGGGTTAATCTTCTGTGCACGGCACCAGACAGAGAACCTCTTCCATTTATGACGTAGCACTTGAGATTTGAGGATGCCCTGGCCTTTGCAAGAACCCCTCTGCAGTCGGCCGGGATGTCGTACCCTCCAAACTCTAGTGCTGCAGGAGCCAGGCCTGCAAGTTCAGCGACTCCGGGTTGTGGTGAAGAATGGCGCCTCCTTCTCTGGAGAGGTGGTCTGCGTCTGTCGGCAGCTTGACTGGTGGGGACGTTGACAAGTCCAGAAGGTCCGGGAACCAGATCTGTCTCGGCCACACCGGTGCGACGAGGATCATCCTGCACCGGGACTTCTTGAGCTGGTTGATGAGCCGGAGCAGCAACGGCAGCAGAGGGAACGCATAAAGAAATAGGCCGTCCTAGGGGAACGAGAAAGCATCGCCCATGCTCCTCGGCTGGGGGAACCTGCTGGCAAACCTCCGGCACTTGGAATTCGTCGCCGTCGCGAAGAGATCGATTGGGGGTTCGCCCCATCATCCGAAGAGTCGAGCCACTTGATCCTCGCGTAGTTCCCACTCGTGGCACGAGCGCAGCTCCCTGCTGAGTGAGTCGGCGATCGTGTTTTTTATTCCTGCCAGATGAAGAGGCACCAGAAACATCCCCTGGGGACGGCCCAATGCCACAGATCCTGGGCTTCCTTGGGCAGGGCAGGGGACCTGGTTCTGCCCTGCTTCCGGATGTAGAACATCGTGGTGGTGTTGTCGGTGGTGTTGTCGGTGAAGATCCTCACCACCTTGCCCTTGAGGGACGGAAGTAAGGACCTGAGGGCCCAGAACACTGCGCGGAGCTCCAAGATGTTGATGTGGAGAGACTTCTCCTCCGGGAGCCAAAGGCCTCTCGCGTGAAGACCTCCGGAGTGCGCTCCCCAACCTTCCAGGGAGGCGTCCGTCGTCACCTGGTGAGCTGGGGTCTGAAAGTCCGTGCCCGCCGACAAATGGGAGCGAGTACCCCACCACCAGATCGCCTGACGGAACATCTCATTGAGAGGGATCATGTCCTCGAAGCTGCCCGTCGACTGGACACAGTGGGCGTCGAGGAACTCTTGTAAGGGGCGCATCCGAAGCCTGCAAAGGCGCACCAGATAAATGCAGGAGGACATCATCCCGAGGAGGGATTTGATAGATCTTACCCTGGCCATGTCCGTGGCCAGCAGACGCTGCACCTTGCCCAGATTGGTCCTGGTCCTTCCTCCGACGGCGAGGCCAGCCGCGCCACTGTGTCGAGCTTGGCTCCCAGAAACAGGGCGACTTGCGACGGACCCAGGTGGGATTTTGGAAAGTTGATGGAGAATCCCAGGTCCGTGAGCAGCTGGACGGTCTTTGCAGTGTGCTCCACGGCGAGCTCCCTTGTCCTTGCCCAGATGAGCCAGTCGTCCAGGTAGGGGTAGACGTGGATCCCCTGTAGGCGCAGCCGCGCCGCCACTGGTGCAAGGCACTTGGTGAACACCCTGGGTGCCGACTTCAATCCGAATGGGAGGGCTTTGAACTGGTAGTGCCGCCCTTGGACCACGATCCTAACTTTCAGTGTCTTTTTAGAATGGGGAAGTAGGCATCCTCCAAATCCAACGACGACAGGAAATCGCCCTCCTCCAGCTGTCCCAGCACGTGCTGGAGGGTGACCATACGGAACTTCTGTGCCTTGATGTACTTGTTCAGTCGTCGAAGGTCCAAGATGGGGCGCCATCCTCCTGTCTTCATTTTTACTGAGGAAGTACCTTGAGTAAACTCCGGAGCCCCGAAGCCTCTTTGGGACGAGCTCGATGGCACGCTTCTTGAGCATCGCCCTTACTTCCAACAGTAGTGGAGGGACGTGATTTTCCTTCCTGGCTACGGGTGGAACGCGAGGGCACTTCTTCTGAAACTCGAGGGCGTGCCCTTGGGCCAGGGCGTCCAGCACCCAACGGTCGGTGGAGATGGACTCCCACACGCTGACGAACCTCGCCAGCCGGCCTCCCACCGAAGTGCTTCGGCGGGGGCCCGACGCCACGATCGGTTCAATCTTGTTTGGAGGCCGCCTTGCGTCCTTGACCTCCCTGTCGTCGACGACGACGACGGGCACCACCTGACTTGCCGCGTCCCCTGTAGGCTTCCTGGGACGAAGATCTTGCCGCTTGGCAGTACGTGGAGGAGCCACTGCCGGATCCCTTGGAGGCACCTTGTCTGCCTCTGGAGCTCCGAAGGGACGGCCGTCATTGTTGGAGCACTCCCAGTGCCCGGGCAGTCTCTGTGTCTGTCTTCATGGCCTGAAGGGACTCATCAACCGCCTTCCCAAACAGGTTGTTCCCGTCGAAGGGCATGTCCAAAACCTTGGTTTGTACGTCCTGGCGGAAATCCATGGCCTTGAGCCATCCTCGTCGTCTCAAGCAAACGCCGTTGCCCAACTGACGGAAACCGGTGTCAGCTATGTCCGTTGCCACCGTGTTGGCGTGGTCCGAAGCAATCTCACCCTACTGTAGGATTTCAAGGGCCTCAGCCCTTTTGGCGTCCGGAAGGAAGTCCAACAGAGGGGCGATTTTGAACCACAACTCCCTGTCGCAGCGGGCTACGATAGCCAGGGCGTTGGCCGCCTTGATAGTCGTCACTGCGGATGAGATGATCCGCCGTCCCATCGTGTCCAACTTCCTACCCTCGCCGTCTGGCGGGGAAGTTGATGTCGAGGCCGATGCCCCCCCAGCTTTCTTCTTTGCCGCCGCCGAGACGACCGAATCCGGGGTAGGTTGCGCCCGAAGGCACAAGGGGGCAGCGTCGGGGACCCGGTACTTCTTCTCGTACCGGTCCCTCTTTGCCGGCGCCGTGGCAGGGTTCTTGAGGAGGGCGAGCCCCTCATCCCAGATGTCATCAAGAAGCGGTACGGCGAGGACCGTCTTCCTTTTAGCCTCGCGCCGTTGGTAAAGGAACCCTTCCTTCTTCTCTTCTGGGCAGAGCTGGAAGAGCTCGGATGCCCTGGAAATCATGGCATGAAAGGATCCAATTTCGTCTGACGGGGACGCCTGAGCAGGGGGCGACGGGGGACACGTCCCGTCGTCGCCTCCGTCGTCATCTGTACCTGTCGTAGCCGTGTCCGTGCCTGTATCATCCCCGTGGGTAGTAGACCGGGGGAATGCAGAGCAGGCCGCAGAGGTGGGAGAGGTGCGTAGGATGCGTCGTCCTCCTCTTATGCGGTGGACTTTCCGAAGGTCCTTGCTCCGGTTCCCCCGTCGGGTCTGGCTCAGGTACCTCCGTTGGGGGGGGGAGGGGCAAACTTGTCCTTATCTCCGAACTTAAGGACTGAATCGCTGTCAAAATGGCCGCCGAAGTGTCCTGAGACGCCGGAAACTAGGTGCGCGAGGGCTCTTTAGGAGCCTTGTCGACGACCCTGTCGCTCTCGTCATCGCCCTCGTCGGGATCCCTCCCGATGGGCTGGGCCTCTTCCACGACTTCGATGAGCTCTTCTTCAGAGGTCGTGTCCGTATCCACGATGGCCACCAGCACCTCCCCCACCTTTTCCAACAAGGACTTCGTGGGGGTCTTCTCAATGGGCCTGAAAGACAACTCCCTCCGCGGTGGCAGGGAGACTCTGGGTCCTGACGGTGCCTCCACTGGTGTAGCCTCCACAGGCTGAGCCAGGGCCGTGGCGACATCCTCAATCGAGGTCTTAGCAGGGTGAATTAAGGCCATCGTCACTTGGACGCCTGGGGCCTTCACCTTGGGGGGGGAGGGGGGGGTCCGAGCCTCGCTCCCCCTCTGCCGGAATCTTCGAGATTGAACAGGGCCTCTCCAGAAGCTTTGCCGAGTTCTCGCGCCCTGCCTGGCAGCCAAGGAGCCCGACCGTTCGGCGCTCCCAGTGCCCGCGGTGCTTAGCCTTTTGTTGGGCCCCCGTGGCCGGGGCGCCCTCACAGGACTTAGAAGACCGCTCGGACCTCTTTTTCTTCTTCTCGCCTGACGGGTTCTTCCCTTCCAGCCAGCTGGCGAGACGGAGGTGGCGATCCTTCATGGTCCGCTCCGACATGTTCCCACAAAACGCGCAGTCCTTCTCCGTGTGAGTCTTGTCCTCATGGAGACAGTAGAGGCATAACGAATGCTCGTCCTCCTTGAGAACATTCTGAAGCTGGCATCCAGGGCAGGTCCTGAACAGCTTCCCGGGCGTCGAGCTTCCTTTCTCCTGGGCCATGTCTGGGGTAGGCCTCGGAACTTCTGAAATCCTCCAAAAAAGTAACTCGACGAAATCTTCACCCTTGAGGGGCGTAGAAAACTCAGAAACGGATCCCCGTTGATCGGATGTAGAAACTGTGGAACTTGAGGCTCTATTTAACCGAAAAATGAGAAAAATCTCCTGAAAAAAAGCACGAAAACGCAGCAAAAGCTCGAGAGCTACAGCATGAGGACTCAACACTTGAACGTGTGGTAAAAATCTGAGGATGGCTGCCGGAGGCGGGGCTTAGGGAGAGGGCAGTCATTGGATGGGGGCAGTGTGACCCAGAGACCAGTGATTGGTTACTACTAAGACACAGATCAGAAACGAAACGGATACTGATTTTTTTTTTTCTATACCGAGGATTCCCGGCCTGACGACGGGGAATATTCATGAGCATGTGAATCCATGCCAGACCCCATGCTGGAGAAACACCCTATTCACCAGCGCCAAATCCTTATAATGATTCCCAGAAAGCGGGAGGAGAATCTGTGCATCTTCTGCATAGTTAGTGTAGGTGATACCCAGAAGAACCAGATCGTCGAACAGAGGTTTGGTGAATATATTGTATAGAGTAGGGGAAACGCAGGAACCCTGCGGTACACCGCACAAGATAGGGGTGGGGTCTGCGGCTGCCGATGGGGAGAACACCCACATAGTTCTCTCACTCAGGAAGGATTCTATCGCCTCTGTGGAGAAATGGGCTGCTGAGTCCAGATGCTCACAGAGTACCTTATGATCCACCAAGTCAAATGCAGCTGCGAGATCAAGAAGAGCAATGCTGTCTTCCCTCCATCTCTCAGCTCATCAACCTGTGCTTTCAGGTTTATCAAGGCAGTTTCTGTCCCGTGTAGAGGGCGGAAGCCAGACTGTCTAACCCCTAGGAGTTGCAGCTCAAGGTACTTTTGGATCTGCGTGTAAGCGACTTTATCAAGTATTTTAAGAAGGAATGGTACCGTTGTGATGGGGCGGTAGTTAGTAGCGATCAGGGGATCTAGGGTTTGCTTCTTTAGGAGTGGGAGAAACCAGGATTGTTTTAAATTAGCCGGGATAGTACCAGAGGAAAATTAAGCATTTATCAATTTGGAAATGAATGGGGAGAGATCTCTGGCGGCATCTTTTATGATCTGTGCTGGGCAGATATCTCCTTTACAATTAGAAGGCTTAAGGGATAGAATAGTCTTTTCTACCTTTAAGACCGATGTTTTGGGAAAGTGGAATCCATCGATCTTGTCGGTTGGTGTATCACTGAGTGGAGGGGTATTGGCGTAAAGTGGTATGTTCAGAGAGTCTTTCTTTATTTTTATTTTATTTTGGAGAGTATTTATTTTATCATCTAGTGCCGGTTGAATATCTGAGCACTAGATCTTATTTTTGTTACATACGTCAGGTATAGGGATCGGAAACTCAAGTTCTTTTAGTATGGAGACTAATTCCTTCATGCTCGAGTTCGAATTGGCAATGCGTTCATTATACGAGTTCCGTTTTGCCAGGCAGACTTCATTTTTATAGTGCGCAGAGGTGGTTGTTAGTTTCTTTTTGTTCTCAATGGAGGGGCAGTCTCTCCAATCTGTTTCACACCTTCTCTTCAGTAGGCGTAGGTCATTTAGTTGTGGAGTGAACCACATGTTAAGGTGGGCTTTAGTTTCGCTTGATCTTAGTTTGAGTGGAGCAATTTTATCTAATGTAGTAAGCATCATTTTATTGTATTCATGCACCAGGGTAATTTGGGTCAAGGTTATCAGGCAGAGCGTTTAGAGTAGGGAGGATGGCAGGAATCACTTTATCTGTAGTAGTGTTCTTTTTATTTCTAGTTAGACAAGGTGGGGCCTTATGTGAGGTCATGTGTTGGGGTCTAGTGGTTGATAGTGTAAAAGACACAAGAGAATGATCAATCCATGGTAGAAGAGTGACAGCGGTAATGGTACCTCTTCAATTGTGGTCGGCTATCCAATCTAGGGTTCTGCCCTTTATATGAATAGGTTTGTTGACTTTTTAAGCCAGGCCAAGTGCATTGAGGGTGGAAGCTATTACAGAGGTGTGCTTGTCCGCTGGATCATTAAATCCTAAGTTAAAGTCACCTAGCAATAGTAGTTGGAAGGTGGGTTTCAGGCTGTTAGCAAGTAAGCTGTGCAAGTCTTCCTCGAATGACCCCAGGAGGTCTGTAAATTAGATGCATAGTAAATGATTGGGAATTGTTTAGAGGGAGTTTTACTGTAAAACGTTTGCATGATTGCAGTGTTAGATGTGGGATTAGTCTCAATGATAGGCTTTTTCTAGATGATATGGCTATTCCTCCACCTCGGGTTCCATCTCTATCTTGTCTAGAGATAGTGTAAGCGTCAGGTATGGCTAGTAGCAGGTCCTGCGGCATTATGAAGCCAGGAATCAGTGATGGTGGGGAAGTCTAGATTCCCTTCTATGATTAGATCAGCTATGTCTATAGCGTGGGCCACGAGAGATCTCGCATTTAGAAGTGCTCCCTTGAGGGAGCGACGCTCACTTGAGGGAGTGAACCTCCGTTATGGCTGATATCTGAAAAGGAGTAGGAGGATTAGGGATCCTCAGCCTAGGTTTAGATGTCCTAGTGTGATTCACTGTGGTACAGTGATCAGATAGGGGAGTAGGCTGGTTGGTGGTGTTATTTTTCATACTGGTGAGACAGTTTGTTCACTTATTTGTAACTGGTCTAGTTCTTGTGAGTGGTTCATACAATTTAGAGAGTCTGGCACGAAGTTTAAGATTTCTATTGGTAGTAGTACAAGGTACAGTATCATTCTCCTGAACCCATATCAGGTAGGTATTTGGGAGAGGCAAGGCAGGGGTTATTGGAGGTCATTTTGTAGACCATGCTGGACTATTTCTGGGTTAACAGGCAAGGTCTCATTAAGGCAATCTAAAGATCTGGTAGAACAGAGTATTGTCACGACCACAATAAGATAGGTAAACATGCTGTGGATGGGCTAAGAGCTCAGTGCAATGGTCAAGTAGTGAGGCACAGAGGCAATAGAATGTTGAGGCACAATATGCTAGATGCAGATTGCCGTTATTAAGGCACAATAGTCTGAGTACAAGTCTCCAGAGATGGGACGCAGTAGTTGAGTGCAGCTCTCAATTATTAAGACATAATAGGCTAGATGCGAATCACATGTTGGGGCATGGGAGGCTAGATGCACGTTTCAGATAATTGGACACAGTGGGCTAAATACAGTTCTCACAAAGGTTAGGGCATGGCAAAATAGTTAGATGCAGCTCTCAATTATTCAGGCACAGTGGGCTAGTTGCGAACCACGAAGTTAAGATACAATAGGCTAGATGTGAATCACAAAAGTTAGGGCATGGCAGGCTAAATACATGTCTCAAGTAATGGGACAATAGGCTAGATGTATTTCTCAGTTGATTAGGCACAATAAAGCATGGGTCAAAAGTCACAAGAGGTCCAGTGCAGTAAGTTAGATGCATCAGCCAAATAGTGAAGTGGCATGATAGGCGAGAACAAGTTCAAGTAGTGATGGCACAATAAGCTAAATATCATGCAATTTGTTGTGGGCATAGGCGCTGTATTGTATGGAGCACCAATAAGCAAGGTAGGCAGTTGATAAATTCAGTGGCTAAGGAGCCGATCGCAGTATGGCATTGGGAACTAAGCGCGTATGACTCGGTTATCGAGGCAAGCTAAGTGTTTGACTAAAGTTATCTGAAACGGCGATAGATGCATATACAATAAGGCAATACAGTGTGTCTGTACAGCATGGGCCGGATGATTTTTTGACTAATGACAGGTGTGCTAATGCGGTAGATATGGCGGGATGCAACTTTACTTACACGGTGACAACTTCGAAAGGCAGTACATGCATCCAGATAGCATGGGGCGCCACAGTAGGTGCATAGCCGGTAGCAGAAATGTTGAGCGGACAGACCTCAGTAGTGCATGAGCACCTAATGGGCACGGGCGATAGTCTCGAGTGAGGAGATGTAGGTAGTATAGCAACTTAGGTACGTACGAGTTGGGAGTGCAAGCCTTACCCAGGCAGAATGATCAGGTGGTATAGAGGATCTAGGAAGGGTTGTCATATCGAGCAGACCTCCAGGCCTCCTCCCGGCTCCGACAGGCTTGGACCGGGTGTTAGCCTTAGTTGCATGCCTTGGTTGCAGGGCCGGCTTCGCCTTCACCTTCTGGCGATTTGCAATTGGCTTCTTGAAGGGAGTCGAAGCCAATCAGCTGACTGGGGCGGGATTCTCGGCTCAGCAGTAGAGGGTCCCAGTTTGGTCAAACGAAGACGCCGACCATCTTGTAGAGATAGAACCCTTGTGGTTCTTAATGGCGCTGTGCAAATGGAATGCTTTTTCGTTTTTAAAGCTGCTTGGCATTCAAACTATGCTGGTTAGTAGTAACGCCAGGAGACGTGTGCAGGCAGATTGCACTTTTGAACGATTCGCGCTCGGGGCACAAATGATGCCCGCAAATGGGTGGTGGGGGCCCTTAGGCTTACCCGCTAAGCAGTGTAGGGTGAAGGTGGTGCTGCTCCTGCAGCATGATGTGGGCTCCAGCTCCACAGGCAGGCACTTTGCATTGGAGGGCTCAAAAAGTACTTACCTGCTTAAGAATATTTGTAAACCATTTCTTTATTCCCTCATCTTTTCCTTTTGACACTAACCTAAGTATTGCTCTAAATGTACCAGTGATATATCAATGTCCACAGTGTCCTAGTTATGTAAGACACCTCAGGGTGTAGGAAGTATCTGTGTGCCATCCCAAAGGGGTATCTGATTTATAGAAAATGAGTGTGCATTTTTGAAGTATATTATTGTGTTACATAATTTGATCCCTTCTAAGGAAGGCTTATACAACCGAGTGTTAAATTAATAAATATTTTTTTAAATCAAGAAAACTTGAGTTTAAGTGTTTATTTGGATACTTGTCTCTGTGAATCTTTGTGTAATAACCCTACAGCTCACATTGACCCCTCTTGAGATAAGCCTGGCTGCTCAGTCACTCTACCAACTTGTGTAGTACATGCCTATAGCAAAAGGTTGGGTTAACTATTGCCAAGAGGACAAGGCTGGTTCAGTCTCTCACAGGGTACTACATACAATCTTGCCTAACAGGTACTGTGAAAGCCGCAGTATTCTTAACAGGATATTGCATGAAGATCAAGGGAACATTCAGGTGCCCAGCACGATCATTCAATACTTAGATGACCTAATCGTCTGCAGCGACAGCAAACAGAGCTGTCGAAGGGATTCCATTGCACTATTATAGTTGCTAGCAAAGAAAGGGTACAAAGTAGATATGAATAAGCTCCAATACCGTTTACTGGAAGTACTCTACTTAGGGCAACTCAAAGCCAAGGATGGCAAGAGGATAATTCCAGACAGGGCAGTGTTAGGCAGAAACCTGTGCAGTTCCCTTTGGGAACACTGCAAAAGATTTAGGACTACAGGTGTTAGCAGTAAACCCACTTGGTAGCAGTCTGTACCACCCAGATTTACCTGGTAGCTGTGGCTGAGCAGTCAGACTTCCCTCAAGAAGAGTTAGGCAGTATGCAAAGTATACACAATAGGCACTCAGATACAATAATACAAGCAAACACTGACCAGAGCTTTGGTATCAAAGTATATAATAATTTATTTAAAAACAATGAAACACTCCAGCACTCTTATTGTAAAACACTCTAAACACAGTTACTATTATAATATATACAACCCTTATTCCTTATCAGATACGTCTTAGTTAACACCACTTATTTCCAGACAGAGGTGAGCGCTTAACTATAGATGGCACTCCAATAAGTTCATGAAGAAGGGAGGGAAAAAGACAGAATATGGACAGATACACCACTCTAAGATTTAGGAACACTATTAGCAAAGCAGAAGAGCAAAAGTCACTTGTGAGCCAAAAGCCATAGGCTAGGCCCACTCTTAGAGAGAGCAGAGCACAAATGCGCCCAAGATCACACAGTTACACTAGGCTAGAGTTCGAAAAGAGTTTAGAGAGGCTCAGAAAAGTTTAGCCAGGCTGTCCCAGGCTAACCCAGGTTCGAAAGCCGGGGGCTAAATCTACCCCGTACAGTCGGTGGCAAGGGAAGCCAGGCGGAACACGGTACCTTAAGTGGGAAGGATCCTCCAGCGGTGGCAGTTGTTCCTGGCAGCGGGTGCAAGTCTTGGCGTCGTCCAGGGGAAGAGAAGATCTCGACTTGGAGGAAAGCTGAAGGTCGTTGCACTGCCAGGGAAGAAACCAGCTGCTGAGTTTTCCGGTTAAATGTATTACCCTTTATTTCGCTGTTGTGGTAAAACGTGGTATTCTGGTTGCCGGGGTGCTTGGCACAGGCAAGGCGGCCACGAGATGCGTCGGGAAGGCAAAAAGACAGTGAAACTGGCTATCCCCACCAGTCAAAGGAAGAAGACTCTCCGGCGGGAGATCTCCTCTCTCGTTGGGAAAAGTGGTGAGACGGTCCTGCAGGGCTCCACCAGTGGTGTCGTTGTGGCAGGTCGGCTCAGCTTCTCCCTCGTCGGATTCTAAGGTCCTGTGGCGACTTCTGAAGTTCCAGTCCCCAAAGCCCTGCTTTTATGCAGAAAACCCCCATTCACTCAGCCTAGCTGTCACTCAAACATACTAAGTGGTGAGCCCAATCAGGACAGAGTGAGACTTGAGTTGCCTAGGCAACTCAGTCCAGGGTGCCTAAATCCCCCTCCACCCCTCCTAAGTACCCCAGACATAGTGGCACCACTTTGGAGGGCTTCTGTGGAGAAGCCCGCCAAAAAGTGGACCAAAGAGCTCGACTTGGGTTGAAGTCACAGAAGAGAACACAAACACCATTTTAGAACCGAGTTTTGGCCAAAAATACCAACCGGAGAATTAATAATTAAATAAACCGGCGTTATGGTCGAGGCTATCGTAATTAAATAAAGATAGTAGCCTCGAACAATGGGAAAATCCCATAGAGAAATATTTGCGGTTGAATATAAAAAGTAGTATCCACTGCCACCAGCCAAAACTTGATCAGGGGGGATGGAGACGTGCCCCCTCGACTAACAGACCCCGGGGCAATCGAATTGCCCCAGCCAGTACGTCCACAATATGATGGTTTGTACTGGTTCTGTTAAGAATTTAAGACGAGTAAAGTCAATGGTGACTTTACATGCCCTGGGAGACAGTAGTCAGTCCCAGGGTATGGAGTCTATACTGGGGGGGGTCACTATGATACCCCTGTGTTACTGCACTGAGGATGCTGTGTAACACATCACAAAAACACATGCAGCCCTATGGAGCAAAAGACCCCATAGCCCATTAAACACATCTAGAGTCAAAGGAACACACTCAAATCATGTCCAAGAGTGAGGGTAAAAGAGTCTCACTCTTGGCAGGAGAAAAAATTAAACCCAAAGAATCCAGCAAAGCTGCTGGGGGACCCACTAGGTTAGGAAATTCAGCCATAACAGAGAATTCTCCCTAACACTCAGCTACAGTGTGCGCTACTCCCAAACCACTCACAGTGAAAGACATGCAAAAGTTCCTGGGGTTATGTAACTATTGTAGAGCGGGATCTTAGACTAAGCAGCATATATATACCAGACCGCTTCTACAAGGCCTCAAAGAAGACCAGAAAGAGGTAAACACAATTCAGTGCACAACAGAGACAATAAGTTTCAATGATTTAAAAGAGATGATTTCAACAGCTCCTGTCCTTGCCACCCCCGATTAAACAGACATTCTACATTTTCTCTCACTCAAATGGCACACTCATGACAGCAGTGTTCATGAAAAAAAGTTCAATGGTCCACAAACCTCTAGGGTATTTACTGGGGAACACTCGATTCTGTCATGCAGGGACAGTTCACTTGCAAAGAAGCCCTCGCTGCTGCAGCCTTTGAAAAAAGTTCTACAATCGTCATGGGATGCTCAGTAAATTAGAAGTTAATCACTGTAGTGACTAACGTACTCTTAGTCCATAGTCGCCTTTCCTCCATACTGTATGGGCGTCCCTTCCAAGGAACGGGAGACGGAACCTTTTTCACCAGAAAAAACCTTCTTTCCCTTTAAATTTAGATGCGCGCGGCCCAGGGAGCATGCGCTGCCCAGACTCCACCCTCCAGCGCCACACCTCAGTCCCCATTGATGCGTCGACAATAGATGTAACATTGCCTAATGACACCAGTATTATTAGGGGGGAGGTTGGTGGGACGTATGGAGGAAAGGTGACTATGGACTTGTATGTTAGTCACTACGGTGAGTAACTTATAATTACTCTCGCGTCCTGTCCCCTTTCCTCCATACTGTATGGGCGAGCACAACTGATTATAGCCCCAGGGTGGAGAGGAGACCCTCCTTAAGCAAAAAGGTTCTGGAGAACCACCTGTCCGAAAGTCGCGTCAGATCAAGAGCCGGCATCCAAACAGTAATCCTTGCAGAAAGCAGAGGCAGAGGCCCACGTGGCCGCCCTGCTTATGACCTGCCAAGGGACATGGCGCTGGAACGCGATAGCCGTTGCCTTGGCCCTGACTGCGTGGCATGCATGTTGGCCAGGAGCAGCTTTTGCTGGCCCTCGTACGCTTCTTTGTTGGCAGAGACCATCCAGCAGGATATGGAAGCCTTGGAGGCCCGATAGCCCGGTCTTGAGCATCCGAAAGTGACAAACACATCGTCCGATTTGCAGAAGCCCTTGGTCTTGTCCAAGTAGAATTTCAGGGAACGCCTGACATCCAGGCAGTGCAGCACTCTGTGCTTCGTCCTTGGGATCGGGAAAGTACGTAGGCAGGACTATTTCCTCGTTCAAGTCGAAATCAGACAGAACCTTGGACAGAAATGCCGGGTACGTCCGGAGGACTACTTTGTCCTTATGAAAAATAGTATATGGTTCCGAGTCAACCAGCATCTGTATTTTGCTGACTACGAGCTGAAGTAAGACCATCTAGTAAGGCCGTCTTGATGGTGACCGTCCTGATGTCCACTGACGCCATTGGCTCAAACAGTTTGTGCGCCAGGGCGCCCAAGACTATGTTAAGGCCCCACACCAGGTGCCGTCTCTTGACGCGCGGGTAAAGCCTCGCTAGTCCCGTCAGATGTTTGACGCTAGGGTTGGAAGAGGAAAAGGTGCCCTCCTCAGAGTTTCTGTAAGCCCCAATGGCTGTGAGGTATGTGTGGCAGGTGTCCACCTGCACGCCTGAATGGGTGAGGTGCGCCGAAAAGGAGAGCACGTTGTCCAAGGTGCACACCAGGAGGGCGGGGGGGTCAATCCCCTTGGAGAATCTGGTCCATTTGCTTTTGTACTGCACCCCAGTAGCTTTGTTCCTGGCGCCTTGTATGATCCCCAGATTGGCCTGTGAGAGGCTAAGGTGCCGAAGCGTTGCCTGCTCAGGTACCACGCTGTGAGGGTTAGCTTCCGTTGTGCAGGGTGGATGACTCCGCCCCCCTGCTGTGCCAGAAGATGTGCGGGGCCCGTCAGGGGGGTGAATCGGAGCACCTCAGAGAGGCTGAGCAGCTCTGAAAAGCATGGCCTGGCCGGCCACCATGGATGAGGAGGAGTTGGCAAAAATCCTTGATTAAGCAAATTACCCTGTGAATCAGGGGAGTGGGCGGAAAGGCGTAAGCTTTCATGCCAGTCCACTGTAGGTGAAACGCGTCACCCAGAGAGCCGCGGCCGACCTTGCCAGGATGCGAACTGGAGACACTTCTTGTTGTGCCAGGTGGCAAAGAGATCCACCTGGGGTGACCCCAGCTGTTGATCTCCTGAATAACAAGGTTGTTCACCTGCCACTTGTAATTGTCTGCTCCCAGCCTGTCCGCTTCCAGGTTGGATTCCCCCAGGAGGTGGACTGCCGTGAGGTAAATGTTTTCCAGGGCCCATTCCCACATGCTGATCGCCAATCTGCACAGAGGAGGGGATCTGGTGCATCCCTGCTTGTTGACGTAGTACATGCTGGTCGAGTTGTATGTCTGGAGGAGGACAACCTTGCCCCTGAGAAGTGGTGGTAATGCCCTGAGCGCCAGCCAGATGGCGGTCAGCTCTAGCCAATTGATGTGGTATTCCTGCTCCTGTCGAGTCCAGTCCATGGGCCGAGAGATCGTCCAGGGTGGCTCCCCAGCCCTCGAGCGAGGTGTCTGTGGTAATGGTGGCCTGAGGAGTGGGCGGCTGGCCGGGCTTGCCCCTCCGCAGGTTGCAGTCTCTGGACCACCATGAGGGTCGGGTGGGCAGATGGAGAACATTGATTATCTCGGATTGAGCGCCCCGCTCCTGGTGCAGCTGAATGCTCCTCATCTTTAGTCTTGTGTGTGGAACAGCTAATAGGACCGCTGCCAGAAGATCCAGGAGATGTTGGTACCACCAAGCCGAGGCAACTTCTCTGCTGAGGAAGTGGGTGGTGGCCCTCTTGATGGCCGAGATTTTGTCTTTGGAAGGGAAGACCTTCTCAGAGCACTTATCCCAGATAAGGCCCAAGAATGTTAGATTCTAAATGGGCTGCACCTGCGACTTCTTGAGATTGAGCGAGAAGACCAGATCGTGCAGTGTGTTCATAAGGGCATGGGAAGAGTGGTGAATCGCTTCCGGAGAGGTATCCCCGACGAGCCAGTCATCTAGGTATGGGTAGAAGTGCAGGCCCTGTGCTCCCAGAAGGGTCGCCACTGCATTCATGAGTCTGGTAAAGACCCTGGGGATCGAGTTGAGGCCAAAAGGGAGGACCTTGTATTGGAAATGACAGCCCATGATCCTGAGCCTTAGGAAAGAACGATGGGGCTGCCAAATCGGGAAGTGTAGGTACGCATCCTTCAAATCCAGGGAGCACATCCAATCTCCCTTGTCCAATGTCTCCGCTATAAAAGCTGGAGTAACCATCTTGAATTTTTACAGGGGTAAGGAGAGGTTGAGAATGGAAAGGTCCAGCACAACTCTCAGGCCCGCCTGGTTCTTCTGAATGGTGAAAATCCTGGAGTAAAAGCCAAAGCCCCGCTGGGAGGCTGGGACTTCCTCCACTGCCTGGCTCTCTACGAGCGACTGAATCTCCGCCAAAAGAGTTGCTGTCCCAACCTGTGGGAGTGGAGGGGAGGAGGGAGGAGAGGCTAGGATAGGAAGGCGGTACCCCCGTGGATACTATGGATAGGATCCAGGCATCCGTGAAATTCTGGCACCAGAAATATACGTAGAGAGCAAGCCTGCGCCCACCGGAAACACGTGGACCCGAAGGGGAACGTCATGCCTTCTTTCCCTCGAAGGCCGTCACTGAGGAGGGGGACTGGAAAAAGCCCTTACACCCCCCCCCCCACCCCACCCCACCCCCTTTGTTGCTTGCGCCGGTTTTGAGACAGCGAGCGGTCTGGCTGCCTGGATCTGCATTCCTGGAAGCCGCTGAGCCCTCCGTATGTACGACCCCTTTCTCAGCGCTGCCGAGACAGTGTACGATTTGGGCGTGGTCTTTGTAAGGATGGATAAAGGCTTAGCTGTTTGTGAGCTGGTATTCTTCTTGTCCAGCTCTTTGTCCGTAGGGGAGAGGAAGAAAAGACAGCCGTCGTTGCTGTAGCATGCCCAGGCCACATGCCATCTCCTGGTCAGTCTTGATGGCTTGGAGTGATTCACCTACAGCCTTTCCAAACAGGTTGTCCCTGTCAAAGGGCATGTCCTAAACCCTTGTCTGGACCTCCTGTCCAAAGTAGGTGGCCATGAGTCAGCCACGAAGGCAGACACCCTTTCCCATCTGTGCCCCGCGTGCGCAATGTCCATGGCCACTGTGATGGCATGATCCAATGCCACCTCGCCTTCTTGAAGGATCTCCAAAGCCTCTACCCGCTTATCCTCGGGAAGTCCAGTTGCAGAGCTAGCTTAAACAAAAGCTCCTGATCCTATCTGGCCACGATAGCTAGGGCGTAGGCAGACTTGACAGTCGTTGTTGCTGAGTAGATAACCTTTCTACCCATCAAATCCAATCACATCCCCCTCATTGTTCCGGAGGGGTGGGGTGGAAGACGCAGAAGACGTCCAACTCTATGATTTCTTCCTTCTGGCCGCAGAGACCCTCTTCTCCCCCCCCCCACCCACTCCTCCCAGACCCCCCTCCCAGAGTCTGGTAACGGTTGAGACCACAGGCACTTGGGCGCAGAGTCTGGCACCCTGTACTTATTTTCCAGCCGGTCTCTCTTTGCTGGTGCTGTAGAGGGGTTCTTCATCAGAGCCAGCCCTTCATCCCAAACATCGTCAAGGAGTGGGACCAACAGGATCGTTTTCCCCTTCACTTCCCGGCGCTGATACAAGAAGCCTTCCATCTTTTCCTACGGCATGAGCTGGAAAAGCTCTGATGCTCGGACGATCAGCATGGAATCCCGACCATTCCGCCATCGTCATCCGTGCCGTCATCGCTGTGTCAGACTCAGTATCACTTGGACGGGAGATGGGCAGTGGAGAGGGGGGCGATGGGTGGTGTGGTAGCGTAATCCTCCTCCTCCTCGGTTCACCTGGTGACAATGGGTGGCCGGCACTAGTGCCACTGGAGGAGCGGGCGGTGGGGTCGCAGGCATCCTCCTCTGTATCTCAGACACCAGCGTGTGTAGGGTCGAGAGGATGTCCAGTGAAAGGTCTCTAGGTGGTAACTGGGGCACAGGACTAGGGTCCGGGTGCTCCTTGTCCGAGGGCCCCTTGTCATCCTGGGGCCCCGTATCATCTCAATCGACGGTCTCCCCATCGTCGCCAACATCAGCGTTTCCGTAGTCATCCCACTCATGAATGGTATGGATGGAAACAATTTCATCCTCCTCAGCCAAAGAAATGTCAGTTCCCTGAAGGGCTTCACTGCCCCCCTCCCTCCATCTCCCCTTCGGGTCCAGAGGGTTCGGTCTCAGGCCGGGTCCAGCATCCTCTTCTCCAGGGTCTACACAACTGGCTTGTTCGAAGCCTCCCTTGTGGGAGGAAATGACACCCTTGCCGGGGCAACCTGCGGGTCAGCTCCTACAGCCTTTGAAAGCAACGCCACCACCACCTCGAGGGAGGGTGACTATTTCACCTGTGGTGCACCTGGGCCTGCACGGAAAGGCCGGACTCCTCGTCTTGCTTGGTCTTCACCTTCACGGCCGTGTCGGAAGCCTTGTCCTATTTAGCCTTCTCAGACCAGTCTCCATTTGTCTCCTTTGGCCTTCTCCGTCACGGGAAGGCCGGACACCGTAGCCCGCTTGGCCTTCAACTGCCTGGCCTTCTCTGGGTTCTCCTTCAGTTTATCCAGGTTATCTGACTTCCTCTTGGATGAAGAACCAGAGGGTTGACTGGAGAACAATGTAGATGGGGATGACAATCATGCCCTGCCCGTCGCGGGACCCACAGCAGCGGCAACGCCGACGGAAGCGGACTCACAGTGCTTGGCCTTTTGTTGGACCCCAACAGATGGGGCGCCCTCAAAGGATTTAGAAGCCCCCTCAGGTTTCCCGGATTCGGGAGAGGCATGCCCGAGGATACCATCCAGTGCAGGGACCTTGGACTGCAGCCACAATTCCAACCGTTGGTGCCGATCCTTCAATGTGCGCTTCGAGAAGCCACAGCAAATCACACAGTTGTCCTCCTTATGTGTCGGCTGCAGGCAATACAGACACTAGGAATGCTGGTCGTCTCTGCATACATTGCGAAAACCGCCGTCGGAGCAAAGCTTGAAGAGGAAAGCGCCATCCTTCTCGTTCGACTTGATCCACATGTTGTAGGCCTGAAGAATCTTCTGGGAGCCTCAGAGAAGAACACTCAATGAAAATTGCCCTGGAGGGGTGCCCAAAAAATGGATCCCCGCTCGTCAGAAGGTTGATCGATTGAGGACGTGGGCTCAATTGACCGAAAAATAGAGTTTAACTTTCAAAAAGCAAAAAACGCAGCAAAAAGCTCTAAGAGTGAAGCACGAGGACTCCCAACACTTGAACGTGTGGTAACAATCTGAAGATGCCTGCCAGAGCAGGGGCTTAGGTAAACGGCAGTCATTGGATGGGGGCAGTATGACCCAGAGCTCAGTGATTGGTTTATAAGAGAAAGATAATTTAGAAACAAAACAGTTTTTTCTTTTACCGAGGATTCCCAGCCTGATGACAGGGAATATTCATGAGCATGTGAATCCATGCCAGACCCCATGCTGGAGAAGGCGGCGATATCCCCAAAGCCAAAGTCAGCCCCTTTTAGGAAGAAGTACTTTTCGTTGATGTGTCAGCATCCATTGACCAAGACACAGGTGAAAAACATTAGAGCGGCAGTGGTGCGCCAAGAAGGAGAGAATGAAACATTGGTCATGAAAACCCACCCATACAGGCCCCCTTCCCCTTTGTTTTCACTACACTTGAATGTTCCGAATGTCACAAGGCCTAGTTGGACCGCTTCTATGTATTCATTGTCATTATTATTCTTTTACTTTCTCCATTGTTTCCTTCCCTTTTGCCTTGTGGCGCCTTGAAACATTGTTCTGTTGTATAGGCGACATATAAATATCCAATAAAATAAATAACATGACATCGCTAGTAGTCATTTTTCATAGTATTAAATGGCCAATAAAAAAAAAAAGTGTATAAATTAAAAAAGTGTATAACTTAGTATAAGTGTGTTCCTTGACTTTTCACTGTCAGCCTCATCACGAGTTTGGCGGTAACCCTTAAATGCGGCGGTAACGCTATTACCGCTGCATTTAAAGGTCCCCCAAATTACAGGCTTGGGGAATTTACCCACTGCAATGTTGCCGATTTTCAGCACCATTACCGCTGGCGGTAATAGCGCCGTACATTGCCCATGGGGCCCAATGGGGAATGAGAAATTCCCGAATGGGCCCAATGGTGAATGGGGACTTACCATTCTGGCAAACCCGCGATCCAGCGCCAATAGCGCCGGGGGGGGGGCGCGCGGGGGTTGTCAGTATTGCTAATAGCCCCGGCAGTGATACCGCCAGGGTTAGCGCCCAACTCGTGATGAGGCCCTTTGTGCATTTATTGAGGACCCATTACCAGGCTCACCTCTCCAGAGACTTAGCCTTGACCACTCTCGCTTTGCTATGTTGAACTGGTTTGGCTATAGCTCCCAGAGTTGTCCCTGTCATTAAACTAGGTTGTCCTTCTATACAACTGTTCAGCAGGCCACGATATGTAAAATCAGTCATAACAAAGAGGAACGCATCAAGACACCTCGTCCCACCTTTGGAATGTTCTTTCAGGAGCTCTTACCGAAAAGAGTCACGGATGAAGCAGCATTTCCACCAATGACCCAGGTCTGAGCACTCTAGGCTGAGATTATGGGGATCTGCCGCCACTTAGTGACCACTGCAGGAAGCACACAGCACAAAACCTTTGTTCTCCAGCAGATGAAAAAGGCAGACCGGGGTAACTGGGCAAGAGGTTTAAGGGAAAATCGACAAAGGGCAGGGAAAACACCCAAAAGAGTTACCGAATATCCTATCTCGACCCTGTGGGGGAAAAGACTGATGGCGGGACACTGCAAGACAGAGTCAAGGCCACACCCCCGCCTAAACATGAAAGGACAAGATTTTTCGTACTACAAAAAAGTGCTATGATCGCCCTCCCGAAGGACAAAATGTCCCAGAGGTATAGATGAGTTTGATTTCTTGTATGGAGATAACTATAAAATTGTTGCAGCAATGAAGTAACTGCTGAGTACACTCTGAAAACGCTTCAGCTTACAAATGTCTGTTAAGCTCAAGGCACGTTCAGGAATCACAAAAAAATATTGCCAGTCCACAGAGTAAGGAAAAGGTGAATATCGGTTCATAGTATGTTGTAAGATGGCCTCACAACTGAAGGCAATCAAGGCAAAGTGTACAAAACTAGTGAGGCTTACCTTAAACTTAGGCACCGGGAGTGACAGGTCTCTGTGCTTGGTCCAGATCCGTCGTGCTCTTGGATCACGTACTTCAAGTAAAGGCAAGTACCCAGATTCCTGAAGAAGAACATGGAGATGTCACATTCCAAAAGAAAAGCCATCAAGAACTGTCATACTACAGATGGAAAGTTACTCACCGTAGTGACTATTGTACCCCTGGTCCAGTCTCCGCCCCCCCCCCTGCACCCTCAATATGATTGCAGGTACTGCAAGAGAGATTTGGTGTACAGCAAAAAATTCCATCAAACTTGATTCGTCACATACGTGGCCTCGCCCCTACAAACGCCACCACTAGCCTCAACAACCAATCCTTCCCCCCCCCCCCCCCCCCCCCCCCATCAGCTAGGCCACAACCGACTACCAGTTTAGCAGGGAACATGCAATGACGTATGGAGGAAGGAGACTATGGATTAGGAGTAACAGTCACTATAGAAGTAACTTTTTCTTACTTCTAGATCACATTCCCCCTGCTTCCATATTGGTAGAAGGGACTGCTTGACCAAACCAAGCTTCCGCTTGAAGAGGGTGAAATATTCCAGTGGTTTGAACACAAAAATTCCTGATGCCTGGAACAAAAGTCCACAGGGCATCAATTATGTCAAGAAGTACTAGGACAATAATGCACAGCTACAGATACTCCGGGCCGGTGGTTATGGTCAATGTGGGAAGTTGAGGCTAAAACTCCACTCCTCTCCTCTCTAGATTGGTGCAGTCGCTCCCCCATTGCAGATCAGAGTATAAGGGGAAGAATCCAGAGCACAGTCTATTGGGATGGGTGGCCTGAGGTGAAAGTAGCTCAAGAGGAGGTGCTTGTGAGAGTTAAGGGGCGACAGAATGTGGTAACTTCAGAAGGACTGTTGCAGGAGGCAGTGAGAACAAGATAGGGAATTAAAGGCAAGTTGAGGTGGTAGGAATGAGGGTGCAGAAGGAGGTGGTGGAACCCAAGGAAGAGGTGATGAGACGCCTGGAGTGACAACAGGGGCTATTGAGAACGGAATATACCGAGGTGGAGGGATTAGTGAAGGTGATATGGAGGAGAATTTTAAGTGCCACATCAAGGGCAGATTTAGAAAGTCATTGGGCAGAGACACCAAAGCAGACCAAATGGTTACACCCCGAGAGGTTGTTCGAAAGATAATTACCTTTTTGGCTAACCAAGGTTATCATCACTTGGCCCAATGAAAGCAGTTGTCAAAATGTCTGCTAATTTGTAGCAATCATCATCATCAGCTACTAAAAGAAAGAGGGGTGCGGAAACACTAAAACCCGACTTGGGTTGGCTAAGAGGCCCTTGGGAATTCATAACTAAAGGAGCAGGCCAGGGTCCTCGCTCATGCCTAGGCTTATGGATACTGCATAAGTAATTCATAAATAACTCAATTCAACCCACATTGAAGGTTCTTAGTAGACAATTAGTACAAAAGTATACAATTAGTACAAACTCATTTCAAAGGTCATATAGGTATTGACTGAATTATGAAGTCCCCAAGTTAACAACTCTTATGCATTGGGTTTCTTGTTTCTTTTAGTCAGGCTAATACATCTGGAGGGAAAAGGGTTATCCTCAGATTGCAGTGCCTTGGGAATTGTAATTATCTGTGAACTTCTTGTTTCCGCTATTAAGGAATTAAAAAAGAAGAATGCATGTTCCCAAATGGAAAATATGCTGTGAGGCTTGTGATGCGTTTGTCTTTAGTACATTGGTAATGTCAGAGCTCTGCCTGGGACCAAGAAGGTTGCCAATGCCATGTGTTGTAGTTCACCAACTTGTATTATGCATAGGTTACAAGCACGGTCAACTTAAATGAAAATGTGATAGTTCCCTAAACAAATGTCAGGGTGGTTCTCTCTTGGATGGGATTGGGTCACGTTCACCCTTAGACATCATCCCCATTCCAGAGGTTTTTCCCCTGGCTGTGGGTTCATAGGACTTCCCGGTGGGGTCTCTGTCCCCCCATCCCCAATGGCAAACCTGGCGTTTCAGCAGGACGGCACACAGGGTGAGGTATTGGGCTTTCTGTTGTTCAGGGTGACAAAAAAGGTAAAAGTGAGGAGGGGTCACTAGCCCCGATAGAATGGCGTACAATAAAAGGGGCTAAATGGAAGGAAAAAAAAAGAAAAAAAAAAAATATGATGGGTTTGAAAGGCTGCGGTATGTATGGGATGGAAAACACTGATCCATCAGGTCCCTTTCCCTTATCCAATTTTTCAAATGGATTGTGTGCTCCCACGTATTCCTCATCTTATATCTCCTTCCAGCGTCGGAATTTCTTTTTTCCGGTAGAGGGTGCGATTCGATTTCCTTCAAAGGCCTTCGTCCCCCCTCAAGGTTGACGTCATTGACCGTATTAATAGCACATACAGTGCCCATTACTTCAGTTCTGTTTTTTGGCTGTCAACACAGATACAGCAGAGTTGTTTGTCGAAACGACGTTTGTCAAAAATGTCTCCTTCCTCTACCCCAAAGACTGGGTTTAAAAAAAATTCAACTTTGGGTCAAAAATGTCGATTACCGCCTCTCATCGCATTTGTTTGTGATGCCTTGGCACTGACTACAAGATGGCTGACTGTGGATCCTGTAAATCCATGACTGGGAAGGTTCTCAAGGAAGGAAAGGGGAAGCTTGCTGCGTGTAGGCCCCCCTTCCAAGAGACATTTGTCAGACGATTGGAGGGGTGAGTCACCATTCCTGTTTATCATAGAGAAAAATCAAAGAAACTATATCATAGGTCTCCATCCTCTTCCTCCCACTCCTTGCCTGAATGCAGAGTAGCCTGTACAGGTAAGTTGGCTTCGAAAGAGGAATGGGAGGCCTTTAGAATCAAAATTATGAAAATCTTCGAAAAGGTTGCCCGACCCCCGCAAAAGAGATGAAGATCAAACAACCGTGTTACGCCTTCCAAGGCAGATAAGGAGGCGAAAAAGCTAAAACTCATTCGCCCTCGAGCTCTGGTGAAAGGCCGCTGACCCACGAGCGCCCCTGAGGCCTCAACTCGAGGAGGAGCCCAGTCCTCAACCCTCAGATTCCTTCTAGTTGTGTGTCGAGATTGTTGAGGCCAGTGCAGTCTATGTTGAAGCCTTCGATGCCCTCGAAGGAAATCGAGAAATCTGTCAAGCCCTTACTGAAAAAGACATTTTTCACATCCATTTCCTCTATATTTGAGGAATATGAACCCTCAGCGGAGGACACTACACCTTTTGGCCTGGAATACGGAACACCCAATGTTCCTGAAGCTTTAGTATCTGAGCAGTCAAGGATACAAGACTTGCATAAGAATCTTCAGTGTGCAAGTGGCTTGGACACTTCCCCTGGAATTGAGTTAGTAAGTCTAACCAGTCGAACCAGTCTGATCACACTGAGGCGTCTTACAGACAACTCATTAGGGCTCGGGGAGACAAGCTGCAGCCTTTGAACAGGATGACCCAACGGACCTTCTAGAGAAGGGTCTACAAAAAACATGTTTTTCCATTTCAGTTCGGCTCTACAAAAAAGGGTACAGGCTAACTGGGAGACCTCTGATCACAAACCCAGCCTTCAGTAAAAATCCGACTAAAAAATACAGACCCTCAAGCATTTATCCGGAGTATCTTTCAAGGCACCGTAACCCGGAAAGCCTCGTACAGGCTGCTACATCTACTTCAAGACAGATAGCTTACCCTACCATACTTCCAGACAGGGACGACAAGCGTTTCTACGTACATGCTAAAAACTTTTTTTCAGCCAGTAGTATAGCTTTAAAGCTACTTCAGCTGCATCAAAACCACTCTGAGGCCTTAATCCACAGGACTGCGGTAGGAGGCAGACTCCCTCAACATCTGGAAGACTGGCACGGTATTACTTCTGATGCTTGGGCATTGCAAACAGCCCAGGATTACTGCTTCCCCCTTTTAAGACCTCCGGATCATCCACCAGAGATCCTTTCCTCGTACAGGTGGTTTCCGGTCTGCTAGAGAAAAGTGCTATAGAACCAGTACCTGTGATGGAGAAGAACAGGGTGGTACACCCTTTTCTTTTTGATCCCCAAAAAAGATGGTGGTTTGAGACCCATTTTGGCCTAAAGAGTACCTCAGGAAGGGAGTAGTTTCTTACCTGTAACTCCATTTCTCCAGCATTGGTATCTTTCATGGAATCACATGCTTAGAATATTCCCCGTCGTCAGGCTGGGAATCCCCGGTACATTATATAGACCCTTTCCCGTAGGAAAACTTTTTCGACGCTATACGTCCTATCCACCTCGTTTTGTATCATGCGTGCCCGCGCCGTCAGGACGCCATGATATAAATACAGGACCCGCCCCCGCGCTCCCTCAGATTTCGGCCCCCAAAGTAGTGGGGGGAACCAGATTGCATGCTCAGGGGAGGCAGGTGGGCGCATGTGAATCCATGAAAGATACCAATGCTGGAGAAATGGAGTTACAGGTAAGAAACTACTCCCTTCTCCAGCATTGGATCTTTCATGGATTCACATGCTTAGAATAGATTACATAGCAGTACCATCCCGAAAAGAGGAGGCGTGCATGCAACTCACATACTTTCCTCACAATGTCCATTCCCTATGGTCGTGTACCCATCAGCAATAGTTAACATAGAAAACGAACAATATTCAATCATAATTGTAACAAGATCTAACCCCTCAACCGGGGCGTACCTTATTGGAATAGGTGTCGAAGCACCGCCTGTCCCATCCGAGTATCTTCGGCATGCTGTAGTGGCAGGCAGTAATGGCGGGTAAAAGTGTGTGTAGCCGCCCAGGTAGCCGCCATGCAGATGTCCCCCAGAGGGACTCCAGACCACAGCGCCGTCGACGATGCCGCCGCTCTAGTTGAATGAGCTCTTGGGCGTCGCAGAAGAGGCTTACCAGCCTTGGAATGGCAGTACGAAATGGTAGACTATACCCATCTTGACAGTCCTTGCTTTGAAATAGCTTTGCCTTTAGCACCCAAACCATAGGCCACGAACAATTGCCTCGTTGTCCTGAAAGGTTGCGTGCGATGCAGATAAAACTTGAGAGCCCTTTTCACGTCTAATGTGTGTAACGTGCGCTCCGCTCCCGAGCATGACTCTGGAAAAAACGTAGGTAAGACAATAGAAGAATGTTTATGGAACACTGAAGGAGCTTTCGGTATGAACTGTGGGTTAGTGGCAAGGACCACTTTGTTCTTGAAAAATCTTAAGTATGGTGGGTCTACCATTAGAGCTTGGATTTCCGAAATACGTCGTGCTGAAGTGATGGCCACCAGGAAGGCCAATTTCCACAACAGAAACTTTAGAGACGATGACGACATTGGTTCAAAAGGAGGTTTCATAAGAGACGCTAACACCAGATTGAGGCTCCACACCGGAGGAAATCTCTTCTCGGGAGGGAAACTCCTAAACAGACCCTTAAGGAAGTGCTTAATCAGGCGATCGCTGAATAATGGTGCGGAATGTCGTTGACGTGTAAACCTGGAGATGGCGGCCAGGTGTACTTTTATCGACGACACCGATAAGCCCTTTTGAGCTAAGAACAGTAAGTATGGAAGGAGCTGTTCCGGCGTAATCGACTGCGGAACCAGACCTGGGTGATCCCCCACACCACTGACAGAAACTCCTCCATTTGTACGAGTATGAAGTGTTTGTGGAAGGTGCTCTTGCCGCTTGCAGAATACGGCGACACTCCTCCGGAATCGTTAGCTGACCAAATTCGGCGAAGTCAGGAGCCAAGCCGTCAACTTGAGGCTGTCCGGGTCGTGATGCCAAACAATACCCTCCTGTCGAGACAGAAGGTTGGGGATCTTCCTGAATCTCATTGGCTCCGCCGCCGCCATGTGCAGCAGGTCTGAAAACCACACCTGTCTGGCCCAATACGGGGCCACCAGAATCACCCGACATGGGTACTTGAGGATCCATTGCAAAGTCCTGCGGATGAGAGGAAATGGAGGGAATGCGTACAGGAATTTGTTCGTCCATGGGAAAGAGAACGCATCCCCCAGTGAGTCCTGCTGAGGCCACCTGCTTGCATACTGCGGGCATTTCCTGTTGTCCTTCGTCACGAACAGATCGATGGAAGGATGTCCCCACTTCTTGAATACATGTTGTAGTTGCTGGTCGTTCAGCACCCATTCGTGAACTTCGTTCATTTCCCTGCTGAGGGCATCGGCCTCCACATTTCTCACACCTGGCAGGTGGAACGCCAAGATTTGCATGTTGTGTTGCAGGGCCCAATGCCAGATTTTCTGAGCCTCCATCGACAGGGACCTGGAACGTGTTCCTCCTTGTTTCCGTAGGTAAAACATTGTAGTCGTGTTGTCCGTCATGACACGCACCACGGAGTCTCTCAATTGAGGAAGAAAAGATTTTAGAGCCCACCGCACTGCTCTCAGTTCTAGCAGGTTGATATGCAGGGAGGACTCTTGTAACGACCACCGGCCTTGTACCTGTAACGTATCAAGATGAGCTCCCCATCCCCTCAGCGATGCATCCGTCACCACCGTCTTCTGGAACTCCGGTTCCACCAGAGGCATTCCTTTCATTAAATGAGTAGAAGCTCTCCACCAACATAGTGCTTGTACCAGTTGTTCGTCGATGATCAGTCTGTCGGACCAGCGACCTTGGCTCTGCGCCCAACGGTCCGCTAGAAATTCCTGGCAAGGCCTCATAAACAGACGGCAGTTGTTTATCAACGGAATGCAGGATGACATGGTCCCTTAGCAGGGACATGTATTTGCGCACCGACACCCTGGTACCGCATCTCCATTCCGACGCCTTGCTTTGTAGCTTCTGTATCCTTTCGCTGGATGGTCTTACAAGGCTTGTGTGCGTATGAAACTCCGCTCCTAGAAAGACCAAGGTCCTCGAAGGCTCTACGGAGGACTTGCTGAAGTTTATCGCGAAGCCCAGTTCCTGTAAGAGGGACATCGTGGCCCCCAGACTGTTTCGTGTTTGCTCCATGGACGACCCTCTGACCAGCCAGTCGTCTAGATAGGGATAGACATGGTGACCGTCCTTCCTTAAATGGGCCGCTATAGGGGCCAAACACTTGGTGAACGTCCTGGGGGAGGACTTGAGACCGAACGGGAGGACCTTGAACTGAAAATGCTTTCGCCCGACGACGAATCTTAAATGTCTCCTGTGTCGTGGACGTATTGGGATGTGAAAATATGCGTCCTGAAGGTCTAGCGACGACAGATAATCCATGGGTTGCACTGACCTGATCACCTCCTGGAGCTTTAGCATTTTGAATTTTAAGCTCTTTAGCCATTTGTTGAGTACCCTCAGGTCGAGAATAGGCCTCCATTTTCCATTTGGCTTCTTGACAACGAAGAACCGGGAATAAACCCCTTGTCCTTCCTGTGCCACAGGAACCCGTTCTACCGCTCCTTTTTGTAGCATAAGCGCCACCTCTTGTATTAGAACTCGAAGGTGGGGCTGGGCCGAAAACACTGGCGGAAGACTTGGAGGCTTGTTTTTAAATTGCAGCGCATGACCCATGCGAATCGTGTCCAGAACCCATCGATCTGTGGTGATGCATTTCCATTGGTCGATATGATGAGAGACTCTACCCCCCCAGGACGTTCCGAAGGCCGTCAACTGTTAGACCCACTAACAAAACTTTTCAACCACATAAGGGAAAACGGAACGGTTATACCGGACATGGCAAACTCAACCACAGTCCTGATCCTTAAACCCGGGAAAGATCCTACAGAATGCACAAGCTACAGACCGATCTCATTGCTCAAGAGCAATGCCAAACTTTACACAAAAATCCTTGCAACTAAGCTGGCCAAAGTATTAGCCAAAATTATCCACGAGGACCAGGCAGGGTTTATCGTAGGAAGGCACACGCAGGACAACATTAGGCGAGCGGTGGATATGATAGACCTAGGGACTAGGACAGGACCGAAGTTTTCTACAGCAGCCCTAGACGCACAGCGGGCGTTTGATAACCTAGACTGGACTGGACATACCTAAACCTGGTCCTGGCGAAATATGGCTGTGATCCCACATTTGTTAAGATGGTGCGAGCTAACTTCTAGCTCCCCTCAACAACCTTTATGGTCAATGGAAGACCCACAACAAGAATACCAATACGTTGGGGTAAGCGACAGGGCTGCCCGCTATCCCCCCTGATCTTTGCAATGGCAATGGAACCAGTAGCAGAAATTGTAAAACAAGATCCAGAAGTAAAGGGGGATTGTGGTGGGGGGGAATAACACAAGATCGCATTATATGCCGATGATATCTTACTGTCCCCTTAAAGATTCCATTACCTCGCTCCCCAAAGCATTGGAGAGGTTATGGGAGTTCGCTGAGATATCTGGGTTCACCATTAACTACACCAAATCAAAGGCCCTGAATCTGACAGAGAAAAAAGGGGTGGTTGAAGTAATAAAGACAATACCCACTAATCTGGGAACCAAAGGCCATAGAACACCTATGCATTTTACTAACAAAAGAATACAAACATCTATATTGGGCAAACATAACGCCACTATTGAAAAAGTTAAAAGAAGACTTACATAGATGGGACGCCCAGGAACTTGCACGCATTGTCACACTCAAGATGATGCTGCTAGCCAGTCTATTGTACGTGGTTAGCTCCCTTACCATTGAAATTCCCCTTAAGAGATGAGCAAGGCTCTGCAAAAAGAAGTGGTCGCCTTCGTGTGGCATGGGTAAAAATCTAGAATACAAAAAAAGTGTCCTGACCAGACCACCTTTATTGGGAGGACTTGGGGTCCCTGACATCGAGAGATATCTTGGCCGCCCGAATAGCACCAATGCTGAAATGGATGGGAGGGAACGCCCTTAATGGGTGGATGGGAATAGAGCAAGGAGTGACAAACATCCCCCCCTAGGAACATTACATGCACTACGGACAGGGGAGGAGAAGGACAGCTACTGCAAGCTACCCAAGTATCACTGAGGGGATGGGATAAAGCACTCACGAAGCGTCACATTACACCAGGCCTAGGACCCTTTACCCCAATGGTGCACAACCTAGATTTCACCCCGGGCATGCGGGGCTGGTTCTGGGAAAACTGGGGACAAGCACGGACGATCCATTTGGGAGATTTCTTTCAGGAGGGAACCCATTTGGTATTCGAAGACTAAGCAGAAATTTAGCATTGGAGAAAAAAAAGATACGCATACATACAAATAAGGTGCTGGATCTCTCAGGAGGTTAAAAAGGCAGCTACCAGAGCCCCGGTGGGACTGAGCTCAGCCTGTAGGAAGGTGTACCGGCGAAAGCACTAGCAAAAATGTACAGATTAATAGATAAAGCACAAATCGAGGAAAAAATGTCATACAAAGACAATTGGGAGGGGGATTTGGGCACCCCCATTACAGAAGAGGAATGGGGACAAATATGGAAGAGGGCACAAAAACCATCCAAGTGCACTGCAGTCAAGGAGACAAAATATACACCAGGTGGTACCTAACCCCACATAGGCTGCACAAAATGAATCCCTCATTCTCTCACCCCAAAACTGCTTGGGGCGATGTGGAAACATGGGAAACTTGTATCAGATGTGGTGGACCTGTCCCAAGGCTGTGATGTATTGGAAATCATTTTTGGGACATATAAAAGAAATGACAGGGAGAAAACTCCAATGGGACCCAAAAGGTAATGCTGTGGGGAGCTGAAGTAGAAGGAATATATATGTGGCGACAGGAAATAATGCTGCCCTCATCATTGAATTATTAATGGCAGCCAGGATGACCCTGGCCCAAAGCTGAAAAAACCAAGAGGGTCTAGTGATGGCATGCTGGTGGGTCAAAATATGGACCATTTTAGCAATGGAAAAAGTGGGAGCCCTGAGAGAGGGAAAGCATCGGAAATGTTTGGCAGTACGGGACCCATTCATAGACTATCAAAGATAGGGAAGCTTACTACTACACACCAAGGCTAATGAGAGCGATCCTGAACTGAAGCCTCTAAGATGGGCGAGGTGAAGAATGGAACTATAGACAAAGCCAAGGTAATCGAGTACTCTAAACGATGAACAAACCACAGACGAGATCAACCATCGACGTGGATGTCAGAACCATCCCAGTTAAGGGGTCGGGGGGGGGGGGCGAGGGAGGGGATAAAGGTTTCTAATGTTATCATTATGTCCAGCTAACTATCACCCAATTTCCATTACTCCCTTTCTTGGCAAACTCCTGGAAAAGTTGGCCATCTCTCAGCTTAACCTTCATTCCAATTCTGTTGGCTGTCTCCATGGCCACCAGTCTGGCTTCAGAGCTGCCAGAAGCACGGAAACTGCTCTCCTAAACATCCGTGAAGATCTGCTCTCCAACCTTGACTCTAACATTCCATCTGTCCTCATCCTCCTCGATCTCTCTTCTGCCTTTGTCACGGTCAACCGTACCATCCTGCTCAACCGTCTCCGTGAAAACCTGGGTATCACTGATCAGGCTCTGGCCTGGCTGACCTCTTTCCCCTCAGATCGACCCTCCCAGGTCCAACTTGGGTCCTTCCTTTCATCTATCTTCCTCTCTACCTGTGGTGTTCCCCATGGGTCTAACCTCTCACCCTGGCTTTTCAACCAATACCTGGCAACTCTCGCCCACTGCATTGCCATTTTCTGCTCAGATTTACAGTGCTACGCTGACGACACTCAACTCATTTTCAAGCTGCCCTCTGCCACCTCCTCTCCCTCTCTCATCTCGGATTGCCTAACTGCCATTCAAGATTGGTGTGCCGCCAATGATCTTTGTCTGAATGCCAGCAAGACTGAGATCCTCCTCATTGGGACACCTTCACCATCCTGTCCCCTCACTCTCTGACCGGCCTCCCTTGGCCCTCCTCCTACCCCTACCTGCGAAGCTAAGAACCTCGGGGTCATCTTTGACTCCACCCTTTCCTTCTCCGCCCACATCTCTGAGAGGTCTCTAAAAAGTCAAATTTCCGACTGCACCTCCTCAGAGGTACTCTGCCTTTCCTCTCCTTCCCCCAGAAGCTCATGGTATCTCAAGCTCTGGTTCTCTCTAGCTTGGACTATTGTAACAGCCTCTTTCTAAATCTACCTGCCTCTACTCTCCGCCCTCTGCAACTAATCCAGAACAGGACCGAGACTTGTCCTTGGCCTCAAGCCCTAGGATCGTATCTCTCCAGCTCTGAAATCTCTCCACTGGCTCCCAGTGGATGCAGGGATTAAATTCAAAACCCTCTGCGTTGTCCACAAGGCTTTCTGGGGCCTGGGTACAAAATACCTTCAGCTATCCCTCTGCAAATACCTCCCCTCTCAAGCTCTTCGCTCCTCTACCTCCAACTCATTCAGGGTCAGTCGTTTTTCTAAGAAACGAGCTGGGGGTAGATCTCTGTCTTCGGCTGGGGCCTCCCTCTGGAACAGCCTCCCTGCCACTCAAACTTGAGGAGAACCATCTCCGGTTCCGGAAGCACCTCAGGACCTTCCTCTTTTCTTCTGCCTTCGCTCCCCCTCTCCCCTGCTGATCTGTTCTCTTGGCACCGTGTACCTGGCCACCCTCTGTCTTTTGGGCCCAGGTACCTGCTCATCCTGCCACCCTTCCGCACTGCCTCCGGGCCACCCCTTGCATTGGGGTCTGTATCTGTACCCATACAGCCCCTCCTTTTTCTTCCTGCACTTATCAGACCTACCCTATCTGCTGCCTTAAACCTAGCACTTGCAAATTGCTGGCTGCATTACCACTGTTTGTTGTCTTTATTTATCTGTTTCTCCTCTGCTTCGCACTTTTCACCTCTCCCCCTGCCATGCACTTGTCCCCTCGCCCCTCTCCCATGCACTTGTGCGTTCTCAATGACACTGGGCATAGTAAGATCGCTGTTTGGTTCTCCCCTCTTCCCCTCCCTTGCCTTGTCGCACTCTGAAACACTTGTGTACGAGCGCAATAGAAATAAAATATCAATCAAAAAATATCAATTATGGTTACACTCTGAGAATCTATGCGCAATTGCTACCTCGACTTAAATTGCTATGATATGGTAAGTTACAGAGAATTGAGCTTGTGATATTCCGATGACTAGTAACCCCATTTGTTTGCAAAAAATTAAAATAAAGTTTGGAGAAAAAAAACGTTACGAACAAAGAAAAACAGGCAAAAACATGTAGATGCCTCAAATTGTGCTGCAACCGGTAAAATTAATGGCAAAATCATTTCACAAAGAATACCCAGATTGGATGTAAATGCAATCAATATTTAAATTGAATTAATGTGGGAGATTGACATCAGGTACACTGCATGGAGCTTGGTTTAGGATATAATGGGAAGAAAAAAAACACTAAACTCATGGCCTGGCTATTGAACTGAGAAAGCAGCGAGGTGGTGTCAATTGCAGGCTTTACCTCAGAGGCCTTTGCTTTCTTCTTGCTGAAAAGTGGTCAGTCTGCCGAAGCCACCCTCCTGCGGTAGAATACCATCCAGTTTGTTAGCCCCAAAAAACAGGGACCACACAGAGGGTAAACCCAACTGGAAAAACCCTTTTTTTAAAAATGTAATTTTGTTTGTTTATATAGCACCAGCAGCTCGCAAGCATCAAGGCGCTGACATATACACGAAGAGACAAAACATAAATCACAGGACAAGGCGCTCATTAAGGGAATCAGTTTCTTATGACCAGTTTATACTCAATAAATACAGGATGCAGGGTCCAATAGGCGAGAATACAGTAAAGACGGCGAAGGGCTGGAGGCAGCGAGGGACAGGGAACAAGGAAGACAGTCATTAGTACGAAAGGCAAACCCAAAGCAGAATGTCAAAATGACAATGGCAGAAAAAGAACAAGTTACTTGCCCCTGGTAACGTTCTTTTGAGTGGATGTTACTCCTTATCTTTTGATATCTTTTCCAGCTGCAGCTGCTTCAGAAAATATTTTGGTAGAGGGCGCTGTGCGTCGTTTCCGTCGACTCAATGTCCCTCGAGGACCTCGGTCTCAAGGTCAAGGTCATCAGTATGACAACGCATCACTTACCGTAAAAGCATTTCTGATGGTTGTATCTGCTTAGATTCACATGCTGTGCATAGTCCGACATCCAGTGGCCACTGGAGTATTGCATTTTGTTTTTCGTAGTCGAAAAGGGGACGTCGACAAGGCGTGTCTGTAACACTATCCCTATAGTGACGTGCAGTGTACCCACAATCCCTCACGCGTCGAGGTCCCTCGGTTTGTATTTTTTCTGCCCTGAGCGAGCCTATTAGACGTGAGTGAGTACAGAAAAGAGAGATATAGAAGAAAGTCTATGTTGCTTCCATCCGAGCGGGGAGGAAGGGTGGGCACATGCGACTCTAAGCAGATACAACCATCAGAAATGCTTTTACGACAAGTAATGCATTGTCTTCTGATGTTTGTTAATCTGCTTAGATTCACATGCTGTGCATAGACTAGCGAGCAGTACCCGGAGTTGGAGGTGGGTTGTGAGAAGGAACAGTAGAGAAAAGATGTCTTAATACTGCTTGTCCCACCTGGGAATCAGATCTAGAGTGAGCATCTAGACAGTAGTGTTTTGTAAAGGTGTGAACAGAACTCCAGGTTGCCGCTTTGCAAATGGACTCAAGAGGGACATTTGCAATGAAAGCTATGGAAGCCCTGGTGCCTCAAGTGGAGTGTGCTCTTGGCTTGAAGGGTAGTTCTCTCTTAGCAAGAGAGAAACAGAGTGATGCATTGTACAATCCATCTAGAAATAGTGGATTTTGAAACTGCATCTCCTTCTCTTCCTGCTGCCACTGAGACAAAGAACTGATTAGTCTTTCTCAATGGTCTAGTTCTTTCCATATAAAACATCACTGCTCTGCGAACATCCAGTTTATGCAGGCTCTTCTCACCTAAGTTTGAAGGATTTTGAAAGAACGTTGGTAGTTCTATTGACTGGTTGACATGGAATTTAGAGATAAATTTTGGTGCAAACCTAGGATGTGTGCGTAGAACCACCTTATCCTTGTGAACTGTAACAAAGGGGTCTAGTACAGAGAGCGCTTGTAGTTCACTTACTCTCCTAATGGAGGTGATGGCTATTAGAAAAGCAGTCTTAAGAGCGAGGTCTTTAAGTGTTGCTTTGTGCATAGGTTCAAAGGGAGACCCCATGAGCCTGTTTAGTACCACATTTAGGTCCCATCCGGGAGCGGGGTTAGCTATGGGAGGGTGGATCCTCTTCACTCCTTCCATGAAGGCATTAATAACTGGGACTTTCCACCATGACACTAAGTTGGGAAGTGGTGTATGCGGAAAGTGCAGCTAAATGGACTTTAATAGAGTTAAACACCAAGCCTGAGTCTAGTAGGTGAGTCAGGTACAGAACAATTTGTGTGGGAGAGCAGTCAACTGCTCCCCTACAAATGACAAATCTTTTCCATTTGCTAGAATAACAGTGACAAGTGTTAGGCTTTCTAGCCTCCCTGAGAATGACCATGCATCTCTGCGGGAGTTGTAAATGTCCAAATTCTATGATGTCTGCAGCCAGGCTGCTAAATTCATGGTCTGAGGGCATGGCTGTAGTGTCCTGCCCTTGTCCTGTGACAGCATGTTGTACGGGCAGGGAAGTTTCACTGGGGAAGATAGGGACATCTCCATCAAGTGAGCGAACCAAGGTTGTCTGGCCCACATAGGGGCCACCAGTATCATGGTAACTTGTTCCTGGTGCATCTTGTGCACTATCTTGTTGAGAAGGGGAGTCGGGGGGGAAAAGCGTAAACAAATTTACCTGACCATGGTATCGATAGACTGTTCCCCTTGGATTGGTTCTGGGGGTACCTGAAGGCGTAATCTTGGCATTGTGAGTTCTCCAGAGTTGCGAACAGATCTATTTCTGGGAATCCCCATTGTGTGAATACGTCGAAGACGATGTCTTCGTGTAACCGCCATTCGTACTCTGAGGGGGAAGTCTCTGCTGAGTTCGTCTGCTAGCAGATTGAGTTCCCCTGGTACATGTTGTGACAGTAGGAACATGTGTTTGAGAGCCCACTTCCAGATGTTCTGGGACAGCTTGGACAGTCCTGGAGAGCGAGTGCTCCCCTGCTTGTTGAGGTAGTACATGGCTGTGGTGCTGTCCATGAGGACCATCACGGTCTTCCCTTGTAGGTGTGCCTGGAAGGCTTTCAGTGCCTTGAACACAGCTAGTAGCTCCAGTAAGTTTGTGTGCTTCGATGCTACGATAGGTGAGCCCCCCCATCCTGAGAGGGATGCGTCTGGTTAGAGTGGCTTCCACTGCAGGGGTGGCGAATGGTTTCCCTATTACCAGGTTTTCCTTCGACCACCACCGTAGTGAGAGAACCAAGGCCTGCGAGACCACCACACTAGATTGTCCCATTGTCCGCTGGCCTGACACCACTGGCTGTTGAGCCACTCTTGCATTGGGCGCATGCGCAGGCACGCGTGAGGTACCAAATAAATACATGACGCCATCATTCCTAGTAAGCGCATTGCTTTGCATACCGTCACCTCTCGACCGGCCACATATTAAGGGATTTGAAACAGCATGTTTTGGACCCTCTCGTTGGAGGGGAAGACGAGGCCGTCCTTTGTTTGATTTAGAGCCCCGTGGAATTGTTTGATCTGGCTGGGGTCTAAGCTGGACTTCTTCTCGTTGAAGGAGAAGCCCAGTTGAAAAAAGGTCTACAGTCTTTGGGTATTTGAGAAGCATGCTTCGTAAGAATCCCATGTTATGAGCAAATCGTCGAGGTAAGGGTATACTGGGATGGACAACCTGCGCAGGTGGGCCGCTGCCACTGCCAGTACCTTCGTGAATACTCTCGGCGCTGATGCTATGCCGAAGGGTAGCACTCTGAACCGGTAGTGTTTGCCCTCTATCGTGAACCTGAGGTATTTCCTGTGCGCTGGCAACATTAAAATATGAAATTATGCATCTTTCATGTCCAGTGTTGTCATGTAATCTCCCTGTGAAAGCAGGGGGATTACCTCCTGTAGAGTCACCATACGAAACTTTTGAGGTTTGACAAATTTGTTCGCTGGGCTCAAATCTAGTACAGGGCGCATGGTCAAGTCCTTTTTGGGTACAAGGAAGTACACTGAATAAATACCTTCCGTTACCTGGGATAGAGGCACGACCTCTATAGCTCCTTTTTCTAGTAGTTGGTCCACTTCTTGAAGAAGGATGGCGAGGTGTTCTGGCGACATGCGTCGTCCCCTTGGGGGTCTGTACGTAGGGGAACTGTTGAATTCTATACAGTAGCCGCGGGCTATGGTTGATAGTACCCAGCGGTCTGAAGTTATACCCTCCCATGCTGGAAGAAAGGAGGTTAACCGGCCCCCGACCGGCCCCCGACCGGCGAAGCATGGGAGGGGACCCGAATCTGAGTCATTTGGTGTTGGTGGCTTGGGAACCTCTAGGGGTGGGACCCCAATCTCTTCCCTTGCCACGACGTGGTCCTCTTTGGTTATATTGTCCACTGGTGACTTGATTAGAGGACCAGTTACCTGCAGAGTATTGCTGCTGCTGTTGTTGCGGCTGGCGTAGGCCTAGAAAAAAACGTTTGTTGCCATAACCACGTTTGTTGGGAGGCCTTGAAATTTGATCTAGTGTCTCGATTGTGTCAAATTCCTTCTTTGTGGTCTCTAGTGCCTCATCCATTGCCTTAACAAAGAGGTTTGCATCTTCTATAGGTTTGTTAATAAGAGATGCTTGTGTTTCAGTTTTAAAGCCTGAATAACGTAGCCATACATGGCGTTTGAGTAGGATTCCTTGGACTAGGGAACGCCCAGCCGTCTCTGCAGCATCCAGAGTATTTTTAATGATGCTTTGTTTGACTAAGGTCCCTTCAGTCACCGTGGCTAGAAGGCGAGTACGTAGGGGTTACGGTACCTCCTCAATGTCCTTACGTAGTTTGCTCCATTGTGCATCTGCGTAACTTGCCAGCAAAGAGGAGTTGTTGGCAATTCTTGCGGAAAAGGCAGCTGAGGCTGTAATCCTCTTTCCTAGGGCATACAATTTTTTACCCTCTTTATCTGGTGGTGCCTCGCTATTTGACAGCGGGACCCCTGCTCTCTTCCTGGTATTTGTCACCACTAAGGAGTCTGGTACAGAGTGGCCCCTGATGTATAACGGGTCCGATGGAGGACTACATTTTTCTATCCTCGGGTTGACCCCTCTGATCAACGCGGGAGTGGATAGTGAAGGAATAATTTGTTTCTTTACTGAGGCGAGGAGGGGAATGGTTTGGCTGACAGGGGGTTTTCTCCTTAATGATCTTTTCTACAAAGTCGATGTCAGGAGAAGTTTCTCCGGTCTCGATCTCGAAATGCGCTGCTGCCTTGCGTAGGAGTGCATTAAAGGTAGGTTGATCGTCGGAGATGTATTCCTAATAGGTGAGTCTTTGGGTGGGGATGGGTTTATGGCTTCAGGGTCTGGAAACGCTGATGGGGACTGCCAGGGCTGTGAAGCGCCTTCTTCTGGGTCTTCTCCGAAGCCCCCCACCCCACATCACCCATATCCGGGTTGTCTTCAAAACCTTCCTCCTCTAGGTTTTGTTCCCCTTCATTGCCTAAGAATTCGTCATCCTCCTGAAAGTGGGGGTCCTCTCCAGTGAGGTCATATAAATCTACATCCTCTTGGGGGGGAATCAAACAGCCTGGGGTCTTTGGCCCTGGGATTCTCCTGAGGTCCCTCTCTTGATCTCTTGGGTGTTGGAAGGTTCTGAGTCTCCATAAACCTCTCCATTTTGTCCATACAGAACTGGAGTCTCTCTAGGGTTTCTTGAGGTACCCTGGAGCGGTCAGAGGGAGAAAAGGGAGGGCCTTCTGTTAGAAAACGCTTCGACCTATCCCATAACGTCGAAGAGAGGTTCCCCTCTCCTTCTGAAAAGCCTTCTGGTAGGCTAGGAGTCCCTCTCGGCGGAGCGGGCGGTTCCTGCCTTCCTTCTGACCTTTTTGGCGTTTCCCGGGCCTTATGAGCTGTAACGGACGTCTCTTTCGCCGTCCGTCTCTGGGTATCGGTGGAAATAATCTGCGCCAGGCTCTCAACAACTAAACTGTCTGTCGAGGGTACCTCCGGCGTCGACGTTACAGAGTCGCTTGCTCTACGCCAACGGGCGCTCTCTGCCAGTGTGCGTCATCTGGCGGTTTAGTGATAGCGCCTTTATCTGGGGGTAGCCCAGTTGCTAGTCGCGTTTGCGGTTGTGAGGGGGGGCTTCAGACTCTTACGGTCTGAGGAGGCCGCCGGTAGGACCTGCGTCTCCGTTGGCGTTAATGCTCTCTTCGTCTTCGACGAGGAAGAGCCGTGGGTTGTGTGTTTATGGGAGTGTTTTCTGTGTGCGTCCTTGTCGCCGGGGTGTTCATCCCCATAAGCAGGGCGTGAGCCGAGCTTGTCGGGGCCGGGGACGGACGACGAGGAGCGTGAACGCTCCTTAGAGAGGTCTACGACTTCTGAAACGGACATCGGGTTGTCACATTCCTCGTCAATTTCGGCAGCGGCGTGTGATGAATCAGACCTAGACATGGCGTAGTCTGCCCACCTCTTGACCCTACGGTCTTTCAATGTCTTCGGCTTAAGGAGCTGACAGGCCGCACAGCCGTCTTCTTTGTGGTCGAGGGGCAAGCAACGGTTACACCGTTTATGCTAGTCTTTCCAGGTAAATTTGCCTTTGCAAAGCAGGCAAAACCTAAAGGTTGTCCTCTCCATAGCTGAGGAACAGATTGCATGTGACAACCCCCCCGAAGGAAAGGGAGGGGAAAGGGAAAGGCATTCTCAAAGAGAAACAATAAATGTCCCACAACCCCACTCTCCCTACTGTATTTGGCCGTCGAGGCCAGGCCACGTGTTCAGCGAACACCGAACAACCTCCTCCGAAGGCACCACCGTCGGCGATCTTGATCGGCGGTGAACAGCTTTGCAGCTATGATGCCGAAGGAGGGATGTAAGTAATAATATAAGTTAAGGGCGACCGAGGGACCTCGACGCGTGAGGGATTGCGGGTACACCGCCTTGTCGATGTCCCCTTTTCGACTACGAAAAACAAAATGCACTACTCCCCAGTGACCACTGGATGTCGGACTATCCACAGCATGTGATTCTAAGCAGATTAACAAACATCAGAAATACATATATCATGCCCAGCGCCAGTTGCCAGTTGGTTTCAGTTCTGTTTTTTGCTGCGTTTTCCTTTGTAGAATTACCCACTTAGCATCATATTGTATCAGTCTCTAAAAGAGGGTAAAGTGTAATGCCTGCAACTCTACAGTGGAGTAGGTTGGGAGGGGCAACAAGGAGTACGTGGGAGGAACGTCCAGTGGAAAGACTTAAGAGGGGTAAGTAAATTGTTCTTCAAATGTATTGTGTCCTCCCACGTAGTCCTCATCTTTTGATAGACTCCCAAAGCAGTGTTGGTTTTGGAGGCGGTAGTATGAATTTTCATATTTAATATTAGTCATGGACCGTATGAAGGAGTTCCTTTCCAAATCCTCCTTCCTTAGGTGAAGAGGAGTCTAGACAGTAATGTTTTACAAGGCATGGATAGTAGATCAAGTGGCTGCTGCACAGATGTCCCTTATGTAGGGCAGAAGCTGTTACCTTGAGAAAATCAGTGTCAAGGACTTGGAATGTTGTATGAAGACACTCATGGCATCCACGTGTAATAACAAAGCGTTTACTGGGATCTAAATATAATATGGCATTGACCAATCGGTTAAACCGTATAGCCACACTTATGTCGAAAACCGTCAGGATATACCAAAAATCAAAAATGGTATTCACTGGCCTCAATGACACGTAAACAGGAAAAACAGAGCAGAAAGGATATGGGAGAAAAATCGTACTCCTGAAAATCAAGATTCCTGTAAAGTATTAGATCGGCTCTATAATAGGGAAATCTGCAAGGCCAAACGTAATTATTATAACACCCAGATAAAGAATTCTACCAATAGTATGAAAAAACTTTTTTGAAATGTTCAAAGACTTGGAAAACCCTAAGGCCCAATTAAATCCCTTTGTTCCTACTAAAGAAGACTGCATTGCGGTCCAAAAAGCTTTTGCTAATAGCTCAAAGCAAAATTGCATAAAGTCAACAATAAAGAGTAAAAAATAAGGAATCCCAGAGGGAGAAACCTGTAAATATTATTTTTTTTTACGTTTCAGATGGTAGATATATCTAGTATGGTTCTTACACTTAAGAATATGAAACCTAAGTCGTGCCCTGGGGATGTCTTTCCTATAGTGTCATTCTGGACAAGGCTGCGATTTTTTTAGCCTTTCCTAGAGCGCTTTGCTAATGCATCTTTTCAACACAAGGAAGTTCCAGAGTGCTGTAAAAGGGTAGTGGTTACTCCGCTGCCAAACAAAACTGTTAAAGACTGCAGAAATTTTAACAACCTGAGACCTATTACGTACGTAGCTTTCTTCTCTCAAAATTATTGATAAAATGGCAGCCATACAGTTGCAAGAATACCTGGAGTCCAACAAGATACTTCAACAAAAACAGTCTGGCTTTAGAGCCCATCATGGTACTGAAAGTGCCTTGATAGATCTCCAGACAGGAATGCTGGCTATCATGGAAAAGAGCAAATCGGGGCTGCTGATGCTTTTGGACTTATCAGTAGCCTTTGATTTGGTGAACCATGATCTGTTCATAAAAAGGCTTGTAGAAGTAGGGCAGTGTTCAGAAGTGGTAATTAAACAGTTAGACCATTTCCTCAGGAATAGGATGTCTAACATCCACTGGAGGGAAGAAAGCTCCCAGACAGAATGTAGTGGCTGTGGAGTGCCAATGGGGCCAAAATCTCTCCGGCCTTGTTCAATGTGTTTTGTTGCCCTCTGATCTACTGGAAGAGCTGGGAATCCCCTTTACCAACTATGCAGATGATACCCAGCTTGTCATGGAATTAACTGGGGATTAGAAAAGATTCAGAGGAGGTTTCCTTCATCTATGAAGCAATCAAGGCATGGATGACGGAGAACGGATCCAAGACTGAATTCTCATATTTGGGTCCACACACTCACACGCAAAACTGAACACAGAATAAGTAGGTTTCAAGATTGAACGAAATCTGATCCGTACCTCCACAGAAGTTAAAACATTAGGGTTGAACTTTGCTTAAGTTAAGGTCACACTAGTAGTGTTGTGAATAAAGCACAATATCATCTAAGGCTTCTCCAGTTAATTAAACGATCTCTCTCTCAGGCTAATTGCATTACTTTGACAAGAGCAGCTGATTAGCTTCAAAATCAGTATCATTACTCATAAGTGCTTATATGGCTCAGCCCCGGTATATCTCTGAGATATTATACAAGTGCAGCAGGCTACTAGGACTACAAGGTCCAGTGATACTATGCTGCCCCCATATTAGACGAATGAGGGGTGGCGGTAGTTCCGTCCCAGTGCAAGCAGCTACTACATGGAATAAGCTGCCCATGTAGCGGAGGATGACACAACATTTACATCTATTCAGAAAACGTCTCAAAACAATTTTGTTTAAATACATTGTATAAACCTTTCCTCCAGATCTGTCTGCTTCCAGCAATCTTTTTGCACCGATGCCTGTGGGTTCCGGCGCATTATAAGAAGAAGAATAATGCCCATCTTGGAATGGTTCCTTATGCCTTCTGGAGGGTCTTTTCCAGCAAATCTATGGCATTCTCCAATGCTCAGAATAATCCATCTAGACAGGGTTTGTTTCTTTACCGCTAGTCCTAATTTATGACCTGTGTTATCCAACGAAGATCTGATCATCTGGTTGAATCTTCTACATTCACGAAATATAGAAACTCAGCTCTTCTTGGGGCAAGCCTATGTAGCCTCTCCTCTTCCTTTCCAGGATGAGGGGGCGGGTAAAAAGTTGGTATAGCAATGTTTTGAGATGCATGAAATTCTGGGGCTATTTTAGGTAGAAACGAAAAACTTTGGTCCTATAAAAGATAGTAAAAGGGGGTTTACAAGATCACGCCTGCAACTCTCTCACCCGCGGGCTGATAGACCTGCTAGCCGAAGGGTCTTAAATGTCAGAAGTTTTAATGGAAACTAATTAACCAGCTCAAAGGGAGCACACACAAGACATTTTGCAACAAGATTCAAATCCCAACCCAGGACTTGAAAAGGAGTTGGGGGATGCATGTTGGTAAGCTCCTTGAGGAACTGGATGATAGGAATTTTAAAGTATGACACTTCCTCAGAAGAGCGCTGAAAAATTGAAAGCACTGCCAAATAACCTTTTATGGTTACAATCTGGAGCCCAAGATTTGCCAAATGTAGCAAGACAGACAACACCATAGGTGAATTACATTGAAATGTATACACATTCTTAACTCTGCACCAGTCACAGAACCTGTTTCAACGACAACGGTAGAAAGACTTAGTTGCTGGCCTTCTGGCCAAAAGCAGAATCCCCATTACGTGATTATAGAGGTCCCAATCCTCGTATCTCAACCTCTCAGAAACCATGCGTGACGTTGAGTGTCTTGACCTCTGAAAGGAGAACCCAACCCTCGTCTCATGGGAGAAGGTCCTCTCTTTGTGCAAGACGAATTGGAGGGCAGATGGACACGTCTAGTAGGTCTGGGTACCACGTCCTCCTGGCCCAATCCGGAGCACTTAGGATCATCGATTTCCCAAACTTTCTCAACCTCCTGATCACATGAGGAATGACAGTTCCTGGAGGAAACACGTACAGGAGTGGAAATTCCCAGTCCACTACAAATGCGTCCCCTAGAGCTCCTTGTGAGTGAAATTCCGTGTAGCAGAAGAGTTCCCACTTCCGGTTGACACTGGTCGCGAACAGGTCTACTTGAGGGGTTCCCCAAATGGTCACAATATCTTGAAGGACTTCCTGGGCTAGTTCCCACTCTTGGGAGACTTCTCTGCCTGCTCAGAGCATCCCAGTGGTTTTCTCCTCTCCAGCTAGGTGAACCGCCGATAGGTAGATACCTTCTTGAATTGCCCAGAACCAGAGCTGTATTGCATCGCTGCACAGTGGTATTGACCGTACACCACCTCTTTTGTTGAGGTAGAACATGGCAATAATGTTGTCTATCATGATCAGGACTTTCTTTTGCCATACAGAGGGGCAGAAAAGCCATCAGCGCTAGTCCGATTGTCCTCAGCTACAAAAGATTGAGGTGTAGTTTGGACTCCAATGGAGACCAACGACCACTGATTGTCAGGCCCTTGGCGTGGGCTGCCCACCCAGCGAGTGAGATGTAAGTCCGAACGGTCATCTCCGGCCATCGTTGCCAAAACGGTTCTCTCTTCAGAATGTTTTTCTCGCAGGGCCACCACAGGAGATCCTGCAGGACACTGCCCAGAACCTCAAGGTCTGACATCTTGCCAGAGCATTGATACCACTGAGTCCATTGGGGGGATCTCATTCTCAGGCGAGCCTCCGGCACCTGGAAAATGCAGGATGACATGAGGCTGAGCAGCCTTACAAAGTCGAAGACCAGAAGACCTCGGAAGACTCTGGAATTTGGTGACCATCTGCAGAATGTGTGGAGCCCTCACCTCGAGTGGCGAGGTTTTCTCAGAGGATGCATCCAGGACTGCTCCAATGGACTGGAGTCTTTGTGATGGTATCATGTGGGACTTCTTGAAATTGAGGGAGAAGCCCAGTCTATGTGAAGAGTGGCAGGTGATGCTGAGATTTTCCAGTGCTTGATCGAGAGAATGGGCCCGGACCACCAATCGCGCAGGTAGGGGTATACATGAATGTACGCTCCCCTGAGATTCACTGCCACTACTGTCATTAAGTTGGTGAAAACCCTTGGGTGGAAATCAGCTTGAATGGCAGAACTCGAAACTGATGAGAACCACGAACCTCAGGTTCGGCACATGAAAGTAAGCATCCTGAAGGCCCAATGACACAATCCAATCCTGAAGAGGGCAAGAAGGATCTGAGAAAGTGTACCATCTTGAATTTGTCCTTCCTTAGGAACTTGTTTAAGCAGTCCACTGGTGTCTTGTGGATTAAAACCTCAGAGGTTTTGAGGCAGCTTTAACAGTGGCTGATGGTAAAGTAAAAAATGTTTTTTTAAAAACTGCCGTTTGGGCAGGCTTAGTACCTCTCCCTCAACCAAGAGGGAAACTTCTTTGGCCCCTGCGACTACTTTGTCTGTTAAGCTCTAACTGAGGAGTAGTAGCAAAAGGACCAACGCCTCCCACAAGATCCACTAGGGTAAGATTGTTGTGGATGCTTGAGACGATAAGCGATTTTTGCGCCGCTTTTGAGGTATGCAACTTCTCCAGGTTTTCATCAGCCTTGCTGCCAAACAAGTGAACCGTCAAAAGGCATATTGAGACATCTGGACTGTACAACCGGTGCAAATCAAGACTTTCTCAACCACGCAAATCTGCATAGTATGGTACTTGTCGCCATGGATCTATTGATGCGGTCAATAATATCCAGTCCCGACTGTAGAGACTCGCCCATAGCCTCTTTACCGTCACTTATGATGGCCAGGAAACGGTCACTTTCTTCCCCCTCAGTGATACTGTCAGCCGCCATTGCCATACAATGCCAGAGGGTGAATGGTAATTTTGCTACGGCGCAAGTGGCGGTGGCAGATTCCAATGCCATGCTGCTCACAGAAAACAACTTTCTTGCCCAAGCCTCCACTCTCTTATCGTCTCCGCCAGGAAGGATAGTGGGATATGCAGCCTGTTTAGACGAGTACTTCGCCACTTGAACAACCAGGCTTTCTGATGTGGGATGCATTGCCAAATATTCAGTGTCACTGCTAGGTGAGGTTCTTGTTCACTGCAGCCATTTCCTCAGGTGCCTCCCAATCAGTCTTAACCTTTTTCTGAATGACCATGTGAAAGGGAAGGATTGGACCCTGGTGCAGGAAATCTGTTAAATCGTCCTCAAAAGGGGGTGCAGGCCTTCTCCAACCTAGAAAGTCAACCACCATGGACATGAGTTGCCTATAGGAAGCTTCTGCATGGTCTGAAGGGTCCGGTTTTGCAAATTCCAACTCACGTGATGCATCCACACCACTGACCGTCTAGAGACTCATGTAAATCCTTCATCCTGGACTCTAGCACGTTAGGGGGACCGAACTCCACGCCAAAGGGTGGAGTGTCCATATCAGACGGCTCATGCTCTTCATAAATTGATGTTAAAGATTTGAAGAAATCTTTTCTCAGTGAAGGTTTGTAAGTCTTCTCCACCTGCTTTGCTAAAGGCACAGACGGCTTTGAGCCCGTCGTCGACGGTTGACACTGGAGACATTGAGGAGCTTGAATTCAACATCATCGATGTCCTTGATACCAATGGGGTCGATCAAGCCCTTGAGGAAAACACCCTTGAAGGGCCAGATCCTCAACAAAAATAAATCCGGTCGAGGCCTCGACGGCTCTTGATGGGTCGATGGCTTACGCCCCAGGCTCAACTGCATGTGCAATTTAGCATTTACCTTCCCTTTGACGTCTTTATGCAGTTCGACCGCAGCATGGATTCTCTCCTTGTCCTTTGAGTGGGCCAGGGCCTCCTTCTCAAGTATTATCTCTCTCCGAAAGAATTCCCACTAGGCAGGAGTAGAGGATTTGGTAAGACATGAAATTCTCACAGGAGAGGAATCACTAGAGGACGATGGAGATCTGTGACACACCATTTTCGACTTCTTAGTCGAAGAATGGCGAGACCCACTCCAGGAGCAAGATAGTGGTTTTTCTTTTTTTAAATTTTTTTTTTTTTTTTTTTTTTAGATGATTTTGTCAGAGGACAGTCTCCTCTCGACTCGTCAGAAGATCAGATTTTAGATTGGGATGAAGGGGATCCTACCCACCGATAGTTTCCCTTTAAGCTTTTTTAGAGCTTTACCGGTTATTGCCCGACAGGAGTCGCAATCAGCCGTTCGATGCTCTGTTCCCCTGACACCACAGATACACTCGATGAGGTCAGTGATAGACATTTTGGCATCGCAATCGTGGCATTTCTTGAAACCAGTCTTCGCTCTAAATGTAGCTGAAAAAGACATTTTTCTAAAGTGTTGAATTTTTCATTTAAAAACAGAAGTGTGCTGTAATTCTCTGCGTCAGAAAAATGGAACTGAAGCCAACGGGTGCTGCGTGTACTATATATACTGGTGATGACGTCAACCTCTAGACAGAGGCCCTTGAAGGACGAGTTGACGGAATCGATGCACAGCGCCCTCTGCCGAATTATTTTTCCAAAGCAGATGAAGCAGGAAAATATATCAAAAGATGAGGAATACGTGGCAGGACACAATCCATTCGAAAAGGCAGAACTGAAGGACAAGAGACCACAGGGAAGTGAAAGACTTCAGAAGGAGGAATCAAAGGTTCAAAAGCATAACAGGGAGGGTGGCAGACAGACACAAAAAGGTGCACCTACCCAATCCTGAGCCGGAAAGAAATACTGGCATCCTGACAATTGAATCCACAAATACCACCATCTTGGGATGGGCACTGTGTCCATCCCGGCCACCATCTTGTGTATAGCCATGTGCGGAAGGCCGTGCCAACCAAGTGAATACCCCAGAGCTGCTAGGAGCAGCTACAACACAGGCCGCCCTAATAGGTTTTCAGGTAGGTTCGACAGATAGGTGACTGAGATCAGATAGTACAGGGATCCTGAAAGTAGATCAGTGCAAGAAGCTTTCGCCTTTTTGCAATGAATAATTGTACACCTTGCAGAAGATTGGTGGCAATGAGGAATTTGACTCATGTATGCAGGACTTACCAATCTGAACACTTATTAGCCCATAAGTAGGGGCTATGAAACAGATCAATAAAGGGAAGATACTGCCAAAACCGCCAGCTAATCATCATAGAAGGCCCGACATACCCAGACCAGACTGGTTTGTTCCAGAGTGATCCAAGAGACTGACTAAGTGTTGCTCAAGCTTTTCCAGAAAAAGCATTGGATTGAGGAGTGGAGCTGTATAGGATTTGGCCCAGAATGTTTGGGCTGGGCGAGGCCTCTATACAGGAAATACAAGCGAGTGTCCACATGAATTTAAAACTAGCATTAAGAGGTTTATATTGGCAAAGAGCACGAGACAGGTGTGCCCACTGTCTCAACAACTAATCGTGTGGAACCAAGTGAATGCATGAGGCCATCATCCTAAGCAAGAGCATTGCTTTGCGTACAGTTATCTAGCGACCAGCCTTGTAGTGAGGTACTTGCAACAGCATGTTCTGCACTCTCTCGTTCGATGTGAAAGCCATCTCTCCTCTTGTCTTTAAAACTTCTCCCAGAAATTGTTTTATTTGGCAGGGGACTAGACTATTTCTTTTCGTTAATGGAAAAAGCCAAATTGAAAAGAAGGTCTATTGTTTTTTGCATGTTTTGTATGCAAATTTGAGGAGATTCCCTGGTGATTAGCCTGTCATCAAGGTAAGGGTATACAGGGATTGACTCGGTACGAAGGTGTGCTACCACTGCTGCAAGCACTTTCATGAATACTCTTGGCGCCGAAGGGATGCCGAAGGGGAGTACCTTGAACTGGCATGTTAAATCAGATATATTCTGTGCATCTTTTATATCCAATGTCCCATGCAGTTCCCTTGTTTTATGAGGCAGAAAACCTCTTGAACCGTGGTCATGCAAAACGTTTGTGGCTTGACATATTTGTTCGCAGGGCGCAGATCTAGGACTGGGGGCATGGATAGGTTTTGTTGGCAGAAGAAAGTACTTTGAATAGATACCCTTATTTAGCTAGTTTGCTGGGACGATCTCTATGGCGTCCTACTCCAGCAGTGTCTTTACTTCTTCTAATAGTACATGCCGCTCATCTGACGTAATCCTTCTGTGTCTCGGCAGTTGGGTTGCTTTTGTAAAAGTTCAATGCAATACCCGCCTGCCATGGTGGATAACACCCACTTTTCTGACATTATCCCCTCCCATGCGTGTGTGAAAGTCAACCGCCTACTGGGGTGGCATGGGAGGGGACCTGCAGTAGTGTGTCAGTGTTTGGAAGGGGTGGAGCCTCTCTCAGGTGAAGTTCGGCCTCTTCCTCTGGCTCGTTTATTTCCTCTTTGAAAACCAGAAGCGGAAGATTGTCCTTGCAATGGACCCCAAGATGAAGACTGTTTGTCCTGAGTGTATCTGTAAGACTGTTGTGAACCCTGACCCCAAAACCTTCTGGAGTTTGAGGAGGCCTGTTGTACGTAGGGATTGTTAGTTAATTGACCGAGGGATGCAAGTGTGTCGTACTCTTTAGCGCTCGAGGGTGTCTTGGACAGCTTTACTGAAAAGGACATTAGGCTCCACCAACGGCATGTTAAGGAGTGTGGCCTGAGTTTCTAATTTAAAACAAGACTATCTGAGACAGGCGTGGCGTTTGAGGAGCAGGCCCCCTGCGATGATGCATCCTGCATGGTCTGTATCATGATTATTTTTGAGGATGCAGTTCGATACCTGCTTGCCCTCCGAGATTGTGCTTAGCAATCGTGATTTTAGGGATTCTGGAACGGCTTCAACCTGTTCTAAATCATCCCACTTGTGGCAGCCAGACTAGCTAGCAGTGTAGTATTCGCAATTCTAGCTTGATATGCCGCTGAGGAGGCAGCTTTCTTTCCGAGAGTGTAGAGTTTTTTACTCTTTGCGTGGCAGTGCTTCAGCTGATGCCAGAGGAATGCCCGCCCTCTTTCTGGTAGTTTTGACGACCAGCGAAAGGGGGTTCGTGGACGCTGGCCTGAATAATGTTTTGATTCTAGGGTTAACAGCCTGGTCAGGATAGGCAGAAGTAAGGCGGTCTGTATACACTAACAGTGGAATAAACGGAGTGGTGGACCTCTGGTCACCAAGAATGTCCTCCACAAAGTCCTTGTCTCCCTGTTCCTCTTGTGTGTTAATACTGAAATGCTGGGCAGCTTTTAGTAGCAGTTTGTTGTATTGGAGCCGATTATCTACAGGGGAAATGTGCTACCGGATGATCTTGGTGGTCAAGCGACTGGATAACAGGTCATCGTAGTACTGCTCCTGACTGTATAGGTCTCTTTGAAAGACTGGGTCTTGCGACCCCAAGAGATCAATACCATACATGTCCTATGAGTGGTCTTGGTAGGTGAAGGCTGGGGCACCTAGGGCAGTAGTGCTTGGCTATGGGTCAAGTCACATTTCTTTTTGGCAGGGGTTTGGTGTTCTGCAGCCCCTGACTGGGAGGCATCTCTAAGCGACGTTACTTCTTCTAGATGCTTGTCCATGAAGTCAATAAAGCATGACATCCTCTTCATAATTCTGTTGAATTGCTCAGGGGTCCAGTCATAAGAGGGCGGAAAGTGTGAAGTGGGCGGGAGGGGGGCGGCTTAGGGAAGGTGTCTAATCCTTGTGATACATTGGCCCATAGAATTTTTTTTCTACAGGAATAAAGTAACCCATAACCTGAGAGCCTTGGGAAGACAAAGGCATCTAGGATGTCGATTGTTTCACTGATTTATTAATTAGTTCCTGCATTTTTGGCGTATGTTTAGGGGACGCTGATGGGCCTTTTGCCGCCTGTTTGTCAGCGAGTGAAAGGAGTGTTTTTTGTGCACAGTGTCCGAACCCATTTTGGGGGCTGTTTTTGGAGGCCTGTCATGAGGCGAAGGCCCAGAAGATGGGGATTTAGAGGCTTTTTCTGTAGACACTGCATGGGCCTCGACGTTTGACGATTTTGTCGAATGTCGGCCGTGGGTTTTGTGTGTTTGGACATGTGTGCGCCATGGCCGCCGGGTGTCGTCTCCGTCACAGAGGAGCAGGCTGGGATTCAGGTAAGCGTTTGAAGCTCGTACAGCCTTTAAAAAATAAGCAAAGATTTGCAGAATGCTTACTAATGCCTTTTTTTCTATTCTTTTCCCTTTTCCTTAGGAAGCGGCGTGCCCGGGATGGGAATGACACCGCCGAAGATGCCTGCAGAAGAGAAGGAGCGATGAATGATGGGCAGAAGCGCCGCAAGGTAAGGCTGTTCTTGTTCTTGCAGGAGCTGAGCGCAGAAGAAAGATGCAGGCCTACTGGAGACCGATCCGAACACGGTGAGTGTCACGCTGCAGGTGCAGAAAACGCAAAGCATGTTTCTCAGCCTGGGCGTGGCTTAAATAGTCTCTGGGTATCCCAGGTGTCTCTGGCCTGAACCACACCCAAAAGACTAGACTGCACATGCATCTCTAGGAACCAAACTATAAGGGGGCATCCATCTTGTCCCCATCAATGCACTACAAGTCCAATCCCCAATGTTATCCTATGGGAGTGATTGAGTCTGGTGCCACAAGCGCCAAGTCGGACTCCAAGTGGGTCTTTGGAGGGATGGAGAGGCCCTCGGGGGCCATGTAGGTGATTGTGGCCTGGCTCCAGCCTGGCATCTTGGAGGGCTGGGGACATGAGGGGCAGGAATCATGACAAGTACTCCCGGACCACATTCCGAAGAACGAACTACTCTCCCTGCAGAGAAAGATACAAGAATGTGTCTGGGGGTGGGGGTTCCACAATAGCGATGGTGGTTATGGTCCGCAGGACGTGGAGAGGTATGCACACGCAGCACAACTTTCCCATGTATATACTTGGACCCAGCCAACGGACCAGCCGTTGTGGAAGCAATTAGAAGAGGCCTGGGTGCCCGGTCCCACTGCCTCATCTCCAACACTAAAGTTTAGGGTGGGAGAATCCGAAAGGTTCCACTATGCCCAGCTCTGGCATTGGATATCACACAAGGTGGTCAGGGACAGGGCTGGTAGAGACTTAAACAGCGTTAGAGCTATCCCTACTCTCTCCGGCCCCAAGAGGAAGAATTTCGGCGCTTTATCGCCTCCTGGACAGAACAGACCCTTCTAAAAAAGAAAGATGCATGTTCAACCGGGAGAGGGAACTAGGCCAAGAAATAGATATAGAAGAAAGGGGAAAAATTTGGACTAGCTACATAAGAGCACACAATGCATCTTGGACAGGGAAGGGGGTTATAAACTGTTACAGATATGGGTTATAAACTGTTACAGATATTAAGACACCCCAGACCAATGGAGGTAATGGCAGGTATTCCTGCTTTCGGGGCATGTTCCACGCCTATGCACTCATCTTTTAGCAGCAAAAATTGCAATGGCATAGCTTTGGAAAAATGCAGACTGCCCCTCGGTCCCACTATGGTGGTCGAAATGCCGGGAGGTCGCTGTAGCCGAGGTGGTCACAGCAATCCGCTCGGGAAACCCGAACAATTTTCTGAATACGTGGCCACCTTTCATGGACTATTCTGAAAAGTTTCCAACTCTCACTAGGAGACCCCCCTCTAACACGCTGGCTCCAGGGTGGAGTGAACTACCAAACCAGAAAGCAGGGTAGGGGGGTTTTGGCCCCAAGGCCTACAGGGGGAAAAAACGCATATATATGGACTGTTGGACCAGTTTTCATTCCCGTTGGATTGGCATTCGTATCTGGCTCGAATTCGGATTTTGTGTTGAATAATGCATTGTTGATGTCGATGTGTACCCATGTTGAAAAACCTAATAAAATGTTTTGTGGGGGGGGTTTGTGCGAGACAGGTTGGGTGCCAGCTCAATCCGAATTCGTAAGAAATAAAGTAAAAGTCTTTTAATTGGGCGCTGCATCCTAGGCTAGTGGCAGGAGTCCTGGTCTGGCGTGTGATGCCCGATTAGAATCCTTAACAGGACACTGATACTGCCCTCACTGGAATCCTCTGTCATGTCGTAGGAGGCTTCGGCCTGCATTGCCTCAACGGCCCAGCACTTGGCTCCGGCAGTCTTTGAGAGTTTTCAGAGAGAAATGTTTGCAGGCTTTGCAAAGCTTTTCGGGGAGATCCCCATGGAGACAGTAATTGCACACTAGGAGCGTTTTCTTCCACCGGAATTCTCAACGACAGGTAGGGCAAAATTGAAAAGGTGTTTTGTCCATTATAAATGGAAAGGGCACTCAAGCAGGAAAAAGGGTGGCAGAATAGGCCTTCTCTACAGGTCTCTGTATGAAAAAGACCTCCCCCTCACTCCCTACTGTAAGGGCCAACACCCGAAGAGGCCTGTGAACGCTGTGTCTGGTTGTCGATGTCGACAATTGAATTGTCTGTTGAGCAGTTGGATGACGCTGCAGCAAAAGCTGACAGTAAAGAACAAAGATATTGGGATGGGTGTTCGTATAGTGGGACCTCTTGAAGGCGCAGAAGGGACTAATTCCACAAATTTTGTAGAAAACATGTTCCTACAAGAAGTGGGCCCAGGCTCTCTCACCCAGGGATTCCCAGTTGAACAAGCACATTGGTCCCTTGCCAGGAAGCCACCAAAAGTCGCCCCACCACGACCCATTTTAGCTTGGATCCTGAACTAGAAGGACAGAGAAAAGAAAAGATCTGGGATACTTCAGAGGGGGCAAGATACGAGCATCAGCCCAGATTACGGCATATCCAGACTACACTCTACAAGTACAGAAGAACAAGTTACTTCTTACCTTGTAACGTTCTTTTGACGGGATGTTCCTCCGACGTATTCCTCATCTTAGATATATCCTTCCAGCTCTGCTGGCCTCGGAAAATTTTTTCTCCATGGGCGCTGCGCGTCGACGTCCCTCGAGTCGATGACCCTCGACAGCCGCCGTATCGACGCTCGACGTCATCCTGCCTATAAAGGCTGCGCGCAGCGTCCGTTGCTCAGTTCCGTTTTGTAGCCCACAGTATTACTGTTTGGACTAGACTAATCACCCTGAAGGAGCGTAAGCTGCAACAACAAGGGAAGTAAAACTGCGGGGATGGATGGGAGGGTCGATGAGGAATACGTCAGAGGAACATCCCGTCGAAAGAACGTTACAAGGTAAGAAGTAACTTGTTCTTCGAAGGGATTGTGTCCTCCGACGTATTCCTCATCTTAGATAGGCTCCCATAGCAGTATACTATATTCGGAGGAGGGAGTACTGACTTCACGCTGTCTTCTATTGGTGAATAGAATGCAGTACAGCCCTTCCAAACCTAGTCTCCTGACTAGAGGAGGAATCCAGATTGTAAAAACGTGTAAAGGTATGGACAGACGACCATGTAGCGGCCGCACATATGTCTTTAATCGGCACGCCTCTTTTGAGGGCCGATGAAGCTGCAATACCTCTGGTCGAATGAGCCCTAAGGTTTTGAGGGGGCTCTTTCCCTGCCAGTTTATAACATTCCAGAATGGCTAGAATGATCCATCTGGAAATGGTCTGCTTAGTTATTGGTAACCCCAGCTTGTGACCTGCGTAGCCTACAAACAGCTGGTCTGCCTGTCTTATCCTGGCTAGTCTACTAATGTAAAAACTTAAAACCCTCCTAGGGTCTAGTCTGTGTAACCTCTCTTCCTCTTTCCCCGGGTGAGGAGGAGGATAGAAAGATGGTAGGATAATCTTCTGAGAGATATGGAATTCAGAGACTACTTTTGGGAGGAAATTAGGCTTCACTTGCAGGACAACTTTGTCTTTGTGAAAGATTGTATGAGGGGGGTTTACAAGAAAGAGCTTGTAATTCGCTCACCCTTCTAGCAGATGTAAGTGCTATTAATAAAACAGTCTTAAGGGTAAGGAATCTTAACGAACAAGAATGGAGAGGTTCGAAAGGTGTCCCCATCAGGAAAGTTAATACTAAGTTTAAATCCCATAGGGGAACTTGGAATGGTCTTGGGGGATAAACATTGGTTAACCCCTTTAGAAACTGTATTACCAAGGGTAATTTGAAATAGGATGGTTCCTCCGCAGTACGCTTAAAGATAGATAGCGCTGCGAGATAGCCCTTAATTGTGCCAACTTGAAGGCCTGAATTTGCCAAATATAGTAGGAAGGACAAAACCATTGGTGTACCACATGAAAATGGGTCGATATTCTGTTCTCTACACCAGCTGCAAAATCTGTTCCAACGGCAGCGGTATAAAGACTTTGTTGCTGGCCTCCTTGCCGAAAGCAACACCTCCATAACATCATCAGGGAGGTCCCAATCCTTGTACCTCAGCCGTTCAGAAGCCAAGCGTGAAGGTTGAGGGTTTTGATGTCTGGATGGAGAACCTGACCTCCCTTCTGTGAGAGTAGGTTCTCTCTGAGAGGAAGTCGAAATGGAGGGCAGATGGACAAGTCTAGAAGGTCCGGGTACCACGTTCTCCTGGCCCAATCCGGGGCAATTAGGATCATGGTTCGCCGGAATCTTCTCAACCTCCTGATCATTTGAGGAATGACAGGGACCGGTGGGAACGCGTACAGAAGCGGAAACTCCCAGTCCACTATGAACGCGTCTCCCAGAGCTCCTCTCGGAGGAAATTCCCTTGAGCAGAACAGGTCGCATTTCCTGTTTAGGCTGGTGGCGAACAGATCTACCTGAGGGGTTCCCCAAAGGGCGAAGATCTCGTGAAGGACTTCCTGAGCTAGCTCCCACTCGTGGGAGACTGTGTTCTGCCTGCTCAGAGCGTCCGCTGTCAAGTTCTTCTCTCCGGCTAGGTGAACTGCCGATAGAGAGATTCCTTCTTGGATTGCCCAAAACCAGAGCTGCATCGCCTCGCTGCACAGGGGTAGTGATCCTACGCCTCCTCTTTTGTTGAGGTAATGCATGGCCACCGTGTTGTCCGTCATTATCAGGACGTTCTTCCCTTGTACAACTGGCAGGAAAGCCTTCAACGCAAGTTTGAAGGCTCTCAGCTCTAACAGGTTGATGTGTAGTCTGGACTCCGATGGAGACCAACGACCGCTGATGGTCAAGTCGTTGGCGTGGGCTCCCCACCCCGTGAGTGAGGCATCCGTGACTACTGTTATCTCCGGCCAGGGTTGCCAAAACTGTTCTCCTTTCAGAATGTTCTCCTGACAGGCCCACCACTGAAGGTCTCGAGCCACCCTGCCGGGAACCTGAAGAAGATCTGTCATTCTCCCTGAGAATTGTGACCACTGAGTCCTCAGTGTCCACTGGAGGGATCTCATTCTCAGGCGAGCCTCTGGCACAAGGAAAATGCAGGATGCCATGAGGCCTAGCAACCTCAAAAAGTCGAAAGCTGGGAGACGTTGGGCAAGTTGGAACTTGGTAACCATCTGTAGAATATCTTGAGCCCTCACCTCTGGTGGCGAGGCTTTTCCCAGGGAAGTATCCAGGATCGCTCCTATGAACTGGAGTCTCTGCGATGGTATCATTTGAGACTTCTTTAAATTGAGGGAGAAGCCCAGCTTGTGAAGGGAGTAGCATACGTGATTTAGCTGGATCTGAGCTTGCTCCGGAGAAACAGCCCTGATCAGCCAATCGTCCAGGTAGGGGTAGACGTGAATCCCTTCCCTCCTTAGACTTGCCGCCACTACCGACATTAACTTGGTGAAGACCCTCGGGGCGGAGGTCAGCCCAAAAGGCAGTACTCGAAATTGATAGTGAGAGTTGCCAATTGCGAACCTCAGGTATTTCCTGTGTTTGAGATGGATAGGCACATGGAAATAAGCGTCCTGAAGGTCCAGAGATACCAACCAGTCCTGAAACTGAAGGGCCTGGAGGATCTGAGAAAGAGTGACCATCTTGAATTTGTCTTTCCTGAGGAATTTGTTCAATTCTCGCAAGTCCAAGATGGGTCTCAGTCCTCCGTCTTTCTTTGGAATGAGAAAGTAAGGGGAGTACAAGCCCTTGTTCCTCTCCGCTACAGGTACCGGTTCTATGGCACCTTTCTCTAGCAGGTCTATAATTTCCTGCAAGAGGAGCGGATCTGGAGCTTTCTGAGAGCTGATCCCCGGTGGATGACTCTGAGGTATACGTAGGAAAGGTAGGCAGTAACCTTGGGCAACTGTTTCCAATGCCCAAGCATCTGACGTGATAGCCTGCCATTCCGCCAGATGTTGAGTCAACCTGCCTCCTACAGGTGTCCTGTGAGGGAAGTCCTCAGAGTGGTTTTGGGGCGGCTGATGCAGATGCCGATGGTAAAGAGGCACCTGCTGTTGCTGCGGCTTTAGAATATCTACCCCGTCCACCTCGGGTAGTTCTTCTTTGACCCCTTTGAGCCGGTCGTCCTCTACCTCTTCCGAATGAGGAGTAGAAGCGAAAGGACTTGCCCCTCGCAGAGGTTCCTGTGGGACGAAAAGGAGTCTGACGGATTGCAGCTCCTAGGGATTTTGCTGCTGCTTTTGAAGTTTGCAGTTTCTCTAAACTGTCATCCGCCTTTTTCCCGAACAAAGAAGAGCCATCAAATGGCATGTTCAAGAGCCTGGCTTGCACATCTGGGGCAAAACCCGACTTTCTCAACCAAGCGAACCGCCTGGTTGATGTACTTGCCGCCATTGCTCTGCTGATACGGTCAGCCGAATCAATGCCCGTCTGGAGGGATTCGCACATAGCGTCTTTACCGTCCTGTATAATATTCAGGAACGCATCCCTTTCTTCTCCCTCCGGGATGCAGTCAGCCGCTGTAGAAGCACACTCCCAAAGTGTATGGCTGAACCTAGCAAGGGTGCAAGTAGCATTAACAGACTTTAACGCCATGCTACATGCTGAAAAGACTTTCTTAGCCATAGCATCATATTTTTTATCGTCCCTGTCCTGTGGGACAGTAGGATAAGCCGTCTTGACGTCGGTAGAGGATGCTGCTTGTACCACCAGACTTTCTGGGGATGGATGTTTAGACAAGAACTCTGGGTCTGTGGAAGATACCCTGTACTTTGCAGACAGTTTTTTATTTACTGCTGGTATTACATCTGGGGTTTCCCAGTTTGTCATGATCTTTCTCTGAAGAGCTTTATGAAAAGGCACCACTGGATCCTCTTGTGGGCCTTTGTCAAGAATATCCGTGAGCTCATCTTGCTGGAAAGATTGTGAAGGTGTAGACCACCCCATGAACTCTGTAATTCTGGCCATTAAGGCTCTGTAGGGGGTTTCAGCATGCTCCCCCGGGTCTGGTTTAGCAAAATCCACCTCAGGGGAAGTGTCTAAACCACTTGCCTCATGTAAAGAATCATGAAGATCCTTTAATCTGCGCTCTTCAGAGGAAAATTCCTCTCTAACTGGGGTTACAGGTCCCTGTAACTCATCTTGTTCTGACAAATCACCCTCTTCTAAAATTGAGGATATAGTTCTCAATTGTTCTGAACTAATAAAGGGAGTAAATCCCATTTCCAAGGCAGAGGGTGCTGAACTTGTCATTATTGGCCTCGAAAGCGTCGATGTCGTCGACGCCGACGTCGAAGGCTTCGAGCGAGGCGTCGAAAACAGAGGTGGAGGCTTCGAGGACCTCGACAGAATTGGAATTTTACTCGACAATATCGACGTCGAGGGCCTGGGAATCGTCACTGGATGTGTGGTCATCGTGACTTTTCTCGACGTCGACGCCGGTGTCGAGGCCGGCGTCGAGTCGACAGACCTGTGAGTCGAAGGTCCCTTCGACAACGGCGTCGAAGACCTCGACGTCGACGGAACCTTCGTCAACGGCGTCGACGGAACCTTCGAGGAAGGTTTGGAGGTCACAGTCCTACTCGAGGGTTCGAGACGCGCTCGAGAGGTTTCTTTCGCCGGGTACTGCGACTCGCGGCGTTTTTGACCTTTGGGTCTTTCGACCAGAGCATCGCTCTCGGCAGTCTTCGAGGGGGTCGAGGCCGCTTTCTCGAAGACGCTCATCATGTTTTTTCTGAATTCCTCCCATTCAGCCCGGGAACTATGTTTCGTGGGGCAAGGGATTCTTTTTGGCGAAACAGAGGAAGAGGAAGACGGAGAAGGGGATCTTCGACGTTTCCTCTTCGAGTGTTTCGATCTCGAGGAGTGATGAGACCCACTCCGAGATCTTGAGCGTGAATGGTGACGAGGAGACGAATGTCTCGACTTCGTCGAAGAAGAAGAAGCTTTAAAAGTCTTACCTTTCTCCAGCTTCCCCCTACGCTCCTTCAGGGCCTTAGCTGTCATGGACATACAGTCCTCGCACTCCGAACAATGGTGTTCGGCTCCCAAGCACCACAGACAATTTCTGTGAGGATCGGTCAACGACATCTTTTTCCCACAATCTCGACATTTTTTGAAGCCGGATCGAGGGGTTGTCGGTTCCGACGAGGAAGCCATCGAGTACGATTCGAATAACTTGAAGTAAATAGTACTAAGAACTGAGCAACGGCACCGAGTAGCATGGAAAAACGGAACTGAGCAACGGACGCTGCGCGCGGCCTTTATAGGCAGGATGACGTCGAGCGTCGATACGGCGGCTGTCGAGTGTCATCGACTCGAGGGACGTCGACGCGCAGCGCCCTCTGGAGAAAAAATTTTCCGAGGCCAGCAGAGCTGGAAGGATATATCTAAGATGAGGAATACGTCGGAGGACACAATCCCTTCGAAACTAAGGATGCACTATGCAGCAGTGAAAAAAAGATTAATCAAATCTAACCTGAAATATGTGCTGTTGTACACAGCAAAGTTGAAGATAGTACACAATGATCGAGCGATATTCTATGACGCTCCTGAAGATGCTCACAAGGGGATGGACAAGACGGGCCTGCCATCAGAACCCGAGACACAATTGAGTGACATGAACGATTGAAACAGGCCCTGCACAGTATATGTAAAGTGCATAGTGGAACTGGCGCCAACCTAAGTAGAGCAACTTTGCGGCAACAACAGGAGCGCTCGAGAAGCAGGCTCAAGGGAACAAGAGCTTGCTAAGGGAAGGCAAGGTCTTTTTCCCCTAGACACAGTTAAGTTATAAGACACCACTGACACACAGCACTCCGCATAGGTGGGGAACTTAAAATAATCACCTGGAACGTCAGGGGACTTAACGGCTACATAAAAAGAAACAGGATAATGACATATTTGCGTAGGAAAAAAGTAGATATAGCGCTCCTTCAAGAAACGCACCTCACTAAAGAGAAACAAAACTCCCTCGCTAAAAAATGGAGCGGCAAAACATTAGGATCACCATATTCAGCATTCGCCAGAGGGGTACTTATCTGGATGGTGCCGACAGTGCCCCTTAGGGTACTGAGCATGGTAACAGTCAAAGAAGGCAGGATGGTCCTATTAAATGGTTTCTTAGTTAAACGCAAAATGTGTATATTCAACACCTATGCCCCGAATAACGACACAGCAGTAAATTTCCGCTCATTATATCCAAAGCTTGGCCCATATATAAACTGTGCCTTAATCTGGGGGGAGGGAGGGCTTCAACTGCACAAGGGACCCCAAATTGGAAAGAACAGACGATAAACACAAATATCCCACTCCCCCTGCCAAGGCCCTGAATGCTTTGCTTGAAGAATTTAACCTGGTGGACATTTGGAGGGCCCTCCATTCATGCGCCCGGGGATACACACGCTACACACCCCAGCACAACTTACATACAAGGCTGGATTGCATATTTACAAGGAGAGAATCATTCAGTGAAATTACTACTGCAGAACAAAGCACAGATACCGTCAGACCATGCACCAGTGCCAATTACATGGAGAGCACATCCCCCCCCTACCCACCCCCCCCCCCCCCACCAAGAGCATGCATACCAACCTGGAAGCTTAGAGGTGAAGCACTGAAAGATTAGGTCTTTAGGGAACACCTTAGAAAAGGCAAAGACTACTTCGAACTCAACACAGAGCATGGCGTCAGCAGAGACGCTGTAAGAAGCCTTTCAAGTAGTGATCAGAGGGATGGAATAGCTAAGGAGCCAAGGAGGGCAGGATGCAGAAGGTGATAGAAGAGGTCCAACCAAGGCTGATGCTACCCTAGAACGTATGGAACAAGCTGGGAACAGGAATAATGCCTAAAAGCAAGAGGCCAAGAGATTGAAACTAGAATGTGAAAAGCACTTGGACCGACTGGGAATGCAGAATTACGCAAAATATGGAGAAAGACAATATGGGGGAGGGGACAAACCAGGCAGGCTGCGTGCCTGGCTATGCAATAGTGAGTCGAATCGCAAGATGATTCAAGCTATCGAGTATAGAGAAGGGAGGCTATGTTTGACACAAAACGAGAAACAGTAGGTTCTGCAAATATTATAAAGAGTTATATAAAGCATTCCGAGACTAGACCCCACAGGGGCAGAGGGTTTGAAGGCCCCCAGAACTTTAGAGGAACTGGAAACTACCTTCAGAGGGTTACCATCGGGCAAGACACCAGTTACAGATGGGCTTCATAGTGAATTTTATAAAGAATATCTGAAAGAAGCAGCCCCCCACTACAAGGGATGCTGTCATGGGTACGGGCCTCGGTTCCACTTTCAGACCCTTTTTATGTTTGGTTCATGGGGGAAGGTGGGGAAGGCAGGCAGGAGCGGCACGGGTGAGGGCTTTGAGAGTTAGAAGCTTGTCACCAAAGAAACCTCATCATCCAATCACATTAAAGAGAACTTCCTGCTTCCTCCAACATGGGCAGTGGGTGCCAGTCCAATGCAAGCAACGCGGTCTAGTCTCTGAGCGTGGCTGCCTATATAAGCCACGCCCAGAGACCAACACACGCTTCGTGTTAATTCTGTACAACACGCTTACCCGGAATCCTTGTGCCTACCTGTTTCTCCGGTCGGTTTTCGCGATCATCGGCATCTGGAAAGAAGAACAAGAGATTAGCAGTGGGCTCCTTCGCCAGAGTTACTCACCTGCGACGTGTTCCCACAGCATTCCGGCACTTGAAAAGGAAGAAAAGAAGAGGTGATTAACAGCAGGCTTCGCATCGGGACATTGCTAATCTCTCCGCCGCTCTCGGAAGATACCGCTCTAAGACCACCAGCAGCAACTCACCTCTGGTGTGCAGTCTTCGCCTACTTCTTCTGTTCCATTTTCCAGCTCCTCCAGCCGCACGGCATCTTAGTGACTTCACCCACCCCATGCTCTCTGCATTCAGACTCTTAATCACGTTTTGCAACCAATACAAATAACCCAGTGAGGCAACTGGGATACTGAACTTACCTGCAAGGCCAACTCCGAATCCAGGGAGTGAACTGGTTTTCTGAACTTACCCTTGGCACAAGAGAAGCAGTGCTGAAACTGGTCCCAGAGACTCGATCTGGAACAGAAGACATACCTGAACATTAGCCGCTATTAGCGACCATCAAGACGACGCCCACCGGGCCCCAGACACTGCGCCCCTGCAAGAGCAGGATGGAAAGCTATCTATATTAAACAGAAAGGTGCCCCACGCTCTAGTTAGGGGCAATTAAACCTAGATTAAGAAGGGGCAGGAAAAGGGTGGTTTGGGCTATTTACCCATCATCCTAACCGATCACTCTTGACAGATAATCCTTCCAGCAGTATTGGGCAAGTAGGAATTGAGGGAAGTGCCGGAGGACTCCATCACTCCTGCGGAGATTCAGGCAAGTGTGACAGATGCTGAATGAAGCTTATGTTAAGGGAGCCCTCCCACCGACATTAAGAGAATCCATAATTATACCACTACTTACGCCAAACAAACCTGAAACTGATTGCGGGTCATATAGGCCACTATCGCTGCTCAACCAAGATGGTAAGATACTCACAGCCCTATTAGCCAATAGACTAAAAGGAGACATAGCACAGCTCATACACACTGACCAACCGGGACATGTACCAGAAAGGAATCATAAGTGGACCTGCGCAGGTTACACCACACAATAGAACACACCAAAGACGGCACAGAACCGTACAAGGTGGCCTCGCTGGACGCGGTCAAAGCATTTGATTCAGTGAGATGGCCATGGCTTCTAGCTACACTACGTAGATTTGGCAAGCGGCCTGTATACACTAAATGGGTGCGACTGCTACATAGTCAGCCAATAGCCAAAGTTAAAACAGACAATCAGATCTCGGGAACAATGGACACGTGAAAAAGCCACAAGGCCCGTGGGTACCCCATGATGTTCGTATTAGCCCTAGAACCCTTTGCCGTGTACCTTTGGAAGGAGTACAAAAAGCGGGTATACCCATACACGGCAAATGGAATCAGATTTCTTTATACGCGGACGACATGCTTTTATATATCCAACACCCGGAGAACAAATGCAGTATATACTAGACGTGTTAGAACGGTACGCTGAACTCTCAGGCATCACGATCAGCAGACACAAACCGTGTCTATTTCCGCTAGCGGGATATAGGCGGGTGGAGGCAAATATGCTCCCAGCACTACCACTAAGATGGGCAGTAGACACATTTAGGTACCTCGATATGACATGCATTACTTATCGTAAAAGCATTTCTGATGATTGTATCTGCTTAGATTCACATGCTGTGTACAGTCCGACATCCAGTGGTCAATGCAGCGTATTGCATTTTGTTTTTCGTAGTCGAAAAGGGGACGTCGACATAGGCGTGTCTGTAATACTATCCCTATAGTGACGTGCAGTGTACCCAACATCCCTCACGCGTCGAGGTCCCTCTATTTTTTCCTCACCCTGAGGGAGCCTTCCAAGGCGTGAGTGAGTAAATAAAAGAGAGAGAAAGTGATAAGATGTCTATGTTCCTTCCATCCGAGCGGGGAGGAAGGGTGGGCGCATGTGAATCTAAGCAGATACAATCATCAGAAATGCTTTTACGGTAAGTAATGCATGTCTTCTGATGTTTGTTAATCTTCTTAGAATCACATGTTTTGCATAGACTAGCGAGCAGTACCCGGAGTTGGAGGTGGGTTGTGAGAAGGAACAGTAGAGAAAAGATGTCTTAATACTGCTTGTCCCACCTGGGAATCAGATCTAGAATGAGCATCTAGACAGTAGTGTTTTGTAAAGGTGTGTACAGAACTCCAGGTTTCCGCTTTGCAAATGGATTCCAGAGGGACATTTGCAATGAATGCTATGGAAGCCCCAGTGCCTCGACTAGAATGTGCTCTTGGCTTGAAGGGTAGTTCTCTCTTGGCAAGAGTGTAACGGAGAGTGATGCATTGGACAATCCATCTAGATATAGTGGACTTTGAAACTGCATCTCCTTCTCTTCCTGCCGCCACCGAGACAAAGAACTGATTAGTCTTCTCAGTGGTCTAGTTCTTTCCATATAAAACATGACCGCTCTGCGCACATCAAGTGTGTGCAGGCTTTTTTCTCCCAAGGTTGATGGGTTTTGAAAGAACGTTGGTAGTTCTATAGACTGGTTGACATGGAATTTCAAAATTAATTTTGGTGCAAACCTAGGATGTGTGTAGAATCACCTTATCCTTGTGAACTGTTACAAAAGGGTCTAGTATAGAGAGCGCTTGTAGTTCACTTACTCTTCTAATGGAGGTGATAGCTATTAAGAAAGCGGTCTTAAGTGTGAGGTTCTTAAGTGTTGCTTTGTGCATGGGTTCGAAGGGTGAGCCCATGAGCCTGGTTAGTACCACGTTCAGGTCCCATCCGGGAGCTGGGTTAGATATAGGAGGGTGGATCCTCTTTACTCCCTCCATGAAGGCATTAATAACTGGAACTTTCCGCCATGAGACCTTATGTTGAGACATGGTGTATGCGGAAAGTGCAGCTAAATGGACTTTAATAGAATTAAAGACTAACCCTGAGTCCAATAAGCGAGTCAGGTAAAGAACAATCTGTCGGAGAGCAGTAAACGGGGTTGATGCTCTTTCCTCTACACCATATGACAAACCGTTTCCACTTGCTGGAGTAGCATTAACGAGTGTTCGGTTTCCTTGCTTCTCTAAGTATGTCCATGCATCTTTGAGGGAGCTGCAAATGTCCACATTCTATGACCTCAGGAGCCAGGCTGCCAAGTTCAGGGTCTGTGGGCATGGGTGCAGCGTCTTGCCCCTGTCCTGTGACAGCATGTTGTACGGGCAGGGTAGTTTCACCGGTGGAGACAGTGACATTTCCATTAGGTGAGCGAACCAGGGTATTCGGGCCCACATCGGGGGCACTAGTATCATGGTAACTGGTTCCTGGTGCATCTTGTCCACTACCTTGTTGAGAAGGGGAGTCAGGGGGGTGGGGGAGGCGGGGGGAGCGTAAGCAAATTTCCCCGACCATGTCATCCAGAAACCGTTCCCCTTGTAGCGGTTCTGGGGGTATCTGGAGGCGTAATCTTGGCATTGGGTGTTCTCCAGAGTTGCGAACAGATCTATATCTGGGAAGCCCCATAGTGCGAAAAGTCATAGACGATGTCTTCTCGTAATCGCCATTCGTACTCTGCGGGTAGAGGGAAGTCTCTGCTGAGTTCGTCTGCCAGCAGATTGAGTTCCCCTGGTACATGTTGTGATAACAGGAACATGTGGTGTCTGAGAGCCCACTTCCAGATGTTCTGGGACAGCTTGGACAGTCCTGGAGAGTGAGTGCCCCCTTGTTTGTTCAGGTAGTACATGGCTGTGGTGCTGTCTGTGAGGACCAGCACGGTCTTCCCTTGAAGGTGTGCCTGGAAAGCCTCCAGTGCCTTGAAGACCGCCAGTAGTTCCAGCAAATATATGTGTTTGGACGCCACACTCTTGAGTCCAAACTTCGTGTGCAGTCTGATGGGATAGGTGAGCCCCCATCCTGTGAGGGATGCGTCTGTGGCTAGAGTGGCTTCCACTGCGGGGGTGGCGAATGGTTTCCCTATTACAAGGTTTTCCTTCGACCACCACCATAGCGAGAGAACCAAGGCCTGCGAGACCACCACTAGATCGTCCCATTGTCCGCTGGCCTGACACCACTGGCTGTTGAGCCACTCTTGCATTGGGCGCAGCCGCGCGTGAGGTACCAAATATATACATGACGCCATCATTCCTAGCAAACGCATTGCCTTGCGTACCGTCACCTCTCGACCGGCTACATATTGAGGGATCTGAAACAGCATATTTTGGACCCTCTCGTTGGAGGGGAAGACGAGGCCGTCCTTTGTTCGAATTAGAGCCCCTAGGAATTGCTTGACCTGGCTGGGGTCTATGCTGGACTTCTTCTCGTTGATGGAGAAGCCCAGTTGGAACAAAAGGTCTACAGTCTTTTGGGTATTTGAGAAGCAGGTCTCGTAAGAATCCCCGGTTATAAGCCAATCATCGAGGCAAGGGTATACTGGAATGGACAACCTGCGCACGTGGGCCGCTGCCACTGCCAGTAGTGGTGAATACCCTCGGCACTGACGCTATGCGAAGGATAGCACTTTGAACTGGTAGTGTTTGCCCTCCATCATGAACCCGAGGTATTTTCTGTGCGCTGACAACATTAAAATATGAAAGTATGCATCTTTCATGTCAAGTGGTGTCATGTAATCTCCCTGTGAAAGCAGGGGAATTACCTCCTGTAGAGTCACCATGCAAAAGCTTTGAGGTTTGCCAAATTTGTTTGCTGGGCGCAAATCTAGTACAGGGCGCATGGTTAAGTCTTTTTTGGGTACAAGGAAGTACACTGAATAAAAACCCTCCGTTACCTGTGATAGAGGCACAACCTCTATTGCTCCTTTTTCTAGTAGCAGTTGGACTTCTTGAAGGATGTCGAGGTGCTCTGATGATAGGAGTCTTCCCCTTGGGGGTCTGTACGTAGGGGACAGACTGAATTCTATGCAGTACCCATGGGCTATAGTTGACAATACCCAGCGGTCTGTTATACCCTCCCATGCAGGTAGAAAAGATGTTAACCGGCCCCCGACCAGTAATCCTCTTTCCCAGGGCATAATGTTTCTTTCCTTCCTTATCTGGGGGTGCTTCACAAGTAGATAATGGAACCCCTGCCCTTTTTCTTGTGGTTGTTACTACCAAGGAATCCGGTATTGAGTGACCCTTAGTGTATAATGGGTCAGAGGGTGAGGGACTAAACCGCTTTTCAATTCTAGGGTTATCCCTCTAACCAATGCAGGTGTTGATAACGATGGAATAAGTCGTCTTGACTGAGGCGAGAAGGGGAATGGCCTGGCTAGTAGGTGGTTTCTCCTTGATGATTTTTTCTACAAAATCTATTTCAGGAGTAATTTCCACTGTATCAATCTCAAAATGTGCTGCTGCTTTACGTAGTAGCGCATTGAAAGTAAGTTGGTCATCTATTGGTGACTGTTTTCTAACTGGTGTGATTTGAGGAGAGGACAGGTCCAGAACGTCCGGGTATGTCGACGCTCCTGGGGACTGCTAGGGCTGTGAGACACCTCCATCTGGGTCTTCTTCGAAGCCCCCACCACCAATGTCTGGGTCTTCCTCAAAACCTTCTTCTAGGTTTTGTTGATCTTCAACATTTAGGAATTCCTCATCCTCTTGGAAGTGAGTCTTCTTCAGTGAGGTCATATGTATTAACCCCCTCTTGAAGTGGGTTAAATAGTCTTTGGTATTTAGCCCTAGGTTCTTCAAGAAGTACCTCTCTTGATCTTTTGGGTGTTACATGTGCAGGGGTGGACATGAACCTATCCAGCTTATCCATAGATGATCCATTGGGGTAACCCAGAATGGTCTAGAGGCGTAAAGAGAAGCTCTTCCGCCTGTAGCCGTCTAGCTCTTTCATATAACGTCGAGGATAAACTCCCCTCGCCCTCTGAGAAGCCTTCTCGTGGGCTCGGTCTTTCCTTCGACGGAGGAGGAGGAGGAGGAGGGTCCTGCCTGCCTTCCGATTGTCTCAGCGTCTCCCTGGCTTTGTGAGCGGGGCTCGGCAAATCCCTCGCCGCCCGTCTCTGAGCATCAGTGGAGACTATTTGAGCCAAGCTCCTGACGACTAAACTGTCCATCGAGGGTTCATCTGGCATCGTGTCTGGAGATGCCGAGGCCTTGTCGCCGACGGGCGTTCTCCTACGAGGCACGTCGTCTGTAGTTTTGGTGGTAGCGCCCTTATCTGTGGACAGCCCAGTCGCCGGTTGCGGGGAGGGCTTACGTCCCTTACGGTCGGCGAAGGCCGCCAGTAGGCCTGGCGTCTGTTGGCGCTAGGCCTTTCTTCGACGAAGTGCCGTGGGTTGTGTGTTTAGGTTTATGTTTCTTGTGTGCGTCAGTGTCTCCGGGGTGTTCATCCCCCATAAGTAGGGCGTAAACCGAACTTGTCGGGGCCGGGGACAGATGCGGAGGAGCGGGCACGCTCCATAGAGAAGTTTACAACCTCCAATACGGAGGTAGTGTTATCACTGTCCTTGTCACATTCGGCGGCGGGTGAGGAATCAACTCTAGACATGGCAATGGCTGCCCACCTCTTGACCTTGCGGTCCTTTAAAGTCTTTGGGTGAAGACGTTTACAGGCCGCACAGCCGTCCTCTTTGTGGTCGAGGGGTAAGCAACGGTTACACCGCTTATGCTTATTCTTCCATGTGACTTTGCCCTTACAGCGCGGGCAAAATCCAAAAGGAGTCCTCTCCATAGCTGAGGATACAGTTAAAAGTGACAACGACCCCGAAGGAAAGGGGGGGGGGGTGAAAAGAGAAAGGCATTCTTAGAAAGAAAAGAAGTATCCCACGACCCCCACTCTCCCTACTGTATAGGCCGGCGAGGCCAGGCCATGTGTTCGGCAGCGCCGAAGTATCGCCTCCGTCAAAATCACTGCCAACGAAGGTCTTATTCGGCGGTGAAACAGCTTAGCCGTCAAAGGAGGGGTTAAGATTTAACGTTATTTTAAATAAAAACGACTAAGGTTCGAATCAATGGTATTAGCAATTTGTCTCCAACGAGCTCTGCATTAGTGCGACCAGATTCTGGGCGGAAAAAAACAATCTGAGGGACCTCGACGCGTGAGGGATGTTCGGTACACTGCATGTCACTATAGGGATAGTATTACAGACACGCCTATGTCGACGTCCCCTTTTCGACTACGAAAAACAAAATGCAATACTCCGCAGTGACCACTGGATGTCGGACTATGCACAGCATGTGATTCTAAGCAGATTAACAAACATCAGAAAGATATTTATCATGATCTCAATACAGAACATGCACGAAACACATAGAAAACAATGGACGGGGCGTTGCAATCCATGGGTTTCTGGTCTCGACTGCCTCTCACCCTGATGGGGATGGGGGGGGGGGCGCTATATTAAAGATGATAGTGCTCCCCAGGTTCCTTCATTATTTTACCAATGTGCCATACAATATCCCAAGGTCCTTTTTTGCCAAGCTGGACACAATATGCAGAGGGTTCCAATGGCACAATAAGAGATGCAGACTAGCCTTGGCTAAGCTACAGAGACCATACAAGCAGGGAGGTATTAGGGTACCCAACTTTGAGATGTACTTTGTTGCCTGCCAGTTGCAGCTCGTAACAGGATAGCTGTCAGACAAGCCGACTCAAGATACGCCCCGACTGCAACCAGCCAGCACTCCATACTTTTTTTTTAAAAGAGGCAGTATGGAGACATAAACTGAACATGTCTTAGCTCCTGCTATCTTTGGGGAAAATCATATGGCTGAGAGCCAGACATTTCATGGGAAATGCAGCATTGTGACCAGGGGATACACAAAGCAGACTCCAAGTGCGGAAATACTGGGAACCAAAGGGGGTGCCAACAATTGGAGATCTGCTGCTAGATGAGGAACTAGTAGACTTGGGCATAATCAAGGCCAACACAGGCTTAGACAAGGGGCAACACATCATTCTGCTCAGGGCACTAAAGTTACAATGGCCAGAAACTGGGAGATGGCAGACAGACAAGGCGATAGAGGCACTCTATACCTCAGAAGGAGGACACACAGTGTCCAGGATCTATGAACTGTTCATAACCCAACAAAAAGATCAGATGTGGCAGACACACCAGAAATGGGAAAAGGACATGCAGGAACCGTTTACAGACAGTAAATGGACGAGTTTACTCTCATATCATATAAAAGTAACCAGGAACGCGAGACTGCAGCTCATCCAATTATACGAGACCCATAGAGCATATCTGACTCCCCAACCCCCAGAAAATTGCAGGCTTTGCTAAAGCAACTGAACAACTCTGGGCGAAATGTGGCACCGATAACACGGATATGGTACATATGTTCTGGGCCTGCCGACAAGTGCAGCGCTTTTAAGAGGAAATTGCGCAGATGCTGGCAAAGGCAGCCATAACTGTGGACATACAATCGCCCACAGCATACTTACTGGGCAGTTTCCCACGAACAAAACACACGGCGCACATCACCAAGCTAAAGGATTTGGCTATGTGCTAGGTAAACGTAGAATAGCAATGGGATGGAAGGCACAAAAAGGCCCAGCAGTGCAGTTATGGTGGAAGGATCTTCAAAAATGGTCACAAGCAGAGACAGGGATATGGCAGAGTGCTACTCGAATGGGAGAGTGCGGAGGAAACTCAGATATAGATCTATGGAGATCATTACTCCAAGAACTTTTGCCATTAGCACAAGAGAGGACCTGGGTGGAAGAACTGGACCAATCAGCAGGAAATGAGAGAGCCAAAGACACTACTTAAGAGACATAGTGGAAGAATATGGATGTGTACTACAGTGAAAAGAAAAGGCTGACAGCGGTGGGGGGAGTTGGGAAGGGACAGATGGGAGATGTTTGTAATCATTGGCATAATGTTAATAAAAGATTTATTTTTTTTAAAAAATTTGAATATTGGGATGGGTGGTGGCGGCAGCAGCAAATTAAAGGGTGGTCCTATTGGGGGGCGTGGCCAGCGACCGCAGGATGAGGACGTGATTCCCCGTCGCTCCCGGGCCACCAGCAAAATCCTGCAATTATCCTGACACCATTTGTTCACAATCTCCCCCAAAAGACACCATCCGATGGCGGAACCTTTATAGAACATTACGCTGCATTTTGAACTAGAATCTGTGAGGGGCTCCGAAGTTGCGAGCGGAGAAAGTACAGGCGACTCACTGCGCACCATGAACAAGATGGCCGCCGAAGCCGCGCGCTGACTGGAGAATACGCAGCGTGGCCTCGGCTCCACTGCCCGGGACATCCGCGGAGGAGGCGTCCATCGCTGCACTGTGCCATGAGGCGGAGGGTGCCTGCGCTGACTCCGGCTCCTGGGGGAGGGTGCGTGTGCCCCGACCGCAGACACCGAAGCAGGCGATCCCCTGACCGCTGCCGAGACGAGGCCCTGGGTGTTCGAACACGGCTGACCGCCGGAGTGACAGAGCGAGAGAGCCAGTCTACTGGCATACCCCTGTGGTGGCTCGGCAAGACCAGGAGTGGCAGAGAGGTGGGGAGCCCCTCGCGAGCGTGGTGAGGGGCGGCTCCCCCAGGGGACGTCGGCTCGCACCAGGCAAACCGGCAAATAGACTGTGGGCTGGAACCGCTCACACCAGACACACAATTGCTCCGGGGCAGACCCGGATCACACGCTGTTAGCGGGACTTCCCCCTCCACTGCAGTGGTGGTGTAGCAGGCCCTGAACACACATCCAGCGTCACAACCTGCAAGTAGAAAGAAACAGCCTGTGACTAGGAGGGGGCCCCGCTAAAATCACATTAGCTGACCAGGCGAGGACACATATTGCGCTGAGAAGTCTACTAGCTAAGAGAAAAAGCGGGATCGCTACCTGACTCAGCTGAAGGCTACTGTACTCCGACGTCCAGTCGCTCAAAATGGGGAAGGACAGGACAAACAAATACGACAACACAGAGCAAAATTGAACAATACACCACCAATGCCCGGGTCCCCGCACAGGAGCAGACCAAATCGAGTGACAACTGGAACGGAAGAGGATAGTTTATCTCTTAAAGATGTCATGAACGCTATTGCTTGCTCGAGAACCTCCATGGAAAAGAAAATGGACGGTATAAGCACAGAGGTGTCCCTACTGCGCCACGACTTGCAAAAAGTGACGGCCCGAACAGGTGAGGCCGAGGGCCGTCAATCGGAAACAGAGGACGGTCTTAGAATGGTGGGCCACCAAATGACAGGAGTGCTCACACGTCTTAAAGCTCTAGAGGAGAGAGTCGAAGAGGGAGAAGGCAGAGCAAAGCGCAACATCTGCATCCTTGGAATACCGGAGAAAGCTGAAGGCCCAAACATGGAACTGTTCTTGGTGCAGTGGCTTGCAGACCTCTTCGCTCCCAAGACACTATCAAAATTCTTTTCTATCGAACGTGCTCACCGTATACCGGCGGGCGGGCAGATCCCCGGTGATCACAAAACTCCTGAACTATAGGGATCGGGATGCCATTTTGCAAATGGCCAGAACCAAGGGCACAATAACGTATAACGGTTCCAAAATTGCCTTTTTCCCGGATTTCACCTGGGTGGTACAGAAGGCGAGACTGTCTTTCGATCCGCTTAAAAAACGCCTGCAAGTCCTCAATGTCAAATACGGGCTTATGTTCCACGCACGGTTGAAAATCTACCACAATGGTGCAACCGTGCACTTTTCAGATCCCAAGGATGCATGGAACTGGGCCGAAACCTGGAAGGCGACTGGAGATCGTATCGGAGACAAGACACTGATAGAAACAGACCGAGACCGGAGAGGGCGCCGCCGAAGCGCACACAAAGAGTAGTAGAAGCACCACCAAATGAAGGCAACGATTGATAAGTAACTTGAACTGGCTTAAACAAACACTCGAAAGAATCAAGAACCAAAAGGTCGCCATTAAACTGACCTGACAACGAGGAGGAGCTATGTGCTTACAGTAAAGCTGGCGACCCTGGTAAGCACAGACCCCCCCCATGATAATTATCACCACTTGTTGTGGACCTGTATTTGTAAGTTAGATCTCAACTATGTTCGGGCGACAGGTACTTCCGTGTTGGGGTGGAGTATAGGGTGGGGGAAAGGGATAGTTTATGTTGTTTTTGTATTAATTTAAAGTTGCTATGCATTCGGGAGGTTAATGAATCATACGAAATAGCACATGCCGTCAGATGCCACCCCCAGATGGCAGCACACCCCCTCCGGGACCAACCCCTTCATAATGCCCCCATAAGACTTCCCCATAAAACCTGTGAATCTGACTCTATAATTTACATATGGCACCCACTCACTACCTCCTGAGCGACCCAAATCTCTCAAACTGATCACATGGAACGTGAATGGGCTGGGCTCCGGAATCAAGAGACGTCTTGTGCTGCAATTCCTGAACAGACACTCCCCAGACATTGCCCTACTCAACGAAACACACTTAGCCGGAACTAACTGCACCCTCTTTCGGAGCACCAACTACCGAGTGGCAATACATGCGGGATACTCTATGGGATCCAGAGGGACACTCATACTGATACACAAGCGCCTTCCATACATGGTACTGACAGTCGAGTGAGACCCCAGGGGTCGCTACGTGGTGGCCATTGGAAAGCTAGGGGAAGAAACTCTAGCCATTGCATCAGTGTACTCTCTGCCGGGGTTGGGGGAAGAACTAATAAAAGACCTCGTTATCCTCATGGCAAAACACCAACCCGATATGTGGGTACTGGGGGGCGACTTTAATGATGGCATGTGTAGCAGTAAAGATCGCACTCACATCAGGGACCGCAATCCGAATATCTCCACTAATTTAGCCAAATTCTGGTCAGCCCTGGGCATCCGAGATGTGTGGCGACACCTGCACCCCGACACCGAGGCTTACTCGTTCCACTCCGGGGCGCATGGCTCCTTGTCCAGACTAGATTACTTCCTCCTCCCAAGTACCGACATACACAGGGCAACCACTACGGATCTACTTTTCCCGCGGTATCTCAGATAACTCACCCCGGACGATAGTTTTGTGCTTGCGGGGAGTGGCTCCCCCCAAGTCATGGAGATAGAATAACTATTATTTGGGCTTCCCCGAGCTTGTCGACAAACTCATGGAAGCAACTAACGAATACTTTGAAAATAATGCCACTACGGTAGATAATCCTTTTACTATTTGGGAAGCATACAAAGCAGTGCTGAGGTGGGAGATAATCTCCTGGACGGCAAACAAAAAGAAGGAACGGCTGCGGGAGCTAATGAAGGCAGAAGCTGAAATGAGTGACTGGGAAGCCAAATACATTCTTGACCCGAGCTCTGAGACCCTCAAATCCTTTAAGGGCGCTAGAGAGAGGCTTCGGAACATCGAACTAGATAACGCTAAACACGCCCATCGGGAGTCCAGAGCAAGAGTCTATGAACAAGGGGACAAAACTGGGAAAATGTTGGCCTGGCTTGAGAGGAGAGATGAGGGTCAACGCCATGTCAGAGAAATTATAACCCCGCAAGACGGTGGATGCCACTCAGACCGTGAAATAGCAAAGGCTTTTGCGGACTTCTATGCCACTCTATAGCACCCCAGCATCCCCATTGGACCCCTCCCTGCTAGACGATATTCTGCTCCAGCTGTCGGAACAACAAAAAACACAATTGGACGCAGCCCTTACCGAGGCAGAGATAGCAGAAGCTATAGCCCAATTACAGTGTGGGAAAACATCGGGCCCCAACGGTTTCCCGGTTGAAATCTGGAAGAAACTGGGCGGGGGAAAAATTAGCACCGTACCTCCATAAAATGTTCCACGGGGCTCGAGACCAGGGCGCTCTCCCGCCGGACTTGCGCAAAGCCACGATTGTTTTAATTCCCAATTCGGGTAAACCACCTGAACAATGCGCCTCCTATAGGCCCATCTCATTGCTTAATACTGAATCCAAAGTCCTTGCCAAACTCCTGGCCAACCGTCTACAATCGGTCATCATCTCCTTGGTCCATCCGGACCAATGTGGGTTTATGCCGCATAAATCAACACGCATGAACATACGACGTCTCCACCCATTACAAGAATGGGCCCCAATTATAGACAAGCCACTTGCATTACTAGCCATAGATTTTGAGAAGGCATTCGATTCGGTTCGCTGGGGCAGCCTCTGGAAACTATGCGGAGAATGGGCTTTGGTAACAACTTTCTAGGATGGGTACAACTTCTCTATACAGAACCACAAGCAGAAGTGAAAGTAAACGGGTGGCCTTCTGAGCCCCTTTCCCCTTGGTAGGGGCATATGACAGGGATGCCCCCTGCCCCCCCTTCTTTTCGCTCTTGCAATAGAGACACTTGCCTTATGGCTCCGTCAGAGCTGGGACTTGACGGGATTCAGATGGCCGGAGGGCCACGAGGATAGGGCGTCCTGTATGCCGACGACCTCTTGGTCTACCTGTCCGATCCGATACGAACCTGCCCCATAGTAACGCAGATGCTCATCCGCTTTGGTGAATTTAGTGGGCTGAGAATCAACGGGAGCAAGTCTATCCTTTTTCCCGTGAAGGGTGGTACACAGGCTATTCCCCAGGAATGCCCAGATAAAGTGGAATCAAGCGGATTTCGATATCTGGGGATCTGAGGACCTGACACGCTACATTACCCACAAACTCCAACCAATCATGGACCGTTTTAGGGATGATGTCCGCCACTGGAAACTTCTTCCCCTGACACTTATGGGCAGAGCTGCCCTGTTCAAGATGATTACACTGCCCAGATTTGTCCATGTACTACAAAATGCCCTGCTTGAGATCCAAGATCCTGAATTCGATCGCCTCGATAATTTCCTTAGAGAACTCATATGGGGGAGGGGATGGGGGGGGGTCAACCCCGCATTGCACTGACCATGCTTCAGAGATCGATCTGGGAAGGAGGAATCAGCGTGCCCCGCCTCCGGGTATACTACTGGGCCTCCCAGCTAGCGGTGGTCAATGACTTACTACATGGGGACCGGGAGTTACCACACATAAGAGCCGAAATAGCAACCATGCACGATACAGATCCACTACACCTGCTCTATCAGCCCCTCCGCAGACCCCCTCCACAAACGATGGCAGCACATGTTACTACGGTTTGGAAACGGGCACACGCCTTTGTGGGCTGGAAAGATAAGATCACCATTGCACAACCCTTATGGCACAATGGTAACCTGACGGAGCTTGGGAAACTTAAACCTTGGTCCAAATGGGAGGACGTCCTGGCGGGAGGGGAGCTTATCTCATTCGAAACACTGCAACTACAATTCCAGCTCCCAATAACCAAACAATATCACTATACCCAACTGCCTCACGCCTTACGAATACATATCCAGACAGACTCTCCCATTCCAGAGTATACACCCATAGAACGCAACATATTCCCGGCATACATTCCTGCCAAATGCACTTCTATATTATACAATGCCATGTCTTCCTTTACCACTCCGGAACTCCCTCACCTTAAATCTAAATGGGAAGAGGATGTGGGTGTTATAGATCCGGAAGACTGGATCCAGATTCTAATGCACCCCAGGGAAATCGCCATCTCCTCCAGGCTCCGTCTGGTGCAATTGAAAATCCTTCATAGAATATACTATCCTATAACTATGATACACAAATGGAAGCGTGCCCCAAACCCGTATTGCCTCCGATGTGGGAGAGAAACTGGAACATTTATACATATCCTGTGGGAATGCCCTCGTATTCAGGCCTTCTGGGGGGAATGCTGCAGGGAACGGTCTGGTATACTGGGCCGCAACATAACACTAGACCCGAAAATACTGTTACTGGGTAAACCCGACAAAGGTGTTGCGAAGAAATGGGAAGGACTGCTCCTCGCAACAGCCGCAGGACTAATGAAGCGAAACATTGCACAGAAATGGGGCGCTCCGGAACCCCCCAACATTGGAACAGTCGGCAGATGACATGGACACATGCGCAATGCTGGAACACAAAATCTACAAAGCAAGGGGCTGCCCTACTAAAGCCTTCAAGATTTGGGGGAAATGGAAGGAACGCGACTCCCGGTAATCCTTGACACTTCAAGGGAACACACTTTTGAACGCAGGGAGGCAGCTGTAGATGGAATTTGTCAGACCTCGACTATGCTTTATTATTGATTCACTCTTTTGATTTTATTTCGTTGTGTTCTTGTCGATTGTGTTCGTTGTCAAAATCAATAAAATATACTATTTAAAAAAAAAAGGGTGGTCCTATTGGGAAATTGGTGAGGCAGACTGAAATATACTAAACGCTTCTTGACTAACAGATTCATTATTGTTAAGAGGAACATAGCTGTTGATTGAGGGGCAGACACACTTCTGAAGCTTAAAATATGGAAAGAGGGCTTGTGTAAGACGCTTTAATGAAGTGAACTCGAATACAAGTATCCCAATGAAGGATGGAAAATTTGGAGTCAATGGAACTAAAAGATTACCTTTATTGATGATAGCCCCTAAAGCCAAGAGGGGCATAGGTGGTCTCTGAATACGGATCTCAACAGGGACCGAGACATGGCACAGGTCCTTGGACTCATAGCGGCAAGAGGTTTTATAGTGAGCAGGAAGAGGAGGGCACGGGATGGGAAAGAAATAATTGAATTATGGTGGTGTTTGTTTGAATGTCGACTCAATTTGCATCACCCTTAATTTTATGATCCAAGAGTCATGTTCTGAAAAATAGAAATACAATAAATCCATTCATATGGGTCCACCCCACCCCGTTGCCTCAATGTAGGGCTATATCAAGTTTTGGATATACATCGATATAGTTTCAAAATAGATATAGGATGAAACAATATTGTTAACAGAGATGTTTACATATATATGGCATACATTACTTGCCATAATTGTATTTCTGGTGCTTGTATCTGCTTAGAGTTACATGCTTTGCATGAGATGATATTTAGTGATAGGTGCAGAGTATTGCACATGTTTTCAATGTCCGAAAGGGACATTGACTGTTGTTGACATTGTTATTCTCCCTAGTGTGCTGTCTACTGTACTTATGATCCCTCACACGTCAAGGTCCCACAGATTGTTTTGTTTCTGACATGAGGGAGCATGGAGTGTATGCATGGAGAATAGCTAAGTTGTGATGAGGAGTGTAACATCTATGATTCACCCTACAACCTTCAACCGCAAGAGGGGAGGAAGGGCAGGCAGATACAAGCATCAGAAATAGGATTACAGTAAGTAATGTATGCCTTCCGAGGCTTGCGGATCTGCTTAGAATCACATGAAAAAGTGGTGGATTGTTTGAAAGTAGAGCAGCCAAGAGGTTTTAACACCGCCTGACCCACCTGTATGGAAAGAAACATGTCAGATTGTTAGGAGTCATATTTATAATGACTCTTGTCTAATAGTTAATCGTTTTTAGTTTCAATAGAGTAGTTGATTTATGTTAGTTATTAATACGGATATGAATTTTTCTTCCATCATTCATTGATTGATTTTTATGTAACTTGATTTATGTCACAATAGGAATTGGATTTATTGTCTTTTATTTATGCATGTTTGGGTTAGTTTTACACGTTATTAGGTGTGTTTAGTCTTTATGTAACCGTTGATAGTGTTCCTTTTTGGTTTTTGGGTATCATCCTATTTCGCTGAATTATGGGGATGCTATAATCCATACGAATTGTATAATTATTTTTTTTGGGTTTACAAAGATGAACTATTTTATGAGTGTGATTTCAGTTTCAATAGTTATTTGTAAGAAAACTACTTACAGTATGATACTATACATTTTTAATGGCCTAGTGTAGGCTTTTTTAGCTAATAAAATTGTTTATATCTGAAGAAGCTGGACGTTAATTGAATTTTCTCATGTCATACAAGTAGAGTTCCAGTACATGTTTACTTACAATCGAACCTGTAACATTTTGAAGTGTCGTGCCTATATGCATTCCTGATTTAGAGACAAGTGTGTCCCAGCCTCGGGTTTTTTGGCTTTTTTGGCTAATTTTTTCAAAAGCTGAGTTTCGCAGTTACATCCACAATACCTTGTTACATAGTGCCGTGATACTTCCGGGTTTAGGCGCCATCACAAATGAAATATACATTCCAAGGGCATTTGCACAGGCCAGAGTATATAAAAGCAATTGTACTGCTTTCAAGCAGGTTCCCGGTGAAATGCTGCATTATCTTCGTTTCCCAAAGCGCGATGGGGATGTTTTCCTTTGTTTTTCTGCAGACTTCTTTTTCCACACAGAATGCGGAAAAAATTAGAACCCTTGTTGCGAAGGAAGCAAGAAGGCAGCCATCACTATATCTTCTGCTCCCAGTCAGACTGCTTACAGATTGTGCCCTTTCATTTTGATCTGAGCCACACTGCTAATTTCTTGCTTGTCGAGTCAGAAGCCCACAAGCGTTTCCCTGCTTTCTGGAAGTCTTGTGCAGCTTTTTAGCAGCATTCTGCGACTTTTTATTCCCCAAGAAGCCTCCCTCAGTAAGCATGCTGTTTACTGAGTTCCCTGTGCCTCCGTCTGTTCCTAAAGCAATGCTATTCTGGCCGGTGGAGGCCCTCTGGTCCCAGCTCTCCGGCACATGAGTCAGCCAGATCGTCTGTCGAACTCTTGCTCCTGCATTGATGTGTAGTTGAGGTATTAGAGTCACTCTTCTTAATGCTCTGCAAGAGATTAGAGATGGGCTCCTGGGTATTCTACTCAGCCCTAATCTGCACCAGCAGATGAACAAGTTACTTACCAACTGTAAACGTTCTTTCGACTGGATGTTCCTCCCACGTATTCCTCATCTTATGATATTCAAATCTCGCCAGCTTTGCTGCTTCTGAAAAGATTCTCGGCAGAGGGCGTGGGCACAAGGTTGTGGCGTGGATGTCCCTCGACGGGCTCCATGCCGCATCAACGTCACCACCAGTATAAGTAGCCCATGCTGCGCCTGTTGGCTTCAGTTCTGTTTTTTCAGGGAAATATTCAAGGAACACCCAGGCGTGCCTCATGACTGAAAACTCTTCGTGAGAGAGATGTGTAAATAATGCAAACTGTACTGCGGGGTAGGATGGGAGGGGCGGTGAGGAATACGTGCAAGGAACATCCAGTCAAAAGAACGTTACAGTTGGTAAGTAACTTGTTCTTCGAATGGATTGTGTCTTCCCACATATTCCTTATTTTATGATAGACTCCCATAGCGGTGGAAATGTTTAGGAGGTGGGAGTACCAATTATTTTTATCATGGACGGAATGTAGTACCGCCTTAGCAAACAATCCTTCATGGGAAGAAGAAGCAGCTAAGCAGCTAAGCAGTAATGCTTAATGAAGGTATGCATCGATGCCCATGTTGCGGCTGAACAAATATCTGCTACAGGGACTCCCCTCTTCAGAGCCGCAGAAGTAGCCATACCCCTTGTGGCATGGGCTCGAAGCCCACCCTGCGGGTCCTTTCCAGCCAATCTGTAGCTCTCAACTATAGCCAAAATGATCCAGCGGGATATGGTCTGTTTTGTCACCATTAATCCCAATTTATGGCCAGTATAACCCACAACAAGTTGGTCATCCTGACACAATTTGAACATTCTTGATATATAAAAACAGTCCTTTTTGGGTCCACTCTATGAAACCTCTCCTCTTCTTTGCCCAAATGAGGAGGAGGAGGTTAGAACGCTGGTAGTATGATTTGTATGTGACAAGTGAAAGTCAGAAACTACTTTTGGTAAGAAAGAGGGTTTAACCTTAAGTACCACTTTGTCTTTGTGAAAGGTAGTGTACAGAGGTTTGCACGAGAGAGTCTGCAACTCACTAAACCTGCGGGCCGATAAGGACACAAGGAGGACAGTTTTTAATGTTAGAACCCTCAAGGGACAGGAATGCAGAGGCTCAAAAGGTATAAAAGCTAGAAACGTAAGCACAAGATTTAAATCCCAAGTCGGGACATGAAAATGGACTGGAGGGTACACATTAGTGAGCCCTTTCAGGAATTGAATGATTAATGGAATTTTGAAGGAGGAGTGCTTGAAAATGGACAGCCTAGCCAAATAACCTTTTATCGTTCCAATCTGGAACCCCAGATTGGCTAAATGTAACAGGAAAGAAAGCACTATAGGTGTTCCACATTTGAATGGATCCACATTCTTATCTTTGCACCAGTTACTGAATTTATTCCAATGACACCGGTCCAGAGACTTAGTTGCTGGCCTTCTGGCCGTAAGCAAAATCTCCATTACGTCATCCGGGAGGTCCCAATCCGTATCTCTCAGCCTCTCAAAAATCATGTGTGAAGGCGGGGTGTCTTGACCTCTGAATGGAGAACTCGACCTTCCTCTTGTGAGAGAAGATCCTCTCTTTGAGGAAGACATATAGGAGGGCAGATGGACATGTCCAGAAGGTCTGGGTACCACGTCCTCCAGGCCCAATCCAGGGCAATTAGGATCATGGTTTTCCTGAACTTTCTCAACCTCCTGATTATGTGAGGAATCACAGGGACTCGGGGAAACGCATACAGAAGTGGAAATTCCCAGTCCACTACGAACGCGTCTCCTAGAGCTCCTCTTGGGGGGAAATTCACTTGAGCAGTACTGATCGCACTTTCGGTTGACCGAGGTCGCGAACATATCCACCCGGAGGGTTCCCCAAAAGGGTGAAGACCTCTTGAAGGACTTTCCGAGCTAGTTCCCACTTGTGGGATACTGTGCTCTGCCTGCTCAGAGCGTCCGCAGCTGTGTTCTGCTCTCCGGCTAGGTGAACTGCTGACAGAGATTCCCTCTTGTATTGCCCAGAACCCGAGCTGCATTGCCTCTCTGCACAGTGGTAGTGACCCTACGCCTCCTCTCTTGTTGAGGTAGTACATCGCCACTGTGTTGTCCGTCATTATCAGGACATTCTTTCCCTGTAAGAGGGGCTCTGGTGGGGCCTGAGGGTAGAGGTGAGGCACTGCAGTGGAGGCTGGGCCCAGGACACCGCCTCCAAGGAGAAGGTGAAGGCTGGGCAGAGGTGCATCAGGCTGGAATGAAATCCAGGCAGCTACTTACGGATTCCGCTCAGGTTCCCAGCCTCCTGATTGTACAGCTATTGCAACCAGGTGCAATTACACAATGCATTCATAACCCTAGGGCAAAGCAAAATTTGAAGACTAACTACAATTTATGAAATTGCAGAAGGTCTGACGATATACAGACTGGATGAAGTATTCATTGCTACTTTGCGTGAACATCTGGTTAGCTTTGGGTATTCATTATGTAAAAAAGCAAGAGACTAAGCAGAGTGGATGGAGTAGCACACAGAACTGGGTAAAGTGGGTAGAATATTGTAGTTTGCGGACATCTCACTTTCGGGTTAGCTGGTAAAAAGTAACTGGGTGATCAGACAGAATGCCAAGGAGTTTGGGTGAGCTCCTGGTTTGAACATCAGTACCACAGAAGTATGCAACGGTATCCCTAGATATTATCCCCACCAAAAATATTGCCGTACATATGGTAGTTTGTCTCTCCATAGGCGACATTGGGGGGGGGGGGTAATTTGTGGGAGCGGGGGTGTCCCCCGCAGGGTCCATGGCTTAATATCGCTGCAAAAATATGGCGATATTTTTCCGGGGATATTAACACATGGGTCCGTATGCAACCAGCAGGTCACAGAACTAGGTTTTCCATCAAAATCAAATTGGCCGTGGGATCATGTACATTTTTCAAAAGTGCTCACTCGTGCTGGTCAATATGATGTACCTTCCCCTACAAAATGAAATTTAGTAAACAAAAGCTTTAGGTATACCAATCTAAACTTTACTGAAAAATATCTAACAATGCAGTGTTTTACAAAACCAATACTTTAATTGTGCATTATATAAAAACGACGTTTAAGAATTTGATTGCAGGACTGTCTTTAAAAAAATAAACACGTTCCGGTCTTTTCCTAAAAGAATATAGTTCAGGGTGCAAAATTTCAAGTCATACTCTAATAGCCAGCCATAAAAAAGTTCCTCAACACCTAGACAGAATACCATTTCTAACTTGCCAAGAGTCCATCATCACTGCCCAATGGAGACGTTGTGTCCAGATATAGTTTGCTTAATAAATGTGTCAACACGATTACTTCTGGTTTGCAAATATTTGAGAAAGAACAAACATTTCTTGGCTCACACAGACCGTTGGACCTTTTAAGAATGGAGATGATTACTGCTGTAAACTCTCTGTTAGCCCCTTTGAACTTGACAGTGAACAGAGAAACAAGTGGTTGGGGAGAGCTCGGAGGTAAAGAAAGGAATGCCAGGTGAGCTGCATTTTCATTGGACAGGGCAATTTAAATCACCAGCTGTGTTACCCAAGTGTCAATTTAATGAGCAAACCTACAGAATTACATAGCAACATGCTTCTGCCTTTTTTATGCAGATCGTGTTCAGGGATTGCGCTGCTGTAGTGCTAGTAGCTATCTAGGAATATGGTCAAGCCTACAAGTAGAGTAATTCATGTCGCTGCATAATGAGAATGGCCAAACCAGCAAGGGAAAAAGATTACTGCTCTGCCTTGGAACTAAACTCAGGGCAGTCAAAGGGTTTGTCTGGCTGTGTAGATGGACCTAACATGGTGCAGGAGTAGGATTGTGGCTTCAGACTCATGCACAGGAGAAGGCTCAAGTAAATGGCAGACAAAATAATCAAATAACTTCAATGCGGCTATATTGCTGCGATAGGAAGGAAGGTTTAAATGCGGGCATGGATGATTCTTCGAAGGGAGTTTCTTTACCTCCTTTTTGCAGTAAATAATGAATGTCCTCTGAAGGAGCCACCTCCCACTCCCCTTTTACTTTAACGTTCATGATGGCCAAACTGTTCACCACGAAAAAAGGAAAACAAGTTCAAAATACTTATTGCAGCTCCCGTAATCTCTGCTTCACCGTGGTTGAAAATACACTGTGCTAAACGTCCCTCTTCAGAATATGCCCGTGTACCCTGAAGGAGTCCCATCCACTCCCGGTCAGCGTCTACACAGTTTACCTGCCTTGCGGCCGGTTCAGCACCGACTTGGAAACCGACACCAAGCAAGCCGCCAAACATGCAACTTCCTAATCTGCTATGGAACTCATTGTTAGGATACTGCGGTTCGGTCAGTTCTCTTCAAGTGGGTAGGGGGAAAGAGTACACAGGGGTGGACATGTGATGGGGACCGCTTTTGCCAATACGTGGCAAGACTCCTGGAATGCAATTGAGTCCAGAAATCATTTTCAACTCATCTTCCATTCTCATTGCTTTTTTAATAGAAATAAAACCTTCACAACAGGGAATTACTTTGTGCAATGGTCCCGACATGGAGGTCCTTTTGATGGATCCCCTCTTCTCCCGATTTCCCAATTTCCCACCGCCCTGATTTTGTTAAGGTAAAACAAAAAAAACAAAAATACATGACCCATCAGCATGTAATCATGCAACATTTTTAGTGTTGTAACCATCAGCAGAATGCTTCACAATACTATAACCTTCATTAAAAAAAAAAAAAAAAGAAAATCTGAAAATTAAAATTCTATACAGGTTGTCAGCTGATAAAACAATGATTTTCTATTTTACATTGTCCATCATCAAGCAAGATGTAAGGCCAAGATAAATGGTAAGTGGAAGAAACTCAATGGACAAAAACTAAATGAATGAAGATAAGGAACACAAGCTAATGAGCTTACATTCAATCTGACAAACCAAATGTCTATGCCTTTCATCAGGAGTAGCATTCAACACTGCTCTTGAGGAATAAGGATTCCTTGTTGCTGCATTACAAGCAAACGGCTGTTAGGACGTGGCATGCCAAAGTACTCAGAATTTTAGCAATGGATCAAAGACGACAACCACTTGAGTCAGGGCCTGAAGGAGACAACACTTTCTCGGACCCACCCAAAGGTAAAAAGGAAGAAAGAATCCTTCCTACCAAAATTCACATCTACTAGACAGTCTACTGCCACCTAGTCTGTGAATCAAAGGTGAACAACAGAAGGGCACTTACCGGAACACTAAAGTGGACACCATCATAGCGGTAGATCTTCTGTGCAGTTTTAGTTCTACCAAGTGCTGGATCGACTACCAGTTTATAGCTTTTCCACTGAAAATTTGGGTTCTTCTGGAAGTCTCCCCCACCGTCCGGTTCCATTCTCACTCATTTACACTGACAGAAAAAAAGATGCAGATGAAAAAGCAGTCTTTGCATATGCAAAATCTTAAAACTACGGCTAGATCATGGCTGTAACGTCAATTTTTTTACAATCATTTCTTAATATCAACATTTGTGAATATTTTTCTAATCAACATTTTATGCCATTAAAAGTACAGTTACATTAAAAAATATACACAATTGACATAGCAAACTTTTCATCCCAGTAGTCCATGGAGGACAATTTAAGTTCTGTCTGTTGGTATGCATCATACTAATTGCAAGCATTACCAATCTCAAACATCAATGTGTTCAACATTGAGCCTCCTGGAAAAAAGCAGCCTACCTTCAAAGATATACGAGCCATTACAAGCCGTTAACAATGCTGAGCCTGTCGCACAATTATTAGAAATCTGCACTTGAAAGGTAAACTAAGGAGTTGCTTGCTCTGCTCCTGTGGACCTCTTCTCGAACCTGCTGCCCCTACACTGATTTAAAAAAAGAAAAGGTTTAGACTAATATGGTGGTACTTTATTTTCCAGATTCTTTTGTTTGTTTATAATGAACTTAAACATTTCATATGATCTGTGTCTTTGTAAGGAAATAAGAAGTGACCAGAGAAGGGTATGAGTTAGCAAGAGCCTTATCGATTGTGTTACACACCCACTTCAGGTTGCTACGGGTGGCACTGCATCACCAAAATCAATAATTTTGGTAAATATATTAAACTATTTCCTTGCACTAATGTGAACCAAATGGTGTTGGATAACTATTGCTTGATAACTAGTCAGGGTGCGAACACCAGCACTCAAAAATAGCCAATGGCTAGCGACAGACTTGCAAGTAAATATGGTTTGCCTTGTGTATGTGCAGAATGGAGGGAGCCAGTTACTTTTTTGGGCAAGCTAGAAGCTTGCAACTTGAAATTATCCACCCCGACTAAATGTTTCTTAGCCGAACAGAAGGGAGGTGCAAAGCAGAAGGAGGCCAGATAACAGATTACTCCTCTTTTACTCCGATTACCACATTTTGTAGCCACCATTTCCTTAACCAGAATGGTGCCATTACCAGCCATTGCGGGTGTTGGTTAACAGGATTTCAATCACCCATGTGCCATCTGACAAAGATTTTAATTTAAAAGAAGAACAAGTTACTTCTTACCTGGTAATGTTCTTTCGATGGGATGTTCCTCCGACGTATTCCTTATCTTGATAGATAATCTCCAGCTTGCTGGCCTCGGAAAAATAATTTTCAGTAGAGGGCGCTGCGCGTCAACGTCCCTCGAGCCGATGTCCCTTCACAGCCTCTGTATTGGCACCGATGTCATCATGCGTATAGACAGACTCGCGCAGCGTCCGTTGCTCAGTTCCGTTTTGACGTTTAACAGTTGCTTTACATGAATTGGTTATTGACCCTGAAGGAGCGTAGGCTGTAACCACAAGGGAAGTTTTACTCAGGGGGTGGATGGGAGGGGCGATAAGGAATACGTCGGAGGAACATCCCATCGAAAGAACGTTACCAGGTAAGAAGTAACTTTTTCTTCGAAGGGATTGTGTCCTCCGATGTATTTCTTATCTTGATAGACTCCCATAGCAGTGGTGTGTAACTGGAGGTGGGAGTAAAATTGCCATGTTTCCCTTCAATAATGAACAGAGTGCAACACAACTTTGCTACATCTAGTCTCTTGGCTAGAGGAGGAATCCAGGTTGTAAAATCTTGTGAAGGTATGTGCAGACGACCATGTGGCAGCCGAACATATGTCTCGAATCGATACCCCTCTTTGGAGGGCCGAAGAGGCTGCGATACCCATGGTTGAATGAGCCCTAAGATTTTGAGGAGGCTTGTTCCCTGCCAGTTTGTAACATTCCAGAATGGCCCAAATAATCCATTTGGAAATGGTCTGTTTTGTTATCGGTAATCCCAATTTGTGCCCTGAGTAACCTACGAACAGTTGGTCTGCTTGCCTAATCCTAGCAAGTCTGCTGATGTAAAAGCTCAAAGCCTGCCTTGGGTCCAGCCTATGTAGCCTTTCTTCCTCTTTCCCCGGATGGGGAGGGGGGATAGAATGAAGGTAAGGTAATCTTCTGAGTGATGTGGAATTCAGAAACCACCTTTGGGAGGAAATTAGGCTTCACTTGTAGGACAACTTTGTCTTTATGAAAAAATGTATGAGGGGGTTTACAAGATAGAGCTTGTAATTCACTCACCCTCTTAGCAGATGTCAATGCCACTAATAAGACAGTTTTAAGGGTGAGAAATCTTAGCGAACAAGAGTAGAGTGGTTCAAAAGGAGTACCCATCAGGAAATTTAAGACTAAATTTAAGTCCCATAAGGGAACTGGGAATGGTCTTGGAGGATGGACATTGGTTAATCCCTTCAGAAATTGTATTACTAATGGTAACTTGAAATACAATGGTTCCTCTGCAGTGTGGTTGAAGATCGATAGCGCTACGAGATAGCCCTGGATAGTGCCAACCTGAAGGCCCGAATTTGCCAAATTGAGTAGAAAAGATAACACCGTTGGTGTACCACATGAAAAGGGATCGATATTCTTTTCTCTACACCAGCTGCAAAACTTGTTCCAACGGCAGCGATATAAAGTCTTTGTTGCTGGCCTTCTGGCCGAAAACAACACCTCCATGACGTCATCTGGGAGGTCCCAATCCTTGTATCTCAACCTTTCAGATACCAAGCGTGAAGGTTGAGGGTTCTGATGTCTGGATGGAGAACCTGACCTCCCTTCTGCGAGAGAAGATTCTTCTTGAGTGGAAGCCGAATTGAGGGCAGATGGACATGTCCAGAAGGTCCGGGTACCACGTTCTCCTGGCCCAGTCCGGGGCAATTAGGATCATGGCTTTCCGGAACCTTCTCAACCTCCTGATCATTTGAGGAATGACAGGGACTGCAGGAAACGCGTGCAGAAGTGGAAACTCCCAGTCCACTACGAACGAGTCCCCTAGTGCTCCTCTCGGGGGGAAATACCCTTGAACAAAACTGATTGCACTTCCTGTTGATGCTGGTGGCGAACAGATCCACTTGAGGGGTTCCCCAAAGGGTTGTCTGTTGAAGGACTTCCTGAGCTAGTTCCCACTCGTGGGAGACTGCTCTGCCTGCTCATAGCGTCCACCGTCAAGTTTTTCTCTCCGGCTAAGTGAACTGCCGATAGAGAGATTCCTTCTTGGATTGCCCAAAACCAGAGCTGCATCGCCTCTCTGCACAGAGGCAGTGATCCTACGCCTCCTCTTTTGTTGAGGTAGTGCATGGCCACTGTGTTGTCCGTCATTATCAGGACATTTTTCCCCCTGTACAGATGGCAGAAAAGCCTTCAGCGCTAGTCTGATTGTTCTCAGCTCCAACAGGTTGATATGTAGTTTGGACTCCGATGGAGACCAACGACCGCTGATGGTCAGGTCGTTGGCATGGGCTCCCCTCCCCGTAAGTGAGGCATACGTGACTACTGTTATCTCCGGCCATGGTTGCCAAAACAGTTCTCCTTTCAAAATGTTCTCCTGACAGGCCCACCACTGAAGGTCTCGAGCCACATTGTCCGGAACTTGAAGGAGATCTGTCATTCTCCCTGAGAATTGCGACCACTGAGTTCTTAGTGCCCACTGAAGAGATCTCATTCTCAGGCGAGCCTCTGGCACAAGGAAGATGCAGGATGCCATGAAGCCTAGCAACCTCAAAAAGTCCAAGGCTGAGAGACGTTGGGCATTTTGGAACTTAGTGACCATCTGCAGAATATCTTGAGCCCTCACCTCTGGTGGCGAGGCTTTTCCCAGGGAAGTGTCCAGGACCGCTCCAATGAACTGGATTCTCTGTGATGGTATCATCTGTGACTTCTTTAAATTGGAGGGAGAAGCCCAGTTTGTGAAGGAAGTGGCAGACATAATCTAGCTGGATCTGAGCTTGTTTCGGAGCTACAGCTCTGATCAGCCAATCGTCCAGGTAGGGGTGGACGTGAATCCCTTCCCTTCTTAGACTTGCAGCCACTACCGACATTAGCTTGGTGAAGACCCTCGGGGCGGAAGTCAGCCCAAATGGCAGAAATCGAAATTGATAATGAGAGCCGCCAATTGTGAACCTCAGGTATTTCCTGCGTTTGAGATGGATTGGCACATGGAAATAAGCATCCTGAAGGTCCAGAGATACCAGCCAGTCCTGGAGCTGGAGGGCCTGAAGGATCTGAGAGAGAGTTACCATCTTCAACTTGTCCTTCCTGAGGAGCTTGTTCAATTCTCGTAAGTCCAGGATGGGTCTCAGTCCTCCGTCCTTCTTTGGTATGAGAAAGTAGGGGGAGTACCAGCCCTTGTTCCTCTCCGCTACAGGTACTGGTTTTATGGCACCTTTCTCCAGCAGGTCTACAATTTCCTGCAAGAGGAGCGGATCTGGAACTTTCAGAGAGCTGTTTCCCAGTGGATGACTGAGGAATGCGTAGAAAAGGCAGGCAGTAACCTTGGGCAACTGTCTCCAATGCCCAAGCATCTGACGTAATAGCCTGCCATTCCGTCAGATGTCGAGTTAGCCTGCCCCCTACTGGTGTCTTGTGAGGAAAGTCCTCAGAGTGATTTAGAGGCGGCTGATGCAGATGCCGAGGGTAAAGAGGCACCTGCTGCTGCTGCTGCTTTTGTATTTTTACCACGTCCCCCTCGGGTGAATCTTTTTTGACCTCATTGAACCGACTGTTCTCTGGCTTTTCCGAATGCGCAATAAAAGCGAAAGGATTTACCTCTCCAAGAGGTTCCTGAGGGGCGATATGGCGTTTGACAGATTGCAGCTCCCAGGGGTTTTGCTGCTGCTTTGGATGTCTAACTTTTCTAGGCTGTCATCCACCTCCTTACCAAACGAAGAAGAGCCGTGAAAGGGCATATTTAAAAGTCTGGCTTGTACATCTGAAGCAAACCCAGACTTTCGCAACCACGCAAATCTGCAGGTTGTAGTACTTGCCGCCATGGCCCTACTGATACTGTCAGCAGAATCAAGGCCAGTTTGAAGGGATTTGCACATTGCGTCTTTACCATCCTTAATGATGTTTAGAAACGCTTCGCTTTCTTCTCCCTCTGGGAGGCAGTCAGCCGCTGATGAAGCACACTCCCAAAGTGTATGGCTGAACCTTGCGAGCGTACAAGTAGCGTTAATAGAATTCAACGTCATGCTACATGTAGAAAAGCCATAGAGTCGTATCTTTTGTCATCCCTGTCCTGTGGAACAATAGGGTATGCCGATCTACTGCCTGATGCAGTTGCTGCTTGAACAACCAGACTCTCTGGAGTTGGATGTTTAGACAAAAATTCAGGGTCAGTAGCAGATACCCTATATTTGGCTGATAACTTCTTGTTAACCGCCGGGATAACCTCAGGAGTTTCCCAGTTAGCCAATATTTTTCTTTGTAATGCAGCGTGAAACGGAACCACAGGATCCTCCTGTGGGCCTTTAACTAAAATGTCTGTAAGTCATCCTATTGGAATGCAGGTGAAGGTGTAGACCAACCCATGAATTCTATAACCTTGCCATTAAAATTCTGTAAGGGGTCTCGGCATGTTCCCCTGGGTCTGGTTTGGCAAATTCTATTTCTGGGGAAGTATCTAACCCACTTGCCTCATTTAAGGATTCTCGAAGGTCCTTTAACCTATTTTTCTCAGAGGTAAATTCCTCTGGTTCAGGTGTTGTAGTTCTCTGCAACCCAAAGGGTCTTTCTCGATCCGAATCCTCCCCTTCTTCATAAATTGAAGACAAAGGTCTGAAATAATCAGACCTTGGAAATGGCTTAAATCCCATTTCCAGAGCAGAAGGGGCCAAATTTGTCATAATTGGTTGAGAAAACGTCGATGCGGACGTTAAAGGCTTCAAAGACATCGAAAAAGGCATCGAGAAGATCGCAAGAGGCCTCGAAGAGCTCGAGAGGATCGGAATCCTACTCTAGGCTGTCGATGACATTCTCAAAGTTGTGTTAGAGGCCCTGGGTATGACCACTGGCTGTGAGGTAGTGACGGCCGTGGGTTTGTTCTTTTTCGGCGTCGAAGACGGCGTCGATTCGATCGACCTATGCGTCGATGAGCCCTTCAATAATGGCGTCGGTGACGCAGATTTATGCGTCGAAGGGACTTTCGACAATGGCGTCGATGGCACAGTGCCTTTGCTCGAGGGTTCGTGACGGTCTCGAGTAGTTTCTTTCGCCGGGTGCAACGACTCACGGCGTTTCGATTTTTCGGGTCTTTCACCCAGGGTATCACCCTCAGCTGTCTTCGAGGGGGTCGAGGCCGCTTTCTCAGACGCGAAGCATCCTTTTACAGAATTCCTCCCACTCAGCCTGAGAGCTATGTTTTGTGGGGCAGGGGACTCTTTCCGGGGAAACAGAAGACGAGGAAGGGGATCTTCGACGTCTCTTACTCGAATGCTTGAATCTCGAAGAGTGGTGGGAACTGCTTCGAGACCTAGAACGAGAATGTTTCCTGTGTCGGCTAGGAGACGAATGCCTCGACTCTGCCGAGGAAACTTTCGAAGGAGCTTTAACTGTCTTACCTCTCTCAAGCTTCCACTTACGCTCTTTCAAGGCTTTCGCTGTCATGGACATGCAGTCCTCGCACTCCGAACATTGGTGCTCCGATCCCAGGCACCACAAACAGATCCTGTGAGGATCTGTCAACATTTTCTTTCCACAATCTCGACATTTTCTGAAGCCGGACCGTGGAGTCGTCGGTTCGGATGAGGAAGCAATCGAGTAAGAGTTGGTATTCGAGGAATAATGAAGAATATATCTAACGAACTGAGCAACGCGATTCCGAGGCCCACGAAGCGTGGAAAAACAGAACTGAGCAACGGACGCTGCGCAAGTCTATTTATACGCATGATGTCAGCGCCGATGCGGAGGCTGTCGAGGGATGTCGACGCGCAGCGCCCTCTACTGAAAAACATTTTTCTGAGGCCAGCAAGCTGGAGATGATCTATCAAGATAAGGAATACGTCGGAGGACACAATCCCTTCAAAATTGTATTTTGTGGTTTCTCAAAACACTCAAGGTGTGGAAGCTGCATTCTGATTTGTCTGGTACCATATTGAAGCAGATCCATAAAACTAACTGTTCCCCTCTATAAAGAAAAGTATTCATTTATTTTACAAATGTAGGTAATTTTTACTGAGAACACAACAAACAAAATTGTAGGTCCATCTCAAAAAGAGGAACAGCAGAAAGGACAACCAACGGAAGATGAGAACAGTTCCTCAAAGTAATGACTCGCAAACTCTTCCTCCTAGTCCAAAGTCTCCCTTCCTCCATATTTCTACATGAATCCAGAATGCTTTTTGCAGCACGAAAAATATATTTGTATTTTTATTGTGAAGCATGACATGCATGGCCGCGGTCCCACCACCGCCTCCCCAGGCACAACCTACGTATTTAGCCTTTAGCTCATTTCAATCCACCTCAGCAAAACCCAACCAGAAGGTAAGGTACATTTTACAGGTGGTAGTGCAGATAGAGGAAAGGGGTCTTTAAATTAAGAGCACGGCAGTCACTATGGTGAGTAACATTATGCCAATGTCCTACCTCCTTTCCTCTGTTCATGTAGAAGATTTCCAACCACTGAAAAAGCCCAGTAGGTTGGGCCTATATCTAAATGCCAAAAACGTTCTTCTGAAAACCTAGGTCAAATTGGGCATCAGCTCTCGAAAACGCCACACATGCAGTAATGCTTACAGAAAGCAGATGGAGACATTGCCCTGGTGAGTACATCCCAGGCAACATACTACTCGAAGGCCACTATGGTGGCCTTAGCTGCGAAGAGTGGGCATGAAGACCCTTTGGAGATCAGAGATTTTGAGCATAGTAGCTTTGCACAAATCAAAAGGCAATCCAGTGCTTGGAGGCTCGCTTGCCTTTCAGTGGGCATGCAAAGGTCTGTGCAAGCAGAACTCCTCGGTTATTTCAAGATAGAGCTTTAGGGCTCAGTGAACATAAAAGCAGTGCAGCATTCTTTCAACTAGGGCGCCAGATAAGAGTAGTATTAGGCCTTTTTATACGTGAAAATCTTCTAAAAACTACACTTGACATGCGTACTGCTTATGCACCAGTTCAGAGAAGGGTTCAGTGCAAAGAGCAAGTGACTTGACAGAAACCAGAACACTTTTTTCATCTGCATAAAGGAAATTGCAAGCCTTTGAAAAGATTAATTCTCTGACCTACATGCACTGAGCCTTTCAGAAAAAGTAGCATTTTTTTCCTGTCACTTCTGCTCGTTTTACAGTGCTTCATTTTGTGTTTTTTTTTTATTATTTGTTTTGGTTTTTAAAAAGAAAAACCTTTACAAAAATAAAAAGTTTTTTTACAATTGAACTCGATAAAATAAAAATAAAAAAGTAAAACTACAGCAGGCAAGCAGGAGGAAGAAAAATGCAAGAGAAAAATGAGTGAATACAAGACAAAGAATACAAATACAACTCAGGGACTACTAGGGGGACCAATTTGATCACAGTAGCACTCTTTCCCGGGAACGAATGATTTCCTTCTATGATGGAATGGTGCATTTTTTCATGACTTCTACTATTGTTGCCGTCAGCATGGTCTACTGGCCGGCCATCAGCCTGTCCCAGAAAAACTCTGTTGCTAGACGCTCTTCCTAAGCCACAAATCTGCTAAGCAACAGCAGTCTTGTTTCCCCAAGTTCCTTTGCAGTCCAATAGAAGGTGTCTTAGGGATTGTTGGCTTGGAGAGTCGCATTGTCTACAGAGGTTTTTCGCTTGGTCCCCCAAATTTCTTCTAGTCAAAATTTCCCCCGGTATGGGCTAGGTTTAGCCTGAGTCTCAAGAAGTTATTTTTTATTCCCTTATCCAGAAACCTTTGAAGGTAGCGAGGAAGAGAACCAAGTTTTTTATCCACCTTTAGGAAATGGTTGGGGGGGGGGAATGAGATTCCTCACTCCGTCAATGGTGTCAATCCAATCGCTTGTTTCTAGGGTCTTTTTCACTTTCAAGGGATTGGATATTAAGGTTTCTAATGACATGTCGAGCCTAAGCAGGATACCTCTAACTTTCTTCTCTAGACCAAGAAGTTGTTGGGATCTTGAGTATTTAAGATGTTCATTCATATGAAAGTAGAGGGGTCTTGCACCTTCTACTTCATAGAATAATATATAATTTTCCAGTCTGCTCGACATCCAAGAGAAGCTAGACCTAGTTTGAATCGTAGTGTCATGAACCGTCGTCTACGTCCTTTCTGGTCCTACTGGTCCCTGACTCGCAGAGGATTGCATGCAGTATTCCTTCCAACATGGCTGTTCGGAAGCGGAACGCTCCGGATCAGTCTATGCGTTCCACGCTGCTCATCCTACAAGAGAGACACGCCCAGCAGCTCTGCGCATCTCAATGCTACCGCTACCTGTAGTCGGACGTGCTTTGCCGGAGTTCGATCGGGGCTCTGCTCGATTCCTTGTTCCAAGCTCCTCGATTCCCCGTCCTATTCCTACCCTCTCCAAACTCCTGGAAAACCTTCTACGCTCAAGTCACGGTCCTCCGTGCCTCTGAGCGTAACTTGTTTGTTTGCTTCCTGGTGTTACCCTGGACTTTCTGAACGCTCCTAGAAACTGAACCGCTATCCTCACGCTGGACGCCGAAGATCACCGTTCGGGGTCTATACAAATCCCGGACCACAAAAAAAGAAGAAATTCCAGAAGGTCGCAAGTACTCAACAAAAACAGTTGAGACGGGGCGAGACTTGTGACAGATCGAGACGCCTTAAAAACGATACAGATACAGAGATGGAAGCCGCTGTTCAAGACCTCATGCGAGGCATGCAGGAGTTAATAGAGGTACAGAACCTCAAGGAAGAGAACGCTGCGTTAAAGCAGTTAGTTATATCACGTGATTCAGCGACAAAAGAAAGTGTGTTGTTGGGAGGAATAGTGGACAAGTATGACGGGTCTTCCAAGACTCTCCGCGCCTTCCTTGATTCGCATCTAGTTCACTTCACCTTCAAACCCTACTATTTCTCCACTCCTAGAGCAAAGGTGGGTTTTATGATCTCACACCTCACTGGAAATGCATTGACTGGGGCAACCCTCCTGGTCAATTCAGGCGATGCCCTCTTGGATGACTATGATGGCTTTGTGAGAGCCCTTAAGGAAATGTTTGATCGCCCAGAACAAGTGTACAGTGCTCAAGAGAGACTACTCTAGTTTCAACAAGGGTCCCAGGATATGCTCACCTATGTTACTCGTTTCAAACAACTTGTAAAGGAAGCAGACTGGTCACCAGAAGCTAGTTTTACTCTCTTCCAAAGGGGGCTGAACGAAGAAATAAAAGATGAGCTAGCAAGGGCGGCCCGCCCAAGTTCTTTCCAGGCTCTTATGGACCTATCCTTACAGATAGATTTCCGAATCCAAGAAAGAAGAGCAGAGAAAGAGAAGTCTAAGGCGAGTTTCCAAAAGACCAGCACGGAACATGCTCCTAGAGCAGAACTTACTGTTCCTTCTACCCAGGACCCCGAACCTATACAACTAGGAGCTTTCCATGGACCCATTATCCCTCAAGAAAGGATGCGACAGAGCCATACTGGTCTGTGCATGCATTGCGCCTCCGATAAACATCTGGTGAGAGAATGTCCTATTGCTCCTCCACAGCGTTCGGAAAACGCCAGCTCCCGATCCTAGATGGAGCACAGTGTCGGCAGAGAGAGGTTTGCTCCACATCAATTCCATCCTTGAACTCTCCTGGACAAAATAACCTTGTGGTTCTTCAGGCCTTACTATCGCCTTCCAAGACAGAATCCTACCCCATCCTGGCATTAGTTGACTGCGGAGCAATAGGCGTATTTCTAGATCAAGATTGGGTCACTGCTCAACATTCCACATGAAAGCAGAGTAACAATGCAACCAGTAGAGGCCATTGATGGAAGGCCTCTTTCTTCAGGACCCATTACCCTTCAGACTAAAGAGATTCTACTTTCTATTAATCACCATCAAGAGAGGATCAAATTTGACCTCATTAAATGAGCACATTATCCGATGGTTCTCGGAATGCCCTGGCTACAAAGGCACAATCCTTACATCAATTGGACAGCCGGCTCACTGTTTCTTGGATCTGAATATTGTATGGCTCACTGCCTATCCCTGGATACCGTACCAAAGCCTTCTGAAGACTCAAGAGAACCAACAAAGTCCAGTCACCGTTTCGATCATCATCCAGATTCCCAAAGCCTGCCAAGCCTTTTCTGATGTCTTTTCGACTGCTATATTTCAAGCTCTACCTCCTCACAGACCAGAAGATTGTGCCATTGATACCGAGCCCTCTGCAGTGATTCCTTTCGGCAGAATGTTTATATTATCTGAACCTGAAAAAAGGGCTCTCCGAGAATACATGGATACTAACCTGGAAAATGGTACCATACGCCAGTCCAAATCTCCAGCGGGCGCTTCATTGTTCTTCGTTCCAAAGAAAGATACCAAGGAACTCAGACCATGTTTGGACTACCGTGGTCCAAATCAGTGTACTCTCAAGGACCGTTATCCCTTACCCCTCATCTCGGATATCCTAGAAGCAGTCAGAGGTGCAGTAATCTTTACTAAATTAGACCTAAGGGGTGCTTACCATCTCATTAGTATAAAAGAAGGTGACAAATGGAAAACAGCCTTTAGAAACCCCTTCGGCCATTTTGAATACCTAGTCATGCCCTTCGGACTTGCTAATGCCCCAGCAGTTTTTCAACGTTTCATGGATAGGGAGTTCTTGGATATGCTATTCCTCTTCGTCATCGTCTACCTGGATGATATCTTGATCTACTCCAAGGACCTTCTAAAGCATGAAGAGCATGTTAAGGCAGTCCTACAACGATTACGTGAAAACAAACTCCTGGCTAAACCAGAGAAATGCCTATTTCACGTCACTTCTGTTTATTACCTAGGATTTGTCCTTAGTCTAGAAGGAATTGGAATGGATCCTTCAAAAGGTAAAGGCCATACTATCTTGTCTGGCTCCCACTTCCGTGAAACAAATTCAATCCTTACTGGGACTTGCTAGTTTTTACCGAAAGTTCATAACATCCTTTTCTGAAATTGTTCAACCGATGATTCCTCTCTTGAAGAAAGATATCCCTTTTCTCTGGTCCGCAGCCCAAGACAAGGTATTCCAACGATTGAAGACAGAGTTCACCCAAGCCCCCATCCTAGCTCAACCCGACATTAACCGCCCAATCCTAGTGGAGACGGATGCCTCTAACTACGCCATATGAGCAGTCCTAAAACAGGAATTTGAGGACAAAAATTGGAGCACCCCATTACTTACCTTTCACAAACTATGACTCCCAGTGAGACTCATTATTCCGTCTTGGAAAAGGAGCTATTAGCCATCCGCCAAGCCTTTACAGAGTGGCGACATCTACTCCTGGGAGCTAGGCATCTAGTCCAGGTCCGTACGGACCATCGAAATCTTCAAGTTCTACAATCCTTGGAGTGTAGGAACAGTCGTCAGGCCCGTTGGGCCGCCTTCTTTGCCCAGTATCAGTTCAACATCCATCATGTCCCTGGATCACAGAATATAATTGCTGATGCCCTTTCCAGACATCCTGACTATGAAAACCCTGAGGATCGGACCTTTCCCAAAATGTATCCCCACACAATCTTTGTTGCCCAAGCACTCACCCTCTTGGAGAATATCCAAGGCCAAACTCGACTTTCGGACCTCTGGAAGGAGCGCAAGAGAAATAACAGATGGAATCTCACAGCAAAGGACGGATATTTATTCAAGGACAATCGCCTAGTTATTCCCACTCCTGGACTGAGACAATGAATCACAAGGCTATGTCATGATACCTTACATTCGGGACATTGTGGAATTACCAACACTCTCCATTTAGTACAAAGACAGTTTTGGAGGCCGAAGATGAAGGATGACATTAGGATCCATGTCCAAACATGCGCCGTTTGCAATCAGAACAAACATGATCATAAGAAGCCGGCCAGACTCCTATTTCAACCAGCAATACCAACAAGACCCTGGGAATTCAGGGCCACTGACTTTATCGTGGAATTACCACCCTCTAGAGGCTACACAACAATCATGGTCACTATTGACTGGTTTACTCATATGGCTCATTTTACACCCTTATCCAAACTACCTTCCTCATCAGATCTTACCGGAATTTTCCTGGAACACCTATTCCGACTTCATGGGCTGCCTTCCAAAATCATTTCAGACCGAGGACCCAGTACATATCTCAGTTTTGGAAGCAAGTGTGTCGTATTCTAGAAATCCAACGTGCCTTATCCTCTGGCTACCACCCACAAACCAATGGAGCCACGGAGCGTGTCAACCAGACTCTCAAACAATACCTACGTTGTTTCGCCACCAAAGTTCAGGACGATTGGTCACTCCTAATACCTATGGCCGAGTTCGCTTATAACAATTCAGATCACTCGGCTATCAAGACCAGTCCCTTCTTCTGTAGTCAAGGATTCCATCCATCTGTCCTACCCTTCGTACTCCCACATCCTACCCCAGTACCTGCAGTAGACTCCTGGATCGAAAACCTCATCACAGTCCATAAGGAGGTTAAAGAAAACCTAGAAAGGGCCCGAAAAGATGTCAAACGTTATGCTGACTCTAAGAGAACACCTGGACCTCCCTATTCAGTAGGAGATGAGGTTTGGTTATCCTCGAAGCTCCTTCCTAGACACCTGCACCCTAATAAACTGGCTCCCAGATACTACGGTCCCTTTTCCATACAACAAATCATCAACCCAGTGGCCTTTCGACTTCGGTTACTTGAATCTAGGAAAAGGATTCATCCAGTCTTTCACACTTCTCTGCTAAAACCATTCATTCAGTCATCCCGAACAGCTCCTAGATCTATCCCTGTTATTGTAAATGATCAACTGGAATACGAGGTTTCCAGGATTTGTGACTCAAGATATCGACAAGGTCAACTACAATATCTGGTTGAGTGGAAAGGTTCCCCTTCCAGTGAGCGTACGTGGGAACCAGTGTCAAACATGAATGCGCCTAGATTGGTTCGACGATTTCATCTGATCCATCCGGGCAAACCCGAAGGAGCTGGTTTTCAGAGGATCAGAGGATGCATACTGTCATGAACCATCATCTACGTCCTTTCTGGTCCTCCTGGTCCCTGACTCGCAGAGGACTGCATGCAGTATTCCTTCCAACATGGCCGCTCGGAACGGAACGCTCCGGATCAGTCTATGCATTCCACGCTGCTCATCCTACAAGAGAGACACGCCCCCGCGGCTCTGCGCGTCTCAACGCTACCTCTACCTGTAGTCGGACGTGCTTTGCCAGAGTTCGATCGGGGCTCTCGCTTGATTCCTTGTTCCCAGCTCCTTGATTTCCCGTCCTATTTCTACCCTCTCCAAACTCCTGGAAAACCTTCTGCGCTCAAGTCACGGTCCTCCGTGCCTCCGAGTGTAACTTGTTTGCTTCCTGGTGTTACCCTGGACTTTCTGAACGCTCCTGGAAACTGAACCGCTATCCTCACGCTGGACGCCGAAGATCAGCGTTCCGGTCTATACAAATCCCGGACCGTAAAAAAGAAGAAATCCCAGAAGGTTGCAAGTACTCAACAAAAACAGGTGAGACATGGAGAGACTTGTGACACGCAGGCTCACCAAAGGGGTGCCCAATGGAAGAGACAAAGATTTTTTCCACAAAAGGCCATCTAATTTGTTCCAATTAATATGCCATAGCAAGGGTTTTGCTTCTATGCCGTAGGAGGAAGACTGGAACTGCTTTGGCTATGTAGAACTTGATAAGTGGGAGAAGAACAAGTTACTTCTTACCTTGTAACGTTCTTTCGACGGGATGTTCCTCCGACGTATTCCTCATCTTAGATATATCCTTCCAGCTCTGCTGGCCTCGGAAAATTTTTTCTCCAGAGGGCGCTGCGCGTCGACGTCCCTCGAGTCGATGACCCTCGACAGCCGCCGTATCGACGCTCGACGTCATCCTGCCTATAAAGGCCGCGCGCAGCGTCCGTTGCTCAGTTCCGTTTTGTAGCCCACAGTATTACTGTTTGGACTAGACTAATCACCCTGAAGGAGCGTAAGCTGCAACAACAAGGGAAGTAAAACTGCGGGGATGGATGGGAGGGTCGATGAGGAATACGTCGGAGGAACATCCCGTCGAAAGAACGTTACAAGGTAAGAAGTAACTTGTTCTTCGAAGGGATTGTGTCCTCCGACGTATTCCTCATCTTAGATAGGCTCCCATAGCAGTATTCTATATTCGGAGGAGGGAGTACTGACTTCACGCTGTCTTCTATTGGTGAATAGAATGCAGTACAGCCCTTCCAAACCTAGTCTCTTGACTAGAGGAGGAATCCAGATTGTAAAAACGTGTAAAGGTATGGACAGACGACCATGTAGCGGCCGCACATATGTCTTTAATCGGCACGCCTCTTTTGAGGGCCGATGAAGCTGCAATACCTCTGGTCGAATGAGCCCTAAGGTTTTGAGGGGGCTCTTTCCCTGCCAGTTTATAACATTCCAGAATGGCTAGAATGATCCATCTGGAAATGGTCTGCTTAGTTATTGGTAACCCCAGCTTGTGACCTGCGTAGCCTACAAACAGCTGGTCTGCCTGTCTTATCCTGGCTAGTCTACTAATGTAAAAACTTAAAACCCTCCTAGGGTCTAGTCTGTGTAACCTCTCTTCCTCTTTCCCCGGGTGAGGAGGAGGATAGAAAGATGGTAGGATAATCTTCTGAGAGATATGGAATTCAGAGACTACTTTTGGGAGGAAATTAGGCTTCACTTGCAGGACAACTTTGTCTTTGTGAAAGATTGTATGAGGGGGTTTACAAGAAAGAGCTTGTAATTCGCTCACCCTTCTAGCAGATGTAAGTGCTATTAATAAAACAGTCTTAAGGGTAAGGAATCTTAACGAACAAGAATGGAGAGGTTCGAAAGGTGTCCCCATCAGGAAAGTTAATACTAAGTTTAAATCCCATAGGGGAACTTGGAATGGTCTTGGGGGATAAACATTGGTTAACCCCTTTAGAAACTGTATTACCAAGGGTAATTTGAAATAGGATGGTTCCTCCGCAGTACGCTTAAAGATAGATAGCGCTGCGAGATAGCCCTTAATGGTGCCAACTTGAAGGCCTGAATTTGCCAAATATAGTAGGAAGGACAAAACCATTGGTGTACCACATGAAAATGGGTCGATATTCTGTTCTCTACACCAGCTGCAAAATCTGTTCCAACGACAGCGGTATAAAGACTTTGTTGCTGGCCTCCTTGCCGAAAGCAACACCTCCATAACATCATCAGGGAGGTCCCAATCCTTGTACCTCAGCCGTTCAGAAGCCAAGCGTGAAGGTTGAGGGTTTTGATGTCTGGATGGAGAACCTGACCTCCCTTCTGTGAGAGTAGGTTCTCTCTGAGAGGAAGTCGAAATGGAGGGCAGATGGACAAGTCTAGAAGGTCCGGGTACCACGTTCTCCTGGCCCAATCCGGGGCAATTAGGATCATGGTTCGCCGGAATCTTCTCAACCTCCTGATCATTTGAGGAATGACAGGGACCGGTGGGAACGCGTACAGAAGCGGAAACTCCCAGTCCACTATGAACGCGTCTACCAGAGCTCGTCTCGGAGGAAATTCCCTTGAGCAGAACAGGTCGCATTTCCTGTTTAGGCTGGTGGCGAACAGATCTACCTGAGGGGTTCCCCAAAGGGCGAAGATCTCTTGAAGGACTTCCTGAGCTAGCTCCCACTCGTGGGAGACTGTGTTCTGCCTGCTCAGAGCGTCCGCTGTCAAGTTCTTCTCTCCGGCTAGGTGAACTGCCGATAGAGAGATTCCTTCTTGGATTGCCCAAAACCAAAGCTGCATCGCCTCTCTGCACAGGGGTAGTGATCCTACGCCTCCTCTTTTGTTGAGGTAATGCATGGCCACCGTGTTGTCCGTCATTATCAGGACGTTCTTCCCTTGTACAACTGGCAGGAAAGCCTTCAACGCAAGTTTGATGGCTCTCAGCTCTAACAGGTTGATGTGTAGTCTGGACTCCGATGGAGACCAACGACCGCTGATGGTCAAGTCGTTGGCGTGGGCTCCCCACCCCGTGAGTGAGGCATCCGTGACTACTGTTATCTCCGGCCAGGGTTGCCAAAACTGTTCTCCTTTCAGAATGTTCTCCTGACAGGCCCACCACTGAAGGTCTCGAGCCACCCTGCCGGGAACCTGAAGAGGATCTGTCATTCTCCCTGAGAATTGTGACCACTGAGTCCTCAGTGCCCACTAGAGGGATCTCATTCTCAGGCGAGCCTCTGGCACAAGGAAAATGCAGGATGCCATGAGGCCTAGCAACCTCAAAAAGTCGAAAGCTGGGAGACGTTGGGCAAGTTGGAACTTGGTAACCATCTGTAGAATATCTTGAGCCCTCACCTCTGGTGGCGAGGCTTTTCCCAGGGAAGTATCCAGGATCGCTCCTATGAACTGGAGTCTCTGCGATGGTATCATTTGAGACTTCTTTAAATTGAGGGAGAAGCCCAGCTTGTGAAGGGAGTAGCATACGTGATTTAGCTGGATCTGAGCTTGCTCCGGAGAAACAGCCCTGATCAGCCAATCGTCCAGGTAGGGGTAGACGTGAATCCCTTCCCTCCTTAGACTTGCCGCCACTACCGACATTAACTTGGTGAAGACCCTCGGGGCGGAGGTCAGCCCAAAAGGCAGTACTCGAAATTGATAGTGAGAGTTGCCAATTGCGAACCTCAGGTATTTCCTGTGTTTGAGATGGATAGGCACATGGAAATAAGCGTCCTGAAGGTCCAGAGATACCAACCAGTCCTGAAACTGAAGGGCCTGGAGGATCTGAGAAAGAGTGACCATCTTGAATTTGTCTTTCCTGAGGAATTTGTTCAATTCTCGCAAGTCCAAGATGGGTCTCAGTCCTCCGTCTTTCTTTGGAATGAGAAAGTAAGGGGAGTACCAGCCCTTGTTCCTCTCCGCTACAGGTACCGGTTCTATGGCACCTTTCTCTAGCAGGTCTATAATTTCCTGCAAGAGGAGCGGATCTGGAGCTTTCTGAGAGCTGATCCCCGGTGGATGACTGAGGTATACGTAGGAAAGGTAGGCAGTAACCTTGGGCAACTGTTTCCAATGCCCAAGCATCTGACGTGATAGCCTGCCATTCCGCCAGATGTTGAGTCAACCTGCCTCCTACAGGTGTCCTGTGAGGGAAGTCCTCAGAGTGGTTTTGGGGCGGCTGATGCAGATGCCGATGGTAAAGAGGCACCTGCTGTTGCTGCGGCTTTAGAATATCTACCCCGTCCACCTCGGGTAGTTCTTCTTTGACCCCTTTGAGCCGGTCGTCCTCTACCTCTTCCGAATGAGGAGTAGAAGCGAAAGGACTTGCCCCTCGCAGAGGTTCCTGTGGGACGAAAAGGAGTCTGACGGATTGCAGCTCCTAGGGATTTTGCTGCTGCTTTTGAAGTTTGCAGTTTCTCTAAACTGTCATCCGCCTTTTTCCCGAACAAAGAAGAGCCATCAAATGGCATGTTCAAGAGCCTGGCTTGCACATCTGGGGCAAAACCCGACTTTCTCAACCAAGCGAACCGCCTGGTTGATGTACTTGCCGCCATTGCTCTGCTGATACTGTCAGCCGAATCAATGCCCGTCTGGAGGGATTCGCACATAGCGTCTTTACCGTCCTGTATAATATTCAGCAACGCATCCCTTTCTTCTCCCTCCGGGATGCAGTCAGCCGCTGTAGAAGCACACTCCCAAAGTGTATGGCTGAACCTAGCAAGGGTGCAAGTAGCATTAACAGACTTTAACGCCATGCTACATGCTGAAAAGACTTTCTTAGCCATAGCATCATATTTTTTATCGTCCCTGTCCTGTGGGACAGTAGGATAAGCCGTCTTGACGTCGGTAGAGGATGCTGCTTGTACCACCAGACTTTCTGGGGATGGATGTTTAGACAAGAACTCTGGGTCTGTGGAAGATACCCTGTACTTTGCAGACAGTTTTTTATTTACTGCTGGTATTACATCTGGGGTTTCCCAGTTTGTCATGATCTTTCTCTGAAGAGCTTTATGAAAGGGCACCACTGGATCCTCTTGTGGGCCTTTGTCAAGAATATCCGTGAGGTCATCTTGCTGGAAAGATTGTGAAGGTGTAGACCACCCCATGAACTCTGTAATTCTGGCCATTAAGGCTCTGTAGGGGGTTTCAGCATGCTCCCCCGGGTCTGGTTTAGCAAAATCCACCTCAGGGGAAGTGTCTAAACCACTTGCCTCATGTAAAGAATCATGAAGATCCTTTAATCTGCGCTCTTCAGAGGAAAATTCCTCTCTAACTGGGGTTACAGTGAACTTGTCATTATTGGCCTCGAAAGCGTCGATGTCGTCGACGTCGAAGGCTTCGAGCGTGGCGTCGAAAACAGAGGTGGAGGCCTCGAGGACCTCGACAGAATTGGAATTTTACTCGACAATATCGACGCCGAGGGCCTGGGAATCGTCACTGGATGTGTGGTCACCGTGACTTTTCTCGGCGTCGACGCCGGTGTCGAGGCCGGCGTCGAGTCGACAGACCTGTGTGTCGAAGGTCCCTTCGACAACGGCGTCGAAGACCTCGACGTCGACGGAACCTTCGTCGACGGAACCTTCGAGGAAGGTTTGGAGGTCATAGTCCTACTCGAGGGTTCGAGACGCGCTCGAGAGGTTTCTTTCGCCGGGTACTGCGACTCGCGGCGTTTTTGACCTTTGGGTCTTTCGACCAGAGCATCGCTCTCGGCAGTCTTCGAGGGGGTCGAGGCCGCTTTCTCGAAGACGCTCATCATGTTTTTTCTGAATTCCTCCCATTCAGCCCGGGAACTGTGTTTCGTGGGGCAAGGGATTCTTTTTGGCGAAACAGAGGAAGAGGAAGACGGAGAAGGGGATCTTCGACGTCTCCTCTTCGAGTGTTTCGATCTCGAGGAGTGATGAGACCCACTCCAAGATCTGGAGCGTGAATGGTGACGAGGAGACGAATGTCTCGACTTCGTCGAAGAGGAAGAAGCTTTAAAAGTCTTACCTTTCTCCAGCTTCCCCTACGCTCCTTCAGGGCCTTAGCTGTCATGGACATACAGTCCTCGCACTCCGAACAATGGTGTTCGGCTCCCAAGCACCACAGACAATTTCTGTGAGGATCGGTCAACGACATCTTTTTCCCACAATCTCGACATTTTTTGAAGCCGGATCGAGGGGTTGTCGGTTCCGACGAGGAAGCCATCGAGTACGATTCGAATAACTCGAAGTAAATAGTACTAAGAACTGAGCATACGGTATTCCGAGGCACCGAGTAGCGCGGAAAAACGGAACTGAGCAACGGACGCTGCGCGCGGCCTTTATAGGCAGGATGACGTCGAGCGTCGATACGGCGGCTGTCGAGGGTCATCGACTCGAGGGACGTCGACGCGCAGCGCCTTGTGGAGAAACAATTTTCCGAGGCCAGCAGAGCTGGAAGGATATATCTAAGATGAGGAATACGTCGGAGGACACAATCCCTTCGAATAGAAAATTTACAAAATTTTGCATTCAGTTTTTTCATTTTTCATTTGAGGAGTATTCACCTTGTTGATACCGGGGGAGGCGAAAATTTCATAGCCCAGATAAGTGAGATCTTCGACGCGCGGGACTGCTTTAGCATCCAAGACCCATTTTCCGTAACCTATTTTTTTCTTTGGATGTTTGAATATAAGTATCTTGGATTTCAAAGGGTTGATTGAAAGCCCATTTAGGGTGGCATATTCCCCTAGTTGATTTAAAAGGTCCTGAAGACCAATCGCCGATCTGGCCAGCAGGACTAAATAGTCCGCGTAGGCGAGCCAATGCATTCTCCTTCCGTTAATCACTGGACTAACCAATGACGATGAAAACAGAAAGTCTCCTAAGTCTGACAGAAACAGATTGAAAAACAGGGGTGCTCCTAGACATCCTTGCCTCACCCCTTTGAAGACCTGTATTAGATCTGACAGGTGACCCTGGTCGTCCACCCTCAATCTTATGGAGGTATTCTTATGAAGTTCAATAAGCATTGCTAACAAGGAGGCTGGAATCCCCCTCCCCCAACTATGTAGTTTGCGCCAGAGTAGAGATCTGTCCACCTGGTGAAATGCCTTAGAAAGGTCTACCCTTGCCCCATAGAGGGGGCTGCCCTCTCTCATTTGACTTTTCACTAAGAATATTCAAAATGAGCCCATTGAGAGTTGTGGAGAGACCATTTCTAAAGCCTGTTTTATGGCGTGAAAGTATCTGCCTTGAGTCCACCCAGTATGAGAGTTCTCTTAAAAGAAGCTGCATGAAGAGTTTACTGTCGATATCAAGGAGGGCGATTGGGCGATAGTTTGCCGGGCTTAGCCGATCGCCCCCCCTTGAAAAATGTGATAACTAAAGCGTTCTTCCATGATGGAGGGAAGACCCTGGTCTTTAGGATTTCTTGGAAGAGACGGTTTAGAATCTTGGCCCAGAGTTTTGGTTATCTTTTAAGACCTGATAGTTTAGGCCATTTGGGACTGCCACTGTTGATGTAGAAGAGTTGGCTATTAGTTCCAAGATGTCATGTTCATCAAACGTAAGGGACCAGGGGGAATCCATAGGCATGTTGAAATCTGTGGACCCTGTTGGTTTAAAGTTTTCTGACAGGTATTCTACCCATTTTTGTTCAGGGACTAAATTACACAGGGAGCTGTTAAACCCAGTCTCTAGTTGACCCAACACCGCCCAGAAGTTTCTGGAGTTGTTTGCATTTAATAAATAGAGCATTCGCTCGCCATATTCTTGTAGTCTTTGATGTTTACGGTTTTTGGACCAATTTCTGTAAATCTGTTTAGCTCTTTTTAGTTCATGCAAAAGGATAAATGGGGTCATAGTGCCTATTATTTTATATGGCGCAGAGTTTTTCGGAGATTTCTCTTTTTCCTTTGTGTTTCTTCGTCAAAAGGATGAAGATGTTGCTGTTTGCCAAAGGCGTCTATTTCACTTGGTGGGAATATGGACAAGATAAAGTTTCCAAATTTTTCCGGATGGGATTCATTGATCCAAGTTGAAGACGGGACTTTTTCTAGTCGTTTGTTTAACCCTTTGTCCCCCTTGCTTGTATTTTGCGACTCTCAATTTTCCCTTGAGACCCTCGATTTCTTGGGCAGTCTTGATGTGCCGAGACTTTTGCTGATCAGGAAACGAGAGTTCCAGGCTTGCATGGTCGCTGCCCCCTGCCCAGTTTGTGATTAGGCGGGAGCACAGACCAAAAAGTCCAGAAGAAGATAGATATAGTCTAAAGTAGACTGAGTTCCCTCGACACCAGGTTACTCCTGTTTTTTCAGTTGATGCAGGCTTTTCTTTTAACATCGAGATCCCAAGAGGTCAAAAAGTCCCTCCATAATTTTCCTTTTTGCAATGAGCTCCTTTTTATCTGGCTGGTTTTATCGCAGCAGATGGTAATGTGATCAGGATTAAAATCCCCTGCTAGAAGGAGGTTTGCTCCCTCGTGCTCCGTCTTCACCACTGTTAAAAGGGAATCCAAGACTTCTAGAAAGTGCTGGAGTTTTGAGCAAGCCGGGTTCCAGTAAATATTGATAATAACCATGATGGGGTGTGGAGTGTCCATTATCAATTCTAATTTGCAAGCTTGAATTCCCAAATCGTTATTACATTTTGTGTTTGATTTGCATGAGAACAGAAGAATTATACATGGAAAAAAAATATATATCACTTTACCCACTTATCAGTAAGAAGACTAAGCACTTTTACAATTGGGAATTATCTTTTATAAGGAACAAATGTGTTTTCCCTGAATACATGCTTGCATTGCACAAAAGTTCTTAAGGGAACTTGAATCCTTCATAACCCCTGTAGACCCCTGCACCAAGGATAAAATCTGGTGCACAGACAGACCTTGCCCCATTAATAACCAAATTAATAAATGCGTCATTTCGCACCTGCAACGTCCCAACCAACCTGAAGGGATGCCTGGGTCCTACCCCTGTTAAAGAAAGCTTCTCTAGACCCGACCAATCCCAACAACTACAGGCCTATCACCACAGTCCCGTTCCTCAAAATTCTAGACAAAGCGGCCTACTTACAGATCCAGAACTACCTGGAATCCAATAAACTCCTAGGACTTAGACAAATCGGTTCCAGACCACTCCCTGGCACTGAAACTGCTCTCATAGACCTAAAGATGCAAATCAACTCACAAGGACAAAAGACAATGCGCCCTACTTCTCCGACTTGACTTTCTGGTTGCCTTCGACTTGGTGGACCACACCATTCTTTGCAAGCACCCCTCCCCTGCGGCCAACTTCTCTCACAAAGCCACTGTCTGGATCCAATCATTCCTTTACAGGTCGATGAGGGTCTTCTCTCAGTCAGCTGCCACCAACCCCACACCAACACATGCAGTGTCCCTCAGGGATCCTGTGTGTCCACCACCATGTACAATATATTCACTAAACCGCTTTTCGACCAACTGGACCGTCTGGGGATCATCTACACCAACTAGATACTTCTCCCCCTATCTGGCGACTATGACAAATATCTACCCTCCTAAACAACACCTACCATGTCATTCAAGCATGGATCGCAGTTCATTGTCTATGCCTGAATGACGAAAAGACAAATCCTAGGTGCCCCAGCTCAACTCAAACTTGACGCACAATACTCCACTTTTTCTATTGATGGCATCACTATCAAAGTGGCCAAAGAAACTAAAACTTTAGGATTCTACTTCGACTCCACACTGAACATGGGAAAACAAGTCAACGCCGCCTCATCCGCCACAGCATATACTTGCAAGCTCATACATGCCTGCAAACCCTACTTATCCACCAAGAGCAGGACCACCCTTGCGAGAGCCCTAATCATGTCAAAACTGGACTATTGCAACGCCCTCTACACAGGAGCCAGCAAACAAATCACCAGCAAGCTACAAATCCTCCAAAACAATGCGTTGAGATCCGCTCTAAGCATCCCTAAGAGAGAACACAGGCCAGAAGAGAAACTAAACGGCTTCCCATCAAAGACAGGATTCTCTTCAAAATAGTGTCAATCATCCACAAATGTCTTAATGCTGCCCCACTGTACCGCCAGAAATACATTTTTTTTTTTTAAAGTAGAAAATCCTCATATCGCCCTACCAGAGCAGCCCAATCTCACTGCATAACGATCCCCAGATTTAACCTGAAAAGAGCTGGAGGGAACAATTTACCAGTCCAAGCCACCATATACTGGAATGCACTACCCCTACACCTGCGAAAAGACCAAACCTTCCCTAGTTTTAGGAGAAACATAAAATCCTGACTAGTCTCTAATGACGTCCGATTGTTTGCTGCATGCTTTGTATCTATAGACTTCATGATACCTTGCACTATTAGTAATATCTATGTGTTGTATTTCTATGTGTACCTTCATTGCAACTAACCATGTAACTAAAGAAACTTGTATATTCTTGCTGCGCCCAGGTACCCTCGGGTGAGGAGCGCATTACAAAAAAATTTTTTAAAAAAAATAAACCACAAAGTACTTTCATGAGTTCCTGACTCCTCACAAAAAGATAATAAAGAGTGACCGGGGCAGTGGCGAGGGGGATCCTTTCTCGTGTCAGGCCAAGTTTGTCATGTGCAGCCCATGCAAGGTGGAGAGCACGGTGCTCCAGTGAAACAGGACCGCGCTGACAACCACGGCCACATAGCTCTCAAAGCAGTGCTCCAGTAATGAGAGGGAGCACCACGCTGAGGGGCATGCGGAACTGCCAGCATGGCTGTCAGAGCGGCGTTCCCATTATGAGGAAGCACTGTGAACCCTGGGGAATGGCAACCTCTTCCCCCCCCCCCAATGGCTAATCTCCAAGCTACACAAAATATGAGAGCCAGCTCATATACCAGAAATCGAAAGGGGAGTGGTGGGGAGGCTGTGTATTATGCCATGTCACACCCCCGGGACACAATTGTAAATGCAGTGTGGGAAATAATCTCATCTCTGGGCATAAGGGTGCAATTTCTAGTTTAAACATGCATGTAGCCTCAACTTGGATTCAATAGGGTAAATGGTCAGCAGCAACCCCCTGTCATAACAGTAACAGGAGCAACATATTTCAAATGTTCAAGCCTTTGATTAAAACCTGACTCACCAACCAATGCAAGTGCTCCTACAAATCAACCAAGAATCAAAATTAAATGGTTACATAATGTCCCTGTAGTGGTGAGATAGTCATTAACTTTATGTAGTGCTTCAGGCTAGGGTTCCTCCAACTTGGATGTAGTAAATATGTTTACATCAACCAACACGTCTACCGACCTCTGAAGTGTGAAAGGCAAACTCTGTCCAGCCAACATTTGACCAGGAGATTAGATCTAGAATTTATCATATAATTTAGCATTGAGAACATGCCTCTGTCTTATTGAGACACTAGCATACCATTAAGCAGCTCTAGCTCCGGGGACTAAGGAGATTCATTAATCATTTAAAAGGCAATTCTGCTATCAAACCTCAACAAGTTTGTTTTACAGTGCAAATGGCTAGGTTTCTTCAAAATTAACAAAATATAAACAGAAGAAATCAAATGTGCAAACCTTTGTAGAGGAAAAATGAGGCGCAAATTGACTGATCTCCTGAATAATAACATCATCCCATTCTCAAACATTGAAACATGCCATAAGCAATAAAATGCTGTAGAACGACTGGGAATTGGTACAAAAATAATTTGATGTTCTAAGGTTGAATTTCTTCTAAATGCAGGTTATCCGACTGTGGGAGCAACATATGTTTATACTGCTGCTGACTATTTCAATGTAAACCCCATTTACATTTTTGCTGTACCATTATGCCCCTTTGTCGAAGTAATGAATGTTGTTGAATAGCAAATAACTGATTTCTTTTTGTTAACGTTAAAAGAACAAGTTACTCTCTTACCTGGTAATGTTCTTTCGATGGGATGGTCCGACAACGTATTCCATATCTATGACCGTAATCACCACAGCTGTGCTGCTTCGGAAAATCTTTCAGCGTCTGTGTCCATGACGTCGATACGCGGTCCTCGAGGGCCTCCGTCGAGCCGACGTCACCGGATGTTATAAGTAGGACGCACGACGCCCGTACCTCAGTTGCAGTTTTTTCCCCAGAACGTGTGGCACCAAACCACTGCCAGTATGACCACAGAAAGCCTTGCGGAAACGTAAACTGCAATCGCATAAGAAATTCTGTAGCGGGGCAGGTAGGGAGCGATATGGAATAAGTCGTCGGACCATCCGATCGAAAGAATGTTACCAGGTAACAGAGTAACTTATTCTTCGAGGGGATTGGGTCCTCCAACGTATTCCATATCTATGACAGACTCCCAAAACTGTTCCAACGTATGGAGGAGGGAAAAGAATTTAGAATATAGAAATTTAGAATGCCCAATCAAATTGCAGAGTAAAGGACCGCCTTGCCAAAGGCCAGATCCTGCCCATGGATAGAATCGAGGGAGAAGTGACGTACAAAAGTATGGACCGAAGCCCAAGTGGCTGCATCACAGATGTTACGAATAGGAACACCCCTCTGCAGGGCAGTAGAGGCCGCCATACCCCCCTAGTAGAATGGGCCCTTAAGCCTACCGGACTTAACCGCCAAGCAGTAACATTCAGAAATTGTCAAGATAATCCATCTAGACAAAGTCTGCTTAGTCAGAGCTTGTCCCAAACGCCTTCCAGCGTAACCAATAAAGAGCTGATCGTCCACTCTGAGCCGGGACATGCGAGAAATGTAGAAACTTAAAGCTCGCCTAGGATCCAACCTATGGAGCCTCTCCTCTTCCTTACCAGGATGTGGAGGATAAAATGCCGGAAGAAAAACCTGGCTCAAATGAAATTCCGACACCAGCTTTGGAAGAAAGGAAGGACGAACTCTAAGGACAACACTGTCCTTATAAAACACAGTGAAGGGTGGCATAACTGAAAGTGCCTGCAACTCACTCACTCTGCGAGCGGAAGTGACGGCAACTAAAAACACAGTTTTAAGGGTTAACAGCCTCAAAGGACAAGAATGTAAAGGCTCAAACGGAGCACCCATAAGGAATTTCAGAACAAGGCTCGAATCCCAACCAGGCACCTGGAAAGGTGCCGGCGGAAACACATTAGTGAGTTCTTTGAGAAACAGAGAAATTAAAGGAATTGTAAAATAAGAACACTCAGACACGCGCTTAAATATAGACAGCGCCGCCAGGTAACCTTTAACAGTACCCACTGGCAGGCCCCTGTGGGCCAACGAAAGCAAAAAAGACAGAACTACAGGAATGTCACATGAAAAAGGATCCACATTCTTAACCCTACACCAGTCGCAGAATGTTCTCCAACGGCAACGGTACAGGGACTTTGTTGCCGGCCGTCTGGCCGAAAGCAACACCTCCATCATGTCTTCAGGGTGGTCCCAATCCTTATACCTCAACCTTTCAGAAGCCAAGTGTGAAGGTTGAGGGATCTGACCTCTGGATGGAGAACCTGACCCCCCCCCTCCCGTGAGAGCAGATCGTCTCGGTAGGGAAGACGACGTGGAGGGCAGATGGACAAGTCGAGAAGGTCCGGGTACCACGTCCTCTGGGCCAAAGCCGGAGCAATGAGGATCATCTGGGAACCGAACCTCCGTAACCTCTGCAGCACTTGCGGGATGACGGGGACTGGAGGAAACTCGTACAGCAGTGGGAAGAACCACTCCACCACAAACGCGTCTCCCAAGGCTCCTTTTGGAGGAAATTCCCGCAAGCAGAGCCTTTCGCACTTCCGGTTGACACTGGAGGTGAAGAGATTCCTTTGAGGGGTCCACCAAAGGGCGAAGATCTCCAGGAGAATCTCCTGAGCCAGCTCCCACTCGTGAGAGATCGCTCTCTGCCTGCTCAGAGTGTCTGCCGTCTCGTTTTCGTCTCCGGCCAGATGAACTGTCGAGAACAAAATTTCCTGCTGGATGGCCCAGAACCAGAGCTGCATCGCCTCCCTGCACAGAGGACGTGACCCTGCCCCCCCCCCTTTTTGTTGAGGTAGTGCATGGTCACTGTGTTGTCCGTCAGAATCAGGACATTCTTCCCTCGCACAGTCGGCAGAAAAGCCGGACGGGCAAGCCGGACGGCCCTCAGCTCCAACAGATTGATATGGAGTCTGGACTCCGACTGAGACCAACGACCGCTGTCAACTCGTTGGCATGCGCTCCCCATCCCGTGAGGGATGCGTCCGTCACGATCGTTACCTCCGGCCAGGGTAGCCAAAACGGAGCCCCCTTCATCAGATTGCCTTCGACGGCCCACCACAGAAGGTCCTGGGCGACCGAGGGCGGCACCTGAACGGGGTCTGACATCCTGCCGGAGGACTGTGACCACTGCATCTTGAGGGCCCATTGCAGAGATCTCATCCGCAACCTGGCTTCTGGCACCAGAAGAATGCAGGATGCCATGAGGCCGAGCAACCTCAAGAACTCGAACACTGGGCATGTTGAAACTTGTGCATCATGTGCTGAATGTGATGAGCCCTCACCTGGGGAGGGAAACACTGCCCGATGTACTGGAGACGCTGGGTTGGCGTCAAATGGGACTTCTTTAAGTTGAGGAAGAAGCCCAGCGTGTGAAGGGAGTGGCAGGTGACGGACAGATGATCCAGTACTTGCTCGGGAGAGCAAGCCCTGATCAACCAATCGTCCAGGTAGGGGTAGACGTGAATCCCCCCCTTTCCTGAAATACGCTGCCACCACCACCATGAGTTTGGTGAAGACCCTCGGGCGGAGGTCAGTCCGAACGGCAGGACCCAAAACTGAAAGTGCGAGTCTCCAACCGCGAACCTCAGGTACTTCTTGTGCTTGGGATGAATCAGCACATGAAAGTAAGCGTCCTTGAGGTCGAGAGACACCAACCAGTCCTGAAGTTGAAGGGCCTGGAGGACTTGAGAGAGAGTAACCATCTTGAACTTGTCCTTCCTGAGGAGCTTGTTCAAACCGTGCAAGTCCATGATGGGTCGCAATCCCCCGTCTTTCTTTGAAATAAATAAATAAGGGGAATACCATCCCTTGTTCCTCTCCGCTACAGGTGCCAGTTCTATGGCGCTTATCTTCAGCAGGGACTGAATTTCCTGCGCAAGGAGCGGATCTGGACACTTCAAAGAGAGATTCTCTGGTGGATTGTCGTGAGGCCTCTGCCCGAAAGGAAGACAGTAGCTGTGGGCTATGATCTCCAGAACCCACACATCTGAAATAATGGCACACCACTCTACAAGATGCTGCGCCAGCCTTCCCCCAACTGGCGAACCATGGGACATGGCCTCATGACTGAGCTGAAGCGGTTGCGGCAGTGCCCGAGGGCAAAGAGGCAACTGCCCAAGCGGCCTTGGCACCTCGAGTACCCTGTTTTCCACCTCTGGCACACCCACAGTGGCCCCTCTGACTTGCAGCTCCTCTCGATTTACTAAAGGATGAGTAATATCGAAAGGAACCTCCCCTCCACTGTTGTCTTCACTAGATGCACTGCAGCTTCCACTAGATGTCGGCCTATGCACAGCATACGATCTAAGCAGATTCTACAAGTCTCAGATAGATATATGATAAATTAGTCACCGTAATCGTACTTCTGATGCTTGTATCTGCTTAGATTCACATGCTGTGCATAGGCCGACATCTAGTGGAAGCTGCAGAGTATTACAGTTTGTTTTTCGAAACTCGAAAATGGGCGTTGACACAGGGTGTGCCAGTAATACTATCCCTAGTGTTATGTCCACTGTACCCATGATCCCTCACGCGTCTAGGACCCTCAGATTGTATTTTTTCTGACATGAAGTAGCATGAGGAGTAGCGCAAGTACAGACTATCCAAGCAGATAGATAGAAAGATAAGACTACAAGCATCCATGCGCCTTTTCTCATAGGGGAGGAAGGGTGGGTCGCATGTGAATCTAAGCAGATACAAGCATCAGAAATACGATTACGGTGAGTAATGTATCCCTTCTAAGGCTTGTGGAATCTGCTTAGATCACATGCTGTGCATAGATTAGCGGGCAGTGTTAGAAGGAGGTGGGATGTGAGAAGGGTCATGAGCAAATAAATGTCTTAGAACCGCGTGTCCCACTTGAGGATGTGTCTTGGAATGAGTGTCAATGCAGTAGTGCTGAGTAAAAGTGTGAATAGAGCTCCAAGTAGCTGCTTTGCAAATGGTGTCAAGGGGTACATTTGCAATCAAAGCCAGAGTTGCCCCAATGCCTCTTGTAGAGTGGGCTCTTGGCGTAAAAGGCAGTTTTTTCAGAAAGGGAATAACACAGCTGGATACAATTTATAATCCACTTAGAGATGGCAACTTTAGAGACGCGATCTCCCTCTCTGCCTGTAGCTATGGAGACAAACAGTTGGTCTGTTTTCCTTAGCGGTCTGGTCTGGTCTACATAGTATAGAACCGCCCTACGCACATTTAGGGTGTGTAGTTTCACCTCAGCAGCGCTTTGGGGTTCTTGGAAGCTCAATGGACTGGTTAACGAGGAATTTAGACTTAGAATAAGAATACCTTATTCTAAGTCTAAATTCTAAGAATACCTTATTCTAAGAATACCTTACTTCACCTAAGAATAAACTTAGGTGAAAACCTAGGGTGTGTTCGTAAAACCAGTTTATCTTTATGAACAGTAAAGAAAGGATCCCGCACTGACCAAGCCTGAATTTCACTGACCCTTTTTATCGATGTAATGGCTACTAAGAAATCAGTTTTATATGTCAGGTGTTTGAGACTGCTTTTATGCATGGGCTCGAATGGGGGCCCATGAGTTTAGCCAGCACCACATTAAGGTCCCATCCTGGTGGTAGGTTAGAAATGGGAGGGTTGAGTCTCTTTACCCCTTCCATGAAGGCTTTAACCACTGGTACTTTCCACCACGATAACTTGCTGTGGGAGGTAGTGTATGCTGACAGAGCTGCCAGGTGTACCTTTAGTGAATTAAATACCAACCCTGCATCCAGCAGGTGGAGCATGTAGATGACAATAGTGGAAGGAGTGCAATCAACTGGGTTGATTTGCTTATTCTGGCACCAAATAACAAATCTTTTTCATTTATCAAAATAACAGTGCCTGGTGTTGGGCTTCCTAGATTCCTTTAGGATGTCCAGGCACCTCTGTGGTAAGTTGAGGTGTCCAAACTATGACTTCAGGAGCCATGCTGCCAAGTTCATTGAGCTGGGTTGAGGATGCACCGTGTGAACTTGGTGCTGGGATAGTAGCTTGTACCAGCACGGGAGTCTGATGGGTTCGCACGCTGCTAGCCTGCGCAGGTGTGGGAACCACGGTTGTCTCGCCCACATGGGAGCAACTAGGATGAGCGTCATCGATTCTCTGTGCATCTTGTTGACCACCTTCCTCATTGGAGGAGTTGGTGGAAAAGCGTAAGCAAATATCCCCGACCAGTTCGTCCACAGGGCGTTCCCCTTGGAGCCTGGCTGGGGAATCCTAGATGCGAAGTCTGGCCATGGTCTGTTTTCGCTTGTGGCAAATAGGTCTATAGTGGGCAAACACCACTGTGAGAAGATGTCTTCTACGACTTCTCTGTGTAGAGACCACTCGTTTTCTCTTGGGAGAGGATCTCTGATCAAGGCGTCTGCTAGTGAATTGAGATCCTGTGGAACATGTTGAGATGACAGGTAACTGTTCCGTTGGAGTGCCCATATCCAAATTTTCTGGGCAAGCTTGGACAGATTAGGCAAACAAGTCCCTCCTTGCTTGTTTAGGTAGAACATCGCTGTCGTGCTGTCCGTTAAGATCTGCACTGACAGGTTCAACAGGTGGGGCTCGCAGCGCTCTGAATACTGCCAGAAGCTCTAGCAGATTGATATGATTCTTGGCCACTGTGTGAAACCAGAGACCCTGAGCTGTGTGGTGAAGGAGGTATGCTCCCCACCCTGACAGGGATGCATCTGTAGCGACTACAGCCTGTACTTCTGGATCGTAAAAGGGTTTCCCCTTTGACAGGTTTTCTCTTGTCCACCAGTGAAGACTTTGTACCAGTGTTGGCGAAACGACCACTAGATCGTCCCACTGACCACTTGCCTGAGACCACCGTTTCGCCAACCATTCTTGCATGGGACGCATGCGCAGGCACGCGTGGGGGACCAGGTAAATACATGACGCCATCATGCCTATCAAACGCATCGCTTTGCGCACCGTTATCTGGCGACCGGGCAGATATAGAGGAATTTGCAGTAGTAGATACCGAATTCTTTCCTCCAGTGGAAAGGCCAACCCTCTTGAGTGTTTAGTACAGCTCCTAGGAACTGTTTGGAGGTGCTTGGCACCAGGGTTGATTTTTTGTTCTCGCTTATGGAGAAACCCAATTCGAAGAGGTCAATCGTTCTCTGAATGTTTGAACTGCAAATTACTGGGGTCTCCCCCGTGATGAGCCAGTCGTCCAGGTAAGGGTACACTGGGATTGCCTCCCTGCATAAGTGTGCCGCCACCACCGCCAGAACCTTGGTGAATACCCTTGGAGCCGAGGCTATACCGAAGGGCAGCACCTTGAAATGGTAGTGCTGACCGTCCACCTTGAAGTGCAATAATCTTCTGTGCGCTGGGAACATGGAAATATGAAAATAAACATCTGTCATGTCCAATGTTGCCATGCAATCCCCTTTTTTTTTTGGAGCGGGATTACCTCTTGGAGCGTAGTCATGCAAAACATTTGGGGCTTGATATACATGTTTGCAGGGCGTAAGTCTAAAACTGGGCACATTGTCAGATCTTTTTTTGGCACAAGGAAGTAAGTTGAATAAATACCCTTGTTTACCTGTTTGCCCAGGACGAGTTTGATCGCATCCTTTTCTAGAAGAGTGACAATCTCCTTGAGGAGGATCTTCTGGTGGTCCAAGGAATGTACTTTTTGTCATAGGGGGTGGTTTTGGGGATGCTCGAGCAGTTCTATGCAGTATCCTGCGGACACTGTGGACAGCACCCATCTGTCTGATGTGATCCATTCCCAAGCTTGGGTGAAGTTGGTAATGTGTCCCCCTACTGGAGATGCGTGGGAAGGGACCCTGATCTCGGCGTCACTGTTTTGCGGGAGGCGTGCCGCCTCTGCTGGGGCTGCCTCTTCAATTAACACGGCCCCTCTTGTTTCCCCTGTTATAACTCTGGGTAGACTGCTGGTTGCTACCCCATGATGTACCCTGCCCTTAGAATAGTTGGAGCCTCTTTGTGAATTTTGGCCACGTAGGCGACGAAAAATTGCCATTCCCTCTTTGATTAGGGGGTTTGTTGGTCAACTGTCCCAGGGATTCCAGAGTCTCATACTCCTGTTTGGCATTTTTTAATGTGTCCTCTAGCGCCTTGCCATACAGTAGATTAGGCTCCACCGGCATGTCAATTAAGGATGCTTGTATCTCTGGTTTAAATCCTGACTGTCTTAACCAAGCATGCCTCTTAATCTCAGTGCTCTCTGCTATTAGCCTGCCGGCGTTATCTGCAGCATCAAAGGTTGCCTTAAGGATGCAACCGGACATGGATCTCCCCTTCGACGCAACCTGTGCCAACTGGCCCTTTAAACGTCCTGGTGCGGAGTAGATAAGTGCAGCAACTTGGTCCCACTAGTGGCAGTTGTAACTAGCCAACAGGGTGGTGAAGTTGGCAATCCTTGCCTGGTAGGCGGAAGTGGAGGCTACCTTCCTTCCCAACCCGTAGATCTTTTTGCTCGCCTTGTCGGGGGGAGCCTCAGACGAAGATAGGGGTGTTCCCACCCTCTTCCGGGTATTAGTCACTACCAGGGAGTCAGGTTTCAGTTGGCCCTTTATGTAAAGCGGGTCTGATTGGGCTGCCCTGAACAACTTTTCGATTCTGGGGTTTACCGCTCTGGTGAGGTTAGGATTGAGAAGGGAAGGATCAATTCTCCTTTGTATAGACTTGAGAATAGGGATGGCCTGGGCAATGGTTTTCTTTTCTCCTACTAGTTCTCGGCAAAGTCCCTCTCCTCCTGTGCTCCCTGAGTGTCTATGGGGAAGTGTTCTGCCGCCCTAGACAAAACCTCATTTAGGAGAGGTTGGTTGTTGACTGGGGAGTCAGCAACCTGAGGTTCTTTGCCTAGCGGGGAGTCTATTCTGTAGACTTCTGGGTCATCTTCCTCCTCCTCCTCCTCTTGGTCCTTGTCATCCACATAGTAGTCCACCCCAGTTTGGTCGTCCAACGTTACCAATTCTGGATCCTCACTATTCTGAGTGCATGGCTGTACGTAGAAAGGGTTAGAAGACCGAGATTGTGTTGGTGCCTCAACTCGAGGTTTCTTACAAGGGGGTTGCGTGTCCCCAGACCCTGAGGGAGTAGCCCCATCAGGGGTATAGGAGAGGAAGTGATCTGGGTTCTTGGCATAGAAGTCTGCTAGGGATGACATTCTAGACATAACGGTCTATATCCTCACTGGACCATTTTTTGGAGCTGGGGATTACCCTTTCCTGGGAGGGTTTCCCTGCTGTGACCTGACTGGACCTATGGGCTTGTGCAGGGGTCTTGGCTAGCTGTTTATCAGAAGCACTTGTGCATAGGCGCGTTATAAATGCCATATCATATCAAGACTTAGCACTGTCTTTATGTAGCAGAGGTGTAGAAGAAGGCTGAGATGTTTTCTTCTTCTGTTTTCCCCTCTCTCCATGAGTGGAAGAGTGCTTCCCGGGAATTTTCACCTTCTCAGAGCTTTTCGACGTCTGGCGCCGAGATTCAGGGGTAGAGTCCCTTTCCTTAGAGTGAGGACGTCGGGATCCGGGAGCAGGCGTCGAGCGGTCTGCTGACGCAGACTCATGGAGTGCGGCCTGGGGATGGAGGTCGGCTTAGTCTTCCGACGATCAAACCTCCATAACTTTGGTGAGTGAGGCACTCTTGGCAACAGTGGAAGGTTGCCTGGTGTCATGCGGCGATCTTGACCGAGAACACCCAGAGGACACCGATTCGGTGGACCGTTCTTTGTGTGCCTCTTTCCGAGAACTCAACACGCGCGTTGAGTCTCGGTTGGACTTCGAGTGTTTAGTGGAAGTGATGTGGGTAGCTCTCGTGTCGCCGAGTGTGCTCCCCATAGCTGCCCTGCCGGACAACCTTCTGAGGTCGGGGACTTGCACTTGGCTGTCTTTCGACGCCACGTTGCCCTCACCGTCTGATAGTACGGCGTCGCTGCCATCACTGAAGGTACCCTCCGCTTCCAGGGCCTCTAATTGCCTGGCGTGGTGGGCCCAATGTTTGGTCGAACGGTCCTTTAGAGTCTTAGCCTTGAACTGGCTACACGCTCTGCAGTTCGCCTCGGGGTGGTCCCTCGGCAAGCAGAGATTACAGGTGGCGTGTGTCAAACCAAGGGTACTTGCGGTTGCACTTGGGGCAAAATTGGAAAGGGGTACCCTCCATACGTACCCTGTGGCAGCGGGCTAGTGTGTGTAGGAATATATATAAATATATGCGAGTGTAGAGTATGTACCACCCCCCACTCTCCCTACTTGAAGGGCCAAGGCCAGAGGCCTTCCGAGGTCTAAAGTCCGTTGTGCAGCTCTCGACGTTTGTTTTCTTCTCCGGGCCGGCGTCGAGCTTCGAAATTCAGTGACTTGACGTGGGAATGGAAGAAACAGGGAAATATTATACTATTTTCAAAATTATGGCTAAAAGCCAGGGAACTACGCGGAATGCTTCCGACAAGTATGGCGGAAAAAAACAATCTGAGGGTCCTAGACCCGTGAGGGATCATGGGTACAGTGGATGTCACACTAGGGATAGTATTACGGGCACGCCCTGTGTCGACGACCATTTTTGAGTTTCAAAAAACAAACTAATACTCCGCAGCTTCCACTAGATGTCGGCCTATGCACAGCATACGATCTAAGCAGATTCTACAAGTCTCAGATAGATATATGATAAATTAGTCACCGTAATCGTACTTCTGATGCTTGTATCTGCTTAGATTCACATGCTGTGCATAGGCCGACATCTAGTGGAAGCTGCAGAGTATTACAGTTTGTTTTTCGAAACTCGAAAATGGGCGTTGACACAGGGTGTGCCAGTAATACTATCCCTAGTGTTATGTCCACTGTACCCATGATCCCTCACGCGTCTAGGACCCTCAGATTGTATTTTTTCTGACATGAAGTAGCATGAGGAGTAGCGCAAGTACAGAGTATCCAAGCAGATAAGATAGATAAGACTACAAGCATCCATGCACCTTCTCTTAGAGAGGAGGCAGGGCGGGCGCATGTGAATCTAAGCCGATACAAGCATCAGAAATACGATTAACGTGAGTATTGTATCCCTTCTGAGGCTTGTGTAATCTGCTTAGATCACATGCTGTGCATAGATTAGTGAGCAGTGTTAGAAGAAGGAGGTGGGATGTGAGAAGGGTCATGAGCGAACAAATGTCTTAGAACCGCTTGTCCCACTTGAGTATCTGTCTTGGAATGGGTGTCAATGCAGTAGTGCTGAGTAAAGGTGTGAATAGAGCTCCATGTAGCTGCTTTGCAAATGGTGTCAAGGGGTACATTTTCAATGAAAGCCAGAGTGGCCCCAGTACCTCTTGTATAGTGTGCCCTTGCCGTAAAAGGCAGCGTTTTATCTGAAAGGGAGTAGCACAGTTGGATACATCCGACTATACATTTAGAGATGGCACCTTTAGAGACGCGATCTCCTTCTCTGCCTAGAGCTACGGAGACAAACAGTTGATCTGTCTTTCTTAGCGGTCTGGTCTTGTCCATATAGTAGCCAACCGCTCTCCTCACATCTAGTGTGTGGAGTTTCACCTCTGCAGAGCTGTTGGGTTCTTGGAAGAAGGCCGGTAATTCAATGGACTGGTTTAACATGGAATTTTGAAATAAACTTAGGTGAAAACCTAGGTTGAGTGCGTAAAACCAGTTTATCCTTATGAACAGTAAAGAAAGGATCCTGCACTGACAGCTTGAATTTCACTGACCCTTCTTAGGGATGTAATGGCTACTAAGAAGGCCGTTTTATAAGTCAGGTTTTGAGACTAGCTTTATGCATGGGTTCGAAGGGAGGTCCCATGAGTTTAGCAAGCACCACATTAAGGTCCTAACCTGGTGGTGGGTTAGAAATTGGAGGGTGGAGTCTCTTTACCCCTTCCATAAAGGCTTTGACTACTGGCATTTTCCACCATGACACCTTGTTATGGGAGGTGGTGTAGGCTGATCGCGCCACCAGGTGTACCTTGAGCAGGTTAAATACTAACCCTGCATCCAGTAAGTGGAGCATACATGTGACAATATTGGAAGCAGTACAATCGATTGGGTTGATTTGTTTATTCTGGCACCAAATAACACATCTTTTCCACTTATCAAAGTAACAATGTCTTGTGTTAGGTTTTCTAGACTCAAGATATCCATGCATCTCTATGGTAAATTGAGATGGCCGAACTCTAGGACTTCAGGAGCCATGCTACCAAGTTCATTGAGTTGGGTTGAGGATGCACTGTTTGCCCTTCGTGCTGTGAGAGTAGATTGTACCAGCAGGGGAGCTTGATGGGGTCGCACACCGCCAGTCTGCCTAGGTGTGGAAACCATGGTTGTCTCGCCCACATAGGAGCAACTAGGATGAGCGGCATGGATTCCCTGTGTATCTTGTTGACCACCTTCCTCATCAGAGGGGTTGGTGGAAAAGCATAGGCAAACATCCCTGACCACTTCAACCATAGAGCGTTACCCTTGGAGCCTGGCTGGGGGAACCTGGATGCGTAGTCTGGGCATTGTCAGTTTTCGCTTGTGGCGAACAGGTCTATAGTGGGGACACCCCACCGAGAGAAGAGATCTTCTACGACTTCTGTGTAGTCGCCATTCATGTTCCTCTGGGAGGGGATCTCTGCTCAAAGAGTCCGCTAGTGAATTGAGATCCCCAGGAACATGTTGGGATGACAGGAAAATGTTCTGTCGGAGTGCCCACTTCCAAATTTTCTGGGCAAGCTTGGACAGATTTGGCCAACGAGTGCCCCCTTGTTTGTTTAGGTAAAACATTGCTGTTGTGCTGTCTGTTAGGATCTGCACTGACAGGTTGGATAGGAGGGGTTCGAAAGCCTGAAGCGCTCTGAAGACTGCCAGAAGTTCTAGCAGATTGATGGGATTCTGAGCCACTGTGTGAGACCAGAGACCCTGAGCTGTGTGGTGAAGGTTGGTGTGCTCCCCATCCCGACAGGGTGCGTCTGTTGCGACGACGGCTTGTATCTCTGGGTCGTAAAAGGGTTTCCCCCTTGTAAGATTCTCTCTTGTCCACCAGCGAAGACACTGTACTAGTGTTGGCGAAACAACCACTAGATCGTTCCACTGACCACTTGCCTGAGACCACTGACCACTTGCCTGAGACCACTGACCATTCCTGCATGGGTCTCATGCACAGACGCGCGTGGGGGACCAGGTAAATGCACGATGCCATCATGCCTAGCAAACATCGCTTTGCGCAACCTTACTGATATTGAGGAATGTGCAGCAAAAGTTCCGAATTCTTTCCTCTGATGGAAAGGCCAACCCCTCTTGGGTGTTTTTCGACAGCTCCTAGGAACTGTTTTGGAGGTGCTTGGCACCAGGCTTGACTTTCTCGTTGATTGAGAAGCCCAATTGGAAGAGGAGGTCAATAGTTCTTTGAATGTTGGATCTGCAAATTACGGGGGTTTCCCCTGTGAGAGAGTCGTCCAGGTAAGGGTACACTGGGATTGTCTCCCTGCGTAGGTGCGCCGCCACCACAGCCATTACCTTGGTGAATACCCTTAGAGCCAAGGCTATTCCAAAGGGCAGCACCTTGAACTGGTAGTGCTGGCTGTCTAACTTGAAGCGCAAGAATCTTCTGTGCGATGGGAACATGGAAATATGAAAATAGGAATCTTTCATATCCAATGTTGCCATGTAATCTCCTCTTTTTAGTAGGGGGGGGGGATTACTTCCTGGAGTGTAGTCATGCAGAATTTTTGTGGCTTGACATACTTGTTTGCAGGGAGCAAGCCCAATACTGGGCGCATCGTTAGATCTTTTATTGGCACAAGGAATTAAGTTGAATAAATATCCTTGTTTAACTGGGTGCCCGGGACGAGTTCTATTGCGTCCTTTGCAAGAAGAACAATGATCTCCTCGAGGATTCTTTGGTGCTCCAAGGAGTGGATCTTCTGTCTTGGAGGATGGTTGCAGGGGCGTTCTAGTAGCTCTATACAGTATCCCAAGATGGAAATGCGCCCCCCTAATGGGGATGCATGGGAAGGGACCCGGAGTGGAACGTCACTGTTTATTGGATGGCGTAGTGCCTCTACCTGGGCTGCCTCTCCCCCTACCGCGACCCCTTTTCTGACCTCTGGTGAAACCTTGGGTAGGCTGTTGATTACCGCCCCATGAGATTCCCGGATTCCGATAGTAACTGGACCCTCTCTGGGAGTTTTGGCCGCGAATGTCACGAAAATTATTGTTATTTCCCCTTTGACCTGAGGGCTTATTTGTTAGTTTGCTGGGGGATTTCAAGGTTTCATATTCGTCCTTAGCTGTTTTCAGGGCTTCCTCCACTGCTTTCCCAAATAGGACGTTCGGTTCTACCGGCATGTCTACAAGGGTGGCTTGGGTTTTGGGCTTAAACCCCGATTGTCTTAGCCAAGCATGGCGTTTAATAACACTGCTTTCTGCCATCAGTCTCCCTGCATTATCTGCTGCATCCAAGTTTGCCTCAAGAATGCATCCAGACACTGATCTTCCGTCTGATGCAATTTGAGCCAACTGGCTCTTTAGAGGTTCGGGTGCAGAGGCAATGAGGGGAAGCTACCTGTTCCCATTGGTGGCAGTTGTAGCTTGCTAGCAGAGTGTTGGTGTTGGCAATGCGTGCTTGGCATGCAGACGTGGATGCCACCTTCCTCCCCAGAGCATATATTCTCATGCTCTCTTTGTCCGGGGGTGCTTCAGAGGAAGCTAGAGGTGTTCCCAACCATCTTTCTGGTGGTTATAACCACCAATGAGTTGGGTTTTAACTGACCCCTTATGTATAGTGGATCGGAGCGAGCTGCCCTAAACAAACTTTTCTACTCGTGGATTAACCGCCCAAGTAAGGTTTGGGGTTACCAGAGAAGGATCGATTCTGTGTTGAATTGATTTTAAAATGGTGATAGTTTGGGCGATGGATTTCCTGTCCTAGAATTTCTTCTGCAAAATCTCTCTTCTTGGCCACCATGTGTTAATTTGAAAATGGGCTGCAGCCTTAGCTAAAACCTCATTAAGTAAAGGCCGATTTCCATCGGTGAGTCATTCACATGGGGATTTTTGGGAATAGGGGAGTCAAGACTATATGTCTATGCCTCGTCTTCCTGTTGCTCCACCTGGTCCTCATCGTCCCCGTAGTAAGAAACCCCTGTCTGTTCTTCCCGCATATGAGTCTCTGTTTCACCGTAGGACTCTGGATGGAAGGGTTCAAATAGCAAAGGGTCAGAAAATGAGCCCTGCGCTAGATCCTCAGAACGGAGTCTCTTAGCAGAGGGTTGAGTGGACTTGGACCCCGAAGGGGCCGAGGTAGCTGGAGTGCTTGTATAGCTGTGGAATTAACTAGGGTCTTTCTCATAGAAGTCTGCCATAAATGACATTCTTCTCATTACCCTATCAATGTCGTCAGAACTCCAATCTTTTGAACTAGGGATGACTACAGGACCCTCATCCTCTTCATCCATGCCTATGACCTGAGCAGTGGGAGGATCAATTATTGTCTTAGTGACAGGGACCTTGGATTTTTCTACAGATTTAGGTTCCCTTTGTTTTTCCTTTTCAACCGGATGTTTGATGTCTTTTTTTGCTGTTTCTCCCCCTTCCCCTGGCTAGAGGAATGTTTTCCTGGGCCTTTAGGGTTTTCTGAATGTTTCGACGTTTGGCATCGAGACTCGCGGTGGCTTTCGACACCGTATCTAGGTTCGGAGGAGGTGCGAGATTCGGAAGTCTTGGAAGACGAGTGTGTAATCTCGGCAGTAGACATCGAACGTGCTACTTGGGGGAAGAGGTCGGATTCGTCTTCGGACCTCAATAACTTTATGTAGCACCCTTAGCAACCATGGACGGTTGCTGTGTGTCATGAGTCGACCGTGACCTGGAACGCCCAAAGGACACAGATTCGGCAGACCACTCTCTCAATGCCTTCGTTTGCCGGTCGCTCGACATACGGGTCAAATCTCGGCTGGGGTTGCTTGGTGGAAGAGGTGTGTGTTGTGCTCTTGCCGCCGGGTGTTGTCCCCATAACTGAACTGCCGGTCAGTCCTCTGAGGTCGGGGGCTTGCGTGTGGGTGCCCGACACCCCTGTGCCCTCGCCATCCGATAAGGCGGCGTTGCTGCCATCGCTGAAGGAACCCACTGCATCCATGGCCTCTAGCTGCCTGGCGTAGTGGGCCCAGCGCTTCGTCGAGCGGTCCTTTAGTGTCTTGGCCTTGAAGAGTTTACAAGCTCTACAATTAGCCTTGGGATGGTCCTGTGGGAAGAGACAAATTACATGTATTGTGTTTGTCTACCCAGGGAAACCTACGGTTACACTTTGGGCAGAATTTAAAAGGAGTGCTCTCCAGATGTCACTTTTTGGCGAGAGAGAAAGAGAAAGAGAATCACCCACTCTCCCTACTTGCACAGGGCCGAGGCCAGAGGCCTTCCAAGGCCCAAAGTCCGTCGTGTAGTCTCGACGGCTGTTCTTCCTCGGTCTGGAGTACTGACATCGATCGAGAACGGGGATTTTTTTAGTAAATATAAGATAAATGGCTAAAGCCAAGGGAACTCCGCGATATGCTTCCGACAAGTATGGCGGAAAAAAAAACAATCTGAGGGTCCTACACGCATGAGGGATCATGGGTACAGCGGACGTCACACTAGGGATAGTATTACTGGCAAGCCCTAGTTCGACGCCCATTTTCGAGTTTCGAAAAACAAACTAATACTCTGCAGCTTCCACTAGATGTTGGCCTATGAACAGCATGTGATCCAAGCAGATTCCACAAGCCTCAGAAATATGATACATTACTCACCGTAATCGTATTTGTGATGCTTGTATCTGCTTAGATTCGCATGCTGTGCATAGGCCGACATCTAGTGGAAGCTGCAGAGTATTACAGTTTGTTTTTCGAAACTCGAAAAGGGACGAACAGGGCGTGCCAGAGTTCTGCTGATTACCTCCCTTCCCCCAGTCTGTTTGTGCTTCATATCGAAGATGGGACTTAGTCTGTAACATGTGTGCGTCATTTCCACCACCTGGAAAGTTGAGGCCTACCTCTTAAGAGTGTTCCTTACTCTTCAGAGTGTTGCTTTGCTTGGCCATACATTATTCGATATGTACACTCTAAAGACATTATGTCTGTTGCTCAATGACTATTCCATTGCATTCTATGGTTTTTGTTTCAGCACAGGACCAGAGCCTGTAATCTGCTTCTTAGGCGAGGACTGCTTTTTTTTTTACTGCTCATCAGATCTGCATGGTGCGAAAAGCAACTCCTGGACCTTGCAACGTGCCATTTTAAGACAGAAAGTTGCGACTTACGGTTAAGGCTTCTCTGCTGGACGGGGAAGCTACAATTTCCTGCTCATCACTTCTCGCTAAAGCCAAGCAGCAAGTCATACGTGTGTTCTTTGTTAGCCACAGGTGTGATATTTATTCAAGGAACATATATTATCTGAAGCATGTATCTACGTTTGTCCCTTGTCAATAGCCCTTGCATTGTGTGTAAGCGTGTACTTTGCACTCAACAAACATTTGTAGTCTCTTGCTGTTGCTATCACTATTTCATAAGTAAAGTCCCCTGATCTGTAACCAACTGTTTTATCAGGCTATAATCCACAACAATTATTCATAATCCACAGCACCCCCCTCAAGGGAGTTTGTCACAGATCAAAGATTTGTAACACTGTGAAGCCATTAGTACCCCTGCTAGGAGCTACATTCACAACAATAAAATGTTTGCCTGTTGGTAGCAAAACACAATTTAAGCATTCATATGTTAGAAAATAATTACTGCATACAAGCCAACATGAGTTGCTTGATCAATTGATGAGCACCTAGAAGCATGTCATGTGTGCTATATACAATAACAATCAACAGCTGCATCACATTTCAAATAATTAGCATACTTGCCAACACCATATTGAATGAGTACATGAATCTAACATTGAGGTATTCAGAATGAGTCCAATCTATTGCAACTGGACTTAGCTAAGGATGCATGAATTAATGCATGTATTCAATGTGAGGTATGTAGGTTAACTGAACAGCATTATTTGCAATAGCTTCAAGATACAACAAAGGATCCTTTGAGAATACATTAGCAATTAACAACCAGCATAGCTTGGCTCCTGGCTTCTTGACCCAATGTGCTCTGGACTGTGTAACCTTGAGCACATGCTCACATGCGTAAACGGTCAATAGTTTGAATCGGTGTCCTTGAAAATAAACCAATATGTGAGTGCCTTTGTTACCCACAGAAAATAGCACATGGATGTCATCCAGTTTGTACGTTTGCTTTGTACTCAAACTTGCATCTTGAGGTATAATGCGATATATTTTCAGTTCTTTGACCCCCGATGACTGAAATGCCAGTCCGGGTGAATTTTGTAGAATTTCAGGCATTCTGAAGTGTCGATTAGCCGCAAGCCTTTTTCTGAGGCATGTTAAGAAGCACACCGGGTACGAAAACAGGATGCTCATGTCGTTATTTTGTACACGCTTGGGCAGAATTTCCTTGAGCCATTTATGTCAGAAAGCACCCAAGTATTAACTGAAAAGGATACGGTACTCAAAAGGATACAGGTGGTAGGGTCTTCCGGATCCCTGTTCACACGTTTTGATAGTTGTGAAGTCAAGTTAAGACCTTCCAAATGATACAACTCTCTGACCGGTAAAACAGGCAGAGCGATGGATCACTGGAAAGGGCGTGGGTAAGGTATAGGAAGTCAGCCTAGAACAAAATAAAGTATCATGAATAACTGCCCCCAACCTGGGTATGATGGAATAGAAAATGTCATGAATACACACACTGACCTTGAGTCTAGGGCAGAACGAATCCAGCAGAGTCTCTTGAGGAATCCAAGGTAGAACAAACGACAAGGAAGGGAAGATTAGTAAGGGAGACTTATCCCGAACGGAACGAGGCTCACGCTAGATACCGGGTTGATGCACCACAGGATAGCGTCCAAAGTACTGTTCACTGTCACCTTCCAATTTGAAAAGCTTCCTTCCCACGTAGAGTAAAGTATAGAAATGAATCACTCCCCCTGTTAATATCACAGGTGCAGGAGTTGGAAATAGCGCTCCTTTTAAGGTATAAACAAAGTTCACGCGGTTATGTACAGCCGCGAAGAAAAGAGCGCGTGCGTGTGGATTTACACGCGATTAGGATTCACGCAGTCCAGGCCAGCAGCGCTTGAAGATAGCGTGCGCGTGTGGATTTTACACGCGAGCAGGATTCACGCAGTCCAGGCCAGCAGCGCTCGAAGACAATATATGCGTGTGGATTTTACACGCGAGCAGGATTCACGCAGTCCAGACCAGCAGCGCTCGAAGACAATATATGTGTGTGGATTTTACACGCGAGCAGGATTCACGCAGTCCAGGCCAGCAGCGCTCGAAGACAATATATGCGTGTGGATTTTACACGCGAGCAGGATTCACGCAGTCCAGACCAGCAGCGCTTGAAGATAGCGTGCGCGTGTGGATTTACACGCGAGCAGGATTCATGGAGTCCAGACCAGCAGCGCTTGAAGATAGCGTGCGCGTGTGGAATTACACGCGACCAAACAGCTCCAGGAATCAGCGTGTGACGGAAACACGCTATAGAAGGCCCAATAAGTAGCTATAGTAACCTGCAAGGATGCAGACCGGAGGATCAGCTACACAACGCCAAATGATTCGATCAGAAGCAGCGAGTGCAGTTTCCACGCTGCTTAAATACGTAATGCCGTAGTTCACGTGACGAAGCAGAGTACACGTGGAGTTAGCGACGTGAAAAGTGCAAACGTCGTTTTCCCGGCAGCGTATCGAACAACCGCCATTTGGAATAGAACGGTCTAGCTGTTCTACGAGCGTAGGAGGTAGGACCACGTCCAGCATGCATGACAGTGCCATCCCTCAAAGGGGCAACCTCTCCCCTTCTCGCGTGAAAACGCTTCAACAAAGCAGGAGCATGAATGTTAGAAAGAGGTTCCTAGGACCTATCTTCGGGACCATAGCCCTTCCAGTCCACCAGATAAAACGGCCTACCAGAACGTAGTCTCATATCCAGTATGTCCTGTACTTCGTATTCATCCGAACCCCGCACAGAAACAGCAACAGGCCGGACAGGCAATCTAGTAGCTTCAGAACATGGCTTAATGAGTGACACGTGGAACACGGGATGCACTCGCCATCGTTGTGGCAAAGCCAGACGGACAGCAGCCGGATTAATCACCTGGAGCACTACATATGGACCGATGTATTTAGGCAACAATTTCTTTTTGCCTGGAATTCTCAGGTTCTTAGTGGACAGCCATACTTTCATACCAGCCTTGTAGACGGGTGCGGGTATTCTATGAGCATCGGCATAGAACTTGTCGCGTTTTTTAGCCAGCTCTAATTGCTGCTTCACTTTCCTCTGTAATATCTTCAGATCACGAAAGGTACGGCCTGCGGCAGGAGTATCCAAAGACAAGCTGGAATCCAGAGGTATTGATCGGGGGTGCTGTCCATAAAGCGCATAGAATGGTGAAGTGCCTATGGCACTGTGATAGGAGTTGTTATAGGCGAATTCAGCTGCCGGCAGGACCGTGAGCCAATCCGATTGGTACTGCAGACAGACACCGCAGATATTGTTCCATAGTGCAGTTGACCCTTTCGGTCTGTCCATCAGTTTGAGGGTGGTAAGCACTGGACATTCTATCATCAATCAGTAATGCAGAGGTAAGTGCTCTCCAAAAGCGTGACGCAAACTGTGAGCCCCTATCTGTAATGATTACTGACGGTAGACCAAAGAAACGAAATACATGTCGGATGAATAGGTCAGCCAGAACAGCAGCGGTTGGTAAACCCATACAGGGAATATAAAGAGCCAATTTAGTGAAATAATCCACTACAACCCATATGGTATCGTATTCCTGGTTTGGTGGGAGTTCTACCACAAAGTCCATAGATATCATGTCCCATGGTTTGTTAGGGACAGGTAGGGATTGGAGTAAGCCCACTGGTTTACCAGGAGTGCTTTTACATTGGATGCATACAGAACAAGTTGATACGTGATCTATAACATCTTTTGACATGGACGGCCACCAGCACCATCTTTTGAGTAGTTCTAGTGTCTTCTTCCGTCCAGGATGGGCTGCGATCAAGGAATCATGATTCCACTTGAGGGCTTTATTCCGCGTTGAAGACGTCGGTAGGTAGAGCACTCCTTGTGTGAATGGCAAACCGTTATGTACGTCCAGATTCATATCCTGGATAACTTGTGGATGATTTTTTACCCACTCTTGTACTTCGGTTTTTAAGGATGGTTGAACAGAACAGCTACATATTACATGATCTGCCAACAACTGACTCTGTACTTGTGCTTCTTCCTTCGCCTCTTCACCCATACGAGATAACGCATCCGACTTAACGTGTTCTCGGGCAGGACGATATGTGACCTGGAAATCGTATTGGGCAAAAAAGACATGCCATCTGGCCTGTCGGGCCGTAAGGCATTTCATGGATTTGAATGCTTGAAGATTCCTATGGTCAGAGTACACTAACACCTGATGCTTGGCCCCAAGAAGATGATGATGACGCCATTCTCGGAAGGCATCTTTGATAGCCAGCAGTTCCCGCTCAGTGACGGTGTAGTTTCGTTCATATGGGGTAAGTTTGCGAGAGAAGAAAGCCACTGGGTGCTCCTCCTTGGTTTCAGTGCAAACTTGTGAGAGTACCGCTCCAGTAGCGACACTGGATGCATCCGCTTCAACGATAAACTGGCGATCTGGATGTTGGAGCACGGGTGCAGTGGTAAATGCTTCCTTCAACTTTTCGAATGATGCTTGGGCATTCGAGTTCCAACAGAAAGGAACTTTAGAACTAGTCAAGGCCGTCAAAGGAGCTACTGTTTTGGAGAAGGAATGAATAAATCTGCGATAAAAATTCGCAAAGCCTAAGAAAGACTGTAATGACTTGACATTGTACGGAACCGGCCAATTCAATATGGCCTTCACCTTGGAACAGCTCATTCGAGCCCCTAGATTGGTAATGTCATAGCCCAGGAATTCCACTTCCTGTGAATGAAAGCCGCATTTCTCGGCTTTCACATAAAGTAGGTTCTCCCTGAGTCTTTGTAGGACTGTAGAAACGTGTTTGACGTGTTCCGAAATAGATGACGAATAGATCAAAATGTCATCCAGATAAATCACCACAAACTGGTCCATTATGTCCCTGAATATATCATTCATGAAGAATTGAAAAGTGGCGGGAGCGTTGCACAGACCAAAAGGCATCACCAAATACTCGTAAAGACCATACCGTGTCTTGAAAGCGGTCTTCCATTCGTCGCCTTCACGAATGCGAACTAAATTGTATGCTCCTCGCAAGTCCAATTTGGTGAAGTAACTGGAAGTACCTAATTGATCCAATAGAACATTTATCAGTGGTAAAGGATATTGGTTTTTTATGGTGATGTCGTTAAGTGCCCTGTAATCTATACAAGGCCTTCGATCTCCCTCTTTCTTCGGAACAAAAAATAGAGGAGACGCAGCAGGCGATTGTGATGGCCGTATGAAACCCATCGCTAAAGCTTTGTCAATGTATTCTTTCAACACGTCTTCTTTTGGGGTCAGTGAATACAAACGGCCTGTAGGGAATTTGGCACCAGGAATCAATTCAATAGGACAGTCGTACTGTCGATGGGGAGGCAATTGTTCTGCCTGGCCCTTGTCAAAGACATCAGCATACTCAGCGTATTCGCATGGTATGGTAGTGTCGCTTTGATGAACCACGCTGATAGTTGAAGCTCCCACCATAGAGGCTAACATGTGTTGCTTGTTTGACACCTCCTGACTGGTAAAGCAATGTTCATTGCAATGAATCGAAGGATACTGGAGCAATCCCGAAACCCAGTCAACGGCGGGATTGTGAAGGGTTAACCATGCAAGACCAAGTATGATCTCGTACTGCGGAGCGGCTATGACATCGAAGACGATTTCTTCTGAATTATTCGATAATGTCATTTGAACAGATACTGTCTCCTGGGTTACCATACCAGAAGTCAAAACAGATCCGTCCACGGTATTAACCGTTTCAGGTTTGTTCTTGTTTACAAGGGGTATGGAACAATTCTTGGCATATGTGATGTCTATGTAATTGTTGGTGGCTCCGGAATCAACCATGGCCTTGGAAACCAATTCTCGTTCACCACAACGTAACGTCACCTCAACAATTACGGGTGCGTGTTTAGGAATGGTACTGGAGTCCGATGAAACACTCGACATAGGGACCCCTGCTATTGTCGAGTTTTGGCGTTTCCCGAACGCTTGATGGGTTTTTTAGGACATGTCGCCAATAAATGCTCAGAAGAACCGCAATACATACATAAATGGTTCTTTCTTCGGTTCTCTCGTTCTGTATTGGACAACCGGCCTCTCACAACGCCAATCTGCATGGGTTCGGGGTCGTTAGAGAGGACTGCCGGTGTCTCTGAACGCCCCGAGGCTTGCATGAAAGGCTTTTTCTCTCCTTTCCGAGCATTCCTTCGGGCATCGATTTGTAAAACCAAATCGAGCAACTCTGTGAATCCCGTAGGAACCACCGGAACTGTGGATAAGGCATCTTTCAGTTCTTCTGAAAGACCCTTGTAGAAAACAGCCGTTTTCTTGCTGTCAGGCCATTGAGTTTCGGCTGTTAGTTGATTGAACCGGGCAATGTAAGGCAAAAGAGGCTGATTGCCTTGCTGTAGATTAAGTAATTCCAGATCCATGGCTTGAGTGGCATAACGCATGTCAAAGACTTTACTCATAGCAGCCAAGAGATCGTCACAGTCGTACAACAAAGGGCTATTAGTTTCCAACAAAGGGTTAGCCCAAGCAGCAGCTGTGCCCCCTAAATGGGAAAGCACGAATGCTGCTTTTGTGGTTAGGTCAGGAAACTATGTAGGACGGCAAAGAAAATGGAGTCGGCACTGATTAACGAAGGTTCTATAGGTTTTGGGATCACCTGTGAACCGTTCCGGAGGGGCCAAGGGAAACTGAGTGGGCATAACCACATTGATAGTTTCCTGTGGGGGTGTCATAGTCCCCGATCCAGATGCAGTGGCCATTGGAACCTGTGCTCCCTGAGGACTACCGTGCATGGCGTCTTGCATAACGTCCATACGGTGCCGTAACATGTCCTGTGCCGTAACCATTTCATTTCTCAAATCGCTGATCAACTGAGTCAAAACAGCTAAAGGATCCGTACCCTCCATGGCTTCTGATTCTGTCAGAAAGCACCCAAGTATTAACTGAAAAGGATATGGTACTCAAAAGGATACAGGTGGTAGGGTCTTCCGGATCCCTGTTCACACGTTTTGATAGTTGTGAAGTCAAGTTAAGACCTTCCAAATGATACAACTCTCTGACCGGTAAAACAGGCAGAGCGATGGATCACTGGAAAGGGCGTGGGTAAGGTACAGGAAGTCAGCCTAGAACAAAATAAAGTATCATGAATAACTGCCCCCAACCTGGGTATGATGGAATAGAAAATGTCATGAATACACACACTGACCTTGAGTCTAGGGCAGAACGAATCCAGCAGAGTCTCTTGAGGAATCCAAGGTAGAACAAACGACAAGGAAGGGAAGATTAGTAAGGGAGACTTATCCCGAACGGAACGAGGCTCACGCTAGATACCGGGTTGATGCACCACAGGATAGCGTCCAAAGTACTGTTCACTGTCACCTTCCAATTTGAAAAGCTTCCTTCCCACGTAGAGTAAAGTATAGAAATGAATCACTCCCCCTGTTAATATCACAGGTGCAGGAGTTGGAAATAGCGCTCCTTTTAAGGTATAAACAAAGTTCACGCGGTTATGTACAGCCGCGAAGAAAAGAGCGCGTGCGTGTGGATTTACACGCGAGCAGGATTCACGCAGTCCAGACCAGCAGCGCTCGAAGACAATATATGCGTGTGGATTTTACACGCGAGCAGGATTCACGCAGTCCAGACCAGCAGCGCTCGAAGACAATATATGCGTGTGGATTTTACACGCGAGCAGGATTCACGCAGTCCAGGCCAGCAGCGTTCGAAGACGATATATGCGTGTGGATTTTACACGCGAGCAGGATTCACGCAGTCCAGGCCAGCAGCGCGCGAAGACAATATATGCGTGTGGATTTTACACGCGAGCAGGATTCACGCAGTCCAGACCAGCAGCGCTTGAAGATAGCGTGCGCGTGTGGATTTACACGCGAGCAGGATTCATGCAGTCCAGACCAGCAGCGCTTGAAGATAGCGTGCGCGTGTGGAATTACACGCGACCAAACAGCTCCAGGAATCAGCGTGTGACGGAAACACGCTATAGAAGGCCCAATAAGTAGCTATAGTAACCTGCAAGGATGCAGACCGGAGGATCAGCTACACAACGCCAAATGATTCGATCAGAAGCAGCGAGTGCAGTTTCCACGCTGCTTAAATACGTAATGCCGTAGTTCACGTGACGAAGCAGAGTACACGTGGAGTTAGCGACGTGAAAAGTGCAAACGTCGTTTTCCCGGCAGCGTATCGAACAACCGCCATTTGGAATAGAACGGTCTAGCTGTTCTACAAGCGTAGGAGGTAGGACCACGTCCAGCATGCATGACAATTTACTCCTGGAACCAGAGAAATCCATCACTTGTCTCGCCTGTCTCAAGGCTTTGGGGTTCAGGGTTTGCGTGTAGGCATTGATCATCTTGTTGCTGGCTTACGTCAGGCTTTGCGACAGAGGGTGCAGCTGTGCCGTTGGGTGTACTGGACGCATTCAGCAATAGTCCGAGTCGCTTTCATCATTTCCTGAGCAGTTTCTTGCTCTCACATGTTCCCAAGGTGTGTTTTCAGGGGGACTTTCAATGAACTCACAGTAGAATACTTGCGGGAAGTACCTTTGGATTCCGCAAATATCTCTATGCACAGAAAATGTTCTGCCAGTGTGCTGCGCCACAGCGCAAGCCTTGGTGGCGAGACTGACTCCCACGTTCTTGGCAAGAAGTGATTTCTCAGCACACACTGCATCTGGCAATGGCCAATACCGCAGACTTTTTCCTAATCAATGACAAAATGAAATGTTTTTGTAATTGAGCACACTGTTCGTATCCAAGACGTCTGCAAAGTTCTGCTCTGAACCGGAAACAAGTTACTTCAAGGCCCTTCATATTGCGACTCGTCATGAATTCAGTTTCTGCAGCAAAATATGAGACAAATTCCAGGTATCATCAACAGCCAGCAGTACCACACATTCGACGAAGCCAGTTTTTTAATGACTTTGTCCAAGGCAATTAACCCTTTATGTAGAGCACTTGTGGCTGCCTCTGCTGCCACCACAGAAAAGACTGTATTGAACCCACTGAACTGTGAATCAACAAGTGCATGGCTTCTTGAATTGTATTTTTAGAGGCTAGCAAAGATGCAATCTTTTTGACGACAGTGTGCTTGGAGATATGCATCTTCAGTGGTTCGCACCTCCAAATGAATTTTATACAGCCGTGCTATTTGTAGGCTCAATTTCGGGTATTCCAAATGCTATAGTGTGGAGCTGGGCCAATGTAATGATTTCAGTTGAACCAAGTTAGGCGGCTTCAAAATGAAACCACATTTAATGTGTGCATTTACAGTGATCAAGGTTGGCATTCCCACTGTGACATGACAAGATTGAAATGTACCAAATATGAACCATGTTGTAAGCTATGCACTTTACTGTAAAAAGACGCAATTGGTGCAAAATGCAGTGTGCATTTAGAGTCACTGTCACAGGAGTTCACTGGCTCAGCATGTGTACACCTAATTCGAATACAGCCTTTGCATTCACATAATGAGTACAGTGTTATTTCAGGACTAGATGGTGAAACACAGGCATGTGAATACGGTGCAACATAATTTTATCTGACCCACGTGTCATTTACCCAATGCACATCCCCCCATGACTGTAGTTCCTGACAGATCATACAAGGTGTTGTTTGAATGGGGATGTTTAGCACCCCGTGCACAATCCAATTCGTGGAGCCTGGCAACCAGGCAGATGCTGCTAGTACAGTCTTTGCCAATACACTAAGCAATAAGAAAGTGGAGACAGACATCGCCTGACATGTTGCAACCTTGGACAAGTTAAGGAAATGCATTTGTTCTGCCCATGAAATTACATTCCAACCTGGGACCCCTCTGCCGTGTGTGTCCAGAAAATTTGTTATGACAGAAACTTGCTGCGGCTTCTTGGTCACTTCTAATCATAAATAAGTCATTTTGAATCAATCCCATTACATCTGTAATGACATCTTGTAGCGCATAGAAACCCTGCTGTAGCGCTTGATCATTAGAATCTGCAGTATGAAATCCTAGCTGCAATGCTGCACTTGTTCTGTAGGATTTACATTATTGCTTGTGACCAAGTGCAAGTTCTACCTGTTATGGACGCTTGTCCCACCGCACAAGGTACTGTAGGGTCAGAGGTGGTGCAGGTAGCTGCTCTCCCGACATGCCCGCTCTGGGTGCGCCTCCGACCAGCAGCTGACTGCATGATAGCTGTCCAATTCTCTTCTTTTATGAAGTTAGCTAGAGATTTTATCACCTCACTCAGGTGATACTGCGAGAGCATTCCTTGGCACAGCTTACCTATGGATATGGCTTGTGTCAGGGAGGTGTTATGAGAGTTCCGAGCCCTATATGGGCTCACACCGAGTCCTGCTTTTATTTTATTGCATTAATTTGCTTGAACCATCCATAAATAATGATCACTAATGGCACCTGGTCTACCCAGTTACCTCCAAGTGACAGAATGCATTTAGTCAGGCTTACTTTAATGGACTGGTTCGCTCTCTCCAGAACCACGTTTGCTGTGAAAATGGGTGTGATAATTGCAGTTCTTTTCCCCATGCTTCCAATGCCTTCTTCAGAGCCTGCCCTGAAAAAGCAGGACTATTATCAGCATGGAACATTTTAGTTGCGTTCATCCCTAAGTGCCTGTATGACTGATTTGAAGTCTGCTTTCTTTTGAGGAATCATCCAGGTGAACTTAGTGCAAGAATCCACTATTACTAGAATGTACTTGTACTTATTTATTGCTGGTAGTGGGCCTATACGAGCCATATATTGGATCTCAAAAGGCGAGGCTACCTTTCTTTTTTTTCTCAAAATATATATTTTATTCAATATTAAACAATAACAGTAGCAAAACAGAAAAGGAAGAAAACAAATCAAACAGTAGACAACGGAATTAGCACAAGATTGTGATGACAGTTCATTACAGTGGAAGAATGGATATTAAAAAAGGTGACATTTAGTATGCAGCTCATTCATAGCAATATTCTAATAGGGAGGTGATAGTGGAGGGGGATATTTCCAAGTTGGGCCGGGCTATAGCCATGCAGAGTTTAGTTCAACCAGCGGACATTGGGCGGCTTCAGTGTGAGGGCAGGGTAACGGTCCGCATAGTCCATAAATGGGGCCCAAGTGTTAGGAAGGGATTGAGGTTGCCCAGGCGGGATGCAGTGACTCTTTCCGCAACAATAATGTCCCAGCACTTAGCCCACCAAAGTCGGATGGAGGGGCCCTCGTGGTGCTTCCAGAGACGGGCGAGGGCGATCTTGGCCGCCAATAGTAGATGGGTGCAGAGGAGGGCTGCGTTTCCTGACATCGGCAGATCCCCCTCCCCAGAGTCTCCCAGTAATATGATTCCAGGGTCCCATGGGATATTGAGGCCTGTTATTGCTCGGATATGTGTCAGAACCCCCCTTCCAATAATGCGCCGCTTTTGGGCAGTCCCATAAGAGATGGAAAAGCGACCCCTCTTGCTCACATCCCCTCCAGCAGTTCGGTGAGGGCCGCAAACCCGCTTGGTACAGTTGGGACGGTGTACTATAGTACCTAAAGCATACTTTATATCCTCCTTCCCTATTAGTAACGCACTGGATGCTCCTGTGAAGTCTTGTCCAAATTTTGTCGCAGGCCTCAGGGGGCGCTCCAGATCGCGCTCCCAGTTCAGCATGTACCTTTCCTTTGATTCGGGGTTGGTTTTTCTAGGAGTTTGTAGAGGGTAGAGATCTTTCCTCTTGGAGGCGATGCCGTTAATGATAGTTCGAGGGGTAAGTCAAGTCCCTGGAGCCTCGTTCTCTGACGGAGCGTTGCGAGATCCAGTGCCGGATTTGAGTATACCGGAATCGTTCCTCCTCAGTGATGTTCAACTTCTCTTTACAGTCCTCAAAGGAGAGCGGCTGGCCTTCATTTAAAAAGTCTGAGATTCTGAGGAGGCCGCCCTCTGACCATTTGATGAAGCTTCGGCCGCAAAGGCCGGGGGAGAGGCCCGGATTGCCCCAGATTGGGGTCAGCGGACCCAGCAAGCTTTTGATTCCCCACTTTCTATTTTCAGCTTTCCAATTGTCCACTGTATTGCAAGTTGCTGGAAGCGGAGATATTGCGGGTGGGGTATTCTGGGACTGGATGTAGGGCAGGTCTGATAAGGGGGACATGCACCTTGCTTCTTCCAGTTGCAGCCAGGCTGGGCGATCCCCTGAGCAAGTCCAAGTGAAGGAGTGCGCGAGTTGAGCTGCGCGCCGATATCCAGCGATGTCCGGGGCCCTTAGACCTCCGAGTTGTCGGCTGCGGGTCATGATTTTCCTGGCAATGCGGGGTCTTTTGCCTCCCCAAATGAATTTCATAATATCACGCTGCAAAGCTACAAGATCCGCTTCCGGGATATGAGTTGGGAGCGCGTGGCAGTGATATAGCACTCTGGGGAGCAGGTTCATTTTTACCGCGGCAACCCGGCCCAGCCACGAGATCTCCTGTTTGTCCCATCATTTCAGGTCTGAGCGTAGCGTTTTAAATAACTGAGGGAAGTTGTGCTTGTAGATTAACGGGCTGGATTTGGGGATGTGAACGCCCAGATACTCCAGCGAGGTGTGAGCCCACGGGATTGGCAGATCGGGACATGGAGTATTTGCCTGGCGCCTTGGGAGGTTGATCGGGAGGACGGAGGATTTATCATAGTTCACCCTGAACCCGGATTGTCGGCATAGAGCGCCACTTTATGTTCAGTCCCGCCCACCGTGACTCCTTTAATATTGGGATTGAGGTGGATTCTCGCAGCAAATGGCTCCATCGATAAGGCAAACACCAAGGGAGATAGTGGACACCCCTGGCGGGTCCCTCTGGATATAGAGATGCTCGTCGATTTCCTCCCATTGACTAAGAGTTGCGTTGATGGATGTGCGTAGCATGCCATTAACCAGGTTGTAAAGTTGTGACCAAGGACCATGTGAGAAAGAGTATTCCGAATGAAGTCCCAGTTCACTAGATCAAACGCCTTATGTGCGTCGAGGGAAATTACTAGGAGCGGAATTTTCATTCTGTTCGCAGACTCGATTATGTTGAGTGTGCGCCTGATGTTATCATGAGTCCCTCTGCCAGGAATAAAGCCTGTTTGATCTTTGTGAATTAGCTCGGGGAGAATCCTGGCTAATCTAGCTGCTAGAACCTTGGAATAGATTTTCCCGTCGGTGTTCATTAGGGCAATTGGCCTATATGAGGCCGCTTGCTCCGGGTCCTTTCCCGGCTTCTGCAGTAGGATGGTAGTTGATTCGGCCATGGAGTGTGTTACCTTTTTTTGTAGATAAAAATGAGTTGAATAGTACTGCTAATTGTGGGGTCAGGATGTGAGCAAATGATTTATAAAACTTAGGCGTGAGCCCGTCCGGGCCTGGAGCGGTGTTTTTAAGTGATTTGATGGCTTCTAGAATTTCCTGAGGATATTGGGGCTTCCAGGGAGTCTAAAGGGGGAAGAAATCGTGGGGGTGTGAAAAGATTCCAGATAGCGTTGCTGTTGGGCTCTATCCTCCTGAGATGTGGGTGGTCCTTGCATGACCGCTTTATGGTGGTCCAATAGGGTTTAGATTATGTCTGGGGTAGTAAATTTGCTTAATCCATCTGGTCCTTTAAGGCTAACTATGTTGTTTCTGGTGTGGGTTTTCTGTACGCTAGCAACTGGTTGGCCTTGTTACTTTTGTGATAGTAAAATTGTTTCGTATATGCCAGAGCCTTCGCTGTGCGGTCGGCCCAGTGCATCTCTAGAGCCCTTTTTGCCTTTTTTAGCTCCCTCTCTGCCTTTCTAGAGTATTTGGTCTTGAGGTCATTTTCTAGGGAGGATAGTTTGGACTCTAGTGCTTGTGTGAGGATTTTGGAGACTCAGAATTGCTCGGAGGCTGCACTAATTAATACTCCCCTTATAACTGGTTTCATGGCCTCCCATAACAGCCCAATTGGGGTTTCGGGGTTCTGATTTTCCTCAAAATAGTTGATCAATGCTTCTTCTGCCTCACCCCTGATCGCCTGATCTAATAATAAGGTGTCATTAAGTTTCCAGAATCTAGAAGGGGGGTCAGGGCCTCCCAAGATAGAGATGTCTGCCGAGACGGGCGCGTGGTCGGACACCATTCTTGTGTGGATTTCGATATTACTAAAGCATGGGTGTAAGGTGCTGGTGGCAAGTAGTACATTAATTCGGGAGTGACCTCCGTGTGCGTTTGAGAAGAACGTGTAATCGTGTCGGGATTGGCTACCCTCTATATGTCGACCGTGCCCGACTCTTTAAGAAGTCTGGCAAATGCAAGGGCTCGAGAGAAGTCAGGGTGGGATGGGGGGGGGGGGGGGGGGCTTGTCCTTTGTGGGGTCGGGGACTAAGTTAAAGTCCCCCCCCCCCCCGACTAGGAGATAACCTGTGGTGAAGGTTAATAGCGGAGGGAGTAGCTCATCTATGAATTTGAAGAAGGTAGTTGCACTTATTCCTACATGGGCACTCGTTTTAAATAATACAAATTCACAATTACTACATTCCAATTGAGTGGAGTCTCTTCTTTATTTCATTTAACTAAGACTGGGTCATGTAGGAATAAGTGCAACTACCTTCTTCATTTTTTGCTTTTAAAACGGAGTAGAGGAACCATATTTTTCTCCGTTGTTGCACAATCCATGCGACAATCACTATCTATAGCAAGGGTGCTGAGGTCCTCTATTAAGAGTGTCCATTAAAAAGGTTCCCCACAGCTTTTTGCCTACTTTTCCAAACAGGACACTTTGGACCTTGCTGACCAGGACCCAATAGTGATTTCCTATAAAGATGGCTGAATACTTGGAGACTAGAGAAGAAGATGCAATTAAGTTATTCACCCCGAAAGGAAGCAACGTACATGCATTTGCATCCAATCTGCCTAAACCCAGAGAAGATTTACGCTATAAATGTATTAAATTGGAGCGAGCTTCACGACGTGAAATTGATAAGTATTGGGAAATCATTTCCCTTAAGAATTATATTTCTAAGGAGCAGATACCAAGGGGACTTAGAATTCTGATTTTTCCGGACTTTACACGAGATGAAGATAAAGATTTGGCAGACCTTTGGGAAAAGAATTTGAACCTGAGCTCCAAGAACATGTTAGATCTGTTGGTAGAACATGCTACCAGAGAACATAAAAGAATTACCGAACAAATAGACACTATCAAAAAGGAGATTAACGATGCCAAAGCCTTAGAGGTGACGAAAGAGAAAAACTATCAAAAAATGTTCGAAATATTAAAAGAGTATAAGGACGAAATCAAACTAAGGAAAATGAGAAAATTCTTCAGAGTCGACCGAGATTACCAGGATGACAAGGTGTATACATTTCAAGATAAATACAAACAACTTAGCAAACCACTATCCAGAGAAAGTACGCCAACTTCATCACCGGGCAGCTCGGATGCGGATTCAGAAGGCGATCAGGACAATGAAATAGACAAAGAAAACAGAAAACCAATCAAATACAGGATTAGGTTTCCTGAATCAAATTAGGAGATATAAAAAAGGCAATCGTACTGCATACCAAAAACAAGTACGTTTTTTACTACCACCTCAAACGAACCAACAACAACCAGTCAGAGAAGAAGGGGGAAACGTGGGAGTGGTAGATTCAGGGAATCCCGACGCACTAGAAGATACCAGAAGACTGACAAGACCTGCAGCGAGAGAGGCAGCGAAAAAAAAACGAAGTAAATAATCTTGTTTTGAATCGATCTAACCGAACCTTGACAACAGAAGAAGTTTCCCTACTGAACAAAGGCCTTTCTTTTGCCCCGACAACGGATTACATCACCACGGATGTTCATATAGATCTGTTTAAATTTGTTTGTAAACTTAAACTTAAGAAATGGTTTGCCACTCAAGTGGCCAATACTTACCAAAAGAAAGAAGTACCGATAAGCCAACGTGAACTCACAATAGAAGATCTTGAGTGCATCCATTTACTCAGATCTTTGGAAAATGACACAGAAAGACCTATACATGAAACTCTACAGGAATTATGCATACAACAGAGTAGTCTTGCGCCTAAGGAAATGAAGAAAAGATCGAGATTTACACCTCAGCTAACGCCAGATAACTTAATAGATGCATTTTACAAAACTATGACCAAGGATCTCAATGATGCCTTTGACACAACAAAACCTAACAGGACATCCAAAACTAAATGCAAATTTGACACCTTGTCACAAACAGAAAGGAAAGCCCTCCAAGAATTGCAACAAGATTTCAATTTAACGATCAAGCCAGCTGACAAAGGTGGCAAAATTGTGCTGATGAACCGTGAAGATTACATTACAATGGCTTACAACCACTTAACAACACCCCTGTGTTATGTCAAATTAGCATCAAATCCGAAATCTGATATTGTTCAAGAACTTACCGAAGTAATTACCGGATGGCACCGTCAAGGACTCCTAACAGATGAGGAAAAACAAGTACTAATAACCAAACATCCAACACTACCGACTATCTATTTTTTGCCTAAAGTTCATAAACCTTTTGAGCAAATTCCAGAAGGGTGACCTATACTTAGTGGAATAGGCTGGGCTACTGTTAACATGGCTAAATACATTGACAATATTCTTAGGCCAATAGTTAACACAACAAAGTCATTCCTGAAAGACACTAAAGCAATTATTAACAAATTAATAGGAGTTGATTGGCAATGAGGATACATCCTAGCCACATGGGATGTCACAGCACTGTATACATCAATTAAGCATGACACAGCATTGGAAGCCATAGACCACACTTTCTCTCAAGAAACAGCATCAAGCTACCAATCAATTCAAATGCTTAAGGAAATGCTACTTTTGACTTTGCAGAATAATGTTTTTTGTTCAATAGAGAATACTATAGAAAGACTAGTGGCGTAGCTATGGGTGTAAAATATGCCCCGGCTCTTGCCAACCTGGTAATGGCCATGTACGAAGATCAATACATTTATTCAGACCCCAATTTCGGAGACAATGTTGTTTTATGGAACCGATATATAGATGACGTTTTTCTCATCTGGAAGGGGAATGACGACCAACTCCAAGCATTTCAACAACGAGCTAACCAAAACACCCTAGGAATCCAATTTACTGGAACATCAAGCACATCTGAGGTCAACTTTTTAGATTTAACAATCTACATAAAAGATAATGAACTAATGACCAAAACGTATAGAAAGCCAACAGAGGCAAACTACCTTGTTTGCGACAAGCTGCCATTATAATCCTGTGATCAAAAATATCCCGAAAGGGGAATTCATTAGAGCTCGAAAGAACTGTATGGCAAAAGCAGCCTTTGATGAGGAATGTGACCTGATCTCAACCAGATTTTTAGCCAGAGGATATGCCATGAAGACTATCACCAAAGCAAGAGCTCAAGCAAGGAAACTTAAAAGAGAAAACACACCGACTTCCAGAAAGCCAACTCAAAGTCAGCCAGAAAGAATTAGATTTATCACAACCTTTTGTGCCAAAAATGATGTAATAAGGAAGATCCTGAAAAAGAATTGGGAACTTTTAAAATTGGATCCACATATTCAGAATTACATTGAAGAAAGTCCTTCAGTAACATTTAAAAGACAAGAACGCTGAAAAACATTCTTAGCCCTTCACTTTTACTAGAAGAAAAATGTACAGTGACAACCTCATGGTTACCCCAAAGACCTGCAGGATTTCGCAAATGTAGCTCATGCACCATGTGCCAATATGCAATGGATAACACAGAGATATTTGAAGAATCTTTTGGCACCAAGTTCAAAATGACTGACTTTATAAATTGCAAAACGAAATTTGCGATTTACGCAATAATCTGACAATGTAAAAAGATGTACATTGGAAGTACTATTAGAGAAATGAGAACCAGAATCAGGGAACATATGTCCAGCATTGGAAGCCAGAACGTTAATTTACCATTGGCATCCCACTGGCAAAAAGAACACCAATTTAGCAATAAAAAAGACATCACATATTTGGGTCTAAAAAGAGTTACACTTGGACCAAGAGGTGGAGACCTAGAGAGGAAACTGAGACAAGAAGAAGCAAAACTAATATGCCGTTTCCGAACAATAGAAAGAGGCTTGAACTCTGATAATGAGATGTCCTCCTTTTTATGAAGTACTTAAATTAGGTTATGTCAAAGATGTGATGCCTGTATTGAACTGTAAATTCAGGATACAATTTACTTACCCTGCATGTTACTGAACAGCTCCAAAAATACCCAGATTTGATTTTAGAACATAACAAATAATAATAAGAATGGGTAGCTTTCAGGTTTATTTAGCTACTAATAGCTACTTAATATTTAGTGTTTTGGTAATTAATCCCATTGGCCAGTGCGTATTTATAAGAGTGAAGACATGGGTGTTAACATGGCGAATCTCTTTATACATTATTTGTTATGCGATACAGTACTTAACATAACCGATTATTGTCCGCGATTGCTACCAGCCGCAGGTTCCCCCTCAGTAGTGCCGGCAAGGATCTCCAGCTGCCGCGGTTACAGGGCACACCTCCAGGGCTCGGCTCGGGGTTCACACGCTGGCGCTGCTCAGTGGGGGGTCTGATCCGAGGCCCCTCATAGCCCGTGGATGGTTGGTGTTGCTGGCTTGTGTCAATGGAGGTTTGCCCCTCCCCCATTTCGGGTGCGATCGCTAGGGAGCCCGCTCGCCATTTTGGCTTTCTCCATGCTGATCTGTTGGGAGCGCGCGAGGCTCTCCCAGCCACAGGGGCTGCTCCGTGCCGCTTCCAACCCTGCTCATCAGAAGCATCAGGCATTCATGGTACGGTTGAGCCAAAGGGCGGCTCGGCACAGCTTCAATCTGCGGGAAATTCGCTCCGACGACGGGGCATTCCAGGAGCACTTAAGGAGCAATGCCGTACGGTCGGATCCCGGCCACGCCCCCCGAGGCTGCCTTTCTTAAGGGAATCTCCTTAGGTTTTGTCTTCAAACATGCATCAGTTTGAGAGAATATATATATATATATATATATATATATATATATATATATATATATATATATATATATATATATATATATATATATATATATATATACACATATATGATACATTACTCACCGTAATCGTATTTCTGATGCTTGTATCTGCTTAGATTCACATGCTGTGCATAGGCCGACATCTAGTGGACGCTGCGGAGTACTACAGTTTGTTTTTCGAAACTCGAAAATGGGCGTCGACACAGGGCGTGCCAGTAATACTATCCCTAGTGTGACGTCCACTGTACCCAAAATCCCTCACGCGTCTAGGATCCTCAGATTGTATTTTTTCTGACATGAGGTAGCATGAGGAGTAGCGTGAGGACAGATAATCCAAGCAGATAGACAGAAAGGTAAGACTACAAGCAATCATGCACCTTCTCTCGGAGGGGAGGAAGGGTGGGTCGCATGTGAATCTAAGTAGATACAAGCATCAGAAATACGATTACGGTGAGTAATGTATCCCTTCTGAGGCTTGTGGAATCTGCTTAGATCACATGCTGTGCATAGATTAGCGAGCAGTACCAGAAGAAGGAGGTGGGATGTGAGAAGGGTCATGAGCAAATAAGTGTCTTAGAACCGCTTGTCCCACTTGTGTATCTGCCTTGGAATGGGTGTCAATGCAGTAATGCTGAGTAAAAGTGTGAATAGAGCTCCAAGTAGCTGCTTTGCAAATGGTGTCAAGGGGTACATTTGCAATGAAAGCCAGAGTGGCCCCAATGCCTCTAGTAGTGTGGGCCCTTGGCGTAAAAGGCAGAGTCTTTTCAGAGAGTGAGTAACACAGCTGGATACAGTTAATAATCCACTTCGAGATGGCACCTTTAGAGACGCGATCCCCCTCTCTGCCTGTAGCTACGGAGACAAACAGTTGATCTGTTTTCCTTAGCGGTCTGGTTTTATTTACATAGTAGAGGGCCGCCCTACGCACATCTAGGGTGTGTAGTTTCACCTCAGCCGAGCTTTGCGGGTTCTGGAAGAAAGCCGGAAGCTCGATGGACTGGTTTACATGGAATTTTGATATAAATTTAGGTGAGAACCTAGGGTGTGTGCGTAAAACCAGTTTGTCTTTATGGACAGTAAAGAAGGGATCCTGCACTGACAGAGCCTGAATTTCACTGACCCTTCTTATAGAAGTAATAGCTACTAAGAAGGCGGTTTTATAAGTCAGGTGTTTGAGACTGCTTTTATGCATGGGTTCGAAAGGGGGGCCCATGAGCTTGGCTAGCACCACATTAAGGTCCCACCCTGGTGGTGGGTTTGAAATAGGAGGGTGAAGTCTCTTTACTCCTTCCATGAAGGCTTTAACTACTGGTACTTTCCACCACGAAACCTTGCTATGGGAAGTGGTGTAAGCCGAGAGAGCTGCCAGGTGTACTTTCAGTGAGTTAAAAACCAATCCTGTATCTAGCAGGTGGAGCATGTATGTAACAATAGTGGAAGGAGTGCAATCAACTGGGTTGATTTGTCTACTCTGGCACCAGCTAACAAACCTCTTCCACTTGTCAAAGTAACAGTGCCTTGTGTTTGGTTTCCTAGATTCCTTTAGGACGTCCATACACCTCTGTGGTAAATTGAGGTGTCCAAACTCTATGACCTCAGGAGCCATGCTGCCAGGTTCATTGAGTTGGGTTGCTGGTGCACTGTTTGACCTTGGTGCTGGGACAGTAGGTTGTACCAGACTGGAAGTTTGATGGGCTCGCACACCGCCATCCTGCGTAGGTGTGGGAACCACGGTTGTCTTGCCCACATGGGAGCAACTAGGACGAACGTCATCGACTCCCTGTTCATCTTGTTCACCACTTTCCTGATGAGGGGAGTTGGTGGAAAAGCGTACGCAAATATCCCTGACCAGTTCATCCACAGGGCGTTCCCCTGGGAGTCTAGTTGGGGGAACCTGGATGCAAATCCTGGGCATTGTCCGTTTTCGCTTGTGGCGAATAAGTCTATAGTGGGGAAACCCCACTGAGAGAAGAGATCTTCTACGACCTCTCTGTGAAGAACCCATTCGTGTTCCTCTGGGAGGGAGTCTCTGCTCAGAGCATCCGCTAGGGAATTGAGCTCCCCTGGAACATGTTGTGATGACAGGAAGATGTTCCGTCTGAGTGCCCATATCCAGATTTTCTGGGCAAGCTTGGACGGATTTGGCGAGCGAGTCCCTCCTTGCTTGTTCAGGTAGAACATGGCTGTAGTGCTGTCCGTCCGGATTTGCACTGACAGGTTTAGTAGGTGGGGCTCGAACGCCTGAAGCGCTCTGAATACTGCCAGAAGCTCTAGCAGGTTGATGTGGTTCTTGGCCACTGAGTGAGACCAGAGAACCTGAGCTGTGTGGTGGAGATGGTGAGCTCCCCACCCCGTCAGACATGCATCTGTAGTGACTACTGCCTGTACTTCAGGATCGTAAAAGGGTTTCCCCTGTGCGATATTTTCTCTTGTCCACCAGTGAAGGCTTTGTACCAGTGTTGGCGAAACGACCACTAGATCGTCCCACTGACCACTTGCCTGAGACCACTGTTTCGCCAACCATTCCTGGGAAGCATGCGTGTGGGGGACCAGGTAAATGCATGACGCCATCATGCCCAGTAAACGCATTGCTTTGCGTACTGTTATTTGTTGACCGGACTGATAATGCGGAATTTGCAGTAGTATATTCCGAATTCTTTCTTCTGAAGGAAAGGTCAACCCCTCCTGGGTATCCAGGATTGCTCCTAGGAATTGTTTTGAGGTGCTTGGCACCAGGCTTGACTTCTTCTCATTGATTGAGAAGCCTAACTCGTGGAGGAGGTCGATAGTCCTTTGAATGTTTGTACTGCAAATTCCTGGGGTTTCCCCCATTATGAGGCAGTCGTCCAGATAAGGGTACACTAGGATTGCCTCCCTGCGTAGGTGTGCAGCCGCCACCGCCAGTACCTTGGTGAATACCCTTGGTGCTGAGGCTATCCCAAAGGGCAGTACCTTGAATTGGTAGTGCCGACTGTCCACCTTGAAGCGCAAGTACTTTCTGTGCGCTGGGAACATGGAAATATGAAAATAAGCATCTTTCATATCCAAGGTTGCCATGTAATCCCCCTTTTTTAGGAGGGAGATTACCTCTTGTAGCGTGGTCATACAACATTTGTGGGGCTTGACATACTTGTTGGAAGGCCGTAAGTCCAATACTGGGCGCATTGTCAAGTCTTTCTTTGGCACAAGGAAGTAAGTTGAAAAAAATACCCTTGTTTACCTGGTGTCCCGGGACGAGTTCGATCGCGTCCTTTTGTAGAAGAATCGCGATCTCCTCGAGGAGAATCTTCTGATGTTCTAAGGAGTGTACTCTTTTTCGTGGAGGATGGTTCCGGGGACGCTGAGGTAGCTCTATACAATATCCCGTGGATACTGTTGACAGCACCCATCTGTCTGATGTGACCCCTTCCCAAGCCTGGGTGAAGTTTGAAATGCGTCCCCCTACTGGGGTTGCGTGAGAAGGGACCCTGAACTGAGCGTCACTGCTTTGGTGGAGGCGTGCCGCCTCCCTTGCTGGGGCTGCCTCTGCCTTTACCACGACCTCTCCTATTACCTCTGCCGTAACCCTGGGTAGACTGTTGGTTGTTGTTCCACTGTGTACCCTGCCCCTGGGAATAGTTAGATCCTCTCTGGGAATTCACTTCTTGGAGTAGCCCTGGCCACCAGTAGCAGTCAAAGAGTAGCTGTGCAGTTGCACTCACCCTAAAGCGGGCGGATGCAAGTCCAGCGTGTGTGGCTGCAATCAGCTTTTCCCCGTCTGCTCCATTAGGGATTAATCTTCGAGTAGGATCCCCTTTATTCCATAGGAATGGTGACTATTGCTTTGTTAGTCTCAATGTCATAAACATAATTACTGGGAAAACCTTTTGGCCTAGGTACAATACCTATACAAGCCTCTTATTTCCTCATCCATTGCAGTCGCTGAGCGAGTTACGGCTGCTATCGTTCTTCTCACTGTGTGATCTTTGGCATATTTATCAGTCAATGCATTGCCTGTGCTATGAATGTGCCCTTTAGTATGTCCACGTGTGCATCACACATAGCAAAGGGCACGTTGGTTTAAGATCCCAAACCTGCTTCCAGAGTTGCCTGGAAGCAATAGTTTTATGCCTAATGTCTCTGAAGTCATTCTGAACCCACCAATGCATATCAGTATTATAAGCCTTTAGAATGTAATCTGCGACTACTAGTGTGGGCTTCCCTAAATCTGCTGGGCGCAATGCAAGCAGTAATCCATGCAATTCAGCAGTCTTGGCAGACATGTCTCCCAGATGCTTTGTTGCAATATCAGTGCGTATAAATACTTCATGTGAGAATTGAATTGTCCTACGACTGCTGCGCAGGCAGCAGCGTATTTGGACCGTTTCCCTACCGCTGGTATCGCAGACCCATTGCAGTAAATTACCTGGGAAAAAAAATCCAAACGTTATGTCAGGCCATGAGGTGTGGGGCTCTGTGTCCATTGCCCAACTCAATCCACTCAGTTTTAGCAATTCTGCCTTATAATGGTAATTTACATCTCGAGCATGTTGAGATGCCGACCATTGAATCCATCTAGTATGTAATGCCTTTGCATTGGGCACGCTAGCTTTTGTGGCAGCCAGCCTCAAGTTGAGCTAAAGGTGTGTTTATGTATGTAGTTCCATTTGCTGCCAATGGCGTTCTTTCTGAATAATCATCTGAACTGAAGCCAGAATTTTCTCATCCGGTGTACATTTTAACTCAGGTGTGGAATATACATGTGGCTTATATGTAATTGGTTTAGTCTCCCCTAGGTGCACACTGTATGTGAAAGCATCTCCCACCACCAGGTTTATCTCCAAGTCTTTCTCTGCATTTCTGTCCTGCAAAGGACCAGTTTGAGTCATTAATGAATACACATGGTGCAGAATGCGAGTGTTCTGGCAGCTAGTAAGCTACTTTGAAATTCGGTTTTATCAAAGCATACAATGGTTTGACTAGCTCAGCAAAATTAGAAACGTAAGATCTGCCAAAATTCAACAGTCCTAGAATAGCCTGTAACTGCCTAAGCGTGATAGGTGGTCGCATCCTGGCACACTAAGAAAATCTGACGACAAACCTCTGCCCTCATCTGAAAGAGTGAATCCTAGATAGGTAACCTACCAATGAGCTATTCTTGAAGTTAATCAGGTATCCATTTGCAACCAATGTGTGAATGACTGTCTAGCAAGTGTTTATTGAGATTCTCATGGGTGATGTAAATATCACATGTTGCCAACAGTTAGGAACGTCTGTGTGCAAGCTCTGTATTCTACTCGAGAATGTGCTAGGTGACCAGAGTGCGTGCTGCGCGCGCGCGCGCGAACCAGAGTGCGTGGTGTGTGCGCGAACCAGAGTGCGTGGTGTGTGCGCGAACCAGAGTGCGTGGTGTGTGCGCGAACCAGAGTGCGTGGTGTGTGCGCGAACCAGAGTGCGTGGTGTGTGCGCGAACCAGAGTGCGTGGTGTGTGCGCGAACCAGAGTGCGTGGTGTGTGCGCGAACCAGAGTGCGTGGTGTGTGCCCGTGTGCGTAACGACGAGAGTGCTTGGTGTTAGGGATGCAACGGTATTACGGTATACCGTTAAAGATACCGTGAACCACCTAATTGAACAATAATAACCGTCACATTGTTTATACCGGTGTACCGTTAAGTGTGTTTTTCAATCTGATTTGGAAAGGCTGCAGTAAGCAAGTGCTGCGCAGTCTTGGTCTTGCACTGTTGGATGTGCCGTCTGCAAAGTAGTTTCAGTTTGAGCAGTTTTTAATTCCATTCCATAAACCACACATGCCTGACACAAAATCAATATGTTATCAATAGGAAGAATAAATACAGTGCCGAGAAGGAAAAGGGTTTACTTTTATTTTTTGAAAGCGCTCACACAGCCCGCGGGCATTGAGGCAGTGTTAAAGAAATTGTTTATTTAGTTGCGTAATTGTTTTTGTCTTAGTTGCGTATTTATAACGCGCTTAAACACCCAGAGGTTTCTAAGCGCAGACCCGGGGATTGAACCTGTGTTTCTTCGTCTCGTCTTGCTTCCAAGGCGCGCATGTTGCCGCTGAGCTATCCTCCCGGGACTTTGAGTTGGCGGCTTTGGGGTTTATATATTTATAATGGATAATGTTTTCTAAACATATGACAATGGGGGATTTCCCTGGTTCTATCATTGAATTTACATATAATAAGTCACACTGCGAAATGTACTCATCTCTGTGGGTATTCCCTGCTGCCATACCAAAGGGTAACATGTCCGTGATTACTGAACACCTTTTGGCCCGGAAGTAAACTAAAGGATGTAACGTAAAGAGGGAGGGCGTGCGTGCGCACAAGCTTACACTACTATCCGCCTCCATTGATCTGTGGCATGCAGGTTATCAAGATGGCAACATGTTCATCTTCACCAGTAGCCAGTGGGGGAGCTAAAAGCCTACATGACCACTTAAGAAAAGCTATTCAGTTTGCTTTGCTAGTCGCAGCAGCCCCCCCCTCCTCCTCCTCCTCTCCACACGTGTGTTTGTGTTTGGTGGAAGCAAGGGGTGGCATTTCAGTGGAAAGTATGTTAAAAAGCCCAATTCTGGTCTTGGGTGCCTGGTTTTGTTTGTGATGATAAATCTGACAATTTATGACCTTTTAGAAAATATTTGTTAAGATTAGTTAACACCACCTGCTATACCGCGATAATCATGACATACCGTCATTTGGCAAGAAGGTTATTGTACCGTCATAAAACTAATACCGTGACACCCCTACTTGGTGTGCAAAATTCTTTTGTTGCATAATCCCCCTACCAACCTGCCAAAATCAGCTCTCCTACTGAGGCGCTGTATAGCTCAGGGGACAGATGGTATTTTGTTACTGGACATCTATCATAGATGTCCAGTAAAAAATACAATGCCTGCTCCCTGGCTCCCCAGCACCAATTGCAAGCCGTTCAGCATTTCTTTTACCCAAGTATGCTCTAAAATGCAACATTTGAACCAATTATTTTAAAAATGTCTGGGGGACGGGGGGTGTTGATCCCCCACCCCTACTTGATTGATTTGTGTTCCCTCACTATGGCATTTCTGGGTCAAATATGTATGCCCCTCCACTTAAAAAAATTCACGAGCTGCCACTGGGGCTGGGTCTTTGCTGGGAACGGGGTGGATGGAGCCCAGGGACAGTGGTGGGAGCAGGATGGATGGGAGCCATGGGATAGTGGTGGCGTGGGGAGAGCCCAGGAACTGAGCTTGAGTGGGATAAGGGAGCTCAGAGACTGATGGGCGCATGTGGGGAGCCCAGGGACTATACTGGGAGTAGGGTGCAGTGACGACACACAATAGTTCATAGCCATTTGTATTTACTGCCCATTTGGCATTTTTTGGGGGTGGGGCGCCCGGCCTGCCACATTTTGCTCAGGGTGGCGCAGGCTAAACAAGTTTGAATAAAATAAAATTTCACACAAAGTAACTGCGCCACACAGTAGTCTCATTAAAAAAAGAATTTGTATTGAAATAAAAGCGATGAAATCAATTGTGTACTTCACTGAAGTGCCCTGTATTGACGTGTTTCGGCTTCACAAGAGCCTTTTTCAAAAAATAGGGCATATGTTCTAGTCACATTTCTTTACATAGGTACACAAATTAATAGTTAAACATATATAAGTTCATGTAGTCCATTTTGTACGAACACAAAGACAGACAGTATAGGATGGGGGATAAGGTTGGATCATTTGGGTTCAACACAGAAGAGAAGAAAAAAGAAAAAAGGAAAAGAAAATTCTGTTGAGTTGGTAATGTTTGACTAAAAATGAATTTTTTCAGAATATACATGTTTGACATCCAATACCTGCATTTCTGGAGAATTTTACACTATAAAATATATAAGTTAGTGAAGCATAAACCATTGGGTAATAGATGAATGCCCATCTAATTACAGAAATAACTTCCTTTGAACACAAATCAGTTATTATTTAAATCTTAGCACAGAAGACAATTAGTTATTATTGTACTCTTAGCAATGCAAGTTTATAGAAATGTCACTATACAAATATCAGTTTAGATTTTAGCAATGCAATCAAGTTGGTACATATTTATGAAAGCATGGATTAATGTCTTACCCGGTCTGGTAATCATGTGTGGGTGAAATCCACCTGGTTTACCGCAAAGTCATGGGTTATAATCCCACCTAGAATATATTGGTTCTGTGTCAAATATAACGAATTCAACAGTTGATAACGCTGACAATCTTTGTGCCAATTATGTCTCAATAGGTGTTGAAACTAATAATTACGGTCATTCCAGGTATAGAAATACATTGAACCGTACTCCGTTCTAGGTGGTGTTATTAGTTTGTTACACAAAGCAGTTGCATCTCCATTTGGGTCTTTGTTGCGATCCTTAGTTTAAAAGTGCATTTAATGGCAAGCTAATACTTAGTGATTTATTATATTTTTGGTCCAATTAAGAGATAAAAAAATACTGTCTCCTGTGTTAAAAAGTCACCCAGGAGGCCGTAAGCATCCCCTCCCTGGGCTTACCTGTAAGGTATAAGCTGCGGTCTCCGCGCGTCGGCTGTGCAGTTCCGAACGCCGGCGCGCAGATCGCTCTGTGTTTATACTCACGTCATGATAACCAGGCAAGTCCTTCCTCAGTTGTCATTCCCCCTCATGTGGGCACCATCTTAGAGTGGTGTATTCGGCATTGCGTCCCCTATGTTAAGGACTTGGAAGTATAAATTGTGATTTATGAAATACTCAGATCCTGTGTAATCAATGAAACCACAAGTCTCCTTAAATAGGGATTTGAATTGGAAGGCTAAAGAAACCTACCGTTCTAATCACCGCTCGCTTTGCCCAATTCTAATGCAGGCTTGATAATAATCAAATTTACTACCGATCACGTAATTATGTGAAAATTGTGAAAAGGCAATTGTCTAATATAAGGTTCAATGTGTTTCTATACCTAATGATTAGTTTCAACACCTATTGAGACATAATCGGCACGAAGATTGTCAGCGTTAGTAACTGTTGAATTCATTATATTTGACACAGAACCAATATATTCTAGGTGGAATAATAACCCATGACTTTGCGGTAAGCAAGGTGGATTTCACCCACACGATTACCAGACATTAATCCATGCTTCCATAAATATGTACCAACTTGATTGCATTGCTAAGAGTACAATAATAACTAACCAATTGTGTTCTGTGCTAGGATCTAAATAACTAACTTATTTGTGTTCAAAGTAAGTTATGCCTGTAATTAGATGGGCATTGATGTACCCAATGGTTTATGCTTCACTAACTTACATATTTTATAGTGTAAAATTCTCCAGAAATGCATGTATTGGATATCAAACATATTACGGAAAATACATTTTTAGTCCAACATTACCAACTCAACAGAATTTTATTTTCCTTTTTTTCCTCTTTTTTTCTTTTGTCTTCTCCTCTATGTTCAACCCAAATGATCCAACCGTATCCCCCATCCTATACGGTCTGTCTGCGTTCATACAAAATGGACTACATTAATTTATTTTGTGTACCTATGTAAAGAAATGTGACTAGAACACATGTCCTATTTTTTAAAAAAAGGCTCTTGTGAAGCCGAAACACGTGTCAATACAAGGCACTTCAGTGATGTACACAATTGATTTCATCGTTTTATTTCAGTATACATTTTTTTTTTTATAAGACTACTGTGTGGCGCAGTTAATTTGTGTGAAATTAGATTTTATTTTACTGAACCAAGGAGGTGGGGGTTCTTTGGTTCCACCGCAACCTTTTCACACAAACGCGACACGCCCTAACAGGAAAGCATCAGGTCGCAAGTCATAAGAAGTTGTACCCCTACAATAACCCCTTCAATTATATTTTTTTAAACAAGTTTGAAGACCACTGCTGTAGAACCAAAGAGATTGTTTGTTGAGGTTGCGGGACACGGCAAGCAGACTAAAATCCTGTTAGACACTGGTGCCTCTAACACATCAATATCCCACAGAACAGTGTCTTCCATTCCACTGTCCGGAAATATTAATACTTCAATGGGATTCGCAAATGAACCTATTCGAAGTCCAATATCGGAAACCAGTGTAAGTCACCATTGGTCCTATCTCCTGTATGGCCCAACTGGTGGTTACGGACAAATGTGCTTTGAATTTGTTGGGCATGGATTTACTTCGGTGCATGCGTAACATTTATTGCTCGTCTGATGGAGTATATTTGATGTGTTGTGCATAGTCCTTCTTTAAGTGCTTTGTTGTTGCCACTAACAAATTACCTCAAACATTACAACAAGTTGACCCCATTATCTGGCCCACTGGTTCCAATGGTGTAGGTTACATGGTAGTGGAGCCCCTCAAATCCAAAGTAAACACCGGGGGCATTATTACTCGGAGTGCCCCAATACAAGATAACAAAGGAAGGGATCAAACCAGTAATACAGGACCTATTGGTGAAGGAAATGGTGGGTAGCCCCATGCAACAGTCCCATTTTAGCCATACAGAAGCATAGTGAAGGAAAACCAGACACCCTTACTCAGTGGAGACTTACAATTGATCTCCACGCCGTTAAAATTGCAGTACCTCAGTTCCCTGTGGTACCCGACATTACTTCCCCTTTTCACTACGATTCCGCCCTCGACAGAATATTTCAGTCAAAACGCTTTCTTTACCATTCCAATTCACAAAGACAGCCAGTACCTATTCGCTTTTAATGTTGAAGAGCAATCATACTTTCTGCAGAGCACCACAGGGATATACTGAAAGTCCAAGCATATATAGCCAAGCTTTAAAGACACGATTGGAAATGTTGCCCCAACCAATCATACAATGCTTTTACAATAGGTTGACGATCTTTTGATAGCAGCTAACCACCAAGAGCAATGTACAGATTGCACAGTGCGACTGTTGCAGTTCCAAGCACCAATCGGGCATAAAGTATCCCCAGCAAGTTGCAGTTTTTTTAAGACCAAGTTCACTTGTTTGGGACATCTTTTGTCAAAAGAGGAGACAATTACACCCACAGTACTTGGAAGCCATTATGAGAATGCCTGTTCTGACAGCACAGCAAGATGTCAGAGTTCCTAGGGATGACCTCATTCTATAGGCAGTGGATCTCTAATTTTTCCCTCCTGGCTAAACCATTGCTAGAACCAACCTCAAGCAACCCTCCTGTTCCTTTTCCATGGACTGTTGCTCACCAGCACAGCTTTGATGCACTAAAATCAGCACTTTGCAATTAACCTGCTTTGGGGACTCCAGACTATACAAAACCCTTCACCCTGTTTGTGCATGAAAGCCAAGGCCGTGTGTTGTCTGTACGAACACAACCACAAGGGAATAAAAACCGGCCATGTGCGTACATTTCTGCCACTTTGGATCCAGTAGCAAAGGCAATACCCAACTGTTTATGCAGTGTTGCTGCTGCAGCATTATGCATGAAACAAGCAAATGCCATATTGTTAGGACATCATGTCACCCTTTCAGTCCCTCGTGCAATAGACATGTTGATGAATAAAACCAAGAGCCAAAATGTAACGACTGCCAGGCTCACTAGGTATGAATTGACATTATTGGCACCTCATATCACGAGTCAGTGTTGTAATACCTTAAATCCGACCACCCTGCTACCCCCTCCCTTCTGATGGTGCTGTTGAAATGTAGGACTGTATATTGACCACCCATTAAGAAACGAAGGGACGAGTGGATCTGGTAGCCGTCCCCTAACAACCAGGCAATACTCTATGTAAATGGGTCTTGGTTTTAAACTACCGAATGGCACCTCTACAGCAGCATATGCCATTACAACCTTAAAAACATGAGTTAAAACCTGTATGATTCCCCACCACTCAGCCCCGACAGCCAAAATGATTACACTTATCCGAGCATATGAACTCAGTGCCGGACTCAGGGTAAACATACACAGACAGCCAGCCAGTATGTTTTGGCATAGCACATAATTTCGGTCGCCTATGGGCTGAACAAGGGTTCCCGACTTCACATGGCAAGAAAATACAACATGGTTTACTGATCCTGAAAAAACGGAATGCCCCGACATTGCCAAAGAAACTGCCCATCATTCAATGCAGTGCACACAAAACCATTGTGGACGATACAATCACGTCCTCACCAAAGTCCATGTGTGCAATTGCAGTCTGATCCCATTCCAATTGAGGAGCATCCCGGTTTAAATCAATACTCACCCTGAAGACTCGAACAAAGTGCAACAACCAGTCGGACTCTGAGACCCCCGTAATTATATGGGCGGTCTTGAACTTAACCCCCAGAGCCGGCTCAGTAAATAAATGCCTGTAACCCCCAGTGTTCCAGGAGATCAAGCAGAGGGACTTGCCTGCAATGTTGCCTGTGGCGTAGCATCCACATTTCCTGAATCCAGCGTCGAGTAGCCACGCCCAATTGTTAGTGGCTTCTAAACGTTACATTTTTTGTTTCAACTTTGCTATCTCCGCCTGCAGGATAAGCATCCCATCTTTGCAGTCTACCCACTTAAGAGGAGAGTCGTCAAATCCCATAACTCGCAGGTTATCACCTTCTTTTAGTATGGCGTCAAAGAAATTTAGGACTACCATTGCTCTTTCGTTCGAGCCATGAACAACAAAATCGGCCCTTTTTAGATCACTTGAGGAAATACCAGTTAAGTTGGGAATCTCTGCAAAAAGTTGCAGTATCGTGGAGCAATGCATGATCACATCCTTATTCTCAGATAAAATACTCAATGACAATTGTCGGGCTTGGAGTGCATCCGTCCAAAAGAGGTGGCTTAAATATTTGTTGGTCAATACGGATACTGTGCAAGTTCTGGGTGGTCCTTCGGAAACCTGCTCAGATCTTCCCTTGGGAGACCGATCCCTCCCACCCTGTGGCAAGTTAGTACTGGGGGGGTGGGGGGGGACAGTATTTAGGGCTTTCCAGTGGCACCTGCCAGGGCCATTCATTCTACACATCACCTGCCCACTCGACTGGTTAGTTAATAGTGTTTAGTGGCCCCCAGCAACAGAGGGCAGGCCTTTTTGAATACTGTCCCGCGGGGCATCTGGACCCGATGTCACCCATTTCTGGCATTTATTTGGGGCCCCCTTATTCCCTTATTGGGAATTCGGTCCATTTTCCACACCCAGATCTAGACAGACCTCCACCGGGGACCGCCAAGGAGCACACCAATAGACCTCTAGGTTCCACCCCCCCCCTCCGCCTCCCCCTGTTCATTTCGGAGCATAGCTCGGATTCATTTAGAACACGTACACTGTTCCCTATCCCCAGCATTATGTTGAAGTGAACTTTTTTCGGGGCAGGAGCAAGGGATCAAACATGGTCCCCCCCCCCCAAAACCCCGTTCCCCGGGAGCAGTTTAGATGAGCCCTTCACTGCAACCGGCTTGTTCTTAGTTTCATTATAGATTCTAGAAGGAATTCTGGGGGAGCTTACTCCTTTAGTGAGGTTTGTACCTCAATTTACCAAAGAGGACATCACTAACAAGAGGTTGCCTAAAAAAGTTCTCAAGAACTATTCGGACTGAGAGGAATTACTTTTTCCCCAATGAGAACCTTTTTTTCCCTCACCCATTGCTTTCATTTCTGACACGTCTTTCCTTTCTTTACAAGGTTTACTAAGAAAGTAGATATAATCAAAGGGAGGCCACTCTTCCTAGCTGTATTTAAGGCCTCACAAACACTTTGCCCAAACTCATGGCGGCACTAGGGGGGTGCCATTCTCGAACAAAGATTACATCATCCATATTTACCCACCCCTCCCTGGCACAGCCGTCTCCCTTTTAAGCGACTACCGGGCCTAGCCTGTGGGGAAAACCTATCACATCATCACAAGGGGTTGGTGATAAGTTTAAACAAGTAGCAAAACAGCCACCCCACAGTTCGCCCTCACTTGCTTTGCCAAGAGGGAGCTCTTCCAATTTGCCCAGTACCATATTCAGCAGGGATGTGTTCTTAATTACATCAGCTTTCAATCCTTCGTACAATTTGACCATGATGCACAAGCCCGAGTACCATCTGATGGAACCTTCCACCGAATGTTCGTCCATGAGGTGGACAGAAGGTCTGCGAAGGGATTCAAACAAAGGGGGAAGGGTCACAGATGAAAGAGCAATCCGTCTCCCGAGTCTTTGTTACTCTGTTTTAAAGTCACATCGTGAGTGGCAATATTAAAAAGGTCAGAAGACTTGCGTTTTGCCGATAGATTCGTCCTCTTCCATGGGGGAGTTTTGCAATGGTTCAAAGGATCTTAATGGAATGACTTTCAGAAAAAAAGTAGTTATTAGTTTATTCCTTGCGTCTTTTCCCTGTAAAGCAGACTTTGGGGCTCCCCGGGCTGATAACTTTCCCCTCCAGCACTCACCATTCACAGGCTTGGGAGAAATCTCCCCTTCCTTGGCCAGGGACGCAGAGATGGATTGCGAGAAAGCAACAACGGGAGACAAGCCGCTTTCAACATTTCCTCATCTGTAACTTATGGGCACGAGCCGATCCTTTTTTTGAGGGGATTCCCACTTCGCAAATGCATCAGCTAGTATCATAAGGAAACATTGTAGGAAAAGGTACACAGTAATTAGAAGCAAAATCTGAGTTGGTGGAAAAAAAAGAAAGTGACTTCAAGGCACCACGCCTAGAATCACAGACCAAACTTCACAAAGAGATAACCAATACAAAAAAGAATTATCCAGATTAAGACTCATGGACGGTTCCAAGGCACCATGCCTGCAGTCGCCGCCAAAACCATGGATGGAAAGTTAGAATAGTCAATCGAGTTGCTCCGAGATAAATGACCTCCAAGCGGTTCCAAGGCGCTAACCCCACGGTCGCTGCAAGTCCTTAGGTCCAGATTGAAAATAGTTGGAAGAGTTGCGCCGGGATTGGGTAAATGGTACAAGACTGCAGGTCACATCAGCAGACCCCTGCGTTCCCAATGAGGAGATAAACGCTCAGTTTAAAATGAGGGACGAAATTAAAAATGCCAGCACGTGAAGATAAAAAAGCGGCCAGGATGTATTCCAGAAGTCAGTGAACTGGCAAGCAGCCGCAATATGGAGGGCAGAGTAGTAGATGCGGAATGGTTAATAAAACAGCAATCTCCAAAGCAGGTCCGTGTTTCAAGCGTCAGTTACCTTAAGTTAGAAGGGCTGCTCGTTAGGTAAGGCGCTTCCTCCCGCCGGCCTCCAGCGGACCATAGCAGACCACTTTGTCTCCACTTAGCGTTCTATGGGAAGTGGGGTTTGAAAGGATATTGTTGACTGTAGCACCAGTAAGCCACACCTCCAGCCGGCAGCAACTGAAAAAAATACTCTCTGCCACAGCAGACCATTGTCTCCACTTATCCTAGATGGAAATGTGAATAGTAGCATGTACCACACTGAGAAGAATTTTGATTATTAGCACATACCACACTTAGATGGAATTATGAATGTTAGCATGTGCCACACCTAGACGTAATCGTGAACATTAGCTGGCATCGCATCTAGACGTAATTGTGAACATTAGCCGGCGTCAGAACTAGATGGGATAGTGAAGGTCAGTATATGCCACACTTAGATAGAATTGTGATTGTTAGCATTTACTCAATTAACCAATCCAATCCAATAACAATTTCACCCCTCTGCATACACCTCTCAAACTCTAACCAAACACAACCACAGGCCTATAACAACAATCCACACAAACTTCTCTACACTGCAACAACAAAACAAACCACACAGACTTGCACACTAGAACACGACGACTACGACTGGAAAACACCCCAAGCCCAGCCAACAGAGTTACCGGGTTGAGGCCGCCAACAGCACATCACTGCTATCTTGCACTTTACCAGCTTATTCCCCCACTAACTCACCCTGCCCCACCCTTTTTTTTTCCCAGAGCCGCCAGAGCGACAGGGGACCACTCCGGTGGCGATAGTGCGCGGTACAAATATCCTTTAACATTAACATCCTCGCTAAACTGTCTGGTAATTAATACTGTTCAGCATCTTGCGTGGACCAGCAAGTATGAAGCAGTCTACGGAGCCTCGCTTGACCCAACAGCTGCCTTTGACGCACTGGATTGTGTGCCATTATGGAAAAAGTTAGCTAGCTGGGGTATCCCAGAGGGCCCGTTGTGTCTTATCATGGCCCTTCATGCAAGAACTGCAACCCAAGTTCGTTTAACCAATTTGGGATCCCTGTCAAGGTAGATTACGACATATTGGGGGGTGAGACAAGGCTGTGTTGCTACGTGCATATTTAATTTATATTTGGCAGATATCATCGAGGCCTGACGGGGCCTCTCTTATCATCTGGAAATTGTCTTGGCTCCCTTTCCAATGGCTCTCTTACGCAGAGGATTTCTTTCTGTTCGATGCTAGTAAAATCGCCCTGCAGCGCTCGATTTCCTCATTTGCCAAATTTATGGCAGGCGGAATGTCCACAAAGGTCAAGGGGAAGGGGAACAGGCCACCCCAGGCGATCCTCATGGCACCCTTCGCGAACTGTGGCCGGCGCAGGCCTCCAAGGAAGGAAGCGGGCCCCCCCCAGAGTGTCGGTGGGAGAGGGCACCTCCCAGGGGGTTGCGGAGGGCACAGCAATACTGCATAGGCGAGAATTCCTGGGGGAGTTACAAGCCTTACAAAATAATCTAAGACTTTTCAGGAACAATTCCAGTTGATGCGAGCAGATCTTAATGAAGCCCTAGGAGAAATGAAACAAGAGATGCGTCAACTGGGCGAAAGAACGGATACCTTAGAGAGGCCTCCAGGAAGTGGACAAGGACACTACTGCAAATAGCGAGGCAATTGAAAGGTTGGACACCGCCACCAGAAATCTAGAAACGCAGATGGAGGATTTGGAAAACCGATCTCGCAGAGTTAACATTAGAGTGAAAATGCTGCCGGAAACGGTACAGGACAAGAACTTGAAAGAGGTGCTCCAAGGCATCTTTGCCGATATCCTGGGTGAGAGCGAGCCTGGAGAGCTCGAGCTGGATCGGGTGCATAGAACGGGGCGTCTGTCCAAGGGTCAATCGGGGAGGCTGAGGGACGTCCTGGCAGCGTTCGCAAGGTATGCTCAGAAGGAGGCGGTCCTCAGGGCAGCGCGATTAAAGGAACCCATTATGTTCGAGGATCAACAGATCGCGCTGTTTCAAGATCTGGCGTGCAATACACTCCTGAAGAGGAGGCAGATGGGCCTGCTACTGAAGATATTAAACGATAAAGCAATACGTTACAAATTGACCTTTCCGTTTGGTATGCTCTTTGAGAGGGAGGGTGCCCAGAAGCGCATCACATCACTGCAAGAAGGAGCTGACCTGCTGCGCGTGGACCTGGAGGACACACCTTCGACCTCGAAGCCAAGAAACACACCTGGCCGATCCAGATCGAGGTCTTGGGAATGGACGACTGTAGGGGATAAACGGGGGAAAAAACCAAAGGATAACGATCTGCTGCATCCAGGAAAACCTAGAGCAGGAATGACACATAAATGAATGAATCCCTATGTAGAATGGTCAGTGATAGGGGTGGTGGGCCTCTAAAAAGGTGGTTGAAAGCGTTGGGGTTACTGGCGGAGCAGCCATGTTGGAAAAGGAAAGGGCGAGATGCCCGAGGTAGGAGTGGAGAAAGTGCGGGAAGGAGTCATCCTTCATGGAAGGGGTTGGAGGGAGGGGGGGACACAGGCGAGTGTTTGGGGGAGGGCAACGAGCAACCAATTGAGGGGAGGGGAAATAGGAGATCACCAAGTACGGCGGCCAAACAGTGTCAGGGGTCCGCTTAAGTGGTTAACGCATAACGTGAGGGGGTTAAATACCCCTCTTAAAAGGAAGAAGCTGGAGCATTTCACGCGGAAGGAGGGGCCGGACATCCTGAGGCTTCAGGAAACGCACTTGATACACAGGGACCAGCGCAGATTAAAATTACCCGGCTTTGACCGTATCCTCCACGCTTTAGGCCCTAGCAAAGCAAGGGGGGAGGTGGCCCTAGCCATTCGAAACACAGTGGATTTCAGAGTGTGCGATGTGGTTAGGGATAAAGAAGGGAGGTATCTAATAGCCAGGGGGAAGTGCCAAGAGGCCCAATACACAATTGCAGTAGTGTATGCCCCTAATTCAGGTCAGGAGCAATTTTTGCATCGAGTCCTGAAGGTGTTGGAGGACGAGGCGTGGGGTCAGATCGCCCTTATGAGCGACCTCAATATTGCATGGGACAGGAAGAGGGACAGGGATGGACAGGGATGGACAGCGAGCTTACGGGGGAGGAGCAGTAATGCCCGCGGAGATGAAGGACAGGGTAGTTAGGGTGGGGCTGCGGGATGTTTTGAGGGAATGTAAGGGGGATGAGGAAGGCCACACTTTTATATCGGGGGTGCATGGATCGCAGTCCAGAATTGATTATATTTGGGTCTCGGCAGGCCTGGTGGTAGGATTCGTGAGGTACAGACTGGGCAAATAGGAATAGCGGACCATAAAACAGTTTCCATGGTATTAGACATGGGCCAGAGGGCGAAGGGTCTGTGGGGGGTGGAAATTCTCAGAGCCCATAGTGAGGGATCCGGAGGTTAGGGGGGTTATCGAAGAGAAGATCAAATTATTCTTCGATATTAATAGGAAGGAGGACACCGGAGAGGGAATTAGGTGGTATGCTTTCAAAGCTACTATCAAGGGGGAACTGATTGCAGCGGCGGCTCACCGAGCGAAGCTTCTGAAATCACTAGAAACCCAGCTAGAAGTTGAGGTGGAGACTGCCAGGCAGGCGGCAGGCGATACCCCCTCCCGGGCGGCAATGCGGGTTTACAGAAAGGCGGTGGGTCAGTTGGAACTCTTGCGCACTAAGAAGGCTGAGGGTGCCCTCCTGGCTGTGAGGCAAAAATATTACATGAAAGCCAATAAGCCGGAGGCACTATTAGCTTGCTTATTAAGGGGTAATAGGGCAGGAAATGCAATCACAGCGCTGAAATCAGAGTCTGGCGCTCGGGTTACAAGGCAAGAGGAACTACAGGAGGCCTTTGCGGAATACTACGACTCCCTGTACGCCTCCCAGGACCCTCAGAGCGAAATTCAGGAGGCATTCCTACAAAAAGTGGAACTGGGGGAAATTATTAGGAATACGCGGGAAGCCCTTCATCAAGAAATCTCGGAAGAGGAGGTGAGAAAGGTGATCAGGGCTCTTGTGGCGCACAAAGCTCCCAGCCCAGACCGTTTTACCTCTGCGTTTTACAAGTTGTTTAGTACGCAGCTAGACCTGCAATTGACATCCCTATTTAATTCTTTTAGGCAAACGGGCAGGGTTACCCCTACCATGGAGGCGGCAAAGGTCACCCTCCTTCTCAAACCTAATAAAAACCCAGAGGAAAGATCCTCATACCGCCCGATAGCCTTGATTAATGTCGACGCAAAGATTTATACTAAGATTCTGGCGAGCCGTCTCGAGTCCATCCTCCCGAGCTTGATCCACCCCGACCAGGCAGGGTTCATTAGAGGTAGACAAACATCGGACAACATCAGTCGTGTGGCTCACAGTCGAAAAGGCACACCGGACGAACACTCCCACGGTCCTGGTGTCATTACATACGGAAAAGGCTTTCGACCGCGTGGAGTGGTCTTTTCTGTTTTGAGTAATGGAAAAGATGGGCTTTGGGGGGGACTTTATGAGGATGGTTCGAGCGAACTATCAGGACCCCAACATCAGAGTGATGGTTAACGGGAAGGCCTCTAGGCGAATAAGTCTGCGGCGAGGGACTTAGCAAGGCTGTCCCCTCTCTTCAATACTCTACGCGATTTACTTGGAACCGCTCCTCCAGGCAATCAGGGAGACTAGGGAGATTCAGGGCATCCCTTTTGGAGGAGAGCGGCAGAAGGTTGCGGCTTTCGCAGACGATATGCTGTTGATGTTGACCGCGCCAAGGGAATCGCTTCAAGCGAGTGTGACCTTGCTGGAGGCTTTTGGGGAGGCATCGGGTCTGAAGATTAACACCAACAAGTTGGAAGTGCTGAACCTGACATTAAGGGTCAAGGAGCGGGATACGTTAAAGGAGGACTTGCAATTTAGGTGGAGCCCGGGAGGGATCAGTTACCTGGGGGTGAAAATTACAGCAACTTTAGCAGGGTGGTATGCAGCTAACTTTCCCCCGCTCCTCAAAGCGGTAAAAAAGGACTTCCAAAAGTGGAGAGGGCTCCGGGTGTCTTGGGTTGGGCGGATAGGCGTGGTGAAGATGGTCACGTTACCAAGGCTTCTGTATCTTTTCCAAGCTGCCCCCCTGCCTATTCCCTCAACTTTCTTTAAAGAGCTAGATTCGCTCACCAAAGGGTTCGTCTGGGAAGGGGAAAAGGGCTAGGGTGGCTTTTAGGCTTCTGACGGCGGCCAAGAATGAAGAGAGGGGGGGGCTCGCGCTGCCGAATTTCGGCGATATTATGAGGCTGCTCAGATTCGTGTCATCAGGGAATGGCTATCGTGTGTCGAGGGACGGCCAGATAAACTGTGGGTAAGGATGGACAGGGCGGTCGTGCTTCGCAACCTAGCAGAAATTCTATGGCTTCCCAAACCGCTCAGGCCCGACATCTTTATGAGAGCGCTATTACTAAGCTTAGGGCGGATACCTGGGATAAACTGGCGGGCTCGGGGGGCTCGACTACATTTCCTTCACCCCTCACTCCTATCTTTGGTAATGGGGACTTCACCCCGGGACTGGAGAGGGGGCCTTTTCTCAGTGGCAGGAAGGTGGTTGCAGGAAACTGGCGGATATGTCCCGGGGGGGGGGGGACTGCAAGAGGGAATTCGCCATCCATGAAAGCGAGCGATTGCGGTACGCACAGATTTGGCATTGGGTTATGCATCCAGGGGTTAAAAAAAACCGAGACCCAACGTCATTTGAGAGATTTCTCCTCACCAATGATGGATCGAAAGGCCTAATCTCTAACACCTATAAGATTTTGTGCAGTGCTACTGCGGGCACCCAGTGGCCCTATATGAGGGAATGGGAACGGGTGGTGGGGCGGGAGATTGGTAGATCAGAGTGGGAGGGTTTATGGAGAAAGGTCCCTAAATTGGCTAAGACATCTCAATTACAAGAAACTTGGTACAAGGTATTGTATGGGTGGCATTATACCCCCGCTCGGCTGCAAAGGATGTATCCCGAGGTCTCGGAGAGGTGTTGGAGGGGATGTGGCCTGGTAGGCACCGCCGAGCACATTTGGTGGTCATGCCCAAAGATTGCACCATTTTGGGGGGAGATACGGAAGGCACAAGATCTGGTCTTTGGCCCGGGGGATGATAGATCTCCAGTGCACATACTATTAGGCATTCGGACAAAAGACGTGGCGGGTGAACCTAGAGGGAGGGAGAAGGCAAAGGTGATACTGACATTGGCAGCTATGATGTTAATAGCACGGAAACGGAAGAGCCCCGAGGTCCCTGCACCACTCTCAACAAACTTCAGAGATTTGCGGCGGACTGGGGCGAGCTGTTGGAATTTCTTAAAGATGACTTTACGGTGATGTGGTGCCCGCAGCGCCGGAGACTGTTGGATCTACAATGATTGTGATATGTTTATTCAATGGAATGGTGGTTTGGGAAACAAAGGCTTGCTGTCTGGGGAGGGAGGGTGTGGGGGGCGGGAGGGGGGGGGGAATGGTTTTGCTTTTCTGTTTCATGTGTTGCAAAAACTAATAAAGTTTAAAAAAAAAAAAAGTTCCACGATTACAGGTAAAGGCAATGTTTTTGCTGATCTGACCGTCAAAGCAACTGCTCATTCCTCTGCATCGCTCATGTGTGCTTGTCGTGCACAAAAAGGAAGGCACTGTGATGTTTAACACCACAGATACTGTAAAACTCAGTCTGAGGTCACTGCCCAAGAATAAGAAGAATGGAGGAAGACCAGGAAACGTATAGATAATTGTTGGTTAGACACGCAAGATGAGGGAATTTGGAAATTGCCAAACAAATATATACCCTTGATGTTGTCCTATGCTCATGGCCTGTCATACGTGAGCGCAGAGGGACTTCACAAGTTGCTCACTACAGTGTGAAGTATCACCAAGCTAAGACAAGCCACTGTTGCTTTTCGTAAGAATTGCCTAGTATGTGCTTCCTAGAACATTGGGAAGAGTGAGGTAGCCCGAAAAGGGCATTTTCAGCCACCTACAATTCCCTTTAAATTGCAAATTAACTTCATTGAATTGCCTCCCTTTCAAAGAAGAAAATGTGTTAGTAATAGTAACTCCTGGTGTGCGGGGGTCTGGAAGTCCATCCCCGCCACGAGATGCGCATGGCTTGGCGGAAGGTCTCGTTGAGCGAGATCCTGTCTTCGAAGCTGCCCCCTGCTTGCATCCAACGGGCGTCGAGGAACTCTTGCGGTGGACGCATCCGCAGCCTGCACAGGCACACAAGGTAGATGCACGAGGACATCGTGCCGAGAAGGGACTTGATGGACCTCACCCTGGCCACCTCCATGGCCGACAGTCTTTGCACCTTGCCTAGGATGGCCTTCGTCCTTTCCTGCAACAGAGAGGCCAATCACGCCACTGTGTCGAGCCTGGCTCCCAGAAACAGTGCGACGGGACCAGGTGGGATTTCGCGTAATTGAAAGAAAATCCCAGATCCGTTAGCAGCTGGATGGTCTTCGCTGTGTGTCCGACGGCAAGTTCTTTTGTCCTTGCTCGGATGAGCCAATACTCCAGGTAGGGGTAGACGTGGATCCCCTGCAGGCGCAGCCGCTACTGGTGCTAGGCACCTGGTGAATACCCTGGGTGACTACTTCAATCCGAAGGGGAGGGCCTTGAACTGGTAGTGCCGTCCTCGGACTACGAATCTGAGGAACTTTCAATGTCCTCTTAGAATAGGGAAGTGGAAGTAGGCATCCTTCAAGTCCAGCGACGATAGGAAGTCACCCTCCTCCAGCATGTGCTGGAGAGTGACCGTCCGGAACTTTTGGGACTTGATGTACTTGTTTAGGCGACGAAGGTCCAGGATGGGTCGCCAGCCGCCGGTCTTCTTCCTTACGAGGAAGTAACGCGAGTACACTCCGGAGCCCCAGAGCCTCTTTGGGACGAGCTCGATGGCTCCTTTTTTAAGCATCGCCCTTACTTCCAGCAGCAGTTGAGGGATGTGGTTTTCATTCCTGGCCACGGGAGGAATGCAGGGGCACTTTTTTTTAGAAACTCAAGAGTGTGCCCGCGGGCCAGGGTGTCCAGCACCCATCGGTCGGTGGAGATGGACTCCCACACGCTGACGAACTTCACCAGCCGGCCTCCCACCGGGGTGCTCAGGTGGGGGGCCTGACACTACGGCCGGTTCAGTCCCGCTTGGCAGTGGCTTTGCCCTCCTTGACGACAACGAGATCCTCCCGAGTTGCTGCGTCACCTGTAGGCCTCCTGCGATGAGGAGCGGGCCGTCTGGCGGTACGTCGAGGAGCTGCTGCCGCCCAATCCTTTGGAGGCACCTTGCTTGCCTCCGGACTTCCGAAAGGGCGGCCGTCGTCGTTGCAAAACTCCCAAGGCCCGCGCCGTTTCCCTGTCGGCCTGAAGTGACTCGTCCACTGTCTTGCCGAACAGGTTGTTTCCGTCGAAAGGCATGTCCAAAACTCTGGTTTGCACGTCCTGGTGGAAATCGGTTGCCTTGAGCCACCCACGCCGGCAAAGGCAAACACTGTTGCCCATCTGGCGGAAACCGGTGTCGGCAATGTCCGTGGTCGCCGTTATGGCGTGGTCTGACGCCACCTCGCCTTCCTGCAGTATCTCCAGGGCCTCAGCCCTCTTGTCGTCCGGGAGGAAGTCCAGCAGAGTAGCAATCTTAAACCACAGCTCCCTGTCGTAGCGGGCCACAATCGCGAGGGCGTTGGCCACTTTAATCGTCGTCCCATGGCATCCAATTTCTTCCCTTCGCCGTCCGGTGGGGAGGTCGAAGTTGAAGCCGTCGCCCCCGCCGCTTTCTTTTTGGCCGCCGCCGAGACGACCAAATCCGGGTTCAGCTGCGCTGTAAGGCACATAGAGGCGGAATCCAGGACCCGGTACTTCTTCTCGTACCTGTCTCTCTTGGCAGGGATCGTGGACGGGTTCTTCAGGAGCTCCAACCCCTCGTCCCAGATGTCGTCAAGCAACGGGACCAAGAGGACCGTCTTCCTCTTGGCCTCACGCCGTTGATAGAGGAAACCTTCCTTCTTCTGTTCCACCGGGGAGAGCTGAAAGAGCTCGGATGCCCTGGCGATCATGGCGTGGCAGGAGCCAATTTCGTCAGGCGGGGAAGCCTGGGAGGGTAGTGATGGAAGGCCCATCCCATCGTCACCACCGTCATCATCCGTCCCAGTCGTAGCCGTCTCTGTTCCAGTGTCATCCCTGGGATCCGGGGAAGGAGATGAAGGCCTTGAGGGCCGTGTAGGCTGGAAGGGCGGTGGGGGGGGGGGGGGGGGGCGAGTTCTCCCGCGCTTGCTTGGAGGGCTTCCCGACGGTCCAGGCTCCGCTGGGTCGTCTGTTGGGGGTAAAGGCAATCTTGTCCTCATCTCTGTGCACAAGGCCTGGATCGCCATCAAGATTGCTCCTGAGCTGTCATGTGGCCCAGGCATCGGCTGCAACGGTTGGGGAGAGGAATTCTCTGCCTCCACGGGAACCTCGTCGGCATCACCGTCGCTTTCTTCGTCCGCCTTGTCGGGATCCCTTCTGTGGGACCAGACTTCCTTGGGCCTCTTGTCCAGGATCTTCACGACTTCAGCCAGCTCCTCTTCAGAGGCTGTATCCGTGTCCGTGATAGCCGCCACCACCCCCCCCCCCCCTTTTCCCCACCGGGGTTTTCACGGGGGTCTTATCCATGGGCTGAAAAGAGGATTCCCTCCGCGGTGGCAGGGAAACTCTGGAGCCTGAGGTGGTCTCTACTGGGGTAGCCTTCACAGGCTTCGCCAGGGCCGACACGACTCCCTCGATAGAGGCCTTAGCCGGGTGAATCAAAGCCTTGACGCCCTTGGACGCGCTTGAGGCCCCTTCACCATGGAGGGGACGGGGGGGCTGTCTCCGTCGGGATCAACCGGGGCTTCTCCCGAAGCTTACCCTGGTTCTCAGACTTCCTTTTCCCCCCAAGCCAGAGCGCTGGCTCGTGGTTGATGGCGTCGGTGAAAGTGCGCCCTGCCTGGCAGCCGAGGAGCCTGACCGTTCGCCGCTCCCAATGCCCCGGTGCTTTGCCTTTTGTTGGGCCCCCAATCGCCGGAGCGCCCTCAAAACGTCATAGAAGACCGCTCGGACCTCTTCTCACCTGCTGCTGGGCTCTTCCCATCCAGCCAGTTGGTGAGGTGGAACTGCTGATCCTTCATGGTCCATTACGACATGTTCTTGCAAAAAACAGTCCTTCTCCACGTGCATTTTGTCTTCGTGAAGGCAGTAGAGCATGGGTGCACAACATACGGCCCGCGGGCCAGTTGCGGCCCGCCATGCTGTTTTTTCCGGCCCGCTAGGCACAAAGACTTTCCTAATGGAGGGCGGCCCGCAAGCAGAATCGGCAGCCCTCCATTAGGAAAGTCTTTGTTGTCTTCCGGGCCGGACAAAACACTTGCCGTCATTGGCTCAGCACACACGCACTACGTCACTCCTACGAGCCACGTAGTGCGTGTGTGCTGCCCCAATGGAGGGCCAGCACTACGGCTGGTGTGGCCAGTAAGGCTTGATGCCGGAAGGCATTTCAGCCTTGCTGGCCACGCCAGCCGTAGTACCACTCACCTCGCCAGCGTTCCAGCTTCCCTGCCTTCCACCACGTCTCTGGTAAGTGGTTTGTGTGTTTGTGTGTCGGGTCTGTTCTGCTGTATGTTTGTGTTGTGTATGTTGAGATGCGGGGGTGGGGGGGTGTGTCGGATGTGTATGAATGTTTGTTTTTGAGTGTTTGTGTTGTGTATGTTGAGATGGGGGTGGGGGGCGTGTCGGATGTGCATGAATGTTTGTTTTTGAATGTTCGTGTTGTGTATGTTGAGATGCATGTATGGGTGCATGCTTCAGAGTTTGTGTGCTGAGTTGGGGGGGTTTGGGTCTGTATGGGTGCATGTTTGAGAGTGTGCTGATTTGTGGGGTGGGGGGGGGGTTCGGGTCTGTATGGGTTCATGGTGTATGCTTGAGAATGTGTGCTGAGTTGAGGGGGTGGGGGGTTCGGGTCTGCATGGGTGCATGTTTGAGAGTGTGTGTGCCGAGTTGGGGGTGGGGGGGGGGGGTCGGGTCTGTATGGGTGCATGTTTGAGAGTGTGTGTGCTGAGTTGGGGGTGGGGGGGTTCGGGTCTGTATGGGTGGGTGCATGTTTGAGAGTGTGCTGAGTTGGGGTGGGGGGTTTGGGCCTGTATGTTTGAGAGTGTGTGTGCTGAGTTGGGGGTGGGGTGGTTCGGGTCTGTATGGGTGCATGTTTGAGAGTGTGTGTGTGTGTGCCGAGTTGGGGGTGGGGGGGGGGGGGGGTTCGGGTCTGTATGGGTGCATGTTTGAGAGTGTGCTGAGTTGGGGGTGGGGAGTTCGGGTCTGTATGGGTGCATGTTTGAGAGTGTGTGTGCTGAGTTGGGGGTGGGGGTCTGTATGGGTGCATGTTTGAGAGTGTGCCGAGTTGGGGGTGGGGAGTTTGGGTCTGTATGGGTGCATGTTTGAGAGTGTGTGTGCTGAGTTGGGGGATGAGGGGGGGGGGGGGGGTTCTGGTCTGTATGGGTGCATGGTATATGCGTGAGTGTGTGTGTGCTGATTTGGGGGTGGGGGTTTGGGTCTGTATGGGTGCATGTTTGAGAGTGTGTGTGCTGAGTTGGGGGATGGGGGGGTTCGGGTCTGTATGGGTGCATGGTATATGCGTGAGAGTGTGTGTGCTGAGTTGGGGGGTGGGGGGGGTTCGGGTGTGCATGAATGTTTGTTTTTGGATGTTTGTGTTGTGTATGTTGAGATGCATGTATGGGTGCATGCTTCAGAGCTGGTGTGCTGAGTTGGGGGGTTTGGGTCTGTATGGGTGCATGTTTGAGAGTGTGCTGATTTGGTTGGGGGTGAGGGGGCCATGGGGCATAGTGTTTGGTTGGGGGTGGGAGCCATTGGGCATAGTGTTTGGTTGGGGGTGATGGGGCCATGAGGCATAGTGTTTGGTTGGGGTTGGGAGCCATGGGGCATAGCGTTTGGTTGGGGGGTGGTGAGGGGGCCATGGGGCATAGTGTTTGGTTGGGGGTTGTGAGGGAGCCATGGGGCATAGTGTTTGGTTGGGGGTGGTGGGAGCCATGGGGCATAGTGTTTGGTTGGGGGTGGTGGGAGCCATGGGGCATAGTGTTCGGTTGGGGGTGATGAGGGAGCCATGGGGCATAGTGTTCGGTTGGGGGTTGTAAGGGAGCCATGGGGCATAGTGTTTGGTTGGGGGGTGGTGAGGGAGCCATGGGGCATAGTGTTTGGTTGGGGGGTGGTGAGGGGGCCATGGGGCATAGTGTTTGGTTGGGGGTGAGGGGGCCATGGGGCATAGTGTTTGGTTGGGGGTGATGGGGCCATGGGGCATAGTGTTTGCTTGGGGGTGGGAGCCATGGGGCATAGTGTTTGGTTGGGGGTGGTAGTCATGGGGCATAGTGTTTGCTTGGGGGTGAGGGACAGGGGGCATAGTGTTTGCTTGGGGATGGGATCCATGGGGCATAGTGTTTGCTTGGGGGTGGTAGCCATGGGGCATAGTGTTTGCTTGGGGGTGAGGGACAGGGGGCATAGTGTTTGCTTGGGGGTGAGGGGGCCATGGGGCATAGTGTTTGCTTGGAGGTGAGGGGGCCATGGGGCATAGAGTTTGCTTGGGGGTGAGGGGGCCATGGGGCATAGTGTTTGGTTGGGGGTGGGAGCCATGGGGCATAGTGTTTAGTTGGGGTGATGGGGCCATGGGGCATGGTGTTTGGTTGGGGGTGTGAGCCATGTGGCATAGTGTTTGGTTGGGGGTAATGGGGCATAGTGTTTGGTTGGGGGTTGAGGGAGCCATGGGTCATAGTGTTTGGTTGGGGATGGTGAGGGGGGCCATGGGGCATAGTGTTTGCTTGGGGGTGAGGGGGCCATGGGGCATAGTGTTTGGTTGGGGGTAATTGGGCCATGGGGCATAGTGTTTGGTTGGGGGTGATGGGGCCATGGGGCATAGTGTTTGGTTGGGGGTGGGAGCCATGGGGCATAGTATTTGGTTGGGGGTGGTGAGGGGGCCATGGGGCATAGTATTTGGTTGGGGGTGGTGAGGGGGCCATGGGGCATAGTATTTGGTTGGGGGTGGTGAGGGGGCCATGGGGCATAGTGTTTGGTTGGGGGTGGGAGCCATGGGGCATAGTATTTGGTTGGGGGTGGTGAGGGGGCCATGGGGCATAGTGTTTGGTTGGGGGTGATGGGGCCATGGGGCATAGTATTTGGTTGGGGGTGGTGAGGGGGCCATGGGGCATGGAGTTTGGTTGGGGGTGTGAGCCATGTGGCATAGTGTTTGGTTGGGGGTAATTGGGCCATGGGGCATAGTGTTTGGTTGGGGGTGATGGGGCCATGGGGCATAGTGTTTGGTTGGGGGTGGGAGCCATGGGGCATAGTATTTGGTTGGGGGTGGTGAGGGGGCCATGGGGCATAGTATTTGGTTGGGGGTGGTGAGGGGGCCATGGGGCATAGTGTTTGGTTGGGGATGGGAGCCATGGGGCATAGTATTTGGTTGGGGGTGGTGAGGGGGCCATGGGGCATAGTACTTGGTTGGGGGTGGTGAGGGGGCCATGGGGCATAGTGTTTGGTTGGGGGTCATGGGGCCATGGGGCATAGTGTTTGGTTGGGGGTGGGAGCCATGGGGCATAGTATTTGGTTGGGGGTTGAGGGAGCCATTGGGCATAGTATTTGGTTGGGGGTGGTGAGGGGGCCATGGGGCATAGTGTTTGGTTGGGGGTGGGAGCCATGGGGCATAGTGTTGCACTCCAAGAGTGAACTCAATAATAAAGCTAAAACAGGCACAGTTAGGAGATGTACATCCTTTGCTTTTTTGAGGAAACCTGACTCAACGAAGGCCATACTCCTCTTCGGTAAGCCAAACAGCAAACTATAGCAGTCCAAAATAACGGAATGTCCAATCAAGGGTCAATAAAATATATATAATTTAATTAAACCGACGATATACAATAACTAAATCGAAATAAATGATAACAATGGAAAATGTGTAGTACAAAATGTAAGTTTGAAATGCAATAAAAATCGTTACCCCTCAAAAACATTCTTTTTCCACGTGTTTAATACAAATTGGGGGTTGAAAAAGCCTCCTGACATGTCCCGCCTACCGCCCCGCCCACTTTTCGGCCCACTATAGCCCTCATGTAAGGTACTTTCGGCCCTCTGTCAAAATCAGTTGTGCACCCCTGCAGTAGAGGTATCTAGAATGCTCGTCCTCCTTGAAGACAGTCTGTAATTCGCATCCAGGGGAGCTCCTGAACAGCTTGGATCCGGGTGTCGTGCTCCCTTTTTCCTGGGCCATGTCCACGCGGGGTAGGCCTCAAAGAATATTCTGGAACCCTCCAAGAAGCGGGACTCGATGAAACTTCGCCCTTGAGGGGCGTAGAAAATTCCGAAACGGGTCCCCGTTGATCGGAAGTAGAAACGGTGGTGCTTGAGGCTCGATTGACCGAAAAAAAAGAGATTAAACTCTCTGAAAAAAAACCCAAAAAATAAATAAATAAAAATCGCAAAACGCAGTAAAAGCTCGAGAGCTATAGCACGAGGACTCCTGACACTTGAACGTGCGGTAAAAATCTGAAGATGGCTGCCAGAGGAGGGGCTTAGGTAGAGGGAAGTCATTGGCTGGGGGCAGTATGATCCAGAGACTAGCGATTGGTTACTAGTAGAAAGACAGTTCAGAAACGAAACTGATATTTTCTTTACCGAGGATTCCCAGCCTGACGACGGGGAATATTCATGAGCATTTGAATCCATGCCAGACCCCATGCTGGAGAAAATCGGGTACATTTGGCCCCAGTACATTTTGTCCATTTCCAGCACCAATAGTAACTTGTGTGAACGGTTATTCTTCATTATTGCATGTCTTGTGAGAAAGAAGTGACTCCTCTGCGGTCTTCCCTCTGTGCCACACCCACCAAGGCTGCGTCAGCCCTCCAACATAATTGAAACTTGGGAAGTGCAGGCCGCCCTCCTGCCCGCTAGCTTTCCAGCCTTTCTTTGGATGCAACTTTAGCATGCGCTTTGCCAACATTAGTCTGTGCAGAAGGGAGCCCTGCCTTTAAGACTGGCAGAGAGGAGATGTGCGATTATAGCATAGGCAGAGCAGATGCTACATTAGCACTCACAGAGAAGAAACAGATTTGCAATTGGCATGCAGAGCCGAGATGTGCTGTTAGAATGCACAGACAGGATGTGGAGCAAACTGCACATCCCGTCGCTGCACAGGATGTGCAGTTAGTATGTGCAGGGATGGGATGTGCAGTTAGCATGTGCAGGGCGGGTATGTCCCATTAGCATGTGCAAAGAGAAGGCGTGTCGTTAGCATGCACATCCCCTCTGTGCACATGCGCGCACTTAGCTTGCATGTATAGAGAGCTGTCCCACTAGTATGTGCGCAGAGAAGATGCACCATTAGCAGACGAAAAGAGATGTGCCAATAGCATGCGCAGAGAAGAAATTTGAGGTTACTATGGGTAGAGATATGTCCCGTCAATGTGTGCAAATATCAGGCTTGCTAAACAGAACGTGTTCCATCAATACGTGAAAACTATGTCTGCCATTAGCATATGCAGAGATGTGCTCGTTAGCATGCGCACGGTGAAAAGGCGCAATTTACACATGCAAATGACAAATTTGCTCTTCAAATGCTAACAGCACACCTCTGAAAATGCTCATAGGAGATGTTCCTTTACCATGTGCACAGAGTACGTGTTATACTCGTTAGTATGTGTCAAGAGGAGATATGTAGCTAGCATGTTCAGGGAGGATGTATGCCATTATCAAGTGGAGTGATGTGCTGTTACTATGTGCTCAGACGGATGTGCCGTTTGCATGTGACGTGAAGGGCTCTGCGCAAGCCAGACAACTTTGATCTACAACTCTTTTGTCCGATTTTACATATTCTTTGGGTATATGTGTTGGATACGTTTTACTCTCTTGCAGAGGAGAAAACTCATTTTTACTCTTGTTTTTGCATTTATTCTCTAATTTGAAAAATCATGCGTAAAATACCCCCATCTCAAAATCTTATCTGGAGCACTACATGTATGACAAAACATTATTTACCTTGCAAAAGACCTTCTCATGTAACATGCAACCCCTCACCCCACCCTCCCCAAAAGACTGCAGTGGCACAACATAAAAACAACCTCCTGGACACATTGCAATACTGTGTTTACTTAGACTGGTTTACTCCTGATGCGGACCTGCGAGGTCCGCAAGAACAAATATACAGTGTAATATATGTACACATTTCATTGGTACAATATAAGGTACCGTAGTGAATACTGTAAACAAAAGGGCTTTCCCAAGTTAGTTGGCTTCTTTTATAATGGAGGACAAGCCATCAAATGAAGAAACAAGTGAGCAGTGACAAAAACACTGGAAAATAATGTTCACAAAAGGACACTTACCCAACAATGGGGGCACCTGTGAAGCTCACATTGCGAGTGCTGGCACAACCTGCATTTGAGAACACAAACAACGGTCAGGATTCAATGACAAGATTAGATGCAGGACAAGGATAAAGCTTAGAAGTGCAAGACAAGAGGGCTGCACGGAGACCCATGCCACAGAGCAGATGCGCCACTCTCCCCAAAGGGGAGATGCAATCTTATCTCTGCCATGCCATCAGCCCAATACGACCTCCCCTCACATAAACCACTGCCACAGCAGGCAGGTCGACATTCATAAGCCTCCTCGCCCCATGCTTCCATAGCTCATACATTCAGAGTCAGCAAAAACAAAACTACTCTGATAAAAAGAAAATTATCCATCAAACTTGCATTTTTTTTAAATCCATAACAAAATACAAAAAAAGTAGTAAAATGAATACATTTACATTTCAGATAAAACATTATATATATATAACAATAGGCAGATTAAATTCATCAACTCATTCCTCAATTTTAATGCACAACATAGGTAAGTTAATTGTGTCCAAAAAACCAAAGGGGGGTTGTCCAATAATACAATAATGGAATTATTTTCTGTGTCGTCTAAAACCCATTTGGTTTAACAACAACTTGAGAGTTTTCTTCCTAGTGTTGTAATTGGACAGAAGAATAGAAAGTGCAAAATGTCCTCCTGTATACCATAATTTAAAAAATAAAAAAAAGGACAGCCTTACTAATTTGCAAGATTAACATTGTTAGTTGACCACTTGCCCATCACGACCCTCAGTGGTAGTAATCAGAAAAAGTGCGTTTATTCCTTTAAAAGATATTGTGAAGTACTACTAGTGGTCAAAACGTCATTAGCACGATCCCACACTTTTCCCACCTCCATTTGTTCACGATTTGCAGACGGTATTAGTTAATATTCTTCAGAATCATTGGCTGTTAGTGCTGGGAGTGATTGTTGCATTCGTGAAACAACCAGAGCTATACACCAAACAAGGGGCCTAATTTTAGCCATAAAGACTAGTTACCCGGACCGCGCCGGGTAACTCGTTATTATGGCTGGTAGCACCCTGGGTTTACATCCCAGGGTGATAATGGCCTGTATTTCTTTGAAAAAACAGATTGGGACGAGCGGAAAATGTCAGAGAGGGTGCCGTCAGCTCAGAGGTTGCTTGAAATACTGGCTTTTACCGTGGTTCAGCCTGCATTCCCAGCAACCCAATTGACTGAGGCGCCCGCAAATAAGGGACAACCAAAAAAAAATGTGATAAACATTTACCTCAGAGGAGAGAACAGCCTTTATGAATGAATGAATGTGAAAGAGTTGCTCTATCATTAGTTCAAATTCTAAACCAACATGTTTCACAGGTTCTAGTCTTCTTTTGTCTTCTAAATAGACTAGACCTAGCTCACCATAGACCGGGAATGTGGGGGCAGAGTTCGGTAGACCAAGTAATGATTTGAGGAAACGATTTTCTTCAATTTGCAAGTAGGACACACCAGAAACCAAAAGCTGTCCGATATTTGGCAATAGATTTTACTTTTGCAGAATAAACTTTACACATCAAGTCAATCAACAGGCTGAGATTTGAATAGTCTGGCAAACCGTGATAAGCCCCCAATGCTTGTATGTTTGTTTCTTTGTTCGCTAGGTGAGACTCTCCATTCAACCTGCCACTAAATGTATATCCAAGTAATAATATTTGAGCAAACCTTGACCGTTTCTTTCCCAGTTCTAAAAACATGTAGTTCCATAGGTTTTTGTACATATTGATAATCCAAAAGTGCCGATTTGAAAGCGTTAATGACATGTCCATGTTTCCCATAGAAGCAGCATAAGCATTAATTAAATGTTGCAGGGAACATGGGTTTCTGGCGATAAGGAATGTATAAACACAGGCTAGCATTTTACATACTGCCGAGCTGGGGTCGGTACATCTGCTTCACATTCTACAAGATAGTTATACAGATGGTTAATATAAAGAGAAAACAATGGTGCAAGTACGCAGCAGTCCGAACACCAGTGCAAACTGCAAACCATTCTGTACAGTGCCCATTCATACCCGAATACACGTTTTGTTGTTGGTGTGTAGAAAGACAGAAAAGTCGGCATGTTAATTAAAAATCATCCGGGCTGCACATTGAGCCCAATCCCTGCCAAATATTGTCCCCGTTAACACTGGCTAATGCCGAGTGCACATATATTAAGGAAACAAAGAACATCACGTTTAAGATGAATAATGTTAGATATAACGAAGCACATATTCAGAGCCTGCTCAGCGTTACACAGTCCTTCACGGAATCCCAACTGAGTAGCAGCAAAGATGTTATGGCTATCGATCAATTTTGCAATCTGGAGAGGATTACCCTACCAAAGATCATTGTGGGTCAAGTAAGGATATGGGCCTACAAGAGATTGGTAGGTGTCTCTGACCCTTCATCTATATAGGGCAGATAACCGCTTGATTTCATGACCTGGGTAGTGTAGACACTGATCGCATTGAATTGAAACCAGTTGTAAAAACTCAGTCCAAACATTCCTAGGCTCTTAAATAAAGACAGGTAGGCCATCATTGACCCGGGACTACGATGAAGGACCACTTTCTTAGTGCCACCCTTACTTCTGAAACTTCAAGGGGCACTCTTGGGGCTACTCTAATTGGATACCAGGGTAAGAAGATAGACAAGAAAGGAGACTTGACGATTAGTTTTAGCATATAAATTATAGAACTGTTTAATCCGTTCAGTATCTTGAACATTCCAATCCACGTATTAACTTCAGACTGGTATCTACGGCCATAGGTTAGCCATTTGCCCAAAAAGTAATCATAATGCCTTTATTTGAAGAAATGTCATTTGCCATACATACAAAATATACATGTTATCAACATTTAAAAATTCATTAAACATATCGAATGCAAATAATTTGAGGTTATGATATACAATAACACGTGAAAATGGGCAAATCTGGTTAAAAGAAAACAATTTAAAAAACAACAATATGTTTAAAACAAATAGCCCCCTTTCTAAAAAAAAGCCTCTCGATCTTCATTGGTGTTTATATACAAAACATGTATCAGGGCGCTTGAATAGTTTTCGCTCCGATGCGCCAGGCACTATATGGGTCTATTGTACATAATGTGGCAAAATTCCTGTACTCTGTCTGACCAGAATCAAAGCTTGTTCTATGCGACGGATGTTAGCAACATTAAGAAATAGCATCAGGTATTTAGCCCGAGGTATCCTGTAACTAATACATTAAAAACATGAAACGAGCCATTGTTCATTTCCCAAGCCACATATTGAACAATCATCAGTGCCTTGATCATTCCATTTGAAAGTAACACACACGATATTGAGGATGTTGTCTTAACTTTAGAAGTAGTGTACGTGCAAAAGACGGATGGGTGGATTTTGTCCAAATATGGCTCAAATACCACAATTAGCTTTCCTGTCAAATAAGTTAGTCCAAAAAAAGTAGTGTAATGTGTCATTTATAAAGGGCCTGTTCCCATTGATTGGACTCAACGCGCTGTAGGGGAACGCCATCAGGGGACCAAAGTCCAAGGTATGGGAAATTCATCAGAGGAGTTAAGAATGCGTGTGTGCATTTTAACCAATACAAACGGGGTGGCCACGTTTCTGCTAGCTACCCATCTCAAGCTGGCATGTGGATGAGTGCTGTGAGGAAGTCTGGAGAGTACGCAAGACTCCCGAGTCCAGCTAGACCTAATATTTGTTGTGGGGGGTGGCTGTATTCTTAAGGCAGAGGTGTTGTGCAACTTGTCTTAAAGTAGTGTATGCAAGTGGATGAGCGTGGGTGGGTGGCCGTGCCTTCGGCTATCTTCGGTAAGCCTGGAGTGCGATATGTGCCCCTGTGTCCTGGCTGGTTTCGTAGATGTGGGGTGGATTCTGTCCTGTGGTCTGCTGGCATTTATTCTCTCCGTTGCCCTTTACCTTTCATGGCAGGTTCATTGCTCTCCCGGTCAACCTGCGAGATGGTTAAGTATCCCAAAGTGTGGCATGGGTTCGTCAGGATGAGGGGGAGGGAAAGCCATCTCTTGAGGGCCCTCCAGCAGGCAAGATGGCCCTCTATGGCAGATGCAAAGGGGGATTGTGCTCCAAATTGAGGGGGCTTGGACGGATAAGGAGGATTCCCCTATTCTTGTTGATTTGAAGGGAGGGAATCACAAGGAGTGCGGTGACCCATTGCAGGTTTCTGTTGGGTTGTTAACGGTTGAGTTTCTGTTGAAGGTGTTTGGGCCAGTCTTGTGGAGGGCACGGTGGGTGATGCATGTGGCTTTGAAGTGACTTGTAGCCCAACAGGGAGCCAATGGAGGATACGGAGGGCAGAATTGATGTGCTCTCTGGGGCAAGGAGGAGCCTAGCTGCAGTGTTTTGGACCCGTTGGAGCTTTCCCAGTTGATATACGGGGGCACCCAGGTAAAGAGAATTCACATAGTCTAGGCAGGATAACGATCGCCATGCTTTCAGTGGCTGTGAGGGTAGGCGAGGTAGGGAAGATGAGTCTCAGAATGCGGAGGAGTAGGTAGCAAGATTTAGACAGAGTTAATGTGGAGTGAAAGTGTCAGATCAGTATACATGGTACATCCCAGGTTCTTTGCTGCATTGGATGTGGCGGGAGGATGGTCAAGGGGTGGGTTTTGGGAAGACAGTGCTCCAGGTAAGATTTTGAGGTGGGAGTATTTTTCCCCCCATTTTTAAACTTTGAGAATAAATGGGATTTTAAGAGTAAAAATGCCTGTTCTCCTTTGCAAGAGAGTAAAATGTATGCACGTCCAGCCGACGTGTGCAAAAACTGTATGGAAATCATTTCTATGCGGCAGCTTTCTGCATTGTGACAGAAGACAGCTTTCATTATTTATCTAAGGTCTGGCCATTTGATCTCTCCTGTATAGATTTAAATGTTGAAGAACATAAACCTAGCCAATTACTTAGTAAAGCAAGCATGAATAGTATTGTATGCTTTGAGGTTCGATAGCAGAATTGTCTTTTGATGTTTAAGGAAAGTCCTCATTTCCTGGCGCTATTACGAGCTAATCGTATGCCAATGTTATGATCCAACAGTACAGAGGCAAGGACTCCATGCTAAATTCTATATATAATCTAATAGTCAAATGGTCATTTATATAGCGCTTTTGGCAAAGCGATGTACATAGAACATATTTATTACAATTATCACCAAACTGAAGTTGGTACTCCTTTATCAGCCTGGAAAGGAGGAAAGGCTGAGTTGGCCTTGCCAGGATTCGAACCTGCAACCTACAGATCATGCACATATTGCAGCAACGAGTGCTCAACTAGCTGTGCTATCTTATTGGCCAACATCCTTCAGAGGTCAGTTAACTGAGTATCGACTGAGGTATAATATTATCATTAACAATGCCTAGATGCTGGCCGAACCATGCATGAAGCACTACTTAAAGTTAAATACCAATCTGGATTATCACATGGACAGGTTTTGCCGAGTTTCTATTTCAATTACAAAAAAACTTAACTTCATTTGTTTGTTTTTGAACAGCGCTTGCATTTCCTGCAGTGTCAGGTTTTGGATGTTTTAATTGTAGTCTTGAAGATTTGAGAGGCTGGAACGCCTGTGATTGGTGTAAACTCACCCTTGAGCAAATACTCTGCTACCACTGACCATTTACAGAAATGTACCCAATTGACTGCAAGGTTGAATGGATGTAAACTAGATAGTGCTTAGTCATAATTTTACACTTTTTATAATTAGAGTGTAAATAAGTGTAAAATGTATCTGCCTTAGCATGATTATGCACAGCACAGGAACTCTGGAAAAAAAAGGATAATTTGTTACAACATATTAATTCTTAATTGAAATTTAGTTTTCCACCTTATTAATTTACAATTCTAAAATGCTAGAAAAATAAATACGCACAGTGCTTCTGTTTGCTCCATGAGCATCTACACTGAGCAGAACCTGAATGGAAAGAAACCATTCCTTTTATCAGTGTGAAAGGCTTCAGAGAACTACATTCTGTTTCAGAGGCTTTTATCCATGGCTTGCAATTACATCCATGTAGATAAAAATCAAAAGAAGCCTTCTGGTGTCTGTCAGGTAACACCTTTGCACTGCCCTCTGCTCTAAACTTGTGTGTAAACGTACAGAGGAAAATAATAAAGCTGTCATATTTACAAAATTTTCCTGCATAAAAAGGCCTAGTACGCACCTTATCTGGAGGCCTGGGAAGAGAGCAGTCTTCCCACAGATCATGATTTTGGTTTTTCTGAGGTTGAGGAGGTAGTTAGCCGTCATCCAGTAGTCTATTTCTGTAAGGCAAGAGGCAAGGTCGGGATGGGGATGGAAAAGGTCGTCAGGCTCTTGAAGATGATCTGGGCGTCATCTGTGTAGTTGTAGCAGATTAGGTCATGTGAGCGAATAAGAGCTGGGAGGGGGATCATGTAGAAGTTGAAGAGTAGGGGAGATAGGGAAGCACTGTGTGGAACCCTGTTGGTTACAGTATGGGGGCAGAGGTGAAGGAAACAGGGTGATTTGTTTTATGTTAGAAAGGAATGAGGAAATCCACCTTAGTGCACAGAGGACTGGACGAGTGCAAGATGAAGGAGGGGGAGGCAAAGGGGTTGGCTACGTTTCTGGTGCTCCATAGTGCCCCTCTGACCTTGGAGTTGGTTTGCATGATGGCTAGTCTGACGATTCATGGGATCTCACCACTTCTCCGCAGATGGGAGCTCTTTCCTGTGAGGTTAGGTAGTTGAGCCCGCTACGTGACAATCCCTCTAGGGGTGCCGGAAAGCGGCACCTCAGAGGGAGACACCCCACTCGTGGGGAAATGGATTCCGGTCTGTGATGGTCTCAAAGGCAAGGGGGTTAGGGAGTTCCCAAGACATTCTTGAGGAATTCCAAGAACCAACCGGAAAGCACTAGCTTGTTATTGCGATACAACCTCCTTTTCTCACTTAAGTCTCAATACTACCAAGATGAGGAGGAACACAGAGTGAGAAGTCCTCTTCCAAAAGTATTCAGAAGAGGAAGATTGAAGGAGTGATGCAACCTACTCCTTTTCAAGCCCAGACAGTACTGAGAAGAGGGGACCCCAAGGAGGCATGAAGAATACTCCATCGATAAACACGAAGGAATATGGCACTCCACCGGAGAAGACCCAGCTACAAGACATAAAAAGCAAGGAGGATGTCAATGAGGGGAGAACCCGGAGTGAAGCCCATCAGCACCAGGAGATTCAAAACTGGGAACGGACAACCAGCGCTTCTGTGCACAGTCTCCATTTGCCACGTTGCCCCATATAAACACATCAGCCACAGTGCTCGGTGCGTCGCAACCTTTTCCTTAGGTGAAACGATCCATTCCTGAAAACTTTTGCCTTTCTTGTTGCTCTGTTCTGGGCTTGCCCTTTTCCTCCTTGCTGGCTTGCCTGCCTTTTGGTCTCCCAGTTTTCTCCATTGCCGACCTTCCTTTCCTTCTTCCGTTGCCCTGGGCTTCCTGCTTGGCTACTTGCAGCCTCCTCTTCATTACCTTGCCCCGGGCTCATTCGACTTAATTCCTTTTTTGTACTCATCCGAGTATCAAGGCCTCCCACTTTCAGTGCTTGCACTGCCCGGTACCACGTTTATAGTAGGACAGTCATCTACTATGGTGCTGGGGAACTGCTCCCAGTTTCAGGCTGGTTATACATTTCCAGCCTGGCTCAGGGGATGGGATTCTACACTGCTCTCCCACCCGGACCAGATGGGTACCCGGGTTAGATTCCTCCGCTGGACTTAACAGACGCCTGTGGGATGACCATCCTGGGTCATATCTACATCGTTCCACAGGTATTCGGGAATCACATGGGGCAGAGCTTGACATAAAGGAGACCCTCTCTTCAATACGTTTTTGAGCAGTATTTAAGGTGAAATTGACCCAGAGAATTCCAGTAAGGAAACCAGTGCCTGGAGCTGCTACGTGCCCGATGATTGCCCATTTATCGAATTATAGGGACTCGTGCCAGTCCTCAGATTGGCACAAGAGAAAGGCCAGTTGCAGTTTGAAGGGGATACCATTCATGTCTTTCCAGACGTATCAGTTAAAGTTCAAGCCTTGCAGAAAACATTGTAGACGCTGAAACAATCATTGAGACCCAAGAGCATTAAATATTCAATGATGTTGCCCGCAAAATTCAGAGTGATGTAAAGACATTTCTTTGCATCACTGGATGCCGCCGAGGACTTTGTCAAATCCCTGCCCTCTAACACTCAAGGGTCCAACGGCAGGTCTGATGACAACGCTATGTCGACTCTCAGAAACACTTGAATCGGAACTGTAAAAATAGAGATCTTTAATAGCATCAAATTTGGTGATGGTTATCACTTCGCCAGTTGCTCTTTAGGGGTGTACTTTGGCTGATCTTGGCCGCCCGAATGGTGAGGTGAATTACACAGTTCTTTGGTTACAAGGAGGGGGTGAGAGGGGAATTATTCACTCACATGTTGGGATTGTCAGTGGGTGGAAGGAGGGGGGGGGGGTGGGCAGCCCTCCAGATAAAAGGTGCATATCAGGCCTTTTTATGCACTTAATTATTGTGAATACAACCCCTTTCTTTTTCCTATACATATCTATTAGGCAGACTATTCTTGGCAGCACCCCCAAAATCAAAATCATGGAGTTCACTGCTGACATCAAACTGGGATGAATCATGTTTTGTAACACTTTCTTTTATTAGTTATTTCATCAAGCTAATACTTTTAGAGTTTGTGAAGTGTAGAAGTGTAACACTTGGAAGTTAATTACTATATGCATTTTCAGTTTGTTCAAATGCTTTGAATTTCTCCGTTACGTTATTCAAGAATTTTGCATCACTAATTAGCTATGCACGTTGTTTTGACACGGTCACTGGAATTGGCATTTGTATTGAGCGGGATTTGGAAGGTTGGTGTACTACTACGTAAAAGTGTGTTTTAGCAAAGGCTACAATTTTATCTTGTTCACCCATCACTGCTGTTTTCAGTGGCTTTACTAGAGGCTGCTCTGCTGCATTTTCAGGTTTACCAGTGATCAGTGATTTGCATACGCATTTCAGACTGTTTTCTCTTTGTCTCACAAGTACATTATCAACATTTTCAAGCCATTAAATGCTGTTAATGTTTTAGTTTTAGGAGATTCTTCCAGCAAGCAGCTGCGTTCAGCATCTCTCGTGTTTTGAACTAGCAGGTTTATCAACCCACTGAATTAAATTTCCTGAAAGGCTGTCGACTCAAAGATTTGTAGGGTTGGGGCACCGGCAGTCCCATGCATGGCTTACCTGACATAACTGACTCGCCCCAAGCTCCATGCCTCTTTCAATTAATTATCCTAACATGAAGCAGGAGATTTGAGGCTGGTGCCTCTAAGGTACTATAGTTTTCGCAGTGCCACACAATAGTCAGACATGGGAGAATCGGAAGTTAGGAAAAGTGCAATACTGAGAGCAGGATGGCATGAAGACTACCACAGCAATGCTATTTTTCTCTCGCCGTCCACCAGTGTGCACAAACACCACCTGGAGAAACAGGAGGAACGCTTAGGCACTGTCCCTCTTCATTGAATTAGCTTCCTACTGAAATTTCCAAAGCATAGCAGCCCTGCTAAGAAATCTAGGTATGATGCCACTAAATGTGTTTTAGCCCTGCTGTGAACAGTTGACATAATAAAGGACTTGAGGTCTTGCAGAACAAAAATCATCCACTACCAACCCCCCAGAAACCTGTGATCGGTCTCATTGCCTCTCCCCGCTATTCCCCTTTACCACACCACCAAAGTTGGCTTCTCGGCTTTCTCCATCCTTGCCCCCCTACCTGGAACACTCTTCCTCTGCACAACTGCTGCACCACTTCCTTTAAAAAGGCCCTAAATACTTGCTATTTGCCACATTTCCCGAAACGCCTCCCTAAAAGCTCAGGAACTTAGAAACACTCAGCACCTGGCTGTGCCAGCTGTTTTAGCTGCAGCCCGGACCACACACACCGTCATTCACCTGGTTTTGTGGCAGCCTAGACCATAAACAGTCATTCGCCAACTAGGACACTGGTTTCCCACAAGCACCCCTAGCTGAACCACAACCCTTCATAAATGGAATGTCACAGTATTACTGCGTCACAGCACATGGCATGTGCGTGGGAAACAGGCAAATCTCCTTCAAAGTGTTGTGACAGAATCCCTTCCATAGCAATTGGACAGATTGGGATGCACTGCGGGAATTGTCATGGGAGGAGGTGGGCCATGACCCGTGCTCCCCTTGTTGCAAATAGTGGAGCAAAGACTGCCGCTGTTAACTGTTTGATCGTAGCCTCAAGAATCGACGGAAGAAGCAGTTTTCCGAGCAGGCATACAAACAACAAATCATTACCGAATTATGCTAGGTATGTATAACGCACCACACCGGTAGACACTGTCCGCAGGCATGGCTACATGCACAAATCAGAATACAGCAAGGATCGTTACAAAATGTGTTCATGCTGTTCAGATAATGCTCTGCATACTTACACCAGACTACGCCTCAACACCTGTGACATCAGAATGCAGCACAGACCTATGACAAATTCGGGCACACTTGAGAACATAGCTAGTGCCTAACACTCACACCATGTCCTGGCTCCTCTCGGCACCTATCCACATGCCTGACCTCATGGGTGCTCTCTACTGGAGCCTGGCCAGCCCTGCTAACCTCGGTGTGCTCATTCAACTGCAAGCAGCGATATGTGTTTAAGATGCAGATAAAAAGACTGATTTGTAGCAGAACTGACTTAACTTTCCAGAGGGCTAAGTGTTCAATGGTTCAGAACTCACACGGCTCATCAGTGCTGCCATGGTTGGCATACAGTGCAGGTAAACATTTGCATGAAAACAAGTTCAGCATCTGTGATACAAAACTGTAAATCTGCAATTTCCTGTCTAACTGCCAAAAGGAGGTTTGCATACATTTAACAGAAACCACCCCCTATTTTATAAGCTGAACAATATATGCAGATTGAAACTGAATTTTCAGCTTGTGTACAATTAATTATTGCTATGACAAATAAAAACAAGAGACGAAGAGCAATTACGAACCTAGGAAATACAGGACAACAAAGGGCAGAAGGTGGGGCAGATAGAACAGGGAGCGTAATAAGGAGAGAGAACCAGGAAGCCTAATAAGGAGAGAGAACCAAAGTAATACGATTTCAAAGAAAAAAGGATGGATTAACATCAGCAAGAGGCACTTGAGTTACAGTAATAGAGACAGCATAACAGAGGAGAGAAATAGCAAGAATAGTATTCATATAAAGAGTGGCACACAGCAATAGACCATAAAAGGCACAGCAACACTCAATAGCGAGAGGCAGAGCAACAAATTGAGAGCATCAACAGTAAAAGGGAGAGCTAAATCATGAGGAAGGCAGCAACAGTCAGAGGGGATAGGCATAGTAGTGATGCTGGTAGAGAAAGTGACTTTAGTTATGAACACCCAACTAGCTGGTATCTGGTTCTGTTTCTATAACAATTCTTTTTTTCCAAATTATTTTTTATTATTTTAAAAAGGTACATGAACTGGTAACTAGGCTATCCCCACTATTGCCCAGCTTGATTGACTCTGACCAATCAGGCTTTATACCGGGTAGACAGACACACGACAATCTGAGAAGAATAATTCACCTAGTAGAAAAGACAGGCATCACACACACCCGGCAATCCTGCCCTCACTTGATGCCGAAAAGGCATTTGACCGGGTAGATTGGTCAATACTATTCATAACACTAAATTGTATGGGATTTGGAGAACAATTCATAAGCATGGTAAAAGCCAATTATAACTCCCCATCAATTAGGATGGGCATAAATGGTGAGGTCACCGACAGGGTAGACATAACAAGGGGTACTAAACAGGGATGCCATCTATCCCCCCCCCTTCTCTATGCCATATTTCTTGAACCACTGCTAATCAGAATCAGGCAGTCAGCCCACATTACATGGATAGAAATGGCAGGCAAACAGCATAAAGTAATAGCATATGCAGATAATATGCTGTTGACCTTAGTGGACCCGGGGAGGACTTTAACCATAGCAATTCGAGAACTGGAGTCATTCGGGGCAATCTCCGGCCTCAAAATTAACAGGAAAAAGTCAGAGATATTAATCCGGGCAGGTGAGAGAACAGAAATAGAAAGGGAGGTTGCAACACTAGACCTAAAAATAGCAGAAAAGGGAATCAAGTACCTGGGTGTAAATTTGACACACAAGATAGACTCACTATATAGGGAAAACTATCCCCCAATTCTGGAATGAGTAAAGAAGGATCTGGAGCGCTGGAGCCCCCTGATGGTCTCATGGCGGGGCAGAATCCAGGTGGTAAAAATGCACATTCTCCCCAGAATTTTATACTACTTTCATGCTCTCCCAATCAAGGTCCCAAAATCATTCTTCAAAGCACTGTCCAAGGCGACCTCGAACTATATCTGGAACAGGAAACCCCCAAGGAACGCCAGAGTGACCCTCACAGCTCCAACCAGGGCGGGGGGAAATGTCCCTTCCACACTTCTGTAAATATTACCAGGCAGTGCAACTATGGGTAATGAAGGAATGGTTGGGGGACAACCAACAAACAGTATGGGTGACACAAGATCGGGCGCTAGCCAGATCCCCCTTGGAGGAAACCCTATAGAAAACAAAACATAGGCACCCTAATCTCTGCATCAGCGAGGTCATGAAGACCACCCTGGATGCCTGGGATGAACAAACACGGAGGGGCATCATGACCACGGTGGAAGCCCCCTTCACACCCATCTGTCGGAAACCCCCAATTTCCACCGGGAATGGAACGTGGTGCCTTTGAGAAGTGGGAAGCCGCGGGATGCACAAAAATAGGGGAAATGTTCCAAGACGAAGAAAAGATCATTCGAAGAGTGTAAAGCCCTACTAAACCCAACAGAGGCAGACAGGTACAAATATGATCAGCTCAGACATTGTCTGGCGATACCAGACGTCAAACAGGCGGCCACAAGGGACCTCACTCCATTTGAAAAGTACCTAATAACCAACTCGGGATCAAGAAAGTTAGTCTCCTCTCTATTACTTTATCAATTCCCAAGAAGAAGAAGTCAAATGGGCCTACATGATTAAATGGGCGAAGACCCTGGGGGAGGATATCCCGAAACATCAGTGGGTGGATCTGTGTAATAGCATCCCAAAAATGAACCGATCAGTGCAAAAAAGGGAAATGTGGCTAAAAATTGTAACCCCATTATACGCCGGAGAGACTTCACTCAATGTTCCAACACATGCTGGAGAGACTGCACAGAGGCAGGCACGTGGAAGCATATCTGGTGGGACTGCCAAGGGATTAAAGGCTTCTGGTCTGAAGTAAAGACGGAGATGAAAAAGATCTTGCCGGATGGGGAGCAGTTAGGGGAAAAAGTGTGGCTATGCGGAATGAAAGACCAGACGGCCAAGAAATTTAAGAAATCACAATGGAGGAGCTTCATGGGCCTACTCATTGCGGCCTGGGCGACAAAAGCACAAAACTGGAAAAAGCAAGAATCACCACTACTGTACACATAGCTACAGAAGGTTTGGTCACAACGGACCATGGAAAAAGCTTACACATACCATACAGGGCACAAAAGAATCCTTCACAAAGGAACGGGGAGAGGTTCTGGACTACTTGCAATCAGACTATATGGAGTAATGGTGCCCACACTATCAGAATATCAGACATATTTTGGACATAGACATTCCCAAGAGCAAAAGAGACATTGAGACGATCTTCTGGGGAGGGGGTGGGGGGGTGTCGAATCGATTACCAGTTATCTGTATTTGAAAATAATAAAATATAAGTTTAAAAAAAAACAAAAAAAAGGCGAGGTACTAAATCCATCCACAACACAAATATGTCAATGAGGGGTCTAATTATTTGGAGACAGTTAAGCATAAAGGTCATTAAAACACTCCCCAGGTGTTTTCATATTTATGATGTTGATCTTCACCAAAGAGAGTCACTTTCTCCCTTTGGGAGAGAAGCGACAAACTCAGAAACCAATCAACACAAGGGACAGTTTCACTTTTCCAGAATTTCAGGATGTCTTTTGGCAACCAATAATGCCCTGTATGCCCAGAATTGTGTTATCCAATTTGAGAAGGAAGTAAGCCCAATACGCCAACAAGTGGGTCTCTTGGAAGGAATAGGCCTAAGACCAAATCAAATCTCTGGAAAACACATCCCAAAAAAAATTGAAATTTCCTACATAACATATGAAGGGTGGTGCCAACATCACTTGTGCAGTTCCGGCAAACATCTGCACAGCATAATCTGCACAACCGCATCATCTGCACAGACCAATACAAGTAGGGGTTAATCTGCTGCTGCGTATATCGTAGTTCTAAATCAACCATATATTTAGCTGCTCCTGCAAAAGTGCGGTTCCACTCAATGTCTGAAAACAAACAGCCCAAATATACATTCCAATTATTTCTACCACATTGTGATGCTAGTGTAAACTCTAGAGGCGTTATAAGTTTGTATAATGTGGAAGCTGATAGAGGCATGGTTTTAGGTAAGTGCAGGATTACAGGTGGGGTGTGCATTGTATCATTTAAAGATGATAGAATGTTAGCAAATAGATCCCTCAGTACATTATAATGGGGAATATCTCCGGCTTTTAGCTTAGATTTAAAACATAGTACATTCAAAATGAAGCATATACAAACCATCATGAACCTGCCCAATCCTCCAAAGGCTCGCATTTTGCCAAGAAATCCATGGCAAAGGACAATTATTTTGAAGTGCAGCTCGATTTTTCCACAAACTAGAATCCGCAGAGATTAAGTATTTTTCCCCTCGAGTCACATTACATGTCTTCCATTCTTTTACCACATGTTTTATGAATGGAGGAGTCAAGTTGGCTGGCAGCCTTTTTCTGCAAAGAGAACCAAATCAATGGGCATGGGTTAAACAGCTTCTCTCAAGGTTAATCCAACCTGCACAATTTACCTGGTCAGGTATAATCCAGCGATGCAGAGTAAGCAATCCAAATGCAGAATAACATCTCCTTATATCAGGTTAGCCAAACCCCCTAAATGCACCCGTCTCTGAAGAACATCTTTTGGAATTCGTGTACAACCATTCTCTTCCCACAAAAATCTTTTCAAAAGCAGTTTGTTCGGGAGCAGTAATGGGATCATATTGAAAAAATATAACAATTTAGGAAGTAGTCATTTTCACCACATTAACCTTGCCCCAAAGAGTCAATTTTAATTTCTTCCATTTACAGCAGAGTCCGTCTATCTCAATAAGTTTCAGCCGAATGTTATTGATCAAGAGAGAGTCTACCTCTCTCAACACGAACACCCAGATATTTGAAACCTGAGTCAGTCGATTCCGCACAATCTATATTAAATAGTCCCCTATGACACGAAAGAGAGATTGGGAAAACAAAGGTCTTTGAGACATTCACCTTATACTTGGAGACATTTCCAAATCTCTGATAACAGGAGACCCTGGTAAGAGAGCAAAACCAGAAGATCATCTGCATATAAGAGGACCTTTGAATTATAGTCCCCAAATGGAATGACCATAATTTCCAGGTTGTTCCTTAACATAACCGCTAGAGGCTCAATAAACAAGGTAAATATCAACGGTGACAGAGGGCAAACCTGACAAGTCCCCTTAGGGATTTGGAAAAAAAAAATCTGAAATACAGCCATTAACAGTTATGGCTGCTCTCGCACCGCTATAAAGAGTTTGAGGAAACAGGACCCACAGTTAACTCTAAGCAAGAAGTGACAAAGGAAACCCCAACTCACCCCATCAAAAGACTTTTCAGCATCTATACTGATAGCTGCATAAGCGTCAATGTGTCTCTTGAGGTAGATGACATCAAGCAACTAACGTAAATTAACATAACTGTTCCTACCATATATACACCCGGTCTGGTTTTTATGAATGGTACAAAGAAGGGTCTGCCCCGACGTCTATAATATTGGGGTCTACTTGTTAAGTATAGTAGGTCTAGATTAATTGTCATGTTACAAAATTGCACAGGCATGCTGTAATGTAGTAATACTCATTTGATTTGAGAGATACAGACAAAAATAGGTGTGAAAGGGTACAGCTTTTTTTATTTATTTATTTTGCTGTCGATGCATTTCATAGTCATGCATTTACTTTGTTTTTGTGATTTTTTTGTAAAAAGATCCAGTACATTAAGGGTAGTTAATATTCACAAATCGATGTAACTGAGTATACAATAAAGTTGAATTCATACAAAGCTTAAAACAGTATAGTGCTTTGGAAATCAATGTGTAACCACCACCTATAGTGACAAGTGATAGTACAGGTACATAATACAAAATTCAACTCAACAGACAACAATAGATGGTATCGCAGTTGGTTGTATGTAGCCAGGCTAAAAGGGTGACCTAACACGTGGTCGACGTCTAGATCTAAATCAAAGGATTGGAAGGACCCAGTAGAGAATGGAGTGCTGGTCCTTAGACGTTTCGGCAAGATGCCTTCTTCTTGGGCCTGGAGTAGGTCTCCCTGAAAGAAAGTAGGGGGAGGGCTCTATTAGTGCCTGAGGTGGAAGTTTAAAAATTGAAGAACATGACATAAAAATCCATAATTGTGGCACACCACAGTTAGTAATAGGATAGAAGCAAGGGAAACACGGGACTGACCTGGGGGGTAACAAATTCGGATGAAACTTTGGATTGTTGTTTCGCGGGTGTGGAGCAGGGTATCAATTGGTCCTTGCTTGTAGGGGGCAGCGCCGGGCTGCTGTAGGCTAAGAAGGTAAACATACAAATACAAACACTAATCGCTTCGGCCCAGCCAGGCAAACCATGGGAATGGTCGACGAGGAGAAGGCAAAGACGGGGGAGAATGGGAAGGACTGGCAGCACCCAACAGGCTCAGGTTGGCGAACCAAAAGGCCCATCTGACCAAAAGGCGGCCCAGCACACGGACGTAAAGTGAAGCGCCACCTAAAAGTGAGAAGCCTGCAAAATTGCTCCGAAGCGCCTGCACGGAGGTAGGAGGTCATTAATCTTGGAAGCAGGGTCAGAGTACAATTCTCCTGGCCATATTGAACTGGGGGGAATCTAGAGGCCTTACATCCGTTGGTTCAGCGGAGGAGCCCATTAGGGGCCCAGGCCTCATACTCTCCCAGGATGAGGGGGGAAAGGGAAGGGAGGGGTGGGGAGGGGTGGGGAAGCATTCGAAGTACAGGAAAGCAAGGAACCAAAAAACTATGAGCAAAGATAAGCCACCTCCACAACTGGGTTCAAAGAAAACAAAAGGAAGTAAATTCCGTAGCAGGATACTGGGTCCATATGCTGAATCCCACCTCCTAGGGAGCAATGGAAGAAGTGAACATAATCTCGTTTAATGTCCAGGGACTAAATTCCCCTGCTAAATGACGATCGATTCTAGGCAGGCTCGAAGCCATGCAAACGAAAATAGCGATCCTACAGGAGACACACCTGCTCCAGCAAGATGAGAGAAGGATGCATAGTAGAACATTCCCTCTTCAGTTTTTCGCCTCAAGTCAGTCCAAAACGAAAGGGGTGGCAATTTTATGTAGCAGGGACTTGGGATACCATAAACAACATATCATGAAGGATCGGGAAGGCAGATACCTGGGGGTGAAAGGAACCATCGATGGCCAAATGTACACGATTATTGCAGTATATGTCCCCAACGAAAAACAGGACCAGTATATTCCCAAACTACTTCAGAAGGTCGGGGGATGGTGTGAGGGCAGAGTGATAATAGGAGGTGACTGTGTTATGGACCCAAAATTAGATAAAAACACTCCCCCCCCCCCCCCCCCCCCCCCCCCGACAGCTGCAGACCAGCGAAATAGACAAGCCCTGGGTAAACTTTTTAGAGACTTGGAGGTGATAGAGACATGATGGTTCTTACACCCAGAATGCAGGGAATACACACACTACTCGGCGGTACACAGGGGATACTCTAGAATTGACATGATCCTAGTGTCTTCCACACTGATCCCCCTATGTCAAGAAAATAGAAAATCGGGGTCCAATATCTCTCAAATCACGCCCCAGTGGTAACCTGCATAGAACTGCAGAAAATAACGAATAGGCCCCGCCCACAACGGAGGCTGAATGAAACAATCCTGAGGGACTTAGCGCTCAGGATTGGATATGGAGGAAGTCATAAGAAATTACTTCCTGGAAAATGACAATGGAGTGGTGGATTGACGGGTAGTATGGGACGCGGGGAAACAGTTGTTAGAGGTGAATTCATAGCTCAAGCAACGCAATACTACAGAGAGAAAGGCCTTATAACGCAGAAATTAGAAGAAGAGGTAAGAAGTGCTGAAAAGCTCCATAAGACCTGTCAAGACGCCCAGAGCCTGGCGAGACCTCAAAAAAGCTAGATCCAAACTAGAAAACCATATGGCGGACAAAACAGCGCAAATTCTACTAAATACTAAACAGTCATATTACATACACAGGGGGAAAGCAAGCATATTCTTGGCAGCCAAATTACGCAAACAGAAAGCGTGCAACTACATTACCCCGTTAAGAAACAGTAGTGGGGAATTGCAAACGGGAGATAATGAGAAACTAGAAATGATGATCCACTTCCACAAAAACCTACTGTCTAGTGGGAACCTGAACGCAGCAGAACAAGTGTCCTATTTGTCGGCCATAAAACTGCCACAGATTTCCGAACAGCAGAAAGAACAATTAGGAGCCCCTTTCACAAAACAAGTGGGTGACGCAATAGCAGCACTATCCAGGGGAAAGGCACCCGGCCCAGATGGTTTGGGGAACGGGTTCTACAAAGTGTTCCTTACCCAGCTGACAACCCCCTCACACGCCTTTTCAACCTAATTAGGGATAAGGGAGCTGTCTCAAAGGATATGGGACACTCGGTCACAATTCTTCCCCTAAAGCCGGGGAAAGACCTGGTGGAATGCTCCAGCTACCGCCCCATCGCCCTCCTCAATACTGATGCAAAACTGTATGCAAAAATACTCGCAAATCGGTTGCCGACAGTATTGCCCGAGATAATACATGCAGACCAGGTGGACTTCGTACGGGGAAGACACACTCAGGATAATGTCAGGCGGGTAAATGATATCATAGACTGGGGCACCAGGAGCGCCCAGAAATTCGCTATCGCTACACTTGATGCCACACGGGCATTCAACAGCATAGACTGGGAATACATAAGTCTGGTACTAGAAGGTTTCGGCTGTGGGCCGACATTTACTAAGATGGTTCTGGCTAATTACCAGTTCCCCATCCACACACCTAATTGTAAATGGCTACACATCAGAAAGTCTCAATATCCGGAGAGGTACTCGGCAGGGGTGCCCCCTCTCCCCCCTTATATTTGCCATGGCAATGAAGCCATTTGCCACAGGATTAGGGAGGACCCGGGTATTAGTGGGTGCGAACAGGGGAGACCCAACAGAAGATAGCCCTATATGCAGACGATGTTATGCTTTACATGGCAGATCCAAAGCACATGTTACCCAACATAATTAAAGAACTGCAGAGATTCGAAAAAACATCAGGGTTCACAATAAATTACGCCAAATCCAAAGCACTGAATGTAACCGAGGGCAGAGGGAACATAACATACCTAGAGGATCGCTACCCCCTACAGTGGGAAAAACAGTCCCTGGAATACCTAGGAATCCGCATCACTAGATCCACAAAAAACCTGCTCAAAGCAAACATCACTCCTCTTTGGAAGCGCCTGCAAGGAGACTTGCAGAGATGGGACCTCCAGGAATTAGCTTGGTTTGCTAGGATAGCGGCGATAAAAATGACCTTGCTACCCAGACTGCTGTACGTGGTAAGCTCCACCCCTTTGGTGATCCCCCCGAAAATGATTCAGCAACTCCAAAAAGCCGTGTTCAAATTTATCTGGGGGAATAAGAAGCCAATAATCCAAAAAAAGATCATGATGCGCCCAACACTTCTGGGGGGCTAGAGTGCCGGATATAGGGAGATAGGTCTTAGCGGCCCAATTGGCGCCAGCTCTGAAATGGGCAGGTAGTGACCCCCTCCCAGGGTGGGGGGTGGGAAATAGAACAGTCCGCGACCGACACCCCACTACGTGTGCTCCCATTCCTTAAGCCAAAAGCACGAGAGAGGGGAGGCATCCTATTGGAAGCGACAAAAACGACACTTCACACCTGAGACACGGCGATCCATGGCAGGGGGATCAAACTAGGTCTGGGTCCAATGTCCCCTATTATACACAATCCAGATTTCTCGCCTGGGCTCCAACAGAGGTTCTGGGATGGCTGGCAGGGAGCAGACGCAATGTCCTTACGAGGCTTATACCAAGATCATGCCCCACTCTCCTCTGATCTATGCAAACAAAGATTTGGCATCACCGAACAGCACAGATTCAAATATATACAAGTGCGCCACTGGATTTCGCACCCTGCAGTTAAAAGAGCCGGACTATGCCCCCTAGTAGGTCTAGAACTCACGATACGGGAGGGGGCACAGGGAAAAGGGATCACCAGATTGTACAAGTTACTAGATAAATCGCAAGCAGATGAAACCCTCCAATACATGAAGGACTGGGAGCGGGACATGGGGGAGGAGATTACTCAGGAAGAATGGAGTCAAATCTGGAGGAGGGCTCACAAACTATCCAAATCCACTGCAATCAAAGAATCAGCATATAAATTATGCTATCGTTGGTATCTGCCCCCAAGTAGAATACATAGAATGAACCCCACGTACCCTTCAGACTGTTGGCGCCAGTGTGGTGAAAGAGGTGACCTATTCCATATGTGGTGGTCATGCCCAAAGATAAAGGTGTATTGGAAAGAAATACTGAGCCTAATCAAAGACATAACAGGTGCAGACCTACCACAATCCCCCAAGGTCATTCTGTTGGGGGCAGTGGCAGAAGGGACATACGCAACTTCAGGGAACAGTGCAGCCCTCATCACCCACCTACTGGCTGCAGCAAGGATGACAGTCGCCCAACGATGGAAAACAGTGGAAGGCCCTACAGCCCCATGGTGGTGGATGAAAGTGTGGGGAGTTATGGCGATGGAGAAAATTTGCGCCACAAAGTCAGGGACATACCTGAAATTCCTAGCCATATGGGATCCACTTAAGGATTATGTGGGGGAGAGGGAGGTCCAAATCTTTAAACCCAGGTCTTTAAGAAACATTCACATCAGATAATGACAGCAGAAGACATTGAGGAGTGAGGAGCTCAGGAAACAGCTTCGCTTTGGTTAGAACCTCGATTCAGTTTGGTTCAAAATTACTCTAAGGGTAGAGGATGGGACAGGGCGGGCGAGGGTGGGGACACTTGGAGGGGTTGGGGGAGTTGGAAGACAATAATAGTTTCAAGGCCAAAGTTCGGGTAGGTCAAATAATATCTTTACACAGATGATAATGGTTGTAATACTGTTGTAATCGAAAGCTAATTGTTGTCTTATGCTTAAAATGAACGAAAATAAAGTTGGTTGAAAAAAAACAAATACAAACACTAGTAATCTAGCCTTTAGCACCTAATATTTTGCCAGTAAGATGCATACATGAACTAGGTAAAAAAGCAGTGTATGAAGAAAAAATGTGCTCACCTTCCTCAATACGCTCACAATGAGGAGTCAATGGAGGTGGGTGCCGGCTTTAAGTATGGCATCTCTGAAAGTATGAGGGAGCAAGTAGTGTGGTAGGAACTTGGATCCCAAGGTGATTTGTCCAAAAACAACTTTCCTGCTGAATTGAGAAAATGGCACAAACGAAATTAGTCATGGGGAAGAGGGTGTATGCAATGGCCTGGTACTAAGGGCTAGGTAGAGGGTTACCTGGATTTGAAGTCCATGGTGGATTTGCAAATAATCCTAAGGAGCCGTGATTGCCAACTGCTGCCAGGGCTCAGTGTTTAAAAATAAAGCAAGGGGCCGAGATGTGTGGCAGGGCCGGCCGCGCATGCGTGAGGAGAGTAGTGTTATTGAAGGTGCACCACTACGCATGTGCGGGCGAGAGAAGCGGTGTTGCTTCTGAGTACGCATGGAGAGCAGTGTTGGAAGTGCTTCACCTATGCGCATGGCTGTGAGCAAGAAAGGTCGTGCAAGTATACGAGTGGCGTTGAAGTGGCCATGGAAACCCGTTCGGCGCGGGCTAGTATTAAGCACACACTGGAGATAGACAGGATCTATGATTGGCCTGGATAAATGGGAAGGCCATGTAGTGCCACGGTTGTACACGTGACATAGGGCAAGAGGTTAATGTAAATGTACAAACGGCGTAGTTTTCGCTATGGACGTCCATACGATATTGAATTACTCGGGAAAAGGACAGGATCTAAGTGTCCGTGTCAATCAGGGTAATCTATATAGGTGGAATGCCCTGGGTGAAATTGTCCCGGAGGCGAGGGGGACATAGGGCTGTGCTCTCCCTAATAAGGTGACTGGGCTAAATAAGGTTGACTGTGCTATCCCTAGTAAGGTAAAGGGTGTTTCTGCCAGTCAGGTAGGGATGGAGTAATGGAATGTCAATAACAAAGACACGTGTTGGAAGACCCTATGGGTTCACAGAGATACAAGTAAGAGCTGGTCCCTTATGTGTGTGGTCAGACAGTGGCAGTTGGGGGGAACTGGGTTATCTGCGGTACCTGGTAGGTTCTGTTGCACCGAGTCCCTCTGAAGTGCTTTTCAGTTTGAAGATCCACCAGGCCTCTTTGTGATTAAGTGAATTGATGGCATTGCTGTTGTTGGACACAGAGTCTGCTATCCAGCACAGGATGTCATCTAGGCCATGATGGTTTTCTGTATAGTGTTGGACCATGGGTGCTGTTAAGGATTTACATCTAATCCGAGATCGATCTTCTCCTATTCTTTTGTGGATTTGGCGAGTGGTTTGTCCTACATAGCAGAGACCACAGGGACATTCAATTATGTATATCACGTTTGCTGTTTTGCAGTTTGTGAACTTTCTTAGTTGCCAGTCTTTTTCCCCCCGATTTTGAAGGAGTTCATTTTCTTGGTGAAGCGGCACACTGCATGTACCGCAAGGGTGGTGGCCCTTTATTTCACGCATGTTCCAAATCGTTGATCTTTGCTTTTTGTTCACTAATCTGGCATGTGTTAACATGTCTTTGAAGTTTTTTGATCTTTTCAGTGCCATCCTGTGTACTTTTTCTTCTGGTAGGCTCAATTATACTAAGGGTCAGAATGTTCTCAATATGCCTTTGAGTTTAGTAGTGTCAGTGCCAAAGGTAGACACAAAGGTGAGGGTATCTTCATGGTTAGTGCTCACCAGTTTGGGTGTTAGCAGGCTTTCGCTCAGTGTGTATTTGGCTCTTTTTGTGGTTTTCTTGATGTGTTTTTTGGGGTAACCTCCGTCTTTCAGTTTACTTTGTAGAACCTTAGCATGTTTGTTATATTGGTCCAATTCTGTGCAGTTACGTCTTAGCCTCAAAAATTGGCCATATGGAAGATTGTCCCATAGGTTCTTCGGGTGATGGCTGTTGTAATGGAGCAAGGCGTTTGTCTCCTTAGTGAAGAGGTTGCATATCAGGGTCCCGTTCTTGTCAGAGATGGAGAGGTCGAGAAAATTGCTAGTAGTGCTGCTGCTTTGCATGGTAAATTGTATTTCTTGTGTTTTGGTGTTGAGCCAATTAAAGAAATTGGTAAGGCTATTCGTGTCTCCTTTCCAAGTTAGAATGACATCATCTATATATCTATACCATGAGGTAATTTTGTCTTGAAAAGGGTTAGAGATGTTGAGGACGTGGAGGTGTTCAAATTCAGCCATAAAAATCACCACCAGGCTAGGAGCGAATGCTGCTCCCATGGCCGTACGTACCACTTGTTTGAAGGTAGAAGTTGTCGTCAAATTTGAAGAAGTTGTTGGTTAGAGCAAGTTCAAGAAGTTCCACAATAAAGTTAGTGGGCACTCTTCTCTGAAGCATAAAATGGGTCAAATGATGTCTAATGCATTCCACTGCTGCTTCTTGTGGAATACTCGTATACAAACTTACTATATCCATGGTGGCTAGAAGTCCTTGGTCTTTATTGAATGGAAGTCCTTCAAATTTTGTGATGGTCAACATCGTATCTCTCAGGTAGGTTGGTGTTTGCTGGCTAAGTGGCTTGAGAAAGTGGTCTATAAACTTACAGATGGGTTCAAGTATAGAACCACAGCCTGACACAATGGGTCTTCCAGGAGGGGTTTGTCTGTTTTTATGGAGTTTTGGAAGGGCATAAAAAGCAGGAGTTCTGTTTTCTGAAGTATTGATGAAAGTTTCTTCTCGGTCTGTGATCCAGTCTTGTTCTAGTGCATATCTCGTTATTTCCTGGATTTTCTGCTCGATTTCTGCTGTGGGGTCTTTGAGTTTTTTTTTTTATAGTTTCCTCCTTCATTGAGTAGTTCCATTACCATGTCTTTATATTGTTTAATATTCTGGATAACAATCCCTCCGCCTTTGTCGGCTGCTTTTATGATCAGTTGTTCATTCTCAGATAAAGTTTTCAGTGCCTTGCGTTCCCCTATGGTAAGATTGTGTCTTATATGTTGAGGTTTTGTTTGAAGTTTTATTACTTCTTTGATGATACATTTCTCGAATCTTATCAGGGATCCCCGTATCTCGTTTTCCATTGAGTTGAACGTGGATTTCACCCTTAAGCCTGTGTCATCTAGTTCTGGGCAGAAGTCTTTTTCGTTAAAGTATACTTTTCTTCTTATACTTCTAAATAGATTGAATAGTTCTGTGTCCAGTTTGAACCAGTCTGTATGTACAAAGGACAACCCTTTGGGTAAGGATGGAGATTTCGTCCTTGGAGAGGGTCATTCCTGATAGGTTGAATATTGGGATTTCGGTTAGAACCTGCGGTTGGACGACCTCCTCCTCTGGTTGTTTTGTCCCCACTGGGGGGTAGTTGAAAAATTGCATTGCCTGTGGATGCGGAGGTGGTCCCCAGTATGCTCCTCTGGGGGCCATTTGCCCTAGAAAAGGCATCTGATGTGGTGGCTGGAGTTGGCCTTGTTGTCTATTTCTATTTCTGGTTGGGATCGGGTCTCCTGATGATGAATCAGAACTAGGTGTCTGAGAAGGAGACCCATTTGCGTCTACTCTTAGTAGCAGGTGTTTGATTCACCAGTCTTTCCTTTTCCTTATTGTCTTTGTAATCAGCTGCGAGGTACGGGTAGACTTGTTCTATTTTAAAATTGTTAATATCTTTTGCCAATTTTTTATGTTTCTTCTCCAATGTAATGGAAGCAAATTCTTGGAAGGTTTTATCAATTTCCTTGAGTTTCTCTCTGGCATTGGTGATGGTGTCATCATTCAGAAATGTAGACTCTTCTTCTTTGAGATCTTGTTGTATTTTCGTGTGGATACGTTGTGCTGTTATGGTGAGAGCCATTAGGGCCCTGCTGCATTTTGTTGAAATTTTGCTAAATCCCTGCATGTAGTCCTTGCTTTCTAAGAATAGTGCAGGTTCATTTCTGACTAATAGGCCCATGGGTACAAGGTTAGCTGGGAGATATTCCCTGAGAAAGTGTCCATGTACTTCCGTCCGGAAGCATTTTTTATTTAAATTTAATAGTACATCTCCTGAGGCTGTGGAGGCTATGTGTTGCTGTGCTCCTGCCATGTTGAAGAGGGAAGGCCCGTCTATGATGTTGTCAATTTCTTCCTCTGTGAAGGATAGCATTTGGTTCATGTTGTCGGTGTGGAAGGTGGATACCCGGTAGGTAAAGTGGCGTGTAATCCCTTGCTGGGTGTAGAAGTCTGGGGGCCTAGAAGTAAGTTTTTATGAATGCCAGGACCTGACAAAAGGTGTTATAGAATTCTATTGGGACCCTATCAGGCTCAGGGCACTTGTCACTTGCTGAATTTCCAATCGAAATTTCGATTTCCGGAACTATAATCTCTGCATCTAGATCTAATCGATCTTGTTCTCCTAAACATGACATATTCTCTTCAGACACAAGTCGATCATCTCTATGTAGAGAAGCATTAGTGTCGGAACTCTTCACATATCTGTTCATTTTTCCTTAAAATATCACCTCCCCCCACCCCCAAAAACAACAGAGCACTTGCCCATTACTCTCCTTATGATTTAAACGATTCGCCAATAATGCTCCCAATCTCTCTCCCCATTCCCAGAACGCTTGTCTTGAATAAAATACATAGTCTCTGCCTTCAGGCGAAGTTCAGAGTCTAAAGCATCTTTAGCATGGGACAAGACCCGACATTTTCTTCACTAGGAATATCACAGTAATGTCTCATAGCCGTCCTATATGCATCTTCCAATTTAACCATAGTTTTCTCTCTTTCTCGCTTCTTATAGGAAACCAAACTGATATTTTACTGCTGATGGTGGCTTTTAAAGCATCCCAAACTGCTGACAATCAATTAAATTCAGATTATCAGTCAGAAACAGATTTCCCTCTCAATGTGGTTGCCAAATTCTGGATCACGGAGTAACTGTATTCATTCGCCATTGCTGCTTAGATTTCAAACCACCCGCAGATCCATTTAATGGCAACTCAAAGGGGCATGGTCTGATATCACAACATCCCCGATATCAACTCTACAAAAATCTCCACAAAGATTCTTACTAATCAAACAAAAGTCAATACGTGAAGATGTACTGCGAGGGGCAGAGCGGAAAGTGGAACATTTACTCCCATTATTAAAATCATACCAAATGTCGCACAAATCCCACATGTTTAACAATCTCAAAAGACTTCTCCTGCCCTTGGCTTCAGCATATGAGCTAGTCTAGTTGGATTTGTCTAACCTAGCTTTAAGTGGTGTTTAAGTATCCTCCAATTATCACAACCGTACTGCCCAGCTTATCCAGGATTACATCTATTTTTTCAAAGAAGGCCGCTTGATCTACATTGGGTGCGGAAATATTCAAGAGCGCGAGTGCATAAATATTCTAGAGCGTCAAATATACTTCTTCTATATATAATTTAAGCCCAACAAATCTCCCGAACAGGATCAACGTACGCCCCTTCAATCTTATATCTCAAATCATTTCTAAACAGAACAGAGACACCACGAGAGTTACTGGCAAAATAGCTAGAAAATCTTTTACACATAAATTGTTCAAGATGTAACCTGCCTGATCTTCCGTTAAATGAGTCTCCTGTATGAATAGTCTACTTGTTTATAAATAAAAAAAGACCATCAAGATCACTCTCCTCTTGAGCGGATTAGTTAACCCCTTTAACGTTCCATCTTACGAAACTCAAGCACATGGCCACTGTTCCAAACATATCAAAATATTTGTATAGACTAAGTTGCCCCAGCACATATCACCAGACAAATGCATAAAACGTAAAAAGTTCTGCAGAACAGCGGCGCAGCATGAAACCCCCCTCCCCCACCCCCAAGAGCTCACCCACAAGGAACATAAACAAAAAAATGAAAGGAAAATGTGTTGGTTGCAGGTCTAAAAAAAAAAAAATAATAATAATAATAAATAGCTGCACAAATGGCTGTGAATACAAAATATTGTGACAAAAATGCTGTGATTTTGCCACCACAATCATGTAAAGGATGCGGGGGAAACCCCTGCAACCCCCAGACCCATACCATTTAAGGGGAGCTGGGTACAACCCCGAACCCTTAAATGGTATAATGGGATACCCATTTACTGGGTCAAACCACGGCAGTTTTGCTGCGTTTTTTTTACCGGCGGCGTTTTTGCAGCGATTTTATTACCTGACACCTAATTGCTGGGAAAAGAAAGAAATAAAATGAAAAAAGAAATTGATGCAGGAAAAGACACTAAAATTGATTAATTGGATAAAATGTTATAAACTCTTGAAATGTGGTCTTCTACCTACTAAACTAGAACCGGTTAACCAAGAATAGCAGAGAGGCAGCCGCATCTACCCACTAATACATTATTAAATGGCAGGCGCATCTTAATGCATCAAACAGCAGTAATCGCAATTAAACTTTCATCTTCAGAAAGAGTTAAACTAATGAGTTAAAGGCTAGAATCCCCATTTAATTATATAAATAAATCTAGTAATTCTTAAGCGGTCCTCTGTCCTCATGTCATGAAGAGGCAGCTGCATAGCACACACCTACCAGTTATTGTGTCAGAGGGTAAACGATTTGAAGCCAGATAACATGATATACAACTGTTTTGTTTCAAGTATTTTCCAAATGTTTAACCACAGGGTTCAAAAACTGAGAGGAGCTGGGAGCTATTAAGCTCCTGCGTGTAGCCTAGAAGATCCTGGTTAGCTTGAAAGAAATGGCTACCAGGAGCTACTTTTGACTCCCAAGGCCAGCTGATGCAGAACAAACTACCTATGTGACATTAACTGTGTATTTGGGGCAATATATAAATAAGCATTAGGACACATCTGTAAGACATTTAAAGGATAAGGGGGTCACAAACAATGGACAAGTTTGCTTCTTATGTGGAAGATAGATTTATGGAACGATATGTACCAGCTCCTCGTTCCCGTGTGGTAACTCCTGTTCACTGGTTAAAGCTGGATACCCAGGAGCTACTTTCATCTCCTGCTTATCCAATCTTAATTTCGATCCCTAAAATTCATGCACACATTGGGTGGATGGCCAAAAACGTTTACTCACTTGCAAAGGCGAACACTAAAATTAACTCGTCAACTCTCAAAATAGGCAGTACAATACTCCCACATCAAAATCCTATCTGGAGCACTGGGTATGGTGGTCTACAGTTCGGAAAACTCAATGTTTACTGGGTATGGTTATGTCACTAAATTCGGCAACTCATCACACAAATACACGCAGTTTGGCAGCCAGGGTTTTTGGAGGGGTGGAATAACCAACCTCATGCGTAATCGTAGGAAGTTATCTGAGAAGCAAGGGACATATCTGGACTATTTGTATAAGGTTGTTCGAAGGCTACCACAATGTTACATAAGGGCCTAGTTACAGTATTTTCTTGGAAAGTCCGATGGGTGAACTAGCCTCATAAAGCAAAGAAAATCCTGTAATATCTAGACAGGCACCATTCAGGAAATGCATCTTCATCCCAGGGATGGATCATATTATGGAAAGAGATGGGGGTGTCACTGATATTTTTCATCTTTCCCTTCCTGTGCTAGAGTGGTTTGCATTTGAATACATAGGTCCTGAGGGGTTCAGGATGATTGACTCTTGAAAGTAGCAGGGATTATTCATGGGCAAACAATTACAGTGATTAATAGTTATGCCCCTAACAAAGATAATGCAGAATACATTGAAGGGATCGCTGCCCATAAAGCGTATTGAAGGCTAGAGAGACAGTGATTGTTAGGGGATGTGATTTTAACATGGCATTGGACACTAGACTGGACAGATCCTTCTCGAAGCCTAATGAAGGCTGCCAACAGAGTCAAACAACTGTGGAGTCTGCATGTTTGGAGAGATAGGAATCCTCCGGTGCAAGACTATGTTTTACTCGTCAGTACATGAAACCGAGACTTGCATGGATTATTTTTTGATATCCAACAGTGGAGCTAGAAGAGTGAAGAGTGCTATCCATGTCTGCACGTTATCGGACCATGCTCCTTAGAATCTCACTGCATGTTCCCCACTCAGGGATTCCTAGCCTATGAATACTCAAAGCGGATTCACTCACGGATCTGGCCTCTAGGGCTTATTTGCAGGAGGAGATTATACATTTGAGAACAATAAAGGCTTGGTCCAATCCCCAGCTGTCATTTGGGAATCCATTAAATGTTCCATCAGGGCAATGTGTGTCTCCAAAGAAGCAAGAGTAATACGAACTATTCGATCGGACCATACCCGCTTGGAGATCAGACTCAAATAATTGGAAAGGGAAACCTACGAGACCCAACAGCCCCTGCTACTGGCAAGTAGGGCTGGGTGATATATATCGATATAAGCCGGTCAGATAGCACAGCGAGTAGAGCGCTCGCTTTGATATTTGTGCAGAGCCTGCTGACGCAGGTTCGAATACCAACAGGGCTAAACTCAGCATTCCAACCTTCCGAAGTCAATAAATGAGCACCACACACCGCGGGTAATAATAAGCAGCGCTCAGATGCATGAGGGTTCGAAGCGCTATATAAATGCTACATTTTATTTTCAAAAGCGATATAGCATTAGAAAATAATCAACGTGTACATATGAATGTTACCCATTAAATTAAGACTATGAAATCAATATGACAAAATGTCACTTAACGCCTACCTCAGTGCATAGCCTATGTGTTTCCTGCTTGCATTTTTTTTGTTATTAGTATTGTCATTATTATAGAGATTTTGTCCATTTGAATCGATTGCAATTTTAGGATGAGGTTAACTGACAATGTCAGAGTTGCGTTTTGCATTTACTGTTCAGTATTATTACAGTTCGCATCTCACAAGTAGTTTGCTTACAACTGCGCATTTAACCCACATAATTTTGAGAAACAGTGTATATTCCCATTCAGACCAAAAATATCGAGATATAACATGGTCCATATCGTCCAGCCCTATTGGCAAGCTTGCAAGAAATGCTACAATAGTTTAAAGAGGTGGCACAGAGTGAATGTAAGTATTTAGAGTCGCAAACAGGGTCAAGCCAGAATTGAGAAGGTCAACGGTCTAGATTCATTCAATTTGGCACTCTATAGGGGAGCCGCATTGTATAGACAACGAGATTATGAAGACGTTTGTCCAATTCTATACTAAAATGGATACATGGACATTACAATAGTCCGGATGGTCTGTCTGCAGATTTTTACAAAGCTAATGCCAGATAGTTTAGTTTATTATTTTATAATGCGCTCCAAACCCAGGGGTAGCGGGCGCAGCAGTCACAAGAATACTTAAGTTTAGGTTACATACAAAGGATATATACAGAAGATGCATTACATGTATTATTAACGTGTTTGCAGTACATATATACAAGAGATACAGGATGTGGGTACCTCACATCACGAGGGGCAATGAGATAGTCTCAAGTCCGGTTTCAGAAGTATCACGTTGATGGTATGCAATGATCCGGGGCCTAGAGAAGGCCACATATCTTCTTGAAGTCTATAATCATGCAACCGAATGTGGTATTTTGCACGCTACGGTAAGAGGCCGTGATTACATTGCTCCTTAAAAAGGAGAATAAATGCTCTATGAACTGCTCGGCTCACAGACCAATATCACTCAAATGTGGCTCACCCAGATAATGCCAAAGTGTGTGCTAGGGGACCCGTCAGCATTCATACTGGGAAAATCTACATCCTATGGTCTTTGCTGCATTTTTGCCCTTATGCATATCCTGAAAACGGCGATTCCCCGAGAATCACAGCCTTGTTAGATACTTTGCGTCTAGTAGTCCTTGATGTGCAGAGACGGGCTTGTTGGAGCAGCTAATGTATTGCACTAAGAGGAATTTGTAGGACTGGCTAGTGCGTTGAGCTTGGAGGGGTTGCGGGGGTGGCCATTGTATTCCACTTGGATGAATTGGAGGGTACCATGGTGATGCAACTGGATGAGCTCTGAGGACACACTTGGAAGACCTTTGAGAATAGCCAATGCACTAACCACCCTGTTCTTGCTCCCCTCCAACTCCCAAGTACTATACAAGCCCTATTGCTAGACAAACTACACACAAACATACAACCAACCAAAACTAACATTTGCATACAACAAACAACCTAGACACTGGACCTTTTCCCTACGGATATAACAAGTCCGTGTGCACGATCAAAACTGCCAGCCAAACTACACATGAAACACACACACACACACACACACACACACACACAAAATAAACACTTGCATACAACAAACAACCCAGACACTGGGCCTTACCCTAAGGATACAACAAGCCAGAACGCGCAAATTAACTCATCAGCAAGCCAATAAACAGACACCAGTTTCTCCTGGTTCTGGATCTATCCTATCACTCTTCCCTCACTAACCCTCCCCACCATCTTTCTTGCAGAGCACGCAAGTGACAGGAGACCATGCCAATGGTAACGGTGGACAGTATAAGACAACATAATATACCGAAAAGGCCTTGGACTTCATTGAGTGGCCTTTTTTCGTTTACAGTACTTTGTAGAATGGGAGCTGACCTTTTTTCATACCTTTGGTTACACTACTGCAGAATTTACCTATTCCTAGATTTAATATTAATGGGATGTAGTCAACTAGGTTATCATTGGGAAAGGGTACAAAACAAGCTTGTCCTCCTCTCCATTACAGGGTTCGAAATTGAGGGGAGCTGGGAACTATTTAGCTCCTGCTTTTAGCCAAGAAGAGCCCGGCTAGCGGGACACCAATCAGGAGCAACTTTTGGCTTCCCAGGCCTGATGGCGAACGAACATCTATTTGAATTTAATGCGTTTCAGACGATAAACATTAGGACACATATATAAGACATTTAAAGCTTAGAAATAAAATCGGCAAAAATTATACATTTTCAGATTATATGGAAGTTAGATTAGCAAGAAAACGTGCCATCTCCTAGTTCCCTAATGGTAGCTCCGGGTCACGGGTTAATGCTGGATACCCAGGAGCTGTATTTTGCTCCTACTTATCCAACCTTAATTTTGATCCCTGCAATATTCATTGGAATTGCTGTACAACCCCTAGCAGCACTGGTGAAAGAGTGGCATATACACTGAGGCATACAATGATAGACGCACAGACTGGTCATCTTGTTGTATGCAGATGATTTAACATTGTTTATTGAACACACCGAGCCTGTAATGAGGGATATTTTTTAATTCCAGGAGTATTCTCGTTTAAGGATTCATGCAGCTAAATCAATAACATTTCCTAATAAATGGGACATGAGTGGAATTACCACTGGGTTTCCAATGACAGGCTCAGAAGACAAGTTACCTTTGAATAGATATAGCAAGGTGCCCTGGGATACTTTACCAACTATGATGTTGTATTGGATATAGTGTACGGTATTGTAAGGAAGGTGGGGATGTGTGGAGTCCACTGTGGCCATAGCCATCAGTGGAGGGCTAATAAACCCTGGCGCTGCAGCAGGCTGGACCCCTGGACTACATTACCCGTGAGGCTGGGGGCCAGCGTGAAGTGCTGCCACCCCCCCTGCCGGTTGCCGATGATTGTAGATTGGCGGCACGGGCAGAGGGGAGGCAGAAGAAGCAATGACCCCCGACTCTCACTGCATGACAGTCCTGGGTGCGGCAGTGAAGGTTGAGGTGGTTGAGGCGGCTGCTGGTTGCTCATGACCCCGGGCGTGGCAGTGAACTACGCAAGCAGCACAGGACACTGGTTGGTACGCCAGTCGCAAGTGCAGCTGCACAGACTTTGAGGTCACGCTGGAGTAGAATGCGACCGGGCGCCCCACAGGGCTCCCAGGATTCAGTTAAGTAGATAAGAAGCAATATGAATGTTTGTGCACGATTACCACATGTGAGGCTACAACATGTGGCTGCGTTAATAAGAAAGTGCAACTTTTACTAACAAACTGTCTGGTTCCCATTGTGTATCAGTTAAAAGGAGGCTCAGGGCTTGAGACCAGTGTGTAGCGCATCTTAGGTTTTAGCCTTGTGGGTAGTGTGGGCTGTAGTCTGTTCGTTTCCTTAACTATAACTGTTCAGGCAGCAGGAAATGTCCCAATACAAGATGGTGGCCTAGCTGAAGAGGAATGATTGGTCCAGTGAACATTGTGAGTTAGTTTGGAATCTCTGAAGGAGTTCTAAACGGCCTTTCATTCAAGTCAAGTCCAAGGAAGGTCACAGCTACATGAGGCTCCTGAGAAAGTATAGAGAAGCTGAAGTCAGAACAAGGTACAAAGAATCTACTGCCAGAGAGAACCAGTGAATGAAAACTGAGATAAGTGACTTTTGAGATTTGAAAAAGAAAAGCCAAGTTTGGAATGACACGTTATGGAAGTGTTCATCAAAATCCTAAGACTGTATTTTGTTGAAGTTAATGTTTACTTGACAAGTGTGAATTGTAAAAGTTATTAGCCTAAGCAAATGCAAGGCGGATCGAGCGTGCGAGGAACAGCTGTTGAAAGAGACCTCCAAATGAGGAAGCCATACGTGCGTGATAAACTGCCAAATGTAAATAGAATTTCAAGCGTGTTGAGCTTTCCATTTGTTTGTGCTTTAGAGGAAAGGACCATAAGACGCATCTCAGCATCATTGCATTTGTAGAGAAAGACCAGCGGCGTATGTTCTGAGAACTCCAGGAAAGCTGTGCAGCAAGAAATCGTGAGGGAGACATAAAAGAGGCGGAATATTTTTTATGACTAACAAGATTACGCTCGTTTTGAAACGCGCACCGAGGAAAGTAAAGAAAGCAAACTGCGCGGTACAACTAAGGATTTTTCTTTCGAGTGAAGGAAAAAGTAAGTGAAGATCAATTTGAAGAAAAGGATATTTGATATGAGAGTCTAAAGGAGAATAAAAGTATTTAAAGATCTCTACCTACTCAAACTTTGAGAGAGATAGTAAAATTAGAACACGGAAGTAAAAAGATAAAGGAATTGTGCAAGACAAGCAGAAGCCTACAGAAAAGGGAACTCTACTAAAGCTACTATTATAAAGAACTACAGCAAGACAGCAGTGTCTAAATTACAAGCATTCTAAAACGGAGTTACCTCCAAGCTAAGGGTGGAGGTAGTCAGGTAATCTAAGTAAGAAGGGATGTACATTTAAAGGGAGTTATCAGTGAGATGCGTCTACTGCAGGTTTCCTGAAACAGAGATTCTGGAGTTGGAGGCTATCAGGGAGACCTAATCTTTTGTTATTTTATCCAGTTTCCCTTCCCCTTACCCCAGCCAGCTCAGTAATTGTAAGTAAAGGACTGCTGGGAGGACGGACTAAACTAAGACGTCTGGAGGACTCTTGTCTGCTCCTGCAAGATTCAGCGGTGACACCTGATACAAACTGTGTTTAGGGACAGTACAATTCGCAAGATGCCGTTTGTATCATTTGTTCTGGTGTTCATTTCATACTGATTTGGGAGGGGGTGTCGATATTCACCTCTGGGTCATTCGCTTTTGAAGTTTGAAAGGATTTCATTGATTAGGATGATTGTACTTCCCAAATTCCTTAATCTATTCTTGAATATACCTCATCCTCCCACAGACTTTTTTTTTAGACACTAAAAAGTATCCGTATGGAATTAATTTGGGTCAACAAACAAGCCAGAAATGGGAAAAATTGATGGCCCTCTCTTAACAGAGACGATCTAGCCCTCTCTTATTTTAAAAGCTACTATGTCACGGACCAAGCACAACTTCTATCGTTTTGGTACTCTCCTGACCCAGACCATTCCTGTGCAAAAATTGAAATATCAATAGCTGCTCATGCACTTCTCGGGATGCCTTTATTAAAAAAGAGTCCCAATAAGATTAAAGAGACTACGCCCCCTTTTAACTGGTACTGGCTATCATGAATATATTGGGAATTGAAGTATACAGACTGTAAGGACATACACGCATGTAAGACAGGCTTGACAACCACCTCATTGTTTAATGCTCACACTCCACAGGGAGACACTATTAAAAAAAAATCAGCACGGTAGAGCAAAGGGTATAATCCTGGGCCTGCCACAAGGAGCCACTCTCAGAAGTCATACGTAAACGGTACTTTGCTCACATTGAAAACACAACCGGACACACTCCATACGTATGAGATACTTTCAATAGTGTGGATTGAGAGGTTACACTCAAACGATCCTCGGTGAAATTCCTTTCCCCCAAACACACACCGAATGGGACAAAATTAATTCTTAAATAGGAGACAAGACTATAATGCCACCAATATCAAGTGGCACAAGGAGACCTTCTGGCACACATTTACCGGTATAAACTATCATAAAACATACGTATGCCCGTGCAAGCGCTGCATGGATATGCTTTCACAGCAACCTGTAGGTCACATGAGATAGATATACGATCTTAACTGCAATCACGAATACTACGACAAACGTGGTGACGGCTGCAGCTTGTGGTCCAGTCTCCCATTAAATCATTGCCAACCTGAAACTCAATCATACGTCGCGTCTTGCGACAGCTCGGCACATCCAGCAAAATTAGCTCCAGTTTGCATTACACTGTTTAGGCAAACTATCAGCCCAATCTATCGGTCACCCACTCTACGCCACTTAATCCTAGCATCCGTCCAGACTACTAACAAAGCATTCCTCTGGCAGCTCTGTGTGCCTTCTCTGTTGATATATTTCCTATAAAACTCCTCGTTCTGCAAGTGCAACTCCAGACAACTCCTGCCGCACCCCCATGCCACAGAATCTTGATCTCCCAGAATATTGGGACATGCATAGGGGCATTTGTGTCAATTATCCTCCTCCCCAGCATCTTGTCAAGAAGCTCACATACATTACCTCCCACAAGCCTTCATCTGTAGATCACCAATTCAAAGTCCCGCCCCCTCTTCCAATGGTCCATCTCTTACTGCCCCAGCATTTGTATCTCACCCTGTCAGACCCCGGCTCCAGACTCGGCTCTCCGCATTGTACGTCACAACGGCAGCCCGCGCGACATCATCTGGCGCGCCAATCGCACATGCGCCTTCTCTAACCAGCCGCCCTCAAACAGTTACCAGCGCACCCGCCCATCATCTCTCACGTGACATGACATGCACGCGCGACTGAGAAGAGAGGTTGTGTACCCGTTGTCCAACCCGCGCATGCGCGCCTTGTCCACAATGAAAGCACAGCTTACTTTGGACCCTTCTGGTATCTGGGCATGTGTCCCGGGGCTACCGGATGTTGCTTGCCACCCTCCGATCAGCAGCGGTCTGCTCGGCTGGGATCCTAAGCCTCCACTTTGTCCGGTTCACGGCTTTACTGTGGCCCAGGGAACTGCGTTTAGGAGCAGGCGTACACACCAAGAAGGACAGCTAAGCGCGTATGCGTGAGCGCACATTCCTCATCTGCCCCCGGCCTACCTTTACGAACTGAAAAATTCCCCTGCTCGAGAAGGACTGTCTAATTACTGGCGCTGCCCCTGCTTTTGTTCTCGCACCACTCGTTGCTTCTCAGGCATTTTCGGTATGTTCCTTACCAACAGTTCTACAGTTCCTGGTTCTCGGCGAATCTGCCGATTACAATTGCGAGCTAAGGAAGGCTGCTGTGACAGGGAAGACGTGCGCGCGCTTGAGATGTCGTGCGCGTAACCACGCGATGGCGTAAGATCCATTTTTAGTGGTGAGGTGCAATCACAATTTGTTCTGTGTCTCGAATAACGGACGTGGACTGGTTTGCAAAGAACCGTCCGCAGAGGTCCAAAAAAGACGCGGGAGTTCTATGCACAGAATTCTGTTGAGAGCTAACGCGGTAACTTCGCTCAGAGGCTGCTTTCGCTGTAGCTTAGCCAGCTAACAAAAATATTCTTTGTACGGACAAACGTAGATTGCGTTTCTCTTTCTCCCGCTTCTAAAAGTAGCAGAAGACCCGAAAGGCCTATGTACTTTTCCGGTTAGTTTAAACCACCTAACCGTGTTTTCTATCCATACGTTTTAAATGTTGTAGAATCCATTGGAGTTTTCATTTTATTTTCAATTGGCGGTCACGCTTTATTTGCCCTGTATGACTGTATTACAATAAGCATATTGCCATGGCGGTTTTGAGATGTTGGTATTTGTTCTGTTACATTGCGTCCCTTACATTCTGTTTGCAGCAGCTCGTTTGGCATTATTAAAATAGTGTGTTCCGTGCTCAGGGTACATAACGGGTTAACCGGCCATCGTCGGCGTAGGAAGAGATTGGGTTAGAAGATACGAGAATAAAAAAAAAATTGAGGGTAGAAACTTGGATAGGTCAAAGTAAGGAATATAGTGTAGACTTCTGGGTGCACATCGACCCAGCCATAGTAGGTCACGATTGCAGAATGTAGAAGGGCTAATTCGCAGGTGTCTTGAGAGAAGGGGAGGGGGCTAGTTTCAGAAAGAAAAGTACGTATTAACCCCTCACCCAAAGGGGGGAAAATACTTCTTTTTCTCCCCACAATCTTGGAAACGTGACCGCACAGAATTACTCTGAAGTAAACTCTGGGAAACCATTGATCACCTTAAATTACGCCCTGACCTCATTTGGCTCCTTATTTGAGGGCATAACGGCAGAGGTCCAAATGCACACAATCACTTTGGTTTTAATTCATAGGAAATTAGTCTGACCAATGCCGCTGAATTACGTTCTCTTTTCATACCTAAACCTCTTCAACGACAGGGTATGTCTGGCCTCTCTCAAGCTGCCCAAATGCTTCAAAATTCAGGGAGTTAATGCCTGACAGCATAGCAGAGGTTGACATCCCCAACTTTGGTAACGTATCTGTACCAGGTTCCTCGGATCCAACTACGATGGTAAGATCCGAAGGGAGGAGAAAAGACCTGCTGGTTATCAGAACTGTAGCAAAACAGAAAGTTGATGGCTGGAAGGTTTTGAATTAATCATAACCACAGGCAAAGCTCTGGGCAACCCTCCAGTCCATCGTTTTTCAGCCTGCCAAGCCATTACAGAAGGGGAAAAACCATATGCAAATCAGGCCTGGTCCTACCCCAAAAGGGGCAGTCCAGCCCAAACTGCTAGGTCACATCCCTTCTGCACGAGACCACAAGCATCCCCAGACATGTTTCAGCCTTGTTGGGCGTCATCAGTGAGGAGTAGCTTGGGTCTCTAGGCCCGGCAGACTCGGGACCCACGTCTGGGCATACCCGTCCCACTCGGGGTGACTTTAGCAAAACAAAGTTAACTGTGGCAGACACCCCTTTAACCAGCTGGATTCTCCTATTTCTCTTATCAGATAAATATTTTACAGGGGGAAAAAAGGCCTCTGTGTTGTCTACTAGTGAGCAACAACCTAAAAAAACAAAGAATTTAAAAGCATCTCATGGGAATAATTCTTCCACAAGGAAGTTCCTGCGTAACTTGTCAAAGATGCAGTGGTGAAACAACAACAAACAGGGAAAGAACTTGGAACGGCCTCTAGTAAAAATCTCTCCGGAAGTTACTAAAGCACTGTTCAAGGTTATTGTGGATAGCTTCTCAGAGAAAAGGGATGAGGAAGTAGGTGATTTGACTGAATCCATGATTTTGAAAGAGTTAAGTGATCACATTTTTAAAATTGTATCCGGGGGGAGACCCCCCCGCACCTCACTCTTACCTTTAATATCCCTTACCACACCCAACATATTTTATTAATAACATTTTTTTCGATATAAAAATACAATTTGGTCACTTCCTCAAACATTGGATTTGGTAACATCTACGGTATCGAGGGGATGATGCTGAATTTGTTGCTCCTCAAGATAATGGGGAAAACCCCCACGGGTCACTTGTGGGGTGACTTCAATGTCTCTACACAGTGGGAACTACTTCAATCTGTTAGGGAAAGCTGTGTGGCTGTTTCCTTGCAAACTGATTACTACTTCACTGAATACTTTGCCCTATGATGATGTCTCAGATGCCATCAACCAATGTACTTATGGTAACATCCAATATGATGGACCCCGGTATTCAGGGTGTGTTACAAACTAACATTTTCTTTTAAGCAGGTACCACAACATAGGGGATTCTTTTTTTTATCTTATTGTGCATTTGTAAGGCGCTTATTCATCAAGTAAATTGTGTTTCAAAGTGCCCACGGGGCAACAGGGAGGGGTCATGGGAATGAAGAACAAATACAACAGTGAAAGATAGAGGCAGACCTACTAGGCCTTGTGGGCATTCAGAACGTGCAAGTGCAGAGATGAGGGAGTGAGGTGGGGTAAGTGCTAGGTGTATCAAGAGCTAGGGACTGAGCAGTTGGAAATGCCTAGGTGGAGTCAGCTGCCAATCAAGTAAGTGCAGGCCTGTGGTGACATAGGCCAGTGGGTGTCAAGGCAAAGTGCTGGGGGGGGGGGGTGGAGGCTGTAGTTGATTGGGAGTGGGAAGCCAGGACCTGAGGGGGCACATAAGGGCCCTGGTCCCCAATCTCAGCAACTCTAGGATTTAACAGATTGGGGGGGGGGAGGGGTGAAAATGAGGACCTTCTGGAATTTGAGGAGCTCTTGACTCAAGAGGAAGGGGAGGATATTCCATAGGAGGGAGCCTGCTGAGGAGACAGATCGGCCTCCAGCTTGCTGTTTCGCAAAGCTCTTAACACAGAGAGTTGGTGCCGGAGGAACCTAAAGCTCTGGAGGGAGTGTATTTAGTGAGAGCAAGTTGTAGATGGTGTGGTCCCTGGCCCCAGACAGCCTTTGAATTTGATCCTTGTAGCAACCGGGAACCAGTGGAGAGTTTTTAGGGCTGGAGAGATGCAGTCCCTGGACTTGAGGCCAAGGGTAATTCTCGCAGCTCTAGTCTGGATTAGTAGGAGGGTTGTGGAGAAGAAGACTGTCGATTAAGGAAAGGACGTTTGCAGTAGTCTAGCCTAGAGAAAACCAGAGCTCTAGAGAGATTGAGCTTCTAGTGGAAAATGAGGAAAGGAAGAATTCGTTTGAGGAGGTGTAGTTGCATGTGGGACTTCTTGGCAAAGTCCTGAATGTGAGGAATGAAGGAAAGAGAGGATTCGAAGAGGACTCCAAGGTTTCTGGCTTCAGATGAAGGAGAAGGCGGGAGCCCATAGAAGATGGACAGAATGAGGGACAGAAATAGGGAGCAGGTGTCCCAATATGAAGGATCTCTCTTGCTGGTGTTGAGGCAGAGATCATTGGAAGTACACCAGGACTGAATGGCAGCTAGGCAGTCGGGAATGATGGAGGAAGTAAGAGAAGGATCCGAGGGAAGTTTGAGGAAGAGTTGTGTATCATCTGCATAACACTGGAATTTTGGGGAGAACGGGGAAATGAGGTGTGCAAGCGGAGCAAGGTAGTTGTTAAAGAGCCAGGGAGTAAGGTTGGAACCCTGGGGGACGCCGCAGTGGAGATAGAGGTGGGGGAGCAGAAGGAGCCCAGGAAAACCTGGGACGAACGGTCACTGAGGAAGGATGGACATTCAGCCCATACAAAGGTTGATATGAATAAGGTTACTTTCTGGGTTCAACAGCCAGTAATTCATTCGGACTGGGATGATAATTCTAAAGGGAAAGGTCGGGACTATAGATGTGGAAACAAGTTTGAATTTTTGTGAACAATCGCGTCTTCAAAAGGAAGCGTGAGCCGGATATATCACTAATAGTTGTACAGCAGCTTCAGCAACAATGGAGAATATAAATGCTCTGTAAGCTTAAGCTTTTTCCATTTATGATACATTTAGGGCACAGTCCTTTTCTCAGGCCCCCAAGAAGAAATTACCTGACACTTCAGGGAAATCTAAAGTGTATATAGCTTTTTGAGGGGTGCTGTTGTAAAGATGCAAATGAAGGTTATACTTATTCATGGTCCTTTGATCACAGTGCAGGGAGCTCGAAAAGGACCAAACCCAGAGGAGAATGGAATACCACAACTGGCTCCTTCCCATACATTTCTCATAGAGGGCTCCTTTGAGGGTGACACTGCAATTGTTTTGAATAGATCAGCACTTTAGTATTGTTCTCAGAATTGCCTAATTTATCTGCAATAAATTCTAGGGATATTGATTGAGCAGAATTTTGTGATTTGCCTTGTAGCAATTCAGCAATCATTAATGTTGGATGTAATTTGGTGGGTGAAGCTATTAGGCGAGAAAGGACACCTTGGAGAAGTCTGTAAGCAACACAAAGAGAGAGTCCATGAGTAAGAAGTCACTGAAAACCAGTAGGGAAATTGAGATCTCTGTACAGAATAGGGAACAGGCCGATCACTCAGATTAATTGAACCCGCTACAGCAGATGGAGTGGGACTGGTCTTAGCTAGGTGGTGCTCTATGCGCACCAACGTGCCATTCAAATATATATATTTTTAAACTCTAGCCAATTCCTGCCCACTTAAAATCTTGACCTGGAATTCTAGAGGTCACAGCGCTCTAACAACTTCGAGCTAATTGATTGCGTGTGACAACATGACATTGCGTGTAAAGAACATTGGCTCACTTTCCCTCTGAGTGTGTAAGGATAGCAAACCCATTTCCAAACTGCACAAAAAAAGGTTAGGGTGACCATCTGGTGGCGTTATGCCCCTCTTCAAGATGGGGAGTGTCATTACCAACTTAAACACTGAAATCTATAAGTGGCTATTTAGCAGTGTAACTAGTTATCCAAGGGGGGAGGGGGTTAACTTTATTGATCAATGTTTACTGGCATGAAGGGGTCTCAGTATTGGATGTATCTTTGAGGGAAATTTCAAACTGTGTTGAAACCTGGTGGAGTCTGGACACGTGATTATTTTAGGTGACCTTAATTCTAAGTGTCTGCAGACGGAACTGGGAAACAGAAATTGTTTGTGCTAATAGATGAGTAATTGAAAAAAAAAGCCAAAGTGGGGTGAAATGGATGAATTGTACGTGCACATTGGGGCTTTACAAATTTAATGGATCTGTGAGGGGGACATTTCAGGAAAACATACTTGGGCTAGAGGAAATTGTCTCCCCACATAAGATTATATAGTTAAGGACAGCATTTTTTGAGAAATGCAGTGAATTGAATGTGGTAAATACTCAATTTAAGTATCCTTTTTTTTCTCAGTTGTAATTTAGACTTATTGTTGGACCGACAGGATCCTCTATCCGCTGAGGAGACAGTATCTAATTTGAGAGGCAATAGACTTGTATGGAACTAGGGCACAATTAAGAGATTTAATGCACAGATTAATCACATGATGCAACACACTAGTTTGGAGACGAAATTGGGATTGTTTACGGTAGATAACTTTGAGCATGTTGTTACTTCTAGTCTGTACGATCTTAGTACGCATGGACAAGAAAGGTGTAATATGAATAGAAGAACCAGTAGCATAACCCCTGTGTACGATTTCAAGATTCAGAAAAAAAGAAGGGAATTAAGAATTGCCATAAGGGACATTAAACGCAGTGGGTTAGCCATTTCGCAGCACTTTATTCTGGGCATCAGGCACCTCCCCTTTCTGTTAACCCAGTACAACAGCTCGATGGACTTTTTGCCTCAGAACATTTGTGATATTATTTCAAGTGCTAGTCAATCAAAGGCACCCAGCCCCAATAATTTATCAAACGAAGTCCTTAAGAAGAATCCGAAGGCATGGGATGCTATATTATCAATTCTATTTAAGGACCTTGTTAAGAAAGAACAATATCTTCCATCATGGAGCACCTCTTATATTATATGATCTATAAACGTGCCCAAGAATTTGTCAATCATCGATGCTGACAGTAAGATCTTTGCCACGATTTTGTTGAAACATCTCAAAACTTGGGCCAAGGAAGTGGAGAGGATAAGAAAAATGGCAGACATGGTTTAGAAAAGGGTACTGAACAACAATAAACAGTTACGTCTTAAAATGCCTTCATGATTCAGTTGGGGAGGGTTGGTATACAACCATTCATGTTGCCTCAATAGATTTGAGTGCAGCATGCAACGTGTTTAGTAGGAAACAACTATGGTGGAAATTAAATCACTGGGGCATGCCACAGGGCATATTAAAATTGTTAATTAGATTGCACGTTTAACATCGATTTCATGTCAGACTTAATAAGGTGGGGGTTATGACTAAAGCAAACCCAGTCAATAACCATTTAAGACATGGCTGTATTTTAGCCCCATGTCTTTTTAACATTTACGTCTCGGATGTGGAGGAAGAAATTGGCAGTTCAGCTCTTGCACCTCCGAAAATTGGGCTCTTGAAAGTAGTCTGGACAGCATATGCCGACGATTTCCTTTTGTGTGACACTTCTGTGGTTGTGTTACAAAGGGTAATCGCTGCTTTTGATGGGTATACTAATACAAATTATCTATTGATCAATGCAGAGAAAACTAAGATTCTGACCGTGACATCAAAAAAGAGTACAGTTCAAAGCAATTGGTTTTTGAGTGGTGTGAAACTGGAGAAGGTCAAGAGTTGAATCTATTTAGGGTTTGACATCTCTGGAACTTTGACTAGAGAACGCATGCTAAGTAATTGTACCTATCGATCTGACCAGTTGGATCAGTCAGATGAAATACATACAAAATAAGTACTGTACATTTTCCTTGGTCGCTCCAGTTAAACATTACAACTCAACAGTGATTCCAAAGCTAACTTACGGAGTGAAGGTATTGTCAATTCTAAAATTGCAATGGCTGAGCTCCCCTCCAATAAACACACTAGTAAGTGGGTTTAACAATGAAGACAAGGGCTTTCACGAAAGGGCTGACTCCAACACACCATCAGAAGGATAGTGGCCAAGTGAGCTGCTAACCTTACAGATCCAATACCTTTTATACAAAAACACTAACATTGAGTGCTATGGCTGACAAAAATAAGACACACCTAGATAGGAAATGTCCTGCCCAAAACAATTTAGCTGTTCTCCTAGATATTGCAGGTAGGAACACAAAAGCCAGACATTCTGGGGTCCATGGTTCATATTGGGTCAAAATAAGTTCAGGGTGCAGCTGTAAAGTTGACATGGGGAAATGCCACCTCCTCATTCTCTGACAACACACAGACCAGCTGTCTCATCCGTTTCAGAACAAAGTGGAAATATGCTGTGAACAGCATTCGTCTTGCTGAGGAAAATAAAATTGGCAGTCTTTTATAAAAATGGATTTTCCATTACCAGTATACCCAGCATGGATTCTCTCGATTCTACAACAAATGGAAAGTAAAATCTGTAGAGGCGTTTTGGGTATACAGAAAGCAGTCCCAACGTCTGCAATATTATATGAACTTGGAATCTGTGGCATTAAGTCGATGGTTAGATAGAAGTGTCTAGCTTTCTATTACAAAATTCTGGTTCCCTGTTCAAATTCGATATATGGGCACTTGAACAAAATAACCTGATATTGATGTCTGCCATTTTGGTTCTTTGTGTGATAAAATACTGTGCTAAATAGGATCATCTTTAGAAGATTTAAAGATCACTCGTCCTTGTTAGGAAAGATTTCTTAGTTGTAGGTAATTTTCCTTCCATGTGGCAACCCCTAAACTTTTTGCTGTTGTTTTACACCGTGATCTAGACTTCGCCAGAGAAGCACGGCCGCCTGCAGCACTCCTCTGGGCTTTCGCTCCATTCTTACGGTGAAACTGACATGCCCTTAAGACGGTCAGTACCGGGAAACGTTGTTTTCCGAAGTTCTTTTATCATGTTGCAGTTTTCGCGCAACATGACACAAGAGGGCACTGTAAGCTAAGTTACTGCTCTCTTGGGTCTCTAGTCACTCTACAGGCCTTAGACACTCTCTTTGAGTTGTAAACAAACAGTGCAAGTGAATCACGGACGGGAATGGTGGCAGCGATTGTTTCTTTGTGTTTTGAGCTCCTTTTGGCTGTTTAAGCGCGTTTCTCGTGCTTAGCCCAAAATGGTGGCCTGGCTTCCAAAATGGCCAGACCACGAGGCTCTTTGTCCTGCCCGCTGACCGTCTTGCCCCCTTCACCTTCCCCAGGTCGAGCCGACCTGGGGTCTTCCTTATTTGGGCATGTACTTTCCCGCGAAACACATGCTTTCACGGCCTTGTGTGTGCCTCCAGGATGTGGGCTGGGATGTCTGGTCCCAATACACATCCTGGGTGCGAGAGAGTCTAGTGTGTCTTGAATGCCTGGGACCACAGTGGTCCGTGATAGGTCCACGTATGGTGTGAGTGTTTTTGTGAGCAGATCTCCCATTGGGTCCTCTCCGTTTTGGCGCGAAGGGAACTCTGGATAAGAGGAGGCTGGAAACACCACTACCATGTCGATCTCCTGAGTTCTCACGAACAAGGGATACAGGAGCCAAGTATCCTGTAAATACGAGGCCGAACCGAGGAATCGCTGGTGACCCGCTGAAGGACTGCTCCTCTGCACTGCTGTCGCCCTGTGAGACCATTCTGCCTCTGATCGAACGAGAAGGCCTGTACTGGTACTTCGACCCTTTGGAATAGTGGGAACAACTATTCTCGGCATCTTCATCATCTCCTGCACGTAAGCCTTCGGAAGCGTCCCTGGGCCATCCAGTGGACTGACCAGCCTACACAGGAGTCTTGCTCTGTACCCGCCGTCAGGTTGAGTTGTATTCCGAGTCCCCTCCACTCTCACACAATTCGTACACTTGGCATTCCCAGGTCTGAAGTGAGAAGTGTACATTGGGCTGAAATACACACGGCCGCTTTGTTGCCCTGCTGTGGTAACAATCTGTGTGGGTTCACTGCGTTTGGGACATCCTCAACTCTAACTTCTGCTGCCGCGGAATCTACACGACGCCGAGACGTCCCCTGCTCGCATCTGAACCTGCCAGCTCTGAAACTGACGCGGAGAAGCCTGGGTCTGCCTGCATCGGGGACCGGTGAGTAGCAACGCTAGGAACCGGTCGCCCTCCTGCATTAGCCTGTAGCTTTTCCTCGCTGTGTTAAACAGCACGCCTTTTTTGCACTCGCGCTCTGCTTCTGCTCACAAGTGGAGGCTGCGCTTGAGTAGCGGAGATCTGTTCGTCCTCGTTTGTTTACTGCTCTGAACTGCCTGATTTCATTGAAGAGACTCCCCTTGGCCCGTTGGCACCAGCGTGTGCATGCACTTTTGAGCACAACTCTCCACTCTTCGTAGGGCTCGGACTTCCTTCTAGTTAGGTGACCTTGAAGGCGAACTGGGTCTAACGATTACTTGCACTGCCTGTTTTCCTCCCCATCTAGGTGGTCTGCATATTTCGTGCTTCTAACTCTTTAGACCCTTCGGTAATTGCATATATATTGTATTTGATTGTGATGTGTTGGTTTACTTGAGTTTTACCGTGATTCTTTACTATGGTCAATATTACAGAGGCCTTGTAATAAATGTGTCTATATTTTTAATATAATACCTGCTTGGAGTAATTTGTAAGTGTCCTTGCTTTGTGTGCTCATTGCGGGCTTTCAGTCACCCTCACCTCTCTTGAGACCTAGTCTTGACCGCCGCGATCGCTACCTTGATTGGTCTGGCTTGTCCAGAGGTTACCCTGTTCCAAGAAACTAGGCTGGCTTTCTGAACCTCTGCCCCTCCAGGACAGAGTTCAGAAATCCATCTTAACCGTCCTGACTGTGTCAAAAGGTGTTTGATGAAGTTTGACTGGGGTATTTTAATTAACACATTTCTGAGTCGTGAAAATACCACCCATCTTCGCCACGAACATAAGTGTTTAGGTCTTTTAGCTATGCATTGGAATTTATTTCCCTGTACGATAGTAAGAAATGATTTCACAAGATTTAGATGGATCTGTATAGAGCTCGTGAAGTCTGGCAACGATTTAAAGATATGAAGATAGATGGCATAACATGTCGCTTTTTTGGTGAATAAGATGCAATTGAAAACGTGGAACATAGATGATGTATAGGTAAACTGAGTTCTAATCGACAGATATTTTAGCAACATTTTTAGGAATTTTTTTAAAAATAAAATTCTTAGAATTGAATGAAATTGATAAATGAAATGATTGTGAAAAATTAAAATATTTTAATTGTTTTACAGAACTTTGTAATTCAATTTTATGTTTTTTACATGTATATATTTTTTCTCGTATTTCATACTACATTTTGTTTTAGCCAATAAACAATAACAAAATAAGTAACATTAGTTTGTGACTGATATGAATTTGATGTTCTAAGCATATTATCAATTCTTGCCCTAGTGTTTTTAGTTTCTCCCACAAAAAAACTTCAGAATAATAAACATTAGGACTGCCATGCCTTAGTGGGCAAGTAAAAAAAATAGAGCTGAAAGTTGACAGAGACGTGCAGTTGTATGTCTTTTAATCTACATCAAAAGTTCCCCATGTCAGTAGATAGTGTCAGGTCAACTTGCTACAAAGACTGGCATGCCTATTTTACATTGAAAAAGGTATTACGTGTTGACAGTGAAACACCATAAATGTAAACGAATTACATGTCTTAGTATTGTGTTTGGGGGAGGGGGGGGGGTACCCTTCCTTCATGGAAACTGGAAAACACTGAAATTTACATTTTGATGTTCATTCAGATTGCCTTTTATAATGGGAGGGGGTTACTTAGAACCCCCTGCCCCCCTTTTCATGCCCGTTCACATATTGCAACTTTCTCATCCAAATGTACAGGTTGACTTTAAAATATCCTACATTTTGAGCCCATCTTTTGTTTATCTACCTTATGACTCCATACTAAACATGCAGGGTAAGTAGAGCAGAATGGGCCAGATGTTTGTCCATATGTACAAGGGTAAAATTCTGGCACCCTCATTTGTGAAATGTTCTAGTGATACGAGTGTGTCTTTGGATTGGGAGTTCTCCGTTTGAGGGCTTCCGCTGTGTCTAGACGTCATTAGTGTGTCAAAACATTGCACAAGGGAACTGGAAAGGAAACGCCCTTCTATTGGATCCCTATGATCCAAACAGTCTGATCCTATTAATAGGAAAGCAAAGAGTAACTATTAATGTTCTTAAATAAGTGTGAGTTTTGAACTCTGGCTCCTCTAGGAGCAATGTGAGTAATCTGCGTACAGTAGATTCCTCTACCATCTCAACTAGACTGCTGTTACCGTAGCCTGTTGAAAGGCCAGCAGAAGGATACTGGGTCCAATAGGGGTGTGGTTTGCTTACCATATTTACCGGTTTACTTTAGGTATTGTGCTTCTATTCATGAACTGGGTGCAGCTTACATGTGTTTATTTGAGTATTTTGTGCTCAGTGTCGTCTTCCAGCTGCTTCAGCACAATTGTCTGGCATTAATGTGAAACGTCATAAGAAAACATGACGTGGCATAATATGACTGTTCCCTTCAATGTCATCACTGTATTACAGTTTAAACATATATTTACTTGCTCATTAAATACTCTCATTGGGATTGGCACTTTTTTTTACTCCCAACTTTAAAAAATAGGGAGTAAAATACTCCTGTTGCAAAATCCTATCTGGAGCACTGCATTAAACCATTCACTACAAACTAGCCCGCCCTCCAGATCTACTAGTGTTATATTCACTGAGGTGCTTAACCCTGAAGCTTTGTGAACCTCTTTTAAGGGGTATTCTGGGACACTGTTCATGTTCTTGCCGAGAGATACGTACGGATAAACAAGGCTGCTCCATTGCACTCCTGGTCACATCCTCCTCAGGCTGTCTTTCTGTGAAGATGAAACCCTACTGTTACGGCCACCCTGAGCTGGTGAGATCCACTGGCTTTAGTTCCAGGACCTTGCTCCAGTGCAACCAGGCAGGACGAAAATTTGGAGTCTGCTGTTAAGGCGCAGATGTCCAGTTCTTAATAACCAAGCATACCTGTGTCAAGTGAAGGTTATTGACTCCCATATATTTGATCACCAGATTTAATGTGTTGAATTTGTCTGAAATATGATCACATAAAGAAAAGTCCTGTAGTTAAATAACCTCTCAAGAGTATTAGGAACATCAGTAGGAGTGATGTAGAATTTGTAGCAATTTGCATAGTTAGTAGCTGTATCTGTAGAGAGGAACACATATCTAAATGATATGTTCTCCTCAGATTAAATGATTTTAGGAGAGCTTAAAAAGATGGTCATGTGCAAGTCAAAAATGGATGATGATTAGGATTCATTAAAGGAGAAAAGGGTGTCCCTATACTGCCCTTGGCCTTTAGTCTGAGAACCAAAATCCTGCTGACCACCAGGAGCTACGAGAATGTGGGAGCTCTTGACCAATTTCTTACACTTTAATATGGCTCTCTGAATCAAGGGGAGGCAAAGGCCCCCATCTCGTTGCAAGATTTTGCACCATGTCTCCTAAGGGGTCCTTGTCTTTTTTTTACTCTCTCGATCATAAAGTGGACACTTCTGGTTGGAGCTTGTAGCAAAGAGGTCTATTTGCGGAATCCCCCCAATGCACAAACCATGTTACTCCCCTCTTTGTTGAGTTCTTATTTGTGGTTGGCGTATTCTAGCTAGCTCAGAGTGTCTTGAGTTTTCCGAAATTGGGGATATTAATTGCTTAGAGCCAAATACCTTGCCAGATGGCCTACTCCCATCTCCACCGCCAACATCGCTGGAAGTTCTGATTTCATGCCTTGATGTTTGTTCAGATAAAACATTGACACAGAACTGCATGTCCTTATCGGCACAGGTTTGCTTAGGAGATTGGATGAAAGCCTTTGAGCCATTGAAAATTGCAGTTGGTTAAAAAAAATGGATGTGCTGCTTTCTCTCTTTGCTTGTCCGAAGGTCGAACACATATAGCTGACCCATTGTGGCTCCCCATCCTAATAAGGAGGAATCCATTGTTATAGTAACTTGAGGGGCAGGGTCTGCAAAAGAGACATTCCTGACACTAGGTTAATTTGAATGTACCACTAGAGTAGGTATTTTCTCATGTCATCGGAGATGTTATGGGACTGCAGGTCCATTGCCTGGGACCAGGGCTGTCTCCGCATGAACTGGGTTCTGCGCGTTTTGATCCTGGCCAGCGGAACTCACTTGAGGCCATGATACCTAAAAGCCCCTTAAACCAACATGCTGTCATATTGCATGCTTTGAGGAAGTGATTGCATATCTTGTGAATGTCGATAAATCTTTCAGCATCGGATATGCTCTGGCCTGGGATGTGTTTCATCAGAAACTTCTCAGAATCAGGTTTTGTGTGATCCAAAAATACCTGTAAGTGCGACTCTGCTATTTTTGGAGAATGACCTGTCATCAGCAAGTCGTCCAAATATGTATATATACATCAACACTGTGAAGGCGGAGAAAAGCCCCAACTGCCAACATCATGTTGGTAAACTCCTCTGTTACACACAATACTGGAAGTGAACCTGCCCTACGGGAAACATTAAAGATGTTCCGTTTGCCGCCTATATCGCAATATGCCGGTATGCATCCTTCAGATCGACTGCACAGACCCTGTCTACCGATTTGAAGGACAGACTTGATCCATGTGGGAAGGATCATATTGAATATTTGTAGGAGTAAATGCAGATTGAAGCTCTCCAAGTATAAGATGGTGTGCAGGGATGCCTGGTATGCTTTGGGCCACTTACAAGGGGAGGAAGCCCGGTATACTACAGTCTAATCAAAATTAGCAGTGTATTCTTTGTCTATATCCGGGAGGATAGTGGTCAATATATAGGGAGACAAAGTTAGAGAACAGGTACTAGGGGTGCCTAGCATATACACTCTTAGTAATACAATAGGAGGGACCAGATGTAGTTAAAAAATAGTATCAAATTTGAATAACGAAGACATCGTAAAGTTTAAAACGTCCAATTAAATAGATTGGTCCATAATACAAAATTTGTTAATATCACTTCCAATGTGCAAAACAACAATAGGAAATACGTAACAGGCTTATATGGCCAGTGTACAAAGATGTTACCAGAAAAATAAGACCACTGAGGGTACTTGTCAATCAAATGGTGTGGTACCCATCCAAACATGGATCAATGTGTCATGAATTAGAATCCCTGTTTAGAGTCCAGAGATGTCTCTACATGTTTCTGTTCCATAGGACAAAGTGTGGAACATTCATCAGGAGCTAAATATTATACAGTATAGCCTATTTTACAATTGGTGTAGTACACAGTACAGTTATAGTAATCAAAGCACCTGTAAAAGATAAACAGACATCAAAGGATTAGCTACTAGATAACTAGGTACTTTGGTAAGCTCTGAAAATGAGCTAGGCAGCGTTCAAGGAGTATAGTTGCCTATCAGAAGGCGGCTCTTACAATATACTGGGAAAGGGGTAAACCTCAAAAGGACTAGTGGAGGACACATGAGGGGATCACAATGTCTCACCCGAAAAACTCAAAACGGATGCAGCCAAAGTCAGAAAAAATGACATGTAACCAAAGTCAGAATAAATGACAGGGGGAAAAACAATAAATAAAAGAATGACAGTCGGTAGTCCATACATCAGAACAAACCAGTGAAGAATAACAAAAGGCAACTAGATGTTATGCCAATCAATCGACTCGTTGAGCCCCGTAACATCACTGTGAAGGGTGAAGATCATCTTTTGTTCCATTTTCAACAGTTTCTTTTCCCGTATTGTGTTATTCGTTCCTTTCAAGGCCAGGAGGACCGTCCATGTGAAGTCCTCGTGTTTGTGTTTCAGAAGGTTGAAGTGTTTCAACAGGGGAGCATTCTCAGTTCTGTTCTTCAAACAGCTTCGATGTTCAATTATGCGTGTTTTTACTTTTCTGACAGTTTTACCAACATAATGCAATCCACATATACATGTAATCATATATACCACGTAATCTGTATTACAATTGGTGAGGTTCTTTTGCATCCAGAGCTTTGATAGACCAACATCAACTTCTTTGGTTCTAGTTGTTAATTTACAGACGCCACACGTTCCGCAGGGATAATGCCCGGTGACTTCAGGGAGACCCCACAAGGTGGTAAGTGTGGGTTCCATAGTGCTAACCGATTTCAGTTTGCTGTTACTAACTATATTGCCAATGGTGGTGCTCCTTTTGTAAGCAAAATAGGTAGAGAGAGAGGTTGTGTTGTGGTTCTGAAAATTTTCCAGTTTTTCTTTATGATGTTAGTAATTTCAAAACTCTGGTCCGTAAAGGTAGTCACACAGACGATACGATCATCTTTAGATTTAGTTGGCTTGGGTTCAAGTAGAGCTTCTCGATTGTTATTGAATGCCCTTTTGGCTGATTTTTTTATTAACTTTTTAGGGTAACCTCTTTGTCTGAGTTTTTTATTAAGTGTGGAGGCTTCAACTTCATAGGTTTCTTTATCTGAACTATTCCTTTTGAGGCGTAGGAATTGGCCAAAAGGGAGGTTGTCACGTAGATGTTTAATGTGATGGCTAGAATAATCCAAAAGGGAATTTCTGTCTGTGGGTTTGTGGTATGGTTTTATTTTCAGTACACCATTTTGGTAAAAGATAGTAAGGTCCAGAAAATTAGTAAACTCATTACTGGAAGTCATTGTGAATTTCAGATGGGGATTAAGACCATTAACCCGAGTAAAAAAGTTGTTGGCATCATCCTGTGTACCCTTCCACAGTACTAAAATGTCATCAATATAACGACTCCATTTCGTGATGGTACTACTGAAAGGGTTGCCGTCGTTATAAATGTCTTTTCTCAAAAGCTTCGACATAGAGATAAGCCACACTGGGAGCCATGGTGGCACCCATACCTGTGCCATCGGTTTGTTGGTAAAATTTCCCGTTGAACTCAAAATAGTTCCGTTTCAATGTGAGTTCCACGCACCAGAGGATGAATGAGGTAGGAACCGGATCATTATCTGTACGGGTAAGAAGTATTTCTTCTATAGTGTCGACTGAGGCTTGTTGGGGGATGTTAGTATATAAGGAGACAACATCCAGGACTATGAGCAGATCGGTAGTGGGGTCAAAGTCCAGATTCTCACAGCTGTTTGACGTCTCTGGAGTCTTTGAGATAAGATTGCATTTTTTGTACATATGCTTTCAAGTAGTGGTCGGCGAAAATGGAGAGTGGTTCGAGGACTGAATTCATACCCGCTACTATGGGACGCCCAGGTGGATTGAGAAGAGTTTTATGTACCTTCGGAAGGGTGTAAAACGTTGGGATGCTGGGTTTCTTGTTGACGAGGAAGTCTGCTTCTTGTTTCGAAATCCATTCTCGGTCTTTAGCCTTGCCCACTTTGTCAGCTACAAGTCTTAGAAGTTCTGGTGTGGGGTCTTGAGTTAGTAAGCGATAGTATGAGGTATTACTTAGTTGTCTCTCGCATTCATCAATGTAATCGGTACGGTTCAGGATAACGATTCCTCCCCCTTTATCCGCCTTCTTTATGATGATCGTGGGATTGTTGGACAGAGAATCGAGGGCTTTGCGTTCAAGATTGGAAAGGTTGTGAAATGCTCTCTGATGGTTCTTGGCCATGTCTGTAACATCCGAAATGACTTTCTTTTCAAACACGAGTGATTCCGGAGAAAAACTCTGAGATGGGGGGTAGAATGTAGACGGGTTACGTAGACCTGTACAGTTAAGAGGTCCTTCATCGATGGTGTTGTTCAGTGGAGAAAAGAATTCTTTTAGATGGATTTTTCTCATCAACTTTTTGAATTCAATTTGGAATTCAAAGGGGTCGTGTTCTTTTGTCATGACATATCCCAGTCCTTTATTGAGGACTTGTTGTTCCATTTCAGTCAGTATGTAGTTCGATTCCCGCTTCGAGTTTGTTTCGATCCGTCGTCCCAATTGTTTCTGTTCTGGGCCTGGTATAAAAAACGACCCTGGTTTTGTCGTCTTCCTCCATTACTTTGTCGTCTCGTGGGTTGACCTCTGCCCCTTCTGTTTGGAGTTTTGTTGCCTACGGATGTCCCTTCACCTGCATCATCCGGGTCGCTACTATCGTGACTTGTACTATAGGACGTGTTGCGGAACCTTACCCGTCTGTTTTGTCTACCAGGTCCATTAGTTTGTAGTGATTTATTTACATAATCATCTTTCACATAGGGAAAAGCTTTATCGTGCGTAAAACGTGCTAGATCTTTTCTCATGCGTTGAATACGCTCATTGGTGTTGATTGATTTGAATTCCTTCATTTCTTTTTCAATTTCTTCTAGTCTTATTTGTAGTTTTCGAGAGGTAGCTGTTTTTTTAGATTTTCTTCAATCTTTTGTAGCTTTGGGCACCATGAATAGATGCCAGTAGAATCCCTCACCTCACTCATTGAGGCAAACGTCCTCTATCCAGGCCCGGCTCCAGGAGTTTGCATCTGGGTATCTGGGTGAGCCAGGTTTGTGATCAGGGGGGGGGCAATTTCCATTGGGTGTGTGTGTAGGAGTACACTAAACAATGTGCTGACATTAATCCAGATTTCCCAGATCCTTGATTCAGTAGAAAAATGTCGTCACAGATCCAGAAAAATGCATTTTCACAGCTCTATAAAATACAGTACAAAGAAAAAGAGAATCAAGGAAAATAGTGTTGCAACATCAATCTACCCATATTCCCTTGCCCTCTGTTCTCCTTTTTCTATTATATCCACTTCTCCTTCACCTCCCAGTCACCTTCCATCATCTCCCCGTGACCACATTTTCCATTTATCCCCGCTCCCAATTACCCCCAAACACCCACACCATGTCTTTCTTGGCCTGGCTGGGGAGAATCAAGGGTGATGCTTCCTCCTCTGCGAGGGCTGAGGAGCAAGACGCCAGTGTTTGTTCCATCTCAGATGGTGTGCTCTCAACAATGCCTCCCTGAACACTGTGGCTACTCCCAGTAGGCCTTGGAGGAGGTGCTTGTGGTTCTGCCACCTTGTTGTGAAAGACAACCCCCCTCCAATATACTGAAGCAAGAAATAGGACATTTTGTTTCGTAAAAAATAAAATATTTAAGCACACTTTATTTTTTGTTGCATCTTTGTAAAACATTGCAATTCATTTGAGTGCGCAAAGGGGCTAGAATGCAGGAAAGAGAGCCAGGGTGGGAGACGTGGGGCCAAGAGGCCGATTGGTGCAGGTAGAGGGTTTTCTGTCTTCCTGGTATCGCTCCCAGTGGGGCTTGCAATGGAGAAGGGGCCCTTGCTCCCCTGCCACTTCCCTATACATCATTGTCTGCTACATGCTGTTTATGTACTGGTTATTATATGCAATTGTCCAATAGGGCTTTTGTTTGATGTGTTTACTTTGATTTGCTATTGAATGTAACCATTTTGTTCAATAAATGTGGCCTGATATTTTCAAACAAAGATGTGTGTGTGTTCTTGGCAGGTCCTGACACATGCACTGCCCATCTCTTAAACCATGAGAGACTTTTTATTTTATTTTAAATAACTTCTACTGTGAACTGAATCACTTCTAGGGGCACCTAATGTTGGCAGGTAAGGCACAGTGTGATTACATGATTTGCCCAGGATCACACACTTTGGTTAAGTGGTAAAGCCAGAATTTGAGCCTATCCTGAAATTCTGAAACTTGACCACGCATCTTCCAAGCTCAAGTTGGTTCTAATATGTGTTGAAGTTTGGTTTTGAATACCTAAAATAATACTCAATTTTATACAGATTACTTTAAAAGGTCACATGATAATCATCATTGCGGGAGAGTGTTAATGAAAAACAGTAAGGGAGTCATTTTGTTTTGAACCCTAAATTGCACAAAAGGGACCACTCGTGTTTGTAGTTTTATGCAGAAGGGTCCCTCCATGCAATTTCAAGTGTTTCCATGAAGTACTGGAAAAGTAAAGAATAAAACACTGGCAAATATCGCCTTTGATCTTCACTTTTCTACTATGTGTCCGGAAATGTGCAAATCCCTCCCACAATTAATGATTGTGGGAGGCCTCCAGAATGGTTTCCTTTTGGATCTGCCTGCTTTTACCAGGTGTACAAGTTAGTCTGATTCCATAGGAATCCATTGGTTTTCTGCCAACACAAAAATATATGCTGGTGAAAAACCAATCGGATTGGGCAGGGGGAACTGTAAGAGCAGGCAAACTTGTTAAATGCGATCTCATATACAACTTCGACTGCCAAATCATACAAAATCCATCAATAAATAAAAAAGTTCTATAACTGCTTTTAGCACCACCTTTCCACTCCGCTTGACTTGGAAAATGACACCTTATGATTGTAGCTTTATTTTCTGCATCCTGAATGGAAGCCTACAAGCTCAAGTATAGAAATTAATGATACTTTACAAAAAATGTCATACAAGGTCATTGTTTCACACAGCTTGTTCTGCATTACCTTAATTTCTAATCACCCAACAATCACACCTTTTATATAATTTTTAAGAAAAAAGGTAGCACAGCAATGGTCACTGCCAGTTACCTTTTTCCATCTCTAATCACTTCCTGTTGTAAATCATCTGCCTCTGAGACACATTAAAAAGATAAGACCTCAATGGGAAGACCTTTGCAGCATGGAATGTGTTTGAGGGGAGAGAGGCAGAGCAGGGAGAAGGGGTATGGCGATTTGTACCTTGTCCAAATGTGAAATCCACCTCTGATTGCACTCTTAAGGAAATATTTAAATACAGTATTTATGTTTTAAAAGACTTTAATATTTTGCCAGCAAAATTATAGCAAACGTTTTCCCTCTTGTGTTATTTTCCAAGTCTTCATGATTAATTTTCTGAGAGGCAAAGGTTTAGTGTGGGGTGGGAGCAATCCTCCCATCCCCCTCGCACAATTACTGATGGAGTCCCACAGCAAATAATGTCTATTTCCGGCACTGCCTAAACACCCAGCACGCAGGATTTTCCATCATACTTTCCAAACAAAACCTACAATACACATGATGTATTCTGTTTGCATACAAACACTGTTAAGTTACTCAAACAGCATGAGGTTATCAATTCAATACTTATCAGTTTGAATCATGAAAAGTCCTGGCAGTTCAGGCAACTCTTACAAACAGAAAAAGATAAATTCTACATAGGTCGGAGCCCCACTAGTAAGCGTGCTTGAGAAGATCTGAAAGTGGTCCATACTTGCCACCCAAGCCTAGTAATTTTTAGGTAGGGCCTTGTTGGATCAACTCAGTGAGGTGCAGCTTGATTCCCTAGGCATAGCGAACAAGACACCCACATCCGGGCACACACACTTTTGCTTAGGAAGACAAACTGAAACCAAAACGCATTGACAAAGCCATAGGCTTGGGGTTTTGATTAGGCATGGATGGGCAGTTGCCAGTCACTGCCATAAGGGTAACACCTGGCCATAATATGGGAACAGCTGGGAAACTTTGCATATGGGGCATATGATGTCATTGCCTGGCAGATATCTGTCTAATACCTATACGCACGCCACAACTGTTGGCTTTGCAAATGCGTGTTTTAGACAGGACTCCAGTGCAAGGAAGAGAGGCATTGACACAGATACATAGATGTAAATAAAATGGAAAATCTTTTTTCCTCCTACAATTCTACACCGTTCAGCCAATCTGCACCATGTTTTGCACAGTTGTCACTGGCTACATTACATGTGGACACCCCACTCCATTCCCTGGATTTAAGCCTCTGCCACATGAGCCGGTTGGGTGGAAGCGGCAAAACATCAAGGTGGTCGTAGAAGGACCAGGAAGAGCTAATTTCAAGTGTCTGGACGCGATGAACAGAAGTTCAAGGTAAACCACGTTTCCAGGCCCTAGGAGGCACGGTTTCCGAGATATATGCACTGCAACGTCCAGAACATCAAAGTGGTCATAGAAGGACCAGACAAAGCTCATTTTAACCGTCTCGATGCCAATAACAAAATTTGAATGCTCAAAACCCATGTTTCAAGGCCCTAGGATGCTCAGTTTCCAAAATATCTGCACCACAATGAACTGCAACATACTGCACCGCGCCATGGTGGGGTGACAGGTGGGGAGAGGACACAGAAGATCCCATTATGCTACTCCCCTCCACGTCTGCTCCGCGATTGTCAACAATTGATGAGTGTTCTCATGTCTGTCTACAGAACCCATGCAAAGTGCAGGCACCATGTGCTAGTTGCTTATAAAATCAACTGGCTGAAGACACACATTGAGATTTTTATCACACCAGGAGCTCATTTACAGAGGCAATTAATTAAACACTAAAAAGCATGCTTAGATATAACACTGGCATGTCCTATGCAGCACAAAGATTGGTGTTACTTTGTGATAGAACTTGCACAGAGTTCCTAAAGAGTACGTTTTGGCATTGAGGGGCAGGTAGTTGGTAGTAATGCCATAGGCATTCACATAGCCGTTGCTAGTCATTGGGTGGGTAAATGACCAAACACGCCCATAGGACGTGTGCTTCTCACATCTTATCTCCATCCTATCTGTGTTCCACTGCAAGAGTTCTGATTTACACCTAGTAGGCAAAACTAAAAAAGGATGTATGTTTGTCTCTGAATCAATCATAACCACCGACATTGCTCTGGTCAGCCTTCCATGACATTGTCTGCAAATCAGCCTTGGCCCTGCTATTAATGCGAGCAGCCCTGCCTAAACTGGTAGACCACAAGCCCAAAAATTGCCTGTGATTGCTTGTGTTCAGTGCAGAGGCCTAACAACTGAGACTAATCTGCACCTTTTGATGATAGGACCAAGAGTCATTTGCTAATGGCTTGTCCCCTTCTGTAATGGCATGGATATACTAAAGAATTAAAGCATGAAATGTTGTGCAAAGAAATTATACTGGTGATGTTTAATTCAAAGCCTTGTATCCATCACTTTTTAACTATGCTGCTCTCCCCTCCAGAATTACATTTTCGTTACTACCAACCTTATTTTTTGGCTTATACACAAGTTAATGCAGCAGAATATATCTGTAAGGGTCCCCAGTCAGTTTATGCACCTTCTGCAGAAATCTGTGTGCAATCGCCTGCCATTTGTTTGACATAGTTAACCATGTTATTAAGCATGATGTGAAAAAATGCTATAGTCCCACAAAAAATAAACATACTTTAAATTACAGAAATGAAGTTTGCCTGAAAAAATTGTTGTATGCACCCTTCTTGAGTAATTGCTACCTCACTGAGAGGTGTGAATGGCCCTTCATCTCCTTGGTCATTTGTGCTTTCATGGCTATGGGGCATAGATCAGTGTCCAGGACAAGCAAACAAATCCTGGCCAGGCCTCCTTCAGTGCAGCCCATTAGAATGCGAATTTCTCTGCATTGCTGCATGTTTAGAGTGAAATGCTGATCTCGCCCCCACCCCCCTCCACAGATTCCCAATGCCTCAAATCCCTCATGTACCACTTGCAATGCCTCCTTTCTAGGGGGGCCAGGGGATGACGGGCGGGGGGGGGGGCTGCCCCCCTGAACCCCCTGCTGGAGCCGGGTCTGCCTCTATCGCTATCAAGAGGAAGAGCTTTGGTATTTCTTCCCTCAGAGAAGGGGAGCCTATCTTCTGTAAAGGTCCACAACTCTACGGAGATCCCAGAAGTATGGAGAAAAGGATATGGGACCTGGGAGTACACAGAAAACTGCATTCTGAGCCCTCTAAATGACATAAAAGAGGGTGGGGGGCTACACTCCTACATTTTTTCAAAATCTGTAGCCCAGTATTTAGCTAATGGGGTTGACCCTTCTTAGTTTAACACTTCAGATTAAGATCCTGCTTAACATTTTTTTTCCAGACGATTGCTCCTGACCGTGTTCCTGATCCTGTGAGTTGCTCATCCTTGTTCTGTTCCCCATTATTATCCTGTGTCCTTGTGATTTCTCTGCCTTGCCTATATTTTATTTATATCGCACTCGTACACACGTGTTTCTTACCTGTTTGCTTGCTTGTCCCAGTACCACTGAAGTTGCCTCCTGGTATTGGGTTTTGTAATTTTCTCTGCTTCAGACCTCGTCCTTCCTGCATGGCTTCTCTTGGCTACCTTGCTGCTCGACATTGGAGTTTGTATTCCCCAGAGGGTTTCTCCCTGTTGGACTGCCCTGTGAGTGAGCTACCTGGTAGGTTGGTACAATCTTATATGGCAGGCTGGCCTTCTATAGGAACAGACCCTATCTGCTTGACCCATACATCACTCCAAACCACTTGCAAGAACCTGAGCTGCTTCTGACAGTGATACCCTGCGACACCTACCCCTATCTATGGAAATGGAACAAATGCACAGTTTGGTCGATGGTGGTCAACTTCTGGACTGCGAAGTGCAAGAGGTATTTCTAAAGAACCATATGCTGCGGCAAGCACTAGCTGCTTGTGAAGGTACGCTTGGGAGTGCAAGCTCAGGACAAAGATATGATGGATCTCCCAAGAAGGTGAAGGAATTCCTAGATCATTATGTGATACATTTTACTTTCATCCCACATCAGATTTTGACAGACCGTGTCAAAGTGGGGTACATGGTAATCAATATGGTCTGAAATGCTTTGGCCTGGTTGACACCCCTAGTTGCATCCACCAGCCCTACAATGGATGATTACGCTATTTTTATTTTCTCACATTTACAAGGTATTTTCTAGCATCCCGAAGGCAATGTTTATGGCACAAGAAAATCTGTTGGACTGCACACAAGGTACACCTTGAGCTATATGACCAAGTTTAAGCATGTGAGACAGGAGGGGCTGATGAGACCAGGTTCACTCTCTTTCGCAGAGCACTGGCGGAGGAATTGAAGGATGAGCTGGCACATGTGGCCAGACCAGCGCCCTTAACAGATTTAGTAACCTTGGTTCTCCATTTGAATTACAATGTCCAAGAGCATAAGAATGAAAAAAGAAAACTGCACCCATAACCTGGTTTCCTCTGCCACTGGTACAAATGGAGGAACCCAACCCCTCCTCCGCCCCCACCCCCCAAGAGTTTATGCACATGGTTACAACTGGTTGGCCCTTAATACAAGAAAGGAGAATACTTCTGAGGAGCATAGGGCTGTGTATGCACTGTGGTAATAAGGGATATTTGGTCAGGGATTGCAACCCTGAGTTGGCACCCGGGAAACGGCAACTCCCGTTCCTGAGTGGGACCCTGGCTCAGGAGAACAAGGAAGGTGCTGACTTATCTATACAAGAATTCAACAAGACCATAGATAACAAACTACTAGTCATCCAAGCTTGCATATGCTTTACTGAAGCCTTGCTGGTCTCTTGGTATGCCATCTCCTCCTTCTCTGACATCACCATAAGTACCACCAACTTCCTGTTTCCTGCCTTCCTTTTTATGGTCCTCCTCCCTCCGTTGAATTACTGACCCTGGCCAAATGGCCCTTTCTTCCCCACCTGGGAGGTATCAAAATTAGCAAAGTTTACAAATAGCGGGTTAAGCCCCACCCAGTTTCTCTGTGTGGGGCTTCCCTGGAACAGGTATGTTTAATTGTGGCGCCACTGGACTGTTTATGGGTCAAAAACAAGGCTTAGCCACTAGGACCAAGACTAATACAGTCCATAGAAGGGGTGGATGGACAACAATTGAGCTCTGGGCTTGTGCATGAAGAAACCATCTGCCTGACACTTCAAATAAGACAACACCTAGAAGACTTCCTGTTAGACCTATCAGAGCGGTTCATTATCCTGTGATTTTGGGGATACCTTGGTTGAGGAGGCGCAATCCTCTAATATAAACAGGAAGGCTGGGACTGTTTTATTTGGGTTTGGATATCGTAGAGACAACTGTTTCATTGCCACACAAGAGGAGGAAGCAAGGACCGAGAAAGCGGTGATCCATACTATGGCAGGGATAGACCCCATTCCCACAGAGTATTCAGACTAATCTGATATGCTTTCTGAACCTGCAGACATGGAGTTACTTTCTCACAGACCTAAGGACTGCATGACAAAGCTCTGACCGGATACCACATTATTCCCTTTGAAAGCATGTAGTTCTTATCTGAGTCGAAGAAGGAACCCCTGAAGAGATATTTGGAGAAGAACACAAAGAAAATGCTAATAACTCTATCAAAAGCTCCCAAAGGCGCTTGTCTGTTCTTCGTACCTTTAAAAAAAAAAAAGACAGAGACTGAGCTATGCCCGTATCTGGATTTCCAAGATCACCACCAAGAATAAGTATCCATTACCCTTCATTTCAGATATCCTCAAAGTGGTATGAGGGGCTCTTCTACACACCAAGGTGGATCTCAGAGGAGCTTACCGTCTTGTTAGAATCTGAGCTGGCAATGAGTGGAAGACGCCCTTCTGAATACCTCGGGCCGCAAAATGCTCTTTGGTCTGGTGAATTCCCCTGCTGTGTTACATAATTTTGTAGACTGGGCGTTCTCTGAACTGGTTTGTTGAGACATATCTCCTGAAGGTATCGCTATTGACCCGTGCAAACCTTTATTGAGATTTGTTGCAGCGATTCCAACCTATAACCTTTTATTGTAAAAGGGGAAGACATTTGAATGGTCAGAAATAGCTGAGGATATTTTCCAAAAACTCAAGAAGTACTTCATGCAGGCTCCTATCGTAAACAAACCAGATACCTTTCGTGGTGAGAGCCGATGCAGCCGAAGTGGGCATCAGTGCAGTGCTATTGCAGAAAGAAGATGGCCTAGCAAGTCCCATTGCATACCACTCCAAGACACTCTCATGAAGCGAAATAAACTATTCCCTTCTAGAAAAGGAACTTCTTGTACTTAAGGCTATTTGTCAGAAATGAAGACACTTGCTCCTTGGAGCTCAGTTCCCATCCAATTTAGAAATGGCCACAAGAAACGACACTCTCTAACGTTTCGAATGCAGAAACAGCAGATAAGCCTATTTTATTTTCATGGTTTGAATTTTCCCTGACCTACTTGCCCGTCACTCGGAACATGATTTTAGATGCTCTGTCGCAAAAGTACAAGATGTTGCCAGTCCTATCTACATTAACTGAACGCCTACTAGCAAACAAGAAATGTGTTTACGCAATACAACCTTTTTTTGCAGCAAGTGCAACAGGGCACAGTCATTACAAGGAGGAGCCCTGTGTACAGTACAAAGACCTACAAGCCATTGACAGATTCCTATTAAAGAGTAAGCATTTGTAAGTTCCTGTCTGCCTCCTGTGAAATACATGAAGATATCTCACATAGCGAACCACAAGAATCCCTTATTCAGGTGGCCAACAAAGGGCTGATCCACTCAGATCCCAACTCTAGCGGTGAAAGAGCGAGAAAGGCTCACCGGGATGGGGAATCCCGCGGTTGTACCTGATGGAATAACCCAAGAGACCCAGGGACAATGCCCCTGAAGCTTTCTTTGGTTATTCTGCATCCACCTCCCTTCCAACCAAAGAAGCTCCGTTAATAATATCCTGCCACCCCGACAACTCTAGTAGACCAACTAGGAACCCTGTTATCCTCAAAACCCACAACTCCCAGTCATTGTTTTCTTGTTTTCCGCCCGAATACTCCCAACACTTCTTTTTCACATCCCTATGATTATTCTTTCCCGAATACCCAGTCGACCTTGACAAAACCCTACCAATCCTGTCCCTTTATCATTTCCTACATTCCCAACCTTTTCAGACAAAACACTACCGTTCCCACAAACCCCCCCTGTTTATTCTCTGACAATAATCCTGGTCATTCCAGTTTATTCCACACACCCTACAAATCTCACCCTTCTGAATTTACCCAAACCCCTGGCAAGAGAACTATAATCACATACAGCACCTCCTTCCATTCCGACCCTGTAGGATATCTGAAAACTCTACCACCTTCTTTCTCCTGACTTAAAACAGAAAAGCTTAACACCAAAGCTGTTTACCTGACATGTCCCGATGCAAGGGTCAGCCAATCAACCAGAATCACACACCCCTTGACAGCCCTGTCCTTTCCCCACAGGGATCAAATGTGGAGCCAGAGAGCAGAGAACAAGCGAGGTAGACAGAACAACGAGACGGCTATACAGACTTGGCAGTTCAAAAGGAGAAGGAAGGTGGCGAATATCGAGAGGCTAACAAGGAGAGACACAACTTTGCCCTTTTCGATGCAAACCTGCGAAACCTCCACAGAAGGAACCGTAAGACCGAGGACAATAGACGGAGTGTGTTGCAGCAGAGGCCAGCGGTACCCACAGCGTGTCTGCGTTGATAAGCAGGAGCGGGGGAAGCGCCATCGACCCTGGTACCGCCCTTGACTCCAGTTAAGAGAAAAAACAAGCGGTTCATCAGAGACGGTGAGTCGAAGGGAGAACCGATAAGCACCGGACTGTGTTCAATGAAAGTGGCAAGTTGAAAGAAGTTCAAAGAACTGTACATGTGTGAAGGAAAGACCTGCTGCAGAGTGAACTGGCACCACGTGGGAGCTAACTCGAGAGACTCTGGTCAATCTCATATTAAGTAAAACTACAGATACTAGAAAGGGGACCCAGGGGTGAAACATTATCACCCTTAAGAACTTTCATTTGGTTAAAGGAACTTTTGTTTTTACTATTTGAACAAATCAGGCCCTCGAAGGCAAGAGACTTTCAAAGGAAACAAGACTTGGCCATCAACGGCCCTGGCAGCTGGAACGGAACAATCGGCTTGTGCTGAGACAGCTCGAGCGTGTACTATGCTAGCTGAAACTGAACTGTCGGCTCATGCTAAGAAAGCTTGAGTGTGTGCTGTGCTCCAAGATATCAACTTACCCCGTGCTCGAAACGTGGGGAAGGGAAACCCAAGCTACTGCATCCTGACATATTTGAGAACACTTCTTTCTTTTCTTGAAAACTCACACCCTTTTTTGTATTAGTTGTAAGGATTCACAATAGGTTTTTTAGTAATGGCCCTTTTTCATTTGACACAACGCTACTAGGACTGCCTTATTGTTCATTTGATGGTCGACGCTTGCTCCCATTATGAAACCTAGACTTTTTCCCCTCTAGTCAGTATTCTCAAACTTCGGTGTGTTTTTCTCCTGTTTTTAAAATTGCATTGTGAAACCTAGGCTTTTTCCCCTCTATTCAGGATTCTCAAACGTGGGTGTGTTTTTCTCCTGTTTTTGAAAATTGCATTGTGATATTCTTTAGATCTGAGTGTCGTCTTGTCCAATTGTTCGACTTGGACCCTCTGTCTGTCTCGTCTGCTTGCACACTTCCCTAGTGTCCTCCCCTTTCTTCTTGCCTCTCCATACCTACTCTATGGTGCTCTCTGTCTCTCCTATCTTCTCTAACTGCTTCTCTATCGACTATCCTGCTCTCATCACTAAATCTGGTAGGACTAAGTTTAAAAAGGACATCCTGGTCACCAACCCAGGCCTCCCTATCGCTGACACCTATACCAGTGCCTCCTCCAAGCAAACTTTCACTGACATCCTCTTTGTCGTTCCCTCACTAGACCTATGGACCCTACATATGGTTTCTGTGCTCTCTCCCTTCTCCTCCTCTTCCATTAATCAGACCCTCCAGTTTATAGTGATTTAGCGATCCCGCCAAAACAGCAGTTTTGCGCAAAAACTGTAGTTTTCTTTTTTTAAAAATGCAAAAAACTACCATTGAAAAAAAAAATACTCAGGGTGCCAGATTCTCAAAACTTTTCAATGCAAGAAATGAAAAGCGCTAACACATCTCATCACTTACACTAAAAAAAAGAGCAGCCCATTCCACAAGGGACACCTGAATGGGCCCATTCAGGTGTCCCTTGTAGATTTTATATTCGTGCCCATTCAGGTGGCCTTTTTCACCCCCTTGAGCAAATTAAGTGGCGTTTCTGCCAATTTAAAAGCGCATCCTAAATTTACAAGCAAGATGCACTTTTAAATGTGCAGAAATTGTAGGAAACCATACGCGCTTGGGAGGTGAGGGTGCCACTGCATGACAGGGTCTTTCTTGACCCTGTCATGCCTTTTCTTTAAGGTATGAACCGCTGCTATGTCGCATTTTACAGTGGCAGGCCCCTGAAAAGCCTGTCACTGTAAAAGGCGCTGGGAGCTTGCAGAACACTGCCGGGAGAGCACTTCTATTCAAGGTACTAACCATTTTGACTGCCAAAAATCGATCGAATGGTACAATTTGACCTATTTCGCCAGTACCATTCGATCGATTTTTATAAATACCGTACATGTGGAGCAGGGGTTTCGGGAGTGTGACCTGCTCCCCATGTTCAGTATTTTTGGGCTTGGGGGTTGCAGGGGTGTCCCCTGCTTCCTCAAAATCGGAGTTGGGGGTTAGAAAAAAAAACAACCTAAAAGGGTACCCTGCAGCATTGGATCCGACCTGCGTTAGAGGGACGGATCTGATACCACAGGGTTGCAGGGGAAGCGGCAGCGACCAAGCAGTTAAGTTGGGGAGGGAGTGTGGTGAGAGTGAAAGGTACATTTTGGGTTGCTTAGCTGAAGTGCAAATCTATTTGTGGCAATATTGACTACGGGTCAATTCCGCTGCAAATAATTACACTTCGGTCAAACAACCCAGAACCCCATTCAAGGCAGCTGACCAGCACACAATTTGCACGACAGCTCAACCCCGTGGAAATGCACAGGTCACCTTTGAGAATAAGGTGACCTGCTCATTTCCAAAAATGGGTTATCTCAAAATAGCATATCCTCGGCTCTATTTTTAAATGCCCCATTTTTTGGGGATCATGGTCAAAATCTATTTTTTTTTTTTAAATTGTCACAATATGAGAGGGAAAGGTGAGAGAGGGAGAGTGATGGGTGAGATGTGACGTGATAGGCAAGAAAGCAGAGGGAGAGAAGTGGGTCAGAGGAGGAAGCAGTGCACAAAAGAGAAGAGGAAGCAGTGATGCGGTGGGCCAGAAATCTGAGAGTGAGCGGAGGTACAGAAAGTAGAGGGAGCGTGTGATCTGGGGGAGCAGTATGCCAGAAAGCAGAGAGGAAGCGGTTGGCCAGAAAGAGGCAGTGAGCTGCAGTTTGGGAAAAAGGATGAGTGAAGAGTGCGATAGAAAGGGAGAAAAGATGCAGAAGGAGCACAAAAAAATGAAGGATTGCATATTGTGGGAGGAATTGTGGAGTGTAAATTGGGAGTATGATTTGGAGTTTGGCAGGGGCGGGTGAGTGCAAATTGTGACTTGACAGTGTGACATAGCACGTAAAGTATTTGTATGACAAAGTGAGAGGTTCAGGAATGCAAGTTGTAATGGGAAGTTGGTGAGATGTGTGTTGGTGAGAGAGGTGTGTGGTTGTTTGGGGGATTGGAGAACATAGAAGGGGAATAGATTAATTTAGTTTATACTATTAAATAGACATGCACATTAAACCAAAAATGTAGTCAAAACAAAAACTGTTCTGCCAAGCCAGAGACATCATGGACTCTTCCTATTAAATTAATACAAAAGATACGTCATAATGACGCCCTGGCTCTCCTGTAGCCTTGCACTCTGCCTCTTTCCTACAATGTAGCAATCTTACACCCTCCAGTTAATTCAAAATGTCCCACAAAAATGCTGTAATAAAGGTTTGTGACGCAATATTTGCTATTTCATGCTGCAATATCCTGGAAGGTCTGATTAATGGTGGCACCCGGTGGGAGGCCCTCCTGTCTTCCTTCCACTCCTCTAAGGTCATCATTAATGTTTACTTGAATGGTCCCATCTTGGTCCAAGGCCCTCAGGCCAACCCTCTCCTCTTCGATAGACGCCTCCTACGCCTCATCAATTTCCTGTCTTCTCCTGCTGTTCCCTCTCCCCCCTCGATGGCTTCCTCGCCTCCCCCTGCTGTCTCCTCCTGGGCTACCTTGCCCGCTCCTGCTTCCCTTTCTGCCCCCCCTTGAGCTTCTTCTACACCTCTGCAGGCCGTACCTCTGATTTGTACCCCTGCCCGGAAGTCTTTCAAGGATGGCAACCTTCTCCATATTGCCACTCTTAAGTCTTGCTCCGCTGTCAAACACTCCTCTGACATCTGCCGCCTTCTGGAGGAACTTGACCTTGATGTCCTCGGTCTCACCGAGACATGGTTCACGGCCAGCTCTGTCACAAGTTTTGACACTCCTCCCTGACGGCTACAAGATCCTCTCCGCGCCCAGGTCCAACAGTTCCGGAGGGGTTGTAGCCCTGATCTTCCCCGAGTGGATTCCTGCCTATGTCATTCCCACACAGGCCTACTCCTCTTTCGAATGCCTCGTCTGCAGGCTCTCTCTCCTAGCCATTCCCTTACTGTGGCTACTATCGTATTGGCCACCTGGTCAGATCTCCTCCTTCCTTTCTGAGTGGGCGGACCTCTCCTCTTCCCTCCTGGTCTCAACCACTCAACTCCTCCTTCTTGGAGACTTCAACATCCACCTAGATGCTTCCTGCCCTTCTTCTGGATTCTTTCGCAACCTTTGCGACTCTCTCTATTCTCCCCTCTGGCCCGACTCACTCTGCAGGGCACACTCTGGATGTACTGATCTCCTCAGACCTTCCCCTTTCTATCCCTCTCACTACTTCTCTCTCCTGGAGTGATCACTTTCTCCTTTCCTCCCAGCTCACCCTCTCTACCCCTCAGGCCAAGCCAACTCCATCACTGGCAACCACCTTCTCAGTCATCCGACCCATGAAGCGCATGTCAGTTGAGGCTTTCTCATCCCCCTCCCCCTTTGGCTGACTCACACCTTGACACAGCCCTTCCCATGCCCCACTCTGCTATATCTGATACTCTCAATGTTCTTGCCCCTGTCATGAGGATCCACCTGAAGCCCAAAGCCAAGTGTAACTGTGGTACGACTCTGACCTTGTCACCCTTAAAGACGAGTGCAGAGTGGTTGAGAGGAAATGGCATGCTTCATGTGCATCCTCTGACAAACTGGCCTGCCGCTTGCTCCATGGGCAATACCGGCTCTCTGTCCTCACCAAGAAAAGAGCCCACATCCGAGCCCGCATCTCTGCGGCTTCTAACAACTCGGCTGAACTCTTTAAAATCTGCAAGGAACTGGCCAATCCAGCCGCAGTCTCTCACTCTCCTTTCCAAGGCCCTCTGCACAGCACTGGCTTCTCATTTCATCTCTAAAACCCTGCTCCTCCTCTGGCCCTTCTTCGGCCACTTCTACTCCCTCCTTCTCTGCCTTTCTCCTGTTCTCCCCTGATGAGGTTTCTAGACAAGTCTGTTCTATGAAAGTCTCATGATAACAGGTTCATCCCTGTTCCTCCAAAACCATCATGGACCACATTGACTCCCTGGCTCCTGATCTGGCCGACTTCTGCAACCACTCCTTCGCCACTGGAGTCTTCCCTTCTGCCCTGAAGTACTCCATGGTGCACCCTCTTCTTAACAAACCATCTGCCGACCCGTCCTGCCCAGCTAACTATCGCCTAATCTCCATCGCTCCTTTCCTGGGCAAACTCTTGGAAAAGCTGGCCATCTCCCAGCTCAATCTTCACACTGAATCTGTTGGTTGTCTCCATGATCATCAGTCTGGCTTCAGAGTTGCCAGAAGCACGGAAACTGCGCTCCTGAACATCTGTGAAGACCTGCTCTCCAACCTTGATTCCAACACCCCTTGTGTCCTCATCTTACTTGATCTCTCTTCTGCCTTTGACACAGTCAACCATGCCAATCTTCTCAACCGTCTCCGGGATAACCTGGGCATCACCGGTCAGGCCCTGGCGTGGCTGACTTCTTTCCTCTCTGACCGATCCTCCCAGCTCCAACTTGGGTCCTTCCTCTCCTCTATATCTACCTGTGGTGTTCCCCAGGGGTCTAACCTCTCTCCCTGGCTGTTCCAACCAATACCTGGCACTTATTGCCCACCGCATTGCCGCGCTCTGCCCCAACTTCCAGTGCTATGCAGATGACACTCAGCTCATTTTCAGGCTACCCTCAGCCATGTCTTCTCCGTCTCTCATCTCTGACTGTCTGTCCGCCATCCAGGAGTGGTGTGCCGCCAATGATCTCTGCCAATGCCAGTAAGACAGAGATTCTCCTCATCGGCCCTTCTTTCCTGTCACTCTCTGGCCGGCTGTTGCGACTTGAGTGTCGTGTAGGCAGACGAGACCTCTGTCCCCAAATGCCACACAGAGAGAACTCGGTCACTCCCCGTGCGGCCGTTGTGGCCACAGGTGGAGATGGTCTACTCCGGAACCTCGAACCTCAGGGACCCCAATCCGCTGCAAGAAAACACTGATTAAATACCAAGCTGATCACAATAACGGACGTTGTTAATATAATGTAAAGGGGCTTACCAGTGGAGCCAGGAAGAGGGCTATGGACCTAAGAGGTAGGGATCCGGGACTCACGTGGGCGGGACCACCCTAGATGGAGCAGACAGGTGTAGTCCCAAAGTGCGCGTGAGCACCACCTGAAGACAAGAACGTGGTTGGTAGCTGTGGAACTTGGGAGCAGAGTATCCAAAAGAAACCAGATGCAGAAGGGGAATCCCTATGCAGTCCAAAGAGCGGTCGGAGCTCAAGCCAAAGTCAATAATCCAAGGTAACAAAGCCGGTAAGGGTAATCCAAGCCAAGTCCAAGAATGCCAGCCAAGGTCAGAATCCAAGAGGGAATCAAGAAATCCAAACAAATGCGTAATGCCAAACAGGTTGCAAAGAACAGCTGTGAAGCAGCGAGTACATGGAGTGTCTTTAAATACTCGCGGTCTTGGCCTATCTTCCTGTCACGTGACGCGCTGTCGTATCACGTGGATGGATTTCTGAGTCACGTGAGTGCACGGCGCTAGTCACGTGACGCGGAAGCATCGCAGTGTGCCGCCGATTGCCCAAGCGCCAGGGAAGCTGCCAATGCAAGAAAGGACGCAGCCTGCCGAGCGTTCTGTTGTGGGAGAAGCGCGCATGTACGCGCGAGTCATCAGGATCCCCACGTGAGTGCTGGAGCGTGGAGAAGCGACAGAAGGAACTAGGTGAGCTATGGTGGTTCGGGCAGTGGCAGGAGTGGCAGTACCGTCAGGTGTGTGTGTGTGTAGGAGACGGTATGACACCGGCCTCTCTATCTCTGGGTCATCTTTGACTTCACACTCTCCTTCTCTCCTCACATCTCTGACGTCTCTAAGAAGTCACGCTACCAGCTGCACCTCAGAGGTATTCTTCCCTTCCCCCAGAAGCTCACTTTCTCCGGAGCTCTGGTTCTCTCTAGGCTGGACTACTGCAACAGCTTCTTTCTAAACCTGCCTGCTTCTACTCTCCGCCCTCTGCAACTCATCCAGGACAGGACTGCGATACTTGTCCTTGGCCTCAAGGCCAGGGATCGTATCTCTCTGGACTGAAATCCTTCTATTGGCTCCCAATGGCTGCAAGGATTAAGTTCCAAACCCTCTGCATTGTCCACAAGGCTGCCTGGGGCCTCAATACCTTCAACTCTCTCTTCCTAAATACCTTCCTTTTGGAGCTCTTTGCTCATCCGCCTCCAACTCCCTCAGGGTCAGTCGCTTCTCCAAGCAACAAGTTTGTGGTAGACCTTTCTTCGGCTTGGGCCTCCCTCTGGAACAGCCTCCCTGAAACTTGAGGAGAATCATCTCCGGTTCCGGAAGCACCTCAAAACCTTTCTCTTTGCATCTGCCTTTTCTCCTCCTCTCCCCTACTGACTTCCTGGATGAAACCACACTGGTTATCTGGCCATCTTCTGATCTCGAGCCCAGGTCCCCTTCCCCTGCCAGTCGCACACCTGCACTGCCTTCCCAGCAACCGTTGCACTTGGTGACTGTTTCTGTATCCCTACAGTCCCACTACCAGCACTTGACACCCAATGCCTGCACTTACCCTTGCACTTGCCACCTGCTGGCCGTATTTTTATTTATTGCTTATTTGTTCTATTATCCCATGCACTGCACTGTCCCCTTTCCCCCCATCGCCCACACTTTCCCATTTCCCCCTTCCCATGCAATTGCGCGATCTGAATGACACCTGGCCTAGTATGATCGTTGTCTGTCTTCCCTCTGTTCCCCCTCCCTTGCCTTGTCGTGCTTTGAAACACTTGTGTATATGCGCGTTATAAATGCCTTATCATATCATCTTGGATTTAGGTTTAGATTAGGCGTTTTTCCAACCTGCATACAGTTTAATAAACTCCCTTGAACTGTGATCTGTTTTTACTGTTCCTACCAGAGTTCCTTACACTCCCTACAGCAGGATGAAGTTCACCATCAGCAAGACATAGAGGACAAAGAGTCACCAATAACTTACTTTGAGGTATTTTTGGTGGCTCAGTTATAAGACGGATCTATCTGAATATTTCACATTGTGGCACGTGTGTGCACAGAGTAAGTCTACCAATAAAGCACCTATACGGAAACTGCAACCACTTCCTATTCCTTCTAGCCTAGGAATCCCTTTCAACTGATTTTATTGTGGACCATCTGCCTTTGTGCAACAAGACCACCGCCAGGGTCACTGTGGACTGCTTTGCTAAAATGCTACATTTTCTGTCCCAGACAGATGCTGGCGACCCGCGCAGGCCCCCCGGTATTCTCTTTCATATATGGTGGTCCTGTATGCTGATTCATTCCTATCTCAAGGAAATCTTAGCCCAGATTAGGAGCATTACTGGGATAGAACTTCCAATGGAACCCTTAGTGCTACTGTTTGGGGTTGAAGATCTGCAGGGGCACTATGAGCTAGCAACAAAGTCGGCTAGATTACTTACGCATTTCATGGTTGCTGCCTAATAATGCTGGCGCGTAACTGAAAGTCCCCTAGGTGCCTGACATCAAAGAATGGTGGGTCGAATTATGGTTTATGGTGGCTATGTGCAAGATTGAGGCCACTCCTAAAGGTGAGTTACCCAAATTTCTCTCTGAACGTGAACCGTTCATTCATTTTGTAGCCAAGAAGGATAACCCTGGCCTACATTATAAGCCACATGATATGATGTCCTTCACACTGTTATGATGTCTATACCTACCCGCTGATTGTGTTAATAGACTGTTTTCCCCAGTGCTGTCAGATTTGCGCTGGACTGTTCATTTTTCTTTGTTTTGGCCTTTCCTTTCCACTCATTTTATTTGTCCCGTGCTGGAACAAAGCCGATCTCCTTGCGCATGTTTCAAGAATGTCAGGCAATGATGCAGTTAATTTGTTTAATGATATTACGCATTTGTCCGGTATGTTTGGCTGGATGTTGTTCTGTCCTCTTTTTTCAATAAAATTTGATTAGTAAAAAAAATACTACATATTGAGGTCATGACTAAGCTACCCACCACCCTGGAGATGGATCCATTGTTTGTCAAAGAAATCTGATGCTTGCATGGTCTTTCTTCCTCTGTTGCTTCCTATACGCGTTTCTACACATAGACAACGTTCTATCTTCTGGATTACATCCACACTCGAACGGCAAAGGGAAAGAGCACATCGAGTCCTAGTGCAATATCTCTGCCGTTATTCCAGCACTTCTGTTGATAATTGGTCATGTCTATTGCCCTTGGCTGAATTCACCACACACTCTTCCATGAATAACTCACCATTCAATGAGTCCTATGGATACCATCCTCTGGCCTTTCCGATCGCACTCTGGCATGAAACCTTCATACCATCTACTGATGTCCTTGTCAAAGAAATACACGAATGCCACCAGCTCGTCAAAGACTTGTCTCATCAAAGCTTAAGTTAAGATGAAAGCAGAGACTGAGAAAACAGAAGTTCCAGACCTCCTTTTGAGGTAGGGGTTCACGTTTGGTTGGCCTCCAAGAACCTGATGAATCATTTGGGTCCTTCCAAGTCGCATCTCGTTTTTTAGCCCTTTCAAGAGTCACCAGAAAATCAACCCAGTTGCCTTCAGACTGCAGCTGTGCCTGTCTTGGTCCAGGATCCACCTGGTGTTCCATTCCTCCCTCCTTTGTGTCTTCCAGTCCAGTAATCTCATTCATCACAGACTCCTGTGTCCTCCTCCCATCCTTAAGGATGGCCTTCATAAATTCGAGGTCCCAAGCATCTGTGACTCTTATTAACTTGGGTCGTCCCTACAGTATTATGTATAATAGAAGAGATATCCCCCTTGCAGTCTCTCTTGGGAACCGGCGTGCTATGTGCAGACTCCTGCGAAGGAGGCATGCTGTCACGATTCCCTGTACATGAGAAGGCTGGGCTCCTGTTATGCCTTTCAGCATACAAGAGCGTAACAGTCTAGTCTTTCACTATTCGGCATTGAGCCGGATCAAGCAGCCAACTCAACGCTTATCATAATTGCACCTGGCACTGTGTTTCTGTCATGCTTTCAGACTCACCCAATCACGACCGGGTGATATGCAGGCGGCGGAGAGAAACATGGATCCCTCCCGCGATCACCTCTGCTCGATCGTTAGTGAGACGCTGCACTCTGAGGCATCCCTGGCGTCGATTTCCACGCCTGCAGTGGGGATTGCCTTGGAGACTGCAGGCGCGGAGGAGATCCCCACTCCATACTGCGGTCCTCCGCTCGACGCGGATTGTCACGAAGAAGGGGTCATGTGACATGGCTTCCAGGAAACAGGCACCAAATGAACCAGTGGATCACGTGACCAAGTGAAAGATCACGTGACCAGGAAATCGTCCCCGATTGGCCAACGAATCAGGAAACTGCAATAAAAGGGGCTTGGCCTTTGCACACATTGCTTCTCAGCTGATCTCGGCGTTTAGCGATTTCCTGCATTTTGAACTTCATGCTTATCGAATTTCTTGGATTTTGGACTTCATTTTTCTTCTGGATTGCCCTCAAATTTTGACGCTTGGAATCTTTCTGACCTGTATAACTGGATTATCTGAACTTTGAACTGTTTTCTTGGATTGTTTATGGACTGACCTTTGGATTTGGCGTTTGATAAACCTTCAGCTACCTTTCGTTTGAACTCTTGGAACTCTGTCAAGAACTGTGCACCTACAATCAACCCTCTCCTCTCCCTTCAGATCCCGTGATCCCGTTCTCCTCTCTGCACTACTCATCTGACCCTTGGGGGAAATACACTTAGGTTCAAGTCACTCATCATTCACCTCCAGGGTAGGTCTTTCTTATTAGTTGTTTATGCTTGTTGTGAATACCGTGTAGCCATTAGCTAACCTGGTATTTTCTTTGCAGCCACCCGGGACCTGGAGTTTCCTGTTTACCCCCCACCTGTGGCTCCAATAACCGGTCAGCGAGTACTTTGCCCCTCTCTGACTGGTGCTTGGGGACGGAGGTATACTAATCCACGTGGCCCTCAGGATTTGACAGGCTGAGAAGCCTTTTACCACTGGATTATGGATACCTCCGCCGGGGATCCGGTGGCTGCGCTTGTACAAGCAATCACTGTCTTAAGGGCTGACATGACAGCCGCTAACACGGCTATTCATCAGCGGCTAGATGCCTTACAAAGTGAAAGACACGCCTTACCACCAGATGAGGAGTTTGGAGATGTACCCGAACAGGCTGCACCACCTGTAGGGGCAGTGGCACCAGCCCCAGTCTACGTCCCTACCCCATTTCCCTTGGCGGCCCCCGAGAAATTCCATGGTGATCCACGTAAATTTCGCACTTTCCTGAATCAGTGTAAGCTACATTTTTTATGTCGGCCACAGGCCTTCCCTGATTCGACTACTAAGGCGGCCTTCACTTTGTCTCATTTAAGCGGCATTGCCGCTACGTGGGCGAATCCCCTGTTGGAGAATAATAGTCCCGTTTTGTATGATTTTGATAGGCTGGTGGCAGAAATGACTAAGGTTTTTGACACACGACATAAAGCGCAAACGCGGGACCTAGAATTCCTAGATTTGACCCAAGGAAAAACCACATTAATAGAATACATAACACGCTTCAACCAACTGTCTGTCGAAACTGCCTGGCCAGAAGAAAAAAAGGCAGTTGTGTTCTACAAAGGTCTCAGTGAACGTTTGAAGGACGCCCTGTCCGTCATACCTACCTTACCTACTCAATACCCTGAATTGGTTGACTTGGTCCTACAAGTTGATGCCCGGTTCAATGAAGGAAACACTGAAACAAAGAGAACGAATCCGGTATTTTCCCTAAGCTCGAACTCTACAGAACAAACTAGCGAACCCATGCAAATAGGGGGAATACGCAGTCCGATATCACCCTTAGAGAGAGAACGACGCAGACAGGCTAATGCTTGTTTTTACTGCGGAGTGTCAGGTCATTTTGTCAAGGAATGTCCCCGAAGACCCAAACAAAAGACAACAGGTTTTCCGAAGGCTCGTCCTTAGATAAGGGGGCGCGGACGAGCCTACCAGTACAATCGTACGTACCCCCTTCATTGTCGGATTCAACCCGGCCCCTGTTTCTTCCGCCTCTTTTGTTTTCCTCTGACAACGTTAAACACCAGGTACACTTGGTCATCGATACAGGGGCAACAGGTAATTACGTTGACAGTGCTTTGGCCACGTCCCTAAATCTCCCTTTACAAAATAAAAAGCACCCAGAACCTGTACAAGCGGTAGATGGTTCTCCGTTGATTTCGGGCCCTATCAGGCAACAGACGGCACCAGTAACTCTCATACTGCAGGACAGGTAGTTTTGATTTGATAACTACCCCTCAATACGGTATTATCCTTGGTATCCCCTGGTTACGCACACATAACCCGCTCATTAACTGGTCCTTGGGCTCCATTTCTTTCGAATCCTTGTACTGTCAGGAACATTGTTTGGTATCCCCAGAGCAGGCAACGACACCAGCACAAGCGCTTGGGGCATTAGATCATTTGTCGTTACAAGAATCACAGATGGAGGTTGACCCTCCTAGGCATGTGGTAGGTCTGGTTTCGGCCCAGATACCCTCACAATATCATGACTTCTTGGAAGTGTTTGATAAAAAATCATCTGAACACTTGCCCCCGCATCGTCCCTTTGATTGTCCGATAGATCTGGAACCAGGGGCCCCCGTGCCCCACGGGCGCATCTACTCCCTTTCAGCATCTGAAGACCTGATTCTCAAAGAGTACATACAACATTCCTTACGTTTAGGCCACATCAGACCCTCACAGTCTCCTGCAGCCAGTCCTATTTTCTTTGTACCCAAGAGGGAAGGCGATCCTCGCCCCTGCATTGATTATCGCCGTTTGAACAACATCACGATCAAGAATAGATACCCCATACCCCTTATCACTCCACTGCTAGATCGTCTCACACATGCCACTATTTTTACCAAGCTCGATCTGCGAGGAGCGTATAATCTCATACGCATCCGAAAAGGGGATGAATGGAAGACAGCTTTTTGTACCAAATACGGCCTCTTTGAATATACTGTCATGCCCTTTGGGCTATGTAACGCACCCGCAACATTCCAGAGGTTTATGAATGAAATATTCCACGACATCATAGATAACTACGTGGTGGTATATCTGGATGATATTTTGGTATTTTCTCAATCACATCAAGAACATGTCACTCATGTATGAGAAGTCCTGAGTCGGCTGCGCACACACACTCCCTTTACGCTAAACCAGAAAAATGCCTATTTCACGCCAAGGAAGTAGACTTCCTAGGTTTTCACATCACGTCTGGCGGCCTGGCTATGAATTCAACCAAGATCCGTGCAGTCGCAGACTGGCCCATTCCACAAACTGTCAAGGAAGTCTAGTCATTCCTTGGCTTCGCCAACTTCTACAGGCAATTCATTGCAGGGTTTTCAGCCTTGGCTTCCCCATTAACTCAACTCACTAGCCCCCGTACCCCGTTTGTTTGGTCCTCTTCTCAACAAGAAGCTTTTTCAGCTCTCAAAACGGCTTTCACCACAGCCCCTATTTTACAGCACCCCAATCCAGATCTCCCCTTTATTCTTGAAGCCGATGCCTCTTCCTATGCTCTGGGAGCTGTCTTATCTCAATCATGCCCCTCCACAGGTCTCTTACATCCGGTTGCCTTTCATTCTCGAAAATTCACACAGGCTGAAATCCATTACACAGTCACAGAGAAAGAACTTCTATCCATTAAAGATGCCTTCCAAGTCTGGCGTCACCATTTACTTCCAAAACATCAGGTCACGGTTTATACTGACCATCGCAATCTTCAGGATTTGGCCACATTCAAGTGCACTAATAGCCGCCAAGTCCGCTGGCATTTATTCTTTGCAGCATATGACTTTGTCATTAAACACCGACCGGGCATAGCCCACGGCAAAGCGGACGCTCTCTCCCGCATTCCTGGGGGCGTTTCTTTGCCTGTCTTTCCGGAGACACTTCTGGACAGCAAACCCATCATCTGTCTCTGTACACCAACTAAAGACTTACTAACCTAGTTCAACAATGGGTCAAGTTACATCCAGAACAACTACGGGAGTGGGAGATAGAATTGTATGAAGGCCTACCATATATACAGGGCAGATTATACTTACCAACACCAGACACTCGCTCCATCGCATTAGAATGGTCTCATGATGCTCCTATAAATGGTCATCCTGGCCAGAAGCGCACACTGGCCTTGCTCCAACGTTGGTGTTGGTGGCCTTCCATGAACAGAGATACAATGGCTTATGTTTCTTCCTGTTTGGTTTGTGCCCAATGCAAAAACAGAAAAGGTCGTCCTCTAGGCCTACTACAACCATTGCCTCTCCCAGTTAAACCATGGCATACAATTACGATGGATTTCGTCACTGACTTACCTAAAGTTAGTGGGTTTGATACTATTTGGGTAGTGATTGATTCCTTCACGAAGATGGCCCGATTCATTCCCTGCACCTGTTTACCTACAGCACCTGCCCTGGCTGACCTCTTCTTCCGCCATGTCTTTTGTTTTTTTGGGTTACCTGCTATTGTCATTTCTGATAGGGGCTCCCAGTTTACTTCCCGATTTTGGCAGTCCCTTACGAGACAACTAGGCATTGACACACGTTTCTCGTCCTCCTACCATCCCAAAACTGACGGGCAGACCAAACGTGTCAACCAAACCATGGAGCAATATCTCCGTTGTCTCTCCTTACAACATCAACAATCCTGGCACAAACTACTGCATGTAGCTGAATTTGCCTACAATAATGCACCCCACTCATCCACAGGCTATTCACCTTTCTATTCTTTGTATGGGCAGCATCCTCGCATACTTCCTATTCCAGATGTACCTCCCCTACTCTCTCCTTTTGTTTCCTCATGTGTACAGCATCTCAAAGACATCCATGGCCAGGTCACATTACATCTTCAGGAAGCACAGGCTTCTATGTGTCGGGCTGCTGATAAGAAACAAACTACAGCCCCCACTTATGCAGTTGGGGATCGGGTATGGCTTTCCACCAGACACCTACCTGTACCCGGTTGTCGTAAACTGCTTCCTCGCTTTGTGGGGCCGTATCGTATTACCAAAGTCATCAACCCAGTAGCCTACAAGGTTTCCCTTCCAACCACTTGGCGAATACACCCTGTGTTCCACACTTCCCTTCTCAAACCATGTCCTCTCTCCACTCGTATCATCCTACCCCCTTCCCCTGTAATGAAAGGTACTTCTGAAGAGTACGAGGTCAATGATATTCTTAGATCCCGTATCACGTAGGGCCGTCTTTATTATCTAGTGGACTGGTTGGGTTACGGCCCAGAGGAAAGATCTTGGGAGCCTGCTGATCAAGTACATGCCCCGCTCACCCGGTTTCATAAGAACAATCCCCATTGCCCACGAGGACGTGTGCCTTTGAAGGGGGGCTCTGTCATGCTTTCAGACTCACCCAATCACGAACGGGTGATATGCAGGCGGCGGAGAGAAACATGGATCCCTCCCGCGATCACCTCTGCTCGATCGTTAGTGAGACGCTGCACTCTGAGGCATCCCTGGCGTCGATTTCCATGCCTGCAGGGGATTGCCTTGGAGACTGCAGGCGCGGAGGAGATCCCCACTCCATACTGCGGTCCTCCGCTCGACGCGGATTGTCACGAAGAAGGGGTCATGTGACATGGCTTCCAGGAAACAGGCACCAAATGAACCAGTGGATCACGTGACCAAGTGAAAGATCACGTGACCAGGAAATCGTCCCCGATTGGCCAACGAATCAGGAAACTGCAATAAAAGGGGCTTGGCCTTTGCACACATTGCTTCTCAGCTGATCTCTCGGCGTTTAGCGATTTCCTGCGTTTTGAACTTCATGCTTATCGAATTTCTTGGATTTTGGACTTCGTTTTTCTTCTGGATTGCCCTCAAATTTTGACGCTTGGAATTTTTCTGACCTGTATAACTGGATTATCTGAACTTTGAACTGTTTTCTTGGATTGTTTAAAGACTGACCTTTGGATTTGGCGTTTGATAAACCTTCAGCTACCTTTCGTTTGAACTCTGTCAAGAACTGTGCACCTACAATCAACCCTCTCCTCTCCCTTCAGATCCCGTGATCCCGTTCTCCTCTCTGCACTACTCATCTGACCCTTGGGGGAAATACACTTAGGTTCAAGTCACTCATTCACCTCCAGGGTAGGTCTTTCTTATTAGTTGTTTATGCTTGTTGTGAATATCGTGTAGCCATTAGCTAACCTGGTATTTTCTTTGCAGCCACCCGGGACCTGGAGTTTCCTGTTTACCCCTCACCTGTGGCTCCAATAACCGGTCAGCGAGATCTTTGCCCCTCTCTGACTGGTGCTTGGGGACGGAGGTATACTAATCCACGTGGCCCTCAGGATTTGACAGTTCCTGATCCCATAGGTTACTCGCCCTAGTTCTATTTCCCGTTATTATCCAGTGTCCTTGTGATGTCTCTTTGTTTTCTCCTGTATAGCTTCTTTGTCCCAGTGCTTCTACATTTACCGTTGCCTATGTCCTGGTATTGTGTTTTGGAGTAGTCTCTGCTTCAGACTTCCTTTTTCCTGCGCAACCCATCTTGGCTGTCTAACTGCTCGGCATTGGGGGTTTATTCCCCAGAGGCTTTCCCTCTGTTGGACTGCAGCTGTAGGAGGGATTCCTGATAGCTTGTACGATCTTAGCTGGCAGGCTGGCATTCTATAGGGACAGGTCCTATCTCCTCAACCCCAGACATCGCTCTATAAAACTTGTAAGAACCCAATCTGTTTCTGGCAGTGATAGGGAAGAGTAAGAGTAGGAGAAGAGGTGAAGGTGGAAAGTGGGAGGTAAGTGTGGTAAAGAGTGAGAGTGTGGGATAGAGAAAGGAGGGTGGAATGTGAGCGAAGTAGGCCTGGGGAGTGGTTGGAGAACAGGGGGGTAGAAGTGGTGGTTGGAGGGAGAGGAGAGTGAGAAGATCTGTAGATAGAGGAGGACACCGTGAGAAGGAGGGAAAGAGGATGAGTAGGTGAGATAGAGCAGGGGTGGAGGACATAGGAAGATCAGGGGGAGGAGGAGAAAAGGAGGGATAGAAAGATGGGAGAAGGAGAAGAACAGAACCATAGAAGAGAAGGAAAGAAAAAGGTCAGGGAGAAGAGATGGACCATCCTAATATGTTTTGGGAACCTAGCTTGGGGAGGAATCATTAGAGTAGGGAGTCCGAGAAGGAGTAAGGCAGATAAGGCTAAGGCCTTTAGACCTCCTTTGAAAGACCAGGTTAGAATAAGACAGTAAGGATTACTACTTTTCATCAAATCCTGTAGGGGTGCCTGGGCTAGGGTGAACGGATCCCATGGGAAGGTATAGGGTGATAACAGGCACCCCCGTGACCTGGCCTCTCTACCGTCTGTGATGAGATCAGTAGACTGACCGTGTCAAGAGCGGGATAGGGAACCCTCTCAGCTTGGGGTAGGAAGCCTACCATGATAAAAGTTAGCAATTCCTACCCCAGAGTGGGAAAGTGGCATTTAGGAGGGACTGAGCTCTTGTCCCCTCCCTCAGTGCCTACATGTGTTAAAGGCAGTACCACTGTGGATCACCCCATACCTCTTCAACAAAATACTGTCCAGTTCCTTTTACAGGCAACCTACAGAAAAGGACGGAGTGAACTGGCCCAAGGTAACCAGCCCACTAAAGCCTTGAGGCAGACTACTACCGTCATCTTATCGATTTGACAGCAGAAAGAGAGAGAGCTGCTAAGCAGAACAGAGAACCTGCACAGCCACAAGGAACGCTGCAAGCTACCAGTTGACACCAGTGCACCCAGCGATCCATCAGTAGCAATGCAGCTCCCTAACATGGACTATTACAAACTTGCTGCGGAACGACTTCCTGACAAAGACACCATAGATATTCCAATACTTGCTGTGGACAGACATAAACGGGAATATTTTTCAACGTGTGTGCTTCTATTGTCTCAGCACAGCAGGCACGTGTGGGAAAAATGGGCAGGTTTAGCCCCCGTTATATGTTTTTTGGCATTTGCAAAGCATCCCGGGTGGGTAAGATAATGCAAGATAGGCCCAGGGAAAAATGCCAATAGTAGAATTAGAGGAGGATAACAAGGGGGGCAGAGAACAGGAAGTGGTGGATTGTTTGCATAAGGTCGGAGGAGGAGGTGGCAGACCAAAAGGCAAGGAGGAAGGACAGTGCACTGAAGTGTGGAGGTGATTTTCAGAGAAGGTGAGGTATTGGTTGGTGAGAGCAAGTGGTACTGTGGTGGGAGTATTAGAGAAAGTGTAGAGGGTGAGTAAAAGGATGGTGACTGAATAGAAGGTGGGGTAAAGTGGAGTGGGAAGAGTAGTGGTGGATGGGGGAGTTCTAGTGTAGTGGAAAAGGGGGCATAGTAGTGAAGTGGAGAGTAACTGGTGAGATGGTGTTTAAGTGTAACATTGGAGGTTTGCTGTAGAGTGTATAGAGAGAGAGACATCAGAGGATGAAGAGCCGGGAGAGAAGGTGAGTGGAATTGGAAGGAAGGGAATATCAGGTTGAGGGTAGAACAGCAGTGAGAGATAGTGAAAGGAACACCAGGGTGTGAAAGGAAGGAGAAAGATTGGGGCTTGAGTGTCTGGAAGGCACAAACTCAATGACACTTTAGCCGAGTGGAGTATGACCCTCCCACCTTGGTTGGCATGGGTTTCTGATAGAAAATAACAGGTAACCACGAGGCAGCCAATGGGGGGAAGAGGTTTAGGGAGAAGTTGTGAATCGTAATGGGGGGCTTGGGAAAACAGCAAAGAGGATTAGGGTAGCATGAATGGATACGTAGGGGGGAACAGGGGAAAACAAACACTGGTTGATACCCAATGATAGATATCTCAGCAGCCAACAATGCTACCTTCTGACCAACCTGAAACCTGTAGATTGACCTATCACTCCCTACTTCTTAAACAAAAGCAATGGATGCGTGAACATAACTGCACATCAGACAATACGCATGACCTATAGAAGGTGGTTAGCAACATTGAACGTGGTAGTAACATAGAACATAAGCATAATTTGTGTCCATGAGGGTACTCCAATTGGAGCTTATGTGCATTAGCATGAACACAGACATACAGCACTCCCCTGAGGGCACAATTGCAACAACAAAAGCCTGATGAAATACAGACAGCATTCATAACCTACCTAAAAACAGAACTTCTGCAGTAACCAAAGTCTTAGAATACTCAGCATATTAATCTGCCCTTTACACAAACAACATCCACAATGAACAGTGCTTAAGTTAGAATACTTATCTGATGCTCGGGGAGCCTCACAAGGCCCTCCCAGAGCGAATCAAAGGAAGCTGTGTCCCAGTATACTGGCACTAGGGATCCTGGCTGCACCCGCTGCTTCCTCCGTTGCTCACTCTGCATCCTGCCCGTGCCGAACTGCAATTACCAGCACCTGGCACGGGCAGGCGCAGTGCTTAAATGTCCACCTTGGCAGCACATGTGCTGGTGCAAAGCATGTCGCTGCCGAGACTTATGGGTAGTGTAGCGCGGTCTGGGGCCCCAGAACCACACACCTTCAGGGCTTGTTAGCCCACATCTGGTGGCTCTGCCCGCAAAGGCCCCCGTGTTCCCCTGTTGCCCCCCAAATCCTGACAGTACCCCCCTTCTCAGGGGCCTTGCCGGTCGCGGCTTGTTTGGATGGGTGTGGTGGGCCTGTCTTACCAACTGTGGGGCATGCACGCCTTCTGCAGGTCCCCAAGAACAGGCCTCTGTACCATATCCCACCCACTTCACCAGGTAAAAAAATAAGTTGACACCGCCCTGAGTCCCGAATTCGCTGCACTTCATACTCTTTTTGTCCATCTTTCAGGATAATCGATGCCTTCTTGGTTCTGATACAGGCAGCTGCAGGTTTAATCAAAGACACATGGAATACCGAGTGAATTTCCATGATGGGTGGTTGTTACAACTGCACAGCAGTTTTTGACTCACATTTCTTAATTACATAAAGTCCAATGAAATGAGGCATACATTTGTGCATGCCCACCAACTGTATATTCTGTGTCGATAATGTGATGAATCCTACAGACTCCTCACTAAACCCCTGCCTAAAGTCTCCTACCAGGTGGCCAGGGAAAGGCAGACGCCTTCTGATCCTGACCTTGGAGGTGGTGTTCTGCTGAAGGATCACCTTGGAGGAGAAAGGGTGCAGGGGAATGAGAGAACTCCATGGCATGAGATGCAGTATTTGCCTTTCTCTTTGGAGGATGTCTCCTCAATGCCAAAGAATGTAATGGCTTGTTGTAATAACCATCTTTTTGTTCCACAAACTAAACCTATACATTTGGGTGAGAACAATCACAAAGTCATAGGCATCGGGGGAAATAAAAACCTTTAAAAAATCCTGAAGACTTATAAAGCAAAAAAACGTTGTCACACCAAAAGGTACAGTGAAAGGAATTATGTGAATATTAACAGCTTAAAAGAACTGCCTTCCTCTTAGTCTGATGACTAATCCTTTTGATATTCCCCATAGGAATATAATGGGGAACAGACATGAGTTTAAAAGTAAAAATCAATCCTGAAAAACATAACTTTTCCATTAGGGACTTCAAGACCCATAATTCCCTAAGTACTGGGATGAAGAAGAGGGCTTAAAACATACAATGCTGCAGGAGTGATCAAATTGTTAATTCAGATGACCCACACCTGAGGGAGACAGAGAGGCTTAAAAGGCCCCCTCAGGTGCAGGCCATTAGCAGGAGCAAGTTGCAGAAGCAGTGTGATTTGTGTAGACCGCTAAGGCAGAAGCTGGAGGAGGGAGAATAAGCTGGGACCACTGTTCAGCAGACATCTGCTGCCGGTCCTGAGCGGGTCTGTGCCCCCAGAAACCTGAACTGCAGAGGACACGCAACAGGAAGTGTGCAAGAGGGAAGCTTGCCCTCTGGGGACTTGTTCTGCAGAGTCTCTGCAGCAGAAGGCGAGGGAAGCTTTCCTTCCCAAGAGGCTGTCTCCAGTAGCTGGCATGTGCCAGAGGACCTCGGGATCAAGAGGAGCTCCTGTTGCAGATGATGTGGGCTACAGAGAAGAGAAGCAGTTTGCCGGGTCACGAGAAGCAAGAGAAACAGAAGTCCTGCAACCAGCTAGGGGATCAGACGCGTGCGCCTTACCCGGCGAGTTCACAAATTGGTAGCGACCCCAGCACGATCTCCATCGCCCACGTGTTCAAGGCAGGCGTTCACCAAGGAGCCCTTGTGTAGGTGCGAAGGGCGCCAAAAGGCAGTCTCTGCCCTGGACCTGGGAGCGTTGGCTGTGCTGAGAAAGAGGAGGGGTTGACTTCCTACACCTGTTTGCTGTTTGCGGTGAAGGCACGGCAAAGGGCAGTCTCTGCCGTGGACTTGGGAGTGCTGACTGTGCTGAGGAGGGGCTGACTTCCTACATCTGTTTGCCGTTTGCCTTTACAATCCAGTTCCCGATGCGAAGGGCGGCAAAGGGCAGTCTTTGCCCTGGACTTGGGAGTGCTGGCTGTGCTGAGGAGGAGGGGCTGACTTCCTATACCTGTTTGCCTTTAAAATCCAGTTAGCGTGGCAAAGGGCAGTCTCTACCCTGGATTTGGGAGTGCTGGTTGTGCTGAGGAGGAGGGACAGACTTCCTACACCTGTTTGCTTTTTGCCTTTAAAATCCAGTTCTTGCGGCAAAGCTGTGGCGAAGGGCAGTCTCTGTCCTGGACTTGGGAGTGCTGGCTGTGCTGAGAAGAAAGAGGGGCTGACTTCCTGCATCTGTTTGCTGTTTGCCTTTAAAATACAGTTCTCGTGTAGAAGCCGCAGTGAAGGGCGGCAAAGAGCAGTCTGTGCAGGACTGTGAGGTGGAGAGTACTCTGTGAAAACCTGGGAGGTAATCTCTCACCAGGGGAGTAGGAGAAACATAAAATCTGTGGGGGACAGGGGACAGGGAACACATTTCCTGTGTTTTAGTCAAAGAACTCGACTTTCCACAAAATTAAAATAGCAGTACATATTAAATTACAAATATCATCACTGTCTAAAACAAGAGAAAAGAAAACAAGAAAATTAAACGATGCAGCAGCAAAGAACATGCCTTTATATGTTGCATTTCTGGATTTTTCATCTGACTATGAGCTCATGGTAAGAAAGAGGAAATAACAACTACTTCCAGTGCCCACAGCTAGGACGCCTGCTCGTTAAGAGTCAGATCACCTGTAAGTGGACTCCTGTCAAATAAAGGAGTTGCAGCCTTTTCTACCAACTGCAAGTTTCTACTTTTTTGTGTGGGGCAAGGAGACGTGTGTGTCCCTTGGAATGGAAGGATGGGGGTTTCAAAGAAAAAGGAAATCTTGCTTGTACCTCTGAGTAAGCCCTGTTATGGGAGTAGAGGGACTAGGTGTGCGATGTTGCTGCTTTGACTGTCCTCCGGGGGGAGAGGGGGTGCAGCAAACAAGGAGGATGAGCGATCGCAAGTCCACCCCCTTATAAACGCTCCCCAGATCCGCGGCCGGATGTGTCGGACCCAGGGGATGCCTAGTAGGTGGGGTGTATGTGGACCCAGGGGGGTGGCCAGAGGGGCAGCCCGCTATGGGGCTGCAACTCTAACGCCCCTGCGATGGCCGGGCCAGCCTCTCACGATGAGTCTGGTCCCTCTTATTCTATCTCATGCTGGCTTTAGAGCCTAGCCTTTCTTTGCCTTTGTTATTCTGAATGCAGAGCTGGACTGTTCCTTTCTCGTTTAACATTTGCTGCAAAGCCTGATCTATTTGCTTCTCTCATATGTTACTAGGACGGCAGAGTATGGGTCCTCTGCCCTGTTACACTATTCAAAGAGCCCCTCTGCCCTTTCTTTGCCTCTCCCTTGTCTCACTGCTTGCTTGCTTAATACATACCTCCTTGCTTGAACACTCAACATATTCCTCCTAACACAGCAATGACAGCTGCAGTCTGTCTTAACTTCTATTTGTTCTGTGTCTTGAACTGGCCTCTGATTTCTGCTTTTCTGTCTGCAGGGGAAAGGCATTTGCCAGTCACTGCCATAATGGTTCTACCTGGCCAAAAGAAGGCAACAGCTAGCCAATATTGGAAGAACATGGGCATATTATGCCAGAGGCTGGCAGCTGCCTTCCTAATGCCTACACAAGAGACACAACTCTTGGCTTTGTTTCTAACAGTAATTCAGTGGATGAAGAAACGCGAGAACACACATATTGCTTATAAATGAAGGGGATAATGTCACACTTGGTTAAGACATTTTGAACACGCCAGGAGCTAATTTCCAGCTGCAATTAAGCGATTACCTTTTAGACCTCTAGCTTTAAATAATGTTAGTATCCCCTGGAAAGCACAGAAGTTGCTCAACAGGGTTTGTGGAGTACGAGGGATACCCTACTCGTTGGCACGGATGACTGGAGGGCATTCTTGCCCTGGTTTGGACCCTGGCCCCTACAGTTATGATGGAGGGCGGGCCTATTACTTTTGGTTGTACCTACCCTTTTTAGGGAGGGCAGACATTGCCTCCTGCGTTAGCCCACTAACAGCTCTGCTTTGCAACTTTATCACACATACCTGTCAGGTGGCATGTAACTCAATGCTACTAATATTATCAGCCTTGGAAGTCTGGAATCCTTTGCCACATCAACTAGGATACAGGCTTGCCATCTGAAACGTACCCATGTGTGAGTCGGCATCTGTCACCCTGTGGGGAAGACACACACAGAAAGAGAGCAGGGCACGGTGCCCTTGTGGGTTTTTCACACTTCTTCCTCGGGGTGGACACAATTCACTCCACGGAGAAAGTGGCACGTTCTGGGCAACATTCTCCTGCTTTGAAAATGTCACCCAAAGAGAGAAATTGCTCATTTCAAATACCTCTGTCGACTTATTATTGTGCAATCCACACTGATGGGTATAAGCACCTGTTTAACGCAAGATGGCAATTAAGGGCATTTGCCAACGCACTCAAGAAGCACAGGACACCCTCTTACCAGTGACATGCCATGCTCATTCATTCTGATCACAAATTGCTTTTATCTGGGGTCATGTTAAATATATTTATTTATTACATGTGTAGCATAACGCAAAACCCCTAAGCATCAAGGCGCAAAGTAAACTGCATGGAGTGGGCCACTTCCATTGGCGCCATTTTTTACTTTTCCGCCACAAAATGGAAGATTTTACTGTAAAAGGTGGGTGAAATCACTTTGCTTTTCCACTCTGGAAGAGTGTAAGTACCTCGCGCAATTAGCGATTGCTGGCAGAATTCACAATGGCTTCCTCTGGACTCCGCCCGATTTTACCAGGTTTCATTTCCAAGCAGATCCCACAGAAATCCCTTTCCTTATTTCCAGCATGAGAATCCATGCTGGCAGTAAGGCGGCATTTGTCTGGTGGAGCGGGAAATACAGGGGGTCCTGGTGTGTCCACTCGGCTCCCGAGCTCCACCCAGAAAATGCACGAAAATCCAGCCAATTAGAAAAAGCGTCAATAATAGTGTTTTCAAACACTTTTTCTGAACCAATTGACCTGGAAAATTCCCAGTGTTGCATCAGAAGCTGAATGCATTCACTCCTCCTTTTATCCCACCGGAAGATTAAGCCAGGTGCTGAACACAGGTGTTACATATACCTGTGCACAATCTGCATTTGGGGCATTAACTAACTGAGCTACTTTACAAATGATATCTCTTCTGGGGGTTACCGTCTTAAGGATGAGTGACATACTGGTGGGTACATGTGACATTTAGTTTTGCTGGGGTAACTCTTTCAGAGCTCTCTTTATTTTACAGTTCAATGACAAACTACTATCAGTCGCGGCAAATAAATAGATGCACAGCCATGCACACACACTATAAATAGCGACAGAGATTTCAAGGACTGACTTCGTTATTTATACTACTAGACCAGCATAGGATAGGCCACTGATTCTCCCCTGCCAAGTGTCACAGACCAACATGGGGTAACCAGGGCTAGACACAACATCACACACACAGTGCTGTGCAGAGACACAGTGCGCTGCACTGTGCACGACACAACAAACACATATTCTGGGGGGGATAAATGCCATGACATCCCCCACTTAAAATTGTGGGGGGATTTATCCCCCCTGTCCACCCCATGTCCTACGCCCATGTCTCTCACAGTTAATAACACCAATAACCTCCTCGCTCTTTGTGTGCCATGTGTGTTTTCTGCACTCCAAGTTAATATTGTTGCCACCAGTGCTGCCACTACTGTTGCTGCTTCTCCCTGCTGCTCCCTGCTACTTCCCGCTCCCGGCCGTGATGTGACCCCTTTGTGTGGCAGAAACAACATAACTGTTCATACCCGGGCCGCGAGCGTTGCTCTCCTGAGGTTGGTCCTGCTTCCGGTTATCAGCCGCAAAGAACTTCTGGCTGGAGGGGATCGAGGCAACCCAACCAAACGTGCAGTATGCTCTGTTTCTTGGGAGGCTTCCCCACGGCGGAACTGACGGATTGACCTATTACTGGCAAAATCCCGGAACAACCTAGGTTGCGAGCGTTGCTCTCCTGTGTTTTTTTCTGTTGCGGTTTGTGCTCACCGTGTTATGGAGGCAAGTGGTGGAACGGCCATCCTCACAGTTTGACCTCTTTGGGGGGGGGGGGGGGGGGGGTTGGACACAGCGGACAGGAGTCTGACTATGGCAGCCCCGTGAGCCAATCAGGCATTACTTTTGCAGGTAATTGTTTTAGAAAGTTTTTATATGGATTCTACATGGATTTTATAAGATTTTATTAGGTTCTTATGAAAGCACTCGGAGATTATTATTTTTTTCTTAACTCACTTATATCTCATACTTTCTTCATTGTATTTTTGATTCTCCTGACTATAAGCTGCCCCCCAAAGATTTAAGGTGCCTGCTGGAGTGTGTGGTGCAGAGTACGTGGCCTGTTGGCCATGGTGACACGTAAAGCCACTTCCAGCATCATGGCTACCCAGGGTCCAAAAAAAACATATGAAAACCAAAGAAAAGGATAAATCTCCACTTTTGGAGAATACAGCTATGGTGAGGGGGGAGCTCCGGGGGAGAATAAGACCCCCGGGTGGGGGTGGAAGGAGACAATGGATTCCTACCTATAAAAAAATGGCAGGGCACTTGGACGAGCAGAGTAGGGCTGGGCTACTGAATTGGCCATTAGTACAAATTTGAGGAATGTCACCCTGCTCAGGTCTTCCCCGCAGGGCACCCTGCGGTTAGCCAGTTCAGGTATCCCGGTAAATGAAGGCCTGAGTATAGTAGGTGACCCCTGTCCAGCGCCAGCTATGGGTGCTGCCCTGGCCCCAGTCCCTATCTCCTTTGTAGCAGACCACAACAACCCAGGCTGTTCTGATATACTGCCAGCGGCACCTCAAAATCTGTCTGAAGGTATTGGGTCAGAGGTATTAAACAAGTAATTATTGTTGTCTATGATGAATTTTATGACACATTTTAAATCGGGTATTATGAGCCCCTTGCTGATTTTGAATGACTTTGTAAGATCAATTAAGAATGATGTTGTGTCACTAAGTGCCCGGAATAGCCACTGTTCGAATTGCAATTTAACTGGGAAGTTGGCTGGCCCGGGAGCCATAAAAACAAAAAATGGGCAGACTGTCATCCCGGGAGAGGGTGGTGGGCAGGGTACGGGTACTGCTAAAATTCATAACTGTGATGTCTCAAAGGTCATATATGGTCCCTCCTCTGACACACATCCCCATCTATGTTTGCCCGCCTTGCTGTCAGAGTCTCCCGACTTGTTATCTCAGTGGTTGAGACCAAAGGGGACATCCCTAGGGGAGCAGAAGCTGTTAAAGGGGGGGTGAGCTGCTGGTGCGAGACAAAGGCATGAACCGGTACCCCCTCCAGCTGCCCCCAGAGGATTTACCCCTGGTTGGAGTGATTATGAATTTACCCACATTGAATGTGGAGTGTAGCGAGGACTGTCGTGCTTTGATTAACAAATCAAACCAGTGGGTCAACTCGAATATTCAGGGCAGTCCTATTTATTCACACCTAATCTGAATGGCCCGTAGAGTGCTCTGCGTGGGCTCCACTGCTAAATCCACTGGTGAGGATTGTGTGGTGGTGACTGATTATGTGGTTGACTCAAACCTAGGCTCACTGGTCCAAAGTGCAGGGTATGGATGGTCCCGTTAAACTATTTCATCCCCACGGTAGGGAGGTGGGAACTATTGCCCCAGTGGGAGCTTTGCCTGAACACCCTACACGGCTTCTTGAGCCATGTCTGCCAAGGACTGCCATTCGCACGGCCCCAGGGTGTATGGGGAGGGGATTCTTTGATTACTGGCGAAATCAAGAATATGTCATTATTTTTGTGTAATCTGGCTGGCGTGAAAACAAGGTTGGCCTGTGCGCAATCACAGCCCATACTTAGGGCCTCATCACGAGTTTGGCAGTAACCTTTAAATGCGGCGGTAGCGCTATTACCGCCGCATTTAAGGGTCTGCCAAATCACGGGTTTGGCAGATTTCCCCCCAGTTCTGAGCTGGGGGGGAATCCGCCGAAATTTCGGACTCTTACCGCCGGCGGGAAATCCACCAGCAGTAAGAGCGCGAAAATTCCCCGTTGAGCCCAATGGGGAATTCCCGAATGGGCTCAGTGGGGAATGGGCAATACCCGTTCCGCCAAACCCGTGATCCGGCGCTATTAGCGCCAGGGGGTTTGGCGGTAGGGCTATTAACGCTGGCGCTAATAGCACCGGCGTTACCGCCCAACTCGTGATGAGGCCCTTAGTGAGATTGATGTTGTCCTGTTACACGAGACCTGGTCACAGGAAGAAAGTAATGTGGATGGCTGTGTTTCATATCTGGAGCAGGCTGAGAGTAATAAGCAGGGGCAGAACTATGGTGGCCTGTGTGTCCCGGTTAAATCGCATTGGGATAGTGAGTAGGTGGTTTTGAAGAACCCGGTCCATTTCATACTTATGGTTAAGATCCACAGACCGTATCTCACTGAGTTATTAGTTGCCAACTTTTATAATAGTCCTCACAAACAGTATGGCAAGCACTGTCTGGGGGTTCGTGCCTTAGCTATGGAGGAGATGATCCTGTGGTTAACCGCAGAAAATATGTGCTTGGTGCCGGGGAGGGATTTTAATGCGAAATTGGGGGAGGGGCCTGGCAATCTGTTATGATGATACGGAAGATGTGGTGGCGGGGATCCCATCATGACGGATCACAGGCTCTGTGTGGAAGGGCAGGGCCTGTGGCATTCTCTATATGAGTTGGGGTTGCGCACAGCAAGTGGCCAATTCAGTGCAGACATCCCAAGTAAGGTAACTTTCTCATCATCAGTGGGAAGTTGCAAAATTGACTATTTGTGAATGTTAGCCATTGCCACATTTTAACTATATCTTGTGAATATTAGCCTGCATCACATCTAGACAGGACTGTGAATATTAGCTTGCATCACATCTAGACAGGATTGTGAATGTTGGCCATTGCCACATGTAGTTCTAATTGTGAATGTTGACTTGCCTCACATTCAGACAGGATTTGAATGTTGGCCAGTGACCCGCTTTAGATATAACTGTGAATATCACCCAGCACATGTATGGTACATATACCTCACACCACAGCTATGGGCATAGGCTGCAGGCACGGCCAGGCATCAATTCACAGTAGAATGCAACTTTGGCACACATAGCCAACCAGACTGAAACACCTGATGTACCTCAACGCCTCTGCCACTAGCATACAGCGACTACCTATGGAAGAAAGTCAATATAGCTGGTCACACATCGACTCTCCCAACAATAGCAATCTATCGCAAACCCCCACAGCGCCCACCCACGTGCCTGACTTCGCTTTGGGCAGCTTAGTCGAACCTAGCCAGCCACCCAAGTCCTAGACTGGCAAAATGCACACATGCATGTCCTAATCTCAACCCTTAAGAATTTTCAAGCACATTGACTACAGTCACTGGGGGCGTTCCAACCCAAAAAGCACATTGAGTCCACACAAGTGGGGAAAGAGCACTATATAAATAACACAATACAATACAATACAATTTCGGTGTCCCTGTTATGTTTTTGAATCACCTAGTGGGGTTTGGTGTGGTTGACAAGATCTGTAGTGACCACTTTCCAATAAAGCTTCCCATCCGACTGGCACCTAGAGCTGGCTTGTCTACCCTAGTGTATCCCCTGGAGATGTCTGTGACTGCCCCCCAACAAAGACTCAGATGGAAAACATGATATGCCGGAGGACTTATTGAAAACGGTAAATCAATCAAGCCCACAGGAACTGGAGAAGCTGCGTTCGAGGACTCTGGACCATGCAAACATCTCAGTAGAGTTTGGTTCACTATTGTCCAAGCTTTTCTCTGTGTTCTCCAGTGCTCTGGGTAAGCGTACGGGCTCGACGAGGGTGGGCTGGTTTGACTCTGGGTGCACTAAAGTTAAGTCAAAACCTCTTTCCATTTTGAACTGCCCTGGGGACTAAATGAACACCATTATTAGTGCCAGGTCCCGCTTTAGAGGGTTCTGGCTACTAGGAAAAGGATCATTGAGGCGGAAGCATGGAATGCCTGGTTCGATGCTTCTAGGGACAATGACACCAAACTCTTCTGGGAGATTGCACAGCGTGGTTCCCTATATAAATACAATCTAGATATCGCAGTCAGTAATGTGCCTGAGAAGGCTTGGCTGGATCATTTCCCCTCCTTATATAGTGCCTGTCAGGGGGAGAGGGGAGAGCACTGTGGGCCTGTAACTGTGGGTAGTCCAGGGAGCCTAGCTATTGGTGGTAACGAGACTAGTATTGTTTTTTCGGTGGATGAGATCATGATAGTTATAGGTTGTCACTGCTGTAATCAAGCCCCAGACTCAGACAATATCCCGGCAGACCTGTTTATGATGGCTCCCTATTTCTGGGCCCCTGTTCTGGCTCTGGGCTTCAATGCTCTATGTGTGGGTGGGGTAATACCTCCCTCATGGTCAAGCGTGGTCATTCAGATGATTTACAAAAAGGGACCCAGTGCATCTGCCGCCTCATACAGACCTCTATCGCCTCTTGACTCTCTTTTTTAAATCCTGGGTCATGCCATTCTCGCCCACCGGAGAATTGGGTCACGATTAGTGGGGTTCTCTCTCGGGTCCAGCTGGTCTTTAGGCTGGGTTTGGGCATGGCAGAGCAGGTCCTCAATCTCTATTTGGTAGCTGCACACTCACTCTATGTAAAGGAGGAGCATATCTACTTGGTATTTATGGACCTGAGCACGGCTTTCAACAAGGTGAATCGTGCCAAGTTGTGGGATATGCTAAGGTCCCCGAACTGCCCCTTGACTTTGGCCAGATTGCATGAATCCACGCACGCGAGTGTAAGGAGTGGTGCCAATGGACATTGTACAGATATTTTTTCAGTTGAACTGGGGATGCACCAGGGCTGTGTCCTGGTGCCTCTCCTTTTCTGCCTGTATAATAATGGCCTCTACAAACATCTTTTAAATGCCTCTCTTGATGTACCCAGGATAGGTAGTTGGTCTCTTCCGGTTCTTGTATACGCAAATGACTCTGTCTTGATGGCTCGTACTCCGAGAGCTCTGCAGTCCCTTATCTCTGATTGCTGTTTTTATGGACGGGTTAGACCTAGCAGTGAATACAGCAACGTTGGCTCTAATGGTCTTTTGGAAGGGAAGGTGCATGGTTAAATTCAGGGCCATGCACTGTACGAGCAGTGTGATCCCCAGGGCCGATCACTTCGACTACCTGGGGGTCAGGTTTCCCACCAGCTTTTGTTCCACTGCCCATATATCAAAACAGGCTGTGCAGTTTAAGCAGGCTCTCGGTGGGGTAACTAGTGCAATGGCCATGTTCAATTGATCTATTGCTCAAACTGTACAAAGGCAAGAAACCCTCAGTGGCTAGATTTGGTATGGAACTGTGGGGTTATGTGAATGTTTGCGCTGCTCAAATAGTGGAGAATCATTTTTTCAAGAAACTGTTGGGCCTGCCATCGTCGGCTCCAAATTCTGGAGTATATATGGAATTGGGTTGTAGGCCAATCGGGAATGTGGTTTCCTTGCAGCCTGTCCTGCATTGGCTTAGGCTTTGGGCCAATGATAGAGCTATCCTCACTCATTAATTGATCACCTCTATGCCAAAGATGCCGGTGGTAAGATCCCATGGCTGTGCCACTTTATGAAACAACTGAGGGCAATTAATATTACACATCTGTTCCCACCACGCAGTGTGCTTTCCCCAGGTGAGATAAAACTGTGGTCCGCCTGTTTCTACGAACTTGTGGACTCTAACTGAGAAAGTGGCGAGCTGCTGAAACCCAAGAACAGAGGGTTAATGATCATTATGTCCCAGGGTGTGCAGAAATATTTGCTGTGGGCAGAATTCCAGACAGACCACATACTTATAACTAGGGCACGGTTCAACTGTGTCCTATTAAGGGCGGTGGTAGCGGCTTGGTCTGCGGGGGATGTTAATCGGTCCTGCCCTCTGTGTGATGCACCCTATGGGGACCTTGCACACTATTTATTTTTGCCTTGCATATGTGAAAGTGAGAGGCTCTGTCCTACGGCCCTTACTGCTTGAAATGGGATTTGTGTAATATCGGCCTGCTTAAATATATCTATTGTTGGCTGATTCACCTTGTATGGGCTGATCCCTGCTTATGAAGGCACACCCCTGAATGCTCACACCAGAGAGACTACAACCCGCTAGGGAAAAAAGGCTCAAGTCGATCTTGTAAGGATAACCAGTTTAATCTCAGACACAGATGAGAACAGCAGCAAAGAACTTTGCTGCTAAGAACGTTCTGCCGAAAAGTAGTACAAACAGAATCTTACAAAGCAAAACATCATCATAAATGATGCAATACATACAGTAAAAACCCACACGGCTGATTGGATGGACCCTATACAGGTCACCTTTATCCATAAGGGATGGCAGTTAATTGGTCCCAGATCACTCTGTCCGTCTTCCATCACATGGGTGCTGCGAAGCTCAACTTCTCACGTTGAAGGTCAAATTTATTTTTAAATTATACTCCTACTATACAGCTTGTTTTATCACTCATACTGTGCACTTGGCAGGCCTCAAGGTGGACACACAGGAGGTTTTGGAGCACTCTAACCTTCACACACACATTTCACTCATTCCCTCCACGCCATCTGGCTCCAAGGTCTCCACCCTCCTTTTTTAACTATAATGTATTCCCCCCAGCACCTCGCAATACAAATCACATGATTGTTGCTCAACAGTGTGCCCTTTCCATCCTCTTTGAACATTTCAGGGCTTGTTACTTTAGGGTTGGTGGTCGAAGGGAACCTGGTGCCATGGAATTCAGGGATATTAGGGTTTAGTCAGTTACATGGGCTATAACTCGTGGTCACCCGGGAATGGGCCGGGTCATGCTTTGGCCAGTGTGAGAGAACATGCACACATGATCGCGGTCTTGTAGGGCACATTCCTCTTGGGTGAAAACACATCTTTGCAACACTTTCAAGAATAATGAATGAACAGTGTGGCGGGTGGGTGTGCAAACTGTCCTTATGGGAGCTTGGGCATGACTGGAGATTTCTGTGACCTTGTGAATTTGGGCCTAGTGCATGTAATGCTTCATTTGCCATGCAAGCCGTCTCTTCCACCTAGGAATATTAGTATCTATGCAAAATAGCGATGCCGCCAGCACCTTGGGCCACACCATGTAGTTGAACTGTAATTGGTTATATTAAGTAATTGGTTATATTAACATGGGGTCCTGCTGGATAGGAAGGTGTCCCTCTCACTGTCCCACCTCACCCCTGGCTCATCACAGTGCCTCAAATGCATCTTGTCTTACTTTAAAGCATCTAGCGGGGAAGGGGATGACCCCTTCCCAACATTCCCTCCTTTTGTTACTTCTGGAGGCCCGAATGTACAACAGGCATCACCAATTTCTTTGCAAACCCCACCCTCCATCGCTGTTAACATGTATAGCACATAGCAATTTTGCATTGTCATAAGTCACAATGCTCGCAACTCAACCTTGATGTCATGATCTCTGCTTCCAAAGGGTCAGGACTTACCCAACTCCCTTGGAAGCAGACCCATAACCCCGGTTCCGGGTGCCGGCCAGTCCCAATTGGGACCTTTTGGACCCTGTCCTTGCGCCAGTGGCACCAGGCTCATAAATATGCCCAGTCCCAGCGCTGGAAGCGCCGGGCTCATAATGCTTGGGTGGACTTACCTGCAGCAGACCATGCTGCTTACTTACCTGCCAGTTGAGCCCCTGATCCTCTTCTGTTTGGGACTACTTTTCCTGTTGGGTGGGGCAGGAGCCACTCCCTAGGTTCAGAACACTGGAACTCTTCTGGAAAGCAGGAACTCTTTTCTTACCTAGGCGAGGCCGTGGAAGGAGACATCTAAGCACTACAGGAGGCTATTTAAACCACACCCGATGGATGAATCTTGCTTTGCGTTATTCTGCATTCTCTGCAGCAGAACGCTCACCGTGTCTTCTGATCCTGTGCCTAAGGGAACAAAGGCTTACCATCCTGGAATCCAGTCTTCAGCAGCACCTATAAAGACAAAGAAAGAACAGGTTAGCACTACGGTCTTCAGTGGCAGCGCATCTCTTACCTGGTCCAGCGGCTGTCACCAACGCCTCGCGCTGCATACCTGCATCTGAAAGACAAAAGCTTACCGGCTCTTCGCACGCTCCGGAGGCCTTCAACGCTGCATCCCGCATCTGAAAGGCAAAAGAAAGTGCGTTTAGAGACATTGGGCAACTTTACTACTCACGTGCCATCACTCCTTCCCACGCCGAAATCAGCGGGTATCCCAGCACCCTTCAGCTTCTCTAAAGCTCCGAACTTGTACCTGCAAGGTAAAAGAGACAGTTAGTGCGCATCGTGAAGCAGGCAACAAGCGCTCACTTACGTGCTTCCAAGCGCTTCTATTCCTCACGCGGGTTCGATCCTCAACTCTCTTCAGCCCGCCATCCGCCATCGCCGGAACCCTGCAAAACAAGAGGTATCATTACAAAAGAACTTTACATAAGTCAAAAGCCATACTCACGTGCTCCTCGGCACCGCTCCACAGCAGCTACGCCTTACGCACTTAAAGACTTTTAAGACATTTGAAGTGCCCAGAACTTACCGTTCGTGCAGTAAACGACGGACAGCAGTCCTCTGAGGTCAAGAGGCCTGCACCCTTATCCAGTGAAGAAACTGGTTACGGCACCCTGCCCCCGAGGCAGATGGAGAGCTCGGCGTTCACCTACCTAAGGTGAGATCGTTAACCTTTGGGGTCCTACAGATGAAGAGAAAGGGAAGAGGAGAGAGGCACCCAATAACCCCAGTTCATTAATCCCTTATTTTCTATCTGCAGACATCTTACTCTCCGAGTCAGACACACAGTCCACAGAGGTCCAGCCCGAGGAACCAACCGTGTGTTACACATCACCTTTGAAGACACGGCATTCACCCAGTCAAGACCGGCGCCTCTGCGGGAATCAGGGGAGCGTTACACTTGATCACGTTTAACCCATTCACTGTGGCGTTCACGAGCTGAACCAGTTTCCATGTCACTATTTACAGCCATTTGGCATTGGTTGCAGCCTGCACTTCCGGCAGGAGTAAAGAGGCGAAAAAGGATTCTGCTGAACCGAAAAGCCTGTATTCCTCTGGTATTTCAGCAAGCAATGTGGAAGAGTCTTTAGAAATGTAGTTCGATCTTTTCATCCTCTGCGTTTGCTGGAACTGTCCTTTCCATAGCACAGATATGGGGCTCTTATGTGGGCACCAAACTCCTCATTTTCCACTGTGGGGAAACTTGTTGGCCCCTCTGCAGGCAGTACTTCCCCTTCAGGTGTTCTTCTATCATTATTAATAGCACTGAATGCAATGTGGCTAGCGAACAACAGCCCCTCCATGATGCTGGGAGTTGCAAGTTAGCTTGTCGGTGTCATGATCTCTGCTTCCAAAAGATCAGGACTTGCCCGACTCCCTTGAAAGCAGACCCATAACCCCGGTTCCGAGTGCCAGCCAGTCCCAATTGGGACCTTTTGGACCCTGTCCTGGCGCCAGTGGCACCAGGCTCATAAAGATGCCCAGTCCCAGCGCTGGAAGCGCCGGGCTCATAATGCTTGGGTGGACTTACCTGCAGCAGACCATGCTGCTTACTTACCTGCCAGTTGAACCCCTGATCCTCTTCTGTTTGGGACTACTTTTCCTGTTGGGTGGGGCAGGAACCACTCCCTAGGTTCAGAACACTGGAACTCTTCTGGAAAGCAGGAACTCTTTTCTTAGGCGTGGCTGTGAAAGGAGACACCTAAGCACTACAGGAGGCTATTTAAACCACACCCGATGGATGAATCTTGCTTTGCGTTATTCTGCATTCTCTGCAGCAGAACACTCATCGTGTCTTCTGCTTCTGATCCTGGGCCTAAGGGAACAAAGGCTTACCATCCTGGAATCCAGTCTTCAGCAGCACCTGTAAAGACAAAGAAAGAACAAGTTAGCACTACGGTCTTCAGTGGCAGCGCATCTCTTACCTGGTCCATCGGCTGTCACCAACGCCTCGCGCTGCATTCCGGCATCTGAAAGACAAAGGCTTACCTACTCTTCGCATGCTCCGGAGGTCTTCGCACTGCATTCCGGCATCTGAAAGACAAAAGCTTACCAGCTCTTCGCACGCTCCGGAGGCCTTCGGCGCTGCATCCCGCATCTGAAAGACAAAAGAAGGTGCGTTTAAAGACATTGGGCAACTTTATTACTCACGTGCCATTACTCCTTCCCACGCCGAATCCAGTGGGTATTCCAGCACCCTTCAGCTTCTCTAAAGCTCTGAACTTGTACCTGCAAGATAAAAGGGACAGTTAGTGCGCATCGTGAAGCAGGCTACAAGCGCTTACTTACGTGCTTCCAGGCGCTTCTATTCCTCACGCGGGTTCGATCCTCAACTCTCATCAGCCCGCCATCCGCCATCGCCGGAACCCTGCAAAACAAGAGATATCATTACAAAAGACTTTTAAGACATTTGAAGTGCCCAGAACTTACCGTTCGTGCAGTTAACGACGGACAGCAGTCCTCTGAGGTCAAGAGGCCTGCACCCTTATCCAGTGAAGAAACTGGTTACGGCACCCTGCCCCGAGGCAGATGGAGAGCTCGGCGTTCACTTACCTAAGGTGAGGGTGTTAACCTTTGGGGTTCTACAGGAGAAGAGAAAGGGAAGAGGAGAGAGGCACCCAATAACCCCAGTTCATTAATCCCATATTTTCTATCTGCAGACATCTTACTCTTCGAGTTAGACATACAGTGCACAGAGGTCCAGCCCAAAGAGCCAACCGTGTGTTACACATCACCTTTGAAGATACGGCATTCACCCAGTCAAGACCGGCGCCTCTGCGGGAATCAGGTGAGCGTTACAGAACGCAAAGCCTATCGCAAAACTCCCACCCAGGCGCTATGGAAACCTCGGATACCGACCAGCTAGCCCAGTTACTTGGGGAACTAAGAGCAGAAGTGCATGCAGCCCGTCAGGAAACGAATGCTCTAAGAAGGGAACTGATTATTTCCAAGGAGCGAACAGACGATCTCGCTAGACAATTGCTACAGTCACAAGCCGGACAAACTCCGTTACCCGCATCAGGGGCAAATCTTCCTTCAACATCCTCTACGAACCCAGTGCAGATCAACCTACCTGGGAATGTACCTCTGGCTCCGCCCGAACGATTTTCTGGTGACCCAAAGAGGTTTGCAGTATTTATTAATCAGTGCCGGTTGCACTTCTTATGCCGGCCAGCAGCCTTTCCAACTGATCAAGCTAAGGTAGCTTTCGTGCTTTCGTACCTTAGTGGCAATGCGGCAGACTGGTCGATCCCTCTAGTTAATCAAGATGATCCGGTTCTCCATGATTTTCGAGCTTTTCAGCTCAGTATGGAAAAACTGTTTGCAAGACATTCACAGGGGCAGGCCTTGGACAATGAGCTCCTTTCATTGCGACATGGTAATCAAGACCTTTTGGCTTATATTGCGTCTTTCAACAGACTGATAGTGGAAACTCGATGGCCTGAGGACAAAAGGATTACGCTGTTTTATAGAGGTCTACGTGGAGAGCTCAAAGATGTGTTAGCCCAAGTAGTGAATCCCCCGCAAGACTGTTCGGACTATATTGACTTAGTCGTTCAAATTGACCACAGACTGCAGAACAGGAAGGCCGATCGTTCCAAGTTTGATGCTCGAGTATTTTCCAAACCACCAACTCCTACCAAAGGAGTAGACTCCGGGGAACCCATGCAAATAGGGGGCCTGAAAGGACCACTAACACAAAAGGAGCGGGAAAGGAGAAAACAGCTGCAATTATGCCTCTATTGCGGAAACTCGAGGCACTTTCTTCGAGACTGTCCGGTGAAACCAGCCAAGAAGGCAGTAGGAGCTGCAGTTACCAGGGTCACAAACTCTGAGCAGGGAAACGACCTCGCCCGACAAGAATAGAGGTCCTCTTGCCGAGCGTTAAAACCAGTTCCGTGACCTCGCATTTCGTGATACCTATGGTCCTCATTAGCCCTGAACATCCGGATCGATTACATGCAATTGAAGCTTACGTCGACAGCGGTGCCATCGGCAATTATGTGGATCATGAAATGGTTTTGAGGATGAATCTGACTCTTTGTCCAAAGGCTGTAAAGGACGTCATTACTACGGTGGATGGTACGGACCAGTAACGCATACCACCCAAGAAGTGACGCTAGTAAGTCAAGATGGACACCATGAGAAGATCGTGTTCGATGTGATCAAGGCCCCCCAGTTCCAGATTATTCTAGGAATTCCTTGGTTAGAGAAGCACAATCCTCAGATCGATTGGCGAGCAAGAACGGTTCAGTTTCCAGAATGTGTCTCCACTTGTCACCCTCGACCTGGTGTTGCACTGGCAGCAATTTCCTCGGAGGCTCCTCAGTTACCTCCTGAATACCTAGAATTCCAAGATGTTTTCCGGAAGGATCAGGCTAACTCTCTACCTCCTCATAGGTCTTATGACTGCCAGATAGACCTGATACCTGGATCTACTCCTCCTTGTAGTAGAATTTATGCCCTCACCGAGCCTGAGAATCTTCACCTCCGACAATACCTGGATCAATACCTAGCGAATGGGTTTATTCGTCCTTCCAAGTCCCCTGCTTCCTCAGCTTTGTTCTTCGTTCCAAAAAAAGAAGGGGACCTTAGAACTTGTATAGATTATCGCGCCCTGAACCAGATCACCGTTAAGAATAGATATCCGTTACCTTTGATCCCTGAACTCCTGGACCAAGTCAGAAAAGCATGCATATATACAAAGCTGGATCTTAGAGGAGCCTACCACTTGGTACGAGTAAAAGAGGGCGATGAATGGAAGACGGCCTTCCGCACCAAGTATGGGCTATTTGAATATCAGGTCATGCCCTTCGGACTTTGCAATGCCCCGGCCGCCTTTCAATATTTTATGAACAATATCCTCAGAGAGCTCATAGATGGTGAGTGTTGTTGTTTACATTGACGACATCCTCGTTTATTCTTCATCGGAAACTGAACATCGGAAACACGTGAAAATGGTCCTCGAGAGATTGCGTCAACACAAACTTTTCGCTAAGTTGGAAAAATGTGTTTTCAACGTGACTGAAGTTGAATTCTTGGGATTCATATTATCACCTAGCGGAGTGCGTATAGATTCAAAGAAGGTCGATGCAATTCTCAAATGGCCATCGCCATCCTCCGTAAAAGGTGTTCAAAGCATGTTAGGCTTCGCTAACTTTTACCGCAGGTTTATCCCCGAATTCTCTCGAATAGTCCAGCCCATCACCGCCTTGTTAAAGAAAAACAAACGTTTTGAATGGTCTACCGAGGCGGAACAAGCTTTCCAGAATTTGAAGACTAGATTTATCTCTGCACCGATCTTAAAACATCCTCGCCCAGAACTCCCCTACATCGTTGAAACTGATGCTTCGAGCCTTGCCATGGGGGCAGTTCTATCACAAAAGGACCCAGTAACCAATCAGTTGCATCCCGTGGCATTTTGGTCCCGCAAATTCTCGCCTCCTGAAATCAATTACACTATTACTGATAAGGAACTTCTAGCTATCAAGTCCGCCTTTAAGGCTTGGCGGCATTATCTTCTGGGGGCCCGACACACCGTTACTGTGATTACAGATCACCGAAACCTGCAATATTTGAAAACCGCAAAAGCTCAATCCTCTAGGCAACTCCGTTGGGCACTATTCTTTGCTGAGTTTGACTTCATAATTACCTATCGACCTGGTACAAAAAACGGTAAAGCTGATGCCCTTTCTCGGATGGGAGTGGAAGAACATTTTATCAATCCTAAACCTGTACCTATCATTCCCGAACAAAGAATTCTAGGTGTAATCGCCACACAATCCATAGAGGAAGTTAAGGATAAAGCCAGGCTACTGGTAACTCCAGCAGACATACAGAATTGGCATCTGCAGGGAAAGGACTTTACGGTGAAGGACAACCTATTATATTTCCAAGAACGGTTATACCTGCCCAGCACAGATTTACAGAAAAAGGTAATCTCTTGTTATCACGATTCTTTAATGGAAGGACATCCCGGTATGACCAAGACCTCGGAAAAGATCAAGCGCTACTTCTGGTGGCCGTCTTGGAAAAAAGATATCAGAGACTTTATAATGTCCTGTGGAGTATGCGCCCAAAACAAGAGTCAAAAGGAAAAACCAGCCGGCCTCTTACGCCCTATTGACATCCCGCCTCGCCCTTGGCATACGCTTTCTATGGACTTCATCACCGATCTACCTCCAGGCTCCGGATACAATACGATCCTAGTAATTGTGGACCTATTCTCCAAGATGGCGCATTTCATTCCACTCAAAGGCTTACCAACAGCAGCAACTCTGGCCCGAGAATTTCTCGAAAACATCGTCCGACTGCACGGTTTTCCTTCAGTTCTAATTTCGGATCGAGGTAGTCAATTTATTTCTCATTTTTGGCGAAGTTGCTGTCGGTCGGCTCAAATTGATGTGAGACTTTCGACCAGCCACCACCCTCAAACCGACGGACAAACCGAGAGGACCAATCAAACTCTGGAACAGTATTTGCGCTGCATGCTACAACAAACTGAAAAAACTTGGAAAGATATCCTTTGGATAGCCGAATATGCCTACAATAACTCTGTCCACTCGGGAACTGGGAAGACCCCGTTTTTTCTTTTATATGGTAGTCACCCTCGAACCTCGGAGTTGGATCCACTCCAAGATCTTGGAACACCAGCAGTAGACCACCTGCATTCTACAATCACCCAAGCCTTTAAGGAAGCCGTTTCTCACCTTCAAAGGGCTAAAGAACAATACAAGAAAGGAGCAGACCAACATCGGAAGGAAGCCCCCCAATATCAAGTAGGAGATCAAGTCTGGTTATCCGCCAAATATCTACCTCTAAAAGGACCACGCACATTCAACCCAAGATACCTTGGTCCCTATTCCATCACTACCATAGTAAATCCAGTAGCGGTCAAGTTGGACTTGCCCCCTCACATGAAGATACATCCGGTCTTCCACGTCTCTCTATTAAAACCCGTGCAACCTCAAACCCGACTAACTACATCTCCAAAACCTATTCTAGTTGATGGAGAACTCGAGTTTGAAGTCAAAAGCATCCTGGATTCCAAGATCTCCAAATCTAAACTATTTTACCTGATTGACTGGAAAGGCTACGGTCCCCAAGAAAGATCCTGGGAACCTGCAGAATATGTCCACGTGCCTCGTCTAATCAAAAGATTTCATCGAACATTTCCTAACAAGCCCAAACCCCCGGAGAAGCCCGGTTTGGGAGGGGCCTTGAGGGGGGGTGCTGTCATGATCTCTGCTTCCAAAAGATCAGGACTTGCCCGACTCCCTTGGAAGCAGACCCATAACCCCGGTTCCGAGTGCCAGCCAGTCCCAATTGGGACCTTTTGGACCCTGTCCTGGCGCCAGTGGCACCAGGCTCATAAAGATGCCCAGTCCCAGCGCTGGAAGCGCCGGGCTCATAATGCTTGGGTGGACTTACCTGCAGCAGACCATGCTGCTTACTTACCTGCCAGTTGAACCCCTGATCCTCTTCTGTTTGGGACTACTTTTCCTGTTGGGTGGGGCAAGAGCCACTCCCTAGGTTCAGAACACTGGAACTCTTCTGGAAAGCAGGAACTCTTTTCTTAGGCGTGGCTGTGGAAGGAGACACCTAAGCACTACAGGAGGCTATTTAAACCACACCCGATGGATGAATCTTGCTTTGCGTTATTCTGCATTCTCTGCAGCAGAACGCTAATCGTGTCTTCTGCTTCTGATCCTGGGCCTAAGGGAACAAAGGCTTACCATCCTGGAATCCAGTCTTCAGCAGCACCTGTAAAGACAAAGAAAGAACAGGTTAGCACTACGGTCTTCAGTGGCAGCGCATCTCTTACCTGGTCCATCGGCTGTCACCAACGCCTCGCGCTGCATTCCGGCATCTGAAAGACAAAGGCTTACCTACTCTTTGCATGCTCCGGAGGTCTTCGCACTGCATTCCGGCATCTGAAAGACAAAAGCTTACCAGCTCTTCGCACGCTCCGGAGGCCTTCGGCGCTGCATCCCGCATCTGAAAGACAAAAGAAGGTGCGTTTAAAGACATTGGGCAACTTTATTACTCACGTGCCATTACTCCTTCCCACGCCGAATCCAGTGGGTATTCCAGCACCCTTCAGCTTCTCTAAAGCTCCGAACTTGTACCTGCAAGATAAAAGGGACAGTTAGTGCGCATCGTGAAGCAGGCTACAAGCGCTTACTTACGTGCTTCCAGGCGCTTCTATTCCTGACGCGGGTTCGATCCTCAACTCTCAGCAGCCCGCCATCCGCCATCGCCGGAACCCTGCAAAACAAGAGATATCATTACAAAAGACTTTTAAGACATTTGAAGTGCCCAGAACTTACCGTTCGTGCAGTTAACGACGGACAGCAGTCCTCTGAGGTCAAGAGGCCTGCACCCTTATCCAGTGAAGAAACTGGTTACGGCACCCTGCCCCGAGGCAGATGGAGAGCTCGGGGTTCACTTACCTAAGGTGAGGGTGTTAACCTTTGGGGTTCTACAGGAGAAGAGAAAGGGAAGAGGAGAGAGGCACCCAATAACCCCAGTTCATTAATCCCATATTTTCTATCTGCAGACATCTTACTCTTCGAGTTAGACATACAGTGCACAGAGGTCCAGCCCAAAGAGCCAACCGTGTGTTAAACATCACCTTTGAAGATACGGCATTCACCCAGTCAAGACCGGCGCCTCTGCGGGAATCAGGTGAGCGTTACAGTCGGCCACAGACCCAGTAGTAATCCATAACTGCTGCAGTTTTTTCTTCATGTCTGCGATCAAGAAAGTTTATTACAATGTTCATTTGTGCCGACAAAGACTGTGCCTTTGCTGCAGAAACAGTTTACATTCTTCTTCCTTGTGCACTCGCACCAGCTTTTCCATCATTGCAATCCATGTTAGCTTTGTGATATGCTCTGGCCAGGTTTGCGCACAGAAGTTGACCACTCGTGCTATCCTTTCCTTGCTATATCTTACCAGTCCTTCTGCCAAGCAAGATAGTGTGCTATCCTGCCAGTTATTATTGACGTACTTCTGCCCCTTCATCAGATAAGGTAACTCCACACACTTGAGGTTTCTCGTGTATTCGTGCATTTTACAAAATCTGGGCCCACCATTTGCAGTTGCACACTGTGTGCCTGGAACATTCCTTTTATTCTGAGTAGCGCAAGATGAACCAGGCATTGTGCCTCAATAATTGGGACTGCTTGTGGTACTAACACCTTGGGAGCCCCCGACAGGTGTGGAATGAGTGAACACACACAAGAGCTCACATTCACAGAGTTTCTCCCCACACCACTCATATCAGAGTGCCATTTTTTAGTGAACTTGGGGTGATGAATATCCTCAATCACATCAAAACCCCCCAGCCCTTGATACATGTCAGACTTTTGTCATACTGCTCTTTTTATTCTTCTATATACATTCTCAAGGATGGCCGCTTTAGCAGTACTGTCAGAAATAGCTTTTTACTTTTCCATAGTGGTAGACAATCCCCTGTTCATTGTAAAAAACCTGTTCTCTGCTTCCTTCACAGACGCAACCTGCATATTAGAGTCATTAATAAATTTCCATTATTATTATTAGTGTTCACATTAGTACTGATATATGTAAATCAACTCGTATTATTAACATTTATATATATCGTTCCATTTGGATAATATACAATCCTATTTCCACCACTGCCCCCTTTATAGAACCTCTCCCTATAATAGCCTCCCCAATACACTCCCAGCGCTATCTAGCAATATCACACACAAGCCTCCAGCCATTACTAACCCACTATAATAGATATATGTCCACAATCTCTCATTCGTGTCTCTAAGCCTTGGGTCCCTACTTAACAAACTATGTACATTAATTGTGCCTATCTTCTCCTTTCCTGAAATAGAAGCACAGACACACAAGGCAACGGAAAAGAGGAAAACACACTATATACACAAAGGAAGAAGGAACGAGAGGGGGAGAGGAAAAGAGAAAGAGGGAGAGAAAGAGAGCAAGAGAGAGAAAGAACAAGAGCACGAGAGAGAGAGAAAAGCGCTCCCAGAAAAAGAAAAATGCAGAGCTTTGGCCTGCCACTTGGATGTGCCACCACACCTGTATCACCCCTGGACAGGTCAGTGAGGTTATTGTGGTACACATACTGTTATCCCTTGCTTTTAAGATAATTGATGCACCACTGTGCTCTCTGGAGGTGCCCTACGAACGTCAGAGAGGTAAACCCAGTAGCGTAATTCTTTCACTTTAACAGCGAGGGGAGTACAAAACACCACCTTGGAACCGCGGATTGTTCCACTTGTACACACAATTGCATAGATATAGTTCTGTGGCAGCAGTGGTCGAGTCGTTATATGCCCAGGATCTGTCTCCATTGTCTGTGCAACATCGGGCGTCTCTGTAGTCACAATCCTGGGAGGTGCAATCTATCAGGAGACACATTTATTGGCCCGAGTTAGTGTCGTCAAATATTCCCTGAATTCCTCTACTAACACCACTGCAGCCCTGTGTGCATCAGAAGCCCTTCTTACAGGTGATATGGGGGTATGCATACGGTCAGCCAGTGACCACCTCGTGCTGTAACAGATGATGATCTTTACTTGGCTCTGTGTGTAAAATGAAAAGGGCCAGGGACAAACAATGCACCCAGTTTTTCTTCAATGTGGTGCACAACTTAGATAACTTGCTCTTGAGTAGGCCATTTATTCTCCCCACAATACCATTGGCCTGTGGGTGATAAATTGAACACATCTGATGTTTTATGCCAAGAAGTGCTGTAACATGTTGGAATAAAGCATTGAAGAAATGTGTGCTATTGCCTGACCTTAAATTCTCGCACACACCCCAGCGTGGGAAAACTTCCCACATTAGAAGCCTTGCACCGCACTTGCCATCCGGGTGCGCACACAGCTCTGCCTCCACCCACCTTGAGAAAGGACAGACCACCACAATGAGGTACCTGGGGCCATTACAACGCTCTCCCATGTCAGCGTAGTCTATATATAATTCACGGAACAGCCCAGTATGGCAGGGCAAGATGCCACGCAACGTCTGTGGTGTCATCCCTGTACTAAAACGTTGACATGTGGTGCAATCCATGACCATTTCTGTATTAGGTATGTATACAGCAATTACTGACTACTACCTGCATGCAAACAAATTGTGTGGTGACCTAAGGGAAAGGGGATACCCCAAAAAAGTTGGTATCACATGCTCTCAAATGAGCAAGGTTCACACCTAGAGAGAGTCTTCTTGAGCCTAAATTAGGAACCAACACATAAGACAGAATAACATGTGTCAAGACATACAGTACACAATCTTTTGCCATAAAAAAGGCTCTGATGAAATACTGGCCCATGATTTCAACCTGCCTACCTAACATGGAAAGACCACTCTTTGCTTTTGAACGGACTCGAAACATCAAAGACCAGTTAGTACACTCAAAAACCCAACAGTCTAGATCCAACACCAGCCACTGCGACCTACGCCCCATTGTGGGTCATTTCTCATGTGGCAACTGTCGGGGCTGCAAGTTTACGAGCAGGACAACCAATTTTCAAAACGAAAACAAAAGATGGGAACTGCGCTTCATGTCCAACTGTAAGACCAGCAATGTGGTATACTGCATAGAGTGCCCGTGTGGTCTCCGGTATGTAGGGCAGACCAAAAGACCCATACATATCTGGATTAATGAACATCATTCCAGGATCAGGTACGGAAACCACACAGCACTGATGGTGACTCATTTTATTCAACTGCAACACTGCCCTGATGATCTTACATGGTGGGTTTTAGATGTGGTGATGAACAGTCCTAATCTTCAAAGAATCCTCTACAATAAGGAAGCTAGATGGACATACTGCTTGCATACTTTGGATAGGACCAAGGGTCTCAATGAAGAGACACCCAGATACCCCTAGGACCTGTTACATTTTGCACTCCCCCCAGTAGAAGTGGATTTACTTTTCAGTTCGGGGGGTGAAACAACCATGCTCCCACTACTTGGTCCTCCCTTCCACCTAGCAAGAGACCTGGTTTGTGGAAACCACTACACACAAATCCCCCCCTCCCCCCGTGGTAGCCTCTCCACTCTGACTAGCTTTTCCCTCCAGGCACCCCAATAGCTGACCTGGCCATGCTCACCTATGTCCTGCTTCCACCAGTACTGCCACACTACCACTGTGGTCTCCATGTAGCCCCCTTAGATACTCTATGACAGTATCACCCCCATCAAGACTCTGGGGTCCCTCCTCCTGGCCCTATCTGTCTTTATTAACTAATACTGGCAAGTGTTATGAGGCTTTTCAGGTCTCTTATGACTGTGAAACGAGTGCAGTACCTCGTTTGTCCACAGTAGCACGTTTGGGAGCCGTAATTATTTGTATGTATGACTCCCGACGCCGCACACCGTTACCAGGGCAACCTGAACGAACACAGAGAAGACGCCGCTGTAGAGAAGGAGAGGAGACACACCATTGCACGCATCCCTGTCCGGTAACACTCGGGACCGCTGCTGTTTCTCCATTATTTCAAATATATGCAGCAGCATTTCTTATTCCGGCCTCCTGTGTCTCTCCATCTCAGATTTAGCTTTTCCTCGCTAGTGAATGCGAGTAGCTGCAGACAGTCTCTACACCCTGTCCAGCGGACATGCGGTTTCTTTGGAATTTGGATCCAACACTGCATTTTCTCGCTACTTCGGAACTCCTGAGAATTCAATTCTCTACAGTATCCACTTGGTCCCCAATAGAATGTAGGCTTTCTTCATCAACAGTCCCAGCATATTGTCATCACAGCCTAGCTAAGACAGTAGAAACACTAACTGCTATATATTTTTACATGTTCTGTGTCATTCCAGGCTTTCCTTATGTTCTGTGTCATTCCAGGCTTTCTTTCTTACCACATTGTACATGCGCCACTTAGCAGCCTTCTGGAACTACATTACCAGGAGGTTATTCTTCCTCCTTGCTTCACCCAACCTGCAGAATCCTCCTTGTGGTTGCAACATGCTCATCACTGTCCCCTTCCAGAAGGTATCCATTTGTGACATTTGTGAGTTGTCCAAGGCTGAATTATACCATGTCAAATGCTAATTTGACATACCTGCATGCTTTCAGGCCTTTATCACTGCAGGTTCAGAGCAGTACTCTTGCTTAAGGTAAGAGTTTGTTTACACTGCTGCCTCTTCCAAGTCACACACAAAACCACAATTTCACTCGGCTCATCCACCGGAACACGCCGCAGACAACCCAATGCCTACCTTGCAGCATTCCCACAGGTGTCCCGACGAAAACGGTACCTCACAGGTGTGGGTTCACCTACCTGGGCGCAAAGGGGAAAGCCGAAATCGGCACAGTATAATTTCAGGAATTCTGCTCATGCGCACACCCTACAGATTTGGGCCTAGGGTGTCCAAGCCACCAATGAAAACAGGAAACCCCATGCATTTCCGAAAAGAAGACACCCATCGGAATCCGTAGAGGTCTGACTTGCACAAATCGGCCCAGAATTTATCACCCAGAACCCACGGCAAAGTCTGAAATTTGGTTAAAAAAGCACAATTTCCGCACATTTCACTCGGCTCACCCACCAAAACACGCCACCAACAACACACGGCCTACCTTCCCGCGTTCCCAGAGGTGTCTTGACGAAAACGGTACTTCATATGTGTGGGTGCACCTACCTGTGCGCAAAGGGGAAAGCCGAAAACACGGGTAACCCCAAGTCTTTTGGCAAAGCTTAATTTCAGGAATTCTGCTCATGCGCACACCCTACAGATTTGGGTTTATGGTGTTCAAGCCACCAACTAGAGCAGGGAACCCCATGCATTTCCAATAAGAGGACACCCATGGGAACCCGCAGAGGTCTGACTTGCGCAAGTCAACCCAGAATTTATTACCCAGAAACCCTGGCAAAGTCCGAAATGTGGCGAAAAACCCCCACAATTTCTGCACATTTCACTGGGTTCACCCAATGAAACATGCCGCCAACAACCCAGGGCCTACCTTCCTGCGTTCCCACACGTGTCCCGATGAAAACGGTATCTCACATGTGTGGGTGCACCTACCTGGGCGCAAAGGGGAAAGCCGAAAACACGGGTAACCCCCAAGTCCTTCGGCACAGCATAATTTCAGAAATTTTGCTCAACCGCACACCATACAGATTTGGGCCTAGGGTGTCCAAGCCAGCAAGGAAAACTGGGAACCCCATGCATTTCTGATAAGAGGGCACCCGTGGGAATCCACAGAGGTCTGACTTGTGCAAATCGGCCAAGAATGTATTACCCACAAGCCCCGCCAAAGACCCACATGGGAGAAGGGTGCCCAAGGCCAGGAACATTACCGCCGACTTTGCTGGAGATACGGCTGGCCTGCGTTACAGCTTCTCCCGCCGGGAAAGGACAGGGAATGTCCCGGCCCTCTCTGGAACCAATTCTGGGCATGGAGACATTCAACCCAAATGGTAGTCACCCGCCCAAGGCCAGGAATATCACCCACTAACACCCTGGAGCTCTGGCTGGCCTGCGTTACAGCTTCTCCCTCTGGGAAAGGTCGGGGACCCAGCCGAAGCTCCCTGAAACCATTGCTGAGCTTCGGCCCAGTGAAACCACATGTGAGACAGCTGCCCAAGGCCACGGACATCAGCCCCGGCCATCGTCGAGCGCGGGCTGGGCTGCGATACAGAATTCCCCATGGGGGAGGGAAGTGGCCCCTGCCGGGGATCCCTGGAGCTGCCGCTGTGCTTGGGGACGGTACACCCACACGGTAAACGGATGTCCAAGGCCAGGGACATCACCTACAACTGTCCTGGAGTTCTAGCTGGCCTGTGTTAAAGCTTTTCCCCACCAGGAAGTCCCAGCAGTGTGCCAATACCGCCCCGAAGGGAAATCTGTAATGCAGCCCAGCCACAACTCCAGAACGGTTGGAGGTGATGTCCCCGGCCTTGGACATCCATTTACCATGTGGGTGTACCATCCCCTAAGCACAGCGGCAGCTCCAGGGAGCCCTGGCAAGATCCCCATTCCTCCCTGGAGGTGACATCTTTAACGTAGCACAGCCAGAGGTGCAGCCTGGGCTTGCAGACAGTCAACCCACATGGGAGACATCCACTCCCAGGGAAACACCAATGTTCTGCTGGCATGGGGGCAATTTGGGGCCTGCCCCTGCAATTGTGTCCAGGCCCACCAGAATATCTCCCCAGATGGCCCATTCCCACCCACACCACCAACAACCGAGCCCCAGTCTCACCCACCCCACTGAAAGTGGGCCCTAACTGTAGAATAATAAAACACAGTACTCCCATAACGTTGCAGCTGGCTCATGTAGAAAAAGCTTTAAATGAAACAAAAAACATTTGTTACCTACAGTCACCCCAGCAAAACAAATCTACACTAATACTTTCCAATCTCGGCCTCCCTTGCAAGCCATCCCTGGTGGTCTACTGAACCTCACCCCCCAGTGAAAACACATTTTCCCCTTCCGAGGGGCAGAAATCTGCCCCCAGGGAGGGCTGCATGAGGTGCCCCTCAAACTCCATTTAGGGTGGGGGAGAGGGGCATCCTACACCACCAGGGAATTTTGTAATGTAAAGAGGGTGCACCTCTCACCCCCCACAAGACCAGGCTCCTTCCTGCCTGGAGTTATTCGCTCCGGAAACGACGATTCCATCATACTTACCATCTCTGTATTTGTATCCAGATCATTCATCACCTGTTCTTCGTGCTACTTCCAGCTCAAGGAGGACTCAACTGCCATTGTTTTTTTTTAAGCCTACGGCTTTTTACCCATCATTTTCGCCCGTTGCGGTGGAGGGGCCATAGGGGCTACAGCTCACCGGTGGCCACTGTGGCTTCCTATCGCGATAAGTACTCAGCTCCATCTCTACATCGGTACCGAGAGCCAGTTCTCTTCAACACAGATTCCAGCTCAGCAGGTGAGGAATCGGAGGAGGGTAGTGGGTCTGAAGAATTCCAGTTAGCAATTGACACCTCCCTGGGGTTAGGTGTCCCTTCCTAGGAGCAGATATCTGCCCCAGGGAGGGCTGCATGAGATGGCCCCCACATCATTTTGGGTGGGGGGGGCACCACCCCTTCCCATTACACAATTCCCCAGCAGTTTAGGGTGCCCCACAGCCCCCCCTAAAATGCTGTCTACCATTTTTAATGTATTTCTTTGTTTACCCAACTCCCCTTGGCGCAGATGGACACATTAGTGTGCAAATCTGCCCCCAGGGTGCCCAAAACCTACTGGCCCACCCATTGGGGTGCCTGTTTGATGTTTTGTGGTGGCCCCACTCACCCCAAATGGATGGGGGGCACCTCATGCAGGCTTCCTTGGGGCTCCTACGAACAGCTGCATGAGGGCCCCCCCCTCCATTTGGGCTGGTGGGGAGAGGGCCACCTAAAAATGTGGGACAGGCGCCCCAGTGGGTGGGGCAGTAGCATTTGGACACCCTGGGGGCAGATTGGCACACTAATGTGCCCATCTACGACAAGGGAAGTTTGGTAAACAAAGAAAAAAATTGAAAATGGTAGGCTGCACTTTAGGGGGGCTGAGGGACACCCTAAACCGCCGGGCAATTTTCTTGTCTTGCATGCATTGTCAGAATAGCAGATGGGTATAAAGCAATAATTGGCAGCAGTCGTAGTATTCAGTAGTGACACAATGAGAGGTCAGATACAGTTTCTAAAGTATGGAAATGACAAGTTTGACATTAAAGGCCTCATATAGTGCGCACAAGAGTAAGAGACACTTTATGCAGTATGAATAGGTACGTTAGCTAAATCTGAATAACAGTTACTTCAAGCGGGAAGCAGGTAAGCATATGGCTTATTACTGGATAATGTTTTTATAGGGTAAGGAGAGTACAATAGGGTAGGTAGTTCATGCTAGGTCAGAAGTTCATAGGGTATGTGGGAGCCGTTTGCACTGTAAACAAAGGCCAATGGCAGGGAAAAGCGTCTCACCGTGTTCATTCAACAGATCATGATTGTAATAGCCCATGTGCTTACCTCTGACCCATGCTGGGTTCGGATGAGGTGGGGGTGCTGCTTCTCTGCAGCACGGGGGTGAAGCAAGCTCCTGCTACTGCAGTCAGTGATCAATTCTCCCTAGTTGTGTGCGCGGGATGCTGTAGCTGTTCCAACGTCACCCTTAATAAGGTTACAGGCATCACCGGTTTGCTAGTGCTGTCTTGTCGCCACAATGCTTCAGAGGGGTTTAAAGAACACCCTCTTCTTGTCCACAAATTCTTTTCCTCTTGAGGTGCTTCCCTAGGGACCTCTACCAACTGCATTTTTGACAGGTTATTATAACTTTCAAATACAGTCATCATAACAACCATTTTTTCATTCACATTGGGAGTCTCAAAATTCAACATCTCTTTATCTATAATTGCAACGCCAATAATTCTGCAGCCTGCGCTGAATAATGAGACGGGAATCGGGTACTTTTAAGCACCCGAAATTCCCCATTAGCCGTGTGCTTTATCAAAGCGGCACCTGTACACCTCTGTCCATAATTTGATCGATCCTTGAAGAATCGCCAATGAACACAATCTCTCCTCCTGCTAATGCGTTCTCCTTTATTATAGGGATTTCATCATAGAACTCTTCATAGTTTGCGCAATCGTGTACAGGCTCTCTTTCTGTCATTGGCTCAGCTATAAACATGGCAGGATTCACTATTTTAATCGCTGCATTCGATATAACTACCTCATAGGCAGAAGCCCTTTGAGATGTCAATGTGCCCTTTGGTTTCTCTAAAATAGCAAATAATGCGTGTTCAACGAATAACGTCATGGAACATCCCATCACTATGCTTGCAGCCTTCTCCATGGTGAACGCGGCAGCAGCTAAAGACTGTTTGCACGGAAAGTGACCTCTCCTTATTGGGTCTAAGATGCCACTGTAATATGCAAGGGGTTTGTACCCCAATGTGGTTCTCTGTGTGAGTACTGCTGTCATAACAGTGCCATCTATATGTGAGAACAAAAAGAATTCCTCAGTATAATTAGGAATCCCTAAAACTGGAGCTGTGCAAATTGATTTTTTCAATTCATCAAACCAATTTTTTCCTGCGTTGCCTGTGCCTTCTTTAAAGCCTGTAATAGAGGCCTTATATATGAGCTGTAGTCAAAGACGCTTGCCCTGACATAATTACATAATCACAAAAACCTCTGCATATGTTTTATCGTCTGTGGCTGGGCTGTTTTTAAAATAGCTTCAGCTCTTTCAGGGGTACCTTCTTTCCTTCATGTGAAATCAATTGGCCTATGTGCAGCACTTCTTGTTGACAATATTGTAACTTTTCTTTGTCAACTTTATATCCTTTGTCAGCGAGTATAATCATCAGCTGAACAGAATCACGTCTGCACTCTTCCTCTGAGATGCTGCAAACTAAAAAGTCATCAATGTATTGCAATACAACGCTTTTTAAATCAATATTGCTTAAGTACATCTGAAGGACTCTATTGAAAATCGATGGGGACTCACAATACCCTTGTGCTAAACAAGTACTTTTCAGATGTAAATGACGTCAGATCCTGCGAGTCTTTGTGCAATGGTATTGAGAAAAACACATTTTTTAAGTCAATCACTGTGGAATTACATAGGATTGTAGCCGGGTTAGGAACTAGAGGGAACTTGGCCTCTACAATCTGGTTTATTGGCTGAAGATCTTGGATTAAATGCCACAACCTCCCCTTTGATTTTTTTATAGGATACACTGCAGTATTACATGGTGACTCTGATGTCACCAAAATGCCCTGGTCCATCATGGTGGAAATCGTCTTAAAAATACCTTTGTCTGCCTCTCGAGACATGGGATACTGTCGTGTTCGAGGTAAAATTGCTCCTGGTTTCAATTTAATCTTCACTTCTCCAACCCCCTTCAGTAGGCCTACGTCATAAGGGCCGGTGGTCCATAATGAAGCTGGCACTTTCAACATGTCTTCATCGAAATACTCAGGATGCTTTTGTGCTATCATCATCTTCTGAGGAACGTCTCTTTTAATTGCTCTTACCCGGTTAAGTGATGTCTATGTTATATATTACTTCATCATCAGATGGATGATCTCCAAACAGATCTACATCAGTGACGTCAGTCAATCTTTAACCCTCCCCGATGGCAATTACTGCGCACCATGGTCTGCCTTCCATTTCCATCAAGCAGAGCCATTTCTCCTCGCACTATGGCTGCTTGTAGCCTTAAGGAAAAGACTTGTCCCTCATCTTCAAGCATAGGTATTCTTGGTCTGAACAGAAATTCATCAGGTGTTCTCATTGCTCTGCCTACTAGGCCTGGTAGCCATGACAACAGAATGCATACTCCGTAATGAAAAACCTCTGGTTCTAACTGTATTGCTCTCGCAGCTAGTTGTCCTGCAAAAGCCATAATAATATCACACATGTTCAAATAATATGTTCCAGGTGTTGAACACACTATACCTTCATCCGTAAATGAAATTGTCATATTCAACCTTGTCATTAAATCTTGTCCCAGTATATTAACAGGTGTTTGCCTCGAATATAGCAGTGGCACCTTCATGTCACATTCTCCTATAGAGACTGGTAATTCTTCAGTGAAAGGAACTCTGCTTGTAGCACCTTGAACCCCTAAGTATTCATGGCATTGCCAGACATTGAAAACGTTCCCTCTCGTATACATGAGTGCATTGCACCTGTGTCTATCAAAAACGAAAAACATTTGCCTCCTATACTGACATCTACCCTTGGTTCCTCATGAGGCTTCGGCGTCACGGATAGTATTGAACACATCAGGTCTCCCAGTGAGCTGTCCTATTGTGGGTATAGTCTCATTCCATTACTCGTAAAATGATTCCCTCCATCGACAGTGGCACCCCCTACTCTAGGAGTTATTAACTGTCCTGTGCTTGTGTTTTGCTGAAGCTGCATAGGTGACTGCTGGGACTGCCCTTGTGGCAGATTAACTGCTACCTGCTGCGTTTGCAAGGCTTGCTGCACTCTCGTGCTTGCTGCTGCATCGTTTGATTCTGAGCAAATCCATCTCCATTTTGCTGCGAATATGCAAGTGAATTTGACATCCCCCCTCTTGAAAATTGGCCTTTTTCCATTAACCCTTGACTTCTACACATGCAAGCAAAGTGTCCTGTCATTACACAAGTCCAACATATAGGCAGAGGTCTCCCAACCTGCCAATTGTGCATATTCTGATTACCATTCTGCAGGGCCGGTCTTTGCATCGGGCAGCACAGGCGGCTGCCTGACGTCAGTCAGCCTCTAGGGGCGCTGCAGCAGCAGTCCACAGTGCCAGTGCTAGAATACACGTGTAACACGTTCGTTTCCTAACATTATAAAAATTAATGTACCTGTTCATTTTTTATAATGTTAGGAAAACAACATATTGCATGTGTATTCTGCCACTGGCACTGATGCAGGCTGTGGCCTCAGCCAGGGCAGTTTCTAATCCATTTGGTGCCCAGGGCGAAACACTAGGAATGCGCCCCCCTGCATCCCATCCCATGTGCCACTCCCACCGCACCCTGCGCTCCACTCCCGCCGCGCACCACTCCCACCGCACCCCACGCACCACTCCTACCGCACCCCGCGCACCACTCCCACTGCACCCTGCACGCCAATCCCAAACTACACCGTTAAGGAACCCCTACCCAAAGTCAAAGAGTCCGTCACACAAGGAATGAATTGCCATTTGCAATGGTGGGCCACTTTTTCACTGGTGCCCAAGACAATTTTATGCCCCAGTCCCACTTAGGCTGCAGATAATGAGGACTGGGCACACCAAGAGACCAGGAATATGGCATAGGATGCCGTATATACACCCAACAAAGAACACAAGATGCTGAAGGGGGTTTGGAGGCAACCTAAGCCAAAAGGGCAACGACAAGGAGACACCTGAACCCAATAAACAATCACTTTAACATTCTTTGAATGGGAATCAAGTGAATGCCTTGTAAGGATACATGGACCAGGACTATTTATTTATTCATGCAATGTTTGTCGGGTAACAGCATATTTATTTATGCAATGTGTGTCGGATGCAGGTATCCGACAAATATTGCATAAATAAATAAATAAATTATCCGTCTCCATGTATCCGACAAACATTGCATGAATAAATAAATAAACCGGTTCATGGCTTAAAGAATATTTACTCGGCAACACTGGTCAAAACTATTATCCGCATAGTGAAGTAACTCATCACCATTGCCATGGAAGTGGTTTAAAGTGTAATTGATATATAGTTTGGAAAAGAAGCGGCATGAAGAAATAGCGCTGCTTTAAACTATTATTTTGGCCATTTTCTGGGCTTGCAGGGATGCACCTTGGGCCCAAACGGGTCTCCGTTTGTACCGTGTCGGGGCCCACGGTGCGTCCCTGCAAGGCACGCCCACTCCCCATAGCCCACTGCACCTCCCCTCCCATCTCAATGCCAGCACAAAACCATTTAGTGACTAATGGGCCACCATTAGCAGTTTCCTGACGGCATTGTGATGGAAGGGGCTGGTCTTAGCTGCAGGGGGACCTAAAGTATTTTTATTGGTGTGCTTATGCCCCCCACCCCAAGTGGCGCAAAAGTGGTCAGAGGGAGCCTCTGACTTCTGTAATGTCACATATTACTTTTGTACTATGTGACATTACAGTCGGAAGGGGCAGCGCCAGCACCGGACCTGCGCAACTTTCCCCACGTCAATGCACCACCCCACAAACTGGGGAATTCCACCCCCTCCAGAGGCTCAAGGGACCGGGGCAACTGCAGCCCCGGGGCTATTGCGCCCCGGGCAGTTGCCCACCTCGCCATGGGCCAAGAAACGGGCCTGGCCTCGGCCCTCAGGCAGGGCAGGGCAATTGGCAAATAAATTGGCAACATTTGCTGCTTTATTACCTTCCCCCGGCCAGGGTGGCGCCGGCGCCGCTGGTGCCAGCCAGGCCCGTGGGCGCACGTGCGGTGTTCCCTCCTCCAGGCTATGGGCACGCACGGACACTGAAGTGTGGATCGATTGGGGCTGGCTGGTGTTGTCGACCACGGCCATTACAGAAAAGAGGAGAGATTCGGTCACTAAATCCTGAAGTTGTTCCCATCACAAACACACACTGCCAAGCAGCAGCAGAATCAGCAAATACAAACAGTTGCCGCATCCTGTCCTCACTGATTGGGCCTTGTTTCAGGAAATGCGGCAGTAACTACAGCCTGCTGAGGCAAGCACACTTCTTTCCTCCTGCTCCCGTCCTCGCAGGTGAGGCCTATTGCTGCATAGGTGTTTTATTTATTTGAAAATGGTATTGCGGAGATGACTGGGCCAACCAAGAACGGCCTCTGGAGGCCACAAAGCTAGACACTTTTGTCAAGGCTCAAGTAGTCATGAAAAAGGAAGCGAGCACTGGTGGTGGACTCTCCTCAGGAGATCAAAAGGCTGGTTATCAGAAGACCTGGGCAGAGTGTCAACGTCAGCAGATCTTAGACAGTTGCAGGTTCCAGCGGGGTAGGATTGGTCCATCCGTCGGCCATTCAGCCCATGGCCAGGCCAAAATCATATAGAGGGCGAGTCCCTGGGGCCAGTACCACACGTGGGCTGGTTTGGAGGTTACTACGCACCCCTAGTTCCCGCTCCCGAGCATATTGTTCATCGTTCCCTCTTTCCTGGGCATGCCCCGGCCATTACGGAAAAGAGGAGCAAGTGGGTCACTAAATCCTGAAGTTGTTCCCATCACAAGCACACACTGCCAAGTAGCAGCAGAATCGGCAAATACAAACAGTTGCTGCATCCTGCCCTCCCTGATTGGCCTTGTTTCAGGACACCCGGCAGTAACTACAGCCTGCCGAGGCAAGCACACTTCTTACTTCCTGCTCCTGTCCTCGCAGGTGAGGCCTATTGCTGCATAGGTGTTTTATTTATTTTAAAATGGTATTGCGGAGATGACTGGGCCATCCAAGAACAGCCTCTGGAGGCCACAACTAGACACTTTTGTCAAGGCTCAAGTAGTCATGAAAAAGGAAGCGAGCACTGGTGGTGGACTCTCCTCAGGAGATCAAAAGGCCGGTTCTCGGAAGACCTGGGCAGAGTGTCACTGTCAGCAGATCTTACACAGTTGCACATTCCAGCAGGGTTGGATTGGTCCGTCCACCGGCCATTCGGCCTGTGGCTGGGCCAAAATCACTTTGAGGGCGAGGCCCTGGGGGCCGGTACCATGCTTTGGCTGGTTTGGGGGTTACAACGCCCCCCTAGTTCCCGCTCCCGAGCATATTGTTCGTCGTTCCCTCTTTCCTGGGCATGCACTGCTGACTTTATTTTGGTGCAAGAGTTTCATACATTTCACTGTTCGCTCAGACTTGTTTTATACTCTTCTTTGTCGTTGTGCTTCTTTTGTTTGGAATAGCAATCACGCTAGTCTAACAAGATAAACAAACACCTACACGAACATACCTTGTGAATGATGGTGTGAAGGATGGATGCAAGCGCTGGACCAAAAGCTGAGCGAAGTCTGCACAGCAGCTGGCTTGGGAAAGCGACTGAGCAACTACAGTAGAAACCGTCTCCGTGGACGGTTGGTCCGTCTTCCGTATAATGCAAATACCCACACTTGCAGGATGTATACTTCACTTTCTTTGTTCCATTGGGGGCGACATGCTGTAGCATCAATTCATGGCCTTTAAAATACCCTGCACGGTGCAGCTTCTGATCTCCTTTAACACAAACGCTGGGTAATGGCCATGACTAGCTAACGCTACATTAATCAAAGCCAGTTCTCTAATTAATAGTTCAAGTGTTGGGGAATCACCTGCTCACACTTTCTGTCATGAAACCAACCGGTTCGCAAAAGATGTTTCAGAGCGTGGGGCTCTTGATGCCACCCATTTCTGCATTTGATACACCAGCAGTTAAACACACCTTGGGGAGGCAGCTCCTTCTACATAGTACATTTCTCCCCCAAGCTCGGGACAATGTTCTTTACCATGATGGAGAATGTGAAAAAGTGCAGGGCTGCAAGGCTGGGGCATAAGGGTGGAGGACAAAGCGCACTACGCTTGGGGTACACTGGAGATGCTTCCCCTGATACCCGCAGTACTCCAAGTCCCTTGAACTGAAATTCCTCTATACACTGCACAACACCCTTTAAGAATTTGATTGTTTTTGTTTTTATGTTGGGGTGGTAGACATCGTTTTTCTTTGCGATCTTACAGTTTTATGGTGCTGTCGGGAGCTAAAATGAGTGATCACGAAGGAAACATTTAAGAATTGTGAGAGTTCACGAGCAAGAGCGAAACAAACCCCAACACTCGAACTGCCTTTTCTCTGCCACGGTAATGCACTGCAGTGTGTTTCAATGTAAAGTCCACATTGTAATGTCATAATTTTAGAACGCCACCTCTCCAACATTAACATTGGGAGCTATGCTGAATTGTACATGCATGTCAACTCTCTGCATATGTTTAAAGTACACTTTACCACTCACATGGAGTAGTGATATTGTTGACGTTATGTTATGTTAATTACGCTTATAAGGCGCCAAAGCCCGCAGGCATCCAGGCACAGAGGGATAGAAGAAACAACAGGGCTGGAAGTATTTTATTTAAACAGGATTGTCTTCAACTGTTTACGAAAAACAAGATGATTCTCTATTTTACGCATCTGTATCAGAAGGGAATTCCAAGCTTGTTCACCTTGGATACAGAAGGCCCGTCCTAAAGCACAAGATTTTTTTTATCCGGGGCAAAACCAACAGAGATCCAGCCGAAGAGCGTAAGCTTCTTGTTGGTTGATAAACGTTGATCTTCTCCTTGAAGTATGCCGGAGCGTTTCCAAAAGTACACTTATGGCACATGGTGAGTATTTTGAACGGGATGCGAGCTACGACTGGAAGCAAATGAAGTTTTCTTCTGGCCACACTGGTGGATTCCGAGCTTTTCATCTGGAAGATAGTTCTGACAGCTGCATTTTGTATCTTCTGCAACTGTTGGATATCAGCCTTATTGGCTCCGCCCAACAGTGTGTTACAATAATCCACGCGAGACAATATTACTGCTCTTACAAGTTTTATGCGATTTTCTACAGATATCAACGGGGCTACTTGTCTAAGTACCTTTAGATGATAGTTAGTATTGGTAGAGATGGCTGTAACATGTGCCTCGCTATCAAGACTTTCCTCCATATAGGTACCCAAAGTCTTTACTTTCTTCACGGTTTTGATTATAGCACCTTCTATCATAAAACAATTATGATATTGGCTTAGTTTGGATTGAGCATGCTGGGAGCCGAAAAGCATCAGCTCAGTTTTGGCAGCATTCAAACAAAGCCAATTAGTTGACATCCATTGCTTTATTACGTCATATGCTTCGGCTACCGTTCGTTGGTCAGCCTCATAGTTCCCAGTTATGTTCAATACCAGTTGGAAATCACCTGCATAATTGCAGAAAAAGTTCCCTAGGGATTCCAACTCAATACATAAGGGAAGAATGTAAATGTTGAATAACAGGGGGGGGAGACATGCCCCCTGGGGGACTCCACATGTTATAATCTGTGGTTCAGAAGCACAGTCGCCCCAGTGGACACGAGACTGGCGACCCTCCAAAAAAGATCTAAGCCAAGAAATGGCATTTTTGGAAAGTCCACCTACCGACTCCATTACATGGAGCAGGATTTTGTGATCCAGAAAGTCGAAAGCTGCCGATAGATCTAATAACATGAGCAGCCCTGACTTGCTATGTTCCAGTTTACCCAACATATATGTTTGGAGATCTAATAAAGCGGTCTCCGTTCTGTGTAAGCTTCGAAAACCTGATTGCTTCACATGTAATATGCCAGAGTTGAGTACATGATATTGTAGCTGCGTGGTCGCTGCCTTATCAATAAGTTTGAGGAAAAATAGTGTATTTGTAATCGGTTTTAGGTTAGCTGCATCCAATGGATCCAAACCTACCTTTTTTATCAAAGGGGTAACAGCCACATTTTTGATTTTTTGATAGAATGAGTAAATAAACCTGTACAAAAAAGAGAACTTTATGAACCGACAAAGAAAAGGAGCGAACAGTTCTTGATGCTCCAATATATATTTTGAGGGGAAGATTTCCCCTGGGCAATTTGTAGGGTGCATATCTTTCAGTAACATCAATGTTTCATCTAAATTTGGTTCTGCGAAATTAAAATTACCTGAAGTACTAATGGGATTAGTACCTGTTTTAGATGTTTTCGGTATTAACAGAGGATTTGGCAAAGGAGAAATTAGTATTTCCTGCTCAATTTTCTTTTGTGCCTTCAGCAGTTTGTCTGCAAAAGCCCTCTGGACTCTACTACAGTCATCTATAGGGGGTTCAATCGAGGGATTGCAGGCAATAGGTTTCCCTACGTGTGTACCTCCTAAATATATTTAACTTCCCGTAAAATATTTGATGCTATACATATTGCATAAATGCATGTATTTTAATGCTGAGATAGACGGGCGTGTACAGCTATCGGTGGGTATGTTGCTAGTGCTTGTTCTTGGAGGTTCGAATAACACTGTTCAAGACCAGTTCATCACCTTTTAAGAGTGGCTAAATGTGTGAGGTCATACGAATGACATTAGTGTAGATCTGAAATTGTCGATTCTCTGACCTGAGTCACAGCAGCAAACTGTCCATTGTTACTAAAAAGGAAGAGCAAAAGCAGTCTAACATAACCAGGCCTGTTCGGGTTTGACCCTCTTTTTGCTGTTTTCTGAGGTTCATGAAATTCAGCAGATGCGAGCATTGACAATTTTGTTAACTCATAGTCCCCACTCCCGCTGCTCAGCCCATGACACATGCATGAGATCACAGGTCGGGTGGGGGGGGGGCGCCAATGATGCTTCCCGCCTGGGATGCAATCTGTTCTAAGACCAGCCCTGCCATTCTGCATATTCTGAAACCCACCTTGGTTATTCTGAAAGCTTCCCTGATTATTCTGCCAATTACTTTGCCAACCTTGTCCTCGAAATCCTATTCCCTGTGGAGCAAATCCACTATTGCTTTGATCGAATTGCCTTTGATTATTCACTTGCGCCATGTTCACTGTTTGCTGTGAATTTGATCCGTCTACACAAGTCAACATTGCCCCTTCAATGGTGTACTTGGACAATTTATTCTGCACTAGCTTTGCCTCTTCGCCTTTCCTAACATCATCTTTTTTGCGATTCTTGTCCTGCAGGAGTGTGCAGTAATGCGCAATGGTCAGCTGACTCTGACCACAGTTTGGCTTCCATAATTTCTTCAGCTGCTATTGTACTGGTTCTGGCAGCCCTTGGCATATTATATGATAGAATACCGGTATAGATTTTCCCCAAGCTTTGTCTGTCTTTAATGCCCACGTCTCCTGAAAATGTTGAATGTAAACGAGCGGATCATCTCTGTCCTTCATCTTTTTCGTCATTATAGCTCCCATATCGGACGTGTCTGGATACAGTACTCTAAGCTCTTTCCATACTGCCGCTCTACCGTTATTGAACGGTGCTCACCATGAGTAGTCTTTACTGTAGTCACACCAGGGTACCCTGCGCTTGACCAAACGTCATCAGCTCTCTCACCAAGTATGACGATCAGGAGATCCTTAATATCCCCTATAGCCAATATATTTCCTCCTGTCATTTTTTCTAACTCATGTATCCATTTCCCAGCACCAGAAGTTAAACTTGGGAGTTCACACCTTAAATTATCCTGATCTATTTGGGGCCATGGTATATACTGTGGTTTGGCCCCTCCTTTTTCCAATAATGGAAACTGCGAAGCCCCAAAGTCATTCTCATCTCTCATCATTTGTCTGTCCACCGCAGGGACGATATTCCCACATCGCCTTCTACCTGGCAAGATCTTAATCTGCCCACATATGGTGGTGATTCCCAACTCTCACAATGGAGTTGCCCTTTAGGTCGGTCTGACTGCGTCAATGGTTCTGACGCCCTGGGTACAAGTGTGTTTAATTATGACCATTTTACTCCCTTATCCATAGGAAAGCCTCCCTCAGGACCACATGCATCATCTCTCTCTTCCCCATGGAAGGTTTCTCTATCTTCGTCTGACATTTCTTGTGCCCAACTCGAGCAACTTCTCTCTTCTTCATCTCTATTTAGTGTCAGTCTATCTAAAGACAGCTCTTTATGCTTTGTACTACATGAGGCCTCCTCCGTGTCGTACAACTGAGTACTCCCAAGTCGATAATATTTTCCTTTCCCCTTTAGTTCTTTCTGAGCTCTCATTTCGTGGTATACTTTATCGATCGCTTCCCCAATGCTCCTGGAGTCAAACCCGTCTTCTATATCTGCTCTAGACGGGCCTGGTAATGACTCGTATTCTGTAAAAAATTCCTCTATATCCTCCTATGCTACTTCTGGATTAGGATTCCTTACTTCCTTTTCCAGGTGATCAAGATTGCGTTCTCTCTGCCTTCTTTTGCATTCCATATCATCGTCAAATTCTCTTAGCTTTCTTGCTTCCTCTCTCACTCTGTCTTCCTCTTTTTTCTTCATATCCCTTCTCTCGTTTGCCCTTCGTATCTCCTCATCCCTTTGTCTCTGTATTCTTTTTTCTCTTCTAGTCTTTCCTGCTCATTAATTGTTCTTTGTCTATTGTCACGTTTCCTTTGCTCCTCTGCTCTCTCTTGTTTTTTTGCTTGCTCGTCTTGATATAACTGCTCTCGTCTCTGTCTACCTTTCCTTTTCGCCCCTTTGTCTTTCAATCGTTCCTCCCTTTCTTTGTCTTTTTTATCTTGCTTGTCTTAATCTTCTCTTTGTCTTACGTCTTCGAAGCTTTTACCATCGAGTTTAAGCAAAGTCTGACCACCCATCCATTTGTTCTGTAAGAGCGCTATCTCATCAGTTTTATCTCTTTCTCCTTTCCATCTCTTTATTTCTCTACCTATGTCTAGAGATGTGCCTGCTCAATCGCTTCTTTCCTCATCGTGTCTCTCCTTGTTTCTCAGGACTTTAGAGATTATATCTTTCTCAGTATTTTTCTCTGGGCCCTCGTCACTACTTTGTGCAGGTGACTTTTAAGCCGGGTTGCTATACCCTGCTGCTGCTTTAAGCTCCCTCAATGGGTATAACCCATCATCCTTCTTATTCTCGTCTTTTATTTCAGATGGGGCGGGTGGAGCACAGGGCTCTTCTTCACCCCCCTCTTTGCATATATTAAGTATTCAATCTATAGGAGGCAGCTCATCTCGCTCCTCCTGGTAAATTTTCCAAAGCTCTAAGCTCGCCAGTCGCTTGTCTAGCTTCTTCCCAGTATATGCTGCATGCAAAAATGTCATCATGTGCTGCAGGACTGCCTTCGATAATGACCCTCCTTGTGACCACGGCATATGATATGATATGATAGGTTATTTATAATGCGCTTAATATCCAGAGGTTTCTAAGAGCAGACCCGGGGATCGAACCTGTGTTGCTCCCTGTTGTCTTGCTTCCAAGTACGAGCACTTTGCCCCTGAGCTCTCCTCCCGAGACATTTATCCAATAAACATTTTATCTGCAGTTCCTTTGACCCATTCTTCACTATACTGTCTAAGTTTAGGTGCACGTTTCGGCAACTGCTTGCAGAGGTGCACAAGTGGAGTAACATCCTCCATTCTCTATTCGTCCATTTTTAACCTGTTAATCACTCGTTTGCTTTCATCACAGACTTAAAAATACGTGTCAAGAAAACAACACAATATGAGCAAGCACTAACCGTTGCAAGCTCCAATACCTTTGTTCACAGTTTTTACTTTAATTTTGCTAAAAAACAACCACCAAGTGCAATTTTAAACAATCAATTTCTTTTTCAACTTCGCGCTTCTCTATTTATCATCAATCTTATGCAGTTATGACGTCATCATCAATACATAAATACATAAAACTAACGGACAAACAGACATACTCAACCGGTCACATATATTTGTCTCTAAAGCCCTTCTCTGCGGTCTGTCTTGCCCTTTAAAAATGCTCCTTTCGGAACTTAAATCAATCTCTTTAGGTCTGTCTTAAATCAGACCCATTTTCTAGGTAATCCGCTACGGGACTCTAGATTAAGATTTCTTCTAACGTTCTTTAGAACTTAGGTATGGGGCGTATCCTCTTTATCGTGGCCTCTAACACGATATTTTTTGGTGCTTGACCACACTCAAGTCAATATCTATTCAACATTTTAACACTCTTATTCTCACGTTATGTTCATCCCGCCTCCCTCCATTACTTTCTTTTTCCCTTATAACTTCCCTTAATTTACTACACATGCATCAATTTACCACTCTCCTCAGTTTCTACTCACAATTTGCATGTTCTTCTTCTGATTCTCGGAATCGTATGCCTCTTTTACCGCCTCTTCAAACTGTCGTCCGATCGGCTTCTCATAGACATGGGAGGGGATTTTGTACAAACCAGGGGACCCATCACACCTGCCTTGCAAGGTCTTGATGGTTACACTTACCACTATCTACGGGGAGCTTCACGTCCTGCCAGCCGAATGGCAAAGGTCGTGCGATATTTCCGGGACTCTAAAGTTTACTTATGTCGATGTATTTTTTAATAAACCATCATCTCTCTACCACCAAGTGAACTGGATATCCCTGCCCCTTTGATGAGGAGCAATTACCCTGGAGATGGATGGGGTGCAGATTTTATTCATACATCAATAATCAAAATGACTCAGGTAGTTAGGCAAAAGGAAAACTGTTTAAATGTCAATTATCTAAAACAGTCCAACAAACATCATCACTTGCTCGATCCTCTTACTCAATTAATCTTGAGGTTATATTCAGAAAATTCATCATCAGTGACGTTTTGACCTGCGTCATTACCAACGTCATCCTCCGTGGCAAACTACAAAAACCAATTGAAGAAAGTGATAGGCTCTAAGTGAATATCTAAGTATACGTTCCATATCACTATGGGACAGTGAATTAAAGTGATAGGGTACTAAGCCTTCCCCTCAAAATGGCCACTATGTACTTCACTAAATACAAAACGTCCCATTGGCTACACAAACTATAGGACCCTTAATTACGCGTTCCTCTACAATTGGTTGGCTTCTAACCTCCGTCAGTACCTTTCCACCTACGTCTAGCAGCGGGCAGGCTGAACATGCAGGTGCTGGTGAGCTCGTCTTAACACTAGCTTCCCACCAATTAGTGCTTTGAAGCTCGGCCTGGAGTTTGTACTTTTCTCTGAGAATTTTTAAGGAGTGTGGGCACACTCTGCCCTCGTGCGTAGGTGTGACCACCTCGTTCGTCCAACTTCATTCTTCCACGTGACTGGAGACCATGGAATCAAGCTTTTAGTGTATTCAAATACTATTTTCTAATAATCCTCTGACGTCTTTAGTTTTGATCATGCCTTCTGAACAGGAGTTTCTGTTCTTTCACACAAGTTGTATCCAATGTCAGTTCACTCCAGTTTGATGAGACCTTGGCTTCTTCGGCTCATTCAACTCTTTCTTCTAAGATTCATTTTGTAATTCAATTCTGCTTTTTTAACTGCAACAGGCTGCAATGAGGCCTTCTTATTACTGTCCAGCACTGCTATAATGCGTAGTGGAAACATCCATCCTTTACTTGTCCATATGTATATATATATATATATATATATATATATGTATATATATATATATATATATATAGGCACTTGCCGCATTCTATTCACTATAAAGCTAGCCTCAAGATTACTTTGTCTGCTTGCATTTCTCTTGCATCTGTAGACGTTTAAACTAGCTTAACATCTTCATCTGTTTCTATGGCATAAGCTTCTTCACCTTGATCCCAACATGTCACTTATCGTTGGTACTTTCTTGATGCCTTATAGAATATATGCATTCTCTGGTCCCTGCATCTCTTCTGTAGACGTCAGCTCGATTCTGTGTGACGTCACCATTCATCCTTCCCATTGATCTGCTCTGCTTCTTCAGGAATCTCACTCATATGGCCATCATATTTTCTTGTATGCAGGTACGGTTTTCTCAATGGGTAGCTTGCCTCTCTGAATTTGCTGCTGGTACTGTGTATTCTGGGTGACCATTCCCTCTTCACTTGTCAACATCGCCCCTTACATTGAATACTTCAACAATTCTTTCTGAACTAACTTCACTTTTTCTTGTTTCCTTTCCTCATGTTTCTTTCTCGTGTTCTTTCGCATTAACTGACAATAATGTAGTATAGTCAATTGGATTTCCGACCACGGCTCCGCCTCCATCCCCACTAATTTCTTCAATTGCTTCTGTATTTGCTCTGGTAGTCCCTGACTTAATATGTGGTAAAATGGATCCAATGTTTTGTCCCACGGTTCACGCGTCTGTCATGATCACTGGCAAGGTTCTTAATTCTGGTCCCCAAAAGAAAAGATCTCCAAAGGGTTGGTCCTTAGCCTGGCACTCTTGGGTTACTGCGCTAGATAGGTTCTGAACTGATTCTCAAAGCAGATTAATTACTTCCTGATTCTCTAAACATGGCCGCCTGCTAAATCCTTTGGGAGTAACATAGGTCTATGTCTTTTAGCCTTGTCTCTTTTATTAGCCCCCGCCCACCAGGAGGTCCGCGCTTCACGTTCCTTACTCCAGCCGCAGTGCAATGCTTACCGGGGTTCCCATAGTTTTCCTCAGAACTCATAGTCTCAGTTATCTGAATTCCTCTCATATTTAGTTCGTTCATTTTATTTCCCTTACATTCCTCTCACCCTTATTCCCTTTATATTTCCGTCCTCCGTTTAGTTTTTGGTTCCGTTCCATTTTACCTCAGATATTCCTGAAGCATTCCAGTCAGACGCACAGAGACGGTTCTTTCCTCAGGCGTCATTGGAGCTGCTTTAGAATTTCATTCCGGGCTTCACGCAAGTACGAGTTTACCTTAGGCATTGTGTTGCCTTATCTCTGTGCCTATTGTTCTCCGATGAATGTTGCCTCAGTTAGCATTGCTACGTTCTTAGGAGTTTAGAGTTCTACTCAGTTGCGGTTTGTTCAGTTATAGAATTAGATAGCATTAAGAACAAAAACACAATGGTATGATTGGAATACGTACTCAGTTTTCTGATTTAATATGTTCAATTCACCAATTACCGCTCCCTACACATTGTCCTTGCAATTCCTTGTACGTCATAGTAGGCCTAAGATAGGGAAATAATTCGTCTTCCCTACATATTATTAGTATTTTAATTAATACATATAGATCAAATCTTAGGCCTTGCTTACATTGGGTTTAAATAATAGATTCCAGTCAGAAAGATTTCCTAGGCTCCTTAGTTGCCATCATCATCATAATTTCCACTGATCAGAAGCTACCACCATCAATTCTACAGAACTTGCGCCCCTGCACCAGAGCAGGATGGTGTATTGCTCACCCAGAGTGCACGGACAGTCATTAATCACCACCGCAATTGCAGAGCCAAAACTTTGAACGCAGGTAGACGACGCAATGACTTACAACTATACGCACGCTTAGAAAATAATGAGCACTTATACGGCTATTTATTCAAAGCTTGGAAGCAACAAGTGATAACACAGAAATAAATCACAGAAAAGATAGAGAATTCAAAAGAAAGTACATCACCGTGGGCGCAACTGAATCCCTCATCTCGCCAGAAGCGGCTGGAAGACCCCGGTAACAGCCAGGCCGAGAGCACAACAGCCCACAGGTATGCCGGACAAAGGCGTCCCCCTTCCGACTGAGGTCTTGGTACTTGTCCCGTCTGACCGTTGAGGGGTTCCGCATATATGCACTCCTCAAAAAGGGGTGGTAATTTCTCAAAACTTCTGGCAATGCACTTGAACATTGATGGGTAACCGTTGGTTGCCAGCTGGGTCAACCGACAGTAACCTCAAGGAGCAAAGCGCTTCCCTCTCCTAAGAACAAACGCCACAGAAAACAGTCCCATAACTCATAACAAAACCAGCTTTCCCAGCAGAATGTCCTTGACTGCATACCAGGTTTGGAAAGCATGTTTTCTTCAGCAAAGTAAATTCAGCTCTCAGCAAAGTAAGTACAGCTTTTCACTGAGGCATGGAGTAAATATCCATCATGGCTCTGAGTGCCCCCAGAATACACTGCTCACCAGCGCCATGTTTTAGCACAAGCATAACAGATGGATAGCTCATTAATCAAAAGACTCAGGTGAGCGTTTCCATCTTAATAAGAAGAATCACCTTCTGTCATTTCAAGTATCTTGCATTGTGTTAAAAGGTTGAACACTGAAGGGGGAGTTAAGGATAATAACCCACTGTCCAATTGTTACAGAATCCACTTGTGAACAAATATTTGTACCCTTGCTGGTAAAAAATGCTATGCAAAAAAAGCAGTTATTTAGGCGGACAGATACAGAGTTTTAGGCCTCTCTCTCATAAATTTTACAGAAGTTTGGTCTCCTAAAACGGAAGATCCAGGGGGTGGGTTCTAAAAGTACTAATCACTCACTTGCCCTCATTACGACCCCGGCGGTTAGCGAAAAACGATGCCGGTAAATGATTACCGGCATCGTTTTCCGCTAGGTCCGATCATGACCCGTGAAAGTGCTATTAGCGGCATTGTAGTTAACGGTGCCGCTAACAGCACCAAGTTCGCGCGCATGCGACCTACCACGCCGTAAATACCGGCATCGCGCAAAGGTAGGCAAATCACGAACCAAGCGGACATGCTCTTAACGCCATCGCAAAGGCCGTTAAGTAGCTTACCGCCATGGTGCTAATTCCGCTATCGCGAACCAACCGTAAATGGCCATGTGCAGTGTTCCCAGCTGCCACAGGTGCACAGAATCAGCAGAGGTGGAGGCAATACAGACTCACCAAGTACAAAAAGAGCACACCCCACCCCTTCCCACACCCAGTCACACTCCACAATGATTCCGATACGACTAGCAATATTGGGGCTGGAGGGGCCTGATTGCAATGCAAGTGCTACAACTACAACAACAACAACAACAACAACAGGTAGCACAGAGGAGACGCAGGAGAAGGAGGGCAAGGCAGGGCCAGCAAGCCCCACCAGCACAGCCAGTGCCACCACGCAGGCAGCCCCCAATCCCACGCATCAGAGCCAGTCCATTCAACCTCACCGCTGAGCAGATCCATACCTTGTACTGTTTGGACCGGGACACCATCATCGTTCACATGATACACAACGACATCGTCAGCATGATAGAAACACCCACCGCCACCCCCCCCCCTACTGAAGGTAGTGTCCGTGCTCCACTTCCTGGCCACAGGCACCTACCAGCACACAGTGGGACACTTGCATGGCATTTCACAACCATTATTCTCACGTACACTGATCTAAGTGCTCGATGCCCTCCTCAAGCACACAGACGACCACATTTCCTTACCACCGTCTGCCCAGGAGATTGCAAACACCAAAGTGGGTTTCCATGCACTAGCCAGCATACCTGGTTGCATTGGTGCCATCGACTGCACCCATGTGGAATTGGTGGTCACACATGCCATGGAGGTACCGTACCGCAACCGTAAACTATTTCACTCAATCAACATGCAAATGGTGTTTGACTCCAACAGGATCATCACACATTGTGCCCGATTCCCCGGATCAACCCACGATTCAATGGTCCTGAGGAACTCCACAATACACGCTACATGGAGCGACATGCAGGGCCAAGATCCTGGCTACTCGGTGAGTGTCATGGCCATGGAAATGTGAAGTGGGTAGGTGATTGACGTACCAATGCATACTTTACCTGGCTGAAAGGGGGGGGGAATGATGCATACTTTACCTGGCTGAAAGGGGGGGAATGATGCATATTTTACCTGGCTGAAAGGGGGGGAATGATGCATACTTTACCTGGCTGAAAGGGGGGGGGGAGAATGATGCATACTTTACCTGGCTGAAAGGGGGGGGAATGATGCATACTTTACCTGGCTGAAAGGGGGGGGGAAATGATGCATACTTTACCTGGCTGAAAGGGGGGGGGGATGATGCATACTTTACCTGGCTGCGAGTAGCAGAGGCAATGGAGCCAGCTCATACCCTAAAGCAGCACAAACGTCAACTGACACCTGTACACATAATGCCCGATGTAAGCAGCCCTACCATGTGAATGAAGGTGTGTCCCAACCATGACACAACCATCTCCAAGTGCATTGTACCGATTTGGACCACATTGATTTCAACGAAATGCAACTTCATGCACGGCACCAAACAACATCAATTGAAAGGCCTGTCCCCCATAACTGTGCACAAAGGAGGCACATGACGGACAGAAACATCAATACACCATTACACAGACACCAAGGCCCCAAAAATGTCCCTATCAACATCAGTAGTGCTCATTGGGGTCATCATGAGGCTGACAGCAATGTTGCCATAATGTGAGCGTTGATATCACAGGACACGTGCCAGTTCACCAAAACAAACGCCATGAACGAACACAGTGGATGGGAACTCACAAGGCACTTGACCCCCCTGCATAAATTGGTTGTTGGCATGCAAAACAGTCCATGAGAGCAATACACATATACCGGTCACATAGTGTAAATCCATTTGTGCATATAAAAGCGGTACAAAGTAACAGTTGAATGCATGCCATGGTGGCACGTCATGTTTGGAATTAGATGTCATGACTGACACATACATTGGTGCCCATATACAGGTGATGCAGGCTATCCCCTGAAGAGGTGGCTCCTTACACCAGTCCGGAACCCACAGAACCAGCACAAGGAGGACTTCAACCGTGCTTATACACGTACCCGTGTGGTGATTGAGCAGGCATTCGGCCTACTGAAGGCACGGTTTCGCTGCCTCAGCAGGTCTGGTGGGGCACTCCAGTACCGCCATGAGAAGGTGGCAAAGATCGTCATGGCATGTGTCATGATACACAATATGTGCATCAGACGAAATGTACCCCTGCCCCCTGACGCAGTACTGCAACCACCTGACGATGAGGATGAGGAGGGTGGGGATGGGGCAGCACCTCAGGGAGGCAGCGATGCACAGGAGGTGCGTGAAATGCGTCGGACTCTGATCAACCAATGTTTCTACCACACGCGGATGGGGGGGTGTCACATGGAGATGGCAATTGGGGCACTGTGTGTGTCTGGTATATGGACACTGGGGACTGTTCACCAATAAATCACACATACGCAATGAGCAATGTCCACACATGTGAATTGTGCAAAAATGAAAAGTGTATTGTAAATGTGATTTGGTTTAACATACCTACTCCCCCCTCCCCCGTCCCCCCTTCCCCCTGAACTCCCCAACACACCCACTCCCCCCTCCCCCTGAACTCCCCAACACACCCACTCCCCCCTCCCCCCTTCCCCCTGAACTCCCCAACACACCCACTCCCCCCTCCCCGCTGGACTCCCTGCAAAGGTGTGAGGAAGTCTGTGATGAAGTGGCTAATGTTTGATTTCTCCACTGGGCGGCCAAAATTGGCAGCCCCCTCCCCTGGTCCCCGGGGCACCCCTGCCTGTGCTCCGCAGGTTCCTGCCCGATCGGCGAACGGGGCTGCTTGGTGTTGAACTGGCAGCCGAGGAGGTCCCTGGCTGCTCATTGGGACGCATGTCCCTAATTGACTGAACAAGTTCAGAGATCACGTGCCACACCGCGGCGAGTTCAGCACAAATGTCCTTTGTGGAGGACTGTATTGCAGCCTTCACTGTCTCTGCGCATTGCTGAATTCCTGCCCTTGCACCCCCACATTCTGCAACATGCTCAGTCAGGAGTGAGGAGAGTTGGTGCTGCCGTGTGATGATCTCCTCCAACGACTGTTGATTTTTCTGGGCCATGGATATTGCCAGTGGTCTATCCATTGGGCTGTTCAGCTCCAGCACATCTTGCACTGAGCATGGAGAGCCTGGCCAATCCTCATCATCTAATTGCCCCTGTGTGGCATCTTCATGCTGGCTGCTTTGGGACAGGTAGGGGGAATGAGGGTGGGCAGTGGGGGGTCCTACATCGATCTCCTCATCATTCCCCGCATCACTGTCAGAGGAAGCTGCAATGGCAGCAGTTTCCCCGATTGCGCTGCTTCCTGCAGAACCAGTCCCTTCTGTGGCCACCAGTTGGGGTATGTCTGCTGCTGCTGCTGCTGGTACCGTGCTGCCTGCTGGGGTGCCTGTCAGTGCCCTGTCCTGTATTTTTCCCACGGATTTGGGCTGCTGTGGGGTTTTGGTCTGTACAGCAGAGGTGGAGGGTTGGTGTGCTGGCACTGTGGTCCTGGCCTTCTTGGCAGGTGTGGTGGCAGTAGTGTCTTCCTCGTCGAGGTCGGAATTGGAGCCTGTGATGGAGCAAAGGAGGGAAAGTGTTATTGATGGGTCTGCGGACATTGAGCGGGCATTGTGATGACTGCCATCATTTTGGTTACTAGATGCGGCACATTGGAGGCAGGGACATACAGGTTGTCTCCCTTTTGTGTGGAAGTAGCATGAGGGTATGTGGGTGCCTACAGTTAGGGTGTGCATACTGCATGTGTACAGGGTGGAGGTCAGAAATGGCTGTAGGCAGTCTTCTGCTGATGTGTTGCATTTACACTATTGGGCAAGATTGTGCTTCACATGAATGGACTTCAGTGACTTTTGCATGGCTTGATTTGAGGCACCTACCTGCATCGCCTGATGTCGGGGCTCCTCTCTCCATTCCTCCTACCCCTTCAATGCTCTCGATGCCGATTGTAGTGGCACAGATTTCCTCCCAGGGGTGTAATTTTGTTGGGGACTCTGATCCTCTGCGGGTTGCCATGCCCATGTTCCTGTTGGCAGACAGGATGCTCCTAACGCGGAGCAGGAGATCATGCCACTGCTTACGGCACTGTCTCGCATTGCGGGGTACTGTTCCCACAGCACTGACCCGCTGTGCAACTAGGGCCCATATGGCCTTCTTCATTGCGATTGCCGGTCTGGTCATTTGGGTAGAAAAGACTACAGCAGCGTTTTCTTGGAGGGTCTCCGCCAACATGTTCAGCTCCTCCCTGGTGAAACGGTCCTGCCGCTGGCGATCACAACTTTTCTTGACAACTTTAGGCATTTTCTCGCAGGGTAGATGTAGCTGATGTTTTGTGCCGGTTCTCAGGGTTGGATGTCCACTGGTTGCGGAGGATGCCAATGGATTGTGTTTTTGAAGGTGGCCGCCGTGCTCTTTCCCGTTCCGCCGCGATGACGCAACTTCTGGTTCCGCTTATTTACGGTCACCGCTAATTGCGGTCACCGCTGATTGCGATGGCCGGGGTGGCGGTAGTGCACCTTGCGCGGCATACGATGTCGGTAGGTGCTGTTTTGGGGGCATTAACGGCATGGCGCAGTTTACATTACCGGCATCGCGCAATGCTCGTGCCCGATGGGTCGTAATGTGCCGCTTTTTACGTCTTCAGCCCAGCACGGACACGTTAGTTGCGCCATGCCGGTAATGTACTTTACTTACCGCCAGGGTCATAATGAGGGCCACTGTGTTGAAACATACAAATGTTGAAAAACAATTATTTATTTTCTAATCATATGAAACGTGTAGTAATACATAAGTGCTTTATGATAAATCCAAAGGAAAGGAGCAATAGAGTGGCTGTGAACAGAATCCCCTTGACCTGTTCATTTAAGAAAAGACTTCAGAACACCTGCACCACTCCAGGGCGCTCCTGCGGAGTCCAGGTAAGCGTTACAGCGTCTCAAGACGCCAGCATTCTTGTATCTCCTGAACATATTGAATTGGGTCTTCGTCCTCACGTATTTTGCGTGCCATAATCACGCTTATGTCAGATGTATCTGGGTATTGTACTCTCAGGGCCTGCCATGCAGCCGCCCTACAGTTGTTGAAAGGCACTCCATCATGCGCGTGTTTTGTGCCGTCACTCCAGGATACCCTGCTCTCTTCCAAACATCATCAGCTCTTTCCCCAAAAATGGCAGAGCAAGCTCTTCATATCGCCCACTACTAATGTTGTCACTGCTGTCAACCTGTCTATATCATAAATCCATTTTCCCACCACCGCAGTCAACAATGGCAATTTACATCTCAGAATATCCCCGTCCATGTGTTGCCATGGTATGTATTGTGGTCGTCCCCCACCCATTTCTAACAGGGAGAATTGTGTCAGCCCCACACTTTTCTCAGGTTTCCTTATATCTTTCGTTATTGTAAATGCTCCAGTCATGCTAGCTCTTTCCCACCCTGGTAACACTCTCAAGCTCTGAGCATACGGGGTAACCTCGTCTGCGCTAGTTGATCAGCTTTTTGGGTGCTTAGTGTGCCCTTCAGGTTCTAGCTTCCCTCTTTCTATTTCCTCCTCTTTGACCCCTTGTGTCACCACTCTGGGCTCTCTCCCTCGGAGGGATAGCGCAAACTCCTCCTCCCTTCTTCGTCATCGATTTCCCCTAATCTGACCCCATTATCTGTCATAACTCCCTTTGTCCCCTTCGTCCTCGAAGTTCAGTCATTTCAGCATATTTTTCCCCTGCCATCCTCTCATTGCTCTAACCAGTGAGTCACTTCTCTATCGGTGGGGTTCCCGCTGTGCTTCTGCTTGCCTTAAGGGTGACAGAATTATCCCTCCTGCTTCGATATGGTGTCCCAATCCTCCTTCGCATTCCCGCTTCCCCATCCAAATTTCATCAGAAAGTCTGGGATCCCTCATTATGTCCTCCACTACTTTGAGACATCTCTCCCTACTTCTCCCTCTTTCCTGCTTTCGACCCCTTTCCTCCTCCTCCTCTCTGCACCATTGTTCTTTGATAATTCTTTCAATCTCTGTTCACCCTTCTCAATTGTACCTGTCTCTCTTTTTCCGCTTCAGCCTTTCTTGTTGCCCTCTCCTCTGTTTCCTTCTGTTTTCTCCTTTTACATCTTTCTCCTTCTCTACTTCTAATTCCCTCCTCATCTGCTCCCGTCTCCTTTCTTTCTCTTCACTTCCTCCATTAGTTCTACCCATTCTTTTTCCTCTTCCTCTATTCTCTTTCGTTCATCCTCTTCCTCCTTTTTCCCTTGCTTCTTAGCTTCCCCCTCTGGGTCTCCGAGCTCCGTTATACCCCTTACATCTAGTTTAAGCAATATTTGTCCTCCCATCCACTCATTCGGTGGGACTGCTGTCTCTTCATCTGTTTTACATCTCTGGGTCGCTTATTCACTCACCATCAACTTCACATGCAGCTCACAGTGCTCTTTGCACCCATCAGTCACCCCTAGAGACACTTGTGTACAGGTGCATTATAAATGACTCATCATATCATATCAGTCATGGTTCCTCCTTTCTGCTTCGTTAGCTTAGTTCCACTAAGTGCATCTTCAAAACCACATGCAGGAGGTGCATACATGGGGTAAGTGTAACCTGCCACTGCTTTTAATTCCTTCAACTGGTAAAATCCCTGTCCTCCTGTCAGTGGGTCAGTTGTCTGAGGAGGAGGAGCTGTGGGCGCTTCACCCCCCAAATCATGCTGGCTGAGCATCCACGTCCACTTTGGTGGGCCCGTCTCCTCGTCCTTGAACCTCTTCCATAGTTCAAATGTTGCTAATCTGTTGCTCAATTTCTTCCATTTGTATACGGCATGCAAATATGTGGTCATGTGTTGCAGCACAGATTTAGAAAGACTGCCCTTCATGGGCCATGGCCCCACCATTTTGTCCTCTGTATCGCAAGTCCATTCCGCGCTATACTTGCATATCTTATCCTTATATCACGGAAGGGACTTGCACACATTTCTGAGTTGAGTGTCCCCAATGATGGCACGCCACCTTCTGTCTGACGATACTTAATTGACCTCAAAGCAGGATTTTTGTGTACTTCAAATAATGCCAATCTAACTTTTGCAGCTCTTGTCAACAATACATCAGCTCTTCCAAAATGCAACAATCTCTGATCTTTTCCACAAGCTTCTTTGTGTTTTTTTATGCCTTTTATTTTTTCTGTAATGTTCAACAAGGTGCCACCTTTCCGTAACCTTGGCTAATGCCTGGCAACAGGGATTCTCTCTCTCTCATAAATAACAAATCATAACTCTTCCCCCACACTTATGTACAACAATTCACTCCCTCCTGTATTGGTCAGATTGCTGGTCTCATACTTATACGCTATGGATCCGTCAAAGCCCTTGGACACCGTCACTTCCACAAAATGCCACTCCACCTTCTGGTCTGGTGTCTCACAGGGAGCGGGCATGAATTTCACCAAGGGGGCTCCTGACGACCGTCTCAGTTAACGCGTGATTAACAATTCGGTCCTTCCGGGTCACGACGCATCACTTCAGGCACGCAGCAGGACAAAAAAATGGTATGTTGCCAGGGGTATTCACAAACCAACCTCTGCTACCACTTGTAGTGGAGGGCTGGGAAACCCACCAAAGTAAAAGCAAGAGGTCTTGTTCAGAAGAAATAAATCCCCACGCCCAAAAAAACAAAAAGTCCAGAAATGTGACAAAACCACTGCTTATTAACAAGATCTCTTAAAACAAGGACAGTAATGGACATCTCAGGATTTCCAATGCTCTTGACTGGTTACAGGCTTTTCAACAGTTTATAAAGGTTATGACTAGTTACTCCACAAAACCTAACGTAAACTGGGGTTGTTAGTGAGGTAAACTACAAATAGCATCCATATAGGGTTAGTGTTCTTATTGGTTACACATGATGTGGTGGCTCCACCTGTGACCACCTCCTAAATGTTGCAAATGGAAGCATGTCAGGTTAGTGCATTAAAATTGGTCAATGCAACAAAGTGTGAATAGGCACGGGGGGCGAGTTGGGATCGGTCAGTGAGTGTCTTCTCAGCCTTGGTAGGTTATCAGCCCATGAGAAACAATTCAGGGTGATGAGAACAGCCCCAAAGGAGCTGTATGTACCAATAAAGTTACCATCTCTGATCCTCTAGGCTTTAAGTATCATGCTTCGGGTAGCACAATGTTAAGGTACACAGATACTCACTCAGAAGGCTTGCCAGAATTAATACCAAAAGACTTCACCCTGAATATCAGATCTGCTCTGCTTTTCACAAACAAAATAAGTCCTTCCCAATGATACGCCCATCTGCCTATATATTACCAAAGGGCAGATGGGTAGATCACTTGGAAGGGCGAGTACATAATAAACGGCTGAAAGAACAAGGAAATGGAATCAGAATGTGTTCCAATTTCAGTAGGAAAGGAACTACAATGATAATAAGCTGCTCACTAACCTGAATGGTCTAGCCTGCAAGCCTTGAAGGTGAGACAAGGAAGGTCCCTGTCTAGTGCGTGGCCCCTGAAAGTAAAGGAGAGGGAACCAGTTCTAAGAGACTGGCTAAGAAATATACATATACCCCCCATCCCTTCCTGCCCAAAACAACAGTTGGAAGCATGGCTTACCGTGAGATCATTGGGAGGTGCCAAGATAATTGTTCTCTGGATGCCGGTGTGAAGTGGACTCCAGGGAAGGGAACACAATGAAGGAGGGAAGGTTAGTATGGGGACTGACCCGGGTGGAGCGAGGGTCACACTAGTGTTGGGTTGCGGCACTTCTGAAACTGCGCAGCGTCCAAGCCCCAGTGCCGTAAAACTCCAAAAGGTGAAAAGAGGAAGGAAGGGTATAGGGGCGGGTCTGGGTGGGTTGAATGGAGGTTAGGGTGTCTGAGATTAGGGAGTCTGGGACCTCTATCGCAGACAGCGTCAGTAACCAATTCAGTCAAGAAGAAGGAATAACAGTACACAGGCCGGGATCTGTAGCAGTGTGGTCAGCGACAGGAGCAAAATCGAACAACAGGAAGGGTGCCAAGAAGTCCAGATGTGGAAAGCAGGGTCGGCAACAAGTAATCCAAGCTATCAAAAAAACAGCCGGGAGGCGTAACAAGGAATAACAACACGAAGCTTCACAAGGTGCAAAAATGAAGATCAGGAGCAGCGCCAGAGTGGCCGCTTCCGGTTTTAAAAGATCTGTGACAATGCCGTTCCTTAGATATGATGCAGACGCTGGAGTGGCTGTCTTGTGGTCACATGACCACGTGTTAGCGGGCGTGTAACTCCTCTGCTGAATTTACCTAAAGCCCAGCGTGACCATGGCAACCGCCACACAGCCTTCCAGGAGCTGAAAGGGGGAAGTGTGCAGAGTCTTGCACCCGGCGTTCTTGGCCTCATGCGGGTCCTTGGGGTGGACAGAGTGAGCGGGTGAAGGTACTGTAGGAACTGTGACATTGAGTCAGGACATTTAGCTTTCATCTTAGTATTACTTTGTATCATCTGTCCTAAAATGGATTGGAACAATGATCTCTGTCAAACCCGCATGAATAGGCTTTGTCCCTCAGTCTGGAGTCACATATGTAGAGACCACAAGAGTATATGTCCTCTATCCTAGTGGGGGGGGGATAAATGGGCAATAGCTTTCTTTGTTGTTATCGGGGGGCCTGGTTCTGGAAAGCACGGTCAATATAGAAAAAGAAAGGAGAAACCAGACTGCCCCTTCCTTAAACGCACAAGGGGGGAAAAGCTATTTTCAGCTAGAAATTATTCAAACTAGCTATTGAGGATCACACTTGTAGTCAGTTTTGTGGCAGTTTTGGCATTCCAGACCATGCCGTGAACGCAACTCTAATATTGAGACATTTTGCAGTTAATAATGCGTAAATAAGTCCAATTACATGATACTAGCCCTGGTGCTTTAAGCAGCATTTGTTATCATGCAGCTTGGTATGTCCACCCTGAATTAGTAATTATAGCCTGTAATAACGCTATTTACTTCACACTAGACATTGTTTTTTCAATATCTGGTGTTGACTTTTGCACATTTCTGTGCTTTCTTTAGGACGACTTTAGAAGCGTCCATCGACTTTGGAAACAAGGTCTTTGATTACCTCGCCATCTTGTCTTCAACTAGACCGGTCAATTGTGGAACAGCACCACACTACATGATCAAAATAACCCCCTTGAGGTAATTATTAACCTCCATCGCTACAAACTACTTATTTTTCAAACTAGAGCACCCAGCATTAATTATTATTTTTCATCTCTTCAACTGTATGTAGCCTCTGTGCACGAGAGACAGCTTGAACTGTACGCAAGACAGTTGGGATATTTATCCCCTATCCCAAGACGCCATGAATCACTGAAAGGTGTTGTTTCAACCCATTCCATCTCACATTTTCCTTCAAATCAGTTGAGGGAAGACCACACTTTTTTAACACATCTCCTTTTTAACACTACTTCTCTGTTTTTTAATTTTGTAGATCTAAACTTTTATATTTAACAACCTTCAATTTGTCCTGAAGAAAGCTTGGAGTTCCTGAAAGCCATTTTCCATCAAAAAGACTTTCTATGGTTGCAATATCTCAATCCGTGCCAGAAACACCAATGTGTCGACAGTAAAATGTGTGTAGAATTTTTCACTACACATTGATCTATCTTTAGATTCAGCATCTATGACATGACATATGAATATCTGTATTTACGGTCGACAACAGCAATGTGTTGTCCTTTTGTTTGTTGTTTTAAACATAATGTTTTTCTGAATTAAACCTTGTTTTAGCTGTATGACTACAAGTGTGATCCTCAATTGCTAGTTTTAGTAATTTCTAGCTGAAAATAGTTTTTTTCCCCCTTGTGCGTTTAAGGGAGGAGCAGTCTGGTTTCTCCTTTCTCTCTCCTAGTGGGTCAAAGCATGTTCTTCGTGTCTGTGTGCAATGTCGCCTATTATCTGTGTACCATTGTGATGTTTGCGTATATGCTTCGTGTGTAATGCATCTATGTCTTGGCGTCATTAGATCCCTGCCCGGTCACAGTCAGTCCAATTGCTCCATCGTCTACAAGTTTATCTCCTCTGCAACGTCATCAGGTTAGAGTCTGTATGGTTGTCTGAGTGAATTGCATTTCTCACATCTGCGGTACAGTGGTGGCCAGTAACGATGTACACCTTTCATTCCTGTAATATCGAGACGAGGGAGAGACTGGCGCAACAAGGGCCACATTCCTCTGCCTCGCTTCAAGAGGCAAGCCAAATGCGATATGTACCACCACACAAACCACATAAGGAAGACCGTGAACTTGGAAGAACCACAAAACTTCCGACTGCCCATTCAACCTTCCACTGCTTTCATAATGGGAACCACAATCACATTGCCAAAGATTGCCCTGCCATAGGTAAGCTCTGTAAAGAATGTAGATGGACAGGCCCTTTCTCCCAAATTCTGTAAAGCTTTGAAGAGCCTGAAGAGTTACAAACCAAAGCTCAAGGAGAAGGGAATGGTTGTCATCTTGGAGAAAGAGTGGGATGATGATGATAAACAGGATCTATTGGCTGCTGTCAAGCATAGTTTCTTGCTGGTGGGGCGGGGGATTTATTAATTTAATTTTTTGAGCATTTGTTAGGCGCCTGATAATTTTGTGTTTCTTCAAAGACCAATATGTCTGATTGTTGTCAATGGAACAATGGTGAGTCTTCTGACTGACTCGGAGTCCCTACATACCATCATTCAAGAACGTGTACAGGCACAGATTGGAGCTAGTAGTAGAGAAATTGGAGACCACTGTCTTGTCACCAGGTGCATACTGAGGACAAAATGGTCTATTAGGATCTCTCCATTAATGGAATTATAAATATGGCAAGCAAAAAACATCCCCATTCTGAGTTTAAGGCAACTGGCAGCCTTCGGAATGACACTCAAATCTAGAGCCGCCAAACAAGTATTACTTGTGGAGATGCCGGAACTGGCATTAGACCTTGCAGCAGTATGTCCAGGGGTTTTCAAGGAATAGATTGGGAAACTGCTGGTATTGAAGCAAGAAATAAATTAAGCAGAGAATGGATGCAGTTCCAGTAACCCCATACGCAGTGTCACCTCCCTCCTGAAAATTGGGTGGGGGGACTACTACACAAGATCGTCAAGGCAGCAGTCTTCCAGGCCTTGGACCTCCGGAGCGAGGAGCGTATAACACCAAACTGAGTTAGTGGACTCCAGCATGTGTTTGTTAAACCATTTGGTCTGTACCGCTTCAAGCGCATGCTGTTGTCTAGCCACGGCAGCATTTGTTTTAAGATATTATTGGAGATAATATTCAGGCTCCTCCTGAATGCCTTCTACTTTCAAGATGGCATTTATATATGCACTGACACTGTGGCAAAGCCATGTGAAGTGCTAATTGAAGTCCTATCTATCTGACAAACACACAGGCCCTATTTACGAGTGACCCGGTCCGAAAAGAAATGCCGGTGACAACGGTTTCTGGCTCCTTTTCCAGACTGATCACTCCAAGTCTGCCAGTAGGGGCTGTGAACTACCAGCAGGGCTGACCTGCCGGTAGTTCAGGACCCTCCCGGCAGATTTTTCACTGAAGCACCATTCAGTGTTCCCATTCCTATGGAGTCCTATGGGACTTGACAAGAATGGGACCTTATAGTTCCTCTGCCACCCATAATATCCTGGCATTACCGGGATATCAGGGGGTGAAATGGTAAGTCAAGGGTGCCAGTAGGCCGCTGGTGCTCCTTCAACTTCGTAATGAAGGACAGTCTATCATCTAAGCAGAACAATGCAAGATGTTCCTAAACAAGAAAGATTACTTGTGATATATGCGGTGGTAAGGGGCCTTGAGGGGGTGGAGCTAAGAGTGGTTTGGTGTAGTCAATTTAAGTATCCAAAAGACTAACATCCAATGAGGTGATACTCTAATTTTTAGGGCTGTATGAGCATTACATAAAGTTTGTAAAGGGGTTTTACTCCAGATGGGACCTACGTGTAGTTTGGTGAAGAAGGTGTACCATTTTTTTGGGACTCCAAGCAGGAAGACTATTTTAAACTTGATGAGCAGAAAATATTTGAAACACTGTTGTGGCTTTGTGTCAGGCATTCAATAAAGACACAGCAGGCTGGCTCACACGTGTTTACTCTTTATTCTCTTAACACCAATTGCCTCCCCTCCTTTCGTCCCCTCCCCTTCCTTCCCCAGGTCCCTCCCCCATTCTTGTGCTCCGTCTCCTTTAAGGGGACAGTGTCCAATTAGTCCGTAACACCCCCTTACTTATCACGCGAGTTCATGGCCTACATCTGTTCGATGAGGCGGGGGGTCTGTGTATGGTTCACTGGGGCCGACCGTGCGGATCTCCGGCGTCCTCATCTGGTGCTTTTGGCGAGGAATTCTCTGGCGGTTCGATCTGGGGTTCCTCTTCATATGCTCCCTCTTCCAACGCGGGCGTCTCTTCTTCGGGGTCCTCCTGGAACAACTTGCAGAAGAATCAGGCATTTGTGGTTATCTCTCCGCTCTCTCCAGTGGCTGTGATCAGTGGCCCCTTGACTTCAGTGACCACGAGGGGTTCGGACCTGTATCTGGAGTCGGTTTTCCATTGGTGTGTCTGTCTGACCAGTGTGACCTCGCCCACTGGGATTTGATGTTCTTTGGCCCTTTGCTTTTGATCCGTCCATTCTTTGGCCTTCCTCCTCTTTTCGGCCTCCCGTTCCCTGATCTCAGTGTCTTTGGACGGGGTGTAGTCTAGTTGTGGTAGTCGTGTCCGTGGTTTATATTTTATCATGAGTTCTGCTGGGGTTCGACCAGTTGTCTCATGAGGGGTATTTCTGTAGCTCCTCAGATATGACTTGGAGCATGGACGCCAGATCTGTGGCAGCTTTCTGCCGTGCCCTTTTTATGGTTGCCATAAACCGATCCACCATGCCGTTGGCCTGTGGCCACAATGGCGTAATCCTTTGATGGTGGAATCCTAAGTGTGCTGCAAACTTCCTGAATTCTTGTCCTTGAAATGGTGGGCCATTGTCCGTCTTTACGATGTTGGGGACACCCCATTCACTGAATAGCTCGTCCACTAAGGCCACTATCTGGTGGAATGCTGTGGACAGGACATGCTTCACCAGGGGAAAACGAGAGTATTCGTCTATGGCCACCAGTAGATGGCCTCCTTCTTCCATGGAACCGTAAAAGTCCATTGCCACCCTTTGGCAGGGTCCTTCGGGTAGTGTGACTGTTTGGAGCAGGCATGGGGGTGGGCTCGCCGCTGTCACCTGGCATGGTGGGCGGTGTTTTAGTGGGTCCTCGACTATTGTGTCCACATACGTGAACCACACCTTGTTACGTAGGATCTTCTTCATATTGGCTATGCCCCTGTGTCCTTCATGCGCAATAATGACTAGTGCTTTCCTGAGACTCTTGGGGGCCACTAGCCGATTTCCTCTCAGTAGTGTCCCCATTCTGCTGTGGCCAGTTCTCTCTGTATGCTCGCCATTCTCTGCAGGTCTCTCCTGTCCACCTCCCTGTTTTCAAATCGTTCTGTGGTCACGTGTCGCCATCCGTTGGTGTTCGTGAGTTGGATGGCAGCCTGAATGGTGGGGTCAGTCCTACTCTTTTCGGCAAACAGCTCCTTTGTGATGGCAGGGGGAAGGGCATTTAGCAATAAGTATGCAGTGTAGGATTCAGCCTCGAGCTGCATATTATTGTCCGGTGTGCTTCCAGGATGCCTTGACAAGTAGTCTGCGGGATTGGCTTCACCCCCTGGCTTGTGGACGATGGTGTAGTCGTACTCTTGTAGTCGAATACCCCACCGTTCTATACATGGCGGCATCTTGATTTTGGGATTCCCAAACAGTGAGAGGAGTGCTTGAAGGTCTGTTATTAGGACAAATGTTCTCCCAATGATGAAGTGGTGAAACTTCTTGCACAACCCAAGACCGCAGCCAAGCTCTCACGTTCTGCTTAAGAGTAGGCTTGCTCGATGGAGGTGAGCGCTCGGCTGGCATAGGCTACTATGCGCATTTCAGTCTTTCGGTTTGGGTCGGTCTGGGCTAGGATGGTGCCTAATCCCACTGGGCTGGCGTCAACTGCGATTTCTGTATCCCACTCCGGGGTTGAGGTACACAAGCTGGTGGTTGTTTGCCAGCTCCCTTATGATTGTGCGTAAAGCATCTTGACAGTGTTCGCCCCATGTAAAGGAGAGGTCTTTCTTGAGAAGCTGTCTCAGTGGGCTGGTTAATGTTGCATAATGTGGTAAATATCGGGCACAATATCCCACCATCTGGAGGAAGGATCGTAGTTCTGACACGTCCTTCGGGGCCTCGAGATTAATAATGGTACTGATTTTGTTGGGGTCTTCCCTGATGCCTTGGTCAGAAAAGATATGTCAGAAAAAGCACAGACTGTGCCTGTTGATGGTGCATCTTGGGCCATTAAGGGTGAAGTCGGCCTCATGGAGGATGATGCACACCTGTCTCAGTGCGTCGTCATGGTGTTCTTGAGTGACGCCAAACACTAAGATATCATCACTTTAGTTGAAAGCTTTAGTAACTTTTGCTATCAACCTGCGCATTGTTTCCTGGAATATCTCGGCTGCCAAGGAAGTTGAGCCGCTTATAGCGGAATAAGTCTTTGTGTATCGTAAAGGTTGTTATCGGCCTAGAGGCGGGGTCGATAACTAGCTGGTGGTACCCTTGGCTCAGATCTAACTTCGAGAACTGGGTGGCCTGGTTGAGTCTTACCAGCATATCCTCGATGTTAGGCCTAGGATGTCTCTCCCTCTGGATTGCGGTTTTAGGAATCCTCATGTCAACGCAGAGGCAGAGGCGCCCATCCGACTTGGAAACTACTACCAAGGGGGACACCCAGTTGGCGGGTCCCTCTACTCTTTGGATGAGGTCATTGTCCAGCAATAGTTGTAGTTAGTGTGTCACTTTGGCCTGCAGATGAAATCCTATCCTTCGGGGGTGTTGTGGTACGGGGAGTACCGTGGGATCAATGTGAAGTCGGATAACTGTGTCCTTTAGCATGCCTACGCTTTTGAATAGATAAGGAAACCTTGTTTTCAGTTCATCTATGTCCAACACCCTTTGAGACAGGGTTCGTACGGTTTGGGTCTGTAGTGGGAGACTCTGGATCATCTCGGACTGGTTTTACTGAATGTTGATGAGTTGTAAGGCAGAGGCCGTCTTTTAGCTGAGGAGACATCTCTCGGTCACAGGGCTATGTATGACATGAATTGTGAGGGGACGCGTCACCCTCTGTGTACTAGGTTGCAGCAGAATTGTCCTTTGGATTGTTGTGGAAGGGTCGCTCCCCATCGAAAAATGTGAGCTTGAGATGATTGTAGTGGATACGTGCCTGCCATGGTCTTGTATGTTTTTTCATTCATCACATTGACGTTGACTCCTGTGTCAATGAGGAACGGTGTGTGGAGTCCTCCAAGGTGCACTGTCACCGTTGGGGCTGTACTATCATCAGAGGTATCATATATGAGCCGGACGTATTCCCTACTGTACCGGTCATATTCGCAGTACGGTTCCGTGCCAGGTGGCTCTTCTTCCGCTGGAGTGTTCCCATATGGGTCATCTGTGGAGAATTCCCATCTTCAGTCTTCCTTTTGGCAGGGTTGCGCGCGAAAGAGGTGCTGCAGGTGGTCGAAGACTCTGTTGGGCGTGTCAACTTGTACGTTTTCCACAGTTCGGATGAACCCAGGGTGTGTCGTGTACATTGCTGTGTTTCTGTTGAGGGTGGTCCTTGCACTGTCGCTCTCTGTGTACGGCCGTGGGTTGGGTGGCCTCGTCGAGTCATATCTCCTGGCGGGAGTCGATTGTGGTGGCGGTCTGTATGCCGGCAGCAGTGGTGCCCTTTACCGGCACATGATTTGAAAATGGTTTTCCTGGCCGCACCTCATGGAAATTCGAACACGCATCGATAGCATTGTCTTTCTGGTTGGGCTCGGCGGCTCGTGTTCCCGGGATGGTGTGCCCAGCTGTCGGGCCTGCCCTTGTGGGTTGGTGACTATGGCGGCAACTGTGTCTATTTCCTTTGGGTTCTCTATATTGGCTGCTTGTGTGTCGACACATTCGTAGACACTTGCCAGTTCAGTGATTTCCTGCAGCGGCAGAGGCTTCTTTAGCAGGTGTTTCCTAAATTGTGAGGACACACACCCTTCTAGCACCCTTAGTCTGATGGCTTCATCATCATTGAAATTTACAAAGTCACAGTACGTTATCTTTCGCTGGAGATATAGTATGAACTGTCCGATTTTCTCATGGGGTGGTTGGGTGCACTAATTGAATGTATATCGTTCATAGTCTCTGTTGGGGAGGACTACCAACCGTCAATGGATTGCAGTGATGAGAAGATGGTAGGTAGACTTTTCTTGGGGAGGGATGGTTTTGATAATGCTTTTCATCTCCTTCCCTACAAGGTTGGTGAAGATGTCCAGTTTGTTGGGTGTGTCCCGATTCCCTACCACTCTCATAAATTCTTCGAACTCGTCCATCCACTCCTGCCATCTTTGACCTTGATATTCCTGTGGCTCGAGGGTGAAAGAGTTTGGTCGGCGTAGGAACATTAAAACTGACAATAAAATCCATCTAAAAATGATCTCCTTGACGTACAAAGCCCTCAATAATGCTGCTCCTAGTTACCTGATGGACAAAATAAAAAGAAAAAGCTCTAGCAGACCCACAAGAACCCCCAACTCCAACTTCTTGGTAACCCCTAGATTTAAACTTGCTAAAATTGGCGGTACCAGTTTTCCCATACTAGCTGCTAAATGGTGGAATGCCCTGCCACACAATCTGAGATCAGACCAACCTTCTTTCTCACACTTCAGATCGAATCTTATTAAACACCTCAATGACAAAAATATGTAATGTACTGCTAGATACTTGTATCACGTTACTTCATTTGTAGGCATATATGTATTATCAAAGATACATTACATGTGTATACACTCATACAAACACTGTATATAATTGACTGTCTCATTGTATAGCAATTCCTCAATCTCTTGATCTGATCTACCTCCTGTTAAGCCTGTACATACCTATCCCTCTACCACTGTAAATGTGTAACATTGTAATTTTATGCAATACTGTAATCATATGTAACATTGTAAGCTTTGCATATTCTCCTCACTGCGCCTGGTTACCCTTGGGTCTGGCGCGCATTACAAATAAAACAAACAAACTAACAAACATTACCGGGTTTGTGGGGGCCACTCCCACCGCATTTTGCACTGGTGCGGCTGCTGCTCCTGCAATCCCTTGAGACAGGGCTGTTCTGTCCTTGTGTGGCGCTAGGGTTTGTTTTCTGTTCCAAGGATAGGGTGTCGTCTAGGCTCAATGTCCTTATTGGCACTGTACTCGTGGTGCCGGGTTCCTGGGTGTCCAGTTCATGGACCGTATTTGCTGTCACGTATGCTGCTGGGACGCTTTGTATGGCCTTCAGGGCTTATGATGGGCTCCGCTGGTTTGGGTGATCCTGCAGTCTTCGGTTGAGTATGGGATTATTGGTGTGGATGCCCCACCTGTGGTTGTTGTCCTGAGTTGGCTCTTGGTTGGATGCCCTCCTCACTTTCTAGTGAGGCTGGTTGCAGTGGTCTCCTTGTGGCACGAATGATTATGGGTGTGTTGTATTTTTATTTTTTCTGTCCTCGATTTCTAGTGGGCTTATGGGAGTGTTTCTTTTTTTTTAATGTCATGATGAATTATATTACCAGCACTTTAGAGTTTGACTTTGCACCCTTGATCTAATACTCACAAACTGTTTTGCTATGTCACTTACATCATACAGGTGGCCATGAATTATCTCTGCTTACCAAGGAAAGCAGGTCAGTCTATCTCCATTTTGGAGAGTTGCCTATCGAGTTCACAGGGGTGGACTGGGAACTAAAATAGGCCCTGGAAATAATTACTGGGGACCAAAAGAGGCTCTGGAAATAATTTTCAAAGTGGCCCCACATGACACATTTTCAGCAAGCCCAATGCTTTTCCTATGCGAACATGTAGAAATGCCACACAAAAGAGGCCCAGGGTGCAGAGGCCCACCGGGAAATCTCCAGAGTTCCCTATAGGCCAGTCCACCCCTGCGAGTTCCTCCAAACTTTATATAAATCTAATGAGTGTATCCTTATACTTTGTAGGAATCCCTATCGAATTTTGTTGAAACTAAAACACGTCCTGCCCTGAAGATGGATTTCCAATAATCCGAAACGCGTTGGCACTGATTACTCAATAGGAGTGTCTCTATCATGTTATACTGAGATGAAATGTACTTTGCTTTTGTACTTTACCGCACACAGTTTGTTTTAGAGCATTCTTTTAGCTCAATTGAAATGCTGTCCTTTGTTTTTGAATTACAAACTGACTTGTATGAACTAAATCTGTGAATTAAATTCGTTCTTTTACACACATCTAAGGTATTGGTGTGGTGTAAATTAAATCTGTTTATCAAATCTGGTGGCGATATGATGTAATAACAATCGGGTCTGCCTTATGCCTGTTTGTTCTCAGCCGGATTCTTTCTTGGTTGGAGACTCACAGCTAGATAGGGGCGAATATACCCGGATGACTATTTGAACATTAGATCAAACCAATCACACCATTCTGAAGACTGGTGAAAACTGAGCCTTGTCGAACAAATATTCCCGCGAGGGAGTCTTTAGTCTCTGCAAGGCAGAATTACTACTTGGGACTAGATCCCGCAAGGAGGTGTAGCACAGGGTTACCGGCCGGCAACGGTTGGTGCATGTCTTGTTCTTTTTTTTTTCTTTCCTCGCTTTCTAGTTGGCTTATATGTAGAGGCTGGTAAGTAGGATCGCGGTGGTTGCCGTGTAGTGTGTATAGCATGTCATATTTTTGTGTTTTTGTTGTTTTTCCTCGTTTTCTAGTGGGTTTATGCGGATGGCCGCTTGGCGTGGATAACCCGCGCTGCAGCGAGTTTGCGTGCCCTTCCGTGCTGGCGCCGCTCAGGAGCACGGGGGCTCACCTCGGTGCTCTTCACCATCATGCCGGCTTTCTCGGGCGGCCTCCTTACGTCCACTGGCGGTCCTCCTCACCTCTGGCTAGTCACCATCGTCAACCACTTCCACAGGTCACGCGTTCTTCTTTTGTCCCTTGGCAGACCTCCGGTCTTCCTCACCTTTCGCTGCAACACCGGCGTCGACCACCTCCTCAGCTCACGCTGGGTTCAGCAACTCCGAGTCAGCCTTCTCGTCATCGGGGGCACAGGTCTAGTGCGCACGGGCAGGCCGACATCCTCTCTCCGATCTGCGCCTCCTCCTCGTTGAGACAGCGGTGCGTGGGCCTTTCTCATTGCCAGTTGTTGTGGCGGCTTTGTGTCACGGATTAAATAAAGCAGGATGGCTCACACGTCTTTACTCTTTTTGATCTTAACAGCAACCTCCTCCGCTCCTTTCGTCCCCTTCCCCTTCCCTTCCCAGGTCCACCCCCATTCTCATGTTCCATCTCCTTTAAGGGGACAGTGTCCAATTAGTCTGTAAGAAACACCTGTTTTATCTCATTGTGACACCCATAAACATTCCCTGCTCACAATAGATATGAGCACAAAGGCTTACAGGAGATGCAGCACTATTCCAGAAAGACAACAGAATCAGTGCACCATTACCTTTGCTTGCCATTCCCTGTCTAACGGTAACAACAAAAAATCATGAATTGAGCGTATGTCGCTGGCTTACTGGGCAGCAGAGCACTATAGGCAGTTCCTATGGGGTGCAGAGTTTGAACTAGTGACGTATCACAAGTCATTGCTCCAAGCCCTTAGAGTTCGATGGACAAACAGTCTCCCAGTGATTAGCATTTAAACTCACAAATTTCAGATTGAACCTTAAACATAAGGCAGGTGCCCCCAATGTCATCTGAGGTTGTTTCTCGAGACTTCGCCTTTTCATGACTCTGGCAGTCAGGAGGAACCTTAGAGACACTTGGCTTACGACTGTTCTTTTGTCAGGGAAGTTATTGCGAGCAGTGGTCGAAGTGTACGAAAAGAAGTAGTGGAACTATGTTCCTTACTGGCCTGCACCCACTCCCCACAAACCCCATCAACTTCTTCCTACACTTCGAGAGAAGAATGGGTGAGACTAGAAGCTAAAGATTTTTACTTCTAGCCATCATGACGAGGGCTTGGGAGGGTTAGTCAGTAATTGAAACCCTATGCACTGGTAGTGGAAGACCGTGGTGTAGAGGGTGTAATACTGTGGAAAGGGGATCATTATATCCCACCATAGGGGTTGAGAGCTAGGATATTGTTGAATACACATGCAGGTCATCCTGGGATTTCAGGAACCACAATATTTATTGGAGATACTTTTTGGTGGCCAGGAGGTGTCAGATGTTGCCAAGAGTGTCAGCAAAGTGGCCACTTATAAACAAGTAGACCTGATATGGTATTTATAACGCGCCTATACACACGTGTTTGAAGGCGCGATGAAGCAGGAGAGGGGGAACAAAGGGAGGACAGACAATGATCCTACTTGGCCAGGTATCATTCAGATCGCGCAAGTGCGTGGGAAGGGGGGAAGGGACAGTGCAGTACAAGGTAATAGGTAATAATAATAAGTACAAGTAAGGGCCAGAAGTGGCAAGTGCAGGGGTAAGTGCAGACATCAGGTGTCAAGTGCTGGTAGAGGGACTGGAGGGATACAGAAACAGTCCCCAAGTGTGGGGGTTGCCAGGCAGGCAGTGCAGGTGTGTGATACTGGCGGGGGAGAGACCTGGGCCCGAGATCAGAGGGTGTCAAGGTAACCAGTGCAGTTCTGGTTACAGCCATGAGGTCAGCAGGGGAGAGGAGAAGAAAAAGCAGAGGCAAAGAGAAAGGTTTTGAGGTGCTTTGCGAACTGGAGATGGTTCTCCTCAAGTTTAAGGGAGGGAGGGAGGCTGTTCCAGAGGGAGGCCTCAGCCAAAGAAAGAGATCTCCCACCAACTCTTTGCTTGGAGAAGCGACTGACCCTGAGGAAGTTGGAGGCAAATGAGCGTAGAGCTCGAGAAGGAAGATATTTAGGAAGAGAGAGTTGAAGGTATTGAGGCCCCGTGCCCGAGAAGGCCTTGTGGACAGTGCATAGGGTTGTGAACCTAATCCTCACAGCCACTGGGAGCCAGTGCAGAGATTTAATTCCTGGGGAGATACAATCCCTGGGCTTGAGGCCAAGGACAAGTCTCGCAGTCCTGTTCTGGATCTAATCAGGGCCTTGAGAAAAGGTGGTGTTATACCCTTTGCACATCTTGCCCAGAACAATGAGGGTTGGGATAGTTTCTGTTGACTATTACTCACATTGGCCGAAGGTTAATTTCCTTAGGGCAATCACCCATCAGAAGGCAATTTCCTTCATTCATTATTTTTCAGAGGTAATTACCTCCATCCTACCCACTGAAAAAATGGCATTAAAATTTGCCACAAGATCAATCTCTGCTTTGAACAGCGGATTTATTTATTTATTTATTGTGCATTTGTAAGGCACTTATACATCAAGTAAATTAAGTTTCAAAGCACCCATAGGGCAACGTGAAGGGAACATGGGAGTGAATGGGGAGGGGGGGATATGGGATTGAAGGGCAAATATAACAATGAAGAAAAAGAGAGGCAGTCCTACTAGGCCTTGTGAGCATTTAGAGCATGCAAGTGCAGGAAGAGAGACCAGATGAGGGAGGGGGTGGGGTAAGTGCTAGGAGTACCACAGAGGGAAGTGCTAGGGAGTACGTTGCAAGCAGCTGTTAAGTGCCTGGCAGAGATCACTTGTTAAGAGTGGACGACTGCTAATACAATAAGTGCAGGCCTGTGAGATAGCACAAGCCAGTGGGCGGCCAAAGGCAGTGCTAGGATTGGGCAGAGGCTGAAGGCTATTGGGGAGGGAGCCCAGGACCCAGAAGGACACATATGGGTCCTGGTCACCAATCTCAATGACTGTGGGGTTTAGCAAAGTAGGAAGAGGGGGAAGGAGGAGCTGAAAAGGAAAGTCTTGAGGAGTTTCTGGAATTTGAGGAGCTCTGGCTCAAGACGGAGAGGAAGGGGGAGGCTGTTCCAGAGGAGGGAGCAAGCAGAGGAAAGAGATCGGCTGCCAGCTCGCTGTTTAGAGAAGCGCTTGACAAACAGAGAGTTGGTGCCGGCAGAGCGTAAAGATCTGGAAGTAGGGCATTTTGTGAGAGCCAGTTGTAGATAGCGTAGTCCCTGGCCACTGACAGCCTGTGGATTTGAATTTTATCCTTGCAACAAACGGGAGCCAGTGGAGAGATTTTAGGCTGGAGAGATGGGGTCCCTGTGCTTGAGGCCAAGATAAGTCTTGCAGCCCTATTCTGGTTAAGCTGGAGGGGACGTAGTTAAGAAAAGGGTAGATTAAGGAAGAGGCTGTTGCCTTAGTCCAGCCTAGAGAGTACCAGAGCTCTAGAGACATTGAGCATCTGGGGGAAAGTGAGGAAAGGAAGGATTCCTTTGAGGAGGTAGAGTTGAACGTGGGCCTTCTTGCTAAGGTCCTGGATGTGAGGGAGGAAGGAAAGAGAGGAGTCGAAGATGACTCCAAGGTTTATGGCTTCAGATGAAGGAGAGGGGGGGAACCCATAGAGGGTGGACAGAGTGAGGGGAAGAAAGAAGGAGCAGGAGGCCCAATGGGAAAGATCTCAGTCTTGCTGGCATTGAGGCAGAAATCATTTGAGGTACACACACCAGGACTGGATGACAGATAGGCAGTCAGGAATGATGGAGGAAGGAAAGGATCAGAGGGAAGTTTGAAGAAGAGTTGTTTGTTATGTGCATAACACTGGAAGTAAGGGGAGAAAGTGGAAATTAGGTGTGCAAGCCGAGCAAAATAGATGTTAAAAAGCCAGGGGAAAAAGGTTGGAGCCCGGGCAACCCCACAGGTGGAGATAGAGGTGAGAGAGGAGAATGAGCCCACAATAACCTGGGAGGGACGGTTATTGAAGAAGAAGGTTAGCCAGTCCAGTGCCCGCTCCGAGATGCCCAGGGTATCGTGGAGCCGTTATATGGGGATGGAGTGGTTGACCGTATACAAATGCAGAGGAGAGATCAAGTAGAATGAGAACAGCTGGAGAGATGCGATCAGTTCTTCACAGGCGTTCAGGAGAACAGTTTCCGTGCCTCTGGATGCAAAAATCCAGATCAATGGTTGTGTAGGCAACCAACAAGTTCAGTGTACTTTATCAGTTGTGGGAAGACCAGCTTCTCCAAGAGTTTCCCAAGGAAGGTGGTGATAGAGATGGGGTGGTATTTAGACAGACACAATGGGTTGCCGGAAGGTTTTTTCAGGAGGGGGCGCACAAGAGAGGGCTTGAGGGAAGAGAGGAAAGACCCAGTAGTAAAAGAGTGATTGAAGAAATTAGCAAGTGCAGGGGCAAGAGAGGCAATATTGTCCCCAATAGTTCTGGAAGAACAGGGAGAGATCTGGAGACCTTCATAGAGCGGGCAACTCTGAGGACCTCATCAGATGTGATAGGAGAGGAGGAGAGAAAGGCAAAGGGGGTATGGGAGACCATAAGTGACAGGGGGAACGGGAGTGGGAAAGGGAGGAGAGAGTGCCAGGATGTCCTGAGTTTTTGCAGGGAAGTGTGTGGCCAATGCATTGCAGAGGGCCTGAGAGGGAAGAGGTGAGGTGAAGACTGCGGAAGGGTTGGCTAGTTCCTTGCAGATTTTAAAGAGTTCAGCCATGTTGTTGGATGCACCAGAGATGTGAGCCTGGATGTGGGCCCTTTTCATGGAGAGAATGGAGAGTCAGTATTGCCTTTGGAGAAGGCGACAAGCCATTTTGTCAGAAGGTGAGCCAGAGGCCTGCCATTTCCATTCCGCAGTTCTGCACTTGTGTTTCAGGGCTGCTAGTTCATAATCATACCAGGTGTTACCCTTGGAGGCATGTTTCAGGCAGATCCTCATGCCTGGGGAAAGAATGTCAAGAGTGTTAGTGATGGCAAGATGGAGGTTGCTGAGAGAGAATTCAGAGGTAGAGTCTACAGTGGGGGGAGAGGGGGATGAAGGTGGATGGGAAGGCAGCAGCACTCGTTTCATCGGACAGATGCATGTGAACAAGGTTGGCTGATCTGGGGGAGGTGCGGTCAGACAGCAGAGAGGACCCAGGTGAGGGGAGAGGAGGGCATGGTCTGGCCAGGAGAGTGCTGTGGTGAGTGGAGAGGAGAGCAAAAGATCAAGGCATCGAAAGTATGTCCAGCCGAGTGGATAGGACTAGAGCAGAGTATGGAGAGGGAGAGTGAGGTGCAGTGGTCTGGGAAGAGAGTGGACGCTGTGATTGAGGAGTGAAGGTGGATGTTGAAGTGAACCAGGAGAAGGAGTTTAGAGGTAGATATGAGGAGAGAGAAGTAGAAATCAGCCCATTCTGAGAGGAACAGGGTGATAGAGCCGTGTTGCCTGTAGATAGTGGCAACGGTCAGGGAGGAAGTGGGAGAGATAACCAGATTGCAGATGAGGTTTTCGAAGGAGTATGGCTGGGTGGGTATGACAGAAGAAGGGACTCACTCAGGAAAGATCAGGGCAACCCCACCGCCAGCACGGTGGATCTTAAAGCCATCAGGGAGAAGGGAGTCAAAAGCAGTGACTGAGCTGGCATTGAACCACGCCTCTGTAAGAGCAAAGATATCGAGTTCAAGGTCTTTGAGGAGGAGGAAGATTTCAGCAGAGTGTTTGATAGCAGGACAAGCGTTAAGCATGGCTAGATGCAACAGGTCACTACCTTTGAAGATTTCCGAGGAGGGTACGGGGTGTGGTACACCAGATGGAGGAGGGGGATAGAGAGAGAGGAAGGAGTAGCAGGTGTGGGAAGGAAGTTAATGAGGTATGTACAACAAGTGCCAGTCGAAGAGGAGGTTGGGCTGAGGACCCTGAGCCATGATAGTGCCATTGCAATAGACATTAATGATACACCTGAATGATGGGAAGCCAGTCAAGAGTACTTCCCATCTAGTGCCACCATTAATGGGTTAAGATGTGAGAGGAGAGAGAGTGGAGATAAGATGAGGAGTCCAAAGATCTGGAGAGGGGACAGAAGAACAAGTTACTCTCTTACCTGGTAACGTTCTTTCGATGGGATGGTCCGACGACGTATTCCACATCTATGACAGTAATCACCACAGCTGTGCTGCTTCGGAAAATTTCCTGCGTCGATGATGTCGATGCGCCATCCTCAAGGACCTCCTCCGACGGCCGACATCACCCGATGTGATAAGTAGGATGCACAACACCCGTAGTCTCAGTTGTAGTTTTTTCCCAGAACGTGTGCCACCCATCTTCTGCCAGTCTGACACACAAAGCCTTGCGGAAACGTAAGCTGCAATCGCATAAGAAATTCTTTAGCGGGGAAGGTAGGGAGGGAGCGATATGGAATACGTCATCGGACCATCCCATCGAAAGAACCTTACCAGGTAAGAGAGTAACTTGTTCTTCAAGGGGATTGGGTCCTCCGACGTATTCCATATCTATGACAGACTCCCAAAGCAGTACAAATGCAAGGAGGTGGGAAAAGAATTTAGAAAACAGAAATTTAGCATGCTCAATCAAATTGCGGAGTAAAGGACCACCTTGCCAAAGGCCAGATCCTGCCCCCGGATGGTATCGAGGGAATAGTAATGTACAAAAGTATGTACCGAAGCCCAGGTGGCTGCATCACAGATGTTTCGAATAGGAACACCCCTCTGCAGGGCAGTAGAGGCAGCCATACCCCTGGTAGAATGGGCCTATAAGCCGACCGGTGGTCCTTAACCCGCCAACCGGTAATACTCAGAGATAGCCAAAATAATCCAGCGAGACAAAGTCTGTTTCGTCACAGCCTGTCCCAAACGCTTTCCAGCGTAACCAATGAAGAGCTGATCGTCCACTCTGACCCGGGACATGCGTGAAATATAAAAGCTTAACGCTCTCCTAGGATCAAGCCTATGGAGCTTCTCCTCTTCCTTACCAGGATGTGGAGGAGGATAAATTGCCGGAAGAACATCTTTCTGGCCTGAATGAAATTCCAATACCACCTTCGGAAGAAAAGAAGGACGAACTCTAAGGACAACCCTGTCCTTATGAAACACATTGAAGGGTGGCTTAACTGAAAGTGCCTGTAACTCGCTCACTCTGCGAGCGGAAGTGACCGCAACCAAAAATACAGTTTTAAGAGTTAACAGTCTCAAAGGGCATGTATGCAAAGGCTCAAACTGAGCACCCATCAGAAACTTGATAATAAGGTTCAAATCCCAAAATAGGAACACTCTTCAGACGAGCGTTTAATTATGGACAGCGCCGCCAGGTAACCTTTAATGGTACCCACTTGAAGGCCCCTGTGGGCCAAAGAAAGCAAAAAAAGACAGAACCATGGGAATTTCACGCGCAAAAGGATCCACATTCTTAACTCTGCACCAGTCGCAGAACTTTCTCCAATGGCAACGGTACAGAGACTTTGTTGCGGGCCTTCTGGCCGAAAGCAACACCTCCATCACGTCTTCAGGGAGGTCCCAATCCTTATACCTCAACCTTTCAGAAACCAAGCGTGAAGGTTGAGGGACCTGACCTCTGGATGGAGAACCTGACCCCCTTCCCGTGAGAGTAGATCATCTCGGTAGGGAAGATGACGTGGAGGACAGATGGACAAGTCGAGAAGGCCCGAGTACCACGTCCTCCGGGCCCACGCCGGAGCAATGAGGATCATCCGGGAACCGAACCTCCATAACCTCCGCAGTACTTGCGCGATGACGGGGACTGGAGGAAACGCGTACAGCAGTGGGAATGACCAATCCACCACGAACGCATCTCCTAAGGCTCCGTTTGGAGGAAATTCCCACGAGCAGAACCTCTTGCACTTCCGGTTGACACTGGAGGCGAAGAGATCCACTTGAGGGGTCCCCAAAGGGTGAAGATCTACAGGAGAATCTCCTGAGCCAACTCCCACTCATGAGAGATCGCGCTCTGCCTGCTCAGAGTGTCTGCCGTCTCGTTTTCGTCTCCTGCCAGATGAACTGCCGAGATCGAAACTTCCTGCTGGATTGCCCAGAACCAGAGCTGCATCGCCTCCCTGCACAGAGGAAGTGACCCTGCCCCCCCCTTTTTGTTGAGGTAGTGCATGGCCACTGTATTGTCCGTCAGGATCAGGACATTCTTTCCTCGCACAGTCGGCAGAAAAGCCTTCAAGGCTAGCCTGACGGCCCTCAGCTCCAACAGATTGATATGGAGTCTGGACTCCGATGGAGACCAACGACCGCTGACTGTCAACTCGTTGGCATGTGCTCCCCATCCCGTGAGGGATGCGTCCGTCACGATCGTTACCTCCGGCCAGGGCAGCCAAAATGGAGCCCCCCTCATCAGATTGCCTTTGTCGGCCCATCACAGAAGGTCCCGGGCGACTGAAGACGGCACCTGAACAGGCGGAGAGACTGAGACCATTGGAGCTTGAGTGCCCATTGCAAAGATTTCATCCGCAACCTGGCCTCTGGCACCAGAAGAATGCAGGATGCCATGAGTCTGAGCAGTCTCAAGAACTCGAACGCTGGGAGAGTCTGGGCAAGTCGAAACTTGTGAACCATCTGCTGAATGTGATGAGCCCTCACCTGGGGAGGAAAACACTGCCCCAGGGACGTGTCGAGCACCGCTCCTATGTCTGGAGCCTCTGAGTTGGTGTCAAATGGGACTTCTTTAAGTTGAAGGAGAAGCCCAGCTTGTGGAGGGAGTGACAGGTGACTGACAGATGATCCAGGACTTGCTCGGGAGAGCACGCCCTGATCAAACAATCGTCCAGGTAGGGGTAGACGTGAATCCCCCCTTTCCTGAGGTGCGCTGCTACCACTACCATGAGCTTGGTGAAGACCCTCGGGACGGAGGTCAATCCGAACGGCAGGACCCGAAACTGAAAGTGCGAGTCGCCAACCGCAAACCTCAGGTACTTCTTGTGCTTTGGATGGATCAGCACATGAAAATAAGTGTATTTGAGGTCGAGAGACACCAACCAGTCCTGAAGTTGAAGGGCCTGGAGGACTTGAGAAAGAGTAACCATCTTGAACTTGTCCTTCCTGAGGAGTTTGTTCAAACCGCACAAGTCCATGATGGGTCTCAATCCCCCGTCTTTCTTGGAAATCAAAAAATAAGGGGAATACCATCCCTTGTTCCTCTCCGCTACAGGCACCAGTTCTATGGCGCCTTTCTCTAGCAGGGATTGAATTTCCTGCGCAAGGAGCAGATGCAGACTCTTCAAAGAGCGATTCCGCGGTGGATTGTCTTGAGGCCTCTGCAGGAAAGGAAGACAGTCGCCGTGGGTTATGATCTCCAGAACCCACACATCTGAAGTAATGGCGGGCCACTCTGCAAGATGCTGCGCCAGCCTTCCCCCAACCGGCGAACCATGGGACATGGCCTCATGACTGAGCTGAAGCGGCTGCGGCGTTGCCTGAGGGCAAAGAGGCAACAGCCCGAGCGGCCTTGCCACCTTGAGTACCTTGTTTTCCACCTCTGGCACTCTTACGGTGGCCCCTTTGACTGGCAGCTCCTCTCGCTTTACCAAAGGATGAGTAATAACGAAAGGAACCTCCCCTCCATTGCTGTCCCCTAGGACAAAAAGGCGGAGATTGTCGAACTGCAGCGCCCAACGACTTCTCTGCAGCTTTTGAGGTCTGCAACCTCTCAAGGCTCTCGTCAGCCTTGCTGCCAAAAAGATGTTCCCCGTCAAAGGGCATGTTGAGGAGCCGGGCCTGCACATCAAGAGCAAACCCCGACTTTCGCAACCACGCAAACCTGCGTATCAAGGTGCTCGCCGCCATGGACCGGCTGATGCAATCTGCCATGTCCAAACCCGACTGAACGGCCTCGCACATGGCATCCTTGCATCCTGAACCATGGCAAGGAAACCATCCCGTTCATCCCCTTCGGGAATATTTTCACCCGCCAAGGAAACACAGTTCCACAGAGTGTGCGTGAAATGAGACAAGGCACAAATGGAGTTGGCTGTCTGAAGCGCCATACCCCCTGCAGAAAACACTTTCTTCACCCAGCCGTCAAAACGCTTGTCGTCCCTATCAGGAGGGATGGTAGGGTACGACGCCTGCTTTCCCGGGCCGTAGCCGCCTGCACCACCAAACTCTCCAGAGTAGGGTGCTTGGACAAGTAGCAGGGGTCACTACTGGCTGGGTGGTATTTTCACGGCAAAGACTTGCTCACTGCCGGGAGACTCTCCGGAGCAGTCCAAGCCACTGCCACACTTCTTTGCAGAGCCATATGGAATGGCAGTACCGGGTCAGTTGGTGAACCAATGTCGAGGATATCCGTAAGGTCATCCTGAACAAACTCCCCAGGGGGAGCAGACCATCCTAAGTACTCGTTGACCTGTGACATAAGGCGCCGGTACGAAGAATCGGCATGAGTGCCAGGCTCAGGCCTACAAAACTCCACCTCCGGAGAGGTGTCCAACCTAATGGCTTCATGCAGGGACTGCCTCAGGTCCTCAAACTGGCTATGGACTGAGAGAATCTCGTCAGGCACCGTATCAGGCACCATGCTATCATCAGTGCCCTCATCCACCTCTGAATGAACTCCAGATGGCGGTAAGAAGGCACAGAACTGGAACCAAAGCCATGCTTGACCTTGGCCAGAACCTTTCTAGGTGGTTCCCCCGAGCCACGGGGTACCCCTGTCGACACAGCCTCGAAGGGCGTTGAGTGAATCGGTGTCGACGACAGACACGGCGTCGACACAGGCCTCGAAGGCAGAGCCCCGAGCGTGTCCCTCGACATTCTGGGTGCCGACGGCATCGACGACTTCCTTGGAGGCGGAGCCTCGAGAGAGTCCGTCGACGACCTCGGCGCCACAGGCGTCGATGTCTTCATTGAAGACTTTACAGGTTCACGCGGTCTTGAGCGCGTCGAGGACCGGGACCGGGCATGCCGAGAACGATTCCCCTTGTCCGAGCGGGACCTTTCCCGCGAATCGTGATGACCACCCGAGCCCAAAGGCGTGCGAGCGGTGTCTCTCGGCTGATCACGACCGACCCCACTCGGAGGCGCGGATGGACCAGTGCCCTGCGATTCGAGAATCACCAACATTTTCTTCCCGAAAGAAGCCCATTCCTCCGGTGTCGCATGCTTGGTGGGATAAGCGACCCGCCGACGGGTGGAGTCCTCCGATGAGGATGGGGAAGGCGACCAATGACGGCGCTTCCGGGAGTGCCTCGAAGAGGCAGAGGAGTGGCGAGACCAACTCCGGGACCGAGAACCACTGGACTTCCGACGATGACGCGGAGAGTTGCCTCTCGAATCATCCGTCGAAAGCCCCGCAGACCTCGACTTCCGGGGCTTGGACACCTTACCTACTGACAACTTCTTCTTGCGCTCCTGCAAGGCTTTGGACGTGAGCGACTGGCAGTCGACACAGTCATCCGTGTCATGGTCCTCTCTGAGCCACCAGAGGCAGGTGTCCGACATCTTGGACCCACAGTCCCCGCATTTCTTAAAGCCCGGACGCGGGGTTGAAGACGAGGTAGACATCTTCACGAAGAATAACTTCACAAAACGAACAGGTTCGAAGAACCAAGAATAAACAACAGAAACTCCAAAGAGTCGTGGCGTACCGAGATTCACGAAGCGAACACGTTTGCAGAAAAAACGGAACTGAGGCTACGGGCGTCATGCGTCCTACTTATCACATCGGGTGGCATCGGCCGTCGCAGGAGGTCCTCGAGGACGGCGCATCAACGTCACCGACGCAGGACACAGACAATTTTCCAAAGCAGCACAGCTGTGGTGATTACTGTCATAGATATGGAATACGTCGGAGGACCCAATCCCCTCGAAGAGTATATCAGTGACAATCTGTCTGGAGGTTGCGCTGATGTAGGTGTCTGCAATGGGTAGGCTGAGGTTAGTGGTCAGGATGTCCTTTTTAAACTTTTTCCTTCCAGACTTCGTGAGAGAGGGAGGATAGGTGATAGTATAGTAGTTAGAATAAATAGGAGAGATAGTGAGTGCCATAAGGATGGTGGAGAGATAAGGATGCAAGATAGAGAGACTGCACAGTACAGCCACAAACTCACCAGGAGGCCTAGTAGCCAAGAAAGTGAGAAAACAGATGCAATAAAAACACTAGAGTGCCAAAAAATGGCGTTAAAGAGTTGTTAAAAATACACAAGGATTTGAATTACCAAAATGCATAGAAATGCATTAAGGAGAAAGGAGAAAGTAAACATAGAAAGGCAGAATGGCATAGGCACACCTAGGTTCAACAGCTATGTGAGTTAGTAAAAAGGCATAACAATGTCCAGGACATGACTCGCAGGTATTCTTGGTGAGAGAGCAAAGTTCCAGAGGCACAAGTTCATGAGGTAGCAGGCTGCATGCTGGGTGGCTGTTCCATGAGGCTGAAAGGTGGTGGAGCGTGGGGTGCTGCGGGGTTCAAGATGGGGGGCACACCAAGCCCTCCTAAACCGGACAGGCACAGACAGGGGCTTTTGAGGAAGGGCCGGCTTCCGCCTGCCAGCACACTTGATTGGTTCAAATGGGAACGAGGAGCCAATCAGATTCCTTGCTGTAGTGCCATCTCCACAGCAACGCTACAATGCCCTCCGGAGCCTCGGACAAAGGCGGCAGCCATTTGTATGGAGGAAAGTGTGTTTCGAAAGATATGGGCAATGCACACACACTGCTAGTATGTGTGTGCCCGAGTTGATCAAGGCACAATAGCACTGCCTTAAGTATGCCCGCATGGGCTCACCTGAGCTATATCTACAGCAGTAGATGGTCGACGTCAGCTCGCCGTGAGGCTGGTTCCTAGATCACGCTGCAGTCGTGGAGACTGGAGGCAGGGGCGAGCGGGAGGCCAGCAGGGCCTCGGGGAAAGCTGAGGAGAGTTGCGAGGCACAGACAGGGTCCTTGTATAATGGCCTTTGAGGAAGGGTCGGCTTCTGCCTGCCGGCACCCTCGATTGGTTCAAATGGGAACGAGTTTCCAATCAGATTCCCTGTTGTAGTGCCATCTCCACGGCAACGCTCTGAGGACCTCCGGAGCCTCGCACAAAGGCGGCGGTCATTTTTATGCAGGAAAGTGTGTCGTTGAAGATATGGGAAATGCGCACACGCTGCTAGCTATTTTGTGTGTGCTCCAGTTGATCAAGGACCAAGAGCACTGCCTTAAGTATGCCCGCATGGGCTCACCTGTGATATATCTACAGCGGTAGATGGTCAGCGTCAGCTCACCGTGAGGCTGGTTTCTGGTTCACGCTCAGAGGTGGAGACTGGAGGCAGGGGAGGGCAGGAGGCCAGCAGGGCTCTGGGAAAGCAGAGGAGAGTGCTTTGTAGCAGATCACTGCTTTGTACCATCCACAGGCAAAGGGTCTTGTAGAAAGGTTTAATAGGGTGGTAAAGGATAGCATTCAGTTTTTGGTGATGGCCAAGCATCCTGTCAAGCATAGTTCAGCCTCACAGAGTACAGAGGCATAGAGCAACTAGAGAAACCCCTTCTAAGTACGAGGGGTAGGGAACCAAATGATGTAAGATGTGCCTCTTGGTTAAGCATAAACAGGAATCGGATGCCTATCAAGCCTCGAAATGCCATAAGGAGCAACACTGAGGAGGTGCAGGCCAGGGGTAAATTAGTTTACCAAAAAGATATGAAAGGGCTTTAGAGACAAGTGAGGGTTAAGATGTGCATAGGGTTGCCGTACCAGTTCCCAAGGGGTTGTCTAAGTACACTGAATCTCAGTCATCAAATCTGGGCCCTCTTCCAGTCATGGGAGGGTGCTGAAAGTGGGGTGAATTGTAAGGATAACTGCACTAGGGGAAGGACCCCTTTCCCCTTTCACACCGTTCCTCCACAACCCAACCTACCCGCAGCACCCAGCCCCCCGTTCACCCCACCTACCTCAGCGCTAAAGGCCTTTATTAATGCAAGATCCCTCACGGCCCATGCCCTTGATATCGCAGACCTCATCACTGCCCATAACCTTGACTTCTTAGCCATTACCGAAACCTGGCTACATGATGCCTCTGGCCCACTCCTCGCCTTATCCCTACCCAAGGGCTATACCATTATTAGAAATGACCGTCACTCCAACCTGTCTAAAGGAGGAGGAGTCACTTTTATACATAGGGACAAGATCACTATGAGAGCTGCTGACAACACACAATTCAGCTCTGCAGAATCTCTATCAGTGAAACTTTCCCTCTCTCCCACCAACACAGCAACACGCCATCTTGTATACAGACCTCCAGGTCCACTGGGCTCGTTTATTGATGATGTTGCCTCCACCATGTCGGCTAATACCAAGCCTAACTCCCAGAAACTGCTATTAGGCGACTTCAACCTCAGCCTTTCCGATCCCAAGGACCACATGGCCTCTGAAGTTGACACTACCCTCTCCAGCCTAGGCTTCCAGCAGCGCATTCGTGATCCTACACATAACAAGGGCAGAACGCTCGACTGGTTAGCTGACCTAAATTGCAATACCAATGCAATCTCCAACGTTGCTTGCACTTGGTCTGACCATCATGTTATTACCTTCCTCCTGCCAGCCACCAACCCCCAGCCCACACCTACCATAGCCCCCGCTATACCCACCAGCAATAAAAAGGATATCACCAGGGAGAAACTGCTTCCTCTCATCCTCCCTTGCTTGAACACTCTTGCTTCGCAGCATAAAGACAAGGACCCCACTGTATTAGTAGACGCCTTCAACAGCCGGATGATCAAAGTCATTGCGAGCATAGCCCCACTAAAAATTTGCAAAGCCAAACAACAATCCCACCTAAACTCTTGGTTCACTCCGCAGCTTAACGCTCTGCGCAAAGAAAAGCGCAAGGCCGAAGCCCTCTGGAAAAGTCATCCCAGTTCAGCTAATAAAGCCTCCTTACTGATCACCTCTCTCAACTATAAGGAAGCCATCCTTCAAGCCAAAAAAGAGACCTATAATTCACGCATATCCCAAGCAGAATCCAACACAAGAGAATTATTTAAAATTCTCAAAGAATTAGAATCCCCCTCACCTGCCCCTGACGTGTGCACCAAAGACAGCACTTGGTGCAATAATATACAAAACGCACTTCTCAACAAAATAACCACTTTGCAATCCAAAATCAACCCCAAACAAAACTCCCTCCACACTCCTATATCTAGCAATACCCTGCCACCTAAAATAACCACCCCAGACTCCCCGGTGCCATTCAGCTTCACACCGCTCACCAGTTTGAAAAAATCATCTGCAACTTAAAACCCTCCAATTGCCAAGGGGACGCATGTCCAGCCCAGATCATTAAGGAATCGGCTCATGACCTCGCACCTTTTATTACCACGTTTATCAATGCCTCCTTTCAATCGGGAGTGGTCCCTAACAACTTGAAGGATGCATGGGTCATCCCCCTCCTAAAAAAAACCTACCTTAGATCCGGAGGTCCCAACCAACTACAGGCCCATCACGACGGTCCCATTTCTGCTAAACATCTTAGATAGAGCAGCGTATCTTCAGATACAGAACTACCTGGAAACGAACAATCTAGGCACGAGACAATCCGGCTTCAGACCTAAGCACGGTACGGAGACAGCCCTCCTAGATCTCAAAACCCAAATTGAGGACTTCAAAGACAAAGGCAAACTAGCCTTGCTATTACTATTAGACTTATCTGCAGCCTTCGATTTGGTCAACCACCAAATCCTCTGTCACCACCTGAAAACAGCCGCCCAATTCTCCGACAAGGCCACTAACTGGATTCAATCCTTCCTGGATAACAGGCAGATGAGGGTATTCTCCCGTACCGCCTCTGTCGACCCTGCGCCAGTCCCTTGCGGGGTCCCCCAAGGATCGTGCGTGTCCCCTACCCTCTACAATGTTTTCACTAAACCCGTTTGATGTGCTTGACTATCTGGGTGTCACTTACACTAACTATGCCGATGACACCCAGATACTCATCCCCATCACGGCGATTACACGGTAGACTCTAAATCCTTAAATGACATATACCTCGTCATCCAAACCTGGATGGCTCAACATGAGCTCTGTCTCAATGACGACAAGACCGAGCTCCCCATCCTAGGCACACAGCAAACCCATTGTTCAGCTCCTTTAATATCGACGGAAACTCCATAAAAGTTTCCAAAGATACCAAAACGCTCGGAATCTACCTCGATTCCACTCTCTCCCTCCACAGACAAACGAATGCAGTTGCGGCCGCCGCTGCTTACACCTGCAAGCTGATCACAGCATGCCGCCCTTTTCTTTTCACTCATAACTGTACTATCCTTGCCAGGACTTTGGTCATGTCCAAACTGGACTACTGCAATGCACTGTACCAAGGCACTAATCAAGGCAACTTAGACAAACTCCAGGTTATACAAAACAACGCCATCAGAGCAGCCCTTAATATCCCGAGATCAGCCCACATCTCGGAAACCAGGAAGAACCTTCATTGGCTGTCAGTCACCCAAAGGATCTCTCTAAAATCGCTTGCCCTGACCTACAAATGCATGAATAACCTGGCCCCCATCTACCTCTCCTCACGGTTCACGCAGTATACCCCATCTCGATCTCTAAGATCTACCCTCAACCAGAGCCTAATGATCCCTAGATACAAGCTACAAACAGCCGGTGGATCCAGCTTCCCAGTTTTGGCAGCCAAATTGTGGAACTCTGTCCCCCCTACCATCAGAAACCTTCCTTCTCTGAATCTTTTCAAACACAAAGTCAAACATTGGCTAGTCACATCTGATGACCAAGCTGCACTCTGAATACTTGATTACAAACTACCAATGTGTTTGATTACTATGTCAATTTAAATGTAACCTGAAATGTCGTAATATTATGTAACCACTGTTGCTAAGATATGCGCCCAGTAGCCTCCGGGCCTGGTTTGCGCTATACAAATAAAACAAATACAAAATACAAATACAAAAGGAGAGGTGCTTGTGGCAATTCAAACGCCAGTAGAGTCAGTTCCAGGTGAAGGGTAGGTACAGAACAATCCGGGTACAATAGCTAGGGGCCACCCACCCAACAGCCTATCCTATGAGCTGTGGGAAGGGGAATGTATTGTATCTTCAGTTTCCCTGTGGTGCTGCTGCTGCTTCCACATGTAAAGCATGATGTTATCCGGAATTCCCGTGTGGAACATTGACCGACAATTTTTCAGTGTATGTGTTCCAGCCAGGGACTGTTGATTGGAAGCTGGCGAAGGGTGATGTACCTGGTACCACAGTAGAATAAAGATACTCCACTCCTCTGTACACCTGTCGGTTGGTAATTATGTCAACACTGGGCAGTCTAAAGTAGCAGAAATGTAGTAAAGAAAGAACCACAAAACAATATTTGTCGCTCTACACACTCGGTTGCAGTACCCAAGGCCATTGTCTTCAATTAGATCACTGGGCCAATTAGAAAAAAGGATTCCAAGGAAATTGCAGGAGCTATTACACGGAATTCGCTTGAAATCTTAATCCTTGCTGAGCGTTCACAGCCCTCCCCACTCTAATTTCTACTGCCGAGTCCCCCCCACCCCTCGCTTTTCTATTCCAATCTTCCGCTCTATGGCTGCTCCCTTAATACCTCCTGGTCTCCTCCACAAAATCTATACACCCTCTAGGCACAGCCAACGTGTGGATGCATTGGTGACGTATCCACACAATACCCGAAGCATTGTTTGTGTCTTCCATGTGCGCATTTTAGGGGTGGGCAGGCAGTGCAGCACCCCAGTTGGTGCTAAACGCCAAAGCACTCAAAGCATCGTGGAATGGTGGGGATTACGTGCCCGAGCCTTCCTTAACGGCCCTTGGTTTGGGCTTTCGGGGCACCTAAGCCCCAGCATTGCCCTCAAAATCAGGTGCTGTCACAAGATATACACACCCCAAATCCACACAGCTCGGCATCCCTGCTGACAACTACCCGCCACAGCCCTTCTCGTTATTTTCCACACCCCCTTTCAGCACTGTTACATGTTCTCCACTACCTTTACATGTTAACTATAGCCTGCTCCGAAAACAATAAAACCAGGAATACATGCATGTTATAAAGACTGTTTCCACCTAACCAACTACTGTGTGCCTGTAGCTCCTAGTGCTGTTTCCCCACTGTTTCCTGAAGCTTGGCTGCTGAACAAATACCAAAAATAAAACGATGTTGATTCTCAGTCGTAGGTCTTTGCAAATCTCTGGGTTCTGCCTATTGCTGCTTGGCCTTTTTTGCTGCTGTTTCGAAATGTTTTACAGGAACAAGTTGGTGTGTCAGGCGCAGGTAGTTACGTTGAAAAACCCTTTGTCATTTCTTCCCTGACTATGGAGTTTCGTTTTTATCTTTTGTGGTTTGATTGCATTACTTGATTGGATCGGTTTTCATTGTCTAGGTTTGTTGGCCGTGCAGTATTCTTCCAGTGCCTCCAGCTTAGCTCGGGGAGCATTGCCAATCCTTAACACCAGGATTGCATTGTAAAAGTAAATTAATAAATTTAAAAAAGGGGTTTGAGAGATCTTGTTTCCTTGTACAGTTAGTACATGCAGGATAAACTGCCTCCGTGCAAGAGGGCATCCGTGTTTTACTTCTCTGTGATGTCAAATGTGCTTTTAGGCTGTCAGTTATGGTCAAAATATACCTGTTTTAGAATGGCTAACTGATGATGAATTTTCTTGAAGTGTTTAACAGTTTTTGCCACATCTACATGATTGAGATCAGTTCAAAGGCAGCGGTACATTCAAGGTAGGTCATGAAGAAGTTGGCCCATTCCATTAGACCATTCACCTTGTGACAGGATTGTTCAAAACCGAGCCGTGGTCAACAGTTGCCATTACTTGACTAAATCCCCCTTGACTTGGTGAAATTACAATTCCCTCCTATATCTAGTCATTCATGTAGCTAAGCAAGATATTTTGGTGAATACTTTGGCCTTGCTCTAGATAAGACTATGCGAGTTGCCTAGAAGTATAGGGTCTTGTGAATTTCCTTTTTTCAGAGGAACCATTATATAGATTTTCTAGGATAGACAGTGCGAAATGGATAATACAGGTTGACAAGATGCATTTTAAGGTGCTCAGTTACCAGTTTTGGTAGTAATTGAAGAGCTATCAATTACATAATATTATTTATGCCGTTAATGGTTTCTCCAAATATCTAGGTTTGGATGTACGATGATTCCCGGCAGGCCGATTTCACTGAAGCCCGGTTGCCCGGGTCCGATTTCGGCGCGGCAGGGAATCATCTTTTCCTTTCCCTGCCCCAATACAAATACGGGGGGGACACCCTGCGACCGCCATTCCCTCCCTGCCCCCAGGCCTAGTTGTCTTGTTTATCCACCCCAGCTACCGCCGTCCCGCTCTCCCATTCCCCAATACACACACATCCCTACCCCTCCCCAAACTCCCTCCTTTCCTCACAGACTACGCAGCTGCCGCCACAATTAGCCCACTTCCTCCATGCGAGGTAAACGCATGCGCAGTTCCCCGACGGGCCGCTTTGCGACAAAAGCGGCCTTTCAGGGAAATTGCTGTGAGGAAATTGGCCGGATAATCTAGGTTTTCTTGCTAGCAGACCGAAACTTGCACACATATGGGATAGTAATCATTGCTATCCTCTAGTGACCAGTGCTTTACTGAAGCTGCTACAGTCCAGAGGGGAAGATGTATTTTCTGTTTTAAGGAGCGATATATTCCTCTAGAGAAATAATGTGTCCCTATGCCTGCTGTTAAACCTGTATGGTGAACTGATACAAGTCAAATTTTGGTATGGAAGGATTCCAGTTGGTCAACTTTATTGTCCTCCTTTGCTATAGGAGGATTGAAAACTGGGTTGCCTATCCTTTTCCTGGCTTGCAGGTTTTACTCTTTTCCTGTCCTAATGCCCCTCTAGTAATTATAGGTGCAGCCTATAATTGTTGTATACGTTATTTATTTTTTCCACGTTTCAGAGACATTTCTCAACGGTTTTCACCTTCTTGTATATGAGCAAGACCCGCAGTATCGTTATACTTAATACAGTGAGGTCACCCATATGAATGTGGGTGATCTTGTGTCATGTTTTACTACCTGGTGCGTTCTTCTACATTGCACCCAGTTTAAAAGCCACCAAACATGAAGTCTTGTTTATTTCTGTTGCTGGTGCTATCATGGTATGAATCCCTTTAATTTATGACTTCATGCTATCCAGGTTTTAGCATGGAGGATAATAAGGTAATTTCGTTGGAGGGTTTCACTCAGCTTGGCTTCACATCGGCGAGATTTCATCATCAGCTTTGGTCCATTGTTCTTCATGGGCCTGTCATACTTGCCTTTAGGTTTCATTCTTTCCTTTAAGCAGTGGATGGTCCATTAGAAGCGTTTGAGTTGCAATTGAGTTTCTGCCTCTGCATGTGCTCTGGGATCTTTATCATATGCTTTTCCAGAACAGTGGAGTTGGCCCTTGTCACAATGAGCTAAAGGTTCAATACATGTGGAAGGGCTGGCGCATGATATGGACAGTCTTTATTTTACTCAGTCGTGGACTACTTGATTTAACCTTCTGTGATTGGAAGATGACCTTCATGGAAAATTGTGAATTCTGCATCTTAAGGAAAAATGAGAACTTTTCTTATGTAATAATGATATACACATGGAGTTAATAAATACGCATTTCAAGACTCAATGTTTAGTACTTAAATCCTCTAACAGGGTGGCGTGCTCTACCAAACATAGAAAAATACTATTTTGTTCTCCAGAAATACAGGCACAGGTTGAGGGATTTGTTTTTCAAGTACATCATGATGCTGAACCTGAATTATAATGTAATGGGGCTAGCGCAGGGAGAGAAATTGACCATATGTTTTCTTCATTTAAAGTGTCTGTGTTTTTATCTTAATTATCCCTTCATCTTTCAGTAAAAAAAATGTTTCCCAATTTGGTTGCTACCCATTCTCTACCAGGATCGTATGGTATCCTTTCTTGAATGCCATCAGTATGTTTAGTCTGGTGTTTTTTGATTGGTTCCCAGCATCTGGGTGGTGTATTTCTCCAGAATCGCTTTGAGGTTTCCTGAGAAAGGGTTGAATACACGGGCGAGTGAGGTTGGGCAGCCCCCACATAGTCTAGGATAGAGCACCTCCCTATTTTCACTGAGGTATAATCTTTGTCCCTTTTGGACAAACTCTACTTCGAAGATGTGAGGAAATCTATTCACCCGACTCTGCAATGCCTCACTACTTTCCGCCCAGCTCAAGATGCTTCCCTGTCCAGCCACATGCCTTTCTTGGCTGGCAGTCCAATACACACCCACTCTCCCCTTGCATGTACTCAGAAGTGCCATGTTTTTGCAAAGAGATGTCTTAATTTATAAATTGTCCGAACACACAGGAGTTGGTTGAAGCTTACATTTAATCTCTTACATTAGATGGTGCTACCATGAGAACCATTCAAGCATTTGTAAGGCTCACCCTTGTGAAAGGCAACGCGGTCGATCTCTTTAGATTTAGAATTGCTAGCTTGCAAGCATGAGGGAATGAAGCTTCACACTAAAAAATGAACATGTGGTTTATGTTAAGGAATTTATACTGTGCCTCACTCCTATTCGCATGGTCTCCAGGTGCTCTGGCAGATCTGAAAGAGATAGGGTTTTATTAGTGGGGGGAGAGAGAAAACGGCAAGATAGTTTACCTGTTGTGTTGTTGCCTGCAGACTGGAGGTACTCTGAGCTTTGCATTCAGGTCTATATCTAGGTGCTGTGAGCATAGAGGCATTTGTATCCAGAGGACGGAGACTTGCGAACCTCTGGTGCTAGGATGCATTTGCCAGGACTGTGATATGCAAGCTGACTGTAGAGGTATAACATTGTTATTTGATATCTTTTGGTAGGGTTATTCAGTTGCTGATTCGTGCAAGTGGCTTAGTTGGTATGCGTTTACTGCGTTTGAGCATAGAGCTTAACAAGGTTAGTGGGGGGCCTACTAAGCAACTTAGAGCATCCACCTGCCCTTTGGGTGATGTCTCAGAAGTGGTGCCCTTCCTGCAAGCTACTTGTGAGGAAACATCATGAGGCATGCTTTAATGCGCTGGTGTCTCTGGAAGAGGAGAGTACGCCGTGACTGGTCTTTTATGAGAGTTGGGGAACACACAGATGAATGGAAGACATAGGGAGCATGTAGCAGAAGGTGTCACGTAGACATTGGGTGACAGTAGTTTCTGAGGGGACTTCAGAGTAGGGATTCCAGAGAGGGCAACATCTTGGTGGGGTCCTTAGGCACAGCACAGCGTGCTAAATGATCAAGGTATGATTTCTAGGAGCCGGTCTCATAATTTCAGTGAGCATTAGCACAATCATGGTAGGGCACGAATTGCACTGCCCTCTGGGGAGGATGTGCAGGGTGTGACTCAAGAAGGATAATCTCAGGAGGAAATGAGTGTCAGGCACACATGAGGAAAATCCCGAACACATGGTAGAGGGTTACAGGAGCTCGGCCACGAGGAACATGGAGGTCACCCACTTCTGCACCCAGACTTGCATAGGCATATCACTTCTTCAGTTCTGTTGATGTCCAGGCTCAGTACTGCTCAGCATGTTCCCCCATTTAAAAGAAAAGCTTCAGTATGCTAGTCCAAGTGCTGCATCCGTTTGCAAGAGGCACGAATGCATTCAGATAAAGATTTGGGAATTTCCGACACAGGTTTCTTTTTTATTTGGAAGCACGTTTGGTATGGATTTTTTCATGGTGAAAGCTGAAATTAATATGATGGATAAATACACAGGGCCTCATTACGACCCAGGCGGTAAGGGGTTTACGGCAGCGTAAACAGCGCCGACCCTTACCGCCTGAGTACGAGGTCCCTTAGCGCCATGGCGGATTTAACACCTGCTTTTAGCAGGTGTTAAAATCCATGGCGCTAAGGGACCATGGAGTTAATTACGCCACCGTAATTTACGGTGGCGTAATTAACGCCTTCCCCACTCCCATTATGCCCAATGGGGCAAAAATGGGAATGGGGAAGGGTAAATGGGGATTGGGGACTTACCGCCCCGCCAAGGTCGGAATGGGGCGGTAAGTCCGCCAACCACCATGGCGTAAACATAGTTTACGCCATGGTGGTAAAGTCACGGCCCAGGCGGTAACTTACCGCCTGGGTCGTAATGAGGCCCACAGACTGTGTGTCCTGGTGCAATGCCCTCCAGGCATTCGCATCTAGTATTTGGGAAATAAGGCAAGGTAGAGGGTAAGAAGGATCTACGTGATTACTGCACATCAGGAAATTGCGAATCTCAAAAGATCGAATCACGAAGTGCAGTGATCACATAGATCACTATCCACCCCGCATTCCCCTACCCTCACTTACCTTTTTTTCCGGCAGCACACACAGAAGTGTGCCGCCGACTCTACTGTACCCCTGCAGGGCCATTTCCCTCCCACTAAAGTGGATCGGAGCTGGCACCGCAGGGTAGCCAGGATTGTGTAGCAAATTGGGCCTGAAGCTAATGTAGTTGGGCCCAACGCACTGACAAAAATATCTGCAAATGCCCACACAGCACTGCTGAGTGGGCATTTACAGATTTTAGGTGGGCCTTGGCCTTCAGGCCCTACCCTGCCTATGCCTCTGGTGCTTTTTTCTATTTTTGTCATTCTTCCCATTTTTTCTTTCCCACTTCCCATTTTCGGCATTATGGCATTCGATTTTTTGGTCAATGCCGAATGCGCAGTAAACACGCATTCAGATTTTTTTTCTGATATTTTGAGGTTAAGAAGACATATAACAGATTTTTATTGGCCCTCCTGTTGGGGACATCTGAAAGGGGTACTACTACTGCTTACCACTATGACGTGAGACAATGTTGAGGACACTGCTGCAACAACGTCATCAACAGGCGAGAAGCCCAAACTTGCAGGCTGTCCACAAGTTGCTTGGACTCTGCTCTGTGGCAGGCAGCGAGGACGTGGTCATGCCTTGTGGTGGCCACCCTCTTGTTAGCCAGTGCTTCCTCCATGAGGGGCTTTTCCACAAATACTTTTAAATAATAATGATGATTTCCTTGTTGCAGCCTTTAACTCAAGTCAAGTTGTAGTGGCTTTATTGTCTAGTAGTTAAGTTACTTCCGTGTCCCAGTTTCTGAGAGTGTGTTTGCATTATGAAAACGCATGCTGACTTTTTCGTACCTTTTGGGGCTCGGCTTGCTCTGGCTAGACACAAACTGTAATAGCCTGTTTCGTAACAGAAACATTGAGTTAGTGCAAGCAGAGAAAAAGACATGCTTTGTCTTCCATGACACTAAAAGAGACATGGTGTGAGTCATGGCAGAGTATATGTCAAGACAGAAAATGACTGTCGCTGGCAACAATTCCATTCATACAGACACTACGGGGCTCAGCTACGAGGAGCTACCCCTACATATAGCTGGCGGGCAATCTGACACGGATCTGTTCAACGCGGACTTCCACTGCATCACTGCAATCATTGCATGCAGCGCACACTCCATCTGGGCAGGAACTACTGACACCAGCGTCTTCACCATTATCTGGTAACGTATACTTACAGCACCACTTTCCCCATCCTAGGCCAGGAAGTGGGGGCGACGAAACAGTGGGGATCCACATGTTTGTCCCCTGACCGAATTCAATTATTTACCTAACATACCTGGTCCTGAAGAAGAAATCGTTCGACCCTAGAGAACACAAGGAAGCTTGTGTTTTAAGAAGATGTCCATTGACAATATTGGAGGACATTCATAACAAAAAATCATTTTTAAAACTAACCTGCTGATCTAAGCTTCTAGTTTATAGAGCCCTAACCGCGGATTTTTTGATTGCTTCCATCAGAATTAGGTCTTAAGTCACTGGTCCTGGTTCCCCCACTAGCTGGTTATTAAAACATAGATTACGAATCCAGAAGAGGGTCTCGAACCATTGTGACTTAGATAGAGAAACAACATGTATTAGTATTGTTGATCTCTGCGAACTACACGGTTTGTTGACCTTAACCTGTTTGTACAGTGTTAATTGTATGAATGAAGGAAGGAAGGAAATTTAGGGACAGCTTCTCACCTATCCCCGTTAGATAGGCGGTACAACACTCGACGCCTAGGAAAAGTGGCTCTTGCAACACAGGGACAGGGTGTTCTTCTGAATAGGGAGATTATGTATGGGGCAGTAGTACGAACAACAGATGCTTGATGTGCTTTACACAGTATTAATATTTTTTCTCCAGAACAGTTCGTTTGTGCTACAGTGAACTAACTTAACGGTTGGAAAGTCCTTAGTGGGACTATTAGTCCATATTTAGCAAGCCCCAGGTGTATTTTTTTTAAAGACAGAAAATTAGACATTATAATTGGCGTTGTACAGCAAAGAGACAAGCTATGCACCCTGACAAATATTGTCAATGCCAACAGTTTGGGCTTTTGTGTAGGCATGGGAAAGGCTTAGGACAGGGTGATTTGGTCAAATTTCCACCATCTTGTAAGATTGTCATGAACCGTCGTCTACGTCCTTTCTGGACCTCCTGGTCCCTGACTCGCAGGGGTTTGCATGCAGTTATCCTTCCAACATGGCCGCCTGGAACGGAATGCTCCGGATCAGTCTATGCGTTCCACGCTGCTCATCCTACAAGAGACACGCCCCGTGGCTCTGCGCGTCTCAACGCTACCGCTACCTATAGTCGGACGTGCTTAGCCGGAGTTCGATTGGGGCTCTCGCTTGATTCCTTGTTCCCAGTTCCTTGAATCCCCTCCTGTTCCCTTCCCTCTCCAATCTCCTGGAAAACCTTCCGCGCTCGAGTCATGGTCCTCCGTGCGTACCTTAATTACTTCCTGGAATTACCCTGGACTTTGTGATCGCTCCTGGAAACTGAACTGCTACTCTCACGCTGGACGCCGAAGAGCGGCGTTCGGGTCTATACAAATCCCGGACCAAAAAGAAGAAGAAATCCCAGAAGGTTGCAAGTACACAACAGAAACAGGTGAGAAGGGGAGAGACTTGTGACAGATTGAGACGCCTTAAAAACGATACAGATTCAGAGATGTAAGCCGCCGTTCAAGACCTCATGCGAGGCATGCAGGAATTAACTACGTAGGTACAGAACCTCAAGGCAGAGAACGCAGCATTAAAACAGCTAGTTCTATCATGTGATTCCGCAACGAAAGAAAATGTAATATTGGGAGGAATAGTGGCCAAGTATGACTCTCCGCGCCTTCCTTGATTCGTGTTTAGTTCACTTCACTTTCAAACCCTACTACTTCTCCACTCCTAGAGCAAAGGTGGGTTTTATGATCTCACACCTCACTGGAAATGCATTGACTGGGGCAACCCCCCTAGTCAATACAAGCGACGCACTCCTGGATGACTATGATGGTTTTGTGAGAGCCCTTAAGGAAATGTTTGATCTCCCAGAGCAGGTGTATAGTGCTCAAGAGAGACTACTTGAGTTTCAACAAGGGTCCCAGGATATGCTCACCTATGTTAATTGTTTCAAACAACTTGTGAAAGAAGCAGACTGGTCTCCAGAAGCTAGTTTTACACTCTTCCGAAAGGGGCTGAACGAAGAAATAAAAGATGAGCTCGCTAGGGTGGCCCGCCCAAGCTCCTTCCAGGCTCTTATGGATCTACAGATAGATTTCCGAATCCAGGAAAGAAGAGGAAGTCTAAGGCAAGTTTCCAAAAGACCATCATGGAACATGCCCCTAGAACAGAGTGTACTGTTCCTTCTACCCCGGACCCAGAACCTATGCAACTAGGAGCCTTTTGTGGACCCATTACTCCTCAAGAAAGGATGCGACGAATCCATACTGGTCTGTGCATGTATTGCGCCTCCGATAAACATCTTGTGAGAGAATGTCCCATTGCTCCTCCACGGCGTTCGGGAAACGCCAGCTCCCGACCCTAGATGGAGCAGTGTCGGGAGAGAGATGTTTGCTCCACATCAATTCCATCCTTGAACTCTCCTGGACAAAATAACCTTGTGGTTCTTCAGGCCCTACTATCGCCTTCCAAGACAGAATCCTACCCCATCCTGGCATTGGTTGACTGCGGAGCTATGGGCGTATTTCTAGATCAAGATTGGGTCACTGTTCATAACATTCCACATGAAAGCCGAGTTACAATGCAACCAGTAGAGGCAATTGATGGAAGGCCTCTTTCCTCAGGACCCATTACCCTTCAGACTAAAGAGATTCTACTTTCCATCAATCACCATCAAGAGAGAATCAAATTTGACCTAATTAAATCAGCCCATTATCCAATGGTTCTTGGAATGCCCTGGCTGCAGAGGAACAATCCTTACATCAACTGGGCAGTCGGCTCACTGTTTCTTGGATCTGAATATTTTATGGCTCACTGCCTATCCCTGGATACCTTACCAAAGCCTTCTAGAGACTTTCAAAAGAACCAACAAAGTCCACTCACCGTTTCTAACATCATCCAGATTCCCAGGGCCTACCAAGCCTTTTCTGATGTTTTTTGACCACGATAGTTCAAGCTCTCCCTCCTCACAGGCCAGAGGATTGTGCCATCGATATCGAACCCACAGCTGTGATTCCTTTCGGCAGAATGTTTATATTATCTGAACCTGAAAAGAAGGCTCTCCGAGAATACCTGGATACCAACCTGGAAAATGGCACCATACGCCCATCCAAATCTCCAGTGGGTGCTTCATTGTTCTTCGTTCCAAAGAAAGATACCAAAGAACTCAGACCATGTCTGGACTACCATGGTCTAATCAGTGCACTCTCAAGGACTGTTATCCTCTACCCCTCATCTCGGATATCCTGGAAGCAGTCAGAGGTGCAGTAATCTTCACAAAATTAGACCTAAGGGGAGCTTACCATCTCATTTGTATAAAGGAAGGTGACGAATGGAAAACAGCCTTTAGAACTCCTTTCGGCCATTTTGAATATCTGGTCATGCCCTTTGGACTTGCTAATGCCCCAGCAGTTTTTCAACGTTTCATGGATAGGGTGTTCTCGGACATGCTGTTCCTCTTCGTTATCGTCTACCTGGATGACATCTTGATCTACTCCAAGGACCTTCTAAGGCATGAAGAGCATGTTAAGGCAGTTTTACAACGATTAGTGAACACAAACTCCTAGCTAAACCCGAGAAATGCCTGTTTCACGTCACTTCTGTTCATTACCTAGGATTTGTCCTTAGTCCAGAAGGAATTGGAATGGATCTTTAAAAAGGTAAAGGCCATACTATCTTGGCCGGCTCCCACATCCGTGAAACAGATTCAATCTTTCCTGGGACTTGCCAATTTTTACCGAAAGTTCATACCGTCCTTCTCTGAAATTGTTCAACCGATCATTGCTTTCTTGAAGAAAGATGCTCCATTTCTCTGGTCTACAGATCAAGACAAGGCATTCCAACAATTAAAGACAGAGTTTACTCAAGCCCCCATCCTGGCTCAACCCGATATTAACCGACCATTCCTAGTGGAGACGGATGCATCCAATTACGCCATAGGAGCAGTACTAAAACAGGAATTTGAGGACAAATTGGAACACCCCATTGCTCACCTTTCACGAACCCCGACGCCCAGTGAGACTCATTATTCCGTCTTGGAAAAGGAACTGCTAGCCATCCGCCAAGCCTTCACAGAATGGCGACATCTACTCCCGGGAGCTAGGCGTCCAGGTCCGTACGGTCATCGAAATCTTCAAGTTCTACAATCTTTGGAGTGTACGAACAGTCGTCAGGCCCGTTGGGCCGTCTTCTTTGCCCAGTATCAGTTCCACATCCATCATGTCCCTGGATCACAAAACATAATTGCCGATGCCCTTTCCAGACATCCTGACTATGAAAACTCTGTGGATCGGACCTTTCCAAAGATGTTTCCTCACACGATCTCTGTTGCCCAAGCACTCACCCTCCTGGAGAATATCCAAGGCCAAACTCGACTTTCGGACCTCTGGAAGGAGCACAAGCGAAATAACAGATGGAATCTCACAGCTAAGGACGGGTATCTATTCAAAGATAATCGCTAAGTCATTCCCACTCCTGGACTAAGACAAAGGATCACAAGGCTATGTCATGATACCTTACATTCAGGGCATCGTGGGATAACCAACACCCTCCATCTAGTACAAAGACAGTTTTGGTGGCCCAAGATGAAGGATGATATTAGGATCCATGTCCAAACATGCGCAGTTTGCAATCAGCACAAACACGATAATAAAAAGCCAGCCGGACTCCTACTCCATCCAGTCTTTCACATTTCTCTGTTAAAACCATACATTCAGTCATCCCGAACAGCTCCTAGATCTACCCCTGTTATTGTAAATAATCAACTGAAATACGAGGTTTCCAGGATTTGTGACTCAAGATATCGACGTGGTCAACTACAATATCTGGTTGAGTGGAAAGGGTACCCTTCCAGTGAGCGTACCTGGGAACCCGTGTCAAACATGAATGCTCCCAGATTGGTTCGACGATGTCATCTGATCCATCCGGGCAAACCCGGAGGAGCTGGTTTCCAGAGGAGGCAGAGGAGGCATACTGTCATGAACCGTCGTCTACGTCCTTTCTGGACCTCCTGGTCCCTGACTCGCAGGGGTTTGCATGCAGTTATCCTTCCAACATGGCCGCCCGGAACGGAATGCTCCGGATCAGTCTATGCGTTCCACGCTGCTCATCCTACAAGAGACACGCCCCCGCGGCTCTGCGCGTCTCAACGCTACCGCTACCTGTAGTCGGACGTGCTTAGCCGGAGTTCGATTGGGGCTCTCGCTTGATTCCTTGTTCCCAGTTCCTTGAATCCCCTCCTGTTCCCTTCCCTCTCCAATCTCCTGGAAAACCTTCCGCGCTCGAGTCATGGTCCTCCGTGCGTACCTTAATTACTTCCTGGAATTACCCTGGACTTTGTGATCGCTCCTGGAAACTGAACTGCTACTCTCACGCTGGACGCCGAAGAGCGGCGTTCGGGTCTATACAAATCCCGGACCAAAAAGAAGAAGAAATCCCAGAAGGTTGCAAGTACACAACAGAAACAGGTGAGAAGGGGAGAGACTTGTGACAGATTGAGACGCCTTAAAAACGATACAGATTCAGAGATGTAAGCCGCCGTTCAAGACCTCATGCGAGGCATGCAGGAATTAACTACGTAGGTACAGAACCTCAAGGCAGAGAACGCAGCATTAAAACAGCTAGTTCTATCATGTGATTCCGCAACGAAAGAAAATGTAATATTGGGAGGAATAGTGGCCAAGTATGACTCTCCGCGCCTTCCTTGATTCGTGTTTAGTTCACTTCACTTTCAAACCCTACTACTTCTCCACTCCTAGAGCAAAGGTGGGTTTTATGATCTCACACCTCACTGGAAATGCATTGACTGGGGCAACCCCCCTAGTCAATACAAGCGACGCACTCCTGGATGACTATGATGGTTTTGTGAGAGCCCTTAAGGAAATGTTTGATCTCCCAGAGCAGGTGTATAGTGCTCAAGAGAGACTACTTGAGTTTCAACAAGGGTCCCAGGATATGCTCACCTATGTTAATTGTTTCAAACAACTTGTGAAAGAAGCAGACTGGTCTCCAGAAGCTAGTTTTACACTCTTCCGAAAGGGGCTGAACGAAGAAATAAAAGATGAGCTCGCTAGGGTGGCCCGCCCAAGCTCCTTCCAGGCTCTTATGGATCTACAGATAGATTTCCGAATCCAGGAAAGAAGAGGAAGTCTAAGGCAAGTTTCCAAAAGACCATCATGGAACATGCCCCTAGAACAGAGTGTACTGTTCCTTCTACCCCGGACCCAGAACCTATGCAACTAGGAGCCTTTTGTGGACCCATTACTCCTCAAGAAAGGATGCGACGAATCCATACTGGTCTGTGCATGTATTGCGCCTCCGATAAACATCTTGTGAGAGAATGTCCCATTGCTCCTCCACGGCGTTCGGGAAACGCCAGCTCCCGACCCTAGATGGAGCAGTGTCGGGAGAGAGATGTTTGCTCCACATCAATTCCATCCTTGAACTCTCCTGGACAAAATAACCTTGTGGTTCTTCAGGCCCTACTATCGCCTTCCAAGACAGAATCCTACCCCATCCTGGCATTGGTTGACTGCGGAGCTATGGGCGTATTTCTAGATCAAGATTGGGTCACTGTTCATAACATTCCACATGAAAGCCGAGTTACAATGCAACCAGTAGAGGCAATTGATGGAAGGCCTCTTTCCTCAGGACCCATTACCCTTCAGACTAAAGAGATTCTACTTTCCATCAATCACCATCAAGAGAGAATCAAATTTGACCTAATTAAATCAGCCCATTATCCAATGGTTCTTGGAATGCCCTGGCTGCAGAGGAACAATCCTTACATCAACTGGGCAGTCGGCTCACTGTTTCTTGGATCTGAATATTTTATGGCTCACTGCCTATCCCTGGATACCTTACCAAAGCCTTCTAGAGACTTTCAAAAGAACCAACAAAGTCCACTCACCGTTTCTAACATCATCCAGATTCCCAGGGCCTACCAAGCCTTTTCTGATGTTTTTTGACCACGATAGTTCAAGCTCTCCCTCCTCACAGGCCAGAGGATTGTGCCATCGATATCGAACCCACAGCTGTGATTCCTTTCGGCAGAATGTTTATATTATCTGAACCTGAAAAGAAGGCTCTCCGAGAATACCTGGATACCAACCTGGAAAATGGCACCATACGCCCATCCAAATCTCCAGTGGGTGCTTCATTGTTCTTCGTTCCAAAGAAAGATACCAAAGAACTCAGACCATGTCTGGACTACCATGGTCTAATCAGTGCACTCTCAAGGACTGTTATCCTCTACCCCTCATCTCGGATATCCTGGAAGCAGTCAGAGGTGCAGTAATCTTCACAAAATTAGACCTAAGGGGAGCTTACCATCTCATTTGTATAAAGGAAGGTGACGAATGGAAAACAGCCTTTAGAACTCCTTTCGGCCATTTTGAATATCTGGTCATGCCCTTTGGACTTGCTAATGCCCCAGCAGTTTTTCAACGTTTCATGGATAGGGTGTTCTCGGACATGCTGTTCCTCTTCGTTATCGTCTACCTGGATGACATCTTGATCTACTCCAAGGACCTTCTAAGGCATGAAGAGCATGTTAAGGCAGTTTTACAACGATTAGTGAACACAAACTCCTAGCTAAACCCGAGAAATGCCTGTTTCACGTCACTTCTGTTCATTACCTAGGATTTGTCCTTAGTCCAGAAGGAATTGGAATGGATCTTTAAAAAGGTAAAGGCCATACTATCTTGGCCGGCTCCCACATCCGTGAAACAGATTCAATCTTTCCTGGGACTTGCCAATTTTTACCGAAAGTTCATACCGTCCTTCTCTGAAATTGTTCAACCGATCATTGCTTTCTTGAAGAAAGATGCTCCATTTCTCTGGTCTACAGATCAAGACAAGGCATTCCAACAATTAAAGACAGAGTTTACTCAAGCCCCCATCCTGGCTCAACCCGATATTAACCGACCATTCCTAGTGGAGACGGATGCATCCAATTACGCCATAGGAGCAGTACTAAAACAGGAATTTGAGGACAAATTGGAACACCCCATTGCTCACCTTTCACGAACCCCGACGCCCAGTGAGACTCATTATTCCGTCTTGGAAAAGGAACTGCTAGCCATCCGCCAAGCCTTCACAGAATGGCGACATCTACTCCCGGGAGCTAGGCGTCCAGGTCCGTACGGTCATCGAAATCTTCAAGTTCTACAATCTTTGGAGTGTACGAACAGTCGTCAGGCCCGTTGGGCCGTCTTCTTTGCCCAGTATCAGTTCCACATCCATCATGTCCCTGGATCACAAAACATAATTGCCGATGCCCTTTCCAGACATCCTGACTATGAAAACTCTGTGGATCGGACCTTTCCAAAGATGTTTCCTCACACGATCTCTGTTGCCCAAGCACTCACCCTCCTGGAGAATATCCAAGGCCAAACTCGACTTTCGGACCTCTGGAAGGAGCACAAGCGAAATAACAGATGGAATCTCACAGCTAAGGACGGGTATCTATTCAAAGATAATCGCTAAGTCATTCCCACTCCTGGACTAAGACAAAGGATCACAAGGCTATGTCATGATACCTTACATTCAGGGCATCGTGGGATAACCAACACCCTCCATCTAGTACAAAGACAGTTTTGGTGGCCCAAGATGAAGGATGATATTAGGATCCATGTCCAAACATGCGCAGTTTGCAATCAGCACAAACACGATAATAAAAAGCCAGCCGGACTCCTACTCCATCCAGTCTTTCACATTTCTCTGTTAAAACCATACATTCAGTCATCCCGAACAGCTCCTAGATCTACCCCTGTTATTGTAAATAATCAACTGAAATACGAGGTTTCCAGGATTTGTGACTCAAGATATCGACGTGGTCAACTACAATATCTGGTTGAGTGGAAAGGGTACCCTTCCAGTGAGCGTACCTGGGAACCCGTGTCAAACATGAATGCTCCCAGATTGGTTCGACGATGTCATCTGATCCATCCGGGCAAACCCGGAGGAGCTGGTTTCCAGAGGAGGCAGAGGAGGCATACTGTCATGAACCGTCGTCTACGTCCTTTCTGGACCTCCTGGTCCCTGACTCGCAGGGGTTTGCATGCAGTTATCCTTCCAACATGGCCGCCCGGAACGGAATGCTCCGGATCAGTCTATGCGTTCCACGCTGCTCATCCTACAAAAGAGGCACGCCCCCGCGGCTCTGCGCGTCTCAACGCTACCGCTACCTGTAGTCGGACGTGCTTAGCCGGAGTTCGATCGGGGCTCTCGCTTGATTCCTTGTTCCCAGTTCCTTGAATCCCCTCCTGTTCCCTTCCCTCTCCAATCTCCGTGCCTCCGAGCGTACCTTAATTACTTCCTGGAATTACCCTGGACTTTGTGAACGCTCCTGGAAACTGAACCGCTACTCTCACGCTGGAAGGCGAAGAGCGGCGTTTGGGTCTATACAAATCCCGGACCGAAAAGAAGAAGAAATCCCAGAAGGTCGCAAGTACACAACAGAAACAGGTGAGAAGGGGAGAGACTTGTGACAAAGATGTGCTGCAACGTGGTGGGTTGCTTTTAGGGGAGCCAAGTGGGCAGCTGGGAGGGAGGCCCTGTGAGGCTAGGGAGGTGAGACCGCTCTGAAAGATCCTCCCTTAGGGTTGAGGCAAGTGAGACCTCACCAGGAGAGGCTTCCACTTTGGGGACAAGAACTCCCGTTCCTGTGAGGGACTCCCTGGGCCATCTACCATAGCCGCATACATGGGACTACCTGTTGGAACAAATATTGTGCCATCTTTACTGTTGGCTGAAGGCAAGGCAATAAGAAAATCCATTTGAAAAAGGAAAGGAAGATGTCTCTAACAAGAAACGTATATTTGACTGGGACGCATGATAGAGAAGGAAAAGAGCCCGTTACGCAGGGGAAGCCCCCTGACAAAATTGTGCTTTGTGGAGATGGAGCTAAGGCAAGTCACGGAGCACGCGACTTTCAACGAGGCAGAGAAAGCCAGTACGAGACACCGGAGACCAGGCATATGCAGATGCGAAAAAGGTATCGCGAGGAAGGAGAGAGGAATGAGCTATCCGGTGGTGGTGTGACCACAAATACAGCGTGATGGCACCTTAACAAGGATGTCAAGATCATTGGTATGGGAAGCATGGAAAGATTCCGACCACCAGCGCGAGTGCAGAGCAGTAACCTGACGAGGAAATGGGAACAGCAAACCAAACAGCGAGAGGAACGAGAAAGAAACCTGAGCGAAAGTCGAGCCCTGCCACCATCGACGGCATAGAGGGTCTTTATATGAGAGACACTCGTCCCAGTCCTAAGGACGAGATGCCAAGAGAGAAAGCAGTTAAGAAGAGAAGTGAGAAGCCTGTAATAGAGCGGTTTAAGCAACCCCGGTGGTGAACAAGCAGAGACTGGAAACACGTTCCCTGGGAGGAAGGGAAGACACCCTATGACCACAGAATTGAATACTGGAGCAAGTTTAACATATGAATATGTAATGAGAAACAGGGTATACAAATCTTGAATGAACACGATGAAAGAAGAGACATTGTAAAACAGAAGTTATCACAAAGAAAGCCTATAAAGGGGTCAAGATAAACCCACCTCAGGAAAACCTGAATGTAAAAAGAGGAAAGAGTCTACAAGTGATGACAAGAGTGTGAAAAAGTACCTGAAGGGGAGCTATTGTAAATATAGAATCACAGAAAATACGAAACCCAAGACTTTTCTTGAAGAACTACACCAATTGATCCCAAGGAATTATGTTGAGAAACATCTCTACAAGAGAGAAAGAATGTAAATAAAAAAACTATTGGAAGATAAAGAAAAGACCAAGCAAACATAAGATATTCTCTTGGTCTATTTAAGTTAGTTAAATATAGTTGTAGGGTCAGATATGATTGGTTATGATAGTTTATTTATAATGCGCTTAATACCCAGAGGTTTCTAAGCGTGGACCCGGGGATCGAACCTGTGATGCTGTGTGTCGTCTTGCTGCCAAGGCATGGACGTTGCCCCTTAGCTATCCCCCCAAGAGTTACTTTGGACTTCCTAACAAATGAGCAACTTTTGTTGCCTTAGATAGGTAGGCTATTCCCATTAGTGATCAGGAAAGTTAGGCCTTTTACTTATAAGTTTAATAAAGATATTGAATCATGTCCTCAGCGCGTCCGACTCGTTCTTCCGTCCTGCCAAAGAGCCCTATCAGGAGGGCATTTCCCACATTGATGTGAATACCATAGGTTCTTGCGCTATAGTCCAGATGTCCTGCATTGGGATGAAGGGTTTGATTTTGTGAAGGGTAGAGATATGGAGGCAGGCCATTAGGGCCTTCTTGGCTACATGTTTCTGGAAGGACAGGCTGCTGCAATGGTGAAGCTTAAAAATGTTGCTGAATCCGAGAGTTGCAGATCAAATCCTTCTAGACACATATCAGTGAGCCATTGTTGGACAAGTTTTTGTTTAGCGAGGGGACTGAGGAGGACAAATTCGGTGTGGGATGAGTTAAGTTTGAGGTAGACAGCCGATATCCAGGATTGGATGATGACTAGGTAGTCAGGAAGATGTCTGATAACCTGTGGGCTTTTGACCCTGAAGCAGTGGATGGGTATATATTGGGATCTTTGAGGAGTGTGCTCAGAGGCTGCATGTAAAGGTTAACAAGTATTGGTGAGAGGATGGAGCCTTGAGGACTCCATAGGAGACTGGGAGTTGATTAGAACACAACATGGTCATCTGGATGGCCCAATGTTTGCCTAGGAGGTAAACCAATTCAGGTCAATGCCGGAGACTCCAATCCCTTTGGCGAGGAGGGAATGGAGGATGTGGTGGTCAGTGGTGTTGAGGACAAGCTGGCATGAGTCGCTCTTATCCATGATGTGGAGGGCATCATCCATCACCTGTCTTGATATGATTGTTTATTTATATAGCACCTATACACAATGTGTTTCAAAGCGCTTCAAGGCAAGGGAGGGAACAAGGGAAAATACAACCACATTCTTTTAGGCCATGAACAATAAGGATGTGAAATTAACTATTGTACTCGGCCTGACGACATTTCAAATAGTGCAAGAGCTAAGACATAGATAAGGAAGGGAGTGGGAAGGAAATGGAAACAGACAGGTGACTACCGTACTAGGCCTGACAACATTTCTGGTAGAGCCGGAGAAAAACAAAAGGTGAGGGAGAGGGGTGCAGAAAGGGAGGGGAGGAACAAAACAAGCAACTATCATACTAGGCCTGACGACATTTCAGATAGTGCTGGAGGGGTGGTGGGGAGGAAAAAACAGTAATGGGAGGGTGGAGGAAACAGACGAGGTTGCTATCATATTAGGTCCAGGGACAATTCTGATACAGTAAGCCCATAGAAGAAAGTAAGGGGAGGAGATAGGAGAAAGGAGAAGGGAAAGGAGGAGAGAAAAGAGAGTAAGCAGTCAAAAAGAGAGGAGAAGCAAGAGTGGAGAGCGAATACAATTGCAGAAGTCAGTAGTAACACATAATGTTGCAAGCCAGGATACAAGATGAAGATGGGAACAGCATGATCCAGGGCTACCATGAGTACAAGATGCAAAGGAAGTCCAGCATGAGAGTTGAGAAGAGTGACGCACCGTGAATGAATGAAGTCCATAAAAGTCAAATCCAGCATTGGCTAAAAGACCGTGATGGTGAAGGAAGGCACCAGGTGGGCGGGGCTTGCTAAGTGGTGAAAAAGAGCAGCAGGCAGGAAGATACCAGGTGAGCGGGGCTTAGGCCAGGTGACCTAGATCCACTTGCACCTACTCCCCATCTGCAAAGGAAAAGAAGCTGGAGGGCTCCTTAAGTAGGGAAACGGAGCGGCAAGCAGGAAGGCTCCAGGTGGGCGTGGCTTGCTAAGTGGTGAAAAAGAGCAGCAAGCAGGAAGGCACCAGTTGGGCGGGGCTTGCTAAGTGGTGAAAAAGAGCGGCAGGCAGGAAGGCACCAGGTGGGCGGGTCTTAGGCCAGGTGACCTAGATCCACTTGCACCTGCTCCCCATCTGCAAAGAAAAGAAGCTGGAGGGCTCCTTAAGTAGGGAAACAGACCGGCAGGCACTTGGGTCAGGAACCCAGACTGATTGTGATTTAGGAGGAGTAGTTGTTAAATTCTGGCGAGTAGTTGTTTAGCAACTACTTTTCCCAAGATTTTGCAAATAAACCGGAGTCATGGTAAGGGGCCAGTAGTTAGCCAGGTCGCCTCGGTCTAGACCTGTATTTTTCAAAAATACATGGTTTGAGACCAGTATTGAGGGTGATGGGGAATTACCCTTCTGTGAGGGAGGCATTAATGATGCTGAGAAGTGCATTGAGCGCCAGGCCCATCAATTGTTTAATGATGGAGGCCAGAAAGATTTCATCAGAATAGGAAGCAGGTTTGAGGGAGGCAATTGTTTTTAGAAGGTCTGGGGGTGAGAGAGAGGGGCAGTGTGTGTGTGCTGGAGTGCAAAGGGGGAGGATGGAGGTGGCTGATTCGATGATCGGATTTTGTCTAATTTTTCTAATAAAAAAAGTTGATTCCATCACATTTTTCCTGAGTTGCTGGTACCTTAGGGTTGGTACAATGCTTTACTACAAGGATTTTTTTCTCCTTGGCGCAATTGTGGTGGACTAGTAAGCAGCTTTGGCCTCTGTAATCAGAATCCTATGATTGGCGCAGAGATTTGAGGTTGGTGAGATTTCCAGGGTTATGATTTTTGAGCCACTGTGCTCTGGCAGGATGCTTGTTGGAGCCGAGCTCAGGGGTCTACCAAGGGGTGGATGGTTTGGTCCTAGCACGCCTGTTTTTTTTAAGCGGGGCATGAGTGTCCACCAGTTTCATAGCAGAGTTGTTGAATAAGTATAGGAGTACATAGACATTCCCTGTGGTGGGGGAAGTCTGCGAAATGTGCTTCTAGCTTATTTACCAAGAAGGTTTTGAATGAGAGTTGGGGGGTGGGTGGGTGATTTAGCCTGACATTTGTGTGCAGTGGTCAAGTGGGTGATTGACAGTGGGATGGCAGATGGTCAGGCCAGTCAAGTTGGATAGGGTCTATGCAGGTGATGAGGGGGCATGATGCAAAGACTAAATCTACAGTTTTGCCTTTGTTGTCTGTGGGGGTGAGCACAATTTGCTTAAGGTCCATGGATCCGGTCAGTGCAAATAACAAAGCATGCTTCGAGTGCGGTTATCGGCGTGAGACTCAGCGACATTAAAATATCTGCAAGACAGTATTAGTGTGTGCTAATTTGGCAGAGTAGAGTACGGTGGAGATGTTGCCAATGAAAAATCCACTCTTGTGAGATGGTCTGTCAAAGATAAAGGGAATCTGGCAGGCGAGCGATTCAAACAAGCAGAGAGAGGATGATGAAGCATGACCAGTTACTCCAGAGGATGATTGCCACTCCACCTCCTGCCTTTCCTGGCCAGTCGGCATGTTGGTTGCAGTAGCCCGGGGGTAAGAGAACAATGAAAACATGGGAGGGGGTTGTATGTGAATCATGTTTCAGTGACAAAGAAGGCCGGAAGGTTCTTGTGCGAGATGAGGCTGATGATCTCTGTGGCATGAGCGACTGCTGAGTGAGCATTAATCAGCATGAGGGGGAGCGTGCATGTGGTCCGTGTGTGTTGGATGGGGCCAGGCCGATATTGATGAGGTTCGTAGGATAGCTTGGCCAGGGCTGCCTAGGGCGCCTGCCCATTTCAACTCTAGCGAGAGTGGGGATAGCTGTGGAGGGAGGAGACACATGGTGATGTCTTTTAGAGTAGTACTTTGTAGGTGAAATGCAGGATAGGGAGTCTGGACCATGGCCCCATTAGGTTCGAAAAGGAGCAAACAGTTGAAGTCCTTCTCTTCATTCATCCTTTGGGGAGGATGCTGGTGGTGAGGATGCCAAAGGAGGACTGGTGAAATAGGTGCTGAGAGGAGAAACTAATTGGCAGATCCTGGTGACATGACCAGCAGCCTCCTCAATGTCGTCTACCTGCAGCTGGCCTGGAAACCTAAAGTATCTGCCTGGAAGATGCAAGTTGGTGGGCGGAGCAACTGGGTGGCCGGGCCTGGTCACGTGACCAGCAGCCGCCTCAATGTTGTCTGTCTGGAGACATAAAGCAGCTGCCTGGAAGGTGTGAGAAATGGTGCTGGAAGGAGCAACTGGGTGGCAGGTTCCTCAATGCTTTCTGTAGCTAAGAGGACACATGGTGCAGGTCTTAAATTACGAACTGGGTCCAAATCCTGGTATCACAATTTAACCAAAGTGTAGGACCCTGGGAAAATCATTTAAATCGTATTGTGTCTTGCCTGCTAAATTTTCAAGAGTCTAGAAGTGAAGCAGTTTGGAGCTTTTGCTGTTTAATATGAATCCTCTTAAGGTTTGCTAGACTATAGAGTTCCTGCATATATAATGATAGTGACCATATACTGCACAACAAAAATTAAGTGGTCTCTTGACGTACCTATGAAAACTTCTTTTAACGTCACTACAAATGATGCACATGAGTATCAAAGACTGATGACACTCCTTATATTTTTTGTGATGTCACTTCTGATGAGAACATTATGTATGCAAATGAGGGGGGTCTGCGCGTATTTTGACACACAGGGTTTCAGAAATCCCTTAAGAGGCCCTCCAGGCAAATCTGCCAGGTCAGTCCTTTGTATGCATAACAATCCAAACTGTTTATTTTATTAGCTATGTATCTGTTAAAATCCCTATACCACTTATGTTACCATAAAAGTGGATGCTAGGGATAGAGGGGCACCAACGACGCTGTGCAGTGTGCGTGCATCCAAAATCTAAAGTGCCTGCGAAACCATTTTGTAAAGTTGGCCACCCTACGTGACACTCAAATGAGACATGCAGCTATGCCCCATGATCTAGGCTACAGTAAAATTAGACATGCCGCATCATTCTGCCATGGGTCGCTATATTGCTTCCAGACAACTGCAAAGTAAACAAAGTCTATTTGCAGAATCCTCGGGTCAGCAGGAAGTGACCCCCTATGAACAGAGACAGATTAAGATGGAGGATGACTGGGGAGCTGGTGTAGTTGGGTAGAAGTGAGGTGAGGCAGGGAGCGGGAGAATTTAGGTGAACAGCAACAGAGCTAAAAGTTAAGATGGGCAGGGGTAACAAGTGGGCAGATAGGGTGGGAGTTCAAGAAAAGGGAGAATTAGGAACAGGAATGGGTTGGGACAGGAGGCAGTATGTTGGAGAAGGGAGTGGGTTTCGAGTGAGGAGGTGCAGGTGAGAGTGAGGTAAGGGCTGATGCAGGGAGTGTGAGGTGGCAGGAGGTGAAAAGGAGTGGAGAAAGGTGGGGGCAGGAGTGAAGGCAGATGGGCAGAATATGGCACATACATAGATAAATCAACCCCATCCATAAACTTTAGTCACCCATCAACAGACCAAAATCCAGACCCTGTGGCTCATTTCGAGTTTGGCACTATTTTGCCCGGAAATACTGCCAAAGTCTTGACATTGTCACCCACAATCTGGCGAAATTGTCTAGATTATAGTGCCCATTCTAGAGGTCCAGGAGCCTAGAAGGACTCAGGGATTTTGAGGATTTACTATGGGCACTAAATCCATCCGTGATAAATCCTCAATTATTTGCTGGCAAAGAAGAGCAAATGGCTCTAGCATATGCTGGAGACATTGCTTCCTCTTCACAATCAACCTCAGATTTGCGGCATGGAAAAAGTGTCAATAATGGATTTACCCCAATGGCCCATTATATTTACCTAAGTATCTATTGAGGATGTACAGGAATACTGTGTGATACTGGGAATCTCTGTGCTGTACAGGAATACTGACTTGACATACACACGCCATTGCTGCGCACAAACTATGCGCTGCAATGAAGAGCTAGTTAAGTTTCAGGTTTATTTTAGAAATATGTATCTCATGGGTGTGACCTGTTCCAATACATCCATCCCATCTCCCACACCAGCATTTCAAGAGCCAGCGATATTTGATATGTGCTTGTATCTGCCCCAAATCTATGGTTCCTTCATAGTACCCAGGCTGCACATGTGATTGATTCTGCCCAGACCTACCAGCTTCAAAGAGTCCAAAGCGTCTCTCGATCACTCTGTAGGAAGAAACACCCCACTTCCATGCCTGCAGACAGCAAGCCGCTGTGCCCATTTACTATTTTCGGCACTAAAAGGAGCCCCTATTTGAAAGAGCCTGGGATGAGGTCAGGCCGGCTCCAGGGCCCCCAAGGCACCAGAGGCCATGAATGTGGGACCCAAGGGAGTGGGGGCATTGGGATGTGGGGGGTATTGGGATGTGGGGGGCATTTCGCTCTAAATGTGCAGCATGAACCTCAGAGTTGTTAGCATTCTGAGAGGCTGCACTGCAGGAGGCCCTGCCAGGATTTGTTTGCTTGCCCTGGACAATGATCTATGCCCCACACCCATGAAAGCACAAATGACCAGGGAGATGAAGGGCCAGTCACACCTCTAAGTGAGGTAGCACACCTACTCGAACAGGCTGTCTACAGCTAATTTCTCAAACCTAAAATGCGAACGTAGGCTTCTGTATTTAAAGTATGTTCATTTTTTGTGAGAATATAGCGTTTTTTCCCCATCATGCTTAATACAAATGCTTAACTATATCAAACAATAAATGACACAATGTCACTTGCACACAGATTTCTGCAGAAGGTGCATCAACTGGAGGCTGTAAAGGTGTCAAAGAAGAAAACGGACACAAAGGTGGCTTGGTGGTGGTTATAGACTTTTATTTGTGCATAAAGAGGCCCTCACTATCCATATCTTCGAAGAGGGATTTCCCTACCTCAACACTAATGGGTCTGTCAGAATGTCAGTCAAATCAAACTCCACCGTCCAGTGTCACAACCTACTTCTATCCCTCACACTACAACTAAAGGATAATCTAACAGAAAGTTCCTACTCCAGGAGAATGTCTCCCTTCTCCTGATGATCAGATAGTGTTTTAAAGGAATGTTCTCTTGCAACAAGAATGCCAGGAGGAATGACTCCCTTCCTTTGGATTGCGGGTTTCACACAGCCTTTAAATAAATTTCCACGTCCAGGAGAATGGCTCCCTTCTCTTGGTATTTCTTGGCACAGTTCACACTGTGACAAGGAAGCTCTCAATGTATGCTTATTTTACAATTGCTGGGGTCTCGGACCCATCTCTGGTGGTCAGTGGACTTGCCGTCACTGCGACAAGGAAACTCTCCTTGGATGCTTGGTTTTGTACTGGTTGGGGTCTTTAACCTATCTCTGGTGGTCATTGGGCTCATTGTCACCACTGCAACGTGGAAACTCTCTTCGGATACTGGGTATATAAGTGTTAGGGTCCCGACCTGTCTATCTTCCACCCCTGTGAACCACCCCCCCCGGATCTCTCGCACCTCCTGTTACAGTCTGAGGGATTTCGACACAGGTTCTTCTCTCTGATGCATCAGGCTTCTGTCCGGTTTCCACAGCACTGCAGCACCTCCGCGTTCTGATATGCTGCTCGGCTCTTCTCTCCTGCTTCGCATTCAGGTCTACATCAGCTCAGCTGCACCCATCGGGAACTTCTTCGGCTCTGGTCTGTCCACAGTGTTTGAAACTCCCACTGGTTTCTGCCCTGTTGCCTCGCCTGGCTGGGTTTGACAACAAGGTAAGTCCTTCCATTTTTATAGTTTTCCTCTTTGGAGAATTACACAAGTCTTTTGTCTGTTTTACTGATGCGATCTCTATGCCTCCTCAGGGCTTCCTCATACTTGTACTACTGGGCCATTACAAGTTATAATATAGCATTTGATTACAGTAAGGTGTATCTGGTGATGTACTGGTATGCTGGATGATGGGGTTATTAAGGGAATGAGGTGGTTGGGGCCCAGAATAAACATCCTCCTCCCCAAGAGGGGAGCCCTCCCCTGGAAGGACCTCCCAAATGTTACCACCCCTAGGGGAATATTTGTTAGTGGGTGCACCTCCCTAGCCTTAAAGGGAAGGGCTTTCCCATGTGAAGAATTGACGTTATTCGAACCTTCATCATAGTGCCCTTACAAATGACATTAAAGAAATATATATTCCTACGTCCGTCCCCTTTCCTCCATACTTATAGGACATTCCTCCGTCCTGTGGGACGGGACCGGAGCACTTTGTAAAAAGCATCACATTTTTCAAAAATGTGTCCCTCTTTTTACAGGGGGTACCACACACAGCCGTAACCCCACCCTCCTTAGCTTCGCCCAGTGCATCGCCCACCAGTCCTTTTCTTCGCTCGATCGGGACTGGACGCACTTACATTTTTGGAAGATTTTTTCCTTCCAGTGTCCTCCTCTCCTGCTCCGGCTTAGCGGTCGTGTGGCAGTCCGTCTATGCTGTTTCAGTTAGACTTTCCCGTTTGTTTTTCCTGTGAGCGACGCTTCGCTAGGGTGGATCCCCAACTTCTTTGTTTAGAGTGTTTGTCTGGACCACCGGTGGGACTCGTGTTTTTACTGTGATTCCCTTTCGGTCCAGGCGCTTCAACGTAGTTTAGAGCGGTGGGAGGAGGTGTTTCAGTGCACTCCCCCTACGCACATTCAAACTTTCTTCGACGGGAAGAAGAAACGCCCGGTGAGTTCTTTACTTTTTAGGGCACCCCAACCAGGGGACTCCTTCCCGGGGTCTTCCCGGTCCGGGAGGGGCATCAAAAGCTCTGTTACCGGGGCTTGCCCTGAGGTGCCTTCCAGGCCTAAAAAGTGTACCAGAGTTTTCTCAGAGGGCCTCCGTAATGGGCCTATTGACACCGGATTACAATCCGAGGCCCCTCCTGTGGGGGCTGTTTGTAGGCCCAGTTCTACTGAGGTGGCGGGTACCAGAGCTTGCTTCGAGGTCTCCTTGACTGGAGCTTCCCGTAAAGACCCTGGGGTATGCCCTGAGGCCTCTGTCGAGGTTTTCTGTACCAAACTAAAGTTAAAGGCCCTTCGCGAAGAGGCTTTTACCGGGCTCGGGTCTGAGGTCCCTCGTTTGGAGGCTAAGGTGACCGACCGTTCTGAGAGGTCTGTTAAGGTCTTGTCGGTGAGGTGTACACCTCATCGTTCCCGCTCAAGCATGTGACGCCAGTTCTGTTGAGGGGGCATGGAGTGAGGTCTCTGACCGGAATTCCTCTGTTACCGGCATTGCCGAGGTCCTTCCATTGAAGGCTATTCTGACTGATAGCATGTCTCAAAAACATTCTAGGCCTGGCAGTACCCGGTTCGGCCGAGGTTCCTTGTGTCAAGGCTAAGATGAAGAGCCCTGAACCATCTGTGGAGACCCCTGTCTCACTTTCACACGTGTCGCAGTTCTCCTCAGGTGCTGACAAAATGGTGGCTACTCTCACCAAGACTACGGCGGCCCTTTTGGATACCTCCCTTACATCTACACCATTGGCGCTGGGTGTGGGGAGTGGCATTTCAGGTGAACATAGTTTTCCTTGTGCGCATCCCTTTCATTTTTTGACTGGAACGCTGGGAAGCCCCTACCGCACAACGTCTCGCTCCCTGCAGCATCTGCGCCTTTGATCTATGTTGATAACAGCAGAGAAGGGCCCTCTTGGCAACCCTCTCCCTTGTGTCTATGGAGTTACTCCGCTCATGAGAGGTCTCCTCCAGTCGCCCCTAAATCGTCAGCAGAGGATGCTTTTTTCGGCAAATTTCAAAAGCTAATGCGCTCTGACCCCATTAAGGAGTATTTTCGGGGCTTGTTTAGGGAGATATGCCCTCATGCGCCGTCGGTCCCAGTTGTGGCACCAGTGATTCCGCCAGCACCGCCTCTACCGGCACTCCCTCCCTTGCCTCCATGGTCTCCAGTGGACAAATCTCCAGCAGTGCCAGATGTTGCGCAGCTTGATCCGGATGTGTCGGATGACGCATAGGGGGATCAGGACAGCGAGGACCAGCCCCGCTCCGTTAGAGCCTTTCACGACCGGGTGCTGGACATGATGTGTCTTTTGGATATTCCAGTACCTGAGGCCCCCGTTCCGCAGCAGGGGGTGCTTTCTGGGGCATTCACCTTGTCTCCTTTGGAGCGCACCGGTTTGTTCTTGCAAAAGGATATTTTAGCCGAGGTCCGTAAAATGTGGGAGAAAGCACACTCTGGACTGTTTGTTAACAAAAAGATTGACGCTCGTTATAGGCTCCATTCTTCGGAAGAAGTGGCCATTCTTCGGAAGAAGTGCCCGCACCTTTCCTCCATGGTGGTGGCTGCTGCTACATTACAATCCAGACCCACTTCATTGTCTTCTACAGCTGCAATGCAGGTTCTGGCCAAAGAGGATAAGCTTCTTGACTCTTTGGGGAAGAAGATTTTCGCTAATTCAGCCCTGCAGTTACGTCAAGCTAACGCGGAACTGGTATTAGCGGGGGCGAATATGAAAATGTGGAAAGGTCTGTCAGAGTTTGAGGAATTCATTCCCGCTAATAAACTAGAGGATTTTAAAGCAGGATTGTCAGATGCCAGGGTCCTGGCACAGGACATGCTGGAGGCCGCGGGGCCTTATGCTTGGCGTGGACACTTCTTGTCAGGCTTGGCTGCGCGCTACCAAGTTCTCTAAAGAGGTGCAGGATAAAGTTCTGGACCTGCCTTTTGATGGCAAGGCGCTTTTTCACTCAACAACAGATGTTGAACTAAGACTAAGGACAGCACCCAGACCAGCAGGTCCTTGTCTGTCTTGGTGAAACTGCCTTTCAGGGTTCAGAGAACATCTTCGCAGCCTCAATCTTCCTCTGGTTTTAGGGAATTTCTGGATCGGAAGTCCCGCAGGGTCGATACTCCATCAGGAAATTGCCGTCAACGGCAACAACGGGGCAGGTTTTTCTCCCGTTCCTCAGCCTCCTCTTCTGGTTCAGGTGGCGCTGCCACCGATAAACCAACTAAATGAAGTTTCTCTGCGCTCGCACGAGACCCCAGTGGGAGGGCGCATTGCGTCTCACTGGGAGGCGTGGCAGGCCATCACTGAGAACCAGTGGGTCTCGTCAGTCGATCGGGCGGGCTTCCGCTTGCCCCTTCCCCCTACTCCACCCTTCAATCCCTCCTTCCAGCAGTCGGGGTCACCCTCCCTCAGAGCCGAGATACAGAAGTTGCTGGATCTCAGGGCAGTGGAACCAGTTCCCCTAGGGGAGCGAGGGGAGGGCTTCTACTCCCGGCTGTTTATGGTGCCAAAACCCAACCAGGCAGGCCTGCGCACCATCCTAGACCTATCGCAGTTCAATCTCTCTGTACCCCAAGAGAAATTCAAGAAGACCACACCTTGTCAGATAAAGTCCTCTTTACAGAAGGGCGATTGGCTCAGGGTGGTGGACCTTCAGGATGCTTATATGCATATTCTGATTTAGAGTCCGCATCGGAAATACCTATGGTTTTTCCGTGGGGGAGGAGCATTTCTCCATCAGTGCTCCCGTTTGGCCTCAGCTCGGCACCACGTGTCTGTATGAGGATGATGTCGGTTATCGCAGCTCATCTTCGGCTTCAGGGTATCCATGTGTATACGTATTTGGACGAATGGCTGCTGCGCAGTCCTTGTCCTCAATCAGCCTTGAGCAACCTTCAGTTTCTCCTCCAGCTCCTGTTCCATCTTGGGCTGTCGGTGAACTGGCGGAAATCCTCCACGACAGTCTCTCAGTACCCGATTTCTCCCTGGGTTTTTGGTGGAATACGATCGACTACAGAGTGTATCTGACCGGGGACAGAATGGCGGCTCTGTTGGCCATGTGTCAGGTGTTTGCGCAGTCAGAGATCATGTCGGCCTGGTGGTTCCAGAGGCTTCTGGGCCTCATGTGTGCTGGCTCTTCCTCTTGCTCGTCTCAAGATGAGGCGAACACAGATGGCTCTGCGGAGTTCCTGGCGCCAAGCAGTGGACCGAGACTCCAAAATGATTCCTGTTCCAGCTTTCATGAGAGCGGACCTTGTGTGGTGGTCATCTCTCAGAAATTTACGGTGGGCACGGCCTTTCAGGACCCCGGCCCGCTAGTGACAATCATGACAGACTCTTCCCTTCTGGGGTGGGATGCGACGTTGGACCTTCTTCAGGTCTCCGATCTCTGGTCACCGCAGGACAAACTGCTTCATATAAATCACTTGGAGCTCCTGGCGATCTTCCTGGCGCTCAAAGCGTTCCGGCCTGTCATTGTCAACAAAGTAGTTTGGATCCGCATGGACAAGGTGGTGTCCATGTTTTATATCAACAAGCAAGGGGGTACCAAGTCCCCTCCTCTTGTGGATCTTGCCATTCAGATATGGGATTGGGCGGTTCAGCATGGCATCTGGCTGGTGGCAGTGCACATCCAGGGTCAGCTGAATGTTACTGCGGATGCCCTCAGCCGACGTACAATGGTCAGCTACGAGTGGGAACGGAACTCAGAGGTCCTCTTGCAAATCTTCCAGTGTTGGGGCACTCCAGAAGTGGACCTCTTTGCAATGACGTCAAACAGGAAACTTCCCCTGTATGCCTCCAGGACGGGCTGGGAACCTCCTCTCTGGGGGATGCCCTCGAAATTCCCTGGCTAAACATGAGAGCCTATGCTTTCCCGCCTCTGCCTCTGATTCATCCGACACTGTGCATGCTGAGGAGCACAATGAACTGTTCTCTTCTGCTCATAGCACCGTGGTGGCTGGCCAGGTTTTGGTTTTCAGAGCTTCAGCATCTGTCGGTGTGCGCACCAATCAGGCTTCTGTTGGTTCCCGACCTGTTTCACCAGAGAGATCGGCAGCTGTGGCATCCCTCCCCACAATCATTCAGCTTGGCGGCATGGTGCCCGAGTTCAGATCTTTAGAATACCTCAACTTGTCCACTGATAACATGCGTATTATTCAGGCGGCCAGGAAGCCCTCGACGAGATCTCATTACAGGAGCAAATGGCTTTGGTTCTGCCACTGGTGCTTAGCCAAACAGCTGGACCCCAGGGGTGCTACAATCGACATGGTGCTGTCCTTTGTCTCTCATCTAGCAGAGTCGGGCATCCATGTCTTGACATGCAGGACTTATCTTTCGGCTGTTGCTGCATACCTATCCACGGATCACTGCTCTTTTTCACTGGCAAACCCAGTGGTTAAAAGGCACTTTGCGGGTCTCATGCGTCTTTACCCTCCTGTTTGCAAACCACATCCGACGTGGGATCTGAATATGGTCCTTGCGGCCTTGTACCATAAGCCCTTTGAGCCAATGGCTACTGTAGATCTTAAGCACCTTTCGTGGAAAGTGTCCTTCTTGGTCGCTGTAAAAGTGTCCTTCTTGGTCGCTGTGACTTCGGCAAGACGTGCGAGTGAGCTCCAGGCCTTGTCGGTAGAGCATCCCTTTCTGGTTTTTCATAAGGATAAGGTTGCCCAGAGGACGAATCCTTCTTTCCTTCCAAAGGGGTCTCTGATTTTCATCTGAATCAGTCAATATCCTTGCCTGTCTTCTTTACAAACCTAGCCTCAGAGGCTGAGAGGGTTTTGCATTGCCTGGACTTTAGAAGAGCTCTTAAGTTCTATCTGGACAGAACATCTGAATTTAGGAGTTCTTCTCAACTGTTGGTGACCTTCGGTAATCCGCAGGGTAAACAGGCCTCCAAAGCGACTATTTCCAGATGGATCGCTGCCTGTATTATGGAGTCTTACGCTGTCAAGGTCTTCAACCTCCAAAAGGGGTTCATGCACATCTGGTATGGGGAAAGGCAGCTGCTGTTGCCTTTCAAAAGTATGTCCCCTGGGAGACCATCGCGAAAGCGGCTACCTATTCCTCTCCATCTGCCTTTTGTAAACACTACTGTTTGGATCCGAGCTCCAGGTCTGATGCTCAGTTTGGCCAGGCTGTGCTTAAAAACCTTTTATCAGTAAGGAGTTTTCCATCCACCTGTAATTCCTGTGAGGAGTGCTTGGGAATCTCCCATAAGTATGGAGGAAAGGGGACGGGACGTAGGAGTATGATAAGGTTACTCACCGTAGTGACCACCTTACTCCTAGTCCATAGTCCCCTTTACTCCATATGCCCACCCGCCGTCCCCTCTAATAAGGTTCCTCTGTTATTGCTCAAAGGCAATAGTAAAGGACTGATGGGAGATGCGCTGGGCGGGGTTACGGCCGTGTGCGGTACCCCGCGTAAAAAGAGAGGAAGGACACATTTTTGAAAAATGTGATGCTTGTTACAAAGTGCTCCGGTCCCGTCCAACAGGACGGAGGAATGTCCCATAAGTATGGAGGAAAGGGTACTATGGACTAGGAGTAAGGTGGTCACTACGGTGAGTAACCTTTATTATTCTTCTGCATTAACAACTTAAGTATAAGTGAAAAGAATAAGGTTGGAAGAAACAAAAATGTAATTAATTCTGGAGGGAAGAGTAATAAAATCAAAAAGTGATAGATGCAAGGATTTTAATTAAACATTACCACGATCATTGCACTGCACAGCATTCCATGACATACTTCTTTAGTATGTCTGTGCCATTACAGAAGGGGGCAAGCCATTAGCAAATGACTCTTGGTTCTGTCACCAAAAGGTGCAGTTCAGTCTCAACTACAGGGCCACGTAGTGGAACACACTGGAACACAAGCAACCACAGGCATTTTCAGGCCTTGTAGTCTCGCAGTTTAGGCAGGGCTGCTCACATTAGTGGCAGGGCTAAGGCTGATTTGCAGACAATGGTATGGAAGGCTGACCAGAGCAATGCCGGTGGTTGTGATTGATTTGAAGACTTACATCCATCCTTTTTTTTAGTTTTGCCTACTAGGGGTAAGCCAGAACTCTTGCAGTGGAACATAGATCGGATGGAGACAGGGGGAGGAAGCCAGATGGTATCAACAATTCCAGTGGCCATGGTAGATCTTACAATTAGCTATAAGGTCCTGGGTGAAAATGAAGAACTGGATTGACCAGCTGCAGGTCAGTCCAATGATATATCTGGAACAGGTGGCATATTGGGGCAAAATCCCTTCTTTAACGAACGGGTGCCCCCTCAGACACCTGTGTCTTTTTTTTATCCAGGAACATTGCAGGTGCTGTGCCCAAGCTTTCGCAGAGGGAGACAGCTGCTGCCCTGAGGGAATATGATATGATCCTCCAGGAGACTTGGGCACTTTCCCCATTATGCTTTGATGGCTATGTTTCAGTATGTGTCCCAGCTGAGAAAGGTAGACGTGGGCGATGTTTTGGTGGTCTGGCAATCTTGGTGAAGGCGTCCCTAGCCTTAATGCTAATGGTGAGAGAAACTAAGAATGGGAATGTGCAATGTATCACTGCACGCCCTGTTGGTGGCCGCCCTTTATTTTTGGTCAATTTCTATAACAGTCCACATATTGCTAACCAAGGGTGCCCAGGGGCGTTGAGAGATTTGATCGAAGCATATGGTATCGCTAATGGGAACCGGGGCTCATTGCTAATCTTGGGCTGCGACTTTAATGCGAAACTAGGGCCGGGGGTGCCGTTAGTGAATCTAGACCCTGGTGAAGACTTTGTTCATGGGGTAACTCCTGCACAAATGGTGGATGAAAGAATGTGTGCAAGGGGACTGCAGTTTTGTGAGTGGTTTTTAGAGTTGCGGGTCCAGTCTTTGAATGGCCGTGTAGAACGGATCGGCCCAGGAAGCCAACCTTTGTTGGTACACAAGGATCCTCTACGATCGATTACTTTTGTCCTCACCTAAGAGATTGGCATCTAATTAAGGAGTTCGAGGTCCCCAAGAATCTATGTACTGACCATCACGCATTGAGGCTGGTCTTGGGAACTGATTCACTGGTGGTTCCAATTGTTAATTTTCCACAATTGGACCACTGTGGCCTCAATCCCCTGTGTAAACAGAGAATAAAATAGGCTAAGCTGGATCCTCTGGATACGCAGTCTTCCATTTGTAAAGCGAACAGAGAGGAATTTACTTCTAGCCTTTCAAACGGATACCCTCCAGGTTCTTTAATCTCTGCATCACAAATCATTTGGGACACTATGTCTAATATCTTCCAAAAGGATTTTAAAACTGGTAGAAAGAATCCGGAAACCTGGTTTGATGCATCGTGTCCGTCAGCACAGAAAAACCTTAAAGGTATTCTGGCTGCAAAAGACAGTACCCGACGGGACATAATTGCTGCTCGGGCGCACTATAAAAGCGCCCTTGTTAAAAGGAAGAGCCACCTAGAAGAGCAAGCCTGGGAGGAACGTCTTCAGGCTGTACAATCACGAGAATCCAAAAAATTCTGGGAATTTGTGGCCAATGGGTCCCCCCCCATAAAAGAACAAAAACTTGTAAAGAGAATACTGTAAGCGCACTGGCATGGTCCAATCATTTTAGCACTTTATATAAAGGTCTTCCCTCCCCTAGTTCTAATGGACCACGTGGTTCTCTCTTGCGCCTAACCATTAAAGAGGTAGCGTTGGCTATAAACAAGCAACTCTTAACCATGCCCCCAGACCGGATGCCATTCCCGCTGATATTTTTTGGAATGAGGTGGATCTGTGGACCCCATTATTAACTAAGTGCTTTAATGCATACTTAGAACTGGGCACCTACCCGGTAACAAGGAGACCGTCAATAATTTTCCCTATTTTCAAGAAGGGTGACCCTGGTAGCCCTCTTTCCTATTGCCCGATCTCCCTTTTGGACACTTCAGTCAAAATCTTTCGTAGGGCGGTCTTGGCATGGCTCGAACAATGGATCTCTGATTCTGGGGTACTTACAGAGACCCAATACGGTTTTCGTCCGGGCTTGGGAACCAGGGATCAGGCCCTGAACTTGTACCTGGTGGGTGCTACATCTATATATGTGAGGGGTGAGCCATTATATTTGGCTTTTATGGACCTGAGCACCGCATTTGATAAAGTGTACAGGGCAATGATCTGGGCTGTGCTTAGGTCCATGGGCTGTCCGGAGGATCTGGTCAAGGTAAGGTGCTCCAAATAATCCATGAAAACACATCATCCTGTGTGAGATTTGGTGACCAGTGACAGTGTACAGCTTTCTTTGAGACCTTTTTGGGTGTTCGCCAGGGTTGTGTTGTGGCACCTGCACTATTTGCTTTGTACACAAATGGCGTCTATCAGGCACTTGTTAATTCGAACGCTGATTTCATCAGGATAGGAGGTGTCCCCCTTCCTGTCCTAGGTTATGCTGACGGTATGGTTATCGTAGCTCGTAACCCCATAGCCTTACAATGCCCGGTGGAGGTTTATACTCAATTCATGGCTACTCACAAGCTGTCGGTGAACTCCCAAAAATCAGCTGTTATGGCTTGCAGGAGCACAGGCATCAGACATCTTAAGATGCGGAGGATCTGGAGTGGTTGAGAACCTATTCTAAGGGTCACTAGCTTTGCATGTTTCACTGAGAACTGGGGAGGGTTTGGCCATGTGGATAAACAATGCATGAGGATGAGGCAGGCATTGGGGGGCCTGTCACGTTTTCAAAATGATTGTCTAGGGCATCCACTCAAGCTAATCCTTGAAGTCTACAGAGCACAAACTAAAACTGCCACTGACTACGGGGCCGCACTGTGGGACAAGGAAAAGATTCCAAGTATTGAAAATGTGGAGAATACTTTTCTTAAAAAACTACTTGGGCTACCGCAGTCTGCGCCAAATTATGGCACCCATTTGGAACTTGGGTGCCCTCACATTGCTGATGAGTGGTTATTGGCCCGTCGCGCACTGGCTGGCATTATGGTCAAACCAGAAAGCCAATCCCTCACATAACAGCACTGGTGAGAAGTTCAGCTGCAAAAAAATACTGTGGTTCATTTACATCCAGAGATGTATCAGTCAGTTAAACTGTGCTAGCCTCATTTGTCCTCCAACTTTTTTTGACTCTGTGTGTTGTAAGGGTCATAAGCAACTGTTCAAATCCATCCTTGAGTCAAACAGAGAGTCCTCTGCCTTAGACACTCCTGCAAACAGAAGGTACATTGTTCTAACTATTGCAGACACCATTCAGCCGTATTTGCTACATAGTAATAAACCCTATGACCGTTGGGCCCTCACACAAGCCAGATTTGACTGTTTATGGCTTGGGGCCCGAAGAAAAAACTGGTCTCACAATGTACAATCTTTGGCTTGCCCCTGCAATTAGTGCCCTGCGGAACACCTTTTGCATTTTGTGCGGTTTTGCCCAACATATACAGACTTAAGGAGGAAAACACTCTTGCCTTTACTGAAGTCTCCTGGAATGTCTCAAGATAGGCCTGCCCTACGCTATCTACTCTCAGCTGCCACGCTGCCTGTGGCTCAGTGGACTATTTGAGAAAGGCCTGGCACCGACCAAAATTATTTCCCAAAACTTGACTGAACATTGATAATCCAATGACTATTCTGGTCCCCTTTCGTTGGATATTAATTGGTACACACACATGCACTTTTTAACTTTTTTTATCCTATGCAATGTCTTTTTATCTCTGTGTTATGCATTTTTACACTATTGTATTTTATATTGTATTGGTTGTTTATAGAAAATCTGTTTCCGAATAAACGTATTGATTGACAGGATGTGAGGGGAAACACCCCTCCTCCATGCGGGTTTGGTCATTTACCCACCCAATGACTAGCCATGGCTAGGTGAATGCCTATGGCATTACTACCAACTACCTGCCCCTCACTGCCAAAATGTACCCTTTGGGAACCCTTTGAGCAAGCTCCAACACAAAGTAACATCAATCTCTGTGCTGTATAGGACTTGGCAGCGTTATACCTAAGCATTTTATTAGGGTTTTATTACTTAAGTGCCTTTGTAAATGAGCTCCTGGTGTGATAAAGATCTGTGTGTGTCTCTTCGGCCAGCGGATTTTATAAGCACTATGTCGATGCCTCCGTTCCTTGCACAGGAATCCTGTCTAAAACAAGCAAATGCAAAGCCAGCAGTTTTGGCTTGTGTAGAGGTATTAGATAAGACATTTGCCAGGCAATGACATCATGATATGATATGATAAGGCATTTGTAACGCGCCTATACACAAGTGTTTCAAGGCGTGACGAGGCAGGGGGGGAACAAGGGGAGACCGACAACAATCTTACTAGGCCAGGTGTCATTCAGATCGCGCAAGTGCAAGGGTAGAGGGGAAGGGGAAAGGGAGAGGGGAAAGTGCAGTACAGGGTTATTAGCATACAGCATAAATAACAAGGGCCAGCTGGTGGCAAGTGCGAGGTAAGTGCAGACAAGTGCTGGGAAGGGGGGCTGTATGGATACAGACACAGTCCCGTAGAGCAGGGGTTGCCGTGGAGGCAGTGCAGGTGAGAGTGGCTGGGCCGAGAACAGTGAATGGCCCAGTTGCAGATTCAGTGCAGTTTCAGTAATATTAGCAGGGGAGAGGGGGAGAGAAAGCGGAGGCAAAGAGGAAGGTTTTGAGGTGCTTCCGGAACCGGAGATGGTTCTCCTCAAGTTTCAGGGAGGTAGGAAGGCTATTCCAGAGGGAGGCCCCTGCAGTGGAAAGAGATCTGCCCCCAACTTGTTGTTTAGAGAAGCGGCTGACCCTGAGGAAGTTGGAGGCGGATGTGCGAAGAGCTCGAGAAGGAAGATATTTAGGAAGAGAGAGTTGAAGGTATTTTGGCCCAAGGCCCCAGACGGCCCAGGTACTTGCATTGTTCCCATTTTATGGCCAGGTGATACCCTTGTGGCAGAGCCTGGCAAAAGCCTATCCATGCCTAATCAAAAGCCAAAGCTGTTGGCCTTGGCAATGCATGTTGGTTTCAGTTTGTCTACCGAAGTGAAAGCGCATGGGCTCAGATGTAGGTTCTTCATTTGCTATGCCTAGGGAATTAAGATGGTGCTCACCGAGTTGGTCCAACAAGACCCTACCTGAAAATGACAACACTAGGATGGCAAGTATGGACCAGTTTCAGATCATCTTCTCCTGAGTACTTGCCAGTCGAGTTCCGATCTAAATAGAATGCACCTTTGTCTGTGTGAACGCCTAGCCTGAACTGCCAGAACTTTTCATGATTCAAACTGAATTGATAACCTCATACCGTTTGAGTAATTTAACAGAGTTTGCATGTAAACAAAATACATCAAGTGTATGGTCGGTCTTGTTTTTAAAGTATGATGTAAATCCTGGGTGCTGGGTGTTTGGGCAGTACCGGAAATAGAAATGATTTGCCATTTGCTGTGGGACCCCACCAGTGATGAGGAGGGGAGCAGTTTGGGAGGACTGCCCCCTCTCACCCACTACACATTTGCCTCTAAGAAGAGTGAAGTGTTTTCTTTAATGTTGCGGGCAACGTATAAAAGGTGTACATCTTTTAAAACTAAAAAGCAGTATTTCAAAATGTCCTAAAGAGTGCAATCAGAGGTGAATTTTACATTTGGACAAGAGGCTAATGGCCATCCCCCCTGCTCTGTCTCTCTCCTCTCAAACACAAACAGCCAGGATTGCTGTCACACTCACCTGTCTCTCTGCAGGAACGATGGATGAGCCTCCCTTGACCCCCGAGTTCTCACTTCCCCTGTTTTCACTCGGAGGGATTCCTGTCAAATACAAGGTAAACACTCAGACCTGAATTCACCTTATTCCCCTGGGCCCTTCCCTTTACTTTAGGGTGTACTGTGATGTCCCCTAAGGGCTTACCTTGATCTTTAGTAAGGTGTGCACTCCATCCTGCATCCGCAGGGGTGCGATTCGCTCATATGGATGATGCCAATGTCTGTTGGCTGAGTTCAGATGCCACACGCTGTTATATGCCTTCACAGCGAGGCCGAGTGTTCAAGGCGCCAGTTTCTTCACTGGCTAAAAAGTCTTTTCCAAGTGAAAGTGTTCAGTGTCCTCAATTGTTTGTATTGTCCTTGTTTGCCTAGGTATTTTGTGGGTGAGTAGCGCTGCGTGCTGAAGTCAGCTGCTGGTAGGTAAGCGCAGCGCCTTAAATTCGAGTGCTCCTGGTAAGGTCTCCTTTTTCTTCCCTTGCAGGAGTGGATTAAGTGATATTAGCGCCTCGAGTCCGGGTTCAGCGCTACTGAAGACTTTGTGGTCTGGTAAGTTTGCAAGGAGATAATGGTATATACTGCATTATTAGGGCGAGCACAATGACTAATGTCTCTTCTTTCTTTTGCTAGAGGTTTCTGAGCTCGCACATCTGACCTGGATACCAGTGTTGCAGGAAGATTTGGTGAGTATGTGCAGCGTTATTGCAGTGCGCGGGCTAACGGTGTTCTTCTTTGTTCTTACAGATGCTGGTGTTGAAGTCCCCTCTTGACCGGAGATAGCCGCGGCGTGGAAAAAACACGGAGTTACCTGTAAGCTGAAGCAGAATGATCCGAAGCAGGTAAGCGGAAGCAGGATGATCCGGAGCAGGTAAGCTGAAGCAGGATGATCCAGAGCAGGTAAGCTGAAGCAGGATGATCCGGAGCAGGTAAGCAGAAGCTGGCTGATCCAGAGCACGGCAAGTGTGTTGCTGATGCAGCTCACAGTAAGCAACTCGAAGCACTGGAGGTTTCTTGGGTGTGGCTTATATAGCCAGCCACACCCAAACACTAGAGAGCTCATGGATTGTCATGCACTTCCTGTTTGGCAACAGTAAGTGGTAACCAGGAAGTTACTACAAACACTAGGAAGGAAGAAAAATATGTATCTGCTATGGGTTCTTTGTGTGCCTATGCCAGGCCTGCCAAGCCTCCACCCAGCTGCTCCAACTATTTTCCTGATACCCAGGACAGTCTTCCCCCTCAAGACCCCTCCCAATGGTGTGTATGAGGGCTTTGGTTTCTCAGGATGGTTCCGATGGAATTTTCGCACCAATCGAGGGGCATGCACGTGTGTGCTGGGTTCCCATGATCTTTCCTGGGGTACGTACCCTTTCCAGTCAATCAAATAATACAGGTTCTTTCATACTAGTTTGGAATCTAATATGTTCTTTACTTCATATTCTGGTGCTTCTTCACCCACTTGTATGGGTGCAGGAGGTGTGGAAGTTCGGGTTCCTGGGTGTGCTGGTTTTAATAGTGATACATGAAATACGGGATGTATACGCATATGTTGAGGTAACGCCAGTCTCATGGCTGCTGGATTAATAACTTTTTCAATCGTATACAGGCCGATGTATCTAGGCTGACATTTTTTGGGACCCTTTAAAGCAATGTGTCTAGTTGCCAGCCAGACCGAGTCTCCCACCTGATAATCCGGGGCTTCTCGTCAATGGCGATCAGCGTTTCTGTTCTGTGTTCTTTGGCTTGCTGTAGGTTCCTGCTGGCTTCTCTGGCTGCTTTCATGATACTGGCATGCAGATTCTTTACTGCAGGCATTTCAATATTTTCTGGCGGATCGTAGACCGACGTTCTGGGGTTTCGACCATATATAGTAAAGAAGGGTGTTGCTTGAGTTGATGAACGTGTTGAATTGTTGTAGGCATACTCTGCCATCCATAGTATTTCTGTCCAGCTTTGGCCTGTTTGGTGTAAGAGACATGTATAACAAGAATGCCACTGAAAACAGCTACCCGCCTCTACACATGCTGGGTGTACCTGGTTGCACTAAGTGTTGACAGTCATATTGGTCAAAATGATCCAAATAGGACAAGGGAAAAGAATAGAGATCAACATTTTTAATTAATCCGTAGAAAACTAACATGTTAAAAAAAAACGTAATGCATTCTGTTTACAAAACATAAAAACAATTAGTGAAAAACACAATTTTTCTAGTCGAAAAAAACAACAACCACCGTCATCATTTAAAAAAAAAAAAACAGTTGAGTGAGGTTAGTATAGGTGTAATATTGACATTGCATATATCCTCAGTTTATATTTTATTAGTCCTTGGCTCTGTCGACACAGAGAAATGTGTTTCTAGGTATCAGCTGATGTAGTTTGAAAAGAGGAAACATTCTCTGGCTGGCTTAATCTGTCATGAGACATGTGCTGAACCCGTCTTCAGGACAATACGTTTTTTAGGGACACAGATGCATAATGATGCAGCTAAAAACCAAAAACACAAAGATAACGTGTTAGTGGCACATTTAAAAACTAAAGAGAGGATCTCTATAGATGTGCACGTACAACCATTGGTACTAACCTGGCAATTACTTTGTAGCAGTGTAAGGCGTCGAAGATGGTGACTGTGTAGACCAAATTCGATAACATCAACTGTGCAAACTTACAGTTTGAAAAAGGGCTAAAAAAATAAAACCAAATTTTTGTTTTTAGCTATTGATTTTTCGGAACCACTTATATCATTGTTAAATTGTGATTGCGCAAGCGAAACTATGCGCTTAATGACTTTAAACATTACGTTTTTGTTAAAAGTATGTCCAACATTTGACCAACTACCGATAATAATTACCTTTGAACTCATTCGAGCACGAGCCCTGTGCGTGTGCGATGATCGACACGGAATGCAGTAAAATGAAACGGTGTTCGTCTTGTCAGTGTTACTGATGGAAAGCCACAGTTCGCTGTCCGAAGGACCCGGACTGGAGGGGGTGCCTTTTATTTATTTGACAAAGTTCTCAGATGGAACGTCGTGTGACTATTTTCCAAAAAGAGAGAAACACATAGAGTACTAGTGAGAGACTGAACCCACAGGGGTCGTAGTTAATTGACCAGCGGCAGCGTAACTTTTTAATCTGCTTACCTGTTCTTTACCTGGCGTATCCTGCCAGCAAGGTGCAGACTGTTACAATGCCGCACGCTGAATGAAAACGCTGAAGGCTGCGGATCAGGTGTGTCTGTATTTTAAAAACCGACTACTAGACCATGCGCGTGCTTGTTGAGAGCGAAAAATCGGACGCCATCTGGGGTGAAAAAATGGCCGATTTCAATAAGGAGATTCGTAATAGAGATAAAGCGAAAGTGCAGAACAAATTGCTCTAATCACTGCAAAACGCCACATCCTTCTTCTGTGGTGCTATTAATATTCATTAATGGATTCGAAACGGTGTTACAAGACAGCATTGACTAGTCTTTACAAATTACCGTGGCGAAGGGACCAAATTGGGCACTTTTACAGGGAGAACTCAAACAGTCTAAATATAGAAGAAGGAGATTTGTTAGCATAGCCACATCTACGGAGGTGGGCTGTGTGGTAAAAATGAACACAATAATATAATATATCTCAAACTGATATATGTTGGCAAACAGCTGATGTAAAGGCAAAGTGGTGAATCATTTTCGAAGAAACAGACTCCATTCTATTCCGATGTTCAGGCTGGATTGGACTGTATTTAGATTATAAATCCACTTTTGTTCAAGCTGTCTTAATTTTCGATCTCTGTCACCGCCCCGTGGATGTGGTGGTACTGTTTGCAGTATAACCCACTGAATGTCTTTCACCGTATGTTTAGCTTTCACAAAATGGGCCACTAGTGGTTTTTCGGGCACTGCGTTTTTTACGCATGAACGATGCTCGCATATTCTTTGTTTTATTGGTCTCTTTGTTTTGCCGATATAAATAAGGCCACAAGGGCAAGTGATGGCATAGATAGCCCAAGGGGTGTTACAATTTGTGAATTGTTTGAGATACCAAGTGAAGCCATTGAGGTTGATGCTTTTGAGGTTGTGTGTTAGTTCACATACTGAACAGTTGCCGCATTTAAAGTGCCTGGTTATTGGCAATGAATGCCATAATGTAGTTTGTGACAAAGTCTGAGTTGTCTTTGGGCTCTTGTATGTGTGGACAAGCTTGTCACGTAAATTGGGCATGCGTTTGAAGGCAAACCGTGGTTGCTGTACAAAGAAATCTTCAGTTTGAATTAGAGGCCAGTTTTTTAGAATGCAACGGTGATAGGCGAGAAAGTTGAGACGCAGGTGATTTTGTCTTCTTGTGTCTTTTCTTGTTTTTCCAGGCATCGAGATCTGTCTGTGTTTCGTGCCCTTTTCATGGATCGTCTAATGATGTGTGAGGGGTATTCCCGTTCTTTTAGTCTAAGGGATAGATTGTGACTATGACTATCAAAGTCTTCTTTAGTCGAGCAATTACGCCTTATTCGTAAAATTGGCCGAAAGGGAGATTTTATAATGAATATTAATAGCACCACAGAAGAAGGATGTGGCGTTTTGCAGTGATTGGAGCAATTTGTTCTGCACTTTCGCTTTATCTCTATTACGAATCTCCTTATTGAGATCGGCCATTTTTTCACCCAAGATGGCGTCCGATTTTTCGCTCTCAACAAGCACGCGCATGGTCTAGTAGTCGGTTTTTAAAATACAGACACATCTGATCCGCAGCCTTCAGCGTTTACATTCAGCACGCGGCATTGTAACAGTCTGCACCTTGCTGGCAGGATACGCCGGGTCAAGAACAGGTAAGCAGATTAAAAAGTTACGCTGCCACCGGTCAATTAACTACGACCCCTGTGGGTTCAGTCTCTCATTAGTACTCTATGTGTTTCTCTCTTTTTGGAAAATAGTCACAAGACGTTCCATCTGAGAACTTTGTCAAATAAATAAAAGGCACCCCCTCCAGTCCGGGTCCTTCGGACAGCAAACTGTGGCTTTCCATCAGTAACACTGACAAGACTAACACCGTTCCATTTTACTGCATTCCGTGTCGATCATCGCACACGCACAGGGCTCGTGCTCGAATGGGTTCAAAGGTAATTATTATCGGTTGTTGGTCAAATGTTGGACATACTTTTAACAAAAACTTGTTTAAAGTCATTAAGCGCATAGTTTCGCTTGCGCAATCACAATTTAACAATGATATAAGTGGTTCTGAAAAATCAATAGCTAAAAACAAAAAATTGGTTTTATTTTTTAGCCCTTTTTCAAACTAAGTTTGCACAGTTGATGTTATCGAATTTGGTCTACACAGTCACCATCTTCGACGCCTTACACTGCTACAAAGTAATTGCCAGGTTAGTACCAATGGTTGTACGTGCACATCTATAGAGATCCTCTCTTTAGTTTTTAAAGGTGCCACTAACACGTTATCTTTGTGTTTTTGGTAGTTAGCTGCATCTGTGTCCCTAAAAAACGTATTGTCCTGAAGACGGGTTCAGCACATGTCTCATGACAGATTAAGCCAGCCAGAGAATGTTTCCTCTTTTCAAACTACATCAGCTGATACCTAGAAACACATTTCTCTGTGTCGACAGAGCCAAGGACTAATAAAATATAAACTGAGGATATATGCAATGTCAATATTACACCTATACTAACCTCACTGAACTGTTTTTTTTAAAAAAATGATGACGGTTGTAGTTGTTTTTTTCGACTAGAAAAATTGTGCTTTTCACTAATTGTTTTTATGTTTTGTAAACAGAATGCAGTACGTTTTTTTTAACATGTTAGTTTTCTACGGATTAATTAAAATATGTTGATCTCTATTCTTTTCCCTTGTCCTATTTGGATCATTTTGACCAATATGACTGTCAACACTTAGTGCAACCAGGTACACCCAGCATGTGTAGAGGCGGGTATCTGTTTTCAGTGGCATTCTTGTTATACACTCTTACATTCGGTCCTCAGCCACACAGCCCCCTAAAAAAGAGGACTTTCCTAGCTCAACACGTTTGTTTTACCCTGGTGTAAGAGACAGCCAAATACTGTTCTGTGGTCTGGTTCGTGCGTTCGGTTTGGCCGTCCGTTTGAGGATGGTAACTAGAAGGCAGACAGACTTCCACTCTTGCCACGGCACAACACTTTTTCCAAAACGAGATACAAATTGGCTGCCTCTGTCAGAAACGATTATGGTAGGTAATCCATGTAACTTGACGATTCGGTCTAGAAAAACCTGCGCCAGAGTCTGAGCTGAGGGAATACCTTATAGAGCTATGAAATGGGCCATTTTGGAGAAGAGGTCCACTACTACGAGGATGGTATTATAACCTGAGTTAGGAGGTAAGTCAGTGACGAAGTCCATTGATACTGTGTGCCAGGGCGTTGGCGGATTGGTGATTGGCTGAAGGAGGCCGGCTGGTTTTTGCCTGGATGTCTTGTATTGTGCACACACCTCACAGGTGCTTATGTAGGTGGCAATAACCTCTCGCCAAGTTGGCCACCAATAAGATTTGCTTACTTTCTTCATGGTTTTGGCTATACCTGGATGGGCTTCTAACAGCAAGTCGTGGTAGTCTGGTATGATTGCTTGTTGCAGATCCTTAGTTGGAACATAGAGGCATTTTTGGTAGTATGGTAGTTTGTCTCTAATGGTGAACTGATCTCCCTTCGTGTCCCAAGCCAGTAGGTCTTCTTCAGACATATTTTCTTTTATTGCTTCCTGCAGTATGTTTAACAGAGATGGGCCGGTGCCGAGAATTTTATGGCTGCGTATGATCTCCACCGGGTTAGGAGCATTGTAGACGTCTTCTGTGCCAATGCATGATAATGTATCCGGTTTCCTGTTCTTAACTCCGGGTCGGTAGGTGATCACAAAGTCATATTCCATTAAAGATAGGGCCCAACGGAGCTGCCTAGAAGACTGAGATTTTGCTGAGCGTAAGTATTGCAAGTTCCGATGATCTGTTATTATTGTGATGGTGTGTTTTGCTCCTAGTAAGTAATGTTGCCATTCACACAGTGCGCTTTTGATTGCTAGGAGTTCTTTCTCAGAAATCGCATAGTTCAATTCGACAGGGTAAAATTTCCTTGACCAAAAGGCTATGGGATGGAGGCATCCAGTTTCAGGATTTTGTTGAGACAATACAGCCCCCATGGCAATGCTTGAAGCACCGTTTCGCCGATGTACGGTAAATCGGGTTGTGGGTGTTGCAGTATTGGTGCTGAGGTGAAATTTTCCTTGAGAGCTCGGAAAGCTTCTTCCGCCACTGGTGTCCACTCGAACTTTCAGTGTTTTCGCAGCAAGGACGTTATTGGATGTACAATAGGCGAGAATCCTGATATGAAGTGCCGAAAAAGGTTTGCAAACCCTAGGAAACTTTGTACTCCTTTTACAGACGTGGGTGAGGACCAAGTGAGGATTGCCTCCACTTTTCTATTGTCCATCTTGATCCCTTGCGGTGTCAATACATATCCCAGAACATCTATCTCGGTGACGTGGATGGAGCATTTCTCTAGCTTTGCGTACAGTTGGTTTTTACAGAGTTTGTGGAGTACAGCCCCATGACCTGGTATTCATACAAGCCATAGCGGGTACGGAACGCAGTCTTCCACTCTTCCCCTTTCTTCATGTGTACCTGGTGATATGCGCCGCGTAAGTCGAGCTTGGTGAAAATCTTTGCTTGTTTCACCTGGTCTATGAGTACTGGTATCAGAGGTAACGGGTACTTATTTTTTATGGTGACTTGATTTAGGCCTGGTAATCAATACATGTTCTTAAGTCCCCCTCTTTCTTCGGTACGAAGAAGAGTGGGGAGGTGGCTTGTGACTTAGATGGTCTAATGAAGCCATTGGCCAGGTATTGGTCCAAGTAGGCCCGTAGATGAGCGTTTTCTTCCTCGGTTAAGGCATAGATGCGGCTGCACGGTACTTGTGCCCCTTGCTGCAGCTCAATCTGGCAGTCATATACTCGATGTGGTGGTAATGTATTAGCTTGCTCCTTTGCAAACACATCCTGGAACTCCTGGTATTCCTCTGGTAAAGTGCCCACAAAGCCAAAACGTGCTACTGTTCCTGTGTAGCTAGCAGGGGGCTTCCTTGGATCCCTTTGTTGTCGTAACAAGAGGCGCATTCCGTGGAAAAGAGTAAGGTTCGAGCTCGCCAAACTATCTTTGGGTTGTGCGTCTCTAACCACGGTATCCCAAGAATCAACTGGGATTGGGGTGCAGCGATAAGGTCGAATCGAATACTCTTCCTCTGGCCATCTTGGCTGATTAAGGTGACGATGGAAGTACACTGTGTTACTGGTCCCGAAAGGAGCTGTGTGCCATCCACAGGTGTCACGCTTTCAATGGTGTCCTTATGGTGGAATACCAATCGCAAGGTCCTTGCAGTGTTTATGTCCAGGTAGTTCCCAATAGGCCCACTGTCTATGAAAGCCTTGAGGGCATGCATTCAGTGGGCTGTGAAGGGTCTACCAAAACCACAGGAATACTGAAATGTGAGATCTGAGTGCTCCGTTCCTGGCTCGAAAGACCGACCTCTACATCTGCCGGTCGTTGCAGTTTTCCGCTATCGCGCCTGTGTCTTCCCCTGTGTTATCTAGTACCCCCATTGTCTTCCGCAGAGGTTTAACCGTGCAGTTCCGGAGGAAGTGACCAGATTGCCCGCAATATAAGCAAAGTTTTTCGTGACGCCTCCGTTCTTTCTCTGCCTTGGTGAGTGGTCCCCTGAGAACACCCAATTGCATGGGCTCGAAGTGTGTTTCTGAGGCCTGTCGATGGAGCGTTTCCTTTGGTCGGACATATACTGGTCTATGCTCCGATCTGGTTCGGTCGGCCTTGCGATCCTGTAACCGGTGGTCTAGTTGCATAGTTAGGTCGATGTATTCACTGCAATCTTCAGGAGGATAACTACTTGCGCCAAGACATCTTTTAATTCTCCTCTCAGTCTTCGATAAAATAACGTTATTTGTTTCTCCTCCTGCCAACCTGATTCGGCTATTAGGCGGTTTAATGTGGCGACATATGAATGAAACAAGATCCTGACCACCCTGTCGCAGAGAGAGTAGCTCATCATCCAGGGCCTGACCTTAAGTCCGATGGGCAAATAGTTTTTCCAGTTCACGCTGAAAACCTGGGTAATTTCTCAGTAAAGGGTCGTCCCTAAGCACTAATGGGATAGACCAGTCCGCCGCGTGCCCTCCTAAATAGGAGAGGACGAAAGCTTCTTTAGCTTGGTCATTCAAAAAAGTGTCTGGTTTGCATATGAAGTGTAGGTGGCATTGATTCATGAATGCTCCAAATTTCCTGGGATCTCCAGAGAAGCGTTCCGGGGGTGCTAAAGGGATGTTGCCTGGAAGGAATACTTGAACGGATGTGGCTACATATGCCACAGTAGGCTGTCCCAGAGGAACTCCACTTGGTAGGGGTGCTAGACCAGCTTGGGTCTGTAAGAGCTGTCTTGCCAAGTCATCTGTTTTATCCCTGTTGACTACCAGTTCGCGCCTTAGGGCATTTGTCTCAGAGCGGGGTGCATGCACCTCAGCCAGTAGTTAACCTAACAATAGGGAAAGCTGGTCTACCTCAGAGGTTTCCATCGCTCGGGCAGAGGTATTGAGGATGGCTTTGTGTTCGGTCACACTCACCTGTGTCTCTGCAGAAGCGATGGATGAGCCTCCCTTAATCCCTCCACTCCCCCTTGCTCCCCCCCCCCCCCCCCCCCCCGAGTTCTCACTTCACCTCTTTTCACCCGGAGGGATTCCTGTCAAATACAAGGTAAACACTCAGACCTGCATTCACCTGATTCCCCTGGGCCCTTCCCTTTACTTTAAGGTGTGCTGTGATGTCCCCTAAGGGCTTACCTTGATCTTTAGTAAGGTGTGCACTCTCGCAGGGGTGCGATTCGCTCATATGGATGATGCCAATTTCTGTTGGCCGAGTTCAGATGCCACACGCTGTTATAGGCCTTCACAGTGAGGCGAGTGTTCAAGGCGCCAGTTTCTTCACTGGCTAGAAAGTGTTTTCCAAGTGAACGTTGCGCAGAGACTGTTTAGGGTCCTGAATTGTTCGTATTGTCCTTTTTTGCCTAGATATTTTGTGGGTGAGTAGCGCTGCGTGCTGAAGTCAGCTGCTGGTAGGTAAGCGCAGCGCCTTAAATCCAAGCGTGCCTGGTAATGGCTCTCTATTTTCTTCCCTTGCAGGAGTGGATTACGTGATATTAGCGCCTCAAGTCCGGGTTCAGCGCTACCGAAGACTTGGTGGTCTGGTAAGTTTGCACGGAGATATTGGTAAATATATACTGCGTTATTCGGGTGAGCGCAATGACTAATGTCTCTTCTTTCTTTTGCAGGGGTTTGTGCGCTTGCACAACTGACCTGGATACCAGTGTTGCGGGAAGATTCGGTGAGTATGTGCAGAGTTATTGCAGTGCGCGCGCTAACGCTTTTCTTCTTTGTTCTTACAGATGCCGGTGTTGAAGTCCCCTCTTGACCGGAGATAGCCGCGGAGTGGAGAAAACACAGAGTACCTGTAAGATGAAGCAGAAGGATTCGAAGCAGGTAAACAGAAGTAGGATGTTCCGGAGCAGGTAAGCTGAAGCAGGATGATCCGGAGCAGGCAAGCTGAAGCAGGATGATCCGGAACAGGCAAGCTGAAGCTGGCTGATCCAGAGCACGGCAAGTGTGTTGCTGATGCAGCTCACAGTAAGCAACACAAAGCAATGGAAGATTCTTGGATGTGGCGTATTTAGCCAGCCACACACAAACACTAGAGAGCTCATGGATTGTCATGCACTTCCTGTTTGGCAACAGGAAGTGGTAACCAGGAAGTTACTACAAACACTAGGAAGGAAGAAAAAGATGGATCTGCTATGGGTTCTTTGTGTGCCTATGCCAGGCCTGCCAAGCATCCACCCAGCTTGCCCCAACTATTTGCCTGATACCCATGACAGCAGCACAGGCCCTACCAGTGAGGTCTCAGCTTTTCAATGTGCCGCAGGCCCTCCCAGTGAGGCCGTATCTTTTCAATGTGTCCCAAAGACAGATTATTTAGACAGAATATTGCTGCCGCATCTTTTTCTTAAAATGATATACAGTGTGATTGTTGGGTGATTAGAAATGAAGGGGATGCAGAACAAGCTATGTGAAACAATTACCTTGTCATGCATTTCATTTCACTTAGGGGCTGATTCATGGAATTTGTGCGCCGAAAAAAAGGGATTTGTGCGCCATTCTGTCTGCAAATCCCCATTTGTTAAACAGGGATTTGCAGGCAGAATGGCGCACAAATCCCCGTTTTTCGGCGCACAAATTCCATGAATCAGCCCCTCAGTCTCTTATGAGATTTTTTGTAAATTCTCATTATTTTCCATGCTGCACCTTGGAGGGTTCCATTTAGGATGAGGAAAATAAAGCTACAATCATAGAGTCAAGCGGAGTGGAAAAAGTGGTGCTAAAAGCATTTACAGCCACTTTCTATGCACTGCAGGATTTTGTATGATTTGGTAGGCGAAGTTGGAGAGCAGATAGGACTTGACAAGTTTGCCTGCTCTTACAGGTCCCCCTGCCAAATCCGACTGGTTTTCCGCCAGCATGTATTTTTATGTTGGTAGAAAACCAATGGATTCCTATGGAATGCACCCGACCCACCCTGGTAAAAGCAGGCAGATTCAAAAAGAAACCATCATGGATGGCTCCCACAATTGTTAATTGTGGGAGGGATCTATACTTTTCAAGACACGTAGTGGAAAAGGGAAGATCAGAGGTGAAATGTATTTATGTTTTATGCTTTACTTTACCAGTACTTGGTGGAAACTATTAGAATTGCATGCTGGGGCCCTTTTGGAAAAACTGCAAGCAGGAGTGGTCCCGTCTGTGCAATTTAGGATTCAAAACTAAATGACCCCCTTACTTGTTCATGAACATATTTCCACAGTGATATATAGATGTTCAGGTTGGTTTATCATGTGGCTCTTTAAAGTAATTGTATACAATTGAGTATTATATTAGGCATTCAAATCCAAACTTCAACACATATTTGTATCAACCTGAGCTTGGAAGACGTGTGGTCAAGTATCTAAATTTCAGATTAGCCACAAATTCTGGCTTTACCTCTTTCGCGCCTTGAAACACTTGTGTATAGGCGCGTTACAAATACCATATCATATCATATAATATCATATCATAACCAAAGTGTTTGATGATGGCCAAATCATTTAACCAGACTGTGCCTGTTCAAGAAAGCCTCGCTCATGGTTTCATAAATGGGCAGTACATGTTTCAGGACCTGCCAAGAGAGAGAACGAGAGAAAAAGAAAAAAAAAGAAAACGCACACACTTTTTACAAAAAAATCAGGCCACATTATTGAACAAAAATGTGAAATTCAATAGCAAATCAAAGTAAACACATCAAACAAAAAGCCATCATGGACAATTGCATATTATAACCAGTATATAAACAATATGTACCAGACAATGTTGTGCAGAGGAGCAAGGGCCCCTACTCCCTGCTAAGCCCCACCGGGAGCGATATCCGGAGTATGGAAAACCCTCAGCCTGCACTGTCTGCCTCCCGATACCACTCTCCCCTGCCCCGCTCCCCTCCACCCTGGCTCTCTCTCCTGCATGCTAGCACTTGCTCGTGCACTCAACTCAATTAAAAAGTTATTCAAAAATGCAACAAAATAAAATGTTATGCTTTGAAATGTCATTTTGTAAGAAACAAAATGTCCTATTTCTTGCTTCAGTATTCTGGTAGGGGGCCCTGTGTTTTACAAGTTGGCAGCACCACGGGCACCTCCTTTGGGGCCAGCTGGGACCAGACACAGTGTTCAGGGTGGCATTGTTGAGTGCACAACATCGGAGAAGGGAACAAAGCCTGGGCGCCTCGCCGCTCAGCCCGCGCAGAGGAGGAGGAAGCATCACCCTTGATTTTTCACAGCCAGGCCAAGAAAGACATACATGATGAGGGTTTTTGGAGTAGGTGGAAGTAGTGGCAAATGGGAATGTGGTCACGGGGACCTGACCTGATGGGAGGTTACTGTGGGGTGAAGGAGATGTGGATATAATAGAAAGGGAAGAGCAGGTGGCAAGGGAAGATTAGTAGATTGATGGTGCAACACTATTTGCCTTATTTCTCTTTTGCTCTGTACTGTTTCTTATAGAGCAGTGCAAATGCATTTTCCAGATCTGGGAAGGCATCATTTGCTGGATCACGGATCTGGGAAATCTGGATAAATGGCAGCACATTGTTTAGGGTACTCCTACACCCAATGGAAATTGGGGACCCCATTATCACAAACCTGGCTCACTCAGATGAAAATTCCTGCAATCAGGCCTGGGTGAGGTAGAGGTTTACAGTCTTCAGGGTCAAGAAAAAACTCAAGAAAGTATCTGACTTGGCCAAGTTTACAGCAACTTTTAAGTGCCTCCATTCTCAGTGTTCTAAATATATCACCCCTTGGGAGGAAACCAAAATAAGTTGCAACAAAGCGTTGACCTTTCAAAATAGATCTACAAAAAATGGAAAGGAAATAGAGGAAACCCGAGTAGAAAACTCTGCGGCTGCTAAAAGCTATTAAATGGCTATAAATTATGCCAAAACAAAGTTTAGAAAAAGTCTCGGGTCTTTTCACAAAGTGTTCACCCTGTCGTGATAAGCCACAAAACAGTCGAATTTCCATGTTTTAATCTAAGGCTCTGCAGCAAGATCCTTTAAATCAATAACCATTCGCTGCTTCTTCATTCACTCAGTGGCAAAAGAAGGCTACAAGTCTTTCGGTGCTAATGCGTTACACAATTCTCACATATGTTTTTAGTTCGCAAAACAAAGCATTACAACTTAGTTTTTTTGTTATTTTAAAACTAAGTTAACAGCGTCAAACCGTCCTTCTGCAAGCTATAGTAGATGCTTAAAATAATAATTCAGGCCGCAGGGAAAGCCTGCTCTGAAGGAAAGACAGTTGAAACCTAAGCATCTCTTATTGCTGCCAGAGGGTTATTAGAAGGCTCCAACATAAGAAAAGCTCCAAAAATAAAAGACAAGGAACATGAAATAAAGAAAAAGTTCAAGGACTAGAACACTGAGAAGATATATAAGCACAACCCTTGATCAGGGTAAAGTTTACAATTAGTCATCATTTGTGAACTCCAGTGTGCTGCAAAATGGCCCCCAATATGAAAATGTTTAAACTATTCAAAATGCTTGTGAAAATGTTGCAATGATCGTTAGACTGACTGAGACAAAGGCCAAATGTACCGCAACTCTTGTTGAGAACAAAGAACAGTAGCATATAACCATCATTAGCACACTGGTTGTGGGCTCTGGCCAAAAGGGCAGTCCGGAACCCCGGCTGTACTGTATGGTACAAGCCCGCGTTCTGAGCTGCATGGGCAGCCGGCACTCCTTCCCTTCCCCGCTCACTCAAAACCCCCACACCCCTGAGCGCCCACATAGTTCCCTACACGGGTGCTAAGAGGTTTTCCCCTCCCAAAAAATAACTAAACATACCTTTGGAGCAGCCTGGCCCACACAGTGCTGTCTTCCCAGCAGTCCCTCTTCAATGTTCAAGACTGTCATGAACATTGAAGAGGGACTTCCCTGGATGACAGCACTGCAGCATCGGGCCGTGCCGCAAGGGTAAGTTTCTTTTTTTGTTAAGTTTAAAAAATAAAGTACCACCATTGTAGGGATCTACACGGGTGCTAATGGCGATATGTCCCTCGGTGGCGGGCCGACCTTGTAGGTAACGGCACTGCCGCCCAAGTTAAGGGCTCAACCTCACCTCAAGGCATATCGCCTCAATCAGCTGGGTTGGATATTCTGTACTGTGATATAGGTTTTATGGGTCAGGCCCAGACTCCTGTCTACCATGTTGACCTTGCAAAACTGTCCAGGATTTTAGTCTGGAAAATCTAATTTTACACTAAAATCATATTGATCAAGCCTTACAGGTACAGAAGGTTTTTGTTGTTTGTAACACTGAAAAGTTAATGCTCCATGCCTGGTGTGCCGCCTCTAAACTGGCTACAAAATGGAAAGCAATACAAAATAATTTAATGGAGAAAACTGAACAGATACACCACAGGGCTATGTGGATTTGTTTCTACCCACAAACAAAACATGTGACGGTTAGGGAATATTTATTTTCAACAATCAGCAAAAAAATGCGACTTTGCTCAAATAGGTTTCCCCTAGACCTTTCTAAAAAAGCAATACATTTGCAAAGAACAAATCGGTTGACCATTTGCAAGTTAGGATCTACCAAGAAAAAGAAACCCTGCTCTCCTCTGTGCTTGCCCGTAGCATTATAAAGCGAGGTGTATTGAATGACATGCAGAATTGTGGCAACTATTTGTTCAGACACTAATTCCCCTCTCCTTACGATAACTGGCAAAATGACATTCTGCTGGTGCCAAAAAGAGGAAGTAGGTCTCTCTAAACACAGGCGGTGTCACATAAGCACTTCAGTTGGCTTCTTTGTGAGCATCAAGTGTTACTTAAAGCATTAGGGGGCATTTGGAACCGCTCCAATACATAAACCGGTTGCTGCAACCAAGGCTCCCAGAAAGGAACCTTCAGGAGATTGGTGCTAGTAGGCCAACAGTGCAAACTCCTGCTGCCTTCAATATGAAGGACACAAACCTAAACTTTGTGAAATTGTGGCCCTGTGTTCTCGAAAACCACGAGAGTTATCACACGTTCACAGTTTTTCACAGACAACGTAAAGATGGGTTCTTCAGTCTGATTTTGATACCAGGCACTGAGATGTATTTATTTATGGCAGTGATTGCTCAGATATGAGATTATGAATTTGTGGATAAAATAGAGCCAATACTTTCTTATGAAATCAACCTCTTACATCAAAGGAGACGGTCTCTCAATTTCCTATAGAGCCAAATCTTAAAAAGCATAGGTTAAATCTTAGAGACTGGCTTCCTCCCTAGGCTCTCTTTCAGCATATTCAGGCATAGACAAATAAGCACCCTGCCAGTGGTACGCTGCAAGATAACATGGGCACCCTGCAAGATAACATGGGCACCCTGCAAAATATGGAGAGGGGTCCTCAGAGTTTCCACAGTTTTAGAGAAATTAGGTGTTGCACTGAAAACTATGGCTTCTACGCCAAGATGATTGAATTTGGATTTCAAAACAAATACACCATTTTCAGTTTGAAGGAATATACAATTGTGACATGTTTAATAGCAATTTAAATCAATCTTAATGTTTCCACAAATAGAATTCATAGACCTAAATTGTGCTCCTTTTTTTGTTTGTAATATCTGATAAGTTAAATGAAATGCGTTCCGTTTACATTGAAATTGTAACAACTCAAAACCAGTGTACTTGTTGAACATAATGTGTTTTTGTTTTTTGCAAAAATGTAAATAACGAGTTTAAAAAAAGAAAAGAAAAAAACTAGAGCCGGGCAAACATCACATTCGTTGTCATTTCGATTTGCAGCTGCAAAGTGATCTAACAATACTGTGGTATCCAAATGGTTTCAGATTTAGCTGTGGTTTTTTTTCTCCCTCTAGTAAGTGGTTTCCACATCCCGGAACACTGGTCCTGGATACTTGCTCTACAGGAGTCTCATTTCGTCATCTTCAGAGGCAGGACTGATCTGGCTATCAAGATATGGGAACAAAACCATAAGAATTCCCCTGCCAGAGGTCTGCATGAATACCTTGCTACAATGACTGAGGAATAGGCTGCAAATAGTCCTAGTTTAGGTCAGCAAATTAAGTTGCATGTGACTATAACTATAACCAGGAATTGGCTGCATAATTGTCTCAGGTAAATATCTGTGTGTAACCAAAGCGTTCCTTATAATATGGCCAACATAGAGCAAATGTTTAGATGATTTTGGGCGAGATCATTACTGTAAACATTGGTTTCTTTTCAAACTAGTGCTCACTTGTTCTAAGTGGTTAACATCATCAAACTAGCACACAAAGCAGTCCAGGGTTCAGACCCATCTGCGCATCAAAGGCTGTTGGGGTTCTTTGACAGCAGAAGTATCCAATGGGAGCACAATTCCAAACGGAACAGCTCTCCAATGCAGACGTACACAAGGGTGGGGGGAATATTGGAGGGGTGAGAAAGCCAGCTGAGAATGGACTTCAAGATTTTGGGTGTTAGGGAAAGGGTGAAGGCACGTGCATGTAGGTTTTTCTTGGTAAGGGGCAATGATGGACACCCAACACATCTTGATATGGTCAATACAGTGAACTTTCAAAAAGGCTGGAGGAGCAGGCTGAGCATTTTGGATGAAGCACATGCCAATAGTAGGCTCCGACACATTCGTGTAGGTACCACTTCTTTTGGAATCTAGAATTGTCAAGTATAAAGAACGTGTGTCCTTGAGACACTTCTGCGGTTGAGCAATATTAGCAATAGCCAAGGACTGAATGATCCGCTGCAGGCGCCTCAGAACAGTAAGACTTTTAGGGGGTTTTTAAGAGTAAGGCACATGTGATAAAGATGTTTTTACTTGTAGGGTCTGGAAGAACGTTAATTGGTCCAAAATGGTAAAAGAAAATCTAAAGATTAGCAAAGGTGGGGCTAAGGCACATACAATAAGGAGTCCTGGCGTAGGTTGAGGGGAGCGCAACTTGTCCAGGATGATTCTAGAATCTTCTGGCTCAAAGATGGCGTTTCCCTACATTGCAGTAGATCCCAATATTTGTTCCTCTTTGAGTCTCCGGTTCATTCCTGCCAGCTGGAGGTAAACACACCTAAAGGAAGTGCGTTCAGTGATGGACACCATTGAAACTTCCTTTGACGGGTCCCCAGGTGGCACAGATTATGATCCTTTCGCCTTTGTAACATTCCTTTCCGTGAATAATAAAAAAAAGTGGAAGGTGCAGCCCATGCTTGCCGATTCCCAACAGAAACGAGCTACAACAGCTCCTCACACCTCACACGTTTAAAGAGACCTCTCTTTATGTTCCCCTCCACTACTGGAACATCCCCTGGCATTATCACTAAAGTGGCCTTTGTACACCACCCTTGCTGCTTAAAAAGCTCCCAGAGCAGCGCCTTAGGCTTTGCTGCTATTCTGAAAGTTTCTATAGGATGACTGACAAATAAAGCTACAAATAATCCCAAAAGTAAATCAGTTTCCATGTACATAAAAAATTAGAACTGTGACGCCCTTTTGTTCCTTTCACATTCCTCGGAGTCTTCTCTTAAGGTTCTGCTGCCTTTTAGGGCTAACACGACAAGATGCCGATGTCAACCCACACCAGGGTCAGTGCCCAATACACCTTTTAGGAGACCACACTTCACAACGGATTGTTCCCTTACCCGCACCCCTTTCATTTTGAGAGCCTTCTGGAGCATTGTTTAGGATAATTATTTAAAAATATGAAGGTGATTATTTAGAGGATGGCCTGAAAGCATAAAGGGGCTGGGGTGCCCTCTGCAGAGAGTCCTTTGTGGCCTCGTATATTCTTTGGTGCATTACACTATACTCTACTGCCTCTCTTTAACATTAATTCCAATAAGTTAGCCCACAAAAGCAGAACACACCTTGCCAGAGGTATTCTCCTAAACAAAACAAGCAGCAGCACAGTATCATTCGCACGTTCCCAAGTGTCTGCCATCTTTCCAGAACCTTTTCGTGACGATAGAAAGCCGATGACTTTCCGCAGGTCAGTCGGTTTCCATTTAGTAGAAGCTGTAACACTGCATGCGCAACGCTTCTTACAACTTCTTAATAAAAGTGAGCCGCATCAACATTTGCATATTGCCCCATGTGCCTCAATCACACTGTGTGCAACGTGGCATCCGCCCCGTCCAGTTGATACTTGATTTTGTGCAGGGCTTCTATCTCCTCCATATGGCGTTCAGTCTTGTGGCCCACCAGAGAGCGATAGAAGTGGACAGCAAAGACCACAAAGATGATCCCGACGGGTACCATGATGACCGTGGAAGTGATGGCAGCCTCCAGACCTTGGCCTCCCTTTGAGCCACCAGACTCTGTGGAGTTGCCATTGATCTGGACTGCCCCAACAGGCAGGAACTTGACCCAACAGAGAAGCACCACCTCGGCCAGGAAAAGCAAGATGCCCAGAGCAGTGGAGAAGCCCCAGGCCAGTTCTACGTAGTGGTGCATGCGCTCATGGGGCGACTCATTGACCGAGTTTAGGTTGTGGATGTTGCTGACGGCCTCTATGTTGGGAAGAATGCAGGTGCTGATCATCAGGGCGAAGAGATGCACAGCCACCAGGACGGTAGTGCAGACACTGAAGGCAATGAGCAGACCCGCTGGGTAGTCGTAGCTGTCCACCAGCTGAACCTCCACCATGGCCACCTGCAGGAGATAAGAGAAAGAGAGTTAAAAAAAAAAGGGGTTACAGCCCTGGGTCTTCCCAAAAGTCCCTACCTGAACAGCACCAGGTAAGCCCCCTGCATCTCAGTTTGCTTGCCAAACATCAGTAGCCTCAATGTGACCTCAGGCAAGTCACTGCTTTTTTCTCAGACTCTGCCACAGACTCAGTGACTCTAAGTGGGTTACTTGACATCTCTTGGTCAAAACGGAACTAGCCATTGCCGCAGACTGACTGTTCTCACCAGATGAGTCCATGCAAGAAGTTTGCATTGGGGCAAATACATTTGTGAAATATGTTATGCTTTTTAGAGGAGTGCATTTTCCTGATTCAATAAGGTGAGGGGGGGATATCATGTATGAAGGGTGAGTGGTTAGGCAAAGACCACAAGCCATTTTCTCCTATAGAAAGTGAGGTGCAGTGCCTTAAAAAGATGAGTAAAACAAACCAGTGAATTGCTCTAAAGATAAGAAACATCGGGACCAAAATGTAATGATCTCAGCCCTACAGGTAAGGGTTGCATCAGCCACGTTTACTCCCTAAAAATAGTCAAATAGTCACCAAAAAAGAAAATCAGGGAGTAAAAATACTCCAGACAAAAATCAACAAACATGAGCCTGTCCTCCTGCTTTCACTCATACGCCTCCATGGATATGTTTGGACCAGTAGTACATGTAGTAGGCCAGGAAGAATCATTATTGCCTGATCCAAAGAAGTCAAATTGTATCTTTTAATACGCATGAATAGTTGGGTGCAAATAAATAGTTCTTACAAAAACATTTCTGTTTTACACTTGCAACTTATAAAATACTCCCATTGGGAAGAGGGCTTACTTTTTTGTCCCCTAAAAATCATTTTACTCCAAACTTTAAAAGATAGGGAGCAAAATACTCCCACTTCAAAATCTTACCTGGAGCACTAAATGATCTTAATTATATATTGACCTTCACTCCTTATTTTTAAGAACCAGGACCCGAGTGTAATGGCACGTCTTAGCAGGTGTGCCCTATTTCCAGTGGCACAGTATTTGCTCTTCTCAGAGTGGGAGAGGATTAGAACTAAGGATTTGATGAACAGGAGCTTAACAGTGCTCATGGGTATGTGGCCTCAACCATTAAGCAGGAGCTACCTTTGGGGAATGATGAGCTAGTGTAGAGCTCGTCTCAAATCTAACTCTCAATGAGATGCACACTATATGTTACCATTATATAAGACCCATTATAAAAGTCTTCTAAATGTGTCATAATGCTAGTTTATATAAATTCGCAAACACTCAATGTTAATATCAGTTGGGTACGGTTAGATGGCACAGATGCCCTGAGGAGTCCAAAGAAGCCCCTGGTATCAGTTGGTGCCAAGTTAACCAGGCTCTTCAAGGCTGCTAGCAGGAGTTAACTAGCTCCCAACAATTTTGGACCCTGCTTGGGGCTACACTACTACGAAAGGGTCAGGAGGATAGCTCAGGGGCTACATGTTTGTCTTGGAAGCAAGACAACGCCTAGAAACACAGGTTCGAATCCCCGTGCCAGAAATAAAAGAACAATTATAATAATGGGTCAACAGGAGTGGAGTACTTCCAATGATTGGGGCGGCAAAGCGCTCCTTAGCAGGAGTGTACAACTTTCAATGGGAACTTCCCACACTAGAGGAGGGCAAGTACCTGCCCCTTGACTACCGTTCACTTTAAAAACGTGACTGAGGAGATTCCTTACCCATTCCTTAGCCTGACCCAGTCCATTAGTAACAGTGTAACCTCAGGCTGCCCTGAACCTCTGGTGATTCTTATTCCTGGGTCCCGCTTCGTCCACAGAAAAGAACAGAGAACCTTCCCATGCTCAGAACTAATATATGCCACGTGCAACGGTCCACGCAGCAGAAACCTTTAAGGCAGTCCCTTCGGCAGGCTTACTGCCAGCCTACCTCCATCCTCCTCAATGGACAGGTTCACATCCTCCAAGGGCTGTAGCCTTGGCAATAGTACCGTTCATGGGAGGTGATGATCGGTGATAAGACCAGCCCAAGCTACTCACCAGCATCTTGTACACAGGAGTGTTTGGCGCACCCTGCCAGGTTGCAGGGGCTTCAACCAGAACTGGGAGAAAAGTAGAAAATGTGCACGATTGTGCAGCCTTTTGGGCAGACAACCTCTGTCACGAGAAATGTTTCATCAGTAAAGGGCGATCAGAAAACTAGGGGTTGCAGTAAGAAGCCAAAGGGTTGGTGGGGAAGTGGTTGTTCAGGATTCAAAGAAAACTAGATTTGTCTCCTTTGCACCTCCAGCTATAACTTTTCACCATTGAAGCGGCACAGAGAGTGTAATCATTCAATTGCACTATGGGTATCTATTGAACAGTCTGCACCACCCTTGTTGTCAGCCCTTTCGATTAGATACAGGTCACTGGCACTTCTTCACTGGACTTGACACTCCCTCCCCCATTGCCCATATCACTGACCCCTTACAGCAGGGCTTTCCCTTTCCCACCACAGCCATATTACCAGCCCTGAGGGATTCTACCATCTAGATTCATATCAGAGACCCCTTTTTTGGCAAGGCTTGGCACTTACACCAGGCCCATATCAAGGACCCAACCCAGCTGGGCTTGACCATTCCTACTAGACCAATCACTGACCCTTCTTGGTTGGACACCACCTTTCTTCCCAGACTTAAACCACAGCAAATTCTGCAACTAGATCAGATGCTTACCATCAAACCGAGATCACTGCGCTTGTAAGGCGACGTGCACTCTGAATCAGCCAAGTCACAATCATTTTCCCCGTACCCAAACACTATCTTCTTCTGAGATTGGGACACCTTCCCGGCCCAATTAAAACATCTTAACTAACAGAGACGCTGGCAAATGCGCGTAACTGCTGGCAGTGTGGTTTTAGAATTTGCGACAGACTCGGGGAAGTAACGCGGTACTAAGGGAAGAAAAAGCAGTTTGCCACACAGACTCAGCGTGATCATTAAGGCAGATCGGGAAATGGGAAAGAATCCCCCAGCTATGAAAACTTTCTTTATTGTGTTAGTGCAATGGATATCTCCATGTTTGGAAGGAAGGGCTACTCCTCTCCTATGGGGTCATTCAGTGGCAGTGCTGGAAATTTAAATTTACTGGGAAATCCCACCAGCGATGAGAGCTGAGGGGGCAGTGAAAGGGAGTGGGGGAGTTGGTGACTCAGGAGATTTTTCACAGCCTCCCCCTTCTGACCACCCCCCAACCCACCCACTATAAATACACATTTCCATTTCAGTACATTGATTAATTAAATTATTAACAACTGGAAACTAACCCAAGAAAGGTGGAGCGTTTCCTAATATGTTGCAAATTCTAAAAGTTGCACATCTTACAAATCCGTACCTAAATATCTTCTGCAGAGTACAATCTTAACTTGTATATTCATAAGGATTCCAAACAGACGGCCTGGTGGGTAAGTCTCTCGATTTTAGTCTTGACAACCTGTGTTTGAGTCCCGCCTTCGGCAACAAAATGGGATCATATTCATAAAAGGGAGCAAATACATTTCCCAGATCTGGGAGACATTTTTTTTTTGCCAGATCAGGGAAAATCCGTCCCAATGACCAGCGCTGGCGGCATACATTTGCTGTAAGTTAGGGGTGGCCTGGAAAGTGGGGGCAAGGTGGCAATTGCTCCCTGGGCCAGAGCTTCAAAATGTAAAAAAATAATGGAAAAAGGTGAAGTCCTTCAGAAACGAGCCTGCCTTGAACGAACCAAATGCTCTCAGGACTGCTCGGCTTTTGTTTAGAGGTGATTTCAGCAGTGTTGCATATGTGCCTGGATGTCCCCACACATCGCCCTCCACAGTGGTTAAGAGCCAAGGCTATGTTCATATAGCCCAGCGACAATGTGCACATTTAAATGACAAGATTCTATGACCCTGCAGAGTAATGTTGTCATCACTGTGGACTACACACCACTGGTCTGTTGCAATCAGCAGCAGCTTATCATGACTCTGACTTGCCAAGGATGTATGGGTCCGTATCTTCGAGTTTGCCCCCAGTTTTATTCTGTAAGCATGCTTCCACTTTCCTCTGGTGAATCTCCTAATCTCTGGTAAACTCATTACAAAACATTTTTAATAGCACTGATGGATATTAATATATGGGGTTTTTAATGGCTGTTGGACTGTTTGTGGTACTCTCTATTGTGCACAGTAAAAAGACAAGCACAAAAGAATGTAACATTCAAGTATAAATTATAATTAGACTACAAACTAAGAGGGTCATTCAGAGTTGGGTGGATTTTTTTTCATGAAAAACTGTTGGAGAAAGTTACTACCTGCACCAGTGGTATTTGTGAAAATCTGTCCCATTCAGTGTTCACCACTGGCGGAGATGGTATGTTTGGAATACCTCTGGAGATATTTTAGAAATGCCACCACTGCAGATGGTACGGTGTTAAAAAAAAAAGAAGAGATGTCATTTTCACCTTCAAGGTGATCGTGCAAATGGATTATATACATACTTATACCACAACTGTAAATTTTTTAATGCACAAAAGTGTACAGTCTGATCCTTTCATGCAAAACGTGGGTAACGCAGTGAGAAAGGGCATCAGAGATGCCCACCTTTTCACCCCCTTATGATGGCCCTTTGTAAAAACATTTTTCACTGTATTGAAAAAAAGTGCCTGCGCTTACCATCTGTACAGGGAAAACATTTTGTTTAAAAATTGGTCCAGTTTGGCGTTTTTAATTTCTCATCTTAGGTGAAGGTAAAAATAGGCAGATTTCAGCAGAAAGCCTGCTTAAGTACTGCTGTCGGTATTCCTAGGGAATACTGCTCGTGGTATTTGATCAAACCCTTAATTGGCCCAACAGTAAAATCAGTGGCATTTGCCGAACATCGCTGATTTTACCATTATCACCGGAATGGCCTGCCTACGTTTTTCATTTTTTGGCTTGTCTAGAACATTCTTATTTGACCAACAAAAGACACATACAAAACAACATTTTCACATGCACAGTTGCAAGAACAGATGCATTCTTCCAGATATACTTTGCCCAATTGCAAAAATACTCAACCACATCACCATAGTGAAACAAATTGAACATAAACACACACACCCTGCCACCCAACATCCTTGTTATGTTACATATACTTGTTAAGCGCACGTTCGCCCAAAGGCATCTTAGCACTAGCAGCAGGACACAGCAATTTTTATAGGAAGAGGTTTAAAATAGAAGAGTTTTCAGTGACCGGTGGAAAGTGAGGTGGTCTACCGTCGCACGGAAAGAGTAGGGATGGGCGTTTCAGGCCTTAAGAGCGGCCACCGAGAAAGCACGACCACCCATACAGGACAGTCTGATACGAGGGACAGGAACCCGAAGGGAGGACTAAGATGAAAGACAGCTAGCAGGAACACATTGCGCCTTGGAACACTTGTGTATAAGCGTTATAAATGCATATCATAGCGCTGAAACTTTGCCTGTAGATATTCTGCCCCTAATCCATAAAAAGGCACCATGAACAATGCACATGAACTTGAAAAGAACCAGTTTCTCAATAGGCAGCCAGTGGAGCTGTCTCAACCAAGGAGACATGTGGGCTCCAAACGGGGAGTGAAGGATGGACCTGGCTGCAGCATTCTGAAGTAGCTGAAGCCGATTCATGAGAAAGCGAGGCTGAGCTAAGTAGAGTGAATTGCAGTAGTCCACCGTGCTCAAGACAAGCGCGGCCACCAGAGGAGCCTGACACGCGGAATAAAAGGAAGAACGTTCCAAATGATGCACAGCTTAAAGTGGCCGGTCTTACAGACAGCCGCACCCTGCTCGTCCATGAATGATTTTGACCCCCAAATTCCTAACTGAAGGTGATGGCAAAGGGAAAGGACCAAGGCAGATAGGCCAAAAATCATTAGTCCAGAAGGAGAGAGGAGAGATGGTGCCAACGAAAAGAACCTCAGTCTTGTTGCCATTTAACTTTAACCATTTGGTCGCCATCCCGGAACCCAGATCCTTAAAACACCTCCTAAGCCATGCCGCTGTGTCAGATTGAGCGAGATCCAGGCGGACCAAGATTTGTGTATCATCGGCATAGGAAGAGTATCAGAACCCATGGGATAAGATGAGAAGCAGAAGGGGCCTAATATAAATATTGAATAGTATCGGATAAAGAGCAGATCCCTGAGGGACTCTGCAGTAAAGCAGTACAGGTTTGAAACGGAAAGTAGGAAGGGAGACCGACAGAGAGACGGGAGATCAGGGTGGGGTGATTGACTGCGTTGAAAGCAGCTGAAAGATCTAACAAAAGGGCTGCTCCGACACCACCCTAATCCACCAGACAGACAAGGTCGTCCAACACAGAGTTCAGGACTGATTCCATGCCCCTCCCGAGCCAAACCCCAGATTGAAAGAGTCAAAAAACACAGAGGACTCCAGAAAGGCGGGAAGCAGGGGGGGACCAACACCTCATTGAAAACACAAATTACTATGATAGGTCGATCTTTCTCCTTCTGCATCACCAGATCCCAAATGGACTATCGTCGCTGTTCCCTCTGGTTCCATGATCCGAAATAAGCAGCCAGTTTTCAAGAAAGTGCATCTTGGGAGCACAATAAAAGCCAAATCCCATCTGCACCTTTTGGTCTGCATTGTCCAAGGGCAGACCCCATAGCCACCTATACCAGCAAGATCCCAACCACAGCTTCTGGTCATGTCTGGCAGAGGCCAATTAGCAAATCAAGGTGGTCTATTGTGTAATATAAGGGGTTATCTGACAAGGATTTTGTGTATGAGGAATGTGGACAAGTAAAGGGGGTGTGGTTGAAGGGGATTGATTTAAGGATTAAGGGGTGGAACAAAAAGGGTAAAGGAACTCTGAAAGTTAAGTTAATTGTATGGAAGAAGCTGAAGGGGCATCAAGGATGCAGTGCAAAAGAAGGACAACTGAGGGAGATTGGCAAGGAAAATAGGGTAAATGAGACAGAGGAACAAATCTGGAAACGTAGGTCAGCAGATTAAATGCCTAGTCCCAGGATCTGTGCCTAACCTTCATACCACTGTACCAGATTGTGGGGCAGGCTCAACTCCTTTCTTTTTTCTGACGAAGTGATGCATACTTGCTTTATGAACATATGTTTCAATTAAGACTTCTCTTATATTTGGTCAGGTTGCTTTTTCATGTGACTTGGTGCTTTGAAAACCAGATTTATTGAACAGTGTACTAGTTTAGCCCTTGAATAACAACTTTGCAGAACGCGTTTTGTTGGTTCCATCATTGAAGATGGAACCAGAGACTATGAAGTTTCCTCTGCTGTCTAAAACTGCAACCAAGAAGCTAGGGCTTAAATCTTTGCCTACAATTGACACAGTATGTTACCCTGAGAAAATCACTTTTCATCACTGTGCCTTGATTTCATTAACAGTCTGTAGGAATGTCTCACTCGTATGGGGTTTATAATCTGTAGTGTTACTTGATACATAAATATTGAACATTTATTTAATGTGTACAGGTGGGGAGGCAGTATGTCACGTGAAGTTCTTGTGTTGTGGGGGCCTGGTAAACAGTGTGCCAGGTATGGCTTTTGGGTTGTGCAGTGGGGAGGCAGGAAGCAAGGTATAGATCTTTTGCTGTAACAGCTGGGTTGGTTTCTTTAACTGAAGGCAGACTCCCTGACTCTGCTCTACCAATAGAGATGTAGCCTGCTGTCCAGTTGCAAACTGGGACACGAGAAAGCTGGGCTCAAATACAAGGTTTCCCATTTCACCAAATTATACTACCATTGTGAAATCATTTTATTAGGTTTGGTATTTGGGGGGTGGATTCCCTGGGGCCTGGGTCTCCAGAAAAATACAAGTGAAAGATGTGTTGCATAAAAGGAAAGTAATGTCAATGGGTACGTGGGTGTAGAGGTTGGTATTAAGTTTAGTTGTTCAGGGAGTTGGGATGCTACATTTTGGGCTTGGGACACAGCACCATGGGCCAGAAAATTGTACTTGGTGCCAGACCAAAAGTAGCCATTCCTCCCCTGCTGTAAGTGCAACGTGGGTCTTTACCGCAGCACACTTCCATTGGGGCAAAGAATTATGTGGCTGGTTGACTCTGAGGTGCAGGGCAGGTGTGTGTATGGGAGGTGGGGTGCAGTGTGTCAGAGGGGAAGCGGTAGAAGTTGCGTGGCGAAGGAAATGTTAAGTGCCTGGGGCATGGGGAGGCGGCGGTGGATGAAGGTGGGGGTAAACCTCCTCCCCTTATTGGGTGCTTGAGGTGGGGATTGAGGGGTTAAAAAAGGGACCCCCCCCTTCGAAGATGCGGGAGGCGCATCAGCTGTATTTACTGCACGTAAAGACCAAGGCAGTAAATACAATTGAAACAGACATCGAACTCCAGAACGCATCAGGCAAGCCATGCAGTTTTCCCTGGTCACTGGGTGGACGCTGGGGGCAGCGGGCGTCATCACATTAAGGAATTGGACCAAAGAAACCACACCAATTGTAAAACCATGTATATTCTGTATATTCCCTTGGGGTTTAGTGGTAAGACTTTTCTTTGGGGTTTAATTGTACCCCTCCCTGGTCTGTGACTGACCAGAGGAAAACAGAGGAAGACATGGCATATGTTACGACCCACACCTGATCAGTGGTGGCACCCACACATGATCAGTGGTGTCACTAGAAAAATCAGTATTAGGGAGGGTTGCAGGGGCACAAATAGGTGGGGGGGTGGCGTGGCACATCAAATAAGGGTCAAAAGGCCAGCCGTCTAACTACACCTATATTTTACAAAGCTGGTTAAAAAAAAGTGACATTAAGCATGTTCAGAGTAGGTTTAATGCAAAAAAAGGTTTTGAATCAAGTTAATATACATCCTAAAAAGTTAACTCATTCAAAAGTTGCAAAAATGCCCTTGCACTCAGCAAGAGACTGCATCACATCACTCACAGCACAGCTTTAAATAACAGCCAGTCAAAACGAGCCAGTTTAACAGAAGAGATCACTCATACCTCAGTGAAATGATAGTCAAGGACAGTCTGTTTAGCAGATGAAATATTACATAAAGGTGCAAAGTACACACAGAAAGGAGGAAACTGCTCCCTTGCTTCTTTAGCCATCGTTGCAGGCATCTCACTTTGCCCCTGTAGAATGGTTTGCAGTTTTCAGTTTCTGGCTGCACATATTCATGTTTGCTTTGTGCATACGGCCCGTAATGAAACTATAAGAAAACATGTCCACTGTCGTTCTGCCAAAATATGGCAGTGTCCCCACGTAAAAACATACTCCAGTTGGCTTTATCATTAAAAATGCCATACAACAGTATGAAAACATGTCCCAACTGGCTACACCAAAACAAAGACAGTATTGTAAAATTCCAAAAACAACCCCATGCTTAAATTCTCAGACACAGTGTGACACCACTTACCTGGAAGAATAATACTGAGACGAGGAGGCCCCAGGGCGATGGAGGCAGACAACAAGAGAACAACAAACAACGTTCTAGTTGCTTCCCTGCCTTTGAAAAGTTCCACTCAATAAAAAAATAAGAAAGGGAAAACACTGGTTTGTTGGAGTTGTTGAGAAATGGCAGTAGTGGTCATGAAGAGAGACGAAAAAGCAGCAATGGAATGAAGGAATATGTAGAAAAGTCCAGACCAGTGACAGAACACGGAAAGCATTGTTCAAAGCATTTTTCATCGGACCGGAATAAAACAAGTGAACTGGGAAAGAGTTCACAAAGAAAATCTCGTCGAGTGGTGCGGCTGCCTTCGGCAAGCACCGAAGGACCAACTGTGACCCGGGGGCTAACAGAAGAGCGAACCGGGGACTCACGGGCGAGCCCTTCGCCGCTTTGGGAGGTGGAACATCGGCACACATTGGAAAGGTGAACAACAACCTAACAGAGAACCGCAAAGCCAGTGGGTGAAAGCCAAGGGCGTTTGGTGTCAGATCCAGACACCCCATTTAGAATCCACGGGTGGTGTGCAGCGGACCACTCACAGGCGAGCTGGGCAGAATAGCCCCGAGGACTGTGTCAGCAACGCAAATTAAACATCTCCAGAAGCCTGTTGAGAGAAGAGGGAAGTAGCTGGCAGATGACCTGCCCAACGGAACCATTCAAACAGGTACTACTTGGGGAAAGTGAATACAGATTGTCTGGGTGGTCAGTCACAGACCAGGGAGGGGTACAATTAAACCCCAAAGAAAAGTCTTACCACTAAACCCCAAGGGAATATACAAAATCCCAAGTAACAATAACTAAACAGGATAAAGAAGGACAACTCAAGCTAAGAAATAGCTATAAAGAAATACTTGGCAGGTTAGTGAACCAAGTACCCCAGACTTGACGAAGAGACACATGGGCCTTGGTAGGAGAGTACACCAGGGCTATGGGTCAGAGTGAAGCCCGGTAGAATGTTTAATTTAATAAAAAGGGGCTATAATAGTCAAATGCTCACAAGGATCTTGATAGGAGCTAACACCCCTCCACCCCCGTGCATCACAGGCAAGTACGACAAGACCTGGGGAAGCGGATTGTCCCCCTTGGCATACATGGAGCCTTGAGTCACAGAACTGAACGAGGTTGCAGAAGAGCAGCAGAAAGACATTTTATTTTGTCCTTTGTTGCACCTTAGTAGTATTAAGAGTGTGAGGGTCAGAATAGGTTTTGGACACAGGACATAGAACTTCATTTTGGCCATCCTGACAATGACTGATCAATTAGTTATGGTAAGGCAGGGAAACACCTCAGAGTTAGGGCTAGTGACGCATTTTTCCGACCCTTTTATTATTTTAATTAAAGTATTTGGCAACAAATCCATTACCTGTCACTCTCCTATGTCCGACTCCTCACACTGCATAATAGCACTCAACATGCTTACAATGCTTTATAAAAGATGCCCAAGGCAAAAATGGCTAGACTGGGTGTATTAAAATGCCAGTTTAGCTACATAACACTTATCATGCTTGCTTTATCATATATGTGTTATGTTAGTTGGCATTTATATAGCGCTCTATATATCATTGGTATGACCTCAAATCGCTGGTAGGTTAACGTCCTCGGGCTCGTAGGCCAGGCCAGTTGAGAGTGTAGGGTGTTGAGGGTGCTTGGGCGCACCAGTTAAGTGTGCAGCTGATGTAGGTGCCTGATGGGAGCTGCATCCTAGCATTAGGTGTGGTGGTCCTGATATCGGTTCAATGTGTGCAGTCTGGCGGGATGACACCAAGACTGGGTTCTGGCTGCGTTAGGCCTGTGGGACGCTTATGTGCGGAACTAGGCCTGTTTGTCGTGGGATATAGCTGCATTTTATTAGAATGATGCGGTTTTCATGGTATAGTGTTTGTATGTCAGCAGCTAGGCCGAATTAATCGAGGGGTGTAGCTTCACTCTAATTGTGTGATGGTGTAGAGTAGAGAGTAGGCATAGTAATATATGATAGTTTATTTAAACTGTGCACACACACAATGCGTTTCAAAGCAGAGAACACAAAACATGCCTACAGGCCACGAACAACAAGAACGCGAAGATTAACCATCGCACTCGGCCTGGTGACACCCCAGACAGTGCATGTGACAAGACACAGATAGGAGGGAAACGGGAACAGACAGGCAATTACCGCACTAGGCTTGATGACATCTACAGAGAATCACATGAGGTGAAGGGGGGGAGAAAGGAGGGAGAGGAACAAAACAAGCGACCATCGCACTAGGCCCATCGTCACCTCTGGCAGTGCCTGAGGAAGGGTGGGGGGACAAAGGGGGAAAGGACAAACAATTTTAACCATCTCACTAGGTCCAGAGACCATTCCGATAGAACAAGAGGGGGTGGGGGGGTGAAGAGAGAGAGTAAAACAGTGGAAAGAGCAGACAAGCAGAGGGGGGGGCAAATACAGTGGCAGAGGTCAGTAAAAACATTTTTGTAAGGGAGAAGAAAAAATAGGCGAGAATTCACAGGGACTATGGGCACAGCATGATTCAGGGGACCAGAGGGCACGTACACAGCGACATCATGGGCGACCAGAGGGGGCACACAGCATTATCATGGGGGACCAGAGGGGCACACAGCGACAGCACGGGCAACCAGAGGGGGCAGGGAGCACAAGTAAAACAAATGCCATGCCTTCCCTCTGAGCCCCCGAGCGACCTTGCACACACACAATGTAATTGTGTGCATGATGCGAGGCGCTGTAGGCCCTAAGGGGCTGCTAGGGTATTTTTTTTTTTACTGGGCACCTATGGTAGATGCCTAGTAAAAACATACCATGCTTGCCCTCCAGAACCACGCACGGGGAGCCGAGTTTGGCTCGTGGGGTGCGGGGGCTCTGCAACAACCCCCTCCCGTCAAACTCAGCTCCACGCCCCAGTACAAACACACACAGATTCATACAATCTTCACATGCAGCATGCACTCGCTCATTTACACGCACACCAATCATCACACCCACAACACAAGCATAGACACAGACATACAGGTATTTAAATTACCATACCTCTGCCTCCTTCCTGATGTTGTCTCCCAGCGCTCCAGCTCCTGCGTAGCCTGAACAGGACCCAGGAAGCAAAGAGCACTTCCTGGTTCATGCACAGGGCGACCAAGAGCCAGAGCACTGATGACAAAGTGCCCTGCTCCGTTTGTATGTGCAAGGAGACACAGGAGCGCCTGCCTCGCACATACAAACATGCAGTTCCTCAGCCAGCATCCCCAATGGACCATTCAAGGTTGGTGAGGCAAAACACCCCCGGCTTTCCATGGTTCATTGGATATGCGAGGCTGAGGAACAGAACTGTCAAACGGAAACCACATTTCCCTATGACAGTTCAAACCAGCCGAGGAGCGCGCCCTCAACCACATAAAGCAGCTGAGTGAGTCCTCAGTGTTTACACTGGTCTGGCTCTTCCATTATGGGCGAGGGTGCCCGTTGGTCGGTGCAACCTTGTCCATTATGGAGAAGCCGCCACTGGTACACAGTCAATGAATGTATGCACTGGGCCAGTGTGGCTGCAGATGAAATACTGTTGACTCTCACGTCATGTACACAAACTGCACTGTTGGTAATGCAGTGATTTTGAACGCATTAAGGGATCCATATATATGCCCTACAGTAGAAGGCTACCAGGGTAGCTCAGCAGGTTGAATGACTGTTGCTGAGATATAATATATTTAAAACGGCCTGTAAATCTTACGACTTTTTGCAATTCTTCATAAAAAGTGTTTGGCCAGGGAATGGGTTGGGCCGGTTGCTTGCTTATATTCAGGGCGATGGTGGGGGAATTTCTGCCACTGTAGTGAAAATCAAAAGTTTGCACCCGTGAACCCACAGTTCAATTACGCAGCAACTGCTGTCCGCACAATAGAAGCGTTTATTTGTGATTAAGCAGTTTGACAAGCATATAACAGCTTTAGAAATATATCCTGTGAAAAAAACACAAAGGAAGGGACACAGAAATCACAGGATATTTGTGTGGAAGTCCGAAAATAAAGAAAAAAAGCACACATTTTAAAGAAAACTAGTGAATGTAAGTTTAAGAGGCATGTTTCATTTTGGAAACAAATTTTTCCAGACAAGTGTAAGCTGCACATTTGGAAAACAATGGGGTGACCATCACAGTGATATTCATGACCCATTGATTCCTGGGGTCTCCATTTCAGACGAGAAGAAAGCACCACATGAGCAAACAGAACCTGCAAACACGCGAATGACGGATGGACGAAGGCCCCTGGAAAGAGTTATTTGCTAGAAAGGGGGAGGTGGGGGTGTGCCAGGCCATCCATTAGGGGATGCAAAGCAGCTAAGAGGGTGGACAGTTGCCCATCTCTAGGGACGCCTATGCAGTGGATGGGTCGGGTCCGATGGAGGTGACTCGACAGGCAGCGCTGGTTCCGATCAGTCCACTGGACAGAAGAAGCCTGCGCGTAAACACTTCCAGGGTTATTGTCAATGAGACCGAATATTGTTCAGAGAGAGGGTTGCTAACACCCTTACGTGTAAGCCGTGGTACGGGAGTGGAGGGGCTCGGGCTTTTCAATCACCTCACCACTTGTGAAAATCCAGAGTTAACAAGGCCCTCCTTATCCCCACAGGATTAGGGTGGCTGAGAAGCGGTCGGGAATACTGCTTAACCTTTTCTTTGTGCGCTTTGGCCTCAACAAGTAGCGATTAATTTTGTCTGAGAGCAGATCAAGCAGGGTAATCTGATGCACGATTGGGTGCCAATATTATGCTATTGTGGCATTCTCTCCTGCTGTGGCACAATGTTAGTGACCTAAGGTGGAGCAGGGGTATAACGTCTAAAGACAGTTTTGTACTTTTACTTAAAACACAGTATTCCCTAGAGAAGTTACAAATTGACACCATTTTCTAAAACTAAAAAAATACCAGCTAATGCAACGTACTTTTTTTATTTTGTGGGGATGCAACTTGTATTTAAATCATCCGTATCAATAGGAGCAGATAATGTTGTTACACATGCATATTAAAGACATCGCAAAGTGGCCTAATTGAGATGCTCTGTGAGTATTGGCTTCCAGGCTCCCATCCGATAGCATTCTGGTATGTGTAGTCCAGTGTTTTATACTGGCAAAATTAAACAAGAAATACAGAATGATGTGAGTGAGCTAAAAAGCCAGAATTTGACAAACATCCATCCGTCGTCACCCAGGACAACTAAATATAGATCAGGAAAACATGCAATTTGACACGCACAGATTTGCAAACAGTGCAAGCAGAAAATAGGACTCACATTTATGCATACCCGATTAACCAATCCGTATGAACTGGGGCAAAAAACTCTTCCAAAATCCATTGCATTTTCTTTGGCTGGCAAAGTGGGCATCACCTAGAAGTGATTCCATGAAGTGAGTCCTACACAAGTCTCGTCACACATGGCTACAGTGTTTTCTGCATGTATAATAATTATTATTTACATCCTGCGCATCACATGCTAAATTGTCCATCAGCTTGATTGTAGCTCATGGAACACTCTTTACTTGTGAGCCAATTAATCCTCCTAACAGAAAAGTGAAATAGTGAGGAGGACGGCAATGGTTGGTTGTCGAGGAGACTTACCTGTGCATTGATTGTGCAAGGAGTCTGCAAGCCCGATTTCACTCTGCGCACATCCATCAGCCCAGGGGCTGTGGCCATGGGGTCTCCATCCTCTACCCAGTTGGTGAAAGGAGTTGTGAAGTAGCAGTTAGCTCGTGGTAGGCATGGTGCTAATTGCCACCTTAGACACGTTGCCTTCGTGTTTCATCCCTTTCTGCCACCATAGAGCGGAAGATGGTGCCACTTGCTGCTCCCACTTTTGCTTGCTGCAGCCCGTCTGCCTGGTATATGACTGGGGAAAGCTCCCCCGCCGTGCCTTCCCAGAGGAGGGCATGCACCAACTCAATGTTACTCATTGTATCAGCATGAGAAGAATTAAACCATTTGCCACGCATCCAGGTTACAAACCTGGACCTGCAGCTTGCACACAGATCGCTGCAGCAGGTGCATCAACCGACTGTGCCACCTAACAAATTATACAATCTATTCTGTGGGATTACCTACTTCACGATAGGTGGTACACGAGAAATCGGAGTTGAGGGCTCAGTGGAGTACAATCAAAGAGTAATGCATTTTGATTTAACTGGCTTTTGTATAGCATGGATGCAAGGCTCTGAATTAATCATCACCAATAGCATTGCTCTGGGAAGCCTTCCATGTCATAATTGTACAGCCTGTCTGTCCCGTTGCAGAAGCCATCCAGTTGCAAACCAACGCTGGTCCTGCCATCAATGGAGGTATGCACGGTTGGCCACAGCAATGCTAGTGGTTATGGTTCAATTAGTACCCAACACATTTTAGTTTTGGTGGAATGCAGACTGTCAGTTAAAAAAAACAAGACCTAGCTAGTGCATCGCCCACAGGCATGCGCCTCATTTCCTGGGATGTCACTTCCAATGGCATCCACTTGTGTTAAAATATGTGCCAGGAATTCCCACGCCTCCCCCGGCTAAACTTGGCACCCCCTGTTTTCTCACCGTGTAATAATTATTCTTTTCATAGAATGCGAGTAAATGTAAAAAGGAAATCCAGGTGGATCTAGGTTTCTCTGTGATAAGTACACGCCTGTCATGTGCCATTGTCGTGCATGCATAACAGCATTCACATAACTCCCTATGGGATCCGCCTTGTTTTTGAACCTGCAAAAACAGTCTCCAAGTGGCATCAAGCATCTCCACCCACATCATGAAAATTGAATTGGGGCCCGAATACATTTGGTTCTGTTACGTGAGTGGATGGGGGAGGCAGTGGCAGTCTTTACGGTCCAGTGTCATCGCACAGATCAAAGGACTCACTTCATGTTCACCAAAGGATAAGGAGAGGAGTGTGGGGGTGGGGGGGAGTATTAGGTGTCAATCAAGAGAGTAAGGGCAATGGACAGGTGGGCTGGATAAAGTTCTGGTTATAAGGAATGAAGAAAGGCAGGGGGAAAATGAGCAGAAAAGATATTGGGGAAAGGGAAAGCATAGTGCTGCTAAGGAAGGAGGACAGGTGGTGAAGGTAGGAGTGAAATGCAACCAATCACAGCAGTACACAGCGTGGGATGCCCCTCGTGGCTGGACAAGAATGCTGGGACTGGACTCCTGCCCCGGGCCGAGAAGAGGGGAATGGAAGAGATCTGGATGGGTTGAAGCATAACACTCCTGTCCCTCAGTCTGTCAGGACTCTGAAGCATGCTATCACATTAGCAAAAGGCAGTAAGGCACAGTGCTATGTTATGCTATGGTATGGCATTTATAACACGCCTATACACAAGTGTTTCAAAGCGCGATGAGGTAAGGGAGGGAGAACAGAGACAACGATCTTACTAGGCCAGGTGACATTGAGATCGCACAAGTGCAGGGGAGGGGGGGTTGTGGTGGAAAAGTGTGGATAGGCGGAGGGGGCAGTGCACTACATTGGCAAGTGCAGGGCTAAGTGCAGACATCAAGTGCCAAGAGCTGTAGGGATACAGAAACAGCCCCCAAGTAAAGGGGTTGCCTGGGAGGCAGTGCAGGTGGGCCTGAGACCAGAGGGTAGCCAGGTGACCAGTGCAGTTTCAGTCAGGAGTTCAACAGGGGAGCGGAGGAGAGAAAGCAGAAGCAAAGAGGAAGGTTTTGCTGTGTTTTCAGAACCATCTGGTTCTCCTCAAGTTTCAGGGAGGCTGTTCCTGAGAGTGGCCGCAGCTGAAGAAAGAGATCTACCACCAACTTGTTGCTTGGAGAAGCGACTGGCACTGAGGGAGTTGGAGGCAGATGAGAGAAGAGGTCGAGAAGGAAGATATTTAGGAGGAGAGAGTTGGAGGGATTGAGGCCCCAGTCCCCAAAAGGCCTTGTGGACAATTCAGAGGGTTTTGAACTTAATCCTCGCAGCCACTGGAAGCCAGTGCAGAGATTTCAGTCCTGGAGAGATATGATGTTCTGATGAGTTGCAGAGGGCGGAGAGTACAAGCAGGCCGATTTAGAAAGAGGGCAGGACAAAGACTGATATGTTTGGGATATTTCTTCTCTGTGAAATAAGTAACTTTGGGTTTCACCCTAAGTTACTAGGGGAATCCAGACATGGACCCCTATTCTTAGAGAGGCACAGCTCCTCCCTACTGATGAGGTCCAAACAGCCTGAAACACGTGTCTGGGGATGCTGTTGGTACTCTTGTTCAGAGGCGAATTGCCTAGCATTTCTGCTGGACTGCCCCAGGGCAGGACAAAGACTGATATGTTTGGGATATTTCTTCTCTGTGAAAGATAGTGAGCTAAAGTCTCTGGGTAAGTCTCTCGTAACCAGGACTAATGTCTGGCAGAGGGACTCCCAGGACCCCTTTGTTAATTTGCATATTTAAGTAACTTTGGGTTTCACCCTAAGTTACTAGGGGAATCCAGACGTGGACCCCTTGCTCACTATTCCTAGAGAGGCACAGCTCCTCCCTACTGATGAGGTCCAACCAGACCGAAACACGTGTCTGGGGATGCTGTTGGTACTCTTGTTCAGAGGAGAATTGCCTAGCATTTCGGTGCTGGACTGCCCCAGGGCAGGACAAAGACTGATATGTTTGGGATATTTCTTCTCTGTGAAAGATAGTGAGCTAAAGTCTCTGGGTAAGTCTCTTGTAACCAGGACTAATGTCTGGCAGAGGGACTCCCAGGACCCCCTTGTTAATTTGTTGTAATAGTCCAGCCTAGAGAGAACCAGAGCTCTGCAGACAGTGAGTTTATGGGGGATGGAGAGCAAAGGAAGAATACCTATGAGGAGGTGCAGCTGGTAGTGTGACTTAGAGACGTCAGATTGTTAGGATACCAGCGGGATCCTTATGGAGAAAGTGGAGGAAGCGCCATTCTCGTTACGGACAATGGAAGACAAGATGGCGCCTCCTCGGTTCCATTTCAGCTATTCACTAGTACCATTCTAGTCTTTTTCAAAATGGCGACTGCACTCTACCCGTTCTATATTATTCATTGAAACAAACGGGTAGGTGCGTCGCTTCTGTTTTGCTCCGTGGTGTATCAGCCTTCTGCCTTTGCACTATGTTTCCCTGCTACTACGTTAGCGCCTTCTTGAAACTCTCCTTACCTTCGCTCCATTCTAGCTACTCTTTACCGTGCGCTTGCAGTAACTTTCCTTGTCACTCGCACCTCGCCTACGCTCTGCTCTTTCTTGTCCTCCTTTCCGTGTTCCTCGCAGAACCTTCCCTTACCTATTCTTGCTCTTGCTTTGGTCTTTCTCTTTTTTCCTCCCTTTTTCCTCTCTCTCTCTCTTTCGCGGATTCTTCTGCTTTCCCTTCAACCCTCTATCCTCCCGGGGAACCTTTCAGCCTTTGCGGACCTCAGCTCTTTCCCGCCGGCTTGCTCCTCGCCACCAGGAATCCTTGCTCCATCATCGGACCGTTCTCATTCAGCTTACCTGCAGTTCTTTGACGGTTCTGCTGTTGTGAAATTCTTCACCTCCTCTTCTTCCACGATTGCCGCTGTCTTCATTCCATTCTACGGAACCCGGACGGCACCTGGATCCACTCCATCCAACGGATCCTTCATTCCAATCTACGGAACCCGGACGGCACCTGGATTGGGTTTTCTTCCCAGTTATTGGCCTCTTGACACTCTGGGGGAAGTATTCCGAAATTCGTCTGTCTACAACTGCCATCACCTGCTCAAGACTGCCATTGTGAGTAAAACGAAATTGTGTCCTTATAAAAGTAACACAGATATGATATGTCATTTATAACGCGCAGAGGACTTAAGCACACACGCAGCTCTGTTTGCTATGTTGAATGTTGGTGGGCCAAGAGTGGCAGGGAGATTGATGGAAAACAGGGGCAGCAGACATGCATTTCTCTAAATGGACAAGAGAGGGGAAAAAAAGATAATGGGGAGAACCCCCTGAGCCCAAAACTAGATGGGGCAGAGGCGTGATCACACTGCTAGCCACAAAGGGAAAGTTCCAGGATTTCAGAGCCCCTGCGGCAGAAGATATGGAGAGCATCCTTATTCTATGCTTCATTTTTTGATATGTATTGACATCACAGAATATGGTGTTGCAGGGATCATCAGAATTTGCAGACTTGCTCACTTTACCTTGTATAGACTTTATACACTTTTAATTATCCAGTACTTGGCTCTTGCATGTTTTCTTCTTTAATCTAAGAGAAATATGTCTCTTCCATGGCTTATCCGTCTACCTCCCTTTGTGCTTTGCAGCTATTCCTTAAAAATAGAATCTTGATCCCAAGCCAACATAGACTCCTCTTTGTTTTGCACACAAAGCTGTTCTTCCAGTGTCTACTGACTCTGCAACCCTGATCTGTTTCTGAGGTAGCTGAATTGAATATTAACACAAGCCGGCGTCCATTTTCCAACTATGACCGTCCTTGCCACGTTATATATTTCTCTACAGCAAGCGTCTATGTATCTTTTCTACTTTGCGCTACAGCGTATTTACATTTATTTGTCAGCAAGTTACTTTGTCTTCTTTTACATTCATGATTACTTTATCGTTTCATACATGTTTTCTTATCGCTTTAGTTACATCGTCATCAAGTATTTTCCTATTGTTTCAGGATGGCTTCGTATAGCTTCTTTATGACATCACTGCGCCCTCATCAGATTTCACCGAGCGCTCCATGATGTCCAATGCAGCGTGCTGACATCCTTCCATTCGGCATCCTTCCACACTTTCAGTGCGAGGGTACATCCGATACGGTTGTCGGAGTGCATATGGTCACGCGTTCACTCAATGCGGTATGGGCATAACACCTGGAGTCTCACATAGGCACGGAATTGGCTGATGGTGCTGGCATCGAGGGCACGCTTCCCGGCAATGGTGCATGCCCTCCTTGTGACTGGAGAAGTTGCCGGCTTAAATCATCAGTGCGTTCTTTGGCTACTATCAGCTCTCTCCTTAGGGTGTTGGTCTCCTGCCTGGCTGCATGTACTTCGGAACGCAGCTGCCCCAACATGTGGGCTAACTGGTCAGTTTCTGACGTTTCCATGACGCCCAGGTGGATTTTGATGTGAGGCTTTGTGTTCTGTAACGCTCACCTGGTATCCACGGGGACGTCACTCCGCCTGTTCTGACCTCTTACGACCTCTAACCCTTCCCTGGAGTCTACTCGACTGGAGACTGGGCTGAAACACAGGATTGGTAGAGTTTAACTCCCTATTGTCTGTGTGCTTGAACCCCTTCTTCCCCGGGGTCCAACCCTTCCCTTTCATCCACAGCTCACCTTGTTTTCTTGGAAAGTGTGCTCTCCGCCCTGCTTTCAGCGCAGGGGCGCGTTGATTGATGCGGGCTAGTTGCTGCCTAGTTACTTCACTGGCAAGAGTAAGTATAATGAGTCTTTTGAACAGTTTTCTAACTTCGTTCCTTTCCTTCCTTAGATGATGGCCGGCGTCCGGGGATGGCGATGTGCTGCTGAGATGAGTAGCGCTGAAGGTGAGTGAGAGCGCGATGCGACCCTTTCGTATTTGTATTGAACTGAGTTCTTTTTCTGTGTCTTTTAGGTGCCGCAACGTTTTCAGTGTGGATGCCGGTTATGAAGAAGAAATGCAGTGAGTAAGCGCGGTATGCGGCGCCTCTAGATGTTTCCACGCTAACTTGGAGTGTCTTTTCCCTCTTGCAGATGGATGAGAAGTTCCGGAGACAGAGTTCCCCCAGAGCGGCTGGGATTCAGGTAAGCGTTTGAAGCGCGTACAGTCTTTAAAAATAAGCAAAGATTTGCTGAATGCTTACTAATGCCTTTTTTCTGTTCTTTTCCCTTTTCCTTAGGAAGCGGCGTGCCGGGATGGGAATGACACCACCGAAGATGCCCGCAGAACAGAAGGAGCGATAAATGATGGACAGAAGCGCCTCAAGGTAAGGCTGTGCAGGAGCGGAGCGCAGAAGAAAGATGCAGGCCTACTGGAGACCGATCCGAACACGGTGAGTGTCACGCTGCAGGTGCAGAAAACACAAAGCATGTTTCTCAGCCTGGGAGTGGCTTAAATAGTCTCTGAGTATCCCAGGTGTCTCTGGGCTGAACCACACCCAAAAGACTAGACTGCACATGCAGTTCAAGGAACCGAAATATGTGGGGGCATCCATCTTGTCCCCATCAATGCACTACAATTCCAATACCCAATGTTATCCTATGGGAGTGAGTGAGTCTGGTGCCACAAGCGCCAAGTCTGACTCCAAGTGGGTCTTTGGAGGGATGGAGAGGCCCTTGAGGGACATGTAGGTGATCGTGGCCTGGCTCCAGTGACATCTTGGAGGGCTGGGGACATGAGGGGCAGGAATCATGACAGTAAGGTGACAGGGTACGAGCGGTGCCTCTGCCCAAAGTAATGTCAACAAAGGTTAACAGGGACCAACCTTAAGAGTTGCTACTGGCAGCAGTTAATGATGTCTCTCCAGAAGCATGTAGACTCTGGGATCCAAAGCGAGAAGCAGATGATGTGTTTAGGGTGCTATATCCAGACACTCCCGACATGCTAGAACACACTAGAACACTTAGCCACACACTTTGCAAATGCTTCGCGTTCTTGCGTGGCTTTTAAAGGTGAGCAGCTTAAAGTAGCAGCGTCCTGCAAATCCGAATGAAGAAGGCAAATGGAATGCTTACAAATCCTTGACTGCACACCTTGTCTGCACGCAGAACACTTAGCCACACACTTTCTGTTTTATAATACTTGAATTTCGTACCGTTTCTTGAACTTGCTTTGTGCAGTGCTTTGGCGAAAGTCCTTTACAAATTAATAAAATACAAAGATTTCTCCTTTATTGGCCAGATTAAATAAGGAGTGGATAGCCAGCCTGCCACCTTCCAGATATTTATAACTCCTGTGATCCCTCGTCAGTGACTATGCTGGGTGGGCCTGGTGGGGGTTGTACGCCAAGACACCTGGAGGGTGACAGGGTTGGTACACCTGGTACACCTTCTCTAATGAATGTCCACCAGAGAATTGAAAAGATGTCAACCACTGAGAGAAACTCAGATGACAGGCTATACTGCGTCAATCAGTTCAAAGAAGAAAAGAAAGTACGGAGCCCAGTAAAATGTAATCGCTCATAAAATAAGAGGATAGCTCAGAAGCAACACGTTTCGTTTGTCTTGGAAGCAAGACAACACCAGTTTAAGGGCCTCATTACACGGTAGGCGGAAAAAAATCGGAATTTTACGGCATGGCGCCATTAGCGCGTCCGCCCTCGCAAGAGGCCGCTAATAGCGTCCCATCACGAGTACGCGGACACGAGCATAGCGCCATGCCGTAAATGACCGTTCCGCCCTGCCGCTAAATACCCCAAAAAGCCCCTTACCGGCGCCCGCAAAACCGCCGATAGCGCCTCTGCCCTCCAGCTACCCGTAAATAGCGGACACCGCCATTACCGCACACCGTTAAAAAGCGGAACTGGAAATTACGTCGTCGCACAGGAACGGGAAAGAGCACAGCGGCCATCTTCAAAAAACACAATCCATTGCCATCCTCTGCATCCAAGACATATATCCAGGCAACTCCTACCAGGAACCATACCGGGTATCTCGAGGATGCCGAAGGCGCTTAAAAAAACTGCTGATCGCCAGCGCAAAGAAAAGTTCACTAATGAGGAACTAATGATGCTGACCACCACACTTGCTGCAAATGCAGGAGTAGTATTTGTTAACGATATGCGGCGGGAGGCCCTCCTTAAGAAGAAGGCCATCTGGGCCGAAGTCGCGCTAAAAGTCAGTGCGGTGGGCACCACCACCCGGAGTGTCAGGGAATGCCGCAAAAGGTGGGACGACCTCCGGGTGCGTGTGCGCAACATTTTATCTGTGAACCGCAACATGGCAATGGCCACAGGAGGTGGCGCAGAGTCCCCCTTGAAGATGGAGTGGGAGGAGATATGTGCCTCCACAATAGGAGTCGAGTCGATAGAGGGGGTCGGCGATATGGAGCATGGCGTGGCCGTTTCATCGGATGGAGGTGAGTGTATGCACCCAAAAATGCGCAGTGAAGGGTGAGGGGTCCCACAATCATGTGTCCATATGAATGCCGTGGATCCAGCCACAAACAGACATGCATGCATCATCACATACCCACCAACACAGGGCCAATCATGCATGAGCCAGCCAACATCCCCATTCCATGCCTCCACAATGATGACCCCAAAATGCATCAAACTGCATGATGTATACATCTGCCATAATGCAGGTAGACCCATAGATGATGATTTACCCTTCTTATCACCCCTGCAGGATCACACACGGAAAATGAGGAGCCACGCACGTCAGCACCCACTCCCACACCCATGAAAAAAGCCAGGAGGGATGCCACCGAGGACCCTGCAACATCCTCTAGGGGACCCAAGAGTAGTGACCGGGACAAAGGCAGCAGGAGCAGCAGTGCCACGCAGCCAGAGGCCATGCCTGCCGCTGTAGTGGTAACCACGGGAGTGTGTCTCCCATCAATTGAAGGCAGCATGGAGGGAGTGCACTCTGCTGCCACCAGCTCTACGGGTGAGGCAGCAGCCACTGGGCCACTTTCCGATGCGGAGGAAGCACCGGTGAATGAGGATCTGAGTCAGAGCCCCATCCCCACACGCCACTTACTCGCATCCCCAATGTTTTCACCAGGTCCGTTCAGCCAAGGCGGATCGCCCGCCCACACACATGATGTGTCATGGAGCCCCCTGGAACCTACGCCTGATGCCAGTGCTATTGATCCAGGCGCATCAGCCATTCCACCGGCAGACAACGAGGAACTTGACCTATCAGCCATCTACCAGAGGCAGACCGAAATGGCTGGTCTGGTAGGTCAACATGTGGCAGAGACAGGGCACCTGAGGGAGGACATTGGTGCATTCGCACGCCAGACGAGGGAGGCCATGGAGGCATGCACCAACCGCATATGCAATGAGATGGGGCAACTCAGGCAGGCCATGATCCGCATTGCGGAGGCGATTGAGGGCAGATGTCCACTCCCTGCCCAGGAGGAAAGAGGCCCAGCCTCCTCTGGGAGTTCGCTGCAGACAAGCCCCCTACGCCGCTCTATGCGCAACCTCAGGCGCACACCATCGCAAACGCCCGAAGAAGGAGCCAACAAATAGGGCCAACAAGGAATATCGGCCACATTTGGGGAAGGACATGTTCACGCCTTGGAACTCACGTGGGAGTGTTGTGGGGGGAGGGTGTATTCGGGGGTGTTGTGGGGGGAGGGTGTATTCGGGGGTGTTGTGGGGGGAGGGGAGGAGGGTGTTTGCACAGTTGGGGTTATGCACTTTCTGTACACGTTATGTTCAAAATACACTCTTCTGCAGTTGAAAAACAGGCATGGTCTCCATCATTGTGTATGTGTGATTTTCTTTGGGAGAGGGCCCTTTGTGGGCCTCAAGACGGCCACAAGGGCAACAATGCACGTCTCTCCATGCATGATATTCCACCTTTGTTCCTGATGCTATTCCTGATTCCGATGCTGACGCGGATCCTGTCCCGCCATGCCATCGCCTCTTGCATGTCCGGGCTGGGCATTTCGACAATACTCATCCACATCCACATCATGCTCATCTGGTGTTTGCATGGTGCCATGGGCACATTCTATCAGATGCACATTTTGTTGTGCCTTACACATACCATGGTCATCTTCGCCTTGATTCCGGGGGTTTGTTGGCTGCCCTTGTGGTGTTTCTGGGTGCCCCGGTGGTGCTTGCTGCGCAGGTCTCGGCCTCCTCCTCCTACTCCTACTCCTACGTCTCTTCGATGCTGCCTGTTGTTGTTGGTGCTGCACTGCAGTCATGTACGCAGGCCTATGTCATGCTGCTGGTGTTGGGACCATCTTGCTGTGGGAAGGGGTGTGGGAAGGGGTGTGGTGTGCTCTTTAGTGCTGGCTGTCTCCATTGACTCCACCTGTGCTGGTTGTGTCCACCTGGGGCAGATGGGAACACTGCTCAGGACTCTTAACGTGTGGTTTTCGATGCTGTTATTGGCGCCATGCCGGTACATGCTTTTTGGGTCTTTGGGATGCCGGTATTGCCGTGTACGCATGGGTTGTGATTGCGTGCTATTTGCGCCATGGCGGTGTTTACGGTGTGGGGGTCGCGCGCAAGCGGCCACGCCGCTATTGGTGGCGCCGTACTTTACGGGTCCACTAATAGCGGTGGGTCCGGGTCGTGATCGGCTTGGGAAAATACCGTTACCGGTATTTCATTACCGGTAACGGTATTCCCTTACCGCCTACCGTTTAATCAGGCCCTAAGAGTGCTATAAAAGATTAATTTAATTAAAGTAACAATTCTTTCCTATTTGTTATAATGCCCATTTTCTTACAGCCCATGTGAATCACCATCTGTAGCTAGGTAGGTTTATTTGTTAAATGACCATATTTTACTTACCACTATCTACAGAAACGGAGGTCAGAAAGGTCACCGTGGGAAGTCTAAACAAAACAAAATGTTACCATAGTGACTAGAATACTCCTAGTCTATAATTCCCTTTCCTCCATACTTTATAGGGCACCGGGACCTTTTACAAGATAAAAAAAACAAAGCTTCCCCTTTTTAATTTTCTAGAGTGTGAGGAGGCACGGCAGCAGGCATGACCATGCCCCACTATCCCTGCCCTCTGGTGCCTCACCTCAGTCCCCCCTTTTATGCGTTGGGCGCAATTAGTTCCTGGCTTTAGACACTGCTTTATTATGGAGGGGATTGGAAGGTGGATCATATGGAGGAAAGGGGACTATGGACTAGGAGTATTCTAGTAACTACAGTGAGTAACATTTAATTACGCCCATGTCCCGTCCCCTTTGCTCCATACTGTATGGGTGATTCTTAGGTAACCCTTAAACTGGGCGGTGGATTTTTTTTTATAATCTCTTGTTAGTAAACAGATTTTTCAACGCTGCTTGCCCAAAAGCTCCATCAGATCCGGTACCGATATCCAGGCAGTAATGCTTGCAGAAAGCAGATGGGGGATGCCCAGGTAGCTGCAGTGCTAATGACATCCCAGGATCCATGTCTTTGTAAAGACACAGCTGATGCCTTTGCCCTTACAGAATGTACATGTATCCCTTTAGGCACCATTTTATTCTGTCATTTGTATCCTCTGTAAACGAACCATCCATCTGGCTATGGACGCCTTTGATGCTTGCATGTCTGGTGAGAACCCCCAAAGGTCACGAACAGTACATCAGATTGTCTAAACAATTTTGATCTGCTGATGTAAAACTTAAGTACTCTGCAGAGGTCGAGAGAGTGTACAATTCTCTCTGCATCAGAATGTGGATTTGGGAAAAGGATTGGTAGACTTATCTCCTGGTTGATATGGAATGGAGATAGTATTTTAGGATGTGTTCTAAGGACCAATTTATCCCTATGAAAAACTGTGAACAGTTCATAGGCTGATAAAGCCTGAATCGCACTAATTTTTCACGCTGCTCTAACAGCTAATAACAAGACAGTTTTTAGCATCACTCATTTAATGTCGACCAATGCAGTGGGTTTAAAAGGCTTATGCGCAAACGCAATTAACACCACATTCAAATTCCATATCGGGTGTGGCCGATGGAAAGATCCTTGACAGTCCTAATAAGTGTTTTTGATGACTGGATTGGGAGCAGAGAAGATTGCCTTTTCTGAATTTTTTGATGTTCCAATGGCCACAAAATAGGTGTGGCAAGTGTCAACCTGCAGTTCCGACTGTGTGAGGTAAGCGGAGAATGACAGAACATCGTTTAGGGGACAGGTAACCAAATCAATCCCATTATCTTTAGCCCAGAAGCAGAACCAAGTCCATTTGCTTCTGTATTAGGCTCTCGTTGAATCCTTCCTTGGATATTGGATAATTTGTAAAGTTTGTCTAGATATCCCCAAGTGGCCTAAAGACAGATATTATCGGGAGAAAGGGGCCGGCATGAGGGGTGAAAAGGCCCAGAAGGATGAAATGCATCAAGAGTATTTACACGGTCAGAGTTCAGGGAGAATAGTTCATCATCGGGAGAAAGAAGTGAAAAATGTGCAGATGAGGGGAGAAAGGCTAATAGAGAGGGAATAAAAGTCAATAGATTACAAGCAAAAAAACTGATGCCAGTAGAGATCAGGAGCCAAGCCACTAGAGCCAGCGACTCTGCGGTTGAGTGCGTCACTGCCCCCCTCCTGCTGTGTCAGAAACGGATGACATCATATCAGAAGCAGACGAGGACCTTGCACTGCCAGATGCAGTAAATCTGAGTACCACACCCAAGTGGGCCAGCGGGAGCTATCAGAATAATCCTGCAACCTGCTGTTTATTTGAACCTGTGAATAGCCCTCTGCAAAAGGGGAGTCGGCGGAAATACGCAACACTGTAGGTTGTCCCAACTAGAGCCAGTACCCTAGCCCTTCCATGATGCCAAGAGACAGCATTTGGTGCTCTCTTTCGATGCAAACAGATCTATTTCCGGATGGCCCCAGTGCCTGTATATTGGGCTGAGGATCTACCAGTGCAGTTCCCACTCGTATATTCATGCCCAGACTGCATAACCTGTCGGCCTCTGTTTTGCTGACTCCCACCCCCCCCCCCAGCCCCTCAGACAGGTGAACCACTTTGAGCAGCACTCTCTAAGTGAGGGCCCATTCCCAGATTTCCGCTACCAGCATGCATATCAGTGTGGATCAGGTTCCCCCTTGTTTTTTTATATAAAACACTGATGTCCAGCTGTCTGTCCTGATAAGGATGACCCTGGCTTATATCCGAGGGAGGAATGATTTTAAAGCCAACCTAATACCCTTGTGCTCCAGAACATTTATGTGCTGCTGGCTGTCGGTCTTGTACCAAAACCCATAAATGGAAATGTTTTCCAGGGTGGCTCCCCAACACAGTATTCCAGGTGCTATAAGGGAGCCCAAGCCATCACATTGCTCTCGGTTTTCCACCAAACAAGATCCTGATTCAGCGAAAGTGAAATTAATACCCTCAACACTTGGGACACCCATCTCCTGGTCCCAGGATGCTGATAGATGAATCTCAAACTGCTCATCTTCAGCCTAGCATGAGGGACCGTCAGACTGCATGTCCCTAAAAGCCCTAACAGATGATGATACCACCACTCTGACATTGCATCTCTGGTCAAAAAGTGGTCGACAGCCTTTTGAATAGCGACAACTCTCTCCCTTGTGGGGAACATCTTCCCTTCAGCGTCCCACCTGACACCCAGGAAAATTCTGTCTTGCGTTGGAGTCAGCTCCGATTTCCTCAGATTTTGTGAAAACCCCAACTCGTAAAAGACATCCAACAACAATGTGCCTCCTCCAGTGAACTGGCTATTAACAGCTTTCGTCGATCTAAGGATACAGTGGTGTTCCTCGTACCTGAGAAGTGCAGCAATAGTGTTCATCAATTTCGTGAAGCCACGTTGGGCTGAATTTACTCCAAACGGAAGCACTTTGTACTGGAAGTGATGACCCATTGCTGTGAAAGAGGAGGAATTTCCTGTGCATTTGGTAAATGGGGACACGAAGATGCGCATCCTTCAGTTCCAGGGAGGACATCCAATCGCCCTTACAGAAAGACTCTGCTATGTAAGCGGGGGTCACCATCTTGCATTTTTGTAGAGGATCATATAGGATAGGTCCAATACCACCCTCAGATCTGTCTGGTTCTTTTGGAAAATCTTGACGATTCTGGAATAGAATGTTCTACTGCCTGATCCTTCATGAGCTGAACGATTTCTGCAAGTAGTGCTGGAGAACCTATCTGCAATAGAGGAGGGGACTCTGGGGGATGAGGTGGGAGTCGAGGCTGGGAACCCGAGGAAAGAACCCAGGGGTATCTGAAGAGATGCCAGTTGCTCAAAAAGAGAGACAATCTGCCCCCAACAGGAAAGCTGTGGACACAGACTTTGATATAATTGCTTCTTGGTATCAGAGACTGAGGTGGAGGAGGGGAAATGGGAAAAACCCCTCAGTGGGCGTGCACGGTTTCCTCCCGTGAATACTGAGAGACCTGTCCGGCTGATAAGCCTTGCGGTCTTGGAACCCTTTTAAACGTCTGAAAGACCTGGACCTCAGATGAGATATGCCTTGCGACTGAGTCGTCACTGGTTTAGCGAGGATAGCCGGGGACTAAGCTGTTTGGGCGCATGTTTATGTCTTAGTGTGTTCCTCATCAGGTGAGGAATGGAACAATTCTGGCACCTCAAAGGAAATGCCCAGAATTCTGTCCTGCACATCCGAGGAAAACTTTGTGGCATGCATCCAAACCATTCTTCGCATGTCCACTCCCCCACACACTCCTCTGCTGGCGGTGTCAATATGAGACACAGTTGATTCAAGGAGGTCTTGTGCTATGAACTTCACCTCCGAAAGCCCTGCCCTAAAGGCAGCTTGCCTGTCCAAAGGTAAATTCTGCACAAAATCTCCAATCTCCCTCCACAGTTTTTGGTTTGTTGCAGCAAGCATGGCATCTGCATTGGCATGTCTAAGGTGTAGCCCAGATTTGAGGTATACCTTTCTTCAATAGGCTTTTAAAAGCGTGTCCTCCTTAGCCAGACAAGTTGAAGAGGAAGCAGCTGTTGCTGAGCTAGAAGGTTTGTAAGAAAGTGAGGCCGCTGCCACTACCGATGAAAGGGGGTGTGAATGGGTGAAAAGCATTAGTGGTTCGTTTTCCAGCTGCCTAAAGCGCACGTCTAGACGCTTGCTAAGATGTGTTGTGGAGTGTGGCTTTTGCCATACCTTTTTGGCTAGCATTAAAACATCCTTCTGCAGCGGTGTACCAGTACGGTTGGAAGCTCTGAGCGAGACAATCTTTGACAAGACACCCGGCTCTGGCTGTATTTTCTGGGGCTGTGGAACCCCTAGAAACTCTGCCAACCCTTCCATGAAATGATTTGGCTGAAGCAGGCGTTTCCTCATCATCATCATACTCGTCGTAGCCCGTGTCTTTAAAGCTTTCTCCAGCCTTTTGTGGCAAACCAGTAATAGCAGACCCAGAAGATGGTGCCTGGTCTATCTCCTGAAGCTCTCGTGATGGCACGTGTGGTGGGTGCCCTGGCGTTGGCTCCTGCGGGTGTGCAGGCAGAGGCGGTGAGGCTAGTGTGTTTCACGAGGTGGCAGAGGTGATAGCTGTGCTGGAGGTGGCTGTGAAAGCACCTGGGGACTGACCTCTTTGATAAGACACTTGGGAATTCCAGACAACTGCTGGGACCTCATTAGGCTTATAAACCGGTCCAAAGATCTGTCTTCGCAGGCTGCTTGCGAAGCCTGTTGATCGTTGGGTTCCACGTTGACAAAGTGGGTCTTCCAGATGGTTGCCGTGATTGAAGCAGTGGCTCCACATTACGAGGCTATGGGTATCAGGTGTACCATTGCGGCTGCAGTGACCACTCTTCTCTAGAGACAGCCTCTCTTGAGGGGATTTGTGGTGCCGAGGATGACTGCCGACCTACTTGCATCACCCATTCTGAGGGAGATGACCCGCATGACAAGCAGAGCTGTTCCTCAGTAAATGTCGCCAAGCTTGTGCTCCCAGTAGCTGCCATTTTGCTGACTTGATAAGTCACCTCTGGAAAGCGTGGAAGACTTGACTCCAACACAGGGTCCCTGCTGGTGGGCCTTTGAAGGCCCTCGTATGTTCCTCCACTACTTGAGCCGAGATCAGATGACACTCCAGGAGGTTGTACACTCTCAGTCAAAAGACTGGTAGTATGGCTTGAAAAGAGCGTTAAGGTGCCCCCTCAGCTTTCACCCGGTTAAAGAGTCGTTTGGCCAATCAGACATATGTCTGGTACGAGAGCCCTTAGGCCCCTCAGTACCAGTCCCAGTAGGTACATCTGTACCCTAAGCACGAGTGGCGGTAACTCTAGGAGCCTCGGATTTGGCAACAGTAAGAGGAATCTGAAGGATCCCTCCAGCAGAAGAACTCCTAGGGAAGGAATCCCCCTGCTAGGGTGCTTGGGGGAAAAAGAGGAACTTTTCCTGCGATTGCTACGATTTGCTTACGAAGGCTTTGATGTGATCTGGCAGTAACCTCGTGAATATTTCTCGCTACCTGGTTAGTCTGTTCTTGAGGATACTAGGGGGTCAGGGCACTGCAGGCCACCAGTGATCGGCTACCAGGCACTCCAGACAAAGCGCATCATGGTCTGATGCAGGGAAGGAGGGCTCACATGATGCGCACCTAGTAAAGCTCCCTGTGATCAATATGCACCGCGAGAGGCGTGGCACCAAAGGCCGGAGAATAAAGACAAAATAAAGTAAAAAAAGTTTGAGGAAGCTGCCGCTCAGCAAACAATATTTGTGTCCTAATGCAAGTAGGTAGGTCAGTTCCCGCGAAACAGAGGATTTAGGGTGAGGCACCAGAGGGTGGGGCTAGCAGGCCATGGCCACACCCGCACCTCTGCGCATTCCTGAAAATGTAAGGGTGAAGCTCAATTTTTTCACTGGTAAACCGGTCACCCATACATTATGGAGTAAAGGGGGCGGGATGTAGGAGTAATTCCACATATATCTGTGTTTCCTGGTCGACATTTCGAAAGCACTCCAAGTTATGTAATACCATAGTGATCTATTCAAATCCTGGGGACGAGACTCACTGTCAGTGTGAAATAGCACTTTGTATTTATTTATTTATTCGTATTTTTAAAGCGCACCAAGGGCATCATGGCGCTGTTACATGAAAAATATTGGTCTGGTTACAGAAGAAGGCAAAAATGGTTACAGGGCAATTTGTTTTGCAAAAGCATATTTGGTTACATGGCATTAGGTACATACGTCATAGTGGAACAAATGAGGGTCATGAGGGAGAGGGCAGAGATAGGCTATGCGAATAGTGCGGTTTTGAGGGATTTGCGAAAGGAGTATAGAGAGGCTTCAGCTCTGAGAGATTGGGGAGGGCGTTCCAGAGCTTGGGTTCTATGTGTGGGAAGCCAATGCCGTCAGCTTTGGCTCTTCTTATAGTAGGAACTTTGAGTTGGTTGGCATGGTGGCTTCTTTTGGGACGTAGGGAAGAATTCTTGGTTATGGTTTCTGCTAAGTAGGGAGGTGCCGTGTGGTTGATGCATTTGTGTGTGAAGGTATTTTAAAGTTGATGCTTTCCTTGACTGGGAGCCAATGTGCATTTCTACAGGCCTGTGATACATGGTCATATTTGGGAATGTGCAGTGCAGCGCGGAGGACATTGATTTGCATGATCTGGAGCTTGTTTAGGTTTTTGGTAGACGTGCCAGCTAAGAGGGCGTTGCAGTAGTCCAGTCTGCCCCCTATGGTGGCTCTGGCGATAGAAAGGTAAGGTAAGGTTTTAAGGCATAGATAGTTTGGTGGTCAGAGCGCATGCCGAAGAGATGGCGCTAACTTGTCTTCCCATGGAGAGTGTGGCGTCTAGGTAGACTCCTAGAGTCTTCACGGCAGTGGAGACAGGAATGTTGGTGCTGTCAATGGTCATGTGTGAATAATCTTTGCTGAGCTTAGTTAGAGTTTCGCTAGGGGCTAAGATGATGATCTCAGTTTTGTCGCCGTTAAGGCAAAGACCATTGATCGCCATCCAAGTTTGAATAGTGGTGTAAATGTTAAGTAGAGCTTTTGTGTCTTGGTCATAGTCACCGGTGAGGGAGAGGAGTACTTGTGTGTCGTCGGCATAGTTAGTGTACGCTATGCAGAGAGAATCCAGTAAATCAAAGAAGGGTTTGGTGAAAAGGTTGTAGAGGGTCGGCGCGGTGCATGACCCTTGTGGGACTCCACAGCTGATGGTGGGGGGGGGGGGGCGTTGGCCTGCTCAGAGTATACTTTCATGGCCCTACCTTCTAGAAATGATGTGATCCATGTGGTTGCTTTGTGCGAGAAATGAGCTGCATTGAAAAGGTGAGAGGTGAGGATGCCATGGTCCACAAGGTCAAATGCTGCGGACAGGTCGAGCAGTAGCAGGAGAGCAGGTTTGCCTGTGTCCATTATTTTGGTGATTTGATTCTTTAAATCTAGGAGGGCAGTTTCTGTCCCGTGGCCTTTACGGAATCCCGTTTGTCTTTTGCCTAAAATAGCATAGGTTTCCAGGTAATGTTGGATTTGGTTGTGGGTGGCTTTATCCAGGATTTTGAGGAGGAAGGGGACGGTGGTGATAGGGCGATAATTATTAGGGGAGGTGGGATCAAGGGAGGTTTTATTTAGGAGTGGGTGAACCCAAGCTTCTTTCTTCTTTTAGGCATTGTGGTACGGTTCCAGAGGAGAATTAGGCATTGATGAATGCTGTGATGAAGGCGGCGAGTGCTTCTGAGCACTCTTTGATGATGGTGGGTGGGCAGATATCCCCTTTGCAGGTAGATGTTTTTGAGGAGGTCGGAGACTTCTAGCTCAGTGACTTCTTTGAAGGCAAAGAGGGGTATTTGCGTGTGAGGATTGTGAGTGGGGGGGGAGGACTGTAGTGTGTATTGAGGGTTTTACTTTGGGCAGCTATTTTATCTTGGAGCATTTTAACTTTGTTAAGTAGGGCAGTCTGGATGCCAGTGCACCATGCCTAGTCCTTGATGATTTCATCAGGACTGGGAGCGGCAGAGGGGAGTTCTTTGAAAATTGAGAATATTTCTCTTGTTTTAGCGCTGGCCTTGGTAATTCTCTGGTTGTAGGATTCGGATTTGGCTTGGAATATGGCGTTTTTTGTAGGTCCGCGAAATGTCTTTGTATTCGTTGAGAGAGGATTGGTTGGGTGTTAATTGCCAATTGGATAGGGTTTCGTTTCTTGGTGCTCAGTGTAGATAGCTCATCTGTGAACCAGGAGTTAGAGTGCATTGATTTTTTTTTCTTTTTTTATCTTCTAGAGGGGCAATAGTCTCAATGGCTTTGGTGAGAACATTGTTATAAGTGTTAGCGAGCGAGGTAGGGTCTTGGTTAAATGGATGTTTAAATTCAGGGATATCGAGAAGAGGAGCGAGGTTGGTAGCAGTGAGTTTGAATATCGAATATCGGCAAGTGTTGGAAACGGTCTGGAAATGCGGCAGGGGAATGGTAATGGCCACGTGGGACATTAAGTCCCATTCTGTTTTCTTCCGGTTCATCTAGATGATTTTGATATCCTAGCAAATGCAGTGTGTGCTGCCGTATTTGTGGACAAATACAGGCCAATAGGGTGCTCAAAATCTTGCATTTTCTTTGAAATTGTCATCCCATTTCTGGAATGGGTTTTGGGATAGAGATCAGAGCCGATGGTGCGCTACCTGGACGATTTTCTGTTTGTAGATCAGGCCGGGTGAAATATGTTAGGAAAGGTTTGACGTCATCACATGTGTTGAGGTTTTTTGGAGTTGAGTTGGACTCTGGAAAGATCGTGTTGCAACTCCTGGGCACCAGACTACTCAGCTATTGTTGGAAGGAAAAAAGGTGCAGCTGAAACGGTTGCAGCATTTGAGGTACCTTAGTTTGGCTTGTAAGGTTGTAGCACCTGCCTGGGAGTTTTGCAGAATATGATGTTTGCGTTTAGAGTTGCGAACAAGCCTCTTCGTGGGCTGCGAATAACAGAGTAAGGGATGACTTGAGGTTGCGTCATCAATTCTTGCAGCAATATAATGAAATGACAATGTAAAAAAAAAAAAATCAAACAGCGGGACATAACCAGATACAGAGCCGGTCAGATAGCACACTGAGCTAAGTACTCCCCCCTGATATCCGTGCGCAGCCTGCTATGGCAGATTCCAAATCCGGCACTGTCAGCCTTCCATCCATCCGAGGTCGATAAATTGAGTACCACTCAGTGGGATAAAAATATCTTCTGTTATTTCAGTGCTCTGAGACCTATGGATGTCTAGCGCTATATAAGAAATACATTATCATTGTACTATAATGCAGCTGGGTCCACGTGTTTGGTATTTTGGGGGAAATTAAAGCTCTGCAAATTAGTGCCGAATGGTCCGACAAGCGTGGGAACAGTATCGGCGTTCTACAATCTTTCGTGGTACTGGTGGCTATATTACTGTGAGGAAAAGACTACTGCAACAACAGCAGTGACTTTTAATGTGGACACCAAACGTGTAGTGGTATGTATGAAAAGGCACCATCAAAGATCTTTTTTTCTGGGCAACAGAAATATTGTCACATTGGGAGATGGTGGGGAATTGAGAGTTTTAAGGTTTTCAGTTACAGTGCAAGGATAAAAATCCATCAAGTGGTAGCAGGAAGGAGATGGGCCTGGTCATCATTTGCGTAGAGGGAAGCCTACATGATCAGTAGGGGGGGGGACACATCAAATAAATAATGAAGTAGGTGGCCATGAGCCCAGGTTAAAAAGAAAGTTTCCCCATAGGTCAAAACAGCACCTAGAACTGGGCCCGCTTGAGAAATGATCGAGACCTTCATGTGACCATTAGCTCCTGAGGTGGGTGAATTGTTAACAGTGAGGTTGGTTTTCTAATGTTCTTAAAGGATGGGGGTTGCAGAAGTTCAAGTTATTAAGCTGTTTAGGACATACTTTAGTTTGTTCAGCAATCCAGCCCAGGTTGTGGAATTTTGTAGGTGTGGCACAATCCCCATTAAATTATCAAAATACGAACAACAGTGTTGTCGGTATCTCACCACTCCAGCGCAAATCCTAAATTTGGCACTTTGGGAGAGTAGGACTCCGAATTTATTTATCACGCTTTTTGAGCCCATATCAATCAGACAGAACTTATTTTGCTTGACGCTTTATTTCTTCTCTTGCGTTTGAGCAGGCAGCTAGATCAATCCCAGGTGTGCTCCAACAAAAGCCGCAGACGCAGCCACGTCAGCCTTGGCAGCAACAAGGTGGAGCGTGGGGGGGGGGGGGAGAGAAGGAGGATGCCAACCACAGCTGTGGATTTCTTTGTATGGTAGCGTAATCGGCACAAGACCTGCTAAGTGGTAGAAGGAAATCTGGGACCTATTCCAGCGCGAAGGGCAAACAGGGCTGGGAGTTACTTCTCCGATTCCTGTGGGCACCTGCAAGCTATTCAAGGAGTTCAATCAATCTGCGAGAGAACGGCTCAGCGGGACAAGATGTGTTTATCAATGATGGCAGCTTTCTCGGTCTTTTCTTCATTGCTCCCAGAGGTGGCACTGTCCCTTTCAGTCTATGGCAGTTATTCCCCACGGCAGCTACAGGACCATTATCCTCACCTCTCCCCCCCCCCCCCCCCGTGGTGGCACTTCCCCACTGGAAATTACATTGTCAGCATCCCTCTGGTGTCTGGGGTTCATTCTGTAGTCGGCTAGGAGGGTCTCTGGCTCTTACTGTCATGAGCAGAATATTGTTCCTTTGGGCATCTGCGGTCATGTCTTCAGGGCGCTCCCCGAGTCAGTCCCCACCACCCCTTGGTATGCCAGTTACTTTTCCCTCTGGAAATCTGAATGTCATGCCTCGTGCAGTCCACAGGGTCTTTATCCCAGTTACAGCTGAGGAGGGGGTGCGGGGTTCCTCTCTGGGCATTTACATATTTTGATTGTTTTTGTTTATTGAAAATAAAGTGAACTGCCAAGAAGCACTGTACAAGCTATTAGGACTAAAGCAGTCCCATTGTTGGGTGCTGTGCAAAGTTACAATACAGTTCCGAATATATTAAACCAATATATATATATATATATATATATATATATATATATATATATATATATATATATATATATATATATATATATATATATGGGATACATTACTCACCGTAATCGTATTTCTGATGCTTGTATCTGCTTAGATTCACATGCTGTGCATAGGCCGACATCTAGTGGAAGCTGCGGAGTATTACAGTTTGTTTTTCGAAAGTCGAAAATGGGCGTCGACACAGGCGTGCCAGTAATACTATCCCTAGTGTGACGTCCACTGTACCCAAGATCCCTCACGCGTGTAGGATCCTCAGATTGTATTTTTTCTGACATGAGGAAGCATGAGGAGTAGCGTGAGTACAGATAATCCAAGCAGATAGACAGAAAGGTAAGACTACAAGCAATCATGCGCCTTCTCTCGGAGGGGAGGAAGGGTGGGTCGCATGTGAATCTAAGCAGATACAAGCATCAGAAATACGATTACGGTGAGTAATGTATCCCTTCTGAGGCTTGTGGAATCTGCTTAGATCACATGCTGTGCATAGATTAGCGAGCAGTACCAGAAGAAGGAGGTGGGATGTGAGAAGGGTCATGAGCAAACAGGTGTCTTAGAACCGCTTGTCCCACTTGTGTATCTGTCTTGGAATGAGTGTCAATGCAGTAATGCTGAGTAAAAGTGTGAATAGAGCTCCAAGTAGCCGCTTTGCAAATGGTGTCGAGGGGAACATTTGCAATGAAAGCCAGAGTGGCACCAATGCCTCTAGTAGAGTGGGCCCTTGGCGTAAAAGGCAGAGTCTTTTCAGAAAGAGAGTAACACAGCTGTATACAGTTGATAATCCACTTCGAGATAGCGCCCTTAGAGACGCGATCCCCCTCTCTGCCTGTAGCTACGGAGACAAACAGTTGATCTGTTTTCCTTAGCGGTCTGGTTTTATTTACATAGTATAGGACCGCCCTACGCACATCTAGGGTGTGTAGTTTCACCTCAGCCGAGCTTTGCGGGTTCTGGAAGAAAGTCGGAAGCTCGATGGACTGGTTTACATGGAACTTGGATATGAATTTAGGTGAGAACCTAGGGTGTGTGCGTAAAACCAGTTTGTCCTTGTGGATAGTAAAGAAAGGATCCTGCACTGACAGAGCCTGAATTTCACTGACCCTTCTTATGGAGGTAATGGCTACTAAGAAGGCCGTTTTATAAGTCAGGTGTTTGAGACTACTTTTATGCATGGGTTCGAATGGGGGTCCCATGAGCTTAGCTAGCACCACGTTGAGGTCCCATCCTGGCGGTGGGTTCGAAATAGGAGGGTGAAGTCTCTTTACTCCTTCCATGAAGGCTTTAACCACTGGTACTTTCCACCACGAGACCTTGTTATGGGATGTGGTGTAAGCCGAGAGGGCTGCCAGGTGTACTTTCAGCGAGTTAAAAACCAACCCTGCATCCAGCAGGTGGAGCATGTATGTCACAACGTTGGAAGGAGTGCAATCAACCGGGTTGATTTGTTTATTCTGGCACCAGATAACGAATCTTTTCCACTTATCAAAGTAACAGTGCCTTGTATTTGGTTTCCTGGACTCCTTTAGAATGTCCATACACCTCTGTGGTAATTTGAGATGTCCAAACTCTATGACTTCAGGAGCCATGCTGATAGGTTCATAGAGTTGGGTTCCTGATGCACTGTTTGACCCTGTTGCTGGGACAGTAGGTTGTACCAGGCTGGGAGTCTGATGGGTTCGCACACCGCCATCCTGCGTAGGTGTGGAAACCATGGTTGTCTCGCCCACATGGGAGCAACTAGGATGAGCGTCATCGATTCCTTGTTCATCTTGTACACCACCTTCCTGATGAGAGGAGTTGGTGGAAAAGCGTACGCAAACATCCCTGACAAGTTCATCCACAGGGCATTCCCTTGGGAGACCGGCTGGGGGAACCTGGATGCAAATCCTGGGCATTGTTTGTTTTCGCTTGTGGCGAATAGGTCTATAGTGGGGAAACCCCACTGAGAGAAGAGATCTTCTACTACGTCTCTGTGAAGGACCCATTCGTGTTCTTCTGGGAGGGAGTCTCTGCTTAGAGCATCCGCTAGGGAATTGAGCTCCCCTGGAACATGTTGCGATGACAGGAAGATGTTCCGTCTGAGTGCCCATATCCATATTTTCTGGGCAAGCTTGGACAGATTTGGCGAACGAGTCCCCCCTTGCTTGTTCAGATAGAACATGGCTGTCGTGCTGTCCGTCCTGATCTGCACCGACAAGTTCAGTAGATGGGGCTCGAACGCCCTTAGCGCTCGGAATACTGCCAGAAGCTCTAGCATATTGATGTGGTTCTTGGCTACTGAGTGAGACCAGAGACCCTGAGCTGTGTGGTGGAGATGGTGAGCTCCCCACCCAGTCAGGCATGCATCTGTAGTCACCACGGCTTGTACTTCGGGATCGTAAAAGGGTTTCCCCTTTGCGAGATTCTCTCTTGTCCACCACTGTAGGCTCTGTACGAGTGTTGGCGAAACGACCACTAGATCGTCCCAATGACCACTTGCCTGAGACCACTGTTTCGCCAACCATTCCTGCATGGGACGCATGCGCAGACGCGCGTGGGGGACCAGGTAAATGCATGACGCCATCATGCCCAGTAACCGCATAGCTTTGCGTACTGTTATCTGTTGACCTGACTGATAATGCGGAATTTGCAGAAGTATATTCCGAATTCTCTCTTCCGAAGGGAAGGTCAATCCTTTCTGAGTATCTAGGATAGCTCCTAGAAACTGTTTTGAGGTGCTTGGCACCAGACTTGACTTTTTCTCGTTGATGGAGAAGCCTAATTCGTGGAGGAGGTCGATAGTCCTTTGAATGTTTGACCTGCAAATTCCTGGGGTTTCCCCCGTTATGAGCCAGTCGTCCAGATAAGGGTACACCGGGATTGCTTCCCTGCGTAGGTGTGCAGCCGCCACCGCCAGTACCTTGGTGAATACCCTTGGTGCTGAAGCTATCCCGAAGGGCAGTACCTTGAATTGGTAGTGGCGACTGTCCACCTTGAAGCGCAAGTACTTTCTGTGCGCTGGGAGCATGGAAATATGAAAATAAGCATCTTTCATATCCAAGGTTGCCATGTAATCCCCCTTTTTTAGGAGGGGGATTACCTCTTGTAGCGTGGTCATACGGAATTTTTGGGGCTTGACATACTTGTTGGCAGGCCGTAAGTCCAATACTGGGCGCATTGTCAAATCTTTCTTTGGCACAAGGAAGTAAGTTGAATAGATACCCTTGTTTACCTGGTGTCCTGGGACGAGTTCTATCGCGTCCTTTTCTAGCAGAATGGCGATCTCCTCGAGAAGGATCTTTTGATGCTCTAGGGAGTGCACTCTTTGTCGTGGAGGATGATTCCGGGGACGCTGCAGTAGTTCTATACAATATCCTGCGGATACTGTTGACAGCACCCATCTGTCTGAGGTGATCCCTTCCCAAGCCTGGGTGAAGGTGGAAATGCGTCCCCCTACTGGGGTTGCGTGGCAAGGGACCCTGAACTGAGCGTCACTGTTTTGGTGGAGGCGTGCCACCTCCCTTGTTGGGGCTGCCTCTGCCTCTTCCACGACCTCTCTTGTTACCCCTGCCGTAACTCTGGGTAGACTGCTGGTTGTTATTCCATTGTGTACCTTGTCCCTGGGCATAGTTGCCTCTTTGTGAATTTTGGCCGCGTGGGCGACGAAAATTATTGTTCCCCCTCTGGTTAGGGGGTTTGTTGGTAAGCTGGCCAAGGGATTTGAGAGTCTCATATTCATCTTTGGCATTTTTAAGTGCGTCTTCGACCGCTTTCCCAAACAATAGGTCGGGTTCCACTGGCTTGTCTATTAAAGAAGCCTGGGTTTCTGTCTTGAATCCCGACTGCCGTAACCACGCATGTCTCTTGATAACAGTACCTTCTGCTATCAATCTCCCTGCGTTGTCAGCGGCGTCGAAAGTTGCTTTTAAAATGCAACCAGACACGGCTCTCCCCTCTGCTGAGATCCGAGCCAGCTGGCCCTTTAACGGTTCTGGAGCAGAGGCAATGAGCGCCGCGACTTCTTCCCATTGATGGCAATTGTAACTAGCCAACAGGGTGGTGGAATTCGCAATCCTTGCTTGGTAGGCGGACGTTGAGGCTACCTTTCTGCCAAACCCGTAAAGTTTTTTGCTCTCCTTATCGGGAGGAGCTTCTGATGAAGATAAGGGCGTGCCAGCCCTTTTTCTAGTGTTGGTCACCACTAGGGAATCTGGTTTAAGATGTCCCCTTATATACAGAGGGTCAGACTGGGCTGCCCGGAAAATCTTTTCAATTCTGGGGTTGACAGCTCTGGTGAGGTTAGGATTCACCAGGGAAGGATCTATTCTTCGTTGGATGGATTTGAGGATAGGGATGGTCTGAGCGACCGGTCTTCTCTCTCCTACAAACTCCTCCGCAAAGTCCCTTTCCTCCTGTACACCGTGGGTGTCGATGTGGAAGTGTTCCGCTGCTCGAGCGAGAACCTCGTTGAGGAGGGGCTGGTTATCAACTGGAGAGTCAGTAACTGGGGCTTCGCTTTGTACTGGGGAATCTACTCTGTAAATTTCCTGCTCATCCTCTCCCTCCTCCAGGTCCTCATCCTCTGCATAGTAATCTGTCCCGGTTTGTTCTTCCATAATTTCAAACTCCTGGTCCTCTTCAGGGAAAACTTGTCCCTGGTAACTGGGGAGTGGAGTAGAATATGGAGTGGAGTAAGGCTGAACCTCGAAGGGTTCAGGTCTTTCGACCCGGGGCTTTTTACTTAGCGGGATAGGATCGGAGGAGCCTGAGGGTGTGGCCCCTTGAGGGTTATATGAAAGAAAGTGTTCTGGGTTCTTATCATAAAAATCAGCCAAGGAAGACATCCTAGACATAACCCTGTCTATGTCTTCACTGGACCATTCCCTGGAACAGGGTATTACTTTAGCAGGAGATGATTTATGGGACTTTTCAAGGGTAGACTTGTGTTTACTTGTCTGCCTAGGGTGAGAGGATGGCTTTACAGGGGTGGAAGGCTGTGCTTTCCGCTGTTTCCCCCCCTCCCCGTGCGTGGAAAAATGTTTTCCCTGTCCCTTGGAGGCCCTAGAGATTTTCGACGCCTGGCGCCGAGGGTCTGGAGAGGTATCTGTGTGCTTCGGGCGTGGGGCCTCACTGGTGTTAACCGCGGTCTCGGTATCTTGGAGCGCGGCCTGGGGGTGGAAGTCGTCTTCGTCTCCCGACGATCGAACTTCCGTTAATGTGTGTAGCGAGGCACTCTTGGCAAGAGTGGATGATTGCCTTGCGTCGTGAGGTGATCTCGATCGAGAGCGCCCAGAGGACACCGAGTCGGACCGTTCTTTTTGTGCCTCTTTCCGGGAAGTCGACGTCGTCGAGGTCCGGTTGGTCTTAGTGTGTTTAGTGTGTGTTAGGTGTGTAGCGCTTGCGTCGCCGGGGGTTTTCCCCATAGCCGCCCTGCCGGACGACCTTCCGAGGTCGGGGACCTGCGCTCGCCGGCTGTCTTTCGACGCCATAATGCCCTCGCCGTCCGAAAGTACGGCGTCGCTGCCATCGCTGAAGGCGCCCTCCGCTGCCATGGCCTCCTGCCTGGCGTGGTGGGCCCAACGCTTTGTCGAACGGTCCTTAAGTGTCTTAGGTTTAAACCTACTACACGCTCTGCAGTTCGCTTCGGGGTGATCCCTCGGCAAGCAGAGATTGCACGTGGCGTGCCTGTCGACCCAAGGGTATTTGCGATTGCACTTGGGGCAGAATTGAAAAGGGGTACCCTCCATACGCACCTTAAGGCAGCGGGCTGCTAAGTGTAGGAATATATAAAATGTAACTATATATCAAGAGTGAAGAGTATGTACCACCCCCCACTCTCCCTACTTGTAAGGGCCGAGGCCAGCGGCCTACTAGGCCCGGGCCGAGGCCAGCGGCCTTCCGAGGCCCAGATCCGTCGTGCAGCAGTCGACGGTCGATGACTTCTCCAGCCGTCGTCGAGGTTGAGGGTCGACGTTGGGGTGGGGAAGGGAATGAATAAGAATTATAATTATAATAACAGCAAAAGTATGGCTAAGGCCAGGGAACTCCGCAAGATGCTTCCGACCAGTATGGCGGAAAAAAACAATCTGAGGATCCTACACGCGTGAGGGATCTTGGGTACAGTGGACGTCACACTAGGGATAGTATTACTGGCACGCCTGTGTCGACGCCCATTTTCGACTTTCGAAAAACAAACTGTAATACTCCGCAGCTTCCACTAGATGTCGGCCTATGCACAGCATGTGATCTAAGCAGATTCCACAAGCCTCAGAAATATATATATATATCGGGAAATCAGAATCTTTCAATGTTGAATTTTATAAAGACTTGTCATTTTTTTTTTCATGCATAAATATGTTGTGTACTAAAGTGCAATGTACTATTGATATACTGTACCACAGTGTCGGCAAATACGATGAACATGTGAATGCACTTTGCACTCCTTTGGATACAGGACTGATCCTTGGCTTAACTACACATGCTCAATTTGTGCTCGTTTTTTTTTGCGCTAATTTGAAAGGTATCATCTCATTTCGTGGTGCAATGCAATATGCTATGAGGGCGACCAAGGATAAATGGAACATTTGATACGGCTTATTAATATCATGTTAGGTTCTCCCATCCATAATTTCCGTATTTAAACAATCTTAAAATGGGTGACCGCCAGGTTGTAGGAGTGCTAGCCACAGTCACTAACAGCAATGATGGACCCTCAGGATATCTGGTCTAATCACAGAGTGTATGAGTAGGCAGACAGACCACACATTTTGTATGTGAGCAAGCTACAAGTGTGTAGCGAAACACGTCCTTTCTTTGCGATTTTATCTCCCTGGACATGGGGATTAGATATTAAAGGACTTAGGGCCTTGGCGGTATGCTGGCGGTAATACCGCCGGGATACCGCCAACGCATACAGCATTACCGCTACTCGGTCGGGCGCAATTTGCACCGGATCATGAGAAACGGTAAGGTGGTTAAGCCCCATCCACCATTGCCCCCAATGGGGTTTTTCAGCGCTATTATCGGCAGTGCAATTATCGGTGGCGCTATTAGCGCCAACATGGGCGTAATGTAGAGATTTTTACCTCCAGCAAAAAGCTGGAGGTAAAACTCCAGACATTCCGCCCAACTCATGATTGGGCCAGCCCTTAAATGAGGCGGCAATAGAATTATCGCTGCATTTAAGAGCTACTGCCCAACTCGTGATGAGTCCCTTTGTCTTGGAGCTCGTTTTGGTGACTTTTTTCTGCAATTGAATTGGCACAAGTCGAAGGAGTGCGCCAGCAGGGTGCTCTTGAACCAGTCTAATGGAGTGTGCGTGTGTGTTACAGGGTTGGCGATAGTGACCCTGTAGTTATAGTTAAGTTGGTCCCCCCATAAGAGGAGGCCCGAACCGCTGGATGGATTTTCACAGAACTTGTGCGATTAGTTGAGTTGAGGTCTGGTACTGAAAGCGTGCCTTTGCAAATTCACCGTTAATCCGTTCAGTGTTTTTTTAAAAAATGGCCATGAGAATCCCTTCTCTTATAATATGTATGTGCTCATGAGCTTTGCAACAGCAATGCTCAGAGTTAAGCTGGTCAGGACTTCCCAGATCTGTTGAATTTCAAGGGTTTTGTTGTGTTACATTTGATCAACTTAACTGCACTTTAACATTTTCTTCAGTGAATTTAAAGGGTTTTGTTATACCATTTTTTTTATAAGCTTTCGGCAAGGGCCACTGTATATGTTCCCCTTTTACACCCACTAGGTGGCCACGGACTATACATGTCTTCTGGGCCCAGTAGCCAGGGCCAATGAACATGGCCTTTGGCCGTGCCCACTGAATATTTTAAAACACTACTAGGCCACTAGCCACGGCCATCAGCCCCCTGTACATGTTTCCCCAATATGTTACTTTTGGACCCACTAGGTGACCAGACATGCAGTGGCAACTATGCTTTATTCACACAATTCTTAATAAGCTTTTCATTTTTTCACAAATTCTTCCCAAAATGGCCAGTTTTGAGGGTCGAGGGGGGGGGGGGGGGGCTTAATCCCTTGATTTAAAACATTTCATTTAAATCCATCCAGCAAGTCAAAAGTTATTCTCCTCTGTGATGAATCCTGCAGTCATCACTGATCCCCAGCGGGAGCTCCCCTCCCATGTGGCCAGGGGATGGCAGTCGCTACCTGATCCTGACCCTGGGGGTGGTGTCATGAGGGAGAATCACATGGGAGGAGGCGGCTATTGGGTAAAGGTGGTGACCCATCAGGGGAGACAAAGTATTCTTCACTTTGGAGAGAAGACCTCATAATTCTTGAATTCTCAATGGCTTGTTGTCACTTTACAAATCCCTCCCATTGTCCAAAGATCCCTTCCTGCAAAACAATGAGCAGAATACCATTCATACCTCATATACACATAATACAAATGTAACATCTCTGATGTTTTTGTTCAGAACAAAAATCCTAAAAAATATAATTTTGGAAGGCCTAGAAATCCTATGGACTGCAACTCCCATAATGCCCCAAGGCAAGTGAATGCAACGCTAGCGGGAAAGCTGAAAGCGGATCTGCAAAGCGGGAGACGCTATCCCTGAGTGAAGACTTTACCACACCGACCGTCAGAAACGCAATCAAGACAACAGTGAGTCTGTCCTGTGATGGTGGGGACCTCGGGCGTACTGACAGGCATATGAACAATTAAGAACTAATTCTGAATACCGACCAAGAAAAATAGAAGACAGAATTTGCACAAATCCTCATGCATGAGATATCTGTATGGGGAAAGTTAGAAAAAGTAGTATCTAAAGCCAATGAAGTATATGCAGTGCAGAAATACAACTGTGTTATAGTGAAAGGCAGAGAACATTGAAAGAATTCCTGGTAAACAAAATCCATCAGGCAGTGAGACTTTGGAGGAAGGATACCTGGCAGGAAAGTATACCGGGGGATCTACAAAACCCAGAAGGGGATTCCTGCCAGGGGAGTCCATCAGGTAATCCATTTAAAGTATATGAAAGAAAAAGACATTGTGAAAAGATACCTGGCAGGAGAGAATGCCAGGGATCTAAAGAACCTACTGAAGGATTCAAGACAGGGGATTATACCAGGAAGTTGTCCTTAAGAAGTTGTTCGATAAAAGAGTCACTTTTGCCATCCATGAAGCAGTTGTTGTATAAAATACACTTTTGCCAGCCTTGAGAAGTGCTTGTATGGAAGAGACATTCCTTCCCTCCTTAAGGAAACATTGTATGGAAAAGACACTTGCGTCATCCTTCCAGAAATAATCCAGTGGGAGGGAAACAACCTCTGTAGCCAAGGACTCTTCCTTGGACGAGACTATTTTTGTTGGATTTATCCATTTGCTTTACATGTAAACACTTTTTGCTAAACCTCGATCAGAGACATTTTTCCTTGCACCTTATTTAGTTGTTCATTTCTAGTGTGAGGGTCAGATTTGTTTTGGGCACAAGGACAGTTTACATACTTTTAACGACGAGACACAGAATGGTCTTTAGTTTTAGTTTCCTAGGCAGGGAAACTCTCCTTAGGATAGGGACAGAAAGGCCTTTTCCCAACCCCTTTATTTTGATAAAGATGGCTAATGTTGAAAACATTACAACTTTGTGGCTGCCTTTCATTTCTGACCTCGGCCTCTCTGCTGTAATAAGCACCAAGAGCGATATAAAGGTTTTAAGGTGCAGGGGTGCCTCGCCTTCTCCGTCAAACATTTATAAAACTACTGGATGGACTTACTCTACATCAGTCAAGAAATTTAAGTCAACACTTTGTGCTCAAGTTATTTCTTATTTGGTCCTTATCTGCCTAGTGTTTATTGCGCTACGGCTGTTCAAAAACTGCACTTTTTCTGTATGGGGAAAATTAATGGGCTGAAAACTGGTGTTTTGTTTTCTTAATAGCTTTTTGTTCACAAAAATATAAGTGGGGGTCTTGACAAACTTTCTGTTTTGAAAATGTCATCCAAATCCATCCAGCAAGTCAAAAGTTATTAGCAATAGAATTTGGGGGGAAAATGGCCTTTTCATTTCTGAAAATTCTGTCAGCCTCTCTGCTGCAAAGCACCATGGGAGATATCACTATAATTTTGGGAGAAGGGGCCACCCCCTTCTCCGTCAAATATTTAAAAATGACTGGACGCAATAGCCCCAGCCCCCACCCCAAAAATAGAGTCAACACTTTGTGTCCAAGTTGCTCGGTTCCTGGTCCAATTCTGTCCGGCGGTTTTCGATATGCACTCAAGCAAAAATTAGATTTTTTCCCCTCTCTGGGAAAATTAATGGGGACTAGGCCGAAAACTGTGTTTTATGTTTTCTTAATAATAATTTCTTTATTTTTTAATGGAGCTTACCCACAATTTCCAGTTTGGAGGGGCCTGTAAGTACGATATTGTTTGCAAATTGTCAGCCAAATCTATCATACGAGTCAAATGTTATTAGTAATTCATTTTTTGGGGGGTTTCTATGGTACTGGATATGCAACTATAGTGCAGTGACTATAATATATATGTTTAAAGTTAAGTTCAACTCCCCATCGGTAGAGCACCTTTTTGGGTGGCTTATATCTTCTAAGCCAGGTCTGCAACATTGCTGAAGCATATGCCCCCAGGGATTGTGGACAATGGCCATAGCTGCAAATCGTGGCTAGTAACCCTTGGTCCCATTATGTGGGCTGGGGGGGGGGGTATTATGGCCACTGGCACAGGCTGCAGGCCAGACTCACTGTCTGCTGTGGGTTTATTTGCGTGGCAGGATACATACCAAAGCGCATGACCCAGGGATTGTGGCCACTTGCAAGCCATACACAGTGGCCCACAGTCCCATCATGGGGATATAGCGAACACTGGCACAGGACACAGGCCAGGTTCTGGGGATATTGTGGTTCGCTTGGTAAGGCCTCGGCCGAACCGCATGCACCAAGCAATTCTGCCACAACTTGCATTTCTCAATTTGGCACACGTCAGTATGCACTGTATGTTTGTTTAATTTAATAATAATAATTTGGCATTTTATATAGCGCTACGAACCCTCAGGTATCTGAGCGCTGCTTATTATTACCCACGGTGTGTGGTGCTCATTTATCGACCTCAGAAGGATGAAACGCTGAGTTTGGCGCTGCCGGGATTCGAACCTGCGTTCGCAGGCTCTGCACTGATGTCAAAGCAAGCGCTCTACTTGCTGTGCCACTTGACCGGCGTTGAAACGTTGTAGCCCTTTCATGAATGTTAAAAGTGGAACATTTAATAATTTAATGCAGTGCTGCAACAGTATTCAACATCTTCACTCATAAAATGGTCAGAAGTTCGCTGAAAACGTTAAAGGGGCGTTATGGTTCAGTTGCTGTGCCCAATTTGTAACGTAGATTGCTTGGCGGGGCCTACAACATGGCCGGAGCCTGATGCCCCATGGACTGTCCAATGGCCATGGCAGTGGCCCACTGCACGATTAAGGGGCTATAATTGAAATTGGGCCAGGACACAGGCTAGGCTCAGTGGCTATTAGAGATGATTAAGTGGCGTCTGAAGTAAGGCCGAGGCTCATACCGCCAAGTAATTCAGCCATAATTTGCATCCCCATCATGTGCTGCTCAGAGTGACACACATGTGCTGCCAAAAATATATTCTTAACAGGAACATTACAGATCTTTCATATATGTTAAAAGAATAATCATTAATAACTTAAACATCTTACATTATTTTTAAAAAGTTGCAATTGAATGGGAATAAAATGTGTTAAAAAAAGGACATTATGGTTAAGTTGCCCTAATACAAACGTGTGAAATTCATTGAAAACTGTATTAAACGGAAGTAATGGTTGCAGATCTAAAAATCAAAGACTTTTGCCAGTTATGGTAAGCTATTGTGGTGAATAAAGGGTTTTCCTCGACTAAGACGAATACCATATTGATGAATCACTGTGGTGGCGAAGGACAAGGAGTGCATGCTCTTATGGAGAGAGTGAAATCACTCAGATGCAAGGAAAAGGCTACAGCTTTCTTCACGACTGAATAGCAGTACAGCTGAAATACCACAGTGCTAGAATGGTTACCTCCCATGTAGAAGACCGGGTTTAATTCCCCCATCAAGGACTGTGGGTAAACTGACGCTAAATTAATGAAACATCTACAACACCACATAGGCATGAGGCAATTAAATAAAACATTTCATAAAGCAAGAGGAACACATAGCCATACCGACCATATACTCAGGAGGAACAAACCAGATAAAATGGAGCAGAGCTCTTGTATAGGAGTTAAATGAAACTCCTAATTGACTAGATTGTTATTCAAACTGACTAATAGGGGATGACCTACCCTCGGAGGATATGATGCAAGTACTACTTCCACCAATGACTGGTGAAGCAGGACAGTTCAGCCAATCAGTAGTTGATTACGGGGAGAAAGGACTGAATAGAAATAGCACCAGTTCAGTTGCAAGTTGTCTCAAATGGGGACTGGTTCCCTGCTTCACTGGGGAGAAGCAGCCTGTAGCAGGTGCAGGAATGCTACCCGGTGCCGCTGCAGAAAGAAACCCGACAGAGCCCAGCTGAACGCAGAGAGGGAGAAGAGGCCCAAACCCCTCTGGATCTAGGAGCCCAGAGGAGCTGGAAGGAAGGCCTTTCCTAGCCTGTGGAAGGGGCTAGGCAACCTAAAGTTCCCCAGTGAAGGGACTGTGGGCAGCCGGACTACTCCTGGAGGGCAAGAAGCGAGAAGGGGTAAGCCCAGTGCGAAGGCGTTATGTAAGAGACTCATTACCTTTGTTTCCCTGAGAGAGTGAAGACACCCCCAAAAGTAGGGATCAAGAGAAGGAGAGTGAAGATACCCCAAGAGAGGGGAACAAGAATCAAAAAACCCCCCAGAAGAGGAGGGGAGAGAGGGACGACCCCCTGGAATAGGGATGAAAGACAGAAACAAGAAAAAAATACCCTGAGTGGAGTGAAAGAGTGAGTGAAACCCTGGAGGATAACAAACGATCCGGAGTAGGGTAAACAAATGGAAACAGCACCCCGAGGTGTCAGCAGAAAGAGAGACTGACAAACCGCAGTGCGATTTTATTTGGAACTAAATTGGAACATTTAGCCATTAAAGTGGCACCTGAAGTGCTTTATATCCAGGGCAGAAAACCTGAAAAAGAGGCAGCAGTCAAGCATTTTTTAGTCATTAAACCCTTTAGATTTGTGTTTGTTCATTTTTTTTATAAATGTGGTATGCTAGGATTTGGGCTAAGGACTTCAGGTTTTGGTTTCATCCGAACAATTATATCTTTTCCTTGAACATTTCAGTTTTACAATTGGGAGCTTAGCATTTCAAATACATTTTCATCATTTTAGTTTATTTTCTTTGAAGCTGAGTCTGAGTCCTACTTCGGGTCCACCACACTATGCAACCATAACTTGTGCCCCCAACATGCACTACTCAGACCAACACACATGGCATCACAGATGACATGAGAAATTGCATCACTGATCTGTAACAATCCTGATGGAAATTCTTTACAGGCAGTTGTGTTTAGGGTATTGCAATCAACATATGAATGGTGACAGGTAGGGCAGTCATGAACTACTCCATGTAGCACAAAATGTATTTATTCCAACAGACGCTGCCTACTGAAGTACTGTTGAGAATATAGCAAAAATAAAAATACATTTACATAGGCAATGTATACACCATAGACAATAGAAGTGGAGTATTCTATCACATATAGCCTCAATTACACCCCAACTCCCAGAGATGGTTCAATATTTTTAATTTAATTTCAGCAGTGGGCGTAATGGCCGTCCCTCTCGCTGTAAACTACGATGGAGAAGTCTCACCCTAACGCAAGCGTCCCTTGATCCCGGATTGGTACTAGAGATTGGTAACCCCCTCTGCCTAAAATAAAACTGTCCTAGGATGATGCCCTAAGCTTCCTCGGGAAACAACTTAAAAGGTTCCCATCCAATGGCTTTCCCTAAAGGAATGAATTAAGGAGTTTAGACACTCCAGTATTCACCCTTGCTGTGCCTTCTGCGCCCTGATGTTGCTCTCCCTATGTCTCCCTGTAGCTCTAGTTTATCCTCTCCTACTCACCTTTCTCCTACTCCACCCACCGACTCTCCTCAGTCTTCCTTATATTTCCTTCTCCATTATTTCTCGCTCTATGATTTACCTCCACTCTCTGGTCTTACTCCCTGCTACTCCCTCTCCTTATTCCCCTCTCCACACTTCTCTCTGCTCCACATTCCCACTACTACTCTCCCTGCTCCAAATTCCCACTACTCTTCCACTCTCTACTCCACTACTCTCCCCTCTCCACACCACTACTACTCCTCCTCCCACCTATCTCTTACATTCACTCCTTCATTTAACCTCCCCAGTCACCCTCTCAATCACTCTCTACTCTCTCCTACCAATTCCAAACACATGCACATTCCCTTTCAGTACTACTTCCTCTCATAAACCAACACTCCACCTTGCACACTGCATGTGGAATGCTCCGCCATGCTCCTTGGCACTGTCCTTCCTCCACCTGACTTCTTGGGCTATCTCCGCCTCCTCCAACTTCACCTGAACAACCCACAACGTCCTCGCTGCCTTTATAGCACCCGTCTTCTTCCCATCACTATGCCTCCCCACTGGTTCCTCAGGCCAATATGTCCCTGTTCTCCCACCTCCCTCCCCCAGGAGGTGGTGCAAACAACAAAAGGTACTAAAGGGGTCCAAGCCCCACCCCTTTTTCGTGTGCAGGGCCGCTGAGGTTTTTGCAATGTCGGCCTGTGGGGTTGAGTTGGGGTGCTTAAGTCCCAGTTTGTGTTAGGCCCTTGTGGGCCCGTCAGTCTGCACATTTGACAGGGGAGCCATTCCATGGCTAGCCCCAGGTAAGCCCAATTTCTCTGGAGCGCTCTGTGCATGCCCAGTCCTCTGCCGACTCTGGTTTGTGCAGCAGCTTCTCTTTGCTCTGTTGCTGGTTGCTGTCTACCAGGTTCGCAGAGCGGTCTCTCTTCCCCACATTTGCCAGTTGCAGTTTACAAGATACCGGTCACTTGGGTTAACTTGGGCTCATATGGTGATGTTTCTCTCTCCCACTGGCACTGCCGGGAGATGTAGTTTTATGTGCACACAAAAAAAAATGACTGCCCAGCATCACGTGCAAAAGACACTAGGTTATTGTCAGTAGTACTGTATGCAAGAAAACTGGCACTACAAGATGGGGTTGGGATTGAGGCCCTCCCAACTGCCACCTTTACCCTCTGGGGTAGAAATGGGTCTGGGTTGCACCCTGCTAGGCCTCTCAACCGTCTGGAATCGGTCTCCACCTCCTCTTGACAAGGTCAGCTCACTATTCACAATTCCTAATATGGTAGACTTGGCCAGTACAATTATTGGTCAAAGTCTATCAAAACCTTAATCAAATGTTAAAGTTGGACACAAGGACCAAGCATACAAGAATTACTAGACAAATAAGTAGGTATTGAGAGAATGCTTGGAGCAATCGATGCATACTCATCTGATGCTCAGACCGGTAATATCTGGTAAGGGGGAAACAAATGCTATGATCAGAGTATGAACTCAGATTAGACTTAGTAATCATGCATAGTATGCAAATGGTAATATTCTGTAGCCTGCTTATTGTTCCATGCATGTGTACCATGCCTTAAGGCCAAACCCTAAAAAAAAAACTAACTCAAGAACAGAAAAGTTTGCAAGGTTAATGGATACATATAAAAGACATTCAGAGTTTGTCATGTTTTCAATGTAGTACCCCCAGAAGTCTTCTGCTTAAACTCCTTACTGACACTAAACAAAAAGAACTTCCCAGCATATGTGTCATCGATGGGGCCATTTGTGAGGTCATCTGTGATGTCAAGTGTGTTGGTCTAAGCACTGCATGGAGGGTTCACGAGTTATGATTGCATATCTTACCATAACTGTTACATTTTATTGGTTTTTAGATCATGTGCTGCAACCACGTCCCTTTAACTATGTTTTTTTCACACACATACACACAAGCACACAGAGCTGCTGTTGAGTGGGGACTTTGGTTGGGAATCGCTCCATAACTCTGGGTGATCTGTATGATGTTTATTCCAGGTGGTAGCTGTTGGGTAATGTCCATCTTAAACGCAAACAGTGGCTCAACCCTCTGTATTTAGTTTCAAGCCCCCTTGGCTATCCCCCTCTCATCGCTAGTTTTGGCATGTCCGTCTGGTTATTTGATGTTCATGCCAAACTACAACTAGAGGGGTTGATCCAGCCACAACAAGCAAGCACTTCCCCATGAACGTATCAAAGGACCGCTCTCAAAGACAGATTTTGAAGTTTTGGTACCACCATCGCACTTAACCGTGGCACTTCCCTAACATGTATCTAGTTCATTACCCCCTCACAGTCGTCTGTCCCAATCATTGTATTACTATGCCCTGTGCACCTGCATCTGCCCAGTCCACCACATGGTGTAAAGGGAATATCTTGCATCCAACTAAGGAAACCTATGGAATACTTTACCATACGTAACACATCCCAAGCACTGCATGCATTAACAGTTGCACAAAAAGGCCAGGAACTATGCATAAGCGCTTTATCAGTGGAGGCTCTGTGTGCCTATCGCTTGGGTCGCTAGGTATCTGTCTTCTTTGTCAGTGTGTGTTGCATATCTCGATAGAACAGGATGCTATCTGCCACAGTTTGAAATCCCTAGCGTTTTTGATTTTTAATATTAAAAGGATGTGGGTAATTTTGGCATGGAAAAGCTTATCAGAACCCACGTTCATAAAATGTTCCTTGCCAAAATGATAGTGCACATGTGTGCCTTTGCGAAGACAGGCTACATGCACACGTAGCCCCAACTCTGCAGTGGCACAGGGTAGGTTCAAAGTTCACGTATGCACCCTTTACAGACGCTGGACCACAAAGTTCCTGCAGGGAGAGGAGGCTTTTTAATGTTCAGCGCCTTCAATCTAAATTGTAATAATTGTTCACATTAGCCAGTCTGGTGGCATGTACATATTTAAATATAAGCCATGCTTACCTTGAGGCAGATGACTGATAGGAGCACATAATTTTACAACCATAGCAATTTGATCTCACACTATTGTCAGTTCTGTAAGCAGGACTCAGCTACGACAGGACTGATGATTGGAGTCTGGCATGACTGTCTTTACAGCTGCTGTGTGAGACAATGGCCAGGATGATGAACCTTTGATCCCCAGGCATGGAAGCAACAGCTTCCATAAGGCACACAAAGTTATGTAAGGAACGCATTTGGTGGCAACAGTAAAGACAGACACAAGTGATCACGATTCAAGGGTGTTTAATAAACTGTTAATGCAGGGTGGAAAAACACCTAACCTAAACCTAAATCTAAAACTAAAATGGGAGCAACATTCGACCATCAAATGAAAAATAAGGCAGTCCTTTTGGCGTCTTGCCAAAGTAAAAGGCCTATACTAAAAAAAAAAATCTATTGCCAAATCCTTACAACGAATTACAGAAAGAGTGTGGGATAGGGTTTTCAATGAAGAAAGAACAAAATGTTCACAAATAATAAGTCAGGATGTGATTGGCAGGAGTCTTCCCCATGTTTTGAGCACGGGACAAAGTGGATCTCTTGAGCACAGCACACGCTCGAGCTTTCGCAGAATGAGCAGAAAGTTCTGTACCAGCCATCAGGTTCTTTGATGGTTACGTCTCTTTTCAATAAAAAAAGTCTCTGGCCTTCGAGGCCGGATGTATCCAACAAACGCAAAATTTGGTTCCACGTATACGTTGGGTGATGGCTTCACCCCTCTTCCGGGTGTATACCCTTCACAAAATCATATTCAACAAATCAATTAAACAGTTCCTTTTTCAAGGAACTTTGGGTGATGTCCACACCCGGATCTACTTCTGACAGGCTCGGACCGAAATGACGAGGGGGACAATTCACTTTCCATGGTCTTCCAATACTTCGTCCATTCACAAATCAATGTCTTTTTTAACAGTTCTTTGGGCTTTGCCTCTTTTTCTCAGCTTCCCTCTTTTGGGTTCACTCTCGCCAACTTTTTCAGACAGTTCACTGTGGACACCCCGTGGTCGGGTTTACTTCGGTCAACACACTATTCATAGGGACTTGGGGCCTCCCCCTTCTCGTTAGTATCCCTCTGCCGGGTTCACTCTTGCCAACCTTTGCAACACACTGTTCATGCACTAATTTCATCAAGCGGGATTCATTTCCCCTAGCTTCACAATTATCTGTCAGTCAAAAATTTCAACGGTACAGAGGATTTTACAAGACCCCTGTATGAGCACTTTGACCTATTCTTGCCTTTTCCCAAGGCCTTCTAGTTACGGTAGTTTCTACCATCGGGTAATCGGCCAGAGTTTCCTGCATGAGCACCCACGTCGTGCCGGGCTCCTCTGTTGCTGGTTTTCCCCCTCTTTCATCAATAGTCTCTTTTAGCTTTTCAAAGTTCAAATGAGCCTTTGGCTATTTTTCACTCAACAAAGTCCAGTTTCTTATCGACACTCCCCTTGACTCACCGGCTGTGATGAACAGCTTGCCTTTCTTTCTCTTATAGTCAAGGTTGGCACCAGGTAGACCAGCCTCTTTCCCAGGCGTGGTTATGAGCAGAGGAGGGTCTCATGTACCGTACACATCTGCTGGCTATTGTTCACCGTCTTATGATTGCTTCTGCAGAGGTTTCACGAGCCTTGGATCGGAAAGGGCAAGGTCACTTCTCTCCTTGTCACCCTCTCGGTCTGCGCCGTCTTTCTCCTCTTCTTGAACTGCCGTGCTGAGTTAGCTCTTACGTCATGCAGTCTGCCTTGCTCTTCTTGTGCTCCACCTTTTATCCCTGTGGGGAAGGGAAAGGGCCATCGGGTGTGTGTGATTCTAGTCAATTGCCTGTCTTTGACTAACCTTTGTCCTGGGACACATCAGGTAAACAAGTCTGGTGTTAGTCCGTTGTCTTTCGTGTTGTGCAAAAGTGTTCATGTTGAGAAAGGGGGGGGGGCAGTGTTTTGGAATATCCTACATGGTAGGATGGGGAAAATGTGTTGAAAGAAGGGGGCTACCGCGTCTCACCCGTTGGTGTCCCACTCCCCAGGGACCTCCCATCAAGGTGATTCTCCCTCACTGGTCCACCCCCAGGAACTGGATCCAATAGGGAAGGCCATTTCCTGGCCACCTGGATGACAGATCCCCGGGGAACTAGCCAGGGAGACACCTTCAGGTTTCTCACACTTACCCCAGGAGGTCTCCTGGAAACACGTTCTTCAGAGGCAGCAGTGACATAAAGTCAGTCTCACATCAGGGTGCTGATCACTGGAGTTCCTTTGAAGTCAGCAGGAACGGGAAAGGAGGGGTGTTAGAGTAGCCAGAGAGGAAAGGTGGGTTGCCGGGAGGATTAACATCTTCATTTCTGTTAATGCACTCTGCCTGTTTCTATCCACCTCATTTGCTGCAGCCAAGGCACTGTGGGTGCCTTACGACAAAGAGCACTTATTACAACAGTCTGGAATTGACCTCTTTCAGCAAGGCTTGCTTTGGACCGCTCCCGTGACATTTTGTCTTTATAAGGAGAGGAGAGGAAATCCTCTAATTTTTGTTTCATCTTTGGACTCTTAAAGCATAAGAAGAATTTACAGGAGCTCTGTTGGGAGTGCAGTCCATAACAACGTTCTCTACCAGTGTTATGAAGGCAGAAGGCGCCTAAGACAGGAAAGCCATGTCCCTTAACCATCCCCAGAAACAGTGGTAGAGAACTGCGGTGGACCAAGGCCTGCCGCTCTGCTGGCTGCACTGTAACCAGTCTCCTTTTCACTGAAGGTGAAGGCTCCCCTGTAGGTGTCGGTATCCTTAGAAATAATCAGGAGTAAAAAAAGCAAATGGACAAATGATCACATCTTTTTTGCGATTATTTTTCCAATTTTGGGGACATTTCTATGAAATATAGGGGTGGGTAAGGGAAATAGTTAAGGTGGGGGGCAGACATCGGGCGGGGGGTCTCCCCCTGCATTTTTACAACAAAAAGATGCAGTCATTTTTACATTCTGTTTTTTTCACGGCTATCCTAGGTGCCAGCTAACTTCCTTAAGTGGAAGCGCAGTGCTGAAGGCCTCACCTTGTCCCTGGAGACCCTGGATTAGGACAGCCCATCACCCCTGAAGTCAAAGAGCTGCGGACTCCCATATCGTATTGCTTGTGAGCTTCACTGACTCGGACATGGTCTACCTGTCCCAAGCTTCTTCATGCCACATGCCATTGCTGCTTGTGAACCGCACCGTGTGTTGAACTCCCCAACCCGATGCCAAATCACTGCCTCAGAAAGGTCCTTGAAGCCTGGCTTGATGCTGTTGTGCCGCAAGAACAAGATAAAAGGTATTTGAAGGGGACCGGTCTCCTTTATGAGGGTTGGTTTCTCTTGTGATTTCTAACTGATTGTTTGCATTTTATTGTTTGATTACAAACCTATATTTCGGCCAAGAAGCTAACATGCCGGCTGCATGTCCGAGGCTCTGAGAGGCACGCTCGCCGAAATACATGGAACCAAGCATCTAGAACCCTGCCCATCCCCACCCCCCCATTCCACGGCTCCCAAACCAACACCGAGGCCATCGCAGAGGCAGATTCGGGAGAGGCGGGTTGATCAGTTTACCCCGCCGGGGCCGAGGGCTGTGGTGCCCCAGCGGCACAGCCCTGAGGCGCAGAGAGTGGAGGCAACCGCAATCTCCCCAGACAACAGCAAAGGACCTTCTGGTACTAAGGGGCTGGCGAGTGGACCCGTGAGGTGGCGGTCACCCTCCAGATAGAGCATCATCGTACCCATGCCTTGCTCTCCCCCCATCCCCCTCCCCCAGAGAGGACACTAATCTCGGGAGTCTGTTCGAACCCTCGAGTGCGCCAATGCCGGCATCTGGATCACAAGGCGCTGGGAGTTGCAGCTGGCGCTGGGAGCTGCAGCTCGCACCAGTCGCCAGGTTTGCTTGCCTGGAACTGCTCCACTGGCCCCCAAGGATTCTCTGGTGCTGGCCACACAGGGCCTAGGACCCTGCTAGAGACGCGGCAGCCCTAATCTTTCCTGGCCCTTTACCCCGGCCTGTCTTTTGGGTGCCTGGACCAGCCCGTGTTGGGGTTTAATAGGAGGAGCTGGCTCCTGGGGGCCCAACCAAAGCCAGCTGCCACCAATGAGAGTTGCACCACCTGACCCTGCAATACTACCAGCGTAGGTGAGGTGTCAAAGTGCTGCCTGCGGCCAGTCATCTCACGGGCAAAGCAGGCCCACCCTGTCTCCTCTCTGTTCGCCCGTGTGCGGGCTCTGTTGATCTAGTGGGGATGCTGGTGACCGGGCCAAGAACTAAGCCAACCTACAACAGACTATTTCCTGGGGCTCTAGACCAGTGGCCCCTGCCTCCCAGGTCACCTCAGCGTGTCTCACACTGCCTCCGCCCACTCCCATCCGCAGGTTCCTCACTGAGCCATGGCCAAACAGGGAAAACACAACAAACTGTCCGACATCGCCATGATGAACGCCACCTCGGACAAGGGGAAGAAGCAGGAAGAAGCACTGAGGCCCAGGTTCAGGCACCAGGAACCCACAAATCCCCCACCTCCCCCCAAACCTCATGGGCCGCAGGTTATCGCCACCAAGGAAGACCTAGGAAGTCCATTCCAGCACAGCAGAGGTCAGCCAGATGTTCACAGTTTTGGACAGCCGGGTTCTTGGAATGGATCACCAGATCAATGATCTAGAGGACTCAACCTTTGAGAAATCTCATGAGCTCATAGAGCTAAATAAGAGGTGAAACAAACCAACCTCGAAAATAGGGCTCAGAGAAACAGCATCTGCATCAGGGATATCCCAACTTACATTCTAGACTCCGAGCTCAAAGATTTCAAACTGGGCCTCTTCAGATCCATCTTCTCCCTCCCAGATGACAGATAGTCCTCGACCACACCCACCAGGTGTTCTCTGCCTTTCAGAAATGAAAAAACATGACCACTGACTTCCTCACTAGGGTACACTACTTCAGGGTGAAGGAGGAGATCCTAATGCTATCACAATGTAAAGGGGAATTGTGCCAAAATGTCACCCGCAGGCGTTCCGACTGGCGGCTTCTTCCACGCTGGGTTTTGGGACGTAGGTACGGGAGGTACTAGTCCCTCCTTTGTGTCCGTTACTTTTTCCTCCTTGTAGCGCGGGGCCGCTGGGAGTATATCTTCTCTCCCGACCCAGCGGTCCCTGCGTTGCAACTATCCCTTGGAAGCTCTAGCTCTTCCGGGTTTCTTCGCTCCTGCCTCGCTCTGTCCAGGCTTCTGTCACTCGCGCCCTCCAGTGAGTGTTCCTCTTACCTTCTCTCCCCTCCAGTTTTTCTCTGCTGCCGCCGCACCTCGGCGGTTACCGTTTCTCTTCTTTTGCGGCCCCGTCCACGCGGACAGGTGCCGCCCCTTTCCCTACGCTTTTTCTTTTCTCTCTCCACTACTTGTCTGGCGCTTTTCTCCATTTGCCTACCTCTCCTCCGGTCCTCGCCCCGCTGTTTGCAGTGGCTGGTGGGCGTTCCGTGGAGCCCTGTCCTCTGGCTCCCCACTGCAGGACTCCCCTGTTCCGCTGCAGTGTTGCCTTCAGTTACTCATACGGATCCAGTCTATTGCCTACCTCCTACTCATCTGAAAGTCTACTTTCTGCTGGAACTACGCCTTCCGTGCTACAGACCAGAGGAGTCCAAGGGTTTTTCCCCATTCAGGGTTTTTCCCCTATTTCGGATTGGTTCCGGAAGGGAGGTCCTCGGACAGCTGTTCTCCTCAGCGGTCACGGTGGCCTCCCTCCGTGACAAGCAAGCTCATCGGAAAAAGGAGAAGGATTATCTACTTCGACGGCGTCTGCAGGACCCCGACAGCAATTACGGCAGTTCAGGTGAGGAGAGCTCGACAGAAGGGGGAGAAAGGGGAAACCAGGCACTTAAACTGTCACACATAAAGGCATCATGTTCCAGCTATTCCAGGACTTGGCCTCCTCAATGCTTGCAAAGTGCTTCGCGTTTAGGTTGGGGACCTCCTGGCTAAATGATAAGAATATGAAATACTGCTGGGCTTTCCATGCTCACCTGGAACAACAAGCTGTGGGCACTGTCTGATCCGAGAGAGGCAGAATTTTTAAGAGACCACGACCACCCTGGGTCCCCGGATCCACCTCACAAGGGCTCAGATGCTCCCAACCGAAGCCGAAGAGTGCACAGAGCCCGAGAACCATGGGCGGGGCCCAGGGCTCTCAAGAAGACTGCTCTATCGCGAGATGGTGGCGCAAGTGCTGTCTCCCTGGAATCCCAACCAGACATACAGGTCCTTGTTGACTGCCTATACGACTCTAATGTCGCTCTACTGCTTCTTGTGCGCTTAAAATGCTTAATATCATGACAGTTCTCACAATCCATAGCGTACCTTAATGAAAGCCCCCTTCACCTGTATCACTTTTCAACCCTCTGACCAGATATGGACCCACTAGCCCTCTTGGACTTGACGGTCAAGTGCTACTTCACGTGTTCGCTCCAGTTGCTTCACCTCCTCCCTGCCCCCCCCCCCCATCTACCACCGTCAAATCCCTATGCCTCAGGTCCATATCAACAGGCATGGATCTTACCCACAGCATCTACACACTCCTAGATGTCCGCACTAGCTGACCCAGCATCCCCCTCCCTCCACTCCGATCCCCACCCTTAATGTCAAGGGCCTAAACACTATCAGGAAAACCAGTTAGCATGCGGCATAGGTTTGATTCAGGAGACACATCTGCTGCAAGAAGACAACCCTCATTTCAGGCATCCCTTTTTCGTCAACAATTCTTCGCATCACAGCTCCAAAAAGGGGTGGGGTTGCAATTCTCATTGCCAAAGAGCTTCCCTTTGCCAAACAGTAGACCCAAAAGGGACCCAGAGAGCTGCATCTTCTTCCTCAAAGGCAGTTTGGGTGGGCATCACGTCACTCTCGCCTCCATCTACGCCCCAAATGAGTCACAAGACTACTCCTTCCAAGCGCTCAGCCCACTCCTCTCCGAGTTCGCCAACGGCCTGCTAGTAGTGGGAGGGGATTTTAATGCTACACCAAACCCGCCCCTGGACAGATCATCACAGCTGACCTAGTCAGAGACGCGTAATGCCCTCTCCCTCCTTCATCTATTCCGCAAAGTGAATTCCATGGATTCCTGGTGGGTCCTTCACCCCGGGAGCATGGCTATTCCTTTTTCTCTCACATCCACAAGGTCCATTCTCGCCTTGATATGCTCCTCATGTCTCCAGCATCAGTTCCCTTTCTCGCAAAAATTGATATGGGGGTCCAACATCTGACGGACCACTCGCCAGTGGCGGCAGACATCCTGGTCCACCGGCTATTGCCCACTCCAAGGCCTCCATGGCAACTGAAGGACGACCTTCTTTGTGATCCCTCTATTCGGGCAGACATGGGCCCCCTTACAGATCAATATTTTGAGACTAACACTACTCCGAGCAGGTATTGGAACACTGTATCGGATGCTTTTAAAGCAATCCTCAGAGGCAAACTCATTCCCCGTTTCTCTGCGTTTGTCAGAGCCAGGGAAACTGCCAGACACCACCTAGAGGATGGGGTCAGGGGCTTAGAAATGATACACAAGAAAACCAACTTCTCGAAAGCTCCCAGAAACCTGCGCATTGCCTGGGTGAAGCTGGAAGCTCACCTAGCTGACTGCACCGGACATGCAATTTCAGCAAATAATCAGAAGTATTACATCCAAGGCAATAAGGCCAATAGATTACTAGCCGCTAAACTTAAAGGCCTCAGGGCTAGAAACATGATATCTAGGCTCACGGACGCCTCTATGGTGCTGCAGTATGGCGAGGTGGTGAAGTGAGAGGTAGCGCAACCCTCCCCCCACACCCAACTCATGGCCGATTTCTCTCTGGAGGAAGCTGAACAGAATGCCTATATATAGAGAGAGCCGCTCTCCCCTCCTTATCTGATCGGACTGCCCTGGACCTACCAAACTCCAAAGAGGATGTCATGGAGGCTCTCACCCAGATGTCTTCTGCAACAATTCACTACATGTCGCCGCTTCTCCCTGAGGGGGGAACACCTTATCATGAGGCCAGGGAGGTGAGACCTCTACCCGACAGTCCCCCTGGGTGTGGTATAATGCAGGAGGATCTCATGGGGAGGGACTCCCCCCCACCCCCCCAGGGAGAAGGACGATCATCTAGGGTAAAGTCTTCATAAGACTATCACACCCCCACACACTCTATCCTTTACTTTCTCTACTAACCTCTTTGTAGACGCTAGACCTATTTACTGTTGCAAAGTAGAATACCTCAAGGTCCTGGAAATTACGGAGACGAAGAAGAACATCAGCAACATGGCTAATCCAAGTACTGGGACAAGGTGGAATATAGGAACCATGAAGAGCAATACCAAGAAGGAACTGAAGCGGTATAGACTTCTGCAGAGGTGTGCATCCTTTTGCACAGTAAAAACCAAGGAAGGACGGCCTGTCGGAAAGTCACAGCCAACGAGGATGCAAAACCGTGAAGCACAAATGAGACATGAAGAAGGCCATGAGGGAGCCGAGAGCGGTCCGCTCCCAGAGTCAAGAGAACAACAGGACTCCTTTGCTCACCGGCTTACAGACGGCAACACAAGGCTGGTCGACGGTGACGCGAACGCAAGAGGCAGCGTCAAGACCGTCGCTTCATGAGAAGGCCACAACCAGGTCTATGATCAAAACCTTAACCAGCTAAGAGAGCTAAAAGGGATTCAAGGGGAAGAGAGAAAGTGCAACATCCAACTTGGGAAATTAAAGAAATTAATACGAGCGACTATCTGTGGATTGTATATTAAAGACTGGTACTAGCAGTGCCCTCAGGAAAAAGGGAGTCATTCTCCTGACCCAAAAGTTTTCACTTAGTGGAAGGGTCAGTTAGGGTAGCTTTGGACAGTGGACTTGTTTCTTGGGACATTAACGACTGACAAACTAACACCTTAGTTAGAATAAAAGGCAGGGACCACCCTTATTTATAGCTAAAGTAAGCATTCATTCTACCTTTACTTCAATAAATAAGCGTATATCATGTCCTCGAAAGCCTGTGCCCTTTTTCTGACTCGCAAAATTGTGTACTGGGTCTGTGTGCATATGAATTATATGGGCAAGTTTTCTGTATATAGGTCTCTCTTTTGTGTATATGCCTGTGTCTTGCGGCCCAGTGTCTGACTTATGTGTATTTATTGTAAATCTTGTGTGCGTTCTCCATGTAGGCCTCCTCCATTAAAAGGTCTTCTATGTCTGTCCCAATGCTGTGTCCATGTGTGACCTCTATAGGTATTTCTCTTCTCTGTTTATGTCCGTTATTACGTGTATCTGCTGTACTCTAGTGGCTCCATAGCCAAGGTTACATATAACATTTAACATTGGAAATCTCTTGAACCTATCCTTATCATCAATTTGTTGCGGAGGATCTTTAAACTATGGAATACATTTTGGGTGGGAACTGGTCGAAAAAGGCATATGCTTTTGAACGGGAGGGCCTTAAAGATAACCAGTTTATCAGCGGTTTCTTTGCAATTGCTACACCAACTTAATTTGCACCAACTTTCATAAACACCGCTACTGTGAGCTAGTGCCTTTAGAAACAGCAATTGCTCCTATTGAAAAACAAAAAGCACATTTCTTAACTTGTGTGAACTATGACTATCTGGGAGATGTCCAGTACACAGCAGTGTGTGCAGAATGGAAGAGAAAGAAGCTGTTTTGTCCTGGCAGCACTGCACCGAATGTCTCCCTCCACCACCCCCGAGTCTCAGGCTTCATAAGGTTCTGTTGAGACGTCTCTCCAGCTCCTTTGTGTGTTCTGCCCACTGTCAACGTAATATACATGTGGCCTTAATGTCAATAAAGGCAAGGAGAATTGGGTTTCAGCTGGCAAACAGGTAGCATCCTTTGCAATCACCCTTTGCCAGGTCCCTGTATGTATTCCGGCTCTAGGCTCTGAACATCAGATTATGTAGGTCTTCTCCACTAGTCCATGTCTCTGGTTTATGTTCCTATTTCACCCTTTTACCACTAGGTAAACCTCATCCATTTTGCAACATAACTTATAAGGCAACAAATGGTTACAATTGTCAGACGCGACAAAGCTGTGCCAATTTGAGAAATTATATGTTTTAATGAGCTGCACCTACAAGAACAATAGCACGCAACCAGGTGCTAAGGAAGATTCCTGTGTTAGACTCTCTGTAAAAAGGATTGCAAGGTTTGAACACTTAAAACTCATTTAATATATTTAATTACATCTTTTTGTAAAAGTTAGTCTGATCCCAAAAGCACTTTTTGAACTGGCAGTTGCTGGTGTTATTATTGGTGACTTAGAAAGTGACATGGATTCAAAAACGATTAGTGATAAAGCAACTAAAGCAACTGCTCTTCTGAACACCCGTGAAGAACTGCTCGCCTCTCTGGACTCCAACTCCCCAGCTGTCCTTATCCTTTGCAATCTCTCCTCTGTCTTTGACACAGTCAACCATTCCATCCTCATACAACGGCTCCACAATACCAATCGTACCTCGGAACGGGCACTGGACTGGCTGACATCCTTCCTTACTGACCACTCTTCCCAAGTCATCCTCGGCACTTTCTCCTCTCCGCGTTCCCTCTCCACCTGTGGCGTCCCCCAGGGCTCTATCCTCTCCCCATGGCTCTTTAACATCTACATTGCTCTGCTTGCACGCCTCATCTCCTCCTTCTCTTCAAAACTTCCAGTGTTACGCAGATGACACACAGCTCTTTGTTCAAACTCCCTGCCGACCCGCTTTCACTCTCCATCATCCCTGACTGCCTATCTGCCATCCAATCCTGGTGCACTGCCAATGATCTCTGCCTCAACGGCTGTAAAACAGAGATCGTTCCCATCGGGACCCCTGCTCCCTCCTTCTTTGCTTCACTCTGGCATTCCTCTTTGGGCTCTCCCCCTGCACACTCTTCTGAAGCCAGAAAACTTGTAGTCATCTTTGACTCCTCTCTCTCCTTCCTCCCTCACACTCAGGACATTGCCAAGAAGTCCCACTTTCAGCTCTTCCTTCTCAAAGGACTTCTCCCTTTTCTCACTTTCCCCCAGAGGTTCAATGGGGTCCTCTCTAGGCTTGACTATTACAATAGCCTCCTCCTGAATCTACCATCTTCCACACTGCAACCCCTTCAGCTAATCCAGAATAGGGCAGCAAGACTTATCCTTGGCCTTAAGCCCAGGGACCGCATCTCTCGTGCACTAAAAAGTATTTGCTGGCTCCTGGTTGCTGCACGGATTAAATTCAAATCCCGCTGCATCATACACAAGACGGTCTGGGCCTGGGGACCACACGATCTTCAACTTTACCTTTTAAATACTCCCCCTCTAGACCAATGCGCTCCTCTTGCTCTAACTCTCTGTGTGTAAAGCATTTTGCTAAACAGAGGGCAGGTGGTCATTCGCTTTCCTCCGCTGGCGCCCTCCTATGGAACAGCCTCCCTCTTTGCATGCGCCTTGAGCAGGATCTTCTTAAATTCCGGAAGCTCCTTAAAACTCTCTTCTTTACCCCCTCCTTCCTTTCTTCTCTCCCCCTGCTAATCCCTCAGTTGCTGCGATTGGTGTCCTGGGACCTTATGCATCCTCGGGCCCTGACCTCCCGCACTCAATCGGCACAGCTCCTGTCTATCTGCACTTGCACTTACACCCTCTGCCCTGGTGGCTCACACTTACACCCCCCGCGTCTCCTGGCCGTGTAGCACACAAAATTCCTAGCACTTCATCTGTGGCTCACCCGTGAGCTCAGTCTCCACAGCACTGACCCCTGCCTTCTTCCTTGCTGCACTTGCACATTCTGAATACTCACAAGGCATAGAAGGTTCGTCCCGTTTCCCTCTTCCCACCACTGCTCTTATATATTGTGTTTTTAATGTATTTTAATGTATTTTGCACTCCTGCTCCCTCCCTGCCCTGTGGGTGCTTTGAAAAAGTATTTTCTTATTGTATAAGCGCCCAACAATCAAACAATAAAATAAATAAAAGAAAACCACCAACTCAGTGGCCACTAGTTTCGCCCATCTGGCTTTTTCAAGGTTGAAAACCTCTGCAATAATTGTTGTGTTAATTATTCAAGTAACGGTATTAGTGGTAGTCTGATTCGTGTTTCTTTTCGCTTTTTCAATTCATTTCATAACTATGCTACATGTCGCGTTGTCTTATTAGCCTCATAATACCCATGCACGTCGGGTATCAACATTTGGTGCAAGCCACTTGTAGGGAGATATTAACTGAGATCATTCTTGCTTTGTTATCAAGCAGGGTTTCCCCCGTTACTCTGTGTTGGGAACTGAGCAGCGTGCCACATAGTAGTAAGACTTATAAAAGCACTGTAACTAGGGGCTGCCACTGCTTTCTGTCAACATATACACTGCACACCAATATTTTTTTATTTATTTTAAAAAGCGCTGAAAGTTCACAAGCATGAAGGCGCTAACAAACACACAAAAGGATTTAGGAAACATGACAAAGTGTAAACTGGAGGCATGACTTATTCACAAAAGGGGGTATCATTCAGTTAAACAGGAAAGACGGAGTCAATGCGAGTGATCCAAATAGAAAGGTTTTTAGACGCTCCCAAAACACCAGATACTGTGGTTCCAAACGTAAGCCCATAGGTAACATATTCCATGCTTCAGCTGCAAGTGTGGAAAAGACAAACCCCCGAACCTCTTGCTCTTTTTAAAAAAAAAAAAAAAAGTTTTGATTTAATTACAAACCTTTAAAATAACATCACATTCTACACATCACATTACTAGAATCCCTATCTCACACGCCTCATTCTCATAACCCAAGCGAAAATTGCATCTTACTTTCACTCCAATGTTCGTACACTTCAAACAGTCAACCGATTTTCAATTCTATGTCAAGACCGGAGGCTCACATTATGCTTCTCTTTCTTTTAATTATTTATATAAAGAAAGCTCAGCAGCAAGTTATTTTATGCACTTAATATAACAAAGGTCATTCTAAAGTGCATATGTAAAATATGTAACATGAAACTTGTTCAAAATACATTAAAAAAGTTCACAATATTAACACAATAACGTGAAAAAACTTCAAATCCCATGATGCTCCAAAGGCCATCAGTGTCTTTGGTCATGTGGTACTGTCCCTCCAATGGATACTCCCATAAACAGTCCTGAACAAGAAATAAATTCCTCTTTCTTTGCTGCTCACAGCAAGAGAGAAGTCATTTCTTGTTCAGAACTTTTTATTTGCAGTGTTGGTTGATATTAGTATAACGCTGTTTGTACGAGCGTTTGTTGCGGTGTGAAAGTATTAATGCTTGTGTTTAATTCGCCTCCCGAATGATTTAAGGCGTTTTTTCTTGTTATATACCCCTTTGTTGTTCACCGACACCAGCTGCTTCCTGCTGACGTCGGTGTCAACGGAGATAACACGATCGTTACATTTCACAGATCGTGATTCTGTTAATTCGCGACAGCGAGGAGCCGCAGCGCCGCATTCTTTTTACATTTTTATTCGCCTGCCCGGCCCGATGTTACTCGCAGGCTCCGGGGAGGAATACGCACCTCCCGAAGAGCGCGACGCACCTGCGCAGCACCAGGAGGAGTTCCCGCTCTCCCTGGTCCTTTTCACAAGCTCCGGCACTCGCGCGAGCATTTCCGTTGCGAGATGAACGATTAGTGCGAGCGCCGGAGCAAGAGGAGCCTAGTGAATTACTCAATCAGTTTCAATTCTAAATTTTTTTTCAAAAAAACAAGAAAAAAGAGGGATGCTAGCAGCATCAATAGTATATAGCTTGGTCTGCTTAGCCCCTTAGCCAGATATTGAAAGTGTGTTATCTACACTGGATTTACTCAGAGGAAAATAAGTCTGGCATATTGAAACATCTGGGCAGTGAGAGAAGGTAGTCTAGCCCAAGATATAAAATAAAAAATGTTTTACAAAATTAAAAAAAAGAAGGGTAAGGTGTTATTTTGATTTGACATGACAGCACAATATTCCCCTCAACAAAACCAGGAATGGTCTGAAGGAGAGGAAGACTGTTGCTACATTGATGAGGTGGCAATGGAAAGGAGCCTACAAAAAGGTCCTAGGGTCCGATGGTGAAAATAGCATACAAAAGGCGGTAACTGGTATGATCTTGCCAATACAGCTGCGTCTGGAAGACATGGAAGAGCGCATGAGGGAGCATTCTCTTAAGAGAGGAAAGAGGACCCAGAAAAGGAAACACCTTACTCAAGGGGGAAGTAGTCCGGCTCGTAAGGGCAAAAGCTCTCTGACCCCCCCCCCCCCGAGCCAATTGATTCCTGCCACAGCTGCCCTATCTGACGCCTTCTCCAGGGTGAAACAAGCCTTCATGACCAGGAAAGTAACCCCTTCCTTCGAAAGACCCTCTACCCCCGAGGAAGGAAACAGGGGTGTTAGACCCTCAAGCTCGGAGGGAGAAAATCAGGGCATTGTAGATGGAGTAAATCCGAGAACATATGATGAATCATCACACTCTTCTTCAGAAGATGATACCGAGAATTGGGATTCTAAGCCCTCAACCTCGGGGAGTGCGGCAGTCCCCATCCCCAATGAATTTCCCAGGAACAGCATCCTACCGAGGGGATGTTCGCCCCAGAAGATTTGATACATCCCAGGTCCACGGACTGGGAACCAACAGTCAGGACAACGGACTATATGTTTAATAGGCTGCATAAGCCTCTGGAAAAAGAGATAAGAGCGGGGCTCAGAGCGGAATGTCCACGACCTGAAATACCACACAAGGTGGCTATGACACCAGAAATGGACTAAAAAATGATCACATTCATGGCGAAGCATGTGAAAGACCCTAGAATGGGTATAGATAGGGCCTGGAAATCCTGCCAGGATAAACTATTGGACGTGGCTGGTCCTCTCGCAAAAATATTGGACCTGGCAGAGGGAGCCTCCACCGCCTCAACTTCGATCGATCCAGCTATTCTCTCCGGTTGGGCCCAAAGAGCCATTTTCCTACTGGGAAATGCAAGCTGCGCTATTTCCACTGAGCGCAGGAAGGGCATACTATATAAGATTGATGTAAAGCTGTCAGAATTAATAAACACTGAATCCGGTGCCGCTGCGCAGGGGCTACTATTTGGCAATCCTTTTATGAAGGAGATGTCCAAGTTGGTTGGCACTTTCACTGCACTGGATAAAGCCCAGGCCTCTATCAAGAGGGTTTTCTCCGCTCAGATTTTTCACCAAGGCCGGTCGAGGGCGAGGTCGCTCTTCCACCCGTTATGCATTCGACAGAATACCTCATTACCAGCAACAGAACACCTGGCAAGATCGTGCCGAAACCTTTTTCCCCTCCAGAGGACGTAACGGAGGCCGCTACTGGAGGAGAGGACCGAGGAACGGAGCACAACAACCCGCAGGTCAGTCTAATGATTACAGCGCCAGCGCCACTCACACCCATTGGTGGGGGAGTCTAACATTCTTTTCAGAAGCCTGGGACGCTTTGTCAGGAGACGCCTGGGTCAGAGATGCAGCGCGCGGACTGCGACTGGAATTCTTTGCAAAACCTTTCCAGTTCAGTCCTCCTGTTCCAAGAATAATGTCAGAGCTAGATCAGAGTGCTAGACAGCGAGATTCACAGTCTATTCCAGAAGCGAGCGATTCGATCTTGCTCGACCCCAGGCGTTTTTTTTCAGCCCAATCTTTCTGGTACGCAGAAAAGAGAAGGTAAGGCCTGTGATAAACTTGAAAGCGCTCAACGAATTCTTAGTCTATCGCCATTTCAAGATAGAAGGCATCCACATGCTCAGGGATCTTCTCAGACCAAACGATTGGCTGGTACGTTTAGATCTCAAAGACGCTTACCTCGCGGTGCCAATTCATCCGGAACATGTAAGCTACCTAAGATTTTCTTGGAATCACAAAGATTGGGAGTTTACAAGTTTATCATTCGGTCTCTCCTCAGCTCCCTGGGCATTTACCAAGCTGTTAAGACCCGCAGTAGCTCACTTAAGAGAATGAGGCGTCCGCCTGATAATTTACCTGGACGACATTATTATTATGGCTCAATCTCAAGAGCTAGTGCAAGAGCAAACCAAGCTGGCAATAAATTTGCTTCTCAGTCTTGGCTTCCTCATCAACTGGGAGAAGTCGATTCTTTGTCCTTCCAGGAATCTAGAATTTCTCTGGTTCATCGTAGACACCCAGAGTTCGCAGCTTCGCCTTCCAGCTACCAAGATACATTGGACCAAAAGAGAAATTCGCAGGCTCCTTCATAGGCACTTGATCTCGCTACGAGAACTAGCAAGAGTAATAGGCCTTCTGTCCTCATCCACTCAAGCAATCTTTCCGGGTCACTTACATTATCGGGAACTGCAAAGATTGAAAGGCCAACACCTGAGATGCAGTCTTTCTTATTCTCAACGACTGACGCTGTCACTTCAAGCAAGGACAAGCTGAATTGGTGGCTATCACACATGGAGGCTTGGAACGGCAGAGCCATCTTCGGTTCCACTCCAGATATCATCATAGAATCGGATGCCAGTCGTTCGGGATGGGGAGCAAGATGTGGCACAGCAGCCACTGGGGGGACTTGGTCTCCACAGGAGCTGGTGATGCATATCAATAACCTAGAACTTCTCACAGGTTCTTTCGCAGTACGCTCTTTTGCCAGAGACAAAGTGAGCTGCTGCATTCTGCTAAAGATGGACAACGTATCTGCCGTAAAATACATCAATCATCTAGGCGGTACCAGGGCTCGTCCACTCACCAAAGATTTCTGGCATTTCTGCTTGGATCATCAGATTTCAGTCACAGCAGAATTACCTGCCAGGTCTCAAGAACGTAGTAGCGGATTGGCACTCCTGACATTACTCCGATTCCAGCGATTGGAGTCTAGACAAGAACATATTCCTCAGTTTACAGCAGTGCTGGGGTCTGCTGTCCATAGACCTTTTTGCGTCTCGGCTCAAGACTCAGCTCCCAGTGTTTTACAGCTGGAGACCAGACCCGGCAGCCTCAGCGACAGATGCATTCCTGCAGCCTTGGACACAGGGGATTCTCTACGAGTTTCCCCCCTTCTCCATGATAGTGAGGACCCTGGCGAAGGTCCGTGAGGACAAAGCAGAACTAGTCCTCATAGCCCCAGTATGGTCTTCTCAGACTTGGTATACAGTTATTCTGGAACTTTCCACGGATTCTCCAATCCTCCTACCCCAGTATCAGGATCTCCTATTAGATCCGTGGGGTCAAGCTCACCCCCTGCTAGTTTCCGGGTCAATGACACTAGCAGCTTGGAGGATTTCAGGGCAAGATGGAGAACTCCAGGAATGTCCACCAAGGCAATCCATCTCATTGAGGAAAGCTGGGCCCCGGCTACACGCAAACAATATTCCAATTCCTGGAATACATGGAGAACATGGTGTCAGGACAGGAACTTGCATCCAGTTTCAGTGCCTCTAGAAGAAATTCTAAATTTTTTTGCTTCCCTAGTAGGAAGAGGCCTTGCTTACAGAACAGTAAACGCATATCGATCAGCGATCTCCGCAGGCCACAATTTCATATAAGGGGCTCCAGTTGGAGAACATCAACTAGCTTGCAGATTGTTGAAGGGTATCCGTCTCACAGTACCTCCTCCGTCCCGTTATAACAAACTTTGGGACGTTAATAAAGTACTCAATCTTTTCCTTTCATAGCCAGCTAACGAAGAGTTATCGGATACAGCACTCTCCGGCAAGCTTACTACATTGCTTTGTCTTGTCTCTTGCAGGAGAGTATCGGACGTTAGAGCTCTAGATCTAGACGGCAGGTCCTTTTCCCCCCCGACGGTATCGTTTTTCATGTGAAAACAAGAACTAAATGCGATTCAAGATTGATCTCGTACCCAGTCTTTAGAGAACAACCCAAATTATGCGTGGTTAAGTGTTTAAAGGCATATGAAGAAGTGACAGCTCCGCTCAGATCCACTCCGGACGGGCAACTTCTCATAGCTATTCGCAAACGCCTCAAGGCAGTCTCAACCCCTACCTCAGCCCACTGGGTGCGCTGGACGTTAACCCAAGCTGGGATCGATACACTCCACTTCGGAGCTCATTCAGTCAGAGGCGCCATGGCCTCAAAAGCCTTTCAGATTGGCGTTCGTCTGGAAGACATCATGAGGATGGCCGATTGGGCAGGCGAATCGGTCTTTAAAGAATTCTACTTAAAACCAGTAGAACAACCTGCTTCGATAGTGGTAAGTAAGCTTTGAACAAGCATAATGTGAGCCTCCGGTCTTGACATAGAATAAAGATTTTCCATAATAACTTACTAGAAATTCTTGATTCTATTAAAGGCACGGAGGCAAGCATTATCCCGTCCATTGAAGAAAAGCATATTGCGTGCTGCTTAAGAATTACTCTGACATTGTTTCAATCTGTCGAGCTAACTTCATATATTGTGTAACAATAATAAAATGCTTTTTTCTCCCACCCCTTTAAGGGAACTAGGGTTGTCATACGCAAGAGTTAATATATTTTATTTTTTCTTTGACAGCATCTGCAGACAAGTCCACCTGATGTGCGTGTCAACAGATCCTTTCATCTGGTTAAATGAAGTTTAGATCTCTATTATCGAAATCAGCAAGTTTGCAGCCTCGAAAGAGGAAGTTATTTCTTGTTCAGGACTGTTTATGGGACCATCCGAGTATCCTTTGGAGGGACAGTACCACGTGACCAAAGACACTGATGACCTTTGGAGCATCATGGGACTTGAAGTTTTTTCACGTTATTGTGTTAATATTGTGAACTTTATGTATTTTGAACAAGTTTCATGTTACATATGCACTTTAGAATGACCTTTGTTATATTAAGTGCATAAAATACCTTGCTGCTGAGCTTTCTTTATATAAATAATTAAAAGAAAGAGAAGCATAATGCTCGCCTCAGTGTCTTTAATAGAATCAAGAATTTCTAGTAAGTTATTATGGAAAATCTTTATCATCGCTAGAAAGGATGTTAATGGTAATATTAATTTCCTATCAGTTCCATTAAATGTATGTTGCCACCAATCTTCGGTGCAAAGAGAAGGATGGCTCTCGCTCCAGGGGCCTAAGTATCTTGTTCTTTCTGTACGTAAGTCACTACAGAATAGTATCAAGTGTTTTAAGGTTTCAGTTTCTTTTGAACACCATCAACATAATAGATTCAGTTTTGCGTTAGATGACCATACTCGCAATCGTTCTTTGGTTTTAAAAGAGTTCAGCCGAAGTCCCATAAATAGTCTTCTGGCATTTGAGTCCGGAAACAGTGTAATGTACTTTTGGTTGGTACCATATGCCTGTGCTTCGGGCGGAACTTCCTTCATCATTTTTGATGCCGCCCTCTTAGTACACGTTTGGTCCCAATCCATATGCCAGATTTCTTTCTTCAATGCGCTTGGATTGTCATGTAGCATATCAGGCTTAATGTCAAATTCAACAAGCATACATTCGCAACGTCTCAACTACATAGACAACATACCTGGTACAGACGAGGTTGCATTAAAGAAAACTTTGAATTGTGGAATTCGTTCCCGAGCCATTGTTTTACGGTATAGTGATAACAAGCTCCAACAAACCTGTGCGTTGATCGATGTTAATGATAATTCATACTCTATGGTGGATGTTGCAATTCCTTTTGGAAAACGCAATACTGGTCCAAAAGATGTTCGCTAATGTAGACCAAAACTCCCAAGAGCATCCCAGAGCATTTTCTGCACCATACGTTAGAACTGGTATGACTTTTTGATGGTAAAATTGTAAGATTGGTTCAAGAGAACATTTTCCAAATCTTTTTTTTATTTATTTTTTTATCACTAATGCTTGGCTTGCCAGTTATTTGCATTTATGTCTTGTCTCGGTAACCCAAGAACCGTCGTTAATACAGGCACTTACTAACATGCCAAGTTATTTTACACTAGAAGAAATCTGTAAATTGTCCTGTCCCATTGACCAGGATAGTCTTTTCGCCAGTTTGGTCCTTCCACTTTTGAGATCTCTAAGAACAAGAATTTCACATTTCTTCGGGTTTACCTTTAAGTGATTATCAATCACATAATGTTGGACGGCGTCAAATTTCCTTTGTAGACCAATTGGTGTTAAGTCCAACAAAATTAGATCGTCCGCATAAAGAAGCCAGCTCAAATGCGATCTATGCAACTTTGGAGGAAAAGACCTGACTGCCTCAATAGTGGTTCCAATATCCGATATGTACAAGCTAAATATTGCGGCCGCCAATGGACAACCCTGTTTGACTCCTTTAAATGTGTTGATTGGAGATGACAAAGCGCCAGTTTGATCCAAGCGTACCTGATCGAGGTTCCGGTGTGCAGTTCTTGTATGGCTGCTAATAGATCTTCTGGGCAGCCCCAAGCACACAGTTTTTTCCATAATAGTGCTCGATCGATCATATCAAAAGCATAGGAAAAGTCTATGAAGGCCAAGTATATTATTGTTTTTGATTTAATTGCCTCCATTTTGAGTAAATTCAGCAGCAACAGGTTTAACGAACATCCAACCTGTTTAACAAAATCCTGCCTGTCGGATATCGATGTGATTGGAACTCACTGCCCATTTAACCAATTTGTGCTGCAATAACATAGCGTACATTTTGCCTAAAACATCAAGTAAGGCAACTGGGTGATAGTTTTTGGGGCATGTTCTGTCGCCCTTCTTAAACACCGGTACAATAACCGCAGTTTTCCAGGATTGTGGCATCTGGCGCCGGTCATTGACTCTCTTGAACAATGCGACACAAACTTCTGACCATAGCTCTGGATGTTGCTTAATGGTGAAGTTCGTCAAGCCATCCGGGCATGGAGCTCTCGAGTTTTTTGCCTTTATGATTATTGTCATAATGTCGTCTTTGGAAAAGAATAAGGCCCACTTTGACAGAGACGGAACAACTGTTGTTTGAGGCTCAACATTTGCTTTATACAACTCTTTAAAGTGGGCTATCCATGCTGACTCAGATACTATGGAAGTTATTAAGGCCTGCTGAGGAGTTTGCATGTTATTAATAATCTTCCAAGCTTTGCCAGTGTTCTTATTTTGAGTGTTCATCATTTGCTCGGAATCTCTCTGCAGCATTAGGCTTTTATGGGCTTTAAGCCAATTTTTAAATCTTTGTTTAGCCGTCTTTATTTTCAGCAAACGTATATCTATATCATCCGCCTCAGCCTGCCGAATAGCTCGCCGCATCGCTCGCTTCTTTTTTGATAACTCTAAATCGAAGCAATGAGTATGTTGCATGTTCATGTGTTTTGAGCCGCCATTCGTTGTTTTAAAGTTGGTCAGTAAATGTGCATATTCTAGAGTGTTCTCTGCACAACTGTACCGATCCGACAGTTGGATTACTTCTTCGTCGGCTAATCTTAATCGCACACGACTTGAGGCTACATTAATCATGTGTGGCCATCTTGTTAAGGTGTTTCGGTGAACCGGTAACCAATTTCATAATTACCATGTCGTAATCGCCGTTTTCCATTTGAACCACTCTTAGAGATTGTACCGGTGGGTGAATGGCTGTCGAGACGAATATGTAGTCAAGTGTTGAGCCCTGGTTTGTCCTATTCCAGGTGAATGCCGGCGGTATGTCTCCTAATGTGCAGCCGTTCAACATCTGTAGATTTCGTGTATTCATTTCAACCATCCACTGTGCTGCTAAAGCCTTTTTCTGAACTGTTTTTGAGTTGAAGTGGTCAATATTCAAATCACCACAAATTATTATGTTGGAACCCTTTTGATCTTCAAGTAGGCGATCAACTATACCTGCTACTTCATCAACAAACTCTTGTTTGCCTGCTCTACCATGGTTCTAATACAAGTTTATTATTGATATTTGTTCTCTGTTTTGGGTCGTCGGTTCAATTGTAGAGATTGTTGTTTCCTGGATAAATGGCAAATGATTTATTGAGTTAATAATGCCAAAACCAGAAAAGCGTCTAGTTATTGTTACGAGTCCTGCCACTGGTCGCCCTTTTTCCAATTTTATCGTTGGATTTATAGCCAGATCGAAGTCTAAGACAACTGGAGGGTCACTTAACCAGGTCTCTTGTAGACAAACAACCGCCAGACCTCTCATCCACTATGTATTGAACAAATGGCTGCATCCTCGCGTGTTCAATTTTCCTATTGTACAAATCTGTGAGGCGTGATCTTTCTGGCGTTATTGGTGCGAGTTGTTGTTTAAAGTTGTTGCCAGCCATTGCCAGTCTTGAGGTTTTTCTGAAGTATAAGAACCTGTATAGGCCCGAGCAGTTTTGCTCTCTGATAGAGTATCTCCTAATATAGTTATACTTATTTTCTCATTTTTACTCTCAAACACTGAGCATGGAGGATCGACAAACAAAACTTGTTTCTTTCCTGTTGGTGGAATGTTACTTTTTATCTCGTTATCCACAGGGTTGTATCTCGTCAGAGTGGTTGATTCTCCTTGTGACTCTGCCTCTGATGTTACACGTGCAACTCTAGGCGTCGTAAACCGTGACACTTGATTTTGAAGAGGCAATACATCTTTTTGGCTTCTTATGGACAGTTCTAATGTGTCTTATTCTAGTTTACATACATCGAATCCCAATGAAAACAGGGACACGTTAGCTTCCAAGATGGTCGTTGCAATCAGATTGGAGGTCACATGGAGCACAACCTTATCGTTTCGCCGTTTGTACGGGAACTCGACTATCTTTAAGTCGTCCGAGTCAATTGCTCGCAATCCGGGTATGTGGTGCAGTAGTTTGATATTACTACGATTCAGGATCAAATTATCCAACATCTTCAATCTTTCTACCAGTAGTTTAATCACTGTTGATTGTTCAACTCTTTTAATTGAACTAGTTCGTTTCTGGCCTTCTTTTGAACGTGAGTTTGTTTGTTTAACATTATGCATTTGTTGATTGAGCAACAGGTTTCCTTTAAGCTGATTCTCGTTTGCACTGTCATCCATTCCTTTTTGTTTTAGGCTTAAGTTCTTGACCTTGTTTATTTATTTTACACATTCTGTCATACAAAGTCATAAAGATTGGACTCTTGACTTGAGGTACCCCAGGTGATGTTACATCAGCTTTAACTCCAAGATTGATAGAAGTTGCACTTGAACGCTCTTTTTCCAGTACACCTATACATGTTGCTTTTTGTTTGGGTATCTCGTTTGCCAAAGTCACCTGTCTAACCATAGCCTGGTCTTTTGTGACTTTCGTTGCATCGAGAGAATCAACAACAGTCTCTTGTAGGTCTTTTGATGAAATCTCGTGGATGTCCTCGTGTTCAGTATCATCATACGTTGACATATTTAACAAATCAATCGAAATATCTCGTTTGTTAGTTTCACGACCATTCGATCCACCACTAATTGCACATGCCGAAACCACTTCAGGCAATAGGGTTTTGTTTGGAATGGATGTGATTTTATTGCTTTCCTTAGCTACCACATGCACCACTTTAATATTACGAAGGAATTTACGGGCACCGTTGATTTTCTTTTCTTTAATTCCTGATAGATTTAGGTTTTTTTCCTGTTTGATGTTTACCTTTATTTATGGAGACCAAATTTTTGTGATCATTAGTGCCACCATTAAAGATGGGAAATAGCTTTTGAGTCGATGTAACGAGATTTTCTCCATCATCCATTAACTCGCCTTCACACTGCGGGTTTATATATGAAGTAGATTCACTTGGATGTTACCTTGTGCCAAATTTGTTCCACTTCGCGCTTGTTCAAACGCTGTGTGAAAGGATACATCCACAATTTTTTCAGTTGGTACCACCATTGTCCTTGAAGTATCAGGACTCTTTGATGCGTTAATCTCATCAAGAGGGGTAGTCAAGGACGCCCCAATTTTAATATTCAAAGCCGTCTTAACCACATTTGATGAGTGTCGGATTGATTTCTGGATAACAGTTGCTTTTAATGGGTACTCCAAATTAATAGTTGCCATTTTCGTGTGTGGAGAAGCTGAATTTACGTTATCATCATTAGATTGTGTGTTACACGCATCTACATCAACTATTGTTTGTATAACCTCGTCCTGTTTGCCTCTTTGATCACACATTTTTTACCTCAATCCTTCATTTTTAAACAGTACTAGGGCTTCTCTAGCCACTTCCGCAAAGAGTTTTTTGTCTATTGTATCATTTTTTCTTTGCACATTTTACCAGCTGTATAATTCATCCAGTCCTTCATATTGTTTAGTTTTTGTTAGCTCACATGTTTGTTCCAAGTTTATCAATTTGGAATTTATTAAGGCCACAAGAGTGGTCATATCCTTAGTCACATCGTTTATATTCTCGTACAATTTAATAAACAGTGCTAGTGATATAGATAATGATGACATTAGCAACGTTTGGAGTTCCACTGTTGGCGGTACCGTACTTATGTTAGAGCCGCCAGACCGACCCCTAGGGCACCGATCCACTCTGGCAGCACTAACTCTTTTCCTCCTAATTTTAGGGGAAGGTCTTTCAATAAAGGAAGAATCGGTTAATTCATCCGAGTCAGCTTCGTCGATAGAGGATGACTGATATTTTTTTTGATTTGAGGTCCCTAACAGCAGCCTTCTGTTTCCTCTGGACATTAGACCTTTTCTGAGAGGAAATCTGCAAACCAGATGAGTCATTGGAGTCGTTATTCAATTCTCCTTTTGCTGAATGTTTTTCACGTTTATACGGCACATTAGTTGTTGCATCGTCCCAATGCTCAGAACTTTCCGTATTATGGCGCTTAAGTGACATTTTTTCCGCTCTTTGGCATCTAGCAACGTGAAATCTTGTTTATTTCTCTTACAAACTTTATTTATTGAAAGTAAGTTCTGAAGGACGTTGTTTACGACGTCCAGAGAGTCTCGACGTGCTATGTCCTTTGTAGTTACAAGCACTGAGCGATCTGCTAAAGTACTTCTAGTCTTCAGTGTTGAGTGATCGGAAATCTCAGCATTTGCCACAGAGGTAAGATCCTGTTTGTTATTCTCGCCTACTGTGTTTATGTCATTTGACATTGAACAATTCCAGGTTTCAGAGTTGCTTGTAATTAATCTGGCTCTTGGACACAATACCACAGGAGTGCTATTGTCCACACTGGGCGAGCTGGCCCCAATAGGCTCTAACGTGCTCAGCACCGTATCGACCGTGCGGCACTCGGCTCCACTGCCCTTGTTTTCTCGTGCTCTGTGATCCGACCCATCATCCAGCGGCAGCCTCGCTTGCCCCGCCAGCCTTGCTTGCCCCACCCACACAGGCAGCACGTCCGACTGAGTCGGTCTCTCACTCACATCACGGACCCCGACAGGATCAACAGCGACTTGTCAAGGTGATACAACATGTGAAGATACAGGTGACGTTGCCAACATTGTGTTGTGTGTGGTGTGACATACCGACTTGTTTAGTGGTCGCTGCTCATGTAATGGCGGTCTATGCGCCGTCATACTCTTGGACAACAGTGCTTTCTTATCCATACCACACAGGATTTTGTAAATCACGGTTTAATGCTGAGCAGGCACATTGTGTTCCAAAAATACTTCGTCATATGTGTTCTCAACTGATGACAAAGAAATCACAGTACTTTGTAATTTGTTGACCAATGAGTCGGTGATGACATCGGATGTCGATGTACATGAATAGTAATGACTTACATTGTTGGACCGCACTTGCTGCCTCTCAGAACTTTCATCACCTTCCCCTTCACCTCCGACGCATTTCCGTTTTTTCTGCGCTCGGGTCTTCAGCAATGTAGCGGGTGGTGGCGTGTCAGACTGTTGCTGTTTCGCAGGCATACTTGAAGTCTTGTCACCACTCGCCACAGCCCAACAGCCAACGTCGCAGCCCTTTGCTCCTCAGGGCTTAGCGCTGCAAGGGTGGCGGAGGCGGCCTTATGTACCAGCTGACTGCTGAGATTTTAAAAGGTACAGGCGCACGCACCTCCGAGTTCACACAAAACCTTCAATGTAGAAATAATCGAGTGTGCTTAGTCCAAGACACTCGCCACAGCCCAACAGCCAAAGTCGCAGCCCTTTGCTCCACAGGGCTTATCCTCTGCCGAACTCACCCTTGCTCTTTTGATTCTATGGACTGCAAGGTATCCGCAGTGACTCGAGCAAAGTGGTCTTGCAGGGGTATACAGCTGCAGTAGTTCCTTGAGGTATGCAGGAGCATCACTGTTGATACATTTGTGGGTCAACATGAGGGCCTTAAAGCGTATTCTAGGCAGCACATTGAGCCAGCAGAGGTTCTTTCTGGCATGGGAGATGTGCTCCCTCCTTGAGATGTCACAAATAATTCAGATCGCTTCATTTTGAAGGATTTGTAGCCTATTTATAGAGTTCTTGTTAGCCCCCCAACAGAACCACATTACAATAATCCAAGCGTGGCATGACAATGGCTCTGACCAGAGTATGCCGATTAGGGAGAGACAGGAGTTGAACACGTAGCACCTTCAAATGGTGCTGTGTTCTGACAATGACTGCGTCCACATTTGCTTTCTAATTTTGTTGAACCCTTTGCGGAACAGCTGAGGCAGGAAAGAGATAGAACCGATACTCATGAGGATATGGAAGTGAAGTTGCTATTGTATGATGATGACATTGTTTATTCATCCGACCCTACAAGGACAAGCCCAATCATTCCAATCTGCCCAAGCACTTTTGGGTAGGTTACCCGCAACAAGATACATGTGGCGAAGACTCAAACGAGACAGAGTTAAGCCTCCCCCCCACGTGAACTGCTCACTATACTTCCGAGTTCTACTCTATATACAATTAGAATTACAACTCTGACCAGGTAAGTGAGAAACTGACTTTAATAAGGAAATGGTCTAACCTCTGAATTTCATTTATTGGAAAACATTTTGGAAATAGTAATTCTACCAAAATACGTACATACGTTGTGCCTTGAACGGGGGTCTTCTCTCTTCCAGATATGAAACTTTACCGGTAGGCAGCTATGGTGAAAGGCTAAGAGCAGCTATGGTCTTTGGAAATTAGAATTACGCAATCAGGAGGCTCCACATGGATTGAGACCTATCACGGGGAATCATACCTCATCGAGAGGCTTGAATTCACCAAAAAGGCACATGACATACATACCAAATGTGGTCATGGACGATAAGTGGCTTTGTGGATGAATACAAGTCGGTGGGCATACACCATTGGCCGCATACTTACACTGGAAAGTTAATGCTTTCATGTCTATATTTCATCCCTGAAGATTTGTGGGGATTTGCAGGCGTTTTGATTTCACCCCGATAGTCTAATATTGTATTGATGTTTCCGTTGATTCTGGTAGTTTTAGGTATTTTTTTTATCTCCGGAATAATGTTCTCGATATCCGTTTGTAATTGTGTGTGACATTTTTGGACATGTTCAATAAGCATATTTATACAAATTGTGAGGCACTTACCAGGGGATATCAACTTGTTAACCTCTGTGCCCTAATTTTAATGGAATTGCATCAAGGTGTTGCATAAGTGCAAAGAGAAACCGGAGACAAAGAGTTCCTCTACTCCGGATAACAGGTTCACAGTGGGTTTTTCACTTCACACAAAAACATGCGCCACAAGTTCTGTACAACTGAAATATGGCTGAACCGTCTAGCGCGTTCCTTGTCCGTTTTACCTGGAAAACGGACGAGGAACGCACTAGACGCCAGGTACGAAGGAATTTATAGGAGGTTTTTAACCCATGAATATCTTTCTACCAACAAAGACTGGAACCTAATTAAGACGAACACGGACATAGCCCTGATTTGAAAAAGGCAGAGTCAATGCCGAAACACGTGATATCTTGTATTTCATGGCATTGGCGTACTCCCTTTACCCTGTTAAAGCTATAGCATATGCTGCCAATCCGGCTTGCAAACTTAGTGCCTTACAAATATATATGTTTGCTGATGAAGAATTAGACATGCCTTTGTAAGGGAATTTAAATCTAGCGTTAAAAGCCATGTTAAAAATGCTTATTGAGAGTAGGTTTTTCACTTGACACAAGAACATGCGCCACAAAAAAGTTCTGTGCAACTGAAATATGGATGAACCTTGTTCTAGGTTTAATTGGGTATGATATTTAGGGCTACTGTGTAGGGGAAACAAGACAAACATTAGGTGCGTGTACATAATAAAAGATACAACCCACAGCAACAGACATCACACCCCCACAATCCCTAAAAGAGGTTAAGTGTGGAGATGTTGTTGGCATCACACACACAGTGGAATACGTTCCCTTGTGGCAAGGTTTGCAGTGCTTTCCTAACCATAGTAGCTCTGAACGTTGGCAGATATGAATTGCGAGCTGGTTTCAGCATAGGACAGCTGGGAAGAAAAGAAGTGCTGCAAAGCAGAAGGCTTTGGGAATAGGGGCTTATCTAGACTGAACTGTTCCCATCTAATTAAACCTGGGAGACCCCCTGCCAATAAGTTGGCTTTTTAGAATGGATGTCCTTTTAATGACGCAGATGGTTTTGAACATACCCTTTGGCACAAAGGATAGCCGGTTTAGCTCCTTCAGGAAAGCAGTAATGTGGTCAAATTTCCAGGTTCCAAATACCAGTCACATCCTGTGTCCTACCTGACCCACTCATCCCTCTACAAAAACCTGCACTTGGTCAGCAGTGTGCATCACTCAGAGCGGTCCCCTCTTTCTCAAATTAATGGGGAACATTTGGGAGTATGATGGCAAAACACAGGTAGCATTTTTAATAGCTGCCATTTTTATTATGCAATTCAATGTATAGATGGGATTTTACAGCGTGGCATACCACCCTGTGCAGTAAATAGCCCATGCAATCCGACTTATTAGTAGGCATCTCAAATACAACATTTAGGCCCGATACATGGATTTTTTTTGCACTGTAAATATGGACTTTGCGGGCCAATCTTTGCGGCAACCCCCGGACGATTCATGGAATCAACTTTGCAGGACTTTTACAGACCTTGCAGGGACTTGGTGCAGGTTCGGCACACCTCTGCGAAGAGTCTAGCGCCTTGTGCGAGACTCCACACAGAGTGCGGGTCGGCCTGCGAAGAGATCTAAACAAGGGGCGGAACATGCATATTCCCCATTCTCCATGCAGAACAAGGAAGAACAAGGCATGGCGTGGAAATTGCACTCCCAGCACCACGCAATAACAAGCGTATTCATGCGTCTGACCGTGAAACATCACGTCAGGAGAATCAGCATGCAAAGCTCCAGATTAGACCGCCACGTGAAAGCAGACATAAGACCCCACTCGCATAGGAATCACTGCACAAAAGTATGGTCTGATCAGGAATTTAGGGGTGCATGCACGCAGTTGCGGTGCCGTTTGCAGTTAGGGGTGTGCGTATGCAGAGAAGCCAGGTGCAACCACGGTTTACAGGGTTTCGCAGGTAGATTGACCGGAGTTACGGAAAGTGGTACACATGGTGTCGGGGTGCTGTTCACAGTTACAGGGGATCCCACGCAGTGTCACTGGAGTGCTGGCTTGGTTGCGGTGGACCCCACGCAGTACTACCGGGTGCATGAGTTTGCAACCGAGGGGCCTGAAAAGGTAGGAGGTGTATGTGGCTGGATTTGCTTTGCTTAGGGGCGTGTCGCAACCCTTCCGACCGCTACTTGCACATAGGGTTACTTTGTAGGAAACACTCCTTGAATACGCAAATTGCGCACAAAATCTTATGCACACAAGGCCACGCAAAACTGTTCTCCACGCAGGGACTTTGCGGCATCAATGCGCACTTTACCATTAATCGGGCCCTTAATGTAATTAAGAGATTTTTATTCTTAACTGCTAATAGTTTGTATGACAGAGCAGTGTTATTAACGAACGGTCGCACACATGCAAAAGAAAGTCTGCAGTGAAGGTGGGGGAGAAGGGAGCCCTAACTGCAACATGACCAGGCCATTTCCAAAGTTTAACAAACCATCTACACAGCATTTCATTGTCCCAGAAGCTTACCGGGAAGCCAGAAGGAGTATGCAAATAAAACAATGAAGGACGACAACACCCAACCGCTCAGAACCGGAACCCACGGAAGCTTAACAAACCACTTATCGGTAGACATCAGAGTTCAGACCATCAGTAAACATCACTTTCGATTTCTCCTTTCTTACCTTATGAAGGGATCATACGATCATGAAAGCTTGAGAAGAACTTGTTATAGTATCACATTTTCTTTCCAAGAATGATATGCGCACAAATTCACGGCCAGGCATGGGGTATGCATGAAGTCTGTTACTGGCTTCACCATATAAGTGAAACAAGCATTTCCACAAAAAGGAAAGCGTACAGGAACCCCTTGAAGACTAATAGGGCTCTGAAAAGTGCATTAATAAAGGACAAGGCACGTACTGCGATTACTACGCCACACTCTCAGAGCTAAAAGGGAAAGCCAGCACAAAACAGGAAACAAAAAAAATGTCATAATATTATTGGTACTTGTACCGCGCACTGCGGCCATTTGCACGGTTCCCATGCGCTGAAATCGCAGTTGTCAGTATAGTGCCCTGCAGCAAGACATCTTTTTAACTTTAAGAAAGAGGCCGCCTTTGGCAGGTGCAGGCAGAAATGTCCTGAAGTTAAAATAAAGTGGACCATGCGCCAAATACTCCAACCGCATAATGAGGTTTCCTTCTGTCGAGGAATTCAACACAAAAAGTGGACTGGCGCAGGGGCATCGACATCCTCCCTCCCCCAGCGAGGGACAGCGATACACAGAGAGAGAGAGAGCAATAATCATGGATGAGGATGAAAGACACAAAGGATGACGGACCAACAAAAGAGACCCGCCGACAAATGAACGTGGCGAATTAACACAGGCACCGCCAGAGCGAAGCACGTGTAGACAGACCAACACAGAAACGAAGGCATAGGCACATAGCACTTGACGCAGGCACATTCGCGCCTAGAAACACTGGTGTACAGGCGCGTGATAAATGCCACTGCAGGACAGACGGACACTGCCAGGGCTACGCTAAGGGTGCCGCATGACGGAGTACACACACTCACCATGGCAAACCCAGAGAGTAGGGCCGAGGTGCGGCTGGAGGCCTTGAGTTTGGCTCGGCTCAGGTAGAGGCGCCTCCAGTTGAGGGCGTGCACCGAGTGCTGGTTGACGCTCATCAGCTCCACGTAGCTGCGGCTCACGAAGTCGCGGTAGGTGACGGCCGGCGCCTCCTCTGTGGGGCTGGGGCTGCGCCGCGCCTCGTCGCCGCTCTCGCTGTCACCGGCGCCCCCGCCCGCCGCCGCTGCTGCGGGCCGCATGGGCGCAGCCTTCCCTCAGAGCCGCTTCCTACGCCGCAGCACCCACCGGCACAGCGGAGCGCGTAGGTGGAGGCAGCGAAAGAGTGGCACCGGTGGGACTGTCGCAGTCCGTGAAGGAAACGCACCGTAAAAAGAACTAGCACAACCCCGAAAGTGCTGCCACAATCCTCAAAGAAACTCCAAAGTGAAACGTTGACAGAACCACCACAGCCCGTAGAGTAACCATTCTGTGAAGGGGCCTTTCAAGGTGAATCCCCGAGAGAGTGTCTGGAAGAAAAGTCAGAATAAAATTACTCCGCGTATAACAGTCCTCGAAGAACGGATGTCCTGCAGAAGCTACCAGGCTGCGTGGAACATGTTTCCTATGAAAACACGAGCTTCGCTGTGCTCCACTGCACCGCAGCTCCGTGAAGCAGTCGGCACAGCACCCAGCTCAGGGTGGAAGTGAGTCACCGGGAGGGACCGCGCCCCCATGCCCCCTGCACACTGAAACACACCACACAAGTCGAGCGCGGAAGCGTGCGATAGACAGCGCCATTTAAAGCTGCAGTGCACACACGCGCGCTGGGAAGTAATCTTGATAAAACCAGGGCCCCGAATAAGGGCAAAGACTTATCTGAAGTTTAGTGAGGGTGTACTTGCATTTTTGTAAAAGGCAGGCGCGCTAGAGCACAGAAAGAGGCTTGGTGTGGCCTATACGCTGGACTGGCAAATGGGATTAATAATAGTGTTGGGGCAAGCCAGGCAATGCACTGTGATCATCTTGTGGAAAAAAGTGAAGGTTATATAATGTGTGCTCAAATTACAATTATGGACCAGACAAATGGGTTTAACCATATGTAAAAGCCAGGACAGTTTCTATAGAATATTGCACCCAGGATGAAACACCAAAATACGTCCCCACCTACTCCTGACATTGCTCCTCTACTACTCATCACTGCACCCCCTCCCCAAAATGGTCGCAATTTATATACCGTTTTATTGACTTGTTCCAAAAAATTCGTAAGTAGACAACAATATTTTAAATAGGAATTTATTTTCTACCTCATGTTCTTGTTCGTTGTCTAAATGAAGTACACTTTGCTGGATGCTGCTGCCAGAAAGCTTCTACAGCTCCAAGTGATCTAATTTTCCAGCAATTTCGCCCCTACTTGAACGTGCTGCAAAAGCCAACAGCTCTCTTCAGTTAGTGAACATAGAGCTCAGAGGCCGTCCCAAGTGCTCTGGCAGAAGAATGGAAGATGGATGTGAGATAAAGGGAAAGGGTTACTTTATGGTGAAAAGGAAAGCAGTTCTCAACTTTATAAGTAAGGATAGGTAACAAACAGATCCTTGAATCTATTTCAGAGCGCTATAGGGGAAGACCAGAGAAGTAGGTAGGCCATGAGGTGAAACAGTCATGTTGCCATATGATTTGTGTACCTAGACATGGGGCCTCATTACACGGTAGGCGGTAAAAAATGGAGCTATTAGCGTGTCCGCCCTCGCAGGCGACCGTTAATAGCGCCCCATTCCGAGTACGCGGACACGTGCATAGTGCCATGCCGGTAAATGACCCTACCGCCATGCCGCAAAAGTCCCCCAAGAGCACCTTACCGGCTTTGACCAAAGTGCTGGTAGCACCTCCGCCCTCACGCTGTATGGAAATAGCGGTTACCGCTATTAGCGGTCACTGTAAAAAAGCGGAACCGGATATAGCGTCATCACACAGGAACGGGAAAGAGCTCGGCGGCCATCTTTAAAAACACAATCCATTGCCATCCTCTGCACCCAGGACATGCAGCAACACCCCAGCTGGAAAAACTTCTTCCCACGACATCAAAGAAATCCCAAGGCCCTAAAGAAAGGTGATGCGCGCCAGCGCAAACAACGCTTCTCGGACGAGGAGTTGACAATGCTAGCAGACACACTAGCTGAAAACGCAGATGTAGTGTTTGCAAGCGACATGCGGCGTCCCGCACTGCTTTGAAAAAAGGAGATCTGGGCAGAGGTGGCGCGGAAAGTCAGTGCGGTGGGCACCACCCCCCGCACCGTAATGGACGTGCACAAGCGGTGGGATGATCTGCGCCTCCGTGTACGCAGTATACTATCGGCCAACAGGAGTCTGGCCATGGGCACAGGAGGCGGAGGAGGATCCCCGATGAGGATGCAGGAGTGGGAGGAGACATGTGCCAGCATCATTGGCATTGAATGCATCGAGGGAGTGGGCCAAATGGAGCGCGGTGTGGCAACAATGTCAGATGGAGGTGAGTGTCCACGCAAAACACTGCAATGCAAAGCATGAGGTCCTCCCCCAAATGTGACATGGGAATTATCTAATGGATGGGGGCATCACACACACATGCATAGAACCCTGCACATATGCCGTGCACATCCCCACACAACCACATGCATGCAGCACCTCACACACGTGTCACCCTGACTCATGTCTGGATGACCCACCCATCTGGCCAACAACTGCATGTCCAAACTAGATGTCCAAATCCATAGAACTGCAGCAACAACAACATATGCATGATGCACGTTGACCCATCGCTGATGCTATCCCTGTCTTGCTCCCCCACAGGCTCACAATCTGACAGTGAGGAGCTGGACTCTGCAACGCAGGCCCCACCACCCAAAAAGCAGGCCAAGGGCAAGGATGCAGGCACCTGGCCAGTACATCGAGGGGCACTGGGAAATCTGGAGTGGCCCAGCGGTCCAAAGCCACACACGCACCGACTACACCAAGGTTTGATATCCCATCCGACACTGTGGTAGCACCCACACCACCCACCCCCACCACTCTGGAGCCAGTGGCAGAAGGCACGCTGTCCGCAGCCCATAGCTCAGTTGGGGAAGCAGCTACCACGGCACCCATGAGTGATGTGGAGGACCCATGTCCGACACCGGAAGTGCAGCGTACACCCAGTCCCCAGCTGTCTTCACACCACAGCCCATGCAAATGGCAGCATCCATGAGGTGTATGCCGGAGAATCACTGGCAGGGTTATTGAGTCCCGTGGCGAGCTCACCTGATGGCGGCCACATGCAGCAAGCTGCGCCGAGGAGAAACAGGGGCAGGTTCACAGACGAGAGCATAAGCCTAATACGACAGCGCCAGGAAGAGCTCAATGCCCTGGTTGGCCGGCAAGTGAGCGAGGCTGCCTTCTCCAGGGAGGAGATTCGGGAGTTTTCAAGGGACATGAAAGCCGCCATGGACAGCAACACAACGCGCTTATTTAATGAGATGGCCGCTGTGAGGCAGGTCCTAACCCGCATTGCTGAGGTGATGGAGAGCATGCGTCACACACAGGGACCTGATCAACCAGACACCTCCTCGTCTGCCAGCTCCGACCAAACAAGCACCCTGCGCAGGTCCAGCCGGTCCTTGCGGCGGCCAGACTCACAACCCCCCAATGGTGGTAGTGGAGGAGGGAAATAGGGCCAGCCTGTCACTGTTGACACTTGCAGACTAATGCAGCACTGATGTGCACACCATGTTTGTGGGAGTTGTGGAGGAGGGGGGTGAGTGTGTTTGTGGTAGTTGTGGGGGAAGGGGGGTGAGGGTGTTTGGGGGAGTTATGGGGGGAGAGCGGTGAGGGTGTTTGTGGGAGTTATGGGGGTGGGGGGTGAGTGTGTTTGGGGGAGTTATGGGGGAGAGGGGTGAGGGTGTTTAGGGGAGTTGTGGGGGGAGGAGGGGAGGGAGAGGATGTTTGGGGTGGAGCGTACATGCACTTTTGATTCACATAATGCTCAATACACACGTTATGGCATGGATAATCACATGACTGGACATTGATTATTGTGTATGTGTGCTTTATTGGTGAAGGGTGCACAGTGTCAATGTCCTCCCAATACCCAGTGCCCTGAGCTCCACATCAATTGCACCCTCCTAATCCATGTGTATCAGAAACAATGGTCTATCAGGTGCTGGCGCACAGCACGTCCCGCCTGGGCATCTCCACCTGCATGACCTGCAGCCCCCTCTCCTCCATCCTCATCCCCGCCATCATCCTCAGCAGGTGGTTGCAGTTCAATGTCAGGGGGCATTGGCACATTCCGTCTGATACACATATTGTGCAGCATGACAAATGCCATGGTGATCTTGGCCACCTTCTCATGCCCGGACAGGAGTGCCCTGCCCAACCTGCTGAGGCACCGGAAGCGTGCCTTCAAAAGGCCAAATGTCTGCTCAATTACCACGCAGGTACGGGTATGTGCACTATTGTAGTCCTCTTCGTGCCTGTTCTGTGGGTTCCGTACAGGGGTAAGGAGCCACCTCTTCAGGGGATAACCGGCATCACCTGCATGGGTGCAACAATGGGTAGGTGTAAGTGTTTACATCAAGTGGAACCTGTACCTATCACACAAACAATCATAGCATTGTGAATGACATCCACTGATCCAAGCACGCATGGCAATCAGGGTAACTGCAATGTGGGAAGGTGAGGTAGTCCTTGCAAGTGGACATGCACCATGCATGCATACGGCAGAGATTGCCATGTCCTGGCTGAGTTTAAGTCATTCATGTTTCCCGGCCCTGGCAACGTTTGTACCACACTGCTAGTATACTGCCATTCCTCATTTGAAGTCACCATGCTGTTTAATGGCAATTCAGTAGTGTTGTACGGGTGTGGCTCACTTCAATGGCTACAGGAGATCCATTTGTATGCACTCATGGGCGCGGATCATTTCTGATGTTGTTCAGCGTACATTTCTGATGTGATTTTTCCATGCATGTTGCTGATTTGTGTTATGGGGCAAATGGTGTGTTGTGCGGTGTGCATGTGGTTGGAAATGGCATGTTTGGCGTAATGGATTGATATCTTTGTCCGGCAAATCACAACTTGCATGTGGTTTTGTGTCTGGTCCATTGTGGTCTGCCTCACTGGACAGTGATGCTAATATGTATGTCCATTCTTCTCCTGACACCAGTTCACACCCAGTTGGAGTATGCATCTCCCCCCCCCCCACTCACACCCAGTTGGAGTATGCATCTCCCCCCCACTCACACCCAGTTGGAGTATGCATCTCCCCCCCCACTCACACCCAGTTGGAGTATGCATCTCCCCCCCCCTCACACCCAGTTGGAGTATGCATCTCCCCCCCCCACTCACACCCAGTAGAAGTATGCACCCCCCACACTCACAATCCACATCACACTGCCATGTGGTTGGCCTGCTACTCACCAAGTAGCCACGAACGTTGTCCAGCATGTCGCTCCATGTATCGTGGTATTGTCGAGTTCCGCAGGACCATTGAATCATGGGTTGATCCGGGATATCGGGCACAACAATGTGTGATGATCTTGTTGGAGTCACATACCATTTGGACGTTGATGGAGTGGTTTTGCTTTCTGTTACGGTAGACTACCTCATTGGCATGTGGGACCACCAGTTCAACATGGGTACAGCCGATGGCCCCGATGCAACTTGGGATGCCTGCCAGTGAATGGAAGCCAACTTTGGTGTTGGAGATCTCCTGGGAAGTCCGTGGCATGGCTATGTGTTGACTTGTGTGCTTCAGGAGGGCATCGAGCACCTGGTTCAGCGTGCGTGAGAATACTGGTTGTGATATGCCATGCATCTGACCTACCGTATGATAGTAGGTGCCTGTGGCCAAGAAGTGGAGCACAGTTGCCACCTTCAGTAGAGGGGGGATGGCAGTACGGATGTCTATGAGGCTCACAATGTCGTTGTATATCATGTCTACAATGGTGGTGATGGTATCCCGGTCCAGACGGTACAGGGTGTGTATCTGCTCAGGGGTTAGGTTGAATGGACTGGCTCTGATCCTGGGAATTGGTGGCTGCCTCTGTGGTATCACTAGGTGCACTGGTGGTGCTTGCTGCGCCTGTCTTGCCCTCCTCCTCCTCCTGCGTCTCCTCTGTGCTGCCTGTTGTAGATGCTGCACTGCAATCATGTCCTCCAGCCCATGTAATGCTGCTAGTATTGCATCCATCTTGGTGTGGAAATGGGTGTGGGAAGGGGTGTGGTGTGCTCTTTTGTGCTGCCAGTCTCCATTGCCTCCACCTGTGCTGATTTTGTCAACCTGTGGCAGGTGGGAACACTGCTCAGGTCTTTTAACGGGTGGTTCGCGATGCCGGTATTAGCGCCTTGCCGGTAAGGGGTTTTTGGGTCTTCGCCATGCCGGTATTGCCATGTCCGCATGGCTTGTGATGGCGTGCTATTAGCGCTATGGCGCTATTTCCGGACTGAGGGGTCGCGCGCCCACGGACTTGCCGCTAATAGTGCCACCGTACTTAGCGGTGCCGCTAATAGCGGTTTGTTCGGGTCGTAATTGTGGAGGAGATTTAACGATACCGGTAATCCCTTACCGGTACCGGTAAATTCCTACCGCCTACCGTGTAATGAGGCCCATAGTATAACAATACCTGGAGAATGGTGTGAGTGCATGAGTATCTACCGGAAAAACCTGGTATATGGTGAGACTACCTGAGTATAGGATGGCAATATCTAGAAAATGTCATACGTATTTAGGTATGTGATGGCAACAGCTGCCCAATGGTGTGAGCTCTTGGGCATATAATGTTAACATCTGGCAAATAGTTGCACGCCGGATGGATAGCTCACGTGCAATATTTTGGTTTTTCGGAATGGGACAATGCTGTGCCACACGTTTGACACCCTGTTAGCACCGACTAGGCCCTTCTTCCTTTTGCGAGCGATAAATCAAGTACCATTAGTAGGTTATAATAATGCACATTAATACAGCGCTTAGAAGTGGTCCATCTACATGAAGTTTTATACAAATTAAATTATAATTCTATGATGCAAGTACAATGCTATCATATTGAAATGCTTAGTAAATTGTGCACAGTGCTGTTGTCAGATAGCAAAAGCTGGCAAGTTGTGTGAATGCCTGGCTATGATGCGAGTTCCTCGCTGTATGATGCAATACCTGTAATTGGTTTTTATGTTAACATATCTTAGCACAACCTATGAAATGATGGTAACTTGGACATGCATTTGTAACACTAGGCAAATTGGGCCTGGGATCTCAATACTGACAGCAGGAAGAAAGAAACACTTTTCACTACACACATGTCAAAACTGTTGGCTTTGCCCGTTATTGCTGCTACAATGTTTTCTACCTTTCCATGTTTATTGTTTAACAGTAAATAAGGACACACATACAAAACCAAACAAAGGAAGTAATCCTCCGCCCAATCCCCTCAGCCTTCAAACTTCTATTTTTCCAACTCCTGGCCCTTTTTGCTAAAACTTAAAAGCATAGCAACAAACATATTGGGTGACAATATTGACTTTCCTCTGCTTACTCAAACTGTTTTGGCTCCCTTTAAAGAGCATAGTTTGGTAAGGTGACTTCATGCCACATGAGCACATGTTTCCAGTCCTGGCCGTTTCTGTAACAGATTAATGCATTCTGGGAGTTGGAGTCTTTTGTCTCAACTGGATTAAATACCAAAAAAAATGATTTTCAATTGAAACCCCATTGGTGTTCAGATGACAGTCACTCATTTGATTGCCCTAAAAAACCCATTAAAGAGGAAAATGAGCCTAGTCACCTGCTAAAAGATCACGAATGAATGCCAATTTCTACCCTCTTATTGCACCTTCATTTTGCCATTTTCTTTGATTTACCAATCCTAACCCCACAACCGACTACTATCTCTGGCCCTTTTGATTAAGGCAGCAACAGCGAAAAGCCCTTTCAGTCCACCATACACACCCAACCCTCAATTCAAGCATGCCAACATGTTCACACTGTTTAAGCATGATTTGTTTCACAAGGAGAAGATCATTGTAGAGGTGGGAGACTTCCCAAAAAAACGGAACAGAGTATTGAGTCATTGGCTGAGTCACAAGAGGTGGATGGATATGGGCAGTGTTGTATCCTGTCTCCGCGCCTCGCTAAGAGGAGAGACAGAATGCGCAGGGTCTTGTCAGTAGGCCGCCGTAGCGCAGCTCCAGCGGGAGCAAAATGAGACACGCCACACTCTGTTTGTTACTGTGCCCGGAACTGCTCCCCGTTCGCGGGGCGGGGCTTTTATTGAGACGCCCTGCATCACCGCCTTGCGGGACGCAGGGCGGATATAACATTCCTCCTTTATTTTAACTTAACTTAACATTTAAACAACACATATCAAATACCATTATGCAGACCCTTAAACTAACGAACCCCGGGTGCCTCCCCTCTTACAGTTATAATGGAGCAGATTACCACACATAGTCTTTGAGCCTAGCGGGTGGCTTGGTGGCAGTTCTTAAGCCATACTGCCCCCTTCTGGGGCTGGGCCCCACTGTCTCACTGGGCGCCTCACCTTCCATGTCCGGCTCACCCATGTCCGGTTCACTCCACTGCTCCCACGTCCTGTCACCCACTTCAACCTCCTCCTGAAGGTGAGCGGGGCCTCCTTCGTTCAACTGGGGATCTTCATCTTCTTGGTGACACTCGCCCTCAGTCCACAGGTTGTGTGGCACCGCCTTGAACCACGACGCATTTCATGTCACCTGTCGGCGTCCTCTCTTTACAGTTTTCATGGTCCCTTGTTTTTCACTGACTGTCCATGGGAACAAATCGTAGCGGGAGTCCAGTTTGGACCTTGTCGGATTTCGCAGCATGACCACCTGGTCGCCCACCTGGTGGTCAGATGGCTTCAACCTCCTCTTGGCAATCATGTGTGCATTGGCCCCCGTTCTCCTCCTTTTGGTGCGCTCCTTGTCGAAATGGTCCGGGCTCCTGCTGGGGTGATGTGGAATGGAGGACTTTATGACAGTGCCAACCATGAGGTCGGCTGGCGGGACACCCGTCGTGCTGTGAGGGGTGACTCGGTAGCTTCGCAGAAAACGGTAGAAGTCGACCTTCCATGGGCTGGCGTTTGCTCTTGACAGCCTCAGCACTTTGTTGAGTGTCCTCATGAACCGTTCCACATCCCCATTCGCTTGGGGCCACCTTGGCATGATATGATGGTACTTTATATTCAGTTCCTGCAGGTATTGTTTAAATTCCTCCCCCTGGAATGGTGCGCCGTTATCACTCTTGATTCACATGGGCAGTCCATGCGTTGCGAACATCTTCTCCATGGCGGGAATTACCACTTCCGCTGCCGTGGATTCAACTACCTCGACTTCCGGATATCGGGAGGGATCGTCAATGGCCACCAGGAGGTAGAGGCCTTCTTGTAGTGTGAAAAAGTCGATGCTGATCGCATCCCATCTGCCAAGGCCACGTTCCGCTGACTGGATCGGTTCTGGATTCGGTGGAGCTCCAGTTATCTGGCAGGGTAGACAGGTGTTTATTAGCTTTTCAACCGTCTCGTCTATCTGTGGAAACCACACTCGGTGCCGGATTCGAGCCTTCATCCGAGCCATCCCTTGGTGGTCTTCATGGGCTAATGCCACTATTCTGTCCTGGAGGCTCAACGGGACGACAATATGGTTTCCCCTGAGTAGCAGTCCTTGCTCTGTGATCGACAGATCCTGTCGTATGGTGAACATCCCCGTGAGGAATGCCTTTGCTTCTGCTGTCCTGTTGTGGGTATTTTTCATGAAGGACTTCCAATCGCCTCAGATGATGGTATCCTTCACCAGGTCGCAGCACGGGCCCTTGTGTGTCTCCGATTCAATGTCCTCGATGCTGACAGCCTTTGGTCTCATGGCCCGCACAACCTGGCAGATATGTTCCTCAGTCTCTTCGGCTACTTGGACTTCTTGTGGAGTCGCCGCTCGAAGGTGTCTTGAGAGGAAGTCCGCCGGGTTTCCACTTCCCGGCTGATAGGCCAATTCAAAATTGTACTGCTGGAGGTGCAGCAGCCATTTGGCTATTCTGGCCGGCGGGTGAGAGGATGTGCTCATGAAGATAGTCAATAGGGGTTTGTGATCCGTAACTGCCGTGAATCTTCTGTCATAAAGATAGAGGTGGAAATGACGACACCCCCACAGTACGGCAATCGGCTCCTTCTCAATGTGCGAGTATCGCTGCTCTGTCGTTGTGAGGACTCTTGATGCGTATGCAATGGGTCTCTTCTCCCCTTCTTTGGTGACCTGCATGAGGATGGCCCCTAGGCCGATAGGGCTCGCATCCACAAATAGTTCCGTTGGGAGTTCGGTGTCGTAGTAGGCCATCTTTGTGTCGATTGACAGCGACTCCTTGATGTTTTCAAAAACCTCCTGACACGCCTGCCCCCATTCCCACTTTGTATTAAGCTTGGTAAGTTCTCGCAGGGGTTCAGGGAGAGTGGCCAAGTTACGGATGAATCTCCCACAGTACGTGGCCATCCCCAGGAAGCTGCGCACTTCGGTAGGTGTCATCGGCGGACTCGCAGCCTGTATGTCAGCAACCTTCTGAGGGTCCGGGAAGATTCCAGTGCTGCTGAACTTGTAGCCAAAGAAAGATATTTCCGTTTTGAAGAAATCACATTTTTCTTTGTGAATAGTTAACCCAGCGTCATCTAGTCTGCCCAGGAGCGTCTGCAGTCTCCTCAAGTGTTCTTCTCTGTCCTGAGCATGGATCAGGATGTCGTCACTCACATTGAGGACCCCTGGTATGTCCCGGATGACCTCCTGAATAGTCTGTTGAAAGACTTCGGCAGCCGACGAGATCCCAAAGCTTAGGCGTTTATATCTCCGTAATCCCAGGTGTGTCGAGAAAGTGGTTATGTATCGAGAGTCCTTATGCAGCTTGAGCTGGTGGTATCCAGCTTTCAGATCAACCTCTGAGAAGACTCGTGACCCGGTGAGATCAGCCACAATTTCGTCAAGCGTAGGTGTGATATGGCGCTCCCGCTTGATTGCAGTGTTCGGTAGACGCATGTCTATGCAAATCCGGACTTTTCACGGCTGTTTGGGTTTTTTTGTGACCACCATCAGGGAAACCCATGGCGTCGGCCCAGTTACCTCTTCTATTATGCATGCTTCCTCCAATGCTTTAAGTTCTTTCTCCACTTGTTCACGCATGTGGAACGGGGTTCTCCTGTGTCTTACGGCCTTGGGCTGGACCGACTCGTCTATGTGGAGCCTGATTGTCTTTCCTTTCAGACACCCTATCCCCTTTTGTAGGTGGGATACTGTGCCAGGATCTTTTCGACTTCTTTTGCTTCCTTCACGTGACAGATGAACTTGACTAGCCCTAGGTCTTCAGCCGCATCCCCACTCAGAAGGCATTTGATCCCTGCATTTACGACGTAGATTTTTGATGGTAGCCTTCTTTCGACCATGGCTGAGGGTGGTGCGGAATCTGCTAACCACCGGTAGAGGTTTCCTACAGCCATACGCAAATAATAAAGTGTCTGTGTTCTTCAGATCTGGTTGTGGTTGCAGCGTATGGAATGTGCTTGTGGGCATAACATTTACGGACGCTCCCGTGTCAATGGTCATCCATACCTGCTGGTTTTGAAGAGTGACCTGGCATTTGCGTCTCCGGAGCCTTTTTCTTTGCGACGCATGTCCCTGATCCAGGGCTGACACCAGGTAGACTTTTCTCCTTTTTCCACTGTTCACTGCCGGATTCGTGCTGGGTCCCCGTGATGTCATCCCCTTCTTCCTCAGTCGAAGAATTTGTCGCTTCGACTCGCCTTGCATTGGCTTGCTTCTTTTTCTTGGTCCCGCTCTTCTCTTGGGGAGTATTCAGGGGCGGCAGTGGGGCGCCCGATGACCGGCACACCTTAGCATAGTGGTCCTTTCTGCCACATGCCCCACATGTTGTTCCTTGCGCGGGGCAGTTTCGCCGTCCATGTCGCGGTCCACCACACCATCCACATTCCGTGGGTCCCGGGATTCGTGGCTTCCACCTTGCTTGTGCGTAGTTGCTGCCAGCCTCATCCCTTGCAGGCTGTCTGTTTGTGACGTGGGCCACCATTGGTGTCGTGAGAGCAGGCTGTAGTTTTTGAAGAGTCGCCCCCATGTTGGCGGCCCTGTTATGTGCCAGTTCTCTTTGACACCCCAATTCCAGAATGCGTGTTAGGGAGATGCCCTTCGAACTCAGTACCATCCTTCTCAGTTTCTCCGAATGGATGCCGTTCATGAGCTGTCTCCGGATTTTTTTCTCGACGTTCGTGAACTCACACGATATTGCCAGCTTCCTCAGACGGGTATGGTAGGCATCCAAGGTCTCCTCTTCACCCTGAATAGTGGTGCAGAATATAAAAGTTTCATAATCAGGGTTTAGCTGTGGGAGAAAATGAGCCGTCAGGGCATCCTTCGCTTGCTGGTAGATGTCCTGGCCATAATCAATGGTTAACGAGTTGAAGATGCGTAGTACCTCGTCTCCACCATTTAGCAACAGGTGCGATCTCATCTTCCTGTCAGTGGTTATGTCCTTGCATTCCATCGCCATTTCGAATTTTTGGATCCATAGTTGCCACCGGGGGCCAACTGATGATGGGACTGATGATGGGTCCGTAAATGGATCAAACGGCTGAATCATCGCCGAGGAGTTCCGATGTGGGCGAGGTTGTGGTGATGACATTGACAGATTGGCCGCAATTCTAGAAGGCGTGCCGGGCCTGGGGGTGGACGTGCCAGTCGCCATGGCAGGGCCTCATTGTGTCCCAATGGGGTATGCACGCCTCACCTTACTGCCTGTCCTCAGGTGACCGTAACCCTCCTCGGTTGAAAGTCTCAGACTGTGGTGGATGGGCAGCTGCGTCGATCCAGGCGCTCACCACGTGCGGTAGCCTTGAACAACCGAATCTGGAGCAAGTGTGAAGGCCTCCCACGCTGTGCCGTGCCGCCTCTGACACCTGGAAGGCGATGTGTGGTCGTTGCACTTCACTATGGGCGTCTTTAGGGAGTGTGTCCCCTCCAGCCGACGGCAACCCGTGTTGAGAGGAAGAGAGAAAAAAACTTTTTTTTGTGGGTGGGTGTTTTGTGTGCCCCCCCACCGGGTGTCCAAATATTTTGTGTCGTCGTGAGTCAGCAACGGCTGGCAGAGCGTCGAGCACGAGTGCTGGGTTCCGTTTCCCTCATCGCCATTGTTGTGTGCTGTCTCCGCGCCTCGGCACAAGGGGAGACAGAACGCGCAGGGCCTTGTCAGTAGGACGCAGTGGCGCAGCTCCAGCGGGAGCGAAATGAGACACGCCACAGTCTGTTCGTTACTGTGCCCGGAACTGCACCCCGTCCGCGGGGGCGGGGCTTTTATTGAGACGCCCTGCGTCATCGCGTTGCGGGACGCAGGGCAGATATAACAGGCAGGGCAGGCATTTTGTCCCCTGCCTCTTTCTGTATATTACTCAACAGTGGTAAATAATATTCCTTCCTGCACTCCCAGGAGGAAGATTAACAAGCTGCCTGCTGCACCCCTCACTCCAACTGTGCCCCAGGCCATCGCCCAGTTTGCCCACCTCCTATAAATGGGCTTGGTAAGAGCCGAGACAGAACTTGGGACTAAAGTATGACCTATTCTGCACCTCAAGATACAAGCAGTTACTAATGTCACAGCAAGGACAGCATGAGGACATATATATTTTTGTATACAAGTCTGCAAAACACAGCCTTGGGCCCTGTGCTGGGTGACGACTTTAGCACAGTATTAATACCTATTTTTATTACATATCAAATTCAGATATAGGTTATGGTTCTTTGGCTGTACTACCACGTGTCTCAGTAGCCCTTTTAGGATCAGACAGTTGGTGTTAGTCATTCTGTCATAGATTTTTAAGTGTGCACTTGGTTAGCTCCATCTGCAAACCATAGATGACTATCACCCTGCGAGGGGGGCGTGGCAAGGGCTCATGCAGTAAGGACGCGACTTGAATGAGCTCCCACTATGATCCTACAATCGGATCCTGTTTGCGGTACCAAAAAGCATCCTGAACAATTAAAAAAACATTGTGTGGAAGTCCATAACCCAGACGTCCACATGTGCGTTTGCCCGACAGTAATAGTGCCTGGAAACTGCCTGAGTTGCGGATTTTGAGATCGAACGGCCAAGATGGCGGCCGGGACGTGCCGGTGAACAGCTGCCCCTGCCAACACAGCGGAACAAGTGGCTCCCGGCTGTGTGCCAGGACTGAAGGAGGCGCTGAGCGACTCAGGTGGTCCAGAGGAATGGTGTGTTGGGCCGCCCTGGGGCCGAAATATGTATAAAGTGCGGCGGGGAGGCGAAACGGCAGACAGCTGCATTGCCACCTGCCTGGTGTGGCGCTGCCCCTAGAAGGGACGCGCACGCGGCGGCATGACGTTGCACACCGCCGCGTGCAGTATAAATAAAGGGAGTGTTCCCGGCTGCGACAGTACGACCGGGAAGCCCGAGCAGTACAGATGTCTCCGTGTCTTTGTTATCTGCTTGGCTACGGGGACCGCCAGAGGGGGCTCTGGAAACCTCTCAACAGTGACGACGAGGTGGGGATAATGCCTGGGCCCGGCAGTGATTGAAATATCAATTTTTTTTCCCGGAGCGGAATTTCGATGGAGTTTCGTTTCATGCCGTAGGCCGTGCATCAACCACGTGGCTGGCGGCCATTTTAGATTTCAGCCATGGATACTCGCCGAGCTCGAGAGCGAACGGTGAGAGGCATCCAGGTCTAATTTTTGGACTTACTGCTAGCAGGCAGTTATACCTGCAATCTTATGCCAGAATTCTGGATTTTACTCGATTTTTGAGCTTCCTGCGTCAAGTCTAAGCGAGGTGAAGGGCTAAAATGGCTGGGCCTGCTTAGCCCATTATCTCCTTGTCTCAATTTTCAGAGCACCTGGACAGACCCACATCAACTGTGCAGCAGAGGATTCTTTTCTTCATCATCCTCTTCATCATCATTCCAGGCTGCTGCAGCTGTGAACCTCGACATCTGATCATCATTCCAGGCTGTTGCAGCTGTGGACCTCGACATCTCATCCTCTTCATCATCATGTTTGGCTGACTGTGTCTGTGCAGGGAGCATTCTGTGGGGCTGACGTCTCCACCATCGCTTATCATCACTGCCAGGTTGGACCTTGCATTGCCTGTGTGGGTGCCGAGACTGTGTTGTGGTGGTGGGAGTGAGTTGCGGCCCCCAAGATCCACGCTGGGGGTGCCTGTGCACGCTAACCCATGAACGGATCTGAAGACGAGGACGGTGGGCAGCCTGCAGACCAGCAGCAGCCTCCAGCCCAGACCCAACCTCCAGCGCAGCCTCAAGCCCCAGCAGCACTTCAGGCTCCTCTGCCTCAGGCTCCACCAGTGGTGCAACCAGTTGTTCAGCTGCCACCTCCTGTCATGGCCCAGGCACGAGCCCCCGCAGCTCTACAGCCTATTCCCGAGTTCGATGTCTCAGGTCCACCATCCAGCCTGGGGCCCAGATGGAAGAGGTGGGTAGACCGCCTCGACATGTATTTCAGGGCCGCACAGGTGACGGATGATGACAGCATGCTGGCAACCATGCTGTACTCGGCGGGACTTTCGGTGCAGGAGATCTTGGAGTCGCTACAAACAGCGGATGGCACCTATGCGGCGGCAACGGTAGCCCTCCAGGCTCATTTCCTGCCCCTCGCCAATGCAGACTACGAAAGATTTGTGATGCTGTCTGCAAGGCAAAAGGAAGATGAGACTTTGGACTCTTTTTATGGCCGCCTCAGGCGCCTGTCGCTGGCATGTGCATGGGGCGATGTGGAGGACATGATAAGAACAATGCTTATCCAGGCGTGCTCCTCTGGCAAACTGAGACGGCAGGTGCTAAGAGAACCGGGCACCACGTTGCCTCTCATCCTTGAGCTGGGAGGCTGCAATGAGGTGTCCGAGGCTCGGGCAGCCAGGATGGAGGCTGGATCCCGTCCGGTCAAGACAGAGAAGGTGTGTGCCATGTGGCGAGGTGGAAGAGGCATGAGAAGACCTGGTTCCGGACTCCGTGACAGAGCTGGAAGAGCTGGTGAGTCTTGCCAGAAGTGTGGGTACGACCGTCCCCACCCAGTGGAGTGTCCTGCGGCTGGAAGGACATGTGGAAGGTGTGGTCTGCAGGATCATTTTTCCCGGGTGTGCAAGGCAGCCCTTCCTGTGATGGTGCCAAGAGGCCCGGTCCAGTCCGGGTTCCTTCCCCAGAGTCGACCGCCGAATGTAGTCCAGGTGGACCAGGGCGAGGAGGGTGCCCCGGTGGAAGAAGTGGAGGAAGAAGAGGAAGAGAACATCTTCTTCGTCTCGAGTGTGGTGGCCCTCAAAACAAAGAACAGGCGACAACCGAGGTGTGTGGTGGAGGTCAACAAGTCACCAGTCCCAGTCCTCGTGGACACAGGAACGTCGATCAATGTGGTGGCCCGTGGGCACTATGATGCCATGGACATGCCTCCCAAGCTGGTCACCCCAAAAGCCAGCATCTTTGCTTTCGGAGGTTTGGAACCCATCCCTCTGGACGGTGCCTTCGTAGCGAAGGTGGAGCACGATGGCTCACAGATCACCGCACGCTTCTATGTGACGCCGGTAAGCACGAACACTCTCTTGAGATGCACTGCGGCCGAGGCCCTCGGCATAGTCAGTTTTTGTTTATTCAGTGTATCTGGAGGACATTGGCGACCTACTAGACAAGGACTCTGCTCTGTTCATTGGAATTGGACAGATGGCTGGTGACCCAGTGAGGCTGCACATAGACGAGTCCGTGCAGCCATTGCCCTGAAACATCGCAGGGTACCCTTTCATCTTCGTGAGCAGGTGGACAAAGAGCTGGACAATCTTGTTAACCTCAACATCATCGAGAAGGTGGAGGGTCCGACTCCCTGGGTGTCCCCGATTGTCGTGGCAAGGAAACGTAAGCAACCTGACTCTGTCCGCATCTGTGTCGATATGAGGCTGCCGAGCAAAGCCATCAAAAGGGAGAGACATCTTACCCCAACGATTGACGACATCATTGCGGAAGTGCAGGGTGCTAGATTCTTTTCCAAGCTGGATCTTCGGGCGGGCTACCATCAGGTGGTCCTACACCCTGAATCAAGATACATCACGACATTCACCACCCACTGGGGACTCTACCGCTACAAGAGACTTAGTTTCGGCGTATCCTCGGCAACTGAGGTATTCCAGAATATCATCCGGGGCGCCCTCGCAGACCTAGAGGGCGTCTTGAACATCAGTGATGATATCCTGGTGTTCGCCAGAACTGATGTGGACCACCTGCGGAGGTTGGCAAGGACATTCGAGAGCCTGCAGTCGCTGGGCCTCACCCTTCACATGGAGTAATGTGAGTTTCTGCACCCGTCCATGGAGTTCCCTGGCTTTGTTTTCAAAGAGGGGGGTGTGTTGCCGGATCCCAGGAATGTCCAGGACATCAAGAAGGCACAGCCGCCCGAGTCGGTATCCGATATGAGGAGTTTCCTCGGCATGGTTACTTACTGTGAATGGTTTATCTAGAACCTCGCCTCGAGATCAGAACCTCTCAGGGCCCTGACTAAGAAGGAGTCCACCTGGCACTGGGTCCCCCTCGAGCAGGCGACGTTCGAGGACATTAAGGGCGCACTTGCGGCTGTAGACACCATGGCGTTCTTCGACCCTGCCTTACCATCGGAAGTCATTGTGGACGCCAGCCCTTTTGCCCTGGGGGCCGTACTGACACAAATAGATCGGGATGGGGGTGTCCTCTTACGCTCACCTGGTATCCACAGGGACGCCACCCAGCCGGGTTACTCACTGGTATGCTTCTCAGCTTTGCCCTGATGTGGTCTGTGGGGAAGGTTCTGCTTGAAAATACAGGACGACTGTCTTCAAGACTGACCGACTGGGGTAAGTATCCTCCCTCCACGCCCGTATGATTTCAGTCCCTCTGGCGCCCTCGCCTCACCTTGTGGTAGAATTAGGCGTGCTCTCCATCCTGCCTTCTTTGCAGGGGCGCGTTGTCTTTCATAGGCGAGTGCGGTCCAGTTATTTCACTGACGCCGGCCCGTTTGATATTGTTCAGGTAGGTCTTAGTGCTGTTCTTTAGTTTTGTTGCTATCCTGCATGCCTTTCTTTGTTTAAAATGACTCTTTTTTCTCCCTTAGGTATGCGGAGCTTCAGCGCGGCGAACTGGCTTGGTTGAGCCCCGCTGGTAAATGATGGCGCATTAAGAGCACTATGATGCGGTAAGTAAGCGCTATGCGCAGCGCTGCGAAGTCTTGCCTTTGCTAACCTGTGTTTTTCCTTCCTTGTAGGTCGCGGTGTTCTTCAGCGCAAGTGGAATGTCTGGAGTGGTGCCAGCCGAGAGGCGCCCAGGCAGGTAAGCCTTTTGAGCAGTTCGTAATTTGTAAATGTCTCTACTGCTTTCTTTCCTCTTTCAGGTCGTTCTGTCCGGGAGGCGTGCAGATTCGAGGAAACTGTTCTCAGTAGCTGCGAGTGTTTAAAGATGAAGACTGCAGGTACAACTTTGCTGCTAATGATGTTTCTTTTGTCTCCTTGCAGGTTCTGCTTCTCCGAGGTTCAAGGGAATAGCTGGACACGGTGAGCATCACGTTGCAAGCTGCAAAGTAACGCGAAGCGTGCTGTCTTGCTCGGGTGTGGTTTAAATAGCCCCAACAAAATAGTCCAGGTAAAGTAGTCTGAGGCTACCACACCCAAAACACTAGACCGGATAGCTTGGTTCTTATGAACCAAGCTATGTGGATGCATCCATGTTGGCTGACAATACAATAAAGTAGTTCCCAAGCACATTGTTTTTCATGGTGTATGAGCCTGGCGCCATAGGCGCCAGGACTGGCCCCATGAGGGCTTTTGAAGAGGATGCCAGGCTCTAGAGGCCTGAGTCCTGACTCCACCTGGCCAATGGGTTTACCAGAGGGGGTTTTGGGCGAGGGTCATGACAGCACTCCCCCCTAAGGCCCCTCCCATGGTGTTTCTTCTGTCTGGTCCAGGTTTGGTTGGGAAGTTCTGATGGAATTTCCTGATTAGACGTGGTGCGCGGATATTCTCACTGGGCTCCCAGGATCTATCTTGTGGTCCAAATCCTTTCCAATCGACAAGATAATATAGCTTGGTCCTAGAGTATTTACAGTCCAAGATATCTTTGACTTCGAATTCTGGTTCTCCGTCAACAAGTATTGGCTTAGGTGGTGTCCCAATCCGTGTGCCGGGTTGCATTGGTTTCAGGAGGGACACATGGGAATACCGGCTGGATGTGTAGATTAGATGGTAAATCCACTTTCACGGCTGCTGGGTTGATAATTGCATTAATGGTATAGGGTCCTACGAATCAGGGATGAAAGGTCCAGGTTCCCTTGATGGGTACGAATTTAGCGGCTACCCAAACTTTGTCTCCTACTTGATAATCAGGGGCCTTTTTCCGGTTTTGGTCGGCAAATCTCTTTTGTTTTTTGGCATGAATAAGGTGTTCCTTTGCCCTTCTGAAAGCCTGAGTAAGGGTTGTGTGTAGAGTCTTTACCGCTGGTATTTCCAAGCTGGCTGGAAGGTCTAGTTCAGAGGTAAATGGATGTCTGCCATAAAGGGTATAGAAGGGCGTTTGTCCTGTGCTTGAATGCAAAGAATTCTTATATGCATATTCGGCTATCCATAGTAGGTCTTTCCAATTCCTTTGTTCGTGGTGCAGCATGCACCGTAAATATTGCTCAAGTGTCTGATTGGTTCTCTCGGTTTGGCGGCTTGGGGATGGTGACTGGTAGATAGCCGAACGTAGATCTGTGCCATTGCACAACATTTTTTCCAGAAGTTTGAAACAAACTGGCTGCCTCGATCAGAGACCAGAACCAAAGCCATGTAGCTTAACTACGCCCTCCAGGAACACTTTTGCTAAAGTGGCTGCATCTGGAAGGCCTTTGAGAGGAATAAAATGGGCCATCTTCGAGAATAAGTCCACAACTACAAGGATGGTGTTGAACCCTAGGCTTGGAGGTAGATCAGTGATGAAGTCAAGGGAAAGAGTGTGCCATGGACCTGGAGGAATGTCCAATGGTTGTAGGAGACCAGATGGTTTTTGTTTCTGTGATTTATTTTGTGCACAGACACCGCAAGACTGAATATACTGAATGATGTCCTTACGCCAGGTAGGCCACCAAAAGTTCTCTTTCACCTTAGCTAGGGTTTTGGCGATCCCAGGATGCCCTTCAATCTGTGAATCGTGATAGTTTGAAATAATATGCTGTTGTAATTCCTTCTTGGGTACAAATAGGTGATCCCTAAAAAAGGGTAGATGGTCCTTGATGGTATATTGTTCTCCTTGAGTTTTCCATGCGAGGTAGGCATCGGGATTTCTTTTCGTAGTTCTGCTTGTGTTAAGGCTGTCGTGATACCCAAGAGTTTGTCTTCAGATATAATAGGTACTGGGTCTGGAGTTGTATATACTATTTCATCTATGTCCATGCGAGATAAGGCATCCGCCTTTCCGTTTCTGACTCCTGGTCGAAATGTGATTACATAATCATATTCGCGAAGAAAAGGGCCCACCGTAATTGGCGCGAGGACTGTGTCTTGGCTGTTTTGAGATATTGCAGGGTTCGGTGGTCTGTGATGACTGTAATGGTGTGTCTGGCCCCCAGAAGGTAGAGCCTCCAGGCTTTAAAGGCGGATTTGATAGCCAGGAGTTCCTTGTCCGTGATGGCATAATTAATCTCTGGAGGTGAGAACTTTTTCAACCAGAAGGCCACAGGATGTAGCTGGCCGGTTTCCGGGTCTCTCTGTGAGAGAGTTTCAACGACATAAGGGAGGTCTGGACGAGGATGTCGCAGGATTAGAGCGGAGGTAAACCTTTGTTTAAGTTCCTGAAAGGCTTCTTCTGCTTCTTCGGTCCAAGCAAACTTTTTATTGTTTTTTCGTAATAGTACTGTGATTGGGTGCACAACCTGAGAGAAGTCTGGGATGAACCGGCGGTAGAAGTTCGCAAAGCCCAGCATGCTTTGTACCCCTTTCAGAGACGTCAGTGAAGGCCATTTCAGAATGGCATCTACCTTGTGCACGTCCGTTCTGATGCCTCTTGGAGTAAGGATAAAACCAAGAAATTCTACTTCGGTGATGTGAAAAAAGCATTTTTTAAGCTTTGCAAACAAGCGATGTTGACGGAGCTTGGTGAGGACTGAACGAACGTGCCTGACATGATCTTGTTCCTAGGCTCAGTATACTAAGATGTCGTCTATGTACACTAAGGCGCATACATCAATTAACTCCCTTAAGATGTCATTCATGAAATATTGGAATGCCGCAGGAGCGTTGCATAAACCGAAGGGCATGACTTGATATTCAAACAAGCCGCACTTAGTATGGAAGGCGGTTTTCCATTCATCTCCTTTTCTGACTCCGACCAGGTGGTGCGCTCCTCGAAGGTCCAATTTGGTATAAATCTGGGCATCTTTAACTTGGTCTAGCATCTCAAGGATAAGTGGCAATGGGTAGCGGTTCTTCACGGTGATCTGGTTCAATGCGCGGTAGTCAATACAGGTTCTCAAGTCTCCTTCCTTTTTCGGTACGAAGAACAAAGGACTGGCTGCGGGGAACTTTGAAGAACGGATAAATCCGTTTGCAAGGTACTGGTCTAAATAGGATTTCAAATGAAGGTTTTCTGGTTCTGTGAGAGCGTAGATCCTACCGCAAGGGATTTGTGCACCAAGAACAAGGTCAATCTGACAGTCATAGGGCCTGTGCGGGTGGATTTCATTGAGCATCAAGCCATTTATCCCATATCTTTTCAAATTTGCAGGGACAACCTCGCACGTTATAAATTCGGCGTTCCGAAGCTGCGCATCTTTTTAGTTCGTTGCTGTCAGGAGTGGCACTCTATTAAGAGTGGCACAGGACACCCAGAAAGGGTTTGGGTGGTTGTGCCAAATAAAGTGGACAGATAAGAACACACACAGCGGAAAGGAAAGAGAACGAAGAGTAAGCAAGAGTAGCAAGGGAAAAGATACAGAATGAATACCCTCTTGGGGTGTATGCAGATATAGGAAAAGAGTATTCCACGAACCTTGGAAATACTCTAGCCTTCTGCACAGTTTGCTATAACAGAGGCCCACGCTGATTGCTCATGACTTGGAACAGCAGCTCTGGGTGTCTGTAATGTAGAAACAGGACAAGGGAAGGGGCAGAGGTTGACTGATGGGAACCAACAGACAAGCTCTGTACAAAAGGGTCTACAAACAGTACAAGAGAAGATACTACAGACAAATCCAGTAAATGAGGTGATAGCAAACTAGCAGTAGGAAATGAAAGGAAAGTCGTGTAACAAGATAGGATAGCAGAGGACAGTAAGGAACAAGGTTGAGAGCTCAGAGGAGCAGGAAAGCAATGAGTAAGCCCACACGGGTAGGACTGTAAGGTAGAACGCCCAGAGGAAAAGGGCTTAGGGCAGCAGAGTAAAGCAGACTGCATGGCAAGGATCCCGTAAGGGCCGGGCAGTAAGGAGTGAACCCTGAGGGACAGGGCCGATGAACGTAGAAGGTAGCAGAGGACTGTAGAGAGCTGCTAGGCCGAGAACCCAGCGGACAAGGTAGGTAGTAGGCAGCGAAGCGGGATAAGCTGCAAATTAGGAAGGCCCAGAGGACAAGGGATGTAGGTAGCCAGAGAGAGGCAGGCTGCAGAGCAGGGAGCCCAGAGGACAAGGGCTGAGGCAGGAAAGCAGCAGAGCGTGATCAGCTGCAATGTAGAGGGTACGCAGGGCAAGGGCGGAGGCTGGAAGGCAGCAGAGCGTGATCGGCTGCAATGTGGAGAGCCCGACAGGGCAAGGGCGGAGGCTGGACGGCAGCAGAGCGTGATCGGCTGCAATATGGAGAGCCCGGCAGGGCAAGGGCGAAGGCTGGAAGGCAGCAGAGCGTGATCGGCTGCAATGTGGAGAGCCCAGCAGGGCAAGGGCGAAGGCTGGAAGGCAGCAGAGCGTGATCGGCTGCAATGTGGAGAGCCCGGCAGGGCAAGGGCGAAGGCTGGAAGGCAGCAGAGCGTGATCCGCTGCAATGTGGAGAGCCCGGCAGGGCAAGGGCGAAGGCTGGAAGGCAGCAGAGCGTGATCCGCTGCAATGTGGAGAGCCCGGCAGGGCAAGGGCGGAGACTGGAAGGCAGCAGAGCGTGATCAGCTGCAGTGTGGAGAGCCCGGCAGGGCAAGGGCGGAGACTGGAAGGCAGCAGAGCGTGATCAGCTGCAGTGTGGAGAGCCCAGAGGAGCAGGGCTGTGAGGCAGGGAGCCTGGAAGGCTATGGCTGGAGGCAGCAGGGTGGAGCAAGCAACAAGGCAGGGTCCAAGCAGGAGTGAAGGTAAGCAGCATACAAGATCCGTAGAAAGAAGCAAAAGTTGGAAGAAGAACTCTCAGATGCAAGAGGCTGAGACACTGCAGGCAGCAGCCTTTATACTGCCTAGCCCAGCACAGAGGCAGGCTAATTGGTTGCACCTGGCTAAACACACCTGCAGGCAATCGGCCACCTCCCTTTCTGTTCCTGGGCTGGTGGAAGCAGGGCAAGTCTCTAGGGCTTCTGGGGGGTGTAGTTCCATTGATAACCAATAGGAACAGCCAGGAATCAATGCTTGTAGCCAGGTGCATTATGGTATGCGTAGTTTGTTGGAAATAATAATTAAGCAGCAAAGTCTCGTAAATGGGAAATAAAGTTTCCAAAGTAAATATAGATAGATCCAAGAGTCTGTTGTAAATAAATGATAAACATATAGTCAAAATTGAGCGTAAATGGATGCGCCCATGGCGCAGGCATGACAGTATGCCCCTCTCCAGGCCCCTCTCCAGGCCCCTCTCAAGGTGCCCTGAAGATTGACCTATAGGAAGAATGTCTGTCACACCGTACAAGAGTCTTACTCCAAAAAGGCAAAACATGAAGCACCAGAAACGGGTTGCAAGGTGAGAGTCTTGAATGGCTGTAGAGAGTATCAAGGCGGTAGCAACTGGGTGTGTGGGTGTCATGAGAGAGCCAGCGGGCTGGAACGCACCTGAGACTGGTAGAGTAGAGTCTGGCAGTCTTAGTGCTATAGATACACCAGCAGAAACGACTGGAGCAGTAGTCTTAACAGGAAAACCCTTCGCTGACCCTGCAACAGTTAGCATGGCGGATGTAGGATCAGGAAGAGAAGGTGCTGAGGGATCAGGTTGTGTAGCAGAGGATTCTGCTGCAGCGAGCACAGCTGCGAAGGAATTAGAAATCTGGGCATCGGGAGCATCAGAATTAGCAGTAGCTTCAGGAATCACAGTAGCTACAGCAACCTCAAGATTTGCAGCAGAGACTTGAGGAGTCTCAAATGTGGCAGGGAGTTTAGGAACCACAGCAGCAGGAAGATCATGGATTGCAGTTGGAAGTTCGGGTGCTGTAGTAGCTACAGATAGTTCAGGTGTTGCAACTACTGGTAGATCGGGTACCACAACCACTGGCGATTCAGGGGGTATCGAAGAAACTGAAGATGTTGATTGCTCAAGAGTGTTGTCTGATAGCACAGCCACACTTTGGCAAGCCCCGCTTGCCAACTCAGCATGCTCGGTGTGAACTGCGCCAGTCTCTTCAGCTGCCATTGTCATTTCAGAAGAGGTTGTAAGTGTGAGTACTGGACAATAGGCAAGGGTGAGGGCGGAACCATCCTTTGACTCAGAGGGATTTCTAATCAGAAGACCACCCTTGTTTTGTGGTGTAATGGCTGTGTGCGTGATTTGACCCACCGGAGGAGTTAATTCTTTTCTGTCAGTACAACAACCTGAGTTTCTGTGGCTGGAAGGTGAAAGAGCTGTGTCAGTCTTTAGAAGGGATACATATGCTATATTTAGGTCTTCCATCTGCTTCGTGTATAAGTCTGTATACTTTTCTGTATGGCAATTCCAGGCCTTATCATGTCGATCTCTAAAGATAAGATGTCAGGTGTTGGACATAGTGTCAGATGGTCTGGTGACTTGTGTCCCTTCATAAGATTCTTATAATGCAAATAAACAAAGTCATCATAGAGGTCTTCGGTCTTTCTTTTAAGGCGTAGGAGTTGTTCGTGTAGCAGGTAAGTATCATTAGTTTGATCTAAAGCTTCAGAAGCTGGTGTGGCAGAAAATTCGGTTGTAGCAATGGGAAGACTGACCTTAGGGTTATTGTGGTTAGTAGGTACTGTGGAAGCATTAAGACAACCGATGGTTAGTATAGGTCTTTTGTACCCAGGACCAGATGCACAAACCTCAGGATAATGACTGCCTTGTCCTGTCAAATAAGGGTTTCCAGCATTCTGGGGAGCTTGCCAAGCTGATCTTGCGCATATCACTCTGGCAACAGCGTATTCTGGTTTAGAGTCTCCCACAATGAGTGCTATATCCTTGGCTGTTGCGGTGTTAGAAGGCTTGTCAGAAGACGCAGGAGTGTCTTTCACTGTTTGGTTTAACAAGATCTGTAAGAATTCATTATCTTGCTGTAGCTCTGCAACAGATAAGGACTGCGGGTCATAGTCGCAGATGTCATAATAATTGTACATGGAAGAAGGGTCAGCTAGCCAGTGAGTATAGTACCGTGTTTGTAAATCTTTGTTTACTGAGGCGAGACGGTCCTTTAGACTAAGGTTCTTGTTTGCTGTCTTTAGGGAAACCATAGGTTTATGCAAAGGTTTCTTTACCCGAAAGGAAAGCATCTTTGTTCTGTGTGTGCCTTTCCGGCCTATGGAACAAGAAATTTTTGGCTCTTGCATTCTGTCAGGAGTGGCACTCTATTAAGAGTGGCACAGGACACCCAGAAAGGGTTTGGGTGGTTGTGCCAAATAAAGTGGACAGATAAGAACACACACAGCGGAAAGGAAAGAGAACGAAGAGTAAGCAAGAGTAGCAAGGGAAAAGATACAGAATGAATACCCTCTTGGGGTGTATGCAGATATAGGAAAAGAGTATTCCACGAACCTTGGAAATACTCTAGCCTTCTGCACAGTTTGCTATAACAGAGGCCCACGCTGATTGCTCATGACTTGGAACAGCAGCTCTGGGTGTCTGTAATGTAGAAACAGGACAAGGGAAGGGGCAGAGGTTGACTGATGGGAACCAACAGACAAGCTCTGTACAAAAGGGTCTACAAACAGTACAAGAGAAGATACTACAGACAAATCCAGTAAATGAGGTGATAGCAAACTAGCAGTAGGAAATGAAAGGAAAGTCGTGTAACAGGATAGGATAGCAGAGGACAGTAAGGAACAAGGTTGAGAGCTCAGAGGAGCAGGAAAGCAATGAGTAAGCCCACAGGGGTAGGACTGTAAGGTAGAACGCCCAGAGGAAAAGGGCTTAGGGCAGCAGAGTAAAGCAGACTGCATGGCAAGGATCCCGTAAGGGCCGGGCAGTAAGGAGTGAACCCTGAGGGACAGGGCCGATGAACGTAGAAGGTAGCAGAGGACTGTAGAGAGCTGCTAGGCTGAGAACCCAGCGGACAAGGTAGGTAGTAGGCAGCGAAGCGGGATAAGCTGCAAAGTAGGAAGGCCCAGAGGACAAGGGATGTAGGTAGCCAGAGAGAGGTAGGCTGCAGAGCAGGGAGCCCAGAGGACAAGGGCTGAGGCAGGAAAGCAGCAGAGCGTGATCAGCTGCAATGTAGAGGGTACGCAGGGCAAGGGCGGAGGCTGGAAGGCAGCAGAGCGTGATCGGCTGCAATGTGGAGAGCCCGACAGGGCAAGGGCGGAGGCTGGACGGCAGCAGAGCGTGATCGGCTGCAATATGGAGAGCCCGGCAGGGCAAGGGCGAAGGCTGGAAGGCAGCAGAGCGTGATCGGCTGCAATGTGGAGAGCCCAGCAGGGCAAGGGCGAAGGCTGGAAGGCAGCAGAGCGTGATCGGCTGCAATGTGGAGAGCCCGGCAGGGCAAGGGCGAAGGCTGGAAGGCAGCAGAGCGTGATCCGCTGCAATGTGGAGAGCCCGGCAGGGCAAGGGCGAAGGCTGGAAGGCAGCAGAGCGTGATCCGCTGCAATGTGGAGAGCCCGGCAGGGCAAGGGCGGAGACTGGAAGGCAGCAGAGCGTGATCAGCTGCAGTGTGGAGAGCCCGGCAGGGCAAGGGCGGAGACTGGAAGGCAGCAGAGCGTGATCAGCTGCAGTGTGGAGAGCCCAGAGGAGCAGGGCTGTGAGGCAGGGAGCCTGGAAGGCTATGGCTGGAGGCAGCAGGGTGGAGCAAGCAACAAGGCAGGGTCCAAGCAGGAGTGAAGGTAAGCAGCATACAAGATCCGTAGAAAGAAGCAAAAGTTGGAAGAAGAACTCTCAGATGCAAGAGGCTGAGACACTGCAGGCAGCAGCCTTTATACTGCCTAGCCCAGCACAGAGGCAGGCTAATTGGTTGCACCTGGCTAAACACACCTGCAGGCAATCGGCCACCTCCCTTTCTGTTCCTGGGCTGGTGGAAGCAGGGCAAGTCTCTAGGGCTTCTCGGGGGTGTAGTTCCATTGATAACCAATAGGAACAGCCAGGAATCAATGCTTGTAGCCAGTTGCATTATGGTATGCGTAGTTTGTTGGAAATAATAATTAAGCAGCAAAGTCTCGTAAATGGGAAATAAAGTTTCCAAAGTAAATATAGATAGATCCAAGAGTCTGTTGTAAATAAATGATAAACATATAGTCAAAATTGAGCGTAAATGGATGCGCCCATGGCGCAGGCATGACAGTTGCTCCAGCGGTTCAGGTGTAGTGGGTCCGCCGAGACCCAGTTGGCCGCGATGAGCCTTTTGGTCGCCCCTAGCGTGACCGCCACAAACAGCTTTTCGTATTTTGACAGGTCCACTTCCCCCCAGATGCCCAGGAGGGACATTTTGGGATCACCAGGTATTGGTGTCGCAAGGACCGTGGAGATCGCGTTGATGCAGTCCCCCCAGAAGACTTGTAGGACCCGACAGTCCCAGATCATATGGTAAAAGGTGGCCGGTACACTCCTGCATCTGATGCATGTCTCATCCACAGTTTCCCCCCACCTAGCCATAGCAGTGCGAGAGTGGTAAGAACGGTGTAGGATTCTAAGCTGTATTAGTCTGAGCCTGGCTCCTATACCAATTTCTCTAGATGACATTAATGCATCTATCCAATCTTCTGGTTCAAGTCCACCCAGATCTCTCACCCACCTCTCTTTGAGCCTGTCAAGGTGTGTGGCCCCAAAGGAGTTAAGGGCCTGGTAGAGGGTAGAGGGGACCTTGGAGGGACTTCGATGTGGGAGCAGGGGGGTATGGTTGTAATGTCAGGGAACTGGGCGTGAATAGCGTGGGCCAGTTGTGCGTGTCGAAACTGGTCCATAGGTGCCAGGTCGAATTTCTCTTGCATGGCTTCGAAGCTTAGGAGGTGACCCCCTTGGATCACCTGTGCCAGTGTGTTAATCCCTTTTGCCCCCCAGTGTTCAAAAGAGCCCATTTTCATTATTTCCGGGAGGTGTGCGTTATGCCATATGGGTTGGGATAGTGCTTTCCCTTCTGGCCAACCAGATTATGCGCGTCTGGCCAGGCTCAACGGATATGGTGTGTTATTTTGGGTAGCATCGGGATTCGACTGTTGTTGGCATACAGGACCTGTAGTGGAGAGATTGGGGACATGGGTTCTAATTCAATGCGGATGTGTCGGAGTGTAGGGTCTGCATGTAACCAATCGTTCACCACCCCGACCTGTGCCCCTAGATAATACGTGCATATGCAGGGTAGACCGATGCCTTCCTCCCATACCGATCTCTGGAGCGTGTCGAGGGCGATTCAGGGTTGCTTTCCTCCCCATAGCAATGTGCGAAGGCTCCTGTCAATGAGTGTGAAGGTTTCCCGGGGGATAGTGTGCGGGGTGTTTTGGAGAACATATATAAGTCTGGGAAGGGTCATCATCTTAAACAGTGCAGCTCTGCCTATTAGCGACAGAGGGAGTGATTGCCAATGGGAAACGTTGTTGTTAAACCGCTCCAATACGGGTTGAAGGTTGAGTTGGAGGAACCCCTCTAATGTGGGTCAATCCGTATGCCCAGATATTTAAATTCCCTGATACTGACATGATAGGGGCAAGCCTCTGGGATTGCGGCTCGCCTCCTTGGATGGGAAAGTAAATGGTTTTGGCCTTGTTTACCTTTAGGCCTGCAAAATGTTGGTATTCCCTAAGGATAAGGGAGACAGTCAGGCATGAGGTATTCGGGTGACTGAGATATATGAGGAGGTTGTCTGCATAGAGAGAAAGCCGGTGCTCCCCTCCCCCCGGCCAGGCAAATCCGGTCCAGTTTTGGTTTGATCTGAGTTCTATTGCTAGAGGTTCGATGGCGAGGAGGAAGAGAAGTGGGGATAGGGGGCACCCATGTCTAGTACCTCGTCCCAGCGGAAATGGTTTAGAGGACCTGCCGTTCACCCTTACAGTGGCCTCCGGGGATGCATAGAGGAGTTTGACCCATGATATGAACGTCTGCCACAGGTTTATTCTAGCCATGATTGCCCATAAAGCGTCCCATCCCACAGAGTCAAATGCCTTTTCAAAGTCCACCGCCAGGAGGGCCAGTGGTGCTGGTATTTCTGCAGCTCTGCTCAGAACAAGTTGGATCCTACGTAAGTTCATGCGAGTGGACTTGGGCATAAATCCACATTGGTTTGGGTGGACCAGTGTCTTAATCACCTTTAGTAGTCTGTTGGCCAGGGCTCTGGCAAGGACCTTGGCCTCTCCATTAATCAATGAAATGGGGCGGTAGGAGGCACATTCCTCCGGGGGTTTTCCAGTTTTATGTATAATGACAATGCAGGCCCTTCTGAGGTCCGGGGGGAGTGCACCTAGCTCTTTACTCCCGAGGAACATGCGGTGCATATGAGTCGGTAGTGCGCCGCCAATGCATTTCCAGGTCTCTGCCGGGAAGCCGTTGGGGTCTGGAGTTTTCCCGGGTTTGAGCTGTGCGAGTGCTTCTTGTATTTCATTCTCTGTGATTTCAGTGTTCAGGAGTTCTGTTTCCTGCTGAGAAAGCTTCGGGATCTCAATCCGGTCAAGGTAGTAAGAGGGCTCAAGCGTGGGACGTCCGGTGGGTGGGGTATAGAGTTTCTGGTAGTAGGCAGCAAATGTTTCAACAGTGTCCGAGTCTCCCATCAGCAACTTTCCCTCCGGAGATCTGATAGCTCTCACATGACCTCTACTTAGCTCACATTTCTCCAACCAGGCCAGGGTTTTATTGGCTTTATCAACTTGTTCGTAAATTTGACTCCGGACCAGTTGATGTGCCATTCGTGCGTTGTCCAGGGCTATATTGCTAAGGGCTTCCTGTGCTGTGGTCAGGGCTTCTTTTGCTTTTTGAGTGTTGTGCGTTAGGATTTGCCGTTCGTATTTCAGTACCTGCTCCTCTGTCTTTCTGACCTTTTGGGCATGTCGTTTTTGATGGGTGGATATTGCCGAGATAGCCTCCCCCCGGAGGACGGTTTTGTATGCCTCCCAGAGCGATATCGGGCATTCCACTGAGCCCTCATTTATTTCAAAGTACTCCGTCGTCTTTTTTTCCAATTCTTCCGCGATTTCAGGGAGCCGTAAGTGGTATGTATTAAGGCGCCAGTTGCTATCTGGACATTGACGGGCATTCTTCAGGGTCATAAGGAGCGGAGAGTGGTCCGGAACTCCTCTTGCGAGGAGTTCAGCAGATAAGAGTCTGTGAGACACACTGCGCGGAATGAAGGCACAGTCAAGTCTTGAGAGTGATTTGTGTACACTGGAGAAAAAGGAAAAACCGGGTTCATCTCAGTGAAGTGAGTGCCATGTGTCTATTAATCCTAGTGCTTCGGCGAACGCAGCAAGCGATGTCGGGGCAGGTCGAGTTCCAGGTCTCCTATGGGACCTGTCGGTTGTGACATCCATCACTTCATTGAAGTCTCCCCTATACCTATAAACTGGTTTCCTCTTCCAAAAGTAAGTTCAGCAACTCTGCCAGCAGTTCTTTCGTGAGCGTAGGGGGAGCGTAGATTGCGGCGAGGCCCCATTTCTCACCCCAGATATCAGCGAGAAGTATCACATACCGGCTCTGAGGATCAGTTATTACTTTCCAGACTTGTAGGGGAACTTGTTTATGGATGAGTATCATGGTACCCCTGGGGCCTCTCGTGAATCCAGCTTGGTAGGTGTGCGGGTAATTGGAGCGGTTGAAGAAGTTGTTGTTCGTGCCCATCAGATGTGTTTCGTTGAGGAAAACTATGTCTGAAGAGTATCGGTTGAGATACTGAAGCACCAGTCTCCGTTTCACGCAGGAGCCAAGGCCGTTGACGTTCCAGGACAATAAGGATAGGGCGTTGGTGCTTACTTTATCTGCGTGGGTCGTGTAGTGGGGCATCTGGGAGGATCAATGATGGTCTCGTGCATTGCCGAGGTATGCGGAGGAATTCACCAGGGGGAGACGTCCAGAAGTTGCTGTGTGAGTGTGTGAGCGATAGCTGAATAGTTCGGGTAACATCGGCCCTGCCGTTGAACCGTGTTCGATTATCATGCCTGTAAATGTCATTGTCTTGCCTTCTCCTCCTGTAATTTAAATAACGTAGATCCTTAAAACTCCCCCCACCCTGTACTTCCCCCCCAACTGGGAGCACCTGTCACCCAAACATTAAACTTATAACTAAAGAACTTCTTCGGGGTGACTCGGACTGGGGTAGTACCTACACTGCATGATGCGTGGCGGCCGCTGGGACAGAGTTGCCGTGTTGTTGCATTGAAGGTCGGCCCCCATCTTGCTGGAGCCTCAGCCATTTTCTGTGGGGTTGTCGGTCAGATACTGCATGATATCTCCACCTGCACTTGTCGGGGATAAAGGAGGCGAGGGCCGCCCAGGCCTGGGTTTCTGCGCAGACGGGTCAGGCGGTGTGCGTTTCGTTCTTGAGTCAGTGAGGACTTGTGTTTCGAGCCAATTTCATGCGTCTTTGGGGTTGTAAAACAGATGGGTGTGCCCTCGTAGTGGACTTTCAGCAGTGCTGGGAAGAACAGGGCATATTTGACAGACAGCGACTGGAGTTTTTTCTTGACAGAGTCGAATGATTGGCGGGCCTTTTGAACTTCCTTGGTGTAATCAGGGTAGAACCCGACCCTGTAACCATTGTACGTGATCGGGCCAGAGGCCCTTGCCATTTGTAGGATCGCATCGCGGTCTCGGTAATTTAGCAGACGTGCAATTATTGTTCTAGGCGGGGCTCCAGGGGTAGGTCGGCCAGCGGGTACTCTGTGTGCTCTTTCTATGGAAAAGAATTTAGATAATTTTTTTGGGAGCAAAGACATGCGCCAGCCAGTCCTCCAGGAACAGTTCAGCACTGGGGCCTTCCTCCTTTTCCGGTATTCCGAGGATCCTTAGATTATTACGCCGCGCTCTCCACTCGCTGTCCTCAGTGTGATATTCCAGCTGGGTGACTTTCTGGGTAATTGCGGCAAGTTGGTGTTCAAGCCGGTGGACAGTGTCTTCCATAGCGTACACCCTTTGTTCCCCTTCACCGACCCTGGCAGAGAGGTTTCGTAGATCCTGTCGAATGAGGGACACTTCCGTAGATAGGCCTCCCATTTTGAGTTCCAGTGATGTCCTCGAGTCCCCAATCGCTTTCATTAGGTCTGTCAGAGAGATTGGAGGGTCGTGGGGCTCTCCGCTGGCACTTTCCTCTTCTGGGGTCTGAGTCCCCTGGTGGGGGGAGCCCCGTTGTGTAGAAGTCCATTTTACTTTGAAGGGTTTGCCTTTTTGACTTCTCCTTCCCCATGTTGCAGTTGGCACGTGCGGTATGGCAGGAGGTCCGGGAGTTCCGCGGTGTCGGGCAAGGAGGGTGGATAATGAGGCCTGGAGGGGCCCTTCGTGGGTCAGACTGTTATGTCGTAGCAGTACGGGGCATCCGTGGTGTGTCTGTGCAGGGGCGGTGCCAAAGACAGTGGAGCGTGCTTCCCTAGCGTGCGGGCCTCTCTTCCGGGGCCACAAGGCGCTTGAGGATGCTGCTGTATGTGTAGGGGAGGGCTCGTTACTGCGGTAGTGGTGCTCCACAAGAGCTGTTCTGCGTGTTGTCTCCCACCACCCGCCCCCACCGCAGCCCGAGTGTGCAGAGGCTTTGCGTAGGGAGGGGGGGGAAGAAACAGTCCTTCCGGCAAATGTGGAATTGTGTCGTTCGATACACTGGCATGGCGCTAGCAAGTGTTCATCCTGACCCAATGCAGTTCCGTATGTGGGCTTCACAGGCCCTGTCGCTGGTCCAAGTATATGAGGGGCCGTGAAGGGGAAGTGGAGAAAACAGGGGCAGTTACATGTCCCCTGCACACTCCTACCTCACTGTGGCTGGGTCCGTTGCCGATGTGATGTCCACCAACAGGGGAGTGCAGCACTCTGTCTTTCTGGTTATGCCGCAGCTCAACCCTGGGCGATGCAGTCTCACTGACGGGGGGGGGACAAAGGGCGGGGCCGAAGCCAGTAGAGCGTGTTCCCCTTAGATGCGGGCCCCCTCTTCCTGGGCTGCCAGGCCCGTGGGGATGGTGCAGTGTGTGAAGGGGGGGTCTGCTTTTGCTGCACAGGCGCCCCTCGTAGGAGCTGTTCTGAGGGTTGTCTCCTGCTGTCGCACCCCCACCGCAGCCCGATTATGCGCAAGTCCTGCGGAGGGGGGGGGAATATGGCCCTCTCAATAGATGCGGGGCCTTGCCACTGCACAGTTCACCAGCGTAGCAATAGCCAGTGTTTATTCCCACCATATGGAGTTCTGTTCCCAGGCTCGTGGGCCCTGTTGCCGGTCCATGTGTGTGAGGAGCCGTGGAGGGGCGAGGGGGGAGAACAGTGAAAGCCCCCACCCCACACGCACTCCTACCTTGCTGTTGTCGGGTCCGCTGACAGCATGTTGTCCGCCAACGGGGAGCGCAGCCCTCAGCCCCTTTTATCGCGCTGTGGCTCGAGCCCAGGCGGTGCAGTCTCGCCGACGGGGAGGGCAGATCGCCAGGGGAGGGCAGGGAGTGTAGGCCCAGACCTGGGGCAAGCGGTCACGGTGGCTCTGAGGTCCGTGGGTAGGGTGTGGTGGTCCTCCACCGCTTCAGGAAGGAGGGGGGGCCCTCTTGTGTCTGTTACACTGCCGGGATCGAGAGGGATACAGTGTGCAAGCGGCAGCGGCCGCTCCGGTTTCAGTGCCCTGTGATGTCCCCCGGATCGGGCGGGCAGGAGGGGCCACGGTGACACCTCACCAATGCTGGGGGAGCGCCACGGGGTCTTGTTTTCCAGCCCGTCGGTGTATCCTCGGTGTGTCTCCTCGCCTGGGATCTGCCATGTTCAGAGTGCCTCGGAGGGGGGAGGGGCGGGCAGTGACCTCGTCTCATGCCACAATGGGCCTCATTCCGAGTACGGCGCTAACCAATGGCACTATTAACGCCTTGGTTGACGCAGTACCCGGAACGGCAGCGCCTTGGTGGATGGCGGAATCACCGCCCCATTCCAAGGTTGGCGGGGCGGTAATTCCCCATTCACCAAGGCTCTTCCCCATTCCCAAATGAGCCCCCATAGGGCTCAATGGGAATGGGGAAGATGCAAATAACGGTGACCGTTCATTACGGTCACCGTTATTGGCTTGGAGGCCCCTTTGCGCCCTCGACTTTAACACCTGCTCAAAGCAGGCGTTAAGGGCGAGGGCGCAGAGGGAACTCGGAGTATGGCGGTAAGGGATTACCGCCACCGGTCTCGTTACCGGTGGCCGCTATCCCTTACCGTCATACTCGTAATGAGGCCCAATGGCCGCAGATCGCCCGCCAGCAGTCTTCAAGCTGATACCAGAGTCCCCGGGTCCGGTTCGTCCCCCAAGTGCAGCGACGGCTGCTCTGATTTGTCTGCTTCTACTAATAGGCAGATGGGGTGATTTTGGAAAGCAGAAAAGGGCGAAAAGTAAGGATAAATGTAGCGGCCACCGGGAGCCGGTGTGTTTAGCTGCTCATGCGTTGCGTGCATGCGCACTCCTGCCTGCTGCCAGTTCTTGATCAATATCATTTCCAACTGCTCCGCTATCGATGTATGCTTCAACGGCATGCATTCTTGATGACTGTTGGTTAATTAAGATCACTGGTATTGCAAAGCGCGAGGTCAGCAACTCTTTCTTCTCACTCGACAAACTGACCTCTACGTTTGTCGAGCTTGGTAGTTTTCCGATTCCTTAGCTTCATCCTTCTGTGTGGCCCGACTGTTCTTCTTGGGGGTTTTACTGGACAGTCCTTCAGGAAATGTCCTGGTTTTCCACAATACAAACAAAGCTGTTGTTGTCTTCTTTTGTCCCGCTCTTGTTTTGTTAATGGAGGCAGTCTCCCTCCAATCTGCATGGGTTCTACAGCATTTTCAGGTACACAGGGTGTGTTTTCCCTTGGTCGAACATACACGGTCCGAGGGTCCGTCTTAGACCGGTCTGCCTTTCGGTCCTGCAACCGGTGGTCTAGCTGCACGACCAGATTTATGAATTCTGCACAGTCTCTGGGTGGATCAACCACCTGGGCTAAGACGTCCTTTAATTTGCCTCGTAAGCCTCGATGGAATAACGTGGTTCTTTTGTTTTCTGGCCACCTAGCTTCGTCAACCTGTCTGTTGAAGGTAGCAATGTACGTTAACAAGTCCTGATTCTCCTGTCGGAGGGACAAGAGTTCATTGTCTACTGCTTATTCCTGGGTATGGCGAGCAAAACGTTTTTCCATTTCTCTCTGGAACCCCCCAAAGTCATGTAATAGAGGATCGTCATGGGTTACCAACGGCACCAACCAATCTGCTGCACTACCACTCAGGCATGATAAGACAAAAGCTACCCGAGCTTGGTCGTTTGGAAATGCTCCAGGCCTACAAAGAAAATGAAGGTGGCACTGATTGATGAATGCCGCATAGTTCCGTCGGTCACCTGAGAACCTTTCTGGTGGTGCCAGGGGCACTGTTTCAGGTAACGTGATCTGTACCGGAGTGGGTGGTAGGGCAGGGTTTTGCATCGTTGGATTGCTTCCAGGTAGAGGCGTCTGTCCTGCCTGTGATTGCAAGTATTGCCTGCTAATCTCTTCATTGCGTTCTTTGGTCACTATTAGGTCTCTGCGGAGGGCATTAGTCTCTTTTCGGGCAGAATGAACCTCAGGTGAAGCTCTCCTAGTAATTGGGCCAATTGGTCCATTTCTGATGTCTCCATGGCGCCCAGGTGGATTTGTTATGGTAGGCTTTGCGTTCTGTTAAGCTCACCTGATATCCACAGGGACACCACCCAGCCGGGTTACTCGCTAGTATGCTTCTCAGCTTTGCCCTGATGTGGTCTGTGGGGAAGGTTCTGCCTGAAAATACAGGAGGACTGTGTTCAAGACTGACCGACTGGGGTAAGTATCCTCCCTCCACCCCCATATGATTTCAGTCCCTCTGGCGCCCTCTCCTCACCTTGTGGTAGAATTAGGCGTGCTCTCCGCCCTGCCTTCTTTGCAGGGGCGCGTTGTCTTTCATGGGTGAGTGCGGTCCAGTTACTTCACTGACGCCGGCCCGTTTGATATTGTTCAGGTAGGTCTTATTGCTGTTCTTTAGTTTTTTTGCTATCCTGCATGTCTTTCTTTGTTTAAAATGACTCTTTTTTCTCCCTTCAGCACGGCGAACTGGCTTGGTTGAGCCCCGCTGGTAAATGATGGCGCATTAAGAGCGCTATGATGCGGTAAGTAAGGGCTATGTGCAGCGCTGCAAAGTCTTGCCTTTGCTAACCTGTGTTTTCCTTCCTTGTAGGTCGCGGTGTTCTTCAGCGCAAGTGGAATGTCCAGAGTGCTGCCAGCCGAGAGGCGCCCAGGCAGGTAAGCCTTTTGAGCAGTTCGTAATTTGTAAATTTCTCTACTGCTTTCTTTCCTTTTTCAGGTCTTTCTGTCCAGGAGGCGTACAGATTCGAGGAAGCTGTTCTCAGTAGCTGCGAGTGTTTAAAGATGAAGACTGCAGGTAAGATGCTGCTGCTTATGATGTTCCTTTTGTTTCCTTGCAGGTTCTGCTTCTCCGAGGTTCGAAGGAATAGCTGGACACGGTGAGCGTCACGTTGCAAGCTGCAAAGTAACGCGAAGCATGTTGTCTTGCTCGGGTGTGGTTTAAATAGCCCCAACAAAATAGTCCAGGTAAAGTAGTCCCAGGCTACGACACCCAAAACACTAGACCGCATAGCTTGGTTCTTAGGAACCAAGCTATGTGGATGCCTCCATGTTGGCTGACAATACAATAAAGTAGTTGCCAATAACATTGTTTTTCATGGTGTATGAGCCTGGCGCCATAGGCGCCAGGACTGGCCCCATGAGGGCTTTTGAAGAGGATGCCAGGCTCTAGAGGCCCGAGTCCTGACTCCACCTGGCCAATGAGTTTGCCAGAGGGGGTTTTGGGCGAGGGTCGTGACATGTCCACCCGGTGGCCTACGCCAGTAAGGCGCTGTCTGAGACCGAGCAGCGGTACTCGCAAATTGATGGTGAGGCTCTGGCGGTGTTCTGGGGCTGCAGTAATTTCAGGCTCTATGTCCTGGGCCGCCCGTTGACGGTCGTGACAGACCACAAAGCTTCCCATCCTAGCAGGGTCTTCAATCAAACCACTGGCGAGGATCGAGGAGTGGATGCTCGCCCTCCTGGAGTATGGGGTTACACTGGTATATCGGCCGGGGGCGAACAATGCAGCAGACTACCTGTCCAGACACCCGGGTGCACATGGAGGGAAAGATCATGACACATGTGCCGAAGAAGCTGATGATCATGTCCGCATGGTGGTGGAGGCGGCCACGCCTAACGCGATGCCCCTCGAGGAACTGGAGGCGGCAGCTGCAAGAGATGTGTGCTTCCAGATTTTGAGATGCTCCATGCAGCAGGGCTCCTGGAAATCGGTGCTGGAATCCCTGGCCGGACGTACTCAAAAGGCCAAGACTGGATTAGAGCAGCTGTGGAAGGTCAGGGAAGAATTGTCATTCTCGGCGTCAGGCCTGCTGCTCAGAGGTGACCGGATGGTCGTCCCCCAGTCAAAGGTGAAAGAAGTGATCACCCTTGCTCACCATGGACACCAGGGCGCTGTGAAGACCAAGGCCCGGCTAAGGCTAAAGGTGTGGTTCCCAGAGTTAGAGCGGAAAGTGGAAGACTTTGTGGCGGCCTGTGTCTGGTGTCAGGCGGCGTGTCCTCTGCAGAGGGAACTGGCCATAGAGGCGATGCTTCGGGGGACGCGACCCTGGGAGGTGGTAGACGCAGACTTTGGATCTACGACGCTGGGTACCCACTTCCTGGTGATCGTGGATGAATACTCGAGATACCCTGAGGTTGAGTTCATGGACTCGGTGGCCTTTGAGCATGTGGTGGTGGCCGTGGAGAAGGTGTTTGTGGCCCATGGATTTCCCCATACATTGTGCTCCGACAATGGGGCGCCGTTCCAGAGCGAGCGGTTCTCGGAACTGATGAATAGCTGCGGGGTACAGCACAGGAAGATCACTCCCCTATGGCCAAGGGCAAATGGCGAGGCCGAGAGGCTGATGAGGACACTAAACAAGACCTTCCGGATTTCCCAAGGCCAGGGGCAGTGCCTGCAGAGGGCCCTCTATCAGTTCCTGCGGGTGTACCGCACCACTCCACATGCCTCCACGGGGGTGGCACCGGCTGAAGCGCTGTTTAAGCGGTGCCCCCGGGGTCTGCTGCCAGAAGTGGGGGAGAAGGAGCCGGGGGTGATTGACGATCAGCAGGTTGAGCTGGACCGGCGATTGAGAATTGAGCAGGAGAACACGAGGAGAGGGATTCGCCCGCAGCGACTGGAGCCGGGCGACGAAATCCTCATCAGGAACAGACACCCCCATGGAAAGCTCTCACTCCCCTACAAACCGGAGCCATTGGACGTTGTGGCTGTCAAGGGGTCCATGGTGACAGCCTCGGACGGGAGGTCGGCTGTCACCCGCAATGTGAGCTTCTTCAAGAAGCTAGGGGATCCGAGAACTGAGCCTCCCCTTGAACCAGACTTAATGGAGGTGCCCGAGGACGGAGGAGGCCAACCCTACATACCCGAGTCCCCCGCCCGGGGAGTGCCAGCGGATGGACCACCCGTGCCAGAGGTAAGCAGGAGGTACCCCCAGAGTGCTGGGCAAGGGAAACCCGCTTACCTCGACGATTACGTGTTGGGACACATGTCGGCTCGGCCTGAGGCCCTGGAGAGTTAATTAAGGGGACCCGGGTGGATGTTAATAAAGGGGTGTGTGGGGAACTATTTGAAGTGTTGTGTTATTGTGGTTATTTGGTTTATGGCGTTTAGTATTAAAGTATTTGCTGTTTGTCCTCCCGAAAAAGGAGGAGTGTGCGCTGCCCCTAGAATGGATGCGCACGCAGCGGCGTGACGTTGCACGCTGCCGCGTGCAGTATAAATAAAGGGGGCATTCCCGGCTGCAACAGTGCGACCGGGAAGCCTCAGCAGTACGGATGTCTCCGTGTCTTTGTTATCTGCTTGGGGGTTTACGGGGACCGCCAGAGGGGGCTCTGGAAACCTCCCAACACCTGGTCTCTCTGTGGAGCAGTGACGAGACAAGTGGAGGTGGCGGGGACCCGAGGATTGCAAAAGAGCGCTGGAGGAGGTATAGAGGCAGGAAAACTGATACATGCAATGCTGCCTCTCTATGGGGAACTAGTGTCTGGGGGGGACGTGGAGTTTGACCTGAGGGTGACGCCCGCTGCAACCGAGGCAGAAGATCACGGCCGGGTGCGCGCTGATCTTGAGGCAGTTCACCCGGTCTTCTCACGCAAATAAAGCCTGCCGTACAAAGTGGCTGCTGTGGGGAATTGAGACTACACTCAGACACACCTGGCAACTGCACGCCATGTGACCAACTTGATAGGACAAACTACGATGTCTAGCACCTAATATTGCAATGCGGAGCACCACTGCCACCGTCTCTCGTGTGTGCTGCTGGCACTTTGGGGCTGGCGCCTGTGGAAGCTGATAGACAATCTGCAAACGTGCAGTGCCCGACGGCCCAAGGTGCAGAAGTGCCCTGACGTGCCTGGGACTACCTGGCTTTATAACAAAGGATCACCAAGCGCCCAGTGAAACGATCATCACACGCTGGACTTTGGACTGCATCTTTGATCACTGTTTCACCGACCACAGACCTGGTGGCCACATTGTTAAAATCACTGCCGCACTGGACCACACACACATCACTACACTGAACTGCCTGTGTGCCTGCAGGCATCCCGTACTATGTCCCCAACTAAGAACAAACAAAAGGGCTCCATAATGGAATCCTTTGCCATCCTTAGGAAATCACGGGGCATGGACCCCTACACAGACAAAACTCAGGCTGGGACCCAAGCACCCCAACCAGACCCGCAGGAAGACAAAGTACTGGCAGCCATAGCAGCTCTGAGATCCTCACTTGAGAATAAAATAGAAGTAAAGTTGGACGTGCAGCTACTCCGTCAGGATGTGCTGTCCTTGGCAGAGAGAGTTACGACAACAGAATCAATTCTGAAAGATATGGCTACCACCACTACTAATGACCTGGTTGCCCGGATGAAAACATTGGAGTCCAGAAATGCTCAACTAGAGTGACTGGTGGAGGACTCGGATGGACGGTCTCGCAGGAACAATGTGCGCGTACTGGGGATACCGGAAGGAACTGAGGAACACTCTACATAGAGAACCTGCTGCCACAAGAAGTAGGCCTGGGTAAATTATTGCAGGGGTTCACAGTTGAACAGGCGTATCGGTCCCTCCAAAAGAGACACCCGCCTGGATCATATCCCCGGCCCATCATAGCACGGATACACTTCAAAGACTGGGAGGTGATACTCCAGTTTTCAAGCGAGGAAGGGCAGATACAGAGGGGCAGCTTAAAATCACTATGTTCTCTGACTACACCCCTCTGGTACAACAGCAGAGAAACACATTTGTACCAGTCAAAGCAATGCTTCGCCAGGTAGGACTTAAGTATATGCTTCTGTATCCAGCACGACTAAAGTTACTGTATGGAGGCAAGGCCCTCTTCTTTGAAAGTGCTGAGGCCATGATTGGGTGGATGGAACATAACAATCTAGAGCCCAATGGGGACACTGAAGACTGAAGAAATGAGGCAAAGTGGGGACGCCATTTAACATATATATGCTGCAGGAATAACCGCAACTATAAATAGGTAATCAGGTCGATAGATTCATTGGCATGTCCCTACATTCACTGTTCTTGTTTATCACCACGATAGGCTACCATTAGTGGGGGCTGGCACTGTTGCCCTCTGGGTGATACTTGGACTACCTCTGTCCAAATGGACAGTCGGCTTCCTTTGGGCACCGATGTTATCACCTGGTACCGGAATGTGCCAGCATTCTCGGAAGGTACCGGGGTGCCTGAATGGAGTTACTCTGTTGGGCACTGTTTATACCCCGCGTTCAGGGCTCTGTTGTTGTTTTGTTTGTTTTGTCCGACTTGTGGTACGTGGCTCGAAACACAAATTGCAAGCTGCAAGGGAAAGGGTGGGGGAGAAATATGCCACCCCTTGTTATCAGGACTGCTTTATATGGGCCTGTCCCAGAAGACTGGGCATCGTGCAAGGTCCACTAGTCAGCCAACTGCATTCAGGCCATTTAGGGGAGTGGCTGTACAAAGACTCCAATAACTGACCATGGCACATTTTAAAATTTTGACCTGGAAGGTCAGGGGTCTGGGAACTTACATGCTTCGCAATAGAGTGAAATCCTGCTTAACTCGTAAAAAGATCTCCATCGCGCTCCTATAGGAAACCCACCTGATGGCCGATGAGCAAGAGGCTACCTTAAGTCACTGGGGTGGGACATAATGCGGGGCCACATATTGCAAATCTGCCAGGGGGAGTATTCATATTGATTACTGCTCATTTGCTGTTTCAACTGTTATACCTCAATAGATATAGGGAGTGCCTCTACATAATCCTTAGAGGATATCTTGGCAACCGAGAGATATCCATTGTAAACTCCTATTTCCCTAACCATACGATACCCGCCCACATTCAAGTTCTGTAAACATACATTGCATCGAAAAGAGACGCTTTCTTTATATGGGGAGACGACTTCAACTGTGTTCGAGATGTAATGTTAGATAGGTCCACACACCCCTGGGGTGGTCCACACCATGCCACTACCGCCCTGAATGCAGTGATGTCTCATTTGGATCTAGTAGATGTCTAGAGGGAATTGCACCCAGGTGCTAGGGGCTACTCATTCTATTCATCGCTGCATAGGCTCCACACCAGAATTGATTACTTATTAGTGGGAGCCGGACAGCTCACTGAAATGATCGATGCACAATACCTGGGTCGATCAGTGTCCGATCGCTCCCCTTTGATTGTCACATGGAGCAATGATACACCTAGACCTCCTATTCCTACGTGGTGAATGCCTGCGGAAATCTTGTTTGGCTCCCTGTTTCGAGATCAACTTAAAACGACATTGGTCACTGTAATGTGCCCGAACGTGGACCTCCTCACGTTCTGCTGTCAGATTCAACTCTCTACACTTTGAAAGAGGACCGACACAGAGCTGGGGTGCAACACATCCTTATTCTTTCACAGCCAGGCTCGAACTGCCCTTCGGGCGGTAACCCCGCCCCTTAACATGCACGGGTCGCAACCCGCGAAATAACCATGAACACAAACAGAGGACTTCTGTCCTCAGGAGAAATGAATGAGGACATCACACCCTCCCGTCACTAAACATTAAGTCCGGCTCAGTTCATTTCCTCAATGAGGCGGTGGGGTTTCTTCCTCATTCTCGTTGGTCGGCACTCGATTCGGGCCGACTGGTTTGTCCAGTCCTCGGGAAGTACTTCTCCTTCCGAGTCTTCTCGGTCTCCTTCATATGGAGCGTCCCAGGTAGTGAGTTCATCACTCGGATGTGCGTCCTCGCGCATTGGGGCCCTCGACACCCACCTGAAGTGAGATGAGTTTCTCGATATGGACTTGCGGTCTCCTTCTGCAGTGATGAGTGACCCTTTCTTGTGGACGATGATGAGAGGGTTCTCGTTGAATGGTGCTATGTTCTTCCGGTGTTGGGGCTGGCGGACTACCACCATGTCTCCTGGCGCCAGATCATTTGTTCTGGCTCGTCATGTGGTATCCGCAGCTCTTTTCATGTTCTCCTTCATGCATCTGTCCCTTTTCCTCATTTCTGTGTCTCTTTCATATTGATCTTCCTCAGCGGCCACATGGGGTATGCGTGTTCTTATCGTTCGCCCAAACATCACTTCTGAGGGTGTTTTCCCGGTGGTGCTGTGTGGTGTATTTCTGTAGTCTCGCATGAGTTGGTATAATAGCTTCTCAACAGGTTCTCCCGTAATGCGAGCAATTTGGGTGGTTCGTTTGATGTTGCTCATGAATCGCTCGACGGTTCCATTGGCGTGGGGCCATAGGGGTGTCACCATCCTGTGCCTGAAACCCATGTATTCGGTGAATCTTTGGGAGTCCTGTCCGGTAAAGGGGGGTCCATTATCGGACTTCACTACCTTGGGTACTCCGTAGATTGCAAACATTCGATCCAGGGCCGGTATGGTGTGATGGGCTGATGTCGACGGCACTATCTGTAGATCAGGGTATCTTGAATATTCATCGGCGGCCACCAGAATGTATTCTCCTCCCTCCATGGGCCCGAAATGATCCACTGCTATCTCTTCCCATGTCCCCTCGGGTAGTGCAGTCATGTTTAGGGGTTCTGGGAAGGTGTGCGGCTTTACGAGTGCACAGGTGGGGCAGTCTCGTAATAGTTCCTCTACTGCAGTGTCTAGTTGAGGGAACCATAGTTTCTGCCTCAGCATCCTTTTGGTGGATATGATCCCTCAGTGTCCCTCGTGGGCGAGTTCTAGTACTTTCTGGCGCAGGCTGCGTGGTATCACAAGCTTTGTTCCTTTGAGCAGCATGCCTTCCTCTGATTTTGCAAGTTCTTCCTTCACGGCTAAGAAACAAGTGATGTCCTGCTTGATGTCTTCGTTCATGGTCTCTCGAATTTGTTTTGCATGTTTCCATCGCCCCGTTTCTAGGCATCTGAGGATGGTTTGTATCCCTTGGTCCGTGTTTGACTCACAGGTTATGTGATCCATGTCTAGTCCTTGTGGCGTGTTGCTGTGGTTGACATAACGTATGTACTGGTCGGCTATGGATGGTTCTGGCCCACACTCGTCTTTCGGATGTCTCGAGAGGAAGTCGGCGGGGTTCTGCTCCTTTCCTGGACTGTGGGTGATGGAGAACTGATAGTCTTGTAGTCGGAGAGCCCATCGAGCTATTCGTGGTGGCATTTTTGCCTGAGGGTTGCCAAAGATGAAGACGAGGGCTTGATGGTCCGTTACGACTAGAAAAAGTTTCCCATATAGGAACAAATGAAAATGTTTGCAGGCCCAGACTACCGCCAGACCCTCCTTCTCAGCCTGGGAGTAGGCTTGTTCGGTTTTGGAAAGGCTTCGACTGGCATAGGACACTATGTGATTTCTGCTTTCTTCTCGGTCATCCAGTTGTGTCAAGATGGCGCCTAGACCGACTGGACTGGCATCGACGATGAGTTCTGTTGTTCTTTTGGGGTCGAAATATGCCATGTTCTGGGCGTCAGAGATGCGGTCTTTGATTGCTTGAAACGCTTCTTGGCACTGTGGTGTCCATGTGAAGTCAGTGTTGAGCTTGGTGAGCGCACAGAGTGGTTCTCTGATGGAGGCGAAATCCTTTATGTATCTGGTGCAGTAACTTGCAAGACCCAAGAATGACCTGAGGTCTGATGTGGTGGCAGGCGGCTTGGCTTCTCGGAGTGCGCTGACCTTCTCCGGGTTGGGTGTCATTCCCTTCTCAGAGAATATGTGACCGAAGAAGCGGAGTGTTTTCTTGCGAAATTCGCACTTGTCTTTGTTTAGTGTGAGCCGTGCCTCTTCCAAAGCCATGCACACTCTCATTAGTGTGTCATCATGTTGCTCTTGGTTTTGCCCGAAGACCAGGATGTCGTCGCTGTAGTTCAAGCAGTTGGGCACATGCTTGATGACGTTATGAATTTCTGACTGAAAGATTTCGGCCGCGGATGACACACCAAAACTTAACCGCTTGTAGCGGAAAAGTCTTAGAAGGGTGGCGAAAGTGGTTATATATCGGGAGCTTTTGCAGAGTTCCAAATGGTGGTACCCTTTGTTGAGGTCCAGTTTTGAGAACACGGTTGCCCCATTTAACAGGTGTACCATGTCGGTTATTCTAGGGGCTTGGTGGCGTTTCCTTAGTATGGCCTCATTTGGCCTTCTCATGTCCACACATATTCGGATGTCTTGGGAGTCCTTTTTGGGCACGGGTACAATCGGAGAGACCCAGGGGGTGGGCCCTTCCGCCGGCTCAATGATGTCTGCCTCCAGCAGCTTGGTCAGTTCATTTTCCACTTGTTTTTGAATATTGATGGGTATTCCTTGGTAGTGTTGGGCTATGGGTGGGACATTGGTGTCGATGTGGAGCTCTATCTGCCTGTCCTTTAATTTTCCGAGGCCTTTGAACAGTGATGGGAAGACTTGGTCTATGCTTGCCGTGGGGTCTAGATATTTGTGTACCATGAGGCGGTACAGTATGTGGATTAGTCCCATTTCTATTGCTGTTTGGTAACTCAGTATGCATCCGCTCTCAGTGGCTGCCTCCAGAACGTGCATGGGGATCTTCCTTTCGTGTTCCTTGTATCGACACGACGCCATGAAGAACCCTTTGCATGCCAGCAGGGTTTTTATCCATATGGAAAAATGAGTGTTCGAGCTGGTTGCAGGCGGGGGGCATTTGGTATATTTTCATAGACCTCTTCACTGATCACATTTACGGTTGCCCCTGTGTCAATTAGAAATTCTGCTGCTGTCCGATTTACTTGTATTCGGAGTATTGGGCTATGTTCTTTTGCTGTGCTGTCTCCTAGGGCGTATAGGTATCCCTTCTTTCTTGGCATTTCCTGGTGTCTTTCCAGTTGGTGTGCTTTTTCATCGGATGATGCACTTGACAGGCTGTCAGACTGTGACTGTTCGATGAGGCACCTTATGTACCTTCGTGGTCTTCTTCTTGCCTTGGGAAGTGGGGTCTTGTTCTCCCTCCATTCTCTCCTGTCGTGCCTTCTTTCTGTTGGTTCATCGTGGGGTTTGTGGCGCCCTGGTTCATGGGGCTGGCATGTTCCTCGATGATGGTAGGGGGTTGCTTGACTTTGTTCCGGTCCCAGCATGGACTTGTAGTTCCTTCCTGCTCCTCTCATTTTGCTGTGGAAGATCAGGCACACGGCTTTGAAATAGTTTTCTCCACCACACGCGGAGCAGTTCTGGCCCATTGCAGGGCATGTTCCTTCGTGGGGGTACTCGTGTCCGCATCGGTAGCAGAAAGGATCACTGTTTCTTGTGGTCCCCTCCAGTTTGTTGAGGCTCTCGTGTTTCCCATGGGTGATCTTTATGTCATCCAGGCCTTCAACTTGTGCGGCGAGGGCTGCTTCAGATCGCGCCAGTCGTAGGATTTCGTCTAGGTTGCGCGGCTGCTGCAGCAGTCGTTTGCGGAAGTCGGCGCTTTCACACCCCACTATGATTTGCGACCTGAGGGTCTCCTCATTGGAGTAATTGTTGAAATTACAGTGTTTCATCTTCGCTCTTAGTCTCATGACGAATGCGTCTAGGGTTTCACCTTTGTGCTGTTTGGTGGTGTGGAACACGTGCCGTTCATAGTCTACGTTTGTGTGCGGTGTGAAGTATTCGGTGAGCGTTGTTTTTAACTTGACGTACGTGTCTATGTTGCTCTCAGGTATTTCTTCAAGAATGTCTCGCACATTTGACCCTACGGCGTGATTTAGAAGGTTGAGCTTTTGTTCGTCTTCTAAAGTACCTGCCGCTTTGAGACACACTTCGAAGTCCCTCAGCCACCTCTTCCACCTTGAGCCAAGGGTGCCTGTGTCAGTGAGGTCGAAATTGGCTGGCAGCTGGGTTAAAAAGCTGTCCGTCATTTTCCTGTGGCCGGTGCTGACTGGCGTCACTGGAATGGTAAGTGAGTCTTCTTCTGAATTGCTCATGAGAAACAGTTCACACATGTTATTTTAGCTGACCTGAATGGTGGTACCCTTTGCCTAGCGCGGTGGGGCCTTGGTGACAGCAGGGGGCGCTGCAAATGGGTTGCAAGTCTCTGGCGTGCTTGTTCAAAACTTGTGGTGGAGAGGAGAGGGGCTATGTTTTTACCCCCTTGACGTGTCTTGTTGGAGCGGGAGGTTCGCGCCTCCACCGCTCGTCTGCGCGTGCTCGACTGCACGTGTTGCCGTTGGCGGGAAGCCAGTGCTCCTCTCCCGCCCGGGAAGTGCAAAACGGGGAGTCTCCGCTCCACCCGCTGATGTTTGCGTGCTCGTCTGCACGTGTTGCCGTTGGCGGGAGGTCAGTGCTCCTCTCCCGCCCGGGAAATGCAAAACGGGGAGTCTCCGCTCCACCCGCTGGTGTCTGGAGCGTGTGTTGACTGGGCCTCCCAGACGTTGCCGTCGGCGATTTCTGTCGTCGGATGACACGCTCTTGCGGGGAGCTGTCACAGCTGCGCCCCGCTGGTTTGTTGCGGCGCTCGCGCCGGAGGGCGGATGATGGGGAGTCTTTGTGCTTCACCCACCTTGGCAGGCCTCCAGGCACCGAAATTCCGAGGCTCCCAGTGGTGTCAGGTGGCACACCACGAGCGGCAGGATCGGAGAGCGCAGGCACGGCAGGACTTCGCGTCTGCCTCATCGCCAGTGTAATGTGCCCGAACGGGGACCTCCTCACGTTCTGCTGTCAGATTCAACTCTCTACACTCTGAAAGAGGACCGACACAGAGCTGGGGTGCAACACATCTTTATTCTTTCACAGCCAGGCTCGAACTCCCCTACGGGCGGTAACCCCGCCCCTTAACATGCGCGGGTCACAGCCCGCGAAATAACCATGAACACAAACAGAGGACTTCTGTCCTCAGGAGAAACGAATGAGGACATCACAGTCACCTACTTGGAGGACAACATAGGAAGCATAGATAGTTGGGGGATAATATTGGAAGCTTGAAGATGGGGGTAAGAGGAGAGGTCGTGGCAGGTGCCGGGAGCGTGCGCAGGATGTTGAAGGGTGATTTGGAAGTGCTGGAGGGAAAATAGCTACTCTTGAAAGCCAGGGCCGTGGCCTACCCAGGGCTGAAGGGGAGCTCAAGGAGATGAGATCTCAATGCCTACTGGCATGGGAGAGAATGGAAAAGTTCGACCACGCCACCCGTATGGCACGGGCACACACTGAAGGGGACAAAGCTGGGAAACTATTGGCATGGCTGTGCAAAAGGAAGCAATCCAGACCCTTGACCACGCTCCTACACGATTAATGCGGGGCCCCCTGGCGTGCCCAAGGGGAAATTAACGACATCCTTGCAACATAGTAAGCCAATCTGTACAGACATGACCTTTGCATACCCACGGGGGATATGGCTGAGGTTTTTGCTCAGATTAAACTCCCAAAACCTAACAGTGGCCAGAAAGTCCTATTCGATTCTCCTCTATCTGTAGAGGAGCTGAGGGAGGCGATTGCCTCCCTCTAAGCTGGTAAAATGCCAGGAAGCAATGGCCTGCCAGCAGAAATTTACAAAACATACCATCCCACTTTGGCCCCAACGCTACTTAAAGTCTACAAAGAAGCCCTAGAAAAAGGCATATTTCTCCCCACTATGCGGGAAACGGTTTTGCCTATTCTTAAATCTGGTAAACCGGCTGAACAGGGCGATTCATATCGTCATCTAGCCATGTTAAACTATGATGTTAAGATATTAACCACAGTATTGGCTGCCCATCTCCGTTCATGTAGCTCTTCATTAATTTACACTGACTAAAATGGGTTTGGACCCGGCCGTAACACCACACTTAACCTACACAGACTACAACATATCACCGATCAAACCAACACTTGCACTGAACACTACGTTGTGGCATCATTAGATGCAGTCAAAGCATTTGCTTCAGTATATTGGCCGAGGATAGTTGAGGCACTCCAAAACTTTGGGTTTGGGGAGGGATTCATTCAGTGGGTGAAACTCATGTACACTTCTCCAATGGCCAGAGTAAGATCGGGCAGGCAGATATCTGGGCAGTGGGGCATACAAAGGGGAACAAGACAGGGATGCCCACTCTCACCCATGCTTTACATCTTGGCATTAGAACCCTTAGCGGTGTATCTGAGGCAGGAATACTTAGAGGCGGGCATTAAGATTGGTGGGTCCATGCATCTTATGTCGTTGTATGCGGACAATGTCCTGCTTTACCTATGCGAACCACAACACAACCTCCAGATGATATTGGACATACTAGACAACTTCACTAGGCTCTCTGGAATTTCCTTTAGTAAACTGAAGTAGCGCCTCTTCCCCCTGGCAGGATTGTGTAGTATGAAGGGAACATTCTTACCAGAGTGGGGCCTAAAATGGGAGCCCCATTCCTTCAAATACCTGAGCATACATTTAGCACATTCACCAAATGTAATGCACACGCTTAACACGGGCAGAGTGGTGCAGGATGTGAAGAATTTGAGAACATTCTAGGCTCGAATGCCCCTATCCCTCATGGGTAGGATTGCTATGACCAAAATGATCATTCTCCCTAGATTCCTCTATAGTTTTACCAATGTCCACTTCTACATAAACGCCAACTTCTTTCGAGAACTTGACGTAGTGCTCCGTGATTTCCTGTGAGGCGTGAAAAAGCACAGACTGGCACTTAAAGTTCTGTCTCTACCGTATGGGGAGGGTGGAGCACAGCTTCCAAGGTTTGAACTATATTACCTGGTGGCCCAGTTAAGCTTTGTTGTGAAATGGTTATCGGATGTGCGCACATCTGAACATGACTTACTCCATGCACTAGTGAAACCGGCATGGCTTAAAGGGGCTCTTTGGCTCTAGGAAAGTTGAGCGGTCCCCTGCCGCTGATCCTTCTATTAGGTAGACAGATTTGGAATACAACCCTAAAGGTACTCCAGAAGCAACACCCTTATTCACCCAATGTCCTGATACTGGCAGACACATGTAGTGGCTCTGAAGAATTGAAGGCGGTTAGATGCTGGGAAGGGGTGGACATAACTAGTTGGGGAGAAATGTATGACAATGGGCTATTTATTTTTTTTTTTTTTATTTTGCATTTGTTAAGCGCACTTGCAGCCCATGAGGCATCGAGGCGCTGTTACAGAGGAAACACAGATTAAGATTAGATTTTTTTTTTTTCTTTGTCTTAGTTACGTATTTATAACGCGCTTAAACACTCGGAGGTTTCTAAGCGCGGACCCGGGGATCGAACCTGTTGTTGCTTTGTGTCGTCTTGCTTCCAAGACGCGCACGCTGCCGCTGTGCTATCCTCCCGGGACGAAAGCTGGACAGCCTTACCCAGCAAGAGGGGATCCCCAAGGGCCAATTCTTATGGTATATGAAAGTGGAAAGGATTGATAGACGTAACTGGACCAAATGGCCCACTGAATCACACGAGGGCACCTTTTTAGCCTTGGCATACTCTCTTGAGGATGGCTGGAGGCCTGTGTCCAGGTTGTACAAGTGTCTAGTAGATGGCACTAGCATAGGCTTAACAAGTTGAAGGTGTCCTGGGAGACAGATCTTGGTTCAGAGATTGCTGACAAGGAATGGGAACTGGTGTTAAGTTTTGTTAAAAATGTGTCTCGCAATGCTAGATTCAGGTTGGTTTAAATCAATGTACTACATCGCACAAATATGACCCCCAGCAGAGTAGCCAAAGGTAAGGCAGAGGAGTCCTCAAACTGTCCCTGGTGCACTCATGATGGTGCAGATCTTGTGTATATGATGTGATCATGTGTGAAGGTATCCAGCTTTTGGTCCCGAATCAAACAGACTTGTGTGGCTGCTAGTGTCGTTAGGTATCAATGGAACCCGCATGAGTGCTTACTGGGTTTATACACTAGACCACACAAATACAAACACATCACTAAATTCATGGACCTTGTGTGCATACTCGCCAAACGGCACCTAGTGATATTATGGAAGTCTAAAGGGGGCCCGCAGTTTGGCATATGGCTCAGGGAGCTTGGGATTTGGTGTGAGGCTGAAACTAGGGCTTTGCTTCGGGCGACACAAGTATCTGATGCAGACACTGCTGTTGCATTTGAGGCATGGAAAGCCCTTACATACACTGTTCCCTACCCATCAGATGATAAACCACCTTGAAATGGCAGCTACCTCCATTAACTATATTTCTTAACATTGAAGACCAAATGGGTTGGGCCAGGAAACCTGCACAGAAAAGGCTGCCATGGACAATTGAACAGACTATGCAGGAACCCCCGCACTGACCTTCGCCAATCCAAACTATTTACTTTTGTACCACAGGCCCCTCTCACATGTTGGAAAAGTTTATGGTTATGTGTGTTGGTTGTAAGTTTGATGCTGCATACAATATCAAAAAACGAATTGTCAAATTATCTATTGAATGCCGAAAGTGCAATTGTACAATGAAGCTATGACAATTTCGCCAATAAACACATTTTAAAATAAAAGCACCCTACGATGGCCGAACATTACCATGAAGGCCACCTTATTGTCTCTTTGTTTAGGAATTAGGATGAGACCTGGACGACAAAACCAGTCTCACTTTAGCAAAGTCAACACTCTTGGGTTTGTCAATGATTGTTTTAATGAAGAAAGGATGGGGAAAAAGTGGCCATTTGCACCAAAGCGCAGCCTAATCTTCAATCACGCATTTGGCCACTTGAAGCGATCGAGAAATGACACCTTCTAAACTTGGATATGAATTGGAATTAGAAGATCCATGGGTTGTCAGAAATGCAGACTTTTCCTTGCCCACTCTTTCTAGCCCAATCAACCGGAATAGGGGGCTCGTCTTTCTCAGTCCAAGCACCCACCATCTGGAACTCAATCCCCTTTACCATCCGCCGCATAGAGGATCACCTCGCCTCCAGGAGGCTCTCAAAACCTTGCTTTTCCCTTAAGCATCCTGACAGACTTAGCCCATCTACTGGGTGAACTGTTCCCCTTCCCTTTCAGGAATGCAGGGGCACCTGATGAGTTGGAAAAGTGGAACCTAGCCCCCACCCCATGGAAAACATTTCAGTCAGGCCTTATGAAAGCTCTGCAAGACCTTGTTCTAAGTAGGTGTCAACCTTCCTTCACTGGATCGTCTAGCACTCAGTCACAACGGAACGTAGCTGTATCCCTCCGAGCGCACGGCCAACCATCCCATACATCTACAATTAACGCTGCCTGACTTCACCCACCCAAACACACATCACCACTTCCAATGGAATGCAGTTGAGTTCCATGAATAACTGTGGTCCAGTTGTGCACATAATCCATCTCCATGACTCTCCTACTCCAGTGACAATCTGTCATGGCACCCATCCTCCCATCTGATTTCTATGGGCTGCTATTAGGGACCTAGCCACTCCTTAACTACCTTCGTGCTGGCTAAAAATGCACACACAATTCCAAGATGGCGGCTGACAGGGATTAGACGTGTCGGCTGTTCGCTATCGGACCCCGGACGTGTTTGCAGTGGTCCACCACCCCGCTATTGGCCAACACCCCCCGAAACGTTGTGACAGGGTCCCAGGGGTCCGTCGGATGAGGCAGTCAGGGGTAGGGCAGGCGAATACTGCCCCCCAGAAGTGTGTTTCGCCCCGGGCAGGCCTTGCTTGAGGGGTGGGCGGGGAGCCCCCCCCACTGAAGCGCGGAGCGCAGAACTCGAGGCCCAGACTGTGGAGAGTGCGCCTGTCAGGCACTGGTGGCTTGGTCTGGAGCTGGGGGCCGGGCTCCAAGTGGAGGTGCTGAAGCTGCTGATGGCCCGGCGGAGAGTGTAGAATGGAGGGGCTCTGTGGCCGTGCTCGCACCCACATAAGGAGCAGGAGGAGTGGTGCAGCCCCCGCAGGCTAGGAGCCGCAGCCGGCAGGCACGGAAGAGGAGTAAATTGAAGGAGGAGCACTACGGTGAGTCGGGGACCCTGCAGGGAGGCTTGTGGAGGAGCAGGCGGGTCCCCGGCCACCGGGAGGAGGAAGGAGCCAGCAGCGGAGCAGCTCCGGAAGCTACGAGGCCCCGGTCATCCTGAGACTCGGGGAGGAGCAGAGACTCGAGGCAGGGGCCGGAGCCCTGAGGCTGGCGGCGGCCCCGGTAGCTCTCAAGAGATTGAGCCCTGGTTGGGGCATCACTGGGGCTCAGTAACCCAGCAAAGCATTTCAAGGGACTTCAGAAGGCTGAGCCCCCGGGGGTGCTACGGGGGAGTAAGGACCCCGAGAAGAACAACAAGGACTTGGAAGGGGCAGGAGTGGAAGTCGGCGAGAAGGCACGGATCTACTGAGGCCCCTGCATAAGTAAATTGGTCGTGGGGAGGCACGTTGGTGACGGCCCTGTTCGGCAAGTGACTGGGGAGGAAGAGGAGGAGCTCACCCCGCAGGCAGGGGATCACACTGATGGCCACACGAAATAAAGCGAAAAGCAGAAAATCAGTGCAGCATTCTCGGGCTTCACAGAGCACCCTCCACTCTTTGGGGTCAGCCCAGGATATGGGAGACGGTTCGGAGGGTAACAGCAAGGACTCGGAGGCTGTGCTGCAGATGCTGACTCCGGTCACCAGACAGGACTTCCTGGGCGAGATTCAAGCGCTCCAAACTAATTTGGCGAAGACATTCCAGGAGCAGTTCCAGCTTCTGCGTGCGTACTTGAACGAAGCCCTCGGGGAGATCAAGAGGGACCTAAAACAACTGGGTGAAAGAACAGATCTCCTGGAAAGCGGACTCTAAGACATGGAAAAGGACACTACTGCTAACAGTGAGGCTATAGAACTCCTTGATGTGGCAACCCAGAACCTGGAGATCCAAATGGAGGACATTGAAAATAGGTCCCGTAGGATCAACATCAGGGTGAAGCTGCTGCCAGAATCCGTCCCGGATAAGGAGTTAAAGCAGGAAATACAAGGAATTTTTGCTGAAATACTGGGGGAGGCAGGCCCGGACTGCATTGAACTGGATCGCGTCCACATAGTCGGGAGACTAACCAAGATGCCCGGCCAGAGACCGAGGGACGTCCTTGCCGCTTTTGCCAGATATGCCCAGAAGGAGGCGGTCCTCCAGCCAGCGAGGAAAAAGGAACCAATATTGTTCAAAGGGCAACAGATAGCCTTGTTTCAAGATTTGGCTAGCACCACCCTAATAAAGAGGAAACAGTTGGCTCCGGTGTTGAAGGTTTTAAATGAGCGCGGGGTACGCTACAAGTGGTCATTTCCATTTGGTTTCGTTTTTGACTGGGAAGGGCACCAGAAACGGATAACGTCGGTTCAGGAAGGAGCTAATTTGCTACGGATCAATCTGGATGAACTTCCCCTTCCACGGTTATCTAGAGAGGAGGGGAGGGAACTGGGTTGAGATATTACGGGAGATGCGGTAAGAGCAATCATACTGGCACTCCCCCGGGGCAAGGCCCCAGGTCCGGACGGCTACCCAGCGTCATTTTACAAAACTTACTCCCATCTATTAGTACCACACTTAACACAACTATTCAATATGTTCGGGTCCAGAGGTAGCATCATCCCCTAGATGGAAGAGGCTAAAATAACACTTGTACATAAAGCAGGCAAAGATCCCGAAGATTGCACTTCATATCGTCCCATAGCCCTCATAAACACGGAGGCAATAACTTACACTAAAATATTGGTGAAGCGGCTGGAGAAGTACTTACCCGTGCTGGTCCATCAGGACCAGACAGGGTTTGTGGAGGGAGGCAGACAGCTGACAATATTAGACGGGTGGCCTATATGGTCGAGAAAATACGGAAGACAGCCACCCCAGAGATCCTCCTAGTGCCAGACGCTGAAAAAGCGTTTGATCGGGTGGAGTGGTCGTTTCTGTTTCAAGTCATGGAAAAGATGGGCCTAGGGCCAGATTTTATTAACATGGTCAAGGCAAATTACAAGGACCTCAGATCTCGGGTCCTAGTGAATGGAGAAACATCACAGCAAATTAGGCTCCGACGGGGGACGAAACAGGGGGCCCCCTGTCCCCCCTGCTTTACGCTATATATTTGGAACCCCTTCTATTGGCAATAAGGGAGACGGAGAAGATCCAGGGCATCCCATTCGGGGGATATCAGCATAAAGTGGCAGCATTCGCTGATGATATGTTGCTCATGCTGACGCAACCGAAGGAATCCATCAGGGCGAGCAAAGAAGTGCTGACCAAATTCGGGGAGGTATAGGGGCTGCGGTGAACTGGCAGAAGTCGGAACTGATGAATCTGTCACTGAAGGAGATTGAGGCGAGGGAATTGAGGGCGACCTCACGGTTTAAGTGGAGCCCGAGTGGGTTACGATACTTGGGGATTAGGATAACCCCTTCTCTGGATGGTTGGTATGGTGCGAACTACCCCCCTTTGCTAATGGCAATTATGAAAGACCTGAGGAGGTGGAGCACCCTTAGGATCTCCTGGCTAGGGAGGGGGGCAGTCCTAAAAATGGTAATTCTTCCCCGAGTACTCTTATCTATTCCAGGCGATCCCTCTTTCCATCCCGGCGAGCTTTTTTACAGCATTGGACCAGGCGGTTAAAGATTTTATTTGGGAGGGCAAGAGGCCGCGCTTGTCCTGGTGACTTCTGCTGACATCCAAAGGGCGTGGTGGCCTGGCTATTCCGGTCTTCAGACGATATCACAAGGCTGCCCTTTTACGGGTGATTAGGGAATGGTTTGAGGTTGACTACGAAAAACATTGGGTAAAAATGGATAGAGCGGTTGCCAGACACAACCTGGGAGAGGTATAATGGTTCCCGCGAAGGATGAGGCCATCCCACATTTATCTGAGTGCCATAACACGGGGAATGGTGGACACCTGGGACAGGGCAGTGGAGAGGCGGGGGATCTCGTCCTTTCCATCCCCGTTTACGCCCATCTTCAATAATGGGGATTTTACGCCAGGGTTGGAGAAGGGGGCATTTCGGGCGTGGGAGGGGGGGACTGTAGGACGCTGAGGGATATGTTTCATAACCAAAAGGTGAAAACTTTAGAGGAATGTAAACAGGAATTTCGGGTGGGGGAGGGGGAAAGGCACAGGTACTTTCAGATTCGACACTGGGTTATGTCGGCTGAGGTCAGGAAGCCAGCTACGCGTGACCTAACACAATTCGAATGGTTCCTCCTAACCCATGAAGGCACCATGGGCTTAATCGCGTATCTATACAGACTCTTAGAGAGCACGGGCCCGGCAGTCACATGGCCGTATATGAGGGGGTGGGAGCAGCAACCGGGGGCTGGAATGGAAAGGGAAGATTGGGAGAGGCTTTGGAGGACAATTCCAAAGGTAGTTAAAGTGACCCAACTACAGGAAGCATGGTACAAATATATTTATGGCTGGCACTATACCCTGGCCCGTCTGCACGCAATGTACCCGACAACTTCAGGGGACTGCTGGAGAGGTTGCGGAGAAGTGGGTACGGCTGCTCATGTATGGTGTGATTGCCCTCATATTAGACCTTTTTGGCGCATAACTGCGGGTGCCCAGTCCCAGATCCTTGGGATGGGGAGCAGTCAGGACCCCCGGGAGACCCTTCTGGGGAAAACAGTAGCAGGTGGTGAAGGGGAAAGGAAAGGGAGTTTTAAGGCGAGAGTGGTTTTCACTTTAGCAGCGATGGGTCTGATTGCGGCGAATTGGAAGAGCTCAACGATTCCTACGAAGCAGGACTGGCTCAGGAAAATGTGGGACATTGTTTAATTGGAATGGGCTACATATGCGGCCGATAATAACTTGGGGAGTTTCTCAGCTGATTGGGGTGAGACGTTGGATTACCTGAAAGGGGAGTTTAGGGAACAATGGTGTCCCCAAAGACTAAAGTTGCTGGATATTCATGGTTAAAGGGTTGACAAAGACACTAAAGGAAAGGAAGGACCTTCTGGCACTATGACCGACGTTGGGGAGGGGAGAGGGGGTTGGGTTGGGGTTGTGGATTTTCCCTTTTTGTTGCCTTGTTTACAAGTTGAAATCAATAAAAAGAAGTTTAAAAAAATGCACACACACATTTTAGAATCCTTCCTTCACATCTCGGACTACGGTCCTCCAAAGGGCGTTCATCCCCACAGCCCTTTGAGGCCATGCCAATGCCAGCTGGTGCTATGCAAATGCCATATAACATAACATCCTGGACAAAATCCTGGACCAAATAAAATCTATCCTGAAAAATCCAATATTATATTACACAGTCATTCTAAACACTCAACCCTCTTTTGGCCCACATTAATGGACCTAAAACCACACTCTGGCATACTGGAACACTCACGCCTTTTGGCTAGCCATCACTCTTTCTGGACAAAAGGGTGGCTTGGAGGCTGGGCGAATAACATAAGCCCATGGAAAGAGGTCACCTGCTTTCCTGCACCTCATAAAAAGAGGATCCTAGCCTTCTGGATTCAGCCATGATGTCAGAGCCACCCTACCCTCACCCTTGGAAATGGCCTTTTCCAGCAATGCACACTTAGGGACCAGTCCACTACATTGTTAATGCCGGGGTTTGCATGGATTCTTCCACCTCAGGCCTTCATTTAGATGACCCAGTCTTCTGATCATGTGGAACTCACCCAGACCTAGCTCTGCTTCACAGAGAGGATAAAGACAGACCATATACACATACAAAAAAGATACTGTGTTGTGACAATAGAAAGGATACGTAGGAAAAGACAAAATACACACAGAAAACCATACTGACTAGAGGTCTGGGCTCTATATTTACAAATAGCACTGCAATGGAACATGTCTGGCCCAGTCACAGCTGCCCCACCCCACGATAAACAATGCAAAAAAGCAGAGGCCTTGCTAGGGGGGGATGAGGGGGCTTTAGCCCCAGGTCTTTTGGTTGTAGTCCCAGATAGAAGCGCAGGGGTTACAACCAAAAGGCTAGCTAGCCCAAGTCCCAACAGCCCCGACATTAGCTTAGCCCCAAATCTTTTCCAGACCTAGCAACACTCCTGGCAGAAAGGAACAGGCTCACACACAACACCCCTGCCCTTCCCCGTGTCTCTGTGTGTGAATTTTGCGATGGAGAAATGCGCATTTTATTTTTTCCCCCCCAAAAAAAAGTATCAGCGAGCTGAAAGAGTAAAACCACCATGAGGCCAACAAACACGTTGTTTTACAAGTATAGAGGTAGAGTCAAGTACCCCTGCCAAAAGCTCTGCCCCCATGATGCCTATACGTCGGGAGCTGGAAATTGCAACACATGCAGTACCAGTTAGGATGCCTGTACCACAGAAAATCATGGAAAAAAGGTATCCATTAAGAAAACCTTATATGCATTCACAAAGAAATAATTGCCTTTTGGACAAAGTCCCAGAAGAAGTGTGAAAATGAGTGAAAGAGGAGACTGGTGACATCATGCGGAGCAGATGATGGCGCACCTGCAAAAGATGCACAAGGCAGGTGAACATAGACGTTCTGAAAGCTCTGGAGAGGAGGTGGTAAAGATGAACAACATTTTGGGCTTCAGTTGAAGATGCTCATGCTACAGAAACAAGGAAGAATATGTAAATCAGTTTTCACTTGTACAGACACAGTAACGCGAGTAGGCAAATTGATCTTAGTTTTGTGGCAATGCACCAATGCATAATACATAGGAATGTATAGAACCTGTGTGCACTTTAAGCAAAACTGAAACCCAATGATTGGAAAGAGTTTTCAGTGTGGCGCAGTTGGAAAATAACTAAAGGCGATGGAGAAATACAAGAAAGGCTTGGCTGGCCCAGCACCAAGAGGACAAGGCCACCGTGAGCCTGAGTGTCCATTCAGTAGTCACATGAATGTGAGAAAGAAACAAACTTCTGTTTGAAATGGAATGGAAAACCACTGAAGGCGTCAAGAGTTCACCATTTAATAGAATTAAATGCTGCAAAACGCTTAAAAATGTGGACTCCCAGTCACATGGTCAGATCAAAATAGACATTGGGTCGAGCTACACCGAAACCAAGAAGATACTCCCTTTATTTCCCAGGCACAGAGAGCTTCTACAAGGCAAAGTTCAAAGCCTAATTGACTGGCAGACTGCAAGAGTGATGATAGATGTGGGGCTAATTGGAAGGGGAGGCATGATCACGCCGACCTTCCATGCACCTGGTATGGTAGCCTGCGTGCTGCTAGCTTGTGGAATATTCCAGAAGGGTGCAAAGGTGCTAAACTAATGGTAGAGGGCCATGTATCAAAGAGCCCTATATTTTGTATAACCAATGAAGTGTTGAGTATTAGGATGACACGAAAGATGATTTGCACTAGGGCTGGGCTTAGTTGCCCACCTAACAGTAGAAACCCAATCACTTCCCCCGTCAGTATGGAGCGTGTACTTAGATGTCCCCTGTAATCCTATCACATCCCCAAGTAGGTTTTTGTAGTTTGCTATGTAGTGTGATGTCATGTATGATGAATTTTGATTATAAAAGTTGTGTTTTTTATGAGATGCGCTGAGAGAAATCGAGCAGACGTCCGTTGAAACTCCGTGTTTTAGACAATTGCAAATAAAATAGCATTGAGTTTTGCCAACTTCCTGAGTCAGTTTGATTATTGATGTTTGAGTAACTTCTGCATCCCCATTCATCTCAAAGTATTGCTAGCTCGTCTTAAAGGGCCCTAGGTCTATGGGTTCACTTGGTAGCAGAGAGATGATGGTTTGAGACCCAGTAGGCTTTTAAGGGTCTCGGAAATATCGGATGTCCTCCGCCATTTAGCTGGAGGACCGCAAGGCTTCCTGTGGATCGCGGCCACAACAAAATCTTGCAAGAAAACAAAGCAGGTGGGACGGGTCCCTCTTTCACAAAATTCCCCTCCCGGTTTCTACAGGCAGCTGAGCGGACCAAAGGCTAAGGTGGCCGGTTGAGGAGGAGACAATCCCGAGGATCCGGAGCTGAAAAGCAGTAGATTAAGCGAGCTGGCAAACCATAACGGTGTATTAAATGGGGAAAGTGATCATGGGGAAAGAGTAACAGAGGGCTGTGGAAGGGTATTTGAGGTAATGACGAAGAGCGTCAAGTAGAAGTATTCACTTGTGGACGAGGAGCGATCTATAAAGATAAGCCCAGAATCCTACATGCAAGGACGTCTAGAAGGAATTTGTCTTAAAACCAGAGCGGGTGAAACTAGGCTGCGCACAAATAGATTTGTGAGAGAAGACAATTCACAGTCCAATCGCAGTCATTATTAGGGGCGAGAGAATCCACAAGAAGCGTTGGCGGAAATATGTGGGCCGGACAGTCTGTCTGTGTAATTGTATATATTATATGTGATAAAGAAATGATGAAATGTCGAAGAGCGACAACCCATAGAGTGTGGTAAAAGGCTAAGAGTAGATTATTTATTGTGTTATTTTTCTGATAAAGTATTTTCTGTGTAAAACAACGGTAAGTATTGACAGTCAATTGTGACTTGTCATGATGGAAGATGTTACTCCCCTCATGCACCTGTGCAAACAGCTGGCAAAACATGCACCAAAGCTTAACCAATACAGTGCAGAATGGGTTAAGGGCAGGGCAGATAAGATGTTCATGCCATGGCCACAACGGGGATCATTGGCAAAAGCAGTTTTGCAACACATGACCACATACCTGCATGCATCGAACACGGGAAAGAAGTTAGGAAAAAGGTTAGCTAGTTAAGAGCTTTGGAAGATGTACCAGGAGGAAAGGGGGAACCTGCCTCCTGAAGACTGGATGCTTATCCAGTGTAAAGAGGGGGGTGACAAGCCTTCTGCTCCCAATTCCGCACCTGAAGAAAATTATGACAGTACAAAAGATGAAGGAGTATATCCATTAAGAGAGCTTAAGGTAGCGGCAGGATATAGTAATCCGACGCATGAGCCGCCTGTGTGTAGTAGTGATGAAAGTCCAGAAAAGACTCCGGAAAGAAATGTGATCTCTAAAGTCTGACGGGACAAAGAGAGACGTGAACAACCGGCTTTGACTCTAGATATAGAATGGGAAATAAAGAGATGGAAAGCAGAAAAAGATAAAGCTGACGAGATAGTGTTCATACAGAACAAATGGACGGGCAGTCAGATATTGCTCAAACTTCAAGACGAGCAAGATAAAAAAGACAGGGAACGAGAGAAATGATTAAGAGAAGACAAGGCTAAAAAGAAGAGTAGACAGGCAACAGCAACTGTATCAGGAAGAGCAGGTAAGAATGGAAGAAAGGGCAGAAAAACTAAGAAAATATGATGACAGGCAGAGAGCAATCGAAGAACGAGACAGGCTAGAAAAGTAGAGAGAAGAAAAGGAAGAACAGAAACTGAGAGAGAAAAGAATGAATGCAAAGACGAAGAGACGAAGAGGTGTGTAGGGCAAATGAGAAGAGAGACGCTAAGAGACAGGTGGAAGAGAGGGTTAGAGATGGATCCAAGAACCGAAAAGCATTTGATGAGGAGATGGAATGAAATAGAGGACAGAGAGTATGCAACATTGATCCTATTGAAAAAGAGCTAATGTAACCAAATCCAGTAGTAGCATGGGAGGATATAGAGGAGGTGTTCCCATTGCAAGAACCGATGCCAGTGCCCTCCAGGGTAAACCTGGAGGAGGATTTTGAGATAGGAGATAAAATTGACAAGGTGTATCGAGAGATGACGACAAAAGGTGAATTAAAAAATAAAGGGAAAGATGATCGATTTGAGATTTCCCACTCACGAGGTAAGGAAGGAAGCTTGTTTAGTTTCGAACACAGAGCTTTGTCTTTGGACGGGCTGACTCTAAACAGAGACGAGAAAGAGGACAGCCAGACGAGTTGGGGACAAGACAATTCAGACAAAGACAGGGAAACATTCGGTGGGGAGGAGGGAGCTGGTGCATGCAGTTACGAAGGATGGTTTTCGACAGATAAAGAAGCTAGATGATTGGATCTGGACCTGCCTAAGCTGAGGGCGCCAGAATTTATAGCGCAGCCAGATCGACCCAAAGGGCGATCCAATAGTATAAGGGGGGATTTGCCACCATAAGTGAGCAGCCTAATGTCATTGCCAGGAAGAAGTCGATAGGGAACCATTGTCCCTTCTATGGATAGGCAGACGAACGATGGAAGCCGATTGCGATTTTGGGATTTCACAGTTTCCCTTGTTAGATAAAGGATGGGCCAGACTGCAGCATATTCCGTGGCCCCAAATGAACAAGGATAATATAAGAGCCAAACTCCTGAGTTTGACTTTGGGTGCCGGAAAATGGATCTATGAATTAGGAAAAATTACAGGGGGAAACACGTTGGCTATAGGGGGGCATTGAGGGTCTTCTAGCAGCTATCCTTGAAGAGAGGTCTGATGACATTTGGACGAAAGCAGGGCATGCAAGTGTCACAGCACAGAAGACAACACATGACGGCGCTCCATTCAATAATTGTAGAGCAGCAGTCTGGAAAGCACTCATAGTACAATATCCGCGTTCAGAGGAGTGGTTCAGCTGAGTGGTGCTGTCACGCTGTGGTGCTGCTCCCTGGCACTTTTCTACAGGAGTCCGTGTGCTTTTCCTGGAACGTTGCTGCCTTCGTACTGCCTTGGCCCGCCTCTCCTGGCTCCGCCTCCTAGTTGCAGCTGACTCCTTATCTTCATCACGCGTACACGTTTAGCGCGCGCGTTCAGAGGAGTGGTTCAGCTGAGTGGTGCTGTCTCGCTGTGGTGCTGCTACCTGGCGCTTTTCTACAGGAGTCCGTGCGCTTTTCCTGGAACGTTGCTGCCTTCGTGCTGCCTTGGGTAGGCGTGCCGCTTCCAGCGGCTCCTTTGCAAGATTTGCAAGACTCTATTTGGCGTATTGCCAAGGACTGATATTGTGTTTTCTTTGGTTTGTTTCCAGCCCGCCTCTCCTGGCTCCGCCTCCTAGTTACAGGTGACTCCTTATCTTCATCACGTGTGCGCGTTCAGCGCTCGTTCAGAGGAGTGGTTCAGCTGAGTGGTTCTGTCTCGCTGTCTAGCTTTCGAGCTTTCAGCGAGGCATTATTTTGGGAGTTTTGGTTTTACGAATTGCTTCTGCTGCTGTTTGTGTATAGCGAGGTTTTGTGTGTTTCCTCTGTTTGCCGAGTGGGCTACAGATTGAACCACTATGCAGGCCAGACTGCCAACATTGACTATGGGGATGCCCCCAGCTCTCCAACCTGGGGGCTCCAATCCTTCTTGCAATTTTTTGTTAGATAATGCACAACAATTAAAAAAAAAAAACAGCCAGCACTATCACGCTGTTCTACGCCGGTTTTGAGCAGTGGTCGTAATGGCAGCAAAGTTTGTTTTAGAGGTCCATCATTGCCCGATATTCAGCCTTTTTGTAAAGAAACTACTTTGGCCCCCTTGCGTGATAATTTGCGAGTTCCCTTAGCTTCACAAGCCACATTTTCGCCTTGTTTAACTTCAAAGGATAGATTCCCTCTACCCTACACCAAAGTGGCTACTGAAGCGCGGGGCCAAACTCCTATTCCTCTAAATCCTTCGATTTGTGGTAGTCTTGTGTCCTGTATTTCCTTGTCCGACAGCATGTTACTCCACAGCTTACAGCTTTCTTCTGCGGCAGTGACTGAAGCCGCATCGGCTGCCTATGTGCCTGCTGAAGCTGCAGTTATTAATTTGGATTTGAATCCATCAGGCTTTTCCCAACAACTTTTGCCTGAGAAATCCTCTCTAAACTTGTCACGCTCTCCAGTCATGTTTTCAGACATCGATCTCAACTGTTCTGAAATTGAAGCTTCATACCTTGCACCGACACCACGACGTAGCGCAGCACCACTAGGTCCTTCTGGCAAAGTGGATGCGGAAGCTGCGACCAATAATATGGTCAATCTCACTTTATCTGCCATGCATGTCGGACTACAAACGTTATCCAAACTTTTTGATTCAGTGATTAACAATATGTGTGATCACTCTCAAAAGTTGGATAAGATTTTAGCCTGGCAAGAGCATGCTACTTCACTGTTACAACAAGCACATTCTCCTGTACCTGGGCTAATTGATGCAAGTGATCGCCCTCTGGCTCTTACAGCATCATTAGGTATTCAAACCTCGTTTGAGGTACAATTAGTAACATGTTCTAACCAAGTCCATCCCTCGCTGGCATCCCTTTCTTTATTACCTGCAGTGCCACTCATTGAAGGCATCATTTTGGATAACACAGCCACAGCGCCTGCTCTTTCAACTATCTCAGTTGCCCCCCCACCCAATACTGGCGTTTTAGCTCCCCCAAGTGTTCCTTACACTATTTTCACTCCAATTGCCTCGTGTGCTGGCCCCTCAACCCTTGCAAAGTCTCAGTGTAAAAAATCCAAAAACCTTCCAGCCACAAAAAAAGATAACTCTTCAAAAACGAAAAGCTTCTTTCGTCAACTTCATCTTCCTAAAAAGGTGCTCTTATTGCTTCCTCTGCTGTGGCAAAGAAATATCACCAAATGTCTATAGTACGTATTCCAGCATCCAATGCTGAGGGTTCCTCCATCATTCCTCCCCATGCTCCGCTTGACACTTTGGTAGAAATGGTAACTGAAATGGGCAATACCTCCCAACCCTCCACAGTGCCTTCCAAAGGGCCTCCCACAGGCGTTAGTGACACTATCTTGCCTGTGGATTTCCATCGGCAGGAAATTCGTCATGCTGTTGATGCTTACATGTCTGGCCATGTTCACCTTGGCCAAAAATGATCTCTTCCTATTCAGTCATCCTTAACTAAATGCCCTTTAAGTACAACCCACCTGTCATCACCAACAACGGCCTCCATAACGGCTCCTGCCGCCGGCTCACTTGTTCGCCCTCTCAAAGGGCCTTCCACAGGCGTTAGTGACACTATCTTGCCTGTGGACTTCCATCGGCAGGAAATTCGTCATGCTGTTGATGCTTACATGTCTGGCCATGCTCACCTTGGCCAAAAATTATTTCTTCCTATTCAGTCATCCTTAACTAAATGCCCCTTGAGCACAACCCACCTGCCACCACCAACAACGGCCTCCATAACGGCCCCTGCCGCCGGCTCTCTTGCTCGCCCTCCCATGATAGTTGCCGAGCCCCTGCTTCCCTCAGACTTACAAGCACCCGCTGGCTTTTCCAGACGTTCGCTGTTAGCGGAAATTGCCCCGGAACTGCTTGAATTACTGCAAGCTGTCTGTCAAAAGGAGTCCAAACCATCTGTCATAAATGCCCCAGTTTCTTCGGCGTTGAGTAAAGGATCCTCGGTCTCCAGGCCTACTCCTAAGCGTCCAGCCAATTTTTGCCTACAATTAAAATGCAGGCCACTTCCGTGTCCTCAATATGTCTTAAATCGCGGTTCAATCTTGAGCATTTTTTCTGATGTTCCTGCTCTAGAAGACATTAACTCACTCGACATAGCTTTAGTTGACTTTTTTGACAAGCATAACATGCACTCGGTTCGATTATGGGTGCAATCACGAGTCATTCAGAATGCAATATGGGCAGCACGGAGACAACTATGTGATTTGGGCTTTGAGATTTCTTTGGAAGCGGCTGATGACCCCTCTCCTCTCCAACAGCAGTTGTCAAGTAAGTCAGCTCTCCATCTTAACCATAGACCCCACACTCAGGAGTTGAGAGGTCCACGTTCTGCTCTTGATCCACTTGCCCAGCACTAACTAGTCCAAGTTGTGGAGCCTAGTTATTTCACTGTTATTAGCTGGAATACAAGGGGACATTTGCAGTTACTGAACAATGATTCCAGCTTTTTGTCAAAATATAAATTAATTTTATTGCAGGAAACATGGCTTACTGTTGATCCTATTTGGGATGCCCATGATGTACTCACCATAGTGGCTCATCAAGGTCATAGTGGCCGTCCCTTTGGTGGGTTATTGACCGCAATCCAAGCTGATAGTAACTCTAGTCTCTTTCCTTGGGCGTCCCCTAATGCTTTCATCCAAATGTCGAGATTGATATTGTCATCAACATCATATGCCATTATTAACATCTATTGGAATCCGGTGGGGATCACGGACGAATGCTTCCTTAAAGCCCTGAGTGATATGCTGTCTCTAACTTTATTGGATGGTTCTGTTCACAAATTATTAATTGCGGGATATTTTAATCTGGACTGCGTTCACTCCAACAGTAGAACCAATTCATCTCGCATTAAAAAATGGGAACAATTTGCCAAACACCATAGTCTCAATAGGCTTAATGGAGCATTTTCTTCCGATATCCTTCCAGTTTCAACCTGGTCTAGGGGCTCTTCTGCATCTATTATTGATTATATGTACACAAATGTCATCTTATTTTGTGATGTGTTGGATTTTGAAATTGTGCACTCGGATTTGAGTGATCATAAGCAAGTAACTGCTGTCTTGCAATATTGTGATAATTCCATTTTGCGCAGAGATAATATTGCTAAGTGTCAATTTAAGGTCAATAACGCGGGTAATAAACTCTGATGGACGGAGCAAGCCCTAGTCTCCCTTCATGGTTGTTTGTCTCATGCAGTTAGGTTGCCAGTGTTAAATTCCACTACTTCAAGTGTCTGCTACTCTGACATGCTTCATCTTTTTCAGCCTCTTGGGTCTAGTTCCCTGTCTAAGCGTACATACTCTATTCCACCTTTACATGTTTTTGACAGGGAAACTAGAGATCGCAAGCGCCTCTTTCATCAGCAGAAAAGAGCAGCATTGAAACTTCCCATCAACATTCAGCACAAGCATCTTATTAATCTCAAAACTAAATACAAAAATTGGGTCAGAGCAAGGCGTGCCAAATTTTATCACCTCGATAGCCAACTTCTATTGGCTGCAGTTCAGAGCAAAAATATTGCTAGAGTGTGGTCCCATCTTAACCAAGCTACAACTGGATCGCAAGTTCTTGCACAAGCCAATGAAGTCTCCGAATTTGCTAGGATTGCCTATTTTTCTGATTTATACAAAGTGCCTGATGGCAGTATCGCCCTAGCTTCCACTTATGCCCTGAATACCTTTCACCTAGACTTTGATGTAGATGATATTTTAATGTTCATCAAAAAAGCTAGTCGATCAGGTGCTTGCGGTCCGGATGGCTTGTCTAATAACATGTTTAAAGCCCACCCAGAAGTTTGGGGGCGCATTTTGTTTTCTATCTTCACCCTCATCATGAAATCACAAAAACTGCCCCCAACCTGGACCCATTCAATCGTCGTCCCCATTTACAAAAAGGGGAACAGGAAAGATCCGTGCAGCTATCGGCCGATAGCGCTATTAGATGCCCCTGGGAAGATTTTCTCTCGACTGATTCTGAGAGACTTTCAAAAGTGGACGTCAGAAGTCCACCTCAATGATCCATTTCAATCAGGCTTTGTGGCAGGTTTAGGCACCACTCCCAATATAATCACTCTCAACATGCTTCTCTCTGATCATGCGGCCCGTAAACAGACCTTATGGCTTTCGTTGACTTTAAGGTTGCATTCGATTCAATTGATCGTAACCTACTCTATCATAAATCGGTCAATCGGAAATGCCCACCATCTTTGGTATCGAATAGTACTCCTTCACTCTAACACCTTTATGCAAGTTCGCCTTAATTTAGGTGGGGACTTGACTGCAAAATTCCAGACGTTCAGAGGGTTGAAGCAGGGGTGTATTTTAGCTTCCTCAATCTTCAATTTTTTCATACACGACTTGGGCCTTAATCTAAGCAAGATTTTAAGTGACCCTCCCTGTTTGGGCTTGCACAGAATTCCTTATCTGTTCTATGCTGATGATTTGATCCTCATTTCAAAAACTCATTCTGGTCTCCAAAAATTATTGGATGGCCTAGAGTCATATGTGGATCTAAATCATCTACAAATCAATACATCCAAAACTCAAATAATGATTTGCAAAAGTCATTCAGGCACCAAAAACAAACCCTTCAGTTGGCGACTACATAATGTCTCTCTAGCACAGGTACCCAGTTACAAATATTTGGGCACTATAGTGGCCGATACGCCCACAACTCTTGAGCTTGATTTAGCAACCACTGGCAAATTACGATCTCTAGTCACCCAAGCAAAGATTCTTATGGGCAAATTTGGCAAGTTCACTGTTAGACATGTATTAACATTCTATCTCCAGAAGGTGCTCCCGGTTTTGACCTTTGGATCTGAAGCACTCTCCCCCAGACCCATTGAGTGGTGGGATAAATTGGAATCATCCTTCTGGAAACAGGTTTTGCATTTGCCTGTGTGCACTCCTTTGCCTCTAGTTCGTTTTGAATTGGGATCTCTTTCCACGGCTTCCTTTGTCATCTGGAAGTACTGTGCTTTTTTTCGGAAGTGTCTCTTGTCCTTGAACCGTTTAGATATCCTGGGAAAGGTGGCAAGTCATCTACTTATGCGAAATGAGACATTCTCGAGGAAATGGTGCGTGTTCGTTATCAATGCATTGTCTGACGCATCTGTGGATTTAGACTTGCTCTTATCAAATGAAAATCGAGCCAAAAAGAAAATATATCATCATGATTGGATTACAACCCAAAATAAATGTTTAACTTATAAGGACTTCGATCGCACTTTATTTGGCCATAAGCGACTCAGAGTAATGGGCGATTATTTGGCCAAATTTCCTTGCTCAAAGACTCGCCAGAAATTTCTTCGTTTTCGTTTAAATCTCTGGCCAACTCTAGATGTTCTGGCCCGAAGGAAGCAAATTGGAGAGGCTGAGAATCGGTGCCGATTTTGTAAGAATGTTAACCAAAAAGAAACATTAGAACATTGTTTGGTGCATTGCCCAAATTTGGTCTTCATTCGGGTAAAATGTTTTGGGAAGTTTTTTGAAGAGCAAAATGTTAACATACAAAAAAACATGTAGCAATGCATTTTCTCATCCGTCTCATTGGGTGTTAAGATAGCAACTGTACAGTTTTTGGATGCAATTTTTTCTGACCTACATCTTTAAGTTTTTTGATTCTTTATTTATTTTCTTGTCTTATTAATGCTGAATTTTAATGTTCTAATTTTTGCTTGCCACGTGTCGTATTTGTATTTTTCTTTCATTTAACTGTAAAAAAAAAAAAAGATTTTAATGACTGTAATTTACTGTTCTTGACATTTTGTATATTGAAAGGTTGATTTTATCAACCATAAAATTAAAAAGAATTAAAAAAAACCAATATCCTGATACGTCAGATATAGGTGCTATAATGGCACGTACGATGCAGGAAGGGGAAGATACACTTGCTTACATTCAAAATTTTTAAGAGCAGTGGTCTTTGGAAACTCAAGAGCCATGGGGAAAATCGATACCTGTATTGTATCATATTTTATGTCCGGGGTTGCCAGACCAGGTACAGAGACAGCCCAAGAAGCTGGTGGGTATGGAAGTGAAACCATGGCCAGAAATACAGCTGACCATCGCACATCATTGCCGATTGTTGAAAGAGAACAATTGAAAGGGAGAGGATGCTAGGAAGCTAAGTCAGTGCAGAAGAAACTGTCGAAGTATGCTATAGAAGGGGCAATGCTGACTAGTGGAGAAGGGACAGAATCACAGCAAGTATCAGGTATGCCGCAGATGAATACCAAAGGCAGGTTGATTCTGGAGGGAACAGCTTTATACCGAGAGACAGTGGAGGATTCCGCGGAAGACAAGGCTTTCAAAATAATCAGGGAAACTCTCAGAGTAATCAAGGAAGTTTTCAAAATAACCAAGGCGGTACTCAAGGCATGCAGAATGGGCAGGTTAGAAGATTCCCTCCTGTATGTTGGACATGTGGAATGAGAGGGCACATCGCGCAAACATGTGGGAGTCAAGGGTATGTACATAATGGGAAATTCTCAATAGGAGGGGGGACAGCTTATCCTCCAGCATATAGCCCACAAAGCAGGGACGGATTCACCCAAGATCAGACAGTGTATCAAACATGGGCATCACCAGCACAGGAGGCTTTACAACAACAGCATGCACCATTGAATCCGCTGCAAGGGCACTCACAGCACGCACCCATGCAGATACAGCTGAGAGCAAAGACAGGACAGGTGTTGACTCCTAGGTTAGGGGGTGTCACCATCACGGGTGGAAATCCTTTCACAGGTACAAGAATAATTATGTACCCACAATAGGACAGCTCATTGGGTGACTAATGTGGTCAGTACAATCTGTGATGCCTAATCCTCAAGAGGAACCAAGGGTTGACTTCACGATAGGAGGCAAATCCTTTTCTTTTTTAGTAGACACTGGGGCAACTCGCTCATGCATACGAGAGGGAACATTTTCATTATTGGGTAATGCCATGAATGCTCAAGGGTTCTCAGGAGCTACAAGTAGAGTTCCTTTTACTGAGAAATTGCCAGTCTCTATAGGAGAATGTGACATGTCTGTTCCATTGTTTTATTCTAAACAGACCTTGGTTAATATTCTGGGTAGAGATTTGATGACGGAGCTAAATATAACAATTTCCTTCACTGATGAAGGCATATTGTGTTCAACACCAGGAATACATTATTTAAACATGGGTGAATTTATCATAGCATTTACAAGACAAATAGCCGTGCGAGGAGCGCCACCAGAGCCAGAAGTCCTTCACTATGGGTTATGCATTTTGTCAACATGGCTACCGGGTTTAGAGGGCAAGGTTATGAGAATACCTGATGATTTCTTGATCAGGCCACAGATTCCCATGGACAAAGGGGGGGACAGATTTTCCCCTTAGAGTTACAGGCAGGTGAAGTGCGAGGAGAGTTGGCCATGCTTGAAGGGTTTGATGATGACGGTAGACCATAGAGAAGAGTGATTGCTATTGGGGAAGGGTATAGATTGACTCACATCACTGACAAGGATATGTTTAGAGACGACCCGAAGTAGTGTTTGTGATGAGCATTACATATTGAATCAGGACAGAGACAAGAGATCCCACAGAAAATGATGATAGTGCGGCAGTGTCCCACATTTTTTGATGAAGGTATGGAAAAAGTGCCAACTTCTTTATGGACTACTGGCCCTTATGATGTAGGCCTATTAAAAGTGGTGGGAGAAGTCAAGCTTAAGATGAAGCCATGAGCAGTTTTACTTCGAGCAAGACACTACCCCATGTACCGAGAGGCAGATGAGGTAATTTTTAAACTATGTCAGCCATGATGGATCAAGGCATCTTAGTGATGTCAGAGTCACCATGCAGTACCGCAGTGTACTCTATCAAAACTTCAAAGTGGGGGTTGTGGTGTTTAATTCAGGACATGAGGCTGATTAACCAGATTGTAGAGGCAGAGTTTACTCTAGTTCCAAATTCGGCGATGATTCTATGTAGTATCCCGGTTGAGGCGCGATATTGCACAGTGATTGACTTGAAAAATACATTTTTCAAAATCCCTTTACATAAGGATTCTCAAGATCTAACATCATTTACGTTTCGTCAGACAAAGCTGAAAAGCACAAGATTTCCCCACGGGTATTGTGAGTCTCCATCGATTTTCAATAGGGCCCTGCAGATGGACCTAAGCAATATTGATTTGCTAAATGTCGTGCTGCAAAATAACACAAAGCTTTGGCATATTACAATGGGATTTTGGACCCAGTAACGAGGGGCCACTTCCCTTGCGAACAATCTTTGGCAGCCGCCGCATTCGCTATTGAGTAGTCTGCAACCATTGTAAATGGGGTTTTCCATGACATCATTTGTTGAGCATGCTTTGTTTGCTGTTTTGGAGAAACCTAAAGGTACACTAATGTCTCAAAGAGCTTCTGCTTATGTGGTGGTCATTTCAAACCCAGTGATCAAAATAGTTAGGTGCAAAATTGTGAACCCTGCCATGTTTGTGGCTGAACCACTGGCAGAGGATGAACAAGTACATGATTGCTCGAATTATGAGGAATTCTATGATGACATCCCAAGAGTAAAAGAAAATGCTCTAGCAGCAGGCGAGATTCTCTTTATTGGCAGTTCATCAAGGATCGATGAAACTGATGGAGAAAGGCATTCAGGTGCCGCTGTAGTGAAGCACAAGGCTAATGGGGAATATGAAGAAATGGCGAGTGCAAGACTACCGTCTCACTTTTCAGCACAGGCTGCAGAATTAGTGGCACTGATTGTCGCACTTGAGAAACATGCAGACCAGGAAGTAATGGTGTACAGTGACTCTGCCTACGTGACGTCGACTGTAAAAATGAGGGGCTACCTGCGAGCGGACGGCTCTCCAGTGCAACACACTGCTTTATTGGACAGACTTCTTAAGGCACTACAACTCCCAGTAGCCATTGCAATAGTTAAGTGCGCAGCACACACTAAATGAACAGACTTTATCTCAAGCAGGAATCAAGCCATGGGCGAAGACGCAAAAAGGCACAAAGGGTTGCATATTCATCTGACATGACACACCTGATGTGAAAGAGAAATTGTCGTGATGATGGTTGTAAATGAAAGTTTTAATCACTGCTCTAGGGCCCAATTGATGGAAGTTCAGGGTGAAGCCCCACAGGAAGAGAAAAACCTGTGGACACGAAAGGCGTGTTCTTTATCTCTTTCAGGGACACTGTGGCAACAAGACAGCACTGGTAAACCATTGATATATGTAGCCTTATTAAGGGTGACGTTAGAACAGCTACACTGCCCTGCGGATGTCACTAGGGAGGGCCTTGCAGCAACTATTGCAGAGGATTGGTTCTGTAACGCTTACCTCCAAAACTCTGCAGGAGCACCTTTTCGGGATGTCGGTCTAACCTTCTTCTTAGTTTGCATTGCTCTCTCCCTGACTCACTCTCCCTCTGGTTGATCAAGTTCTGTCACCCTTAATCTAAGAAAAACACAATAGGTTCCTTAATATGCCTTTTCTATAACAGTAACTACTAGGATTCTTATTCTTTAACGCTCCTGATCTTTACCTTTCATTAGTTAATGGTGGGCTCTCCATCCTGCATCTGTGCAGGGGCGCTTGTTCTGAAGAGTGGAGATTGTTGAGGGGGATAAGGTAATTTTCTGTAATGTGTGACCAGTGTAAGGGTACGGTAGAATGAGGAAGCACTAGAATGACCCCGGGAAGGTATGCTGTACAACACGGGATGAATGAGGGACAATGTAGAAATGCTTTACATTCAAGGACTTGAATAACAATTCCCCCCTTTTAAGGATTCCTTGCTAAAAGCACACAAGTCATGAATCCTATATCTTTTTTCCCAAGAAACCAACAATGTGAGAGTGTTCTGTGAGGAAGTGCCAATAACTGTGCAATCCCTATGACAGAAACTCTACAATACTTTTATGCGCACTCGCCAGACAACTAGTAACAACTGGCGAACCGTACCTCAAAATAGAACCCCAGAGTTAGAAAACTGCGCAACACACCTTCAAGAGAAAAAATACCCCAACGGTGCGCTCGCCAACAAACTAACACTACAATACTTGCGGTGAGTGACTGCTGACAGGAATGATGTCGGACACTCGATTCCGCTGACAGGAACGGACGAGTGAAAATGTTTGTGTGAAAACTACGGGTTTGCAACCGAGGGAATAACTAGAACTACAGAAGGGGAAACTGTGAAGTAACACTGGAAATTTGGGTTCTGAAGAATGTTGCTGAATATTCTGTTGACAGGAGCTGACGCAGCGATAAGCGTACACTGCGAAAGGCAGATGACGCGAAGCGCGGAGTTGGAAAGGGGAGGGGCTTAAATATGCTGTGAGTGTGAACCACTAGACCTTCACTGCCACTTCCCATAAACCCCACTAGGAGCCACGTTGGGTGATAAGGAAATGTCTCATTCTGCACAGCTTGGGCATGATTCTTTCTTACCCACTGACCAAGCACGGTAAGCAACGGTCCAAGAATGTCTAGGGACCAATCTAAGGGCATGACCCGTGATCATGACAGGTTCGTACCGAACCTGTTAGAACATGTTGCTTTTTATGTAGTAAATTGCATCGTATGTCAAAAGTTTACTGCTGGACACACGCTGCGAACAGTCAGAGCAGTAATTCCTCGACCAAATGGTCCTTTTCAGCATTTGCATATTGACTATGTTGACATGCTGCAAGTTTGTAATGGATATAGGTATATGATAGTGGTGGTGAGACCCTTCTCTAGGTTAGAACAGCTACACTACCCTGCGGATGTCACTAGGGAGGGCCTTGCAGCAACTATTGCAGAGGATTGGTTCTGTAACGCTTACCTCCAAAACTCTGCAGGAGCACCTTTTCGGGATGTCGGTCTAACCTTCTTCTTAGTTTGCATTGCTCTCTCCCTGACTCACTCTCCCTCTGGTTGATCAAGTTCTGTCACCATTAATCTAAGAAAAACACAATAGGTTCCTTAATATGCCTTTTCTATAACAGTAACTACTAGGATTCTTATTCTTTAACGCTCCTGATCTTTACCTTTCATTAGTTAATGGTGGGCTCTCCATCCTGCATCTGTGCAGGGGCGCTTGTTCTGAAGAGTGGAGATTGTTGAGGGGGATAAGGTAATTTTCTGTAATGTGTGACCAGTGTAAGGGTACGGTAGAATGAGGAAGCACTAGAATGACCCCGGGAAGGTATGCTGTACAACACGGGATGAATGAAGGACAATGTAGAAATGCTTTACATTCAAGGACTTGAATAACAATTCCCCCCTTTTAAGGATTCCTTGCTAAAAGCGCACGAGTCATGAACCCTATATCTTTTTTCCTAAGAAACCAACAATGTGAGAGAGTTCTGTGAGGAAGTGCCAATAACTGTGCAATCCCTATGACAGAAACTCTACAATAATTTTATGCGCACTCGCCAGACAACTAGTAACAACTGGCGAACCGTACCTCAAAATAGAACCCCAGAGTTAGAAAACTGCGCAACACACCTTCAAGAGAAAAAATACCCCAACGGTGCACGCGCCAACAAACTAACACTACAATACATGCGGTGAGTGACTGCTGACAGGAATGATGTCGGACACTCGATTCCGCTGACAGGAACGGACGATTGAAAATGTTCGTGTGAAAGCTACGGGTTTACAACTGAAGGAATAACTAGAACTACAGAAGGGGAAACTGTGAAGTAACACTAGAAATTCGGGTTCTAAGAATGTTGCTGAAGATTCTGTTGACAGGAGCTGACGCTGCAATAAACGTACACTGTGAAAAGCAGACGACGTGAAGCGCAGAGTTGGAAAGGGGAGGGGCTTAAATATGCTGTGAGTGTGAACCACTAGATCTTCACTGCCACTTCCCATAAACCCCACTAGGAGCCATGTTGGGTGATGAGGAAATGTCTCATTCTGCACAGCTTGGGCATGATTCTTTCTTACCCACTGACCAAGCATGGTAAGCAATGGCCCAAGAATGTTTAGGGGCCAATCTAGGGGCATGACCCATGATCATGACAGTATTCCCCCCCAAAACCCCTCCTAAAACAGAATTCCCCTTTTTGGGTTTGCATGGGTTATTTCGATGATAGGCCCTTATCAATCTAGGTGCATGCACATTCTCTTGGGGCTCCCGTGTTCTATGCTGAGGACCAAACCCCTTCCAATCCACCAAATAAAATAGCTTCCTGTGCACCACCTAGAGTCCAAAATTGCCTTAACTTCATACTCTAAATGGTCAGTCTCTACTTCCACAGGAGCTGGTGCCTCTGGAATTCGGGTTTCTGGACTCACTGGTTTCAACAAGGACACATGAAATACAGGGTGGATCTTCATCTTCTTGGGAAGTGTCAATTTCATAGCCACTGGATTAATTACTCTTTCAATGGTGAAGGGTCCCAGAAACCTTGGAAGGAATTTTCGTGACCCCTTCAATGCTAAGTTCTTGGTAGCAAGCCACACCAAATCTCCCACTTTATATTCCAGAGTGTCGCTTCGTTTACGGTCAGCAAATTTCTTCTGGGCATCTTTTGTGACAGACAATTGTTCTCGTGCTTTAACAAGGGCTGTGGCAATTTTCTCATGCAGGGATTTTACTGCTGGCATCTCCAAAGATTCAGGAGGATCATAAACTGACGTCCTGGGATGCTGGCCATGTAAGGTAAAAAATGAACTTAATCCTGTCGAGGCATGTACAGAGTTATTGTAGTCGTATTCAGCTACCCACAGGACAGTTAACCAGGTATCTTCAGACTGATGTAACATGCATCGGAGATACTGTTCCAAAGTTTGATTTGTTCTCTCCGTTTGTCCATCAGTTTGGGGATGGTGACTGGTGGACAAGCGTACCTCAACCATGGCCAACTCACAGCATTTCTTCCAGAATTTGGAAACAAACTGGCTTCCTCGATCAGAAACTACTATCGAAGGGAACCCATGTAATCTTACTATGTTCTTCAAAAATGTTCTAGCCAGATCCGATGCTGTAGGTAATCCTTTTAATGCCACAAAATGCACCATCTTTGAAAAAAGATCCACCACCACCAGTATGGTATCATACCCTTCACATTTGGGTAGATCGGTGATGAAATCCATTGAGAGAGTATTCCTGGGCGCAGGTGGCACACTCAAAGGTTGCAAAAGGCCAGCTGGTTTCCTCTTTTGACTTTGATCTTGAGCACAATTTCCACAGGTTCGTGGGAATTGGACTACATCCTTTCGCCAAGTAGGCCACCAATACGATCTCTTCACCTTTTCCATGGTTTTGGTGACTCCAGGATGACCCTCCAACAAGGCTCCATGGTAGTTTTAAATCACTTGAGCTTGCAGCCTCGGCGTGGGCAAATACAAGCGTTTTTGATAGAATGGTAGACCATCCAGTATACAGAAATTTTCACCTTTAGATTCCCATTCCTGCAATTCAGCTGAGGTGATGTTGTTTTTCACTTCTTCTTTAAGTTCCTCAAATGACAAATCTGTTGGACGCATGACTCCAAGCACCTTTTCCCCAGAAATGATCTCCACTGGAATGGGGGGCACATAAGCTTCTTCTCCTTTCCCAATACGAGATAGGGCATCAGCCTTCCCATTTAGCACACCCGGCCTGAAAGTGATGACGAAGTCATACTCTGCAAAAAAGAGAGCCCATCGCAACTGACGTGAGGATGGAGCCTTTGCAGAGTGTAGATATCGCAGGTTGCGATGGTCAGTGAAAATGGTTACTGTGTGTCTTGCCCCAAGTAGGTGATGTCTCCATTCTTTGAGTGCACATTTTATTGCCAGCAACTCCTTCTCTGTGATGGTATAATTGAGTTCTGCAGATGAAAACTTCTTAGACCGAAATGCCACTGGATGCAACTCTTGGGAATCTGGATTGCGCTGTGATAATACTGCCCCCATGACCACATTCGATGCATCTGTTTCAACCACAAACGGAAGATCCGGCCGTGGATGCTGGAGAACTGGGGCAGCTGTAAATCTTTCTTTTCATCTTTGCAAGGCCTCATCTGCCTCTTTGGTCCACTCAAATGTTCTGTTCTTTCTGAGCAAGGACGTGATCGGATGCACCAATCGGGAAAAATCAGACACGAACAACCGATAAAAATGTGCAAATCCCAAGAAACTTCGAATTCCTTTGACAGACATGGGTGCAGGCCAGGTGAGAATTGCATCAACCTTTCTATTGTCCATCTTGACTCCTTGTGCTGACAAAATGAACCCCAAGAATTCAACTTCAGGAACATGAAAGTGACATTTCTCCAACTTTACATACAGAGAGTTTTCTTTTAGTCTTTGAAGAACAGAGGTTACATGCCTTACATGTTCCAACAGGTTGGCAGAAAAGATTAAAATATCATCTACATAAACTACCACGCAAATGTCTAGCAGATCCCTGAAAATGTCATTCATGAAGGATTGAAAAGCTGCTGGAGCATTACAGAGCCCAAAAGGCATTACTTGGTATTCAAAAAGTCTGTATCGTGTCCGAAAGACAGTTTTCCACTCTTCTCCCTCCTTGATGCAAATTAGATGGTATGCACCTCTGAGGTCTAACTTCGTGAAGATTTGTGCCTGTTTAACTTGGTCCAACAATGTTGAGATGAGTAGAAGAGGATAGCGATTTTTTACAGTGATTTGATTTAATGCTCTGTAATCTATGCACGTTCTTAATTCCCTTTCTTTTTTGGGCACGAAAAATAGAGGTGATGCTGCTGGAGATTTAGAAGGTTTGATAAAACCATTGGCCAGATACTGATCCAAAAAAGATTTCAAATGGACATTTTCCTTTTCTGTCAGTGCTTATATTCTACTACACGGAAGCTGAGCCCCTGGAGTTAGATCTATTTGGCAATCATAGGGTCTGTGAGGGGGCCATACTTCAGCTTGTCTTTCTTCTTGGAAAACATCTTGAAATTTCCGGTATTCATGTGGCAGTGGACCTATAAGACCTAAGATGTTTTCCGTAGGCCATTCATGTTGCATTTTCTCCACTGAACCTTCCTTAAAACTGCATGAATTCTGACAGTCAGAATCGAAAACGCCAAGGTTCGGGTTTGCCAATTGATTAATGGGTTATGCTTTTCCAACCACAGTATTCCCAATATAATCTGGAACTGTGGAGCTCGAATCAAATCAAAAGAGATCCTCTCTCTCTGTCCTTCTGGCAGAGCATAATAAGGTTGTTAGTGCACTGTCTGTCATGCCTGCGCCATGGGAGAATACATTGGCGATCAATATGGACTAATTGTTATTCATTTATCTGCGGAAAACTCTTGGATCAACCGCTATTCACTTCTTGGACCTTATTTCCCATTTGCGAGACTTTGGTGCTTTTCTATTTTTCCCAACAAACTACACTCACCACAATGCACTTGGCTATAACTATCTATTCCTGGCTATTCCTATTTGTCATCATCGGAACTACAATCCCCAGAAGCCCTAGGGATCAGCTCTGCTTCCACCAGCTCAGGAACAGAGAGGGAGGAGGCAGATTGTATGCAGGTGTGCTGATCCAGGTGCAACCAATTAGCCTGCCTCTGTGCTGGGCAGGGCGGTATAAAAGCTGCTGCCTGCAGGAGCTCAGTCTCTTGCATTAAGAGTCCTTCCAGCACCTTTTTGCTTCGAGCTACGGATCTTTGTATGCGGTTCCTCCTTACTCCTGCTTTGGATCCAGTGCCCTGCCGGGCTCTCTGCATTGCAGCCGATCATGCGCCTCTGCTTTCCAGCCTCCGCCTTTGCCCTTCCGGGCTCCTGCCTTGCAGCCGATTACGCTCAGCTGCTACCTTCCGCCTTTGTCTTCCAGGCTCCTGCCTTGCAGCCGATCATGCTCCGCTGCCTTCAACCTACAGCCTTCGTCCGCTGGGATTCCTGTCTTGCAGCCTGCTACACCCTGCTGCCTACAGCCCTAGCCTTTTGGGCACCCTGCCTCACAGCCCTGCTTCTCTGGGCTTACTCCTTGCTGCCCGGTCCTTCTGGCTCCTTGCCGCGCAGCCTGCTTCTCTCCGCTGCCAACAGCCCTTGTCCTCTGGGATTTCTAGCTTGCAGCCGATCACACTCCGCTGCTTGCTACCTACAGCCTTTGTCCGCTGGGTTCTCAGCCTAGCAGCCCTCTACAGTCCTCTGCAGCCTTCTACAGTCAGCGGCCCTGCTCCCATGGGCTCACTCCTTGCTGCCCGGCCCTTCTGGGCTCCTTGCCGTGCAGCCTGCTTTACTCTGCTGCCCTAAGCCCTTTCCCTCTGGGCTCCCTTCCTTACAGCTCTGCTCCTTTGGGGTTGCTCATTGCTTTCCTGCTCCTCTGAGCTCTCCACCTTGTACCCTACCATCCTCTGCTATCCACAACAGTTTACCTACATTATTTACTTTCAGTTATTGCAGTCCCCCTGTTTCCTGACTGCTGCCCCCTTGCTTTCTTCCTTGTTTTCAACCCTCTGTTCTTTATCCCTATCCAATCCTGTTATACGGCTTTCCCTTCATTTCCTTCTGCTAGTTTGCTTATCGACTTCCTTTTTCCAGGATTTGTCTGTTAGTGTCTTCTCTTGTACTGTTTGTAGACCCCTTTGTACAGAGCTTGTCTGTTGGTTTCCGTCAGGCAACCTCTGCCCCTTCTCTTGTCTCGTTTCTGCGTTACAGACACTCATAGCTGTTGTTCCAAGCCATGAGCAAACAGCGTGGGCCTCTGTTATAGCAAACTGTGCAGAAGGCTAGAGTTTTTCCTAAGGTCCGTGGAATACTCTTTTCCTATATCTGCATACACCCCAAGAGGGAATCCATTCTGTTGTACCTTATTTCCTTGCTACACTTGCCTACTCTTCGTTCTCTTTACTTTCAGCTGTGTGTGTACTTATCTGTCCACCTTACTTCGGCACAACCACCCAAACCCTTCCTGGGTGTCCTGTGCCACTCTTGACAGAGTGCCATCCGTGACAAAATGCAAGAGCAAAACATTTCTTGTTCCATAGGCAGGAAAGGCACACACAGACCAAGGATGCTTTCCTTTCGGTTTAAGAAACCTTTGCAAAAATCTATAGTTTCCCTAAAGATAGCAAACAAGAACCTTAGTCTAAAGAACAGTCTCGCCTTAGTAAACAAGGATTTACAAGCACGGTACTACACTCACTGGCTTGCTGACCCTTCTTCCATGTATAACTATTATGACATTTGCGACTATGATCCGCAGTCCTTATCTGTTGAAGAGCTACAGCAAGATAATGAATTCTTACAGATCTTGTTAGCCCAAACAGTGAAAAACACTCCTGCGTCTTCTGACAATTCTTATAACACTGGTACAGCCAAGGATACAGCACTCATTGTGGGAGACTCTAAACCAGAGTACGTTGTTGCTAGAGTGATATGTTCAAGATCAGCTTGGCAAGCTCCCCAGACTGCTGGAAACCCTCATTTGACAGGACAAGGCATTCAGTATCCTGAGGTTAGTGCACCTGGTCCTGGGTACAAAAGACCAATACTGACCATCGGTTGTCTTAATGCTTCCCCAGTACCTACTAACCACAATAACCTTAAGGTCAGTCTTCCTATTGCTACAACCACATTTTCTGCTACACCAGATTTTGAAGCTTTAGATCAGGCTAATGGAACATACCTGCTTCAAGAACAACTGCTACGCCTTAAAAGACAGACCGAAGATCTCTATGATGACTTTGTTTATTTACATAGTAAAAATTTAATGAAGGGACACAATATTCCAGACCTTCTGACACTATGTCCTACACCCGATATTCTGTCTTTAGAGATCGACATGATAAGGCCTGGAATTGCCACGCAGAAAAGGATACAGACTTGGAACAAGCAGATGAAAGACCTACATTTAGCATATGGATCCCTTTTAAAGTCTGACAAAGCTCTTTCACTTTCCAGCCACAGTAACTCAGGTTGTTGTACAGACAGTAAAGAATTAACTCCTTCGGTGGGCCAAATCACTCACACTGCCATTACACCACAAGACAAATGTAATCTTCTGATTAGAGATCCTTCTGAGTCAAAGGATTGTTCCGCTCCTACCCCTGACAACTGTCCTTTACTCACACTTACAGCCTCTTCTGAAGTGATCAAATCAGAAATGTACTCTGCTTCTAAGGGTTTTTGTACACCAGACCACGATTCAGATTCTGAACAATACCCAGTACCTGTCTGGAATCCCGCCTTTCCATCAGTCAATATCCCAGACCCACCTAGCAATCTGAGCACACCAGACTTTGAAGATCAGCCTTCAGAACGCCTACCCTTTCCTGACCCCACATCTGTCATACTACCTTTTACTGTATCTGCTAGCCCAATCTCTGCTGATCCTCCTGCTTATACTTCTAAATCTGCTACTGTTGCAGCATCTCACCTCACTCTTTCTGCAGTAGAAGCACCCCCTTCCTCTCTGCCTGCAAGGACAGAACCTGTTGCTAAGTCAGATAACAACTTGTCTTTTAGGACTACTGCTCCGGTTGTTCCTGCTGGTGCCTCTGCAGCACTAAAACTACCAGACTCTACTCTATCAGTCTCAGATACGTCACTGCCCGCTGGTTCTTCGATGGCACCCACACTCCCAGTTGCTACAGCATCGGAACTATCTTCAGCCATTCATGATCTCACTGCTGTGGTGGCTTCTGAACTTCCTACAAATCATGGAGAACCCGCCACTGTGACTCCTGAATTTTCTGCGGCTAATCTTGATTTTGCCATTGCTGCTTCTGATGCTTTGGAAAACCTTCCTAGAGCAACCAACTCTGCTGTATCTCTGGCTCCACCTTTCAACACCTTACTGTTGCCTTTCAAAGCAAGATTTGCCATGGAGCCTGCAGCAGTCTTTCACAGTTCCTCTGTCCATAAACACACTGTTGGGTTTTGTGCTCTAAAGACTTTGTCTTTTCTGAATTCTACCTCAAAGGTTCAGAACATTGCTACTGTCTCCGTCCCTCAAGACTCCCACCTTGCAACCTTAAACAGTTTTTGGTGCTTCATGATGTGCCTTTTTGGTATGACAGACATTCTTCTTGTAGGTCGGTCTTCAGGGGGCCTGGAGAGGGGAATACTCTCATGCCTGCGCCATGGGCGCATACATTGGCGATCAATATGGACTAATTGTTATTCATTTATCTGCAGAAAACACTTGGATCAACCGCTATTCACTTCTTGGACCTTATTTCCCATTTGCAAGACTTTGGTGCTTTTCTATTTTTCCCAACAAACTACACTCACCACAATGCACTTGGCTATAACTATCTATTCCTGGCTATTCCTATTTGTCCTCATCGGAACTACAATCCCCAGAAGCCCTAGGGATCAGCTCTGCTTCCACCAACTCAGGAACAGAGAGGGAGGAGGCAGATTGTATGCAGGTGTGCTGATCCAGGTGCAACCAATTAGCCTGCCTCTGTGCTGGGCAGGGCGGTATAAAAGCTGCTGCCTTCAGGAGCTCAGTCTCTTGCATTAAGAGTCCTTCCAGCACCTTTTTGCTTCGAGCTACGGATCTTTGTATGCGGTTCCTCCTTACTCCTGCTTTGGATCCAGTGCCCTGCCGGGCTCTCTGAATTGGAGCCGATCACGCTCTGCTGCTTTCCAGCCTCTGCCTTTGCCCTTCCGGGCTCCTGCCTTGCAGCTGATCGTGCTCAGCTGCTACCTTCCGCCTTTGTCTTCCAGGCTCCTGCCTTGCAGCTGATCACGATCTGCTGCCTTCAACCTACAGTCTTCGTCCGCTGGGCTTCCTGTCTTGCAGCCTGCTACACCCTGCTGCCTACAGCACTAGCCTTTTGGGCACCCTGACTCACAGCCCTGCTTCTCTGGGCTTACCCCTTGCTGCCCGGTCCTTCTGGCTCCTTGCCGCGCAGCCTGCTTCTCTCCGCTGCCAACAGCCCTTGTCCTCTGGGCTTCCTACCTTGCAGCCAATCACGCTCCGCTGCTTGCTACCTACAGTCTTTGTCCGCTGGGTTCTCAGCCTAGCAGCCCTCTACAGTCCTCTGCAGCCTTCTACAGTCAGCGGCCCTGTTCCCATGGGCTCACTCCTTGCTGCCCGGCCCTTCTGGGCTCCTTGCCGTGCAGCCTGCTTTACTCCGCTGCCCTGAGCGCTTTCCCTCTGGGCTACCTTCCTTACAGCCCTGCTCCTTTGGGCTTGCTCATTGCTTTCCTGCTCCTCTGAGCTCTCAACCTTGTACCCTACCGTCCTCTGCTATCCACAACAGTTTACCTACATTATTTACTTTCAGTTATTGCAATCCCCCTGTTTCCTGACTGCTGCTCCCTTGCTTTCTTTTTTGTTTTCAACCCTCTGTTCTTTATCCCTATCCAATCCTGTTATACGGCTTTCCCTTCATTTCCTTCTGCTAGTTTGCTTATCGACTTCCTTTTTCCTGGATTTGTCTGTTAGTGTCTTCTCTTGTACTGTTTGTAGACCCCTTTGTACAGAGCTTGTCTGTTGGTTTCCGTCAGGCAACCTCTGCCCCTTCTCTTGTCTCGTTTCTGCGTTACAGACACCCGTAGCTGTTGTCCCAAGCCATGAGCAAACAGCGTGGGCCTCTGTTATAGCAAACTGTGCAGAAGGCTAGAGTTTTTCCTAAGGTCCGTGGAATACTATTTTCCTATATCTGCATACACCCCAAGAGGGAATCCATTCTGTTGTACCTTATTTCCTTGCTATACTTGCCTACTCTTTGTTCTCTTTACTTTCAGCTGTGTGTGTACTTATCTGTCCACCTTACTTCGGCACAACCACCCAAACCCTTCCTGGGTGTCCTGTGCCACTCTTAACAGAGTGCCATCCGTGACACTGTGTTACAGGGCCCGACACTAATGGAGTGCCATCTACTCCGGATACATTTTCGGCAACTAACTTGTCCTTTAAAGAAAATCCCAATTTGCTAGCCAGGTGAATATCCATGTAATTGCCAATTGCCCCACAGTCAATATGAGCATTCAATTCATGACTTTTAGTGGCAATCTCATGACTAAAAAGGATGATCGGAAACACAAAGTGTGAGGTCACTGAAACCCTATCTATGCTCGACAAGCTGACCTCTAAACTTGTCGGGCACTGGAGTTTTCCGAAATTTGGTCCTTCTTGTTCTGGTTAACTCCTCCTAACGGTTTCCTTGCCGGTTTCATAGGGCAGTCCTTTAAGAAGTGACCCGCTTTACCACAGTATAAACATAACTGTAGTTGGAGTCTCTTCTCTCTCTCTGCCTGAGAAATTGGGCCTCTAATTCCACCCAACTGCATGGGTTCTGGATGGGTTTCAGGTCGCAATCTTGTGACTGATTCCCTTGGGCGAACCAAAAACGCTCGATTGTCTTGGCTAGCACGATCGATCCTCCGATCTTGTAACCGAAGGTCTAACTGAATGGTCAAATCAATGAAGTCAGTGATATTTTCAGGCGGGTTCACCACTTGAGCCAAAACGTCCTTCAGCTCACTGCGCAACCCTCGATGAAATAATGTTGTTCTCTTTTCCGTTGGCCAATTCGTTTCGGCCACCAACCTATTAAAGGTTGCCATATATGCCAACAATTCTTGTTTGCCTTGTTTCAAAGACAGCAACTCATTGTCCAGCGCCTGTCCTTGAGTGTGTCGAGCGAAAAGCTTTTCTAACTCTCGTTGAAAGTCATGAAAATTACGCAACACTGGATCGTCTCTGTTCACAAGGGGTATTGTCCAATCGGCCGCATAGCCACCCAAGTAAGACAACACAAAGGCCACCTTGGATTGGTCTAAGGGAAACACTCCCGGTCTGCACAAAAAATGTAGCCTGCATTGATTCAAAAATACTGCAAATTTCTTTGGGTCTCCTGTAAAATGCTCTGGAGGAGCCAAGGGAATATTTCCAGGAACCACCACTTGAACTGGGATCTGGGGTGCTGCAGGAGCGGAAGCTTGAGGATTACTTGATGCTAGCGGAACCTGTCCTGCTGGAGCCTGTAACAGTTGGCGAGCCAGCTCTTCAGTCCGATCCTTGTTCACCACTAGCTCCCTTCTAAGAGCACTGGTCTCAGACCTAGCTGCGTGTACCTCAGCCCTTAATTCCCCTAAAAGTTGTGTTAACTGATCCATCTCTGTAGTTTCCATGATGCCCGAGTAGAGTGTGTTTCAGTACGGCTTCGCGTTCTGTAATGATTACCTCCAAAACTCTGCAGGAGCACCTTTTCGGGATGTCGGTCTAACCTTCTTCTTAGTTTGCGTTGCTCTCTACCTGACTCACTCTCCCTCTGGTTGATCAAGTTCTGTCACCCTTAATCTAAGAAAAACACAATGGGTTCCTTAATATGCCTTTTCTATAACAGTAACTACTAGGATTCTTATTCTTTAACTCTCTTGATCTTTACCTTTAATTAGTTAATGGTGGGCTCTCCATCCTGCATCTGTGCAGGGGCGCTTGTTCTGAAGAGTGGAGATTGTTGAGGGGGATAAGGTAATTTTCTGTAATGTGTGACCAGTGTAAGGGTACGGTAGAATGAGGAAGCACTAGAATGACCCTGGGAAGGTATGCTGTACAACACGGGATGAATGAGGGACAATGTAGAAATGCTTTACATTCAAGGACTTGAATAACAATTCCCCCCTTTTAAGGATTCCTTGCTAAAAGCACACGAGTCATGAACCCTATATCTTTTTTCCCAAGAAACCAACAATGTGAGAGTGTTCTGTGAGGAAGTGCCAATAACTGTGCAATCCCTATGACAGAAACTCTACAATAATTTTATGAGCACTCGCCAGACAACTAGTAACAACTGGCGAACCGTACCTCAAAATAGAACCCCATAGTTAGAAAACTGCGCAACACACCTTCAAGAGAAAAAATACCCCAATGGTGCGCTCGCCAACAAACTAACACTACAATACTTGCGGTGATTGACTGCTGACAGGAATGATGTCGGACACTCGATTCCGCTGACAGGAACGGACGAGTGAAAATGTTTGTGTGAAAGCTACGGGTTTACAAACGAGGGAATAACTAGAACTACAGAAGGGGAAACTGTGAAGTAACACTAGAAATTTGGGTTCTGAAGAATGTTGCTGAATATTCTGTTGAGAGGAGCTGACACAGCGATAAGCGTACACTGCGAAAAGCAGATGACGCGAAGCGCGGAGTTGGAAAGGGGAGGGGCTTAAATATGCTGTGAGTGTGAACCACTAGACCTTCACTGCCACTTCCCATAAACCCCACTAGGAGCCATGTTGGGGGATGAGGAAATGTTTCATTCTGCACAGCTTGGGCATGATTCTTTCTTACCCACTGACCAAGCACGGTAAGCAACGGTCCAAGAATGTCTAGGAGCCAATCTAGGGGCATGACCCATGATCATGACAGGTTCGTACCGAACCTGTTAGAACATGTTGCTTTTTATGTAGTAAATTGCATCGTATGTCAAAAGTTTACTGCTGGACACACGCTGCGAACAGTCAGAGCAGTAATTCCTCGACCAAATGGTCCTTTTCAGCATTTGCATATTGACTATGTTGACATGCTGCAAGTTTGTAATGGATATAAGTATATGATAGTGGTGGTGAGCCCCTTCTCTAGGTGAAAGGAAGCCGGTCCATGCACACACCCTGACACCACTTGTGCTGCAAAGTTTTTAGTCTGAGAAGTATTTACTAGATGGGAAATATGTGAGGTGCTGAGATCAGATAATGGCCCCCATTTTGTGAATGAGGTGTTTGAACAAATTAGTTTATTGCTTGGTATAAAGCACAAGTTTTCTTCTGCTTATCACCTGCAAGCAAACGGTGTATGTGAGAGACTCAACGGTTTTCTCAAAGAGAGAACAGCCAAATTAAAACTGACACTGAAAAAGGGGTGGCTGCGTTGCCTGCCCTTGCATTATATGCATTAAGAAATCAGCCTGGCTCAGACCACCACCTCACACCCCGTGAACTAGTTACAGGGAGGCGAATGAGAACGCCTCCAACTCCTCCATCGAGGACTAGGAGTGATGCCCAGACAACTGCAGAATTGTTAGGTGATGAACTACGTGCGTACTTACTGATGCCCACCCACTTAAAGGAGCTCTTATAAATGCTAGGTCTCTGGTTGCCCGTGCAACAGATATCTCTGACCTAATACTGGCAGATAACCTGGATTTCTTGGCCATCTCTGAATCATGGTTACATGATGCAGCAGGACCATTGCTCTTGCTAGCTGTCCCAGACGGCTATACAATATTCAGATAGGACAGAGATAACACATGAGGTGGAGGTATTGCCATTATATCTAAAACAAGCCTCGCTCTGAGACCTGCTCCCCCACAAACTATGCACTCCTGTGAAGTCCTCATGGTTAAACTCCCTATAATCAACTCCCAGACCCTCACCATCCACCTAATCTACAAACCTCTCGGCCCACTTGGAACGTTTGAGGAGGACATCTACACTCTACTCTCCGACAACCTGAAAACCACCACTCAGGTTGATGAACTAAGAGACAAAGGCAAAACAGCCCTCTTCCTACTGCTTGGCCTATCGCCCGCATTCGACCTCGTGAACCACAAGGTTTTATGCAGCCAACTGGACTCTGCGGCCCACTTCTCCACTGAGGCATTACCTGGATAGAATCATTCCTGAGTGGCAGAACCATGAGGGTCTTATCCACTTCAGCAGCGGCTGACCCTATTCCGATCACGTGCGGTGTCCCCCAGGGCTCGTGTATCTCCCCTACCTTATAGAATATATTTACCAAGCCCCTGTTCGATGATCTGGACCTTCTGGGTATCACCTACACTAACTATGCAGATGATACTCAGATTCTCCTCCCACTTTCTGGGGATTACGATAAGGATTTGGCGTTGGTGAATAGAGTGTATCTCATCATCCAGGCATGGATGGCCACCCACGGTCTATGACTGAATGATGACAAGACTGAGCTTATCATCCTGGTCACCCACATCAACCTTAAGAAACTAGGCCAGGAGTACTCATCCTTCACAATTGACGGTAACACCATCAAGGTGGCTAAGGAGGCAAAGACCCTTGGTTTCTACTTTGACTCCAGCCTCTCCTTCGACAAACAAGTGAAATCAATGGCCTCCGCCACTGCCTACACTTGTAAGATCATTAGGACTGGCAAACCCTTTTTGACAAATGACCATTGCATGATTCTGGCCAGAGCCCTAATACTCTCCAGGCTAGATTATTGCAACGCCCTCTACATCGGCGCCAATAAATCTATTATTCAGAGGATACAAATCCTCCAAAACAAGGCCATAAGAGCTGCACTTGGTGTGACCAGAAGATCGCACATTTCAGTGACTAGACGCCAAAACAATTGGCTATCGACCCATAATAAAATCCTATTAAATACTGCATAACTCACCCGCAAAGCACTAAACAATGCTGCCCCCAGCTATCTCACGGATAGACTACATAGGAGAACTTCCACCAGACCTTCGAGACTGGGTAATGCCAACTGCCTCACTATTCCCAGATTCAAGCTCACTAAGACAGGTGGTAGTAGCTTTCCTGGAAAAGCTGCCCAACTCTGGAACTCTCTGCCACACCCCCTTAGAGAAGATCAACCCTACCTAAATTTTAGACGCAATTACATTAACCTGCTCAAACCTACTGACCTGTAGGCTTGACTGCTTTGCTTTTTTACATTTCAGTAATCTATCTGTATATTCTTCAAAGTACTTCCTGGCACATGCCTGCTGTATATATGCTTATATTCTGTTTATTTCCTGTACACATGTTTCTTTCCTGCTTATTTCCTTTATCTCTATTTTTGTAACTTTGTAACCTAAGCCTTGCATTTTCGGTAACTGTTGCACCTTGATACCCTTGGATCTGGCGCGCATTAGAAATGAATAAACAAACAAACAAACAAATTTAAAATTTATGACTGCTAGTATCCCTGTCATTTCAGATCAGGTCAAGTGGACGGGGTGTCGGTCTCAGAACAGAGATGAAGACCACACAGCAACCACAATTCAAGAATTACCTGTACCTAGACTTTTCCTGGAGATCAAGTATTGATCAGAAACTTTACAAGAAAGTGGCACAAGCCTTGTTTCAACAGTCCTTTCATAGTTCCGGACATTACTCCATCAGCAGTTAAGGTCCAAGGGTGACGAGCTTGGATACACCAAGGTTATGTGAAAGTCTACGCTGAAGAGGCCGCATCACCCACAAACCATTTGGAAGCAAGTCAAGGTGAAGAGGTTCAGCACGTGCAGACTCGATCGATGATGAGGAAGAAGGACACAGAGACTGTCCAGTAGACAGATAAACAGGTACTGTTGGACTGTGCCTCCCCGAGACACTCTTTGTAGCTGCTAAGCAAGGAGTGAAAAAGCTATTTTTTCTTGAGCCACAGAAACTTTGCTGACATTGGAATGTGGAGTGCAAAATTAAAATAAAACATGCCAGATCTGGACTTTATGTTTGACGATTAGAGGAGGGAGAAGTTCCCCGATTCGTTTCTCACAGAATTTCTGTTTGGAGGCACCTATGGTTCTGTCCGATGCTGATTTACACAGACTACTTCTTGCTGTCTTCATATTTATACTCGGAACTTACCCTACTCTTGTTGGGAGGAGCACTAACATATGTTTTTTTCTCCAGGATCCTAAGAATGGCCGGGTTATTATACGCTGTCACGTTCCGCCCTTGGCGTCTGTGGAATACATGGAGATTGAACATTCCTGGACACTAGAACCGTGGTTAGCGGTCTAGTCTCCTTCCAATATGGCCGACGGATGTTTATAGGTATACGCTTCCGGGTACTTTCTTGCGTTGTATCCGTCTGGAAGCCCCTCCGTTTTGTCCGTTTCTTGGCTGCGTGTGCATTTGCTCTTAGTGTTCTATTTTTCAGTGCTTTCGTGTCTATCTATCGCTTTGTCCCTCATCCACTTCCTTTTCTGTTCTGTTACTAGATACTGCTTCTTGAATCCTTAGTGTTAGTTTTTTTACTTCATTGTGCCTCGTTTATATCTTCCCCGGTTAGCGTTTGCCTTTCCCTATCTATCCGCCTTTACTTCTAATCCTCCCGCAACTCTCTCTACGGTTCCCTATGTTTATTTCTCTATTATTCTTGGTGCCTCACTGTAACTTAATTTCTATACTTACGTACTTCGGTGCGCTTCTTCCTTAGACTTTCCGATTTCTTTTGTTTTTCTTTGGACTTGCCTTTTATTGGTGCCGATCTGTGACCCCACCCCTTCTGGGGGGGCTAGTATCGCGGTACGCTTGGGTTTCTTACTCGCTTCTTTCTAATTTTTGTTTAATACTTACCAGTTCTTCTTTCCTGTTTAGTGCTGGGTCACCATGTTCTTCTATGTATCTTCCGTACGTTTCTTTACTACGCCTTTCTTAGCTTATTTGTCTTTCTTGTTCTGATTCCTCTGTCCTCTCTGTGACGGTTCTTTTGAACCTATTCTGTCATTCATTCAGTGGATTCTTCCTATAATCCATTTTGGCCGCCCAACCTTTCCTTTCCCTTTTCTTTTGGGAATAAGAACTTGAATTACCTTGAATATCTGTTTTACCATCTATCCAGAATTCAAGAAGAACTTAACTTTAAGAAAAAGACTGTTCCATTCGATAAAGGATAAAACTCCATCCTACCCAGGTTTTTTTCTGCCATTGCAAGGCTTTTTCTCTGGAAGACTTTGGGAGCTTGCTCCTTGGGGGGCGCTTTGATCCTGCGCCCTAACAGGACAAGGTGGTCTCCGAGGGAGCTAGCCCCTATTTACACAAGAAGAAGGAGAAGAAGTCAAAAGAGCCCAAGAAGGAACGAAGAAAAAGGATCTCTGAAGGAAGGGCACAAGTACACCTCTGACGAATCAGGTGAGGAGAGGGAACGGGAGAGTACCTTTAATCGTGACAGTATACAACGCCCAAGGACTATGGCATCCCTGGAACAATTCCAGGAGCTGGCAAATGTCATTCAAGGTTTTCGCCTAGAGGTACAAACCCTTAAGGATCAGAACACTTTATTGACTCAACAAGTTGCCCTCAGAGAAGATATCAGAGGAGATCTTCCCCCATTGCCATTTCCTTTTGGCAAATATGACGCCAATCCAAAACAGCTTAAGGAATATTTGGACGCTTGCCAAATTTACTTCTCCTTTCGTCCCAAGACCTATACAACCGACAGATCCAAGGTGGGATTTTTTGTAGCTAACCTAGTTGGTAATGCCCTGTCTTGGGCTACACCTTTGATTACTAATGCTGATCCTTCTATGACTGATTACTCCCTATTCGTGCAGAATTTCAAGAGTCGTTTTGAGGTCCAGTTCTCTTCTTTTGAAGCGATGGTAGACATACGACAAGGGAACCAATAATTCAAATCATACATCTTGAACTTTCAACGTTTATCTTCTCAATCTGGGTGGCCTGACTCCACGCAGCAGACACATTTCCGAAGAGGTTTACACAGAGATTAAGGATGAGTTGGCTCAGATTCCTAGACAAAATAATTTCCAAGAACTAGCCTCTACAGCATTACAGATTGAATTCAGATGTCTTGAGCGAAGAAGGGAGAGGAAGAAAGGAAGGTACTATACTCTGTTCCCCGTCTCCTTACCAAACACCAAAGAACATTATCCTACTGAGGAACCTATGCAAATTGGAGCCATGAGAAGTCCTTTAACCCCCAAAGAAAGAAGAAGAAGAAGCAGAAGAAGAAGAAGAAGAGAGAAGGGTTTGTGCTCCTATTGTGGATCCGACAAGCATCAGATCAACTCATGTCCTGAGATTTCACGTAAGCGTCAGGGAAACTATCAACCCCGAACCTATGCAGGGGAGGTATCGGGGAGTTAGGCTCTACCACCTGCGATACCACAAAACCAGTAGAGGAAGAAGAAGACAATCACTTAATGGTTTTTACAGTGCAACTCTACATTTCTTCCACACAGACTTTTCAGACTCTAGCTATGTTGGACTGTGGAGCTGCGGGTAATTTTGTCGATATTACCTGGGCTGAATCTCATCATCTTGCACTTAAGGACAAAAAGAATCCAGTACCAGTGGAAGGGGTTGATGGAACTCCATTATCCTCTGGCCCTATTGTTCTAGAAACCTTGCCTATTCAAATGGAATTGGGAACTCACACCGAGACATTAACTTTTGATGTCATAAGGGCAGCACATTTTCCGGTATTTCTGGGCATGCCATGGCTAAGACATCATAACCCTAAGATTGACTGGAAGGCCAACACACTTCGGTTTGCAGCTACTTATTGTACTCAGTTTTGTTTGCAGACCAATAAGGAGATAACCCAGTCCAGCAAACAGGTGGGGTTTTCCAAGACCATAGTCTCTTCTATTCCCAAACACTAGCAAGAGTTTCAAGAAGTATTTGAAGACAGACTTCCGCGTCTCTTACTGCCGCATAGACCAGAAGATTGCTGCATGGACCTACAAGACGGGGCTCAGATTCCATTTGGGCGAATGTACCCTTTGTCAATACCTGAGAAGCAGGTTCTCAGGGAATACCTTGATGCCAATATGCAGAATGGTCTCATCTGAGAATCTCGATCTTCTGGTAGCGCATCCTTATTTTTTGTTTCCAAGAAGGGATCTTCAGAGTTGCGCCCATGTATTGATTACAGAGGTCTTAACAAATTGACGATCCGTGATTGTTACCCTATGCCCCTCATTTGGGATATTTTGGAAGCTGTTCGAGGAGCACGGTTTTTTACCAAAATGGATCTCTGTGGTGAGTATCATCTACTACGTATCAAGAGCGGAGATGAGTGGAAGACTACTTTCAGAACACCACTCGGTCTATTCGAATACTGTGTGATGCCCTTTGGGCTTGTAAATGCTCCAGCAGTTTTTCAAAGATTTGTTGACAAGATTTTCGCTGATCTTCTGTACCTTAATATGGTCATATATTTGGACAGATACAAATAGAGTCAAGGGGCTATCACCTCCTGTCTATACCCAAAAGTTCACAACACATAATTGACAGAAGTATTTAATTAGTAGGGAGTTATTCCTCAGTCTAAGTCCCTTTGCAATAACTTGTTTGCCCCGTGTCACTATTCTACATATGTGGTTGTCATATGAGCCCTAGGATTTGCTGCTGTGACGACTACAAATGGAATGTAGAGGACCTTTCCCTTTCCTCTTTCACTACTTTCCTATACTAAAAAGGTAAAGCGCACATACATTGGTGGTTGGTTTTGGCTTTAATATTCCCTCCTCCAATAATTGTGTCTTATCAATAAAAAATAAATAAAATATAATTTCGACAAACAACTGGTCGAATCATAACAAAAAACTGTAAGTGTCTCGTTTGTGGTTGCTGAATGGGACACTTAAATGCTCTCTATATATTCATTTATTTAGTTAATCAAGCCCTATTATCACACGTATAGTGGGTCTTGGAGTCAGGGTCTTAAACCCAAGACTAGAAGTCAACCAGTTTCAGAGGTCGCAGTTAGTTGCCGCTTTCTTCAGGACAGCTATGATCTTGATATAGTCTGCGCAAGATCTACAATTTCTTTACAATACTCCTTTGTAGGGATGTCTTGAGGAAATCATTGGGTTTCCAGACGGGCATGTAGGATACATTTCCAGGCCCTATAGGGTTAAAAAGACAGATGGGGCATCATCAGTCTCTAAAGTACTTGATCAAGGCAGGTAAGGCAATATTTTCGAACTCATATCCTTACCTGTAATTACCTAAATCTCATTATCAATGCATCTGTCCACAATCGGATGTGGGCTTCGTGTCCTAGTCTTGGATGTATTCCACGATCTCACTCAGGTAAGTAGCTATAATTAAATAGATAATGGATATACTTGTAGTCATGTCCATGTTTTGTTGTTAAATAAATCATATTGATAACTTTGGGGGCATTTCTTACCTTTACTGTGTAGTTGTGGTCAATCATTCACGTATCAGGATAATCTTCAATGGGTGTCTGGTAACCCTGGAAGATAAATCCCGGTGTCAAGGAGAGTTTGCTAATATATCTCATATCTAGGTATGGTCTAGGTATTTATGGTGAGTCTTCGAGGGGTCACTTATACTAGCCTGGTATCCAACTGTTGTTTATACTGTATTTGTACCTTATTACACTTATGAGCCATAGTTTACAGATTGCGGTGATTCAACAGTTCATTGCATTTAAAGAGTCACTTATACTAGCTTAGTATCCATCTGTTGTTTATACTGTATTCATTCCCTGTTACATTTATGAACCATAATTTACAGGTTACAGTAAAACAACAGTAATTCACCAATTCCATGCTTTCGTGAGGCGGTCAGTTAGCCTAACTATTCTCTATACTTGGCGCTCACGGCTCCCTGCAATTAGTTAGAGCTTACCTCCGATCTCACTGTTGTCGCGTTCGCGTTCATCTTCTAATTCTCGGTTGTGGAAGCCATCTTGTCAGACTTCCCTATTCATGATCATGTGCTAATATCACGTGATACTATTCGTTTCACGTGATACGTGATACTGTTCATTCAGCCGCATAACGTTTGTCTTTTTCATTTAATAATTGACTATTTCAAACTGGAAGCCGGATGTATTTATATTTTTGTTAATTTTACGTATCTCGACATTGCCAATCTCAGCAGGTTGGGCGCGGCTTATTCCCAGGTGCTCATTGGATTGATCATTTCCATTGCGCCGAGCTGCCGGTTCCCAAGGAGTTTTGGGAGTTGTAGTTCTACACTGCCTTGAAGTTGCATGGGAAAGTGAAGTGTCATGGGAAAGTGAAGTGTCTATTTCTCTTTCATTCCCCTCTATCTCGTTCTAGCCGACCTTGGCACCATGAGAAAAGGTTGCATCAATATTCTGGTTACCATATGCCATATCGGTTAACTCGAGGGTAATCATGATCACACCTTTTGTGACCTCATTCCATATCTGTCAAATTCTACATATGTAATTATCCTATGTATCTGTTGTCATTAATAGAATGCCGAAAGGAAAGTACAATAGCGTTTTCTGTTGTTTATCTTGCTGGAAACGGGCAATAGTAATAAAGTCCACTGTCTGGAGGCTCTGGGGCACTTGATTTCCTGATGTTATCCCTCTTGTATGTTATTCTACTTGTGGCCCACCATCCTGAGCTTGCTGTTTTAATCTTGTGAGTCCACTTGTATTACCACTCAATGTATTTAAACACAATTATAGCGCGTGTACGCAAGTCATTGACGGTACACTAGGTACAGTTTAAAGTCTACATTTTTTGTAAGACAATTTTTAGAAAAAGGTGACGTCCTGAATCCAAATGGAAGTGTGGTGCCAGAATTAAGATTAGCTCTGCCTGAATATGTCCAGCTAAAGTTACTGGGCAACAGCTTATAGTATTGGCAGTGCTACATCTGCAGTGACTACTCATTGTACTGCCAGAGCCTGCCAGCAAATTTCTTCATTTAGGCCAATTTTGTGGCTTTGTAATCGGAAGATCCACATCTGTTCTCTCTTCAGTAAGAGTGCTGATATATTGCCACCTCTTCTAGGTATTAATACTTTTTCCTGTATTGTCCATGCCAGATTGTTTTCTGAATTACCCATTGTGATGTAATGTTCTACAAGTGGGGCTGTGCGTCTTTTTGTCCTGATGTTGGATCTGTGTTCACAGATCCGTGTTTTAATGGCCCTGGTTGTCATCCCAATGTATCTTTTATTGCATGGGCATTGGATCTGGTAAACTACATTGGTAGTGTTACAATTCGTGAGATTCCGCTGTTCCCATGGATACTCCCAACCAATGTCAATACTAGTTGTCTGTTTCGTAAATTTGCAGACAGAACAGTTGTTACATGGTGTATGACCCAGTGGCCTTGTTGTATTCCACAACGTTGTTGTTTCCATGGTTTTGGTTTCTTTATATGTATGGACCAAACTGTCCTTTAGGTTTCTTCTTTATTTGATGGCAAATAGAGGTGTGGGTAAATTGCCCTCTATATTCAGTAGTGGCCATGCCTTTTTGATTTCTTTTTTTAAACGATTGATAATTGCTGATTGACTGAAAACTGCTGTGATGACATCCTCTCCTCTACTTTTCTTTCCATGTTGAGTAAGTGTTACCTCTCTAGGGATATTCCATGCCCTCTTTCTTGCTTGTTTGATTATTTTATTTGGATAATTCCTTTCCTTTATATTGATCGTTAATCTCTCTGCCTGTCTATCAAATTCAATTCTTGTTGAACAGTTATGTCTAAAACGGAGAAATTGTCCGAAAGGAACATTGTTTTTTAGGGACCTTTGGTGACAGCTCGAATATTCTCAGAGGGAATTCCTATCCTTTTTTTTTTGATGCACTGTGGTTTCAAACGTTTGTCCAGTTCTAATGATTTTCAAGTCTAGAAAGGTTGCCTCTGTCTTACTTGCCTCATGTGTGAACTTCAGGAAGGGGTTCTGGTTGTTGACCCAATTAATAAACCTGTCCATTGTAGCTATATCTCCTTCAAAAATACTGCAAATTTCTTTGGGTCTCCTGTAAAACGCTCTGGAGGAGCCAAGGGAATATTTCCAGGAACCACCACTTGAACTGGGATCTGGGGTGCTGTAGGAGCGGAAGCCTGAGGATTACTTGATGCTAGCGGAACCTGTCCTGCTTGAGCCTGTAACAGTTGGCGAGCCAGCTCTACAGTCCGATCCTTGTTCACCACTAGCTCCCTTCTAAGAGCACTGGTCTCAGACCTAGCTGCGTGTACTTCAGCTCTTAATTCCCCTAAAAGTTGTGTTAACTGATCCATCTCTGTAGTTTCCATGATGCCCGAGTAGAGTGTGTTTCAGTACGGCTTCGCGTTCTGTAACGATTACCTCCAAAACTCTGCAGGAGCACCTTTTCGGGATGTCGGTCTAACCTTCTTCTTAGTTTGCGTTGTTCTCTACCTGACTTACTCTCCCTCTGGTTGATCAAGTTCTGTCACCCTTAATCTAAGAAAAACACAATGGGTTCCTTAATATGCCTTTTCTATAACAGTAACTACTAGGATTCTTATTCTTTAACTCACTTGATCTTAACCTTTAATTAGTTAATGGTGGGCTCTCCATCCTGCATCTGTGCAGGGGCGCTTGTTCTGAAGAGTGGAGATTGTTGGGGGGGATAAGGTAATTTTCTGTAATGTGTGACCAGTGTAAGGGTACGGTAGAATGAGGAAGCACTAGAATGACCCCGGGAAGGTATGCTGTACAACACGGGATGAATGAGGGACAATGTAGAAATGCTTTACATTCAAGGACTTGAATAACAATTCCCCCCTTTTAAGGATTCCTTGCTAAAAGCACACGGGTCATGAACCCTATATCTTTTTTCCCAAGAAACCAACAATGTGAGAGTGTTCTGTGAGGAAGTGCCAATAACTGTGCAATCCCTATGACAGAAACTCTACAATACTTTTATGCGCACTCGCCAGACAACTAGTAACAACTGGGGAACCGTACCTCAAAATAGAACCCCAGAGTTAGAAAACTGCGCAACACACCTTCAAGAGAAAAAATACCCCAACGGTGCGCTCGCCAACAAACTAACACTACAATACTTGCGGTGAGTGACTGCTGACAGGAATGATGTCGGACACTCGATTCCGCTGACAGGAACGGACGAGTGAAAATGTTTGTGTGAAAGCTACGGGTTTACAACCGAGGGAATAACTAGAACTACAGAAGGGGAAACTGTGAAGTAACACTAGAAATTTGGGTTCTGAAGAATGTTGCTGAATATTCTGTTGACAGGAGCTGACGCAGCGATAAGCGTACACTGCGAAAAGCAGATGACGCGAAGCGTGGAGTTGGAAAGGGGAGGGGCTTAAATATGCTGTGAGTGTGAACCACTAGACCTTCACTGCCACTTCCCATAAACCCCACTAGGAGCCATGTTGGGTGATAAGGAAATGTCTCATTCTGCACAGCTTGTGCATGATTCTTTCTTACCCACTGACCAAGCACGGTAAGCAACGGTCCAAGAATGTCTAGGGGCCAATCTAGGGGCATGACCCATGATCATGACAGGTTCGTACCGAACCTGTTAGAACATGTTGCTTTTTATGTAGTAAATTGCATCGTATGTCAAAAGTTTACTGCTGGACACATGCTGCGAACAGTCAGAGCAGTAATTCCTCGACCAAATGGTCCTTTTCAGCATTTGCATATTGACTATGTTGACATGCTGCAAGTTTGTAATGGATATAGGTATATGATAGTGGTGATGAGCCCCTTCTCTAGGTGAAAGGAGGCCGGTCCATGCACACACCCTGACACCACTTGTGTTGCAAAGTTTTTAGTCTGAGAAGTATTTACTAGATGGGAAATATGTGAGGTGCTGAGATCAGATAATGGCCCCCATTTTGAGAAATGAGGTGTTTGAACAAATTAGTTTATTGCATGGTATAAAGCACAAGTTTTCTTCTGCTTATCACCTGCAAGCAAACGGTGTATGTGAGAGACTCAACGGTTTTCTCAAAGAGAGAACAGCCAAATTAAAACTGACACTGAAAAAGGGTTGGCTGCGTTGCCTGCCCTTGCATTATATGCATTAAGAAATCAGCCTGGCTCAGACCACCACCTCACACCCCGTGAACTAGTTACAGGGAGGCGAATGAGAACGCCTCCAACTCCTCCATCGAGGACTAGGAGTGATGCCCAGACAACTGCAGAATTGTTAGGTGATGAACTACGTGCGTACTTACTGATGCCCACCCACTTAAAGGAGCTCTTATAAATGCTAGGTCTCTGGTTGCCCGTGCAACAGATATCTCTGACCTAATACTGGTAGATAACCTGGATTTCTTGGCCATCTCTGAATCATGGTTACATGATGCAGCAGGACCATTGCTCTTGCTAGCTGTCCCAGACGGCTATACAATATTCAGATAGGACAGAGATAACAAATGAGGTGGAGGTATTGCCATTATATCTAAAACAAGCCTCGCTCTGAGACCTGCTCCCCCACAAACTATGCAATCCTGTGAAGTCCTCACCGTTAAACTCCCTATAATCAACTCCCAGACACTCACCATCCACCTAATCTACAGACCTCTCAGCCCACTTGGAACGTTTGAGGAGGACATCTACACTCTACACGTTTGAGGAGGACATCTACATCTACACTCTACTCTCCGACAACCTGAAAACCACCACTCGACTATTACTACTAGGCGACTTTAACTTAAGATTCAACAATCTGCTACATAAGCAGGCTTTAATCATAGCTAATACTCTGTCCGAACTTGGCCTCTCCCAAAACATTTACAAACCCACCCACAACAAAGGGAGAACCCTAGACTGGGTTGCCGACTACAACTGCACGGCCCACATCATCTCCATCTCCCCACAACTGAAGACAGACCACTTCCTTGTGTCTTTCACACTGTCCACTACCAGACCACTCCCGCTGGTCATACCAGCTGCCCCACCTTGTTTAACAAGGAACAAAAAGAACATTACAATGGACAAGGAACAAAAAGAACATTACAGTGGACAAAGTGATCCCTGCCATTCTCCCAACCCTCAACGCATTGGCTGACAACTTGGATCCAGGCACATTGGTCAATGAATACAATAAAATCATGTTAACTGTAGCTCCACTTAAGATGAGACCTAGCTAGCCCGAATCCCACCTAAACAAGTGGTTCACCCCTCAGCTAAGGGATTTATGACTCCTAAAAATTGGATCCATTAGCTTTCCTGGAAAACTGTGAAACCACCTGGAGACTACTTCCATCAGAAGCCAACAAGTCCAAACTGACTAAAATCTCTTCCCATTATAAAAAGGAAATTTGCCTGGCTAAACGTAACTCCTATAACAAACGCATGTCTAACGCCAATTCCAGTCTGAAGGAATTATTCACCATATTAAAAGAATTAGAGTCTCTTATCCCCACACCTGATATCTGCATCAAAAACAAAACATGGTGCTCGGATAATCAACAGGCACTCTCTAACAAAGTAAGCACCCTCCAAAATAAAATAGCCAAAAAGAAGCCTCCCTAAACTCATCATCCCAATCGAATAACTTAGACCTTCCCCCTAGCAAAATATCACCTGACCATCCAGCCAGATTCCACTTCACTAAAATATCCATACTCAAGGTAGAAAAAGTAATTCTCTCACTTAAGCTGTCCAATTGCCAGGGTGACCTATGCCCAGCACATATTATAAAAGATGCCGCAAGAGATCTTGCCCCTTCTATATCCAAACTTATCAATGCTTCCTTCTTATCTGGTACCATTCCCACTAACCTGCAGTAAACCTAAAGAAGCAAACATTGGATCCATTAATACTCAACAATTACCGTCCTATTACGACTGTATCCTTTCTCCTCAAAATGCTTGATAAGGTCACCTATACTCAGATCCAAAAATATTTGGAACACCATAAACTCTTGGGAGCAAGACAATCAAGCTTCCGCCCCTTACACGGGACGGTAACCGCACTTATCGACTTGAAAACTCAGGTTGATGAACTAAGAGACAAAGGCAAAACAGCCCTCTTCCTACTGCTTGGCCTATCGGCCGCATTCGACCTCGTGAACCACAAGGTTTTATGCAGCCAACTGGACTCTGCGGCCCACTTCTCCACTGAGGCATTACCTGGATAGAATCATTCCTGAGTGGCAGAACCATGAGGGTCTTCTCCACTTCCGCAGCGGCTGACCCTATTCTGATCACGTGCGGTGTCCCCCAGGGCTCGTGTATCTCCCCTACCTTATAGAATATATTTACCAAGCCCCTGTTCGATGATCTGGACCTTCTGGGTATCACCTACACTAACTATGCAGATGATACTCAGATTCTCCTCCCACTTTCTGGGGATTACGATAAGGATTTGGCGTTGGTGAATAGAGTGTATCTCATCATCCAGGCATGGATGGCCACCCACGGTCTATGACTGAATGATGACAAGACTGAGCTTATCATCCTGGTCACCCACATCAACCTTAAGAAACTAGGCCAGGAGTACTCATCCTTCACAATTGACGGTAACACCATCAAGGTGGCTAAGGAGGCAAAGACCCTTGGTTTCTACTTTGACTCCACCCTCTCCTTCGACAAACAAGTGAAATCAATGGCCTCCGCCACTGCCTACACTTGTAAGATCATTAGGACTGGCAAACCCTTTTTGACAAATGACCATTGCATGATTCTGGCCAGAGCCCTAATACTCTCCAGGCTAGATTATTGCAACGCCCTCTACATCGGCGCCAATAAATCTATTATTCAGAGGATACAAATCCTCCAAAACAAGGCCATAAGAGCTGCACTTGGTGTGACCAGAAGATCGCACATTTCAGTGAGTAGACGCCAATTGGCTATCGACCCATAATAAAATCCTTCTAAAAACTGCATCACTCACCCGCAAAGCACTAAACAATGCTGCCCCTAGCTATCTCACGAATAGACTACATAGGAGAACTTCCACCAGACCTTCGAGACTGGGTAATGCCAACTGCCTCACTATTCCCAGATTCAAGCTCACTAAGACAGGTGGTAGTAGCTTTCCTGGAAAAGCTGCCCAACTCTGGAACTCTCTGCCACACCCCCTTAGAGAAGATCAACCCTACCTAAATTTTAGACCCAATTACATTAACCTGCTCAAACCTACTGACTGTAGGCTTGACTGCTTTGCTTTTTACATTTCAGTAATGTATCTGTATATTCTTCAAAGTACTTCCTGGCACATGCCTGCTGTATATATGCTTATATTCTGTTTATTTCCTGTACACATGTTTCTTTCCTACTTATTTCCCGTAACTCTATTTTTGTAACTTTGTAATTTATGACTGCTAGTATCCCTGTCATTTCAGATCAGGTCAAGTCCACGGGGTGTCGGTCTCAGAACAGAGATGAAGACCACACAGCAACCACAATTCAAGAATTACCTGTACCTAGACCTTTCCTGGAGATCAAGTATTGATCAGAAACTTTACAAGAAAGTGGCACAAGCCTTGTTTCAACAGTCCTTTCATAGTAGAGGACATTACTCCATCAGCAGTTAAGGTCCAAGGGTGACGAACTTGGATACACCAAGGTGACGTGAAAGTCTACGCTGGAGAGGCCGCATCACCCACAAACCATTTGGATGCAAGTCAAGGTGAAGAGGTTCAGCACGTGCAGACTCGATCGATGATGAGGAAGAAGGACACAGAGACTGTCCAGTAGACAGATAAACAGGTACTGTTGGACTGTGCCTCCCCGAGACACTCTTTGTAGCTGCTAAGCAAGGAGTGAAAAAGCTATTTGTTCTTGAGCCACAGAAACTTTGCTGACATTGGAATGCGGAGTGCAAAATTAAAATAAAACATGCCAGATCTGGACTTTATATTGGACGATTGGAGGAGGGAGAAGTTCCCCGATTCGTTTCTCACAGAATTTCTGTTTGGAGGCACCTAAGGTTCTGTCTGATGCTGATTTACACAGACTACTTCTTGCTGTCTTCATATTTATACTCGGAACTTACCCTACTCTTGTTGGGAGGAGCACTAACATACGTTTTTTTTCTCCAGGACCCTAAGAATGGCCGGTTTATTATACGCTGTCACGTTCCGCCCTTGGCGTCTGTGGAATACATGGAGATTGAACATTCCTGGACACTAGAACCGTGGTTAGCGGTCTAGTCTCCTTCCAATATGGCCGACGGATGTTTATAGGTATACGCTTCCGGGTACTTTCTTGCGTTGTATCCGTCTGGAAGCCCCTCCGTTTTGTCCGTTTCTTGGCTGCGTGTGCATTTGCTCTTAGTGTTCTATTTTTCAGTGCTTTCGTGTCTATCTATCGTTTTGTCCCTCATCCACTTCCTTTCTGTTCTGTTACTAGTTACTGCTTCTTGAATCGTTAGTGTTAGTTTTTTTACTTTGTTGTGCCTTGTTTATTTCTTCCCGGGTTAGCGTTTGCCTTTCCCTATCTATCCGCCTTTACTTCTAATCCTCCCGCAACTCTCTCTACGGTTCCCTACTTACGTACTTCGGTGCGCTTCTTCCTTAGACTTTCCGATTTCTTTTGTTTTTCTTTGGACTTGCCTTTTATTGGTGCCGATCTATGACCCCACCCCTTCTGGGGGGGATAGTATCGCGGTACGCTTGGGTTTCTTACTCGCTTCTTTCTAATTTTTGTTTAATACTTACCAGTTCTTCTTTCCTGTTTAGTGCTGGGTCGCCATGTTCTTCTATGTAACTTCCGTACGTTTCTTTACTACGCCTTTCTTAGCTTATTTGTCTTTCTTGTTCTGATTCCTCTGTCCTCTCTGTGACGGTTCTTTTGAACCTATTCTGTCATTCATTCAGTGGATTCTTCCTATAATCCATTTTGGCCGCACAACCTTTCCTTTCCCTTTTTTTTGGGAATAAGAACTTGAATTACCTTGAATATCTGTTTTACCATCTATCCAGAATTCAAGAAGAACTTAACTTTAAGAAAAAGACTGTTCCATTCGATCAAGGATAAAACTCCATCCTACCCAGGTTTTTTTCTGCCATTGCAAGGCTTTTTCTCTGGAAGACTTTGGGAGCTTGCTCCTTGGGGGGCGCTTTGATCCTGCACCCTAACAGGACAAGGTGGTCTCCGAGGGAGCTAGCCCCTATTTACACAAGAAGAAGGAGAAGAAGTCAAAAGAGCCCAAGAAGGAACGAAGAAAAAGGATCTCTGAAGAAGGGCACAAGTACACCTCTGACGAATCAGGTGAGGAGAGGGAACGGGAGAGTACCTTTAATCGTGACAGTATACAACGCCCAAGGACTATGGCATCCCTGCAACAATTCCAGGAGCTGGCAAATGTCATTCAAGGTCTTCGCCTAGAGGTACAAACCCTTAAGGATCAGAACGCTTTATTGACTCAACAAGTTGCCCTCGGAGAAGATATCAGAGGAGATCTTCCCCCATTGCCGTTTCCTTTTGGCAAATATGACGCCAATCCAAAACAGCTTAAGGAATATTTGGACGCTTCCCAAGTTTACTTCTCCTTTCATCCCAAGACCTATAAAACCGACAGATCCAAGGTGGGATTTTTTGTAGCTAACCTAGTTGGTAATGCCCTGTCTTGGGCTATACCTTTGATTACTAATGCTGATCCTTCTATGACTGATTACTCCCTATTCGTGCAGAATTTCAAGAGTCGTTTTGAGGTCCAGTTCTCTTCTTTTGAAGTGATGGTAGACATACGAAAAGGGAACCAATATTTACAATCATACATCTTGAACTTTCAATGTTTATCTTCTCAATCTGGGTGGCCTGACTCCACGCAGCAGACACATTTCCGAAGAGGTTTACACAGAGATTAAGGATGAGTTGGCTCAGATTCCTAGACAAAATAATTTCCAAGAACTAGCCTCTACAGCATTACAGATTGAATTCAGATGTCTTGAGCGAAGAAGGGAGAGGAAGAAAGGAAGGTACTATACTCTGTTGCCCGTCTCCTTACCAAACACCAAGGAACATTATCCTACTGAGGAACCTATGCAAATTGGAGCCATGCGAAGTCCGTTAACCCCCAAAGAAAGAAGAAGAAGCAGCAGAAGAAGAAGAAGAAGAGAGAAGGGTTTGTGCGCTTATTGTGGATCCGACAAGCATCAGATCAACTCATGTCCTGAGATTTCACGTAAGCGTCAGGGAAACTATCAACCCCGAACCTATGCAGGGGAGGTATCGGGGAGTTACGCTCTACCCCCTGCGATAACACAAGACCAGTAGAGGAAGAAGAAGACAATCGCTTAATGGTTTTTACAGTGCAACTCTACATTTCTTCCACACAGACTTTTCAGACTCTAGCTATGTTGAACTGTGGAGCTGCAGGTAATTTTGTCGATATTACATGGGCTGAATCTCATCATGTTGCACTTAAGGACAAAAAGAATCCAGTACCAGTGGAAGGGGTTGATGGAACGCCATTATCTTCTGGCCCTATTGTTCTAGAAACCTTGTCCATTCAAATGGAATTGGGAACTCACACCGAGACATTAACTTTTGATGTCATAAGGGCAGCACATGTTCCGGTATTTCTGGGCATGCCAGGGCTAAGACATCATAACCCTAAGATTGACTGGAAGGCCAACACACTTCGGTTTGCAGCTACTTATTGTACTCAGTTTTGTTTACAGACCAATAAGGAGATAACCCAGTCCAGCGAACAGGTGGGGTTTTCCAAGACCATAGTCTCTTCTATTCCCAAACACTACCAAGAGTTTCAAGAAGTATTTGAAGACAGACTTCCGCGTCTCTTACTGCCGCATAGACCAGAAGATTGCTGCATGGACCTACAAGACGGGGCTCAGATTCCATTTGGGCGAAAGTACCCTTTGTCAATACCTGAGAAGCAGGTTCTCAGGGAATACCTTGATGCCAATATGCAGAATGGTCTCATCTGAGAATCTCGATCTTCTGGTAGCGCATCCTTATTTTTTGTTTCCAAGAAGGGATCTTCAGAGTTGCGCCCATGTATTGATTACAGAGGTCTTAACAAATTGACGATCCGTGATCGTTACCCTATGCCCCTCATCCGGGATATTTTGGAAGCTGTTCGAGGAGCACGGTTTTTTACCAAATTGGATCTCTGTGGTGCGTATCATCTACTATGTATCAAGAGCGGAGATGAGTGGAAGACTACTTTCAGAACACCACTCGGTCTATTCGAATATTGTGTGATGCCCTTTGGGCTTGTAAATGCTCCAGCAGTTTTTCAAAGATTTGTTGACAAGAGTTTCGCTGATCTTCTGTACCTTAATATGGTCATATATTTGGACAGATACAAATAGAGTCAAGGGGCTACCACCTCCTGTCTATACCCAAAAGTTCACAACACATAATTGACAGAAGTATTTAATTAGTAGGGAGTTATTCCTCAGTCTAAGTCCCTTTGCAATAACTTGTTTGCCCCGTGTCACTATTCTACATATGTGGTTGTCATATGAGCCCTAGGATTTGCTGCTGTGACGACTACAAATGGAATGTAGAGGACCTTTCCCTTTCCTCTCTCACTACTTTCCTATACTAAAAAGGTAAAGTGCACATACATTGGTGGTCGGTTTTGGCTTTAATATTCCCTCCTCCAATGTTTGTGTCTTATCAATAAAAAATAAATAAAGTATAATTTCGACAAAAAACTGGTCGAATCATAACAAAAAACTGTAAGTGTCTCGTTTGTGGTTGCTGAATGGGACACTTAAATGCTCTCTATATATTCCTTTATTTAGTTAATCAAGCCCTATTATCACACTTATAGTGGGTCTTGGAGTCAGGGTCATAAACCCAAGACTAGAAGTCAACCAGTTTCAGCGGTCGCAGTTAGTTGCTGCTTTCTTCAGGACAGGTATGATCTTGATATAGTCTGCGCAAGATCTACAATTTCTTTACAATACTCCTTTCTAGGGATGTCTTGAGGAAATCTTTGGGTTTCCAGACGGGCATGTAGGATACATTTCCAGGCCCTATAGGGTTAAAAAGACAGATGGGGCATCATCAGTCTCTAAAGTGCTTGATCAAGGCAGGTAAGGCAATATTTTCGAACTCATATCCTTACCTGTAATTACCTAAATCTCATTATCAATGCATCTGTCCACAATCGGATGTGGGCTTTGTGTCCTGGTCTTGGATGTATTCCAGGATCTCACTCAGGTAAGTAGCTATAATTAAATAGATAATGGATATACTTGTAGTCATGTCCATGTTTTGTTGTTAAATAAATCATATTGATAACTTTGGGGGCATTTTTTACCTTTACTGTGTAGTTGTGGTCAATCATTCACATATCAGGATAATCTTCAATGGGTGTCTGGTAACCCTGGAAGATAAATCCCGGTGTCAAGGAGAGTTTGCTAATATATCTCATATCTAGGTATGGTCTGGGTATTTATGGTGAGTCTTTGAGGGGTCACTTATACTAGCCTGGTATCCAACTGTTGTTTATACTGTATTCGTACCTTATTACATTTATGAGCCATAGTTTACAGATTGCGGTGATTCAACAGTTCGTTGCATTTAAAGAGTCACTTATACTAGCTTAGTATCCAGCTGCTGTTTATACTGTATTCATTCCCTGTTACATTTATGAACCATAATTTACAGGTTACAGTAAAACAACAGTAATTCACCAATTCCATGCTTTCGTGAGGCGGTCAGTTAGCCTAACTATTCTCTATACTTGGCGCTCATGGCTCCCTGAAATTAGCTAGAGCTTACCTCCGATCTCACTGTTGTCGCGTTCGCGTTCATCTTCTAATTCTCGGTTGTGGAAGCCATCTTGTCAGACTTCCCTATTTATGATCACATGCTAATATCACGTGATACTATTCGTTTCACGTGATACGTGATACTGTTCGTTCAGCCCCATAACGTTTGTCTTTTTCATTTAATAATTGACTATTTCAAACTGGAAGCCGGATGTATTTATATTTTTGTTAATTTTACGTATCTCGACATTGCCAATCTCAGCAGGTTGGGCGCGGCTTATTCCCAGGTGCTCATTGGATTGATAATTTCCATTGCGCCGAGCTGCCGGTTCCCAAGGAGTTTTGGGAGTTGTAGTTCTACACTGCCTTGAAGTTGCATGGGAAAGTGAAGTGTCATGGGAAAGTGATGTGTCTATTTCTCTTTCATTCCCCTCTATCTCGTTCTAGCCGACCTTGGCACCATGAGAAAAGGTTGCATCAATATTCTGGTTACTATATGTCATATCGGTAAACTCGAGGGTAATCATGATCACACCTTTTGTGACCTCATTCCATATCTGTCAAATTCTGCATATGTAATTATCCTATGTATCTGTTGTCATTAATAGTATGCCAAAAGGAAAGTACAATAGCATTTTCTGTTGTTTATCTTGCTGGAAACGGGCAATAGTAATAAAGTCCACTGTCTGGAGGCTCTGGGGCGCTTGATTTTCTGATGTTATCCCTCTTGTATGTTATTCTACTTGTGGCCCACCATCCTGAGCTTGCTGTTTTAATCTTGTGAGTCCACTTGTATTACCACTCAATGTATTTATACACAATTATAGCGCGTGTACGCAAGTCATTGACGGTACACTAGGTACAGTTTAAAGTCTACATTTTTTGTAAGACAATTTTTAGAAAAAGGTGACGTCCTGAATCCAAATGGAAGTGTGGTGCCAGGGATAAGATTAGCTCTGCCTGAATATGTCCAGCTAAAGTTACTGGGCAACAGCTTATAGTATTGGCAGTGCTACATCTGCAGTGACTACTCATTGTACTGCCAGAGCCTGCCAGCACATTTCTTCATTTAGGCCAATTTTGTGACTTTGTAATCGGAAGATCCACATCTGTTCTCTCTTCAGTAAGAGTGCTGATATATTGCCACCTCTTCTAGGTATTAATACTTTTTCCAATATTGTCCATGCCAGATTGTTTTCTGAATTACCCATTGTGATGCAATGTTCTACAAGTGGGGCTGTGCCTTTTTTATGTCCTGATGTTGGATCTGTGTTCACAGATCCGTGTTTTAATGGCCCTGGTTGTCATCCCAATGTATCTTTTATTGCATGGGCATTGGATCTGGTAAACTACATTGGTAGTTTTACAATTCGTGAGATTCCACTGTACCCATGGATACTCCCAACCAATGTCAATACTAGTTGTCCGTTTCGTAAATTTGGAGACAGAACAGTTGTTACATGGTGTATGACCCAGTGGCCTTGTTGTATTCCACAACATTGTTGTTTCCATGGTTTTGGTTTCTTTATATGTATGGACCAAACTGTCCCTTAGGTTTCTTCTTTGTTTGATGGCAAATAGAGGTGTGGGTAAATTGCCCTCTACATTCAGTAGTGGCCATGACTTTTTGATTTCTTTTTTTAAACGATTGATAATTGCTGATTGACTGAAAACTGCCGTGATGACATCCTCTCCTCTACTTTTCTTTCCATGTTGAGTAAGTGTTACCTCTCTAGGGATATTCCATGCCCACTTTCTTGCTTGTTTGATTATTTTATTTGGATTATTCCTTTCCTTTATATTGATCGTTAATCTCTCTGCCTGTCTATCAAATTCAATTCTTGTTGAACAGTTATGTCTAAAACGGAATAATTGTCGGAAAGGAAGATTGTTTTTTAGGGACCTTTGGTGAAAGCTCGAATATTCTCGGAGGGAATTCCTATCCATCTTTTTTTGATGCACTGTGGTCTCAAACGTTTGTCCAGTTCTAATGATTTTCAAGTCTAGAAAGGTTGCCTCGGGCTTACTTGCCTCATGTGTGAACTTCAGGAAGGGGTTCTGGTTGTTGACCCAATTAATAAACCTGTCCATTGTAGCTATATCTCCTTCAAAAATACTGCAAATTTCTTTGGGTCTCCTGTAAAACGTTCTGGAGGAGCCAAGGGAATATTTCCAGGAACCAACACTAGAACTGGGATCTGGGGTGCTGTAGGAGCGGAAGCCTGAGGATTACTTGATGCTAGCGGAACCTGTCCTGCTTGAGCCTGTAACAGTTGGCGAGCCAGCTCTTCAGTCCGATCCTTGTTCACCACTAGCTCCCTTCTAAGAGCACTGGTCTCAGACCTAGCTGCGTGTACTTCAGCCCTTAATTCCCCTAAAAGTTGTGTTAACTGATCCATCTCTGTAGTTTCCATGATGCCCGAGTAGAGTGTGTTTCAGTACGGCTTCGCGTTCTGTAACGATTACCTCCAAAACTCTGCAGGAGCACCTTTTCGGGATGTCGGTCTAACCTTCTTCTTAGTTTGCGTTGCTCTCTACCTGACTCACACTCCCTCTGGTTGATCAAGTTCTGTCACCCTTAATCTAAGAAAAACACAATGGGTTCCTTAATATGCCTTTTCTATAACAGTAACTACTAGGATTCTTATTCTTTAACTCACTTGATCTTTAACTTTAATTAGTTAATGGTGGGCTCTCCATCCTGCATCTGTGCAGGGGCGCTTGTTCTGAAGAGTGGAGATTGTTGAGGGGGATAAGGTAATTTTCTGTAATGTGTGACCAGTGTAAGGGTACGGTAGAATGAGGAAGCACTAGAATGACCCTGGGAAGGTATGCTGTACAACACGGGATGAATGAGGGACAGTGTAGAAATGCTTTACATTCAAGGACTTGAATAACAATTCCCCCCTTTTAAGGATTCCTTGCTAAAAGCACACAAGTCATGAATCCTATATCTTTTTTCCCAAGAAACCAACAATGTGAGAGTGTTCTGTGAGGAAGTGCCAATAACTGTGCAATCCCTATGACAGAAACTCTACAATACTTTTATGCGCACTCGCCAGACAACTAGTAACAACTGGCGAACCGTACCTCAAAATAGAACCCCAGAGTTAGAAAACTGCGCAACACACCTTCAAGAGAAAAAATACCCCAACGGTGCGCTCGCCAACAAACTAACACTACAATACTTGCGGTGAGTGACTGCTGACAGGAATGATGTCGGACACTCGATTCCGCTGACAGGAAGGGACGAGTGAAAATGTTTGTGTGAAAGCTACGGGTTTACAACCGAGGGAATAACTAGAACTACAGAAGGGGAAACTGTGAAGTAACACTAGAAATTTGGGTTCTGAAGAATGTTGCTGAATATTCTGTTGACAGGAGCTGACGCAGCGATAAGCGTACACTGCGAAAAGCAGATGACGCGAAGCGTGGAGTTGGAAAGGGGAGGGGCTTAAATATGCTGTGAGTGTGAACCACTAGACCTTCACTGCCACTTCCCATAAACCCCACTAGGAGCCATGTTGGGTGATAAGGAAATGTCTCATTCTGCACAGCTTGTGCATGATTCTTTCTTACCCACTGACCAAGCACGGTAAGCAACGGTCCAAGAATGTCTAGGGGCCAATCTAGGGGCATGACCCATGATCATGATAGGTTCGTACCGAACCTGTTAGAACATGTTGCTTTTTATGTAGTAAATTGCATCGTATGTCAAAAGTTTACTGCTGGACACACGCTGCGAACAGTCAGAGCAGTAATTCCTCGACCAAATGGTCCTTTTCAGCATTTGCATATTGACTATGTTGACATGCTGCAAGTTTGTAATGGATATAGGTATATGATAGTGGTGGTGAGACCCTTCTCTAGGTGAAAGGAGGCCGGTCCATGCACACACCCTGACACCACTTGTGCTGCAAAGTTTTTAGTCTGAGAAGTATTTACTAGATGGGAAATATGTGAGGTGCTGAGATCAGATAATGGCCCCCATTTTGTGAATGAGGTGTTTGAACAAATGAGTTTATTGCTTGGTATAAAGCACAAGTTTTCTTCTGCTTATCACCTGCAAGCAAACGGTGTATGTGAGAGACTCAACGGTTTTCTCAAAGAGAGAACAGCCAAATTAAAACTGACACTGAAAAAGGGATGGCTGCATTGCCTGCCCTTGCATTATATGCATTAAGAAATCAGCCTGGCTCAGACCACCACCTCACACCCCGTGAACTAGTTACAGGGAGGCGAATGAGAACGCCTCCAACTCCTCCATCGAGGACTAGGAGTGATGCCCAGACAACTGCAGAATTGTTAGGTGATGAACTACGTGCGTACTTACTGATGCCCACCCACTTAAAGGAGCTCTTATAAATGCTAGGTCTCTGGTTGCCCGTGCAACGGATATCTCTGACCTAATACTGGCAGATAACCTGGATTTCTTGGCCATCTCTGAATCATGGTTACATGATGCAGCAGGACCATTGCTATTGCTAGCTGTCCCAGACGGCTATACAATATTCAGACAGGACAGAGATAACACATGAGGTGGAGGTATTGCCATTATATCTAAAACAAGCCTCGCTCTGAGACCTGCTCCCCCACAAACTATGCAATCCTGTGAAGTCCTCACCGTTAAACTCCCTATAATCAACTCCCAGACCCTCACCATCCACTTAATCTACAGACCTCTCGGCTCACTTGGAACGTTTGAGGAGGACATCTACACTCTACTCTCCGACAACCTGAAAACCACCACTCGACTATTACTACTAGGTGACTTTAACTTAGGATTCAACAATCTGCTAGATAAGCAGGCTTTAATCATAGCTAATACTCTGTCCAAACTTGGCCTCTCCCAAAAAATTTACAAACCCACCCACAACAAAGGGAGAACCCTAGACCGGGTGGCCGACTACAACTGCACGGCCCACATCATCTCCATCTCCCCACAACTGAAGACAGACCACTTCCTTGTGTCTTTCACACTGTCCACTACCAGACCACTCCCGCTGGTCATACCAGCTGCCCCACCTTGTTTAACACGGAACAAAAAGAACATTACAGTGGGCAAAGTGATCCCTGCCATTCTCCCAACCCTCAACGCATTGGCTGACAACTTGGATCCAGGCACATTGGTCAATGAATACAATAAAATCATGTTAACTGTAGCTCCACTTAATATGAGACCTAGCTAGCCCGAATCCCACCTAAACAAGTGGTTCACCCCTCAGCTAAGGGATTTACGACTCCTAAAGAGGAACTGTGAAACCACCTGGAGACTACTTCCATCAGAAGCCAACAAGTCCAAACTAACTAAAATCTCTTCCCATTATAAAAAGGAAATTTGCCTGGCTAAACGTAACTCCTATAACAAACGCATGTCTAACGCCAATTCCAGTCTGAACGAATTATTCACCATATTAAAAGAATTAGAGTCTCCTATCCCCACACCTGATATCTGCATCAAAAACAAAACATGGTGCTCGGATAATCAACAGGCACTCTCTAACAAAGTAAGCACCCTCCAAAATAAAATAGCCCAAAAAAAGCCTCCCTAAACTCACCATCCCAATCAAATAACTTAGACCTTCCCCCTAGCAAAATATCACCTGACCATCCAGCCAGATTCCACTTCACTAAAACATCCATGCTCAACGTAGAAAAAATAATTCTCTCACTTAAGCAGTCCAATTGCCAGGGTGATCTGTGCCCAGCACATATATCATAAAAGATGCCGCAAGAGATCTTGCCCCTTCTATATCCAAACTTATCAATGCTTCCTTCTCATCTGGTACCATTCCCACTAACCTGAAGTAAACCTAAAGAAGCAAACATTGGATCCATTAATACTCAACAATTACCGTCCTATCACAACTGTATACTTTCTCCTCAAAATGCTTGATAAGGTCACCTATACTCAGATCCAAAAATATTTGGAACACCATAAACTCTTGGGAGCAAGACAATCAGGCTTCCGCCCCTTACACGGGACGGAAACCGCACTTATCGACTTGAAAACTCAGGTTGATGAACTAAGAGACAAAGGCAAAACAGCCCTCTTCCTACTGCTTGGCCTATCGGCCGCATTCGATCTTGTGAACCACAAAGTTTTATGCAGCCAACTGGACTCTGCGGCCCACTTCTCCACTGAGGCATTACCTGGATAGAATCATTTCTGAGTGGCAGAACCATGAGGGTCTTCTCCACTTCAGCAGCAGCTGACCCTATTCCGATCACGTGCGATGTCCCCCAGGGCTCGTGTATCTCCCGTACCTTATACAATATATTAACCAAGCCCCTGTTCGATGATCTGGACCTTCTGGGTATCACCTGCACTAACTATGCAGATGATACTCAGATTCTCCTCCCACTTTCTGGGGATTACGATAAGGATTTGGCGTTGGTGAATAGAGTGTATCTCATCATCCAGGCATGGATGGCCACCCACGGTCTATGACTGAATGATGACAAGACTGAGCTTATCATCCTGGTCACCCACATCAACCTTAAGAAACTAGGCCAGGAGTACTCATCCTTCACAATTGACGGTAACACCATCAAGGTGGCTAAGGAGGCAAAGACCCTTGGTTTCTACTTTGACTCCACCCACTCCTTCGACAAACAAGTGAAATCAATGGCCTCCGCCACTGCCTACACTTGTAAGATCATTAGGACTGGCAAACCCTTTTTGACAAATGACCATTGCATGATTCTGGCCAGAGCCCTAATACTCTCCAGGCTAGATTATTGCAACGCCCTCTACATCGGCACCAATAAATCTATTATTCAGAGGATACAAATCCTCCAAAACAAGGCCATAAGAGCTGCACTTGGTGTGACCAGAAGATCGCACATTTCAGTGACTAGACGCCAAAACAATTGGCTATCGACCATAATAAAATCCTTCTAAAAACTGCATCACTCACCCGCAAAGCACTAAACAATGCTGCCCCTAGCTATCTCACTGATAGACTACATAGGAGAACTTCCACCAGACCTTCGAGACTGGGTAATGCCAACTGCCTCACTATTCCCAGATTCCAGCTCACTAAAACAGGTGGTAGTAGCTTTCCTGGAAAAGCTACCCAACTCTGGAACTCTCTGCCACACCCCCTTAGAGAAGATCAACCCTACCTAAATTTTAGACGCAATTACATTAACCTGCTCAAACCTACTGACCTGTAGGCTTGACTGCTTTGCTTTTTACATTTCAGTAATGTATCTGTATATTCTTCAAAGTACTTCCTGGCACATGCCTGCTGTTTATATGCTTATATTCTGTTTATTTCCTGTACACATGTTTCTTTCCTGCTTATTTCCTGTAACTCTATTTTTGTAACTTTGTAACCTAAGCCTTGCATTTTTGGTAACTGTTGAACCTTGATACCCTTGGATCTGGCGCGCATTAGAAATGAATAAACAAACAAACAAATTTAAAATTTATGACTGCTAGTATCCCTGTCATTTCAGATCAGGTCAAGTGGATGGGGTGTCGGTCTCAGAACAGAGATGAAGACCACACAGCAACCACAATTCAAGAATTACCTGTACCTAGACTTTTCCTGGAGATCAAGTATTGATCAGAAACTTTACAAGAAAGTGGCACAAGCCTTGTTTCAACAGTCCTTTCATAGTAGAGGACATTACTCCATCAGTAGTTAAGGTCCAAGGGTGACGAGCTTGGATACACCAAAGTGACGTGAAAGTCTACGCTGGAGAGGCCGCATCACCCACAAACCATTTGGAAGCAAGTCAAGGTGAAGAGGTTCAGCACGTGCAGACTCGATCGATGATGAGGAAGAAGGACACAGAGACTGTCCAGTAGACAGATAAACAAGTACTGTTGGACTGTGCCTCCCCCAAGACACTCTTTGTAGCTGCTAAGCAAGGAGTGAAAAAGCTATTTGTTCTTGAGCCACAGAAACTTTGCTGACATTGGAATGTGGAGTGCAAAATTAAAATAAAACATGCAAGATCTGGACTTTATGTTTGACGATTAGAGGAGGGAGAAGTTCCCCGATTCGTTTCTCACAGAATTTCTGTTTGGAGGCACCTATGGTTCTGTCTGATGCTGATTTACACAGACTACTTCTTGCTGTCTTCATATTTATACTCGGAACTTACCCTACTGTTGTTGGGAGGAGCACTAACATACGTTTTTTTCTCAAGGATCCTAAGAATGGCCGGGTTATTATACGCTGTCACGTTCCGCCCTTGGCGTCTGTGGAATACATGGAGATTGAACATTCCTGGACACTAGAACCGTGGTTAGCAGTCTAGTCTCCTTCCAATATGGCCGACGGATGTTTATAGGTATACGCTTCCGGGTACTTTCTTGCGTTGTATCCGTCTGGAAGCCCCTCCGTTTTGGCCGTTTCTTGGCTGTGTGTGCATTTGCTCTTAGTGTTCTATTTTTCAGTGCTTTCGTGTCTATCTATCATTTTGTCCCTCATCCACTTCCTTTTCTGTTCTGTTACTAGTTACTGCTTCTTGAATCCTTAGTGTTAATTTTTTTACTTCGTTATGCCTTGTTTATTTCTTCCCCGGTTAGCGTTTGCCTTTCCCTATCTATCCGCCTTTACTTCTAATCCTCCCGCAACTCTCTCTACTGTTCCCTATGTTTATTTCTCTATTATTCTTGGTGCCTCACTGTAACTTAATTTCTATACTTACGTACTTCGGTGCGCTTCTTCCTTAGACTTTCCGATTTCTTTTGTTTTTCTTTGGACTTGCCTTTTATTGGTGCCGATCTGTGACCCCACCCCTTCTGGGGGGGATAGTATCGCGGTACGCTTGGGTTTCTTACTCGCTTCTTTCTAATTTTTGTTTAATACTTACCAGTTCTTCTTTCCTGTTTAGTGCTGGGTCGCCATGTTCTTCTATGTAACTTCCGTACGTTTCTTTACTGTGCCTTTCTTAGCTTATTTGTCTTTCTTGTTCTGATTCCTCTGTCCTCTCTGTGATGGTTCTTTTGAACCTATTCTGTCATTCATTCAGTGGATTCTTCCTATAATCCATTTTGGCCGCACAACCTTTCCTTTCCCTTTTTTTTGGGAATAAGAACTTGAATTACCTTGAATATCTGTTTTATCATCTATCCAGAATTCAAGAAGAACTTAACTTTAAGAAAAAGACTGTTCCATTCGATCAAGGATAAAACTCCATCCTACCCAGGTTTTTTTCTGCCATTGCAAGGCTTTTTCTCTGGAAGACTTTGGAAGCTTGCTCCTTGGGGGGCGCTTTGATCCTGCACCCTAACAGGACAAGGTGGTCTCCGAGGGAGCTAGCCCCTATTTACACAAGAAGAAGGAGAAGAAATCAAAAGAGCCCAAGAAGGAACGAAGAAAAAGGATCTCTGAAGGAAGGGCACAAGTACACCCCTGATGAATCAGGTGAGGAGAGGGAACGGGAGAGTACCTTTAATCGTGACAGTATACAACACCCAAGGACTATGGCATCCCTGGAACAATTCCAGGAGCTGGCAAATGTCATTCAAGGTCTTCGCCTAGAGGTACAAACCCTTAAGGATCAGAACGCTTTATTGACTCAACAAGTTGCCCTCGGAGAAGATATCAGAGGAGATCTTCCCCCATTGCCGTTTCCTTTTGGCAAATATGACGCCAATCCAAAACAGCTTAAGGAATATTTGGACGCTTCCCAAGTTTACTTCTCCTTTCGTCCCAAGACCTATAAAACCGACAGATCCAAGGTGGGATTTTTTGTAGCTAACCTAGTTGGTAATGCCCTGTCATGGGCTACACCTTTGATTACTAATGCTGATCCTTCTATGACTGATTACTCCCTATTTGTGCAGAATTTCAAGAGTCGTTTTGAGGTCCAGTTCTCTTCTTTTGAAGTGATGGTAGACATACGAAAAGGGAACCAATATTTCCAATCATACATCTTGAACTTTCAATGTTTATCTTCTCAATCTGGGTGGCCTGACTCCACGCAGCAGACACATTTCCGAAGAGGTTTACACAGAGATTAAGGATGAGTTGGCTCAGATTCCTAGACAAAATAATTTCCAAGAACTAGCCTCTACAGCATTACAGATTGAATTCAGATGTCTTGAGCGAAGAAGGAAGAGGAAGAAAGGAAGGTACTATACTCTGTTGCCCGTCTCCTTACCAAACACCAAGGAACATTATCCTACTGAGGAACCTATGCAAATTGGAGCCATGCGAAGTCCGTTAACCCCCAAAGAAAGAAGAAGAAGCAGCAGAAGAAGAAGAAGAAGAGAGACAGGTTTGTGCGCTTATTGTGGATCCGACAAGCATCAGATCAACTCATGTCCTGAGATTTCACGTAAGCGTCAGGGAAACTATCAACCCCGAACCTATGCAGGGGAGGTATCGGGGAGTTACGCTCTACCCCCTGCGATAACACAAGACCAGTAGAGGAAGAAGAAGACAATCGCTTAATGGTTTTTACAGTGCAACTCTACATTTCTTCCACACAGACTTTTCAGACTCTAGCTATGTTGAACTGTGGAGCTGCAGGTAATTTTGTCGATATTACATGGGCTGAATCTCATCATCTTGCACTTAAGGACAAAAAGAATCCAGTACCAGTGGAAGGGGTTGATGGAACTCCATTATCTTCTGGCCCTATTGTTCTAGAAACCTTGTCTATTCAAATGGAATTGGGAACTCACACCGAGACATTAACTTTTGATGTCATAAGGGCAGCACATGTTCCGGTATTTCTGGGCATGCCAGGGCTAAGACATCATAACCCTAAGATTGACTGGAAGGCCAACACACTTCGGTTTGCAGCTACTTATTGTACTCAGTTTTGTTTACAGACCAATAAGGAGATAACCCAGTCCAGCGAACAGGTGGGGTTTTCCAAGACCGTAGTCTCTTCTATTCCCAAACACTACCAAGAGTTTCAAGAAGTATTTGAAGACAGACTTCCGCGTCTCTTACTGCCGCATAGACCAGAAGATTGCTGCATGGACCTACAAGACGGGGCTCAGATTCCATTTGGGCGAAAGTACCCTTTGTCAATACCTGAGAAGCAGGTTCTCAGGGAATACCTTGATGCCAATATGCAGAATGGTCTCATCTGAGAATCTCGATCTTCTGGTAGCGCATCCTTATTTTTTGTTTCCAAGAAGGGATCTTCAGAGTTGCGCCCATGTATTGATTACAGAGGTCTTAACAAATTGACGATCCGTGATCGTTACCCTATGCCCCTCATCCGGGATATTTTGGAAGCTGTTCGAGGAGCACGGTTTTTTACCAAATTGGATCTCTGTGGTGCGTATTGTAGGGGAGGACTGGCCGCGAGGCCCTCCTCACCTGCAGCCTTCTCCCCAGGTGAGGACCATGACTCGGTGGCCGTCCCCTCATGCCACCCGGGCCCAGGTGGAGGAGGGGTCACCCGCCGACGACATTGCCCACACATATCCGTTCCCTGCATATACCCAAATTCAGTTAGGCCTAGAAGCCATCTTGTTTAGCAAACATGGCGTGAGTTCAGCACACTGTAACGAGGCCCCCACCTTTGGAGGACCTTTCATGCATCTCTGCCGCCGCAGTAGCCTTGGTAGATCCGCTGCGAGCGCGTTCCCATGAGAAAGTCGGATATGAACTAACCCGAGATGCTAACATTGTAACATTATTCTCATCCACAATGTAATATCGCACCCTGCATGACCTGGTCCGCGAGGCCGGGGTGACGGGAAAAAAGCTGAAGCATCACTATCTGAAGAAAGTAGAAAATAATTCAAGTATTGGCATTAACAAACTACCTCGGGTTAAACAGATCATGTAAACTGTGAATAAACCATAAAGATGTAACGTTACATGATACCACCCTAGGTCTGGACTAGTGCTGCTACAACCACAGAGAAAGATGTCGGCCAAATGTATAGCCTTTACTTACTCATATATGTTTCCTTAATCACCTAACGCAACGAGCATCAATTTCTGTAGGCCATAACCTAGAACGACCTCGTGTAACGTTTAATGTACATAAAATAATCACATCATGTAGTAAATATAATGTTAGGTAACGAAAAGGTACTCGGACCGACTGTATTAAAGAAATGTGTAACGAAATGGAAATATATATGTGTGTTTAAATAACATCAAAATAAGGCGGAACATTATAAAAGTTCTGCATTTAAAAGTTAGCAACGCACGAGGAAAAAACCTTTGTGAGTATATGCAAGGCCATTCTCCCTCCCACCCTGCCAAGCCTGCCAGATAAGGAAGCTAAGGCCTGTGCCGCGCTCCCTCACCTCCCCCAACCAAGCTGGAGCCGCTTCAGAGAGTCAGAGGCCCCGGTACCGCACCCAAGGCCACAGCCCACCACCTGGGTTATTTACAGCACGGTAATAAACCCACGTTTTGAATCCTCTGATCTACCAGCACCCTCTCGTAAAGTCCACAACCCTCCCCCTAGACCACCCCAAGAACGACCCCCATCACTGGGACAAGACACAGAGACCCATTTATATAATAACTTCTAACGCGGCAGACAGGCATGTACCAGTCGTCTCAGGCCCCAAAACTCAGCCCCTCGACCTAGAATACCGGTCAATAGGACACAGGTAAATCTCACCCTAACCGACAATCACCGGACCTCTCAAGAGGTGCATTCCTCATGCGTTGCGTTTATTGTATAAGACAAACTGCTGAGCGATTTATTGATGAACTTAGATGTCGTTTCTTGAATAACTGCAGTGTGCATGGCCTAGGGCAAACGAGTCAGGAGAGGTATTCATCTTTGTCACAGGCTGCCCCAGCATACCAACACCGCTCGGATGACCTCAAGCTGGCCTGCCAGGCCCAACCCAACCCACGAGGCTGACCAGTGACGTCCTCACGCCAAAGACCAACCGCGCTGCAGCAACACCTATAGTTAGTCGACGCCACCCAATCCCAATTAACTTGTGCCCCCTATAGTGTGTAGGTTCTGATGACGTTTTTTGTATTAGAAATACGCCTGTCTTTGCTATTGTCAGACAGAGCGCTCTCGGAGGTTGCAGAGTTCTTTGCATGCCCTATTCTTTGGATAAACTCCCACTTACGCTCACCCGCACTCTGTCTTGGCCTTATTCCCACTACGGGAGAGTCCCTTATTGTCTCTCATTGCGGGGAGGATCGTGCTGAAATTGGGGGCGCTTCCTTTCAGTGGTGACCCCGATAGCGTGATATCTCCAAATTATTTTTCCTAACTCCTTTCTAACGACCCCCTTGTGGCACGAGAATCTCCGGTCGAGAAGGGATACGCACGGTGAGCCGGCTCCGGGAGGCCGCCCGCCAACGGCGACCGGCACAATAAGAAGTGCGCACTCAATGAGAAAGGGTACGGGATCCCGATTGGAAAAAAAATCCCCTTTGAGTGCCGCTCGCCGGAGCCAGGGGCTGACCGTTGAGTTACCGGTGACACCGCCTGGACGGACCCAGTTTCGGAGACTATCGGTTCAAGACGGGCACGTGAGTACTGAGTGCGAGCGATCGTAAAGGGGAAGGGAGGGGAAACGGTGAACAGGAGAACGGGGACAGGTAGAGGAGAAGAATAACGGGGGTCTACTAAAGACGGGTCTTGAAACTTTCTTTATCTTTTCTTTGCATATGGCCATTAGGAGTAAGAAATAAGTGAAGTGGTAGAAGTGACGGAAACCTAGCTCCGAAAGGGGGTGGAAGGCGGCGCCGCATAGTGCTATCTAAACTAGTACTGGGAATATATGAAGAAGTAAGAAATAAGTTATTGGTGTCTGGCAAAAGGAGACACCGGGAATATTTTTTAGTGATTGCTACTCTCTCTATTTCTTTTTTCCAATCCACGGGGCAGGGGAAGAAAGCGAAAAGGGTATAAGATAAATATACTTGTAGAAGGACTATAAAATAGGGAGCACATTTTGACGAGTGGGGGCTAAGTAGTGGCACGTACAGACGTGAACATAGCAACCTTAGCAGAAAAATAGGGACAGCTGGCCAGGGAGGAAAGGGAGGAAATAAGAAGAAGTGTGAGTGGAAAGGCATTGTGATGGGTGCGCGCACCGTGTGAGTGTTGGAGACGATCGGTTGACCGCGAGGTGGCGCCAGAGAGTGTTGACCATAACTAGTACTTGATCAGTTGTGAGCGGAATCACATGAGAGTGTATGGGAATGGAAAGGAAATGAGCTATGGTAAGTGCGAAAGGATTTGTGCAGTAAATAAACTTGGGTGATAAAATTTGAGACGTCCGCTCTTGTCTGTGCCATAAAGGTATACATACATAGATCTACACCTAACTAAACGTAAAGAAGGTGGACACGGCTGTGAGAGTGATTTAGAAGATGGGGGCCGAAACTCCCTTGTCACATATTTGTAAGAGCTTACCGGGATACGCTGAACGAATAAATAAATATCACGATCAATGGGTAACAGAATTGAAGGGGGAGGGTCTGCCCCAGATTTGGCCCGAGGGAGGGTCTTTTGACAAAAGCGTTCTTGATATGGTACGAACATGCATTAGCCTCAAGTATAAGGGGAAACAATGGCAAAATAGGAAGGAGATATTAGACCTCTGGAGATTGTTTGAGGAGGTACCCCCACCCAAAGCTCCGGCACCAAATATTGATCTACCTTCCACCACAGATAATCCATTGATGATTCCAAGAGAGGAAAAGGAACAGCTAAGTACAGCACAACCTGCGGAGGTGATTAGTTTGTACCCGATATTACCTAAACCAGCCCCCGCAGCAGGATACAGCGACCCTACGTATGTGCCTCCCCCCACAACTGGTACACCACAAAGACCAACAGCCCCCCCGCCATACGAAAGCACCAGAGAGCGCGCCCAGGGAAGCACACAGAGGGTGGATATAGAGAAACTAACGAGTGACTTAGAGTCGAGGCTTACTGTGGCAAGGGATGAACTCTCAAGGATAAAAGACATATGTGAGCGCACAGCGTGTGCCCCCACACAATCAGGACGCACGTCTAGAGCGTCGAGCGAAGGTAGACAGATTGAGGAAGGATGGAAAAAGGGGGAAATACTGTTCAGGATTGAGGAGGAGCCGACACGAATAATAGAGGTAGGAGCAGTAGAAGGGAGCATTGGTGATGTATCACGAGAGAGAGGGATCAGAGAGGACTTGTTATGTGATGTCAGAGGAGGGTTGGATGACAGTGATAGGTTGAGTATGGCAGTGGGAGGGGAAAGCGAGGAAGTGGACGGTGCATGTTCACTAGGGACTATAGACGACGAATGGATGGGACGACTAAGAAATAGGGTGGGGAAGATGGCGTCATTGGAGTCAGCAGCGACTAAGGAAAGGGAGGGTGCAACTGCAAAAGGGAAGTTACAACTTCCATTGATACACAGAGGGGGGGGGAGACCAAACTATATACCATGGGCTCAGATGGATAAGGCTAATTTAATGAAATTATTGCCCCAGCTGTCAGGAGGGGCGAGCAAGTGGATATATGCATTTGAGAAACATACCGCCGGCATACCGTTGGCAGTAGGCGATGTGAAAAGCCTACTAGTCACCGCAGTAGGAGATCAAGCGGACAGAGTATGGGCTAAGGCTGGTTTCCCGGCCGTGACGTTAGATTATGATCGTCATGATGGGGCTTCCTTTAATACAGTACGAGCAAGGGTGTGGGACGCGCTGCGGGAGACATTCCCAGATACCCCTGATTTACAGTCAGTAATGCAATGTACAATGAATGACGGGGAGGATGCTATGGATTACATTCTCCGGGTGCAGGAGATGTGGAGAGCGGAAACGGGCACGCCCTGGCACCAATCCACATCTCTATTTTATTTCATCATTAAGAGAGGGCTCCCAAAAGAGGTGCAGAAGGCACTCGATAAGATAGCGGGCGTTGAGGCGAAGGGGTGGCCAGAGATCCAAAGTATAATAGTGCACCATTGCAAAAGGATCAAAGAGAGAGAGAGGGAAGTAGCACAGAAAAGGTTGGCAGACGAGGCAAAGTTGGTACAATCAAAACTAGTGAAGGTTGCAGCAGCGGTAGCAGGACTCCCACTCATGAGGGAGGGAGAGGAAGGAGAGGAGGGGCAAATAGCAATACAAGGAAGAATAGCAGCAAATTGGGCAGGACAAGGACAACGACAGTGGACTGAGCAGGAGCAGAACGGAGGTCCAATGTGGCAAGAGTGGGCCCCAAGAGGGGGAAGAGGTGGGTACCGGGGCCGAAGAGGAGGACAAGGGTATGGAGGAATGGGAGGTAATGGGTGGCAGGGTCCCAGAGGTCCACAGGGGAGCTGCTGGAATTGTGGGAGATGGGGGCACTACTCAAGAGAGTGCAGGAGCAGACAAAACAACGGGTTCCAGGAGACAGGACAGTACGGTCACCCCCACCCAGGAAGCCCCTACGGCCTCCCCATGGGGCAATATCAACAACCAGAAAATGTAGGACAAAGAAGTAACGCACAGCTACACGGACATCAGTACAGGACACAAAACCACCCACAGAATAATGACAACATGCAATACACGCCAGGTAACACTTTCGCCACAGTAGCTAACGGAGCACCTGCTCCTGCACCTTACAGCGGAGTGTCAGTAGTTTCGGGGAACATTTTTGATCAAGGGGGGGCAATGAGACACCCCGCATAGGACAGCCCACAGAGAGCACTTGCGTGTCCAGTACTATCTACGACCCACAATGCATCAGAGGAACCATTGATAGGAGCGCAGATAGGAGACAAGCAGTTCATATTCATGGTGGATTCGGGAGCGGAGAAATCATGCATTAGAGAGGGCCGGTTCCCGTTATCTAATAGAACGTTAGAGACGCAGGGGTTCTCTGGGGCTGTAATTGAAGTTCCTTACACAGAAGCATTGGATGTGACAGTGGGGGGTAAAACAGTGAAAGCACCCTTACTGTACTATGAACACTCTCCCATTAATTTGCTGGGGAGAGATCTCTTAAGCAAACTAAATATGACAATATCATTCACAGGGAGCGGTATCGTATGTTCGACGCCAGGCATATGTCCTCTCCGCATATTAGCAGTAATACACGGCCACACAATTATGCAAGAGATGAGAGGGTTACCAAGAAACGAGGAGATGTTTGTTGAGGGCATGAGAGCATTGGCTCTCATAGTACCAGAACTAAAAAGGATGGATTGGAGGATTCCAGCCGAATTCCTCTTCCGCCCCATAGCAAGCCCCGACACTGCTCTCGGGTCAGTGGTATCGTTGGATTTACACGCAGTACACGTGTCAGCAAACAGAATATGTGTGATTGGCGTTGACATGGAAGGATGTGAGTGGCGGACAGTACTGTGTACAAATGCAAATATCCCACTGAGGGAGCTCTCGGACGAGGAGCTATTTTCAGACACTGAGACAGATGGCGAAATAGTGATGGAACTAGCAATGCCGTGTGACATTGTAGTTACAGCCAGAAAAACTCAAGTTGAATTAATGGCAGTGGTAGGAGCACCACATGCATTTTTTGATGACGACATGCGGTTAGTACCCGCTAACATATGGACAAATGGCCCCCATGACGTGGGGTTATTACATGAGGTTCAGCCTGTGGTAATAAAACTGAAACCGGGAGCAATTATACCCCGGGTAAAACAATATCCATTGTCACGCGAAGCAGAAGAAGGGATCAGAGAGACACTAGATGCACTGCTAGCACAAGGAATAATAGTGCCCTCAAACTCCCCATGCAACACATGTATTTACCTGATTAAAAAGGCGAAGGGAGGTTCATGGAGGATGATACAGGATTTACGCCCACTCAATGATGTGATTTAGAAGGAGTTCCCTTTAGTTCTGAACCCATCAACAATACTGTGCAACATTCCAAAAACGGCATCCCACTTCACAGTTATTGACTTAAAAAATGCATTTTTCTCGATTACCTTAGCAGAGGAGAGCAGGTACTTAACAGCGTTTACACTAGGGGGGAGGAGGTTCGAACACTGCAGACTACCTCAAGGGTATTGCGAGAGCCCAAGCATATTCAACAGGGTACTACATGAAGATCTGGGGAATTTGTGTGTAGAAAGCACAGTGATTCAGTACGTTGATGATTTATTGATCTGTGCACAAACTGAGGAAGAGTGTAGAAAGGACTCAATAACACTCCTGACATTATTGGCCAATAAAGGGTACAAGGTGGACAAGGGGAAGTTACAATACTGTCTGACCGAGGTCCTATACTTGGGACAGCTGATATCAAAGGATGGCAAGCGGATCATACCCGACAGGGCACAGGCGATTAGAGCAGTTGGGGAGCCCAAAACAGTAAAAGAGATGCAGAAATTTCTGGGTATGTGCAACTATTGCCGAGCATGGATATTGGATTATGCAGCATACACAAGGCCCTTGTTACAGGCACTAAAAGAGGCACAGCAGGAAAACAAACACATAGAATGGACAGAAGAGATGAACACAGCATTTGACTCACTAAAAGAGCTGATATCAAGCGCTCCAGTACTGGCAAATGCAGACTATGGACGCGAATTCTTCTTATTTTCACACTGCAAAGGAACACTGATGACAGCAGTATTGACAAAAAAGACATCGTTAGGGCACAAACCACTGGCTTACTATAGTGGCACCCTAGACGCAGTAATGAAAGGTCATTTCGCGTGCGAGCAATCTCTAGCTGCAGCCGCGTTCGCGATTGAGAAAAGTGCCACGATAGTGATGGGCTGTCCTGTGACACTGTTTGTGGAACACTCACTCTTTGCAATATTAGAGCGATCAAAGAGCACATTGACAACACAACGCGCCACAGCATACGAAATAATACTGTCCAGCGCAAACATCCACATAGTAAGATGTAAAACAGTGAACCCAGCCACATTCATCACAGAGGCATGCACCGTAGAGGATATGCAAAACCACAACTGCGCTACGTTCACAGGTGACGAAGGTCAGGATCAAGTGATTTTTGAGAATGCCCTGAACGAGGGAGAGGTGTATTTCGTAGACGGGTCAGCATCAATAGATATGGAGACAGGAGAGAAACATGTGGGTATGGCAGTTGTACGATTAGAGGAAGATGAATACGAGACACTAGTGCAACACCGCCTCCCATCCCACTATTCAGCCCAAGCAGCAGAACTAATTGCGCTAATAGAAGCATTGCATGCCGCCAAGGGGTGCGCAGTGACAATATATACCGACTCAGCATACATGACAACGACAGTACACGGCGGGTTGGCACGGTGGGGGCGGAGAGGGTTCCGACGAGCAGATGGAACACCAGTTCAGCATGCAGAACTATTGAAAGAACTGATTGAGGCTCTGCAAGACCCCACGGCAGTGGCCATCGTAAAATGCCAAGCCCACACCACAAATACAGATTTTATATCTTTGGGGAACGCGGCAGCAGACGCCGCTGCCAAAGAAGCTTCGTATTTACAGAAAGGTGTAGTAGGAGAATACATGTTGCACCACACAGCAAGCCAAGAGGTCCCCACAGGATACAACATGATGCCCACACAGGAAATAATAGAGCTGCAAGAGGGAGCTAGTGCAGAAGAAAAATTGCTGTGGACTAAAAGGGGATGCAGCAAATCGCCGACTGATTTGTTATGGCGACAAAAAAGTTCAGGAAAAGCGGTAATGCCAGTCACATTGTTAGAAATAGCATTTCAACAACTACACTTTCCCGCACATAACGCAAAGCAACACATAATGGCAGAGATACAAGAAGATTGGTTTGCACCTTGCCTCCATGAACATGTCACAAGACTGGCTTTAGAATGTACGACATGTCAGATTTACAACTCAGGCATGACATTGCGCACACTAAGAGGAACGATACCCAAACCAAATGGCCCATTGAGAGAGCTCCACATTGATTATGTAGACATGGGAGAAAGATGTAACGGGGCTCGCTACATGATTGTGGTTGTATGTCCATTTTCGAGATGGGTGGAGGCAGGCCCCTGTGCGCGCCCTGATGCGAAGGGCGCCGCGAAGTTCCTAGTGCGGGAAGTGTTCCCGCGCTGGGGGATTTGCGAAGTTATTCGCTCAGATAACGGCACGCATTTTGTTAATGAACTATTGAAGGAAGTGACTACCCTATTGGGAATAAAGCACAAATTATGTTCAATTTATCATCCTCAAAGTAATGGCGTAGTGGAAAAAATGAACGGTCTGTTAAAAAGCAGATTGTCAAAACTGTGTTTTTCCCTTAAAAAGACCTGGATGTACTGCCTGCCTTTGGCCTTGTTCGAGTTACGAAATCAGCCAAGTAAAGACCACCACTTGTCCCCGCATGAGATCGTCACGGGAAGGAGGATGCACACAGCGCATTCACCTCTCCGTGAACGTTCTGATGCACACAGAAGCGCAGCGATATTAGGAGAGGAGTTCACAGAGTACTTGAGAAAACTGACACGGGCAGCGCGCGTAATTGCAAAGCAACTAGCCCCCCCCTCTACAAGAGAGGAGGGGAACACAACAGAAACAGAGACAATGCCTGAAAAACCATTACAACTAATGCCTGGTGACCTTATATATGTCCGAAGTTTTGTACGAAGGTGGAATGCACCACGTTTCCATGGCCCTTATGAGGTAGTGTTTTGCACACCGACAGCAGTAAAGGTAAAGGGCCTACGATACTGGGTGCATTTGACAGACGTACGCAGAGCTTATAGCGCCGCGGAAGGTGAGGTACAGGGCGAGGCACAGACAACTGCGGACAATGAAATTGTGCAGAATGGATGATGGGAATTTTGTGTGCATTAAGTGTTGAACACTGAACACGAATGGCGCACGACATGCGTACTGAAATGAACATGTGTATATACATACATATATATATAATTTTTTACAACTTTTGAAGGTTTTTGTCTGGTCCTTTTTGGGTTTTGGAGAAGTTTTCTTTTCTCTCTCTCTCTCTCTCTCTCTCTCGACTTTTCTCTTTATGTATGAAATAATGTACTGATAGTAATATTTGTAAAGTTACCTTGTCTGTGGACATACCCCCTCCTTCACCCACTCCCATACTTTGCCGAAAAAATTTCACAACGTTCTAAATGTTTACATGCGTGTACTTAATGCACTTTTATGTCTCAAACAGGATTTACTATGGCATCGGATGGGCAGCCTGCAACTAATAGATTTGTTAGATTTAGAGAAATGTTAGTAGATAGATTGACATATTCATACGAATGCGGTTTATCAATGTGTGTTATTGTGTTCTTCATCTCAATATTCTGCCTAATGACACATTGGGTCATAGCGTTCATCTCTACTGAGATGAACGAGGGGGGAGGGGGGAGTAACACCACCCTTGCCCCTGGCACGAATTCAATTACAAATATGAATATTAAAGAAGGTGATTTTTTGATCTGGGATGGATCCCGCCTTGTATGGGGTTACTACACTGCACCACCCACTGCTGCCCCGTCACGATCAAAAGACAAAGGTATGGAAAATGACACAATGTCCCTACCTGAAATATATAACAGCCCCACTACCCTTCCCGCCCCGATACAAAACAGCGACTTGTTGTTTATTGAGGAAAATGGAAAAGTAATTACAATGACAGAACACAAGTCCCTACATGAAGAATTGGAAAAGGGGGGAGGGAATGAGAAAGGGGGGCCTATTCTTACATCTATCGAAACTATAAGGTATAGGAGGGGGGAGAGAAGTAGGCGAAGAAGAGAGACAAGCAGGAGGGGGTATGATGAGTATTATGGGTTAGGATTAGACAAGATGGAAGACCCACGACACCCCCACCAAGCAAATAAATGGTATGCAGATATGAGTACAACAGCTAAACAGACAACTAATGAAAGCTGCTATGTCTGTTCGCTCATCCCCCATGCATCAGGTACACCCAAAGTGTTGTTGCCAAGAGAATTGCCCATTGTGGATGCCCAATGTCTCCTTCATCTCACACTGTGTAGAATAAAGAACACCTTTCAAGCACACGATGTCTCTTTCAAAATAATACAGGACAACAAAACGTGCTATTCAAAAGCGTCTGGAGTGGTCTGTCCTAAAGAACCTTTCTTTGCAATACAAGGGACGCTGTTTTCAGAAAACAAATGGAAAGATGAAGAAGTACTGTGCAAAGCGGAAGCACTGAAAGGTGTCCAACCAGACAAGCTGCGATGGATGGAAAAAACGTGCTTACCAATATGGAAAGAACACATCTCTAAACTAACATGGGTAACAGCGATGGAGAAACCCTTCAAGCTACAAAGTGAAATACAAAACGAACTATGTTTCAAGGGAGAAGGAAAAGTGGCAATGGGAACGAACAAAAACTGTAACAAAACTCTCACCATCCCAGACATGAAAAAAGGAACAGCAGCACTAATGGACACATACTGGGTGTGCGGGAATCAGGCTTACTTGCACCTTCCCCAGGCATGGAGTGGCAGCTGCTCAATGGCCACTTTGCATTCGGCCCTAATGGTGATTCCAGAAAGCCACGTCGACAAAAATAAAAAGACGCAAGGAAACATGAACAAGGACGAGACGTCTCCCACTGCAGAAGCACACCTCTATGTCCTGTCCTCCGGAGGGAAAGAAGAGGAGCTATCACGGAACAAGCGAGCATCAAACTATATATCACAAGCGTCATCCGATTTATTGGCACAGATCCCAGACAGGTATCGCCTGTTCAGCTCCGTGGAAACATTTTTTGCCTCACTGGTTTCAAGTGTCCAAGCAAGAGCAAATGCAAAATGGCTTCAGATCACACGGTGGGAATTGATTCAGCTGGCCAATGACACTGAAGAAGGATTCAACATAATAAAGGTGGAATTACGAGCTCTGCGACTAATGACCATGCAGAACAGGTATGTTCTGGACCTGCTAACAGCAATCGATGGAGGTGTTTGCCGAAAAATAGGAAGTGCGTGCTGCACGTTCGTACCTTCTGAAGACGCAGAAAATGGGTCCCTGTCCCACGTCATTGAAGCAGTCCATAACCTGGGAGAGAAAATGAAGCTGGAAGGTGGGGCTAAAGACAGCTCATGGTTCGACAATATCTTCTCCTGGGTTCCCTCCTGGCTTGGAATGACGATGAAATTATTGATACCGGTTGCGGTGGTCTTCCTCGTGGTGTTCTGCCTGTGCCAGGTGGGCCTTCGATGTTGTGCTAACGCAGTCCCTAACGGTGCGATGATGATGGTGACAATGGGCAACTCAGGTGGTACAATTAAGGCGACACAAGAAGTACATGTACAGACAGGACCGGATAATACTCCCAGATACCAGTTAGTGCCTATGTGCCGTGATAAGTACATAGTAGACAAACTATGGCACACCACTATCAAAGAACCCCGAGATGTGGAACTGGAATGGTATGAGGAGGTCTGGGTGGACTTGGAAGAGACGGGTGACTGTATATATTTAACCTGTACCCCAGATGAGTATGCTAGAAGAGGTGAGAGCTTGAGGGGGGTATGCAGAGCCTGGATGCCTAGAAAAGGAACACCTGCATGGGATGACGCAGTGATAGAGGAGCAGGAATGCAGAAGATTAGAAGAGCTAAAGAATTCGTTACTTTAGTAACGAAAGGGGGGAAATGTAGGGGAGGACTGGCCGCGAGGCCCTCCTCACCTGCAGCCTTCTCCCCAGGTGAGGACCATGACTCGGTGGCCGTCCCCTCATGCCACCCGGGCCCAGGTGGAGGAGGGGTCACCCGCCGACGACATTGCCCACACATATCCGTTCCCTGCATATACCCAAATTCAGTTAGGCCTAGAAGCCATCTTGTTTAGCAAACATGGCGTGAGTTCAGCACACTGTAACGAGGCCCCCACCTTTGGAGGACCTTTCATGCATCTCTGCCGCCGCAGTAGCCTTGGTAGATCCGCTGCGAGCGCGTTCCCATGAGAAAGTCGGATATGAACTAACCCGAGATGCTAACATTGTAACATTATTCTCATCCACAATGTAATATCGCACCCTGCATGACCTGGTCCGCGAGGCCGGGGTGACGGGAAAAAAGCTGAAGCATCACTATCTGAAGAAAGTAGAAAATAATTCAAGTATTGGCATTAACAAACTACCTCGGGTTAAACAGATCATGTAAACTGTGAATAAACCATAAAGATGTAACGTTACATGATACCACCCTAGGTCTGGACTAGTGCTGCTACAACCACAGAGAAAGATGTCGGCCAAATGTATAGCCTTTACTTACTCATATATGTTTCCTTAATCACCTAACGCAACGAGCATCAATTTCTGTAGGCCATAACCTAGAACGACCTCGTGTAACGTTTAATGTACATAAAATAATCACATCATGTAGTAAATATAATGTTAGGTAACGAAAAGGTACTCGGACCGACTGTATTAAAGAAATGTGTAACGAAATGGAAATATATATGTGTGTTTAAATAACATCAAAATAAGGCGGAACATTATAAAAGTTCTGCATTTAAAAGTTAGCAACGCACGAGGAAAAAACCTTTGTGAGTATATGCAAGGCCATTCTCCCTCCCACCCTGCCAAGCCTGCCAGATAAGGAAGCTAAGGCCTGTGCCGCGCTCCCTCACCTCCCCCAACCAAGCTGGAGCCGCTTCAGAGAGTCAGAGGCCCCGGTACCGCACCCAAGGCCACAGCCCACCACCTGGGTTATTTACAGCACGGTAATAAACCCACGTTTTGAATCCTCTGATCTACCAGCACCCTCTCGTAAAGTCCACAACCCTCCCCCTAGACCACCCCAAGAACGACCCCCATCACTGGGACAAGACACAGAGACCCATTTATATAATAACTTCTAACGCGGCAGACAGGCATGTACCAGTCGTCTCAGGCCCCAAAACTCAGCCCCTCGACCTAGAATACCGGTCAATAGGACACAGGTAAATCTCACCCTAACCGACAATCACCGGACCTCTCAAGAGGTGCATTCCTCATGCGTTGCGTTTATTGTATAAGACAAACTGCTGAGCGATTTATTGATGAACTTAGATGTCGTTTCTTGAATAACTGCAGTGTGCATGGCCTAGGGCAAACGAGTCAGGAGAGGTATTCATCTTTGTCACAGGCTGCCCCAGCATACCAACACCGCTCGGATGACCTCAAGCTGGCCTGCCAGGCCCAACCCAACCCACGAGGCTGACCAGTGACGTCCTCACGCCAAAGACCAACCGCGCTGCAGCAACACCTATAGTTAGTCGACGCCACCCAATCCCAATTAACTTGTGCCCCCTATAGTGTGTAGGTTCTGATGACGTTTTTTGTATTAGAAATACGCCTGTCTTTGCTATTGTCAGACAGAGCGCTCTCGGAGGTTGCAGAGTTCTTTGCATGCCCTATTCTTTGGATAAACTCCCACTTACGCTCACCCGCACTCTGTCTTGGCCTTATTCCCACTACGGGAGAGTCCCTTATTGTCTCTCATTGCGGGGAGGATCGTGCTGAAATTGGGGGCGCTTCCTTTCAGTATCATCTACTATGTATCAAGAGCGGAGATGAGTGGAAGACTACTTTCAGAACACCACTCGGTCTATTCGAATACTGTGTGATGCCCTTTGGGCTTGTAAATGCTCCAGCAGTTTTTCAAAGATTTGTTGACAAGATTTTAGCTGATATTCTGTACCTTAATATGGTCATATATTTGGACAGATACAAATAGAGTCAAGGGGCTACCACCTCCTGTCTATACCCAAAAGTTCACAACACATAATTGACAGAAGTATTTAATTAGTAGGGAGTTATTCCTCAGTCTAAGTCCCTTTGCAATAACTCGTTTGCCCCGTGTCACTATTCTACATATGTGGTTGTCATATGAGCCCTAGGATTTGCTGCTGTGACGACTACAAATGGAATGTAGAGGACCTTTCCCTTTCCTCTCTCACTACTTTCCTATACTAAAAAGGTAAAGTGCACATACATTGGTGGTCGGTTTTGGCTTTAATATTCCCTCCTCCAATGTTTGTGTCTTATCAATAAAAAATAAATAAAATATAATTTCGACAAAAAACTGGTCGAATCATAACAAAAAACTGTAAGTGTCTCGTTTGTGGTTGCTGAATGGGACACTTAAATGCTCTCTATATATTCATTTATTTAGTTAATCAAGCCCTATTATCACACGTATAGAGGGTCTTGGAGTCAGGGTCATAAACCCAAGACTAGAAGTCAACCAGTTTCAGCGGTCGCAGTTAGTTGCTGCTTTCTTCAGGACAGGTATGATCTTGATATAGTCTGCACAAGATCTACAATTTCTTTACAATACTCCTTTCTAGGGATGTCTTGAGGAAATCTTTGGGTTTCCAGACGGGCATGTAGGATACATTTCCAGGCCCTATAGGGTTAAAAAGACAGATGGGGCATCATCAGTCTCTAAAGTGCTTGATCAAGGCAGGTAAGGCAATATTTTCGAACTCATATCCTTACCTGTAATTACCTAAACCTCATTATCAATGCATCTGTCCACAATCGGATGTGGGCTTCGTGTCCTGGTCTTGGATGTATTCCAGGATCTCACTCAGGTAAGTAGCTATAATTAAATAGATAATGGATATACTTGTAGTCATGTCCATGTTTTGTTGTTAAATAAATCATATTGATAACTTTGGGGGCATTTTTTACCTTTACTGTGTAGTTGTGGACATTCATTCACATATCAGGATAATCTTCAATGGGTGTCTGGTAACCCTGGAAGATAAATCCCGGTGTCAAGGAGAGTTTGCTAATATATCTCATATCTAGGTATGGTCTGGGTATTTATGGTGAGTCTTCGAGGGGTCACTTATACTAGCCTGGTATCCAACTGTTGTTTATACTGTATTCGTACCTTATTACGTTTATGAGCCATAGTTTACAGATTGCGGTGATTCAACAGTTCGTTGCATTTAAAGAGTCACTTATACTAGCTTAGTATCCAGCTGCTGTTTATACTGTATTCATTCCCTGTTACATTTATGAACCATAATTTACAGGTTGCAGTAAAACAACAGTAATTCACCAATTCCATGCTTTCGTGAGGCGGTCAGTTAGCCTAACTATTCTCTATACTTGGCGCTCATGGCTCCCTGAAATTAGTTAGAGCTTACCTCCGATCTCACTGTTGTCGCGTTCGCGTTCATCTTCTAATTCTCGGTTGTGGAAGCCATCTTGTCAGACTTCCCTATTTATGATCACGTGCTAATATCACGTGATACTATTCGTTTCACGTGATACGTGATACTGTTCGTTCAGCCCCATAACGTTTGTCTTTTTCATTTAATAATTGACTATTTCAAACTGGAAGCCGGATGTATTTATATTTTTGTTCATTTTATGTATCTCGACGTTGCCAATCTCAGCAGATTGGGCGCGGCTTATTCCCAGGTGCTCATTGGATTGATAATTTCCATTGCGCCGAGCTGCCGGTTCCCAAGGAGTTTTGGGAGTTGTAGTTCTAGACTGCCTTGAAGTTGCATGGGAAAGTGAAGTGTCATGGGAAAGTGAAGTGTCTATTTCTCTTTCATTCCCCTCTATCTCGTTCTAGCCGACCTTGGCACCATGAGAAAAGGTTGCATCAATATTCTGGTTACTATATGTCATATCGGTAAACTCGAGGGTAATCATGATCACACCTTTTGTGACCTCATTCCATATCTGTCAAATTCTGCATATGTAATTATCCTATGTATCTGTTGTCATTAATAGTATGCCAAAAGGAAAGTACAATAGCGTTTTCTGTTGTTTATCTTGCTGGAAACGGGCAATAGTAATAAAGTCCACTGTCTGGAGGCTCTGGGGCGCTTGATTTCCTGATGTTATCCCTCTTGTATGTTATTCTACTTGTGGCCCACCATCCTGAGCTTGCTGTTTTAATCTTGTGAGTCCACTTGTATTACCACTCAATGTATTTATACACAATTATAGCGCGTGTACGCAAGTCATTGACGGTACACTAGGTACAGTTTAAAGTCTACATTTTTTGTAAGACAATTTTTAGAAAAAGGTGACGTCCTGAATCCAAATGGAAGTGTGGTGCCAGGGATAAGATTAGCTCTGCCTGAACATGTCCAGCTAAAGTTACTGGTCAACAGCTTATAGTATTGGCAGTGCTACATCTGCAGTGACTACTCATTGTACTGCCAGAGCCTGCCAGCAAATTTCTTCATTTAGGCCAATTTTGTGACTTTGTAATCGGAAGATCCACATCTGTTCTCTCTTCAGTAAGAGTGCTGATATATTGCCACCTCTTCTAGGTATTAATACTTTTTCCAGTATTGTCCATGCCAGATTGTTTTCTGAATTACCCATTGTGATGCAATGTTCTACAAGTGGGGCTGTGCGTCTTTTTGTCCTGATGTTGGATCTGTGTTCACAGATCCGTGTTTTAATGGCCCTGGTTGTCATCCCAATGTATCTTTTATTGCATGGGCATTGGATCTGGTAAACTACATTGGTAGTTTTACAATTCGTGAGATTCCACTGTACCCATGGATACTCCCAACCAATGTCAATACTAGTTGTCCGTTTCGTAAATTTGGAGACAGAACAGTTGTTACATGGTGTATGACCCAGTGGCCTTGTTGTATTCCACAACATTGTTGTTTCCATGGTTTTGGTTTCTTTCTATGTATGGACCAAACTGTCCCTTAGGTTTCTTCTTTGTTTGATGGCAAATAGAGGTGTGGGTAAATTGCCCTCTACATTCAGTAGTGGCCATGCCTTTTTGATTTCTTTTTTTAAACGATTGATAATTGCTGATTGACTGAAAACTGCCGTGATGACATCCTCTCCTCTACTTTTCTTTCCATGTTGAGTAAGTGTTACCTCTCTAGGGATATTCCATGCCCACTTTCTTGCTTGTTTGATTATTTTATTTGGATTATTCCTTTCCTTTATATTGGTCGTTAATCTCTCTGCCTGTCTATCAAATTCAATTCTTGTTGAACAGTTATGTCTAAAACGGAATAATTGTCGGAAAGGAAGATTGTTTTTTAGGGACCTTTGGTGAAAGCTCGAATATTCTCGGAGGGAATTCCTATCCATCTTTTTTTGATGCACTGTGGTCTCAAACGTTTGTCCAGTTCTAATGATTTTCAAGTCTAGAAAGGTTGCCTCGGGCTTACTTGCCTCATGTGTGAACTTCAGGAAGGGGTTCTGGTTGTTGACCCAATTAATAAACCTGTCCATTGTAGCTATATCTCCTTCAAAAATACTGCAAATTTCTTTGGGTCTCCTGTAAAACGTTCTGGAGGAGCCAAGGGAATATTTCCAGGAACCAACACTAGAACTGGGATCTGGGGTGCTGTAGGAGCGGAAGCCTGAGGATTACTTGATGCTAGCGGAACCTGTCCTGCTTGAGCCTGTAACAGTTGGCGAGCCAGCTCTTCAGTCCGATCCTTGTTCACCACTAGCTCCCTTCTAAGAGCACTGGTCTCAGACCTAGCTGCGTGTACTTCAGCCCTTAATTCCCCTAAAAGTTGTGTTAACTGATCCATCTCTGTAGTTTCCATGATGCCCGAGTAGAGTGTGTTTCAGTACGGCTTCGCGTTCTGTAATGATTACCTCCAAAACTCTGCAGGAGCACCTTTTCGGGATGCCGGTCTAACCTTCTTCTTAGTTTGCGTTGCTCTCTACCTGACTCACACTCCCTCTGGTTGATCAAGTTCTGTCACCCTTAATCTAAGAAAAACACAATGGGTTCCTTAATATGCCTTTTCTATAACAGTAACTACTAGGATTCTTATTCTTTAACTCACTTGATCTTTAACTTTAATTAGTTAATGGTGGGCTCTCCATCCTGCATCTGTGCAGGGGCGCTTGTTATGAAGAGTGGAGATTGTTGAGGGGGATAAGGTAATTTTCTGTAATGTGTGACCAGTGTAAGGGTACGGTAGAATGAGGAAGCACTAGAATGACCCCGGGAAGGTATGCTGTACAACACGGGATGAATGAGGGACAATGTAGAAATGCTTTACATTCAAGGACTTGAATAACAATTCCCCCCTTTTAAGGATTCCTTGCTAAAAGCACACAAGTCATGAATCCTATATCTTTTTTCCCAAGAAACCAACAATGTGAGAGCGTTCTGTGAGGAAGTGCCAATAACTGTGCATTCCATATGACAGAAACTCTACAATACTTTTATGCGCACTCGCCAGACAACTAGTAACAACTGGCGAACCGTACCTCAAAATAGAACCCCAGAGTTAGAAAACTGCGCAACACACCTTCAAGAGAAAAAATACCCCAACGGTGCGCTCGCCAACAAACTAACACTACAATACTTGCGGTGAGTGACTGCTGACAGGAATGATGTCGGACACTCGATTCCGCTGACAGGAAGGGACGAGTGAAAATGTTTGTGTGAAAGCTACGGGTTTACAACCGAGGGAATAACTAGAACTACAGAAGGGGAAACTGTGAAGTAACACTAGAAATTTGGGTTCTGAAGAATGTTGCTGAATATTCTGTTGACAGGAGCTGACGCAGCGATAAGCGTACACTGCGAAAAGCAGATGACGCGAAGCGTGGAGTTGGAAAGGGGAGGGGCTTAAATATGCTGTGAGTGTGAACCACTAGACCTTCACTGCCACTTCCCATAAACCCCACTAGGAGCCATGTTGGGTGATAAGGAAATGTCTCATTCTGCACAGCTTGTGCATGATTCTTTCTTACCCACTGACCAAGCACGGTAAGCAACGGTCCAAGAATGTCTAGGGGCCAATCTAGGGGCATGACCCATGATCATGACAGGTTCGTACCGAACCTGTTAGAACATGTTGCTTTTTATGTAGTAAATTGCATCGTATGTCAAAGGTTTACTGCTGGACACACGCTGCGAACAGTCAGAGCAGTAATTCCTCGACCAAATGGTCCTTTTCAGCATTTGCATATTGACTATGTTGACATGCTGCAAGTTTGTAATGGATATAGGTATATGATAGTGGTGGTGAGACCCTTCTCTAGGTGAAAGGAGGCCGGTCCATGCACACACCCTGACACCACTTGTGCTGCAAAGTTTTTAGTCTGAGAAGTATTTACTAGATGGGAAATATGTGAGGTGCTGAGATCAGATAATGGCCCCCATTTTGTGAATGAGGTGTTTGAACAAATGAGTTTATTGCTTGGTATAAAGCACAAGTTTTCTTCTGCTTATCACCTGCAAGCAAACGGTGTATGTGAGAGACTCAACGGTTTTCTCAAAGAGAGAACAGCCAAATTAAAACTGACACTGAAAAAGGGATGGCTGCATTGCCTGCCCTTGCATTATATGCATTAAGAAATCAGCCTGGCTCAGACCACCACCTCACACCCCGTGAACTAGTTACAGGGAGGCGAATGAGAACGCCTCCAACTCCTCCATCGAGGACTAGGAGTGATGCCCAGACAACTGCAGAATTGTTAGGTGATGAACTACGTGCGTACTTACTGATGCCCACCCACTTAAAGGAGCTCTTATAAATGCTAGGTCTCTGGTTGCCCGTGCAACGGATATCTCTGACCTAATACTGGCAGATAACCTGGATTTCTTGGCCATCTCTGAATCATGGTTACATGATGCAGCAGGACCATTGCTATTGCTAGCTGTCCCAGACGGCTATACAATATTCAGACAGGACAGAGATAACACATGAGGTGGAGGTATTGCCATTATATCTAAAACAAGCCTCGCTCTGAGACCTGCTCCCCCACAAACTATGCAATCCTGTGAAGTCCTCACCGTTAAACTCCCTATAATCAACTCCCAGACCCTCACCATCCACTTAATCTACAGACCTCTCAGCCCACTTGGAACGTTTGAGGAGGACATCTACACTCTACTCTCCGACAACCTGAAAACCACCACTCGACTATTACTACTAGGTGACTTTAACTTAGGATTCAATGATCTGCTAGATAAGCAGGCTTTAATCATAGCTAATACTCTGTCCAAACTTGGCCTCTCCCAAAAAATTTACAAACCCACCCACAACAAAGGGAGAACCCTAGACTGGGTGGCCGACTACAACTGCACGGCCCACATCATCTCCATCTCCCCACAACTGAAGACAGACCACTTCCTTGTGTCTTTCACACTGTCCACTACCAGACCACTCCCGCTGGTCATACCAGCTGCCCCACCTTGTTTAACACGGAACAAAAAGAACATTACAGTGGACAAAGTGATCCCTGCCATTCTCCCAACCCTCAACGCATTGGCTGACAACTTGGATCCAGGCACATTGGTCAATGAATACAATAAAATCATGTTAACTGTAGCTCCACTTAAGATGAGACCTAGCTAGCCCGAATCCCACCTAAACAAGTGGTTCACCCCTCAGCTAAGGGATTTACGACTCCTAAAGAGGAACTGTGAAACCACCTGGAGACTACTTCCATCAGAAGCCAACAAGTCCAAACTAACTAAAATCTCTTCCCATTATAAAAAGGAAATTTGCCTGGCTAAACGTAACTCCTATAACAAACGCATGTCTAACGCCAATTCCAGTCTGAAGGAATTATTCACCATATTAAAAGAATTAGAGTCTCCTATCCCCACACCTGATATCTGCATCAAAAACAAAACATGGTGCTCGGATAATCAACAGGCACTCTCTAACAAAGTAAGCACCCTCCAAAATAAAATAGCCCAAAAAAAGCCTCCCTAAACTCACCATCCCAATCGAATAACTTAGACCTTCCCCCTAGCAAAATATCACCTGACCATCCAGCCAGATTCCACTTCACTAAAACATCCATGCTCAAGGTAGAAAAAATAATTCTCTCACTTAAGCTGTCCAATTGCCAGGGTGATCTGTGCCCAGCACATATATCATAAAAGATGCCGCAAGAGATCTTGCCCCTTCTATATCCAAACTTATCAATGCTTCCTTCTCATCTGGTACCATTCCCACTAACCTGAAGTAAACCTAAAGAAGCAAACATTGGATCCATTAATACTCAACAATTACCGTCCTATCACAACTGTATCCTTTCTCCTCAAAATGCTTGATAAGGTCACCTATACTCAGATCCAAAAATATTTGGAACACCATAAACTCTTGGGAGCAAGACAATCAGGCTTCCGCCCCTTACACGGGACGGAAACTGCACTTATCGACTTGAAAACTCAGGTTGATGAACTAAGAGACAAAGGCAAAACAGCCCTCTTCCTACTGCTTGGCCTATCGGCCGCATTCGATCTTGTGAACCACAAAGTTTTATGCAGCCAACTGGACTCTGCGGCCCACTTCTCCACTGAGGCATTACCTGGATAGAATCATTTCTGAGTGGCAGAACCATGAGGGTCTTCTCCACTTCAGCAGCAGCTGACCCTATTCCGATCACGTGCGGTGTCCCCCAGGGCTCGTGTATCTCCCGTACCTTATACAATATATTTACCAAGCCCCTGTTCGATGATCTGGACCTTCTGGGTATCACCTGCACTAACTATGCAGATGATACTCAGATTCTCCTCCCACTTTCTGGGGATTACGATAAGGATTTGGCGTTGGTGAATAGAGTGTATCTCATCATCCAGGCATGGATGGCCACCCACGGTCTATGACTGAATGATGACAAGACTGAGCTTATCATCCTGGTCACCCACATCAACCTTAAGAAACTAGGCCAGGAGTACTCATCCTTCACAATTGACGGTAACACCATCAAGGTGGCTAAGGAGGCAAAGACCCTTGGTTTCTACTTTGACTCCACCCTCTCCTTCGACAAACAAGTGAAATCAATGGCCTCCGCCACTGCCTACACTTGTAAGATCATTAGGACTGGCAAACCCTTTTTGACAAATGACCATTGCATGATTCTGGCCAGAGCCCTAATACTCTCCAGGCTAGATTATTGCAACGCCCTCTACATCGGCGCCAATAAATCTATTATTCAGAGGATACAAATCCTCCAAAACAAGGCCATAAGAGCTGCACTTGGTGTGACCAGAAGATCGCACATTTCAGTGACTAGACGCCAAAACAATTGGCTATCGACCCATAATAAAATCCTTCTAAAAACTGCATCACTCACCCGCAAAGCACTAAACAATGCTGCCCCTAGCTATCTCACTGATAGACTACATAGGAGAACTTCCACCAGACCTTCGAGACTGGGTAATGCCAACTGCCTCACTATTCCCAGATTCCAGCTCACTAAAACAGGTGGTAGTAGCTTTCCTGGAAAAGCTACCCAACTCTGGAACTCTCTGCCACACCCCCTTAGAGAAGATCAACCCTACCTAAATTTTAGACGCAATTACATTAACCTGCTCAAACCTACTGACCTGTAGGCTTGACTGCTTTGCTTTTTACATTTCAGTAATGTATCTGTATATTCTTCAAAGTACTTCCTGGCACATGCCTGCTGTATATATGCTTATATTCTGTTTATTTCCTGTACACTTGTTTCTTTCCTGCTTATTTCCTGTAACTCTATTTTTGTAACTTTGTAACCTAAGCCTTGCATTTTTGGTAACTGTTGAACCTTGATACCCTTGGATCTGGCGCGCATTAGAAATGAATAAATAAAAAAACAAACAAATTTAAAATTTATGACTGCTAGTATCCCTGTCATTTCAGATCAGGTCAAGTGGACGGGGTGTCGGTCTCAGAACAGAGATGAAGACCACACAGCAACCACAATTCAAGAATTACCTGTACCTAGACTTTTCCTGGAGATCAAGTATTGATCAGAAACTTTACAAGAAAGTGGCACAAGCCTTGTTTCAACAGTCCTTTCATAGTAGAGGACATTACTCCATCAGTAGTTAAGGTCCAAGGGTGACGAGCTTGGATACACCAAGGTGACGTGAAAGTCTACGCTGGAGAGGCCGCATCACCCACAAACCATTTGGAAGCAAGTCAAGGTGAAGAGGTTCAGCACGTGCAGACTCGATCGATGATGAGGAAGAAGGACACAGAGACTGTCCAGTAGACAGATAAACAGGTACTGTTGGACTGTGCCTCCCCCAAGACACTCTTTGTAGCTGCTAAGCAAGGAGTGAAAAAGCTATTTGTTCTTGAGCCACAGAAACTTTGCTGACATTGGAATGTGGAGTGCAAAATTAAAATAAAACATGCCAGATCTGGACTTTATGTTTGACGATTAGAGGAGGGAGAAGTTCCCCGATTCGTTTCTCACAGAATTTCTGTTTGGAGGCACCTATGGTTCTGTCTGATGCTGATTTACACAGACTACTTTTTGCTGTCTTCATATTTATACTCGGAACTTACCCTACTGTTGTTGGGAGGAGCACTAACATACGTTTTTTTCTCAAGGATCCTAAGAATGGCCGGGTTATTATACGCTGTCACGTTCCGCCCTTGGCGTCTGTGGAATACATGGAGATTGAACATTCCTGGACACTAGAACCGTGGTTAGCAGTCTAGTCTCCTTCCAATATGGCCGACGGATGTTTATAGGTATACGCTTCCGGGTACTTTCTTGCGTTGTATCCGTCTGGAAGCCCCTCCGTTTTGGCCGTTTCTTGGCTGTGTGTGCATTTGCTCTTAGTGTTCTATTTTTCAGTGCTTTCGTGTCTATCTATCGTTTTGTCCCTCATCCACTTCCTTTTCTGTTCTGTTACTAGTTACTGCTTCTTGAATCCTTAGTGTTAATTTTTTTACTTCGTTATGCCTTGTTTATTTCTTCCCCGGTTAGCGTTTGCCTTTCCCTATCTATCCGCCTTTACTTCTAATCCTCCCGCAACTCTCTCTACTGTTCCCTATGTTTATTTCTCTATTATTCTTGGTGCCTCACTGTAACTTAATTTCTATACTTACGTACTTCGGTGCGCTTCTTCCTTAGACTTTCCGATTTCTTTTGTTTTTCTTTGGACTTGCCTTTTATTGGTGCCGATCTGTGACCCCACCCCTTCTGGGGGGGCTAGTATCACGGTACGCTTGGGTTTCTTACTCGCTTCTTTCTAATTTTTGTTTAATACTTACCAGTTCTTCTTTCCTGTTTAGTGCTGGGTCGCCATGTTCTTCTATCTAACTTCCATACGTTTCTTTACTACGCCTTTCTTAGCTTATTTGTCTTTCTTGTTCTGATTCCTCTGTCCTCTCTGTGACGGTTCTTTTGAACCTATTCTGTCATTCATTCAGTGGATTCTTCCTATAATCCATTTTGGCCGCACAACCTTTCCTTTCCCTTTTCTTTTGGGAATAAGAACTTGAATTACCTTGAATATCTGTTTTACCATCTATCCAGAATTCAAGAAGAACTTAACTTTAAGAAAAAGACTGTTCCATTCGATCAAGGATAAAACTCCATCCTACCCAGGTTTTTTTCTGCCATTGCAAGGCTTTTTCTCTGGAAGACTTTGGGAGCTTGCTCCTTGGGGGGCGCTTTGATCCTGCGCCCTAACAGGACAAGGTGGTCTCCGAGGGAGCTAGCCCCTATTTACACAAGAAGAAGGAGAAGAAGTCAAAAGAGCCCAAGAAGGAACGAAGAAAAAGGATCTCTGAATGAAGGGCACAAGTACACCTCTGACGAATCAGGTGAGGAGAGGGAACGGGAGAGTACCTTTAATCGTGACAGTATACATCGCCCAAGGACTATGGCATCCCTGGAACAATTCCAGGAGCTGGCAAATGTCATTCAAGGTCTTCGCCTAGAGGTAAAAACCCTTAAGGATCAGAACACTTTATTGACTCAACAAGTTGCCCTCAGAGAAGATATCAGAGGAGATCTTCCCCCATTGTCATTTCCTTTTGGCAAATATGACGCCAATCCAAAACAGCTTAAAGAATATTTGGACGCTTGCCAAGTTTACTTCTCCTTTCGTCCCAAGACCTATAAAACCGACAGATCCAAGGTGTGATTTTATGTAGCTAACCTAGGTGGTAATGCCCTGTCTTGGGCTACACCTTTGATTACTAATGCTGATCCTTCTATGACTGATTACTCCCTATTCGTGCAGAATTTCAAGAGTCGTTTTGAGGTCCAGTTCTCTTCTTTTGAAGCGATGGTAGACAGGTAGACATACGACAAGGGAACCAATATTTCCAATCATACATCTTGAACTTTCAACGTTTATCTTCTCAATCTGGGTGGCCTGACTCCACGCAGCAGACACATTTCCGAAGAGGTTTACACAGAGATTAAGGATGATTTGGCTCAGATTCCTAGACAAAATAATTTCCAAGAACTAGCCTCTACAGCATTACAGATTGAATTCAGATGTCTTGAGCGAAGAAGGGAGAGGAAGAAAGGAAGGTACTATACTCTGTTGCCCTTCTCCTTACCAAACAGCAAGGAACATTATCCTACTGAGGAACCTATGCAAATTGGAGCCATGAGAAGTCCTTTAACCCCGGAAGAAGAAGAAGAAGAAGAAGAAGAAGAAGAAGAAGAAGAAGAAGAAGAAGAAGAAGAAGAAGAAGAAGAAGAAGAAGAAGAAGAAGAAGAAGAAGAAGAAGAAGAAGAAGAAGAAGAAGAAGAAGAAGAAGAAGAAGAAGAAGAAGAAGAAGAAGAAGAAGAAGAAGAAGAAGAAGAAGAAGAAGAAGAAGAAGAAGAAGGGTTTGTGTGCTTATTGTGGATCCGACAAGCATCAGATCAACTCATGTCCTGAGATTTCACATAAGCGTCAGGGAAACTATCAACCCCGAACCTATGCAGGGGAGGTATCGGGGAGTTACGCTCTACCCCCTGCGATAACACAAGACCAGTAAAGGAAGAATAAGACAATCGCTTAATGGTTTTTACAGTGCAACTCTACATTTCTTCCACACAGACTTTTCAGACTCTAGCTATGTTGGACTGTGGAGCTGCGGGTAATTTTTTCGATATTACCTGGGCTGAATCTCATCATCTTGCACTTAAGGACAAAAAGAATCCAGTACCAGTGGAAGGGGTTGATGGAACTCCATTATCTTCTGGCCCTATTGTTCTAGAAACCTTGCCTATTCAAATGGAATTGGGAACTCACACCGAGACATTAACTTTTGATGTCATAAGGGCAGCAAATTTTCCGGTATTTCTGGGCATGCCATGGCTAAGACATCATAACCCTAAGATTGACTGGAAGGCCAACACACTTCGGTTTGCAGCTACTTATTGTACTCAGTTTTGTTTACAGACCAATAAGGAGATAACCCAGTCCAGCGAACAGGTGGGGTTTTCCAAGACCATAGTCTCTTCTATTCCCAAACACTACCAAGAGTTTCAAGAAGTATTTGAAGACAGACTTCCGCGTCTCTTACCGCCGCATAGACCAGAAGATTGCTGCATGGACCTACAAGATGGGGCTCAGATTCCATTTGGGCGAATGTACCCTTTGTCAATACCTGAGAAGCAGGTTCTCAGGGAATACCTTGATGCCAATATGCAGAATGGTCTCATGTGAGAATCTCGATCTTCTGGTAGCGCATCCTTATTTTTTGTTTCCAAGAAGGGATCTTCAGAGTTGCGCCCATGTATTGATTACAGAGGTCTTAACAAATTGACCATCCGTGATCGTTACCCTATGCCCCTCATCTGGGATATTTTGGAAGCTGTTCAAAGAGCACGGTTTTTTACCAAATTGGATCTCTGTGGTGCGTATCATCTACTACGTATCAAGAGCGGAGATGAGTGGAAAACTACTTTCAGAACACCACTCGGTCTATTCGAATACTGTGTGATGCCCTTTGGGCTTGTAAATGCTCCAGCAGTTTTTCAAAGATTTGTTGACAAGATTTTTGCTGATCTTCTGTACCTTAATATGGTCATATATTTGGACAGATACAAATAGAGTCAAGGGGCTATCACCTCCTGTCTATACCCAAAAGTTCACAACACATGATTGACAGAAGTATTTAATTAGTAGGGAGGTATTCCTCAGTCTAAGTCCCTTTGCAGTAACTTGTTTGCCCCGTGTCACTATTCTACATATGTGGTTGTCATATGAGCCCCAGGATTTGCTGCTGTGACGACTACAAATGGAATGTAGAGGACCTTTCCCTTTCCTCTCTCAGTACTTTCCTATACTAAAAAGGTAAAGTGCACATACATTGGTGGTCGGTTTTGGCTTTAATATTCCCTCCTCCAATGTTTGTGTCTTATCAATAAAAAATAAATAAAATATAATTTCGACAAAAAACTGGTCGAATCATAACACAAAACTGTAAGTGTCTTGTTTGTGGTTGCTGAATGGGACACTTAAATGCTCTCTATATATTCATTTATTTAGTTAATCAAGCCCTATTATCACACGTATAGTGGGTCTTGGAGTCAGGGTCATAAACCCAAGACTAGAAGTCAACCAGTTTCAGCGGTCGCAGTTAGTTGGCGCTTTCTTCAGGACAGGTATGATCTTGATATAGTCTGCGCAAGATCTACAATTTCTTTACAATACTCCTTTCTAGGGATGTCTTGAGGAAATCTTTGGGTTTCCAGACGGGCATGTAGGATACATTTCCAGGCCCTTTTAAAAAGACAGATGGGGCATCATCAGTCTCTAAAGTGCTTGATCAAGGCAGGTAAGGCAATATTTTCGAACTCATATCCTTACCTGTAATTACCTAAATCTCATTATCAATGCATCTGTCCACAATCGGATGAGGGCTTCGTGTCCTGGTCTTGGATGTATTCCAGGATCTCACTCAGGTAAGTAGCTATAATTAAATAGATAATGGATATACTTGTAGTCATGTCCATGTTTTGTTGTTAAATAAATCATATTGATAACTTTGGGGGCATTTTTTACCTTTACTGTGTAGTTGTGGTCAATCATTCACGTATCGGGATAATCTTCAATGGGTGTCTGGTAACCCTGGAAGATAAATCCCGGTGTCAAGGAGAGTTTGCTAATATATCTCATATCTAGGTATGGTCTGGGTATTTATGGTGAGTCTTCGAGGGGTCACTTATACTAGCCTGGTATCCAACTGTTGTTTATACTGTATTCATTCCCTGTTACATTTATGAACCATAATTTACAGGTTACAGTAAAACAACAGTAATTCACCAATTCCATGCTTTCGTGAGGCGGTCAGTTAGCCTAACTATTCTCTATACTTGGCGCTCACGGCTCCCTGCAATTAGTTAGAGCTAACCTCCAATCTCACTGTTGTCGCTTCGCGTTCATCTTCTAATTCTCGGTTGTGGAAGCCATCTTGTCAGACTTCCCTATTTATGATCACGTGCTAATATCACGTGATACTATTCGTTTCACGTGATACATGATACTGTTCGTTCAGCCCCATAACGTTTGTCTTTTTCATTTAATAATTGACTATTTCAAACTGGAAACCGGATGTATTTATTTTTTTGTTCATTTTACGTATCTCGACGTTGCCGATCTCGGCAGGTTGGGCGCGGCTTATTCCCAGGTGCTCATGGGATTGATAATTTCCATTGCGCCGAGCTGCCGGTTCCCAAGGAGTTTTGGGAGTTGTAGTTCTAGACTGCCTTGAAGTTGCATGGGAAAGTGAAGTGTCATGGGAAAGTGAAGTATCTATTTCTCTTTCATTCCCCTCTATCTCGTTCTAGCCGACCTTGGCACCATGAGCAAAGGTTGCATCAATATTCTGGTTACTATATGCCATATCGGTTAACTCGAGGGTAATCATGATCACACTTTTTGTGACCTCATTCCATATCTGTCAAATTCTGCATATGTAATTATCCTCTGTATCTGTTGTCATTAATAGTATGCCGAAAGGAAAGTACAAAAGCGTTTTCTGTTGTTTATCTTGCTGGAAATGGGCAATAGTAATAAAGTCCACTGTCTGGAGGCTCTGGGGCGCTTGATTTCCTGATGTTATCCCTCTTGTATGTTATTCTACTTGTGGCCCACCATCCTGAGCTTGCTGTTTTAATCTTGTGAGTCCACTTGTATTACCACTCAATGTATTTATACACAATTATAGCGCGTGTACGCAAGTCATTGACGGTACACTAGGTACAGTTTAAAGTCTACATTTTTTGTAAGACAATTTTTAGAAAAAGGTGACGTCCTGAATCCAAATGGAAGTGTGGTGCCAGGGATAAGATTAGCTCCGCCTGAATATGTCCAGCTAAAGTTACTGGGCAACAGCTTATAGTATTGGCAGTGCTACATCTGCAGTGACTACTCATTGTACTGCCAGAGCCTACCAGCACATTTCTTCATTTAGGCCAATTTTGTGGCTTTGTAATCGGAAGATCCACATCTGTTCTCTCTTCAGTAAGAGTGCTGATATATTGCCACCTCTTCTAGGTATTAATACTTTTTCCAGTATTGTCCATGCCAGATTGTTTTCTGAATTACCCATTGTGATGTAATGTTCTACAAGTGGGGCTGTGCGTCTTTTTGTCCTGATGTTGGATCTGTGTTCACAGATCCGTGTTTTAATGGCCCTGGTTGTCATCCCAATGTATCTTTTATTGCATGGGCATTGGATCTGGTAAACTACATTGGTAGTGTTACAATTCGTGAGATTCCGCTGTTCCCATGGATACTCCCAACCAATGTCAATACTAGTTGTCCGTTTCGTAAATTTGCAGACAGAACAGTTGTTACATGGTGTATGACCCAGTGGCCTTGGTGTATTCCACAGCATTGTTGTTTCCATGGTTTTAGTTTCTTTATATGTATGGACCAAACTGTCCCTTAGGTTTCTTCTTTGTTTGATGGCAAATAGAGATGTGGGTAAATTGCCCTCTACATTCAGTAGTGGCCATGCCTTTTTGATTTCTTTTTTTAAACGATTGATAATTGCTGATTGACTGAAAACTGCCATGATGAAATCCTCTCCTCTACTTTTCTTTCCATGTTGAGTAAGTGTTACCTCTCTAGGGATATTCCATGCCCTCTTTCTTGCTTGTTTGATTATTTCATTTGGATAATTCCTTTCCTTTATATTGGTCGTTAATCTCTCTGCCTGTCTATCAAATTCAATTCTTGTTGAACAGTTATGTCTAAAACGGAGAAATTGTCCGAAAAGAAGATTGTTTTTTAGGGACCTTTGGTGAAAGCTCGAATATTCTAGGAGGGAATTCCTATCCATCTTTTTTTGATGCACTGTGGTTTCAAACGTTTGTCCAGTTCTAATGATTTTCAAGTCTAGAAAGGTTGCCTCGGTCTTACTTGCCTCATGTGTGAACTTCAGGAAGAGGTTCTGGTTGTTGACCCAATTAATAAACCTGTCCATTGTAGCTATATCTCCTTAAAAAATCATTAGGATATCGTCAATGTAACGACGCCAACCCAAGATGTTAATCAAGAAGGGATTTGTTTTGGATAGATACATTTCTCTTCGAAATCTGCAACATATAGATTGGCCAATGTAGAAGCAAATGTAGCACCCATCGCAGTCCCCGCTATCTGTTCGTAGTAGCTTTCTTCTTTGAGGAAGAAATTTCTGGTCAATGCTGTCTCTGCCAGCTGTAGAATCAATGAGACAGACATTTCCAAAGTTTCTGCTTTGTCCTGTAAAACCTTTTCCAGCACTTTCAGAGTTTCCCTTTGAGGGATCCTTGAATATAAGGATTCAATATCCATGGGGGGCGTGGCCTGGAGCTCATGGTGGTAGGAAGCTAAGGCGCCGAGCTCCGGCCGAGACGCCGCGTTACGATCCTCGTCGGACCGCTTGCAGCCTGCCCCCGAGCCACAAACTCGGACAAAATACGGCGGAATCTGCCGCCGAGCAGCGACAGCAACCCCGAGTAAAATCGGAGCCGGGAAACCTTGACTCTGCCCTCCACGCACCTTCCCCCTCTCCGCCCTAGCCTGCACCCAAGATGGCGGCCCCTGCGTTGCTTTAACACTACCGAGCGGACCACGGCCGAGGACTCCAGCACACGTCTGCGGCCGAGACCCTGGGGAATATACTCCCACACAGCCCCGACTCGCACTCAGCACCCGTGGCCCCTCCGACACACAGGACGCTGTGAGCCGCGGACGAGAGCTCCTGGACCTGCTCCTGCTGCTCGGGCGGGAACATCCTGATTGCCGCCGAGACCGCCGTCGACACGCCGGCAGCGGAGACTGCTGCCCAGGAGGTGAGGAGACAGGGGGGGCCCCGCTTGATATCGCCGCGGCTCCAGCGCCCGCCGCCGCTCTGAGACCTGAGCCCGGAGCCCAGCGGCGCCCAACCCCCCCTCATCCTCCCACCGCTAACACCATCAACTCACCTCACACTGCCTGCCTGGCGGATTGAAACACCCCCGCAAGACTTGAGAGCAGCGCACCATCAAGGCATCGTCACCCGGCCCTCAGGCCCGCCATGTCTGCTAGAGGCAAACCAAAACCTCCTACGATGGACAGCTACGTCTCCACAAAGGCCAGAATCTCGGCCGACCCACGCCCCCCCAGCCCCGATCCTCCAAAACCGAAAAATGCGGATCCCACCGAGAACCAAGCACAAGTGCTGGAGGCCATTGCATCCCTGCGCACCTTCATTGATACCAAAATCGACGAATTCAGGTCAGACATTCAGCTTGTAAGACAGGATGCCAGGAATTTAACGGATAGGGTCGCCACCTCTGAGACGACCATTAAAGAGACCACTGAAACCACTGTGGAGCTGAGGTCCAAGGTGACGGACCTCGAAAGGAAGGTGGCCTTTCTCGAGGCGAGGGCTGAGGAGGCCGAGGGACGTGCCAGAAGGGGCAACATCAGGATACTTGGAATCCCTGAAGGTGACGAGGGCCCGAACCCGACTGCATACATAGAGACCCTACTACAACAAGAGGTGGGCGCAGGCAAACTCACGCAAGGCTTTGCTGTTGAGAGGGCACACAGGTCCCTCCAAAAGAAACCCCTCCGGGCTCCCACCCTCGCCCAATAATAGCCAAAATACTTAATTTCCAAGACAGAGAAGTCATCCTCAGACACTCCAGGGAGACCGGCCCACTTGTACGCGGCAACACAAAAATGTCCGTCTGCCCAGATTACACCCCAAAAGTGCAAAGGGAGAGAAACTCGTTTGTGCCAATCAAAGCCAGGTTGCGACACCTAAACTTAAAGTATATGCTGCTCTATCCCTCTAGACTAAAAGTCATCTACAAGGGCCGCTCGATTTTCCTGGAAACCCCGGAGGCAGCCAACATGTGGATGGAGGACAACAATTTAGCCCAAGGCGCTGACACTCACCCCAAAGACTAACGACTGAAACTAAGCACCGGACCACATGCTCAACCGCCGACGCAAGATTCCGCAAAAAAACACATGCACTCTGCAGTGCGGAAGCAATCAACACTACAGTTCGCCAAACTAACGCGGCTCTCGCTTGGCCCCACACCGGACTCAGGACTTCGCCCCCGCGAACAGACCAAGACAGGCCAGTTGCCTGATCGACCCCACTCGAACCCGACGCCCGGATGGGTCCCGACGGTGCGAGAGCGCCTGAGCGCAGCGAAATGAACGCAGTCGCTAGGCGCACAAGTTACAGTTACGTTATCTGTTATGTTATAAGCACAGTCACTACATCTTCACGCCCGAGTGGACAACAGGACACGCCGACACAGCACTCCAACTTAGGCGAGTACGAGGGACGAATGCTAAATCGCCCTATCAGGAACCCAAACCCTCTGGGCAGACCCTCTGAGGAGGAGATAAAAAAGATCACCCACACACCCAAATGACATCACAACTAAAGATACTAACGTGGAATGTGCGCGGGATGAACTCCTACCTGAGAAGAAATCGCATCCATTCCTATCTCCGCAGGCAGAAGGTCTCTATAGCTATGCTCCAGGAAACCCACCTGACGGCGGAATCCTCCTCCAAACTAGCAGAGAGATGGGGTGGCACTGGAAAGGGAGCAGCGTACTCCAAGTACGCACGGGGAGTCTTCACATGGGTGAACCCAAGCGTCCCGTTTCGCCTACAGGGGTCGGAAGCAGACAAAGAGGGCAGATACCTGATACTTTGGGGGACCATTGAAAACACCGCAATCTGCCTGGTCAACTCCTACTTCCCGCAGCACGGGATACCATCGCACATCGCAATGCTGTGCCCCAAAATAGCCCACCACAGGGAGGGCACCCTTATTTGGGGAGGTGACTTCAACTGCACCAGTAATGGCGAGATGGACAGGTCGGTGCCTCTACTACAATCACGCAATGCCGCCACCACGGCCCTTAACAACGCTCTGGAACACCTAGACCTGGTGGACATATGGAGGGCGCGACACCCAAACGAAAGGAGCTACTCATACTATTCTGCCCCCCATAAGGTTCACACAAGGATCGACTACCTCTTCACCGACAGGGAACAAGTTGCCCTGGTAGAGGACGTCACATACCTAGGCAGATCGATATCTGACCATTCCCCGCTGGTCATGCAGTGGAGATTGACTGGCCCCAGGCCTCCGATTCCGACATGGAGACTGTCCCCTATGGCACTCACTGATCAAGAGTTCAAGGAAGACCTTGGCATTAAACTCGAAGATTACATAGACAATAACAAAGGCTCTGTATCGAGCTGGAGCACGCTATGGGAGGCGATGAAAGTGGTAACACGGGGCGAGGCCATCTCTGGAGCGGGAGGTATCCGGAGACGCCTGAAGGAGACACTAGAAGAACATGAAGCGGAAATAACACGCCTCGAGTCCCAACTGGACACCACTACTGAAGGGGAAGAGACCCTGCGGGGACTTCGAGACGACTGCCGAATGGCATGGGACAGACTGGCGAAATTCGACTTTGCAACCAACACTACCAAGATACACAAAGAGGCCGACAAACCAGGCAGACTACTCGCATGGTTGTGCAATCGAGAACACCCGAGGCATTACATCACCGAGATCCAGGATGAACGTGGAGTCTCACACAAATCACAACCCGACACCACTTTTGCAGAATTCTACTCCGAGCTCTACTCCCACGACAAGCAAATACCCAGAGAAGACATCAGAGCCACCCTGGAAGAGATCGAACTCCCTAAACTAGCCGAAGATCAGCGTGCAGCACTCGACACTGAGATCACTGCCGACGACATCAAGGATGCGATCAGATCTCTAGCCACCAGCAAATCTCCGGGGAGCGATGGACTCCCCCCAGAGTTCTACAAAACCTACGAAGACATCATCACTCCAATACTATTGGGAGTCTACACGGAAGCATACGAAGAAGGAATTCTTCCCAGCACCATGAGGGAAACCATCATAATCCCTATGCTTAAACCAAACAAGCCACCCGAACGCTGCGACTCCTACCGCCCGCTAGCGATGCTGAATTACGACGCCAAGATCTTTACCACCATTCTGGCTAAGAGGCTAGCGAGGGTGATTGGGTCTATTGTACACGAGGACCAGAATGGGTTCATCCCGGGACGCAACACCTCGGCCAATCTGAGGAGACTACAACACGTCATAGCCGAAACCCATGAAAGCCCTGAAGATCTGGCGGTGCTCTCACTCGATGCGGTCAAAGCCTTCGACTCCATCTTCTGGGAGTGGTTAATCGAGGTGCTGATTGAGTTTGGGTTTGGAGAAGGCTTTGTGAGATGGGTCAGGGTCCTTTATAGTTCACCCAGTGCCAGAGTGAAGACCGGGCGAATAATATCGGAAGCCTGGCCGATACAAAGAGGCACTAGGCAGGGCTGTCCGCTAGCACCCATGTTGTACGTTTTGGGACTGGAGCCGATCGCCATCTACTGCAGAAGACAGTTCTTTGATGCAGGCATAAAACTAGGCAACAGACACTTCATAATTTCCTTATATGCGGACGATGTTCTCTTATACCTACAGGACCCACAAGTGAATGCACAAGTCCTACTCGATGTCCTGGACAACTACGCCCACTATTCAGGAATCAAATTTAGCAGATCTAAATCTTGCGCATTCCCACTGGCCGGACTCAGCAGGATAGGCATGGAAGAATTGCCGGAGGTGGGGATAAAATGGCAACCAAAGATGTTCCGCTACCTAGGAATCAACATAACACATACCCCAGAACTTACCCACGAACACAACACTGAAAGAGCAACAAAGGCACTCCGTAACTCCATGAAGTTCTGGTCTAAGCTGCCACTTGCCATGATGGGCAGGGCAGCGATTGTGAAAATGATCATCCTACCCAGATTCCTCTACTACTTCACGAATGTCTGCCACTACATCCCTATACCCTTCTTTAAAAAACTGGACTCGCTCATTAGAGACTTCCTGTGGGGCCCGGCTAGGCACAAGCTACCTCTGAAGATCCTCACGCTGCGACACAAGGAAGGGGGGATACAACTCCCAGACCTACACATGTATTACTTAGCAGCCCAACTCAGCCACGTCACAAGGTGGCTCCACGATGACCCAAACGCTGAATCAGGTCTCCTAAGACTAACATCTTCCAACCTGTTTCCCAAGGAATTACTCTGGAACCCACTTAAACAAAAACTAGGGGTCCCTATGATTGTGCAGCTGGGCAGACAAATCTGGACTAGAACCTGCTCTACCCATCAAATCACTCACCCGTACTCTCCCGACACCCCCATCCTTGTGGACGCATGCCAATCCATATCAGACCTCAAAGTGGCAAGAAAATGGGAGAGCGCTGGGATTTACACCTGGGGCGACATATACAAAGACGCCAAATTCAGGGAATTCGAAGCGATCCTAGAATCAGAGGAACTAAGCAGAGGCCAATTCCTGTGGTACCATCGTCTCAGACAGATTGCAAAGACGAAATGGCCTGAATGGCCAGAAGAACCCAACCCCAACCCCCTCCTTAACGAGATGCATGAACTCTCAGACGGCTGGAAACCAATAACCCGCCTTTACGGCCGACTAATAGACAGACCCAACCCTAAAAGCGCAGCACTAAAAGAAAGATGGGAACTGGACCTCCGGGTCACGCTCACGGACACTGAATGGGAGAGAGTGCTACTATACCCCAGTGAGGTCTCCAGGAACATCAGATTCCGACAAATCCAACTCAACGTTCTCTACAGAACATACATGACCCCGAAGAGAGTCTCCAGCTTTAACAATAAGACAACATCAAACTGCCCTTGGTGTGGCACCATCCCAGCAGACCTACTGCACATGTTCTGGTCTTGTAACAGGGTGTCGCAATTCTGGTCCAAAATAAAGCAAACCTGCACGGAAGCTGGCATCACCAGATACAACTGGGACCCCCAGGAATGCCTCCTCGGAACCTACCCCAGACTGAGCAAGATCAAACACGTGGTCAAGCTGATGGACATCTCCTGCATCCTAGCCAAAAGAACCATAGCTATGGCTTGGAAATCTAAGCCAGGCCCGAGATACCAACACTGGCTTAGAGAACTAGAGCGTTGGACCACAGCCGAGACCAAGGCCTGGCAAGATGGAGCCACCACCGGAACAACCGACGTAAACAACACCCTCGAAGCGTGGAAGGCTCTCCTCCGCGACATACCCTTCTCTGCTGACCACAAGCCCCCCTGAGGTGCCTGCCCACCCTAACACTAAACAACCACGGATCCACCTGGTACCTGAACCCCGAACATTCGCAAGCCCCGGAACCCAGCCTTCACACTCCTTTCCTCCAGAATACCTGCTGAACAAAGACATTCTCACAAAAAGACTGTGCATGTTTGTTGTTAATCTTTGTTGTTACCTGTTTCTCTTACACCTCACTTGGCTAACGGACACCTTTACTAAACGCAGCCTTGAAATGTAACCTTACCAAAAATGCCAATAAAAAGTGTTTTATAAAAAAAAAATAAAAAAAAAATAAGGATTCAATATCCATGGTTACTATCAAAATGTCCGGATTATTCAAAGTCAGATTTTCCAAATATATTAGCACTGCCGTGGTGTCCTTAGTATGTGATCGCATTTTAGTAACTTCATTCCGTAAGAAGAAGTCTGTGAACTGAGAGAGGGGTTCCAAAATGGATCCAATACCTGAGACAATGGGTCGTCCTGGAGGCGGGGAGATCCCTTTGTGAATTTACAGAAGTGCATAAAACGCAGGACATCTTGGATGTTGTGGGCTCAGGAAAGCAGTTTCCTTGGTACTAATGTGTCCTTCTGCTTCTGCCTCCTCTATAATTGGATTGATTAAATTCCTGAGTCCCACTGTGGGATTGCTCCCTAATCTGCGGTATGTAGTGCGGTCCTCAATCAAGGTATTTACCATCCCTTCATAGTCACATTTGTTCATAACAACTATAGCCCCCCCTTCATCAGTGGGTTTTATGGTTATTTGGTCATTATTCCCTAGGTCTTGTAGGGCTAATGTCTCCATCCTGGTCATGTTGTTAAAATGTTTTTTCTCCTCTTTTTCAATTTGTTCGAGTTTCTTAAGCATCACTTTTTCAAAAGTTTGTGATTCCACTGTGTTAGATTGTGGAAGTGGATAATAAGTTGATTTGTTGTGTAATCTTGTCACATCCTTTTGGCAGTCAAAAGTGTTCTTCACGAAATGTTGTTTCAATCGTATTTTTCTTAGGAGTTGAGTGATCTCAATTCTTGTCTCGAAGGGGTCGTGTTTTGAGGTTGGGACGAATGAGAGCCCTTTTTGTAGGACCTTATAATGATCTTGTGTGAGGACCATATCAGAAAGGTTCACTACCAAAGATGTTTCTGCCTGGTTTACTATTCTTGGGGGTTGTTCTGTTGGTACCAGCCTCTCCCTCGGTTCCTGGTGACCCTGGGTGATTGTTCTTGCCACCATCCACTTGGTCTGCCACGGCCTCTTGGGGCCTGAAAACCCAGAGTGTTTCCACCTCTATTTTGCTCCTGGTCTTCAAAACGTAGAGTTTTGTTCGTTCTCCCTGTTTCCTCATCTGAGCTCCCACTAGAGAAGTTCCAATTCCCTGGTCTTGGTCTGTTTCTCTGTTGATTTTGTCTGCCTCTGCAGGGCCTGTATTATTGGGCATATTAACACCTTTCTCTGGTTCTTCATAATATTCATTAGTTGTGTAGGGATATTTCTTTTCATGTGAAAATGCGGCAATATCTTTTTTCAGTTTTATAACTTTTTTATTCAGATTCAATTCTTTGAATTCCTTTATTGTTGCATCCAGTACTGCCATATTTTTTAAATAGTCTCCTACTATCATTTTTGTTGCTAATGCATCTTGTTTTACAATAATTTCATTCATTATTCTTTCAGAGATGGTTTTCGCGGTAATAATTATCAGAATAATCCAGTCCCTTGTGCATTTATTTGCAATGAAACTCCAATCCTTTCTAATTTGTAGTTCTTTCAGGAAAATTCTGGGTTCAATTCTGATTATCAAACCATTTGGTGCAATATGTGCCCGTAGGTATTCTGTCATAATCGCCCCGTGCAGTTCCGTTCAAATGAGTTTCTTTCTGAGGATCTCTAATTCGTTCCGGTCATCCCCTATTTGGACGACATTTTGATTTTTTCATCTTTGATGGAGGAACATCGTTCTCATGTCAAAGAAGTGTTGCGAAGACTGCAGCCAAACCAATTATACGCCAAACCTGAGAAGTGTCTTGTCTTTTTGAGGTAACTGAGGTAAACTATTTGGGTTTCATCCTCAAATTGGAAGGAATCCAGATGGATCCTGTAAAGTTTAAGGCCATACTTGACTGGAAGACACCCACGATGGTCAAGGAGGTACAAAGATTCTTAGGCCTTGCTAATTTCTATAGACGATTTATTCCCAATTTTTCAAACCTCATTCTACCTATCACATCTTTACTCAAGAAGGGTGTGGTTTTTCGCTTCTCTGGAGCTGCTCAAGTAGCTTTTCAAGAATTTAAGACTTTGTTCACCTCTGCCCCAATTTTGATGCAACCTGATCAGGCTTGCCCTGCTATCTTTGAGGCTGATGCATCCGGTGGAGCAATCGGGGCAGTACTTCTTCAAGAAAAGAAGGGCATTGAACATCCAGTGGCTTATTACTCTAGAACATTGACTGTTAGTGAAGGAACTATTCTGTTCTGGAAAAAGAACTTTTGGCCATTCGCCAGGCCTGTAAAGAATGGCGGCATTTAAGGAGCAGCACATACTTTTTTGATCAGAACAGACCATCGTAATTTGAAAGTACTTGAACAGATGGAGTGTAAGAATTCTCGTCATGCCAGATGGGCATATTATTTCTCTCAGTTTGACTTTCACATTACCTACGTCCCTGGATCCAAGAATATCGTAGCGATTCTCTATCCCGGAGTCTTGGGGAATGGTCAGGAAACTACGTTGGAGATTAATTTAAATTTCCTAATCTGAGAGTTGTGGATTCTGTAACTCCATTCATTAAAGAGGTGCAGGAGAATAGGAGGATTCAGAAGGGGGACCTTCCTAAGGAATTGGTTGACAAAAAGGGTCTGTTATTCCATCAAGAAGCACTTTATTTAACTTCTATTGCTTTACAACGACAGGCTCTACAGTGGTGCCATGATGTTCCCTCACCAGGTCACAGGGGACAGAACGCCACATTGGAGTTATTGTCCAGACAATTCTGGTGGCCGAATATGTGCCAATACACTAGGTTTTATGTCATGACCTGTCCTGTTTGTGCCTCCAACAAGATCTCTAGGCAAAAGCCATTAGGTCTTCTTCAACAGGACGTGTTACCTTCTCGACCTTGGGGACAGATCTCAATGGATTTTATTGTAGATCTGCCTGTTTTAAATCATTGTTCGGCTATAATGGTAACCACTGATTCTTACAGCAAGTTGGCACATTTTACAGCCTTGCCTAGCGTTCCTTCGGCACCTACTACCGCTAGCATATTCCTAAAGGAGATTGTTCGACTACATGATGTTCCTCAAACCATCATCTCTGATAGAGGAGTACAATTCACCTCTAAGTTTTGGGCCTCATTGTGCGCTCAGATGGGTATTCACAGGGCACTCTCATCCGGCTACCATCCACAAACCAATGGACAGACGGAGAGGTTAAATGCCACTCTTGAACAATATCTCTGTTTTTATTGCTCTCTAGCTCAAAATGAACGGGCTGATTTTCTTTCCATGGCAAAATTTTCTTATAATAACGCCACGCATTCCACCATAAAGATGAGCCCTTTCTATTGCACCTATGGGTTTAATCCCCAACATATTCCGCTAAATTCCAATCCTGCCACGAATTCTCCAACAGTGGACGTTTTGGTGACATCTCTACATCAGATACATAAGGATGCCTTAAAGGCTTTGAAGGCGAGTTTGCAAACCAATAAGCTGTATGCCGATTGCCGATTAACACCGCAATCCCAAACCGGACTGGAAGATTGGCACTCAAGTTTGGCTGTCTACCAAGTTCTTGCCTAGATGGGTACATTGAGGGAAATTTGCACCTCGATTCATCGGTCCTTTCCCTATTGTTTCCAAGATCAATCCAGTGGCCTTTAAGTTGAGATTGCCTCCATATTCCATATGTCTCTCCTTAAGATCTACGTCAAGGACCCTTTTGGAAGAACTAGCCCAGCTGTGGCTCCTACTGACCAGCCTGATCCTGGTGTTTATGAGGTGGATCGATTAGTGGATTCTAGATACAAAAGGGGATCCTTGCAGTATCTTGTCCATTGGAAAAGCTATTCGAAGTCAGAGAGAACGTGGAAGCCAGTACACAACATCAATGCTCCTCGCCTCATTCTGCGCTTTCACCTGCTTTACCTGGCCAAACCAGGTGGACAGGGTTTGCGACGGGGGTACACTGTCATGTTCCGCCCTTGGCGTCTGTGGAAGAGATGGAGATTGAACAGTCCTGGACACTAGAACCGTGGTTAGCGGTCTAGTCTCCTTCCAATATGGCCGACGGATGTTTATAGGTATAAGCTTCCGGGTACTTCCTTGCGTTGTATCCGTCTGGAAGCCGCTCTGTTTTGGCCGTTTCTTGGCTGCGTGTGCATTTGCTCTTAGTGTGCTATTTTCCAGTGCTTTCGTGTCTATCTATCGTTTTGTCCTTCATCCACTTCCTTTTCTGTTCTGTTACTAGTTACTGTTTCTTGAATCCTTAGTGTTAGTTATTTTACTTCGTTGTGCCTTGTTTATTTCTTCCCCGGTTAGCGTTTGCCTTTCCCTACCTATCCACCTTTACTTCTCATCCTCCCGCAACTCTCTCTCTCTGCGGTTGCCTATGTTTATTTCTCTATTATTCTTGGTGCCTCGCTGTAACTTAATTTCTATACTTACGTACTTCAGTACGCCTCTTCCTTAGACTTTCCGATTTCTTCTATCTGTTGTCTTTCTCTGGACTTGCCTTTTATCGGTGCGATCTGTGATCCCGCCCCCTCTGGGGGGGTGGTATCGTGGTACGCTTGGGTTTCTTACTCGCTTCTTTCTATTTTTTGTTTAATACTTACCAGTTATTCTTTCCTGTTTAGCGCTGGGTTGCCATGTTCTTCTATCTAACTTCTGTACGTTTCTTTACTATGCCTTTCTTAGCTTATTTGTCTTTCTTGTTCTGATTCCTCTGTCCTCTCTGTGACGGTTCTTTTGGACCTATTCCGTCATTCATTCAGTGGATTCTTCCTATAATCCATTTTGGCTGCACAACCTTTCCTTGCCCTTTTATTTTGGGAATAAGGACTTGAATTTCCTTGAAGATAGGTTTTACCATCTATCCAGAATTCAAGAAAAACTTAACTTTAAGAAAAAGACTGTTCCATTCCATCAAGGATAAAACTCCATCCTACCCAGGGTTTTTTCTGCCATTGAAAAGCTTTTCCCCGAAAAACTTTGGGAGCTTGCTCCTTGGGGGGCACTTTGATCCTGCATCCTAACAGGACAAGGTGGCCTCTGTGGGAGCTTGCCCCTATTTGCACAAGAAGAAGGAGAAGAAGTCAAAAGAGCCCAAGAAGGAACAAAGAAAAAGGATCTCTGAAGGGCACAAGTACACCTCCGACAAATCAGGTGAGGAGAGGGAACGGTAGAGTACCTTTAATCGTGACAGACGCTTATTGGCAGCAATAATGGAGCAGATTAGACTATTACCTGAGCATCTTACTGGAGGTACTGTAAACCCAGATATTATGTTTGCCTGTTATGTTATCATTAGTAATTCATGTATTCACTAGTAATTCATGTATCCATCATTCGTTCTAAGTAGTGACATTATTCATCCATTCTCCATGTTGCTATGTTGCATTGAAAGCCATTTTGTATGCATTTTTCTAGAGAAAGAGGCCCTGTCATATGAAGAGGCCTTGCTTAGACTTGTTTAGACATGTTGTGATATATGCAGTTAGACACACGCATGACTGTGCACTTAGTATGCATTGAGTCCACATTATGTAGCGCTTTGGTTTGAGTGAATGTTGTTAGGCGCTAATGCACAAAACTGGCATTCTGAAGCCATTTCATTGACAGACAGAGAAGCAGCTCCACTTTGCGCATGGAAGGATTGTTGTTGTAGACTGTGAATCGAAGAATGTCAACACATAAGGCCGTAGCTTTTGGCCTAGCAGAAAGAATGCAACCTTGGGCCTTGTGTTCGCAGACAGCGCAGACAGACAGAAAGGTGGTAGGCATTTGAATGGAGTGAGTGCTCTTGCACAGGGAGAGAGGGATTTTCGGTGGAGAAAGGAAGGATTTTACCTGACAATGGATGGAAGCATGGTTTTGTAACACAGTAAGACAGAGGAGAAGGCCAATAGGACATGTACAAGATATGCTTTGAAATGTCACAATGACAAAGAACACACTGAACTAGAGAGTACAGGACTGATGTTGACAGACCTTGGTCTGGGCGCTTGGTTTTAGAGAAACACTTTCTAAGAGAGTTTAGACATGTTACCATAGGGATGGGTGTACGTCATTGCATAGTATATCCAGGGGTGAGGGTTTGGGAGTGATTAAAAGCTTTTGGAGAAGCGTTTCGGATGCAGTTTGGGATGAGATCGTGGCATGCAGCTTGGCGGACCAGCCTGGGGATCGAGAGCTTTTGGGATGAGTACCAGATCGGGGATTGGCATAGAGACACATTCTGGGTGAGCAGATGAGAGCAGAGTTTGAGATCAATCTGGCAGAGAGTTGCCAGGAGACCCGATCACTCAGAGGCACTCTGCGAGGCTGTGCAGAGGGCTGGCTGGCAGAGGGAGCTAGAGAGGAGAGGGAGCAGAGGAGTCATGATGGGAGCAGATTGAGCACACCAAATGGGGAGTATTGCTGATTGAGACTTAGGCCTAACTGAATTGACTGGCTTGTTGGGACATGGGAGATTTGCACACACTGGTGATGGGTTGTTGACATACTGGCAGAAGGGGAGATAGGCACACACATAGAGAGTGCCATTGTGTGGTGATGAGAGAGAGAAATGCTGACGCTTGCAAATTGTTACTAGGCTGCATTTGTTGTTATTAGGATGCATTGTTATGAGCATTGTAGTGGCATTATAGATTTGCATTATTGCATTATAGTTAGAACCCATGCAGAAAGGATTACAAATTCGCTTTGCTAGTACTGTTTATCATGCAGTGCTGTGCATGAATAAAAGTGTTTATTGTTGAATTGATTCATGTGTTTTCTTTGTGTCTCATGTTATTATCTCATTACGTGTCATTTCCTATGTCCTATTTGCAGTAACACAGTAAAACAGTGCACAACTGCCCTGAGATATACTTGCAGGAGGGCCAGAGTGGTCCACCCCCCTGAGGTAGAGTTGCAGTTTAACAGTACAAATGGTCCTGTCTAATGATGATGCCCACAAACTACTTGCTATGATCTTTTACTATTTTCTTCAAGTTCACCCTTACTTTGTTTGGAGAGAAACCAACACTTTTATGTTCATGCAGAATCCTATAAATTGCCCAACAATTACCGGAGCATTTGATGAGTTTGCCTGAATAGAATGAGTTTTTCCTTCCTTAAAAAGTAATCACAGGAAGACATGTTTTCCATAGAGCATATTGCAGGTCCTGAAAGTGAGCAGAGTCAACAAAGAGTGGAAAGGCGTTGATGGTGCAACCTCATGTATTGGTGTATAATATATGCCTGTTCTACGTTTATCATTGTTTTTCTGATTCTGCTAATTCACACTGTATATTTCATTGGTCCTAAGAAAGCAGTGGTCCATTTGGTTCTTCCCTCTTCAGTTATCTTGGCAGAACTAGACATTGTGAGACAACCAATGCCTTCAATAATTGTCCATACTCCAATAGCTTATGCAGAGGTACCTATACATGTGACAAAAGACCCAACTCTTCCCTTTGGAGGGAGATCCGTTTTTGATTTACTTTATGGTCACTATAGGGAGAATCATTTTGCAAGAATGAAACAGAGACCTAAGAGAAGTGCAAGGGAGGATGATCATGAATTAAATGATTATTTGGGCAGTACAGCGCTTTTGGGAAACAACATGTGGTATCAGCACATGAAAGAGGTGGGAAAGAGAACCTCTGTGGAGGAGTCCTATGTATGTGCACTCCTACCTTATGCTATGGGAAGTCTAAGATATTCATAGCTATTGAAATAGATATTCAAACAGCTTATTGCCTTACTCACCTTGCACTCTGCTTCACAAAAGGTAAATTTCAGGGTCGAACAGAGTCTTTGGTATGGGTGACAGAATGGTCAGTGCCAGATGAAGATGATTAGTCCAGGATTTGAAGACAAGAGCAAGACCACACACCAAGAATCAAGTGATAAAATATGAAGAGCCTGGTATAAAGGGAGGAGGAATCAGATGGGAGATCAACAGATGACTCAATTACAAAGGGAAAACCGATGAAGAGGTTCGAAGCTGCAAGGAAATAGGTCAGATGCAGATCTGGGGAACAGTGCTTTCTCCAGACGGATGGGAAGAAGGTGTGGTCATATGCAGAGCTATAGCAGTAACTGTTCATCACAAACCAGTTATCGAACAAGTGGAAAATGGATGCAAACGTCTATGGCTGAGACTTGCAAAATTGCTGACGTGGGTCGAAGACAAAGGAGGTCCATTGCAGATAGTGCATCTGGCTAGTGCAGAACTATGCTTCAGGAACACTTGCATGAGAAACAATGGAGAAAATCAGCAATTTGGGCAAATCTTTGATGTACTTGGAATGAAAGACAGGACAGCAGTGATAATGGATCACTACTGGGCTTGTGGATCCAGAGCTTATATGAAGCTGCCCAGAGATTGGAGAGGACTATGTCCTATAGTGATTGTTCATGTTCCAGCCTTAGTGATCCCGAAGAGTGACTTGAACATTGGTGAATTTCCTAAAGTAGATGCTCACCTTAGGACTTGACTTGAACATTGGTGAATTTCCTAAAGTAGATGCTCACCTCTGTTGAACTTCTGAATCAGATGAAAAGGGAGAATTATTTCCAAGCCAAGTCAATGGAAGCCTTTGATTGCATTCCATATGAACACATATTGTTTAGCAGAACATCATTAATATTCACGACCATTTTCATGCCTAGGATCCAAACGGAAGCAAAAACTAAATGGTTAAAAATAACCAAATGGGAGATTTTGCAGACGATCAACACAACCATAAAATGATTTAATGCTATCAAAGAGAAGCTGAGAGCCATAAGACTGATGACTCTTCAGGACAGATATGTCATAGACATGATCACAGCTATGGATGGATGTGTTTGTGCCAAAATCAATTAAACATGTTCGACATTCATACCTTCTCACAACAACGAGGATATCACCCTTGACAGAGGCCATAACGTTGCTGACAAACCTATACGTCAAGATGGAAGACGAAGTAGAGGACATTGGTGATGACAGCTGGTTTGGGTCAATCTTCTCGTGTGTTCAACAATGGATGGCAAATAATTTCAAGTTACTTCGAGCCCTACTGGTGATGATCATGTTTGGATTCTGTGTGATCAGGATAATAATCGCACTATGCAAGAAGACTGCAAAGAAGGCAGTGGGAATTAAGATTATGATTTATGTAGAATCGGGATTAGAGTTTAAGGAGTTGACAAATGAAGAAATCAGAGAATATGTAAAGGCCAGCATCCACGCACCTGAAGGAACAAAGTTCCTGTATCCTAAGAACCACAAGAAGTATGTGGGGAGATAGATCTACTGCGGTCCAAATGGACAATGCATGCTTATGACCTGGAGTGTTGATGAGCATGTGAAATCAGCAGTGGGCTTAAAAGGAGTTGTAAAGATATGGGTACCAAAGAAGCATTTCTTCAGACGAGGATGTCTAGATGTGAAGAGTGATGAGAGAGTGGTCGATGAATCGCCCAGAGGGGGTAGTGTAGTGATGGAGTCAAGTACCCCCGCCAAAGCTCCGCCCCCATGCTGCTTATATGTTGGGAGCCGGAAATTGCAACACGTGCAGCACCAGTAAGGATGCCTGTACCACAGAAAATCATGGAAACAAAGTATCCATTAAGAAAATCTTATATGCATTCACGATTAAATAATGGCCTTTTGGACAAAGTCCCAGAAGAAGTGTGAAAATGAGTGAAAGAGGAGACTGGTGACGTCATGCGGAGTAGATGAGGATGCACCTGGAAAAGATGCATGAGGCAGATGAACATAGACATTCTATAAGCTCTGAAGAGGAGGTGGTAAAGATGAGCAACAATTTGGGCTCGAGATGAAGATGCTCATGCTACAGAAACAATGAAGAATATGTAAATCAGTTTACACTTGTACAGACGCAGTAACGCAAGTAGGCAAAGTAATCTTAAGGCTGGCTATGTAGTGAATAGTTTTGCAGCAATACGCCAATGTATAATACATAGGAATGTATAGAACCTGGATATTCCACAATGCACTTTAAGCAAGGCTGAAACCCAGTGATTGGAAAGAGTTTTCAGTGTGGCACAGTTGGAAAATAACTAGAGGCGATGGAGAAATACAAGTAAAGCTTGGCTGGCCCAGCATCAAGAAGTCAAGGCCACCCTGAGCCTGGGTGTCCATCCAGTAGTTACATGAACGTGAGAAAGAAACAAACTTCTGTTTGAAATGGAATGGAAAAACACTGAAGGCGTCAAGAGTTAAAATTAAATGCTGCAAAGGGCTTTAAAATGCAGTCTCCCAGTCACATAGTCAGATCAAAATATACATTGGGTCGAGCTACATCGAAACCAAGAAGATACTCCCTTTATTTCCCAGGCACAGAGAGCTTCTACAAGGCCAAGTTCAAAGCCTAATTGACTGGCAGACTGCAAGAGTGATGATAGATGTGGGGCTAATTGGAAGGGGAGGCATGATCACGCCGACCTTCCATGCACCTGGCATGGTAGCCTGCGTGCTGCTAGCGTGTGGAATATTCCAGAATGGTGCAAAGGTGCCAAACCAATGGTAGAGGGCCATGTATCAAAGAGCCCTATAGTTTGTATAACCAATGAAGTGTTGAGTATTAGTAGTGACACGAAAGATGATTTGCACTAGGGCTGGGCTTAGTTGCCCACCTGTAGTAGAAACCTAATCACTTCCCCCGTCAGTATGGAACGTATACATAGATGTTCCCTGTAATCCTATCACATCCCCAAGTATGTTTTAGTAGTTTGCCACGTAGTGTGACATCACTTATGACAAATTCTGATTATTAAAGTTGTGTTTTTTGTGAGATGCGCTGAGAGAAATCGAGTGAACGTCCGTTGATGTTCATTGTAACTCCCTGTTTTAGACAATTGCAAATAAAACAGCATCGAGTTTTACCAACTTCCTGAGTCGATTTGATTATTGATGTTTGAGTAACATCTGCATCCCCATTCATCTCAAAGTATTGCTACCCGTCTTAAAGGGCCCTAGGTCTATGGGTTCACAAGTGTTCAGGGGCACACTGTAAGCCCCTTGTTCAGCTAGTGTGCTAGGTGTCTGCATAACATGATACTCCCGTGGACAGTTTAAGATACTTATTCACCTACTTCTGTGAAGCAAAGCCAGAAATGTGTACACAACGGTGGAAGGGGCCAGTTAGCTTCATCATAGAATTCAAAGTTATAAGGAGTTAGTGAATCATCCAGTCCTCCCTTTTTGTTTACTTCATGTGCCTTGTAGCTTGCTTGTCTAAAGATTTGTTTGGGCATTGGGTTTTAGGTTGTTGCATAGAGCTCATACTGCTTTGCAGACACTTCAGAGTGCTTGCAGGACCAACGGCAAAGTGAAAAGGGGGTGACGGTGAATGGCCAGAGTCTTGAGGTGCAGGTTTTCAGAAATCGATTGGTGGTCCATTCAGCAGGTGAGAAGACTGCATCAGGTCCGCTTGGTGGTAGGGGGGCTGCAGGCCATGAACCGCAAGCAACTGGCGAGTTTCAAGCCTCAATGGAATGTCAGAAGGTCACCATGGCATCTGAGGTAGACGGGGAGTGAGTTCCAGAAGGTGCAGCTTCTTTCTATAGGGATCTCCCTCTGATGTTTTTATATTAGCTGGAAGAGTATCTGGATGGCTGCTCTTGGGTGTCTGGTAGACAAGTAATTTTACTTTCCCTGAGCTTTCCTTCACACATGTCTGATTTCCTATTCTAACTCTTTTACTAGCCAATTTGAGGAAAGGCTGTGTCCTGGCCCCTGCCTTCTTTCATTTTTATCTGTTAGATATTGCCGAATGGCTAAGTCATGCTAAAGCCTTTCCACCATAGATTGGGTCTCTGCACTTGCATTATTTAGCATATGCCGATGAATTTGTAATATTGGACCTTACTCCAATTGGACTGCAGCGCTCTCTTACTGCTCTAAGCGATTTATTTGGAGGCTCAGAATCTGGCCATAGATGACTGAAAGGCAAAAAGTCCACTTTTGTGTGGAAGGAAAAGGGAGTGCCCCTAAAGGTAAACCAGAACACCTACCTGGGATTTACTATCCATAACCGCCAAGATAAGAAATTACTTCTAGATTGTATGAAGAAAAAGTGTACTGCCTTTTGTGCCAAATTAAAGAGGCTTGGTAGGAGATTTGATAAGTTTTTCCTACAGCCGTTGATCACCTTCTACAAAATGAAAAGTTTGCCGGCCTTGTTATACGATGTTGATCTACTTGCGATTGAGGATCTAGGCAGCTGGCGCGTTCTGGAGGGCCTGATATGGAGAGGTGTTTTGGGCCTTCCCAAATGTGTTTGAGCTGCGTAAATCTGGCAAGAGTTAGGTTTGAACTCAGTCAGAGTGTGGCTAGAATGGAAAGCCTTATCCTTTTATAGGAAGATCAGGCTACCGGTTCATACCTCTCCTTCTCAGATCTGAACTCTATGTTAAATGACAATAGTTCAAAATGCTTCTCGAAATGGGTTTTGTCCCGAGAATATTTATTACAGGAGCTGGCCTGCTCAGGAGACCTTTTGGATGTCTCTCCTCACAAAATCAAAAAGGTTCTCTGGGAGTACGACTGAATCCGAACTAGAGAGGCCAACATTAATTATGTTTTACTTCATGATACGTCTACACTTATAAAACCTGTGGCAGTGTCTGAAACTTAAATCAAAAAATTCCTGTGCCCTCGTTGACAACATAAATTCCTACGATTTTGAATGAATCTTCTACTTACTGCAAAGGTAGAGGGGGCCAGGAAAGGTTTTGAGAAACCAGAATATTGTTGTAGGTTCTGTAAGAGTGCTGGATTGATTGAAACACTAAAGTATCTTTTATTTACCTGTCCATTGACCTTTCCAATTAGACTAAAACATTTTAGGAAGTTTATGTCGGGTCATGGTTTATTAATTGTGGCTGAATTTTGGAAAAGAGATTTTAGAGGGTAAACAAGTCTCTTTGATTTTGGCGACACTGAGATGCATAGAGGAAATTGTGAGTATCTGATCTTTTCGCATGAGGAACAATATTTTATGTGTTCTTATGCATTTGTATATGTAATTTTAATATTTGTATACTCTGTTCTATTGTAATATAGTATGATTTTGATGTTTGTGTATGGTTGTCATGTTTCATTATAAAGAGTGACAACGTTATAGTGGCAACACCTGTAGTGTGGAGAAGCAAATGGAGAACCCAATTAGAGCTTGTGGATGGCTTTCTGTGCTGGAGTGATAGCGCCAGAGCAGCAAAGACCGGAGAGCGAGCAGGCAATGCGGCCTTGGCCATTTAGCGTTGAGACTGTCTTAGCCAGGGGCATGGCATGGATGCAGTAATTCAATACTGCAATGGTCAGATGGAGGACCCAGTGATTCCAGAAGGCAGTGTCAGAACAAAGGAAGATTCCCCCGTGGCAGCGTCAGGGAGGGGCAGTCCATTTGGTAGCGTTTGTTTCTAAGGGGATGAACATCAGTTCAGGATCAATCACAGTCTCAAAGTTTTGAACTTTGTGAGTGAGAAATGAGATGACCCTTAGCTGCTGACCAGTTTATAGGGAAGATGGTGGAAACCAGGAGACCACAAAACCAGAGCTCAGTCTGTGGAAGAGCTTGAGAAGTCTGGCAGCTGCATTCTGTATTCATTGTGGTTTCCTCAGCAAGTATTCCAGCATTCCAAGGTATATGCTGTTGGTGTACTCTATTGTAAGGAACTCATGGTGGCAACAGTAAAGACAGACACAAGTTATCACAGTTCAAGGGTGTTTATTAAACTGCATAAATGGTTGAGAAAAACACCTAATCTAAACCTAAATCTAAGATGGGAGCAAGCTACGACCATCAAATAATAATAAGGCAGTCCTAGTGGCTTCTTTTCAAATATAAAGGGCCTATACTAAACAAACTATTGCCAATCCTTACCTCTAAGTTACAGAAAAGTGTGGGATAATGTTCAACAGAAAAGAAAGAAGTGTTCACCAAATAATAAGTCTGGATGGTATGGCTGGGGTCTCCCTTCCCCACGTTTTTAGCACAGGAAAACGCGTGACTCTTGAGCACAGCACACTCCTGGGCCTTGCTAGCACAAGGTTATAGTTCCTTGCAACAATACCAGGATCTTCTGGGGCCAAGTCTCTTTTCTACAAAGTCTCTTGCCTTAGAAGACCTGATGGACAATAAACAACAAACAAAAAGTATCTTCAATAAATGTTCACGTTGGGCGATTTCTCTTCACCCTTGGATGCCCCTCAACCGAACTCTGATCCTCCTTACAACTCCCTCAGTCGGGTTCACTAAGGCCAACCATTCACTCTGGACATCCCTCGGTCGGATTCATATTTGTTACCACAATGTTCATGGGTGTGTTACTGTTCACCCTAATTGCCAGGCATCCCTCAGTCGAGTTCACATTTGCCATATAATGCAGTTCACTTGGGTTTTATCACAATGTGGGATTCATTTCCCTTAGCTTTCTCCTGGCATCCCTCCACCGGGTTCACATAGCCATTCTAAAACAATATCATAAGACAGCAGGTGTTCCCTTCCCCTAGCTTTTTCTTGCCATCCCTCTGTCGGGTTCACACTTGCCACAGTTCACTTCACATTCCTCTTGGCTATGGGTCAAAGACTTTCGATTGTACAAGGGTTTTTTACTCGACCATTGTATGACCAATTTGACCTCTTGCGTTGGCTCTCCTAGGCAGTGCCTTAAGTGGAACTACAAATGGAGCCGGGGCTCATCGAGGGGGCGTGGCCTAACAGCGGGGGTCTTGATGGCCCGTTAGGTCACGCCCCCTTGACGAGCCCCGGCTCAATGGGCTACTGGCACCCCTGCCAGGCAGCCTTTTGTAGAGATTAGCACCCTCTCCCCTATGGGGGAGAGGGTGCTGATCTCTGCATTTATTTTGTATAGGCTTGCCTGGCAGGGGACAGCGCCTGCCTATTCAGCCTTAATGGTGGTGCTGCCCCTCGCCAACTGGGGAGGGGCAGCGTCACCATTAAGGCTGAAAGGGTGAGGCCACTGGAAGCAGAGGTCTTTTTCCTAAATACTGAAGCTCCCGCGAATCCGCAGGAGCTCCAGTATTTAGAATGCAAGGCCTCTGCTTCCAGCGGCCTCATGTTTCTCCATAATGGTGGCACCGGCCGACAGGAATCTCTTGATTAAAGGGATGCCTCGCAGGTGCGGCGCCACCATTATGGCTGAAAGGCATTTTTTTCTGTAGCCTGAAGCTCTCGCACACGAGCGAGAGCTTCAGGCTGTAGAAAAAAATGCCTTTTCGTGTAGTGGCCGGGGCTGTCAGGCGAGATTACTGGGCCCCGGCAGGGCCCCGCCTCAAAACGAAATTTCGGAGCCTGCCGGGGCTCAGCCCCGGCAGGCCCCGGCCCACTTAAACCCCTGCTCCTTGGGCCTCCTGGGACCTGTAGTTTTAACAAACGGGGACCAGCCAGAGTCTTTCGAATGAGCGCCCACGCGACACCAGACCACTATGCTGCTGGTCTCTCCCTGGGTTGTTTCAACAGTTCAATAACACACAAAGTCTTTGTTCTTTGATTCACATTGTTTCCATTTGCAACCTTCACTCAACCCAGGTCCGTTTACCATCGGTTCTCCCTCTGTCTCACCGGCTGTGATGAACCACTTGGTATTTCTTGTCTCTGGAGTCAAGGACGGTAACACGATAGCAAGCATCTATCTCTGACTTGGTTATCAGTGTAGGAGGACTCTGTGCACCGTTGACATCTAGTACACCACACGCTAGCTATTGTTCCTGGCCTTATGATTCCTTTCACAGGGGCTTTGTGGGTCTGGGTTGGAAAGGGCAATGGCACTTCCCTCCTTGTCGTCCTTTTGATTATTGCCGCCTTTCTCCTCCTCTTGAACTGCCGCCCTGGAATAGCTGCCTCGTCATGCGGTCTGCCTTGCTCAAAGTGTGCTCTGGTGCTCCACCTTTTATCCCTGTGGGGAAGCGAAAGGACCGTCAGGTGTGTATGGTTATTGTCAATTGCCTGACTTGGCCTGACCCTTGTGTTGAGACATGTCAGGTAAACGGCCCTGGTGTTAGTCCGTTGTCTTTTGTGGTGTAAGAAAGTGTTTGTGTTGGAAAAGGGAGTGTGTGTAGAACCTCTGAATTTCCTATGGGGTAGGATGGGGAAAAGGTGTTATGATATGATATGGCATTTGTAACGCGCCTATACACAAGTATTTCAAGGCGCGAACCCCTTTCCTTGTTATAAGGAAAGGGGTACCTTATCTCACACTTCGGTGTCCCAGTTCCACTCCCGAGAACCCCCATCCAGGTGATCCTCCTGCACTGGATCCAATAGCAATGGCTGTGTCCTGGCCACCTGGATGAGAGATGCCCGGGGACTAGCGAGTGAGACATCTTCAGGTTTCTCACATACCCTTCCTCCATGTGATGTAGCCGCATTTGTTTCACAGTGGAACCGGGAAAGGAAATCTACATTTTTCCTGGTCTTTCCCTTTTCGGTGGTCCACAATGAAACAATAGGGTTGTAGGTCTAGAAACCATTGCATGACCTGAGGGTTGGAGTCTTTGTGTTGGCTAATCCAAACTAAGGGTGAATGATCTGTAACAAGTGTGAACTTTCATCCTACTAGGTAGTATCTAAGATGGATAACGGCCCATTTGATGGCCAGGGCCTCTAGTTCCAACACAGAGTGATTGTTTTCACGTGGGAACAGCTTACGACTAGCAAATAAGATGGGGTGTTCCAATCCATAGCAAACCTGGGACAGGACTGCTCCTAACCCTGTAAGGGAGGCATCTGTCTGTAATACAAACTCTTTAGAAAAGTCGAGTGCCTTTAGGATTGGGTTTGGCACTAAGTCTGTTTTAAGGTTTTACAACATATATCATCCACGTCATTCCAATGAAGTGTTGGGGTTTCGGCATTCTTGAGTTTATCGGTCAGTCTGGCTGTTTTTTTGTCCGAAAAGTTGGGGACAAATCTACGGTAATCTCCTATTAACCTGTGAAAGGCTCCAAGATCTCATTTGGTCTTGGGGGTTATTGTATCCAAGACAGCTTTCACCTTCTCATGTTGAGGCTGTACATTCCCATTTCCTACAGAGAAGCCAAGGTACTTTACAGCTGACTGGGCCAATCTGCACTTAGCTGGGTTGGCAGTTAGGCCAGCCCCTCTGAGGACTTTCATGGTGGTACGAAGATGGAAGAGATGGTCCTCCCAAGTTTTACTATAAATGACAATATCGTCAATATAAGCTCCACAGAAATCGGAATAGGGTTGCAGGATTTTATCCATGAAGCGTTGGAAAGTGGCTGGCATGCAGTGTATAGCTAAAAAGGAGGATTTTGAATTGAAACTGTCCTAGAAGCGTTGAAAACACAGTCTTTTCCTTCTCTGGCCCATATACGTGAACTTGCCAGTACCCCTTGGTTAAGTCTAGGGTCAATAGAAAGGTGGCTGCTCCATTGTTTATCAAATAGGTATTTGATGCTTGGCACGGGATAGGCATCAAAGTCTGAAATGGCATTAACTTGATGGAAATATATACAAAACCTCCAGGAACAGTCAGGTTTAGTGACCAACACAATAGGAGAGGACCATGGACTTGATATCGGTTTACGGGCTTCTTGGAGTCTATACAGTTTTGATTGAACCACTTTACCCTCAGGTGTTCTAATATAGTAGAATGTGCCTTTTACTCTTCCTGGTTTTTCTAAGAACACATCGGGAAATGAGGTAACTACATCTCTTAGAACTTCTTGTTGTTGGATAGATAACTTTGACTTAATTCCATCTGAGCTATCTATCTCTTCAGGAACCAGACAAGCTAGTACTTTGGCACGGGTAGCTGATGGGTTCTCTTTCCACTCTTTCAAGAGATTTACGTGTTACAAATGGACCTTCTGTTTTCTGTCCGGTTGCGCTACTTTATAAGTACAGGTATCTGTTCGTTCTAATATCTCATAGGGTTTGTGCCACATGGAGACAAGTTTGTTTTCTGAGGTGGGTAAGAGGGCCAGTACTTTCTGTCCTATGGAGAATGATCTTAAGTTCACCTTTTTGTTGTAAGTGGATATTTGTTGGCTGTGGGCCTTTACCATATGAGAAGCAGGTAGGTTAATCGGTGCACACCGCGAATTAGGTAAATATTTCAAATTGTTAGAGAAGTCCAGAGAGTCTGGTTTCAAATTCTAGAGGTGCAAGGGAGGAAAATAATGCCTTGGCATAAGACCCTGTTATACAAATTAAATAGATAAGAGGATCCAAAGTAGGAACCCTCCCATCCCTTGCACACTGTCTGTAATACAGCATAAAGGTGGTTAATAATTATAGATGCATAATTATAAGAATTGCATTTATGGGCTTGCAAGATGTTGCTTTCAAATGGTTATTTGAATGAATGTTCTATGAATACAGTCTGTATAAAACAAACAACTATTATAATCACGTATAGAGGAAATATAACAATAAGCAAAAACACATTCCTCAGATTCAATACAAAATGGCTTTACGCGTTTCGAGGGAGATCCCTCTTTATCAGAAGCCTGAATTGAACTATAAGTGCAGAAAAAACTTGCGATGGTAAGAGGAAGGGTGCCCGGGATAAGATCCCAGAGCGAACAGTTAACATTGATGTCCACAACGTAAAGTGACCAGTGGCCTAGAATTTGGAACAAGAATAAAGAAAGAATAGTAAAAGGCCTGATCTCAAACCGTAGAGTCCATCATTCAGTCGGTGGTGTTAGGAATATGGGGTGGTGGAGAGGAAAGCGGTGTCAGGGTTTCAAAAAAGCTTAAGAGGACATGTGGGAGGCTAAAAACTACATTTCCCAGCAGCCTTCTGGGCATTGAGTAGTTCTTGCTGTGCGCGCGTTGGCCAGCTGACACTAATTAGTTACAGCTTATCAAGGGCCAACGGCGCACGGCAGGTGTGGTTTATTTTGTTTTCGTGCGGAAGCCATGCCGGAGGAGTGAGGGGAACGCCGCATGTGCCTGCAAGTACTTTTCCTCTTCGTGAACGGGTGTGCCGTGAGAGGAAGACTCGTGCTGCGATTAAGGCGACACGAGATTACGTCCGGGAATGCTGAAGAGCTTCCCGGACGAACAGATAAGTGCGGGAAGGGTTTTGTTACTTCATTTTTGTGACGGATTCATGTTGTTTACAAGAGTCAAGGAAGCCCAATTACTGGGCTGCGCATATGAATATAAAACGCCTGATTGCCATCATTAGGGTTGCACAATAGACTGCACTCAAGTATCATTGCTGCAAACTCGATATCTCAGAGTGTGTGTGTTCACCATCTACGTTTTGGGGGTCATGACTGTACATGTGTCATGATATGTATGTTGCAACTGCTTGCCCAGAGGGCCATGTGTTACGTTTTTTCATGTGGGAATGAAATCCCAACAGTCTGTTTCATCACTGCTTGCCTATATGTGGTACATGTATATGAATGACAACCTGTGCCTGTATTAAGAGGTATTAGGGAGGGCAAGTGTCTTCCAGTATGATTGTGGGATTATTGGTGTGTGGTGTTTTCTGTGTTGGTATAATGATCATAAAAGTGTTAGGAGGTAGTGTAGGGTTTTTTCCTTGTTACTTCCCCGGTCCTATCCACCTTAGGCATTCCCTAACCCTCTTTCCGGTTTTCCTATACTCCCCCTCCCCGTCCACAACCTTCCCTTAACCCTGTTCCCCCCACTGGCTGCCACGTGGTATCCTGTAATTATAATCAGGTATCTGTGCCAACCACGGGTGGAGGGTCGACTACATTTGGCTTCTGTGGTTCGGGGGAGAGTGTTGACACACCTTCCCCCATTACTGTGTACTTGAGTATTGACATAATAAGCCACCCCCAGATTGGGATACTTACAACCACCCGAGCCAAATGGAGGCGACCACTCCAGCCTTGTCCGATGTGCTGAAGGCACTTCAGGATATTCAGGTAGAGTTAGTACAAGCAAGACAGGAATCTGATACGTTAAAAACACAAGTACAGAGTTTGGTAGCTCAGCGAACCCCGTTAGAGGGGGCAAGTGCTGCGGGCGATTTGCAGAATCAGAATCCCACGGTAATTGTCCAACCTCCTAGTAGTGTTGCATTGGCAGCGCCAGAGCGCTTTTCAGGTGATCCTAGAAAGTACATGACATTCCTCACTTAGTGCCGACTTCATTTCTTGTGTAAACCTACTGCTTTTGAATCTATTCAGGCTAGAACGGCTTTTTTAATTTCATATTTGACGGAGGATGCAGCGGCATGGGCTATGCCGTTGGTACAGAAAGACGATCCCTTGCTATACAATTGGGATGGTTTTTTAGGAGAATTTCACAGGCTATTTGATCGCCGAGAGGTTTCATTAGCTCAAGATAAGGAGTTGTTAGAGTTACGACAGGGAGGTAGGGATTTAGTCACATATGTTACCCAGTTCAACAGATTGGTAATTGAGACAGAATGGCCTGTGGTTAAACAAACGGTGTTATTCTATCAGGGACTACGTGAAGAACTGAAGGATGCAATTGGGCAAGTGGAGCCGCAACCAAGCACTTGCACCGCCATGATTGATTTAGCTTTAAGGTTGGATCATCGCATGAATGAAAGGAAAGGAGATAAAAAAGAGACCTGAAACAGGGCCTTTTGTGCAGTTAGACAGGAGTAGAGGACGGACAAGTGAGGTAGAACCCATGCAAATCGGTAGTATACGAGGACCTTTGTCATCAGCAGAAAAGGAACAGAGGAAGGCTAATAAATTATGTCTCTATTGTGGACAAGCAGGCCATTTCATATGCACATGTCCCAATACTCCGCAGAAAAGTGGGGGAGGGGACAAAAGTACTAAGGAAGCGGGAAAAGAGATGGGCCGGCCTTAAGGGGAACACAGGTGACAGGCCCGATGAAGATCAAGTTCCCCAGATGGGTGGCGAATACAGTGGGGGGAAAGACTTCTCACTTATACATTCTGGTGACGTTATGTTTTGCATTAACTAAACAGGAGGTACTGGCCATGGTGGATTCAGGGGCTACGGGAAATTTTGTGGAGATTACTTTGGCAGAGCAGTTAGGATTGCCTTTGTTGGACAAAACCAAGGTGGAAGGAGTGCAATCAGTGGATGGTTCCCCTTTGGTATCTGGGCCTATAGAAAAGCAGACAGAAAAATTGGAAATTATTTGTGGACATGGTCATAAAGAGGACATTACATTTGATCTAATAGCAGCCCCTCAATTTGGTTTAATCTTGGGAATGCCCTGGTTGGTGCTTCATAATCCAAGGATTGATTGGGAAAAACAAACAGTGTGGTTTGAGGAGCCGAGGTGTCAAGAGCATATGGTTTCAGAAACAGGATTAGCAACATGGTTAGGTGAAAAGAGCTCAGAAAAAAAAAATAAAAAAAATAAAAAAGAAGATCAGATGGTGGGAGCAGTGACAGAGGGAATTCCTACTCAGTACCAGGAGTTTATGCACTTACAGAACAGGAAAATCAGTATTTACGGGAATATTTAGATGAGATGTTGGCTAAGGGTTTTATTAGACATTCCACGTCCCCAGCCTCCTCACCTTTATTTTTTGTTCCCAAGAAAGAAGGCACTTTACGTACTTGTATTGATTATCGGGCCTTAAATAAGGTAACTATAAAGAACAGATTTCCGTTGCCATTGATTTCAGTTCTTTTAGATCAAGTGAGGTCTGCCAAAGTGTACACCAAATTGGATTTAAGGGGCGCTTACCATTTGATATGGGTCAAAGAGTGGGATGAGTGGAAGACAGCTTTTAGAACCAAGTTTGGTTTGTTTGAATATCTGGTAATGCCTTTTGGTTTATGTAATGCTCCTGCCGCTTTTCAGTTCTTTATGCAAGAAGTTTTGCAGGAATTTATTGATGTTTTTGTCATTGTATATATTGATGATATCTTGATTTACTCTGACTCTCTAGAACAGCATGTACAACATGTAAGGACAGTGTTGAAATGATTACAGGATTGTCACCTGTGTGTCAAATTGGAGAAATGTGCATTTCATGTGACACAGGTGGAATTTTTGGGATTTATTTTGACTAATACAGGAATTGTGATGGATCCTAAGAAAGTGCAGGCAGCTAGAGACTGGCCCTCACCACAATGCATCAAGGACATACAATCCTTTCTAGGCTTTCCCAACTTTTATAGACGATTTATCAGCAATTTCTCCAAAATTGTTACTCCAATCACGCATTTGTTAAAAAAGGCGGTGAAATTTACTTGGAGTGTTGAAGCAGAAAAAGCCTTTCAGGAGTTGAAGATAGCTTTCACTACGGCCCCAGTGTTAAAACATCCCAACACTGAGAGGGCATTTTAAGTGGAAACAGATGCAAGTAATGTGGCGATAGGAGCCATTCTGTCGCGGAAAGATGAAATGGGAGTATGGCACCCTGTAGCATTTTATTCCAGAAAATTGTCAGGGTGTGAGCAAAATTAGTCCAGAACAGATAAAGAGTTGTTGGCAATTCGGTCTGCATTCCTTGAGTGGCAACATTATTTACTGGGAGCAAGACACCAGGTGATGGTGGTAACTGATCACAAAAATTTGCAGTATTTTAAAACAGCTCATACACTTAGTCCTAGGCAATTGCGATGGTCTCAGTTCTTTAATTAATTTGATATTGTGGTTACTTTTAGACCAGGTAGCAAAAATGGAAAGGCAGATGCTCTTTCTAGGCAACAAAATCTGGACCATACCATAGGTGAAGTGAAAACTGTTATCTCACCAGAGAAAATTGTTGGGGCTATTACCACACAAATCATTGAACAAGTCAAGAAAGCCTTAAACTCACGACAATTGTTAGATTGGCGGAATAGTCATCCGGCACGAACTATACTGGAAGGGTGGCCCTATCATCAGGGGTGATTATATTTACCAACGAAAGTGTTGCAAGGCAAGGCATTATATTGGTGTCATCAATCTCCCTTAGCAGGACACGAAGGGTTGAGAAAAATGCAGACCATGTTAGAAAAATACTTTTGGTAGCCCACATTAAGACTGGACATGGAAAAATATGTGGCATTATGTGAGAATTGTGCACGTAACAAAGCAGAACATGTGAAGAAAAGGGGTTTACTACAGCTATTACCCACTCCTGAGCAGCCATGGACACACATTTCTACGGATTTTATCACTGATCTGCCGCCCGATAATCAATATGATACTATATGGGTGGTGGTAGATTTTCTGTCAAAACAAGCCCACTTCATTCCTTGTGAGGGAATACTGGGGGCAGGTAGATTGGCTCAGTTATTCCTACAACATGTGGTAAGGCTGCATGGGTTGCCAAAAAGTATTGTCTCGGACAGAGAGTCACAATTTACCTCCAGATTTTGGCATGCCTTTTGTCGTATGCTGGGAATCAACTGTGCGCTTTCCACCAGCTATCATCCCCAGACAGATGGACAGACTGAAAGAGTGAATCAAACTCTTGAGCAATATTTACGTGGTTATCTGGGGGATGGCATGGATTCGTGGGTACAGGCTTTATGGTGGCAGAATTTACCTATAACAACACATATCATGCTTCTTTGAAAATGGCACCTAATGAATGTTTATATGTTCATGAATTGAATATGTTACTGGAACATTTGCCGGAAATGGAAAATATGCCAGTGTTACAGGAGCGCAAACAGTTGCTTCTCGAGGTAAGACGGAGAGCACAAGAAAATCTGGAGAGAGCCAAGAGGCAGTATAAAGAGCAAGCTGACAGACATTGTCAGAAATGTCCGCAATATAAAGTGGGGGACAGAGTGTGGTTGTCTACACGAAATCTGGCATTAACAGGGTCACGAAAATTTCTACCTCGGTTTTTTGGACCATATGAGATTAGTAAATGTATTTCTGCAACTGCTATGAAATTGTGTTTGCCTACAGCTTTGCCTATACACCCTGTGTTCCATGTGTCTTTACTTAAACCCGCAGCTCTGGGCATGATTACGAAGCGACCTCCCGCTATCATGAAAGAAGGCCAAGAGGAATATGAAGTGCAGCGTATTCTGGATGTAAAGAAAAGGAAGGGTCAATTTTGGTATCTGATTCAGTGGAAAGGGTATGGACCAGAAGACTGTTCTTGGGAACCCGCAGATGCCGTACATGCACCAAGGTTGGTCAAACAATTCCATAGGCAACATCCGGATAAAACAGGCCCTCGGAAGGGCCTTGGGAGAGGAGGTAATGTTAGGAATATGGGCTGGTGGAGACGAAAGCGGTGTCAGGGTTTCAAAAAAAGCTTAAGAGGACATGTGGGAGGCTATAAACTACATTTCCCAGCAGCCTTCTGGGCATTGAGTAGTTCTTGCCGTGTGCGCGTTGGCCAGCTGACACTAATTAGTTACAGCTTATCAAGGGTCAACGGCGCACGGCAGGTGTGGTTTATTTTGTTTTTGTGCGGAAGCCATGCCGGATGATTGAGGGAACGCTGCGTGTGCCTGCAAGTACTTTTCCCCTTCGTGAACGGGTGTGCCGTGAGAAGAAAACTCGTGCTGTGATTAAGGCGACACAAGATTACGTCCAGGAAGGCTGTCTAGCTTCCCGGACGAAGAGATAAGTGCGGGAAGGGTTTGATGTTTGTGTATTCATGTTTGTGACAGATGCGAAGGGGCATCGTCCGCATACAGGAGCCGCGCTGCCATCAGGGCTACACAAGATTACGTCCGGGAATGCTGAATAGCTTCCCGGATGAACAGATAAGTGCGGGAAGGGTTTTGTTACTTCATGTTTGTGACAGATTCATGTTGTTTACAAGAGTCAAGGAAGCCCAATTACTGGGATGCGCATGTGAATATAAAACGCCTGATTGCCATCATTAGGGTTGCACAATAGTCAGCACTCGAGTATCAGTGCTGCCAACTCGATCTCTCAGAGTGTGTGTGTTCACCATCTATGTTTTGGGGGTCATGACTGTACATGTGTTATGATATGTATGTTGCAACTGCTTGCCCAGAGGGCCATGTTTTACGTTTTTTCATGTGGGAATGAAATCCCAATAGTCTGTTTCATCACTGCTTGCCTATATGTGGTGCATGTACATGAATGACAACCTGTGCCTGCATTAAGAGGTATTAGGGAGGGCAAGTGTCTTCCAGTATGAACATCAGTACCCAGTATTAACTGGGATTATTGGTGTGTGGTGTTTTCTATGTTGGTATATGATCGCAAAAGTGTTAGGAGGTAGTATAGGGTTTGTTCCTTGTTACTTCCCCGGTCCTATCCACCTTAGGCATTCCCTAACCCTCTTTCCGGTTTTCCTATACTCCCCCTCCCCGTCCACAACCTTCCCCTAACCCTCTTCCCCCCACTGGCTGCCACGTGGTATCCTGTAATTATAATCAGGTATCTGTGCCAACCATGGGTGGTGGGTCGACTACATTCGGCTTCTGTGGTTCGGGGGAGAGTGTTGACACACCTTCCCCCATTATTGTGTACTTGAGTATTGACAGGTGGTCACTTCTAGCGAGATGAACATCGGCACATAACGTCTCACAACTTGCGAGAAGAGGCGATTTTCTAAGGCGCAAGTTACTGAGAACGGTTAGAGGACAGGATGAGGAGATTTAGTAGACCTGCGGGGTGCAACTTGCAAAGGACTGCCAAATCACACTGGAATAGGGCATGGATCAGATACACACTGAGCTTGGTAGGGCGTACGCGGTTTGTGAGCACTGCACAATAAGTTTAAATCAGTAAGCCAGGGCTGCCGGTACCAAGAGAAAAGGGCTAACCAAGGCGACCACCCAGCGTGTCTAAAGGTGACTCGTGCTGCCGCAGCACGCTGTTAGGAAAACGGAGTAAATGTGCTGACATCCACATCAGGTTGAAAAGAGCAGACCACTTTGAGAGGCGTCCTTGGTTATGGTAACAGAGTTTTTTCTGCACTCATAGTTCAGGCTTCTGATGAAGAGGGATCTCCCTCGAAATGCGTAAAGCCATTTTGTATTGAATCTAAGGAATGTGTTTTTGCTTATTGTTATATTTCCTCTACATGTGATTAAAATACTTGTTTGTTTTATACAGACTGTATTCATAGAATATTCGTTCAAATAACCATTTGAAAGCAACTTCTTGCAAGCCCATTAATGCAATTCTTCTAATTATCCATCTATAATTATCTACTACCTTTCTGGTGGATTACAGACAGTGTGCAAGGGATGGTGGGTTCCTACTTTGGATCCTCTTCTCTCTTTCCTTTTCCATACAAGTACAAACTAGATCTCAAAGCTATTTCATATGGTCTCGCATTCTGGTGGTGGTTTGCGAGATGGGAATGGGTGCCTGTTAGGAAAGATTTCATAATTGTAGGGAATTTTCCTTCCATGTGGCAACCCCTAAACTTTTTGCTATTGTTTTTAACCTTGTTGTTGACTTTGCCAGAGAAGTACAGCCTTCTGCCGCACTTCTCTGGGCTTTCGCTCCTTTCTTACGGGGAAACTGACATGCCCTTAAGACAGTCAGTACCGGGGAACGTGGTTTCCCGTAGTTTCTTCTATCGTGTCGCAGCTTTAGTGCAACACGACACAAGAGGGCACTGTAAGCTAAGTTACAGCTCTCTTGGGTCTCTAGCCTTCTACAGGCCCTAGATACTCTTTTAGGAATGTATTTGATCGGTGCAAGTCATTCAGGGACTCGAATGGTGGCAGTGATCGTATTGTTTATTTTGAGCTCCTTTTGGCGTTCTGAGCACGTTTTTGCACTGAACCCAAAATGGTGGCCTGGCTCCCAAAATGGCCAGGCCGCGAGGCTCCTTTGTCTTGTCCACTGACCGTCTTGCTCCCTTCACCTTCCCCAGGTCCGGCGACCCGGGGCCTTCCTTATTTGGGCATGTACTTTCCCGCGAAACGTGGTTGCTTTCGCGGGCTTCTACATGTCGTTTGTGTGCCTCCAGGGTGTGGGCTGGGATGTCTGGTCCCAATACACATCCTGGGTGCCAGAGAGTCTAGGGTGGTGTGAATGCCTGGGACCACCGTGGTCCGTGATTGGTCCACGTATGGTATGTGTTTTGATGAGCAGATCTCCCATTGGCTCCCCTCCGTTTTGGCGCGAAGGGAACCGTGGATAAGAGGGGGCTGGAAACACCACTACCATGTCGATCTCCTGAGTTCTCACGAACGAAGGAATACAGGAGCCAAGTATCCTGCAACTACGAGGCTGGACCGAGGAATCGCTGGTGACCCGCTGAAGGAATCCTCCTTTGCACTGCTGTCGTCCGGAGAGCCCCTGTCCTCCTTTGATCGAACCAGAAGGCCTGTACTGGTGCTTCGACCTTTGGAATAGCAGGAACAGCTATTCCCGGCATCTTCAACCATCTCCTGCCAAGTAAGCCTTCGGAAGCGTCTCTGGGCCATCCAGTTGACTGACCAGCTTACCAAGGAGTTTGGCTCTGCAACCGCCGCCAGGTTGTGTTGTATTGCGAGTCCTTGACCCTCTCCCACGCTTCGTACGCTTGGCGTTCCCAGGTCTGAAGGGAGGAGGGTTCATTTGGCTCGAATACACACGGCCGCTCCGTTGTCCTGTGCGGCAACAAAACTGTGCTGGTTTCGTCGATTGGGACGTCTTTTTGCTCTACACGACTACAAAGCGTCTCCTGCTCTTCTGAACCTGCCAGCTGCTGAAACTATCGTGGAGAAGCCTGGGTCTGCTTGCTTCGGGGACCGGTGAGTAGTATATCTAGGATCTGGTCGCCCTCCTGCAGTATCCCATTGCTTTTCCCTGCTGTGTAAAAACAGCACCCTTTTGCCGCGCTCGCGCTCTGCTTCTGCCCGCTGTGGAGGCTGCGCTTGAGTTGCGGAACCTGTTCTTCTTCTGCTGTGCACTAACGTGAACCGCCTGACTTCCTCCGAAGAGCTTCCCCTTGTGCCCGTCGGCACCGGCGTGGCAGGTACTTTGAGCACAAGGCTCCACTCTTCGCAGGGCTCGGACTTCCATCTAGTTAGGTGCCTATGAAGGCGAACTGAGTCGAAAGCATTATCGCACTGCCTGTTTTCCTTCCCTGGCAGGTGGACTACATATTTCGTGCTTTAAACGCTTGCGACTGTGTATTTGTATATATATTGTGTTGATATGGTATGTGTTGGTTTAATATTGTGATATTGTGATTTTCTCGCTACGGTCATTATTTTAAAGGCCTTAAAATAAATGTGTATCTATTTTTGATATAACAACTGTTTGGAGTAGTTTGTTAGCGCTCTTGCTTTGTGTGCTCATTGCGGGCTTTCAGTCACCCTCACCCCTCTTGAGACCTAGTCTTGACCGCCGCGATCGCTACCTTGATTGGTCTGGCTTGTCCAGAGGTTACCCTGTTCCAAGTAATTAGGTTGGCCTTCTGAACTTCTGCGCCACCAGGACAGAGTTCAGAAATCCGTCTTAACAAATTGGTGTACAGCGGTGGGATACGACTGAAGGTATCCAGTGTTGCGCTCGAACTAGGGCATTTCAGGTTATTCCAAACAGTACACGTAGTGAATTGTTATAGTATAACTTTAAAAAGGCCATAGTCCTATCAAACAGTATGGAAACAAGTACGTTGTTAACTTTAAATGCTTCCAAGTCAGAAACATTGAAAAAGATGTGTGCGGAGAGAGGTGTTTCCTCTCAAGGCACGAAATTGGAAATGATCCAAAGAATCGTGGCGTGGCAAGAAGCGCAGCTTGACGCTATTACTTCTGAGGACAGTGCGGAAGGTGGTGGGGCTGCTCTCACTGGCAGAACCGACGGTTCTGCCGCCGCACTGTTCCACCGCGACCACGAGGACAGGGAGGACGAGCTGTCTAATGTTTCCTCTGCCAGTGTTGATGGGGAGGCTATGCTTGAATTCAAGAAGCAAGAGCTGCGGTTTAGGCAGCAGGAGCTTGAATTCAGCATAGCCAAACTAAAAATCGAACAGGCAGAAAAACAAAAAGACAGGGATCACCAGTTGGAACTGGCCAAGCTTCAGGTTGCAAATGGATCCAAGGGTCCTGGACATGGGTCTGGGGCCTCCTCTCATCCACGGTTTCCAAAAGATCTGCTCAGTGTGTATGAAGAGAGGAATGACATTATGGACTGGCTGAATGCGTTTGAGTATGCATGCGAGGTCCAGGAAGTTGACAATGCTGATAAGATTGCGTGGTTGCTCAGTAGACTGCCCCATTCTGGCTGTAGTGCCATTATGGAAATGTCGAAGGCTGAGCGGGCTGATTTCGCAATGTTAAAGCAGACTCTCATTTTAAAGTTTGGGAAGACTCCGGCCCAATATTTAAAGCGTTTTCGAGAGTATAAGAAAAAGGAAGGTGGTACTTGGGTATCTTATGTCGCTGAATCTTTGAAAAACTTAACTGGCTGGGTCGAAGGCTATAAGGTTTCTACCTTCGACGGCATGATAAATCTTGTCATGCTGGAACACATTTTTGCTTCTTCTTCCCCGGAGCTTAAGCAGCATTTGGCCGATTCGAAGGAGATAGATCCTAAGAAGCTGGCCATTGCAGCAGACTTATGGGTGTCACATCGAGTGTCCCATAAGGACAAAACTCATCCTGGTAAGCAGGAGGAGGGGAAAAAGTCCAAAGATATGGAGGGTGGGGAATCTGCCAAATCTTCTTCCCAAAAGGGCCACAAAAAGAAAAACAAGGGTAAGACACAAGAGAACTCACAGGGTAGTGGAGGTGCGCCTCCGAAACAGAACTCTGGTTACAATAAGCCTCCCTACGTAAACAAACCCACTGGGGCTTGTTTTTCTTGTGGAGCAACTGACCATGTGAAGGGGGATCCCCGTTGTAAGGTTAGACCTTTGGGGGTCCACTCCGCTAATCTGGCCTTCTCCTCCTACGAGGAAGAAGAGATTACAGGAGCATCCTTCTCCTCGGACTCATTTCCCAGCGGAATAGAGGCCGAGGTAGTTTTAGTGTCCCTGGGTTCCTGGGAGCCTAAAGTCGCAGAGGCGTATGCTAGGATTCCGGATAATACCAAGCACTACTTTAAAGACAGTGTGCTGATCAATGGAGTGGATACTCCAGCTCTTAGGGATAGTGGGTGCAGTCGAACTGTAGTGGATTCTACCTTGGTAGACTCAGAGGAAGTTGCCAGAGCTACTCTGATGCCCACTAAGTTGGCTGACGGCCCCCTCCGTATGTTTCCCGTGATCCCTGTTAATCTAACTTTAAATGGTACAGCAGTCAGGATTCCAGTGAGCATTCAGAGAAACGTCCCGGGAAAGGTCTTATTAGGTAATGATCTCAGAGCTTTAGGGCTCGTAGGAGACACTGCCGAACGACCCTACACACGGTCTCAAACACGGGCAGCATTGGCCAAGTCCAATACGCCGCCCCAGCCGAAGGGGCAACCCAAGGCGAAAGGAGTCTACAAGTCAAGACAGGGGAAAGAGAATATTCCCCCGAGCTCGCCTACCACTGCGGTGGAGGAAGTTGGTCAATCGCCCGAGCCTGACGAGGAGGTGGCGATGCCTGAAGTATTCGACCCCAACGACCATCCGGAACTAAAAGACTTGTTAGTTGAAGGAGGTCCTGATAGGGACGAATTCAGTAAAGGCCAACGTGAGTGCCCATCTCTGGAAGGCCTAAGGAGACAGGCCTGCTCCCAGCTTGAGGGTGAACCTCCTGGGAAGCATAGGATTTATTGGGAAGGTGGACTCCTGTATAGTGAGCCCACAGAGTCTACAGAAGGAGACCATAGGAGGTTGGTGGTTCCCCTTGCTGTTAGGCCCTTCCTACTGCAGTTGGCGCATGAAGTTCCCCTTGCTGGTCACCTTGGTATGAAGAGGACCAAGCAAAGGTTATCCATGCACTTCTACTGGCCCAAGATGGGGGTGCAAGTAGAAAGTCACTGCAGGAGTTGCGCCTCCTGCCAGTTGTCTGGTAAGGTTGGCGCGACAATCCAAGCTCCGTTGGTACCGCTCCCAGTTGTGGAGGTACCATTTGAAAGGGTAGGGATCGACATCGTTGGTCCCCTTGACCCGCAAACATCCTCGGGCAATAGGTTTATCCTGGTGCTGGTCGACCATGCAACCAGGTATCCTGAGGCCATCCCATTGAAAACTGTAACTGCCAAGTCAGTTGCAAAAGCTTTACTCGGCATATTTACTAGGGTTGGCTTCCCTAAAGAAGTTGTGTCAGATCGTGGCAGCAACTTTATGTCGAAGTATATGCAGGCTATGTGGAAAGAATGTGGGGTCACCTACAAGTTCTCTTCTGCATACCACCCCCAGACCAATGGTCTGGTGGAACGTTTCAACAGGACGTTAAAGAGCATGATTGGGGCTCTGGAGGAGCCCCAGAGAAGAAAATGGGATCTTCTTTTACCATGCTTGCTGTTTGCCTACCGAGAGGTACCACAGGAGGGTGTTGGCTTCAGCCCCTTCGAACTTCTGTTCGGTCATCCCGTACAGGGACCCTTAGCCATTGTCAAGGAGGGATGGGAGATGCCCACTCCCCCTGTTACTACCAATGTAGTTGACTATGTGCTAGGGCTCAGAAAACGGATGGTACTTCTGATGGGCTTGGCTAGTGATAAATTGAAGGCAGGGCAAGCGCTGGTGAAACATTGGTACGACCAGAAAGCTTCCCTCATCAACTTTACACCTGGTCAGCAAGTCCTGATCATGAATCCAATAAGGCCTCGCGCTTTACAGGACAAATGGTCAGGCCCTTACACAGTGGTGGAGCCCCTGGGTGAGGTGAACTATTTAGTGGACCTTGGAAGGCCTGGACAGGCTCCAAAAGTGTTCCACGTAAATAGGCTGAAGGCTTTCGTCCCAAGAGTCGAAATCGCAGCACTGCTACTGGCATCAGACGTTGAGGAAGAGGAGTCTGAACCTCTCCCCGACCTGTTCCAAAGCGGTCCTTCAGATAGCTCCGTTGAGGGTGTCCGAGTGGCCCCTCACCTGACTTCTGATCAGCAGGCTGAGGTGAAAAGTTTGCTTCGGCAGTTTTCCCCCCTGTTTTCACAGTCCCCTGGTTTGACACCTTGGTGCAAACATAACATTGACACAGGAGACAGTGTACCTACCAAAAGTAGGGGATACAGGATGTCAGATAAAGTACGGTCTTATATTAAGACCGAGGTCAACAAGATGTTAGATCTTGGGGTGATTGAACCCTCTAGTAGTCCTTGGTCCAGTCCTGTGGTTCTGGTTCCAAAGGCAGGCACTTCTGAATTGAGGTTCTGCGTGGATTACAGGGCTCTGAATGCTGTCACCAAGACAGATGCCCACCCCTTGCCTCGAACAGATGAGCTGGTGGATACTTTGGGTGCCTCCAAGTACCTCAGCACGTTTGACCTTACTGCTGGCTATTGGCAAATAGCTTTAGCAGAACATGCCAGGGAGAAGACAGCATTTTCGACGCCAGACGGCCTTTACCAATTCCGGGTAATGCCGTTCGGGTTGAAGAATGCACCTGCCACTTTCCAGAGGCTTGTGAATCATGTGTTGAATGGGTTGGACGAATTCTGCCTTGCATATCTGGACGATATAGCAGTTTTCAGTGCCACCTGGGAAGACCATGTGAAACACCTCGGGATTGTGCTCCAGGCTCTTCAGAAAGCCCACTTGACCATAAAGGCTAGTAAATGCCAGATTGGACAAGGCTCAGTGGTTTACCTTGGACATGAAGTAGGTGGAGGGAGGATACAGCCTCTACCCAGTAAAGTACAAGCCGTACAAGACTGGCCTACCCCCACTACGCAAACCCAAGTGAGAGCCTTCTTAGGACTCACGGGGTATTATCGCAATTTTGTGGCAGACTATGGCACCATAGCTGCTCCTCTGACTGCCCTCACAACTCCGAAGAAACCCAAGAAGGTAACTTGGACCGACGAGTGTGAGAAGGCCTTCAATGGCTTAAAAGACTCCTTGTGCCAGGCCCCTGTGCTCAGGGCCCCTGATTACCAAAGACCTTTTATCGTGCAGACGGATGCCTCTGACACTGGGATAGGAGCTGTATTATCACAAGTAGATGAGAAGGGTAAGGAACACCCTATCGGTTTTATTAGTCGCCAGCTTAAGGACAGAGAGCTCAGGTGGTCCACGGTAGAGAAAGAATGTTTCTCTGTTGTGTGGGCCCTAAGGAAGCTGAGGCCCTACCTCTATGGGACCCACTTCACTGTGCAGACTGACCATAAGCCGTTAAAGTGGCTAATGAACATGAAGGGGGAGAATCCAAAGTTGCTTAGGTGGTCCATAAGTCTTCAAGGCTTCGACTTCACTATTGAGCATAGACCAGGTGTCCAACATAGCAATGCTGATGGGTTGTCCAGAATGTTTTACCGACCTGAACAAGAGACTCATCCAGGGGTGGATTAGTTCCCCCTGTCCATAGTCTGGGAGGGGCGAGAATTTGTTAAGACGGATTTCTGAACTCTGTCCTGGTGGCGCAGAAGTTCAGAAGGCCAACCTAATTACTTGGAACAGGGTAACCTCTGGACAAGCCAGACCAATCAAGGTAGCGATCGCGGCGGTCAAGACTAGGTCTCAAGAGGGGTGAGGGTGACTGAAAGCCCGCAATGAGCACACAAAGCAAGAGCGCTAACAAACTACTCCAAACAGTTGTTATATCAAAAATAGATACACATTTATTTTAAGGCCTTTAAAATAATGACCGTAGCGAGAAAATCACAATATCACAATATTAAACCAACACATACCATATCAACACAATATATATACAAATACACAGTCGCAAGCGTTTAAAGCACGAAATATGTAGTCCACCTGCCAGGGAAGGAAAACAGGCAGTGCGATAATGCTTTCGACTCAGTTCGCCTTCATAGGCACCTAACTAGATGGAAGTCCGAGCCCTGCGAAGAGTGGAGCCTTGTGCTCAAAGTACCTGCCACGCCGGTGCCGACGGGCACAAGGGGAAGCTCTTCGGAGGAAGTCAGGCGGTTCACGTTAGTGCACAGCAGAAGAAGAACAGGTTCCGCAACTCAAGCGCAGCCTCCACAGCGGGCAGAAGCAGAGCGCGAGCGCGGCAAAAGGGTGCTGTTTTTACACAGCAGGGAAAAGCAATGGGATACTGCAGGAGGGCGACCAGATCCTAGATATACTACTCACCGGTCCCCGAAGCAAGCAGACCCAGGCTTCTCCACGATAGTTTCAGCAGCTGGCAGGTTCAGAAGAGCAGGAGACGCTTTGTAGTCGTGTAGAGCAAAAAGACGTCCCAATCGACGAAACCAGCACAGTTTTGTTGCCGCACAGGACAACGGAGCGGCCGTGTGTATTCGAGCCAAATGAACCCTCCTCCCTTCAGACCTGGGAACGCCAAGCGTACGAAGCGTGGGAGAGGGTCAAGGACTCGCAATACAACACAACCTGGCGGCGGTTGCAGAGCCAAACTCCTTGGTAAGCTGGTCAGTCAACTGGATGGCCCAGAGACGCTTCCGAAGGCTTACTTGGCAGGAGATGGTTGAAGATGCCGGGAATAGCTGTTCCTGCTATTCCAAAGGTCGAAGCACCAGTACAGGCCTTCTGGTTCGATCAAAGGAGGACAGGGGCTCTCCGGACGACAGCAGTGCAAAGGAGGATTCCTTCAGCGGGTCACCAGCGATTCCTCGGTCCAGCCTCGTAGTTGCAGGATACTTGGCTCCTGTATTCCTTCGTTCGTGAGAACTCAGGAGATCGACATGGTAGTGGTGTTTCCAGCCCCCTCTTATCCACGGTTCCCTTCGCGCCAAAACGGAGGGGAGCCAATGGGAGATCTGCTCATCAAAACACATACCATACGTGGACCAATCACGGACCACGGTGGTCCCAGGCATTCACACCACCCTAGACTCTCTGGCACCCAGGATGTGTATTGGGACCAGACATCCCAGCCCACACCCTGGAGGCACACAAACGACATGTAGAAGCCCGCGAAAGCAACCACGTTTCGCGGGAAAGTACATGCCCAAATAAGGAAGGCCCCGGGTCGCCGGACCTAGGGAAGGTGAAGGGAGCAAGACGGTCAGTGGACAAGACAAAGGAGCCTCGCGGCCTGGCCATTTTGGGAGCCAGGCCACCATTTTGGGTTCAGTGCAAAAACGTGCTCAGAACGCCAAAAGGAGCTCAAAATAAACAATACGATCGCTGCCACCATTCGAGTCCCTGAATGACTTGCACCGATCAAATACATTCCTAAAAGAGTATCTAGGGCCTGTAGAAGGCTAGAGACCCAAGAGAGCTGTAACTTAGCTTACAGTGCCCTCTTGTGTCGTGTTGCACTAAAGCTGCGACACGATAGAAGAAACTACGGGAAACCACGTTCCCCGGTACTGACTGTCTTAAGGGCATGTCAGTTTCCCCGTAAGAAAGGAGCGAAAGCCCAGAGAAGTGCGGCAGAAGGCTGTACTTCTCTGGCAAAGTCAACAACAAGGTTAAAAACAATAGCAAAAAGTTTAGGGGTTGCCACATGGAAGGAAAATTCCCTACAATTATGAAATCTTTCCTAACAGTGCCTCTTCTCGTTCTTCCTAGGTTTCCCAGAGCATGTCCAGGACACCTCGAGGCTCTCTACCATAGAGCAGTTAAAAGAGAGAAAACCCTTTGGAGGCCTGAGGGGTTTTCCTTACTGCAAATAGTGCCCAGGGCATCATTTGGTCCCAGTCTTTCCCGTCCTCATCTACCAATTTTCGCAAAATTAACTTCAGAGTTTTATTGAATGTTTCTACCAAACCATCGGTCTGGGGATGGTACACCGACGTTCGCAGGGTGGTAATGTGGCGTTGCTCTCTGACTTCTGCCATAAGCTTAATCATAAAATTCGAACCCTGGTCCATTAGTATTTCCTTAGGAATGCCGACCCTGGAGAAATACGGTAGAAGGTGTTTAAGGATTTGCTGCATGGTATAATTTCGTTTGGGCAATGCTTTGGGACATCGGGTCGCATAGTCCACAATCACAAGGACATATTTGTTGCCTAGTGTCAGGATTTGACCATGGAAACTCTGGCATGCATGGAAACGCACTGCAGTTTAGATTTCCTGATCAGGTGGTCTAGTCCTCACCTATCATGGCCGTTGTATGTATATTACTAAGCTCCGCCCACCAACCGGTGCGTTGTATCTGCTTGCGTGATACTCAGCGCTCCACAGCTAACCACCCTTAGCAGCCCTCCTTTTGCCTTCCATAAGAGTTCCTTAAAACTTCTTTCGCTCCTTTCAGTCCGGCTACTTCGCCGGGCTTCCTTGGAAGTTTTCTGCTTCCTTTTCTTTTCAGCGACCGCTCGCTACTTTCTTCCTCTCTTTTGTTTTCCTTGTCGGCGGCTACGCCATTCTAGATTTCGGTTCCACTCCTCCGGCTCCGCCTTCTCCTACAGCCCTCCGTGCTCCCTACTGCTTTCTTTCGTGGGATCTATCTATTTCTGGTAAGTGGGTTCTTACTTTATTACTTCCTACATTGCTGTGTTTCTTACCTTTTCCTCTGCGGTACTCCAAACCGTCTCTCTTTCATTCTACGTGTGCTCACCCTTCTTTCACACAGCGGCTGACATTGGCTACTTTATTCTAGTTTCCAGTCCTATTCCTTGGATTTACGCTGTACTTATACTCACCCGGTCCTTCTGTATCTTCAAGATCTGCACCCCGGAGTATTTCGCCTTGTCCAAGTCAAGACCCAGGATATTCTCATTCTCCCAATTGTGTACATTCCCTTGACAACCCGGACCTTAACACAGAAGGAAACGTCATCAGGGTTTGTTGGCGCCATCCGCCTTTTTCCCTGAACTTTGGGGTTTGGCTCCTCGGAGTCCCCCTCAGACAGGTACCAATCCCTGTCAAGGTGGCCTCTAAGGGAGCCAGAGATTATCTACATGATAGGAAATCAAAGGATAAGACACCAAGAGAGGATTCAAGATCCCAAAAGAAATCATCAACCTCTTCCAAGGACAGCAAATCAGAAGGTTCAGGTGAGGAGCAGGGGAAGGGCAGGGCACGTTCTGACACCTAGTCTGGATGTTTCTAGAGGTCCAATTATGTTCATCCGATTCTTGTAAAAGGGACTTCTATGATTGGCAACCGGTCCAGAGGGGCAGGTAATGGGATGTGCGTGCTGGTTTTTTGACATATTTTGCACTTCTGGATACAGGTCTTTATGTTGGCGTGGATACCTGGCCAGTAAAACTTCCCACTAACATGTGACTGGGTTTTGGATTGTCGTAATTGCCCCCCAGTAAAATGGGAATGCACAATCTCAAGCTCAACCTTTTGGTGGCTCTTGGGTATTACCAACTGTGTTTTTACTAAGCTTTCCGTAGATGTCTCTCTTCTATAAAGTAATCCTTATTTTAAGAAGAAAAAGGGGCTTCCTCTTTCTAAGCCTTCTCCTTCTGGAATAGCTTGTAGAAAAGCTTCAGCGAGAGCTAGATCATTTTGCTGGGCGAAGGCTAGGTCGGGATAGATGGTAGGCTCTTCTCCCTTCCTTTCTTCGATGTTAAAAGATTTATTAGTTTCCCCAAAGCCTAAGGTATCTCTTTCTGTCTTATCTGACTCACATATTAAGCTGAGGAAATAGAACTCTAGAGGAGGAGCCAAGTACCTCTACCGGAAGTCCCGCCCCCATTCTGCCTATATGTTGGCAGTCGGAAATTGCGACATGCGCAAAGCCAATAGTGGTACCTATACCCCGAAGAGTCCTTGAAACAAGGTATCCATTGAGAAAACCCTATATGTATCCAGGAAGAAATTGCGGTTTTTCTGAAGGAAGCTCCGAAAGAAGTGTGAAAATGAATGAATGAAAGAGAAGACTGGTGACGTCACATGAAGCAGAAATGACGCACCCAGAAGAGATGCCAATGAAGAAAGTACATAGACCTTATAGAATCTGATGGCAAAGTAGCGACTTAAGCAACATTTCGGGAGCAAAATGAAGATTGCACATGCAGGGAAGCACTGAAGAAAATGCAAAGCCATTTTACAAATGTACAGACGCATTAACGCAAGTAGACAAAGTAATCATGAGGCTGGCTATGTAGTGAATAGACTGCAGGCGGTGCCGCTAATATTTATATAGGACTGTATAGAATCTGGATGTTCCACAACGCATTTTAGCAAACTTGGACCCCATGAATGAAAGGGCTGGAAGTGTGGTACAGCAGAATAAAACAAGCTGAAGGGGAAGAAAGATTCGAGAAGGGTTGCCTGGCCCCGTTTCAAGAGTCGGGCCCGCCAAGATCCTGGTTATCTACACGCTAGCTATTGTTCCCGGCCTTATGATTCCTTTCACAGAGGCTTCCTGGGTCTGGTTTGGAAAGGGCAATGGCACTTCCCTCCTTTTCGTCCTTTTGATTATTGACCCACTTCCACTCTCTGAGGACCCACCATCCAGTTGATCCTCCTGTACTGGTCCACCCTGTGATGCTGGAAATGCATTGGAGGGACATTTGTGTTCTGTATTGTTTTCTGCCCAGGATTCCATATGGGACTCCTGGCAGTACAGCTCTTCCTGTTTTTGGTTTGGTGTACAGACCCATGGGGTACCCTTATGGCACCCATGTGTGGGGGTGCAACCCTGTGCCCCTAGTGTATGTGTGGCCCACAGAGCAGGGTATGGGCTGGTGGCAGCTCCATGCTGAATTTGACAGGTGCTCTGAGTATCCTCCATTTTGGGATAACCGGGCCCTGCAATTGGAATCAGTTGATTCCTGATAGGAAACAAGATGGCCCCTGTGGCCTCTTGCTTTTTATTGCCTGTTACCTTGTTTTCTCAAAGTCCTGGGAAACCCTGACTCTGTCCCTTCCCCCTGACTGGCTGTTGGGTGGAAGTTCCATATGTGGTGTTGTTGTGAAGTCCAGGCTAGACTGGCTGGAGCCTTCCCAGTGACTGTATGTTGTGGGTACACCCTGTGGGTGGGACCTGGGTGAATGGAGTCTGTGACCAATATGCACTTCTTATTGTGGATGTCTGGTTTCTGGTGTATGACACAATGACTGAGACAGCCCTGCCCGAAACTGGTATGAATGCAGTGTGTAGTGTTGAATGGCTGGGTACTTATCCCAATACACATTCCTTGTTGCGAGTGTCTGAGAGGGAGGAGTATGACCTGAATGCACTGTATGCCCGATTGGCTGACTAACTGCATGAATGCCCTTCTGTAGGGTTGGCTGCTGAGTGTGACCCAGCAGTGTGGATTAGAGACATAATAGTATATCTGGGGACCTCTCACCACTGGAAATTGTTCAGAAGCTGAGTTGACACTTGAAGAGTAACTGGAACTGCTTATCCTTGACGCCCAGCTGGAAGAAGAAGAATTGCTGCTGCATTTGCATTGACCTGATCTGAAAGCTGTCGAGTTCATCAAGGACTGATCCGAGAGAGGACCTGGTTAGGCGCCCTCTTCCATGCTCCGAGGGACCATCAAGCACCGCTAACCTTCGCCAAAGCTCCCTGGAAGTCAGACCCTCGACAGGCTGCCGTCCGGAGACGTGGACCGCCAGGGAGAACGAAGTAAATCACCCGGAAACTGACGCCGTTGAAGTCCATTGCCGTCGACCAGGGTTCGGAGTATCGCCGTAACCACTGGAGGCCCATCGAAGCTGTGTTGCCCAAAGGAGGGGACCGCTTAACGCTGTGCTGCCGACGACTGCAGCCACACGCTCCTTTGCCTAAGACTTTTGATTCACGGACGTGCTCGTCCGCACCGCTGCCCGCCTTATCCCACCAGAGAAGGCCAGGCCGTCGACGCGCTGAGGAGCATCTGCTGGTGGGTTTCCTGCCACCCAAAGACCACAAAGACTTCGACGACTCGAAGCCCTTATCCAGCCACAGTTCTTCAAAAACTCTTTGCGGTCCTGAACTATCAAACGCTGAGGTGCCCCATACACCTCATCCTCGTAGGACGTCGCCAACGAGCACCGCCTGGATGGACGCCGTAGTCTCAGCACCATCAAACTTTTCATTGACGCTGTCGATGCCAAGTTCACCTTCTTCGACGCCTCTCGACAATCCGGGGCTCCTGCTTTAAATGGAGTCACTCAAGAAGGATCCATTAACGCCTCTGCGAAGAACTCTGCTCTACCAGGTACATTGGGGGGTAGAAACTTTGTAGAAGGAAATAAGACTTATAGAACAATATATGGACTGGGCTTGTGATATATCTTTAATTTACAGGTTGCCCAGGTGGGGGGATCTCCACACAGAATTGGGCCTATTTGGCAGGGGTCAATATTCTGCCCATTGTTCTAACCAACTGCTTTCCTCCTATATCTATTGTTGGTTACTTTTATTCCTTGATCTGTGTGACATTTGACCAGAGTATAGTTGATGCACTTTAATGAGATCTGATAATACTTGTGGTACCACTTTAGAACTGTATATATTTGCCATTGTGGATTTTCTGAGCACAAAGTGAGTTATTGTGATAGTGTACATAACCTTGAATATTAATTATATGAAGACTGTGTTTTAACTAATACAGTGTGTGGACATTCCTTTGTGGGGGCTTGGGGACTACACTTTACTTATTTACCTTGATTGCTCGTCCATTGCTACCGTAATAGAGAATCTTGGCTGGGATCCTCTGTGCCTCTCCTCTACCATATAGAGAGCAGAAGTACAGACCCCCCCTGCAGTCTTTACACACCCCCAGGAACTGGATCCAATAGCGATGGCCGTGCCCTAGCCACCTGGATGACAGATCCCGGGGACTAGCAGGTGAGTCACCTTCAGGTTTCTCACACTATCCTGGAGATGATGAGGCAGATAATGGCAAGTGTTCTGTGTGTGTAGGAGAGGAAGGGCAGTAGCTTTTTGGCAGTGTGCAGAAGCATTTCTTAATTATTGCATTGACCTGTGGTTCTAGTGTTAGCTCATTGTCCATCAGGATTTCAAGGTTTTTGACTACTTTAGATGGCTCCGGTGGGGTTCCCAATTCTGTGGACCATGGGATGTTCTAGTTGTTTCCTTGATTGTTGGGTGAAATCATGGTTTCCGTTTTGTCTGGGTTAATTTTGAGGTTTCTAGTGTTCATCCATTGGTAGAGTTCTTTGACGCAGTCTGTTAGTGTGGGATGCTCCTCTTCATTGCCGTTGATTTTGTAGATGATTTGGGTATTGTCTGCGTAATTGTTGCATGTGAGGCCGTGTCGTTTGATGAGGTTGATTAGGGGTATCATGTAGATGTTGAACAATAGTGGGGATAGCAAGGAGCCTTGTGGGACTCCACAAGTGGTGTCCATCGGTGAAGATTTGAATGGTTTTAGCCATATTGTTTCTGCTCTTACAGACAGGAAAGATTGTACCCAAATGAGCGCTGTGCTGCCGATCCCTACATCTTCAAGTCTCTTGACTAAGTTGTATGGTTCACTGTGTTGATTGCTGCAGAGAGGTCGAGTAGTATCAGTGCTGAGTTTTTGCGGAAGTCTGCATTGGTCTTCAGGTTGTCCCTTATAGAGATTATTGCCGTCTTTGGTTCTCTCATGGGTCTCATGCCTACTTTGGCCTGATCTAGTAGCTAGTTGTTTTTCGATGTGTTCCAGTATTTGTTCATAAACATAGGTCTCTATTATTTTTGCTGGGTATGGAATGCTTGAAATAGGTCTATAGTTTGACAGGTCTTCCAAATCGCCTGTCATTTCTTTGAGGGACGGTTTGATGTAGGCTGATCTGAAGGCTCTGGGTTCTGTTCAAGTTGAGAATGATAGTGTTACACATTGTGGGAGGTGGTCGCTATGGGCTCGCAATCGGTTGTGTGGTACTCTTCTCTACGCGACTCCCGAGAATCCTTCTCAAGATGACTTCCGTGCTGAAGGAAGCGGTCTAGACTCTTCACGTTTCTCCGAGACGTTCCGGCCTGCTCACGTGATCCTTTATCAAACACGGAAGCCGACAACTCCTCGCGTCGCTTCTGTTTCAACAGACGCTCCGTGAGTTCGCCTCTAGGGATTTCAATATCTCTGCCTCTACTATTTGACTTCTCTGACTAACCCCGTAACCTTTTTGTCTCTCAAGCTCTCGTCTCCAGACTCTCGCTTCCATTTCGGTCTCGCTATCTCTCGGGATTTCTCGTCGAGCCCAGACATCCATCGGCGTCACGATTACGCCAACCCTGATTTCATCCCTGTGGAAACATCCGACAGCTGTAAGTTCCATAATATCAGAATTCCATTCCGTCTCTCCCGATTCTGATTCTGACCCAAGTATTATTTCATTTAGACCTCTCGTCTCCCAATCTCTTCTCCCTCGAAGCCCTAAATCAATCATCCTCTCCTTCACTCCTGCCTCCGCTGGTGAGACACCTTTTACTGTGCTGTTTAATTTCCACTTCCCATTCCCTTCTTTACGAAACTACTCTGATCATTTTCCTTTGTTCATCCAGACGAAGCCTTCCTGCCCATCTTCCACAGCCACTCATAGAAGACATTCATCAGCCATTCGGATCCACAACACTTCCAGATTCTACCAGGGTTTTCTTCCCCATCGAGGGTTTCCCTGGCGACCCTGTTCTCTCCCCTGGTTAATCCCACTCCGGGTCGGAGAGGACAGGGCTGTCCTAGGGTAGCTTTCACGTCTGCACTTGGTTGTTCTCTGGCGGTCTACTCGATCTGTCAAGGTGAGATTATTCACATTTTGTTAATTATTACGGGAAACCGTATCGAAATTGCAGTCGTAATACCAGTAAATAACAGATAGATTGAAGAAGTTTAGGTAGTATTCTGATGGTGTCCCCTGTGGAAGGATCGATTTGTAGTCGCCTGGTCAGCAGGAGTCAGCTGGGGAGCCTGCCTTGTTGCTTTTGTTCACCAGACTGATTCATTATTCTCTTGATATTTGGGGAAGGAGGTTCAGCCTGGTCTGTGGGCCGGGGGTGGGTTGGTTGAGGTGAATGGTCAGGTGGGTAGGTCTATTTTGTATGATCCATTGTATGTTGGTGATTTTACTCTTAAAATGATCTGCAAAATCGTTGCATAGTTTTTGCGAGGGGACCGGTGTGTTTTCCTCACCGGTGAGGATTCCTCATCTCGTTTACGATTTTGAACAATTCTTCCTGAGTGTTGTTGGCCTTCGTGATCCATTTGTTGTAGTATTTATTTTTTTCTTTGAGAATTTATGTTCATATGATCGGATCAGTCTTATTCTTTTGTCTTGGTCATAGTTTTTCCTCCATTCTTGTTCTAGTTTCTGGTTTGTTGTTTTTATTGCTTTGAAGTGGGGCGTGAACCATCTAACTACCAATTTCTTTTGCAATGGGATGACAGATTTTTCTGGTGAGATGTTATCTATTGTTTTCGTTATCCAGTTAAGGATTCTGTATGTTCTTTCATCTATGCCAGTTGCAATCAGGGTGGTAATTGATGGCTTTGAGGTTTCTAGTTTTTCTATTAGGTCAATGCTTTTGGTGGTTCTCCAGTTTCTTTTTGAGATTGTGGTGTTATTTTGGGGCTTGTTGCATGCTTTCGATGGTATTTGGAATACAAAGGGTATAATGAGTTGGTCGCTGCACAGTATTGGGGGCCCTGTTGTGATCAGATTTTTATTGACAGATTGCATCTGGAGTGTGGCCCACTCTGTGTCGCTCCTTTTACCATTTGTGGAAGTTGCATTGTCTCAAGCTGTTTAGTAAGTATTTTATGCAACTTTGCGTTCTGTTCTTCGAACCATATGTTGAAATCGCAGAGAATGATCAGGTGATCATGTTTAATGGCCATGTTAGTGACAGCTTCTACGAAAGTGTCTATGAAGGTTGTGTCATATATCAGGGGTCCATAGACAAGTAAAGATGTTAGGTTTGTTTATGGGTCAAAGGTCAGGTGTAGGGGGCATTTGCAGTTCTGGATGTTTAGCAGATCGGCTGTTCTTATTTTTAGATGTTCTTTGTATGCCACAGCGAGTCCTCCTTCTCTTTTTCCTTTTCTGTTTGCCTGTATACACTTAAAGTTGTCAGGCAAGCAGCTGTGCAGTATGGCTTTGTAGTTTTGAGCTAGCCAGGTTTCTGTGAAAAATAGGATGTCTATCCCCCCCGTCGCGAAGTAGATCATCAATCTCTGTTGTGTGTTTAGACATAGATCTCGCCTTGATTAGGTTGCAGTGTACTGTTTGCTTTAATGTGGCCTGTTTTGTCCTTGCTTGTATCTTCCTATAGCGAAGGAAACAAACTTTACAACACCATAACAACATTAATAATTCTCAGCTGACAACAGCAACAAATAATCAGCTCGCTTAATCCATACAATGTTTAATCCATTTGTGTTTCAGAAGTGTAAGCCTATCAATAGCGAACAATGGTCCATCGCAGACAGTATGCACAGTGTCTTCGATAATCCCAGGATTTCACATGCAATATTTGCATGTAGTGGTTAACATAGACCAGCGTCTATGAAATAAGGACTTTGGAAACTGTTAAAACCTAAAATTAAGTGTGATTGTACAGATTAATAGTTTGAAAATATATAAATCTACTATTTCACAGCCTCAGAGGATTTTCAAAATGGGATATTTGCTATTTTGTTTCTTGCATTTGTATTCATTTAGTAGTAAAAATGTAATTTCGAACAGGAATGATATACAGAGGCTACATTATAAATGGCAGAGGCATTCCCTGTTTATGGTGCCTTTATAATCGATACTGATTTTCAGGATGAAAATAAATCAATTGGTGGAAGTACATTGACCGAGGACAGTGACTAGGTACAGAAATAAATAAGATCTACATTTAGGGCCTTGTTTCAGTAATTCTGTGGGTACTATATATATATATATATATATATATATATATATATATAAGCTGGAAAAAAACGTTGTTAAGGGGACGTTGTGGTTAAGTTGTACTAATAAAAACCTATGAAATTCAAAAACGTTGTTAAAGGGACGTTATGGCTACAAGTAAAGCCGAAAAACCTCAGAAATTCACCAGTTATAGTAAGCTAAGCAACCATAACTGGTGCCACTACCATGCACTGCTAAGACTAACACCCATGACATCAAAGATGACATCAAGTGCTTTGGAAGCTGTAATCAAGGAGCATGAGAAACACTGCCCCTACCATAGAAGTAACACATGCGCAACATCTTCCTCTGTCCACCTGCCCCTCCATATTATTATTATTATTAGTGCTTGGTGCCTCTTCCCTCATTTCCCTACCCACCTTATGTTCTAACCTCTCCTGCAAATAAACAATACATCAAACAACAACAAAAGGAAGGTTTCCTTTCGGAACCACCTTTCACAGTTAAAAAATAGAACAAAAAAAATTATCTTATAGACTCCATCTACTTCAGATTTCTCAGTAAAGTACATAGACCCAATAAAATGTTCCAATATTCCCATTAGCATTTTTTGTTCTGCTAATGGGAATAATGTGATGTTCATCCCCCGTTCCACGTACTGGAACAGGGGATAATGGCCCGGCAGCCCAAGTGAAGCAAAGATGGATAATGAGGGTTCCGGACCCTTATTCCCCATTCCAGCACCTGCAATGGGGGGATGAAGACCATTAGCATCCCGGGTTCTCAAAGCAGTAACCCGGGGTGCTAAAAAAAATAAAGGATTTTTCTTCCTACACCGACCCGCTGCAGAATGGAACAACCTATTCCAATATAGCCACCATGAAATGGAAGGCGGGGCTCCGTACAGAGCCCCTCTTCCCTTTCCATGGCAGCCTGCAGAAAGACTAAGAAAGAACCCTATGACCATATTGCCACGAGCACAATTTATTTTCCCTTTCAAACCTATCCCACTTTTGAATAACTTTACCACATAGCCGGTCCCATGTGGACATGGCCACTTTAACCCCATTTGTCGTCTCTCGTGGTCATGGCCAGTAGCCAGATTGTCCGGGTCATGACCTTATGCCATGACCCGTATAATCTGGCCACTCTATGGCCACAGGCTGTACCTCAGTCACCAAAAGTATATCACTATTTTTTGTACCTAGATTATGACACTTGTAAAAAAATTAAACACAGGCACATTTGCAAAATCATGCTTTAAGGTTGTTGGGATGGAAATGAGCCTATCCCACTGCCCTAGGCGCTTCAAAGTTAGGCGGACCCCATACAAGGCTATATAACCTACAAGGGGGAATAGCCCCCACCCACAGGAAACATATAAAATCCATGCAGCACATAGAAGTAGGCAAATAGCGCTAGCCATACTCCTGCTCTGCGACTCCATTTTGTATTAGGCCGAGACCAGACTTGTTGATGGCCTGCGATTTACGTCGGCTGAGTTCACTGCCAGGCCGACATCGGCACACCAGGCCTGATCTTCTTGAGGCCTGTTCCAACAGAAGTTAATTTCCCTCCTGTCCTTTCAGTGTTGCAAATATCTAGTATTACTTTCAAGAATGAGCCCTGTGAAGAGCGTGAGACAGTACCAGACCCCAGCCTGTTATCCATCCATCTCCACTAAACTGCCACTGAGCCCCTGATCCCCACCGAGCAAGGCCGGAGTCAGCCACCCTTCATCAACCCGACCCCCTACCTTTTCACATGCCGATAAGTATCCGACCCCCCAGATCCTGACATCCCTAAGGTGCCCACCACAGAACTAAAGCTTGAGCAACCGTATATCTCTACTATGGCAACACATGTCTTTTCGTATAATGAGGCACCGGGGAAGGTAAATCATAGATCAAACCCCAGGGGGAGACATTGAGGGGGTGATGATGGGTGCTAGGGCCGGGCATTTGGGGAGGTAACTGGGGGTAGGGTAGGGGTATTTTGTATGATCCTTGGGCTGGCCCCTGTGGGCTACCGGGGCGGGGTTCCCGTACTGTTGTTGATTGTATAGGCTTGGTTATATGGGTAGTTTCCTCCCGGCCTACTGCGACATTCCCTGGCAAAGTGCCCCCACCTCCCGCATGACCAACACTGCCCTTGGCCTCCTCCTCTGGGCCTCTGTCCTCCGAATCCCCCTCCCCTTTGCCCGAGGTCCAGTGTATTGCTGATTTCCTTCCCACTATTCTTGCCTGTTTTTTCCCACACAGTAGCCATCCTTGCCTGTGTGGCGATGGAGGCCTCTCCCTCTTCCCCCATCTGATCTGTGGGCGGCACTGCAGCTACTGCAGCTACTTTCACTAGTTTTGTTTGTACTAGTTTCGCTTCCTCAGCCTTCCTGTTCTGAATAGTTTCATTTTCCCTCTCTTTGATCCTCCTACAATGATGTACTATGAAGCTTTCAATTTCGGGCCAACCTTTAGCTTCTACCCCCACTATCGTATCCAGAGCCTTCTGTACATCTTTCGGGAGTTTCCGCTTTATAATAAAATAAAACAAAGATGTTGATTAGTCCCACATGGTGCCCGTCTCTGCTCTCCACATCTCTTGAACCCGGAGAATGAACTTCGCAGCATCTTCCTCATCTCCCATAGTGCATTGCATTATGGTATGTAAATCGAGAGTATCTGGGAAGGCTCTTCGCAGTGCATTTATTTATTTATTTATTTAAATTTATATAGCGCGCAAGCAGCCCAGGGGCATTGAGGCGCTGTTACTTGCAATAACTTAGTTACATGGTACATATGATAGCGATTGTTGACATATTATGAGTAGTACAGGAAATCATACTGTTGTTACAAATATAGCATTTGGGCTATAATTACAAACCTAAATGATAAGTATTTGTGCTGATGTGTCGGTCCTTATGTGAAGAGGGTAGTTTTCAGTGTTTTGCGGAAGGTGGTGAGGGAGTCCTCGCCACGGATGGTGGGAGGTAGGGCATTCCAGAGGGTGGGCGCGAGGTAGGGGAAGCTGGACCCACCCGCTTTTACTCTTTTCACTAGTGGCACAGAGAGCATGTTGGTGTACGGGGATCTAGTTGGCCTGGTGGTGGAGACAGGGTGGATCCTTTGAGAAAGGTAGGCAGGAGCAGTGAAGTGAATGCACTTGTGGGTCAGTGTCAGGGCTTTGAATACGATCCTTTCCTTTATTGGGAGCCAGTGGGCTAGTTTCCTGGCTTCAGAGATGTGTTCTCTTTTAGCAATGCCTTGGGCTGCCCGGAGAGCATTGTTCTGTATTACTTGTAGTCTCGCTAAGTTTTTGTTGGAGGTTCCAAGAAAGAGTACATTGCAGTAGTCTAGCCTGGAGCCGGTGATGGCTCTGGCTATGTTGGTGCAGTTCTCTTTGGATAGAAAGGGCCTGATTGCGTTGATAAGTTTAGCATGATATGCAGCTGTGGATGCTATTGCGTTGACTTGTCTATCCATGGATAGGCTGGAGTCCAGGTAGACTCCCAGAGTTTTGACAGAATCGGAGACCGGGATTTTAATGGAGTCAATGGTGAAGTGGCTAAATTGGACATCTAGGTTTTTTAGCGTGTCGGGGGAACCTACCAGGAGGAGTTCCGTCTTGTCAGAGTTGAGGCATAGTCCGTTGTCGGCCATCCAGGCTTGGATGGTGTTGTAGAGGTTGTTGAGGGTCAGGGAGTCAGTGTCATAGATACCTGTGAGAGTGAGGAGGATCTGGGTGTCGTCGGCGTAGTTGGTGTATGAGATGCCCATAGCGTCGAGGATGAGGAAGAGGGGTCGTGTGAAGATGTTGTATAGGGTGGGGGAGAGACAGGAGCCTTGGGGTACACCACAAAGTATAGTAGTTGGGGATGCGGCGGCTAGGTCAGAGAATACTTGCATAGTTCTGTCTTGTCAGAAGGAGGTGATCCAAGATGTGGCCTCTGGGGAGAATTTGGCGGTGGAGGAAAGGTGGTGGCAAAGGACGCCATGATCCACGAGGTCAAATGCCACGGATAGGTCAAGGAGTAGGAGAAGTGCTGGTTTACCCATGTCTCTAGCATCGTCCATTTGGTTCTTCAAGTCAAGTAGGGCGGTTTCGGTCCCGTGTCTAGGGCGGAAGCCAGATTGGCGGAGTCCAAGGAGTTTGTGCTCTTCAATGAAATGCTGGACCTGCAAGTAGGCTGCTTTGTCCAATATTTTGAGGAGGAATGGGACAGTGGTGATAGGTCTGTAGTTGTTGGGGGAGGTGGGATCGAGAGTTGGTTTTTTTCAAGAGAGGTCGGACCCAAGCTTCCTTGAGGGAGGCGGGGACTTTCCCTGTGGTAAAGGAGGCATTAACGAAGGCTGTTAGGAAGGGCGCTAGCGCTTCCGTGCAGTCTTTGATAATGGAGGCTGGGCATGCATCACCTTTGCAGTTAGAGGGCTTGATGTTCCTCATAATGTTGATGATGTCTTTTTCTTGGATGGGTTTGAAGGAGAAGGGTAGGGGGGGATCCGTGGCGTGTGACGGGATAGGGATATGGCTACTGGGTAGGGCTTGTTTAGTGGCTAGTATTTTGCTTTTGAGGAGGCTTAATTTGGTTTGCATGGCCGTTTGTATTTTGTCACACCAGTCTTTGTCTTTGGTGAGATTCTGGGGGGCGGGAGTGGGTGTCTCGAGCTCTCTGAAAATGGCGAAGATTTCTTTGGTGCTAGAGTGGGCTTCCGAGATTCTGGATTCAAAGGATTTGGCCTTTGCTTGGGTGATTGCCTTTTTGTATTTGGTGGATAGGGCTTTAAAGAACATCTTGTCTTTTTCAGAGTGGGACGTTTGCCACTGTGTGAGTGCAGCTTTTTTCTCGTTGCGGAATGTGAGGAGCTCAGGTGTGAACCAAGAGTTGGAATGGGTAGTGGGTTTGGATTTGCGTGGTTTGAGAGGGGCAATGGAGTTGATAGCTGCTTTAATGGCAGTATCATAGGTTGTTGCAAGTGTTTCTGGGTCTGATGAAAAAGGTGGTCTGAAGGCTGGGCCTTGGAGGAAGGGCAGTAGCCTTTCCTTGGTGAGCTGGCGGGAGCTTCTGGTGAGGCAAGGAGGGAGCGGTTGGGGCAAGGGGGCAGCAGGGGAGCTAGTGGTGAGGATGCTAAAGGTGATGATGTGGTGGTCGGACCACGGGGTGGGATTGTTACCTGTAATGATGAGTGGGCAGTTATGCTGTGCTATCCAGTCAAGCGTTCTGCCTTGAGTGTGAGTAGGGCTAAGGATGGTGTTCTTGTAGCCTAGAGCATTGAGGGCAGAGTCAAGGGATTTGGCTGCTACGTCCTTACTATCCCGGAGCCCTAGATTGACGTCCCCGAGGAAAATGGCTTTAGACTGTTTTTTGAGGTTGTCAGAGAGGAGGTGGATGAGAGAGGCTTGGAAGTCTCCTGTTGGGCCTGGGGGGCGGTAAATGGTGTGCACAGTAATGGTGCAATGGGGAGAGAGGGTTATTTTAACTTGGAGGTAGTCGCAGTTGTTGTTGGTCAGGGATTTCTCTATCTTTCTGATAGAGAGCGAGTCTCTGGCAATAATTGCTACACCTCCACCTTTGGAGAGGCGGTCTTGTCTAGTTATGGAATAGCCAGGGGGTAGGGCGAGGGATAGTGCCGGGCCGGAGGCATCATGTAGCCATGTTTCTGAGATCATGAGTAGATCTAGGTTGTGGGAGGTTAGGAGGTCATGTATGTCTAGGGCGTGGGCATTGATGGACCTGGCGTTAATCATGGCGCATTTCATGTGGGGTTCAGTAGTGTCTGAGAGGGGGTTCATGATGAGAGAGGGTTTGGTGGAGGGGGGGGTTGAGCTCTGGGTGTTAGGGGAGATGCAAATCACAGATTTTACACTGGGTGTCACATTTTCAGTGGTGGTGGACACATGTGGTATAGCATTTGGCACACTAGCATTCAAAATGGTGGTAGAAGAATTGCTAATCACAGATTTTACACTGGGGGTCACATTTTCAGTGGTGGTGGACACATGTGGTATAGCATTTGGCACACTAGCATTCAAAATGGTGGTAGAAGAATTGCTAATCACAGATTTTACACTGGGGGTCACATTTTCAGTGGTGGTGGACACATGTGGTATAGCATTTGGCACACTAGCATTCAAAATGGTGGTAGAAGAATTGCTAATCACAGATTTTACACTGGGGGTCACATTTTCAGTTGTGGTGGACACATGTGGTATAGCATTTGGCACACTAGCATTCAAAATGGTGGTAGAAGAATTGCTAATCACAGATTTTACACTGGGGGTCACATTTTCAGTGGTGGTGGACACATGTGGTATAGCATTCGGCACACTAGCATTCAAAATGGTGGTAGAAGAATTGCTAATCACATTTTCAGCGGTGGTGGACACATTTGTAATCACATTGGTTATGGAGGCGGTATAATTGTACGGGAAGTTAAGTACTTTGTTGGTGGCTGTGTAGGTAGTACTTGACGTGGATGCAGGCTTTGCACACACGTGCTCGAATATTGTTGAATGAAGCCTCATCATGGGAGTCATTGCTTACGGTTACTCCCAGGTATCCCGCTTTCACCCATACTGATTGTGCCTGGTCTCCTACCGCAGATACTAGAAGGCATTTGATGTCTCCTATAGCGAGGGGCAGTCTGTTTCTCAAAGGCATAGATCAATTTTCCCATGCCGCCGTGAGTGGGGGGGAGAGATTTGAGGAGGTTGTTTTTATCCATCTGTGCCTATGGGACATAATGAGGCTTACCTGCTACTTTGTGGATCTGGGGCATTTGCAATTTCGATTTCACTTTTCCATCTTTCACTCCACTCCCTTTCTTTTTGGGTAAGGCCATTCTCCCAAACCTTTCTCTCAACCTCCCTTCCCACATCCCTTCCACCCTTGGTGTTGTTAAATGTACTTGCTGAACCCCTCGCACTGCTCCTTCTTCCACATCATCAAAGTCTATCGAGTACTCCTCATCCCTCACTGACCCCACATTCTCATATCCCAGACTGTCTGTTTCCCCTTCCCTTTCTACGTGCACGGCCCGTATGGGGGTGCTATCAATCGTAAACAGAAAGTCTCCCAACCTTCATTCATCTTCCGGTGGGGGAGGAGCGGTACTCGGGGGCCGTGCTCCACTGCCTGGTTGTTGTGATTGAAACCGTACTTAGATAGTACATCAAACAAATTATACAGGTTGTATAAACACCTTAAAGGATACAGAGTGTGAGGGCCGTCTCCTGGATGAGATGGTATGGTCTGATGTCTGGAGAAGAGTCCGGTCAAATCAGACCTTCCAAATGATGTCACCCTCTGACTGTCAAAACTATACCCAGAGAGAGAAATCAATGGAAAGGGCGTGGAAGGTAACAACAACTCGCCAGTCTGTAACAAGAAACACTACATTAATTACTATTCTAATGCCTATGGGTTTGTATATTAGCTGTTTAACAACACATTAACCTGTTGGCGTAAGCAGTATCAGGAAGTCCTTCATAGAATCACCAGGCAATCTCAAAGTAGGAACAACGACAGGGAAAGGGAAGTTAGTATGGGAACTAATCCCAGATGGCACGAGGGCCATGCTAGTGTCGGGTTGGTGCACTCTGGATAGCGTCCATAAATGTCTAGTGCATGTATTCCAGAAGTATGGTAGTGGGAAATAGCCTGATGAATGTCCTTGAATGACAAGGTCCAATGCCCTTGTAGAATTAGAATTTCAGGTGTAGCAATGGTCCTAAAATGGTCTCTGGTTATGAGGAATCAGCAGGATGAACAGAACTTCCTTCTGTTAACACTATGACACAGGGAAGTTCAGCAGGACTATATACACATAAACATGAAACGAATGGGCACCTGTGGAGTATAGCGGAGAAGCCGCTATGAAAGCGAGCTATTCGGTATTTAGAAGACAAGACTACCGTGCTGATAGAATGTTAGCGCAGCGAGAAGTGGGGAATTCAAAATCCGTTTAGAAGGAACGGAAAGGAAGCTTCGCTTGGAACAAAGGGAAAGTAGTCCACGTACCGCTGAGTTGAAACAGGCAGCAGTTGGAAGGTTCTTGATAATCAGGAGCCAAACGTCACAGAAAATGTGAAGGTTTAAGGAACCAGCTTCTGGAACGCCATAGTGGAACAAAAACAATCAGAAGCAGTGAGCGGAGGCTCACGTGCTGCTAAATATGTAACCACAAGTCATGTGATTAGTCATGTACCACCTGATATTAGCGACTTGCTTGCTGCAGATGCCGCTTCCCGGGTAGAGTATTAAACATCCTCCATCTTGTGTAGAACGGTCTATCTGTTCTGTAGGCAGAGTGGGGAAGCGAAGTCTTAGTACAAGGAGGATTCTGCAGATTTGAAGGGATGGGTAGCCTGACAGCCATGACACTGGTCCTCTCGCTGCCTCACATGCGGCTTGTAATCTAGCCAACTCTGTACAGGTGGAAGTCAATGCTACTTCAATGTACCTAGCGCTTACTCCTGTGTGGACAGGAGCTGTCGTTGATTGATCATTTGGTGGGGACGTTGCAGTACCCGCATTTGCTAGAGTACTTCCCCCTGACACATAGATCGGATTAGAGTACCCCTCCGCTGGTTGTGTCAGCAACGGGTAGATTTTCTTTGGCTCCCCTTCTCCCTGTCTCACATGTTACTGTCAGCCGTGGTCACATTTTCCGATGCTATTTCTCTTTTTTCTGGGACGGGTGCTTCTTCAAACATCCGCCACAGATTGAATATTTCTCTTCTATTTTGTACTGGCTTCCCATTGTATTTAGCAGTCAAGTATGTGGACATGTGGTCTAAAGCACCCTTATCGAAGGACCCTTCCTCTGGCCAGGAGTAGGGCATTCCCTCCCCCTTTGTTTCCGTCCCCCATTGTTCGTAGTATTTTTTGATCTCGTCACTGTACAGGGGTAGGCTTTTACATATTAGGGATAGTTGGGTGTCTATCCGCATGGTTTGTAGCTTGCCTAAAGAGTGTTTCACAAAATTTTTTTGTGCAGAGTTCCTCCACCCGTCTATACCATTAGGACCCACAAGGTCAGTCAATTAATAAACGTCACATGCATGGTAAAACTGTCTTTGCACGGTCAAAGAAGGTGGGCACAATCGCTTTTTTAGACCACAAAAACAAAACATATAAAAACAAAACATATACTTAATAAGCACATTTCTTCCCTTTAGACCATCCCCATTCCACACTTACTCACTTCTCATTCACACCACACCTGCCCCTCCTGGGCCTCCTCCCTACATATATAAAGAAAAGACAATGGCCCTCATTACAAGTTATGCCGGTAGCCATGCCGTAATTTGCGGCATGGCTGCCGGCAAAACCGCATCCGTGTCCTCGGAATGAGGACTTACCGGACCATTCCGAGTTCGGATGGCCCGGTAATTCCTAACTCGAGGACACGGACACGGTTCATCCCCATTCCCATTTCAGCCCCCATAGGGCTGAATGGGAATGGGAGAGGGAGTAAACAATGGGCCATTACGAGATGGCCCGTTGTTTGCTCCCTCTTCCCCTCGCGGGACCCGGTATGCACGCCTGGTTTTCCCAGGCGTGCTTAACGTGTCACGCGAGGGGACTTCGTAATGTGGCGGAACGGGTTGAACGGCGCCGCAGCCTTTTACGGGGCCGTTTAACCCGTTCCGCCAGGGTCGTAATGAGGCCCAATGTGCCTCATTACGAGGCTGGCAGTGGCCGTGTCTGTAGTACAGGCACGGCTGCCACCGGTATCAATTTTTTTTGGCACCCGCGAATGGGCAATTACCGGGTCATGCCGAGTTTGGCAGACCCAGTAATGAGGGACTCCCCATCCCCATTCGCCCCCATAGGGCTGAATGGGAATGGGACGTAGGATGCACCGGCACCATTCAGAGTGGTGCCAGTGCATCCGAAGTGCTGTGCACGCGGGTGCCGCTCTGCCCACCAGGTTAGGGCAGACAGGTGCCCGTGAGCACAGCTCATAGTATGGCAGTCCGGAACTACGGTACCGGCATGCTTACCGGTACTGTAGTTCCCGGACCGCCATGCTTGTAATGAGGCCCAATGAAAATAACAAGCTAAAATAACAAGTTAAAACAACAACCACTACTTGTTCCTGAGCCCTCTAATTAAATGGGGCTTCTACTTTGTCTCTGTGTTTGTATATTCCTGCAGTCGTCGGGACAGTGCATGGTGGCTGCCACCTTCTACCACCTTTCGGAGATAGACTCCCTTTCCTTCCTCTTTTCTTTTCTCTGTAAAAATTTAAAGAAGCAAATAAAAAATGGCCACAATCAAATAATCAATCTATTCATCCATATACAATCACCGCGTATTCCCCTCAGTCATATTACTCCATACCCGAACCCCCAATGTTGTTATCCCTTGCCATCTATACTCATGTGTCCGTGTTCGTCCGAAAGCCTCTGTTAGCGTTTAATCCACAACACGTCTGGGCCTCTCCCTGGGGCTGCACCCGGCTCCAACGAGCAGGTGGGGTTTTAGCAAAGCCGGAACCCACAAGAACTGCTTCTACTGCATATGCATTTTGAGGGACTGGTCAGCTGTAGGTGGGCTTGGCCTTTCCAGAGAGACCCCTGGATTTTTCCACAAGTACGGGGGCTAAGGAATCACATCCAGGGGCCACCAAATGAAGGAATATACCCTTGTGCGCACACTCCAGTGTAAATACAACCCACTAAGGAATAAAGCCAAGAGATAGTTTTGCAAGGATAACCAAGTTTTATAAAATATAAGTGTCAGCAAAGAACTCTGCTGCCCAAGAACGCTCTGCTAGAAATTACACTGGCAGCACATTAAAAGGCAAAATGCGTCATCAGTGACATCATTATATATAGTAGAAATCCACATGGCTAGTTGGTGCGAACATATACATGGGCCTGTTCCATTGGGGAAACCAGGCGCTAATTGGCTGGTTCTTCCTCGTCGATCTGGCTACACGTCGGTCAGCTCGGCTCATCTTCATGGTAAAGGTCAAGGCATTTGTAAGGTACAATATATCTAGTCTATACTAAACAACTAAAACAAGCTATTCATTCATTATGGTGGTCACCTGGAAAACACAGGAAAGGGGTACAGCACACTGCCTGTGAATAATTGGGCAACAAACCAGAGAGTTTGCAATCGGTTTTGAAGGGCAACTCATGAAAAAATCCAATAGATGCAAAGCACCAACAGTGCACAGGAACATTTCCCAATGCACTTTGATAATGCCTTTACACACAATATATGCCAGTATAAAAAACCTTTTCACGCTGACTGTGCGCATATATTTCCATGCTGACTGCACCAACATATGCAAGTATGTCCTTATAAGAACATGCTCATGCTTGCTTTGCACATAATGCCAGTAATAATTCTATAAGAAAACATGTCCAAGCTGATTGCCAATATCTACAAGTACCCCATACAAGAAGGTACTCCTGTTGGCCCTGCCATTAAAAATTCCATGACACAATAAGAAAACATATCCAAACTGTCTGCAATGTAGGCCAGTCTAGACACATAATAACACTATCATACTTGCTTTATCATAGATGCCCAGTAAAAAATGCCATGCCACAGTAAGATACTATAGCTAGACTGGCTGTGCCAAAATACCACTGTGAGGGGTCAGAAATGAAAGCCAGAGACAAAGTTGTCATGCTTTGGTTAAAGACTTTTACTTAAATGAAAATCGGTTAGGGAAATGCCTCTCTGAGCCTATGTTAAAGATGAGTTTCCCTACCTATAAACCAAAAACTAAGGATCTGTCTGTGTCAGGATGTGAATAACTGAAAAAGCCGTTCTTGTGTCCAAAATTTCCTATCCTGGCCCTCACACTACAAACAAAACAATAAAGTGTGCAAGGAAATGCCTTCAACCTGGTATGGCCGGAAAAGTGTTCACAACTGAAGATTAAACTAACTTCAACAAAAATGTTCTCTAAGGTGAAAGACCTTGGACCCAGAGGGTGGTTCCCTTCCCCTGGATTCCAAATGGATGGCAATGTCTCTTTTTCTAACAGTTCCTTTTGTGTCTCTCCTGGATTCACAATGGTCCTGTTAGGCAACTAATTCAGCAACTGCCTTTCTTCAACACAAGCATATCCTTTTATTTAACAAACACAGTTCTTCTGTACTTTTCCTTGTAGCTTTGCAACTTGCCTGGTGTACTCCCCTGCCAGGACATCTCTTGTGGTTTCACTTGCCTGGTATACTCCCCTGCCAGGACTTACTATGTGTTTGAATTGCCTGGTATCTTTCTCTTGCAAGGACTTCATATACATTTCATAGTTCCTCTGTAGCACCAAAACGTTATATACCGTGGTGAGTTCAGTCTATCTGTCTACAGTAATGTTTGTTCAAACTTTGCCCCACACTTGCATCTCACACACTTCTATCTCATTGGAGCTTGATTCTGTATTTTGCCTTGTTTGGATTCACACCCATTTCTTATTGGGGTTTGATTCTGCACTTTGTCTTTTCTGCATTCAAATAAACTTCTTATATTTTCTTTATCCGTAATCTCAAAACATTCAAACTGTTGGTGCGGTTGCTGGAATGCCCCAGGGTCCCCACTTGCTTCGGGTCGACTCACCGGTTCTTTCCAACATCTCTGGTCCTGCTCGTGCTTCTGCAGGGTGGCTGTGTGGCTGTGTGGCTTGCTTCCCACTCTGGATGCTGCAGACATCCTTCCGGCTTCCTTGTGGCTTTACGCTCACACGTCTGCTTCCCTGCAAGTCGCGGTCTGGAGAATGCTGCTTCGTCTAGATGCTGAGCACCCAGGAACTCTCTTGCAGCTCCCAGTGTCTCCACAGCACATTCTGCTCTAGCTCTGCTTTTCTGCTTCTGCGGACGCCTCTGCTCCGCCACACTGGTACGTGTCTCCTGCACTCGAAAGCCTTCTCTATAGAGCTGTCTTCTCCTGCGCTGCCTCTGCCTGTAGTGCGGTTGCCAGCTTTAAATGTCCCGTGCACAGGTATTTCTGTAGAACAACTAGAGTGCACATTGAGCTTCCAGCATTTGCTATCTTGTACCAGCTCCTTCATCTTCCTTGTCTCAGTACTTAAGGGATTATGGGAGTTGGAGTCCATAGATGTCAGATATATAGCATTTAAGTAGTTTTTCTCAGTAGTTTTAAACAAGCTGACTGTCATGATCTCTGCTTCCAAAAGATCAGGACTTGCCCGACTCCCTTGGAAGCAGACCCATAACCCCGGTTCCGAGTGCCAGCCAGTCCCAATTGGGATCTTTTGGACCCTGTCCTGGCGCCAGTGGCACCAGGCTCATAAAGATGCCCAGTCCCAGCGCTGGAAGCGCCGGGCTCATAATGCTTGGGTGGACTTACCTGCAGCAGACTATGCTGCTTACTTACCTGCCAGTTGAACCCCTGATCCTCTTCTGTTTGGGACTACTTTTCCTTTTCCTGTTGGGTGGGGCAGGAGCCACTCCCTAGGTTCAGAACACTGGAACTCTTCTGGAAAGCAGGAACTCTTTTCTTACCTAGGCGTGGCTGTGGAAGGAGACACCTAAGCACTACAGGAGGCTATTTAAACCACACCCGATGGATGAATCTTGCTTTGCGTTATTCTGCATTCTCTGCAGCAGAACGCTCATCGTGTCTTCTGCTTCTGATCCTGGGCCTAAGGGAACAAAAGCTTAGCATCCTGGAATCCAGTCTTCACAAGCAGCTGTAAAGACAAAGAAAGAAGAGGTTAGCACTACGGTCTTCAGTGGCAGCGCATCTCTTACCTGGTCCATCGGCTGTCACCAACGCCTCGCGCTGCATTCCGGCATCTGAAAGACAAAGGCTTACCTACTCTTCGCATGCTCCGGAGGTCTTCGCACTGCATTCCGGCATCTGAAAGACAAAAGCTTACCAGCTCTTCGCACGCTCCGGAGGCCTTCGGCGCTGCATCCCGCATCTGAAAGACAAAAGAAGGTGCGTTTAAAGACATTGGGCAACTTTATTACTCACGTGCCATTACTCCTTCCCACGCCGAATCCAGTGGGTATTCCAGCACCCTTCAGCTTCTCTAAAGCTCCGAACTTGTACCTGCAAGATAAAAGGGACAGTTAGTGCGCATCGTGAAGCAGGCTACAAGCGCTTACTTACGTGCTTCCAGGCGCTTCTATTCCTCACGCGGGTTCGATCCTCAACTCTCATCAGCCCGCCATCCGCCATCGCCGGAACCCTGCAAAACAAGAGATATCATTACAAAAGACTTTTAAGACATTTGAAGTGCCCAGAACTTACCGTTCGTGCAGTTAACGACGGACAGCAGTCCTCTGAGGTCAAGAGGCCTGCACCCTTATCCAGTGAAGAAACTGGTTACGGCACCCTGCCCCGAGGCAGATGGAGAGCTCGGCGTTCACTTACCTAAGACATCTTACTCTTCGAGTCAGACATACAGTGCACAGAGGTCCAGCCCAAAGAGCCAACCGTGTGTTACACATCACCTTTGAGAATACGGCATTCACCCAGTCAAGACCGGCGCCTCTGCGGGAATCAGGTGAGCGTTACAGACCGCAAAGTCTACCGCAAAACTCCTACCCAGGCGCTATGGAAACCTCGGATACCGACCAGCTAGCCCAGTTACTTGGGGAACTAAGAGCAGAAGTGCATGCAGCCCGTCAGGAAACGAATGCTCTAAGAAGGGAACTGATTATTTCCAAGGAGCGAACAGACGATCTCGCTAGACAATTGCTACAGTCACAAGCCGGACAAACTCCGTTACCCGCATCAGGGGCAAATCTTCCTTCAACATCCTCTACGAACCCAGTGCAGATCCACCTACCTGGGAATGTACCTCTGGCTCCGCCCGAACGATTTTCTGGTGACCCAAAGAGGTTTGCAGTATTTATTAATCAGTGCCGGTTGCACTTCTTATGCCGGCCAGCAGCCTTTCCAACTGATCAAGCTAAGGTAGCTTTCGTGCTTTCGTACCTTAGTGGCAATGCGGCAGACTGGTCGATCCCTCTAGTTAATCAAGATGATCCGGTTCTCCATGATTTTCAAGCTTTTCAGCTCAGTATGGAAAAACTGTTTGCAAGACATTCACAGGGGCAGGCCTTGGACAATGAGCTCCTTTCATTGCGACAGGGTAATCAAGACCTTTTGGCTTATATTGCGTCTTTCAACAGACTGATAGTGGAAACTCGATGGCCTGAGGACAAAAGGATTACGCTGTTTTATAGAGGTCTACGTGGAGAGCTCAAAGATGTGTTAGCCCAAGTAGTGAATCCCCCGAAGACTGTTCGGACTATATTGACTTAGTCGTTCAAATTGACCACAGACTGCAGAACAGGAAGGCCGATCGTTCCAAGTTTGATGCTCGAGTATTTTCCAAACCACCAACTCCTACCAAAGGAGTAGACTCTGGGGAACCCATGCAAATAGGGGGCCTGAAAGGACCACTAACACAAAAGGAGCGGGAAAGGATAAAACAGCTGCAATTATGCCTCTATTGCGGAAACTCGGGGCACTTTCTTCGAGACTGTCTGGTGAAACCAGCCAAGAAGGCAGTAGGAGCTGCAGTTACCAGGGTCACAAACTCTGAGCAGGGAAACGACCTCGCCCGACAAGAATAGAGGTCCTCTTGCCGAGCGTTAAAACCAGTTCCGTGACATCGCATTTCGTGATACCTATGGTCCTCATTAGCCCTGAACATCCGGATCGATTACATGCGATTGAAGCTTACGTCGACAGCGGTGCCATCGGCAATTATGTGGATCATGAAATGGTTTTGAGGATGAATCTGACTCTTTGTCCAAAGGCTGTAAAGGACGTCATTACTACGGTGGATGGTACGGAGATAGCCTCCGGACCAGTAACGCATACCACCCAAGAAGTGACGTTAGTAAGTCAAGATGGACACCATGAGAAGATCGTGTTCAATGTGATCAAGGCCCCTCAGTTCCAGATTATTCTAGGAATTCCTTGGTTAGAGAAGCACAATCCTCAGATCGATTGGCGAGCAAGAACGGTTCAGTTTCCAGAATGTGTCTCTACTTGTCACCCTCGACCTGGTGTTGCACTGGCAGCAATTTCCTCGGAGGCTCCCCAGTTACCTCCTGAATACCTAGAATTCCAAGATGTTTTCCGGAAGGATCAGGCTAACTCTCTACCTCCTCATAGGTCTTATGACTGCCAGATAGACCTGATACCTGGATCTACTCCTCCTTGTAGTAGAATTTATGCCCTCACCGAGCCTGAGAATCTTCACCTCCGACAATACCTGGATCAATACCTAGCGAATGGGTTTATTCGTCCTTCCAAGTCCCCTGCTTCCTCAGCTTTGTTCTTCGTTCCAAAAAAAGAAGGGGACCTTAGAACTTGTATAGATTATCGCGCCCTGAACCAGATCACCGTTAAGAATAGATATCCGTTACCTTTGATCCCTGAACCCCTGGACCAAGTCAGAAAAGCATGCATATATACAAAGCTGGATCTTAGAGGAGCCTACCACTTGGTACGAGTAAAAGAGGGCGATGAATGGAAGACGGCCTTCCGCACCAAGTATGGGCTATTTGAATATCAGGTCATGCCCTTCGGACTTTGCAATGCCCCGGCCGCCTTTCAATATTTTATGAACGATGTCCTCAGAGAGCTCATAGATGTGTGTGTTGTTGTTTACATTGACGACATCCTCGTTTATTCTTCATCGGAAACACGTGAAAATGGTCCTCGAGAGATTGCGTCAACACAAACTTTTCGCTAAGTTGGAAAAATGTGTTTCCAACGTGACTGAAGTTGAATTCTTGGGATTCATATTATCACCTAGCGGAGTGCGTATGGATTCAAAGAAGGTCGATGCAATTCTCAAATGGCCATCGCCATCCTCCATAAAAGGTGTTCAAAGCATGATAGGCTTCGCTAACTTTTACCGCAGGTTTATCCCCGAATTCTCTCGAATAGTCCAGCCCATCACCGCCTTGTTAAAGAAAAACAAACGTTTTGAATGGTCTACCGAGGCGGAACAAGCTTTCCAGAATTTGAAGACTAGATTTATCTCTGCACCGATCTTAAAACATTCTCGCCCAGAACTCCCCTACATCGTTGAAACTGATGCTTCGAGCCTTGCCATGGGGGCAGTTCTATCACAAAAGGACCCAGTAACCAATCAGTTGCATCCTGTGGCATTTTGGTCCCGCAAATTCTCGCCTCCTGAAATCAATTACACTATTACTGGTAAGGAACTTCTAGCTATCAAGTCCGCCTTTAAGGCTTGGCGGCATTATCTTCTGGGGGCCCGACACACCGTTACTGTGATTACAGATCACCGAAACCTGCAATATTTGAAAACCGCAAAAGCTCAATCCTCTAGGCAACTCCGTTGGGCACTATTCTTTGCCGAGTTTGACTTCATAATTACCTATCGACCTGGTACAAAAAACGGTAAAGCTGATGCCCTTTCTCGGATGGGAGTGGAAGAACATTTGATCAATCCTAAACCTGTACCTATCATTCCCGAACAAAGAATTCTAGGTGTAATCGCCACACAATCCATAGAGGAAGTTAAGGATAAAGCCAGGCTACTGGTAACTCCAGCAGACATACAGAATTGGCATCTGCAGGGAAAGGACTTTACGGTGAAGGACAACCTATTTTATTTCCAAGAACGGTTATACCTGCCCAGCACAGATTTACAGAAAAAGGTAATCTCTTGTTATCACGATTCTTTAATGGAAGGACATCCCGGTATGACCAAGACCTCGGAAAAGATCAAGCGCTACTTCTGGTGGCCGTCTTGGAAAAAAGATATCAGAGACTTTATAATGTCCTGTGGAGTATGCGCCCAAAACAAGAGTCAAAAGGAAAAACCAGCCGGCCTCTTACGCCCTATTGACATCCCGCCTCGCCCTTGGCATACTCTTTCTATGGACTTCATCACCGATCTACCTCCATGCTCCGGATACAATACGATCCTAGTAATCGTGGACCTATTCTCCAAGATGGCGCATTTCATTCCACTCAAAGGCTTACCAACAGCAGCAACTCTGGCCCGAGAATTTCTCGAAAACATCGTCCGACTGCACAGTTTTCCTTCAGTTCTAATTTCGGATCGAGGTAGTCAATTTATTTCTCATTTTTGGCGAAGTTGCTGTCGGTCGGCTCAAATTGATGTGAGACTTTCGACCAGCCACCACCCTCAAACCGACGGACAAACCGAGAGGACCAATCAAACTCTGGAACAGTATTTGCTCTGCATGCTACAACAAACTGAAAAAACTTGGAAAGATATCCTTTGGATAGCCGAATATGCCTACAATAACTCTGTCCACTCGGGAACTGGGAAGACCCCGTTTTTTCTTTTATACGGTAGTCAACCTCGAACCTCGGAGTTGGATCCACTCCAAGATCTTGGAACACCAGCAGTAGACCACCTGCATTCTACAATCACCCAAGCCTTTAAGGAAGCCGTTTCTCACCTTCAAAGGGCTAAAGAACAATACAAGAAAGGAGTAGACCAACATCGGAAGGAAGCCCCCCAATATCAAGTAGGAGATCAAGTCTGGTTATCCACCAAATATCTACCTCTAAAAGGACCAGGCACATTCAACCCAAGATACCTTGGTCCCTATTCCATCACTACCATAGTAAATCCAGTAGCGGTCAAGTTGGACTTGGCCCCTCACATGAAGATACATCCGGTCTTCCACGTCTCTCTATTAAAACCCGTGCAACCTCAAACCCGACTAACTACATCTCCAAAACCTATTCTAGTTGATGGAGAACTCGAGTTTGAAGTCAAAAGCATCCTGGATTCCAAGATCTCCAAATCTAAACTATTTTACCTGATTGACTGGAAAGGCTACGGTCCCCAAGAAAGATCCTGGGAACCTGCAAAATATGTCCACGCGCCTCGTCTAATCAAAAGATTTCATCGAACATTTCCTAACAAGCCCAAACCCCCGGAGAAGCCCGGTTTGGGAGGGGCCTTGAGGGGGGGTGCTGTCATGATCTCTGCTTCCAAAAGATCAGGGCTTGCCCGACTCCCTTGGAAGCAGACCCATAACCCCGGTTCCGAGTGCCAGTCAGTCCCAATTGGGACCTTTTGGACTCTGTCCTGGCGCCAGTGGCACCAGGCTCATAAAGATGCCCAGTCCCAGCGCTGGAAGCGCCGGGCTCATAATGCTTGGGTGGACTTACCTGCAGCAGACCATGCTGCTTACTTACCTGCCAGTTGAACCCCTGATCCTCTTCTGTTTGGGACTACTTTTCCTGTTGGGTGGGGCAGGAGCCACTCCCTAGGTTCAGAACACTGGAACTCTTCTGGAAAGCAGGAACTCTTTTCTTACCTAGGCGTGGCTGTGGAAGGAGACACCTAAGCACTACAGGAGGCTATTTAAATCACACCCGATGGATGAATCTTGCTTTGCGTTATTCTGCATTCTCTGCAGCAGAACGCTCATCGTGTCTTCTGCTTCTGATCCTGGGCCTAAGGGAACAAAGGCTTACCATCCTGGAATCCAGTCTTCAGCAGCACCTGTAAAGACAAAGAAAGAACAGGTTAGCACTACGGTCTTCAGTGGCAGCGCATCTCTTCCCTGGTCCATCGGCTGTCACCAACGCCTCGCGCTGCATTCCGGCATCTGAAAGACAAAGGCTTACCTACTCTTCGCATGCTCCGGAGGTCTTCGCACTGCATTCCGGCATCTGAAAGACAAAAGCTTACCAGCTCTTCGCACGCTCCGGAGGCCTTCTGCGCTGCATCCCGCATCTGAAAGTCAAAAGAAGGTGCGTTTAAAGACATTGGGCAACTTTATTACTCACGTGCCATTACTCCTTCCCACGCCGAATCCAGTGGGTATTCCAGCACCCTACAGCTTCTCTAAAGCTCCGAACTTGTACCTGCAAGATAAAAGGGACAGTTAGTGCGCATCGTGAAGCAGGCTACAAGCGCTTACTTACGTGCTTCCAGGCGCTTCTATTCCTCACGCGGGTTCGATCCTCAACTCTCATCAGCCCGCCATCCGCCATCGCCGGAACCCTGCAAAACAAGAGATATCATTACAAAAGACTTTTAAGACATTTTAAGTGCCCAGAACTTACCGTTCGTGCAGTTAACGACGGACAGCAGTCCTCTGAGGTCAAGAGGCCTGCACCCTTATCCAGTGAAGAAACTGGTTACGGCACCCTGCCCCGAGGCAGATGGAGAGCTCGGCGTTCACTTACCTAAGACATCTTACTCTTCGAGTCAGACATACAGTGCACAGAGGTCCAGCCCAAAGAGCCAACCGTGTGTTACACATCACCTTTGAAGATACGGCATTCACCCAGTCAAGACCGGCGCCTCTGCAGGAATCAGGTGAGCGTTACACTGACATTTTCATACAAAGGTGGATTAGATGCAAAAAGGGTTCTGTTTGAGTTGTGTGTATCTAGGTCAAAGATGGGGTCTTGACCCAAGGACAAATTAGAAGAGGTGTCATCACTTCATCTACAAGGGGAAATAAATACCTGACAATATGCCTTTTAGGCTTTGGGTATTAGAGGGTTTTCCTCATGGTAAAGGGGGGAATACTGTGTCTCATCCAGTGAAGTCACAACATCTCCCCGGTAGATCTCTCCTCCAATATGATCTCCCCTCATATAGCCACCCCCAGTGTTAGGATCAGGTAGCAGATGCTGTCGCCTGGCCACATGGGAGGAGGCCACCGCCGGGGACTTTGTGATGACTCCACTGGATTCATCACACCACATGATAACACTTACCCTGCTTGCTTCATCATAGATTCCCAGTAAAAAAAATGGCATACCACACTAAGAAATGGCTAGGATGGCTGCACCAAAATGCCACTCTAGCCATGTAACAGCACTTATCATGCTTGCTTTATCATAGATAACCAGTAGAAAATGTCATGCCTACCCCTTGGGCCCCCGCGCCTTGCACCACGCACACACATAATTGCATTCATAACCAACTATTCACTCACCATTCACCCACCAATACACATTCTCAGACACTCAAATTCCCTCACATGTGCCCCGCACCCAGAACATTCACACTGCATTCTCCACATGCGCACCCAGAACATTCACACACACTGCTTCCTCATTCCCAAAACATGTGCACTCACACCCATACATACAAACACAGTTCACATATATATATTTACACACACACGCAAACACCAACACACCCACACACACACTTACATAATGTGACAAATCTAAGGTATTTATATATGGAGAGTCACCCCATTTAAAGCTAGGGAGGTGAGCCCGCTAAACCAGACCATCCCCAGGAGTTTGGGCAAGTGGGACCCCACTGAGAGTGACTCCCCTTTGGGGGACAATGATTTCCATTCTGATAAGGCACTCCGCCAAAGAACACTATCTGCCTACATGGAAATTGGAAAAACCTGTTGTTACTTCTGGTTTGACTACTTCTATTCTGAATCCACCAAGTAGTGACATTTGCTCAATCTCTTTGTTTTCAAGTAATGCTGGATCTCGCCTGAAGTCCATAGTCGAAGAGGACAGACATATTCCTTTTGGTTTGAATTGAAGAGAAAGAACCTTACGCAGGGGAGGACCCCTGACGTAGGTACGTCCTCCATGGAGCCACAGTTTCAGAGACAGCCAGAGAGCGAAAGAATGCCTGAGGAGAATGACAGAAGGCCAGTGTAATAAGCATTAGTGCAACCGCTGCAGGGACGGAGTCAGAGAGGCCGCCCCGCTTGGTGGCATGATAACGACGAAGCCGTGGTGAGGCCGCGGCCTGTTAAACAAAGCCAAGACAAGTGGAACCTGGAGGAACAAAACGTTGCATGCTGATGTGTGCAGAGTCTACAGACGCCAAGAACAAGTTGGCAATAAACTTGTGGAAGCAAAGAACAAGAGAAGGTGAAGTCGCCATATTCTGGCGCCAAGCCCTGCGAACTATCCCAGCCCAAGAGAAGTATGAAGAACAACAGTATGAAGCGTGTTACGGTTATTGGAACTTGAGAAATCGAAGGTATGCGCTTGGCAGAAGACCAAACGAGTTGTTTGAGGTAAATATTGGAGAGTGCCTACAGCACCCTATGTGAGACACTGAAAAGAGATATTGCAGAAGCCCACGAAAGTTGTATGATATAAAGATTGAAGATTGGTGGCAATGTCCTGTGATAAACATTGACAAGAACACAGATGATGGGAATCTGGGAAAACCAAAGTATAGATCTTGGGGAGAGAACGCGAGAGTTGTCCAACATAAAGATTGCACACGGCCGAAAGCGCCCTAAGAGAGACACCGAGAGATTTGTTTATTGGAATGTGAAAGATGGTTATGAGAGCCTGAGAAAAACTGAAATATAAAGCTTGTGAGAATGTACAAGAGCATTATCTATCGTGGTTCAAGAAAACCGGGAGTATGCCATCAGAAACAGTAGGAAAGTGAACCAAAGTAAACACTAGGTACGGTTACAGGAACCTGAAAACCCTGAAGTCTAAGCCTTTGGAGAGTCCCAGAAGTTAGTGTACATAGTACATAAAAAAGGTCCAGAGTGCCCTATCGGAGACAGTGTAAAACTTAAAGACTCCAGAGGGGTTAAAGTGAGGAGGAGAAGATTAAAATATCACCAGAAAGTGGTGTAAGAATGTTACAGGAAGGTTCCATAACCTCACGTCAGACAAATCGGTAAACCTATATCAAGAGCTACAGAGTCTTGTAAGAGACAGTCAAGGAAACTTGAGAACCCTTCTTTATTGACTCTCAACCCATTTTTGAAACTCTAAGAACTTTGATTGTTTTTTGTTTTTTGTTTTCATGGAATAAATCCTGAGAAGAAGCCCAGGAAATTTTTGGCTAAAGGGAAGTTACCAGAACCTGAACATTCTGGTGTTATTTAGTTATTAGGTATAGTGGTACGGATAGTTAGAAGAAGGTTTTGGACTGAGGATACTTTTTCGGGGGGGGGGGTGTAGTGCAGGGAAATGAATAACTCCTGTGTGCCCAGACATCATCATATATAAGCAGATTGGCTGTGAAGAAGGTAATACATTGCTATTGCTTGTGGGAGGCGTAAGTATTGTATGTCTCATAGCCATGGTGCTGGAATTATGGGGCTCCCCGGTGCCAATATCTGCAGCAGGGCCCAGGGTAAAGGAACTATCCAGGACACTATTAATACATTTTGTGGCCCTTACTTGACAGTCTGAGGGCACTGCTTTGTATTTAATAACATGTCTCCAGCATTGGATATTTCATAGATTCACAAGCTGTGTAATATTCCTTGTAGTCATGCTAGGAATCCTCAGTATCTGAATAGCAGTACATTCACTTTAGTGAACTATCAGAGACACCTTTGGTCCATCTGCTCCGCAGCAAATAGGCACCCTTTCCTTCAACCCCTCCCCTGGAGGACATCTTCCGACTTCTTAACGCACGTTCATAGTTGGGAGTCCTCTTTAGAGTTCTAACTTCTATCAAAGATTTCTCAAACATCCATTCACTACAACTTTGTGTGGCCTCTTCATCATGACACAATATAACAAACCTTTACAAAAACAGGTCAGTAAAAAAGAAGTAGGACGCACTCTGAAAAGAGGAATGACAACAGAGGATCCTTAACTACAAAAGGCAATTCAGAAAACTAGGAGGATTAAAAATGCACATTGTGTTATCCATAGCACACTGGCAAATGCAGGCAAGGCGAACACTTAATAACTATCTGAGAAGTTGCCAACCTTGAAACACACCATACTTCCACATGTTGAGGGAGGTGATAAACTACTTCATCAGGAAAGCAATGACATCACATCTGCAGTGATTTCGATCGCTCGTAGCACTGAACGGCAGCTGTCAACAGCATATGGAGGATTGGCCACAAGCAGACAGTTTCTACCAAGAATATCTGCACATATGGTAAAGCCGAGCAAAGACACATGCAACAACAATGGAGTGTGTTTCAGAATGAATGGTTTTATTCTATATTTAGTTCCAGAGGGTTGTGGCCAAATGCATTTAGATACTAGGGAAATATGTATAATAAGAAGGTTCCTAAACGAACCATTGCCATTGTTGAGATGGATTTCTAAACTCTGACCTGGTGGGCAGAGGTTTAGAGGGCCACCCTAGTTTTGTGGAACAAGTGAACCTTCTGTACAAGCCAGACCAATCTACGGTAGCTTGGCAGACGGTCAAGATGTCTCAGGAGGGGTGAGAGTGATCGAAGCCCACAATGAGCACACAAAGTAAAACTCCACAGAATATGCTTAGACAAGTGTATATAAAAAATACATATACATTTATTATAGGCCTTAATAAATAAACACAAATAAACCACAGTAATATAAAACAGTTACCACATACGCCTTTCATTATTTAACATATATACAGTTACGTTTCACCTAATGCGGTAAAGGGGAGAAAACAGCCACAAGTTGCCACAGAAGGGTAGGTTAACACAAATATAGAATTAGGCAGCTCTTCAGAATCCATCCCTAACTTAAGCAGTCCAGCCCTATGAAGTGGGGAGCATTATGCTCAAAAGTATGGAAGTGCACTGAAAATGCACGGTCGTGCGTAATGAGAGAAAGCGGGTCCTCTTCAGGGAGCTGTAGGAAGGGTCTTGAGGTGGTGCAGAACAGTGTCCCACTATTTAAGGAGGGTCTACCTTTGCAGGCAGAGCGACTTTCGAGTTTCTGGAATAGCTAAGGGTGCAGGCTAGCCCTGCTAAGGTGAGTAGCTTTTTAGGGATTCTCATAAAGAACACGGTAAGTGATGGAAGTACTCACTGACCCTTGATAGAGTCTGGGCCAAACTTTGCCAGTCTAGGCCAGCTTGCTTGTAGGTTCAACCCCTGCAGTTGCACGTCGCTACGGCTCTCAGCGGCTGTGGGACGGGACGATCATCTGTAGAGGGACAGTAGCCTTTTCTCAGCTCTCGTTGAAGAAAAGAGGACAGTTCCAGTGCAGCACGTCTTAGGGCACCAGGTGGCTGGCAGGCAAGGCTCCTACAATGACCGTCACCACAGCAGGGCGACACAGGGACTGCAAATTATAGCAGCGTGGTGCATTCTCTTAAATCACGACCCAGAGGAGCTAGGACCACGAAATCCGGTGGCAGAGGGCCAAGGGCCACAAGCCAACGATTCCTTAAGTCTCAAGTTTTAACTCGGGACGGCAGTGCTTCTATGCGATACCCCAGGTTCTAGCTGGTCAGTTCGCTGGATGGCCCAGGAACACTTCCGATGAGGCTCTTTGGGAGGGTAATCAGGAAGTGCTGAGAGTAGTAGTTCCCACTACTCCAAACGGTCAAAGCGCACTTGCAGGCCTTCAGTAATCAATGCAAAAACAGGGGTCTGATGGGACAACAGCGGGCCCAGGGTGCCAAACCTTCCAGCACCTCTACAGTAGTTCCACAGGGCTGCTTTAGCTTTTCAGGATACTTGGCTCCTTCTGTAGTTCAGAGAGAACTTCAGGTGATCGACATGGAATGGATGCAGAGCCCCTTCTCTTATCCAAGATTCGTTTTGCACTCAAATCTGTCTGGGATAACCAATTGAAGATCTGCTCTCTTGGATGCACACCAGATGTGTGTTACGCTCACCTGGCTCCCACAGGGGCGTCGGTCGGACCTGGACAGCTGCGGTCTCCACCCACGTGATGCGTAGTGCAGCAATGACTGACTGGATCTGCCCTCCTAATCTTGTCTGCTTAACCCGTAGAATATTCTCCTGCAAGTGGAGAGATGGATTTAGCCACTTGTGGATTCAAGTGATGGCACCCCCACAGTCCTCCCCAACTAATCACCTCCGAAATGCCCTCACAGCAATCTCACCTTATATTCTTGAAAGATGAGCTCTCCATCTTGCGTGGATTTGCAGGGGCGCGTCGATTCCAGTTACTTCACTGGTTTGAAGGCTCGGGAGAGTTCCGGAGAGTATTGACTCAGGTTCCTGGTGAGGACCAGTAAGTATTAAGTTCATAGAGTTCAATATGTCCGATGTTCACTCTTGTTCCCCCCTTCCTTTCTTGTCTTGCAGCTGGTTCGTGAAAAGATGCTCTTGTGGCAGCTGGTGGCGCTCAGGTAAGAGTCTGTATTACCCGGCGCTGTCCGGTAAATGTTGCACGTGGAAAGCGTGTTGTTTTGTCTCTCTTTACAGATGCAGCACGTGAAAATATGGAGAGTCACAAAAGGATGCCTCCGGTGGTAAATCAGGTAAGTCTATGGTGGTAAAAATTATATTTGTTGGTTCCCTCGGCTCACCTTGTGGTTTTCTTTTGTCTCCTAGGTGCCGAAGTTCGGCGAAGAAATGATGGAGGCAGCGCCGACCCGAAGGATGCTGTGAAGACTGGTGAGTATGGCGCAGCGCTGCAGCTAGAGGTGCGGCGCGTGCATAAATGATGTTCTTTACAGGTCCGGAGACGAGATGGATCCAGAATCAGGTGTAGAATAGAAATAAGTTTGTTTTCTAACCTTGTCCCTTTCTTTCCTCTTTGTTCGAGGAGCTCCGGATTGGAGGCGGGCATGGCAGAAGGCTGGATGCAGGCTGCAGGCACGGTGAGTGTTACGCTGCTGGATGCAGAATAACGCGAAGCGTGTATTGCTGGTCGGGCGTGGTTTAAATAGCCTCAAAAGTAGTCCCAGGTAAGAAGTCCCTAGAACCACACCCGAGTAAAAAATAGTCCCTGTAGAAAAATAGTCCCTTTCAGGCTTCATGTTGGATTGGAGTCATTTACAGCATGGTCTGCCTGAGGTAAGTAATGACTATGAGCCTGGCGCCTTAGGCGCCAGGACTGATTTTTACTATGAGCCTGGCGCCTAAGGCGCCAGGACTGAACCCAGATAGCCCCTAGCCGGGGCTGCTGAGGTTTTACTAAATGTCTAGATGCCTGCTCCAGGGGCTGATGGGCTTAGTCCGGATGCCTGGGGTTAGGCATCATGACAATGTGGACCAATCAAGGTCCATGGTGGTCCCAGTCATTCAGGCATACCAGACATAATAGGACCAGTAGTGTGTATTGGGACCAGACCGTCCAAATGCTCTTCCTGGGCACTAGCACACGTGACATGTAGGAGCCTGCGAAAAAAGCAATTCCACGGTCGGCTCAGCCTGGGAGAAGGCAAAGGGACAAAATGGCCAAAGGAAAGAAGAAAAGACTTTGTGACACGCCCATTTTCGGCACTGGCCACAGTCTTGAGCCAAACACAGTAAATACGATATGGTTAGTTAAAAAGAAGTTAAAAATAAGTAAAAATACTTTAAAAGTAAACTGCTGGCACCAGTTCATCCTAAGCACACCTGTACAATCACCAAAAAATCCTATGAGGGTGTCTAGGGCCATAAAAAAAGGAGCCCTGTGCGCGGCACTCTAAGGTACTTGGCACATAGACAAAAGGTTACCAAGAAATGGCAACCTAGTCAAAGACTAAGGCACCAAAGTTTCCTAGTACTGACAGGTATTTCCCCTGGAATACATTGCAACATCAAGAGAGTGGGAGTTAGCCTCTTGAGCTACAAAGAACTTGGTTATTCTTTTGAACTTTTGTTTTGGTGGAAAGAAACTTGGCGAAGGGAGTCATTCCCCGGAACTGTTATTCATTTGGAACTTTTCTTGGATTAACACCTTGTTGTTGAACTTGAACATTTGTCCATTTTGCATGTCATAGACATTACCCTTGGCACCTTAGAGTTACTTTTTGAGAGCGAGGGCTAGGATAGGATTTCGGACATATGACATTTTTGCTTTGGACATATTGACGCGCAACAGGCCTTTAGTTTTGGTTGAGGTAGGGAAATACCTCCTAGGTTAGGGACAGTGAGACATTTTCCAACCCCTTTATGACTGAAAGGCGTTTCAGTTTCCCCATAAGAGATGAGCAAAAGCCCAGGGGAGTGCAGCTGAAGGTTTTGCTCCACTGGAAAAAGTCAGGTTAGGTTAGCCAGACAAAAGGAAACAGTTTGGGGGATCCATAAATGGAGGGAAAATTGCCCCTAAGGGAAATCTTTCCTAACAGTCATGGATTAGGCAACACAAAGTGAGGTTTGCTCTAAGTATCACACACAGGCATATAAAGATCAGAGTTCAAATAATAAAGTTGTTCCCCTAAACTGCGGGGACACCCCATGCGACAAAAAAATGTCCAGTGAAGTGGTCAACAGAAAAGTTCCAGTTTCTATCTTAATAAGTCCATAGCCTTCTGGCTACTCCAATCTACAAATCAAATGTTCCAACAGATGACCATCTAAAGTGTTCTCAACTTAGCATTAAATGTGCAGACCTAACCTAACACTGCAGAAAAGATGACGTTTTCCTGGCAAGGTTCTTTAAAGGTACTCACAGTCTAGATATGTATTGGCCTTCCTGCTTTCAGGATGCTTTTCAAGATCTCTCCCAGATCTCAGACTTTGCACAATCGTTGCCTTTGGCTTCATCTCTGTCTTGTAGCTTTCTGGGTCTCTCCCAGACCTTGGGCGTCTTAGCAATCACTTTGGTGCTCTCCCAGACCTTGCAATTCTCATTATTCATGTCTGGTCTCTCCCTCAACCCTTCATTTTTCAACATTCACGATAGTCTCTCCCAAACTTTGGGGTTCTGAGCAATCCCATTAGAGCTCTCCCAGAACTTACATGTCCTGTAGGTCTCTCACAGACCTTAGAGTTCTAAGCATGCACGTCCCATCACTCCCAGATCATATGTTGCTCAGTGTTAGGAAAGATTTCTCGTTAGGCAACTTTACCTCCATATTCTATGGCCCCTCAAATGTGTTTGCTTTTGAACCTGCCCTGACTTTGTACAAAGAAGTGACACCTTCAGCTTCAGGCCCCTAGCCTTTTGCTCATTTTGTCATGGGGAAACTGATCAGTCCTTCAGGCCATCAGTGCTTCGAAAATATGTTTCCCTTTTGTCTCGTTACCTTTTTAGTAACTTTTTAACAGCGCATACAGCATCTTACAATGCAGTGGGGATACTTTTGTATTACCTACTCTTTTACACTTGGAATTTTCAGTCTTTATTATGTGCCTAAAGACAAGCTGGTGCCAGCAGATGCATTTTTACCATTTTTGCATTCTTTTTGATGTGCAAATTCGCATTTACCGCGTATTGCTACTAAATGTGGCTAGGCCCCTAAAATTGCTGTGCCACAAAATGTTTTGCTTGTCCTTTGGCCATATTGTTGTTTGGCTTTCTTAGGTCAGGAAATCCCATATACGGTTGTGCACTTGCTTTCGCGGGCTGGGGTGAGGGGTGTGGGGGTGTGGGTATGTGTGTCTGCTCCTACTTCACATCAGTGGTGCCAGAGTCTGGGTGTGTGGCATAAATGAAACCCACAGTGGTCCCAGATTGAACCACTGATGGCTATTTGAATGATGCAGATCCTTACCATTGGTGAGCTTGGACTTGCTTCCAGCCAGAATTTGGGATAAGAGGAGGACTCCTGCAGCCATTTCTTCAGATCAGCGTTGTAGTCGAGTATCCTGTGTAGAAGAGCAGCCAGCTGAAGATCCGTGGACAACTCCCAAAGAGGCCTGGAATCCCTTCCTGCATTTGGCCTAGTGAAACCCTGCTGGACTACCTTATCTGCAAAGGCCCTCTGCGGTGCTTCAACCCTTGGACTGGTGGGACCAACCAGTCTCGATGCATTCTCGAGGACCCAGCCATCCTGAGCCTTCAGAAGTGTACATGGACCACCCGGTGGACTGACCAGATCTCCAGTTGGGTACCTCAGAAACATCGCCATTCTGTGTTCGTCGCTGGAACTTCAGTGGTCGCCAGCTTGTGCCACAGGTCGCCTTCTTGTCAGGTTTCAGCTTCCCAGCATCAAGGAATCCTGCTCTGGAAGGTCTTCTTCAACCACGACTGGAAAGACGTCTTCTGTCACCCGTGTGCTTTAGCCGTCGCTGGAACTGGACTTCTCCCGTCTGATGAAGTGTCATGAACAGGTCTGCATCGGTGCCTTCTGCATTTCTTCTTTGTAAAGAGTTACACTCTGCTCCTGGAACCGACCAGAAGAATTCTTGCACACACAGCTTCTGGGCATCTTCTACTGGCTCCAACGGCGGGAAAACCTACATGCAACAACCCCAAGTCGACATACCTAGTCACCTGTGAAAATCGGAGTTAGGGGGGGTAAGTAATTGCAACACATTCACCACCCCCTGTACTCCTAAAAATAAACATTTTGGTTATTCCATTCCATGGCTTTTTGATCATCAGATCTGAAAGCTTGTACGTGAAAGAGAGAAATAATATTTTACATACCTGTAACCTGTTGAATATCTTCTGGAACATTTTCACCACCACAAGAACTCTTCCTACATCTGTCCCCTCTCCTAAGAAGAAGCTTTCGGACTTTTGTGCACAAGGCCCAAAACATAATAGGGATTGGATGTATAAAGTTAGGGCATAATTCTTGTGAACTGGTTTAATTCTACTGCATTACTACTTACCTTCTTTAAGTTATTGTATGCATTGCTAAAAACCTAAAGGTGACTGTATATATGTTTAATAATTGAGTATTGTGTGCTATTACTACCTGCCCATTTCATTTTCTAGTGTGTGTTTTGGACCCATCATAAATAGAGTATTTTTTAACTTGCCTGTTGTGATGAATCTGATGTCATCACTCCTTTTAATGAGATAGCTCTCCTCATGTGCCAGGGGACGGCAGCCGCTACCTAATCCTGGCCTTGTGCAGCTATTTGAGGGAGGAACACATGAGGGGAGGGGACCCGCGGGGCGATGACATGACATTAGGTGAGGCACAATAACCTCTGTTTCCTTTTCGGGATATTCCCTCCATCCATCATTCCCTAATTGCATACTGTCATCATCATCTCCTTCAATAACTTGACAATTTTACTGGCAGTATTCCTCCATATCAGAGAACAAAAACTGAGACGAGGAAGAGGCAAGGAGCAATGATAATCACTTGTGATGCGAACCAACGCCAACAGTCTAGTAGCTGGAAGAATGTTATTGGCCCAACATGGTTAAAAACCATACCAGGAAAAGAAGCATGGAGTTAGTCTTCTTACCCAGTTGCGGTAAGAATAGCCGAGGAGAGAGGCTGGGAGTACGGCGGCTGCCGGTGCACAAGACTCACTGCTTTTGACGCAGGTCGGGGCAGCTAGAAGAATCAGACGGTCTTGCCAAGTTGCGGCAGGCCTGGCAACATTGTCCAGAGAATCTCACAGGTCGAAACACTGCCACTGAGATGCCGAAAAAAGAAGCCGTCAAGCGGAGACAAAGGCATGGCTGAAGCAGATGAGCAAACAAAGTGCTCCACAGACCGACACGGGAGACGCAAGGGGCTCCAAAGCCACTGCTGAGAAGTTTTGACACCGCTGAGAGGGACGGGTCGCTCAGGCACTTTCGAGGGTGTACTGCGTACTGAAGGAAACACAGTGTGAGAGCTGGTGGAAGCCTGAGCAGGATAATAGAGCCCCTGGGACATTTGAGTACAAGTTAAGAAGCCCATGGAAAAGGGTCTGGGACCCATAGCCACATTAGAAAATACACATGGAGAAAACAGTGGTGCAGAAAAAGACTGAAATTAATATTAAAAGATCTGGCAGGGGAGTATACCAGGCAAAAGGCAAGTGTGTATAAAGTGAACTACATAAACATAACAGGAGAGTATACCAGGTGACGGCAAGTGAGTTAAGTCAATTGCATAATGAAAGTCCTGACAGAAGAGTACAACAGGGAAATCCAAGTTGGTGAAGTGAACTACAGTGAATGTGAAAAGGAACTGGACAGGGGAGTATTCCAGGTGTTTGTGAGTTACAGAATCCCAAGGAAGACCCATGCACTAAGGATTCTGAACTGCAGTGAATGCGTAAAGAGAACCTGGCAGGCGAGTATATCAGGTGTTTTGCGAGTCTTGGACCCACACCCACATTTTATCAAGGAACTATATGAAATAACTTAGCAGGGGAGTATACCAGATGTTGTTGTGGGAGTCAGAGAATCCCAAGGAAGATTCATGCCCTAAGGATTTTTGGGTTAATTTGAATGCGAGAAGGATTTGGGTAATGGAGATATTTCCCCTGGAATACATTGCAACATCAAGAGGGTGGGAGTTAGCCTCTTGAGCTACAAAGAACTTGGTTATTCTTTTGATCTTTTGTTTTGGTGGAAAGAAACTTGGCGAAGGGAGTCATTCCCCGGAACTGTTATTCATTTGGAACCTTTCTTGGATTAACACCTTATTGTTGAACTTGAACATTTGTCCATTTTGCATGTCATAGACATTAACCTTGGCACCTTAGAGTTATTTTTTGAGAGTGAGGGCTAGGATAGGATTTCGGACACATGACATTTTTGCTTTGGACATCTTGACGCACAACAGGCCTTTAGTTTTGGTTGAGGTAGGGAAATACCTCCTAGGTTAGGGACCCCTTTATGATTTCATAAAAGTTTATGGCAAACACTATGATTCCTCTGTGTCCGCGTATCATTCCTGGCTCTTCACACTGTCTAAATTGGAGTATTGTGCACTTCACTGTGTGGACTGTGATAGTTCACTACATATCGTCACTTGTCCATGAGGGGGAGCTCTTTTCCATGAGGCCAGGGAGGTGAGGCCACTACCCGATAGTTCACCTGGAGTGGTATAATGTGGGAGGATCTCATGGGGAGGGACTCACACCTAGAGAGAAGGACAACACCATATGGTACAGCCCTCATAAGACCATCAGCCCCCCCACACACTCTAGCTTCTTCGTCCTCTACTAACCTCTTTGTAGACAGTAGAACTATGCACTGTTGTAAAGTGGACTATCTCAAGGTCCTGGAATGTACTGAGATGAACAAGAACATCAGGAACATATGTAATCCAAGTACTGGGACGAGGTGTGAAACAGGAACAATGAAGAGCAATGTCAAGAATGAACTGCAGCGGTATAGACTTCCATGGAGGCGTAGTTCCTTTTATGCAATAAAAACCAAGGAAAGACTGCCTGACAGAGTCACAGCCAACCAGGACGAAAGAGCGTAAAGCCTGGGAAGCACGAAGGAGAAGCAGAGAAGGCTAGGAGAAAGTCGAGAGCAGTCTGCTTCCCGAGTCAAGAGGACAACGGAATTCATTTGCCCGATGGCTTTCAAACGGTAACATGAGGCTGGCCAACGGTGACGTGAACACAAGAGACAGCAACCAGACCATCGATCCAAAGAGATCCTAAAGAGAACCTGGCAGGCGAGTATATCAGGTGTTTTGCGAGTCTTGGACCCACACCCACATTTTATCAAGGAACTATATGAAATAACTTAGCAGGGGAGTATACCAGATGTTGTTGTGGGAGTCAGAGAATCCCAAGGAAGATTCATGCCCTAAGGATTTTTGGGTTAATTTGAATGCGAGAAGGATTTGGGTAATGGAGATATTTCCCCTGGAATACATTGCAACATCAAGAGGGTGGGAGTTAGCCTCTTGAGCTACAAAGAACTTGGTTATTCTTTTGATCTTTTGTTTTGGTGGAAAGAAACTTGGCGAAGGGAGTCATTCCCCGGAACTGTTATTCATTTGGAACCTTTCTTGGATTAACACCTTATTGTTGAACTTGAACATTTGTCCATTTTGCATGTCATAGACATTAACCTTGGCACCTTAGAGTTATTTTTTGAGAGTGAGGGCTAGGATAGGATTTCGGACACATGACATTTTTGCTTTGGACATCTTGACGCACAACAGGCCTTTAGTTTTGGTTGAGGTAGGGAAATACCTCCTAGGTTAGGGACCCCTTTATGATTTCATAAAAGTTTATGGCAAACACTATGATTCCTCTGTGTCCGCGTATCATTCCTGGCTCTTCACACTGTCTAAATTGGAGTATTGTGCACTTCACTGTGTGGACTGTGATAGTTCACTACATATCGTCACTTGTCCATGAGGGGGAGCTCTTTTCCATGAGGCCAGGGAGGTGAGGCCACTACCCGATAGTTCACCTGGAGTGGTATAATGTGGGAGGATCTCATGGGGAGGGACTCACACCTAGAGAGAAGGACAACACCATATGGTACAGCCCTCATAAGACCATCAGCCCCCCCACACACTCTAGCTTCTTCGTCCTCTACTAACCTCTTTGTAGACAGTAGAACTATGCACTGTTGTAAAGTGGACTATCTCAAGGTCCTGGAATGTACTGAGATGAACAAGAACATCAGGAACATATGTAATCCAAGTACTGGGACGAGGTGTGAAACAGGAACAATGAAGAGCAATGTCAAGAATGAACTGCAGCGGTATAGACTTCCATGGAGGCGTAGTTCCTTTTATGCAATAAAAACCAAGGAAAGACTGCCTGACAGAGTCACAGCCAACCAGGACGAAAGAGCGTGAAGCCTGGGAAGCACGAAGGAGAAGCAGAGAAGGCTAGGAGAAAGTCGAGAGCAGTCTGCTTCCCGAGTCAAGAGGACAACGGAATTCATTTGCCCGATGGCTTTCAAACGGTAACATGAGGCTGGCCAACGGTGACGTGAACACAAGAGACAGCAACCAGACCATCGATCCAAGGGCCGGGAAGGGGATCCACGAGGTGAAGGCACTGAGATACAAAGATGACCGCGGAGCACACGGAATAGGAGAAAGACCCCAGGAAGAACGGTCTGCGCATCCCAAGAACACAGAAGGTAACGGGAAAGGCGCAGGTACCGGTAGGGGCTGAATGTATAGTAGACAGAAACCCTGTACCAACATAACGAGCAGGACGACCTTCCTCGTGGCAGTGCTTGACAGGGAAGTGAACCAAGTCGGCCAAACCAAAGAAGAGGAGAAGTAAGGGACAGGGACCCACACCTAGAGAGTCATACAAGTCATCTTCCTCATGGCAGTCCATAGCAGGGAAGTTACCCAAGTTGGCCAAACCAAAGAAGAAGCCGACCAGGGTAAGGGAGTTAATTTCCCTGGGTGGTAAGAGATTACTTTGTAGATACTAGGAGAAGGGAGTCATTCTCCTGGCAACTTAGACCAGGAGGAAGTTCCAACAAGCCTGGGGAAGGGAGTCATTCCTCTGGATTTTGGAGACTGAGAACAAACGCCAGGAGAAGGGAGGCATTCTCCTGGCCCACTGAGACAGTAAATCTTTTTTGGCACTTTGTGACTCGGGGAAGGGAGTCATTCCTCCAGGCCTATTGTTTGGAACTTTGGAACGCCAGGAGAAGGGAGGCATTCTCCTGAAATCTGAACAGTGGTACTTTATTCCTTAATTTATCGTTTAAAGGCCAGAAATTGAATTTTCTTGACACAGGATGGTGGACACATTTACTTTAACAGACATCCTGACAGTCACCTTAGATATTTAGTTTAGGCAGGGAAAACCCTCTTAGGAGTAGGGGAAGCTAAGTCTTCTCTTGCTTTGTTTATTAATAAAAGTCTTTAGCCCCAAACATGCCCCCTTTGTGTCAGAGTTCTTCTTCTGAACCATTAGAGGACTCATTGTGGACCCCTGACCCCACTCACTGTCTCCTGAGACTAAGCCTTGACCACTCTCCATGCTAACCTTGATTGGGTTTGACTAACACCTCAGAGTTCCCCTGTTCGCTATAACTATGGTGGCCTCCTAAAATCTGTCCACCCGGCCAGATTCTAGAAATCCATCGCAACACCCAGCAGCAGAGGCGTTGCTGGGGGGGTGTGGCTGACGGGGCTATAGTCCTGTCTCTTTTGGTTGTAGCCCCAGATAGCAGCTCAGGGGCTACAACCAAAAGGATAGCTAGCCCCTCAGTCCCGCCATTAGCTTAGCCCCAGATCTTTTTCAGGCCTAGCAACACCCCTGCTCAGAAGGTACATTAGGTCTCTCCCAGACCTTCGGTTTCTCAGTATTATTGAGTATTTCTCCTCCCAACCTCATTCAGTGTCCTTTATAGGCTGACAATAGTATCCCTTCTGCCATTGGTCTCTTCACTGGCAGGGGAATCGCTAGGTGGGGGCTGTAGCCCCTGATCTTTTGGTTGTAGCCCCGGATAGAATCTCAGGAGCTACAGCCAAAAGACTAGCTAGCCCCCAATCCCAACAGTTTCGACATCAGCTTAGCCCCGAGTCTTTTCCAGACCCAGCAACTCCCCTGTTCACTGGTAAGGCTTTTGGAAGCCCTTGAACTTTAGGCTTCTTTCTGCTTTCAACAATTGACTTGAAGACCCTTCTCAAAGGTCCCCTGTTCATTTAGCTTTCCTTCTTGTGGGTGAGTTCTCTGAATTCCTTTCCCCAGAGAAGCTGAGGTAAAGACCCCTATGTAAGACCTCTCTCCACGTAGCGCTTTCCTTGTAACAAGGGATCCGAGGGAAGCCCTTGGTCTTCTGTTTCCACCCCCCTTCTTGCACTAACGCTCCTTGCTTCTTTCTTCCTTCATTAGCCCTTAGGTGTTTTAAGGTCTGTCTCGACCTGTGTGATTTGCTGGGCCATTGCAAGTTCGGTTTGTGGCATTGATTTGGTTCAGGGGTTGGTTTCTCCTCAACAGAATATCAAAATCAATTGATGTAGCCTTTCTACATGTCCAAAGGAGGCTATAGCCACGCCTCCTTAAGCTACTCGCAATGTTGGTGCCATCTTGAAATCGTCTCTGAAGCTGCACTTGACAATTTCAGAGAAAGCGGTCCTCTGCTTCTGAATTTCGGAACTTCCCCTCCCTGGCTGCATATACCTCACACTTACGTTTTCACATGCAAGGGCATGCTGACAGGGCCAGTCATGCTATTTGTCAAGTTTGCATTGTGGGGAGCTTCTACTATGTCTGACATTCTCCAGCAGTGAGTGGGTCACTTATTACCCCAGTGAGAATATACGTTTTTGGACTGGTGGTCTCTTGGGACTTCCTGAGATCATCCATTGAGTGGCATTGGGGAAGGTCATTTTAACACCCCCTTGTTATATGATGCAGCATCTGTGTGGAGTTGGGGAATCTGTGGGATCCCACTGCTTCCACCCTCTGGAAGCTGTGGCTTCCCACAGATTCACCAACTCTTCCAACGCTTCAGCACAGTCTATAACGGCTCATGCAGCGTTTTGTTTTTTTTTTTTGTATTTGGTTTATTTAAGAAAAAAACCTTTACAGTTAATTCTTTACGATACAAAATATACATTAAAAAATTGTTTAAAAAATAAACAAGGAATAAAAAAATGACATAAAATAGTGGAACAAACACATTGACATATACAGGTTACACATAACAGTGTTTCATCAGTACTTAATGCAACACCTTGCAGTTAGACCAAACAGTTTCTAGACTCTCTAAGAATATTCAATGCACATAATGATTACAAGATAGAGGAAACACAGTATAAATGGACAATATAGATGAACAAACACAATATAAATGAACAAAGGCAGAGCTATCTAAGCTCATTTTCAGAACAAAACGATGGTCAAATGAAACAGATTATACAGAATAATAATCGCTAATAAAGTAAAAGAAACAAGTCATTAGCCGAAATAGTTTCTAAACCATTTCCCGAAGGTTATTCAGTCAGTTGTCAATACTTCTACCATTTTAGCTTCAATAATTACAAGTAAGTTTATCAATTTAAGAGTCAGGCTTTGACTATTGCCTTCCATGCAGCGTCTCCAGAGAGATTCCCTTGAGATAACTGAACAAGAAAAGGAACTGTCAAATATTTGGATACGCCATACCTCAAAATAAGAGCAATAAGTCACCAGATGTTTTAGCGTTTCGGGTATATCAACATTTTCACAAAAACGGCAGAATGTCGCATCAAGACTCTTAGAGCCATCGGCCCAATTTTTTGTACGTTGACGTGTGAGAAATTGATTTAATCTGAAACGCATATAAATTTTCCTTGCGAACGCAGAAGGAAACTGTATTAAGTATTTTAGTCTACAATCCCATTTGCCTCGAAAGAGGTAGTATTCATCAAATGATGGATAGATACCCATTTTATCCATCATAATGCTCCAGAAGAATCTTTGGTATTTCTTTTTTTGACTCGGTAGCCACATATTAATAGAATCAGGAGTCTCGTGAATCTTTAAGAGAATATTAGTAATTTTTATAGTTTGAAGATGTAAAGATTTTATATGTGAGTCACCCAAGATTTTATTCAATTCGAAATATAGGGTATTCTTAGGCGGGTTAAGCATTTTAGAGTAGTTTGTGATACATCTCCAATTGTGTTTAACTGACAAAGGTAATATATTCAGTTTGTGGCATATAATTACATTTGGAATAGATAAAGCCATGCCCAGTACAGTTTTCCACAGCTTTCCCTGCAATATATTCAGGAAATCATCAATATCGTAGCTGCAGATATCTAAGGAGTACAGAATAATGGGTTCAACTTTCTGAAGATAGAATTGAATAAGAGGAAGTAAAGAAAACATGCAGTATCGATGGAAAATAATTTTCATTTGTGAAGCAAGAGTTTTCACTTTTTGGTTAAGAAATTGTTTCCACATTGTTACAGAGTGTGAGTCAGTAAGAGGGTAACCTAAATACCGAATCGTAACAGCGTATTCTACTTTCATACCATTTAGGTACCAGGAAAAGCGATGCGGTTTCAGTTTTCCACCCGAAAAAATAAGTATGGAGGATTTCATAGGATTAGGAGAAAGATTGTGGGTGAGGGCAAAATTTGCAAATAGATCTAATTTCCTTTGAAGCCCAAAAGGGGTTCGGTCAAAGAATAGCAGGTCATCTGCAAAACCCATCCAATCCAGCTTGATGTTACCAAGCTTGGCTGGAAAACACTCTCCAGTCACCCATGTCTCATCCAGACCCAAAAGATATAAGTTGAATAGCACCGCTGCCATGATACAACCCTGTTTCACCCCCATTTCCGTTGAAATGGGGTCAGAAAGAGCTCCTTCTTTGTTCAGCCGGATGCGATAGGATGTATTTTTATGCAACAAGGCAATCAATGCAACCAGATGATGCGGAATCCCCATGGCCAGCATTTTCTTCCACAGTATCTCACGGACAACGCAATCTAAAGCTGCTGTGAGGTCCAAACTAGCCATGTAAACAGGGCCTTGTTTGGAGGAGGAAGTAAAGGCCTGAAGGTGACAAAGAATAGAGGACAACCTATATGTTTCCTAAAGACCTACTTGATAGGGTGACTAAAGGTTACCATCATTAATGTACGTCTGTAATTCTTGTAGCAAAAGTAAGGAAAAAACTTTTGAGGAGGCGTCAGTTAGCACTATTGGACGATAGTTTGCAGGTAAATTAGGAGGACCTTTTTTATAAATAGGAATAACAAGGGCAGAGGTCCAAGACGGGGGAATGATACCAGAAAACAAAATAGAGTCAAATTTGATTTTAAGAATACGAGCCCAGAAGGTAGGGTTAGCTTTGTATACGCAGGGAGGTATACCATCCGGACTAGAGGCCCTGGAGGGTTTAAGTTTCCCTATAGCCTCAATAATATCGCCAATCGACCACAAAGGTAATGTTTTGAGAGGAAGCTTGGGCTCGCCACCTTTTAACGTATTAAAACGTTCAGGTAGTTGAAATTTGGGTTTAATGTAGGCGACCCAGGTTTCAGCAGAAACCACTGAGTCGATCGTAGTAGCAGAGTCACAGGAGATAGTACGCAAGGTATTCCAAATTTGCCTGGAGTCATGTTTTAGCAGGTGGTAGAAGACTTTTTGATTGTCTTCATAGTGCAGGTGACCCTTCAACCATTTTAGCTTGTTTCTGTAGCGTTGTCTAACAGTTCTAATAAGGTCTGAGCAAGTTGATAGGGAGGTGTTGCCTTTTCTAAGTATTCTAATCTCTGAGTTTTTTGAGCTTTCAAGTGCGCCACTTGGAGGTTAAATTTGTGAGTATGGTTGAGAAGAACTTGGGTCTACTTTTTTAAGGATTCTTTTCATTTTAAAAGATGGATTTTAATTCTGTTTGTATTTATATTGTCTATTTGTAGGAGGGGAATACCTTCTAAATTGGAATGATGAATGATGTCATAATCACACTTGAGGCAGTCGGTGAAAGCAAGGCATACTTTGTGATTCCATTTCACAGATAAGCATGGCGATCAGGTTCTATTAGAGCAAGTAACATCTCGTCATTATAACGAGTCATAGGAATATTCAAGGACAGAGACAGTATCATGTGGTCTCCTATTGCTGGATCTATAATCATCACGGAATCAACACATGAATATAGCCTTGAAGAAACAAAAAAATAATCAATTAGAGACTTGCAATCAGCTCTTGCCCAGGTGTAATTGAAAGGTTCAAGTTGGAATAGCGGAGTTTGCATATCCCACTCCAGAAAAGAAGAGTTCGACATTTGCCCATGTCTCTTAGAGACCATCGAATGATTGTTCCACATAACACTGGAATGAGAACCTTCATCATAACAATATCAATTCAAGTCACCCCCTGCAATTATCCTGGCTGTGGGAAACAATATAAAACCTTTTTCTAGCACAGCATTCAATTCATCTAAAATGACCTCAATTGACATACTTAATTTGTTCTAATAGATGCAAAGCAATATAAGAGTCATGGAAGGGTCCTCATCATCAATCAATGCACAAGCTAAAATAGAAGCAGAACAGCTAATCAATTCTGTAGAGCATCTATAGGCTGAATTAATCAAAATCGCAAGACCACCTGTTGGTCTTCCACAAAGGCCCCGCCTTGCAACCTCAACGAAGGCAAAATAGCCCTCTATTACAAAGTTAGTTTGGCACATGGTCTCCTGCAAAAGCATAATATCTGGTCTTTGATGGTAATTAAGAGAATACCATTTTTTAAAATTACTCAGACCGCATGGATTCCATGAAAAGATGAGTGACTTTGCCAGGCTAAGATTCACTCATCCCACTCGAAGAATTTGACACTTGAACAATATTAGGATCCTACGATGACGACTCCTTTATCGCTGATACAAAAGCCATAAATTGTTTCATGGTCTTGGCATCAAGATTGAATAAATTGCCTGCAATAGAACAAGGCAAAATGCTTTCAGCTATAGGAGGCAACATTTCCACAAAGGTTGTAGCTTCTTCAACCGATGCAAAAATGGTAATTACTAACCCAATGGATGCTAGATCATCTTTGTGTTCCCATAAAAATTTCAGAATGAATGGAGACATGAATTTACAGATCATTCTGTTATTCACATCTGCCAATTTCACCCAGTCAATATCATTAGAGCGGATAATACGAAGAGCTGGAATGTCTTGGATGGCAGTCATCACAAACGTACGATTCAGACGCGCCTTTCCATAACGTTCAGGCTCGCTTTCGCATCCCATTACAGAAGCCGGCTTGATATCTATAAAATGGGCCTTTGCAGGACTGTTTTGCGGCACTGAATTCCAGTGGTCAGAGTTAGACTCAGTCTGACCTATTTCTTGTAATTTGACATGAGCGGGTGAACCACCCAACATAGTACCTACTACAGCAGACTTCACCAGAGTGAATGCTGCTGCCGTTAGGAGTAGGCTTGATGGTGTTGGCTTTAGTTTTTTCCCATTTTACATTTAAGGGAGCATTTGACCCATTGTCTAGACCAATGATCACTTTTTCTGTCTTTTTAGGATCTAACAAGGGGTAAAAGTTAGAAAGAGCAGATTGTTTCTGAAGCGAAAGAGAAGCTTGAAAGACAGGTTCCAAGTTCTCATTTACTGGTCCATCATCCCGACAGACAACTTCTTTCTTGTCGTTAGAAACAACCCTTTTTGTCTCTTTAGACACCAGACACACATCAGAAGCACCCTCTTTGTTAATTTTTTCATTCCAAGTGCCTTTTTTTTGTGTGGCTGGGGCCGTCTGAATGGATTCCGGAAGGTTCAGCATTGCTTTAGATTCGTCGTTCAATTGGTTCAAATCAATGATAGTGTCACCCCCAGATAAGTTACAAATGTCTCTCATATGTGTGTTATGCTTATCGATTTTTTCACACCTTTGATTTTTTTGTTTTTTTTCTAGTTTTCCTTTCATTTTTTTGATGGGAAGATTTCGCTTTTCTGCACGAGCCTGCGCTCTTCTTTGTTTTTTTGTTTGGGGAAATGGAGGAATCGCTACTTCTTGTAGGGCAACAGAGATTTTTTCTCCAGTTGGATTTAATTCAGGACTCTCTTCACATGGGTCAATAAGATCAATCAACGCGGATGGGCTGTCCAGACAAGCACCATTTTTTTCATCTGCTCCAGGACTGTGCACTCTTAACACTGGAGCTGATAAGGTTTTAAGAGTGGTAGCCATCTCTGAAACCAAGACTGTCAAAGCAGCAATATTTGAGGCATTTACGTCCTCTGATTTCTTTATAGGCAGGCCAGTGGGAATCATGGGACCAGGTCTAGACTGAGAGCCCTCAGACACTGCCTCTGCAAAGGATTTAGTTTGTGTAGCAATGTTGTGGGAATTGGAAGTCTCCACCTTTTTATAACACAGAGACGAGAACATGTTGCAGGAAAGCAGCATGCCCTCCATTTTACTTTGCTTAGTTATGAGATCAATCATTTGAATCTGCAGAGTTTTTAATTCTTTGTGAGTTTGCACATGACCCTTATCCAATAAATTTAAGATCCGAGTTAGAACAGGGAAGGTTTCAAAGCATTGTTGGTATTCATCATCACATTTTTTCTCAATTTCCGGGACATGAGTAGGCTGTGATAGAATTTTAGGAGATAGCGACTCATTAAATTCATACTGAGAAACACCAATAATTTCCGGACCAGGAGAAGGGTGAAAATCTTGAGGCAACAATTTTTCTAAGTTTGGAGAGCTCATAGACTGAATGATTGGAGCACCAGCACTAGGCTTTCTGTGTACAGGAATACCACCCAATGAACGTGCTTCTATTTGGGCACTAGGTTGAGAAGGAACAGAGTAAGAGTAAGATGGAGGATTATTAAATAAGAAAACATTTTCAATCCCATGTTTGCTTTTATTCACAGGGGTTGAAGGTTCATATGATAGTCTTATACGCTTACCGAGTTCCATCTCAATCGCAGGTGCCAGCATAGAGAAATCAGCGGGGTGGAATCCGAGTCTCTCTATCCCCATCTCTTTTTTAATAGCCTCTCTATCGAGGCTAAGATCAAGAATGGGCTCTTCATTGCCCCATCCCCTAGGGGATAATTTATTGGCTTCTTTGACAGAAATAGACCCTTGTATTTTATTGTGAACCATTGTATTTTGGTTCGTAGGGGGAGACATTGACTCCTGGGAAGGACTCATGGACATATTCAGCTTTGTATATTTAGCCTTTAAGGGTTCATGTTCAATCTCTGCATGAACCTCGATTTTAGGGTCTACGATCTCATAGGTTTCACTGCCAGCTGGAAATGTCGAAAGCTTTGGAAAAGAAGTATCTTTAGATAAACAAGAAGTTTCAGACTCCTTCAAAGCTTCTTTAGTCGCAGAGGGGGAGGTTTTAACACCATAGCCAGCTGGAGAATTGATGACCATATCCACCACCCCATTTCCAGATTCCAACAACCCTGACACTGTGCCAAGGGAGGCTATATTTTCTAGGGAAACATCGGTGATAGAGTTGAGGTTGACCTCGAGATCCTCCTCTATAATAGCAGGGGGTGGAACAATGTCTAACAGTGTAGATACATCGTCCGAATCCACCTCAATTTTTTTTGAATGTGCTTGTTAGATTTTTTACCACTACGTAGGCCCTCGGCCATAATGATAGTACTTAAGGGCAAAACTACTCGACGGCAAATATAGCCTAGAGCCAAAGCCTCTCAGTTGAGTAAAATGCCAGCAAACGCATCAAACAATATAAACAGTGCTAATCAATTCTGGAGTGCCTTGAATACCTTTTCCTTTTCATTCAATGCCAAATCTATTCAAACCTCATTAATTTCTACATAGGATTTTACAATGATAGCATTTTAGCCACTAGTTAGTCCTATAAGGCGCCTTAGCACTTAATTATGCCAAAAGGTCGCTCCACAGGATAGCAAGTATCACCTTGGAAGGTTCACAAACAATTCAGAAAAAACGCATACAACAGCCTTAAACAACGGCAAAGATGATTACCTCTAATCAGGACAACAAATAGAGCCCTAAATGTGTCAACTGTAAGGCTCTAAATCACCCCACCTCAGACGCGAACAGCCCAACAGCCAGTGCACTTATGAATGCACTTCCGAATGCGCGCGCGTGATGCGCGTGCACTGGATTATTTGTAGCTGTAGCGTGAGAGCGAGGCTGAATGGGGGGCGTGCCTGAAGGAAGGCCGAAAGGCGGAGCTGCAGAAAAATAGGAAGAAAGAGAAGGAGAGGAGGAGTTGGAAAATGTGTGCCGGCAAATACACAGTTAGCACAGATAGCACAGTTAACAAAGAGCACACAGGGGATGCCTAAATCGTTTGAAGTCCAAATAGTTACTTGAGCGTGTTGCAACGTGGAAGAAACTTCCTCTTGCCGACTCAGTGCTGGTGGCAGAGAAACAAAGAACCAAGTTCAGCAAAGTCCGTGAATGCAGCAGCAGGGCTCCAGTCTCCAGCAGCGTGGCAGCCCAACAGCCAGTGCACTTATGAATGCACTTCCGAATGCAGCGGATTAGGATGCAGAGGTTACGCAACCCACCACAATGACCAGACTGACACCGATGTAATGATATTTTTCAACTAATCCTTGCTATATTACCGATGTAATTATATTTGTTAACTAATCCTTGCTATTAAGTAATATTACAGGACGTTAGACGTACACAGTGAAATACCACTATAAGAAAAATGGGGTGATCCAACGTTCACTAGCCAGCCCCATTCTTGGGCTTTTCGAAGATTTAACCATCCAGACAACGACCCACTTAAAGCCATTCTCATCATGCCAAAGCGACCGGGATGGCTGTACATCACACCATGTCGTCCCCACATTTATAGTTATGTGATGCTAGGCAAAACCCTACAACTCCCTCTTGTCTCCATTCCATTTCCTGTAAAAGTACACATTTAAAAAAAGGGATAACTTTCTAAGTTCTGGTGGAAGGGGCTGGGCAAAATGCTGCATAAAACACAGCCTTTATAAGGACAGAAAGGAAGCACACAAACACGTGACGCTCTTTCTTTAGTCCATGCCAAGTAACCGGTTACTTATGGCACTTTAATTCCAAACTAAAACCTACCTAACATCTTTTCCAGTACAAACTATTCCTGCTGTGGCGGAAACATTCTGTCAAGAAAGACAATACAGTTGAACTTTGCAACAATCTTACACTATTTAACCGTTCCTCCCAATTGAAATGCAGCTTTCTACAGATTAAAATCTTCCATTGCATTACATCTCAGTGTGCACACACGAAGAGACGAGGCATGGCATACGTAATGTGCCGTTTGGGTGCGATATTCATGAACATTGACACACGAGTGTGTGCAACAAATCACGTGCTTTGTCTTTTCATCTCTGAAGGATGGAAGGCTGAACCTGTATTTCCTGGGGTTTGAACCCGTGATCTGCAAATTACACACAGTACACTGGATGCAGAGGCATTAACTCATTGGTCAGACCACTGTCTGTGCTGTATAAGGGCAATGAGGCATCTATTAGGTGAAACCTTAATGGAGATGTTACTTCTTATTTTCCAATGCTGCACCCTGGCACCAGCACTGTTCTGCTTGTACTGTACATGAACTTCCTCATTGATGATGTTGTGCAAGTACCTACTGTGGCGCCCAGCGGTGGATCTGGGGATAAGCTTCCAATACACCTCTTTGCACCCGCTGGCATAGAAAAGCAGTGCAGAGTGTTCCACTGAGTCTGCACCGCAAGTGGGCTAGAGACCAACCAATCGAAACCTAAAACCATAATTTTCCACCCAGAGGTGAAAGATCCCAAAATGAGCTTTGACAATGTAGGATAAACCAGTGCAGCAAGTATTTATGTACGATTCTTAGGATATCAGATTTGAGGGAAAATATACTTGGACCAAGCAGATTACTAAAGCTGTACATATCCTCGGTAATGCAATAGTTAATTATGCAAAACCACATGACGATGGCGCACTGAGTCCATCGCTTGTGGACTTCTGTATTGAACCTTTCCCTCTGCCTTCCATTAGCTGGCTTGGCTCGCACCTGTGCATCCCGGCAGGGCCGGCCTTAGCGGCGGCAGTGTCCCGGGCAGCAAAACAAAAATTTGGTGACCCCTCTTCCTCCATGCACCCCATATGATGCGGGGGGGATGGGGGTAGCATATTTTTCAATAGGCGCAAATGTGTAATCATCAGTGCCCTATTGTTATTAAATGCGCCCTGCTCCCGAGAGCGAAGCACATTTAATTTCAATAGGGCGCCTTCTGCGCCTTCTCCCACTACACCATCTAGGCAGAGACTTTGAAACACTCCCCCGAGCTGGAGTATTGGGGGGCAAAAAGCACCCTGGGCGATCGCTCGGGCCGCCCTGCCCTAAGGCCGGCTCTGCCTCCCACAGTTCTTCCGCCTTGACAGCTTTTCTGCTGCCTTTCTATCGGTATCCCACTCTTCCAGTTTGGTTGTCTCCGTGCCCCGTTACAGTGCTTGCTCTGCCTCTGCACCATTTAAATTAGGGGGCATGGCCATGCACTGTGGTGAGCTAAATCCTTTGCACTTTATGGCTTAGAGCAGCAAGGATAGCCCAAGGCCAGCAAGTCACTGAGAATTCCCTTTTAAACTTACCCAAGGGGACACCCAACATCCCGGTTAAGCTGGAAGTTAATTGGCACAGTATCTCATCTGATTTAAGGGTAAAATCGGTGCTGTACTGGGCACAGATTTGGTCCTCCCTGTTGTTAAAGAGATTCAGGGAAGGATTCGTTGATTTGCAATCTCAAGATGGAGGTTCTGCAATTCCCTGGATCAGAAATATAAGATCAATGCTTTAGACATTGAATCTCTCCGACCTTTGGAACAATCCTACACTCACAACCAGAGAAAAAGCCATGATTCAATCTGCTTAACATAGGCATGTACGTGAACATCTAATTAGGGAGTGCCAACAATTGTTTTTTGTTCGCTCTTACCATCTCATCAAAACTGGTGTTGGCTATGAAAACTTTCTTGATCTTGATGTAGAGCCTCCAGCCCCTTCCTTGTGGTTTTCTGTGCACCATGCGTGCCCGACCCCCCACCCTTCTCCTGAGCCCATTTTCCATTTTCAAACCCTTTTCCACCTCTCCCCCTCCCAAGCCCTGATAGCTTCCACCAACACTGAGGGTTAGACCGAAGTGTTGGTACCCCTCACCTCACCATATTAGCTTCCAGGCTCAGGTGAGTGGTGCTATAGAGCCCAGAGCCCCTTCCTACTGGTCTTCTGTGCAGGATGCTTGTCCCGAGCCCCGCCCCTCTCCTGAGCCCTGTTTCCATTTCCAAAACCTTTCCCACCTCCCACAAGCCCTGATTAGCTGCTCGAATTTCCACCAACACTGAGGGTGCACAGGTGAGTGGCGCTGTAGAGCCCCCATCTCCTTCCTTGTGGTCTTCTGTGCTGGACGTTTGCCCCCTCCCCCACCGCTCTCCCGAGCCTTTCGGTGGTTGCCAAGGTGTAATCCCACCCCCAATCTTGTTCGGTCCAGAGCCCTCATAACAATCATCATGCTAGGGCAGCACACTGCCCGCTACAGCACCTGTGGTGAAGAACCCAAGACAAAGGACAGCACCTGCAGAGACAGTTCCAGACCGGGTTGACCCGTGTTAGCCTGTGGCTCCTGCAGCCATCACCCAGCAGTGACTGACCAGGTAGGTGCGGTCTGGCCGGTGGGGACCAGCAATTACTGCTCCCCATTGAACTGTCCAACCCAACTACATCAGCCTATTATCAAACGGTTGTGTCTGACTGTATCTACGTAGTGACCCATAGCCATATCTTGCATCTAGATAGACTGTGTTAAACTAGCCAAACCGTGCATCTAGGTAGATTGTGCCCCTTAACCATATCTTGCATCTAGGTAGTGTTATGCTACCCATATCTTGCATCTAGATAGACTGTGTTAAACTAGCCAAAAAAAGGAGAACAAACCCTGCTATCACAATCCTAAAACCTAAACTTTCCACATGCACTTCTAATACAAAAACTCACACAAAAACGTCTCTGCACAGCAATCCACACGCACTTCACCACTTATATTTCAGCCCACTTTATATTGAATCCACCCACTGTCTCACTATCATGCTTGGTAGAACTGTGTACTGTTTTATGTATTAACCATGTGTTCCCTCTATGGTGTCAGGGTATGTACTTTTTGTCTGAATGTTTATCCAAGGGATTGACCTTGGGTGAGCACCACTTGCACCATTTGATGATCGTTATGTGTAAATTGAGCTTTCCTGTGATTTTTCTTATTTGAAGATATACATCATGCTGTGATACTAATTAAAATTGTCACATGAGCAATGAGCATTGCTGAAATGTTTTGAATTCATAACAGGATTGCGTTATTCTTGGCCTCCATGGCCAACAAGTCTTGGGCTGGGAGAGAACTAGAACTCCTCCAGGACATGGACACAATGGCACCAAACTTTGGTGATAGAGGTCTGGAAAAATGACTCGGTGTTGTCCGTAGTCTAGAAGGAGAGTACAGGGCAGAGGCTATCTTTCACTGTATGCATGTAGATTTAGGGAGATTCCGGAGACAATGCTAGAATATAACAAAAGGTACATACCAAGCTGTTAGTTGAAAGAGGTATTCACAGGAACTGCAGGAGCAGGCTGTAAGCAAAGGGACAGAGAAAAGGCAAAGACAAGCAAGTACACTGGGCAACTTCGATTGATCAGAAATAAGGGTGTACTGGAATATGATAAGGGGTCTCCAGGGATTAAGGAAAGCCCTTGGGATAGGTACCAGCAGATTACTCTTAACAACAGTCATACAGCAACGTCATGACTTGGGCGTGCCGAGGAAACTGTTGTACTCAGTGCAAGGGTAAAACTGAAAGACCATATACTGAGGCAGGTACGACTTCAACGGACTAGGTGAAGGCAACAGAAGTCTTCCCTTATCTGATATGAACAGAGACCAACCCAGGATCACACTGTAAAACAGATTCAAGTGGAGACACCACCGTGGACCAAGATGTATACAAGTAGAAAGCAGTGTTGAAAGAAATAACCAGGTACAGGACAGGACAGGATATCAGAAGTTGGAACAGGCAGGAAGCAAGGCAAGGAGCCCAGAGGAACAGGGCAGAAGGCAGAGGTGTGTGGCAAGGCTGGCAGGCAGGCAAGCCCAGAGGAACAGGGCGGAAGATAGCGGAGTGCGGCAGAGCCGTCAGGCGGGAGCCCAGAGGAGCAGGGCGGAAGGCAACGGAGTGCAGCAGTGCCGTCAGGTGAGAGCCCACAGGAGCAGGGCAGAAGGTACAGGTGGGAGCCCAGAGGAGCAGGGCGTAAGGCAGCAGAGTGTGGTAGAGCCACCAGGCACGAGCCCAGAGGAGCAAGGCGGAAGGCAGCAGAGTGCGGCAGAGCCGTCAGGCGGGAGCCCAGAGGAGCAGGGCAGAAGGCAGCAGAGTGCAGCAGAGCTGCCAGGAGGGAGCCCAGAGGGTCAGGGCAGAAGGCAGCAGAGTGCGGCAGAGCCACCGTGTGGGAGCCCAGAGGAGCAGGGCAGTAGGCAGCGGAGTTTGGCAGAGCAGTCAGTTGAGAACCCAGAGGAGCAGGGCAGAAGGCAGCGGAGTGCGGCAGAGCCGCCAGGTGGGAGCCCAGAGGAGCAGGGCAGTAGGCAGCGGAGTGTAGCAGCGGCAGTGGAGTGTAGCAGAGCAGTCAGGTGGGAGCCCAGAGGAGCAGAGCAGAAGGCTGCAGCAGACATGAGAGGGAGCTGCAAGCATCAACAGGAATCAAAGGCCAAAAGAGGATTTCCAGGAAAGGACAAAAACTGGTAACAGGAGCACCAGCACAAACTCCCAGTGGAAGCAGTTGACTGACAACTGCTTCTGTTCAAAGTGAGCTTATAAAGGCCCTCCCTGCCAGCAGGTCAACTGGGTGGAGCTGATTGCAGACTCTGGCAGCTGTGTTCAATTAAGCCCAGCGCTGGCTTCAGTAGCCTGCAGCAGTAGCAGCAGTGGTTTCTAATCAAGCGCTTTCCAGCTCTCTGCAGCCTAGCCTGCAGTAGCATGGAACAGGTGAATGCAATCAGGCCCTCTGCAGCTCTTAGTGCAGCTCTTAGTGGCTTGCTGCAAACAAATGTATTTAGTATGCCTCCTCCCGCCCTCTGCCTTTTGGACAGCATACATGTCCCATAATGCATCATCTGGTTTAACCCAAAAGCCGGAATGGAACATGCAATTAGATTAGTCCAAAACTGCAGCGGTAAAACAAGGAAAAAAAGGCATAGACGCATGTAGCGTGCTGGGTGGCAGGCGAGTAGGATCGTGACACCTAGACTAACCTCCCCGACAGCCAGTGAGATTGCGGCATCCTGTACCTCCCTCCTCCCACTATTTCTAAGTTTTGTTCTAGACCAGGTTGTTCAACAACAGGTCTATCCCTTTATTTTTTGTTAACAGGGTGTGCTTGTTGAAACAGGGAAAAATAATATCAAAATAAAACAACCCAACACACACTACCCTCTCCTCCTTTTGTCCTTTTTGTTTTCGGAACCAGTTACCTTGTGAATCTTACGACAGTGTGCACATTGCTTCACTCCAAACCCCCCCCCCCCAAAACTTAATTTGTAGAAAGAACATATATATAAATCCAACAATGTGTATTGTTTTTATGAAGGATTTATATACATCTTTTATCTCCTTTAAATAATTTCTCATAAAACCATAATACATATAACACAACTTTCTGTGCAAAACAGGGGTTAGTAAGTGTATTTAATTTACATAAAAACAATACATATTTAAGTGTTTTTGCTTTTAAGTGCAAGTTTCAACAGGGAGTATGAAAGTCTTCTTATTTTTCCCTTGACTTGCACAATTCCCAAAAATTGATATGATCTCTTTTTCCACATATATTTTTCATAAAACAAAAAAATACTCAGTTTTTCTAAAAGTCAGCTCTTATACTGTCGTCCTTTCTAACGTCCCTCGAGATAAATTATTTCTCCATACCTCTACATTTCATAAAAAGTAACACAACATCAATTAAGTTTTTGCTTTTGGGTGTGGAGTGAAGAAATGTACACACTGTCATAAGATTCACAAGGTAACTGGTTCTGAAAACAAAAAGGACCAAAGGAGGAGAGGGTAGTGTCTGTTTGCTTGTTGTATTTTGCTAGACCATTTTGTTCCACCAGAAACTCCTTATTTGTATCCCCCTGGAGGTACGCCCTCTCCTCCTACAACCACAGGTCGTGCAGCCTTATCCCCCCCCCCAACCTCAAGCTCTTTTCACTAGTCCACAGCTTGTAAGGACTTTCAGCTCTCCCCAACCTCGCCTCTCCCTTTTGCTCTGGAGAATAATAATGTGCTCTCAACCTCCAACTGAGGGGGAAGCCCCTTCTGGCTGTCGCTTTCTGCCTCCAGCCTCCCAACTACATCTTTTAGCCTCTCCATGACTCTGCTTCCTTCTCAGATGGTTTGCCTTCTCCTCTCTCCACTAACTTCTGTCCCCTTGCTGGTAGCTCTCCCACTCCATCACAAATGTCCCTACCTTGACAGGCTCCTTCACCTACTCCAAACTCCTCCACTGTCCACCAACTGCCCTCCTCTTGGACAACACTCACCTGTTCCAACTTCCACCTCTCCAAAACAACTCTGCTCCTGATGTCACCTCTCTTTTGTTCCAATTTTGTCTGCACGCTCCCTACAACATCCAGTTCCCTCTTCCTGCTCTACTCTCAGTATTCTCTAAACTCTAAGCACCAAAGTCCTTCCTGCAACTCCTGCTTGAACATTCCACACCTCCAGAATGAACTAGCTGCATTAAATAGCAAGGTTTATCCTCCCACTGGCGCTGTCCGCCTTTGTAATGAGGTCACCTGTGTGCTAAGGGATGGTCTTGCTTGTGATTGCCTTGCCTTGGGCTGAAGGCCATGTGGTTAGCAAGAGGGCTGGTCTAAGGTTTCAAAAAGACCTGCCATCTTGAATCTCAGAACAGCTATTCTTTTGCTCCATATCGTGGCACGAGAGAAAGCTGTGCATTTATCTCTTTGCTCTGCATACCAATGGAATCACACTCTCATGAATCCAGCGTTAAATTATCCCTGTGGGGCTTTCTTAATCCACCAAGCATGATTCTTCTTGAAAGCTTGTTTCCCGGGCACCCTTGTTATAGAAGCGTGTTTCGCTGTTCATCAGGGACTGGCAACTGTTGTAAATGTGTTTCTTTCACAGAGGAGGTTGGCATTTTGGGTCTAGCAAAGCAACTTGGATGGTTCTCTGGAAGCATTCTCCTTACAGAAAGAATTTGCTCTAGGTGTCCTAGATGGTCCCTATTCTCGTTAGATTTAAAGTTAGGGGTATTGAGGAGAATGTCAGGGTGCTATGCTTCCCTCCTTTCATGTTACCGGATATCAGAAGGATCAGATTGAGGTTTCCTATCCCTGTGTCTGTTCACTTGGAATGTCACCCCTACAATGTTGCCTGTGGGTGGTTGAGTCTTTCTGGGGCTTGTTCAAGTACATTCATAGGAGTGAAGAAAGGTTTAATATCCCTGTGACTGTCCCCTGACTTACTGTTACCGATGGTCCCCAACCTCTCCAACAGCAGAGAAAGGTCAACAAAGTCAAACGCTGCTGAGAGGTCACAGAGCATCAACATAGCAACCGGACTAGAGTCAACAACATTGCACAGATTGGCCTTAAGGTCCAACAGAGCAGTCTCAGTGCCGTGAAGCTCTCTAAAGCCAGATTGCAAAGAGCCCAAAAGCTGATTTTCCTCAATATGTTTCTGAAGCTGCATGTAAGCAACCCTGTCCAGAATCCTCAACAAGAAAGTAGTATTGGTGATAGGGCGGTAGTTCTCTACAGCAGCCGGATCCAGAGAAACCTTCTTGATAACAGGGGAAATGCAGACTTTTTTTTAGAGATGCTGTTACTGTAGAAGTGACAAACGAGGCATTAACTAGTTTAGTGACAAAAGGAGCTAGACAGTCAAAAGATTCTTCAATTTTAGATGGTGGACAGAGATCATCAGAGCAGGAAGATGGCTTCAGATTGCAGACGATATTAGAGAGTTCAGCTTCCGTTATTTCTTTAATGTTAAAAACAGGGATAGTGCAATTAAATGTTTTAGTGCACTCAAGTTCTTTGGAATGGACATTGGTCAAGGTGGCATGACCAATGCGTAGGAGAGTGATCTTATCCCGATGGACATTAAGCTTCTTACTAAAGCCCTGTTCAATATCTGAGCCCCATTGATAACATTTTGTGAAAGGTGGAAAACAGTGATCTTTCCCTTCAAATTCCTTAAGAATAGTGAAGTTTTTATTGGGAGGAGTTGGCCGTTTCAATGCGTTCTTGATAATAGATGCGCTTACTAGCCAAAATGGACAGTTTATACTCAGAGGCGGCTCTACGATAAGCTGCCAGAGAGTCAGTTGAAGGAGATTTCCGCCAGAACTGCTATTTTTGTATTTTACATGTTCGAAGGTGAAGAATCTTATCAGAGAACCATGATTTACCAAGGGTTTCGGTCTTCACGGTTTTAGTAGAATGAGGTGCAAGTGAGTTGGCAATGGCTGCAATAGTCTCATTGTATTGATCAGTGAGAGTCACAACATTGTTGGAGGGAGTAAGATTGGCCAGTAAATGCAAAGTCGTAATTGACCATGATCGAGTGAACCAAGCAGTGTGTAAAATCCCCAGTCTAATGCGAACAAACAAAGAGCGCTCATAGGCAGGATGGATTTCATCCAAAAGGCTCATTAAATTCCCTGTTTGTGCACTGGAAAAACACTCGGGTGCATTCTTCAAGGACGCTTGATTTGTTTCCAACTGGACCAGGGATTTCTTTGGGCATTTGCTTTGAGGTCTGTTTTGTAAAACTTCCAGCAATACAAGGGATTGTCCCAAAGAATTCTCATGTCCCACAAGGTCAGTATCTGTTTTACATCAGCCAAGCAGCCACAGCCACGTGCCCCTTCCAAAAGTAAAAAAAGTGTTAGGGAATCCCGCTATGTTGATAACCCTGGAGCGGTCCACAATCTCACCCAGTACAGCACACGTTTCAATGCAATCTCATCTGCTATAGGAAAAACACCAAAATACATTAGGCACCATCGAAGTTGGAGCACTTACTGCTAGCAAAAAACATTTTTTCAAAAACTTGTTCTCAGTACATGACTAAGCAGATAATTTGATGTAACCTCATAGTTCCGACTCGTATAGGACTACAGGCAGATCTTGCTCAGCATAAAGTTCCAGAGCTGGCGAAATTGCCCCACTGCCGTGGCTTTTGGAAAAAGAATTCACGCCACCACTGTATTTTCCCAGCCTCGTCTTTGCCTTGACCAGATGGTCAGACCACCACCCCCCTGATTCATACAACCCATCAATAAACATGGTCAGATTTCTCACAGTGATTCCAGCGAGATTTGTTGCCGAACCAGTCGAGGTAGGAACCTGGGTTCACGATTGTTCTACATTCACGGATCTACATGACGATGTGACCCCAGTAAAAGACACAAAGCTAGAGGGGGAGAGATGGTTTTCATTGATGGTTAATCGAGGATCGATCAAAGCACGGGTATGAGTCATTCAGGAGCATCAATGATAAGGAGCAAGGGTGACGGTTTTGAGATTGTGGAAAGCATCAGATTACCAGTACACTTTTCTGCGCAACCAGCCGAGCTAGTAGCAATGATATTGACATTTGAAAAGTATGAGGACCAGGAAGTGATGATTGTTTTTCTTCCCAAAAACTTTTATTTAACATACTGTGGGAAAGGACAGTCGTATGTATACATATTTTGCATTTCAACAGGGTTACATGACCCATTTCACATTGCGGTTTAGTAATACAGACGGGGAATAACAACAGTCTCTATTCCTGAACCCTAGAAAAAGTCCAAAACACTTAGCCCCTCCAGCTTTCTCTATGGACAAGACCCCCCGCCGAGGGCAACATATGCTACCAACCCCTTTACACCAAAACAAAATGTCTAATTTGTGGGGATTTACCCACAATCGCTCTGCTGTTTTCTACAAAGTCAATGAAGGGCCTCCATACAGACAGGTATTTATTGTGCCTCCCCTCCCGAATTGCAGTAATTTTATCTTCCACCATAATGTCCTATATTTTGACCCACCACATTTGGACCAGCGGGCCCTCCTCATTTTTCCAGTTGCATGCAATTGTCAGTTTGTCCGCCAGGAGAAGGTGCCTAATCAGCACAGCCATTGCACTCGACAAGGGAAAGAGCCCCTTGCCCATGTCCCCTAACACTATTAACCGGGGGTCCATCGGGAGAGCCAGCCCCGTAATCTCCTTAATCTTGGACAACTCCTTCCAAAACATGTCCACACCATATGGAGGCAAGAACCCACTGCGTCACAGCCCAGTCAGCACCTTCATGGGTGATCTGCAGAGATACAATGAAGCCTTTCCGGCGTAAGGTACCACCAGAGGCAGACCTTGTATGCACATTCCTTGTCCATAACACAGCGTGATGATTTATGTATTCACCCCCAAATCTGCAGCCTTGCCTCGTCCTCTATTGGATCCCCAAATCCTCCTCCCACCAACTCATGTACGGCAACCATGTCACTGGGTCCCCTGTGTCTAAAATGTCTGTAGATTTGCGAGATTTTGCCCCAGGAAACCCCTCCCTGAATTGTCAATTCAAGGGCATTTAACGGTCTGGTAGCCCTAAGCTTTGTGTGGGAATGCAATGCCCAGTGTCTGAACTGTGTATATCGGGTATGTTCAGTCTCCGGCAAAGTGAAGGTGTCTTTACATTTTTTTGAAGGCGAGTGGGCAGCCCTCCTCATACAGCTGCTGTAGCACTACCAACCCACCTGCTACCCATGCGCCAAAACTTCTAACATCACACCTGGGCGAAACACCAGATTATTCCAGACCAGTGTGAGTGGACCGGGTCCTCGTGTCACGCTCCACCTACGGAGAGCCCGACCCAAGTGTGTTCTTGGTGCCTGACAGGAGCAGAGAGCCATGTGTTGAATTCGGGGGTCCCTGGGCTACGTATGTGAGGTGAGCTAGCCCCACAGCCGGCTGAGCCTGCTCTATAACTTTCCAGATTGGTTGCATAGCTGGGTCCACCCAGGTGACAGCGTGAGAGATCTGTGCCGCTAGGTTGTATCTGAACACATCTGGGACCCCCAAGATCCCCAACCGCCACTGGCTTCATTAAAACCTTCTTTGATATTTTTGCCCGCTTATTTCCCCGTATGAATTTGAGAATCTTCCCATGCAAAGTGTGAAGTTCTGAGTCTGGTTTTCTGAGCGGCAGCGCTAGGCTTGAGTATAGTAATCGAGGTATGAGATTCATCTTTACTGCGGCTATTTTCCCAAACCGTGATATTTCCTGCCTACCCCATCTGTTCAGGTCCTCGGACATTGCTTGGAACAACGGGGGGAAATTACAGCGATATACTGCCAAGACCCTGTTAAGGATGCGCACCCCTAGATACAGGATTGACTCCGGGGACCACTGTATTGGCGCCAGAGCTTCGATGACAGGTCGTTTCAGGGCCCCCAGTGAGACATCCAACCCATGTGACTCATCAAAGTTAAAGGAATGGTTCGCCCAAAAATGTTTATTTCAAAAATAGATAGGCAATATAAAAAAAAAACGATTGCCATTTTTTTTTTCAAAGTTCCTATGTAAAATTTTGAGCAATTCAAGCTCAAACATAGCACATGGGGGCATCCATTTTGTGAAATGGATGCCCACCGCTGTGCTCGCTTTGGCTTTTGCGGCACTAATGAAGGAAAAGCCAGCCAGCTGTAGTAAACAAAAGCTACCACTGGGTGGCTTTTCCTTCATTGGTGCCGGGACTCGGAGTACGTGGACCGGAGACTACAGGCAGAAAAGCTGCAGCTGCATCTCGGTAAGTGCTATTTTTTTAAATAAAAATAAAAACTAGCTGCAGTTTTTTTTTAAGTTTTCCAGGCTGGAGGAGCCCGGAAAACTTAGAAATAAAACCACAGCTTTAAGAACGTAGTATTTATGTTTGCGGTAGCTTTTGAAGCGACCACAAACATAAATAAAACATTATTGTGTTTGAAAACACTGCGGTTTTTCTTTCTCCTGGCGGTGCAGCTTTCTCTTTTTGTTTGGTGTACAGACCCATGGGATACCCTTATGGCACCCATGGGAGGAGGTACAACCCTGTCCCCCTAGTGTATGTTTTTGGGCACCTGTGTGTGGCCCACAGAGCAGGGTATGGGCTGGTGGCAGCTCCATGCTGAATTTGACAGGTGCTCTGAGTATCCTCCATTTTGGGGATGTCCAGGCCCTGCCATTGGAATCAGTTGATTCCTGATAGGAAACAAGATGGTCCCTGTGCCCTCTTGCTTTCTATTGCCTGTTACCTTGTTTTCCCAAAGTCGTGGGAAGCCCTGACTCTGTCCCTTCCCCCTGATTGGCTGTTGGGTGGACGTTCCATATATGGTAGTGTGGGGAAGTGCTGACCAGAGTGGCTGAAGCCTTCCCAAGGACAGTATGTTGTGGGTACGCCCTGTGGGTGGGACCTGAATGAATAGAATGTGTGACAAATACGCATTCTGTGTTGTGGATGTCTAGTATCTGGTGTTTGACACAATGACTGAGACAGCCCTGCCCGAAACTGGTATGAATGCAGTGTGGAGTGTTGAAAGGCTGGGTACTTGTCTCAATACACATAACTTGTTGTGAGTGTCTGGAGAGAAGTGAATGGCCTGAATGTCCTATGCACCTGATTGGCTGCCTGCCTGCCTGCATGAATGCCTTTCTGATCGATTGGTTGCCTGAGTGTGACCCAGCAGAATTAATGGGAGACCAACTAGTATATCTGGGGGCCTCTCACTGCTAGAATTCGTGTTCTGAAGCTGAAGTCCACTACGACGAGTAACTGGAGTAAACCTGAAGCCTGACCTTGAAGCCCTGCTGGAACAGAAGAATTGCTGTTGCTCTCCTTCATCAATCTGAAAGCTGCTGTGTCTCCAAGGACTGACCCAGAGAGGACCTGGTAAGGCGCCCTCTTCCCGAGCTACGAGGGATCATCGTGCCCCAGCTGATCTTTGCCAAAGCGCCCTGGTAGACAGACCTACGACAGGCTGCCAACCAGCGACCTGGACTGCCGCAGAATCCCAAAGAGAACCGCCCGGGCTGTTGTCCGCCACCGTCGCCGACCACTGTCGCCGACCAGAGCCGCCGACCAGAGCCGCCGTGCTCCGTTTGCCTAAGAACCTTTGATTCACGGATGCGCTTGTCCGCACCGCCGCCCGCCTTATCCCGCCGGAGAAGGCCAGGCCGTCAACACGCCGAGGAGCATCCGCTGGTGGGTTTCCCGCCACCCAACAACCACAGAGACGCCGAAGACTCGACGCCCTTGTTGGGCCACAGTTCTTCAAACTCTTTGCGGTCCAGAACTATTGACATCGAGGTGCCCCGCACGCCTCTTGCTTGCAGGACGTCAACGCTCTGTCGTCGCCGAGCACCGCTAGGAAAGAAGCTGCCACTTCACCGCCGTAGTTCACCCTGTTCTCCGTGTGACGTTTGACGACCCGTGACTCCTGCCTTAAAGGGAGGGCACTCAAGAAGGGCCGTCGATTCCCCGACGAGGAACGCTACAACGCCAGGTACTTTGGGGTTGCTGAACTATTGGGAAGACTCTTGTGAACAATATATGGACTGGGCTTGTGATATATATTTATTCTACAGGTTGCCCAGGTGGGAGATCTCCACACAGAACTGTGTCTAGGTAACGGGGCCAGTATTCTGCCAATTGCTCACCAACTGCTTTCCTCTTATATCTATTGTTGGTTTCCTTTACGAACTGGTTTGTGTGACATTTAACCGTACAGTTGATGCACTTTAAAGAGATCTAACAGTAATTGTGGTACCACATCACATAGAACTGTATATTTGCCATTATAGATAACCAGGTACAAAGTGAGTTATCGTGATATTGTTTATAACCTGGAATATTAATTATATAAAGACTGTTTTAACTAATACAGTGCGTGGACATTCCTTTGTGGGTGCTTGGGGACTACACTGTACTTAAGAACCAGCCTGCATCACCTCCTGAGAAGCTAGGCCTTGATTGCTCGTCCATTGCTACCGTTATAGAGAATCTTGGTGGAGTCTTCTGTGCCTCTCCTCTACCATATAGAGAGCAGATGTACAGACCACCCCTCCAGTCTTTACGGCAGCCCTGTCTGGTACCTCTGGTAATTGGCAGCCCAGAGTTGCCCATTAACCCAGAGAGATGTGGACTGATTCTGATAGATGGACATGACCCATTTATTGTATCCGGTGCAAAAACCAAAATTATCCAAAACCTTCTTAATATAGCACCAACATACCCTGTCAAAGGCCTTGCGCGTGTCTAGTGTGACAATTCTCATTCCAACCCCCAACCTCTCCCCCACCTCCAACAGGTCGAGAACCCATCTCACATTCTTGTGAGTGTTACACCCCACAATAAACCCTATTTGGTCCCTTCCCATAATTCTGGGGAGAACCTCCATCATGCGCCGGGACAGGATCTTAGAGAATAGCTTAGAGTCTATATTAGTAAGGGTAATGGGTCGGTATGATGCACATAGTGTTTGGTCTTTTCGTGGTTTGGGAATTAGCACCGTTTTTGAGATACCCATGGTAGGGGCCACCTTACCCGATGTGCGAAATGAATTGAAGAGATCAACCAGAAAGGGGGCCAAGACAACACTGAATTGTTTATAGAATGGGGCAGTAAAGCCATCCGTCTGGGGGCCTTATCCTTCAGTGACTTGGTGGCCCATTGCAAAACCCCCAGCAGAATTGCGGCCTCTAGTGATTCACACTCTGCCTCTGTCAATTTTGGTGTGTTCACCCCCTGTAGGTATTGGTCTTGGGCGATCGTCTGGTCTGCCCCCCCTCGGTACACTTCACCAAAGTGATCTTCAGTCTTTGTTTCTCCGCTTCTCCCCATTGCATCACCCCCCTCCCTTTGGGCTAACACTGAGTCTGTATGTTGCTGATTTGCTAATCAGTGTTCCCCGAACCACTGCTTTCATTGCGTTCCATACAATACCCAGGGAGGGGCCAGAGTCCCTGTTTTCCCAAAATAGTTGGTGATTTCTTTCCCAGGCTTACGACACAAGACCGCGTCCCTCAGCACTGGGTCATACAATCTCAAAGGGCGCCGTTGTTTCTCTGGCCTACCCACGATGTACAAGGCAATAGACACCCGCGCATAATCCGACAGTGCTCTTGTGCCAATATCCATTGCATGGACACATGGGTATAGGGTACTGGGAAACAACAGGAGATCCAACCTAGAGAAACCCCCATGTACATGTGCGTAGAAAGAGTAATTCCTTTCCCCCTGATGAAAAGACCATCAGGCATCCACCACCCCCAGTTCCCAGAGTAGAGACCCAAAAGCAATAGCATTCTTGAAATCAAGCCTGGTAGCAGGCAAGGTCTTATCTGTTAGTGGATCTGGGACCAGGTGTAAGTCGCTCCCTATTAGGATCGGGGAGAGCCCTGGACAGAAGCAGTTCCAGGAATCCATCCTGCCCAGTATTAGGGGCATACAGGGAAACCAAAGTGAAAGGTTGCTCCCACAAGAGGCATCGGACACAGATAAATCTCCCCTGGGAGTCCCATAAGACTCTTACTCTGGATATAGGAACTTGTTCCCCTATTAGAATTGCCACACCTCATTTTTTTCTCCCCCCTCCCAGATGCAAAAAATTGCTGTGGAAACGCCCTGGCCCGTAACCTCTTTTCATCCTGCTCAAGTAGATGCATCTCTTGTAGGAACCCTATTGACATTTCGCCCAATTATGCAGAATGGACTTCTTCTTCATCAGAGAATTTAATCCCTTAATATTACAAGCACCCAAGGCCATCAGGTCTTACCCCGCCTGGTCAGTTATCACCTCATCCAGGAGACCATAGGCCTTCCAGCCACATACACCACTTGGTCACTTTTCCATTGCGCTACCTAACCCCCAGTTACACATGTGATCTGGACTCTCCCACAGTAAACATTTTGAATATAACGTGCAACCCCCAAACGACCCCACCCAAACCATCCCAACGACAAACTATGCTCAGATTGGAGAAAATGTTGGCCATTCCTCAATCCAACAGGGAAACATATTTAGAAGGCAGCATAACACACCTAAGTAATATACCCCTGCCCCTTCCAACACCCGTCCTCCCCCTGCTAACTCGTGGGTTTACCCAAACCAGGGCACCAAACCTCACAAATCGTGCAAGACTTTCCCACTCCCCAGGTTGCCATTGCAACATACCCATGCACCCACTGAGACATTCCTGTCTTTCTGACAGGGCCCTTCAGCTTCCTCGCCCTTACCATTTTCATCCACTTCCGTGATGTTGCAGGCCCATCATCCCGGTCCAACCCTTCAGCATCGGGCGTGTTTGCCTTAGCCTCCCCTAGATTCATTATGCCCTCAGCCTCTTTCATTGTCCGGATGATCCATCACCTGTCCTGTTATGCAAAATGGAGCGTGGTTGGACACCCCCATCTGTAAGGGATCTCCTTATTGTGCAGCCACTCAGCCACTGGGTGAAGCGCTCTCCGCTTTGACAAGGTCGTAGTGGCCAGATCCTGAAACAGTGAAATCGACATGTTCCGGGAGGGAATGCTTGCTACAGGCCGAGCAGCTGACATTATGCGCTCTTTCACCTGGAAGAAGTGGACCTTTGTGAGAACATCAGGGAGCCTGTCTGGGCACGAAGAGATCCTGGACCTAGTGCGACGTGTTCCATCTAGTTCGATTGCCGATTCCTCTGGTAGCTTCAGTAAAGATCGGAAACGGTGAGCCACAAATCCTTGGAGCTAGTCGTCTCTCATCCTCTCGGAAACTCCTCTAATCCAGAGGTTATTCCTGCGGGAGCAGTTCTTCCCATCCTCCTGCTCGTCTTCCAGGGCCACACATCGCACCTCCAAGGCCTCCAATCTGTTAGAGCACTCACCCACCTCATAGGATTGTTCACACAATGTGTCCTCCACCACAGACACACTCTGCTCAGCCTCTATCACTCTTTTTTCTAGGGCAAGGATCTTGTGTGAGTGTTCTTTGGTGCTCTTATGGATTTCCTTGCGTATTTCCGCCATTGGCTCTGGAAGATCCGCTTTGATAGTCATTTGCGCCAGCATGACCCGGGAGGTGATCAGTTCCATTAACCTGGGCAGCAACCACCTCAGTGCACTTGTATTTATTGGCAGGTTGCAGCATCATGGCAATATCTCCCTATTTCCCTGCTTAGGTGTTTTAGCCGACATAGCCGCAGAGGGCCAGGGGTTCCGGGCTTAAGCCTCCAGGGATGCCCCACCACTGGGTCTGCCTCACCTTTAGAGTACTGCCTGTCCCTTCCAGTTACCCCAATACTCGAGCACTGGGGGTATTAGAGGAGCAAACTATGCCACCTCTGCTTCAAGGTTGACCCTAGAGCTTACACATGAGTTCCTTAATTTGAGGGGCAATTCCACTGCGATCCTCGGGATTGCCACCAGAGATTGCACTGGGGAGAGTGGAGAAGGGCAGACACAGCTGGTTTACTTCAACCCATCGACATGCCTCCTTCAACAGACTCCCAGACATTCAGTGAGAGGCGCTACCACACAGGCAGCTTGCATCCATGATCATCTTGTGTGAGTGCAGAGGAGTTCATCTCGTCAGTCTATATCCCCAGAGGCCTCCTGTGTAGTCCCCAAATGAAGGCTGAATCTGGCCCGCATGGTGCTGCCCACTCCCTCACAGGCAGCCTCCATTACATGCGAGGGCCGGCGCCCCGTCGTATAATATGGTGGGGAAGACAAGGTAGTACTGCTAAGGCCAGACACTGACTCTGTACCTCACATCCACATGTGAGGCAGCCCGAATTTGAGTAACTGCTCCTCCGGCAGGTTCTCCTGCCCTAGCGGGCCTCCTCACCTATGTTCTGCCTCCAGGCCGAGACCGCAAGGGGTATCCCACAACAGCAGCAAGATAGGGGATACCACAGAGCTTGTGGCAGAGCAGAGGGGCCCGGCCACTAGGCCCCCCATCAGCCCCGGATCAGCATCACACCAGGGGACCGCAAAGCCCTGATCCGGCGCCTATGCCTCGACTGCTGCGATCACCCGCTCCTGCATCCACGGCAGGGCCGTTCTAGCTGGCAGTCCTCATGGGAGCTCCTCCTTACCACTTGCCACCAAAAGCACTACCCCAACGGGGCAGCAGGCCCCTCACAGGGTGAGTCCATGAAGCACCATCATGCAGGCAGCCTGCCCACCATCCATCTGGTCTGATCATCTGACTACAGCCGCTGATCCGGCCCAAAAAGACACCCAGCTGTGGAGCAGGTTTTCAGCAGCTCAGATCTGTACCTCCAGTCATAGCTTAATTCCGGGAGATGGGGCATTCAGCAGTTTTGCCCACACTACATCAGAGGCTCTTAGGAAGCCATCTTATCCAATGACTTTCCTAGCCAGGCCCCCCTAGGTAGTGATGATTTATTCTGACTCTGCATATGTGACATCTACAGTACACTTCAGAACAGTGAGAGAAGCAATACCTCTCCCAACAGGACCATTTTGGCATTTACACATCAACTATGTTGATATGCTTCAAAATTATAATGGATATCAGTATATGATCGTAGTGGGGTGTCCCTTTTCATGTTGGATAGAAGCAGGTCCACGGACCCATGCAGACGCCAAGTCAGCTGCTAAATTCCTCGTACGAGGGGTGTTTCCCCCAATGGGTGTATGAGAAGTGTTGAGGTCAGACAATGGACAACATTTAGTAAATTACTTATTTTCTGATTTGACATCCCCGCTTGGCATCAAGCACAAGTTCTGTAGTTTATTACGACAGGTCAACAGCATTGTTGAGCACCTCAATGGCCTCTTGAGGGAACGCACTGAAAAGCTGAAAGATACCCTAAAAAATAATTGGTTACATTGCCTTCCCCTGGCTCTTTTTGCCTTACGCAATCAGCCAGTTATCGGACTACCACCTCACGCCCAATTAAATAGTAACGGGCAGATGCATGCACATTATCATTGGTCCTCCAATGCATGCTCGATTGGATGCAGAAGGCGCTGCTGCCTTGCTAGGCAATGAGATGCATGATTATTTAACTGATATGACTAAATGTCAGACATTATTCTCTCGACAGATTGAAGTGCAGCAGGAAGGCCAGGAAGCAACCAACAACAACAGAGAAGGAGTAGTAGACGTGAATGTCATGATAACCGGTGTCCAGTTAAAGGCTCGAAAGCAAAAGGGTCAAATACAAAAGGGTCGAGTGCATTCGACCGAAAACCAAAGGATCGAAAAAAAAAATTAAAAATATTTTTTTTTCCTCTAGTGTAGCTTTAAAAGGGTTTTTTACAGCAACAAAAAAAATTTGATCCTTTTTTTCGGTCGAATTGACTCGACCCTTTTGTCATTCGACCCTTTTTTTCTCGAGCCTTTGACCTATAACCATGATAACCCTTTTTCCCTGTTCCCAGGAGATTTAGTATATGTTCAGAACTTTGTCAGGAAATGGTACAAACCATGATTTGAGGGCCACTTTACATTCCAGTATGCAACACCCATCACTGTAAAGGTACACAGCAAAAAAGCATTGGTGCATATAGGTGACATCAAAAAGTTCATGGGCACGGCCACCCTGTCAGACGAAGAGGAGCTTGGAGGAAAAGAATAAGTGGCAACGAGACCGCAGCCGAGGACGAGAGCTGACCAGTGACTCAAAAAGTGACACTATATAAACAGACTATGTTTTTCTCCCTAGCGCGAGAGAGTATAACTATTGTCTCAACTCATGAGGAGACAATGATACCTGCAAAATATGGAGTCTATCACCATCATGATTCGCACCTTTTTCTTTTCCCTTTATTTTCATTGGATGGCGTATACAAAGGCAGACATTTTTTAATGATAATACAACTAATGTAATTGCGAACATAAGTGAAGAGATAACTAGAAGAGAAGTGATTAATGGTGATTACCACCTAAAAGAACATTTTTAAGTTTTCATTCATAAGGCTAATATTTGGCATCATTCATACGACCAAAGAGGGAAGTGAGAAATTGGATGAAAACTGTTTTGTGTGCTCACTCCTTCCATATGCCTTGAGTGTCTCGAGATTGTTTGTGGCCGAAGAAATGCCACTAAGGAGGGCACATTGCTTAACTCACATTGCACTATGTAAAACAAGGGGGCGGTTCCAGGGTAGCTCAGCTGTTATAAAATGAATGACAAAAGCAGATTCTCCTTATGAAGATAGATTTATCAAGGCAAAAACAAGGGACAACAAAGTAATAAATACATACTATCAGTGCCCTGAGCAGGTGAACTGACTGTGCAAGACCACCCTTCTTAACATGTATGGGCAAATGAGGGAGAGAGGCACCGTTTTGCTGGGACAGACATCAGTTCCACATTACAGGAGAAGTATACACCACTCGAGTTTGGGTAGAAGAGATAATGGGGTGTAGAGCAGAAGCACTTATAGGATTCTCTTGGTATCCTATCAAATCTGCAGAGAGTACCTGGAAGAATGGAACAAATATGCCAGACTGTTAACATGGGTGGACGAAGAAGGGCCGTACACATAACAGGGTTAAATAACCCCTTGCTGTGCTTCAGAAACAATGGCACAGTGCAGATTGGGAAAAATGTGGGATGTAAACGCATCATGGATCTGCCAGGCATGAAAGTAGGCACAGCAGTACTGATGTGCAAGTATTGGGCCTGTGGTTTATGGGCCTATATGCAGCTCCCGCCAATTGGGGTAGCATCTGCTCAATAGTAGTGTTACATTCACAGGAAACGATGGTGCCCCAAAGTGATGTGGTGAAAATAGAAGACTACTGTGATGAATCCAGTGATATTATCACTCCCTCTCTGGGGCAATTCTCTTCCCATATGGCCAGCCGCTACCTGATTCCAACCCTCACGGTGGCTCAGAGGAGGGCCCTCATGAGAGGGAGAGAGCCCCCATCTTTCCATTCAGAGTATAATCCCCACCCTAAATTCACAGAATGTTATGGCTTATTGTGATATTGAACCCGTCCAACCATCTTATACTGACATCAGACACGCAGGATGCTTAAATACCCATCAGCTGTGCGAATGGAAGAAGTCACAGAGTGAAATGTCGCAGAGAGAACCTCGCTGCATGCAAGGCCGGCGGAAGCTGTAAAGCAAGCAAGAGTGATACCCGATGCTGGAAGGCTGCTGGAAATGCTGAGCTAATGAAGCCTAGAAGCCAGAGGTATGCCCTGGTGAGGTCAAGGACAGAGTGCGGCTGCCAGGAGACCCAGGAGACAGGCGAGAAGCAGAAAAGGGGCAGAACGCGGTAACGAGCTGCCGTCAAGCCACAGCAAATGCAGTACAATGCGAAGATTGGCAGAGCATACAAAACAAACCAGTGAGCCCAAAAGGCAAACGCGGGTCACCGGGGCACTTCTAGGTGAATGCCACACACCGTAGGAAAAGCCCTGTGATAAAGAGTGGAAGTAACAAACAAAAAAGTGGAGGGTCATCGACCCAATTGATGAAAAGGACATGGACAAGGCTGTTGCCAAGTTAAGTGTGCAGGTCTGAAACCCATGTACGCTGTGAAAGACAGTGTGAAAAGCCCTGTCAGGAGAGTTGACCAGGCCCTGTACAAGTTTGGGACCCACACCCAAATATATGTGTAGAACATTGGGAAGGCGAGTCTGGAGACTCACACCTGAAAGGAAAAGTCACTTGTTTTAAAGCCCTGGCAGGACAATAATTCAGGCCAAACTGAATGTAAAGTAAATATTGTCAGGTCCTGGTAGGATAGTAAACCAGGCCAAAAATGGAATGTGTAAATATTGTGAAGTCCTGGCAGGAGAACAAACCAGGCCAAAGTGAATGAGAGTCTGGAGACCCACATTTCAAGTGTGTGAAATCTAGGGGAAGGGAAACATACCCCCTGAATGGGATAATCGTAAAATAACTGTGAACTATAAAGAACTATGAACGGCGGACTAAGTCAAGGAGTGAGGAAGAACCCCTGAGTGTGTGATCCTTGTGGAAGAAGATCATACCCTCCCCTCGATTGAAAAGTTATCTTTTGCCAAGGAAAAGAACAATGAAAAACGCTGAAGAGAGGCTGAAACTCGAGGGAAGGGATGACCTTCCCCTGTCATTCTGAGAGCTGTGAAACTGTGGGGAACTTTAATCATTTGTTCATTTGGGCACCTTTTGCAACTTTATGTTGGGACATTAAAGGAGAGTACAGATGGCCGATTAAAATACTTTTTCCCTTTGCACTTTTTCTTAGGTTTAGCTGATAAGGGTCAGGATAAGATTCTGGACACAGGATGGAGAACCCTTCATATTTTTGTACATTCTGACACTGCCATCCTTTAGTTTCGTTGAGGCAGGGAAACACTGCATACTCCTAGGGCAACCCTTCTTTTACTTTAAGAAAAGTTTCTAACAACCACTAAAATTTCTCTGTGCCACCAGTTGATGGCAGTTTCAAGGGTCAACAGCCCTTCAAGTCACTGCTAGGTGAGCTGATCTCAGTATTACGTGCAGTTGAATCACACACAACCAATTCACCAGCTAAAGCCAGGGATATTTTAAAAGGCCCTAAAGGCCTTGAGTAACATCCCTGGACCCCAGCAGGGTCCATTTTGGAAAGGGGCGGGGCCCAACAGCTCTTTAAAGCACTCCCATGGCCTTCCCCCGTCACTGCCCCTGGAGCCAGGTAAGCTATTCGTTAAGGTAAGTGGCCAATCCTGGGAGGGGTGGGTTATTGGGCTTGTTTTTATTACTGTCCAAATCTATTGTATGTGTATGAATGAATAACAATTCATGAATGAGTGTGTATGGTACGTATGATGATCAGTGGGAGAGTAAGTAAATGAATTTGGATCATGTATTATCACAGTATCAGCCACTTAACCATCTAGGTCCCCATTATTGGGACTTATATGTGGAATTACGTTGCATAATTCATGTACTTTGATGTTCCGTGTTCATTTTCTCTTCTTTTATTAATACTCTCTTGATGAGTTCTATGAGAGGATAATTACATAGTTTTTGTATTTAACTTGTATAATGCCCTTGTATCAAATATTAATTAAAATATGCAATTGTTTTAGCTCTTTCAACATTGTTGTCCCTCATCTTTGATGAATTTGATGTCAGTTGAGGACATGTGATGGCACTTCCCGACTCTCCAAGAAAGCAGTCTTTTTGAGTCATAAGCTTTTTCATTGTTGCCAAGGGTTCCACCCTTAACGTGAGCGTATGCTTGTGATTTCAATTTTTCCCTCAACCTCCTGGTGTTTTCCTAGGGTTATTGAAGTAAGCCTGTGGGAATGTTTTAGTGTGGGTTAGTTAGGCCAGGACAGGAGGACGTCCGAGAGACCAGAGGAGGTTAGAGCTAAAGGAGTGTGGAGGCTATTATAAGGAGGGGGTCTGGGGAGTGTTTGTGTGAGAGAGGGAAGAATGTGAGTAGGCAAAGCAGTAGAAGTAGTGGTGGAGATAGTAGTGGTAGTTGGTAGCCAACACAATAGGCAGCGGGAGTAGCGAGTGAAGGAAATAATGAGTAGAGTGGTAGTTGGTAGTAGAAGGGTCAGCAGGACACCATATCCACAAGTGTTTCGGGCAAGTAAAGGAATACCACTAGTAGCGGAGTAGGAACAGTACTAGAGGGAGAGTAGGAAGAGTGACAGTGATTGAGAGATTAGGAGTAGCTATCGGCATTGAGATATACAGAGATTATAATCAGAAGAATTGCAAGAGACGGGGAGGTAGAATGAGAGGAAAGAGGGAAAGGGACAGTTGGAGAGACAGTGATAGTAAGAACAGGAGTATGAAATGAAGAAAGATTGAAGGGTGGATGTTAGGGGTTTTTACAAAAGTACTGTGTGAGACAGCACTTAGGAAAGCCCACCTTGGGTAAACATGGTTATACTACTTAGGTTTAGCCTGAACCACACACGTGTTTGGTAGAATGGCAAACAACCAGGCTTAGTCTAAGAAGGGACGAGGGCTGTAGTGAGGTACAAAGAACTCAGAGAATACACTTAATCCAAGAAGACTCTGATAGACTTAGAAGTTACATAAAAATAGTAATTTATTATATACACCTAAGGCACACGGTTGTAACTTTCACGTCAAGTAAGTACTATAACACAGTAAAACAATAGAACACTTGCAATATTCTTTGTATAGTAAACCATAGTTGTAGTAACTTTAGAATAGGTTTTCAGATACAAATCATATAGTAAAACCATCTGAAACATATATGCAAACTTTTCCAAACTCATAATGTCTGGGGGGAAATTCTCCCGGGGTCGGTTGGGCCGTCCGCGGACCTCCGGGCAGGGAGGCCCCAACTCCTCCCGTGTATCCCAAAAATGATTATGAGGAACACGCAAGAAGCAAGGTGATTCTGCTGTTTATTGAACAAAACGGCAGGGATGGGTCAAGGATCGTACGCGTCCGTCCTGACACTCTCTCTCAATTTGTGGGCCTCGCAGGCCCTTTTTACCTTAGTATGACGCGCTACTTGCATCACCTGGGAAAGTTAGCAAAAAACCTATCGCCACTCTGGATTGGTTCCTCGAGTGGTAGGGTTAGTATAGCACACGTATAGAGAGCGCTGTTAGTGGTTGAGGGTCAGTCAGGTGGTATACTTGGGTTGTCCCTTCTATTAGATACATGAAAATTGTTACATGAAGACCCCTGAGGATTGGCTGGTGTTAATGGCGTCAGTGATAAGTGCCCCATGTTCTGATTGGTCCACTCGCGAGCCCCCCCAGTCTGGGACCATCGTTGTTCCCAGCTCGCGGTGCACCTGTCATTTGCAACAATGTATAACTATGGGTATGTGCAGACAATGGGAGGATTTGTTCATAGGCTGGAGGGCAGACTACTCCCACCGCCGCAGATGTCCATTGAGTCGCTTCATTGTTGCTGCCTGTGTCTCAAAACGTGGGATCCAGGCGCCTCCTTCCTCCTGCGTCTGGCACCCTGTCAGGTTCGGCTTGGTCACGTGAGGAGAGACCGTGGTTGAGGCAGAATTCTGCACATTTAATATTGCATTTTCCACTGTGTGTCTGGCTTGGTTTGCAGGTGTGACCTTGGCTTTGGCTTGTGGCATGCGAGTATGCAACATTGTGCCCTTGACTGTCTGTTCTCGCCGGGCTCATTCTGCAGGGTCAGCAATTGTACTCTTGCTCGTTCAATGTTCATGGGGGCTCTTGCTTGCGGCCTACTTGGGCCTGGTGCATAGGTGGGGATGTTTGATGCACGGCGCTTTAGGTTATGGTATCATTTTGCCTTATCCCCAGTATCGTGTCTTTGTTATATTTCTCATTGCAATGCATGGGTTAGGAGAAGCATCAGCAAGCATTTTAGATGAGTTTGTTGCGCGTCTTGCGTTTCTGCATTTTGAAAAACCTATGTGGAAAATAATAAAGATGCGCGTCAGTGGGTTTGTTTGTCATCTACGTCATAGCACTGAATATGTTCTTCGTGTGGATTGGTGTGGGAGTGTCCAGTGTGCATGTTTGCACGGGTGTGCTGACCGTTGGCTAGGTCGTCATGGCATCTCGAACGATGTGTTTATTTACTGTTGAATGGTTCAGTCGAGTTCATCCATGCTGCAGGTGTCGGCATGGGCAGGGCAGGCTGGTGGGCAGACTGGTGGGCACATCCGTATGTTCCTGTACCAGGGTATTTGGTCATCTGGTAGATAGGCAAACTCCTCTTGTGGCGGGTGTCTTGGCCGCGATCCTCTAGCCCAGGGGCGTGAGGGGATTGGTGGGAGTCTTTTGTTCCATTCTCCCACTTCAGTCCCCCCTCTGGTCGACTTGTCGACCACAAACATATCTTTTTCTTTATCTCCTCTTACTCTCCATATTTTCGTTACTCCTCCCAAGTGTCCATAGTAGTTGACATGGTCTTCAAATGACCAATACATATATACACAGGTTCCTCCAGGTGTGCAGTATACCCATTTCCCTATGTAGCTCCTTGGGTTTCTTGGGTTTTCGAGCTTCACAGATGGTGGGTCCAGGTGGTTGGTGATCTGTTTGCGCAGTTTTTCTCTTTCTTTTATTATTGTGTCCGTGTGCTGGCCATCATCTGCCGGCATCAAGGGGTGCATACCAACCATTTCGATCATTTTGTCTGTAGTGCGTGCCTTCCGGGCCTTCCAAAATCTTATTATGATCAGTGCAGCTCCAGCCAGTATTATGCATCCAACTATAATCTTCAGTCCGTCCGACAGCCAAGATGGCATCCATGACCATAACATTGAAAACCATCTGTCATCCTTCTTCACTCCTTTACTTTCATCCATCATTTTGGAATGCATCTGGGCCAGGTGTGATACTGCTTCTGTCAGTGTACCATTGTCAGCATCGTTAGCAGGAATGAATGTGCAGCATGATTGTCCTATCTTTGCACAAACTCCTCCTTCCATTACTGTAAGGAGATCTAATACATATCTGTTCTGTAGTGCTACCATCCTCACTGCTCGCAGTTCCTCTTTTATTGGGTTGAATCCATTTACTGTAGAATTGTCATCATCAGCTCCCATCGAGTTATCTGGAGCCATTTTGCGTTTGCGTAAGCTTGTAGTCCCGGATGTATTATTGATGAGAAGAACATTGGTGCTCTGCTGAATAGTCTGTGTTCTGGTGGGATTGAAGTGAGTGCTGTTTCCGACCTTCCCCATAGGTAATTTCCTGTCAGGGGTTCTCCTTGTCTCTTCTTTCTATTCAGGACATTGTTGTTGTTGTTGTTTTCGTTCTCTGACCCCTTCTGAGGTTTTACAGATCTCTTCTTCCTCTTGTTTCCTTCATCCATTTTAGGGAGGTTCGCCATGTTCACAGGTTTCTGAGGCACCACTAGTGATGGTACATTAACGTGTACCATTGTGCATATACCATTCCACAGGGGGGGCAGTGTGTGGTATGCCTTGTTTCCGCAGGCCCAGTAATGGTCCATTAATACTGCTGTTCCTGCTCCCCCCTCAGGTAACTCCATCATGCTTGCACAGTTGGTGTTGTATCCCACGTCCACTTCTCCTCTATGTTAGTAGCATATCTTAGGTGCAGACAGCGGCAGTATGCTTATTGGATCTTCATTCTTCTCCATCCACGTCAGCATGGGTACGTACTTGCCCCAAATCGTCCAACATCTGTTATTGTGCTCATCAATAGTTGTAATATTTTCTCTTGTTACCATGTTGCTGGCAATCACTCCTATGTCCCATTTGTTGTCCATGTACACCTTCCCTGTTATTGTTACCAGTGGTCTTCCCCAACATCCTTGTTTACCAGGAACTTCAGTGGCGTACCAGTCACATGGTAGGTATTGTAGTGTTACTTTCTTCGTTTCTCCCTTTTCAGGTCCACTTGTCATGTATCTGAATGCTTCAGCATGCAAATTGCTCTTGTGGTAACTCAAATAAGTCTTGAGGAAGTTGTTTTCGTATGGATATGTGTCTCGCGTTTTCCACACCAGTTTCACCACCGTCCCTTGAAATCTCCCTTTCGTTTGGAACAGTGCCAGGTATATTATACATCGTGCTGTCTTTTCGTCTATTTCCGTGGCAACAAATGTTCGAGAAGCGCTCATGGCGTATGGGATCAATGAGCAGACGTAGCAGCTGTCTTCTGTTGTCTGCTTACCTATTTGGGTCATCTGTTGGTACCACATGTTGTTCGAGACGTGTGCTGAATCTGTTATGTAATTATCAATACCTTTATTATCTGAGTATGTGCTGCGTTTAACTCTATTTCCCTTATGTGGAATCTTGCTAGTACCACCTGACGTAACACCTGTTGCAGCCGTGGGTGGGGGTACATTAGGTTTGGGTACAGCCAAAATATTGATAGCATAACTTTTCTGCCATACAGAGGCAGCCAAAAACCCGGTGATCATCAAAATCCCTATCATTTTTATTACAGAGGCTAGTCTCACCGGCATTTTGCTCTTACCTTGCTGCAGTCCGGCAGCTTATTCTTGCGATGTTAAAGTTGCCCGCCTGAAAATTCTCAATAGGCTTGTTATTAGTGTAAGTTGTTGTTTTCAAGCTCTCCCTATCAAGTAGTCGTTCAGTGCCCAGGCGAAGAGCTGTTCCCACGATCAATCTAAGCGATCTTCTCTTAGGGCAGGCAAGTGTTGGTGAAGATGGGGCATTGATTGTTCTATGGCCAAGATAAATGCTGTGTAGTAGACACGTACCCTCCTTCTTTTTAGGTACTTTGGCCTTTTTATGTGATAGACAAATTGGTGTGATAGGGCTTCAGGGTAGTTATCGTCTGAGGGTAGCAGCTACTCCTGGGCAATGAACTTTGTTAGTTATCTGTTTTCTTAGCAATACAATAATATGCGGTACCTGCATGTGCGAGGAAGAAAAAAGAGAACATTCAAGTGTTTACATGTGGATATGTGCAAGACAATGTCCTTCAATTGGGTGGTTACTGTAGTGGGTAGGAGGCGGGGCGGGGGTTTGGCGTTCAACTGGCGGAAGTCTCTTTACTCCTTGATCGTGTGACCATGGGGTGGGCGGTATGGGAATTACCAGTTTCTATTTCAGTAGTTGTCTCTGGGGAATCTGGGGGGGGTGGCAGGGTATGGAGACACTGTGGTAGAAGTCTCTTCCTCCGTGGGTGACGCTGTTGCTGTTCTTCCAATGGCCCTGTCGGTGACGCTAGGGCGGGTCTGGAGTTTGCAGATCTTTACGTCGTGTAGGTGATTCCAAGCACGTTTATCCTGCAACTTTACTGCTCTTGTAGATACCTCCTCTACAAGGTGGGGTCCAGTGAAGCGTGGGCGTTAATGCTCTTGATGTTGGCGTTAGAGGAAGGCGCATTTGACGTCCAGTCACCACCTCGTGAGGAGTAAGGTGGTGGTCAGAGCCTGGTCTATTCCTCAGCTCAAATAGAGCTAACGGAAGGCAGTACAACCAACTCTTCTTTGTTGTTTGCTGTATCTTTGCAATTGCCTCCTTCAGTAGGCCATTCAGGCGTTCGCATATACCGTTGGCCTGCGGGTGATATGCACATGCAAATTTATGCTTGATGTTCAGTAAGGATGTGATGTGCTGGAACATTTCATTAGCGAAATGCGGGCCATTATCCGACCGCAGTACCTCGCACACTCCCCACCTGGGGAAAACCTCCCTCTGTAGGAATTTGGCTGCTCTAAATGCATCTGGATGTGAGCAGGGTCCTGCCTCAATACACCTGGAGAATGGGCATACTACTACAATCATATACCTATTTCCTTGACATACGTTGATCATATCAACGTAGTCAATATGGGCGTGCAGGAAGGGTCCCTCTGGCCAGGGTATGGTACCTTTTATCACTTTGAGCGTGTGACCGGCCGTAAACTGTTGACATGTGAGACAATTGCTGATAAAATTTGTCACATGGGAATTTAACTCGGGACAGAACCAATCTTCCCTAATTTGTGCTGCAATAACTTCCTTGCCTGTGTGGGCTGGGTGGTGGAGTTGGCTCAGGGCGGTGTTCAATAATTCCAGTGGCATTTCCATCTTTCCAGTGTTACCCTGACGCCATAGTGCATCAGTTGGCGACATTGTACATCCTCTTTTTACCCATATTTCTTTTTCTGCCATTGGTGCAGCCGCTTGTAACTCCATTATCTGTGTGGCTGGGAGATGAGTGTACCCTTCTCTTACCAACATCTCTTTAGCTATCCCCCTCCCTCTCCCTCTCTCTGACTCTGGGGGGTTCCATATCTCACCAAAATATGCAGCATACTTCGCATGTGTGTCTGCTGCTGCATTTCCTTTTGAGATGTGATCTTCTCCATTAGTGTGTGCGGTACATTTGACCAAAGCTAATTCTTGGGGGCCATTTATTACTTCAATTAATTCAGCTAATAAGAGAGCATGTTGCACTGGGGTGCCGTCAGCTCTCCTAAACCCCCTTCTCCTCCATTTGGACAATCCTGAGTGGACAGTAGACGTGACATATGCGCTGTCTGAATATATAGTCACTCTTTTGTCAAAGCTTTCCTTCAACGCCAAGATCAGTGCAACCAATTCTGCTGCTTGAGCAGAGTAATGTTGTGGTAATTGTACGCATTTCACCGCCACACATACCAATTCCTCTGTCATTTTTACCACTGCTGCCCCAGTTCTCCTTATCCCATGACTTTGGTCTATTGTAGATGACCCGTCAATGAACAAGATTTCTCCTCCATTCAGCGCATCCTCTTCAACTTTTCTAGTGCATGAGTACATTTTGGTAGTCTGCGTACAATCATGTGCATAGTCGCCTTCCTCAATGACTTCTGCTATAAACCTTGCAGGATTAACTGTGCTGCATCTAACAATTGATAATTCTGGTCTAGATAAGATGATCTCATAACCTGACGCCCTCTGCGTGGTTAGTGTGGACTTAGGCTTGTTCAATATTGCAACTAGTGCATGTTCCACAAATAGTGTGGTTGGGCATCCCATTGTAATTGATGATGCTTTCTCTACCGCGAAGGCAGCTGCAGCGAGACCTTGTTCGCAAGGGAAATGTCCTAACATTACAGGATCCAAGTGACCGCTGTAAAATGCTACTGGTTTGTAACCCATGCTTGTTTTTTGAGCCAACACTGCTTTCATTACTGCTGAGTCGCAATGTGAAAATATAAAGAATTGTCGTTCATAATCTGGGGTGGCCAGTACCGGAGCAGTTGATATTGCATCTTTCAGTTCATCAAAGGCCTCTTTCATTTCCATTGTCCACCCCAATTTTTTCTCCCCTTTGTTAGCTTCTCCTAATGCCTCAAGTAGGGGTCCTATGTATGAGCTGTAATCAAACACCCATGCTCTACAGTAGTTGCACAGTCCCAGGAACTGCTGCAGTTCCCTCACTGTTTGTGGCAACGGTGTTTTAGATATGGCCTGTGCTCTTTGTGGTGCAATCTTTCTTCCGTATTGAGATATGAGCTGACCAATGTATAGTACCTGTTCCTGACAGTACTGTAACTTTTCTTTGTCTACTTTGTAACCCTTTTCAGCCAATATTGTCAGCATCTTCAATGAGTCCTCTCTGCATTTGTTTTCGCTTGTGCTGCAAATTATTATGTCATCAACATACTGCAACACTGTGCTTTCCAATTCATTGTTTCCCAAGTCCATCTGTATTACTCTGTTGAAAATTGAGGGTGACTCGCAGTACCCTTGTGGCAATCTGGTGTGTTTCCATTTTGTGTTTCTGTACGTGAAGCTTGTTAGATCTTGTGAGTCTGGATGGAGGGGTATTGAGAAAAAGGCATTTTTGAGGTCAATCACTGTAAATCGTGATGCCTCTGCTGGAATGCCACACAATATTGTGGCCGGGTTTGCTGCTATGGGGTACTCTGCTTCCACTATGTTGTTCAAGGGCCTGAGGTCCTGGATGAAACGCCAAGACCCTCCTTTAGCTTTGCGCACTGGGTATACGGCTGTGTTACATGGTGATTCTGATGGTACCAATATGCCATTATTTATAAGGGCCGTGATTGTTTCATATATGTCCTCATCTGCCTCTTTTGATAGTGGGTATTGCTTCATTCTAGGGAGTATTGCACCTTTTTTCAATTTTATTCTTACTCCCCCTATACTCTTTATGCACCCCACGTCATAGGGACTAGTAGTCCATAATGATGTTGGAACTTTTGCCATATCCTCCTCAAAGAAGGGAACTGGGGTGGATGGGGGTGTTTCAAGTGCCATTGCAATTTTCTGTGCCACTTGTTTGTATGTCACTCTTAGCCATATTTCTACACTCATCATAAATACCATTTCACCTTCTTCCTTTTCTTCTGAAAAGAGCTCCTTGTCTGACACCTGGGTGAGCCTGCATCCCTCTGCTAGGGTCATCACTGCCCTCCATGCTCTTCTTTCTCTGTCTTGGGCATGTACTGCGATATAATCAGCAGTTGCTATAATGCTCTCCATGCTCACTGAAATCACCTTTCCTTCTGGTTCATTGGCTGGTGTTTCTGGTCTAAACAAATAGGCTGTTGGCCTCCTCCAGATCTTTCCTTCTATTCCTGGCATCCATGCGAATGCCATGTCTGTTCCGTACTGGAACAGTTCACCATCTACTGGCTCAGCCCTAATCACTGTCTGTCCACAGTATGCTTGCATAATTTGTCGTGCAGTGAGCATGTTTATTCCTGGAGAGGAGCAAATAATGCCGTCCTCCGTAAAGGAGATCGTCATATTCAACCTGCTCATTATGTCTCTCCCGATTATGTTTACTGGTGAGGCCCTAGAATATAAAAGCGGGACGGACATGTCATAATCCCCTATTGATAAGGGAATGTTATCAGTAAAGGGAACCAACCCCTTAGCCCCAGAGAATCCTTGGGTGTTCATGGCCTCACCTGACATCTTAAATTTCCCTTCCCTTATGCAAGACCGGGTCGCCCCGGTGTCAACAAGGAATGATAATTTTTTGTCACCTATCGTTACCTCTATGCATGGTTCCTCCGCACTATTAGGTGTTACCGACAGGATGGGACACACCAAGGCCGTCTGTGGGCTGTCCTATTGTGGGTATAATGATTGACCACTTCCTGTGTAAGGGTTGTGTCCCAGGACCGTCACCCTTCCCAGTTGTGTTTGCTGTAGTTGTGTATTGGTAGAGGTTATTTTATGGTCTTGAATTTGGGCAGGTTGCTGTACTTGCTGCACTTGATGATGTTGTGTTATCGCTACCTGTTGTTGTGGTAGTGGATATGTCTGTGGCTGTTGTTGCTGCACATTTCCCTGTTGCAGTGCCTGCTGTTGTTGGGTGTCCTGCTGTTCCCTTGTAGGCCCTTGTTGTCCCTGTTCTCCCCATGATGGTGTGCTTGGTCTCATTCTACATGTGCGTGACATGTGCCCTAGTAATCCACAAATCCAACATACCGGTGGTTCCCTGTTCTGCCATGGAAAGCTCCCTGAATTGTCCTGATATACTGGTTGCCCGGTGGGGTAGAAATTTCTGAATCCTCCCCCTTGCTGTTGTGTGTTATAACCGTATCCCCTCCCCCTCATCATTCCTCCCCTTCCCCTGTTGTAATTATAATATCCAGCTCCTGGCGTTGAGTATCCTCCTCCCATGTTAGTTGTGTATGGTTGGGGTGGTGGCAGCTGTTGTGTTACAATCTGTGATGATTGTATTTGGGAGGGATCTTGTGCAGCCACTACTTGTGTGGGGTTTTGAGTCATTGTTGTAGGTGTAGTTATTAGTGCACCTTCCATCGTGTATTTAGTAAGTTTTTTCTGTACCAATTTAGCCTCTTCCGCTTTTCTATCCTCTTCCTTTTGTTTCATCTTTTCGTGCCATGTCCTACAATGATGTACTATCGTCAGTTGTATTTCTGGCCATGCTTTTGCTTCCATCCCCACTATCTTCTTCAGTTGTTTCTGAACTGCTTCTGGGAGTCCTTGTATTAGTATATGATAGAATACTGCTGGTGTTTTGTCCCATTGTTCTCTAGTTTTCATACGCCACTTCTCTTCAATTTCCTGGATATAATCAACAGGATCTTCGTTCTCACGCATCTTGCATGAGGTAATTGCTCCTATGTCTGATGTGTCTGGGTACTGTACCCTCAGCGCTTGCCATAATGCATGTCTGCAGTTTGCGAATGGTGCCCCATCGTGTGATGTGTTTGTTATTGTGACCCCGGGGAAGCCTGCTCTTTTCCAGATGTCATCTGCTGCATCCCCCAATATTGATATTAGAAGGCCCTTTACATCCCCCACTGCCAGTTTCTGTCCTGCGGTGTGTTTTTCCATTTCATATATCCATTTTCCCGCACCTCCACTTAATGATGGGAGCCTGCACTTTATATTTTCCTTGTCTGCATGCTTCCAAGGGACGTATTGTGGTCTAACCCCTCCCCTCTCCAGAAGTGGCATTAAGTTGTGTCCTGTTTGACCCCCTGGGTTCCACAAAATCGAGTCCGTGCACCCCTCCTCTTCTTCCGTGTCTTCTACATCGTCAATTGCGTCCATATTTCCCCTGCTCGTAACTGTTTCTCCTCCATCTCTTCCCCTTCTTTTATCATTTCTTTCATTTAATGTGGGTGTGTGTATTCGGTCTCCCTGCCTGCGTCCAGGGAGGTCTCTAAGCCTGCCTGCATAGGGTGTCAGTTCGTGGGGGAAGGGTGCGAGTTTAGGTGGGTATGTTGCTCGTAATGAGTGTGGGGTGGTGGAGCATGTTGGACGGGATGATGAGAGTGTAGCTGCACGTGTCTGCCTTCCCGCCATTCCTTGCTCTTCCCCCTCACTTCCTTCCAGTTCTTCCTTTCTCCTGCAGGCCCATGGTGATTCTCTATTTGTCCGGGTGATGTATAATTTATCTAGGCTTTCCCTTTCACTATTTCGTCCTTCCTTCTCCATTCCTTCTTCCTCATTACAAAAGTCATCCAGGAATGGCAACCCCCAATCTGTCTTTTTCCCCCTAATCGTTACTGTTTTTAAGTCTATTATATCCGTTCCTCCCGTTTCTTCTTTACCAATTGCTCCCCTTTGTGCTAATGTTGTTGCTACTTCTGTGTCTCTGTGTACATACCTCCTTACTTCACTCTCTCCTCTCCTATCTTCTCTTTCCCCTTCATTTTTCTCTGCTATTTCTCTACCAATTTCCTCTCTTTTCTTTTTCAATTCCTCCATTACTTCACTACTCATCTTTTCCAATATCCTTTCGTCTTCTCTCTTCCTTTCCCATCTCGCTCTTTCCCGCTCCAATATACCCTCTATCATCCTCCCTTCTTCGTATTTCCTTGTCGTTTCTGATAGTAATCTCCTCTTCCATATTTCCATTTCTTTCTCTTCTTCCTCTCTTTTCTTGTCACGCAGTGCTGCTCTTGATACCCTTTCTGCTACTGCCTTTACCCTTTCGGCTTCTCTCTTTTGCTCCTCAGTTCGTTCCCTCATTTTTTCCAACTCATTCTTACTTTCTTTCCTTTCCCGTGCTCTCTCTCGAGCTGCTTGATCAGTGTATTCTGCTCATCTCTTAATTCTGCTAATCGTTCCTCCAAAATCTCTTCCTCCTTTATTTTCCCCTCTTCCCCTTTCATTTCACTCTTTCTGGTATTATCCTCGTCCATTTTCCTTACTACCTCCTTCTCTTCTCCTGTTAATGAACCTCGTAATTTTAATAATACCTGCGCAGCTACCCACTCATCATGTCCTATTCCCGGGATCTGTTCTTCTCCAGTTATCCCCTCCCCTGCGGACATCTTCGTATGGGCTGGTCCCGTCGTACTAGTCCGCTCCCCTCCTGTGTGGCCACCTGTAGCTGTATATGGTGGCGGGCTGTATGCCGGGTTCGAGTACCCCTCAGCCGCCCTTAATTGTTCTCTTACTATTTCTCCTAGTTCTCTTAAAGGATATAACCCCCCTTCCTCCTTTTTCACTACCTTCGCTAGGGACATATCGTCGCTCTGTTCCTTTTTTATTTCCTTTTCGTTGAGGTTGTTACTTTTTTCTCCTCCCTCTTGTCCATTCCCCGTGTTCTGTGTGCCTTCACTCTCTTTTTCCCCATTCTCTCCTTCCTCCTTAATCTTCTTCTCTTCCGTTGTTTCCCCCATAGTGAACCTCCCGTTTGGTCCTGGTCGGGACCCTTGGAACATCCTCCATAAGTTAAACACCTCCACGTGGTGTGTCAATTTCTTCCCCTTGTATGTGTTATGCAGATGGGTTAATAGTGAATGTTGGGTATATGGATCGAAACTGCCATTAGGCGGCCATGGTGTCGTCATTTTGTTGTCCGTCCCCTGTGTCCATTCTATGCTGTATTTGATCAGTTTCTCCCTATGGGGTGACAGTGTTTTACATATATGCTGTAGCGGGGTAGTGAGGGTGCTCCCCCATCCTCCCGATCCTGTCCCGTATGACATAGTAGCACTTCACTTGTTATCCTACCCCTATTTGGTAGAGGTTATCTTGTTAACAGTGTACGCTATACAATCTTAGATCTTTACCTGGCCCCGTAATTTTGGGGACTTTCGATTGTCCGCTAAGGAAAAATAGTAAAATATAGCATTTGTATATTCTTTTCTTCCTTTACCGAACACTTTTACGGCCCCCTACGGCCGAGGCGCACATAGCCCCCTGCGGCTGCGTGCCCCGTGTGACGTTCTTATACAGCCATCCCACTTTCTTTTACCCCTCCTCCTCTTTCTTCACTTGTCGCGGCCGGCGTTCTCCGTGCACGGCCACGTCCCCCTTTTCACCTTGCCCCGATCTACTCGTTACCGTTTATCTCCGTCTCCACTCCCTTACCATTATTCTCTTCCCCACCACTCTCCGAAAGATGCCTTGTGTTCGAGATATCCTATGAAAGCCCTGCTGGTGACGTCACCGATCTCCTCCAAAACTACTGGTAAGTTCTTTACATGTTTTTAAAAGTTCAAAATACGCTTGCAATCTACCCCCGTTAATCCACATCTGTCTTCCTGTCACGCCTGGAACAAGGTAATCAACAGTATAATCGGGTTGCGCACGCTGCGTTGCCTCGCGTGTGATACGCCCCTCGACAGGAGGGCTGTCATGATCACTGCTTCCAAGGAGCCAGGACCAGCCCAACGTCCTTGGAAGCAGGCCCCCAACCCTAATCCTAGGCACCAGACGGTCCCCACGGGGACCTTTTGGACCTTGTCCTGGCGCCGGTGGCCCAGGCTCCTCAGAATCATCGGTCCCGGCACTGGAAGCGCCGGGCTCATAATATGTGTGCAGATGCTTGGATGGACTTAACTGCAGCAGACCATGCTGCTTACTTACCAGCCTCTTAGAAGTCCTCTGTGAACAGGAACTACTTTCTTACCTGGGTGGGGAAAGCTCCACTCCCTGGATTCAGCACTGGAAAGCTTCTGGAACTGGAACTCTTTTCTTACCTAGGCGGGGCGGTGGAGGAAGACGCCTCATCACTCCAAGGCTATTTAAACCACACCCGATAGACGAAACGTGCTTCGCGTTATTCTGCATCTGCAGCAGAACGCTCACCGTGTCTGTTCCAGCCTTTCTTCTTACGATCCCGAATCTGCAAGAATCATACTCACCATTCCTGCATCCTGAATCTGCAAGAAGCATACTCACCATTCCTGCATCCAGTCGACAGCAGCACCTGCAGAGACAAGAAACAGCAGGTTAGCAAGGCAGCCTAAACTCGCAGTGCTACTCACCTGATCCACCGGCTGCGGTCATTTTCGGCACGCTGCACCTCCGCCTGCGAAGACAAAAGCATTGTCACTACTTACCGGCACTCCGTGAATTCTGGATTTCTTCACACTGCATCGCCGCCTGCGGAGATAAAAGCATTGTATCTACTTACGGACATTCCGCGGACTCCGGCGCTGCAAACCAACTTCTGAAAGACAAAAGAAGAGACATTAGACAGGTATTTACTTACGCCCATCGCGCTCTTCGCAATAGAACGCCTGCTCTTCAGCACGAACTACGCTGCAAGGAAAAGACAGTTAGAGCGCTTGCATTTACTCACGCATTTCCAGGCGCTTCACTCCATCTTCCTCAAGAGTCCTGCAAGACAAAAGGGAGAAAAGCATTATACGAAGTCCTGTTCAATGTTAACGTGCCTTGCACCTAAATACTATAAAGACTAAAAGGTGTCTGGAAACTCACCGCTCGTGCAGTTAACGACGGTAACGGTCTTCTGAGTCCAAGAGGCCTATGTTTCACCAGTGAAGGAACTGGCAACAGCGCCCTGCACCAGACGCAGATGGAGAGCCCAGCATTCACCTATCTAAGGTGAGCATGTTGACCTGGGGGCTCTACGGAGAGGGAGAGAGAGGAAGAGGGACATTGAACAACCCAGACCATTAACCCCCATATTCTTTCACCTGCAGAAACCTCACCCTACGAGTTCGACACACAGTGCGAAGAGGTTCGACACCAGAAGCCCATCGGGTTCTGCACATCACCTTTCGAGTCACAGACACCTTCCTGCCAAGATCAGCGCCTCCGTGGGAATCAGGTGAGCATTACAAGGGCTTAACCAGCCAATTATCTTCCGTATTAGGCAACCAGCTAGCTACCGCCTACAGGGAAACGTCATCTATCTATCTATCGAGTTTCCTGCTCGATCAATAGGGATCCTCATCTACTCATTGATCATTAATCACCAAGTTGTAGGAAACCGCGCACACACACACCCTTACACGTGGTCGCGACCTAGACCAATCAGTGTCTGCGAGCAGCCGCACGTGATGTTTTCGTGCTCCACCCCCTCCTCTTCCGTAACGTAGCGGACTGCTCTCGCACTTGTCCAGCTACCATTCACTTCACCGTCAACACTAATTTATCAAACCTTCGCCGCGCACCTGTGTAACACCTCCCGCCTCCCGTATTCTATTCCTCCCCCCTCCCTCACAATTTCACATTGCTTGTTGGGCGTGGCATACTCACCAAGTTCTCTTGATGCGGGGCCGCTCGACTGCGTGCACCCCTCCAAGCGGCTCGCCACCTCCCCTCGTCTGGACCACGTCTGGACATTCGCCAACCGCGGGATACTTCTCAACTGGCTCCCGAAGGCCAATATCCGGATTGCGCTGTCCGGTCTTCTCGCAGTTCCGCGATGGTCCTGTAGTCCTCAAATGGGGGCAGCGGCAGAGGGGGCCGCGCCGCCGGGCCTCCTCGCAACGAGGGCACTCGGAAAAATAAAATAAAACCAGATCTTAAACACATCTCAGCAGTGCCTCCAACTTGTCGGGGGGAAATTCTCCCGGGGTCGGCTGGGCCGTCCGCGGACCTCCGGGCAGGGAGGCCCCAACTCCTCCCTTGTATCCCAAAAATGAGTATGAGGCACACGCAAGAAGCAAGGTGATTCTGCTGTTTATTGAACAAAACGGCAGGGATGGGTCAAGGATCGTACGCGTCCGTCCTGACAGTCTCTCTCAATTCGTGGGGCTCGCAGGCCCTTTTTACCTTAGTAGGACGCACTACTTGCGTCACCTGGGAAAGTTAGCAAAAAACCTATCGCCACTCTGGATTGGTTCCTCGAGTGGTAGGGTTAGTATAGCATACGTATAGAGAGCGCTGTTAGTGGTTGAGGGTCAGTCAGGTGGTACACTTGGGTTGTCCCTTCTATTAGATACATGAAAATTGTTACATGAAGACCCCTGAGGATTGGCTAGTATTAATGGCATCAGTGATAAGTGTCCCATGTTCTGATTGGTCCACTCGCGAGCCCCCCCAGTCTGGGACCATCGTTGTTCCCAGCTCGCGGTGCACCTGTCATTTGCAACAATGTATAACTATGGGTATGTGCAGACAATGCAAGGATTTGTTCATATGCTGGAGGGCAGACTACTCCCACCGCCGCAGATGTCCATTGAGTCGCTTCATTGTTGCTGCCTGTGTCTCAAAACGTGGGATCCAGGCGCCTCCTTCCTCCTGCGTCTGGCACCCTGTCAGGTTCGGCTTGGTCACGTGAGGAGAGACCGTGGTTGAGGCAGAATTCTGCACATTTAATATTGCATTTTCCACTGTGTGTCTGGCTTAGTTTGCAGGTGTGACCTTGGCTTCGGCTTGTGGCATGCGAGTTTGCAACATTGTGCCCTTGACTGTCTGTTTTCGCCGGGCTCATTCTGCAGGGTCAACAATTGTACTCTTGCTCGTTCAATGTTCATGGGGGCTCTTGCTTGCGGCCTACTTGGGCCTGGTGCATAGGTGGGGATGTTTGATGCACGGCGCTTTAGGTTATGGTATCATTTTGCCTTATCCCCAGTATCATGTCTTCGTTATATTTCTCATTGCAAAGCATGGGTTAGGAGAAGCGTCAGCAAGCATTTTAGATGAGTTTGTTGCGCGTCTTGCGTTTCTGCATTTTGAAAAACCTATGTGGAAAATAATAAAGATGCGCGTCAGTGGGTGTGTCCGTCACCTACGTCATAGCACTGAATATGTTCTTCGTGTGGATTGGTGTGGGAGTGTTAAGTGTGCATGTTTGCACGGGTGTGCTGACCGTTGGCTAGGTCGTCATGGCATCTCGAACGATGTGTTTATTTACTGTTGAATGGTTCAGTCGAGTTCATCCATGCTGCAGGTGTCAGCATGGGCAGGGCAGGCTGGTGGGCAGGCTGGTGGGCACATCCGTATGTTCCTGTACCATGGTATTTGGTTGTCTGGTAGATAGGCAAACTCCTCTCGTGGCGGGTGTCTGGGCCGCGATCCTCTAGGCCAGGGGCGTGAGGGGATTGGTGGGAGTCTTTTGTTCCATTCTCCCACTTCAATAACATTTAGTAACTTTGTTCCAGCCTGTTTAAAATAGTCCAACCTTATCTTATGAGAGTCTCACAATGTTCAGAGAGGACACTAGGCCACCAGTGTCCAGGGGTTGGGCAGAAAAGGCAGGAAAGGAGAGGGTAAGGTTCAGAGTGGCAGAGTCCAACAGGATCTCTTCTTGGTTTTGCAGTTAAGTAAAAGCTAGGTTTCCCAAGCCAAGGAAATCATGGTGTTTCCTTGAAGGGTTGCCCCAAGGACCAATGTCCTAAGGCAGGATTAGAGTACAACGGATTGTCCGCCCCAATGTAACTCGATGGAGACCTGGAGGGGTGCATGATACAAGTTATCTGCAGCCCCCAGGATCCCAGGATCAAGCACGCAGACTCCAAGTAAGTTTTACCAGGAGCTGGACAGTACCTTCAAGTGAAGAAACAGTTGCTGCAGGAGGGTCCCAGCGATGAGGCGACTGCAGGCCTGGTTGCAAGTTTCTCATCTTTGCAACAGAAGAAAGGGACTTCGGTTTATCTGGCGTTAGCGCTCACGCAGACAGATGCCCAGCAAAGAATCTTCGCAGTTCTGGCTTGTTGGAAGCCTTTTTCAGGCTTTGGTGAAGGACTGTTGTTGTGGCAGTAGACTCTTCTGTTTCTCACCTCTGGTGAGGGGACTTTGAGGAGCTGGCTTGAGTCACTGCAGGCTTAGGAGGATACCCACAAAGTTCCAGGTGAAAACATGCTTCAGGCGACAATGCAGTGCAAGTCCCCAGGTATTGCTGAATTGCAGCCTGTGGAGGTCGGAGTTCTTTCAGGGATGGCGCAAATTGTAGTTCATCTTGGGACTGGTTAGGCCTACCAATCCAAGGGAGGAAGTTGTGTTCGGATATTCCATGTCGCTTAAAAGTTGAAGTCAGGACAGCAGCGGTTACTCAACAGGCTCTGGCAGTAGCTAGAAGTTGCTGGTGGCGTCCTTTTCTGTTCTTCTTTGGAATCTTCAGTTTCAGTGGTGGACTCTGAGTTTCAGATCCAAGACCTCAGAATGTACTCAGGAACACAGACTGAGCCCACCAATCATGACCCATGCACCTTTCAAACTTGGAGGGGTGGCTGGCCAATGGGGACAGACATCCTACCATTATGAACTGGTTTCAGTCAGGCACACTGTAGGACAAAAGGACAGGGGAGTTTCGGTCACCTCCCCTATTTTCTGTCCTGTTAGTCACTCAGAGAAGCTTTGCGGTCTTAACTTGCGAAGCCTGGAGAAGACAAAGGGACCAGATAATCCTCCCCCACCCAGAAAGGTAGAAGACAAGGACAAGTCATCATGTTCAGGGCTCAAAAAAGTACAGCCACCCTTTTGGGTAAATGGTGTCCCTTGTGTCCCCTACCGCAGCTGTGAAGACGGTCTTTGACAAAAGTCCACAAAAAGTTAAGCAAAAAGGTACACTGCCAAAAGCCTGAACAGAGAGCTTGTCATAGTAACCTAAAAGTTACTGGAGAGTCCAGGAAAGGGAGACATTTGATCCCCTCAGCACTCCACAAAGTGGGATGTGCTGATATCGCAAAAGTAAATACAGGTAGGATAAAAGATATCCCCCTGACTTGGTAACTGTGAGTTAACCAGGGGAAAATAAACAAGTGGAAGCTCTAGGAGCTCCCAGCAACTCTGCACAGAAAGTGCTGTGTGCTGCTTTTAGTAAATATCGACGCCAGAAAAGTGGAAGGAAAGCATGACTCCAAAATGAAATACCAAAAAGAGGTAAACAGGGTTCCCAAAAAACAGAGTAAAAGAATGAGTGTGGAAAAAGGTTCCCACTCACTAAGGAGAACTAGTTAAAAATCGAGTGGTCCGCCAAAAAGTGCTGGGGGACTCACAGGTGTAGAGAATTTCAAACAAACAGGGAAATCTACTCTTACAGTGGAGGTGGAAAGACAGATTGAGAGATTGGAGGGACAGTGACGTGGCCCCGGAGAACATTACCGTTAGGCGAGACAAGAAAAATTAGGGAAGACAGAGGAAGGACAAGACAAACAATCTTACTAGGCCTTGTGTCAATCAGATTGTGCAAGTGCGAGAACGAGAAGTGCAAGGGGAAAGGGAGGGGGTCGGGGGAGTCCAAGGGAGAGGGGGGGGGAACAGGGCAGCAATGCTCTGAGTAAGTTCAACACAGTTCTGGGTAGTGCAAGGAGAACAGGGGACTTTAAGGTTACACCCTTAAGTGCGTGGTAGACCCAGAGGCAGTGCAAGGGTGACTGACCAAGACATAACCTGGTACCCAGTGAGACTCAATCTGAGGTTAGCCAAGTAACCAGTCAGTACAGAAGACAGGTAGGTCCGGTAGATCCGCAGGGGAGGGAGAGAGAGAAAGCGGAGGAGAAGAGGAAAGTTTTGAGCTGCTTCCGGAACTTCAGGTGGTCTAGCTCAAATTTGAGTGGGGCAGGGAGGCCATTCCAGAGGGAGGCACCTGCATAGGAGACAGATCTACCCCCACTCTCTGCATGGAGAGTAGTTGAGCGAAGGGCTCGAGAAGGAAGGTATTTTGGAAGGGAGCATTGGATGTAGTGTGGCCCTGCATCCAGTGAGCCTTGTGGACAATGAAAAGGGTCTTCAACTTGATCCTTGCAGCCACCGGGAGACAGTGGAGAGATTTCAGGGCTTGAGAGATACGGTCCCTGGGCTTGAGGCCAAGGATAAGCCTGGCTGTCCTGTTCTGGATTAGTTGCAGAGGGCGGAGAGTAGAGGAAGTCAGATTGAGAAAGAGGCTGTTGCACTAGTCCAGCCTAGAAAGAACCATGGCTCTGGAGGCAGTAAGAAAGGGAATAGTCCCGTTGAGGAGGTGCAGCTGTAGTGGGACTTCTTGGTGATGTCCGAGATGTGAGGAGAGAAAGATAGTGGAGTCGAAGATGACACCAATGTTTTTTGCCTCGTAGGAAGGCGAAGGAAGAGGGCCCAAGGCGGGTGGCCAGAGTGACAGAGGGAAAGCAGGTGCAGGGGTCCCAATGAGAAAGATTTCCTTCTTACGGGCATTAAGGCAGAGATCATTGGAGGTGCACCAATCCTGACTTGCGGATAGTCAGGAATGAGCCAGAGAGGTGAGGAGGTTTAAGGGAGCCTGAAGGCAAGCAGAGTGTCATCCGCATAACACTGAAAGTTAGAGGAAAAGGTAGATATCAGGTGGGCCCCCCTGCTGTTTTCAGTTTATATCAGTCTGGAAGATTGATGCCTTGAGAATTTAGCTGACAAATATCGGGGGGCTCTGTTAGCCAGACATTTGTGTGTAATGACAGATGTGCAAAGTTTAATTCTGTCACGTACTGGTAACCAGTGAGAGTTGCATCTGGCAGTTGAGATGTGGCTGGAACGTGGTATGTTCAAGGCACAGCGAAGGTCGTCGTTCTGGGGAATTTGTAATCTATTCAGGTTATGCTAGGTGGGGCCTAGGAATAGGGTGTTACAATAATCCAGTTTTGACTAGTTCAAAGCCCTGGCTAATGTGGGGCAACTGTTTGTGGACAGAAAAGTTTGCAGGCGTTGATTAGTTTATTAGTATATGCGGTGGTGGAGGCTGTGGAGGACATGTCGTGCGGAGAGGAGTAGAAGGTGTATTCTCTGGATAGGGGATGTGTGGTGTGCCACGCATCCCTTAGTTCGAGCGTTTGCATAAGGGAAAGCAGTTGTTGAGCGGCCCTGGTCTGGGGGCGGGGGGCAGTGTCCGTCCAGAGTGTGATCAAGGATAAGATTCATCACCCCCCACCCCCATATCAGTGGTAACCCATAGTAGCCGGAGAAAGTGTCCTGCAGGCAGTCAAAGAATTCTGGGGAGTCGGTATTGGGGAAATAAGTGTGTTACGCTTACCTCTGGTGCTCTACAGGAGTGCCTGGTCCGGAATTGCCAGATGTGCGGTTCTTGATAATGGGTGGTAATACCAAAACCACTCCCTTCCCACTGTCCTGCTGAAGGGCTAACTGCCCAGAGGACGGTAAGGTTGGGGAGTGATTTGGAGGCCCTTGGTGTGGTAATTCTGGTGCTGGACTCTCGGGGTGTATCTGTTGGTGAATAAACAAGAGGTGTGAGTTGCAGTGCCTGGTGTCTCCTTGTGCCTTCCTCCCAACACCACCACTGCCCCTAGATCTACTGGCTGGCTGGCTGGCAAAAAGGGGGTGAGCTTACCTTGTACACAATCTTAAAGCAGGATTTGCTGTAATGGCATCTGTCCTCCAGTCACTTCACTGGAGTGGTGGCCCAGTCCTGCTGCAGCACACTTGAAGCTGACAGGTAAGTGATCCTGCTTGGCGCGTTTGCAATGCAATGTTCATTTGTGTTGTTGCAATATGGTTGTCCTTAAATTGCAGCGCAGTAGTGCATGTTGTTAATATATTCCTTGAAGTGCTTGAGATGCTCCTTTGTCGAGCGTGTCTAATGTGCCCTTGTCCTTTTTCTTTACATGGTTCCTGCCCTATGATGCTCCAGCTGATTGCTGGTGCGATCTCTGACGCGGTAGAAGTTGGAGAATGAGGTCGGATTATGCCGGAGGCAAGCGGGTGGAATGAGGAGGAGTGCGGGGAGTGCTTAACTCACTGTAAAATGTGTTGTTTTCTTGCCTCTTAGGTGCCGCATAGTGCGATGTCTTCGGCAACGGAGAAACAGAACCTTCAATGGAGGGTCCGAAAAGACACGTGGGGAGTATTTGCAGAGTCGGGTTCCGATCAGGTAAACAGAAGAGCTGCCACTTGGCACGTGGAGACTTGAAATGCAGAGCAAGCGTTACACTGCTGTTCTCTACAGCCGGAAAAAATGCTAAGCACTGGTTTTGGCCCAGGGCGGGGCTTATATAGCTCTGAACTGCACCCAGCACCACTAGACCACCATGGATGCTTTTGAATGGATCTGCCAGGAGCCATCTTAGTTCTCACATGGCATCCAACTTTGGGGGCCATTTTGAAGGTGGCAATTCCAGTAGTGTGCTGCAACCCGCACCAAGAAGCCATTCCTAAGGCCCAGGTTTTCCCTACACTGTGGAGTCTGCTAGTGATCATGACAAAGTGTTTATCAGAATGAGTTCGAGACCTTCCAGGACACCTTGAATAATCAAAAAACTCCCATCTGGATCCATATATGTGTGTTTCATTGGAAACTTCAAGGATTTGTGAATAATCACCATGACTCCCCTTGATTGAGTAGAGAATGAGGTACAATATCTAGTTCCCCCCAAGGCGGTGGCTACGTGGCGGCAGGTGGGTTCTTTGGCATGCGTTTCTTGTAAAAACAGTATGTTGGCTTTTTGCCTATGAGCGTAGGATGTGATTTGGTGAAGTTTCCCAGACCTCGGATGTTCCAGCTTAGTATCTTCACCTGTTGGGCCATACCCGTTTCATAGGGCCATGGGTGTCCCTGTCTGTGACTGTATTGCTGGTGAGCTGAATGTGTGTTTCCTGTGTCTCCGTGGGCACGTCCGCCAGCATTTTAGTAATTTCCATCCTCCTTTCAAGTAATAATGCGCAACAACCACATCGAGAACAACCTGCGCAACAGACGTGCTTTATGGCGGTGGGGGTAGGTTCACTCCCCTTGATGCCATCCTCCCCCCTCAGTGCCTCCCCCAACCCAGCAGTGTAATCCCCCACCCTTCCCCACCTCAAACTCCCCCCCAATGCCAACTGAGCCTCGGGGATGAGGAGAAGATTTACACGAGAGCAACTTCAAGCGGGAGTGCTGTTGCCATGTGGCAGGTATCAACAAGAAGGACATCATGTCCTAGGCATAACTAGTAATTAGGTGGAGTAATTTACAATGGGTTACCATCCGCACATATCTTATGCATAAACAATAGGGAATGGGTTTAGCGACCGTGGGTCAGCAGGTAACTCGAATCAGTCTGCTGGGTCGGCCACCGGGCCAGCCTCTGTGATTGCGATTCAATAAACTTTACGGCCTTGGAGGGTACTGCGAAAAAGTACAATTTGCCACAGAATTGAAGTTTGAGGCAGGCCCGAAATAACATTGCATACTGAATATTTCTCTCCCGGAGCATCTTCTTAACTCCGATGAATTGGCGTCTCTCTTGTTAAACAGGGATGGAGAAATCCTGGAATAGGCGGATGATTTGGGATCCCAGTCTCAGAGTTTTCCTTTCCCGGGCCAGTCAAAAGAGGGTGTCTCTGTCACGGTAGCTCAATATGTTGGCTATAATGGGTCTGGGGTAGTCGCCTGGCTTCAGTTTAGGTGAGAGAGCGCAGTGTGCCTGTTCCACAGTGAAAAATGGTGAGAGGGCAGGTTGGTCCAGCAGATCTCTGAGGAGGTTTTCCACGGCTAGCTCCATATAGCCAGTCAGTGCATCTTCCGGTACCCCCACTATCCTGATGTTATTTCTACGAGAGCATGATTCAAGGTCATCACACTTGGCCTGGACTTGTTTCATATCTTTGGAAATGGTGGCCACTGTTTCTTGCAATGTATGGATATTGTCTTCATTAGTGCCAATCCTGGCCATAGCTTCGTTTATTTGGGCTCCTTCATGTGCCAATTGGGACCATATTGAAGCCACACTTGCATTAATGTCATTGAGTTTTTTGTGCACGTCTGCAAAGCCTTTTGTCATCGCCTCCATTATTCCCGTAAGGTCTCGTATGATTGGGGGTTGTGGAGACGAGATGGATGGTTCTAGCGAAGGCTGGTGAGGCAGGGCTGGATCGTCACGTAGGGTTGCCTTTGCAAACTTGTCCATTGCGCCTGCCTTTTTACCCCCCGCCGGCTCCTTTGGTCATGGCAGAGGAGAGCTCCTCAGATGGTCCGGTTTGGGGTCCTCTCGCGGGGGCGGGAGGGTTATGTTGTAGAAGGTCTAGGAGTCGCTCGACAAGGCCAATATGAGAAGATGAGGTGCAGCCAGGGGGATCACTTATTCAAGCTGGGCTATGGAGAGGCAATCTGTTCTTCCTGTGCATCTCCAGTCGGGAAGCCCCTGCAGTGTGAATCTGTGTACAGCAATAAAGAGGACTGTGGGCAATCCCGGAGGGTCCCTCCAGGTGGAGCGGTCGGTAAAGATGCGGGAGCCAGTTATCCGTGGGTGCTTGGTGCAGGGAGGGCTTGGCAGCATGGTGGGAATCACGTGGCTCTGCCCGGGGGTGAGATCCTTAGCCACAGTCGTGTGGCTACAGGCTGTGTTGTAGGTTGGTGGTCCAGTTAGCTAGCAGTGCAGGCAAGGAAGAATGGCCGGGGGGGTTTGACGGTCACCTCAAGGTGATTACTAGTGAAGTTGGAGCCACTACATCTCCCCCAGGGAGAGTGAGGGGTCCAAGCCCCTTTGTAGCATATGACATGGGTCTGACCGTGGGAAGCGGGGGGCAGTGTGTTATTTTGGCTGGCCAGCGGCAGCCAGCAGAGCGCTAAGGATCCCAGTCAGGGCCAGTCGGGCAGCAGCGCTCCGTGGGTGAACTGGTGGCACAGAGAAGTGATTTAGGAGGATTTCCCAGTATGGAAGAGGATGTTGTAGAGGCGGCGTGTGAGGAGGATTTCCCTGGGATGGCAGCCGTGCACTTCGGATGTGGGGCCCCTCTCTCCCCCGCCGCTCGTTGGCCCGAGAGGGGAGATCTGCCTTACATTTGGTGGAGCAGGGTACAGCGGTGCTAGTTGTAGACAGCAGGCTGCACGCTGGAGGATTTGTGACTTGGTCTCCCAGCGTGGGGTATCTGCAGCGCTGGGATCCCCTTCCAGGCCACAGATCGCCTGGTTTAATAGCAGGGGATCAAGAGATTGGGTGAGAGCTGGGGGGACACTCACCGCATATGTAACTAGCGAACTGAGTCCATTGAGAGCCCAGATGTCACGGGAGCTCTGGCACCGAGATGTCAGTATTTCACAGGCTCCACAGGGGGCTGGATGCTTGTAGTGGGTGTGATATTGTGATGGTGGACCCCCTCACGCAGCCACTCGTGTATCCTCTCACACATGCAAGGATACCCCGACACAGGAGCTGGGGTGCAACACATCTTTAATCAAACGATATCTGACTCTAACTGCCCTTTTGGCAGTAACCCCGCCCATCTCCAACACGTGGGATGCAGCCCACTAAACAGTGATAATAGAAAGAGGACTCATCCTCGGATCAACTAACAGTGACAACACCACACCCTCCCGTTACTAAACATTTAGTTACGCTCTCAGTCCATTTCTTCGATGAGGCGATGAGGTTTTTTTCTTGCTCTCCGTGGTCGATAGTTCGCTCTTGGAGATGGCTCTGTCCGCTCTTCAGATGCCATGTCGTTTCCCCGAGTCTTCCCTGTCTCCGTCATAGGGAGCGTCCCACTCGGGGAACGTGTCACTCATGCTTGTGTCATCAGCGTACTGAGTGCCAGGCATCCTTCTGAAATGAGAGGTATTTCGAGTTATGGACCGGTGGTCCCCTTCCGCGGTAATGAGCTACCCTTTCTTCTTGACAATGATGAGTGGCTCCTCATTGAAAGGAACTATATTTTTGCGCTGTTGAGGTTGTCGGACCACTACCATGTCCCCCGGTGCCAGGACAATACCTCTGGCCCGGCGAGTGGTGTCGGCAGCTTCTTCATGTTCCCCTTCATGAGAGTGTCTCTTACTCTCATTGCAGTGTCGTCCTCATATTGGTCCTCATTAGCGGCTACATGGGGTAGTCGTGTTCTGATCATTCGTCCGAACATCACTTCTGATGGTGACTTTACAGTGGTGCTGTGTGGGGTATTCCTGTAGTCTCGCAGGAGTTGGCATAGCAGTTTTCCAACATGTTCCCCTGTGAGGCGCGTAATTTGTGTTGTGCGTTTGATGCTGTTCATGAACCGTTCTACGGTACAGTTTGCCTGAGGCCACAAGGGTATTACTTTCCTGTGGCAAAAACCCATGTATTCTGTGAATCTCTGGAAGTCTTGTCCAGTGAATGGGGGTCCGTTATCGGACTTAACTACTTTGGGTATTCCGTAGGTTGCGAACATCCTATCCAGTGCAGGGATGGTGTTATGTGCGGAGGTGGATGGGACTATCTGCAGGTCGGGATACCTTGAGTATTCGTCCACGACTACCAATATGTAATCACCCCCTTCCATGGGTCCGAAGTGGTTGACGGCTATTTCTTCCCAGGTTCCTTCAGGCAGCGCAGTCATGCTTAGCGGTTCAGGGAATGTGTGCGGCTTTATGATGGTGCAGGTGGGACAATTCTTCAGTAGTTCTTCCACTGATGTGTCCAGTTGGGGAAACCAATGTTTTTGTCTTAGCATCCTTTTTGTGGATACAATACCCATGTGTCCTTCGTGTGCTAGTTCTAGCACCTTCTGTCGTAGGCTTCTCGGGATGACGAGCTTGGTCCCTTTTAGCAGTAGTCCTTCCTCTGACTTTGCGAGTTCTTCTTTTACCGCTAAGAAGCATGTGATGTCTTGTTTTGTGTCTTCATTCATTGCTTCGCGGATCTGCTTTACATGTTTCCATCTCTCCGTTTCCAGGCATCTTAGGATGATTTGTATTCCTTGGTCTGTGTTAGATTCCCTTGTTATTTGCTCCATGTCAAGCCCTTGTGGAGTGCTGCTGTGAATGACATATCTTATATACTGATCAGCAATGGATGGTTCTGGTCCACTCTTTTCACTTGGGTGGCGGGAGAGAAAGTCTGCGGGGTTTTGTTCCTTCTCCGGCCTGTGTATGATGGTGAATTGGTAGTCCTGTAATCGAAGTGCCCACCTGGCTATTCTTGGTGGCATTTTCGCTTGAGGATTGCCATAGATGAAAGCGAGTGCCTGGTGGTCTGTTACCACTACAAAAGGTTTTCCGTATAGAAAAAGGTGAAAATGCTTGCAGGCCCAGACGACCGCCAGTCCTTCTTTCTCCGCTTGCGAGTAGGCTTGTTCAGTTTTGGAGAGGCTTCGACTGGCGTAGGATACTATGTGCTTCCCACCACCCTCTCTGTTGTCCAACTGCGTGAGAATGGCACCCAATCCGACGGGACTGGTGTCAACGATGAGTTCTGTGGTCTTCTTGGGGTCAAAATAGGCCATGTTGCGGGCATCAGAGATGCAGTCCTTAATGATTTGGAATGCTTCTTGGCATTTGGGGGACCAGACAAATTCGGTGTTTAGCTTGGTGAGGTCTCTGAGAGGTTCGCTGATGGACGTGAAGTCTCGTATGTACCTTGTGCAATAGCTTGCAAGTCTTAGGAAGGATCTGAGGTTGTCGCGGGTGGTTCAGCTTCGCGGAGTGCGCTTACTTTTTCGGGGTCTGGTGTCATTCCCTTCTCAGAAAATATGTGTCCGAAGAACCTGAGTGTCTTCTTGCGAAACTCACACTTTTCTTTATTCAACTTTAGCTGGGCTTCTTCAAGGGCCATGCAGACTCTCATTAGTATGTCATCGTGTTGCTCTTGAGTTTGGCCGAAGACTAAGATGTCGTCGCTATAGTTCAAGCAGTTGGGCACGTGTTGATGACATTGTAAATTTCTGCTTGGAAGATTTCTGCCGCGGAGGACACTCCGAAACTCAACCGTTTGTAACGGAATAGGCCCAGGTGGGTGGCAAATGTTGTTATATACCTGGAGTTCTTGCTGAGTTCCAGCTGGTGGTAGCATTTGTTTAGGTCCAGCTTGGAGAATACAGTCGCTCCATTCAAAAGATGTACCATGTCTGTTATTCTCGGAGCTTGGTGTCGTTCCCTCAGGATGGCCTCGTTTGGCCTCCTCATGTCAACACAAATCCTGATGTCTGGGGAGCCTCTCTTGGGCACCGGCACGATAGGGGAGACCCACGGTATGGGGCCTTCTGCTGGCTCTATAATGTCTGCCTCGAGCCATTTGGCTAGTTCATGTTCCACTTGCTGTTGAATATTGATGGGGATACCCCTGAAGTGCTGTGCTACTGGTGGGACGCTGGAGTTGATATGAAGCTCAATCTGCCGGTCCTTCAGTTTCCCGAGGCCTTTGAACAGTGCTGGGAAGACTTGGTCGATGCTCGCCGTTGGGTCTAAGTACTTGTGCACCATGATGCGATATAAAATGTGGATGAGTCCCATCTCAATGGCTGCTCGATAGCTTAGAATGCATCCGCTCTCAGTGTCAGCCTCTAGCACATGCATGGGGATGTCCTTCTCATGTTCCTTGTATCGACATGAGGCCATGAAGAATCCTTTGCATGTCAGTGGTGTTTTTGAGCCGTATGGGTAGATGAGAGCTTGTGCTGGCTGTAGGCGCGGGGCATTTGGTATGCTTTCATAGACCTCCTCACTGATTACATTCACGGTAGCTCCCGTGTCTATCAGAAATTCGGCCGTGGATTTGTTGACTTGTATTCTCAGAATTGGGCTGTGTTCGTTTGCCGTATTGTTCCCAAGAGCATATAGGTATCCCTTTTTCGTCGGTGTCTCTTGATGTTTTTCCGGCCTACGGGTTCTCTCTTCCGAGGATGCACTTGACACGCTTTCTGATTGTGACTGTTCTATGGGCACTGCACGTACCTCCTGGGTCTTCTCTTTGTCTTGTGTGGTGTAGTTTTGCTCTCTCTCCACTCCCTTTTTTCTTGTCTCCTTTCTACTTGTTCGTTGAGGTATCTGTGACGTCCTTGTTCATGGGGTTGATGGGTGACCGGTGATGTTGGGTGGGTGGGTTTTGTTCCAGTTCGTTTGTGGGCTTTCCACTTCTCCCTGCCCCCTTCATCTTGCTGCGGAATATCAAACACACAGCCTTGTAGTGGTTGTCACCACCACATGCGGAGCATGTCTGGCCCATGGCAGGGCATGTCCCTTCATGGGGGTATTCGTGTCCACATCGATAGCAGAACGGGTCACTGTTGGCTTTCGCCATCCCTTCTAGCTTGTTAAGACTTTCGTGCTTTCCGTGCGTGATTTTTATTTCATCTAGGCCCTCTACTTGTGCTGCGAGTGCAGCATCTGACCGGGCCAGACGCAGGATTTCGTCCAAACTTCTCAGCTGTTGTAGCAACCGTTTGCGAAAATCAGCGCTTTCACATCCCACAATGATTTGCGACCTGAGGGCCTCCTCATTGGAGTAGTTGTTGAAATCAGTGTTTCATTTTTGCCCGTAGCCTCATGACGAAAGCATCTATGGTTTCTCCCTTGATCTGCTTGGTGGTGTGGAATACATGTCGTTCATAGTCTACATTAGTGTGGCGCGTGAAATATTCCGTGAGCGTTGTCTTTAAATTGGTGTAGGTGTCTATGGTGTTTTCCGGTATTTCATCGAGGATGCCTCGCACGTTGGATCCTACGGCATGGTTCAAGAGATTTAGTTTCTGTTCATCCTCTAGTGGTCCGGCCGCTTTTAAACATACTTCAAAATCCCTCAGCCATCTTTTCCACCTTGACCCAGGGGTGCCAGTGTCAGTGAGGTCGCAGTTTGCCGGCAATTGGGCTAAGAGACTGTCTGTCATCTTTCTGCACTCTGTTCTGGCTGGAGTCACAAGGACCGTCAGTGGCTCCTCTTCCGAGCTACTCAGGGGCTGAGCCGGAGTTGCAGGGAATATCAGTGATTCCCCTTCCAATCCACTCATGAGCTGATTTTAGGTGTTTCTCCTTGCGCTGCGCTGCGTTGTGGGCTTGACGGCGGTTCGCGTTGGGGCGCGTGAGCTTACCCTCGTGTCTAGTGCGGTGGGGCCTTGGCACCAGAAGGGGGCGCTGTTCTAGTTTGTAAGCAGCTCGCAGGCACTTTCCCGCCTTGTGCGTTGCAATTTTGCACGCCAACCGGGGGGGAGGGCGCTGTTTCGCGTGTTGGCGGGCCTGTGAGGCCTACTGTCTTGTTTATGGCCCTGATCTGCAGCCGTGGTGTTGTTGCGTGCGCTGTTGGGCTTTGTGGAGGAGAGAAAAGAAAAGGGAGCGCTTGTGATTACCCCTTGATGTGGTCTCGTTGGAGCGGGAGGTTCGCGCCTCCACCGCTCGTCTTTTGCTCGTTGCCGTCGGCGAGAGGCCAGTGCTCCTCTACCGCCCGGAATGCGTGAGCAGGGAGTTGCTGCTCTACCTGCCAGTGTTTTAGCGTGCGTAGTTGGCTTCGCTGTCGTTGCCGTTGGCGGGAGAAACCCGTTCTCCACCGCCTGGATGATCCGCCACACGGGGAGCCGTCGCAGCTGCTCTACCTGCGGGAAGTGTGTGCGCCGGAGCTCGGGAGATGCTCGCGCAGGGGGGAGGGGGGGGTTTGTCTCAACGGTGAGGAGCCTTTGCGCTCCAACCCACTGTATCGGACTTCCCCGACAGGTGGGGTCGTGGGCTTCCAGTGGTGTCAGGCAGTACACCACGAGCGCGGTGGACCTGATTATGGCAGGCACGGTGCGACCTCGTGCCCGCCTCTTTGCCAATGTGATATCGTGATGGTGGACCTCCTCACGCAGCCACTCGTGTATCCTTCACACATGCAAGGATACCCCGACACAGGAGCTGGGGTGCAACACGTCTTTAATCAAACGATATCTGACTCTAACTGCCCTTTTGGCGGTAACCCCACCCATCCCCAACACGTGGGACGCAGCCCACTAAACAGTGATAATAGAAAGAGGACTCATCCTCATATCAACTAACAGTGACGACACCACAGTGGGGTGAGCAGCACTGTCCCTCCAGGAGCGATGGCCTTCTCTGGGCTCTGTGTAGTTGGGAGCGTCTGCAGGATGGATGTGTGGGACAAGATTGCCTCTGCTTAGTGTGTGAGGTCGTTGGGGCTTGGTATGGGCATTCCAGCTCGGCTACCCGAATTCTGACTCTGCCTCGTGTCGCAGCAGAATGGGTCTCGGCGCTCAGACAGGGCAGGTGGTTGCTGTGGGTCCCGTCTGTCTCCCCACCTTTGCCGGTTCTTCAGCTGGGCAGCAGAAAACTGGGCCTGACAAGGCCAGAAGCGGGCACACAGTCAGGCGACTAAACTGCCAGCATTGTTGGTCGCAGGAGATCCTGGGGCAGTAGGGGTAGGAGCTGAATATGACATGTGTCACATGGCAGTGACACATGCCACTGCATGTCACTACTACAAGTGACACATGCCACTGGCAGGTGTCACATGGCATGCCCCAAAAAATGTTTCACGTGTCACGGTAAATCTGTCTGTTAGTTTTTCAAATTATAATCCTCCTTTTTAAAAATAAAAATATGAAGCGCCAATTATAATCCTTATTTAAAAATAAAACAGAGGTTCCATGGAGGATTCGAACTCATGACCTCTTCTTTTCAGGCCTAGCTCCATTAATCACTACACCACTACATCTCATGCCATATAATGGCTAAGTTCTTTCTCTAATGTGATCTGTCGCATGGTTCAATGATGCTCTCTTTTTTACTTTAAGTTACATCTTAAAATAAACTGCATGTGCGATTCTGAAAGTTTGTAGGATAGAAACAATTTACTGAAAGAATTTGCATCTTGTGCTTTTCTTGCATAATACTAAATTTAAAAAACAGTTCAATCCAAAACCTATTCATGTGTAATGCATTAAATGTCAAACATGTATTGTGCACGTTTTCCAAAACAGTATGGACGCAATATTAAAGTGTGTGTTTGTTTGTACATTAATTCATGCGTTTCACACTTGACTGTACGAACTGTGATAAATACAGTACAACCATATCCCACTGATAATATTTATAACTTATATATCAGAGTATATGCACGATCATGAAAACATCATTTACATTTACATAGAATCCAGCGCAGAAGCAGAGCAAGTGCCGCGCGCCGAGAAGGAGCGTGTCCCATGCGTGCACCAGCTGTGGCGCAAACCAGCAATTGTGCGGCACGCGTATTCATGGATTTTCCGAGGCATCAGTAGCCGTGGCGCAATGAACACCAAGTAGTACCAGTAATGCCCCCAACACACCCCCTTGCGCAGGCAAAAGCCAGTGAAATGCCCAATACGGCACAAGACCCGCGCCATCCGTAACCCAGCACACAGTCCCCCATCTTGATCGCGTGAAAAATCTGAGCGTAACCCGCTCGCACCAGCCAAATCGCATGAAAAGGCCTGTGCGTAACCCGTCTGCGCCCCAGCCAAATCGCGTACCCGCTCGCACCAGCCAAATCGCGTGGGAAGGCCCGCGTGTACCCCATCAGCACCCCATTGAACTCACATACCCCGCCCGCACCAGCCAAATTGCATGGGAAGGGCCGTGCGTACCCAGACCGCACCACAGCAAAATCATGTACCCCACTCACACTAGCAAAATGGCGTGGTAAGGCCTGCGCGTACCCCGTCCGGGCCCCAGCGAAATCGCGTACCCCGCTCGCACCAGCCAAATCACGTTGGAAGGCCCGCGTGCAACCCGTGATACATGCACAACTCCCCTGGAAGCAGACGCCTCCTCACGGGACAGTCAGACCCCAACAGTGGACCATACTCCGCAGGCAGCCCACACCACATGGTCCCCCCATCACCCGTGACAATACCCCGCAGGCAGCCCACACCACATGGGGCCCCCACCATCACCTGTGAACATACCCCACAGGCAGCCCACACTACATGGGGCCGCCACCATCACCTGTGAACATACCCCGCAGGCAGCCCACACTACATGGGACACCACCATCACCCGTGAACATACACTGCAGGCAGCCCACACCACATGGGACCCCCACCATCATCTGTGAACATACCCCCCAGGCAGCCCACACCACATGATCACCCCATCACCCGTGACCATACCCCGCAGCAGGTCCCGCCTCATGTCCCCACCCCCCACCTGCAGGCAGGCCCCGCCACATGTCCCCACCTGTGAGGGCAACCTGTAGGCAGGCCCGCCTCATGTCCCCACCCCCCACCAGTGATAGCAGCCTGCAGGCAGGCCCCGCCTCATGTCCCCACACCCCACCAGAGACAGCAGCCTGCAGGCAGGCCCCGCCACATGTCCCCGGCCCCCACCACAAAACACATTGGACCAACATACAATCACGCAGTACATGCCAACTAAAATGCCACCACACGCTGCATCCCCCTGGTGCACCTCAACACCCATCCATTGGTCATGCTCCCTATGTCATGTGAATCCTAACATCACACATGCATGCATGTGCACACACATGAACAACATTGGTGAACAGCAGAGACACACAAACGAGACATGGAGGAGTGAAATATGCACTAAACCGTTGAGACCAGATACCACTTTCATTTCAATGTCAAAAAACTATATTAAAAAACATGTATCTAAGTCACACACAGTAAAAACAACAAATTAAACATGCATGAACCAAATCAAAGCCAAAAGAAAGTGAAGACCAAAATCAATGTGATGTAAAAAATGAAAGTCAAAAATGTGGTCCTTGTCCATTAACGTATGTGCAAATGAAATCACATATCATGTGAAAACCATTCTTTCATGGTTAAAATCCAAATATTTACAAAGATCCAGGGTCCATGGTCCCAAAACATGTAGAAAAATCCTAAAAATACAATACAAAAATAACTATATACAAGATGCGGAGCAAAGTCCAGGAACTCCAAATAAAAAGAAAAAACAAATGAAACCTACTCCTAAAGAACTGTATACAAAGGAAGTGGGCTAGTCCATCTCCTCACCATGCTCTCTCAGTCTCTGCCACGGCATAATCGAACACTGTGTCCACTTCCAGTAGGCATGCCTCGGCTTCCCCTCGAGGGCTTGCAGGGACTCCTCCATGCTCCTCTCGAACTCCCTGCTAGTCTCCTCGAGGACCTCTGCCCGACGCAGTGAATTCTCCGCCCTCGCCATGGTGAGGTGCGCCTCCTGTGCCCGCTGCCGCTCTGCCCCGATTTGCTGGCCCAAACACTACAACACGGAAGACATCCTTGTGTAAGGTCCACGTTTGCCTCCTGCCCGATGGCCCATACCTGCCCCTCTGATGATGAACGCCTCGAGTCCTGTTGCATCCTACCCTGAGCCTGCTGCTGCCAAAATGCCTGGTGCCTGCGCCACAAGGACAGCCTCCGGGATGATGACACCACCCGGGGCCGCCGTGCACGTGCCCTGCTGCTTGGTGCCTGCACTTCCTCCATTGCCATAGCTCCTGTCGCTGCGGTGACAACCTCTGCGGCAGGGATGTGATCTCCACCAGACGGGCTGCCGGGGTTGGGACAGGAACACAGGAGGCCTTTGTGGTATCTGGGGCAGAAGACAGCAGGGAGGACGACTGACACACAGAGGAGGAAAAGGAGGAGGGGGGGTTGCAGCAGTGGCCAGCACACGTACCAGATTCGTGATCAGGAACTGAGCTAGCCAGTTAATGAGGCAACAGACCTCATCTTGATGATGTGCAAGCCCCCGATTGGAAGCCTGCACATCATCACAAATGCTGGCTGTACGCCTCGCAATACCGGCTAGCAACAGTTCCACCCTGTCATGAATTGCTTCTTCCGCAGGTAGTGGAAGATCCATTTGCGTGGATACATCCGCCACATGCGGATGGGTCCAGCCTAAGGCATGCCCGCAGGTGCATACTGGTGCAGTCCCAGTTCCAGGGACAAGATCAGTCACATGCCCCTCCACGGTGACCTACATTGCCTCCGGCCCCTGGACTGCACCAGTCACACCTACCTCATCACCCCTGCCGGGCCCCATGTGCTGGGCTGATGTGGCCTCCTCCTTCCCCACCACACCAACCTGGATGACTCCTCACTGTCTTCCGCATCGGACTGCCCCTGTGTGGGCTCACCTGTCCCTCCCACTGCCGAGGTGCCCACAACCAACTTCACCCTCTTGGGCCTCCACTCAGCAGCTGCGGCCGTTGTCTTGGATGCGGCACCAGTCTCCTCGCTACCGGAAGATAACGGTACCTGGGAGGAGGACTGGGCCCTGTGTCTGTGCCTGGTGGAGGCATCTCTGCTGCGGTGCTCCACAGCGCCTTCTCCGCCCTCTTCTTCCATTGTTGCTGTGGATAGGGAAACATAGAACACAAACATCAGGCTACTGAACATATGTGGGTATGTGTGTTTGTCACAATGCAAATGTACATCAGTGGCACTGTCAAAGGTCACAACCATGATCACCCTCCAATACACACAGTGAAGTGCCATTCACAAACATGTCTGTCATTCACAACAGACATTCACATCCATGGAAAAGGCACTGACACAAGATCATAATTGTGTATTCAGATCACACACATCATGGGACATACACATTTCATTCACACACATCACCTGACAGTCATGAGGCAGGCCATGGAGCTATCACGTCACAGGGCACTCAAGGGCAAATTGGCAGCAGGAGGCAATCACAAATCAAGAACTCAAGTAACATACGTGTGGAGTGTTGGGCAGTCACACCCACTCACTACTCAGACACACGCATATGTACACCATGCATGTCCATGATGGTGACATAAGCACCCATGTGTCACACCTCTCGCATGCCCCAGACGAGACCCAGGTATGCAAACATGTGCGTGTCGTTATGTAAAAACAAAGAAATATCGAGGCTGAGTACCACAAAAGGAAATACACCAATCACAGGCTAAAAAAGATTCACAGATCTTTTATTCTGCGCAGTTTACAAAGAAACATAGAAACAGATACAGATAGCTATATGGCTCTCAACACCCCGCAATGACTACCAGCCCGTCAAAGAGAGGAGAGAGAGTGCTGGATCTTAGAAACATTCATGCTTTTATACAATTTCAACAATATTGTCCAGCCCTTCTACATGTTAATAATCTGAGGTCTAGAGTTTGTGCCGAGTTCACATACAGTTTATACAATAATATGCAGAAGGATTACATGCGTTTGCATTTCCATCAAGTTACAATGGCGATGTATATTCTTGGATCCCACAGTAAGCCTTAGTCTATATCCCTTCACAATGTAGTTCAGCATGTGTCCACGCTTGGCATTTGCACATCATTGTCGCAGATGTGCATTTGTGGATGAGGGTTGTTAGCGTAGATAATACTAGGACAACAGTTCATACACAGTACAAGGTCTCATTACCTAGTCTAAACAGTCGTCCCTCGGACAGTCTAACCATTAACAGAACTCAAAGGTCGGGAGGCTTGGTTGCAAGTTAGAAACACAGTCCACCATTTTAGAACAGAGAATCATACGAACAGAAATCAAAATGGCGGATGATTCTAAAATGGCGGCAAAGTCGATCCAAAATCGGAACCTTGCAATGCGGTTTTCTTCATAGAGCGATTAGGCTTAGGCCAATATAAATCAAAAGGAGGCACTAATATGATTTCCGTTTAACTGTTACATGCCGGTGCGCTTCACGCATTGCAACACAGACACCATCGATGTGGGACGTGCTTGAATGGACTCACATGCAGCACTGTCAGGGACATGCACACAGACATCTGTATAGGAGGCATGCCAGACATAAGGCGAAGATGCACACTCCAGCGACACGTCAACATGCACATGCACTATTGTGGACAAGAACACATGAACACTTACCCGTCGACTCCAGACAGAGCACCAACTCCAAGACCTGGAGGTACAGCGCTGGGTAGAAGCGCTCCAGGACCCTCATCACGTCGGTGGTCAACTGGCCCTGGCGCCTCGCTCAATCATCAACTGCCTTGAGGAGGCGTCGGGCCATGTTGTGGGTCCTGGACTTGAAGTCTTCCCAGAGCTTGTGGACATGATGGTAGTCGCGGGGTGCCACCCCCTCCGTGTTGATGGCACCCACAATGTCCCCCCAGATCATCTTCTGTCCTTCATTGCCGACTTGCGATGGGCCGTGGAAGAGGGCATCCTAATGCCCCAGGACTTGCTCCACCAGGATGCCAACTTCCCTGGGTGAGAAGCTGACAGCTCTCTGCCTCTCTTCCGGGGGTTTGCCACTTGCCTCAGATGGTGTGGTGTCAGACATGGCAACACCCGAGGCAGGTGTGGGTGGGCAAGGTGGTCCTGAGGCTGCGCTGTGGAGCGGTGATATGGCAGTCGGGAGTCTTCAGGATCAGCAGAGGTGGTCACAACAACAGGATCACTGGCAATGGCTGATGAGCAGGCACCAAACTACAGGGCATGTGGGCAGCAGGCACACAGAGTGGGCTGGCAGCAGCAGATGGCTCGTAGGAGGCAGCTCGGGAAGTTGGAGGCAGGTAAATGGCCTTGGAGGCAGGAGCGTGGGTTTTCCGTGTTCTTTCGCGTGGCCGGCTGGAAACAGAGTGACTCCGCACGTGCGGACACAGCGCGTTAGCGTGTAATCAGAGGAAAGGCCCTAAGCGCGTAAGTTACGAGACACTCGCTGGATATTGGGCGTTGCCGTTCAGTATCGTGTTAAAGGTCTGCATAGGACAACAGTGCAACGTATGTGCTTTTCGTGGGGATGGACGCGTGAACTTCATATATTTGTGGGTTCACACGTGAATAGTTCACTACTATGGCAGTGCGTACTTCTTGTTTTGGGAGGGCAGCATGTGATTTTTTTCATTCTACGAGACAGACGGTGAGTCGTGCATGCATTTTTCCCACTGTGGTTGCCCCTTTGTGTCGCGTACCCCATTTTCAAGTTCATAGTAGTCTATGTGTTCCTCGCGTATGCATTTTTTGTGTTGCTGGGTGACACAGCGTATTGCAGGATGTTTTTTACTCACACGTGGGCTACAGAGCGGTCGCGTACACGTTGATTTTTGTTTTTGAAGTGCCTGGGTGTTGCACAACCCTTTTTTTTCACCAGGGGTCCCATAGAGCCTTTCTGGGGCACAGTGGTACGTTTTCCATCACGTACCCTGCCCCCTCACTCCAATTGCCCAGGACAATTGTTGGCTGCCCCTCCCATTGCGCTAGTCCATCAGTGCCATGACTGGGAGGGCAACAAGTGGGAAGGGAGGCAAAGGTGGGCGACTTGCCAGAGGTGGCCAAGGTGGGCGACGTGGCCAGGGTGGCTAAGGTGGCCAAGGTGGGCGACATGGCCAGGGTGGGCCAAGGCGGTCCACGTGGGCAAGGTGTCCAGGACCATGCAGGGAGAACTATGCCCCCCACCCAACCGGGGTAGGGAGATGCAGCAGCTGCTGACATACCCAGCACCCGTGGTCCCGGACAAGCAGTGCCATCTGCTGTCCAGAGCAGCCAGGGTGTGGAAGCTGCAGGGGCAGTTGCGGCTACCACTACCCAGGCTCAGGGTCAGCCAGCTCAGACTGTAGTGGTCCCGGCACAGGGACAGGGTGAGTCAATGGCCGACTTCCATGTGCTGAAGGCCAAGACACGTGCAGTGCAAGTCCAGGCACCGGCACCCAGGGATCTGGAGCAGCGGTGTCATCTACTGTTCACACCGGCCAGGGTCTGGAAGCTGCAGGGGAAGCTGTAGCAACCGGCACCCTGGCTCAAGGTCACCCAGCCAGGACTGGATTGGTTCCGGCCCAGTGTGACTTAGGGGCCAAGTCCCTTGTCACTAAGGCCAAGACGCGTGTGGCGCAGAAGCTGACCTTCTGTAGTTACATTGGTGGCTGATTCCATAGGCCAGTCCACCTGTACTCCAGCCCCTATTGACCAGAGCAGTACAAGTCACTCAGGGTGTGCACCACCTCACAAGAAGCAGAAGCACGCTCAGCGGTACAGGCTAAGACCCCAGACACAGCACAGGAGTCCCACATGTCGAGAAAGAGGAGTTTCTATGATGAGGAACTGGACATGCTCATGGACTACATGTTGGAACACGGCTGTGACATGCTGGTGCAGGCAGGGAGCACACATACACCTGCTCAGCATATGACCCACTGGCAGTGCCTCGCGGACCATATTAGCACCTTGGGCTATGAGGGGCACACAGCTGGTGATGTTGTGAAGCGTTGGAATGACTGACACCGAGCAAAAGACAAGCTGGCTGCAAAGTTCGCCTCTACTCTGGTGACTGGCAGTGGGTCAAAACCAGAGGACAATGAACTCACTGGACACGAGGAGATCACTAGTGATTTCATTGCAGTGGAGCAGATCCAAGGCGTGGGAGACCTGCCAATGTATGAGGGAATGTCCGGTGAGTGGTGATGCATGTGTGTACAGGCCATGTGTATGTTGCTTGGGTGATGTGTTCTGATTGTCTGCCAGTTCAGGCTACATTGTCATGACTGCTATGTGTGACCCATGTGATGTTGGACTGATACGTGCTTGTTGTCATGCAGGCTGCATACAAACCATGTGCTGCACACAGAGGCAATCCTCATCACCACACCTGCTCCCTCCTTCCATGACACTCTCTGTCCAGCCTCTCTTGGCACTATTCTTGCTCCAACCTGTGGTCGCAGATAGCCTGTGATGATCTTCCACTCAACAGCCGCCTTCTATCGTCACATGACTGATGTCTCTGCGAGTGCACCCTGCAAGTTACTCCTCCTCAGAGGCATTCTTCCTTTCTTCTCCATCCCCCAGCAGCTCACTGTCTCCAGAGAACTGGTAATTCTACTACTGCAACGGGCTTAACCAGGATTTCTGTGATTCTACACTCTTCCCTCTGCAACTCTGCCAGTCCTGGACTGTGTGAAAAGTCCTTTTGGCTTGGTGCAAGGTATCTCTCTAGGACTGTGATGATGACACAGGCTCACAGTGGCTATGAGTGTTCATTCCTGAACCCTGTGCATTCTTAGCAAGTCCTATGGGTCCTGGGCCAGCAATTCCTTCAACTCCACCTCCAGTATTTACTTCATTCTCATGGTCTTTGGTCATCCCTTTCTTACTCCCTCAGGGTCAGTTGCTCCTCATGGAAATTAGTTTGTGGTTCACATCTGTGTTGAGCGGGGGCCTCCCTCTGGTACAGCCTCCCTGCCTCTATGTAACTGGAGGTGTAGCTTCTCCGGGTCTGCAGACACTTCTGATGCTTCCTCATGTGTTGTGCTTTCTGTCCTCCTCTCCCCTGCTGTAGTCCCAGATGACTGAGAGAATGCACTTGCCACCTGCCCACACTGTCTGCTACGACAGGGTCCTCTGAGCAACCATTTTAACCCATGCACTGCCTCCCAGCCACCCCCTGCCCTTGGGGTGGGGTTTACTGTATCCCTACAACCCACTACTAACACTTTACACATGATGACGGCACTTACCCTGACACTGCCACCAGGCCACGACATTGACATTACTGGATCTGCGTTTTTATTCATAGTTGAGGCCGTACCCATGTACTGCACTGCACCCACACACTTGTAAACCCTGTTATCCCCTTCAATATGCCTATTCACTTGCGTGATGTCAATGTGACCTAGCATTATTGAATCCGTATGCATGCCCTCACTATTACAACACGTTAGCGTTGTTGCACCCTTTGACACATGTGTGTGTTTTCTAATAGTGAATTCCATAAAATGTCATCTGACATGCATTGTACATGGCTCATGGTCAGTAGTATTCAACTTCCATCTGATGCTGGTTGACAATTCTGGCATGGCTATGCTACGTGCCATCTGTGTATTGGCATCAGTCATGTTTGTGGAAGGACTATGCCAGTCACATGCTTGTGTGTGATGCAGGTGCTATGCAGTATAAGTGTTATTTTGCCCTTTGACACGCATCCATGACTGCTTTCAGGCTCCCCATCCCTTTCATTGACACTGAATGCGTGCCTGACTTTGTGTCATGTGTGACATGGCAGGTTCATGTGTTGGCTGACATTATTGTAATACGTATGTGTGTGGCCTATGCTATTAACATTTGTATTCATGTTTTTTTTTTTATTTGTGCAGGTGATGAGGCACTGGATGCAGTGGAGGAGGACATGGTGTGGTAGCCCATGAGAATCCATTGGTGCTACAGACCATCCTGCAAGGGGTGTCTCTGAGTACACCTCTGAGGAAGCCTAAGCCTCTGGTGCTGAAACGGACATGAAACCCTCGTTGCTGTCGCAGGTGAGTGATTCTACTGTGGATGCTGTTCAGAGGTCGTTTGGAGCACACCACGACTGAATTGCGGCCAGACAGTCATGTATTGGTGAGGAAGAGGCCGAGGGTAGCCTGAAGGAGAGCTGTGTGTCATCCGTGTAATACTGAACGTTGGAGGTGAAGGTGGCTATCATACGGGGCAGGAGGGCCATGTAGCCATTGAAAATCCAGGGGGGTAGGTCAGATCCCTGGGGGAAAACGCAAGTTAGAGGGAGTGATAGGGGAGAGGAAAGACCCCAGTTCAACCTGGGATGGGCTGTCGAGTGAAAGGAGGTTAGCCCTGCCAGGGCCTGATCAATGATGACCAGGGTATCACATAGATGTGCGATGAGTGTGTTGTGGTTCACCGTATCGAAGGCAGAGGAGAGGTCAAGTAGAATGAGGACGGAGGGAGAGTTAGAACCAAGATTTGAGAGCATATCTTCACAGGTGTTCAGAAGAGCAGTTTCCATGCCTCTGGATGGTCTAAAACCAGACTGGTGGTTGTGGAAGGAGCCAACAGATTCAGTGCGGAGGGTAAGCTGGGAAATAGCAAACCTCTCCAGGAGTTTGCCCAGGTAAGGAGTGATAGAGAACGGGCGATAGTTTTCCAGGAGAGGGTGCACAAGAGAGTGCTTAAGAGCAGTGGTGGGGAAAACTCCAGCGGCGAAGGAGAGGTTGTAGAGGTCAGCCAAGGCTGGAGCGTGAGAGTCAATTTTGTCCTTGATGATTTTGGAGGGACAGGGGTCCACCTGTTTGGAGGAAGCTTTCATAGACCAGATTTGTCTAGTAACCTCCTCAGGTGCGACATAGGAGAGAGAAGGGAGAAGAAGGGGAGGGGTGGAGGTGGCCAAGGGTGGTACAAGAGATGTTGCTACATGAGGTGGTGACGAAGAGAGAGAGGATATGATATCCACTGTTTTTGAGGTGAGTGTGCAGCCAGGGCCGAGCAATTTGCCTGGGTGGGTGCAATGGTGGAGGAGGCTGCGGTAGGGTTGGCTAATTCCTTGCAGACTTTGAAAAGTGTGTCCGTGTTATTGGATACCGCAGAGATGCAGGCTTGTATAAAGACTCTTTTGGGAGCAGATGCAGAGTCTATACTGCCTTTGGAGGAGGCGGCAGGCCAGTTTGTCAGAGGGTGCGCCAGAGGAATCCCATTTCCATTTGGCTGCCCTGCTCTTGTGTTTAACTGAAGCTGATTTGGAGTCATACCAAGAGTTGCACTTTTGGGTAGGCTTCAGTCGTACCCTCATGACAGAGGCAAGAATATAAAGAGTATTGGCCAAGGTGGGCACAGCTGGCATGGGAGCCAGGGCAGCTGAAGGAGCTGGTGCAGAAGGCAGAGGGAGTTTGATAAGGTGGGGGAGGAGCCTATCAAAGAGTAGAAGGTTGCGTTAAGGACCCTGGACCATGATAGTACCATTGCAGTAGACATTGATGACGACCCTGGAGGTGGAGAGGGCAAGAAAGACCTCCCAGCGGGTGCCACCATTGATGGGCGAAGAAGAGAAAGGAGAGAGAAGAGCAATCATATAGAGAGTCCATAAGACGGGTGAGGGAACGACAGAGTATGTCTGTGAGAGTCTCTCTGGCAGAGGCAGTGACGTAGGTGCCTCAATTGGAAGTCCTGGGTTAGAGCTCAGTATGTCCTTCTTGAGGTTCTTCCTGACAGACTTAGTAAGGGGTGAAGGATAAGAGATAGAGAAGCAGTTTGAGAAGATAGGAGAGATTGATAGCGCCATAGCAAACTGCAGAGAGTGAGGTGCACTTAACCAGGCTGAGGTCACAGAGGCGCAGCGAGCGCAGAAGGTAGCGGGGGGGGGAGACAGGGAACAAGACTGGGAGAAAAACAATGGGAGCTGGGGGAGGTAATATGCACAGAAAAACAGTGAACACGCAGAGGAAGGGGACGTAGTGGGTGTATGGCTGAGGGAAATAACAGCACAGAGGGACAATGGGACTGAGGAAGGGCGAGGGAACCGGTAGCAGACTAGACAGAGTACAGAGGGGTGGACTTGTTAACACATTCTCATAAAAAGCAGGTTATGCACACAGCTAAAAACAAATGTAAACAGGAGCAGGACAATCAAGATGGGCACACAGCTGAAAACGAATTTAAAAAGCAACAGGACAATAAAGATGTGCACACAGCTAAAAACGAATTTATACAGCAGCAGACAATCAAGATGTGCACACAGCTGAAAATGAATTTAAACACCAGCAGGACAATCACGATGGGCACACAGCTGAAAACGAATTTAAATAGCAGCAGGACGAGTCATCGATCTGACCATGCTAACTAGAGCTTTCGCCTCAACTTCCACTGCCTCTGATGTCGACGCCCGAAGACCTGGATATCCCAGCAGGTAGTGCATGGGGTTGCCAGCCACATAATCGAAATGGACAGTGACCATGTAATCTGACAGTTGCAATCAAGTGCTCTAATGGGAGTGGTGGTGCGAAGAAATGACCCTTGGAAAATTGGCAGTAGGGGTTTTGGGTCCATTACAATCATGATAGGATGATGAAAAATGTAAAGGTGGGCATGATGACACCACAACAGACCAAGGAACACCTCACACTCTATTTGTGAATGTCGCATTTCTGTTCGTATCAATGCTTTGGGAGCCCCCAATCTCTGCACCCCTTATTCCAAGGTAAAGGGCCTTCCTTCTTTCCTTATGTAGCTCCTGAAATGCCTGGCCCGTTTAATATACCAGGGGACCCCAGGCTCCATCTAACCCATGTGTCTCTGGAAATATTGTTTTTAACTAAACCCTGTCATGCTTTTCTTCTATTCTTTGACCCACTGCTGAGATCCCACACAATAACATGTAAAATGTGACTCAGAAGCAATGGGCCTCACAAAATGAACGACTTATCAAAATGAAACACATCACACACATCTATGACTCCAAGAAATCAACAGCCTACAGAAGGACAAACATATGATAAATAGATGTCAAGACAAAGCTATATTTCACATGGGCCTGCAGTATAAGAATATTGTTACTCTCTTGCCAACATGGACTAGGAGAAAAGCCATATAATTGCTGCCATTTCTTCCATAAAGCTGTGGCCCTGAGGGCAGTTGTCCATTTCATGCATGCCTTTGAAGGACAATAGAGGTCGGGCAGAGTGTGAGACATATGAGCCACAGCGACATTCGGAGGGACCAGTCTGTTGGGAAGTGTGTGGATTTTCCTCGGGCTGAGGCTTAAGGAAAGTAGACATTAAGGTGAAGTAGTCCCTCTGTGAAGCATATCCCTTGATGTTGACCGGGGTCCGCAGCACCGACCTGGTAGTGATGAACTTGCACATGAAATCAATAAGAGAATTGCAAGGTCCTCTCCTTTCCTGATGTAACATTAAAAAGCAAATGTTCTGGCTTAGAAACACTAAACTGTGCTTCATATGAGACTGCAGGATGTGGTTTCTAATCAAATTTAGAAGCAAAGCAAGAATATGTCCTGTCAGACACTACAGTCATGTTTGTGTGCCAGAATATGCATGTCAGACCATCACATGGGCTGTGTAGCCTTTCGCACACCACCTGTGCTGAAATTACACACATGATCATCTTATCTACCCCATTTATCCCTCTTTAGCCAACGTTGCCACTGAGATCAGCTGGAAATTCAGCAGTCGAGGTGTACAGGACACAGCTTAGCCCCAGTCAGACCAGCATGTGCTGTTGAGTGCTGTGTTCAGCAGTGTGTTACTTACTTCAACCCAGTGTTGCCACAAACAAAGGGACTGTCTGGGGCACAGCTGAAGATCTTTGCAGATGTAGAAAGAAAATCCTGCTAAAAAACGATAGTGCAGGTGTCTATCTCCTTTTGCTAGAGACTCCCACGATTTTAGGCAGACTCAACAGCTCCGTTGACCGAGAAATATAGGGGGCACTCCATGAGACGATATGGAATACATTGCCAGAAAAAAGGGACTAGCCAGAAATGCTGTCTGATGGTAAACTCCATTGAGGCAGTTAGTACTGTGGTAGAGTCAAGATTGTCCATACTTTCTTTCAGGAAAGTCATGATTCTATTAAAGACACAGAGACTCGTATTATACGTACTCTTCTTTATTAAAACTCAAGCAGCAATCTTAAAGAAAAAAACATTAAACAAAAATCAAAGAAAAAAAACATTTTCGGTGTCAATGTAGTCTTTGCAGTTTGAAACTCTATTGCCCTCAGGCATGACCCTTGTCCTAGTCCATGAATCACAACGTTATGGTCCTATCACCTCACAATTCCTCATCCCGAATTCCTCTTTCTTTCACTGTCTCACTGTAGCTTCCTAATGAATGACTCCATCTCCAACAGGGTATAACGAAGAGCAAAACCTGTAATGAACCGCCTCCAAATCGGGCAGGGATCCGCCCGGTGTTGTCTGCCTGTTTAGTGACTGCACCTGCTGTCAGGTTCCCTTGGAGGTTCAGCAGATTCCTTCTTAGATAAGTGACTGTAAAATTACTGATGAATGCAACTTGTTATGACATATGATTGATGGAAAATTGATCAGTTAGTTAAAAGATCTTTTAAACAGAAGAGGTGATTGAGCAAACATAAGACTGTCAAGTAAATTTTAGTCTTTAATAGAAAGTCAATACTGTGATGTTTCAAAGGGTTGTTCATTTTCTACAGGGGCAGAGACAGTGCCCCAGCTTTGAGTCTGTGATAAACCGCAGGGACGCCATTCTCTGCTGTGGCCTGGTCTCGGATTTCTCCCAATTGATGAAAAACCCCAGCTTCTCTAGGAGACCCGTCGTTAGGAGCATTTGCTTTGGCAGCCGCATCGGATCCTGCGCCATGAGACACATATTGTCGATGTATAAAATCAGTTTCACTCCTGAATAGCTTTGTGAAGCACCACAGCGAGGAATTTAGTCTGAAAAGGGAGGCACAAATTCCCACCTTTGCCATCACCAGAGGAATTCTAAAAAATTGCTGTTGCATCTCAGGAATGGGTACTGCTAGATAGGCATCCCTCAAATCTATGCAGGTTAGCCAGTGCCCTTTCTGCAAAATGTCCCGGAAGAGATGGATTTCCTCCATCTTGCAGTGTCGGTACACGAGAAAGGCGTTAAATTGTCTGTGATTATCACCGGCCTGACCTTTTGCTTCTGTTTCACCAGTAAGACATTGATTAGGAAGCGTTGCGCCACCTGCTACGCAGGCCTTATCGCCCTTTTCTTAAGAAACTCTTCTACTTCCTTGTCCATGAGGCTTTGTTCCTCCTCTGTGTTAGGAAGAATTCTCACAATGTGCTTATTCCCCTTACCTTTTGAGACCCCCAGCAACTTTGCTGGATTTCTAGGATTTGATTTTTCTACTTGGGAAGAGTGTGAGCCTTTTTTCCGACTCTTCCATGTATTTTGGTGTGTGTTTTACTTTTCTGTTCTTTGGTTATGGTGTTTTAAAACAACTCCATAGGCATCATCTTTTTCTTTGTGTCACACAGCAACTTCAGTGCAGTGGCACAAGGGTGTCTTTCAAACTCCCCAAGGTTTAAACACTTTCTCTGGGACTGACTACTGTCTCCCAGAGCATGTAAAGTTAAATTGACTTTTCTAGTCTCTTTATATTTACTGACCCAGCACACACTATCTTCCTATAGCGTGCTGGAGGGGTTGTCTAGCATTCCCTGAGTCGAAACACTCATGTAACAGTCAAATGTTATCCTTTCCTACTTTAAATGGCTTGTGGCAGTGATTTAGATCAAACTACCATGATTTTACCCGATCGCGAACAACGGTAGCAAAAAACCGGGTCAGCCATGTTTTTCAAGATGGCGCCCAAGACATATCTGTAAAAAAAGACTCAGGTTGACTTTTTTGCCGTTTCTTTTAGGAAAGATCCTTCTTGTGTTTAACTCTGCGCGCCAAACCAGGTTTGGTCCCTTTGTTCATTGGCCTTTGTGCCTGGGGTGGACAGGATGTGAGGGAGGTGCCCGAAACTCCCTGTGTTTAGTCTGCTAGGGGACCTGAATGCACTCTGGCGTGATTGGCTGGCTGGCTGTCCGGCAAGGACAGGTACCCTGCTGTGTGAGTTTAGCTTTTTTATTTAGCCAATATCAAAAAGGTGCGGGCTCAATTCTGCATTATGGTTTTATTTCCCTGTTCAAGTGATACCTCTATCAGGGAAACAACAGGATCTGTATGTCATTAACAATCATATTATAAAGAAAAAGAAAAGGATAAAGCACAGGTATATTCAAACCAGTAGCTAATTCTACCTTAATCTTGGCATGTATCCTCTGTGCTGTGGTGATGGTCAGCACCATGAGGTCTTTTGAACACTTCGTAGAGATCTTACTGAAGCCAATCATATATTCCTCATCTTCCAGGAATAATGCTGGTTCATTGTGAATTGTGAATCCAAGAGGGACCATATTGAGCCTACAATATTCCCTTAAGAAGAGCCCATGGACCTCTGTACGAAAGCACTTCTTTTTAATTTTTTTTTTTATTGTAATATAACCACATTTGGGTTTTTTTACACATTCAAAAAAAACAAAAGGTATATACATACAAACCTCACATTATAAATTATATCTAGATAACATTTAAAACTAATTCATCTCAATCTTATAAAGTTAGCATATTAAAATTGAATTCATCACATCAATATCTAATTTTCCTATAAAACAATTTTCCCCCTTACTTCAACAATCAATTAACAGTATTCTGACGATATAAAACCTGTGAATTGCAAAACCCTTAAAATGTTTAGGGTCAATTTTGTTTCATGGCCCGCAATCATTCTTTCCCAGAAAGCGTCGGAGGAATATCTATCCAATGACCCAACTGAATTCCCTAAATGTTCCACCCTAATTTCCCAAGTGCCTTTACAGAATCTTAGCAGGTGCTCTACGGTTTGTTTGCTTAAATCTGAGCATTCCGTGCATAGACTCCGGGCCCCTTCAGTGACTCCCCATTTGGTTAGTACTGATCCGGATATTACGGTCTACCCTTAGCACAATCAGCTAACTGTAAAGCCATCAGTTTAAAGCCTTCGAGTTCCGGGGTGTTTACTAACCATGTTTCCTGTAACAGGATCAAATCGTTCCCCCCAAATAACAACACACTCATTTTATTATTTTTAAATGAACTGGATCCCCGAGAGTTCCAACTAGTGATCCTCAATTTGTCACTATTAAAGAGACCTCTGCAATACACCCAGCTTCTGGCAGACTTGCATAATTATCTCTGGTAACATTGACCAAGATGGTGTTTGTAACCCTTCATTGATGATATTTTCATTTTTTCCCCGATGGGTCTCATGCAGTGAGGAAACATTTCCCTGAGTTAACTCGTATTCCTCAGTTCCGGCCGTTTCTATTGCATGAGATGGCAATTGCTCATACACTTCCAAACCCAGCTCCCTTAATCTTTCTTGTAAGTTTAGAAAAGCTTTTACCCCCAATTTAGAAACAAATCCTACTTCAACTAAGCTGATACACTCTGGTTTAGGGAAACGAACATATTCAATGTCTTTTGTTGAGAATAAATATAGTTCTGGAAGTTTTTTAACCAGTGATAGAATCGAAATCCTATTCAGTGGTATACCAGACTTTCGATTTTCCTCATTAGTGAACCAAAGTCTCGGGATTGCATATGGATTCGGATCATCTTGGGGATTTGTTATTCTTTCAGTTGCCATTTCAGAGGATGAGTTTCCCACCAGAAATGTCATAGTCTCTTCTCTTCCAACCTCTTTGGATTGATCTTGATAGTCCGTATTCGATATAGATGTTTGAATACGTATTGTGTCCTCTGCATGACCCATCCTAGAACTTTGGGTGGCCACCAAATCTCCAGTCTTTGTTTTTGTTTGATTGAATATTGGAGCAATTCTTAAACCAATCTGGGTCTACATCGGTACTTTAAAAGCATTTTTCTGTTTTTGAAGAAATATAGGAGCTATTTTTAACAACGTCCCTGTAATCTCTGATCTAATCGAGTCGTGTTGTTGTTGATTTCTGTCCAAGTCTGCAATTTTTCCTTTTGTTTGAGTACTCATAGATTTCTTTACCATATGTACATCTCCCTCTGCTTCGGGAATTCTATCAGTCTCGAATCTTTTCCTTTGTTGTTTTTTGGATTTATTTACCCTAACAATTCTTTCTTGTTGTGGAGAATCATTACCCATGCTCCTACCATCTTTGTCTGAGATATTTTGATTCTCAGGGATTTTCTCAGGATCTGAAATCCCCTTGACGAAGCTATTTACCTTTGATTTTTTTTGATCTAATATTCTTCACATTTTTTGTTTTCTTTACTTGTCGACCTCGTGATTTTGAATCTGTATTGTTTTGCTTTTGGTTCTTCCGTCTTTCTCTTCTCCGTCTCTTATAGGTTTGTTGCGAACTCTTCTTCCACATATAGCCGTTTTCTGCCTCTTCTTCATGATTCTCAATAACTTCCCCTCGGTCTTCCACCAGCTGTTCCACCATTGACTCAGCAATCTGTGCCAATCGGCAGAATTCTTCCATTACTGATTCGGATAAGATAGTGTCATACGCAAAAGTATTCAATTCAGAAACTAAATATTTTGTTTTAATTGCTAGATCTTGGTTTAATGAAGAAGTCAATACATTTCTTGCATTCATTTGTAAAACAAGTCCTTGATCTCCTTATTCTCCCTCAGTAGAGAAGTCATTTGGTGCTTAATTTCCATTAGGTCTCCACTATACTTTGTAAAGCCATCTTCCATCTTTACCATCATGGGCAGAACTGAACAATTTATTACATTATTTTGGCCTACCACTGAAAATTCAAATTGTTCAATATCCTTTGTCATTTCCATTAAAATCCCTGTGTGGGTCTGCACATCCCTTTTTAGAAGGTCAAAAACCTTCACCAAGGAGTTTAGAACAAAATTTAAAGCCGAGAGAGAGGAATCACCATCATTAGGGTCACGATTCTTGTTTCCCTGTGTCATACCTGGTATTTGCACCGGTTGGTCTAATAAAATTCCATCAGACACAACCGTGTCCCCTCTCGATACCGCTGTTGTTTAATCTTTCCTCATGTGGTTGAAATTCTGAACCAAGCTCAACAGATGATTTGGGGTCCTTGAAAGTTCCATAACTGGGATGAATAGTTCAGACCCGCTGTTCTCCGTTTGTAAGTTAATATTTTGATTTAAAAGTTTTAAGGAATGTGGCATAGGTCCATTTAAATTTTCTTGTGCAGATTTCTGGAAATAATAATCAATAGTCCTTTTTATATTAGTTGATGTCAAAGTAAAGTCTTTCGACTGTCTAAATGGGGTGTTTCTTGTTGAGTCCCTTAAAATTTCTCCCTCCGTTGATTTGTCCACTTGAAGTTCTTGATGAATTTGTGCCTCTATTATGTTGTTATTTCTTGTCTAGGCAATCGGAGTTTGAGAACTTACGAGGTTCACATCCTCATGCAGGGACTTTTCAATGTAGGAACCGTCCCACTCTGGAGCTCTTAGATCATCAACGTGTTGTCCACTCCTTAAGTTGTAGCGGGCCATTTCTTAACCCTTCGTTGTCTATGAGAATTAGGCAAAAGAAAAATGAGGGATCAAAGGAGTAAAATCTCCCACAGTCTCCCCCCTTTTTAACTTTTTATTGCCTAAACAGGGCCCCAGCCGCTCCCTTTCCACTGTCCACTCCAAATTGCCCAGACTCCAAAATTCCTGTCAGCGAACTGCGGGCTGTCTCAGATTAATCTCTGAGGCTCTTGTTTAAGGGGGCTTACAGAGGGGCTTACAGCCAGTGGCCACTGCTGTCTAATGCTAGATTGCAACAGCCCACCACATGCAGGATAATAATTTCTATTCTGCAACCCTTCAAATCCTCAACCCACTACCCTTTCTCAATACCGGTATCAGTATGTTTACACAGGCCCGAGCCCCGGTTCAATCACCGTCTCTCCGGCAAGCTCAGGCTCATGCTCAGGTACTGAAGGAGGAGTAGGAAATTGGCTCTAGCTTGGGCTCGAACTCAGACAGTTACCATACTCAATAGTCCATGAAATGGCACAAAAAATGCAGAAGGTACCGATAGAGCAAATAATACAGCCCTCACTCTCTGTGTCTGTGGAGCAGATCAAAGCTGCTGCCGCAAATCGGCTACGCGGCTGAAGACCCGCCGGCACCCACCAGCACTGATACGGGGCCTCCAAGCGTCACACCGCACCTCCGCCTCAGCGGGATCGCTAGGCTAGCAGCCGAGGCTGCCTCGGGCCGCCGCGGTCACCCACCTCTGTGCCTCGCGGGTACGCCTCGATACCCGATATCATTAATATCGAAGCTCAATGCCGGTCCGGTCTGAGCTCGTTCTCCTCTTTAAACGCCGCCGCCGTCGTCTGCTCGCAAAAAAGAAAAATTTCCTAGGACTTCCTGGGGCTTCCTACTAGAGGAAAGGACCTATACAAGAACACTTGCACGTCACCGGCAGTCAAGCCGCACTGAGGATCTGTACGATCGAGCCACAAGTGTACAGAGTGTCAGCCGCTTCCAACCGCTCTGGATAAATTTTAGTAGGTCATCTCCTGATGCTGTAGAAGCTATGTGGTGTTGGGCCCCATCGAAGTTGAAGAGGGTGGGTCCCTGGATAATGTCTGAGGTTTCTGCTTCAGAGAAGCTTAAAGTCTGTTCCATGTTGGGTAAACCAATGTGTGGTGGCCTGGGAGCAGGGACTGGGTGGATCACACATGCTGTGGGTTAAAGGTTTCTTGGTGGGAGTCAAAGAATGGCTCAGACACTAGTCTAAGGGTCCCTAGTATAGTTAAGGCACTCACACCTTAAACCGACGTTTATCCAGGCTTGTGGCCTCTTCCCTCGGCAGTGCAGGAACCTCCCGACGTCGTCCTTCTTTTCCCCATGACTGAAGCACAGGAACAGCGAGGTCTGCTTGAACTGCCAGGAATAACTGCCTCCGCTACAGCTCTTCTTTACTTTAAAGGTACTGTGCAAACGCGGTCCGGAAATCTTTTCGACCACAGAGAAAGTTTGTGAAACTTTCCCCTCTTTAAAGGCTGGTCCTTCCCTAAACATTTGTCTAATTTTTCGCCTAGCCAAATTCTCCTAAAAACCGTGCCAAAGACTTAACCGTTATCTACAAGAACTGTGCGATCCTATAAAAAAGACTCTGAACCATTGACTTTGGCCCAGGCCTATCGAATTGAATTGCTGATTGTAGTTAACTGAAACCTTTTACCCTACCTATGAATGTATTTGGGCTGAATTTCTTATAGCCTTGTCTTTTTACCCCTTTTTAAAGCAACTGAAGTGCCATTTTGCTCCCACTTCAGGGGAGCTGAACTTGTTCAGTAATTTATTGGTTGTGTATTGTGATATATTAGTGTATGATATTAAGCTGCTTTTGCTAGTGTAATGTTTTCTAATTGACTGTGTAAATAAATGTATATTCTTTTACCAAGAAACCTTGAGTGTTTGTTTGAACCACTGTATTTGTTGGTCCCTTTGTGCAACTTGTTCTACTGCTCACTTAAACTCTTGAGATAAGTCTGGCTGCTCAGCCAATGCTACCACATATCTGTGTAGTACAGGCTTGTACCAAAGGTGCAATTGTACTGACACTTGTAGTCTTAATAGCATGTAGTGTTCCCAAAGGGTACTGCATGTGATTCTGCCTAACACTCTGAAATTGTGAAAGGTTGCTGCAGTTTTGTTTGTCTGTGCTCTTTAAAAATGACAGACAACACCCGTGCACAGTCACTGCGACCCAAGAGTCCACTGTAAGCACCTCCCAAGCACCTAGGTGCATCGCTAGCCTACCACCTATCGCGGGAATGCTTTGCTTGCTGCTGCGCTGTGTGCATACAATTGTACTTTCACCTGCTGCTGCAGTGCCAGCCCTGCCGCCTGCCTCTTCCACGGGAGGGGAAGGAAGGATTCAGCCTTCTGTCTTCCTGCTGTCACCAGTTGTTTCCTCTATAGGGCCTCTGGCCTCCTCAGCGGCTGGCGGAGACGCCTATGCTTCTGCCGCCCTGGCGGATACACAAGGCTCAAACACTCTTTTTAACGATGTCTGACCTTTGTCCAGAGCAGCAAAGGTGCTAACAAATCTGGACATGTCTTTGACAAAAGTTTCTCCAAACAAAAGCCCTTTAGTTGCTGCAACAGCCTCAGAGAATGCCAACTTCCTAAGTTTCAGGTCGATCTTTACTAAAATCGATCGTCTGCACTCCGCTGCTATCGTACAGTTGGTATTACTTATTAAACAAACTGCTCTTTGTGCCCAATTAGCCAGAATATGCACATCCATAGGCAGGGCCTCTTTGGTCTCTTCCACCATCTTAATGATCTTGGCCAATGGACCTACTGAATCGGGGAGCGTGTCCTGGCATGCTATCCATGAGCGGTCAATGCCCTTTTCAGGTCCTTGGTGTGCTTCACCATGAATGAGTCCACCTCCAGAGTGTCCGCTACTTTATCCGGCAGAGAAGGTCTGGGATATTGTGCCTTCAATTAGACTCTCACCTCCTTATTTAGAGGCGTGCGCAGTCGCTTGCTCAAGTACCTTTTGGACTTAAGTGGGGGCTTCCCCTCCAAGGATCTCGGGTGGAGTAGCAGGTCTGGATGAAAGGGGTCGACCAGGGAACTATCTCTGTATTTCTAAACGCTCTTATTGTGCCTTTTGCATGGTTCTCCTTCATAAGGAGTGGTCAAGCTCACAGAAACGTGAGAACTCTCAGTGCTGCTGGAATCCCATTCAGTGCCCTCTTGGTCTTCCTGTGGGCTAAAGGGTGTGCATAGCTCTCAACCATTTGTTTTGCAAAAGTGGGTGAAATCACCTGATTTTGTTTTTGGCGGGTGAGACGCTCATTGGAATGAATGGGCGTGCAGGAGGCTTGGCGGGTGAATCAGCCCTTTTTTTTTTTTATTTCAAACGTTGTTTGTAGTTTGTTTAACAAACGTTTACAACTTTTACAAGTTACATTTTCATTTCACGTTCCACATTTCCTTTTACAACACTTTTTAAATACAAATGGAAGAGAATAAAAGAGGAGATCTTGAACAGATAAAACAACAACAAAAAAAAAGTTTTCACATGTAGAGTACCCTACATTTTCATAGAGTGTCTGCATTTCATAGAGGTTACCCTGGATGACCACATAATCACAGCAAATAGATTTTACATTTGGCGTCAACTTATTCGCCACACGAGGGTCTGGTCATATCATGATTTGGCCAAATGATAAACAGATCTATGAGCTGTTAAGTTAATGCCTCTAATATAACTCGTTTGCTGTTTGTCTTTATGACATTTGCATGTAAATAACCCCACAATTGTTAAACCTAAAAAAACAAGTAACCGCCAAGTTAAAGAAAAACCTCAGATGACATTTTCAAGGGAAACACAACTTGTTTCTGGTTTTATGTATTTTTTTCCCAATTCAACATTTAGGATAACCAGGAATCTGGTAAGCTGTAAAATGGATTTACTGGAATTACCCCACATACATGCAAGCCAAAGCCATTCTCTCGAGGCAGCCGAGGTACCCACTGATTCGATACCAAATATTTCTTTGCGTTGAATTTCAAAGAATACACAATCAACAATCAAGTGCTTTAAAGACTCCTGAGTGCACGGTTCTTTATAAAATCTGCAATCATCACCAGGCATAACTGCAGTATACGTTGCCCAGTTTTTTATTCTGTCTGAAGTAGACAGTTGGTTTAATTTAAACCTCATGTATAGTTCCCTGGCTTTAGGGCATGGAAACTGCAACAGATAGGGCTTGTGTGGTAAGTGGCTTGAGGAGAATTTGGCCACTTCTTTACAGGATTTGAATTTGTCGATAGTGTTTAGTGTCTTGCACCAATCATACGCAAATAAGCGAAGTTTGACATGAGCTTGCTGAAATTCTAGGTCAGCCAGGGTCAGGGCTAACTCACCCAACAATACGACCATTTTCCTGTAAAAATGTCCAATAGATGGGGGATTGGCAGCATTTATCATAATCCCCAAATCTTCATACAGGGAATTTTTCGGGGAGAATAACATTTTCCCAAGTTTGACATTTGCCGCCAATTATACCGGGCAGACAAAGACGTTAAGCCCAATTCCTGCCTTAGAACCACATTAGGCAAGGAATTAGCCAAGCGCAGCACCCCTTTCCATAGGCGTCCTTGTAGTTGATCAAGGAATTGATCTATATCCGCCAAGCACATGTTGAGTGCGTATAGTATAATCGACTCAACTTTGAGGGTGTAAAATTCAAAGAGAGGAAGTAAGGAAAACTTACAATATTTATTGAACACCATGTGCATTTGGGTAGTGAGAGTTTTGGCCTTTTTGTTTAGGATGTTCTTCCACATTATGGTTGCGTTGGAGTCTGATATTGTATAACCCAGGTATCTGATTGTTGTTGCCCTGGGAATAGGGGTGCTGCCAATGGTCCACTTCCAGGAGTAAAGACGTCTCTTGAGATTCTTGAATATGAATATAAAAGATTTTCCTGCATTAAATGAGATTATGGGAGGAACAATATTGGGCAAATAGAGACAACTTTGTTTGCAAGGTGTGCGATCGAGAATTACAATATCATCGGCAAATGCAAGCCAATGAATTTTTAAGTGGCCTAATCTTGCAGGATAACTGATTTGTTGCGCCCAAATATCATTTATGCCACATAGATACAGATTGAACAGTGTGGCCGCCAGGTTGCAGCCCTGCTTGACTCCCACACCAATGGGGATGGGATTGGTGGTTGCACCTGCCTGATTTACTCTGACATAATATACAGTGTTTGCATGTAATTTTGCTATTAGATAGATGATGTGTGATGGAATTCCCATCATATGCATTTTCTGCCAGAGCATTCCCCGCACCACGCAGTCAAAAGCGGCTGTCAAGTCTATGGAAGCCATATACAAGGGCCCAGCGTCGGGAATCTTTGTTTTAGGAAGCAAGTGTGCCATTAGCGTTGCATTTAGCGTTGTCCCCATCTGGGCCCGGGAGCCAATTGAAAGCGCAAAAGGATATTATGTTTTTTCAGGTAAGCATGCAGTTCCCGAAATAGTAGAATTGCAAACACTTCAGCGGTAGCATCTATGAAAGCAATGGGCCGGTAATTTGCTGGGTTATCCCTTGGACCTTTTTTATGGATTGGCACAATTATTGAACCTAGCCAAGAGGCAGGAATGTCTAAGGTTGTTAAGACATTGTCAAATTGAGATTTCAGTAATTTGGCCCACAACCGGGGATTGTGTTTTAAAACGCATGGAGGAATGCCATCCGGGCCCGCTGCCTTCGAGTAGTTTAGGGCATTTATTGCACATTCAATGTCTTGTAGGGACCAGTTAGGTATCGGTAATTTAGGAATGGTGGGTTCTTTTACATTGATGTTATAAAACGACAAAGGAAGCGCACATTTATTTTCATAGAACTTAACCCATGAGGCAGCAGCTAGCATGGAGGCTTGATTGGTACTTAAGGTAGGTGAGTCTGACCTTAAGATTGCCCAGGTTGTGCGCCGATCATTGCGGCATAGGGAGATTAATATCTTTTGATTGGCCATATTGTGAAAATAGTGTTTTATATTCATGCACTTGTTACGATAGGCATTGCAGACTTTTCTTTTCAGCCTTGCACACTCCTCCGGTGAACATGTAATTTTGAGTTTACGTAATTCAGCATTTTTTAGACGCTTGGTGAGATCGATTCCAGGGCAGCCGGAATTTGTAAGTGTTTGATGCGAACTGTTATTACCAGTATGGATGGAAGCCATTACGCTTGCTATCATTTCCAAGTATTTCCTTGGCTCTTTTTTGTCTTGGGATTCATATTTAGAGGAGTCGTGTGACCCACCAAGCCAAGCATCAATGCGAGTGTTAATTCTGTCACATAGTCTATTGTTATATAAGGCGTGGGACTCCAGGCAGTGAGCATTAAAGTCACCGCCCATTAATATTCAGCATGCCGGATGCTGTATTAAAACTTCATCAAACTGTTTGTCAAGTATAGCAAAGGCAGTAGCAATTTTTACAAAAGCAGGGTTATGATACACAGATACACACAAATAGTAATCCAAGGAAGCCTCAGGAAATGAAATTAAAACAGCTAAAAAAGATGTTGATTCATGCACTACGTGGGATAGAAAGCACAATTTAGTATTTATGCCAATGGCTACACCACCGTACGGTCGGCCTCTTGGACCACGTTCCGCGGGTACTTGATAAATAGTGAAGCCGGTCAATGTGATTGTATGTGTTGCCATAGTTTCTTGGCAGAACAGTATGTCACAATTGGCAACATAACTTGAGTTGTTAAACCATTTGTGCACATTTTTAAACCCGCATGAATTCCACGAGAGAACGCTCAGGTGGTTTGGTTTATTGAGTGGGCGCATTATCCATGGCGGTGTTCAGAGTGGTAGCCAAGGATGTCAGCCAAAACCAATCCTTGCTGACGTTGGAAAGGGAAACCAGTTGGGCTATTACTTCCGCTTTAATTGCACCCTGTATGTTTTGAGTGTCAACTGGTGGTAGGATTTGCGGGGGGGAAGGACTGGTAGAGTTTCATTAAAAGTAATTGCATCATCCAAGGATTCAAAAAATACAGGAGTAAGTCCAATTAGTTGCAATTCACGCTTCTGCTGCCACACTAAATCAGTGAAGATATTAGTTTGGACTTTACACACCATCCGATGGTTATGAATTTGGGGAAGAGTAATCCATTCAATGTCGTCCGAATGCAAAGTACGTAATGCAGGAATTTGCCTAAATGCCTTCAGCAATGCAGACCGATTCAGGCGTTTGTTGCCATAGATTACATGATCAGACTCCCACCCCAAAATGGTTGAAGATGGTCCTTCAAATTTATCGTTGGATGAGGTGATAGGCAGGTTTAGTCGTGAAGGTACAACAGCCAGTGGTTCTGCCAAGTGTGGTGATTGAGGCAGATTTTGGTGCTTTTCATGATTTGGGGAGAGGGGCTGTCCAAGATGTGGATTTGACTGTGCCCGACCTATTTGTTGATCATTCAAGGGGGAATTTGAGGCTTGTGGAACTTTGCCAGAATGCGAGGCTTCACAACCGGATTTCCCTACTTGGACGACTTTAATAGCCAATGGTTTATAGAATGTGGAAAGATGGGTTTGCACCATGCTTGGAGTTTTGTCACAGGATGACATCGGAGCATCAGAAGGAAGGGTTACAGTACCCTTTGCCTGCCCCGCTGTATTCTTCCCTTTCTTACTTGGTCGTGCAGTGCCAAGACTCTCAACTTTAGGCACCATCTGGAGAGCTTCTCTGCTCTCATTTGATAGTTCCTCAAGGGAGAAGCCTTGTTCACACTCCACGCCTGTCTGATCTGCATGCTCTAGATTCGCAGGTGTTCCAATTATACAATTTTTTTAAATTTTTGCATTTTTGTTGTGTTTTGAAGCCGGTATTTCTGTGGATGCCTGAGGAGGTTTTCTATCTGCCTTCCTTTTTAGTGCTCTAAAGAAGAGACGTTTCTCTTTCCGCGAGACAAAAAGTTGCCCAGCACTGGCAGAGTACCCCCTTTTGGTTTTTGGTTTGCCTTCCGGGGAAGCAATCACATTCTGGGATTCTGAAAAGAGGTTCGTGAGAGCCGACGGGCTGTCAGGATGAAATATTTCACCCACCTCCATAACTTCATCAGAATCTAGATAGTCCGACGGCACCTCTATGGGATTCTCCTGGATGAAGAATAACAGTTGTTCAATCTTTTCGGTGTTATTGGTGACCTTTTGGCACAATTGGGCATGAGTAAATATCTGAAGAGGAGGAGCAACCAAAGGGGCAGCGACAGTTTGTGCAAAACATTGTGCAAAGGAGTAGGCAGTTGTTGAAGCTGTGCGCTGCAGATCGGTCGGTACCTCCTGTTCAGTATGATCAGTGTGTGAGGCAATGCTCACAGAGTCCACCGGTGCATTCTTTCCAGAGTTGGCAGGAGGGCCCTTCCCAGGGAGGTGCGCTATGCCCTTAGATCGTAGGGAATCGGCAAAGATAAATCCTTCTAGTTTATTTATTTTGAAAAGGATTTGATTCAAAGAGGACTTGCGATCTCTTAGTTTGTAATGAGTATAGTCGTGTCCTCTATCTAATACATTTAGAATTCGTGACAATACCGGATAGTATGCCTCAAGGGTCTGAATGTCATCTGACGGATCCAATAGATCAAAGCCCAAAGGAGAGGCAGGAGCACTATGAGTGGGCGAAGAACCAGCTCCTGAAGTCGGGACAGTGAAATTGGTATTTACAAAAGGAAATGCAGATGGACTGGATTTGGGAGGGGTAGCGGTTAGACAATGTTTTGTTGGCCGTCTGATTTGGAGACATTTTGGATATGTCAGGAGCCACACTATCTTTGCAGTGCAAGTGCACATCCTCCCTTCTACCACTAGGAATAGAGACCGGAGTGGAGGGTCCATCAGAGAGGCGTACGTGTTTTTCTAAGGCAGCAAGAACTGCCGGAGCCAGAATAGAATTGTCAGAGAGAGAAGTATTTGGTGCATCAGCAATAGACTCCCCTGTTGGACAGGGCTCGTCCATTCTCATGCTCAGGAAACTTTTGCGGGAAGCGGACGTGCGAGCCAAGCTCACTATAGGAAGGGGAGCAGTCAAGTTGGGCGAAGTGGGCAGTGTTAACTCGGCCTGAGTGGGTGTGTAAGCAAAGGGTATTTCATGACGGATTATATCATTTGCAGGATCCCTGTTCAAACTAGGCACAGAGCTACTCTCTCCTTGTGAGCGCTCCATATTGGCAACTTCCACAATGGGAGACAAAGGAATACTTGCGCGTTTGTTTAGTTTTTTTGGGCGTGCTCTTTGCCACAGGGTTACGAGGTAGGCGACCACTACCTAGCGAGTAAACCATTTAAGACTAGGAACATGGATTCACCAGTACCCCTGGCCTTGTGTGGTTGCAAAGAAAAAATGTATGGGCGGAACCCTCTTTTTTAGGGGGCCTCACTCTAGAGGGTTGAGAAGAACAGAAATACAGGGGGGTAGAGTCAAAGGCTTCCCTGGCCAAAGGCGTGATAGGGGGTCAGCGTGGCCTTGCACGAGAGCTAGGTAACTATTCGCTCAGAAAAGAAATCACTGTAGGTTACAAAAAAGAATAGAAATTTATTTTAACAGGAAGACATGATTGTGAGGCTTTTTATTCACTTGTTTAATGTCTTTAAAGTCATTTAAACAGTACATTTGATATCAGTTAGTCCCGAGACGGGTGACATGCTGTGGCATGCTGGAATTCCAAGTGCTTTCAACTATTCAATTGCTGAAAGGTATGAAACATAAGACAAGAGACTAAGAGGTGAGATGCCTGAAGTAATTTTGAAGCAATGAAAACACTGATTTGAAGCAGATATAAAGAAATATCTAGGTGGCATACCACGTTAGAATTGACACTGAAAAGGGACTTTCAGGCCCTAATGTTTGAATAGGTCATAATAACTAGCACCAGAGATTTCTCATCTAAAGCATTGGTGCAATGGTAGAACTGCAGGCTACAATGCAAGAGGTGGAAAGTTCTAGGAAGCTGTTCACATTTTCTTATTTTTATTTTATTTATAAAATCTCACAATGATTGTGAGGCTTTTTATTCACTTGTTTAATGTCTTTAAAGTCATTTAAACAGTAAATTGACATCAGCTAGTTCCGAGATTGGTGACATGCTGTGGCATGATAAGTGCTTAAACTATGCATTAAAACTGCACATTTTACATCAGCCAGTCCAGAGATTGGTGGCACGCTGTGGCATGTGCCACATTCGGCTCCTACCCCATCTCTCCTGGGGACCAAGTGCTTTCACAAACTTGTGTTCTGGCTGTGGCATTTGGCAGGCACCTGCAGTACGAATCGGTGTGAACACACGTTTCAGTCAGGCTCTGCGCTCTACATGCACCTCCAGCGTGTCGGAGGCACAGCTGCGGTAAGGGGGGCCCCCCACCTCCGCCACCTCCCAAAGCGTGGTGACCCAGCTGGATCCGTTGTCCCTCGTGATCACTCATCCACCAGATGTAGCGCAAATCGAGCGGAGTGGAGGTTGCAGTATGTGAGGGGAGGCAAGAGTCCCAGCACCCTTAGGATGTAGGAGAGGGAGGATGGGAGATCTCTGGTGGCACCAGGAGCAGGGTCTATCTGCCAGGGCAGGGCATGTATGTCCATTACTCGTCCTCCTCCCTCGGCGAGCCATGCAGTGGTGGTCAGGGGCTCAGCTTCTAGGGCACCCTCAAGGCTGAATGTTGGACCGGTGGCTCCCGGGTGTCTCCGGAGTCAAAATGCAGTTTTTCAGCTACATACAAGTGAAAGAAATGCCACTTTAGCAAGTTGGCACAGAGCTTGTGAGCTAAGCGGCCATTTTCTATGGCTGCTCAACAGCGCCCCCATTTACTGCTTTTCTTGATACTCGTTCTAGCGCTCCTGTTAGGATAAGTGCCTGGATCTCTTGCAGTAGGACCATTCCATGCTCTTGGGCTACTGGTTTTGTTAAATGTTAAAGGTATTTGTACCGCGCACCGTCACCAACGGAGTTGGTCCCCGGGCGCTCTGGCAGATTTGCAAACGAGAAGGTGGGATGGGTTAGTAGGTGAAGCAGGAGTAGGATAGTGAGAGGAGTGGTGTTCTGTTGGCAGCTTCAACTCGGTATACACTGGGTGCTGAGCTTTGGTGCAAGTATCAGATCGATGTCAGTCCTCGTGTGCTGTTGGTGCGGCTTATGTATTGTTGCAGTGTTGTGAAGTGCATGCCGGTTGTTGTGCGAGAGATGGTTGTGTGAGATTTTTGAGTGAGATAAGTCTGCAGAAATGCTGAGTATTTTGTTAGTGGGTTATATGAAGTTTAACATGCTAACATTCAGAACTCTGTCCGAGTGTGGCGCTCGCCAATCCTCCCAATCTCATCAGGGTGGGCAAAAGGGTTACGCCTGGCAGGGTTTTAGATTTGTGTGAGGCGCTCCCTTTGCTGTTCTAACGTGGTCTGCAAGTGTTCTAATGGCTCCTCGTCATTCTATTCTAGCGAGCTCTGTAGGAGTTCTAATGCTGATGGATTGATTAGTGTGGGTTGGGTGTCTATTCTCCTCCTTGGGTGCTGGAGCTGGTGTTGTGGTCTCCTCTCACAAAATGTCTATCTAAATGTGTCTGCTGGGGGTGTTTGGTTATGGTACGGCTGGGAGGCAGTGGATGAGTCGTTTAAGGGCTTTCGTCTCGGTCTCAGTATGTGATCAGTTTATGGTGACCTCCTTTTGTGGCTATTTCCCATAATATCTCATGGTCTGTCGTGGGGTCCGTTCTTTGGGTTCTGTGCATGTATATTTTGGGGGTCACAGAGGTTGGTGTTATTTTCATCGCTGTTTAACAGGGTGAGCATTCTAGTGCATCGCTGTTGTAGTTACGCTGTGAAGAGCCATGATTTAAGGAGTTTCCTGAATGCTAGGTGGTTTGCTGTGTTGCGTATATTCTTAGGTAGGTCATTCCAGGTTTTCGGTGCCTGGTGAGAGAAAGAGGATCCTACGAGTTTTCTTCTGTAATAGGGTTTTGGTTCCAGGTGGATGTCGGTGCTTGATCTCAGTGTTCTTGTTGGTTGATATAGGCGTAGTTTATCGCTTAGGAATTCTGCGCCTTGTTTGTGTATTGCTCTGTGCGTGATGCAAATGGACTTGAACTTTATTTGCTGTTTTAATGGTAGCCAGTGTAGTATCTCTTGTACGGGTGTAATGTGTTCTCTTCTGGGTAGCTTGAGGAGGAGTCTGGCTGCCGCATTTTGTATGCGTTGTAGTTTTTTTTAGAAGGCGTTCGGGCATGCCCAGGTATAGGCTATTGGCGTAATCTACTCTGGACATGATCAGAGCGATGATGGTGTTTTGTTGGTAAACAACAGGAACGGTAGGATCCTTTTTGCTGCTCGCAGGAGGAAGAAACATTTCTTGAGTAGAGCGTTTACTTGTGGCTCTAGAGTGAGGTTGTTATCCATCAGGACCCCTTGGTTTTTTACAGTTGATGATGGTCCTGGTGTGGTGCCGAGCTCTTTTTGCCAGGGGATGTAGCTGATGTCTCGTCCCTTTTTTGAAACAATCATTATCTCTGTTTTGCCTGGGTTGATTTTGAGGCGGTTGAGGTTCATCCAGTTCAATATATCACAAAGGCAATTCTCTAGTGTAGTGTTTTCTTCTCGGGTGTCTTGTATGTTGAAGATTATTTGAGTATCGTCAGCGTAGTTGTAGCATGTGAGGCCATGTTTTTGGATGAGTTTGATTAATGGGTACATGTAGATGTTGAATAGAAGCAGGGAGAAAGATGATCCTTGTGGTACTCCGCACGTGGAGTATCTAGGTTTGGCCTTAAAAGGTTTCATCCATACGGTTTCGGTTCTGTTTGTTAGGAAGGATTTGATCCATAGTAGGGCGGTGTCTGTTATTCTTAGCCCTTCTAATCTCTTTATGAGGATGTCGTGGTTGACAGTGTCGAAAGCTGCGGATAGATCGAGGAGAATCAGGGCAGTACTGTTGTCTGAGTCTGCGTTCATTTTTAGGTCGTCCCATATTGAGAGGAGAGCTGATTCTGTTCATCTCGTTGGTCTGAAACCAACTTGTGCCTGGTCTTGTGGGCATGCTCTTCTATGAATTCTTGGGTTATTTTGTAGACGTAGGTTTCTAGCAGTTTGGCTATGTAGGGTATGTTGGAAATGGGTCTGTAGTTGGATAGGTCCTCTACGTTTCCTGTTGTGTCTTTGAATAGCGGCTTGATATAAGCCGATTTGAAGGCCTGTGGTACTTTACCTGTTGAGATTGAGAGGTTGAGGAGATTCCTGTGGTATTCCATGGGGGTTCCTTGTTTAAGAATTGTTTTGTATATGTCCGGGGGGCAGGGGTCTTCAGGAGAGCCTGATTTGTTGCTTTGGTTTACCAGTTTGACAAAAGTCTCTACTGATATTTCTGGGAAGCTTCCTAGCTTGTTTGGATATTCCTCGTCGGTGTTGATGGGGTTTGAGGTGTGATCGCTTGGCTGTTTTGTATGGTGTGTTGGATGAAAGTTATTTTGTTTTTGAAGTGGTCTCCTAGGTCATCGCAAAGTTTCATTGATGGAATTGGCGTGTTGTTGCAGCCCGGTGGGTTTTTTAATTCATTTATGATTTTGAAGAGTTCTTTTTGGGCGTTTGGTGCTCTGAAGATTTGGTCGTCGTAGTGTTTTCTCTTCGCTTTTTGCATTTCCTTTTTATATGAGCGGATCTTTTGTAGGAATTTCAATTTGTTTGCAGTGGTGGTGTTGATCCTCCATTCAGATTCTAGTTTTCGTTTTTTTCTTTTCACGGCGCTGAGTAGTGGGGTGAACCATTTTGCTGTTTTCTTACGTGATGGGTTGAAGGGCTTTTCTTTGGCAATGTCAACTAGAGTTGTTGCGATCCAGGTATGGCGTAGGATAACTTTTTTGTGTAGGTCAGCTTCTTCCATGGTTGTTGCTTGTGGTTTGCTGAGTTCTAGGAGCTCGGTTAGGTTGGAGTTTTTTATGGTTCTCCAATTTCTTTTCATCATGATCAGTGGTTTTTCTTGTTGCTTCTTTGTTGGAGCGGCCGTTGTGATTATGACTGGAATGATGAGGTGGTCGCTACAGAGTATTTGAATTGGGGGTGCCGTTGTGATGAGATACTTGTTGGCAAAGATTGCATCAAGTGTGTGCCCTGCTGAGTGTGTTGCTCCTTTGACTGGTTGTTGTAGGTTCATGGCTGCTAGTTGGGCAGTTAAGGATTTTTGTGTGGTTGTGGTTTCTTCGACGAACTGGATGTTGAAATCTCCAAGGATGATCAGATGATTGTTCTTGATGGCTAGGATGGTGATTGCTTCCGGGAAGGAATCTATGAAAGTCGCATCGTAGGTTGGTGGTCTGTATATCAGTATGAATTTCAGGTTTGTTTTGTGGTTTACTGATAGCCGCAGTATTAATGATTTGCATTTATTGATGTTTAGTGGATTTTCCATTTTGATGGCCAGTTGTTCCTTGTGGATGATCGCTAGTCCCCCCCCCCTCTTTTGGATTTCCTGTTTGCTTGGATGCATTTGAAGTTCTCAGGCAGGTAGTTGTTGTAGGTGATCTTGTAGTTGTCATCTAGCCATGTTTTGGTTACAAATAGGATGTCTAAGCCTCCTTCTGATAGGAGGTTGTATATTTCGGTTGACTGTTTGGACATTGACCGTGCGTTTATTAAGTTACAGTGGATTCTCTGGGTGTGATTTTGTTTTATGGTTATTCGTTGTCCAGGTTTGTAGTTGTCAGGTCGTGGTGTTTCTGCATTGATGTTGGTAGGATGAAGAACAGCAACAGCTGCTTCTTCATTGAAGCGGTCCAATAGGTTGATAACAGGGCTGAACAATCGTGGTGCTTTTGCTGTGATGATGCTCGGTTGAAGATCAGCAATGGCTTCTTCTTCATTGAGTCCAATTGTTGGGTTGGAGGTAGCATTGTTGGTTGTCGGGGCTTTGTCCTATTGTATGTGATGTTGTGGAAATCGATGGTGCCCCTCTGTTCTTGTGATTTAAGGGGCAATGGGGTTGGAGTCATCCCACTCTCTTGTTGATTGCTCCCGTCTTTTTTCCGGGTGTTTCAGGAAATTCTTTGCATCTCTCGAGGTTTCCGTGTTGAGGTGTCAGTGTTCCGTGGTTGTCGCGAGGTAAGGTGTGAGGTATAAGGATTTTTCTCTTACGTAGTTTTTTCCGGTTATGACTGTGTTAGGCGTGTTTCCTGCCTTTGAGGCTGCTTCTTCTGGGTTCTGTTGGTGTTGTGTGTTCGCGTCCCTTGTTGCATGATCTTGCTCTCTTTCTCAGCGTCCTTTTCTAGGTCGGGCCATTTTTCGGTTCAAGGTGCAGATGTAGTAGAGTAGTTGGGCCTCTATGCTGCCTTGTGCAGGTGCAGTAATCTTGGTTATTCCTTCTCTGGATACGCTAGGGTGTTCTCTGGCTCAGTCTGTCGTTTCTGTCGGTGGGTAGGGTGTGTTTCCTAAGGGTGCACTGTCGGGGAGGGTTATGGGTGTTAAATGGTCTGGCGGTATGGGGCTCAATTAAGATAGGTAGTGATGGGTTTCCGGGATTAATAGAGTACCAAACTAAACACAGTTAGATTAGGGGCCCTGTATATTGGGAGAAAGGCCTACGCTTAAGAAGGCGACAGAGTACTGACCCAACACAGCTAGATTTGAGGGTCAGTCGAAACCGTAGAGCAGATACCAAGCACAGATATACTCGAGAGTCCTGCACCGTGGGAGAGAGGCCCACGCCTAGGAGAGCGACAGGGTATCAGACTAAACACAACTATATTTGAGGGTCAGTTGAAACAGTATTGTATGATACCAAACACAGCTAGATCTGAGGGTCAGTTGAAGCAGTGGGGCATGATACCAAACACAGCTAGATCTGGGAATCCTGCACAGTGGACGTCTCCCTGAACGCGGTTCACTGTGGTGAGCTAGCCATGTAGGTTCAGGGGGGACATGTACTAGTTGAGGAGTGAGTTTGAGGGGCGCAACTAGGTCTTACTCCCTTAATGCAATCTGGCCACAGAAGTTCTGTTAGATTTGAGAGACAGGCCTCTCAATGCAATATGAGTATCATACAATTAGATCTGGACACAAAACCCAACTGGATTTGAGAGACCTGTATAGTGGGAGAGAGGCCTATCAATGCAACTTGGGGTAGAACCCCTGGTAAACTGGAGATACCTGTATACTGGGAGAGAGGTCTATCAATGCAATCTAAATATCATACAATGCAGTTTGTAGACAGAACCACTGCTAAATTTGAGAGACCTGTATATTGGGAGAGAGGCCTATCAGTGCAATCTAAATATCATAAAATGCAATTTGGAGAAAGGACCACTACTAAATTTGAGACCTGTATGTTGGGGGCGAGAGGCCTATCAATGCATTTGGAGATAGAACCCCTGCTAAATTTGAGAGACCTGTGTAGTGGGAGAGAGGCCTATTGATGCATACTAGCTATCACTTAATGCAACATGGACTTAGAAGCCCTGCTAGATTTAAGGGACAGGCCTATCAATGCAATCTAAATATCATACAATATAATCTGGACACGCAAACCTAAATAGATTTGAGAGACCTGTATATTTGGAGAGAGGCCTATCAATGCAGTCTAAATATCACACAATGTAGTTTGGAGACAGAACCCCTGATAAATTTGAGAGTCCTGTATATTGGGAGAGCGGCCTATCAATGCAATCTAATATCATACAATGCAGTTTGGAGTCAGAACCCCTGCTAAATTTGAGAGACCTGTATGGTGAGAGACCTGTATGGTGGGAGAGAGGCCTATCAATGCAATCTAGATATCATACAATGCAATTTGGACAGAACCCCTGCTCAATTTGAGAGACCTGAATAGTGGTGGAGAGGCCTATCAATCCAATCTAAATATCATACAATGCAGTTTGGAGACAGAACCCCTGCTAGACTTAGATACCTGTATAGTGGGGGAGAGGCCTATCAATGCAATATAAATATCATACAATGCAATCTGGACATGAAAACCCAACTAGATTTGAGAGACCTGTGTAGTGGGAGAGAGGTCTATCAATGCAATCTAAATATCATACCATGCAGTTTGGAGGCAGAACTCCTGCTGAACTGGAGAGACCTGTATAGTGGGAGAGAGGCCTATCAATGTAATCTAAATATCATACAATGCAATTTGGACAGAATCCCTGCTAAATTTGAGAGACCTGTATAGGTCTATACAGAGGAAGGGGTCTGTGCCTAGCCAGATTGGTACAGTATTAAATCATTCTTACATTTGAGGGTGAGGGGAAGAGAGATGCAGAGGGGAGTAATCACCTTGTTTACTATGGGTTTGGTAAGTGGCTCGGAATCTAGGGTAGAGTAGTTGCTCTACTCCTGACCCAGACCACTCCTACCTTACTGGTCCTTGTCGGTGATGGTTGACGGCTGGCCACTGCTTCCCCTGCAGACACCTGCTGACACTTCTTGGAGCGGCCTCTGTTGGAGCCGCCCTTGGCCTTAGGGCCCTTAGCTGCAGGGCTGCACGGGCAGAAAGGCTGCCCTGGGAAGACCAGTGATGGAGTCTGGGAGGACCAATGAGAGCGGTGCTGGGCGGGTCGGGAGGCGGGAGGGAAGGTAAACCAGGAAGAGGGTGCGGGATGGGGGCAGGCCTCGGGGCCTGCAGGTATTTGCCCAGAGGGGGAGGTCTAGGGAGGCAGGAATAAGAAAATATCAAGAGGGGTGGGAGGGGACAACAACAGCGCTGCAGGTGCAAAGGCTACCCTGCAAATATCAAAAATTAGGGCCCAGGGGGCTCTGCAGTGGCAACATGCACTCACCTGCCTCAGATAAGAGGCGTGCGGCGGGGGCAGCAGGTCTCTAGACCTGGAAGCACCGGCGATATCCGCCAATCAGGGGAGGTGGATGGGTGTTAAGATGGATTTCTGAACTCGGACCTGGAGGGGCAGAGGTTCAGAAGGCCAGCCTAGTTTCTTGGAACAGGGTAACCTCTGGACAAGCCAGACCAATCAGGGTAGCGATGGCGGCGGTCAAGACTAAGGGCCTCATCACGAGTTGGGTGATAACGCCGGCGGTATTAGCCCTACTGCCAACCCCCCCGGCGCTATTAGCGCCGGATCACGGGTTTGGCGGTAATGGAATTCCCCATTCGGGAATGAGCCCATTCGGGAATGCTCCATTCCGAAATTGAGCTCAATGGGGAATTTTCGCGCTCTTACCGACGGCGGATTTCCCGCCAGCGGTAAGAGCACGAATTTTCTGCGGATTTCCCCCCAGCTCAGAGCTGGGGAGAAATCCGCCAAAGCCCTGATTTGGCGGACCCTTAAATCCGGCAGTAATAGGGTGACTGAAAGACCTCAATGAGCACACAAAGCAAGGACACTTACAAATTACTCCAGACAGGTGTTATATTAAAAATATAGACACATTTATTACAAGGCCTTTGTAACATCAACCATAGCAAAGAATCACAATAATACTAAAGTAAACCAACACATCACAATCAATACAATATATATACTTGACCGAGGGGTCTAAGGAGTTACGAGCACGTAATATGTAGACCACCTAGATGGGGAGGAAAATAGGCAGTGCAAGTAATCATTGGACCCAGTTCGACATCAAAAATACACCTAACTAGGAGGAAGTCCGAGCCCTACGAAGAGAGGAGCCTTATGCTCAAAAGTACCTGCACGTGCTGGTGCCAATGGATAAAGTAGAGTCTCTTCAAGGGTCTCAGGCAGTTCAGGACGGTGAATGAAGCGATGCAGAACAAGTCCTCACTACTCAAGCAAGGCCTCAACTTGTGGGCAGAGGCAGGGTGAGAGTGCGGGATAGAGTCGCTATTTCGCAACAGCGGTAGAAAAGAAATGGGCTCCTGCGCGAGGGGCCACCGGTTGGGGTATGGACTACTCACCGGTCCCTGACGCAGGCAAACCCAGACTTCTCCAGTTCAGTTCACGTTGCTGGCAGGTTCAGCTGCGATGATCAGGACGTCTCAACACTGTGTAGATTCTGCGTAGCAGGATGCAGGGTCGAGGGAGTCCCAAATGCAGCGGACGTGCACAGGTTGTTACCGCAGCAGGGCAACACGGCAACCACGTTTACTCCGGTCTGGGCGCACTCGTCTCACTTCAGACCTGGGAATGCCAAGTGTACGAAATTCGGTGTGAGGGTGCCGTGGACACAGAGCAAGCAGTAGGCCAAGTTTCACGGGCTTCCCCGAAACGGCGGCGGTGACAGAGCAAAGCGTCCTATGTAAGCTGGTCAGCCCACTGGTTGGCCCAGGTACACTTCCGAAGAGGCTTACTTGCAGGGTTTGATGACGGTGCCGGGAATAGTTGATCCCACTATTCCAATGGGATGAAGCGCCTTCGCAGACCTTCTAGGACGATCAGATGCAGAGGCGTCTCGCAGGACGACAGCGGCTCAGGGTGCCAAACCTTCAGCGGGTCACCAGTGGTTCCTCGACTCAGCTTCTTGTTGCAGGATACTTGGCTCCTCATCCCTTGTTCGGTGTGAACTCAGGAGATCGACATGGTAGTGGTGTTTTCAGCCTCCTCTTATCCAAAGTTCCCTTTGCGCCAAAACGGAGAGGACCCAATGGGAGATCTGTTCACAAACACTCACACCATACGTGGACCTATCACGGACCACAGTGGTCCCAGGCATTCAGGACACTCTAGACTCTTTGGCACCCAGGATGTGTATTGGGAACAGACATCCAAGCCCACATCCTGGAGGCACACACAAGGCATGCAGAAGCCCGCTAAAGCTTTGGGGTTTTGCGGGAAAGTGCATGACCAAATAAGGACTGACTTGGGTCGGCTCGACATGGGGACGGTGAAGGGGCAAGACCATCAGAGGACAGGACAAAGAACCTCGTGGCATGGCCATTCTGGAGCCAGGCCACTCATTTGTGCCAAACGCGGTAAGCACGGATAACATGGCGAAAAAGGGTTAAAAACACAAGAGAAACGATAGCTGCTTTTGGAATGACTAGAGACCCAAGAGCGTGGTAAAGTAAGTTACAGTACACTCTTGTTTCATGTTGCAGAAAAGCTGCAACATGAGAAAAGGACTAAGGGAAACAAAGTCTCCCAGTACTGACTGTCTTAAGGGCATGTCAGTTTCCCCATAAGAATTGAGTGAAAGCCCAGAGGAGTGCGGCAGAAGGCTGCGCTTCGCTGGCAAAGTCTAGATCAGGGTGGAAAACAACAGCAAAAAGTTTGGGGGTTGCCACATGGATGGAAAATTACATACAATTATGAAATATTTCTTAACAATGGGCAACTCACCTGCTTTGCTCAGTAGTAAATGGAGGCAGGCAGCTGCAGTGGATCACTAGGCCTGTGGAATCCAAAGAAATCAGCCAATCAGGAGTGAGGGAGGGCCTGGAGGCGGGAGGAGGGAGGGAGAAACCAGGAAGAAGTGCCCAGCAAAAACAAAGGCATACGGGGCCTGGATGGGTTTTTAGAAGTGATTTTCAGGCAAAATGGGGTCGCGCTGGATGGGCAACTCACCAGCTTTGCTCCGTAGTAAATGGAGGCAGGCAGCTGCAGTGGGTCACTAGGCCCACTTTCGTTCTGGGCGGTTTTTGCATTAGCGTGATGCATTAACCCTCTTTTACGATGCTCAACGCCCACTTGTCTGATGTTATTCCCACCCATGTGTGGGTAAATGATGTTATGCGTTCTCCTACTGGAGTAGCATCAAAGGGGATGTTTACTAAGCAGTCATTTTGTGATGGGGCTGACCCTCTTGAGGCCTGCCTCTAACACACGCTTGACCAATGCAAGGTTGTTGCATGCTTGAATAGCCACTAGTTCCTTGCAAAAGCTGCATTGGTAACTAGAGGCACCTTGCAGGAAGTTTGAGTGTCCTGCTGGTTGACTATACAGCTGGGCCCGAAAGGATCACCTGCCGGCACAAGACCTCCTTTGTTGAAACGTTTTGCCAGTTATCTGTCCGACACTTTTTAAAGTGTTCTGTTCCTTTTTCACCTTCTCTACAGCCTTGTCTACTGCAGTTTCAAACAAGCAGTTTTCCTCAAGAGGTTTGGCTAGCAGGCTAGCTTTTGTTTCGGGTTTAAACCCCAACCCCCCCAGTCAGGCGTGTCTCGATTATGCTCAATCCAGATTTATTCTCACTGCCGTTTCTGCAGCATATAAGGTGTTTTTAATAACTTTTGGTAGAGTTTTTACCCTCAGTTATAATTTCTGATTTAATGGATTCAGCAACCTGATAGCGAGACATGCAATTTCATCCCATTGTTCCCTACTATATTGTGCATTGTGGGCTGTAGCATTAGCAATTCAGACCTTGTGAGCTGCTGAGGTAGCCATATTTCTTCTGAAGGTGTGTATTAGATTGTATTGCTTTCTTTGAGGGTGCACTTGTTAGTTGATATGAGTGCACCAGCTCTCTCTCTCCTTGTGGTTGCTATAAGGGAAAACACTTCATGGTGACCCTTTATGTATAGTGGGGCGCACAGGGCTGATTTGTATTTCTTTTTAATTTCAGTATTTACCTGCTTAGGTTGCACTGGGTTAATTAAGGATGGGATTTTCTTTTTAACCATACTCTTACTTAGTGGGGTAGACTGTGAGACAGACCTCCTTTCTTTTAGGACATCCTCAGTGAAATCAGTTTCTTCTTGAGGTTCCTCTGATTGAATATCAAACCTTGCTGCCACTCTTCAGCAGATCAGCATACAGGACCTGGTCTTCTGTGGGTGAGGAGGCAGTGGACGGCTCTGCTATGCCTGGTGAAGGAATAATATGATCAACTGGACCAAACTGTTGTCCTTTTCCTCCCCAATCTCATCTGTATAGAGGCCTTCCTCATCCTCCTCATGCACATGTTCACATTTTTCTGGTTCTATCTCTCTCCACTGCTATCAATTGTTTATCCTAATCTTCCTATCCTTTCCTTAACACTTTATTCAACTATCACCGTTTCAAACTTTGAACCATGCAAGGTGCTCCAAGATGCTCCGAGTAGGGCGAACGGTAAACAAAAATCTAATAAAATTAATAAAAATGTTTCTGCCTTTTTTTTTTTTTTTTAAGAGGTGCAGTCAAAATGTGGTGCCCCTTTTCGCTTGTTGGCAATTTATCATAAAAATCCATGATAGATTATATTTTACCCAGAAGGAAAACAAACCTTTCCTCTGACCACAGTGTCCCCCGAGGGGTTGCCCAACATAGTTCCTGAAGTAATTCTTCTTCCGCTTCCAATTGTGACCCTGAAGTGCAGATATTACCCTTCTTCTGCACAGTTCCTTTCCCCTCCATAGACATTGAAATGGATGGATTTCCTTCTCGATGTGTGGAACTAGTTATGGGCGTCCGAGACGTCAAAACGCCCTTTGAGGTATTGTTGGCTTATGTATACCAGAGGGACTGGGGGTCACACTACGAGCACAGTGTTCCAAAGAACCCTCCACCAGTGCACAGATGGAGGACTAAGCCAAGGGCAAGTTAGAGCAGTCATTTATTACACAGAGATCATACAGGACATTGAACATCTCCCTGACTCACAGCTCCTAAGCCTGTGCCGGACCATTCGATTTCTACGTCACAACATGGGGCTCTTCCCCAAAAACCTATGAGAAGACAGGATTGGGTAGTTGGGGCATAGTGCCTATGCATGGCATCTAAAGATGTTACTTTATTGGTCATCCGTTGGCTTGCCTGCCCCTTCCCTGAAAATGATTACATTGTTGCAAGGTCGCAGGATCAGCATTGGACCTTGCCCTCTGCCATCGACCACTCGATTTCTGTTCCCTGATTGGCTGGAGCTGATCTCCCCAGGCCTGGGACCTAGCTCTGTTCTCAGTGCACCTTCTCAAGGTGATGAGAAAGACTATGTGTTCCCAATATAACCGTCAGTGCTACCATTTTTGCCTGTGAGAGTGCCCTCAGCATTGCAACGTTATGATATTATAGGTTATTTATAACGCGCTTAATACCCAGAGGTTTCTAAGCGTGGCCCCAGGGATGGAACCTGTGTGCTCCCTGTCATCTTGCTTCCAAGGCGAGCACGTTGATCCTGAGCTATCCTCCCGAGACGTTAAAGAATCAATGTTTCACTTCATGTCTATGTTACTGAGAACTGTTTGTCTTCCCACCACGGGTAAATGGCTATTGATTTGTTTGGCTGCACCACTTGGTTGAGGACCACAAAATCAAGCTCTCTCATCTGCAATTCATGAGGATTTATTCTGCTTTTCTGCAGATTGTTCCTTGCCTCTTTGCATCGGAATGTGCTGTTTGTCTCTGAACTTGGCTCCGAACCCTGACATGCTGTTCTGTGCAGCCTAGTTCTGCTTTTCTTCGCCTCTCGTTCTGTGGCCTCATGTAACCTCATTATAGTTATACAATGATTTCTATATATCTATACTGTACTATGTTTCTTATAGGTTAGTAGTATTCTGATTTTCCAGGCTTCTTATACAATCCTGTAGTTCCATAGGGTTAGTTGCGATAAGCGTCTACAGGCTTGCTTTGCATATCTTTGCCTTGCATTCAGCCTTTCTGCACTTGGCTAATGAGAAAAATAATAAAATCTTTCAGCAGTGTGTATCTGTCCTCTATCTACAGAACTGTGTAAGCACGTTCTTTGTGTGCGTCTGTGTAACATTGTGCATGGCTGCAAGTTTTCTTCATGACTAACATGGCTATGTCGTGGTGCTGCTAATGACATCAGCACAATGGTTTTCGGTTGTTAGGCAATCTGGTCCATCGAGGCATTTGGATACATTATCAGGGTAGAGGCACCTGTATCCATAAAGACATTGACTGGATAAGGTTTGAATGGCTGTCCAAACAGTGAGTTGCTGTGTGCATTCATGAATCTTCGGGCTGTCATGTTCATGAGGGGGAGGAGGGGCATACCAGGGACCCTCCCTTGAGTCCCCTCTGGTCGACTTGTCAATCAAACCACCATACTTATTCACTTGTTTTTGGTAGCCATATCTTTGTTACTCCTCCAAGATGCCGTAGTAATTTGCATGGTCATCAAACTCCATGTCATGTAACTGCAGTCTCCTTCCGGGTTGCACCATACACATTTCACCCAGTACTTGTCAAAGGGATCATCAAACGTTATCATCTCGGTCGTGAACAGTGGGCACTCCTTTATCTTTGCCCTTAGGTTATTTCTCTCTTCCACTGTCTTGTCATTTTCTTCTTCAACATTTATATCCACTAACACTTTCATCCCTATAATTTTCTCAGTCGTTTTGCAACATTGTGTAATGCAGATCTTAATCACACACAGTCCTACTAGTAGTAGTAGTAGTAATGCTGCTAGTAATATTTTTAGTTTGTCTGCCATTCATGTTGGCATCCAAGACCATATACATGACGGCCAACTCTGGTCTTTTCCTGTTCCTTTGGCTTCCTCCTCCATTTTGGCGTGCATTTTCGATAATCTTGTTACTGCTTCTGACAGTGTGCCATTTTCTCTGTCATTTGCAGGCACGAACGTGCAACAGGAACTCCCGATTTTGGCACAAACTCCCTCCATTGCTTTGAGAAGTTTTAAAACATATCTGTTTTGGAGAACAATCAACTTTACTGTTTGGAGCTCTTCTTTTATCGCATTGAAGACATTTACTGTTGAGTTTATGGTCTCCATCAGCTCCCATCTCATTATCTGCAACCATTTCACAATTGTGTATGTTTCCACAGCTGGAACTACTGACGTGAAAAACATTTCTGTCCTACTGAATAACTGGTGTTCAGGTGGCACATTGTCCAGTGATACGTCTGATGCTGAGGAGAAATAGTTGTCTCTTTTCACTCTACTCACTTCCACTGACCTTTTCTTTCTTTTTGGATTGTCCATTGTGGGGAAATCATCTATCTTGATGTCCTTCTGCGGTACTACTAGTGTTGGCATATTGATGTTTACCAACAAACAAACTCAACAGTTAGGTGGCAGCTTCTCATACGTCTTAGATCCGCACGTGCAATAGTGATTCATTAGTATTTCCGTCCCAGTCTTCATTGCTGGATGTTTTTCTGTGTACCTGCACTCTGCGTTTTCTCCAACCTTTACTGCTCCATCATTCTGGAAACACAATGCTGGTTTCTTCAGTGGTATTTTGGGCATTGGTCCAGCTTCATTGTCCACTAAGGTCAGTAACTTGGTGGTCGCATCCCATTCCTCAGGCACTTGTCATTTTCTCCTTGCACTGTGTTTACCGGTGCTTGTACTAGGGTGTGTACCTTGCTATCTACTACTCCCTTCTTCAATCCTTCAGCTGTGTATACTTGGCCATACACCAGCATTTGCGGTCTTTCCCAACATCCCGGTACTCCTATTTCTATTGGTCCTCTCTTAGGGCATGGTAATTCTTTCAGTGCTATTGTTTGTCTCTCCCTTCTGTGGGCCATCAGTTATGTATTGTATATCCTGGTCTAGCTGCCAGTAATTTGTCATCATGTCAAGTGTCTTTATAGAACTGTCTTCATAGGGAAATGTTACCTTGGACATTCATCTCAATGTTGTGGTTTTCCCTTGAAATATTCCTCGGGTTGTAACCATGGATAGCTCATAAGGCATTGTGCTCTTGCTGCTGGTATGTCACTTGTTCTAGAGGCACTCGTGGCACAGGGGATTAGTGGAAAGACATAGCAGCTCTCCCCAGTGGTTGCTTCACCTACTTTGGTCATGTGCTTGTACCACATGTTGTTAGATAATCTAGCAGTATCAGTGAGATAGAGTTCCACCCCCCCATGTCTTCATCTGCACTGCATCTACCTCTTGGTGTACTCACAGTGCTTACTGGTCCAACTGACATGGTTGTTCCACCTACTAGAGGAGTTGGGGTTGGGTTAATAGAGGATATACTGCATTTCTAGCAATATAAGATATTCGAGATGAGGGCAAAAATACAATATGAGAACAAGACAATCATTGTTTTAATAATGTTGCCCATCACTTACACCTGTTCTGGATCCTTGCGTAATTGAAGAGATCAGTTGCCCACCTGGAATGCGCAAAACAAGTGTTATTGGGTTAGTATTGTAATAATTCAAGGCACAAAAACAAAATAGTCTGCCATATCAAGAAGGAATAACTGTTCCCACACAGCTTTTATTTTGGGGTCACATAATACTGACAGTACAGATGGAGCTCCCCTTTCCAGGTGTGGATATATTTGGGAGAAACATGCTATGAAGATGCAGAAATTAATAGTTAATCACTGTAGTGACTAACATACTCTTAGTCCATAGACCCCTTCCCTCCATACTGCATGGGCGTCTCTTGCTAGGAACGGGAGACAGAACCTTTTTCGCCAGAAAAAACCTTTTACCCCTTTAAATTTAGAGGCACGCGGGGGTGCAGCCCTGGGAGCATGCGCTCCCCTGACTCCGCCCACTGGTGCCACACCTCAGTCCTCACTGACGCATCAACAATATTTAACATTGTCTAATGACACCAGTATTATTGTGGGGGATGGTGGGACGTATGGAGGAAAGGGGACTATGGACTAAGAGTATGTTAGTCACTGCAGTGAGTAACTATTAATTACTCTTACATCCTGTCCCCTTTCCTCCATACTGCATTGGCGATTACAACTGAATATAGCTTTAGGGTGGAGAGGAGACCTTCCTTAAGAAAACAGATTCCTTAGAACCACCTGTATGAAAGCTGCGTCGTGCACGTACATGTTATCACCAATGATGTAATTGGGACACAACTTGTCATACTCATTCGATTCACCTTCTTTTTGGTTTACCCGAATTTTTTATAGCTCAAACCGTACCATTGGTGTATTTTGAATTACTCTGTTTTACAACACCCTTCACGGTGCACTGTGGAAACTAACAGTGCAACAGACAGAGGCTTTTGTTTATATAAAACCTGTTTACTTTCTGTTTTAACCTGTTTTGAGTCAGTTTGGTCCTTTTCCTTGTCTTACTCCAGCAGGCGGACAGAAATATTGAAATACACACTTTAATGATTACGTATTGTGTTAAACTATTGAGCACATTTATATGCTGCTCGCCATCTAAATTACAAATTTACAGCCTCAACTGTTATGGATATGTGACTCATTGGAGCCATCTAACTTCTGTTCTAGTTGAGATATTTGACCTGGGATATTATCCCGCAAGGAGTGCAGCTTTGGGCTCCTGGTCGGCAATCCCAACTGAAAATGTTGAGTAGAGCTCTACTTCGCCACGACGCGGGACTCGGAAACAACATTTTCAGTTGGGATGATCCCAGTTATTACATCTTCAGTAATGGTTACAAGAAACAATGCTGGATATGCCCCGATTTGAGAAAGGCACCTTGCCGAAACACGTGTAATCTATAGGGCAATTTAATTAAAACTTCCTATCACATAACCCTACCTGGATTCAGCCTTATTTTCTTCTGGTGCAGTAATATGGTGCAGTCACAGCAGCTTGTTTTGTGAGTTTAACAAACGGAGTCGAGGAACTCAAAGTCTCCGTTCTATGACACACCAATGCGACAGCGCACATTTTTGCAATTAACCAGGTCACAGAGGCATAAAGTGATATCGACCCAAAAGTTCCTTCACATTAGTCTGTTTCTGCATAGGCTGCAGCTGAGACTTCTTGAGGTTGAGCGAAAATCCCATGGAGGATTTGTGGTGCACTGCCTCCAGAGATTCTGCCCTGATGAGCCAGTCATCCAGGTACGGGTGGAGATGGTGGCCCTGAGCCCTGAGGAGGGCTGCTACTGCATTCATGATTCTGGTAAACACCCTGGGGGCCAAGTTGAGGCCGAAGGGTAGCACCTTGTATTGGAAATGGCAGCCCATGACCCTGAACTGGAGGAAGGAACGATGCAGCTGCCAAATCAGGACATGTTGATAAGCGTCCTTCAGATCCAGGGACCACATCCAGTCTCCCCTGCACAATGTCTCCGCTATGAGAGTTGCCGTAACTATCTTGAATTTTTGAAGAGGAAAGGAGGAGAGGTTAAGGGTGGAAAGGTCCAACACAACTGTCAGGCCAGCCTGGTGGTTCTTCTGAATGGTGAAAATCCTGGAGTAGAAGCCCCATCCTCGCTGGGAGGCTGGAACTTCTTCCACTGCCTGGCTCTGGACGAGTGACCGAATCTCTGCCAACAGAGTTGATGACCTAATCTGTGGCAGTGGAAGAGAGGGAGGGAGGAGAGGAAGGGATCGGTAAGAAGTACCCTGTGGATACTAGAGAGAGGATCCAGGTGTCCGCGAACCTCTGACGCCAAAACTGTGCATGAATGGCAAGCCTGCCCCCCACCAGAGACACGTGAACCCGAAGGGACGTGTTATGCCTTCTTTCCCTCTGAAGCTCTTGCTGAGGAGGGAGACTGAAAAAGCCCTTAGTCCCCCCCCTTTTGTTGTTTATGCCTGTGTTGACTCAGTGAACAGTCAGGCTGCCTGGACCTTTGTTCTTGGAAGCCACGGAACCCTCCTAACGCCCACCCCTTGTCAGAGCGCTGATGTGACTGGGTGTACGGCTTGGGCGTGGCAATCATAAGGATAAAGACTTTGCAGTTTGCGAACTGTTTTTCTTTTGATCTAGCTCCTCGTCAGTGGAGTGAAAGAGGTCACCACCCTCAAATGGAAGGTCCAATATGCTTTCCTGGACATCTGGGTTGAATTTAGGAGACCAAAGCCAGGCAGTCCTTCTCACATCTGTGGCAATGCATATGACCCGGCCAGAGGTGGTAATGTGGGTCACAGTGGACTCCATGATACCTTGCGCCACCATTTTAGGCTCGCCAGTCCCGCCTTGAAGCATGACTGGATCTGCACTGGAAGTTCTGGAAGGATGTCGGCTATTTCCTGCCAAAGCCTCTGGTTATCTGCTGCCAACATGGCATCTGCAAAGGCTTGATGAAGATGCAGCGAAGCGTTGGAATAAAGCTTCTTCCCATAAAACTCCAAGATCTTCTCCTCCTTGCCTAGTTGCACCAAGGACAAGGTGGCCGAGGATGACTGAGGCTTTGAGTAGAGTGATGCTGAAGCAATCACTGAAGTGTGTGGTTGAGGGTGGGCAGACAGCAAGAGTGTATCCCCCTCCATTTGGCTATATTTGGTCGTCCAGGCATCGATTGACCGGCTGGACTGAGTGGGGTTTCAGCCACCCCTTCTTGGCCAAAGCAACTACGTCCTTCTGTATCTGAATCCCTGTTCTAGACGTGGGGCGTAGAGTGAGGACTTCGGCAAGTACTCCTGCCTTCGGTTGTTCAACTTCGGGTTGAGGAAGGCCCAAGTGCTCTGCCAGCTCTGCAACTTGTTTGTCTGTGTCCACCTGTGCATCTGGCTGGTCCGGCACGGGTGGAGGAGTGTTGGGCGCTGAGGTGTGGAGAACGGAGCTGGAGGCTGGTATGGAACCACCTGAACTGTGGGAGGCAGGGGAGCCAGAATCGAAGGAGCCAGCGTGGGCAGTGGGGGCTGCACCGGGGCATGCAGCGCTGGAGCCATAGGAGGAATGACTATGGCCTTGAGGAGGGCCCCATCTGAGGAGATCTCATGAGTGTGAGGAACTTTTCAAAGAACCTGTCCTCGCAGGTCAGTGGGGTGGTAGGTGATATTGACGGGGTAGCGGGCGGCTGCTGGGGCAGGTGCCTACTCTGTCTAGCTGGTTACGGGGTAAACCTGCCCTGCTGTCATGGCCACGGGCCCCAGAACACAAAAACACCACCATCTAGTGACAGGGGCAATCGGTCACTTGACTCACTTATAGCCCTTTGGGACTCAAATACAGGGGCCCTGGCTGGACTCAGTCCTGGCGCCTTTGGTGCCAGGCTCATATAGAGATGTGAGCAGGAACCCTTCATTTCAGTGCAGGAGTGCTTTTATTTTACTTCAGTGCACACTTTATTTCAGTGCTGGAGTGCTTTTATTTTGCAAGAACTTTACAGGTGCTGGAAGCCTTTATTCTAGAGACCATCCCCATGTGCTGACTCATCAGGCGTGGCTCCCTAGGCCTGGTCTTCAGGTGCTGACTCATCGGGTGTGGCAGAGCGTGGCAGCAGGCAGGCCTGAGCTACTGGGCGTGGCCAGGAACAAGACTATATAAACCCACCGATCCCTCAAACAAACGCTTTGCGTTACTTTGCACCTCCGTGCAACGTGATGCTCACCGCCGCCTAGACCAGCTACATACCTCGTGATCCTGCAACAACAGCATCTTTACCTGGACCCTGGCTCGCATCTCACAGCAATGCTCCATCTTCTTGGCAGATCCTGAATCGACGCTGCAGCATCTGAGCTCTCTGTCCCACAAAGCAGAAGTCCTGAAACGAGACAAGACAAGGTTAGAACTCCCGAAAACACCCAACCCAGGCTCTCGCCACATTTAAAACCCAACGCGCACCCTAAGGCACCATTAAAGGCTACTTACCAGCTGTCGGACCATCTCAGCCCTGCTCCTCCCTACCGCCGGGCCCGCTTCTTCTACCGCAGCTACCGCCGGCACCGCTACACCACTGGCAAGGGGAGAGAGCAGAGAAAAGAGACATTACATACAGAGGACAGAGAACAAATTTTATAAATAGAATTACAACAGTCGGAAGACAAGCGGGCAAGTGGAAACAAGGGAAACACTTACCCACAAGATAAATGGACTAGTCACAGCTGGCCTGGACTTCCACGACAAGGGACCGGTGAAGGAACTCTGTTCCCTTCAACAAGCGCCCCTGCCAGAAGCAGCAGGACAGGGAGCTCATCATCATCATCATCATCATCATCATCATTCAGCAGGTGAGCCTCAAGAGTAGTGCAACCCCAGGGAAGCCACAACCAGGGAGAAGAGGTGGGGAGAAGGGGTCAGGGACCACAGGCTGCATACTCATATGACCCCCCTTATATTCACGCAGGAACCACACTGCTCATCACCGCAGTTCCCCAAACAGACGCAGAGGGAGGAACACACAAGAGGAGTTTCATCCCTGGGAGGGCTGCAACTGTGCCCCAACGCCTCTGTAGAGACCAGGTGAGCGTACCAGAACGCGAAGACGCCTACAAATCTCTGCCTGGGCATTATGGAAACTTCAGAAACTGACCAGTTGGCCCAGTTACTGGGAGAGTTACGGGCTGAAGTTCATGCCTCAAGACAGGAAACCAATGCCTTAAGGAGGGACGTCATTGTGAATCAAGAATGCACGGACGATTTAGCAAGGCATATGCTCCAAGCACAGGCTGGCCAAGCCCCACTATCTGGGCTGGCCCACTCTATTCCCCCACCACAGTCAACGCCAATGCCCGTACAGGTGGTTCTTCCAGGGGCGGTTCCCTTAGCTCCACCCGAACGCTTCACTGGTGATCCAAATAAGTACGCTGTATTCATGAATCAATGCCACCTCATTTCCTGTGCGGACCTGGGGCCTTCCCCGACGATCAATCTAGGGTGGCATTTGTACTTTCATATTTGGGAGGAAGTGCGGCGGACTGGTCTATACCCTTGGTAACTCAAGATGACCCCTTGCTTCGAGACATTGGGGGTTTTCAGCGTGAAATGGAGAAACTATTTGCATGGCATGCCCAAAGTCAGGCTCTGGACAACAAATTACTGTCACTCCAGCAGGGTAACCAAGATTTGTTAACCTACATCGCCTCCTTCAATCGTTTTATAGTCCAAACAAATTGGCCAGAGGGAAAAAGAACTACGCTCTTTCACCGTGGATTATGAGGGGAGCTTAAGGACGTTCTAGCCCAAGTAGTAAATCCCCCAGAGGGGTGTGCTGAATATATTGACATAACAGTTCAACTCAATCATAGATTGCAGAATCGGAAAATTGATAGAGCTGCTGAAGGGCGGTCGGTCTATGTGCGACCCCGTGAGAATCAGGCCAAGCCGCATGAACAGTCGGAACCAATGCAGATCGGGGGCTTGCAGAGCCCTCTCACCAAGGCGGAAAGAGAAATAAAGAAGACAGCAACAGCTTTGCTTGTATTGTGGCAAATCAGGACAATTTCTCCGAGAATGTCCTGTGAAACCACCCAGGAGAACAGTCGGAGCAACTGACAAGAGTGAAGAAGAAGAACTGGAATCGGGAAACTCCAACACCCGGCAAGCGTAGGGGTCCATTTGTCGAGCGGTGAAAAGGAACCAATACAGACCTCACACTGAGTCATCCTGGTGCTCTTGGTAGACTACCAACACCCATCGAAAATGCATGCTTTAGAAGCATATATTGACAGTGGAGCTGTGGGGAATGACATTGACCAAGATTTGGCTATCCGGATAGATCTTCCTCTCCGACAGAAGCAGACATCAGAAAATGTTACAGCGGTTGATGGAGCTCAGTTATCATCTGGCCCAGTGACGCATTATACCGAAAAAGTTACGCTTCTGTGTCAGGGAGGTCACCAAGAGGACATCACCTTTGATCTCATTGGCGCTCCTCAGTTCCAAATGATATTAGGGATGCCTTGGCTGGAAACCCATAATCCCAAGATCGACTGGCGTAAAAGAGTTCTGACATTTCCCCCAGACTGTGCCAACACCTGTTTCAACAAAGAATGCTTAGTGAAAGATCACACTTAACCAAGATCAAAGAAAGGAATCGTATTAGGTCTCACCAGTTCTTTACCCTCTGAATACCTGTATTACCAAGATGTATTTCAAAAGGAGCAAGTAAATACCTTACCCCCGCACAGAACGTACGACTGCCAAATTGATCTTGTACCCGGAGCCCAGATTCCTTGCAGTCAGATTTACGCCCTAACGGAGCAAGAAAACCAACATTTAAAAACATACTTGGATCAGTATTTAGCCAACGGCTTCATTCGCCCGTCAAAATCCCCCGCTTCCACTGCCTTATTTTTCGTGCCTAAGAAGGAGGGAGACCTGAGAACTTGCATTGAGTACAGAGTCCTCAATAAGATCACGTTAAAAAACCGGTACCCATTGCCACTCATTCGAGAACTTCTGGATCAAGTATAAAACACACATTTTTATACCAAATTTGATTTACGAGGGGCCTACCATCTGGTAAGAGTCCAAAAGGGAGATGAGTGGAAGACAGCCTTTCGCACAAAATATGGCCTTTACAAATATCAGGTTATGCCCTTCGGGCTATGTAATGCCGCTGCAGCGTTCCAATATTTTATGAACAATGTGCTTCGTGAACTATTGGACGTGTGCGCACTCGTCTATATCGACGACGTCCTCATTTACTCAACCACCAAAGAGGATCATGTCAGACATGTCCAGGCTGTTTTAGAAAGACTTTGACAACATCGGCTGTACGCCAAGTTGGAGAAATACTAGGCCTGATGAGTGAAACATCTATTGATAAATCTACTAGTCAACCGAAAGATCTTGCAAAATGTATCAAACAACTTGAATATCTGATGAGGAAAGAAATATAATGCAAATTGCATGCCATCACTCTAGGTAGATATTTTAAGAATCAAAGGATACCACAAGACGTAAGAATACAGTTACGGCCAACATTGTGCAAAGAAAGTAAAGAGTTTGTTAAAATGTTAAAAAATGGGAAGCAATTTTGAATAAATGTTCGCTAGATTTGATTCTCCTAACGATCTAAGAACTATCGAAAAACTTAACATTGGATGGTGAGATTGCTGAGATTGAGAAAGAACTAGTTTGTAGTTTAGGGAAAGAGGAATATGATGGGATTTTGACCAAGATAAATGACAAACCTGAAAGTTATAAAAGAGAACTTGAACAGAAGAAGATAAGTAAATTTAAGAGAGATACTTATGACTACCTGAATGAGGAAGTCTACACATGGATGGAGAAATATGGACCTAAATTTACCCCTAGGCCACGTCATAATGATCCCAACCAGTCAGACAATACATCCAGTTCAGACACAGACTCCTCGAGAGAAAAGAATAATCGTGAGACCGCACCTATCACCACTGCAAGTACTAGTACCACTACCAACACAACGAATGGTGGGCCAGTGAGGGCAGAACCAACAAGTATTAATCCTGAAGTTTTTTTAGGAGCACGGCAAAAAGAATGCGACAGGGGAAGAGGAAGCCAAAGGGAAGGCCCAAAGACAAGGCTGCGGAAGAAAACCTAGTGATAAATATTTCTAGTCGTGAACTCACACAATCAGAAATTAAGACTCTACAAAAAAGTTTAAGTTTTGTTCCTACATATGGAACTACCTTATTTGACACTAAGATCAAATTGTTTAAATTCATAAGGAAGTTGAAATTAAAAGTGTTTGACGAGTTGGAAAGAGAAGATACAGTAACATCGACACAAGATGAATGTGATTACCAAGAATTCAAATTGAAAAGCCAATTTACACCACCGATTGTTGTTCCATCTGTGGAGATTTTTCAAAGAAAAGTGACTAAGGATCTTGAAAAATTGAATTACAAACATCCAACCCACAAGAATTTAAAATCACACGAGTTACAGTTGATCAGAAAATTATACAGTGCAAAGGAAATCACAATACATCCAGCGTATAAGCAAGGAGCATTGGTGATAATGAATACCGGTGAATACAAAGAAGAATGTTTGAGGCAACTTAGAGACACCAATGTATACGCTACATTAGATATGGATCCAACAGTTAGTATTCAACATAATCTAGAAGGACTGCTACAAAAAGCATTAGAATTAAAGTAGATCAACCGCAACACTTTCAAATTTCTGCTTAAACAACACCCCCGTATCCCGAATTTTTACACCATTCCTAAGATCCATAAAAATGCCATGCACCCAGCAGGAAGACCAATAGTTGCTGCTATAGACCGTATCCTACAGCCACTGGGAAAATACATTGATTTCTTTCAGCAACCAATTATTCAACAGACTCACACTTATCTTAAGGATACTACACACTTTCTTAAGAAACTGATGGAGAACCCTTTCAGAAAGGACTGTATTCTATTTACAATTGATGTCACCAGTTTGTACACATCAATATCTCATGATCTGGGACAAGAAGCGATTAAATGGATTCTACTAACATCCCCAGACATTCAGGCACAGAAAGAATTCATTCTAATATTGTTACAATTCATAGCAGAAAACTATTACTTCCAATTCAAGAACCAATTTTTTCTCCAAGTGTCCGGTACAGCAATTGGAGCAAACATGGCTCCTACGTATGCTAATTGCTTTATGTATAAGTTTGAAACCGATAATGTACTTACCAATGCAAGATGGAAAAAATCTATACAATTACGGACAACGTTCATAGACGATATATTTGTTATCTGTGCAGGCAGTAAAGAGGAACTAATTGAATTTTTTGAATATTTGAACACCATAGACCAGCGGATACAATTTACTCATGAATGCTCAACAACACAGATTCACTTTCTAGATGTTTTGATAAGTATAGATGAAAATGGATTCAAGACTTCTCTGTACCGTAAAGAAACTGACAGAAATAACCTTCTACATCGTTTTTAAGTTTCCACCAACCAAGCTTGCTCCAAAACTTACCATTTAGTCAGATGCCACGCATTAAAAGAATAATCAGTGACCCATCAGAATATGATAGGGAACATGCAGAAATGTGTAAGAAATTTCAGGCACATGGATATACAGACAATGATATCAGCAAAGCGACAGAGTCAACCCACTGAGTCGAGAAACTCTTAATAACTACAGATAAGACTCACCCAATTTGGTGTGTGTGTCAACATTTTCGATTCAAAGTAAACACATCAAGAACATCAATAGAAAAAATTGGTCCATATTGTCATGTGACACCAGGGGGCAACATTTATTCAAAGAAGTGGTTTGTTTGTTTTATTCACTTGTAATGCGCGGCAGATCCGAGGGTAACCGGGTGCAACAGTCAAGAAGATGCAAATCTTAGGTTACAAGGTAGCAATGGTTACATACAAAATACAGGATACATATACAGATATCACAAGTAGTTGGCATTTATAATTTACAAGGCACAGACATAGTTACAAAGTATATAGTATATATAGTAGGGGCAGTAAATATACAGGTGCCGGATGGTAGTAGGGGCAGTAAATATACAGTCCTAGTATAGTAGGGGCAGTAAAATATACAGGTGCCGGATGAACATTATCTCCTCAACCAGGAGGGCATAGTGAAGAGGTCCAAGGGTCAGAAGGAGCAGGGTCAAGATATGTAAATACTGGGTAGTCTGGGGATATTTGTGCACCAATGGGCTAATCATTGGTAGACTTCAGCAGGTTGATGTAGTTGGTTCTGAATTTCAGAAAGGGCTGTTCCTCACATAGAGGGTTAGGCAGTGAGTTCCATAGTTGGGCTGCTTGAACCTGGAAGCTGCTACCCACCACCTTAGTTAACCTAAATCTTGGAATGATGAGGCTATTGGCATTAGCAGTTCTAGCTGGGCGCGTATGGTTTCTTTTTGCGAATTTATTGGTCAGATAGCTCGGTGCGGCATTGTTTAGGGCTTTGTGAACCAATGACGCTACTTTGAGGTGGATTTTGCTTTGGGTAGTCAGCCAGTTGTTTTGGCGTCTGATCTTTGAAATGTGTGATCTTTTAGAGATACCGAGGACGGCTCGCAGGGCTTTGTTTTGTAGAATTTGAATGCGGTGGGTAATGGATTTATTTGCTCCAATGTAGAGGGCATTACAATAGTGTAGCCTCGAGAGGATTAGTGCTCTCGCTAAGATGAGGCAGTTGTTGTCAGATAGTCAGATAGAAAATGCTTGCCAGCTCTGATAAGCTTACAGGTGTAAGCGGTAGCAGATGCCAGGGACTTCGCCTGTTTGTCGAAAGAGAGAGTGGCATCCAGACACCCTGATGATATTGCCATCAATTTCAAATGAAGTGTAGTCCTGGCTAAGTTAAGTACCTACGCTTGCCTACCAGAGAAGCGGGAACCTGCGGGATGAACTTGTATCCACAAGACCACCGAGTAAAAAATCTATCACTGAAAGAATAGGCACATTTCCATGTCTGCACTGTGCAAACTGCAATTTTGTCTTCAAGGGAGAGAGTGTTGATCACTCTTGTTCAAAAAAAAATAAGACTCAAGGAATATGCGACAATATTAACATAATCTACCTGATCAAATGCCCACATGGTATGCATTACGTTGGCAAGACCAAAAGAATGGCGAAAACGCATTGGAATGAGCATCGGTCCTGCATGAGGAATGCCAACACGAATTCAGCTGTAGCGAGACATTGGATAGAAAGAAAACACAATTTGGCACAGATTCCAGGTTTTGGAAGTTGTCAAAACCAGGAAACCACACAAAGATCTAAACGTAAAACTGGACCAGAGGGAAACGTATTGGATCGACAAACTAGGATGTCTTAATCCTTTCGGTATTAACGAAGAGATTAATTATCAATGCTATTTGTAGAACGCTGTTAATTGGTACTATATCACACAAGGCATAAACTGCTTCACATGGTTCCGTTAATAGGGGGAACATTGTGAAGATAGTTGATTAAATTAATCTTTGGGGAACTGGGAATCTATTGGCTAAAATTATAATTGCTGGTTCCTGCAATATTGCCTACGAGTCTTGAGAGAGGTATTTACCTGTTCGCATTGACGCAATGTAAATATGCACAGTAATGAGAACGTTTTTGTGCTTATATGTAGAGGACTACATGTTAACTTAAAATGCGAGAGTTATCACGTTACAACTCTATGAGTTGAGTCTACATATTGTTTGTTAAATGTGAAAGACACATTTCAGTTGGTGCATGCACAGATATTTCTCTAATTTTTATTTTATTTATTTTTTTTGTATTATGTATTATATTTTTTCATTTTGGATGTAACTGATGCTTACATTAGGCATAATCAGTGCAAAGAAGGTAAAGATTGCCAAAGTATGGCATCTAAGTTACAGGAGTCAAGTTCAATGTAATTTAACCACGGGTTTCAGCATGTCCCGGCTCGACACTATCAGCGCGGCTGGGACCCAAGGAAGCTGAATCATGGGACGCCCACGGCAGGTCTGACTCGGCTGCCGAAGGCTGAAACCATGGTTACTCATAAAAGCAGCTGATCGAGCAACGCGTGCGCGCTCCTTACAGCCGAGAGGATTTCGTACGAAGTGCACGGTAAGCAGGGGGATTTGCAGAGGCAACAGTTTCATCTAAGGATTGCTACATACATGCATACAAGTGATGGGCATAGCTAATGTTAAATACACATGTATATACATTTTTTAAAGGCGAAAACAAAAGGCTGTAGAACGATCGCTGTACTTGTTGATAACGGGGCGTATGCGGAGTGCGCCAGCTACAAAGTAAGTTCTACCGGCTTGTGAAATTGTAATCTAGGAAGCAGTAAGCTTGACACCATGTTTGTCTGATTTAAGGTTTATTTTACTTTAGATATTTGTTCTGGACTCGAAAATTGTCCAATGGATACCACACATGTGGAACACAGAATTAAGGTACTGTACCATTAAGGTTCACTCAGTACGTATATTTACTTACTGATAGAGCATAGACTAACTGGGCAATGTTCCTTTTGACTCTGGTCTTCTCCTTTTTTATTTTTTTATTTGTTTTTTATTATCTGTGAACCTGTACAATCACCGTTTGGATAGGGGTACGTACAATAATGATATGTCTGATGCAAATTCATATTTTTTGATGATTTCTTTACAATTGTTGGTTGAATTGATATATATATATATATACATATATATATAAGCAGAGAGTACAGCCTTGACAAAGGAGAGTTTTTCTCCGAAATGCATTGGCAAAAATTAAAGCTCTCAGTATTAACATCACAATTACCTGGGCTTCTGTCCGCTATTTTTCAAGTAATACTGTCAGGACTCAGGGCTGGCAAAGACTGGGAGTGTTTAAATATGTCTCTAAAGCCTGGGAGGACTGGAAACTACAATTCCCAGCATCCTCTGGGTCTGTGTGTAGTTCGACACGCGCACGCTTAGCCAGCTGTCTGGGATTAAGGACAGCATATTAACTGGCAACGGCAGCGTGCAGGTGTGGCTTATTGTGATTCAGCAGTGGAGGCATGCGGGCCGCGTGTGGAGAGGAGCGATGGAAATCAGGACTACATGAACTGCATACGGCCGCATTTCGGAAGGAGCAGGAGAGAGCAGATAAGGATCACGGCTCTACGGTCATTGTCTGGGAAGTCCCGTGGGGCTCCCCAGACCAAAGATAAGTACTGGGAAAGGCACAGTGATTGCTTACATTGTCGGGAGTGATTTGCAGCGGGTCACATTTTGTCTGGGAAGTCCCGAGGGTCTCCCAGACTTAAGATAAGTAGCGGCGAACGCTCTTTGAATGTTGTTCTGGGAAAACACTGTGTGTGCTCATTTTATGCTGTGCTGGGGAAACATAGTGTCTATCAAGCAATAGTGAATCTGCATCTGTAATGGGTATCTATGTGCAATGAAATAGTTACGGACAAAAGACTCTATATGATAGAAGAAGTTAACCAATCTTCACAAGTGTAGTAAACTAGTGGAGGGGGAAATCATTTATGATAAATGTTGCTTTGCTGCCCAAAGGGCCATGTGTCTTGTCTGATCATTATGGGAAGTTTTCCTGATGTTTGTTTTCATCATGTTGCTTGCTAATGCGTTTTCCTGTGAACCAGCAGGGGTTAGTATACGTATTAAGGTGTGCTAGTTAGGAAGTGAGTAGGTGGTATTTCATTTTGTTACATGTTGGACAGTGTTACATGTTGGACAGAGTAGGGTACTTTCCTGGTGCTTCACCTGTCATATCTGAAGTAGGAGTTCCTTATCCTCTTTCCGGTGTTCCTAAATTCACCATCCTATCCACAACCTCTCCCTAACCCCTCTTCCCCCCATTGGCTGCCATGTGGCGACCTGTTTTATATATCAGGCGTCTGTGCCAACCACGGTGGGAGGGTCGAGTTAATTCGGCTTCCGTGGTTCGGGGGAGAGTGTCGATCTCTGTTCCTTTCCATTCAAGTGTGATTGTGACAAATACCTGAAGGAAGAGTACAATAACTAGAAACTCAAGATACAAACTCTTTTAAGTACACACTAAGTAATTGATACAGTACTTGTGCCTGAAGAAAGCAGTATATACTTTTTGAAGAATTTACAGGAATATTGCTGCTAATTATTAGAAACCTCTATTGAGGTATGGACATGAGAGCGACCGTCGAGTAAGGTGTGAGTCACCCTGCTTTTCGGAGATTCGCACAAAGTAGATACCATCCTCCAATGGCCCTCACCAACTTCCATGAAAGGTGTACAAAGTGTGCTTGGGTTTGCCAATTTTTATTGTCTGTTCATCCCAGAATTCTCCCAGATTGTTCACCCCATCACATCCCTGCTGCGAAAGAACAATTTCAGTGGACCACAGAAGCAGAAGAAGCCTTCCAGACCATAAAACGAGCATTCACATAAGCACCCATTTTTTCGGCATCCCCGACCCGAAATTGCCATACGTCGTTGAAACCAATGCTTCCAACATAGCAATGGGAGTAGTTTTGTCTCAGCGAGATCCCGAAACAGGACAATTACATCCCGTGGCTTTCTGGTCTCGTAAGTTCTCCGCTCCCGAATTGAACTATGGGATCACAGATAAAGAACTGTTAGCAATAAAAGCGTCATTCAAGGCATGAGGCATTACCTTCTTGGAGCCAGGCACACAGTCAACGTCATTACGGACCATCGTAACCTACAATATCTGAATACCGCAAAAGCACAATCATCACGTCAACTTTGCTGGGCTCTCTTTTTTGCGGAATATGACTTTGTCATTACCTACAGACCCGGAGTACGCAATGGAAAAGCGGACTCCCTATCACGAATGAGCGAAGACGAAAAGGCGTTCACCACACCAGACCCCATGGCAATCATCCCTGAAGAAGGAATCGTGAACACGATTGCAGCAACTGCCACTTTGGACGACCTAAAAATTGACCTTCAACACTTGATGAATCAATCAGAACAGCAAGAATGGCTGTCAAGAGGAGAACAATACACTATCGTGAACTATCTACCGCACTTTCAAGGGAGACTGTACGCTCCGGATAAAGACCTGCAAAACCAAATTATAGCAAACTACCAGGACTCTTTAATAGAAGGACATCCAGGAATGGCTAAAACTCAAGCTAAAATAAAGAAAAATTACTGGTGGCACACTTGGCGAAAAGATATTGCCCAGGCGAAAAGATATTGCCCAGTTCATCGCGACCTGTGGTGTTGGCGCTCAGCACAAGTCTCAAAAACAAAGTCCTGCAGGCTTTCTACATCCTTTGATGGTGCCCCCGGCGCCTTGGCATACGCTCTTCATGGATTTTATTACTGATCTTCCCCCATGCAACGGATACACCACCATCCTGGTCATCGTGGATCTGTACTCTAAAAGGGCCCATTTAATTCCTCTAAAAGAGGTCCCGATGGCCTCTACTCTGGCCACCGTCTTTGTGGAACAAATTGTCTGACTACACGGATTCCCATCAATATTGATATCAGACCGCGGAACTCAGTTTGTCTCAGCTCACTGGAGAAGATATTGCAGAATCGCCAAAATCGACCTTCGATTGTCCACAAGTCATCATCCCCAAACCGATGGCCAGACCGAACGGACCAATCAAACTGTAGAGCAGTACTTAGGGTGCATGTCACAACAAACCGAAGATACCTGGAAGGACATACTCTGGTTGGCTGAATATGCATACAACAATTCCATCCACACCAGTACAGGACAAACGCCATTTTACACAGTATATGGTTGACATCCACAAACATCTGTCTTTGATTTGATTGAAGCACTGGAGATGCCAGCAGTAACGACCTTACATGAAACCATCACTCGAGTCCTTAAGCAGTCCTTAAGCAGGTAGCAAAACATTTGACCAGAGCCAAAGAAAAGCAGAAACAGTTTGCCGACGGACACCGAAAGGAGGCTCCAAATTATCACGTCGGGAACAAGGTTTGGTGAGCTTCCAAAAACATTTCTCTGAAGGGGCCACAAATCTTCCATCCCAGATACCTAGGACCCTATTCCATCAAAGCTGTGATCAACCATGCGGCCACGAAATTAGAATTACCCACATGCGGATCCACCCAGTGTTTCATCTATCCATCCTAAAACCATTGAGACCAGGTACACAGATCGATACTCCACCGGATCCCGAAATAGTAGAAGGAGGACCAGAATACAAAGTTAAAAGGATCCTAAACTCTAAGATGGTCCAGTCTAAGCTATACTACCTTATAGACTGGAAAGGTTATGGACCCCAAGATCGGACCTGGGAGCACAGTGAACATGTCCACGCTCCACAATTAATCAGGCAGTTCTACCGCAATAACCCCACTAAACCAGGGCCAGGGGGGAACCCCCTTGAGAGGGGACTTGAGGGGGGAGTGCTGTCATGGCCACAGAACACAAAAACAACATCTAGTGACAGGGGCAATGGGTCACTTGACTCACTAATGTACCTTTGGGACTCAAACACAGGGTGCCTGGCTGGACTCAGTCCTGGTACCTTTGGCGCAAGGCTCATATAGCGATGTGAGCAGGAACCCTTTATTTCAGTGCAGGAGTGCTTTTATTTCACTTCAGTGCACACTTTATTTCAGTGCTGGAGTGCTTTTATTTTACAAGAACTTTCCAGGTGCTGGAAGCCTTTATTCCAGAGACCATCCCCATGTGCTGACTCATCGGGTGTGGCTCCCTAGGCCTGGTCTTCAGGTGCTTGACTCATCAGGTGTGGCAGGGGGGCGTGGCAGAAGGCAGGCCATAGCTACTGTACGTGGCCGGGAACAAGACTATATAAACCCACTGATCCCTCAAACATTTTGCATTAGTTTGAACCTCCGTGCAACGTGATGCTCATTGCAGCCTGGACCAGCTACTTACCTTGTGATCCTGCAACAACATTATCCTTACCTGGACCCTGGCCCGCATCTCATGGCAATGCTCCATCTTATTGGCAGACCCTGAATCGATGCTGCAGCACCTGTGCTCTCTGTCCCAAGAAACAGAGTCCTGAAATGAGAAAAGAAGACAAGACAAGGTTACAACTCCCATAAACATCCAACCCAGGGTTGTGCCGCATTTAAAACCCAGCGCGCACCCTAAGGCACCATTAAAGGCTACTTACCAGCTGTCGGACCATCTCAGCCCTGCTCCTCCGTACCGCTGGCTCTGCTTCTTCTACTGCAGCTACCGCCGGCACCGCTACACCACCCGCAAGGGGAGAGAGCAGAGAAAAGAGACATTACATACAAAGGACAGAGAACGAACTTCACAAATACAATTACAACAGTTGGAAGACAAGCGGGCAAGTGGAAAAAAGGGAAACACTTACCCAGAAGAGAAGTGGACTAGTCGCAGCTGGCCTGGACTTCCACGACAAGGGACCAGTGAAGGAACTTGGTTCCCTTCAACAAGCGCCCCTGCCAGAAGCAGGACAGAGAGCTCATTATCATCATTCGGCAGGTGAGCCTCAAGAGTAGTGCAACCCCAAGAAAAACATCCAGGGAGAAGAGGTGTGGAGAAGGGGTCAGGGAACACAGGCTGCATAATCATACGCTCCCCCCTTATATTCACGCAGGAACCGCACTGCTCATCACCGCAGTTCCCCACACAGACACAGAGAGAGGAACAGACTAGAGGCGTTTCATCCCTGGGCAGGCTGCAACGGTGCCCCAATGCCTCTGCAGAGACCAGGTGCAGAAGTTAAGGTGCTTGGCTCACTGGGCCCGGCCTCCTCCAGGACTCTTGACGGTGGAGCTTGAGACCTACCCTGAATCTCAGGCCAAGATCTGGTCGGTGTGTTGCCCCCCTCGACAGAGTCGCCGGTAGTGCTGCGTGCAGGTGCCCCCTTGGCCATGTCGCCGGTACAAGGGCATAGCCCCTCGAGTGCATACCCGGTAAAAGAATCTTGCGGTCCCTCAGCACTATCTCCGGAAGGATCTACGGACCCCTCGGCCTGGCGGCCGGTAGCTGAACTAGCCTCAGTACCTGTGCTGGTCTGGGAACCTGAGAGGTTGTCCCGCTCGGGCATTTCCTTGGGAAGGAGTCACCATTACGGGGTGCGCTGGAAAAGAGCAGCCCTTCCTTGAGCCTTGACTTATGTCTGATGAAGTCCTTCAAGTCCTCTAGAGGCGACTTCTCGAAGAGCTTCCTCCACCTAGCTAGTCTGTTCTTCAGAGTAGTTGGAGAAAGTGCATCGCACATGGTACAACCCTCCCATCCGTAGTCGGGCCCAAGGCAGCGGAGGCAAAGAGCATGGGGATGTGATGTAGGGAAGAGCCCCTTGCAGGCAGGACACCTGCTGAAGCCTGCTGAAGTCAACATGCGCTATGGAGGAGCATGGCACCAGAGGACTAAGTACCGGATTGATAAAAGACAAAAAGACAGAAGCAAGTATCCGGGAAAGAGCACGTGGTATTGCATGGCCGAAGCCAAATCCAGGAACACTGGTGAAATCGGCCTGCTCCTGTCGACATGGAAAGGGGGACTGAAGTGTGTCGCCGGTGGGTGGAGTCAGGGTAGCAATCCCACGGCCGCACCCCCGCGCGTCTCTAAATTTAAAGTGGAAGACTTTTTTTTCTGGTGAAAAAGGTTCAGTCTCCCATCCCTAGCGAGGGACACCCATGCAGTATGGGGGAAATGGGACGGGATGTAAGAGTAATACGCGTTAGGGTGGCATCTTCTGGTACTGTTGGACGCCTAACGAATTGGACAAATTGGCCATGGAAAGTTTCAGGATGAGGATCACAGGGAATCATGGAACTAATGAAATAAAAACATTTGCACTTTCACAATGAATGTGTCCAGAAAGAAAAATAACAGTGTGCCCTCACTCTGGATGTGTAGGAAGTCCTTGCCCTATCTCCCCAGCATGTGAGTGGGTAACCACTGGATGTCCTCTGCTGGGTTATGGCTATTACAAATTGTTTTGCTCTTCGGTTTGTGGGTCGTTGGCCCGGTCGATATTGGTGCTAGGAGAGGCCACCGCTTTGTAAGGCTTGATGTCCCCAAGGTGGTTCCAAGTGTTCTTCCCAACAAGTTTTACTGCTCGCTCAGTGATTAGTTGAACTATTTGTGGTCCTGGTACTGTGGTGCATCCCACTTTCTAGAAAAATTGCTTAAGAGGACTTGGTCCACCGGATACAACGGTGGTTGCTTAAGTAAGTCCTTGTTGGCTTTGGTGCTGTCACTCTCTTCTCCTGCTTCAGGCCTCTCCCGTGGCCTCTGTAGTAGACGAGAAACTAAAGAGGCACTAGCAATCAAGGAAGTGGTATACTCGTACATTTCCTTATCCAATACATCAGATGCATTCTCAGCATCCTTGATTGCCCTAGTGGCAGGAGCCAGGGGAAGTTGCATGCACCTTCCTGTTACCACCTCATGTGGGGTTATATGGTGGTCGGAACTGGGCTTATTGCGCAATGCGAACAAGGCTAAGGGAAAGCAATGGAGCCAATTTATTTTCAGCGTCTTTTTAGTTTTGGCTATATTTTTCTTGAGCAAACCGTTGAGGTGCTCACAAAAATTCTGTTTGCTTGCGGGTGATAGCCACAAAAGAACTTGTGTCGGATTCCTAACAAGGTTACGATGTGTTGAAACATCTCATTGGCGAAGTGAGCGCCATTGTCAGACCACAGGACCTCAAATGCCCCATCGTGGGAATATTTCCCGGACCAGATATTTCGCTGCTCTAAGGTCGCTAGGATGGGAACTAGAACCGGCCTTGATCCAACGGGAGAATGGCATACAACCACTATCATGTAGCGATAACCTTGGCAAACATGGATTATGTTGACATAGTCGACGTACAGGTGTTGGAATGGACCTACTGGGTGAGTTATGGGTCCTCTCACTAATAATAATAATAATTTAGCATTTATATAGCGCTACGAACCCTCAAGTATCTGAGGGTGCTTATTACCCACGGTGTGCGGTGCTCATTTATCGACCCCGGAACGATGAAAGGCTAAGATTGGCGCTGCCGGGATTCGAACCTGCGTCAGCAGGCTCTGCACAGATGTCAAAGTGAGCACACTACCCTCAACTTATGGCCTGCAGTACATTGTTTATACACTAGACAATTAGTCATGAATTCAGCCACATGTTCCACCAATTTAGGACAGAACCATGTTTCTCCAATATGAGCAGCAAGCACGTCCTTCCCTATATGGGTCGGATAGTGTAATCGTGTCAGTGCAGTGTGCAATAATGAAAATGGCATTGTGTTGTTTTTCCACCATAAACCGTCAGCTGGAGACACTGTACACCCCCTCTTTATCCACAAGTCTTTCTTCCATGGGTGCAGCTCCATAATCTTGGTCACTGGTAATGTGTTGTACCCTTCCTTTAGTATCATTGTTTGTGCATAATCACGAACGTGGGATGATGCCTCCATTTCTAAAATGTCCCCAAAGTATGTGGCACGTTTCGCTTCCGCATCCGCTGCTTCGTTGAACCCTGGAGATGGGATCCTCCCCCCTCGTGTATACTTGGCACTTCACTACTGCTATTCGTTATGGTAGGTCTATTGCCTCTATCAGTCGGCCCAATAGGAGTGTTGTACCAGTGACCCATCAGCATGCCTGAAGCCCCTCCTCAGACAACTTGACAGCCCAGAATGCACTGTGGATGTCACGTAGTCTGAATCCGAATACACTGGCACTTCCTTCTCCCTACTGTGTTCTAGTGCCAATATTAAGGAAACTAATTCTGCTGCTTGTGCTGAATAGTGTGAGGTCAGACGTGCGCTTGTTACCATCTTGCTTGTCTCGTCCTCTCTCAATCTCATGACTGCTGTCCCAGTATGTCTTTCACCAGTCGTTTGGTCAATTGACGACTGGTTCTCCTGTACCTTGTGAGTGTCACTTAATTATCCCGTTTGCTGTGCAGTCATGTGCATAGTCACCGGGTTGACAAGCTTGCACCTCACTATCTTGATATCTGGGTTTGACAGTAGTACCTCGTACCCCAAAGCTCTTTGGGTTGTCAATGTACTTTTCAGTCTTTCCAGTATTGCAAAGAGAGCATGCTCCACATAAATAATGGTGTTGCATCCCATGGTAATACTTGCTGATTTGTCCATGATATGATAGTTTATTTATATAGCGCCTATAAACAATGTGTTTCAAAGCGCTTCTATGCAAGGGAGGGAAAAAGGGAAAATACAATGACATTCTTACAGGCCATGAACAGTAAGGATGTGAAATTAACTATCATACTCGTCCTGACGACATTTCAGATAGTGCTAGAGCTAAGACCTAGATAAGGAAGGGAGGGGGAGAGTGGGAAGGAAATGGAAACAGACCGGCGACTACCGTACTAGGCCTTACAACATTTATGGTAGAGCCGGAGAAAAACAAAAGGTGAGGGAGAGGGGTGCAGAAAGGGAGGGGAGGAACAAAACAAGCGACTATCGTAGTAGGCCTGACATGTCAGATAGTCCATTGCGAATGCGGCTGCAGCCAATGCCTGTTCGCATGCACAGTGTCCTCATTACTAGGTCTAATTTCCCACTGTGGTAAGCGAGAGGCTTGTGCACCATGCTTGGCTTTTGTGTTAGTACTACGGTCATAATTACAACATCAGAGTGTGAAAAATGTTCTTTGATAATCTGGGATCCCCAACACTGGAGCTGTGCATATTGCTTATTTCAGCTCGTCAAATGCTGCAGCAATTTCTGTTGTCTATTGTAATGTCCTCTCCCCTCTTTGTGTTTCCTTCAGTGCGCTCAATAAGGGCCTAGTGTAAGTGCTGTAGTCGCATATACCCATGGTTTGCAATAGTTACATGGTCCTAGGAACTGCCTCATTTGTCTCACAGTTGTGGGTTTTGCTGTCCTGCGTATTGCTTTTGTCCTTTCTGATGTTGCTCTTCTGTCGTTTTGGGATATCATTTGTCCAATGTACAACATTTCTGTCTGGCAAAACTGTAACTTTGTCATTTCTACACTGTTCCTCTGTATTGGTGCAAATCAATATGTCATCACGTATTGTATAACAATGCTCTCCATCTGTACTCTGCCTAAGTACATCTGGAGTACCCTATTGAATATGGAAGGTGATTCACAGTACCCTTGAGGAAGTCTTGTATGTTTCCACTTCTTATTTCTATATAGAAATGAAGTTAAGTCCTGTGAATCTGGGTGTAATGGTACAGAGGAGAATGCATTCTTCAAATATATGATCGTGAAGTAGGCAGCTTCCGTAGGGATGCTACACAAAATTGTCGCCGGATTTGGAACTAAAGGGAATTCTGCTTTTACAATCTGGTTAAGAGGGTGCAAGTCCTGTATAAAACACCATGACCCCATCACATTTGAAATTGTACACAGCTACGTTGCATGGTGATTCAGATAGCACTAGGATGTCCTGCTTCACTAGTCCTGCAATTATCTCATAGATACCTTCGCCTACCTCTCTCAATAGTGGGTACTGCCTAACTCATGGTAAAATGGTGCCTGCCTTCAGCTTTATTTTCAGTACTCCTATCCCTTTCAGAAGCCCCACATCATAGGGACTCGTGGTCCATAAGATGCTGGGGAACATTGCCAAATCTTCCTCAAGACAGGTCGGTGGTGCTTTCAGCATCATCACCATTCTCTGTGGTACCTCTATTCTCACCCAATATGTGCTGCTCATTTCGAACACCATCTTGTGGTCTGATCTGTTGTCTTTGAATAGTTCTTCATCTGTAACTGTAGTCAACCTGTATGCTTCTGCCACGGCGATCACTGCTCGCCATGGTCACCCTGTGTCGTCTGTCCCATGCACCGCTATTCAGTCGACCCCCACTATTACTACCTCCAATTCTAGTGGCACTATTGTCCCTTCTTTCTCATCTAATGGGATTTCTGGCCTGAATAAGTACGCATTTGGGAGGTGCCACGTTTTCGCCGGAATCCCTTGGAGCCACGCTATCATTTCAGTCCCATACTGAAACAGTTCCTAGTCTACAGGAACCCTCTTCTGTACTGTCTGTCCACAATAGGCTTGAATGATCTCCCTCACGTTTAGAAGGTGTATCCCTGGTAAGGAACACATTATCCCATTGTCGGTGAATGAAATGGTCATGTTAAGTTTGCTCATGATAGCTCTCCCCAGTATGTTTATGGGTGTCTGTAGAGAATAAAGTAGGGGCATAGCTAAGTCATGTTTCTCTATCGAAAGTACACTATCTTCTGTGAAAAGAACCAATTCCATTACCCCAGAGAACCAGGATGCAGGATCTAGTCACCCCTGTGTCTACAAAAAAGGAAAAAGTTGTGTTACCCCTATACATGGTTCCTCCGCCGGGTTGGCTGTAATCAATAGGATGGAACACATCAAGACTGCCCGTGGGCTGTCCTATTGAGGGTATAATGACAATTTGTTTCCCAACATTACAGTGACCCCCCCCCCAGTTTCCTTATGGGAGTTGTTGGGTTGTGCGCTGTTCTGCATCTGCAGTATTTGCTGTGCCGCGTATAATTGCTGTGTGTTATTCTGCATATGCAGCATCTGTGGTGCCTGCGAATACTGCTGCACGGGTGCCTTAATTTGTGCTCTCTGTCATGGGCCGGTGTGTCTGCGGGTATGAGTGCAGTGCCTATCCTTGCTGTTGTGTCTGGTATTGGGCATAGAACTAAGTTTGTTCCCCTGGATATGCTGGCTGGTATGGCATTCCCCCATTCTGTTGCATCCCCCCTCTGCTCCTACGTACTCTTGAGATGTCCTATCTGTCCACACACCAAGCACATGGGAGGTTCTCTCACTTGCCTCCAATACCCTCCGGGGAAACCTTCTGGACCCTACTGCATTTGTTATTCACATCCCGACACCTTCCCGAAAATCCCCCTTGGCTCGGTTGCATTTATTGCCCATACTTGCGTCCCCTTGGTGGTCCCCCTCCTCCTCGAAATACATGCTGTGCATCCCCTCGCCCCATGAACACCACGTCCCACGTGCAGTGTTGCATACTGCACCTGTGGCGTCCCTTGTCCTCCCGTGCTTGTTAATACTGCCCCTTCCATGGCGTATTTAGATAGCTTCTTCTGTACTAACTTAGCCTGCATCTGCTTTCTTTCCTCACGCTTTTTCCATGCGTTCTCTTGCATTAACCTACAGTAATGTACTATTATTGTAAGGTGTATTTCTGACCATGGTTTTGCTCATTCCCACCAGCTTCTTCAGTTGCCTTTCACCTGTTCTGGCAACCCATGGCATAATATATGATAGAATAATGCCACTGTTTTATACCACGGTTCTCGCGTTTCAAGGCACCAGAGCTCTTAAACAGCCTGAATATATTGTAGCTGGTCTTCATCTTCCCCCAATCTGCGTGCCATAATCGCACTAATGACCAACGTGTCTGGGTACTGCGTCCACAGAGCTTGCCATACAGCTGCTCAGCAGTTAGCGAATGGCGAACCAGTGTGCACCGTGTTCTGGGTTGTTACTCCTGGGTACCCCACCCTTTGCCATACGTCATCGGCGGCCACTCTGAGGGTAGCCACTGTTAAACCTTTCACATCCCCCACTACCAATGTCTGTCCTGCTGTCATTCTTTCCATCTTGTATATCCATTTCCCTGCACCCGTGGTCAACAATGTTAGCCTATACCTCAAGTTTTCCTTGTCAATGGGTTTCCATGGCATGTACTAAGGTCGCCCCCTCTCCCTTTTACAGTAAGATCATCTGTGTGAACCCAATCTCCCCATCCGGTCCTTTTGTGAACTTAATTTCCCCCTCTGGTCTCCCGCTGTCTTTGGTGGTGGTGAATGTCCTTAGCATTTCCTCCCTGCTTCGTTTTGGGAGGTCATTGAGCCTCTGTGCATATGGGGTTACACCACCAGACTGCACAATGCATCCCTGGACCGTTGTGGTGTCTCGTCTTTGTCACACTGCAATTCCCCTGTGTCTCGGTTTGCTTCCCATGCCGAGCTTCGATCGGTCTCATTCCCTGTCGACCAACGAGCAGGTTGTCCCATCCCCTCGTCCTCACTCTCCACCAAATCGTCTTCTGACTCAGTGTCTCCCAGGTCACTGTCAAAACCGTCATGGAAGTTCAGTCTCCTCAATACCTTGCCTCCCTGTGGCTCCCCTCCTAAATCCATCAGGTTCCCGCTGTCCCCCCTCATGGAGGACCCTGCGTTGGTTCTGTCTGACAGCGCGGCTGCCTTTTCATATGTCTTGCCGCGATTTTGTACCGCTTGCCTATCTCTTCCCGTATTATCGTCAGACACGGTCAATCCCCATTTCAGTTTTATGTCTCATTTCTCCCACTGCACGCTCCTCCTTGCGTTTGCACTCTTGCAAGTCGCTCTAGTTCCCACTTCCTCCTTTCACTTCTGACCAGAACATGCGTCTTCCTCTTTGACCCTCTATCTCGAGCTCCCTCTTTCGCCTCATCTCTCAGCTCCTGCTCTTTCTCTTCTTTTTGCTTCTCTTCGCACCCTTTCGCATTCCTCATTCTCTTTGCTTTCTAGTTCTTCCATCATCTCTGCCCACGCTTGTGCTTCACTGCTTCCCTTACATCCAGCTACTTACTTACTTGCCCCTCCTTTTTCTCCCGCTGTCTTCCCATCAAATTTCAATATTTGCCCTCCTACCCACTCGCTTGATGCTATTCCTCCGAGCCTCTCCTAGGCGCTCGTCTCGGTATCACTGCGCACCCCTTTCTAAACCTCCTTCTTGGTATATGTTGGATTTGTGTACCCCTCAGCTGCTTTAAATTCCTGTATGGGGTATGATCCATGTGCTTCTGTTGTAGCCCCTTCCGTTTCATGGTCAGGAGGCAGGGACCGAGGGTGCTTTGCCCGGGGTCTCCTGCTGGCTCAGCATCCATCGACGCCTCGCTACTTCCCCCTCTTGTTCCGAAACATTTTAAAGAGCTCGAATATTGTCAAACAACTGCTCAACTTTTTTCCCTTATAAGCCTCTTGTATGTGTGTGTAATGATTCCTCCACGTATTTGGAGAAACCTCTGCATTGTAGCCAGGGCTTAGTGGATTTACCTTCTGTGTTTTTCATCCATTCCGCGCTATATTTACAAAATCTTCTCTTTATATCGCGGAAGGGCCTTACATGATGTAGGGGGTGTATGACCCTGCATTTTCCCCTGATATATTGCTTCATACTTACTTGCCCTCAAGTCAAAGCTTTCGACACTTCTGTTCTTATTCAAACATAAAAATACTTTTAAGCTTGTTCTTCTTGACTTCACAAATACCAGTTTTTGTCAAATAATCCCAAGCCTCTCTGGCTCCCAACCTGGCTTCATGCACCGCCTTCTAGAACTCTCTGCCTCCTCAAGCACGCCCACTAATCTTGTACATGCGCCTTCCGTGCACTGCAAGTAAACAGCTTACCCTGTCAACTGCGAACACCAAATTCTGTACCTCTTTGTGCTGTCCAAGTCCTATGCACAGGACCTACGGGTGACATCACTGCTTCAATACATAGGGGTGGAAGGATAGAAATCACTAACAGCTCACAACGATATTGTTCCATTGCACAGACAATTTTTCACGAACCAGACATATACCCATAGCTGTCTTCCTGCCTCCCAAGAGGGGATGCCAATATTTCTCGTTCTCAATCTGTACCTACAGCGCCGCTTTGTAGATAAATCACCTTCCGCAATTTGGGCTAACTCCCTTTGCTAAGCCTTTACACAGGGATACCGTCACCCATGACATGAGCTAAAATGCCCAATTCACAGGGAATACAATATTTAGACAACTTTTATCATCCGTAGCCTTAAGTCAATGGTCTAGGTTATTCACCAGAACCTTTTACCTTAAGACTGAATGCTCCCTAACCACAAAAACCACATCTACCTCCGCTCCTTTCCCTACTATACTTCACACTACTAAACGATACTCAACAATACCCGTCACCATCCCACACCCAACATTACTTTACAACCCCCATCAGTTGCTGTGTGGCTGAGTCAATACTTGCACTCTGATCTACTGACAATGCTCGGCTACTGGCCGCCCTAAAGCTGCAGCTTCACCCTTCTGGTCTGCTGCTCCTCACGGACTGTGGGCAGGATATTCCCAATCTGGCTCCTGACGGCCTCGGCATGGGGGTGCACCTCCCGCTGGTCTCCCTTTCCGTGAGGCGCCTCGCAGCCATCCAGCCGCTGCGGCAGAAGAGGCGGCTTATGCCAAACGAGTATAGTCAACCATACCTCTGCTACCAACTTGTTGGCTTAGGTATACGAGAGGGACTGGGGGTCACACGACAAGCACACGGTTTCAGTTCCCAGGGTCCAACAAACCCTCCCCCAGTGCACAGAAGGAGGACTCAGCCAAGGGCAAGTTAGAACTGTCTTTTATTACACCGACAGACAGGGATCACAAAGGACATTGAAAATCTCACAGACACTCAGCTCCTAATCGCGTGTTGGGCCATTTTGTTCGATTTCTACATCACAACATGGGCTCTTCCCCAAAAACCTACGAGAAGACAGGATTGGGTAGTTGGGGTGGTAATGCCTTTGGATGGTCTCTATAGCTGTTACTCTATTGGTCCTCACAGGTCAGGTGGCTGGCCTGCCCTTTCGCCAAGAAACTATCCATTACATTGTTGCAGGGTCGCACGATTACCATTGGCCCTTGCCCTCTGCCATCTTCCCCTGGATTTCTGTTCCCTGATTGGCTGGAGCTGATCTCCCCAGGCCTGTGACCCAGCTCTGCTCTCATCGCACCTTCTTAAGGTGATGAAAGACTGTAGCCAATGTAACTGTCAGTGCTACCACTTTTGCCTGTGAGATTGCCCTCAGCATTGCAACATTCTTAAATAATCAATGTTTCACTTCATGACTGTGTTGCTGAGACCTGTTCTTCCCTGAGCGGGTGAATGACCATTGTCTGCCTCGGCTGCACCACGTGGTACAAGATCCCGAAATAAGAGCTATCTGGTCTGCAATCTATGAGGATTTATTCTGCTTTCCTGCAGATGTCTCCTTGTCTCTTAGCTTCGGAATGTGCCGTTTGTCTCTGTCCTTGGCTGCGAGCTCTGGCCTGCTGCTCTGTGCAGCCTAGTTCTGCTTTTCTTCGCCTCTCGTCCTGTGGCCTCATGTAACCTCATTATAGTTATACTATGAATATATATATATATATATATATATATATATGATACATTACTCACCGTAATCGTATTTCTGATGCTTGTATCTGCTTAGATTCACATGCTGTGCATAGGCCGACATCTAGTGGAAGCTACGGAGTATTACAGTTTGTTTTTCGAAACTCGAAAATGGGCGTCGACACAGGGCGTGCCAGTAATACTATCCCCAGTGTGACGTCCACTGTACCTATGATCCCTCACTCGTCTAAGACCCTCAGATTGTATTTTTTGTGACATGAGGTAGGACCTATTGGTTTGTGCAGGGGTCTTTAGGATGACAGAAGACTTAGACTTGTCTGTTTGTCTTAGTGGAGTAGTAGACTGTGACCTGTCTGACTGCTTCTGAGGTGTGGAAGAAGGCAGAGACTGCTTCTTTTGTTGTTTCCCCCCCTCCCCGTGGGTGGAAGAGTTTTTCCCTGTTTTTTGGCCCCTTCGGAGCATTCCGACGTCTGGCGTTGAGATTCGGGGTAGTGTCCCTGTCTCTCGCGTGTGGTAGTTGGGATTCGGGAACAGCCGTTAGGCGGTCTGCTGATGCTGACTCCTGGAGTGCGGCCTGGGGATAGAGGTCGGCTTTGTCTTCCGACGATCGAACCTCCGTTACCTTAGGGAGAGAGGCACTTTTGGCAACAGTGGATGGCTGCCTGGAGTCATGCGGCGATCTATATCGAGAATGGCCAGAGGACACCGATTCGGTGGACCGTTCTCTGTGTGCCTCTTACCGAGAACTGGACGTGTGCGTCGAGTTTCGGTGGGACTTCGTGTGTTTGGTGGAAGTGCTGTGGGTAACGCTTGTGTCGGCAGGGGCTTTCCCCATAGCCACCCTGGCGGACGACCTTCCGAGGTCGGGGACTTGCGCTTGGCTGTCTCTCGACGCCACGTTGCCCTCACCGTCCGAAAGCACGGCGTCGCGGCCATCGCTGAAGGCGCCCTCAGCTGCCATGGCCTCCAGATGCCTGGCGTGGTGGGCCCAACGCTTGATCGAACGGTCCTTTAGTGTTTTTGGTTTCAACCTACTACACGCTCTGCAGTTCGCCTCAGGGTGGTACCTCAGCAATCAGAGGTTGCACGTGGCGTGTCTGTCAACCCAAGGGTACTTGCAGTTGCACTTGTGGCAAAATTGTAAAGGGGTACCCTCCATACACACCCTGTGGCAGCGGGCTAATGAGTGCAGGAATATATAAGAATGTGCCTATATATTTAAGAGTGTAGAGTATGTACCACCCCTCACTCTCCCTACTTGCAGGGCCGAGGCCAGAGGCCTTCCGAGGCCCAAGTCCGTCGTGCAGCTCTAGACGGTCGATTTCTTCTCCGGGCCGGCGTCGAGTGTGGAAGTTCGGTGACTCGACGTTGGGGTGGAGAAATGGGGAAATATAACAATATTTTTGAAAAATTATGGCTAAAGCCAGGGAACTCAGCGGGATGCTTCCGACCAGGATGGCGGAAAAAAACAATCTGAGGGTCTTAGACGCGCGAGGGATCATGGGTACAGTGGACGTCACACTAGGGATAGTATTACTGGCACGCCCTGAGTCAACGCCCATTTTCGAGTTTCGAAAAACAAACTGTAATTCTCTGCAGCTTCCACTAGATGTCGGCCTATGCACAGCATGTGATCTAAGTAGATTCCACAAGCCTCAGAAATATATTACACGGTCCACCGTAGTGGCCGTGTAGTTATGGTTAAGTTGCTAATCCATGGGAAGAACACTTTTTGGGTGGTTTATAACTTCGCTCTCCCTGGACGAATCCTTACCAAACTCTGAATTGTTTGGCAAAGTTTAGTGAGGTTTGGTGTGGGGGGGGGGCAAAGTTATAAGGGGGGGTCCCAAAATTTCTTTTTTTCCCTATAGAGTTAATGGGTAAAAAACTTTGCTCACGCCTACAACTGAAACTGCTGGACGGATTTGCACCAAATTTGCGGCAGGAGAAGCGCCATGCACCCAAGACTTTAGGCCCTGGCCACAACCACCGCAGCATAACACACCCATAGAATCAAACATCCATCAACTATCCACATATCTAAAGTTGGTGTACTGTTTGATTTGTATAGTTTGTATGTGAAGTTTTGGCTAAGTCATGCAATTAAGATTGTAGAGTTTGGTAACAAGCACTGCAGTATAACATATCCATGGAAGTAAACATTTTGGATTGTGGTGTATGGTTAGATGTTTGCTTCAATGGTTGTGTTATGGAGCAGTATTTGCGAGTTGAATTATTATATACTTACTGTTTGTTTTTTTGTGATTGGATATATTTTCTTCATGACTTGGGTGAATGGAGCAGATATTCTTTTTCAATTTCTGTGATAAAAGAAAAGATCATGTTAGTGTAGGTAGTTCATAATGAGTTATTGCATTGCATAATAGACATTTCTGCATTATTTCGACCCTCATATTTAGTAGTTTACAAACCAGTGTACTGTGCAATTTGCTCAGTTTCTGTGTTTGTTTATTAAATCATTGGGTCTGTAGGAAAATAAATCCATGCTGGATTAAAAAAAACTTTTTTTTGTTATGGTACAATATATTTCTTTGTTTTCAGTGTGTATTTGTTGTTTCTGGCTAATGGTTCTATCTGTTGGCTTGTTGCAGATTATTGGGGCTGTTTGATACTTGTTGGTGTATTCTAATTGTTTACTTATAATTTATGATAATATTCTATCTTTTGGCTTGTTGCAGATTTTTTGGGGCAGTTAGATACCTGTTGGAGTATTCTAACTGGTTATAGTTTTTTTATTTATACTTTCAAGTTATTGATCTATCTGTCGGGTTGTTGCAGATTTTTGGGGAAGTTAGATACCTGTTGGCGTATTCTGTTTATTGCTTCTTATATTTTAGTAGTATTGATTTATCTGTTTGGTTGTTGCAGAATCTTGGGGCAGTTCGATACCTATTGGCGTAGTCTAACTCTTTATAGTTTTCTAATTGAAGTTTGTTAATGTTTATGCACAGATTAGTTATTAAATTTTGGTTTTAAGAATATTAAATAAGCGTTTATAAGATTTACTGGTAATCTCTGCTTTAGATTAATGATACCATCATTACATTCAAACCATCCACAATTTTTTTTATATATGCAGTTTGGTGACCTGCATTGTTTGTGGCTCCTGCATGGTAGATTTTACCTATTGCTGTGAATGTTTTCTTACCAAGTGATACTCGACCATGTGTGAATCCAGTCAGCTTGCAGTTGTATTTGGTACCATCTGAATTGTAACGTTAAAGCATTAGTATTAGGTATTTATTATGTGTTTGTATTTGTAAGGTGGAGTGATTATCTGAATTGCAGGTAGTACATAATCTGCCATGGTTTGCATTTTGTACAAGTTGCTGAAATGGAATGGATTCAGAGTTAGGTATTGATACATACACGAAGTGTTCATTAGGGATTTGTTCCTGTGCCACATGGTTGCAGAGAGTGCATGTATGTTTACACACGTATGAAATTTGAACAATTTCATTTATAGGTATGTTTTTGTTTTCCAGTACTTGTAGTAAGTACATTAGAAATTCTTGTGGATCTTCTTGTGAGTTTATAGTAAATTTGACCATTCCAGCACAGTAGTCCAATTCTTGTCGTATTCCATGAACACTGTAGATGATGTCAGGATTGTTGGTTGCATTTCTATGAAGGACTAACATTTGAAAACACAATTGGTCTGTATTGTGTAAGTAAATATTGTCAATAATTGGTGGCAATTGGAATAGAATATTTATTGCTACATTTGCATAGCAATTTACACCAGTCAGTTATAATTGAAAATTTGAATGGACCTGATAGTTCTGTGTCCAAGTCCTTTCTTCGGAGTGTGTGTTGCTTCTTTGAAGAAGTACCTGAGTTACTTTGAGTAGTAGATTCTTCTTTGGTTGTAGTAATTGATGAGGTACTAGCTTCTTTTACTCGCTTTGGAGGATTTGCAGTGAGATCCTGTTGCGTTTCTGTTTGAAGTAGTTTTCTTTTACAATGTTTTGCTTTTTGTGGAACAGGATAGGTTTTTAGATGGGGTGTACAGTGAACGTAGTCTATTGTATTCTAGAATGCAAGGAATATCAGCCTTTACTTTACTTGCATCAAAGTTGATTCGAAATAGGCCGTCAAGTGTACGTAAGCGTGATAGTGCTACGTAGCTCATGCCTTCTTTAAAGACTGTGTTCCCAATATCTATCAATGCTTTATCTACGGTAAGACCTTGTGATTTGTGAATGGTGACTACGTATGCTACAGTTACAGAAAATTGTTCTCTGCGTACATACATATCTTTGAAAAGAAGGAATCAGGCTGTTGAGCGTCCTATCCTTTTAACTTCTGATAGTTTGTCAAAGAGAATATTGACAAACTGAATGTTGTTGTCACGTGGGTATGTCTGAAAGCCAACAACTGTACCAAGTGCTCCATTAACTAGTCCTTGCTCCACGTCAAGTTTACGTTTAAGCATTACTCTACAGATTAAAGATCATTTTAATATTTTCTCCAAACCAGCTGTGTTGGAGATAGAGTTTTCTAAGGTATTTAGTCTTGTTGTGGCTTGTTGACACATGGGTAGTGTCATACCATGTACGTCCAGTTTGTCTGTGGAGCACATTTCAATTATTGGTTGCATTTCTTTTTTCAACATTGTTTCATTGAATTTGGAACAGCTTGCAAGAGTTGGCATCAAGGACATACAATTGACATTTTTGTGTGCTAATTTTTCCATCACATCAGTAGCGCATGAGTTATGGCCATAGAGTGCATGGATGTGGCGGGTTTTTAATATCGATTGTGCTTCTTGAGATAGAACACCAACTCTAATACTTTTTAAAATGTTGGCGTATGTGAGGTCTGCAGAAAGGTCATGTTTTCTCTTAATTCTCTGTACTGGATATGTTGCGAAAGGTTGACATTTCCTATGCTGCCAACAGTTATACGGCAGAGTTTGTGCCCTAAGGTTTTAAAAATAGGTTCACCTTTCACTGGTGTCAATTGAAGATCTCCAAAAACAATAATGTGTTTTCCTCCAAAGAGCTCTTCGTAGTCTGTTTTGAGTACTTCTTGTAATCTGAGGCGAATCAAAGCCAACATTAGGTTGTAGACCATGCGCACTTCATCTATTAGTAGCATTTTCATTTGTTTCAAAACTCTGCATAGTTCTATTGCAGCTTCTGTAGAAAGTTTGTAATCTAATTGGTTTTGGTGTTCTACTGGAAGGAGTAGTAATCGGTGTAAAGTGACAGCGCCTATATTGGAGGCAGCTAAACCTGTGGGGGCAGTTACAACAGCTGACAGTTTGTCAATTGTTGAAGGAACTTGCTGATGATTTTGATTAAGAACATTTTTCCTGAACCAGCTTGACCACTGACATATAGCAGTATAGGTTTTTAGTTTTGGCAGGTACACTTTTTTTTCCATGTTGTACACCATGTTCAATTTCTTTTGTTACTTCTTGGAAAATGCTACGCTGCTCATTGTTCAGTTTTGATTTCAGTACAGTTAAGTCTTCTCTATCTTCTTCATAGTGAGACATGGTGTTTTCTACTTCTGTCATAGCTAATTCTGCCTCATTTGCTATTAGTGGCTGTCCCAGTGGTTCTTGGCTTCCTGTTACAGAAGGTTTACTACTGTCGGAGGGGTCCTTATCTAGTTGGGCCTGGAGTAGTTCTTCGTGTTGCTGCATTGTGCAGCATTGTTTTGTACTGTGTAAACTTTACATCTGTTATAGTGCTTTAATTTGATTTGAAAGCGTCTTCATAGGAGTCAGATATCTAGTAACTCTTCTTCTTTTCTCCATGGTTTAAAAAGTTGTAGCAGGGACATGTAATACAGTTCTTTATGTTGAGGAGTTTTTAATGACAATTTAATAGGATTATGCTTCATTTGGTAAATTTCACTAAGATGCCTTCACAATTTGTCACTCTGTATCTATCTTTGTTTTAATCTGGTTTTATATTATTTTTGTATGTGAAGTTTTGGGCTATGTGGTATAGACACATGGTTTCCAAAGTGGTACTCCTGTTTGGGTAGTATGTGTCTAGTAAATTGTTTTTCAAAATGTCTTGGCTGTTGGGATCATTTGTGGCTATTGTTTCTATGTCCTCGTATGATTTGAGAACTCTCTTTCTAGATTTAGCAGGACCAAGACTTAGCCATACTATATTTTCAGATTTTCCATACAAATCAGTACCGGTTAAAAGGTCTGCAGCTTCATAGCAGCCACATTCTCTATAAGAGCATTTGTATGCCTAAACTGTCCAATTTCTTAGACAGTGTTTTGTCCGATGATAGGTCATCCCAGAGGTCTTGAAGCTCTGTTTTTTCTGCTTTGGTTAAGTAGGCTGTAACATATCGTGCAACTGCAGTTGAATTGTCTGCAATATACTGCACATCCATGTTTACATTCCATAAGAGGGCAACGATTGCATTGTAATCATTGATATATTTAGCTTCTTCTGTTCTTTTTATGTAATATGTGTTCTTAGGTGATTTACCTTTAACACTATGTCTAACTGAAGACATGACATTGTTTACTTGACCTGTTTCTGTAACTGGTCTAGGGAAACCAAAGCAGCATTTGGTGCGGTATTTGCCTTTGTTTTTGTATTTGCGACAATATTTCCCACATTTGTGTCTTTGAAATTGTAAAATGTGTGCATGAAGATCACTATTTGTTGTTTGTGAAGGAATTTCACAAGTGACATTTTTCGATAAATTGTAAAACAGTGGCATTACTGTCTTGACCAAATTGAGGAGGATCTTTAATCCATAAAAGCATGTGGATATGTGGTGCTCCTCTGGCTTGGTATTCTTTTCTCCAAAACAAGTGTTGCACTTCTCCGAGGGGAGGAACAGTTTTATTACAAATAAAGTGTAGCATGGCAATGAAGCGATGATGGAAATATCTTGAAATGTTAACAGGATCTAGAGAGCAGAGTTCTCCAGGTGTTAGTATATATATGTTTGTTTTGTTTTTATTTGATATGCATAGGAAATCATGTAAATTTTCCCATTCATATTTTGCACAACTTAATGTAACAAACCAAGTGGGTGGGCCAAGGTTTCTTAGCATACAACGTACATCTCTGTGACGTCGGAACAGTATTCTTTTGTACCACGCATGTTTGCTAACAGATTTGTAAAGCTTGATTGTAGAACCTCATCTTTTTCTTGCACTTTTTGTAGTAATTGCATAGCTGACATATTTTGAAAATGGGTACCCGATTTCAATGTGTGTTGCACTCCGTAGCATAGAGTTGCTAGTACACTTTCAAAGAGTAGGTGGAATATGTATTCCACATTTTGTCTAAATCTGGGATCTTCAGAATACATTTGTAACTAGCAGTATTCTGATGCTGTTATCTGAGTGGGTTTATCATCGTACCTTCCTCCTTTCCCAGTAGGAAAGAGTAGAGGAAAAGCAAGTGCTTCTATACTTTTTTCCCATATGCCGATTGGTGATCCTTTGGTTTGTCGCATTTGGTACGTTTCTAGTGCATCATCTATGGTGTCTTTAGAGTGTAATGGATGAATTGTATAATGGTCTAAAATATTGGATACTGTAGCAGGATCTAGAAGTTCAAATTGACCAGTTTCTGGTGACTCTTGAATTATTTCAGTGGTTTCCCTCAGGTTTTATTCAATATTAATTTCTTTGTAGTACTCATTATTGTCTTTTAGATATTGCAAGGCTTGTCTACCTTTATGTAAGTGTACGAGTTGTTGCAAATTTTTTTTGTCTTTTGTAGGTACACCATTTACTAAGACAATTAAAGATTGATCTATTGGACGTTGCACTTCCAGAGTGTGTCCATTTTCTTTCAGATCTAATGGCAAATAAACTACTTTGCCACGAATGCCTTTCACTAATTCAGAGGGAGGTAATTTTGCTGTTTTTGGTTGAAGGCGTATTATTGCTTGAAATGGGTGCACTGTTTGAATAATGATGCTCTCATGTAAATTGAGTTGTTGAAGTGGTTTTGGTAGTGGGAATAATTTCAAGTTATTTGTGATAACACGTGAAGGAGTTTGGTTGTTGTCAAGTTTTGCAGTGCAGTAACTGCAAAGTATTAAGGGGTCATTTATTTCATATTTGTTGTTTTCTGCTATAAGGTAGAGAGCTAATTCAAACCATTTGGAATCTTCATTATCTTTTATTTTGTATGTTATGTCTACAGTTTTTGTGCTACTTTTATCAAAAGTTCTGCGGCAACACACACATGGTTTGGTACTTCAGCGGATGTACTTTTAAATTTTAGTATTTCTTTTTTGTATGTGTGTAGTAGAAGGTTGTCATTTGTACAATTGTTCCTAGTCTGTAAAGCTATTGCATTTTGTAAGTGGCTTAATATTTTCTCTGGATATGCTCTAGTTCTCTGAGTAGGTCTTTGGCTGTAATTTGCCTAATGCTAAAGCTGGACTTTTAGCATAGTACAGTTTATGGACTAGATTTCTTATAGTTGAATGATGTGTTGATATAATTCTGGAAGGTGCTTTTGCAAATACGTCCTGAAATGCAGGCTAATGAATATCCTTGTAGTCCTATGTATTTGCGCACTGGACAGGTAGCCATATTTTGTAGTAGTTTCATTTTGAATTCGTCTTTGCCTTTCACATACTGATTGAGGAACTGGCGTAAAGATTTGAAAGATTTTTTGTCAATGTTACACATTGACGTGCACGGCCATTTGTACACTGAACGTTTTGGTTCAGTCGGATGGAGAGATGATGCTGAGTTTTGTGGGGATATTTTTGTAAGCAGCATTTCTTGTTCCATTATGGTATTAGGTTTGTCATATCCTCATCCACTGCTATATATGGCAATTGTGTTTGTTTGCTTTTGTTTGTATGCTTCTTCATTGAAATATGGTTCTGCGCTCGTGGTGTGACTCCATTTACCTCCACAGATATTTAAGAAGTTATTTTTGACGACATTCCGTTTTTTGAGAAGTCTTTTTTGTAGTTTAGTAGCTAGTTTTGTTAGTGGTTTCATTCTGTTCAACACTAAAATAAATAACTTCCTTTTGAAAAGGATTGTACTGACTATGAGAGATTCTAAGATTAATTTTCTATGGTAGGTTTTATAAGGGTTGTGCATGATTTCGCTCCTGTTTTTATAAGATTCTGAAGGACTGTGTGGCGGAACATTTTTTGTAAAATACTTTTTTTGGTATGGTTACTTGCCACTACATCAAGATTTATAGGAGCAGTGTTAGCACTAGTGGTAGCTGAATTCTTGTTAATCACTCTCTGTTTCGTTTTACATTTTGAAAGAGAAGGCAAAGTTTTTGTACAGGAAGCTTGTTTTGTTTCGCTTAATGACTAAATATTACATCTTTTGTTTGAACTTTTTGTACAAATTCTGCTAGAGATGGATGCTTATTTTGGACACTTATTTTGATTTGCTCTACTTCTGCGTTGCTTTCTATGGACTTGCTTTTTGGTAGGCAATCTTTGGGGTCTGTTGGAAAAAAAGAAGGTATGGGTTGGGCTGTTCAACAATGTACGTGTGCATGAATGTCTGAGTATGATGGTAAGGATGTATGTGGAGTTATTGTGCAATGGGCAGCTACAACTAGTTGGGAAGGCTATTCTTGTATTTGTGTTACACTATACTGGGGTTCAGATGACAATAAAGTACGCTAGTGGTGAGGAGAAGCACTAATACTAAATCTAATGGTATAGAATTAAAACAGTTCTTTGTTCTGCAATACTAACATTCTAGGGGCTGATTTATGGAATTTGTGCGCCAAAAAACAGGAATTTGTGTGCCATTCTGCCCGCAAATCCCTGATGAATGGCGGAATGGTGCACAAATCCCCGTTTTTCAGCACACAAATTCCATGAATCAACCCCATAGTATGTTTGAGTAACAGTTAGAATATTATGGTAGTATTGTACTTCCTTTTTTTGTGTGGAATGAGCAGGTTTCTTCTGAGTTGTTGTTTGAGTTGTTTGTTCTTCAGATGCTGCTGCTTTTCAGGAGAGTGGTCTTCACTGCAATTGTAGAATAAAGAAGTTAGTAATTTTGTGTGTTTATAGTACTGTTAATTTAGACGTTTATTTTTATGTTTTTATAGTAGTATTGTTGTTTGGTAACTGAACATAGTGTGTGCATGCAGTTTCCTTTGAATGTGCAGCCTTTATATTTTACTTACAATCTGTTAGTTCAACATGCTTTGCAAATGAGTATAATACTAAGCATATGAAACTCACTTGGTTTCTTAACCATTTATTGGATGTTAGGAGATAAGAAATAATCATACTTATTTTCCTATTTTTATAGGGTAAATGTTAGAACATGTATAGAAAAGCATGGAATGTATGCATTTGTGAAGGTGGGGGTAATAAAGCAGAAGGATGTGATGTAGAGGCAGTGGTGTTATTTCAGCTGGGAGATTTTTAATGATAGTGTTTATCTGTGTGAGTGTATAAAGATGCATGAACTTCTCCCGACTGTGTGTAATTTTTATAATACACTACTAAGTGTTTTTCTAGAATTATACTGTTATTTCTCCCATCTTTTAATATTAAATTACACTTTTTTAGATAGCTGTGTGTGTGTAAAAAAGAATTTAGATAGACAGGTTTGGAAGTGATAGTTGATTATAGCAGATGGGAAAAATAACAGTAGGTTCATTTTATAGGTTATACAGGTTAAGTGGCAGTTAATCTGTTTATATGCATTTATAAGAGTTGTACATGTACTGTGCAGAAAATATGCATACCTGTAGTTTGTATTCATGCATGTGGATATGCATGCAGCTGCAAGTAGAAATCTTGGAGACTTGTACAGTAGTTTTTGTAGTAGGTGCTTTCCAATGATATGAGACTTGTACTCAGCGTGATCAACAATACATTTGAAGTGCGGAACTATGATGATGGTGTTAGATGTAGAGGTCTTGGATGTGATTGGTGGATAGTTGTGTGACTGCGTAGCTGTATCCAATGAGGGAATGGCACAGAGAGGGAAGTGAAAATGGTAGAAGGGCTGTCTAAGAGTTACGCGCACCGCAGACACCGCGGCTGTCCGCGGGCAGGGCGTGCCACATCCGGGGTTTTCCAGCAAATCCAGCATGGAAAGGGAACTGTAGGGATTAGCCAATCAGGTGTTGAGGTTGTGGATTTCTGTTGAAAGAGGCTTTGTGTAGTGAAGATGGCAGAGGTGGAGAAAGTCAGGGTTTTGGTGGTTAGAGATATGTTTGTGCATGGTTTACAGCAGTATGCTAAATGCAGGAATGTGGCAAACAATTTTCATGTTAAAGGAGTGGAGGTGGTGTGGAGCACTGTGCCTGATTGCAATGTACAGGGAATTGTACAAGTTTGTGAAGATATTGGTGGGATGAACAGTCCCCATGTGGTAGTTTTGCACTGTGGTGCTTTGCATTTGGGCTATGTCAGTGCCCCTACTTTGTTTGCAGATTTGGAACACTTGGTTCAAGCAGTAATGAACGTCCTTCCAAATGCCAAAGTTATTTTTTTCTGTTTTAGTACCCAGGGCAATATGGGACAATAGTGCAGTTTTTTGTCCTCAGCAAAACATTGCTAGGTGTACAATCAACCGAGGCATGTTTGCTTTCATGCTTAGAGCTGGTATATTCTTCTGTAATAATGAGAATATTGATTCCAGTAATGCTGTTTATTTTAAAGAATATGGCATTTCTTTATCTTTTATGGGAAATGCCATGCTGTTTTGGAACGTAAGGGTTGCTTTAGAGAAGCTTATGCGAAGATTTTAGGAGTAAAGTAAGAAAAAAAAATACAAAACAGGTGTCTGTCAAGCATCTGCAAAAAAACCAACAAAAAAAACGGCTCTTTTCAGAGCCAACCTGAAAGGGGAAATGTGGTACATTATTTAAATTCATCACGCTCAGATTTTCAATATGTCTGCATACATGACAGTTGTCCGGGGACACCACTTATTACATACAGGGATTTTGGGGTGGAGAGGCATGCACATGAGAAAGAGTAGAGCAAGGGATTGGTCAATAAAGTTTACCGGGTGTGTTGTGTAAGGAGAGAGTTTGTCAGAAAGTCTTTTTCCTGAGAGAAGAACAGATAGCTATGGCTGTGTATTTCAGAAAACAGATTATCTGGATTTTGGGAGACTCATGGATACATTGGTTGGAAGTGCATGCAGAACGCTGTGGAGTAGCTGCACATTTTGGATTCCCTCATGTGGAAGTGCACTGGCATGGAGTGCGTGGAATGAAGTGGCTGGATTTGGTACCTCTCTGCTACTTTGGAGACACAGCATCATCCAGACATAATTATAATTCATTGTGGAGGGAACAGTTTAGGACATGTGTCTGGAATGTCTTTGCAATTTGCAATGAAAGAAGGACTTGGGAAGGTCATGTACATGTTTCCAAATTCCCAAGTAATTTTTTCTCAGATTGCGTAAAGACAAATGTGGCTGCGTTCTTCTTCATTTGGTCCACAAATGGAGAAAGCGAGGCACAATGTCAATAAGGCTGTTTGTGCCTTTTTAAGAGATGTTGGTATGTCCTCTTTTCACAATGAAAATATTATGTTTCGTAGCACATATATTTTTCACAGAGATGGAGTACATCTTACTTATGCTGGCAATCAGATTTTTCTGTGACATATACAAAATGCATTGCAACCTTTTTTGTAATTACATTAATACATTTTGCAGTAGGTGTTAATCATTTGAAGTTTTTGAATTACAAAAAACACCAAAAGGGTCTTTTCTGAGCCACCACTTCCTACCATAGAAAAGTGCAATGGTTGTGATAATGAAGCACTCCCCAAAAATAAATGTCCGCAGACTCCTAAAAAATGCACAGGGCCCTGCACTATTTGTCACTTCTATTTTTAAACTGTGAAAGGCGGCTCTGAAAAGAGCCTTTTTTTGTTTTTGTTGTTTTTCAAACATGGCACACAAGGAAAGGAGGGGAAAGGAGGGCAAGGAAGGGACACCAACCACGAGGATAAGAAAGGGCAGGTGGAGAGAGGAAGATGTAGGGTGGGCCTTATTCAGGTAGTGGGCAGACCTTCTTGTGCTCCTTGACTGCAGTCTCGAAAGCACTCCGAAGATTCTCCCCCCTGCAGAGTACTGCATCGCAGTACATACACAATATTGTGACCCTCGAAAGGTAAGGGTCAACAGCATCATGAATGGCCTGTGAGGCAGCTGGAGGGATGCGCTGTCCCACAGGAGTGTCTCTTGTGGTGACAGGAGCAGAAACGGAGGATGTTGTAGAGGAACTCAACCTAGTATGTTTATCACAAGGTACAACCTTGCGAATAGCCCCACCGTGGAACGACTTTAGGTCTTGCTTCATTTATGTCGTACCAAAGCTGTATGAACCAGGCCTCCCACAACTCAGCACCATTTTGCACCGATTGCAGGTGACCTTATTCGCACGTACTTTTGGCACTCCATCAAGAGTGGTAAACAACCTCCACACACAAGACTCACGGCGAGTGCTGGTAGTAGGGACTTCCACTACCTCATCCTCTTCATCCATCTCCTCTACATCCTCACGCCTGTTCCCCTCTGGAGGCCCTTGGGGAGGTGGTGGTGGTGGAGGGGGTGAGGGTGCTGATGCAGCGGAAGTAGCCATGGTCGCTATCTGGAAGACAGCAGGCACAAATCACCAGCAATGCAGGTAGTCAATGCAGGTCTAAAGCAATGCTCTGCCAGGTAGCCAGAAGCACAATGAGGAGCAATTCTAGGGTGTGGTGCGAACACCCAGGCTGTCTGCGGACCGATCGAACACCAAAAAAAGGCTCAAAAAGTTCCAAAAAGTATGTAGATCGCCAGGGACATTGTCTGAGACATGTGCAATGGTGAACTTTTACTGTAAAATACTTTGGATTGTCCAGAAAAGTATTTTTAAAATATTCGGGGACCCGGACAGTGTCCGCAAATCAGGACATCATGATGTCACGGACACATTCGCGAATGGGACGGCTGTCCGCAGGACACCAAATGTGCAGGGACAGTTGTGCGCATGCGCGCGGGTGTTCTATGGACAGAGTACGGGTCCTCAAACAAATTAAAAGTCTGACACGTGCGACGGACAGGCGCGATGTTCGTAGGACCTATGGGTGTGGTGCACATGTGTGTAATGTTCTACGGACAGTCTGGACAGTTCCATTTTAATTACGAACAGTACGAACAGGTATAGTGTTCTTAGGACACCTCCATTTTGGTTAATTGCTGACATTACGGACATAGAGTGTGTTCTAAGAACAGTTCCATTTTGATTGCGTACATTACGGACAGGTATAGTGGTCTTAGGACACCTCCATATTGGTTAATTGTGGACATTCCGGACATCAAGTGTGTTCTAAGAACAGTTCCATTTTGATTGCAGACATTACAGACATCGAGTGTGTTCTAAGAACAATTCCATTTTGATTGCGGACAGTTATAGTGTTCTTAGGACACCGCCATTTTGGTTAATTGCGGACATTCCGGACACCCGCGCTGTCCGGACACATTGACTGCCTTTAAAAAAAAAATGTAAAAAAGTCACAGAGGACTAAATTAAAACACACAATTTTTTAAAATTATATACAAATATAAATGTATGAAAGAGAGGGGGAAGCAGAAACAGACAAATACAGGGGAATTAGGGGTTTGGGGAGGATGGATGGGAGGGGATGAAGGGATGGAAGTCTCATCATAATGTTTTTCTTGGTGGTGAGGGTTTGGGGATAGTTGACTGGGACATGGAGACGGGGAACAGGTACATGTAGGACAATGATATTTAATTTTTTCTTTTATGTGGTCCTCCACAAAATGTTTTAAATGATTGAAATTTTCCATTAGCATATCCATTTTTTGTTCCATGCCCTGCAGAGCATTTTCTAATGTCTCTTTTGCTATATTATTTTCACTGTTTGTATGGTCTGTTAAAAAAATGTGTTAGTACACAAAGTAATCACTATTAATTGGCTTATATAGAGAAGTGTCTACCATTAGTATCACTGTCTTCACTCATTTCATCATGTGGGAAATTTTCTTCAAGCCATTCCAAAGTACTGGACATTTCTGTGTAAAAAAAAATATATTACTTTTAGTGTACCTAATACAGAAAGTTTAGCAATATATCAGAAACATGAAGTTTACTTACTAGTTTCTGGTAAGTTATGTTGTTACTGTTGTGTAGGTCTGCTGTTGCTTCTTGCTGTGCAGTTTCTGTGAGGTAATTATGTTGGAGGCATATCTTTTTTGTTTTGGTATATTCCATTTTAGTACATATGCTATTCAAATGGACGGTTGATGTGTTACATATTTAGGTTCCACTTCTTATTTATTGTTACATATAATGTGTTCATGTGCTCCTTTTTGAACTTGTTCAGTGTTTATATGGCATGATAGAACAATCTAAGATACCCCCTGAGTTTTTGGGTAGTGTTGATGTTGTCCGCGTGATGCGTGATGTGATATCATCATTGTGATGCCATCTTTGATGTCCTAGGTGTTAGTCTTAGAAATGCACGGTGGTGGCGCGAGTTATGGTTGCTTAGCTTACCATAACTGATGAATTTCAGGGGTTTTTCGGTTTTATTTGGAACCATAACGTCCCTTTATCAAAGTTTTTTTTACTGAATTATAGGTTTGTAGTAGCGCAGCAACTTAACCATAACGTCCCTTTAACAAAGTTTTTTTACTGAAAAAAAGTGTATATATATATATGTATATATATACACACACACACTGTGCTATATTTCTTATAGGTTAGCAGTATTTAGATCTTCCAGGCTTCTAATACAACTCTGTAGTTCCATAGGGTTAGTTGCGATAAGCTCTGCATCTCTTTTGCCTTGCGTTCAGCGTTTCTGCACTCGGCTAATGAGTAAAATAATAAAAGCTTTCAGCAGTATGTATATGTATCTGTCCTCTATCTACATAACTGTGTAAGCATGTCCTTTGTGTGTACACGTGTGTGTCTGTTTAACATCGTGCATGGCTGCCAGTTTGCTTCATGACTAACGTGGCTATTTCGTGGCGTTGCCAATGACGTCAACACAATGGTTTTCCATTGTCAGTCAATCCAGTCCATCAAAGCCTTTGGATCCATGATCAGGGTAGTGCCACCTATATCCATAAAAACATTGACTGGATAAGGTTTGAATGGCTGTCTAAGAGAATATCTGTTCGTATATGTCGATGGATTGGTCCGCACGAAGAAACAGCTAGTTGCTTCATGCGACTCTTTGGGCTGTCATGCTCATGGTGGTGAGAAGGGGCTTTCCAGGGACCCTCTCAAGCGGAAAGCTGTGTAGGTGCTGCACCTCCACTTGAACCGGCAGGCAATGTCAGTCAACCATCCCCTACAACCTTATGGTGCTCCCCTGAAGATTCTCGAACAACTATCCTCTCCTTCATGAGTGGGGTTTCTGATGTACCTTGGAAATCTGAGTGGCATTATGTGCTGCTTACCAAAGACATTCTCTTTCCTGGGACACAGTCTGAAACCCCTCCAGCTGTTCCTCATGGGAGCTTTCCAACAGCCTTGCCTGATGTTGTAGCTCATACTGGAGCATGCTCAGCCTTGTAGCAAGGATTCATCCGTCAAGCCCAGCTCTTTGTTTGTCACCTTGAGGGGGCCGTCCAACATCGCTATTTGAATTTTCCAGGCCTTTGGCTGCAGAGCAGGAATTGGGAAATGATACCATGACCAATTTTCAGTGCGACCTCTGCACATAGGACTACTGTGTCTCGTTGATGGTTACCATCAACTCAGTGCATCTTTCCTGAGTTTTCATACATCAGATCATTCGTTGGTCTCTTCCTGGGGGGTCTTAGAACTTAGCCTGAAGTCAGGTTTCAAGTACCATCGCAGGCAATAACATCCAATTTGCAATTGCCCTTTATTAGTCGAACCTGGGAGTGCAACAAACCTGGTGGGAGGGGGTCCACATCCTCACCAGACTGATTGTTGTTTCTTCTGCAGATTGCCTAAAAGACTGCTAATACTCATCTATTAATTTACCATAACTGCAAGATAACTACTCGCTTAGTCCTGTTGACTCCAATGGACCAATATTATTCACCTAACTGCCTAGAAGTACTTACCTGTAATAATGTGGGGAATACTTGTATGGGTGGTAGAGTAGGATTTTTGGGGACATTGCATGCAATTTTAAATACTTCATGTTTATTTGTGAAGGCCTTGTTTGTGCTGTTCAAACTTTCTTCACTTTAAAACTTGTAACTTGTTGCTACAAGTAGATTACCAGTATGAACTGTGCAACCATTGTTTGAAAAGTACAAATTACTCAAAACACGTTTCTCTTTCTGCCTCCATCCCCTTTTTCTCCAACCTTCTTGCATTCCTCTCTATTCACATCTTCTTATCATCTGGTCCACCGTCTTTTCCTTCCTCTAATACAGCCTCTCCCACCTCCCTAAATGTTCACAATCCATGCCTAACGCCCACATCTTTCACTTAGCTAGCCCTCCTTTCATATTTCAGCAGGGCTGGTAATTGAGCATGCAAGATGAGCAGCAATGCTCTGCAAATCTGGAGCAGGCTCTGTGATTGGCCTTGGACTATGTGGACTACAATTCCATCAAGTGCATTGCATGGTGTGCAGGACTGCACCACGGTTTCCAAACCCCAAAGTAAATTAACAGGCATGTGCCATCTTGGAATCGGAGGGCATTGTCCTCTCTGCCATGTGACTCCAGGGTGGTCCCATTGTGGCCTGCGGGGGAATAATTCACATTGTGTTAGGATTTCTTGTTTATCAAGGTGGACTGCAGGGTCACACAGTTTAATACAGGCTGGACTCATGACTGCCCATGTGCTGTACATGCTTCCATTCCTAGCTGATACTCACAACTAACAAGCTGCGGCTCAGAGTCCCGCGATCGAGGACCTGAGAGCACCAGCATTTGAATGAACCAGATGTCTTTCTGAGGTCATAGCATGCTGCTGCAGGCAAAGTCCAAAGTAGTTTGCATGGGTGGGGGGATCCTGGGTGAATATCCCACCATGCACTACCTTCAGAGCCAGCATAGCAAAGCGGATGGCAGCACGAGGCCCACAGGATATCCAAGTCTCCAACCTCTAGCCTTTCCCCTATGACCCAGTCAAAGTCCCCTCAAACACTTCCGGTTTTAATATCTTGAAGTTTTAGTACCCATTTTGTAGAGGATTCTTTAATGTACAGAAACAGGATACCTTTTCAGTATTTTTTCTGTGTGAACAGACCTTTATCATGTGCTGATATGTGAAACCGGTATCTTCGACCAGCCTGCTCTCCCTTCTTAAAAGGCAAGCTGGAATACAACCATGCTTACCATTGAGTCTTTACTAACTTGGTGCAAACCCTAAACACTTGCTACAAGTTGGTCTCCCTAGGCCCTAAAAAGAAGTTCACAAATACCTAATCTGACTGAATTCTGCTTTAGGCCAATGAGCCACCTAACAAAGCAGTCGAGCCTCCCATCTCGAAAACATCAACGATGTGCCCAAATGCCATTGAACCCATCAAGTCATATGAACGAAGACGCCACTGTGTTAACCGTACAATCTTTCTGACTCAAGGATATCGGATCATAGTAAAAAAAAAAAAAAGGCAAGCACTGGAAAGACCAACTTGGTTTGGAGTCACCAAATAATAAGGCAGTGAATAAGTGGTCTGCCCGTCAGTCTCGGCCATATTAAGTACCCTGAGCGAACCTTACCTTGGGCCCTAGTAACCGATTAAATCCCTTGTCATTACCTTGACTCAAAGAAAGCTTTGTCAACCAGTTTTTGTTTTGCGTTTCATGCCCCTTTAAAATGATTGCCTTTTATGTTTACATCATCCTGCATTAAAACTTCCAGTCACTCAGTCTGCCTACTAATGTTTTGCCTGCCTGTACTGTTCTGGCATGGGTGATTAGTGTTTTGGTTTTTTCAGTCCTTAGTGAAGTGTGCTATTCCTAAACAGATTTGATTGGACATTCCCTTTATCGTTTACAGCACTGTCATTGCTTTGATGCTTTCTTTGCTGATCTAGCGCATTGGAGAAGATAGCCTGCCCTCAGCCAAAACTACCTAAGACAATACCTTTTATTATAGTGTAAACTTTATGACAAACACCGAAGTCAAATTATAGTGCAAGCCTGGTCATAGCTCAGAAAACCTTTGTCTCCCCATTATTCGACTTCTGGCTAGAGGGAGATTCCTCATACTAATAGGTATGCTTCTCCTGTGGGAGATGCAGGTATTTCACTACCTGCCAAGGTCCCCTCCACCCAATTGGTGAGGGTGACAGCGGGGGAATTAGATGGATGCTTTCTCCGATTGTGCAGATCCTTTATTCTCACAATTGCCTTCTGGAAGCTGGAGGTAGGAATGGGATGACATACCCCTCTAGGGTTTCCAGCAGCAACTAGCATTATACCCATACATACACAGCATGGAATGCTTCGCATGCAGTAATGTGTACAGTCAATCTCCCCAGCAACAGAGTGCGCGCCTTGTCACTAATTCTTAGTCAATCTCCCCAGCCCTCTCCCATGTACATACAGGTGGTAAATTAGTGACTGCCTTTTATCAGCTAAAACTAAAAAGGGATCAGTGGGCTCTCTGGTCAGTAAAGAGTCTGAAAAACATGCCTCATGCTCACGAATGAGGCTCAGTTGGTGATATCAGCCACTGAATTTGTGATTGGGCCTTAGGCACTACATACCGAGTTGCTTGAAATCAGAAAGGGAAATGGAGCTTACAAAACCTACAGGGCTTGAACTCCAAGGTATTGAAAGAGCTTGAGTTTGCAGAGAAAGATGTAAAACAAAAAAAGGCTGAAATTAGAGCTGAAAACAACCAGAAAAGTCCTGGATTTGGACATCTGTGAAGAAAGGAAAAGGGAGCTGTGTGTGGTGCATTGGGCTGTATAGGCCACATTCATTACGTTTAGTAACTATCAGTGCAGAGATTCAGCAGCTAAGCCATGAGCTTGACCACCTCTTAAAGGAAATGTCACATTATCCGAGATCAGTCTCAAGGCCATGGATACATACACATCTGAGGAACCTAGAAAACCTATATTTGGGTCTTTTTATTAATGTTCTACAATGTATATGCAAGTAATAGAATGGCAGATTACGTTCTTGATAGAGAAACATGGGCAACAGACATGAAGCGCAAGCTTAGAAATGAGCAATGCTCAACAGTTTTGCTAATTATGCCCTACCATCTTGTTCAGTACAGATACCAGACTAGAGGTAGAGAAAACAAAATTGATCCAGAGTTTATTTCAGAGTGTCACTATTGTTTGGACATGGATGCACATATTGTGCTTTGCAGTCGGAATTCATTGCGCAGACCCAGGAGCTCAAATTAACACTATGTAGCAACCAACAGATCCTTCAGTTGGCAATGTTCTTTAAACCTCACAAAATTCCTATCTTTAGACATGCAGGCCTGGCATTCATACTATGGAAAAGGCTCATGGCATTGAGATTAATGAGGTCTGCCCCTCTGCCCGAAGGCCTATTGATGGCTGAGACAAAACACCAACGAGTACCACGATCCACTGAAGATTCACAACCCAAGACCGTAAGACATCTGCATCTTGGGACAATCTAGCTAGATAGGCTGAAGAAACAAAGGAGAGCAATGAGTCAAAAGATGTTAATGTGTGGTAGAGCAGTGATTTAAATTAGAAGTGTTTGGCTAGACCTGATAACTCACCACGTAACCTATAGCATTATCATGATGAACAATCAACAGCCTGGTATCCAACTGCTTAGCTACATATATTACTCAGCCAGTAAGTATTTGTTTAATTCAATGATATGCTTCTGATACACACTCTAATGCAATTCTGCATAAAGATTTTTTTTAAAACGTATGTGTTTATATATGTAGATTTACTGCAAAGTACTTACAACTGCTTCAGATCACTTCAAAGCAATGTAGTCTCAGAGGGGAGAGGGATGGGGGAGAAGGGGACAGTGATGGGGGAAGAGGTAGGAAGAGAAATCAGGAGGACAGCAAGCTTAGCTATTAAGTACAGTGAACAGGGTACTAGAATGGAGAGATCCCATGTCTCTAGTTCTCTCTTTCTCCATGCAGTCTGCAGACAGCCTCGGCCCTTGTTCCCTCAAAACTTGGTGATTAAAAATGCACCTGGTGGCGGGTGGGGTGTTAGGAGCTAAGGTGGGATGGGAGTAGTGTTCTCGATGCAGACTGGGAGTCTGGAATAACAGACATCAAGATTATGAAGAGGTCACCATCCCATGGGTAGTAAGCACAGGCTGCGAGACAATCACAACTAACGGAAGCCAGCCTGTGTTCCTCCTCCCAAGGCCTGACAAACGACTGGATTGAGAGCCTGCACAGTAGGAATATACTGGAAAGAGGGCTGTGCTTGTATTTGGGTCTGTTAGGACCTGAGACGCTTGGAGGATACTTGGCACAGAACGCTGCCTGTTTCACAGCACGATTAGGCCCAGAAAAGACAAGGAAAAGACAGCAAAGAGTTTCATAGTCTTGCAACTGGATGACATGACAATATAGCATGTGGTAGGAGATGTGGGAGGTCCCTGGCTTTAGCATACAACAAGAAACCTGAATACACAGACAAGACAGGTGACCCTCATTTGTTGGGTTTGGACAAAACGTTTAGTTGATTTCTGCCTAAAAAATGTAAATTTGCCCCCAGTTACCTCCCAAGATAACCTTGGAGCCCAATGCCATTCAATGGTAAGATAGAGGAAGAACAACCTAGTGACAGAGGAACCACCTCCTTAAAACTATGAAAGATTGCCACCTGGTCTCATTGTTCACTCCCTGAAACAGCATGTGTATTCAACTTAGTTAGAGCCCCATCACTGCATTAACATTCTCTTTCTATACACGTACAAAGCACAGAAACGCCCACTGGTGGCTTCTTGACATGGGACTGCTGCTCTTGCGTTCATTGATCGCCATTAAGTCTGGAAGAAAATATTTGTACATGTTTGCAGACATGTAAATGATCTTCCATGTTTCCAAGGATTGCTCAGGGGCACAGCATTTGCCTTGGAAACAACTCAACATGGAGCAACACAGGTTTGAATCCCAATACCACACTTCAGAGACTGGTCTCCGGTATTAATCTAGTTATGAAAGATTAATAGTTTCTAATAAAAGTAGGAAGTGTATTGCAAAGGGAGAATGCCACCAATTCTACTATGTCTGCAACATGGGGCGATTAACTGTCCACTGTGAGAAAAAGCAGTCTACAGCCACAGAAAAATGCATAATGATGCGCTTCGACAGTGGTATCCAGGTTAAGCCCCTCCAAACGTAAACTGTGGTGGTTTTGAATGTTTGAGAGGAGACCTGCACCCGAGTCCTGCAGTCTTGAAGTCAGAGTAGATATCTGAGAAAGCCTAGGCAAATCCCATTAGTATATCACAGGCGTTAGTAGACTGCTAAAATCGACTCTACATGATAGCATTGGGCCAATCTGGAAGCGCATCCAAATCATTTTTAGATGGAAGAACTAAATCTTAACTTCCCGGAAGATCTGTAGAAGTAACAAATCATTATGATATTGTCCAGGCATTTCAACTGAGTGGGTTGGCAAAAAACACTTAATCAAAGATGGAGGGCAGATAATGACTAGATCTGGGGTTGGACCCATCACTGTGATCTGTCTATCTTGGTGGGATTGAGTTTAAGAGTCAGCATCCATCCACTCGTTCAAGGCAAGGATATGACTCCTATATCTGCTGGCTGACATGCTGAGATTCGTAGCTCCACAATAATGTGGTTAGCATCAGCATAGAAGCCAACAGATTGAATTAGCTGTGCCAAAGGGAATTGGGCAAGATATTGAACAACACAGGGGAGAGAGCAGACCCCCGAAGTACTCCACATTTCACTGGCACGGATTTCGAGGAGAAGGGTGGCATGATTATCATTGTTGGTCGTCAGAAAAATAGGAGACCCATTCAATTGCTCTGCCCTCAACTCTCGAGTCCCTCAGTCCAACGTTGAAGTCTGAGTGGGTACCCATAGCAAAGGCCACAGAGATGCAACAGCCCTAGGACTGCCACTACTTCATTGTCAGTAAATGTGCACAGGTTGACAAGCTCTGCTAGCAACACAGACACACGTGTTTCTGCCTGGCGGAACCTTGTTTCCCCAAGGATCTAGGACGCCATTCCCAAGAAATGTTTGGCGTGCAGACAGCAGATTCAAATATATTGACCCAATAGGGCAGGTTGGAAATAGGGCATACATATCCTAAGTCCCTGGCATGCAAAGAGGGATCTTTCAATGGTGGTATTAGTATTGCTTATTAATATGGGCCTGGGACAATGCCCCAGCAAAGTGAAGCATTAATAAATACTTCAAAGAGCCAGGCTCAAGGTGTGCCCCTTTATTGGTTGTTTCATCAGTCTTGCTGGAAGTGAATCCAAAGTGGAGCCTGATATTTTGCTGGCTATGATCAAGGAGTTCAAGCAATCAGGTTCCAATGTGCTAAAGACCTTAAGGGTAAAGGGCATGTACGGTGGTAAGGAAGGTGAGCGGTGGGACCCAATTTAAGTCTTCGGAACTCAGTTTGTCACAAATTTCCTGAGAAACGTTCTGAAAGATATTTTCAAAGCAGGGGACCAGGCCATTGCATACCTTCTGACATGACTATCTTGGACTCTCTGGAAGCTGGATTTTTAGTAGCTAAAAGTGATCTTTTTGATTATTTGGTGCCTATACGATGCATCTATAAAAGGTTATTTAGCCAAGATAAACAGTACTTTATAGACAGATAGACAGATGTGAAAGGATAGAATCAAGTACTCCATTCTTTACAGAGGGCTGAGATTAAGTCCATGTCAACCCAGCATTACGCTGGTGGTTCTGAGGTTTAAGTTTTAAACCTTCAGCTGGAGGGGAAAAGTCCAAAGGGCTGACCAAGATCTTCAGGAAGCTGTTTAGCAGCAGCCCAAGAGTATGTGGGGGGAACCCTCAAACATGCTAGTAGTTGTAGGCCAATCGGAAGTAAGAGAATGGTGAATGTTTCTTACGAATCCTCCCTGAATTTTTGCTGAGCACTACTATTCTGGATTAAGAAGCTATTCAGGATTTCTAGAAGTGAATCACAAGATGGTCAGAAAGCGAATTGCAATTTTTCTCCAATCAGAAGGGAATCAAGGTTTCTGACGTGTGTGGCTACAAGTACCAACTGATTTAAATTGAGAGACATCCATATTGTGTTGTTTTGTTGCTGGTAGGGCCGGGTTATCAGCCCATCACAGCATTGCATGCATTACTCACCATATTCGTATTTCTGATGCTTGTATCTGCTTAGATTCACATGCTTTGCATAGGCCAACATCTAGTGGTAGCTGCAAAGTATTGCATATGAAGTTTTCGAAGTTCAAAAAGGGACGTCGACAGAGCGCGTTTGTATTTCTTTCCCTAGTGTGACATCGACTGTACCCATGATCCCTCACATGTCAAGGTCCCTCAGATTGTTTCTGATATGAGGGGGTGTAAGCGTGGAGCACAGGTTAGATATCATGAGGTGTAAAAGATTTAGGTATCCCCAAGAACCTTCCATTGCAAGAGGGAAGTAGGGTGGGTGCATGTGAATCTAAGCAGATACGATTACAGTGAGTAATGTATGCCTTCTGAGGCTTGTGGATCTGCTTAGAATCACATGCTTTGCATAGATTAGCGAGCAGTACTTGGAGAAGGAGGTAGATTGTTTGAAGGTAGCGCTGTAAATAGATGTTTTAGCACCGCTTATCCCACCCGTTTATCACCCTTGGAATGTGTGTCTAGACAGTAATGTTGGGTGAAAGTGTGAACTGAACTCCAAGCGGCAGCTTTGCAAATGGCATGTAAGGGCACATTTGCTATAAAATCTAGAGTTGTCCCTGTGCCTCAAATGGAATGTGCGCTAGGTTTAAATTGCAGTGTTTTCCTAGCAAGAGAATAGCAAAGTTGGATGCAGCTGACAATCCATTTTAAAATTGCTGATTTAGAGATGGGTCGCCTTCTATTCCTGTGCTATTGATACAAAAAAACAGACTGTTTTTCGGATAGCTTTAGTCCTTTGTAGGTAGTATATGACAGTCCTTCGTACATCTAGTATATGAAGGCTTTTTTCTAATGTGTTTGTGGGTTTTTGGAAAAACGCAGGAAGCTCTATGGATTGTTTACATACATAAAATTTAGATATAAATTTGGGTGAACACTGTGGGGGTGTGTGTGTGTAGAACTACCTTGTCTTTGTGAATAACAAAGGGGTCTTGTACTGATAGAGCTTGGAGTTCTCTTCTGATATATGTAATAGTTATGAGGAAAGCTGTCTTATAGGTAAGATGTTTAAGGCTGGTTTTGTGCATAGGCACGAAGGGGACACCCATGAACCTTGTAAGTACAATGTTCAAGTCCGAGCTGGGAGTAGGATTCAAAATTGGAGGGTGTAATTTTTTAACACCTTCCATGAAGGCTTTAACTACTGGCAGTTTCCACTATGAAACTTTTCTTTGTGGTGTGGTGTATGCTGATAGAGCAGCTAGGTATATTTTTAGTGTGTTAAAGACTAAGCCCGAGTCTAGTAGATAGTGAACTATTATCTGATGGCGAGACCTCAATTGGGTAGAGTGAACGTGTTTTGTATCATAACACAAAGCGCTTCCATTTGTTAAAATAGCATTGTCGTGCGTTTGGTTTCCATGCCTCCTTAAGGATTTCCATGCGTCTTTGGTCTAGGTTTAAGTAACAAAATTCTATGACCTTAGGAGATCAGCTGCTAAGTTCAATGTCTGAGAGCATGGGTGGGAGTGTCGTCCCTTGATTCTATGTTAACATGTGGTGTGGACATGGTAGTTTTCTGGGAGGACACAGGGATATCCTCTGCAGGTCTGAGAACCATGTCTGTCGTGCCCACATACAAGCTACAAGGATACGCGTTACTGGTTTCCGGTGTAGCATTCCCTTTTGAACCCTTCTGGGGAAACCTGGACGCGTAATCTAGGCATTTTGCGTTCTCCTGAGTAGTGAATAGGTCTATGTCTGGCAACCCCCAGTTTGAGAAGACGTTGTGTATCACATCTGTGTTTAATTGCAACTCGTGTTCTGAGGGCAGCACCACACTACTGCTAAGTAAGTCTGCCAGTGAATCGAGTTCCCCTGGAACATGTTGTGCTAGGAGATACCTGTGTTTCTCCTTGTGGAGAATGTGCCCCTCCCCCTCTCTGTTTATGTAAAACATAGCTGTGGCAATGTCTGTCAGGATAATGACTGTTTTGTGTACAGAGTCTTGAATGCTTGAAGTGCTTTGAAGATGGCTAGCAGTTCCACAAGGTTGATATGCTTCATGGTTAATGCCTGTGTCCACATAATGAGTGCAGTATGATGGAGAAAATGATCTCCCCACCCTGTTAGGGATGCGTCTGTTATAAGAGTTGAAGACGCAGGAGTCAAGGGCAAGGTCGTCGGCGCTCAGGAAGGATTTCCTTCATTTCTGCTGCTACAGTTTCTGGCCCTGCCTCCCTTGCACGCTGGACCATTAAAACTTGCTTGGCTTCCCACAATGGTGAAGCTCGCGGGAGTCAAGGGAGCAGGTGTTGGTGCCCGCTGGGTTGCTAGCGCCCTGCTGCCCAGACTTGTTGATACATCATGGTTGGATTCATAGTGGCTGTGCAGCAATCTGACACGCGTGAGAAGGAAGTATCAACAGTCGGCGCAAAGGCTTACACGGCATCTAAAATGGGTAAGAGGAAAGCTGAGGGCAATGCAGGGGGCTGAATCAGGTGACCCACAATTTTACAATTGCTCCGAATTCAGCCTCTAACTGTGCTCTCCAATCAAGTGCAATTGATCTGATCTCCTTTTGTGATCATGATCCAGCTCAGAGCAAATGCAGAGAGGGTTCATTCAACCGTGCCACTAAGGAGGACCGTTTAGTACTCTAAGAGGTGCCTTATCTACCAGGCCAAGTGGCGGGGCGGAACTTTGCTTTGCCAATCAACTCAGCAGGGGCGTGTGGCACTATTATTATCGAAACATATGCCACAGCCAAATCTTCCTCAGTCAGGGCAAGCATCTGCAAGCGAAGGGGGGCTTGGTTCTTTGCCCTCCAGCCTACCAGAGGAATGCAGCAGTGATAGTTCAGTGCCCATACCAGTTGAAGCTTTTAACAGTGTTAAAATCGATTTGAGTTAATATCAACAACTTCCAAGGGTCTAGTGAATTTGTTATCCATCTTTGTGGCCAAATATAGAGAGCTCGAATTAAATCTTATCAGCAAGACTAAATCAATAGTATTTAACCCTTGCTCCCATAAACGTAAATCAATTTGGTTGAAAATTGACAGTATTTTATTTGAGCAAGTTGACCACTGAGAGTACCTCGGATGAGATTCCAGAAGTACCCAGGCTGGGGGCTCCAAGCTGGAAAAGCAGCCGTTAATTTTGATAAGCTCAGTGGGGCAATTCAGTCTAGCTTTGTGCGCTATGGGAGTGGCGCTGTATCCCCAGCTCTAGATCTATACAACAACAGGTTTTACCTGCTGTCCTGTACGGATCAGGGCTCTGGGGGTTTGTCAACTCTGGTTTATTAAATATTAAGGAAAACAAATTTTGGAAACATTTGCAGACACTTCACATTAGTGCCCCTTCAGCAATCACCCACTTGCAGCTCAGTGTCACTGTGATGGGTGCCAATGCTATGTTTAGCTCGGTTTTTCTATGGTTAAGAATGTGGCATCAACCAGGATTGGGCAAATGCAGAGAAGCACTAGTGCATGTCGTCTATGAATGGTGGGAAAAGCCTTAATTGGTTCACACAGGTAAAGAACATGCTTCATATTCTAGATGCTTCAGTTCTGTGGGAAAATCCCGTGGAGAGCAGCTGCGCTGCGCTGAGTAAACTTAAAAAAGATAGCCTAGACACAAGTTTGGGATTATTTTATAGTTGATGCTGCTAACTCTAAATTAGGGTTGGAATATCTTGCACATAATTTGGAGATTGGCTCTAAAGGGTATTTAGACATAATCCCTTCGATTTTTGGAAGATCACTGTATATGTGGCAAAGACTTGGCATCCTCCCGGTTGCATCTTTTACTCATTCTTGGTGGAAATCGGCTCCGAAACATGTCTGTTGTGCATGGCGAACAAAGAAACGGTTTTTCATTTCTTATTGATATGTGACAAGCCCCTACGATTAAGGCATACATATTTGAGGCCAATTTTAAAAGAACTCGGCATTCGCTCATCCAGAACAGCTATTCATTTTTTTCATTTATTGTCCACTCCCACACTTGATATTTGCAACTGCTCGATACAGCCACAGGGGATGGCTGGTCAGGAAAAAGGCTTTGAATTAACCCTTTTAATTTTCAGAGCTGCAAGTATTATACCCCCGTTTTAGATGTATAGATACTTTTATACCAGAGAAACGGTTGTAATTTATCACCCTTTTCTCATTGAATATGGCCACATGTTTTCCATGGTTTTAGAAATTTACTGTAAATCAACAAACTGAATAATTGTCTCATTCCTGTTTTTATTTTTAACGTAATGAATGTATGCTTTTATGGTCTTTTTATGCCGAATAAAGCTATGTTTAAGAAGAAGAGTGGCTTCGATTGCTGGTGTTGAAAGGCTTTCGCTTTAACAGGTTGTCCTTGGAACACCACTGCAGAGATTGAACTAGATGTGGCGAAACCATCACTAGATCCCTGTTTCACTAACCACTCTTGCATTGGAGATTGCGCAGTCGGGTGTGTGGCACTAGATAAATGCAGAAAGCCATCATTCCCAGAAGGCACTTTGCTTTTCGCACTGTTACTTTACGACTGGCTACATACTGCAGTATTTCGAACAGCACGTTTTGGACCCCCTCATTGGAGGGGAAGACTAGTCTGTCGTTTGTTTTGATTAGTTCCCCATGGAATTGTTTTACTTGGCTGGGCACTATACTTGACTTCTTTTTGTTAATGGACAACCCCAGTTGGAACAGCAGATCGACTGTTTGTTGGGTGTTTTGTAGGTACCTCCGAGGTGCGTCTCCTGTTATTAGCCAGTCGTCCAAGTAAGGGTACACTGGAATACCTCCCCTCACGAACCCTTTGCTCCTTTACTTCTAACTCCCTCAGGGTCAGTCGTTTTTCAAAGAAACAAGCTGGGGGCATATATCCGTCTTCGGCGAGGGCCTGCATTTGGAACAGCCTCCTGGCCACCTTGAAACTTTAGGAGAACCATCTTCAGTTCCAGAAGCACCTCCAGACCTTCCTCTTCGCATTTGCCTTTGCCCTCTTATCCCCTGCTGATGGGTTTTCTCTCTCGGCACCATGCTCCTGATGACCCTCTGTCCCTCAGGCCCAGGTACCTGCTCACCCTCCTGCACTACCTCCGAGCCACACATTGCAACGGGATATGTATCTGTACTCATACAGGCCCCTATTTTTTCTTCTGCACTTATCAGATTTACCCTATCTGACAAATCACGCACTAGACCCTGCCTGTATTTATTCATTTATTTATTTCACTTATTTATTCTGTTCTCTCCTTTGTTCGGCACTTCTCCCCTTCCTCGCACTTTCCCCCTTTTTCATGCACTTGCACGTTCTTAATGTCACTAGGCCTAGTAAGGCCTAGTAAGGAACAAGTTACTTACCTGTAACTGTTGTTCTCCAGCATGGGTCTGGCAGGGATTCACATGCTCATGAATATTCCCCGTCAGGCTGGGAATCCTCGGAAAAGAAAAAATCAGTATCAGTTTAGTTTCTGATCCGTCTTTCTTAGTAGTAACCAATCACTGGTCTCTGGGTCATACTGCCCCCAGCCAATGACTGCCCTCTCCCGAAGCCCCGTCCTCGGCAGCCATCCTCAGATTTGGTAGCACGTAAAGTGGTAGTATGACCAAGTGAAGAGCCGCGGACGGAGGGAGGGTTCGCATGTGAATCCATGCCAGACCCATGCTGGAGAACAACAGTTACAGGTAAGTAACTTGTTCCTTCTCCAGCATGGGGTCTGGCATGGACTCACATGCTCATGAATATAAGAATACATAGCAGTACACCCATACGCAACCAAGGGAGGTGGCAAGGCTCAACATTAAGCATCTCTTACCTCCTCACCAGGCTCACCCTAAGCGAACAGGTTGTGCAGCACTGCCTGGCCGACTCTGGACTCCTCCCTGGAATCACGGTCGACGCAGTAGAATCTCGTGAAGATGTGCGTCGACCTCCACGTAACAGCCCTGCAGATGTCCAGCAGGGGCACACCAGACAAGAACGCTGTGGTAGCAGCGATCGCTCTGGTCGAATGGGTTCTCGGACAGCCAGGCAACGGTCTGTTTGCCAAACAATGACAGTGCATGATGCAGCCGGAGAGCCATCTGGAAATGGAAGCCTTCGAGAGAGCCTTCCCTTGGTTCACAGGTCCAAAGTTCACAAACAGCTGTGATGTCTTCCGAAAACTCTTCGTTCGGTCCACATAGAACTTCAGCGCTCTAGCTACATCCAGCGAGTGCAAAGTCCTCTCGGCCAGTGACGAAGGCGACGGGAAAAAGACTGGTAACACCAAGGGCTCGTTGAGATCTAAGTCCGGCGGCACCTTGGGCATGAAGGAGGGGTGGTCCTCAGCACCACCCTCGTCTCGTGGAAAGTCAAGTATGGAGGCTTGCAGGAAAGGGCCTGAATCTCTCCCACACGTCGTGCAGAGGCGATGGCCACAAGGAACGCTGTCTTCCACGACAGAAACTTCAACAGAGCCAAATGCAAGGGCTCGAATGGCGGGCCCATGAGCCTTGTCAGCACCACGTTGAGTTCCCAATCCGGGGCTGGAGCCTTCACCGGCGGGAACGATCGGAACAGTCCTTTCATAAACTCCTTCACCAGGCGATGAGACCACAGGGACGACCGTCCTGCAGTTCTGGTGTATCGGGAAATCGCTGCCAGATGTATCTTGATGGAAGCGTGAGCTAGTCCAGCTTTGGCCAGCAACAGTACGTACGGTAGCACTTGAGGGGCTGTAATCCGTAGAGGGTTAATCTTCTGTGCACAGCACCAGACAGAGAACCTCTTCCACTTGTGTCCGTAGCACTTGAGAGTTGGACGCCCTGGCCTTTGCAAGAACCTCTCTGCAGTCAGCCAGGATAGCGTACCCTTCAAACTCTAGTGCTGCAGGAGCCAGGCCTGCAAGTTCAGCGACTCCGGGTCGTGATGAAGAATGGCGCCTCTTTCTCTGGAGAGAAGATCTGCGTCCGTCGACAGTTTGACTGGTGGGGACACTGACAAGTCCAGAAGGTCCGGGAACCATATCTGTCTCGGCCACCTCGGTGCGATGAGGATCATCCTGCACCGGGACCTCTTGAGTTGGTTGATGAGCCTGAGCAGCAACGGCGGGAACGCATACAGGAACAGGCCGTCCCAGGGGAACGAGAAAGCATCGCCCATGCTCCTCGGCTGGGTGAACCTGCTGGCAAACCTCTGCCACATGGAGTTCGTCGTCGTCGCGAACAGGTCGATTTGGGGTTTGCCCCATCGCCGGAAGAGTTGATCCAGTTGATCCTGGCGTAGTTCCCACTCGTGGCAAGAGCGCAGCTCCCTGCTGAGCGAGTCGGCGATGGTGTTTTTTATCCCTGCTAGATGAAAAGGCACCAGAAACATCCCCTGGGCAACGGCCCAGTGCCACAGATCCTGGGCCTCCTTGGATAGGGCTGGGGATCTGGTTCCTCCTTGCTTCCGGATGTAGAACATCGTGGTGGTGTTGTCGGTGAAGATCCTCACCACCTTGCCCTTGAGGGACAGGAGGAATCACTTGAGGGCCCAGAACACTGCTCGGAGCTCCAGTATGTTGATGTGGAGCCACAGGCCTCTCGCATGAAGATCTCCCGTGTGCGCTCCCCACCCCTCCAGGGAGACATCCGTTGTCACCGTCACCTAGTATGCTGGGGTCTGAAAGTCTGTGCCCGCGGCGAGATGCGCACGGGTGCCCCACCATCGAATTGCCTGGCGGAATACTTCGTTGAGCGAGATCTTGTCCTCGAAGCTGTCCGTCGCTTGCGTCCAACGGGCGTCGAGGAACTCCTGCAGAGGACGCATCCGGAGCCTGCACAGGTGCACCAGATAGATGCAAGAGGACATCCTCCCAAGAAGGGACTTGATGGACCTCACTCTGGCCACGTCCGTGGCTAGCAGACGCTGTACCTTGCCCAGGACGGCCTGCGTTCTTTCCTCCGACGGCAAGGCCAACTGCGCTACTGTATCGAGCTTGGCTCCCATAAACAGCGCGACCTGCGACGGAACCAGGTGGGATTTGGGGAAGTTGATGGAGAATCCCAGGTCCGTGAGCAGCCGGACGGTCTTTGCCGTGTGTTCGTCGGCGAGTTCCCTTGTCCCTGCTCGGATGAGCCAGTCGTCCAGGTAGGGGTAGAAGTGGATTCCCCTGCAGGCGCAGCCACTGGTGCTAGGCACTTGGTGAACACCCTGGGCGCCAACTTTAATCCGAATGGGAGGGCCTTGAACTGGTAGTGCCGCCCTTGGACTACGAACCTGAGAAACTTTCGGTGTCCTTTTAAGATGGGGATGTGAAAGTACGCATCCTCCAGATCCAACGGAGCTAGGAAGTCGCCTTCCTCCAGCTGTCCCAGCACGTGCTGGAGGGTGACCATCCGGACCTTCTGTGCCTCGATGTATTTGTTTAGCCGACGCAAGTCCAGGATGGGACGCCAACCTCCTGTCTTCTTTCTGACGAGGAAGTATCTTGAATATACTCCGGAGCCCCGGAGCCTCTTTGGGACAAGCTCGATGGCTCCCTTCTTGAGCATCGCCCTTACCTCTAACAGCAGTTGAGGGATGTGGTTTTCCTTCCTGGCCACGGGCGGAATTCGGGGGCACTTCTTTAGAAATTCCAGTGTGTGACCGTGGCCCAGGGCATCCAGCACCCAACGGTCGGAGATGGATTCCCACACGCTGACAAACTTTGTCAGCCGGCCTCCCACCAGGGTGCTTCGGTGGGGGCCCGACGCGGCGGCCGGTTCAGTCTTGCTTGGAAGCAGCCTTGCCGCCTTGGCCTCCCTGGCGACGACAGTGAGATACACCCGACTTGCCTCGTCCCCTGTAGACTTCATGCGACGAGGAGCGGGCCGCCTGACGGTAGGTCGAGGAGCTGGCGCCGAATCCTTTGGAGGCACCTTGCTTGCCTCCGGAGTTCCGAAAGGGCGGCGGCCGCTGCAGCAGAACTCCCAAGGCCCGAGCCGTCTCTGTGTCGGTCTTGATGGCCTGTAGCGACTCATCCACAGTCTTTCCGACAGATTGTTCCTGTCAAAGGGCATGTCCAAAACCTTGGCTTGCACGTCCTGGCGGAAAACCGTCGGCTTGAGCCACCCCCGCCGTCGAAGGCAAACGCTGTTGCCCAACTGGCGGAAACCGGTGTCGGCAATGTCCGTGGCCACAGTTATGGCATGGTCCGACGCCACCTCACCCTCCTGTAGGATCGCCAGAGCCTCTGCCCTCTTATTGTCTGGGTGGAAGTCCAACAGGGGGGCGATCTTGATCTTATACCACAATTCTCTGTCGAAGCGGGCCACAATCTCTAGGGTGTTGGCCGCCTTAATCGTTGATGCCGCCGACGAGATGACTCGTCGTCCAATGGTGTCCAGCTTCTTTCCTTGAGGATGAAGCCGATGCCCCCCCCGCTTTCTTCTTGGCCGCTGCTGAGACGACCAAATCCAGGGTCGGCTGCGCCCTAAGGGACAACAGGGCAGCGTCGGGGACCCGGTACTTCTCATACTGGTCCCTCTTGGCAGGTGTCGTGGACGGGTTCTTGAGGAGGGCAAGTCCCTCGTCTCAGATGTCATCCAGCAACGGCACTGCGAGGACCGTCTTCCTCTTGGCCTCGTGCCATTGGTAGAGGAAGCCTTCCTTCCTTCTCCTCAGGGCAGAGCTGAAAAAGCTCGGATGCCCTGGCAATCATGGTGTGGAAGGAGCCAATCTCGTCGGGCAGGGACGCCCGAGGAATTGGAGACGGGAGGCCAGTCCCGTCGTCACCGCCGTCGTCATCCATCCCAGTCGTGGCTGTGTCCGTTCCCGTGTCGTCCCTCGGGATCGGGGAAGGCGACAAAGGCTGAGAAGGCCGGGAGGGCTGAAGGGGCACTGGATGAATTCTCCTCCTCTTGTTCGGAGGGCTTCCCGACAGACCCGGCACAGCTGGGTCGTCCACCGGGGGTAGAGGCAGTCTCGTCCTTATCTCCATGCATAAGGCTTGGATTGCCGTCAAAACGGCCGCCGAGTTGTCCTCAGGCTCGGGTTGCGACGGGCGTGCCAAGAGCGATGGTTGTTCCTCCACGGGAACCTAGTTGTCGTTGCCACCCTCGCTCTCGTCGTCCCTCCTCCACGGGATTCCTCCCGTGGGGCTGGGCCTCTTCCAAATTCTCGGCCTGCGGAGGCAGGGAAACTCTGGGCCCTGAGGTCGCCTCCACTGGGATAGCCTCCACAGGCTTTGAGGGCCGCAGTGACTCCCTTAGCGGGGTGGATCAGGGCCTTTGCCTTAGGGGGAGGGTCACCGCCTCGCTCCCCCTTGCCAGTTCCTTCGAGATCAACTGGGGCTTCTCCAGAAGCTTAGCCGGGTTCTCGGATTTTCTCTTCCCTGAGCCAGACCGTTGGCTCACGGTTGATGGCGTCGGTGAAGGTGCGCCCTTCCTGACAGCCAAGGAGCCCAACCGTTCAGCGCTCCTGGTGCCCGCGGACTCGCGGTGCTTTGCCTTCTGTTGGGCCCCCGTCGCCGGGGCACCCTCACAGGACTTAGAAGACCGCTCAGACTTCTTCTCACCTGCTGGGCTCTTGCCTTCCAGCCAGTTGGAGAGGAGGGTCCAGCGATTCCCCATAGTCAGGTCGGACTTGTTCATGCAAAACGCACATGTGCACACGTGCATTTTGTCCTTGTGGAGGCAATAAAGGCATTTCGAATGCTCGTTCTCCTTGAACACATTTTGTAGGTTGCATCCAAGGCAGATCCTGAACAGTTTGCCGGGATTAGAGCTTCTCTTATCCTGGGCCATGTTCTTCTCGTCCACGAGGTAGGCCTCAGAAACTTCTGGAATCCTCCAAGAAGCGGAACTCGATGAAAACTTCACCCTTGAGGGGCGTAGATAAATCCGAAACGGGTCCTCGTTGATCTGAAGTAGAAACGGTGGAGTTTGAGGCTCGATTAGACCGAAAAATTAGATAAATCTCTTTGAAAAAGCGCAAAACGCAGTAAAAGCTCGAGAGCTATAGCACGAGGAATCAACACTTGAGCGTGTGGTAAAAATCTGAGGATGGCTGCCGAGGGCGGGGCTTAGGGAGAGGGCAGTCATTGGCTGGGGGCAGTATAACCCAGAGACCAGTGATTGGTTAATACTAAGAAAGACAGATCAGAAACGAAACTGATACTGATTTTTTTCTTTACCGAGGATTCCCAGCCTGACGGGGAATATTCATGAGTATGTGAATCCATGCCGGACCCCATGCTGGAAAAGATAATTTTTTTTTATTCTTCCTTGTTCCCCTCCCTTTGCTTGGTCGCGCTCTGAAACACTTGTGCAGAGCGCGATATAAATAAAATATTTAATTTATCAATGGACTCCTTTCATAAATGGGTAGTTACTACTGATAGGACATTTGTAAACACCCTGTGGGTTGAGGCTATGCCAAATGATAGCACCTTGAATTTGTTGTGCTTGTCGCCTACTCTGAATCAGAGATATTTTGTGTGTGCTGGCAACATTGAAATATGAAAGTATGTCAATGTTTTCATGTAATCACCTTGTTGTAGCATGGGGATTACCTCCTGTAACGTAGTCATCCTGAATTATTTAGGTTTGACATATGTGTTTGCAGGACGCAGGTCCAGCACTGGTCGCATTGTTAGATCTTTCTATCTTTGGAACAAGGAAGTACACTGAATAAATACCTTGATCTGCCACTAAAAATGGCACCAGTTCTATTGCTCCTTTTTCTAGTAATGTTGGGATTTATTGTTGTAGGATCTGAAAATGTTCTGAAAACATTTTCCTCGCACGAGGTGGGTGGTGGCATGGGGATTTGAGGACCTTTATGGAGTATTCTTTTGCCACTGTTGCAAGGACCCAGCAATCTGTGGTTATTCTCTCCCATTGTTGGCTAAAAAAATAATCTATGCAACCCCGACTGGGGATGCATGGGAGGAAACGTGCACCGGCCTGTCATTTGTTGGCAGGGGTTGCTGTGGCGGCAACCCTATCTCGCCCTTTCCCTCTGCGAAACCCCCTTTGCTGGTAGGATTGATAGCAGGTAGAATGGGACTGGGTACTGTAAAGAGAGGAGCCAGTTGTGTCAGATCCTGGTTGATTGGATCTGTTGAAGCCTGGGTTATGAAAAGTATGTCATGTGTTAAAGCCCTTCTTTAGACATATGACTTGTTAAAAATGTGTCCAAGTTTATCTATGGTCTCGTGTTCCTTTTTGGCTGTTTGAGTTGTTGATCGACAGCTTTCACGAACAAGACTGCCTCCTCAATGGGCATATTGATTAGTGCCGCCTGAGTCTCAGGCTTAAACCCTGAGGTACACAGCCATGAGTGTCTTGAGAAGCGCACCTTCAGCGAGGACTCTCCCCAAGGTGTCTGCTGAGTCGGGGACTTTTTTATTGGATGTTTCGCGCAGCTTGCTTGCCCTCTGTTGAGATTTTAAGCAAATGCAACCTTGCTGTCTCTGGCACAGAGTCTAGCATCTTGAGTACCTCATCCCATTGGGCGTTATTGTAGCTTGCGAGCAGGGTTGTGTTGTTTGCAATTCTGGTGATGTATGCGCCTGAGGTGGTGATGTGCTTTCCTAGAGTGCATAGGCGTTTGCACTTTTTGTTAGGTGGTGCATCCGATGTAGATTGTGGAACACCAGCTCTCTTTTGGGTGGTTGTGACTACATTGGAGTCTGGTTTCACATGTCCCCTGATGCACACGGGGTCAGATGGTGATAGTTTGAAGATCTTTTTGACTCTTGGATTCACTGTACTTGTGAGAGAAGGTCTGGATAGAGAAATCCTCTTTTTAATGGACTGGCACAAGGGGATAGCCTGGCTGGCGGGCTTTCGTTAAGAACATCCTCCACAAAATTAGTGCCATCAGGGACTGTCTGGCCTGTGTGGATATTAAAATGGTGAGCAGCCTTTTTAAGCATGTCATCGTATAATAAATGGTTATCAACCGGGGGAAGTATGACTAGTATCTGCTGCTGTAATATCTGTAGCGTTAATGATGGTGACATCTGGATCATCCTGATCATTTAAGTATAATTCATCAGGGTCTTGTCTGGGGTTGTCCTGGTCAACATTTCAGATGTCCTGGTCTGCCTGGTTAGGCTGAATGTCTTCATGCTGAGAGCCCTGGGAAGCCCCTATAGATGTAAGAGAGGGCGTAGGTGAGTGTGACTGCATATGCTGTGGTTGCTGTCACTCGAGGGCCTGTGCCTCCTCGAGGTCTTAAGTATTTTGGCAAATAGGGTACTTATTCATGAAGTCGACAAAGGAGGAAACCTCGTCCATAGTTTCTTCAAAACTTTCCTTCGTCCAGGTGCCTGTTTTAGGATTGTCAGCCAAAGGGAATACAATTGCCTCTGGCTCTGTAGTCGGTTCTGGTTCTTCCTTTACCTTTTTCTTTTGTAGAGATGAAGAAAGAGGGGAATAGGCCTACTGGCATTCTTCTGTGGCAGTAGGGGTATGTTTCATACTTAAAAAAGAGGTAGGGATAGTCCCTTAAAGCATAATGTGGATTGGGACATGCAGAGAATAATATATTGTTATACCAATGGTATCCACTATGCTATTATGAGATAAAAAAAATCTCAATTTAAATCAGTTTTAATTATAGTGTATCCTAACAGTGGATATCACATTTATTTTTCGCCACTCTAAATACTGAAAACATTCCTTCTTTTTGGAAAAGATTTATTAATGACGTGTGCGTGTTAGGAAGATAACCTAGAACCTATGTGTACTGAGCTCAAGCAGAATTTAGCTAAAAAAATAGTTCAGAAACCAGGCTCTTCCTGTTTGTAGTGGAAACAAACATCCATATCACATTTCGGATTGGCCCCCTGCCACGCAAGGTGATTAAACTGAAGCCTTCCTCAGGGCGGGAACAGGGAGAGACAAAATAAACTTGACCCTGTGTGAAGGCAGATAGATAGAATATTTAGGGAATGTTTTCAGTTATTTTGGCGCTTGCATAAGTCATATATTTTTTATATATTGCAAAGAAACTAAAGAGACCACGTGGGAACAAAATCCTTACCCAAATCGTAGGTAAGGACTAAAACAAACCCACAGAGGTTGGGGTTGGAGCCTCCCACTGGTACGGAGAGCGCAGCTCGTACCTCGGGCTGCCAGGGATCTGCCTCTCATCATTCGGACTGGTACTGAAAAAATAAAAAAATAAAATATAGCCGTGAGGTCCGAGGCTATATCAAAAAGGTTGTGCACATTTGGCTCATGCACGGGTGATCCCCAATGAAAAAAGGCTCATACCTTCATGGAAGTGGGCTAGTTGAAAAAACATGTCAGCCGGCTGTGTTTGTGTAGTACTAGGACCGGTAAGGCTCGCGCTTGTAGAGGCACTCGTGCGAAGGATGCCTCCAGAGAGAGTGCTGTGGTGGCTCAACTGTTTACCTAAACAGTAGATGAGACAAAGAAAAGCGGGGGGTGGAGAGGTGATGGGAGGGGAAAGAGATGTGGGAAGGGAGGGGGGTTGGGGAAAGAAGAAAGGGAGGGGGGAAGGGAAAGACAGAGGGAAAAGGAAAACAGAAAAATAAAATAATTTTTTAGTAAAATCAATAGGGAAGAGACGAACATTGAATCGTCTTGAAGTGCCGGTTAAAATAAACATTACCGAGTGTGCACCGTAATCCGATAGATATCTGTGTACCTGGCTAGCATTAAGAAGTCAGGCAGGCAAACTGATGCAGGGCAGCCTCGCAAGGCAGCTATTCTTGCTGTCTCTTCGTTTGGTGCAGTAACTCCAAAGCACCGAACAGCTGAGTCACCATTGTAGTCTGAGGCACTGGCGTCGCTCCCGCGGGTGTCTCATAACGCATGAGTGTAATTGGACGAACACTAGTTCCTGGTGGGTCCGTGTGCTTGCGCACGGATTGGTCCAGTGCTTTGTCAATCGCCACAACTAGGAGGTGTGTTTCGTCATTGCAGAATCTGATAGGGCAGCCAGAGTCGGAGTCAGAGAATATTGTGTAGTGTGCGTGCAGAATCGTGAATGCAGAGCGGCGAGTCTGTATTCTTAGACCAAATTCATATAAAGAGAGAGGGGTGTGGGAGTGAGGAGGGGGGGGAGGAAAAAGAAAAGGGGGAAAGAAAAAAGGGGGGGAAAAAGAAAGTGGGAAGAAAGGGAGGAGTTTTTTTACTTTTTCTTCAAAATGAGGATTTGGAATTGCCTCACTCGCCATGAAGCCGCAGTGTGTGCAAGGCACATGCATAAGGCATGTATAAATAGTTTTTGGATGAGTGAGTGATTATAGGGTTGTAATCCGCATTGTTGAGCAGAATATATTGAAACAGAAAAGGAAGAAACAAGTGCGTTTACTTGTGGGACCGCTTGTGGAACTGATGGGAGCAGAACATGTAAAAATAAAACAAAAAATGATGTAAAATGCGTGCGCTCTCAATGCTAAAGATATAAAGGATGTCATTGTATGGAATGACAGACGTGGCATCATCTCATAGGCCATGGGGTGGTTAAATCTCCGACTTCATGTTGGGGGATCAGCCTATGTGCATCAAATCAAGGGCAGGAATTCTTCGTTCAGACCATGGCTATGGCTAGAAAGTCTGTGGATCCATCTTGCTTCTTTGAGCTGGAGACTGCGCAGTATATTCGCAGATTCTTTGACAACATCTAGGATCCACCATTTGATGTCATTAGGAGTATGGTGCCTTTTCAAAAAATGGTTTGCTAACGGTGCCGAAGTATTTTTGCACTTGATGCGAGATCGGTGCTCAGAAATTTTTATGTTGACCGATCGGCTTGTCTGGCCTACATACCGTAGGCCACATGGACATTCAATACAGTAAATTGCTTGTTTTGCAGTTTGTCATTGAATTCAAGTTCCAGGTCCTTGTCCCAATGTTAAAATTCTTCATTTTGCAAGTGAATTGACATACTAAACAGGACCCACATGGGAAACGTCCCACTGTCGTCCTGAGGTCCCAGAGACCTGTTCTGGGGGCTGGCTTTTTGAATTTTGAATGTACCAAAGTATCACATATGTTTTTGGCTCTTTTAAAGGCAAAACGTGGTATTGGTGAGTTGGGCAGAATTAATTTGACGATGGGCCAATATTTGCAAATTAATTTCTTGATTCGAAAGGTATGTGAACCATGTGTGATCACACAGGTCATTTTGTTGGGTTCTGACTCTGGTTTCTGGATGGTATTTTGGCTTAAAAGGATGTCTCTGTCAGTAAGCCTTGCTCTTTTCTTGGCATTAGAAATGAGTTTTTTTGGGCAGCCTCTTACCATCAGGCGGTTGGCAAGGTCATCAGATTGCTGGTTGAAATCAGCTAGGTTAGTACAGCGCCTCCTTACCCAGAGGAACTGGCCATATGGAAGATTTTCTCTCAAATGTCGTGGGTGGTTACTTGAAAAATGTAAAAGAGTGTTACATGCAGTGGTTTTGCGATAAAGGCAACATTTCAGGGAGCCATGTTCATGTCTAATTTTGAGGTCCAAAAAGGGAATTTCATCATTGCTGCATTCCATGGTGAACTGGATATTGTTGTCAATGTTATTAAGCCAGATCAAAAAAAGAAGATCGAGGTCATTTTCTGAACCACTCCATATGAAGACAATGTCATCAATATATTGTTTCCAATATGAGATGCAGTTTTTTATACAGATTCTTGTGGCACAGAATGTTATTTGACTCAAAGGTAGACATATATAGGAAGACTGGGGGCAAACGTAGCGGCCATCGCTGTTCCCTTGATCTGTAAATAGAATTGGCTGTTGAATTCGAAGACATTTTTACATAAGGCCAAGGTAATTAATTCAAGAATAAAGTTGGGGGCACCCTATTTTGTTGGTCATGATGGGTGAGTATTTGGTGTATACACTCAATAGCCTGATCTTGAGGGATGCTTGTGTACAATGATTTTATATCCATTGTCACTAGTTTTTGTGTCTGGGAATCAAAGGGAAGATTACCTCGTAAATTGGTTGCTGTTTTTACGCTTAGGGGTTTTAGAAAAACATCAATGAATTTGCACACTGGTTCCAAAATTGAACCGCAGCCAGAAACAATTGGCCTACCTGGTGGATTATCAGGGTTTTTGTGAATTTTAGGTAGTGCATATAGTGATGGGGTGCGACCTTGACTTGTGGTCAGGAATTCTAGTTCCTTGTCACTAATCCAATGCCTTTTGTGGGCATATTGAGCCACAGTTTCTATTTCAGATTTAATTTCACTTTCTAGATCCTTTTTGAGTTTTTTGTAACTTTCCTTGTCTTGAAGTAGGTCATTGACCATAGTGGAATATTGGTCACTGGACATGATCACAATCCCACCGCCTTTGTCAGCTGGTTTTATCACTATATTGGGATTATTTGAGAGCTCAGTCAGTGCCTTGTTTTCAGCTTTGGACAGATTTTGTTTTGAAAAGTTGCAGTCTTCTTTCAGTTTACCCAACTCCTTCAGAATACTTTTTTCGAAGGTGATAATTTCTTTGGGGATTTCATTATCTTGAGGTCTAAAAGTGGATGGGACATATAAACCAAAGTCTGTGTCTGAGGGTTCTGCTGGGATGTCCTCAAAAAATGCTTTCAGGCAAATAGTCCTGAAAAAATGACGGATCTCCATTTCGGTTGTGAACCAATCCGTTGTTCGAGAAGGCACAAATGATATGCCCTTTGAAAGAAGTGATATTTGTGGTGGTGTCAAAACTACCTTAGCCAAATTGAAGATTGGAATGTCTTTAGCATCTGTTCTTATCGTGTCAGGAGTCTTCTGCCCCGTGTTTGACGGTCAAGCGGTACGTATTGGGGGAACCATGGTTAACCCCAGTATGGGTTTCCTTGCCCTCCTCTGCCTAAAAAAGGGGGCGGTGGTAGTGGTTGGAAGTTAGGAAACTGGGGTTGTTGTGATTGATTATATCTTTGCTGGTCGTCCGAACCGCTGCTACTAGAGTTTGAAAATGATACCCAGCGGCGTCGCTCTTTATTTTGCGTGACTTGTTTTTTGGCCGCCTCTGCAAATTCAGCTGTTGTGTAAGGAAAAATCTTTTCAAGTTTGAATTCCTGAATATCTTTATTTAATTTCCTAGTTTTTTTTGGCAATTGTTGATGTTTTAAACTCAAAGAGTTTATTAGTTTCTCTTACTTTGTCTAAGGCATTAGTGATAGCCTGATTTTCGAGAAACTTTTTTTCTTCAATATCTAATTCTTTTTGGACCTCAATGCTCAGGCGTTGGGCTGTTGTAATAATCAATACCATAAAGGTCCCTACTGCATTTAATTGCAATGTGACTAAATTTGGTTGTGTACTCGCTGTCCGTAAGAAAAAGACAGGGCTCGTTCCTAACAATTAGGCCTGTTGGAATAGTGTCTGCTCGTAAGTATTCCCGTAAAAAATGTCCATGTAGTTCAGTTCAGAAATTCTTTTTTAATTTAAGCAGGTCCTCACTGCATGTGGTTTGGGTTATTCCAGCATTTGATCCACTAGGGTCAAAAATAGAGGGTCCTTTAATGATGTCTGCAGTTTGCTCTAAAGCGTAGCCAAAAGTTTGGCTTTCTGCCATACTCAGTCCAAAAAGCTGAAGGAAAGATTCAACCTGGGGTGACCCGGAAGCCAAGGGGTATGTGTCTTATGGATATGCGCCTTTTAATTGTCCCTTTCGGTTAAAAAGTGGGTTTTGTGTTTTTTGACACGTTTTGCATCTCCAATTCATCCAACAATTGGGATTTGCGCACGCCCATTGCTGGTATCTTGTCTGGCACCTTGCAGTAAATGCAAAGTCGGAACCGCAGTGGCTTTTTCAGCGGTTGTTCGGTAGGCTGCGATGCGCCCACCGCCAGCGTGCAGTCTTCCTTTGACGGTTCAGTCGAGGAGTGGCCCTGCGGTATGTGCTTAGGTGTAGGCCTGCGTGCATGAGCGTTGTTGTCACCACAGGACTTTCCCATAGCAGCGCGTTGTGTCTACCTTTCGAGGCAAGGGACTGAAGCATGGGAACCTGATGGTTCCCAAGGTGTCTTATGAACCTGAGCCTTTGCAGCCCTGGGATTCCAGATCCGACTCGAAGAGACCGGCGGCGGTTTCGGACTCGGCCATCATGCCATGTGCCACCCATCACTTTTTTCAACGCTCTTTAAGAGATTTGGGTTGAAAAAGCGTGCAGGATGCGCAACGTGTATGCTGGAGATCACAGGCAAGTGGTTGCACACTGTTTCCACAGGAACTTTGTTACACTTCGGACAGAATTTAAATAGAATGCGCTCTATGTTCGAAAGTAAAACTGAGTAAGCAGGATTGATGTTGACTCCTGATATGGTCAACAATTACCATTTGACTTTGACTGGGTGAATACAGTTTACTCTTTTCATGCTTTTCCCCTCTGTGTACCATCTATCTCATGAACACAAAAGAAGAGGGAATGTTGCTGTGTACTTGAATTTGTATCCTAACCACTTCTTTCGGGCAATTATGATAAAGTTCAGATTTAACTTATTGCCGATGAGATTTTGTGTAGGAGAGGGTTGATCAATCAATCTACATTAACCTGGAGATTTTGTAAGGCTGATGATTCCGTGGAAACCCTGAGACATCCAACTATAGAGTGCACTGCGCTAAATGTACGGAGAATGGTCGACCTACATAAAATGTTTGTGGGAACTGGCAAAATAAGGAACGTCTATGGAAAAGATGTTTGAACTGTGAGAATAGATCTAATCGTGTGTCTGTAGCAAAGTCCCTGTGTATTTACTATGTGATTTTGAAGGTCAACGATCACTGCTCGTTTAAGAACTATTTTCATCAAGGTGAATTGTAACTTTTGCTATTAAGAATTCTGTTTTACATTGTAGGGCATTTTTGTTATCATTGTTTTGTAAAGGTTTTGTGTAAACCATATACAATAAAAAAGTTTTTTTAAAAAAGTGAAATAAAGGGTAGCCAGAAAAGAGCAGTAGAAGCAGGGAATTGAGGTAGGGATTCTCTATATGAAAGGATCAGTCTCCCTACTATCCCTACTGCTAGGCCAAAGCCAGGTGTAGGACGAAGCCAGTTGCAAGAACAATTGTCTATTTCGGTCCTTAAAGGGTCTCCTGTCGAGATGTATCGTCGAGCAGTAACCGGTAAAGTAATAATTAAGAGATAGTAACTCCAAAGTAGCTTTGCTACAGGAATCCGCGAGAAACACGACTAACCACAATGGCGGAAACAAATCTGAGGGACCTCGACGTGTGAGGGATAATGAGTACAGTCGACGTCACACTAGGGATAGAATTACAAACACAGCCAGTTGACGTCCCTTTTAAAACTTCGAAAACGTCATGTGCAATAGTCCACGTCTACCACCAGATGTCGGCCTATGCAAAATGACCAGGTTACTCACCGTAGTGACCACCTTACTCCTAGTCCATATCCCCTTTCCTCCATACTTATGGGACATCTCTCCATCCTGTGGGACGGGACCGGAGCACTTTGTAAAAAGCATTCAAATTTTTCAAAAAATGTGTCCTTCCCCTCTTTCTTGCGCGGGGCCCGGCACACGGCCGTAACCCCGCCCACGGCCGTAACCCCGCCCACCTTGGCTCCACCCCGCGCATCGCCCTTCAGTCCTTTTCTATCGCCGGGTCAAAGTCCCATTAGCAATAACAGAGGAATCTTATTAGAGGGGACGGCAGGTGGGCGTATGGACCAGGAATAAGGTGGTCACTACGGTGAGTAACCTGGTAATACTCCTACGTCCCATCCCCTTTCCTCCATACTTATGGGAGATTCCCAAGCACTCCTTACAGGAACTATGGGTGGATGGAAATACCCCTTACTGAAATAGGTTCTTCAGTACAGCTTGACCAAACTGAGCGTCAGCTCTTGAGTTCATGTCGAGACAATAATGCTTACAGAAAACAGATGGGGAGGCCCAAGTAGCTGCCCTAGCAATGGACTCCCAGGGGACATATTTCTCAAAAGCAACCGCGGCTGCCTTACCCCGCACCAGGTGTGCATGAATACCCTTAGGAGGTTTCAGCCCTTGGACGGTGAAAGACTGATGCAGGCGGCGATCCACCTAGAAATAGTTGCCTTAGACGCCTGCCTGCCCTGAGGGTTACCAAAAGTCACAAAAAGTTAAGAACTCCTAAGCTCGGAAGTCCTGTCCAGGAAGAACTTAAGAGCTCTTCGGACATCAAGACAGTGTAGAACCCTCTCAGCCTCAGAGGCAGGGTTCGGAAAAAAAAGTCTGGTAGCAAGATCGACTGATTCAGATGGAATTCGGTCACTACCTTCGGTAGAAAGGCCGGGTTTGTCCGAAGGACTACCTTGTCCTTGTGAAAGAACAAGAAAGGATGCTCCACCGACAATGCCTGGAGCTCACTCACTCACTCTCCTTGCTGACGTAACGGCGACCAAAAAGGACACTTTCCAGGACAAGTACTTTGGTTCAAATGGTTTATGGCACAGCGCCGTCAGGACTACATTTAGGTCCCACGGCGGGTGCAGACTACGAACCGGAGGGTGGAGGCGTGTCAACCCTGCAAAATGCCTCTTAATCACTGGGTTACTCAGAGAATAAGGGCACTGGTCTGTAGAAAGATAAGCGGAAACCGCTGAAAGGTAAGTTCTGCATGACAGAACATGAACCCCTGATTCTGCTAGGGAGGACACGAAGGACAGCACCGTGTCAATCGTGGCCACCCTTGGATCCGACTTCTCCAAACACCAATGACAGAACCTGAACCATTTACTCTTGTACTGAGATCTGGTCGAGGGTTTCCTGGCTGACTGGATAATGCACATGTTATCCATAGACAAATTCAGATGCTCTAAAGACTTGAACTCAGGCACCATTCCGCCAAGATGAGCGATTGTGGGGAGGGGTGCCACATCTGCTGTTCCCCTTGGTGAAGAAGATCGGGAGTTACTGGTAACCTGATCGGCAGATACACCGACAGGTGTTGAAGTTTTGAGAACCAAAACCTGGCCGGCCACCACAGAGCTATGAGCAGAAGGGAACAGTTCACCGAGTTCTTCAACTTCCAAAGTGAACGGTGAACTAGAGGCAGAGGCGGGAAGGCGTAAGCTCTCATGTTGTGCCATGGAATCTCGAGAGCATCCCCCAGAGAGGAGGCATACTGAGGAAGCTTCTTGTTTACCGCCGTAGCGAAGAGGTCCAGATGTGTACTGCAAGCAGCCAGTCACCATGAAGCACGGCCCTCTCCCATATCTGGATAGACAGGTCCACGAAGGGGGGGGGGGACTTCGTTCCCCCTTGTTTGTTGATGTAATACATTGATACATTGACACCACATTGTCCGTGCATATGCGGACCACCTTGATGGCAATGAGCTGTCTGAACGTCTTGAGCGCCAGAAAGATCGGCAGAAGCTCCAAATGATTTATGTGCAGGAGCTTGTCCTGAGGCGACCAAAGGTCCGAGACCTGAAGAAGATCGAACGTTGCACCCCACCCCAGAAGGGAGGAGTCCATCGTAATTGTCACCATGGGAGCTGGGTCCTGAAACCGCGCGCCCACCGACAGGTTGCTGAGAGATGACCACCAGTCCAGGTCCACTCATGGAATCCGGAATCATTATCCGCTTGGAATCCGGGTCCACAGCCTGACTGCAGGAACTCCGAAGAGCCATCTGGGTCAGTCTCATCTTAAGATGAGCAAGAGGAAGAGCCAGCACGCACGAGACCATGAGGCCCAGAAGCCTCTGAAACCACCAGGTCGACATGCTTTCCGACTGCACAAACATCTGACACGTGGCTAGCAGATCTGCCATTCTGTCCCCGGTCAGGTACACTCTGCAGTCGATCGTGTTCCAGCGAAAACCCAGGAAAATCAGGTCCTGCCAGACCGTCATGGAAGATCTCCGCCAGTTCACCGACAGCCCAAGATGGAACAGGAGCTGAAGGAGAGACTGGAGATTGCCCACTGCTGCTAGCGGACAAGGGTTGCGTAAGAGCCAGTCGTCCAAATACGGATACACATGGATACCCTGGAGACGAAGATAGGCTGCAATCACCGACATCTTCGTAAAGACACGCGGCGCCGAGCTGAGGCCAAAAGGAAGCACTCGAAACTGGAAGTGCTCCGCTCCCAAAGAGAAGCGGAGATATCTCCTGTGTGGGTTCCAAATCAGGATATGCATGTACGCGTCCTGAAGGTCCACAACACTGAGCCAGTCGCCCACCTGCAAGGAGGAGCATATCTGGCTGTGCGTAATCATATTGAATTTCTCTTGGGGTAGGAAAATATTGAACTGGGAAAGGTCTAGGATGGTGCGCAGGCCAGCCTGGTTGGGTTTGGGCACCGTAAACAGCCGGGAGTAGAAGCCCTCCCCTCGCTCCCCGAGGGGAACGGGTTCCACAGCTCTGAGGTCCAGAAGTTTCTGAAACTCGGCTTTGAGGGAGGGTGAGCCCGACAGCTGAAAAGGAGGGTTGCGGGGTGGGATAGAGGTAAGCGGAAGCCCGCTCGAGCGACTGACAAAACCCATCTGTCTTCTGTGATGGTCTGCCACGCCTCCCAATGAGATGCAATGCGTCCTCCCACCGAGGTCTCGTGTGAGCACGGAAAACCATCATTTAGTAGGTTTATCGGTGGCGGTGCCACCTGAACCCGAGGAGGAGGCTGAAGAGTGGGAGAAAAACCGTGTCCGTTGTTGCCTACAGCGGTTATTCCTCGCAGGGGTATCCACTCTGCGAGATTTGCGGTCGAGGAAGCCCCTAAAGCCAGAGGAGGGTCGACTTTGTGACAACAGTCTCTAGGTTTTGAAAGGAGCCTTAACCAGGACAATGACTTAGCTGTCTGTGTGCTATCCTTCGTCTTGGCGAGCTCTACATCTGTTGTAGAATGAAAGAGCTCCTTACCATCGAACGGAAGGTCCAACGCCTTGTCCTGCACTTCTTTTGAAAATTTAGTGGCATGCAGCCACGCCTGCCGAGAGGCATCAACCCCCAACATAAGGCCCCAAGCCGAGGCGTCTACGTGATGAGCCACGGCCTCCAGGAGATCCTGGGCCAAGACCCTGGCGTCGGATAGGCCACCCTTGAAGTCTTCCAACTTCGACCGGGATGTGCTCCTCAAACTCCGACAGACCTTTCCACATCCGCATGTTAGCTCCTGCTAATATCAACTCAGCATTGGCCTGCCTGAGCTGCAAGGCCGAGTTGACAAAGATTTTCCTCCCTAGGGAGTCAAGGAGCTTGTTGTCATGATCTCTGCTTCCAAAAGGTCAGGGTTTTCCCAACTCCCTTGGAAGCAGATCCATAACCCAGGTTCCGAGTGCCAACCAGTCCCAATGGGGACCTTTTGGACCCAGTCCTGGCGCCAGTGGCACCAGGCTCATAAATATGCCCAGTCCCAGCGCTGGAAGCGCCGGGCTCATAATGCTTGGGTGGACTTACCTGCAGCAGACCATGCTGCTTACTTGCCTGCCAGTTGAGCCTCTGATCCTCTTCTGTTTGGAACTACTTTTCCTGTTGGGTGGGGCTGGAGCCACTCCCTAGATGCAGAACACTGGAACTCTTCTGGAAGGCAGGAACTCTTTTCTTACCAGGAACTCTTTTCTTACTTAGGCGTGGCTGTGGAAGGAGACACCTAAGCACTACAGGAGGCTATTTAAACCACACCCGGTGGATGAATCTTGCTTTGCGTTATTCTGCATCCTCTGCAGCAGAACGCTCATCGTGTCTTCTGCATCTGATCCTGGGCCTAAGGAAAAAGGCTTACCATCCTGAATCCAGTCTTCAGCAACACCTATAAAGACAAGAAAGAACAGGTTAGCATTCCGGCATCTGAAAGGCAAAGGCTTACCTACTCTTCGTGCGCTCCGGAGGTCTTCACACTGTATTCCGGCATCTGAAAGACAAAAGCTTACCAACTCTTCGCACGCTCCGGAGGCCGTCGGCGCTGCATCCCGCATCTGAAAGACAAAACAAGGTGCGTTTAAAGACATTGGGGAACTTTAATACTCACGTGCCATTACTCCTTTCCACATCTAACCCAGTGGGTATCCCAGCACCCTGCAGCCGCTCCGAACTACCTGCAAAATAAAAAGACAGTTCGAGCGCATTGTGAAGCTGGCAACAAGCGCTTACTTACGTGCTTCCAGGCGCTTCTATTCATCACACGGGCTCCATCTTCAAGGCACTTCAGCCCGTCATCGCCGGAACCCTGCAAAACAAGAGACATCATTATTAAAGACTTTAAAGACATTTGAGTTACTCGAAACTTACCGTTCGTGCAGTAAACGACGGACAGCAGTCCTCTGAAGTCAAGAGGCCTGCGCTACCTATCCGGTGAAGAAACTGGTTACAGCACCCTGCCCCGAGGCAGATGGAGAGCTCGGCATTCACTTACCTAAGACATCTTACTCTGCACGTCAGGCATACAGGGCACAGAGGTCCAGCCCAAAGAGCCAACCGGGTGCTGCACATCACCTTTGAAGATACGGTAGTCGCCCAGTCAAGACCGGCGCCTCTGCGAGAATCAGGTGAGCGTTACAGAACGCAAAGCCTACCGCAAAACTCTCGCCCAGGCGCTATGGAAACCTCGGATACTGACCACCTAGCCCGGTTACTTGGGGAACTAAGGGCAGAAGTGCATGCAGCTCGTCAGGAAACGAACGCTCTAAGAAGGGAACTAATTATTTCCAAGGAGAGAACAGATGATCTTGCTAGACAATTGCTACAGTCACAAGCCGGACAGACCCCGCTACCCGCATCAGGGGCAAATCTTCCTTCAACATCCTCTATGAATCCAGTCCGGATCAACCTACTTGGGAATGTACCTCTGGCTCCGCCCGAACGATTTTCTGGTGACCCAAAGAGGTTTGCGGTATTTATCAATCAGTGCCGGTTGCACTTCTTATGCCGGCCAGCAGCCTTTCCAACTGATCAAGCTAAAGTAGCTTTTGTACTTTCGTACCTTAGTGGCAATGCGGCAGACTGGTCGATCCCTCTAGTTAATCAAGATGATCCGGTTCTCCATGATTTTCAAGCCTTTCAGCTTAGTATGGAAAAACTGTTCGCAAGACATGCACAGGGGCAGGCCTTGGACAATGAGCTTCTTTCGTTGCGACAGGGTAATCAAGACCTTTTGGCTTATATTGCATCTTTCAATAGACTAATAGTGGAAACTCAATGGCCTGAGGACAAAAGGATTACGCTGTTTTATAGAGGTCTACGTGGAGAGCTCAAAGACGTTTTAGCCCAAGTAGTGAATCCCCCACAAGACTGTTCGGATTATATAGACTTGGTCGTTCAAATAGATTACAGACTGCAGAACAGGAAGGCCGATCATTCCAAGTTTGATGCCCGAGTATTTTCCAAACCGCCAACTCCTTCCAAAGGAGTAGACTCCGGGGAACCCATGCAAATAGGGGGTCTGAAAGGTCCTCTAACACAAAGGGAGCGGGAAAGGAGAAAACAGTTGCAATTATGCCTATATTGCGGAAACTCAGGGCACTTTCTTCGAGACTGTCCGGTGAAACCTGCCAAGAAGGCAGTAGGAGCTGCAGTTACCCCAGTTACAAACTCTGAGCAGGGAAACGACCTCGCCCGACAAGAATAGAGGTCCTCTTGCCGAGCGTGAAAACCAGTTCCGTGACCTCGCATTTCGTGATACCTATGGTCCTCATTAGCCCTGATAATCCGGATCGATTACATGCAATTGAAGCTTACGTCGACAGCGGTGCCATCGGCAATTATGTGGATCATGAAATGGTTTTGAGGATGAATCTAACTCTTTGTCCCAAGGCTGTAAAGGACGTCATTACTACGGTGGATGGTACGGAGATAGCCTCCGGGCCAGTAACGCATACCACTCAAGAGGTGACGCTAGTAAGTCAAGATGGACACCATGAGAAGATCGTGTTCGATGTGATCAAGGCCCCTCAGTTCCAGATTATTCTAGGAATACCTTGGTTAGAGAAACACAATCCTCTGATCGATTGGCGAGCAAGAACGGTCCAGTTTCCAGAATGTGTCTCTACTTGTCACCCTCCACCTGGTGTTGCACTGGCAGCAATTTCTTCAGAGACTCCCCAGTTACCTCCCGAATACCTAGAATACCAAGATGTTTTCCGGAAGGAGCAGGCTAACTCTCTACCTCCTCATAGGTCTTATGACTGCCAGATAGACCTGATACCTGGATCTACTCCTCCTTGTAGTAGAATTTATGCCCTCACCGAGCCTGAGAACCTTCACCTTCGACAATACCTGGATCAATACCTGGCAAATGGGTTTATTCGTCCTTCCAAGTCCCCTGCCTCTTCAGCTTTGTTCTTCGTTCCAAAAAAGGAAGGAGACCTTAGAACTTGTATCGATTATCGCTCCCTGAACCAGATCACCGTTAAGAATAGATATCCGTTACCTTTGATCCCTGAACTCCTGGACCAAGTCAGAAAAGCATGCATATATACAAAGCTGGATCTTAGAGGAGCTTACCACTTGGTACGAGTAAAAGAGGGCGATGAATGGAAGACGGCCTTCCGCACCAAGTATGGGCTATTTGAATATCAGGTCATGCCCTTCGGACTTTGCAATGCCCCGGCCGCCTTTCAATATTTTATGAACGATGTCCTCAGAGAGCTCATAGATGTGTGTGTTGTTGTTTACATCGACGACATTCTCGTTTATTCTTCATCGGAATCTGAACATCGGAAACACGTGAAAATGGTCCTCGAAAGATTGCGTCAACACAAACTTTTCGCTAAGTTGGAAAAATGTGTTTTCAACGTGACTGAAGTTGAATTCTTGGGATTCATATTATCGCCTGGTGGAGTGCGTATGGATTCAAAGAAGGTCGATGCAGTTCTCAAATGGCCATCACCATCTTCCGTAAAAGGTGTGCAAAGCATGTTAGGCTTCGCTAACTTTTACCGCAGGTTTATCCCCGAGTTCTCTCGAATAGTCCAGCCCATCACTGCCTTGTTAAAGAAAAACAAACGTTTTGAATGGTCTACCGAGGCGGAACAAGCTTTCCAGGATTTGAAGACTAAATTTATCTCTGCACCAATCTTAAAACACCCTCGCCCCGAACTCCCCTACATCGTGGAAACTGATGCTTCAAGCCTTGCCATGGGGGCAGTTCTATCACAAAAGGACCCGGTAACCAATCAGTTGCATCCCGTGGCATTTTGGTCCCGCAAATTCTCGCCTCCTGAAGTCAATTACACGATTACTGACAAGGAACTTCTGGCTATCAAGTCTGCCTTTAAGGCTTGGCGGCATTATCTGCTGGGGGCCCGACACACTGTTACTGTGATTACGGATCACCGAAACCTGCAATATTTGAAAACCGCAAAAGCCCAATCCTCTAGACAACTCCGTTGGGCATTATTCTTTGCCGAGTTTGACTTCATAATTACCTATCGACCTGGTACAAAAAACGGTAAAGCCGATGCCCTTTCTCGGATGGGAGTGGAAGAACACTTGATCAACCCTAAACCTGTACCAATCATTCCCGAACAAAGAATTCTGGGTGTAATCGCCACAGAATCCATAGAGGAAGTCAAGGATAAAGCCAGGCAACTTGTAACTCCAGCAGACATACAGAATTGGCATCTGCAGGGAAAGGACTTTGCAGTAAAGGACAACTTATTGTATTTCCAAGAACGATTATACCTACCCAGCACAGATTTACAGAAAAAAGTAATCTCTTGTTATCACGACTCTTTAATGGAAGGTCATCCCGGTATAGCCAAGACCTCAGAAAAGATCAAGCGCTACTTCTGGTGGCCGTCTTGGAAAAAAGATATCAGAGACTTTATAATGTCCTGTGGAGTATGCGCCCAAAACAAGAGTCAAAAGGAAAGGCCAGCAGGCCTCTTACGCCCTATTGACATCCCACCACGCCCTTGGCATACGCTTTCTATGGACTTCATCACCGATCTACCTCCATGCTCCGGATACAATACGATTCTAGTAATCGTGGACTTATTCTCCAAGATGGCGCATTTCATTCCGCTCAAAGGCTTGCCAACAGCAGCAACTCTGGCCCGAGAATTTCTCGAAAACATCGTCCGACTGCACGGTTTTCCTTCGGTTCTAATTTCGGATCGAGGTAGTCAATTTATTTCTCATTTTTGGCGAAGTTGCTGTCGGTCGGCTCAAATTGATGTGAGACTATCGACCAGTCACCACCCTCAGACCGACGGACAAACCGAGAGGACCAATCAAACTCTGGAACAGTATTTACGCTGCATGCTGCAACAAACTGAAAAAACTTGGAAAGATATCCTTTGGATAGCCGAGTATGCCTACAATAACTCTGTCCATTCGGGAACTGGGAAAACCCCATTTTTTCTTTTGTACGGCAGTCACCCTCGAACCTCGGAGTTGGATCCCCTCCAAGATCTTGAAACACCAGCAGTAGAATACCTGCATTCTACAATCACCCAAGCCTTTAAGGAAGCTGTTTCTCACCTTCAAAGGGCTAAAGAACAATACAAGAAAGGAGCAGATCAACATCGGAAGGAAGCCCCTCACTATCAAGTAGGGGATCAAGTCTGGTTATCCACCAAATATCTATCTCTAAAAGGGCCACGCACATTCAACCCAAGATACCTTGGTCCCTATTCCATCACTACCATAGTAAACCCAGTAGCGGTCAAGTTGGACTTGCCCCCTCACATGAAGATACATCCGGTCTTCCACGTCTCTCTATTAAAACCCGTGCAACCTCAAACCCGACTAACCAAATCTCCAAAACCTATCCTAGTTGATGGAGAACTCGAGTTTGAAGTCAAAAGCATTCTGGACTCCAAGATCTCCAAATCTAAACTATTCTACCTAATTGACTGGAAAGGCTACGGCCCCCAAGAGAGATCCTGGGAACCTGCTGAATATGTCCACGCTCCTCGCCTAATCAAAAGATTTCACCGAACATTTCCTGACAAGCCAAAACCCCCGGAGAAGCCCGGTTTGGGAGGGGCCTTGAGGGGGGGTACTGTCATGATCTCTGCTTCCAAAAGGTCAGGGTTTTCCCAACTCCCTTGGAAGCAGATCCATAACCCAGGTTCCGAGTGCCAACCAGTCCCAATGGGGACCTTTTGGACCCAGTCCTGGCGCCAGTGGCACCAGGCTCATAAATATGCCCAGTCCCAGCGCTGGAAGCGCCGGGCTCATAATGCTTGGGTGAACTTACCTGCAGCAGACCATGCTGCTTACTTGCCTGCCAGTTGAGCCTCTGATCCTCTTCTGTTTGGAACTACTTTTCCTGTTGGGTGGGGCTGGAGCCACTCCCTAGATGCAGAACACTGGAACTCTTCTGGAAGGCAGGAACTCTTTTCTTACCAGGAACTCTTTTCTTACTTAGGCGTGGCTGTGGAAGGAGACACCTAAGCACTACAGGAGGCTATTTAAACCACACCCGTTGGATGAAACTTGCTTTGCGTTATTCTGCATCCTCTGCAGCAGAACGCTCATCGTGTCTTCTGCATCTGATCCTGGGCCTAAGGAAAAAGGCTTACCATCCTGAATCCAGTCTTCAGCAACACCTATAAAGACAAGAAAGAACAGGTTAGCATTCCGGCATCTGAAAGGCAAAGGCTTACCTACTCTTCGTGCGCTCCGGAGGTCTTCACACTGTATTCCGGCATCTGAAAGACAAAAGCTTACCAACTCTTCGCACGCTCAGGAGGCCGTCGGCGCTGCATCCCGCATCTGAAAGACAAAACAAGGTGCGTTTAAAGACATTGGGGAACTTTAATACTCACGTGCCATTACTCCTTTCCACATCTAACCCAGTGGGTATCCCAGCACCCTGCAGCCGCTCCGAACTTGTACCTGCAAAATAAAAAGACAGTTCGAGCGCATTGTGAAGCTGGCAACAAGTGCTTACTTACGTGCTTCCAGGCGCTTCTATTCATCACACGGGCTCCATCTTCAAGGCACTTCAGCCCGTCATCCGCCATCGCCGGAACCCTGCAAAACAAGAGACATCATTATTAAAGACTTTAAAGACATTTGAGTTACTCGAAACTTACCGTTCGTGCAGTAAACGACGGACAGCAGTCCTCTGAAGTCAAGAGGCCTGTGCTACCTATCCGGTGAAGAAACTGGTTACAGCACCCTGCCCCGAGGCAGATGGAGAGCTCGGCATTCACTTACCTAAGACATCTTACTCTGCACGTCAGGCATACAGGGCACAGAGGTCCAGCCCAAAGAGCCAACCGGGTGCTGCACATCACCTTTGAAGATACGGTAGTCGCCCAGTCAAGACCGGCGCCTCTGCGAGAATCAGGTGAGCGTTACACTTGTCCTCCTTACCCAGGACCTGAGTAGCCGTCATGGAAGATGATGCTGCAGGTCTGGATTGCAAAGTGGCCGCAGCCACCACTGTGGAGGAGGGAGGCGGACAAGATGACAGGGCCACCTCTTCCGAAGAATGTAGCCTGTACCTCGCGTCAATCTCCTAATTGACAAAAAGTCCAGAGTGTTGCTTTTCCCAGACTCTTCGGACCTCGGCCAGAACATCCTTCTGCAGGAACAGGCCGGTACGCTCCAAGGGAGACAGGGTGAACGCCCCAGAAAGCACGCCCTCCTGCGGATCGGGTGCCTCGGGCACCAGAACATCTAAGAAACTCATCATGTCCAGTACCCGGTCATGAAAAGCTCTGATAGAGCGGGGAAGGTCCTTGTTGTCCTGATCGCCTTGAAGGTCATCTGACAGGTCAGGATCCTGCTGAGCCGTGTCAGGCACGGGCTTGTCCACTGGGGACAATGGAGGCAAAGGCGGAAGAGCCGGGGGAGGCACCACGGGCAAGGGAGGCCCCGGCAGAACCACCGGAGGAACGGGTGGAGTCGAAGGTGTAGGTGGACATATCTCCCTGAAAAGCCCTTTGAAATATTCCCTCATGGGGTCGGTGCGCATAAGTGCTTGAAATTTACCGAAAAAGGCGTCCTTCGGAGACTGTTTCGGAACCTGAGGAGGCTTCTCATGAGATGGACAAATCCAAGGACGTAGCGGGGAAATCCACCGACGTATCCACATAAATCAAAGGGCCGCCCCCGCGGGCAACAAAACATTGTGCGGAAGAGGCATCCGGGCGTTCCAATCATAAACCGGCCGGTAAGGATGCGCACAAGGGACCTTAGGTTCACCCAAGGGACCAAGCCCTACACCAGAGGCCAATGGTTTAGTTGTAGGGGTAGCACCTAAAATGGCCGCCGCAGTCATGGCGGGAACGGGCGCCATTTTGTCCTCATCTGATGGGAACTGCGGCACGTGAGGTAGTGAGGCAGGGATCCCCATCAATGGATCAGGGGTCTTAATCTTAGCCTTAACATAAGGAACCTCGGCAGAGCCAGTACTATGAGGCCTGGAATGTTTTTGTGACATACTAATCGCCAACTGAGCCTTCGAAGGAAGGACCTCGGCACTGCCGGTAAAATAAGAACTTTGCTTATTTGCCCCCTCAACAGGTCTGGTGTCACCACAAGAGCGGGAACGGTGAGCAACAGCTTTCACCGACAAAGCCTTGACCGGCCTCTCAGAACTGTTGGTAGCTTTAGCCTCTTCTGAACGAGGGACCTCGGACCCAGACCCGGTAAAAGCCTTATCTGCGCGGGCCTCGAACATCCGTTCGGTAACAATCCCAGCCAAGGCCTCGGGGCGAACCCCGGTCTTATCTTTGAGGGAAGCCGACAGAGGCCTCAGAATGAGCTCCGGTACCCCACGACTCAGTAGAACTGGGTCTACAAACAGCCCCCACAGGAGGGACCTCGGAGCGTACTCCGATATTCACAGGCCCCTTACGGAGACCCTCAGAGAAAACTCTGGTAGAATTATTAGGCCCGAAGGGCACCTCAGGGCGAACCCCAGTGACAGAGCGATCAACGCCCCTCCCGACCCGAGAGGAACCCGGAAAGGTATCCCCCGGCCAGGGTGCTCTGAAAAGTAAAGAACTTACCGTTTCTTCTTCTCGTCGATGAACGCCTGCAAATGTGAAGGAGTACGTCGGAACACTTCCTCCCACCGCTCCAACCGACGTTGAAGTGCCCGTACCGAAAGGGAGTCACAGTAAAAACAGGAGTCCCAACGGTGATCCGGACCCAAACACTCTAAACAAAGAGGATGGGGGATCCGCCCTCGCGAAGCGACGGTTACAGGATGAACAATCAGGAAAGTCTAGCTTGAACGACAGACAGACCAGTAAACGAACGCTAGCGAGAGCCAGAGAGGAAAAAGGGAAGAAAACGTGCAAGTGCGTCCGGCCCCAATCGAGCGGAGAAAAGGACTGATGGGCGATGCGTGGGGTGGAGCCAAGGTGGATGGGGTTACGGCCGCGTGCCGGGCCCCGCGCAAGAAAGAGAGGAAGGACACATTTTTTGAAAAATTTTGATGCTTTTTACAAAGTGCTCCGGTCCCGTCCGACAGGACGGAGAGATGTCCCATAAGTATGGAGGAAAGGAGACGGGACGTAGGAGTACATGCGATTCTAAGCCGATCCACAAGCCTCAGAAATATAATTTCACATGATCAATTAAAAATGTGCCTGTGTTGGCCAAATTATTGATAAAGAAGGGGTTAAAAGAGGGGAGTAGGTGGGGGTTCTGTAGGAGGACATTAATAGTATCTGTAGGAGAGAAAGAACATTACCATAATAACAGAGCGCTAAAAGCCTTGTGACAAGGTGATTGTGTGGGCCTCGTGACATGGTGCTGGGAAAGACATCCCAAGGTCCTTAAAGCTAGCATTTAATGACTGACCAGATCCTTGAAGCCAAGTATAAACTAATGAGGATTCCGCAAGCCTTTGTTTTTTCCGGACCAGACTGTTAAATTCCCATGATCCTCACTCGTACAAAGAGGACAAAAAAACCACATTAGAAAAGCATGCTTACAGTTGTCAGGGAAGAAAAAAGGATTGGGAGAACAGGAGTACGCTCAGGAGGGCTTTCCTGCACCCCCAAGCAGACCGTCTTGGGGAACGTGCAACCTCTGCCCATTTAAAACCATTGTGGCAGATTAATGTGTTGACCCTCCCCATTCAAACATAACTGGAGGAAGATGCCAAGCCACATAAAAATTTGCTTTACTGTACCATCCACCATCTTAGAAGAGGTCAGTGCACCATGACTGTGCTTCTGACCACAGGAAAGAAAAAAGAGAACTCCAGGGGGAGTGAATCCCACAGCAATAGGCAGAGGGAAAGCGCCTGGGTAACACCAATTAATTGGAGAGAACTTTCTGGGAGGGAATTCAAGATGGTGACTTGCCTGTGTGAAGACTTCCTACCTTATCAGTACTACAGGGCCTCCCAATGAACGTCCCTACTCTGATGGATCCTGTGACACGTCAATCGAATCCAGGGAAAGCAGGTCATCCCAAGCCCTATATAAGGTATGCTCTAAACATAGAAAAGTGGGGGTCCCAGAGAGTTTGGAGAAGGAGCTTATTTGGAGCAGAGGGCAGAATATGCTGGAGCAGAAGCAATTAGCTTTGGAGAGGTGGCAAGAGAGGAGTGTGGAGAGGATTAAGATGAATATGTAGGTATTGGGAAAAAGTGTAGGATCAAAAAGCAAGAAGAGGAGAGAAATATGGTTGCAGAGAATACTACTAAAGGATGAGGCGAGTACAGTGAAGGTGATTAAAGAGGGCACAGCTGGCCAGAAGACCACCAACATGGTACCAATTCTAGAGCCTAGGCCTCAACCCGGTAACCGTAGGAATGATAGAGCAATGAGAGTGTCTGTGCTGGATCAAACCATGGGACAGACTGCCCTTTTGGCGGTCCAGGATGAACTAATGGAAGCTGCAGACAAGGGAAGCTCTACAATACTTTTGATGCTTGACCTGTCTGCGGCATTCAACACGATCAACCATAAGATCATCCTTCAACGGATTGGAAAAATAGGGAGAGCCGCTAAAGTAGTGATGGACTGGTTTGACTCCTTCCTGCAGGATAGAACCCAGCAGGTGATACTGGGAGCTTTCCTGTCAGAGCGAATACAGCGCAGATGTGGAGTACCCCAAGGTTCAGCGCTCTCACCTCTGATCTTTGACCTGTATATCCAACCACTGTTTGATATTTTGAGAAAACGCGGTTTACGATTCCATTCATATGCCAACGACACACAGATTTATGTGGAGACAGACAACCTGTCCGAGGCATTTGCAGGGATTGATAGGTGCATGCAAGATATAAAGAAATGGACGGCATGTAACCAGCTGCAGCTCAATGCAGCGAAAACAGAGGTGATACTATTTAGATCAGAGAAAAAAAAAGAGAAGTGAAAGAACAAAATATAATACCGCAGATCCTGGGTGAAGAGATCCCATTCTCGAAGAAAGTTAAAACCTTGGGTGCACTTGGCAAGAGAACCTGGCCAGTGAAACCCAGGTAGGGGCTAAAGTAAAAGCTGTGTACTATTCCTTGTGTATGCTTAGCAACGTACTCCCCTTTATAGCACCCCAAGATCATTCTGTGGTTGTAGGAGCACTGGTAAATTCCCACCTGGACTACTGTAACAGTCTGATGACGGGGATTCCAGCGAAACAGATGTTGAGACTACAGAGGGCACAGAATGCAGCAGTCAGGCTAATTGCCCACTTGGAGAAAAGCGACCATGTCTCAACATCCCGGAGAGCACTCCACTGGCTCATAGTGGAGGATCGAGTTAAATTTAAAGAGGCGTGTCTCATGTATAAATGTTTCTATAAAATTGCACCTAGATACTTGACTACCAGAATCCACCACTATCAACCAACCAGACCCCTCCGGTCAGGAGATAAACTTTTGGTGGACGTTCCGCGGACCAAACGCACCTCGAGGGGTGTCAGAGGTTTTCTGTGTTCGCCCAAAGCTTTTGAACCAGTTGCCAATTGCCTTAGGATCATGCACCTCACTAGAAGGCTTCAGGAAAGAACTGAAACCCTTCTTATTTAAGTGAATCTAAGTAATAAGGGCAAGTACAGTTCCACACAGTTAAAAGTCGATTTTCGGTTAACAACTGCACCTGAATGCAGTTCAGTCTGCCTGGTGCCCATTAGAAATAACCAAATAGCATAGAATAGAATGGATCATCAAAAAAGGAAGCAGGTGGAATACCAGTTTAGTGAGGAGAGCTGGGAGAAAGGAATGCCAGGAGGTTGACTGATATATTTAGAGAGAGGTTTATGAACGGGGAAGACAAAAGGGAAGATGGGAATGAGACATACCCTAAGATTGAGAGGTGTGAGTGGAGGAGGCAGGGTGGAGGTAAAAATAAGTAGGACGGCGAGAAGCAAGAAAGTTCTCTTTATGTACAAGACCAAAGGATATCACTACATACATCCCCACCAAAATTATCGCTGTATATATGGTCGTCTGGAACGGCCATTGGCGATATGTTTGGGGTGGATAATTTTGGGGGGTTTTGGGAGCAAGGGTTGCGGGGGTGTCCCCCGCTCCTTTAAAAAGAATGCAGGGGTTGCAGGGGTGTCCTCCGCAGGTTCCATGCCTTAATATTGCCGCAAAAATATGGCAATATTTTTGTATGGCAATATTTTTGCGGGGATATTAACACATGGAACCGCCCAAAGCATATTTTTGAGGAGCTAGACAGAGACAGGGTATTGGGGAGAAGAGCCAGGACCTAATTTTCACCTCACTCAGCTCCGGAGCTGATGCTACCTTCTAAGCCTATTGTGCAGGTACACACATGGCCAGATCATTCAGGAAAAGGTTCCCTCTCCTTGAGACTAGGACAGGAAGTAACTAGACCTTAATGCTCGGAAAGAAAAACATACTTTGTTTGAATGACCAAGACGCTTGTTTGACCCCAGATACCCTTGTTAGAGGCACACGACTATATAAAAGAACCAAAGGAGAAGCCATACTGTACAGTGTTGGAGAGAACACTAAAAGAAACATTCTGAAAAAGAAAATAAAACACTTGCAACTAGAACTATTGTGTCATATGCAGCATTTGCTAGAGCCCTCAACAAGTTTATCATTTGTACTTTTTTTCTGATGGTAAGCTTTTAAAAGAATGTGTAGATATCGGGGATTTCTTTCGTGGTGGAGAGAGCATCAACCAATAGTGTATTTTATTTTTCTGATGGAGGCTTTGGAATTTTGAGGGATGAGTGGGCGGGGATTACCTAAATGTGTCCCTGGAGGAATTGCATCCCCAAATATAAGAATTAAGTTACTTCAGGTAGTATCAATTATCATGGTTTGGAGGAGGTTACATGTGTGCCACAGGATTTGCAGATCTATGGAGGAATAAACTTGTTTTTAATAAAATAGCAAGTTGGTTGCTAAAACCTGAACAGCTACCTTCTGTAATAATGTCAGCGCTTGATGTGCACAGAAATGTGCAGGCATGCTTGCCTTAGGCTGGCTCGCTGCCCTGCCGGCAGATCCCTCAGATTTAGGTCTGCTCCTAATGGCAATGAATGACATGCTACAGCCTGTAACAGATGTGCAGGATGTAACACAATGACTATTGCAATTTAGCAGTAGATAGAGTAGTGAATACACTTCCCAGTCAGCCCCACACGACTACTAAACCAGAAGTGATCCAAATCATAAAAGTTAAAAACAGGCACAGGACGAAACTTATACCTCCTTTGCCTCGTGTGGTAGCATAGGACTAGGGAAAGGCATATCTTTAGGAGGGGTGAAACATAAAAAAGAATCCTGGTAAAAAATATATTAAAAAAAAAAAGAAATACACCACTCTGGGTAGGGGAGTTCAGGCATTCAATTGACACAATGTCAGGGTTTAAGAAATGGGAATGGGGCTTAAAAGTCTCTACGGTCCCAAGAAGTGGAACAGAGGGGCATGGCCTTCACAGTACCTTATGTCTTTCTTTGGGGCACACCAGCGCTGAGCCAGGTTTTTTTTTTTTTTTTAACTTTTCTTTATTGGCATGAGGCAAGAGCAGGCAAACAACACAGTGTACATTAAATAATGCTACAAATAACTGAATGACATTGCATACAGGGATAACAGTAAAGGACAAGCAGATTCTCGCGCAAATCAAAGCATTACAGGAAGTACAAAGGGCTATGAGTCCGACAGAGGAGAGGAAAGCAGTTCAATATCGTCTTTACTGTTCAAGTAGCTGCAAAAATCAGCCCATATGTGTTGGGGGCGGGAGGCCATCAGGAGGGTGTTGATACAGTCCTCCTCACACATAAGGGTCCAGGTAAGGGCCTTCAGCCACATTTCGAAAGAGGGAGGGGCGCTGCGCTTCCAGAACTGTAGTATACATTTTTTGGCGACCATTGTCCCAACATTCAGGAGCCTGGACACCTTATTCAACTCAGGCTCGTCTCATAGCCCAAACAGAGCGGCCAGCGGGTCAGGTGCGACGTGGATCCCAGTTATTTCAGTGAGGGCCTCCGTGATGGCCCTCCAGTATGGGCCAAGCGCTTCACACGACCAAAACTTGTGGATGTGGTCCGCTTCCGCGGATTTACATCTCGGGCAAGTATATTCCTGGCTATGTCCAAATCTCCCCAATCTGTACGGAGTGTAGTATAGGAGATTCAGGAGCTTGTATTGTATTCATCGAAATCTAGCATTTAGGGAGACCTTACGTGTATGCATGCACATCTTACCCCCCACATGGCATCGGTGATAGTCAGGCCCAGTTCGACATTTCATGCCTCCTGCATTGGTGTAGAAGCGTCAGCCAACTTTTCAAGTGGCATCTTGTATAGGGAGGATGTTACGCCTTTAACCCCGTCTGAGTTGGTTATAAAGTGTATTTCAGGAGAGTCTGGGGGTTCATTGGGGAAAGAGGGCCACATGGCACAAATCACCGCCCTCAATCTGAAATATTGCAACAGTTCTAGCGCCGAGCCAGAGTGACCGGGCCGCCATGTCTGCGGGGTGATAAATTTCCCTTCAGGAAAGAGGTCAGATAACGCCCGATAGCCAAGGCACTGCCAGTGTCGCATAAGGAGTTTGTCATGAGTGGGACTGAGACCCGGGAATTGCCATATGGGCAGCCACTTGTAGTAAGGGCGGGAGCCAGAGTGGGATTCTAATAATCATCTCCATGCCATGATCGTGGCGGCCAACGGATCAGCAGGAGCATCGGCACGGTACGCATGGTGAAGGATCAGGGACAGAGTGTTGACCTCTTCATTAGCTAGTTTCTCGAGTTTCACATGTTGGGGGGTAGGGGGATCTGAGAATACATACCAGTGTGTAGCATGTTGTGCTTGTACAGATATCCAGTATCGAGCGAGATCAGAGGCTGTGAAGCCCCCTTTCTCATATGGGAGGGCCATGTGCTGCCATTTTTTACAAACTGCGCCGGAGCGCCACAGGAAAGGGGCGCATGATATATGTAGATTCTTGAAGTATTGCTTCCCTGGCCAGATCGGGACATTTGTGAAGGTATATAGAAGCTTGGGGACAATTATTTTGATTAGGGATAGCCTGCCCGATAGGGAAAGGGGGAGGTTGCGCCATCTCAGCATCCGGTCTTCCACCTGCCGCGCCATGGCTCTGTAGTTGTCAGCTAGTATCGAAGGCCGAGAAAGGGATATATGAACCCCGAGATAGCTGATTCCACCCGATGACCAGCGGAGGGGGGAATTTGCATGATGGTTGGGGGATTATTTCAGACTTAGTGTAATTTATAGCAAACCCAGAGAATGTGCCTATTCTAGTAATGTCGCAAATTATCGAGTCAAGGTGGGTGGATGGGTCCCTTATATAAAGGAGTACGTCGTCGGCATATAGCGAGATTATCTCCGGAGTATCCCGCAGACGTATACCTTTCAGGCCATGCTTATTCCTAACGTGATCAGCCATGGGCTCAATAACGGGCACAAACAATACAGGGGAGAAAGGGCAGCCTTGGTACGTGCCCCTGTGGAGTGTGAAGAGAGGCGAGGCCTGGGAATTGACCAGGACCCTGGCAAGCGGGCTCCTGTACAGTAGTTTGATGTATGAGATCATACAGGGACCAATACCCATTTTATGCAGCACCGCCCACATGTATTGCCAAGACACCATGTCGAATGCCTTCTGGGCATCGAGAGTGACCGCTACTGCCTTGGCCTGAGGATCAATTCTGGACATGACATTAAACAGTCGACGGATGTTGAAGGACGTCGACCGACCAGGGACGAAGCCACTCTGATCAGGGTGCACCATGTAGGTAATTATGGGAAGGAACCTATTTGCAATGATTTTGGCGAAAATGTTTGTGTCGGTGTTAATTAGGGATAGGGATCTATAGGACCCACATTCGTCTGGTGGTTTACCCGGCTTAGGGAGGACGGTTATGAGGGCTTCATGCATGGAGTGAGGCAAGGTGGCCAGTCTGAGCGGCTCATTCCAGACTTCAAGGAGCAAGGATAGCAACGTGTTCCAGATAAAACTCCGAGGTGAGCCCATCCGGGCCAGGGGCCTTGCCCCTCAGGAGGCCCGAGATGGCAACTGTGATTTCATCAAGGGTGATCGGGGTGTCCAGCTGATCCCTAGTGGTAGGGGAGAGGAGGGTCATGGGGATTTGATCCAAGAGAAGGTCTGTATCATGTGTGCCGTGCTCCTGCTGGGGGCCGTACAGGGTGTGTAGAATTTGGTGAATATCTCGAGATGCGTTGGTCAGAACAGTGCTGGGTGCCCCCAGCATCCCTGATACAATCTATGGAGGTTCTTCCCCCCCCCCCCCCCTCTCCGCGCGGACCAGTCTGGAGGACAGGGTTCTCCCCGGTCTCTCACCCTCACCATATTTCCACGCCGCTAAGGGGCGTGCATAGTATTGTACCTCTCTTTGGGCATGGGCCTTGAAGGCCTCCAATTCTGACCTTATCTGTGCCAGTGTGGACGGGGAGGGGGCATTGATATAGTCCCTCTGAAGTTCTTTAAGCTTTGTCTCAGAATGCTGCAGGTTGTTTTGATGTCTTTGAGAACCCCGGCTTCCCTGGAGATACACATCCCCCTGATGAAGACCTTGAATGCCTCCCAACAAACTCCATCTGACGTATCATGTCTTACATTGCATTCAAAGAAGGTGTTAATGTTGGCTTTGAAAACAATATCCCTCAGAGCCTCGGACTTGAAGCGCCATGCGGAGCGGGGAGGCAGGCCCTGTCCCAACCGGATCCACAATGTAACAGGGGAATGATCTGACGGCGTGCGTGGTAATAGTTGTGTATCTATAGTCCTACCCACCATCTCGCTAGATAGAAGAAAGAGGTCAATTCTCGATAGGCTGTCATGCACCGATGACTAGAAGGAATACTCTGAGGAGAGGGTGAAGGGCAAAGAAACCTGGGGAATCAAAGTTTGGGGCATATGTGTTCACAAGGAGGCATTCCGTATTTTCAAGAAGGCAATGAAGAATCACATATCTACCCTCCGGGTCTAAGTGACTGGTGCGCAATGAAAATTGGACTGATTTGTGGACCAAGGTGAGCTCACCCCTATACTGGGTTGAGTATTTTGTATAGTATCTATTCGGGCCTGAGGTTGGAGCTAGGCATGTTGCTAGGTGCCCAGTATCATGTGTTTCTTGAAGGAGGTGTATTTTAATTCCGTGCCACTGGGCATACGCAGTGATCCTGCAGGTTTTAGTATAATTACTCAGCCCCCGGACGTTCCATGTCATGAGACTAAGGGACATAGCGCTATATCAATGAATATCCCAGCAGTCATTTTTATTGCCTTCCAGTACCCTGCGCATAGCCCCAGTGAGACCACACCATCTTGCCACCAATGCACCCGCTCTCATGCCATTTCCAATTAAACAACCCCCAACTCTACCACCACCCTCCCTCAACGCCCACCCCCTATCAGCAGTGTAGTATACCCCACCCAGACCAGAGGTAACAGAGTGCCATATCCAACCTGGCAGCTCCAACCCATACGCCCAACAAGGGAGAAACTGAACAAAACAAAACTACTAGTTTTGCAATTGCAGCGGGGGTCGCCACTGCCGTGTACCCAATTTAGCAAGTATTGCAACGCGAAAAGCGCCTCCTGGGCAGCTAAAGCATTTCAATGCACTCTTTTCCAGTGAAAGCATAATGACGGATGGTAGCAGACAAGGAGATGTATAGTTGGCTTAAGTATGTTGGAAGGCAGGATAGCTCAGTCATTGTCCATCAGATCGTCTGCAGGTGCTCCCAGTGGGATTTGTGATTCAATGAATTTCACTGCTTCATCCGGAACTGTGAAGAAGTATAACTTATTCCGGTAGGAGAATTTCAGGCGCGCCAGAAATAACATTGCATATTCGATTTCTCTTTCCCAAAGCATTTTCTTCACCCCATTGAACTGCCTGCGCTCCGCCTGGACCCCCAAGAAAAAGTCTGGGAAAATTCGGATAATTTGCAAGTCCATCCTCAGTTCACCCTTCTCACGTGCAAGGCGCAAAATATAGTCTTTATCTCTCTGTCTCTATAGCTAAGGACTTTCTCTATTATTGGCCTGGAGAAGTCACCCGGCTTGGGGCAGGGAGCCAGCGATCGATGTGCCCGCTCAATTGCGAAGAAAGGTGAAAGAGGAGGGTCGCAGAGGAGGTCTTTGACAAGGGTCTCCACCGGCAGTTCCATACGACCCTTGAGTGCAGATTCAGGAACCCCCACAATGCGGATGTTATTTCTGCGGCGATCTCGACCCTAGATCGTTACACTTGGCCTTGACACTTTTCATGTCGCGCACCAGCTCTGTCACGGTTTTTTGGAGGGTGAGTACGCTATCCTTGTTTGCGCCGATTCCAGTTTCAGCCTCAGTAATCCTGGTGCCATGCTGATCTAACTTTCGACTTGAGTGAGGCCACATTCGCATTTATATCATCTAGCTTCTCGTGGAAGGAAGCAAAATTCTTTGCCATGGACTCCATCATTGCCGCAAGGTCGGGCTGGGGGGGCTCCACTGGTGTTTCCATGTCAACGCTGCTCGAAGAGGTAGCACCCTGCTCCGCCCTGGGCACCGGTTTGGTAAATTTGTCTATGGCCCCAGCCTTGGCCGCCCCGTGAGATCTGCTGGGAATCCCGAGGGTGGGTGATATTGCTTGCATATGTGGGCAGGTGCTGCCTGCACAGTCCAGGGAGCTGGTCTGGTGGGCCCCTAGGGCCGCGGGGCGGCGTGAGAAGCAGGCCTAGCCTAGGCGATAAAGAACATCGGTGCACTCCTTGGCGAAACTTGTCTTAGAATGGCACAGCAGGGGTCCAGTCGGGAAGCCACAAGGTCGGGGGGGGCAGGCCTATGCGCCAAGCGCCCAAGCCCAGCAGGAGATTGTGGGGCCCCTCGGCCCCAAGCACAGCAGAAGGAGAGCCCAAGAGCAAGAAGAGCCAGGAGGAGGTCAGAGTGGGCCTCAGGTGTCAGACTCCAGCAGATAGAGGCAAGCGGGCCCAGGTGCCAGAGGACCGCCCAGCAAGCCCCTTGAAGCAAGTGCAGTACTTTCCTGTAATCAAGGGCCAGGGCGCGAGGTCTGGGACGGGCCCCTCTCCCCCAGGCTGATGACGCAGTAGGAATGATGGTAGGTGTACACCCACTGCTCGGAGCAGCGCCGGGGGGGACCTCCCTCCCGAGGATTCAGCTGTTGATCGCCTGGATATCTGCAAAATGTGAACCACAGTGCGTAGTAGGCAGGCCACCGGAGGTCGAAGGTCGCGCTGCGTGGCAGCTTAGAGCAATGGGCCCCACATATGGGACCCGCAGTATATGGCAGAGATATAGGGCCCTCAATGCGGAACCCGCCATCAGGCGCAGGAGCTGGGGGCCGCATGTACAATTCGTACAGGGCTTGCAGCTGCGTTGGTCCGGTGGCCCCCTGACTCCCAAGTAGTCCAGATGTCCCGCAGGCAGGGCCTCACCGCGGATCGCAGGCGCCCACTCAGGAAGATCAGCTCCGGCACCCCCAGCAGCACCTGGCCTCAGTGCCGGCCGCCCGCGATGTTAGTCCAGGGCAAAGCAGGGAGTGCGGGGAGCCAGTGCCAAGCAGGTGATCACCCGCGGTGATCAGCGTTCGGCGGAGCCCAAGTCCAGCACACCGCTGCAGAGGGGGTGTAGCCCAGCAGCCCCCCGAAGCCCCGAGGGCAGAGGAAGAAGGGGGGGTTCCACCGCAGGCGCCGCCGCAGGGCTTGACGTGAAGGGGCGGAGGGCAGCACTCCAAGGCGGCCGCTCGGCAGGCGCCAGAGCCTGTATAAGGCTCAGTCCAGAGCGGGCCCCACGCGGTCCAGAGACCAGGGCTCCAAAACACTGCTCCAGGTGTACGATTTCTGGCCAGATTAGCTGGGGATGTAGCCTGAGATCAGCGCTACCCATCGCACATATTTTTGCTGCAGTGTTTTGGTTCCGCCGCCGATGGAATCCGATCAAAGCTTGCTGGACACAGAGCTCCACAGCTAAGCAGCCATTTTGCAGGCTGTACCACAGCGCCCTCCCCAGGTTTTTTGGTTTCTAACCACAAGCCTGGGCGCTTTTGGCATTGGGCTGGGCCATTATCAGTGGCGGCAGGTCCCAATGATGCAGTGCTATACTGTTCGTTTGGAGGTCGTAGATGCTGGGAATGGCTGCCAGGGGTGGATCAGTGGCACTGGAAGACTGACGGAAAAGTTAAGACTTGCCGTCGGTGGCAAATGGACTCAGCTGGCTAAACACTGCACCAGGATTTGAAGAAGTTTGTGACCAGGCACTGGTGTCGAGTTTGGGACACTAGAAGAGTCAGCAGGCATCAGATGCAGAGATGGAGCTTCGGCATCAAGCCAACTCAAATGTAGAGGGAGTCCAGCGCTGAGATCAAGGAGGACTCTGACGGTTCCCTTACAGCAGTTTGGACAGAGTGTACGTTTTTCTGAGATTTAGGGAGAGCCAGGGCTCCTAGGTTTTGTGGTTGCTGGGTGTCCCAATCCAAGGGCGCCAGGACAAGATGAACCCTTCTGTTGTACTCCCAATCCAGAGAGCTTGCCTAGCACATACAAGGGTTCCTTCTTCTCCAGTGACAGGTTTCTACTTTCAGTGCAGCCACAATGAGGCCGTGGTCCAACAGCAGTCACCTCACTGTTCGCAGGTGGTGGCTAGTTGACAGATTCCCTCTGCCTTGGGCAGGTTGTCTTCAACACACTGATAGAAGATGGTTGAATGGACTGCACCCCCAAAAGAGGTCCAAAGGTCCTCTTGTTCTTTTTTAGAGTTCAGGAATGAATCAAAGAAAGAGGGGATGCCTCTCTACTTTTAAAGGCCAAATGCCACAGAGGATTGTTCCAAAGCAAGACTGTGCAAAGGTGTCAAATCCCCACTCTTAGCAAGTGCCCTTTGCCTTATGAAATCTCATCCAGTGCCTTGCCTGCAGGAAATGGATGGAGGGGACATAAAAAATAAAGAGCCCTAACCGAAAGCAATATGGTGAAAACAGTCTCCAGGCCTACCTCCCCTGCCTGGGTACTCTAAACTGCACCTGCTTCCTGTGCCTGCTTGCTTCAAAAGCATTCCAGTGATCAGCACCCTGGTGGGAGGCTGGCTTTATGTCATGTCAGTACTGCATCTGAAGCACAATTCCAGGGAGACCTTCTGGGGAAAGAGCTATGCCCTGGGGGAAGGTGAGCCCCTTCCTACTGAAGAATCAAAGTTGGCAGCACCCTGGCTGTTATTCCACAAGCAGCATAGGAGACATGCAGCCTAGATGCCAATCTCATCAGCCTCGTCACATCTGGGAAATGCTCACACAGCAGACACTGGTGTGCGATCAGATCGCTGTATCTTATAATTGTGCTCTTATCAGTCACCATTCCACAGCCAGGCATGGCCAATATTTAGAGATGTATCTGCCACCAGGCTGACTAAGGCAGAGAGTTATAATTTAGATCAGTTGCGTGGAAGTTAAATTGCTACCTCTCCCTGCAATGACTGTGCCAGTAGCTGTCGCAGATGCAGAGGTGATCCTCGAACCTGCGTTCAGAAACAGAATTCCCTCCATCAGAAAAAAACTGGGCTCACACACCCACGCAAGATGGCATTCTCTAGCACAAGATTATTAGAATCACAATTAACTGACCCAAATATGACAACAAGACGCACTGCCCCAGAATAATGTTGCACATGGCCACAAACTACTAGATAATGTATGGGAGCGAGGGGACCCCAGGCCCCCTCACGTTGTACGCTCCTCAGTACAGAGCTTGGACCACGTGCCTCCGGTAGTGGGTTTGCCCCTCGCCCTTATGTAAAGTTAACCACGGTTGAACGCTACATAGATGGGACTACATAGATGGGACTACTGAGCAGGACACAGGGCATCCATCTTTTGTGCCCCCCTTTCGACACCATCTTGGGTAAACAGGCCTCACTGTGATAGTACAGCAATGCTCAGCTCCCCTTCCACCGCAGCAGTCAAGGACAGAGACACACACACAAGGCGTGCAGGCAGGCGCTGGCCCCCACCCTTGCACTCCCCCTGCGAAGGAAAGCTCTGCGCTTCCATTCTCACGCAGAAGCCAGAGAAAGTTGCAACAACCAATATGATACAGTTTTCTTCCTCTGAGATCACTGCTCGCCTGAGAACTAGCATGTGAACCAGAATGAGCTAAGCACTTTCTGCTCGATTCGTCCTCATAAACTTGCAAGCCACCCACCCCCATTAGAACAATTTATTGCCATCCTGACCCTGCGCTACCAGTAAGGTATTTCTTTCAAGTACCAGACCCCCGCCTGTGCTGCAAAACCCACCCAACACACTCACTACTAACCTTAAGCAATAATGACTACAATATATGTTTTTACTAATAGGTCTGAAACTTAGGAGAGATGTGAAACATTGCTTGATTCTTTTACATGCACAATAAGGTCAAGGCCCTTAATTACAAGCCACAAATGACCCAATTGTACTGACAATAATCATTGTGTGTGACTTATGTAGAAATGTGAAAAGTAGCATAAAATGTTTTAGATAATTTGTTATTTAATGTGTAACATATTAGCTTAGGTAGTGACCACAGTGACCGGACCCTGACCTGCGTGGAGCACAAGATGTTTGACGTCCGTCATCTCGTCAGCCACTCAGCCAACCAGGAAGAGATGCCACCCACACCTACAGCACCATATCGCCTGGCCAATCGGGTCCATTTAGCATTTTTTGTTAGAGATACTTTAATTGATATAAATATAAGTGTGATATAAATGAGGAGGTAGGGGTTTTTTGGGTTATTTCCTAGCTGGAGAAATAAACCATCCTTTGAACTCTTGTAGCCGGGTCTCAGTGCCTACTTTCCCGACAAGGGGTTGTGTCGGTATTTTATTTTCTCTCACACGTAGTAAGCTGGGGAAAGGCACCTACATTTTTGGTGACCCCCGCAACATGATTTAGAGAGGTGCCTTGAGGCCTGCACCGCCCGGCAGCGAGATCCAGGGCACCTCCAGCAAAACCATCGCCTCCGCAGTTGACCAGACTGTGCACACCAAGAAGAAAGGGTTAAGGGTTCCCAGTTGACGAATACCCGATCCAAAAAGCTGCTCGCCAAGGCAGGCCATGGCTTAGTTGGGGTACGGACCTGAGCGAGGTCCGGCCGTGAGCGGCGACCCTCGGAGTACCTGACTGAACACGTGGAGTCCCGGTTGCAAAGACCCCAAAGGAAGGTAAGGGGAAATACGGGAAGAAAGGAATTAGCAACAAAGGGAAGGTAGTTAAGAATAGGGTCTGCGTGAGTGACGGTGAGGCTTTTCTGATCTATCCTTTATATGGCCATTAGGTGTTGTAAGAAGTGAGAAGAAGAGAAGTGGTATCCTAGCCCGTACGGGGTAGAAGGCGGCGCCGCATAGCATTTGTCCCGACCAAGTGCAGAATAGAGATAAAGAGAAAAATAGTAGGGGTCTCGAGTAGACTCGGAGTAGTTTTTTTTAGAATATTCTTTTTCCGTGAAGGTAAGAAATCTTGAGATATAATAAAGGTGAAAGGGGTGGGGAGTGAATGTGAAATAGTAGATAGGATAGGAAAGAAGAAAAACCAGGGATAGTAACGGGAATAGGGAAAGAACAAACGCGCGCAGGCAGTGAATGTGTATGTTGCATGATTATATGTTTGTTGGTCTGCTTTGTGTATATGTCTTGTTGAACACGCTAAAGTATTTCAGTACAAGTAATTTGTGATTGATTTAAGATAAAGCAAAGAAATAAATTGTGAGAGGTGACCAGGTAACACCTCTCAGAACGCTAATGCGACATATGGTAATTGTGAGCATTGATAAAGAACGTATTATTTCCACATATTGTAACTGACATACAAAGTGAGAGGTGAGAAGAGATTCAAGGGTACCAGAATACAGAAGAAAGAAAAAAACATTGCCATGGGGGAGTAACACCACTGGCACAAATTAGCGAGCCCCTTCCACTATATAGCGACAGGATACAGAAGTATCACGATTAGTGGATCACTGAGATAAAAGGAGACGGGGTTACACCAATTTGGCCAGAAGGAGGGTCATTTGACAAAAGAGTATTGGACCTAGTATCAACACATTTACTAGCACGATACAAAGGGAAACAGTTACAGAACCGAAGAGAAGTATTAGATTCATGGCGAATGTTCGAGGAAGTTGCCCCACGGCAGAGGTAGGTACAAGCCGAATGATAGAAAAGCAGAAAAAAACCTGAAGTAGGCGGGACACCAAAAGGGGAATGCTCAACAACTACAACCGAAAACGAAGTAACAAAAATCTTTCCCTTAATGACTAGGCCAGCGGTAGGGTTTAGTGAACCCCAGTATATACCACCCACCGCCACTGCTCAGGGCGGGGCAACAGCCCCCGAACCTCCACCATATGTCAAAGGAGGCCTGTACGGCCCCACGAGTGCGCCTCCTGTGGACATAGCACGTTTAACAGGTGATTTGAACCGCCAGTTAGCACACGCACAAATGGAAGTAACACGGTTAAGAGCTTTATGTGACAAAGGGCAAATGCTGCCAGGGGGAGGGGAGGTACCCTCGCCGTCACTGGCAGATCTCAAACCCCCGATAGGGGCAGCAAGCAATGCAACCCCAGCAGCCTCGGTATCAGGACAATCCATAGCATCACAAGGGACGTCATCGCAGCAGAGACAAGAACAAGAGTGGCAGTCAGGACAGTTCCTGTTCCAATTGAATAACAAACCAGTGAGAATTATACGCCCAGATGCACCGGAGATTCAACAGAGTGGAGATCAGGGTGAAAGACAAGGAAGTGAACCCAAGGAAAACTGGGAGGATAATAACGAGCTAGAGTCAGAAATAGAAGAAATATGGGATGATTTAGATGAATATGAAGAGGCAGCTGCCGCAGAGGGTTCCCCACTGCCAAACTGCTGTTACCCAGACACACTATCACCACCATTATGGCAAGGTAGATTAAGACAACGAACAGGGAGGACAGGGAACATACTGATAAGTAAAACGAAAAAAGGGAGAACGAGCAAAACGGGAAAGAAACAGAAACTACAAATGCCACTGATACATAAAGGAGCAGGTAGGCCAAACTATATTCCGTGGGCCTAAATGGACAAAACCAACCTGTTAAAACTCCTCCCCCCACTGACGGGAGGGGCTGGTAAGTGGATACATGTATTTGAGAAGAACACGGCAGGCGTGCCGTTAGCTATAGGTGATGTAAAAGGTTTATTAGTATCAGCAATCGGGGACCAAGCAGACACAATCTGGGAAAGAGCAGGGTTCCCGGGAGTAACAATAAGCTGTGATCGACACGATGGATCACAATTCAACAATGTTCGAGCACAAGTGTGGGATGCATTGCGGCGTGCATTTCCCGACGTTCCATATTTACATGCAGTGATGCAGTGCACGATGGAGGAGAACGAGGATCCTGCGCAATTCATTTTGCGAGTGCAAGACTTATGGAGAAGCGAAACTGGTACGGCATGGAATCAATCAACAGCTTTATTCTATTTTATCATTAAAAAGGGGTTGCCGAAAGAAGTGCAGAAGGCCTTGGACAAAATAGCTGGGATTGAAGCCAAAGGGTGGCCTGAAATACAAAGCATAATTGTACACCACTGGAGGAGGATCAAAGAGAAAGAAAAGGAGGTCACGCAAAAGAGGCTGGCCGACGAAGCAAAATTAGTACGGACGAAATTAGTGAAGGTTGGCGCCATGGCTGCCAGTGTAACCGCAGACAGAGGAAACGAAGGAGAGGAAAACGCGGGAGGAAGGCCCGTTGGGATAGCAGCGCAGTGGGTTGGAGAGGACCAAGGACAGTGGAACCGAGAGGAACAGCCATGCCAAGGATCACAGTGGCAGAACAGGCAGGCCCAAGGAAGAGGTGGGTACCGCAGGCAGAGGGGAGGATACGGAGGAATGGGAAACAGAGGGTATGGTGGGCAAGGACCAAGGGGAGGACAACAGGGGTCGTGTTGGAATTGTGGAAGATGGGGACATTATTCACGAGATTGTAGAATGCGACCATTAAGGTATTTTCAGCAGCAACAGCAGCAGCCCATGAACAATGAACAGGGGTGGGGCTGCTCACACCCAGGTAGCCCTTGTGGAGCTCCAATGGGGAGGGGGGGACAACAAGATCAGTATTGCTATGAACCCCAAATACAACAAAGACAGCCAGCCCCACAACAGCAGCCGCAACAGCAAAACGCACTACAGCCCATGGCGAGACAAAACCCAGTAGGGAACATAAACAATAACCCTTTAGCAGCGTCCACAAACGGTGCTCCTGCCCCATTCCGTGGCGTGACGGTTGTAGATGACAACGTTTTTTCAGCACCAGGTCAGCAAAGATACCAAGACTAGGACAGCCCATAGGGAGCACTTGCGTGTCCAGTCCTATCCACTACACAAAGTGCAAATGAGGAACCACTAGTGGCGGCAGAGATAGGAAACAAGCAGTTTATCTTTATGGTAGACTGTGGAGCAGAAAAATCATGTCTCACAGAAGGGTGGTTTCAGCTCTCGGGAAGAAATTTGGAGATGCAGGGGTTCTCTGGGGCTATCTTAAAAGTTCCTTATACAAAAGATCTTGAAGTTACAGTAGGGGGAAAAACAGTGCGCGCACCCTTATTGTATTACGAAGACGCGCCAATCAATTTGATGGGACAAGACTTGCTCAGTAAGTTAAACATGACCATAGCCTTTACTGAAAGAGGAATAGTGTGCTCAAGGACAGGGGTATGCCCCGTACGAGCACTCTTGATAATAAGCACGATTACAAAGGAAGTTGCAGTAAGAGGGATCCCCACTGACATGGACATGTTCGTCTATGGAATACAGGTATTAACCCGAGTAGTGCCTGAAATAACACAAAAAGAGTGGAGAATACCATCAGACTTTATATTCCGCCCAATCACACCAACAGATGTAGTGCCAGGCACGATTGTATCTATAGGCATTGAGGCAGTTCAAGTTTCCAACAAACACATTGTGGTTATAGGCCTGGACGCGCAGGGACGCGAGTGGAGAAGTGTGCTATGCATAGATCCAAACATAATGCTAAAAGATGTAACTGATGAAGAATTGTTTGCTGATTACGAAGGGGATGGAGAAATAATAATGGAAATAAGCATACCATGTGACATTATGATCCAATACAGAGAAATACACAACCCACTCATGGCTAACATAAAGGCCCCACTGACAATATTCGAGGAAGACATGGCCAGAGTAGCACCTGAAATTTGGACTACAGGGCCACACGATGTGGGATGAGGTAACTCCCATAAAGATAAAACTGAAACCAGGTGTCCTCCCACCCAGAGTGAAACAATACCCAATATCTAAAGAAGCAGAGGAAGGTATTAGAGAAACAGTGAATGCACTCCTAAGCCAAGGTATCTTAGTGCCATCAACTTCCCCATGTAATACACCAATTTTTCCGATTAAAAAAGCAAAAGGAGGGGCGTGGAGAATGGTCCAGGACCTCCGCCCACTCAATGACGTCATCCAAAAAGAGTTCCCTTTAGTGCCTAACCCGGCATCAATATTGTGCAGTATACCAAAAGAGGCAACTTGCTTCACTGTCATTGATCTGAAAAATGCCTTTTTCTCTGTGCCACTCGCACCACAGTCGCAGTACCTTACAGCTTTTACATTAGGAAACAGCAGATATGAACATCGCAGACTCCCACAGGGGTATTGAGAGAGCCCAAGCATTTTTAACAGAGTACTACGAGAAGACATTGGCAACATAGATGTAGGGAGCACCATTATACAGTACGTAGACGATTTACTCATCTGCAGCAAAACAGAAGAAGAGTGTAGAGAAGACTTGATAACATTGCTTAACGTATTGGCTGCAAAGGGATACAAGGTGGATAAAGGAAAGTTACAATACTGCCTTGCAGACATTGTATATCTTGGCCAGCAAATATCTAAAGATGGAAAAAGAATACTACCAGACAGAGCAGCGGCCATTCGACACATTATTTTACCAAAAACAGTGAAGGACATGCAGAAATTTCTTGGCATATGTAACTATTGCCGAGCATCCTCAATTACGTAGCATACACACGGCCAATGCTACAAGCACTGAAAGAAGCACAAAAGAACAGAGCCCCAATAAAATGGACACAGGAGACAATTGCCCAATTCTCTCGATTAAAAGACCTTATTTCAGACGCCCCAGTCCTTGCAAATCGAGATTATGAAAGGGAATTTTTCCTGTTTTCACACAGCAATGGAACATTGATGACAGCAGTATTGACACAAAAGACATTGCTAGGCCACAAACTATTAGCGTACTATAGTGGAATATTAGACCCAGTAATACAGGGACATTTCGCTTGCAAACAGGCCCTCGCTGCAGCGGCCTTCGCCATTGAGAAAAGTGCCACGATCATAATGGGATGTTCAGTGACGCTATATGCGGAACACTCTATTTGCTATCTTGCAAAGATCAAAATCTACTCTCACAACACAGAGAGGAACAAGTTACTTCTTACCTTGTAACGGTCTTTCGACGGGATGTTCCTCCGACTTATTCCTTATCTTTGATAATACATTTCCAGCTTGCTGGCCTCGGAAATTGTTTCTGTAGAGGGCGCTGCGCGTCGACGTCCGCCGAGTCGATGTCCCTCGACGGCCACCGTATCGGCGCCGACGTCACCATGCCCATAAATAGCCATGCGCTGCGTCCGTTGCTCAGTTCAGTTTTGTAGCATAAGAAAAGTCATACCTGAAATGGTTATTGACCTTGAAGGAGCGTAAACTGCAACCACAAAGGAAGTATCACTACGGGGATGGATGGGAGGGGCGATAAAGAATACGTCGGAGGAACATCCCGTTGAAAGAACGTTACAAGGTAAGAAGTAACTTGTTCTTCGAAGGGATTGTGTCCTCCGACGTATTCTTTATCTATGATAGACTCCCATAGCAGTGGCATGTAATTGGAGGTGGAAGTGAGAATGTTATGTATCCCTTTAGGGATGGACCGAATGCAATACGGCCTTGCCAAATCTGGTCTCTTGACTAGTGGAGGAATCCAGATTGTAAAATTTTGTGAATGTATGTGCGGACAACCATGTGGCAGCCGCACATATGTCTCGGACCGGTACCCCTCTTTGGAGAGCCGAAGAGGCTGCGATACCCCTGGTTGAATGAGCCCTGAGATTTTGGGGTGGCTCTTTCCCTGCCAGTTCGTAACATTCCAGAATGGCCAATATAATCCACCTGGAGATGGTTTGTTTTGTTATGGGTAGTCCCAACTTGTGACCTAAGTATCCTACAAACAGTTGGTCTGCTTGCCTGATCCTAGCCATTCTGCTGATGTAAAAGCTGAGAGCTCGCCTTGGGTCAAGCCTATATAGCCTTTCCTCCTCTTTCCCCGGATGGGGAGGAGGGTAGAACGAAGGTACGGTCATTTTCTGAGTAATATGAAATTCAGAAACCACCTTTGGGAGGAAATTAGGCTTCACCTGTAGGACAACTTTGTCCTTGTGGAAAATTGTATGTGGGGGTTTACAGGAGAGAGCTTGTAGCTCGCTCACCCTCCTAGCAGATGTTAGTGCTACCAATAGGACAGTTTTAAGCGTGAGAAATCTCAGCGAACAAGAGTGAAGTGGTTCTAATGGAGTGCCCATTAGGAAGTTTAAGACTAAATTTAAGTCCCATAAGGGAACCTGGAATGGTTTTGGAGGATAAACATTAGTTAATCCCTTGAGAAATAGCATCACTAGAGGAAGTTTGAAATACGATGGTTCCTCCGCAGTGCGCTTGAAGACAGAAAGCGCTGCGAGATAGCCTTTTACAGTGCCAACTTGAAGGCCTGAGTTTGCCAAGTAGAGTAGAAACGATTGGGTTGATATTCTCTTCCCTACACCAGCTGCAAAATTTGTTCCAACGGCAGCGGTATAAAGACTTTGTTGCTGGCCTTCTGGCCGCAAGCAACACCTCCATGACGTCATCAGGGAGATCCCAATCCTTGTACCTCACCCTTTCAGAAGCCAAGCGTGAAGGTTGAGGGTTCTGGTGTCTGGATAAAGAACCTGACCTCCCTTCTGCGAGAGAAGATTCTCTTTGAGTGGAAGACGGATTGGAGGACAGATGGACATATCTAGAAGGTCCGGGTACCATGTTCTTCTGGCCCAATCCGGGGCAATTAGGATCATGGTTTTCCGGAATCTTCTCAACCTCCTGATCATTTGAGGAATAAAAGGGGCTGGTGGGAACGCGTAAAGGAGTGGAAACTCCCAGTCCACTACGAACGCGTCTCCTAGAGCTCCTCTCGGGGGAAATTCCCTTGAACAGAACAGATCGCACTTCCTGTTGGTGCTTGTGGTGAATAGATCCACCTGAGGGGTTCCCCAAAGGGCAAAGATCTCTTGAAGGACTTCCTGAGCTAGCTAACACTCGTGGGAGTCTGTGCTCTGCCTGCTCAGAGCGTCCGCTGTCAAGTTCTTCTCTCCGGCTAGGTGGACTGCCGATAGAGAGATTCCTTCTTGGATTGCCCAAAACCAGAGCTGCATCGCCTCTCTGCACAGTGGCAGTGATCCTACGCCTCCTCTTGTGTTGAGGTAGTGCATGGCCACCGTGTTGTCCGTCATTATCAGGACATTTCTCCCCTGTACTGATGGCAGGAAAGCTTTCAGCGCTAGTCTGATCGCTCTCAGCTCCAATAGGTTGATGGGTAGTCTGGACTCCGAAGGAGACCAACGACCGCTGATGGTCAAGTCATTGGCATGGGCTCCCCACCCCGTGAGTGAGGCGTCTGTGACTACTGTTATCTCCGGCCATGGTTGCCAAAACAGCTCTCCTTTCAAGATGTTCTCTGGATAGGCCCACCATTGAAGGTCGTGGGCTACCTTGTCCGGAATCCGGAGATCTGTTATTCTCCCTGAGAATTGCAACCACTGACTTCTCAGTGCCCACTGAAGAGATCTCATTCTCAGGCGAGCCTCTGGCAGAACGAAGATGCAGGATGCCATGAGGCCTAGCAACCTCACAAAGTCGAAGGCTGGGAGACGTTGGGCATTTTGAAACTTGGTGACCATCTGTAGAATATCTTGAGCCCTCACCTCTGGTGGCAAGGCTTTTCCCAGGGAAGTGTCCAGGACCGCTTCAATGAACTGGAGTCTCTCTGATGTTATCATCTGTGACTTCTTTAAATTGAGGGAGAAGCCCAGTTTGTGAAGGAAGTGGCAGACATAATCTAGCTGGGCCTGGGCCTGTTTCAAAGATACAGCCCTGGTCAGCCAATCGTCCAGGTAGGGGTAGACGTGGATCCCTTCCATCCTTAGACTCGCCGCCACTACCGACATCAGCCTGGTGAAGACCCTCGGGCGGAGGTCAGCCCAAATGGCAGAACTCGAAATTGATAATGAGAGTCGCCAATAGCGAACCTCAGGTATTTCCTGTGTTTGAGATGGATTGGCACATGGAAATAAGCATCCTGAAGGTCCAGAGATACCAGCCAGTCCTGGAGCTGGAGGGCCTGAAGGATCTGAGAGAGAGTTACCATCTTGAACGTGTCCTTCCTGAGGAACTTGTTCAATTCTCTTAAGTCCAGGATGGGTCTCAGTCCTCCGTCCTTCTTTGGTATGAGAAAGTATGGGGAGTACCAGCCCTTGTTCCTGTCCGCTACAGGTACCGGTTCTATGGCACCTTTCTCTAGCAGGTCTATAATTTCCTGCAAGAGGAGCGGATCTGGAACTTTGAGAGAGCTGTTCCCCGGTGGATGACTCTGAGGGATGTGTAGAAAGGGTAGGCAGTAACCCTGGGCAACTGTCTCCAATGCCCAAGCATCTGACGTTATAGCCTGCCATTCCGTCAGATGGTGAGTTAACCTGCCCCCTACTGGTGTATTGTGTGGAAAGGCCTCAGAGTGGTTTGGGGGCGGCTGATGCAGATGCCAAGGGTAAAGAGGCACCTGCTGCTACTGCGGCCTTAGTACCTTTGACCCGTCCACCTCGTGTGGATCTCCTTTGGCCTCTTTGAGCCGGCTGTCCTCTGCCTTTCCCGAATGCGGAATAATAGCGAAAGGACTTTCCTCTCCCAGAGGTTCCTGAGGGGCGAAAAGGAGTTTGGCGGATAGCAGCTCCTAAAGATGTTGCTGCTGCTTTAGAAGTCTGCAACTTTTCCAGACTGTCATCAGCCTTTTTTACTAATAGTGAAGAGCCGTCAAAGGGCATATTCAAAAGTCTGGCCTGTACATCTGGAGCAAAGCCAGACTTTCGCAACCACGCATGCATGCGGATTGTTGTACTTGCCGCCATGACCCTGCTAATACTGTCCGCGGAATCAATGCCAGTTTGAAGTGATTCGCACATGGCATCTTTGCCATCTTTAATAATGTTATGGAAGGCTTTCATTTCCTCTCCTTCGGGTATGCTGTCAGCCGCTGATGAAGCACACTCCCATAGTGTGTGACTGAACCTGGCGAGCGTACAGGTGGCGTTGATGGACTTCAACGCCATACTACAAGCAGAGAAGACTTTCTTCGCCACAGAATCGTACCTCTTGTCATCTCTATCTTGTTGGACAGTAGGGTAAGAGGTCCTACTGCTAGATGAAGTTGCTGCTTGAACCACCAGGCTCTCTGGAGTCGGGTGTTTTGATAAGTATTCAGGGTCAGCAGCCGCTACCCTATACTTGGCTGACAATCTTTTATTGACCGCAGGGATAACTTCAGGAGTTTCCCAATTAGATGTAATTTTCCTTTGTAAGGCTGCATGGAAGGGGACCACAGGGTCCTCCTGTGGACCTTTGTCGTCTGTTAGGTCATCCTGTTGAATAAAGGGGAAGGCGCAGACTACCCCATAAATTCAATAATTCTTGCCATAAGGGTTCTATAGGGTGTTTCGGCATGTTCCCCTGGGTCTGGCTTAACAAATTCCACTTCTGGGGAAGTGTCCAGCCCACTTGCCTCATGTAGTGACTCCTGCAGGTCCTTCAGCCTTCTTTCCTCAGAGGTGAAATCCTCTGAAATAAGCAGTGTAGTCCTCTGTAACCCAAATGTTTCCTGGTCAGAATCTTCCCCCTCTTCATACATTGAAGATAGTCCAGGGTACTCGGACATCTGAAATGGTGTAAAACCCACCTCTAAGGCAGAAGGAGCCAAACTCGTCATTATTGGGCGAGAAAACGTCAATGTCGTCGACGCCGATGTGACAGGCTTCGAAGGCGCCGAGAACAGCGTTGAAAAACTGGAAGGGGTCTCGAAGAACTCGAGAGGATCGGGATCCTACTCGAGGACATCGACGACGGTCTCGGCGTCGTGCCGGAGGCCCTTGGAATCACTGTTGGCTGTGAAGTAGCCTTGGTCTTCTCTTTCATCGGCGATGGCGTCGAGTCGATCGACCGATGCGTCGAGGAACCCTTCGACAACGGCGTCGATGGCACCGATCCATGCGTCGAAGGAATCTTCGACGACGGCGTCGAAGATGGTGCCTTCTTACCCGATGGCTCGTGGCACTCTCGGGTGGAATGTTTCGCCGGGTGCTGCACCCTCAGCTGTCTTCGAGGGGGTCGAGGCCGCGTTCTCGAAGACGCTTAACATTTTCTTTCTGAATTCCTCCCACTCAGCTTGAGAGCTGTGTTTTGTGGGACAGGAGACCCTTTCTGGGGACACAGAAGACGACGAGGAAGGGGTTCTTCGACGTCTCTTTTTTGAGTGTCTTAATCTCGACGAATGGTGGGAGCTACTTCGAGATCTAGAATGGGAATGTTTTCGACGGCAAGGAGACGAATGCCTAGACTCAGCCGAAGAAACCTTCGAGGAGGTTTTGACCGACTTACCTCTCTCGAGCTTCCCCTTGCGCTCCTTCAAGGCTTTCGCCGTCATGGACATGCAGTCCTCACACTCCGAACAATGGTGCTCGGTTCCCAAGCACCACAAGCAGATCCTGTGTGGATCCGTTATCGACATTTTTTTACCGCAGTCTCGACATTTCTTGAAGCTGGATCGCGGCGTCGTCGGTTCCGATGAAGATGCCATCGAGAACGAGTAGGTATTATTCGAGTAGATATAGAGTTATCCTGACTGAACTGAGCAACGATGTTCCGAGGCCCCACGAAGAGTGGAAAAACGGAACTGAGCAACGGACGCAGCGCGTGGCTATTTATGGGCATGGTGACGTCGGCGCCTATACGGTGGCCGTCGAGGGACATCGACTCGGCGGATGTCGACGCGCAGCGCCCTCTACAGAAAAAATTTCCGAGGCCAGCAAGCTGGAAACGTATTATCAAAGATAAGGAATACGTCAAAGGACACAATCCCTTCGAACATCTGCTTATGGAATAATAATATCAAGTCCAAATGTACATGTGGTCAGATGCAAGACAGTAAACCCAGCCACATTCATTACGGAACCATGCACAACTGAGGATTTACAGGAACACGATTGTAGCACATAAGAGGGAGAGGGCGATGACATTCCCAAAGCAAGAGAAAATGCCCTTACAGAAGGAGAAATTTATTTCATAGACTGGTCAGCATCCATAAACTTAGAGACAGGAGAAAAACATGTGGGGATGGCAGTAGTGCACATGGAAGAAGACACATACGAAGTGATTGTTCAAAAGCGCCTCCCCTTTGCTAAATGAACTAATAGAAGCTCTAGCAGCGCAATTGGTAGTAGCGGTGGTTAAATGCCAAGCCCATACCAATAACACAGACGCCGTCTCATTGGGGAACGCGGCAGCCGACGCAGCAGCGAAGGAAGCCTTGTACTTCAATAAGACACCAACATCAGAGTACATTGTAAAAACAACCACAGCAGAACAACCAGCAGAAGCCTACATTAACACCCCCATAGCACAATTGATAGAACTCCAGAGAAGGGCCCCACCAGAAGAGCAGGAGTTGTGGGGAAAACGAGGATGTAAACAATCAGCCACAGATCTCATTTGGAGACAGGAAACGACAGGCAAGGTAGTGATGCCTGTAGAATTATTAGAAGTAGCATTCCAACAACTACATTTCCCAGCTCACGTTGCAAAACACCACATTTCCTCAGATATTCAAGAGGATTGGTTTGTTCCTAATCTGCATGAATACTTGTCTAAACTTGTGATTGAATGTACTACATGCCAAACTTACAATTCAGGAATGACATTACGAACTCTGCGTGGCACTTTGCCACGTCCTACAGGTCCATTTAGAGAACTACATATCGACTATGCCGATATGGGAGAAAGAGGTAATGGAGCAAGATACTTGATTGTGGTGGTATGCCCTTTTTCACGGTGGGTAGAAGCGGGCCCGTCCCCATCCTGATGCAAAATGTGCTGCCAAGTTCCTTGTGCGAGAAGTATTCTCGCAGTGGGGGCTCTGTGACGTGATCCGTTCAGACAACGGCACGCACTTTGTGAATGACCTCTTCAAGGAAGTAACCTCCCTTCTGGGGGTGAAACATAAACTATGTTCGATTTATCATCCAATGGCCAATGAAGTTGTGGAGAGGATCAACGGGCTGCTCAAAAGCAATTTATCGAAATTATGCAGCACGTTGAAAAAAAATTGGGTATATTGTCTGCCCCTAGCACTGTTCCAACTCAGAAATCAACCATGCAAGGATCACCATTTAAGCCCGCACGAAATCGTGATGGGAGAAGAATGCACACGCCGCTCTCTCCTGTTAGGAGGGCGTCTGATGCGCAGAGGGCTGCCACAGCGCTGGGAGAAGAGTTTAAGGAATACCTAGCACAGCTAACGCGCGCAGTACGCAGCATAGCAAAACAAATTGTTCCACCATTTACTGAAGATGTAGCAACAAACACCTCCATGCCGACAGCAGATAGCCCGGAGGGGCCATTAATGCCAGGGGAACATATTTATGTCAGACGTTTTGTAAGAAGGTGGAATTCACCAAGATTTCATGGTCCATACACAGTGGTGTACAGCACCCCAACTGCAGTTAAAGTAAAGGGGTTGAAATACTGGGTGCACCTCTCAGATGTGAGAAGGGCGCACAGTGTTGCACTTCCCCAAAATGAAACCGACGGTGTGGATGCCATAGCTAACACAGTCCGACATGATAAAAACTGCAACTTAGACAGGGAAAGTATGGTGGAAAAGCAAAAGGTTTACATATTTTGTGTCTCTCTCTCTCTTTCTTTTCTTCTCATATAAATTGTGTTGTCTTTTCTATTTTTCTTCATTATTTTTATGATAAAATGAAAAGAAATTGTTAAATGCCTAACTGAGTAAAGAAATGAAAAAGAATGAACAAGTGCAAATATGTTTCTTTTCATGATGACTTAACGAATGTCTCGCCCATATAGGTTCAACATGAGCCAATGCGACGAAACGGCTGAGCAGGCTGAAATGTTAGATAGAAATAGGGATGCCACTAGGGCCAGTAGATTAAGTAATTTGGAATGCATTATCAAATAAATATGCTGCCATATTATTTGCAATAATGATGTTTTATTTTATTTGGTATAATGTTGTTTTATTTGTGGCAAATGAAATGAACAAAGGGGGGAGCGGAACTGATATGACAAAACCAGGGTCTAAACTAATATGGACTGGAGTAACAACTATTTTGAAGGACACTTATAACATTGAATCGAATAGTATAAATACAACGTCACCCTTTGAACAATTGCATGTAAACAAAACTGCTATTCCATTGTTGAGTAATACTCTGGCCAAGGAACTAGAGCTTGGATGGAATGTAAATGACGAGTACTCTTGGTTGACCAACTCCAGAAATACAAGCATACACACACACACTGCACCAGAAACCACCACTGAACACACACGTCACCATGAACAACATAGATGATGCATGGTCCAGAATATTCCCACTGCAATATCAACGAGTTGGTACTCAATAAAAAAACAAAAGGAGGAGAAAAAGGGGGGTGGGAAAAAACAGATACGATATTTATCATAATCTGAGGTTAGATGAAAGAGGACCCCCGACACCCTGACCAATCAAATAAATGGTATTCAGACATGAGCGCCGCAGCAAAGCAAGTAATGAAAGTTGCTACGTGTGCTCACTTATTCCTCATGCAACCGGAACCCCAAAAATGTTAATCCCACAGGACGTACCCTTGTCTGAGGCCCAATATTTGATTCATCTGATGCTGTGTAGAATAAAAAAGACATTTCAAGCACACACAGTCACTATGGAAAAATTGGAAAATGAACAAACTTGCACCAGCAGACGACAAGAAGTAATCTGCCTCCAAGAGCCATTTTTCATCATAAAAGGAACAAGGTATGCAGACAAGTGGCATGATGAAACGATTAAATGCAAAGCTGAGGGGCTTCGAGGACTGCTAGACGAAACATACGAGTGGGCAAAAGAAACGTGCATCCCCATCTGGTCACAGCATATCACCAAGCTGACATGGGTCACACCCCTGGAGAGGCCCATAAAGATTCAAAGAGAAATACTGCATGAACTTTGCTTCCATGGAGAAGGGAAGGTGAATATGGGAACCGTGCAGCAGTGCAATAAGACTATAATAATACCAGATATGAAAAAAGGCACTGCCGTATTAATGGACATAGACTGGATCTGTGGCAAACGAGCTTACCTGCATCTCCCAGCATCCTGGAGGGGCACTTGTGCCCTAGCCACACTTCACTCAGCATTAATGGTGATACCAGAGAGCCACGTTCAGTTTACAGCAAGGCCTTCGGCTGACGAATCGACAGCAGGCCAATCGGCTGACACATCGGCAGCAGGGCAATCGGCTGAACCATCGACAGCGCCCAATGAGACGATCACGGAGCCCCCAGCATACGAACTATTGTCAGAAGAAACCTTGAAAACCAAGTTGTCACGCAGCAAAAGATCCAATTATATTTCGTCCAAATCGTCAGAACTCCTTGCTGAAATCCTGCAGCAGTACAGGCTTTTCTCATCTGCAGAGACATTTTTTGCATCATTTCTAGCACGAGGCGTTCAAGCAAGGACAAACGCGAAATGGCTGCAGATAACACGCTGGGAGCTCATCCAGCTGGCCAACGACACTGAAGAAGGATTCAACATCATAAAAATAGAGCTCCGTGCACTGCGCCTGATGACGATGCAAAACAGATATGTCTTAGATTTTATCACGGCGATGGACGGTGGTGAATGCAAAAAAATTGGGGGGGGGAGGGGGTGTGTTGCACGTTCGTACCAACTTCAGATGCTGATAACGGGACACTGTCACATGTGATAACAGCAGTACATAATTTAGGAGAAAGAATGAGAGCAGAAGGTAGAGCAGATAACGACACGTGGTTCGAAAATCTGTTCAGCTGGATACCATCATGGGTGAACATAGCAGCGAAGATACTCATTCCCATCATAGTCTTTCTTCTCCTAATATTCTGTGTGTGCCAATTGGGACTAAGATGCTGTGAAAATAATATGCCTAATTCAGCAATGATGATGGTAACAGTGGGCCGACAGACAACGGTGGCTACCATGATAGATGCCCAAGTACAAACTGGAGAATACACCACACCGCAGTATAGAATGACTGCCATCTATAGGCAGTATGGGGACGTGGTCGATCATCTACATTACACTACCATTAAAGAACCAAAGAACTTGCTGTGGTATAATGAGGTTTGGATAGATTTAGATGGGGATGGTGGGATATACTTAATGGTCACCCCAGAAGAATATGCAAGAAGAGGTAACAGCTTAAGAAGTGTGTGCAAAGCATGGATGCCAATAAAGGGTACACCTGCTTGGGATGAGGCTGAAGCTGAGCGCTACCGAAGGGAGAACGGAAAGAATGAGATAAGTAGTTTGTTACTTTAGATGTAACAAAAGGGGGGGAATGTATGGGAGCGAGGGTTACCCAGGCCCCCTCGCGTCGTACTCTCCGCAGTACAGAGCTTGGACCATGTGCCTCCGGTAGTGGGATTGCTCCTCGCCCTTATGTAAAGTTAACCACCGTTGACCGCTACATAGATGGGACTACTGAGCAGGACACAGGGCATCCATCTTTTGTGCCCCCTTTCGACTCCATCTTGGGTAAACAGGCCTCACTGCGATAGTACAGCAATGCTCAGCTCCCCTTCCACCGCAGCAGCCAAGGACAGAGACACACACACACACACACAAGGCGCGCAGGCAGGCGCTGGCCCCCACACTTGCACTCCACCTGCGAAGGAAAGCTCTGCGCTTCCATTCTCACACAGAAGTCGGAGAAAGTTGCAACAACCAATATGATACAGTTTTCTTCCTCCGAGATCACTGCTCGCCTGAGAACCAACATGTGAACCAGAATAAGCACTTTCTGCTCGATTCGTCCTCATAAACGTGCAAGCCACCCACCCCCATTAGAACAATTTATTGCCATCCTGACCCTGCGCTCCCAGTAAGGTATTTCTTTCAAGTACCAGACCCCCGCCTGTGCTGCAAAACCCACCCAACACACTCACTACTAACCTTAAGCAATAATGACTACAATATATGTTTTTACTAATAGGTCTGAAACTTAGGAGAGATGTGAAACATAGCTTGATTCTTTTACATGCACAATAAGGTCAAGGCCCTTAATTACAAGCCACAAATGACCCAATTGTACTGACAATAATCATTGTGTGTGACTTATGTAGAAATGTGAAAAGTAGCATAAAATGTTTTAGATAATTTGTTATTTAATGTGTAACATATTAGCTTAGGTAGTGACCACAGTGACTGGACCCTGACCTGGGTCGGAGGACGGACCTTGACCTGTGTGGAGCACAAGATGTTTGACGTCCGTCATCTCGTCAGCCACTCAGCCAAAAAGGAGGAAGAGATGCCACCCACACCTACAGCACCATATCGCCTGGCCAATCGGGTCCATTTAGCATTTTTTGTTAGAGTTACTTTAATTGATATAAATATAAGTGTGATGTAAATGAGGAGGTAGGGGGTTATTGGGTTATTTCCTAGCTGGAAAAATAAACCATCCTTTGAACTCTTGCAGCTGGGTCTCAGTGCCTCCTTCCCCAACAAGGGGTTGTGTCGGTATTTTATTTTCTCTCACACGTAGTAAGCCGGGGAAAGGCACCTACATTTTGCACCAACATTTTACACTCATTTTCCATCTAACGGTGAGCCTTACAGTAACCCTTCAGCCCTAAGTCTTTCAATGGAAAAATAAAGCTGAATCATTATTTTAATGGAAGAGGACAACCTTCATTACAGCCTTCAAAAACCGAACTAAGGATTGTGTAAAATGCATAATTCAGCTGCTCGTCCAACCCCTAAACACATCACGCACATCCAACTTTGCAACAGCCCCTTTCCCCTCTACAATTTCTCAAACCCCAGATTTGCCCAATGACAGGTGTTTCTTCTCATCTCTTCAGTGGCTGTGTAACATCAAACAGCTACTACAGTGGACTGGTGTTCTGATCCATTCAGCCCAAAAAAGATGAGTGAAAATTTAACTTAAGACTTAGTGAAGGGAAGAAGAGTATTTCTTTAAAGGAAAGTGGAGGGATTCTGAAAAGGACGTGGCTGACGGTCTTTGCCCTGAAAAATAGTTAGTCATAGTTTTATGTGAAAATTGTGGCCAACGAAAAGGCATTTCAAGATGGAGGATCAGGTCAACAATACTCACGTTTGTCTCTCCAGAGTGTAAATATTAATAACTATTTATAAAAGGTGAGACATGAAAGTGTTGGAGAAGAGGTTGTGGGGTGTTCAACATCCATGGGACAGAGGCAAGTTACTAAGCTTTTCAAAATAAAACAGAAAATTATACCTGATCTGCCTCAAGATCATTTGCGTGCAAAATAATATAACTGCAGATGTGAATATTCTGGTGTGTAATTTAGTCTGCTATAGTACAGCTATTAATGCCCGTTTCACTCTAGCAATTAGGACCGTTCGGTGCAAGATGAGGGTGGCAAAGTGTTACCCCCAGGGAAGGATCTTGCAACTTGGGATAGTCACATTGCAGTAGCTGTGTTAATCAACGTTGACAGAAACCAACTACTAAGATCCAAAGTGAGGGACTTTTAATTTTAGAGATACAACTTTCTAAAGGAATAATGAAGAAATCCAAACAAGAGTGTGTGCACTTCTAGACATCTGCTAATTGTAAAATAAATCAGAAAGGTTACAGAAAGCCATAATGTTACATTTTTCCCCCCATTCTGTGTAGTGTCATACTTACCACTCTACTTTTGGGAGCCAAAAAATAAATCACACCAGCAGACAAGAGTTTAGAAAACAAAAGTTTATATAAAATAACTCGGAACTAAAAACCATCAGAACAAAACAAAAAAAGTAAACAATGATAAAACCGTGAGATTGAATGCAAGTCAGTGCCATAAGACCAGAAATAAAAACCGGACATTGTACAATAAAACCCCTGAAACATTAACTGATCCTGATTCGCTTCGATGAGCAGACACAGGGCTGCCACCAATTGCAAGTTAACTTATTTATGACCTCCCCGACCCCCGCCCCCATTCTGTGTTCTGCTTTCCTAACCATTCATTCCAAAGAGAACCCCCAATGTAAGCCACAGAAAAAGGAAAAGCTAGCAAACCCACAGTAAAAATTTGACCGAGTTTTCTTTGGTCCAGTTTGGTGCTTCAGTCCTCCCTCCATTGTTTTCATTGAGTTTAATTAATAATTAGGTTTTCAACAACCCTGTTAAGATCCGAAAAAGCTGCAGGAAGCTTTAGTTGGTCTTTCACCTGAGTTTTTTTCTCTTAAAAAAAATAAATGCGATAGGCAAAGGAAAAGAAGAAAAGGACCCACCTCCCCCACCATAATCCCTGCCCTCTCGACCAGGCTCTACAGAAGCCCTTGCAAGTCTGCCCAAAATCTGTTTATGGAATTACTAGTTAATAGGGCGCCCGCCTTCATGTTCTTTACCACAAATGCAAACTAGATATTACTGCCCCACTCAGCGGGGTCACTGGAGAAAAAACATTCAACTGCCTTACACCCTCTTCCACTTTCCCCATGGAACAGACTCTGTGCAATTCAGTTAGGTGCCTCCCTAACATGATTTCTATGCAGAATGGAATGGAATTGTATTCAGTGCCTCCTGGAGTGGAAGCGAGGTGAAGCCCCTGGAAAGAACTGGATGCATGCCACCTCTAAGAATTGTCAGTCCCTGGATTGGAAAAACCCTGAACTGGTCTTTTGTGCCCACTTAAAGCAAGGAAGTCTATGCCAAGAAGAAACTGAACAGGCTTGCAATCCCCATCTGATCAGAACTCCTGTGCCCCCCTGGAATGTACTCTTGGTGAAACCCCAGTGAGAAATTTGAATCATTTTTAAGTGTTTCCTGGAGTGGACTCCTTGGAGAACCAGACCGGAATTCACTGTCTCCTGGAATGGATCAAGTAAAGCCATATGTAAAAACAGCATGCTCTAAATATTGGCCATCGGCATGCGAAAACAATAGACAAACATGGCAAGGAGTTTGTCGGAATATTGAGCTGTTTCTCCTCTAAACCACCAACAGTTTAATTGAGAGAGAAAGTGCCATGTTAATCACCAACCCTGCTACATCACTCAGTCTTGTAACGCGTCTATACACAAGCCCTCTAAAAACGAAAGATCTATGGATCATTTCCAGCACACAACTGTCAATAGAGAATCGAAGTCAATGCTCCGTTTTCCACTTTCTACACTCCAATGCCACCACAATCGAGCCCATGATGTGCAACAGTGTAACTCAAGTGTAATGTCATCCCACGGTTCATCCCTGATGTGCTCAGCTTGTCCGTCATTCACTTCCGTTAAGTGCTCAATTGCCTGGGTGATATGAACAGCTGAAGGGTTGAAGTGCAAAATTCTTTACAGCCCTCCACTATTTTGCGTACTACATTTACATTTCAAATTCTCACAACAGCTCAAGAGAGCTCACCCCCTCCGTGACCAGCTGCCTTGTCAGCAAGTGCAATGGTTTTAAAAATACTTTGCATTCACCCTTCTGCCACAAAACCCTATTGGTCCAAACACTTTGCAATTAGTTCTGAAAGGGGAGTATTAGGGATAGTGGCCAAGGGCTTCCCTTTTCACCTAGCTCTGGCCACAGACGAGGGGTGTTTTAGGAGTGAGGCCACATTGCCTGGTAACACTGAGTAATAACAGAAAAGCAAGTATCTCACCAAAATGTTTTCACATTCTCTTAAAAGACTTAATTTCCCTTCAACTGTTCGAAATCAACCAAAATCATAGTGAGTTAGCTGTATTGTTGGCTCGTTGGTGGCATCCACTTTAATAAGGATGCTCAATTGTTAAACTGGAGCACTGCCAATTCAGTCCATCATCAATTCTTGGTTCGAAGCCCAATAGCAAATAGTTCTGATTCATAACCTCTGTAGAAATCAGGAGAACCAGTTTTTTATGCAAAGCTTCACACTTTGGAAGAATGAGGTGTCACTTCAGAGGGCAACAAATAATCTAACAAACGTTCCAGCTACCTGCCAGTTCCTGACCCGTCAAACCCAGTATTCAGAAAAAGGAAAGCCTCTACAGTGCAAAGAAAGGAAATTCCACAAACAGGCTCAGAGTCCTTGTTGGATTGTCTGTAATACTACTACATTCCGCTTCCTGTGGTCCTCATTACTGGAGCAGCTAAGACTGCATGCCCCAGCAACAAACAGTCCAGGTGAAAAACCTAGGACTTAGATGAATTGGGGGACAAAACAAACCTGAAGACTTGCAGTGACTTTGGTAAATTCTAAATACTTTGGTCCCAGTGTTGTCGTAGCTGAATGGGATGGCACACATCTTTGCTACTGATAGCAAAAGGTGTCATTATAACATGATGCAGAGTTTGAATGGAAGCTACAGTCCCTGAAGAATCTCATCAGGTTTTCTTTTAAATAGGTGGTTGCCTTCTTGATTTCCATTCATGCTATGAAAGGTGCTTTACCAAAACCCCCGATAGTTAGTGAGCACAGGAGTAACAAATGCAGTTTGAGGTATGGTAAACTTGGTGGGGGAACCTGTGAAGGTTTGCAATGCACATAGAGACCATTCCGAGTACAGACTAAGACCTGCCCAGTTTAATAATAGAATACAAATAACCCTCGAACTGAGAAGAGAGGAACGAGCTCCAACCACAAAAGACTGAGAACCCCACTGCAACAAAATGCAAACTTTTACTGTGGATTTTTAAATCTATTTCTGTGGCTTACAACATACACACTTCACATGCAATACTCTAAACATCTACCACATACATCCTCAAAAAAACAGGGAGGAGGAAGTACAACGGTACCTGTTCTGTTCATCTGTGTCATGAAAAAGATGGATAATCTATGTGCCTCACATCAGTGCTTTAGCACCTTCCCTGTTTTCCCAGGTAATGTTTGAAACAAGGTCTTGACTTCTCGCCCCTTTATAACACGCTAAATCTGCTAAGGTTGCATTCAAATAGCATTCAAGTATATGAAGGTGACGTGCTGGGGCCGGGGCATAAGTTACCACGCAGCTACAACGTAGGGCATGGGGAAATAATTGTGAGGCAACCACATTGGCAAAAATCATTTTTTGGCATGGACCAGATCCCTATAGGGAGGGGAATGGGAAGCAAGGGGATCCCCATCACCACCAGATTGCCATCACATACAAGATATTGCACATTCATGGTCGTGTTTATATGAGCGGAGAAGGGGCAAAAATCAACTTGGCACCTCAAACCTTTCCCAATCAGGTGACAGTCAAGCACCCTACACTATTTCCTCAATGACCTGTCTCTAAAGTAGGGATTGATAACCTAGCGTTCAAGGCCGCCCAATACACCTCATGTAGGAATAGACAATTATTCAGTGCTGCCCACCCACTACTTGAGGAATCTATAAGTTTGACAACATTTTATAGCAAGGCAATAGAATATATTTTGGAAAAGAAAGTTGGGGGGGGGTTGTGAATTGGTGGGGGTGGATCACAGCCCATGTCCCTGCACCCTCTGATCATCCTACCTCAAATCATTAGGGAAGAAAGGGAACTGTTTGGCAATTTGTTTGTTTTGCACAAGGCTTCTGTCTGTCAGAAAGATTCAAAAGCATCAACCCAGGATAGGAAGTGCAGTTCGGGAGCGTATCCGGGAAAGAAGATGCACGAACCTGGAAATTCACAAGCCCAGGCGTGAAAAACATGAGGCAACATCTGCCCGAGAATGCCAATTCTGGATGCCCATTAATTTTGTGGATTGGTCCGGCTCCAGTGGTCAAATCGTTCTCCTGTCCCACAGGGGTGAAAACATGAGGACAGGCAATGAGGAACTAGGCTTGCCTATGGGGTAAACATTCTTTTTCCCACAAACTCCCAAATTATAGATTACAAACCAGATCATGTATGTATGGGGGGAAAAGCATGTGCAGTCTATAGCAACCCTTTACTCTGCACTCATCTCCTGAACATCACTCCATTTCCATTGGTGAACTCAATCACTTGTCCCAATGTTAAAATGGACCACCTCCCCAGCCCTCTGTTTGCACCACACCCAATGTCCATAGCCCCTACCCCTGAGATCCTACTTTTTGTGTTGTTGCAGAAGCAGGCACAGCCCTCTCGCTGCAGGCCCAGAAAGCAGTCAATCCTAATGCCAGAAGAAGAGGGCGCAAAAAGCAGAACCCAGTTCAGTTCTATCCCATTTCCCGCTTAACCACATTCCCTCCCCCCTCCCATAACCAAAACATCCCCCCCATACACCAGACCCAATACAGTAGTGACTTCCCCATAGCTGCCATTTTGGTTTCAGAAACGTCAACCATTAAGATGAGCGGATAATGTACCAGCGTATTACACAAAGAGGGGCAGCTTGGTGAAAAGCAACTCACTGCTTCCCCACAGTACAGTCCCAGACCAGAGGTTTACATTGTTCCATTCCTGCCACAGAGCAGTGTCCACTTTATGCTTTTCCACAGTTGTACGCACTCATTCACTTACTAAATGAAGATTCTTGCCCCATTGGGGAAATTCTCAGAAAGTAAACACTTCTTCCAGTGGTCTGTAATGCCAGGTTCCACTCCCCCACATGCCCCCCAAGTGTTTAAAGACTGTTCATTGGCAGGGACAAAAAACTCACCACCACTTTATTTGGTGGAATTCTCAGAGGGTATATAAATACAAATCTGCAATTCCAAACAAACAGGAAATGGCAGCAATCATCATCTCTTCCGTGCTCCCTCTCCCTACTTTTGTACATCACACTCCTAGGGTCCATCTAGGCTCTTCCAGTTTCACACGAAACCTTGAGCATGCTCAGATGTCTTCTCCATTCCTACACACTAGGATCGCTCCGTTTTCCAACACACTTCCAGATATGTTGTCAGGCTACAAGTACACAGACTACTCATAAGGCTATCACCCACAGGCTCCATTCTCCCCCGTCCCCAAATCCTGAGGCTTTTTTTCTATGGCCACAATCATTTCTGGATCTTCTCCCCTACCCTTATTGCAAGGGGCACTCCCCAGGTTCCCGATTACCATTTCTGCTTCTTAGCCAACAAACTACAAAAACAGACAACAGGGCGACGGATGCTCACAACACCAAGTGTCATGTCAAGCTCACCACAAGTGTAGCCTATTTTCCCGTCACAGTGCATGCGTGCCAATATGACTATCAATCCAAATCCAAAATAGTGAGATGACCAAACGGGAGAGAAAAACTAATTTTAGATATTCAGTCACAGTTCTATTAACCCAGGAAAAGGCCCTCTGAAGACGCACCATGTCAGTGAGTTTGCTGCGATTTAAAATCATATTATCCTCATTTGGTAACACAGATGTGCTGCAGCATTCATCTTGTCAGATGGTGCATTGCTGGTAATTGCAGAAGCAACATTCAAGCAAAGAAGAAATGTTAAGTATGATTCAGCATCCCAAAAAGAGGATTTTTTCCAAATATGTAAACGAAAAACATTTGCGGCGGGGTGTTGAAGAGGAAGTCCTTGTAGGTGTATAGCTAACAAAATGCGAAGTGTGCATGATCCCATAATTTGTTCCTTTACCGCCGACGGCTTCAGACGGCATTGCTAGGAAATGTTACTTCATACAAATTGAACATCGATTTTGCAAGTGCTTTTTTGAGCTTCCAAGACAAATAAAACATTTCTTAATAAGAAATGTATGTCTTGGAAGTCTTTGGCCTTAAGGCAAATAAACAGGAACAAAATACTAATAGGCAGGAAAACAAGGGTTTTGGCACAGCTCACTGCGTGCATTTAAAACTCGAAGTATGTGAAGTAGAAAGTTCAAGGTTTCTTCCATACTAAAATATTTCTCTGTACTGGGCGGCAAATGGAGATTTTTGCACAGAATCCAGTCTGCAGTGCGCACTTCCCAGTGCATCGTTTTACGAGGTAGAGTTGAGACGCCTTAAAAACTACACTGACCGAACATGGACTTTTAAATAGTTGTCTGCGAACTTACTTCTGCTAACTTTACAAAAATTACACGTTCCATTAATTGAATTTACAATACTAAAAAAGAAGCTGAAATTCTGCACCATATTTCTATTATTTGAAAACAAACACTGGAACCGTCAATGTTTTGTGGGGCTAGGAATGCTTTTGGCGGTGCGTGGGACATACTTCAGTTATGGTGTTCTACATGCAGAACACTCACTCACACATTCATACTTTTAGATCACACATCAACCTTGTCACATGATGAAAACTAGGGGTGTGAACAGGGAGATTTGTTTAATTTTGAGCAAAAAGCACACAACCGGAAACGTGCCATTTGCCAGTTTAAGTGCCGTTTGGTGTACAATCATTAAATGCATGGGTACATCCTGAGGCAACTCGTGTTCCAAAAGGAGCTAGTGAGTGAGTCATAGCCTGAAGGTCAGGTCTGCTTATGCTCAGGAGTGCGCCCAGATTTCTTGGCTACAAGCGGTGACTGAAATCTCCAACTCATCAACAGTCGGCTGGAAAAGGCATTGGATTTCGAGGTGACAAATGGAAAAGATGGCGGACCACCACTAAAGGTTAGGGAATGTGAACAGCAAACTAGATACACTAAACCAAACATGACCTGTGCTTCATGTCAAACTTCTACTTTATAACCAGGATCAATTCCAAAAATGTTTAATATGCAGTGCCACTTCATGAAATAAATGCTGTGGTGGTCTTCATGGACTGACCCTTTAGACAATGTTTGCTCTGGAAACGTTGCATGCAGTGTGAGTTTAGACTGTTACATTTCTTTAAGGAATGGAGTGCTATATGCTAATTAACATGGGAAATTCGCACTGCTTCATTACACCTACCTATAGCTTTTTACTTCACAAAAAATGGACAAGTGGAATTCTTAGAGATCAAGGCATTCCGAAAATGCCAGAAGCACTAGCAGCGCTGTAGAGAGTACTGCATGCATGTCCCTGAAAAGCTTCAAGGAGAGCTTCACACTCGGAGCAGTGTCGAGACTGGCAACCCAGGAAGTTGTAGGAGAGCTGCAGCAAGACAGCTTTAGGACAACCTCGTAAAGGTGGGATGCGGCCATAGAGCGGTGGTCACACAACTACAATGTCCTTGCCTGGTTCCCATTATCATGCTTGCGGCGCCCCTTTAGTCTCAAGTAAAGCAACAACCCCTCGCAACCCCCAAACGGTCTGGCTTCCAGGTTGTCTGCCAATCATCCCACAAGGACTTCTAGGTCACTGGTCTGTGGTAGTTGTGACTTCATATGTCAGCTATCTGCCATATGAGTGGATATCAAGTTGATGCAAATAGGCTCAAATCTCTCTGATCTGTGGCTCCCACTCAATGAGAGCTGCTTAATGAGCACAAGGATCACAGAAATGGAACACCAAATGTGAGCCAGAAATGCCACTTGTACCAAAATATACCACACTCAGCTGGCCACTACATATTCCACCCGAACTCTAGGCTTGGAACGACTCCTGTACATTTGTGTCAGGAGTAAATGCAGCATTATCTCAATGTAAAGTATTTTAATGACCTGAATCGTCATAAAAAATTTGAACCTGAAAAGGCATGCCGGGCATACAAGCCTATGTCAAAATTGAAACCAATAACCGGTTCAGCAGAGGATGTAGCGACGACATGGATGTACAAGTAATTGATACCCTTATCTTAAACATGGGCCTTTAAGTTGCGTAACACTTCTTGAAACTTTTCAAAAACAGACAAGTAATATCTCTGCTAGGACGTAGAAAGCTATCCTACTGTTGTGGGATAATATATGAGGCTGGCCATCTCACCAACAAAGACTCAAAAGCTTTGGGATTTTACAGACTCGCTGCATTAGTCCAACATGCACACAATGTGGTTGGATCCTACCATCAGAGAAACACTTAAACCGGGATGCCAATCCTTTTTGCCTATGCCACACAGACGTCTGACCTTAAACCCTGTGGGTACAAAACCGAAGCAGCAAAGAGAAATTAACCTATATTAGAGAATGTTACTTAGGACTAAATGTCACAAATGAATCCATAACGGCCCTCTCTTGCAACTCCACCCATATCCATACACACAACTGGTTTGAAAAGCATAAAGTTAGTGGAACACTGTCAGATAGGAATGGAGGTCAGGCTGACCTAGACAAAGCCACCGCATTTGCAAGGAGACTAGAAGACCACGAAAAAAGTAACCAGACTAGCAAAACCCCATCAGTCTTTACGGTTGTCTTGCACGTTGTTGTGGCACATATGAAGATACTTCTGGCGCTCAAGCAGATAGTGGATCCAACGCCAGCCCTATCTGGGATGGAGGTGTGCCACTCCACCGAATCTTTTCACCAGAACTCTGATAAAACAAAATAAAAAGTCTCGCAGGCGAGTGGCTGAAGGAGGCAGACAGCCGATGCGGCTTTTAAACTGGCCCTCCAATCCCACCATCTTAGAGGAAATGCCGCCCCTCGACTACCACCAAAGAAGAGCATTCCTTTGCCCCTTTCACCATCTCAAGAACTTGAAAACTCTCTGCGTACACCAAAGGGCGAAGGGCAGCATGGTTTGTGGGGATGGTCACCCCAGCTTGCGGCTTCCAACTGGAAGAGGGTGCATCGCTCGTATCCTCATCCCTGTCCAGCCCCACTGGATACCTCTTTCCAAGGCTTTTTTAACCAATTGTCTCTTGCTGTGCTGGTTAGCTGTCCTTCAGCAAGAGCTTCTCCTCCAGGCATTTGAAGGAAGGTCCAGAGCCAGAAGCTACCGTTGTTGACTCATCTGCAAACCGCTGGCAAGCCTCTGGCGAGATCTGACGGCAAGCACGGAGGTCGAGGCGAGTGAGGCGGGCACATCGCTTTAAGAGCTGCAGGCATTGATCAGTCAGGCGGTTACATCCTGTATGAGGGAAGAGAGACAATGTCAGCTAACACTAGGCTATGCAACAAGGGGAACATCACTTATCTATATATGATGAAGACCCTTCATTGCTACAAACGGATGACTGACTTGTTTGAATTTAAGCTCTTCACGCAAGGCTACAACACTTATTTTCCTCCAACCAGGTCAATTTGTAGCATATAGGCATAGTACAGTTTGGTTGCTAGGGCTGGAACTATGAAGCTGCAGGTGAAGAGATTAGGGAATGCATGCATGACCCACCTAAGAGCTCTCGCCACACCATGTGTGTGCCCCACCATCAATCCATTCACAACATTACAAGTCACAGCGTGGGATGATGACAAAGAAGCAAACATCAGAATGGAGACTACAACACCGAAAATGAATTTGAATGCTGCTTTGCCAAGGGGGAGAGCTTGAAACAAATCTGGGCGAGTGGCCAAAATGGTCAGAGATTACAGAGTTTAAAGAAATAGGTGTAAAAATAAAACCTGAAGCTGCCTTACTTCTGGTGGAACGAATATGGGCAAAATGCAATGGCCAAAGGAGTCCACTTCACAGCCGACTGATTTCCCTCTGTGGAATCTATGACTGTTAAAACTGATCCGTCCTGATTCTACTCCATCAGTTTCCTGGACCAGATATTTCTTTTGTTTGCTTATACTCTTTGATCATCTGAAAACGTGGCTCATTTCACTCTGCCTTTTTTCTATAGGCCAGTCTTTTTCTCACTTATTTTCACTCTGGACTCAGCTCCGGGAAGCCACATATGGTGTTGGTGTGCTTGGTAAATGACATACAACACAATATTTTATTTGGGCCCTGTGTTCAAGGTGTGGAGTTAACTTATTAAACCTAGGCAAGCCAGCAAACTAGCCCATTGACTCTATTCTAGCCTATGGTAAGAATATTCACATTACTTACCAATCCAATAACAAAGTTACTTGTCAGTACCTGTGCCTGTGATTGAACTCTGTTCTGGGCTAGGAATTGACTTCTAAAGACATCTACTGTTTCGTATTGAATGGTTGGGTGCTATCCACTTTGGGCATGTAATTGTTTATATTTATATACTTGGTCACCCAATAGATCTTAAACTCAATGCACATTATACTGGTTTGATATATACTCATACTTTTCAGTATAAGTGTGCAGACAATCTTACTTGGTCTCCTTCGCTAGTGATCTATAACCTATACAAGTGTTCAGCTCTCCCATTAGTAAGTCATAATGGTCATTCACGACTACCAGTGAGTTTGGCCTGTCTGGTGGAAACACTGCAGGCTCAATAAAGGTTGGACTCTAAACCCACAACATCAGTGTTGGTTTAGAACAACCCTCAAACACCTTGGAATCTTATCACATATATTCGTTGCCACCAAATGCTGAGAACGTACACAGCCAAGTGGGAGAGGTTACTGCCTAGGGAATCATATGTCATCTTTTGGATAACCGCAGCATGAGAGACTTAAGGTCCCCCTGGAGTGAACATCACATAGATGTATCCTTGGTAAGGACTTTTCGAATAGATTTTCAGAATCAAAAACATGGGCCCATTCTGAGAGGTCCCCCTACTCTGGGGATCAGGTATAGACACTAATGTCTTGTCAAACTATTAAGGTAGGTGACTGAGCAGAAAACTTACACTCAGGAGTGTATGGGGATGGTGAATGGTTCACAAATCTTATCAATTCAAGTTAGACAGTATGCTTAAAAATAAAAGTTATGCCTTAGGCCCTGAAACTAACTCTTTACAATGAAAAAGAAAGTAAAATTACTGAAGTCACACTATGCACATTATACATCATGCATTACTTACCATAATCGTATTTCAGATGCTTGTATTTGCTTAGATTCACATGCTTTGCATAGGCCAACATATAGTCGTAGGTGCAGAGTATTGCACATGTTTTTGAAGTTCAAAAAGGAACATTGACTGGGCATGTCTGTAATATTATCCCTAGTGTGACATCTACTGCAACCATGATCCCTCACACGTCTAGGTCCCACAGATTGTTTCTGAGTAGGGGGGAGTATAACGTGTAGCATGGAGACTAGGTAAGTTATCATGAGGTGTGCAAACATCTATGATTTACCCAAGAACTTTACACTCCAGGAGGAGGGTCAGGGGGGTTGCATGTGCAGGCAAGCATCAGAAATATGATTACGGTACAAAACGTTTGCCTTCTTAGGCTTGTGGATCTGCTTAGAAACACATGCTCTGGATAGATTAGCAAGCAGTACTTGGAGAAGGTGGTGCGTTATTTGAATGTAGAGTGGCAAAGATTTTCTTTTTTAATTACATTTTTTTTAAACTATTTATATTTAATGTAATAATGTAAACATACCTTCCCCCGTGCAACAAATGAATATGCCGTCAACTCACACATAGACCCCATAAAATTATTTACAAAACATAGCAATTAATAGAATAACATAGTATGAATCACAAAGAAAATGTCCCCAAGTATGAGTTCAATAAATAAAATAAGACAGACATTCCACACACACAGAATTCCTACGGACCATACAAATTGTTACATTACGTCCAAAGTTCCAGATAAAGAACTCCCCGATCCAGCTTATTAGACAAAACCTTCTCAAAGCCTGACAGAATCTGCACATCATACGACCAGTCCTCCACGAACGGCTTTTTTTTCTAGTCTTCCATTACTTCAGAATCTGTTTTGTTGCTACCATCAGAACTTTGTCAAACCATTGTACATATCTTTTTGCATCTATACATCTTCCCCTTCTAGACAAAAAAACATCCTGGGAAAATGTATACTCAAAATCGCGTCCACTCTATCCAGTACATACCTCCAAAATATCTTTGATCTAGGGCACTCCCATAACATATGCAATAACGTAACCCTCTCCACCCCACAACCCCAGCATGTACCTTTCTCCATCAAATCTAGGCTATGCATACGTACTGCAGTCCAATAAAGGCGGCCCAAGATCTTTTGTTGAATAAGTATTAACTTCAAGTCCTATTTGCTTGTAAAACCCGCTCCCAACACCTGCTTCCACTCATTGTCTATATCAAAACCCAAATGACCTTACCAAGCTCTACACAGTTTTCCCCAAGACTCAAACACTGGATCCATAGGCATCATAGGGAGGAATGTGTATACCATGCGTGGAGATGATGCAAAGACGGCAGATCCACTTAGTTCTTTTCCCATGGGGGTTGATAACCTATCCAATCTCTGCAACAAATGGGACTTCAACTCTATAAAGCTACCCAACTCTCTATTTCCAAGACCAAATGTTCGATGTAGTTCTGTAAACAAAACTACCTGACCCTTCTTTAAAACATCTTGAGAATTCCTTTTGAAATCCAACATTTTATTTGTCAGTCGAAGACCGGGTATATGCCAGAGAGATGCTCTATAATGTATCCATTCATTTTGATCAGTGTCAGTCAACCACTGTGTAAGGGCTTCACAAGTTACAATCGTTGAAGACAATTTATCAGTAATATTTGGAATCTTCCCCATAGAATAAATATTGTTCAACTTAAACAGAGAAAACATTTCCATCTCTATTGTCAACCAGAGTGATTCCTGCATATTACCTAGTACCAAATAATTGTTCACCTTTAAGTAAGAAGCCCCTATTGTATTTAATCAAATCAGGATAACCAAATCCCCCCTTCACGGATACTCTGCATTACAATGTATCTAGGAATTTTCGGCTTCTTTCTCTCCCCACAGGAAATTTGGAAAAATTCTACCAATCTTCTTGAACACATTTTTGGGGAATCGTAAGGGCAGTGATTGAAGGACATACAGAACCTTTGGTAGCAGCAACATTTTGATGGCATTAACTTTAGCCCAAAGACCCAAGGATAACCATTCCCATTTCCACACAGAATTCACCAACATCTCGATCAGTCGAGCTATGTTAAATTCTGCAAGTTTCTTCAAGCCCTGTATTAAATAAATGCCCTGATATTTCACTTGAGAATACAACCATTTACCATTCCATGCTGCAAAATCTCCCCTTCTACAAGTCGGAGAGTGGGAAGATTCCCATTCTATTCCAATTGTGTCCTGAAAGCCTGCCTACTTTTTCAAAAGCATTTTTCAGGGCTATATCTCTGCCTCACCATTCTGGATTTGAAAGAATGACCGTCATAGTGTCTGCATAAGATAGCACGTTTATCTCTTTATCATCAAAGCATAAACCTCTGTTCCCCACATCCGACAAATGTAGGCTGCCAATGGTTCTAAAGCAATATTAAACAAGAATGGAGACAAAGGACAACCCTGCCTCGTACCGTGCGTAAGTTCAAAAGATTCAGACAATACATTGTTTACCGAAATCTTTGCCGTCACCACATAATGTAAGCTTTCCACCGCTTCCATAAAGCAATTACCAAACCCCGTTTTTTTGCATCGTAAATCTAAAAAATTCCCAATTGACCCTATCAAATGCTTTCTCAGCGTCCATGAATACTAAGCCCGTATCTGAAAGAACATCCCTCGGAGCCCCATCACATCAATTAGGGTTCTAATGTTATCATACCCAAACCTACCTCCCATAAAACCAACCTGTGAAGTATGAATGAAATCCCCTATACATTTATCGAATGTATTCGCTAAGACTTTAGAGAACAATTTCAGGTCCACATTGAGCAATGAAAATCGGCCCATCATTTCCACATCTCTTAAGATTCCTTCCTGGCTTCGGACTTAGAGTGATTAAAGCCTCTCTCATACTCTGGCACAAAACCTCATTTTGCACAAAGTGATTATATAATTCACACAAAAAAGGACAGAGGGTCGAACTGAAGGAACCGTAAAACTCCACAGGTAGTCCATCTAAATCCAGGGATTTTCCAACTCCAAGTTGTTCAATTGCTTTCAGAATTTCTTCCACTTCAATCTGAGTGTCCAAAGTAACATTATCCTCTGGAGTCAGTACAGGGATATCAATTAACTAAAAAAAACTCCTCCAGATCAGTCCTCAAAGAAAAGGAATCTTCAATATATGTGACTCAAATTATTTCTTTTTGCAGATGTCAGCATTTCTCACAGCCATACTGCCATGATCATCTATCATGCCCTGAACGTATGACCTTCCAACCATCCCGTTCAATCTACTAGCTACCAATCTACCACTTTTGTCTCCACATTCCCAATATTTTTGTCACATAAAAAATAAAACCCCTCTAGGCCAATAAAACAGTCCTATTACTGAACTCTTCCTGTACTCAAACCATCTTCAGTTGATCAGCCATATTTCCCAGTGAATGCATATTTCTGTTGTAAATGAGTGTGGCAACGCCAATTGCTGCAATTCTTTTAACCCTGCCTTTCTAAAGTAAGAAGTCCTATTTATCAATTCTCCCCTTATCATTGCTTTAAAAATATCCCAAATCATCAAAATATCTGCTGAACCTATATTCTCTTTGAGAAAAACCTCAATTAATTTTCAAAAGCCCCGAAACCATCTCCAAGTCATGTAGTATACCTGATCTAAGTCACCGCCTTACAAATGCAGAACCAACACCACTCCAACCCGGCCGCAAATCCACCAAAGCATGATCTGAAATCTTTCCTTAATATTTACACAAACAACTATCAATCAGCTTATCAGATATTAGTATATAATCAATCCGTGAAAATGAATCATGCACATGTGAATAAAAAGTGTACTCCTTTACTGACGGGTGCATAGCCCTCCACACATCCACCAAATCAAACCTCTGGAGTAGAAGGTTAAATTCTCTACATACCCGCAAATATGAAAATCTGCACAATGCCGAACTATCCATTTTGTGATGAATTATACAATTAAAATATCCAGCTAGGATTACCACCCCATGCATGTTGCACAATAAATGGGTGAGTTCATCAAAAAAAGATTCCCTTGAGAACACGGACCATAGACGCTTCCTAAAGTGAGAATCTTACCACCATATAATATATCTGCAAAAATCATTCGACCTTCACCGTCCATGGCTACCCTTTCTATCTTCACATTCTTGCCCCTTCTAATCAGTATACAAACTCCTCTTGATTTGGAACCGTAACAATATGATAACTTGCGAATATCTTGAATTGGTCAGGAAACCTTTAGCCTCATCTAGCAAGTGTTTCCTGAAAGAAAACCACAACCACCTTTGTCCTCCATATTCTTGACATCACTTTTTTCCCCTTACGTGGACAATTCAATCCTTTTACATTCCATGTTTTAAAAAATAAATCAGCTATCTTGCCCACATGTGAATCACCTTTAAAATGTGTATCTAAACAGTAATGTTGTGTGAAAGTGTGCAGTGAACTCCAAGTGGTAGCTTTGCAAATGGCGTCTAAGGGCACATTAGCTATGAAAGCTAGAGTTGCCCCTGTGTTAGGTGAGAATTGATGTAGTAACACGGTGTGAGACAACAAAACACTAATCTGCTTTGTGTTAGGTAACCCACCTTTTGGTATAGGTCTATACTATACAAGTTGGTAGTGTGACTGAGCAGCCGGAACTATCTCAAGAGGGGTAGATGTGAGCTGTAGCAACAAAATTTGCAAATACAAGTAGCCAGGTAACACTTGCACTCAAGGTTTCAGTTAGTTATTTAACATCAATTTTTAAATACATGTTCTTTAAAAAAGGCAAGATCTGTAACAATCAAATCTACTTAAAAATACTTTTCCAGAATCAACACAAGTTAGTGGATACTCTTTAGAGTTGCTTTTTACACACTTGCTACACCCTGACAGTAATGACATTTAAATATCACTAGTTGCACGTTGCAGATTCTGAGGCTGCAGAAAGGAAAGGTTAAAGAGGTTCTCAGGGCATGCGAGTATACTTGAAATCTTCAAATGAAGTCCAGACACAACCTTTCCCAACAGGATAGACATGTCAAAGTCAATTGACTAGAAGAGTCTGCAGAAAGCCAGGACAGCCAAAGCCAATTGGAGCACTGTCTATGAAGCAGTCACTTCTGATCTTAATAAAAGGTCTTGCACAAAGTTAGAGAGTTTTGTAGAAATCACTTGTAGGGTCACAAGCTGTTAAGCCTGTGAAAAGCAGAGTTGGAATCAACTCTAAGGTAAGCCACTGCAAGTCTCAACTGAGAAAAGCAAAGCTCAAGACAATGAGGTAAGTACCCCAAGTCTAAACAGTACCTCTGGTTTGAAAAAGAGTGGTCCAGCTGGATTCTGTCCTGTTGCAGCGATGAAGATCCTGCATTCCTGAGTCTGAGTCGCGGGACAAGAGGGAGGACTTCAAGAGGACTCCTGCGGCAACAATTTGGAGGAAGTAGGCAGCTACTGGCTCTTTTCGGATCAGCGGCACTGAGGTTTCAGCGCTCGGTAAACAGCACCACCGCGGATCTCAGTTTGGCTTCCTTCACTCCTTGAGTCCTGCACTCTGGTGAGGGGACTCGAGCTCTGGTCGTCCTGCTTCTGGAGGGTCCTAAGGAGACTCCTAGAGCTTCTGGCTGGATTGCAGACATTGCACTCAACTACGGATTTCTCGACACTTGGCACACGGTTCTTGCAGCAGCGAAGACGCACAGACAATTAGGGAATATGGTCCAGTAGAGTTTGTCGCAGGGTTAGTTGGTCCCACTAACCCAAGAGAAGAAGTCGTCCCTTCAGGAGCTTCTATTGTCGATCAGAAAAAGGAGTTTCAGCACAGTAGCAGGGCTTCACCGGGCAATCGGGCAATTCAAAGGTCCACGAGGATGCAGCAAGCTTCGCTCACAGTTTCTTCGTCGGGTGTTTCTCCCAGTGGTCGACTCTGCCTCAGGTCCCAAAATCCTCACCTTTTAAGCAGGTTTCCCCTATTCATGCACAGCCTTGACTGTCAATCACACAGCAGGGTGGCTTTCCTAAAAAGACAGCCGGCCAGCCAATCAGGACTGGTTGCATTCAGGCATTCCTAGAGACAAAGGACAGGAGAGTTTCGGGAACCTCCCTCACATTCTAATTTTCCGGACACACTGGAGCCAGAGGCGGGCTTCAGTGATGAAGCCCGCCAAAGGCAAAACAAACAAAGGGCTCAATTTGGCCTCAACGCACAGAGTAAAACCCAAGAAAGACCTCACAAACAGAAAATGGCTAAAAGAAGCAGCCTGGGGCCATTCTGATGAAAATGGTCACCCATGGGTGCTATACTGCAGCAGACGATTCAGCCTGCGGTAGAAAAGCACAATGGTAGGAAAATTAAACCACTGCCACCAGTCATTTAAAGTAGTGAGGGTAACAAAAATGGTTCATGAGACAGTGGGAAAAGGGGCTATTAAGTAACTCCCAGCACTCCACATAAAATGGTGTGTGCTGGACCTACTAAGAGAAAAGGTAAGTAAAGTCAATTTCACTTTACTATTCCTGGAAACAGTAGTTCACACAAGACAATGTATTTAAACCTTATGAGAAATCTAAAGGATTTCTCTGTGACACTGCATCAATGACAAAGTTACTCACTGCAGTGACTGGTTTATAGTCAAAGTTTCGAATACATATTTTCAAAATGCAATACTTTCAAAACAAAATCAAATGCACTTTTTTTGGGGGGGGGAGGGAGGAGGCCCCCCTAAACCGCAGTTTTTTGGGGAAAAACCACTATTTTTTCCTATACGAAAAGACCAAAACAAATCATTAAAAAAAAATACATGGGAGGCCACCAGGGGGCGCACAGGCAATGGCTGCCTGAGTGCGGAGCTCCCGCTGTGGCTGGGCTTTGGCAAGGGATTGAGCCGCCCCTCAGCCCCCCCCGGCGGGCCCACTCCAACGATTCCACCGGGCCCCCCCCCCCCGAGCACCTCCTGGGCGAAGGAGCGACCTTCGAGACCCCCGGGGGACGGAGGATCCGGACCCGGGACTCCCCGCACCGGGTGAGGAGCGCGGCTTGGAAGGCCGCGGAGCAGGAGGAGAGGCAGACCCTTCCCGCGGCCTGGCAGGCCCATAGCCCGGCCCGCCCTCCCCCCACCCCTCGACTACCCTTCTCCCCGACCAGAGGCGGGGAACGGGTCGGCATCGGCCCGGGGACACCGCCGCGGTCCGGGGGACGCTCCCCCACCTCACCGCGTGCTTCTCCCCAGCCCGGCTGGTCACGTCCGGGAGGCTCGCCCCCGAGGAGAAGATGGCGTGACCCGCCCGGGGGCCTGAGGCGGGCTCTGGGGACCGGCGCCCCCCCACCTGCCCACGAGGAGTGATCGAGGCAGACGGCGTGGGCCGGGGGTGGAAGACCCCCCCTCCCCCCTGGATCTTCAGACGCAGGCGGCCACAGCCCAATGGCAGAGGTGAGGCAGCAGAGCCGGGGGAGGCCTGGGGATCGCTCCCCACGGGCATGCGGACCCCCGGAGCACGCCGGAGGCACGGCCCCCCCCCCACCCCCCCCAACACAATAACACCAACGGACAAGGGGTCACTTGGGTGTGAGGCCCCCGCTGGTCGCAGGAAGGGGGGTGTGCCCGCCCGGGGGTGCCCCTCCACCCCCACCCCCAGGGGGGGGAAGAAAGAGAAAAGGGAAAAAAGAGAAAAAAAAGAGGAGGAAGAGAAAAGAAGGGAAAAGAAAGGGGAAAAAAAAAAACAAGTAAGAAGAGAAGAGAGAAGAAAGAAACAAAACAAAAGGACACGGACAAACAGCCAGGCCACCACTGGTCCTGGAACGCCCTTCCCCCCCCCCTGCTGACTCAAAGATATCCTCGACACTAGCCCTACGGGCTACAGGGCTCCCGACGTCCTTCGAAGGGGTATCCAGCAAAGGCCCCGACCCCCCCACGAGGAGTTTGGGCGGGGTGTGAGGCCCCCACCAGGTGACAGTGGGGCGTGTGCCCGCCCCCCCCCCCTACAACGTGCAACACTCTACAACCCCGGCTGGTGCCGGCCCGGGACGGGTCTGCCCCGTTGGGCGGTCCCTTGGTCCCGGGGGCCCCCCCGCGAACGTCCCCAGGAGAACGGCCTCACCCCCCCCGCCAGGGACATTGAGGCCCAGACAGTGGACTACGGGAAGACACCCGATGAGCTGGTGGGAGTCCTTGCAGGTATATCGCTTCCAGGAGGGCAAAAAAGGCGACAAAGGCACAAGTCGGAAAAGAAACATGGCCCAGTCGGAAGACTCAGCCCCCTCCTCCTCAGCCATGGAAAGGGGCTTCGCCTCAATCTTACAAGAAATCAGAGACATGCGCACCGACATTGCACAGAAGTTTGAAAAAATTGACCAAAGGGTGGAAAATATCGAAGACAGATTGCACCAGGTCGAGATGCAGCAAACAACCTCGGCACCCCAAGAGATTCAACTCAACATGAGGCTAGAAGCCCTCGAAAAGAGCCCGCCAGATGGACGATTTCGAAAACAGGGAGAGGAGGAACAACCTCAGGATTTTCGGAGTGCCCGAAATGGAGGGGGAAACGGAGAGGGACGTCACCAGAGCGGTGCGGGACATCATCACTCTCCTGTTTGCGGAGGAGATGACTACAGAGCCTACGTTCGACAGAGTGCACAGTGCGGGGGGCAGAGCGGGGGGGCCCCCGTTCGATCCCGGCCCGATTCCACTACTACTCCGAAAAGACTAAAGTGCTGGAGGAGGCCAGGAAGGCCCGAGAAATCACCTATAATAATGCCCAGATTTCCATATACCAGGACCTCTCAGCATACACATTGGCTAAGCGGAGAATGTGCCGCCCCCTCACGCAGCTGCTAAAGGATAAAGGGATACGCTACAGATGGGGCTATCCCTTCTCCCTGACATTCGAATACATGGGCCAAAGATCGATCCTGATTACAGAAGGAGACATCCGTGGTGCGATCCAGGAATACGTGGTGGACACGAGCCCCCGGAGGGGCCCATCGGGCCCGGGGGGAGGCGGACCCGGTGACCCCGGCCTGTCGAGGGACAGGAGAAAGAGAACCGGGACGCGCAAATTCAGGAAAATGAACACCCCATCGCCAGCAAAAGAAGGCGGGCGGAACGATTCCGAGGACTGAGAACGGACTCGACCTGTTATGATCCAAAACGGCACTCGGAGGAGTCGGAGGTTCACTCTTTAACTGCATCCCCACGAACAACAAGTATATGGGTCTCATAAAAAGGAATGCAGCCGTGGGAGGGTTGGGGGGGCTCAAGAGGAATAGCTTCATGGGCGATTAGCCTGGCCGCAGGGGGCAGGCTGGTGGTTCGGCCAAAAGCCAGTGCTGGCAGAACTATTTGGCTGGACGCCGGGGGGGGGGTACACGAAGTTGAGGGGGTTCAGTTTGGAGTTGGGGTTGGGGGGCAGTTGGGGTTTCGTTTCATGCCCGTCGGGGTGGGAAGGGTGGGGGGAAGAGGGGAGTTCAGAGCACAATTCAAGGAGCATTCGTGAATGAGCATCACTGAGTCGTTGATCGTGAGGGAAGATTTCTTAAATTATGGCTGAGGGTCTGCCTGCCCTGGGTGTGGGCTCCCTCAATGTTCGGGGCTTAAATTCTCCCACAAAAAGATCCCTGGTTAATAGGGAGTTCCGAAGAGCCAAGCTCGACATCCTCTTCTTGCAAGAGACCCACTGGCCTCTGGGGAAGGAACCAAAATTGAGGGGAGGTGGGATCGGGGAGGTCTTCAGCGCTTCCCACAAGGGCAAGAAACGAGGAGTGGCTATACTACTAGCTAGAGGAGTCAACTTCGAAAAAGAAACCATACTGAAAGACCCGGGGGGCCGATACCTGCTAGTCCGGGGAACCCTGCAGGGGGGCCCACTCACCCTGGCGGTCATCTACGGTCCAAACGAAGGCCAAGCTCAGTTCTGGGAGGAGATGAGGGATAAACTAAAGCTGTTTGTTCACGGCACGGTGGAGGTGGGTGGGGATTTTAATATGGTCCTGGACCCAATCCGGGACAGGAAAAGAACAGGCCCCCAGATCCCTAGGGCAGCAGACGTAATCATGGCCTGAACTTTACAGAGGGTCAATTCGGAATTAGGCTTGGTAGACACGATCCCAACCCCCAGATCCGAGACCCCCTCCTTTACGTACTATTCAGCAATCCACACAACGTTTTCCAGAATAGATTACATCTTGGTGGACGAATCCCTATTCCCATCTATATCTGGCTACAGGGTTGAGCCGGTCCCTGGTCTGACCACGACCTAGTCAGGATTACGATAGCGAGGGAAGGGCTGAGTGACTGCGGGGGGAGATGGAAGTGCAATGACTTTCTACTAAAAGATGAGGTACTAGCGCAGGAGATAGAGGCCATCACTGAATTCTTTGAGTTTAACGACAATGGGGAGGGTAGGACTACACACCCTTTGGGACGCCTTCAAGGCCACCTTGCGAGGAGTCCTGATCAAAATAGGAGCACGGGAAAAGAGGGTAAGGGCCGTCCAGGAAAGGCGCCTGAGGGAGAAAATTGCCCAATTTCAACCAGGGGGCTCCCCTGCAGAACCCCTAGATGGCGACAGGATGGCCGCCCTGGCCGACCACAGGCTCCAGTTGAAGGAACTCCTCCAAAAAACTGAAAGAAGTCTCCAGCTGGTCAGACAGAGGTACTATGAGAAGGGGGACAGGGCGGACAGGATCTTAGCCTGGAAGCTGCGAGAGGTCCAGAGGAGTAAAATGGTGAGAGCAGTTAAAAATGAGGAGGGGAAATTAGGCCATGATGCATCCCACATAGGAGAGGCATTCCGCAGATATTATGAAAAACTATACTCGTCCGAATATAATGGGGATGAGGAGGAAATCGAGGGGGTTCCTAGATTCTATACAGATCCCAGCCCTTTCCAGGGAAATGGCAGCGGGGCTGGAGGGCCCGGTGACCGAGGATGAGGTGGAGCGAGTGATTAGCGGCATGAAGGGGGGTACCTCACCGAGTGAGGATGGCTACTCAGTAGCCTTCTACAAAAGGTTCCGTTCTACCCTGGCCCCATATCTGGTAAAGGTGTTCAACGCAGTGCTGGAGGGAGGCTTTCTCCCGGACTCCATGATGGAGGCGATCATAGTGGTGCTCCCCAAGGACGGTAGGGACCCCTCAGAGTGTACCTCCTACCGCCCGATTTCTCTGTTGAATACTGACGTGAAGATCCTGGCCAAGGTGATTGGGAGGCGGATAGAGGGGGTCCTGCCGAAGCTAGTCCACGGAGACCAAGTGGGTTTCATAGGGGGTCGTCAGGGCTCAGACAACATTCGAAAAACTATAGATTTGATCCACCATTCACAGAGGGCGGACCTTAACGCGAGCGTCCTATCCTTGGACTCTGAAAAGGCGTTCGACAGGGTCGAATGGAGATTTATGGCACTCACCCTCCAGAGAATGGGCTTTGGGCCTCAAATCCGGGACTGGGTGGCTGAACTATACAGGGCCCCGAAGGCTAGGGTTCAGGTGAACGGCAGGCTATTGGATCCGTTCTCCCTCTCGCGGGGAACCAGGCAGGGATGTCCGCTCTCCCCCTTAATTTACGTTCTTGCAATGGAACCCCTAGCCATCGCAATCAGAGCTCATGGAGATATCAAGGGGATCAAGAGAGGTGAGGTGGAATTTAAGCTATCCCTGTTCGCAGATGATATCCTGGCCTACCTGGTAGACCCGCGGCTTTCGCTCCCCCCCTCTTATCTCTGATGGCCACATTTGGGCACTTCTCAGGGCTCAAAATTAACGCATCCAAATCGGTCCTCCTCCCCATGAGAACACTAGACCCAGGTTTGGACTCCCTGGACAGGTTGGAGGGGATAACAGTGGGGAAAGCCGCCATCCGATACCTAGGTGTTCTCCTCCCCAGGGACCTTTCCAATCTTGCCCCTATTAATAACGACCCTGTGATGGTGGGGATCACGGCAGACCTGAGGAGATGGGGCTCCATGATCCTGTCCTGGTACGGCCTTATGACGGCAGTCAAGATGAACATTCTTCCACGGTTGTTGTATCGCTTTACCTCTCTTCCCGAGGTCGTCCCTGACCAGACCTTCAGGGTCCTCCAAAAAGCGGTCCGCGAGTTTATATGGCAGGGTAGGACACCAAGAACCGCAAAAACTGCCCTGACTTTACCCAGGGAGGAGGGAGGGTTCGGGTTGCCAGATTTCCAACTCTACTATCGCGCCACCCAGTTACGTGTCCTCCTGGAGCATATGAAAGAGGGGCTGGGCACATACTGGTCCTATCTGGAAGACATGGATACCCATCCACTAAAGGTCCGGGACCTTTTATGGGCCCCGCGAAAATTTATCCCGAACAGACTGAAGTCCCACCCGACATTAGGCGTTCTATGGGCAATCTGGCGGGAGGGACCCCAGACACCACACTTAACGTCATGGCCGTCCCCAATGTCCTCTCTATGGAGCCAACCCCTCAAGCTGGGCAGTGGGGGGTTCCGCTGTGCACAGTCCTTGTCCGACTCGGGGATGGAATGGGCAGGGTAGATGTTCAGGGAGGGAGAATTCCTAACGTACGAGGAATTGAGGGACGCTCTTGGTCAGGGGTCACTATCCATCTTCGAATATCTCCGCTTGAAGGGCATCCTATGTGACCAGGCCTGGGGCCAAGACTTGAAGAGACAACTGACCCCCTTTGAGAAATTTCTTGATACAGCGTCTTCTAGGAAGGGGGCGGTTTCAGGGGTGTATAAAATTTTGAACACTGGGGGAGAGGAGGCGGTTCTGCTCTTTTTGGAACGAGTTGGCAGGGGAAGAGATCTCGGAGGACGCCTGGTCCAGGATCTTTAAAATAGCCTTCCACGGGAATTTATTTACCGCGGATATGGAACATAATCTTAAAATCCTCCAGGGATGGCACAGAGACCCTGCAAAGTTGTCCAAAATGTTCCCAGGTGTTTCCTCAGCATGCCCAAGGGGTTGCGACCAGGTTGGTTCGAGGGCACACATGTGGTGGCACTGCCCGAAGGTACAGGTATATTGGGAGGAGGTAAGGGGCTTGATCGCTGAAATCTCGGAGGAAGTGCTCCCCCTGAACCCTCTGACCATGCTGCTGGGCCTCCCCCCAGAGGACACGGACACAATGAGGTACCCTCGAATGTGGGAAACAATGCTACGAGCGGGCAGGGTCGCCCTCGCCCAAAAGCCCAGAAACTCCCTCCAAGGTGGAATGGCTACAGAAGGTCAAAAACATGTTCTTGATGGACAAACTGACGGCAATGGTGAACAATGACTCGGCCTCCTTCCAAGCGAACTGGTACGGGGTGCAACAGATTTGGGGATGGGATGTCCATTGATCCGTATCAAGGAACTGGGAAGGGTGTGGGTGCCCAGGGCCCGGGAACCGGCAGACGGAAAACAGCCTAACTAGAAGTCAACGCTCAAGCTCGCTTCCAAGCTCCAGACTAAGAAAGCTCGTTTTTCAAAGCCCCGATGTGGGTTTTTTTTTTTTTTTCCTTTTCTTAGGGGGGTGGGATTGCATTGGGGTGGTGGGGGTGGGAGGGCGGTTGCCCTCGGGCCTGTTTCTTGATTTCATGTGAATGCGTTTGGTGCCCCAAAGTTTGTTTATGAAAATGTTAATAAAACCAAAGTTCAAAAAAAAAAAATACATTCAAATTATTTTTTTTCGATCCTTTTGTTTTGAAAGTATTGCATTTAGAAAACTATGTATTCAAAACTTTGACTGGACACCGTAGTGACTACCTTACTCCTAGTCCATAGTCCCCTTTCCTCCATACTTGTGGCACATTCTGTCCTTCGGGACGTGACCAGAGCACTTTAAAGCATCAAAAAAAGTGTTGTCCTTTTATTTTTACGCAAGGCCACAGCACGTGACCGTAGCCCCGCCCTCCTGAGCTACGCCCCGCACATTGCCCTTCAGCCCTTTTCTATCGCCTGGTCCAGGACCATTTAGCAATAATAGAGAATACTTATTAGAGGGGACGGCGGGCAGGGTGTATGGAGGAAAGGGGACTATGGACTAGGAGTAAGGTAGTCACTACCGTGAGTAACTTTGTCATACTCCTACGTCCTGTCCCCTTTCCTCCATGCTTGTGGGAGAGTCCCCAAGCATTGACCATAGTTATTACGGGTGGATGGAAATGTCTCTTATTGGCACAAATTCCTAAGAACTGTCTGGCCAAATTGGGCATCAGCCCGAGAGCTCAGATCAAGACAGTAATGTCTGCAAAAGGCTGATGGGGAGGCCCACGTACCAGCCTTGGCAATGGACTCTCAAGGGATTTATTTTTGGAAGGCAAAAGCAGCCGCTTTGCCACAAACCAGATGTGCATGAATGCCCTTTGGTGGTTGAAGGCTTTGAATCTTGTAGGCCTCGGAAATACATGAAGCTATCCAACGGGAGATGGACGCTTTCGAGGCTGGTTTCCCTTTTGGGTCACCAATGAAACAGAGTTGTGAAGAGCTTCTGAGTTTGTCTTTTCAGTCGAGGTAAAACTTCAGAACTCGTCTGACGTCTAGGTTGTGTAGAATCCTCTCGGCATCAGAGACCGGGTTTGGGAAGAAGACCGGTAAAGATATTGACTGGTTTAAATGGAATTCAGAAACCACTTTAGGAAGTAAGGAAGTGCAAGTGCGAAGCACAACCTTATCCTTGCGGAAAGTTAGGAACGGATGCTCCACAGAGAGCTTGAAGCTCACTTATTCATTTTGCAGGTGTTACCGCAATCAAAAAGGCAACCTTCCAAGAAAGGTACTTCGGTAGTGGCGATAGGTTCAAAAGACTTATGACAAAGCAGCGAGGACCACATTCAGATTCCATTTGGATTGAAGGGCCCGAATCGGCGGAAAAAGATGAAGACCTGCAAAGTGTCTATTTGATGACAGGATTAGCCAGTGAAAAAGAGCAACTCTTTGTAGACAGGTAAGTGGCAATGGTGGACAAATATGTCCTGCATGATAACAAATTGATGCCAGAGGCTGCAAGGTCAGATACAAAAGTCAAGACACTGTCAATAGAAGCATGCCTGGGATCAAGTTCTTTTGCTAGACACCAATGACAAAAACAGAGCAACATTCTCCTGTACTGAGCTCTCGTAGAGGGCTTTCTTGCCGCTTGAATTATACGCATGTTGTCCTCAGAGAGGTTGAACTGCGCTAATGATTGGAACTCGGGTACCAAGCCACCAGGCTGAACAATTGTGGGGAGGGGTGCCACAAGTGGTGATTGCTCTGGTGAAGGAGGTCAGGAATCTACAGCAACCTGATTGGAGAGGACACAGACAGGTGTGCAGTTTGAAAACCAGAACCTGGCTGGCCACCAAGGAGCTATAAAGAGGAGTGCAGTTCGATGCACAGCTGAGTTTCCAGAGTGACCAATTAATCAGTGGCAAAGGAAGGAAAGCATAAACTTTCATGTTGTCCAACGGGATCTCGAGAGAGTCACCCAACGAAAACACTGAGCCCGTGCCTGGAAGCATAAAGAGGAAGTTTCCTGTTCAATGTCGCAAAGAGGTCCACCGCTGGATTACCCCATTGATGGAAGATTTTGGTGAGAACATCAGTGTTCATCTCCCACTCATAACTCGCCGCAGATTGGCGGCTGAGGGAGTCTACAGCCACATTGATGTGACCCGGAATGTGCACAGCTTGAAGCCAGACATTGTGCTCGATAGCCCAGTTCCAAATTTGGATAGCAAGGCCCACCAGGAGGGAAGACTTGGTGGCCCGCCTGTTTGTTGATGTAGAACATCGCTACGGAATTGTCAGTGCAAATTTGAACCACACTGTTGGTGATATAGGGTTGAAAAGCCTTGAGCACCAGAAAAACTGCCAGGAGCACCATGTAATTGATACAGAGCCGCCTGTCCTGAGGTGTCCACAAATCGTACACCACGAGGTGACGCAGTGTCGCTCCCAAACCCAGAAGGGAGGAGTCTGGTTACCGTTGCTTGTGGACAGGGCTCCCGGAAGGAAGTCCCCACCGAAAGATTGCTGGCGGATGACCACCATTTAAGATCCGCCATCATGCAGGATGAGACTAGAAGCATCTTGGAATCCGGATCCGTAGCCTGTGACCGGCAGCTTTGAAGAGCAAGCTGAGTGCACCCCATTTTCAGGCGTGCAAAAGGTAGAGCTAACACGCAAGAGGCAATGGGGATCAATAGTCTCTGGAACCACCAAGCCGACATGTGAGAGGACTGCAGGAAGAACTGGTACGTGGTCGAAAGGGTCCGTAATCCTGTCCTCCGTCAGGAACACACTGGTACGGACGGCATCCCAACAGAAACCCAGAAAGATCAGGCCTTGAGCGACCGTCAGATGAATTATCCCAATTCACTGACAGCCCAATATGGAACAGGAGCTGAAGGAATGACTGAAGATTGGTCGTAGCAGCCTGTGGGCAAGGACTGCGCAGGAGCCAAATCAGCCAAGTATGGATATACATGAACCCCCTGCAGTCTGAGGAATGCTGCGATGACCGACATCTTTTTAAAGACACGCAGTGCCGAGCTGAGACCAAACCGAAGCACACAATACTGGAAGTGTTCTGTTCTCATGGAGAACCGCAGATATTTTTGATGCGGGCTCCAGATCATAATATGCATGTATGCATCCTGAAGGTCTACCACACTGAGCCAATCGCCCTTCCGGAGAGAGGACTTTATCTGGCAGGGGTAATGATCTTGAATTTCTCTTAGGGGTAGAAAGAGATCGAACATGGAGAGGTCCCGGATAGTGCATAGGCCAGCCTGGTTGAGTTTGGGCACTGTAAACAGACGGGAGTAATAGCCCTCCCCTTGCTCCTGCAAGGGAACAGGTTCCAGTGCTCTGAGGTCTAGGAGTTTCTGTACCACGGATCCCAAGGAGGGTGACCCAGTCTGCTGGAGAGTAGGGTGAGAGGGCGGCGTAGGGGGCAGGGGTAAGCGGAAGCCCACCCGGGCAACAGATAAAACCATTCAGTCTTCTGTGATGGTCTGCCACGCCTCCAGATGAGACGAAATTAGTCCTCCCACCGGAGTCTGGTGCGACCGATGGAAAATATAATTTGGATGAACAAGTTACTCTCTTACCTGGTAACGTTCTTTCGATGGGATGATCCGACGACGTATTCCATATCTTTGACAGTAATCACCACAGCTGTGCTGCTTCGGAAAATTTTCGGCGTCTGCGTCCTGCGTTGATGACGTCGATGCACCGTCCTCGAGGACCTCCTCCGACGGCCGACGTCACCCGATGTGATAAGTAGGACGCACGACACCCGTAGCCTCAGTTGTAGTTTTTTCCCCAGAATGTGTGCCACCAGTCTTCTGCCAGTCTGACACACACAGCCTTGCGGAAACGTACGCTGCAATCGCATAAGAAATTCTGTAGCGGGGAAGGTAGGGAGGGAGATATATGGAATACGTCGTCGGACCATCCCATCGAAAGAACGCTACCAGGTAAGAGAGCAACTTGTTCTTCGAGAGGATTGGGTCCTCCGACGTATTCCAGATCTATGACAGACTTACAAAGCAGTACCAATGCAAGGAGGTGGGAAAAGAATTTAGAAAACAGAAATTTAGCATGCCCAATCAAATTGCGGAGTACAGGACCGCCTTGCCAAAGGCCAGATCCTGCCCCCGGATGGAATAGTGACGTACAAAAGTATGTACCGAAGCCCAGGTGGCTGCATCACAGATGTTGCGAATAGGAACACCCCTCTGCAGGGCAGTAGAGGCAGCCATACCCCTGGTAGAATGGGCCCGCAAGCCGACCGGGGGGGGGGGTCCTTACCCACCAAGCAGTAACACTCCGATATAGCCAAAATAATCCAGCGAGACAGTCTGTTTCGTCACAGCCTGTCCCAAACGCTTTTCAGCGTAACCAATAAAGAGCTGATCGTCCACTCGGACCCAAGACATGTGTGAAATATAAAAGCTTAACGCTCTCCTAGGTTCAAGCCTATGGAGCCTCTCCTCTTCCTTACAAGGATGTGAAGGAGGATAAAATGCCGAAAGAACATCCTTCTGGCCTAAATGAAATTCCGACACCACCATCGGAAAAAAAGAAGGACGAACTCTAAGGACAACCCTGTCCTTATGAAACACAGTGAAGGGTGGTTTAACTGAAAGTTCCTGTAACTCACTCACTCTGCGAGCGGAAGTGACCGCAACTAAAAACACAGTTTTCAGAGTTAACAGTCTCAAAGGGCATGGAGCACCCATCAGAAACTTGAGAACAAGTTTCAAATCCCAACGTGGCACCTGGAAAGGTGACGGAGGGAACACATTAGTGAGCCCTTTCAGAAACTGAGAAATTAAAAGGAATTTTAAAATAGGAACACTCTTCAGACGAGCGCTTAAATATGGACCGCGCGCCAGGTAACCTTTAATGGTACCACTTGAAGGCTCTTGTGGGCCAAAGAAAGCAAAAAAGACAGAACCATGGGAATTTCACATGCAAAAGGATCCACATTCTTAACCCTGCACCAGTCGCAGAACTTACTCCAGCGGCAACGGTACAGGGACTTTGTTGCGGGCATTCTGGCCGAAAGCAACACCTCCATCACGTCTTCAGGGAGGTCCCAATCCTTATACCTCAACCTTTCAGAAACCAAGCGTGAAGGTTGAGGGACCTGACCTCTGGATGGAGAACCTGACCCCCCTCCCGTAGAGCAGATAGTCTCGGTAGGGAAGACGACGTGGAGGACAGATGGACAAGTTGAGAACGTCCGGGTACCACGTCCCCCGTGCCCATGCCGGAGCAATGAGGATCATCCGGGAACCGAACCTCCGTAACCTCTGCAGCACTTGCGGGATGACGGGGACTGGAGGAAACGCTTACAGCAGTGGGAATGACCACTCCACCACGAACGCTTCTCCTAAGGCTCCATTTGGAGGAAATTCCTGCGAGCATAACCTCTCGCACTTCCGGTTGACACTGGAGGCGAAGAGATCCACTTGAGGGGTCCCCCAAAGGGCGAAGATCTCCAGGAGAATCTCCTGAGCCAACTCCCACTCGTGAGAGATCGCGCTCTGCCTGCTCAGAGCGTCAGCCGTCTCGTTTTCGTCTCCTGCCAGATGAAATGCCGAGATCGAAACTTCCTGCTGGATTGCCCAGAACCAGAGCTGCATCGCCTCCCTGCAAAGAGGAAGTGACCTTGCCCCCCCCTTTTTGTTGAAGTAGTGCATGGCCACCGTGTTGTCCGTCAGGATCAGGACATTCTTTCCGCGCACAGTCGGCAGAAAAGCCTTTAGGACTAGCCTGACGGCCCTCAGCTCCAACAGATTGATATGGAGTCTGTACTCCGACGGAGACAAACGACCGCTGACTGTCAACTCGTTGGCATGATCTCCCCATCCCGTGAGGGATGCGTCCGTCACAATCGTCACCTCCGGCCTGGGCAGCCAAAATGGAGCCCCCCTCATCAGATTGCCTTCGTCGGCCCACCACAGAAGGTCCTGGTCGACGGAAGACGGCACCTGAACAGGGTCCAACATCTTGCCGGAGGACAGACCACTGGAGCTTGACTGCCCATTGCAAAGATATCATCCGCAACCTGGCCTCTAGCACCAGAAGAATGCAGGATGCCATGAGGCTGAGCAGTCTCAAGAACTCGAACGCTGGGAGAGTCTGGGCAAGTTGAAACTTGTGCACCATCTGCTGAATGTGATGAGCCCTCACCTGGGGAGGAAAACACTGCCCCAGGGACGTGTCGAGCATTGCTCCGATGTACTGGAGCCTCTGAGTTGGTGTCAAATGGGACTTCAAGTTGAGGGAGAAGTCCAGCTTGTGGAGGGAGTGGCAGGTGACTGACAGATGATCCAGGACTTGCTCGGGAGAGTGCGCCCTGATCAACCAATCGTCCAGGTAGGGGTAGACGTGAATCCCCCCTTTCCTGAGGTGCGCTCCCACCACTACCATGAGCTTGGTGAAGACCCTTGGGGCGGAGGTCAAGCCGAACGGCAGGACCCGAAACTGAAAGTGCGAGTCGCCAACCGCAAACCTCAGGTACTTCTTGTGCTTTGGATGGATAGGCACATGAAAATAAACGTCCTTGAGGTTGAGAGACACCAACCAGATCTGAAGCTGAAGGGCCTGGAGGACTTGAGAAAGAGTAACCATCTTGAACCTGTCCTTCCTGAGGAGTTTGTTCAAACCACGCAAGTCCATGATGGGTCTCAATCCCCAGTCTTTCTTGGAAATCAAAAAATAAGGGGAATACCATCCCTTGTTCCTCTCCGCTACAGGCACCAGTTCTATGGCGCCTTTCTCCAGCAGGGATTGAATTTCCTGCGCAAGGAGCGGATCCGGACTCTTCAAAGAGAGATTCCCCGGTGGATTGTCTTGAGGCCTCTGCCGGAAAGGAAGACAGTAGCCGTGGGTTATGATCTCCAGAACCCACACATCTGAAGTAATGGCCGCCACTCTGCAAGGTGCTGCGCCAGCCTTCCTCCAACCGGCGAACCATGGGACATGGCCTCATGACTGAGCTGATGCGGCTGCGGCGGTGCCGGAGGGCAAAGAGGCAACAGCCAGAGCAGCCATGGCACCTCGAGTACCTTGTTTTCCACCTCTGGCACTCCTACAGTGGCCCCTTTGACTGGCAGCTCCTCTCGCTTTACCAAAGGAGGAGTAATAACGAAAGGAATCTCCGCTCTATTGCTGTCCCCTAGGACGAAAAAAAGGCAGAGGTTGTCGAACTGCAGCGCCCAACGACTACGCTGCAGCTTTGGAGGTCTGCAACCTCTGAAGGATCTCGTCAGCCTTGCTGCCAAAAAGATGTTCCCCGTCAAAGGTCATGTTGAGGAGCCGGGCCTTCACATCAGGAGCAAACCCCGACTTCCGCAACCACGCAAACCTGCGTATCACGGTGCTCGCCGCCATGGACCGGCTGATGCAATCTGCCATGTCCAAACCCGACTGAACGGCCTCACACATATAGCATCCTCGCCATCCTGAACCATGGCAAGGAAACCATCCCGTTCATCCCCTTCGGGAATGTGTTCAGCCGCCAAGGAAATACAGTTCCACAGAGTGTGCGTGAAACGAGACAAGGCACAAATTGAGTTGGCCGCCTGAAGCGCCATACCCCCTGCAGAAAACTATTTCTTCGCCCAGCCGTCAAAACACTTGTCGTCCCTATCAGGAGGGATTGTAGGGTACGACGCCTGCTTTGCCGGGGCCGTAGCCGCCTGCACCACCAAACTCTCCGGAGTGGGGTGCTTGGACAAGTAGCAGGGGTCACTACTGGCTGGGCGGTATTTTCCCGGCAAAGACTTGCTCACTGCCGGGAGACTCTCCGGAGCAGTCCAAGCCGCTGCCACCCTTCTTTGCAGAGCCATATGGAATGGCAGTACCGGGTCAGTTGGTGGACCAATGTCGAGGACATCCGTAAGGTCATCCTGAACAAACTCCCCTGGGGGAGCAGACCATCCTAAGTACTCGGAGACCCGTGACATAAGTCGCCGGTACGAAGGATCGGCATGAGCGCCAGGCTCAGGCCTACAAAACTCCACCTCCGGAGAGGTGTCCAGCCCACTAGCATCATGTAGGGACTGCCTCGGGTCCTCAAACTGGCTATGGCCCGAGAGAATCTCGTCAGGCACCGTGTCAGGCACCATGCCATTATCAGAGCCCTCATCCACCTCTGAAATGAATTCCAGATGGCGGTAAGAACTGGAACCAAAGCCATGCTTGACCTTGGCCAGAGCTTTCCTAGGCGGTTCCCGAGCCACCGGGTACCCCTGTCGACACAGCCCCGAAACACGTCGAGTGAATCAGCGCCGACGTCGAGAGAATCGGCGTCGACACAGGCCTCGAAGGCGGAGCCCCGAGCATGTCCCTCGACCTCCTGGGTGCCGACGGCGTCGACGACTTCCTCGGAGGCGGAGCCTCGAGAGAGTCCGTCGACGACCTCGGCGCCACAGGCGTCGACGTCTTCCTCGAAGACTTCACAGGTTCACGCGGTCTCTAGCACGTCGAGGACCGGGACCTGGACCAGGCATGCCGAGAACAATTCCCCTTGTCCGAGCGGGACCTTTCCAGTGAATCGCGACGACCACCTGAGCCCGAAGGCTTTCGAGCGGCGGTTCTCGGCTGATCACGACCGACCCCACTCGGAGGCGCGGATGGAACAGTGCCCTGCGATTCGAGAATCACCAACATTTTCTTCCCGAAGGAAGCCCATTCATCCGGCGTCGCATGCTTGGTGGGGTAAGCGACCCGCCGACGGGCGGAGTCCGCGGATGAGGACGGGGAAGGCGACCGATGACGGCGCTTCCGGGAGTGCCTCAAAGAGGCAGAGGAGTGGCGAGACCGACTCCGGGACCGAGACCCACTGGACTTCCGACAACGACACAGAGTCGCCCCTCGAGTCGTCCGTCGAAAGCCCCGCAGACCTCGACTTCCGGGGCTTGGACACCTTACCTACCAATAACTTCTTGCACTCCCGCAAGGCTTTCGACGTGAGCGACTGGCAGTCGACACAGTCATCCATGTCATGGGCCTCCCCGAGGCACCAGAGGCAGGCATCGTGCGAGTCTGTGAGCGACATCTTGGACCCACAGTCCCCGCACTTCTTAAAGCCCAGACGCGGTGTGGAAGACGAGGTAGACATCTTTACGAAGAAATCGTACACAAACAGGTTCGAAGAACCGAGATGAATAGAAACTCCATAGAGTCGAGGCGTACCGAGATTCACGAAGCAAACACGTTCGCAGAAAAAATGGAACTGAGGCTACGGGCGTTGTTCGTCCTACTTATAACATCGGGTGACGTCGGAGGAGGTCCTTGAGGACGGCGCATGGACGCCATCGACGCAGACGCCAAAAATGTTCCCAAGCAGCACAGCTGTGGCGATTACTGTCATAGATATGGAATACGTCGGAGGACCCAATCCCCTCGAAATGTTATCGGCAGGGAAACCACCCGCTGCTGAAGAGGAGGCTGTTGGCTGAAAGAAAAGCCGGCCCCTTGCCGTTGCCGTTTACAGCAGGGGCCACCAGCTGGAGCCTCAGAGGTTTGCTTGCTGTCCTCGAAGCCTCTGAAACCAGAGAAGAACCTTGTTTGAGACCCCGACCCCCGAGTAGTAGGTGCCTTTGCTGTGGTTTACGCAAGGACCAACAATGACTTGGCAGTTTGAGTGCTTGCCTTGGTCTTTGCGAGTTCCTCATCCGTGCAAGAGTGGAACAGTTCTTTAGTCTCGAAGGGGAGATCAAGCACCTTGTCCTAAACTTCCTTTGAAAACTTCGTAGCATGCAGCCATGCTTGGCGGGAGATGTCTACTCCGACCATAAGGCCTTGAGCAGAAGTATCTACGTGAAGAGCCGCATCCTCAAGTAGATCCTGCGCCAGAACCCTGGCATCGGATAAGCCACCCTTAAAGTCTTTGAGCCTATCGGAGGAATATAGTCCTGAAACTCGGTGAGTTTCCTGCACAGTTTGACATTAGCAGCAGCCAGGATAAGCTTGGTATTAGCCGGACGCAGCTTAGGAGCTGAATTGGAAAACCCCTTTTCCCCAATGGCGTCAAGAAGCTTGTCCTCTTTCGAAAGGATCTGAGACGCTGCAGTGGAGGATTTAGAGTCCGGCTTCGACTAGAGAGAAGCTGCTGCCACCACTGCCAATGAGGGGAGTGGACATGCAGACAAGGATATGTCCTGAAAGGCGTGTAGCTTGTAGTGAGCATCAATTTTCTTGTTTAGGTGTTGCCCGGAATTAGGGTTTTTCCTAGATCTTACGGGGCTCGGCCAGGACGTCCTTCTGAAGGAACAGGCTGGTGCGCTCCTGTGTTGACAGAGTGAAGGCTCCAGAAAGTAACCCTTCTTGTGGAGCTGGGGGCTCTAGTATTGGGATGTCTAGCAATACCATCATATTCACAACCCGGTCATGAAAGGCTCTAATAGAACGGGGCGGGTCATCGCTGGCCCGGTCCGCCTGCTCCTCATCCAATGAGGCTGGAGCAGAAGTCTGATCCACTGCAAGTGGCGCCTCAGGCCCTGAAGGCACAGTTGACTGTGTAACAGGAGTCTTTTCCACAGGGGAAAATGGAGGCAGTGCAGGAGGCGGCCCCACAGGAAGTGGTGGAGGAGGTGGCACTACCGGGACCTGCATAGGGATTGCCGGACCAGGGGCCGGTTCAGACGGCTTAGGATACATTTCCTTAAATAAAATTTAAAAAAGTACACCTTCATGGGTTCAGAATGCATAAGCGTTTGACTGGGGGAGTTTGAATCTCTTGACATGAACCCTTACTGTAATGTACTTTAACTGTGTTTGTAAGACTATGCACCCGGATGCCCACGGGCCTGGCTGCGCTTTACAAATAAACTAAATACAAATACCACATTAATGTTAAATTCATTAATTTTCTTTTTTGTCCAAAACCAACGGGGAGAGGTCTCTCTACACCACATGTCCTGATAGACCAAGTATGCTAGATTTCTGCATAGTTTAGGATTCCATCTAATCGACTTGGGGTGTCTGTCCACTTCAATTTGAGCCAGGTGTCTAGATTTCGTAAACACTTCTAATTGAACTTCTAAAGTTAGCTTCAGCATCATGTGATCACTGCAACCCATGTTATTTACCTCGATCGGCTTATATATTCTCAATACATTTTCTGATACAGCAATGTAATCAAAGACTGAGTTCCCTCTAAACCATATGCAGTTACTCTGGTCTTTTGCATGTGAGATCATATGTATGTTCCAATTTCCACGAAACTTCAACCAACAGTACCCGCTTTCATATATCCCAGCATTGTGTACTTGACTTGCAAGTGTTGGTTTGTAAGGGAGAGTATTTCAGAATTGAATTAAAATCACCACCCAAAATTACCTCATATTCTTCGTTCCCGATGAACTCTTTCTGTAAAATAGCATCTAATTCATTAATTGTGCTAATGTACAAGCTTCGTTTCGGATTACTATACAAATTGATTACTGTGTTAGTATTATTTAATGTTACTTCGATAACAAGAAATTTATTAGAAGAGGAGATTAGTTTGACTGCCATTTTCACACTATTATGGACGAGCGTCAATAGACCTCCTGCTGGTCGACCAAACTCTCCACACCTAGCTTGATGACTAAAAGACTTAAAACCATCTACATTAATGAGGTTAACAGCCATGGTTTCTTGTATCAAAATTATCCTAGGATTGCACGATGCCAAATTACTCTTCTAGCATTTCTGGAGGTTATTAAAGCCACAACAGTTCCAGCTTAATATGGAAATCACTGGCAGTTATGTGTGACTCTGCTTGTTGTGTAGAACCAACATCGTTCAGTAATAATTCCAATCCTGCTAACCCCTTTTATGGCGTTAACCACCAAAGTAAACTGGATTAACACATCTTGGGTCATGGCTGTGTCTGAGGCCAATTGTACACCTGTAGTTGAAGTGCTTAACGTCTGTTGAGGTTGAAATTCAATGAAGCTTGTAGATTCGTTCATGTCTTCAAAACAATGCAATTCATAACCCAACATATGAAAGTTATCACTTTGGTCCCATAACATTTTGGAGATTAAGGGAGATTGAACCTTACATAACATCCTGTTTTTATTGGAAAGCGACAATTTAATCCATTCAATATCATGTGTGTTCAAATTCTGAAGTGTTGGTATTTTTTGGAACATATTCAGAAGATAAGTGCGGTTAATTCTGTCATTACCATGCATTCGTGAGTCACTACTCCATCCAATAATCGTGTGCATTTCCTTAGAAATATCCTCCCATGACTTGGTGTGTGCAGTGTCAGAATGCTGATGATTTCCATAAACTTCATTGATACCTTTAATACCTGGGTGTGCCCCCTCTAGGTTTGTTTTGACCCCTGTGCCATCTCGGTGCATGTGATTTTGACATTCATTTAAAGGGCCAAATTTCTCAGCATTTACATTGAGGCTTGACATATCTGTTTGACTAATACTCTGTATCCAACGGACCAGCATTTCAATTACCCGGATTACTGTGTTTCAGGGATATGTATGGGGTTTTTACTTGTGGTTGCGTTTGTGGGCCTAGCAAAGTTATTGTTTGTGCTTGTTCTCCATTACAGCTTTCTCTTTTAAAAGTGGTTTTGTTTTTTGTTACCTGGTAGAACCCAACTAAATTAGATTGTTTCATATTGGTTCCTTGACTCTTGATGCGGTTTGGAATATAAGTGTTTGAACCACCTTTAAGAGCTGCAGATCCTTTCACTACATTTTGCCCATTCTGAGCTAGATGTGAGTTCTGTTAAGTATTCCTGTGCTCTTGTTGTATATTAGCGGCTCTGATTTGATGCTCCTGAATCTCCATTTCCAGATGGGCCCGAGATTCAGCATCTAGCTAAGGTCAAGGCCATTTTCCTGTGTCAGATCTGTTGTTACAGCTTTACTATTCTTTTTTTTTTATTTTGTATTCACACCCTTTTTTTTTTTTACTTTGCTGCTCTTTCTTATTTTCCGTTTTGTTTGGAGAATTGCTAGCATTTCCATTCCTTATTTTCTCTACTTTTTTTGCTCTTAGTTGGGAGTTTTTTTTAGCTTTTCTAGCCATAAAAAAATATCCATTCGTGCTTAGTTTCTGAGCCGTTTTCTGGAGTGTCGACCATTACCACCTCTTTCTTTTCTCGATCTACTTGATCCAAAAGTGCAGTAAGTACTGATGGACTGTCAGGTGTTTCCAAGGCGTCGACCACTGGTACCTCATTTATAAGCTCCCCTTTAGATGTTCCACTAATATCTTTGCTTCCCACCATTTCTTTTATAAATAAGTTTTCCAGTACCAGGAGTATCATGATGTAACTTTGCCACCTTGATTAAGTCCATTTTTTCTCTCTCTTCCTGTGACGGCTTACATCTCTTTTACCTCGCATTAATTTGTGTTCAATGTACGGGTTCTCCACTTTATTCTCTGTTTCAATAGTCTGTGTTGCTTGTGTTGTCCTGTTGACAGTGTAATTGAGGGCACCGGGAAGATTTGTGTTGCTAGCATACATATTGGCATTTTGATTAGCCTGGGAATTTACCATAACCTCATGTGCCAACATAAAGCCCTCTAGCTTGTTAAACTTCCCCAACATCTCACCCAAAGATCCTTTCATTTCCCTTATAGCAAAGTGCGTAAATTCATGCCCTTTGTCTAAAAGTACAGAATCCGTGTTAATACAGGAAATGTATGACAGTTTTTCTCATTCAAATCAAGCATTGTTTCATCAGTAAGATTGTAAGTGTTGGTCCCCCTTACAGATTTATGTGGAGGAATGTCTTCATTACCATTATTGTTCCTTGCCAGCGAATCAAACTCTTCGTAAGCATTAGATAGCCATTCTTTTTGCCCATCGGGACAATGAGGCGGGTGAACAACGTCCTCTACCAAGGCCGCCTTTCCCAAGGCGACCTTCACAGAGGGCACGCAAGTCGCCTTCTTTATTACTGTGCAAGTGTACAAAGTCCCTTTGTCTTCTAGGGGTGGATACTGGAGTAGAGGAGCCTGAGGAGAAGCACACTCGTCTATCCAGTTCTGCCATAATTACTGGTGCTAACATAGAAACATCTGCAATTTCACCATTTCCTATATTCTCAAGTGGATAAGACATCTCGTGTTGGTGTGCCTCATTAGATAGCGTTGTATCATCCCCCATACCATGTAGGCCATTCAGTTCTCTTAGATATAACACCTTTTCATCATTTTTTATAGGGTGAGTTATTGGTTGTGGCGTGCAACATGAGTTTTGTTCTTCAATATGTGTTACTGAAGTATTATATGGCAATTTTGATAATAAAGGCATTATTGATGGTATTGTGAAGGAAAGCTGTCTTGTCGCAGGGTCTATACCAATGTCAGAACTTCTAGCATCCGCTACTATTTCTTCTCTAGGTTGCGGTTTCAAAAGCACATTATTCTTTTTTACCACCAATGCCGTCAAGCCTTTACCATTTCTGAGACTTGTTTCCATATTGATCTCTATCAATGGACCCACGTCACATTCAGTTTGACCCAAGTACTCCTGTGTCACCGCACTTACACCACACTAGTCAGTCTTGTGCTTATGTACACATTCTATTACCAAGTTACCTGTAGGCGCATAGGCTCCCTGTTTGTGAAACTTCTCAGGCACCACTAGGTATCAGATAGTGCGAGGGGCTCAAAGGCCCACAGTCCCCCGAAGCTCTTGTAACAACAAAGTCACACAATACCACGTTTCGAGCGATGCGTTCTCTATGGTGGATCACCTTGAGGCTCTAAGGCCCACAGTCACCCCAAGGTTTTATAGCGGTAAAAATCACACAACACCACTTTTCAAACCATGCGTTCTCTATGCTGGGTCAACTTGAGGCTGTCATGCTCCAAGGCTCTAAGGCCCGCAGTCACCCCAAGGTCTTATAACAGCAAAATCACACACCACCACTTTTCAAACAATGCGTTCTCTAGGCTGGGTCACCTTGAGGCTCCAAGGCCCGCAGTTTGCCCAAGCTCCTGTATCAGCAGAATCACAAATTGCCACTTTTCGAGCGCTACGCTCTCTATACTGGGTCACCCGGAGGCTCCTGGGTCTGGCCCGCAGTCAACCTGCTAACCACACTCCTCAAATGCGAATGGTAGATGTAAAATTAAACCCTTTAAACAGTTAAAAAGATGTGCTCAAAGGCTCTGTGGCTTGTACTCCCCGCAACTCACACCCTGCTCCTATTGCAGTACAGTGTTTTGTGTAGAGATGAATAGCACAATACCAATAAACAGGATTCCTTTAAGCCCTAAGTAAAGTCCTAACTATACACAATGTTCGTGAGATTTACTAGGATTAATACAAGATGCTCGAGAAATTCACAACAGTGTAGTCAATAGTTGGAAAAGTTCCCCAGTTAAACACTCGATTCTTGGCAAAAACTCTGTACCCTCTGAAACACTCCACGAGGATCAGTTCATATCCTTCCACTTTGTCGTAAGTCTGTGTAGCACTTACCATCCAAGACGATGTACCAGTCACGTCCACACTTTATTGCTGCTCCGCAAACCCCCAAACACCGAAACACACTGCTGGCACACCGCGCAGCGCTCTGCGCATGCACGGTGTGTTTGTAGGTGCCTGCTGAAAATTTAGGAGAAATAGAAACAGGACTCCAGAATTCCACAGTAGCAGCTCAGTAGCAGCTCTCACGGCAAACAGCACAGAGCCCAAAACAAACAAGTCCTGAACCCATCTACATACTGCTGGCACACCGCGCCGCGTGGATCCAGTAGGTGGGGCACCATCCAGGCAATCAACCTCTTTGTGACCCTGGGGGAATGCCCCTTCCGAGCGGCCTCTACCCACTCCAGCTCCTAGACCTTCGTCTGAGGATGCGTTTTTTGGCAAGACAGGAAGATACGTGTGAGCAGGAGTCTCGTTGACGCATCATGAATACAATAATATACAGACATCGTCAAAGAGTAAGCCGGTAAATATACAGAATATACAGACATAATCCATAGAATAAGCAGGTACATAACAAGGTATACAAGAAGGCAGAGCGACCCTGGAGTTTAACGCCAGATTGTGTAAGTAGTGCATCATGTGTTCTGCGTGAGGAGCCACATTTTAGTTTTATTCTTGAAGTTTTGAAGGAAGGCTCAGTTCTGATGGGGACAGGAAGGGAGTTCCAGAGTTTCGAGGGTAGGACAGGGACGCTCACACCGCCGGCATTTTGGAGTTTGAATCTAGGCAAGATGAGGGTGTGAATTTGTGGAGTTCTAGTGGGTCGTGTGGAGGTATGAAGAGCGAGACGGGAGGAAAGGTAGGGTGGGGCCTTGTTATCCAGGCATTTGTGTGTCAAGGCTAGGGTTTTCAGGGCGATTCTTTGTCTTACTGGGAGACAGCGAAGATGTGATCTGACGTTACAAATATGAGGGTGTCTGGGGATATTGAGAGCCAACCTGATGGCATTATTCTAGGTTGTTTCCAATTTCTTGAGGTTGGACGGACTAGTCCCCAAGAAAAGGGCACTGCAGTTGTCGCGTTTGGACATAATGAGTGTTCTTTCCAGGGTAATGCAGTTGTGTGAGTTCAGGAAAGGTCTGCAGGCAGTGATGAGTTTGCAGGTATAGGCCAAGGCTGACCTTCCTGCATTGGTTTGTTTAGAGAGAGAGAGCGGAGTCCAGATAGACGCCTAAAGTTTTAGTGTCCTTGGAGACCTTAATGTCATTGCTATCAATAATGAAAGACTTGAAGGCCTGGTCTAGTTTATTAAGGCGTTGAGCTGAGCCTAGTAGTAGGAGCTCCGTCTTGTCATCATTGAGGCAGAGTTCGTGTTGTGCCATCCAGGCTTGAATAACCAGGTAGACGTCATTCACGGCTTTGGTATCGGCTGTGTGATCACCAGTAATGGGGATGAGTATATGGGTGTCATCTGCATAGTGTAGGAGACACCCAGATAATCAAGCACACCAAAGAAAAGTTTGGTGAACACATTGTAAAGAGTCGGCGACACCCAAGAACCTTGTGGGACACTACAGTGTATCGGAGAAGGGTCAGCGGATGCTGTAGGTGAGAAAACCCTCATAGATCTATTGCTTAGGAAAGAGTGGATCCACGCATTGGCAGAGTCCGAGAAATGACCCGCAGATTTAAGATGTTGGCAAAGTATTTGGTGATTGACCAAATGAAATGCTGCAGAAAGATCAAGAAGTAGGAGTAACGCTAATTTCCCATTATCTTTTAGGATCTCCATTTGAGTTTTCAGATTGATCAAGGCTGTTTCAGTTCCGTGTTTAGGGCGGAAGCCGGATTGTCTTAGCCCAAGGAGATTGTTAGATTCAAGGTATTCTTGGATCTGCAAGTAGGCTGCACAATCTAGAATCTTGAGCAAGAAAGGGACCGTAGTGATGGGTCTGAAGTTAGTCGGTATGCTGGGGTCAAGGGAATGTTTTTTTAAGTAGTGGGATCACCCAGGCGTCCTTGAGGTTGTCAGGGACTATGCCGTTTTAAAAGAGGCATTTATGAAGGCCGTGATGAAGGGGGCTAGATCGTGAGAGGCTTCCTTGATGATAGGGGGGCAGGGCATGGGTTGCCTTGGCAGTTGGACGGTTTAAGATTGTTTATAATACCTTCTACTTCTGAAATAGTAAGAGGAGAGAAGGCGAACGGTTTATGATTCAAGTTGGCCTGGCAGGTACCAGATGAAGGACTGGACAGGGGATTGTCTGACTGTAGTGAATTTGGTTTACCTCTAATTTTGGTTTGGAGGGATGCAATTTTGTCCAAAAGTGCTGTCTGTATACATTGGTACACCAGTTGCTGTCTTTAGTACAAGAGTCTGGGGGTACTGCAGGAGACTCAAGTTCTTTAAGAATTTTGAATGATTCTTTGGTGTTGGATTGTGCTGACAAGATGCGATTATTGTAGGACTTTTTTTGGCCTGGAATATGGCTTCATTGTAGTTAAGAGTGGCTGGGAAGAGTCTGTCTTTATGGGCATCAGAAGGGTGACTTTTCCAGTGCGTTTCCGCGCTGCGTTTCTCTTTGCGAAGCACTCTTAGCTGTGGCGTGAACTACGAATTAAGATGCGCATGCTGTTTGGGTTTCCTGAGTTTAAGAGGGGCGATGGCGTTTATAGCTGAGAGCACAGCCTGGTTATAGGTGTCAGCTAGAGTAGTGGGGTCCGAGCAAGAATCAGTGATGTTGTTCAGGGTAGGAAGGATGAGGGGTGAGTAACTTCTCGGGCGTTATGTCCTTTTTGTTTCTAGTAGGGATGGCAGGTGCGACGGAAGGCGCAGGTATGTGAACTGCTTCAATGTTAAAGTTAACGACATGGTGATCCGACCATGCACATGGTGAGTTGGAGAGTAGACTGATGTTACAGTTAGTGTCACTTAGCCAGTCTAAGGACCTCCCTTTGATGTGGGTAGGTTCTTGTATATGATGGGAGAATCCTAAATCAGTTAGGGAGTTGGCGAAGTCAATGGCCGTGGGGTCATTGGGGTCTTGGTGACCAAGGTTGAGGTCTCCAAGAAGGATCATTTGTGAATTGGTTTTAGCTTTGTCAAGAACTAAGGAGGTAATATTGTCCACAAATGATGTAGGATGACCAGGTGGTCTGTAAATGAGGTGTACAGTGGCAGTTTAATTAGCAGATATAGGAATTTTGACTGAGTAGCTCGGCAGATTCCATGTTTGTACTAGGTAGTGCTCTAAGTCCTAGTGAGTTTTTATGGATGAAGGCAACTCCGCCTCCTCTGGAGGTGTGGTCGCATCGAGAAATGGAATACTCAGGGGGAATTGCAAAGGAGAGTGCCGGGCCCGAAGTGCCATGCAGCCAGGTCTCAGAAAAACGTCATTTGGCGAAAAAAACGTCACCATTAATCACTTGGTCGATATTGTGCACTCCCAAAAGATGTGTGTAAGTGGTCATCCCTGTAAATATAGTGCTGAGATTGCCGATATAAAATGCACGCGCAATGGGGATATTAGAAGGGCGAAAAAGACAATTGAATATCTAAACGTATTTATTGCCACAAAAAAACATATCCAATTGCGATGCAGATATGCACTTAAAAAAGGTGAAGAGGGCACAGCATTTGGCAGACAAAAAAATTATTGGGCTTATATGTAGGCGCAAAACCAAAGATATTTGGAAGATACTTCGCTCTCAGGGTAAAGCTAATAATTCGATAGTTGACTCGGCAATTACGGGTGAGAAATGGATTGTGTATATCTTAGACAGATATTCACTACAGAGAGGTTTTGTGCCTGCTAACATCACTGCTTTAGTCACCAGGATCCCTAGTGAATGCGCATGGAATCTGGAAGCCGTGAGAAGGGCTATTAAGAAGCTAACATAGTCCAAGGCTGCATGGCCTGACGGGATTCCGCCATGCTTATTAAAAGATGACCTGCATTTTTGGGCTAAATTGATAAAACCGACCTTTGATTCGACCTTTGATTCGATCTTTGAAAACCGAATGATTCCTCAGTCATGGCTTACAGCGATAATGGTACCTATGCACAAAAAAGGGCCAATTGATGACCCATGTAATTTTCACCTCCTTTCATTGATTGATGTGCCTGTCAAAGTATTTGCCACTCTTCTTTTAAGGGAACTAGAGAATTGTGTAGCAGTCAATCATATGTTATCTAGATACCAGGTAGGATTCAGGAAGGTGATGGTGACTACACTTAACGCTACGATCCTTGCTCATCTGTTGGAAACCTCCCATCACACCTATTCAGGTGCCATTTATATGGCATCACTGGATTTGTCCGCAGCCTTTGATAGCGTTATAAGGGCTTGGTTGTGGAGTAAGTTGATTGGGTATGGAATTCCAGAACATATAGTGGACTAATAGTGCTACTTCACAATAAAAACGTCGTACATGGTACAGATTAATCAAGATGGGTCTACCACAGAAGCAATTGACACAGAAAAAGGGGTGAAGCAGGGCTGTCAGTTGGCAGCGATACTCTTCAACCTTTACATCTGTGACATTGACAAAATATGGGAAAACTTGCAGTTATTTCCAGTCAAGTTCGGAGACACTAGAATCAATTGGCTGGCATTCGCAGACAACATCATTCTGTTTGATTGAACGCCATATGGGCTACAAACCAAATTGAATGTGTTTTCTGAAAATGCGAAAACGAACAACCTTGCCATTAATCCAAGTAAATCGAACATAACAGTATTCGCAAATAGAAGAACAAATTATTTACCATGTCTGGTAAAGTTCTTTCGATGGGCTGTTCCTCCGACGTATTCCACATCTATGACAGGTAATGTCCACAGCTGTGCTGCTTCAGAACATTTTCGGCAGAGGGCGTCGATCCGGTGTCCCTCGAGGGCCGACATCACCGGATGCTATATATAGGACGCACGGCGCCCTTAGCCTCAGTTGTAGTTTTTTCCCAGAACGTGTGGCACCAATCTCCTGCCAGTATGACTGCAGATAGCCTTGCGGAAACATTAGCTGCAATCGCATAGGAAATTCAGCAGAGGGGTAGGCCGGGAGGGTGATGTGGAATAAGTTGGAGTTGGAGGAACATCCCATCGAAAGAACGTTAACAGACATGGTAAGTAACTTGTTCTTCGAGGGGATTGTGTCTTCTGACGTATCCCACATCTATGACAGAGTCCCAAAGCAGTACCAACTTATGGCGGTGGGAAAAGAATTTACAATGTAGAATTTTAGAATGCCCAATCAAATGACTGAATAAAGGACTGCCTTACCAAAGGCCAAATCCTGCCCATGGACGGAGTGCAAGAAATAGGGTCTCACAAAAGTATGGACAGAGGCCCATGTGGCTGCTTTGCAAATATTGCGAATAGGAACGCCCCTCTGTAGAGCAGTGGAGGCAGCCACACCCCTAGTAGAGTGAGCACGTAAGGCTACTGGAGGGTCCTTTCCCGCCGAACGGTAACACTCAGATCGTCAAAATGATCCATCTGGACAAGGTCAGCTTGGAAACAGCCGGACCCAAGCGCCTTCCAGCATAACCAACAAAGAGCTGATCGTCCACTCTGACCCGGGACATCCGTGAGAGATCGAAATTCAAAGCTTTCCTAGGATCCAACCTATGGAGCCTCTCCTCTTCCTTACCAGGAGGTGGAGGAGGATAAAACGCCGGAACACACACAATCTGGCTCAAATGAAATTCCGACACAACCTTCGGAAGAAAAGAAGGTTGCACCCACAGGACAACCCTGTCCTTATAGAAAACAGTAAAGGGTGGCTAGGCGGAAGTAATCGCAACTAAAAACACAGTTTTAAAGGACAACAGTGGCAACAGACAAGAATGTAAGGGCTCAAACAGAGCTCCCATTAGGAACTTTAAAACCAAATTCAAATCCCATCCCGGCACCTGGAAAGGCGATGGTGGAAACACATTAGTTAGCCCTTTAAGAAACTAGGAAATCAAAGGAATCTTAAAATAAGAACATTCCTCAGACGAGTGCTTAAATATGGACAGCGCCGCCAGGTAACCCTTAATGGTACCCACTTGCAGGCCCTTGTGGGCTAAAGAAAGTTAAAAAAAAAAAACCAAAGGAGTGGAACATTGAAAAGGATCCACATTCTGTACCCTGCACTAGTCACAGAACTTTCTCCAACGGCAACGGTACAGGGATTTCGTTGCAGGCCTTCTGGCCGAAAGCAACACCTCCATCACGTCTTCAGGGTTTTCCCAATCCTTATACCTCAACCTTTCAGATACCAAGCATGAAGGTTGAGAGACTTGACCTCTGGATGGAGCATCCGACCCCCCAGCCCATGAGAGCAGATCGTCTCGGTAGGGACCTATATGTCTAGAAGGTCCGGGTACCACGCTCTCCTGGCCCAAGCCGGAGCAATGAGGATCATTCGGGAACCGAACCTCCACAACACTTGCGGAATGAAGGGGACTGGAGGAAACGCGTACAGCACTGGGAAGGACCACTCCACTACAAACGCATCCCCCAAGGCTCCTCTTGGGGGAAATTCCCACAAGCAGAACTCTCGCATTTCCGGTTCACACCGGTGGCGAAGAGATCCACTTGTGAGGTTCCCCAAAGGGAGAAGATCTCCAAAAGAACTTCCTGAGCCAGCTCCCACTCATGAGACTGTGCTCTGCCTGCACAGAGCGTCCGCCGCCGCGTTTTCATCTCCGGCCTGATGAACTGCCGAGATCAAAATGTCCTGCTGAATGGCCCAGAACCAGAGCTGCATCGCCTCCCTGCACAACGGGAGTGACCTTTTTTGTTGAGGTAGTGCATGGCCACTGTAAGGTCCGTCATAATCAGGACATTCTTCCCCCGCACAGACGGCAGAAAAGCCTTTAGAGCTAGCCTGACAGCCCTCAGCTCTAACAGACTGATGTGGAGTCTGGACTCCGATGGAGCCCAACGGCCACTGGCTGTCAACTCATTGTCATGAGCTCCCCAACCTGTGAGGGATGCGTCTGTCACGATTGTCACCTCCAGCCATGGTTGCCAAAATGGTGCTCCCTTTTGGCCCACCATAGAAGATCCTGGGCGACCGAGGTCGGAATCTGAACGGGATCCGACATCCTGCCGGAGAACTGCGACCACTGCATCTTGTGAGCCCACTGCAGGGATCTTATCCGCAGCTTGGCCTCTGGCACCAGGAAAATGCAGGATGCCATGAGGCCGAGCAACCTTAAGAATTCAAACGCCGGGAGACTCTGGGCACGTTAAAACTTGTCCGCCATCTGCGAATGTGATGAGCCCTCACCTGGGGAGGAAATCCCTGCCCCGGGGATGTGCCAAGCACTGCTCCGATGTATTGGAGCCGCTGGGTAGGTGTCAAATGTGACTTCGTTAAATTGAGGGAGAAGCCCAGCTTGTGAAGGGAGTGGCAGGTGACTGACAGATGATCCAGGGCTTGCTCGGGAGAGCGCGCCCTGATCAACCAATTGTCCAGGTTGGGGTAGACGTGAATCCCCACTTTCCTGAGATACGCTGCCACCACCACCACCATCAGCTTGGTGAAGATCCTCGGGGCGGAGGTCAATCCGAACGGCAGGACCCGAAACTGAAAATGTGAGCCACCAACCGTGAACCTCAGGTACTTCCTGTGCTTGGGATGAATCGGCACATGAAAGTAAGCATCCTTGAGGTCTAGAGACACCAACCAATCCTGAAGTTGAAGGGCTTGGAGGACTTGAGAAAGAGTTACCATCTTGAACTTGTCCTTCCTGAGGAGCTTGTTCAACCAACACAAGTCCATGATGGGTCTCAATCCCCCGTCTTTTTTCGGGATCAATAAATAAGGGGAATACCATCCCTTGTTCCTCTCTGCTACAGGCACCAGTTCTATGGTGCCATGCTCCAGCAGGGATAGGATTTCCTGTGCAAGGAGCGGATCCGGCCACTTCAAAGAGAGCTTCCCCGGTGGATTGTTGTGAGGCCACTGCCGGAAGGGAAGACAGTAGCCATGGGCTAGGATCTCCAGAACCCACACATCTGAAGTAATGGCCGGCCATTCTCCAAGATGCTGCGCAAGTCTGCCCCCAATTGGCGAACCATGGGACATGGCCTCATAACTGAGCAGACGCGGCTGTGGCAGTGCCTGTGGGCAAAGTGGCAACTGCCCGAGCGGCTTTGGCACCCCGAGTACCTTGCTTTCCACCTCTGGTACTCCTACGGTGGCCCCTTTGACTGGCAACTCCTCTCGATTTACCAAAGGAAGAGTAGTACCGAAAGGACCTCCCCTCCATTGCTGTCCCCTAGGACGAAAAGGCAGAGGTTGACGTACTGCAGCGCTCAAAGACTTTGCTGCAGCTTTGGAGGTCTGCAACCTCTCAAGGCTCTTGTTAGCCTTGCTGCTAAACAGATGAACACCATCAAAGGGCATGTTCAGAAGATGGGCTTCCACATCATGAGCAAACCCAGACTTCCGCAAACACGTAAACCTGCGTACGACGGTGCTCGCAGCCATGGACCGGCTGACACAGTCTGCCGTGTCCAAACCCGACTGAAGGGATTTGCACATGGCGTCCTTGCCGTCTTGCACGAGGGCTAGAAAACCATCCCTTTCCTCCCCTTTGGGAATATGCTCAGCCGCCAAAGACGCACAGTTACACAGAGTGTGTGTGAATCTCCCTAAGGCACAAGTGTAGTTGCAGACTTCAATGCCATACCCCCAGCCGAAAATAGGTACGTAGCTTGCTTTGAGGAGGCCGTAGCCGCCTGCACCATCAAACTCTCCGGAGTAGGGTGTGTCTGTGTCTATAAGTAGCAGGGGTCACTACTGGATGGGCGGCATTTCTTCGGAAGCGACTTACTAACTGCCGGTAGACTCTCCGGAGCAGTCCAAGCTGCCGCCACCCTCCTTTGCAAAGCCATGTGAAACGGCAACACCGGGTCAGTGGGCGGACCTTGATCCAGGATGTTCGTCAAATCATCCTGAGCAAAATCAACAGATGGAGCACCAAGTATTCGGTCACCCTTGACATGAGACGCAGATAGGAGGGATCCGCATGCACCTCAGGCTCAGGTCAGCCAAACTCCACCTCCGGAGAGGTGTCAAGGCCACTATCGTCATGCAATGACTGACAGAGTTCCTCCATCTAACTATGCCCAGACAAAAGAAAAGGTCATCAGGGACATCAGGAGGCACAGGCAAGTCCATGTCCTCATCAGGCAGTTCCTCAACCTCTGGAATATCCTGTAAAGGTTGGAGAAACTCCAATCTAGGAGGAGGAACAGAAAAGGGCTCAAAAACAGGCCTCAGACTTATTGGTAGCCTTCCTCGGAGGTTCCACAGCCCTCAGGGCTGTGTGAAATCCTCCACAAACGGCGTCGAGGGCGCTGAAGGTATCAGCGTCGACCAAGGCGCTGAAGACTTCGAGGCCGGAGCCTTAACAGAGCCCCTCGACGGCCATGGTGCCGACGCCTTCTTGGAAGGCTTCACAGGTTCTCGGGTGGCGTCGAGGACCGGGACCTGGATCTGGCACGGCTATGGCAATCTCCCTTGTCCGAGCGGGACCCTGACGGCTCCAGATGATCGCGCTGACCGCCCGAGCCGGAAAGCGTGCGAGTGGTGGACCTAGCCCGTTCCCCGCCAGCTCCTTTCGAAGGCGCGGCTGGAACTGGAAAATCGCAATCATCTGCTGGCAGAATGCATCCCATTCGGCCGGCGACGAAGACTTGGTAGACAAGTCAAACATCTGGCGGAGTCCTCTGACGAGGATGGGGAAGGCGACCGGTGATGGCGCATCCTAGAATGCCTCGACGAGGCAGAGGAATGGCAGGAAACACTCCGAGACCCCCTGGATTTTCGCCGACGCAGAGAGTTGTCCCTCGAGTCATCGGTCGAAAGCCCAGCAGACTTCGATTTACAGGGCTTAGACACCCTACCTACCTTCAATTTCCCCTCACGTTCCCGCAAGGCCTTAGATGTCAGGGACTGGCAATCCACACAGTCGTCGGTAGCGTGGCTTTCGCCAAGGCACCAGAGGCAGATGTTGTGCAGGTCCGTGATGGACATCTTCGAATCTCAGTCCCGCCATCTTTTAAAGCCCGACTTCGGGGTAGTAGAAGAGGATGAAGACATCGTACATGAAGAAAGAATCGAGCGCGCCGGGATTCCGAAGCAAACACGTTTGCGGAAAAAACAGAACTGAGGCTACGGGCACTGTGCGTCCTATATATAACATCCAGTGACATCGACCCTCAAAAGAGGCCCTCGAGGGACAACGGATCGACGCAGGACGCCCCCTGACGAAAATTTTCCAAAGCATCACAGCTGTGGACATTACCTGTCATAGATGTGGAATACGTTGGAGGACACAATCCCCTCGAAAAAAGGTTTGCAGATTTACTTGGAAAATAACTGAAGTGGTAATTCACTTGGTACTGGCAATCAGGTATTTGGGATAGAACCTATGTGATTCCAATTCTTTAGCCATGTGGAATAGTAAGCTAAACAGAAAAGTAATTCATCTCATTTGCCAAATGAAAATTATGTATCACAAGTACTCGAAATCTTCTCTCTTACCTACCATTGAACCAATCATACTGTTCGGACTTGACTTATGCATACTTGATTTAACAAAGGTATTAAACAAGCTTCAGGGAAAAATCTGGAAAGCTGTGTTGGGTTTCTCAAAATCATTACCGAACTCATTGATTATCCATGAACTTGGTTTCAACTCTCTAGCAGCTAAATTTTGATGGCGAATGCTGACGAATTATGGGAAAATGTTGCACCCCCTGCCCCCCCGAATTCGCTGTTTGAGGACTTTGGTAGAATGGTGATGAAGGAATATCCGATATCGATCAAAAGCTATGTTAAGAAAATGCAAATTATATTACAGCTAATACCCATGGAGCAAGAAGACTTACACGAATGGCCAGGTGTGGGATAACACAATGTTAAGTATAAATCATATGGAGTTTAAGCAAGTTTTTCTCACAAACAACTATCACGCCTACACTACTTGGTAACGTTTCCATGTCCAAAAGCAAGGAGCTTGTATTTGAGATTTAAGCTAAATTTATTCCATACTAAAGACAGGAGGAAGTATTGGGCCAAGACCCACAAAGAGGTTGTCCATCATGGCTGTAGATTCTGTGGAGATACCAATAGTCATGAGTCACCAAAACACTTGGTGATATACAGTGGTCATTTTGAAAATTTGCAGAGTGTACATGTGGGCAAGTTTTATGATGTTGCTCCGCTACTATCTAGAGACCTTTTGTGGTCCCAATATATGTGGGGCAATAGACAGATGCTGATACTGGCACTAGCACAATTTCTTACTGTTATTCAGGAACATCTCACTGAAATCGATAATGAAGTTCCTGACTTAAGTATAGGGGGATTCTGATGAAAATTAACAATAGCTGTTTCTATGTATGAGTTTGTTTTTATTTGTTTTTAAATTCGTTGTATATTTTAGGTTTATGTGATAACATGATATGTAAATGTGGATAAGTTTGTTTGTATACGTGGTTTATAAATTTGTCTAAGTGATGTTCTAAATATTTGTAAAGTTGCATTGTGCCAAATACAAATAAAAAAAAACTGGATCCACTTAAATCAAAGGCGCGTGGATGTAGGAGGGAGCGAGACTGTATGCGGCAGCGGAGTCCGAGCAGGCCAATCCATTGGAGGGCGGTCGGGTTCTTATTATCCATAAAACGTGGAAAAGGCTGCTCTGCGCCAAAAACAGGCCCCTCAGCACCAGCCGTGGTGAATGCTGGTGTAAGAGGTAGTCAAAATGGCCGCAGTGGACCACAGGGGTTGGACCGCCATTTTGTTAATGCCGGAGGCGAACTGCGTCACATGTGTAAGTGAGGCTGTGGTTATAACCGGGGAGTAAGGGGTCTTAAGTTCCATTTTAGCCTTCTGACAAGAAACCTCAGCAAAGCCGGTGCTAGCAGATCTAGAGTGTTTCTGAGACACCTTGGAGACTGCTGATGAATTAGCGCCAAGTGTGGGCACCTCGGGCAGAGCCGGTACTCGAAGACTAAAGGTGCTTAACTGGCTTCTTTGCCCCCTCAGCAGGATCGGTTCCACCACAGGTCTGAGTGTGGGAAGGCTTAAAGTCACCCTCTGAAGCCAGGACCCTCAAAGGTGGGCCCCTCAATCTTGCTGGTCTTAGATATAGCCCAAGTAGGGGAACCTCAGGGATAACCCTGGTACGTTTAGTTACCTTGAGAGGGACCACCAGCCGAGACTCAGTACACTTAGTTCCAGATGTGGAAACCTCTGGGCTGACACTGGTGACAATAGTCCCCGAAGTACTGGGCCTAACTTAAGCCCAGAAAAGGAGAACCTTGGATGAAGATCCGGTTTCGGCAGCCCCTTTGGGAGGAGGAAACTCCGGAGCACCGGTTAGATCTCTGTAAAGACTGGAGGGGGGTGTCTGTACTTCTGCTCTCTATTATTGTAGAGGAGAGGCACAGAGGACCCCAGCCAAGATTCTCTATTATTGGTAAACGTGGTCGAGCAATCAAGGCCTAGCTTCCCAGGAGGTGATGCGGGCTGGTTCTTAAGTATACTGTAGTCCCCAAGCACCCACAAAGGAATGTCCGCACCCTGTATCGGTTAAAACACAGTCTTTATATATTTAATATTCAAGGTTACATACACTATCACGATAACTCACCTTGTACTCCGAAAATCAACAATGGTAAATATATACAGTTCTAAAGGGGTACCACTAACGTTATCAGATCTCATTAAAGTGCATACGGTCAGAATGACACACAGATCAAAATAAAGAGGAAACCAGCAGTACAGAGAGGAAGGAAAGCAAGAGGGTTGAACAATTGGCAGAATACTGGCCCCGATATCTAGACACAGTTGTGTGTGCAGATCCCCCCCCACCTGGGCAACCTGTAAAGCAAAGATGTATCACAAGCCCAGTCCATATAATGATCCCCCTAGACTTTCCAATAGTTCTGCAACCCCAAAGTACCTGGCATTGTAGCGTTCCTCGTCGGGGAATCGACGACCCTTCTCGACTGCCCTCCCTTTAAGGCAGGAGTCGAGCTACGACGGTGAAGTAGCCGCGTCGTTCCTAGCGGTGCTCGTTGGCGGGGAAGCGCGAACGTCCTGCAAGGAAGAGGCGTGCGGGGCACCTCGGTGTCGATAGTTCTGGACCGCAAAAGAGTTGAAGAACTGTGGCCCAGCAAGGGCGTCGAGTCGTCAGAGTCTCTGTGGTCTTTGGGTGGCGGGAAACCCACCGGTGGATGCTCCTCGGCGCGCCGGCGGTCAGGCCTTCTCCGGCAGGATACAGCGGCGACGATGCGGACAAGAGCGTCCTTGGATCATTGAAGTTCTTAGGCAAAAACGGGAGCACAGTGGCTCCAGTCGGCGACGGCAGTTGGCGACAGTGGCGGACAACAGTCCGGGCGCTTCTCCTTGGGGTTCTGCAGCAGTCCCCCGTCTCGGGTCGGCAGCCTGTCGAAGGTCTGTCTACCAGGGAGCTTTCGCAAAGATCAGGTGGTGCACAATGGTCCCTCGTAGCTCGGGAAGAGGGCACCTTACCAGGTCGTCTCTGGGTCAGTTTTTGGAGGCACAGCAGCTTTCAGATTGTGAAGGAGAGCAACAGCAATTCTTCTCTTCCAGCAGGGCTTCAAGGTCAAGCTTCAGTTACTACAGTTACTCTTCGTAGTGGACTTCAGCTTCTGAACACGATTCCTAACAGTGAGAGGTCCCTAGATATACTGTTGATCTCCCATTCATTCCGCTGGGTCATACTCAAGCATCCAATCACGAGTAAGGGCATTCATGCAGGCAGGCAGTCAATCAGGCACACGGTGCATTTAGGCCATTCACTTCTCTCCAAACACTCACAAGTTATGCGTATTGTGACAAGTACCGAGCCATTCAACACTCCAAACTGCATTCATACCGGTTTCGGGCAGGGCTGCCTCAACCATTGTTTCAACCACCAGATACTAGACACCCAAAACATAGAATGCATATTCATCACACACTCCAGTCACCCAGGTCCCACCCACAGGCGTACCCACAACATATGGTCGTTGAGAAGGCTCCAGCCAGTCTGGTCAGCACTTCTTCACACTACCATATATGGAACTTCCACCCAACAGCCAGTCAGGGGGAAGGGACAGAGGCAGGGCTTCCCGGGACTTCGGGAAGATCAAGGTAACAGGTGATGGAAGGCAAGAGGCCATGGGGGCCATTTTGTCTCCATCCGGAATCTACAGATTCCAATGACAGGGCCTGTCCATCCCAAAATGGAGGACGCTCAGAGCACCAGTCATTTCAGCACGGAGCTGACACCAGCCCGTACCCTGCTCTGTGGGTCACCCAGAGGTGCCCAAAAACATACACTAGGTGCACAGGGTAGCACCCCTACCCATGGGTGCCATAAGGGTATCCATGGGTCTGTTCACCAAACCAAAAGAGAGCTGCACCGCCAGGAGTCCCACATGAACTCCTGCGCAGAAAACACAACAGAGCACACGATAAAGAGCAATAAAGGACAAGGATACGGAGGCCCTGTCCCTCTGATGCATTTCCAGCATCACAATCTCTTTCGGGACACCTCAGGAAGATCCCTGGTAATAGAGCCGCTTGAGCCCCTTCCGGACTGAGAAGACCCCAGGAAGGAGTCCCCGGGCCAGGGTGCTCGAAAAAGGAACGAATTTACCGACGGTTTCCTTTTTTCTTCACTGAACTGCTGTAAATATGATGGAACGCATTGAAACACCTCCTTCCACCTGACAAGTTGATGCTGGAGTGCCCGGACAGAGAGAGAGTCGCAGTAGAAGCACAAGTCCCAACGGTGTTCCGGGCCCAAGCACTCCTGGCAAAGAGAGTGGGATTGCCCTCGCAAAACGATGTTCGCACGATGAACAGGACCCGAATCCCAGACGCTCTGGCATAGACGGAAGAAAGATGACTGTGGAACCGGAGCAGGACTGAAGGACAAGGTGTAGAGGAGCAGTTACATGCCTCTGTAGGAAATCCCGCTGACTACCTCCAATATGTTGGAAGCCTGAGATTGTGCCATGTTTGACACCAGCTGTTGTGCCAATACTGCGGTGGATATTCGAAAGAAAGTACCCACTGAGAAAACCCCATCAAATTTATTCCCGAAGAGATGACAATCTGAGGGAGGAACTCCCTGAAGTAATATGAAAAGGAACAAAAGAGAAGCTAGTGACGTCACAAGAAACAAGCGTGACGCCCCGAGAATACTGACTGAAGAGAATGCATGGATCTTACAGAAACTGATGACGAAGTTAAGAATCGAGTAAACTTTCATATGCGAAAAGAAGAGTGCACGTGTGCGAAGTGCTGCAAAATAATCAACCGTTCAATAAATGTACAGATGCTGAAACGCAAGGTAGATTAAGCCATTTTAGAAGCTGGATATAAGTAGTGAATAGACTGTAGGCGAATCCACCATTGTATAGGAGCAGGACATCGGTGTCATGAATTTAGTAAGCCAGGACCCATGGAGAGGAAAGGCAGAGAATTGTGCTGCAGCAAGAGTAGGCTGAAAATCGTGGAGCTGCATGGTGAAGCTGTCTGGCCTGGTATCAAAACTGAAGCAGCCAAGGTCGGTTAACTATTCTTGAAAGCGGTGAACGTGCAAGGATGAGTCATCCCTTGTTAAGGTGCAAAGAAAGAAAACCAAGGGTGCCAAGTTGTATTCATTTAAGACATTTAAATGCTGCAAAATGGACCAAATTGTGGTCTCCCATTACCTGAGCCAAGGATGGAAGTAGAGATGAGCTTGGAGTCCTAGAACAACGATAGCGAGTGCCTGCACTCCTATATTCCTAGAGACAAGGATACTTTGCAAGGCCAAGTTCAAAGACAATCTTCATGGCAGAAGGCATGGGTGATGAGATGTTGGGCTAATTGGGTAGGGAGGTAAAGTCAAGTCCACCACCTGGGTCTGGGCTTACGTGCCAAGTGAACCGAATGTTCCAGACATGGCACGAGTGTGCAAACCAATTGTAGAGGGCTGTATAATGAAGGGCTTTCTAGTTTGAAGACCAATGATAAACTGTGTACTTGATAATGTTGAAGATTACATTTTTTAGAGGTAGGCACAAGTTGTCCACCTGATAGTGGGCAGCCAATCGCAATACTAGTCCCTATAGAAAGTATATTTAGATGTCTCCCTTACCCAATCCCAACCCTTGATAGGTTTTCTATTATTTGCCACGCAATATGTTACCTCTGACGTATTTCTAGCATTTAACAATGTTTTTATGAGAAAATCATTGAGAGCCTGAGCGAACGTCTGTTGATGTCTGGTGTAACTCCCTGTTTTAGATAATTTTAAAGAAAACAGTATCTTTCTATCTTCTTGAGTTGGTTCTATTATTTGGAATTACTCTGCAATCACATCCATTGCATGCACTTTACTTAAGTGCCATAAGCTGAAAGGGAACAAAAAGAAAAATATCCCCTGTGATGCAAGTGCATCCGACCGCGACCACTTGGAGAAAAGGACTGAAGGGCAATGCGCGGGGCAGAGCTCGGGAGGGCGGGGCTACAGTCACATGCGGTGTCCCTGCGTAAAAACCGACAAAAAATAATTTTTTTGATGCTTTAAAGTGCTCCGGTCCTGTCCCGAAGGACAGAATGTCGCTCAAGTATGGCGGAAAGGGGACGGAATGTAGAAGTACGCTGCTATGTATCACCATACAAAAAGTAGATGTCTATGGAGTTTGTCAGACTCCAAAAACAGTGAAAGCACATAATCCAAATCAAGTCAAAACACATGACATGGAGTCACTCACTCCAGGGTTAAAATTAAAAAGTCCTAAAGAATAGCAAAGTTGGATGCAGTTGACAATCCAGATTTTTTTACGGACCACTAGCCAAAGCCTTCAGCCGTGTCCACTGCACATATTCTCCAATGGGTTTCTTTAACACCCACTAGGTGGCAACAGCCAGGGCCTTTGGCTGTGCCGACTGCATATTTTGAAACACAACTGGGCCACTGTACATGTCCCCCCCCTTCCCCCCCAAATGCTTCTTTTGGACCCACAAGGTAGCCATGGCCACTATACAATACTCATAACTGATGAATTGTTCTCAAAACGTCAGGTTTGTGGTGTTTGGGGGGGGGGGGGGAGAGAGAAAGAGGTGGGGGTTGACAATCCCTTGGTTTAAAAAATTTCATCCAAATCCATCCAGCAAGTCATTAGTTATTAGCCTCTCTAAGCTACAAAGCACCAATACCGATAAAGATTATAGGGTGCAGAGGGTACAGCGAGCTGTCGAATATTTGAAAAACTATGGGATGGATTTACCACACACCAGTCAAGGAAATTAAGTCATGGCTTTGGGCCCAAATTGTTTCTTATTTGGAGCAAATCTGCAAAGCGATTTTTTGCTACGTCTGTTCAAAAACCGCACTCCCTCCAGGAGAAAAAGAATGAGAGTAAGCTGAAATCTGTGCTTTTATGTTTTCTTAATAAAGTTTTCATTTTCTAACTAATCTATCCCAAAATGTCTAGTTTAGCTGGGTTCTTGATAAACTGTTTGGAAAATTGCATCCAAATCCAATCAGCAAGTCAAAAGTCATTAGTCTTGCTCAGCCACTCTGCTGTAAAATGCATCAAAGCCGATATAAAAAATTTTAACGAGCAGGGGACACCCTCTTCTCTTTCAAATATTTTTAAAACTACTGCATGGATTTACCCTAAAGCAGTCAATAAATTTAAGGCGACGCTTTGGGCCCAAGTTGTTTCTTATTTGGCCCAAATCTGCCCAACAGTGTTCACACTACAGCTGTTCAAATACTGCACTTTTCTCTATGGGGAAAAAGAATCGGCTGGAAACTGTGGCGCTTTGTTTTTTTAATAACCTTTACATTTTATAATGTATTGTCCCCAACATATGCAGTTGGGGGCGGAGGAGGGGTCTTGACAAACTTTGTTTAGAACATTTCGACCAAATCCATCCAGCAAGTCAAACATTATTAGCAATAGAATTTTGTGGAAACATGGCGGCTTCTTCATTTCAGAAAATCCTGTCAGCCTCTCTGTTGCAAAGCACCATGGGAGATATAATTTTGGGCATCCCCTTCTCTACCAATTTTGAAAAAAGAAACAACTTGACGCAAAACCCCCAGGACCGCACCGCACCCAAAGAGAGAGAGAGCGAGATGATCCTCTGGGGCAACTGGGAGTTGTGGAGACTGCGGTCAGGAGCCGAATGAAGCAATCAAGGATGGGGCGCTTACCCGTCGGCAAGGACGTTCCAGATTGCTCTGCCATGGTTCGGCCGTGCCTGGAACCAGGAGGAGAAAGCTCCAGCTGATCAAGAGCTGGAGAGCGTGTTCTGCCTGGGACACAATGCCCGAAAGCAGGAAGCAGCTTCAGAACTCGGGCAGAGGTGGTGTTCGAACGGGGGCGAGAGACCCAGAAGCAGCCGACAGAGCCCGGTGAGCAACCAGAGAAGAATTGGGAAACTGTGAGGCTTGCTGGGAATCCAGAGGGACTATACCGCAGTGGGACACTGGTCTCGGACCTGTATCCAATAAGGAGTGGCATCTAGTCATCTTCGTGGCAGTCCCGGGTAGACTGGGAGACCAGGGCTGCCTAGACCACGAATGAGAGAAAGAAACCAAAGGGGTTTGGGACCCGAGAGAAAGAATACCTGGCAGGATAGTGAACCTGGTACAATTATTGGGAATCAAGAAGAGCCAAGAAGGAATTGGGATCCACACCCAATAACAAACTGCCTCCAAAACCATCATCATAGTCACAGTACCTGGCAGGATAGTGAACCAGGTGGGCTGTAAAAACAGTTAGCATTATGAGAAAGCCTGGGGAAGGAAGACATACCCCTTGGTGTTCATTAACATTGTGGAAGGAGCCAAGAGAAGACGGTCATTGTTTTGGCATTGTAAAAGCTTGAGAACAGCCAGAGGAAGGGAGACATACCACCTCATGATTGTAAAAGGTGCCAAGAGGAGGGAGTCCTTCTCTTGACATTAAGAATTTGATAAAGACCAGGAGAAGAAAGCCACTTGTCCTGATATTGGGAAAACAACTGAGAAACCTCAAAGATCAGGGGGAGGAAGTCACCCCCTAACACTGTGAGGATACAAGACTTTTTGTTCAATGTGCCTTATTGAAACCTCAATCCAAGGAACCTTTTTTAAGACTTAATTTGTATCCCTTAAGAACATTTAATTTGCATCACCTAGAAGTAAACTTTAGGGTATCATCCAGGAGGAAGAAACCATTCTTCTGAACCAAGACGACCACTCCTTTTCCTTAGTTGATTACCAGCAAAAAATACCCGTTCACTGAACGGGTTCTGTAGACCGACATGCCAACACATCAATTGTTGAAAATCAATGATCCTGTAGGTCGCTGTACCGATTCACTTATCGCTTGATGTGCTTTGCACCCTGAAGTAAACTGCACTGAGAATGCAGCATACTGGGACCCTCTGTGCTCTCTTCCCAACTGTCGCCTCACCCTGGCCTAGTGCAGTTAGTTGTGGTGCATTGTGTTGTAGATATCATGGAAATCGTGCATCCTAAGGCTTTGAAACATGGTTTGCGGTCCCACAGGGACCTCGAGTTTTGTTCCTCATGTCGAGACCGCTCCTCCTACGACCACAGTGATGTTGTACCTATTTCAGGCAACCATATCACGTGTGATGGTGCTGACATCCAGGGAAAGGGGTAGGGTGCCCAAAGGTCATGTAGCCAGTAATGCCCAGAGGGTCCCACAATAGGTAACTATGCAAAATTTGGTGCAGATTGGTGAAACAGTTTGGATTTGTATAAGGAACAAGGATTCGCCAAGCCACAAACCCATACATTTTGACTTTTATTAATATAGGTGTAAGGGTTGGAAATATGTTTTTGGACACAGGACTCTTTGCTTTAGACTGACATTCCAACAGATTCCTTAGTATTTAGTTGTGGCAGGGACAGCCTGCTTAGACCTAGGATCAGACAGGTTTTCTCTTAGTTTCTGACCAATAAAAGTCTATAGCAAAAAGCTCCATTAGCATCATCATAAGCGTGGCATCCAAGCGCCTCGTGCAGCCCTTCGCTTGCAGGAGGCGGCGAATGCCAGAACATTCAATTACTTCATTGGAGCTGAAGCTACCTTGGAAGATGGCCGCCAGTGCACTACGGATACCACAAACTGCTTTTTTCTTTCAGCCCGTGACGCTCTATCATGCAAGGTCGCATCCATGGCTGCATTCCTGTCCTTCGATTGCTGGACACCTTTCAGGTAATACAGACTGGTTCCCATTTCGAAGGCGTGATATACGCCCCAATGCCTGTCTGTGCATGTCCGGGGGCGGATGGCGCAGCAGAGCCTCCCCTTGTTGTTCTCCACTTACGCTCATTCTAAATCCTCATCTACTAATTGCTTCAGAAGTCCCAAGATCCATCCGATGTGCTGTCTGCAATTTCTTGATGCAAGATAAGGAGGCCTACATCCTCATCCTTCCCCATGACTGTTCTCACCTGGCTACCTCTTTGCCCCTCCCACTTCTCCCTCCCCTCTGCCCTTGCATTCCTGGGGCGCTCATCCCCAGCCGCCCCCTGCCCCTCCCGGTGCCGCCATCTATTAGCCATGTCTCACACCCCGAGCTTGCTGCACAACTTTTGGCCTGCAGCAACACCCGACTTTGTCCCTTGCTACGTCCGTTGTCCTACAGCTCCTCCGGATTGAACCTTGCAGCATTTGTGGCCTCATATCTCTGGTTGAACCCTTTCCCTTGTTGCTTCTTACCAAATGTACCTATTCACCACATGTTGGTCTACATTAATCCCTGGCTGAACTATACTACTCTTGCTCTGTAAAACACTCCTTGTGTTGCTTTCCTACTTCTGCTCTCTTCCTAACGTGTACATTTACCTGTGTCACCTTTGCATATTTACCATCTCGTCGCCATGATCGATCAACAGACTTTGATCAGCCTGCGCTCCACGCTAACTCACCTGCACAGCCTTGGGTTTCTGTACTCCTACCTGCCTGCAATCCCTGGACTCCAATTATTACTCAGCATTGTGCGTGCTGCCCTACTTCTCATGTTCTTGCAGGCTCCACACTGGTCTCATTCCCCTAGCCCTTCTCCCCTAGATTATCTGGAACCCCTACCGTCCTGTTTTTTCACTGCCATCTGCATGCCTGATGTAGCCCCTCACACTATGAGGTGAGGCTTTTCCAGGTCTGCAGTCATTCATACCTGCCTGTCATAATTGCATGCCTGGTTTTCCATATTGCTGTTTACCTACAAATTCCTGTACTTTTAAATAGTTTTGCATTTTTTTGTGCCTCTCCTCTCCTCCCCTCCCCTCCTGCACTCCACCTTCCGCCCCCCTCTCTCACTTTCTTGTTCAGCACTTGCACGGTCCAAATCATCTCACGACCTAGTAAGAATGCTTTTCTGTTGTTTTTAATCCCTCCTACCTTTTCTGCACTTCCCAAGCTCCCTGCTTGCATGCTTAGCACTTGAACGTTCCGAATGTTTCAAGACCTTTTAAGATTTTTTGATTAAATAACCAAGAAATAAATAAAATGCCACCTGTGTGCGGTCTCCTACTTACTATATATATATATATATATATATATATATATATATATATATATATATATATATATATATATATATATATATATATATATATATATATATATATATATATATATATATATGGGATACATTACTCACCGTAATCGTATTTCTGATGCTTGTATCTGCTTAGATTCACATGCTGTGCATAGGCCGACATCTAGTGGAAGCTGCGGAGTATTACAGTTTGTTTTTCGAAAGTCGAAAATGGGCGTCGACACAGGCGTGCCAGTAATACTATCCCTAGTGTGACGTCCACTGTACCCAAGATCCCTCACGCGTGTAGGATCCTCAGATTGTATTTTTTCTGACATGAGGAAGCATGAGGAGTAGCGTGAGTACAGATAATCCAAGCAGATAGACAGAAAAGGTAAGACTACAAGCAATCATGCGCCTTCTCTCGGAGGGGAGGAAGGGTGGGTCGCATGTGAATCTAAGCAGATACAAGCATCAGAAATACGATTACGGTGAGTAATGTATCCCTTCTGAGGCTTGTGGAATCTGCTTAGATCACATGCTGTGCATAGATTAGCGAGCAGTACCAGAAGAAGGAGGTGGGATGTGAGAAGGGTCATGAGCAAACAGGTGTCTTAGAACCGCTTGTCCCACTTGTGTATCTGTCTTGGAATGAGTGTCAATGCAGTAATGCTGAGTAAAAGTGTGAATAGAGCTCCAAGTAGCCGCTTTGCAAATGGTGTCGAGGGGAACATTTGCAATGAAAGCCAGAGTGGCACCAATGCCTCTAGTAGAGTGGGCCCTTGGCGTAAAAGGCAGAGTCTTGTCAGAAAGAGAGTAACACAGCTGTATACAGTTGATAATCCACTTCGAGATAGCGCCCTTAGAGACGCGATCCCCCTCTCTGCCTGTAGCTACGGAGACAAACAGTTGATCTGTTTTCCTTAGCGGTCTGGTTTTATTTACATAGTATAGGACCGCCCTACGCACATCTAGGGTGTGTAGTTTCACCTCAGCCGAGCTTTGCGGGTTCTGGAAGAAAGCCGGAAGCTCGATGGACTGGTTTACATGGAACTTGGATATGAATTTAGGTGAGAACCTAGGGTGTGTGCGTAAAACCAGTTTGTCCTTGTGGATAGTAAAGAAAGGATCCTGCACTGACAGAGCCTGAATTTCACTGACCCTTCTTATGGAGGTAATGGCTACTAAGAAGGCCGTTTTATAAGTCAGGTGTTTGAGACTACTTTTATGCATGGGTTCGAATGGGGGTCCCATGAGCTTAGCTAGCACCACGTTGAGGTCCCATCCTGGCGGTGGGTTCGAAATAGGAGGGTGAAGTCTCTTTACTCCTTCCATGAAGGCTTTAACCACTGGTACTTTCCACCACGAGACCTTGTTATGGGATGTGGTGTAAGCCGAGAGGGCTGCCAGGTGTACTTTCAGCGAGTTAAAAACCAACCCTGCATCCAGCAGGTGGAGCATGTATGTCACAACGTTGGAAGGAGTGCAATCAACCGGGTTGATTTGTTTATTCTGGCACCAGATAACGAATCTTTTCCACTTATCAAAGTAACAGTGCCTTGTATTTGGTTTCCTGGACTCCTTTAGAATGTCCATACACCTCTGTGGTAATTTGAGATGTCCAAACTCTATGACTTCAGGAGCCATGCTGCTAGGTTCATAGAGTTGGGTTCCTGATGCACTGTTTGACCCTGTTGCTGGGACAGTAGGTTGTACCAGGCTGGGAGTCTGATGGGTTCGCACACCGCCATCCTGCGTAGGTGTGGAAACCATGGTTGTCTCGCCCACATGGGAGCAACTAGGATGAGCGTCATAGATTCCTTGTTCATCTTGTACACCACCTTCCTGATGAGAGGAGTTGGTGGAAAAGCGTACGCAAACATCCCTGACCAGTTCATCCACAGGGCATTCCCTTGGGAGTCCGGCTGGGGGAACCTGGATGCAAATCCTGGGCATTGTTTGTTTTCGCTTGTGGCGAATAGGTCTATAGTGGGGAAACCCCACTGAGAGAAGAGATTTCTTACTACGTCTCTGTGAAGGACCCATTCGTGTTCTTCTGGGAGGGAGTCTCTGCTTAGAGCATCCGCTAGGGAATTGAGCTCCCCTGGAACATGTTGCGATGACAGGAAGATGTTCCGTCTGAGTGCCCATATCCATATTTTCTGGGCAAGCTTGGACAGATTTGGCGAACGAGTCCCCCCTTGCTTGTTCAGATAGAACATGGCTGTCGTGCTGTCCGTCCTGATCTGCACCGACAAGTTCAGTAGATGGGGCTCGAACGCCCTTAGCGCTCGGAATACTGCCAGAAGCTCTAGCAGATTGATGTGGTTCTTGGCTACTGAGTGAGACCAGAGACCCTGAGCTGTGTGGTGGAGATGGTGAGCTCCCCACCCAGTCAGGCATGCATCTGTAGTCACCACGGCTTGTACTTCGGGATCGTAAAAGGGTTTCCCCTTTGCGAGATTCTCTCTTGTCCACCAGTGTAGGCTCTGTACGAGTGTTGGCGAAACGACCACTAGATCGTCCCAATGACCACTTGCCTGAGACCACTGTTTCGCCAACCATTCCTGCATGGGACGCATGCGCAGACGCGCGTGGGGGACCAGGTAAATGCATGACGCCATCATGCCCAGTAACCGCATAGCTTTGCGTACTGTTATCTGTTGACCTGACTGATAATGCGGAATTTGCAGAAGTATATTCCGAATTCTCTCTTCCGAAGGGAAGGTCAATCCTTTCTGAGTATCTAGGATAGCTCCTAGAAACTGTTTTGAGGTGCTTGGCACCAGACTTGACTTTTTCTCGTTGATGGAGAAGCCTAATTCGTGGAGGAGGTCGATAGTCCTCTGAATGTTTGACCTGCAAATTCCTGGGGTTTCCCCCGTTATGAGCCAGTCGTCCAGATAAGGGTACACCGGGATTGCTTCCCTGCGTAGGTGTGCAGCCGCCACCGCCAGTACCTTGGTGAATACCCTTGGTGCTGAAGCTATCCCGAAGGGCAGTACCTTGAATTGGTAGTGGCGACTGTCCACCTTGAAGCGCAAGTACTTTTTGTGCGCTGGGAGCATGGAAATATGAAAATAAGCATCTTTCATATCCAAGGTTGCCATGTAATCCCCCTTTTTTAGGAGGGGGATTACCTCTTGTAGCGTGGTCATACGGAATTTTTGGGGCTTGACATATTTGTTGGCAGGCCGTAAGTCCAATACTGGGCGCATTGTCAAATCTTTCTTTGGCACAAGGAAGTAAGTTGAATAGATACCCTTGTTTACCTGGTGTCCTGGGACGAGTTCTATCGCGTCCTTTTCTAGCAGAATGGCGATCTCCTCGAGAAGGATCCTTTGATGCTCTAGGGAGTGCACTCTTTGTCGTGGAGGATGATTCCGGGGACGCTGCAGTAGTTCTATACAATATCCTGCGGATACTGTTGACAGCACCCATCTGTCTGAGGTGATCCCTTCCCAAGCCTGGGTGAAGGTGGAAATGCGTCCCCCTACTGGGGTTGCGTGGCAAGGGACCCTGAACTGAGCGTCACTGTTTTGGTGGAGGCGTGCCACCGCCCTTGTTGGGGCTGCCTCTGCCTCTTCCACGACCTCTCTTGTTACCCCTGCCGTAACTCTGGGTAGACTGCTGGTTGTTATTCCATTGTGTACCTTGTCCCTGGGCATAGTTGCCTCTTTGTGAATTTTGGCCGCGTGGGCGACGAAAATTATTGTTCCCCCTCTGGTTAGGGGGTTTGTTGGTAAGCTGGCCAAGGGATTTGAGAGTCTCATATTCATCTTTGGCATTTTTAAGTGCGTCTTCGACCGCTTTCCCAAACAATAGGTCGGGTTCCACTGGCTTGTCTATTAAAGAAGCCTGGGTTTCTGTCTTGAATCCCGACTGCCGTAACCACGCATGTCTCTTGATAACAGTACCTTCTGCTATCAATCTCCCTGCGTTGTCAGCGGCGTCGAAAGTTGCTTTTAAAATGCAACCAGACACGGCTCTCCCCTCTGCCGAGATCCGAGCCAGCTGGCCCTTTAACGGTTCTGGAGCAGAGGCAATGAGCGCCGCGACTTCTTCCCATTGATGGCAATTGTAACTAGCCAACAGGGTGGTGGAATTCGCAATCCTTGCTTGGTAGGCGGACGTTGAGGCTACCTTTCTGCCAAACCCGTAAAGTTTTTTGCTCTCCTTGTCGGGAGGAGCTTCTGATGAAGATAAGGGCGTGCCAGCCCTCTTTCTAGTGTTGGTCACCACTAGGGAATCTGGTTTAAGATGTCCCTTTATATACAGAGGGTCAGACTGGGCTGCCCGGAAAATCTTTTCAATTCTGGGGTTGACAGCTCTGGTGAGGTTAGGATTCACCAGGGAAGGATCTATTCTTCGTTGGATGGATTTGAGGATAGGGATGGTCTGAGCGACCGGTCTTCTCTCTCCTACAAACTCCTCCGCGAAGTCCCTTTCCTCCTGTACACCGTGGGTGTCGATGTGGAAGTGTTCCGCTGCTCGAGCGAGAACCTCGTTAAGGAGGGGCTGGTTATCAACTGGAGAGTCAGTAACTGGGGCTTCGCTTTGTACTGGGGAATCTACTCTGTAAATTTCCTGCTCATCTTCTCCCTCCTCCAGGTCCTCATCCTCTGCATAGTAATCTGTCCCGGTTTGTTCTTCCATAATTGCAAACTCCTGGTCCTCTTCAGGGAAAACTTGTCCCTGATAACTGGGGAGTGGAGTAGAATATGGAGTGGAGTAAGGCTGAACCTCGAAGGGTTCAGGTCTTTCGACCCGGGGCTTTTTACTTAGCGGGATCGGATCGGAGGAGCCTGAGGGTGTGGCCCCTTGAGGGTTATATGAAAGAAAGTGTTTTGGGTTCTTATCATAAAAATCAGCCAAGGAAGACATCCTAGACATAACCCTGTCTATGTCTTCACTGGACCATTCCCTGGAACAGGGTATTACTTTAGCAGGTGATTTATTTTCAAGGGTAGACTTGTGTTTGCTTGTCTGCTTAGGCTTTACAGGGGTGTAAGGCTGTGCTTTCCGCTGTTTCCCCCCTTCTCCGTGCGTGGAAAAATGTTTTCCCTGTCCCTTGGGGGCCCCAGAGACTTTCGACGCCTGGCGTCGAGTGTCTGGAAAGGTATCTGTGTGCTTCGGGCGTGGGGCCTCACTGGTGTTAACCGCGGTCTCGGTATCTTGGAGCGCGGCCTGGGGGTGGAAGTCGTCTTCGTCTCCCGACGATCGAACTTCCGTTAGTGTGTGTAGCGAGGCACTCTTGGCAAGAGTGGATGATTGCCTTGCGTCGTGAGGCGATCTCGATCGAGAGCGCCCAGAGGACACCGAGTCGGACCGTTCTTTTTGTGCCTCTTTCCGGGAAGTCGACGTCGTCGAGGTCCGGTTGGTCTTAGTGTGTTTAGTGTGTGTTAGGTGTGTAGCGCTTGCGTCGCCGGGGGTCTTCCCCATAGCCGCCTTGCCGGACGACCTTCCGAGGTCGGGGACCTGCGCTCGTCGGCTGTCTTTCGACGCCGTAATGCCCTCGCCGTCCGAAAGTACGGCGTCGCTGCCATCGCTGAAGGCGCCCTCCGCTGCCATGGCCTCCTGCCTGGCGTGGTGGGCCCAACGCTTTGTCGAACGGTCCTTAAGTGTCTTAGGTTTAAACCTACTACACGCTCTGCAGTTCGCTTCGGGGTGATCCCTCGGCAAGCAGAGATTGCACGTGGCGTGCCTGTCGACCCAAGGGTATTTGCGATTGCACTTGGGGCAGAGTTGAAAAGGGGTACCCTCCATACGCACCTTAAGGCAGCGGGCTGCTAAGTGTAGGAATATATATAAATGTAACTATATATCAAGAGTGAAGAGTATGTACCACCCCCCACTCTCCCTACTTGTAAGGGCCGAGGCCAGCGGCCTACTAGGCCCGGGCCGAGGCCAGCGGCCTACCGAGGCCCAGATCCGTCGTGCAGCAGTCGACGGTCGATGACTTCTCCAGCCGTCGTCGAGGTTGAGGGTCGACGTTGGGGTGGGGAAGGGAATGAATAAGAATTAAAATTATAATAACAGCAAAAGTATGGCTAAGGCCAGGGAACTCCGCAAGATGCTTCCGACCAGTATGGCGGAAAAAAACAATCTGAGGATCCTACACGCGTGAGGGATCTTGGGTACAGTGGACGTCACACTAGGGATAGTATTACTGGCACGCCTGTGTCGACGCCCATTTTCGACTTTCGAAAAACAAACTGTAATACTCCGCAGCTTCCACTAGATGTCGGCCTATGCACAGCATGTGATCTAAGCAGATTCCACAAGCCTCAGAAATATATATATATATAATACATTACTCACCGTAATCGTATTTCTGATGCTTGTATCTGCTTAGATTCACATGCTGTGCATAGGCCGACATCTAGTGGAAGCTGCAGAGTATTACAGTTTGTTTTTCGAAACTCGAAAATGGGCGTCGACACAGGGCGTGCCAGTAATACTATCCCTAGTGTGACATCCACTGTACCCATTTCCCCTCACGCGCCTAGGACCATCAGATTGTATTTTTTCTGACATGAGGTAGCATGAGGAGTAGCGCGAGTACAGATATTCCAAGCAGATAGATAGATAAGACTACATCCATGTGCCTTCTCTCAGAGGGGAGGAAGGGTGGGTCGCGTGTGAATCTAAGCAGATACAAGCATCAGAAATACAATTACGGTGAGTAATGTATCCCTTCTGAGGTTTGTGGAATCTGCTTAGATCACATGCTGTGCATAGATTAGTGAGCAGTGTTAGAAGAAGGAGGTGGGATGTGAGAAGGGTCATGAGCAAATAAATGTCTTAGAACCGCTTGTCCCACTTGAGTATCTGTCTTGGAATGGGTGTCAATGTAGTAGAGCTGAGTAAAGGTGTGAATAGAGCTCCAAGTAGCTGCTTTGCAAATGGTGTCAAGGGGTACAGATGCAATGAAAGCCAGAGTGGCCCCAATGCCTCTTGTAGAGTGGGCTCTTGGCGTGAAAGGCAACGTTTTTTCAGAAAGGGAGTAACACAGCTGGATACAGTTAACAATCAATTTAGAGATGGCACCTTTAGAGACGCAATCTCCCTCTTTGCCTGTAGCTACGGAGACAAACAGTTGGTCTGTTTTCCTTAGCGGTCTGGTTTTGTCTCGGTTGTCTCATCGGTTGTCTCTTCCACATGGGAGCAACCAGGATGAGTGTCATCAATTCTCTGTTCATCTTGTTGACCACCTTCCTGATGAGGTGTTGGTGGAAAAGCGTACGCAAACATCCCTCACCAGTTCATCCACAGGGCGTTCCCCTGGGAGTCTGGCTGGGGGAACCTGGATGCGAATCCTGGGCACTGTCTGTTTTCGCTTGTGGCGAATAGGTCTATAGTGGGGAAACCCCACTGTAAGAAGATATCTTCTACAATTTCTCTGTGTAGACACCATTCGTGTTCCTCTGGGAGGGGATCTCTGCTCAAAGCGTCCGCCAGAGAATTGAGATCCCCTGGAACATGTTGAGATGACCGGAAGATGTTCCGTCTGAGTGCCCATATCCAAATTTTCTGGGCAAGCTTGGACAGATTTGGCGAAAAAGTCCCTCCTTGCTTGTTCAGGTAAAACATGGCTGTAGTGCTGTCTGTCCGGATCTGCACTGACAGGTTCAACAGGCAGGGCTCGAACGCTTGAAGCGCTCTGTATACTGCCAAAAGCTCTAGCAGGTTGATATGATTCTTGGCCACTGAGTGAGACCAGAGACAATGAGCTGTGTGGTGGAGATGGTGAGCTCCCCACCTTGACAGGCATGCGTCCGTTGTGACTACCGCCTGTATTTCGGGATCGTAAAATGGTTTCCCCTTGGACAGATTCTCTCTTGTCCACCAGTGAAGACTTTGTACACGTGTCAGCGAAACGACCACTAGATCGTCCCACTGACCACTTGCCTGAGACCAGTGTTTCGCCAGCCATTCTTGCATGGGACGCATGCGCAGGCGCGCGTGGGGGACCATGTAAATACATGACGCCATCATGCCCAGCAAACGCATTGCTTTGCGTACCGTTATCTGACGACTGGCCTGATATTGCGGAATTTGCAGCAGTATATTCCGAATTCTTTCCTCTGATGGAAAGGCTAACCCCTCTTCTGTGTTTAGGACAGCTCTTAAGAACTGTTTAGAGGTGCTTGGCACCAGACTTGACTTTCTCGTTTATGGAGAAACCTAATTCGAAGAGGAGGTCGATCGTTCTTTTAATGTTTGTTCTGCAAATTACTGGGGTCTCCCCCGTGATGAGCCAGTCGTCCAGATAAGGGTACACTGGGATTGCCTCCCTGCGTAGGTGTGCCGCCACCACTGCCAGTACCTTGGTGAATACCCTTGGAGCCGAGGCTATCCCGAAGGGCAGTACCTTGAACTGGTAGTGCTGACCGTCCACCTTGAAGTGCAAGTATCTTTTGTGCGCTGGGAACATGGAAATATGAAAATAAATATCTTTCATGTCCAATGTTGCCATGTAATCCCCCTTTTTTAGGACGGGGATTACCTCTTGGAGAGTAGTCATGCAACATTTTTGGGGCTTGACATACTTGTTTGCAGGCCTTAAGTCCAATACTGGCGCATTGTCAAATCTTTTTTTTGGCACAAGGAAGTAAGTTGAATAAATACCATTGTTTAACTGGTGTCCCGGGACGATTTCTATCGCGTCCTTTGCTAGAAGATTGGCGATATCTTCAAGGAGGATCTTCTGGTGGTCTAATGAGTGTACTTTTTGACGTGTCGGGTGGTTTCGGGGACGCTCTAACAGTTCTATGCAGTATCCTGCGGACACTGTGGACAGCACCCATCTGTCTGATGTGATCCCTTCCCAAGCTTGGGTGAAGTTGGTAATGCGTCCCCCTACTGGGGATTTGTGAGAAGGGACCCGGAACGGAATGTCACTGTTTTGGTGGAGGCGAGCCGCCGTCTCTACTGGGGCTGCCTCTACCCTTACCACGTCCTCTCTTATTACCCCTGCCATAACTCTGAGTAGACTGCTGGTTGTTCCATGGTGTACCCTGCCCCTGGGGATAGTTTGTTCCTCTCTGGGAATTTTGTCCACGTGGGCGACGAAAATTGCCATTCCCTCTTTGATTCGGGGGTTTGTTGGTTAATTGGCCTAGGGATTTGAGTCTCGTACTCATCCTTGGCATTTTTCAGGGCATCCTCTACCGCCTTTCCAAACAATAGATCTGACTCCACCGGTTTGTCTATTAATGATGCTTGTGTTTCGGGTTTGAACCCAGACTGGCATAACCAAGCATGTCTTTTGATAACAGTGCTTTCTGCTATCAATCTGCCGACGTTTTCCGTGGCATCAAAGGTTGCTTTTAAGATGCAACCGGACACGGCTCTTCCCACCGATGCAACCCGTGGCAATTGGCCTTTTAAGGGCTCTGGGGCGGAGTCTATGAGTGCCGTCAGTTCCTCCCACTGGTGGCAGTTGTAACTCGCCAGTAGGGTGGTGGAGTTGGCGATCCTTGCCTGGTAGGCGGAAGTGGAGGCTACTTTCCTACCCAAGCCATACATCTTCCTGCTCTCCTTGTCGGGAGGAGCTTCGAACGATGACAAGGGTGTTACCGCCCTCTTTCGTATGTTCGTAACTACCAGGGAGTCCGGTTTCAGTTGCCCCCTTATGTACAGCGGGTCCGATTGGGCTGCCCTGAAAAGTTTCTCTATCCTGGGGTTTACCGCCCTGGTGAGGTTAGGATTTACAAGGGAAGGGTCTATCCTCCTTTGTATCGATTTAAGGATAGGGATGGCCTGGGCAACAGGTCTCCTTTCTACCACTAATTCTTCGGCAAAGTCCCTCTCTTCCTGTGCTCCCTGGGTGTCAATGTGGAAGTGTTCTGCTGCGCTGGACAGAACTTCATTCAGGAGAGGATGGTTGTCGACCGGGGATCTTTGTCTACTGGGGAATCTACCCTGTGGGTTTCTGGGTCGTCCTCTTCCTCCTCTCGGTCCTCATCATCCCCATAGTAGCCCATCCCAGATTGTTCTCCCAACATGCCCAAATCAGGATCCTCAATAAAGTGTGGATCCTCATTATATTGAGAGTAGGGGCTGTATACAGAAAGGGTCCGAAGACCGTGTTGGTGCTTCAACCCGGGACTTCTTACTTGGGGGTATCGGGTCCCTAGAACCTGAGGGTGCAGCCCCGTCAGGGGTATATGAGAGGAAGTGTTCAGGATTCTTGGCATAGAAGTCTGCCAAAGACGACATCCTAGACATAACTAGGTCTATGTCGTCACTAGACCATTCCTTTGAGCTGGGAATGACTCTTTCCTGGGAGAGTTTTCCTGTCTTGTCCTGACTGGACCTCTGTGTTAGTGCAGGGGTCTTTAAAATGACAGAAGACTGAGACTTGTCCGTCTGTTTTTGCCTGTCTGACTGCTTCCAAGGTGTGGAAGAAGGTAGAGAATGCTTCTTTTGTTGTTTCCCCCTCTCCCCGTGGGTGGAAGAGTGTTTTCCCTGTTTATTTGCCCCTTCAGAGCCTTTCGACATCTGGCATCGAGGTTCGGGGGTAGTGTCCCCATCTCTAGAGTGTGGAGGTTGGGACTCTGGAACAGCCGTTAAGCGGTCTGCTGACGCCGACTCCTGGAGTGCGGCCTGGAGATAGAGGTCGGCTTTGTCTTCCGACGATCGAACCTCCGTTACCTTAGGGAGCGAGGCACTCTTGGCAACAGTGGATGGCTGCCTGGAGTCATGCGGCGATCTAGATCGAGAATGCCCAGAGGACACCGATTTGGTGGACCGTTCTCTGTGTGCCTCTTTCCTAGATCTATAACTCGAAAAGGGGCGAACTAGGGCGTGCCAGTACTACTAGGGATAATGTGACGTCTCATGTATCCAAGCAGATGTATCCAAGCAGATAAAGATAAGACTACAAGCATCCATGCGCCTTCTCTCAGAGCGGAGGAAGGGCGGGCGCATGTGAATCTAAGCAGATACAAGCATCAGAAATACGATTACGGCAAGTAATGTATCCCTTCTGAGGCTTGTGGAATCTGCTTAGATCAGATGCTGTGCATAGATTAGTGAGCAGCGGACAAAGAGCAGAATTCCTACAAAAGAAAATAACTATCTACAAACCAACGCGACACCTCAGATCAAGCAACAAAATCCGCCTGGAACTTAAACCATACATGAAGAAAGAACTTGGAGGCACCTTCTTCTACCACTTAGCCGCAAAAACCTGCAACAAAATCCCAAAAGAAATGAACACAGAAGATCACCTAAAATTCAGAAAATCACTAAAAACCTGGCTCTTCTTCAACACCACAGACTCAAACTGAAAACCGAAACAAAGAAAAAGGATGACTAAACGGGAAAGGACACAGACAACCCCAGAACTGACAGGGAAGCTCCCACAGCACCCGGACGGTTGACTCCGGACAGACTATAACGCAGGCGACACGCATGGAGACCAAGTCAACTACCCCAGCCAACCCCACTCAACATCTTTACCCGCCCTTAGTTACCACCAGGTACCACAGTGCTGTGGAATTGTAGAGAAACTGACTGAGTTGGTGACATTGGCAGGTGCACTAGACACAGGAGTATGATGGGAGGACAGGTGGGGCTATGAGAGAGCCTGATAGAGGTGGGGGCCAGATGAGAAAGGGACCTTGAATGCCAGACGGCCCAGATCAGGACAGAGGCTCATCAGGGGAGACTACTCAAGCGCAGCGCCTCAATTCAGGATAGAAATGCCAACTAGCCAACTCCACTAACAATTTCACCCTCTGCATACACCTCTCAAACTTCAAATCAAACGCAACCAAAAACCTACAGCACAACAAACCGCACAAACTTCACTACATTGCAACAACAAAAGAAAATTCACACATAGACTCGCATAACAGTACACGACGACTAACGCCCGCAAACACCCCAGGCCCAGCCAACAGACCCACCGGGCTGAGGCGGCCAACAGCACATCACTGCTCTCTTGCACTTTTCCTGCTTCCTCCCACTAACTCAACCTCCCCTCCTCTTTCAGAGCCGCCAGAACGCCAGGGGACCACTCAGGTGGCGATAGTGCGCGGTACAAATGTCCTTTAACATTAACATAAGAAGGAGGTGGGATGTGGGAAGGGTCATGAGCAAATAAATGTCTTAGAACCACTTGTCCCACTTGAGTATCTGTCTTGGAATGAGTGTCAATGCAGTAGTGTTGAGTAAAGGTGCGAATAGAGCTCCATGTAGCTGCTTTGCAAATGTTAAGGGGTACATTCGCAATGAAAGCCAGAGTGGCTCCAGTACCTCTTGCAGAGTGGGCCCTTGGCGTAAAAGGCAGTATTTTATCTGAGAGGGAATAGCACAGTTGGATACATCTGACTATCCATCTAGAGATGGCATTCTTTGAGACGCGATCTTCTTCTCTGCCTAAAGCTATGGAGACAAACAGTTGATCTGTCTTTCTTAGCGGTCTGGTCTTGTCTACATAGTAGAGGACCGCTCTCCTCACATCTAGTGTGTGGAGTTTCACCTCAGCAGAGCTTTTGAGTTCTTGGAAGAAGGTCGGTAGTTCAATGGACTGGTTAACATGGAATTTAGAAATTAACTTCGGTGAAAACCTAGGGTGAGTGCGTAAAACCAGTTTATCTTTATGAACAATAAAGAAAGGATCCTGCACTGACAGAGCTTGAATTTCACTGACCCTTCTTATGGATGTGATGGCAACCAAGAAGGCAGTTTTATAAGTCAAGTGTTTGAGACTAGATGTGTGCATGGGCTCAAAGGGGGGTCCCATGAATTTAGCAAGTACCACATTAAGGTCCCAACCTAGTGGTGGGTTAGAAATTGGAGGGTGGAGTCTCTTTACCCCTTCCATAAATGCTTTGACAACTGGCACTTTCCACCATGACACCTTGTTATAGGAAGTGGTGTAGGCTGATAAAGCTGCCAGGTGCACTTTGAGTTAAACACTAACCCTACATCCAATAGGTGGAGCATATAGGTGACGACATTAGAAGGAGCACAATCAACTGGGTTGATTTGCTTATTCTGGCACCAAATAACAAATCGTTTCTATTTGTCGTCATAGTAACAGTGTCTTGTGTTAGGTATTCTTGATTCTTTCAAGATATCCATACATCTCTGGGGTAAAGTGAGATTCCCGAACTCTATGACTTCAGGAGCCATGCTGCCAAGTTCATCGAGTTGGGTTGAGGAAGCACTGTTAGGCCCACATGCTGGGAGAGTAGGTTGTATCGGCAAAGGAGCTTGAAGGGGTCGCACACCGCTAATTTGCATAGGTGTGGGTACCACAGTTGTCTCGCCCACATAGGAGCAACTAGGATGAGTGTCATCGATTCCCTGTGGATTTTGTTAACCACCTTCCTCATCAGAGGGGTTGGTGGAAAAGCGTAGGCAAACATTCCTGACCAATTCAGCCATAGGGCGTTCCCCCTTGGAGCCTGGCTGGGGGAACCTGGATGCGAAATCTGGCATTACTTGTTTTCACTTGTGGCGAATAGGTCTACAGTGGGGAAACCCCACTGAGAGAAGAGGTCTCCTACGACCTTTGTGTAGTGTCCACTTGTGTTCTTCTGGAAGGGGATCCCTGCTCAGAGCATCTGCTAGCGAGTTGAGATTCCCTGGAATATGCATGTTGGGATGACAGGTAAATCTTCTGTTTGAGTGCCCATTTCCCAATTTTTTGGGCAAGCTTGGTCAGATTTGGTGAACGAGTGCCCCCTTGTTTGTTTAAGTAAAACATTGCCATCGTGCTGTCTGTTAGGATCTGCACTGACAGGTTGGATAAGAGGGGTTTGAATGCGCGAAGTGCTCTGAAGACTGCTAGAAGTTCTAGCAGATTGATGTGGTTCTGAGCCACTGTATGAGACCAGAGACCCTGAGCTGTGTGGTCAAGGTAGTGGGCTCCCCACCCTACTAGGGAGGCGTCTGTTGTGTAACGGCCTGTATCTGTGGATCGTAGAAGGGTTTACCCTTAGTAAGATTCTCTCTTGCCCACCAGCGAAGACTTTGTACTAGTGTTGGCGAAACTACCACTAGATCGTCCCACTGACCACTTGTTTAAGACCACTGTTTCGCCAACCATTCCTGCATGGGTCGCATGCACAGGCACACGTGGGGAACCAGGTAAATGCAGGATGCCATCATGCCTAGCAAACGCATTGCTATGCGCACCCTTATTTGGCGACCGGCCTGATATTGAGGAATTTGCAGCAACAGATTCCGAATTCTTTCCTCTGATGGGAAGGCCAACCCCTCTTGGGTGTTTAGGACAGCTCCTAGGAACTGTTTTGAGGTGTTTGGCACTAGGCTTGATTTTTTTCTCGTTGGTTGAGAAGCCCAATTGGAAGGGGAGGTAAATTGTTCTTTGAATGTTTAGTCTGCAAATTACGGGGGTTTCCCCTGTGATGAGCCAGTTGTCCAGGTAAGGGTACACTGGGATTGCCTCCCTGCTAGGTGCGCTGCCACCACTCCCAGTACCTTGGTGAATACCCTTGGAGCCGAGGTTATACCGAAGGGCAGCACCTTGAACTGGTAGTGCTGGTTGTCCATTTTGAAATGCAACAATCTTCTGTGCGCTGGGAACAGTGAAATAAGAAAATAGGCATCTTTCATTTCCAATGTTGCCATGTAATCCCCCTTTTTAGTAGGGGGATTACCTCTTGGAGTGTAGTCATGCAGAATTTTTGTGGCTTGACATACTTGTTTGTAGGGCGCATCGTTACATTTGTTTTGGCACAAGGAAGTAGGTTGAATAAATACCCCTGTTTACCTGGTTGCCTGGGACGAGTTCTATGGCATCCTTTGCAAGTAGAGTGGCGATCTCCTCGAGAAGGATTTTCTGGTGCTCCAACGAGTGTACCTTCTGTCTTGGAGGATGGTCGTGGGGGCGTGCAAATAATTCTATACAGTATCCCGCGGACACTGTGGACAGCACCCATCTGTCTGAAGGGATCCCCCGCCATGCGCGGGTAAAGGTGGAAATGCGCCCCCCTACTGGGGATGCATGGGAGGGGACCCGAAGCGGAACGTCACTGTTTACTAGGTGGCGTACCACCTCTAGCAGGGCTGCCTCTACCCCTAGTGCAGCTCCTGCGCTGGCCTCTGGTGAATCCCTGTGATGTTTGGAACGGATTGTTGCCCCATGAGGTTCCTTGATTCTGGTAGTAGTTGGAACCCCTCTGGGAGCTTTGGCCGCAAAAACGACAAAAACTATTATTTCCCCTTTGACCTGGGGTTTATTTGTGAGTTGGCAGAGAGATTTTAGGGTCTCGTACGCATCTTTAGCTGGCTTTAGTGCCTCTTCCACTGCCCTGCCGAATAGATCGTTCGGCTCTACCGGCATGTCTACAAGCGTGGCTTGGGTCTCGGGTTTGAACCCCGACTGCCTTAGCCAAGCGTGACGCCTTATTACTGTGCCTTTGGTTATCAATCTTCCAGCATTATCTGCTGCATCAAAATTTGTCTTAAGGATGTATCCAGATACGGACCTTCCGTCTGCTGCAATTTGGGCCAACTGGCCTTTTAGCGGTTCAGGTGCAGAGGCTACTAGAGCAACTACTTGTTCCCACTGATGGCAGTTATAGCTTGCTAAGAGAGTTGTACTGTTAGCAATACGTGCCCGATAGGCTGACGTGGAGGCAACTTTCATAACCAGTGCATATATTATTTTGCTCTGCTTATCGGGAGGAGCGTCTGGAGAAGCTAGTGGTATACCTGGCCTCTTTCTGGTGATTGTTACTACCAGGGAGTCGGGTTTTAATTGACCCCTTATGTACAAGGGATTGGAGGGTGCAGCCCGGAATAATTTTTCCACTCGTGGATTCACCGCATTAGTACGATTTGGGGTTACCAGCGAGGGATCAATTCTACGCTGGATTGATTTTAATATTGGGATAGCCTGGGTAATGGCTCTCTTGTCCCCTAGGATTTCTTCAGCAAAATCCCTATCTTCTTGGACACCCTGCATGTCTATTTGAAAATGAGCTGCTGCTTTAACCAGTACCTCATTGAGGAGTGGCTGATTATCAATCAGTGAGTCATTCACCGGGGGTCCCTAGTAATTGGGGAGTCAAGATTGTAGGCTTCCGCCTCATCCGCCTGTTCCTCTTCCTGGTCCTCGTCATCCCCATAATAAGAAACCCCTGTCTGGTCTGCCAGCATATGTGTTTCTGTCTCCTCTCCATATGACTCTGGATGGTAAATTTCAATTAGCAAAGAGTCTGAAACCAATTCCTGCGCCGGAGCCTCAGAGCGGAGCCTTTTAGTAGGGGGTTGAGAGTCCTTGGACCCAAAGGGGCAGAGGTAGCTGGTGTGTTGGCATAGCTATGGAAATAGTTAGGGTCTTTCTCATAGAAGTCTGCAAAAAAGAGACATCCTTCTCATCACCCTATCAATGTCAGCAGAGTTCCATTCCTTGGAACTGGGAATAAACCTCTCCTGTTCTGGTTCCTTATCAGTCAGGGACCTTGGACTTTTCTATCACTTTAGGAGCCTTCTGTTTTTCTTTATGGTGTTCTGAAGGTTTCTTGTGTTGTTTATCCCCCTTCCCGTGACTAGAGGAATGTTTTCCGGTGGTTTTAGGGGTTTCTGAGGGTTTTGATGCTTTGCGTCGAGGTTCGGAGGTGGTCTTTGACGCTTTACGTCAAGATTTGGAGGTAGGGGAAGGAGGGCGCCGAATCTCAGGAGTAGACGCTACGCGCTTTGACTTGGGAGCATAGAGGTCGGAATAGTCTTCTGACGATCGAGCTTCTGGAACTCTTGGGAGTATGGCACCTTTTCCAACCGCAGACGGCTGGTCTTTGTCCTGGGCGTTCCTGTTTGTGATCGCCACATAGGACACAGAATCGTTGGACCGCTATCTCGGTGCCTTCCACTGCCGATCGCTCGACACGCATGTCGAGTCACAGCTGGGACTGATGTGTTTAGAGGGAGTGGTGTGGGTTGCGTTCCTGCCGCCGGGTGTTGTCCCCATTACAGGGCTGCAGGCCAGCCCTCCGCGGTCAGGGGCTTGCGCGTGGGTGTCTGAAGTCACCCCTCTGCCCTCGCCATCCGATACGGCATTACTGCCATCGCTGAACGATCCTTCGACGTCCATGGCCTCTAGTTGCCTGGCGTAGTGGGTCGAGCGGTCCTTAAGTGTCTTTGGCTTGAAGAGCTTAGACACGTAGCCTCGGGATGGTCTTGTGGGAGACACAGATTGCATGTATTGTGCTCATCTACCCATGGAAACTTCTTGTTACACTTAGGGCAGAATTTGAAAGGAGTTCTCTCCATATGTGTAAAAATGGCAACGTGCTGTGTATATGTAGGAAATAAAAGTGGGAAAGTCATGACCACCCCCCCCCACTCTCCCTACTTGTACAGGGCAGAGGCTTTCCAAGGCCCAAGGTCTGTCATGTAGTTTTCGACGGCTGGTTCTCTCGATCTTCGCTGACGTCGATCTTCGGTATAGGAAGGACGATAACGGGGAAAGTTTAAAAAAATATTTAGGTATAATTGGCAAATGCTAAGGGAACTTAGCAACATGTGCCCGACTAGTATGGCGAAAAAAAACAATCTGAGGGTCCTACACGCGTGAGGGATCATGGGTACATGGGACGTCACACTAGGGATAGTATTACTGGCACGCCCTAGTTCGACGTCCCCTTTTCGAGTTTCGAAAAACAAACTAATACTCTGCAGCTTCCACTAGATATCGGCCTATGCAAAGCATGTGATCTAAGCAGACTCCACAAGCCTCAAAAAACAAAAAAAAACAGAAAAAGAAAAATGTATATATTCACCTTGGGGTGCCCTGGCTAAAGAGCACCAACACTTTACAAGATCAGATTCAAGTAAGAACAGTGTGTGCAGTAAAATCGGAGAAGAAACACAGAACTATTACAGAACCAGTTAGAAACTTGTAAGTATTCGGAAAACTGTTCAAATGCTAATGCGCCTTGCAATCTAAGGCCCTAGCACATAAAAAGTCCTTCTGTGCTAAGAGGACGGGGCCTAGTGCCCTAAGAGCCACAGGTCCCAAAGTTAACCTTTTGTAGGGCGTAGTGTTTTAAAGTAGCAGAACAAGCTTTGGCAAAGCCAACGTTTAGGTTTAAGTGTTCCAGGAAGGTAGGAACAGAGGAAGCAAAAGTCTTTAGGGGCCCTCTTTCAATCCCACCAGCTCTGAGGAACCCCAGGCGGCATCCTTGGTCATACTCCATTCCGGCAAGGGAGAGGTAGGGGGTTAGGACTTAGTGCTTGTTAACCCCTATGGACAAATGGGGTGGGAGGGGTGAGAAGCATGTATGTGAACTCACCCCCTGTACTCAGATTACTTCAGAAACCAGTCCAGGGGTTTCTGAATCAACTGGGCCCACTTAGTGTTGGTTTTGTTAGAGGCAATCTAGAGGTCACCAGTGCAAAGGTCAGTTTTGGTGTCAGGATTGGGTCACCTAGTCAGTGTTTCATACTCTGGCAAGACTTCCTTTGACTGGACAGCTGGAAGACCCTGGCATGAGAACATGACCAACACATTCTGACGACCTTGGCGATGCAAGTAGACAAATGTAGGCTGCAGTGATTAACAACACGATCAGGTGGCTGAAGGAGATTCTTGGGGCTCAGAGAAAGAGCTGGTCTTGCGAAGTCCCTCTTCGGGCTGGAGAGCTGTAACTTCAAGTGGTGGCTTTTTGGCTAACAAGCTAAGAGTCTGCTGGATCCCAAGTCCGAACTTGGGACAGCAACCGTGGAAACTATGATGCCCAGGCAGCAGTAAGTTCACAGGGTGGTCCTAGGCCACTTCCGACAGCTTCCAAGGGCTGGCTGTTCGAGCAGGAGTCGAGACTGGTTGTACCTACAGGTCCAGAGGTTGAAACACTGACTAAGGCCTTCAGGAGATCAGTGCAAAGAAGCAGGGCTACGCCGGGACTTTGCTGGAGGCAATGCTGGTTGGCTGCAACAACGATCCATGGGTGTACAGAGTTGAGTCTCTTTGACTAGGTCTTTGTTCCAGCGACGATCTGATGAATGGCTGCAGCAGCCCTCGTTATGCTAGATTCAAGTTTGAGTCTTCCAAGAGCCAAACAATGGTAAGATCTGCCCAATCAGACAGCTTCGAGCCACCACATCTGTCCAGCAACACACACAAACACACTGACCAGGAGGTGGCCTGGGACCAGACAGTCCCAGCCCCAAATCCGGCCACAAACATACCATTGCTTTTCATGGGAAAAGCCAAGTATTGCATGGAAAACAGCATACACAGCTCTAAAAGGGCAGGAAGATGGCTAATTGACAAGCTGGCCTAAGGACAGGTGAAAAATGCACATGGTGCTCTAAATGGCAGTATACAGTAAAATGCAAACATGCATTCAAGACAAGTAAACTCATAGTAAAAAAATGCTTGTTTGGAACACATTGTGTAATTAACAGAAAGGTTGCCTAAGACAAAAGTAAAATAAATACAAGTACACCTGCCACACTTCACTGTAAGGTGATGAGTGCAGCTTAAAAACAAGGAATTTTGTAATGGGGATCAGAGCCCATCCATCCCCATCACTGAGTCTCATAGGGACTGATTAGCACCCCCAAATATAGATGAGATAACCAAAGCAATTGGGTGACAGACAAAAGACACACGTCAGGGTGTTCCATGAATGTTTATTGAGGGAAAGTAGCATAAAGAAACCCTTTCCTCACAAGGACTTGGAAAGGAAAAAGGTTACTGAACCATTTCAGGACTAGCAAAAAAGATCAGGGGACTCATGCTAAAACCACACGTTAGGGAGATTTACTCAAGTACCTTAGGTGAACAGGGTTACACTTCTTAGTTTATACCTGAACCACACAAAGGTTTGGTAGAATGGCGATCACCCAGGCTTACTGAATGGAGAGAAGAGGGCTGTAGTGAGGTACAATGAGCACACATTTCAGGAAAATATGAATACACTGTGTATATAATGGTGATTTTATTTAAATCTAACTCCTAAGGCAGAGGTGATCATTCATAAGTCAAGTAAGTACTTTAAAATAGTAGGATAATATAGTATCACTTTGTAATATTCTTTGGATAACAAACCACAGTTGTAGTAATTATAGACTAGCATTGGTAGTAACAAATCACTTAGCAAAACCATCAGAAAAATATTAAAGGTTTATTTTGTTAATACCAAGACACAAAATTCTTACAACCTATGAAACTTTTATATCAAAGAGAAAAGGAAGGACAACAGACCACAGGTCTGATACAAGGAGGATCTAATAACATAATTTGTTTATTAATATTTTCCTTTTGTGTAGGATATCCCTAATAAAACGTAGGGGGGTCCAACACATTCTAGGAGGATCAGCCCATAGCATAAAAAATAATGCTGGTCTGAACTGCAAAAATCCCAATTCTCGTTATCGGGCTCACAGTCCTAAACCTTAATTCTGCATACGCCAAGCAGAACAATACAAAAATGGGCCAAATCCTCCAAAGGGGCAATGCACAAGGACAAGATTGATTGGCTAGGTCCCGCTTCCAGACATCCAGTACAGCTCTGAGGGGAAGACAATTTAATCGAGTTCTAGTTAGCAATACTATCTGACCTGGACTCTGAGACAATGACATGCCTCCTATTAAAGGTTACCAGCAGCTCTTTAGATTCTCTTTTCTCTGTCTTGAGTGCCTTAGCTCAGGTTTTTAGTGCTTTTACCATTTTAATAGAGAGTAATCCTAGTGGATTAAGAGACCAGTCAGCATGGATTGTCCCAAGCTCAGATTTTAAGCACAAGAGCCGGGGGATCCTCCAAACTCGAAGCCAATGAAACAATGGCTCCATGGACAAAATATTGCTTGTAAATTCAGGTCTCAGTTCTATGTGGACTTCAAAATTAGGGGCTGATCGTGGTAACCCCAATGAAAGTTTTAAAAAAATGGTTTATTTATCTGAAAGGGGTTCTTTATACCCCCATAACTCCATGCCATTCCTAGCCACCAACACGTTTTTTGCTTTAAAAATGGACATTGATCTTTGCAACCCCCCCAATGCTTGTTTAAATGTAACAGATTGTAGCTTCATATGCATTTCTGGAGTAAAATTTGAGGAAACACGAACTCCTAAAAAGTTTAAACAAATTTACTTTTGGGATCACTACTCTGTTACTTAACAGTGCGGGGGGGGGGGAAATTCTGGTGTCCGATTCCCTCTATAACAAGCCAGTACTGTTGATTTCTGGGCGTTAACCCTTCGATCCAGGCCATCCATAAAAGCTGTATAATCAGAAATTAATTCCTGCAGTGGACATGGACACGGGTACGAGCAATGAGGACAGTGTCATCCGCATATGCAAGTCACCCCTCCTTGCGACATCCAATGTCAAGTTCAATAAGCAAGCATATAGGTAGTTTGTGTGTGTGTGCGTGTGTGTATAGACTAAAGAGTTGGGCGGGGGTCAGGACACAGCCCTGGCACACAACCCATCTCCACAGGAAAGAACTCTGTACATTGTCCATTTGGCACACTTCTGACACAGGCCTTTACATGCTGATGGAGCCTGACCAAGAGCTTTACCAGCTCCTCTGGCAATTCATGTACCCGAGCACTCGCCATAGCTTTGCCCGATTCACTTTGTCAAAGGCGGTGCTCAGTTCCATAAAGGCCAAGAATATTGGTTCCTCCTTGACATACAGGGAGTGGGCAACTATTAAATGTTTATTGCCCCTATTTTCTATTTATCTTTTATTTATTATTATTTATCTGCTCTCCTCCGCACTTTCCACGCACTTTTTCCCTTTTCCTATTCCCATGCATTTGCCCGTTCTCAGTGTCACTGGGCCTAGCAAGATCGTTGTTGTGTTCTCCCCTGTTCCCATCCCTTGCCTAGTCGCGCTCTGAAACACTTGTGTACGAGCGCGATACAAATAAAATATCATATCAATAAAGATTTAGAGATTGCTCAGAGGTACCCAGGCCAGCTCGGAAGCCCAGATGGATCGGGGAGAACACATTATTCTGAGTTATCCAGGCATCCAGCCTAGCAACGATGGCACGGCCATACATTTTAAAGAGGGAATCCAGTAGTGATATGGTCTATTGAAGACCCTCTGTTACTTCTTGTATATAGGCTGGATCAAAGCCATAAAACCATGAGCAAGGTACTGTGCCCCCCGTGTTAAAGCCCAGGGTCAAAATGGGGGCCCAGAGCCATATGAAACTGTTCCAAACTTGTATAACTTTTAATCACTATATTACAGCCTATCTTCATGAGTCCAACCCTATCCCATGCGAGACTCAGTGTTCAGCTGGGTCACCGGGTTACCAGTGGCCAGGGGTGGAGAGCAGGAAAGGCAGGAGAGCAGGGTAAAAAAGGTCAGTATGGCAGAGTCCACCAGGAGTCTTTTTCAGTATAGATAGGTAAAAAAGCTAGATAGGTAAAGTAGTTTTACAAAGGCAAGGGACAAAACAAACAAGGGAATCAGGGTGTTCCCTTGTAGGAGTGCCCCAAGGAGCAGTGTCCTAAGGCAGTGTTAAAGTACAATGAGTGGTTCACCTACATGCAACTAGGGGAGCCCTGGAGGGGTGCAGGGTGAAGCTATCTGCAGCCCACAGGATCAAGCAAACAGCCCAAAGGTACATTGTACCAGGGGTAGGACAGAACCTTTAGTTGAAGAAACGATTGCTGCAGGAGGGTTCCAGCAGATAGGCGACATCAGACCCCGGTCACTGGTTTCTCAGTTCTGGAGACAGAAGAAAAGGACTTCAGTGGACATGGCGACAAATCTGGATACTTTTTCAGGCTTGGTTGAAGGACGGCTGTAGCGGCGGATAACGATACTTGGCCCTCGTCTTGGGTTAGGGGACCTTTGGGAGCTGGATCTTGTCAGTGCAGGCTTACAATGATGCCCACAAAGTTTCAGGCAAAACCGTGCTTCAGGAGACTATGCACAGCAATGCAGCGGAGGCCCAAGGCTATTGGCGAATTGCAGGCCATGGAGGTCACAGCTCTTCAAGGGTTGGTGCAAAATGCAGTTTGTCTTGGGACTGGGTAGGCCCACCAGTCCAAGGGAGGAAGTAGTCTTTTGGAACGTCCCTGCCGCTTAGAAGTTGAGGTTGGGACAGCAGCGGTTACTCAGCTGGCGGTCACTGGAAGTTGCTGGTGTCGTCCTTCGTCATTCTTCTTTGGATTCTTCTATTCCAGTGGTTGACTCTGGGTTTCAGCACCAGGACCTCTGGATTTATGCAGGAAACCTGGCTAAGTCCACCAATCGAATCCCATGCACCATTCAAACTTGGAAATGGCTCCCAGTCTGAACTGGTTTCTCTCAGGCACACTGCAGGAAAAAGGACAGGGGAGTTTCGGTTGACCTCCCCCATTTTCTGTCCTGACAGTCACTCAAAGGGTCCTTGCAGGCTTTCCAAGGGAAGCCCGGCGAAAACAAAAGGACAAGAGGACCCTCTCCCACCTAGCAAGATAGAAGACATAAGAAAGGACAGGACGTCTTGTTTAGGGTTTAACAAAGTACAGACACAATTTTGGGCAAAAGGTGTCCCTTGTGTCCCTACAGCCTACGATGAAAATTCACAAAACGTTGTGTAAAAGGCACACTGCCATCAGCCTAAACAGATAGACCTGTCACAGTAACCAAAACATTACTGGAGAGTTGAGAAAAGGGATAGATTGGATCCCCTCAGTACTCCACATAAGGTGTGGTGTGCTGATCTCACAAAATAAAACACAGGTAGGATAAAAAGTATCCCCCTGCCTTGGTAATGTTAAGTGTTTGCCAACTAAAGTAAAAACAATCACAGGGAAGCTCTATGAGCCTCCAGCAACACTACACAGCAAGTCCTGTGTGCGGCTTTAGTAAATTGTAGATGCTGTTAAAATTGAAGGAAAGCATGACTCCACAAAATTACCAAAAAGTGGTAAAAAGGGTTCCCATGATCAGAGTAAAAGAATGAGGGAGTGTGGGAAAAGATTCACACTCACTCAAGAGAATCAGTCCAAAGAAAAAACCAGAAGTAAAGCAAAAAGTGATGGGGGACTCAAAGGTGGAGAGAATAGCGCACAAAGATGTTAATCTACTCTAACACTACAGTTCTGGACTTCCGACCTAACAGGAGACAAGGTAGTCCCTCAGCGGTGGAAGGCTGAGAGCAGTGACCAACAGGCAAGCCTAGAGCCTTGACTAAAATCTACTACAGATCCATGTGCCCCATCGCACCTAGAAATACTTGTGTACAGGCGCGTTATAAATGCCATATCATATCAAATGCCATATCATGTGTGATCAGGGCAGAGTCATGGAATGCAGAACCAATGGGATTGGACTCAAGAAATGGGCACAGGGTACTGGCACCTCTGGTTCTTCCAGTTTGTGGTTTTCAGCCCACACCAGAGTGTTGGGAGATTGGCGCAATCCGTTAGACAAAAAAAGCTAGATGAAATGTGGGTACACATGAGATATAAAAAAGAAGATCTGGAAATTGAGTCACGAGGTTGCTGGATCAGGGCAGAGCTAGGGTGTGAAGAAGACATGCATTTACACACTGGTTCTCTTGAAGCAACAAGACAGTGCAAAGCAAGCTCTGGTCCTGTGCCTACAGCTATGGACATTACAAGAATTACGTAGACAAGGAAGATAGAACATAGGAGTATTCAAGCAACACTGCTTGGTTCTTGCATGGCATACCCTTGCATCCTTACCAGTCACCCACAAACCAACACCTTAACTCTAAATCAGCATAAGTAGCCTTCATTTCAAAAGGTGTAATTGAAGCAGTCGACAGCAGTTATCTCGCACCAGGGTACACATAGAACACAAATGAAACTAGGACACATTATACAAATAGGGGTGTTTGAGTGCGGTCTCACAAATGATGGCTGATTAGAGCCCTGAAGTACTATCCTACCGGAGAGGTTAATGTCGGCGAGGGTCTCCCGCAGAGGGGAGCTAGCAGCAGTCAGTAGATGAATGGACTGGTCCCCCACTTGGCTACAGTGGCTGAGGTCCAGTGTGGTCAGCTGGGGAGTGTGGCGTACCACCAGTCGCAGTGAGGCATCCGTGAAGTCCAAGCCTGCAAGACGCAACTCCAACAAGTTTGGCATCCGCCCTCGACTCTCCGTTTGGCCTATGGAGTAAAGAAAAAATGATGAATAAAACAAGTTGCTAAATGATTTTCTGAACACAATGAGAGTGTGCCAGAATCTTTCCAGATATATTCAGTGGCTCATCTTAGCCGTGCACTAGCCTGGTTGGAATTCTAGACTCGAGAGTCCCCTGTGCAGGACATCTTCACTAGCCGTATTTGAGGTGAGGATGGAAGGTCCTATAGAGATTTCTTTTACTAAAGCACGAGCAATAGAAATTGACTGTGGAAAAGAAAGGGGCCTACAATGTATCTGGTTGATTTGGATTTGTGGTCCAATCTAATGGTCAGGCTCAATATTGCTCTTAAGTCACTGTTTTGTGAGGTCGTCAAAGGATGAAGTGTGCTAAACTCTTGCGTACCAAATAAGTGCAAGGGTAGAGAGTAAAACCTTGCCATCAGTGTAATGAGGCACAAAAAAGACATTAGACCTTGACCTAATTCACAAGAACACGCAGCACCTGGCCATGTGTGGCAACAATTAACACCCAATGCCTATCCACATAGCAGCCAAAGATAAGCATCTAGATAGGACTTAAGGAACACAACACTGGAAGAGCCACAAAGGCCCAGCAGGCAACAACCACTGTAGAGCCATCGAGTGGTTCTCCACCCTTGAAAGTAGTGAATCCGTGAAGCGGAATTCACACACAACGACCAATGATCGACTAGGGTCAGCCCACCAATGCAACAACCAAGGAGACATTCAGGTTTCGTGATTAACCAACCCACAATAAGCTTTTAACATTAAAGACTTGCGTCACTTCATTTTATTTGTTGAAATTGTTTTTGAACTCATATTATCATTTCTTTTCATGTCACACAAGGCTCTTGTTAGGGAGAATCCTCAGAAATGTGCAAATTCCTCTCTACCTTAGAGAGCCCCAGCACGTTTGCTGGACTCTAGGACTTTTTAATTTTCAACCTGGAGAGAGCGAGACCTTTTCCCCACTCTCTCATGTATTTTTCTGTGATTTAACAATGTTTCTTTTTGGTTTTGGAGTCTAACAAACTCCATAGGCATCATCTTTGCATTGCGACACACAGCACCTCCAGTGCAGTGGCACAGGGAAGTCTCTTCGATTTCCCAAAGGTGTAAAGACCTTCTCTTGGATAAACTACAGTTGTAGGATACTGTTCGAGACTGGCATGCATCATTTTCAAAGCAGTCACAAGTAGCACACCAGCGTACCTGGTGGCTAAACTCCACATATCTCGTGACACACGCTCTTCACTCAGCAAATCGACTAACCGGCTTGAATCACAACTCTTCTGCAAAGAGAGGACCCGCAAACAATCATTCTCTTGTCGTGCCCCACCCTCTGGAACTCTATCCCGGTGTCGGCTCGGAATGCCCCCACAATTCTCCAATTTTGCAAATCTCTCAAAATATGGCTCTTTCAACAACACCTGATGAAGGACCAATTCCAATGGACGCACATACCGATGCAGACCTCACACTACTGTGCTACATTTAAAAGATGCAAGTCCAAATGCTGGCTACCCACACTCTGTACAGCACTCTGCTGTTCTCGAGCTAGGTACATGCTTTAAAACTAGGAAAATGGTTACTAGCTGGCGTTGTGGCATGCAACACTTGGCTTAAATGCACTAATACCACATATAAGTAGGATAATCCATTTGAGCCAAGTCACACATTGCACAACACCACATACTAGCCATCGCTGGTAGTTCCCCTCCAGTTCCTTGCCACATCAGCAAGGCCTTCTGGGTATGCAAATTGGCCCAAATGCAAGCCTTTATCTCCTGCAAATTGTCTTTGTATTACAGAGCAGTGCTACTTAGTACATAGCTTAACCAAGCCGAGGCAGACATTTTGCAAGGCTGCAGGACAATCACTGTATATACTTTAAGTGGGTGTGAGGTTCTTATTAATGTTTGGCTCAAGAGCTGTTAGGTAAGATTTGGTGCAGTAACCTTTAGATGCACTACAACAACCCTGACCTCCTGGCAGTAGGAACCCAACCTTTGGTATAAGTCTGTACTACACAGGTTGGTAGTGTGGCTGAGCAGCCAGACTTATCTCAAGAGGGGTCAATGTGAGCAGTAGGGTGGTTACACAGAGATTCACAGTGACAAGTATCCATATCAACTCTTACACATAAGGTTTCTTGAGTAAACAATTATTAAACAGTCAGTTTGAATAAGCTTTCTTCAGAGGGGGCAATAAAATAGTAACACACAAATACACTCCAAAATACACACTGTTCGTTTCTCTAAATCAGCAAATACCCATTTGGGATGGCACAAAGACACTTCCTACACCCTGAGGTGACTTAAATAGCTAGGGCACTGTATACATTAATATATCACTGGTACATTAAGAGCACCACTGAGATGATTGTTAAAATAAAGAGATTTCAGAATAAAACAAGAGATCACACACATTCTGAAACAGTCAAGTACTTTTGAACCCCCCCAATGCAAAGTAAGTTACCCCTTTCCTGGAAGGAAGGTACCAACACAATCAGAGGAGAAAAGAGTAATTCAGGGAGCCATGCCAGCCAGTGTCAATTGGGCAAAAGTCTAGGTGAGCAAAAGCACTACTTGTAGGTGAGTAAAAGTCTTGCACAATGTTTTAGAAGTCTTTGTAGAAAAAGTAGAATCAAAGTAGGATCACAAGCTGGGAGGCGTGTGAGAGGTAGAAGATGCAAACAACTCTACAGAAGCATCCAAGACAAGTCTCAACTGAGATTAAGTAAGGCTACAACAACAACAGGTAAGTTCTCTTAGACGGCACAGTACCTTTGGTTAGAAGAAATTGTTCCAGCTGGCTTCTGTTCCTGTGCAGCTCTGTAGATCCTCTTGTTCCTGGGCCTCAGTTGTGGGGACAAGAGGGAGGACGCCTGAGGACTCCTACACTACAATGTGACAGTCAGCAGCAGAAAAAGACAAACTTCTATTCAGAGGCACTTTGCAGTTTCAGCTCCTCACGTCTCAGCAAATAGCACCATTGCGGACTCTCAGATACCACTCTGGCCTTTCCTCACATCTGGGGTCCAGCACTCTGTTGAGGTGGCTCAGGCTTGGTCAGACCTGCTTACTGCGAGTCCGGAGGATCTCCCACAAGCTCGGATCTGACTTAAAAGTGATGCACTCCATTTGGTATTCTTCTCCCTGGCACTTCTGTTCCAGCAGCAGCAGTGGAAGTACAGCCAGCTGCGAGAGGATGGCCAAACGAGTTCACTTTGGAGTTGATTGGTCCCACCAACTCAAGGGGAGAAGTCATCCTTGGAGGGCTTCTCTAGTCGAGGCGAATTTGGAGCTTCAGCACAGCAGCAGGGCTTCACTGGGCAAACCAACGGTCCAGGAGTTGCAGCAGGTGTCTCTTCCAAGCTCTTCTTCGGATTCCTTCGTCCAGTGGTCGACTCTGCCTTCCAAGCCAAAATGCCTCCCCTTTATGCAGGTTTCTCCCATTCATTCTAGCCTACCTGTCAATCACACAGCAGGGTGGCTGTCCTTGCCGGACAGCCAGCTGATCATTCACCTTTGGGTGCATTCCTGTAACCAAGGGGATTAAGCACAGGGAGTTTCCGGCACCTCCCCCACTTCCTGCCCCTGCCAAACATACTGGAGCCAGAGGCAGGCTTCACTCGTGAATCTCGCCAAAGACAAAATGAACAAAGGGACCAAACCTGGTTTGGCACACAGAGTAAATCTCAAGGACCTTTCCAGCAAGAAATGATGAAAAAAAAAAAAAAGACTGGGGCCATTTTGACAAAACGGGCACCCATGGGTGCTTTACTGCAGGTGCAAACGCAGCCCGCAGTAAACACACAATGGTAGTAAAAAGTAAACCACTGCCAGCAGCCATTAACTGTAGAAAGGCTAACATAAAAGTGTTACATCAGAAACTAGACAAAGGCGATACTAACTAAACCCTTCAGCACATGGTGCGTGCTGGGTCTAGAAAGTTACAAAATGTAAGTAAAGTCAATTTCACTTCACAGCTCTTGGAAACAGTAGTTTCACCAAGAGAAGGTATTTAAACCTTTGGGAAATCTAAGAGATTTGCCTGTGCCACTGCACTGAAGGTGCTGTGTGTTACGATGCAAATATGATGCCTATGGAGTTTGTCAGACTCCAAAACCAAAAGAAACACAGTGTTAAATAACAGAAAAATACATGAGAGAGAGTGGGAAAAATGTCTCACTCTCTCCAGGTTGAAAAATAAAAAGTCCTAGAGTCCAGCAAAAGTGCTGGGGGTCTCTAAGGTAGAGAGGAATTAGCACATTTCTGAGAATTCTCCCTGACAGTAGAGATGAGGATTTCATAGATCTTGAAATTATGTTATTTTAATGATGTTAATTTTGATGAATGTTTGTGTGTTGTATGATTGCTCTGTGTTAAAAGTACATTTTGTACTGTAAGACAAAATAAATAGATCTTGAAAGGGGACGGAAAAGAGGACACCAGTAAAGATCTGTCTGCAAGTTGCGTTGGCATAGGTGTATGCAATAGGTAGGCCAGGGTTAGTGCCCAGGATATCTTTTTTATGCTTTTTTCTTCCAGACTGTGAGAGAGGGAGGGCAGGGGATAGTATAGCAGTTAGAAAAGATAGGGGAGATGGTGAGTGTCATAGTGGTAGGGGAAAGGATGAAGAAAAGAGGAGGGTTGTACAGCACAAGCACAACTCACCAGGTGGCCTAGTAGCCGAGGGAGCAAGAAATAGTTGCACTGGGATAGCAAAGCATTTGTAGGGCACCTACATTTGATTTTGATATAAGGTACTCAGAAGAACAAGTTACTTTCTTACCTGGTAACGTTCTTTCGATGGGATGGTCCGACGACGTATTCCATATCTATGACAGGTAATGTCCACAGCTGTGCTGCTTCGGAAAATCTTTGGCGTCTGCGTCGATGACGTCGATGCGCCGTCCCCGAGGACCTCCTCTGACGGCCAACGTCACCCGATGTGATAAGTAGGACGCACAACGCCCATAGCCTCAGTTATAGTTTTTTCCCAGAACGTGTGCCACCAGTTTTCTGCCAGTCAGACAAACAAGGCCTTGTGGAACGCAAGCTGAAATCGCAAAAGAAATTCTGCAGCGGGGAAGGCAGGGAGGGAGCGATATGGAATACGTCGGCCCATCCCATCATGTCTTCGAGGGGATTGGGTCCTCCGACATATTCCATATCTATGACAGACTCCCAAAGCAGTACGAAGCAAGGAAGTGGGAAAGAATTTAGAATACAAATTTAGCATGCCCAATCAAATTGCAGAATAGAGAACTGCCTTGCCAAAGGCCAGATCTTGCCCTCTGATGGAATCGAGGGAGTAGTGACGTACAAAAGTATGTACTGAAGCCCAGGTGGCTGCATCACAGATGTGACGAATAGGAACTCCCCTCTGCAGGGCAGTAGACGCAGCCACTCGCCTGGTAGAATGGGCCCGCAAGCCAGCCGGAGGGTCCTTACCCGCCAAGCGGTAACACTCAGTGATAGCTAAAACAATCCAACGAGACAAAGTCGGTTTAGTCACAGCTTGTCCCAAACGCTTTCCAGCGTAACCAATGAAAAGTTGATCGTCCACTCTGACCCGGGACATGCGCAAAATATAAAAGCTCAACGCTCTCCTAGGATCAAGCCTATGGAGCCTCTCCTCTTCCTTACCAGGATGTGGAGGAGGATAGAACGCCGGAAGAACAACCTTCTGGCTCAAATGAAATTCCGAAACCACCTTCGGAAGAAAAGAAGGACGAACTCTAAGGACAACCCTGTCCTTATGAAACACAGTGAAGGGTGGCTTAACTGAAAATGCCTGTAACTCACTCACTCACTCTGCGAGCGGAAGTAACCGCAACCAAAAACACAGTTTTCAGAGTCAACAGCCTCAAAGGGCAAGAATGTAAAGGCTCAAACGGAGCACCCATAAGAAACTTAAGAACATGGTTGGAGATCCCAACCGGGCACCAGAAAAGGTGACGGAGGGAACACATTAGTGAGCCCTTTCAAAAATTGCGAAATCAAAGGAATCTTAAAATAGGAACACTCTTCAGACGAGCGCTTAAAGATGGACAGCGCCGCCAGGTAACCTTTAATGGTCCCCACTTGCAAGCCCGTGGGCCAAAGAAAGCAAAAAAGACAGAACCATGGGAATGTCACATTCAAAAGGATCCACATCCTCAACTCTGCACCAGTCGCAGAACTTTCTCCAATGGCAACGGTACAGAGACTTCGTTGCCGGCCGCGAGCAACACCTCCATCACGTCTTCAGGGAGGTCCCAATCCTTATACCTCAACCTTTCAGAAGCCAAGCGTGAAGATTGAGGGATCTGACCTCTGGATGGAGAACCTGACCCCCCCTCCCGTGAGAGCAGATCGTCTCGGTAGGGAAGACGACGTGGAGGGCAGATGGACAAGTCTAGAAGGTCCGGGTACCACGTCCTCCGGGCCCACGCCGGAGCAATGAGGATCATCTGGGAACCAAACCTCCGTAACCTCCGCAGCACTTGCGGGATGACGGGGACTGGAGGAAACGCGTACAGCATTGGGAATGACCACTCCACCACGAACGCGTCTCCTAAGGCTCCTTTTGTAGGAAATTCCTGCGAGCAAAACCTTTCGCACTTCCGGTTGACAATGGAGGCGAAGAGATCCACTTGAGAGGTCCCCCAAAGGCCGAAGATCTCCAGGAGAATCTCCTGAGCCAGCTCCCACTCGTGAGAGATCGAGCTCTGCCTGCTCAGAGCGTCCGCTGTCTCGTTGTCTCCGGCCAGATGAACAGCCGAGATCGAAACTTCCTGCTGGATGGCCCAGAATTCGAGCTGCATCGCCTCCCTGCACAGCGGAAGTGACCCTCCCCCCCCATTTTTGATGAGGTAGTGCATGGCCACCGTGTTGTCCGTTAGAATCAGGACACTCTTTCCACGCACAGTCGGCAGAAAAGCCTTCAGAGCTAGCCTGACGGCCCTCAGCTCCAACAGATTGATATGGAGTCTGGACTCCGACGGAGACCAACGACCGTTGACTGTCAACTCGTTGGCATGAGCGCCCCATCCCGTGAGGGATGCGTCCGTCACGATCGTCACCTCCGGCCAGGGCAGCCAAAATGGGGCCCCCTTCATCAGATTGCACTCGACGGCCCACCACAGAAGGTCCCGGGCCACCGAGGGCGGCACCTTTATAAGGTCCGACAGCCTGCCGGAGGACTGAGACCACTGGAGCTTGAGTGCCCACTGCAAAGATCTCATCCGCAGACGAGCCTCTGGCACCAGAAGAATGCAGGATGCCATGAGACCGAGCAGTCTCAAGAACTCAGACGCTGGGAGATCCTGGGCAAACTGAAACTTGTGCACCATCTGCTGAATGTGAAGAGCCCTCACCTGAGGAGGAAAACACTGCCCCAGGGAAGTGTCGAGCACTGCTCCGATGTACTGGAACCGCTGCGTTGGTGTCAAATGGGACTTCTTTAAATTGAGGGAGAAGCCCAGCCCATGAAGGGAGTGGCAGGCGACGGACAGATGATCCAGGACTTGCTCGGGAGAGCTCCCCCTGATCAACCAATCGTCCAGGTAGGGGTAGACGTGAATCCCCCCTTTCCTGAGATGCGCTGCCACCACCACCATGAGCTTGGTGAAAACCCTCGGGGCGGAGGTCAATCCGAACGGCAGGAACCGAAACTGAAAGTGCGAGTCGCCAACCGTGAACCTCAGGTACTTCTTGTGCTTGGGATGGATCGACACATGGAAGTAAGCATCCTTGAGGTCGAGAGACACCAACCAGTCCTGAAGTTGAAGGGCCTGGAGGACTTGAGAAAGAGTCACCATCTTGAATGTGTCCTTCCTGAGGAGTTTGTGCAAACCGCGCAAGTCCATGATGGGTCTCAATCCCCCGTCTTTCTTTGAAATAAAAAAATAAGGGGAATACCATCCCTTGTTCCTCTCCGCTACAGGCACCAGTTCTATGGCGCCTTTCTCCAGCAGGGCTTGAATTTCCTGCGCAACGAGCGGATCCGGACACTTCAAAGAGGTTCCCTGGTGGATTGTCGTGAGGCCTCTGCCGAAAAGGAAGACAGTAGCCATGGGTTATGATCTCCAGAACCCACACATCCGAAGTAATGGCTTGCCACTCTACAAGATGCTGCGTCAGCCTTCACCCAAACGGCGAACCATGGGACCTGGCCTCATGACTGAGTGGTAGCGGCTGCGGCGTTGCCCGAGGGTAAAGAGGCAACTGCCCGAGTGGCCTTGGAACCTCGAGTACCTTTATTTCCACCTCTGGCACTCTTACGATGGCCTCTTTGTCTGCTAGCTCCCCTCGCTTTACTGAAGGACGAGTAATAGCGAAAGGAACCTCCCCTCCATTGCTGTCCCCTAGGACAAAAAAGCAGAGGTTGGCGAACTGCAGCGCCCAACGACTTTGTTGCAGCTTTGGAGGTCTGCAACCTCTCAAGGCTCTCGTCAGCCTTGCTACCAAAAAGGTCTTCACTGTCAAAGGGCATGTTGAGGAGCCGGGACTGCACATCAGGAGCGAACCCAGACCTCCGCAACCACGCAAACCTGCGCATTACGGTGCTCGCCACCATGGACCGGCTGACACAATCCGCCAAGTCCAAACCCGACTGAACGGCCTCACACATAGCATCCTTGCCATCCTGAACAAAACAAGGAAACCATCCCGTTCGTCCCCTTCGGGAATATGTTCAGCCGCTAATGCAACACAGTTCCACAGAGTGTGTGTGAAACGAGACAAGGCACATATGGAGTTGGCCGCCTGAAGCGCCATACCCGCTGAAGAAAACACTTTCTTCGCCCAGCCGTCAAAACGTTTGTCGTCCCTATCCGGAGGGATGGTACGATACGACGCCTGCTTTGCCGGGGCCGTAGCCGCCTGCACCACCAAACTCTCCGGAGTGGGGTGCCTAGACAAGTAGCAGTGGTCGCTACTGGCTGGACGGTATTTTCGCGACAAAGACTTGCCCACTGCCGGGAGACTCTCGGGAGCAGTCCAAGCTGCCACCACCCTTCGCTGCAGAACCATATGAAAAGGCAAAACCGGGTCAGTGGGGGGGACCGAGATCAAGGATGTCCGTGAGATCATCCTGAACGAACTCCCCTGGGGGAGCTGACCAACCCAAGTACTCAGTGACCCGAGACATAAGGCGCCGATATGAGGAATCGGCATGAGTGCCAGGCTCCGGCCTACAAAACTCCACCTCCGGAGAGGTGTCCAGTACACTGGCATCATGCAGCGACTGCCGCAGATCATCAAACTGGCTATGGCCCGAGATAAGGTCATCTGGAACCGTAACCGGAACCAAGCCCCCATCAGAGCCTTCATCACCCTCTGAAAAGTACTCCAGGCGGGGAGAGGAAGACCTCTGTGGACCAAAGCAGTGCCTGACCTTAGCCATAGCCTTTCTAGGGGCAAACCCCATGCCAAGGGGCCCCTCCGAAACCACCGCCTCGAAAGGCGTCGAGGGGGCCGAACGAGTCGGCTCCGGCGTCGACAGAAAAGGCGTCTAACGAATCGGCGTCGACGTCAGCTGCCGTGCCGCCAGCATCGGCGGCGTCGACACAGGCATAGAAGCCGGAGCCCCGAGCGTGTCTCTCGAAGACCTAGGCGCCGACAACCCCTCGGAGGCGGAGCCTCGAGAGAAATCGTCGACGACCTCGGCGCCACAGGCGTCGACGTCTTCTTCGAAGACGGCACAGGATCACGCGGTCTCGAGCGCGTCGAGGACCGGGACCTGGAACGGGCATGGCGAGAACGGCTACCCTTGTCCGAGCGGGACCTCTCCCGTGAGCCGTGCCGACCACCCGAGCCCGAAGGCGTACGGGCGGTGTCTCTGGACCGGTGCCGACCGACCCCACTCGGCGGCGCGGACGGACCGGTGCCGTGCGATTCCAGAATTGCTAGCATCTGCTTCCTGAAGGAAGCCCATTCCTCCGGTGTCACTTGCATGGAGGGATAAGCGACCCGCCGACGGGCGGATTCCTCGGAAGAGGACGGGGAAGGCGACCTATGCCGGCGCTTCCGGGAATGCCTCGAAGAGGCGGAGGAGTGGCGAGACCGACTCCTGGAAGGAGACCCACTGGACTTCCGACGATGACGCGGAGAGTCACCCCTCGAGTCATCCGTCGAAAGCCCCGCAGACCTCGACTTCCGGGGCTTAGACACCCGGCCTACCGACAGCTTCTTCTTGCGTTCCCGCAAGGTCTTTGCCGTGAGCGACTGGCAGTCGACACAGTCGTCCGTATCGTGGGCCCCCCCGAGGCACCAGAGGCAGGCGTCGTGCGAGTCCGTGACCGACATCTTGGACCCACAGTCCCCACAGTTCTTGAAGCCCGGACGCAGGGTTGAAGATGAGAAAGACATCGCCACGAACAGGTCTTAACAACAAACCGAACAGGTTCAACGAACCGAGAATTGAAAACAGCAAACTCCAACGAGTCGAGGTGTACTGAGATTCAAGAAGCGAACACGTTTGCGGAAAAAACGGAACTGAGGCTATGGGCGTTGTGCGTCCTACTTATCACATCGGGTGACGTCTGCCGTCGGAGGAGGTCCTCGGGGACGGCGCATCGACGCAGGACACAGACGCCAAAGATTTTCCGAAGCAGCACAGCTGTGGACATTACCGGTCATAGATATGGAATATGTCAGAGGACCCAATCCCCTCGAAGAGTAGATTATATATATATGCTCCCGGATCCTGTAGTGGAGGATGGTTTGATATTAAGCTCTTTTGGAACAATATATTGAAACTTGACAAACACTATGAAGTCAAAGAGAACAACATTCTTGCAAGGTATCGGTTTGTTACGAGGGGAGCAAGGAAAAGATGACTATTGAAGAATTTCTCACACCTTTGAGAGATTTGGCAGTCCAATGCCAGTTTTAGTCGTATTGTCAAGAGGAACATTTGCATGACCAATTAATGATAAAGTGTGCCGAGGATAAAGTACGCGAGGAACTATGGAGAGAGAGAGAGAAAGCTCCCCATCACGACAGAGCTGTTGATAGCCAAGCAGGTGGGGTTAGGGGAGTTTTACTAAAGTCCACTTGAGGCAAGTCTTCATAAAACTATCCCAATGGGATGCAGGTCACCAACACTTAGTATCAGTCTGTACTACACAGAGTAGCAGAGCAGTCAGACTCATCATTAGAGGAAGATTTGAGCTGTAGGTAGGTACACTGAACCCAGTTTGTACAATAGTCCAAAGAAACACACCAATAGATTTAAATTAAAATATATATTATTTACATAAGGATTGCCATAAAACACTCATATCACTTAAACAACACACATACTTGGATCCTTTTCAAAGGCCGCTGCTTAGTTCGTAGTTGCTTGTGGTAAAACGGTTACAGAGTTTGACACCAATGTGTTACGCTCACCTGGTATCCACGGGGACGCCACCCAGCCAGCTGGTCGTTGGTGCCCTTCCCAATGATTCCCTGGTGTGGTCTCGGTGTCGATGGGATTCCGCCTGGAAATGAAGACTATATTAGGACTGGGAGACCAAGGTACGTTTTTCCACACATTCCTTGTGTCTCCAGCCCCTCCAGGTTCTCTTCTCACCTGGTTGTCGGAATCGGTGGGCTCTCCGTCCTGCTCTCTGGGCAGGGGCGCGTTGTCTTTTGTGGGCACGGGTGGTCCAGTTACTTCACTGACTGCTGCCCTTGTAGTGTCTTTCAGGTAGGTCTTAATGCGATTGATGGTGACGTAATTCTTGCATGCTTTTCTCTGTTCTAAATGTCTCTTTTTTTTATCTCCCTAGGAGCGCAGAGTGTCCACTTGGAGAACTGGATATGCTGGTTCTCACCGGGAGATGATGGCGCGCTATAGCGCTATGTTGCGGTAAGAAGGCGCTTTGCGTTCCGCAGCGATGTCTTGTCCACACTGACCTGTGCTTTTCTCTTTTCGTAGGTCGCAGTGAGTTCCCAGCGCAGATGGAGTTCCGGAGCTATGCCGGCCGAAAAACAACCAACCAGGTAAGTCTTTAAGCATTTTGTGGTTGTAATGTCTCCACTACCTCCTTTAATGAGGTCTTCCTCCTTTTCTCAGGTCCTTCAATCCGGGCGGTGAACTCTACCAACAGAGCTGCTCAGGAGCTGCGAGCAGTGAAGGATGATGAATGCAGATAAGATTCTGCTGCTAACGATGTTCTTGGTTTTTCTGCAGGTCCGGAATTCACCAGGCTCGGGAGAAAGCTGGACACAGTGAGCGTCACGTTGCTAGAAGCAAAGTAACACGAAGCGTGTTGTCTTGTTCGGGTGTGGTTTAAATAGCCACTGTAAAGTAGTCCAGAGAAAGTAGTCCCTAGGCCACCACACCCAAAATACTAGACCGCATAACTAGACCGCATAGCTTGGTTCTAGGAATCAAGCTATGTGGATGCCTCCATGTTGGCTGAAAGCCTTAATAAAGTAGTTCCTCAAGCAGATGTCTTTCCTTACTGATGAGCCTGGCGCCAAAGGCGCCAGGACTGGCCCAAGAGGGCCTGAGAAGTGGATGCCAGGCCTTATTGGTGATCCGAGCCCTGATTCCACCTGGCCAATGGGCTTGCCAGTGGGGATCAGGGCTGAGGGTCATGACACAATGACAGTTCTACCGTTTTATCGGTATTACCACGCACAGTCAAAGATATACGGTAATTGTTTTTAGTTAGCAAAACCACACAAGAAAGTCTTTCAAGAAGGAAAAAGGTTGGTTAATCAAACAGTAGCAGAATTTAAGGTTCTAGAGAGGTTTTCGCTGGAAACTAAAGCTTAAAATGTACGACCCCTAACTCTATGCAAACGTCAGTTCGGAGAGGGCTCAAAATTATTATGAAGCAGCAGACCAGTAAAGGTTCCAGTGGATACTTTCAGTCTCTAGTGAAGGGTGCGAGAAGAATTAACACAACAATGAGACCCTGGTAAAGGACTCACAAAAGAGACACAAGCTGACAGCTAGGGTCAGAGGTAAGGGTGGACAACCTGGACACCTCTACGTGCGCACGCCAACACTCTGGAGTGACGTCTTGGTTTAAGATAAGCAATAACTTTTCACCCCACAGTACCTTCGGTTAGAAGAAATGTTTAGGGCTTGATTCTGCTCTGGACAGCAGCGATGGACCTGCTCTACGGATTCCTTGGTCTGGTGACGAAAGGCAGGACAATGAGCATGATGTCTCAGCAGCAGTCCAGAGACAGGACATCTGGCATGGATTTTTTCAACTTCCCTGGTCAGTTTGCGGTTTTGGCGCCTTTTCTGCAGCACCAACAAAGGACACGATTCGCTGGTCAATCTTCTTCAATTCCTGGAGTTCTGCTCTCTGTTGAGAGGACTTGGATGAGTCGGATTGTGTCTATTGAGGTTCACCTGGAGCTCAGCAAAGACTTGGACAGATTCGGCCTTGGCAAGATGATGCACTACTATTGGGTCAGATGTCACCTGGTATTCGTGGTCAGCAGCTCTGGAACGGCACAGCACCTCAGGAGAAGGCTCAGATTGCAGTTCGTCTCAGGGATGGTTGGTCCCACCAGCCAAAGGGAAGGAGTCCTCTTCAGTGTTCCTCTGTCGCATAGAAAACTGGGTCAAGGCAGCAGTGGTCTCTTCATGGCATTGCAAATGGTCTGCAGGCGTCTCTGGTCGTCTTCAGCCTGTCAGGAGCATGAGTATGAACAGGTAAAAGGATTAGTAGAAAGGGGAAGAATTGGGAATAATGACCAGGTTTCGAGAGAATGCCACCAGAGTTCAGGAGGATCAAGGAAGAATTAAGTGTAGTAGAAGGTTTGGTGTGCAGGGGACAGATGTTATTGGTCCAGCTAGGTATGCGAGAGGCTGCGTACGAATTAGGAAGCAAGGTTCACATGGGTATTTTCAGGAACAGGTTGCCCATTAGGATGGATTTCTGTTGGCCACAAATGGATGAGTTTATTGAGATACGGATCAAAGAGTGTGAAGAGTGCAACACAAGTGACAAGGTGTTGAAGTGCCGCCCATGGGGGTACTCCATGCTCCCAAGGTGCCATGGGAGACAACTGCCATAGATTTGATAGGGCCGTTTAAGAGGTGCTAGGGACAGATATGTCAGATATGTCACTGTTGTCATGGATCTACTCACAAAGTGGCCGGTAGTGGGTGTGATCAAAGATATTACGGCTAGAAAGGTTTCTTGAAGGTATATTTTGGAGGGAAGGATGGCCCTCCGTGTTGGTCAGTGACAAGTGTCTGCAGTTTGTGTCTAGGAAATTTTAATCTTGGCTGGTGGAGAACGGGATTAAACACAATAAGACAGCTCTTGATCATCCGCAGAGTAATGGATGTGTGGAGCATTTCAATAGAACACTTATGGATGGTATTCGTTTGGCAGTTCAGAGTGGTGGGGAATGGCAGAGGGATTTGATGTGGAGAGTGTTCCAATACAGGAGCACACCTCATCCTGTCAATACAGTATCCATGATCTCGCACACGTGAAGGTCCTCCGATTGTTTTGTTTCTAACCTGAGATTGCATGTAGTGTGTAGTGAATAATGCATGTGGAGACATGCTATGTTAATTTTGACACTCCAAGAGGGGAAGAGTGTGGATCCAAGCAGATACAAGCATCAGAAAGATGATTACAGGTATTCAATATTTGTCTTCGGAGGCTTGTGGATCTACTTAGAATCACATGGTTTGCATAGACTAGCAAGTAGTACCAGGTGAAGGTGGTGGGTAGGTAGAAGGTACGGAGGCAAATGCATGCTTTAACACCGTTTATCCTACCTGCCAGTCACATCTTGCCTGTGTGACAACAGTGCCCTGAACTCCATGTGGCTGCTCTACAAATAACCCCCAGAGGTACGTTAGCATTGAAGGCCAATGTAGCAGTTTTGTCCAAAAAGACTGAAAAGAAATGACCCACCCAACCAAATGTCTGAAATAAGGTACTACCAAATGCTCTACCTTCTAAAAGTTTGACTTTTGGTTGGGTAGGTAATTTCTTTTATGGGGCTTTGGGGGTGTCCCCCGCAGCTGTCACACAGTCCCCCCCCCTCCCCAAAAAAGGAAAGGACCCTGCCGCGCCAGTTCCCGATCACAGAAGTGAAAGGGAACAGGCGTTGCAGGGACCAGCAAATCGGAGACAAGGTAAGTAGGGCGGTGGGTGTGTTGGCAGGGTTTTGGCCAAGTCAGAAATGTTCAGGAGAGAAAAGACTGAAGATTATTTTGAAAAAATAATCTTCCGTCTTTTCTCTCTCGAACATTCCTACCCCGGTCATTCAACCCCAAACCAATGTAGCTCCTGTACTACATGTGGCGTGTGCTTTAGGTGTAAATGAAACTCCTTTTTGGCTAATGTGTAGCACTGTTTTATGTATCTTACTATCTGTCTAGCAATGGTAGCTCTGGAGACAGGATTCCCCCTCTCTCCTGGCTGCTAGAGAAACAAAGAACTGGGCCGTTTTTCTGATTGGTTTTGTCTTGTTTATGTAGTATTTGTAGTTTATTTATTTGTAAAGAGTGCCAGGCCCATGGGCATCAGAGCGCATAAATCTTGAAGAGCACAGTTAAAATTACATACATTGACGGAACTAGACTCAATATGTTTACAGAGACAGATATGAGCCCGTTGACAGTGTGACAGCATAAATTAGGTATAAGGCAGTATATACAATAAAAACAATAAGGCAATATGGTCATGAACTTGGTGCTAGGGACAGTAAAACCGTGTCCAAGCTAGTACAGGAGGTAAATCAATTGTTTTGTGCGAAGAGCCATGATTTAGTTTTGTTCCTGAAAGATTGGAAAGAGGGCTCAGTAGATGACCGCCCTCTGAACATCTATGGAGTGCCCTCTTTAGAATTCTGTGGGTCCTGGAACAACACTAGTAATTCAATTAATTGATGGACATGAAAAAAAAGTGTAGGTGAGAAGAACAAATTACTCTCTTACCTGGTAACGTTCTTTCGATGGGATGGTCCGACGACGTATTCCATATCTATGACAGTAATCACCATAGCTGTGCTGCTTCGGAACATTTTCGGCGTCTGCGTCCTGCGTCGATGACGTCGATGCGCCGTCCTCGAGGACCTCCTCTGACGGCTGACGTCATCCGATGTGATAAGTAGGACGCACGATGCCCGTAGCCTCAGTTGTAGTTTTTTCCCAGAACGTGTGCCACCAGTCTTCTGCCAGTCTGACACACAAAGCCTTGCGGAAACATAAGCTGCAATCGCATAAGAAATTCTGTAGCGGGGAAGGTAGGGAGGGAGCGATATTGAATACGTCGTCGGACCATCCCATCGCAAGAACGTTACCAGGTAAGAGAGTAACTTGTTCTTCGAGGGGATTGGGTCCTCCGACGTATTCCATATCTATGACAGACTCCCAAAGCAGTACCAATACAAGGAGGTGGGAAAAGAATTTAGAAAACAGAAATTTAGCATGCCCAATCAAATTGCGGAGTAAAGGACCGCCTTGCCAAAGGCCAGATCCTGCCCCGGGATGGAATCGAGGGAATAGTGACGTACAAATGTATGTACCGAAGCCCAAGTGGCTGCATCACAGATGTTGCGAATAGGAACACCCCTCTGCAGGGCAGTAGAGGCAGCCATACCCCTGGTAGAATGGGCCTATAAACCAACCGGGGGGTCCTTACCCACCAAGCATTAACACTCAGAGATAGCCAAAATAATCCAGCAAGACAAAGTCTGTTTCGCCACAGCCTGTCCAAAACGCTTTCCGGCGTAACCAATAAAGAGGTGATCGTCCACTCTGACCCGGGTAATGCATGAAACATAAAAGCTTAACGCTCTCCTAGGATCAAGCCTATGGAGTCTCTCCTCTTCCTTACCAGGATGTGGAGGAGGATAAAATGCCGGAAGAACAACCTTCTGGCCTAAATGAAATTCCGACACCACCTTCGGAAGAAAAGAAGGACGAACTCTAAGGACAACCCTGTCCTTATGAAACACAGTGAAGGGTGGCTTAACTGAAAGTGCCTGTAACTCACTCTGCAAGCGGAAGTGACCGCAACTAAAAACAACGTTTTCAGAGTTAACAGTCTCAAAGGGCATGAATGCAAAGGCTCAAATGGAGCACCCATCAGAAAACTTGAGAACAAGGTTCAAATCCCAACCGGGCACCTGGAAAGGTGACGGAGGGAACACATTAGTGAGCCCTTTCAGAAACTGAGAAATTAAAGGAATTTTAAAATAGGAACACTCTTCAGACGAGCGCTTAAATATGGACAGCGCCGCCAGGTAACCTTTAATGGTACCCACTTGAAGGCCCCTGTGGGCCAAAGAAAGCAAAAAAGACAGAACCATGGGAATTTCACATGCAAAAGGATCCACATTCTTAACCCTGCACCAGTCGCAGAACTTCCTCCAACGGCAACGGTACAGGGACTTTGATGCGGGCCTTCTGGCCGAAAGCAACACCTCCATCACGTCTTCAGGGAGGTCCCAATCCTTATACCTCAACCTTTCAGAAACCAAGCATGAAGGTTGAGGGACCTGACCTCTGGATGGAGAACCTGACCCCCCTCCCTTGAGAGCAGATCGTCTCGGTTGGGAAGACGACGTGGAGGGCAGATGGACAAGTCGAGAAGGTCCGGGTACCACGTCCTCCGGGCCCACGCTGGAGCAATGAGGATCATCCGGGAACCGAACCTCCGTAACCTCCGCAGTACTTGCGGGATGACAGGGACTGGAGGAAACGTGTACAGCAGTGGGAATGACCACTCCACCACAAAAGTGTCTTCTAAGGCTCCATTTGGAGGAAATTCCCGCGAGCAGAACCTCTCGCACTTCCGGTTGACACTGGAGGCGAAGAGATCCACTTGAGGGGTCCCCCAAAGGGCGAATATCTCCAGGAGAATCTCCTGAGCCAACTCCCACTCGTGAGAGATTGCGCTCTGCCTGCTCAGAGCGTCCGCCGTCTCGTTTTCGTCTCCTGCCAGATGAAATGCCGAGATCGAAACTTCCTGCTGCATTGCCCAGAACCAGAGCCACATCGGCTCCCTGCACAGAGGAAGTGACCCTGCTCCCCCCCTTTTTGTTGAGGTAGTGCATGGCCACCGTGTTGTCCGTCAGGACATTCTTTCCTCGCGCAGTCGGCAGAAAAGCCTTCAGGGCTAACCTGACGGCCCTCAGCTCCAACAGAAGGATATGGAGTCTGGACTCCGACGGAGACAAACGACCGCTGACAGTCAACTCGTTGGCATGAGCTCCCCATCCCGTGAGGGATGCGTCCGTCACGATCGTCACCTCCGGCCAGGGCAGCCAAAATGGAGCCCCCCTCATCAGATTGCCTTAGTCGGCCCACCACAGAAGGTCCGACCGAAGACGGCTCCAGAATAGGGTCTGACATCCTGCCGGAGGACTGAGACCACTGGAGCTTGAGTGCCCACTGCAAAGATCTCATCCGCAACCTGGCCTCTGGCACCAGAAGAATGCAGGATGCCATGAGGCCGAGCAGTCTCAAGAACTCTAACGCTGGGAGAGTCTGGGCAAGTTGAAACTTGTGCACCATCTGCGGAATGTGATGAGCCCTCACCTGGGGAGGAAAACACTGCCCCAGGGACGTGTCTAGCACTGCTCCGATGTACTGGAGCCTCTGAGTTGGTGTCAAATGGGACTTCTTTAAGTTGAGGGAGAAGCCCAGCTTGTGGAGGGAGTGGCAGGTGACTGACGGATGATCCAGGACTTGCTCGGGAGAGTGCGCCCTGATCAACCAATCTTTCAGGTGTGAATCCTCCCTTTCCTGAGGTGCGCTGCCACCACTACCATGAGCTTGGTGAAGACCCTCAGGCGGAGGTCACTCCGAACGGCAGGACCCGAAACCGAAAGTGCGAGTCGCCAACCGCAAACCTCAGGTACTTCTTGTGCTTCGGATGGATCGGCACATGAAAATAAGCGTCCTTGAGGTCGAGAGACCCCAACCAGTCCTGAAGTTGAAGGGCCCGGAGGACTTGAGAAAGAGTAACCATCTTGAACCTGTCCTTCCTGAGGAGTATTTTCAAACCGTGCAAGTCCATGATGGGTCTCAATCCCCCGTCTTTCTTGGAAATCAAAAAATAAGGGGAATACCATCCCTTGTTCCTCTCTGCTACAGGCACCAGTTCTATGGTGCCTTTCTCCAGCAGGGAATGAATTTCCTGCTCAAGGAGCGGATCCAGACTCTTCAAAGAGAGATTCCCCGGTGGATTGTCTTGAGGCCTCTGCCGGAAAGGAAGACAGTAGCCGTGGGTTATGATCTCCAGAACCCACACATCTGAAGTAATGGCGCGCCACTCTGCAAGATGCTGCGCGCCAGCCTTCCCTCAACCGGCGAACCATGGGACATGGCCTCATGACTGAGCTGAAGTGGCTGCGGCGGTGCCTGAGGGCAAAGAGGCAACAGCCCGAGCGGCCATGGCACTTCGAGTACCTTGTTTTCCACCTCTGGCACTCCTACGATGGCCCCTTTGACTGGCAGCTCCTCTCGCTTTACCAAAGGATGAGTAATAACGAAAGGAACCTCCCCTCCATTGCTGTCCCCTAGGACGAAAAGGCAGAGGTTGTCGAACTGCAGCGCCCAACGACTTTGCTGCAGCTTTGCAGGTCTGCAACCTCTCAAGGCTCTCGTCAGCCTTGCTGCCAAAAAGATGTTCCCCGTCAAAGGGCATGTTGAGGAGCCGGGCCTGCACATCAGGAGCAAAACCCGACTTCCGCAATCACGCAAACCTGCATATCACAGTGCTCGCCGACATGGACCGGCTGATGCAATCTTCCATGTCCAAACCCGATTGAACTGCCTCACACATAGCATCCTTGCCATCCTGAACCATGGCAAGGAAACCATCCCGTTCATCCCCTTCGGGATGATGTTCAGCCGCCAAGGAAACACAGTTCCACAGAGTGTGCGTGAAACGAGACAAGGCACAAATGGAGTTGGCCACCTGAAGCGCCATACCCTCTGCAGAAAACACTTTCTTCGCCCAGCCGTCAAAACGTTTGTCGTCCCTATCAGGAGGGATGGTCGGGTACGACACCTGCTTTGCCGGGGCCGTAGCCGCCAGTACCACCAAACTCTCTGGAGTAGGGTGCTTGGACAAGTAGCAGGGGGTCACTACTGGCTGGGCGGTATTTTCGCGGCAAAGACTTGCTCACTCCCGGGAGACTCTCCGGAGCAGTCCAATCCGCTGCCACCCTTCTTTGCAGAGCCATATGGGATGGCAGTACCGGGTCAGTTGGTGGACCAATGTCGAGGATATCCGTAAGGTCATCCTGAACAAACTCCCCTGGGGGAGCAGACCATCCTAAGTACTCGGTGACCCGTGACATAAGTCGCCGGTACGAAGAATCGGCATGAGTGCCAGGCTCAGGCCTACAAACTCCACCTCCAGAGAGGTGTCCAGCCCACTAGCATCAAGCAGGGACTGCCTCAGGTCCTCAAACTGGCTATGGCCCGAGAGAATCTCGTCAGGCACCATGCCATCATCGGAGCCCTCATCCACCTCTGAAATGAATTCCAGATGACGGTAAGAAGGCACAGAACTGGAACCAAAGCCATGCTTGACCTTGGTCAGAGCCTTCCTAGGTGGTTCCCCCGAGCCACGGGGTACCCCCGTTGACACAGCCCCGAAAGGTGTCGAGTGAATCGGCGCCGACGTTGAGAGAATCGGCATTGACGACAGACGCGGTGCCGACAGCATCGACACAGGCCTCGAGGGAGGAGCCCCGAGCGTGTCCCTCAACATCCTGGGCGCTGACGGCGTCGACGACTTTCTCGGAGGCAGAGCCTCGAGAGAGTCCGTCGACGACCTCAGCGCCACAGGCGTCGATGTCTTCCTCGAAGACTTCACAGGTTCACGCGGTCTCGAGCACGTCGAGGACCGGGACCTGAACCGGGCATGCCGAGAACGATTCCCCTTGTCCGAGCGGGACCTTTCCCGCGAATCGTGACGACCACCCGAGCCTGAAGGCGTGCGAGCAGCGTCTCTCGGCTGATCACGACCAACCCCACTCGGAGGCGCAGACGGACCAGTGCCCTGCGATTCGAGAATCGCCAACATTTTCTTCCCGAAGGAAGCCCATTCCTCCGGTGTCGCATGCTTGGTGGGGTAAGCGACCCGCCGACGGGCGGAGTCCTCGGATGAGGACGGGGAAGGCGACCGATGATGGCGCTTCCGGGAGTGCCTCGAAGAGGCAGAGTAGTGGCGAGACCGACTCCGGGACCGAGACCAACTGGACTTCTGACGACGACGCAGAGAGTCGCCCCTCGAGCCGTCCGTCGAAAGCCCCGCAGACCTCGACTTCCGGGGCTTCGACACCTTACCTACCGATAACTTCTTCTTGCGCTCCCGCAAGGCTTTCGACGTGAGCGACTGGCAGTCGACACAGTCATCCGTGTCATGGGCCTCCCCGAGGCACCAGAGGCAGGCGTCGTGCGAGTCTGTGACCGACATCTTGGACCCACAGTCCCTGCACTTCTTAAAGCCCGGACGCGGTGTGGAAGACGAGGTAGACATCTTCCCGAAGAATAACTTCACAAACTAACGGGTTCGAAGAACCGAGATGAACAACAGAAACTCAGAGTCGAGGCGTACCGAGATTGACGAAGCGAACACGTTCGTGGAAAAAACTGAACTGAGGCTACGGGCGTCGTGCGTCCTACTTATCACATCGGAGGACATCGGCCATCGCAGGAGGTCCTCGAGGACGGCGCATCGACGTCATCGACGCAGAAAATGTTCCGAAGCAGCACAGCTGTGGTGATTACTGTCAGATATGGAATACGTCAGAGGACCCAATCCCCTCGAAATGTGGTTGCGCTCTTAAGACCACTTTGCTCTTGTGTATTGTAACGAAAGGTTTGGTCACAGATAAAGCCTGAAGCTCACTTACTATTCTAATAGAAGTGATGGCTACAAGGAAAGTGACTTTGTAAGTGAGCTCCTTGATACTTGCATAGGCTCAAAAGGGAGATCCCATGAGCTTACTTTAGACATTTAAATCCCACCAAGGAAGTTGGGTTTGTAATGGTAGGATAAAGCCTTTTAACTACCTCCATGAAGGTAGTAACAACTGGAATCTTCCACCAAGAAACCTTGATTTGCAGTGTTGTATATGCAGACAGTGCAGCTAAATTGACTTTTAATGAAAGTCCAGGTCTGATTATTACAAGTGAAGTAAATAGTGCACTATATGCGATGCTCAACAGTTAATTGGGTTGACATGTGATTTTTTTTACACCACAGGACAAATCTTTTCCATTTGTTAAAGTAGCAGTGTCTGGTGTTTGGTTTACGTGCCTCCTTTAATATTTCCATGCATCTGTCTGGTAAATTCAGATGGCGAACTGTAAGTCTTCAGGGGCCAAGTTGAAAGTCTGAGAATGAGGGTGTAGGATTAAACCTTTGATTCTGTGATAACATGCTGTAAGGGCATGCTAGTTTGATTGGTGGGTAATTGGACATTTTGAGAAGGTGCGAACACCATGTCTGCCGTGCCCACATTGGAGCGACTACAATCACTGTTAAGAGCTCTTGATGCATCTTGTGGATTATCCTGTTCAAGAGTGTTATTGTTGGAAAAGTGTATGCAAAAATCCCTGAGTGTCATGATGCCTACCTCCAAGGAGCCAGGTCCGACCCAGCGACCCCAGAGGGCAGGCATCATTTCCCCCAGGGGAGTGCCAGCGGGCCCAAGCTGGGGCCCTTTGGACGCAGTCCTGGCGCCTTAGGTGCCAGGCTCATGTTGGACCTCTGTCCTGGCGCCTTATGCGCCAGGCTCATAAAGCTATACATGTGTGCAAGTGTTTTCATGTGCACTTACCTGATGCAGACCATGTTGCCACATCCAGGCCCTCTTGAGGCCTGAATGGAACTACTTTACCTGTGGGACTACTTTCCACCCGGGTGTGGTCGGGGAAGGATACATACCTGATCGGAGGAAGGATACACACTTGGGACTTCTTCCAATGCTATTTAAACCACACCCGATCAGCAACTCACGCTTCGCGTTGTTCTGCTCCTCGCAGCTGGACGCTCACCGTGTCAGCTCCTGCTTCTGGACTTCAGCCACGCCTGTCAGCATCCTGGGTCACCTGCAAAGGGAGACAAGAGACCTTACCAGCTAAATCTGCACCGACGATCCTGAAAGGGAAGACATTATTTTTAAAAGCATTTCGTTACGATCGCTGCAGCGCTGCATTTCACTCACCTTTCCTGGGTTCCTCCATCTTCAGCAGCGATCATCCGGATACACAGCCACTTCCCAGAGCCTAGAAAAAAAAAAGACAAGAATAAGAGGTGAGAGAAGGAAGGGAATAAGACTTACCTCATTTCATTTCGGGTCTTGCCGCTTCCAGGCATTTTCCGGAACCCGGCCCCTATGGGGAAAAAAGACAAAGACATTGAATGAGCGTATGCAAAGTCAGTTCCCGAGCGCTCATCCAGAACTAACCTGCCATTTACTGGAACTGGAACTGCACGTTTCACTTCGGGTCGGTGCCATATCTCCGGCATTCCGAACCCCGGCCCCTAAGGGGAAAAAAGGACATAAACATTAGCGCTTGCTGCAAAAAGACAATGAACATTATTATTAAGCTTGGACTTTTGAACTTGCAACAGAACTTTTACAGAGCCTTACCTGAATAGTCAAGCTTACCTGAACTCCCATCAATCCTCAATCCAGTGAAGTAACTGGGTTTCAACGCGCCCCTGCATCAGAAGCAGGATGGAGAGCTCATCCTTCCTGACCCTAAGGTGAGACTTCACGGGGAATCGTGGAAGGGTATCGTGGAGGGTTGGAAGAGAGTGGGAGGCTTGATCATAACTCAGTCAGTAGGTAATACTCCCTTTTCACGCACAGGGGAATATTCCTGCGAGCCGGAGAAGCCAGAGTTGAGGGCCCTTCCTGTCCATCTTCAGAGTTCTGCGCTTCACCATTGAAGAAGCATCAGCACTCGAAGCCAGACCTGCGCCTCCGTGGGAATCAGGTGAGCGTTACAGAACGCGAAGCCTACCCCCAATTTCCCACCCGGGCGCTATGGAGACTTCCGAGACTGACCAGCTGGCCCAGCTTTTGGGGGAATTACGGGCAGAGGTGCACTCAGCCCGCCAGGAGACTAACGCACTCAAAAGAGAACTGATCTTATCCAAGGAAAGAACAGATGACCTAGCCAAAAGGTTATTACAGGCCCAGGCAGGGCACACTCCTTTACCTAATTCCGGAGACATTTCCACATCAATGGGTTTGAGTAACCCGGTACAAATTAATCTACCTGGACACATGCCTTTGGCCCCGCCTGAACGTTTTGCGGGGGATCCCAAGAAATATGCCGTCTTTATGAACCAATGTCGTTTACACTTTCTATGCAGACCCGGAGCCTTCCCTAACGACCAGACTAAGGTAGCCTTTATACTATTTTACCTCAGTGGTAGTGCTGCCGATTGGTCTATTCCATTGGTAAATCAGGATGATCCCATTCTCCAGAATTTTCAGGGCTTCCAGGCCAGCATGGAAAGATTGTTCGCTCGACACTCTCAAGGACAGGCCCTTGATAACGAACTGCTATCCCTACGACAAGGTAATCAGTATCTTCTGTCCTACATAGCCACCTTTAACAGACTGGTTGTGGAAACTGGATGGCCAGAAAGCAAAAGGATCACATTGTTTCATCGAGGCCTGCGCTGAGAGCTTAAGGATGTTCTAGCTCAGATAGTAAACCCACCCCAGGTCTGCGCAGACTACATTGACTTGGTGGTTCAACTTGATCACAGACTTCAAAATAGAAAAGCAGATCGGTTCAAGTATGAAAACCGAGCACCGATCAAAACCCACGCTAACTCCAAGAGTACCGACGTATCTGAACCTATGCAAATCGGTGGTGTTAAAGGACCATTAACGCAGAAAGAACGAGAGAGAAGGCGGCAAATGCAACTTTGTCTGTATTGCGGGACGTCCGGTCACTTTCTTCGAAATTGTCCAGTTAAACCGCTTAAGAAGGTGGTTGGAGCTACTGATAACGAATTAGTGACACCTGATTCGGGAAACGACCTAGCCCGGCAAGCGTAGGGGTCCGCTTGCCGAGCTTGAAAACTAACTCTTTGACCTTGCATTTTGTCATGCCAATGGTGCTCGTGGACCCAAAACAGCCTCAGCAGTTGCATGCTATAAAAGCATACATCGACAGTGGAGCTATTGGAAATTACATAGACCGTGAATTGGCTTCCAGGATTAAGCTTCCTTTCCGCCCGAAAGTAACCCAAGATGTCATTACTACAGTAGATGGAACCGAAATAGCCTCAGGGCCTGTAACGCATTCCACTGTTGAAGTGACACTGGTGGGTCAGGATGGACATCGGGAAGCAATCGTGTTTGATGTGATCAAGGCCCCACAATTTCAAGTAATTCTTGGAATTCCTTGGTTAGAAACACATAATCCCAGAATTGACTGGCGAGTAAAGAAGATAAGTTTTCCTGATTGTGAACCAACTTGTTATCCAAGAAATCCAGCTATGGGTCTAGCCTCAGCAACCTCCACCCCTGTACAGTTACTGTCAGAATACCAAGAATTCCAAGACGTTTTTCAGAAAGAACAGGCTAACATGTTACCTCCCCATCGGTCTTATGATTGCCAAATCGATCTGGTACCCAATGCTCAACTACCTTGTAGTAGGATTTATGCTCTTACGGAACCGGAGAACCTGCATTTGCGTCAGTATTTAGCCAATGGTTTTATTTGCCCGTCCAAGTCTCCTGTCTCTTCAGCTCTGTTCTTCGTGCCGAAAAAAGAAGGCGACCTTAGAACGTGTATAGACTATCGCGCCCTAAATCAAATAACGATTAAGAATCGTTATCCTCTGCCCTTGATCCCTGAGCTTATCGACCAGGTGAAAGACGCTTGTGTGTACACCAAGTTAGATCTCCGAGGAGCTTATCACCTGGTGCGCATAAAAGAAGGCGACAAAAGGAAGACTGCATTCCGCACCAAGTTTGGGCTCTTCGAATATCAGGTGATGCCCTTCGGTTTGTGCAATGCACCTGCTGCCTTTCAGTACTTTATGAATGATGTTCTTCGGGAACTTATCGATGTCTGTGTCATTGTTTACATTGACGACATCTTGGTGTACTCTTCTTCAGAATCTGAGCACAGAAAACATGTTAGGGCAGTTCTTGAGAAACTGCGCCAGCACAGATTATTTGCAAAACTCGAAAAATGCGTTTTTCATACCACAGAAGTTGAGTTTCTCGGATTCATCCTGACACCTCAAGGAGTCCGAACGGACTCGCGAAAGGTGGACGCCATCCTCAAATGGCCATCTCCAAGCTCGGTCAAGGGAGTTCAGAGCATGCTCGGCTTTGCCAATTTCTATCGAAGATTCATCCCGGAATTTTCCCGAACAGTCCAACCCATCACCGCTCTCCTAAAGAAAAACAAACGCTTCGAATGGACTCTTGAGGCCGAACAAGCCTTCCAGGACCTGAAAACCAAATTCACCTCTGCACCTGTATTGAAGCACCCGCACCCAGATCTCCCGTACATAATGGAAACCGATGCATCTAGTTCGGCCATGGGAGCTGTCCTGTCGCAAAGAGACCCAAAAACTAACCAACTACACCCAGTGGACTTTTGGTCCAGAACATTTTCTCCTCCTGAAATCAACTACGCAATCACCGATAAAAAGTTACTGGCCATCAAATCTGCTTTCAAGGCTTGACGTCACTACCTTCTCGGGGCAAGACACACCATAACCGTAATTACGGACCACAGAAACTTACAGTATTTAAAAACGGCCAAAGCTCAATCTTCACGACAACTCCGATGGGCTCTATTCTTTGCAGAATTTGATTTTGTAATTACCTATCGCCCTGGCTGCAAGAATGGAAAAGCGGACGCCTTATCCCAGATTGGCATGGAAGAACCTAATTCGAGCTTAGAACCTGTGCCCATCATACCTGAGCAAAGAATCTTAGGCTTAACTTCATTGCAAACTATTGAGGACATCCAAACGCAAGTAAAACAACTTCTAGACTCTTCAACCTTACTGGAATGGAGTCAAAGGGGTCCTCATTACACCGTTAAGGATGACTTACCCTACTTCCAGGAGAGGTTGTTTCTGCCAAGTAAAGAATTGCAAGAACGTGTTATTGCCCATCATCATGAATCTTTAATGGAAGGACACCCTGGTATCGCTAAAACGGAGGAAAAAAATCAAACGCCACTTCTGGTGGCCTTCTTGGAGAAAAGACAAAGTCTTTTGTACTGTCTTGTGGAATTTGCGCCCAAAACAAGGCTCAAAAGAAAAGGCCAGCCGGCCTACTTCAACCCTTGGATATTCCACCGGCGCCATGGCACACCCTGTCAATGGACTTTATAACAGATCTGCCTCCTTGTGCTGGTTACAACACAATCCTTGTAATTGTGGACATATTCTCCAAAATGGCCCACTTTATCCCTTTAAAGGGTTTGCCTTCAGCTTCCACCTTGGCCAAGGAATACCTGGAGAATATAGTTCACATACATGGTTTCCCTTCCATATTAGTCTCGGATTGTGGAAGTCAATTTATCTCACATTTTTGGAAGAAGTGTTGCCAACTAGCACAAATAGATGTGCGGTTATCCACCAGCCACCACCCCCAGACCGACGGACAAACCGAGAGAACCAATCAGACTCTCGAGCAATATCTTCGGTGCATGTTACACCAATCCGAGTTAAATTTGAAATACATCCTTTGGATCGCAGAATATGCATACAACAATTCAGTGCATTCTGGAACCGGACAAACCCCCTTTTATACTTTGTATGGTCACCATCCTGGGACCTCTGACCTAGATCCACCTCTGACCCTGGAAATGCCCGCAGTAAATCATCTGCATTCCACAATAACCCGAGCCTTCAAAGAAGCTGCAACTCATTTACAGCAAGCCAAGAAAAAGAATAAAGAAAACGCTGATTTGCACCGAAGTAAAATTCCTCCTTACCAAGTAGGAGACCAGGTATGGCTAGCAACAAAACATTTACCCCTCAAGGGCCCGCGAACCTTCAATCCCAGATTCACAGGACCTTATCCCATCAAAGCTATAATCAACCCAGTGGCCTTTAAACTGGATCTACTGTCCAACATGCGTATTCATCCAGTTTTTCATGCATCACTTTTGAAGCCAGTACAACCAGGAACCCGATTGTCCAAGCCTCCAGATCCAGTTCAAGTTGAAGTGGAATTAGAATTCGAAGTTAAAGACATTTTAGACTCCAAGGTGGTAAAGTCGAAACTCTTCTATCTTGTTGACTGGAAGGGATATGGACCTCAAGAGAGATCGTGGGAGCCTAGTAACCATGTCCACGCACCTCGATTAGTACAAAGGTTTCACCGGAGATTTCCGAACAAGCCCAAACCCCCGGAGGGAAGAACCTTGGGAGGGGCCTTGAGGGGGGGGGGGGGGGGGGGAATACTGTCATGATGCCTACCTCCAAGGAGCCAGGTCCGACCCAGCGACCCCAGAGGCAAGCATCATTTCCCCCAGGGGAGTGCCAGCGGGCCCAAGCTGGGGCCCTTTGGACGCAGTCCTGGCGCCTTAGGCGCCAGGCTCATGTTGGACCTCTGTCCTGGCGCCTTAGGCCCCAGGCTCATAAAGCTATACATGTGTGCAAGTGTTTTCATGTGCACTTACCTGATGCAGACCATGCTGCCACATCCAGGCCCTCTTGAGGCCTGAATGGAACTACTTTACCTGTGGGACTACTTTCCACCCGGGTGTGGTCGGGGAAGGATACGTACCTGATCGGAGGAAGGATACACACTTGGGACGTCTTCCAAAGCTATTTAAACCACACCCGATCAGCAACTCACGCTTCGCGTTGTTCTGCTCCTCGCAGCTGGACGCTCACCGTGTCAGCTCCTGCTTCTGGACTTCAGCCACGCCTGTCAGCATCCTGGGTCACCTGCAAAGGGAGACAAGAGACCTTACCAGCTAAATCTGCACCGACGATCCTGAAAGGGAAGACATTATTTTTAAAAGCATTTCGTTACGATCGCTGCAGCGCTGCATTTCACTCACCTTTCCTGGGTTCCTCCATCTTCAGCAGCGATCATCCGGATACACAGCCACTTCCCAGAGCCTAGAAAAAAAAGACAAGAATAAGAGGTGAGAGAAGGAAGGGAATAAGACTTACCTCATTTCATTTCGGGTCTTGCCGCTTCCAGGCATTTTCCGGACCCCGGCCCCTATGGGGAAAAAAGACAAAGACATTGAATGAGCGTATGCAAAGTCAGTTCCCGAGCGCTCATCCAGAACTAACCTGCCATTTACTGGAACTGGAACTGCACGTTTCACTTCGGGTCGGTGCCATATCTCCGGCATTCCGAACCCCGGCCCCTAAGGGGAAAAAAGGACATAAACATTAGCGCTTGCTGCAAAAAGACAATGAACATTATTATTAAGCTTGGACTTTTGAACTTGCAACAGAACTTTTACAGAGCCTTACCTGAATAGTCAAGCTTACCTGAACTCCCATCAATCCTCAATCCAGTGAAGTAACTGGGTTTCAACGCGCCCCTGCATCAGAAGCAGGATGCAGAGCTCATCCTTCCTGACCCTAAGGTGAGACTTCACGGGGAATCGTGGAAGGGTATCGTGGAGGGTTGGAAGAGAGTGGGAGGCTTGATCATAACTCAGTAGGTAATACTCCCTTTTCACGCACAGGGGAATATTCCTGCGAGCCGGAGAAGCCAGAGTTGAGGGCCCTTCCTGTCCATCTTCAGAGTCCTGCGCTTCACCATTGAAGAAGCATCAGCACTCGAAGCCAGACCTGCGCCTCCGTGGGAATCAGGTGAGCGTTACACTGAGCCCATTTTCGGCGTCTGCGTCCTGCGTCGATGACGTCGATGCGCCATCCTCGAGGACCTCCTCTGGCGGCTGACGTCATCCGATATAAGTAGGACGCACGACGCCCGTAGCCTCAGTTGTAGTTTTTTCCCAGAACATGTGCCACCAGTCTTCTGCTAGTCTGACACACAAAGCCTTGTGGAAACGTAAGCTGCAATCGCATAAGAAATTCTGTAGCGGGGAAGGTAGGGAGGGAGCGATATGGAATACGTCGTCAGACCATCCCATATCAAGAACGTTACCAGGTAAGAGAGTAACTTGTTCTTCGAGGGGATTGGGTCCTCCGACGTATTCCATATCTATGACAGACTCCCAAAGCAGTACCAATACAAGGAGGTGGGAAAAGAATTTAGAAAACAGAAATTTAGCATGCCCAATCAAATTGCGGAGTAAAGGACCGCCTTGCCAAAGGCCAGATCCTGCCCCGGGATGGAATCGAGGGAATAGTGGCGTACAAATGTATGTACCGAAGCCCAAGTGGCTGCATCACAGATGTTGCGAATAGGAACACCCCTCTGCAGGGCAGTAGAGGCAGCCATACCCCTGGTAGAATGGGCCCGTAAACCAACCGGTGGATACCAGGTAAGGGAGTAACTTGTTCTTCGAGGGGATTGGGTCCTCCGACGTATTCCATATCTATGACAGTGTGTTCCCCTTGCACCCCTTCTGCAGGAACCTGGAGGTATAACTTGGGCATTTTGCGTTTTCTCTTGTGGCAAACTGATCTGTGTCTGGATGACCCCCAATGTGAGAAAATGTTATCTACAATGTCCGACTGTAGCTCCCACTTGTGTTCTGAGGGTTGATATGTGTTGAGATGCAAGGAAAATTCCTTTCTGAAGGCTCCATTTTCAGATTTTCTGAGCTAGTCTGGACAGATTTAGAGTGTGTGTTCCGCCCTGTTTGTTGACGTAAAACATGGCGGTTGTTCCGTCTTATCATTAACACAATCTACCCTGTTACGCAGTGTTAGAAAGCTTGCAGTGCTTTGTAGACTGCTAGCAATTCCAGGACATTGATTTTTTTGTGGCTATATTGTGGAGGCAATGGGCTCCCCAACCTGAGAGAGATAAGTCTGTTGTGATTGTGTTGCGTGTTGGCAGGCTGACAAAGGGTTCTCCCTTGAACGGGTTCTCCCTTGTCCACCACTGAAGCGCCAATACCAATGGTTGCGAAATCATCACTAGATCGTCCCAATTGCCTTGTGCCTGCGCCCATTGTTTTGCTAAACATTTGTACACTGGACGCTGTAGTCTTGAATGTGGCACAATGAATATGCATGAAGCCATCATGCCAAGGAGGCACATTACTTTCCTGACAGATATCTGTTGACAAACTGTAACAAGGGATTTGCTTTAGTATGTTTTGTACCCTCATTGGAGGAGAATCCATCTTCTATTTGAATTATAGCCCCTATGAACTGTTTTTCCCAATTGGGAGTCAAAACTCTACTTCTTTTCGTTGATGGAGAAGCCTAGTTGATGCAAAAGATTTATTGTCCTGTGTGCATTTTGCAGACATAATTGCATTTATTAACCAGTGGTCCAGATAAGGGTCCACTGGGACGCTTTCTCTGCATAGGTGTGCTGCTACTACTTATAGAAGCTTTGTGAATACCCAGTGGATGACGCAAAAGTGAAGTACCTTGAATTGGTAGTGCACTGAGCCTACTTGGAACCTTTGGTATTTTCAATGTGCTAGCAGCATAGAAATATGAAAGTATGCACCTTTCATATCCAGCATTGTCATGTAGTCTGCCCTTTTTGAGCAAAGGGATGTCTCCCTGCAATGCTGTCATCGTGAACTTTTGAGGCTTGACATATGTTTTTGCTGGTCTCAGTACTGGGTGTTTGTCTTTCTTTCGAACAGAGAAGTACACAGAATGCATCCCTTTATCTCTGCTAGTGGAATGAGAACTACAGCTCCCTTTTGTAGAAGAGTGTCTACCTCCGTTTGCAGAACACTTTGGGGTTCTGAAGGTATTCTTTTGACCCTGCGTGGATGACTGCGTGGTAGTTCTTTGAATTCCATGCAATTTCAATTGTACCCGCTTGTCTGTCGTGATACCCTCCCACACGTGGGCGAATAAAGTAAGGCGACTCTCTACTGGGGTGATATGGGAGGGGACCTGAAGCAGGGAGTCATTGTTTTCAGGCAGGACCTGAACCACTAGTTGTTTGGCCTCTAACTCTGCTACGACTGCTTCTGAATTGTCTTGGGAAGAACGATTGGGATGTGGATAATTGTCCCCGATTAGTATACTACTAGCTGTAACTTGCCCCTGAGATGTAGCCTGTCTGGGCTGAGGATTGTGTGTAACCTTGACCACAAAGGTACAGCGGTTGCCACATGTACCCCTTTGTTGATTGGGTTTATTTGCAATGTGCCCCAGGATCTTTAACGTCTTGTGTTCCTTCTTTGCGGTTTCAAGAGCATCATCTAATGCCTTACTAAACAGGACAAGCTACTTAACATGTCAGTGGAAAATCATGTCCTTGCGTTTCAGATTTAAAACCAGAATTTCAAAGCCACACCCCTTTATCAGTGTACCTTCTGCCACTATTCTACCAGCTGTGCCTCTAGCATCAAGAGACTTATTATGCAGGAAGTGGGTCTCAGGCACAGATATGTGCATGTCACTCGAAAAAGAACTTACAACTCACGGGGATGCCCTGATAAATCACAGAAAATTTGAAGCAAATGGGAAGCGGCCAGTGGTTAGTCGGTCGAAGCATGTAGTCCGTGGCCTAATCTAGATAGCATTATTGGAGGTACTTATGTTAGTCTGTCTAATGGCTCCTTGATGAATAATGCTCAGTTTTGTTGTGTTTGAAAAGTAATCAAAGTTTTCTTTCAATAACAATATTTTTTATAATGGTTGTTAAGGATTTTACAAAGTACTGTCTGAGAAAGCACTTTGGAAAGCCCTCCTGGGGTGAACAGAGTAACACTGCTTGACTTTAACCTGAACCACACATGGGTTTGGTAGAATGGCGAGCAGCCAGGTTTGGTCTGAGGAGGGAGGAGGCGACGCCCCTCGAGACGTGTCCCGTAGGTCGTAGAGCTCAAAGGCTCCTCTGCTGCAGGGCAGCAAGGGCCCTTGAACCCCTCGGCCATGAGGCCGGTAGCTTTGTGAGCCTCGGTGCTGCCGGCACCGGTGTGAGGGCCAGACTGACCCCTCCCACCAGAGGACTTCCCCCCCAGGAAGGAGTCGACTGTGCAGGGTGCTTTGGAAAACAAAGCACCTGTGTTCTGTGCCTTCCTCCGGATGTAGTCTTTGATGTTCTGAGGTGGAGTCCTGTTGAAGAGTTCCCTCCAACGCTCTAGTCGATGTTTTGAGCGACCTGGGAGAGAGGGCGTCACACACGGATCATCTGTCCTAGCGTGGGCCTCACCAAAGCATTGAAGACAGAGCACATGGGGATCTGCTGCAGGGAAGGAACCGTCGCACAACGGACACATGCTAAAGCCTGTCGGGGCAGACATGCATCAAGGACAGAGCTAGGGCACCGGGGGACAGTGTTCGCAAGTCTGCAATAGAAACAAAAAAAGTTAGATAAACTACTGGGGAAGCGTGTGGAATTACGAGGCCTCACCCAGGAGCGGTGGTGTAGCGGTCCGTTCCCATCAACGCAGAAAAGGGGAATGGGGTGTGGCACCGGTGGGCAGGGTTAAGGGATCCTGTGCTCCCGAGGCCGCACCCATGCATGCCACTACATTTAAAGGGGAAATGTCTTTCTGGTAGAAAAGAAGTTCCGTTCCCGTCCCTCAAGAGGGACGCCCATGCAGGATGGAGGAAAGCGGTAGGGACATAGGAGTAAGATGGTTCTGGAGGGCCAGGTTAGGATTAGGTAGGCTCAGGGAATGTGAGGCGGTTCCAGCTGATGTCAGGGAGCTTAATAGTAGCTCAGAGTACCCAGGAAGGAAACAAGCTCTTGGGCAGGAATAGGGAGCGATCCTCCGCCTTTTTCCAGGGTGACCACTACACCATTTTCAAAGAGACCTGGAGAAGATCAGAGACAGGACCCTGGAAAGCCAACAACTCCCCCCCCCCCCCCCTTTAACAAGAAAATGGTTTGAGTGACCCTTATGATCGTGATGTAGAAAGTGGTGACAATCTCTGGAACTTTCAAACTAAAACTGAGAAAGTAGAGACTGGAACTGTTATTATAGGTACCCTAAAGTGTAAGCACTTCCAAAATTCAGTGGGGCAGTGAGAGACATTTTGAGAGGGTTATCCTGGTTCTGTTTTTCTTTGGGAAGATCCCAGAGTTTACTTTTAGGTTTGCCCTGTCCACAACCCAAATAGAGCTATTAAATTCAGAAAGCTTGGTCCTCCTTGATCCTAAGTGTCTGCTACATGACAAATGGTTTTTACTTACTTGTAGTATTCTAACTCAATGCGTATAAGTATAAGTGCATCTTTGTGCTAACCATGCACACAATATATTGAATGACAAATGCTTATGTTAACTGCACTTTACACCAAGCTAACTGATTTTCTTAATTCAAGCCTAACTGATCAGTATTGTTACCAAGTGAAAGCTTGGTTCGAATTGCGTTAAACCTTTGTAGGTTCACCAAGGTTGGCTTACCAGAACCCTACATCAGTAATGGTTATGAAAAACTTTGCAGTGAAGAGCATACATGGACTGATATGTGTCCTATCACACAAAGGAAGTGAAGTTTGGCTATGGAAACTCTTCATAATTTATAATACAAGAGCTCATCATAGGCGCTCTGTCCCAAATTGTTTAGTAGCAAGTTATTTGGCCACGTATGAAGCAGTGCAATTGCCACTTTCACTTGGTACTGCAACAACAAATATAGGGTACCTTTTGGTCATCCACACAGATGTTAAATGTTAGAGATTGTTTGACAGTCCACTGGTGAGGGGTGTGAAACTATGTATCCTAGGGCTAAAATAGGGTTCCAACCAGAAGATAGTTCAAAATTACTATGGGATAATGTTAGGAAAGATTATCTGTTAGCTTTCCCTCCATAGTTTCCAATGGGACCTCATTTTTTAGCGGTTTGTATCCTGTACTGACTTTTTGAAGGGCAGCAAGGCTTTCAGCTTCACTTCCCTTGCTTTTTGCTCACTGTTATGGGGAAACTGATCAATCCATCAGACTATACGTACTGGTATTCTATGTTTCCCTTTTTAATTACTGTATTTCAACAATGCACTTAGCACCTTACAGTGCAGTGACATGGGGATACTTTTGTATCACCCTAGCTTTTTACACATGGAATTGGTGGTACCTTTTATATGTGCCATACCATTTTAATATTATTTTTGGTGTGCACATTCGCGTTTACCACTAAACGTGGCTAGCGCCCTACAAATCGCTGAGGGACTGTGTGCTGTGGGGCTTGTACAGAGCTGGGTCACTTAACTCCTTATCTTTAAAGTCTTCTGTAGATACCCATACTTGAGTATGTGCCATTCTCCTAGTGAGGTAAACTGAGGGGTGACCCTTTTTAGATAAGATTTCCTTGAGTATGTTAAGGTCAGTAAACCAGCCTAACCCAGTTAACACCACCCGCCAGGATGGAAAACTCCATTGTGGTACCCACAAAGAAAGCCCAAAGCAAAATGGACAGAAGCAGAACGAAAGAAATTGCATTTGTATCCAAATGGCTACTATTTAAACCCATTCAGCATCTGCTATGGCAACAATGGCTACAACTGTTGGTGAAGCAAAAACGAAATGAAGCTGCCACAAGGTCTACTCCACAGCATACTTTGTTTGGTATAATCCAAAAGGGACCAACAGTGGATTCAAAGCACCTCTGCCATTGTAGCCTTATGGGGCAGCACATCATAATAAGGTTTGCATTGACAGATAAAGGCCCTCTCTACACATAAAGCCAAGAAAAAGGGTAAGCCGGAAAAAAAATAAAGCAAAACGTTTACGAGTACTGAAAGTGGGGGCAGAGAATCTCAAAAATGTAATTCTGCCCAAAGACTTAACAACATTCAGGGGGCAAAAGACCAGAGTTGCCCCTATAGTGGGGCCTCAAATGAGTATTTGAGGGGAAAAACAAGAGTAGGACAAGCAAAAGGATTAGAGGACTCCAGCAGACCCACAGCTCAGGTCTTTTGACCCTTCACATTTCTGCTTGGATCTGAGAGCTTCCATTCACCCACACCTAAACAGAAACCACTCTCAGTCAACCGACCCTGAGCCCACCATAGTCAGGTGTTTGTGAATTAAATTTTCAACCTCTTCCTTTCACCAGCATATGGCTGGAGACTACTCTTCCAGAACATTGGAACAATTTCATTACAAAGGGCACAATACTGCATCAATTTAGGTTGATTAGGCATGCAATGCAGATGCATTGCGGCCTAGCAGCCGAGAATCAAGCAAGCACACGATACACACATTGAAACCAGTGAAATGCAGCATGCAACGCACCCCCGCGATTAGGAATAAAACAAATTGTAAGATTTAACATGTGTGAGGAAAAAACACTAAAGAAGAAACAAGGGAACCCTTGTTAAAAAAAATGTATTTTTAAAGTCAAGCAACAAAAAACGTGCAGTTGGGCCACATGGGACGGTTTTATTGGGGAGCATGGAACCCAGGTGCGCAAAAGGGTTGGCGTATTTGGGAGAAAGGGTGGCAGGGGAGCGACGGCTGACTTGTACCAAATTCTTTTGCTGCATTGTGCAGTATTTTTGGAGCAGTTTTCAAGTCTGCCTGCTGCAGCAACAGGCTTCCCCCAGCAAGTGGTAAAGGAGGAAGAGTTATATGGATGAAATAGTAAAATGAGCCTTTGAGACTGGTAATGTATTACAACCACGGAGACCATGAGGTGGCCCAATGACCCATGGAAACCAACTCACAAGCACAATTAATGTTTCCAACCAAATCCCCGGATGTCATCACTTCTGCCCTAGGGGGATCCCCCTGTCCATGAGGCCAGGTCGTTACCATATAGGGGGTGATACTCAGCGCGTGGATCTCATGGGGAGGGAAGCCCCCTATGGGATAAGTGACAATCCGGGGAGAACATGGTATCTCCAGAGCATACCTAACCAGCTTTCCTCTTTAACACCCTAAAACACCATCCTTAGTGTTCCTATATGTTTCCTTAAAACCAGGAAGGTAGGGAGGGAGTACTGGGATGAGGAAGAATCCATCAAACTCACTAGGAGTCCTCAAGATCAGTACTGAGACGAGGAGGAGGTGCAGAAGCAAATAGAGCACCTCTGTAAATCATACTGATCAGCCTTGTCTTTGTGGATTTCTTATTGGTCAAGACAAAAGTGAAATAGAAGAGGTAATTCCAAATTCAGTGAGACATCCTCCCTGGAGGAACCGGGAGCTGCAGAGCCAGCGGTCAGGAGCAGGAGGCGAGCAAAATCACAGGCGGGACACTTACCCATCAGCAGACGAACTTTGGAAAGCTTCACTGTGGTTGGGCCATGTCTGGGAGCAGGAATCTGAAGCGCTAGTTCATCGAGAGAGCTGGAGTGTGTGGATGGCCCAACAGAAAGCAGAAAGCCTCTGCGGAGCCGCTGCAGAACTCAAATGCAGGAGGTGGTCTCCGAACAGGGGCGAGAGACCCAGAAGCAGCTGATCCAGACCGTTGAGCAACCAGGGAAGGCCTGGGAAGCTCGCTAGGTACCCCGAGAGACTATACTGCAGTGGGTCACGGGTCGGGGACCTGCATTCAGTAAAGAGTGCCCTCCAAAGTAATCTTCTTTGTGGCAGTCCCTGGGAGTGTGGAAGACCAAGGGCAAGAAATCAAACGAGGCCTGGGACCCAAGGGCAAGAATCCACAAGGGGCCTGGGACCCAAGGGCAAGAATCCAAAAGGGGCCTGGGACCCAAGGGCAAGAATCCAAAAGGGGCCTGGGACCCAAGGGCAAGAATCCAAAAGGGGCCTGGGACCCAAGGGCAAGAATCCAAAAGGGGCCTGGGACCCAAGGGCAAGAATCCAAAAGGGGCCTGGGACCCAAGGGCAAGAATCCAAAAGGGGCCTGGGACCCAAGGGCAAGAATCCAAAAGGGGCCTGGGACCCAAGGGCAAGAATCCAAAAGGGGCCTGGGACCCAAGGGCAAGAATTCAAAAGGGGCCTGGGACCCAAGGGCAAGAATCCAAAAGGGGCCTGGGACCCAAGGGAAAGAAACCAAAGGTGTCTGGGACCCAAGGGAAAGAAACCAAAGGGGCCTGGGACCCAAGGGAAAGAATCCAAAAGGGGCCTGGGACCCAAGGGCAAGAATTCAAAAGGGGCCTGGGACCCAAGGGCAAGAATTCAAAAGGGGCCTGGGACCCAAGGGCAAGAATCCAAAAGGGGCCTGGGACCCAAGGGAAAGAAACCAAAGGTGTCTGGGACCCAAGGGAAAGAAACCAAAGGGGTCTGGGTCCCAAAAAGAGAGAAAATAATACTACAGGGGTCTGGAAGCTAAAAATAAGAATACCTGGCAGGATAGTGAACCAGGTACAAAGCCAAAGGGGTCTGGGACCAGAAAGCAAGAAACCCAAGGGGTCTGGGACCAGACAACAAGAATACCTGGCAGGATAGCGAACTAGGTACAAAATTAAGAATCAGGAAAAGACCAGAGGAAGAGATATCTAGGTGTGTGTGGACATTGAAAAAAGGAATCAAGAGGAGGGGGTCCTACTCTTGACACAGTGAAGGTACAAGACTCTTTGTTCTATGTGCCTTACTGAACTTTCAATCCAACCAACTTTGAGACTTGATTTGTATCCCTTAAGAAGAACATTTCATTTTGAATCACCCAGAAGTGAACTTTCAGCTATCATCCCAAAGGAAGAAACCATTCTTCTAACTCAAGAAGACCTATACTTTTATTTAGTTGTATATATAGTGTGAGGGTCAGAAATTGGTTACATAGACCGATTGACTCTTTGCTTTAGACTGGCATCTTGACACACTCCTTAGTATTATTTGAGGCAGGGAAACTCCTCTTAGAACTAGTGTTAGACAGGGTTTTCACTTTTGTTTTACTTCCAATTAATGTCTATAGCCAGAATCACCTCCTTACACACCCTTACATGATTCACGATTAAACATTAATTGAGGCTGAAACCCAAAAAATCATCCATTGTGGGTAAACTGAATTGGTTGATGTGCTACATTACAGGAACAAAACATCTTCAAAACAGCCATGAAGGACCTGGAAACAGAACCTGCTCTTCAGCTACCAATGAGATTGGTTTTACAACACGGAGGGCCTCATTATAAGGCTCGCGCTCCCGTAATGAAGGGGGCCGGTACAGGACCGGCCCCCTTCATTTTGAGAGCGCTGATTGCGGGCTTCCCATCACGGGACCCGGATCGCACGCCTGGTAAAACCAGGTGTGCTTTCCGGGTCCCGCGAGGGGGAAGAGGGAGGCAATAATGGGCCCGATGTAATCTGCCCGTTACCTCCCTCCCCATTCCCATTGAGCCCTATGGGGGTTCAAATGGAAATGGGGATGGGTTCCTGCAAGGAGGAATTACCGGGTCCTCCTATGTCGGAGTAACCCGGTAAGTCCCCATTGCAGGAACCCGGTAATGGAGCCCGGAACGGAGGCAGCCATGGAGCTAATAGCTCCACGGCTACCTCCATTCTCGTAATGAGGCCCAGAGTGTGCAGAGCACTGGGTGTCGGGAGAGCACAGTTTTACCTTTATTGGAGAGAGCCTGAGTCTGTCTACTATTGCTACTGTGTAAAGCTTACCTGGACTCCTCAGGAGCATAATGCTCTTTGAGCCTGTTGATCTGCTACACTGAAGACAGATAGATAACAAAATGGAGGTACTGTAAATGTTAAGAATGGTGAGAACTGCTAAGATTCTATGTCTATCTTCACCCAGAAAAAGTCTCTTCTTTATCTGAGACCACACACTCTCCTCACCTGTGTTTTGTATTTATGGCGCTCCCCATCCTGCTGTCTCACAGGAGCACGTTGAGATTGTGTTACTGAAAACCGGAATGCTGAATAACTCTGAAAGCAAGTGTCTTTAATGGGAATGAGTCTCTTGAAAGAATTCAAATGAGGATAACTGCTGTCTTTCCTAGAATTAAAAGTTTTCTAAGTTGGACAGATCTCTCGTACTACTTTATTCTTCATTCTCTTGCAGTGTCTTGGAGGATGAAAAGTTTGAAGTTTAAAGGAGAAGAATATGGACCCTTTATTTCTTGTGGAGAGTTGGCGCACTTGCTACAGCGGGCTGAAAATTAAGAGCTTTCGGTATGCAGGAAAGGAACTTTGATGGCGGTAAGGTTGAGCGTGTAATCAGAAGAGAAAACGTTGAATAGTGCAAGTTCGTTTTATCTGAATGATTGCTACCTTCTACTTCGAAGCACGGTTAACAACTGTGAGGAAAAACTCTGTGGTACTTCAGGTAAGTATACGCGTAGAAATTATCTCGGCTCTAAAACTCTGTAATGTTCGTTATTTAACTAAGTACCTAGGTTTCCGCAATTCTTCGGAATGCTGAGGAAAAAACATTCGGAAGGTGCTGCAGCTGCAAATGAAGACTGCCGACTAAAGAGACACTATGACAAAAAATATTCTACTGGAAAATTGCGGCGAAAAATCTTCGGTCTGGTAAGTCTTGTCTGTGTTCTGTGAATGTTCTATGAACTATTCAATGTATTAATAATTTCTTTTTCTTTAATTCTTCAGGTTCTGTGAGCAGAAGTGGCGGTAGCGTTACACCGCTGTCAGCGGGGCAAATGCGGATCGCGCGTTCCAGCAGAGGCAGCGCTTAAGTAGCTCTCTATGACAAATTACTAGTTCAATGGTGCTGCCTGTCCATGGCCCTGTAGGCAGCCATCTTATGGGTACTGAAAGGCTATTGTAACTCTATGGTATTTCAATGCTATGAATGGTGTAAATGCCATGTGTGTCAAGCTAACACCCACCTTTGACCTGCTGATCTATGCAAAGAGCCACGCCTGGCCTGAACGTCTGAATCAAGACCATCAACCCTGGCTATGATCATGACATACTGCCTTGCCGTGACTTTTAAAGCACCCCCCACAAGCGGAGAATGTGCAGAGTGTTGGGCTGTTTGGCTGAGGTGTACTGTGACAACTGAGCGACCGCGCTCCCTTAACACCTATACTCCTTTTCTGCCCCGTGGGTTCATCTCCTCTTGTGGACCAAAGGACTTTTTGGGTAAGATCCCGAGCAGTACCACAGTAGTTCTTTTTTTCTACTGTGGTACAGTGATCTTGATTGTTACCATGGATATATGCCAACTATCGTCCCGGTTACCAGAAAGAAACTGGGGGTTGTGTTGAAGGGAAAAGCTATAAAACACAAATTTGCAGTTACATAATTAATTGACTTGGCGGGGAAACCTTAACTGGTGCATCTGCCAGAATCAGCTAACAATGAGTGACTATGGCCTGTGCTCCTTTGAGCTCTCTACTAGGTACCTGAGTGCTCCGACAGTATTCCCAGGGTTCCCAGGCTCTGGGACTTCCATTATCACAACAGCCGACATGGCGAGACTGCCAAACTACGGAGTGGAGGGAAAAGGGGTTGGCTGCTCTAAGGGAAATTGAAGTGAAAAATCTAGATGGGGTAATGGACTCTCTCTTGCCTGTAGGTACATCAAAGGAGGGCACATGTGGTGTGGGGGCACTTACAGTGGCATCTTCTCCGCCACTCCTATTCTCTGCAATAGTGGCCAGAGCCACCCCTCTCTAGCCAGGCACAGCCTTATCAGAGATCACGCAACCAACTGAGTAAATTCGGCCACCTACACACCTCTGTGAATGACAATTGTACCCTGGCTTTGGCATTGCATACCTCCTCCCCACTAAAGCATGTTGTCTTGCCACAAACAAATCTAGACTTGCGGGGGCCCAAAGAGAGTGTGCCTAGGGAGGGGAAAGATAGACTCAGTCAACACACAGAGTCCAAGGAAATTTTGAACAAGTCTACAGTACTGGACCCCTCTTTTGAGCACCTTTGCCAGGACATTGGAAGGCATCCCCCAAAACAACAACTGCTGTGGGTGTGGACTTTACCATGGAATCAAGAGGGGTGTCCTCTAGCTCCCCTTTGGGAATTTCATCCTTCACACCCCTGAAAAAGCCCAGACCAATTTTAAAGCACCCATTGAACACAGACTTCTTTACGCCCTGTAACAGAGCATTGAGACGTGACGCAGCCCTAGTAACACAGATGGACTCCTTGGGGCCGGCATCAATCTCAACACTGCACCTTGTATTAGAATATATGTTGAGACTATGACACCATCAAGGATGTGTTGCAGGGTAACGCCAAGAAGTCAGTCATGCTGGACACCAAAGTTGGCCAATTGCTGGGAGGAACAAACTTGGTACACTCAGATCTTAAACCTTTAAACCTGGAAGTACCCAGCAGGGACCACACCTTGGTTCCCCAAGACATGGAAGGGCAGGATGTTTTCGAGTGGGTGCGGGGGTTGGTGCAGGCTGGGCTGGTCCATTTGTTTGCGAGTTGCAGTTCTACACCAGACACTCCGACGATTTTAGTGGAAGCCCAAAAGGCGGAAGAGAACCAGGAAATTCAAGTTCCTCCGCGAGAGATAGTCACAGATCCACAGGAGGTGATCGAAATCTCCAACTCTATAAACACCAACGATCTTTTATCAATCCAAATACAGGAATCGACGAAAGAAGAGGAAGGGCCAGGAAAAAGGGAAACCAAAATCAGCCTGCACCAAATCATAACAAGCGGAAAAGTGTTCATAATCTTTCGCGACATTGACGGATCCAGTCTCCCCCAACGCTCCGTCCTCGCCTCAATCTTGCCCAATCGTTGCCTTTCCGATCATACCGCAGGACGAGACCGGAACTTTGGCCATGGCATCAAAAAAGAATCAGGCTACTGGACAGAGTGAGATTACTACATTCTTGGGGAACTCTGTACCATCTGCCCTGGCTATGCCTCAGAGTCCGGAGGTTCAGCACGATAGGGAGTCTTGGTCATCATTGGAGGAATAGTCTCAGGGGATGGTGGAACAGACTTAAAACATCTCACAGCAGCCGTTAATTGTGATCTATGTGATCAGACTGCGGCTGATTTTCCCGCGGCCGGAAAGTTTGCATGTGAAATGTATGAACCACAAAAGGTTTGTACATTTCCCATGCGAACACAAGTTCAAAACTCCTACATACCCACACCCACATCACACCCCCCACCCACAACATACCCCCACCCACACCTCCAACATAAACAAACCCTACTTACCTTCTCTTCACGCTGTGTTCCCTGCAGCGCCAGTTCCCTTTCACTTGCGTGATCGGGAACTGGCGCTGCATGGTCCGTTTCTTTTTTTTGGGAGCTTTTTTCGGGAGCTGCAGGGGTTTCCCCTGCAACCCACGCTCACTATACACTTTTTTATACTTACCTACAATGCTACCACCAAAGGTTCAAACTTTTGGTGTTCAAACCTTTGGTGGTAGCATTTTTCAACCTTTTTGTACGGTCAGACCTTTTTTTTTTCAAATAAGTTTTTAGTAACAATATTACATGAACACAAATCCCCTCCCCCTCCCAACGACCACCCCAAACCCCACCCCTCCCTACCCTCCCTCCCCGGATCCAAGAGCACACCTGCAGGCGACCATGTACGATAGTCAGTCCATACTGCTATAGAAGTTTGTTGAACTACTTCCTTAGATTGGCCGCTCAGTACGTCCCCGTCATCAGTTCTCACAAATCAGACTCTCCCTGCGGGAACATTATGCCAAGAAGTTCCATAGCCTTGGGGCACCAGGCATGGCGGGTCCCCGCTTTTAGGTAGGACAGTAGGTTGGACCAAGAAACGAACCACAAGTGATCAACCTGGATAGAGTAGGTGATCCATTCCAAGGCTACGAACAACCATATTTTAGCAATCCATTCATGTTCTTGCGGAGGTTCTTTTGATTTCCATTTTCGGGCCAAGACCAGGGAGGCCGACATCATCACCACATAGAGCTTACGGTCTGCCTTCGTAGCAAGGGTTGCCAGGACCCCATTTAGGCCCATCAAGTCCAGACCTCTATTCTGACCTACTCTGATTCCCAACCCCTGGGTGACCACCTGCTGGACCTGGATCCAGAACTGGTCGATTTTTGGACAATCCCACCAGACATGAGCCCAGGAGCCCACTGCCCCACACTCCCTCCAACATAGCAGTGACATATTGGGGAATATTCTATTTAGCCTGACCGGCGTTAGGTCCCATTGGAGCATCAATTTCAGCCACATCTCCCGAATCTGACACAATCTTGTAAGTTTGGGGATCTGTGACCACAGTTTTTCCCATGCCGGCTCCCCTATCTGTGTCCCTGTGTCCCCCCTCCCATTTCTTCATATAGTTTCTGGTCGACAGGGCTTCTCCCTGTTTATTATGTTCATAGATGGAAACCAGAACGCCCTTGTCCCCCACGTCCGTATCTAGGTACTTTTCGAAAGGGGTAAGGGAACGGGACCCCGCCTGCTTAACCACCGGATGAGAAAACCAGTGCCTCATCTGGAGATAGGAAAACCTATTCATCTCCCCTATGCCAAAGTCCTTCTTACACTGCTCAAATTGTTTAACCTCATCTCTGACAAACATATCTCGCACCATCCGGCAGCCCCCATGGAACCAAGGGTTAAAAGCCGACACACTAGTATGTGCTGGAGTGAACTGCGGGTTGCCGTGCAGGGTTGTGTAAGGGGAGGGTAAGGAGGTGATGTGTGCCCTTTTTTACAGCTCGATCCCATGCCTCACCCGTTGTCGTGGTTATTGTGCTGCAGTACATTTGGATAGGTCCATCAGGCCTCGGCAGCCACAGTATCCCCTCCAGGTTCGCTCCCACCACCGCTCTATCTATCGGCCTCCAAACTTTCCCTCTGTCGTCCCCTTGCCAATCCCTGATAACACGAATCTGAGCCGCCAGATAATAAACCCTGAAGTCTGGCTCCCCCAATCCTCCACGGGCTGGCTGAGCTTTCATTAGGGAAGCCGCTACCCTCGGGCGTTTCCGATTCCAGACAAACTGGTTGGTGGTTTCTCTGGATGGCTCTGAAGGAGGACGCTGGGACGGGTACCGGAAGGGCCAAAAAGTAATAAAGCAGCAGGGGTAAGATCGCCATCTTCAAAGCATTAATACGTTCGAGCCACAATATCGCCAGGGGCCCCCAGTCCACCATTTTGTTTTGAGCTTCTGAAAGAGAGGAGGATAATTTGCCTTGTAAAGATCCTCTAGCGTTTTGGTTAGATGAATTCCCAGGTACTTTAAAGATGTGTCGACCCACCTATACTTATATGCCCTCCTGAGGTCTTGCTCAGTGCTGACAGCCAATGAGAGAGAGCGAGGACTTCGGATTTATGCATGTTAATATTTAACCCCGCCACTTGGCCAAACTGTTCCAGCTCCCTACCTACTGCACGTAAAGAGATATCAGGGTGAGGACAAGGTCAAAATCATGTTGTCGGCAAAGGCTGTTACCTTGTCGACATTGCCTCCGAGCGGGATTCCCTCTATATCCTCGGCTGCCCTTACTGCTGCTAGAAATGGTTCCAGATGGAGCGTAAATAAGGGGTGGCATTTGACAGCCCTGTTTTGTGCCCCTTCCTACCGGGATCGTGTCAGAGATTTGGCCATTAATTGCTAGTCAGATCACTGGATTTAGATAATTAGCCCTGACTCGGCCGATATAGCCTGGACCAAAGCCCATCTTGGCCACAGTGACAAACGGGAATCCCCACTCGACCCGCTTCCAGGCATTTTCCGGACCCCGGCCCCATGGGGGAAAAAAGACAAAGACATTGAATGAGCGTATGCAAAGACAGTTCCCGAGCGCTCATCCAGAACTAACCTGCCATTTACTGGAACTGGAACTGCACGTTTCACTTCGGGTCGGCGCCATATCTCCGGCATTCCGAACCCCGGCCCCTAAGGGGAAAAAAGACATAAGCATTAGCGCTTGCTGCAAAAAGACAATGAACATTATTTTTAAGCTTGGACTTTTGAACTTGCAACAGAACTTTTACAGAGCCTTACCTGAATAGTCAAGCTTACCTGAACTCCCATCAATCCTCAATCCAGTGAAGTAACTGGGTTTCAACGCGCCCCTGCATCAGAAGCAGGATGGAGAGCTCATCCTTCCTGACCCTAAGGTGAGACTTCACGGGGAATCGTGGAAGGGTATCGTGGAGGGTTGGAAGAGAGTGGGAGGCTTGAGCATAACTCAGTCAGTAGGTAATACTCCCTTTTCACGCACAGGGGAATATTCCTGCGAGCCGGAGAAGCCAGAGTAGAGGGCCCTTCCTGTCCATCTTCAGAGTCCTGCGCTTCACCATTGAAGAAGCATCAGCACTCGAAGCCAGACCTGCGCCTCCGTGGGAATCAGGTGAGCGTTACATCACCTCTCGACCGGCCACATATTGAGGGATCTGAAACAGCATATTTTGGACCCTCTCGTTGGAGGGGAAGACGAGGCTGTCCTTTGTTCGAATTAGAGCCCCTAGGAATTGTTCGATTTGGCTGGGGTCTAAGCTGGACTTCTTCTCGTTGATGGAGAAGCCCAGTTGGAACAAAAGGTCTACTGTCTTCTGGGTGTTTGAGAAGCATGTCTCGTAGGACTCCCCTGTTATGAGCCAATCGTCGAGGTAAGGGTATACCGGTATGGACAACCTGTGCAGGTGGGCCACTGCCAGTACCTTCGTGAATACCCTCGGTGCAGACGCTATGCCGAAGGGTAGCACTCTGAACTGGTAGTGTTTGCCCTCTATCATGAACCTGAGGTATTTTCTGTGTGCTGGCAACATCAAAATATGAAAGTATGCATCTTTCATGTCTAGTGTGGTCATGTAGTCCCCCTGAGATAGCAGGGGAATTACCTCCTGTAATGTTACCATACGAAATTTTTGTTGATTTACACATTTATTCGCTGGGCGCAGATCTAGTACAGGGCGCATGGTTAGGTCCTTTTTGGGTACAAGGAAGTACACTGAATAAATACCTTCCATTACCTGAGATGGGGGCACGACCTCTATTGCTCCTTTCTGTAGCAGCTGTTCTACTTCTTGCAGGAGGATGACGAGGTGTTCTGGTGACAGGTGTCGTCCCCTTGGAGGTCTGTAGGTGGGGGACCGATTGAACTCTATACAGTACCCGTGGGCTACGGTTGACAATACCCACCGGTCTGATGTTATTCCCTCCCATGCTGATAGGAACGATGTTATCCGGCCCCCAACCGGAGACGCATGGGAGGGGACCCCGAACCTTTGGGTCATTTGGTGTTACTTGCCGGGGTGCCTCTGGGGCTGGAGCCCCGGCCTCTGCCCTTGCCATGGCGTTGTCCTCTTTGGTTATACTGGTTACCGGTACCCTGATTAGAGGGCCAGTTGCCCGCAGTGTAATGCTGTTGCTGCTGTTGGCGTTGTCCACAAAAAAAGCGCTTGTTCCCAAATCCCCGCCTGTTTGGAGGCTTTGAGATTTGGTCTAAGGTCTTTATGGTGTCGAATTCTTTATTTGCATTTTCCAGTGCGTCGTCCACTGCCCTTCCAAAGAGATTTGACTCTTCTATTGGCTTATTAATGAGTGACGCCTGCGTTTCTGCCTTGAAACCGGAATTGCGAAGCCAGACGTGACGCTTCAGCAGAATTCCCTGCACCAAAGAACGGCCAGCAGTTTCTGCCGCATCAAGAGTGTTCTTAATGATACTCTGGTTGACCAGAGCTTCTTCTGTAACTGTAGCCAATAAGTTCTTAGAGGTTTAGGGGCTTCTTCGATGTCCTGCTTAAGCTTTCCCCATTGAGCATCAGCATAGCTTGCCAACAATGTATTATTATTGGCAATCCTAATTGAAAACGCTGCCGCGGCGGAAATTCTTTTGCCCAAGGCATAAAGCTTTTTCCCTTCTTTATCTGGGGGTGCCTCGCTGGTTGACAGTGGAACCCCAGCCCTCTTCCTTGTGTTAGTCACCACTAAGGAGTCCGGGACTGAGTGACCCCTGATATATAATGGGTCTGACAGAGGGTGAGAACAATTTCTCGATTCTTGGATTGACCCCTCTTACCAGCGCGGGGGTGGACAGCGATGGGGTGAGTCGTCTCTTAACCGCGGCGAGGATAGGAATAGTTTGACTAGTGGGAGGTTTTTCTTTAATAATCCTTTCGACAAAATCAGTATCTGGGGTGGCCTCCCCAGTTTCAACTTCAAAATGCGCTGCTGCCTTCCTCAGTAGCGCATTGAAGGTGGGCTGATCGTCTACTGGAGATGGGTTCCTGACCGGTGTGGTCTGAGGAGAAGAAATGTCTATAATCACCTTCACCTGGGTCCTCCTCGTAGCCCTCCTCACCTATGTTAGTGTCATCATGAAAACCTTCTTCCTCTTGTTGGTCTTCATTATTCACAAACTCATCCTCTTCCTGGAAGTGAGAGTCCTCTTCAGTGAGGTCGTAAGAGTTCATGTCTTCCTGTAGGGGGTTATTTAGCCCTTGGCCCCTCCTGGATTACCTCCCTTGGCCTCTTGGGTGTCCTATTTTCTGGGATGGCCATGAACCTGTCTAGCTTGTCCATACATGACTGGAACCTCTCTACAGTCCAGTAAGGTAGGCCAGAGCGGTCTGGGAGTGAAAAGGGAGTTTCCTCTCCCTATAGTTGCTTAGTTCTGTCCCATAGCGTCGAAGATAGAGTCCCTTCGCCTTCTGAGAAACCTTCTCACTGGCTAGGGTCTTCTGTCGACGGTGGGAGCTGTCCCAGCTTACCCTCTGGAGTTCTTGGCGTTTCTTTGGCCTTGTGAGCGGTTTTCGACGTGTCACCCGCCGTCCATCTCTGGCTGTCTTTAGAAGCTATACGCACGAGGCTTTCTGCGATCAGCTTCTCCGTCGAGGGATCGCTCGCCGTCGCGCTAGGCAGTGCCGAGTCTTTACTGGCAAAGTACGCACTCTTGCGAGGCGCGTCGCCTGAGGATTTGGGGTTAGTGCCCATATTTACAGAAAGCCCAGTCGCCGGTCGCGGAAGCGGTGGCGGAGAGGGCTTGCGACCCTTACGGTTGGCGGAAGGCGCCGGTGGACCAGACGCCTCTGTTGACGCTATGGCTGCCTTCGTCTTCTACGAATGCGTGCCATGGGGTATGTGCTTATGTTTTTTTCTGTGTTCGTCCTTGTCGCCGGGGTGTTCATCCCCATAAGCGGGGCGTGAGCCGGGCTTGTCGGGGCCAGACTCGGAGGAGCGGGAACGCTCCTTCGAGAGGTCTACAACCTCTGTTGCGGAGGCCGTGTAATCACTGTCCTCATCACATTCGGCGGCAGCTGGCGAGGAGTCTGACCTAGACATCGCATAGGCTGCCCACCTTTTGACCCTGCGGTCCTGTAACGTTTTGGGTTTAAGTAACTTACAGGCCGCACAGCCGTCCTCTCTGTGATCGAGGGGCAAGCAACGGTTACACCGTTTATGCTTGTCCTTCCAGGTAAACTTGCCCTTGCAACGCGGGCAAAACCTAAAGGGCGTCCTCTCCATAGCTGAGGGCATGAAATGTGATTATGACCTCGAAAGAGAGGGAGGGGAAAGAGAAAGGCATTCTCAGAGTGAAACAAAGAAATGACCAACAACCCCACTCTCCCTTACTGTGTTAGGCCGGCGAGGCCAGGCCACGTGTTCGGCAGCGCCGAAGGATCTCCTCCGCTCGTCCCTCCGTCGAAGATCTTGCTTGGCGGAGAACAGCTTGGCAGCTACGTCGAGGGAGGGATCTATGTGATAGTTAATAATAATAAACGACCAAGGGTCGAGGAAATGATTTCGCAATGTCTCTCGAGGAGCTCCGCATAAAGGCGACCAATAACTGGGCGGAAAAAAACAATCTGAGGGACCTCGACGCGTGAGGGGTTGTGGGTACACTGCACGTCACTATAGGGATAGTGTTACAGACACGCCTTGTCGACGTCCCCTTTTCGACTACGAAAAACAAAATGCAATACTCCGCAGTGACCACTGGATTTCGGACTATGCACAGCATGTGATTCTAAGCAGATTAACAAACATCAGAAATATGGTTTTATTTTTTTATTCAATGTAACATGCACACATATGACCATTACTTTGATTGCTTGGTTTTTCTGTATGATCTTGAATTTCAAAAATTGGCCCTGATTTGACAAAGACACTTGTAGTGTCGAAACACGTGTTATCCAAGAGAGCATTTTGTTTGTTGTACAAAGAAAATATTTCACGACTAAATATTGGCAAATTATACACTCCAAAATCTTGTGTGGTGCAGTTTTTTCAGAGTGTGAGAAAAATCTTAATTTTATAGACTGGTGAGAAACCGGTTATCTATTGGCAACCTTCTCTCTTTACACTGAATATGCAAAATTCAGAAGGAAGAGAAGAAACTCTTCAGTATGTGGCTTTATTCCCTTCCCTCAAATTAGGAGGGTCTATTTGTGGTTCCGCCTAAACCAATTCCTTAATCTTGAGAGGTGAAGCAAGTAGGACAAAACCTTAACAAATACTTACTGCTTGGAGCATAGTGCTGAGGAAACTCTGAAACATATCGTTCTGCTGTGTGTCAGGTTGCGTTATTTGAGTTCCATAGAACTAGCAGAGCTATTCTGGGCCAGACTTATGTGGGGGAATGGGGTGAAATTGGTGGTAGCTCTGCATGCCTTTCTTTGGGTTGTTAGAAAGAGGCTGGAGGAATCGTAGTTTAGCTAGTTTCCTCCAGCATGGATGTGTTGTTGGTTTTCTTTATGAAGTGAAAGATCTGACGTCTCACTTTTAATTCTGTACGACCTGAAGCAAGTGGGGCAGTGTGTGAACAAAGGATCCAGGATACTTTGTACATTTAATATTAGGATTTTACTTATATTGTAATGTATATGCTGTTTTTTATGTTCTGATCTGTTTTTGTGAAAGGATTATTTTTATAGGACAAAACAAAAATAAAAAACAACACAGATGCGCACACACCCCAAGCCAGTGACCCAACGACTAAGGAGCTATATAAGGCTAGCCTCTTGTGCGACCAGTGCAAGCAATAATGGTAATTACAACTCAGCCACCCACTGGCCATTGAGGCTGCCACCTATCTGCTATTCAGGCACCCAGTACAGACTCCAATCAAAGCTGTAATTGAACTACTGAACACATTTCATGGTTGTTCCCATTCAGGATAACCACCAATGAGCAATTTGGTCCCACCCAAATGCCAGTCGCAAGAGATAAGTACACATGAAATACCACTACATGATTTTAACTAATACACAGTATATGGAGGTTATAGCAGTTCTGTACTTGATATCAGTAATTCAATGAAGTTAAATTATGCTTTGTTAGAGAGAATGTTCATGTCTGTGCAAATTCCCTTTAACCTTAGGGACCCCTAGCTCTTTTGCTGGACTCACAGCCTTTTAATTTTAACTCCCGAGTGAGTGGGACCTTTATCTCACTCAGTCATGTGTTTTCCTGACTATGATTGTCTATGTTCCTTACTGTTTTATGGAGTCTGGTAAAATCCATAAGCATCTGCTTTTGCATTGCGACACACAGCACCTTTGGTGCTGTGCAACTGAGAAGTCCATTGGACTTCTCATAATGTTTAACTACATTTTCTTGGGCAAAGTACTGTTCCCAAGAATAGTAAGATGACACATCTTACTTACCTTTACTTTATGGGTCCAGCACACACCACCCTATGTGGATTGCTGGGGTTTACATAGTAATTCCTTTAACCCATTCCTCATGTAACATTTTGTTACACAAACTCACTTGAATGGCTGGTGGCAGTGTATCTGCAGGCTGATGCCTCTGCTGCAGTGCTGCCCCCAAGGGTGACCATTTTCTCAAAATGACCCCCGCCCCCAGTCTTCTTTTTTTGCCATTTGTAGTTTGTTAGTTTCTTCTGGGCTTTTACTTTCTTTGCATAAGGTTTGACTCCTTTGTGTGTTTTGCCTTTGGTGGGCTTCAGCCCTGAACCCTGCCCAGGCTTAAGTGTGTCTGGAAAGGCAGGAAGTGACAGAGGGCCCCGAAACCTCCCTGTCCTCTGTCTCTAAATGTGCCTGAGGGCAACCAGTTCCAATTAGCCGGCTGGCTGTCTTGGAGGACAGACACCCTGCTGTGTGATCGACAGCCTAGGGCTGTGAATGAATGGGAACTTGCATAAAAAGCAAGGTTTTTGGGACTAAGAGCAGAGTCGACCACTGGAGGACAACATCCGAAGCAGAAGACGAAAGAAGACGCCAGCAGCACCTTCCTGGGCCGCCAAGTGCCCAGTGAAGCCCTGCAGCTGTGCTGACCCAGTTTTCGAATCGACAGGACGACGTCCTCCCATAGGATGGTGGAACCAACCAGCCTCGAGACACTCCATTTTGGTGCAAACCCCGACTTGCTGCGATTTTCCAAGGCTGCAGAAGCTCAATACCCAGGGTACCTCGACCACCTGTGAGTGCATTGTCTTCCGAAGTCCGAATCCAGCCAGATCTTCGTGGGCATCCAGAGGACCCCCAGTCCAGAGTCCCCTCACCAGAGTCCAGGACTGAGGGATCAAGGAAATCCTAACAAGGAAAGTGCCCCAGAACGAGTTTTTCGTCGTTCTGGGGCACTGAGAAAAAGGCGCCAAAACCACAATCGACAGAAATCCATTGCTGCAGAGTCCCTCTCTCGAGTGTTGCCACAGCAGCCCGCCAGACGTCCACCCTTTCGTCACCACGACCAAGGACCAGGAACAAGGGTCTGCTACACTGCATCCAGAAGGCATCCAGTTTGAACAACTTCTTCATTTCAAAGGTACTGTGGGGCTTGGGGTACATTATCCTTTTGCCATTTGGGGTGCCTCCTATCTTTGGGAGTACAATTTAACCCTACACTAATTTGACTTCAACTTATCTGCATTGGCCTTAAAGCTTGTGCTTTCCAAAGGTCACTCCTCTTGAGTTGCTGTGATTTCTATTTTGAACACTGACTATTTAAGATTTTTTTTTTTAAGAAGAGCATCAGAACCTTAGATTTGCCCATTGACTTTGGCTGTCCTGGCTCCATAAAAGCCTCCTTCTGAACCTATTGGGCTTTGGTAGTGCTTGTTCCCTTACAGGTTTTAAATGTTGAACACTTTAATGCTGGGATAACAGACTGGCTGCACCCCTTTGGGAGAATGTAACTTTTCTTATAGCCTATCAGTCTGTTCCGATCTAACCCTAACCTTTCCTTCCTTAAATAACTTAATAATGCAAAGGTTATACTATATAAATGCTATACTGACCTCAAATGACGTCACCTCTGGGTGCTGGAACATGTGTAATATATGATTAATTACCCACCTTCTTTATTGTTCACTTTTTTAATTGAATCCTGACTTGAGATTAATGTTACAGCTAATTACTGCTCTTTAAAGAATGCTTTAAATATCTTTGTGTATAAATAATGTATTATATAAAATGTAGGGCCCGATTCACAGAAGTGTTCTATAATGGTGCATTCCAATTGGAATACACTCTGTGAATCAGGCCCCAAGTGTGTAAGTGTTTAATTGGATACTTGTATTTACTGATTTCATTGTACAGCTCACATTACCCCCCCTCTTAAGATAAGCCTGGCTGCTCAGTCACACTACCAACGTGTGTAGTACAGGCCTATATTAAAAGGTGGGTTACCTAATGCCAAAAGATAAGTCTTGTGTAGTCCCACACCAGTTGGACTGCACTAAATCTTACCCAACATGCTTCACTGTTGTAAAGCGAGCCAGAGACACTGCGTACTTATACCAAGTAACTAACTATACAGATGCCCCTTTTTCTACATCATCCTCACATGGAAACACAGCCTTTTTAGGCACTCACCCCAGGAAAAGCTCAGTGACAACTCTTGTCGGCAGTACCAAGAATAATCTAACATAACCATAGCCCGTGGAAATTACTGTGGGATCAAGGCCAGATTATTATTATTTTTTTTGTTTTTTCAGTGCTGACCCTACCCATAGGGTCTGAGAGTTTTTTACCGAAGTTACAAAAATGTCCAGGATAGGAAGATAGACATGTGGCAGCAGGGGTGCTGGATTATATATGGGGAAACAGGTAGGTTTTTGAGACCATTTTGGAAAGTGTGCAGTGAAGATGTGAAGCAGTACGGTGTTCCATGCTCTAGGTGCCCTCTAGGTAAATGCTTGTTTTTGTGTGCATGTTAGTTTACAGAGTGGAACGTGTAGAAGATGCTGGCTTGCTTGTCTGGTGTTTGTGTGGGTGAAGGATTGGAGTTTATCGTGAAGTTAAGATGGGGGTTTGAGATGGATTGCTTGGAATACAATGCAGAGCATTTTGAAGGCAATTCTCTGGGGTACAGGAGCCAGCTGACTCGATGTGTGAATCTTTTGGTGGATGGACGATGAGTTTGGCTGCTGCGTTTTGTATGGCTAAAGGGGGAGGGGGCAAAAAAGCTGCTGGGGAGTCCAGTGAGGAGAGCATTCCCATAGTCCAGCATGATCAGAACCAATGCTTGGACTACAGTCGAAAGGATGTGTCACGGGAAAGGATGTGTCTGATCTTGCAAAGGAGTTTTAGTTGTAGATTGAAAGTTTTGGGTACAGTGGCTATGCAGTGTGCAGCTCCCAACTTTGGCCCTCGGGCATTTTACTGTACCAAATGATGTTAGAATTTGTGCATTTTAGTGTACTAAATGATTTTGGGTATTTTAGTGTGCTAAATGATTTTTGAATTTGGGCTTCCTCTTACTCCTGATGCCTATGGTTGTTTTGCACCTCATATCCGCTAGGGCGAATGATGAAGTCTAGTGTGCACTGCGCTTTTCTGTCCCTCTCCCTCCCCCATTATCCGCCTAATCCCCTCCTCCTTTGTCCACATGGTGCGCTCCGTCCCTCCCATCTATTCTAATTGCTTCTCCATCACCTATCCTACCCCTCTCTTTCGCAGTCTCGAAGGGAGAAATGTAAGAAGGCACTCCTGATCTACAACCCTGGTCTGCCCATTGCCGACGCCTAGGTCAATACTTCCTCCAGACAATCACTGACATTCTCTTTGTTGTTCTTTCCCTTGACCTAGGGACTCCCCACATGGTTTCTATCCTCTCCCCTTTTTCTTTCTCACAGATTAATGGTGGTACCAGATGGGAAGTGCTCTTGGCTCCCTTCGCATCTTCCAGGTGCATCATTAATGTCTATCGCAACAGCACTAACGTGGCCCAGGGCTCTCAGCACAACCCCCTCCTTCTTCTTGACAGACTTCTTCCGTCTTTTAATCAACTGCCACCCCCTCTCTTGCAACCAGCTTCACTTATATAGCTTCATTTGTCGCTCTGCTGTCAAACACTCCTCTGAAATCTGTCTCCTCCGTGAAGATCTAGACGTTCTTGCTCTCATTGACATGTGGTTTAAGGCCAGCTCCTTCACTGCTTTTGACACTTTTGCTACAAGATCCTGTCCAAACCCAGGCCCTCTCGGTCTGGTGGGGGAGTGGCTTTGATTTTCCCTGAGTGGGTTTCTGCCACCATCGTCCCCACTCAATCCTACTCATCCTTTGAATGCCTTGTCTGTAGGCTGTCTCTCCTACCCTCTCCCTTACTCTCGTCACCATCTACAGGCCCCCCCAGACCCACCCCCCTTCCTCTTGGAATGGGCAGACCTCTCCTTGCCTCCTCCCCCAAACTTCTCTTCCTTGGGGACTTTAACCTTCATCTGGAATCTCCGTATTTGCCCACTGTACTCTTTTGCGACCTCCAACTCTCTTTCCCTGGAAGATCATCTCAACAGACATCCCTTTCTCCAACCCTTTAACTACCCCTCTCTCCTGGTCTGACCACTCACTCTCTCCTCTCCTCTCCTCCCACCTTGACCTCCCTTGTCCTCTGAAAATGCCTCTGCCTGCACTGCCAGTCTCCTTCTCCATCATTCGCCCAATGAAGCGTGTCAGTCGCCGCATTTGCCTCTATCTTCATCTCTCCTGCCACCCCTGCCTTCAACTCTCCTGACTCTGCTCTGGCTAGCCTCCATCTCTCTATATTAAACACCTTGGACATCCTTGCCCCAGTCATGAGGATCCGCATGAAACCTGACTCCAAATGCAACTCTTGGTGTGACTCCGACTGGGCAGCTTTGTAACGCAAGTACAAAGCTTCTGAGCGGAAGTGGCAGGCCTCAGGTACATCCTCTGACAAACTGGCCTGCCGCTTGCTCCAAAGGCAATATCGTCTCGCCATCTGCTTCAAGAAGAGGGCTCATGTCCATCCAAGTCTGTAGTACTGGGACCACCAATAACACGGCTGAACCCTTTAAAAATCTACAAGGAAATTGCCAATCCGACTGCAGTCGCCTCCTCCCTCCCAATCCCTCTGCACTGGCCTCCCACTTCTCCAAAGCTCAGGAAATCCTGTCCTCACCATCATCTACTCCCCTCCCCCTCTTCTCTTGCCTCCCCTGGTGGCGCCGCCACAAACCCCATACTCTCCTCTCCCATTGCACTGGACAAGGTCTCTAGAGTAGTCCAGTCTATGAAGGTCTCCTCCAAACAGGTGCTAGCCTGTTCTTGCAGAACCATCAAGGACAACATCGCCTCACTCGCCTTAGCCATGGCTAACCTCTAACCATTTCTTTGCCACTGGCTCCTTCCCACAACGCCTTCAGCACTTTCCTGTGCACCCTCTCCTAAAAAAGACGTCCGCTGACCCTTCTTCGCCGGCTAACTAGCAACCTTTCTCCATCACCCCTTTCTTGGGCAAACTCATGGAGAAGCTGGTCTGCCAACTGACCCTCCACACTGAAGCAGCTGGATTGCCTCACTGACCACCAGTCTAGTTTCAGAGCATGCAGAAAAATGTAAACTGCTCTCCTGAAAACCCGTAAAGACCTGCTCTTGAACCTTGACTAACTCTCTCTCTGTTCTGATCCTTCTTGATCTCTCTTCTGCTTTGACACAGTCAACCACTCCATCCTCATAAATAGTCTCCATGATACCCTAGGCTTCAAGTACCGCGCACTGGCATGGTTGACCTCCTTCCTGTCAAACCGACCCTGGCATGTGCAAATGGGCCCCTTCCTCCTACACCTCACTGTGCCATCCCTCAGGGCTCTATCCTATCACCATGGCTCTTCAACATCTACCTAGCCCCTCTGGCCCACTTGATCTCCACCTTCTCGCCTAATTTCCAGTGTTATGCTGATGTGATACAGCTCTCCTTCAAGCTTCCTTCCTCTACTTCCTTTCTCATACCAGACTGCCTGACTGCTATTCAAGCGTTTGTTTGTTTATTTACAATGCGCGCCAGACCCAAGGATATTAGGGCGCAGAAAGCAAAAGAAGATTGTTCAGCTTAGGTTACAATGCTGTGCATTACATTACAAAACATTAAAGGCAGTGCTGAGGTTATCATCAAAGGAACATGTAAAGGAGGGAACCATCAGACAACAGTTATTTTGCAGTAAATGTTGACAGCAGTTTGATCATAGAGTAGTGCGGGATCAGATATCATGTTCCTTGATCCAGTGGATAAGGTTGGATCTAAAGTGTAGGTAGGGCATGTCTTCCCTTAACGGAGGTGGGAGAGAATTCCAGTTTTGGGCAGCTTTAACCGGGAAGCTACTGCCGCCTGTCTTCATGCGTTTAAATCTGGGCACTTGAAGTAGGTTGGCAGTGGCTGTTCTAGCAGGGCGGTTAGTGGATTGTCTCAAGAATCTAGTGTAAGGTACAGGGGGCAGCCTTCTGTAAGCATTTATGAGTCAAGGAGGCTGATTTAAGGAAGATTTTGTCTTTTATGGAGAGCCAGTTATTAGATCTTCTGATGTCAGATATGTGGGCTTTTGTCAGAATGTTGAGAGCTGCTCTTAGGGCATTGTTTTGTAAGATCTGGATCTTGTTGGTAATGTACTTATTGCTCCCTATGTAAAGGGCATTGCAATAATTTAGATAAGATCAGAGCTCTTGCTAGAGTAATGCAATTATAGGGCGTGAGGAATGGCCTGGCTGCTCTGATCAACTTACAAGTGTAAGCGGTAGCCGAGGCCATGGAATTTACTTGTTTTTTGAAAGTGAGAGTGGAGCCTAGGTAGAAGCCAAGGGTTTTAACTTCCTTGGCTACTGTTATGTTATTGTTGTCTATCGTGAAATTAGAGTAGAGATGGCCCAGTTTGTTAAGATTTGCCGTGGTGCCGACAATGAGCTCAGTTTTGTCATCATTCAGGGATAGTCCATAGCGTGGCGCTCTGCCAATGATCTCTGCCTTAATGCCAGTAAGCAGAGATCCTTCTCATTGGGACACCTGCTCCCCGTTTCCCCCACACTCTCTGGCCACCCCCTCCTTGGGCCCCCTGCCCTCACCTACTAGTGAGGCAAAAATCCTTGGGCGTCATCTTTGACTCCCCTCTCTTTCTTTCTCTCCACACAACATGGACCTTGCCAAGAAGTCCAATTTCCAGCTCTAACTCCTCACAGGCATTCTCCCTTTCCCACAGAAGCTCAATGTCTCCAGAGCTCTGGTTCTCTCTAGGCTGGACTACTGCGACCGCCTCTTCCTCAATCTGCCTCTTTCGTCCCTCCCCACACCCCTTCAACTAACCCAGAATAGGGCTGCAAGACTTATCATTGGCTTCAAGCCCAGGGACTGCATCTCTCCTCCAGCCCTAAAATCATACCAGCCCTAACCAGTCTCCCCCAGCATCTTCTACCAGCACTTGTCCTCAGGAAGCCTTCCCAGGACTAGCCAGAATCTGGTCCACCGTGTCCATCGCACTTGCCAAGGTTAGCCCCCCCCTCAGCACTTGCTCACCCCCTCTGGGCCCCCCTCTGCTGCCCTTTACCCCCCCCCCCGTCCTGGCCCCTACTCCCCCCCCCCCCCCCCACCCCCTGCACTGATCACCTTTGTCTTTGCACTGTTAGAGTTGTCACAAGGCCATATAAATGTCCTTGTTTTAATTTTCCTATGTCCCTCCACCCCCCCATCTTTTGTCTTTTGGCACCTGGAAACACTAGTGTATAGGCGACATACAAATGCCAATAAAATGCAATTGAAATAAAGAAAAGGTGGATGGCCATTGGGGAAACCAAGGGATTTGACCTGTTTTGAGGAATATGTGTGGGTTTTCTGTGGTGAGTGAGGTTGAGTTTGTGCCTGGGAGAGAAATGGGGATGTGGTGAAGAGGGCAGATGAGGAGGTATTCTGTTTTGGAAGGGATGAGCTTATGGAAGTTGGGGGCCAACCAGGTGGCGAGGCAGCTTCGGAGGGTGTGGCATTGTGAAGGGGATGAGATTTGGAAGTATTTTTGTGTGTTTGGATATTGGTGGAAATGGGGGTTGTGTTTGCTAAGGAGCTTTCCAAGGGATTCTACATATAGGTTGAAGAGGACTGGCGAGAAGGAGGAACCTTGCGGGACCCCATACTTGACTGGTTTGGGATTGGATGGCTACTGTGGGGCAAAAAGACAAACTGTTCAGTCAGTGTGGAAGGGAGGTGAACCAGTCAAGAATGGTGCCAGAGAGTTTCATCCCATGGGATAGAATGGTAAGGAGAATGTTTGTTTATTTATAGTGTGCACCACACCCTGAGGTATCTGGACGCATTACAAGAATATGTATTTTCATAGTTACACAATGGGCATTACACACAATAATGACACAAAAAGGCATGGAGCATACAAAGCAATACACAATTTAGCCTGTCCGCAAGGTATGTACATGCAGAATACAATATTATATACAGGTAGATGCATGAGGGGTACAGGGCGGGAGTGGGAAGTACCCCCAAGTATAGAAAATCTATACAAGGAAAGACTAGGGGTCTGTTACGGTGCGTCTTTGGAGATCAGCCAGAGTTTGGTATCTTTTCTGAATTTGTAGAAGGACCGGTCTGTTAGTATGGTGTGATCAATGGAGTCAAAGGTTGAAGAAAGGTTGAGGAGTAAGAATAGTGCTGTGTGTCCATTGTCTGATGTTGTCAAGATTAAGCGTAGCAGTCTCCATACGGTGTCCAGGTCAAAATCAAGATTGGAAGGGTTTGGGAAGGTTTGTGGTGATGTGTTGTTTCAGTTAGGGTGTGACAACGCGTTTCAGGATTCCAGCGATGTATGGCAGGATAGTAATGGGGCAGTAATTTCTGGGGAGCATGGGATTGAGGAATGGCTTTTTGAAGAGGGGCGAGATCTGTGCAGTTTTGAGTGCATGTACCATGTGAGACACAGGAGTTGATGTTGAGCCAGTGCGAGGGTGGTGATGCAATTGGATGCAGCTCAAGGTGGGATTGTGTCATCCAGAAGCGTGCAGGATTGTTTTGCAAATAAGGGCGATAAGGGTGTTTCTCCATGGGGTGGAAGGTGTCACATGTGTTGGAATGTTTGGAAGTGGAAGAGCACGGGGGAGGGCTTGCCGGATGTGTATTTTAGAGTTGAAGTAGTCCATGAGAGTTACATACGGTTGCGTTATAGTGCATTTGTATAGCGCTTTATGTACTATTGGTATGATCTCAAAGGGCTGTGGGTTGAACGCCCTCGGGGACCATGGTCGTTATCAATTAAAAGAGTAGTGTAGCATATAGTGCTTGGGTGCACTTGGTATGTGAGGAGCATTCTAATGCTAAGTGTGGTGCGGTGGAAGTGAGAGATCAGTGTAATTTGCACAGCAAAGAGGGTGGTCTCCGAGTCTGCATTCTCGCTGCCGTGAGCCATGTGTAAAAGTTTGTGTGCTGCTAGGCCGATTTTTTCATGGGGTGTAGCTGCCTTCTATTGTTTGTTGTTGTAAAGAGGAGAGTGAGCATAATAATAGGAATGAGTGTCTGGTTACCGGTGGGTGGCTCCTGGCCGGTGAGGGTCTATTGATTTATTTCGAATGGGGCAGTCCTTTTTGAGACGCTCTGTAGTTGGACTTGGAGGGCCCTTTTTCAGGGACCCTGTAGGGATTTTGAGTTGGGTTGTTGGGTGCTTCTTGGGATATTGCATGATTCTCTGGTGATGTTTTGTTTCCGGTTAGTGCTGATTCTCACAGGACAATGGCCATAAGGGGATGGGTCTATGGCCATGGGCGGACCTTTTCATGGATTTTGGGTAAAGCCATGCTTTTACCGCTTTATGGAAGGCCATGTAGTCCTGGTTGTGCTGAATATGAGGAGGTAGCGAATTCCATAGAGTTGGTGCCAGGGTAGAGTAGGCTGACCCTCCAAGTCCGACAACATTTGAGGCTGGGTTCATAAGTAAGAGGGCCGTGCTTGACCTCAGGCTGCATGTTGGGCGGTAGCGCAGAGTCTTCTCTGACGGGCCGGCCTTGTGCACTGCTCGGTGGGTGATACACTGGATTTTGAAGGTGGCCCTTCGTCCAATAGGTAGCCAGTGAAGGGGGCGGAGAGCAGGCGAGATGCGGCCCTTCGTTCCAGTGCAAGGAGGAGTTTAGCAGCTGCGTTTTGGACTCTTTGGAGCTTGTTAAGTTGGTATGCTGGAGCACCCAGCTAAATGGAGTTTGCATAGTCCAATCTGGACATGACGATTGACATATTAGGAGTCAATCTATTGGGGGAAAGAGATATAATGGAAGATGCGTCTTAGAAGTCCGAGGTGGAAGTGACAGGATTTGGATACATCATTGATCTGGTGGGACAGCGGTAAGCCTGAGTCCAATGTGCAGCCAAGGTCTTTTGACTGTGTTGGATGTGAGGGTGTGGGGGTTGTGCCGAGGGAGGCCATGGGAGTTGTTGAGGGATTAGAGCAGTGTTGCCACATACCATGATCTCAGTTTTCCCTGGGATGAGAAGCAGGTGGTTTCTAGACATCCATAGGTCTATATAATTGAGGTAAACTGGTAGGTCGGGGGCACCAGGGGTGATCAGAGCTCGTCTTGGGGATTCTCAGGATGATTTGCGTGTCGTCAGCATAATTGTAACAGTTAAGGTTGTATGTACGGATGATCACTGGAAGCGGGCTCATGTATAGATTGAAAAGAGGCAGGCGCCCTGGGGTACTCTGGTGTTCACTGGTCGAGCTTAAGAGGTAAAAGAGGGTGCGGGGGGAGGATATGATATGGTTTTTAAAACACGCCTGTAGACAACTGTTTCTAGGTGCGACAAGACAAGGAGAGGGGGGGCGGGGGGAGACAAAAAAATCTTACTAGGCCTGGTGGCAGGTAAACAGAAAGTGCAGCCAAAGGATAGTGATTTGTTTCCTGTTAAGGAATGAGGCAATCCAGCTGAGTGCCAAGTCTCAGATTCTAAGTGAGTGGAGCTGGTCGAGGAGGATGGAGTGGTTAATGGTGTCAAGGGCAGTTGAGAGATCAAGGAGAACCAGAGCAGTGTACCCTTTAGAGTTTGCTTTGACTCTGAGGTCGTCCCAGATAGAGATCAGTGTGGTTTCAGTTCCATGGCGAGGCCGGACGCCAGACTGAGAAGGGTTCAGTAAATTGTTGGATTCAGCGAAAAGGTTGAGTTGAGGGTAGGCAGAGCGGTTGATGAGTTTCGCCAGGAATTTGGTGCTGGAGATGGGCCTGTAATTGGATGGCTGCGGGGGGTCGAGACCTGCCTTTTTCAGAAGGGGTTTGACGTGCACTACTTTGAAGGGGTCTGGGAAGGAGCCAGGGGTGAAGGAGTGATTGAGTATGGATCTAGCCTGTTCTCCTGCACAGATGGAGATTTCTTTGAGGAGGGAGGTGGTGCAAGGGGTGCCCCCAGAGGGTCTGCGGATGTACAGTCGTTTGTGGAATTCCTCACTCGATATGTGCCCGACAGTTGAAGGTCGGCTTTGTGGGGGTGATCTTGAGCGGCGGTGGGTGAGGTTGGAGAATTTGGCATTAAGGGTGGCCGTCCTGTCTAGTGCTGTTCTGTAGAGGTGATGGGAGAGGGAGTCGCACAGAGCTTGCATGGGTGTGGTAGAGCAGCGATGCCACTGGGCTTCATGAATTCCTAGATGATCCTGTGGAGCTCTTTACTACTGTTGCAGCAGTTCAGCATTCTTTTATTCTAGTAGGTTTTTTGGGCTTTTCGGATCTCGCATTTGTAGTTAAGGTGCTGGTGGGTGAGCAGGGATTTGCTACTTTCTTTTTTTTATGTTCGCCATATGCGCTTGAGGAAGCGGTTATGGGTTTTGACCGTCTTCAGGTGGGGCGTGAACCATTTGGATTTGGTCCTTTGCGGGCGGGGCCTGTGGGGGTAGAGGGAGGAGTGAGTTGTTGAGTCAAAGGATTCGATAGTTAGAGGTCTGTGAGTTTGGGAGTGAGCGTAGCAGGGCTTCAGCCAAGTCAGGTAGTACCTGGACCATGTTCCAGCATTAGTGGTCACGAGGGGGGGACCGGGCGGACTATGTGTGGAGGGGCAGGAGTGTGGATAGAAAATGGTAGGGCTAAGTAATCTGTATAGATGAGGTTTAGGGCTGGACACAGACAAGGTCAGAGGAGCTTAAGATTGCGTCAAGGGTGTGGCCTCTGGTGTGGGTAGGACCTGTTATGCCCAGAGAGGTTGAGCGCCTCTAGGCTCTCGACCAAGGGTTGGGTCATGGGGTTGTTGGGTATATCGAACCGGATATTGAAGTCCCCCAGTAGAGTGAGTGAAGGATGGTTGATCAGAATGGTAGCTTGTGAGTCGCAGAGATTGTTGGAAAAACGTTTGTTAAATCCTGGTGGCCTGTAGATGGGAAGGAAAGTGTGTGAGAGAGTGGGCAACAGGGAGCGTCTGACCAGTAGGGATTCGCAGTTAGCTGTGCATGGCTGGATTTTGGTGAGAGAGATGGATATGTAGGGCTTGTGGAGGATGGCTATTCCGCCACCTCCGGTGACTCTTGTGGGTGAGGAAGGTGTAGTCGGGAGGGAAGGCTTTGTGTGCGACTGGTTTAAAGTCGTCCTTGAACCATGTTTCAGTGATGAAGAGGAGATCGGGGTTATCAGAGGATAGACAGTCAAAGATGCTAGGTCGGTTTCTGGCCATGGAGCGGGAATTGAATAACAGTCAGGTGACTTGGTGTGTGGAGGAGGTTCCAATAATGCTGGTGGCTGGACAGGGTGGTTGGTGGAGAGGGGTCGGGAGCAGTTCCAGGCTGGGTGGTAGGAGAGTGCGGAACAGTTTGAAAAGTCAGGAACGATGGTTGGCGAGGGGGGGCGAGGTTTGGTTTGGTGTGGTGTGTGGTTACTGGCGGGCTGGTGGATGGGCTGCAGGTCTGGAGGGAATTGTAGGTGTAGTGGTGGTAGGAGAGAGGTCGTGTGTGAAGAGGGACAATCTGGGAGTTGCTAGTGGGGAGTTCCTGGTAGCTGGGGGCTATGTGTGGTTGGGAAGGAGGACTGATGTAGGCGAGGAAAAGCAAAGGGTTGAGGGTGGGGCTGGTCATTTTTCATGAGTTCAGAGCGTTTTGTCGCTAGGGGTGTGAGAGGGTAGTGGGTGGAAAGGGGAAGAGGCGATAGTTCTGGAGAGAGCAAGTCGTACCATGTTGAGAAACGGGAAAGGGGTTGAAGGGGAATGTCTTGAGATGGCCGGCGAGTGGATTCTGGGGGTGTGTGCGTGGGCGATGGCCATACCCAGTGGAGAGCGAAGATGGTTTGACTGAGGGGAGATTCAAGGCCTGGGTGGTGTGAGCGGGTAGGGTGTGCCGAGGGCACGCAGGGTAGTGGTAGGGGCGTGGAAATGGTGTGGCAGGTCGGAGTTGGAGGGTGGCTGTGTCGGCAGAATGATGGGGTTAGTGGAGGGACATAGACCTCTCCCTGTAAGAGTGAATGGTGTCGTTTGAGGGATGGGGTCTGCAGGGTTCTGGCTGAGGTGGGATGTGGGCGTTGGTGATCTACAGGGTGAAATTTTGAGCGGAGGTGTAGATGACGCGGTGGTGGCAAGGGGGTTGTGCAAGGACCGCCAGCATGCTCCTCTGGCTTGGAAGTTGGATGTAGGGTGGTGTGGGGTTCTTGCTGATGTGGGCAGGGATGGAGGGCTGAGGTGTTGGGCGGGGGGCTTATGGGGGGAGGTACAGATGTTGTCGTGGTGGTTTGGGGGTTGTGATTGGAGTGCAAGGGTGCTCCTTTGGCTTGGGAGTTCAAGGAAGCACAGTGAGTGGTGGGGTGGACAGACATTTTCTTCATATGGCCAGGTGGAGGTGTTATACGAGGATGGGGCATGAGCGGTGGCTCGGCTGGGTGGCGATGGTTCGTGGTGGGCCAGATGACTCATCTGGTCTGAGGGACAGAGGCAGTGAGGTGAGAGCGTGAAGGAAGTAGAGCGGGGTGTGGGATGATTCTGGTGCAGGGGGTAGAGAGGAGTGGGGGTCAGTGATTGGAGTTTGAGAATGAAGGTGCTAGGATGGTGTCGATGGGTCGGGAACAGTGTTAATTTGTTTGCCAGTGTGTTTCATTCAGGTGATTGGGAAGTGCGAGAGGAGAGGCTGTGCGCGGGTTGCTGTTCTGAGTGACTGTGTAGGTCCTGGGTTCGAGTTGAGGACGCAGAGAGGTGGTCTTGGTTCTTGCACCATTTTGATAGGTTGGAATTGTCAGTCGTGGTGGGGAGCATTGTGTTTGGTGGGGGCATTCGGGACTTGGTGGATCGCTGGAGGTAGGGAGCATTCTGGTCAGGGGTATTTTGGTGGAGCGAGTCACTCAAGTCTAGTAGTTTCAGTAATAGCTTGATAAATAGATTTGAGACAGAGGTAAATGGAATGGTAACTAGATTTGAGACACCTGAGTAGCGGGAGGAATGCCAAGGTGAGGGCACAGCAGCGAATGCAGAAACATGCTTGAGAGGCTTAACGTGAGGTCATAGTAGTGAATGCAACACCTAGATTTGAGAGACTTAAAATGGGGGCAGGATGGTGAAAGCAGTAGCAGCATGATGATTAGATTTGACACAGTGGCAAATGCAACAGTACCCAGCCTTGAGATACCTGAAAAGAGGGAGTAAGCACCCAGAGTGAGGGTGTGGCAGAGAATGCAACAACACCTAAACTTGAGATACTTATACTGGGGGACTGTAGTGAATGCAGAAACACCTAGATTAAGGGACCTAATGTTGGGTCACAGTAGAGAATGGAATACCTAGATTTGCAATGCCTAGAATTGGGGCACAGCAGCAAACTCAAAGAACACCCTGGGCTGTGAGACCTGGGCACCTGGAAAACACCTAAAAGGGGGGCACAGGTGCGAGTGCAGCAACAGCTAGATTTGAAAGGTGTAACATGGGGGCACAGTAGCAAATGCAAAACCTAGATGTGGGATACCTGGACATTGGGAGAAAACACTCAAGATGGGGGTACAGCAGCAAGTGCAGCAACACCCAGACTTGCGATAGCTGGAGAGTGGGGAAAAAAACTCAAAATGGGTGGAACGGAGACAAGTGCAGCAACAGCTAGATTAGAGAGGTCTAAAATGGGGGCACAGTAGTGATTGTCCCTTTCCTTGCTGCACTCACCAGGTCAGTCGATGCTGGTTGACTGCTGCAGGCCCCCAAGGCTAACACGGGCCAACATGGTCTGGAGCGGCTTCCTCTGGCGCTGCCCCGTTTTCCTGGGGCCCTTCGCCTCAGGCAGGCAGCTGGGGCTGCCCTGAGCCGATGACTTATGTATGCCTCGGAGCCAGTGGGCTATGGGCCAGTTAGAGGAGGAGAGGGGGGCCAGGAGGAGGTAAAATCACAGGTAATAGGGAAGCGCACGCAGATCAGATAAAACTAAATTTACCAGAAGGACACTAGACAATGGGGGTACAGACCTTACCTCGCACCATGGACCAAAGTGGAGGAGATGGGGTGACAGATGCAGGGTCTGTGTTGCAGCTGGTGGAGTATCACTGGCCAATTGGGTGAGGGGGAACACTTACATTTGGATTGAATAGGGTGGCCGTATTCCATGTTCACATTAACCTTATTATATTAGTTACTGTTGTATGACAACAGCGGGCTTCCCAGGTGAACACAGGGTGGAGCTATCTCCTTGGAGTGGCCTTTTGACTTGGGCTCTTAGTCGAGGGCTACCCTGTGAGTGTCATTGAAGAGGTGTACTGTGTCACGGGCGAGGTACTGCAAGGCCAATCAGCGGGATGGGGGAGGGGAGCAGCAAGGAAGGGGATCAGGAGGCCAGAAACAGAAGGGGAAATTACACGAGAAACAGGCACCAAGTGCACTGCTGGAAAATATTCAATTAAGCAATATGGCAATTTACAGCTAAGCAGAAATAAATTCTCATTCTAACCAAACGAAAACGGGAGCACTCGGGCAAGGGGTTGGTGCTCACCCGAGTTTGCTCGCACAGAGAGGGGCAAGGAAGGTGTGGATGGAGGTTTGGAGCAGGACTCGATCCGGTTTACAACTGGTGGGGGATTGGAGTTCTTGGAGGTAGTGGGTTGCTATGATATTGCATAGGGTTATTTTGGATTTGTTGCACCAATGTTTGAGAGATGTCCTGGTGGTGGGGCATGAGTTCTTTAGCCGGGCTATCTAGTTATCTGGCTCCCTCCTTGATAGAGAGGAGGAAACTGAAGAACCAGTGTTTATGGTGATAGTTGCAGGGTGTTTGTGATTTGAGAGAGGCACTTTTGTTGAGTGCCTGTGTCATGATGATGTTGTAACTGTTGAGGAGAATGGAAGGATGCGTTTTAGGCAGGCGATGGTATAAGTGGTGCTAAGGCTGCGTTTGCAATGTGTTTAGTTTGTTTATCTGTGGTGAGAGGGATGTGTGGCAGACTGGGGGAATCGTGTGGTAGAGTAAAGCATGAAGCGGATTTCAATGTGGTCAGACCATGACACCCAGATTCCATTTTCCAAAGAGACATGATTTTTGCTTAAAATGAAAAGGTCCTGGGTGTTGCCAGCTATGTGTGTGGGGTAAGCGATGCGTTGTGAGGGGTCATAAGGGGTCAGTGGAGCGAGGAGATTTTCAGTACAGTGTTGCTGTCTGGATGGGAACTACCAAGGATGAAGTAGCCAAGGTACAAATTTGTGTAGTGGGAGCTGTGATTGTTAGTAGTAAAGTCAGTCCAGTCAGTGTAGAAGTAGGGATTGTGTGTTGGGGGGCTTTAACTAAGGTGGATACACGTGGGGTGTGATTGAAGTAAGCAAGCGAGAGAGCGCGCTTCAAAGAACTGTATGATGGTTGTATGTAGTTGCAAAGTGCGAGTGGGTCTGTGAATGATGGCAATGCTACCAGCTTGTGTGTGTGGGCTTTCTCAGTTGTGGAGGAGAAAGAGTGGAGGAAGCATGTCAAGGAAAATAGGTGTGTGTGTGGTTGGAGCGTGTGCTGAGTTAATTGATTTCATGTGTGTGGGGGTGCAGAGTGCCAGTTGAGCAGAATTCAAGTGTATGTCATTAGTTGTTTCAGTGGAATGCTGTGTTGGGTTTTAACTTGAGTGTTGTTTATGAGTTGTTTGTGGCATATTTGGTGGCACACAGTGACAAATAGGGTATTGCCACTGCACAGCCACCTATGTAATGCATGATCCTGTTGTCCTGGTTGATGACATCTGCAGTTCCCCAAGACCCACAAAACCAAAAATATGATCAGTCTACCCATCAACACCATGCTGCTTAGTCTATCCCTTAGCTAGAGGCAGCCAAGCAAAAACCAGACATCTTTATGAAAACTAACTTCCTCAGCTCACACATCCACAAAACGTAGACCATTCCATTTGAATAGTCATTTCCTAGCAAGTAAATACTCCTGTAATGTATGTCAGTCATGGAACTGAGGAAACTGTCCATCACTTTGTCTCTAACCTTAATTTGCATTAACAAGAGATTTTAAATACACAGGCATACATTTTGCCCACATGTCAGACTAATTCTACTAGGACTACTAAGATCATTCTAGGTCCAAGAACTACCACACCTTTGTCCACATAAAAAGGACATTGGCGCTGTGTCAGAAGCCCCAAGAAAAATCCCACTACCATAACTCTCCAGGCTTACCAATATACCAATGTCTATTAAAGCTTCAGACTAAAGGGGCGGAAAAATAACAGTTGATGACTTGGGTAGACTTGCAGAGATGAAAACATACAATCACCACCAAAATCTCACTCATTTGAGTTTGCCTTAATTCAGCTGACCAGCAAAGAGATCATGCTAGAAGAAACTGCTTCCTGAACAGACTCCTCCAAGGCTTTGATTTGTCTATCAGACTATTGCCTCGACTGACCTCGAAAGGAACACTTTTAAAACAAAGAGGGATCCAGATTTGTCAGGGATGATATTGGGTAGTACAATTTTTATAAACACAAGAAACTCCTTCACTGAAGGGCATCTGCAAAGGAGGTAGGTCTTGCATCAGTGATGAATATGTAAAGTATATCTTTGTCTTGCCTTAAAAAATCATTGTTGTACACGCCGCAAAAAAGTTTGGCTTCTATAATAAGCCACCACAATAGGACATAAAAACATTTTAATCCAAAAAAATATCCAGCACATCACCTAGTGACAGCGCACAAAAACTACACTAGTCAAAATTAGACTAGTTAAGACACTGTTGCGTTGAGCAGTATTACAATACCTAATATAGACTGCTCTATACACAAGACAAAATGTTTCCGTCCTTATCATTGAGAACATTCTTCAGGGGAATAATCATCAATCAAGGTCATCCATGATGTCAATGCTTGAAGCTTTGTTGTCTGTGTCGTGTTCGACAAACAGCCTGTGTATAATGTATGAAAACACTGCCCATCATCAAATCTGTAATTCAGCTAATTCCCAGTGCCATTAATTACCTGCATTACACAGAGTTTAAGCCAGTATGGCTGCCATCTTAAGAGGTGTTACCCATAGTGGGTTGTAACCCGAAACTATATTGGCATAAAGTAATGTGCCCCACCTTACTCGCCACCAGTGGGAAAATAGCAAGGAAAAGAGGAGAAGGAGCTGCATGAATTTTTGTATCTTTGTTCAATGAACGCCGGAGAAAGTTCTTGGACCCCCATATTAAAAAGTATGTCCCGGACCAAAAGGTAACCAGGAAGAAATCTGTTGGATAGAACAAGTTCTCTGTAGATAATGACCAAGAGTGCACACTGGATCCTGCCCCATCAGGAGTAAAGCAATGGCGAAGATTATCTCCTCCTCCTGGATTACATGTTACAGTTGATATCTTCATTGAGCCCGGACTCATGGCTGTTCGTCAGGAAGATCAATCTCTGTTCCCAACATTCCATAGATTTTAAATAGTGATAATACACGAGCAATGTCAAAAAGATATAGTTTGCGGTGTGTTGTGCTTCCTGAAATGGGCTACTTAATGGGGCTTTGATATTGTCTGATCTTATGTTCAGAGATTCTGACTGACTTTTCTGGAAGTCATGCCTGTGTAGCTCCTTTTTCAGGAACATTCTACGTAGTAAATCACCATCTTAGAGTTACAATTAGTCAGGCTCCGTTGCACCCACCGTCACCATAGTCCTATATCCACCGTTTTGGTGAGTGTGGTGAACTTGCATGTAGTGTATTTACTGCTTGGGACATGTCGAGATGGACGTGGCATCCCCCAGGTTTCTGGTAATTTGGGTGATGTCTGGCTGTAGGATTTTCTGATGTCAGATTGCACTAAAGGGTCTTTGATATTCTGACTTCTTTTAAATGCAAACTGTGGAGGAGGCAGGGCCAAAGGGTAAAAAAAGGTGCTTTGCCTATAGATGTCTTGATCTTATAGGACAAATTAGAGTAGGTGGACACACAGGCTAGCCTCAGTCTAAAGGACACTGCTTCACTTCATCAGTGTCCCAAGCAATGGATTACTCACAGACCTCTAAGCCTCCCCACGAAGGGCAACTCCTCATTAAATGCTAAAAAAGGAGCTCTGTTACTCATGAGTAACCCCTCTACTTCAGTGCAACCCACACACTTTTCTGTGGTATTGAAATAGACCTAAAGGGAGGCAAGCCCTTCTCAACCTAGGTATTGGCGTTATGCAAGGTCATCTCTACAAGAGATCAGGATCTCAGAACGGTACCAAACTGGTTTAAGTCTTTCCTTTCAGTTCGTACTCAAACACTTTGTTCCTCCATAGAGACAGTGCAATCGGCCCTTACCTGTGGAGTTACACAGGGTTCGGCTGTCTGCCCTTTGCTTTTTAATATTTATGTTCGCCCTAAATCTAACCTTAGTCATTCTCCTGGAAGTCATTTCTAGCCATATGCTGATGACACTAGGCTGATCGGGAGGACTGATCAGAATCCAAAAGAACGCCTCAGAGGCTGTTTAGCCGCTATATGAGTGGATGAACAATTGACAACTTGAACGGTGACAAGACTGAGGTTTTGGTGGTTGGTCCACAAGATGCTCGATCTTCTTGGTCCTCAGACTTTTTTGTCCCTCTTACCATGGCAAACTTCCTGTCCCAGTGGATTCAGTAAACATTTGGGAGTTAAAATCTCTAGATCTCCATCACCTGATCTCCATGTTGAGCGTTGTAGTGCAGGCCATCTGAAACTAAAAATGCTTACATAGGTGGTTTCTTTATGCCACCCTCATTAAAGGGACCAGTGGTAGCCTCCACAGTGCTAGATTGTCCAGACTACTGCAAAGCGATGCTGCTAGCTCAGCCTAAATAAAATCTAAATAGGCTATAATGTCTTAAAAAATCAGCGGCTCGGCTGTTCGCTGGTTTGCCCATGTCTCCCCTGTATTACACCAACTTCACTGGCTTCTATTTGAAAGCAGGATTGTAGGATTACATTTAAAGCCTTTTGCTTAATGCCTACAGTCCAGTTAGAGCTCTTCAATTGGCCAACCATGGCCTTCTTGTGGTTCCCTGCGCCAAGAATGTTTCTGTGGGTGGTAGAGCCTTTCAGTTGCGGCCCCTTCCCTCTGGAATACCCTTACACCAACCCTGAGGCTAATGAATGATGATGATACATTTCGGAAAGCTTTGAAGATTTTTTGTACCCTAAGTATTTTGTTTGAATGTAACTTTTGCTAACTCCCTTCTCAACTCAGCATCAGGATACCCACGGGTGATAGTGTGCGTTATAATTAAATCATAACAATATAATCAAGTCCAACAGGTGGAGAGGACTTACAGGTACCATTTTTATTATACAACTGTCTCCCATGACACTAGCTAAACCTTTTTTTAAATTTCAGACAGAGGTTATAACCTTTTCATGTTCTCCTTTAGAGTGCTTATTCTAAACAGAAGCCGAAGTTACACAATGACTGTAAATTAAAGGTCCTGTTAAAATAATTTCTTTACAGCATGCATAGCTTTGTGCAAGTATATGACAGTCTGTGTGTGAAGACTTAAGCTTTGAGTATCTCAGCGCTCATCATGAGCTGCAGTGCCAGTTAGTTCCCCCCACATACCAGCAAACATACCCTTTGCAACAGTTTTCCTATATCGGCACAGAAAATACCATACTTTGAACAGCTGCATGCACAAGTGGATGCTAAACAATTTCCTAAATCCCAGTATACAAAGCATGCCAATGTAGTTAGATGCCTCCCTTCCTTGCTCCCTTTCCAAAAGCCACTTGAACCATTGACCGATTCATCTTCGAACCAGTCTTTTCCTTCCCTAGCCACATCAAAGACAGAGCTCTAGGAACTGTTTTTTTAATTGTAACAAGCGATTAGAAAGATTTTAAGATTTCAGGCGATCCAGACGATGCAAAGACAAACGGCTTGAGCAATTCAGCATGTACAACCCAAGCTTTACCCCAGCTGCAGTAGAATCAAGGGATAGAGGTTAGGAGGTACAGAAGGGAGTAATACATTTATTTTTGGAACTAGCACCATAAAGCACAAAAAACACTGAATTATTGGGAATGCCCTATAACAAATATGCAACCTGGTCCTCAAATGATGTTTTGGAATTTAATTCCCATTGGCCCTAGACAGCCTAGTCCATGGGGAGGGTCCATAGGGGTAGCACTCCAGAACATCTGGAGAGCCTCCAGTGGAAGACCACACTGCCCTATAGTTTAGCAAATGTGTAACTGGTGGCTCAATGTGCAGCAGTCGCACAGCAAAATTAGAAGACAAGATTTAGTTAGAACACCTGGAGTATAGTTTGGCCCGCGAATGCCTTGCTGGCACATTACCTGGTTTGGTGTCGGTGGGGGGCGAGAGCAGCTCCCTGAGGTGGGAATCTTTCACGTCTTCCAACCACCGGAGGTCCAGAAGTCGCATGCAGGGAAAACTGGCAGTGCAGAGGGCGGAAGCAGAGACCCAGGAGCAGCCCGAGAGGACAAGTTCTTTCAGACCTGTGGAGACATAGGATGGATGGTGAGTGACAAGTAGGCAGTTCATCCGTGCGTCTGCACCCAAGGACCCACTGTCAGCTTGCTATGAAGCGGAAAAAAAAGAACTATTTTAAGATGGGATTGTCTTCAGGTGTAACATGCTGTGCTTCCCTGAAGTACTTATTTTTATGGAAAAGAGAATCTTTCTGCTAGGTGGAGGGCCATGAAAATGATAAGTCAGTTCCTCGGATAGACACATTATACAAAACACATATCAGGATGCTAGAAAGTACAAGTTACCTACTGTAGAGAATCATGTATAGATAGTCCACTTTCCACTTCAAGATTCCTGGAATGTATGCCATTAAAACTGAGAAAAACGATGGAAAACTTTGCAGGTGATGCTCTACCTGCTCCCCTCTTATACACCCCCTAGCTTCTATTCCTCAGTCCCACTCTCTTGGCCAATGTCACAGAATGGGTGATGGTGGGTGTAGCGTTCCAGATGAGAATTTGAAATAGGAGTAGTTTACTTCCCATTGTTTTGAAGCTGGGAGTAAACTGAGTTTTTTAGGGAGCAATAAAGAAAGCCCCATTCCAAATCGGAGTATTTAAAAAGCATGTAAAAATATGCTTTGACTTTAAAAGAAATAATGTAATAAATATTGTTTGCACCAAGTTATTCATGTACATTAAAATATACACATGTTTATCTTTTCAGATGTACACTACCGGTCCAAACCGATCCATGGAGCTGTGATTGAAAGGAGGGTGGCATGCTCCTATGCGTCTGTTTCCTATTTTTGTTGGGAGTATTTTTACTCCCCATTTTTATTTGTTGGGAGTATTTGCCCACTTTAAGGGAGCAAACGTGGCCAATCCACCCTTTATTTTTAGGGCTGGGTGGGTCGGACATCTGTTGGAAGAGGGGTATGGACTACCAGTACCAGAATCACTACAGTGAGTAAACAGTAAAAACTGATACGAAGTGCGGGAAGGGCAGTTGTGGCAGGAACAACCGCTTGTGGAGTTCTCCGCACAACATTGGTGTAACACTGGTGTGAAGAATTATTTTGGTTTACTAAAGGAAATTGCAGCTGAAAGGACTTTAGGGAGTCCTTTACTTTTAACTATTGCAGAGTCACAGCGATGAAGAGGCAGAGGAGTGCCCTTATAATCCTGTTTCCGCTGCAAAGTGTGGGAAGGGCAGTTATGATATATTTTATTTGTATTGCGCTCATACAGAAGTGTTTCAGAGCGCACCAAAGCAAGGGAGGGGAACAAGGGAGTACAAAAGAACGATCTTACTAGGCCCAGTGACTGAGATTGCAGAAGTGCAGGGGAGAGGTGGAAAGTGCTGAACAAGGGATAAAAACAGCAACTGGTAGAGCAGCCATCAAGGTGGCAAGTGCGAGGTTTAAATAGCAGACAGGGGTGTCTGATAAGTGAAGGTAAGGGGACTGTAGAGTTACAGATACAGACCCAAGTGCAAGGCTTGCCAGGAGGCAGTGTGGGTGTGTGGCTGGGTGGGCAGAGACCTGGGCCCGAAATCAGAGCGTAGCCAGGTGCACAGAGCCAAAGCAGACAGATCAGCAGGGGAGAGGAAGATCAAAGGCAGAAGCAAAGAGGAAGGTCTTGAGGTGCTTCCGGAACCGGAGATGGTTCTCCTCAAGTTTAAGAGTGGCAGGGAGGCTGTTCCAGAGGGAGTCCCCAGCCAAGGAAAGAGATCTACCCCCAACTCGTTCCTTGGAGAAGCGACTGACCCTGAGGGATTTGTAAGTAGAGGAGCGAAGAGCTTGAGTGGGTAGGTATTTACAGAGGGAGAGTTTAAGGTATTTTAGACCCAGTCCCCAAAATGCCTTGTGGACAATGCAGAGGGTCTTGAAGTTAAAGCTTGCAGCTAGGGAGAGAGGTTAGACCCCTGAGGAACACAAGTAGAGAGTGATATGGAGGAAAGGAAGGACCAAAGTTGGACCCGGGAGGGTCGGTCAGAGAGGAACGAAGTCAGCCAAACCAGGGCCTGGTCGGTGATACCCAGGTTATCACGAAGACGATTGATCAAGATGGCATGGTTGACCAGGCAAAAAGAGATTGAGAAGGATGAGGACAGAAGGGATGTTAGAGTCGAGGTTGGAGAGCATGTCTTCACGGATGTTCAGGAGAGCAGTTTCCATGCTCCTGGCAGCTCTGAAGCCAGACTGATGGTCATGGAGACAACCAAGACAGTCAGTGTGAAGATTTAGCTGGGAGATGGCCATCTTTTCCAAGAGTTTGCCCAGGAAAGGAGTGATAGAAATTGGGCGATAGTTAGCCAGGCAAGAGGGGGTCGGCTGTGGGTTTTTTGAGAAAATGATGCACAAGATTGTGCTTCATAGGGGAGGGGAAGGCTCCAGAGGAGAAGGAATGGTTATAGAAGTCGGCCAGAGGCCAGGAGGCAGGAGAGGCAGATGCAGGGGGGACAGAGGTATCAGAGAGAGAAGGGGGAGGAGGAGGGGATGGACAGGATGTCCTGGGTTTTTTAGATGACATGAGAGACCAGGGCCATGCAAAGGGCCTGGGAGGCGACAGGAGAGGTAGAGACTGCAGCAGGGTTGGCCAGCTCCTTGCAGATTTTCAAGAGTTCGGCTGAGTTGTTAGATGCCGCAGAGACACGGGCTTGGATATGGGCTCTCTTCTTAGTGCGGACAAGGAGCCGTTATTGCCTTTGGAGCAGGTGATAGGCTCGTTTGTCAGAGGATGCAGAAGAAGCCTGCCATTTCCTCTCAGCCACCCTATACTTGCGTTTAAGGGTAACTAGGTCCGAGTCGTACAAAGCGTTGCACTTGGCTTTGGACTTCAAGCGGATCCTCATGACAGGGGCAAGAACATCATGAGAATCAGAGCTAGAGGAGTAGAGCGTGGAAAGGGCTGTGTCAGGATGTGAGTCAGCCCGAGGAGAGGGCGAGAAAGTGGAAGCGATAGCCTCAAATGACACACGCTTCATGGGCCGGATGACCAAGAAGGTTGGTGGAAGCACTGGAGTTGGCCTGGCCTGAGGGGTAGCGAGGGAGAGATGGGAGGAAAGGAGAGAGTGATCACTCCAGGAGAGAGTAGTGGTCAGAGGGATAGAGAGGGGGAGGTCTGAAGAGATCAGAGCATCCAAAATGTGTCCTGCAGAGTGAGTCGGGCCAGAGGGGAGAATAGAAAGTCGCAGAGGTTGCGAAAGAGTCCAGATGGATGTTGAAGTCTCCAAGAAGGAGGAGTTGAGTGGTCGAGGCCAGGAGGGAGGAGGAGAGGTCTACCCACTCAAAGAGGAAGGAGGAGATCTGACCAGGTGGCCGATATATAGTAGCCACGGTAAGAGTGGTCAGGAGAGAGAGAGAGAGAGAGAGAGAGAAAGCCTACAGACAAGGTATTCAAAAGAGGAGTAGGCGTGCATAGGAATGACAGAGGCAGGAATCCACTCGGGGAAGATCAAGGCTACACCACCTCCAGAACAGTTGGGTCTGGGTGCGGAGAGGATCTTTTAGCCATCAGGAAGGAGAGTGTGAAAGCTCATGACAGAGCTGGCCGTGAACCATGTCTCAACTTCTTCCAGGAGGCGGTAGAGGTCTGAAGTTGTGGCATGGAGTTGGACGACAGGCACTCTGGTTCGTGGTAAGGTCCTCATTTTGTGACTATGCCCTCCTATGATCTGCAAAGTAAAGTTGGCCATAAAAAAATCTTAAAACTGTATGGAGGGTTTGTTGATTAGGTTCCTTCCACAAGTAAAAGTCTACCGTCTAACTCCAAGCTGGTTTGCAGAAAATCTCTCTATGAAATGCATGAAATCAAAGATGTAAAATAACTGATTATTTCAATAAGAACACTGAGCCTGCCGTGCCTGTATCTGGAACTCTCTCTCGCTGCCAGAATCCAACACTGTTCCTCAATGCGCTCAATTGTCTAATGATTCAAATCAGCGGTTTCTGGGGACAGATCGGATCTTGGATATTTCTATTCTGGCCCTTGTTTCTCAAGAGCTAGCTAAAAGAGTGCGATTATCTCTGGGGCCGGCAGGTAATAGGAGCGCTCTTTTGGATGAAGAGAGGATGTAGTTCTGCTTAGGCCATCTTCAAGTGTTAGGGAGATTTATCATTCTTATGTTTCATCCCCTCTCCTAGTGAGACACCCAGCAATTTTCGCTGGACTTGTGGAGCTTTTGCTGGAATCCTGATATCCTGATTGAGTGCAGCCTTTTTCCACTCAATTGTTATGGGCTCTGTCTTTTGGAACTCTATTCTTTGTATTGTACCTACCCCGTGGAGTCTATTTTCCTCCATAACTCTTAAAAAGGCATCTGTATTTTACTATTGCAACACACAGCTCCTTACGGGCAGTGTTGCTGGGGACCCTTAAATTCCCCTTTGAGATTATTTTCTTTATCCTGGAGTAACTACAGTTCTTAAAGATAGAGATACTTAGTATCTCTCCTACAACGTTATAGTGTGAGAGATTGGCGCACACCATCTTATGTGGGGTGCCAAAGGGATACCTAGTATCCCCCTTCTCTCTGCTCCTGTGACTTTCTAGTCACAGAGACAATCTCCTAGTTACGGCTGGTGTCAGTGGACGTGTTACATCAACTATTGTGCAATTTTTAAACTGCTCACTATGTCAATAGCCTCGGTAGTGCACAATAGGGGCACCCAAGTACTAACTTGGGGCCTCCTTTTTTCAATATTACTAGGGTAGTTCTTGGTCAGCCCTTCTACCATTCTGGGCGGGGAAGTCCTGTGTATTTAAATGGCACCTCTATTCAATTGTTTGCATATTCCTTTTTACTAAAATGAATATTACCAAAATGTGTGACTCTATATTTTATAGATGTTTTGTTAGGTACTCCGCAGACATCTGTGTGGACACCGCTTTCCCTTTTTGAGTGATCCCCTTCACTCACCTTGGGTTTTCGGTGCCTTGCACGTTTGCATGCGGCGTTGACCCTTTAGTGGGCCCGCTTCTATGAATTATAAATGTATTCTTATTACGATGCACTTTTTCTGTATTATATTGATCCAATACTTGGTATAGGCTTATATAGTCTGAATATGAATTTTATCTAATTTATGATACAATAATAAAATGACTATGTATTTTTCATAAAATGACACAAAATTGATGTTTTGTCATTTTTGTTCTCGCTCTGGGCTTTTTTATATTTCATCTTTGTCTGTTTAACACTCATGCATTAGATTCTAATTTTGTTCCGCTTGACATGACCTTTGTTGGATAACTGTGCATTTGTTTTGCCTTTGGCAGGAACCCTTAGGTGCCCCTGTTCATAAAGGGAGGTGTTTTGTGCACTTACCTGATGCACACCATGCTGCAGGCCTCCCTGAGACCTGAAAGGGACTATTTTTCATAGGGACTATTTTTTCACTCAGGCGTGGCCAGGGAAGGATACATACCTAGTTGGGGAAGGATACATACTTGTGACTTCTTTGGAGGCTATTTAAGCCACGCCCAGACAGCAGCTCATGCTTCGCGTTGTTCTGCTTCCTGCAGCTTAACGCTCACCGTGTCTGCTCCTGCTCCTGGACTCCAGCCATGCCCGCGTCGAACCTGGAAGACATGCAAGGAAGGAAGAGAAGAGAAAGGTGAAAACCAAGGACTATTTCAAACTTCTTACCTGCATCCGGAATCTTCTCGCCAGCATCCCTGAAGAAAGACTTCCATTTAAAAGCATTGCGTTGCTCGCTGCAGCGCCACGCTTCACTCACCTGTCCTCGAGACATCTCCCGGCTCCATCGCGGCTGTCAGCATCGGACGCCACATCTCTGCACCTAGGGGCGAGAGGAAGAAACAAAAGGTGAGCAGAAGGAACACAGAAGGAAAGCCTGATTAACAGCCATAAAACTTACCGGCTTTTCTTCTACATTTCGGGTCGGCGCCGCCCCGTTGGCAGGTACCGTACCCCGGCCCCTATGGGGAAAGGACAAGAGACATTTCTGGAGAATGATAAGGACATTTAGAGGGATCGCCCTCATCACTACTCACCTCGGCAGTTTAACCCCTCGACGCATCGCCTTCATTCTGCACCTGAAATAAAGGACAGATCACAGGTTAGAAAGACAACATAAAGGGGGCCTCACTTGAACTTTGAACTTTCATACTTACGGCGCATCACTCAGGAAAGTCAAGTGGATTTTGCCAGCGCCATTCTGAAAACCAGTGAAGTAACTGGACGAACGCGCGCCCCTGCACCAGAAGCAGGATGGAGAGTTCATCCTTCCAAACCATAAGGTGAGCTTAAACCGGGGTTTGGAGGAGGTTAGAGAGGAACAAAGGGGGAAAGGGGGGAGCTAGCACACTATTCTGCAGACTGTTAATCCCCTTTCTCATCTGCAGAAGGATATTCCTAAGGGCCAGGCAAGCACGATTTGGAGGTCCTGTCCAATCGGTGTTCCGGGTCCTGCGCATCACGCTAGAAGAGGCCACACCAATCCAGACTAGACCAGCGCCCCCGTGGGAACCAGGTGAGCGTTACAACCATGAAGCAACCACTGCTGTCCTGACCCAGTTTTCTGTGCGACAGAGTAACTCTGAAGAGGGCGACTCCTTCCATTTGAGCGATGGGAACAGCCAGTCCCAAAACAAACTGATTTGAGCCATCTTCCGAGGTCCTGTGAGTTTCCAGACCTGCTGCCCATTTCGAGTACATAGTCGTAGAAAGGCTGAATCCGTCCAAGTCTTTGCTGAGCCCTCAAGGACACTCCAGAGACCCAATCCTACTCGTCCAGAAACCCTGTGAGAAACCTGAAGGTGTCTCATCCGCTAGTCCCCAGGGATCCGTCATCCGGGTGGCCAGGACACAGCCATCGTTTTGGATCCAGTTCCTGGGGTGGACCAGTGCGGGAGGATCACCTGGATGAGGAGTCTTCGGGGAGTGCAAGTGGGACACTGAACGGCGAGATACGATATCCCCTTCCCTCCTTTTCCCCATCCTACCAGGTAGGATATTTACGAACTCAACCACCTCCCACCCCCCTTTTTTTCCCGACATGAACACTTTCTCATGGACAGCTCGCTATGAGAGAAAACTGACTAACACCCGAGCCGTATACCTGACATGTCCCAATATAATGGTCAGGCAGGGTCATGCAATTATTGATCATTACACACCTGACTTCCTTGACACTTCCCCACACGGATAAAAGGCGGAGCACGAAAGCACACTCTGAGCAAGGCAAAGAACACAAGGAAGCAGCAGTTCCAAGATGGCAGTTTAATACACGGAGAAAGACAGCAAGACCGAAAAGGGTTGCAAGGAGGGAAGTGCCCTTGACCTTTTCAGAGAAGAACAAGTTCTTTCTTACCTGGTAACGTTCTTTCGATGGGATGGTCCGACGACGTATTCCATATCTATGACATGTAATCACCACAGCTGTTCTGCTTCGGAAACTTTTTTCGGCGTCTGCGTCGATGACGTCGATGCGCCGTTGTCGAGGGCCTCCTCCGACGTCCAACGTCATCCGATGTGATAAGGAGGACGCCCGTAGCCTCAGTTGTAGTTTTTTCCCCCAGAACGTGTGACACTAGTCAACTGCCAGTCAGACACAAAGCCTTGCGGAACGTAAGCTGCAATCACAAAAGAAATTCTGCAGCGGGGAAGGCAGGGCGGGAGCGATATGGAATACGTCGTCGGACCATCCCATCGAAAGAACGTTACCAGGTAAGAAAGTAACTTGTTCTTCGAGGGGATTGGGTCCTCCGACGTATTCCAAATCTATGACAGACTCCCAAAGCAGTACCAGAGCAAGGAGGAGGGAAAGAATTTAGAATCAAAATTTAGAATAGCCAATCAAATAGCAGAGCAAAGGACCGCCTTGCCAAAGGCCAGATCCTGTGCTCGGATGGAATTGAGGGAATAGTGACGTACAAATGTATGTACTGAAGCCCAGGTGGCTGCATCACAGATGTTGCGAATAGGAACACCCCTCTGCAGGGCAGTAGACGCAGCCATACCCCTGGTAGAATGGGCCCGCAAGCCAGCCGGTGGGTCCTTACCCGCCAAGCGGTAGCACTCAGAGATGGCCAAAATAATCCAGCGAGACAAAGTCTGTTTCGTCACAGCTTGCCCCAAACGCTTTCCAGTGTAACCAATAAAGAGTTGATCGTCCACTCTGACCCGGGACATGCGTGAAACATAAAAGCTTAAAGCTCTCCTAGGATCAAGCCTATGGAGCCTCTCCTCTTCCTTACCAGGATGCGGAGGAGGATAGAATGCCGGAAGAACAACCTTCTGGGCCAAATGAAATTCCGTCACCACCTTCGGAAGAAAAGAAGGACGAACTCTAAGGAGAACCCTGTCCTTGTGAAATACAGTGAAGGGTGGCTTAACTGAAAGTGCCTATAACTCACTCACTCACTCACTCTGCGAGCGGAAGTAACCACAACTAAAAACACAGTTTTCAGAGTTAACAGCCTCAAAGGGCAAGAATGTAAAGGCTCAAACGGAGCACCCATAAGAAACTTAAGAACAAGGTTTAAATCCCAACCGGGCACCAGGAAAGGTGACGGAGGGAACACATTAGTGAGCCCTTTCAGAAACTGTGAAATTAAAGGGATTTTAAAGTCAGAACACTCTTCAGACGAGCGCTTAAAGATGGACAGCGCTGCCAGGTAACCTTTAATGGTACCCACTTGCAAGCCCCTGTGGGCCAAAGAAAGTAAAAAGGACAGAACCATGGGGATGTCACATGCAAAAGGATCCACATTCTGAACTCTGCACCAGTCGCAGAACTTACGCCAACGGTACAGAGACTTTGTTGCTGGCCTTCGGGCCGAAAGCAACACCTCCATCACGTCTTCAGGGAGGTCCCAATCCCTATACCTCAACCTTTCAGAAGCCAAGCGTGAAGGTTGAGGGATCTGACCTCTGGATGGAGAACCTGACCCCCCCTCCCGTGAGAGCAGATCGTCTCGGTAGGGAAGACGCCGCGGAGGGCAGATGGACAAGTCGAGAAGGTCCGGGTACCACGTCCTCCGAGCCCACGCCGGATCAATGAGGATCATCCGGGAACCTAACTTCCGTAACCTCCGCAGCACTTGCGGGATGACGGGGACTGGAGAAAACGCGTACAGCAGCGGGAATTACCACTCCACCACCAACGCGTCTCCTAAGGCTCCTTTTGGAGGAAATTCCCGCGAGCAAAACCTTTCGCACTTCCGGTTGACATTGGAGGCGAAGAGATCCACTTGAGGGGTCCCCCAAAGGGCGAAGATCTCCAGGAGAATCTCCTGAGCCAACTCCCACTTGTGAGAGATCGTGCTCTGCCTGCTCAGAGCGTCCGCCGTCACGTTTTCGTCTCCTGCCAGATGAACTGCCGAGATCGAAACTTCCTGCTGGATGGCCCAGAACTCGAGCTGCATCGCCTCCCTGCACAGAGGAAGTGACCCTGCCCCCCCCTTTTTGTTGAGGTAGTGCATGGCCACTGTGTTGTCCGTCAGGATCAGGACACTCTTTCCTCGCACAGTCGGCAGAAAAGCCTTCAGGGCAAGCCTGACGGCCCTCAGCTCCAACAGATTGATATGGAGTCTGGACTCCGACGGAGACCAACGACCGCTGACTGTCAGCCCGTTGGCATGAGCTCCCCAACCCGTGAGGGATGCATCCGTCACGATCGTCACCTCCGGCCAGGGAAGCCAAAATGGAGCCCCCTTCATCAGGTTGCCTTCGACGGCCCACCACAGAAGGTCCCGGGCGACCGAGGGCGGCACCTGAACCAGGTCCGACATCCTGCCGGAGGACTGCGACCATTGCGTCTTGAGCGCCCACTGCAAAGATCTCATCCGCAGGCGAGCCTCTGGCACCAGAAGAATGCAGGATGCCATGAGGCCGAGCAACCTCAAGAACTTGAACGCTGGGAGCGTCTGGGCATGAACCTTGTGCACCATCTGCTGAATGTGAAGAGCCCTCACCTGGGGAGGAAAACACTGCCCCAGGGAAGTGTCGAGCACTGCTCCGATGTACTGGAGCCGCTGTGTTGGCGTCAAATGGGACTTCTTTAAATTGAGGGAGAAGCCCAGCCTGTGAAGGGAGTGGCAGGCGACGGACAGATGATCCAGGACTTGCTCGGGAGAGCTCCCCCTGATCAACCAATCGTCCAGGTAGGGGTTGACGTGAATCCCCCTTGCCTGAGATGCGCTGCCACCACCACCATGAGCTTGGTGAAAACCCTCGGGGCGGAGGCCAATCCGAACGGCAGGACCCGAAACTGAAAGTGCGAGTCGCCAATCGCGAACCTCAGATACTTCTTGTGCTTGGGATGGATCGGCACATGGAAGTAAGCATCCTTGAGGTCGAGTGACACCAACCAGTCCTGAAGCTGAAGGGCCTGGAGGACTTGAGAGAGAGTAACCATCTTGAACTTGTCCTTCCTGAGGAGTTTGTTCAAACCGCGCAAGTCCATGATGGGTCTCAAACCCCCGTCTTTCTTCGAAATCAAAAAATAAGGGGAATACCATCCCTTGTTCCTCTCCGCTACAGGCACCAGTTCTATGGCGCCTTTCTCCAGCAGGGCTTGAATTTCCTGCGCAAGGAGCGGATCCGGACTCTGCAAAGAGAGGTTCCCCGGTGGATTGTCGCGAGGCTTGTGCCGAAAGGGAAGACAGTAGCCGTGGGTTATGATCTCCAGAACCCACACATCTGAAGTAATGGCTTGCCACTCTACAAGTTGCTGCGCCAGCCTTCCCCCAACCGGCGAACCATGGGACATGGCCTCATGACTGTGTGGGAGCGGCCGCAGCGTTACCTGAGGGCAAAGAGGCAACTGCCCGAGCGGCCTTGGCACCACGGGTACCCTGTCGTCCACCTCTGGTACCCCTGCGTTGGCCTCTTTGACTGCCAGCTCCTTTCGCTTTACTGAAGGACGAGTAATAGCGAAAGGAACCACCCCTCCACTGCTGTCCCCTAGGACGAAAAGGCGGAGGTTGGCGAACTGCAGCGCCCAACGACTTCGCTGCAGCTTTCGAGGTCTGCAACCTCTCAAGGCTCTCGTCAGCCTTGCTGCCAAAAAGGTGTTCACCGTCAAAGGGCATGTTGAGGAGCTGAGACTGCACATCAGGAGCAAACCCCGACTTCCGCAACCACGCAAACCTGCGTATCACGGTGCTCGCCGCCATGGACCTACTGACGCATTCAGCTAAGTCCAAACCAGACTGAACGGACTCACAAATGGCATCCTTACCATCCTGGACCATAGCAAGGAAACCATCCCGTTCGTCCCCTTCGGGAATATGTTCAGCCGCTAACGCAACACAGTTCCACAGAGTGTGTGTGAAACGAGACAAGGCACAAATGGAGTTGGCCGCCTGAAGCGCCATACCACCAGAAGAAAACACTTTCTTCACCCAGCCATCAAAACGTTTGTCGTCCCTATCAGGAGGGATGGTAAGATACGACGCCTGCCTTGCCGGGGCCGTGGCCGCCTGCACCACCAAACTCTCCGGAGTGGGGTGCCTGGTCAAGTAGCAGGGGTCGCTACTGGCTGGACGGTATTTTCGCGACAAGGATCTGCCCACCGCCGGGAGACTCTCCGGAGCAGTGCAAGCCGCCACCACCCTTCTCTGTAAAGCCATATGGAACGGCAGTACTGGATCATTTGGGGGACCAACATCAAGGATGTCCGTCAGATCATCCTGCACAAACTCCCCTGGGGGAGCAGACCATCCCAAGTACTCAGAAACCCTAGCCATAAGGCGCCGGTACGAGGAATCGGCATGAGAGCCAGGCTCAGACCTACAAAACTCCACCTCCGGAGAGGTGTCCAGTCCACTGGCATCATGCAGTGACTGTCTCAAATCGTCAAACTGATTATGGCCCGAGACAATTTCATCTGGAACCTGACTAGGAACCAGGCCATCAGAATCCTCATCCGCCTCTGAAATATAGTCCAGGTGGCGAAAAGAAGGCACCCGAGAGTGCTTGCTCTTAACCAGAGCCTTCCTAGGGGGTTCTCCCGTGCCACGGGGTACCTCCGACACGAAAGGCGTCGATGGCGTCGAGCGAATCGGCACCGGCGTCGAGAGAACCGGCACCGGCGTCGAGAGAACCGGGATCGGCGTCAACGTCGAGGAAATCGGCGTCGACGTCAGATGCAGCGCCTCCAGCATCGGCGGCGTCGACACAGCCCTCGAGGCCGTAGCCCCGAGACGTCGATGTCTTCCTCGAAGACCTCACAGGTGCACACAGTCTCGAACGCGTCGAGGACCGGGACCTGGAACGGGTACGTCGAGAACGAGTCTCCTTGTCCGAACGGGACCTCTCCCGTGACTCTTGCCGACCACTCTTGCGAGCGGTGTCTCTCGACCTCTCACGACCGACCCCACTCGGGGGCGCGGACGGCTTAGTACCCTGCGACTCAAGAATCGCCAGCATTTTCTTCCCGAAGGAAGCCCATTCCTCCGGCGTCGCACGGCTGGTGGGGTAAGCGACGTGCCGGGCAGAGTCCTCCGAAGAGGACCTGGAAGACGACCGGTGTCGGCGCTTCCGGGAATGCCTCGAAGAGGCTGAGGAGTGGCGAGACCGACTCCTAGAAGGAGACCCACGAGACTTCCGACGATGACGGAGAGTCACCCCTCGAATCATCCGTCGAAAGCCCCGCAGACTTCGACTTCCTGGGCTTGGACACCCGACCTACCGACAACTTCTTCTTACGTTCGCGTAAGGTTTTGGACGTGAGCCACTGGCAGTCGATACAGTCATCCGTGTCGTGGGCCTCCCCGAGGCACCAGAGGCAGGCGTTGTGCGAGTCCGTCACCGACATCTTGGACCCACACTCCCCGCACTTCTTGAAAGCCGGACGCGGGGTCGAAGACGAAGTAGAAGACATCTTCACACGAAGGATTTTCACAAAACGAACAGGTTCGAAGAACCGAGAAGAACAGAACTCTAAAGAGTCGAGGCGTGAACCGAGAATCACGAAGCAACACGTTCGCGGAAAAAACAGAACTGAGGCTACGGGCGTCGTGCGTCCTACTTATCACATCGGATGACGTCAGAGGAGGCCCTCGACGACGGCGCATCGACGCAGGACGCAGAAAAGTTTCCGAAGCAGCACAGCTGTGGTGATTACATGTCATAGAGATGGAATACGTCGGAGGACCCAATCCCCTCGAAAGACCGTTACTTTCACAAGCCTTCGAGAAAAAGAAACATAAGACCTGGAATCAAAGCTGAAGAAACCTGCATTGTGTGTCGGAGGTACCCAGGGCTCTCCAGCGTCTGTAGCTAAGGTGGGGAGGATCATTTGCCACCATGGTGCTGTCCTTGGCTCCTACAACAAAAGAGCGCCAGTAAAGTCAGCACAGCCGGTGAGTTGGGGAGACTGATACCAGACCGGTCTGTGTTAAAGCTGAGGTTGGAAGCAGCAACATTGTATAAAGAAAACTGAAGAGAGGAGTGTGTGAAGCGTATGACACAAGCGCCGCAAATATAATTAAACAGCAGATGAGTGACTGAACATTGGAAGTCAAGACAGATACTGTAAACAGAGAGGTCTGGCGCCACTTGGGTGCTCATTCAAAGGTCTCTGTTGGGTATCCAACTGAATGGTGGCAAATGTAAAAAGGAATTGTGAAATCAAAGTGGTTCTGCAACGGGTCAAGCCAAACCCTGTGCACATTCGAAAGTCTTCGATAGTTGATGCTAACTGAAATTGGTCCGAACCCAGCTGAGAGCGACTATTTGGATTAAGAAGGGGATCTGAGCCCGGCAGAGGGGGATCCGTGGTGAACTGTGAATAGTCACCCGAGAAAGAATATCCTATAAACATTGTGAAAAAAGGGCCAGAGTCCGGAAGAGGGGGACCCAAAGTGATGATCGTTGCATTAAAGGGATCTGAGCCGGCTGAGGGGGGTCCGGGATGAATTGTGATCACGTGAAAGGAGTACTTGTAAGAGGAAAATGACATTGTTTGTTTTGGCGTATCTGGCCCTCTGCATGAAGAGACTTTGATAGACAAAGAGACATGGGCACAGAAGGCCCTGATGCTAATGATTGATTTGATTTTTTTGTATTTGTAATGCGCACCAAACGAAATTAACCATATATTGGCGCAGATCACACCAGCAGTAGTAGACTAGGTGAATCGAAACAGTGCCCCCAGAATACAAGGGGCCATCTACCTGAACAGGAAGGTCTTCAGTGCTCGGCAAAATTGAAAAAGTGAGCTTATTGTCCCTAGTTGTAGTGGCAAGGAATTCCAAAACCTAGGACCAAAGACAGAGCATCTTCTGTCACCTTGGGATGTGTAGACCGAGTGAGGAATAATCAGAAGATGGCTGTCACTAGAATGTAGTTGTCTCGGCGGATGATATGGCTGAATTAGCTCGCTTAAATACAGAGGGGAAATGTCATTAATGCATTTGAAGACAAGACAGGCTGTCTTAAATGCGGTCATCAATTGAGAGCCAGTGCAACACCTGACGAAATGAAGACACATGGGCAGATTTGCTTAATTTAACAGCTGCATTTTGTGCTTTCTGAAGCCGCTGAAGCGCTTTAGAGGGGATACCAAGCAGCTGACTATTACAATAGTCTAGGTGAGCGCCGGTTAGTGCCACCACCACGGAAACATGATCTTCTTTGGGTATATAAGAGAGTGCTTGACGTAGCATTCTTAAAACAAAGTGTACTGCTTTAATCTTAGCTCCCACCTGGGCTTCACTACCAAGGTTTTCTTGCCACATACAGCCCAGGTTTTTGATTTTAGATAACAATTTAAGACTCTTGCCCAGAAGTGTCGCAATAGGCAACTTTTTGGCTGCTGTCAGCAGATGTTTGGGTCCGAATAATAGGAGTTTGGTTTTAGTCGCATTAAGCTGAAAGTAGTTCTTTGAAATACAGCTCGTTACTTCCTCCAGGCATTGCCCTAGTTTACTAAATGCTTCCTGGAAATTAACAATGTGTACAAAAACCTGGGTGTCGTCAGCATATGAGTGGAAATCCAGCCCATAGCGTCTCAAGATTTCCAGAAGAGGCCGAATATACCAATTAAACAACAGTGGGGACAGGGAAGATCCCTGCGGGACCCTACAATTCAGACAGATGAGGTCTGACAGGAACTCCCCTAGTCTCACGATTGGTCAGAAAAGACCTAAACCAGTCTAGTGCTGAATCATACACTCTTCCTACCTCCTGTAGTCGTTCCAAAAGGATTTTGTGGTTTACTGTGTCAAAGGCTGCAGACAAATCCAACATTACCAGGAGTGTAAGCTCCCCATGGTCTGCAGCCTTTAACAATTCATCCTGTACTACTTGGAGGGCAGTCTCGGTCCCATATTTTGGTCGAAATCCAGATTGGAGTTTATCCAATAGTAGTTCATGTTCAACTAAGTCCTGGAGCTGGTTAGTAACAACCTTTTTGAGAATGTTGGCTGGCCATGGCAATCCTGCAATAGGACAATTTTGTAAAACCTCCACATCTAGTGATGGCTTTTTCAGTAGAGGTGACAATAGAAAGTTTCAAACTTTCCAGACCAGTCCCACTCAATAGTGACTTGTTGACAAAAGTGGTAATGAATGGAGTAAGCTCATATGCCAATTTCTTGGCTGCATAGGCTGGCCAGGGAGAGAGAGGGATTCAATCCTAGGTTTGAGAGTCCTAAAAAGTTGAAACATGTCTTCTTCAGTAACTGGGTGAAAATCAAAAACAGATGTGAGAGCCAATCTCTCTTCCCTTCTCTCTTTCTACGCTGCCTCTCGTTCCCTTTGTTCCGCTGACCACTTCCTTCTCACTGTTCCTCCCTCCCCTTGTGCCTCCTCCCGTTTTCGCTCCTTCCAACTCCTGGCCCCTCTCCACTGGAACTCCTTACCTCTCTAAATCCGCTCTATTCCTACCTTTTCCTCTTTCTGCACGTCTCTTAAGTCTCTCCTTCTCCATTCCCCACCATGATACCCCTCCCCTTTTTTCTTGCTCCCCTCCTCCCACCCTTTCCCTCTTCCCTCCTTAAGCCACTCCCTCCATTTCCCCCATCCCATCCTCTTTATTTCCCTCCTCCTCCCACCTCCCTCTTCCACCTAGATCTATTCCACTTCACTTCTCTCCCCTTCCCTCTATCTAATTGCTCTACATACTGTTTTGTTGACTGATTCAAGTTTGTAATGCTTCTATTGTTACTGTTATTATTATGTTAATTGTATCCTGTTATATGTGCAGCACTTTGGTGTAAAGCGCTATACAAGCCTAATAAATACAAATACAATTTTGTACGTTGTCTAACTCGGTTACTAAAGGATTACTTGCATATACTGATGGATTTATAGAAGCTGCCTGCTCAATGTCTGCCCTTATTCGTTCAATCTTATCTACAAAGAAAGAATTGAAAAGGTTGGCTCGTGCCTCAGAAAAGTAGGGTATTGCATTTTTGCAGTTTGGGTTACAGAACCTAGATATAATGGAGAACAATTCTCTTGGTCGATTGCTGGCCGATTGCAATTTTTTCCCCAAGAAATCTTTCTTGGCCAGAAAAATAGCCAACTTAAATTGCAGAAAAGCATTCTTAGCTTGAGTTTTGTTCTCTAAAGTTGGCTTCTTAAGACAAGTCTGGTTAGTCCTACTAACAAGCTTGCGTAAATGTTGCAAATTAGCTGAAACCCAAGGTTGAGACACCTTCTTGGCTTCCGATTTTGGCAGAGCTATTTTTTTACAAATAGTGCTCAAAACTGAGGTTCCTATTGCATAATAATCCCTGCATGGAACTGTTGGGGCAAGAGAAGTAAGAGGCCCGGCAATTTCAATGCCAGTGATTTTATCCAAGTCCCTGGCTTCCCGAGAGGAAGAGGCCTGTCTGGTCTTAGTATTAGATTTAGCCCGATTAGGTATACTCTTCTGAACTGTATCCTTGTGCTAAAGAAGCCAGAGATTGTGCTACGCTCGAGTGAACCACTTGTCCCGTGCTGAAAACGTGGGGGGAAAAGGAGGCCAATGTTTTTCATAAATACTGCCCCCACACTATTTGTATTTAGGGGTAAGGATTGGCAATAGGTTTTTTAGTATATGCCCTTTTATTTTAACAAGACACCACTAGGAATGAGTTATTATTATTTGATGGTTGTAGCTTGCTGCATCTGTAAATTTAGGATTAGATGGGCGTTTATTATACCCTTGAAGTTCAATAAACACTCTTGAACTGTAGTCACTTGTGTCTGTCTTACTGTTGATACCATGCCTTTATTACACCCTGCAGAGTGTCGGACTGCAGGAACCGAAGATTGACTGGCAAATCGTGTCATTTTTTGGTGCTGCAGAAAAGGTGCCAAAACCGCAAAGTGACCAAAGAAGTTCATGAAAGCCGTGCCAAAGGGCCTCCTTAGAGACTGCTGCAGTGAAAATCCCGTCCATTGTCCTGCCTTTCATCATCAGACCAAGGAATTCAGAGGTCCGCTCCAGAGCTCCAACATCACGGAGCATCCACCACAAACTTTTCTTCAAACCTAAGGTACTGTGGTGAAAAAGGTATTGCTTACCTTATTTCAAAGAGTTGCTCCAGAGCGTTGAGTGCACGTAGATGTGTCCAGAGCAACCCTCTCACTTCCCGACTCAAGCCGCTGCTTGTGTCCCTTTATTGAGTCCTTTAACAGGGTTTCGAATGTTGTTTAAGCCTTCTTGCATCTTCTTTCCTAGAGACTAGAAATTATACACAGGAACCTTTGACTTCTGCAGCTTTTCAAGACGTTAAGCCTCTCGGAACTGCCTTTTAGCTATGGTTGCATTTTGGACTTTAAAAGACTTGCTGTGCCAAGGCCAAGGGATGTGGTGGCGGTCTTTGCCAGGTACGCTCAGAAAGAGGAAGTCCTTCGGAAGGCGCACCAGAGAGAACCGATAACATACCAGGCTGGCAGATAGCGCTTTATCAGGATTTGGCGAGCAGCACATTAGTAAAAAGGAAACTGATGGGGACGGACCTGAAGGTACGCAGTGATAAAGGCATTAGATACAATTGGACCTTTCCGTTCGGCCTTGTGTTTGAATGGGAGGGAATGTTAAAGCGCATTACAACGGTACAGGAAGGAGCCGATCTTCTGCAGGTCGACCTGGAGGGTATCCCCGACCGGGGCTCCCCTCATGCAAACGAGTCTAGGCCTAGGTTGAGGCCATGGGAATGGTCTACAGTGGGGGGAAAAAAGAAAACTGCCTCAAAAGGGAGCTCAGTTACGTCTCTCAGGGATGACCGGGGAAGTGGAGTTGGGCGCGCAGGGGGGGTCCTGAACGCCAGGCGTGATAGGGGTGGTGGGCCTCGTAAGGGTTCAATGGAAAGGGGGGGGAGGCGATTAGTGGGGATCAGACCATCTTGGGACGAATAAGGGCAGAATTGTCCATGGGGGTTGGGGAGGGGATGGAGGGGGGAGGGGACGGACTCACCCTAAATTGGGGTTGCAGGGTGGGGAGGGAGGTGGGGAGGGAACCACTGCGCTCATTGAGAAGGGACGAGCCTGGGGGAATGGCAGGGCAGTGATGAGGAGGGGAGAAGGAAAGGGCAGTCTCCTGTGCCCGCTGCGGGAGACGTGGGGAGGAGTGCTGACGGGCGTTTTCCGGGTAAGGCGAGGGTTGAGCGGAGGAAGAGGCCAGAGACCTCTTTGGGGCCTTCAGGTGGCTAACAGATAAGGGGGGAGTTCAGCCCCCTCACGTTAAACGGAAAAAACTGGAGCAATTTACTAGATCCCATAAGCCAGATGTGCTGGCACTGCAGGAGACCCACCTGCGCTGACAGGACCAGGGCCGCCTGCATTTGAAAGGCTTCCCGCAATTGTTTGCATCAGGCCCAACAAAAAAAGGGGGGGTAGCCCTGGCCTTCGGGAGAGGGATTAACTTTAGACCCCAGGATATCCTTAGGGACAGGGACGGGAGGTATATTATGATTAGGGGGGAGATACAAGGCGTGTACTATACCATCGCTTCAGTGTACGGCCCCAATGCAGGTCAGGATCAGTTCCTGCGGGAAACTCCGAGTACCCTGGAGGACTTTGCGAGAGGGCAAGTGATATTGATGGGAGACTTCAACCTTGCTTGGGATAGAGGACGGGACAGATCACGGCGGGAGAATGTGGGAGGTGGCGCGGTGGCGTCTCCCCAATTAAAGGAGAGATGGGAGGAGGCCGGGTTAAGAGATGTTTGGCGAGCTGTCAGGGGGGAAGAGGAGGGGTTTACCTTCCTGTCTGACGTCCACAAAACCCAGTCACGTATTGATTACATTTGGGTATCTGCCAGCTTGTTGGGAAAAGTGGAGGCCGTGGAGGTGGGCCCATTGGGGATAGCTGACCACAAGGTAGTGCTGATGACCAAGCATCTAGGGGGGCGGCGGCCGGGGTTCTGGAGTTGGAAGTTTCCGGGGGAACTCTTGAGGGATCACATGTTGAGGGAGGAGATCGGGGGCAGGATCCAGGATTTCTTTGCGAGAAACAATGGCTCGGATACCAGTCAGAGTACGAGGTGGGATGCCTTCAAGGCGACCTTAAGGGGGGAGCTCATCGCTATGAAGGCAGAGAGAAACAGGCATTTGAGGGGGTTGGAGTCTCAATTGGAAAGGGAGGTCGAGGCGGCCAGAGCACGGGTACAAGAGAACCCCACACGAAAGACCTATAGGGAGTATAGGCTGGTGGAGGGACAGTTGGGGATACTAAGGACTAAAAAAGCGGAAGACGCTATGTTGAGGGTGCGGCAAGGATTCTACGCCAAGGCTAATAAAGCGGGCTCCCTTTTGGCCCAACCTCTAAGGGGGCAGAAGGAGCAGAAGGTTATATCGCAATCAAAGATGTCGAAGGCAGGAGGCTTACAAGGGCTGAGGAGATACGGGAGAGGCTGTTCGAGTTTTATGAGGCGTTGTACTCTTCGCAGGCCCCGCACCCTCAGCCGCAGAAAGAGTTCATGGAGAACATGCTCCTCCCACGCCTATCTGAGGAGGAGGGTGAAGAGCTGGGCCGGAAATGCGGTCCGTTATCGCGTCTCTTCCGCTCAATAAGGCCCCCGGGCCCAATGGCTTCCCAGCCTCCTTCTATAAAACGTATTCTCACCAGCTGGTTCCGCATTTAACAGAACTATTCAACACGTTTTGCGGTGAAGGCGGGATCACCCCTACAATGGAGGAGTCCAAAATCTCCCTTATCCATAAAGTGGGGAAAGACCCAGAGGAATGCAACTCCTACCGCCCGATCGCTCTTAATACCAAGGCAAAAATGCTCACTAAGATATTAGCGAGGCGCCTGGAAAGGCATTTGCCTTCCCTTATCCACCAGGACCAGGCAGGATGTGTGCTGGGAAGGCAAACTTCCGATATCAGGAGGGTGGCCCACCTGGTGGAGAAATCCCGTAAAACGAACACTCCGGCGATCCTGTTGGCGCTTGACGCAGAAAAAGCTTTCGATCGGGTGGAGTAAAAATGGGCCTAGGGTCAGGGTTCATAAATTTGGTCACTGCCAACTATAAAAATCCCACCTCGCGTATCTTGGTGAACGGAGAGATGTCTAGGCCATTTCGCTTATGGCAGGGGACAAAACAGGGGGTGTCCCCTCTCTCCGTTGCTTTACGCAATATACCTGGAACCGCTTCTTCAGGCAATAAGAGAGGCGGACGACATTAGGGGGATACCGTTCGGGTGGGGGGGCCCAGTATAAGGTAGCAGCTTTTGCGGACGATATGTTACTCTCGCTAACAAATCCAAAGGGGTCCATTAAGGCCAGCATAGAACTACTTGCCAAATTTGGGGAGGTGTCTAGGCTGCGTGTCAACCTACAGAAGTCCGAACTATTGAACCTGTCTTTGGGGGAGGGGGGAGGGGGAAGAGACGAGGGCGCTCTCTCCGTTTAAGTGGAGAACGCTGGGCTTCGTTATTTGGGGGTCAGGATAACGCCCTCGCTATCGGGCTGGGTTGGGGAAAACTATGAGCCCATATTAGGGGCAATCAAAAAGGATTTGAAGAAATGGGGGGCCTGGAAGATTTCCTGGCTGGGGAGGGGGGTGGTTCTAAAAATGGTTACTCTTTCCCGTCTATTATATTTGTTTCAGACTTTTCCCTTACCGGTCCCAGAAACCTTCTTTAAAAAATTAGATCGGGAGATCAAGGACTTTGTCTGGGAGGGCAAGAGGCCACGCCTGTCCAAACGCTTACTAACTGCCTCTAGAGGGAGGGGGGGGGCCTGGCTTTCCCTGATTTTTGCAGCTATTACGAGGTCGCGCAGCTCAGAGTGATCAGGGAATGGTTCTCGGCGGAATATCTCAAACACTGGGTAAAAATGGACAGAGCTGTTGCTCGGCGCCATTTGGGAGAAGTGTTGTGGCTCCCACGGAGATTGAGACCACCCCACCTTTACTTAAGCGCAATCACGAAGGGAGTGGTGAATAACTGGGATAGGGCAGTGGTTAGGAGAGGAATCACGACCCTCCCCTCTCCGTTTACCCCGATCTTTAAAAATGGTGACTTTACCCCAGGACTAGAGGAAGGGGCGTTTTGGAAATGGGAGACTGGGGGTTGTAGTACCCTGAGGGACATGTTCAGCGGGACAGGAGTTAAAACGTTTGAGGAATGTAAGCGGGAATTCGGCATAGGAGAGCGGGAGAGACACTGATATTTCCAGATCAGGCACTGGATAATGTCTGCAGAGGTAAGAAAGGCTGCGAGGGGATTTGACTAAATTTGAAAGATTCCTTCTTACTCACGATGGACCTAAGGGGTTAATATCCGACCTCTACAAGCAGCTAGAGCTTACCGGCTTGCACCCTTCCTGGGCGTATATGAGGAACTGGGAACAGCAATCAGGAGTCAGTTTAGGGCTGGAGGGTTGGGAGAGGTTGTGGAGACAGATCCCAAAACTGGCAAAAGCGGTGCAACTACATGAGGCATGGTATAAGTATATATACAGTTGGCATTATACCCCGGCCCGCCTGCAGGGGATCGATCCGGCTACATCAGGGGAGTGCTGGAGAAGGTGTGGGGGAGAGGGTACTGCAGCACACATATGGTGGGATTGTCCAATGCTCCAGCCTTTCTGGAGCGATCTCGCACAGGCCCACTCCCAGTATCTGGGGAAGGGCGACCGCTATGATCCCCGGGAGATACTTTTGGGTAGGGGTGGTCAGGGGGAAGGGGGGGGAGGCAAGGTCACCCCAAAGCGAGAGTGATCTCTACTTTGGCGGCGATGGCTCTCATCGCACAGAGGTGGAAGTCTCCCTCGATCCCGACAGAACAAGATTGGCCGAGGAAAATGTGGGACATTGTCTTGATGGAATGGGCTACGTATGCAGTCAACAAGTTGGAGAACATCTCAGCAGAGTGGGGAGAGACGCTGGCCTATTTGAGAGAGGAATTTAGGGAACAATGGTGCCCTCAAAGGTGTCTAGTCAAATGGTCGACAGACAAATTGTCAACCCAATGTGGTCGAATGGTCAAAGGGTCGAAATGTATTCCTTTTTGTAGAAATTGAGACAAGCATTCACTTTTTTTGATTTAAACATTTACTTTATTTAGGTATTGTATTGTCTTTTTTTTGTTTTACATATATTTCTTAATGTATATTTCTTAATTTCATATATGTTTAACAATTAAAAATTTTATATTTATTAATAAAAATCTTTTAAAATAAATATAACAATTAATAAATAATTAAATATAACAAGTTGTTTTTGTACAATGAAAAAAAGTTTGTTATAATGTATTTCTTTTTCAACACTAGATGGTGCTATTGCACCATTTTTAAACTGTATAGTAACGTTAAACTGTTAAAAGTTTGTAACGTATGACGGGTTACGTTTTCTACGTTGACGTAGACGCCATTTTTGAAGTTCCGTGCTCGCGTTCCGGATGCTTCTTGCGCGCGCTCCCTTTTTTCGTGGATTTTCTAATGGATTTTTCCTTTTTCATGGATTTCTGGATCCATTTTATCGTGCATTTCGCCTGCGTGGATGCTCCGGAGCGTGTTTTGGATCGTTTTTCTTTGGACTATATGTTCATGGATTTGGGTTTTTCACTACTACGGATGGTCGGATGGCTTTTTTTAAAGTGAGGATTACTGTTTTTCCTGGATAGATTTTACTTTCAAGGACTTTTTTTTGGCTTGGAGTACAATGTTTTTTGGATTTGGGTTTTCTCTACCATGGATGCATTTGGCATGGAGCTGGTGTTTTTTTCTGGTGAGTGTTTTTTTTTTTGTTATCAACATTTCAAATTGTAGGCTACTGTTTCTAGGAATTGTAATAGTTCTGTATTTTCAAAATTGTCTACAATGCTTGCAATTCTTTCTTCATAGTCTCTGTATTTTTTTTTGGTTATTGGTCGGTTTTCCAGTGATAGTGTTTGGGATAGTTTTATTTCTTGTTTATTTTGTTCACTTTTGAGACTTTTGATAAAGTGCCATAGTGTTGGGTTGTTAGAGTTGAATTCTTTATTTTGCTGTGCCAACCTTCTTGCACATTGTTCTCGGCCAGTTCTTCTTCACCGATGTTTGGCAATTCCATATTTCAACTTCATATTTTCCCTTTCGTCTGGTCCCATGTCTAGTAAGTTGCCCAATCCACGTTTTTTCCATATAGTCCATTAAATTACATAATTGTTCTTCATGATTTGTGTAGTAATCAGATGCAATCAAAGTGTCATAATATTTAATAACCATGTTCTCTTTCACAAATGCTAAAGCGTATAATCTCTTTAACTGGTGCTGAAATTCGGTGTCCTCTATGTACATTGTCCGTAATCCTAATTTTTGAATTCGTTTCCATATTGATTGACTAAAATGAAAAAAACATCCCTGAATATGAGTTTCTGGATACATTTTTGAAAATGCTTTTATTTGTCCCTGTTCAAAGTCCATGATTATTGTTTCTGGTATTTTTTCCGGCAATGATTTGTGAATTAATTTGTATATACAGCTGTACATTTCTTCCAACTTTCCTGGCATTAAAACGAAAACTAGAGGTATCACTGTTCCATTTATTGTTCCATATATGCTATAAAACTGTAGAAATGGTGTTGGGACAGGTTTTAAATGTTGCGTCTCCATGCCAAGTTTTTGAATTTCCCAAGTGTGTTATATTTTGAAAAGTTGTAAAAATTAACATTTTCTCACTCTTTATTTCTAATGATTTCCACAGAAATTGCTCTCCCTTTTCTGTTTTTTGTAATACTTCCGGTATAATCATGTTTAAATAATTTTGTGGTGCCATGGGTAAGTTTTCTTTCCGTTGTTTTTGCCTATTTATATTCCGTTTTATTGTTTTTGTATTCAGCATTTGCGCTGTTATATGCAGTGGTAATCTCTCATATGCTTTGGCTACTAGCGAAATTGATGCTTCATTTTTATTCATTTCCACATTTTCTTTCAATTCGTTAGGCGCTTTCTTTATCAAAACTGTCGTAGTGTCCGGCATATGGTTATGCTCGCAAGTTAAACGTTTGTTTTCTCCTTCCGTTATTGCTCCGCCGTTGCAGGCATTTTTTTTGTACTCCTTACACTTCCAATAGCTCTTTTCTTGTCGTGTGCATTCCTTGTTGTATATATATCCTTCATACGTAATTGCGCTGCGCCTCTTTGCGATTTCATGAATTCCATTTTTTTTTAAAATCGATCCGTATCTGAAATAGCAAATTTTTAAAAATTAATCCACCCACTCGGTTATTATTTTTGGTAAATGAGTGTGCAGTTAAAGTTTTTTTTTTTCCCTAAAATTATAATACGGAATTTCTAAATGGTAAAAAAACGATCGAATCGTAATTTTGTTTTTGAGATAGTTCGCATTTCTATAAAAAGATTTTTAAAAAAAGATTGGGGGTTTGCGGGGGGACCCTCCCATTTCTAATATAAATCTGTGTGAACCAAAAAGATTAAAAAAAAGATTCGGGGTGGGGGGGAACCCCCCCATTTCTAATATAAAACTGTGTGATTCGCTTATTTAGTGTGTTTTACTCACCGTTTTTTCAGTCACGTACACGCTATTCACGCGCATGTTTTGATCAGCTGCTCTCTCTGTCACTTTCCTGACGAACTGACAGTTTGTTTCTAACTGTCAGCTGTGATCATTGGTCTAATACAAGGTGCTTTACTCTTTATTTAATGTCATCTCCTGTGACCCTTTTTTATTTTCATGGTCATTTCAATGCACTTCCAATTTCTGTCGATCAAATGACCCGTGTATATTATTTATGTGTTTGTCGATCACTTGTCTTTCGATCTTTGTGTTTCGATCAAATCACCCGTTTACGTTTTCTTTATGGGCTGTCGACCATTTGTCTTTCGACCATTTGTTTTCGATCAATTTGTCTGTCGATCGTTTGTTTTCGACCATTTGACCTATAACCGCCCTCAAAGACTCAAGCTGCTGGATATATATGGTTAAGGGGTGGGAAAAGGACTGACAGGGGACCGGGGGGGTCCTGAGGAGGCGGTGGAGTGGGAAGGCTGGTGAGGGGGTTGTTTGTGTTGGTTTACAGTTCATTTATATGTATTACGGTGAAAATAATAAAAAGTTTTTAAAAAAATAATAATAAAGTACTGAACCTTTTTTGTCATGGCCTCGTAATGAAGAATTATCACGTAGGGCCCTATCCGGCAAACTCACTACTCTACTCTGCTTGGTATCCTGCAGGAGAGTCTGACGTCAGAGCTCTAGATCTAGCAGGCAGGGCCTTTTCTCTGGATGGCATATTCCATATTCATAGAAGAACGAAGTGCAATTCCAGGGTGATTTCTTATCCCGCCTTTAGAGATCAACCTAAGCTTTGCTTGCTTAAATGCTTGAAAGTCTACGAAGAAAAGACCGCTTCACTCAGGACCTCCCCTAACGGGCAGCTACTGATAGCTCTGCGTAAAACGCACAAAGCGGTATCAGCGCTGACCTTAGCATGCTGGGTGCGCTGGACTCTAGCTCAAGCAGGGATCGACACCCAGCACTTCGGAGCCCACTCCGTTAGAGGAGCCATGGCCTCCAAAGCCTTTCAGGCAGGAGTTTGCCTAGAAGACATCATGAAGATGGCAGACTGGGCAAGCGAATCAGTATTCAAGTAATTCTACCTAAAACCAGTAGATCAGCCGGCATCCATTGTGGTGAGTAAGCTTTAAACAAGCATAATGGGAGCCTCCAGTCTTGACATAGAATAAAGATTTTCCATAATAACTTATTAGAAAGTCTTAATTCTATTAAAGACACAGAGGTGAGCATTATCCCACCCGGCGAGAAAATAACAGCATGTTACGTGATGTTGATTAAATACTTAATGCAAATATTAATTTTATATTATTATGTTACTGTTATATTACTATGCTTACTATATATTTAGTGCACCTGTTTTATGCACATTACTCATGGCACATTTGGGTGCACAAATATGTTGCTGCTGAGCTTTTTCTTTATTGTTGAATAAAAGAAAGAGAAGCATAATGCTTGTCTCCGTGTCTTTAATAGAATTAAGACTTTCTAGTAAGTTATTATGGAAAATCTTTATTCTGGACATTATTAGTGCTCGGGCTAGAGTGACGCAGTTATCCGTAGTCAGGAATTGCCTAATGGCATTAATCAGTTTGGCAGTATAGGCTGCTGCCGATGCAATGGCATTTACCTGCCTAGTCATGGTGAGAGAGGAGTCTAGGTATACTCCTAGTGTTTTAAACTCATTGGAGGTGGCTATGGTGTTGCCGTCGGTAATGAAGGCTTTGTATTCGTTAGAGAGGTTGTTGATCTGAGATTGGTTGCCAATGAGCAGTATCTCCATTTTGTCGTCATTCAGGCCCAATTCATCCTGCGTCATCCAGGCCTGTATGGTTAGGTAATTTCATTTAGGATGTTCGAGTCATGGGTGTGATTACCCGCGATATATGATATGATTTTTTATTTGTATCGCGCTTGTACACAAGTGTATCAGAGCGCGACTAGGCAAGGGATGGGAACAGGGGGGACCACAAAAACAACAACGATCTTACTAGGCCCAGTGACATTGAGAACGCGCAAGTGCATGGGAAAGGAAAACGGGAAAGGTGCATGGAAGGGGGAGAGTGGAAGGGCAGAGAAGATAAATAAATAATAACTTTTTTTTTTAAATGGAGGCAATAAACAGCGGTAGTGCAGCCAGCAAGTGGCAAGTGCTGTGTTTATAGCAGCAGACTGGGTGAGTCTGACAAGTGCAGAAAAAGAGAAAAAGAGGGGGAGGCAAGGGGTGGCCAGGAGGCAGTGCAGGAGGGCGGCAGGGTGAGCAGGTGCCTGGGCCCAGGGGAAAGTGGGCGGCCAGGTGCACAGTGCCAGGAGAGAGCCGGTCAGCAGGGGAGAGGGGGGGAGAAGGCAGAAGCAAAGAGGAAAGTCTTGAGGTGCTTCCGGAACAGGAGATGGTTCTCCTCAAGTTTTAGAGTGGCAGGGAGGCTGTTCCAGAGGGAGGACCCAGCTGAAGACAGATCTACCCCCAGCTCGTTTCTTTGACAAACGATTGACCCGGAGGGAGTTAGAGGTAGAGGAGCGAAGAGTTCGAGAGGGGAGGTATTTGCGGAGGGATAGCTGAAGGTATTTTGGACCCAGGCCCCAGAAAGCCTTGTGGACAATGCAGAGGGTTTTGAATTTAATCCTTGCATCGACTGGGAGCCAATTGAAAGATTTCAGGGCTGGAGAGATATGATCCCAGGGCTTGAGGCCAAGGACAAGTCTTGCAGTCCTGTTCTGTATAAGTTGCAGAGGGCGGAGAGTAGAGGCAGGTAGATTTAGAAAGAGGCTGTTCCAATAGTCCAACCTAGAGAGAACCAGAGCTTGGGAGACAGTGAGCTTCTGAGGGAAGGAGAGGAAAGGTAGAGTACCACTGAGGTGGTGCAGTAGGAAGTTTGAATTTTTAGAGATCTCAAGAAAAGGGTGGAGTCAAAGATGACCCCGAGGTTCTTAGCCTCGCAGTTGGGGGTAGATGAAAGGAAGGACCCAAGTTGGACCTGGGAGGGTCGATTTGAGAGGAAAGAGGTCAGCCAGGCCAGAGCCTGATCAGTGATACCCAGGTTTTCACAGAGACAGTTGAGCAGGATGGTATGGTTGACCGTGTCGAAGGCAGAAGAGAGATCGAGGAGGATGAGGACAGAGGGAATGTTAGAGTCAAGGTTGGAGAGCAGATCTTCACGGATGTTTAGGAGAGCGGTTCCCGTGCTTCTGGCAGCTCTGAAGCCAGACTGGTAGTCATGGAGACCGCCAACAGAATTGGAATGCAGGTTAAGCTGAGAGAAAGGAGTGCTTCAGAGTGGAGGGGAAGGATCCCGAGGCAAAGGAGTGGTTGCAAATATCGGCAAGGGCCGGAGCAAGGGTGTCAATGTGGTCCTTGATGGTTTTAGAGGAACAGGGATGAACCTGTTTGGATGAGGCTTACATCGATCGGACTTGTCTATCGACCTCGTCAGGTGAGAAAAGAGGAAAGGACAAGAAGGATGGTGGGGGGGTGGCTAAAGGAGGGTCAGCAAGCACAGATGGAGAGGGGAGAGGAGGGTTGTGGGTGGAGAGGGTGGACAGGATGTCCTGGGTTTTTTAAATGAAGTGAGAGGCAAGGGCATTGCAAAGAGCCTGGGAGGCAACAGGAGGGGTATAGATGGCAGCAGGGTTGGCCAGCTCCTTGCAGATTTTAAAGAGTTCAGCCGAGTTGTTAGATGCCGCAGAGACACAAGCTTCAATGTGGACTCTCTTCTTGATGAGGACAGAGTCAGTATTGCCTTTGTAGCAGGCTACAGGCCAGTTTGTCAGAGAATGAACAGGAAGTCCTCCATTTCCTCTCCGCCGCCCTACACTTACATTAAGAGTCATACCAGGAATTGCACTTGGCTTTTGCCTGCAAACGGATCCTCATGACAGGGGCAAGCGCATCAAGCGTATCAGATATTGAAGAGTAGAGCAGAGACAGGGCTGTGTCAGGATGTGAGACAGCCAAAGGTTGAGTGGGGGGGGATGTGGGGGCAAAAGCCTCAACTGACACACGCTTCATGGGCCGGATGTGCGGGAAGGTAGGTGGCAGTGTTGGGGTAGGCTTGGCTTGGGGGGAAGAGAGCGAGAGATGAGAGGAGTGGTCAGAGGAGATCAAGACATCGAGAGTGTGCCCTGCAGAGTGAGTCAGGCCAGAGGGGGGATGGACAGGGAGAGGGAGTCGCAGAGGTCACGGAAGAGTAGAGGAGGAGCAACGAGAGTCTAAATGTATATTGAGGTCACAGAGGAGGAGGAGTTGAGTGGTAGAGGCCAGGAGGGAGGAGGAGTGGTCTGCCCACTCAGAGAGAAATGAGGCGATTTGACCAGGAGGCCGGTAGATGGTAACCACAGTAAGAGAATGGGTAGGCGAGAGAGAAAGCCTACAGACAAGGCATTTAAAAGAGGAGTAGCTCTGAGTGGGAATGATAGAGGCAGGAATCCACTCGGGAAAGATCAAGGCTATCCCCCCACCGGACCGGGAGGAGCTGGGTGCTGAGAGGATCTTGTAGCCATCAGGGAGGAGAGTGTCAAAGCTCGTGACAGAGCTGGCCGTGAACCATGTCTCAGTAAGACCAAGAACATCTAGGTCTAGTTCTTCAAGGAGGTGGCAGATGTCAGAGGAGTGTTTGACAGCAGAGCGAGAGTTGAGAGGGGCAATATAAAGAAGGTTGCCAGCCTTAAAGAGCTTCCGGGGAGAGGTACAGATCAGAGCTATGCCCTGCGGAGGAGAAAGAGCCCTACGAGGGGCAGAGGAGGAGGGAGAGAGGGCAAGGTAGCCAAGGGGGGAGAGGTGGGGACAGCAGGCGATGAGAGGAAATTGATGAGGCGAGGGAAGCGCCTATCAAAGAGGAGGAGATTGGCCTGAGGGCCTTGGACCACGACAGTGCCATTTGGGTAGACATTAATGATGACTTTAGAGGAGTCGAAGGAAGCCATGAGAACATCCCAGCGAGTGCCACCATTAATGGGAGAGGAGGATATAGGGCAGAGCACAGAGACCATATGAGGAATCCATAGATCTGGTGAAGGAATGACAAAGAGGATGTTGGTGAGGGTCTGTCTGGCGGAAGCATTGGAGTAGGTGTCGGCGATAGGAAGACCAGGGTTAGAAGCCAAGATATCCTTTTTGAATTTCTTCCTACCAGACAGTGCGAAGGGAAGGATAGTCAATGGAGAAGCAGATGGAAATGATAGGAGAAACAGAAAGCGCCATTGGGGTGGAAGCGAGGAGAGGATGGAGATACGGGGACGGGAGGGGAGGAGGGCAAGGCAGGTAGGTGTGGGACAAAAGAGTGGTGAGGTCACTGGGCTGGCAAGTTACAGAGAAGAAACAGTATACAAGCAAAATACAGAGAATTTTGCAATGGGCAGCAAGATTTGACTTTTTAGAACGAAGCAAAAGCAGCAAGATTTGACTTGTTAGAACAAAGCAAAAACAGCAACATTGGACTTTTTAGCACAAAGCAAAAACAGCAAAAACATTGATGCACACAGTGATGAATTTGAATTTAGGAATTGGTATAGGTGGGGAGGGTTGAGCCTCAGTATTAAGGTTGGGAGGGAGGAGGGGGGGTGGGAGTTCGCTTTTTTAGAGTTGGTTTTGTTTTGGAGGGTGGCAACTTTGCCTAAGAGGGCTTCTTGAATATTTGTGCACCATTGTGAGTCTTTGGTGCAATGGTCGGGCGGTGGTGCTGGGGATTCTTGCTGCCTAAGGATTAAGATGAGTTCTCTGGACTGATTTGGCTTCTATGTTCCAACTCGCAAGTTTTCTTGAATGGAGAAAACGACTTGTTCTTTAACATCGGTGCATTAAGATCAATTTTCTCTAGTGACATTGTCTGGGTTGACCTTCCAGACATTAACAGATATGATCTTGTATTCCTCCATGTATAAAGAAAACAGGTCTTTGAACTCCTGCTTGGTGAGGAGGAAGCCTTAAACGGTCAAAATCTATAAGCTAGACAGTAGGTCAAGATGTTTTGAAGGGAAGTCGCCTTGCCTTCTCGGGCTTAAGGGAAAACGAATAGTGCACCACTTCAAATAAGAACTCTATGGGGAAAAAGTGGAGTGGGGATGGCTCACAAGTGGTCTTCCAGAGGACTGTACTTTAGAAGAGTGAGATTTCAGGCATAGGATTCCCTTATAAAAGTAGCATCCTGAAATATGCTGAGCTACATCCATCTCCTGAATTCTGGGCAGGATATATATCTCCTGCAATGCTTTGATTTCAAAAATCTTCAGGAGGTGTGGCTGTTGGATCCCCTGTTATTGGATGTCTATGAATTATACTTGCAACCAGCCATAAAAGTTCCAAAAGGGAGACATTATGGCCAACTAATCACGGCTGTTAAGAAATGAAAGCTACTGACCATAGTGACTAGAGTACTCAAAGTCCTTAGTCCCCTTTTCTCCATCCTTTTTTTTTTAAAAAAAAGAATTTTTATTGTTTATTCAACCAAACAAAAATACAAACCAAAACACGCAGTGAATTTATCAACAATTCAATTGTCCATTACTTAATTCCAGTCACTGCTCCCCTCATCCCACCCCCCATTATGAGCCTATACATGCCACACACACAGTCTGCCGCACGTGGTGGCGTCTCACTTTCCGTGGATTCCGTCAGGTCTTGTATTGTTCCAAACAATTCCGCTATTAATGATTTCCATGCCATCAGGGTTCCCACCTCCTCTTCTCCCCCCCCCATTGCTTGCCTCTTGCCATACCATGGTTTCTGCCACCGCCCATTTCTGCAGCTCTTTCCACCACACCTCCACCCGTGGCCTGTGACATGTCTTCCATCCCATGGCAATCCTCCTTTTTGCGAGCACATATGCTAGATCTTTCAATTTACCAACATGCTTAAGTTTCTGCGATCTGGGGAACTCCCCCAGCAAGCAGGCCCAGACTGTCTATAATGATCGTGACCCCCTTTTCTGCTAGTTTCTGTGCCACTTCACCCCAGAAGCGCTCAATTAATGGGCATGACCAAAACATGTGTGGCATGTTGGCCTTTTCTTCGTCACATTTGGGACATGCTTGTCGTCTGGCATTTTCGAACCTGGATATCCTCTGAGGTGTCATATGCCCTATGCGTAATGTACAGTTGTATCTGTTTTAGCCTCGCATTCCTCAACACCCTCTTGTGGTACCCCAGGGCTCGTTCCCACATCCCATCCTCTATCGGGGCTCCTACATCCGCTTCCCAATCCAGTCTTAACTGTATTAAATCCTTCCCGACCTTTGACATCACCATCTCGTACAGTCTAGAGATCTCATGCCCCCCCTCCGATATATCATATATTGCATCTATAATAGCATCTGGTGGTTCTTCCAATACTGTTTCGGGCCATGTTTCCTTGATTCTCTGCACCATTCTGTGATATGTAATATACTGGCCCGTGTGTAACCCCGTTTCTTCCCCCAGCGCTTCAAAATCTATAATAGTCCCCTCTCGCCAGATATCTCCTAACGTTATCTGCCCCACCAATTCCCAATGGTTCCTGATTATCATCCTCAGCTGCTTATCTCCCCCTGCCAGTGCAACTAGTGGTATCTGTGGGGAGTATGGGAATGGGTTCCCCATCATCCGGCATGCCCGGCGCCACATCTTCCACCCAAGCATCATCATCTCAGGGCCCTCTGTCATTTCTGTCTCGGGCAGCCAGATCATCTCTTAAATAGAATGGGGCGCAATCATGTCCAAAGAGCCTGGATTCGGGGGTTGCTTCATCTGAGAGCCATCTGGCTATATATTGCAGCTGGCTCGCTACATTATAAACCTCATAATTAGACAGTTTTATCCCGCCTTTTTCATAAAAGTTCTGCAGCTTCCATAGCGCCACTCTATTCCAGGTACCATGCCACAGAAAATCCCTACACATGGTGTCAGTTTAGCAAAACACTTCTTGGGTATCATGTATGGAATATTCCCAAAATAATGCAGGAGCCTAGGCAGGACCACCATCTTTAGCATTGCACCTCGTCCCATCATCGCTAGGGGCAACTTCACCCAGAAATTCATACACTTCTCGATTTTCACTGTAGCTGCCTCAGTATTGTGCCTATGTTCCTCTTCGACTGTATGGTACACGTCTATCCCAATGTACCGGAAAGTACTGACTGCCCATGGTATTTGTAACACCAGTAGCCGTCCCACAGGGGTTCCCTTATAACTGCCTAACGGAAAAATACTGGATTTTTGTGGATTCACCGCTATCCCAGACAGCCCCGCACATCTCTCCATCACCTCAAGGATGTACTGGAGATTTTCCTCCGGGTACCTCAAGTACAGCAACAAATCATCCGCATATAAGGAGATCAAGTGTCGTTCACCTCCCACCTCAATACCTACAGTATCGTATTGTTGTCTAAGGTATATCGCTAGGGGCTCCAGAGCTAGTATATAAAACATTGGGGACCACGGGCACCCCTGTCTGGTGCCTCTACTGAGTTGCCATCTTTCGGATATCACTGATCCTGTTCTAACTCTAGCCAGCAGTTCATATAGCATCTTCGCCCACCTTCTGTATCCAGGCCCCATTCCGTACCACGCCAGGGTCGCCAGCAGCCACGGCCACTTGACCAAATCAAAAGCGTTTACCGCATCCAAGGACACAATCTCCATTTCGCCCTCATTCAACAACCCGATGGAGTCGTCAATGATTAGGAGTTATATTCCTATTCGGGACATAGCCCGTCTGGTCGTGGTGTATAAGTTTGCCAATAACTCTTCGCAATCTGTTTGCCAAGACAGCCGTCAATATGTTGCTGTCTTGGTTCAACATCGACAAAGGTCGGTAAGAGCCACAGCTATGCCCAGGCTTGTTGGGTTTGGGGAGCGGTATTACGATCGCTTCTCTAAGTGACTCTGGCAACCGTCCCACCTCGAACGCTTCGTTTAACATTTCTAACATTGGAGGGAGCACTTCCTCCCTATATACTTTAAAAAATTCACTTGGGAACCCGTCCGCCCCCGGAGTCTTACTAGTAGGCAGCTGCCTCACCACTTCTTCTAACTCTTCCAGAGTAATCGGTGCATCCAGCTCCTCTCTTTCCTCAACACTTATCTTAGGCAATCCTATGTCTTCCAATGTTTCCATTATTTCCCCATGGCTACTTCCCTCCTCATCTCCATATAGCAACTTATAATAATTTTCCAACTCCTGGTTAACTCCCGGCTGGGTGTCCACTACACTACCATCTTCTCTCATTATCGTTCTAATCGTGGGTCTGGGGGTTTCACTCTTGTATAACCATGCCAAAGCCGTCCTGTTTTATCCCCTCCCGCATGCTGTCTCTCTATATATTTTTTGTAATTGAGGTTACACAGTCTTTCCCATTGTTCCGTACATTTCTGCTGTAGTTTAAGTACCAGCTCCATGTCCTCACTTCCCCCTTTCAATGCCTTTTCTGGTTCCCTCTCTGTTCCTTGTAGGTCAGCCAAAACCCCGCCTTGCAGGCCTTTTGATTTTGCTATGGCTACTCCTCACATCACTACCTTAAAGGCCTCCCATAATGTACTTACCGAGACTACGCTGCCCGTATTCGTCTCAAAGTAGTTTGTGATCTCCTCTCTTATGTCTTCCCTAAATACAGGGGCCTTAAGCGCCTCTGCTCGGAGGCGCCATGTCGGAATCCGTGCTCTCGGGGGGGGGGGCTATATTGCCACCCGAGAACCAGGGGCGAGTGGTCCGAGAGGACCCTCGCTTTGTATTCTGTCCGAGTAATCTCTGTTATTACCTCCGATGTTGCAAAGACATAGTCCAGCCTTGTATGTAGCTGCTGCGGGGCAGAGTAGTGTGAATATTTCCTTTCTTGGGGGTATTTAGTTCTTCACACATCTGCCAGACCAAAGTCGTCTAGCAGTGTCTGCAGTGCTTTAGCCGCTGGGGCGGGTTTATCTATCTTGTCGTCTGATCTATCTACCCTGGGGTTTAATACACAGTTAAAATCCCCACCCCAGATCACTGCACTACCCATACACGTACTAAGGTTGGTGCACAGAGTTCTGAAATACACTGCCGTGTTCTGGTTGGGGGCATATGTATTTACAAAACTTATCTCCTTACTCTCCACTAATCCCCTCAATATGACCATCCTCCCATCCGTTTCCGCCACTTCTTGTATTAGTTGAAACGGGACATGCGGTGCCACCCAGATGAGTACTCCTCTGGCATAAGCAGAGTATGTCGAGCCCACCATGACCCCTTTCCATTTCTTCCCAACCATCTCCATCTTTTCCCGTGTCAAATGTGTCTCTTGCAACAGTGCAATGTCTATCTTTTGCCTGCGCAGGTACAACATGACCTTATTTCTTTTTAGATAACTGGTAAAGTCCCCTGACATTCCACGTTATTATTTTAAGGTCCCCCATGGCCCGTTAGAGTTCCCCTTGCCCTCCCACCAGTGCAGTCAGATCCCACTTCCATCTCAATCTATCTAGGCTCATTCTCCAATTTGTTTGGTCCCAATCCGTCTGCTGGAGACGTCCATATAGGCTCATACCCCAACTTAAACTCCACACAAAAACCACACAACAAGCCCCCCCACCTCTCAACCACCCGCCTCCCAATCCCCCCCCCCCCCCAACGTCAACAAACCCTCCCTCCCCCCCCACTCTACCTACCCCCAACAACACCCTCCCCAACTGTTGCCCAGCTCCATCCCTGGATCTCAGGCACCCCCGCATCTAGCCCTTTCTGGCAAAGCTTGTACTCACAGCTCAGCAGGGTAAAGTCACCCTAGTGGCCGACTTACTACTAATACTTAGGGGTAGGTTGTCTTCGTTCTGTCGCTCCTATTTATTCAAAGTTTGTTACGCCTAGTGCCACCCAATTCACTTGCGCATTATAATCAGTATATTCCAGTCCGACAGGGTTATATAGTCCATTATCCGCACGTTACAGTTTAAATGTTCCACAGCCTCATATCTTAACTTTTCTCCCGCCTGTCCCCTCGGTGTTCTCAATACCTTTTCTTCACTTATGTTTCTGGCCATTTTGTTCCTCGTCTTGCTCTGGGCAGCCCTGCAAGTCCAGCCACTTCACCGCCTCCTCTGGGTTGTCAAAGAAAGAGCGCTCTACCCTTGTGCAAAACTTTCAGCTTCACAGTGTACAAGAGCATGTACTTGAAGCCGGCCGTGCGCAATCTCCTCTTGACCGCTACGTAGCTATATCTCTGTCTCTGCACCAGCATGCCGATATGCCGTGATGTTTGTAGATGCTCTCTATCGTTCCCCCCTTTACGAAAGTACTCCAGGATCTTCTCCCTATCTTTATAATTCAGGATCTTCGCGATTATTGCTCGCGGCGGGGCCCCTGGTCGTGGCTTCATTACCGCTCGGTGTGCGCGTTCGACTGCGAACCCTTGCGAGAGCTTGTCTGCTCCTATCTCCTGCAAAATCATATTTTCCACATAGTTCGTGGGGTCTTGTCCTCCTTCTCCCTCCAGCAGGCCGACCACTCGGATGTTGTTCCGTCTGGCCCTTCCTTCCGCCTCTTCCCCTCTGTTTTCGAGGTTAGCGACCTGTTGCTTCAGTATGTGGACCTCCTTCACCTTGTTTGTACTGACTTCTTTGTTAGTCTTGACTGCGCTCTCCAGACTACTTGTCCTTTCTGCCAGTGCCCTGACATCCTGTCGCAGCAAGGTGACTTCGACTCCAACCGCGTCTATTTTGTTTTCCAAGGCCGTACGCATATCTGCCATTGCCGTCCCCATTTAGCGCTCAGTTCTAATATGGCAGCCAGGAGCTGTTGACTTTCTCCCGCTGGGGTGTCGTCCTCAGCGGTCATCACTACACTTTGCGCCGGGGTCAAGGGGGGCCGCTGCGCCTTTGCGAAGGTTTCCATAGTAGCTTGTTTGGGTTTATAGTCATAATGTCGACAACAAAAATGTCGACAGTCAAAATGTCGAAAAAAAAATGCCGACTTTTTTTTCAATGCATTTTTTTTTAATGGGGGGGTTCCCCCCCCCCGACCCCCCTTTTTTAATTTTTTTTAAATTTTTCACTTTTTTTAAACTCCCGAACCCCTAAAATAAATATATAATTAAAAAAACCGAAAGTCGACATTTTTTTTTCGACATTTTTTTGTCGATATTATGACTGTCCACCGCTTGTTTGCTCTTGACCTTCACTCCTCTTCCTGTCATTGTGGCCTTCTCTGCATGTCTGATTTCGGCTCAGTGGTATCGTGCCTCTGGCTGTCTTGTCCAGAGTTGGGGCGTCCACTTCAAAGGGTTGCGATAGGTGGCGGCCCGAGAGGTTGCGTTACAGGTGGATTGTGTCCTCATACCCCTTCCTCTGGCTTTTTCAGGCAACATCCCCGTGGCACCCTCCTGCTGGGCAATGGGACCACCCTCCCTGTCACCTTCACTGTGCCTCGGACCTCTGCAGGGTTCATAGCTGCATGCCCACCTCAAGGGAAACTACTGCCCATCTCCCATCCAGAAGGGCACCGGTCCTGGTGTATACGGAGTGGGGCTTATATAGTAATGAGTTCAATTCTGGGAGGGCGCTCTTTACACGCCATATTGTGTTTATGGCGCGCCGTGGCCCTATTTCAAACTCCTCTGTATGTCACATTAGGCGCCACTCTGCAGCACCACTGATCACTGCATCCATTTTTCTGTTTCCTGCCCCCCAACTGGGTGCGCGCCCCATGTCCCAAATCGCCGTCCATACCACTTTTCACAGGACTGGCTTCCCCATTTTGCAGGCTCGTTGTGTCAGGAGAGCCATCCCACCAACATCCGACACTTTATTGATAGCCCAGTGTTCTCTGAGTGTTTGTACAGCTTATGCCGTGCACAATCCGCCCGCTCGGCGTTGTAGCGCTGCACGCATGCTCCTCTGCCAGGTCCGTGCGGCCTCGCTTCCCTAATATGCCTGCTAATTCGTTCTTATCATAGGGGCGTGCGCACAGTGTCTGAGTGCGAAGGCGGGCTTTCAGCCGCTTCGAGACCGCTCGGCTGCCCCGCACGTTTCGGCCAGTCTGCTGTCCTCCGCCACACTGTGTTGTCCGCGGGGGGTTCAGCGTCCCTCCTCACGGCACCATGGGGTTGCTGCTTGATCCAGCAGTCCCGCGGCTCTTCAATGCAGGCAGAGTCGTCCCACTGCTCCCAGGTGTCTCCCCGGGCACAATTCTTTCCGCACGGCAGCACCAGCCGATCCGCCCAGGCGAACCTTCAGTTCAGGGCCAGTCCTCCCGGTCAGTGGCTTTTTTGTCTCGGGGTCGTGGCCATTTTGTCCCGACCCCGCAGCGCTCGTCAGAGTCTTCCAAGCCGCCTATCACATTGCATGGCCATATGTTCAGGCTGCAGCTGCATTCGTTCGGGTCCTTGCGTTTTCCGACTGCAGTAGGCTTATTTGTTGTACTGAAATAACCGTCAAATAGCTTGCGTACGCTCGGATCAATGTTCGGATCCCGGAGCTCTTCAGAAGAGCAGCCTAGTCTATGGCTGCCAAGCCACGCCACCCCCTTTTCTCCATCCTTGTGGGCATCCCCCAACATGGGGACGGTAGCACAACCTTTGGCAGCGAAAATCGAGCCTCCCCTTTAAATTTAATATAGTGTGCGGGTTGCAGCCTCAGGTGTGGGAACGCCCTGCCGAGACCCCGCCCTCTGGCGCCTCAGTCACCTTTGAGAACATCGGACGCTTAGATATTTGGCTACATCTGTACATATCAGCCCTTGGCATACTAGGGGGTCGGGGTGGCAGGTGGGTGGTACGTATGGAGGAAAGGAAAGAGGACCAAGGACTAGGAGTACTCTAGTCATTACAGTGAGTAACTTAAATTACTCATACTTGCCAGTCACCTTTGCTCCATCCTTGTGGGTGATTCCACCGAACAAGAAATATATGGCATATATAAGAGCATGAATCCCCTTAGGAACAGGTTTGCCCATAGCCGTATATGCCTCCAAAATGGCCCAAACCATCCAACGGGTGATACAAGCCTCAGAAGTCTGGGAGCCAGGGGAGGAGCCCCCAAAAGTCACAAACAGTGCCTCGGACTTCCTGAAAGATTAAACTTGAGGACCCTCTTGAGGACCCTGGAATGCAGAGCCCTCGCTGCCTCCGACTGCGGGTTCAGGAAGAACACTGGCAGGCAAATCTCTTCATTCAGATTAAGTGGAGAGATCACCTTGGGCAAGAAATTTGGGCGAGTATGCAAGATGACCTTGTCGTCCTAGAACGTGGTGAAGGGCTTACACGAAGACAACACCTGCAGCTCACTAAACCTGTATGCAGAGGTGAGAGCCACCAATAAAACAGACTTTAGTGTCACCAAGCTGATGTCCACAGAAGCCATAGGCTTGAAAGGCTTGCGTTGCTTGCGTTCCAGACCCGATTAGGTCTATGCATCGGAGGAAAAAACCTAGACAACCCCTTAAGGGGGCCTTAACAACTGGCCAAAAATACCTGCTCAGGGGAATTCTTCTTAGGCCTGATTGCCTGCGAAATATGTGCAGCAAGTATCCACCTTAACTCCAGAGCGAGGCAGGTGAGCCGAAAAAGCCAGAACGTCATCAAGAGGACAGGTGCCCGGGTCCAGCCCCTTGCCACGCGCCCAATGGCAGAACCTATTCCATTTGCACTTATACTGGGACCGAGTCGAGGGCCTCCTGAATGATGTCCCAGTTGAAAACTGAATGTGCTGAAGCCTCAGATGATCAGGAACCAGGTAACCAAGTCCAGTTTGGCTGGATCTGGATGTTCCCCTGCCCTGCTTTGTCAGGAAGACCTTGCTGGGGATCAGAAGATGGACGGGACCCTGGCATCACAACTACAGCAGATCCAAAAACCAAGGTCTCGACGGCCAGTGGGTGGCAACCAGGATGAGGCTACAACCCACGGAGGCCCAGAACTTGCGGAGAGTCCATTGGAGCAGCAGGGTGGATGGGAACGCATATCACCTGCAGCCGCGCCAACAGATCTGGAAGGCGTCTCCCAGTGAACCTCCAACCCGGACCTGCCCATGAGGCAAACTGGGGGCATTTGGCATTCAGAGGAGAGGAACAAATCCAGGTCCGCAAACCCCCAACACTGGAACAGAGGCAACAAGGAGTCATTGTGCAACTCCCACTCGTAGGTGTTGAACCCGAAGCGACTCAGCTGATCCGCTTCTGCATTGCTGTCCACTGGCAGGTAGACTGCCGAAATCCAAATCTCCATAAGGGCCTTCATTCCCAGATCAAAACCACCTCCATACAGGGGGAGGCGGATGGTGGGGGGGGACAGGGGGGTTGCCACCCTGCTTGTTCAGGTAAAAGAGTGCAGCAGAATTGTCCGTCCTGACCAGATCCGACATCCCTGAGTAGGAGCAAAAACGCCTTGAGGGCCAGGCTCATTGCCCTGGGCTTGTGCAGATTGATATGAAGGAGGGCTTCCATCCAGGACCATGCTCCATGAATCGCATAGCTCTCCAGAGTAGCCCCCCAGCCCGAAAGAAGAGTCAGTCGTCACCACCAGTGTAGGCTACGGCCGGATGAAGGGGGCTCCCACTGAAACATTGTCATCCATCAGCCACCAGCGAAGATTGCTAAATTGGTAGAGTTGAAAAGAAAGTGCCCCACCACCTTGCAGAGGGAAATAAGCCTCTCGGGCGAGGGGAAAACCGCTGAACGGTAGTGTTCCAACATGCCTCTGGGTAGACCAGATCCTGAGGCGGGCATAACTGAGAATTCCTCTGGTTGAGGGAAAACCTCAGCTGATGAAGGGTATCTGCCAATCTCTGGCAGGAGTGCACCACCGTTTCGGGTGACCCAGTCCTCACCAACCAGTCGTCTAGATAAGGGTACAGGTGATGGCCCTCCAAGTGGACGAGGCCACCCACTGCATTCATCAACTTTGTGAAAGCATGAGGGGTCGAGTTCAGGCCAAAGGGGAACACTTTGTACTGGAAGTGGTACGACAATAGAGAACCGCAGAAACTTCTGATGCGGCGGATATATGGGTACAAGCAGGTATGCATCCTTGAGGACCAGGGAACACATCCAGTCCCCTGCACACAGAGACTCTGCTATGTGCACTGGAGTAATCATCTTGAAGCATTCCAGGGGTAAAGACAGGTCTAGAAATTACTACCTTCAGGTCTGCCTGGTTGTTCTTGTGTATCGCAAAAATCCTGCAATAGTAAACAAAGCCCATCTGGAAGAGGGAGACTCCCGCAAAAGAGGTTGGGACCCGATCTGATGAAGAGGAGGAGAGGATGCTAGAGACAAAAGGAAGAAGGCTGAAGCCCGTGGAGACTACAGACAGGAGCCACAGGTTGCTGAAGAGATGCTTCCAGGTGTCCTGGAACAGAGTCAAACAGCCCCCCAAAGGCAAGCTGTGTTCCCCGACCCGGATGTCACTGCTTCTTGGTGTCAGAGGTGGGGCCAGAGGAGGGGGAGTGGAAAACCCGTGCAACGTCCTCTGCTGCTTCCTTCGGCCAATGATGGACGACAAGTCAGGCCTACGCATACCGCGGTCCCCAAACCACTTGAAGCTGGAGAACATTCAGCGTTTGAACTCAGTCCTACCCTGAGATTGAGGGAAGGGTTTATGACCCAGCTTTGTCAGGATGGACAAGGACATGGCGGTCTGGGTGGATGTTTTCTTTTTCAATTTGTCATCGTTGGACGAATGAAAAAGGTCCACACACTCGAAGGGCATATTAAGGATCTGCTCCTGCACATCAGATGAACTTGTGGCGTGCATCCACGCTGTCGTCCTCATCTCGACCCCGAGGCACAGCCCTCTGCTGGGTTTGTCGATGTTTGAGACCGAAGACTCCATAAGGTCCTGCGCAATGGCCCCGAGGCATCTGTCAGACCGCCCTTGAAGGGGGCTTGTTTGTCAGAAGGGAGGTCGGGCAGAAATTCACAGAGCTCCCGCCACAGCTTCTGGATAGGCGCAGCCAAGAGGACATCCGTGTTGGCTTGCCGCAGATGCAGTCCCGAGATGGCGCAACAGCGTTTTCCCAAGGACTTTGTCCTTCTCGGAGAGGCAACTGAAGGTGGCTCCTGTGGAGGAAGGTGACTAAGACGATGGTTTAGAATATGAGGCTGCAGTCACCACAGAGGAATAGGGATGCGGGTGGGAGGCAAGGAGGATTGGCTCCTCGTCCGTCAGCCTAAACCTGCTGTCCAACTTCTTGTTCATCTGGGCTTTAGCCCTGGGCTTCTCCCAGCCCTTCCGTGCCACCTACAGGACATCCTTCTCGTGGGGAATACCAGACCGGATTGTGGTGCGTTTGCCCAAGACCTCTGCGAGCACGCCAGGCTCCTGGGGGGCTTCCTTGGGAAGAGGGACCCCCAAGAACTCTCCAAGCCCTAAAGGCGGTCATAAAACGCCTTAACCGATAACGAGGGATCATCGTCCTGGGCGTCATCATTGTCGCCATCGCCCCCACCAAGGGGAATCTGGGCCCTGGGACAAAGGTGTCGGCGGAGTACGCCTCCCCCCCGCCTCCCCGGTCCAGAGCCACAGACCGGTCTAACAGCTGTTGAGAGGGAAGCGTTGGTGGTATAGCAGGAGGTGGGGGGTCAGAACAACCGGTAGGGCCTGAACCGGTAAAGGGACCAGGACCAGAACTGGGAGCGCCGCAGGAACATGAGGAGTACCCAGAGGAGGGGCCAGGCGGGGCCACCTGCGGAATATCCTTCACAATGTCCTTCAGGAGCCCCTTCATGAGGAAGTACTTGAAGAAGCAGGCCTCAAAAGCTGCCAGGTCCCTAGAGGCAGGAAGGCACGAGCCAAGCGAGGCCTCAGACACAAGAGGTTACAGCTTAGGTCTTGCACCTGAAGCAGAGGCGTCTACCTCAGAGAACACTCTGGTAGGCGCGGAGCCCTCAGCCGGACGGCCGGTAGTCACAACTCCCCGATTCATGACCACGGAGAGAGCTCTGGTAAACTGGGAGCCCCCGGCACCTGTGCCAGTAGCCGTGCTGTATCCAGCCGGGTACAGACTCTTGGAGGTGGCACTGGACGATCCTTGACCACCGTGGGTTAAAAGAGGACGAGCCTGATCGTCCTTCCAAGGACAGCCTGGTAGGGCCCCCCGATCACCTAATCGTGGGAGTCTGTAGCCTGGAAGGCCTCAGGTCTATCCCTGGGGACCTTGGCTTGGGAGCCAGTAGCCTTGAAGGCCTCAGACCTGCCAGAACCTGAATCCGAAGAAACCAGATCTGTGGGAACCCCGGGGAAGTAGTTGCTGTGCTGTGTAGCTGTGCTGAACAGAGGGCATACCTTGTCTTGATGAGAGGTCCTGGAGACTAAGTCCTTAAGGTGGGGCGGATGAGAAGTGTGGAAGATCTCCCTCTGTGCCAACCGATTCTTTAATGCCCTGTGACCGAGAGCGCTACAGACCGAACATGAGTCCCAGCAGTGGTCGGGCCCCAAACACTCAAGACAGAGTGCATGGGGGTCCGAGGTTGGGAACGAACGGTCGCATGAGGCACATTTCGTGACGCCTCCTGCGGCCGACTTGCGCCGGGGGCGCGAAACACTGAAGGGAAGTGAAATAAGAATTGAAAAAACAAACGGGATGCAAGCGGAAAACAAAGCAAAAAAAAAAAAAAAAGTCTTTATGTTGGCTGCCACGTCTGACACGGTCTGTACGGAAAAGCGGACTGAGGCAAGTTGCCTTGGCAGGACATGTCCACGCACCCGTGCGCTATTTTAAATTTAAAGGGGAAGGTCAATTTGTCACGGCCAAATGTTCTTGTACCGTCCCCATGTTGGGGGATGCTCACAAGGATGGAGGAAAGGGGATGGGACGACGAGTATTTTAGTTCCTTTGCATCCGAGAGCTGGGCCCTTTATGACTGCATCGAACGCTGGTCAACATGGTGCAAGTGTCGGAAGACTAAAGTTACAGGTGCTGGCATGGCCATTCATGACACCTTTTGTGATTTTAGCATCTACTTGTCCCTTTTGTCAGAAATCAAGTCTCCGAAGTGCGAATTTCCTTCCCATTGATGGACCTGGCTGATCAAAAGATATATGGAAGATGATGATGGTCCTTTGCTGAATTCCAGAGTGTGCCAAAGTTGTATGATCAGCTTCAAAGCCAGTGTTGACACTTTCATCATGAAAAAGCATGTCATCCCGCTCAATAGCTGTGTGGGAAGGAATGCCATTTGACTGTCAAGGCACAAAGTCGGTTTCATTCACAAATGCAGCTTTTACAGTAATTTTCTTTTGCCCATGAATTTACAATTCCACAAAACAGGGCAGCATCATACATTTATTTGCAATACAACTTCTGTCAAAAGACTTCTATTTTTAATACAACGCAGAATCTGAGTCCTGTAAAGGAAAACAGAGAATGCAGATCCCGATTCAGTGTTTCACTTTCTTATAAAATGTGCTCTTAGACAACAAAATGGACTGTTCTCCAATTCACAAAAGGTTGCTTGACTCTTCCATTTAACTGCAGAGATTTATTTTCGTTTCTAGCTATATACTTTGGACATATACTCTTGTAGATGGGCTGCTAACATTGCACTTGACTGGGTCAAATCTACACAACTGTGAGGATTAGCGTGTCACATCTAGACAAGCTTGTGAAGATTAGCCACGCGTCACACTTAAACTGTGAAATTAACTATGCATATTGTGTACACTAGCCACAAAGAATAACTTAGAGAGTAGCCAATATACTAACCACCCCATTCCTGCTCCCTCAAAAACACTACCAAACACTATACATGCCCAATGGGCTAGCCAACCTACACACTGACACAAACCTAACAAGCATACAACAACAAACCTGGATTCTAGACCTTACCCATATGGATACAACAATACAATGCGCACAACCTTAAATACCATCAAATCTACACATAAAACACACAGACACTCTCCTACATAACAGTCACATAGAAACAACCCATGCATTGGAACTTACCCATATGGATACAATAATCCAGTGCAGGCAACAAACCATCCGCAAACCAACACAGACGCCAGTTTCTCCTGGTTCTGGATCTATCCTATCACTCTTCACTCACTAACCAACCCCGTCCTCTTTCTATCAGAACCATGTAAGTACCACGAGACTGACCTTGGGTGGTATCGGAAAGCGGTATAAATCAACATAACTTATCACTTGCCTTTTTCAGATGCCGTGCGCAGGCTGCGGTTCACTCTTTGATTTATAAATGTAAAGTTTTGTATCCTTTTCATTTGCATATATTTCACTACAATGGACAGGGCTGTGCAAAGTGCAAACAAAAGCATTTTGTACTGAAAGCGTTTCTATGGATTCAGAAACCAGAGTAAAGATTGGTTTATGGTGACAGAACAGGATGTGGACACAGAACACTTTCATATCTATAGTGCACAGCCTAATCTCCCTGCTGAAAGGAAATGATGACCTACTACACCATCATCATCTTAAGTGTTGGTTTCAAATGCACAGGCTGAAACTAATCACATGCTGAATGGTATGCAATCATTCCGTTTTTCTCCATGTTAGGCAGAAACCTGTGCAGTTCCCTCTGGGACCACTGCAAAAGATTTAAGACTACAGGTGTTTGGCAGTAGACCCACTTGGTAGCAGTCTGTACCACACAGATTCACTTGGTAGCTGTGGCTGAGCAGTCAGACTTCCCTCAAGAAGAGTTAGGCAGTATACAGAGTATTCACAATAGGTCAAGAGAACACAATAGAACAAGTAAACACTGACCAGGGCTGGGTGTAAAAGAGATATAATTATTTATTTAAAAACCACATCTAGAAAAACCCATAGGCACCAATAGTAAGCAATTCAAAAACACGGTCACTAAAAGATATACACTCCCTTAAAAGAATATTAGACAAGTCTTAAGTAAAGCCCCACTTATTTTCAGACAGCGGTGAGCGCTTAACGTAGATGGCACTCTAATAGTTCGTTTTTAAAAGGGAGAGAAAAGCAGAGAACAAGTTGAAACAGATCCCAACACTTTTACAAGAACATAACAAGAGAGGAAGGCAAAGTAAAACCGTGAAGTTAGAGTTCAATAGGCCGGATCCACTTTAAGAGAATCAAACGAAATGTGTCCAAGGTCACACGGTTGCAATGCACAAAAGTCTTGTAATGGTTCAAAAAGGAGTTGGACCAAAGAAAGGGACCAGTTAGAGGGTCAAGGCGACCAGCCCAGTCCAGAAGGTTAAGGAGTTATTATTACCTTGTAGCAATCTTTAGAAAGGGAGGCCTGGCTGACACGGTACCTTAAAGTGGTGAGTACACTCCAGCGGGGGCAGTTGTTCCTGGCAGCGGATGCAAGTCGGTGCTTCGTCCGGGGGAAGAGAGGATCTCGTCGTGGAGGAAGACAGGAGTCCGTTGCACTGCCAGGGAAGAAACCAGCCGCAGAGTTTCTCAGGTACAAGGAGCGGTCCGTTGATTCGCTGTTCAGTGGTGAGTGGCTATCCGGCCGCCGGGGTGCTTGGCACAGGCAGTTCGACCACAAACCGGTCTGGGGTGCGGAGAAGGAAGGTAAAAACTGGTTGTGCCCACCAGTCAGGGGAAGAAGCCTCTCCAGCCGGGAGATCTTCTCTGTCGTCGGGAAGTGGTGAGTCGGTTCAGCAGGGCCCCACCGGTGGTGTCATCGTGGTAGGTCGGCTCAGCTTCTCCCTCGTCGGATTCTCAGGTCCTGTGGTGACTTCTGAAGTTCCAGTCCCCAAAGCCCTGCTTTTATGCAGCATACCCCCATTCACTCAGCCTAGCTGTCAATCAAACATGCTAAGTGGTGAGCCGGCCGGCTCACCACTTGGGCCAATCACACAAGAGTGTGACTTGAGTTACCAAGGTAACTCAGTCCAGGGTGCCTAAACCCCCTCCCATGCCCCCTGTGGTACCCAGACAGAGTGGCACCACTTTTGGAGGCTTCTGTGGAGAAGCCCGCCAAAAAGTGGAACAAAGGGCTCGACTTGGGTTGGGGTCACAGAAGAGAACACAGACGCCATTTTAGAATCGAGTCCTGGCAAAAAATACCAACCGGCGAATTAATACTAAATAAATAAACCGGCAGTATGTTCGAGGCTATGAGAATTAAATAATTAAAGTTGGTAGCCTCGAACAATGGGAAAATCCCATAGGAAAATATTTGCGGTCGAATATAAAAAGTAGTTTCCACTGCCACCAGCCAAAACTCGATCAGGGGGGACGGAGACGTGCCCCCTCGACTAACAGACCCCGGGGCAATCTAATTGCCCCGACCAGTACGTCCACAATATGATGGTTTGTACGGGTTTCTGTTAATAATTTGGGACTAGTAAAGCCAATGGTGACTTTACATGTCCTGGGAGACAGTAGTCAGTCCCAGGGTATGGAGTCTATGGTGGGGGCCACTATGACACCCCTGTGTTACTGCACGGAGGGTGCTGTGTAACACACATAATAAAAACACATGAGACCCTATGGAGTAAAGGACCCCATAGCCCATAAAACACATTAACAGTCAAAGGAACCCCATAAATCATGTCCAAGAGTGGGAGAAAAAGAGTCTCACTCTTGGCAGGAGGAAAAAAACAAACTCCAGAAATCCAGCAAAGCTGCTGGGGGACTCACTAGGTTAGGAAATTCAGCCTAAAGAGAGAATTCTCCCGAACACTGCCAACAAGTGACCAGAAGCCTTCGGCCCTTTCAGTTGGAGGGACCTCTTCTATGGCATTCAAATCCAGTAAAGCCTTGCTCTCCACCACCAGCTCTGGTGTAAATAAGGTGGCGAGTGTGAGGTGACCATGGGAGTGGCACTGGGAAACTATGAAAGGGAAGCCTGTACCTGGAAGCAATTATGTAAATGACCCAAGGATTCTGTGCAACTTTCTGTCATTCACGCAAGTACAAGGATACCCTCCACTCTCCTGCTCACCACTGGAAAGTGGTGTCCCAGATCTTCAGTGTCTTTCAGGAGGCTGAAGCTCTTGAGGCTGAACACTATTTTCCCTGAAAACTTCCAGTATTCCCCTTCATAAAGTCTCACCTTATTGTTTGGAAGAATGAACTCTCCATCCTGCGTGGAGTGCAGGGGCGCGTAGTTCAGTTACTTCACTGATCCGAAGGCATTTGGCAGAGTTCCAGACAACAATGACTCCGAGGTAAGTAGTGTGTAAACCGAACGTATAGTTCTTTTAGAGTTCAAATGTCTGTTAATTCACTCTTGCTCTTTTCATACCTTTTCCCTTGCAGCGTTATCCAAGGAGTGAGTTTGCCTCGATGGATGAAGGTAGCGCTTAGGTAAGAGTCAGTTTGTACCAAGCACCGTCTAGCAAGTAATATTGTTCCAAATGTAATTAACCAATAGTTCTCTATCTTCTTTGCAGGTGCAGCGCCTTACCGAAAATGTCTAACGTAGGATGGTGACCAGCGCTGCTTCGAGCGGTAAAATTCCGAGTAAGTATCTTGCGGTAAGTAAAAGAATGTCTTTAGCGGAACTCCGCTCACCTTTTGTTTGTTCTTGTCTTTTTAGATGCTGATGTTTCGGGCGGCGATTCAACGGGTGCTGCGCCGGGTCGTGGAGATACTCCAAAGACAGGTGAGTATGGCGCGGTTCTGCAGCTGGCAATGCGACGCGGTTTATTTTAATGTCTTTTTCCTTTATCCACAGGTGCGGCTGCTCCAAGTAAAGATGATGACCAAATGGAAATCTCCTTGTTCTAACCTTCTCTTCTTCTTTCCTTTTCTCTAGGATCGGCTCCGGACACAAGACGGGTGTGGCTGTAGACTGGATGCTGGACTGCAGACATGGTGAGCGTTACACTGCTAAGATGCAGAATAACACGAAGCGTGTGCTGCTCTTCGGGCATGGTTTAAATAGCATCAAAAAAGTAGTTCCCAGGTAAGAAGTTCCAGTACCACACCCAAGCAGCATAATAGTTCCTAAAGGAAAGTAGTCCCTTCATGGCCTCATGATGGCCTCATGATGGCCTGTACATGAGTTCTTTGCAGGATGACCTGCATAGTTTAAAGTTGGCAATATGAACCTACGGCGCCAGGACTGATCCCATATAGCCCCTAGGCGGCGTTTTGGGAATTCCTGTGTCTTCTTGGGTGCCTGTTCCCTGGACAGATGGACCTGTTCCGGATGTCTGGGGCAGGCATCGTGACACTATTTCAAAATCATGTCTCATTTCTGCTATGGAAAATGGACTTGAAACACTAACTAGAACTAATAAAAAGGTGTATATTTTTCCATTAAATGGATAAAGAAGGTAACAGTTACTGAAATGTGTATTGATTCTTCAAAGCTTTTGCCAAGTTTTACTATGGTTACTACTCTCTCTGTGTCTTCAAAGTATTATTCTGGGTGACAAGGTATTAATACGGTTATGAGGTCTAAATTGTTTTGATGGAATGTGTTTTAGGTCTTGGGTAGTATAACCTACTTTCCCTTTGATCTATGATCATCAAGTATTAATTTATTCACTTGTATATGCATTTTAATATGTCCCATCAGGTCTAAAATAATGGTGGATTATTGTTATAGGCGTTCAGGATTTAGAACATGTTTTTCCTGCTGGTAAAATAGATTTCCCTTTTTATCCCATACCCTACCATCTGTGTTTGGTGCTGATCATCGGGCCTTGAGAATACACAGAAAAAGAAATTGCTGCCAATGTGGATACTGTGATGCTGGAAATGCATCTGAGGGACAGGGCCTCCGAATCATTGTCCTTTATTGCTTTATCATGTATGTTCTGTCTTGTTTTCTGTGCAGGAGTTCATGTGGGACTCCTGGCGGTGCGGCTCTTCCTGTATTTGGTTGGGTGAACAGACCCTTGGGCTACCATTATGGCACCAATGGGTGAGAGTATGACCCTGTACGCCTAGTGTACGTTTTTGGGCGCCTGTAGGTGGCCCACAGAGCTGGGTACGGGCTGGTGGCAGCTCTGTGCTGAATTGACAGGCGCCCTGTGCATTTTGGGATGCCCAGACCCTGTCATTGGAATCAGTGGATTCCTGATAGGAAACAAGATGGCCCATGTGGCCTCTTGCTTTCTATCGCCCGTTACCTTACTTTTCCCGAAGTCCCGGGAGGCCCAGGCTCTGTCCTTTCCCCGACTGGCTGTTGGGTGGAAGTTCCATATATGGTGTTGTGGGGAAGTCCAGGCCAGACTGGCTGGAGCCTTCCCAATGACTGCATGCTGTGAGCACACCCGTGGGGTGGCACCTGGGTGAATGGAGAGTGTGACAAATACGCATTCTGTGTTATCGGTGTCTAGTATCTGGTGTTTGACACAATGACTTAGACAGCCATGCCCAAAACTGGTATGAATGCAGTGTGTAGTGCTGAATGGCAGAGTGCTTGTCCGAATCCACATTCTGCGTTGCGAGTGTCTGGATGGAGAAGAATGGCCTGAAAGCACTGTGCCCCTGATTGACTGCCTGAATGCCCTTCTGAGTGATTGGTTGCCTGAGTGTGACCCAGCAAAGTGAATGGGAGATCAACAGTATATCTGGGGGCCTCTCGCTGCTAGAAATCGTTCAGAAGCTGAAGTAGAAACTGACATCGAAACTGACGCTGTTCAGAAGCTGAAGTTGATACTTGATGCTTACTCTCGCTGAGCTGGAAGAAGGTGGTGAACCGCTCTTCCCTTCCTGGCAATCTGAAAGCTGCTGTGCCTTCAAGAGATGACCTGGCTAGGAGAACTCTTCACGAGCTATGGGGGACCATCGTGCGCCAGCTGATCTTTGCCATAGCTCCCTGGCAGACAGGCCTACAAAAGGCTGCCGACCAGAGAAGAGCATCGCCGAGGAGAATGAAGAGAAGCACCGGACAGACAACCGACGCCGCCAACCGGAGCCGTAGTACTCCCTTTGCCTAAGAACATTTGATCCAAGGACTCCCTTGTTCATCATCGTCGCCCACTTTCATCCTGCCGGAGAAAGTCAAGGCTGTCGACGACCGAGGAGAATCCGCTGGTGGGTTTCCCGCCACCCGAACACCTCAGAGATGCTGACGAAGCTACTGAAGCCAGCCTTGGTCACATCCAGTTTGCCGATGCCGACGACTCAACGCCCTTGCTGGGCCAAAGTTCCTCATTGACTCTTTGCAGCAACGAACCATCGTCATCGAGGTGCACCGCAAGCCTCCCCTGCTGCAGGACGTTTTTGGACCGATCATCAACGAGCACCGCAAGCACCGAAGCTGCTGCCTCAACGACAACGTTCACCTTTTCTTCATCTCGGAAGTTAGATGACCCCTGGCTCCTGTCTGAAAGGGAGCGCACTCAAGAAGGGCCTGTCGATTCCCCGACAAAGAACTCTACAACACAAAGTACATTTGGGTTGCAGAACTATAGAAGAAGAAAAGACTAATGAACAATATCTGGACTGGGCTTGTAGTGCATCTTCATTTACAGGTTGCCCAGGTGGGGGGTAGAGGGGTGGGATCATCATACAGAACTGTGCCTGACAGTAGGGACTCCGCATTCTGCCAATTGGCTAACCAACTTGTTTTCCTCCTAAGTCTATGGTTCATATCGTTTTACTGTGTTGATTTTGTGTTGATTTGTATGCTATTTGAAGGGAGTACAGTTGATGAATTTTAGTGGCATCAGAGTAAAGGTGGTACCACCTAGAACTGTATATATTTACCATTGTAGAATTGTTTGAGCACAACGTTTATTATCCTGATTGTGTATATAACCTTAATTATATAAAGAGCTGTGTTTTAACTAACATAGCGTGTGGACATTCCTTTGTGGGTGCTTGGGGACTACACTGTACTTAAGAACCAGCACGCATCACCTCCTGAGAAGCTAGGCCTCGATTCTCGTCCATTGTACCAACAGAGAATCCTGGCTGGGGTCCTCTGTGCCTCTCCTCTGCCGTATAGAGAGCAAGAGTACAGACAACCCCCTCCGGTCCTTTACAGATACCAAATGTGGTTAATGCTTTAGAACCTTGTATTATCAGCATATAATTAGACAATGATTCAACCTAGGCGCGATTGTGGCCAAATATCATACAAACCGCTCTAAGACGCTTACATCAACATCCAAATTAATTTATGGACATATTCTTTAGAACAAAATCTGTTTTGATTATATCTCAAATGTGGACATAAACCTAAGATGCAGGTGCAATATAAATGACTTATAGGTAGTACACGTAGTCACAGTGATGTGATCAGTAGTGGTATTATGAAAAACGTAGAGTGAGGAGAGAGACCCAGTGCTAGTAGTGTATGAGCAGGTATAAAATTGTAGGATAGAGAATCCAGAAACCTAAAGAGCAAAAGGGAATATACTAAAACATACAAACTTTCATAAAAATATACATTTTGTAAATTGATTGCTCAAACGTGTTGCGAGTTTTCCTTAAATGTGAAGAAAAACTCTTAATTACCAGTAAGGAAAACTACAATTGTAGTTGAATCATTGGTTAATGCAAAAGGTGATTATGCATAAAAATTCACAAAATGAACAATAACTGAATCAATAAATTGTATTCAAATAGTTTGAAACTTGATTCAATCACTTCCACTTGTTAGTTAGATGTCCTTGTTAGTGTCCACAAGTGATTTTGGTATGCTTAAGGAAGGGGGATACCAGAGAGGGGTCTGCCTCGTCAGAGCGCAGATGTAAAGACCGATGGAGAACAAATGCTCCAATTCCTAAATGCTGAACTACTTGGAGGCTCCATACGAGGTGCGGAGCTCAGGCATCCACGGCTAACAATTTATAATTAGCTGTATGGCAAAGGAGTTTCCTCAGCGTTGTTGTGGGGCCTAGGGCTTCGACATATACTAAAGTTGGGATGTGTCTTTAGGACACTGCATTTAGTTGTGCAGACTACAGAGTACTTCCCTGCATTTCAGGTTTCACAGTTCCTTGGTTCTTCCCACCCCCTGTTATTTTATTTTGGGTGCTCACTTCTAGTTGGGAACCCCCATATAGACATTAGGGTTATGTAGAGTTTTCTTGTACAGGCATTACGGTTTTATTATATGCCGGTATCTTTTTAATATCGTGCATTACCACCAAAAGTACTCATCTGAACTGATAGTTTGATATGTGAGACTTTAATAAAGTATATTATTTTTCAGAATATCAGTGTGTATTTTCTAGAGCCATTTGTGGGGACTAACTGTACCTCTGTGTCAACCTACTACCCCATACGAGAGTGAAGCCTTGTCACGCTACCCAAGTTTAAGTGAGGTTTGGCTTCCCTTTCTTGTAAGGAATTTTATCCCACCCCTCCCCCCTTAGGGCATGGGTCTACAACTTGTGGATTTACAGATGTTTTTGACTACAACTTCCAAGATCACTCACAATTTGCTATGCTGGCTAAGGCTGATGGGAGTTGTAGTACAAAACATCTGGAGTGCCAAAGGTTGCAGACCCCTGCCCTATTGTTAGTTGTAGCATCCTCAACAGAGGGTGGTAGAAAAACTGTTGTAACTACTGGGAGTAGTTTTTCTATGAATCTGCACTCTAGTACCAAGACTGCCTACCACTGTTTAAACTCTCCTCTGCCCATATTGATTCAATCGGCATATGGCCTAATCCCTTTAGCTACCCTTACCCAACCATAGTCTTTTGAGTTCTAGTCTAGGACTCCTTCATGCGGACACCTCAGTGGGAATTGGGAGTTACTTCTTCCCTACTGGGAAACGCCTTTTATTCACCAATTTTGTTTTACTATTTAAAAACCTAGATGCTGGCTTTGGCCAAATCATGCACTGGGGAACCTTTGGACTTCAATACATACATATGTATTTTGTTTTGTTTTTTTAAACATTTTTTATTAGTTTATTCAAACAAACAATACAACCAAACTTGCAGTGCATGTAGTAACATTTCAATTATGCGTCACATCATTATGTCCACCGCTTTCCCTCTCCCAGCCCCCCTTCGAGCCTACTTTCTCTCATATTCCGTTTCTGCATCTTGCGGTAAGGATTCCTCTTCAGCAAGTTCTGTTGGTTCCTGCATTGGCCCAAATAGCTCTGCTATTAGTAATTTCCAGGCCATCAGAGTCTCCGTTTCTTCCTCCCCCAGGTCCTGCTCGTTTCCTACTACACCATGGTTTCTGCCTCAGCCCATTTCTGTAAATCCTCCCACCATACCTCTAGTAGTGGTCTGTGGCATGTCTTCCACCCCATAGCAATACTCCTCTTTGCAAGTACATACTTTTAGTTTGCTCACGTGTTTAAACTTGTGTGGTCTAGAAAACCCACCTATCCAGCAGGCCCACACTGTACCCACCTCGATCTTGGTAACCCTTTCTGCTAATCTGTGTGCCACTTCGCCCCAGAAGCACTCAATGATCGGACATGACCAAAACATATGCACCATTCCAGCATTCTCCTCATCACATTTGGGGCATGCTTGCCGTCTTGCATTTTTTAATCTAGCTATCCTCAGAGGTGTCATATACGCCCTGTGTGTAACACACAATTGTATCTGCTGCATTCTAGCATTGCTTGACACCTTCTTGTGATACCCTTGGGCCCTTTCCCACATCTCATCACTCATCGGGACTCCCACTTCCGCCTCCCACTCTTGTCTCAGTTGCACTACCTCTTTTCCCACTTTGGTCATCATCAACTCATATATTCTAGATATCTCATGTCCCCCTTCCGCTATATCGTATATTGTATCTATGGTAGGTATCCTCCCCTAGTACCACCTCGGACCATGTCATCTTGATTCTTCGCACCATTCTATGATACGTAATATACTGTCCCGTGTCTAACCCAGTTTCCTCCCCCAACACATTGAAGTCAGTTTTAGTCCCCTCTTGCCATACGTCACCCATTGTTGCTATCCCCACAGGTATCCAATGGTTCCTAATCATCCTCCTTAGTTGCCTTTCTTCACCCGCTAGCGCCACCAGCGGCACCTGTGGGGAACACGGGAGTGGGTTCTCCATCATCTGGCATGCCCTGCGCCACATCTTCCATCCAAGTAACATCATCTTTGGACGCCCTACGATTTCTGCCTTGGGCAGCCACACAATTTCCTTTAAATAGAAAGGAGCACAGTCCTGTCGAAACAGCCTAAACTCCGAGGTCACATCCTCCGGGAGCCATAGCTACGTATTGCAGCTGGCTTGCTATATAATAAACTTCGTAGTTAGGCAGTTTTATACCCCCTTTCTCATATGGGTTCTGTAGCTTCCAGAGGGCCACTCGGTTTCGTGTTCCATGCCAAAGGAAATCTCTGCACATACCGTCTAATTTAATGAAGAATTTCTTCGCTATCAAGTATGGTATGTTCCTGAAGTAGTGCAAGAGTCTAGGTAGGACCACCATCTTCAACATTTCCCCACGCCCCATCATTGCTAAAGGCAGATTCACCCAGAACTTCATGCAATTTTCAATTTTCTTAATCGCTACTTCTGTATTGTACTGGTGCTCCTCTTCCACCGTGTGGTATATATCTATCCCAAGATATCGGAATGTGCTAACCTCCCATGGTATCTGTAGCACCGGTAGTTGTTTTAATGGGATCCCTTTATATCTACCCAGTGGGAACATGCTAGACTTCTGGTGGTTCACTGCTATACCAGACAGCCCTGCATATCTCTCCATCACCTCCAGGATGTATTGGAGGTTTTCTTCCGGGTGTCGCAAGTACAACAGCATATCATCCGCATACAAGGAAATTAAATGTTGTTCCCCTCCGACAGCAATGCCTATCATATCATACTGCTGCCTCAAGTATATTGCTAGGGGTTCCAGGGCCAGTATATAAAGCATGGGAGACCATGGGCATCCCTGTCTAGTACCCCTGCAGAGTTGCCACCTTTCCGATATCACTGCCCCCGTCTTAACTCTAGGCAGTGGTTCACTGTATAACATTTTTGCCCACTGTAGGTATCCAGGCCCTATTCCATAGCCAGCCAAGGCCGCCATCAGCCATTTGGACCGAGTCAAAGGCCTTTATTGCGTCCAATGATACAATTGCCAATTCGCCTTCGTTCTCGTTTCCATACTCAATAACTCGATGGAGTCGCCCAAGATTATTGGATATGTTCCTATTCGGCACAAAGCCTGTCTGGTCAGAATTTATTAATTTCCCATTAACCCTCGTCAGTCTTTTTGCCAAAACGGCCTTCAGTATTTTACTGTCCTGATTTAACATCGATGGGGGTCTATACGACCCACAGCTATATCCAGGCTTATTGGTTTGGGGAGCGGTATTATAATCGCCTCTCTGAGGGACTCTGGCAGTTTATCTATCTCATATGCCTCGTTCAACAACTCTAAAAGCGGGGGGAGCACCTCTCCTTTAAATATCTTATAGAATTCGCTCGGGAGTCCATCAGCCCCCGGAGTCTTGCTAGTGGGCAACTGCCGCACCACCTCTTCTAACTCTTCTAGAGTAATTGGTGCGTCCAACTCCTCACGCTCCTCAGCGCTCATCTGCGGCAGTCCTATGTCCTCCAGTGTTCCCGCTATCCTTGTGTGATCACTCTACTCATCCTCTCCATATAGTAGCCTGTAGTACTCAGCAAACTCCTGGTTCACCCCTTCTTGGGTATCAACAGTGTTCTCATCTTCCCTTGTTATTGTCCTAATTATGGGCCTGGGGGTCTCACTCTTATATAACCATGCCAAAATGCTTCCTGGTTTATCCCCTCCTGTATGCGGTCTATCAATGTATTTTTTTATAGCTAAGGTTACACAGCCTCTCCCAATACCCAGCACATTTCTGTTGCAGCCTAAGTATGAGTTCAGTGTCTTGGTGTTATCTTCTCCCCTCAGCGCCCCCTCTAGTTCTTCCACTGTTCCCTGTAGCTCAGCCAGGATCCCTCCTTGAAGCCCTTTGGACTTTGCTATAGCTACTCCTCTCATCACAACTTTAAAGGCCTCCCAAAGCGTGCCCGCCAATCCACACTGCCAGTATTGAACTCGAAGTATCTAATAATCTCCCTCATATCTTCTCTAAAGAAGGTGTCTTTCAGCGCCTCTGCTATGAGGCGCCATGTCGGGATCCTCGCTCTCGGGGGTCGATATTGCCATCCCAGGATTAATGGCGAGTGGTCCGAGAGAACCCTTGCTTTATATTCTATCTGCGTGCTCTCTGTCAATATCTCTTGCGCATCAAACATATAGTCCAACATGGTATGTAGTTGCTGCGGAGCAGAATAGTGTGAATATTGCCTCTCTGGGATGTTGTGACCTCCATACATCCTCGAACCCAAAATCATTCAGCAGTGTCTGCAATGCTTTGGCTGCTGGGGCGGGTCTGTCCATTTTCCCATCTGATCTGTCTACCTTAGGATTTAGTACACAATTGAAGTCTCCCCCCCCAAATCACTGCTCACCCTGCACACGTGCTGAGGTGGTTACACAAGGTTCTAAAATATGCAGCTGTGTTCTGATTCGGAGCATATGTATTTATAATGCTTATCTCCCCGTTTTCCACCAATCCCCCGATTATGACCATCCTCCCATCCATTTCCACTAACGTCTGTGACAATTGAAACCGGACATGCGGCGCCACCCAGATAATTACTCCCCTAGCATAAGCCGAGTATGATGAGCCCACCACAGTTCCCTTCCACTTCTTCCCGATCATCTCCATCTTGTCCCGCGTCAGGTGAGTCTCCTGCAACAGGGCTAGGTCTATCTTCTGTCTGCGTAGATATAACATAACCTTGTTTCTCTTTAAGTAGCTATTGAGCCCTCTAACATGCCAAGTAATTATTTTAAGATCCCCCATGGCCTGTTAGAATCCCACCCCTTCCTCCACCAGTGCAGTCCGATTCCAAGTGTATTCCCCTTCTACCTAGGCTTGTTACCCAACTTAAACTCCCCTTAACTAAAAACACATCAAACACCCCCCCGCCTCCCTTCCCTGCCCCACCAATACCCTCCCCAACTGTTGCCCAGCTCCATCCCTGGATCTCAGGCACCCCAGCATCTAGCCCTTTCTGGCAATAGCCTGTACTCGCAGCTGAGTAGGGTAAAGTCGCCCTAGTGGCTGTCTTATTACTACTTCCTGGGGTTAGGGTGCCTTCATCCTGCTGCTCCTGTTTGCTTCAAATTCACCACGCTTAATGCTACTAAATTTACTTGCATGCTTTATGCTCTTTAATCCAGTCCAACAAGTTCAACGAGTCCCAGAGTATCAATGCCATTTCAACGTTATCCGTCTATGCCCTTCCCTTGTTATCTATGCCACAGTCTCTTGCGGGACTCCCCCCCCCCCCCCAAACCCCATTTATCATTTTGTTATGCATTAAATATCCCCATCACTTATTGTGCTCCTCACGGTCCTGTTCCTCCTCTCGATCCAGACAGCCCTGCGAGCCCAGCCATGCTGCCGCTTCCTCTGGAGTGTCAAAAAAAAAAATGCTTTGCTTTTATGCAGGACTTTGAGCTTCGCAGGATACAAAAGCATGTATTTAATTCCAGCCGTGCGCAATCTCCTCTTTACCGCCAAATAGCTGTAACGCTGTCTCTGCACTAGCATGGTGTAATCAGGATACGCCTGGACGGTCGCAGATGCTCTTTCTATCGTCCCTCCTTTACGAAAGTACTCCAAGATCTTCTCTCCATCTTTATAGTTCATGAGCTTTGCAATTATTGCCCAAGGGGAAGCCCCTTGCCGCGGTTTCCTCATCAAGGCTGTGTGTGCGCGCTCAACAGTAAATCCTTGTGAGAGTTTGTCGGCCCCTATCTCTTGCAGGATCATATTCTCCACATAGTCTGTGGGGTCCTGACCTTCTTCCCCCTGGCAGGCCGACCATGAAAATGTTGTTTCGTCTCACCCTTCCTTCAGCTTCTTCCGCTCGGTTCTCGAGGTTAGCTACTTGTTGCTTTAGTATATGGACCTCCTTAGTGTTGCTTGCGCTGGTTTCCGTGTTGGTTTTCACCGCACTTTCCAGGTCACTCGTTTTCTCTGGCAGCGCTCTGACATCTTGTCGCATTAGGGCAACCTCTATTCCCACTGCATCTATTTTGGTCTCCAGGGCAGTTCGTAGGTCTGCCAGTGTTGTACCCCATGAGGACTTCAACTCTGTTATAGCTGCTAGGATCTGGTGGTATTCTTTCACCAGGGTACCTTCCACGGAAGCAGCTGCTGCACTTTGTGCCAATGCAGTGGGGGTCTGTTGCGCCTTGGCAAAGACATCCATCGTGGGTTGTTTAGTCTTGGACTTAGTTCCTCTCATCAACATCATGCAATCCTGCCTATGTGTCGAGGTCTAGTACTGTCGTAACGTGCCAATTCTGATTCCCGTTCTTCTTGGAGGCCATGAGGACAGTTGGGGCTTGGCAGCGTTATTCTCAGTGGACTGCAGTGTGTATTAATATGCGTTGAGCTGTATTTCGAGTGGGTTGAGTCCTCCCACGTCTGTGTCTGTTGTTAATTCTACCTATGGACCTCCTCAAACTCTTGGCAGAGCCATCAGTGGTCCGTTCATACTGTACTCTGCGTGTCAGTGTTCACCCAGAGCCTTAGGTACCATCATTGTGCTGGACTCGACCCTGCATACAATGTTTCCACCACAGTGGCAATCAATGGCCTGCACATGTGTTCCCTGGGGCCATTAGATGTACCTACTTCTGCTTCTTACATATGTATTTAACTGAACTGGTTGCAGTCAAACACTGGTACTTTCAACTGTGAATAGGGAAGAACGCCTCAGGCTTTGGGTATCAACATATCATTAAAATGTACACTTTTTTTGTCAGACCACTCTCCACTCACTTTACCTTGAACAGTATTGCATTTGTTTGTTACTGTGTTAGCTGTAAAATTGGGTCTTATCTTTTATGGGGGAACCTGCTGTTAAGGTAGACTTTGGAACACCCTCCGTTGAGGTTGCTACAACCACTAGCCCTAAAGGGAGGCTAACACACCAGACAAGAAAGGGAAGTTACACCTCGCAAAGTGGACAGAGCAACAAGGCTTAACCCTCAGGTAGGGGTAGTAGGCAGAAAACACCAGTACAATTAGTTCACACACATCTGTGGAAAATACAACACATTGATATACTGAACATGTTATACTTTAAGTTACACACAGCAATCAGGCCAAATAAGTACTCAGAAGTAATACACAGTATTAATAAGATGCCAGGTATATTATAAAAACAGTAAAGCCTATCAAGGACTCTCTTAAACCCAATGTCTATATGTGGACCAACTACCAGAAATAGGCAGCCAATATAAAATAAAATAACAGGGGAGTGGGGAAACTAAGGGAATCATAAAACCTAACAAGCAGCAAGTCACCTAAGGGCCTGCACAATTATGCACAGTGTCCTAAAGACACAATCGAACTATGGTATATGTGGAACACCCTAAACCACATATCCCAAACCTAAAAAGGATAGTGTATGTGAGACCATGGGAAACAGGCAATTTTGGCAGCAGGAAAAATATGCTACAAATCTCAAAGCCCTAAACTTAGAGGGAAGGAACCAATTTTAAGCTAAAGCTAAATGCGTTCAGGAATCATTAGAACATTTTAGAAACTGTTACCGGAAAAATGTATTGCAAAGTTACAAAGGTCAGTCAAATTGCTAAAAATGCAGTCCGCTTGAAGAAATGCAGATCATGGGGACGTACTACAAATATAATACTTGGTCCAGCTTTCTTTATTGATTGGGTATTTACAATGCACCTATACAGCAAATGGTGTTTCACTGAACCCATAGGGGATATGGGAACCAAAGTCCAGGTGCAGTTAAGTACCCCAAAGCCAATTTTGCAGAGCTTCAGAGCAAGTGCAAAGTTCCATTGGAAGTAAAGCGAGAAGTCAATGGGCCATCTGTTTTAGTGGGGTTGAGTCTGTTTAACCTCACATGCGCATATTATGTGGAAACCAACCCTTGGGAAGGGTAGAGGAGATCACAAAGAAGTGTTCCAGTGGGCAATGGATAGTAGATGATCCTAACAGAAAATGGTTGAATGCGATGGAAAATGGCCCGAAAATGGTTCTAGAGTGGAGGACACAACTTGGCAGATGTGGGGAGTCAGCATGAGTCTTCATGAAGACCAGGGTGGACTTTCAGAGGCAGAACCCAAACTGGGATATGGCCCATACCATTGCACTTGGCCTAACTTGGGCATGCTTTAAAAATGGCAAAAACTGCAGAAATCGACAGGAAAACTTATTCAGCAGGTCACCAGACCTGCTACCACCAAGTTGCAGAAACAACGCAGCACAAGAAGCAGGGGCAGGACAAAGCCTAAATATCCTTGCACAAAAGGGCTGACCAAAGGTCAGCCAGCCAATCACTAAAGTTGGCTGAGGAAAAATGGTCAGATGACCACTAGGACTGCCACTTAATCACAACCATCCACACAGGAAGAGAGGGACAGTGCAAGGACCTATACTGGCCTAAACCAGTTAAATATGGAATCTGCCGCTGTGGGCTCACAAAAAGCCCACATTGTCAGAACGGACATTTTTAGCCTACCTTGTGGTTGCCCTGAACAAAAGAACCCCCGAAACATAAAAACGCAGAAAGCAGGTTTTAAAAAAATAGCAATTGGTACACCAATGGCAACCAAAAGGTAAATTGGGCTACCAATGCAGTAAAATGGCTTGCACTGCTGGGAGCCAAAACTAAAATAACAATTGCTAACAAACTACTCCCCACAAGCTATGTGCTGTGATATTCAAATAGGACAAAAATGGGGAGCACCAAGAGGCACCCCTTTGACTGGGTGCTTAAGGGACAACCCAACACAACATACTTTGAGTAAGGTATAAAGGGACATAAAGCCAGGGGGTCTTCAGGAGAAGTCTCTCTGGCCACCAAAAACAAATCAGTCAAAAAAAAACAGGAAAGAAATCGCTCATTCAGAAGTGAGCAGTAGCAGTGGTATGCAGCTAAAATAAGCCTTGGAAAACCTATATTCTGCATTTGACCAGCAGGTGGTTAGAATTAAGTGCGGCACATCATTGAAAGGTAGTATGCATGTTCACATGAAATGATTGGCAAGGCCCATTTTGAAAAGTAGTACTTTCATAGCGCTTAGATGCAGGTTCATGGGACTTATGCATTCACCATTGACAACTTCACAGTAGCGCTTAAATGAAGAATCACTAAACTTATGCAATAACTGCAACCATGTAAAAGTTTACTATTAGCCATGAGCATTGTACACCAAAACGCTTATAGTCTTAATACAGTGCATGTACATTTGAATTTAGGAAAGACCCCTTTTTAAATATATGCCTTTTTTTCAGCACAAGAAGCAATTAGAACAAAGTCAAAAAGTGTAAACATTGTTCAGAAAATTTAACACAGATAAAGCACACTTACATACAGCTACATTTTGCATTGTGTAAGGCAAATTAGAATGAATTAATGAAGACAGGCCATGATGGAAAGCAACAGCCCAGACCACACCTTGGCGCAAAGTGGTGTCTTGTGAGCTAATGTATTTTTAAAACAATGCAGCAACTTTCACTTAAAATTAGATTACGGAGATTAAGAATCCACCTAAAATGTACATATACATCCAATCTGACTTGGGGATGCTCAGACAACAAACACAATCCCATGGCATATTGGTAGACAAAATCACGCAGAAGCTGGGAACAGGGCGCTGAACATCAGCGAACCAGATAATTGAAGCAGGGTTACATTCTCACCAGACAATGGCAATGATGAGATGGGTATGAAAGCCATTAAATAGTGCCATTATTTAGAGCACCAATGTGCTAATATGTCATATTTTCAAAGAGACAATCAACCATTTGGGAATTTTATTTGATTATCTTGTAAACGGTTGTAAGGAACTAATGGTTACAAAAGTAAAGGGACAAGAGATCACAGTTCAAGGGTGTTTACTAAACAGCACATGCGGGTTGGAAAAACGCCTAATCTAAATCTAAGATAGGAGCAAGCTACAACCATCAAACAATAATAAGGCAGTCCTAGTGGCGTATTGTCAAATAAAAGGGCGTATACTAAGAAAATCATATTGCCAATCCTTGCGCTAAATACAAAAAGTGTGAGATAATGTTCATAAGAAAGAAGGAAGTGTTCACAAATAATAAGCCAGGCTGTGGTAGTCGGGCGTCTCCCTTCACCACGTTTTAAGCCAGGGACAAGGTATGATTTTGGAGCACAGCAAATGCTCGAGCTTTCCCAGCACGAGCCATCATTTCCCCCGTCAGCAATCATGGCCTTCAGTGGTTAAGTCTCTTTTTTACAAAAGGTCTCTTGCCTCTGAGGACCTGATGTGTTTAGAACCAATAAACAAAAGTTAATTTCCGTATGCACAGCGGGTGATATTCTTCCGGGCTCAGATCCTTCTCGAATGTTAGCTTCCCTCCGTCGGGTTCACTACTGCTTTCAACACAATTTCATCTGTAACATCCTTAAATCTCAGTTCACTGTGGACATCTCTCTGCCGGGTTCACTCTTGGCAACACACTGTATATCGGGACGTTAGACTTTGTCCCCTGTTCATCGGTATCCCTCTTTCGGGTTCACTTTTGCCAACTTTGTCAATCGCACATTTCCTTGATCAACTCTTACGATGCAGGATTCCTTCCCTTAACTTCACGATTTTGTGTTGGTCAAAGACTTTCAACTGTACAGAGGATTTTACTAGGCCCCTGTATGACCTCTTTGAACACTTTCTCGCCTTTCCCAAGGCCTTCTGGCTGTGGTAGTTTGAACAATCGAGTAATTGCCCAGAGTTTCCCGAGTGAGCACCCACGTGGTGCCTGACTCATCCGTTGCTGGTTTTCCCCCTTCTGGCATCACTTCTTTGTATTTTCACAGTTCAATTAGCCATTTGCTACTTTCATTCAACACAGTTTGGTTTCTCATTGGCTCTCCCCTCGACTCGCCAGCTGTGATGAACAACTTGGCTTTTCTTCTCTCAGGAGTCCAGGTTGGTACCAGAGAGACAAGCGCCTCTCCCCGGCTTGGTCATCAGCGTAGGAGGGTCACGTGTACCGGTGACATCTGCTGCAACACACGCTTGCTATTGTTCGCGGCCTTAAGATTCCTCCTGCAGAGGTTTCACAGGCCTTGGTCAGAAAGGGCAAGGTCGCTTCTCTCCTTGTCACCTGAGTTTGCGCAGTCTTTCTCACCCTCTTGAACTGCTGTGCCGAGTTAGCTCTCACGTCACGCGGTCTGCCTTGCTCGTATTGTGCTCTTGTGCTCCACCTTTTATCCCTTTGGGGAAGGGAAAGGGCTGTCAGATGTGTGCGTGTGTGTGTGATTCTAGTTAATTGCCTGACTTTACCTGACACTTGTGTTGGGACATGTCAGGTAAATGGCTCGGGTGTTAGTCAGTCGTCCTTCATGATATGCAAAAGTGTTTGCATCAGAAAAGACGGTGGAATGGGGTGAACAGAGTGTTTGAATATCCTACGTGGTAGGTTGGGAAAAGCTGTTCTAAGAACGGGGATACCGCATCCCACCCGCCTGTGTCCCACTTCCACTCCCTGAGGATCCCCCCCGCCCCCCCATCTAGGTGATCCAGCCTCACTGGTCCACCCCCAGGAACTGGATCCAATAGCGATGGCTTTTTCCTGGCCACCTGGATGACAGACCCACCCGGAGACTAGTTAGGGAGACACCTTCAGGTTTCTCACATAGTGTAGAGGCAAAAGAAGCATTTAACATTTTATTTGGATGTCCCATAAACTAAACTAGTAGTGCAGATGCACAGGAAGAGGCCTGCATTCATTTGATGATCCTGCAAACTAAACTAGTGCAGAAGCACAGACAATTAGCTGTATTTATTTGAATATCCAGTACACTAAATGAGTGCAGAATGACACAGTTTTCTTAGCAGCATGGATTCAGGTTTAACCGGTCAGTTACATTATCTCTTGTCAAGAACTGATTTTTGAAGAAGTGATATGTTCAGCATATGTTCAGCTGAACAAAGCAATTGGCAACTGTACACACTTGTAAGGGTGCAGAAGTAAGGCTCAGAGACAATGCTCGTATCATTTTGGATAAAGACTTTTATTAATAAAAAAGAGGGCTGGAAAAATGCCTTGCTATCCCAACAGCCAAGAGGGGTTTCCCAACCGCAAAGGTTAACAAATTAAAAAATTGTCAGGAAGTCAGAAACTAAAAAGTCTGTCACTGTCGTGTCCCAAAACATACTTCTGTTCCCAACACTAACAATCTAAGATAACTGTGCAAGGATGCTCTCTTCTTAAAGTAACAAGTGTTCTTTTTGGGCCTTTGACCGACAGAAATGTTCTCAGTTTCACCGGTAGTAAAAAGTGATGCAAAATGTTAAAAAATACGAGGTTCCAAATGCAAGGGTTGTGCTCCTTTCCCCTAGCCTTCTTCTTGTCTTAAGTTTCTGAACAACCTACAAGGAACTGTTTGTTATCACAGTTCTTATATCCTACCAGCTTGGTGTGCTCCACTACCAAGCGCAGGGTCACAACGTTGGGGATGTGTTCCTTTCCCCTAGTCTGCTTCTTATTCCAATGCTAGGGTTGTGCTCCTTTCTCCATGCTGTCTTATTTTAAATCACTATACATATACAACTCAAGAGGATCGGTTTCTTAGCTTAATAATTCTTCTATTCCATCAGCTTGGCAGATTCCGCTACCAAGCTTACGATTCCTTGTTTTCCAGTCCTAGGGTTCTTCACACTCTTATCTTTAACCACTCATGTGGTTGCGGGTGCCAGACGCGCAATACTTTATAAGGCTTGATGCTCCCTTGCCAAGCAAGTGTTTTCTCTTGTATTATCCCTTCTCTGGGCCCCAGACCCTCTTGGCGTTAAACTTTGGCTTCACATGTGGGCGCAGGTCCAAGACTCGCAATGGTGCAAAGTATCCACCTGGTTCACTCTTCTGCCAAGTATGCAATTCTCATTTGCTTCAAGATACCAGACCCTCATCAGGAACTCAGACCCCCTCTTGTTTTTGGGTGAGGACCCCAGACTTGCACTATTGCATTGTATCTGCTTAGTCTACTCTCCTGCCAAGTATACAACTAGCTCTTATTTGATTTAGTGTCCCAGACCCTCTTTCTACAGCCCCTTAGCTCACCCCAATGCTTCCCCGGACCTCTCACAGCTCCTGGGCAACCTGCATACCTGTTTTCTTCCTTCTTGGCATTATCGGCGGTGCCGGGCAGCTGAATACTTCGGGCATTGAGAGGGGTATGCAGCATCCCTGCAAGCTGAGGCTTCTCTCCTGTTTACACCCTATGTCTAGCGCCTGGGTATGGCTCCCGCTATTCCTCTTCGGGGGATGGCTCTCCCTCTCTTGTGTCTCTGTCAGCCACTTTCATTTGAGCCTGAACTATGTTGGAACATTCGCAGACTGATGTATTCCTTTGGAAAATGGACGCCTCGTTCGGTTGCTCACAAGTGATCCTTGTACTACTGGCCATCTTCTTCGTCCCAGTACCATTCTGAACACTACATGTCATAATGCTTCACATTATCAGTTTTTTCAATACAGTCATGTAGGTTAGTTTGGCTATAATCATACTACTTTACATTTTCTGGGTTTTCAATGTGGTCAGGTAGATTAGTTTGGCTAACTTAACAGCAATACATATCTGCTTCCAGGGAGGGGTAGGAGGACTTGAACAAGGGACTGGATGTGGCAAAACAGGATACTGTTCTATCTGTTGATGATCGTCCCCAATCCGATAGAGGGATTCCCTCCCCATGTGACCCTCCCTCGGTGCACCACCCCCAGTGGAACTATTGTATTGTGGACACCCTGCCCTAGCCCCATGGGAAAGGTCTCCCCCTAAAGAAGAAGGGAGGACATCCTCCGATGAGTCACAAAGCAGAAATGTTTTTAAAATGTACCGATGGAATTCGCCGAACAAATGCTAATGCATGATGGTTTAGAAGTAAAGAATCAATTTGAAAAGGTTGGAATCTTTGTTGCAGAGACACCATTTTGGATCCATTGTTTTCATTGTTATGGATGTGAAACTTATTAATTAATAAATTAGAAAATATACACTGTTAAGATGGATTTCTAAAATCAACCAGGGGGCAAGGGTTGAGGCGGGGGGGGGGGGGGGGGATTTTAGGAGGCCTCTAGTTATTGTGAACAGGGAGTCAGAGTTTAACCAAAAGCCAATCAAGGTTCGTGGAGGAGCAGTCAAGGCTCAGTCTTCGGAGTCAGAGTGGTCTAGGGCATCAGAATCCACAAAGAATAACACAATATTACACCTTAGGTAGTTAATGTATGAAAATGTAATTATTTATAAGGCCTTCAGAAACTAAGAAATTAAACTAGCAGGTCGCATCACACAAAACCACGTGCCACAAATATATTTATTCACCAGTAGGCTCACATACAATGTGTGAATCATTAACCAGAAAAGTAAATTGATGCAGATAAAATGAATAGAAACAATACAATCCCAATTCCCTTTACTTAAGATGTCCAGCCTGAAGATGTACGGGGGGTGGGGAGGTGGGCCTAGTGCCAACAATTCACAAGTTCCAAAACATGTTTCTCCAGGGAAGGTATTCTCACAAAGGATGCAAGGGCTGTGGTGGTGATTTAAGACTGTTCCAAACTATTTCAAAGTATAAGTATTTTTCCAAAGACAGGTAAGTTCTCCTCAAATTCCAGTCCAACAGTTAGGCTACGGGTAGGATTCTTGACCCAGCCTGGACGACCAGAGGTAAGCACAGAGGGAGTTAGGGGGACACGAGTCATTTCACCCAATGTTACCCTATGGAGGACTGGAAGAGTTATATTTATTTACCCTAAACCACCCACCCCCCTCACCTCCGACTCAGGTTTTCCCTGTCACACTGACTCGTCCAGAAATTGCTGGGGACAAAATTCTTCCTTCCTCAACTTGGGTGTGGGGTGTGCAGGGATTGCAGGTTAGAGTGCTTCTTCCGGTCGGGTCCAACTGCACGGTGCAATATGAGAATATGGACAAATGCAGACTTTTGTATTGTAGACCCCCTTCAGGACACTTCACAGGATGGAGGAAGAGGATTTCCAGCGGCGGTACAATTGGCAGGCGGCGACAGGCAAACTTCCAAGGCACAGTCACAGAAGCAGCTCCAGCTCAGTATCCTTTGATGCTAGGACATTGACATTTCAGTAAAAGGCGACTAATGCCACAAGCTGGTGGCCAACAAAGCTCAGAGGCTTAACGTGGAATGGCAACAGCTGCAGCGACGTAGCCCACAAAGGAGCTGGTCAGTCCACTGGGTCATCTAGGGACACTTCTGAAGGCTCTTTAGGCATGCAACCTCAAGTAGGTGCCAAGACTAGTTGGTACAACTAGTCCAAGGACTGAAGCACCAATGAGAGTTTTCAGAGATCAGGCAGAGGAGCCAGGCTTTACTGAGCCAATGACTGTAGAGAATGCTGGTCCACTGAAGAAGTCGTCAGGGTGTTGCTTTTCTCAGTAAACTCGGCTCCAATGCAGGTCTGAAGAATGGCTGCAGAGGTCCCCCTCTTATCCAGAATTGGCACTGGATGCAAGTCCAAGCCCACTAATGGAAGGTATCTGCCACATTCAAACAGTCAGCAGTTGACCAATCAGGGACCACTACTAATTTCACTTCCAGCTTGCAGCAGACTCTGGCACCAAGGGATGTGGACTGGGACCAGACAGTTCCAGCCCCCTCCCGTTGACTTACACACAAAGGCTCACTAGCCCTTCCCTGGCAAGTGAATGACCTTATATGGGATATCCTGACCCGAGTCATGGCCATCTTTGGGTGCAAGCCACCTTTAGTAAACGCGAAAGAGCACACATAGAAATAAAAAAAACTGTACAAACGTTACTGCTTCCACCAGCTTGTCTTAGGCACATATGCAAAGTAACCAAAAACACAAAATAACGAATGTTAAGAGGATAGAAAGCATCCTCCCTTGCACTGAACTGTAGAGTGCTGTGTGCAATTTACAAAATACAGGAATTCCGAAAGAGAAGAACAAGTTACTTACCCCTGCTAACGTTCTTTCGACTGGATGTTCCTCCCACGTATTCCTCATCTTTGACACTTGTCCAGCTTCAGTTGCTTTGGAAATATTTTTTTGGCAGAAGGCGCTGTGCGTCGATGGCGTTGAGTCGATGTCCCTCGAAGGCCTCCGTCTATATAGCACACGCAGCGCTCGTTGGCCTCAGTTCTGTTTTCCCCCCTTTAGCAGCAGAGATCCCCACAAAACACGGGAGTGAACGTACTCAGACTTGATGGAACGGAAGCTGTAATAGCACGTGAAATTTTACTGAGGGAGTAGGGTGGGAGGGCGATGAGGAATACCTGGGAGGAACATCCAGTTGAAAGAACGTTACCAGGGGTAAGTAACTTGTTCTTTGAATGGATTGTGTCCTCCCACGTGTTCCCCATCTTTGATAGACCCCCAAAGCAGTATTAGCTTTGGAGGAGGGAGTAGAAATATAATTTATACATTTTCAGGGACAGTGTGTAGGACTGCCTTGCCAAAAGTACCATCCTGACCAAGGGAAGAATAAAGGCAGTATTGTTTAATGAACATGTGGATGGAAGACCACGTTGACGCTTCACAAATGTTGGAATGCCCCTTTGAAGGGCTATAGATGAACAAGTTACTTTCTTACCTGGTAACGTTCTTTCGATGGGATGGTCCGACGACGTATTCCATATCTATGACATGTAATCACCACAGCTGTGCTGCTTCGGAAACTTTTTTCGGCGTCTGCGTCCTGCGCCGATGCGCCATCGTCGAGGACCTCCTCCGACATCATCCGATGTGATAAGTAGGACGCACGACGCCCGTAGCCTCAGTTGTAGTTTTTTCCCCCAGAACGTGTGACATTAGTCAACTGCCAGTCAGACAAAGCCTTGCGGAACGCAAGCTGCAATCGCAAAAGAAATTCTGCAGCGGGGAAGGCAGGGCGAGAGCGATATGGACTACGTCGTCGGACCATCCCATCGAAAGAACGTTACCAGGTAAGAAAGTAACTTGTTCTTCGAGGGGATTGGGAACTCCGACGTATTCCATATCTATGATAGACTCCCAAAGCAGTACCAGAGCAAGGAGGAGGGAAAGAATTTAGAATCAAAATTTAGAATAGCCAATCAAATAGCAGAGCAAAGGACCGCCTTGCCAAAGGCCAGATCCTGTCCTCGGATGGAATCGAGGGAATAGTGACGTACAAATGTATGTACCGAAGCCCAGGTGGCTGCATCACAGATGTTGCGAATAGGAACACCCCTCTGCAGGGCAGTAGATGCAGCCATACCCCTGGTAGAATGGGCCCGCAAGCCAGCCGGTGGGTCCTTACCCGCCAAGCGGTAACACTCCGAGATGGCCAAAATAATCCAGCGAGACAAAGTCTGTTTCGTCACAGCTTGCCCCAAACGCTTTCCAGCGTAACCAATAAAGAGTTGATCGTCCACTCTGACCCGGGACATGCGTGAAACATAAAAGCTTAAAGCTCTCCTAGGATCAAGCTTATGGAGCCTCTCCTCTTCCTTACCAGGATGCAGAGGAGGATAGAATGCCGGAAGAACAACCTTCTGGGCCACTACTACTACAATTCCGTCACTACCTTCGGAAGAAAAGAAGAACGAACTCCAAGGACAACCCTGTCCTTGTGAAATACAGTGAAGGGTGGCTTAACTGAAAGTGCCTGTAACTGCGAGCGGAAGTAACCGCAACTAAAAACACAGTTTTCAGAGTTAACAGCCTCAAAGGGCAAGAATGTAAAGACTCAAAGAAACTTAAGAACAAGGTTTAAATCCCAACCGGGCACCAGGAAAGGTGACAGAGGAAACACATTAGTGAGCCCTTTCAGAAACTGTGAAATTAAAGGGATTTTAAAGTAAGAACACTCTTCAGACGAGCGCTTAAAGATGGACAGCGCCAGGTAACCTTTAATGGTACCCACTTGCAAGCCCCTGTGGCCAAAGAAAGTAAAAAGGACAGAACCATGGGGATGTCACATGCAAAAGGATCCACATTCTGAACTCTGCACCAGTCGCAGAACTTACGCCAACGGTACAGAGACTTTGTTGCTGGCCTTCGGGCCGAAAGCAACACCTCCATCACGTCTTCAGGGAGGTCCCAATCCTTATACCTCAACCTTTCAGAAGCCAAGCGTGAAGGTTGAGGGATCTGACCTCTGGATGGAGAACCTGACCCCCCTCCCGTGAGAGCAGATCGTCTCGGTAGGGAAGACGACGTGGAGGGCAGATGGACAAGTCGAGAAGGTCCGGGTACCACGTCCTCCGAGCCCACGCCGGAGCAATGAGGATCATCCGGGAACCGAACTTCCGTAACCTCTGCAGCACTTGCGGGATGACGGGGACTGGAGGAAACGCGTACAGCAGCGGGAATGACCACTCCACCACAAACGCGTCTCCTAAGGCTCCTTTTGGAGGAAATTCCTGCGAGCAAAACCTTTCGCACTTCCGGTTGACACTTGAGGCGAAGAGATCCACTTGAGGGGTCCCCCAAAGGGCGAAGATCTCCAGGAGAATCGCCTGAGCCAACTCCCACTCGTGAGAGATCGCGCTCTGCCTGCTCAGAGCGTCCGCCGTCACGTTTTCGTCTCCGGCCAGATGAACTGCCGAGATCGAAACTTCCTGCTGGATGGCCCAGAACTCGAGCTGCATCGCCTCCCTGCAAAGAGGAAGTGACCCTGCCCCCCCTTTTTGTTGAGGTAGTGCATGGCCACTGTGTTGTCCGTCACGATCAGGACACTCTTTCCTCGCACAGTCGGCAGAAAAGCCTTCAGGGCTAGCCTGACGGCCCTCAGCTCCAACAGATTGATATGGAGTCTGGACTCCGACGGAGACCAACGACTGCTGACTGTCAGCCCGTTGGCATGAGCTCCCCATCCCGTGAGGGATGCATCCGTCACGATCATCACCTCCAGCCAGGGAAGCCAAAATGGAGCCCCCTTCATCAAGTTGCCTTCGACGGCACACCACAGAAGGTCCCGGGCGACCGAGGGCGGCACCTGAACCGGGTCCGACATCCTGCCGGAGGACTGCGACCATTGCGTCTTGAGTGCCCACTGCAAAGATCTCATCCGCAGGCGAGCATCTGGCACCAGAAGAATGCAGGATGCCATGAGGCAGAGCAACCTCAAGAACTCGAACCCTGGGAGCGTCTGGGCATGCTGAAACTTGTGCACCATCTGCTGAATGTGAAGAGCCCTCACCTGGGGAGGAAAACACTGCCCCAGGGAAGTGTCGAGCACTGTTCCGATGTGCTGGAGCCGCTGTGTTGGCGTCAAATGGGACTTCTTTAAATTGAGGGAGAAGCCCAGCCTGTGAAGGGAGTGGCAGGTGACGGACAGATGATCCAGGACTTGCTCGGGAGAGCTCCCCCTGATCAACTAATCGTCCAGGTAGGGGTAGACGTGAATCCCCCCTTGCCTGAGATGCGCTGCCACCACCACCATGAGCTTGGTGAAAACCCTCGGGGCGGAGGTCAATCCGAACGGCAGGACCCGAAACTGAAAGTGCAAGTCGCCATCCGCGAACCTCAGGTACTTCTTATGCTTGGGATGGATCGGCACATGGAAGTAAGCATCCTTGAGGTCGAGTGACACCAACCAGTCCTGAAGCTGAAGGGCCTGGAGGACTTGAGAGAGAGTAACCATCTTGAACTTGTCCTTCCTGAGGAGTTTGTTCAAACCGCGCAAGTCCATGATGGGTCTCATTCCCCCGTCTTTCTTCAAAATCAAAAAATAAGGGGAATACCATCCCTTGTTCCTCTCTGCTACAGGCACCAGTTCTATGGCGCCTTTCACCAGCAGGGCTTGAATTTCCTGCGCAAGGAGCGGATCCGGACTCTGCAAAGAGAGGTTCCCCGGTGGATTGTCGCGAGGCCTGTGCTGAAAGGGAAGACAGTAGCCGTGGGTTATGATCTCCAGAACCCACACATCTGAAGTAATGGCTTGCCAATCTACAAGATGCTGCGCCAGCCTTCCCCCAACCGGCGAACCATGGGACATGGCCTCATGACTGAGTGGGAGCGGCTGCGGCGTTACCTGAGGGCAAAGAGGCAACTGCCCGAGCGGCCTTGGCACCACGGGGTACCCTATCGTCCACCTCTGGTACCCCTGCGTTGGCCTCTTTGACTGCCAGCTCCTCTCTCTTTACTGAAGGACGAGTAATAGCGAAAGGAACCACCCCTCCACTGCTGTCCCCTAGGACGAAAAGGCAGAGGTTGGCGAACTGCAGCGCCCAACGACTTTGCTGCAGCTTTTGAGGTCTGCAACCTCTCAAGGCTCTCATCAGCCTTGCTGCCAAAAAGGTGTTCACCGTCAGAGGGCATGTTGAGGAGCCGGGACTGCACATCAGGAGCAAACCTGCGTATCACGGTGCTCGCTGCCATGGACCTACTGACGCATTCAGCTAAGTCCAAACCCGACTGAACGGACTCACACATGGCATCCTTACCATCCTGGACCATAGCAAGGAAACCATCCCGTTCGTCCCCTTCGGGAATATGTTCAACCGCTAACGCAACACAGTTCCACAGAGTGTGTGTGAAACGAGACAAGGCACAAATGGAGTTGGCCGCCTGAAGCGCCATACCACCAGAAGAAAACACTTTCTTCGCCCAGCCATCAAAACGTTTGTCGTCCCTATCAGGAGGGATGGTAGGGTACGACGCCTGCTTTGCCGGGGCCGCCTGCTCCACCAAACTCTCCGGAGAGGGGTGCCTGGTCAAGTAGCAGGGGTCGCTACTGGCTGGACTGTATTTTCGCGACAAGGATCTGCCCACCGCCGGGAGACTCTCCGGAGCAGTCCAAGCCGCCGCCACCCTTCTCTGTAAAGCCATATGGAACGGCAGTACCGGGTCAGTTGGGGGACCAACATCAAGGATGTCTGTTAGATCATCCTGCACAAACTCCCTTGGGGGAGCAGACCATCCCAAGTACTCAGAAACCCTAGCCATAAGGCGGCGGTACGAGGAATCGGCATGAAAGCCAGGCTCAGGCCTACCAAACTCCACCTCCGGAGAGGTGTCCAGTCCACTGGCATCATGCAGTGACTGCCTCAAATCGTCAAACTGACTATGGCCCGAGACAATTTCATCTGGAATCTGACTAGGAACCAGGCCATCAGAATCCTCATCCGCCTCTGAAATATATTCCAGGTGGCGAAAAGAAGGCACCCGAGAGTGCTTGCTCTTAACCAGAGCTTTCCTAGGGGGTTCCCCCGTGCCACGGGGTACCTCCGACAGGAAAGGCATCGATGGCGTCGAGCGAATCGGCGCCGGCGTCGAGAGAACAGGCATCGGCGTTGAGGAAATCGGCGTCGACGTCAGATGCAGCGCCGCCAGCATCGACGCAGCCCTCGAAGCCGGAGCCCCGAGTGTGTCCTTCGACGACCTGAGCGTCGACGGCTTCAACGACTTCCTCGGAGCCGGAGCCTCGAGAAAGCCTGCCGACGCCCTCAACGCCTCAGACGTCGATGTCTTCCTCGAAGACCTCACAGGCGCACACGGTCTCGAGCGCGTCGAGGACCGAGACCTGGAACGGGTACGTCGAGAACGAGTCTCCTTGTCCGAACGGGACCTCTCCCGTGACTCGTGCCGACCACTCTTGCGAGTGGTGTCTCTCGACCGACCCCACTCGGGGGCGCGGACGGCTTAGTACCCTGCGACTCGAGAATCGCCAGCCTTTTCTTCCCGAAGGAAGCCCATTCCTCCGGCGTCGCACGGCTGGTGGGGTAAGCGACGTGCCGGGCAGAGTCCTCCGAAGAGGACCTGGAAGACGACCGGTGTCGGCGCTTCCGAGAATGCCTCGAAGAGGCTGAGGAGCGGCGAGAGCGACTCCTAGAAGGAGACCCACAAGACTTCCGACGATGACGCGGAGAGTCACCCCTCGAATCATCCGTCGAAAGCCCTGCAGACTTCGACTTCCGGGGCTTGGACACCCGACCTACCGACAACAACTTCTTACGTTCGCGTAAGGCTTTGGACGTGAGCGACTGACAGTCGATACAGTCATCCGTGTCGTGGGCCTCCCCGAGGCACCAGAGGCAGGCGTTGTGCGAGTCCGTCACCGACATCTTGGACCCACACTCCCCGCACTTCTTGAAGCCCTGACGCGGGGTCGAAGATGAAGTCGAAGACATCTTCACACGAAGGATTTTCACAAAAACGAACAGGTTCGAAGAACCGAGAAGAACAGAACTCCAAAGAGTCGAGGCGTTAACCGAGATTCATGAAGCAACACGTTCGCGGAAAAAACGGAACTGAGGCTACGGGCGTTGTGCGTCCTACTTATCACATCGGATGACGTCGGAGGAGGTCCTCGACGACGGCGCATCGACGTCATCGACGCAGGAAAAAGTTTCCGAAGCAGCACAGCTGTGGTGATTACATGTCATAGATATGGAATACGTCGGAGGACCCAATCTCCTCGAAGTAGCCATGCTCCTGGTGGAATGAGCTCTTAAACCTTGAGGATGGTCTTTTCCGGCCAGCCTATAACATTCTGATATTGCCAGAATTATCCACCAGATAAGGTCTGTTTGGTAACAGCCTGATCTAGTTTGTGTCCTGTATATCCGATGAACAGTTGATCATCAATTCGAAACTTAAACGTAGCGCTCTTCTAGGGTCTAACCTATGTAGTCTTGGCTACTCCTTAACAAGGTGAGGTGGGGGATAGAGAGCATGTAGACAAATGTTCTGACCTCAATGAACATTTTAAATGATTTTGGGCAAAAAAGAAGGTTTGACCTTCAAAACATCCCTATCTTTGTGGAAGATGGTAAAGGATGGCTTGGATAAAAGTGCCTGCAACTCGCTCACTCTATGGGCTGAGTTAGAGCTACCAATAGGATGGTTTTAAAGGTTAATAACCTTAAAGGACATGTGTGCAGTGGTTCAAAGGGTGCACACATTAGGAATTTTAAAACCAGATTAAGGTCCCAAACCGGAACCTGGAAAGGAAATGGACGGAACACATAAGTGAGCCCTTTCAGAAATAGAGTCACCTGTGGAATTTTGAAACTGGAACATTCCTCTGACGAGCGCTTAAAAATGGACATCGCCGCCAAGTAGCCTTTAATGGTACTAATCTGGAGCCACAGATTAGCCAAGGATAGAAGAAAGGATAAAACATCCAGTGTTTTACATAGAAAAGGATCTACATTCTTTTCCTTGCACCAGTTGCAGAATTTATTCCAACGGCACGGTACAAAGACTTTGTTGCTGGCCTTCTGGCCGAAAGCAACACGAAAGCAACACCTCCATTACGTCCTCCAGGATGTCCCAATCCTTATATCTCAGCCTTTCAGAAACCAAGCGTGAAACGTTAAGAGTCTTTACCTCTGGATGGAGAACCCGACCCTCTTCTCGCGAGAGACGGTCCTCTCTTTGTGGAAGACGTAGGAAAGGATAGATGGACATGTCCAGAAGGTCCAGTAGCCACGTCCTCCTGGCCCAATTTGAGGCAATTAGGCCATGTATTTCCGGAACCTTCTCAACCTCCCGATTACATGAGGAATGACAGGGACTGGAGGAAACGCGTACAGGAGTGGAAACTCCCAGTCCACTACAAATGAGTATCCTAGAGCTTCTCTTGGTAAAAATTCCCTGGAGCAATATCATTCGCACTTCCAGTTGATTTCAGTTGTGAACAAATCTACCCGAGGGGTTCCCCAAAGGGTGAGGATCCCTTGAAGGACTTCCTGAGCTAGTTCCCACTCGTGGGATACAGTGGTCTGCCTGCTCAGAGCGTCACCGTCGTGTTTTCCTCTCCAGCGAGGTGAACTGCCGATAGGGAGAATCCTTCTTGAATTACTCAGTACCAGAGCTGCATTGCCACTCTGCACAGCGGTAGTGACCATACTTACACCTCCTTTTTTGTTGAGGTAGTGCATGGCCACTGTACTGTCCATCATTATCATGACATTCATTCCCCGTACAGAGGGCAGAAAAGCTTCAACGCCAGTCTGATTGCTCTCAGTTACAAAAGATTGATGTGTAGTTTGGACTCCGATGGGAGACCAACATCTGATGATAGTCAGATCGTTGGCATGGACTCCCCACACCCTGTGAGCGATCCCGTCACTACTGTAATCTCTGGCCATGGTTGCCAAAAAGGTTCTCCCTTCAGAATATTTTCCTTGCAGGCCCAGCACAGAAGATCCTGTGAGTTTCTGGTTGGAATCGGAAGACGGTCCGGCATCTTTCCTTAGAGTTGGGACCACTGTGATCTTAGAGCCCATTGACAGGATCTCATTCTGATGTGGGCTTCTGGCACCAGAAAAATGCAGGATCCCATGAGGACGAGCAACCTCAAAAAAATCAAAGGCCGGAATACTCTGGGCACTCTGAAATTTGGTAACCATCTGAAGAATGTCTTGAGCACTCACCTCGCGTGGCTAGCTCTTTCCCAAGGATGTATCTAGTACTGCTCCAATGTTCTGGAGCCTTTGAGAAAGTGTCAAATGGGACTTCTTGTAATTGAGAGAGAAGCCCAGTCTATGAAGAGAGTGTCAGGTGACATTGAGATGATGCAGGACTTGTTTGGGAGAACGCGCCCTGATCAGCCAATCGTCCAGGTAAGGGTAGACTTGAATCCCCCCTCTCATGAGACTCGCTGCCACCACTGTCATCAGTTTGGTGAAAACCCTCGGGCGGAGGTCTGCCTGAATGGCAGAACTCGAAATTGATAATGAGAAGCGCCAACTGTGAACCTCCGGTATATTCTGTGCTTGTGATGAATTGGCACATGCCTTGTTCCCCTCCGCTACAGACACTGTTCTATAGCATTTTTCTCTAGCAGGGTTAAAACTTCCTGCAGAAGGAGCAGATCCGGAATCCTCAAAGAGTGGTTCCCCCCAGTGGATTGTTCAGAGGTCTCCTTAAGAATGGAAGGCAGTAATTGTGGGCTATTGTTTCCAGAGCCCAAGCATCTGAAGTAATGTCTCGCCATTCTTCTGGATGCTGAGACAGTTTGCCCCCCACTAGTGAACTGTGACTCAAGACCTCAGAGTGATTTTGAGGCAGCTGATGCAGTGGCCAATGTTAAGGAGGCTGCTGCTTGAGCTGGCTTTGCACCTCTAACATGTCCACCATGAGGACATCTTCTCTGGCATCTTGAACCGGCCATTCCTCTCGCCCTTCCAACTGAGTAGTAGCGAAAAGATCTAACCCTACAAGGTTGCCCACTAGGACGAAAAGGCTGAGGTTGCCTAATAGCGGCACCTAAAGATTTTGATGCCGCCTTTGAGGTCTGCAACTTCTCAAGGCCCTTGTCAGCCTTGTTGCCAAAAAGATGATACCCGTCAAAAGGCATGTTGAGCAGTCTAGATTGCACATCAGGTGCCAAACCTGACTTTCTCAACCACGCAATTCTGTGCATAATGGTGCTTGTAGCCATGGCTCTGCTGATGCTATCTGCAGAATCCTAACCTGATTGAAGAGACTCACACATGTCCTCTTTGCCATCCATAATAATAGCTAAGGAGCCATCCCTTTCATTCCCTTTGGTAATGTGCTCTGCCATCATGGAAATACAATCACATAGAGTGTACGAAAACTTAGCGTGCTCCCTGCAGAAAATACCTTCATCGCCCATCCATCAACGCATTTGTCGTCCCTATCAGGAGGGATGGTAGGGCACACTGCTTGTTTGGAAGTAGCAGTAGCTGCCTGCACCACCAGACTCTCCGGAAGTAGGGTGTTTCGACAGGTAGTCGTGTTACTACTGAGGCAGCATTATTTTTATTTTTTTTAAACTTTTATTTAGGTTGGCGATTTACAGGCACTGCATGGGGGTAAAACATCACATCAACAGTATTTACGTACATCTATAGTAACGACATTTCTTCTATCACCAGCTCAGGCAAACAGTTTGCAAAGAGTCTTATGAACAAGAGACATACCCATTATCACTCCCTCAATTCATCACGGGCCAAATATGTACGAAAGGCGCCCCAAATATCTTGTGGTCTAGATGAGGTCGGAAGAGTATGGGCATACAGTTCCCTTTTCTCTTCGCACATGTCAGCACTTTAAGCCATTCCTTCTCGGTGCGGGGCACTTTATTATCCCAATGAAGGAGTATTGTCCTCTTGGCCAACATGCAACCTATGTTCACAAAGGCCCTGTCGCTTCTACTCAACGACACAGAGCACATACCAAATAGAGATGCCAGTTGGTGCCTCTCCAACTGGGTGCTCGTTATGTCCGACAGTACATCCATTATTTTAGCCAGGTAGGTGTCCAGAACATATGTAAGTGGTTGGCTGCGGCACTGCCACACCTGGGGCAGCAGAGTTTGGTGGGAGGGGACATTTTGGCAAGTCTGGCGGTTGTATAGTATAGGCGGTGTAATATCTTAAATAGCATGAATTTGAACCGCAAGTTGGAGACTTTCTTGGTGTGGGCGCACATGCAAACCCATTAGGCAACGAGTTCCGTTGCAAGTTCCTCGGACCAGCGAGAGCGTGCTTTCGAGGGGGTTGGGGGAAAGAGTACCATCTTTTCTAAGAGCATTTCATAGCGTGTGGATAGAATGTGCCTGCTATCCCCGAAGTTGGCTATGTAGGCCAGTATCGGAGTTTCAGGTGGTTCCCTAGGGTATTCAGGCCATCCAGATGCTATCGCAGAGTGGAACCGGAAAAATTGGAACAGATCCCCTCCCGCATCCCCATGGCCCAGTTTCGAGGTTTCTGGCATGATAAACTCACCATTCGGGAATAGGTCTGCGAGTGCCCTGTACCCCAGCGCCTCCCAACGGATTTGGGTCGCTCTATCCCGTAGCGGCAGCAGCCCGGGGAAGTTCCAGATCAGAAGCCATTCGTAGAATGGGTGGGTCATCTCTATATGAGATGAAGACCTGTTGCCAGGCTCTCAGTGTGGAGGCCATTGGATCCAACGGGGAGTCGTCCCTGTACTTCCGATCCAGTAGTAGGGTCTTAAGGTCAGTGCAACCCACAGCAAGAGTTTCAAGTTTTAGATGAGGGGGGGGGGGGACGCTCCACTAGGTACCAGTAGGTAGCAAATTGCACTTGGGCGGCTGTCCGGTATAGCTCAGTGTGCGGTGCAGAGAATCCCCAATTCTCGTATGGCACTGATAAGTCGACCCATTTCTTCCGGACCGCACCAGAGTGCCACAGGAACAGGGCAAATAATGAGTGCAGCTTGGTGAAGTAAGCCTTGCCCGGCCATACGGGACATTGGCGAACACAGAGCAATTTAGGCAGCAATGCTATTTTTATTAATGAGAGTTTGGCCGGGCGGAGAGAGGGAATGTTTGCCACTTGCGCATTTTGCTCTCAACTATTGTGGCGACAGTGTCGTAGTTGCTCTTCAGCAGTAAGGGCAGAGATGTGGATATCATCACTCCCAGGTATTTAATGTGTTCAGCTGCCCAGCCTAGGGGTAAAAGGCTGCAGTATTCAGGGGTGGAGTTGGTAAGCGGGAAAATCTCTGACTTGGAGAGGTTAATCATGAACCTCAGGAACTGGCCAATGTGGACAATGTCCTGAAGTATGGGGTCTACGTTAGTGTGTGGGTCACAAACATACAGTAGCACGTCATCTGCATATAGTGACACGATCTCAAGGCGGCCAACCAGGCCAAGCCCGTGCCGCTCTCCAATAAAGTCTGCCAGGAGTGCAGCAGAGTGTTTGTGGTGTTTGGAGGAGCTGCAGCTACAGTGTTTTTGCCATTGCAACTGTTGGAGGAGGAGACTACTGCTTAAAAACTCACCACTAACGCGAAGAGTAGCAGAGTGTTTGTGGTGTTTGTGGGGTGAGCATAAATATTTGACAAGGTAAGCCAAATGGACACCTTGAACAATGCCCCAGTAGTGCCCCCCCTTCCACACTCCCGATCCCCCTACTTACATCGCTTCACCTACCTGCTTCAATATCTTTTCCACAACATGATTCATCACAAACCTTGGCAAGGAAAACAATACAAAGAACTGTATCTATCCCGACACTGACCATGCAACCACAGACTCGGTTGCAACATCGACGTTGAAATTCAACAGATGATCAACTCAGCCATTGCCTGGTGCCCCAATTCCAGGATCTTATTCCAACAGACACAGTAGTCACAAAAACACACCCACCTGAAGTAAATGACCCAGCGAGATTAATGGCTCTCTGCAAACACAAGGAAAAAATAAAATCACCCCCAACACTGACCTGTGTGAGCCTTGATGCGGCCAGAGTTGAGTCATTAGAGCTGACAGAGTGGTCTGCCGGGCCGGTGCTGGACTGTGCGGCTTCGCCGGCGGTCTTGGTCCCCTGCGCCGCCGTTTTCAAGGCGGAAGCAGTGGTGTCCTGCCTGCCCTGCCTGTTGCAGAGGAGATTGCCAGTTGCGCGGCGGGGTTGGGGGTAGAGTTGGGGGGGCTCGTTGGGGAATCGAGTGGGCGCCCCTTGGAGTTGTCGGGGGGTGGAGATGGGGCCGAGGTGCTTCCGGAGTCTGCCTCCTCTGCTCCCCATTTGGCTCCCGCTTCGCCGGTGAGCGGAGAGCCTGCAGTGGGAGGAGCGAGTCTTGCGACCCGCCCCCTGACCGCTTCGTAGATGGCGACGGTGTTGGCCTCTGCTGAGGGAGTGGATGCCACTCGGGGATCCCAGAGAGACTCCTGCTCTGAGGTCAGTGAGCGGGAGACAGTGTGTGCGAAGGAGGAAAGCGCAACTAAGCACGTCAGGCTCACTTGCTCCCGTTGCTGTTTGGAGCGTGAAAATATATCGGCAACCGAATGCGATTGTTCACAGATTGTGAACAATGAAATCCAGACCGATGAAGACTGTGGAATACTCTTAATAAATGCCAATAAAACGAATACATTAATGAGTCAACAAAAAAGCACTTCTAATTAACAGCATTCACACTGCTTTATTGAATGACGCAAACAAAAATTGTGAACAATTTACAAGTGACCTGGACAAATCTATGACTGCGCAGACTTTTAGTTCTGCAGACGGACGTAGTAACTCATTGGCAGTCGCTGGCCAATTACTGAAAGACTTAAAACTCTTGAACGAGAAAGTACAAAAGGGAGGCTCAATTGATACACCTAATCCTATAATGACGGCTAACAATGATCAGCATAACAATCTTAGTGACTTTAATACCTCATATGACATTACCATCACGAACCAATTATCTAAAGAACAAACTAGTTCAACATGTGGTGCAATAAAACGCCGTCGACTGGACATGAGCGCTCAACGAGAGATAATGTCCTTGCAGAAAAGAGTACAGATAAGCAATTTTATAAATCGTGAAAGTGAAGCATACACGGAAACAGCTGCAAGAACCATCAAGAGCACTAGAATAAATGAACAGAATACTTCTTCCTCTTCGGAGGATAACTCTTCTGATTCATCAATTGCTGAAAGAGCATTTCCCAAAGTAACAAGACTAAGCAATGTAAAATCGTTTCATGTTCCCCCAGTAATACAGAGACGATGCTCAACAAGCTCCCTAGCAGAGAAGATCAGTTCAGAAATTATACCAAAAATATCATCGGCCATCACAATAGCTACGGCTCCGTTTGTAAAAATGTACGAACAATTCAATGATAATTATCGTGATCAAAACACACTAATAGCGCTAATCAATTTGAAAATTGTTAACATCGAATGTGAAATGCGAGAAATGAAGATACAGAATCACAACGAATGATCTACTAAAAGAACAATTGCGATGCTCAGCAGAGGACAAGAAATTGTTAGCCGAGGTGGCAAGAGAAGCCCTTTCGATTCTTTTTTTTTTTTTTTTTTATAACTCTGTTTATTGAGTTTAAACAACACAACTTAAAGGAACAAACATGGATGAGACATGAATCATCGGTATGCATAGGATGAAGACAGCATGGCAATAATAACAACTATCATGAGCCCCCCGGGTCATGGGCCGCGGGACGTCAATAGGTCGAGGCCGGCAAACAGTGTCAACAGTACTACCAGTGTACCCCCACCCGCTGGTCTCAGTGGAGATCTAGCCATTTTCCCCATATTTTTTCAAATTTACGGGGGCAGCCCCGTGCGTTATAAATCCGGCGCTCTGTGGCTGCGCACCTGTCCAGTTCGTTGCTCCAGCGGTTTAGACTCAGTGGGTCGGCGGATCCCCAATTGGCTGCGATAAGTCTTTTGCTTGCCCCCAACGCAATTGCCAGAAACAGTTTCTCATATTTAGATAGATCTACTTCCCCCCCAATGCCCAAGAGTATCATCTTGGGATCTCTAGGGATTGGTGTCGCCAGAGCGGCTGAGATTGTGTTAATACAGTCCACCCAGAAGACCTGTATCACCCGGCAGTCCCATATCATATGGTAGAAGGTGGCGAGTTCGTTTTTGCATCGAATGCAAGTCCCGTCTTCTATTCCACCCCATCTGGCCATTACGGCACGTGAGTGGTATGAGCGATGGAGGATCCTCAACTGTATTAGTCTGAGTTTGGATTCTATGCCAATTTCCCTGGGGAACATTAGTGCCTCCACCCAATCCTCAGGTTCCAGGGGTCCTACGTCCCTTTCCCACTTTGCTTTGAGCTCGTCAAGCTGTGCCGCCCCGAATGAGTTAAGGGCCTGATAGAGGGTGGAGGTGACCTTAGAGGAGATGCGCTGCGGGAGAACATTGGTCTCAATGGGAGAGCAGGGGGGTATGATCGACATGTTGGGGAATTGGGCGCGGATGGCGTGGGTCAGTTGCGCATGCCGAAACCGGTCCATGGGTGCAAGGTCGAATTGCTCTCGCATAGTTTCAAATCCCAGGATGCGCCCCCCTTGTATCACATGTGCTAGTGTGTGTATTCCCTTCGCTTGCCAGTGATCAAAGGAGCCCATTTTCACTATTTCCGGGAGGAGCGCGTTGTGCCATATGGGTTGTGTCAATGTTGGCTGTCCTTTCCAGCCGATTAGCTTGTGCGCGTCCCGCCAGGCGCGCCGGATGTGGTGGGTCATTTTGGGCAGCGCTGGGAGTTGATCGTGGGTGGCATAGAGGATTTGCAGCGGTGTTAATGGGGCCATGGTCTCCAGTTCAATGCGGGTGTGCGGTAGTGTGTGGTCTGCATGCATCCAATCATTCACTACCCCTACCTGTGTGGCCAGGTAATAAGTGCGTATGCAGGGTAACCCGATGCCTCCCTCCCATACTGATCTCTGGAGCGTATCAAGGGCGATCCTGGGTTGTTTCCCACCCCATAGCAGTGTGCGCAGGTTCTTGTCAATGAGAGCGAAGGTTTCTCGAGGGATGGGGAATGGGGCATTCTGGAGGACATATAACAGTCTGGGGAGGGTCATCATTTTGAATAGTGCGGCACGGCCCATTAGCGAGAGAGGGAGTGATTGCCAGTGGGGGGTGTCTCTATTAAACCGCTCAATTACTGGTTGAAGGTTAAGTTGGAGGTACCTTTCGAGTGTCGGATCAAGCCGTATACCGAGGTATTTAAGTTCCCCAATAGAGACGTGGTACGGACAGGTCCCCGGGATCGCTGGTTCACCACCCTGAATCGGGAAGAAGATGGTTTTGGCATCATTGACCTTTAGACCCGCAAAGCACTGATATTCTCTAAGGATGAGGGAGACAGCCGGGCATGAGATGCTCGGGTTGCTGAGGTATATGAGCAGGTCATCCGCATAGAGCGAGAGGCGATCTTCTCCCCCTCCCGGCCAAGCAAAACCGGTCCAGTTGGTGCCAGCTCTAAGTTCAATTGCTAGCGGTTCGATGGCCAGGAGGAAGAGGAGTGGAGATAGCGGGCATCCCTGTCTCGTACCCCGGCCCAAGGGGAACGATTTGGAGGATCTGCCGTTGACCCTCACCGTGGCCTCCGGGGATGCATATAGAAGTTTAACCCAAGATATAAATGTCTGCCCCAGGTTCATCCTAGCCATAATCTCCCACAGGGCATCCCATCCCACAGAGTCAAACGCTTTCTCAAAGTCCACCGCCAGGAGGGCGAGTGGGGCTGGTATTTCCTTTGCCCTGGACAGTGCCAACTGGACTCTGCGTAAGTTCATTCGGGTTGATTTATTGGGCATGAAGCCGCATTGGTCTGGATGGACAACGGTCTCAATAACCTGCAGTAGTCTGTAAGCAAGTGTTCTGGCGAGGACTTTTGCTTCGCCGTTGATCAGGGATATTGGGCGGTAGGAGGCGCATTCGTCCGGAGGCTTCCCAGGCTTGTGTATAACTACTATGCATGCCTTCCTGAGGTCCGGGGGGAGTGCTCCTAGTTCCCTGCTGCGTAGGAACATGCGGTGCATGTGGGTTGTTATCATGCCACCAAGGTATCTCCATGTCTCTGTCGGGAACCCATTGGGGCCCGGGGTTTTCCCGGGTTGGAGCTGCGCCAGCGCCTCTTGCACCTCGGTATCAGTGATGTCCGCGTTCAGGAGATCCGACTGGTGCTGGGGGAGCATCGGGATCTCGATTCGGTCGAGGTATCGTGAGGGTTCAATTGACGGGTTTTCGGTGGGTGGGGAATAGAGATGTTTGTAGTAGGCGGCGAATGCCTCCACTATGTCAGAGTCCTCTGTCAACAGTGTTCCATCTTGAGATCTGATGGCTCTTATGTGTCCCCTGCTTTGTTCGCGTCTCTCCAACCAGGCTAGAGTCTTGTTAGCTTTGTCGCCCCGTTCATATATTTGGCTCCGGACTAATTGGTGCGCAGTCCGTGCGTTATCTAGTGATAGATTACTGAGGGCGTCTTGTGCCGTGAGCATCGCTTCCTTTGCTTCTTGGGTGCTTTGAATTAGGATTTGTCGTTCACACTCCAAGACGCGTGCTTCTGCTTTTCTGATCTCCCGGACTTGGCGTTGTTGGTAGGCGGAGACCGCTGAGATAGCCTCCCCCCGAAGGACTGTCTTGTACGCCTCCCAGATCGAGATCGGGCAGTCCACGGAGCCCTCGTTGAGTTCAAAGTATTCCACAGTCTTTTTTTCCAGCTCCTCAGCAATTTCCGGGAGACGCAGATGATATGTGTTTAGGCGCCAATTACGATCTGGGCGGCGGCAGGAGTTTTTGATGGTTAGAAGGAGCGGAGAGTGGTCTGAAATTCCCCTTGCGAGCAATTCAGCGTCGAGAAGCCTGTGGTCTATGTTGCGGGGGACGAAAGCATAATCAATCCTGGAGAACGATTTATGGACACCCGAATAGAAGGAAAATCCTGTCTCGTCTCCATGGAGTGAGCGCCATGTGTCTGTTAGTCCCATAGCCTCGGCGAATGCAGCGAGCGGTGTGGAGGTGGGGTGTGTCCCAGATCTCCTATGGGTTCTATCGGCTGTGATGTCCATAACTTCATTAAAGTCCCCTCCAATCACCCACGTATCGGCTTCTTCTGCCAGGAGCAAACACTGTAATTCGGAGAGCAGTTCTTTCGTCAGCGTGGGGGGGGGCGTAAATTGCTGCCAGGCCCCATTTCTCACCCCAGATGTCCGCTAGCAACACCACATAGCGGCCCCGGGGGTCTATCCTGGCCTTCCTGACCTGGAGAGGGACACGCTTGTGGATGAGTATCACTGTGCCCCTGGCACCTTTCGTGAATCCGGCATGGTAAGTGTGCGAGTAGTTAGATCTTTTGAAGAAGTTGGTGTTTGTGCCTATCAAGTGCGTTTCGTTTAAGAGGGCAATATCCGGCGAATGTCGGTTCAGGTACTGGAGTACCAGCCTGCGCTTTATGCTGGAGCCGAGGCCGTTGACGTTCCAGGACAGTATGGTTACCTTGTTGGGGTGCATCTTATCTGCGTGAGACCTTCTGGTGGGACGTCTGGCAGGATGAGTGGCATTTGCACTTTTTTTGGGGGCGTGTGTCGGTATCTTCTTTGGGGAGACCTCCAGGGGCCTTTCCGTACTGAAATGCCTGATGACCGGCAGACCATCGCGTCCACGGTCCCGACCAAGGAGAGTGCATGTTTACCCTGCCTACATTCGTCTGCTTCCAGCCTTTTTGTCTCGTGAATACGTTTCCTTAGGTCCCCAAAACTCCCCCCACCCTGTACTTCCCCCCCAACTGGGAGCACCTGTCGCCCAAACATTAAACTTTAAACTTATAACTTGGTGAACTTCAACTTCCTCGGGAAGATCCGAACTCGGGTGGTAACCACTGCAGGATCACCCGGACTGCGCTTGGGACTGCGGTGCCTAGACGGTGGCGGCCGCAATAATGTAGTTGCCGTGGTATCCCGTGGCGAGTTCAGTTCTATGGTGCCCAGGCCTCATCCGTTCCCTGTGGTATTTTTGGGGGAGCACTGTGGCGATTCGGTTTCCGAGACAGTCTGAGTGTGGGGTGGCGAGTTCTGCCCGGGTCCGGGTTTGCGGACAGGCGGTCCAGAGGGCGGGCGTCGGGCCGCAGGCCCGTTGAGGATTTGCGTTTCAAGCCAGTCCCATGCTTCTTTGGGGTTGTGAAATAGGTGGGTTGTGCCCTCATGGTGGACCTTGAGCATCGCTGGGAAGAAGAGAGCGAACTTGATTGATAAGGAGTGGAGTTTCTTCTTGACAGAATCAAACGATTGGCGGGCCTTTTGGACCTCTTTAGTATAGTCCGGGTAGAACCCCACTTTGTAGCCATTGTATGTGATCGGACCAGAGGCCCGTGCCATCTGCAGGATAGCGTCTCGGTCCCGATAGTTGAGGAGGCGTGCAATTATTGTTCTGGGCGGGGCTCCTGGGGCAGGTTGCCCGGTGGGTACCCTGTGTGCTCTTTCGATAGAGAAGAATTTTGACAGTTTCCTGGGGGCGAAGATGTGGGTCAGCCAGTCTTCGAGGAAAAGTTCGACACTAGGGCCTTCCTCTTTTTCCGGGATCCCAAGGATCCTGAGGTTATTGCGACGTGCCCTGCCCTCACTGTCTTCGGCTCGGTATTCAAGTTGGTTGACTTTTTGGGCAATTATGGCAAGTTGTTGCTCCAACTGGCGGACGTTGTCTTCTGTGTCCGACACTCTTTGTTCCGCTTCTCCGACCCTGGACGATAAGTTACGGAGATCTTGGCGTAGGAGAGATACTTCCGTGGAGACCCCGCCTATTTTGAGTTCCAGCGACGTTCTCGAGTCCCCAATTGCCTTCATTACATCATTCAGGGAGAGTTGGGGGTCCTGAGTTTCTTCCCTGTTGCCTGGTTCCACCAGGCTATGTGTCTCCTGTCGGGAGGGGGCCTCCACAGTGTAGAGGTCCATTTTACTCTGCAGGGTCTGCCGCTTGGCCTTGTCTTTACCCATGTCCAGGGCAGTAGTTTGTGTGTGAATTTAGGCCCGGGTGGATCGCGTGGGTGTCTCTCAGGGATTGTCGTGGAGGCCAAGTTGGGGTGGGCTTGTCGGGCGTCTATCTATTGCCCCTCTGTCTTTGGTCCTGAGCCCTGATGATATTATGTAGGTTGCCGAGAGCCGGCCCCCTGTTCTGGCGTGCTCGATGGAGGGTCTGGAGTTTACTGGGGGGGGGGGGGTTGTCTGTAGTTCACCGTGCGTGATCCCTCCAGGAGTTATTCCCCTTATGTGGGGTGTACGACCGGTGGTTTATGCCAATGGGGCGGTATGGGCCTTTGCGCCCTCCGCAGTCACGCCCCGAGGATGGTCAGTCCGCTAGGCTTTTGGGGGGTAGATGCCTATTGGGGGGGGGGTGCCCTCAGTCCCCGCTGCTCCTCGCTGCTGTTGTTCTGGAGTGTGCCGTCTCCCTCATGCGGGTCCCTGTCCCGCAATTCGCCGGATTCGGGGGGGGAGAGGTTGCCCGTATCCTGGTGTTGCTGCTGGGGGGAGCGCGGCCGTGCGTTGCCTGCGCCGTCACTCCAGGTGCCTCCGCCTCGCTGATGGGGGGGGGGGAATTTGTGTGTCCCAGTCCAGGAAGTGTTTTTACCCCTCCGGCAACGGGGAGCGCGCTCAGCCCCCCTATGCCAGCTCCTCCGCGGGCGTGTCTGCCGCGCCGCCGGGGGACACTGGAGAGGTGCGGGACACTGTCCAGTTGTGCACGGGGTTGGCGGGGGGGGGGCTGCGCGTACCTTGTGGTGTCCCCAGGCTTCACTCCTTCCCCGCTGCTTCCAGCCTCAGTTGTCTCGGGGGTGGGGGGAGCCTGTTCTGATGCCTCCGAGGGGCTGCTCCGTGCTGCCAGCTGCCAGCTCCCAGCCGTCAAGGGATCAGGTTGCGATGGCCGCAGGTGCGGGGCGCCAGCCGTTGTCGTGCGATCTGGTGCCGCTTCTGGTCGCCACCTCAGGACTCCGACGGCAGTCCGCAGGCGTGCCCTCGCCGATCGTGATCCGGTGGTGGTTCGCTCCCCGGAGGGCCAAGGCCGCGGCCGCTCGAGGGGGGAGGGGCGGAGCAGCCGCTCACGTCCGTGCGGCAATGGAGGCAGGAATGACGCCGACGGACTCCAGGGCGTTTCTCCTGTTCCCGGGTCCGATTCTACCCCGGATTGCAGGGTTCGCCGCCTGGGTAGGTGCGCTGCCCCTGCGTTGCCCGAGGTCGGGCGTTTTCAAGCGATTACAGGCTTTTATTTGGAGGATATGTTGTCGCGGCCGCCGGGAGCTGATGCCTTTAGCTCCTCATGCGCGGCTCGCGCATGCGCAGTCCCTTTCGATTCTTAAAAAGTCTCAGCTGGAGAACATTGCAATAGCAATAGGATCTCGGTCCACCGATAAACACTCCATCAGTGAGCGAGTCGAACGAAAATGCTCTTGTACTTGTGGGACTGAAAGAGAGACTATACGACAAACCAATTTGATCACTGAGAGGAACTTGTTTCCAATGTTTAAGATAGGTGAATCAACATGCTCCGATAAACTGCAAGTGAATGGATTTAGAAGGAGCAGCTTCGATAATCTGGAGACTTCAACACTAACTGCCCTCACAGAGTCGATAGCTACTAAAAACGACGCTGAGATTAACATACAAGGGCTATCTGGAACAACAACAAATAACCAAACTGATCTTGCGACAATGGATACACTTGTTGCCACTTCTAATTATGAGATCGAGATTTGCAAGGAAGGCTCTTCCACCGTTACTAAGATCACCGCGAATCCAGAAGCCACGATTTGCGATGCGGAGCCTGATAAAACACGACTATCTTAGCCTATATTTACAAAAAAAAAAAATCAAGAAGTACAGATTCATCAACAAGACCTGACACAAAAACATGGGAAGTGCAAAAACAAAACAAAAACATACCATGTTCAAAAAGAAAAAATGGAAATGGATCTCGAAAATTTCAAAGGAATCTGAAATCGCTAAATCTAGCTGTGTACACAGCTGGAATAACAAGCGGCTTACCCTCCGTGGACACCTATCAACGAACAATCACTCTCAAAACTGACAGGATCCAAGAGGTTAGCAAAACTCAAGAAAATGAGGAGGAAGGATCTGATGAATTGCTGGACCTATCAACTTACGAAATAAGTGATGAGGAATATGTTGAGCACGACGAACTGCCGGACAACGACAAAGAACATCAAGTTCCGTTAAAGATAGACAACTGTCAGTGCAAACACCAGCTAGACCGACAAAAAAACAATTACTAAGACTGGTGGAAATTGAGGCTTCTCTGAAGCCCCCAGAAGAGTCTCTACTGCCAATTTCTTTGTTAAAATCATCAATGAAGCTTAAATTCCTTACCTTAGAAGAAAAGAGGAAAGCTATAGAAACAAAAGTTCTGATGTCGCAACTCCCTTTTCTTAAAGAACCAACGAAAACCGAAAAAAAAGAGTTGACCTCCAACCTGAAAAAATTGTGAAAACAATGCTGCAAAATCAATCCAACAATTCTAGGAACCATCAGAAAGAAACGGATACGAGTCAGAACAAAGAGCTCCAACCTGCAACACACTACAAAAAACTCCAAGAGAAAAAACATGTAAAAAATCACCAAACTATAGTATTTTGTTGGAGCGAACATATGACTCTGATGACGGATTAATCTTAAACAGAGCTAATGTCTTAAGTCTATTCCACCACATAAAACAATTGAAAAATATCTCGTCCGAAGACATGAAAACAGTGGAGTTTCTAAATGAATCACAAATGGACAGAGTCCTATTGCACATTCATGACGGAGTAATTAAAGATCTGATACTAGAAGGAGAAGACTCCCTCATTGAAGTAGGCTTTAAAGTCATTGAATGGACCGTGGAAAACGTGGACAAAATGGTTCCACACAAGTCTGACGGACGCGTCCTTTACAACAGAGACGGCACAGAAAGAGAAAAAAGAAAAAAACGAGCGAACACCACCAAATGTCGTCGGGAGCCCGTTAGCAACAAAGTTAACTAAAGACATTGAGCCACCGGCGGAACCAGCTCCTGTCCCAAGACGACCTATAAAAATCACAATTCCGTGTGGTAAGGAAGAGAGTAATACCACAAAAGAAACTTCACAGAGACCGACAACTCAGAAAGAAGTATAGTGGACCTGGATAGCCAGTGCATTAAATGCAACCAGAAACAGCTAATGCTTAAGGACGGCTGATGATGAGCTGACAAATATCGGCTCATGGAACACAAGAGGCCATATTCATCTTTTTCAGGATCAACAATGTCTTAACGGATTTAGATATTCTATGTCTGCAAGAGACTTGGTTATCTATAACACCAATCACCTCTGATTATGAAATAGCCACGAATCCAGCAATAAAACCTAAAACAGGCAGACCTATGTCGGGGCTGCTAACTTTAGTCAAAAAGCAATCTGGACTCTGAATAATAAAATCAACTAACAAATCATCCTACATGCAAGTGACAGTGATTGACAGTTTCGTCGGACAAACTGGATCCTCCAAACCACTATTAATAGTAAACATCTATTGGCAGCATAAAGCCACTGGGACGTGGGAGTTCTCTAATGATTTATGCAAAATCATAGATGAAATGATGACACAGCATGACGACCCACAAATAATCATATGTGGTGATAGGAACATTGACTTCCTGAACATGTATAAAAACAGAAACAACAATAAAGAACTAAGAGACCAAAAAGAAACAAAGTCGAGCCGCTGGCTGATCACTGGATACAAGAAATGAGAATGAGACAAATGAGAATGTTAAACGGGAACACACCTGGTGACATGCCCGCTCAGGCTACATGGGAACGGGAGAATCAGCAATCAATCTTAGACTATGTCTTTGCCTCGAACAGTATGGCTGACAAAATGTTGTCACTGAAAAAAATCAACATGTCTCATAGCGATAATAACTTGGTGACCTTAGTGATGAGTAACATCGTTCAAAAAAATAGTAACGACTGGTACAATCACGACATAGAAGTTGAACCTGGACGCTCCAGTTTAAGATTAAATACTGGAAAAATAGTTAACATCAAAGATGTAATTAAAGAAAGTCGCGATATGAATTACATCCCCCTTCTGGATCAGTACAAAGAAGTGAGAACATCTAATAAAAATTGTCAATTCAGGCCAACTCATAGTTATGATCATGAAGTTGTATCCAAGAAGCGACAGCTACGGAGAAATATCCGAGCTCTCAAAACTAAGAAGATTACCACTCTCAAAGAGGAAAACAAAAAACTAAAAAGAAATTATAAAAACTGGATACAATCGCATAAGGCAATTATGGCACAAAACGATGCAGAACACATGCAAGCTAGCATGAGGAACAAAACCTCAAAGGAATTTTGGGCAATCATAAACAATACTGAAGCTCGACAATTCGCCTTGACAAGCGTAATGGTAAACAAAGAACAGTGGATTGAACATTACACCAAGCTCTTTAAACGGCAGAACATCTGTGATCAAGTAAAATTTGACGAAGACAGCCCATGGAACATAATAACCAGAGATGACATCATTCTGAACATCAAAAGACTAAACTCCTCAAGGGCTCCTGGACGCGACGGCCTGACTAATTTCACACTAAAACAAAATCCTGAGGAGTGGGCCGACATCTGTGAAGCCTTATTTGAGATCATAAGAGAAAAAATAATTCCTGCATCCTGGAAGCGCGCAGTCATAGTTCCAATTTTCAAAAAAGGAATTTGTAGTGATCCCAGGAACTATAGGCCGATCGCCTTACTGGATGTAATTGGAAAAATGTTTGCAACACAGCTTCAAATCCAATTGTCAGCATGGATCAAGATATCTGGCAACTACGATATTACACAAACCGGCTTTGTAAGGGGTGTCGGCTGTAATCTAAATCTAATAATAATTAACATACTGAAAATGGAGGCAATAAAAAAAAAATAAAAACAAATATCTAGCCTTCGTGGATCTAGCACACGCTTTTGACGCAGTAAACCTGGATCTGCTACGGAAAAAGCTAAAAAGAAAAACTGTCCAGAGGGCCTTATTCGTGCCATCAGAGAACTATACCTGGAAACAAACATAAAAATCAGGCTAGATTGTGGCGGCACCCTGTCAAAACCAATAACCACAGAGCGTGGTGTCAAACAGGGATGGCCTTTAGGAGCAAACCTGTTCAACTTCTTTATACACGATATGGGACAAGCCATGAGTAAAATCAGATCGTTCCCACCCAGACTGAACGGGACCCCAATAAATTGGATTCTATACGCAGACGATATTGTTCTCTTAGATCTAACCCAAATTGGCCTACAGTGAAAATTGCAAGCGCTAAGCAAATACACAAGCGAAAACGGTCTTGAAATTAACATCGCAAAGACCGAAATACTAGGACTAAAGAACTTATGCGGCCGAAAAAAAACCGAGAAGTTCCAATGGAAAATTGGTAACGATAAACTCAAGACCGTGGACCAAGCTAGATATCTTAGTATCATGATAAGTTCATACAGAAACGACAATTCTATGATAAAAGAAATCAACTCTAAATGTAAAAACATCACCAACCAGGGAATAAGGATTAACAACAAATATGGAAAATTCAGTATTAAACCAGCACTGAAATTCTATAAAACCAAGGTTGTCCCGTCCATAATTCATGGAGCTGAGACCTTGTTCGGATGTTCGTACAAAGTATGGGACTCGTGCGAATACAAATTCTGGAAAATAATTTTAAACCTACCTAATGGAACACTGCTGGCTTGCATTAGGTTTAAGCTGGGTTTAACATCCATAACTACAAAAATTCTGTGGAATTCACTATCACTATACAGGAAAGTGTATGGAATAGATAATGTTCCGCAATTCCAGATTCTGAATAAAATTTTTGAGAAAAATGATCAATCGATACAAGGAACTTAGGAGACCAGCTGCAACAACTTGCTAGAAACTCTTTAAACTTCTAACCACACGCTATGGTGGAATCCCGATAAGGTGAAAAGAAAACTCTGGCAATGGGATTGGATACACACATTACAGCAAAGAAAAATGCACAAATGTATGATGTTGGTACCACCTGAAGTTCAATCTTATAACACCTTATCTAAGTATCTGATCAAATTTCCAGACAGAACCCAAAAGGGATTTATTCTTGAGAATCAAACTGAACCAACTTGAAACAAAAGAAATACTAAAACAAAGGAAAATGAGCGGCGTGAATGACAAAGTGCAGATTATGTCAAAACACTGATGAAAACTTAAAACATCTAGTGCTTTATTGCTCTGCCCTGCAAGACATGAGACTAAATTTGTTTAGAGCTAAAATTGAAAAAAAAACGACTTGGGATGTGGAACAATGGTGGGCGACCATATTTGAAGGTTCAAACAACAAAATAACCTTCCCCCTCATCAATTTCCTGAAAATGATATTGGGAATACTTCAGAGGGAGTTGGTACTATCTGAGCATGCCGTCACCATTGATTACACCAGTTTAGCCGGAACTTGAGACTCAGATGGCTCTGTGACAACGAACTCAAAAATTAACACAGGACTGCCATATGAACTCGATTTAGCATACATCAATGAGCGTAAGGAGATCATGATGCTCTGTAAAAGCAGGGGAAAAAATCCATAAAGTGATTCTCTGTGTTTTTAGTTTTATGTCTAGTTATTGAACAGGATTTTTCTTTTTTGTTTTTTTAAAAGTTTGTAACAAACTGAATAAAAATAATTTAAAAAATAAATAAAGTCTGCCATGGGTTCAATAGCCAGGGCAAATAAGATGGGGGAGAAAGGGCAGCCCTTGCTTAACTGGAATTGTTCTGATAATTGGGAGTAAACCAACACCCTAGCTGATTGAGTATAAAGCAGTCGGATACATTGCATCATGTTCGGGCCTACACCCATTTTCTCAAGGACCACCAAGGGGGCAGCATTTTTTAGTCAAGTTCTTGTCAACCGCCGGATTGGACTCTGGAGTCTCCCAGTTGCTAGCCACCCTTTTCTGCAATGCCATATGAAAAGGCAAAAAAGGATCAGATTGAGGACCCTTGTCCAGAATGTCAGTGAGGTCATCCTGCTCCTAAGTCAGTGGAGGTCTACTCCAACCCATGTATTTGACCACTTTTGACATAAGCTGCCTGTAGGATGCATCCGCATGCTGCCCAGCCTCTGGCTTTCCAAACTCAAATTCGGGCGAGGTATCAACCCTGCTTGCGGGGTTTGCAAGTTGCCATAAAGGTCGTTCATTCTGGACTCTTCAGAGATAAAACTCTCTGGTACATTAGGAGTACCTTACTGCAAGCTAACTGGGGCTTCAACATCCTCAGACCGCTCCTATTCTTCAAAAGAAGTAAGCGATTTAAAGAAATTCTTTTTAGGAAGTGGAGCATATATTATGTCTGATTTCTGAACAATGAGCTTCGATGTCGAAGTCGATTTCTTTATCGGCGTCAATTTAGGAGGGGCGCTCGGCATAGACGGCACAGCTGGCAAATGAGGCGCGGCTGGTGTGGAAGGCTTCAGCATCGATGTAGACGTCAACGCTGATGGCCTGGCGGGCGAAGGCACTGCAGGTGTCTATGGCTTTGGCGACCTCGACTTTTACTTCTCTCGTATGATACGTCGAGATAACAGATTGAGGCCTCGAAGGCTCACGATGCGGATGAGGTCTTTTTCACGGGCACGAGGGCACGTGGGTTTTCGGACAAAACCCATCCTTTTTGGCTTCTTTTGAAGGCTCGGTAGGAGCATGGCTTTGTTTCCCAAAAGTCTTTAACATTTGAGCCCTGAAGGCTTCCCACTCGGCTGGAGTGCACTTTTTAGTAGGGGCAAGCAATCCGATCGGTGGAAACGTCCAACAACGAAGTCGATAAAGGTGACATAGGGTGCCTTCTCTTCGACTTCTTCGTGGACAAAGAAGAATGGTGAGAGCCACTCCTCGACCTGGATCGCTTGGCCTTCTTCCCACGAGGAGAGTCTCCTCTCGACTCGTCGGTCGAAGGTTTAGCGGATCAGGTAGGAGATTTTTTTTTTAGGGTTTTTCCTACCATCAGCTTCCCCTTCCCTTCCCTCAAGGCTTTTCCAGTCATGGATTGGTATTTTGAACAGTCAGAGGTGTTGTGGTCTGCTCTGAGGCAATACAAACAGATATGGTGTGGGTCACTGTGTGAAATTTTTGACCCGAAATCCTGACACTTCTTGAAACCGGACTTCGGAGTCGATGAAGAAGACATACTCGAGAGATGATTGTAACAAATACGTCACAATATGAGGCGTGCCGAACAGCACCTTCAGCCAAAAGAAAATTCAGAAGCAGCTGAAACCGGACAACTGTCAAAGATGAGGAATACGTGGGAGACCACAATCCATTTGAAACAAGGTTTCTCAGTGCTGACAGTTATAGGGACTAGGCAGTTTCCTCATAACAAGCAAAAGGGAAGTACCTTCAAAAAGTCAAGACAGGTACAAAAATAAGCTAAAAGATGGTTATTGAAATCAGTGGAGGGAAAGATGCAAAGGAGAAAATCTTTCCTAACATACACGCACTTGATATCCTGACAAATCGCTCAGGAAAGACCAGTGTCTGTGGTAAAATGGATATTCTTTATGGTCAATAGACTTGCGAGTTTAACACATTCATAAACATGCTCTTTTAGAAAAACCCTGCAAATTCACAGAAGGGAGAGCCGAGAAGCATGGCATAAGAGAAAGGAAGGAAGTGCAAAATTACAATTACATCACTAATACACGCAAAAATAACTTCTATTTTTTGACAGCTGGATTAGCAAAATGTTACATTCAATACCTTACTGGACCTTTCTCTGGGCAAAACTCTGAGGAGTCCGGTAGGGTGAATTAAAGTATGAAAAAGCCCTATGGTAACAAGGAAATGTATGGGAATGTTAGATGGAGACCTTTTGCAAAAAATACCTAAACCGGGATACAAGTGTTGATCAGGGAAGATTCTGGAAGTCCAGGGTCTGTAATTGAAGGCTTTTGTTGCAAAGAGCACTTAATCGTTCACAATGCTGCTTTCCGTAACTTCATAGGAATCGGATGGTGAGGGAATGTAAGGCAAGGGAGGGTAAGGAAAAGCCTGGACAGATTTATGTTGTGGCAGCGGACAAAGGCCGAGTTGTTCTCACAGCAGGGACAAGTTCAGGCTGATAAGAATTCGGGTGGAGTTTACAAAGCCTGCACGTGCAATGGGGAGGCTGCCGTTCCATGGCCAATATAACAAAGTAGGAAAGCGCCAGCAAGAGTCATTAACTTGTGAAAACACCTGAAAAAAATACAAGCCATCACCCGACACGTGTGTGCAAAAGCTACAACGAATCACATGCAGCTCTCAAGACTCTTGTAAACGCCAGGTCTGAGCTGCTGCCCTCCATGGATGGACTGTTTCAGTAAATCAAAAGTATGAGCGTGTGGGAGAAAACTAATATTGCAGTAATGCGCATACATTTGAAATCTCAGCCACACTTGGTACAAAGGCTGTAAAGGTGGCGAAGGAGTCTCTAGGCTACGTGTTACAAAGGGCATGGTAAAGTGTCCCGAAGGGAAAGATGACCTTTAATTCTTCCTGGAATCAGAATCCTTCAAATACAGCTTCAGGAAATCGAAGGACTCCCCCCTTAAGGAGTTTTCAAATTATGCATTAACAGCTCTAGTCTTGGAATGGCCTTCACGGAAACAGGTATTGTAATACACAGATTCCTCTATGCAAATCAAAGTAGCAGACCTCGGACCATCATTGGGGCACCAGTGTAGGAATCTGAACAGCTTAGGCAACCCGGGTGCTCTGACTGGATTAACTCGTCATTAATGACAGAAGTACTATAATTCAAGGAAAGAATCAGAATTTCCAACTACTAGAAATGTAGTTTGCTGCAAAAGAGCTGCACAAGTTACTCTTGGAGACGAAGTTTCATTAACAAGTCACTGGGATGGCTTGCAAGAGGGGTAAAAAAAGAACTTGCCAGCAAACTGGTTTCTTTCATTTCACCAAGTTTATGGTGAGGGAGGAATCGAAGCAAGCACTGCTTGCAATAATATTCACTAGGAACTCAATACCCACCGTGAATATTTATCACATGAGTTGCACAACTTCCACGAGTGGCTGATTTGGATCTAGACACTGCCAAGCAGACAGCATGAAGACCCAATCCCGAGAAGTACCAAAGGAAAGACTGGCCTGCAAATATTTCTTACACAGCAGTTGGAAAGAAACAAGCAAAGTCGAAATATGAAATACTCAAGAAAAAGAGCGTGCAAAGCTTCTCACTTTGCAAACATCCAGTCCGACCAGCAAACAGAAAAAGAAGGGGCAGAGCCTTGTGGGACATTAGGCCAGTTTATGGTTAAAGTGTGGTTTTGCCCAGCAAGAAATGCATAGCGCCCATGTCAACATGGAGCCAACTATCACTGTAAACAACAAACCTGAAACCCTAGTTGTAATTCAGCTTTCCGTGTGGCTTCATTAATTGTTTTTTCAGCTCACGAAATATAAACGATCAGCAGAATAAATTAAATAACAGCACCCATAGGAGGAAAGGGCTTGTTGGAACGCCAAAATGCACTGCACCACTTACAATTTTAAGAGTTATTTTTAGGGCTTAAAGTGTGATTCAATCAATAAGTGGAGAGCAGGTTTTTCTAGTACTAAAAGGGAGTGAAAATAACAGGAGGTAAACTATTAATCTTCTGGAGATAGCGAGTTATTGGGTGGACAGCAGGTTAGCTGGCAGAAGTGTCCTAATTCGATAAATGTATTGACTTTGTAATGGTTTTTTCTTATTTATATAGTATTGACCATGTCACTAGGCAACAGTGTTTCAGAAACCTGACAAGATTTCAGAAGCTGCTATATTTTCCCTGATTAAATATACCACTAACTCACTCTAGTCTCCATGGGGCTCTACTTCCCTTCCGTAACAGGTCTACTTTTTTGTAGAGGCCTACCTATATGCACAGATGGATGAAATCTCCATAATGCTACTTTTCTTTGCACTACTGGCATCCCCCGACCCATGCCTTTTGATTTGACCTTTCTCCTAACCTAATCTGTACATTCCCAAGTCCACAAACACCCCACAGTTGTACCTTTCTGTGCCCCACCTGCGGCCCAAGGTGCATGCCCCGCAGTCCTACCCTGCAGCCGGTTGATGAGCCACATGAGTTGCTTCTTGGAGATGTTGGTCCAGCTGAGGTCAAGTGTGGCTGGCTGCCGTCTGATTATGCCGCTCAGCATGGGTGGCGTGATGGACTTCCGCCGGCTCAGGTCAATCTGGGTCCAGAGGCGTTTGTCACAGCACCTACAACGCAAGACAAAACAGTGTTTAAATAGAGGCTTATTTTATGGACAAAAACAGAGTTGCATCATCTGCAACCATCTATGAAAATGATAGTACTCAAATTGTTGCATTAACACCTACAGCAAGTAAACACCCACATTCCATGAACCAAAATGTGGCAGAAATCAGTACCCTATCATTTTTAATGCGATAAAGGCAGTGAATAGTAGATACAAATTCAAATAGAGTGTTTTGTGTCTAAACTTCCTTCCTTACCCAGGTTCTCAGATTCTTTGGACATGTTTAGAAACGCCTGGGCACAGCAAACCTGGAGTCTAAACGGACAATGCAATTTTATATTGTGTGAACCTTGTTGGCCGATTCAAACACAGGTTAATCGGACGAAAAGCACCCTTTTTCATATGCGGGTTGTATTTGATCAGAATGCAAAGGTGGATTACCCAAGAGGACAGTGACAGTTCCTAGTTTTCACCAAAATAGCAAAGCCCTCTAGGACTTAACTAACCCGCACACCGGTTTTATCCAAAGGCATAGGCTTAGTCATGTTTATAGGATTTATTCCAATCGTATACAATTTGTCTGTAAACGCACTCAATTCAAATATACTGTATTTAATTTCTGTGATGGTTCAACACTCCGGACACTTCCACCAGTGCACTACTCATTTCTTAAAGCCAGGCAACACAGACAGCCCACTATGCAAACCTTTTCCTAATAGAGCCAACTGCTATTCCTGTGCTTCAGACAGCAATTTCTGAACTAGACAGCCTTCCAGAAGCCTTGGAGCTCCAACTGCTGCCGCCACCCAATTTATTTGTTTATTGTACGTTTGTTAGGCGCTTATACAGTAAGTAAATGCTGTTTCAAAGCACCCTCAGGGTAACAGGGAAGGAACATGGGATTGAAAACAATAATAGAGTGGAGGGAATAGGGACACACCTAATATGCCTTGTGAGTATTCAGAACGTGCAAGTGCAGCTGGGAAGAGGGGAATGAGGGTGGGTGCTAGGGTGTCCGTGTTAGTGGGTCAGTAGCTGATGAAGTAGATGGTATGTTAAGTGCTATACAGCCTGGAGCTTCTAGGGCGGAGGGTGCCGAGCCAAGTGCTGAAAGGTGGACAGAAGCTGGGGTGATTGGGGGGTGGAAGGCCAGGGCCCCAGGGATACATAAGGGCCCTGGTCAAATTATAGAAAACCTATCAAAGGCTGTGATAGTCTTAAGGGGAACATCCAAGTATACATTGCATAGGAACTAGGGTTGTGGTTGGCTGCCCACTATCAGATGGCCAACTTATGCCTACCTCTAAAAACAGGTCATCTTCAACACTATTAGTACACAGTTTATCATTGGTCTTCAAACTATAAGGCCCTTCATTATACAGCCCTCTATAATTGGTTGGCATGCTCGTGCTATGTCTGGAACATTCGGTTCACTTAGCAGCACATAAGCTCAGACCCAGGTGCTAGGAGGTGGACTGGACTTTACCTCCCCACCCAATTAGCGCAACATCTCTCATCATCCATGCCTTCTGCCACGAAGATTGTCTTTGAACTTGGCCTTGCAAGTATTCTCGTCTCTGGGAATATATGGGAGTGCGAGCACTCACTATTGTTGTTCTAGGACTTCACGCTCAACTCTATTTCCATCCTTGGCTCACGAGACAACAATTTGATCCGTTTTGCAGCATTTAAAAGGTCTTAAATGAATAAAACCTGCCATGCTTGGTGTTCTTTCTTTGCACCTTAACAAGGAAAGATTCAGCTTTTCCTTGCCTTCAAGAATAGATAACCGACCTTGCTGCTTCAACTTTGATACCACGCCAGACAACTTCGCCACTCGTTTCCACAGCTTATTCTTGTTGCAACACATTTCTCACCTTTTCTCTCCATGGGTCCTTGCTTACTAAATTCATGACCCCGATGTTCAGTTTCTATACAATGGCAGCTTTGCCTGCAATCTATTCAATACATATAGCCAGCTTCTAAGATGACTTCATCTACTTGCGTTACAGCATCTGTACAGTTATTGAAGGGCTTGTATTTTCTGCAGTGCTTCGCACACGTGCAATCTTCTTTTTGCATACGAAAGTTTACTTGATTCTTAACTTCATCAGTTTCTGTAAGATCCATGCATTCTCTTCTGACAGTATTCTCAGGGCGTCACGCTCACCTTTCGTGACATCACCAGCTCCTCTTTTTGCTCCTTTTCATTTTCCTTCAGAGAGTTCCTCCCACAGATTATCGTCACTCCAGGGATACATTCGATAGGGCTATCTTTTTTCAAATACTCGCCGTGGTATGGTCATAACGGCTGGTGTTAAGCATGGCACAATCTCAGGCTTCCAACATATAGGAGGTAGGGGGGCGGGTTTTCCTGCAGAGGCATGTAACTGCTCCTCTACACTAGTTTTACTTAGACTGATAGTTTGTTCTCGCCAATATATACTTTAAATTCATTCAACATAGCTTTCATGCCTGATTAAGTCTGGTCGAATAAGACAACATTGTCTGCATATAACATTGCTACAAGCCGAGTTCCCCCCTGGGCAATTTGTTTTAGTTTCCAATCGAGCGGGCATATAAACTATATAGAAGTTAAAAAGCAGGGGAGCCAACACACATCCCTGCTCGACTCCCCTGTGAATGGAGAGCCTCCCAGATAATGTACCATCACAACCCAAGCACACATTGCCCCCTGTATTAGTATGAAAGGATTTAATTAGTAATAGCCATGCCGGGCACCCCCAATTTCTAATTTTCCTCCATAGGATGTATGTTATTTATAGGACGGATCCCTGCCTATGTCCTACTCGCAATATTAAAGCATCTAATAATCTTATCAGTCGTGGAGGATCCAGCATGAAAGTCGGTCATAAAAGGGTACAGAATGTCACTTTTATCGCCCCATGCTTGAAGCTCCCTTAACACTAAAGACACAAAGATCTTGGCTGAGACGTCCAGCATAGACGGCAGTCTAAAATTCTCCAGAAGTGTACAATCACTTTTATTAAGCACTGGTATCAGGATAGACTTCTGCCAAGAGGCAGAAACGTCCCAAGCAGACCACCTTTAATAAAAGCGTTGAGAGGCCCAACCCTCTGGATCCTGCTTTAGAATAGCACTACAAAGACCATTTGGGCCTGGAGCGCTTGAGCTTTTCAATTTGCCTATAACTACACAAGGGTCCTGCAGATCTAAATTAAGTGGCCAGGGTCCTTTTCCTTCACTTACAGGGGCATCAGAATAAACAGAGGAATATATTTTAGTTTTAATATACTGTTTCCACAATTCCTCAGAAATGGGATTTAGCGTGGGGATACTCTTAGAGCCCTCTTGCTAACATAACTTGCCACAATGTACGAGGGTTCTTGGTCCTCAAAGGCCCCAGCATATACTGCCAATTTGCGCTAGTACTGGCGGCTTTACACCTTTCTAACCAGTTATGATAACTATTCTTGAGAAGCTTAATCTCATTAAGTGCCAAGTTCGCTCAGCGTACACTTATTTTTATACACCTAAGGTCTCTCTGCATGTTCTGTTTGGCATCACAGATTTCTACATGAAAGGAGAGTGATGAAAATGTATCAGAGGTGCATTGCGGAGTACCCTTAACGATCCCTACTCTGTGTATCATAGAGTGAAGCCAGATTTCAATCTGTGTGGCGGATTAACTGCCGAAACCATCCAGATCACCAAGGACCCCATCCTGGAGAGCCACATACATTATATTGGCATAAGACCAACAGAGATAATTACCAGCCTGGTTAACCTCAGCTTCCCCTATCTGATGACCTTTTGGTGGCTCATTGTTTAGACTTAAGCTTACCAGAGCATGATCACTAAAAAGATTGGAAATCTACTCCAGGTCATTGACACATTCTAGTAAAAAGTTGTTAGCAAAATAGTAATCGAGGGTTGCCCGCTTAGATCCCAAATTCCAAGTTTCCTTAACCAGACAGTCACTCTTGGTCTACCCATTTACCATTGCTAATTCCAGCTCTTTCAGGAACTTCAGCCAACGCAACCCCGATAGATAATTTTTTAGAATCACCACATTACTATCTTTGAGATAATGATATGACACAGAAGAAGTGGTTTCACCACAATGCGCATTGATATCACCACCGATAAATAAAACATCACATTCAAATATAGAAGCCTACGTAGTTATGGTTGTATCAAATTAATCAAAAATGCCCTTGGTCTTGTAACCACTCTGGGGATCATAAATGTTTAACAGCAACATACATTTTTCTGAGGAACCAGATTTGCATGTAAATTCCGTGGCCAACACATTAGCATAGGGATCAATGGGTGTCACTAAAGAGGAGTTTAATTCATGCAACACCCCAATCAGCAGGCTGCCAAATGGACGACCCTTACTCCCTTTAATTGCAAGTGCTTCATATATTGTATAACCATCAAATTGCATAGGAGCAGTCAACCACGTTTCTTTCAGCATGATTATATGGAATTTTAAAAGCCAATTTAATGAAGCAGTTTGAGATGGAAAAAAGAAAATGGAAGTGCCTCCTTGTATTCCAGCTGGCCACTTTACACATTCATCTCCGAGATAGCTACATATCAGGAATTATGCTCTTAATCAATTTCCATACTTTGAGGTTATCATAGTTAGCAGCATTAGACATAAGAGCTTTAAATGCATGAACTGGTCCCTAAACACTTACAATGAATGCATCCAGACTTAACCCTATTAACAAATTCCTTATCAAATTCAAAACTCAAAGAATAATGATTTGTGTTGGAGTCGTATCATTGCCGCAGACTCTGTAAGGAAACAGTGAATTCGAGACATATTGTCATTGCTTTCCCCCAGTGGTTCAATAAAGTCAAAGTCGCTTGAATTAAAAATGCAAAGCAAAAGGAACTTTATTAAACAGTTTTGAGAGCAAAGCAATTTATGTTTTCTTTATGATTAGAAGGTAACTTCCACCGAATCGTTAACAGTCGAGAATCCAGTATCACTGGCTCCCACTTCTTTACCCCGCGAGCCACACTGAATTTAACTCTTCTCAGTTGCAGCACTAGATTTTGCCATGGCAGCTTGGTTCATGGACTTTAGAGTCGGTTCTACGGATTCCGGTGGTGAGGAGCTCAAATTCAAATTGTCAACCACCTCACACAAGCTACCATATCCGAGTCGTTATCGTTAATTAAGTAACTAGTCATTGCCCACACACTGCCGGTGACGGTTTTTCCATTTCAATGCCTTTTTCCTCAATTTCTTTGACTTAATCGGCTGCACATCAGAAGCAATGGGAGTTTAAAGGTAGGCACTCCGAATCAGAAGTAGGCAATAGGAATCAGGAGTAGGGAATGAAAAAAAATCGGTGTCACTGTAGCCCTACTTTGTTGGCTCATTCTCATCCTCTTTCTCTTACGTGAAAAGTAAGGAAAGGGAGAAGCAGGCGGCTGCTCCGGGACATTCAAGTCGCCACCTGTTCCTTGCAAACAGATTACTATTGCAACCATTGCTGGATGACTTTCCTTCAGTAGTTCGTTCAACACCACTAAGGAGCTTGTACTTCCTCATGAATGCACCCACAAAGCTTTAACAGTAACTTTATGGCAAAGTGGAGTGCCTTGTTGCCAGTAGTGATACCAGTCTTTGCAGTATTATCCAAGTTAAGAGTAGAGGTAATCGCTTTAGAGCCCGAGTTGTGATCTACTTGGGAGCTGCAAGAAGATTGAATACTTAAATTGGGAGATGCAGATAAGCATTGTTGTGTTTGCCGTCGAGAAACAGGGTGAATTGCAACCTTGTGAGAAATGACTAACTCCTCCAGAAATTGTTTCAGAATTCCTAGCGAGATTGCTAGAGCATCCCATAATGAATAAAGTTTGAGCAAAGAACGATCATCAGTATCATACGAGAAACTGGTAATCTCATGTTAATGGTGCACCGTGTTGGCCAAGGGCTGCGCCTGGGCTTCCTCTCCAATTAAAATATTTTGTTTGGGGTCAGCACCTGCATGAAAAAACACTAATTTTACCTCTGGTGCTTTCTGGCGCAAGAGGTGAACACATTGCAGCCTCTAGGGGTGGTTCCTCCCCTAGTAAGATGTTAGTCTTGAACTCTGCTGGTGTATCCCTTTTTGTATCGTTACACTTGTCCTATGGTTTTACTTTACAGAGTTTGTAATTCCTTGATTTGCTCAGCGCTTTGCCTGGCATAACAGCAAATTAAATGTTTTATTTTCGAACAAAACAGGAGATGTCACCAATGGTCGTCTGTGCAGATTTCTTCCCCCCCCCCACCATAAAGGGCCACTCATAGAACAACAAGTTATTTCAGTCTGCTTATCTTACACACTCAGATTTGAGGCACTCTAAAGTCAAAGCCTTAGGCCGTACACCAGAGCCTTCGACGGACCACTTCTAGCCCACTTGCAGCTCCGCTCCGTGCTCCATTTGGGCTTATGTAAGATAGCCTCACTCAGAGAAAGTTGCTCCGCCTCCAACAGTAGAGAGAGGTGAAAGGCCGCCAACCACAGGCTGACCACTTCTAGCCCACTTGCAGCCCTGCGCGTGTGATGCAATTCACACCCTTGTCTGTCCATTTCAGTGCGATACATCTCCCTCCCCTGCTCACCCATCCCAGTAAAGGATGTTTCCCATCTTCAGCACTCTATCAAGATGAGATACCCTTCTGGCCTCCAACCTCCCTTCCAAGTGGGACGCCTCTCCTATCCCACACCCTCCAGCCCGGTGCGACACACTCACTCTTAATGAATACACCTGGATGTGTTACAATTTCTGCTCCCATATCTCTATTGGGTTTGATGCATTTCCCGCCCCAATAATAATCTTTATTAGCACAGCATGATGCAGGGGTTTTATAGTGTGTTTCAGGGGGCAGAAGGCTTAGCTTTAATATTAGACTGGATGCGGCTTACCTGCACATATATGCTTAGTGCAAGAGTGGCAGATTTACACAAATAGTGTGTATGCCTGATAAGGCCAGCCTATGCGGGTAGGCTAAGTGCCGGTAGTAGTATGGTATCAAGCTTGTTTCTCTTGCTGAGTTTTACCTGGTTTGACTTGTTGGAATGAGTTGATGGGTGTTTGCATCCTTGTTCGGTGTTGGTTCATGTCAGTTGTGATCTTTCCGTCCTTGGTTTTGCTGGGCTTCTTTTCTGTGTATTTGTTAGTTTCGTGGTGCGTAGATGTTCATCCGTTTGATCCCGGTCAGAGTTGAAGAGGCTGTTTTTTTGGTTTTTTTTTTAGAAGTTTCCTGATCTTTAATTGGTCCTCCGTAGTTCGTATTCCTCTCGGTAGGGAGTTCCAGAGTTTTACAGCTATGCATGAGAAGGCTGATCCTCCACGTTTTTTTTTTCTCGTGTAGAGATTAAGTTCTAAGCAAATGTCATTACTGGATCCAAGTGTACTTGTTAGTTTGTAGATGCCGATTTTCTGTTCTCTGGCTGTGGATTTCTCGGTGTGTTATGCATTGTTTGGAAGGCAATTTGTTTTTTGCCTGGGAGCCAATGGGATGTGGGGTGGGGGGGGGGGTCAGAGGATAGGGAAAAGTCATGAGGCCTACCTGTTGTCGAAAGGAGTCCCATGTAACTCCCACCAAGGCTGTTATCTTGCTAAGGTACATATTGCTGGGCCGGTCCTCATTCGGGTACTATAGCACCTCCCCTAGAGGCCTTCCTACCACCGCCCGGTCCATCCTCGCACACACCTTGTCTTGGGTCCCCGAGAACCAGTCCCTTATCACTCATTTGGGCTGCTTGATAATATCCGAGGAAGTTTGGAGCACCCACTCCACTGTTGCGCAATTGCCGTGAGAACCCTCCAGGCCAGCCTCGGTTTCTTCTCTTGCTAGACATGGGCCCTGACAAGTTCATTCAGCCCACTGAAGAATCTGTGGAAGGACTATTGGTAGGGCTTGAAAATAATACAGCACTCAGGAGAGGATGATAATCTTGATGACATTTATCCTGCCTAACCAAGAGCCCAAGAGACCGTTAAAGACCCCTTTTCATCTAACCATCGCTTAACCAAGTCGAGCAGGGGTGCGGGGGGGGATAATTTGCTTGGTATAGCGATTCCAAAGAGTCTGATTTGCACCCCCAGATTTCAAACACTCCTGTGCACCATCCTGAACGGGTGATATACGATATATGATATGGAATTTATAACGCGCTTATACACAAGCGTTTCAAGGTGCGATGAGGCAAGGGAGGGGAAACAAAGGGAAGACAGACAGCGATCCTACTAGGCCAATTGCAGGGGAGTGGGGGAGGGGAAAGTGCGGGGCAATGCAGTACATAGGATGACAGTGAAATAAATATGGAAAATAAATAGAAGTGCAGCGGTACGTGCAGACCTAAGGTGTCAAGTGGTAGTAGGGGCTGTAGGGATACAGAACAGTCCCCGAGTGCAGGGGTTTCCAGGGGGGCAGTGCCGGTGTGCAACAGGCAGGCGGGCAGGCAGGGGGAACCTGGGCCCGAGATCAGAGGGTGGCCAGGAAAACCAGTGCAATTCAGATTCAGCTGGGAGATCAGCAGGGGAGAGGAAGAGAGAAAACATAAGCAAAGAGGAAGGTCTTAAGGTGCTTCCAGAACCGGAGATGATACTCCCCAAGTTTCAAATAGGCAGGGAGGCTGTTCCAGAGGGAGGCCCCAGCAGAAGAAAGATCTACCACCAACTTGCTGCTTTGAGAAGCGACTAACCCAGAGGGAGTTGGAGGCGGAGGAACGAAGAGCTTGAGAAGGAAGATATATAGGAAGAGAGAGAGTTGAAGCTATTGAGGTCCCATGCCTCAGCTTGTGGACAATGCAGAGGGTTTTGAACTTAATGCTCGCAGCCACTGGGAGCCAATGCAGAGATTTCTGTCCAGGAGAGATATGATCCCTGGGCTTGAGGCCAAGACACGTCTCACAGTCCTGTTCTGGATGAGTTGCAGAGAGCGGAGAGTACAGGCAGGCAGATTTAGAAAGAGGCTGTTGCAGTAGTCCAGCCTAGAGAGAACCAGAGCTCTGGAGACAGTGAGCTTCTGGGGGAAGGAGAGGAAAGGAAGAATACCCCAGAGGAGGTGCAGCTGGCACTGAGACTTCTTGGAGATGTCAGATGTGAGCAGAGAAGGAAAGTGTGGAGCCGAATATGACCAAGGTTTTTAGCCTTCCAGGTGGGAGCAGGAAAAGGGCCAAGAGAGGCCAGCCAGACAGCGACAGGAAAGCAGGGAGCAAGTGTACCGATGAGGAGAATCTCGGTCTTACTGGCATTAAGGCAGAGATCATTGGCGGCACACCACTCCTGGATGGCTGACAGACAGTCAGAGATGAGAGAAGGAGAAGAGGTGGCTGAAGGGAGCCTGAAAATGAGCTGAGTGTCGTCCGCATATCACTGATTGATGGGGCAGAGAGCGGCTACGGAGTGGGCAAGAAGTGCCAGGTATTGGTTGAACAGCCAGGCAGAGAGGTTAGACCCCTGGGGAACACCACAATTAGAGAAAGAGATAGAGGAGAGGAAGGACCCAAGTTGAGGAAGGAGATCAGCCAAGCCAGGGCCTGATCGGTGATACCCAGGTTGTCACGGAGACAGTTGAGCAGGATGGCATGGTTGACTGTGTCAAAGGCAGAAGAGAGATCAAGTAAGATGAGGACACAGGAGGTGTTGCAATCAAGGTTGGAGAGCAGGCCTTCCCGGATGTTCAGGAGAGCAGTTTCCATGCTTCTGGCAGCTCTGAAGCCAGACTGATGGTCATGAAGACAGCCAACAGATTCAGAGTGAAGATTGAGCTGGGAGATGGCCAGCTTTTACAGGAGTTTGCCCAGGAAAGGAGTGATGGAGAATGGACGCTAGTTAGCCGTACAGGTAGGTTCGGGTCAGCAGAGGGTTTCTAAAGAAGAGGGTGCACAACATGCACAACAGAGTGCTTCGGGGGGGAGGGAGGGAGGGGACTCCAGTGGCAAAGGAGTGGTTGCAGAAATCAGCCAGAGCAGGAGCCAGGGTATCAATGTGGTCCTTGATGGTGTTGGAGGAACAGGGGTGAACCTGTTTTGACTAGACTTAAATGGATCGGACTTGTCTAGAAACCTCGTCTGAGGAGAACAGGGGAAAGTCAGAGAAGCAGGGCGGGAGAGGTGGCAAAGTAAGGGCCAGAGGAAGAGGAGGGAGTAGATGGAGGAGGAGAGGAAGAGAGGGGACAGGATGTCCTGTTTATTTTTATACAAGAAATGAGATGCTAGGGCCGTGCAGAGGGCTCGGGAGGGGACAGCAGAGGTAGATACTTCACTAGGATTGGCCAGTTCCTTGCAGATTTTAAAGAGTTTGGCCGAGTGGTTAGATGCCACCGAGACGCAGGGTTGGATGTGGGCTCGCTTCTTGGTGCGGACAGAGCTGGTATTGCCATTGGAGCAGGCGGCAGGCCAGTTTGTCAGAGGGTGTACGGGAAGTACGCCATTTCCACTCAGCCACCCTGCACTTTCCTTTAAGGGTGACGAGGTCTGAGTCGTACCAAGAGTTGCACTTGGCTTTGGGCTTCAAGTGGATCCTCATGACAGGGGCAAGAACATCAAGAGTATCAGCTATAGCAGAGTGGAGAATAGAAAGGGCTGCGTCAGCCAAGTGGGGGTGTGTGATGCTGGAAATGCATCGGATGGACAGGGCCTCCGTATCCTTGTCCTTTACTGCTTTATATCGTGTGTTCTGTCGTGTTTTCTGCGCAGGAGTTCATGTGGGACTCCTGGCGGTGCAGCTCGCTCTCTTCTAGTTTGATGAACAGACCCATGGGATACCCTTATGGCACCCATGGGTAGGGGTGCAACCCTGTGCCCCTAGTGTATGTTTTTGGGCACCTGTGTGTGACCCACAGAGCAGGGTACGGGCTGGTGGCAGCTCTGTGCTGAAATGCCTGGTGCCTCCATTTTGGGGTGCCCAGGCCCTGTCATTTGGAATCAGTAGATTCTGGATGGAAACAAAATGGCCCCCATGGCCTCTTGCCTTCCATCACCGGTTACCTTGATCTTCCCGAAGTCCCAGGAAGCCCTACCTCTGTCCCTTCCCCCTGACTGGCTGTTGGGTGGAAGTTCCTTATATGGTAGTGTGGGGAAGTGCCGACCAGACTGGCTGGAGCCTTCTCAACGACCGTTTGTTGTGGGTACGCCTGTGGGTGGCACCTAGGTGAATGGAGTGTGTGACGAATATGCATTCTATGTTGTGGCTGTCTAGTATCTGGTGGTTGACAATGGTTGAGACAACCCTGCCCGAAACCGTTATGACTGCAGCTTGGAGTGTTGAATGGCTCGGTACTTGTCCCAATGCACATAACTTGTTGTGCGTGTCTGGAGAGAAGTGAATGGCCTGAATGCCCCGTTGCCTGATTGGCTGGCTGCCTGCCTGCATGAATGACCGTAGTCGTGATTGGATGCTTGAGTGTGACCCAACAGAATGAATGGGAGATCAACAGTATTTCTGGGGACCTCTCACTGCTAGGAATCGTGTTCACAAGTTGAAGTCCACTACGATGAGTAACTGGAATAACTGAAGCTTGACCTTGAAGCCCTGCTGGAAGAGAAGAATTGCTGTTGCTCTCCTTCACAATCTGAAAGCTGCTGTGCTTCAAGAATTGACCCAGAGAGGACCTGGTAAGGGGCCCTCTTCCTGAGCTACGAGGGACCATCGTGCACAGCTGATCTTTGCCAACGCTCCCTGGTAGACAGACCTTCGACAGGCTGCCGACCCGATACGGGGACTGCTGCGGAACTCCAAGGAGAAGCGCCCGGACTTTGCCTAAGAACTTCAATTGATCATCGGGCGCTCTCGTCTGCATCGTCACTCGCTTGTCTCCCGCTGGAGAAGGCCTGACCGTCGATGCGCCGAGGAGCATCCGCCGGTGGGTTTCCTGCCACCTCAAGACCACAGAGACGCCGACGACTCGACGCCCTTGCTGGGCCACAGTTCTTCATCATCTCTTTGCAGTCCAGAACTATCGTCATCGAGGTGCCCCGCATGCCTCTTCCTTGCAGGACGCCAACGCTCTGTCGTTGACGAGCACCGCTAGGAACGAAGCTGCCACTTCACAGCCGTAGTTCAACCTGTACACCGTCGGACGTTCGACAATCCGTGACTCCTGCCTTACAGGGAGGGCACTCAAGAAGGGCCGTCGATTCCCCGACGCCTAAGGCCGAGCTCCCCGACACCTCTCGACGATCCGTGGCTCCTGCCTTAAAGGGAGCCACTCAAGAAGGATCGGTCGACGCATCGTCGGAGAACTCTACTCCACCAGGTACATAGGGTGGGTAAAACCTTAATAGGAGGAAGTAAGGCTATTGAACAATATATGGACTGGGCTTGTGCTATATATCTTTATTTACAGGTTGCCGAGGTGGGGGGGGGGGGAGATCTCCACACAGAACTGTGCCTAGCGGTAGGGGTCCGCATTCTGCCTATTGTTTCAACCATCTTACGTTCCTGTCTATCTCTATTGCTGGTTTCCTCGTTATTAATCTGTGTGACATTTTAACCGTACAGTTGATGCAATTTAATGAGATTTGATAACATTAGTGGTACCACTTTAGAATTGTATATATTTATCATTATTGACTTCCGAGTGCTCCCCCTGCACTGTGGGACTGTCACTGTATCCCTACAGCCCCCCTTCCCAGCACTTCTCAGCACTTGCTCTGCACTTACCTTGCACTTGCCACCAGCTGGCCCTTTTTATTTATTATTTTATTACGCTACTTACCTTGTACTGCACTTCCCCCCCACCTCCTCCCCCTGCACTTTCTCCTTTTCCCCTTACCTCTGCACTTGCGCGATCTGAATGACACCTGGCCTAGTAGGATCGTTTGTCTGTTCTTCCCCTTGTTTCCCTCCCTCCCTGCCTCGTCGCGCCTTGAAACACTTGTGTATAGGCGCGTTACAAATACCATATCATATCATATCATATCATATCGTGTAGATACCTTTGAATATTAATTATATAAAGACTGTTTTCAGTAATACAGTGTGTGGACATTCCTTTGTGGGGGTTCGGGGACTACACTGTACTTAAGAACCAGCCTGCATCACCTCCTGAGAAGCTAGGCCTCGATTGCTCGACCACGTACCAATAATAGAGAATCTTGGCTGGGGTCCTCTGTGCCTCTCCTCTACCATGTAGAGAGCGGAAGTACAGACACCCCCTACCAGTCTTTACAGCCCCGCACACCTATTCCTGGCAGGACGTTTACGCTTCCCTGTCAACGAGCACCGCTAGGAACGACGCGGCCACTTCACAGTCGTAGCTCGACCTGTTCTCCGTCGGACGTTCGACGACCTGTGACTCCTGCCTGAAAGGGAGGACACTTAAGAAGGGCCGTCGATTCCCCGACGTGGAACGCTACAACGCCAAGGTACTTTGGGGTTGCAGAACTATTGGAAAGTCTAGTGTTAACAATATATGGACTGAGCTTGTATCTTTCTTCTACAGGTTGTCCAGGTGGGGATATCTCAACACAGAACTGTGTCTAGGTAACAGGGCCAGTATTCTGCCAATTGCTCAACCATCTTGCTTTCCTTCCTCTCTCTCCTGCTTGTTTGCTCTTTATTTTGATCTGTGTGTCATTCTGACCGTATGCACTTTAATGAGATATGATAACGTTAGTGGTACCACTTTAGAACTGTATATATTTACCATTGTTGATTTCTGAGTACAAAGTGAGTTATCGTGATAGTGTATGTGACCTTGAATATAAATTATATAAAGACTGTGTTGTAACCGATACAGCGTGTGGACATTCCTTTGTGGGTGCTTGGGGACTACACTGTACTTAAGAACCAGCCTGCATCATGAGAAGCTAGGCCTTGATTGCTCGACCATAGAATCTTGGCTGGGGTCCTCTGTGCCTCTCCTCTACCATATAGAGAGCAGAAGTACAGACACCCCCCTCCAGTCTTTACAGGGGGTGAGGGTGAGAAACTGGTGGTGAAAGCCTCAACTGACACACGCTTCATGGGTCGGATAACCGAGAAGGTAGGTGGCAGTGCTGGAGTTGGCTTGGCCTGAGGGGTAGAGAGGGTGAGATGGGAGGAAAGGAGTAAGTGATCTTCCAGGAGAGAGGAGTGGTCTGAGGGGACGAAAGGGGAAGGTCTGAAGAAATCAGAACATCCAGAGTGTGCCCTGCAGAGTGAGTCGGGCTAGAGGGGAGAATAGAGTGTGAGAGAGAGTCGCAAAGGTCACTAAAGAGTCCAGTGGAAAGACAGAAAGCATCCAGGTGGATGTTGAAGTCTCCGAGGAGGAGTTGAGTGGTTGAGACCCAGGGGGGGGTGGGGGGGGGGGACGGGGGGGAGGAGAGGTCCGCCCACTCAGAGAAAGCAGAGATTTGACCAGGTGGCTGATATATGGTAGCCACAGTAAGGGAATGGCTAGGGGGGGGGGGGGGGGGGAAGAGAGAGAGAGAGAGAGAGAGAGAGAGAGAGAGAGAGAGAGAGAGAGAGAGAGAGAGAGAGAGAGAGAGAGAGAGAGAGAGAGAGAGAGAGAGAGAGAGAGAGAGAGAGAGAGAGAGAGAGAGAGAGAGAGACTGCAGACGAGGCATTCGAAGGAGGTGCCTGCGTAGGAATGACAGTCAGGAATCCACTCTGGGAAGGTCAGGGCTACACCCCCTCCACAACGGTTGGGACCTGGGCGCAGAGAGGATCGTGTAGCCATCAGGGAGAAAAGTGTCAAAGATCGTGACAGAGCTGGCCGTGAACCATGTCTCAGTGAGACGAGGACATTGAGATCAAGTTCCTCAAGGAGACGGGAGATGTCAGAGGAATGTTTGACAGCAGAGCGAGAGTTGAAAGTGGCAATATGGAGAAGGTTGCCATCCGTGAAAGACTTCCGGGGAGGGGTACAAATCAGAGGCACGCCCTTTGGAGGTGTAGAAGCAGCCCGAGGAGGGGCTGAAGAGGAAGGAGGAGAGGGCAAGGTAGCCAAGGAGGGGACAGCAGGGGGAGGAGAGGAGGCCGTAGAGGGGAGAGAGGGGACAGCAGGAGAAGCAAGGAAATTGAAGAGGCGCAGGAAGCATCTGTGGAAAGAGAAGAAGGTTGGCTTGGGGACCTTAGACCAAGAAGGTACTGTTCAAGTAAACATTAATGATGACCTTAGAGGAAAGGAAGGAAGCCAGGAGGGGCTCCCACCGGGTGCCACCATTAATGGGAGAGGAAGAGAAGGAATACAGCAGAGAGACCATATTTAGAGTCCATAGGTCTGGCAAGGGAATCGATAAAGGATGTTGGTGAAGGTTTGCCTGGAGAAGGCACTGGTATAGGTCTCAGCGATAGGGAGGCCTGGGTTGGAGACCAGGATGTCCATTTTAAACTTCTTCCTACCAGATTTAGTGAGGAGAGCAGGATAGTCGATAGAGAAGCAGTTAGAAAAGATAGGGGGGGGGGGGAGGAGGGAGAGAGAGAGAGAAAGAGAGAGAGAGAGAGAGAGAGAGAGAGAGAGAGAGAGAGAGAGAGAGAGAGAGAGAGAGAGAGAGAGAGAGAGAGAGAGAGAGAGAGAGAGAGAGAGAGAGAGACACTATATGGTAGTTAGGGAGAGAAGGAAGGGAGTGGGAAGGGGGAGGTTGAGAACACTAGAGGAGGACACTAGTCAGGATGCAAGCAGACGAAACAGAGATAAACAGATAGATAATTGGACAAAGCGACATGCCAATAGATAGAGGTAGAAAGGTTTGCTAGGTGGGTGCTTTTGCCAAGAGGCAAGCCACAGAACGGCACTGCTTTCACAATGCAATCTTAAAAAAAATTGAGAAACGCCTAAGTTAGAGAATACCCAATAGTGGGAAAAAGGCCTAGGTTTCACAATGCAATTTTAAATTGGAAAAAGTTTGAGAGTTTGCTAAATGGTCAGGTTTGCAGGGTAGAGTGAGGTTCTGAACCTAACCCGGGACAATCTTACCTGCCATAGTCGCAGATGGTTGACGGCTAGCAACTGGCTTTCCCTGAGAACACCTGCAGACACTGGATGGCACTGCCTCAGTTGGAGACGCCCTTTGCCTTGGGGCCCTCAGCCTCTGAGGGCTGCTGGGCAGAGGGCTGCCCTGGGGAGCTCAGGGAGGAACAACAAGAGGCCAAATTAGAGCGGGGGGTTGGGAAGGGAGGCGGATGGAAGCATGAAGAGGGAAGCGGGAGGGATCAGGAAAGAAACCGGCAGCACGGGCACAGGGCTAGCAAAAGGCCACATATGGAGGAATCACAGCCCAGGAGGGTCTTCAGAGGCCAACACTCACCTGCCTGTACCCCTGGGCCCCCTACCGGATTTGTTGGTGTAGTCCCTATCGCTATATGCATCAGTTAGGATTTGTGGGCGTTACTTTCCTGACCTGCCTCCTTCCCAAACTCTGAGGCCCTGGATCAGAGCTGGGAGTGAGTTCCCCGTGTCCGTAAGTGTAAGGAACATATTAATCTGCAAACGTGGCCACTTTATGCTCCTCCCCTCAGACGCTGATCCCCTTAATGGCCCCGCTGGTCCTGATCCGTGCCGGCAACGGTTTGAGATAGAGTGCGTACAACAACGGGGACAGTTCGCACCCCAGTTTGGTTCCCCGCGAAATCCAAATATCATTGGAAACGTGCCCGTTGATCGCAAGTCTCAGAGTGGGCGTGCAGTAATTAGCTTCTACCAACCTCAGGAATCGCAGACTCATGCCCATGGTTTTCATTGTGAGAAACAGGAATGGTCACTCGACCCTGTCGGACGCCTTCATGGCATCTCGAGCAAGCCGCACTGCCGTTGTCGCCGCCTGATATTGTCAAACATTTTCCTCCCTTTAATGAAGCCAGATTGAGCTGGCTGTACCAGCTTGGGGGACCATATCTAGCCTGAAGGCCAAGACATTAGTGAAGATTTTTGCGTCCAATTTGATCAGGGCAATCAGCCTATAGGACCCACATTGCGTTCTGTCTTTCCCAGGCTTAGGAAACAAGACAACCTTAGCTTCTTCCATTGTGGGGGTTATACTGCCCGATCTCTCAAACAAGTTGTACAGGGAGGTCAGGAACGAGACAAGGGAATCTTTGAATGTTTTAGAAAAGCTTGCAGAAAAGCCATCCAGACCGGGGGCTTTGTTTACTGGGAGGAATCGGATAGACTCGCAGACTTCTTCTTGGGCGATTTCCCCATCCAGGATCTCCCTTTCCCCTGATGCGATTGCCACCACGGGGCAATCCTTAATATAAGACTCCTGCTGCTCCCTATCCGGTGACTCTGAGGAGTACAGTGCCGAGTAGAAGTCTGAAGGTTTGCACTATATCCTCGGTCCGGGAGCTCATTACCCCCCCTAGGCCCCGACTTGTTTGAATTTGGAGGATTAACCTCGAGGCCTCCTTGTTCCTGACTTGGCGTGCTAGTAAGCTTTATTTGCCTTAATATAATAGCGTTGCTGCATGCACAGTAGCAGCTTTTCTGCCCGCTTGGTTTGGAGTAAGTCTCACTGGCCCCTAATGCTTCTGTATTCCTTAACAGACCTCCCCCCCCCTTATTCAACACCATCTTTTCCATCACCCCTTGCAGTTGTGCACCTCCAAGTCCCACTGAAGGCTGCCCAGCTGTTTATCCAAGCAGGGCTTTCTCCGCTATAAATTCTCTTTCGGTAGCCTTAAACGCATCCTCATACTACCTGTTCCTGCACCGCTGGGGACCCATTGAGTAAAAAAATAAATATAACTCCCCTATCTTGTCCGGCAGTTTGCCCCGGATCACTGGGTCTTTCACCAGCTTTTCTGGATGGTTCCAGCTGCAGAGCCCACCCCACCTCTTGGTGCATTCGTCAGTGGAACGTGGTCTGATAAGACCATGCCCCCTCTATCCACCTCAGAAGGACCAGTGTACATGAGAGTAGAAGGTGAATCCTTGGCCCGCTTTTTGAAGCGACTGCTAGGTGTCGACCAGTGCAAGGTGCTTCATATAGTCTGAGCTTCTCAGACGGACGCCTCTGAACAAGCCACGCGCATGCATGCCTATCCACCCGGGGGTCCCATGCTAGGTTAAAGTTGCAGGTCACTATAACCTGCCCAATCGCAAACTGTTCCAGGTTCACCAGACCCTCCTGGATAAACCCATCTTTCCCTGTGTTCGGTGCGTACAAGGAGGCCACTGTATATTGGACCCTCCCCCCAGCGAAGTTGAACAAATAAGCATCTCCCCTCAATCTGTATTTACCAATCCCACCTACAACCCCACCCGTTTCCTAAAAGCTCTGTTTTCCCTTGGGCGTTGGACAGGTCGACATGTGTATACCTTTTTATTCTCACTTTATGTTTGTCTTTCTTACATATATGGGTCTCTTGTAAGATCTCAATGTCTGGCCTTTCCTTCCCCAGGAAATGGTCTACCTTTTTCCTTTTAACTGGGGAATTCAAGCAGTCCCTTATATTGAGTGAGAGCAGCTGGAATTGGTGGTTGCTACCCACTGATACTTCCATATGCGCTTGCCTTCGAGCCCTGCTGCCCATGTCCACAAATCCTGACTCTCCTCCCACATCTCTGCGGTCGGACTCGCCCATCTCCCCCCCCCCCCCCCCATGCGACAGACCATGGGGGGTCGAGTCCTACCTTCAACACAGTATTTCTCCGGGTGGATCTACTAGGACGCATATCCATCCCCACTCCCTTTAACTCCCACTCACTCCTGAATGGGCCAGGTCTTGGTATAATTGTATTTCGGTGCCATTGACCTTGATTGGGTCTGCATTAGATATTCTCTTTTTGGCTGCACCGCTGGATTGCTACCACCACATCCCTTGGCCTGGCCCCCGGCTCCTTTCTCTTAGGGCCAGCCCGGTGGACACAGTCAAAGGGAACCTTCTCAGGTTTCTGCAGTTCGGGAAGGTCGGCGAAAACTTGTTGCATGGTCTCCTGCAAGTTCCGGTCTTCCACACCTTACAACATCCCCTGAATTCGTATGTTGCATCACCTAGAGGCGTTTGAGGTCCTCACTTTGGATTTCCAGGTTGTGTGTGACCCTGGCTAGCACCACTAGGGCATCTGTCTTCCTGGCATCCTCCACCAACTCCTTGATTGCATTCTGTACCGTGTCAGTTCTTTTCCCCAGTTCTGCAATGTTGCCCTTTACTTCCTGTAATGAATGTGCCATTTTGTCACTGAATTACCCAAAGCATTGCTGTAGGATTGTGCTGGTTACAGCTTGCTCGTCCATCACAGGGGACTCGCTCCCAACCCCTGCCCGGATGCTATGCACCGTGACCGTATTTGCTTCCCCTTCTCTCTGCCAGATTTGGTGTAGGGTGCCTTCTTGCATTCGTTTGTGCAGGATTCGGGGTGGGAACCACCTCCTTTTGCTCGTTGCTCCTTGCTCCTGTGCCGTGAAATTTTCTGGTACTGTCCTGGGGTGGAACTCCTCAGCTGAACGGTGTCTGGGCTAACACCTTCTTCGCATCTTTATATGCCCCCTTCAGCAGTAGCCGGCAGGGAAGCCTTAGTCGATTAGGGGTTAGTCTGGGTCTTCACTTGTATATCTCCCCTGAGTGCCACTCCACCTGAGTGTCTAGTTTCCTCAGGTCCTCAGTCTTGAGGGCCCCTTCGAGCTCCTACATGGCAGTCTAATGCTCCAATATCCTCTGGTCCCGCACACCTCTCCTTAAAATGTTTTGGGGTTCTCGGTGACACAACTATGGTTTTGAATTACAAGGCGTGCCTCCCCGTTGGGAGTCACTACTCCTAGTACAAGATGGCTTCCCTGCGGCTCAATGTCGAGGTGGATGCGTGGACGCTAATCCCAAGAGAGGAGGCCACCGGGGGGCCTTACCGTGTCTTCTAATCCAAAGCCTTTAATGACCCTGGAGCCCCTGCGTGCCTACCTACGTTGCCAGTGCCGGCCTGGCTCTGGCTGGATGTCACTGGGGCCTACCTCATGCCCCCACCGGAGCTTCTTGTGCATTCTAAGGAGATGCTTCTTCCAGGTCTCCTGGCCCCAAGGTCTCTGCCAGGAATATGGGAGGCTTGGGCTCCTACGTTTTTATTTTTTTGTATTTTTTTTTCGGCTCTCCAGCAGCTGCTACAGGGGGGAGTGGGTCGGGCCAGGAGGCGTAAGGTCCAAAGGCTGCAGAATGTTAATCAAATCTCCTTTCCCACCATGACAGGTCCCCCCCTCCCACTTATCCCCTCAGTGTCCATGACACAGACTCCTCACTTGTCGTGCTCCTGACAATTTCGTTCCGCCTCCTGCTCCGGACACCCCTGCAAATCCAACCATGACGCCGCCTCCTCTGGGGTGTCAAAGAAAAGCGCTCTGCTCTTGTGCAAAACCTTTAGTTTCACCTGGTACAGAAGCATATACTTGATACCAGCAGTGCGTAGCCTCCTTTTGACAGCGACCTAGCTATACCTCTGCCTCTGCACCAGCATCGTGTAATCAGGGTACGCAGGTGATGTTGGTGGATGCTCTCTCTATCGGTCCACCCTTACGAAAATACTCCAGGATCTTCTCCCTGTCCTTATAGTTCAGAATCCTCGCCATTATTGGCCTCGGCGGAGCCCCGGGTCGAGGTTTCCGCATCGGGGCCCGATGCGCTCGCTCAACAGTGAACCCCTGTGAGAGCTTGTCTGCCCCCATCTCCTGAAGGATCATGTTCTCCACATAGTCCATGGGTCTTGGACCTCTTCTCCCTCCGGCAGGCCGACCACCCTTATGTTGTTCCTTCTCACACTTCCTTCTGCTTCTTCCACTCGATTCGAGGTTGGCAACCTGCGGTTTCAACACGTGGACCTCTTTCGCATTGTTTGCACGGACATCTGTGTTGATCTTCACCACGCTTTCCAGGCCACTTGTTCTTTCTGCCAGCACCCTAACATCTTGTCGTAGCAGGGTGACTGATTCCCTCAGCATCAATTTTGTTCTCTAGGGCCGTTCGCAGGTTCGCCATTGCTGCACCCCATTTCGTGCTAAATTCTGTTATGGCCACTAGGACCTCATGGTTATCTCCTTCTGTGGCGCCTTCTGCTGGGGTCGCCACTGCGCTTTGTGCCGGTGTTGTGGGCGTCCGCTGCGCCTTCACAAAGATCTCCATCGTAGGTTGTTTATTCTTAGTTCTTGCTACTTTAACTGACATCCTTCTTGTGTGTCCGGTTCTAGCTATTCAGTGTTGTTGTGGCGCTCCCAGGTCTGCCAGGCACTGGGGCGTCTACCTCCGCAGGTTGCGTCGTGCTATGGCGCTTAAAATTGCGTTTTAAATGGACTATGTCCTCCCACGTATATTCTGTCTAAAATTGTCCGTGTGCCGTCGACATGTTTCTGAGGGCGTTCAGTTCGCCCTGTCTGCCACCACCACAGTGTCTCAGGCCCCAAGAAGTCTAGTGCTTTATGTCCACTCTAAAGGAAGCTTCCCCCAGGCATCTGCGCTTGGCCTGGTCAATTCTAGCTTCTTGCGCTGTGGTCTTCTCTCACATCCTCATGGGTCCCCATCAATCCAGCCGTGCCGCCATCTTGCCTTAGTTTCGCAAGCCCCGCCGTCCTCGAGCAAGGTGCCAGCTCCATCAAGCGCCTGGGTCCGTCAACCCAGAAGCGTTCGCTTATTAACACACGTTTTTGTTTTTTCCCTCTTTTCCGTTGTCGGCTTGCCTGGTCACATGCAATTTCGCAGAGTTTAGTTGTGCTCTTTTAATAGTATATTACACGCATTCACTCATGTGCAATCGGTTTACCATCATTACCCCCATTGTGCCGTGTCATGGGGCTCGATAGCGCTTCACTTCCCAGACCGCTACCAACCCGCAGGGTCAAGTATATATAACTGTGATATGCTGTATCCCGTGCCGGCCTCCCAAGATAAGTTCCAGTAAAGGATCTGCTCGCGCACTGCGTTTCCCCCGGCTCACTCTTGTGTCCGTGAGCACTTGCAAGCCAGCCAACAAATATCCTATGTAGTGGCAATCCGTCTGGGGTCGGACGATCTTTCGGAGACCTTGTAACGGTGTTTGCATTATGCAATTCCCGACAAAGGTGTGTTCGGCCCACTCCACGGGTTACGCCGGTGATTTATTACAGAGGCGTCCCTTTGTTCTGCGGGGCCCGGCTGTCGCTTTGCCTCCAATGCCGCACTAAATACATACAATCTTCCGTTCCCAGCACTGTGCGCTCTCGCCGGCGGGCTCGGCTGTATTAGGTCGTTGGGGAGCTTCTTACCGCATGAAGGGTTTCAACAGGCACTCGCGTTCGGTGTGCCTCTTCCGTTCACCAAGGTCCTCGGCTATGTTGGCAGAGGACCCCCGTTCTCTGCAGGTGCCCGAATCGAGCAGTATATTATTTCATGTACTGCGCCAGCGATCTGCTACTGTAGCCATCCACCGAAGACAGCTACTGCATTACAGGGATGCACCCCTCGGAATCTTTGTTCTCGGCCGCCGCCATTTTGATGTCCTTCTCGCGGCCAGCTCCGAATTACAAAGTATCCATCTGCCTGTTCCACAGCTTGGAACATGCAGCCAACTTGCTCATAATCTGCCCAGTGCCTTCCTACGCCTTTCCATGTGTTTTGAAGCTGCCGTTGGTTAAAATAATATGCGTTTTCTGTCGAATCAGGTTGTCGGATCAGAAGCAAGATCGGGATTGGTTTACTTACTATTAACATAAGGCTCTTTTCTTCCTGCATGGGCCTATTGGAAGTGCACCAGGGTTTATAGGCGCCCAACACAGTCTGCTTCATCCCTGAAAAGGCAAAATTCTGGGGCACCGCTCTGTGGCATTCGTGGTTGTCCAACGCATGCAGGGGATGGAGGGAGGCTATTCCATCCAGCTGAGAGCGAAGCAAGCGGCTGGTTCTCCAGTTCCGGAACCCTGCTCATGCTGGTGAGTGAACCATTTTAGTCAGTGGATAAGCACTGTTGCCCATTTGATGAAGATTACGCTGTTCGAAAGGCCACCGCACTGCAGGAAGCAAAGTCTTGTCTGAGAATGCTTATGGGTGCTGGCAATGTAGTGTTACAGTCACTTGCTGGGTGAGGACATCAGGAAATCACACTTCATCCACCTTCTGGTGTCCACTTCGGGTATAGGCTGGGCTGGGCCGCGCCAGACCCCTGGAGCTTCCTTCACACAAAAGGACAAGGAATTGCTCCAACCCACCACAGTCCTCTGTAAGGGATCAAGAGTAAGACTTGGACACAGTGGCATTTCTGGTGTTGGTTAAAGACTTAAGTAAAAAGAGGGTTGGAGGAACTCCCATCTATGCCTAACTCAAGGAGTGGTTTCCCTGCCTCAACAAAACTAAGGGACATCTGTGTATATATGTCCAAAACAAAATAGCTTTGTCCTGTGCCCAAAATCCTAAACTGGCCCTCACAGACTAAACTTACTATAACATGAAGTGTGGGGGGGGGTATGTATTTTCACTGAATACTTGCAACTTCTTTACCCAAGTTCCAAACCAAGTTTCAAAGTGTAAAAGGAAACCAATAAAGTTCCACCCGAAAAAGAGCCTTCCCCTAGTTTTCTCTGGTTCTTCATGTGATATCCTTTAGCTGAACACTTGCAGCTTCTTTTCACAGTTCGACACAAACTGCCTTATAACGAGTTTGGTGGTAACCCTTAAATGCGACAGTAATGCTATTTCCTCTGCATTTAAGGGTCTGCCAAATCATGGGTTTGGCAGGATTTACCCCCAGTTCAAAGATGGGGGTAAATCCGCCATGAATTTGCTGATTTTCGGCGCTATTACTGCGCACTAATACCGCCAGCAGTATTAGCACCGTAAATTCCCCATTGGGCCCAACGGGGAATGGGGAATTCTCGAGTGGGCCCAATGGGGAATGGGGTATTACCGTTCTGCCAAACCTGTGATCCGGCGCCAATAGCGGCAGAGGGTTTGGCGGTAACGCCAATACCCCTGGCGGGATACCGCCCAACTCGTGAGGAAGCCCAAAGTTCCAAAACGTAAAAGAATACCAAACAAAGCTCCACCAGAAAAGGGTACTTCCCTTCTCCTGGATTTCTCTGGCTTTTCAATGTCACAAATATACTCAACAATCTCAAGGGGGACGACCCTTCCCACGAGTTTAGCCCACTCCACAACCTGAAGGGATATCACCCTTCCCTTCGAGGTTACCACAATTCCACAGTTCACAAGCTCAAGGGGCGAGTCTCTGCCCCTGTGCTTTCTTAGCTATTCCAAAGTTCACATTTTTCCAAATTTCCACAATAACAGGGGAGAGGAGACTCCCTTGCCCTTGTGTCCACACATTTGGGGTGCTGTTTCTTCTTTTCTCAAGTTCAACAATCTTGATTGGTTACAGGTCCTAGACTCGCTTTATGACTGGTTTGCACTCCTACCAGAGCTTTCTTTTTGGGCTCAGTATTTGGGTGCATGTCCCAGACTCACTTCTTATCACCTCTCTTATCCAGTTCCGCAGTTCTTTAACTTTGTCTTTCAGGTATTGGGTCAGCAACCACTTTTCAGTCGTCTCAGTCTCTTTGCTCACTTTTCCCAGAATCCCAGCTCCCTTATTTGGGCTTACCAGGTTTTGAATGGTACGCTGCATCTGCCATGAAGCGCCCCAGCGTCCCAACCTATTTTCTATGAGCTGCTGGTCTTCGTCGGCGGCTTTGGCGCACCTCGCGTTTCACTGTTGTCACTGCTGCTTTGTCAGCTTGGAGAGCGTCCCTTCGGCTCTCCGGTTCCCGCCTTGCCTCCTTCCTCACTGGACTGCTCCTGCTGTCCGTAGTAGAAGCACAGCAAACCTTGCACTGCTCTACTTCCCTGGACAGCACTTTCAGCAGTTTCTCTGCTCCACGCTGCAGCCTGTTCTCCTCCGGTGTCCAGAACGACGTTGGGAGAAGCAAGTCTCAGCTTCTCTCCGGGTGTGGTGTATTAAAAGTCCGAGCACTGGTTTACCTTTTCCAACTACTAGAACTCTGTGTCTGCTGCTTTCACTTCTAGTGCTCTTCATTACTCCAGTCCTCTTCCTCGTCTCAGTGTTATTAGGCAAAGGGGAATGTAGGTATGGTTGGTGATTAGTCATGACTGGAGGTTCTGGCCCTGCACTACAATATGCCATGCAGAAAAGGGGGGGGCCAGGTGAGTTTACCAGAGGTAAAAGAAAAAGGGAAAAGTCTGTTTGGACCTAGCAAGTCTACTCAGCCTCCCAAAGGGTTGCCTTCGACCATGTGGCCCTCCCACAGATGGCCACCCCCAGGGTTAGAGTCTGGTAGCTTCTGCTTTTCCCCTGGCTACATGAGGGACGATTTCCCCCGGTGAAGCACTGACAACCTCTCTAGACTCGTCACACTCCTCGAGTTTATTTGCAGGCCTTTGCAATCTAAGCCCAACCAGGTATTGTGGGATTTTCCTTTTCCTTTGATTAGTTGGGATTGTTGGTATTGGTCAGTGATTGGTCTGCTACTGCTTTGAATGTGCTGGTTATATATTTGACACTTAACCTCTGGCATCGCTTTGGGCAACCTTCCATACCATCGTTCTTCGCTTGCCAAGCCATTATACAAAGGGGAAATATCATATGCAAATCAGGCTTGGTCACAACCTAAAAGGGGCTGTCCAGCCAGAACTTCTTGGTAACACCACTTCGGCATGAGACCACAAGCATTGGGCATCATCAGTGAGTTGTAGCCTGGGTCTCTAGGCCTAGCAGGCATGGGGCGCACATCCACACTCCCAACAGGAAAGAGCAGAATACCCTAAAAACATTTCACCTGGCGATTACTACTCTGGGCAGTCATGACTAATCTTGTTGTTTCATACATACCTGGTCCTTGCTCCTGGGCAGACTCCTGATATGTTCGTCTACCAGTCTGTCTAGAGTTACAGAAACTACATTTTAAACCAGAGGCAAATCAGAAGGCAGCAAGCAAAACCTCTGATTTTACTATTTTTAATCTTGTCCATTTTATAGGACTTTTCTCCTGTGCCCCTTCTCTCGTGTGCTACCTTGTCTTATTCGCCTATTGGGCTTCAATTGATGTTGGGTTCCTAACGTATGTTTGTATTTGTTGTAGCGCTCGTTCACCATAGGGCTTAAGGCGTTCTAGAAATACACAAATAAATAAAACCTTTTCATTCCTTTCAGGGTAACAAGTAGGCAAGCATCTGTCCAGGCTCAACACTTTCCAGTGCATTCCAACCACTCAGTTATTCATTCTTTTCATTCACTTAGCGTTCAAAAGTATATTGGGGGTCCTGGTTTGGCCCAACTGTCCAACATTCAAAAATAGAATTCCAGTTTTGTGCTTCTAGTTGACATTGTAACGGTACACAGGGTTCACAGAAGCTCCTACAAAGGCATTTGAACTGGAGGTGATTTGAGGTCTCCCAAGCAAAGTGCAATGTTTGGTGGATGTGGTGTGGATTCTGTCTTTGGATGGATGTGTAATATGGTAGCACTATAGCGGCATGCGGATGAAGTAGAGAGCACAGCTGTGCATAGGTATAAACTATGTCTAATTATTCAGACCACAGATCTCTAACAGTGTCTGTGTTATTGAATTCCCCTCAGAGCTCGTTTCTTGTTCTTCTGGGACTGTGTGGCTCTATAGAGAGACGGGCTGTTGAGGACATTAAGGATCATTGCAGGATTTGAATATGTTCTGGCTATTATGACCTTCAATTTCTATATCTGTGCCAGTGGCCTGCTCCTTGAGCTGCCTCTGGCTTACCAACCTAACCTCTCACCAAGGACTCTGGCAACCCCCACCCGTCGCTTGCTCTGTGCTTGATGCAGAGTGGCAATACACAGAGTGTAATATGTAGCACAGAATATTAAATCGGTTACAGGAAGTGTCAATATTGGGTTAGAGAGGTGTAAAGGATGAAGAGTAAGACTCTGACACAGTGGTAAACTAAGTGTTGGTAAGTACTTACTTATCACAAAAAACAGGGTTTGGAGGAATCATATCTATCCCTAACCCTAAGAGGGGTTTCCCTGCCTAAACAAAACTAAGGAACGTCCATCAGGATGTTAAACCAAAATGTGTCCCCCCGTCCTGTGTCCAAAACCCTAAACTGACCCTTACACGCTAAACTCAATATAATGAGCAAACGGGGAATTCTGTAATCTATATACTTTTAGCTTTCTTTCAACGTTACAAATAAAGTTCTAAGTGCAGAAAAGAAAAGGAATAAAAGGTCCACCAGGAAAGGAGGTCTTCTCTTCCCCTAGATTTCTTCTGGTGGTTCGAACTTCACTTTGTTACAGTTTGTTCAAAGAGGGAGACTCTTCCCTAGATTCTCCTTTATGCACACAGTTCTTTTGAATATTCAGTTGCACTTTCTGGATCTCAGTTATCCATTGATTGTCACCGTGTCATAATTTCAATGAGGGGTTTGGACCCCCCCGAGCTTTCTCAATACTTTTCCTACCCCTGGTGTACTCTCCTGCCAGGGTATTGCAATTTTGTCACTTATCTTTCAAAGGGGTATGGTTCTTCCCTTTTTGTATTGGTTACCAATGTTCCACAATTTCAGGGTGTTTTTTTTATCCCCTTCTTCTCTCACTTCTCTTCCTACCTCTGGTTTACTCTCCTGCCAGGGTATTCTAACTTCGCATGTCCCTGACTCGCACACTGCTCGATTTACTTTCCTGCCAAGGCTTTTTATGTCCTCTCATGGGTGCCAGTCCCAGACTCACTGTTTGCCTGGTTGACTAACCTGCCAGGCGTTCTGCGTTCACTCTCTCTTGCATCCAGGAAGTAATACTTTTCAAGTATTGGGTCACCAAGTCTTTCTTAACAATATTAGTATCTGTAGCAGTTATTTCACTTTCTTTTATTGGTCTCTCTTGCGCTGTGGACGGTATGCGGTTTTCGCCCTGACGCACTCCGGTATCCCATTCACTCTCCTTAATGGTCTTCACTGGCGGCTCTGGTGTTCCTCACATCTCATAGTCTTCTTTGCTCTCAGCCCACTGACTGGGAGTGCATTCAATTAACCGCTGGGCTCCTGCTTTATCCCGCTCTGCCTTTGGCAGCCGCAGCTGCAGTGAACTTCTCTCGGCTCGGTCTCTCTGCCCCCCGGTTTCTTCAGACTCTGTACTGCATCCTGCAGTCTGCCCACCTCCAGTGTCCCAAACCAGCGTCAGAACAAGTCAGATGCAGCTGCAGTCTCTGTCTCTCGTTTTGATCAGATCTGTCAGTTCTGAATTTTGTCCTCCCCTACGTGATCCTCCCACAGATAGCCACCCCCACAGCCAGAGTTAGGTAGCTTCTGCCTTTCGCTGGCCACGTAAGGGAAGCTTCCATCCAGAGAATCAGTCACGATATTGCTATATTTGTCACAGAGGTTAGTAAAGTCGCACTAGCCTCCGTGCATGCCTTCATTCTTTGCTTGCAGAGCAGTTCCTAGCTCAAACTTGTTTGCTCTTCATATGCTCTTACTGGCATTCTGCTCCCCATCACTGCTCTAAAGTTAAGGAGGCTGGGAAGGCGAAATAGAAAAATGTTTCATCAGAGCAATTGCCAACTGTGCCATAAAGAGAGCCCTCCCATTAGTTCATTTTACAGGTGCCAGCAGACAAATGTGCTGACTCACATGAACACTCAGGCCATGTGTCTGCCAACAGGATCTGGATGTGATATGATATGGCATTTATAACGTGCCTATAGACAAGTGTTTCAAGGCGCGACGAGGCAAGGGAGGGGAACAACGGGAAGACTGAGGCAACAATCTTACTAGGCCAGGTGACATTGAGATTGCGCAAGTGCAGGGGGGGAGAAAAGTGTGGGGGGGAAAAGGGGCAGTGCAGTACATAGGATAACAGTAAAAATAACTAAACAATAAAAGGTGCGGCCAGCTGGTGGCAAGTGCAAGTGCACACATCAGGTGTCAAGTGCTGATAGGGGGCTGTAGGGATACGGAAAAAGCCCCAGAGTGCAAGGGTTGCCTTGGGGGCAGTGCGGGTGTGCAACTGGCGGGGAGGGGGCCTGGGCCCGAGATCAGAGCGTAGCCAGGTAACCAGTGCAGTTTCAGTTTCGGCCAGGCGATCAGCAGGGGAGCCGAGGAGAAAAAGCAGAAGCAAAGAAGGTCTTGAGGTACTTCCAGAACCAGAGATGGTTCTCCTCAAGTTTCAGAGAGACAGGGAGGCTATTCCAGAGGGAGGCCCCAGCCCAAGAAAGATCTGCAGAAGAATGCTGTGCTACAACAAAAACATGAATGGATCTCACCTAAGAGGAATAGACGTCTGACAGGGAAGGAAAGGCTACAGCTCTGCCGGTTAGCAGTTTGCCACAGAGCGGATGTTCACTGTCCTGCAGAAGTGGTCTACCAGAGGTAGAGAAGCTGGTGCCTGTGGCGAAAGACGGACACATGGTGCAGTATGGAATAGGAACGGGGAAACTGGTAAGTAGTGCGGAAAGCATCACCACAGTCAAGCGTGCATGGAGATATGTGGTTACCTGGCTGCACTGTGACTGGATGCCATAGGGTGAGGTTGAGATAGCCTAAATTTTGACTTTTAGAAATAAAATGAAGCAAGCAATTCTGTTTCCAAGTCCACCCCTCCATCCCCCTTTCAAAATGCTCAAAGCCAAAATTAGAGCAGTTGTGTGCCACCGACAGTGACCTGCAGTGGCAGCAGGGTAGACTTTGAAGTCACATGTGCATTCCTGACAGCTGCTGGAACAGTTCTAAAAGGCAGGTTTTTTTTGTATTTGCACCTCCAATTAAAAATAGAATTGTGTACCTAAGTCTGGGGGCACATTAAACTGTAAAAGTAATTATACAGCCACAGCATGCTGATGTCATTTGTGTTAGCTTGGTAAGCAGTGCTCTAGTCATGACAGGGCTGCTGTCTGTTAAGTGTCTAGCCGCAGTATCCCCACAAAAAACATGTGGGACCCTACCCCAGGCAGCTGCTCTTTTGTTCATCACTAAGGAAGGAGACACCTTCTTTCAGGGCACATGGACTTTCCCCCGGGAGGTCGCTTAGAAAAGTGTGCTTTAAAGGCAGTCCTGATACAATAAAGCCACTCTCACACCTGGGTGATGATCATTGGAGTCCGTTTGAAGCAGAAAGACAAGGGAAGGAGGTGGAATAACCATAGGTGAGGTCTATGCCAAAAGAGATGTTCCAGCATCTTGGACCCTTCTGTGGCTCCCTAGTTCCTACCCACTTCCTGCCGACAAGGCACTTTGGGTATGACATCGGGAGACAAAGGGCCCTTTTCACTGGAGCGTAAATTGGACCCCAGAGAGTTGGCTTTGGACCAATCAACAGTAGCAATTTGTTTTTATCAAGGAGGGGAGCCCTACCCTTCGTGCATTCAACTTCGGACTTCAAGATGAGAAGAAGCCACCAGAACTTCTGTTGGGGATACAGTTTACCAAAGTCCTCTATCATAAATGTGAAGACAAACTTGCAAAAAAAGATAAAAGTTCTTCACCTTAATACTCACCATAGGGGCACAGTTGTGGTGGCCCTGTTGTGCAGGGTTTGAAATTAAGATTGGATAAGCAGGAGCTAAAAGCAGTTTTTGGGTATCAAAGATAAACAAGTGACCAGGAGCTACCATTGGGGAACGAAGAGCAAGCACATAGCATTCTGAAAATATTAATTCTACATAAAATGGAAACATTTCATTTTGTATGTGGTTTATGAACCTTTGCGCTTTAAAATGGTGTATACATGTGTCACAATGTTTATCTACAGATTGCTCCAAACAAGTTCAATTCACATATGTGTTTGTTTGGTGTCAGTTAGCCTGGGGAGCCAAAAGTTGCTTCTGGTAGCAGTTGTCAAACTAACCAGGCTCTTCTAGGGTACAAGCAGGAGCTAATCAATATCAATCACTGGTTGTGGAACAAAGCCTCGCTGCTGTCGGTGCACTGGAATCAGGATATTGTGGACCGGAGGTGAAGGACACCTGCAGCCACCAGACAAACTTACTAGCGTAGAAGTGTGGAATAAAGGACTCACCTTGTCCGTGGAGACCCTGGATTGGGCTTCCAGACAACTGGGAAGTCTAGAAGGAGATCAGGAACCAGTTTATTGCCCCAAGACTTAAGAGCCTGCTGAACTGCAATAAACTCACTTCGAGCTACACCAGACCTGCAATGCTGCTTTTGCCACTCTACGATCTTCGAACTGCTTACCTGCTCTTCTAGCTGTCCAAGTGTATTGCCTCAACTTGATCGCTGGCTCTACTCCATGGAAGCAACAGACAAACACAGACTCCACTTGCTGGAAGCCACCCACTAATCAGTCTCAAACGTCAACTTGACCCAGCAGAAGCATCGTATTGCTACAGCTCGACGCCAACTCGAACCGCTGGAAGATACTGAAGCTACCAGTCTTGAATGCCAACTCGATGCACCGTGAACCCGCACCACTAGACCCTGACTGACCATAGGGAAATCACTTCTCAACTGTCTCGACACTGGCTCGAAGATGGCAGTAAAGTGCCTAAAAAGCCTGGTTCCATGCTGTTGAACCACAAAGACAAGAAACCAAAAGCTATTTGCAAAAGGCCCTTGTCCTCCTGACCCACCTTAAATGGTCTCAGAGACAAATGCCCCCTTGTTTCCCTTTAAAAGGCATATCATTGACATTGCTGCAGAATTTGTTTGCTCATCAACCCATAGTGTCTTTTATTCTCAAGGTCTGTATTCTCGGTGTTCCCTTCACAGTGGTGGGGGTCTTCAGAGTTTGTACTTACTTGCGTGCATGATTAGTCTTTTTTAGCCTCTGTTTTATAAAGAACCTTTCATGGACATTCTTTCAATTTGGTAGCATCGTTATAATTTTTCCATGTAATGCAACTGTAAGCTGTCACCCGCAGGAGTATAGCCTGCCCTCGATCCATATTCATGAGAGAAGTGAAAGATACCTGTCGAGATGTGCGATTTCACCTTTTTGATTGGTATCACAGCTGCAGTAGTGTGGGGCTCAGTAGGTGGTCAGACCACAACTCATTCATGTACTCCCGTAGAGCAGTGGTCATTTCATAACACGGAACCACTAGGACCCCCAAAATGGGAGGAGAATAACATGCATGCTCCAGCAGCCTATTCCGCTCCCTACCTCTGCAATTTATACATTCATTAATTTGCTGTGGCATAGTTGTCAGTTCGAATAGCAAGAGGTTGGGCAAACTCTTGAAAGTTTCACCTTATTCCTGAGAATTCTTCAATTGTTTGGAGTAGCAACTGTATTGATGAGATCACTTTTGTGTCTATTAACAGTGAAAGTTTGGGCAAAGCGCTCTCTACAAAAGTGAGCTTGAATGGCCGTCCAATGCCAATCTAGGGTTCCTTATATTAGTGCAAAGTAGCAGAGGCATTACATGGATGTAGTATTGGGGAAAGGGGACAGCAATGACAAGACACGAATAAAACTTAAGGATGGTATTGACAGTGTAGATTAGCTGCATATGGGACAGAATACTGTTCAATATGTACAATCATGGAACGAACAGGCAGGATGAACGGAGGAGAATACGACCTGGCAGCGTAGTTGTTCCTTAAGGGAGAAGAGGAAACCTTGAAGGGCAGTTTGAACCTCTTCAAAGTGGTGGTTGACTTTATAGTGGATAGGGACTTCCAGTGATGGGTTAAAAGTGGGAATGTGGTGAAGGAGAGAAAACAATAGGTAACAAATTGAAACGAGATACAGAGAGGTTGGGGAGAGCTTAAAATTAAAGGTTGGGAAGGAGCGAGTAGAGGGCAAAGGAGTTAGCTAAGTGGGGGGGTGCTGCTACTATTCGTAGAAATTAATTACCGTTGGAACCCAGGCAGCCAGACTCAGTTCCTGGACATTCATCTTGGCCTAAAGTCATTTCCAGTCCTTCCGACCATCAACACGACTAAAGACCATGCAAGTAAAGCAGAACCTGGGAATTCCAAAAGGAAAAAAGGAAGGAAATTCAATGAAAGAAAAGATGAGAGGGAGCATGATTCATGGGGCATTGCACAGTTTTCATCCAGGTTCATATTAGCAGGAAAATATATTCTTATTTGGAAAGGTTCTCAAGATGCAAATTTTTACACCAGCACAGGATAGTGGTAGATCACGGATACCAGACCAAAAAGGAAAACGTTCCCCATGGCTGAATAGAAAATAGGTGATATGGACAACAGTAACAGAGCAAGGAAAGTTATTTGGCAAATCCATTTTTACCATTAAGTGTTTCCAATATTAAAATTGCTAACTAAAGTGTAAGGTATTAGTGGTTTTGGAAGAGCAGATCAGCTAAAGCAGGGGCTGAAATTCATGGGCGCTATATCAATCCTTTGAAAATGTATTATGCACTTGGTAACTCTGCTTGTGACCTGTCGGTACTGCTACCAGTGCCTGCAGTATTCACATTAATGTTAGGGGAAAGTAGAGAAAAAGGTCAAGGTGTATGGCAGAGGGCCGCTAACAGCAGTGGAATGTAGAATTACCACTCAGAAGAACCCTTCATTCCGCCCCTCTTCAATAACATCACTGGTGCAGGAGACCCGAGGGCTTACTCAGAGCATAGCAAAGGGCTGCTGTTGGCTGGAGGAGATTGGTGACAGAACACCGCAACAGCCTGACAACATGCTCCATTGATATGCACACCACACAAGGATAATCAGTGCACCATTTTACAGCCTGGGACTGCTTAAATCATCAAGGGACACCAATGAATAAGCAAGCCCTGCATACTCATTAACTTTCACACTTCATCTGTGCTCCTCTGGTTACTCCTAGTATGGAGGACCATCACAGTCCTCCAGTTAAGAGTGATACTTACCAACGGTTGAGACCCAAGATAGAAAAGTATTGCCTCAATTGGAGGACCCAATAATGTTTCCCTTTAATAGGCTAGTTCTTTTCTGAAACTATACATATGTAGAATAATCTATTTGAGCCAAGTCACACATGCAAATAGCCACCTAGTAACCATTGTTGGAAGTCCCCTCCAGTTTAAAGCCACATTAGCAAGGCATTGTGTGTATGCAAATTAGACCAAATGAAGGCTTTCTGCTCCGGGAAATGTTGTGAAATGTCCGTCTTGGGCTGATAAAGCTATTTATAAAGTAGCACTGCCCTGTAAGACAAAGCCAAGTTCCGTTTCAAATAAACATAAAACCCCTCCCTCCCTCCCTCCCTTTCAACCCCCCCAAACCCTCCGAGGCAAAAGGTATGGAGTAGGGAATACCATACAACAAAGTCACATCAGTTAGACTTACAATGGAAGTGTTTAAGAGAGGTGGCATGAGATGGAAATGTCCCACTAATGTAGACACAAAACAGAAGACATTGGAAAGGAAATAGAACAATATTTCATGTTCACATGACAAGGGAGAATTGGGGGTGGCAGGAGTGGAGGTTAGTTACAGGTGGTGTCTGCTAATAAAGCACAACTAGAAAAATCAAACGTTCAGTGGCAGGGTGAAAGATCCAAACATTATTGGAAGCGTAGAGAGAATTAATGACATCAATGTTATGTTTGTGTTACACTCTTTTTAACCGCGTATCCTGCTGCGATGCAGGAGTGCATTCAGAGGGGGTGCTGCTAGGACATGAGCATCCACATCCACCACAGGTAAGCATTGAGGGGGAATTCTATCACCATAACAATGCATCATTTCTAAATGTTGTCTATGTTAAAACAGCTGCAAACAGATGCTGCTGAAATGTATGTAACAAATGTAAGACAGCAGCCAATCGCTTATACTATCTGATACCATTTACCCCAACATTCTCAATCTATTCTGAAAACCTCTGTGGCACTGCCACCACAAAACAGTTTATTATGAGGGTCTACGTTTGAGGAAAACACATAAAATTATGCATACCTTGGAAATTGTGAAAGTCAAGCAATGTATCCATCACTTCAACTACCAACTAGCCTAATAAATTCAACACAGTTCAGCATTTCCTGAAAGATTCTATTCTACAGAATTTTTGTATAGCGCCAACATGACCGCAGGCCTCAGGGTGTTCACTTGACCAAGACAACAGAAACACAAAAAGCAGTGTGAGGCAGTTAGGAGGGATGATAGAGAAGGAGAATCCTAGACTCCATCAAACAGATGTGTCTTCAAGGCCTTCTTAAATTGGGCAATTGGTGGCAACTGTTTTAGAGACTGTGGAAGGTCATTCCAGACCCTCGGCACCCAAACATTAAAGTTCAGTCCTCCAAAACCTTTTAAAGGAGAATCTAGGCTGCATAGACATGTCCTTATTGTTTGAGCATAAGGCAAGCGTGTGCGGCAGCCTCATGATACGTGAGCGGAGGTAGCCTGGGGCATCACCTGCTAAACATTTGTAGACCATACAGGATGCTTTAAAGCAGGGTTGTCCAACTCCAGGCCTCGAGGGCCTGGATCCTGACAGGTTTTCAGGATATCCTTCATTAATATTCATGAGAAAACTTTTGCATACATTTATAATTATTGTATGCAAATGTTTCTCATGCATATTAATGAGGGGTATCCTGAAAGCCCGACATGGATTACGCCCCTTGAAGCCTGGAGTTGGACAACCCTGCCTTAAAGCAAATCCTCTGGTGATCAGGGAGCCAGTGTAGCTTCTTGCGGGAAGCAGTGATGTTATCTCTACGCGTCAGTCCACATACAGCTCCGACTGCACCATTTTGGATGGTTTGCAGTCTCTTAACTTTTGCCTGTGAAGAGCCAACCAGTAGCCCATTACAATAAATCGAACCTGCAGTTTATTGTTGCTGTCGCTATCAGAGCCCGATTTTCCTCCGATAGATACGGGCGTATCTGCCAGAGTAGCTGCGTCATAAGTGCAGCAGGAGCTCAAGTAGGAAGACGTGTTTGCTCAAATGTAGGTTGCGAGCAAAGATGACCCCTAGGATTTTGGAGACCAGTATTTTAGCGCCCCCTATTATGAAGGCCTCATATTGGGCATCAAGCTTTTTCAGTTTTGCAACACTCCCAACAATCAAGATCTGTTTTCTTGTCATTAAGAGCAAGACAGTTCTCTACCATCCACGACTTATCAGCATCAAAAACCTTGCTGATTTTCAGTGCGTCCGATTCATAAGATCCCGAAAGCTCCAGAATGATCCGAGTAACATCCGCATAGTTAGCGAACTTAATGCCCAGACCATCAAGGAGATCAAATAAAAGGGTTGGAGTAGATGTTAAAGAGAAGGAAATATGTTACTGGATTATCGTTTCATCATGTTTTTGATGTGGTTAAACCCAATTCATTCAGATCATGCTGCTGCCTTCTTGTACATAAGACGCCCAAGGCAATTAACTCCTTTGCAGATTTGTTCTTGTCTCATTAGCTGATGGAGGAACTATTCGGTCTTTGCCTCTCTGGCCTCAAAGTGCACAAAAGGCCATCTGCTACCTGGGCTTTGCCTGCTAAAGTACACTTTGTTGGTGCAGACTAGAGATTATTTTTAAAAATCTCTTTGTCACTTAATTCCAGCCCACTACCATTCCAAGAGGTTCTTGCAGCGGATCAGCCGACTTCAACCACGTCTGGAGTCTTTTGAGAGATGCGCAAGAAATGACTACTCTCCTTTTCAACATGTGGCTGTTCCATGGAGCAAACAGCATGCCTGCATTTTACTGTTTTAGACAATGTGGGCATATTTTATACTCTACATAGTTCAGTAGCAATATCTATGTTCAGTTCATTTTGAGGCGGGACAGAAACACATTCTGTAGTTTGAGTCCCCAAATTTCAGGAGAAGTAGGAAAGCATTGCTTTTTGCTGCTTTCCAGTCAGAGTCTGGTAGATTCCCAGTATATTTTGTTTTTTTTGGTATTCCTCACTTTTTCAACCTCACTTATCCTGAAGTCAATTCTTTTAGATGGCACTGACCAGATCCTATGGCAGTCAGTGCTCCATTATATTTTTTGGGTAGTACTGCTAGCCCCTAGGGCTATGAAACCGAGGACCTTCCACCATGTTTCCCCTTTCTTCATGGCCTGCCACTCAGTGTGTTCAGGTCAGCCTGCTGGCAGTGCAACCTTTTTTCAAGGTGCACCTTCACTTTACCGTTTACCTAGTTTTAAGCAGTGTCTTTTCGAACCTCTGGCTTGGCTGGCCTCCCTTCCCCCGTTTAGCAGTAGGAAGGGCTATATATTGTCCTTTCTTATGAGCTCTACGCATAAAGAGGATGCTGTGTGAATGGGAACCAACATTGCCTGGGTCTCAGACACTAATTCACATGTGATTGCTGAAGGAGGTTATGAATGGGTTTCGTCTGGCCGCCAAAACAAACAATGCTGCAAGCATCCTGTTAGGTGGGGTGGGATAACCCCCACTATTGGGTAGATATGGGGAGCTTAAGGAGTAATTCTTTAGTTGAGCACCAGGAACCATTTTTAAAGCAGCTGAAGGGACCAACAGGCACACTGAAATAAGTCAGAGGATTACAGTGACAAAGTAAAGTTTATTTATTGGACATTTGTATGGCGCCTATACACACGTGTTTTCAGGTGCCACAAGACAAGTTGGGGGGCGGAGGGGGACATAGGAAAGAAGTAGAACAGAGCGGTTATATTGGTCTTGTGACAATCCTACCGTGCAAGTGCAAGACAAGGTGGTAAGCGCAGGGGTGCAGGGAGAGGGAGAAGTGCAGGAGTGGGGTGCCGAAGGGAAGGGGTGAGCAAGTACTGGTGGGGTGGGGGGTCAAGCAGGCAAGTGCCAGGAGAGGGGGCAGGGAGGATAATTACGGCGGACAAGGTGGACCAGGTTAGGGCTCGTCTGGGGAAGGGAGCCCCATGGGCAAGTGCTGGAAGGGATGCTGGGGGGACTGATGGGAGGGGGGGTGTCTGGCCCCTGTGTGACTCTGAAGGGACCAGGCCGCAGTCTCAACAGCAGGTTTCAGTGGCAGAGGGAATGTTAGTACAGGAGGGGGAGAAGGAAGGAAGAGGAGAAGATTAAAGCCTTGAGGAGTTTCCGAAACTCAAGAAGATCATCCTGAAATCTGAGGGGGGCGGGGAGGCTGTTCCAGAGGGAGGAACCAGCCGAGGAAAGGGATCTACCTCGCACTCAACGTTTGGATAAATGTTTGACCTGCAGAGAGTTGGAGCCAGAGGACCGAAAGACTCTAGCAGGGAGGTCGGGAGGGAAAAGCTTGTTGTAGAGGACCGAAGGACTCTAGCAGGGAAGTATTTAGTCTTGCAGTCCTATTCTGGATTAGTTGAAGGTGGTTAAGGGAGGAAAGAGGCATATTTCCTGGCAATAGTCTAGGCTGGATAGAACCAGGGCCCTGGTGACGTTGAGCTTCTGGGGGAAGCAGAGAAAAGGTAGAATACCTCTGAGGAGGTGGAGCTAAAAGTTGGACTTCTTGGCAAGGTCCGTGATGTGAGAAGAGAAAGGAGTCAAAGATGATCACATGGCTTGTTGCCTCACAGATGGGTAAGGGGAGGGGAACACAAGTGGGTGGGAGGGTTGGCCAGAGAGTGGGTGAACAAGGAGAAGGCGTCCCAATGAGAAGGATCTCCGTCTTACTGGCATTCAGGCAGCGATCATTGGCAGTGCACCATGCCTGAATAGCGGTCAGGCAGTCTGGTATGATGGAGATGGAGGAGTGGGAGGAGGTAGAGGATGGTAGCTTAAAGGGGAGCTGTGCGTCATCTGCAGAACACTGGAAATGAGGGGAGAAGGGGTAAATCAAGTGGGTCAGAGAGGCCAGGTAGATGCCGAAGAGCCATGGCGATAGGATCGAGGCCTGTGGGAAGCCACACGTAGAGTGAAGTGGGGGAGAGAAAAGTACCTATTTGCACTTGGGAGGGTCGGTTTGAAAGGAAGGAGGTCAGCCACACCAGTGCTGGTCCGTGATGCCAAGGGTATCACAGACGATTTCGGATGAAGTGGTTGACTGTGTCAAAAGGCAGAAGAAAGATCCAGGAGGATCAGAACAGAGGGAGTGTTTGAGTCCAGGTTTGAAAGCAGATCTTCACGGGTGTTCAGAAGAGCAGTTTTTGTGCTTCTGGATGCCCTGAAACCAGACTGGTGGTCATGGAGCCAGCCAGCCGTTTCGGAGTCGATGGTCATTTAGGGGATGAATAATACGGTGAAGCTCTGCCACTCTTCATTAGGGGATGCCTGACTGGGTGCTTCCCTTCCTTGAACCAGCGGGACAGCTCATCCTCCTGCACATCTCTTCATTGCCCCTCCCAAAGCTCATGGACCAGTAATTCTGCTCGAGGCTGGAGAGCACTGCATCCCGAGAGGGGCTCCTCCTGTGCTTGGACAGAGTGGCCTTCATTGCTGCTCACTTTGCAGTGCGACATCTTTGTGGAACATCCTTCGGCGTGGCTCTGCAGCGGTTACTTGCAAAGGATTAGCTACTGGTGCCAAGTCTTGGGTTTCTACTGTTTTGCCTGTGGACCCTTACTGGCTCACTCTGAAGATTGCTCGCGGACTGCTGCATCAGTTTGATAGTCATCACTGTGGATTGAGGTTAGGGAGAGAGATGTTGTCCTTCATAGGGAATGCTGAGGTCCGGTTCCTCATCATGCCAGCCTAACCTAATCCAAATCGTGGAGCAGAGCCTTGAATCGCAAACGTTTAGTAAAGCAAAAACACCTGCATTTCAGGAAACAAGCTTCCAAGCAACCTGCGTACTGCGCAATTAGGTGGGAAAGCTGCAGCTGTTTGCCCCATAAACCCCGATAGCAACGGAGTACAGTGTTACCACGAACACTGTCACAAGGAATACCAAGACAGCTCTGAAATGTACAGTGCATGTTTGAAGCTGCTGAATCATCAGGTGAGGATACGAAATTCAATGAGACTAACAATTGTAAAAAAGACCCAATTAGGAAACCAATGGAAAAGGGGCTAATCAGAAGACCAGAGACAGGTTACCCGTTTACAAATGCACCCACCGACCTTGTATAAAAGGAGCTATAAAAGGCCAGTAAGGGCCAGAAGTGGAGAGGAAGCAGACATGAGTCTTGCTACCCCATGGTTAAAGGAAGACTGCTACCTGGAATAAGATAGCCAACTAGCTGCCACATAAGAAACCTTATGGAGGGTGTAGAAGAACAAGTTACTTTCTTACCTGGTAACGTTCTTTCGATGGGATGGTCCGACGACGAATTCCATATCTATGACAGGTAATCACCACAGCTGTGCTGCTTTGGAAAATTGTCGGCGTCTGCGTCGATACGCTGTCCTCGAGGGACTCCATCGAGTCGACGTCACCGGATGTTATAAGTAGGACGCATGACACCCGTAGCCTCAGTTGTAGTTTTTTCCCCAGAACGTGTGGCATCAATATTCTGCCAGTATGACCACAGAAAGCCTTGCGGAAACGTAAACTGCAATCGCATAAGAAATTCTGCAGTGGGGCTGGTAGGGAGGAAGCGATATGGAATATGTCGTCGGACCATCCCATCGAAAGAACGTTACCAAGTAAGAAAGTAACCTGTTCTTCTACACCCTCAATAAGGTTTCTTATGTGGCAGCTAGTTGGCTATCTTATTCCAGGTTTATCAGACTGCCTTCGAGGGCCCACCACTGAAGGTCCTTGGCGACCGAGGGCGGCATCTGAACGGGGTCCGACATCCTGCCGGAGGCCTGTGACCACTGCATCTTGAGGGCCCATTGCAGAGATCTCATCCGCAACCTGGCCTCGGCACCAGAAGAATGCAGGATGCCATGAGGCCGAGCAGCATCAAGAACTCGAACCCCGGGAGACTCTGGGCATGTTGAAACTTGTGCACCATCTGCAGAATGTGATGAGCCCTCACCTGGGGAGGGAAACACTGCCCCAGGGATGTGTCGAACACTGCTCCGATGTACTGGAGCCGCTGAATTGGTGTCAAGTGGGACTTCTTTAAGTTGAGGGAGAAGCCCAGCTTGTGAAGGGAGTGGCAGGTGATGGACAGATGATCCAAGACTTGCTCGGGAGAGTGCGCCCTGATCAACCAATCGTCCAAGTAGGGGTAGACGTGAATCCCCCTTTCCTGAGATACGCTGCCACCACCACCATGAGCTTGGTGAAAACCCTCGGGGCGGAGGTCAATCCGAATGGCAGGACCCGAAACTAAAAATGCGAGTCGCCAACCACGAACCTCAGGTACTTCTTGTGCTTGGGATGGATCGGCACATGAAAGTAAGTGTCCTTGAGGTCGAGAGACACCAACCAGTCCTGAAGTTGAAGGGCCTGGAGGACTTGAGAGAGAGTAACCATCTTGAACTTGTCCTTCCCGAGGAGCTTGTTCAAACCACGCAAGTCCATGATGGGTCTCAATCCCCCGTCTTTCTTCGAAATCACAAAATAAGGGGAATACCATCCCTTGTTCCTCTCGCTACAGGCACCAGTTCTATGGCGCCCTTCTCCAGCAGGGATTTGATTTCCTGCGCAAGGAGCAGATCCGGACTCTTCAAAGAGAGCCGGTTGACCGGTCTGTCGGAAAGGAAGACAGTAGCCGTGGGCTATGATCTCCAGAACCCACACATCTGAAGTAATGGCACGCCATTCTACAAGATACTGCGCCAGCCTTCCCCCCAATCGGCGAACCATGGGACATGGCCTCATGACTGAGCTGAAGCGGCTGCCGCAGTGCCCGAGGGTAAAGAGACAACTGCCCGAGCGGCTCTGGACCTCAAGTACCTTGTTTTCCACCTCTGGCACTCCTACGTTGGCCCCTTTGACTTGCAGCCCCTCTCGATCTACCAAAGGAAGAGTAGTATCGAAAGGAACCTCCCCTCCATTGCTGTCCCCTAGGGAAAAAAGGCGTAGGTTGGCAAACTGCAGCGCTCAACGACTTCGGTGCAGCTTTGGAGGTCTGCAACCTCTCAAGGCTCTCGTCAGCCTTTCTGCAAAAAAGATGTTCACCATCAAAGGGCATCTTGAGAAGCCTAGCTTGCACATCAGGAGCAAACTCCGACTTACGCAACCACGCAAATCTGCGCATTACGGTGCTCGCCGCCATGCACCGGCTGACACAATCTGCCACGTCCAGACCCGACTGAACGGATTCACACATGTCATCTTTGCCATCCTGAACAAGAACAAGAAAGCCATCCCGTTCCTCTCCTTCGAGAATATGTTCAGCCGCCAAAGAGACATCAAAACGTTTGTCGTCCCTATCAGGAGGGATGGTAGGGTACGATGCCTGTTTTGCCGGGGCCGTAGCCGCCTGCACCACCAAACTCTCCGGAGTGGGGTGCGTAGTCAAGTAGCTGGGGTCGCTACTGGCAGGACGGTATTTCTTTGGCAAAGTCTTGTCCACTGCCGGGAGGCTCTCCAGAGCAGTCCAAGCCGCAGCCACTCTTCTTTGCAAGGCCATATGGAATGGCAGTACCGGGTCAGTTGGTGGACCGTGGTCCAAGATGTCTGTCAGGTCAAAAAATCTCCTGGTGGCGCAGACCACCCCAAGTACACCGTAACCCTCGACATGAGGCGCCGGTACGAAGAGTCAGCATGCGTACCTGGCTCAGGCCCACCAAACTCAACCTCCGGGGAGGTGTCCAGACCACTGGCGTCATGCAAAGACTGACGCAGGTCTTCCAACTGGCTATGACCAGATAATAGCTCATCAGGAACCTCATTAGACCCTTCATCCACCTCAGAAATATAGTCAAGAGGCCGGAATAAATCCCTGGATGAGGGCACGTGTTTGGACTTGGCCAGAGCCTTCCTCGGGGTTTCCACCGGTCTCCGGGGCACCTCTGAGAAATCCTCCTCGAAAGGCGTCGACAGAATTGGCGTCAATGTCGAGCGTGGCGCAGATGGCTTCGACACAGGCCTCTAGGGCAGAGCCCCGAGCGTGTCCTTCAACAGCCTCGGCGCCGATGGCTTCCTTGGAGGTGGAGCCTCGAGAGAGTCCTTCGACGGTCTCAAACCCGAAGGTGTACGAACAGTGTCTCTAGCACGTTCCCTGCTGGCGTCTTTCGACGGCACGGATGGAACGGAGCCCTGCGACTGAAAAATCGCCATCATCTTCTTACGGAATGATTCCCATTCCGCAAGAGTGGAATGCTTGGTGGGACAAGGACGGGGAAGGCGACCGATGACTGCGCTTCTGTGAGTGCCTCGAAGAGGCAGAGGAATGGCGGGACCCACTCCGGGACCGAGACCCCCTGGACTTGCGCCGACGATGCGGCGAGTCGCCCCTCGAATAGTCAGTCGAAAGCCCAGTGGATTTCGACTTCTGGGGCTTGGACACCTTACCGACAGAAAGCTTTGTCTTACGCTCCTGCAAGGCTTTCTAAGTTAACGACTGGAAATCGTCACAATCGTCCGTGGCGTGGTCCTCACCGAGGCACCAGTCGTGCGGGTCCATCAGCGCCATCTTGGAACCGCAGTTCTGACACTTCTTGAAACCGGGCCGCGGGGTAGAAGACGAAGACATCATGGAAATCTTCACAAACAAATTGGTTCGAAGAACCGATAGAAGAACCGAGGCTCGCCGAGATCTCCGAAGCAAACACGTTCGCGGAGAAAACAGAACTGAGGCTACGGGCGTTGTGCGTCCTACTTATAACATCCGGTGACATCGGCTCGACTGAGGCCCTCGAGGACAGCGTATCGACGTCATCGACACAGGACGCAGAACATTTTCCGAAGCTGCACAGCTGTAGCGATTACTTGTCATAGATATGGAATATGTCGAAGGACCCAATCCCCTCGAAATAATATTTGCATTTAGAAAAAAAAGCATTGGACTTGTAAGGTGGAAGGAAAGAATGCCATTATCCCAAACCAAAAGGCAGGGGAAGGTGTAAATACACTGGCCCATGAGAAAATGGAGTGCCAAGGAGAAAGACTATGCCATGGTTTAGAGAATAGGATTGTTGAGAAGTTTTAATTAGAACAACAGTGAAAGGGCCCGAGGGTCTGGAGCAGAAAGAGCGTACAGGTCAGAAAGAGTCACCAACACCAACTAAGAAGTGCGCATCAGCATGCCCAAAGTCTGTTGCAGGCGGAGCAATATGGGAGGAACATAAGACAAGAAATGATGGCCCTGATAATTGGATAGTCTAGGAGAGAAAAGCCTCCAAGTTAAGTGAATTAGAAGGCAATAATAAACAGGAGATAGGGGGAGTTTACAGGACCACTTGTGAGATACATTTGGATTCAGGCAGGATTCTAGTACCTAGCACTGGAGATTCTTGACTCACTGCTATAGGTGACTGTGTGTAGCAAGGCCGGCACTGGAGAAGTGATGTTGAGGGTGGGCACTACGTTCCAAAGAGGGAGGATGCAGACACGAAGCAAAAACATCAAGGACCCCATCAGATAACGGGGAACAACAATATAATTCCACACTTTCCTGGAAGAAAGAACAAAATGGTCAAGTACTGACACTGCTAAGGAGTTAGGAGGGGTCTGGTAGCTCTAGCAATAGACTATCAGACAGATTTCTCTGTTAGGCTTTTAACATTCCTGCAGGATTTTGCAATCATTTTTTTACAACCTTATCCATGCGGCAAAAACACCAGGCCTTTGTTCTGTAGGACCCAATGACATGTAAAACTCTTATTTAGTCTGGTCGACGGACACGTTTTGGGTCCATCAAGTTTGAAAATAGACTTCTCAACAGGGAATGTTTAAAGTAGAACGTTGCTTTGTGACAACTCTGCACCTTGCTGAAGGGGTGCTGAATTGCGGGAACCTCATGTTCTGGCATCTTTGGCCGTTTATAACCACAGTCCTTGACCTTGAGTCCAAGGCAATGGAAGCCATTTCTGGTGTTCCTTTTCTTCCGCTACTGTGGTGGAGCGGATGTGTTCCTCCAATCATGAAGGACAGCTTTTGGAGCTGGTGAACTATTGTTGCATAAGAAAGAAGAAATTCTGAAGCGGATGTGTTGTTCACTCATCTTTTTTGGTGGAGGACCAGCTGTGGTGTCAGAAGATGCAGATGGTCTCCAGAGATCGCAATTCTGATAGGAGACAAACTGTCCCGAGTACAATCACTGAATACATTTTTGTCCCGAGTGCAATCACTGAATACATTTTTCTATGTAGTTCAAATATTAGTTGGGGTTTTTAGTAGGTAAAGGGTTTAGACTTGCCAGGATGTCTGTTGGGGTCACATCATCCAACCTTTGTTTGGGTCATGAAGGCAGCAGGGCTTTCTTTAAAAGCATGTGATGCGCACAATCCCTGGTTTCCTGCTAGTAAATGGAAATCCAATACTGTTGAGAGCAGGTTATGCCTGGCATAATCAGTCTTCAGGAGACATCCTTGTGTTTTGTAAGGTAAGGCAGCAGATCATCCTTTGTTCCTCCTCGATCCTCCGCCATGTGGTTGTACCTACCTACCACCACTCCTTCACACCCAGGCTTGGGATGCGAGCCTCCCCCTCTATTTTCCCTGCAAACTGCTTGCAACCTTTTGGATTAACCTTTTGCCTCCTTATTCCATCCTCCAAATCCTTGGCACTTCACTGCTTCTGTGTACACCTTCTCCTCAGGTCTTACATCCACCTCCTGCACCTTTCACCCCCTCTCAGCCATTTCCTCCTCCTTTTACTTCTAATTCTTTCACCACCACATCCACCTACTCTGCTTCTTTCACCATCACTTCAACCTCCTGCTCCTCTAACCCTCACGTCAACTCCAATCTCCTTATTTACTGACCCACTCCTTTCTACAGCCTTCAGTAAACTTGCTCATTATCTAAACTCCCACACCTATGCTTTTACCGGGTCAGGTTTTATAACCTTATGTTCCCTCTCACTGGGTTGTACATTCGGTGAGGGCCAGAACGTGCCTCATATACCGGTTTCTGTTTGGGCATTGGTGGATACTATATTGCCTCTCGATATCTGTTACTGTGAAAATGCAGGCTTCCCCTGTTGCAGACAGATGATTTAAAGGCTTGATATAACATCTTGGTTTGCATGGGCAGTGGGCACAAACCAGTATGAGAAGGTACTTCGGGGAGCATACTTCGGCTAGCCAAGCAGCTTCCTAAGTGGTCTCTCGGCACCTGGGCTACACAAGTGTGTATTCTGGCACCTTTCAGTGTCTGCTTCCGTTTCCCTTATATAAAGGGGTGTGAGAACCAAGTAAAGGGCCTGCAAACCTGGTTTGTTTACTTTTATGACAATTCCTAGGGACACCAGGGTTCGAAATTAAGATTGGCTAAGTAGAAGCTAGAAGCAGCTCCTGGGTGTCCAGCATCAACCAGTGAGCAGGAGCACTGGGGAATGAGGTAATGGTACATAGCATTCTGAAAATGTAACTTCCACATAAGATGGAAACCTATAATTTTGTCCATTATTTATGATGCCTTGCGCTTTAAATGTAGTATAGATGTGTTAAATGAGTTAAATTTACTTGGGTGTGTTTTCCATCATTTGGCCTGAGGAGCAAAAAGTAGCTCTTGGTAGCTGTTGGCTTCCAGCTCCCCTCAATTTCCAACCCTATGACACTATTATTTTGAAGGTCAACCATTTCTAATGTTTAAATGTAACCAGCTCTTACTGCAGGTGCTGGGGGTGCGGGGGGAAATCAGGGGATCCTCCCCATGCCATAACTGGGCCCTGCATCAAAGCGTGGGTGGAGTGCCCCAGACCAGACCCCATTGTTACCATTTCAAAATTACCTATGGTCATTCAGTGGCACAGCATTTCTCTTTCATTGCCATCTTCCAGGGCTTTCTCCCAGGGGTAGATTCAAGACTGAATCCAGACACCTTCCACAAACTAGTTCTATCTAGCCCTGGGAACGGTATTCCTCAGTCTCCAGGGCATTAATTCCCAGAAGGGTACAATATCAGTCTGTTGAACTTTGTACTAGATTTTAAACATGGGCCCCTTTAGGGACATACCAAAGTATGGCAACCAATATCCCACTAGAATTGCACAAAGGCTGCCAATCAATGGTAGTCGAACAACCATGCAAGGAGGGTCACACAGAAAACAGGAAACATGGTGTATCCTAGCTGTGAGGTACTCAAGAAAAAAATACAAATTGTATAAACTTGTCAGGAAGCCATATAATTCACAGGGAACTCATCCCAGAGGGATAGTATGGAACTTTGCCTCATGGCGCACTGTATCCAGATAGGAGTAGGTAGGGCTAATCCCTACTGCGCTGGTCTGCACTCTGTCAAACTCTTTTATAAGTAGATTTGCATCACCCGACTAGTCCCAGAAATAAGGGTTCATGGTGATGTAATCCTCATTGCCCATGTGAGTATTCTTTCTTTCCTTCCTTCTTTTACGGGCCATGCACTACTTCAAGGATTTCCGTATAGTTTGCAGCTTAAAGTTCATCCCAAAAAGGTTGGGTCTAAGGTGCTGTAGAGCCAAAACTATAGACCAGTATTCTTTTTCCACTGTTGCCTGTATCAATATTGCTTTCTTCCCTTGAGCTAGTGCAGGCCTCAAAATTGACACTCGCCAATAGTGATTGACTCATAGCAAGTAACTAATGGTGTGCTGGGTTTGTGTGGAGAACTAAGGTGGTGTGTAACTTCTCATGCCTCGCTAGTAATTTGCACCTCGACACTTTAACCCCTAGGCCTAGCGACTTGTGAATGTCTCTGCCCTTCTCATAAACGTTGGACAGCACCCAACCCAAAGTCTGCAGAGTCTGTTTGCATGAAAGGCTGGCTAAAATACGGGTTCGCATTGCAATGAAGGTCAGCACGGGTTGTTATTCAGTCCTTTTGATGAGATGCCGGCACTCTACCAAACAAATGTCTTAGGCTTTTTGTTAGAGATTGGGGCTGCCTGAGGGATCGCTATGCTTTGCCACAACAAATCTGTAAAACCAGGTCAACTCAAAAAATACTTTTCATCTAGGTTAGAGTTGTGGGTGGCTACAAGTCAGGAGCTGCTTAGATTGATCTTAGACTGGAGGAATTAAATATTGCCACTAATAACGCCATCATCAAAGCATACCACAGAGTTTTCCCCTTGTTGGTATCAGACAACTTGTTGGTCAGAGTAGCTCTCAGGGGTGCCTGTAATAGGTTCCCAAAAAGGCAATGAAAAGTATGTTCATCCCAATGAGAGCATGGCTCGCAAGCCTCAGGAACATGGTATTCACCATTTTTTAATGTATTGGCTATTTGGAATATGCACTATACAGCAATAATTGTGTTTCAAGGCGCATCAACACAAGGGTGAGGGGAATAGGGATGTGGAAAAAGGTATAAAACAAAAACATTCTCAAGTGCTTTGGAATGGGCAAGTGCTGAAACATGAAAAAAGGGGCAGAGGGTAACCAGTTTAAAAGTGCAGGGACAATTAGGTAAACTGCATTAAAGAAAACCAGAAATGCAATTATGACAAGCAGGTATGAGTGATTGCTGGCTGGAAAAGCTATGCCTTATGGAATGAGGGGCTACAGCAGGCAAGCATGAGCAGCAGAATAGAAGAGGATCACAAAAGAATGCAGAGGAAAAGAAATGACTGTTGCAGGCAGACAACAGTGCAGTAGCCCGGGCAAAAATAAAACAGTCAGAGGTACGAGTGAAGAAGCCCCCCTGGGCTGCAAAGGGAAGTCGGCATGCTGCACAGTTTCCGCAAGTCAGTTGTAAGGATCCTTAAGTGCGAGCAAAGCAAAGTCAGTGCAAAGGATCCAGAAGTGTGAAGAAACAATATGTACATTACACTGAACTATTACAAGATCTCAGGGGTAGATGCAACAGTTTGCCTTGATCCCCTCCGATGCCAAGGAGCAATCTGTCAATACCCTGAAGTGAAGTCAAACATGGTCAGCTACATCTTTATTTACGCACAAGCTCACCCACTTTCAAAATGGGGTGTGCATTTGTCATTGTGACAGCACTCTGTTCCATGTAAAGCACATAAATCCATAACAGGGTTGTCCCTGGTTTGAGAAATGGTACCGCAGGCTTGACCATGGAGCATTGGGGGGGGCCCGATCACCCCTATGCTTAAGATCATGGTGACCTTAGTTTTGAGTCTCTGGCCCTCAGGATCCATGGTATAGAGTTATCAGCGGAACACTTTTGTGAGCATAGTGGGTCATCTGGTACTCTACTAAATTCTCAGGAGGGAATGGAGGCTAAGGGATGTTTATTACCCCCAAAAGGGACATCCCGTCATATGACAGAGAAGAGGGATACACAAAGGACGGACTCAACTGATGGGAAAGTCACAGAATGCTTGGTCTCTGGTACCGGAGATCATTTCTCTATTTTTCCACAAATTGGGTCTGGCCGAAGATTCACTTTAGTTTCATGAGGACTGGAATTGATAGGCTGGAATACGAGGGTCTCAAGTTCATTTAAGAATATGAAAAGTAAAGCCGAGACCTTTAGTGAGTATGATATAATAGCCCTGCAAGAGACCTGGCCAGTGCAAAGATTTAAGGTAGACAGGTTTACAATAATAGAACTAGTGTCATGCCAAGGTATAGGGAGACCGGCAGGGGGCTTATTTTTGGCTCTTAGAATTTCTATCTTCTCCTCCTTAGAGATATCTAGCAATGAATTACAGGGAATTCTAGCAAATAAAAATGAACTTAAAGGATAGAAAAGCTCTCCTAGTATTATTAGTGTTCAATCTATACTGGAACCCCTACAGCTCCACAGTCTGATTTTCTGGGGTGGTTGGCACAAGTTCTCACCCAGATAGGGATATTCCATGGGCCAAGAAGCTTAATTCTGACTGGGGATTTGAATTCCCAATGTGTTAGAACACATGTGAATAAAGATCATGGAAGGAAGCCACTTCTAATTGTCAGACGTGGCTCTCGTTTTTTAAAAGCTTGAAATATGTTAATGGCTAACTAACATTAGGGTTGTGGCGGGGGGGGGATGTCCTTCCTGCACTGACCTGGTCTAGGGAGACTCAGGGTTCCACCATAGACTATTTCTAACAAAATACTTATTTGATCATTGACAAAGTTTAATATTAAAAGGACAGGGTTGAGTGATCACAACATGTTGGTTTGGTCCTTCAAAAATGAAAAAACAAATACAACGTTTTTAAAGCTGCGGGTTTATTTCTAAGTTTTCCGGGCTCCTCCAGCAGCTAGTGCTTATTTTTTTTTTTTAAATAAATAGCACTTACCGAGATTCAGCTGCAGCTTTCCTGCTCCGGTCTCCGGTCTCCGGTCCCCGTCCTCCGCGTACAGCACTAATGAAGGGAAAGCCACCCAGCGGTAGCTTTTGTTTACTACAGCTTGCTGGCTTTTCCTTCATTAGTGCCGCAAAAGTAAAAGCCAGCACAGGAGGGCATCCATTTCACAAAATGGATGCGCCCATGTGCTTGCTTTTGCGAATTTTGAGCTTGAATAGCTCAAAATTTTACATATCAAGTTTTAAAAAAGAGAATGCTAGTATTTTTTTTTATGTTGCCTATCTATTTTTTAAATAAAATGTTTTACTAGACCATGCCTTTAAAAAGTGTAAAACCCAGAATCAGGGTTAGAGTCAGGAAAGCCGACTGATCAAAGCACTGAAGTTGTCCTGCTGCATGATGTCAGCGGAGGAGACCAAGCCAACTTGGGTCTCGGTTGTAGCTGGTTGGGTCAGATTGTGAGGGGGCATGATTGGACAGCCTTCAACTGTTTGAATGCTGCAACTTGCAGACCACTTTCATTGGTGAGCTGGGGTCCCCATCAGCCCAAAATCCTGTTAAAAGCAAAGGACCAGGAGCCATTTAAGATCCAAGCATCGGAAGCGAAGGAGCGCCAGAAGACTGCTACTGTGGCGAGAATTGGCAAGGCCAGCCATCATGAACCGAACTCTGCATTCAAGTCGACAGGGAAGACCTGAACAGGGAGCTTTCCACCCGCTTTGGACTGTGGGACCAACTATCCGAAGATATGTTCTGTATCCATTGCTACCAGAAGGTCAGAATCAGCAACTGCCTGGGGTATGACAGAAATAAAGTTGAATTTAAACTAGACTATATTGCACAGTTGCATGGGCACATTCTGCATCATCACTGGAAAGTTTACTAGCATCCTCACTGATCTGCTCGGATCTCGTCAACCTGCTGCTCTTCAACCAAGTCATCTTGAACTAAAAGTGTATACTGGAAGCATGCCTGAAACAGACTCAACTCTGGAAATGGTAGGGATGCATGTCTAAAGCACTGTCCTCATGCATTAGAAAGTACAAACCATTGTAATGCTTGTGAATTTACTTCTAACTTTATAGCCCCAATTTGAAGGGGGGTTACAGTGTATAATCCTATGCTCAACTTTGTTAAATACTAAAGTGGAAGGTAACCACTTTTGGTGTTGCCAAACTCTGATTGTACATGTGTGTAATAGTTGTAATTGTGATTTTACATAACTAGTAGTGTATTGAGCTTAATGCTTTCATGTGTTTGATAGATAGCTGGGTTCAAAATGTGCAATCGGCACTAGCCATTGCCTAATGACAATTGCCTCCTGGCAAGTAAAAAATAGTATGCTGTGTGCATTTTTAGAAATGAGATGGCGAGTGACTGTTTATGATTGGCTAGTAGCTTGAAACTTGATAGGTTTACCCCAGTGGATAGTATACTTTTGTACTCACCTGTGTGGACATCTGATCCTTAACAGACTTTGGTGTGAAGTACTGTTAACAAGTACAATCTCCCGAGTCTAAGCCTAACTGCTCAGGCGCTTTATTTATATACAAGAGGAACAATGCACTTTTGATCACAAGAGCATACAATAGATAAGAAATCAGGCTTGACGGGAAGCAGTGAGCTTCTTACAATGGGGTGAATTTGAGGGACATTCTGAACAGGTTGTTTAGGGGAGTTAATGGAACAGTCACCGGGGACAACACATAAGTGGACATACATGGATTACGGAGAACCAACATCGGACATTTCTAAGTGCAGGTAGGCGGTACAGCACAGCTGTGCTCAAGACGTGACCTTGATGGATGAAATCCTAGAGTGGAGGCAGAGGACGTGAGGGACAGATGCAGGTTAGAAGTGAGGGAAATATTTTAGCTAGCAGGAAGTTCAGGAGGTAGGTTAATCGGGTAACTTGGAGGCGAGGAGGTAAGTTTTTAGTTTGGTTTTGCACAAATCTGTGTAGAGTTTCTCGGATTTCGGGGGGGAGAGAATTCCATGCAAGTGGGGCAAGAAGAGAGAAAAAGCAGAAGCAAGAAGCAGCACAGGAAGGGCAAGGAGCCGAGCCACAAGGGTAGTCGAGGAGGCAGAGTGGAGATTACAAGAAGGCTTGTAGAGGAGGACAGATACAGTGGTGCCTTACCATGGATAGATTTGTGAACCAGGAGAAGAAATTTAAATCTGGCCCCATTTTTCATGGTCAGCCATCCAGTCTGGTGATGGTGTGAAGTGAAGGAGTTCAAAAAGAGTCTGGGTAGCAAAGTTAATGATCTTGTCAAGAGGACAGGAAGCATAGTTGGGGAGACCAAAGAGGATGCTGACACAGTAGTCCAGTTTAAAGAAGACATGGGTTGTTAAGAGATGCTTGGCGGTGTTGAAAGGAAGGAGGTGCCTGATTTTCCTAATATTTAGGAGGTTGTGGTGGGCTGCTGCTGCAGTTTTGGAGATTAAAGTAGAGAAGGTCTGAGAAGCGTCATAGATGATGCAGAGGTTTCTAGCTGAAGAAGAGTAGGGGAGCGTATCAGGTGGCAACTGGACAGGCAGAGGAAAAGATGAGAGAAAGCTTTTGGCCGGAAAGAAGAGCACCTCTGTTCTGGTAGAGTTTATCAGAGAGTGCAAAGCCATTCAATGTTTAATGGCAGAGAGATGGTTGGAAATTTTGATAGAGAGATGAGAGGCAAGTTTAGGAAAAGGGATGATGATTTGGGTGTTGTCCACAAAGATTTGTATGAGAACCTACAGGAGGAGATTAGTGCCCCAAGAGCAGAGGTGTAGCATGTAAAGCAAAGCAGACGCAAGACAGAGCCTTGTGGAACACCAACAGTTAGAGGAGTGAGTTGAAAGGTGGTGTTGCTCCAGGAGACAAAATTGGCAAGGTAGGATTCAATCCAGGCAAGGGCTTGAGCGTGAATCCCAAGAAGACAGAGTATTAAGGAGATCAGAGTGATCTACCCTCTACCTTTTAGAGCTTGGTTAAAAACTTTAATGTAAACCTGTTGTACCTTTCAGTTGGCTTTTTAGAGCACCCTAGCAGAGTGGGTTCTGAACCCCCCTACCCCTTTAAGGACCTTCAAGGCCCACAGGTCTTTGTTAGGCAGAATCCTATGCAGTTCCCTTAGGGAGCACTACAGAAGATTAGGACTACAGATATATGCAATAAAGCCCCTTTGGCATCAGTTTGTACGACACAGATTTAGTTGGAAGCTGTGGCTGAGCAGTCAGACTTATCTCAAGAGGGAGATGAGCAGTATTCAGGGTTTACAAATTAGGACTACCATACTATGGAACAAGGAAACACTGACCAAAGCTTTGTATTAAAAAGTATATATATATATATATATATATATATATATATATACACACATATATATATATATATATATATATATATATATATATATCTTTTACACACTCTTAATTCCACACACAAATCACTATCATTAGAGCAAGTTAAAAGTCAAGAAAAGTATATACAACTCCCCAATTAAATTGTAGACAAGTTTGAGCAAGAGTGAAAACTGAGCAAAATGGCACAGTGTAAACCAAGCAGAAATGGCACTCTAACCATTTCCTCAGAGGGAGGGAAAGGTCAAGTTATACCGGATTAGACTCCTAAACACACCAGCAACACTTCCCAATTGGATTGTGAACAAGTTAGGCAAGGCAGTACTTTAGCATAAGCAATACTTGGGTGAAAACCGAGCAAAATGGCACTTCACAATATTTAAAGGGGGAGGAAAAGGAGGTTATACAAGTTTAGGTGCACCAACATATTTCTTGAGGAAAAGCAATCTAGAGAAGGTAGTTGTAACAGATTTAGCCAGAGCCAATAGGCCTGTGTCAGAGTCAGTGGTACAAGGCAAAAAGTGCAGGATCAAACTGTTCTAGTAGCTGCAGTCAAGTCTTTGTTTCAACGTTGAAAAAGACAGTGTTAGATGATAGGGGCGGCCGGCCCAGAAGGTAAGTAAAGGATTTAAAACACCTTTAGCAGTACCCAACGAGGCCTGGCGGAACAATGTACCTTAAAAGTGGATGAGGCTCCTGCGGTGGCGGTAGTTCTCTGCAGTTCGGGAGATCCAGCAGAGGAAGAGAGGCTCTCGTCATGGAGTAAGGTGGAGTAAGGTTCAAGTTACTGCACTGCCCAGCGATGAAGCCATCCGCGGTGATGCCAAAACGGAATAAAAGGTACTCTCCTTTAAATCGTGGTCGTGGTGGACGGGTGCCTGGCTATCCGGTCTCCGAGTGCTTGGCACTGGCGATTTGACCAAGGCAGGTCCTGGAAGGCGATTGCCGAACTGGTTGGCCCCACCAGCTCAAGGGAAGACGACTCTTGCAGGTGAAGATCTTCTCAGGTCGTTGGAGAAAAGTGGTGAGGATCTGCAGCAGGGCTTCACCGGTGGTTCAGTCGTTGCAGAGGTCTTCGGCTTCTCTCCTCTTTGGATTTCTTAGGTCCAGTGGCGACGTCTTGTCCTCCAGTCCTCAGAGCCCTGCTTTTATGCAGAAAAACCCCCATTAATACAGCCTAGCTGTCACTCATACAGCGGGGTGCTTATCCTGGCGGAATAACCCCCCCAGTCAGTCAGGGCAGTGTGCTACTTGGGTTGCCTAGGCGGTGCCTATTCGCCCTCCCACACATCCTGTCTACCCCATACTCAGTGGCGCCGAAAGGAGGGCTTCTGTGAAAAAGCCCGCCAAAAGGACGAACAAAGGATCCCCGACCTGGATTAGGATTTCAGAGAAAGACAGGAGAAAGAAATATTATCAAAGATCTGGCAATAAAACCCTACCGGAGTATAGTTAATAATAAAATAAACCGGCGGTATGTTGGAGGCTGTCAGTAAAAGTGGTAGCCTCGAACAATGAGAAAATCCCATAGGAAAATATTTGCGGTCGAATATTTATGGTAGTAACCACTGTCACCAGCCAGAAACTTTCGAGAGAGGGACTGGACAGTAGCCTCTCGAAAATGAACACCAGGGAAAAACTATTAACCCTTTCCAGTACTTCCATAGTAAGATGCGTTGTACTGGTTTTGTTCATAACTATTGACTAGTAAAGTCGATGGGGACTTCACACGCCCTGGGAGACGGTAGTCAGTCCGAGGGTATGGAGTCTATGTTTGGGGGCCACTATGACACCCCTGTGTTTCTGCACTGAGGGTGCTGTGTAACACACATGTAAAAAGATGATATCTATGAGGGTGAGAAAAACCCCAGAGACCATAAGCACAAAAATAGCCTAGAACACACATCAGCAATATGTCTAAGAGTGGGAAAAAAGAGTCACATTCTTAGCAGGAGAAAAAAAGAAATCCCTCAAATCCAGCAAAGCTGCTGGGGGACTCTATAGTTAAGGGAAATTAGCCTTTTAAGAGAAGTCTCCCTAACAGTCTTTGGTAGTCTATTACTAATCTTTGAGAAACTGCTCCAATCTGGCCAGTGATGCTATATGGACAAAAATCCCCAGGGACAGATTTGTGATTTAAAGAGCATATGTGGGACAGGCACAAACTGATGTCTCGTCTCCACTCTTAAAACTAGAGAGGCCATTTTCATTTGAAAGGTATTCGTAGCTGGTAGTAGCATGAATGGTATCCTTGGTACAGCTGGCGACAACGGTTTCATACCCAATCATATTCGTAATTGCTGGTCACGTGTTTGCAAACCCAGCATTGTGCAGGAATGTCTGCCCTCCTCTTATCGGAGAGTCTGTGCTTGGGAGAGCTTGATACATGCTATGAGCAAGTTCTTTTTGCATTTTGTAGCCAGTTCAGACTAAGGTCTAAGTTCAGAGTATATTCTTGTTGAGGGCTGGGGTCCTGCCTTAGAACTCCCAGCCAGAAAAAGGCAAGACTTCTTGAAGTCAACCATGCATATTATCTTTTCCTTTGAGCGCCAAGCCTTTAATAGTAAACCGGCAATCCTCACACTTTGTACTGCCATGCAGGGCACACAGACACTACATACACTGGTCTATCTTAGATGATATCATTGAGCACTAGGCACATCCCTTAAAACACAAAACACTCTTGCGCATGTTGGGACACAACATTTAAAAAAAAAATGGGTGAAACCAACTGAATTTTAATGACAGAATTATAGGACGCCTGACAGTATTACAATGTGACAGTTAATTGGAGTCAGAAAAATAGGCTTTGGCTCGAGGCAGGCTCCATAAACATTCGCTGCAGTCCCTTGTGTCAGAGCTACATAAAACCTGTGCAAGGCCATGGGATCTAAATGGCGCTTCTGACATAAGAGCACGAGCACTTGTTGGGATGACCCAGCTGTGTGCCGTGGGAATTGGTATTTAAGAAGACATTGCACCGCTCAATGTATTTCATCCGCATGCTATAGTTTCTTGTAAAGAACCCGACTATAAATACATAGGAAAGAACATGTTGGGGGGGCGGGATGGAGAGCATTCAACTAAGCATTTTTTTGATTTAAACAAAGCCAAAAAACACAATCCTTCCTCAATTAACCTAGAAGGGGGATTTGCACAATCGTGTGTGTTGACTTTTTATGTAACATTAATTTATAGTCCACATTATAGAGGTCCTTAACCTCTTGCGTTAAGCTCTTAAAATTTCCAATAGTATGAAACAGTAGAGGAGAACTACCTTGAAGCGACATCTGCGCTGGCCACAAAGGAATGAGGACAGCATCTCTACAACAAGTCAATCATGTTAGACTCATTAAAAAACCGCAACGGTCTTCATAAGGAATTCAAATTGACAAAGTTGCTTCAAAAACCAAAATGCTGCCACTATGAAAATTAGAGAACCAAAAATGCTTTGGACCTAAACTCTGTAGGAAGAATCAGAAAGCAACAGATGGATAAATACTTTCGAACCATGGAGGATTCCAAAATATGTGCAATGTCCATTTGTTACTATTTATGTAGCCCAAAATCACAATAGATTTGTAATCTTACACAAATTATTGAATGCTCATTCTCACAATAGAAAACGAGTGTAATTTATAATGACCTGTTAAGTCACTCTTTTAGGAGTCTTGCAAGGAGTATCAGTTGAGGAACGGTAAGCAAGCTATCTTAACCACACGTGTAAATGGGTCTGGTGCTGCTGTGCAGACCTGACTGGTGCCATGCCCCAGTGCAGGGAGATAAGACAGGCAAGCACTGTCGCCTGGGGTATGGAGAACAGCCTACGGCAGGGACACACCCTACCTTGCAACAGCAAACATCCGCTGTCAGTCCTAGTAACAAGCGCACAATGAACTCCCCTGGTATTGAAAGCCCTCGTGCAGTCAGGATGTAGCATGATCTGCCTCAGGAGGGCAGTCACTGCTTTGAGCCAGTGGCATCCACCATGAGGTTTTCAAAGACTACGAAGGGGCTACTTTAGCGCAAAAACATTCAAGTTGGAATATAGAAATTAAAAAGCATATTGGATATCATTGTGCTGAGTGTCTCTTCGGACTGTACACGGTTTAAACAATTAAACCAGACGACAACTCCACGCAAAATCTAGGATCAATGAATTCTATAATAATCCAGGTTTCCCTTGCTGGTCAATGGTTGTGCACATGGATACCAAAGAGTGATATGGGTGACAAAGCCATGAGCCGACAGGTCAAAAACACCAGCTGACAGCATGCCTTCCAGGATCCAAAGAGACTGTCCAGGGAAAGGGGTTGGCAACAAACTTGGTCCCATTAAGCCATATTAAAAAAAAAAGCAAGATCCTTCTTTGAGACTAAACATCTACGCCACACCTCAGCAGTCCTTACTCTGGCTCAATCATCTTCATCAAGCATCCGCTTTACAGTTAGTGTACATCATGATTTAGATTGTACACACTCTCGAATCACACGATATTTAAACAAGTGAGGCACAGTGTTTGATTTAATCCTGGCTTGGTTAGGCAGAGTCTCAGTACCTTGAAACAGTGGTATGAAGCACAACTGGTATAATCAGTAATAATGCATAGAGGAAGTTTCCAGAGCGGATCAAACATAGCAGTCTTGATTTATGCATTCACTTTCAGAACCAGACCTTCAGACATCAAAACACCAACTTAGATGGCTAAGAACAACACACAATTGATTTGCACAGCACACAAACGTCCCTATACCCAGGCCACTTGCTTTACCATTCCAGAGTAGTGTTAGGGAAAGAAATGTTTCTCTGAAACAGAGCAAGCTTCTCTAATCGTGATCTCCTTGCTACCAATAATTTGGGCTTCTGGCCTGGTTGCAGCATGCAGACTCTGCCCTGTGGTAGATAGATGCATTACACCCTGCTGCTGGATGATTCCAATAATATTCTGGATGTGGAGGGTTCTTTGGAAGCGCCTCCAGTTATGTGAACAGTATTTGGAAAACTTGATAACCTGAATCAGCATCAGCTTCTCCCCCCACTGATTGCAGTGGGCACCAGTAAGAAAGAAAAGAGCCTTTGCACGTTACAATCCCCGTCGGAGTGCCAGATCTGGTACAGCTGAGATAGCCAATATCCGCTGCAAACTATGGTGTACCAGTATGCACATAACTAAGCCCACCTCCGGGCATCCTGTATTAAAGAGCAGAAGCAAAGCCACTTAGGTTTTCAAATGATGCATGCTCAACTATACCTTAGACGAGTTTCTGATTTAACATAACACAAAATGAAGGCTACCATTGGCTTAGTGGGTGCCACCATAATAGACACTCATACTCTGGCCAATTCATTGAAAATTCTGGCCTTTTTAATTAATTCCTTTCTATCCAAATATTCTTTCCTTAAAATATCTAATTTCCTGCAAGGGATGTTCGATTGCAAGTGAATGCAGTTTCTCACAATTACTGATTTTTAAATGTACCATTGATCGAATTCCAATAGCCAACCCTTTCCCCCCATTATAGCTTCACTCCTGCCAGACTACGACCAGGCATGTGTGAAAAGGTAGGTGGATTTGATCATTTCACACTCTTAAGAGATGCTATGAGCACCGACACGTGGTTGTTGTGCCACTGGCATGTGGCAAACAAAAACATTTTACAGCTGAACAAGAGTTACAAGTCACAAGGTAAACCGAGCCATGCTGTTTCTAAAATCAAGATACTAATACAGGCCTTGTCAAGCAATGCAGTTTTAATTTGTATTCCCTTCTACTGAACATCATAACTAATCTGAAATGCCTACGCTATGGTTTTTTGTTTTGGTTGTTTTGTTATAACTAATCTGAAATGCCGACGCTTTGGTAATCACTGAAAGTGTGTAATCGCAGTAGGTTCTTTAAAGTCAATGCAGTATGTGCAGTTTAATGGCTTTTCGATATGCTCCATTCTCGATAGCTTGAAAGGTTTCTATGTTTTCCGTTTCTTTTTGAAGGATGTCGATCAGTGCTTTTTCACACTTCTGCATAGACATCGAAATTTACACAAAAAAACACTGAAAGCAGTTTAGGCAAGGATCACAATAACACGTCCAAACAAATTATAAACCGAGCCATTTACCAAGGCAACTTCTAAACCGCCAATACTTTAAATGAGATCTGCTGTACTATAGTCCACAAATAAGCATGCCTTCACACAATTAGCACCAATTCCATTGTTGTTACAGCTGACAAGCGCCATCTGCTTCATGGCCCTCGAAAAGGTTCACATGGTCTACGTCTTACATCAAGGCACACCCGCCCCATACACGTAAGCAATCCGCCGAGTAAAAACAAGATATATGTGACATTACTTTACATATAAGAAAGCCATGCTGAGTAAAAAGCCACATTTTATGGCTAGGATCACAAATACAGAAAACCCTTAATAAAGTAACCTCTTACAGATGAGAGCAAATGAATAAACACCATTCCCACAAGAATTATACTAAAATCAAGTGTTCTCTTCTTTCTGCACTACATCTTTCTTGATGTTCCTTTGCTCCCACAACAGTGAAGTATTATGAAAGTAATGTGTATATTGTGAGGAATCTGGCGCGTCCTCACTTCTTTCCCCAATGTATCCTCCTCTCAGGTGGCCAGGGAAAGGCTGAACCTACCGGATCCTGACCTTGGGGGTGGATATGCGAGGGGTGACTACCTGGATGGAGGAGACTTGGGGAGTGGAGGTGAGACACCCTTGGACAAGACACGGTATCCCACATTTCCCTTTCATAAGGAGTCTGATATCCCCCAGGCCTTTATAGGCTATTGCCAATCCCTTCCCAATGTGCTCAGCAAAACAAACCCCCATAAACATCAATTTGGTACTGGGACGAGGAAGCGACAAACCAGAAACATATATCCTCCTTTCATTGACAAACACGCTTATACACACTAGTTTGGTACTGGGATGAGGAGAAGCAAGCAAGAGCAATGTGGAACTCCCAAACCAGCAGTGAGCGGTCTAGTTCTTGCTGGACCAATCAGCCTGGCAGGAGGTTTAAAAACAGGAAGAACAGAAAAAAAATGTAGTTAGCTCAGGAGACAGCCGTTGAGTCCGCTGGGGAAGCAGTTCAGGAGACTACTGTTGGAGAGCAGACCTCTCCTGGAAGGCAGCCTGGCAGACGGCGGGCTCGAGAACCCCGGGATGATGCAGTGTGTATGCAGCAGGAAGCGAGACTGAAAGAAGCTGGAGGCCTGCGGTGGATTACAGAGGAAGCTGACGTGACCAGGCGAAGCTTCCGTGTGAGGCCTGGGCTGCGAGAGAAGCATCTGGGGCAGGAGCAAAGCCACAGAGAATCACTGAGACTGAGCGAGGCACTGAACGAGAGAGTGAGCTCGGGGCAGCAGGAAGCCTCGCAAAAGCGCTGATTGGTGTGGTGAGTCAACCATTGAAGAGGGGGCACCGAGGCAGCAGGCCAACAGGACAGACCTGTGAAAACTAATGAATGCCAAGTTGAGTGAAAAGCAAACACGTTTGAATACCGATTTAAATGAAAGCAAGCATCTTTGAAGATTGAGCTGAATTGGAGCAAATATGGATACTGATCTGAATGAAAGCAGTTGTATGAAATCACACTACTTCAAGTAACTGTTATTTGAGCGAACAAGCATTGGCCAGAGCCATATGCATCAAGTGAATGGTGACAAACTGAGCTATGGTAAAGCATCATGAGGATGAGAAATGGAAATAAATAAATCACCACTGTAGAGCTAAATCAGTGGCAACATGCATACCAAGGAAAAGAGGCAGATCAGGTGCGTCAGTTGCGTGACCTGTGATGGGTGGACCGTGTGGTCCGACAACTGTACCTAGACAGAGTACACCTACTCATGGAAAAGCCACTTAAAATCCCTGCAAAGAAGCGTGCGATTGAACCTAAATGAAATATTGTGTAAACTGAAACTAAAGAAGAATGAGCTGTGAAACTGGTGAAAGATAACCAAATCAGAAGAGCTGGGGCGTATTCTCAGGAATTATGTTTTGAAGAAGTTAAAAGACTTGCAAGCTTCTGGAGGGGAGCCCCTTTGCATTGTACCTATCTTGAAGCTTGGGGAAGGGAACACCTTGGCCTTATGAACTATTTTGAACATTGGAGAAGAAAGTCCTTGATAAACCAAAAGCTGGAAGAAGCTCTGAACATTTATTTGAACACTTCCGGTTTTGACAACTACATCCCTGCACATTGTATAAAATAGATGTGAGGGCAACCATAGGTTTTGGACACAGAAGTTTAACTTTTGACTTCCTGACAGACTAGTATCATTTAGGTAGGGAAATCCCACCCCAGCATAGCGCAAGTTAGGCCTTCCACCAACCATTATTGTGTTGAATAAAGGTTTATAGCCCCAAACTTTACTTCAGTTCTCCGTCTACTTCACGATGCTTTCACAACATATAAGAGTTCCTGTGTAATAGCTCTTCAAAGAACAGGCTCTCTCCCAGGGAACAAAGGCAGAGCATATGAACACAAATCCAATTCCTCAAATTGCTTCTATTGCAATAGGTGCATGCAGCCACTTATATCAGATAATCAAAAGAACACTTCCTAACCAATATTATCGAAGGACACCGATTAACATATTTCAGATGCACCCGTGTCTAACCAGTCCCCATCTCTGGACACTGCAAGACCACTGCAACTACATCTAGGATGAAAGTGTGTCGTGGGGAGCCAAGAAACTAACAAGACAATCAATGGAAACACTGCAGACAGAACCTTTTAGTTCGCTTAAGTCTTTCACCAATCCTACCAAACCACTCCAATGACATGGTTAATAAAAGTTTTAAAAACTCCACTGTTCAGCAGAAACTGTGCAATCTTTGCAATCATCCATGTTGCAGACTCCTGAAGATCGTCATCAAGGATTTCACTGCAAAACGAATGATTGCTAGAAAACGTTTTATGGTGATAAAAAAAGCAATACTATTCCAAGTGGCGATGTGCATAACAAAGCTCAGAGTAAGTGTCATGATCCTAAATACACAACTGTCAGCCCAAGAGAAATCTCGCACAGATGCCCAACTATCAAAGATGGAACTGTCTATTTTGATGTAGAGGACATCGTCACATAGACTAGCTTCAAGGAGCAAAATAAATCTGCTGGACAACCATCTTTGTTTGGGGAAATAAGCCCCGCTGAAAGTCAGGTTTAAAATTAAGGGGACTTTAGATAACATGATTTGGAAGGGTTTCTTTTAAAGTTGACAATAAAATGTGTGAATTTCAGAGCGTGTTTAAATACATATGCTGTGGAATGCCGGAAGACGACGGTTATTCTTTCTGTGCTTTAAACAGTGTTTGGAACAGCGAGCCTGCGAGGGGGGGGGGGACAAAAGAGTGCCCTGTGCAGAATGCAGAGAAAGCTTTAATGGAGCTAGCACAGGCTTTACTATTGCCAGCGTCACCAGTTGGACCTGGGGCCCATTGGCCGGTTGATTTGCCAGAGAAGAGGAAGCCTCAAGACCAAGGTACAAGTATGATTAAAATCTAAAAATATTTCTCCTGAGAGGGGGTAGAGGTTTGGGGGAGCGGTAGGGGGGGGAGAAACCGTGGCTCCCATTGACAAAGGGCATAGGGGTCTGGCCCTTGCTAATCAGGAGTCTTATTTGGATGCAGCATCAATTCATGCCGTCCCAGGGGGCTTATCAGAATCCGGTTTGCATACACCTCATATTTGAGGACTGAGTCTGCAAGAGAGGAGGCGTTCTCCCCTTACCCGGTCAGACATGAGCAAAGGGAATTTTCATCTCTGCTTAGACAACATTCAAGAGAAAGAAATCTCCAGCAATGTCTAGTTTGCTTTAAATTGTGCTTTATCAGGGTTTGTTAAATTATATGAAAATGTAACACTCAAGATGGCGGCACATACAGTTTTGTTGGTATCGATTAAAGAAAAGCTTGAAGGTCTTCCTTTAAAATTGGATGGGAAGCTTATTAATATGAATGAAGATCAGGTAGAGGCGATTGTCCTTGACTCGCAGGCTAAAGATCCTAGGCTCCATGAGAATTTCACCGATTTGCTAGAAATTAAAGTAAATGATCCACTGCTTTGTATGACACATGAGGAATTATTGAGGGTAGTGGAGTCAGAACTTTCAGGAAAAAATGGGAACGGTCTCTAGCTGTTAATACACAGGCCCCTGGAAACAGTCCCCATAAAAGAGAGGGTAAAGGGCAAAGTAAGAAAAACTGAAATTGGAAGGGTAAAACGAAGCAGGTGAAATCATCTTCTAAATTCCTCAGGAATTGGAAGGTGTGGGATGAGGCTACGGTGGAATGTTTGTTTGTTTGTTTGTTTATTTTATTTATATAGCGCAAACCAGGCCCTGAGGCAACCGGGCGCATATCTTGGCAGAAGGTTACAGGTAAAACATATCATCACATTGGTATCAACAGATTGCGAACAACATATACAATATATACAATATAAAGATATACAGATTATACAATTGACGTTACCAAATACAGTTGACGTTACAAAACAGGGCAACAAGCGGCACAAAGGTGCCAGGGTAGAGCAAAGCTAAGTCGCAGCTAGCCCGTCAGGGTCAGAGGGCAGTTGTTAATGAGAAGTAACTAGCCAGAGCTTGGCTTTGTGTTTGAATAGGTTAAGTGATGGTAAGGATCTGATGGTAAGTGGTACCGTGTTCCAAAGCTTGGCTGCCAGGACAGGGAAGCTAGCACCCCCAGCTGTATGAAGCTTGAATCTGGGGATTTCGAGACCGTGGGACTGTGCGGATCTGAGTACTCGCGTTGGAATATGTTGAGTGAATCGAGAGGCTAGATATGAGGGGGCCTGGTGGTTAACACATTTGTATGTAAGGGTGAGTGCTTTCAGTGAAATCCTTTGGGCGACTGAGAGCCAGTTGAGGTTCTTTCTGGTTTCTGAGATGTGGGCAGATCGGGGGATATTGAGAGCCGCTCTAATGGCGTTGTTCTGGGTAGTCTGTAATTTGTTAAGGTTACTCTGGTTAGTGCCTTGGTACAGTGCATTACAATAGTCCAGTTTGGACATGACCAAGGTCCTGGCCAAGGTGATGCAATTCTGGGCGGTAAGGAATGGGCGACAGGATGAGATCAATTTGCAGGTGTAGGCAGATGCAGCAGCCACTGCATTGGTTTGTCGGGTGAGATTCAAGGAGGCATCCAGGTAAATACCCAAAGTTTTGGTGTCTTTAGATACTTTAATTAGATTGCCGTCAATGTTAAAGGAGCCGAAGAGGGGACTTAGTTTGTTAAGTCTCTGTTGCGTGCCTAGGATGAGAAGCTCAGTCTTGTCATCATTGAGGCACAACTCGTGCTGGGCCATCCAAGCTTGAATGACAAGGTAAATGTCATTGAGGGCTTTGGAGTCAACAATGTAGTCACCAGTAATAGGTATGAGTATCTGGGTGTCATCGGCATAGTTCGTGTAGGTGACGCCCAGATAGTCAAGCACATCAAATAGTGGTTTGGTGAAGACATTATAGAGAGTAGGGGAGACACAGGACCCTTGCGGGACTCCACACGGGACTGGTGTAGGGTCGGCCGATGCGGTAGGTGAGAAAACTCTCATGTGCCTGTTGTCGAGGAATGACCTGATCCAGTTGGATGCATTGTCAGAGAAGTGTACACAGTTTGCCCCAATATTCACTTAAAGGAAGGGTGGCAAGAAGACCAAATATACCACTTTACAAGCTGAAGAGGGGCCTGTTGTTGAAGTTGAAAGTTTTTCTGACATTCCATTGTGTAGTACGGCATCAGTGAGTTGTCAGACCCCTTCAGTTGGGTTACAGCCTAGCTCTGCTACGGATGCTCCCTTGAATTACATTGTGCCATCAGAGCAAATAAATCTGATGAATGATTATGTGGAAGGGCAGGGGCCAGTTACTATATCGAATTGGAGGTCTACTCATACATCTGGTAGCGAGAGTCCTGTAATTGCGGGCCCGAGTATTGGTATTGGGGAGGGGGGGGGGATCATGCACTGCTGTGAACATAGAGAATAGGGAGAGATTAAGTCTAAAAGAGTGGCCAGTAACGGGACAAACTACCATATAGTGTCCCAAGAGGCACTGCCGGAGTCCCAAGGAGCCATTTACAAGTGCCACTGGAGAGTGCCACTAAACACACATTAAGCAGCCCAACGAGGGAAGCCTGCAGAACAAAGTGGAGTGGGCAAAAATCTCATCACTTTTGAAAAATCCTGTCAAATACTATGAATGGAGGGAATCCGGGCCTTTGGGGTTGTTAGGTTAAGATATTATACCAGATTATGGTCAATCGAGAAAGTCTTGTGTTTCACAGTGGAATATTAATCAAGAGGGCCTCATGTCTGATATGATTATCTGTAAGATAGAACAAGGGGTGCAAAACAAACGTTTTGTTTGCTAATAGTAACTTTGGAACGGCTAATGTATATTGGTCATGGGTTTCTTGCGTCTTAAATTAACCTCAGCCTAGTAGTGTTGGGGGGGGGGCACACAATGGGGCACATCCACCTTAAAACTTGTGAGCTGGAATTCCCATGTCTACACACAATTCTGCTGCAATCCTGAAATAAGAAATCAATTAAGACAACAGGTCACTATTCTAATCTGAGAATCTTGGTTATTGCAGCCATGGGTAATTGACAGCTATGTGGCTTTTTGAGCAGCTAGCAGAAAAAGGCTCTGCCTTTTCTGCTAGCTGCTCAAAAAGCCACACAAGGTCGGCCTTTTGGTGGCATTGTAAGAGCAATTAGGTTCACTGTTGGTATGACAGCTAAAAGCGTAAATGTGATATAGGGTGCCTTGTGTGTCATAGTGGAATTCTAACTCGATTTTTCGCTTGAAAGAATCTGGATAGTGAATATTTATTGGCACAAGGGGATTTTGACTTTGGATTTATTCTTGGAGCAATTATATGGGGCATTTTGTGACTGAAAGGCTGCCCCCGATCATGGAGATAGAATGATGGTGGGTGATTTGAATTCCTACTGCTCTGAAAACATCTAATGTCTTATTTGGAGGCAATTGCATGAGGTCTAGTGAAGACATCAGCAATGGAAGCAAGTGTTCCGCCTTCGCAAATATCTTTAATCTTCGGCAATTAAATGGTAATTTAACGGGGGACATGCCTATGAGGTTTACCTGGAATAGGGGTACTTCTTTTTCAGTCCTCCATTACATTTTTGTCACTGAAACCGTTTCTGTAAATGTATTATTTAAATGTGTGTACAACTCAGCTCAGTGATCATAGTTTGCCATCTAGCCAATTTGAAGTTAAACGTAAATCAAACAGATTGGGGGGAGGCACCATGGGCCTTCTCGTGAAAGCCTTAGTTAAATGGAGCGCAAATAAAATGCAAAAATGTACCGGTGACCTGCGATAGGATTGCGACTCCACCAATGAATCATAGAAGTGAAATACATTTAACTAGACTCCCATGACAGGCTTCTCAGAACCATTTAATCTGGAGTTGGATCTAGAATACATTGTATAGCAATGCCCAGGAAAATAAAGACCACAAACTAACATGCTTGCCACGGCCCTTCATCCAACATTTGATCTCTGGCTTCTCTCCTAACTTCCAATGTTATGCTGACAACATGCAACTCTCCTTCAAGCTTCCCTACTCTGCCACCTCCTCTCTATTCCAGACTGTCTGCTATTCAGGCATGGTGCACTGCCAACCATCTATGCCCTCATGCCAGTAAGACCGATCTCCTTCTCATCGGGATGCCAGCTTCCACCTTCCCACCTACACTCTGGAAGACCTTCATGGGCCTCTTCTTCTCCCCATCCTGTGAGGCAAATAACCTTGTCTCCTCTCTCCTCTACTTACGTCACAGACCTTGCCACGAAGGCCCACTTTCAGCTTCACCTCCTCAGAGGCATTCTCCCTTTCCTCACCTTCCCCCCAGAAACTCAATTTCTCTAGAGCTCTGGTCCTCTCGAGGCTGGACTACTGCAACAGCCTCTTCCTCAACCTACCTAACCCATCCCTTCGCCCCCTTCAACTAATCCAGAATAGAACTGCAAGACTTATCCTTGGCTTCAAGCCCAGGGACCGCATCTCTCCAGCCCTAAAATCTCTCCACTGGCTCCCGGTTGCTGCGAGGATCAAGTTCAAAACCCTCTGCATCATCCACAAGCAAATCTGCTGCCATTGGACCCCGCTACATCCAACTCTCTCTCCCTAAATAACTCCCTGCTAGAACCCTTTGGTCTTCGATCTCAAACTCTCTGCAGATCAGATGCTTCTCCAAGTAGAGAGTGGGGGCTTGGAGGTAGATGTCTCTCCTCTGCAGGTGCCTCCCTCTGGAATGGCCTCCCTGCCCCACAGACTTCAGCCAGATCGGCTTACGTTCCGGAAGCTTTTCAAGGCCCTCCTGGTCTCTTCCTCCTTCCCTCTCCCCCTCCGCTGCTAATGTCCCCACCTGCCTCTTGACTAGCTGCCTGGTTACTTCAAAACTCTTACAGGGAACCAGGCCTTTCCTGCCGGTCTACCCCGGCACATTATCTCCTCTGACCCCCACCCCCAATCCCAACCTGCACTTGCTCTTTTGGGCTGACTCCCGCAGCAGGAGCATGGTTGGGCATGGTCCCCCGAGCCCTTCCATCCTTGCTTACTCGCACTTAACATGTGGGTCTTCTGCCCCTGCACTCTCTTCCCCCTGTGCTCTGTCCAACTGGCCTCCCTGGCACTCGCTTAGTCCTCTGGCACACCCCCAACCCTTCCATTTCCCCTCACTGCACTTGCACGATCTGAATGTCACATGGGCTAGTTGGACTGTTTTTGTTTTGCCATTCCTGTCCACACACCCCGCCACCCTGGTTTGCTGTGCCTTGAAATACATTGTGTATAGGCGCATTATGAGTGCTAAGTTTCAGAATTCCTTAATGAAACAAACCCGGAATAGGTACTAAACCAAAGGTTGTTCATAAGCATACCTTTGACTACCTAGTTCAGGAAAAAAATAAAGCTCTCAGGAAGAAGATCAGAGAGCTAAAAAGAAAAATAAATGATAGTAATTAGTTGGATACAATAATCTTAATAAATTAATAAAAAGAGTGAAACAAGTCTATCGGAATTTGATCAGAAACTATGGCAGTCTTTACTCCAGCATTATAGTGAAATCTTGCTGGAGATTATGATTAGGAAATAGGATACTCATTTTTGAAAATGAATCAGGGTGACAAACAAATCCAGTATCGGAGGAGAGTTGGGCAATTTATTTTGAAGAACTATATAGGGGGCCCTGTGATAGTTGGGATTTCCTTTTAAAATCGTGGGAAACAGAATGGCATGTTGATTTGAAACTAGAAGACATTGTGAGGGTCATTCGCAAGGCTAGCACTTTACGAGCAGCCGGCCCCAACCTGCTCACCAATGTGCTATTTAAGACAGACAGAATTATGGGCATCTATCTTGAATTTTCTGTTTAAGCAGATTATTGCAGTGTAAGATTCCTGTGAGCTGGGACACCGCACACTTTATACCAATTTATGAACGGGGTTGCTGTTTGGAGCCCAGGAGTTACAGGCCCATCAGCATTTTAGATGGCGATAGTAAAATGTTTGTGCATTAGTTTAAAAGGATCTGGTAAGGTGGGCATCTTCAACAGACAGGATAACTAAGTATCGGACTGGTTTTCGGCCCTTAGTGAGTACTAATTTAAATGGGTTTATAATTCATCGCTTACAAATTTTAACATGGGAGTCGAAGGTTAATGGGAACATCTATGTGGCCTCTATAGATCTGAGTGCAGCCTTCTATTTAATAGACAGGAACCTATTAAAGTCTAAACTGGCGTGCTGGGGTATACTGGATGGACAGCCGAATGTCATAATTGGACTACATCACAGTTCAAATATACAGGTTTGATTAAACCAACAGGGTGCCAGGTCACGGAAGATCTAAGCAGGGTTGAATTTTGGTGCCTTGCCCCTTTAAATGTGTCCGATATTGGGTACTGTTTGGAGTTATGGGGAAGGAAAGCAGTTAAAATTCTAATCATAGGTTTGTCCTGGCTCGCATACACAGATTATTTTCTGCTCATGGATAATACCCCAATTGGCCTCCAAAGGCTTCTAAACACCTTTTAGAATTATATTTAGACTATCCCATGGAAAGATCCTCCCCTCCCTGCATACTGACTAAACACTCTACCACCCCCCATGTATGTCTATTCCTCTCACCCAAGTTATACCAGTGCTGTGATACCTCTGGGTCTGGGCGCAGTAAAAAAAAAAATGAAATAAATAAAAATAAGTAATTATGCGAGTATTAATCATCTAAAAGATAAATATATCAAAGAATGACATTTTGATAATTAAGGCTTCACAGAAATTAGTGAAGCATACCTGGTACCTAAATAAAATTAAATTGTAGAGTATAGATTCCCTTGTATGTTTGGGTTTTCCTATAACCAGGAAATTAAATAAAGCCTTCACATGGAAGCATCTGCAGGACAAAATGGATGCTTTGGCTGCCCAGATGTGTGAAGTAAATAAGTTGGGAAAGTTTACACCAAAGTCTGTGGTTAACTACTTTGAGCCGAAGGCCATCACAAAAATTATTCATGGTGCCGAGTTAATTCAGCCCTCTATATTTGAGTATTATGGGAAACTTGAGGCCAGGCTGTGGCGCTGTGTTCTAAAACTGCCTAAGTGTGTTCTGGGCACTATTAAGTGCTACAAGCTAGGGACTAGATCCTTTCTGGTGGTGGCATGCAGTGGCCCTTACCAAACATTATCTGGTGTAATTTAGGCAGCAGGCTTATTTTAGGAGACTCTCCCACGACACAGATCAGCATAATATCATACATTACTAACCGTAATCATTTTTCTGATGCTTGTATCTGCTTAGATTAATATGCTATGCATAGGCCGACCTCTAGTGGTAGTCGCAGAGTATTACATGATTTGTTTTCTAAACTAAAAAAGGGACGTTGACTGGGCAGGTTAGTAACACTATGCCTAGCAAGAAGTCTACTGTACACATGGTCCTTCACACGTCGAGGTCCCTCAGATTGTTTTGTTTCTGACATGAGGTTGCATGAAGTGTAGCATAAGTACAGAAATAGGTAAGCAGATAAAGGGAGAGAAACATTTATGCACCTTCGACTCTAGGAGGGCGCATGTAAATCTGAGCAGATACAAGCATCATAAATACGATTACAGTGAGTAATGTATGCCTTCTGAGGCTTGTGGATCTGCTTAGATCACATGCTATGCATAGATTAGCAAGCAGTACCTGGAGAAGAGGGTGGGTTGTGAAAAGGTACAGCAGAAAATAGATGTTTTAGTACCACTGGTCCCACCTGTGAATCTGCTTTAGAGTGTGTGTCAATTCAGTAAAGCTGAGTAAATGTATGTATGGGGCTCCAAGTAGCTGCCTTGCAAATAGCAAGTATCTCCAGTACTTCTTGTAGAGTGAGCTCTTGGTGTAAAAGGTAAAGTATTTTTTGATAGCGAGTAGCAAAGCTGTATGCAGTTGACTATCCCTCTGGAGATAGCGTTCTTTGAAATACGATCACCTTCCCTGTTGTGTGCTATGGAAACAACGAGTTGGTCTGTTTTCCTTAGAGGTTTGGTTTTGTTTATGTAGTACAAAACTGCCCTCCTTACATCTAAGGTATGGAGGCTTCTTTCAGCGGAGTTTGATGCTTTTTGGAAAAGGGTAGGTAGTTCAATGGACTAGTTAACATGGAACTTGGATATGAATTTAGTTTAAAACTTAGTGTGTGTTCTAAGAACCACCTAGTCTTTTTGGATGATAATGGAAGGGGCTTCTACTGAGAGTGCCTGTAGTTAGCCGACTCGTCTTATAGAGGTAATAGCTACTAGAAAGGCAGTCTTGTAGGTTAAATAGTTTAGGCTGGCTGTGTACATTGGCTCAAAGGGAGGACTCGTGAGCTTTGTGAGGACAACGTTGAGGTCTCATCGTGGTGGAAGATTTGAAATGTGAGGGCATAGTCTTTTTACTCCTTCCAATAATGCTTTCATAACTAGTACCTTCCACCATGACACTTTGTTTTGGGACGTAGATAGAGCCGGTAAGTGTAATTTGATGGAATTAAATACTAAATCCGAGTCTAGTAGGTAAAGCATATAGTAAAGAATGTTAGTGAACATTCAATTGGATTTATGTTTATGTTTTGTGATCTGCACCGAATGACACATCTTATCCACTTGTTAAAGTAGCAGTTTTTAGTGTTGGGTTTCCTGCTTCTTTGAGGATATTCATACACCTTTGTGGAAGATTTAAGTGCCCAAACTCTGACTTCAGGAGCCAAGTTCATAGTTTGAAGGCATGGATGGAAGGTTGTCCCCTTGTGCTGTGACAGCATGTTGAAGGGGCACGGAAGTTTGATTGGTTTGCACATTGCTAGTTTGATTAGGTTTGGAAACCATGGTTGCTGTGGCAACATTGGAGCAATTAGGATTAGAGTGACTTGTTTCTGGTACATCTTGCGCACTATCTTGTTGAGTGGTGTCGGTGGAAAAGCGTAGGCAAATTTCCCTGACCAAATCATCTACAGGGCGTTCCCCTTGGACCCTGGTTGAGGAAATCTGGATGCAAAGTCTGGGAACTGTGCATTTAGATTTGTTGTAGACAAATCTAGAGGCGGATGCCACCATAGTGTGAAGATATCTTTTAGAATAGCCCTGTGAATTTGCCACTCGTGTTCCTTAGGCAGTAGAGAACTTCTGCTTGGAGTGTCTGCTAGAGCATTGAGGTCCCCTGAAAAGTGTTGAGTATTGAATTGATATTTTATTTCTATCCCACTCATACACAAGTGTTTCAGAGCGCGACAAGGCAAGGGAGGGGAACAGGCGAGAACAAAACAACGATCATTAAGAACGTGCAAGTGCATGGGGGAGGGGGAAGGGAAAAGTGCAAGGAAGGGGGAGAAGTGGAAAGTGCAGAGCAAAAGGAAAACAGAATAAATAATAAATAAATAAAAGCAACAAAAGTGGTAGTGCAGCCAGCAAGTGGCAAGTGCTGAGTTTAATAAGTGCAGGAAGAAAATGGGGGGGCTGTATGGGTAGAGATACAGACCCCAGTGCAAGGGGTGGCCCGGAGGTAGTGCGCGAGATTGGCAGGGTGAGCAGGAACCTGGGCCCGGAGGACAGAGGGTGGGCAGGTGCACAGTGCCAGGAGAGAACAGATCAGCAGGGGAGAAGGGGGGGGGGGCAAAGGCAGAAGCATAGAGGAAGGTCTTGAGGTGCTTTCGGAACCGGAGATGGTTCTCCTCAAGTTTTAGAGTGGCAGGGAGGCTGTTCCAGAGGGAGGCCCCAGCCAAAGACAGATCTACCCCCAGCTAGTTTCTTTGAAAGATGACTGACCCTGAGGGTGTTAGAGGTAGAGGAGCGAAGAGCTCGAGAGGGGAGGTATTTGCGGAGGGATAGCTGAAGGTATTTTGGACCCAGGCCACAGAAAGCCTTGTGGACAATGCATAAGGTTTTTAATTTAATCCTTGCATCCACTGGGAGCCAGTGGAGAGATTTTAGAGCAGGAGAGATACGATCCCAGGGCTTGAGGCCGAGGATAGGTCTTGCAGTCCTGTTCTGGATGAGTTGCAGAGGGCAGAGAGTAGAGGCAGGTAGGTTTAGAAAGAGGCGGTTACAATAGTCCAACCTAGAGAGTACCATAGCTTGGGAGATGGTGAGCTTCTGGGGGAAGGAGAGGAAGGGCAGAGTACCTCTGAAGATGTGCAGTAGGAGAAGTTTGACTTTTTAGAGACAGAGATGTGGGCAGAGAAGGAAAGTGTGGAATCAAAGATGACCCTGAGGTTCTTGGCCTCGCAGGTCGGGGTAGGAGGGCTAAGGGAGGCCAGCCAGAGAGTGAGGGGAAAGGATGGAGAAGGTGTGCCCTTAAGGAGGATCTCAGTCTTGCTGGCATTCAGACAAAGATCATTGGCGGAAAACCAATCTTGAATGGCAGTAAGGCAATCGGAGATGAGAGAGGGAGAAGGAGTGACCGAGGGCAGCCTGAAAATAAGTTGTGCCGTCAGCGTAGCACTGGAGATTTGAGCAGAAAATGGCAATGCAGTGGGCGAGAGTTTCCAGGTATTGGTTGAAAAGCCAGGGCGAGAAGTTAGACCTCTGTGGAACACTACAGGTAGAGAGGGAGATAGATTATAGGACAGCCAGGTCAATCAGAGAGGAGAGAGGTCAGCCATGCCTCCTGATCGGTGATACCCAGGTTATCACGGAGACTGTTGAGCAGGATGGTACAGTTAACCATGTCAAAAGGCAGGAGAGAGATCGAGTAGGATGAGGACAGATGGAATGTTAGAGTTAAAGTTGGAGAGCAGCTTTTCACGGATGTTCAGGAGAGAAGTTTCCGTGCTTCTGGCAGCTCTGAAACCAGACTGGTGGTCATGGAGGCAGTCAACAGAATTGGAATGAAGGTCAAGCTGGGAGATGGCTAGCTTTTCCAGGAGTTTGCCCATAAAGGGAGTAATAGAAATTGGGCGATAGTTAGCCGGACAGAAAGGCTCAGCTGTGGGTTTCTTGAGAAGAGGATGCACAAGGGAGTGCTTCAGAGGGGAGGGAAAGGATCCTGAGGCAAAGGAGTGGTTGCAAAAATCAGCAAGGGCCGGAGTGAGGGTGTCAATGTGGTCCTTGATGGTTTTAGAGGAACAGGAATTAACCCGTTTTGACAAGGCTTTCATAGATCGGACTTGTCTAGCAACCTCATCGGGGGGAAAAAAAAGAAAAGAACGAGAAGGTGTGTGGGGGGTTGGCTGAGGGAGGTTCAGCAAGCACAGATGGAGAGGGGAGGGGACGGGGAGGAGAGGGTTTTTGAGATAAAGGGAGAGGCAACAGCATTGCAAAGAGCTTGGTAGGCAACAGGAGGGGAAGAGACTGCAGCAGGGTTGGCCAGCTCCTTGCAGATTTTAAAGAGTTCGGCCGAATCGTTAGATGCCGCCGAGACACGGGCTTGAATGTGGACTCTCTTCTTGGTGAGAACAGAGTTGGTATTGCCTTTGGACCAGGCGACAGGCCAGTTTGTCAGAGAATGAACAAGAAGCCCACCATTTGCTCTCAGGAACATGTTCCACTTGGGATAACCTGGACAGACAGAGGGTGTGTCCCTCCATTTGTTTAGATAAAACATGGCAGTGGTGCTGCCTGTGAGGACTTGCACTGTTTGACCTACTAGATGTTGCTGGAAAGCTTGCAGTGACTTGAGTACTGCTAGGAGTTCTAGAAAGTGAATGTGGTTCTGGGCTATAGTTTGTGTCCACATGCTTTGTGTTGTGTGATGAGGTAATGGGCTCCCCGCCCTGAGTGAGGTGTCCGTTATCAGAATGGCTTGTACTGGTGGATTGCGAAAGGGGTTTCCTTTTAGCAAGTTGTCTTTGGACCACCAGCGGAAAGGTTGCACCAAGGTTAGCAAAACAACCACTAGATCATCCCAATGACCGCTTATCAGAGACCATTGTTTTGCTAACCACTCCTGCATTGGGCACATGCGCAGCCAGACGTGGGAAACCAGGAAGATGCATGAGGCCATCATCCCAAGCAGGTGCGCTGCCTTGCACACGGTTATCTGGCGACCGGCTAGATAATGAGGTACTTGAAAACATGTTTTATACTCTTGTTTGAGGGGAAGACTAGCTCTTGGAGTCTTTATGATTGCTCCTAGAAATTGTTTCACCTGACTGGAGACGATACTTGACTCTTTCTAGTCAGAGAACCCCAATTGGAACAGATTGATTGTTCTTTGGGTGTTGGGTTTGCATATTTGTGGTGTCTCCCCTGTCATTAGCCAGTCGTCCAGATAAGAGTTCACTGGGATCGATTCTCTGCATAGGTGCACCGCCACCACTGCTAATACACCTTTGTGAACACGCTTGGAGATGAGGCTATGCCAAAGGGGAGTTCCTTGAATTGGTAATGTTCTCTTGCTATTTGGAAGCGCAGATACTTTCTCTGCGCTGGAAACATTGAAATATGGAAGTTTCAACTTTCAAATCCAATGTGGTCATGAAATCCCCGTTTTAAGAGAGGGATTACCCCGTGCAGTGTTTTCATGCAAAACATCTGTGGTTTGACATGTGTGTTCGCTGGGCGGAAGTCTAGTACAGGGTGCATAGTTAAGTCTTTCTTTGGCACAAGGAGGTACGTTTAAGAGATACCCTTGTTTGCCTGGACTATTTCGATGACGTCTTTTCAGCAAGGTCTTTACTTCTAGTAGTATATGTTTTTCTTTTGACATTTTCCTGTGTCTTGGCGGATGGCTGAGTGGTTTCTGCACATGTTCTATACAGTACCCTCCTGCCATGGTGAATTGAGAGATGCAACCTCCGACTGGAGTAGCATGGGAGGTGACCCGAATCAGGGCATCATTGTTTAGAGGTAGTGGAGCCTCTAGAAGCGGAGGCCATACCTTTAATTCTGGATCTTTGGACCTCTCTTTGAAAACAGTCAGATTACTGTCCCTGTGAGTTACCACACAGTGTCGACTGGCCTCCTCGATTATAAATTGAGTGTGTTGTGGACCCTGTGCATGAAAAAATCATCTGGTGTTAAATACCCCTCTCTGGACAAAATTAGACAGTTATCATAACGATTTTAAGGTTTCATTCTTCCTTGGCACTTTTTAGTGCATCCCCAACTATTTTGCCAAACAAAGCTTTAAGTTCTATGGCCATGTTAAGGAGTGTGGCCCGCGTCTCCAGCTTGAAGCCAGATGCCTTAACCATGCATGGCGCTTGATTAAGGTGCCCTCAGCTAGAATACGGCCAGCATTGTTTGCAGCATCCAAATGATTGTTTAAAATGCAGTTCGCTCATGAAAACAATTACTAAAGGAAAATAAATTGCTGAGATTTAAGTGGCTCGGGGACGGCTTCAAGTTGCTGTTCTAGCGAGTCCCACACATGGCAACCATAACTGGCCAGAAGATTTGTATTGTTTGCGATTCTGGTCTGATAAGCAGCTGAGGATGCAACTTTCCTGCCAAAAGTGTACATCTTTTTACTCTCCTTGTCAGGAAGTGCCTCAGCGGAAGCTAGGGGTGTGCATGCCCTCTTCCTGGTTGTGGTGACGACTAGAGAGTCAGGTTTCAGTTGACCTCTGATATAAAGTGGGTCAGTTGGTGCTGGCCTGAAAATCTCAATGTGGGGGTTAACCACCCTTGTGAGGTTGGGCCTTAGTAGGCAGGGCTGGATGCACCTTTGTTCTGACTGAAGGATGGGAATGAATTGTGTTGCAGACTTCCTGTCCTCCAAAATGTCGTCCACAAAATCGTTGTCCTGTTGGACCTCTCGACCCTCTATTTTAAAGCGCTGGGTGGTTTTTAGGAGCAGCTTGTTATTTTGGAACCGATTATCTATGAGGGAATCAGCCACCAGCTGATCCGGGTTGTCTGAGGACAATGTGATGCAAATATTGGGGTCGTTATCATAGTATTGGTCCTGGTTTTGACTGTATAGGTTGCCCTGAGAACCTGGATCCTGCGAGTCTGAATAATCTACAATATATAAGTCCTGTGGGGGTCTTGAATATGTGAGGCGACAAGAGTTTGAGTAGAAGTGCTGTGTTGGGAACTGTCTAACTGTAACACCTTAGAAGGTGGTTCACCACAAGACCCCCTTTGACCCTGTGGGTTTCTAAACTCCTCTAGGTGGCGGTCCATGAAATCTACGAAACAAGAGATCCTTTTCATCACCCTGTTCAAAGCTTTCAGGTGTCCATGCAGTGGACCTTGGCAAAACAGGAGGGGCAGGGGTCTCGAAGGGGGTCTGCATTTTCTGATGTAGTGTTCATGATAAAGTGTCCTCAGATGTAGTGTAGCCACTATCCTGTGAAGGAGGCCGCTTAGAGGGCGTGTTAGTAGAAATGTGGGTGTTTTTTGATGTTTTATAAGCATATTCAGAACCTGTTCGAGTTCTTGCATTTTTGACACGTTAGAAGAGGGCATCAAAGGTTTTGCTGCTTGCCCTTCGGCATGCGAAAAGAGGCCCTTTTTGGGTCCGGTGCCTGATACAGGCCTACTCAGCATCTCTTTAGGAGATTGGTCATATAGTGAACGTGCTAAAACGGCAGAATTCAGACACGTGGAATGTAAGACTTTTCATTCTGGTCCCATTAGCACGGGCCACCAATCCTGGCTCTCTGTAGCAAATGGTCTTTGGTGGGACCCAGTCCATAAAGAATCCCTGTAAAACTAGAGCAGGAGCATAGTTTAAGGGCATGTTGGAGAAGCATATCCACATTAAGGAACACTTAGGCAGTCCTGCTCAAAAGCGGGGTCACCTGGGAAAAGAGAAGTATGCTAAATTGATAGTGTGAAACTGAAATAGAAAGCAGTTTCAAAAAGCCTACAACTATCAAAATGAAATTTGAGTTAGGGAGATTGCCAGCCAAGGTATAAATCAGAGACAAAAAAAGTTGCCTACATGCAGTTACAAGAAGGAAATATAATCAGACTTGTTGAGCCGGTCATTGTTCTGACATATCATTTGGGGTTAATCAGGAGAGCATCTGTGTACAACAAGGCAGGACTGCAGTTTACAGTCCTACCTTCAGCAACCCCCATAATGCATAGCATACATACTCTTCATGCTGTGACTGTCTACATATTCAGAATTTCACAACTGCTATTGCATATCTAAGTTTACATGGTATCAGAATGCTCAGACACGGCCAAAAGGAAACATGTCGGAACTATAGAAAATACCTAAAACAATGACAATGAGAAAATGCACAACTCTAACTGAGAAAGCAGACTCTGCACAGCTTCTTAATAGGAAAAGGAGATGGGCATTGCCCTTCTTACCAGCGGCTCCAGGTTTTGCACACCCGCATGCATACACACAAGTCCCGGTAGCTGAGGTACTGGAAGACCGCTAGCCAGACATCACGCTGCATGACATGGTCCGAGCCGCTGTCCAATGGGAGAGAGTCCGGCTCTGGGCTGTCAGGAGGCGGCTTCACCAAATGCCGTTCCATCTGCATGGGTTTGGGGGGGGATGGCACCAGTGGCCGGTTGAGGAACTGTGTCCGGGCCACGATACGCAGCCCCACCTGTCCAGCAGGCCGGCCCGCCTTCCTGCCTGGGGGCTGCTTGGCACCCTTAGTGGTATGGTGATTGTTCTCTTTCTCCTGAGAGTTCATGCGAGGCTTGGTTTTGCCATTGCGGGCATCCGAGCTACCATTGTGGCTCTCTTCGTCGTCATCCTCCTCTTCGTCCTCATCGCTCGCACTAAAGCCAAGAGCTGCCAACCGCTGCTCCCGGGTTGGTGAGGTTGCTGGGCTGGAGCCACCTCCATCACTGCTGGCGTCTGAGCCCCGTGAGTCAGTGTCTGAGTCAGAGTCTGAGCTCGAACTCGAGCTCGAGGAATCCTTTACCCGCTCCAACATCTGGCACATCAGCTTGAAACGCTCCAACTTCTCCCGCTGGTGCGACTTCTCCGACTGCACCACCAGCTCCGTCTCTCCCTGAGGTGGCTTCGGTTTCTGAGAAAGTGACATAAACAGAGTTAAAGTCAAGCATTTCACCCCACACTTTCCACTAAATACTAGTATATGGTTAATAAGGGCATTGAGAGCCCAGAATCAAGCATAGCATAGCCCTTTCAATGAGATTAGAATCTGAAGCACTCATTACTTAGGCTTAGGTCCATGTACAGGACTCCTTTCTGTGCCAAAAAAGTTCAAATGACTCTCCCCTTAAAATCAAGTAGCGCCTCACTTCAAGATCATTGTACCATACGGCCCAGCAGGCATCTGTTCTTTCTTCTCAAAATCATCCCATTGGCTTTACTTTGCCTCAGCCCAGTAATCTTCCTAGGGCTTAAGCCTAGGTGCCCTCCCGCCCCCGATTCCCTCCTAGGCTTAAGTCCATGGTAACATCTTTCTGCCCCCGTCAAAGGTTTCCTTTCTGTGCCAACAACGCCAGCAAAATGTTCCACCCTCTGCTCTTAAACTCTATAAGTCTTGTTTCTCTGCACTCAGCCCCTCCATTACATTGTGCCATTAGAAGCACCTGTGCGCCACGTGTTACTCAGGCCCATCTATGTCAATTTAACCTCAGCTCTGGTGTCCTTTCCACACTCTAACAAGTACAATTACTTTCTGCACCCTCAATGCTGAGAAAGTGAAGTACAGGGGCTAGGTGCATATTTGTGTACCCATTATATACTCCCAAATCCTGCATGTGTCACCTTCCTGTCCACTCAGTCATAAAGTGTGAAGCTGGCTAGGAGTCAAAGGAGTGCTACCCCCATTGGGGATTCACCAGAGGGTTACTTGTAGCATGCAGGTTAGCAGAGGTAGCGGGAATAGGCATGGAATGGGGGGAGATGCAGAGGGAACGAAGTAGGGTTGAGTGGAGCGATCAGCAAGATATGTTGTTGAGTAGGGTCTTCAGGTCCTTACTGAGGCGTAGGATGGAGGGGGCCAGTCTTATTGGAATTTCCCAGAGACAGGATGTGGGGTAGGAAAAGGCCAGTTATCTATTGTTTTCCCCCTTTTTGCAGGTGTTACCAGTCCAACAATGTGATTCAGGTCATAAATTGGTCTCCAGAGACAGTGAGCTTCTCGGCCAAGTAGAGGGGTATTTTGGTTGTGACTGCTTTGCATGTGATGCAGGCAGTCTCAAACATGTGCACATAAGGGGTAGCTAGTGTAGCTCTAAGTATAGGCACGATGTGGTTCAATTTTCTTAGTCCTGTGATGAGACATGTTGAAAAGTGCTTGTACGGAACAATTTCGTTTTTGTCGCTTTCCTCCCATTGACTTCTATGGGACACCCTTTCCTTTTGCTTTGTTTTTTCTGCTGACCTGATGTTTTGGAGGTACATAAAGACTTCTGCTTTACTTTTTTGCTGGCTAGTCCCAAAGACTTTCAGAACTGGTGGATTTCTTGTATTTTTAAAGCTGCACATCTCCCTAGTGTATCATTAGAACTTTTTCTTATGTGGCTTATTGGTTACAAATGCAAGATGTATAGGATGGGCTGGTGGCAGCAGATAGTTTTCTACTGTGTTGTGAACTTTTTACTTGTGCGCTTTTGCAATTACCACAAATGGTTACTAGGAGTGGCTAACACTTTAAAATGTATGTGCTACAAGATTTTCACATGTCCTTTGTCCATATTGTTATTTGGCCTTCTTTCTGCCCTCTTGGGTCCAGAATTGCTATATATGGCATGCCCTTTCATGGGAAAAGTGGCCGTCTTTGTCTTGATAAAAGGAGGACTCCTGCAGCCACTCAACAAATCATCATCGGTGCAACACACTCACGAAATGGTGCAGCCGATGATAACCAGAGGATTACCACTGACGCTGGCTAGCATTGCTTCCAGCCAAGTCCTGGTGAATCCATGGTCATCGGCCTGACCTCAAGAACACCTTCGATGTTTTGACCCCTGGAACGGTAGAAACAACCAGTGTGGCCCTCTGCTCGGGGATCCGTGCTTACGCAAGTGACCCAGTGGACTGACAAGCTCTTTCCTTCCTGGGTTACCTCGGTGCAGTAGTCAACGTTCAGAGTGCATCCTTGGAGGACCTTAGCTTGAGCTACTACAAGACCTCTGCTGCTGCATTTTCAACCTTTAGTCTCAACAGAAGCTGTGCTGTATCTGCTCATTTGTTTGCCACCTGAATATAGCCTGTCGCTCCCTGATCGTGGTGACTTCCCGTGCAACCAGTCTGCTTTGGTCCCTGGAAGACTCTTGAGGTTGCCTGCTCCATAGAAATCTCAGTTTCGTTGACAGGGTGTTCAGCTACACAGTGTGTGGAGCCGCAATACAGGCACCGCGACCGACCGGCCGAAAAGAAATCCTGCACCCGAAAACTACCCCTGAACCTGCGCCCCTGGGCCTCCCTCGACCGGACCAAGGACAGAAGGTCGTGTCTATGGAGAAATCTGAGTACAGATGCAAGTTAATGGTACTCAGTGATTTAATCGCTGGAAATAAACATTGAGGGGAATGATACTATCCAACACCTTACCCAAATTTTCTAGGACTGAAGTTTGTTTACATAATTGCAACAGTCCTAAATTAGGTTGGGATGGGTGTTTAGTGGGTTAAAAAAATATATATTTTCACCCTCAATGTTTATTTCCAGCGATGGAATCACATATAACCAAGTTAACATGCCTGTTTCCCGCCACACACTCTTCCTCACTAGGGTTACATGAGCGTTAAGCCCTGCCCCGATCCCTCTCTTTCATGACATAAATCGGTGGTGGTCTAGTCAATGATCCCCCTCCTGGGACTAACCTAGTGTACAGAGATCGAAAGAATTACTTACCTGAACTTTCCTTAACTTTTTTAGAACTCTGAATCACAACTACTGGCACCTTCCAATCACACAATAAACCTAACTAAAAGTATACCTTTTGGAACTGATGACTTTAGGGCTCTATGCCCCAATCCATCTCAAGGCTGGATGTATTAAAAGGGAACTTGTTTAGTGTTTGCCTAAAATTTTTCTACTGTGTTTTATGCATACGACTACTTGCCTGTATGGCACTGGTTTTGAATTGTATGCTTTTCTATTATTCACAAGAGAAAACTTACTTCATAGTAAGAGTGACAATGTTTTCTAGAGGGTTCATTGCTTAGTGGGTATTTTTAAGGCTTAATAAATCATTATATATTGTTGTACCTACCCATCTAAGCAGAATTATTGTGGTGCTGTGTGTGGTGGTATTGTAGCTTTAGCCCACTCTTGCACGCCTCCTAGGTCTAAACTCACCGCTCTGCTACCTACCTTGATTGGGTTTGGCTAGACTTCACCGTCTTGCCTGTTCCCTATAACAGGTTGGCCACCCAAAATCCATTCCCAGGGTTGACTTTGGAAATCCATCTTAAAAGTGCTGGACATCTTTCAGAGGGACCAAGGTAGCATCCGGGACTCCAGAGTAGGGTGTTGGCACTGTTCAGATGGGAGGCGATCAAGGCACAGGCAACTGTTTTAAAACTCGGGCAGGGATAATGGGTTTGACTCAGGAGCAAAGCTAAGTTGGTACCATACTCTGTGGGTCTGCTTGGCGATGTTCTGAATGAGTGGTCACAGTTGATGTTAAAGCCGGGAAATTCTGTACTGGGAGAGTGGAGGCATGAACCCATTAAGCTTTCCATCGGTCACCCAATTGTAGACTTGAGTACAATTGGTGGAATTTCCTTAGAGAATAAATTCAGATTTTGTCCAGTTGACCATCAGGCAGGCACTTGAAATCAAGGCCTATATAAGGGGCAAGGAGTGCTTGATTTGATAGAGGTTACTGATGCAATAGAACTTCAGGTTAAACTGCATCTGCATGTCATCTGCTTATATAGGTGCATCTTGACATTGTTGGTGAGTGCCCCCAGAGGTTCCTTGTAGAGGTTTACGATGGCATGGAACAGGAGGGAGCCATGTGGACCTCTGCAAGATACTGGGCTACAATGGATCTGTTGGCATCCACCCGGGTTAATTGGTCTCTGCTGGAGATGTAAGTGGTGAACCACTGCAGGACTGACCCATCAAAGTTCATGCACATTGTAAGGATGTTGAGGATGGGTTCAAAAGGATGGTGACATTTTTTATTGCTTTTGCGAGGAAGGGGAAGGGTGGGGTTTGGTAGGGGGGGGGTACATGACCAGCCAACAGTTGGTCAGGTCTTATAGTGTGGGTTTCTTCAGCAGGGTCTGGGGTTACCTATGCAGTTTTCAGTGCATTTGGCAACATGACTTATGGGAGGGATATGTTTTGGTGCAAGTGCCTCATGTGAATACCGTCACAGTGGAGGATGTGGTCTATGCAGGTGATGGAGCTGAGGTTTGCAAGGGAGTTTGTCTGGTCTCCTGGAGTTATTTCTCTGAATTCAGGTGATCCAGATAGGCTACGGGCTGGTATGGGCAGGACACTTGTGTGTTTGCAGTGGTAAATGTGACACCTTATCTTGTATACCTTTATCTGCGAAGAACTTGGAATTGTATTCGGTAGCGGAATGTGGCATTGCAGGGTTTGGCAAGTTGTTAATGCAGTACTTCCAGGCTTGGAAGATTGCTCTCCCATTGTTGGATGCTTCCATTTTGGTTGTGTAGTAGTTTGCGTTAGCAAGGAGTGTTCCATGTACTGAGTGTACCAAAGAGGGCTTATGTTTGATGAATCCAAGTTTCAGTGGTACATTGTTGTTGGTGGTCTCGGTTACGGTGTGTGGTTGAGTGTGCTGAGGTGGATGATGACGATCTCCAAAAGGCCAGAAGGGAAAGCTAAAGGTATTGGGTTTACTAATGTTTTTGAAGGACAGTGGTGTGTCTTGATTGGTTTGGGCTTGTCCCAGTGGAGAGGTGTGTGCAGTGGGACAGGATATGTATAGATGCATTGGCAGCCCAGTCTGAAGGTGGGTGGGAGAAGACATTAAATGGCTGGAGAGATGGTGACTAGCAGGTCAAGTGTGTTGTTTTTGTTGAGTGTTGGTTTTGTGACCAGTTGCTTGATGACCATTGCGTTGAGCAGTTAGTGATTTCTCTCGGTTTCTTAGTGGCTTGGCTTCCAGGAAGGCTGAAGTCTCTAGGGAAAGATGCTAGATTTGATGGACGCTGTTGGATTTAGGTCCTCATTCAACACCCTCAGCCCCTTTCACAGTCTCATTTCCATGTTCTCTATCCACCCTGTACGGATTGCTTTACTCAGGCCACAACAGCTGGCTGTATTCCTTTCCTAAGACCTCTATTGCATATGCCCTTTTTTTTACTGATTGCAGTCTGGGGATTTTTTCAATGCCCTCACACCAAGATTGTACTGTTGTGTGTTACTAAAAATGTACTGTTGATACTTTCCATTTCGATCATTTTCAAGTGGCTTCCTTTCACTTTGTCCAGAGGCAGCTTTTCAGAGATAGGACAAGGACTGAATAGGTTATTTCTGCAACAAGGCTCTCCTAGTTCTGCCTATTTTGGCGCAAAAGGTTAATAACATAAGCACTGAGAAATTTCGGTTTTCACCAACACACTGCATGCAAGCAAGACAGCAGCACTCAGATGCCCCGGTGACAAGTATAGCAGAACAGCACTTCCCCAACATGGCTGACCCATAGTCCCAGGAAAGGGGTTATATTTCTAGAGAAGACCCAGAGTTGATAATGCTCAAGCAGCAGGGGAGGGAGATTTCTGGGTAGGTAGGAGACACAAAAAGCTTTATTCAAGAAGAAACTTGGTAAAGTTTATGATCATGCCTTGGGAGAGAAAGCAAGCGCCATACAATAGGTACCTGTCAGATCCACTCACCTTCTTTAAATGCCTGTCCTTCCCGTCCTTGAACTATTAGGAGGCAGAGAGACAGGCAGAGAGAAAAAAAGGGGGGGGGAGAAAGAGAGAAAGTGAGAGAAAGAGAAAAAGAGAGAAAAAGAGAGAAAGAGAAAAAGAGAGGGAAAGAGAAAAAGAGAGAGAAAGCGAAAAAGAGAGAGAAAGCGAAAAAGAGAGAAAGAGAAAAAGAGAGAAAGAGAGAGAGAGAGAGAGAGAGAGAGAAAGAGAGAGAAAGAGAGAGAAAGAGAGAGAAAGAGAGAGAGAAAGAGAGAAAGAAAGAGAAAGAGAGAACGAGAGAAAAAGAGAGAAAGAGAGAAAAAGAGAAAAAGAGAGAAAGAGAGAAAAAGAGAGAACGAGAGAGAACGAGAGAGAGAGAGAACGAGAGAGAGAGGAAAGGGTCAGGCAGAGAGAGGGGGGCAGGCAGAGAAAAACAGAGACCAGGGGTGCAGACAGAGCCAGTGGGGTTCAGGGCGTCCAGGCAGATAGTGAGAGGGGGCAGAGAGATGAAGAAAGAGAAAACAAGAAGGAGACGACGAGGGTGCAGGGCAAAGAAATAGGAAGGAGGAATCAAAAGAATAGCAACGGGTGGGGGGCAAGAGGGAATGAGGGGGAGGGGGAGGCAGAGGGAGGAAGGAAAATGTGTGCAAAAAAGGCAGTGAGAGGGGAAAGGAAAAGTGGGAGAGGAGAGAAAGATATTAGGGAACTGACATTGAAACTCACTGCTGAATACATTTTTCAGAAAGATTATGTGGAAATGACCCTCAATGGCACACCCACTGAGAGATGGAGGTTTTGTCAGATTACATGAACTGACTATAAGCAAGGGAGCCAAACCAGGGTACAGACATAAGGCTGAAACCGATTTGATGAATTAAGTGCCAAACAAAGGTGGGATTGGCAGGATTGAGACATGCAGTCAAACTTAAATTATAATAGTCATTGACTTGTGGCAGACTGCATTATTAAAGAACAAAGTTGTGACTACTGTACTCAATAGCCTCTTTTCCTAAAAATGTATGGGTTATCCATCTTAGACTATATGGGGCTGGATAATGATGTGAAGCAGTTTAAAAAATAAAAATAAAAAAAATTAAATCATGCAGGTGCACATGCACAACCACATCCTGCACAGGATCCTCCCACACAGCACAAGCCCCAAACACAGCTCGAGAGTGGTCCGTATGGAGGGGACAACAAACCAGGAGCACAGTTACATTTTCTGTATCTTATTTGAAGAACAAGGATGTCAATTTCGATGAGAAAGTATTTATAACAAATGTACATATGATGGAGGCATTCCCATGAAGGGTGCCTGTACGAGAACAGAAAGATGGAAACAAATGGTGAGCCAGTTTGAGGAAGTAAAAAAGCGGAGCATATACCAGGGACAAAACAATGTATATAAGAAAACAGGTGACTTACAAAGGCAACATTAACCTAAGGGGAAATGTGCTTCAAACGAAGGAGGAGTTCTATTTAAATGTACAAAATGACACTAAGCATCATTGGAGGCAGTGGCAGAGTCAGGTACGGGGACTGAAGGAGAGAACAATAGGATTTCCCTCTATAGCACAATAGTTAAGTTTAAGCCGAGCTTTGAAGAGTACCATAGTTGGGTTGGCTGTGACTCTTATGGGAAGTTGGTTCCATTGGAGCATGGCGAGGAGGAGAAAAAAATCAGAAGTAAGAGGAGGCACTTACAGGGTATGGGACAATGAGGTTTGAGTGTAGAGAGAGGAGGATCGGAGGTTCGAGATGGTTAGTAAACTAAGAAACTATCATACCAGTACTGAGGAGCAAGAACACTGATCGCTTTGTAGAGTAGGAGAAGGAACTTTAAATGAGAGTGGTGTGCATGGGGAGCCAACCAGCATGTTGTCGGTAGGTAGAACTGGAGAAGGATCTGGGTAGAGTGTGAGCAGCAATGTTTAAGACTTTTTCTAGAGGGAGGAACAAGTAGAGAGGAAGGCCCAAAGAGTAGGCTTACAGCACTCTAATTTGCCAAGCATGAGAGTATAGAGAGTTTTTGTAGAGTTGTCATTAAGAAAGAGGACACTTTATGAATGTAGAGGAGGTTGATACAAGCAGCAGAGAAAGTCCTAACAAAGAGGACCCCCAATATTGTGAGCCCTGGGTGATGTAGCAAGAAGGCCAGGCAGGAAGGAGATAGGAGAGGGAAGGATAGAGATGGCATTAGAAGCTGGGAGAAAGGAAACTTCCATTTCAGCATGAGCCAGCAGAGAGCCAACAGTGAGCCATACAGTGACTAATTGCAGTGAAACAGTTCCTAATCTGTTCCGTGATGGTTCAGGTGCAGCAGAAAAGGCGATGGTGAAAGGCAAAGGATGAGTCCTCCTAGGAAGAGATATAGAGGCTGAAGAGCAGAGGTCCAAGAACTAATCCTTGGGGAATGCAAACATGGAGAGGGCAGGTCAGAGGTTTCCAAGTACCAAGAGATTTTAAAGTATTGACCTTCACAGCAGGAGGCGAACCAGTCAAGAGGAGAATTTGCAAAAATCAAGGTCCCGGAGAGTGAGGAGAGATTGATGGTGTTGAAAGGACGAGTACAGAAGAGAGTTTGCAGTGGTGAGCATTAGAAATAATTCTGGAGGCATGCAGGAGTGCAGTCTTTGTGGTGTTTACACTACGGAAGCCAGATTGAAGTCGATCACCAAGGCCATTATCCTCAAAAGTACATGGTGATCTGATAGAAGACCACCCGCTCAAGGACATTTGAATAATGGGGAAAGATAGAAACTGGGCAATAGTTTGCTGAGGCATTTGGTGCAGCAGAGGGTTTCTTCAACAGGGTTAAGACAGTTGCAGATTTGAAAGAGGCAGGAAGAGTCCAGCAGAAAAAGATTATTAACAGAGGCTATGATGTTGACCATCTGGGGAGCAAAAGGGTAGATGGGAGCGCAAGATGGGTTGGCACTGTTAAGAAAGGCTGCTAATTCAAAAGGAGAAGTAGTCTAGCGTAGAAGACCGGAGAGGTGACGGACAGAAGAAGGGTTAGGGAGGGAGAAGGGCTGTGAGTCACATTCTATAGGAAAAGTAGTGAGCAAATTCATTAGCAGAAAGGGAGGAGGCGATGGATATTGGCTTGGGAGGGGTGAGCAAAGCTTGGAGGGTAGAAGAACATTTGCCGGGGTGATTGTTAAGGGAGGAGAATAGGTTTGTGAAGCAGCAGTATTTGGCAGCCTGCAGTGCAGAGGTTAGAGCAGCAAGAGAGCTTTTGTAGGGTAGGTGTCCTTAATTCTCACCAGCGTCGTGACTCAGGGCACAGGTTTGTTTCATTGGACGAGTTTCTGAGGTGATCCGAGGTTGAGAATTGAAGGTGTGAATCTGCAAGCAGGATAGTGCTGATCAAATGGAGTCGTATGTGCATAGTGAAAGTCAGAGAAAGCATGGTGAATGGAAGAGGCGTGAATAGGGAAAGAGACAAGAGAGAGAGGTCCTGGCATCATCAAGGAAAGGGGCAAGAGAGTCCTGCCTGAATTTCCTCTGTCATTGAAGAGTGAAAATGAGGAGTAGAAGGTGGCGGGACCAAGATGTTAAAATGAACAATGAAGTGATCAGAGGGAGAGGGTTAAATGGAGACGTTAGAGGAAGAGAGTGAATTAAAGCTAAATACAAGGTTAAAAGATTTCCCATCAGATTGGGTAGGCTGGTCGTGGAGATAGAGGGAGTGGTTAGAAAGAAGAGGTAAGTTCAAGGCAGTTTGTAGCAGAGGGGTTGGGGAGATGAGTCTCCAAGAATGACATGGGGGTGTTGGTCGGAAGGGACTAACAGAAGGGTCAGAACAGGGAAAGAGTTGAGAGGACCAGTGGATCGATAGAGAGCCAGAACAGTGAGAGGAGTAGGAGGAAGGAGTTGAATAGTGGCATATTCAAAAGAGGAAGAGTTAATGTCAGGTAGGGGTAGTGGGTCAGAGTTGAGGGTCTTATTGGTAAGAAACCCCACATTCCTGCCCTTCCCAATGGGTCAGGGAGAGTAGGAGAAGGTAGCAGTCGGTGTAGAAAGCTGATAGTGTAGCAGAGTCATGAGGGTAGATACAGGCTTCTGTGATGGTTAAGAAGAGAAAGTTGAGGGTGAAGTGGTCAGTGAGGTAGGAAGACTTGTTGCAAAGACACTGTGCTTTCTTGAACTTAGCGAAAGTGTGATGGGAGGTGGAGGAGAGGAGCAGGTGGTGTGCGGTAGGTCAGGGAGGATAGTGAAGGTTGGAGATCCTGAGATCACAGGAGCAACTGATTTGAGGGGTTTGGGTGCAGAGGAGGATGGAGAGGCTGCAGAGTGATGCAGAAGTTATACCAAGGTGAGGGTGAAGGCTATGAGAGAAGGGAAGGAGGCGCATGAGAGGGTAAGATACATGATGAAGGGGTATCGGGTAATATTATTCCCATATATATGGTCACCGTAAATAATATCGCCGGGAAAAGGTTGCAGCGATATTATATGGGTGACCATATATATGGGGACAGGGACAAAAAAAAAATTTGGGGTTGCGGGGGTGTCCCCCGCATGATCCATGCAATAATGTTGCCACAAAAAACGGCTATTTTTCGGCGATATTTTTGCATGGCGAGATTTCTGTGGCGACATTACTACATGGAACCGATGAAGGGTAGAAGAAATAGGCAAGTAAAGACAATGAAGAAAGGGTGAAGCCCAATAGGAAGCAGGAGGGTTGGCGGGTGAGTGAAAAGGGAAGAGGTGGATGGTTGCCTAACTAGAAGGAGGTGCAAGGTCTGTCTTGGGCTTGAATGGGGCTAAAGGTAACCAATTGACAGTTAACAGACCCACATCAGCAATGTTTCTTGGTCCTGTGAGGCAACAGAAGCTTTGCAGTGAATGTATAGTCAATAGGAAGGATCCCTACGAGTGGAAACAGAAGTCAGGTAAAGGGTAAGATCAGCGAAGTCCTGGTTTGAACAGGGATTCGGGCCCTAGGCCCTTAACAAGGAGCTGCACTTTGCTGCTTTTGGCTCTTTGCTAGAGGCGTCTGGGATGGATGCCCAAGGGAGACTGAATAAGGAAGGGAGCGTATTGCATGTCCCTCTGGAAGCCAAATAAAGTCCTCCACACTTGCAGACAGAATACTTGGTGTTGTAGGCTCAGGGAGCTTGGTTTTAAAGGCAGAAAACTCAGATAGTGCACAGGGTGCTCTGGCAAAGCAGCGCGCAGCCAAGATAATACTTGTCAACAACTGGTTATTCCTACATCCATTCCCCTTTCCTTCATACTTATTTAACTCTTGTAGCACACAACTACTAGAAGAATGAATAAAAACAAAAAGTTCAATAAATTGCACCATGAGATGCTGTAAAATATAGTCAAAGATGTTGTGCAGGGCATCCAGTCCAAATTGTGCATTCACATTACAACTTGTGACCATAGAACAGGGTTTCCAACAAACATTTGATTCTACCCAGGTGGATGATTTGGCTGGGTTGACCCTTTGGGCTCTGCTGTTAATTTATCTTTCATGTACCTGGGTGAACTATTGTTCCCAAGTAGTAAAGAGGGATTTTCATCCCCTTTTACGTTTTATAGAGTGAGCCAGCAGAACCCACCTTATGTGGAGTGCTGGGGGGATATATTATATCAGTTTGCGTGCCTGTATGCCTGTAGCATTTTTTGTTACAATTGCAATGGCTGGTGGCAGTGGTTTTAACTTGGTGACTTTTTAGTCTTATTATTTGAAGGCTGTTAAATTAGTCTCGTTAATGTACAGAAGGGCCACAATGTTTCTAAACTGATGGGCTCCGTCTTCGGTGGGAATCCCAGAGTGTATGAGAAGGCAGGAAGTGAGGGAAAGGTCCACAATTGTGTAGCCCTTTGTCCTTCACCTTGCCTGAAAGGAACCAACTCGCAGTGGTGGGGCTGGCTGTCCTGATTGGAGAGCAAGACTGCCCCTTTCTGTAAAATGCAGGGAGGGATTGCAAACGTTGTGTTGTAGTTCAAATTAAATACTCCGAACCTGGAAGCTGCTGACAAGTCGATCACTGGACCTGAATCCGAAGAGGAAGATAAAGATGATGAAAACGCGGCTACGATGATTTCCAGCGACCGAAGAGCCTGCTTTGTAACCGTAGCATGCTGTAGCCCTTCCTTCCAAGCAACCTGGGGACACCAAAAATGAGCCAGAGCCTGTTGAGATCCACTAGACTCAAGACGACCTGCATTTTGAGAAATCCCACGACATGCCCGCGAATTTGCTGGCTGCAATACCCTGGGACCTGTAGCCATCGGGTGGTGAACGGTCATCCAAATCAAGCTGAAAGTTCGGTGGCATCGAATAGAGTCCTTAAAATCCCCTCACCAGAGTGCACCAGATTAGCACAGAGAATCTGACCAGTGATATTCAGTCTTCTTCTGGCTATCGAAAAAGACGCCAAAACCACAGAGCCGCGAAGAAACTCTTGCCTGGATCTTTCCCTGTTGATCTCTGCTGCAAAATCCCTTCCAGAGTCCTGTCTTCAAACTTCATGACAAGGAATTCACAGACCAGGTTTTGGGCTGCAGATCCTGAAGTCTCCCCTGCTGCAAACTCTTCCTCTGTACTGAGTTGCTCTGTTGGCTCGGGGGATATTTCCTTACCTTAAAGTAATAGTTCACTCCAAAATGTTATTGTCCCAAAAGATGGGCAATAATCAAAAACACATTAAACATGTTTTTAAAGAAAGTTCCTATGTAAACTTTTGAGCAAACGAGGCTCAAAGCGTTTACATGGGAGCATCCATTTTGTCATTTCAGGCAGCCTCCTCAGCTCACGTTAAGCTCTGCCCTGGCGGCACTAAACAAGCAGCAAAAGCCCCCTACAGGGAGCTTTTGCTTACTGCAGCCAGACCAGAGCTGTACATGGAGGAGGCTGTCTTCACTTTCATTTTACCAAATTGTTGAGGATTACCATCTACACAGGCTGCGCTTAAACATTTAGAAACCACTTGCTGTGGTAAGTTAAAGAAAGTTGATGGGGAAGTAATCACGAAATACGTTCAATTGATTTTTAACTAATTTTTAATTCAAAAGAAAAAGTGTTCATTCACAGGAGAAAAGACACACATTGTTAAATTCATGTGTTTGTTGAATCAAAACTAAAACAAAGCAAAATAAACCTTTTATACTAAAGAAGTTCCATGAGATGTTTTTTACCTATACATATATACATACACATTTGTAATACAGGCATTATGCCAGAAAGCGATAGTCAACCAGAATGGCCGAAAAACAATGTACCAAAAGGCAATGACACCGTTGAATTTAAACAATTGCGAAAAATGCCTTGTACTAAAGAAATTCCATGTCATGCCATGTGATGCCAAGGCAATGTACCAAAAAACAATAATGCCGTTGAATTGAAGCAATTAAAGAAAAGCCTTATGCTAAAGACCTTCCATGTAATGCTATGTAATGCCAAGAAATTCCATGTAATGCCATGTGATGCCTGCCAACACGTGTTTCAACCAAAAAGGCCGTCCTCGGGGCATACAAATACATTTAACACTTGAACTGTTATATGATTGCTAAACATTGGCTATTATTGACCCAAAACAACCAGAGTAGGGGGAAGAGGGTCGGAGCAATGAACATGAAGAAACAGGAGAGAAGAAAAAATGGGGACATAACGTTAGAATAATGCGTACACTTAGTAACTCAACTTGTTATTAAATAAACAGATAAATCAGGGCATACCTTGTTGTAATTATTCTTGATTAATTCATGGTTGTGCTTAAAAAAGCTGTGGAAATGGTAATACACGAAAGCGTTTGCTGGCCAGGTCTGAGAGCTGTGAAACCATTAAGCATACAGCGCATAATTAGCCTAAAATGCTGCACTCACTGTTTATTTAGCAGTGATAGTTGTGAAATTGACTATTCGTATGATTTGTCAAAATGAAAGCTGTAGTTACCTATCTTGAACGTCAAGCCGTAGTTATTACTCGACTAATGTGCCACTGATGCAGCAGGAGTGAAGTATCACGCACGTGTTTATAGTGCTTTCCCATTGATATCGGCCGTAATCTGCAAGATAGTTATAACAACGTGTTTTAGTTGTTTGGTGATACAAACAATCTGAATGAGCTAACAAGGAAAGATGGGGCAACTCGGGCTTACCGGCATGAGCTCCAAATATTTTGTGTGCACAATGGCAGATAGCTTCTCAAACACTGCAAGCATCGGCAGTGAGTGGGGGTTACCATAGTAACCGTCTCTAAGTTGGTCAGGTGACGGTGTCACGTGGCCCTGTTGCTTGGTAACTCATTCCAAGCCGGAAGTAATGAGAATTGTCATTTCATGTGCGCTTGTTTTATCGAAAGCACTCATCCGATGTCTTTCAGGGGAACCGCATATACCAAAAGTGTGACTAAGACTTAAATGTATCTGAATTTTTAGTAAGGCTAAATTCGAGCACGGCAAGTGACATGTGAAAAACCAGTGTACGAATAGTGTACGTCCAAGAAATATGGTTACGGAGGGCTAATATATATCTACATTTTGATATTTTGACGGTCCACTATAGGAATATACGATAATATTTCAAACTGTCATGCGCTGTTGTGAAGGATATATACTGATGCCAGAGTAAGCATAATTTCTGGGCTAACGTGTGAATTGAAATAGGAAAGGGCAATTGATTGCAAGTCCGTAAATGATTGTGGGTTGAATCTTCATTGGATTCACTGAAATATGTACAGGCACCTCGGGCTTGCCGGCAAGCACTCTTATTAGTCATGAGCCTGATGGCGTGTGTCTTGGCGTAAGTTTGCAAATATCAGCAATACCAGTTGGTTCCCATAGTAACCTAACCAATTCAGGCTGTAGCGAGTGATACATGAACACTGTTGCTGGCTGATTGATGCAAAAGCAAATGCAAGGGTCAGTGTGTTCAGACTTCCATGCTGAACACGTCTTGTCTGTGGTGCAACTACGTATAAAGGATATAATTCTAAAATTAGAAATGTCATTCGTGCAATTGTGGAATAAGTTGAAGCACATATCATGTAAAATGGAATTAATTGAACTGTCATAAGGTGTAGATCCGTTGGGAGTTATGGGTAAGCATCGCAACATTGTCTAATGAACAATCCAAATGAACAATCCAATTACTAGGCATCATTGGTTAGATCTGGCAGGTTATTGCTTGCAGTTAGTTAGTAATAGTTGTGATGCACATTGTAGCAACATCATATACTGAGCAAACAGTTGTTGTCTTATATTGGTGTTGTTCACAATGATAGTTGAACCTGATGTGGTGGATTAGCCAAATCTGTAGATACTATCAATATTCCGTGGACTTTTAACGAGTGGGCTAATAATTGACACCAAGGAACCAATTGTGCTATTGTAGTTTATAAAAACACATTAAGTTCATGGTCTTGGTTCAGGCCCAGTGACAGGCAACGTAGTTTGCAAATCATTCTTGCTTCCTGCTGTCGTAGGGTCAATTCTCTGTTGCCACCTCTCTGATGTTGTTGGATGTGTTTAAGTCCAATGAATTTAATATCTTTGGTGTTGTCCAGTTGATGATGTTTCTGCCAGTGGGAAGCCAGTGGGAGTCTAATGTCCTGACTGCTGAGGTTATTTAGATGTTCTCGAATCCGAAAGCGGACTTCCCTAATCATGCTACCAATATACATTTTCTGACACACACATTGTATACCATAAATCACGTATTTCGTACGACAATTGATAAAATCAATTATTTTGATTTGAAGTCCATTGTGACAACTGAAGATTTTTGTGGGTGCTAGGGCATGCTGACAGAAATTGCATTACCCACACTTATAGAAGCCTACTGGTTTGGTCCTTGCAGTGAGCCAATTTTACTGTATTACCATTTCCACAGCTTTTTTAAGCACAACCATGAATTAATCAAGTTTGCAAAGGTAGCGGGCTCCCCTCTCTCAACAGAACAAGGCCTGATAACCTGTTCAGTGGTTATTAACCACTTGAGAGTTTGCAGCCAGTGCTTTTACTCACTGTGCCTTTCACAGATGGGAAATATCCATTTGCATATCAGTCTTTGTCCTGCCCAGGGGCAGTCCAGCACCGAAATGCAATGGCAATTCCAACCTGAACGAGAGTACCACCAGCAACCCCATACACGTGTTTCACCCTTGTTGGGGATCATCAGTGAGGTGAAGCTGATGCCTCTCTAAGCACAGTGAGAGGGAGACCACGTCTGGTTGCCCCCAGGAGACCTAGGGTTACCAATCCACAGCTTTTTTAAGCACAACCATGAATTAATCAAGAATAATTACAACAAGGTATGCCCTGATTTATCTGTTTATTTAATAACAAGTTGAGTTACTAAGTGTACGCATTATTCTAACGTTATGTCCCCATTTTTTCTTCTCTCCCGTTTCTTCATGTTCATTGCTCTGACCCTCTTCCCCCTACTCTGGTTGTTTTAGGTCAATAATAGCCAATGTTTAGCAATCATATAACAGTTCAATTGTTAAATGTATTTGTATGCCCTGAGGACGGCCTTTTTGGTTGAAACACGTGTTGGCAGGCATCACATGGCATTACATGGAATTTCTTGGCATTACATAGCATTACATGGAAGGTCTTTAGCATAAGGCTTTTCTTTAATTGCTTCAATTCAACGGCGTTATTGTTTTTTGGTACATTGCCTTGGCATCACATGGCATGCCGTGGAATTTCTTTAGTACAAGGCATTTTTCGCAATTGTTTAAATTCAACTGTGTCATTGCCTTTTGGTACATTGTTTTTCGGCCATTCTGGTTGACTATCGCTTTCTGGCATAATGCCTGTATTACAAATGTGTATGTATAAGTAAAAAACATCTCATGGAACTTCTTTAGTATAAAAGGTTTATTTTGCTTTGTTTTAGTTTTGATTCAATAAACACATGAATTTAACAATGTGTCTCTTTTCTCCTGTGAATGAACACTTTCTTTTGAATTAAAAATCAGTTAAAAATCAGTTGAACATATTTCGTGACTACTTCCCCATCAACTTTCTTTAACTTACCACAGCAAGTGGTTTCTAAATGGTTATTAAGCGCAGCCTGTGTAGATGGTAATCCTCAACAATTTGGTATACTTTTTAGTGATAGTAGTAGATCACCCTTCCACCTACACGACAGCAGCTTAACTAATACTTAACTTACACCTAATAACTTCAAGGTGTGCGCATTCCTGGCAAGGGCCCCACTCCCACAACCTCATTACTTCACTTTCATTTTGTTTGCGGTGCTCCCCAAGCCCAGGGAAACACAGAAAATGTCAAATGAAAGGCAAAAAGCAAAGGCGAAGCAATTATAAATACAACAATGTTGTATGCGTGATTGCAGTGGTTAGAAAACCACGGAAATCATAAATACAACGTTGTGTTTCTGACTGCGGCAGCTTTGAGTCTCCTGGGATCCCGCAGGTCAGGGGAGCCCAGGAGACTCAAAGCTGAAGCCACCTCAAACATAAATACAACATTATAAATGCTGCGGTTTTCTTTCTAAGTTAGAAAGAAAAGCGCAGCATTTATTTTGCAATGCTTTGAAAAAATTATGTAATTTAAAGCACTTACCAGCAGCAGCTTGCGTCAATCTCTGCTCTCTGGCAATAATGAAGCAAAAGCCACCTGCTGGTAGATTTCGTTTATTACAGCTGGCTGGCTTTTGCTTCATTAGTGCCGCAAGGGCAAACAAGCATAGGAGGCTCATCCATTTCACAAAATGCATGCTTCCTAGTGCTGGAAATGTGTGACTTTGAGCCTCATTTGCTCAAAAGAACAAGTTACTTACCAACCGGTAACGTTCTTTCGACTGGATGTTCCTCCAACGCATTCCGGGTGGGGTGTCAGGTTCTCCATCCAGAGGTCAAGATTCGCAACCTTCACCCTTTGTATCTGAAAGTTTGAGGTATAAGGATTGGGACCTCCTGGATGACGTGATGGAGGTGTTTCTTTCAGCCAGGCGGCCTGCAACAAAATCCCTGTGCCGTTGCCCCAAGTTCTGCGACTGGTGCAGGGTTCACAATGTTGATCCTTTTCAGTGCTCCATTCCTATGGTTTGTCTTTCTAGCTTTCTTTGGCCCACAGGGGCCTTCAAGTGGGTAGCATTAAAGGTTACCTGGCGGCGCTGTCTATCTTTAAGCGCTCGTCTCAAGAATGTTCTTGCTTTAAGATTCCTTCGATTTCTCTGTTTCTTAAAGGACTGACTAATGTATTCCTGCCGTCCTCTTTCCAGGTGCCCGTTTGGGATTTGAATTTGGTTTTGAGATTTCTTGTGGGTGCTCCGTTTGAACCTTTGCACTCTTGTCCTTTGAGATTACTGTCCTTCAAGACTGTTCTTGGTTGCGGTTAATTCCGCTCGCAGAGTGAGTGAATTGCAGGCACTTTCAGCTAAAACACCCTTTACCGTGTTTCACAAGGACAGGGTTGTACTGTGAGTATGTCCTTTTCTACCTAAGGTAGTCTCTGAATATCATTTGAGTCAAAAGGTGGTTCTTCCATCTTTCTACCCTCCTCCTCATCCTGGTAAGGAAGAGCAGCGTCTCCATCGGTTAGATCCCAGGAGAGCTCTTAGCTTTTACATTTCTAGGATGTCCAGGGTCAGAGTGGACGATCAGCTCTTTGTAGGATATGCTGGACACTGGTTGGGCCAGGCTGTTACCAAACAGACCTCATCAAGATGGATTATCCTTACCATTACGGAGTGTTACCGGTTGGCGGGTAAAGACCCTCCTGAAGGGTTGAGAGCTCATTTCACTAGGGGCGTGGCTACTTCCACCGCCCTCCAGCGGGGTGTTCCTATTAGAAATATTTGTGATGCCGCTACTTGGACTTCAATCCATATATTTGTAAAACATTATTCCCTGGATACGATCCAAGGTCAGGATATGGCCTTTGGGAAGGCGGTTCTTTATTCCGCAATCTAATTGGGTATTCTAAATTCATTTCCCTCCTCCATTTACTGGTACTGCGCTTTGGGAGTCTGTCAAAGATGTGGAATGCGTTGGAGGACACAATCCATTCGAAGAACAAGTTACTTACCAACTGGTAACGTTCTTTCGACTGGATGTTCCTCCAACTCATTCCACAACGCCCTCCAAGCCTGCCCCTCAGGAGAATTTCCTATCCGATTGTAGCTTAAGTTACCGCAAGGCTAAGTGCAGTCCAGCAGGCATCAGAATGGTATCACACGGGGGAAAAAGCCGTGCGTCCCATTTATAAAATCCTGTGACATCGTCCTTCACGGAGGCCCTCGAGGGACATGACCCGACGCCATCGACGCAGGAAGCCCTCTGCTGAAAAAGTTTCCGAAGAGCACAGCTTTGGACATTACATGTCAAACATGAGGAATGCTATGGAGGACACAATCCATTCGAAGTTGACATATGAACTTTCTTAATAAATATTTTTTGAAAATATTTTTGATCATGGCCCATCTTTTGAGACAATACAATCTTTGATTGAACTATTCCTTTAAGCTTTTGTGATTCCTGTGTAGCTTTGGGGTGTTCCTGTGATTGGGAGTCATCCCATCCAGATTACCCAGGTCCACTGCTGAAATCCTCCTAAGGTGTCTTCTCAGAAGTCTTTGAACCCCTTCAGCCTCTCTAAAGTGAGATACTTACTTGTTTGAACAGTCTGTATTAAGGACTCTGACATTTGCTACTTCTGTGCGTATCCTGAACTGCCTGTTGGAAACTAGAGACCTAGCGACCTCCCTCCATTTTCCACTGAGAACACTCATGGTCCAAGAATAGGGAAAGACTTCCAAGGTTTGGGCATGTTGCCTAGAAAAGAGAACACATGTTTAAAAGTTTACTTATTTGTAAAAGAGTTGCTTGTTAACTGTCACTCAGAGTGAGCAGTTATAAAAGTGCATACTTACCCTGAACGTGTTCTGCCATTCTGAGAAGTCTATGTAAGGTTATTTTACTCACCTGTGAATTGGTTGTGCCTCTTCCCATAAGTAATGCTGTTGGCTTCACTTTACTATTTCTTTTAGAATATAAATGTAAAAGTATACCAACTGAGTCTTGCTTCCCCAAACCTGTTGTTTAGCCTGTCTATAATAAGTCTGCCTTAGGGTTTTCCTGCCTTGAATAGCTGTGTGCCATTCTTAATAAGTGTGAAGAGTTGTTGCTTACTTTAGTCTGTTTACCACTGATCTGAATGCAACTGTAATTGTATATTACACCATAAGGTTTTACTCTCCTGGTGTAACTGCTATCCTGAATGTAGTCATAGGTTTACGCTGTTCCATTGATTTGTGTTCCACTATTCAGAAAAGTATCCTAGTAACAGGGTTGGTTCAGTAAGTGATTCCTTAACGGAGTGTCACTGCATGACTGACTGGGTCTATTACCCTCGACTTACTGTAATCTAAAAGTAACTGATGGTTTTACTCCCCATGAATATGTATGTCCTATACTAAATGTGTTTGATATGGTCTATTTTTTTATTGTGTTACAGCTTGACATTGAACAAAGTACAAAGCAAGCTTTTCACAAAAGCAAAAAAAAAGAAAAATGTTTTCAAACGTATAAAAACATCAAACAGCTGTTCGGTAAGATTTTCATAGTAATGATAAATCTTCCTGACTTGTGGCAACCCCAGAACTTTTTGCTTTACTGGTCCCTTCCAAGGTCCTGTTTTCAGTCACCACGACAAGGAATCCACCATATGGGTTTTTGGCTGCAGATCCTGACGTTCTCCTCCTGCAAATTCTTCTGTGCGGAGGTACTGTGCTGACGTGTGTATTTAATTACAATAAGTCTCTTGTGATTTCTGTGTAGTTGTGGGGTGTTTTCTAGGATTGGAAGGCCTCTCGTCCAGTTCACCCAGTCCCGTTCCTGGAATCCTCCTAGGGTGTCTTCTGTGAAGCCCCTGGACCCTCAACAAACTCTAAAGTAAAATACTCACCTGTTTGAACAGTCTTCCTGACTTTTGCTACTTAAGAACCTATCCTGACACTGCCTATTCGACACTAGACCCTCTTGACCCCTCTTCTGCCACTCATGCTCCAAGAATAAGGGAAATACTTTTAAGGGATTGGGCCTTTTGCCTAGAAAAGAGAATAAGTGTTTAAAAGTTACTTGTAAAACAGTTGGTTGGTAACTGTAACTCTGAGAATGAACAGTTACAAAAGTTCTTACTTACCTTGAATGTGTGTTGCACTGTTCTGAAAAGAATATTGAACATCTTTCTTTCCTTAGAAACTGTTTCACCATTCTAACAGAAAGTAGATGTAAGGGTATATTACTCACCGGTTTTGATTGTACCTCTTCCCAAAAGTAATGCTGTTGGTTTCACTTATTCCTGTTAGGATAATTGTATGAGTGTCCCCCCAACTGGGTCTTGCTTCTCCTGACTTGCTGTTAGCCTGTCCAGAATAAATTCATAAAGTGTAACATTGGGTTTTTCTTTCCCTGGTCTGTTTTAGACAGACACAAAAAGTCTTAGGTTTCTATCTGCCCCAAGTCGCTGATAGCTCCTTAAACGTATATGGGTTTTACTTACCTTGAGTTAGCTGTGTGCCATCCAAAAATAATTTACAAGAGTTACTGCTTAGCTCAATCTGTGTTTCACTGATCTCAAAAGCACCTGTAATTGAATACTACCATCCTTAGGTTTTATGTACCTAGTATAACCTATCACAAAAGTAGTTATAGGTTTTTTCTGTACCTAGAATAAGTGTACCACTATTCACAAAACGTATAATTTCCAGTAGACTGATTATGTGATTTGCTGCAGAGCGTCACGGTACAACTGGTAGGGTCTACTACCCTTAAATTACTGAACATAATCTGAAAGTAACCATTTGTTTTTACTCCCCAAAAATAAGTGTGACCTATACTGAATGTGTATGGAAAGGTTCGACTTCCCTAGAACAACTGTTAGGTGTTCCAAATAAGGTTTATGATTTGGTCCGTGAACCTGCAAGCATAGTGTTGTGTTTTTAGAATTGTGATTACATATGTGATGGTACTTATTTCCCACAAGGATTATCTGGGCCTACTTGTATTTAAATAAACAATTCATTTTTACAATGCATATTGTTTCAGTGTTTCTTTGAACCATTTGTATTACAATTTCATTTGTACTGATTCTACAGCCCTCTCTCCATCCTAAAATAAGCCTGGCTGCTCCGTCTAAGCTACCAACAAACTCTGGTGGTACAGCCTTATACTAAGATTGGAGTCTTGTACTGTCTCAGTTGAATGGTTTTGATGAAGGTGGGTAGATCCTCAGAAAAACTGTTCTAACAGCATATATAAAAGAAAGAAAACATGCATACACCTATACACTTAGTTCAAGCTTCTCCAGTGCCTCTTTTAAAAAAGTTATATAATGCTAAAGCGAGTGAAGTGTTGTCCCCCCCCCCCCCCACATGAGCCGAGCCCAGAATCGGTCTCCTGAGGTCTCCCTCACTCAGTCCTCAGGTAACCTCCAAAATAAAATGGTCTACGCTCTGTTAGGCTAGTATAAAAAAGCATCAAATGTTTCAGTGACCCTGTACAAGAGGATTTCCTACATAGTCGACAAACTGAAGACCGTGTACGATTACCAGCCCATTTGTTAATACGGTCCAAAGTGGGTAGGATGTTCTGTTTGAACCTCAAGTATAGGCTTCATGCTCCGGGTGATGGAAACAGGGAAATGCATTAGTCAGGATGCCTTTTTCTGGGGAAGCTTGCATACTCCCTTATAAGACTAGTAAGCCCCCATCTTTTCTCTTGTGCAACTCCAGTCTGCCATGAACAGCTTTTTTAGTCATGGCCGGCCTATTTACCAATTCCTCCTCAGATGTTAATTTCTGCCCCAGAGTAATCATGGAAGTTTTTAATAGAACCAGCGAGGCAACCGTCTCATGCAAACAGATAATCCCAAAGTCCTCATAGAGTGAGTGCGTGGGGGCTCAAAGATCTTAGCATAGCAAGTTAGTTGCCTCCACTGATACCTTGACCCCAATGTGATCAGACAATTCATGTCGGATGATTGCATTGGGTAGCCCTTGCGGCAAACTCAAGATCTTCCAAATCATACCCTGTATGGAGTCGAGATTGTTTCTCCGTTCTAATAGTAAGTAGATCAGCCCACAAAGGACTATAGGTTCCACCTTGGCTAAGTAATACTTTATTAAAGGCAAAAGGGAGAATCTGCAGAGTGGACTGTAGATACTCTTTAGTTGTGAAAACAGCGGTTCCGCCTTAGCTTTCAGTGCTTCCCTAGATTCCGACATAGAACAGGTGTTTGTTAGATTGTAGCCTAAGTAACGGGGTCGTCAACACTCTGAAGTCTTTGATCCCCGGAGGTCCAACACATGGTCTTTGGTTTGGACACCTTGGAGAAGATTCCTACCTTAGACTTGGATCAGTTTACCAGAAAGTTGTTTTTAACCACAGAGGAGTAGAAGAGATCTAGCTTTCTTTGCAAACCGACAGGTGTTCAACCAAAAAAGACCAGATCTGCAAACGCCATCCAGTTCAGTTTCAGATGCCCCATTCCTCCATCCATAACGTCTCTTTGTCGGAAATATAGGCATTAAAGAGTGAAGGGGCCAGTAAACAACCCTGTTTGAGTCCCATATGGGTTGGGACAGGCCCAGTGTAGGCCCCCTCTGTGATGAGTCTCACCCTCAAAGATGTGTTTTAGTGCGGCTGCTCTAGCAGCCGCACCAATTGATTAGGAACGTGCCAGTTCAGCAGTTTTGACCATAACGATTTTAGCGATCCAATGCAGAACTCCTGCCCAATGAGGCCATGTATGATGGACCGTGTCCACCCCCCACACTCCCCGGTGATAGCCCTGAGGTGAGCCATGATGGTAGCATTGAGCAGTGTACCCATTCCAGCTTTAAATCCCACCTGATAGCGCAAGATTACCGCCAGCATCGCAAACACAGCATTGAGTTCTCTCAATAAGTGTGTCGCCAAAATGCTACTTGAGGCATCAAGTAATGCTATGGGTCTGAAGTTGTTAGGGTCACCAGCTTCCCCTTATGTATAGGAATTAGCAGGGACTTCACCCAAGAGGTGGGCACCCGAGAATTATCCCAGATAGATTTAAACAAGGGACATAACACCACCACCACCCATAAGAGGGGATCCATTTTGAGTACTACAGGCGCTAGGCCGTCCGGGCCCGGTGCCAGAGATACCTCGGCTTTGTTAATGGCCCATACTACTTCCTCCCCTGTCCATGAGCAAGGAATAAAGATTTAGTCGACCAGGATTTGAAGCTCCCATGCTAGGTTCACAGATGGACAAGCATATTTGCTAGTAAAGTGCTGAACCCACAGGTTTTTCGGAATCAGACCAACTAGTTCCGGCACATGAATAGCTGTTTTCTTGTTGATTATGATCCAGGAATCTACAGAATTACGTGACCCAAGCATCTCCAGCATCTCCCAGTTAAAAGGTCTGACCTCCCTAAACATACTGTTAGTTATCTGAACAGGGTCTATGCTTTGGCCTGTGTACTTTAAAGCATTGTGTTGTTTTTTTTACAATGTGTTTACGACTATGAACGTACCCTCAAGACAAGACTTAACTTGGCCTAATCGTATTTATAATAAACCTTTATTTTTCATAATACATCTGGTGTTAAGTGTTTCTGTTGAACTCTTGGTATACTAGAAGTAGTTTGTACCTTCCTACAGCCCTCTATCCCTCCCAAGATAAGCCTGGCTGCTCTATCTACGCTACCAAATATTCAGGTGGTACAGCCTTATAGTAAAAGTGGAATTTTGTACTGTCTCAGTTGTATGGTTTTACCAGGCCATTAGTTGGACTACAGAACAACTGTCCTAACAGTGAGGCACTAGGTAGATGCTCGAAGACATCATTCCGAGTAGGGGCATTGCCATGCATACGGTTATCCGACGACCGGCTACATATGGTGGGATCTGGAATAGAAGCCCATCTTCAGTTTGAATTAAAGCTCCAAAAAATTGTTTTACTTGAATGGGCACAAGACTTGAATGCCTAGTTGGTACAGTAGGTTGATTGTATTTTGGGTGTTTTTTTATTAGACAATCTTGGGTGTTTCCCCTGTAATTAGCCAGTCGTCTAGATAAGGAAACACTGGAATGGAGTTTCTGCGTAGGTGGGCCGCCACCACCACCAAGCACGAACACTTCGGTAAATACACTTGGTGCAGATGCTATGCCGAAGGGAAGTACTTTGAATTGATGGTGGCTGTCTCCCACTTTAAACCTTAGGAATTTCTGGTCTACTGGCAACATTGAAATATGAAAGTATGCATCTTTCATATATAACGTTGCCATGTAATCCCTCTGCTTGAGGAGAGGGGTTAATTCATGCCAAGTTGTCATCCTGAATTGTTGTGGCTTGACATACTCGTTTGCACAACGTAGATTTGACACAGGGCTCATGGTTAAGTCCTTTTTGGGTATAATAAAGTACACTGAATAGATAACCTTGTTTACCTCTAGAACAGGGACGAGTTCCATCGCTCCTTTTTGAAGTAATGTCTCGACCTCCGCTTGTAGGATGGGCTGGTGTTCCTGGGACATCCTTCTGGTCTTTGGTGGATGGTAACAAGGTCTTCATAGAAATTCTATTGAGTAACCGTTTGCACCGGTAGTGAAGACTCACTGAGCTGAGGGAGGGAGGGAACCCTGATGGGCAAGTCATATTGGCGAGGGTAGGGGAGCCTCTGGAGGCTGCACTCCTACATCTACCTTTGCCTCGCCCAAACATTCAATGTTGAGGTTAGGAAATTAGACTGATCACCCTGTGACGAACACCAGGGGGAAGAACTAGAGGAGAAACCTGATGGAGTAGGTCTGGAGAAGGCTGTAAAATGAAAGGAACAGTGGATGTTGAATACCCTGCGTTGAACATGTGGCTTAGAGATTTGGCTCAAGGTCTTTCAAGTGTCATGTTCCTTTTTGGCTGTCTCTAAGGCTTCATCTACATTTTTCCAAATAAGACTGATTTTTCAATAGGCTGATTCATTAAGGTGGCTTGTGTCTCTGGTCTGAATGCAGAATTACAAAGTCATGAGTATCTTTTCAACAAAGTATCTTCTGCAAGAATTATACCCGCTGTCTTTGCAGAGTCAAGGGTATTTTTTTAAAATATGTATCATTTGTCTATCCTCTTTAATAACATTTTGTAACTGAGACCTTGCGGGCTCAAGGACATTATCCAGATTTTTAAGTAGCCACGACTGAACATCGTTGTAGCCTGCCAAAAGACTGGTGTTCTTGGCAATACGTGGAAAGTAGGCAGCTCAGGTAGTGACTCTGTTCCCTAAAGGATAAAGCGTTTTGTACTCCTTAGCTGGAGGTGCCTCTGCATTACATAATGGCCTCCCAGCATGTTTTCTAGTCGTAGTAACTACTAGGGAGCCGGGGGGGAGTCACATGGCCTCGAATATACAGAGGGTGGGTGCAGGTTTAAACATCTTCTCTACTCAACGGTTTAGTGCCCGTGTGAGGCATGGTAGGAGTAGGGAAGGTGCCATTTTTTTTAATTAAATATAATAAAGGAATAGACTGGCTAACAGGCATCTTCCCTTTTAAAACGTCCCCCACAAAATCAGGATCGGAAAGGGTTTCCGGAGTTTGAATCTGGAAGTGTTCTGCTGCTTTTTTAAGTAGACTGTTAAGGAGGGGCGGATTACCTCTGGGAGACGAGTCGCTCAGCTGATTTACAGGATCATCGTCCCCAAATATGTCTGGCTCATCTAAATTATTGTGATTGGGAGTAGCTGGCCAGGCACCCTGATCAATGTCCTCTTGCCACGTACCATTATCTTTATACCCATTGTCTTGGAGATAATCTATATCCTCATGGTTGTCCTAAACTATATAAAGTTCATCTTCAGTACCATTAATAAAAGAAAGTACAGGAGAGTTGTGAAGTCTAGATTTGGGAGGTGGTTCTCCCTCTTCCAAAAGTAGTGTGTTTGTTTAATCGGGGTTTTCTCCATATAGGTGACAAACTCAGACACCTTGTCCATTGTAAGTTCAAATCTCTCCTTTCACCATGTATCTGTCCTTTGGAGTTTCTCTGGGTTTACAATTTTCTTATGATGTAGGGATTTGGACAACGTTTCAGGTGCTCTGGAATAGTCGGAGGAAGCTGCTGGTGTAGTAACAGGAGAACTAGAAGCATGTTAGTTGTGTTTTTCCCCACATTTTGACTTCGAATGGTGTTTCGACAGCCGTTTCGATGGATCCGAAACGGCAGCTGACGGGGGTTGTGCGGCAATATGCAATTCCTTTATCTTGGAGCCATGCGCTAAGCACAAGTGTAGAAGCGCAGAGGGCTTTAAACATGGAGGTTTGACAGCTTTTGACAAAAGTGTAGTTGCCGTTGAAGCCCCTTTCAACAAGCCCATTGAAGGTTGGCTTTGGGGTGGTGTGCTTATGTGAATCAACTTGTGTGTCTTTGTCGCCAGAGGACTTCCCCGTGGCAAAGCTTTCGGCTTGTCTGGTGGGGATGGAACAGACATGCAGGAGTCAAATGACTCCTCTTCTACATCTTCGGCATGCGAAATGGAGCCGTAGCTACTGAGCTCTTCCACGTTCGAGGCAACAGCTCCGGTGGGGAAATTTGTCCTGCATGGCATAGGCCGCCCACCGCTTGGTGCGCCTTTCTTTAAAGTGTTTTAGGTTTAAAGAGTTTGCAGGACTTGCAATGCTGTTTCAAGTGATCGAGTGGAAGGCAATTAAACACTCGGTGTGTGTCTTTCCAAGGGAATTTCCTATTACAGGAAGGGCAGAACTTAAAGGGCGTCCTTTCCATTATTATTTCGAAATGAAACAGCAGCAAGACAAATGTGAGTAGAAAAAGCAGCATTCTACAAGTATGAGAATGTTGAAAACCCCTGCTCTCCCTAATGCAAAGGCCGAAGCCCGGTGGAAGCCGCAGCCAGCCGTCGAAAAAAGACAAGTCCGCCAAAGGCTTCAGACGGTAGTTGCCGAATCATTGAATCGTTGGTCGAAATGAAAATCTAATATGAATAACTTTAAAATAGCAATATATATCTAGCAGCACTGCTACAACTCTGCATGAATCGACCGATCTGAGGGACCTCGACATGTGAAGGATCCTGAGTACAATACACGTCACACAGGGATAGTATAACAAACACGCCCAGTCGACGTCCCTTTTCGAAGTTCAAAAACAAAATGCAATACTCTGCACCTACCATTAGATTTCGGCATATGCAAAGCATGCGATTCTAAGCAGATCCACAAGCCTCAGAAATAATGATTAGGACTTTAAAATACACACTAAGCAATGAAACCTCTGGTCAAATATTGACATACGCTTATAAATACATACATACAATCACTCACTTTGGACGATAAAAAAGAATATAAGTTTCAAAACCAGTGCAATACTGGTAAGTAGGCAGATGCATAAAATACTGTAGAAAAACTTAGGCTCTAGCAACCCTTAAACAGTTCGCTATTCCTTATTAAGTCCAGCCCTGAGATAGTTTTGGGGACTAGTGCCTTCAAGTCATGACTTTCATAAAATATACTTTTCAAGTAGTTTTATTATGCGATTGGACAATGCCAGGGGTTGTGATTCAGAGTTAAAAAAATGTTAAGGAAAGTTCAGGTAAGTAGCTCTCTCAATACTACTACAGTAGAGTAGGCCCCAGAGGGGATCCTTGGATTTAGTTTTGGTTGGTCGCAGTACCCGAACATCCTTGCAAAGAAGTGAAGACTTCTGCGGAGCAGGCAACCTCAGTAAACCTCCAGGGAGCTAAGAAAATTGATTGCAATGGGAGTCCCCACATTCTGGCAGGGACAGGTGATCTTCAAAGGGGGAACAAAGGAGAAGGCTCTGCACAAGTACCATTGGGACTTGAAGCTGACAATACAGGAGCAGGCATCTTGTAGCACAATCTGAAGATCCTCCAAGTTCCAAGAATGCGCTCAGAAAGACTACGGCTGTAGCAAGGTACCCCAGGGGAGAGCTAGACAGTGTTAGGAAAAAACAAAATATCTTTTAGCAACTTTCTCTCCATAGTTCTATGGACCCCAAAAGGTTTTGCTTTTGTATTTGAACATGGCCTTACTTTTGACAGGGAAGTGAAGCCTTCAGCTGGGAGGAGAGCAGCAAAATAATATTTTCAAACGATCAGACTACCCTCCAATAAAACAGATGGCCATTTAACTTTTCCCATTCATGCCTATGGAACTGTGAACATACTCTTGAACTCTAATGAAATTGATTCAGGGGTGCTTACCTGCCCCTGGACATTTTCCCTGGGGCCAGACAGGATTCAGTGAGCTCTGAAACAAGTTTTATATTTTTAGTACTTACCTTGGTTTTATATTCACATTTAAAATAATGGTGCATTATTGTTATAGGCCTTGGGGATTTGCAACATGCTTTTGCGTCTGGTAAAATTATATGTTCTTATCTCATACCCTACCACCTATTTTAGGTGCTGACCATTAGGTCTAGGGATGTCCAAATATACAAGGGTCGGGTGATATCTTTTGTACATAAGTGTGCAGGCCCATTGGGTGATTATGTGCTTGCTAGGTTTACTGGTTCCATGCTTTTTATTTGATGTTGCATGCTCACCGAAGATGGCCCACATAAAGACAGTGCAGTTAGGAAAGTCCTTCATAGACATTACTATTTATATATTATACTGTGATTATTTGTAATACTGTATTATTCCACAAGTACTTCCTTTTGAAGCAATAGATTTTTATGTGTGACGTAAAGTATATATTTTTCAGTTAATCAGTGCAGTGTTTTTTCAGGAAATAAGTGTGTGTGGACTAATGTGACCTGCTATACCTACCCGAGAGTTGAGCCTTGATATTCTCCCCACATACCTACTTTAAGAGAGGTTTGACTTGTCAGGTACATTAGCTTACCATTGTAACTTTCTAGACTCAGCACACACTATCTTACAATAGAGTGCTGGAGGGGTTACCTAGTATCCCCTTTGTCTAGCTTCTCATGTAACATTTGTATGTTACCCTTTTCTCACTGAATGGCTGGTGGCAGTGGTTTCGTTTTAACTACCATGGTGTGCGTTTACCGTGGGCTGCGTTTGCAGCTGCAGAAAAGCACCCAAGGGTGCCATATTTGTCAAAATGGCCCTGGTCGTCTTTTATCGGCATTTCCTTGTGGAAAGGTCCTTCTTGAGATTTACTCTGCACGCCAAACCAGGTTTGGTCTCTTTGTTCATTTTGCCTTTGGCGGGACTCACGAGTGAAGCCCGCCTCTGGCTCCAGGGTGTCTGCGGTAGGCAGGAAGTGAGGGAGGTGCCCGAAACGCCCTGTGCTTAGTCTCCTAGGAGACCCAAATGCACTATGTAGTGATTGGCCCGGCTGACTGTTCGGCAAGGACAGCCACCCTGCTGGGTGACTTGACAGCTAGGCTGGAATGAATGGGAGAGAACTGAATAAAAGGCGAGTCTTTTGGCTTGGAAGGCAGAGTCGACCACGAGACGAATGAACCGAAGAAGAATTTGAAGAGGATGCTTGTTGCAACTCCTGGACCGTTGGTTTGCCCGGTGAAGCCCTGCTGCAGTGCTGAAACACCAAGTTTGCATCGACAGAAGCCCCAGCAAGGACGACTTATCCCGTTGAGTTGGTGGGACCAATCAACGCCAAAGTAAGCCACCTGGACATCCATCTCGGAGCTGGTTGAATTTCCACACCGTTGCTGCTGGAAACCGTAGACCCAGGGAGAGGAACACCAGATTGCATGTGTTGCTTTTAAGCTGGCCTAGAGCTTCAGGAAGATCCTCTGGACTCCCAGTAAGCAGGACTAACCGAGCCTGAGCCCCCTCAACAGAGTGCGGGACCCCAAAAGCAAGGAAAGTCCATCTCGATAGCCAGGAACCGCGGTGTTGCCATTTGCAGTAGACGCAAGTAACTGAAACACTGAACAGCCACTGAAAGTGAAGTTTGCCGGTTGTGAGTTTTGACCGCCCCAGTGAATTGCTGGAGTCCCCTCTTGTCCCCACGACTGAGGCCCAGGAACCGTGAGATCTGCAGAGCTGCACCCAAACAGAAGTCATCAGCTGCATCTTTTCTTCATTTCTAAGGTACTGTAAAAAGTCTGAGAGAACTTCTCTTAATGTAGAGTTGCTTAAAACTTCTACAACTCACAAGTCTAATTAGCTTGTGGTCCTACATTTGATTCTTCCTTTCATCAAAGACTCCTAAGAACTTGTGCAAAGACTTTTCCATTTACTTACCAGAAGTGCTTCATCCTATACAAGACTTTTGTCCGTTGACTTTGGCTTAACCTATTGAATTGTATGACTCTTCTTGAGGGATCCAAACGTATTTGCCTGCTTAAGAATATTTGTGGTCTCTTGTTCTAATAACCTTTACTTTTCACCAACTTCTAAGAGTATTCTAAATGGCAACAGTAAGATATTAATGTCCCCAGCAGCCTTGTTATTGAAGTCACCTGTGGGTGTACTTGTGTCTTTGGGCAATCCCAAAAGGGTCTCTACTGATTAACAAACTAAGAGTGTACAGTATTGAAGTGTATTTGTGTGTTACTATTATAGTGCTCCCATCTGAAGAAGGCTTATTCTGACTGATAAATAATTGTTTATGCAAGAAACTTTGAGTGTAAGAGTTTATTTGAATGCTTGTAACTGAATCTCTGTAACTCCACTACAGCTCACATTGACCCCTCCTGAGATAAGCCTGCTTGCTCAACACGCTACCAAAACTGTAGTACAAGCTTATACCAAAGGTTGGGTTTCCTATGCCTGTAGTCCGAGTTGTTTGCAGTGTTCCCAGAAGGTACTGCATAAAAACTTTGCCTAACAAGGAAGATGAAGAAAAGACGTCTGTACCAATTTCCAGCCACCGGAGCACCTGCGGTGTAACCGGAGCATGATGCAACCCTTCCTTCCAATCGACCTTGGGGTACCGAAAATGACTACGAGCCTGGCGAGATCCACTAGTCTGAAGACCACCTGCATTTTTTGAGCCATCAGACGACGTGCTGACCTTTTGCTGGGCTGCAAACCACCAATACCCTGGTACCCCGAGCCAGAGTGTGGTGCATGGTCTTCCGAAGTCCGAATCAATCCGAAACATCGGTGGACTCCAGCTGGATCTGCAGAGTGCAGGAGCGAGAGATGGAAGAGAATCAGACTGGTGATATTCATTCATCTGGCTGCTGTAAAATGGCGCCAAATCCACAGAGCCACAAGAATCCGTGAAGAGTCCTTTGCTGGAAGCCTCCTCTGACGACTGCTGCTGCTGCAAGTTCCCATCCAGTGTCCCTTTCTTTCGTCTCCAGACCAAGAAACCATGCATCCTGAAGGCATCCACCCAGAAGCTCTTCATGTCTCCTTAGGACCTGTGTGGGCTTGGGTATTACTTACCTTAAGTCTGGTGTGCATCCTGTGAGGCCGAGTGGGTCATTTGTGTGGTTGAGTGTTTGCCCATACCACTTGCCCAGGCCGATTGCTGGAACACAGAGAGCCTTCGGTGAAGTCCCTGAACACTTTAACTAACTCGGAAAGTGAATACTTGGTTAAGCCCACAGCAAGTGAAGGGCACGCTGCTGTTTTCGCTGTTTGCCTGATTGCTGCTGAAGCCGATCGCGACCACAAGATAGCTGCAGCCGGAGAAGCCAGAGGTAAGCTACAACGCTGCAGCACATGGTTGTACACACAGTAACACACAACGATAACTGGCATACCGTGTGAAACCGACCATCATTTCCCGTCCCATCCTTCCACAGACCACTCATTGGTCTGCCATACACAAGTTTTAAAAAGCCTTTCATTCATCACCGCATCACAGCCAACTCAACCAAGACTAATCTGCAGGAGATTGACAAACACAGAGAACAATAACAGCGGTGACCGCAAGACCGCCTGCATCACTGCCCTGTTGACACAAAGTCTAACGAATTGAAACCTCATATAGCGTGTACCACTGCACAAACCAGCAAAAAAAAATTAAAAAAAATAAAAATAAAACCTACTAGCAACCACAGATAGAATAGAGATGGAGACTGCGGGCCCCACTCCTTTGACTCACCCTCCAACAGCCTGAAGACATTCCGCTATCTTACTCACATAAGCCAGAGATAACTACTCTGGTAAACACTGCGCCGCCAAATAGGTGGAGACGGCGGCCCATTGTGGACTTTGATCCACTGGCGGAGGACCGGAGGAACTAACAGCATCATGAAGACATCTCGCTATCTTCCTCACGCAAGCCAGAGATAACTACTCTGGTAAACACTGCACCACCAAATAGGTGGACACTGTGGGCCATCTTGGCCTTTGATCCACTGGCAGAGGACCTGAGGAACCTCAGCGTGGACAAGAGGACTACAAATACGGAGAGGTGCGCAAGCTGACGGGAATTGTCAGAAGAAATAAGGATAGGAGGGGCTAAGACAAACCGCAAAATGAACCTTCAACTGCTAACGAAGCATACGAAAGAACTGAAACGAGATTTACTTTGCCAACAAACCACAGTTGAGAAAGAAGAACATAACAGAAGGAAGAGTTTACGTGGTCCACAACAACGTTAAAGGAAAACCGAGAAATTACCAAAAACCACTACTTTAACAGTTTACTAAATCTCTTTAGGACGCTCAACAAAAAGGGCAAATAACAGCTGGATATAACTAATAATCACAGAACCAGATATGACGCCACCGCAAACTAGACAGCAAAAAAAAAAAAAAAAAAAAAAAGAGAATACGGGCACCCCAAAAATGAAGACCAAAAGCAAAAAGAAACAGGAAAGAAACAACGTATCAATAGACAGCACTATATTTATTGATAATGAAGAAACTGACAAGGAACGGGAGAACAAAGACCTTAAACACAATACACCTCAAAACGTGAGCAACTAGTGCTCGACAAAAGACAAAGATGATACACGACCATGAGAAAGTCGCAGACGGAGCAATTCAAAGCTCCGCCATTAGGGAAAAAAGATATCGAACTAAGAAAGACACAAACAATGTTAGAAGCCCTAAACCCAGGAAACAATGATGAAGGAAAAGATACACTCCAGCTGAGATTGGAAAAAGGAGGCAGAAAGGAACATCAGAAACTTGATAATAACTGAGTCCTTAAACAAGGACTCTAACCAGATGGAACCTATCACCCCAACAGAAAAGAATGCCAAACTGAACACAACAAGTAGCCTAAAGGAATCAGAATTGAACACCAATGCCCACGGGATGGGAAAAGAACTTGCCAAACAACAGGAGATGCAGACAAACGAGGAAGAAGAATTAACCCAGAAACAGAAAGCAAAACAAGCAAGAAGGAAATGAGAATTGCTATATGAGAGCCGCAGACACTCTCACTCGATAGCAAATAAACCTGAGCAAATGTACCCCAAAGCAGCAAGACTCTCGCTCGACATTGCGGAAATTGAAAACCTCATGAGAAGTCATGAAAAAAGAAAGGCAGTCTTTGGAAATAGAAAACCTCCCGGATTGACAAAATCAATTGAAACTTATGCTCTGGAATCTCAGGCAAGCAGAAAACAAATAGAAAGAAAACAGAAAGACTACCAGATACAAGGAATCCTAGGGAAAAGCGAGCCTTTTATAGACGAACAAATCCACAAAGGCCACATTGTTTTACCCAGAAGAAGCATCTACACCAAATATATGTGGATGTGAGAAGGGACAATCATGAAATGCCATCAATCCCTACGTCAATGTTAGACCTTCAAAACATGTTAATAACGACAACATACCAATCACTAATTCCATATATGAAACTGCAAGAAGCCCTAACAAACAAAGGATCAAGCAACCCTTCTTGCATTAATACACGCTAAACAAACATGTCAAGATGTACACATGAAGAAATTACAGGAACGCCTGGACAGTGAAGCCAGTGCCAGCCAAGTATGGCAAGCCAGATTAATCGACATTGCTAGGAGTGAACGAGCAGAAAAATCAGATCTGAGGCATGCACTGATTACGATGATGACCGCAAGGAATAACCCGCCAATTCAGTCTAAAAATGAAAGACTAAAAGAAAAATCGAGCAAAAAGATGGCCACAAATGAGACACAAGAAGCGGTAATAGCCCAGTCCAACAAGAAGACAGAATTGGCCTCACAAAGAAACACAAAATATTCCAGTAGAAAACTTAAAGGCATGGTCTAGTAAAAATTTTTATTGTCCCTGCGGGTCGGCCATGTTTTTTTAAGCCTAAGTGGCTCGATTTTAGAAAACTTTCCTATGGACCTTACCCGAGTTTTCGTCCATTAAACGCACGCGAAAACAGGCACCAGGGAGCTGCCATTTTGTGATAATCCTATCATTTCCCCCATCGCCCTGGCTGACATGCTTTTGCGGCACTAAATCATATCCCCCGCCCCTGAGCCTGTCATCAGCAGACGCGTACCGCCCATTTCCCAACGCCAAAGCACGTCTTGTGTCAACATTCGCTGCGCTTCAGCTAATGACGTGTCGCCATGGAAATGGCAGGACGCCTCTTTCCCCAATAAGTATAAACAGACCGTTTCACAACACACAGCATCAGATTTTCGATTCCATTCCTCTCTCTGTGTTACTTAGAGTATTTTGTGACTCGTTTCAGTGCTCTGGTCAGCTACCTTCGCCACTTGTAGCCCGTGTGAACACCTGTACCATCTCGGTAAATTATTTTACTTTGTTTACCACACAATGGCTACAATAATGCCCTACATGTACGAGCCCAAGTATACCGAGGAGGAACTACTGGAAAGGGAAGCACGCGAAAACGATGGGGATTCGGACGGCAGTTGGCAGGACGAATCAACAGATGAAGAGCCCGGGCCTAGTCACATGGACGGCGTCTCCACCTGGTGCACATGCAATTGTTGCGAGCTAATGCCAACCGAGGAGGAGAACTGCTGCTGCCGAGAAAACTCGGGATGCCTGGCCTACATTTCGGAAGGCGAGCCACGACCACAATGCATCACCGAGCTGCCAGACTTCAGGGCAGCCTGCCTCACACGGGCCGTGTTGAGAATAATGATGGTGCTTATGCACGAACTTCGCTTAACTGTTTGTCCTCCTAATCCGAGTAACGAGTAAGTATACTCTGCTTGTCATGCCACTCCTATTTCATGTTCTTCTACTATATCCAAAATTACATCTACATATCATTGTAACGCATGTAAGTCGTTCAATAGTGTGCATTGTCTAGATAGCATTTGTCCGTGCAGAATGCCATTAGTTTCAAGAATTGTCATTGACAACAAATGTTTATTAAACTGTTCTTGGTCATTTAAAAACAGTTTGTTTCATTCCTTTTCACAGGTGGTACAGGCTGGTGGCCTATCGTTCCTTTACATAGTGGCTCCACGGGAGGCTTGGACACCGCGTTCGAAGAGTGATACCCGCCTGTGCCGTTCGTGCCATTAGAGAAACGTTCGAGTGACAGCGGTCAGTACAGGGGATTTTCTCTCGCTGTGCTGCAACCTGACCTGTATAATCTTTAAAGTCTTGTATTTTTGTGTCATGAAAATAAGATACAAAATAAAACACCACATATATTTTAACAACGGTTGTTTCGATTTTTTAAATGAATCAAGTGTGTCTGCATTCAAGGATGGACGTCAGACATCTGTGCTCCGAATGGGTGAAGGTCTGGTTGCTGTGAAGCAGGGTGGTCACTATCTATCTAAGCTAACATAACATATTCTCGATAATGCATGCACTAAATAACACTTGTTCAAAGTCTTTCAGTAGGTTATGTCTCTATAAAAGTCACACATATCTATACTAACAATTACCATTGGATTATACAGGCCTTAGGGTCTTGAACACTATAATACACCGGTTGAAGTGTGGGTCTGTGCTCACAAGAATCTCCGGTATGTGGCATTTGTTATTGATAAGCAACGATATACTATCAAAGGCAGATCGCACCCGGGGATGAGCGCTGGCATGGGGGGCTGTCACGGGCGCGAAAGGCCAAGGTGCCAAACTGCATGTACACTTCAAAAGGTATCCCATGCCAAGGGGCCATCGGTCACATGGCCTCCTCAGACCCTGTGTCTCCAGCCAGGCCTCCCCTTCAAGCAGGCCGCCTCCCTAAGACCACGACATACATACGTCATTCATTCACAAACACACCCCTGTTTCTAATACTTTATAAACCACTTGATATGTCTCATGAGAACATCTTTGTGCTTTGCAAGTCAACTCCTGAACGTGCTACCTGGTAACCACTGAGATCTACGCTAATCTGCTCGTTGTCGTGCTATCCGTGAACTTCTGTGACCGCTTAGAGCAAACCCATCAGTGTGCTACCTGTGGCCACCCACCTATTCTCCTGCAACATACTGCTCTGCTTGCTGAATCCAACTGTTTGTTGGTCAAGGTAAGGCCATGTATCCTAGTCATATTTCGCAGATTTTTAAATTTCTATCTATTTGCGAGTAGAGTACACAATAGTGCTATGTTCATTGGTCTCATTGCTATTGACTTGAGTTTCCATTGCTATGCTATCAATAGATCTATTTATTTTCATCTGGGTCTATTGTCATCAAATTGCATCCTTCGGGGGTCCAGACTATAATGTAAGCATGTTTCCTTCTCGTGCAAGACAGAACATCCAAGGGACGAGTCACATGTTCAGATTTTAGTCACATCATTTATGCATTTCTGCAACTTATGCAAATACTAAGCCGCACATAATGAACTGGTATAGTTCCTGCGACCAAAACAAACCTTGCATTGATCATTGTATGATTCATTTACTTTTGTATCAAATCTTTATTCTTGAAGATTGTATAATAATGTCGATATTTACTTTTCAGATTTATCAACAATGCCTGCCTGTTCGATTAGCGGTTGCCCTTCGAAGACCCATGCGAAATCTGAAGGCACTACAATGCATGTATTCCCGAAAACGGTTGATCGAATAAGAGAATGGGTCAGACATTGCGGATATCCACTGGATGAGCTGGAAAGTAGAGTCCAACAAGTCTTACAGGACAAGAGGGGTGATCGATACCGCATCTGCAGCCGGCACGTTTCCTTGGACATGCACACAACATCTTGGGTAACAAAGAAGAATAAACGGAGAACGAAACACGGAAATTGCTCGAAAACGCTATTCCCACTCTATTCGTCCACATTCCGCCACCGGTGAATCAAGTGTCCGGATTTAGCTTTAGGCCTTGCGGTAGTGTGTAGGAAGCCGAATGGATTAATTGATATTGTAGGTGTTCTATCCCTTGTAATAATTTCAATATTGATATGAGTGTATAGTTTGTGGAATAATGACATTTATCAATATATTCTTTTTCGATTTCATAACCCACAAACGCAATGTATATATATGGGAACAGGGAACTGTGCTGTATTGAGCATTTTTCAAGTATTCTGTCGCCTTACATGGCTATTTTTAATATTGGCATTTCATTATCAATCATTAATTTACCTTTACAACTTCTTGACTATCCCTTGAATCTGAAGCAAGAACATTCCACATCCTTGACATGGTCGCAGTTATCAACCACTTCTAGCGCGTATCAGGTAATCTTACTAGGCTAATCCGCTACAGACTTGTTTTATGCATGTCAAGTAATAGTTTTATTCTATCGTGTAATTATTTTACCGAATGTTTGGTTAGTGCTTTCCAATTAATATACACCTTAGTTATCGTCCACTGGTGTTTGTTTTCAGTTATAATTAGTGTTATCCATACTAATGCAAATACTGTCTTTCAGGGAGATGCTGATGCGTCCGCCACATCTACAACATTTCTAGATGTTCTTCACCAGCAGGAGGTATGGATACTGACAGCTCCATCGAGCGTCATCATCAGAGCTGGAATTCTTGTTGTTTGTTCTACACAATGTTTCATTCGTGGTTAGCCGTTGATATGTACCTGTGCTGTCGACCCCAGGTGTGTGTTATGTTTTCACTATTGTAATCCTCACTAATGCAAGTACTATGTTTCAGGCAGTTGATGGAGCGTCAACCCCTGCACTTGATGCAGAGCCTGACATTCAAGTAATTCCAGGGGAAGTGGAAGCCGGACCATGCGTATACGAATCGCGCACCAGCTTTCGGAAATGCGCACTACATTTGCAACATCCATAGATATTCTTCAGCAGCACGAGGTATGGATACTGACAGCTCCATCATGCGTGATCATATAACGTGATTCCATTTGCTATACTTTCTTCCCTATTAATGCAAGTACTGTGTTTCAGGGAGACGACGGAGCTTCCACTACAACAACAACATCCCATTTAGATGATGCAGATGTAAATAAATCGGAGAAATAAGTCGATGAAATCTGATCATATTTAGATATTCCTTGATTCTTTTAGACAATGCATCATTTGTGGTTATCTCTTTATATGTACCTGTGCCATCGACCCCAAGTGTGTGTTATGTTTACAATATTGAAAACCATACTAACGCAAGTACTGTGTTTCAGGGAGTTGCTGATGCCTCCTCTCCAATACAACCATTCATGGCAGTCCATGCGGAGCCAGCGGTATGGATACTGACAGTTCCATCGAACTAGATCATCACAGCTCGAATACTTGTGGTTTGATTGTTCTGCAGAATGTTTAATTCGTGTTTAGCTATTGGGATGTATCTGTGTGTTCGTCCACACGTGTGTTTTATGTTTTCAATATTGTGATACATAGTAATGAAAGTACTATGTTTCAGGGAGTCGATGGAGCGTCATTCCGTGCTGTCTATGCGGATACAGAAAATAGTTTTTGCAGCGCAAGAGGAAGGGAGGACATGCGGAAACGAATCGGAGCTACAGCGTGCAGATGTTGAAGGTCGAGTCAAAAAAGTTGCAAACAAAAAAAAACAAAAAAAGGTTAGTTACAAACAGTTCATAATTTAAAAAAAATGTTTGTGCTGGGGACTATTTTATGTTTTTTTCCAGTCAATTGGACTACACTTTATCTTGTGTTTAAACTGAACATCACTTTTCCAATCTCTCCTCCAGTTACCCGTGGGTGTCAGAACTATACATACACAGACAGTGAAGCGAATGAGAGATGTTGCTTGCCAGACCATGTACACTATGGAGGAACTATTAATTGAGGCGAGGCGTGTTCAGGCTCGAGATGCTCATGTCCAATGGCCAGAACATGAATTAACTGTGTTTGGAGACTACAGCAAAGTTGCATTGGACCATAGATACAATGCGACCGCACCACCACAAGAAGATGTTATTGAATGTATTGAAGATAGCTCTGAAGTAGTTGCAGATCAATTCACACAATCTACACCCGCCACAAATTTGCCACCCAAAAACCTGTCGACATGTAACGCTCATCTGGTTCCCCCGGAGGCGCGGGTCTTGATCTGGCGAGGATACTGTCTTCAGTGTTAGGCGCAGGGTTCGTTTTGCTCCCGGACTGGGCCCCCTTCCCACCGACAGTTCAAGCTGAAGAGAGAGATGTCTGCAAGGGTAAACCAAGGTATTAGTGTTTGGAGGTTCGGAAAGTTCCTAGCCCCTCTCGCCCTTTCTTTCCCCGTGGAACTGGGTTGATATTGCGCTTACCTTATATAGGTAAATGCCGGGCTCTCCATCCTGCGTCTTATGCAGGGGCGCTGGATCCAGTTGCTTCACTGGATGCGAGCTCTGCCTCTTGATAGCAGAGGATTTGCTGAGAGCGAAGACGCCGTTAATGCACAAGCGTGCCTTGTAAGTATTAAAGTTCCTTTTGCCTTGCTTTCTTCTCTTTCAAAAGTCTTAAGTCTGTAAAGTCTATGTCTTTCCCTTTTCAGAGGCTGTGACGATGAAGATTATCCTTCTAATGGCACGTAAGTAGAAAGACTGCACTAGCGCTGGAGAATGCTCCGTAATGTCTCTTTTGTCTTTGCAGGTGCTGAGGTGCAGCGCGAACAGATTGAAAGCGAGCATAACACAGGTAAGCAGTCTTGTAACTAAGCGTTACTAACCGATGTATCTTGCCTTGCAGGTGCCGGAATGCAGCGCGAGCTGAGTTGGAACGGGCGTAACACAGGTAAGCAGAACTTGTAGTTGAATATTACTAACCGATGTTCTCTCTCTTTGCAGATGTCGGATGCCGGAAGAGAAAGGCAGAAAAAGGCGCCTTGGATGCTGCCGTTGGATTAGGTAAGTAGATTCACTGCCTTTACTTTAACCTAACCTGTGCCTTTGTTTTGCAGGAGCTGCAGGAGACAGAAGAAGACTGCAGATTGGATTCCAGCAGGTTATTTCGTGTTCACAGGAACTGGAGCTGGAGATTTCCTGGAACTGACACAGTGAGCGTCCTGCTGCAGATGCAGAATAACGCGAAGCACGTGAAACCAATCGGGTGTGGTTTAAATAGCCTTCTGTAGTGCTTAGGCGTCTCCTTCCACGGCCCCACCCAGGTAAGAAAAGAGTTCCAGATTTCAAAAAGAGTTCCTGTGTTCTGCTTCCAGGGAGTGGCTCCTGCTCCACCCAGACAGAAAAAGTAGTTCCAGGCAGAGAAGGATCAGGAGACCAGTTAGCTGGTAAGTAAGCAGCATGGTCTGCTACAGGTAGGTCCACCAAGCACTCTTATCCAATATGAGCCCGGCGCTTCCTGTGCCGGGACCAGTCACCATCATGAGCCTGGCGCCACTGGCGCCAGGACAAGGTCCAGAGCGTCCCTATAGGGACTGGCTGGTTCCTGGGATCAGAGTCATGGGCCTGCTTCCAAGGTAGTGGGGCAAGTCCTGACCCCTTGGAAGCAGGGATCGTGACACGACATTGTTGTGTTCTCCCATCAATGTTGAAGTAATAGATGTCGAAATGACAGAGAATGAACCCGCCGCAGCATCCATAGACGCATCAGAACTTGATAACAGCGATATTACTTTCCAATGTGTTGAAATCTCCACAACGTCACAGGCCGAAACAACGTTGACGCAGGAAGACAGTCTAATGAAAAAGAGAGCAAATACATTGTATTCGACAGTTGTTTGATGGAAATTATAAGTATGCTGAAATGTGTGCATTCCATTAGAGGAAAAGTATGTGGGAAGCCATTGATTAATGTGACTCGTCAAATAAAAGGCAGTAACGTCAAAATAAATGCCGCCTGTAGATTAAATCATAGGTTCTCATGGTCTGCACAACCGATGCTGGGGAAACTGCCAGCAGGCAACTGTGTGCAGCTGCATCACTTTTTAGTGGCTCCAGTTTTAGAAAGTTAGAGGCTTTCTTTCAGTTTGTGGGACTCCACATCATTTCTAAAGCGCTGTACTACATATACCAACGTGATTATCTGTTTCCGGCCATTAGTGATGCTGGGAAAATTCAACAATTGTCTCTAGCAAGTACATTCGAAGGCAAACGATTCAGGCTAGCCGGCGATGGACAGTGCGACAGCCCTGGATTTTCTGCCAAGTACTGCACCTACCACTTTTAGGACATGGATAGTAAGAAAATTGTGAGTTTGGTGGTCGTGCAGGTAACACAATGTACATCGTCAGTGGCCATGGAGAAACTAGGATTTATAAAATCAGTGGAATATCTACAGTGAAGGGGAATGCACATCGACCTCATAGCCACGGACAGACACGTTTCAATTGCCAAGACAATGAGAGAGCAGTTCCCACATATTAATCATCAATTTGACATATGGCATCTTGCTAAATCAATCAGTAAGAAAATCTCGGCTGCAAGAAAAAAAAAAGGTTTTGAAAGTATTTTGCAGTGGTCCCATTCTATCACCAACCATCTTTGGTGGAACTCAAAAACTTGTGAAGGGTCAGTGGAAATACTACTTGAAAAATGGCAGTCACTGATGCACCACTGTACCAACTTTCACCGCTGGACAGCGAATCAACATTTCCACCAATGTGAACATGGCCCTTTGTCCCCAGAGGGGGCACGGAAGAAGAAGTGGTTGATTCCATCTTCACCGACGCACAAAGCGATTGAGAAGATTGTTTGACAAAACTCTATCAAGAGATTTGAGAGGACTGACAGAATTCTGTCACACAGGAGATTTGGAGGTGTTCCACAATATGTGCCTAAAGTACAGGCCAAAGCGCTTGCATTTTAGCTTTCGGGGCATGAAACATCGCACTCTACTAGCGGTCTTGGCCCATAACAGCAATGTCGGACGTGAACAATCTAGGACTAGGGGTAAAGTAAGGATGCCTCGCTACACTAAGGTGTTTTCAAAACGAAGTAAGCAATGGGTGATCAAACCAGTCTATGATGAAATGCAGTTCGACTTTGTGAAAGGCCTTATTGTTGCTGTGTTAGAGAAGCACAGATATGGAATTTTGGACGTTTCTGTGCAGAGCAGTGATCCATTGCCACCGAACATTGCGACTGTGCCATGCCCACCCAAAGCACAGCTGGTTGTGAAGTACAAATCCCGGTTTAAATAATTGCAATGCGATTGTCTTTTTGTAAATAAATGTTATTGTACAGTGTACCTGTAACCCTAACCCCTACCTTCGCCATCATGGGTGGCGAACAAGCTGGGTGTCATCTTTGAATTCTCTATATTCACCTCATATATGTGTATGTATATATTTTTCTCATGTCTCATCTCATGTAAATGCTGCGCACTGTTGCGCACTGTTAACGGAGGGGAGGCTTGCGTATTGCAAATGATAAAAACAAACAAACAATAAATCTCACTTTTAACTCAACTCCTGTGGTACTTTATACTTTCCCTGACCTTCCGCCAAAAATTAAATGTCTCAATTTGGGCTGCAAAGCTTGCAGACAACGGGGACAAAATTGGGGCACTTAGAACGCGCCAAGCGGGCCGTGGCATTTGGGAGAGAAGCCAGTTCGCATTTGCACATTGAGGCGCACTACATAGACGGATTCTAAACTTGAAGTTCTCACAGATGCCTATACTACGTGATGTTGCAAATAAAGAATGCGAAGGACAGCGGCTTTGATTTTCAGCTCGCGCCCAGTTGAGGCCCACAAGTCGCACTGGAAGTATAAGGGTCTATTGTTTTTGACCTTGAGACAGGGACCATGCCGAAAGAACTACATTTGAAGGGGGTGCGCAATAACGTAAGAGACGATAAGGCAGAAAATTCAGAAACTAGACCGAGTTTCATTTTAGTTCAGTATACGAAACATCGTTGTCAAGAGCACGGTCTGTTTTACAGACTGCGTTACGAAGAAACACAATGGAAATTTCAAATATAATGTAAGTAAATCTTTACACGCTTTTATACCGGAATGAAGATTTAATGAATGGATGCATGAATAAATGAATGAATGAAGAGCTAGGAAAAGCAAGGAAAACGTGTTCGTAGTGGGCACATGGACATGCAGGTCCACTGGTCTCACCGATCTCGGTCCTTGGCCCAGCCACTTTTCCCTGCACTGCCTACCTGCACTACGGGACTGTCTCTTATCCTTCAGCCCCTTCTCCCGGCATTTACCTTGCACTTGCCACCAGCTGGCCCTATTATTTAATTTGTATTCAACTAACCATGTACAGCACTTTTACCCCCCCTCGCTCCCCCCCCTTCCCCATGCGCGATCAGAAAGACACCTGGCCTAGTAGTATCGTTGTCCGTCTGCCCTTGTTCCCCACCTGCCTCGTCGCGCCTTGAAACACTTGAGTATAGGCGCGTTACAAATGCCATATCATATCATTCCTCACGCATGTAGACTAACTGTTGTTTATCATTGTGTGTTGGCCTCAATTTATTTCGTTACTTTTCGCATTGATTTTAGAGCCGAACATACTCCATTTAACTATCCTTGCAAGCAAATCGTTTCTGATCGGCTGTAATAAATAAAATGAGTAATATTAATGAAGATCGGCTGGCGAGACTAATTATAATTTTTTTGTTTTCATAACAGGTATTTGTTCCCCTTCTGCTACTGCCATCGGTTTGAGACACCAGCAGATGGCTTTTACAGTAGACACCTGCTGCTTCGTGTGAACAACTGGAGCACACTGACAATTTTATGGGACGATCGCCAAGGGCCCACATGCCCTTACGCTGTACTAGTGGCTAGAAGCAACATATCAACCTTTACGATGGACTAGTGCCTAGTTGATGGAACAGCCTTGCGGTTCACCGTGCTTCCAAAGTGCTTCTTTTAACGAAAAGCAACACCCTGTGTAGCATTGCGGATACAGATAAGATAAAATAAATGGCTTTCGGAGTTCATATGGCAATTGCTGAATATTCTCTAAACATTTAATGTCAAATAAATGTACTTTACCAAATGTACCGTGTTGCTGTTTGATTTTAAAGTACAGTTTCATATTCCGAATTGTGGCGCGCTGTGTTGTGAGATGGTCTGTGTTGGTTTCCAGGTTCTGTGTGGAGTCGCGTAGAAGACGACTGGGCGCGTTTGCCTACGCAGCACAGTAACGTCACGGAGAGAGGCGGGGAATATGAATGTTTGGATAATGTCAGGCTCAGGGGTGGGGGAATTGATTTAGTGCCGCAGAAGCAGGTCAGCCAGGGTGTTGCGGCAAGTGATAGGATTATAAGAATATTGCGGCTCCCTGGTGCCTCGGGTAAGGTCCATAGGAAAGTTTTCTAAAATTGAGCCACTTAGGCTTAAAAAAACATGGCTGACCCTTAGGGACAATAAAAAAAATTTCTAGACCATGCATTTAATAGACCTGACTGAAATTCCCAGTACGCCCACAAATCACGAGGAAAAAAACTTGGAAAAACCTGAAAACTACAATATTTTCAACAAAGGAAACAAAATGCTGACAGAGAAAGAGAAGATAAAACAAGGCACCAATGGCAAAAGCAAAAGACAAACAGGCTTGTGGGCCTTTTTTTGAGGAATCTTAAATTGCCAGCAAAAGAGAAGGCAGATAAAACACAAAAACTAATCAAAAATGAAAACCCCCACCAGAGCGAAAAAGGGCGAGAACCCGCCAAGAACACCTATCCCGCACGGGGAAGATAACACGGAAGAAAGAATAAATGCCGAATTGATGGCCGTGTCAATATATGCGGAACAAACAATTGACCTCTCTGAGGAAGCGCAAATACAAACAAGACAAGCATCCATGATCACTGTAGATCAATACGGAGAGAATCAATTAGAAGAGTCCACAAGATAGGACTACACACTCGAAGAAATATCAAACGAAGACCTACTAAACAAAACACAAGCAAAAGAATGGAATGAAACAAGCATGATCGAGCTCAGTACAGAGGAAGGACAAACACCAACAGAGCAAAAGAAAAAGAACGAAAAGCGAAACATATCCTCAAGAGAAACAGGGAAAAAAAATATACAGCTTCCGATCTTTATCAACCCCATGAAAAAATTGAAAAACCCGGAGCTCAAGGTAAAACTACAAAGAATAACGAAACAAAATGACAAATTAATACTAAATCGAACAAATATACTGATGCATGTTATACCGAACATGAAAGAAATATCGACAAAAGATATTCACACCATCGAATTCATGGAAACAAAATAATGGATTAAGCATGGATCGAATTCACCAACAAAAAAGCACTCACGATAACGATCGAAAATAAGACTACTTTCAAACAACTAGGATTCGATCTAACACTCCATGCCCAAAAAAACAAGGACGAAAGAACAAAGAGGCAATACCGGCAATCGAGAGATGACACACCAACAGAGTCACGAAACAAACGAGAGAAGATTCACAGAGTAGACCAGATGACCAGCATCAAACAAGGGGACCAACGGAAAGAGGAAGAAATGATGAAGAATACAAGCGTAAGTAGCAAAACTCTAATATTAAACATGGAATATGGAGACAACTCGATGAATCGAGTTCGAATGACGAAGAGAGCAATACCCAACAAAGATAACAATCAAAGAACGAGAGGACCTCAACGTTCTCACCGTGCTCATGGAACACGCATGGACATAAACATATATTCCGAGAGACACAGAAGGAAATGATTTGCTCAATTCAGACATAATATGTATAACAGGAATCCTGGCTAGCAGTCCAACCGATATGCAATGGATATGTGATACTGATGAACCCAGCAATCCAAAGGAAAAAAGGCCGCCCCTCAGTTGGGCTCCTGACCATGATAACAAATGCAAAACAGATCGAAATAATAGAGTCGGAAAACATCCTCCCATGGATACAAAAAACCATAATCAAAATAACAGATAAAGACGGACCTAACTAACCGCTCTACGAAGGCACTAACATGGTGCATAATTAATGTATATTGGAATCCTACTGCCATAACAGAAGAAACCTTTATAGATAGTGTTCTCAGCCATGGACCAAGCCAAAGTGAAATACGAGGATATAGCAACCATAATTTGCGGAGACTTAAACATCCACTTGTGCAATAGCAATGGAGAGGAAAGAGCAGAATCCACACTAGATCCCTGTGCAAAAAAATGGGACAAGGAAACATTAAATAGACAAATGTGTCATGATTCTTGCCGCTCATGTCCCCAGCCCTCCAAGATGTCAGGCTGGAGCCAGGCCACGATCACCTACATGGCCCCCAAGGGCCTCTCCATCCCTCCAAAGACCCACTTGGAGTCAGACTTGGCGCTTGTGGCACCAGACTCACTCACTCACTCCCATAGGATAACATTGGGGATTGGACTTGTAGTGCATTGATGGGGACAAGATGGATGCCCCCACATATTTCGGTTCCCAGAACTGCATGTGCAGTCTAGTCTTTTGGGTCCAGAGAGACCTGGGATACCCAGAGACTATTTAAGCCACGCCCAGGCTGAGAAACATGCTTTGTGTTTTCTGCACCTGCAGCGTAACACTCACCGTGTTCGGATCGGTCTCCAGTGGGCCTGCATCTTTCTTCTGCGCTCAACCCCTGCAAGAACAAGAACACCGTTAGGAACAGCCTTACCTTGCAGCGCTTCTGCCCATCATTCATCGCTCCTTCTGTTCTGCGGGCATCTTCGGCGGTGTCATTCCCATCCCGGCACGCCGCTTCCTAAGGAAAAGGAAAAAGAACAGAAAAAAGGCATTAGTAAGCATTCAGCAAATCTTCGCTTATTTTTAAAGACTGTACGAGCTTCAAACGCTTACCTGAATCCCAGCCGCTCTGGGGGAACTCTGTCTCCGGAACTTCTCATCCATCTGCAAGAGGGAAAAGACACTTCAGGTTAGCCTGGAAACATCTAGAGGCGCCGCATACCGCGCTTACTCACCGCATTTCTTCTTCATAACCGGCATCCACGCTGAAAACATTGCGGCACCTAAGAGACACAGGAAAAGAACTCAGTTCAATACAAATACGAAAGGGTCGCATCGCGCTCTCACTCACCTTCAGCGCTACTCATCTCAGCAGCACGTCGCCATCCCCGGACGCCGGCCATCATCTAAGGAAGGAAAGGAACGAAGTTAGAGAACTGTTCAAAAGTCTCATTATACTTACCTGTCGGACTCTTGCCAGTGGAGTATCTATGCAGCAACAAGCCTGCATCAATCAACGCGCCCCTGCACTGAAAGCAGGACAGAGAGCACACTTTCCAAGAAAACAAGGTGAGATGTGGATCAAAGGGAAGGGTTGGACACCGGGGAAGAAGGGGTTCAAGCACACAGACAATAGGGAGTTAAGCTCTAACAATCCTGTGTTTTCAGGCCCAACCTCCAGTCGAGTAGACTCCAGGGAAGGGTTCGAGGTCGTAAGAGGTCAGAACAGGCTGAGTGACGTCCCCATGGATACCAGGTGAGCGTTACAAATGACCAGATCAGACTGCCATGATTAAGCAGCCGCATGATGGAAACCATGGAAAATGGCAAGACAACTGCAATAATTGATTACATATACATATCCAAAGGTATATACGAAGAGACTAGTTACTCTACCAATCCGAAAAACATGAACAGCGACCATTACATCTTGACAAGAACAATAAACCTTGCACTTAAGAAGAAAATTAAGCCTCTACCCCTACTGGATTTAAACAATGGAATCAATAGATTAAGGATTAGCCAGCACAAAAAGGAAAAACTGCCTAGCGTAATGACAAAGTCCAAACTCGACGACAACCAAAAAAAATCAACTACGGATGGCTCCTACTTCCTTACAGAAAAGAGGCAAAAAGAAACCTGCAAGCATCACAGAACCACCGACACGTGTATAACTCTAGAGTTGTACAAAAGAAGAAGGAGCTGAGACAGATAATAAAATCCATTAAAAAAGATAACTCGGGAGACCTCTAAAAAAAACTGAAATGGGCAAAACAACAACACAGGAACTGGATGAAAAACAACAAAGCATTGATATTATAAGAAGATGCAGAGAGAATGCTACAAACCATGAAAAACCGGAACACTAGACAACTATGGTCAATACTAAACGCGCAGACACAGAATCAAGAAGCTATGATCGCAAATGTCCCAGAAGAAAGCTGGATAAAATATTATACCAACCTTTATGGAGAAAATCAACTGAGTGATGAAAATGAAAACCAACCAAAGAATTACATGTGGGACCTGGACGATATAAAGGAAGCAATAAAGAAACTGAATGCGTCGAGAGCGCCAGGACCCGATGGTCTATCCAACATGACAATAAAACAGAACCCGGAGCCCTGGAGCTCAATATGCAACACCATATTCACACTCATACAAAAGACCAAAAAAGTACCTGAAACATGGCAGCAAGCCACGATAAACCCAATATTAAAAAAACTGCCAAACCGAGGAACCCATTGGCAGCTACTCTGTTCTATCTCTACATGGCGGATCTGGAAACAAGCATTTATACACCACAGATTAATCCACCGAACCTGAATGGCAAAACCATAACATGCATCATGTACGCCGACGACATTGTTGTACTAGCAAAAACTCCAAGAGGACTGCAAATTGCCCTGCAAAAACCTGCAAACGTACATGGCCGAAAATCAGCTTGAAATAAATGTCTAGAAAACTAAAATCATGATGTTGATGAAGCGCAACAGAAAGAAGGGCATAGATACTGCTTTCCACATCGGAAAAAAAAATAGAAAAAAAACAGGTAAAATACCTTGGGGTATGGATAAACCAATCACCTACAGAGGCAGACATGATACTGCTCCTCAAGGCCAAAGCACTAGCTTTAGCCCGGCAAGCAAAGATGATGCACCTGAAATAGAGAAAATTCTCATTGATTCCTGTAATAACATTTTACAGACAAAAAGTGATGGCAATTCTCACTTATGGCGGAGAAGGAATGATAAACGTCGACAACACTATCTGGCTACAAGTAGAAGGACAGTTCTGGAGGAAGGTCTTAAACTTGCCAGCCTCATTGCCCATGCCACGCATCCGAGCTGAATTAGCTTCACAATCACTACAATCCGTTGTCGCCTGGAAGCAAATGGATTTGTACTGGAAGATATCTAGTGATACATACGCATCTCCGATAGAAATCTTACGAACAAACACAGGGAAGCTCGAACAACCACTTAAAATCTGGAAAAACGCAATCGAAGAAAGATGTGAAGATGAAGGAATCACTAGAGACATTCTCAGTAATAGACCACAAAAAGCGAAGAGGAGACGGATAGAAAATGACTGGATGAAGATGATTGAGACCAAGTCGAACTATGAACTGGACATCCCCTGCAAATTAGACATCAGACCAATCAATAAACTACCAGAGTACCGAAAAATATTCCCTTCATCGAAAATCAGACTTATATGAGGATGAGACTGAACATTCTCCCTACACGTGAAATAATGGCAGCCAGGAGAATAATCCCAGACAAAGAAAAATTCTGCAGATTCTGCGGCAATGAGGACACAGTAGAAAGCCTGCACCACATTATGATGATATGCCCTGCACTAAGCGAGGAAAGAAATCTATCAAGAGGATGGTTTATGCAGAACTAGATGTCTTTTTCGCCCGATGACCGTTGGGCATTAACCCTAGCCGGAAAGGAAAAAAAAAACTGATATATGCGGTGGTCTCATTCTGGAACAACATCATGGAGAAGGCGCAGATAGGATGAAAATAGAAAACAATCTAACAGATTACACAGCAAGATTCTCGCTTCAAAAATGTGAACAATGATAGCGAAACACGGAATGGGTCACTCAGTAAAATTTAGACAAGATGAAAGGTTTGAGAAGCAAACCAGAGCATTTTAATATAACAAAAAAAAAAATACTTGTTTCAGGAGATCTCCTATGGAACTTTGACTTTCCTGGCACTGCACCCTCTCTCGACCTGCCTACAGGTGGCCCCTAGACTACTAGCGTCCCTCTTCTGCCTCTGAGAGAACTCATGCAATAGAATAGGGAAGGACTGGATGAAAAACGATTCTGCCTTGGAAGTATAACAAGTGTAAAAGTATTTACTTGCTAAAGAGGTTAGTGTGGTAACTATCTTCTTCTTTCACAGAGATACAAAGTGTAATTAAGTTTATGTTTACCTTTGAGTTGCATTCTGCCCCTCTAAAAAGTGTACAAGTTGCTTTGCTAACTTTGAATGGCGTTTTGCTCCCCTTCTAAAATGTAATAAGTGTTAGTACCGTTTTATCATTGCTTAACTGAATGAGCGTAAAAGCTTACCAGTAGGGTTTACCTGCCTTGAAAATACATTGCGTCTTTCTTAAAGTGTAACATTTGGTTTTGCTTTCCCTGGTCTGCTTCATACAGATTCTAAAACAGTCTTAGGGTGTAGACATACCTTTAAGTAGCTGGAGGCTTCTTTAAAAGTATTTGGGTCTTAAAAACGTCGATTAGCTCGATGTTCATCTAAACTTGTAACCCTGGGTTGTGTTTCCATGAATTGCATTGGTGCTATTCTAAAATAGTTTCATAAAGTTGTTACTTTCCTTAGAAACTGTATTATACACTTCTTAAAAGTATACAAGGTATCACTAGCTATTAAATAAAAGATAGTTATGTGCCAATAGGTCATTTACTTACCATGAAATACATTGTGTCTTTCTTAAGGTGTAATAGGGGTTTGCTTTCCCCGATTTGCTTAGTGCATTCTAATATAACTATTAAGTGTTCATACTTATCATTGAATAGCTTGAGGCCCATCCAGAAATTATGAGTTGATTTACTAGCCCTGAACGGAGTTCTAAAAAGTAATGTTGCAAGGTGTATACTTGCAACTGGGTTGGTTTATTATGTGATTTCTATAACCGGATGTCACTGCATGACTGCCAGGGTCTACTACCCTTGAAATACCAATTGTATTCTAAACGTATACCTAAACGGGTCTTATTCCCCAAGAATAGTAGATAACTAATCTGAATGTATAACCTTAGGTTTTACTCGCCTGGAGTTGCTTCTTGCTCCTCTAAATAAGGTTATACATTGGTTTGCATACAATAGTTATTGAGTTAATTTTTATGATTGTGTTTATATGATGTTATAGTACTTAGCCAAGATTTCTCTTGGTCTACTTGTATTTAAATAAAACCTTCATTTTGTACAATACATAGTGTTTCAGTGTTTCTTTGAAAAATACATATGCTACACTTTCTTTGTACCAAGCTACAGCCCTCTCTCTATGCCCTAAAATAAGCCTGGCTGCTCGGTCCATGCTACCAGATTCTCAGGTGGTACAGACACTCCTAAGAGTGGAGCTTATTTACTGCCTCAGATGTATGGTTTTATGAAGCCCTTATTTGGACTTTAGGAAAACAGTGGTTGGGACGAAAGCATGTTCTAGGATGATCCTCATGTAGTGCTTGCCCATGGACATGCACCAGCAAGACTGATTTTGAATGCAGCTTTGCATCATGATCTGGTTTTGTCCTGTGGTTCTGTCATTTGCAGATAACAACTCACAAGTATGAAGGTAAGTGGATCGGAGATGTGAGTATTCTAAAAAAAGGTCTAGACTTTAAAACAGGAAGCACAGATTGGATAATAAAAACACTATGAAATTATATGCATAAACTGTGCCGTAGGAGGCACACTTGATATGATTAAAGGTTTTCTCAATACATCAAAAGCTTTGTGATGAGAAAGAAAATCTAGGACTGTGATTCCAGCCACAAAATTTGAAGTGGGCATTGAGTGCAAGACTTTGCAGTTGCAAGCTGCCCCAAAGACTAAAGATCAAAGGTTTGCTACCTTCTTTCAAACCTTTCTTGGTGTAGTAATAGCCTCACGCTCAGCCTGGGCTTGATTGAACTACATTTTGTTAATTTCATCCTGTATTCCATTTGTATTATATTAACACTAAATGTTACCATTTGAGACCCATCCATTCATCATTTGCCATATCTCTTTCAACGTCTACACTGCTACATCAACAAATTGGCATGGGATGTGTGAGGACACCATTCTACGCATGTTCCATTGGCAATTATTGTGGGAGAACATTCACAGAGTGCCAATTTGAATACTTTATGGTCTCTAGACACAACAAACTATGCCCCAACCTGCTACGCACACAAAAGCTAAAATCTTCATTTAGGTATAGCAGTTTAGTTGATTATACATTTACAGACTAACAACCAATGTCATCACCAGCTCAGCTCTGTACTCTAAGGCACCCACCACTCAGTGTTCCTTACATGATTTACCATCGTGCTTCAATCACTTTTCCTCTGCACCTCTCAAAAAAGCTCTTATTACTACCTTACTTCTATTTCATACACTGCCCTTTAGGACATCCCTTAATGTCTTTTACAATGCCCCTTCTAACTCCATTGACCCATATACCTTCTTTTTGGGCCCAGTATCCGCTGGTGGATCCTTCTCTTTCTTTCTCTTATGCCCCTGAGCGTCATCCAAGCTTTTCTTCTTGTTCTGCACTGGCTCATCTGTCAGCTTCCACCGTACTGCTTCCTCTCCGTTGTCAGCACGGCGTTTCCCGGAGGCATCAATGGGATCCTGGAATCAAATAGAGGGTAGAGTGGCATTGGGGAGGAATTTATGCCATATGAGGATAGGTGGGTAGATCAGCTCCATAATGTATCTCTCAGTGTTAACACCCTTTCATTCAAATAGATGCAATTTAGCCCAGTGAAAAGTGGCAAAAAACTTTAAAACAATTCCCATGAAAGATTTTCCTAGAAAGGAAGACTGAATATCCTCCAGAAGAATGAGTGGTTCTTTAAATAAGGTAATTTATTTTATTAGAAGAAACCCCAAACAACAGCGATTGACTTATTGAGGGTTAGTCAAAGGGATGTGACCAATTTAACATTAAGCAAGTACAGCTTTGTTTTTAAATTACCCACAAAGATACACACAGGAACACCTGACGAACAAGCACACTAAATGAAAAAGCCACTTGATCATTACATTTTGCGAGCTGCATATTTAGTGCAGTCACACTAAGTGAAACTCTCCCTCATTGACTTGAGAAGATTATTTTCTTTCAAGAGACTTAGATTCAAGAGGTATCCCTTGAGTGCATGCACAGTGGTGCCCAATAAACAGCAGAACAGAACCCTTGCTCCCCTTCCCACTGACCATGAGAATTTCCTTATGCCAGTAGAAACAGCAAGGCACGACAATGGATTTCGGGAAGGCTGCATTTGTATCGATGGATTATAGTCACAGCCGAGTGTGATGCATATAGGTAGCCTTTGCATATACAGTATGGAATCCTCTATGAAGTAGCAGGCTTAGGAGTTTAAAGCGAAAATCACATGTGGAGTGTTAGGAAAGATTTCTCTTCAGGCACATTTCCCTCCATATTCCATGGAGCCACAAATTTTTTTTTTTTTTTTAAATTGTACTGACTTTACAGGGAGGTGAAGCCTTCGAGGTACTTTTGTCCCCCCTCCCCTGCAACACCCCACCCCTAGCCTTTTGCTCATTTTTTTCTCTGTAAAGTGTTAGGACAGTTTTTCTAAAGTCCACCCAGTGTCTTTATAAAACTATACCTTAGCCAATACAGAAACTCCCACTCTTAAAATAAGGCTGTACCACCTGAGATAATGGTAGCAATGACAGAGTAGTCAGACTTATCTTAGGAGGGAGAGAGGGCTGTAGATGGGTACAAAGAACTTGAAGCATACATATGGTCCAAAGAAACACTGATGTATTGTAAAAAATAATGATTTCTTTTATATATAGACAGGCAAAAAGAATTCTTTAGAAAAGCAAATATCATTAATAAGGGATACATTACTCACCGTAATCGTATTTCTGATGCTTGCATCTACTTAGATTCACATGCTGTGCATAGGCCGACATCTAGTGGAAGCTGCAGAGAATTACAGTTATTTTCGAAATTCAAAGAGGGACGTCGACAGGGCGTGCAAGTAATACTATCCCTTAGTGTGACATCCACTGTACCCATGGTCCTTCACGGATCAAGGTCCCTCGGATTGTTTTTTTTCTGACATGAGGTAGCATGAAGTGTTGCGCGAGTACAGATGTATCCAAGCAGATAGGTATCAGACAAGTACATAAGCGTCCATGCTCCTTCTCTCGGAGGGCACAAAGGGTGGGCGCATGTGAATCTAAGCAGATAGAAGCATCAGAAATACGATTACGGTGAGTAATGTATCCCTTCGGAGGCTTGTGGAATCTGCTTAATTCACATGCTGTGCATATATAATCGAGCAGTGTTAGGAGAAGGTGATGGGTTGTGAGAAGGTTCATGGGCGAACAGATGTCTTCGAACCGCTTGTCCCACCTGTGTATCTGTCTTGGAATGAGTCAATGCAGTAGTGCTGAGTGAAAATGTGCACTGAGCTCCATGTAGCTGCTTTGCAAATGCTGTCTGAGGGTACATTTGCAATAAATGCCAAAGTAGCTCCTGTGCTCCTTATAGAGTGAGCTCTTGGCGTGAAAGGCAGTGTCTTGTCTGGCAGGGAATAGCACAGTTGAATGCACCAGACTATTCATCTGGAGATGACATTCTTGGAAATGCTATCCCCTTCTCTGCCTGGTGCTACAGAGACAAACAGTTGGTCTGTTTTTCTTAGCGGTCTTGTCTTGTTTACATAGTAAAGGACTGCCCTCCTTACATCAAGTGTGTGGAGTTTTTCCTCAGCTGAGCTCTTTGGGTTCTGAAAGAAGGCCGGGAGCTCAATGGACTAGTTTACATGAAATTTAGAGATCAATTTAGGGGAGAACCTAGGATGCGTACGTAAAACCAGTTTGTCCTTGTGTATGACAATGAAAGGATCCTGCACTAACAATGCTTGCAATTCACTAACTCTTCTTATGGAAGTAATAACCACTAAGAAGGCAGTCTTGTAAGTCAGATGTTCAAGACTTGACTTCTGCATCAGCTTGAATGGAGGTCCGATGAGCTTAGCGAGTACTATATTGAAATCCCATCCTGGCAGCGGGTTTGAGATTGGAGGGTGGAATCTTTTTACTCCCTCCATGAATGCCTGGATGACCGGTACCTTCCACCATGAGACCTTGTTGCGGGATGTGGTGTAGGCTGACAAGGGCGCCAGGTGGACCTTTAAAGAGTTGAATACTAACCCTGAGTCTAGCAAGTTGAACATAGAATTAAGAATGTGTGATGGGGTACATTCTATGGGGTTAATTTGTTTAGACTCGCACAAAATTACAAATCTACTCCACTTGTCAAAGTAACAGCGTTTAGTGTTAGGCTTTCGTGCTTCCTTTAGGATATCCATACATCTCTGTGATAGGTTAAGATGTCCAAACTCTGACTTCAGGAGCCATGATGCCAAGTTCATTGAGTGAGGTTGAGGGTGCATGGTTAGTCCCCCATGTTGAGTAAGCAGATTGTTCATGAACGGGAGCTTGATGGGATCGCACATCGCCAGTTTGTGCAGATTTGGATAGCAAGGTTGTCTTGCCCACATAGTAGCAACTAGGATGAGCTTCACCCGTTCCTTGTGGATCTTGTTCACCACCCTGTTCATGAGAGGAGTTGGGAGAAAAGCATAAGCAAATTTCCCTGACCAGTTCATCCATAGGGCATTCCCCTTGGAGCCTGGTTGGGGGAACCTGGACACGAACGCAAAGTCTGGGCATTGATTATTTTCGCTTGTAGCGAACAAGTCTGCTGTGGGGAAACCCCATAGAGAGAAGAGTTCCTGTATGACTCGAGGCTAGTTCCCACTAGTGCTCCTCTGGCAGGACATCTCTGCTCAGTGAGTCTGCCAGAGAGTTGAGTTCCCCTGGAACATGCTGCGATGATAGGAATATTTTCCATTTGAGTGCCCATTTCCAAATTTGTTGCGCTAGCTTGGACAGATTTGGAGAATGTGTGTCCCCTTGTTTGTCGATGTAAAACATTGCCGTAGTGCTGTCTGTGAGGACTTGCACTGCCTGGTTCTTCAGGTTTATCTCGAACGTGTGAAGGGCTTTGAACACCGCTAGTAGTTTCAGCAGATTGATTATGTTCTGCGTCCTTGCATGAGTCAACAGAGCTTGAGCAGTGTGATGAGGGTAATGTGCCCCCCCCAACCCAGCGAGTGAGGTCCCATAATGAGGACCTGCGGCCTCTTGAGGGGCATAGAGGTACTCAGTGTCTGGGCCATACAGGTTAATGACTGGGGTGGGTTTAGAAACAGTGGCCGAAACAGGGAACTGAGAACCAGAGGCCGCTGTTGTAGGTGGGGTGGACTGAAGGCTTGTGAAATTAGGGTCCTTTTCATAAAGGTTTGCCATGAAGGTCATCCTCCTCATGACCCTGTCGATATCCTCACAAGAACATTGGGCAGAGCTAGGAATGGACCTAGGGTCTGAAGGGAGTAAAGGAACTCCTTGATCTTGAGGAATGAGGGGGATCACAGGAGGTATCTGGGTTTTCTTCTTCAGGGCTGAAGACAGGGAATCATGTTCCTGTGTGTCTTTACTCTTGTGAGTGGACCTATCCCTTTGGGACCTTTCTTTATGGGGCGTCTTAGAAGACTTTTTCTTGGAGTCCCTAACCTTAACTAGGCCTTCTGGGGTGCGTTTTTTTAACCAAATGGGCTAGTCCCACCTGTATAGGTTTTCAACCGATTTCGGCGGAGAACGTCGAGCTTCGGTTCTAGAAAGATTCAACGTCTCGTCTACTGATGTGCAACGTTCGGTATTGGATTTACTCACTATGTCTGTTCTGCCTTTTGACGGTCTTTTGACAGTCGGGTCGGTCATGTGGTGACCGGGATCTGGAGTGCCCAGAGGACAGAGAGTCTACGGACCTCCCCCTAGACGCTGTGCGTTGGGCCTTGTTCGATGGTCGTGTCGCGTCGCGCCTGTGGGTTGTGTGCTTAGTGGAAGGGATTGTGATCGCGCCCTTGCTGCCGGGCGTCATCCCCGTAACAATGTCGCTGGAATGTCTGATGGGATCGGGGGCCTGTGCCTGGGAAACCGGAGTATCCCCGTCACCTTCGCCGTCTGATACCGCAGCGTTGCTGGCGTTGCTGAAAGTTCCTTCCACATTCATGGTGGCCTCGACCTGCATTGCGTGGTGGGCCCACCGTTTAGTTAAGCGGTTCTTTAATGTCTTGGGTTTGTAGAGCCTACAAGCCAGACGGGTCCCTTCGATGTGGTCCCACAGGAGGCAAAGGTTGCACTGAAGGTGCTTGTCGACCCAAAGAAACCTTTGTTGCACTTGGGGCAAAATTTAAAAAGGAGTCCTATCCATAATGCAATGACGTGGCAGCTAGGCGAGTGTAGTGTACGAAAAGGGGCACATACATTCTTGAATGTCCCCCCCCCCCTCTCCCTACTATGTGGGCCGAAGCGGCCTTCCCAGGCCGGACGAATCCGCCAGAGGGAGTCTTTGACGGTCGTTTGTTCACCGATGTCGGATGACCTCGATGGCGATATCGAATATAAAGGATAGTAAGAAAAACTAGCAATTTGTAAAGGTCAATGGCGGCATAGAATAGAGTATGCAGTTCAAGGTGAGTAAACACATTTAGAATGGCAGCAAGCTAATCATTGGGAGTAAAACCTCATTAGTACACTTTTAGAATGACAGGATGTAATTCAAGGAAATCAGACCCTATTGGTCTAAAGTGTTATTCAGTTTCAGGAATACTATAGTGATACCAACACTGTTACAAAGATACATGTTGCACCATATGTAACTTATTCTTCTTTCAGATTGGATAGCTACACTCAGATTACTTTTCAGAACACAATTCAAAAGGCAAGCGATTAACATACTTTGAGGGGCAGTCAGCTACTCATGGATCAGTAAGAACTCAGGATACACTTTTAGAATGGCAATACGCTATTCAAGGTAAGTAAAAACAACATTGGTCAAAAACTCTTACACTTATCCTATTAAAGGAATAGTTAGTTATACAAAGGTTACAGTGCAGCAGAGTGGAACACAATTCTAAGAGAAGTACAAACTCTATATATTTTTCAGAGGGTCTTAAGCAACTATAGGAAAAGTGAGAACTGTGTAAGACTCTTTTAGAAATGCACTAAGCAGTTCAGGGTAAGCATAACCCAATGGTAAACATTTAGAATGGCAGCAGATATTCAAAGTGAGTAAACCCTATTGGTAGAGTTACACTTATTCAGTTTAAGGAATAATGAAATACCAACTTAATTACTTTCTAGAGGAGTGGAACACAATTAAAAGGTAAGTAAATAACTATACTTTTCAGATGGGCAATAATCAACTCAAAGGCAAGTAATAATGTAGTGACACTTTGAAACTTATTCTGTTTCAGGAATCAAAATTACACACAAATACCTTTACAAGTACTTTGCAACATTAGTTAGATTTACTAGTCAGAGTCCGTATACTTCGGAGTCCTTCCCTATTCTAAGGTATGAGTGATCTCAGAGGCAGAAGAGAGGCATTAGTTGTGTGGTGGCCAACAGTAGACAGTTTAAGATGCAGGAAAGTCAGAGTTCCATAGGATTTCTCATCGAACAAGTACAGACTTTAGAGTTAGTAGAAAGTGTTCAGGGACTTCGTAGAAGGCTCCCTAGATGTGTTCCAGCGGTAGGCCTGCGCGAACTGTATGAATCATGAATCGCTCAATCAGCTACAGAGGAGCGACAAGAATTTAGTTAAGTACTAACTAAGCCTACACAGTACCTTAGCAGTGAAGAGGAGCTTGCCGACGGACACCTTCACGATGCAGCAGCACAGGACCCGGTCTCGGGATTCTTGGTCGTGGTGACGAAAGAAAGGACACTGGATGGTAACTTGCAGTAGTCAAAATAAAAGGCTCGCATCAAAGGATTCTTTGGTGCTTCTCACAGCTTGGTGGATTTGGCGCCCTTTTCAAGTTACCAGATGAAAGATGGTTGTTGTTGGTCGCGTTCTCCTCACTCCTTTCAGTCCTGCACTCTGGTGAGGGGAATTCAAGGATTCTAATCATCTCTCTGGCGGTCCAGCAGGAGTTCACTGAATCCGACTTCGTAAGACAAATGTACAGCAGTCAGGCTCGAGCGTATAGGTGGTTTCCAGCACAGTAAGGTAGGGTCTCAGGACTGAAAGGCCCCAAAAGATTCTGGGTCCGAGTCGTGTTCAGGACTCCTAGGTTGCATGGAAGAAAGGGTCAGAACAGGCTCTGGTTACACAGCAGGCATCTCCGGTCACTGGAATCTGCTACAGCAGTCTTCTCTTCATCTTGCTCTTCGGATTCAGCTCCAGTGGTCGATTTGTCCTCAGCTTCAAGAATCTGACAGTTATACAGGAACCCACACACAACTTAAACAAACTCTTCCCACAGTTTACAGAAAGGGATGGGTGGCTGTCCATTCAGGACAGCAAGCACTCACCCTCCCCCGGTGGGAACGGATTTCACTCAGGCACACCTGAAGACAAAGGGCTACAGAGTGTTGGACTCCTCCTCACTTTCTGCCTTCACAGACACTCTGGAGTATCAGCGGGCTACACAAAGGGTTTCTGACAAAGTCAATACTTCATCCAGTACCTCCCCACCTAACACGGCAGAAGGACCAAGAAAGGACAAGCACGTTAAAAATGGCAAAAAAAGAAACCACTATTCTAGCAGAATGGTGACCCTTCTATGCATTACTGCGGCCAATCTGACAGCCTGTGTATCATTTCTTAATATTAATATCAATATTACAAAATTATTAAATATTAAAAGACATTAAAGTATGTCCACTGCCACCAGCCATAATAGTTAGCTTGTCACAGTAACATAAATGTTACTGGAGCAGTGAGAAAGGGGATACCACGCATCTCCCCAGCACTTCACATAAGGTGGGGTGTGCTGGTCTCATGATATAAAAAGGTAAGGGGAGGAAAAGCCCTCTCTACCCTTGAGAATAGTAATTCTGCAAGGAAGTCAAGAGAAAATAAAAATGGAAGCCCAAGGGCCAACCTAGGAACACCACACAGAGTGCTGTGTGCTGCAATAAATAAATGTAAATGCCCAAAAAGTAATAGGAAAGGATATAATCAAAAATACACTACGATGAGTCCGCAAAATGACATATATAAAGAGTAAAAGAAAGGATGAATGGGGGGAGGGGAGGAGGTTCCCACTCACTTCGGAACAAAGAAAAAGAATCCACAATTTTCAGCAAAAAGTGCTGGAGGTCTCACAGTGGAGGGAAATTTAGCATAGAAGAACAAGTTACTTACCAACTGGTAACGTTCTTTCGACTGGATGTTCCTCCCACATATTCCTCATCTTTGATATTCGGATCATTAGCTTTGCTGCTTCGAAAAAAACATTCCACACCGGAGCGCGCTGTGCTCGATAGCGTGGCATTGATGTCCCTCGAAGGTTGCCGTAGAGCGTCGATGTCATCCGTAGTACAAATAGCTCGAGCCACGCCCATTGGCTTCAGTTCCGTTTTTTCCGATATCCTCAACTGAGGAGTTGACCAGGCGTACCCTTAGACCGTAAGCTCTCAAGGAGCACAGAGTGTAATTCACATCATTTGTACGATGGGGTAGGCTGGAGGGTCGATGAGGAGTAAGTGGGAGGAACATCCAGTCGAAAGAATGTTACCCGTTGTTAAGTAACTTGATCTTCGAATTGATTGTGTCCTCCCACGTAGTTCGCATCTTTGATAAGACTCCCAAAGCAGTAAAAATTTGGAGGAGGGAGTCGCAATTAATTCTAATCATGGACCGTATGAAAAATGGCCTTGGCAAAGAGACCTCCTTGGGACAAGGTTGAATCTAAACAATGTTTTACAAATGTACGTGTAGATGACCAAGTGGCTGCTGCACAGATATTCTGCACCGGACACCACTTTGAAGAGCTGTCGAGTTGCCATGCCCCTGGTGGAATGAGCTCTTAGCCCATCTGGAGGTTCTTTACCTGCTAGTCTAACATTCTCTGATTGCCAAAATGATCCACATGGGTAAGGTTTGTTTTGTTTCCGCTAGGCCCAATTTGTGGCCGGTAAATCCAATGAAAAGTTGGTCACTTTTCCTAAACTTTGCTAATCTAGAAATATAAAAGCTGAGAGCCCTCTTTGGGTCCAGCCTTTGAAGTCTTTCTTCCTCTACTTGCATGAGGGTGAGGATAGAAAGATGGCGAAATCTTTTGAGACAAGTGAAAATCAGAGACTACTTTGGGTAGAAATTAAGGTTTAACCTTGAGTATTATTTTATCTTTATGGAAAATAGTGTGAGGAGGCTTACATCACCCTGCGGGCTGATGCGATAGCCACTAGTAGGACTGTTTTCAGTGTGAGGAGCCTTAAAGGACAAGAATGTAAAGGCTCAAAAGGAATGCATGTAAGGAATTTTAATACTGGATTTAAATCCCAAAAAGGGACATGAAATGGGACTGGGAGGTACACGTTAGTGAGACCCTTCAAGAATTGTACAATTAGAGGTATCTTGAAATAAGACTTCTTCCGACGAGCGCTTTAAGATAGAAAGCGTGACTAGGTATCCTTTTATTGTACCAATCTGGAACCCCAGATTGGCTGAATGTAACAGGAAAGAAAGCACCATAGGTGTGTCACATAGGAATGGATACACATTCTCATCCTTGCACCAGTTAATGAATTTATTCCAACAACACTGATAAAAGGATTTTGTTGATGGCCTTCTGGCCGAAAGCAAAATCTGTATTATGTCGTCCGGGAGGTCCCAATACTTATATATCAGCCTCTCAGAAACCATGCGTGAAGGCTGAGTGTCTTGACCTCTGGTTGGAGAACCCGACCTTCCTCTTGCGAGAGAAGATCCTCTCTTTGTGGAAGACGTATTGGAGGGCAGATGGACATGTCCAGAAGGTCTGGGTACCATGTCCTCCTAGCCCAATCCGGGGCAATTAGGATCATGGTTTTCCTGAACTTTCCCAATCTCCCAATTACGTGAGGAATCACAGGGACTGGAGGAAACGCGTACAGGAGTGGAAACTCACGGTCCACTACGAACTCGTCCCCTGGAGCTCCTCTTGGAGGAAATTCCCTTGAGCAGTACTAATCGCACTTCGGACTGACCTCGATCATGAACAGATCCACTTGAGGGGTGCCCCAAAGAGTGAAGATCTCTTGAAGGACTTCGTAAGCTAGTTCCCACTCGTGGGATACTGTGCTCCGCCTGCTCAGGACGTCTGCCGCCATGTTCTGCGCTTCGGCAAGGTGAACTGCCGACAGAGATTCCTTCTTGTATTGCTCAGAACCAGAGCTGCATTGCCTCTCTGCACAGTGGTAGTGACCCTATGCCGCCTCTCTTGTTGAGGTAGTATATGGCCCATGTGTTATCCGTCATTATCAGGACATTATTTCCCCGTACAGAGGGCAGAAATGCCTTCAGGACTAGTCGGATTGCCCTCAGCTCCAAAAGGTTGATGTGTAGTTTGGCCTCCGATGGAGACCAACGACCGCTGATTGTCAGATCGTTGGTGTGGGCTCCCCACCCCGTGAGTGAGGCATCCCGTCGCTACTGTTCTCTCTGGACATGGTTGCCAAAAAGACTCTTCCCCTGAGAATATGGTCTTCACAAGCCCACCCAACTAGATCTTGAGCAACTCTGCTTGGAACTTGCAGGTGATCCGACATATTCCCTGAAAATTGGGACAACTGAGCCCTGAGAGCCCATTGAAGGGATCTCATTCTCAATCGGGCTTCTGGCAAGGGAAAAATGCAGGATGCCATGAGGCTGAACAACCTCAAAAAAAAAAAAAAAAAAAAGGAAAAGAATCGAAGGCCGGAAGATGTTGGGCATTCTGGAATTTTCTAACCATCTGCTGAATATGTTGAGCTCACCTCGGGAGGCGAGGCTTTCCCTGAGAAAGTATCCAAGACTGCTTTGATGAATTGGGGTCTTTGGAATAGTATCATATGGGACTTATTGTAATTGACGGAGAAGCCCAGTCTGAGTAGGGAGTGGCAGATGATTCTGAGATGTTCCTGGGTTTGTTCGGGTGACCTGAATCCCCCCTCTCCTAATACTCGCTTCTACAAACGTCATCAGTTTGGTGAAAACCCTCGGGGCAGTTTGGATCAGATGATTGTCTATATTGTTTTGCAAAATGTTTGTTTACTGCAGGTCCAGATTCTGGGGTGTCCCAATTAGCTATGACCTTCTATTGAAGGGCTGTGTGAAAAGGTAGTATTGGATCTTTCTGAGGACCCTGGCTCAGAATATCTGTCATATCATCTTTTTCATATATGAGTGAATTTCTGTTCCAGCCCATGAACTCTACAAGCCTATTCATAATGTTGTTCCTATATGCTGAATCAGCATGATCAGTTGGGTCAGGTCTGTCGAACTCCAATTCAGGCGAAGTGTCTATGCCACTAGCTGATTGGAGACAGTCAGAGATGAGACATTTTTGATTCTGGATCAGTTAGCTCCTCAGGAGTGTTCTTTGTTCCATACTTCAACCCAAATGAGAAAATCTCTTCAGAGGATTGTTCCTCTTCATAAATGGAAGCCATAGACTTGAAAAGTCTTTTCTTGGGAAATGGGTACACATTTTACCCGAGGGTTGAGGACAGAAGGCGTTGGCATAGATTTCACTAATGGCGTCGATGACGCTATAGGAATCAATTTTGTACTACACAAAGTAGTCGGTGCCGTCAACGCTAGCTTCGATAAACTCAAAGGCACATTCAACAAAGGCACAGAGAATGGTGTTGAAGGAATCTTTGACACAGTTGTCGATGAAGGTTTGAACCGGTCACCATTTTGTCTGACATTGCCTGCAATTTATGCACCAATAGGCTTGACTTGCACTTTTTCTTAGGTACCGAAGAAGGTTCTCTAGACGGTATCCTCGATTATTTCACCGGAGTTTGAGCCTTTAGTAGTCTCTGACCTTCCTCTGTCATCCAAGGGATGAGCTGGGGCATGGTCTACGCGCAAGATGGTTGGGGCCCCATTCTCAAAGAATGGGAGAAGAAGAAGGAAGAGGAGGAAGAGGAGGAAGAAGACGAAGAGGAGGAAGAAGGAGAGGAAGAAAAGTGATGTCTCTTCTTTGCCTCCTTCTTCAAAGAAGATGATTTTCTCAATCTACTCCTCGATCGAGACTTCGACTTACGCTGTGACGAGTCCCTAGGATCTCCGGAGTCTAATTCTCTTCAAAGAGTTCTTCGAAGTTTCCCTCCCCACCACCAATTTACCTCGCCGTTCCTTGAGAGCTTTAGGCGTCATGGCCCGACAGGACCCGCATTCATCGGTCTGATGGTCGGGACTCAGGCACCATAGGCAAACTCGATGTGGATCAGTGATCGACATCTTCCTGCAATCCTGCCTTCTTTTAAACCAGTTTTAGGGGTACAAGGATTTGAAGATGAAGACATCTTGACGAAAGACTGAAGTGCCGTTTTCAAACACACGAAGCAAAAGCTTTCGGAAAAACGGAACTGAAGCCAACAGGAGGAGCTCATGCTATTTGTACTACGGATGACACTGACGCTCTATGGCAACCGTCGAGGGACAAACGCCACGCCATCGAGCACAGTGCCCTCTGGTGTGGAATTATTTTTTCCAAAGCAGCAAAGTGGATGATACAAATATCAAAGATGAGGAATATGTGGGAGGACAAACCCCATTCCAAGAACAAATTACTTACCCCTGGTAATGTTCTTTCGATTGGATGTTCCTTCCACGTATTCCTCATCTTTTATATACTTGGATATGGTGCTTGCAGCTCGGAAACTTTTCCCCAGCTGAGGACGTTGTGCGTCGACACCCTTGGAGGGGCTCAGTCGTCCTAGAGAGTGATGTTGGACGCTGGTATAAAAAGGCATGCAGCGTGCCTGTTGCCTCAGTTCATATTTTTTCCTCTTGCCAGTACAGTAGTCTCAAAGATGAGAGGTACTTGAGCTATAATGGAGAGGAAAGTGTAAATCACGAAAAACTCCTTCTCCACAAAGGGGATGGATGGGAGCGGTGATGAGGAATACGTAGGAGGAATACCCAATCAAAAGAACATTACCAGGGGTAAGTAATTTGTTCTTTGAATGGATTGTGTCCTCCCACGTATTTCTCATCTTTGATATTCTTTCATAGCATTGCTTTTTGGGAGGTGGGAAAGCTGAACATGGAGGAATGCAGGGGAAAAGGCCCAACGGAGGGGATGTCAGAATCGGAACGCCACGATATAGAAGGAAGACAATGTGAGAGCCCACTCGGTGCAACCCAACGAGAGAGAGAGTGAAACAACGATGTCTGTGGCATCCTGCGTTCTACAACCATGCAGCTGACGGCTGCAAGACCCCTGCAGGTGGGGTCACAGGAGACCCGACTGAAAGTGTCCCGGCCGTACCCACTCCCCTGCCTTCTACCTACCCAGTGAATACTTTTCCCGACAAGAGGAACGACAAGACCCAGGATAACTGGGTCGGACATGCTCCCAGGCAACCGTCGGATACCTACCACGCGGTTCGGTTCCCAGTAGAGCAGGAATACATAGACAAACACGAAGCAGAAAACCTTGCCCAGGTACTCACCCATCGCTCACCTTCCGTATTGAGCAACAGCGTTCCAAGTACCTCAGCGGTGTCGGCTCGCTTGCAAGCCGGGATTCCCTGCAGTTTTCGGGCCCTGACAGCCGAGGCAATATGGCAACCTTCGATCAAAGAGGAAGGGGGCGGGGCTTATGGGGATATTTATAGAGAACTAGTACAAGACCTCACTGATTGGTCCACCCAACTCCAGCCCCTATATAAGGGTGAAACAATTGATGGACTGTGTGTGTCATTTCCCAATCTCTTGCAGGACATCGGGAGAGAGCTGCACCCGAGACTCTCTGGGCATCCGAGGACTAGCTATCAATTTTAGAAGAAGAAGAAGAAATCTATCTTGGAACTCCGATATAGATTTATTATTTTTTTATTTATCCTGAATAATGGCTTTTTTAAGTTCCACACTCCTGGCTGCCTGTTTCCTCCTTTACAATTTGGTGGCAGCGGTGGGATCCGGCAGCACGCCATGTAGGGTATTATCAAAACCCTAGCCAAAGGTCAACAGCAACTACAACAAATTATACAGGTCCAGTCTGACCAGGCACAGACAGACCGTCAAACTATCCAACAAGCCCTCCAGCTGCAGACAGCAAATCAAAATGCGCTAAAAAAATGAAACTGAGGCTGTGGTAACCAGTAGAGGCAATCCAATGGCTCCTACGGCAGTGTTACAAAAATTCCAAAAATTCCAGACTGTGAGGATCCGTGTTATTTCTTCACTAATTTCGAAAGAGTTGCTCGCAACGCCCAATGGCCCGTTGAAAAGTGGGGACACTTCATAGCCGCCTTACTAACTCGAACCATGCAAGGCGCATACCAAGCTGCCAATCCAGCTGGGTACACCGCCTACGCGGAAATAAAGAGGACAATACTTGAACTTATGGGCATGGATGAAGAAGCATACCGGCTCAGACTCAGGGAAACAAAGCTGAAACCAGGGGAGACACCCCGACAATTGTACTATCGGATTCAAGATCTGACCGAAAAATGGCTAAAACCTTCCAGTAGCAGTATCCAAAACATGGTGGATAAAGTAAAACTGGAGCAGTTCACAGAAGCTCTACCCTCGCCAATGCAAAGGTGGGTGAGGCAACACCACAACCCTTGTTGGCGGAAGCCATCGACATCGCTTCCGCCTTTCAAAAAGCGGGGTCTGTCCGAGTGCCTAGAACGGATCTTCCCGTCCCAAGAAGCTCAACCCTGACAGCCCAGGGAACAGTAGAACAAAGGCCGTTACGAGTGGAATCCAAGCCCATGCCGTGGCCAACAATAAGCAGACAGCCTCAATGTTTTGACTGAGGACTGGGGCCATATAGCAAGGTTTTGCCCCAAGAAACCTAAACCTGCCGAGCCAACGGAAGTCGGATTTCGTTCAAGGAAGAGAGTATCGGGGGAGCCGTGAGCCCTACTTCCTAGATGTCCGTGTGGATGGAACACCCCGACAGGCCCTCCTGGACAGTGGAAGTGAACAAACAGCAGTCAGACCGGAAGTGGGCAAGGGGTTGGGTTGGAAACCCCAATACCTATAAAGTGTGTGCATGGTGACACCAAGTCTTATCCATCTAAAGAAGTTACCATTAAGGTAAAAGGGGTAGAATCCAAAATGAAGGTTGCCATTATGCCTCATTTGCCAACACCGGTTCTTCTGGGGACCGATCTTCCCTCCTTTCAGGATTGTGTAAGGGATACAGAATGGTTGCAAACAGCTCCCTTCTCACGAACGGATCTAAAAACGCCAACCCCAAGGTCTCCCAAGAAAAGTAGAAGCGAAGAAAGAATGGAGAAGACAAAATGGGCGGAAAGAAAAAAATTCACAGGGGGCAGACTGGTTACCAGATGATAAACAACCTACTTTTCGAAGTGAATTAGGCACAGACCCCACCCTGAGAACCGCCTGGGGTCAGGCCATTGCCCATCCAGAGAAGGGTACAACCTATCCATGGTTCAAGTCTTCAAAAGGCCTGTTGTATCGGGTAACCAAAGACAGAGGTAAACAGGAGGTAGAACAATTGTTGGTACCCCAAACTTTCAGGTCGACTGTCGTGAAATTAGCCCATGATGAGGCAACAGGTGGACATTTGGCAAGGGACAAAACTCAAGAAAAAGTGTTGAAAAGATTTTATTGGCCAGGAGTCTTCCGGAATGTGACTAAGTACTGTGAAGAATGTGTTGTCTGCCAGAAAACCAACCTCCGAATGCCTCCCAAAGCCCCTTTGCAACCTTTGCCCTTGATAAAGGAGCCATTTTCCAGAATTGGGATGGACATGGTGGGACCATTAGAACCTAATAGCCATGGTCACCAATATGTTTTAGTCATTGTGGACTACGCAACGCGATACCCCGAAGCCTTTCCCATGAGAGGAACAAGTGCAACACAGGTCTGTAACCTGTTGGTACCTTTTTTTTTGTCGAGTGGGACTACCCGCCGAAATGATCACTGACCAAGTGAGAAATTTTGTATCGGGGTGATGCAGAAGGTGTGTCAACAACTAAACATAAAACAGATCCGCACAACAATCTACCATCCACAGACAGATGGTCTGGTAGAACGGTATAATAAGACTATCAAGCAAATGTTAAAAAAGGTAACCGAACCCATGGGCACTAATTGGGACAGAGTACTACCATGGGTACTCATGGTATTAAGAGACACCCCACAGTCATCCACCGGGTTCTCTCCGTTTGAGCTGTTGTCTGGGCACAAACCTCGAACAGTGCTGGACATAGCCGCAGAGAATGGGAAGACCAGGAGGAAGAAACCCAACTTACTGACTATGTTATAAATCTTCGGAAAAACCTAACAAAACTAAGGGAAATGGCCAGAGAAAATCTTGGACGATCGCAAGTGACTCAAGAAAAGTATTACAATCGTATATACCAGGGTAAGTTCATTCCAGAAAGGGGATAAGGTACTGGTGTTATTACCCACATCGTACAATAAGATGTTGGCCCAGTGGAGGGGCCTAGATACAGTGGTAGCAGTAATTGGACCTGTTAATTACTTAATAGAACAACCAGACAGGAGGGAAAAAACCAAGAACTATTACGTCAACCTACTGAAAGAATGGAAAGAGCCAAGTACAATTCCGAGAGGAATAAATATGGGGAATCAAGATGTACAGAACAGCGAAACAGAACCCTCCGCACTACAGACTGTTCAATGGGGTCCTGACTTAACGGAAGAGAAGAAGAAAGAATTACTGGAGTTTCTTACCCCTTTAGGTGAAGTTTTCTATTTTTTTCCGGGCAGAACATCACTGCTAGAACATCGGATTGAGACACTACCAAACCAATTTGTTAGAATAAGATCTTACAGACTTCCTGAAACCAAAAGGGCAGTAGTGCAGGCGGATGTTGAAGAGATGTTGAAATTGGGAGTAATTGAAAAATCAACATGTCACTGGTCCTCCCCGATAGTCTTGGTGCCCAAACCGGATGGCACGACTCGGTTTTGTATGGACTATCGAAAACTTAATGAGATTTCCACCTACCAGGCATATCCCATGCCTCGTATAGACGAATTATTGAAACGGCTTGACGCAACTCAATATATGACCACTATAGATCTCACTAAGGGTTACTGGCAGATACCATTAAGAAAAGAAGACAAGATCAAAACTGCTTCCTCCAACCCATCGGGGTTCTACCAATTTACAGTCCTGCCTTTTGGTCTTCACGGAGCTCCAGCCACATTCCAGGCATTGATGAACCAAGTCCTGGCTTCTCATAGCGATTATTCTTCAGCCTACATAGATGACATTATAGTGTTCAGCAATAGCTGGAAAGAACATCTTGAACATCTAGAAAAAGTCATGAAAGAATTGGACACAGCCGGCTTGAAAATCAATCCAAGAAAAACGACCATTGGAGCCCAACAGACACGGTATCTGGGATATCTATTGGGAGGTGGGAAAATTCGACCCCAACTAGACAAGGTGGAAGCCATTCTGAAACTACCAATGCCCAGCAACCGGAAACAGATCCGGGCCTTTTTGGGGTTTGTGGTCTATTATAGGAGGTTTATACCTCTGTTTTCTTCAGTTGCAGCACCCTTGACAGAAACATTGAAAAGTACCTACAAGAAAGAGATCCATTCTGACAAGGATGTTCTTAGGGTGTTTAACCATTTAAAAAATTCGATCTCAGTCCTACCAGTCCTGTGTTGTCCGGACTTCAATAAAGAATTCTACCTACAGACTGACGCCTCTGGTTCCCGATTGGGTGCAGTACTCTCACAAGGTGTTGAAGAGGACCTATATCCCATCGCCTTTATTAGTCGAAAACTCCTACCCCATGAGGAATCCTACTCAACGGTGGAAAAGGAGTGTTTAGCCATCAAATGGGCCATAGAAACTCTAAGATATTATCTATTAGGCCGGATGTTCACTATAATCACGGACCATGCGCCGCTACAGTGGTTGGCTGTACAAAAAGATTCCAATCAGCGTGTTCTGAAGTGGTTCCTCACTTTACAAGCTTTTTGCTTCGAAACGGTGCATAAGCCTGCATCTTTCCAGGTGGTCCCAGATTATCTTTCCAGGAGCATGGATCGACCTGAACTGCTCGAGTATCCGGGGGGGAGGGGATTTGTGAACTGAACATGGATGAATGTAGGGGAAAAGGCCCAACGGCGGGGATGTCAGAATCGGATCGCCACGATATAGAAGGAAGACAATGTGAGAGCCCACTCGGTGCAACCCAACAAGAGAGAGTGAAACAACAATGTCTGTGGCATCCTGGGTTCTACAACCATGCAGCTGACAGCTTCGAGACCCCTGCAGGTGGGGCACGCTCCCAAGCAACTGTCGGATACCTACCACGCAGTTCGGTTCCCAGTACAGCAGGAATACATAGCGGACAAACACAAAGCAAAAAACCTTCCCCGGGTACTCCCCCATCGCTAACCTTCCGTATTGAGCAACAGCGTTCCAAGTACCTCGGCGGTGTCGGCTCGCTTGGAAGCCGGGATTCCCTGTAGTTTCCCAGCCCTGACGGCCGAGGCACTATGGCAACCTTCGATCAAAGGGGAAGGGGGCAGGGCTTATGGGGATATTTATAGAGAACCAGTACAAGACCTCACCGATTGGTCGACCCAACTCCAGCCCCTATATAAGGGTGAAACAATTGATGGACTGTGTGCGTCTTTTCCAATCTCTTGCAGGACATCGAGAGAGAGCTGCACCCGAGACTCTCTGGGCATCCGAGGACTAGCTGTCAATTTTAGAAGAAGAAGAAGAAGAAATCTACCTTGGAACTCCGATATAGATTTATTATTTTTTTATTTATCCTGAATAATGGCTCTTTTAAGTTCCACACTCCTGGCTGCCTGTTTCCTCCTTTACAAAGAGTTTAATTTTGATTTATGCTGTGCAACAGCTTTTCCAACTCTTGATTCCCTGCCCAAAAGGGAATCTAAACAATAGTGCTTTGCAGATGTGTGTACGGAAGACCAAGTGGCAGCATTGCAGATGTCTTGCAGTGGTACCCCCTCTCTGGGGGGCTGAAGAAGCGGCTACACCTTTAGTTGAGTGAGCGCTTAGACCCTCCAGAATCTCTTTCTTAGCCAAGCTGTAACATTCGGAAATACATAGTATGATCCATCGAGACAGCGTTTGTTTTGTAACCGCTTGTCCCATTCTGTGGCCCGCATAACCAACAAAAGGTTGGTTGCCAGTCTTATGTTAGAGACCCTGTTAATATAGAAAAGTAGGGCTCTTCTAGGGTCAAGTCTGTTTATCCTCTAATCCTCCTTAGATGGATGAGGAGGGTAGAAAGCTGGTAATAAAAATTCTGTGTTAAATGAAATTGTGAAACTACTTTAGGTAGACAAGAAAGATGAACCCTCAAAACTACCTTCTCCTTATGGAAGACCATAAATGGTGGTTTGGAATAAAAGGCATAAAGCTTGCTCACACTGCGAGAAAAGGTAATGGCCGTTAAGAATGCAGTCTTTAAAGAAAACATCTTAAGCGGACAAGAATGTAATGGTTCAAATGGGGAACCCATCAGAAAGCTTAAAGCCAGGTTGAGATGCGGTCATTTTTCCATTCGATTTTTTATTTTCGATCATTTCTACGGATACCGACCAGAACAATGAATGTTACCGGAGGGAATAGATTGGTCAAACCTTTTAAGAACTGTATGACAATAGGAACCTTGATGAATGTTACCGGAGGGAATAGATTGGTCAAACCTTTTAAGAACTGTATGAGAATAGGAACTTTGTTCTGGGGAACGCTTGAAAATAGACAGTGCTGCTAGATAACCCATGGCCGTATTAACCTGTAGCCCCTCATGGGTCAGGTGTAGAAGAAAAGACAAAGCCGATGTGTGTCACAAGGAAATGGGTCAAATCCTTTATCTCTACACCAGCTGCAGAATTTGTTCCAACAGCAGCAGTATAGAGATTTAGTTGCTGGCCTTCCGGCCGAAAGCAACACCTCCATGACGTCTTCCGTAGGTCCCAATCTTTGTACCTCAACCTCTCAGAAACCATGCATGAAGGTTGAGGGTCCTGATCTCTGGATGAAGAATGTGACCTCCTGCTTGCGAGAGGAGATCCTCCTTTTGTGCAAGACGAATTGGAAGACAGATGGACATTTCCAGAAGTTCTGGGGTACCATGTCCTCCTGGACCAATCAGGAGCAATCAGAATCATGGATTTCTGAAACTTCCTTAGCCTCCTGAGAACATGAGCAATGACAGGAATTGACACAAACGCATAGAAGCGGAAACTCCCAGTCCACTACGAACGTGTCCCCTTGAACTGGTCGCACTTCCTGTTGACACTGGATGCAAACAGATCCACTTGGGGGATGGGGGGGGGGCCCAAAGGACGAAGATCTACTTCCTTGGCTAGTTCCCACTCATGAGAGACTGTGCTATGCCTGTTCCAAGCGTCCGCCGCCATGTTTTCCTTTCCAGGGAGATGAACTGCTGATAGAGATTCCTTCCTGCAGTGCCCAAAACCAAAGCTGAATTGCCTCTCTGCATACCAGCAGCGAACCCACACCACCTCTCTTGTTGAGATAATGCATGACCACAGTCTTGTCCGTTATGATCAGGACATTTTTTAACCTGCACAGAGGGGTGGGTCGGGGTTATGGGAAATCAGAAAATAAGGAGAGCACCAGCCTGGATTCCTTTCCGCTACAGGTATCTGTTCGATTGCACCTTTCTGCAACAGTATCTGAACTTCCTGTAGAAGTAGCGTATCTGGTACTCTCACGGACTGGCCATGTGGGGGACAGTTGGGAGATTTCTTTAGAAAGGGAAGGAAATAACCATGGGCAATAGTTTGGAGAGCCCAAGCATCTGTCATTTAACTTAACCATTCCTTCAGATGCTGGATTAATCTGCCTCCTACTGTAGACAAACAACTTACTTACCTTATCTGGTAACGTTCTTTCGATGGGATGTTCCTCCGAGAAATTCCACATCTATGACAGGTAATGACCACAGCTGTGCTGCTTCAGAAAATTTTCGGCAGAGGGCGTCCTGCGTCGATACATTGTTCCTCGAGGGCCTCCGTCGAGGGTCGACGTCACCGGATGTTATATATAGCACGCACGGCGCCCATAGCCTCAGTTGTAGTTTGTTCCCAGAACGTGTGGCACCAATCTCCTACCAGTATGACTGCAGAAAGCCTTGCAGAAACAGAAGCTGCAATCGCATAAGAAATTCTTAGTTGCGGGGCAGGCTGGGAGAGTTCTATGTGGAATACGTTGGAGGAACATCCCATCGAAAGAACCTTACCAGATAAGGTAAGTAACTTGTTCTTTGAGGGGATTGTGTCCTGCGACGTATTCCACATCTATGACAGACTCCCAAAGAAGTACCAATGTCTGGAGGTGGAAAAAAATTAATAATTTTAGAATGCCCAATTAAATTGCTGAATAAAGGACTGCCTTACCAAAGGCCGAATCCTGCCCATGGATGGGGTCCAAGGAATAGTGTCTCACAAAAGTATGGACAAAGGCCCATGTGGCTGCTTCGCAAACATTGCGAATCGGAACATCCGAGGGAGCCACACCCCTAGCAGAGTGAGCCCGTAAGCCTACTGGAGGGTCCTTTCCCGCAAAAACAGTAACACTCAAGAGATCGTCAAAATGATCCATCTAGACAAGGTCTGCTTGGAAACAGCCTGACCCAAGCGTCTTCCAGCATAACCAACAAAGAGCTGATCGTCCACTCTGACCCGGGACATCCGTGAGAGAGAGAAACTCAAAACTCTTCTAGGATCCAACCTATGGAGCCTCTCCTCTTCCTTACCAGGATGTGGAGGAGGATAAAACGCCGGAAGAATCACCTTCTGGCCCAAATGGAATTCCGACGCAATGTTCAGAAGAAAAGAAGGCCGCACCCGCAGGCCAACCCTGTCCTTATGGAACACAGTAAAGGGTGGCTTGGCGGAAAGTGCCTGCAACTCACTCACTCTGCGTGCGGAAGTAACTGCAACTAAAAACACAGTTTTAAAGGACAACAGTCGCAACGGACAAGAACATAAGGACTCAAACCGAGCTCCCATTAGGAACTTTAAAACCAAATTCAAATCCCATCCCGGCACCTGGAAAGGCAACGGTGGAAACACATTAGTTAACCCTTTCAGAAACTGAGAAATCCAAGGGATCTTAAAATAAGAACATTCCTCAGGCGAGCGCTTAAATATGGACAGCGCCGCCAGTTAACCCTTAATGGTACCCACTTGCAGGCCCTTGTGGGCCAAAGAAAGCAAAAAAGACAAAACCAAGGGAATGGAACATTGGAAAGGATCCACATTCTGTACCCTGCACCAGTCACACAACTTTCTCCAATGGCAAGGGTACAGGGGTTTCATTGCGGGCCTTCTGGCCGAAAGCAACACCTCCATCACGTCTTCGGGGAGGTCCCAATCTTGTACCTCAACCTTTCAGATACCAAGAATGAAGGCTGAGAGACTTGACCTCTGGATGGAACACCCGACCCCTCTCCCGTGGAGGCAGATAGTCTCGGTAGGGAAGACTATGTGGAGGGCAGATGGACATGTCTAGAATGTCCGAGTACCATGCTCTCCTGGCCCATGTCGGAGCAATGAGGATCATCCGGGAACCGAACATCCGCAACACTCGCGGAATAAAGGGGACTGTAGGAAACACGTACAGCAGTGGGAAGGACCACTCCGCTACAAACGCATCCCCTAAGGCACCTTTTGGTGGAAATTCCTGCGAGCAGAATCTTCGCACTTCTGGTTGACACTGGTAGTGAAGAGATCCACTTGTGGGGTTCCCCAAAGGGCGAAGATCTCCAACAGAACTTCCTGAGCCAGCTCCCACTCGTGAGAGACCGTGCTCTGCCTGCTCAGAGTGTCCGCCGCCGCGTTGGTCTCCGGCCAGATGAACTGGAGAGATCGAAATTTCCTGCTGGATGGCCCAGAACCAGAGCTACATTGCCTACCTGCACAACGGGAGTGACCCTGCCCCCCCTTTTTGTTGAGGTAGTGCATGGCCACTGTATTGTCTGTCATAATCAGTACATTCTCCCCCCCCCCCACAGACAGATGGCAGAAAAGCCTTCAGGGCTAGCCTGACAGCCTGCAGCTCTAACAGATTGATGTGGAGTCTGGACTCCGACGGACACCAACGGCCGCTGGCTGTCAACTCATTGGCATGAGCTCCCAAACTCATGAGGGATGCGTCCGTCACGATCGTCACCTCCATCCAAGACTGCCAAAACGGAGCTCCCTTCATTAGATTGCCTTCGACGGCCCACCACAGAAGATCCTGTGCGACCGAGGGAGGAATCTGAACGGGATCCGACATCCTGCCGGAGAACTGCGACCAATGCATCTTGAGAGCCCACTGCAGTGATCTCATCCGCAGCCTGGCCTCTGGCACCAGGACAATGCAGGATGCCATGAGGCCTGATCAAACACTAGAACGCGAACGCCGGGAGACTCTGGGTTCATTGAAAATTGTCCACCATCTGCAGAATGTGAGGAGCCCTCACCTGGGGAGGCAAACACAGCCCCAGGGACATGTCTAGCACTGCTCCGATGTACTGGAGCTGCTGGGTAGGTGTCAAAAATGGGAGTTCTTTAAATTGAGGGAGAAGCCCAGCTTGTGAAGGGAGTGGCAGGTGACAGACAGATGATCTAGGACTTGCTCGGGCGAGCGCGCCCTGATCAACCAATCTTTCAGGTAGGGGTAGACATAAATCCCCTCTTTCCTGAGGTACGCTGCCACCACCACCAGCAGCAGCTTGGTGAAGACGCTCAGGGTGGAGGTCAATCCAAACGGCAGGACCCGAAAATGAAAATGCGAGTCGCCAATCGCGAACCTCAGGTACTTTCTGTGCTTGGGATGAATCGGCACATGAAAGTAAGCATCCTTGAGCTCGCGAGACACCAACCAATCCTGAAGTCGAAGGGCCTGGAGGACTTGAAAAAGAGTGACCATCTTGAACTTGTCCTTCCTGAGGAGCTTGTTCAGCCCACGCAAGTACATGATGGGTCACAAACCCTCGTCTTTTTTCGGGATCAAAAAATAAGGGGAATACCATCCCTTGTTCCTCTCCGCTACAGGCACCAGTTCTATGGCGCCTTTCTCCAGCAGGGATTGGATTTCCTGCACAAGGAGCGGATCCGGAAGCTTCAAAGAGAGCTTCCCAGGTGGATTGTCGTGAGGCCTCTGCCGGAAGGGAAGACCGTAGGCGTGGGTTATGATCTCCAGACCACACACATCTGAAGTAATGGCACGCCATTCTCCAAGATGATGCGCAAGTCTGCCCCCAACCGGCGAACCATGGGACATGGCCTCATGACGGAGTGGACACGGCTGCGGCAGTGCCCGAGGGCAAAGAGGCAACTGCCTAGAGCGGCTTTGGCACCTCGAGTACCTTGCTTTCCACCTCTGGTACTCCTACAGTGGCCCCTTTGACTGGCAGCTCCTCTCGATCTACCAAAGGAAGAGCAGTAGCGAAAGGAACCTCCCCTCCATTGCTGTCCCCTAGGACGAAACGGCGGAGGTTGACGTACTGCAGCGCTCAAAGACTTTGCTGCAGCTTTGGAGGTCTGCAACCTCTCAACGCTCTCATCAGCCTTGCTGCCAAACAGATGGACACCATCAAAGGGCATGTTGAGATTGCACATCAGGAGCAAACCCCGACTTCCGCAACCACGCAAACCTGTGCATCACGGTGCTCACAGCCATGGACCGACTGCCCCAGTCTGCCGTGTCCAAACCCGACTGAACTGCTTCACACATGGCATCCTTGCCATCCTGCACGAGGGCTAGACAACCATCCCGTTCCTACCCTTCGGGAACATGCTCAGCCGCCATAATGGACAATTCCACAGAATGTGAGTGAATCTTGCCAAGGCACAAACAGAGTTGGATGCCATCAAAGCCAGACCCCCAGATGAAAATAGCTTCTTCTCCCAACCATCAAAGCGCTTATCGTCCCTATCAGGAGGGATGGTAGGGCACGCAGCCTGCGTCGCGGGGGCTGTAGCCGCCTGCACCACCAAACTCTCCAGAGTAGGGTGCGTCGACAAGTAGCAGGGTTCACTACTGGCTGGACAGTATTTTTTCGGAAGAGACTTATTCACTGCCGGGAGACACTCCGGGGCAGTCCAAACCGCTGCCACCCTTCTTTGCAAAGCCATCTGAAATGACAACACCGGGTCAGTGGGTGGACCTTGGTCCAGGATGTCTGTCAGATCATCCAGATCAAAATCAACAGATGGAGCAGACCAACCCAAGTATTCAGTCACCCTCGACATGAGACGCCTATAAGAGGATTCGGCATGTGTCCCCAGCTCAGGTCTACCAAACTCCACCTCTGGAGAGGTGTCAAGACCACTGGCATCATTCACGAACTGACAGCGTTCCTCCAACTGACTGTGCCCAGACACAAGGTCAATCAAGAACATCAGGAGGCACAACCGACTCCTGCTCAGACCCTTCCTCAACCTCCGAAATATAATCCAAAAGGTTGGAACAAATCCAATCTGGGAGGAGGAACAGAATAGGGCTCAAAAACAGGCCTCACAGATTTACTGAGAGCCTTCCTTTGAGTTTCCACAGCCCTCTAGGGCACCTCCAGCAAATCCTCCACAAACAGGGTCAAGGGTGCCAATGGATTCGGCGTCGACCGGAGGCGCTGACAACCTTTTTGACGCCGGAGCCTCGAGAATGTCCCTCGACTGACACGGTGGCGATGGCATCGACGCCTTCCTCGAAGGCTTCACAGGATCCGACGGTCTCGACGGTGTCGAGGACCGGGATCTGGACCTAGCATGGCTATGGCTATGGCTATGGCGATGGCGATCTCCCATGTCCGAGCAGGACCTCGACGGCTCCCGATGATCGCGCCGACTGCCCGAGCCCAAAGGCGTGCGAGTGGTGGATCGAGCCCGATCCTTTCCAGCTTCTTTCGAAGGCGCGAACGGAACTGTGCCTTGCGATTCGAAAATCACCAACATCTGCTGGCGGAATGAATCCCATTCGGCCGGCGACGAAGACTTGGTGGGACAAGTCAACCGTCTAGCGGAGTCCTCCTCCGACGAAGACTGGGAAGGCAAACGGTGACAGCGCTTCCTAGAATGCCTCGACGAGGCAGAGGAATGGCGGGAACCACTCCTAGACTGAGCCCTGGACTTTCGCCAAAACGGAGTCACCCCTCAAGTCATCGGTCGAAATCCCAGCGGACTTAAACTTATGGGGCTTAGACACCCTACATACCTTCAATTTCTTCTTCCGTTCCAGCAAGGCCTTAGACGTCAGGGACTGACACTCCTCGCAGTCGTCGGTGGCGTGGCTTTCGCCGAGACACCAAAGGCAGAAGTCGTGCGGGTCCGTGATGGACATCTTCGACCCGCAGTTCCGACACTTTTTAAACCCAGACTTCGGGGTAGCAGAAGAAGATGAAGACCTATTCGCACAGAAGATTCAAGTGCGCCGAGATACCGAAGCAAACACATTGCGGAAAAAGCAGAACTGAGGCTACGGGCGCTGTGCGTCCTATATATAACATCCGGTGACGTCAACCCTCGACAGAGGCCCTATAGGAACAACGTATCGACTTCAGAGACGCAAGACGCCATCTGCCGAAAATGTTCCGAAGCAGCACAGCTGTGGTCATTACCTGTCATAGATGTGGAATACGTCGGAGGACACCATCCCCTCGAAAGATGCTCTAAGTCTTTAAAGCATTTTGGGCACCGGTTGGAGCGGAAAACAAGGAAGAAGCTGCTGTGGCAACTCCTCTTCCGTTACACGTCCTCGACCACCCTACGTTGCCTTCTCTGTCCCCACTGTAAAAACTATCCTCTTGTTCTTCCCACAGAGGCATAGTAGCGAGAAGAAAGATTTTTCCATCCCTGGTTCGAAGGCGGAGCTATCCGACCTTGCGGAGACTGTCTTATTGCTAGACTCAGATTTCGCTGCAGCCTTAGATGTTTGCAATTTCTCAAGGCTTTCATCTGTCGTAGAACCAAACAAATATGATCCTCAAAAGGCATATCCAACAGCCTAGATTGATACATCGGGAGCAAATCCTGATTTTCTCATCCAAGTGAAATCGCCAGAGTACAATTTCTGCAGCTATAGATCGACTAACGCAGTCTGTAGTGTCTAAACTTGACGCAAAGATGGACACCTCGCGTCCTTCCCGTCCTGAACAAGTCTCATGAAACCATCCCCTTCTTCATCCTCTGGGATGTGTTCTGATGCCATAACAATTAAATCCCACAGATTGAAGGTAAACGTTGACAATGCACAGGTTGTATTGGCTGCCTTCAGTGCCATACTTTTTGCACAGAAGACTTTCTTCTCAATAGCATCTAGCCTTTTATCTTCCCTATCCGGAGGAATTGTGGGCTAGGCCGCTCCTTTAGAAGCAGCTGTGGACTCAAGGCCCTGTGAAAGAAATTCAGGGTTCAATGAAGAAAGCCTATATTGTGTTGTAAAGTCCTTGTGGACTGCAGGAGTGGTGTCTGGTCTTGCTCAGTTTTCCAAGACTTTGTTCTTGAAAGCAGTATGAAAAGGAAGGATTGGGTCTTTAGGTGGCCGCTTATGCAAAGAGTGCGAGTGTGTGTTGTTTTTCCCAGGATGTGAGTGGGACTGTCTGTAGTGCCCGAGTGTCTGGTTGGGTGGCATGAGTGAAACCCACAGTGGTCCTCGTGCAGATCCCCACGATTGGTGGCCTTGGACTTGCTTCCAGACAAATTTAGGATCATTAGGAGGACTTATGAAGCCATTTTATGAGTTTGTTGGTGCCATGTATCCTGTGTAGAAGAGCAGCAAAATGAAGATCTGTGGACAAATCTCAAAGAGGCCTGGCATCCCTTCCCGAGTTTGGCCTGGTGAAGCCCTGCTGGACTACCTGATGTGTGAAAGCCCTCTACAGTGCTTAAACCCTTGGACTAGTGAGACCCACCAGTTGGCACCTTAGAGGATCCTGCCGCCTTAGAAAGTGTCCCTTGATCTCCCGGTTGACTGACTAGCTCGCCAGTGGGCTACCTCGGTAGATTAGTCACTGTTTAGTTTGTTTTTCACCGGAACCTCAGTGGTTGCCAGCTCATGCCACAAGTCGCCTTCCTGCCAAGTTTCAGCTTCCCAACATCAGGGGATCCTGCTCTGGAAGGTCTTCGACCTCAACTGGAAAGATTAATTCTATCACCGGTGTGCGGTAGCCATTGCTGGAACGCAGCTTACCTGTCTGGTGAATTGTCCTGAAGAGGACGTGCATCGGTGCATTCTGCATTTCTTCTTGGCAAAGGGGTAAACTCTAGTCCTGGAATCGACCGGAAGAATCCTTGCTCCTGGGCATCATCTACATTCTATTGGATCCAACAGCAGGAAAACCTAACTCCAGCAACCCCCAGTCGACATACCTGGTCACCTGGGAAAATCGGAGTGAGGATGGGGGCAAGGAGGGAGAAGGGGTGGGCGTGCGAGACCCTGACCCCACTCACTTTCTCATGAGACCAAGCCTTGCCCATTGGAGCAGATGCTTACCTTGATTGGGTTTGGCAAACCTCTCAGAGTTCCCCTGTTCATTTCAATTAGTGTGGCCTTCTAAAATCTGTCACTCAGGCCAGATTCTAGAAACCCACCTTTACACACAGTCTTGAAGTAATCAGCTTAACATGTTTGAGCATACATTTAAGTAATAATTACTCTTTCCATTTAGACCGAGCATGTGCTACCAATTAATGTATTCCTTTGAAGGTCTGTAAAGGCAAGTAACCCGTACTTTCTAGCTCTACACGTTTTGGACTCTTGACTCACATGATGCCATGCTAGCTAGGGCCAATGGGAGCTCTAGTCCAAAAGTTGCAGAATCCTGGCTCACAGACTTACTGTCATGATGCCTACCTCCAAGGAGCCAGGTCCGACCCAGCAACCCCAGAAGCAGGCATCATTCCCCCCCAGGGAAGTGCCAGCGGGCCCAAGCTGGGGCCCTTTGGACACAGTCCTGGCCCCTTAGGCGCCAGGCTCATGTTGGACCCCTGTCCTGGCGCCTTAGGCGCCAGGCTCATAAAGCTAGACAAGTGTTCAAGTGTTTTAATGTGCACTTACCTGATGCAGACCATGCTGCTAAATCCAGGCCCTCTTGAGGCTTGAATGTAACTACTTTACCTGTGGGACTACTTTCCCCTGGGTGTGGTAGGGGAAGGATACATACCTGGAACTTCTTCCAAAGCTATTTAAATCACGCCCGATCAGCAACTCACGCTTCGCGTTGTTCTGCTCCTCGCAGCTGGACGCTCACCGTGTCAGCTCCTGCATCTGGACTTCAGCCACGCCTGTCAGCATCCTGGGTCACCTGCTAAGAGAGAATTGGAGAGAAAGAAGACCTTACCCTGCTAAAGCTGCATCACAGAGACATCACACCGACAATCCTGAAAGGGAAGACATCATTTTAAAAGCATTTCTCTTCGATCGCTGCAGCGCTGCATTTCACTCACCTTTCCTGGGCACCTCCATCTTCAGCAGCGATCATCCGGATCCGCAGCCACTTCCCAGACCCTAGAGAGAAAAAGACAAGAACACAAGGTGAGAGAAGGAAGGGAATAGGAAAAGCTCAGTTTCCTTCTAAGACTTACCTGTTGGGTCATACCCATTTCATTTCGGGTACTGCCGCTTCCTGGCATTCCGGACCTCAGCCCCTATGGGGAAAAAAGACAAAGACATTGAATGAGCGAATGCAAAGACATTACCCGAACGCTCATCCAGAACTTACCTGTCATTTACTGGAACTGCACGTTTCACTTCGGGTCGGCGCCATATCTCCGGCATTCCGAACCCCGGCCCCTAAGGGGAAAAAGACATAAGCGTTAGCGCTTGCTGCAATAAGACAATGAACATGATTATTAAGCTTGAACTTTCGAACTTGCTACAGAACTCTTACAGCGCCTTACCTGAATAGTCAAGCTTATTTGAACTCCCATCAAACCTCAACCCAGTGAAGTAACTGGGTTTCAATACGCCCCTGCATCAGAAGCAGGATGGAGAACTCATCCTTCCAGACCCTAAGGTGAGACTTCACGGGGAATCGAGGAAGGGAATCGAGGAAGGGCATTGTGGAGGGTTGGAGGGGAGTGGGAGGCTTGAGCATTATTCCGTCAGTAGGTAATACTCCCTTTTCACGCACAGGGGAATATTCCTGCGAGCCAGAGAGTCCATCTTCAGAGTCCTGCGCTTCACCATTGAAGAAGCATCAGCACTCGAAGCCAGACCTGCGCCTCCGTGGGAATCAGGTGAGCGTGACACTTACCTGGAGGATAGGGGGTGGATTCCCCCCCCCCCCCCACCCCCACTCCCAGGCAGTGAAGGGGAAGACTTCCCCTTCCGTGCCTGGGCGGGTCGGGATAACGGTGTGATGCCAGACACACACCACGTACACGGACGCCATCAGGCAATGAAATTGCAGGTAAGCGGCCCTCTCCCCGTCTGGACCCAAAAAGGGATGAGGCGTGCAATTTCTGCCCTCCCTGTGGGAAGATCTGCAGAATAACCTGTCAAATTTGATATGGTCGTCCTGGAGCACTGGCTAGGCAGTGTTCCAGCTTTTCCTTCTAGAGAGGGACAGGGACTCCGCCAGAGCTCCCCAGGACTGCTGCTGTGCTGGAGACGGTCGACCCACGTGCGAGACAGATGCCCAAGGCAGCCGTCCTAGAGCTCTGTCCGGTCCGCTTTAAAGCTTTTCCCTCCAGGGAGGTGTGGGTACCCCGCCAGCCCATTCCAGGAATGCTGCTGTACTTGGGGGGATCGTCGACCCACATGGGAGGCAGGCACCCAAGGCCGGGGGCAGTACCCCCAACAGTTCAGGCTGCATTAGAGCTTTTCCCTGTGGAGTGGGACGGGGACTCCGCTGTGGCTCCCCAGGACCGCCGCTGGGCTTGGGAATGGTCGACCCACATGGGAGGCAGGTGTCCAAAGCTGGGGGCAGCACCTCTGGCCATCATGGAGGACAAGGATCCCTCTGGCACGGTCAAACCTTTTTCTTTCCCTGCTCAGGTAAGCACACCGACACATGTGAGGTCTGGTTTTCATCTGGACGTGTGCGATCGTGGGACGCGTGAGTTTTTTGCCAGCGTTTCAGTCATTTCCACAGTGCGAAATGAGGGCATATAGTGTATTTTTTGTCACATGTACAACTGTGCAGTGCATTCTGAGTAAGAAATTCTAGTGTGATTCACACAAGTGATGCCTCTTTGGATTCCCATGGGTGTTTTCTTTTCAGAAATGCAGGTGGTAACCTTGGTGGCCGTGACGCCCCAGGTGCAAATCTGTAGGTTGCCCACAAGGCCAAAGCCTGGTTGAATCTTATGCTTGCCATACCAATGGTTTACCCCTTTTGTTTTCCGCCCAGATGAGTGCACATATGCATGTGAGGTCTGGTTTTCGCTGGGACATCGGTGCGACTGTGGGAAGGTAGGACATGCGTTGTTGCCTGTGGGTTTCGGTGATTTCCAGGTCGCAAATATCTCGCAATTGTATTAATTTCCCTTCTTTGTGTGCCTCTTTGTTCTCCCGCGGAAGTCTTTTAAAAAATGCTTTGGTTCCCCCTTTTCCGAGATGCAAGACGGACACAAAGGTAGATTTTTCTCCCATGAAGCGATTTTATTTAATACAAAGGGGTGAGATAAACGCCTATCTTTCCCTAGCCTAATAAGGGTGTCGCTGCCTAACAAACTAAGACTATAGAAAAATGACAGTGTCCAAAATGTATCCGACCCTCAGACTAATAAACACAACACAATTATACAAGCTTTGTTTAGCGGTCTTAAATTTCACAAAATAACATCAATTGAAACTCAAAAGATTCAGAAAATACTTGTTGTGACCAGGGTCCAACTGCCTTCCCCTGGATCAAGTCAGGAATACCTTGAGTACAGTTAAAGTTCAAGAAAGTTCTGTTCAATAACAAAGGAGGGTTGCGTCCAGTTTGCCTCAGTAGCTCTCTTCTGCAGCTTTGGCAATACAGCTTACAATTATCCCACAACTGGAGTCCCTGATTAGGAGAGTTACACCCAGTTCATTCATTTGGCATTCAAAATTATTAGTTTCACCTAGCAGTCTCCTTGGAGCGCCCTGGGGTCACCTGCTTCAGACCAACTCACTGCTATGCCTCGACATCTCCTTCTGCCTCACTGGTGTTGCTTTGGGTCTCTTGAGGGCCTTTCGTGCTTCTTTCCGCACCACTGTGACTGCTGCAGTCAGTACAGTCCTTCACAGGAGCTTTGACAGCTCTGAGTGATCTCCGGTGTGCCTTCCGTATCAGTCCATGGCATGTCGGGAGTTTGCCTCAGAGCCACTTGCCGCTGCTCATTCTCTGCAAGGTCATGCTTACTCTCCATCTACAGTGTCTCCCGCACAGCATCCTGCTAATGCCAATACAACAAGACCAGCTTCTCCTATTTACTGCACCTGAAGCGCACTTATATACTGAAAAGTCCTGGTCAGGTGCTTTCTATCACAACTAGACCGCTCATGATGCTTCATCATCTGAGCCCCTCATCTTAGTACTATAAGCATTATGGGACTGAAAGTCCATAATATTTGAATTCATTTTATGAACAGTCTCTTCTTATTAACTCTGCTTTTTATAAAACACCACTGATCTGCCTCCTCGTGGGTATTTACCACTTCCAATATGCTCTCCTTTCTTTCCTAGTCCTGCTTTATTTCCACCTCCTCAAATCTTCTCCCACTCTACTCCTTCTGCTCCCAGTCTCCTGCTCCACTTTGCACCTCTGTCTGCTTCTTTTCGTCCACTTCCACCTCTGCAACTCCCGTTCCCTCCTGCACATCCAGATATTTCCTCCTTCCACCTCTTCCACACCTTCCACTTCTGCTCTTTCAACTTTCTCAGTACTTCCACCTCCTCTAGCACCTTCCACTGTCTCAGAACCCTTCACACTCTGGTACTCTGCCTCACCACACCTCTGCATGCAGGTTTTTACACAAGCATGTTCCCTTGCCCAGGGCTGGGTCTTCCTCATGTATTTGCATCTGGGGTCTTTGATGGCTACTTTCTCACAGTTGGCAGGTATTTCATGAATTCCCCTCATGTATAAATTTGTTTCTACATGGACTGATCACGGATTGAACATTCAAAAGACCGGTCCACCATATCAGGTTTATTTTTCTGACATGCCTTTGCAGTGGATCCCTGGAGCCGGACCCTGCAGTCTAGCGCCATGTTCCTCCCGTTCCCTCAACATCCCCTCTGATCGCCACAATAGTGGTAAGCAAGGAGTTTGTGTGATGTTCCTTGGTTTGCCTGGCAATCACTGGTTTGGTGTATTGTATGCGTGTCACTATGGTGGTGTTAATAGCCAGGGTCCAAAACCGCAGTTAGTTGTTTAAAGTGCCCACAGACCTTTGGATAATGATTTGGATAAGTGTTTCCCTAGAGACATTACATGCTTGCTCAGAAAATCTTTTTTTCCAAATGCTCACACCACTCCAAGTTTAACTGTTTCCCCGAAAAAGGCGTAGACTTAAAAAACAAACTGAATTTCTTTATGCTCAGGCGAGACAATGGAGAAAGGAATGAGGTTTTAAAATGCCACCATCTATCACTGCTATAAAGCAATAGCCAAAATATACTGAAAAAGGCACAGCAAGAAACAACGAGTTAAGTTGGTGAAATGAATACCCAACTGAAAAAATGAGATTATCTGTGGTCAAGAAAAAAGGACAACAGGAATCACAACCAACACGATAAAAAGTCAACATTTTGAATAAAAACCCTCAAAATAACCACAAAAGCCTTGGGATACAGCTGGGAGCCAAGAGACCCTCTTTGACATCACAGAAAGTCAAATTGTGATGACAGAACTTTTTGAAGACTTTTACAGAGATCCATTCTCAAGTATGGAAGATATTTGAAGACCACGTGTTTAGCCAAGCAGGAGAATCATTTGCACATTACCTTTGTCCAAGTTGAGAATAAAGTGCAGCCTGTTATGGAGTCCTTTGACAAGGTGGCAAGTGGGATGAGTGGGACCCTGTGGGCTGGGGAATGACTAGCTCCATGATGTCAACCCCAGTACCTCGCATCCACTCCAAACTTTATGTTCTAGACTAATTATATACACGGCTTTACATGGGAGAAACCAAACATTTTATGGAGCCGTGGGAATCATCTACATGAAGATCATGATCATGTGCACCCGGTTCACACCCGGTTCACACCCGGTACACACTTTCAAAATAGCAGCGCCTCAGAATACAAGCAGAGAAGAATCACAAACTGCGACCCGCAGAAAACTAGGGGAGATAAGTGACAACCACGATCACAAGACACCATGGCAGTCAAGAGGCCAGCATGCTCAGGCTATCCGATATCAGGACGGAGAAAAACCTATGTAAGAACTTGTTCTGTAGAATTATGGCAAACCAGGAGTTCATCAGGCCTTTAACACCAGAGGAAGGGCTGGGACAAGCAGCCCTCGTCCAATCACAACTAACAAGCCAACAGTAGACAAGTGCCCCGACTAAAAACACTCAGTCCGAATTATGAAAAGGCCCAGTGTATAAATCCGGGCGTGTTTTGACAAAAAGTGTGGGAGTTGAGATTAGGAGAGGGCAGAGAATTGTGCAGAGTACATGAAGGAGACTGGAAGGAGGAGGAAGAGGAAAGGACAGGGCAAGGAAGGAAGTGAAGGAGGGAAAGATCAGGAAGAAAGTGAAGGGTTTTGGAGGAAGTGGTGGTGAAAAAAAAGGAGCAATGGCCAAGTCAAGAGGGCCAATCAGCAGGGATTGGCCAGAGAGGAAAGGATAGTCGGTAGGGTCGAAGATGGGGAGCTGCCAGGAGATCAGGGCAGAGAAGGTCAAGAGTTATTTCGACATGAGCCCAAGACTTAACATGGGCAAATCCAGAGTATCAAAGAACAGGCCCAAGGCTCATCTGAAACACTATTACAGATACTGGCCTAACTAGCCCACGAGAGCAACCAGACAGAACAGAATCAAACTCCTTGCTGGTAAATAGTCCGGAACCCAGCCAAAGAAGGATCATTGCATGGCTACCCATCAGCCATAAACCCGAGGCTGGTGTGTCTAGCAAGCCCACCAATTATACTAAATGGGGCTCCTTCAGCCCGAGAAAGCAGAGGCAAGGAGGGCTCGCAAACCCAGAGAAAGCCGAGGCAAGGAGGGCTCGCAAACCCCGAGAAAAGCAGAGGCCAGGAGGGCTCGCTAACCCCGAGAAAAGCAGAGGCCAGGAGGGCTCGCTAACCCCGAGAAAAGCAGAGGCCAGGAGGGCTCGCTAACCCCGAGAAAAGCAGAGGCCAGGAGGGCTCGCTAACCCCGAGAAAAGCAAAGGCCAGGAGGGCTCGCTAACCCCGAGAAAAGCAAAGGCCAGGAGGGCTCGCTAACCCCGAGAAAAGCAGAGGCCAGGAGGGCTCGCTAACCCCGAGAAAAGCAGAGGCCAGGAGGGCTCGCTAACCCTGAGAAAGCAGAGGCCAGGAGGGCTCGCTAACCCCGAGAAAGCAGAGGCCAGGAGGGCTCGCTAACCCAGAGAAAGCCGAGGCAAGGAGGGCTCGCTAACCCAGAGAAAGCCGAGGCAAGGAGGGCTGGCTAACCCATAGAAAGCCGAGGCAAGGAGGGCTCGCTAACCCAGAGAAAACAGAGGCAAGGAGGGCTGGCTAACCCATAGAAAGCCGAGGCAAGGAGGGCTCGCTAACCCAGAGAAAACAGAGGCAAGGAGGGCTTGCAGAAATTGAGAAAGCTGTGGCTAAAAGGCCTCATTGACATCAAGAAATCAGAGCCAGAAGGGCTCACCAAGACCAGGGCTTGTAGTGGGCTCTTGGCTGGGTAAAAGCCAGCAACCAGAGTGATCTGATGGAGGATAGCCATGGCTCAGGAGGTCCTACAATGAGTGCAGCCTGAAAATCAGCAAAAGACATATGGGGGAAGTAGAAGACTTATCAGCAAGCTAAGCAATAACTAGCCTAGAGGCACACCGGTAGCAGTCTCCCAGAGCACCTCTTCCAACCAAAGAACCGAGTGACTGATATATTTCATCAGAAGGCATCATCTTGACTAAGAACTGCCATACAGTACACCTTTGGTCTTAGGTGGGCAGTTCTACCAATAGCATAGCTCTGCATACCTCAGACTTCACTCACAGCATTTGGCTTCCTTCAAACTGCACTCTTATCAAAGAATTGCCATCTTTGGTTACCCTTACTCCAGCTCTACCCTGTGTGTATTTAAATACTCGCTGACTAATATAAATGTGTGGGAGCCCTGTGTGGACCCCCCTGCTTGAAACAACTTAATTCCTCAAATATTACAGGTTTTCAAAATAAACAAAAGGTCTTTAGAGTGAGAAATTGTCAAGGGAGCAAAGACTGGTCAAAATGTTACAAAACAATCAATCATTCCCTTACCTGTGCATAAAGAACGCAGAGCAGACCTTGCATGGAATGTTCAGCTTCTGCTTACTTTCACATGACAGAATTACCTCTCCTAGCAGCCCTACCTTTCCAGACTTGCCCTCTTGTTTGCACTTCGGACACTCCCAGCAGTTGGGGATTTCCTCATTGATGATTCCATCAGCCCTTCCCATCTGGAGGGAGAGAGGAAATAAGGAAGAGAATGTTTGCCAACACAGGAAGTACATATCACATCTTCATTACCAGCTTTCGTCTTTCTATGCATCCAAGCCCACTAGAATCAGTCTGCATTACCCATTCTCACAACTCTTAAACCACTATTTTCTAGAGTCATTTTTACTCATTGTTTTTGTCTTGGCCACTTTTCTACACACTAGACTCTCCCAGACCAAAACATTTCAAAAGAAAGGGCTTGCTTTGGGACAATCAGGTAAAATTGCGAGCTCGAAACATTGTAGCAGGCCAGCTTCTCTCATGCACATAGTTACTAAGCAGTACAAAGAAAATCTTGAACACAAACCTTAAGCATAGTAATTCTACTGTACACATTGAAAGCAGCCATTAGCCTCAACATTCAGAATACAGGTAACAGAAAAAGAGAAACAGAAGAGTTTCATTCTCCAAACCAAATTAATTACATAACTTTTGATAACTCGTTATAGGCCAAGATGTGCACATGCTACACACATCTAAGCAGATTTGATTTTACCCGCTGGCACATGAAAATTAAAGTACTTTGCAGTACTGCAAAAGGGAATCTAACAAACCTGTCAGATCGCAAGGTAGCACATACATATCTGTACAATTTGTTTGCACACCACAGCAGCCCCACAAGGTGAAAACACGTTTAACGTGTGCACATCTTTATGCTTTGATGCAGTGGCGAGGCTATAACAATTGTTAAGCTGGATGACCACAAAGCAGCACTTACAGGGAATCCAAATGTTTCCTCATACACCATATTACCAAGAAAGCAAGGCTATGTAAGGCAGACTGGAGCTGTAAGAGAAGACGCCACAAGACAGATCCCAGAGTGATTCCATATAAAATTTCAGGTCCAATCTTCAACGGAATACACTCAAACCCACGTAACCAACACTTCTCTTACAGAGGCAGTATGGCACTCCATCTCAGACTCACCTTAATGCAGCGCGGATGCACAATCTCATTGCAAATCGTACACTCCATGAGAGACAGGGTGAACTTTTCCTCCTCTGCTTCAACAGTGTCCTCCTTCCCAGCATCCCCACACAAGTGGCACACAGCCGTGTGTGGGAGAACTGGCTGCCATTGCAGGGTGACGGGACAAAAAAAAGAAATCAAGAGGTTATTAATCTTTTTGACAGAATAAAAAGGAGAGACAGCTTAATTCTTTTTTATTTTCAAGATTAATGTGTGCCAGCTCCTAAGGTCCATCACAACATTAATATCTTCATATAATGCATTGCAAGTTGTGAATTAGTCACCCAAAAAAGCATTTGGGCCCGTCAAAATTCAGTATGCACCAATTAAACTGCAGTCACTCAAGAACACATGAAATGCATGCAAGGGCAAAGGTAGCTAGTTATTTAAGGCGAGGGGCCCTACCAGAATCAGGGAGGGGCATGGTTGTCCTATGAAGAGAATGGGTGCCTACCGGGAAGGAGGAAGTGGTGGTCTACTCAATTCAATTTGACTGTTTACAAGACAAGCAACAGCAGGGGTAATTTGATCTCAAGAGGCAATGCATGCTTCTAGAGAGTAGCTCAATAGTAAAGCAACAATGTGGCACTCTCCTGAAGGAAGGCACTTTCCGAAAAAAGGTCATAAGGATAAGAGTCAACCTAAGGCGGAAGGCGGCTTAACAGCTTCCCTTTGTGACATATGTAATACAGGAGGTGCAACTCATAACCATAACCAAAAAGGGGTGGATAGCAGCTATTGAATTAACCAAACATTGCCATTGCTCTGAGCATCCTTCGGTACCATATTGTTTAGGCTGTCTGCGTCACTGCACATAAGAGGATCAGCCATATGCAAATCTGCCTCATTCCTGCCCGCAATAGTAGGCCCATCTGAACCGCTGAATTAAGTCCCTTCTTCATGGGAACAGAAGCAACCCCAGAAATTTCAGCCTTGTTGTGACTCAATGTGGTGAAGAGAAATGCCAAGTGGTGCACCACGTTACCAAAGTATACGCTTATGCTGTCAATTAAGGTGAAGCTTTCAAATTATCCATAACCACCGTCTTGTGGTCTTGAGTTGAAAAGCTGCGACTTAGTACTTGTGGGTTGCCTCTTTTTGAGTGGGGCAAAGTGAGATTTTTGTATGTTTTATCCCTTTCTGTAAAGGTAGAGCAGGCTGGAATGAAAGACTGCTCAGGGGCATTAGCAGTATTTCTACTGGAAAGGTTTTTCGTGCATCAGTCTTCAGTATTGCACACTCCTATTCATTAAAAGAAGCAGTTTGGTCACCACATTTTACTATAGACTGCTCAAAGAATAAATAGGCAAAAACGTACTGCAGTGCACTGCCTAGTCAGGCAGGATTGTTTCATGCGGCCGGGCCCTCCGAACTTCTTCATATCTTTGCAGAAATGGCACTCTCCGCACTCTGTTCTCATGCAGGCGAGGCACTTCCGGCAGCGGGTCCGTCGCCGGCGAGCTCCTCCCACGCCTTTACTGGACGACATTGGCTGCGGTCTGCTTCAGCTACGCCAAGGGCTAGAAGATGCAAAGGAGCATGAGAAAATGACAAGGAAAACTCAGACATTCCGCACACTGGTAGTGAGTGGCATTAAGCCCACCTTACTGCTATTTCACCCAAGCTTGAAACTACACATCTCAGAGATAAAACAGCCATTGAAACCGTACAAGAGCCCCCCACTAAGAGGAGCAGGGCATCATTTAAAACCTATGAGACTAAAATAAGACAATGCTAGCACTAAAAACTCTGAAGAAATGCATAACGCAGAGAATAGAGCCACTGCCAAATACACAAAAGACTGCATGCTCCGCCTGGGACTCTGGAAACCTCTTAAAGGAAAAAGGTATTTCGAAATATTTGGAGTGACTAAACTAAAAAAGAAAATGTGTTTTTAAAATAAAAAAACGGACTTCTACTTACTGAAAAAATGAATAGTCTTCAGTGTGTTGGTACAAATTAATGTGTGTTGCACAGCATTTTAAAAGTAATCCCACCTCGGATTTGAAAGGGTTTGTGGAATATTTCCTGGACTATGTACTGCCCAATTCCCTATTTATCCTGCTGCTGGCCAACTGCTGTGATCTTGGAGTGAGAGTTGGAGCAAATGTATTTGCATTTTGACAGGTTTTATTATAATCTTGCCTGCAATTTAAAGGGCTCCTACATGAAGAAACTGCCAAGGATCAACATTTCTCTTGCACATCCGTTTTAGAGAAGATTCATTTGTGTTTCAAGCCTAGCCTCTCAACATTGGGCATGAATTTTCAGTACTGTACAAAGAGCAGGCTGCCTACTAAACCAAACTGTTTACTCACATATATCTCAGTTCACCCTACCACCACCTGCTAACCTTTCTAGGCAACTGTAACTCAGGAAAGTAGTTGGAAAGAGGTAGTTTGCAGGCTATTCTGCAGAGAGCCCTAGCAGCAGCTGCTTTAGAGGGGATCCAGTCTCTACAGTGCCCCAGGTGTCAAGGGTTTGCAGGTAGGGCCCAATGACTGTTTGAGACTAAAGGCTCAGCAGGAAAACTGCATACTAACAGCCACCCTGAAGTCATTCAGGTTGGGATCATCCAGTTATCACTACAATAGAACTGGCCATTTGTAGCTAAGGAGCTTTGGAGTGCTGATCTTTGGGCACACTGATGCTCATGCTATGGACACCCTCCCTGCTGCTCAATGCCAAGCGTGCTATAGCTTTGTGTGGCAAGAGTCCTGTAAAACACCGTCCCCTGCATAGGAAACCGGAGTTATACAGCTATTCCACTCTCAGGCAATATGTTAACCAGACTAGTATTAACCCTCTTCTTTCAGTGTAAACAGATCCATAGCAGACCATGCCACCCTTTTGTTCACCAACTACATTCATCTTTCACAGTCTACTGTAGACTGTGCCATCTGTGACACAGCTTGGCAGACCCCAGATATTATTACAAAGCCTGCCCCATCGAAAACCCAATTATAATCCTGGGTCAAAAAGCTACCATGGCTTAGTCAATAGCTGGAATAAATATCAAGGCCATTTCAGCCAAACACCATCTACCTAATGTGCATGCACAGACAAAAGCACACTGAGAATATACCTTCCTTTCTCCAATCCTGATATATGGTCCATCATAATGAATCCACTAGCAGCCAAGCTATCACAAAACATTCCTTCTTCCTCCCTACGGATGTGACATTTCTTCGATTTCACAATACGCTCATCTTCTCCCTTTCCTCTGTAGACTAATGCCTAGATACCCAGCGTTGGCACAATACACCAGCCTCCAGACAAGCCAGGTGCTTTGAGACCACAAGTGGTGATTTGGTGCAGTGCCTTGTAACATAACACTGCTTTGAAAAGTGTACCTGCTTTTCTGGACAGAGCTTTACCCTCAGGTTTTTCCCTTTCAGTGCTTTGAAACTAACATAACATGATAAAAGACCCGCCCCAGTGAGAACCATGCTTTCATCTTTTTGGAGTGAAGAATCTATCATTTTACCGCTCCCCTTAATGCATGCCATTTTTTCTTAGACGTTGGTCTCACTGGCATCCTTTGAATGAAAATCAGTTTTCCACTTGTGTAATCACTTTAATGTTGTTGTCTGACAGGAGGGCATAGCAGCACTGTTAAGGAGAATTTTCATTTTTAGTTCTCAATTCCTCCCACCATAGAGACCCCCAGCTCTTTTGCTGAACTTTTCATCCTGGAGTGAGCCCTTTTTCCTCACCCACTCATGTGTTCTGATCTGATTTGGATTTATATTTCCTTTGTTTTTGGAGTCTGACAAACTCCACAGGCATCTACTTTTTGTATCGTGACACACAGCATCTTCATTGCAGTGTCATAGAGAAATCCTTTAGATTTCTCTTAAGGTTTAAATACCTTTTCTTGGGTGAACTGAAGTTCCCAAGAATAGCAAAGTTAAATGTTGACTCTGTGGGGTAGAACAGGACAGAAGACCTCTACAAAAACATTGTGGTTTCTAAAAGGGAGAAATAATTAGCGAAGTATCAACTATTACCTATTTAGGAATTTGTGTAAATAATAGTGCAGCAGATGCCCAAAGAGAAGCCATTTTAAGAAGCAAGACCAGAAGTCCGGCCTCCCAGGCATGACTTATACTATCAAAACACTGCAAGTTTTCACTAATTCCTCTGATAGAATTTTATCGAATGAAGGTGGCACCGATACGGACTCATGGAGCGGAGGTTTCTCTTACACGTTCAGCATTGGTATGGCCCAAACTGGAGAGTATATTTTGGAGAACTGTTCTATTCTTGCCAACAGGCTTGTCTATCCAGATAATAAGAGAAGAGTTGGGCTTAGCCTCTTTATATTCTATCACTGTATGGAAAACCATGTCATTCAATCGCAAATGGCTGCTAGGACCACCACAAGGTGGCTTTAAAGTTTTGAACAACGCGTTACAAAACACTACTGAAGCCTGCATAGTGGCAGGGAAAATGGTTTGCACTGCGATAATGCGGTTTGCACTGCGATACTGCAGGACTTGAGGACCTCTGAAGACACTTTTAAAGATGAATCCAGGAAAGGTGAAGCGTAAATTGTTTGACCAAGACTGGATCGACACACGGGAAATGGGGGAGAAAAATGAAACTATATGGACATCATGGTTTGGATATGAGACCTAGAGCAAAAGTGTCAAGATTTGTGTAAAGATTCCCCAGTAGTACACTCAGAAGTCAATTTATGAGATTCCGTTTGAACTTGATGCCTACCAGAGAAATCACGGAAGTGAGAAAAGACAGAATTGAGAAATTATGAATGCAGACTGTGTAAGGGAAAACACAAAAAACATTGTACCATCTGAACTTAAAATGCCCCGAATTGTGACTTCAATGCACTAGGTGGATGGGAAGATTTTTAACACATACTGTTACACTATCTGCGGACAATTGGTGGAGTAGATTACTACAAGGTGAACGTGTCTCTGTAACACTGGCACTATTATCGTTCATGAGGGAAGTTTTCTTTATAATGGAAAAAGAGCCAGAACTCCACGTAGAAAAATAGGAATTTTATATAAGCAATGTGGATCTCTTCTACTCAAAAAGGAGATAATGGAGGGGGTGAAGACATTTTGCTTTTTATCATATGTTTTGTGTTTGATATTAGGTTTTTCTATATAGCTGTAAGGTTTGATTTCGCTAAACCAAATGATAAAAAAAATAGTAAAGTGAAATTGACTTTACTACCCTTTTCTCTTTGTAGGTCCGGCACACACCATCTTATGTGGAGTGCAAGGGGGTTAACTTAGTAGCCCCTTTTCCCACTTACTCAGGTAACATTTTATGTTACCCTCACAACTTTAAATGGCTGGTGGCAGTGGTTTAATTTTCCTACCATTGTGCTTTTCTACCATAGGCTGAATCCTCGGCTGCAGTGTAGCACCCATGGGTGACCATTTTGGTCGTCTTTTTTTGCCATGTCTCCTTTGTGAGGTCTTTCTTGGGTTTTACTCTACGCGCCAAACCAGGTTTAAACCCTTTGTTCATTTTGCCTTTGGCAGGCTTCAGTGTGTCTGGAAGGACAGGAAGTCAGGGAGGTGTTCGAAACTCCCCGGTCCTTTGTCTCCTTGGTTACCTGAATGCAACCAGTCCTGATTGGCTGGCTGGCTGTCCTTGCAGGACAGCCACCCTGCTGTGCGAGTGACAGATGGGCTGTGCATGAATGGGAGAAATCTGCATAAAAAGCAAGGCTTCTTGAACTGAAGACAGAGTCGACCACTGGAAGAAACATCCGGATGAATCGTGAAGAGAAGATTGCTGCATCCTCCTGGACCATTGAACTGCCCGGTGAAGCCCTGCTGCTGTGCTGAAACTCCTTTTCCTAATCGACAAGAGAAGCTCCGGAAGGGACGACTTCTTCCCTTGGGTTAGTGGGACCAACTACCCCTGAGACGAACTTTGCTGGAGGACCTTCCCCAACTGGCTGTACTTCTTTGCTGCTGCTGGAACTGAGTGCCAGGGTTCGAGAAATCCGTAGTAGAGTGCAACGCCTGAAAGCCAGCGAAAGCTCCAGGAAGATCTTGAGGACCCTCTCCAAGCAGGATGACCCAAGCTCGAGTCATCTCACCAGAGTGCTGGACTCATGGAGTGAAGGAAGCCCAACCGGTGTCCAAGAACCGCAGTGGTGCTGCTGACTGAGCGCTGACACCGCGAAGTGCTGCTGAACTGAAAAGAGCCCATAGCTGCAGAGGACTTCTGAAATGCAGTGCAGGAGTCCTCCAGACGTCCTCCCTCTTGTCCGCATGACTGAGGCCAAAGAACGCAGGATCCGCATCAGTGCAACCCAGACAGAAGCCAGCTGGATCCTCTTCTTCTAACCTAAGGTACTGTTCTGACTAAGGGGTACTTACCTCTTTGGCTGTAGCTTGCTTTTCTCAGTTGAGACGATGCAGTAGCTGCTTTCTAGAGTAGGTGCTAACTCTTTTCACAAGTGTTACAGCTTGTGGCCCAACAGTGATTTTTTACAAAAAACTCTCTAACTTTGTGCAAGACTTTTTGCAATCTAAGAAGTGCCTCAGCTCCATAGACTTTGCTCCCAATTGGCTTTGGCTGTCGTGGCCCCTGCAGACTCTTCTAGCCCATTGACTTTGATTCTTATTGTTCCTCATAGGTGATACATTGGTTTTTAACTAATATTGCTTGGAAGGGTTTTTATCTAGACTTCATTGGGAGATTTAAAAGTGCTCACATGCTCTGAGAACCTGTTAACCTTTTTCTTTCCATTAACGTTGCCTTTTTTACCAAGTAAAAAAGTGTTACATAAATACCAATACTGTCCAAGTTAGCGAAGTCACCTCAGGGTGTAGGAAGTGTGTATGAAGCAGCTCTAAAGAGTATCTACTTGCTTTCACTTGATTCCGAGAACGCATTTTGTAGTGTATTTTTATCATTGCACATCGCCCTGCTTAATTTAAAACGGACGGTTAAATAATTATTTTACTAGAAAACCTTGAGTGTAAGTGTTATTTGGATACATTGTATTTGTGGATTTCGATGCTACAGCTCTACAGCTCACATGAACCCCTCTTGAGATAAGTCTGGCTGCTCAGTCATGCTACCAACTTTGTGGTACAGACCTATACCAATAGGTGGGTAACCTAATACCAAGAGAACAAGACGGATGTAGTCTCCCACAGGGTTACTGCCTCAAATCTTGCTCAAAAAGCCTGTCAAAAGTTTACAGTATGTAACTAGGGTTCAACATTTCCTAGATCTATTTAACTACTGGTTGTAGCCTTGGAGAGCCTGGTTGACCTGGCACCAACAGTTACTTACTAGGAATCACTTCATGCTCCGCAGGACAACTGGGGGCCTGCAAATATACCCATGTGAAATTAACTCTGTATTTGGGAATGTTTATAAATAAGCATTAGGACACATCTAGAAGACATTTAAAGCAAAATATAATGGCAAAGAATTACTATGCATTGCATGCAAGTGTTTCACTTGTGGCACTATGTAGTAGTAGTAGTTCATTATCCTGAGGTAGCACCCGCTTACTGGGTGATGCTGTACACCAAGGAGCTGCATTTAGCTCTTGTCCCCCTACTCCCTTAATGTTACTTGTGGTCTAGACCAGTTGGGTAGTCAAATATGACCACAGTTAATTAGCTCCTAGTATATGGTGGGGGAGAGCCTCATGCCCTTGACAGTTTAAAACAAGAGGGGAAGGGATGCCGGATGGGATCAGTGCTTTAATCATGAAAGATAATTGTTACCTGTATGTAAAGGCCCACACTGTTCTGCCAGAATTCGGCCCGGATTAACTGAACGATATATGGGTAATTGCAAAATACTAGAACATCACAAGTCTGTAAATGTATACAATCCTCAATGAAAACAGGACATATTACACACCAACGAGCAACAAAAACAAGTGTCCAGCACTACACTGCACCACGTGAAATACATAGTTAGGAGGCATAATTTACAGTAGGTTGATCTATTGGCACAGAGTCTTAGTGCTGGATGGCAAAGTTAATTTGTAAAATCCTAAAGACTGCAAGTTTTTTTTTAAAGAAACGAAGCAAAGATCTTTCTAATGATATCAAGTAAGGCAATCGGGCAATAGTTGGAAGGATCATCCAGATTGCCTTTTTTAAATATTGGCACTACCACTGCTGATAACCATGAAGCAGGAATTTCTTTTGTCATTGAGATCTTTCGAAATAGTGCTTCAATAAATGGCGCCCAGTGACTTTTATTCAATTTTAACATGATGTTTGTGAGACCATCAGGGCCAGCAGCCCTTGAGTTTTTTAATTTAGCAACTGCAGTTAGGATATCATCTGTTGTCTCACAGACGTCCCAAGGAGCTGCAATCGGTCTCATGAGTGAGAATTGATGTGGCCAGGCATTTGAATACGTTGGTAAAATGAGTCACCCATACGTTTGAGTTTACGCCATTGGTCATCATAGCGTTGTGGTTTAGTAACCCTTTGTTTATTATTGCCCAAGTGTCTCTGCTATGGTGATTAGATATTAATGTGAGAATCTCCTCGGCTCTTTCTTGGTCGCAAATGTAGGCAAATGATTTCATCCAATTTCAGTATTTTTGTCACCTTTATATGATCGCCTCTAGTAAATTGACAGGAGCAACCTTTTTAAAGGAGTTATGTCGTTATGCAAGATCTGTTTTTCTTCGCAAACTTTCACATTGAATTGATATTTATTGCTGTGATGGTGGATTTTAAATCCACTTTTTCTGGTTTTAAATTGTGAAAGAAACGGAGTGTAGTTTACTTCACCGGTGGTAGAATTGAGATTGGAGATGTGCGACATTAAGACTGCTATTGCTTGCTTGCTTATATGTAATCTGTTTGCACCTTGATTAATTACAAGATTCTTGGCGTAACAAGCAGTTGGATGGCTGATGTTCAGGTGCCATGTTAACTTAACAACATCATGATCACTACTAGGCAGTTTTATTATTGTCAGCTGGTCAATTCTACATACAAGGTTTCTTGACGACCAAATGTAGTCCAGCATTTTGTGACTTTGTTTCCTATGCCAAGTATAGGAGGCTGGAATGTCTCCTCTAGTGTGACCATTTAGCATTGCGCAGTTTCTCATATCTAATTCAGATTTCCACAATTGTTCTCGCTCTAACCTGTGGTTAGACTAATTTGCATTGAGAGTTCTCAAATGCCTATTATTATCAAACCAAGAATAGTTCATGTCACCACAGATAATAATCGGATCACTGAATTCAATCATGCAGTTGTCCCATCCCGGGAGGATAGCTCAGCAGCAACGTGCTCGTCTTGGAAACAAGACGGCAGAGCGGCACCAGTGCGAACCCCGGGTCCGCGCTTAGAAACCTCTGAGTACTAAGCGCATTATAAATAACCTGTCATATCATATCCATTAGAGTGGTGACAGATGTTACATACTTTACAGACAATATCATTGCCAGATTCCAATAGGTATTTACAATGAGCATCTGTCGGATTGTGTTCCTTGAACAAATAAATTTGGGTTAATAGATTTTGCCACTTTCCAGTTTTTATTGTTCTTGATCATCGTCAACAACCCTGAAAAAGGACGTCCTGTATGCTTTTTTGCAGCTGCGTGCAGCAAAACTGAATAGCCATCTCGCAATTGGAGTTTCTCGCAGGCAAGTTTCTTGAAGACAGATAAAAGAATTGTGTTCAATTATTTGGCAAGAATCGTGAAATAAGTGCATAAACCCTCTGGTATTCCAAAATAACGAGGAGCACCTTTCACCTTGCTTCTCAGTATTTAGCTAATGTCGAGTTACTTGCCAGTTTGTAGGGATGTTCGATCTTTTGAGAAATTCAGGCCGATGTTGGGATGCATTGATTTCAGACTGCCTAGATTCTATGTGTTCCCGTAAGACAGTACTTTGTTTGTTGGACGACTGAACCTCTAATGAGGTGCAAGAGCTCTCTGGATGATTTACATTGGACTATAATAAAGGATAGCTCAAATCCAAAGAAAAGTTAATCTTACGCTTCTCTTAGCGTTTTTTCGATGAGCTGGGATTTTACAGGCAGAAAAACCCAGTCTGAACATTTCTCAGAGGCATATTCCACAATTGCGAAATCAAATCTTCCGATGTAATAGTTTGCAACGAGGGGATGCAATGTAGAAGTTTCATTGTGTTGCATCTGTTCAGATTGACCTCGTTCTTTTCTTTGAGAATATTCTCCAATTGTAATTTTCGATAAGGAAAAGCATGTGATGACTTATGGCAGCGATCTGTGTTAGACAATCGTGCCCCTTGTTTTTGCATCTGTGCTAAGGTGAGCTTTGGATTCAGGTTAGAAATTGGACTTTTAACCTGAGTTTCACTTGGTTTGCTTGAGACTGTTTGCCTTTTCAGGTTAGGGCTGGACAATGAAAATCTTTTTTTGTCAAATTCTCTGAGTTTCAGTTTCCTCTTTTGAGGTCCCGGGACCGTTCCCTGCAGGTGTTTTCCTTCTCCTTAAACTTGAAGACGAGTGGATACTATTACTGATTGATTCGTTTAGAACTGTGTTATTGCCAGAAGTAGCTTTGTCGTCATCAATAGAATACGTGGATAAATCACACAAGTCTATTGAAGTTGGAGAAGATGGTTTAGACGTATCTTCAAATTCTACCCTTGATCTTTTATTAGGGCTCAGCGTTTTTTGTAAGAAGATTCTGAGAAGAATTGGTGACTCTATGAGGACTTTTCACTTTGTCCTGGTGCATTGATCTTATTGGTCGTTCAAACAGACCAAGGTGAGGAGGAATCGACAGATTCCTGGTTAATTTTTTAGAACTATTTGATCTAGACTTTGGGCCAGAACTCTTAGAAGAAGGGTTTGGCGATTTGCCCATTTCACAATCATAAGGGGGAATGGCCACTGCTGAGGCAAAGGCAGCACTTAGACCTGTGGATCTATCCGAGTCCTCCACATGGCCCAACATGGTTGTTGATGGTGGTATAATATTGGATTCAACCATTGTTACGTCTTCCTGACTATTTGAATGTATATTCACAGGTCCTTTATCTTTAAGTGCTGGTATGACCGTCAGGGAAGATGGGCAGTTTAATCCTGTCAGTGATGGGAAGGTGCTGCTTTTTTTTTTACAACGTTGCTGGCTGAGAGGCAATCTTCTCAAGAGGAGCCGTTGATGGCAACGTGGTGCATTTAAGATTACATGCATATTGATGTTTTTTTTAATATCCAAAATGGAGTTCTTAAAGTTGTGCCTCATCCATTTAGTGCAGTCTTCTATAAGATCAGATTTTTCAGCCAACTCGTTCCTCTCTAAGTCACTTAAGCGATTTTGCCATTTCAGTGACGATTCCTTCCCACACCATTAAGTCGTTATTGAATTGGAGTTGGAAACTTTTTCCAAAACAGAGAGTTTGGAATTTAAAGTAGCCGGTCTCTCAGGATTAAAAAGTCTGTTTTTAAGCGTTCGGTTAGGCGGCTTCACGTGCTGCTGGGTCATGGCAGAATAAGCAATCGTTTGTATGGTTTTAAAAAGCTGGTAGGTTTGAACTCTTAGGAGAGGAAACAATAAGAGTCGGAGCCAGTGCCTGCGACAGGTCGACATTCTCAGTGTCACTTCCTAACATGTCTACGGTATGTCGAACCAAGTTGACGGAACGAGAAGGTATGGTCAATGATTGAAAACCACTGGCTACTGTATTAAGTTCTCCAAGGGTTAACATGTTGCTGTTTGCCGAAGCAACACTTGGGAGTCTTACGGGCACATGTCGTGATGGCGTTTCCAACCAAGTCTGTTGAGCAGTCGATGTCATTTAAAGATCCACGGTTTGCAATTTTATAGAGAAAAGAAAAAAACGCTGATTTGCCACTCATGAGATTATCAGTTTCTTGAGCGGTAAGCGTCTTTTTGTCTAACAAGTTGTTTCCTTTTTCCACTGTGCACGTTAAACAGATTTGGGATACGGAGTTCTAATAACCAAGTATCTGTAATGTCGAAAGGTGATTGAAACATGTCTGGGTCCACTTCCACCGACTGCACGCGCGCAGTTTTTACCACAGCGCGTGAGCGTGAAGGTTTTACAAGTTGTGCAACTAAGTGTGACGTTGAACTGGGGGAAGAAAAGGTTGTTGGATCTATGTCAAGGTTCATGTCTGCAAGTCAGGCCACCGATAAGGCTGAAAGCGAAAGCAGCAGCGAAGACGCTGGATCGATTTCACATGTAATGTGTCTTTTAAATTGCTCACCTCTGCTTTGAGTCTTGAAGTTGCTCAGTTTTCAAACCGCGCAGGTGCTGCAGTAACTTCTGACGAGTCAGCCTTACCTCACGTAATAGAGCAGATTGGACTCTCCAAGGACTCACGCCCGGCACTACGCGCCGGAAGTCAGCTAATAAAGGAGGTCCTTGCTGTTTAAAGACACAGTGTGCAAATAACAAATTGCACCGTAGCATGTAGCTGCAGCTCCTCTCAGCAAGGAAATCACAAGGGGAATGGAGCAGACTGGACTCTCCCTGCCCCTCAGACTATTACTCTTATCAAATAATAAGGCGGCCATCCTAGTGGTGTCTAGTCAGATAAAAAGAGCCTATGCTAAAAAAAACTATTGCCAATCCTTACCACTAAATTGGATAATGTTCACCAGAAAAGAAAGGAGTGCTCACAAAATGATAAGTCAGGTTGGTATAGCTGGGTCTCCATTCCCCACTTTTTTGGCACAGGACAAGGCGGGACTCCTGAGCACAGCACACTATTGGGCCTCTCCAGCACGAGGGTACAGTTAGTTTCCAAAATGTCAGGGCCTTCTCTGGCCAAGTCTCTTTCACACAAAGTCTCTTGCCTCAGAGGACCTGATTTGTCACAAAACAAACAAAAAGTTCCTTCAACAAATCTTCAGAGGGCAATTACCCTTCACCTAGGATGCCCTTCTGCCAGTGCTTCTCCCCGCTTGGGCTATCAGCGCAGGAGGGCCACGTCTGTCATTGACACCTGTCACACCACACACCAGCTATACTTCCCAGTTTTATGATTCCCTTTTTTCGGAGGCTTCACGGGTCTGAGTTGAAAAGGGCATGGGCCTTTCAGGTCTCGCCACTTTTTTCCTCTGCTTGAACTGCCGGTTACGGAATAGCCGCTTCCTCGTGCGTTCGGCCTTGCTTGTAGTGTGCTCTAGTGCTATGCCTTTTATCCCTATGGGGAAGGTAAATGGCTGTCAGGTGTGTGAGTTTACTGTCAATTGCCTGACCGTTGTTTTTGGGCATGTCGGGTAAACGGATCTGGTGTTAGTCTGTTTGACACAGTGTAAGAAAGTGTTTGTGTGCGAAAAGTGAGGAGGGGGTTAGAGCTTTTACGTATCCTACAGGGTAGGATGGGAAAAAAGTATCATAAGAAATTATATCCCTCGTCCTAGGGGTTGTGGTGAGCCTGGAAGAGTGGGTTGTGTAGGGTCTGTGAAATGAGTAGGCGGTATCGTGGGAACTATAGTGTTTTGCCACAGTCGACTGGGAGTTTGGAAAATGATAATCAGAGGGACGGGGAGAAGAATGACTGAGTACTCGGGTAGATAACCGGAAAATAGGGACTCTGGAAGATGAAGTTACCCACAGTAATGTTCAGCTTCCTAATTGGTTTCGCAGACAAGGAGGGGTTGTTGGATTTTGAGAAGGGAGAAAGACTGTGGGGAAATAGGTTTCATTTGGAATAGCCTATGAAGGCCTCAAGGACCTCCTCCTGCCTGGTGTAATACCGGGTCTCACCTGGAGAATTTCTCAGAGCATAATCCCGGGTTTCCCTACTCAGGTGATCCTCCCTCGCTCGTCGTCCCCAGGGTGGGGATCTGAGAGCACCGCCCTTCCCCTAGCCACCTGAATAAGGTATTCTGGAGGTCTGCTTTGGAGAATACCCTCAGATTTCTCACAATATGTATTTAAGCAAAGCAGTTGAGTGAATTTTAAGCCACCCAACAGTGACAGCCAGCTATGCGTTTTAGAGAAGGTGTTCCTTAGTTAATTTTGGCAGACCATCATCAGTGATTGGCATACCGAATTGGTTTAAGAATTTTTACTGGTAGATTCATTCTCCAATTAAGTATTCTGTTTATATGGTCACAGCAATTAAGAAATAGGGATTAAAATGCTGGAATTGGGGGAAAGCATGAAACCTAGATTTAATGTAAAGATTGATCACAGTGGAAGATGCAGTCAGAAGAGTCGATTGATCTAAAATTTAGAACACTGATGGAGTCTTATAAATTCTAGTCAATAAGTGGTCTTGTGGGGTTTCTTCCCACCCGAGTATAAATCAATGAATTCCCATTGATACTTTCACAGAGGATAGGTGGGAGCTACAAACTATACAACAACCATTAGTATTCATCATTTCTTTGAAAACAGTGCAGCAACTAGTCCTCTCCCAAGTCGGGACCTTTTCAGCAAATGAAAAGGAAAAAGCAAACAACCTAGGTTCAGCCAGGTCAAGCTCTCTGGTGTAGTTCAGTCTGTCACCAGGTCGTTCTTGGTTGGTCAATGGTCATGCTTCCAATATCTAGTTAGTCTTTCCAAGGTCTTGCAGCCACGGCCATGGCTGCTGATCCAGATATGCTCTAGGTTTCCCGGGTATCTGAATGCTTTGATAGGCTGCCCCTTTCTGCCTGGATTGCAAACTGCTCCACCTTCTTTGAGCGATCCGTCCTCTACATTCCCTCCTGCTCATACAAGATATGTTTCACCTCTTCTCTTTCTTAGTCCTCTTCTTTTATGCCCTATGGCAACTTTCCAGGTGTTGCCACTGCCTCCAAATTTCTCCCAGCCACTCCTTACTGTTTTCTGCCTCACCTTCCAGTTGTCTCCTTCTCCATCGACTTCTCACCACCACTTTCCACTGCTTTCTACTGCCGCCTCCTCCACCACCACTATTCCTGGCTCCATCTCTCCCCAACAAGATCCTTTCCTCCACAGTCCCTACATCACCTCTAAAGCATCTAACCTCCAACATCATCTTCCTCCAACAACCCATACCACTGATCTAGACTTTCTGCAACTATTTTTATGCACTTGCAGACCAAATGCAGTCGGAGTCTGGGAATGTTCTGGTTACTTGGCTCCGTGCAAGAGACAATGCAGCTGAGCAGACGGTACAAAGTTATATCTATTCTGGCAGCAAATTTGGATCTTTGTGCGGAGAGAGGATGTGGACAATGCAAGGCAGAAGAGTGGGATGAAAATTAATGAGTTCCTCACAAGTTGCTCGAGCTCTATGGAGGCCTCACATTCCTTGTCAGCATACATTAGAGCGCAAGTGGATTTGTGGTAGCTGTGAGGGGGCTTACAAAACATGCGTTAGCTCTTGGGGATTTTGTTCAAGCTTGTGTACTTAGCAGGCTGACTAGGGGATTTGTGCAGCAGCACCAGTGCAGCATGTGAGTAAGGGGCTCTGCGGGAGACAGTGTACAATGTGGCTGTTTGCCGGCAAGATTGGAGCTGTTTTGGGGAAGGAAACCCGGTATGTGTTTGAGAAGGGATCTGCCAAGGAACTGGTCGGGGCAGGGAGATCCTGACATTTTAAGGGGTGTGTAAAAGTTGGCACCCATGTGACTGCCCCTTGCCAAGCAACCCGGGACAGTGTGAGTGTCACCTGGGATCCTCCTCATACCTCCCCCAGGCACATCGTCCACCAGCTCAGGAAGGCACTCCAACCCTAAGGCCTTTCTCCCACCTGTACACAAAGCCAGTGAGGAGATATAGCTTAGTCTAATATTCACCCCTTCTTTTTGGTCCTCCCAAGGTTCCAACAACAGGGTACCTACAGCGGTAATCCACATTAGCCGGTTCTCGCGCCTCTTGGTTTATTGTTGAAATTTATTGTACTTTTTTGTGTAACGCCAATTTTAACATTATTATAGTTTCAATGCGCTGTTAGTGAAAACGCCCTCGGGAGGACCAAAGTTCAGGTTGTTGGAGGTCATGGAGCACAATTAAGACACGTGTGTGGATTTGGCTGAAAGAAAGGCTTAGCAGATCTGTCAATGCTCCAGTAGTGAAGCAAACCCATTTGGCCAGCCATGTGGATGGGTGCCGAGAGGAATAGGGATGACGTTGGTGCTAGAGACTCACTATGTGTTCAGCATGCCCAGATTTATTGTAGGTCTGCACTGCACTCTGTTGTCAGAGGTGTTGAGGTGTAGTCTGGTGTAGGTAGGCAGCAGGTTTATATGAACAGCATGACCTAATCTTTGTCACAGTCCTTGCTATATACTGATGTGTGTGGATAGCCAGGCCTGCAGCCAGTGGAGTGGTGTATTATACGCACGTTGCAGCCATGGTTCCGCTTTGTTAGGGGGCCCGCTCAGGTATTTGGCTTCTTCTGTCAGTTCTTGCGGCTGTGATAAAAACGGTTAGCAGCAGCGACAGACTATGCTCCAACTAGTTGTCACAGTAAATGCATGGGTTGGGGAGCGATCTGGGAGAAGGTGGCTTGGAGGTATTGGGGGTTGTGGCGAGAGGTGCAGCAGTGGGCTGCCAGAGGGGCCCTTAAGATGGAGAAGTGTTGGCTGCGTGGGGGACTGCTGAGAGAGAGGAGGGGATTGGGGCGTGGAAAGGGGGTAAGAGGGTGGGGCTGTGTGTGGTATGTCCTGGCCCGGCATTGCCCGACGGGGAGAGAAGGTGCTGTCACCAAGAATAGACTATGGCACTGCACTTTGGCCACAGAAGCGGACAACCCGCAGAATTGACTTTGGCACAGCGACGACAGACTTATAAATCAACCATGGCACTACAGTGGTAAGCTCTGGATTTAACTGTGGCACTGTGAGGGACGGCTACCGTGTAATCACCTGGATTAATCTAATTCAGTTAGAAGGAAAGGCCCATTTCCAACCTTGGCAGCAGTAACGCAGATACTCAGAATTGGCTACGACAGCAATGGACAAACTCAGAAATCCACTTGGCACTGCTGTAGAAAAACCTAGATTTAATTATGGCAGTGAGAGGGAGAATGGAGACAATTTGAGGCTCAGTGAATGGAAAAATTCCCAATTCTGATATACTAGAGCAGTGTCAGAATCAACTAATCAACTTCCGGGGCACCATTGGTCCAGGGATGAATATCGGTTTCTAAATTATCAATCGGCCCCACACCTCTAGTACACCAGAAGGGATCCAAACAGATTGGAAACGCAAGTCATTTATAAACCTCCTTGTCCAATTTTGGTAATTTGGACAAAACGGCAGGCTTACCTCCACAAGGTCGTGCATCGTTGGTTAGTTTTGACACAGCGAAAATAAAATTACCCAATGATTAAAAGGGACTGTCCAGTCAAGGTTGTATACAAATATCTACTTTATTATTACACAGAGGACAGACAGTTACACGAAGGAAAGGGATACACTCTGGATACTGATAGGAGGGTAGTCGATAAAGCAATCGGTCTCAACTGTTCAAGATTATTTGGTTTCAGCAGCAAGGGAGCAAGGGTCATAAATGTCACTAGGGGCCTTTGGAGAAGGACCAGGGGGACAGAACCACAATGTAGCTGGTGCTTGAGATGATCTTGATGCTCAACAGTGTTTAGTCTGTTCCAGGACGATTTGCAGCTTCTGCGACAGAGTTCAAGACAGGAGATAGCTGTGGGTATCGGGCGGCAGGCAGTTCGGCAAGCGAGGCTGGACGGACCGCTGCAGGCTAGCCTTCACAGTGGCTCGGGATCAAGAATCGTTTTCTCTGTGCTGGTTAGCAGATCTGAAACGCAGGTCGAGGCGTCTCAGACAGCTTTAGTGACTGCAGCGTGACAACCATGCAGCCGGTTGCAGTTTGAGGGCTCGACAATGTCATTAAAAGATGACGATGGATGATGCTTGTATGACACCCTGAGGTCGGTATCTATCTCTGTTCCCTGGGAGATGTTAAGGGGAGGGATCATGCCATCTGCAACTTTCTCTTTCTAAATACTCTCCCACTAGACCTCTGCGGTCCTCCGGCACCAACTGTGTGTGTAAAGCGTTTCGCTAAATAGAGGGACTGGAGGCCGATCACTTTCTTCAGCTGGCTCCTTTCTATGAACAGCCTCCTCCCATCCCTCTTCGTCTTGAGCAGCACTTCTTCAAATTCTGGAAGCTCTTCAAGACCTTCCTCTTCACCTCTTTTCTATTCCTCCCTCCTTAGCTAATTCTCACTGTCACTGTGATTGGTGATCAGGGCCCTTATGTATCCTTCAGTGTCCTGACCTCCCACACCCAATCGCCTCTGCCTACCTCGCAGCACTTGCCTCAGCACCCACCAACCTCCTTCCTTTAGGCTTGCACTATCAACCCAATGCGGCTCCAGGTCGCAGAGCACTTACCATACCATGCACTTCATCCGCTGCTCATCCACGAACACAGACATTCCAGCACCTAGCCCCACTCCCACTTGGCATCTTCTCGCTGCACTTGCATGTTCTGAACACTCACAGGGCATAGTAGGTTTGTCCCCATTCTCCACTGTATTTATTGCTTCAATCCATGTTGCCTCCCTGTTGCCCTGCGAGTGCTTTGAAACAGAATGGACTACTGTATAAAAAGCACCTAACAAATGCACAATAAATGATAAATAAACTTCGAGCATCGGCAGTAAATGGGAAACCACCTGAATTTCAGACACTTGAGCAGACATTCAACAGTACATGGAGAAATACCTGAATTTAAGATACATGAGCAGTAAGAGAAACGCCTAAATGTGAGATTCAAAAAGGTACATGGAGGATCACTTGAGATACATGAGCAGTGATTGGAAACAAATTACTTGCTAACAAAGGTGTGCTATGTTATGCAAGATAATAAAAGTGGTAGGGCTTTGCTGGAATACAGTAATTGCTCTACTCCCAACCCAAAACCATGCCAGTTGCAGCTGGTTGACAGCGCGGGCAAACAGACTGAAGCTGCTTCTTTGGGAGCTGCCCTTTGCCTGGGGGCCCTTAGCCTGAGCTGCCACTGAATGCTTCACTTAAAAGGGCACCAGACCCAATCACGGCTCAGGGAGGGCTGTTGGGCGGAATGCAGGGAGGGGACCAAGAAGAGTGCTATGGGAGGAGGGGGAGGTGGGGGGCACAGAACGATGCCGCAGAGCCACCAAAACGGTAATTAAACTAAAATTAAACCAGCACTTGGGCGGCATGATTTCAAATGCAAAAATGTACATAATACTCAATTCAAAAGGAAGCCATCAAATGCTGGAAGAATCTCAAACAAGGATAGTACACCAATGAGGTTTATGTAGAGGTGTGTGCGTGTGTGTGTGTGTGTGTGTGACTGTGTCCAAGTGCGAGTGAATGTCTCGCTCTCTTTCATCATAACACAACAGCTTGTTTCTTTATCATGTCTAATCCTTCCTGACCTGTGGTATATATACTCTGGGATCTGTAATCTGCCCAGTTCTGTGCTGCCCTGTAAGAACTAGGGGGCTTGGAAGAGCCTGGCAAGGCGATTTTCAGGCCGTGGGACCCAGAAAATTACAGTTCCCATAACATGGGATTTTTTGAGCGCATGCATGCAGGCTTGTGCTATATACACACTCCTCACCGGCCTGTGCTGCTTGTTGGTGATTTTGGCGTTTGCAGGCACATGCCGGTGGAGAGCAGGATGGCGTACTGGAGAAGCCGGGCTCAGGCGGGGAAGAGGGGCGAGAGGCAGAACGGAAGTTGCGAGGAGGAGTCTCTGGAGTTCCAGGCGGATTTCGTTGTTTGATCGGAGGGGTCTCGTTGGTTTGTAGACTTCTTTTCTTTTGTAGGAATTCTGCTCCTTGTCCGCTGAATGCCCTGTGCGTTATGCACATTGTTTTGAAGGTGATGCGATGTTTTACTGGGAGCCAGTGTGGTGTTTTTAGGGCTGGAGTGATGTGGTCTCTTCTGGATAGTTTGAGTAGACGTCTTGCTGCTGCATTTTGGATCCGTTGCAGTTTCTTCAGGAGGTATTCTGGTATTCCGAGGTAAAGGCTGTTTGCATAGTCGATTTTTGACATGATTAGGGCGACGATGGTGAGTGTTTTGTGCGTGAAAGAGAGGAAAGGTAGAATTCTTCTTGCCGTGTGGAGGAGGAAAAAGCATTTCTTCACTGTTGCATTTATTTGTGGTTCCAGGGTTCGGGTGTTGTCCATTAGGACTCCCAGATTTTTTACTACCTTCGATGGTGTTGGTGCGTTACCCATTTCCATAGGCCACGGGATGGTGGTTTTGTTTTCTTGGTCTTTGGATACGATCATGATTTCGGTCTTTCCTGGGTTGATTTTCAGGTTGTTGGCATCCATCCAGTTGAAGACTTCTTTTAGACAGTCGATTAGGGTTGAATGGTCGGCATCGCTGTCTTTGATTTTGTAGATGATCTGAGTGTCATCTGCGTAGTTGTAACATGTAATATTGTATTTTTTGAAGATTCCGATTACCGGAGTCTGATAGATGTTGAAATATAGTGGAGATAGTGAGGATCATTGTGACACTCCACAGTCGTTAACTCGTGGAGTGGATGTGAAAGGTTTGATCCATACGGTTTCTGTTCCGTCTGCTAGGAATGATTTGGTCCAGCGTAGTGCTGTGTCTGTTATGCCTATGTCTTCTAGTCTTTTGGTCAGGGTGTCGTGGCTAACTGTGTCAAATGCTGCAGAGAGGTCGAGCAGAATAAGGGCTGAGGTAGTGTCTGAATCCGCGTTAGTTTTTAGGTCTTTCCCGATGGATAGTAGCACTGTTTCCGTTCCTCTCGCTGGTCTGAAACCGATTTGAGCTTGGTCCAGCAGATGGTGTTTTTCAACGTGTTCTTGGGTTAGTTTATATACATAGGTTTCTAGAAGTTTTGCTGGGTAGGGGACGTTAGAGATCGGCCTGTAGTTGGAAAGGTCATCTACGTCACCACTTGTGCTTTTTAAGAGTGGCTTCATGTATGCTGATTTGAAGATCTTCGGTACAGTCCCTGTTGATGGTGATAGATTTAGAAGGTTTCTGTAGTGTTCTGCTGGCGATCCTTGCGTGAGGATTGATTTGTAGATGTCTGTGGAGCAGGGGTCCATAGGTGATCCCGCTTTCTTGCTACGTTTTACCAGCATTGCGAATGCCTCTGCTGATATTTCAGGAAAGCTTTGGAGTTTGTGCTGTGGTTCAGTGTTAGGTTGTATGTTGTGGTTGGCTGGTCGCTTTTGTATGGTTTGTCGGATGGCATTGATTTTTTTTTTTTTTTTTTTTTTTTTTAAGTGGTCTGCCAGGTCGTTGCATAGTTTTTCTGAGGGGGTTGGGGTGTTATCGCAGCCTGGTGGGTTTCTTATTTCTTTAATGATGATAAACATTACTTTTTGTGTGTTGGTGGCATTGTTGATTCTGTCGTCGTAATGTCTTCTCTTTGTCTTTTGAATTTCCTTCTTGTATGCGCAGATTTGTTTCTGGTACAGTGTTTTTTCCCTGGGTTGTATTCGTTCCTCCATTCCAATTCCATCTTTTTGTTTTCCTTTTTCATGGCGTTTAATAGTGGGGTGAACCACTTTGCCATTGCTCTTTTATTTGATGGGGTGAACGTTTTTTCTCGGGCGATCTTGTCTATTGTATCTGCAATCCATTTGTGCAGTATCTCTGCTTTCCCGTCTAGGTCAGCCAGCTCGAGTTCTGTAGTTGAGGGTTTCGTTAATTCCAGTTGTTCGAATAGGTTGCTTTCTTTGACGGGTTTCCATTTTCTTTTGGTGGTGGTTGTGAGTTTCGGATATTGGATGTAGGCTTGGGTAGGCAGAGTGATCACGAATGGGATGATGAGATGGTCGCTTCACAGTATTTGTATTGGAGGTGCCGTGGTGATGAGTTTTTCTTTGGCGAAAATTGCATCTAGGGTGTGTCCTGCCGAGTGCGTTGCTCCTTTGACTAGTTGTCGTATTTTCAATGTGCTGAGTTGTTCAATTAGTGAGTTTTGGGAGTTGGCGTGGCCGTCTTCAAACCAGATGTTGAAGTCCGCCAGGATGATTAGATGTTCGCGGTTGATGGCTAAGTTGGTGATGGCTTCTATGAAGTTATCGACGAATGTTGCATCATATATGTCGGTGGTCTGTATACCAGGAAGAATGTGATGTTAGTTTTTGGGCTCACTGTTAGGTGTATTACAATGGTTTCGCAGTTGAGGATGTTGAGTGGTTAGTCAGTTTTTATTTAAAGGTGTTCTTTGAATGCTTTAGCGATGCCTCCTCCTTTTTTGTTTTTTTCTGTTTATTTGTAGGCATTTGAAGTCGGTCGGAAGGCAGCTTTGGAGTGTGATTTTGTAGTTGTCATCCAGCCATGTTTCTGTGATGAACAGGATGTCAATGCTGTTGTCGTCGAGTAGGTCGAAGATCTCTGTTGAGTGTTTTGACATGGATCTTGCGTTTATTAAATTGCAGTGAAGTTTGGAGGTGTTATTTGGTTTGGGCTTTGTCGAGGTCGTCTTCTGCTTGGTGTTGAGGTTTCCTTCCTGCTGGTCACTTGTTGGGCTGTGGGATTTGGGGTGTCAGGATCTTCGAAGGTTTTGTCTTGGGTTTTGTGTGTTTTCATCGGGTTCGTCTTCCGGGAGTTGTGGATTGTAAGTTCCTCTTGCTTTGGTGATGTAGGGGGTTATTGCGTGGGTCGTCTGTTTGCGGTTTGTTTTGTTCATCCTTCTTCTACTTGCTTGTGTTAGGTTGTTTGATGTTGCCGCTTCTAATGTTGGGTTGGATTGCCATGGTGGCCAGTTGTCTGCGAGGTATGGAGTTAGGTAGAGGGATCTCTCAGAGTTGCTTCGGTTTGTGTTCCTGTCTGTGGGGGGTCCAGTCTATGGTTGTTGTTCTAAGTTGCTGTTCCGGAGTGTTTGTTCTTTCATCTCTTTGTCTTTTCCTTGGAACGGGTTGTTTGCACGGCATTGTAAGATTAAGAATGGTTTATTCTTTGTTTGGTGACGTCTAGTTGGTCCTGCTTTGGTCTGGTTGTCTTGTGGTCCTGTGGTGTAGTGGTGGGTGAGGGGGTGTCCGCTACTAGCTTGGGCTCCGTCTGTAGGAGTTATCTGGCCGAAGTTGGCGACTCGTTCAGTTGATGTCCAAGGAGGGGAAGGGGGGTGGTAAGGGTTAAGTTGGGCATTATCGGTGGCTCTCTTTACTGTCCATCTCCCTGAGCGCGGTTTACTGTGGTGAGCAGGCTGTGTTGGTTGGGAAAGGTTTCTGCTGGTTGGAGGGCGGCTTTGACGGGCGCAGTTCGGACTTTCGCCTTGTAATGCAAGAGGCCCTAGTCAGAGTGACCCAACACCGTAATTCACTGGTGGCTTCTGTCTCACTTGAGTTAGCTAAATTTGCGAGTGTTCTAGATTTGAGAGTGAACTAAATTTGAGACACCTGTATAGTGGGAGAGAGGCCGATCAAAGCAGTTTGGGGAATCACACAATGCAATTTGGGCACAGAGGCCCTGCTATCGGTGCAGTTTGGGGATCACACAATGCAATTTGGCACAGAGGCCCTGCTATCAATGCAGTTTGGGGATCACACAATGCAATTTGGGCACAGAGGTTCTGCTATCAATGCAGTTTGGGGATCACACAATGCAATTTGGGCACGGAGGCCCTGCTATCAATGCAGTTTGGGGATCACACAATGCATTTTGGGCAAAGAGGCCCTGCTATCAATGCAGTTTGAGGATCACACAATGCAATTTGGGCACAGAGGCCCTGCTATCAATGCAGTTTGGGGATCACACAATGCAATTTGGGCACAGAGGCCCTGCTAAGTTTGAGACACCTGCATGGGCCTGTGAACAAATTCGGAAGTGAGAAGTCCCCAGATATGCACATCTGTCCCTCACTCACTCTGGCTGAGCCAGGCTCAGTCAGCCAATCACACAGATGGGCATTCCAGCAGGCAGCCAATTCACTTCCACCCAGACGCCCATAACAAGGAAAGTGGATTGGAGCAAGCACCTAGCCTTTCAGCCCATCACACTGCATTCATACCAGTTTCAGGCAGGGCTGTCTCATTCATTGTGTCACAGAAACCAGATACCCATAACATAGAATGCATATTGGTCACACACTCTATTCACACAGGTCCCATCTCAGGGGTGTACACACAACATACAGTCACTGGGAAGGCTCCAGCCAGTCTGGCCTGGACTTCCCCCACAATACCATATATAGGTCTTCCACCCAACAGCCAGTCAGGGGAAGGGACAGAGTCGGGGCTTCCCAGGACTTTGGGAAAATAATGTAACAGGCAATCGAAACCAAGAGGCCACAGGGGCCATCGGGTCTCCTATCAGGAATCCACTGATTCCTATGGCAGGGCCTGGGTATCCCAAAATGAAGGATACTCAGAGCACCTGTCACATTCAGCATTGGGCTGCCACCAGCCCATACCCTGCTCCGTGGGCCACACACAGGTACCCAAAAACATACACTAGGGGTACAGGGTTGCACCCCTACCCATGGGTGCCATAAGGGTATACCAAGGGTCTCTGTTCACCACAACCAAAAAGAGGAAGAGTTGCACTGCCAGGAGTCCTAACTGGACTCCTGTGCAGAATAAAACACAGAACACACATACAGTACAAGGACATGGAGGCCCTGTCCATCCAATGCATTTCCAGCATCACACCCGTGCCAACCAAGGTGGGAGGCGTCAACTGCATTTGGCTTCCGTGGTCAGGCAGGAGTTGCAAGATACTCCAGGGGTGTGACATGCCCCAATGCTATGATGCTGGTGAGTACCAAGTCTTCTGGCGAGTAGCATGCCTATGGTATCCCACCTCATGCACCCTCAGAGATTGGGTAATGGTCTAGACCAAGCCCCTGCCTAGCAGCAGATACCTCACATTGGCAAAATAGTATGGTGGGAACTACCAACACGCCCCGTTCTTGCTTGGGCAACCACTGCTCCAAGACCCATCCTTTATGAATTTGCTTGCAGAATACATGGGTCAGCAAGTTGGGCATGATCAATAAATGAGTGGCATATAATGCGCTTAACCTGACAAAAAGCTATATGGGTTGCTTCAGCCCATTGGATTTGGTTGAACTTTGAACATTTCAACTGATCCATCAGGGGTGCTGCAATGGTTGATAGGTTTTGGACAAAGTGCCTGTAACAGTCCACAAGCGAGAGAAAAGTGTGTAGTTTTAATTTTGCTTTAAGGCGCGAGATGTTATGGATACTTTGCACCAGGGCGCTTTGCAGGTTCTATATCTCTGCCTCCCAAATAGGTCACAGAGGATAAGGCTAGGTGACTTTTTGCTCAGTAACGCTGGCTGTCCAGGGCAGTGGCTGACCAGCTAAAGGTGTTTCAAGTGATCGACCAAGGTGTGGTTGCAAACAATGGTATTGTCAACATAAACGGCCATGAATGCTTATTGGGGCTGAAGAACCATGTCCATTACCCTTTGGACCATAGCTGGGGCACTGTGGAGGCCAAAGGATAAGACTACAAATTGAAAGAAACCCACCAGTGTGACAAAGGCAGTTATTACTTGATTCTCCGGAGCCAGTGACATCTGCAGTAGCCTTGTGTCAAGATACATTTTGCTGATCTAATTCTTTCGATCATTTAGGATAAGAATCAAATGCTGATATTTCATTGACCTTGAAGAGGTCAATACAGAGGCACCAGATGGCATCTAGTTTAAACACCAGGATGATCTCCTAATTGAAGCATTTTTTGTATTTCTTCATCTAAGACCTTCTTGTTAATATCTGATGGGGGTAAGGCCGGGGTTTGCCAGACTTCCCTGGTGGGGTCTTAATTAGATGGAGGATGAGCCTTTCCGGGCCAGTCACACAAGACATCAGAAAAATCCTCCAGGAAGTCCTGGAGGGTGTCTGTTCAGCTGTGAGCTCTATTGCAATCAATTAGATCAGGGTTTCAACCTCAGCTGGGATGGCTTTGAGAAGGGTGTCGGGGGACATCAAGACAGGCTCTTTGGGGGTTACTCCATGGCTCTTAACCAGTTTACATGGCTGGTCTTCAGGGAGTCTCTCTGCTACACTCTAATAATGGATGCCAAGTAATTGATTGACAACCTCAAAGTGTTTCAATGGCGTTAATTGACTTGAAACGCTTGCTTTGCAAAGCACGGACTAATCTTCAGACCTATCTGGGTGGCTTGGATAAACGTTTAGCCCTGCTTCCTTGGCCTTTGCTGCTTCCTTCCCACCGCACACCCCCTCAGATGTCAAGGACACTCTGGGATTAGCCAAAGACTAACTGAAAGGGTTACATGCTAGATGAAGACTGCAGTCTTGAGGGTGGAAAATGAGGCACAGGGGAGTATTTAATCCCAGTTTCTGGCATGAGCTGAAGCTAGCTTCAGAAGGAGGTCCTTTTGAGTTCTTGTTAAAGCGCTCCACTAGCAGTGATACATAGAGGTGCAGAGGGTGTCTACTTTTTGTTTTTTTCTTTTTTATCAGTCATAACTCAGGCATGAAAGGGGTTCCATGATAGCTCAACATCTCCTATAGGCAATGCTACCGGAGAAAAGAATGGCATCAATACTTGATCATGCTTTGAGTGTTGTTACTTCTCAAATGGACGGGTTCCCGGTTTCGGGTAGGCATAATCTAGGATTGCCAGATTGTTGCAGTTTGCCAATTTAGAAAGGAAAAGGGGATACAATACATCCCTATCCCAACTCTGGAAAAATAGCTCTTCAGTAATTGGTTAGGATTGGATTGGGGCCTTGCAGACATTGGCCCAGGTGGTCTTTTGGAAAATGCGGCATTTGTAACAAAATGTTTGAAAAGCTCCATCTATTGTGCTGGCACAAATTCCAAAGCTTGCTCCTGAGTTTTAGTAATTTCTTGATGCCCCACCGAAAGATGTGAGCAAACCAAGTTAAAGATAGCCCCTTTCCGAGAGGTGTTGGGAGAGGGAGTAGCAATTGATAACCAGTTTTTCAATCCCCTCTTACAATATTGAGAAACCTATTAAGAAGGCCTCCCCTTTCTTTCTCCACCAGATAGGGGCCAGTTTCGTTTCTCCTTCCTCAGCGGAGATCGATGCACCAAAGGCTGGCATTAGGAAGGGTTTCACGTTGGGCTATATCAGTGTCTGGCCAGCCCACCAAGTCTTCTCCCCCTGGAAATTAGGATGGCTCAAACCCGATGTCTCCCCCTCATGTACTGTCCAAGTCAGGGATTTCCTGTGGTTCTACAGCAGCATATTGTTCACAGATTATCTTGAGTATTGGATCCCACTCTTGCACCCTAAAGCTCCCGGTGCTATGGGAAGAGAGAACGCCCTTAACCTTTCTGTGATAGACTTTGTGGCTAGCTATGAAGTGCACCCTCCAAGCCAGATTTTGGGATGATGCTCTCATTTCATATGTGCCCTCTGGAAATGCCACCCCAAGTCTTGTAGAGATTAGAGCACATCCTTCTGCAGTAATATCCACCAGGTCGGTACTGTACAGGTCCCAAAGCACAGAACTAGGAGTGGATCTAGGCCATAAGTACGGTGCACAGTATTCTTCACTTAGGGGTGACATCCCAATTCTGATACCCAAGTCACAAAGGCCGGGTTGGGGATACAAATTCAACGACCAATATAAGTTTGTCTTTTAGTGGAAAACACCAAAGCAATCGGGCCACTGTTCCAGACCAGACCTTTCAAACGAAAAACAAAACAGCAAAGCCCTAACTTTCTGCCGGGTGAAGCTCTCCAGCATTGTTCAACCCAATATCTAGTCTTTCACCCTCTTGTCCCAGGGTAGTCTGGACTCTACTTCAGCCATCTAGATGAAGGGCTTCCTGGGTCTACCCACGTCTACATCTAAAAGTATTCTAATAGGCTCAACACCAGTCGGCTTCAGAAACCCTTTCGGCAGACTGCTCTGGGTCAGCTCCACCAAGTGCGGATAGTATTGGAAATAGCAGAGGTTTGAGCCAGAAGGTGTCTAACCTACTCCTCAGTGCTCCAGCCCCTATTGCACTTTTCCTGGTATGACTGAGGTTCCCCCAAGCATAGACGGGTCCTGCCTCCTAGTGCTACCGCCTCCAGATATTGCCTCCTCCACTAACATCTCACCACCACTTCCTGCTGCATACTCCTCCACCGCTCTGCTCTCCTTATCTTCCTGCTGTCTCTAACAAGCGTGTTTCCCGAACACTCTTGGCACCGCCTTGGAAACTTCTCCCATTGAAAGTCCCACCTTTCTCCAACAACCCACACCACTGATCTGGGTTGTTCGGCTGTCATTATGGGCCAACCTCACTCCCTGCCCCTCATTTGGGACCCGTTAAAAGTTTGATGTGGCAAAGAAACTGCATCCACTGGCAACTGAGAAGCCACCAACGCGATCTTGTGCACAGCCTCGCCTCCTGTAACACTAGGATGCAAGAGGCCATGATGCGCAGGAAGGCCAAGACTTGTTCCTGGGATTGGAGGACATTGACCATCCAAAAGGTTTTTCACCACTCGGTCCTCAGGTGGAAAGGTCCTGCCCAAGTGAATGTCTAAGACTATCCCAATGAACCGGAGATACTGGGACGGTGGAACCAGAGACTTTTTGAAGTACAGGGAAAAGCACAGGATGTGCAATAGAGTGCACGTGCCGAGTACATGCTCTGACACTAGATCTGGAGCGCAAGCTCGGACGAGCCGGTCGACCAGCTAGGGAAAAGACATGAATGCCCTCTCTCCTGAGGCGAGCCAACCTTGGTGAAAACCCTGGGGGCTGAGGAAAAACCGAATGGCAGGACCTTCAACTGGTGATGGTGCGGACCCACCACAAACCTTAGGCACTTCCTGTGCTTTTGATGAATCGGTACTTGGAAGTAGGCATCCTAAAGGTCCAGGGAAACCAACCAGTCCTGCAGATCAAGGGCTTGCAGAATCTAGGCTAGAGTAACCATCTTGAACTTGTCCTTGCGTTGTAACAAGTTTAGCAGCCGCAGATCCAGAATAGGGTGCAAGTCTCCATCCTTCTTCGGCACCAAAACATAGGTGCAGTACCACCCCTTCCATCGTTCTGAAAGCAGAACTAGTTCAATCATGCAGTGTCAAAGTCTCTGTCACCACAGGAACTGCAGACGCCTAGGCAAAGAGATCCAAAATCTTCAGACTGAGGTTTTCCCATTTCTCTGGCGTGGAGGATTGGGTCGGAAAAGGTACCTGCGCCAGACGCTCAGGAGACTCCGTGGAGCGGTAGCTCTTCTTCGAAAAGGTAGACCAATGTTGGTGTCAGGATTCAATCGGGGAGCGGGACCGCTTCTGATGCTGCTTCTCATCCTTTTTCCTTGAGGGAAGCCGCTTGCTCTTCAGAGAGTTGTTTCGCACATGGTGCGACCTCGAAACGTCACCCTTCGCATGAATAGACGGGCATGACCCACAATCTTGACCTGCATGCTCCTCGCCCAATCAATATAAACAATTATAATTTATTGACCCCTATGTCATGTTCGGCATGGGGCATGTACAGGCGTCAAGCAGCGGCTACGTGGAGCCTCCTTTGACAGAATGCTGCCTCCTTTGACAGAATGCTGCCTCCTTTGACAGAATGCTGCTTTAGGTGTATTTCTACATAGCATCCAAATTAAAGGGTGCTGGGAAACTGCCACAGGATTTCACTTTGGGAATACCAATGTGGTTTTTTTTTGTTTTTTTTAAAAATAACTATTCGTCCATCATAAGGATTACATCCTAACAGAGCAATAAATTAAGTTAGCAAAACATTGTAACAAAAACAGTATAGGATTGGTTATGCCCCCCCCCCCCACGTCCTACTGGTCACAATCGGGGACAGTAATACAAAGCAGGAGGAGACCCCTCTTAATCTTTACAAAACACGTATGCCCCCCTTGAGTCTGGATTCACTGATTGCAGTTTGTCCTTTTCCCCAATGGTGTTGTATTGGCGCAAGATAGAACAGGATTGCGTGTGATGTTTTCAAGAGGGTGTGGGGCACTAAAAATGGGCATGGGGGATATTTACAATCTTTCTGTTTGTGATCCTACCATTACTCTTGATTCTATCCAAAACACCATTGGCCACACTCTGGTCCCAAAATTCCAACTTGACAGTCGCAGGGGCCGTCGCCCTTGTTGCACACTCCATGGCAGCTCGCCATTTCCCTGGTGTCAAAAACACAACCCCCTTGCGGTACGGAGTCAGTGGAAGCATTTATTAGAGAGTGCATCCGTTGGTTCACGTTGGTTAAGAGGTAATTTAGGAACCCCATGAAGGAATACTGTGTCCCAGCCCCCCATGGGTTTTGTAGCCGATCCTGCGTTCCCTAATGCAAGATCTGCATGCTCTATATTTATTTGTGCAAATCAATAGAGTATACATTTGTTCTTCAAAATGTTTATTAATTGTGCACACAAAGAGATTTGTGTTTCTATTCGCTTTATCAGTCAGTGTTAGCCGGTTGTAGTTTTGGGGTGCGAAGGGGCGACGTGCGGTGTAACCGGCCTATGACAAACAAGAAGGATTCCCATTGGCTTTATATCCCGGTATACCCATGTTTCGTACATAGTGTTAACGTTGGGGGCCTTCATGACTTCCCTGAATGTGAACTGCTGGACAGATTGCTCCACTTGCTTGCAGTTACAACCTTGGGGAATGTGTGCCTCCTTGACAGATTGATTGGCATTGGACATAGGGCCGTTGGCTCAGGGCCCTTAATGGGGTTCAGCAGAGACAGGAACTGTTCCATGAGCCCAAGTTGATCATGTTCCCACTCCACACACTACTGTTAAGGGAAGGCCTGTCTTCTAGTACATCGGCCGCCTCCAGGCCCATTTGAGCCAAATGTTCCAGAGGGCTAGAGTTCCCTGCATGTATAGACAGGGTATTGACCACTTGAGTGGGGCCAGGCAAGGACAGAATCTCAGGGCAAATGCTCCTATGTACGTTCTTGGTTGGCATGCCCCCTCCGCGCCCCCCCCCCCAATAACCAAGAAGGACAGCTTGTGAGCAGGGCTGATGTGGCATCTCCCACCCCTAGTGATGGGTGTGGCACTGTCTCATGGCTGATCAGCTCTGATGTGGAATAGAGGGAGGTCGAATCAGTAGAGACAGTGATGGTGGCAGAGGGTTTGTAAGGCAAAAGCGGTTCAGTCAAAGTGGTTGGTTCAAAGTCATTTCCACTGCCCTTGTCTTTTACAATATCCTTGTTGTGGCAGGAAAGGGGTCGGCAATCGAAAGGTCCACATTCACTAAGGAGTCCGCTTGAATTCTGGCAGTTGGATTTTCTATGGAACATGCACCAGTCAAATCCCCAGGCTGCTGGTAGTCTCTCCAGAAGGATGGACTCCTATTTTATTCACTGCTCCCCCGGCCCCCCCACACCCCTACCCACACCACCCCACAATGCATCCTGATTGGACCCGAGGAACTGATGAATTTATTTTATCAAGAAAAAAAGCCTCTTCCATGAACTTAGTAGGGCTACAGCCTTTTCCTTCAAAGGATTTATCAGCCTCACCCCCTGCACCCTGTCGAGTGGGTTAAGTTCCCAGTTTTTTCCTCGCATTCAGGATCTTGCATTTAGACTCTGGGCGGTCTTCTATACTTAAATAAGAGATTATTGTATATGGTAAGAGTTTGGTCAAGAACTCTGGGCGTCTGTGGGGAATTTGCAATATGGCCCACCAACTGCAGTTGAATCAACAATGACCACAAACACTGTAACCCTTTAGCTCAACCCACCCCTTCTCCACTCTCACCTTGTGGTGTGCTTTCAATAGGAATCCTCAGTTGTTGTACTGTACCCAATACCAAGTGCTTTGAGGCTCAGGGATGAGATATAATTGAAAGACACCGCCTGGGTATGATGCCGTTCACCCTGCCGTTGCGGAACACCACTGCATGAGCTCAACACCCGCGCCCTTGGACCCCCACAGGCTTCGGCCCTGGGTGGTTGCGCTATGTGTTGCTGTTGAGGGTATGGCCTGTTCCCAGAGCAGGAACGAAGGCCCTCCTGGGACAGAAACAAAGAAAAACAGGACAATACACCTGCGCCCTTGGGTCAAACAGGCTTGTGTTTTCACGAGTGGCCTTAAGAATGGAAATAAAACCCCATGGCTGGCAAGCATTTTTAGGTCTTTGCTGACTTTCCCGATTAACATACTATACCTGGACCTTATTTTAAGAATCAATGGGGGCATAGTTGCCAATAAATATCTGCCTAAGATTAGTCATCCTAATGGGGTCAATAAACTCTCAAAAAAAGGTAATTTCAAAAAACATGCTGCATTAAAACTTTGTATTTAAAACGTGGCAGTAACATTCCAGCTGCTGGTGTAACTGGGTTGTTAAGAAAAGATGCATAAAAGTACTCTGAGGGCAGTGGTTATGTTACTCTAGTGTCAGTGGTTACACCAGGTCTGACTTCTCAATCACTAACAGCTGAGCATATGAAGACAGTTTCAAACAGAAAACTTTCTTGCAGAAAAACACCTTCATTTTAATTTGTATATTTAAAAAGATTTTTAAAAAACTCAGCTCACCTTTGCAGCTGTAAGAGCACGCTTCCACACTGTTCGCTTTCCTCCATAACCCAAGTGAACATAAACAGTTCCTTAAGGAGAGGAAATCTTTAAGTGAACACACCTTTTTTTTTTTTGATGGTTCACCAACAAGCCATGCCTTCATCGAGAACACTTTTCCTGAATAATACAATTAATTGAATCAACACCCTTTAATGTCAATCAGAGGTCACTGTGGCAACTGCTTACAACACATTGGCAGAATGCATTAATGATTCTAGAAACAATATCACACTTGGGTAAAATTGAAGAAGAGGTCTTTCATGAGAGTACATCTCAAACAGTGTGGAAGCGGCTGCGACAGAATGGGACAGGGACAGACTGATTACTTCTCAAATGTTCATATTGCAACATTGTTTCTATTCACAAACAGCACTTTTTGTCTAAATGTGCAAATGCGCAGGAACCGCGGAACTGAGCATTCCTCACTTCTTGTGGGTCAAAATATAAAATAAAAACAGCCATCCCAAATGGGAAACCTATCTGCCACATGTCTGCTTCAAAGGACGGACCTTTAAAAAGTCAGCGACCTAAAGAGAACAAAATACCAACAACATGGTTATTCACTTCTTATTGGACTATGGACAGCCGGAAAAGATTACATGAATATATACAAAAATAATAGTTCTACATCATCCAACAGCACAGAGGGACTTGTTTCAACTCTGCCTCAGAACGTGAAGTATCACAATCCGTACCATCGAGGAAGCTCTTGCATGTTTTTTTACTCAATTGCAGAACAGCAGTAGAAATCTACTAAAATCTATTATCCATTCACATTTTGATTAGAGAGGAAACTTAGAAAGTCTCTCCTTGAACAAGACTTGGCTATCGGATACTAGCCGACCCGCTTGTTTGTTATAGGCCGGTTACACTGCACGTCCCCCTTAGAACCACAAAACTACAAAAGACTGACACTGACTGATAAAGCGAATAGAAACAAAAATCTCTTCATATGCACAATTAATAAATATTTTGAAGAACAAATGTATAATCTATCAATGTGCACAAATAAATATTTTGAAGAACAAATATCGATGTAAAGCATATATGTAAACACTTTGCTTTGTTGCTACATGCTTGAACTTACTAACTGAAAAGACTTACTTACCCCTGGTAACGTTCTTTCGACTGGATGTTCCTCCAATGTATTCCTCTCATCTTTGACATGTAATGTCCAGCTTCAGCTGCTTCGGAAAACTTTTTCGGCAGAGGGCACTGTGCGTCGATTTGATGTCCCTCGAAGGCCTCCGTCGAGGGCAACGTCATCGGGGATCATATATAGCACGCGCAGCGCCCGTTGGCCTCAGTTGTGTTTTCCCTTCTCCTCATGCAGGAGAGATGCCCATAAATACGGGCATGACCCTACTCAACCTTGGTGGAGCGGAAGCTGTAATAGCTTGGAAAATTCTACACAGGGGTAGGATGGGAGGGTGATGAGGAGTACGTTGGAGGAATATCCAGTCGAAAGAATGTTACCAGGGGCAAATAACTTGTTCTTCGAATGGATTGTGTCCTCCAACGTATTCCTCAACCTTTGACAGACTGTCAAAGCAGTGTTCATAATCGGAGGAGGCAGTAAAATTCTATATATTATACCTTTCCCAAGGCAGCGCAAAGTACTGCCTTGCCAAAAGCAAGATCTTGAGAATGGGAAGCATCCAGGGTATAAAGTTTTGCGAACATGTCTATTGTTGACCACGTTGCAGCGTCACAAATATTTGCAGGGCTGTAGATGTGGCCATGCCCCTAGTGGAATGAGCTTGCAAGCCTTCAGGAGGGTCTTTCCCTGTAAGCCTGTAACACTCAAATTGCCAGAATTATGTACCTAGATAAGGTCTGTTTGGTAACAGCCTGACCTAGTTTGTGTCCCGTATATCCTATGTAGAAATGATCGACAAATCGAATTTGGGATGTTCTTGAAATGCAAAAGCATAATGCTTTTCTAGGATCTAACCTATGCAGTATTTCTGCCTCCTTACTACTTGAGGTTTAGGGTAGAAGGCAGGACAATTTTCTGGTTCAAATGAAAATCCGAAAAGGTTTTTGGTAAGAATTAAGGTTTGACCAAGAAGACAACCATGTCCTTGTAGAAGACGGTAAAGGGTGGCTTTACTGACAGTGGCTGCAACTCGCTCACTCTGCGTGCTGAGGAGAGAGCAACCAATAAAATGGTTTTGAAGGTTAATAACCTTAGAGGACACCCCGTGTGCAAGGGTTCAAAGGGTGCACACATTAAGAATTTTAAAACCAACTTTAGGTCCCAAACCGGAACCTGGAAGGGAGATGGAGGATACACAGTGAGTCCTTTTAGAAACTGAGTCACTAGAAGGATTTTGAAATAAGAACATTCCTCTGACGAGCACTTAAAAATGGATAGCGCCGCCAGATAGACTTTAATAGTACCAATTTGAGGTCCCGAAATTGGCTAAGCATAGAGGAAAAAGACAGTACATCCAGTGTTTTACACAGGAAAGGATCCATATTCTTTTCCCTGCATCTGTTGCAAAACTTGTTCCAACGGCACAAAAATGTTGTTGCTGGTCTTCTAGCCGAAAGCAACAAACATCATCTGGGAGGTCCCAATCCTTATATCTCAACCTTTCAGAAACCAAGTGTGAAGGTTGAGAATATTTACTTATGGAGGGAGAACCCGAACCTCCTCTTGCGAGAGAAGATCCTCTCTCAGGGGAAGACGTATTGGAGGACAGATGGACATGTCCAGAAAGTCCGGGTACCACGTTCTCCTGGTCCAATCTGGGGCAATTAGGATCATGGACTTCCTGAACCTTCTCAACCTCCTTATTACTTGAGGAATGACGGGGACTGGAGGAAAGGCATAAAGAAGTGGAAATTCCCAGTCCACCACGAACGCATCTCCTAGAGCTCCTCTTGGGGGAAATTCCCTGGAGCAGTACAATTCGCACTTCAGGTTGAACTCGGTCAGAAACAGATTCACTTGAGGAGTTCCCGAAAGGGTGAAAATCTCTTGAAGGACTTCCTGAGCTAGTTCCAACTCGTGGGAGACTGTGCTCTGCCTGCTCAGAGCGTCTGCCGCTGTGTTCTCCTCTCCGGCTAGGTGAACTGTCGATAGAGATATTCCTTCTTGATTGCCCAGTACCAAAGCTGCATTGCCTCTCTGCACAGTGGCAGTGACCCTACACCGCCTCTCTTGTTGAGGTAATACATAGCCACTGTGCTGTCTGTCATTATCAAGATGTTCTTTCCCCGTACAGAGGACAGGAAGGCCTTCAGAGCTAGTCTAATTGCCCTCAGCTCCAAAAGATTGATATGTAGTTTTGACTCAGATGGAGACTGTTGTAGGTGAAAGGGTCCACTGCAATTGATTTGAATGCATTAGTTTCAAAAGGACCGGGTACCGGGTAAAAAAATAAATAATTTAAAAAATTTGGGGGGTGGGGGGGGAGGTAGGCCCTGTTTTTGGTATAAAAGCCACTTTTTTTGTTCCTATACGGAAGCCAAAATTAAAAACACATTTAAAAAAAAAGGCATTCAACCTTTTTTCAGTCCTTTTGACTCGAAACTATTGTAATTCGAATTAATGTATTCAACCCTTTGACTGGACACCGATGGAGACCAACGACCGCTGACTGTCAAATTGTTGGCATGGGCTCCCAACCCCGTGAGTGAGGCGTCCGTCACTACTGTAATCTCTGGCCATGGCTGCCAAAAGGGTTCTCCCTTCAGAATATTTGCCTCGCAGGCCAACCACAGAAGATTCTGTGAGACCTTGCCTGGAATCTGTTTTTCCGACATCTTTGCCCAGAATTGGGACCATTGTGTTCTTAGAGCCCATTGAAGGGATCTCATTCTGAGGCGGACTTCTGGCACCAGAAAAATGCAGGATGCCACGAGGCCGAGCAACCTCAAGAAATCCTAGGCCGGAAGATTCTGGGCATTCTGAAATTTGGATACCGTCTGAAGAATGTCTTGAGCCCTCACTCTGGGAGGCGAGCTCTTTCCCAAAGCCATGTCTAACACAGCCCCGATGTATTGGAGCGGTTGGGAAGGTGTCATATGGGACTTATTGTAATTGAGGGAGAAGCCCAATCTGTGAAGGGAGTGGCAGGTGACAGATGATCCAGGGCTTGTTCGGGAGAACACGCCCTGATCAGCCAATTGGCCAGGTAGGGGTAGACGTGTATTCCCCCCCCCCTCTCCTGAGATTTGCTGCCACTACCGCCATCAGTTTGGTGAAAACCCTCGGGCAGAGGTTAGCCTGAAAGACAGAACTCAAAACTGATAATGAGAACTGCCAACTGCAAACCTCAGGTATTTTCTGTGCTTGAGATGGATTGGCACATGAAAATAAACATCCTGAAGGTCTAATGACACCATCCAATCCTGGAGTTGCAGGGCCTGGAGGATCTGAGAAAGTGTGACCATCTTGAATGTGTCCTTCCTGAGGAATTTGTTCAAGTATCTCAAGTCCAGGATAGGTCGCAGTCCTCTGTCCTTTTTGGGGATAAAAAAATATGGGGAGTACCATCCTTCGTTCCTCTCCGCTACAGGTACCGGTTCTATAGCACCCTTCTCTAGCAGGGTTAAACTTCCTGCACAAGGAGCGGATCCGGAACCATCAAAGAGCGGCTCCCCACTGGATTGTTTTGAGGTCTTCTTATAAAAGGAAGGCAGTAACCATGAGCTACGGTTTCCAGAGCCCAAGCATCCGAAGTAATGGCTCGCCATTCTTCTAAATGCTGAGACAGTCTGCCCCCCACTGGTGAACTGTGATGCAAGACCTCAAAGTGGTTTTGAGGTGGCTGTTGCAGAGGCCAATGGTAAAGAGGCTGCTGCTTGAGCTGGCTTGGCACCTCTACCTCGTCCACCACAAGGACATTTTCTCTGGCCTCTTTGACTGGCCATTCCTCTCGCCCTTCCAACTGAGGATTAAGTTGTCCACTAGTACGAAAAGGCTGAGGTTGCCTAACAGCGGCACCTAAAGATTTGGCCGCCGCCTTAGAGGTCTGCAACTTCTCAAGGCTCTCGTAAGCCTTTCTGCCAAAAAGATGAGACGGGTCAAAAGGCATGTTGAGAAGTCTCGACTGCACATCTGGTGCAAAACCCGACTTCCTCAACCACGCATGTCTGCATATAACAGTGCTGGTCGCCATGGATCTGCTGACGCTATCTGCAGTATCCAAACCAGATTGAACGGATTCACAACTAGCTTCTTTGCCGTCCTTAATAATACCTAATAAGCCATCCCTTTTTTCCCCTTCGGGGATATGCTCTGCCGCCATAGATGAGCAATCCCACAGAGTGTATGAAAGTTTTGCGAGGGCACAGGTGGAGTTGGCAGATTTCAGAGCCATACTCGCCGCTGAAAATACTTTTCTTACCCATCCATCTACACGCTTGCCATCCCTATTAAGAGGGATGGTAGGGTAAGCTGCCTGCTTCGACGTTGCTGTAGCTGCCTGCACCACTAGACTCTCCGAAGTGGGGTGTTTCGACAGATAGTCAGGGTCACTACTGGCGGGGCGGTATTTTCGCGTCAGATTTTTATTAACTACCGGATTGGTATCCAGAGTTTCCCAATTTCCAGCCACCCTTTTTTGTAAAACCATGTGAAATGGCAATACCGGGTCAGTTTGGAGACCTTTATCCAAAATATTGGTTAAATCGTCCTGTTCATAAGGGAGTTGGGGTCTGCTCCATCCTAGATACTGTACAACTCTGGACATGAGTTGTCTATATGTAGCGTCGGCATGTTCACAAGGCTCAGGTCTATCGAACTCCAACTTGGGTGAATTCTCCACTCGCCGACTGTAAATTGTCATATAGATCTTTAATCCTGGACTCCACTAAAATTAGACCCTCAGGAGCATTGGGCGTCCAATATTGCAGTCCAAAAGGAGCATTCTTCCTATCAGAGTGTTCTTCATATATTGGAGAGTGATTTGAAAAACTCCTTTCTGGGTAAAGGAGTATAGACTTTTTCAGATGGAGTCAGTGTAGGCTTTGATGGCGTCTAAGGCTTCATTGGCACCAGATGAGGAAAGGCGATTGGCTTTGATGGAACAGCCAGCCTATGCGGTATAGCCGTCTTCGAAGTTGTCGATGCCGATGACACCGTTGTGGACGAAGGGTTAGTAGTTGAGGACACGGTTGACGTCGACTGTTTTGATGGAGTCAAGGGTCTCGATAGTGTCGAGGACCTCAATCTAGATTTTATCATCAAAAGAGGGCCTCACGGGTGAATCATTAGAGGAAGTCGTCGACGAAGGCGACCTCCGGTGCCTCTTCTTATTTTTTTTAGCCAACGACGAGTAGTGCGAAGCACTCCTTCACCTAGAGCGCTTCGACTTCTTCCTTCTAGGAGAGTCACCGCTCGACTCGTCGGTCTAAGGCTTAGAAGGTCGGGTTTAGGGTAATTTTCCTAACTTTCCCCTTCCGCTCCCTCAAGGCCTTTCCTGTCATGGTTTGACATTTTGAACAATTGCCAGTGTCATGGTCCTCGCCAAGGCACCACAAGCAGACAAGGTGCGGGTTTGTAAGGGACATCTTGGACCCGCAGTCGCGGCATTTTATGAAACCGGTTTTCAGTGTGGAAGGCGTCAAGGATGAAGACATCTCGAAGGATTTGTCAAAGAATTTCTTTCAAAAACAAGTCGTTTGACGATGAGGTGTGCCGATTCTCATTAGACGAAGCAATAGCTGTCGCGGGAAAACAGAACTGAGGCCAACGGGCGCCACGCGTGTTATATAGGATCTCCGATGACGTCACCCTCGGCAGAGGCCTTTGAGGTACATCGACTCAACGCCATCGACGCACAGTGCCCTCTGCCGAAAAAGTTTTCCGAAGTAGCTGAAGCTGGACATTACATATCAGAGATGAGGAATACGTTGGAGGACACAATCCATTCGAAGCAATCCATCTGTGTTGAAAATAAGTTATCAGTAGGGATCATGCAAGTCACAGAACAGTTGAAAACACCTAAAGTGCAAGTGCTTAACTGCATGAAATGGATACAATCCCCAGAGTTCATCCACTCAACATAGATCACACTCGAATTAGACAAAGTGCCTTTAATTGCCACACAGTGATACATAAAGGCATGAAAGTATAAATTGAAGGACTGCATAAAAAAAGCGGTCCATTTGGCCATTATTTTCAAACCTTGTCTCAATCAAAGTTCCACAGGCTAGTCTTCCAAAAGGGGAAAAGAACAAGTTACTTCTTACCTTGTAACGTTCTTTCGACGGGATGTTCCTCCGACGTATTCCTCATCTTAGATATATATCCTTCCAGCTCTGCTGGCCTCGGAAAAAATTTTCTCCAGAGGGCGCTGCGCGTCGACGTCCCTCGAGTCGATGACCCTCGACAGCCGCCGTATCGACGCTCGACGTCAGCCTATAAAGGCCGCGCGCAGCGTCCGTTGCTCAGTTCCGTTTTGTAGCCCACAGTATTACTGTTTGGACTAGACTAATCACCCTGAAGGAGCGTAAGCTGCAACAACAAGGGAAGTAGAACTGCGGGGATGGATGGGAGGGTCGATGAGGAATACGTCGGAGGAACATCCCGTCGAAAGAACGTTACAAGGTAAGAAGTAACTTGTTCTTCGAAGGGATTGTGTCCTCCGACGTATTCCTCATCTTAGATAGGCTCCCATAGCAGTATTCTATATTCGGAGGAGGGAGTACTGACTTCACGCTGTCTTCTATTGGTGAATAGAATGCAGTACAGCCCTTCCAAACCTAGTCTCTTGACTAGAGGAGGAATCCAGATTGTAAAAACGTGTAAAGATATGGACAGACGACCATGTAGCGGCCGCACATATGTCTTTAATCGGCACGCCTCTTTTGAGGGCCGATGAAGCTGCAATACCTCTGGTCGAATGAGCCCTAAGGTTTTGAGGGGGCTCTTTCCCTGCCAATTTATAACATTCCAGAATGGCTAGAATGATCCATCTGGAAATGGTCTGCTTAGTTATTGGTAACCCCAGCTTGTGACCTGCGTAGCCTACAAACAGCTGGTCTGCCTGTCTTATCCTGGCTAGTCTACTAATGTAAAAACTTAAAACCCTCCTAGGGTCTAGTCTGTGTAACCTCTCTTCCTCTTTCCCCGGGTGAGGAGGAGGATAGAAAGATGGTAGGATAATCTTCTGAGAGATATGGAATTCAGAGACTACTTTTGGGAGGAAATTAGGCTTCACTTGCAGGACAACTTTGTCTTTGTGAAAGATTGTATGAGGGGGTTTACAAGAAAGAGCTTGTAATTTGCTCACCCTTCTAGCAGATGTAAGTGCTATTAATAAAACAGTCTTAAGGGTAAGGAATCTTAACGAACAAGAATGGAGAGGTTCGAAAGGTGTCCCCATCAGGAAGGTTAATACTAAGTTTAAATCCCATAGGGGAACTTGGAATGGTCTTGGGGGATAAACATTGGTTAACCCCTTTAGAAACTGTATTACCAAGGGTAATTTGAAATAGGATGGTTCCTCCGCAGTACGCTTAAAGATAGATAGCGCTGCGAGATAGCCCTTAATGGTGCCAACTTGAAGGCCTGAATTTGCCAAATATAGTAGGAAGGACAAAACCATTGGTGTACCACATGAAAATGGGTCGATATTCTGTTCTCTACACCAGCTGCAAAATCTGTTCCAACGGCAGCGGTATAAAGACTTTGTTGCTGGTCTCCTTGCCGAAAGCAACACCTCCATAACATCATCAGGGAGGTCCCAATCCTTGTACCTCAGCCGTTCAGAAGCCAAGCGTGAAGGTTGAGGGTTTTGATGTCTGGATGGAGAACCTGACCTCCCTTCTGTGAGAGTAGGTTCTCTCTGAGAGGAAGTCGAAATGGAGGGCAGATGGACAAGTCTAGAAGGTCCGGGTACCACGTTCTCCTGGCCCAATCCGGGGCAATTAGGATCATGGTTCGCCGGAATCTTCTCAACCTCCTGATCATTTGAGGAATGACAGGGACCGGTGGGAACGCGTACAGAAGCGGAAACTCCCAGTCCACTATGAACGCGTCTCCCAGAGCTCCTCTCGGAGGAAATTCCCTTGAGCAGAACAGGTCGCATTTCCTGTTTAGGCTGGTGGCGAACAGATCTACCTGAGGGGTTCCCCAAAGGGCGAAGATCTCTTGAAGGACTTCCTGAGCTAGCTCCCACTCGTGAGAGACTGTGTTCTGCCTGCTCAGAGCGTCCGCTGTCAAGTTCTTCTCTCCGGCTAGGTGAACTGCCGATAGAGAGATTCCTTCTTGGATTGCCCAAAACCAGAGCTGCATCGCCTCTCTGCACAGGGGTAGTGATCCTACGCCTCCTCTTTTGTTGAGGTAATGCATGGCCACCGTGTTGTCCGTCATTATCAGGACGTTCTTCCCTTGTACAACTGGCAGGAAAGCCTTCAACGCAAGTTTGATGGCTCTCAGCTCTAACAGGTTGATGTGTAGTCTGGACTCCGATGGAGACCAACGACCGCTGATGGTCAAGTCGTTGGCGTGGGCTCCCCACCCCGTGAGTGAGGCATCCGTGACTACTGTTATCTCTGGCCAGGGTTGCCAAAACTGTTCTCCTTTCAGAATGTTCTCCTGACAGGCCCACCACTGAAGGTCTCGAGCCACCCTGCCGGGAACCTGAAGAAGATCTGTCATTCTCCCTGAGAATTGTGACCACTGAGTCCTCAGTGCCCACTGGAGGGATCTCATTCTCAGGCGAGCCTCTGGCACAAGGAAAATGCAGGATGCCATGAGGCCTAGCAACCTCAAAAAGTCGAAAGCTGGGAGACGTTGGGCAAGTTGGAACTTGGTAACCATCTGTAGAATATCTTGAGCCCTCACCTCTGGTGGCGAGGCTTTTCCCAGGGAAGTATCCAGGATCGCTCCTATGAACTGGAGTCTCTGCGATGGTATCATTTGAGACTTCTTTAAATTGAGGGAGAAGCCCAGCTTGTGAAGGGAGTAGCATACGTGATTTAGCTGGATCTGAGCTTGCTCCGGAGAAACAGCCCTGATCAGCCAATCGTCCAGGTAGGGGTAGACGTGAATCCCTTCCCTCCTTAGACTTGCCGCCACTACCGACATTAACTTGGTGAAGACCCTCGGGGTGGAGGTCAGCCCAAAAGGCAGTACTCGAAATTGATAGTGAGAGTTGCCAATTGCGAACCTCAGGTATTTCCTGTGTTTGAGATGGATAGGCACATGGAAATAAGCGTCCTGAAGGTCCAGAGATACCAACCAGTCCTGAAACTGAAGGGCCTGGAGGATCTGAGAAAGAGTGACCATCTTGAATTTGTCTTTCCTGAGGAATTTGTTCAATTCTCGCAAGTCCAAGATGGGTCTCAGTCCTCCGTCTTTCTTTGGAACGAGAAAGTAAGGCGAGTACCAGCCCTTGTTCCTCTCCGCTACAGGTACCGGTTCTATGGCACCTTTCTCTAGCAGGTCTATAATTTCCTGCAAGAGGAGCGGATCTGGAGCTTTCTGAGAGCTGATTCCCGGTGGATGACTCTGAGGTATACGTAGGAAAGGTAGGCAGTAACCTTGGGCAACTGTTTCCAATGCCCAAGCATCTGACGTGATAGCCTGCCATTCCGCCAGATGTTGAGTCAACCTGCCTCCTACAGGTGTCCTGTGAGGGAAGTCCTCAGAGTGGTTTTGGGGCGGCTGATGCAGATGCCGATGATAAAGAGGCACCTGCTGTTGCTGCGGCTTTAGAATATCTACCCCGTCCACCTCGGGTAGTTCTTCTTTGACCCCTTTGAGCCGGTCGTCCTCTAACTCTTCCGAATGAGGAGTAGAAGCGAAAGGACTTGCTCCTCGCAGAGGTTCCTGTGGGACGAAAAGGAGTCTGACGGATTGCAGCTCCTAGGGATTTTGCTGCTGCTTTTGAAGTTTGCAGTTTCTCTAAACTGTCATCCGCCTTTTTCCCGAACAAAGAAGAGCCATCAAATGGCATGTTCAAGAGCCTGGCTTGCACATCTGGGGCAAAACCCGACTTTCTCAACCAAGCGAACCGCCTGATTGATGTACTTGCCGCCATTGCTCTGCTGATACTGTCAGCCGAATCAATGCCCGTCTGGAGGGATTCGCACATAGCGTCTTTACCGTCCTGTATAATATTCAGGAACGCATCCCTTTCTTCTCCCTCCGGGATGCAGTCAGCCGCTGTAGAAGCACACTCCCAAAGTGTATGGCTGAACCTAGCAAGGGTGCAAGTAGCATTAACAGACTTTAACGCCATGCTATATGCTGAAAAGACTTTCTTAGCCATAGCATCATATTTTTTATCGTCCCTGTCCTGTGGGACAGTAGGATAAGCCGTCTTGACGTCGGTAGAGGATGCTGCTTGTACCACCAGACTTTCTGGGGATGGATGTTTAGACAAGAACTCTGGGTCTGTGGAAGATACTCTGTACTTTGCAGACAGTTTTTTATTTACTGCTGGTATTACATCTGGGGTTTCCCAGTTTGTCATGATCTTTCTCTGAAGAGCTTTATGAAAGGGCACCACTGGATCCTCTTGTGGGCCTTTGTCAAGAATATCCGTGAGGTCATCTTGCTGGAAAGATTGTGAAGGTGTAGACCACCCCATGAACTCTGTAATTCTGGCCATTAAGGCTCTGTAGGGGGTTTCAGCATGCTCCCCAGGGTCTGGTTTAGCAAAATCCACCTCAGGGGAAGTGTCTAAACCACTTGCCTCATGTAAAGAATCATGAAGATCCTTTAATCTGCGCTCTTCAGAGGAAAATTCCTCTCTAACTGGGGTTACAGGTCCCTGTAACTCATCTTGTTCTGACAAATCACCCTCTTCTAAAATTGAGGATATAGTTCTCAATTGTTCTGAATTAATAAAGGGAGTAAATCCCATTTCCAAGGCAGAGGGTGCTGAACTTGTCATTATTGGCCTCGAAAACGTCGATGTCGTCGACGTCGAAGGCTTCGAGCGTGGCGTCGAAAACAGAGGTGGAGGCCTCGAGGACCTCGACAGAATTGGAATTTTACTCGACAATATCGACGACGTCGAGGGCCTGGGAATCGTCACTGGATGTGTGGTCATCGTGACTTTTCTCGGCGTCGACGCCGGTGTCGAGGCCGGCGTCGAGTCGACAGACCTGTGTGTCGAAGGTCCCTTCGACAACGGCGTCGAAGACCTCGACGTCGACGGAACCTTCGTCGACGGCGTCGACGGAACCTTCGAGGAAGGTTTGGAGGTCATGGTCCTACTCGAGGGTTCGAGACGCGCTCGAGAGGTTTCTTTCGCCGGGTACTGCGACTCGCGGCGTTTTTGACCTTCGGGTCTTTCGACCAGAGCATCGCTCTCGGCAGTCTTCGAGGGGGTCGAGGCCGCTTTCTCGAAGACGCTCATCATGTTTTTTCTGAATTCCTACCATTCAGCCCGGGAACTATGTTTCGTGGGGCAAGGGATTCTTTTTGGCGAAACAGAGGAAGAGGAAGACGGAAAGGGGATCTTCGACGTCTCCTCTTCGAGTGTTTCGATCTCGAGGAGTGATGAGACCCACTCCGAGACCTGGAGCGTGAATGGTGACGAGGAGACGAATGTCTCGACTTCGTCGAAGAAGAAGAAGCTTTAAAAGTCTTACCTTTCTCCAGCTTCCCCCTACGCTCCTTCAGGGCCTTAGCTGTCATGGACATACAGTCCTCGCACTCCGAACAATGGTGTTCGGCTCCCAAGCACCACAGACAATTTCTGTGAGGATCGGTCAACGACATCTTTTTCCCACAATCTCGACATTTTTTGAAGCCGGATCGAGGGGTTGTCGGTTCCGACGAGGAAGCCATCGAGTACGATTCGAATAACTTGAAGTAAATATTACTAAGAACTGAGCAACGGTATTCCGAGGCACCGAGTAGCGCGGAAAAACGGAACTGAGCAACGGACGCTGCGCGCTGCCTTTATAGGCAGGATGACGTCGAGCGTCGATACGGCGGCTGTCGAGGGTCATCGACTCGAGGGACGTCGACGCGCAGCGCCCTCTGGAGAAAAAATTTTCCGAGGCCAGCAGAGCTGGAAGCATATATATCTAAGATGAGGAATACGTCGGAGGACACAATCCCTTCGAAACATGCGTTTTGACCACCTTGAAATTTCAGTATAGACTCCGGACCGTTAGCTTTCCTTAATGCTGCTGTACAGACCTCCATAGTCTGCAGAACCAGTTGTTGCAAAACATTATATGTTACAGTATCCTCAACTACTAGTACTGGGAGATAGAAGCCAAAAATAAACACTTAATGGAGCCCTTAGACCAATTAGGGCTCCTGTCTCTAATCATCACTCCTACACATCAAGCAATGCAAACGATTAAACAATCTGTAGTCTAACAGTTGCTCTAATGGTATTCTCATGTTCAGAGCACTTTCTGATCCTTTTTTTCACAATTATTAAACTAACACTGATTCCATCCACACTGATCTACCCATGTTAAAATCTAGATCTTTGAAGCTGATTACTAAGGCAGCAATGAGCAAGAGATTTATGGCACCTTTTCCAATGAACATGACTGAACGAGGCAAAATCCTCTGGTCTTTGACCAATTGTGTCACAACAATTGTCGACTATATAGTTCCAATGAAGGTGAAAAAATGTACATGAATCCTTACAACACAAATGATTCTGAGAAGAGTGAAGAGCCCATAATAAATTAACCAGGAGTATGGAAAGAAAGTGAAGACGCTCCTACAGTCATAATTTTACAACCATAACTATAGATGTGTATCTGTAAATGTGCAATCGTAAAAAAGACAAAAGAATACAAGAAAATGCATCTAGGATAAACAATGCTCGCAATATTTCAGGGAGCTATTATCCACCTTAATCTGAATCTATAGAAACCTCACATCTTTGGGGACAACCTGCATCGTTTTCTAAACTAATAGGAAAAACAGATCGGATTTCATAGTTTTCCCTATCTAGCCGTTGCTCAACTGGCAATGATGGGACAAATGCCTCAAGCATAAACTCCTCCCTACATTTCTCCAGAGTGGTCTCTGAAGGAAGTTGTACATTGCTAAGCTCTACTAAATGTTCTGCTCCCCTAGAGGAACCATTTCCGCTAAACATTTCTAGAGAACCTAGTTCTGTTTAGGGAGAAAATAATTAACTTGTTTGCTGCCACAGAAGATGGGGGTATTTTAGCAGATTGGAAAAGAACTGTAGTTTGAACGCTGCATATAGAACCTGCTTTGTAGCTAATTGTAGACATATGCCAGTTTCACTTTTCTTGAAAAGCAACTAGAATGTATGGTCACCAACCAGATCCTGTTCTCTGCGGAACATGTACTACTGGAAACTGCTCAGGTTGGTTATTGAATTTGTGACTATAGCCTTTGGGAGGAAGGTGATGGAGGCAGTGTGGGAGCCTTGATTTTACCAGATGTGTCTGTGGCTTTTGATATGGTTGACCACTTACTCCTCTTCGATATGTTAAGCTCAAAGGCCTTGAGGATGTGAATGGATGGATAAGATCCTTTCTGCTAGAAATGGAAAATGGAACAGGTAGAACTACAACATTTCACAGCGTGCTTCAAATGGTTGCGATATCGATGCAACAGGGCCCACTCATATTTAACCTTTGCACACAGTCACTGGCTGACCAGAGAGGGCAGTGGCCATTCAGGAAGAAATCACCTCATCCCAGCAACACCAGGGACAATAGCAAGGATACCAACCACTGATTGACCAGGCAATCAGGTAATGAGAGCGTGTGTCAACCTTTCAGAACTCCCTAGGGGCGTCCAGCCAGGGGCATCTCAGTGAAGTGCAGAACTGGGAAAAGCGAAGACGAGCCTCTTTGTCTCTTCGCCTATGAGCTTTCGCCTTCCTCCCTGTTGCACATGTGAGTACTGTAAGGAAGGTATGGTAGCAACTAAAACGGACACAAGTGAGCACAGTTCAAGAGTGTTTATTGAACTTCAAACCAGAGTTGAAAAATGGCCATCTAATCCTAAATTAACAGATGTGAGAAAGCTACGACCATCAAATAATAATTCAGTCCTAGTGGTGTCTTGTCAAAATAAAATGGCCTATACTAATAAACGTATTGCCAATCCTTACCTCTAAATACAAATAGTGTGGGGAACAATGTTACGAAAAGAAAGAAGTGTGCACAAAATGATATGTTGGGATGTTTAGGCCTTTGGTCTCCCTTCCCGACATTTTCAGCATGGGACAAGGCAGTTCACTCGAGCTTAGCATCGTATTTGGCTTCTCTAGCACGGGGATACAGTTCAAGGATTAGCACCAGGGCCTTCTGTGCCCAAGTCTCTGTCATTCAAAGTCTTTCTTCAGAGGGCCTGATGCAACAGGATTTCACAAGTACTCAATTTCTTAGGCGATTCACCATTCACCCCGGACTCCCCTCAGCCGGGCTCAGACACTTTTAACCCCAATGTTCTTCACCTTAGATCTCCCTCATCCAGGCTCAGATCCTCTTTCACAATGTTCGTACAATATTCTTTCTCGGGTAACTCACGGTTCACCACGGATCCCCCCTCAGCCGGGCTCAGACCATTTTTATCATAATAAGTCTCCCTCTGCCGGGGTCGGACCAACTTCATTTACTTTCTTTATATTTTTACTATCAAAGACTTTCGAATGTGCCCAGGGTTTTGCTTGACCCGTTGCAGGATTTACAATTCCTTTTCTTTATAACCTTTGCCACCCCTTAGTCGGATAACTAACAGACTTTCGAATGGAGCCGGACCACTGTCTTCGGTATTGTATCTTCGCTTTAAAGTCAATCACTCTGTTGTTTTATCATATTAGCGTCGCTTGCCACCTAAGCTTCGTACACTGTTCTCTTCAGTTTTCACCATGCAATGTTGCTGCTTGCAACCTTGGCTTCAACACAGACCGGTGTGGTATCAGTCTCCCCAACTCACTGCCTGTGAGGATACAGTTCAATCATTAGCATCAGGGTCTTCCGTGCCCAAGTCACTTTGTCTTTCAAAGAATCTTCATTCAGAGGGCCTGATGCGACAAATGAACAATAAGACTTTTTCCTCTTTCAAATTATCACAAGTACTCAAGTTCTATTCACCCCAAATCCCCCCCGCAGCCCCGTCAGGCGCACATCCCCCTTGGTCAGGCTCAGATTCCTGTTAACACAATGTTCATAACATTATACAAACTTGCTTTAACCAGAAGCTTTTAGTTAATCTCCCTCCACCGGGCTCGGACCAACTTTCTATACGATTTCATCAACTAGCAAAGACTTTCAAATGTGCACAGGGTTTTGCTTGACCCTTTGCAGAACACTTCGATTTCACAATTCTTTATCACTCTTCACATTTGCCACCTTTCAGCTGGATACCCAACAGAGACTTTCGACTCAGCACCCACTTGATGCCGGGCCACTATGTCTGCAGTATCGTATCTTGGCTTCAAAGTTCAATCACTCAACCGCCGATTGTGTTCACGCTGCTTGACACATGCGTTTTCTACACTGTTCTCTTTAGTTTTCATTATACAATGTTGCCGCTTGCAACCTTGGCTTTAACACAGACCAGTCTGGTATCAGTCTTCGTAACTCACCGGCTGTGCTGACTTCACTGGCTCTGCTTTGTGGTAGGAGCTAAGGACAGTACCACAGCGGCAAACTATTCTCCCCGCCTTGACTATCGACGCAGGAGAGCCCCGGGTACCTCCGACACACAAAGCAGCATTCTTCAGCCTCAATTCCTGGTGTTATGTTTCCTATTTTCGAGTGTTCATGTAAGTAATGGTCTTTCGTTGAAAAGGTCAAGGGCACTTCCCTCCTCGCAATCCTCTTCAGTTTGCTGTCTAGCGCCTTGTATTTGCATTTATTAATTTGTATTTATGATTTATATAGCGCCTTAGTCCAATGCATTTACATATGAACATGTAAAAACAGAACAATAGTGTGAGGAAATACATGAAAAGCCAAGATGAACCCTGCTGGATAACATGAGTTTCCAACGATTTACGGAACAAAGTAGACCGATACAGACCGTAGTGAAAGAGGAAGAGCATTCCAATGCAGAGGAGCGCGAAGAGAGAATGTACGGAAACGTAACTGGGCACAAGGAGGAGCTGGCACTATAAAACGAAATTGAGAGCCAGAATAAAGAACGAGAAGGGATGTAAAATGATTCAAGTAAGGATAGGCAATCCGGAGCAAGACTATAGAGTGATTAGAAGACAAGACATAAGAAATTTAATTTAAATTGAGCCTGGAAAGGAAGCCAACCAAGAATGAGAAGATCAGGGAAAATAGAATCATGTGAAGTCAAACAAAAAAGTACACAAATAGAGGCATTGAAGACAGATTTCAGAGGTGCAAGACGAGAAAATGCAACACCAAAGAGCGTAGTGGAACAATAGAAGAGACATGAACAAATTAAAGATATCAATATTTTGGTGGCATCGAAAGTTGGAAAAGAGCGTACTTTACGAATATTGAATAAGTAAAACCGACAGGCACGAGAAGAGATTGAAATGTGATGTTTGAAAGATCGAGCAGAGTCAAAGTGAATTCCCAAATTACGAGCAGTTGATGATATGGGGAAGTTAGATGGTGGGAATACTATGGACGCTGGAGGCAGAGGGGGAGGAATAGTAATAGAAGGAAAGAAGAGTACTTCAGTTTTAGCAGCGTTTAGTGCAAGATAATGAAAACATCCAAGATTTTATTGCCAGTAAGCATGAAGACAGGTGAGCATGTATGTAAGCAGAGAAGGTAGAAAATGAAAGAAACAGTCGAGTGTCGCCAGCATAAGAGATGTGATTGGCTGTGAGAGGAAATAACCTTAGCCAAAGAAGAAGAGTAAAGAGAGAACAGAAAAGGTCCCAGAACCGACCCTTGTGGGACCCTGTGGGTAAGAGTGAGAGTCTGAGGTGGCCCATTCCCAGGAGACAGAGAATGTCTGCTGCGATAAATGAGATTTGAACCAAGAGAGGACAGAATCTGAAAGACCAAAGGATAAAAGAGACCAATAAAAGTGAATGGTCCACGGTGCCAAATGCAGCAGAAATATGCAGTACGATGAGTAGAGAAGAGTGTTTGGAATAGCGTTCCATGAGCAATGAGGTTAGAACTGACAGAAGAGCAGTCTCTGTTGATTGCATGGGGTGGAAACCAGACAAAGCGAGGGAGGATCGAGTTGTTTGAGATAAATGAAGAGACTTGGGAACAGACAAGGCGCTCAAGTAGCTTAGAGGGACAGGGAAGAAGAGAGATCGGATGAAAATTAGAGGCGAGAGAAGAGTCAGCAGAAGGTTTTTGCAAAATAGGAATAATAGAAGCATGCTTGAAAAAAGAAGGAAAAACAGAGGTTGAGAGACAAATATTAAAGAAAGATGAACAGTAAGATATGAGAGACGGACAGACTTAAGAAATAGAGTTTGTGGGAAAGGGGCCGTAGGAGCAGCAGTAGGATGGGCATGGGTCAGCAAAAAGGGAAATATCGCTGTCTGTGATGGAGGAAAAACAAGAGAAAGTAGTAGAAGGCAAAGCAGGAGAAAAGTGAAGTGTAGGACCGGAAGAAGAGGATTCATCAATAGCAAGGTGAAGAGAAGCCACCTTAGAAGAGAAAAATGAGGTGAATTCAGAAGCCGATAACGAAGAGTTAAGCAAGTGATCAGGAGTGGGAGGAGAAAGGAGATGAGAGTTTGAAAAAGTCGTGAATGAGATGAGTGTGCAGAGAGAAGATCGGAGAAATACGATTGTTTAGCAGAAAGAAAATGCGATATAAGAATAGGAATTAAAGTCAGCCTCAGACTTCGAGTGGAGCCAATGCCTTTCAAGATGCCGTAAAGCACATTGCATTGAGAGAAGGTGGTATTAAATTGCCATCTTGGAACAGCTGTTTCCTCGTGTGCTTTGCCTTGCTCAGAGTGTGCTGTCGTGCTCCGCCTTTTATCCGTGTGGGGAAGTGCGATGGAAGTCAGGTGTGTGTGTGTAATGGTCAGCGATTGCCCGACTATTGTATTGGGACATGTCAAGTATACAGCTCTGCTGTTAATCTGTTTTCTCTCACAGTGAGCAGTCCGTGAGAAAGTGTTTTGTGTTGGGAAAGAGGGTGGCGGGGTCCTAAGTATCCTAACTGGTAGGATAGGGTAAAGGTGTTACAGGGAAGGGGATACTGCATCTCACCATCCAGTGTCACACTTCCACTCCCTGAGGACCCCTCAACCAGGTGATCCTCTCGCACTGGTCCACCCCCAGGATCCAGAAGCGATGGCCATGTCCTGGCCACCTGGATGACAAGCGGGTGAGAGACCTTCAGGATTCTCACACCACCCACACAGGGGGTAACTCTTTGGATCTCAATCATCTCCACCTCCATCTCAGCCACTAATACTGTCACATCCATTTCTGATCACTCCATTGTTATCACCACCATCTCCTTTACACCCTCTGACTTCTCCTCGCCTATTACTAAAAGGAAAAGGACATTTCTGCCATTCCTCCTTTCTCTCTGACCTACAGTTCTCACACTGCACTTCACACCTGATACCTCTTCCACCAACTGCCTTCTCCAGCTTCCAGTCTCTACTGTAGGACTCATTCTCCTCTTACTTTCCACTGCTCACTTTCACCCCCAAGTCTCAGCATCCTCAAACGCTCCCTCCACACAGAAATGTGCCAGGCGCTGTGCAAATTGATGCATACCCACTCATATGAGGACCTGCAACTCTACCTCTCTGCCCTGAACACTCAAGTCCTCTTCAGAGCGAAAAAGGAATTCTACCTAACCCTCATTGACGCTCACTCAAACCATCCACACCAGCTACAGGGCCACCCTAAACGCTCTCCTCACAATAATAACTCAACTCCACTCTCAGAGCAAATGACCTAGCTGAATACTTCACTCTCTCCTGACCTTCCTCCTACATTTTACACTCAACCTACTCGATCATCATCCTCTGCCTCCATCTCCCACTTCAGTCACACCAATACTGAAGAAGTCCTATCTGTACTGATGATGGCCAAGCCCTCTCATGCCCCATCTGACCCTCTTGCTTCTCAGCTAGTCAAGCCTATTGCACCTTTAGTGGCCTCCTACCTCGCTCAACTCTTAACATGTCCTCTGACTCTGCTTGCTTTCCCTCCATTTTCAGAACAGGCACAGCCATTGCTCTACTGAAAAAAACAAGGTGCTGACCCAAACCTACCGGCTAACTATCGCCCTGTGTCACTCTTCCTGCACTACTCTAAAGTGCCCTTCAGGATTGTGTTCTACCATCTTACCAATTGCTTAGACATCCTACAAGCAGATTTTCGCTCCAGTCACTCACCAGAAACTGCTCCCATGAATGTGTCCAACTTAATCGCCTCTGCTACGCACTCCAACCTATCCTCTTATCCTATTACTCCTTGACCAGTCTGCTGCCTTTGACACTCTTCTTGGCATTCATGATAGAGCCCTGGCCTGGATTGAATCCTACTTGGCACCTGTTGGTGTTCCACAAGGCTCTGGCTTAGGTCTGCTCCTCTTCACACTCTACACATCTGCTTTTGGGGCACCAATATCCTCCTTTGGATTCTCGTACCATCTCTTCACGGTTGACACCGAAATCTTCGCTTTTCCTGACCTCTCCTTTGAACTCTATCAACATTTCCAACTGTTTCTCTGCCATTAAATATTGGATGTCTTTGCAATCGTTGGAGTTAAACGCTACCAAAACAGAGGTGCTCTTCTTCCCTGCCAAATGCTCTCGCTCATCACTTTCTCTGCCTATTCAGTTCCCACCCGACACTCGTTCCCACCTGACACTCTTTCCCCCCCCCTTAATCTTCTTCAGGTAGAAATCTCTGCGTCATCTGTGAACCTTCTCACACCTTCTCTACTTTAATCTCCAAAACTCAGCAGCTTGCCTCAACATCCTAAATATTATGAAAATCAGGCACCTTCTTACATTCAACACCACCAAGCATCTCTTAATCACTCATCCTCCCTAAACTAGACTACTCTGCTAGCATCCTCTTTGGTCTCACCAACTATGCTTTCTGTACCCTCAACAAGATTAACTAAGAATAACTTCACTACTGGGACTCAACTCCATCACTTCACATCTACTTCCTCGTACCGTCACCAGGCTGGGTGGCTGATGATGCAAAACGGGGCCCAATTTAAAGGTCTTCTGTCCACAAATCTATCCATGGTAAGGCACGACTGTATCTTATCCTCCTCTATCCAACTCTTTAACAAACCTTCTCGATCTCTGCTGTGGCTCTGTGCTTCCTCTCGCTTCCTCTCTTTCTGTCTTCTTGCTCCACTTGCATGGAATGCTCTTCCCCCCTGGACATCTTAGGAACAATCCACACTAACATGTTCAAAACTAAACTAAAAGCCCCTCCCTCCCCTGAGAGTAACCCTCTTAATCTACAGCATCTGCTTTCTAGCTAACATGTTTACCTCTCCTGCAACCTGCCCGTCTCACACTTTCTGCATTGTACCCAAGACTGTTCCATTTACTTCCCTCCACCACCTGATTAGAAAATCCCATCAACTCACCCCTGTAAGAAGCTCATTGCTTCTCATCAGATCTGATTTCTTATGTATTGTCCATTCTCTTGCGATCAAAGAGCAGTGTTCCTCCATGTATACAAATACATTTTTCTAGCTAACCTATGCCAGGAGTACACAAATTATGCTAAAACTGAGGAAATTGAGATCAAGTATCCATCTACCAAATAAAACAATAAATAGCTAGATGCTCACAAATTACTTAAATCGAACCAAGCAAGACGCAGGTACAGATCCTTAATGCGAATTCTAACCTCTGAACTCCATGTTTTACAGGTATCATTTTGCTTGCACCCAGCCCTACTGGCTAAAATGCATAACAGTTATATTTCTGGATATAGAAATGGTACTGAAGTGGTAGAATCCATTTTCTCCCCTGAAAAGACAGATGCTTACTGCTACAGTTTCTCACAGAAAGGTGACAGCTCATGCCTTTATTCCATCACAAGTGGACTCAAGTAGCTGTATTTAACATGGGCTGGCTGGGAGGATGTCTCATCTACACAAGGTCCAGAAATCTGCAGCCCGACTCCTCCTAAGACTATTGGTTCAACCGGTTACATTTCTTTATAAATCGAGATAAAAATATCTCAAATATTTTATCTTTAACACTTTTATATTGAATGCACTTTTTTGGGGGGTCCCCCCAAACACCCGTTTCCAACCCATAAAAGCGCACCCGACCGTTTCCCAAAAATATTTAACCCTTTACCGCACCCCTAAATGCATTCACTACAAAGGTTATCAAGATAAAATATTCGAGATATTGGCATTCAATATAAAGGGATTCCATATACACACTGTATACCGGTTCAACCACATCACCAGGGGCTTTGCTGGCTATTTGGCTAAAATAGCAATTTTCAAATCAATGTGCCTTGTTCAGAGGCTATCTGGGCTCTGCAATCGCTACATGCCCCCTTCCACGATGGAAATGCATGGCAGTGCTGGCTGCAATGAGATAAAATCTCCATGCAGCCCACCTGAGAAAAAAAAGCACATTATTAATACTATTCTAACCACTCTGGCAATAGTCTACACTTATCAGAAATGCCCACCGAGAAGTGCCCGGGAGGTTTTGAACTAGCTGATGTTTGGGGTCCTGGGCAGGAGTGTAAAGACTGGATGGGGTAAAAGTACTCCTGCCTTCTATGTAGCACAGTAGAAGCACAGAGCACTCAAGCCAAGATTCTCTATAATGTAGCCATGGATGAGAAATCAAGGCTTAAGCTCTCAGGAGGTGATGAAGGCTGGTTCTTAAGTACAGTGTAGTCCTAAAGCCCCCACAATGGAATGTCCACACACTATGTTAGGTGATAACACAGTTCTTTATATAAATAAGGTTCAGAATATATATACAATCAATAACACTTTGTGCTTTGGCAATACTAATATGATAAATATGTACAATGTCTATGTGGTACCACAGTTAAATCTTGACTCCTTTAAAATGCACCAACTGCTGACAGTTTCAAAAGCATACAAATCAAATAGTAAAGTGAATCAACAATAGACATTGGAAGAAAGACAAGTTGGGTTAAGCAATGGCAGAATACTGGGTCCCTACCACCAGACAGTTCTGTGTGAGGATCCCCCCCACCTGGGCAACCTGTAAATAAAGTGTATTAACAAGCCCAGTCTATACATGTTAAGACAGTCTTGTTTCCTGCTAAGAATGTTCTACTACCCCAATGCGCCTGGTTTTGCAGTGTCGTCAACGGATCCTCCCTTTAGAGCAGGAGCCAAAGGGCGCCGAGATTCCGCGAAGAAATGTGAAGAGTGTTGTCGATATAGCAGCTTCGACCTTGACGGTGCTCGTCGACGATCGGTCGTGGACGTCCTGTGAAGATGAGGCATGCGGTGCACCTCGATGACGAGAGTCTGTTGCCGCAAAGAGTACATAATGAAGAACGTAGGCCCCGCAGCAAGCGTCGTGTGTCGGCGTTGGTGTCAACGGTCAGGACTCAACCACGGCTAGCTTTTGGATTTTCGGGTGGCGGGGAAACAGACTGCAGATTCTCCTCGGTTCGTCGACGACCTCGACTTTCTCTGGCAGACAAAGCGGTTGACGGTGATGGCAAGTGAGTCCTTGATTTCAAAGGGTCTTAGGCAAAGGTGGAGTGTTGCGGCTCCGGTTGTCGAGCAGCACGGCATCAAGCTGCCCCCCGCTTCTGGGCAACACGACTCAACGGGCTTCCAGCGATTACGGCGGTCCTCCGAACCCTGGTCGACTACTATGGACTTCGATGTCCGGGTGCTTCAATTCAGGATTCCTCGGCAGCCGAGTCACCGGTCGACGGTCGTTCGGGACGGACTTGCAAGGTACCTCAGTGGAGAGAAGCTGTTGCACGATATTCCCTCGTAGCTCAGGAAGAGGTCCCCTAGCCAGGTCCTCACTTGGATCAGTTCTTGGGAGACACGACAGCTTTCGGATTGCATCGAAGGAAAGCAGCACCAAAGCCTCCTTCTTCCAGCAGGGCTTCAAGGTTAAGCATCAAGTTTCGACTTCAGCTTCTGAACGATTCTAGTCAGTGAGAGGTCCCCAGATATACTGTTCCGTCTCTCATTCACACTGCTGAGCCAGGTTCAGGCAGCCAATCATTCGGAAGGGTATTCAACAGGCAGCCAATCAGGCTCAAAGTGAATTCAGGTCATTCTTCTCCATCCAGAGACTCACAACAAGCAATGTGGATTGGGGCAAGCACCCAGCCTTTCAGCACACCACACTGCATTCATACCAGTTTCGGACAGGATGTCTCATTGATCGTGTCACACACCAGAAACCAGGCACATAACATGAAACGCATATTGGTCACACACTCCAGTCCCCATAAACATACACTAGAGGTACATGGTTGTACCCAAACCCATGGGTGCCATAAGGGTATCTATCCTAAGGGTCTGTTCACCACAACCAAGAAGGGGAACAGATGCACTGCCAGGAGTCCCACATGGACTCATATGCAGAAAACAACACAGAAAACACATGATAAAAGGAGTACAGGACAAGGATATGGAGGACCTGCTCCTCCAATGCATTTCCAGCATCACAAGGAGGTGCAAGCAGATGGTCCATCTGCATTGTGCCTACACCATAACAATGCATCAGACCTACCAAGAGGTTTCCCAACAGAAACAGTTCTTATTTTCAAGGCAGGTTGGGGATGTAGTCCCCACTAACAGCAACACCAACATTACAGCTCACATTACTGTAATAGCTGGGCACGTACAATCTACCTACACTGGAGACCCACGAAGACTTATGACAGAAGAACCAAGAGAGAGGGCAACCTACCAACAGAACTGATGGTTCAGCAAACTGGGCTCAACAGTAAGCAGAGTGAAAAACCACCCATTTGTGTTCCTGTCACAAACAAACATCACAAATCCTACTGATGGACTGGCTGAAGGTGTCTAAGTTGCCTAATTGTACCTTTTCTATACAGTAGGCAATCCCCTGCAGCTCAAGTTTCCACCACCAGTGTTGTTGATTTTAATTTGGCTTAGAAAAAAAAATTACCAGCTGAGTATACAACTGGCCATTAGAGCTGAAGTGTCTTCCACACATAAATGGTACAAAGGGGGATGGACAGAGTTGATCATCAAATCCATGTCAATGATCGCCTATTCAGAAAGGTCAAATGTGATTAGCTCCAAAAAATGTGAAAGATATTTGACGGCATCTGGAGGAGCTCCAACAAGCTGGCATAATCCAAGAGCACCAACATCCTTCTGCATCTCCGATTGTGCTAGCCCAGAAAACAAATAACTTACCCTTGGTAATGTTCTTTCTATTGGAGGTTCCTCCCACAGATTCCTCATCTTTGTTATACGGATATCCTGCTTGCAGCTTTGGGAATTTTTTTCCACAACAGAAGCTGCTGTGCAGCGTTTAGTTGATGCCCCTTGGCGGTTTCCATTCCCACACACGGGCATGATCTATATAGCACGCACTACGCCCACTACCTCAGCTTTAGTTTTTCCCTTTTTATGCACACTTGATTTGATGTGTATTAAAGAAATGCACCCAGAGTCAGAGGAGTAGGCCGAGAGGGCGATGAGGAATCTCTGGAAGGAGCATTCAGTAGAAAGAACATTACCGGGGGTAACTTGTTCTTCTAATGGATTGTGTGCTCGGATTCCTCATCTTTGACATACTCCCATAGGAGGTGGGACAAGTGGATATTTCCTACTGGTTTATATTGTGTAAAACAGCTTTTGCAATCTAGCATCCGGACACGACAAATTGACCAGACAACAGGACTCAAGTTGAGGGTACACGTGGGTGTTCTCCATCCTCCCCAGGTCTGCAAGCCGACTGGCCCTCATATAGGCAAAGTCTCCTTCATGCATACACAGCACCACGCTGCTTCATGTCCAGCGCGGTGATGTGTATGCATAAAACAGCACTATACCTTTAAGAGCAAGCCCCAGCTGGTCCAGGGAGCGAATGGGCAGGCTTGCCGGCCACGTGATGCCACCCAGTGTGCCCCATGTAACATGGAGATGGCATCCGGTGCCCAAGGGCAGTGCTGGTGGCACCAAGTTGCTGCTGTACAGTCCATGTCGGAGCCTGGAGGAACCTCACGAATGCCGTCGAAGTACCCTTTTGAACATGGAAGGGAAGCAGATTTCAACCCACTGGTTGACGGTCGCTGATCCTTATTACCAAGGAAGGAGGGGCACCAACAATAAGTATGTGTCCCATGTAATGCAAATCCATGTTTTAATGTTACTGGAATGAGAGGCCTGAATGTTATTGGGGTGGGAATGAATACAGACTCAAATATGGATCATGGATAATTTCAGAGGCACATGGAACCCAATATATTCAGCATATTTGGGCCTCAGCACAGAGCCAGCATCTGGCAGATTTAGCAGTTGATTTCTCCACATTAAAGGATAGTCTTAGCAGCACTAGACCTGCTCATATACAGCTGGATACTACTGCAACTACTCCTCCTAATGCAAAAGTTGAAGTGGTTGTTGTTTCTGATGAAATGGTGAGTTTGCATGTGAAAGTCCCCTCACCTTAATTTGTTGTGCACGCGGGATGAACCCAGTTCTCAATATGCAGCAAAACAGAGGCCCACAATGAGTCAGGTCCCAGTGGCACCTGCACCACTGCATGCAGCTCAGCGGGATGCAGTGCGAAGTGGTACACAGAGCAGTGAAGTTGGCCAAGACTGTATCCTACAGAACAAGCCTACCCTAAGTATCATGGCTGTCATTGGCATGCTTTCCTTGAGCTGGGTAACTCACTTGGCATTACGAATCAGAAGCAATGTGTATGAAACCAAGCTGATTCTTAAAATTGCTAAACCACGTTGCAGCCTCTTGCCCCTCTGTCATTACGTTTGTATTTCTGCTCGTTTTGCTTGAATAAATACTCACATGGCTTCTTTAAGTAAACAGTCTGGAAACCCCACAGACGACGACGTAGTTTGTTTTCCGGTATGGTTCAGCCTTGAGGTATAAGTTATTGACGAAATCCGGGCATTTACATTTTCATCTGTATGAAGTAAATTGTGTTTTCCGGATTACATGTTAACACTAAGAGCCCCATTCTGAAAAGGGCATATGTGTTTATTACAAGTATGGGAAAAAGCATTCAGCATTGTTGACTCCATCCATCTGCACGCTACAGGAATCCCATGCAGAGCAGGGTTCGAAATTGAGCAGAGCTGGGAGCCATTTAGCTCCTTCTAGCATAGTAGAGCCTGTTAGCTTGAAACCAACAGCAACCAGGCGCTACCTTTGGCTACTAGGGCCAACAGGTGCATTGGTAACATGTAAATGTGACATTAACTTTGATTATTTGAGAATGTTATTAAAGAATAATTAGAACTCATTGAATACACATTTAAATACACGGTTCATACAAAAACGACAACGAGGCTGCAGAGTCTAGGCAGTCTGTGGCAGTCTTTTTACAGTTGCAGTTGCTGCAAGGAGTGTCTACAAAACCCTACCTTACCGCGGAGCGGGCCGCGGAGTCGAGGCTGCAGAGTCTAGGCAGTCTGTGGCAGTCCGGGGCGGTCCTCACGTCCAGACAAGATGAATCATGCGATTCGTATACCAGAAGTAGAAGCACACTGGCTAAGAAGCCAGAGAACCCGCAGTGAAGATAGCGGGCTTGAACACCGCAGCCCTCACAACCATTTGCTAAGAAACAAGAAATTACAGGATGTGAGGCTGCCCCTTCCCTCTCAACAGACGAATAAACACTTGACAAACCCTCAAAGTCAAGGGGAGGGGGAGCAAACGGTGCGACCCAATGGAGAACCCAAGTCGGAGCCCTACGGCTTGCCTACTATCCCGCTAACGCACCCGCAAGCTACTCAGCCTCACCTGGAAGGGCGGGAAGGACGGGAAAAGTCCGACATCTACACAGTGCCGGCGATGAAGGGAGCTGCCTCGACGGAGAAAGATAGGCAGACCGGGACCTCCCCTACACTCCTGGTTGGTCTGGGAGCGTCGGCTCGACCGTCAGGACCTGACGTTCAGGTGGGGTCTCAGGACGACGCCATCAACTCCCGCACGGTCCACCTACATGCCTCGATGGGACTGGGGGTGGCGGTTCGTGCGTTAAGGACGGAGGATCTAAATCAAGCCGGGGAGGGTATGAACTCCATAGCTCCAGCTCACAGCCTTCCCTCGGACGGTCTGGCCGCCTCAGCTCGACTGCATGGAGATAACGAGCTGAACAAGGAGATCGCGGAGGTAACCCTGCCGCAGCCGGACGCCACAATCACTACAGATGGATTATGGGCGCCGGTTCTACTGACAAACGCAGCGGCCGGCAAAAGGGAAGACAGAGAGGATCGCCCACCCCCAAAGCCCTACCCGCACCTACCTATCAGTCTGGATGCGCCGGCGCGACCTCCCCCGATCATCGCTGAGGCGGTCACGCTGGGCCCACCCGCGGGACGCGGGCAGAACCCTCCGCCACTGGCAGGCCATGGGGGCGGGGTCCTCTTCAAGGAGGCAGTCGACGAGGAAAAAGCCTCTCCCGGTGTGGTGAGTCGCCCTACGAGCGGACCCTCTGATCAAGGAACATCCAGCGAGCGGACAGCGGGCGGGATCTCCCCGCTGTGGGCCGGCTCATCAGTGGCTAGCAAGGGACTTCAGAGCCCGGGATGGGAGGGAAGGGGTGCTGTGCCAGATCCAGCGGCGCCACAAGTCCCATCCAAAAACTTGGAGTGCACCACTACACCCGAGCTTAACAAGGGTTACGACTCTAAAAACGAGATTAACAAAGATGCCCCCAACTATGGGGACAACAAAATAAAAATTGAACTGGAGATTCATCCAATAGTAGCAAGAGAGGACTTAGCTACCCCTACCTCCAGTTTGGGAAACTTGGAAACAGTCTGGTCGGACGATTGCTCATGCTCATCAATAGAGGATCCAGAAAATGATCCCACGCTAAATCAAGACCCAGCACTCCGGATAATCAACTTACAGTCAGTTACACCGGAGCCCTTTGATAAGGACCCCTCATTCACTAGCGACAGAAGGTCGCAGAAAGTCCGAATCTCAAGAGAGCACAAACAAGTGCAGGAGAAGGAGGAAGAATCCACCTCAGGCAAAACGACCATAATAAACCCCCTCTCGCACAAGACAACAAAGAATTACCAGCTGCCAGCGCCTACAAAGCGGAGCAAAGAGGTCCTGAAGCCCCTAGTGGGCACTCTGGACAAATTCTTTAGCAAACAAGGAAAAAGAAACCAGAACGTGAAAGGCGAGATTTCAGACGCAGACCTTCTGGAGGGGTCCCAAGTAGAATTAGCTCAACTCACCTCTCCTGCTATCCCAACGAAATCTACTTTTAACGTACACCCCCTAAACCCCAACACTTCGAGTCCCCAGTTTTACACCAACAAAAGATGGCATTTTGGGAAACCGCCGGTGAAGATCAAGGATCTCACAGCCTCAGACATTCCTGCGCTACCCTCAACTCCATCATACAACCTCAACAAGGAAAAGCAGCCTAAAGAAAATTTCTTACACGAGGGGATACCAGAATCAACACCCACAGTGACCAAATCAGACAGTCTCAGTATGCCAACAAGAAATCTGGATCTAACAAATTCCATCTCGATGGGTCCTACAACGCAACCCTCGCTTTGCAAGCAAATACAAGTCACCGCCCATTCGGAGCACTTGATAATGCTTAAAACGCCTACGACCAGTCGACAACCGGAAACCCAAACGCCTAACCCGCGCACGTCAACTCCTCCGCCAAGGAACAGGAAACAAAGCGAAACTGTGGGAAATTCAACAAAAGAAACACCAAATAAAAAGCCAGACTTAATGATGATAATGTCTGCTATCACCATAGCTCTAGCTCCATTCACAAAACTATACGAATCATTGAACGATTCTGTAAAGGACCAAGCATCATTGCCGGCACTGGCTCAAACAAAACTTACGTTTCTTGAAGGTTTCATCACTTCAAAACATGAAAACAGGAAGACTGCAAAACACATCAGCACTCAAACAATGGACCTACAACATCGAGAAACGAAAGCAGTACAGTCCCAGACGGATTTCGCTTCGGAGGAAATATTCCACTTCAAAGCAGGCACTGAGGATAAGACCAGCAACCCGGGCCGGAAGGCTCACGCCAACACCCCAGCAGTACCCACGACCACGGGTAAATGGAGTTTAAAAACACCTCTCCTAAGTCTTAACCTGGAGCAAACAAAGAAAGCACATGGAACCCACATCAGTGGAAATCAAAGCACTCTTAAATTCGCAAAACCCTCATCGAGCAAGACAAAAAAGAAAAACAACGGTTGCATCATCAACGAGAAAGACCAAGATCTCGGAGTCTCTTTGGCTGACCCACCCACGCTTCGGGCCCCAACAAAGAAAGTAAAAAGCGGATCACCGGCGCAATTCAAATCGGCCCTGGCCCAACCCCAGAGCTCGAAAAAATCTTTTTCGTCGCCGGATAGAAAATACATCAAAATTTGCCCCAAATTGACGACTCCAAAAGCCCCCCAGCAAACCAGTGCCAATCAAAACATCAACAGATCGCCCTCCTGCACCGAAAGCGACCTAATGGAAGACGCCCTGGAACTCGCGTCTCAATGGCGGGCCAAAGAACCAAAACCAGATAATAACCGGGGAGCTAAAAGGAAAATAGTGTCTTTTGAGCGAAGCCATGACAACGACACACCTCCAAAGAAAATCAGACATTTGGAGCCTAAATCCCCGGCACCATACAGGGCGGAAGACGTGAAACATACGTCCTCGGCCGGAACCAAACACAGACATTATTTGAGCCCCAAAAAAGGAGAGGAAGCCACTAACAGGAAAAACAAGCATTCTCCCAATAGGTGGAAAACGCGAGTGCACTCGAAACAAAAAAGAGACTCTACAGAGCGTAGACAAACAAGTGAAAAAGCCTGGCGGACCCCCCCGAAAATTTGTGAAAGAGAATGGAAACGCATCTGTTTAACGAGAAACAACAGAACAACTGACACACGCTCTTTCTTCCTGCAGCCCAGCCATAAATCAAAGTATAATCAGGTTCTAAACAGAACCGTAATACTGGACTTATTCCATCAAATCCCTGCGCTCAGATCAGTAACATCTGACTGTCTAGATGTAATTGAATTCTCGGGTCCCCACAGCATAGACAGTGTCTACATCCACATATCTTCAGCAAGCACAAGACTTAAACTCAAGGCGGAGGCCAAAGCCCTCAAAGAACTAGGCTACTACTTGGAAGAAGTACACAGAGACAGAGTGATTCCCAGCCACACCTCGATCGGAACAAAGGACAGAGATCACACATACATCAGAGGCCGTGTTCCCCCATACAAGACAGACACTTCCCCAAGAGACCGAGCTTCATATCACGCTTCGCCCAATTTTCATCGAGGCAATAAAGCTCAAGTCAGGAGCGAAAGGAAGACTTTTGAGGCCAACCATGACGATCATGTACGCCACCGGGGCTCACACTACAGACCTTATAAAAACGTCGAGGAAAACAGAATCGGGAACCAAGAAGAGAAGAGCCCACTTGGAAAACAGCACAGAAGGGCCCCTAACTGGGAGACGAGAAAATCTGGCAACTACAGAGACAGACGGGAAATGCAGCTCACACCAATCAAAACCCATCAATGGCATAAAAGTACGCTGAATGGGTCCATGAGCGAACACATCGAAAAACAGAGTAACAGGGTTTCAGATCGTGACCGGAAGAGATCCCTGCAGAACTGGAAGTCACCAAGGGACCGAGCATACTCCAGAAACAGCAAAAGTGAATTATTCAATCATTCACGCGCCCATCGGCAAGATCCGGAAAAAAAAAAGATGGTCCGGGATGCAGAAAAGTCTCTTACCAGAATTAAGAAGATAGCCACGATCGACCACGAAAGGAGTCAACGAAGTTACGGACAACCCTCATCAGACCGCAAGTAAATTAAAAATGGGGTCATGGAACACAAGAGGATTCTCTCACTTGACACTTAAATCAGACGTGCAATTGGGGTCATTCGACCTCCTTTGTCTACAGGAGACGTGGCTCCTAAAGAAGCCAACATTAGACGGCTTCGAAATCGACTTCTCTCCAGCCACACAAGTAACATTGGGTAGGCCCACCTCAGGCCTCCTGACAGCAGTCAGAATCTGCAGTGGCCTACAACTTAAACAAACAATACTATCGAATGCGTCAATCCTAGCGTCCTTGATATCAGAACTGAAGTCTGGAGAGGGGGTGAACGAGAACAAACCAACATTGTACTTAGTGATAAACACATACTGGAATCCAAAAGTCGTGAAGGAAGCAATACTCCTTGAAACCATCGGACAAATAATAGAGTCCGGCCTAAATATGATGGCACTAGACCACATCATAATATGCGGAGACTTAAATTTGACACTACCCAACATTGGCCAAACTACATCAAACTGGGACACATACTCCGCAGTGATACCCAAAGACTCTTCGACAACTCGAGACTCTGATCGGAGAGGTAAAGGATGGGAACTCCTTATGGACGCACTTGACCTTCACAACCTTCATTACTGGACCTCTAACACAGCAAACTGTATTCCAACTTGGGAACAAGGTTCTTGTAAGGCCTTTCTGGATCACATATACGTATCCAGAAACCTGCTCGCAAAGACATCTGCATTCGAAGTCATAAGAACCAAGAACAGTGACCATAACCTCCTGATGGCCATATGGTCAGCCCCAGAACGGAAAGCGGAGGCAAACAGACAGAAAATGACCTCGTCTATTCTTACTAACGGCGCAGGGACTAGATTAAGACTCACTGCTGAAGCAATAAGAAACATCACAAAGACCTACGAAAGAACTACTGTTGCTCCAGGGGAAGTAAATCCACCTGACTATTACCCCCTGTTGATCCCCTACCACCAACAAAGGAACGTTCAAGCCCTAGTCAAAAAGCCACACCACACGTATAACAAGCAATTGTGGAGAAAAGAAGAGAATTGAGAAGAATCTTACGCAAAGCGAAATCTCGCCCCTCTAAACTAACAGAGGAGGCAGCAGTATCCGCGAAAAAATCTTACAAAAATTGGCTCAAATCACAACGTGCAATTCTGTACCAAGAAGATTCTGAGAACATGTTAAGGATCCTAAGTGGGAAACAATCTAAAAACTTCTGGGCACTGATTGACCCGAAAGGAGACAATTCAAATAACGTTTTAGCAAATTTAATTGGAGAGACGCAGTGGAGATCCTTTTTCTCGGATATGTTTGCCTTACCAGAGGGTAACATCCAAGAACCCATACAGTTTCAAAAAAATCAATGGAACATTGAAAAGGACGAAAAGGAAATCTGCGAAAAAATAAGGAAACTGAATAATTCCTGGGCACCTGGACCCGACGGAATCTCCAATGTGGACCTCAAAAATAACAGTGAAGCATGGGGAGCTCTAATATCGCGAATATTCCAACAATGCGCCGACTCCCAATCGATTCCGAAATCCTGGAAGCTATCAAATGTGGTCCCAATTTTCAAGAAAGGCGATAAAGCCAATCCAGCAAACTATCGGCCAATCGCCTTATTGGACACCATTGGAAAATTATTCAGAACTTTTCTTCTGGATAATTTCAAGACATGGGTCGTCTCCTCTGAACTACACGACGACTTTCAGACAGGATTTGTAAAAAATATCGGAACATTGGCAAACATAATGCTACTGAGTGTTCTGAAAGCCAAGGTGTTAGAGGGACAACCAAAGATATACCTGGCTTTTATAGACCGCTCTCATGCATTTGATACGGTCAATAGAGAGCTACTTTGGACAAAACTGAGGTCACGGAACTGTCCGCCTCCAATCCTGAATCCAATCATAGAGCTGTATTCCGGAACATCTATGAGGGTTAGACTCAATGGAAAAGCTTCAGAGGAGATCAGCACACAGAGGCGTTAAACAAGGGTGCCCACTTGCCCCCGCATTGTACAATGCGTTCATCGGCGACTATCAAAACTGGGACCTCACTGTTAGAACATTCCCCCCCAAAATTGGAGATGAAAAAGTTGGAAGACTACTCTACGCGGACGACATTTTATTATTGGATCAAACCGCCATAGGACTACAACGTAAACTTACCTCGCTCTCAGAATATCTTGAGGTTAACGACCTGATTCTAAATTCAGCAAAAACAAAAATAATGATTCTTGGAAAAACCACAACACAACAAGAAAAATCAAAATGGTCTTTGGCGGGAGAGAGATTGGAGAAAGTAATATCATTCCGTTATCTGGGAGTCACGATCAATACAGACCGCTTTGAAACTCCCATGCAGGAATCCTTGATCGCCAAGACCAAAATCATGATGACACAAGCTCGATTGATGGACAAAAAATATGGAAAATTCTCACTAAAACCAGTGCTGAACTTCTACACAGTGAAAGTAGTACCCGCCATCACTTATGGTGCAGAGGCGATGTTCATCATTCCGGAGCGAATATGGCTGAAACTGGAAGGCTTGTTTTGGAGGAGAATTCTATCACTCCCAAATTCTACCCCGATGGCTTCTATCCGCAGAGAAATTAATGTCATCTCTTTAAAAGGAAGAGTTAAGCTAAACACTCTAATGCTGAGCAGGAAAATCAGGCTAGCCTCTGAGAAGATCTTCACGGTAATAAAGGAAGAACTCAACAAAGGAGAGAATAACATTCTAGCCTCTTGGGAGCAAAGAAACACGGAAACCCTCGATGAAATCGGAAGCTCATGGGAAGAATTGGAAAACAACCCCACCAGAACAATAAAAAAATTCAAACAAATGGATTGGATTAAAACGCTGGAAGAAGCGGCTAAATACAAACTGACTGCAGACCTTCCAGTGAACCAACAAAAACAGAACAAACCCATGAGCTATCTACTACAAGGGCCTAGTAAGCAAATTAGAAATACATTTCTAAGGGCTAGGCTGAATCTCTTACATACGAAAGAAATCTTATTCATCAGGGGTTCTGCCCCGAACAACCTCTGCAGATTCTGCAACAAACCAGAAACAGTGGAAACCCTGAGGCACCTCTTGCTGTCATGCCCGGACTTGGCCGCAAAAAGAGCGACACATATGGGTCATTTATCTAAAAACAGCAGGTGCGGAGAGGAAGAATACTGGTGGAACATCTTGATGTCAGGGGCAAACGTAAAATCAGTATCTGCAGTCGGTCAGTTCCTTCAGAATATAAACCTGAAGAAAGAAGAGGCAACCTGAGAGCAACCGGGAAAACCAAAATCCCTATCCGACCAGGCGATGAAGCGGAAGGAAAGAAAAGGAAAAAAAAAAAAAAAAAAAAAAAAAAAAAAGAAGCCTTTTCATGTTCACTCCATTTGTAAAAACTGTGAAAACAGTTGAATCAAAAAAAAAACGACAAAATGTTAAATGATCATCTCTAGTAACGCCTGGTTCCCCTGTAGTAGCTCCTGCCAACAAGGCGATGCCTGGCACCCAGGAGATGGTTTTAGCTACTGCTCAGCAAATCTCATTTTCAAACCCTGCAGAAACTCCAAACCAGACTTTCTCCATGATCATGCCTGGGGGGAGCCCTGCATACCGGCTAAATCTCAGTGGACTATGCCCGCTGTTCTTGTGTAATAAAAAAATTTAAAAAAAGAAGGTGCAGTCCATGAAATTCAACAGCACAATATTAGTCATAACTGCGCACATGCACACAACGACTACCAAAGAAGACTCAGCGCTCTGCAGTGAAAGACAGACAGCAGATCATGTCAAAGTTTCCCCGTGCTTTTCACTGGAGCATACTGTGGCCGCGAATGGTTGAGGCAGATCACACACAGACAATGTGACAAGAATTATTTATTTGTTTTGGGGAAGCATTTTAATCTCTCTAAATAACAAGCAAAACCAATAGTTTTGACGTTTTTATAGAAGTCACTATATCAGCATTTGTCAGGCATTACAATATATGCCCAGTTACCCACACCATTTTCCAGGTGTTGCATTTGAAACGCTGTATTCTGTTGCACAGCATTTAATGTGCACTGGTGAGGAAGCCTCAATCTGTACTGCAAACCCCCTCACCAGTCTGTGCTGTGTCGCCCGTCTGGTTGCCCGTTTCCGTTATGAGCCTTACTGTGGCAGGCCCTCCTTCGACCAGTCTCCCCCTTACCAGCACTTGCCCTCAGGCACCCTTCCCTGACTAGCCTACTGAGTCTTCAACCCTCCCCCCCTCACACTTTTTACCCCTACCCCCTTGCCTGAGCACTTGCCCTCCTGGGCCTCCCTTAGCACTTGCCCAGCACCTTTGCCCCTAGACCCTTTGCCCCCTGCCCTTCCCCATCTTCCCTTCTCCCTGCACTTCCTGTTACTGCACTTGCTTGCTCCAAATGTCACAAGGCCTAATAGGACCGTTCACATTATTTTACCCTCTCTACCCAACCCTTGTCTTGTGGCGCCTGGAAACACTTTCTGATGAATAGGCACCATACAAATGCTCAATAAATAAATGCATACAAATATTTAAGCCAAGGATTGCCCTGCTGCACGGAAGCTCACGCTACATGTGATCTGCCACCTCAAGCCCTCGGCGGCCCTTTACCCAAGGCTTTAAGTGGACTGGCACTTTGGCTTTACCCGATGGTATGCCATCAGAGATCACCAAAAAGACTGAAACAAAAGGAGGACAGGGAGATAGGAGGAATAGAAAGCGTACCTACCATTAAACTACCAAATGACCATCAAATGACCACCAGATGTTGCTGCAGTCTCAGATTCATTAGGGCTGATCACCATTAAACCAGCAGCAGTAATCCTAAATTTGAAACAAAGAGGGTGGCGTCCTACCACATATGATCACTTATTTACTAATAATACTTATTTCTTCATGTTTTATAATTTCACAGGAACAACTCTGTACTAGCTTTCATCAAACTGAAAAGTAGAAGAGCAAGGGAACTGAGTTCACACAGCTTTGTAATACTTAGTGGGTCAATCTTTTATTGTTTTCCGGTTTTCAAAACATTTCTTTTTGCTTTTTCCTATTGTGTGAAGTATTTTTCTATTGTACTCTTTTTTTTTTTTTTACAAAACTTTACAATGCATATACAAATGGAAATACATAACCAAAAATAAGGCCTTAACACACCATGTTTTTTCAAGGAATAACATATACATGGTTTCTTTTATGTCAAAGATACAAAATTTTGAGCCATTTCAAAAAAGGTGCTCGAGTTTTTAAACTTTTTTCTTATTGAACACTACATGGTCAAAATTGTCTGGTGGGAGAGTGACCTGGTCATCGGTCTACGTCTAGATTTGAAGCAACTATAAATGATATTAACAAGGGACTTTTAAAACACTCCAAGACCGGGTCTCCCTAAAGGGGGGAACATACAAAGGAACTCAATAAGTAGCTTCCCAGCCAGTCACTGACCTGGTCTGAATCGCTCTATAAAAATCTTTCTGAAAAAGGGAAGCAGTAGGTTTCTGGTACTGTCTTCCTTTGTGCTCCCGGAAAGAAGTACTAGCCTTGGGTGCTGTGGATAAGAAAGAAAAGGGCAGTGATTATAGGTAACTTGATACCAAGTTGCCCTTATGACTAGTAATAGTGACAGTAGTAGAGGTCAGAAGCCATTTACCTGCACTCCATATGTATTTGAATTCCCCTGGGTGCAGGTGGAGGATCTCTACCATTCAACATAAATGAAAATGGCAGCTACCTACAAAAGGAAAAAGGAGGGAGGCAGATGTCCTATAGCTCCCTTTCTGTTGCTTAGATGTTTAAGGCTAACAAACAGGGTACTATTATTGAGAATAAAATCATGGAATGTAAATACCCGGTCTTCTTAAATGTTCCGGTCCACATGTGTGGAGGAACTGTGTAGACTACTTTTGGATTCAAAGATTCTAGTAAATACAGGTTCCCTGCTGGAGGGAAAGGGGAAAGCCATAATTGAACACAGATGTGCGACCATGCGTCTATATTGGGAGACGGTTTGTAAAGGAACCGCGGGGTGCTGCTGGAGGCGAGCGGGGGAACCTACCTGTGTTGGTATTCAAGGTAGTTTGACACCAAGGGGGCCGTGAGCGTTCTGCATCTAATTCGAGATCTATGGAACTAATGCCACAAATGCACTAAACCATAAAGAATCCTGCTGGATCTTTAAACTAAAATCCACCACTAAGGGTCTCAATGAAGTACTACCTACCAATCCATGCTAGAGATAAATTATTAACACATCTTTTTTAAAAATCTCTATAAAAGGGTTATTATACACCATAATCCTTTAGACTGGTGTCCCTACCATTGTTATAGGTTGGAAACATTGATCCTTCTCCAAGGTTACATGGAAGACATCACAAGTATTAATATTTATTGCCATCTGTCAGATTCTATGCACTCAGGGAAAGATATTACATTGAGCAAAGTATGTAACCAGATCTATTATAGTGGTACAGAACAGGCATTAAGGATGTTTGTAGAATGAGGACTGTAGTTGAAAAACGTTGATCTCAACAAATGTGGGCCAGCAGTGACGAGGTCTTTGTGTCATTTACTGATGATTAGGGGAAACAAGTATCATCATAGTGGCTCAATGTATGCACCAGAGGTGACTAGAGCAATATGAAGGGAGCCAAAGAACTAACTGTTGGCATCTGGATAAATGTAAAGCTACTTGTGGTTATTTACAAGATATCAGAAATGCTGACAGAGTACATTATTACTTGTCTCTTTGTGTATGCACACATTCCTTTTGCTTGCTAACCTATGTTTCTGCCCCTGTCATGGTGCCATTTTTTGTAACATGACTTATATCCCCCAGCACACCACACTGTTTCTGTTCATAAACATGTATACCACATGTTTTTACATTTTTGAAACCTCACGCCGTCCACATTCGACACCGATTTATCAAAGTTAAGATCACCTGCCTTCCCTGGCTGCCATCGGTTTTTTACATAACCAGATGGACAGCGCAGGCCATAGGCATGTCTCCATAACGCCGGACTCGTGTGTTCCAGCTGACCCCCGATGCCCTTGGGACTGTGTATGTGCAGTTCCAGGCATCGTTAACCTCCTCTCCATAACTAGCACAATATTTGTCGCATACAGAGAGGGGTACGCAATGCAGGAATACCGTGGACTTCTCTAAATAAGACCAAGCTAAAAGTAGGTTACCATTAGCAACAGAACACTTGTACCTTAACACATGCGTCCAACTAGGAGACGCTGATCCCATGCGCATGCATACTAAGCATCTAAGATACAGCTCGGAAGTCTGTAGCTATTAGACCATGCCACAAACCGTCCTCACTGCAGGACGCCACTCGGATATGCTGCACAGAGGCAGCTGAATTGCTCCCCCGCTCGTCTCCAGCAGAACCCCATGGTTCCTTTACAAACCGCCTCCCAATATACACGCATGGTTGCACATCTGTGTTTAGACAATTATAAATATTATGGCTTTCCCCTTTCCCTCCAGCAGGGAGCATGTATTTATTAGAACCTTCGAATCCAAAAGTCTTCTACACAGTTCCTGCAACACATGTGGAACGGAACATTTAAGAAGACCAGGGGTCTTATGAGGCGGCGGAATGGGTTTAACGGCGTCAGTAAAGGTGCCAGTGCCGTTAAACCCATTCCGCCCTATTACGAGGTCCCCTAGTGGGACCCACTCTGGACGTCCTTAGCGGGTCCCACGAGGGGACCAGGGAGCTAACAACGGGCCTGTTATTAACGGGTCCGTTGTTCGCTCCCTCCCCATTCCAATTGAGCCCTATGGGTGCTCGAATGGGAATGGGGATGGTCCGGGTTCCCTGAATGGGAAAATACTGGGCCCTCCAAAGTCGGAATGGCCCGGTATTTCCCCATTCAGGGACCACGGACCTGAGTTTGGAGGCAGCCATGCCCTTAATAAGGGCATGGCTGCCTCCAAATTCTTAATGAGGCCCCAGGTATTTACATTCCATGATTGTATTCCCAATAATGGTACCCTGCTTTTTAGTCTTGCACATCTAAGCAACGGAAAGGGAGCTATAGGATGCCTACCTCCCTCTTTTTCCTTTTGTAGGTAGCCGCCATTTTCATTTATGTTGAATGGTAGAGATCCTCCACCTGCACCCACGGGAATTCAAATACATATGGAGTGCAGGTAAATGGCTTCTGACTTCTACAACTATCACTATTACTAGTCAGAACGGCAACTTAGTTTCAAGTGACCTACAACTACTACCCTTTTCTTTCTTTCTTACCCAAAGCACCCAAGGCTAGTACTTCTTGCCGGGAGCACAAAGGAAGACAGTACCAGATACCTACTGTTTCCCTTTTTCAGAAAGACTTTTATAGAGAGATTCAGACCAGGTCAGTGACTGGCTGGGAGGCTTCTGAGAAATAGAAACCCTACTTTCTTATTTATCAGTCTACGGTTTTTAACTTATGTATATATATTCATGTTTTTGTATTGGCATATAGTTGCACTTTAGAAGAGCCCCGTACTACTTGAGTTCCTTTGTATGTTACTCTTTTAGGGAGACCCGGTCTTGGCCCAAAATGAAGGCTACTTGACCAACTCGCCCGAAACGGCATTGGATGTGACACCTTCAGTGTTTTAGCAGTCCCCTGTAAATATCAATTATAGTTGATTCAAATCTAGACGTAGACTGATGACTAGGCCACCCTCCCACCTGGCAATTTTTACCAAATAGTGTTCAAAAAGAAAAACGTTTAAAAGCTCAAGCACCTTTTTGAAATTGCTCAAAAAATGTGTTATCTTTGACATATTGAATGAAACAATGTATATGGTGTTTGTTGAAAAAACATACAGTGTGTGTAAGGTTTGCTACACCTTATTTTTGGTTATGTATGTATATGCAGTGTGATATGCACTGGTAAAGCTTTGTAGAAAAAAGAAATATGTTTTGAAATCCGGAGAAAAGGAAAAAAGAAAAGATTGACCGACTAGCTAAGTAATAAAGAGCTGTGTGAACTCAATCAGTTCCCTTGCTCTTCTACTTTTCAATTTGATAAAAAGGTAGTACAAAATATTAGTAAATAAGTGATCGTATGTGGTAGGACGCTGCCCCCTTTGTTTCAAATCTAACTAACTCATAAGTCCTCCCACAAACCTGAGCTGTCCCTCAAGTTACCCGAGAGTAATCCTAAAGCCTAACCACTGGACCACCAGGGGACATTTGGGGCCTATTTGGAGGAGCCATTACAACAAAGTAGGCCTCCCCGTTACATTACTGAGCAATATCAATATGGAACACTTATTTCGAAATACTGGGCACCCTAATGATTCAGTTTGCTAGTGAATGGCAAATATCATCATTCTGTTTAACACAACAGGTGGGTGTAGAGATTTCGGGAGTGGTGAAGACGAGGATGCTGCAGCCATTCATTGTGGTGGGGCTAGTGATGTGGCAGATGCCACCCAGAAAGAATTTAATATAAATTGTTACGTTGGGTGGGGGCGTTTTAGGATGTTGGGGAGCAGAGGCAGGGTTGGTTACGCCAGGAAAAGGCAAAAAGAAAGACGGCAAAGAGGAGAGATCGGAAAATGAGGAGGCCCCCAAACAATTGACAACCATTTTGAAGGGCTTTTGTGAGCTGAGGGAAAGGTTGGAGCTGGCAGAGGACAGTGCAACAAAGGTAAAATAAAGGGTACATGAGTAGGTGCAGCCAGGAAGGGAGATGGAGAAGAGGAGCCACACAAACCCAAACTCGAACAAAGGGAGCGAACTAGAATTATAGGTTGTGAGTTAGTCCATGCTGGAGGATAAGGAGATGATGCCGGACACAGCTGAGGAGCAATGGGATGGGGGTGAGAAGGGGCTTTAAAGGGATAGATAAAGTGAGAAAGGGTGCTGAATGAAAGGTCCAGTCCTGAAGCAAGAAAGGGAAAGGGAGGATAGCTCAGGTGCAACATGGTTTTCTTTGGATCAAGACAACGATGAGCAGAATGGTTCCTGTGCTTAGAGGCTGGACTCCGGCATTAAGCTAGATATAAGAAGCCAACTGCACGTAAAGATTAGCCAGCCCTTTGTGATTCAACCGTATTTAATCTGGGGTGTCAATAAAAAAAGACTGTTGGTTAATCACTCGGGCAAGGTTCAACTGTCTCCTCTTACGAGGGAACACTGCGAACTGAAAAGTTATCCGGATTCCGCTGCCTGCCCGGTGTTTGGGTATAGTACTGAAAATGTGCCACATCTGTTAATATTCTGCCCGTGGTACACTGGGATACGGAGAGCAACATTAATCCCAGTTCTTAGGAAGTCTAAGATTTGCCATTACAGACAAGCCATTTTATTTCTTTTAAGTGCAGACTCTGTTTTGGTTGCATGGGCATTACATACCTATCTGAAAAGAGTGATGTATTTTAGGAATGGGATACTAAGGATTCAGGGTGAGGAATGCCGTGGACTCCTATGTTGAGTAGTTTTGAATAGGGCATATTGTTTTTAGATATGTTCTAAATTGTATCAGTACTGGAAGTATATATTGTGTTTCTTGTGGTTCTTGTGGATGTTCTTAAAGGATGGGTTTTATTCATTGTATGTATTTTGTTGGTTTTATGGATTTTTGGAATCCGAAATAAACTGACTTGAAGAATCCAATTCAATTTTTTTTTTTTAATAGAATAGGTTTCTCTGGGGAAACAGACTGAACAACTCTGTGTACTATTGGTAAGGTAGCATCGACTGGATTTCTTCAGGTGTTAACCTGAAGAAATGATAGTAAACTGTATGGACTTTTACCCAATTTGTCACAGAGAGGATACTGTAAAATGCAGTCTACTGTGACCAGATCTGTGTAGTACCCCTTAACAAGCACAGTGCAACTGATGCCACTTCCGGTGACGTCACTTACCTCTGGCTATGCCGAGTCCCCCATTTCTTTTTTTGTCCTTAGCCCTGGAATTTCAGGTACATCTTTCCAAGCTATAGAATAACGTTCTGAAATATACTGAATGATCCAACGTGACAAAGTTTGTTTAGTCACGGACAATCCCTAATTGTTGTCCAGTATAACCAAAAAAGCAATTATCATCTTGCATGGGATTTGCCAATCTGGAAATTAAAAAAGTGTAGCCCTTTCAGGGTCAAGTCTATGCAATCTCTCTTCCTCCTTGGAAGGATGAGGCAGTGGATAAAATGCTGACAATGTACTTTTTTGTGTCAGATGAAATTCGGACACCACCCTTGGAAGGAAGGAAGGAGGGAAGGAAGGAGGGAGGGAGGGAGGGAGGGACGAACCCTCAAAACGACCACCTCCCTGGAAAATATTGTGAAAGGTGAATTACATGATAGACCTTGTAGATCACTCACTCTGCAAGCAGACGTGAAGGCTAATAGAAAGATTGTTTTGAAGGTTAATACCTGAGCGGACAGGAATTGACAGGTTCAAATGGCGCTCCCATCAAAAAAAGTTTGTACCAGGTTTAGACCCCAAGCAGGGACTATAAAAGGGACTGGTGTGAAAATATTTGTCAGTCCCTTGAAGAAATGAATCACAATGGATATTTTAAAATAAGAGCCATGCTCTTGTATGCGTTTAAAGATGGAGAACGCTGACAGGTAACCCATGACAGTAGCCACATGTAGAGCCGTGGTGGGACAGGTATAGCAAAAAAGAAATCACGGCAAAGGTGTAATGCAAGTGAAAGGATCAATATCTTTAGGTCTACACCCGGTGCAAAACTTGTTCCAACGGCAGCGGTATAATGCTTTTGTTGCTGGTCTTCTTGCTGAAAGCAACACCTCCATCACATCTTCCGGGATGTCCCAATCTTTTTATCTTAACCTCTCAGAAACCAGGAATTAAGGTCCAGGGTTCTGATTCCTAGATGAAGACTGCATCCCTCTTGTGAGAGTAGGTCCACTCTCTGGCCAAGACCGAATGGAGGGCAGATGGATATGTCTAGAAGTTTCAGGTACCACATCCTCGTAGCCCAATCCAGAGCAATCTGGATCATGTTCTTCCCAAACTTCCTGCTGACATGAGGACTGATGGGGACAGGTGGAAACATGTACAGGAGTGGACATTCCCAGTCCACCATGAACATGTCTCCTAGAGCTCCTCCCTGAGGCAATTCCCCGGAGCAAAACAGATCCAATTGAGGGTGTCCCCAAAGGGTGGAAATCCTGAGAAGGACTTCCTGATCTAACTCCCACTTATGGGAGACTGCTCTGCCTGCTCAGAGCGTCTGCTGTTGTGTTCTCTTGTCCAGCTAGGTGAACAGCTAATGGAGAGATTGTTTTGCAGTGTCCAAAACCATTTTGCAATATCCAAAACCATTTTGCAGTGCCCAAAACCAAAGCAGCATTGCTTCCCTGCACAGTGGTAGAGACCCTACACCGCCACTTGTTGAGGTAACACATGGCCACTGTGTTGTCAGTCATCAGGACGTTCTTCCCCTGCATGGAAGGCAAAAGGGCCATCAGCGCTAGTCTGATTGCCATTAGCTCTAAAAAGGTATACTTGTAGTCTTGATTCTGATGGGGACCAAAGTCCACTGATCACGAGATTGCTCATGTGAGCAACCCATCCCGTGAGGGAAGAATCTGTGACTTATCTCCAGCCAGGGTTGCCAAAAGGTTTACCCATGATCACCTTCTCCACACAGTGCCACCACAGGAGATACTGTGCAACCTTACTCGGGACCTGAGGATTCGTCATCCAGCATGAGAATTGCGACCATTGCGATCCATTGCGATCTGAGGGCCCACTGGAGGGAGTCCTCATCCTTTGGCATGCTTCTGGCACCAGGAAAATGCAAGATGCCATGAGGCCCAGCAACCTCAAACACAAATGCCGGTAGGTGTTGGGTGTTCTGAAATCTTGAAGCCATCTGCAAGATATGTTGAGCCCTCAACTCCAGAGTCAAAGCTTTCCCAGAGGAAGAGTCCAGGACCGCTCCAATGAATTGGAGCTTCTGAGTAGGTGTCACCTGGGACTCCAAGTTGAAGGAGAAGCCATTTTGTGGCGAGAGTGGCAGGTGCCACTGAGATGTTCCAGAGCCTGTTCTGGAGAGCGAGCTCTGATCAGCACCATCGACTGGGTAGGTAAGATGTGAATACCTCCGTTCATTAGATTGCTGCCACCACTGACATCACCTTGGTGAACATACTCTGGGCAGAGGTCAGCCCAAAAGGCAGTACTCGAAAATGATAGGGAGACCTGACAATGGCCCGACAATGGTGAACCTCAGTTACTTTGTGCTTGGGATAAATAGACAAATGAAAGTAATGCTCTATTTAGAAATACCAATCAATGCAAGCAATAGTGAGGCCCCGAGAGAAATAGTGCTGAGACGCAAATTGAAGATGCTTAGAGGTCAGGCAAGATTGATTAAATCTAGATACTGGGGATTTTCATTGGCCCCCTTGATAAGTTTCTACGGCTTAATGTTCCCTTCAGTTGAGTTGGAAGATATGGCAAATCCTAGAGGGCCTCTTTTGGAGATCTGTACTTGAGCTTCCAAATTACATCCTGATAGCAGTGATAAGGAAAGAGTTAGGGTTGACCTCTCTCATCACTTATGTGAGTTGGAAAACACTATCCTTCTATCAGAAATGTATACTGCCTCCACCTGACAGTGGCTTTATGCTGCTTGGACAGGCGCTTGAAACAGAAAGAGAGCAATTACTTGTTGAATGGAGCATCAAATGTTTGGGATTGCTGGACTCAATTGATACTACAGAGAAATTACTCATTAAAAATCCAGACTATGTGAAAAAGCGTCTGTGTGAGTAGGACTGGATTGAATCTTCTGAGGCAGCTCAGTCGTCCAAACTTTGTGGAAAGTATTGTGTAGCTCTCAACAAGCGCTGAACACTTCCACTGTATTTTTGAGTAGGTTCCCTTCGGCAGTACTTGACAACATTTTTCCAACTAAAGAAATTCTTGAAGCTAGAAAGCCAAAAAGTATTAGAGACTATACATGCAGGCTTTGTGGTCATAAAATAGAATCACTTTGTCATCTTATTATGAGTTGCCAGGGCGTGATTGACACTCGACGTAACCTCTTATGTAGATTCTTTGCGAACAATCGAACCTTAACCAAGAAAGACATTTGGTCATATTTGTTGCAGGGTTCTAGGTTATCTGTGACTTGCTTTATTAGAGCTGGTCTCATTTTTATCAAGCTTGAAGGAAAGGAAAGGAGTGAACTTAGATTGCTGAATTACTTTGTGTTTTTTTTATCTTGTTGCAGGGACATAGGTTATTATGATTTTTGTTTTAGTAAGAGTTGTTATTCTTTTTTGTTTCGTTTTCCCTTTCCTTTTTGCTAAAATGCTTGTATCATGTGTTTTTTATTGTTATTGGATTCTAATTTAAACTGGTAAATGCTAAATGTAACAAAAAAAGAAATCAACAAATAAGCAAATGAAAGTAAGCATCCTGAAGGTCAAGAGACACCATCCAAGGGCCTGGAGAAAATGCGAAGAGGGACCATCTTTAATCTGTCCTTCCAAAAGGAACTTGTTCAAGCGTCTCGTGTCCAAGATAGGTCACTGTCCTCGGTCTTTATTGGTAACCAGAAAAAAGGGTGGAGTACCAACCTTGGCATTGCTCCGCTGCAGGTAACCTTTTCACAGCACCATTCTCCAGCAGAGAAAGAATCTCCTGCAGAAGGAGCAGATCTGGATCCAGAAGAGATTGCTCGCCTGGGGGACACACTGTGGGTCTTTTTAGAAATGGGAGACAGTAACCTTGGGGCACTGTCTGAAGTGCACAAGCATCTGAAGTAATGCAACACCATTCGTGCAGATGCTGAGACAACCTACCTTTAACCGGAGGCCTATGTGCAAAGCGCTCAGAGGATGAGTTGTGGCTGTGGCAGAGGGCAATGAGGAGGTGGCTGCCTGAGCGGCTCTTCCTGCATGTTCTCTAGGGGTACGTGAAAATCTCCTTTGCCCTCTTTGGGTCACCTGACCTCTACCCTCAGTGTCCAAAAGAAGAGTAGAAGTTAAAAGACCGCCCTCTCCAAGCCTGAAAAGGCGGATGTGCCGTTATTGAGGCTGATGGATGGCCGCTCGCAATGATTCTGCCCGAGCTTCTCCAAGCCGTCATCAGATTTTGATCCAAAAAGGTTGGACCCATCAAAAGGCATTTCCAGAGGTTTTGACTGGACATCAGGCGCAAAACCAGACTTACATAGCCATGCAAACCCAGTGACTGATAGGCCAACGCAGTCCGATGCATCCAGCCCCGATTGCAGGGATTGGCATGCTGCCTCGTTGGTAAAGTCATCCCTCATCTCTTCTTCCAGTATGCTATCGGTTGCCTGGGAGATTGCATTCCAAAAAGTGAATGCATATTTTGTTATTCATATTCATAAGACACATTAATGGTCTTGAGAGCCATACTCGACGGCCATACTCCCAGTGGAGAACACTCTTTGGGCTAGCATATCATTATTGGTCTTCCCTGTCAGGTGGGATGGATGAATAAGAAGCTGCCTTAGAAGTGTACTACCAAGCTCTGTGGAGTAGGGTGGCTCGATAGCAAATCAAGAACCACAGATGTGTACACTTCCTCACCAACTCCTTATCGACAGCAAGAGTGGTATCAGGCTTTTGCCAGTTCTCCAGGAGGGTGTTTTTGTGTGCTGAATGAAAAGGTATCACAGGTTCTTTGGGAGGGCCTTGAACAAGGAAATCTGATGTCATCCTGAACTATGTCCGTTGCAGGACGCCCCAATCCAAATAATCAGTGGCCCTGTTCAGAACTGTCCTGTATGCAGCACTTGGATGAGCAGTTATGTCAGGTAAGTCAAATTCTGCTTCAGAGGAGGTGTCCAAGCCACTAACTTCTTTCAGGCAAGTAACCAAGTCCTCCAAACGAGACACCTCAGAAAGGAGCTCTTAAGGTGCATTACCCGAAGGGTCCAACATCATCATCTTCCTTGAAGACGGATCCAAAAGTCTTTAAAAGTCCTTCTATTGTGGCTTAAAGCCCAAAGTTGGATCAGATGTCTACGTTGATGGCATCGATAATGAAGATATCGAAGACTTTGGCTTTGATGCACTTCCCTGCGGCCGACAATGACGCTACTCTAGTAGGCATCGCAACGGCCTTCTCACCCAGGCTTTTGGGCGTGCAGGTCGGAGCCTTTGCCGATTCCCTGATGGCTTTAAAAGCACGCAGGGACCAGGAGGGGCATCCTTTGAAAAGACATCCATCATTTTCTGATTCAACTTTTTTCCAATGATACAGAGGCAGACTTATTTGGGAAACGTAACCGTCTCTTGTCAGGCGAGGAATCAGAAAACTAAGAACGATAGCGTCTCTTCTTTGATCTTTTTGTGAAGACGAACAATGATGCGAATCACTCCTAGACCTCGATCGCTTTGAGTGTTTGGAGCATTTTTTTAGGCCTTTGTGTTTTGTCCCATAAACCTCTGCCATCAGAAGATGTCCTCTTTGAAGGAGCAGTGGACAGAGATTTTGAGACCCATCGACCTAGGATGAGTTTTGTCTTCCTCTCTTTCAAAGCCTTGTTAAGTGATTGACTGGCAGGAGCCGCACTCTATCTTGTGCTCCTTACCGAGGCACCAGAGACAGATCATGTACGCACCTGTGATCGACATCTTCGAGTCACAGTCCTCGCACCTCTTAAAACCCCATCTGTGTAGTAGACCTACTCAGAAGATCTCAAAGAAATATATGCCGAAGGATCTCCAAGATGAGGCAAATCGTTCCGATTGTGTGCTGTGCATGCGGAAAAGGAACTGAGGCAACAAGTGCAGCACATGCTATTTATACCATTGTTGATATTACGTCAGCATGCAGGAGTGGAAACCACTGAGGGACGACTCTACACCGCACAGGGACCTATGCTATCCAAACAATTTCCGAAGCTGCAAGCAGGAAATCAGTATAGCAAGAATGAGGAATCCATGGGAGGACACAATCCATTAGACATTTGTTTATACAAATGTGCATTTATTATATAAAACAGTAGCCTTGCAACAAATCAAAGAACAGCAGGAGGGAGAGGCCAAAAACCTAGGTTACCCGACTGTCATTTGTTTTCTGTACTAGACCTGCATAGTGGCTACTATCAGATACCTATGTATAATGAAGAAAAAGCACTTAGACGCCCTCTATGATACTTATTATATACCCACCCACTTGCCCCCGCCCCAAAGTATTTCTGGAGGACCAAACACGTTTCAGATTCAGAGAGCATGTACAAATGTCGACAGGAACTTGCTAGCTATGAAAGTTTGCTGAAAAGGTGGCCTAGTTTTTAGAAGAATCTGAGATTACTTAAAATTCTTGATTGCCTGTAGAGTACGTAACTGAAAGGGTATTTGAAAAGGGTCTGTAGCGTAAAGTACATCGGACACAGTGTTACTGCCAAAAAGGATAGCTGTCGTCCCTGCCCAAGTGAAGGCTCTCAGAAGGTGGCCCAGACCCAATAAAATTAAAGAGAAGTAGTTGCCCTCAGAGGTTTCTACATGTTTTTTTCAAGAATTGCCAGACCACCTATCGATTGACCTATAAGCTACCTTCTTTTACAGAGGAATGGGAAGAGACATGAACCAGAATGAAGGTCTTCACCATACAAGTGAATTGTTTGAGGACAGAAACACCAGCGTCTACTCAAATCTTCCTTAACCTTATTAAGACTTATGAAGCTCCAGTTTGCCTAAATGGGTCTGAAATTGGCCTATGCCCTTCCTCAGAATGCCAGTTTCAATGGCTTGGGTGCCATTCTGTATCAAAAGCAGCAAAGAAAGAAGAGAGCAGAGGTAAGTTGACTTTGCCAGTCCCGGTCGAATCCGGCAGAAAGTAATTATCCTGTACATAAACTGGAATTTCTTGACTTGAAATGGGCGATCATAGACGTTGCGTGACTTCCTGTATGGTGCCAAGTTCATTATTAGAACAAACAACCTCTTAAACTCATACTGGAGTCTGCTAAACTAGATGGGTCCATGTGATAAAAAAAGAAACATTAAATAACAAAAAAAAAAGTTAACGAATAAAAAATTACAAAAACAATGTTTTGTAAAAACCCACCCCAATCCCCTACGTAACCCTTTACACCACCCCCACATAGTTTCCAAAATAAATTTGCAATTTGTTCGTTATTTTCAAATCGTTTAAATTGTCATTCGTTATTTCTTTTTATTTATATTCACTGCATACCAGCTAGTGTTCATTGCTACAGAACATTGGTGGCTAGCTGCTGTGTACACTAGGATTTTCACTGCATACCAGCTAGGGTTCAATGCTACAGAACATTGGTGGCTAGCTGCTGTGTACACTAGGATTTGCACTGCATACCAGCTAGGGTTCATTGCTACAGAACATTGGTGGCTAGCTGCTGTGTATACTAGGATTTTCACTGTATACCAGCTAGGGTTCAATGCTACAAAACATTGGTGGCTAGCTGCTTTGTACACTAGGATTTGCACTGTATACCAGCTAGGGTTCATTGCTACAGAACATTGGTGGCTAGCTGCTGTGTACCAGCTAGGGTTCAATGCTACAAAACATTGGTGGCTAGCTGCTTTGTACACTAGGATTTGCACTGTATACCAGCTAGGGTTCATTGCTACAGAACATTGGTGGCTAGCTGCTGTGTACCAGCTAGGGTTCAATGTTACAGAACATTGGTGGCTAGCTGCTGTGTATACTAGGATTTTCACTGTATACCAGCTAGGGTTCATTGCTACAGAACATTGGTGGCTAGCTGCTGTGTACACTAGGATTTTCACTGTATACCAGCTAGGGTTCATTGCTACAGAACATTGGTGGCTAGCTGCTGTGTATACTAGGATTTGCACTGTATACCAGCTAGGGTTCATTGCTACAGAACATTGGTGGCTAGCTGCTGTGTACACTAGGATTTGCACTGTATACCAGCTAGGGTTCAATGCTACAGAACATTGGTGGCTAGCTGCTGTGTATACTAGGATTTGCACTGTATACCAGCCAGGGTTCATTGCTACAGAACATTGGTGGCTAGCTGCTGTGTACACTAGGATTTTCACTGTATACCAGCTATGGTTCAATGCTACAGAACATTGGTGGCTAGCTGCTGTGTACACTAGGATTTTCAGCTTAAGTAGTGTGCAGGGGTGAAAAATAGTGATGCAGATGCATTCTACTAATGGCTGCATATAAGTAACGGTTCTACTGAAGGTCCCTTTGACAGATGTGGCTTCAATTGAAGTGAGAGATTGCTGTGCACATATGAACAAACTAACTCCGGACCAAGTCACAGTGGTGGACCATCTGAGAAGAATCTAAAAATACTGAAACATGCGGTGATATAAACAATTTGAAACCACCAGAGATACCCTTGTGAATAAATAAAATGCAAGCTGTCCAGTTGGGAATTGCTCAAGTTCGAGTCAGGGAGAATGATATATGATATTATATGATATGGCATTTAAAACGTGCCTATACACAAGCAATAGATATTCCCTTTGAACCAGAGAAAATGCGAATTGCCATATCATAGACAAGGAAAGTAAGAGTGGTGGCAAAAGGTGGCATTCTACATAAAGAAAAGGCAGATCCGAGACCATCATTTAATTAGATTGGCGCTAGGCCATCAGTGTTGACATGCTGTGCTACAAATGCTGCAGAACATCCTCAAAAAAAGAACTCTGCAACACTCGTGACCCCATTCAGAAAGCATCCTAGCAATCAAACATCCACACCACCCCCATGATTCAAGCCTCTAGCAACTTTGCTTCAACATATACATCTCTTCAAAAACACAGACAACAGCAAATAATCTACAAACTCACAAATGACCCAATGGACACACCAGACCATAACACATTCCTGGCGCACATGAACTCCCGAAAGACCTAACAGACTAACTGAATCCAACTGAACCACAACTCTGTCCATCGTCCTCTTCTGTGGAATAAGAATGGAGAGCAGTCTTACATTAGAACCAAAGGTAAAGCCACTGCAGGGAGCTATTCCTCATAACTCTGCAGCTTTGACAAGTCCTGCCAGACTTTCACAGACAGGACAACAGAAAAGATCTCACATATACTTTCAAAACTGGACTATGCAAACAGCCTTGACTTTGGACTCCAGGTGCTTCTATTAAACGAACTTCAAAATGCAGGAGCCGGATAACTCCTAATGTTGAAAAGATGTGAACTCGTTAGCTTGGAACCCTGTACAGGAAGAGGATTCACTTCAAAACTATGCACCGCTCCCCGCATGTACCTGGGCAGGGGCTCAGAATCCTTCCTAAGAAAGGTCTCACATTACGGTCCTTCACGAACACTACAAACCAGCAACGACTAGTAATGGCAGCAAACTTCAACTGAAAATGGCATGGAGGATCCTCCTGCTAGAAACCAAACTCGGGAACGCTCTGCCCAAACAGCTCCATACAGAACATCACCTAACCTTTAGAAAACAGCTTAAAAACATGGCTATTCAATGAATCACAGCATGGGTGAAGTACCTGCACCCTTCCAACTGTACACCTACTTCCAGCAAGTTCAACCAATGAAAGCACCACAGGCTATTTAAAATAATGGGAACCCACATGCAATCTGCCAACCAAGACTAACAACGGACACGCCGGACCTCCGCACAAATGAGATGTAATGAAACAAACTCTACTGCCGCTTTAACAAATCACCCCTTTCACTCTGCCAGGTGATGTATACTACCCCCACTCCCAAAATTTCAGGACTGCATAATTTAGCAGCAATGTTTAACTGACATTTTTTTCTTTTTCTCCGTTTTCAGTTTCGTGACCTTCTTTTGAAAATCTCCTGTGCATTACACCATCAATCACCCATAGTCTAGGTTTATAGAAATGTTGTTATATGACTGCATCTAACCATGTTGTCGCTCTCATTTGTAATCAACAAACATTATTTTTATCAACGGTCATTTTGTTATTCAAGGGCTTGGTTTTTCAGTTTTACAAATCTCATTATGTACCCCGATGGGTGGACTTGGTTACATTTGGTTGGTGTGATGGATCTAACATGTTTCATCGTATCATGCTAAATTGCTTAATGGACCCATGACAATGATCACATTTACATGGATTATTGTTACTTGACTCGATGCATACTTTGCTGGTGCTGGATTCTGGGCCTGGGGTCTGAATGTTCATTTGGTTACACTGCCGTTGTTAAACACTGGCCAATTAAAAAATACACAACTCGTTTAGTTCAATAAGTAAGATGTATCGGTCAATTGTGTTTAATAAGCATGAATACGTGCACCAAGTATCAAGGAATGTTCTCTAGCTTTCTACGTTAGACAAAGGGAGTGCAACCCTAGCCGCCAGCTTTTGAGCCTTGGTCCTGCTGCGGTATGTATATTAGTGCCCAGTGCGGAGGCACTTTTAGAGGGTGCGCACCCCATACGTTAACAAATGCATCACAATCTAGGAAATTGAATGGTTGTTATTGAATTGAAGCGATGCCCGCTCACTCAAGTGCTCAATGGGTGGCATTATTATTCTATTCAATGGACTCAGTTTTGAGGATCCACCATGGAAAACGCTCCCGCAGAGAGTCTGCAACCCTTAAATTGGTCTTTCATGATTCATACAAGCCCGCGTGGCAGCCATACAGCATTGCCAAAGACAGCAATTTTGGCTTTTGTGTAGGCATGGGATATTAGTTTGCGAGGCACCATAACCAAAAAGTGGTACTACCTAGACATGTTGAAAATAGCAGGAAAAGGTGTCAGTACCTGGGCATACTATATAAGTGCCTGACAAAAACTTGAGTACTCATGCACAATCCAAAACTGTTGGTTTCACCAAAACGTTTTTAACAGAACTTCAGATTCGAGGCCAAATGCTGCTTCTAAATTAAGTGGGTGAAGGCAAACTTGGCTGACACATTTCTAGAACACCAGTAGCACATTTAAAGCTGCAAGTACACCATTACTCCAGAAGACTGCTTTCTAATATCACTGGTAAGCCCTCCAGACCAAAGTTTGATGTTACTGCTTAATAGAGCTAGCTCAAAGAGGTTCCACGTTTTGAGTGGTGAAGCGCAGGTAGTGGGAGGAAAGGGCCAGAGGGACTAGTATGGACATGGGTGGTCGGTCAATGAGTGGGAAAATAACCGAACACCCATAGGTTGTGCGTCTTTCCACACATCTAATATCTCTTACCTTCACTTTCTATGGCAATAGTTTGGACCTCTAGGCAGCACCTGTAGCGCCACCTAATAGCCAAAATGCATCACAGACATCGTCAGAGAAGGGATCAATGCTTAGTTACCTGGCCTCAATGGTCAGCACAGAGGAAACCGGATAGGACATCACATAGAGGTGTAAAGAGCAAGTCATGCAATGTTAGTACACCATATGAAGCACTTTTACACTACCCACGAGTTAAAATAAAATTTTAAAAAAGGAGTGATGCAAGCAAATTTAATTTTTTTATAGTGCAACCCGTTACGTTTTGGTAGCGTCTTTGCACTACAAAAGTGATGTATGCAAGCCTTTGAATTAATCATGACTGCAATCATTGCTACAAGCAGAATCATGCTGTAGCCTCACTATAGAAAGGGACCTGCCAGCTACATGCCAGCCATGTATGATATGTAAGGTTGCCCAGACTAATGCTAGCGGTTATGATTGATATAAAATCTTCTACCCATCACTTATTTTTGTTGAAAAGCTATCAGACCGAGGAAATAAAGAGCACAGGCATATGCCTGTGAGGTCACTTTCCATGACTCTGCTGGGTCAAAGTCTATGCCCCAAGTCTCTGCACCCCTAGTACATTTAAAAGCTGGCACCCCTGGATCGAAAGAATTGGCAATTGTTTATATACGTTTTATTGTGACGTTCTGGGCATACAAGTGCATAGAGTTCTCAACTTGAGCTAGGTCAGGTGGTTAAGCACATCCAGTCCTGTTTTTTTCTTTATATTCTGAAACTTGTAGTTCCGAATTTACAATGGAAAAATAAAAACTATCAACCTTAGAAAGCAAAGAAGGAAAGCACCACTGGAAGGACTACATTGGCTAAGTTGGGAGCTCTGCAAGTTCGGCATTAGCAGGACTAAGCAGGAAGGAAGATATTAAGGCCCAGCATTCCTAATCAGATTTGAGTATTTGAACACCATCTTCTGCACTCACAATTACCCTGCACCAGCAAGAAGCAGATTATTAATAGTAAAAGCAGGGAGAACGGATTTAGGAGACCAAAACGTTTAAAAACACAAATTATAACAAAAAACATCTGTCAAAAACAACAAAGGTCGATGATGTTGTGGAAACCCAGATCACAGAAATGAAAAGCACACAAACCAATTAGATGTGCAAAACGGCCGCTCTGCGGGTAGCCACACTGCTCATTTTAAAGCGAGCCCTTTCACATAAGCGTGGTTGGGAGGATGTGGAAGGTTATGCACCCATTGTTGCCAGTTCAATGTGAACCTTTCAAAAGTCTAACGGCAGGTGACATGGAGACTGATGGAAGGCAGGCATACGAAAACATTCTGCGCCATTTGGGGGTCCGACAATCTGGGGCGAAGGGGGGTGGGGAAAATGAGACTAACCAGGTGTGAAGATGGCCTGGGGCAGCAGAGCCGGTGAAACTCTGGAAACACTTACAAGGAGGGTGGCTGCAGCTCTGCTGGGGTGGATGAACACTTCCTCAAAGCATTGTAGCAGGGTTCAGCCGGGACACGTCTTAGCGAGCCTTTTCTGTCTTTCCCGGGTCCGGCACGACCCGGGCCACTCAAACCTCCGACCACAATCCATAGTGTGCGCCCGCGATCTCCAACCTTCGGGTACAGCACTGTGCACCAAGGCGCGGAAGTTTATTTTTAGGAGTAGTGCCAGAGAAACAGTCAACCAAACTAGGAGATTATTGCACAAATCAGATCAAAAACACCTCTCCCTGGATGCAATATGCAGGCATGCAAGTTGAAGCATGTAACAAGACAATCAACTTTGCCAAAGCAAACAAGAAAAAAGTCGCCGAGCGAGTGGCTCACGTGCTTACATTGGGTGTTCGACTTAATTCTAGGGAGCTAACTTACCCCACTGAGTTACAAGCGCAGTGGGATGACCAGTTGGTGGCACCTGTCTCTCCCCTCCCCCTTCCCCCTTCCCGGCCCCTCAGCAATAAGAAGTGTGAGTCAGACGTGTATTCCCCTTTAGCGCGTTGCCGGAGCACAGGCATTGTGGAACCCGTTCGGGAGCTGGTTGGACAGGTGCGGCGGAGGCGCATAAAGAATTTGTTTTGGCCAGAATGGATACAGGAAATCTGGAGGAACCTCTACGAGGGGGGCAGGGTGCATGCATTTGACTCGTGAGCGAGGGTGCAATTAAAAAGCCTGAAAGTTCCCGTACACTGTAATACTTGACTTTCAGTAACCCCCTGGCAGACCCACGTACCTCAATCGGGACCCGCGGCACCTCGATATTCCAGCAATCAGGCAGCACAACCACACACCTTCTGCTGCACCCCAAGCCCGACCAGAAGCATAGCCGGCATGTATGGAAAAGCAGAGGGTGTTGCACAGATCAGGACCGAGCAGCGAGGTGCAGTGCATGAGCTGCATGGGGCCTACTCACTAGAAAAGATAGGAGCGGCGGTAAAGCACGATTTACATCCACGGGCGACGACGCTTTACGCGGAGTCCTCAACACTGAGGCGCTATGACAGACTCTCGCAGGGCTGTGGACAGGGTCAGTGCACTACAATAGCAGAAGGCCTGGTAAGTAGCGAGGAGGGGCCACTAGTGGAATAGCACGCGTGCTGCCGCGCAGGAATGGGGAGCACTTCCAGAGCTGGCTGTGTGGGTCAGCACTGAGATGCCCATTACTGGAATAGCACGCGTGCTGCCGCGCAGGAATGGGGAGCACTCCCAGAGCTGGCTGTGTGGGCCAGTACTGAGATGCCCATTGGAATAGCACGCGTGCTGCCGCGCAGGAATGGGGAGCACTTGCAGAGCTGGCTGTGTGGGTCAGTACTGAGATGCCCATTACTGGAATAGCACGCGTGCTGCCGCGCAGGAATGGGGAGCACTTCCAGAGCTGGCTGTGTGGGTCAGTACTGAGATGCCCATTACTGGAATAGCACGCGTGCTGCCGCGCAGGAATGGGGAGCACTTCCAGAGCTGGCTGTGTGGGTCAGTACTGAGATGCCCATTACTGGAATAGCACGCGTGCTGCCGCGCAGGAATGGGGAGCACTTCCAGAGCTGGCTGTGTGGGTCAGTACTGAGATGCCCATTGCTGGAATAGCACGCGTGCTGCCGCGCAGGAATGGGGAGCACTTCCAGAGCTGGCTGTGTGGGTCAGTACTGAGATGCCCATTGCTGGAATAGCACGCGTGCTGCCGCGCAGGAATGGGGAGCACTTCCAGAGCTGGCTGTGTGGGTCAGTACTGAGATGCCCATTGCTGGAATAGCACGCGTGCTGCCGCGCAGGAATGGGGAGCACTTCCAGAGCTGGCTGTGTGGGTCAGTACTGAGATGCCCATTACTGGAATAGCACGCGTGCTGCCGCGCAGGAATGGGGAGCACTTCCAGAGCTGGCTGTGTGGGTCAGTACTGAGATGCCCATTACTGGAATAGCACGCGTGCTGCCGCGCAGGAATGGGGAGCACTTCCAGAGCTGGCTGTGTGGGTCAGTACTGAGATGCCCATTGCTGGAATAGCACGCGTGCTGCCGCGCAGGAATGGGGAGCACTTCCAGAGCTGGCTGTGTGGGTCAGTACTGAGATGCCCATTGCTGGAATAGCACGCGTGCTGCCGCGCAGGAATGGGGAGCACTTCCAGAGCTGGCTGTGTGGGTCAGTACTGAGATGCCCATTGCTGGAATAGCACGCGTGCTGCCGCGCAGAAATGGGCAGCACTTCTGAGATGCCCATTGCTGGAAAAGCACGCGTGCTGCCGCGCAGGAATGGGGAGCACTTCTGAGATGCCCATTACTGGAATAGCACGCGTGCTGCCGCGCAGGAATGGGGAGCACTTCCAGAGCTGGCTGTGTGGGTCAGTACTGAGATGCCCATTGGAATAGCACGCGTGCTGCCGCGCAGGAATGGGGAGCACTTCCAGAGCTGCCTGTGTGGGTCACCAGTACTTAAAGAGCAGCAGGACTGAGGGACGCGTAGGCTCGCGCAACACTAATCACGCCCAGAATTCCTCTGAGGCTTCTTGAAAGCACCCAGCACACCTGCACAAGTTGCAACTATCTTGGCCGGATCTCCTTGTCACAAAACCATTCACCATTTTTAAACTTTCGTTCTAAACGGAGAGCACTTGCACTACTTTTTACAACATTACGACTAGACTATCGCATAACTCTGAATGCCAAGGCCAGACACCCCCACAACCGAACCCAAAAAAAAGACTGCCCGTCAGCGGGTTCCTTCGGGGTCACGGGCTCGTTCATCCTGGCTCGCAGGTTATTGGGGAAGTTTGTTACAAACACTGGATGGGATCCACACGTCGAGTTGCGCTTCTGGTCACACTCTACAGGTCTCCAGCGTAACCTAGGATTCCTCTAACAAAGTTGCCCATGCGCTTGTCCCAAAACCTCCCTGCTGGGTGATAGTAATGCAGTCACCCTGCATTCACACTTCTTTCAATTTTTCAGTTTAAATGGGTGTTACTATGCTGCTGGTATCAGTGAGTTTTTGGTACAAACCTTATTTTCACATAGCAAAATCTAGGGGTAGAATGAATCTTAAGTAAATTCTCCCATATTTGCACTTCTCCCCTACACCTTTCAATTTCTTTCGGTCCTTCTTAGGAAAGCTTCCCATATATGTGTAGTTTTCGCTCCAGTTGTATACCCCCCCCCCCAACTTTTTGCTGCCGTTTAAAAATCATAGTCTGACTTTTGCCAGTAAAGCACGGTCTTCAGCTGCACTCCCCTGGGCTTCCCATCACTTTATTATGGGGAAATGGACATCCCCTTAAAGGCAGTCAGTACTGGGAGACTTAGATTCCCTTGGCCCTTTCCAATGTTGCAACTTTTCTCAAACATGTTACAAGTGCACAATGTACCTTACAGAACAGTGCGCTCGGGCCTTCCTTTTCTTTTCAAAGGCCCTAGACTCCCTCAAAGGATTTTTTAGGAGACGTTCCTTGTACAGGGCTGGTGGTAGCTATCTTTTGGCGTATTTTTAACCCTTTCTTGCCATGCAAACCGCGTTTACCGCAGTCGGCACAGGAAGGTGGCCTGGCTACAAAATGGCCATGCCACGAGGTTCTTTGTCCTGTCCTTTGGCCATCTTGCCCATTGACCTTCCCCAGGTGGAGCCGACCCGGGGCAGTCCTCATTTGGGGATGCATTCTCCCGCGAAACGCCAAGCTTTTGCGGGCTTCCGCATGCCTTGTGTGCCTCCAGGATGTGGGCTAGACTGTCTAGTACCAATACACATTCTGGGTGCCATATAGTCTGGTGTGCTGGGAATGACTGGGACAACCGTTGTCCGTGATTGGTCCACGTCTGGTGTGCCTGTATGTGAGCAGATCTCACATTGGGTCCTCTTCGTTTTGGCGCGAAGGAGATTCTGGATAAGAGAAAGCGCCAAACACCCATACTAGGTCGATATCTTGAGTGCTCAATGAACCTAGGATAGGATCCAAGCATCCTGAAACTAAGAAGCCGAGAAACCGCTGGTGACCCGCTGGAAGGTTTGGCACCCTGAGCCCGCTGTTGTCCTGCTGGACCCCTCTGCATCTGATCGGACCAGAAGGTCTGCAAAGGTGCTTCGACCCATTTGAATTGTGGGACTAACTATTCACAGCACATTATTCGCAAACTATTCACAGCACCTTCATCGTAACCTGCAAGCGAGCCTTCTCGGAAGTGTTCCTGGGCCAACCAGTGGGCTGACCAGCTTGCGCAGGACCTTCGCTCTGAAACCGCTGCCGTTTCGAGGAGACCCTTGAAACTTGGTACATCGCAAGCTCTGTCTTAAAGGCACCCTCAGACCTAATTTCCTACACTTGGCATTCCCAGGTGAGGAATAAGGAGAGCGCCCGTACCAGAGTACACACGATTACCCTATCGCCCAGCCGTGGTGACGAACTTCGTAGGAGCCGTGCTGCGGTGCTCCTCTCTGCTCTGAAGCCTGCTACAGTGAAACTGGCCTGATCCAGTGGAGAAATCGCCACTGTCCCGCCAGGGAATCATCGCTGTAACTTCGCTGCTGAAGGCCACAGAGCCGCACAACTGCTGCATTTGAACCTGCAATCGAAGTGGACTCGACTGCCAAAGTTTGGTCCAGAGTGCGGCGGAGGGGTCGGTGAGTACTTGCAACGCTAGTACGGCAGCCCCTAACGCATCAATCCATTTTTACGCAAGAGTGTCCCCTGAGGGCCACTCACTTTTCCACAGGTAACCTGAGCTACCATCCCATTGCCAACTCCTGGAATCTGTTCTGGCCTTTTGGGGAGACCCTCCACGAATAGTGGGCACCTGCTCTGCATCACCTCACCCACCTTCCTGGGCTGCTACAAACCCTACGAGAGACCCTGTTTTCGCCCTTCAGCATTATCGCGTGCACCAGCGCTTGAAAGTACTTTTGAGTGTTAGGCTCCACTCTTCGTAGGTACTGGACTGCCTCTCAGTTAGGGATTGATTGATGTGGACCTGCCTAAATTAAATTTGCATTGCTTATTCCCTTTCCTTTTAGCTTCTGGACCCATTCTGTGCGTTAATCCTTTAGGCAACTTGGTATTGTTTAGATGTGTTATAGCAGTGTTGTATTGGTTTGATGTATTACCATTGATAATTACTTTGTGTTGATATATATATACATACATATACACACACACATCCCCGACTGGGAGTGATTTGTAGTGTCATTTACTGTGTGTGCTCATTGAGGTCTTTGTCACCCTCACCCCTCCTGGGACCTATGCTACCTTGATTAGTCTGGCATGACCAGAAGGTTACCCTATTCCAAGAAACTAGGCTGGCCTTCTGAACCTCTGCCCACCAGGTTAAAGTTCAGAAATCCATCTCATCAGTCCTCCAGGGTATGTGTGTTGGATTTAAAACAGGCAGACATTTAGCCCTTATTTTTGGACGGCCTATCATTTCTATAGTTCCTTCTAGGGGTGGGTCCTGGGAACCAGACTAACACTTCACAAGCCTTGCAAAATCTACACACCCACTCTTATAGTAGTGTTTATGAAGGTAAAGTACCATTTGTATTCTACTCTACCTTGCTGGCAAGTACAAATTACATTCTGGGTTGTCTGTCAAATAAAAGTTTCACGGTGTGTGGCAGGCCTCTGGGGAGCAGCAGTGAGCCAAATAAGAGGTAGTCTTATAGGGACATGCAATGATTTTACAGATAGTGCTGGTAAAATGTTTGGCCCCCTTCCGCGTTGATTGCATTTATCTTGCGTGAAATAAGTAAACCAAGTTACTCAACCTGCAAGTCTAGCAGGATTTTAAAGAATTATCAAGGCCTGCTCCAGATATAAATACAATAAACCACATGTGGCCTACTGATCTGGAGACAACCAGAGAGGTGGTCGAACAGTGCTCTACGCAGTGGTAATAGAAGCATTTTACTGTTAGTTATGGTAAAGATTTTGTTATGTTATGGAGTTGTGCTGATCTTGTGCGATTACTGAAACTTGAATAGTAGGTAGGAAGTCGGTATCCAGTAATAAAATTGCAGCAAAAATGTCGCCAAAAAAAGTGTCAAAAATGCTGTGGTTTGACCCTGGTAAAGGTGTACCCCATTATACCATTTAAGGAGAGCAGGGGTTGCAGGGGTGTCCCCCGCTCCTCCTAAATGGTATAATGGGTCCGGGGGTTTCCCCCGCATCCGTTACATGATTGTGGCTCAAAAAACCACAGCATTTTTGCTACAATATTTTGTATTCACGGCCATTTTTGCCGGGATTTTAAGACATGGAACCAGGAAGTCAAGATATGTCTTGGTGTGCAGGGGGGGGTGGAGGTCAGTCCAGTGACTTTGGGTCCTTGTAGGGGGTTGGAAACCCAATGGCCTCACTACCGCCTTAAAACCTCTTTTTTGTTTTTGTTTTATTTGTCCACTTTTCATAAAAGAACCTTTACAAAAAAAGGGGGGAAAAAAGTTTTTCAATTCCTACATACACATTCTAAAAGTTAGCGCTTTTATCTTTGAACATCAGAGATAATGAACATCATAAAATACAGTAAAACAAGAAAAAACCAAGCAAATCAAAACATAATTATGAAACACAATTCGCTAGTTCATTTCCCATATATTTCAGGAGCCACACTAGGGCAAAGATCAAATGCCAATAGTTTCCTTAGTTTCCGTTCATCATTCTTGCCCAAAGTGCTCCAAGACAGTCTTCAAATTCAATATTAACAAATTGCATTAATAAATTCGATCTCTTAGATTTAAAATAATACTAAGTGTTTCAGTGTTTCAACCGGTTCTTCACAAGGATAAAAACAACATTTCAGAATTATCGCATCACCTTTAACCTTATTCCAATAAGCAGTCCTTTCCCTTGTGTGGTATCCTCTTTCCATTATGGCCTAGTCAATGTTTAGCATCATTTACATCCTCTCCCCGGAGAATACTAAACAAAAGTTACCAAATCACAAGGCAGGTGGCCAGCCAGAATAATTGGAGGGTATGGGACTACTGCGCTGAAAAACATAAAAAAACAGCATGAATTTGTTTTGCTCGGTTTTCTTCTCAATTTTCTCACCACGGGATGCTGGGGAAGACCCCCTGTCCCCTCAGACACCAATATTGGCTGACCCCAACTCATCAATATCTTAGTAGTAGCCTTTGAGAATAAAACCCAGAGCTAAATAAATTCGAGCAGTTATTGTCTGAGCAATAGACCCACTACCTATATGGAGGCCCTCCCAAACCCTACGGATACAGATTTTTGAAACTTTCTGTGAACTGCCTTCTTAAAGAAATATTTAAGTTTATTTATTGCGCATTAATCTAGCTGAGGAAACAAGCAGGGCGCTGTACATTTGCAGGGGTTTGTTACAGGCATACATTAGATAGTTGCAAGAGGTCTTGGAACAGTCTAATAACAAAGCATTTAATGACATACCAATCAGTGTAGCAAGGAATATTTAACATTTACAGTTAGTGGTAGACGTACTGCTGAAAGGGGGTAGTGGGATGTATAATGTGGTCATTAGGCTAGGCGGGGCAAGTGTATTTTACAGGATTTGAAGAGGAGGACTATACTTTATTTTTCGAAATGCTTGAGTATGAGGCAAGTGTGATGTTGACAGTACAGTCTAGGCCGGCATCAACCAAACATGCCGGCTGTTTTTTTCATTTCTGTATTTCTGCAGTTTCTAATCTAGCCAGGTCTTGACCCCATGTAGGAAGGAAGGGTACTTGGTGACAGCTTTGTATATGATGCAGCAGAGGAACACGTGGCAGAAACAACTTTCAAACGGGACACCTAGTGCTGCACAAAAAAACAAATGTTGATTCAATTGTGGGACCCAATCAGCTCTACTTACCTCTCCTCAGCAAGGAAGCACTAGGAAAACAGAGAGAAGAACATTGATAGGGAACTCCTAGAAAGGAGTTTTAACCATGTGGCAGAAAACCAGAGGGGATTGGTGAAATACTTGGAAAGGTTTGGATAGTGATAAATGCAGACTACTTAGTAATGTCAAAACAGAAGTAGCAGTAACTTAAAAGTGTAGAGCATCCGTTAGTCAAGAAAAATAGGGCAATGCCAAGTAAAAAGTACACATTTTTCCCCATGGTGACCAGTGCCTGGTACTGTTAGAATTCCTCTCTGACCCCTATGGTCATTGTGTAAGAAGAACCTAGGCACAACTACACAACAAGATACCCTTTAAGTCGACCTTCTCAGGGGGACGTGTGGTAATTACAAAAGGTACAGTACACACTTTATAGCATTCAATAAGGGAATATCAAATAATATATTATTTTTGTTTTTTTTCTTTATTTATGTGTTAGTTTGTTTTTACAAACTTTTACAGTGTCGAGTTTGATACAAAGCTTTCGATTTTTATTATTTCAAGGAAAGATGGAAAGTCTTCAGGTCGTTTTGTTGCGAGTTGTCGTAATTAACTATTTTCTTTGGTCATGATGTGGGTCCAAAATTGAATGCTAGTGGTGATCAGTTTCCGGTCAGTGCCAGAGATTATTAGTAACCATATTTCTTCTTCTCCGCAGCTAGGTCTCTGGGGATTCATCATGTTGGAGATCTGTTTCCTGCGTTCGTTCAGCAGGGGACACTTCATGTTGATGTGATAGATTGTTTCTGGTTGGTTGACGGTTTTGCAAAATCTGCAGAAATTTTCTTCAGTTATTTGTTTTGTTGCCGCTAGGTATTTTTTGGTGGGAAGAATGTTCAGGCGCAGCCAAAGATATAGGTCCCGAATTGTTCGAGGGGAATTTCTCCACATAAGGTGGAATTTCATTGAGAGCTCTTGTTTCGAGTCCAGGAATTATGTTCATGTTGTACGTAGATTTCTCCATGCCAGTCTTTACCCAGCAATTGTCTTCGATTTTCTCAGATTTGAGGTTTCTTTGCCTTGGCTAAAAATCTTGGTTGCCGGTGTCTCGTCGTTGCTGATGGTCTTTCTGTATAGGTCAAGCTGTTTGCAGCTTTTGATGGAATTTAGTGATTGGAGGCCTAATTCGTGCCGTATTCTAGGCATAGGGTACAATGAGGCCAAGAACAGTATTTTTCGCCAAAAAAGGCCTTCCACAATTGGCCACATTTTGGGAGAGATGTTGATGAAAGTTTGCTCCTGTGTGGCACTGGCTTTCTGCTTGTAGAAAGCCAGAACTGGCTTCATGGAGTATTGGCCATATTTCCGGTGGATAATCAGGCTTTGCCTGGCTAGGGTGAGTACTTTGTGCCTGAGGTGGATAGACCACTGCTGTTCGACGTTGGATTGGGAGAGCAGGACTCCGAGCCATTTGATCTCCTTGACTACCTCCAATTTATGCCTTGCTAGTTGCACCTGTAGAAGATGGGTTTGCTTTTTTGGTGCAGAAGCCGAGAGACATGACTTGATGTCTAGGTTATTGTTCTTTATGATTTAATTTGTTCAGCCTTGTTTGGAGGCAAACCCTGGTCTTGTCAAAAATCACGATGTCGTCTGTATGGACAATATATGGGACAGGGGTGGTGTTTATATTTAGCGGGTTGCATGTTGGAATTCTTTGGTTTTCGGCGATGTCGAGTAGATAGAAGTTGAAGAGGGTGGCAACTATGTTATCTTCCTGCCGAGTGAGGTTCTATATCCTTCACTCCCTTCGACACAACTAAGCAGACTGAAAAGAAAGGGTGCCACTAAAATATTGATTGATAGGGGGCCCATGTCCATTTCTCCACAAGCTAGTCCTGCTCCTCTCCTTACCCGTACGTCACCAACTGTTTCAAACTGACAAATGTTTTCCCCTCCCCAATCTGTAAAAGTAGCTGTAAGCACTGTCTTTTATTTGGAAATGGTGCTCGGTGTTATGATGCAGGGAGGTAAAGGATGAACGGCACAAAAATCACCATGAATGTCAATTTTACATTTCTTGTTATCCTGCTCTCCCTCTTTCACGGCTGGTTGGGACCAGACTATAAAAACCTCATACTGCACTGGGTGGAAACCACAGCATATACAGAACAGAACTCAAACCGGTTTCAAAGCAATTATTGACCAAATTATGAATTTTCCCTGCTATACCCAACGTCTAATGCTTAAAAGACGTTCACGATGTAGACCGGGTAGCAGATCTGTACATTTCAGAAATAGGGATGTGTCATTCTAGCCATTAATGCTAATTTGGGCCAGGTGCAGTGACCCCAGAAGACTATGCAGAACCTCCAATTCCTTTAACTGTTGTGAGCTTTAAAAGTCCCAGACACAAGTCCCCTTGCAACAGTTGCCAAAGTGAGTTTAATGCAGGGAGACAGTCCTCCAAAGCTTACGATCAGGCATTGTGAGGTCCTAGAAATGTGTTAATTAAATGTAGAAGTATAATTTTTGTTATATTTTATTTTGGGTAATTATTTTAGCATAGACCTCACTTCGAGAAGCAGTGGAGCACTGTACTACATAACGGGGTACTAGGAATATAGGCAAAGAGGCACCATTTACAGCAGGGCTGTGTTACATTGCAGTTAAGCTACAGGAGCAGTCCTGGTGGGCGAAGGGGCTTATTGCAGGAGTATCTTGAGATCCTTTCTGAATTACATAATTTCATTTTTTTTTATGTACAGGTGCCCCGTGGGTATCAAAGCGCACAATCCACTTCATAAGAGGAGACGTTAGAAGAGGATGGTTTTAATTCTCTTTCGAAAGACAGATCAAATATGTGATGGACTTCATAAGGGAGATCATCAGTGCATAAAGTAGCTGCTAAGACACTAAACAAAATGTTCAAGGGCACGGACCATTTTGAAATTTGGACTGGCAATGGAGCTGCACCCCTTAGATCATAAAGGTTTTCTGGCATGAGGTCGGCGAGTGCCACATTGACTGGGATGAGGTTCCACAGCATGGGGGCATTCATATGTATTTTGGGAGTTTTTTGGTTTCTGTTTAAAACTTAGGCAGCCCATTTAACTTGACATCAATAGTCACTAGGAGCTAGCTGACTCCACGGGCAAAATGTGGGCATATAAAAATACCTAGGTAGCATTAGGTAGGGGTTTGGGAATATAAGAGCCTTACAACTCTCACTGCAAGCCTCAAGGAGATATAAAACCGACCTAAAGTTATAGTTTGCATCTCAAGTGAAAGTTATATTTGAGGCATGCCAAGGACCATCACCTCCTTCCTAGGTAGCTACTGCTTACTAGGTAATGTACTTAGTGGGAAACATCCAGCGTACACCAAATTTCCTCTTAAAATGCCAAATGAGCTCTAGGATGGAATACTAGAAGATGCATCTCTTGGTTGAGATGAAAGTCGCAATTTCTAGGAAGAATAACGGCACTGTAAAAATCATTATCTTGCTCCTGTGTCCATATAAAATAAGGCCTGAAGTTCCAGAGCTCTTTTGGCTGAGGTTGTAGCCATCAGTAAAGAGTAGTTTTCCAAGTTTCATCAGTTAGATCGCACAAGGCCATAGGTTTAAAGGGCTTATGCATTAATGACTCCAAAAGGGAGGGGGTTAAGAAGCGGAAGGAGGCTTTCAAAAGTGTCTTGAATAACCACATTAAAAAGTAAACAGAAAATGTCCTACCAGCCAATGTAGGCACCAGTGACAGATAACGGATGTTGGGGGGAGGGGGGAATTTAGGCTTCTTTTTAAAGCCCAGTGGCAGAATCACCTTTATTCCCTTCATCTGAAACAGAGTATCTGCTCACTGAGTAAGGTTCAACAGGCAGATGGAGTAAAGAGCTTAGAACCAGACTCGACACAACCAGAAGAGCAATCAGAATCACTGTCACATGATAGGAATTCCTAGATTTTAGGAATTGTATAAGTTAGCATAATATTAAAGGCATACAGTGGCTTGACAGCAATCCAGGAAGCGTGAGTTTCTATACAAATCTACTTTACTTCCTTAATGGGGAAGCACTTTAATTATAATTGTTCTTTTATAAAGGTGCTTACTACAAGTGTGTGGTTTCTAAGCGCAGGATCGGGATTGCTTCCAAGACAAACGCGTTGCCCCCTCCCCCAAGCTATTCCTCCCAGGGCGCTGTGCTGCGTTAGGAAAACATCAGTGTGTGGATGCTCCCATTTGCAGAACATCTTTGTAGCTAGGGAATGGTCCAGCTCCGGTTCATTAAGGCATTGGAGAAGCCAGCTCATCAAAACAACTAACCTTTTTTATTCCTTCCAGAAAGGACACCATCAGGAAAATGAAGACGCTGGAGAGACCAAATCCGTTTCAAGAGAAGGCAGATAAGTGCAAATAAAAACGTAGTGGTGTTGGCAGTCAAAATCTGTGTCGCTTTTCACCCAAATTAAAGGCAGCAAAGACTTCAGAGCAAAGAAACCACTTTGTATTGCAGGACACCGCTATACTTTTTTTGAAGGGACTTCCACAGCCTGCTGTCAGATTGACTATGAGCTACCCGTATATATACTCGGACAAGTCTCATGATCAATATCAGAGGATGGGAAGATTGGAACAGAAACCCTCCACTCGTGAGATTCGCTGCATCAGGACAACCAGAGCAGAGATTTCTACACTTCACCTGAAATGATTAGCTTGGATTGAGGGTAAATAAGAGGATTTCAATTTACGAAGTGATGCCAGAAACCCTAACAGACTCTGGGACTAGCAGTCAGATATCATTTTTGTTTGTCTGGAAATACACTAGGATCACTGTGGACCAAGCATTCTTTCATGCAGTGAAAAACCTTTGCTCACTGTAGCGTTCAGAATTGCACTGATAAAATGCATTTGTTGTGATGGAATCAGAGAGGACTTTGGAGAATGCATTGAAAATACCAATTTGTGAAGGGTGGCACAGGTTTTCTGAAGCCTCTGGCATACTTGTACTGGTGTAACAGCCCTAACTAACCTATCGTCCAGATATGGATAAAAGGTGCATATTCTGCAGATGCAATTGTGACATTACCACAGACAAGAGTTTTGTGAATAGCCTGGGCTCCATTTTTACCATTAACGGTAGACAACTGTATTGGAAGAGTGTGCCCCCTTATTATGAATCTCAGAAATTGGCAGTGTTTTACCCAAAATGGAACAGGGAAGTAGGCATCTGCTAGCTCTATTAACACCATCCAGTCTCCCACTTGAAGTACTATAAGAAGCAGAGGCAATGTTATCATGTGGAAGATTAGATACTGAGGTCGTAAAGATGTAATCTCCTATAAACTTGAGTTTTTGGAGAGAATAAAATAGAAGTACAAATCCCTGAATCCGGTCTTTCTGGAACGGTCTGCATTGCATCCATAAAACGTGTCTGGATATCCAGCGAGGGTTTTTTGGTCTTCCCAAAGAGAAAAAGGGCAAGCAGGAATAGCTAGAGGATTTCCCGGTTTTATATAATCTAAGATCCATTGATCTTGGGTCCTTTCCTCCAACGGTTACTGCTAGCCGGGATGCATGTTTCCAGATTGCTGGAACCGGTGAACCATGTACCTGCCCTCTTGGCAGCAAACGCAAAAGTTACTCACTGCAGGGACTACTGTACTCCTAGACCTTTCCTCCATACTTATGGGACATTCCGTCCTACGGTACGGGATCAGAGCTTTTTGTAGCACCATACACAAAAAGTTAGTTATTTTGAGTTTATGCAGGCCTGGCGCATGCATGGCCAAAGGCTCTGCCTCCCCCAATCCCCACCTCGTGACTCAGTCCTTCTCAACCCATCTAGGTCAGCGCCTAACTGAAGCTAAGGCATTTTAGGGGGATGGAGGGAGGGCTTATGGAGGAAAGGGGAATATGGACAAGGAGTACATTAGTCGCTATGGTGGCTAACTTTTCTTTACTCCGACATCCTGTCCCCTTTCTTCCAATCTTGTGGGAGATTAACAAGCATTTATCTCCCAATGGGTGGAAGGTCCCATTTCCAATTTAGTTAAAGAGGTTCTTAAGGACTGCCTGATGGAATTGAGCATCTGCCACTCATGGTGGCAAAAGTAAAGACAAACAAGTGATCACAGATCAAGGGTGTTTATTAAACTGTATGAATGGGTGAGAAAAATGCCTAATCTAAACCTAAGACGGGAGCAAGCTACGACCATCAAAATATATATATATATATATATATATATATATATATATATATCGCCAATCCTTACCGCTAAGTTACAAAAATAGAGTGGGATAATATTCACCAGAAAACAAAGAAGTGTTCACAAAATGATAAATCAGGAGGTTATAGCCAGGGTCTCCCTTCCCTGCACTTTTAGCACGGGACAAGGCGGGACTCTCGAGCACAGGACCCTCCTTGGCTTCTCCAGCATGAGGTTACAGTTACTTTCAGCGATATCAGGACCTTTGGTGGTCAAGTCTCTTTTCTGCAAAATCTCTTGCCGCAGAGGGCCTGATGTTTCAACAATAACAAAACAAAAGTTCCTTTCCGCATTCTTTACGTTGGGTGAGGACTCTTCACCTTTGGATCCCCCTCAACCAGGCTCCGATCCTCTTGAATCTTAGCCTCCCTCCGTCGGGTTCACTACAGCCTTTTATTCAAGATCCCTTGTACCAGTCTCAATGTCCTTTTAAACAACCTTTTACCGTGGACATCTCTCAGTTGGGATCAGTCTAGTTGACACAATGTTCACAGGGTTATCGTGCTTCACCCCGCTTTGCACGCATCCCTCAGCTGGGTTCACATTTGCCAGTTACACAATTCCATCATAAAAGTCATTCTAGACCACTTAGGTTGTTTACATTACCAAGGTCCAGATCACAGCCCTGTTGTAATACAATAAATGAGATGCTCACACGGTTGAGTATGGATGAAGGCCCTTTTATTCAAGCACACACAACCCCTAGGCGGGGAAAATAGATCACAACTGACTTTACATGGAATATAGAACAGTCACCTCAGTGATCCACATTCCACCAAAGCTGAACCTAAACTTGGAATGGTACACTTAGCAACAGATGCACTGGTAACTATGTACATGACTATATAATTATATACATGTTGAATACTCACAAGCAGCCTAGCCAAGCCCCTCTAACAAGCCCCGAGTCAGGCTTCGCGCAGTTCATTCTACACAATTCACTGTGCTTCATCACAAATGCGGGATTCACTTCCCTTAGCTTTCCTCTTGGTTTACGAAAGCCTCCCTCAATCAGGTTCAGACCATCAATCCTCTGGATTCCAGGTCAAAGACTTTCAAGTGTACAATGGGTTTTCTCGACCCTTGTATGACCACTTTGACCTCTGACGTCAGGCTCTCCTAGGGCCTCCTGGTATCTGTAGTTTTAACAAAAGGGGACCAACCAGAGTCTTTCAAATAAGGGCCCACATGGCGCCAGACCACTCTGCAGCTGTTCTTTCCCTGGGTTTGTTTTAAATGTTCAATAACAGATAAGTTCTTTGTTGAAATCATGTTGCCCTTTGCAACCTTCGCTCAACACAGCTTGGTCTATTATCGTTTCTCCCTCCGACTCACCGGCTGCGCTGAACTCCTTGTTTGTTGTTTCTCGCTCTGGAGTCAAGGACGGTACCACGGTAGCAAGCGCCTCTCTCTGCCTTGGTTATCAGTGTGGGAGGGCTCCATACACCGTGGACATCTGTTACACCACACGATAGCTGTAGTTCCCGGTCTTATAATTCCTCTTTCGGAGGCTTTGCATGTCTGGGTCAAAAAGGGCAAGGGGATATCCCTCCTTGTCATCCTTTTCAGTCTCGCCGCCTTTCTCCTCATCTTGAAATGCTGTCTCCTTGTACATTTGCCTCACTCGTGCTCCACCTTTTATCCCTTTGGGGAAGGGACAGGGCCATCAAGTGTGTGTGTGTATAGTTATTGTCAATTGCCTGACCCTTGTGTTGGGACACGTCGGCAAACGGCCCTGGTGTTAGTCCGTTGTCTTTCATGGTGTAAGAAAGGGTTTGTGTCAGAAGAGGGTGGCGGTTAGAGCTTCTGAATATCCTACGGGGTAGGATGGGGAAAAGGTGTTCCAAAGAAGGGGGTACTGCATCTCACCAGTCTGTGTCCCACTTCGACTCCCCGAGGACCACCCCCCCCAATCCAGGTGATCCTTCCGCACTGGTTCACCCCCAGAAACTGGATGCAATAGCGATGGCCGTGTCCTGGCCACCTGGATGACAGATCCCCAGGGACTAGTCAGTGAGACACCTTCAGGTTTCTCACAGGAGGCCCAAGTCACTGCTTTGGCAATGGTGTGCCAAGGGACGTGCCTTTGGAAGGCCACTGAAGCTGCTTTGGCTCCGACTAGGCAAGCATGAATCCTCCAAGGACCAAGGAGGATTTTGTAGGGAGTAGCTTTCCATAAAAGCTGCCGCTACCCATTTGGAGATGGTAGCTTTAGAGGCTGAAGTACCCATGTTTGTGCCTCCAAATGTCACAAATATTTGAGGCAACTGCTTGAACTCCTTGGTCCTGTCCAAATAATATTTCAGCGCCCCCTGACGTCCAAGGTGTGAAGGACTCTTTCTGGTTCTGTGTCTGGGTTTGGAAAAAACACAGGGCATGAGAGCCCTTTGTTGATGTGGAACTACTTTTGGGATGAGCCGAGTGTGGAGAATCACTGTACCGCGGTTGAAAACTGAACAGCTCTTCAGCGGAAAGGGCCTGTATCTAGCCTCTTAGTCTGGCCAACGTGACTTCGAGCAGAAAAGTGGTTTTCCAAGAAATCAGTTTTATATCCCCCCCGTAGCCATTGGCACAAATGGAATATTCATATCGCACTTGCAATGTGGAGGGTTGACAGGAGGGAAAGGCAACAGACAATCGAAATGTCGCTTGATCACTGGATTTGAGATGGAAAAATACTTTCTCTGAATTAAAGTAAGTACCCAGTGCCGACACATGGGTCCTACGGATGTCCACTTTACAGACTGAAGCTACAAGGCCTGAGATACATGAAATGAAAGGACATCATGCAAAGATGCTGCCAACTGATTATTTTGCCTATCAAGATACCAGTGGCAAAATCTGTTACAGGTACTTTTGTACTGCAACCCGGCAGTGTCTTTCCAGGCTGCTTAAAGAATTCTCATGATCACTTTCGAGAGATGTAGATGACCTAGGATCCCACTTCGTGAACCAAGCTCAACGATTGTGGGGAGGGTGGAGGAACCTCCCCTCCTCCAAAGAGAGCAGATCCAGACGAACTGGTTGGGAGATAAAAGTCCCCTTGAACAGGGTCACCATATCAGAGAAACAGAATCTAGCTCACCACCACGGAGCAATGACAAGCAGAGTACAGCACGTTGCCTCCTGAAACTTGCATTGCACAGAATTTGCAGTGCATCCCCGAGGGAATCCACTCCCTGGATGCAAACATGGGACAGTATTTGTTGAAAGGTCCACCTGGGGAGACCCCCAACCCCCACGAAGAGAAAACATTCGACCACCTCTGTGTGAAGTTGCCACTCGTGGTTTGCCTGTCAGATGGCGCAGCTAATCCGCTTCCACATTCGCCGCTCCCGGCAGGAGAGGGGCCTTAAGCCACATCATATGACCGACAGCCCATTCCCATATCTGCATGGCCGAAAGTACCAGGAGGGGATTTGGTCCCCTCCTGTTGATGTGAAACATCGAGACAGCATTGTCTATTCAGATGTATACCGCCTTGCTCTGGATATATTGGGGAGAAAGGCTCTCTGATAGTTGATGTGCTGCGCTTAGTGTTCCCCCATCATCAGTCGAAAAATTGAGTATGGTTCCACTGTTGCGCGCCCTACCCCCCAACTCCCCACCCCCAAACCCTCCCTTGTTTTTCGGTCAGTAGACAAGGTCTTTGTTCAAAACTTTGAACAAAAATGGAAAAACACACTTTCACAACATACAATAGTGAAGCAAATATTATGAAGAAAATATTGAATAAACATTGGAATATTTTGCAAACAGATGAGATATTTAATAAATATATTGAAGAGAAACCGACGATGGATTTTAGAAAAGCACCCACTCTGAAGCAAAAATGGAGTCCTAGTCACTTAAAGAATTCTATCAAAAGCAATCTCAGCAGATTTTTGAAAGTGCCGGCACCTACGGGATCTTACAAATGTGGCAATTGCACAATTTGCACTCAGATGCTAAATGGTACCAAACAAATTAAGTTGCCAACCGGGAGAATGCAAGAAATCAAACAATTCATCAACTACAAAAGCAAATATGTGATTTATGCAATACAATGTGTTTACGGCAAGAAATATATTGGCGGTACAATAAGAGAATTAAAAACTTGCATTATGGAACACTTCAGAGAAATAAAAAATGGGGATGCCAGATAACCTATGGATACCCATTGTATACAAGAACACAGCCAATTAGACATTAAGGACATCAAATTCTTTGGCTTTGAAAAAATTGAACAACCAGAAAGAGGAGGAGACAGAACTTTTACTACGGAGGAGAAAATCGAAATGGATCTGGATTCTGGACACATGCCATACCGGTTTGAATACAGAACCTGAGATGGACTATTGGCTTTGAGGGAAAGGAGGAGAAAATAAAAATGTGTAAAAATATGCAATTTCATCTTTAAAAATGTTTTCTGTGTATACTTACTTGCACTATATTCATTCTCCTTAATGCACAAATTTGGAGTTCCGAACTTTAACCTAAAGTGGGTCTCAAGACCACCCAAATATTTGTCAAATCAGAATATTTGCCAGGTACTTAGACAAACACGCGTTTACATAATGGTACGTTTCAGAGTATCAAAATAGAAACACGATTTCTAGAGTTCTAAAGAGAATCAGGTACACAAATCACAAACACCCAGAAGCACACACGTAGTCAATCTAAAATACACCATTCCAAAATGGCTACCACGCGTGTTGACGCATACGTCATCGCAGTACGCAAATACAGTGACGTCATAACGCACTATGGGCCATAAATAGCGAAATCGAGTTAGCAAGATCCATCACGGATCCTGAAAGCATCAAGGCAATCGCACCTTGTTGTAGGTGACAACCTTAGGACAAGAAAAAAGGTAATATTCTAACTTCCTTTGGCCCCATCCTTTTCATTCTATTTTCGTTAGTTTTCTTACCTCACTTCTGGTTTTCTGAATCATATTCTGTTCAGAATAACAAGCATGGGGAGGTTAGGTAACACTCCAGATAGCTTATGTCAATACTTCTATTTCTAAAAACAAATCCCTATGTATATAGTGGGCTAATACCCTTTCTCTTTCTTTGTGAATTGAGGCTTTGCAAGCAGACTGAAAATAAGGGGTTTAGTAAATAATCAGCCACTATGTGCACTCTTTCACAGATTCAACTTTCCAGAAATATCAAAATGTACCTTTAAAAAGTGAATGAATAGCACAAGATAAATATCAACTAAAACCAGGAAAACTAAAGGGTGAGTGGACTTATTTACTTCGAGAAAAAGGCCCTCTTTCTTCAATCTGATATGTGTTTTTTTTTTGCGTTAATACTCTTATCATTTTAGAATATGAAACAAATTAGAACATGTTTTTTCTTTTACTTTCTTTTGGTCTAGAATCTCTCCTGAGGAACCACAGCTAAAGTTGTGGGGAAACACGTGTTAGTGCAAAATGATACTATAAATCATAGAACTGTATACATGTGTATGAAATAAATACATGGTAAACTACAACTAAGCACACAACTGTGCACAATGGAATTATGCAATATGGACAGTGCATATGTTTAAATGTATGAAATGAATACATGGATTATATATAGATATACAAAATAAACAAACCAAATCATATTGGAAAATTTACTGAAATGTATTCCGAGGATCGCACTGTATATGAGTACCAAACATATGATTAATAATTCAGGGAATAATAATTGCCTGCAGGGAGGGGTCTTGGAAGGGAACTCCCTACAACAGACTGAGGATCGGACCACAACACCAAATCCTGAACCAATTCTTGAGGGATCGTATGAGGCACGACTGCTGGTCCAATGCTTGAGACCATGAACTTTGGAGTGTTAGCTGAGCTCTCTGCATCTTCAATCTCGCTAGAGGAACCGCCATTAAAAAATGTTGCGATGAGACAGCAGTCGCTGGAACCACCAAGTACTCGTACTGTTTGTGGAAAGTAACAGCGAGCAGGTGTTCTAGATATCCAACACTTTGATGTCAGAAAAACCTTGGCCTGCTGGGTGTCCTAAAGGAAGTCTATGAAGATCTGGCACTAGGAAGCCAATGAAGATCGGGCACTGGGAAGCCATCAAGTGAGACTTCCAGTTCACGGACATGCCGAGGTCAAAAAGCAAGTCAAGTAGATTGCAGAGTTCTGCCTCTACCATCTTAGGGGAGCGAGCTCTTACCAGCCAGTCGTCCAAGTACAGATACACATGGATGCCTTGCAAGCAGAGGAAAGACAACAGATGCCATCATTTTCGTAAAGATTCTGGGTGCAGCATTTAAGCTGATAGAACCAGATAGGCATGTGCAAAAACGCATTTACTTCAGATCCACTGCACATATCCACTCTCCCTGTTGTAGAGCAGACCGGATCTGAGACGGCGTGATCATTTTGAATTACTGAAGGGGAAGGGAAAGATTGAAATTCTTCAAGTCCAGAATGGTGGCAAGGCTGCCTGGTTCAACTTTGGCAATGAAACGGGTCAGAAGACAGCCAGGGTTTTAATTCTGAATTTGGCACCTCCTCTATGGCTTTCATCTGAAGAGTTTCAACATTTCTAGCCTTAGTGCGGAAGACCCAATGTGGTTTATAGGTGGGAGTTAAAGGAAGTCTGTATCCCCTGCTGGTTACCGACAGCACACAAGAGTCCAAGGTTAAAGTCCTCCAGACATCTAAATGAAGGAAGATTCTGCCCCTCACCGAAGGCGTGCGAGACCGGGCAATCCCATTCCGGAGGACTTTTCAGCAGGCAGAGTGTCGGTTGATGACACAAGGAAGACAGAAAAAAACCTGCCCGACAGGCCACAACATTTCCACTCCCCACTTGCAATTGGCGAGAGACAAATGGATTGGGGCAAATAAGAAATGGCTTGGCGGGCAAGGCCCACCCAAAAATTCCAAATGCCCATGTTGCTGGCTGCTCACTTGCTCTAGGCCAAAGCCTGGCACCGACTGTGAACAGTGAATATTTTTTTTGTTTGCCCCTCCGCTTAGGTTGTCAGTGGTGTGGGTGGGACTGAGGGGTGGAGGTAGGTGTTGAATGTGGATGCATTAATATCAGATGCTGGCTGGTTTGCATAAAAACAAAGTGCATTTTGGGAACATACGAATGAGCACCAATTTATCAAACATGTCTTTGAAATGAATCCACATGTGCACTCCTTCCGAGCATGCAATGCACACTTTGTAGAATTATTACATTTGTCAGAATATTCACCATGACAGTAAAATGTGTGCAAAGCACGAGACATGCATACAGCTTCGGACCATTTCACTGATTGGGTGTGGGCTGTTCTCGTAAGCAATGGGTGACTTTCAGATGCAGCTTAAGAGCCCAATCGGATCTCCTAAAATCAAGGTTATAGTCCCACCAAACTCAAAGAATGTTAAGGTAATGGAATATGTATTGATATTTTATTTGTTACACGCTCGTACCCAAGTGTTTCAGATCGTGACGAGGCAAGGGAGGGGAACAAGGGAGAACAAAACGATCTTACAAGGTCCAGTGACATTGTGAACGTGCAAGTGCATGAGAGAGGGAAAGGGGGAAAGTGCATGGGGGGGTGGAAAGTGCTGAGCACAGAATACAAATAAATTCTAAAAAGCAACATACAGTGCTAGTGCAGCCAGCAAGTGCCAAGTGCTAGGTTTAAGGCAACAGACAGGGTGTGTCTGATAAGCGCAGAATAAGGGGGGGGGGGGGGGGGGGGGGGGTTGGTGGGTCTGTTTGTAGAGACTATTAATTGAGGCAGAAGTAGACCATCAGTGACTGGACAGGGTTCCAGGGAGATGTTGGTGTGGCAGGGATGGTAAGAAAGCATAAGAAGCAGGTGGCTAAGCCAGTTAGCCCACACTCTGAAAGACTGTAGGCAGCAAGGGGGACTTGTAACGTACAGGCTGTCCTCATATCATGAACACGCATTAAATTGCTGAGGTATTTTCCCATGTTAGGTTAATATCTATTTGAGAACTATGAAGGAATATGACTGTTAGTGATGGGCTGCATCTTCAACAATATACCTACATCCAAAACAGTTGGCTTTTCCAACTTTTCTAGTTGGTCCCAGGGCTACACCTCTATATTGTAATTGAAGTTTGGTATGCAATTTCTTCTCTCATCATAAACCGCTCTTCATTCAAAAATGGAGGAGTGGGACATTTATGTGTGGCAGGTAGCTCATGACTTATAATTTTGCACCGTGCTGCCTGAGGTCTTCTGTTTCTTCCATTGAGTGCTGGGCGACCTGCCCTGCTACCTCGCTTTGCACTCCTGGAAACGGCCAGAAACTAAAGAAAGATCTGGACTGAGATTCCACTTACGGGGCCGTTACCAGCTTGGTAAAAACAGACATATGGCCGTAAACGTGCTCGCCTTCTTGGCCAGCTCCTCGTCTGTGGCACGATGCAAAAGATCATTAACAGAAAATGGGAGGTCCAACACCTTCTCCTGGTAAACCTTGTGGCATGAAGGCATGCCTGTCTACAAGTATCCACCCCGATAGCAACTCCTCTTGAAGAAGTGTCAACATGGTCGGTGGCTGCCTCCAGAAGGTCCAGAGCAATCAATCGGGCATCAGCCAAGCCCTCCATAAACTGTTCCGAATGCTCAGGGGGTACGAGTCTTTCAAATTCCACAAGATCCTTCCATAGCCACTGGTTCACTGCGGCTCAAACCATTGTCGCAGTCACCTGCCACAATTGCAGTGGGGAATATGCATAGAGCTTTTTCCCCCTCTAGGGCTTCCAGCGCCGACCTTCCTTGCTCAAAATCTGAGAGAAGGAAGATGCAGAGGGCGGCCTTGAAAATATAGTGGCCAACACCACTAACTAAGGAAGACTTGAGGGCAAGATGACAGGGTAATTCCTTCAGATAAGAGCAACCTGTACCTCAAATTGATTTTCCGGTTCGTGGGGGTCACCATGTGAGGCTTCATCCAAACCTTTCTTGCCTCAGCCAGAACATCCCTCTGTAGACCCACCACATTTCTTTCCAACCTTTTGATGGATTGAAACCCAGCCAAAACCCCAGCTCAGACGGAGGAGGCTCTGGGACAGGAATATGCAGGAAAGCCATTCAATCCGTTACCCGTCATGGAAGGCTCTCACCGATATGTTTTTCGTTCTCTTCCTCCGGCGGGTAATCTTGGTCCTTGGGGTCATCCACTAGAGGTGGAACTGAATCCTGGGGCTGTGGTGTCAAATGCGGCCCAGAACCCGGAGGAGGCACTTTTGGTGTGTTGGGTATGAGTGGCACCAGCTCAAACCGCCTGGAGAGTTCTTGAGGTTTAGGAATAATCTCCTAAAAAGGTCCCTACAATAGTCCTTCATTGCATCAGAATGCATTAATGCTTGGAACCTATTGAAGAAAGAATCCTCCAATCTATGATGTGGTTGAGGCCACCGTCTCTGAGGTGGTGTAGGCTTCACCCATGAATCTGTCGAGATTGGCTGCCAAGTTGTCTCGACAACCATGGATCCAGATAGTGAAGTGGAGAAAAAGTCATAGGCTGGGACAGAGTAGGAGGCAGCGACATACAAGTAGGAACCAAACACTACACTCTAAAAGGAACGCGTTCAAATGAAACACTGTGTGGAGGTGCAGACGGTTCACAGGCCAAAGAAGCAGCAGATATGGATTTTGGGCAATTTTTGACCGTTGGAACTGCCAAAGAGGTGGCTTCGGAAGTTGCTGGCACCATTTTATGAGGGAGGGCATCCGATAACATAACGGTCTTAGACTGTTAGAACTGAGTCCGACCCGGAACTACAGAGGCTTAGACACAGATGGCTGACCCAAATAGAGGGTAGCTAGGGCCTTGCTAGTATTAGCCCTGACATAGGGAATTGTGGCAATGCGGGTGCAGACTCTAGCTCTCAGCGAGTGATCCTCTGGATTCGACCCGGTCAACTTAGCCTCAGGCAGGGGAACCTCGGCCAAACCATTAACTGGATTAGCCCTTCCTGAGGAAACGTTGGCATGAACACTGGTAGTATTAGCCCACAACGGGGGAACCTCAGCTTTGCCAGTACAAGAATTAGCCCAAAGTAGAGGGAATTTCAGAGAATCCTCTGGTCGTTTTTAGCCCCTGAACAGGGATCCTCGGAGCATGCTCTGGTATCCAATAAAGCCTGGTCAGCTTTGGGATAAGTTGCGGCAGCAATAGGATCTAAGCGATCCATCCTGTGGCCAGGGGCCCCCCGAGGCGAAACCTTTGGTCCGGGGGTATCCTGCAGACAAAATCACTTATTTTTTTTTTGTATGGTGCTACAAAAAGCCCCATCCTGTAGGACAGAATGTCCCACAAATATGGAGGAAAGGCGACAGCACGTAGGAGTAATGCACCTTTTCAGGTCCTTGCCTGAAGACAAAGCAGTCAGCACTTTCATCTTAGGTTTGAATCTGCGCTTTTGTGGCCTACACAAAATGCTTCGTATCCGCAGTAGATTTTGTCTGCTTATAGGGTTCTGGAAGAGTACAGATGAAAACCAGATCTAGGCAAAGAAGAAATGGAACTGAGCGACTTTACACCTAACACGATTAGCATTTCTGCAGCACCTCTTGAATTCGTCAAAGTGTTTCTATTAAAGGGCAACTGGAGGACTGGTTTTGAATATGCTGGTGAAGAGATGTGGGCGATAGCTGGACACATCTCATGCATGAAGCACAATTCATAGCTTTTACAGCCGCGTTGGTCATGTCCCAATTGTTTTGCAGTCGATAGATGGCAGATTCCTTGCCTTCAGCAACCAAGTATGCATGTTTCTCTGCTGCATCCAGAGAGTAGGGGGTGCGACTCCATGAATGTTTTAAGGTTCTCTCAATTTGAAATGCTGCATCAAAGCAAATCCATCAAAATATGCCAAATTCATTTATTTACCGCAATTGCATAAGTGTTTATAAGTAGACCTTTTCCCCTTGGGACTCCCGGGCTTTGGCATTTTCGTCAGGCACTATGGTTGGAGAGCGCATAGGGCCCTTACCTTGAGTGCAGAGTAAGGGAAATTCTTGGTAAGGTGGTAAAGCAGTTTCTTTAGAGAAGGTGAGTAACGTGCAGTGTGCTTGCAACATAGTGTCCTAGGTAAAGAAACATTACGCCAGGAGACAATGCTGTTGTCACAACATTTTCTGCAGGATACAATATGGTCAGAAAACCACAAAGGTATGGCATTGTACCCACCGAATTTGCGGGTTCACTGGGCGTCTCCTTAATTCTCTGGAAAAAAATCCTTAATATTGAGGGCTGGCTTGCAACAGAAGCGAGACATGTGCTACTAATACCAGGACTGCTTAAGGGTGCAGGGAATTTCTTTTTCAATGTAAAGGCTTTAGGCCTGGCGTGAGGGCTGTTCAAGCACTCAGTTGGAGCGGAACAACATGCCTATGATCCCTGAGCTTTCTCTTGCCCTGGAGAGGGTTCAAATGGCTTTGGCATCTGTATTCCTGTGGGCCTTTGGAGGGTTTATTTGACCCCTGGCTGTACTGTAGAATTATTCTACGACTGCTCTATGCAAAGGGAAGGTGACATGGGGATCCTCCCCACGCTGCCCGCAGACCCATCATGCACTGCACTCATGCATTGGTGCGTGGACGTACCTAGCCCCCAATGTCAGCCACTTATTGATCTGCAGAAGTGGGCAAGGGATTTCACCAAAGGCTTACACTGATGCAAGGAAAACCTTCTGAATACGCCCACAGCTTGTTTTATCCACTGGAAGACCTAGCATCTGTGTCTGAATAGTTTGGTTGCATGTACAGTCACCTACCCATCCTCTGCATCAGTATTCATACTGTATCCAGCTACTGTTGGCTTCTCCGAGACAGCTTAACAGAAGACAACTCTTCAACAAGAGAAGGGGGAGGTTCTATGGTAGTTCAGGTCATCTTTGAAATTCTCTGGCTCAGAGACAGTCCTCTGAAAACCTGGGTGAAGTGAAGGAGTAATATTTAAGTGGAACTTCTACAGGTTACATATTCCTCTTGTATATGTTAAAATCAACTTGCTAGAGTACCTGCATTTTAGCTAGCTAGAAATCGAGCAGGTGTAATTTGTGGGTCAGATGCAAAAGAAATTCAGAGGTTTTCAGGGGAGAAATGCAGGATAACAAGTGGACTGGTTTGTCCTGGTTGAGATGCTAAACAAAAACTCAGGAGGCAATGAATATAACGAATGGCAAAATCTTTTAACCCGATCTCTGATGCAGAAGAGTGAACATCCGATTAGCAGAACCTTTCTTTCATCATTACTCAGTAAATATTTTGATTGATTTTTATAGTGCGCCTAAAGCACGCTCTTACGTGAAAGCAGGTGGTTGCAGTAAAATACACATTTTAAACCTACTTTTAAAAAGGGACAAACTAAAATAAATTAACAGACCATGCCTAAAAACAGTAATAGTGGACCAACAAAACATAGGGAAGAAGGTGATTAATCTTTGTTTATTCAAAAATAGGAGGTGGGTGGTATATAGGCCATTTGCGCTTAGGGGTTTACCTGCAAATTCATACCTGGGAATAATCCAGGCAAACAGAAAGAGTAAAAACATGGCGTGCCAGATCCAAGTAAGGAGAGTCTACACTTTCTCTGTAGAGTAAAATGAGGTATCCCTCTTCGACAAGTGCTTTTCTGCAAACTCTAGTTTGCTCGCCCAGGCAGATGGAAGAATGTTTGGGTAAAAGCCTGGGGATCTAGGAATTCTACTCTGCAACTAAAAAAACAAAATAAATGAAATAGAACAAGTTACTCTCTTACCTGGTAACGTTCTTTCGATGGGATGGTCCGACGACGTATTCCATATCTATGACAGTAATCACCACAGCTGTGCTGCTTCGGAACATTTTCGGCGTCTGCGTCCTGCGTCGATGCACCATCCGAGGACCTCCTCAGACGGCCGATGTCACTGGATGTTATAAGTAGGACGCACGACGCCCGTAGCCTCAGTTGTAGTTTTTTTCCAGAACGTGTGCCACCAGTTCTGCCAGTCTGACAAACAAAGCCATGCAGAAAAGTAAGCTGCAATTGCATAAGAAATTCTGTAGCGGGGAATGTAGGGAGGGAGCGATATGGAATACGTCGTCGGACCATCCCATCCAAAGAACGTTACCAGGTAAGAGAGTAACTTGTTCTTCGAGGGGATTTGGTCCTCCGACGTATTCCATATCTATGACAGACTCCCAAAGCAGTACCAATGCATGGAGGTGGGAAAAGAATTTAGAAAACAGAAATTTAGCATGCCCAATCAAATTGCGGAGTAAAGGACCGCCTTGCCAAAGGCCAGATCCTGCCCCCGGATGGAATCGAGGGAACAGTGACGTACAAAAGTATGTACCGAAGCACAGGTGGCTGCATCACAGATGTTGCAAATAGGAACACCCCTCTGCAGGGCAGTAGAGGCAGCCATACCCCTGGTAGAATGGGCCCGTAACCCGACCGGTGGGTCCTTACCCACCAAGCGGTAACACTCAGAGATAGCCAAAATAATCCAGCGAGACAGTCTGTTTCGTCACAGCCTGTCCCAAACGCTTTCCAACGTAACCAATAAAGAGCTGATCGTCCACTCTGACCCGGGACATGCGTGAAATATAAAAGCTTAAAGCTCTCCTAGGATCAAGCCTATGGAGCCTCTCCTCTTCCTTACCAGGATGTGGAGGAGGATAAAATGCCGGAAGAACAACCTTCTGGGCCAAAAGAAATTCCGACACCACCTTCGGAAGAAAAGAAGGACGAACTCTAAGGACAACCCTGTCCTTATGAAACACAGTGAAGGGTGGCTTAACTGAAAGTGCCCGTAACTCACTCACTCTGCGAGCGGAAGTGACCACAACTAAAAATACAGTTTTCAGAGTTAACAGTCTCAAAGGGCATGAATGCAAAGGCTCAAACGGAGCACCCATCAGAAACTTGAGAACCAGGTTCAAATCCCAACCGGGCACCAGGAAAGGTGACGGAGGGAACACATTAGTGAGCCCTTTCAGAAACTGAGAAATTAAAGGAATTTTAAAATAGGAACACTCTTCAGACGAGCGCTTAAATATGGACAGCGCCGCCAGGTAACCTTTAATGGTACCCACTTGAAGCCCCCTGTGGGCCAAAGAAAGCAAAAAAGACAGAACCACGGGAATTTCACATGCAAAAGGATCCACATTCTTAACCCTGCACCAGTCGCAGAACCTCCTCCAACGGCAACGGTACAGGGACTTTGTTGCGGGCCTTCTGGCCAAAAGCAACACCTCCATCACGTCTTCAGGGAGGTCCCAATCCTTATACCTCAACCTTTCAGAAACCAAGCGTGAAGGTTGAGGGACCTGACCTCTGGGTGGAGAACCTGACCCCCCCCCCCCCTCCCGTGAGAGCAGATCGTCTCGGTAGGGAAGACGACGTGGAGGGCAGATGGACAAGTCGTGAAGGTCCGGGTACCACGTCCTCCGGGCCCACACCGGAGCAATGAGGATCATCCGGGAACCTAACCTCTAACCTCTGCAGCACTTGCGGGATGACGGGGACTGGAGGAAACGCGTACAGCAGTGGGAAGGACCACTCCACCACGAACCCGTCTCCTAAGGCTCCGTTTGGAGGAAATTCCCACGAGCAGAACCTCTCGCACTTCCGGTTGACACTGGAGGCGAAGAGATCCACTTGAGGGGTCCCCCAAAGGGCGAAGATCTCCAGGAGAATCTCCTGAGCCAACTCCCACTCGTGAGAGATTGCGCTCTGCCTGCTCAGAGCATCCGCCATCTCGTTTTCAGCTCCTGCCAGATGAACTGCCTAGATCGAAACTTCCTGCTGGATTGCCCAGAACCAGAGCTGCATCGCCTCCCTGCACAGAGGAAGTGACCCTGCCCCCCCCATCCTCTTTTTGTTGAGGTAGTGCATGGCCACCGTGTTGTCTGTCAGGATCAGGACATTCTTTCCTCGCACAGTCAGCAGAAAAGCCTTCAGGGCTAGCCTGATGGCCCTCAGCTCCAACAGATTGATATGGAGTCTGGACTCTGACGGAGACCAACGACCGCTGACTCAACTCGTTGGCATGAGCTCCCCATCCCGTGAAGGATGCGTCCGTCACGATCGTCACCTCCGGCCAGGGCAGCCAAAATGGAGCCCCCCTCATCAGATTGCCTTCGTCGGCCCACCACAGAAGGTCCCGGGCGACCGAAGACGCCACCTGAACAGGGTCCGACATCCTGCCGGAGGACTGAGACCACTGGAGCTTGAGTGCCCATCGCAACGATCTCATCCGCAACCTGGCCTCTGGCACCAGAAGAATGCAGGATGCCACCAGGCCGAGCAGTCTCAAGAACTCAAACGCTGGGAGAGTTTGGGCAAGGAACAAGTTACTTACCTGTAACTTTTGTTCTCCAGCATGGGTCTGGCATGGATTCACATGCTCATGAATATTCCCCGTCGTCAGGCTGGGAATCCTCGGTAAAGAAAAATCAGTATCAGTTTCGTTTCTGATCTGTCTTTCGTAGTAGTAACCAATCACTGATCTCTGCGTCATACCGACCACAGCCAATGACTGCAATCTCCCTAAGCCCCGCCTCTGGCAGCCATCTTCAGATTTGGTAGCACGTGAAGTGACAGTATGACCAAGTGAAGAGCCGCAGAGGGGTAGGCGGGAGGGTTCGCATGTGAATCCATGCCAGACCCCTGCTGGAGAACAACAATTACAGGTAAGTAACTTGTTCCTTCTCCAGCATGGGGTCTGGCATGGATTCACATGCTCATGAATAAAAGAATACATAGCAGTACACACATGCACAACCACGGGAGGTGGCAAAGGCTCAACATTAAGCATTACATCCAAAACTCAACATTAAGCAATTCTTACCTCCTCACCAGGCTCACCTTAGGCGAACAGGTTGCGCAGCACTGCTTGGCCGACCCTGGACTCCTTCCTGGAATCCCGATCGACGCAATAGAATTTCGTGAAGGTGTGCATCGACCTCCACGTAGCAGCCCTGCAGATGTCCAGCAAGGGCACACCAGATAGGAACGCCATGGTAGCTGCGATCGCTCTGGTGGAATGGGCTCTCGGACGGCCAGGCAGCGGTCGGTTTGCCAACCGATGACAGTACATGATACAGCCGGAGAGCCATCTGGAAATGGAAGCCTTCGAGAGAGCCTTCCCCTGATTGACAGGTCCAAAGTTCACAAAAAGTTGTGATGTCTTCCGAAAACTCTTCGTGCAGTCCACGTAGAACTTCAGCGCTCTAGCCACATCCAGCGAGTGCAAAGTCCTTTCAGCCGGCGACAAAGGCGATGGGAAGAAAACAGGCAACACCAAGGGTTCGTTGAGGTGGAAGTCCGACGGCACCTTGGGAATGAAGGAGGGGTGCGTCCTGAGCACTACCCTCGTGTCGTGAAAAGTCAAGTACGGGGGCTTGCAGGAAAGGGCCTGGATCTCTCCCACCCGTCGTGCGGAGGTGATGGCCACAAGAAACGCAGTTTTCCACGACAAGAACTTCAACAGAGCTAAGTGCAGAGGCTCGAACGGAGGTCCCATGAGCTTGGTCAGCACCACATTAAGCTCCCACGCCAGGGCCGGGGCCTTCACCGGCGGGAAAGATCTGAACAGTCCCTTCATGAATTCTTTCATCAGACGATGAGACCACAAAGACGTCCGTCCCGTGGTTCTGGTGTATCGGGAGATCGCAGCAAGATGAATCTTGATGGAAGCGTGCACCAGTCCAGCCTTGGCCAGCGTCAGCAGGTACGGCAGTACTTGAGGAGCCGTAATACGTAGAGGGTTAATCTTCTGTGCGTGGCAAAAGACAGAGAACCTCTTCCATTTGTGTCCGTAGCATTTAAGAGTTGAGGACGCCCTGGCCTTTGCAAGAACCTCTCTGCAGTCGGCCAGTATGTCGTAACCTCCAAACTCTAACGCTGCAGGAGCCAGGCCTGCAAGTTCAGCGACTTCAGTCGTGATGGAGGATGGCGCCTCCTTCCCTGAAGAGAAGATCCGCGTCCACTGGCAGCTTGATTGACGGGGACGCTGACAAGTCCAGAAGGTCCGGCCACGCAGGTGCGACGAGGATCATCCTGCACCGTGACCTCTTGAGCTGGTTGATGAGCCGGATCAGCAGCGGCAACGGAGGGAACGCATATAGGAACAGGCCCTCCCAGGAGAACGAGAAAGCATCGCCCATGCTCCTCGGCTGGGGAAACCTGCTGGCGAACCTCCGGCACTTGGAGTTCGTCGCTGTCCCGAACAGATCGATCTGGGGTGTGCCCCCACCGTCGGAAGAGGCGGTCCACTAGATCCTGTCGTAGTTCCCACTCGTGGCACGAGCGCAGCTCTCTGCTGAGCGAGTCGGCAATGGTGTTTTTTATCCCTGCCAGATGAAACGGCACCAGAAACATCCCTTGGGCGACGGCCCAATGCCACAGATCCTGAGCCTCCTTGGACAGGGCTGGGGATCTGGTACCGCCCTGCTTCCTGATGTAGAACATGGTGGTGGTGTTGTCGGTGAAGATCCTCACCACCTTGCCCTTGAGGGACGGAAGAAAGGACCTGAGGGCCCAAAACACAGGACGTTGATATGGAGGGACTTCTCCGTCAGCAGCCAAAGGCCTGTCGCGTGCAGATTTTCGGTTTGTGCTCCCCACCCTTCCAGGGAGGCATCCGTGGTCACTGTCTTCTGGTGGCCCGGGGTCTGGAAGTCCATGCCCCCCGTCAGATGCGCGCAGGTGCCCCACCACCGGATCGCTCGTCGGAAGCTCTCGTCGCGTGTGATCCTGTCCTCGAAGCTGCCCGTCGTCTGGATCCAGCGAGCGTCCAAGAACTCATGCAACGGGCGCATCCGAAGCCTGCACAGGCGGATGAGATAAATGCAAGAAGACATCATTCCGAGGAGGGATTTGATGGACCTCACCCTGGCCGCGTCCGCAACCAGCATCCGCTGCACCTTGCTCAAGATGGCCCTCGTCCTTTCCTCCGACGGAGAGGCCAGAAGCGCCACTGTGTTGAGTTTCGCTCCCAGAAACAGTGCGTTTTACGCGGGCACCAGGTGGGACTTGGCGTAGTTTATGGAGAATCCCAGGTCCGTGAGTAGATGGACGGTCCTCGCCGTGTGCTCCGGGGCGAGCTCCTTTGTCTTTGCTCGGATGAGCCAGTCGTCCAGGTAGGGGTAGACGTGAATCCCCTCCAGGCGCAGCCGCGCCGCCACCGGTGCGAGGCACTTGGTGAACACCCTGGGTGCCGACCTCAATCCGAAGGGAAGGGCTCTGAACTGGTAGTGATGCCCTTGGACCACGAATCTGAGAAACTTTCGGTGTCCCTTTAGGATGGGGATATGGAAGTAGGCATCCTCCAAATCCAACGACGACAGGAAATCGCCCTCCTCCAGTTGACCCAGGGCGTGCTGGAGGGTGACCATCCGGAACTTCTGTGCCTTGATGAATTTGTTCAGTCGTCGTAGGTCCAGGATGGGACGCCATCCTCCCGTCTTCTTCTTCACGAGGAAGTATCTTGAGTAAACTCCGGAGACCCGAAGCCTCTTTGGGACGAGCTCGATGGCGCCTTTCTTGAGCATCGCCTTTACCTCCAAGAGAAGTTAAGGGACGTGATGTTCCTTCCTGGCCACGGGGGGGGACGCGCGGGCACTTCTTTAGAAACTCGAGCGCGTGACCCTGGGCCAGGGCGTCCAGCACCCAACGGTCAGTGGAGATGGACTCCCACACGCTGACGAAGTTCGCCAGCCGGCCTCCCACTGGGGTGCTTCGGTAGGGGCCCGACCCCACGGCCGGTTCAGTCCTGCTTCGACGCCTTGCCCTCCTTGGCGACGACGGCGGGGTCCGCCCGACTTGCCTCGTCCCCTGTAGGCTTCTTGCGACGACGAACGGGCCGCTTGACGATAGGTGGAAAATCCACCGCCGGAACCTTTGGAGGCACCCTGCTTGCCTCCGCCGCTCCGAAAGGGCGGCCGTCGTTGCTGGAGAACACCAAGAGCCCGGGCCATCTCCGTGTCCGTCTTGATGGCTTGTAGGGAATCGTCCACTGTTTTCCCAAACAGGTTGTTCCCGTCGAACGGCATGTCCAAGACTCTGGTCTGCATGTCCTGACGGAAGTCAGTTGCCTTGAGCCATCCACGCCGTCTAAGGCACACGCCGTTGCCCAACTGGCGAAATCCAGTGTCAGCGATGTCCGTCGCTATCGTAATGGCGTGGTCCGATGCCACTTCTCCTTCCTGCAAGATCTCTAGGGCCTCCGCCCTTTTGTCGTCTGGCAAGAAGTCCAGCAGGGGGGCGATTTTGTACCACAACTCCCTGTCGTAGCGGGCTACGATAGCCAAGGCGTTGGCAGCCTTAATCGTCGTCGCTGCCGATGAGATGACTCTGCGTCCCATCGTGTCCAATTTCTTTCCCTCGCCGTCCGGCGGGGAGGTTGACGTAGAGGCCGAGGCCCCCCCCCGCTTTCTTCCTGGCCGCCGCGGAGACGACCGAGACCCGGTACTTCTTCTCATACCGGTCCCTTCTCGCAGGCGTTGTGGATGGGTTCTTGAGGAGGGCGAGACCCTCATCCCAGATATCGTCCAGTAGAGGTACAGCGAGGACCGTCTTCCTCTTGGTCTCGCGCCGTTGATAAAGGAAACCTTCCTTCTTCTCTTCCGGGCAGAGCTGGAAAAGCTCGGATGCCCTGGCGATCATGACATGAAACGATCCAATCTCGTCGGGCGGGGAAGCCCGGGGAGGAGGTGACGACAGGAGATCCTCGTCGTAAACCTCGTTGTCTGTGCCCGTCGCGGCCGTGTCAGTCCCCGTATCATCCCCACGGGTCGTGGACGGGGAGGAGGGCTGAGCAGGGCGCGATGGTTGAAAAGGAGGTGGAGGATGAATCCTTCTTCTCTTAGGAGGAGGGCTCCCAGAAGGGCCTGGCTCCGGGTCCCCCGTCGGGAGAGGTTCCTCCGTTGGTGGTAACGGCAATCTCGTCCTTATCTCCGAGCAGAAGGACTGTATAGCCAACAAAATGGCCGCCGAGTTGTCTTGCGGCACTGGTTGAGGGGAGTCCGACGGGCGGTCAGGAGCCCTATCGGCACCCTCGACGTTCTCGTCGTCTCCTACGTCGGGGTCCCTCCCGACGGGCTGGTCTTCTTCCACGCCAACGCCGTGGCTTAAGACTTCGATCAGCTCCTCCTCAGAGGTTGAGGCCAAATCCACAACGACCTCCTGCCCCCCCCCCCCCCTTTTCTTCTTTTCCGTCAGAGGTTTCACGGGGGTCCCGTCGATGGGCATGAAAGAGGACTCCCTCCGCGGTGGCAGGGAGACTCTGGGCCCCAAGGTCGCCACCACTGGTGTAGCCTCCACAGGCTGAGCCAGGGCCGCCGCGACTGTCTCGATAGAGGCCTTGGCCGGATGGATTAAGGCTTTCACCACCTTAGGTGCGCTCACCGCCTTCTCCTTGGGGGGAGGGTCACCGCCTCGCTCCCCCTCCGATGGGGCCTTCGAGCTCGACCCGGGTCTCTCCAGGAGCTTTGCCGGGTGCTCGGCCTTCCTCTTACCCGAGCCAGAGCGTTGGCTCGTGGTTGATGGCGCCGGGGAGGATGCGCCCTGCCTGGCGCCCGTAGAGCCCGACCGTTCGGCGCTCCCAGTGCCAGCGGACTCGCAGTGCTTGGCCTTCTGTTGGACCCCCGTCGCCGGGGCGCCCTTATAGGTCTTAGAATACCGCTCGGACTTCTTCTTCTTCTCGCCTGACGGGCTCTTCCCTTCCAGCCAGTCGGCGAGACGCAGATGGCGGTCCTTCATGGTCCGCTCCGACATATTGCCGCAAAACGCACAGTCCTTCTCCACGTGCGTCTTGTCCTCATGCAGGCAGTAGGGGCAGAGGGAGTGTTCGTCCTCCTTAAAGACATTCTGAAGCTGGCATCCAGGGCAGACCCGGAACAGTTTTCCGGGCGTCGAGCTTTCATTCTCCTGGGCCATGATCGAGATGGGCCTGAGAAACTTCTGGAGTCCTCCAAAAGCGTGGCTCGACGAAATCTTCACCCTTGAGGGGCGTAGAAGAATCCGATATGGGTCCCCGTTGATCGGATAAAGAAACGGTGGAGCTTGAGGCTCTTTTGACCGAAAAAGAGAACATTTTCCTAAGAAAAAGCGCGAAAAAAGCACTAAAGCTCGAGAGCAATAACACGAGGATCCCAACACTTGAACGTGCGGTAAAAATCTGAAGATGGCTGCCAGAGGCGGGGTTTAGTGAGATGGCAGTCATTGGCTGTGGTCAGTATGACGCAGAGATCAGCGATTGGTTACTACTACGAAAAACAGATCAGAAACAAAACTGATACTGATTTTTCTTTACCGAGGATTCCCAGCCTGACGACGGGGAATATTCATGAGCATGTAAATCCATGCCAGACCCCATGCTGGAGAAGTTGAAACTTGTGCACCATCTGCAGAATGGGATGAGCCCTCACCTGGGGAGGAAAACACTGCCCCAGGGACGTGTCGAGCACTGCTCCGATGTACTGGAGCCTCTGAGTTGGTGTCAAATGGGACTTCTTTAAGTTGAGGAAGAAGCCCAGCTTGCGGAGGGAGTGGCAGGTCACTGACAGGTGATCGAGGACTTGCTCGGGAGAGCGCGCCCTGATCAACCAATCGTCCAGGTAGGGGTAGACGTGAATCCCCCCTTTCCTGAGGTGTGCTGCCACCACTACCATGAGCTTGGTGAAGACCCTCGGGCGGAGGTCAATCCGAACGGCAGGACCCGAAACTGAAAGTGCGAGTCGCCAACCGCGAACCTCAGGTACTTCTTGTGCTTTGGATGGATCGGCACATGAAAATAAGGGTCCTTGAGGTCGAGCGACAACAACCAGTCCTGAAGTTGAAGGGCCTGGAGGACTTGAGAGAGAGTAACCATCTTGAACTTGTCCTTCCTGAGGAGTTTGTTCAAACCGCGCAAGTCCATGATGGGTCTCAATCCCCCAGTCTTTCTTGGAAATCAAAAAATAAGAGGAATACCATCCCTTGTTCGTCTCCGCTACAGGCACCAGTTCTATGGTGCCTTTCTCCAGCAGGGATTGAATTTCCTGCGCAAGGAGCTGATCCGGACTCTTCAAAGAGAGATTCCCTGGTGGATTGTCTTGAGGCCTCTGCCGGAAAGGAAGACAGTAGCCGTGGGTTATGATCTCCAGAACCCACACATCTGAAGTAATGGCGCGCCATTCTGCAAGATGCTGCGCCAGCCTTCCCCCAACCGGCGAAACATGGGACATGGCCTCATGACTGAGCTGAAGCGGCTGCGGCGTTGCCTGAGGGCAAAAAGGCAACAGCCCGAGCGGCCTTAGCACCCCGAGTACCTTGTTTTCCACCTCTGGCACTCCGACGGTGGCCGCTTTGACTGGCAGCCCCTCTCGCTTTACCAAAGGATGAGTAATAACGAAAGGAACCTCCCGTCCATTGCTGTCCCCTAGGACGAAAAGGCGGAGGTTGTCGAACTACAGCGCCCAACGACTTCGCTGCAGCTTTGGAGGTCTGCAACCTCTCAATGCTCTAGTCAGCCTTGCTGCCAAAAAGATGTTCCCCGTCAAAGGGCATGTTGAGGAGCCGGGCCTGCACATCAGGAGCAAACCCTGACTTCCGCAACCACACAAACCTGCGTATCACAGTGCTCAGTGGACCGGCTGACGCAATCTGCCATGTCCAAACCCGACTGAACGGCCTCACACATATCATCCTTGCCATCCTGAACCATGGCAAGGAAACCATCCTGTTAATTTCCTTCGGGAATATGTTCAGCCGCCAAGGAAACACAGTTCCACAGAGTGAACGTGAAATGAGACAAGGCACAAATGGAGTTGGCCGCCTGAAGCGCCATACCCCCAGCAGAAAATACTTTCTTCGCCCAGCCGTCAAAACGCTTGTCGTCCCTATCAGGAGGGATGGTAGGGTACAACGCCTGCTTTGCCGGGGCTGTAGCCGCCTGCACCACCAAACTCTCCGAAATGGGGTGCTTGGACAAGTAGCAGGGGTCACTACGGCTGGGCGATATTTTTGCGGCAAAGACTTGCTCACTTCCGAGAAACTCTCCGGAGTAGTCCAAGCCGCTGCCACCCTTCTTTGCAGAGCCATATGGAATGGCAGTACCGGGTCAGTTGGTGGACCAATGTCGAGGATATCCGTAAGGTCATCCTGAACAAACTCCCCTGGGGAAGCAGACCATCCTAAGTATTCGGTGACCCATGACATAAGGCGCTGGTACGAAGAATAGGCACGAGTGCCAGGCTCAGGCCTACAAAACTCCACCTCCGGAGAGGTGTCCAGCCCACTAGCATCAGGCAGGGACTGCCTCAGGTCCTCAAACTGGCTATGGCCCGAGAGAATCTCATCAGGCACTGTGTCAGGCACCATGCCATCATCGGAGCCCTCATCCACCTCTGAAATTAATTCCAGATGGCGGTAAGAAGGCACAGAACTGGAACCAAAGCCATGCTTGACCTTGGCCAGAGCCTTCCTATGTGGTTCCCCCGAGCCACGGGGTACCCCCGTCGACACAGCCCCGAAAGGCATCGAGAGCGTCGAGTGAATCGGCGCTGACGTCGAGAGAATCGGCGTCGACGACAGACGCGGCGCCAACAGCATCGACGGCGTCGACACAGTCCTCGAGATAGGAGCCCTGAGCGTGTCCCTCGACATCCTGGGCGCCGAAGGCGTCAACGACCTCTTCGGAGGCGCAGCCTCGAGGGAGTCCGTCCACGACCTCAGCGCCACAGGTGCCGATGTCTTCTTTGAAGACTTCACAGGTTCACGCGGTCTCGAGCGCGTTGAGGACCGGGACCTGGACCGGGCATGCCGAGAACGATTCCCCTTGTCCGAGCGGGACCTTTCCCGCGAATCGTGATGACCACCCGAGCCTGAAGGCGTGCGAGCGGCGTCTCTCGGCTGATCGCAACCGACCCCACTCTGAGGCGCGGATGGACCAGTGCCCTGCGATTCGAGACACGCCAACATTTTCTTCCCGAAGGAAGCCCATTCCTCCGGTGTCACATGCTTCGTGGGGTAAGCGACCCGCCGATGGGCGGAGTCCTCGGATGAGGACGGGGAAGGCGACCGATGACGGCGCTTCCGGGAGTGCCTCGACAAGGCAGAGGAGTGGCGAGAACGACTCCAGGACCGAGACCCACTGGACTTCCGACGACGACGCAGAGAGTCGCCCCTCGAAAGCTCTGCAGACCTCGACTTCCGGGGCTTGGACACCTTACCTACTGATAACTTCTTCTTGCGCTCCCGCAAGGCTTTTCGACGTGAGCGACTGGCAGTCGACAGTCATCCGTGTCATCGGCCTCCCCGAGGCACCAGATGCAGGCGTCGTGCAAATCTGTGACCGACATCTTGGACCCACAGTCCCCGCACTCCTTAAAGCCCGGACGCAGTGTGGAAGACGAGGTAGACATCTTCATGAAGAATAACTTCACAAACGAACAGGTTCGAAGAACCGAGATGAACAACAGAAACTCCAAAGAGTCGAGGCGTACCGAGATTCACGAAGCAAACACGTTCGCGGAAAAAACATAACTGAGGCTACGGGCGTTGTGCGTCCTACTTATAACATACAGTCACGTTGGCCGTCGGAGGAGGTCCTCGAGGACGGCGCATCGTCGTCATCGACGCAGGACATTTTCCGAAGCAGCACAGATGTGGGGATTACTGTCATAGATATGGAATATGTCGGAGGACCCAATCCCCTCGAAAAAGTGCGTCTCTCTCTGTGAGAGATGCAAGAAAAAAAAACTACAACATGTTAGGGTCTCTTCTATTGACAATACTGATCTCTCCCACTCCCTCCGCCAGAATCTCTAATCTCCACACAGACCAAGGATATAGCGCTCAACCACTTCTTTCTCTGCCCTACAATCATAGGGATAAAGCACCCAGACTCTGCTTTGCCACACTTCCTCTACACAGGGTGATGGCATCCAGTCTGTCATTTGTAATCCATCCAGGAGGATAGTGCTTGCCCTAACCCCTCCCCATAGGAGGTTAGAGAGCCATGTAGAAAAAACCAAGCGGTCACATCAGCATAGAGTATTAGCAAAACAAATCGCTTTGTTTTCCAAGAGAAAAGAGCCAGATCCATCTTCACAGCACTGCAACTGATGGTCTAACCCCACCCTCCAGACTACCTGGTTTTATAGGCCACTGGTAAGGTGACCAATAAGAAACCTAACCAGAATCCTCAATCTAAGCCTACACGCAGGCAGGCAGGTCAGCTGTCCCATCAGATACTTTACAAACCTCCCCATAACAGTCAATCGTCGATACAGGCGACCACTGGACACAGCACATGAGTTGCTCCTCTGTGCACTTGCAACGAAGAGGCTGGTCAGCCCACTCCCAATAATACATCCTCGCATTGCTTAAATTGTTCCCTTTGGTCATGTGTTCACAAATGTCCTTGGCACAAAAAAGCGCCAAACAGCACTTTTGGATTCCAGTCCACGCATGTGAAATAAAGCATAGTAGAAGCAAAACAGGCATTGTCAACGGCAATCACTAAAGCAGCACATAACGCAATACAAGAGTTCAATTTCATTTCATTTTATTGGGCATTTTTTAGGCACTTTATACAACAGAATTGTGTTTCAAAGCGCCCAAAGGCTAAATGGAAAGGAAACAGGGGAAGCAATAACAATTGCAAAACAGTAAAATGCAGTCATGGTCCTACTAGCCCTTATGGCATTCTGTCCTAGAAGTGCAGTGAGGGAAAGTGCTGTACATAGGGAGGGGGGGGGGTGAGGCTGGAGGGCCCGAGAGTGAAGTGCTAAGGGGAGTCAAAGAAGAGAACCTCAGGCTAAGCGCTAGTGCAGGCGACTCTCAGGGGTGGGGTGCAGAGCCACCAAGCAAGGGCCCGCGATGGCAGTGCAGTGGGGGGTTGGGGGTTGCCGATATTGACTGGAAAGAAGGAACTAATCCAGTGAGATTCATGGGGATCAGGCCATCGGTCACAGCAGCAGTGGGGCGGTTGTGGTCAACAGGGAAGGAAAAGAGGGGAAAGAAGTGGAGAACACCAGAGTTTTGAGCAGTTTCCAGAATTTAAGGAGGTCCGGCTCAAGTCTGAGAGGGCAGGGAGGCTGTTCCAAAGGTAGACACCAGCCGAGGAGAGAGACCTGCCCTCCACTCTCTGCTTGGAAAAAGAGTTTGACAGAGTTGGAGTTAGAGGAGCATAGGGCACTAGCGGGTGAGTATTTATGGAGCGCGAGATAGCGATATCGTGGTCCTAAGCCCCAGAAGGCCTTGTGGATGATGCAGAGTGTCTTGAATTTGATCCTTGCAGCCACTGGGGGCCATGGAGATATTTTACGGCTGGAGAGGTACGGTCCTGAGGCTTGAGGCCAAGGATAAGTCTTGCAGCCCTATTCTGGGTTAGCTGGAGGGGGAGTAAGGAGGGATATTGAGAAAGACTATTGCAGAAGTCCAGCCTGGAGTGGACCAGAGCCCTGGAAACATTGATCTTCTGGGGAAGGTGAGGAAAGAAAGAATGCCTCTGAGGAGGTGGAGCTGATAGTGGGACTTGTTAGTAAGATCTGTGGTGTGACGGGGGAAGGAGAGAGTGGAGTCGAAGATGACCCAGATGTTTTTGGCCTCAGAGGATAGTGGGGGCAGGAGGCCCAAAGAGGCTTTCCAGAAGGTAGGAAGAAAAGAGGGAACATGTGTCCCAATTAGAAGGATCTCCATCTTACTGGCATTAAGATGGAGATCTTTTACTGCACACCATGCCTGAATGGCGGACAGTCAGGAATCAGAGAGGAGGAAGAGGTAGTGGAAGGGAGTGGAAAGGAAAGCTGTGTGTCATCGGCATAACACTGGAAATGAGAAGAGAAGGAGGGAATCCGGTGAGAAAAGAGGGACAAGATATATACTGAGGAGCCATGGCGATAGGATGGAGCCTTGGGGGATGACACAGGAAGAGTTGGGTGGTGGAGGAGAAAGGGCCTAGTTGCTGCTGGGAAGGAACGGCAGTTAATGAGGAATGAGATCAGCCAATCCAGTGGCCGGTCAGTGATGCCGAGGGTGTCAGTGTCGTTTTATGAGGATGGAATGGTTGACCGTGTCAAAGGCGGAGGATAGATCAAGAAGAATGAGAACAGTGGGAGAGTGCGGGTCGAGATTTGCGAGCATGGTTTCACGGGTGTTCAGGAGAGCAGTTTCCGTGCCTCCTGATGCCTGGAATCCAGATTGATGGTCATGAAGGCAACCAACAAGATCAGTGTGGAGGGTCAGCTGGTGAGGACCAGCTTCTCCAAGAGTCTACCCAGGAAGGGGGTAGTGGAAATATGGTGATAGTTAGCTGGGAAGTAGGGGTCAGCAGACTGCTTTTTTAAGAGAGTGTGCACAAGGGAGTGCTTGAGGGATAGTGCGAAGGCCAGTGGTGAGGAGTGGTTACAGAAGTCAGCAAGAGCAGGGGCGAGAAAGGAGCTGTTGTCTTAATGGTTCTGGAAGAGCAGGGGAGCACCTGTTTGGAGGAGACCTTCATGGAGCAAACCACTTTAGAGACCTCATCCGGTGCTATGGGCATGAGGGAGGAGAGTGAAGGGGTGGAAGGAAGGGAACCAGGGGAGCAGGCATGGGAGTGGGGGAGAGTGAGGACAAGATGTTCTGAGGTTTTGAAGTGAAATGGGAGGCCAAAGCAGTGCCGCAAGCCTGGGAAGGAAGGATAGAGTTGGAGACTGCGGCTGGATTGGCAAGTTCCTTGCAGATTTTGAAAAGTTTGGAGCCACTAACAACACGGCCAGAGATGCAGGCTTGGATGTGGGCCCGCTTCTTGAGTGGATAGAGAAGCGGTATTGCCTTTGGAGCAGGCGGCAGGCCAGTTTCTCAGAGAGCAACTCCAAGGTCTGCCACTTGCATTCTGCACTTGCATTTCAGAGAGGCTAGATTGGAGTCGTACAAGCTGTTCTTGGAGGCAGGTTTTAGGCGTAGCCTCATGACAGGGTCAAGGGTGTTAGAGATGGAGAGGTGCAGGCTTAGCAAGGACAGAGGGAGAGTCAGCAGTAGGGGTGGGAGGGGGAATGAAGGTGGAGGCGAAAGCAGCGACTGACACTCGCTTCTTATGTCGGATGACTGCGAAGGTGGTTGGCAGTGTTGGGGGTTGCTTTGATAGTGGACCAAGGAGCCCCAGGTAGGAGGAAATGAAAGAGTGGTCAGACCAGGAGAGGGGGCGATGACTGTATTAGAGATAAGGATGTCTCCAGATATGAGGGCGTTCAGCGTGTGACCGGCAGAGGCGGGGTCGGCCATTTTGTAGCCCCCTGGAAGGACAGTGTCAAGAGCAGTGACAGCTGGCACTGAACCACGTCTCAGTTAGAGCGAGGGCATCTAGATCAAAGTCTTCGAGAGGGAGATAGATGTCAGAGGAGTGTGACAGCAGAGAGAGCATTCAGAGTAGCTAAGTGAAGCGGATTACCACATTTGAAGGTTTGCTGGGGGTTGGGAAGTACAGACGTGTGGTACTCCCATTAGTGGTGGTGGAGAGGGGAGAGGAGAGGCAGGAGAAGGGATGCAGTTAATGAGAGGGCAGGCGCCGATCAAGAAGAGTAGGTTGAGAACCTTGGGTCATGAGAGTGCCATTGTGATGGACATTATTGATATACCTAGTGTATGAGAAGTCTACAAGGAGTACTTCAAATTAGTGCCACCATTAATGGGTGAGGAGGGGAGAGAGTGGAGACCAGCCAGAAAGGGGGGGGGGGTGTCCATAGGTCAGGAGAGAGGACAAAAAAGAAGATGTCTTCCTGCAAGTGACACTGACAGGTGTCAGAAATAGGTAGGCCTGGGTTAGCGTCCAGGAGAGCTTTTTTCATCTTTTTTCTTACAGACTTCATGAGAGGTGGGATAGGTGATAGAATACCAGTTGGAATATATGGGGGGGGGGGGTGTAGAGAGTGCGATGAAAGTAGCGCAAGAGCAAGAGAGACAAACACAGGAGCTGCACAGTGCACGAGAACTCACCAAGTGATAGAAAGCAGTTAGTGAGGAGACAATATGAGCACATCCTCAGACTTTCATTTCTAGTATATTGGAGGAGTAATAAATACACGCCCACTCAATCCCATTTTGCACTGAAGTTGAACACAATCATGTTTCTAGTCCCTTCCGCCTTGTTACATATTAAAACGGTTTATGGGGAACCATGTCTATACATAGAATTGTATTAATCCGCTGAATACATTCTAAACCTCTATTCTCTTCATGGTTTCCATTTCTTGCTATACCTCATCAGAATAATAAAAGTACTTATTGGTTCTAACACTAGAATAACATTATGTATTTTCAATGGTGTGAGTTCTGGAGGCCTAACACATTGAAATTGTTCCCACTTCTACATTTACAACAACATACCTTTAAATGTACTAAGAAAACAAAACAGTATCAGACTTAGAAAAGATGCAGCGATAGGTTTCTCTTGCACTATGTATAAGTTATACATAGAACAACAAAAGGCATGCATATGGTGGCATTCCTCTGTGCAATTCGAAACAGTTGTTTTTCCTTCATCAAATACTATTAGCGCGTCTACTCGCCTTTTTTATTTATCTATAGTGCATTTGTTTTTTTAAAATAAACCTTACACATGTCCAGGAAATACATAAATACCAAATGTATAAAACAGTTTCTGAAATAGCCGTTCATAATACATCGTTTAGCATATAATTACAATATTCTGTCAAGGCTATAATCAATTAAATCTGTATCCCGGATAAAAGCCGTACCCAAAAATGTTCCCTTCCAAGAGCCCTAAAATTGTGCACAGATTTCCCAAAAAATTAAAAATTAAAAAGCGAGTAATGTATAAAGCTGGAGACTGAATACATAAGTGTTTTTGAGAAAAAAAGATTACTTAGAAACTCTCAAATAGATTCCTTCCTTCATTGGAATCTTGAAATGAGCCTCCAATTATCTCATACATTAAAATGAAACTACATATATTCTCTGGCAACTATCCAACTTGGAAAATGTTTTATGTACAGCTGTGTTGTGTCGACTTTAGAGACGCATTCCACAATACGGATAAAGAGATATTTATCAGCTAAATTTGCATAATTATTTAACCAATCCCAATTTACTGATTTCTTCTTGATCACTGCAAAGGTCAACTTGTTGATATGATCTAGAGAATAGTTATTATTCCTATAAATTGTACAAGTTGCATTAAAATCTAGCACAACTTATTAGCACTCTTCAATTAATCAGTAATGTGATACATACGTCATTTAGGTTCAGAAGCATGCAGTTAAACAAAACAAAAAACTAATCTAGACGACATACAGCTGGTATAGAATGACGCTTTCACTAGTTCTAATGAAATAACTTGAACTGGTATGGATTCTGGTAGACTAAAAAAAAAAAAAAAAAAAAAAAAACTTCAAATCGTCGTATACCCCCCTCACCCCTCCCCGCCAACTACATCCAGATCACATTTAGTAATATTTACATTTAGTTCCACCCTATATAATATAGTGAGAAAAATGTTCTGCACTTAACATTATCAAATAAGAAAACCCTCCATTACAAATTTGAAAATGTATTAACAGTCAGGAGAACAGTCTTAAATATATCCAATAGGTTAGATTTCACTCTATAATCATTACTTGTTTGATTTTCCAAATATGTCACTTCATTAAGCTCAGTATGATGCACCCAATCGAGTGACCATGAGAAGGAACAAGAATTTCCTTTTTAGGAACTGTATTACGTAGGACTTAAATTTATTATTTTTAGGATAGTTATCCAGCGAAAAAGTCCAAATGTCATCTAATAAATGATGAAGTCCTATTCTAGGTTGGTCCCTTAAGCCTGCATCATCTATGTAAGCTACCCAATTGTATGTACATTGTCCTATTTTTGAGGGATATTTCCAGGATATCGTTCTAAATCTGTAAGATTAAAAAGTACTGTTGATAAAACAATGGTGTTTCAAACTAGCAGCAGTCTATCGAAACTGAAAAAGTAGTTACTACAGTCCAATTAAGATTGGGTTTGGTATTTGTATAAATATTAATAATTTTAGTCCCTCTAGGAATTCCCCAATTTGAAAGTTTAGTGCATAATTCATCCAGATTTACCTTATCAAAGCCTACCTGAAAATCCAAACAAGCAATAAACTGAACAATCATTCCTTGCTGCAGTTTGGCACTGCACCAGGTTTGATATGAAACCATTTATAAGCATATTAATGCCCTTAAGAAACACAGTTGAAAATATTGGAACTATATTATTCTGCTGGGCAATCTTGCAATAAGGAGCAAAACACATTTTACTGGTTGCATGTAAGAAAAGCTGTGGGATGATAATTGCCTGTCGGCTACAACATCCGACTGGAACAAAGGTACTGTCCAAGTAAGAGGTAATTTTGTGGTTCAATAAACATCTACAAACATTTGTGATAAAATGTAAAGCCACAGTTTCATTTCAACCTCAAATACATCATTGCACAACCCCGCGCCCCCATCCCGCCTCCCGACCTGGGGATTTGGTAGGCTTAACTTTTGAATTACAGTTGTTAATTGCTAGACAGAAAAATAATCTTCCAGATTAATACAAGTATCACAATTCAATGTGGGAGGATCCTGTCTGTTACTTGCAAAAATGTGGATTTAAACTTTTTTTTATTTAGTATGCATCATCCAATAAAGATTTCAATACAAAAGGAAGAAAAATTAAAAAACAAGGACTCAAACAGAATCATAAAATTAAATCAATCAATATAAAAACAAAGAACAAGAGTACAATACGATTAGAAGGCGAAAATATCTAAAACCTCTTAAATGGTTATTCACATTTTTACCAAGTAATATATCAATGACACTTCGTTTCAACTAATGAGTAGTTCCCATCAGTGTTCAAGATTTCCGAGTTTACGTCCCCATATCCCCATGGACCAGAACATCCCCCTTATGTTGGCTAAGCTCTCACAATAGCGCAGTAGATGCTTAGAAGCCTCTAGTGACCAGTTACCACAAAGCCTACAAAGTCTGAGGTGTGTTCCAAACCCATCCTTGTCCCAAGGACTTCCAGTGTGTTAACACGATTGAACTTCAGCTGTAGCTATTCAATGATGATCCGATTATTGGGATAGTCAAGTAAATAGCGAGGAAGTGTATCCCTTTCATTGAACTATCAATTTACTGCTATGTATGTGATTTAGTAGTCAAGTCGACTCCGGTCTCCTCTAGGTCAATGGTGAAGCAGGCTCCTTTGATCTCATGCTTAAAATGGAGATAAGAGATACTTTAGGGGTCAAAGAGAAGGCAAGTGCCCCACCCGCAGCCTTCGTCCACATTTGATTTTAGGCACATGCTGCACAGTCCACTGACATAAATGTAATCAGCTACTGATATGATGTTGAGTAGTGTATTCTCAGGGATATCAATCAATGTCCAGTAAAGTAGGATTCTCCTCACAGAGAACTTGACCAATACTCGGGAGCCCACAATCAGCTAGTATATATTCGGCTGATGTTTGTCTAGTGCATTTACTGATCGCTTTATAGCACGTGCCTTCAATTTATTTTAATTTGAATAGGCGTGTCCTACCCCAAAGCTCTGAGCTACACAGAACGAGCTATTTAATTTTAGCTTTGCAGACTGGAGTCTAGAGAGAAATTGCCATCTCTGGAACAATTGGTATAAAGAACCTGAAAGGAGCTAGGATTAACCTTCTTGAAAGAACCTTTCAGAGTTCTTCTTTGAAAAGATTCAGTGAAGCCTTTTTGACACTGGCTGAAAGAAATCCAGGTCAGGAGTGCCCTTTGAAGGTACTGTATAGACTGTGGCAGGTGTGAACAAGTCAGCTGGTACTGAGCTTTCCGATTCCTTTCCGCACACGAGAGTACTGCCCCACCCTCCCTCCTCAACCTCTGGGGTATTGGAACAATGCCACCAAGAGGTACTTTTAAAAATATTAATCTACCTGCATCAACAGCCTAGTGAACAGACTGGTGAAGACCCTCAAACTAAGAGTGCGATCTACACCACAGAATCAATCAGTAATGCCAGAACATTTACCTTGGAATAAACAACAACGCTCTTGCCTCTTTTGGCTGTGATACTGTGATTGAAGTCCTAGGTACCCATGGGTACAGATTGCAGATGTGACGTGGAAGTTCGGTCGTCGTGAGGAATAAGAGCTGGAAGCGCACAAGAGTCACACGTTTTGTCTCTTAATCCTTTTGGGCCAGTTTTGGAGGCAAAGACTACAATTCCCAGCAAGCCACGGGAGGTTGGTAGTTCGGTGCACAATCAGGAAGAAGGTCACATGCGCGTTGCCATCTGCAGTGATTACAAACAGCATAAAGAGCAACGGCGCGTGAAACAAGTGTGGCTTATTACGAATCCAGGAGCGGTTGGTGTGAGGAGCGTGTCGGCGAAACACTGAGGAAACCATGGCCCGCGAAGCTCTGCCCTAAAGCTACACGAGGTTTCGAGCGTTCTCTCGCACTGAGTTGCATGCGGAACTGCGGCAGCATTTTCAGCGTGCTACTAATCCTCCGAGGAGTCCTGCGGGGCCCTCGGAGCTCAGATAAGTGCTGAAGGCATTGCGGGGTGGGAGCTTATGATGCATATGTTTTCTCTCGCATGAAGCTGATACTTGGCAATCACGGAAGGGCTGAATTTGGGGATAAAAGCAATTGGTTTTGTGTAATAAGACACAAGGACATTACGGAACATTTTTGGGGCATATTCTCCTCGAATACAGCTCATTAAGGGTGACAAGAGTATTCACTCTCAAGGGGCGATGATGTGTATTAGTTTGTCTGGTTAAACCGCAAGGACATGCATTTATGTCTTTATGTATTGCAGCAGCAAGCTTGCCCTACGGGCCATGTGTTTCGTTCTTCATTGATGGGAAAAGTTCCATTGTCCTGTGTTCATCCCGCTTGCTACTACATGTGCATGTTTTGTGCTCTATGTTTGTTCTGAAGTCAGGGGCATACGTATTAAGGTGTGTCCTGATCTATGTTACTGGGTACTCATGTAGTCAATGTTACAGTGTGTCAGGAACTAGGATATACAGGTATATGAAAGGAAGGGTTTTTCCCCAGTGCTTTCCCCTACCTATCCAACTTAGGTTTTGTCCTAACCCTTTTCCCGGTTTCCTTAACTTCCCCTCCCCATCCACAACCTCTCCCTAACTCCTCTTCCCCCCATTGGCTGCCACGTGGTGTCCTGTGTTACACTTCAGGCACCTGTGCCAACCACGGTGGGAGGGTCGAATTCATTCGGCTTCTGTGGTTCGGGGGAGAGTGTCGATTCTCTCCTCCAAGTAAGTGTGTGTTTTCACATAATAAGCCACCCCCATATTGGGATACTTACAACCACCCAAGCCAATGGATTTGACACCTCCGCCTTTGGCCGATGTGTTAAAGGCCTTACAGGATATTCAGGTAGAACTGGCACGTGCCCGTCAAGAGTCGGACACGTTAAAGGCACAAGTACAAGGTTTAGTCGCTCAGCAAACCCCTTTGGAAGGGCCAAGTGGTTCTTCTGCAAGGCCCAGGGAAGTAGTTTCTAATCAGAATGCTACAGTAATCGTGCAACCTCCCAGCAGTGTACCATTGGCAGCCCCTGAACGTTTTTCAGGAGATCCTCGCAAGTACATGATGTTCTTGACTCAATGTAGGTTGCATTTTCTTTGTAAATCTACAGCTTTTGAAACAATACAGGCTCGAACTGCATTTGTGATCTCTATTTAACGGGGGACGCAGCGGCTTGGGCTATCCCACTAGTTCAAAAAGATGACCCATTGTTATATAATTGGGATGCGTTCCTGGCAGAGTTTGGTAGATTATTTGATCGCCGGGAGGTATCTTTGGCACAGGATAAAGAATTGTTGAATTTGAAACAGGGTAGTAGAGATCTTGTGACTTTTGTGACTCAGTTTAATAGGTTAGTGATTGAGACAGAGTGGCCTGTGGAGAAACAGATGGTTCTATTCTATCAGGGTTTGAAGGATGAATTAAAGGATGCCATTGCTCAGGTAGAACCGCAACCAGGGACATGTACCGCTATGATTGATTTGGCGTTAAGATTGGATCACAGAATGAATGAGAGAAAAGGAGACAAGAAAAAACTGGAAGTGACCTCTTTTGTGAGACTGGATAACATGAAGGGAGGCAAGGGAAGTGAAGTGAAGTGGAACCCATGTAGATCGGTAGTGTTGGAGGACCCCTATCGGTAGCAGAAAAAGAGCAGCGTAAAGCGAACAAATTATGTTTGTACTGTGGGCAGGCAGGACATTTTATACGTACCTGTCCCAACACACCAAATAGAGGGGTAGGAAGTGAAAAGAACAAGAAGGAAGCGGGAAAAGAGACGGGCCGGCCGTAATGGGAACACCGGTGACAGGCCTCAATGACATAAGGTTCCCTAGATGGGTAGCTAACACAATTGGTAATGGGACTTCACATGTGTATATTTTGGTGACGCTGTGTTTTGCAATGTCTAAACAGGAAGTATGGGCCATGGTGGATTTAGGTGCAACTGGCAATTTTGTAGACATTGCATTAGCAGAACAATGGAAATTACCACTACAGGAGAAGGAAAAGGTGAAGGGAGTACAGTCAGTGGATGGATGGATGGATCGCCGTTGGTATCAGGACCTATTCGGCAACAAACAGGGAAGCTGGAGATGGTGTGTGCCTCCGGCCATAGAGAACAGATTACATTTGACTTAATTGCAGCACCTCAGTTTGGGTTAATCTTAGGAATGCCCTGGTTAAGAAAACAATCTTCGAATTGATTGGGTGAAACAGATGGTGTGGTTTGAGAGTCAGCATTGTCAGGATCATATGTTATCGGAGGTAGGAGCTGCATCTTGGTTGGCAGAAAGAGAATCCTCGGAGCAAGTGGTGGGAGCAGTTGATGTAGGCATCCCTGTCCAGTATAGAGAATTTGCAAAAGTTTTCGATAAAGGAGGAGCAGAAAAATTACCTCCTCATCGTCCATATGACTGTATAATTGAATTGGAGGAAGGGGCAAAATTACCGTGTAGCAGGATATATGCTCTCGCAGAGTCTGAAAATAAACATCTCAGGGAATATCTTGATGAAATGTTGGCCATGGGATTCATCCGGCATTCTACCTCCCCGGTCTCCTTGCCTTTATTTTTTGTTCCCAAAAAGGAAGGTACCTTACGAACTTGCATTGATTATCAGGCTCTAAATAGAGTTACGGTTAAAAATAGGTTCCCATTACCATTAATTTCAGTGTTGTTGGATCAAGCGAGATCCGCCCAGATTTACACCAAGTTTGATTTAAGAGGAGCTTATCATTTAATAAGAGTGAAAGAGGGGGATGAGTGGAAGACGGCTTTCCGAACCAAATTTGGGTTGTTTGAATACCTGGTGATGCCGTTTGGTTTGTGTAATGCCCCAGCAGCTTTTCAATTTTTTATGCAAGAAGTATTGCGAGATTTTATTGACATTTTTGTTATTGTTTATATTGATGATATTTTGATATACTCAGATTCGCCTGAACAACATGTACAACATGTTCAGGCAGTGTTGCAGCGTTTACAAGAATACCATTTATGTGTAAAATTGGAGAAATGTGCTTTTCATGTAAAACAAGTGGAGTTTCTTGGATATCTGCTGACGCCATCTGGTGTGGTCATGGACCCCAAGAAGGTACAGGCAGTCAAAGATTGGCCATCTCCACAATGTGTCAAAGACATCCAATCCTTTTTGGGATTTGCCAATTTCTATAGGCGCTTTATCAGTCATTTTTCTAAAATAGTTACGCCCATTACACAATTGCTGAAGAAGGCAGTCAGTTTTGTGTGGAGTCCAGAAGCAGAGAGGGCATTTAAGGAATTGAAAAAACCTTCACTACGGCTCCCGTATTAAGACTGCCAAACACGGAAAAACCGTTTCAGGTAGAAACGGATGCAAGTAATATCGCAATAGGAGCCATATTATCACAAAAGGGTGAGGAAGGGGTTTGGCATCCCGTAGCCTTTTTCTCAAGGAAATTAACTGGTTGTGAACAGAATTATTCAATTACTGATAAAGAATTGTTGGCCATTCAAGCTGCATTCTTAGAATGGAGACATTATCTATTGGGAGCGAGACATCAGGTGGTGGTGGTAACTGACCATAAGAACTTACAATATTTCAAAACAGCACACACCTTGAGTCAAAGACAGCTCCGATGGTCCCAGTACTTTAATGAATTTGATTTTGTAGTAACATTCAGACCAGGGAGTAAAAATGGGAAGGCGGATGCATTATCCCGGCAACAACACAGACGAAACAATAGGGGAAGTCAAGACCATTATTTCTCCAGAGAAAGTCATTGGGGCGGTCACGAAACAACTAATTGACCAAATAAAGCATGCAGTTTCATCTAGACAATTGCAACAATGGAAAGACAGTCATCCGGCACGTACGGTGCGAGATGGGTTACCCTATCATCAGGGTCATTTGTAGTTACCCACCAAAAGGTTGCAAGAAAAAGCGATGTTTTGGTGCCTTGGATCTCCTTTGGCGGGGCATGCAGGTCAGAGAAAGATGAGAAAAATGTTGGAAAAGTATTTTTGGTGGCCTACCCTAAGACAGGATGTGGTTAAATAACTGTTACAGTGTGAAAATTGTGTAAGGAACAAGGCTGAGCATGTCAAAAAGAGAGGGTACTTACAGCCATTGCCTACACCAGAGAGAGTGTGGACTCACATTTCCATGGATTTTATCACAGATTTACCACCAGATAACCAGTTTGATACCATATGGGTAGTGGTGGATTTCTTGTCCAAACAGGCTCATTTTGTTCCATGCATTGGTATTCCCGGGGCAGGCAAGTTAGCAGAATTGTTCCTACAAAATGTTGTTAGGTTACATGGGTTACCAAAGAGTATTGTTTCAAATCGAGGATCACAGTTTACCTCCAGATTTTGGCGTGCTTTCTGTCGAATGCTGGGAATCAACTGTGCTTTGTCAACCAGTTACCATCCCCAGACTGATGGTCAGACTGAAAGAGTTAATCAGATAATGGAACAGTATTTGAGAGGTTATCTAGGTGATGGTAAAGAGTCCTGGGGTGCAGGCACTGTGGTTGGCGGAATTTACTTACAATAATACTTTTCACAGTTCACTGGGAATGGCACCTAATGAATGTTTGTATGGACAGGAACAAAATATGATCCCGGAACAATTACCCGAGGTTGAAACCATGCCAGTGTTACAAGACAGAAAACAGTTGCTTCTAGCATTTAGACAGAGAGCACGCACACATTTGGAAAAAGCCAAGAAAGCCTACAAGAAACAAGCTGATAAGCATAGGCAAGAGAGCCCACGATATAGGATTGGGGACAGAGTGTGGCTTTCAACACAGAATTTAGCTTTGGTTGGATCGAGGAAATTTATGCCTAGATTCATTGGTCCCTATGACATCGTTAAGCGTGTATCAGATACTGCCGTGAAATTGAGTTTGCCAAAAACATTGCCAGTACATCCGGTATTTCATGTTTCGCTGCTTAAACCTGCAGCTCCGGAAATAAAGACAAAGCGCCCTCCTCCTATGGTGAAAGAAGGACATTTGGAGTATGAGGTGAAACGCATTTTGAATGCTAAAAGAGTAAAACAAAAACGATGGTACTTGATCCAGTGGAAAGGTTATGGATTGGAAGATTACTCATCGGAGCCGGAAGAAGCGGCGCATGCGACGCAATTATTGCAACTTTTTCATAAGAGACATCCGCAAAAACCTGGTCCTGGAAAGAGGCCTGGGAGGGGAGGTAATGTGAGGAATAAGGGCTGGAAGCGCACAGGAGTCACACGTTTTGTCTCTTAATCCTTTTGGGCTTGTTTTGGAGGCAAAGACTACAATTCCCAGCAAGCCACGGGAGGTTGGTAGTTCTGTGCACAATCAGGAAGAAGGTCACATGCGCGTTGCCAGCTGCAGTGATTACAAACAGCATAAAGAGCAACGGTGCGTGAAACAGGTGTGGCTTATTACGAATCCAGGAGCGATTGGCGTGAGGAGCATGTCGGCGAAACGCTGAGGAAACCATGGACGGCAAAGCTCTGCCCTAAAGCTACACAAGGTTTCGAGCGTTCTCTCGCACTGAGTTGCATGCGGAACTGCGGCAGCATTTTCAGCGTGCTACTAATCCTCCGAGGAGTCCCGCGGGGCCCTCGGAGCTCAGATAAGTGCTGAAGGCATTGCGGGGTGGGAGCTTATGATGCATATGTTTTCTCTCGCATGAAGCTGATACTTGGCAATCACGGAAGGGCTGAATTTGGGGATAAAGCAATTGGTTTTGTGTAATAAGACACAAGGACATTACAGAACATTTTTGGGGCATATTTTCCTCTCCTCGAATACAGCTCATTAAGGGTGACAAGAGTATTCACTCTCAAGGGGCGATGATGTGTATTAGTTTGTCTGGTTAAACCGCAAGGACATGCATTTATGTCTTTATGTATTGCAGCAGCAAGCTTGCCCTACGGGCCATGTGTTTCATTCTTCATTGATGGGAAAAGTTCCATTGTCCTGTGTTCATCCCGCTTGCTACTACATGTGCATGTTTTGTGCTCTATGTTTGTTCTGAAGTCAGGGGCATACGTATTAAGGTGTGTCCTGATCTATGTTACTGGGTATTCATGTAGTCAATGTTACAGTGTGTCAGGAACTAGGATATACAGGTATATGAAAGGAAGGGTTTTTCCCCAGTGCTTCCCCCTACCTATCCAACTTGGGTTTTGTCCTAACCCTTTTCCCGGTTTCCCTAACTTCCCCTCCCCATCCACAACCTCTGCCTAACTCCTCTTCCCCCCCATTGGCTGCCATGTGGTGTCCTGTGTTACACTTCAGGCACCTGTGCCAACCACAGTGGGAGGGTCGAATTAATTCGGCTTCTGTAGTTCGGGGGAAGAGTGTCGATTCTCTCCTCCAAGTAAGTGTGTGTTTTGACAGTCGTTTCACAAGGAACCCAAGTGACGACCCTCACACAGGGCATAAAAACTCACCACGCTGTGGTTTTCCCAGGCACACAGGAATGGTGAGGGTCCGTCATTGACAACCATTTTGACAACCATTTCCTAAACAGGATACAATGGTATAAGCAGATGGAGGGACAGGTGAGAAAGGAAAAACTGCACATTTGGTAGTAAAAGATCTGGTGCTCCATTAAGGAATGCTGAAATGAAGCAACACTTCATAAAGGGTTGCGATACAGCTGGTCAGCTAATCCTGACCCGCGTCTAGGTCAGAAAAGGCAGGAGCCGATGTACATATCTGTGCTTCCAACAAAGATCCATAAAGCGTCAGCCTTTTTCAGTCAGCTTTTCCCCAAATTGCCCCGGGACGCAGGCTATCCTAATTATTTGGAAGGTGCACGACAGAGAAATTGATTTAGTTTTGCTGTGCAGGAAAGAAGGCAACACATAATTATAGGTGATAAACTTAAGGTTGTGGATATGGTTCAAGTAAGTTACCGGGAAGGTTCGAGGTGAACTGGGGCATCCAGGCACCAAGGTTGACAAAGTTTGGTTTGTGCCTCCTAAAGTAATATCAACCCCTCCCATAGGATTCAATGCTCGCGAGGTGAAGACGGTGGGTAAGGGCTTACAGGTATAGAAAAGAATGCAAACCAGGAGTCTGAAAATCGTTTTTAAAGTCAAAGTTCACCAGTGACAGGGATGATCTCCGCCTTGGCAATAGCTATTCTGGACAGGGAAAACACTCCCAAGCAAGAAGCATGACTTATGTTACAGGATGTGATGCTGAACCGTAGACCAAGGGAATCTGATGCTGGGGCATGGTGCTGCAGTCTAGCAAATGGCCAAGCCAGTCCAGTAACCGGACCGTAGAAACGGTAGCCCAGAAGTCTAGGCTGGTTAAGCTTTTATTCAGAGTCTGAGGGATATTGGATGAAAGCTCTTTGGCTGAAGATCTTCCTTCGAAAGCTGTATCCTCTGGCTCGATCAGTTAACAGCACTTTATAGTTTGGTGTTCTCGCCTCTTCAAATCAAGTTGTGAAGGGCAAGCAACAAGGAGTCCCCTGACAGAGAGATCTTGAGGGTTTGTGACCCAGATGGTGCCATTATGTCAGGGTGAGTGAGAGACACTCACTGTTCCCTATAGAAGGGTGGTTTCTGCAGATACTAACAGGACTTCACCTCCAGTGCGTGATCTTGAGCAGGTTTCTGCAGCAGAGCTTATACACAGTTATGTTTAGATTGCCTCTAGGCACTTCAGAGAAATTTGTAAAGTTATACTGCGGATTCCCATATCTTGATCTTCTAGAAAGAGAAGATCTTATAGGAATGATAGAAGCAGAGTGTGCACTCAGCCTTCAATCACAATCTTGCACCCTTGGTTAAGAGTCTGGCAGCCACCCAGCCTCCCGAGATTGCAACATTCAGACTTCTTCCAGGGGCAAAACAGAGGATGTGAATTCTGCCTAAAAGCCAAATACTGTATCAGACAAGCCTACCCCCAAGGGATAAACAACATTTTTAAAGATGACGTCTTTGAAACAGTATAGCTACAAATCCAGAGCCCACCTAACACCCATATTGGCACTTGGCCACAGGTCAGTGATGGTAAGAGGCATACAGTAACTGTTTGTCTGATGGCAGGATAAATCAGTTCTCCAAATAAACACCCCCCTCCCACCAGGATCAACAGCCCAGTACTTCAGATGATGGGCTAGCCTGTATAGGTAGAGATCTAGTGCCTTCATGCGGATGAGATGGAATTTCATCAATCTACCTCGAGAACAAAACAAAAAAAGAGATTTTAGCTCCAGTACATCAGATTGTGGCGAAGAATCTGGACGGAGGTCTTAAGAATGATCTTATTGCAGATATGTATGAAGATCCGAATAACCTCCAGGCCTCCCAAATCGTGTGTCCTAAAGGTAGACAATGCAGCAGTTCATTTGATGTTATGAAAGGTGGCACACTACGGAAAGGTATGCCTGGTCAACCATTTGTGCATGGGATGGACAGATGGCATAGGGAGCAGACAGACACCATCACCTTCAAAAACACCATGTGTAATCCCGGGACTCGAAAAGGGAGCCCTTGGTATTGGTAGTGATGCTATGTACTGTAAAAACTAGCAGCCAAGGAGACCAAATGGGTGGGGATGTGCAAATAAGCAACCTGAAGGTCATTGAAAATAGCCAGTAGTTTCACTACCAAACATGCAACACTTAACTGCCCCTTTTGTCTCATGCACATCAGTTCAACCAGACACTGGCTGCATTCTCATATCTTTTAACTAATATATTCTTGCCTGTGCCAATTTTCTATTTGTTTTTTCCTATTTTTCTGTCCATCTTAATGAACTGCATGAAGCATGAAATGCGTTCGCAATTCAGAACTAGAAATATATAAACATTTTCTACTTGAATAAACATTATAATGGGTAGTGATCACTGCCTGCACTATAACATTATATATGGGGTTTTCTGGTGTTGCTATGTTACATTCCCTCTCCAGTAGCCCAAATGCTGAAACCAGAAAATTGAGATTTCCAATGAGAGACAGATGTTGAATTATGAGAGATTCAGAATAGTCTGAAGACCAGCATTATCATTTGTCTCTACTGAAGAATCACATGTGGAAACCCAGAGTTAACACCAAGTGGCGCAACCAGATTTATGGTTCTTGTCTAATAGATGAACCACTGCAATGAGATGGGTTACATTTTTGAAAGAGGAGAGGAGAAAGGAGGTGGAAGTTAGTGGACCATGCTTACTATTAAAACCATATTTTTGTCTTTTGAAAGCGCCATCATGCTTCCAGGAAAGATCCAATTGTGGCTCCCAATGGGTGTTGTGAAGCACACTAGTCTGACCGGGTTCTTTGAATTTGGTTCAAAGAAGGACGTTTCAACGAAAAAAAATAATAATTCCGACGTTTACTAGAGGAGGGAGTGGGGGTCCTAAAACATTGTTTGGATGTTCCAGCCCTCATGTGCACAGCCCAAACCGCCTGGCAAGACCAGGAGCAGTCTGCCTTCTGATGAGAAGTTGCAGCACACCGATTTGGAGACAGTAATTATAGTCATGGACATTGGAAGGATCGTGGTCATCATTGCAGGGTGCATAATTTGCACTCGCCATTACCCATAGGCTTGTGATATTTGACTCGATCAGTAGGAAACGGCATGTTGTGTGTCTATGTACAGAATGAAGATTGCTCAAGCTTACAGGGCAGGAAGTCTTGATTCTATTAAAGACACAGAGGCGAACATTATGCTTGAGCTTCTTTAATAACTGCTTGCAACAGCTCTTTAAAACTTAATTTGTATTTTTTTATTTTATTTTAAACATCAGCCACCGGGTGTATAACAAAAATAAATAGCCATTTAAGCAAAAATGAGAAACTACGAATTCCCATGATCCTCTCCTTTGTAGTCCTGAGGCTCTCTCCCTATCCTCCAATCAGGACACCTTCCATAGTACATAAAATGCCTCCACTAGGTCCTTTCCTCTTCTTTTGGATGCTTCTATTAGCGCTCTTGACCAACAGTCTATTGAACACAAAGGAAAACTTATGTTGGCGTCCTGGGAGACTGCTCATCTGTCCAACTAGCTTCTTATCCCCTGACGATCAGCTATCCTCCCTGTTCCAATTGTCTACAGTTCTCTTGGGTGCTCTTCTCCTGCATCAATAAAGACACATACTGTTAGGGAGGGAAATACGCTATCAATTAATGAAATATAAACTGTATAATAAATGACATTGTGTATTTGCTGGGTGGGATAATACTTGCCTCTGTGTCTTTAATAGAATCAAGACTTCCTGCGCAGTAAGCTTGAGCAATCTTCATTCTATGTCAAGACAAGAGGCACACATTATGCTTGTTCAAAAGGTCTCTAGCACTGCCATAGCTATAGCTGAAATTGGCCTAAAGTAGAAAGTTCTGAACACAGAGTCACAAGACCAATCGGCTGCTTTCATGATCTCCTGCAGCGGCACCCCCTCCGCAAAAGCCTTGGAAGCCATAGCTCCTCTTGCCGAATGAGCTCCAAACAATGATATATCAATTCCTGCCAAGGTCAATCTCTCCTACCCATCTTGCTAGAGTAGCTGCTGCTACCGCGTGATACGGCTTCCAGCGCGCTATCAATAATTGAGCTACACCCCGTGGCCTTAACCCTGGCCTTGCGGTCTCATAACTCTTAATACACAGGGCTACACATAACTTACTGTTATTTGGAAAGTCTTTGTGCGCTGCTCAATGCTAAACGCCACTCCTTCAGGGTAAAAGATTTTGCTGTCAATCTTTAACTCATTTACGTCTGACACACGTCTACAGCATACTAGACATCGTAGGGTCGCAAACTTCCCCGACAGTTGGTTCGTCGACAAGAGGTCATTATCTGGCCATTGTTGAAAAAGGTTTAGCACCATGTTCACATCCAACAAGGAAGAGTACCTCGGCTGCGGAGGTTTGCTCACTTTCACTCCTTTAATTAATCTAGGTTCTGATTGATGTTTCTCCTACTGGTGCGCCGTCAGCTAATTTGTGTCCGGCTGAGATGGCTGATCTGTATACTCCCACTGTTCTGAAAGCCCTTCCTTGACTTAGCAGCCTCGCTAGAAAGTTTATCACCTGCACTATAGGGGCTGAAACGGGAGTAAAACCCCTTCCCCTGCACCCTATCTTCCCGGCTTGCCAGGCGGTACTACAGCTCCTAACGGTGGACAGAACCCAGGGCACTCCAATGAGCTCTGTAGCTTCTTCTTAAAGTCCTGGCAAACATCTGCACCTGAAACTCTGCATGCAATCAAGACTAGAGTTTGTTCCTGCACAGTTCCTAGTGATTGTTTCGAATGCCAAACTTTCGAATGGAAAAGTTTCGAAAATAAATGCATCGAAAAAATGCATTTTTTTAAATATTTTTTTTAATGGTGGGACCCCTTAACACCCATTTTAGTAAAAAAAAAAAAAAAAAAAAAGAAAAATAAACCCTTTACCTACAATTTTTATTTTTTTTCGATGCATTTTATTTCGAAACTTTGGCATTCCAAACTATATATTCGAAACAATGCCTGGATACCTTCCTGCACTAATGGATGCGTTGACCCGGACGGATCTGTCAGGAGATCTGCTTGATGCAGAATCCTTTGGGGGGAAATACGAAGTAAGTTCCATCAGAACTGGAAACCATGCTTGCGGTCTCCATTCTGATGTCACTATCACTATTTCTGCTCTGTCCCTGTGCACATTTGCTAGTACCCTGTCAGTTATGTAGGAAGGCGTCCCGTCCCTAGTGCCTCCGGATCCAGCCTCTAGCTACTTCAGCTGAAACGCAGCCTCAATGCGAAGAGATGCAAAAAGACTCGTAATCTTGCGAATACGGACTTGTGTAGTTCCCACTCGCTCGAGTCCTGCAGATAGTGGGAGTTCCAATCTGCTACTGTGTTCTGTACTCCCGGCAGAGACTCTGCTGTGACTGCAATCTTTTTCGCAAAGCAGAAGGGCCAGAAGTCTTTGGCCAGCTCTGCTAGCATTCTGGGTTTCGTCCCACAGCTTGTTTGTATATCTCATTGCTGAGATGTTGTCCATCCATAGAAGGATGCAACAATGCGCTTTCTCTTTGACATTCTCTTTGACAAACACTTTTACTGCAAATGAGTCTCTATTTAAACACACCTTGCGCCCCAGCCTGACCTGCTGGCGTCAGATTGTATGACGAGCTCTGGAACATCTCCAAAAATGGCTCTGTCGTTCCATGCTTCCATGTTGTGAAGCCACCATAGCAACTCTGACTTGCTGTCTTCGTCTAGCTGCACCAACTGATGGTAGTGCATATCCTTTCGAAGGTACTTGATCTTGAGCCTCTATAGGGCTCGGTAGTGCAGGGGTCTGGGAAAGATCACTTGAATGGATGTCACGAGCAGACCCACTACTCTGGCTAGATTCCAAAGCGATATAACCGGACTCTTGAGAGATACTCTCAGATCCTTCTTTATTGCTCTCATTTTGGATCCGCGTAGCTCCAATGTCGCCTTCCGGGTATCTATCACGAATAGTAAGAATTCTGTCCTCTTGCTCGGAATCTGGGGGATTTCCCTTTGTTTACTAGAAAACCTAACCCTGTTATTGTTGAGATGGCTCACTGGACTTGCGTGGTCAGCCTGTCACTTGTTCGGAAGACTCCTGAACTGCCAGGCCAGTCTCCTCCAGATGAACCTCAAAAAAGGGACACTGCTCTGCTGCCATCGGTACCATAAAAAGGTACACATCTTTCAGATCTAGTCACGCTAATGAGTCCTTCCTGAGCATATTCCATAGAAGATGGATCCCCTACATCTTGAAATGCCTGTAAAGCAAGACAAAAAATGACAAAAATGAACAGGGTCAGAGACACCTGAACAACAACACTCCTCTCAAGACTATAACAAAGTTCTCAGTGATTTTTGTTTATATTCAAATTTTACTATGCATCATGGCAGGGTGCTCAGTGTGTTAAAACAGAACGAACAACAAAAGAAACCATTAGTACACAGCCAGATGCATGTGCCATCTGGTTAAATTACAAGCCATACCCTGAAACAACTCAAAGGGTCACATGGGAAAAACAATATCAACAAAACAGTACAAAGTGCATGAATGCAATCACAATTGGAACCAGTGTGGAAAGAGCACTGGGACTCGGTGTTTCGTCCTAAAAGCGCTGTATTCGCAGCTGTACTTGGATCAGCCTTCATCAGGACAGGGTAGAGTGCTTGAGAAAGCTTCCTGTGGGTTTGTGATGTGAGACTACCACGGTGTGTGGTGGCAGACTCAGCGGACTATCACTAGTTCCTGGGCCATAGCGCGGTGTGAATCCGTAGCATAGGTCAGATCTACTAGGACGACATAAATCCTAAGTGAATAATGGAGCGATGTGGTAATCGAGACCAGAAGTCAGCATCCCAAAGGTTCTCAGTAGTATTTAAAGGAAATCGCAATGAAAGCGAAGAACTGCCTGAGCGAGAGCCGTCACTTCTTGTAGCCGCAAAATTATTGCAGTAGAGGTGTGGGAATGTGGCACCACATATACAGAATGTGTGTGTCCACGGGAGTCATGCCTCACCCTGATACATGCGGTGTGTCGTCAGGGATGAAAGCCTCCAGCTGCGCGTGCTGTGCCTGTAAAGCAACCAACTGTTTAGCTCGCTCAGATTACTGGGCATACTGTATTTTTGCAGTGAACGAAAAACATGTTGCTCCGAAAGCCTTGTGTTCGCGTGTCTGACCTTTTCGAACGCTTTTTTCTGTGCTAACAGCTATAGCTCTGTATCTAACAGGACACTTTGTTTGCAATATGCAAAAGTGCAGATGTGGGGGGACGCAATTGCTTGGGTGTCTCCATAAATTCTGGCCGGAACCCCACTATGGTCTGCAGAACCCACGCATCACAAGACAGCTTGCGCCAACTGCTCACAAAAAGCTTTATCCTCCCTCCTATCGGAGGATAGTGTGTGCTGAAAGCTCTCACCTGAGGGGATTCCTTGCTACCTGTAATATCCGCATCCTCTGTTGGGGAAAAATGCATCTTGCTGCCTCGATTCCCAATATTGCGCTCGCAGACCTTGGGGCCTTCTTTAGGAGTGAAACGGCCAGTCAAACAGAACCTGTGTCGGCCAGCCCCTGCAAAAACACCCTCGGGAAATACTTTCCGGATGGAGGCATGTGCTTTTTCTAGTGCTGTGAATGTTCCTACAAATTTGTTCATCTCCTTCACGAAGGCGTTGCCGAAAAGCAAACCTTTGGCTCCTTCACCTGCTTTGTAGGATGGTAGTTACCTAGTTTGTCGTCTATTTTTAGAAGCATGCTCATGGATGATTTCCTAACACATACTAAAAGTTAAGCCGAGTTTGCTAGAACCTGAGGGTCCACCGGCTCCCCTGTATCTTTTGCCCTCTCTGTGAGGTCCATAATCTTTGCTATGGGCCCGGCTAGGTCTAGGATTTGGTCCTGGAAGGACTCCCATGCTCGATCCATGACTTTCCTGGCATCTTTCCCTGCTTTTGTCACGAAGGTGAGCATCTTTGGATCGAGCTCTGGAGCATCTGCTACTTTCCCTGCCAGCTCTGGTCAAGAACACTCTGCTCTTAGATGGAACCTGGTCTTTTTTTCTAGAGGTTTGCGCATCTTCTGTGCCATGTAAAGGGCTACCCTTGGTGATGGGGCCCAGTCTGTTGACCTGGGGTGCCCAAGCGTGTCTAATTTGAACATATCTGACGTGTTCATCCGGAGGTAGTTCCACATTGCTGGCGTTGGGCTTGCAGGTAGTTATTCCCTGCATGCCGATGCTTGCATAATCCTCATCGTCGTCTTGATTGTCCTAATCTGTGGAGGTTAGTGCTTCCCCCTGTATTTTTCGCCCCTGGGGTAGGGATATGAGGCTGGGCATGGCCGATTCAGCAGAAAAGCAATTTATTTTAAGCCTATTGAATGCACCAGCCATCTCCTGGGGCTTCTTCTCTATCCCCATCATTGATGACCAAGATTAAATGCTAGCTGAGATACTGGCAGCTTGAACCTGCAATATGATATATTGTGTTACTGTTTACTCTGCATTGCTATTCGTATTTTCAGTAATTGCATGCCGCATAGCATTATGCATTTTAGCTACATGAAAGTTACTGGGACACCATTTCTTTTTCAGCATTGCACTACGCGTCTCAGATCTGTGCGTATGTTGGAAGCACTTGTGTTCCCATATTATATTGGTTTTGACTCTGTGCTGTTCACTGAGCTTTCAGAGTTAACATGCAATGCTTGAGGCTAGATGTCTAACTCGGTTATATGCACTCAGTCCTTTTTGACATTAGATTCAATGGTCCATTAACATTCTTGGGCCACATGTCTAGCTGAGCCTTGGTTATCAGCACTTATCACTATTATCAGCACATAGAGATACGATGGATACAAGCTCAGGTATTGCAACATGGCCGACAGCGTGCCACCAGACATTAGCCCTACTATTGTCTTGATAGCTGCTTTTCTATCATGACTCCTCCTATAAGTATGCACCAGGGTTCACAGGCAGTTTATGTGAACAAGCCACGAGCTAGTCGCGAAACGCGTTATGCTGCCGAGCATTTCAGTTATGGCGTTATCGGGCCGCAATACGCCAGACAAAAGCAAGCGTTTGAGGAGCTTTTTTGCCAGCAGTAGTTTATGCACAATGCAGGTTATGCATGTAGGCCTTCCTCCCAGGGGCCCGTGGTCGCTGCTGGAGTAGGCGGGGGAAAAATATGTGGGCAGACCAGAGCCCTGAAGCAAGCCAGTTCACTTGCAGGCTCGGTCTGCCTCACTGACCAAACGTTTCCCAGATTACTCATGGTCGCTGCGCAGTGAAATGAGGGATAATCAAACGGGCTGACTAACACATGTGAAAACAATTACAGCGTGCTATAATTGCGTTACCACACACTCGTTATGATTATAAATGTCAAGCAACATTATATAAGTGTATAGTACAGGTAATAAAAATAAGGAGCACTTAGCTGTCAGAGAGCAGCAACAAAAAAACAAAAAAAAAAAGAAGAGGGAAGAACCTAGTGGAGGCATGTTATGTACTATGGAAGGTGTCCAGATTGGAGGATAGGGAGAGAGCCTCTATTTTCTATTTCTATGTGTTTGTAACGCGCCAACAGCCCGCAGGCATTAGGGCGCAGAGACATCCTGGGAGGAAAAGTAGCATAGAAAGGGAAAGACTGAGATCGGCTCAAGAGGGACAGGTCTTATATGTATACCTAGGGGAAAGCTCCTGGTATATCAGAAAGTCATTGAAATAAGTGAGTTTTCAGTAGTTTCCTGAAATTACTATAATTTCCTTCCACTCTTAAATTCCCTGGGAGGCTGTTCTAATCGGGAAGGCTCTGCCGCCCCCTGCTGCTCGTTTAACCATTGGGACAGCCAGGAGGCCCATGTCGGCTGATCTCAGCTTTCTCCTGGGTATGTAGAGTGAGAATTTCTCTTTAAAGTATCTTGGCAACTTGCCATGTAGGCATCTATGGACGATCATCATGGCCTTGAAATGGACTCTTCGATTCTGAGCCAGTGAAGATCTTTCCTTGCAGCCGATATGTGTTCTCCATATTTGATTTGCTTAACGATGCGAACGGCATCATTTTGCATAACCTGGCATCGTTGCAACTCCTTCTTGGTGGCACCCACCAGTAGTGCATTGCCGTAGTCCAAACGGGACAAGATGATCGCTCTTGCGATATTTGCAGCATTTGCTTCCCTAATATAGGGTCTGATGGCTCTCAACAAGCGCAAGTAATATGTATTGTTTTTATGTAGATAGTTTACTTGTGCTTCGGCCCCCACTGATGCTTCTACCAACATACCTAGTGTTTTGACTTGCGGAAGCACTGGAATTTTGGCTTCTTTTATCATGAATTCCCTATATTGGTCTCCTAGTTTGGATCTTGCATGCCGAGATCCAAAGATCATGAGCTCTGTCTTGCTATTGTTGAGACACATCCAGTGCTTCTGCATCCATATGTCTATGATTTTATAGACTTCTATTTTCACGCAGTGTACTCTCCCGTCATTTCAAAAACCAACTGTGTATCATCGGCGTAGTTAGTGAAAAACACACCAATGCTTTCCAATAAGTCACAGAGGCTGCGCATGTCAATGTTGAATAGCAGAGGGGACAGACTTGCTCCCTGTGGTACTCCAAATAGGATGAGAGCTGCTTCTGAGAAGGTATCTCCCCAATGAATACGTGCCTTCCTATCACTGAGAAAGGACGCTATCCAAGCCAGTGCAGGTGGAGAGCAGCCTACGATTTTATCTAGAGCGTTTTGTAGTAGTCGATGGTCCACTGGATCAAACGCTGCACTGAGGTCCAACAGCATAAGCATCCCTGATTTGCCCTGTTCGATCAGCTCTAGCATGTGGGATTGTAGGTCGAGCATAGCTGACTCCGTACTATGGGCTGTTCTAAAGCCCGATTGCTGTGTGTGTAACATCTCCAGCGTTTCCACGTGTTTTTGTAGCTGATTCGTGGCGATTTTGTTCAGAATCTTCAGTACAAAATGAAAGTTTATTATAGGGCGTAGTTTGCTGGGGTCTTTCGGGTCCAAACCTGCCTTTTTGACCAAAGGAGTTATTGTTACTTTAATGATGTTGGGTATTTTCCCTTCGGAAAACAAGGGGTTGATTATTTTAGTGAGGGTAGGAGCAAAAAGCTCTTGGTTATCCAGAATGATTTTTGTGGGCAGGATATTCTCTGCACAGGATGTTGGTTTCATTTTAGACAACACCTGACAGAAATCCTCCTCCGTTATGGCTTTGAACTGAAAGCTTTCTCCATTTCCTGGTCTGGGCTCTTCAGTGGTGCAAGTTTCTAAGGTAGTGCACTCCCTTGCCTGTATTATATTCGCTCTGGCTTTTGAAATTTTAGCAGCAAAGGCTTCTTGTACTCTCTCATAGTCTTCTTTCGAAGGGTTGTGTGGTAGTAAGAGTGCCTTGGGTTTTTCGATTGACTTGAGAATTTCAAAGAGTTTGCTTGTTGAGTTAGCAGCTGACTATTTCTCTGTTGTAGTAGTTTAGTTTGGGTTCTTTGACTGCCTTTCTATATTCTAAGTCTTTGCATTTCCAGTCATTTCAATTCTCTTGTGACTGGTTCCGAAGCCATGCTCTTTCTTTGGCGCGCTTCTCTTGTTTCAATATGTTGATTTCGTCATTGCACCATTTGCATTGGTTGTTATTTTTCCTAACTGACTTATTTTTTAATGGATCATGCTGGTCTACTAATTTTTGCAGACTAGAGGTGTACTTAGCTAGCATGGTCTCACAGCTATCATTTTTCACAAATGACTCTAGGACTTGCTGTAGGCACGGTATCAGAAGTTCTGCCCCTAGATTCTTGAAATTTCTACTCCAGAATACTATGTGTGGGTTATCCTGTCTTTGGGGGGGGGGGGGGGTTTGTGTTATTTCAAAAGGTAACCAGGCTGTGATCGGACCAAATACAAGGCTCAGTAGAGACGTGCTCCGATTTATGTTGTTGGTGCCGACCCAATCCAGCTGGTTCCCTTGGGGTGTAGTAGGGTCATTGTTAATAACGTAAAAGCCCATGTTATTCAAGGACTTTTCTAATGCCAATGCCTCTTTATCCGCCGGATCCCCCCTCCATCCCTCCATCTGTTCATATCACCTACTAATATGGTGGCAGAGTTTGCCGAGGTTAGCTTGCTGATTTGGCTGGCCACCTCGTTTTCGAAATCTGAGGTTAGCGCAGGGGGGTCTGTAAACCACAATAATATTCAGGCAATTATTGGGTGTATGGGTCAACTTTAATTGAATTGACTCACAGCCCGTACATTCAAAGCTGGCTTTGAAAAGATGCAAGGCTTCTTTTTCTATAACGCCACTCCACCGCCCTTCCCCTGCTCTCCGTTTTTGTTATACATAATGTATCCCTCTGGGACGGCGGTTGAAACTACTGGGCCAATGGGCTCCTTCAGCCAGGTTTCTGTTAGACAGATTATATCCACATTCCTCTCTTTTATAAGGTTGCGAACGCTAAGGGCATGTTTACTTAATGAGCGCGTATTTAAGAGACCTATTTTCAAGCTTGAGTTGTCTTGTGTACGAACTGTATTCTGCCTTGCCTTTAGATAAGGCTGTTTTATGGAGGGCTTTGTGCTCCCTGTAGCATCTTGTTGGGATGGGGTGTGGGGGGGTTGTTGAGGAGCAGCACCTTTCCGACTGCTTCTGAGCGTTCTGGGTGTTTCACCCACATCTCTCCCTATGACACGCCCTGTGAGTGTGTGAAAGTGCTTGGTGAGGTATCAAGGGTGCAGGAAAAAAGTAGGGTAAACAAGGTTACCAAACAGAAAGTAATAATGTGTATAGATATCCTGGGAACTGCCTCTCTTACCTCAGTGGACCACCTAGCACAGACTGAAGCAGATTGTGCCTGCCCGTGCGTGCCGGCACGTTCGCGCCGGGTTTGAAGTGAAATGTGATTGGAGGACTACAATCCTGCTGGGGATTGTAGTTCCTTCAGTCTAAAAACGCGTGCAGAGGGCAGCATTACTATGGATCTGCTCACTTTCCTTAGCAGCAATCAAATCAACTTTCAACTTAGCAATCAACACAAAGTAAGTTCAACAAAGTGAGATAGACAGATGATTAAATATTTACCTAACTAAAAATACAAAGTTACGGGTCTGTCTAAGATAAAATCTTGAAAGCAACTACAATTAAAACTTCAGTTAAAACTTCAATTAAAATGACTAACTTAGTACTACTAATAATCTACATGCAGTTTTTCCAAAGGGTTTTCGATTGACTCAAGACTACAAAGAACGAGAGGATCATGGGGATTAGTAGTTTCTCCTCGGTTTTTGTTTAAAAATGGCAATTTGTGTTATACAGCCAGTGGCTAAAATGTTTTTTCAAAATAAAAAATTAAGAGTTGTAAAGAGCTGGTGGAAGCAGTGATTAAAGAAGTTAAAGCATAATGCTCGCTCCTTCCTGACATAGAATTGAAATGGTGAGCCATTTTTTGTGGCTGGCTAGTAGCTTGCAACTTGTTGTCTCCTGTCCATTGTGAGCTTGTCATCCCTGAAAGAAGTGAACAGCTGAGATGCGTCGGGTTGTTCAGCAGGATGATTAAATAAACGTACAAGTTTGTGTCCGTTCTCATCACCCTTCAGTTTCAACGTGGGATGAATTGCCATTGTGCACCATTCTATTTTCACAGCACACTTAGCAGCAATCCCTTCTGGTTTCTATATAAATCTATTGTATGTTTCTTGGAGAAATCCTGATCAATTCACCAACAGTTAATTAATGCTGCTATTTGATTATGCTTTGTTCCAGGTGTATAGGAATGATGGTTTACCAATTGAGATTTCTGAAATCAAGCAAACTGAGTTTGTAAAAAAATATATATTTATTGAAACTAAGCTGTTTAGCAATGTATTTTATTCCACTGATAACTATAATTTGTTTACAAAAAAAACTGTATGAATGCATAATTTCAGAAATCTCAGTAAACTATCGTTCCTATACACATGGAATAAAGCATGATCAAATCAAATAGTTTTAATTAATAACTTTTGGTCAATTGATCAGGACTTCTCCAAGAAACGTATAATAGATTACATTTCATCTGTGCTCCGAGTACTTTTTACGTAGCTTAGTGCATCCTTTGTGCATTTAATATTACATAAAGTCAATAAGATTTGAGGAATTGCCTTCCGAGAAATTGATAATGGGCACATTAATAAAAAGTGGCAAATGGCTTCCTCCCAGTTTACACAGAGAGGGCAAGTCCTAGAGTCCTTAGTCCAGTGAGAAAAAAAGAAGACAGGGATGGAATGCCCATTCTCGTTTTGGTCAGAAGGCTTTCTTTTCGTCTTCCTCTTGCAGGGGAGATCAAAATGTTGCTCTAGTCTTAACAAGTGTTTGGTTCTCCGGTACTCTAGGGATAACTTCTTGTGGACACCATTCTTACTCAACTCCCTTAGGTACCATTCATTGTAGGTACTACGGACCACTGACCTACTTTAAGCCCTACATTTGGGCGTTATAGGAGAGATGCATCAGCGCTAGATTTTCCAACATGTTTTTGAGGTAGCTTAGCCATGGAGTTTTTAAGGCCTTCTGGAGAATGGTTTTATCGAGACAGGCTTCACAACATGGCTACAAGGCCCCAACATTACATACCTTGAGCAAGTGCAGCAGGGGCTTCAATCTGACTGTATGAGCTATCCCTAAGAGACCAATTTCCAATCTAGTCCGTATTGTTGGGGCACTACATGGACGCCCCAAAAGGCATTTCTGGATGCGTTCTTCCTTTTCCAGCGGCAATATGTTGGAATGGCCCCAGAGCTCACTACCATATACGGCAGCATTAATAGCTTGCATTTTGTAAACCTCAGTAGCAAGAGTAAGTGTATGGCGCTCTTAGTTAGCGCTTGGAAAAGCTAGTCACAACCGTGCCTCTTCTAGCTAGGACCGCAGTGCTTTTGGCAACTTGTTTTACCCATTTAGAGTGACTGGTGCAATCGTTTTGCAAGGTAATGACGACGGTCATCTTCCTAAATGCGTGAGATTTTGATCGCATAAGTAGCTTAAAATCGCCTATGGAGTATAATGAGAGAGAAGGACATGACCTTTGTCTTAGTAATGTTGATAGTGAGCCCTTTTTTTCTGACAGTTGTCATGGAACATGTTTTATTGTCTTTGCAATCCCACAGGTGTCTTGGAAAGTAAAATTGCATTATCTGCAAATAAATTCTTATTGAATGCATGGGGCAGATCTGTCACAAAATACAACAGCCCACTCAAACGAGGTCGTCGTCTAGATTTTGTCTGTCCATTAATTCATTCATTGAATACTTATAAAATGCCAAATGCAGCAAGGTCACTTTGCAGTGCCCTTAGAGTTAGAGAGGAAGAGGATACATTAAGTGCAGAGGCCAAGTCGGTAGTGTAGTCAAAAGCAGAGTGCAAACAATAATAAAGTACCAACAGAAAAGTGAGGAGGGTGAAGGAATGGGTGGGAGGAGCATGGGGTGAATGAGTGCCAGGAAGGGAAAATGGAACGTAAACAATATCAAGCGAGGAGGTGGTGGTGCATTTTAAAAGGAAAGGTTTTGGGTTCCTGAAGCGAGGATAGTCGTCATCTGATCTTAGATTTTGGGGGGTCCATTCCAGGTGCCTACTGTGTCCAAAGTTTTCTTACCATGTCTTTATTTCCAGAAGTAGTCAACAACCAACTTTCCGGAGAAGGATTGCTGGGATCTTAGTAGAGCATACTTGTTAGTCTTACCACAGAGGTATTTGGGGCCCAGATTCCCCTGACAACTTTAATGCAAAGGGTTTTGAATTACAATTTGAGCTGGTACGAAAGACAGTGTAGGACATTGAGGGCTTGTGTGAGGTGGTCATGGGTTTACAGGCCAAGGACCAGTCCAGCTGCCATTTTATGAATGATCTAAAAAGACAGTGAGTTAGATGTTTTGGGAGGCCACGATAAAGACTGTAGTACCTAAGCAATATGTGATCAGGGCAGCAATGACCCCTACTTATGCTATATTCAGTGGTGGGAGTATAGATCAAAGAATGAGGAGGTGGAAATGAAATTATTTTGGTGATCCCATTAAAATGCTGTTAGAAAGATAGGAGCCGGACCAAAAAATATGCAAAGAAATTTTTGACCCATTTCAACTAAGATCATTACCTATTATCCAGTCCTGAATATAGTAGGTAGCTTGAGGAAGGAGCAGAGAGTTTTAGGGCAATTTGTGTTGTTCGTCAGCATAGGTTTGAAAGGTGGTAGCGAAAGGGGTAATAGTATAGGAGAGAGGTTTCGGGTAGACCTTGAAGAACTAAGAGAAAAGAGTATGGTGCCTTGTGGCACTGAAAGATTGAACCTCTCAAGGCGTGGTATGCGGACTGGAGATCATGGAGGAGATTGTAAGTTTCCATGTACTCAATAAATTGGAGCATGGCTGTTCCTTCAGCAATCCAGACTAAGATTGGAATGTTACTGATAGTTTAGTTTATTCATTTCTATTGCGCACCAGACCCGAGGGTATGAGGGCGCATGAGCAGCATGGTTATTCAAAGCTTGGTTACAGGTTGCTTATACATTGCATTACATAATTACAGTGTGACAATGGAGGACATGTGTACAATTTGGCAGGAAGGAGATAATGCAGTACATATATTTAAAGATTTACATATATTTTACAAATTTACATATAGGCATACAATGCGGAAAGCAGCTGTGTGGTGTTAATGGTTCGTGTTCTTTATCCAGGGGATGTAGTTGCGTCTGAAGTGTGAGTAGGATTGGGGTGTTCTGAGAGATGGTGGTAAGGAGTTCCAGTGTTGAGGTGCTTTCACCTGGAAGCTGTTGCCGCCCATTTTGGTGCGTTTAAACCTGGGGACAGTGAGCAGGTTAGCGTTGGAGGTTCTGGTGGGTCTGTTGGGGGAGTGTTTGCATATTCTGTCTGCCAGGTAGCGTGGGGCAGCGTTGTTCAGGCATTTGTTGGTGAGCGATGCTACTTTGAGCAGGATTTTGTCTGTTGTGCTGAGCCAGTCGTGGGATTTCCTGATATTGGAAATGTGTTCCCTCCTGGGAATGTTGAGCGCTGCCCTAAGAGCGTTGTTTTGTAGCGTCTGAATTTTGTTGGTGATTTGCTTGCTGGCTCCTATGTAGAGGGCATTACAATAGTCCAATTTGGATAATACCAGGGCTCTGGCTAGTGTAATGCAACTCTGGGTGGAAAGGAAAGGTTTGGCTGCTCTTATAAGCTTACATGTGTAGGCCGTGGCGGATGCCATCGAGCTAACCTGTTTGTGGAACGATAGGGAGGAGTCGAGGTATATTCCTAGAGTTTTCACTTCTTTGGAAATCTTGATTAGGTTCCCGTCTATGATGAAGTTGGCGTAGATGTGGTCGAGTTTGGCTAGGTTGGGGGTGGAACCAAGGATGATGAGTTCAGTTTTATCATCATTCAGGCATAGACTGTGTGAAGCCATCCATGCCTGGATGATGAGATACACCTTGTTCACCAAGGCCAAATCCTGGTTGTAATCCCCCGTCAACGGGATGAGGATCTGTGTATCATCGGCGTAATTGGTGTAGGTGATACCCAGGCCATCTAGATCGTCAAACAGGGGCTTCGTGAACACGTTGTACAGAGTGGGGGAGACGCAAGAGCCCTGTGGGACTCCACACGTGATGGGGATGGGCTCGGCGGCAGCGGAGGAGGAGGAGAAGACACGCATGGATCTGTTGTTGAGGAATGACTCAATCCAGCTGATGGCTTCTTGGGAGAAGTGGGCAGCTGAGTCTAAATGATTGCAAAGGATTTTATGGTCAACTAGGTCAAACGCCGCGGAGAGGTCTAGCAAGAGTAGTAATGCAGTTTTCCCCGTTGTCTCTAAGGGCGTCTATTTGGGCTTTCAGATATAACAGGGCGGTTTCTGTCCCATGTTGGGGTCTGAAGCCTGATTGTCTTATGCCTAGGAGGTGGCTTGTTTCAAGATATTTTTGGATTTGTTGGTATGCTGTCTTGTCCAGTATTTTGAGCGGAATGGGACGGTGGTAATCGGTCTGTAGTTGGTTGGGATGGACGGGTCGAGGGAGGGTTTTTTGAGAAGAGGGAGGACCCAAGACTCTTTGAGGTTACTGGGGACTGTTCCTGAGGAAAATGAAGCATTGATGAGTTTGGTGATGAATGGCTAGAGGTCTCTTGTCGCATCTTTAATGGTTTGTGGGGGGCAGAGGTCGCCTTTGCAGTTGGAGGGTTTAAGGCCAAGAATGATTTTTTCTACTTCGAGAGTAGAGACTTTTGAAAAGCTGAAGCGGGCAGTGTTGGGTGTGTGGAGTGAGAGTGGAGGGCTCGAGTGGGCGTTGATGGGGTTGGTGAGGGAGTCTTTCTTGTTTTTAATTTTAGTTTGAAGGCCGGTGACTTTATTGTTTCGTGCATTGTGGACGCTGGTGCACCATTGTTTGTCCTTAACGCAGGTATCAGGAATTAAAACCGGTGTTTCCAATTCTTTCAGGATAGTAAATAGTTCTTTGGTGCTGGAGTTGGATTGTGAGATTCTCTGGTTATAGGATTCTTGTTTGGCCTCTATGATTTCTTTTTTGTAGTTGGCCGTTATTTTGTTGAGCAGTAGTTTGTTATGGTCTGTTGGAGACTGTCTCCAGACTTGTTCCAGTTTACGCTTTTCCAATCTAAGGGTTTTTAGATGGCTGGAGAACCATTGGTTAAGGTGCTTTTTTGCTTTGCATTTTCTGAGTTTTAGTGGTGCAATGGCGTCTAAGGCTGTGTGTATGGTGTTGTTATAGCGTTCTACGGCTATAACAGGCGATAGGGTGATGCTAGGGTCTGTATTTATTTTTTTGAGTGACACTGTGATGAGGGTTTTCTGAAACGAGAAGGGGAGGGATTGCATAGATGAGGAAACTGACCACAAAAGAGATGGATGGGGGTGTGTGTGTGTGGAGATATTTTCTTTAATGGTTTTATCCAGGCAAGGAAATACTTGTTTGGTCAACGCTCCTTTTGGTAATCTTCATGATGTCAAAAATCAGACAAGCAAGGACACATCAGCCTTGTGTTTAGGCTGATCACAGAGGCAATTATGGTCATATTGGCTTTTGTGATCTATGAGGTTTCCTCGCAGCAATTTGCTCAAGGACCATTTGGTCTCATTTTTTAAAACCACATTTTACCATACAACAAATGCGGTGGGACAAAACCCCCACCGCCGCCCAGAAATCGCCCCACATCCACCCTCCACATTTACTGTAAAAAGAAAAAAACTACCATAAAACTATATGGGCCTCAAACAAACTGGTCTGCGAGGAAATGGGGAAGCTCTGAATATGGAGGTAAGTGTTCCACCAGTCTTTTCAGTGATAAACAGTGATAGGTCATCAGAAAGAGCCCGACTGAGCAAGTACAGCCACAGGGTTGGCAGCTTGGGAGATTAGATTGTGAAGTAAGGCCTTTTTGTGACAGAGCGGCATCCTTTTTTTTGTCCTCAGGGTATTTGGATTGCCAACACTGCTGTTCAAGAGGGAACATTCACCTGTTTTAAAGAAGGTCAGTGTCGAACCAGACATTTTCAGCCCAGGTTTGTGTTGAAGATGAGAACTAGTGAGCGATGGAAAAGGCCTTCAGGGGTTTTGGTCGTAATGGTTAGGAGCAGATGGCAGTCCCACCAAGAGAGTACAATTACTCTGAGGACAATGTGATATGGGAAAGGCGATTATGGCATTGAAGGCGTTTGCCATAAAGTCATACAAGAGGCAGAGAGAAAATAAGTAATTTGAGCTCTTGTTGCTAGGACAGTCCAGCCAGAGGTTAAAGTCACCCAGGATACATGGTATCCGCAGAGGTTTTTATAGTTGAGATGAAATCAGCCTTCTCAAGCATGATCTAGGCAGTGTTACTAGGTGGGCTCTATATTACAATGGTATGCAGTGATAAAATCGCGGCAAAAATGTCGCCTTTCCAAAAATAATTGCGGCAAAAATGCTGTGGTTTGGCCTGTTAAAGGTGTACCCCTTTACACCATTTAAGGGGAGTGGGAGTTGCGGGTGTGTCCCCCGCTCCCCTTAAATGGTATAATGGGTCCGGGGGTTTGCAGGGGTGTCCCCCGCATCCTTTACATGGATTACAGCATCAAAACAACTTTTGCCGCGATATTTTGTGTTCACAGCCATTTTAACGCATGGAACCATTACAATTATGTTTTTACGTGTGGTGTGCCCAGGAATGCATTTTCATTAAATGCTCTCAAAGGAGGAGGGATTGGGTATAGGTACTCGAGTGTTGGGACTATGGGAAGTGGCGAGAGCGTGGCCTGACATGGGAAGTGGCAAGAGGGTGGTCTGCATAAGTAGCCCCTGGGCTTTAGGCTTTCAGAAAACCCTGTCTGATAGTGATCTTGTAGGGGATGTTTATGTAAGAATCAACCATGGACAGACCTGGATTATATTTGAGGATTACTTTTTTGGAGAGGCAGCAGTACAGGAGGCAGGCATAGGGGAGCAGTTTAAAAAGTGTACTACGTAATTATGGCTTTGGTGAAAGCGACAACGGGGTTGAGGGATTTGGGTGTACGGTGAGTGGGGAAGAGTACATATCAAGGAACTGCTGCGTACGAGGGGGTGGGAAGACGTAGGGAGGAGGATAATTCACCTGGAAGAGATCAGGCAGTAGAAGGTTAGAAGTATAGCTGAGAGCAGGAGAGTAGTCGGAAGGAGCAGGAGAGGCACAGGAGTTGGCAGCAAAATGTGGTGGCTCAGAGTTAGGAGGGAAGGTGAGATAAGGAAGGCATAGCCCAAAGTCAGAAGGAACAGTGTGAGAGCCAGGGCAGTCAAAGCGGGGTGGGAGGGAGTAGACTGGGAACGGCAGGGTTAGAGGTGTAGTTGGACCAGAAGTAGAGGATGATTGCTAATACGGGAGAAGTGTTGATGCAGAATCGATAAGGGGCTTGGCATGGCATTGGGGAGAAAAGGATTCGGAGGGGGAACACATACCTTAGAGAGGCCTATCTTTGAATAAGTTGTGAGTCATTCATTCAGCAGAAGCATTTATGGGGAGGTGGCAGAAGAAGGGAGGGAGACCGCAGAAGTGAGGAGGGAGGAGGGACGTGGGGGACTGGGAGAGTGGAAGAAGGGAAAGAAGATGGTCCGAGGGACCCAAGAAGGGAAGCGATATATGAGAGTGTGAATGAAGAGGGAAGAGATTTAAGGGTTAAGGGGACACAGAAGGGGCTACGAACAGTGCTCTATGATGGGGAACCCAATGAGAGAATGAGGCGTGTGTTAGGGTTTGAGGGGGAAGAGAGGAAAGCAGTAGAAACAAGCAACAGAGTAAAAAGGAGGGAAAAATGTAAACTGGTCAAAAGTAGAGATGACGGGGTGAAGAGCAGGAGGCAAAGTGGTGGAGGTGAGTGAGTGGGTGAACAGAGCAAGAAGGACATGACCACGGGGAGGGAGGGAGGGAAGGGGGGTGGAGGGGGAGAACAGTATGGTGGGCCAAGGGAAAACAGGTCAAGGTGGAGTTCGAAGAGGGAGAAAGGAGGCGACCAGAACACAGGTGGGCAGTGAACGAATGAGGGGGAAGCAGGGATACTAAAAGGAAGAGGCTGGTGAGAAAAGAAAAACTGCAGGGTTAGACACAATGGGCAAAGAAGGAGAAAAGGCAGTAGGATGTGGTGTATAGGGCAGAACTAGGTCAATGGGAACAAATAAGGAAGTGCTAGAGGAAAGGGGGTGGCCAGAATTCCAGTAGGAAGGGAGAAGGTGCCATGAGTGAGCCTGCAGGCTACAGGAAAAAGCAGTGGGTGACCCAGGAGACATAGGGGATGGATGTATGAAGATATGGGAGTTATGGGGAGGGGAAAGAAGACAAGAATGGAGCTGGGAAAAACAAAACAAACTGACAAATGATGGTACAGTATGGTCAATGTGAATATTACTCAAGGTAATCAATGGTGCAAGGGAACACCAGTGCAGAGTCATAGGGAGTGGGAGGGTAATTTCAGCCAAATGACAACCTAGAAAGTGGCCTGGTGAGAAGCCTGAAAGCTATTTGCACCAGTCAGATCTAAAGTCGCCATGTTGTTGCCAATCCACAGGACTCATATGCTGCCCTAGTGGGAAGCCTATTTATTTGCCCAATTCAGATCTAAAGTTATTAATCTGAGAAAAGCATAATTTGAGCAGGACCTAGTTATCAAAAGAACCCTTAGCAACCATGAACACAACTAGAGCAAATATAAACAAGTTAAGACAATCTAAGCTGTAACATTTCGTATGGAGGCCATCTTTAAGTCTGTTGACATCACATCTTGTCAGCCCAAAATAAATAAAAAGGCTTTCAAAATCTACTCTGAATTTATCAACTCCCAGCAAACCAGTGTCAATCCCACTTGTTTTGAGAAGTGGGCAAATAACCTTGTTTCACCGTTCCGGACCAGATGTTGAAAATCCCCCAAAAGTTCATCGTAAACAAGACCTACGCTGTAAACCTCTCAAATCTGCTGGGGTGTGCAGTCATTTTAGCATCAACATAACCTAAGAAATTACCAGAATAAACAAACTAAAAGCCTCAGCTGAACAATGCTACCAAAGCCCAGTTTCCCCAATAAAATAATCAAAAATGGAGAACTTTTCACAACAAACGCTTTAGCGGATGCGGATATTTCAATTGAGCTTTTAATGCAAAATCCGGTAGCGCCAAAAATAAACTATCAATATGATTGGTTTTGTACCCAAAATAAATGTAACTCCTATATAGATTTCAATCTTATATATTTTGGACGTAGAACATTACGCACAATGGCCGATTACCTACGAAAATGTCCCTCACCACATTTCAAAAATCAAGATCTAAGGTTTAGATTGAACCTATGGCAGACGAATAATATCTTGGCTCGACGTGGCATTATTTCCAGAGTAAAACTTTTGCCGATTTTGCAAATATAAAGCTCAGAGGGAAACTAGCACCTGCTAGTTGAATGTTCGGCTTTAGTTCCAAGGTGCAATGGCCATTTAAAAGGTTTGTTCAATGATTATCAAACTATGTCAATTTGTGATGCCTGGTACAATATTTTCAACTAGACTAGCTGTTAAAATAGCTACTACCAATTATCTGGAATCTCGAACTAACCAATGTCAACTGTGTAAAAAGTAATGTGTTTAGATATTACTGAGCTATGTTTTGACAGAAATATCAAAAGCGACAGTGATATACAGTGGGATATACACTCAGAGATATATATGTAACCCATAATGCCCAGTTCAAAGTTTTTAAGAATACCATCCAAGGTTTAGCACCATTTATAGAGATAAAGGGCCCGACTCATGAACGTTTTCCTATGGTACTGCGCCATTATAAAACCCTTTGATGAATCAGGCTCACACTTTTAAGATTGATTTTAGTTGTATCAGACATTTATCGTTACTTACATGAACTGTATTAATGAATTACCTTTTTTTAAACAGTTTTTATAGTCCGTTACTAAATTTATACTGTTTATGTAATTTCTTACTCTTGTGATCATTCCAATTGCTCATCTATAAATATCTGTACTAGATTTGGGTTTGAAATATTACATCAATTTTGTTTTTGTTCTGTCTAAAAAATGATTGTATTATTACATGTAAAATTGGAAAGACTTGTATGTAAAATGGTAATTTGAAAGGTTGAACCTTTATTCAGCCAAAACAATTTAAAAAAAAGAAGAAAAAAAAAAGAAATCAATTCATCTGTAGCCAGAAAGTTGAGAAACCATACCCTAACTACCAGCAAAGATCACAACTTTCCAGGGAAAATAACCCTAGTGTTAAAACCAAATGGCTACCATTATTTAACAATTTCCAATATACTTTTTTGCGGCTAAATACTCCAGAAAATCTTAAGAATGCTGCAGTCACACTAATTTTGTTAGATCTTTCATCTATGTACAATATTGTCAACTACTCTCAGTTTATACAAAGATTTAATGGCATCATAGGCTTGTATGGGGCAGTATTGAAATTGATTAGCAATTAGCTCCCAGGTCGCTCGTCATAGGTTAAAATTGGAGGATTTGCCTCCCACATCAGTTGGTCTTATGAAGTGCCCCAAGGCACCATTATTTACCCATCACATATTAATGCATAGATCACATCTATGGCAGACGTAATAGCAGGCCTTAATATTTGCACTCAGCCATTGGCTACTGACAATTGGCGAGTAAGAAATGTAATGAGGTGTGCACATGCAGAACTGAGGAGGTAAGAGACTTTATACCTACATAGTAGCTTGCAACTTGAAATTTGTACCCCAGCGGATACTCTTACTAACCTCAAACGTAAGCAGACAATTCTCAGATCGTGCGGCCCTGCAGAAGAGAAAAACAGCCATATCACCACCTTTCTGCCGAAACTCCAGGATTATACCTTTTGACGATCAGCTCAGTCTGAACAAAGACAAAACAGAAATGTATCTGTTTAAGAATACTAGATGCCAAGACACATTTTTTCAAGTGGCCAAGGAACTGGTCCTCATCGCCAAATCCCATCACAAAAGCCGGAAACGTAGAGAACATAATTGACAACCTTTCCTTCACCCCCTACAATACACCAAGTGACTACAATCATACTTTTCAAACCCAAAGAATGAGCTAGAAAATCAAGGCGATTTAGGTTAGTCTTAGCCAACCTTCTACTGCAACCAGGCCTAGAAAATTCTTCATAAATCCATCAGACCTGTAGGTTGAGTAACTTGGTGTATCTACTCATCCTAAGAGAAATGGGCCTGCATACCGTATAGCATAATATATTTTGTTTTTGAAAACCATGGTGACAAATGATATTGCTAGCAAAGCTAATGTGTCTTCTCAATATTCTCCTCCTCCTGGGCATGTTGAAACAACATTGCCTATAGACTGAAGATAATAGAAGGACCACACATTAATTATTTAATTGGTTTTTATAACACACCTAATCCCATGCCAGAGTTCGGTTTCTAAGACAGGATATGAGATTAGAACCTCTGTTGCTCTGTGTGGTCTTGCTTCCAAGACCATCGCTTTTTACCCTTTGCTGTAAAGTACCATTAAGTGAGGCTAATGGGGAAGTTAAAATACATTTGAGCAACAAGTTTAGGAGTTTGAAATAGCTTGTTGGTACGAGTCATGGTTAGAAGAAGTCTGAAAGGTTAAGATTTGAGTTAGGTTAGACTATATTATCCAATACACAATGGAACATCATCCGAGTCCCAGGATCGGGTTAAAGTGGAGCACTAAATATTGTATTTTATTTGAATCACTGGCCCTACACTAAAGGGTAGCCGAGCACCATACAAATATTAACATTTCAAAAGATGGGAGGTGAAACAAAAGTTACAACATTTCTTCAGCATAGGAAGACTGGGATACACCGGAGAAGGCAGGTAGGTAAGAAGTCAGGCAGGCAGGGGAGGTGGTGAGGCTGGATAGGTTTGGGGAAATGGGTATGTTTCAGGCTTTCCCATAAAGGGGCGAAGGAGCGTGCAGTGAAGAGGTAGGGTTTTCCAGACTCTGGGTGCCCACCGGGTAAATGCTTTTTCTTTTCTGCCCATGCAAGTATGCAGAGTGGAATGTGTTGGCTAGCTTGTTGTGGGGTTACAGGTTTATTTGTTGTGAATGCAAGATGGGGATTTGAGGTAGATGGCAGAGAACTTTGAAGGTAATTCTCTGTGATATGGAGAGCCCGTAGAGCTGGGCGACAGCTGGGGTAAAGTGCGAGTGTCTGGGTAGGTCAAGGAGGAGTCTGGCTGCTGCATTCTGTATGGCTTGCAGGGGGCAGTGGTGCTGCTTGAGAGCCCAGTGATTGCAGGCAGTTACCAGCAAGAATATGGTTGGTTGCAAAATTATGTTTAACTGTAAAACAGGCGTTTTATAATTTCATTGCACATAGTTGTTCACGCATCTAGGAAAGGTACAGTTTTAAGTATTCATGTTAGGTAGTAATAGAGTTTCTCTGCGGCACTATGTGCACTACTGGTCCAAACATAGCCATAGAGCCTCATGGGGCACAGCAGGGCGACTGTAGTTTTCCTCTTCTTTCTTGGGAGTACTTTTCCTCCCAGTTTTTCTTATTTGGGAAAATTGCCTATTTTTAGGACGTAACAGTGGCCGATACGTCCCTTATCTGTGGGCTTATGCTACAACCAGACATTTTCATAGCTAATTGAACCCGTGCAGGGCTGGATTCTGTAGTCAAAATCTTAATCAACCAAGCAAGATGCAGTATGATCATTGGTGAGTTGGAGGCGTATTTTGACAGAAAGGTGTAATGGAAGATCTTTATTGTACCACACAAGATCTAGACTATATGGATACCTTCTTTTGTACTAATCACTTGCACTGCTTCTCCAATATCTTAGAGAAAGAAGAAGCATGCCGACTCCTTGGTTCTCAGTGCAGAGCTACATCAGAGTTGTTTCAAAGCCCACCCCCATTCACCTCCAGAAAGCTTTCACCAGCAGGCATGAACAGCAGATTGGCACAAATGGACATCAGGTAATTGGGATTAACCTGGTGCACTGCTGCTAACTAGAGGGTAGATGTGGATAGTGCATACAAAAATTGAGAAGGGATACTCGACCACAAGGTCATGTACTATGAAAACGGAACTCTACTCTCCTAAAATGTACTCTACGATCGTGAGAGGGTTTTTTTTTAGGCCTGTGTAACTCCAGTTCTTTGGTCTGGAATGCAGACCAGATTCACTAACTTCAACAGCTCAAAGCGGGCAGAATAATAATTTCCCCCAGAATCCATGGGATGCCATTTCCTCTCACTTAAGCCACTGTACAGGCTACCGATTGAGCAATTAATTATTTACAAAACAGTGATTTTCCATTAAAGGACTGGCGAATATAGGGCTCACAAAAGACCACAATCAGCCGCACTATATCTAATGTCCACACCGAAGTTCAAAATTGCCAGTGTGGCCTAAATCTCGCTTTTCTTCTTTAAAACTTACAATGGTATAGTCTGGAATTGGACATAGGGGCAGAACCAGTGTCCGGAATGTTCATTGAAAGCCTTAGCTACCTTGCCATGCTTTCAGCCAATCACACTTAGTTGAGACTCAAAATGCTCATCTTTCAGGAATGTGTACACCGTCATGTGAGGCCTCCCTTAGCACGCCCCGACTTGGTCCTACATCCATATTAATGGAGTATCTACAACCCCAATCATATGAAGAGCCCATACTGTTTAGAATGGACTTTCCCTTGCTCTTTAATCCTTTTTGTGTGTTATCAGTTAATGGATTTGTGCTTCTTTCACCAATACCTATGCTTCAAAGCAGTTTCACTGTTAATAGGCACATTCCAACCCTTTAAATAAATATCAATTAATTATTTTAACTTGCAAATGTGTTTGACGTTGGCCCTAGTGCCCTTTTATGCTTTGAGAGGCAAGATCTAATGTTAAGTACATGTTTGACCGATTCACTAGAGGTTAATATCACTCTTTCGACTCCCAGAAATTTTATTTGGTAAGACATCATTCACAAGTGTGGCACTATATACATTGAACCAACACTCGAATTCCACATAGGGCATTTAGTTTAATTTTAGCTGTGTTGCATTTAATACTTCATTATCTGTTTATGGTTTATTTTGTATGCAAGATTAAGTATGAAGAAGCTACCTAGAGTGGGGGACTCTTTACATTAAAAAGTAAGAACACGAGAGAGGCATTAATTCAGAATTTCCAGATGCACATACATCAAGCACTGGTATTTCACGGCAATAGGTCTAGCCCAAAGAGAACAGATCAAGCAAAGCAGCATGACAAGAGTCGGTGACCAGACCACAGGGCATGAAGGAACTAGCAAAGACCTTGGAGACTGCCAATGAGAAGGAATGCGACAAACAAGAGCATAGGGACACGTTAATATAACTTCGCTGATAAGAGATTCGATTTGTCCACTAGCTCACACAGACCGACTGAAATGGCATGCTCCGATGAGCATCATTCAAAATACCATGGGACAGCTGCTATCGGCCAAGCACAACTTGGAGCAATGTTAGGCTTGCAACATCAAAGAGTGACTTTAGACGTTTTACTAAGACCTGACACTTAGGGTAAAAGGGACTTGGATTGCAAGGGTAAATAGACACAGGCAAGAGATGTATAGTTTTGGCTATACACTTTCTTTAAATGAAATGAAAGTTGTGAAAAAGGCCTAACTTGCCCTATTCTAAGGGAAATGTTCCCTACTTAACTAAAACTAAGGAAAGTCTGCGCCAGGATGCCCAACTTAAAGGTTCTGTGTCCAAACTTAACCTGGCCCTGACTTGATACTTGGAAAAATGTGTACATGTTAAAGTATCTAAATAATAAGTGTTCAATAACTGTTCAGAGCTTCTCCCAGCTTTGGGCTTGCAGCAGGGTTTTCTTTCCCACACTTCAAGACAGTTCACGGGGGGCGTGGCCAGCACGCATGAAGTGAGGACGTGTTCTCCTCGCGCTCCTGCCCGAGATCCTACAACGGACCGAATCGTTCGGCCTGCTTAACCTGAACAAGCACGCCTGAAGTAGCTACGGGAAGAAGAACCGTTTCCCTACCCTCAATGAAGTTTCCGCAAGAAAATCGGACCGAGATAACGGGTAACTGAAGCGAACAGAGTGGAGGCCCTGGTCCAACAAAATAGCGGCACCCGCCGGCCCCATCTGAGACGCACCGCTGGAGGGCGGATAGCCTCCGGAGGCGAGAGAGGAGGGCCCACAGCGTCCAACCCAGTGATCTGGCGACACCCCGGGGGAGGGGGCGGACCCCCGCGGCCGGCTGTGACCCGGGTCTCTATCTCCGAGACTGAGTGCCGGGAGGAAGAGACGAAGGGTGGGGGGACCCTCAGCGCGAGACCGCGTGCAGGAGAGGCGCTGGCTGGCGGAGGCCCCGAGAGACACGGAGAAGAGAGAAGACGACAGGCGATTCCCTCCGGAACATTCGCGGGCTTACGACTCCCCATCTGCAATAACTGCCCTCGCAATCGATCCTACATACGCGTCCCCGCTGAACGGGAAAAGGCCGCGGAGTACGCCCAAAGACAGGTGATGTCGCCCCCCCAAAAGCAAATTGAAAACCGCGACCATGGACGCCTTCACCACGGTCAGGGCGAAACAACAACAGGGGACAGAGGCAGCAGACGACCCGACGGCAAAGGAGGACGATCCGACAAATACGCAAGTGCTACAAGCCATAGCGGCGCTACGGACGTCCATCGAAACCAGGATCGATGAAATCAAGTCAGACATGCAACTGATGAGACAGGACGCCCTGTAACCTTACAGAAAGGGTGACCACAACGGAGGCAACGCTCCAAGACAAAGTTAACGACACCACAGAACTTAAATCTAAGGTCCAAGACCTTGAGCTGCAAGTAGCGCGGCTAGAGGCACGATCAGAGGACGCTGAAAGACGTGCCCGCCGCGGCAACATCCGAATCCTGGGGGTACCGGAAGACACGGAGGGCCCAGACCCGACCGAATTCGTAGAAACGATGCTCTTGCAAGAAATCGGGGCCGGCAGACTGACCCAGGGCTTATCAATAACGGGCCCACAGATCACTTCAGAAGAGGCCCCCTCCGGGCTCCCGACCGCGCCCTATTATTGCAAAAGTCTTGAACTTTCGCGACAGAGAGTCTATACTGAGATTCTCAAGAGAAGGAGGGGAGATCGAGAAACATGGCGCCAAAACAGTCATTTACCCAGACTATACCCCTGCGGTGCAGCGAGTACGGAACTCATTTGTACCGGTGAAAGCTAGGTTGCGCAAACTAAACCTCAAGTACATGCTACTGTTCCCGTCCCGCCTTAAGGTACTATACAAGGGGAAAGCTATCTTCCTCGAGACTCCGGCAGCGGCAAATATGTGGCTCGAGGACAACAACCTTGCTGATGATAAGGAAAGCACTGCGCATGAAGTCACAGGCCATTGAAAGCACCAAACAACGGGAAAATGAAAGTTCGCACAACTGCCAAATGAATACCAGACCGCTTGAGATCTACAACCCTACGTACGCCATGACGGGCAGGAGCGCACAGACCCATGCGAACAACAACGAAGCCGACACACCCCCCTGCAACACGTGGAGGCCGACTGCCGACACACCACCCGCACCGGGAAGCCCGGAAAGGCCTGGAAGGATCGGGTGCCCCCGAGCGCTGCAAGTTTGAGGCAACTGCTGGGGGCAGTTTTGAGTTGAAAGGTTTGTTGCCCTTATTCACTAGAATGATGATTGTTAATAAGTCTCCAATTGACACGGAGAGGGAGGAGTATGGGGAGGGAGGAACAGATGAGGCGCGCCCCCCAACCCCAACACAGACCGACCCCTGGCTAACAGGTCCAGGCCCGGGGGTGGCAGAGGCAGGGAAAGGGAGGGGACAACAGATCCATTACTAAACCCCTTTGGCTGCGACCACCATAAAAATAATGACATGGAATGTAAGGGGCCTAAGGACTTATCTCCGAAGGAACAGGACTAAAATCTACCTGCACAGAAAATGGGTAATGATAGCATTACTACAGGAGACCCACTGCACGGCGGACTCGGTGGCCAAGCTACAAACACATTGCGGTGGACAGGGGTTTGGTACCACTTATTCTAAATATGCAAGAGGGGTCTACACCTGGATTCACCCACAGCTCCCATTCCGGGTGGACAAAACAGATAGACCCGGAAGGTAGGTTTGTCGTAATTTGGGGATTCATTGAACAAGAAGCAGTATGCATCATGAACTATCTCCCTAACAATAACATACCGTCCTACCTGAACTCGCTGTACCCCAGAGTTGCACAGTACAGGAACGATCTCTATTTGGGGGGTGACGGGGAGGGGGGGATTTTAATTGTGTACATGACCCACGGCTGGACAGATCCACACCACAGTTAGGAGGCCCATCGACCGCTACAACAGCACTATCCGCCATGTTGTGGAGGCTGGAAATGACAGATGTGTGGCAGGAAAAACATCCTGAAGCACGCAAATACTCATTTTACTCATCCCCACATAAGTTACACACAAGACTAGATTACATTTTCATAGACAGGGAACACTTACCCCAGGTGGAGGGAGCACAATACTTGGGGAGGACTATCTCTGATCACTCCCCGCTTCTGATAACATGGAACCACAGAGGGCCCAGACCCCCCATTCCCATGTGGAAAATGCCCACAGATGCCCTGAGGGACCCAGCCTTCCGAGAAGAATTACGAGATTCTATTGAAGCATACCTAGAGGTTAACACTGGTAGTGTAGCTTACAACAGCACAGTGTGGGAGGCTCTGAAGGTGGTAACCAGGGGAGAAGTAATTGAAAAGGCGGGAGGTATCAAGAAGCAGCTCAGGAAAGAATTAGACCTAGTGGAAAGGCAGATTGGGCGACTTGAGGCTACCCCCGTAGACACCCAACAGAGGGAAGAGGAGCTTGTGAAACTTAGAGAGCGGAACATTACTGCGTGGAACAGGCTGGAAAAGTTCGACTATACTGCCAGAACTAATAGAGCACACGTTGAGGCCGACAGACTGGGCAGACTACTCGCCTGGCTCTGCCGTAAAGAGCACCCCAAACACCCCACCACCTCACTACAAGATGAGGATGGAAACACACACTGTACGCAGCAGGACATAAATGACACCTTCACTCGCTTTTACACCCACCTGTATTCACAGGAGGAGCAGGTCCCCCATGAACGGTTGATAGAAACACTAGAAGAGATAGGGCTCCCCAGGCTGTCCCATGAGCAAGCCGACTCCCTAGAAGCGGAAATCACGCCCGAAGACATTACCGATGCAATCAGATCCCTGGCCACAGACAAAGCACCGGGAACAGACGGTTTGCCCGCAGAGTTTTTTAAAACGTATGAGTCCTCCCTGACCCCCCCCTATTACACGCAGTATACCAGGAGGCATACGAAGAAAGGGATACTACCCGAAAGTATGAGGGAGACGCTTGTGGTCCGATCCTCAAGCCCAATAAACCAGCAGACCAATGTGACTCATATCGCCCGATTGCAATGTTAAATTATGACGTTAAAATCCTGACTACGATCTTAGCGAAGCGGCTGTCTAGAATAATAGGAGACATAGTTCACCCAGATCAGTGCGGCTTCGTGCCGGGCCGAAATACGTCCATGAACCTACGCAAGCTGCAGCACATTATAGCGCAAACCGATAAAGACAAGGACTTTTACGCGCTGCTGTCCCTAGACGCAGTCAAAGCGTTTGACTCCATTTACTGGGAATGGCTTGTGGCAGTGCTTAGGGAGTTTGGCTTTGGTCCCGGGTTTATCAGGTGGATTAACATCTTGAATGCTAAACCTAAGGCAAGGGTGAAATCTGGGAAGTATGTGTCAGAGGCCTGGGATATATGCAGGGGGACTAGACAGGGTTGTCCACGATCCCCAAATCTCCAATGCTTTACATACTGGGACTAGAACCCATAGCTGTTTACTTTAGAAAGCAATTCTTCGATGCAGGCATTAGACTGGGAGACGTGGATCACATCATCTCGCTCTACGCGGATGACATTCTCATATACGTCAGGGACTCAGACCTCAACGTACCAACCATGTTAGAAGTGCTGGACAATTTTTCCAAGGTCTCTGGGATACGTTTTAGCAGGTCAAAGTCTTGTATGTTCCCCCTAGCAGCCCTGAAAACAGAGAGTTTAGAAGCTCTCCCTGAAGTTGGGATCCAGTGGCAGAATACGTCATTCCGCCACCTTGGAGTGCACATTATGCATACCCCCGAGCTAATGCACGAACGAAACACAAAGGCAGCAATCCCCGCCCTACACAAATCAATGGCGTTCTGGGCGAAACTCCCCCTCTTGATGATGGGCAGGGCTTCGATAACTAAAATGATCGGTCTCCCGCGTTTCCTTTATGGGTTTCAAAATGTACACTACTATATACACAAGCCCTTCTTCCGACTGCTTGAGACCATACTGCAAGAGTTCCTATGGGGGAAAGGCAGGCATAGAATAACGTTGCAATTGCTAACCCTACCATATAGCCAAGGCGGTATTCAACTTCCAAACCTAGAAAAATATTACATAGCAGCACAGCTTAGTTTTGTGACCAAATGGCTAGATGATGAACCCACATCTGAAACGCCATTGCTACAGGCCATGCTGCCCCAATTCCATCTGAAAGAAATGGTCTGGGCACCGTCCAATCTGCTGGGAACCCTGCCCTTTTTTGGCTGACCTGGGAAGGAAAATTTGGTAAAGGGCAAAAATGCTCACTAACTCACGGAACTCCTATACCCCAGAAGTCCCCCTGATCGCAGACCTATGCACAACACTCGGATTTGAAACATATCAGGCTCTGGTAGAGGGAAGGGGTCTACACCTGGGGAGATCTGTATGATGAAGGCACTTTCAGGGAGTTCACCTCGCTGCAGGAGACGGAAGGCATACATACCGGCCAGTTTCTGTGGTACCAAAGAACTCGTGCTGTGGCCCGACGCAAATGGGACTTGTGGCCGATGGAACCAGACACAGGCCCGCTCCTCACCTTAATGTACAACTTGGGAGAGGGCGGTAAACCCGTTTTGCCAATATATGGCCACCTGATCGGCATGCCAAATCCTCGGAGCATGGAAATGAAAAACAAATGGGAGGAGGATATAGGCCGGGAAATGACTGAAGGGGAGTGGAACAGACCTCTCACATTCCCCAAAACGGTGTCCAGAAACCATAGATTTAGGCAGATTCAGTTGAACATACTACACAGAACTTACCTGACCCTGTGCCGCATAGCCACCTTCAATCCCCAGGAACAACCGACCTGCTACTGGTGCAAGGGGGAAAGAGCGGATCTGATCCACATGTTATGGGAATGCCCCAGGACAAGGGCTCTGTGGGACAGGGTCCAACAAACTTGCGAAAAGGCAGGCCTGAGTAAATATAATTGGACACCCGACGAGGGCCTCTTAGGAACCTACCCCAGACCAGCCAAACTCAAGCATGCAACAAGACTCATGGACATATCGTGCATACTGGCCAAAAGAACTATAGCAATGGCCTGGAAGAAACCCATGGGCCCTCAGTTCAAACTATGGCACAAAGAGACTGAACGGTGGGTGCTGGCCGAGACCGTGGCATGGGAGGACTGTGTGGCTAGATACACGGATGACTCTAGTATGTCACTCGAGGCATGGAAGGAACTCACCAGACACATGTTCCACCCCTCGGATGATAAACCCCCCTGAATCGGAACTTAATCCAGGCCCATGTGAGACCTGTCATAAAGGCAGCAGCAGCGGAGGAGGAGGTACGGCAGAGGACAGAGACCTTGCGGAGGCCTTTCCCCTATTGTAGCTGCCGGATGGTTCCCCTTCGCTCCCACCCTCCCCCCGAAACAGTTAACGATATATGAAACGGACAGAATATGGAGACAGTTATGGTTGTTTTGTTTTTGTATTTGTAATTTTTTGACGTTAAGTTAAACATATGTTCATAACTATTTGAGATTGGACACAACTTGTTTTATATTATTGAAAATGCCAATAAACAAATTTGAAAATAAAAAGACAGTTCACAATGCCAAGGGATTCCCTTCCCCAAGCTTCAAGACAGTTCACTAGGCAAAGGGGGGATTCCCTTTCCCAAGCTTCAGTCTCTCAACTTTATCAAAACACAGTTATCAAGGATAAGTTCCAGCGCCTTTGATTTGGTTACTTTTCACCAGTTTCACAGAGGTAAACTGCACAGTATTCACAAAGCAAAAGTTCCCTAACTTGAAACACAAAACTTTCTTAGTATTCAACCACCGGTTTCTCTCGGTCCACCCATTACAGGTCACAAAACCGACACACATTACTTAACATAATAACCGTCACGTTGTTTATACCGGTATACCGTTTTAGGGCCTGCGGCTATTAAGTGAGCTTTTCAATCTGATTTGGAAAGGCTGCATTAAGCAAGTGCTGCGCAGTCTGGATCTTGCATTGTGGGATGAGGAGTCAGGGGCCTTGTTTGGCAGACAAGAGCATTGGAAAAGTGAGGCCACATTAGTAAAAACGCAGCTTTGATGCTGTGACTGCTCTTGCTCTGTGATCAGTAGAGTCGGGTTAAAGACCAGCCGATTTGTAGTTTCCCACCAATTTGAAAGATGGAGAACTACACATCCCAGAATTCAAAGGGGCAATGAACTGAATGCCCTTCTGATGCATGTCCACAAAAAACGTTAGCTCTGTAGACTATGAACACTGGGACCATCAGTGCTTTGTGCTGGTATATAAACTGCCTCCCCCCACTGTCCTCCGTGTAGATTTGCACATTGGCACTAGAGTTGTTGCTTCACTAGATCCTTCACCTGCCTTCTGCATATGGCACTGGACTCAAGCAGGCAGGACAGATTGTACATTCAATTTGAAGTATCCAGAGCACAGAGGGTGAGATATTTCTCAGGTCAATCCTCGATTTGTGACACCACCCATGAAAGCATTCCTCCATCTCAACTCACATGACAAGGGTCCTAATGCGCTCAGACCTGGGGAAAATGGTAATGATGAGCTGTGGTGAGGTGGTTTGTGCCGATATGTATTTTAACTTTGTCATTTTCAAAATGTTTTTTGAGCCGCTATCTTTAAGAAGGAAAATGAACATGTATTGCAAGAATCAAGAAAGTAATCAACAGCGCCCATTGAATGCTGTCCTGTTAGGATTACGTGGTCAGTGGTGACTCCAACACCAGACCTTTATAATACACCAGGCAGATGGTAAACAAGCTATAGTGATTTGATCAATATGCAACCTTTCGGTGAGTGTGTGTTGGCTATGGCATTTTGAAAAAAGAAACACAATGACATGGGCTTTCAGACCTCACGAGTGACTTTTCTCCCTTTAATGGGATAAAGTGTTATCAAAACAAACTTTTATGACTGATTGCAGCGAGGGGTTATGATGTCCATGCCATGTGGTTCCAGAACAATGCAGGTCGAGGCCGATTTTCAAAGCATTGACCTGTGACTGAGCAGCAAGCTCTTTGCTCAAAATGTGCGTTTTAACACTTTCACTAATCACTCTTCCATTCAAGGCGATCAACGAGTGAGCGCCATGAAAGACCAAATCTGCAGCCTTCTTAGATTCCTGGAGGATCAGCTAAAAATGTGCAGAGACAAGTTTCAAAATCCTGACAATTTATGACCTTTAAGAAAATATCTGTTAAGATTAGTTCACTCCACCTGCTATACCGCGATAACCATGATATACCGTCATTTGGCAAGAAGGTTATCCTACCGCCATAAAACCAGTACTGTGACACAGCTACTTAACACTGCTCACTAGTTCCTTGCATATACAGTATCACTGGTTTACCGCCTTTAATCTGTTACTGCTTTCATGCATTCATATAGCTTGCCAATGTTCGTTTCCACAACTCAAAGTTCCTTCATAGGATTAGAAAATGCTGGTTGCTGAAAAGTCCTCCTTTCCATTCATTCCTCATGGGGTCTTTTCAGATGGTTTCACAACTGCTCTTTAATATCTCCCTTTTAATTCGGTATTCCAAAAGTAATGGTCTTTGTTCACATAGGCATTCAAAGTACAGGCTTTCGCTTTCATTCATATCAGTATTCAAAAGTACTGGTTTTGGCTTTCATTCATATCGGTATTCAAAACAAATGTCCTCACAGGTTTGTGAGCCAGTCTAACGTGCCTGGTGTCATCATCTTATAGGCTGACTCACTGGTTGTTGCACACTGCGATGAAGTGAGGCTTCTGACCGCCACAACCCTTCTTCCTCACTTTTCCTACGCAGCAGCTCTCTGTGGCTTCGCGTCAGCCACGATGCATCTCTCGCAGCTCGGGATTCTCTGTGAAGCTCCGCCGGGACACGACTGCTTCCTCGCTGCAGTTTGCCACATGCTTCCAGCTTCCCTCATCTCCGCGGCATACGCTCTGCATCTGTCTGCGAGTCTCAAGTGCTTCTTCTGCCACGCCACCTTCCAGTACATGTCTGCGCTCCACCAGCAGTCCGTCAACCTGCTTCTCCAGCTGCCTCCATCTTCTCTGTTCATGTCAGTTTTGAACCTTCCGCCACATTGATTTATTCCAAAAAGACTAGATGGCTCACTACCTGTTTGGGAGTTCTGCATCGATGATCTCCTCCTCCTCTTCCTCCTTCTCCTCCTCCTCCTCCTCCTCCTCCTACCTAGCTGGTGTAAGCAATTGTGCGAGTCAATGGGAAAAAGGATGCATTGATTTTTTTTTTGCCTCTTTTTCGTAACAGTACTTAATTGGTGGGCCAACGGAAGAGACTTGCTTAGAAAGTGGAAAAGAGAATGACAATAGCCTACAAAGGTTTGGGAAGAGTAAGCTTCATTATGAAGGAGAAAAGGGGGATACCGTGCCTCACCTAATGGTACCTCAACTCCTCCCCTTAAGTCACCTCCCCCACAGGTAATCCTCCCTCACACATCGACCGCCAGGGTCAGGATCCGGTAGCTTCAGCCTTTCCCTGGCCACCTGGATGGAGGCACTGCCAGGGAAAGGGGTGAGGATACCCTCAGGTTCCTCACATAACCTAGGTTTTTGTTGAACCAGTCATGTAAGAAAAGAAAAAGTGCAGTTTAGCATTCAAGTCGCAACTCAATAGGCCAACTAACCAACATGCCGCCTGAATAGCAGGCTAAAAGAGCAGAGACCACCAAAACAAGGTGCAATGTATGGGCTGAAAAACAAGGGAATAGGGGAAGCCAATCAAAGACCAGCGATACCTAGATATTTACTTATTGTGGATTCTAATGGCACAGACCGCATTACTCAAATTGCTTTGGGGTGTTCTAAGAGGTAGAGGGTGGGAAGAGCAGATGGAGGGAATAAGTGAAATGTCATTCACAGATACACAGTGCAGTTACCTGAAATGCCAACTTTCAAGTTCCAACTAATGAACATAAGAGAAGCCCTAAAGAGAAAAAAGTGAAGAGCAACTAAACCATCCTTTAATGGATACGAGTGGAATAGGGACTATCTACAAGGTGAATTACTAACAATGACTGCAGGATTGTGAACCAGAAACCTCTTCAGGAGAAACCTGGGAAGCAAACAGACTAGAAAACAATGTGTTCCCACGGCGTGATACTGTATTTCACAGCACGACAGATGTAAAATAATTGCAAGTGATCCAACTACAACCAAAATCAATCCCTACCCAGAATGTGTCCCAGTATTTTTGGAAGCAGTTGTGCTACAGCAGGACAACTCAAGGGACCAATAGATGTAGAACTATATAGCGGGTAAGGTGTGGCACTGAGAGACAAGGGATACATTTACTGGTGCACAATCAGTGAACAGATAAAATACCAGAGAAAGAAAAGCAACAGGGAAGTATCCACACAGTATAAGTGTCTCAGGGAAATATGCATGGGCAAAGCAGGCTAGTGGAGCAAAAGCAAGACATGGCAACATTAACAGCCGGGATAAAGCAGAGTTTGGGGTATAGTAAACAATGACACCAAAACGTACTAGAGAAAGTAGGAGGTTTATATCTGAGCCTGCAACTGGGTTGACCGATTAGGAGCCAATAGGCAGCACACAATGCAAAATCATCCATGGCAATTTTAGTTATAGTTTGTAGTTTATTCATTTATATTGCGCACTGGACCCGAGGGTAAAAGATCGCAGGAGCAACAAGGTTATTCTCAGCTTGGTTACAGTGCTGTACAGTAATTTGCAGTGTGTACATAGGTTAAGGCAGTTGCGATAGATGCAGTGATAAACAGTTTACAGATATACATATTTACATACTAACAAAGGCAGTTTAAGTTAACGGTCATTGTCCTTTATCCACTGAATGTAGTTGCGTCTAAGGTGGGGGTAGGTTTAAGGTGTTCTTAAGGAAGGTGGTAGGGAGTTCCAGTGGGCTGCTTTCACCTGGAAGCTGTTGCCGCCCGTTTTGGTTCGTTTGAACCTGGGAACTGTGAGCAGGTTAGCCTTGGCAGTTCTAGTGGGCCTGTTGGGGGTGAATCTTTATTTCTGTTGGCCAAATAGCAGGGGGCTGCAATGTTGAGGCATGTGTGTGTTAAGGAAGCTACTCTAGGCAGGATTTTGTCAGTGGTACTTAGCCAGTTGTGGGCTCTCCTGAAATTGGAGATGTGTTCTCTCTTGGGGATGCTAAGCGCTACTCTGAGAGCATGGTTTTGCAGAGTCTGGATTTTATTTGTGATATATTTGTTGGCTCCTACGTAGAGGGCATTACAATAGTCGAGTTTTGAAGGTACAAGGGCTATGGCTAGGGTAATACAGCTCTTGGTGGATAAGAAAGGTTTGGCTGCTCTTATTAGCTTAGATGTGTAGGCTCTAGAGGAGGCCATAGAGCTAACCGGTTTGTGGAAGGAGAGGGAAGAGTCTAGGTAAATTCCTAGGGTTTTCACTTCCTTGGCAACGATGGAGTTGCCATCTATGATGAAGCTGTTGTAGTTGTGATCCAGTTTGTTGGTTTGTGGTGGAACCGAGGATGATGTGTTCGGTCTTGTCATCATTCAGGCATAGACTGTGGGAAGCCATCCATGCCTGGATGATGAGGTACACCCTGTTCACCAAGGCCAAATCCTTGCTATAATCTCCCGTCAACGGGATGAGGATCTGGGTAACATCGGCGTAATTAGTGTAGGTGATACCCAGACCGTCAAGATCATCAAACAGGGGCTTCGTGAACACGTTGTACAGTGTGGGGGAGACGCATGATTCCCTGAGGGACCCCGCATGTGTTGGGGATGGGGTCAGCGGATGCTGAAGTTGAGAAGACACGCATGGATCTGTTACTCAGGAACGATTCAATCCAGCTGATGGCTTCTTGAGAGAAATGGGCTGCCGAGTTCAGGTGGTTACATAGGATTTTATGGTCTACTAAATCAAATGCTACAGAGAGATCTAGAAGAAGCAACAAGGCAGTTTTCCCATTATCTCTCAGGGTGTCGATTTGAGCCTTAAGATCAATGAGAGCAGTTTCTGTCCCATGTTGGGGTCTAAAGCCTGATTGCCGGATTCCCAGAAGATGGTTTAGTTTGAGGTATTTTTGTATTTGTAGAGTTATGATACAAATATTTCATTAGGTTTAGGATTGTTACCAAAAGAAACATTTTGAGAGGATTTTTTTGAACTCTGGCCTGTAACATCAAAGGTGAATGGATAGGAACTGTGTAATTAAAATATTGAATAAATAATTAAATGGCGTCAACAAAAAAAGAAAACTTAGCAGCCGTTTAGTAATACACAGGACCCATAAGATGTAGAAAGAAAGTCGAAAACGGTGCTATGTGAATGAGTACAAACTATAGGCATATCCACAGGCTACATCATATCAGTGAAGATATTTGCCAAGTTTTTATAGCAAAAACGGACGGAAGAGAAAAACCTACTTTCAATCAGTGTGAATTTAGGAAGGGATGCATCACAGCAGACCACTGTTCGTCATTATCCCACATGGTGCATAAGTGCATCACACAAAAGAATAAAAAGGGGATTGTATGCTCTGTAAAATTCCAGTCTGCCTTCAAACTAGTATTCAGAATCACTCTCCAGGCCAAATTGTGGGGCACAGTCAGTGTGTAGCAGTCACGTGCCCTACTTGCCCATTTAAGTTTATGTGAGCACCCGGGCAAGAGTATGACACCAATGGGGCACAAGCACTTAAAATCTGGTGTCTAAAGACACTGGAGACATTGAAAAAGAAATTAACGCAAAAAGCTCTGATCTCCTCATATGGACAGAGAAGGTCATTTATATAAAGGACCCTAGGCTACAATCGGGCCTGCAAGCTGCAGCTCTCCGGATGTTTGGGATTACAACTCCAATTATCACTCAACTTGGACTATGCCGATATGAAAACAAGTTAAGACAGCTTTTCAGCTATCATGCAGCCTATAGCCAGTGAAACAATGCCAAATGCAGATGGCAGCTATTTTCACATCATGCAGGCCTGCAGCCATTGATAGCCGAAGACTGGTCGTCAAACACACAGCACGCTTGCTGGACGAATGTGTCTTTCGCATAACCAAAGTCCAGCAAGGGGTGCTTTCCTGTTCTGGCAAACTACAAACAGTAGCTGTCTGTTTTAACTGCACACCAGTAGGTGCGAGCGTTGACTTCATACCATTGAGTGATATCTGATAAGGGTTCAAGGACAGTAAATGGGCAGACGCGAACAGAAGCATTGTGCACGTCTGCAAGGCTATGAAGTAACAAGTGACAGAACGGTCTCTTCGCTAAGCCAAGGCCCATGGAATACAGAGGAAGCAGTCACTGAACAAGTGCAAAAGTCTCACTGAGAGGTACTAAAACCCACTTAATGGAGTTGTACATAAGAGACTGTAATCAATGAGCACAGTGACACGCTAAGCTCTAGGCCTTTCTCTTCCAGATAGCGGATATGACACACGTAAACGGGCAGGGAATCCATGTTTACAAATACATATAAGGCGCAAGCAAAAAGAGGAAGAAAAGATCAGCAGACTTGCCAGTTTGTTTGTTTGTTTATAATGCGCACCAGACCCGAGGGTTTCAGGGCGCAGGGAGATAGTACAAGTGAAATACAGTTCGGTAGTAAATGGCAGTCAGCATAGTCCAGCGAGGCCAGCGGGGCTGGGGAAGAGTGCAGAGCAGAGGAGTCCTGAGCAGAGCAGCAGTAGGAAAGAGACAGCCGGGCCCAGCTAAGTAGAACTCGTAACCCCAGAAGGCGTGGTTTCATTTGAAGCACATTCTGCTGTAAACGCGAGTGAAGGGTGGGACTTGCCGAGTGCATAGCTCCAAGGTTACAGATTCTGTTAAACTAAAGCTACCACTTGTTCTATTTTTTATCTATTCAAACATGCTCTTTGCCCACATGGCAATCTTATTAATTGGTGTGATGTTATGTTATATTATATTTGCCTCTGCTTTAGCTTGTGTAATGAGAATAGGAGCCCTCAGAAGATCGGGTATCATATTAAATACATTAACATGACTCTTCCTGTGTCAAGTGTATAATTCAAAGTAATGTGTCAGTGTGGCATCTCGGAGTCCAAGAACTCAACAATTCCTGGCTGTACATGTTTAATCATGTTGGTAAGCACACAAACCTAGGCAGGCCTAGGCAGTCTTTCAGCGCTGAGACACAGCCTAGGGTGAATGTTGGCATGAAACGACCGATGATCACAGGTCTATTTTCACAGCCTCAAACGAGGTGGAGATTAAGAGACTCATGGTCACGCCTAAATCGTACGCAATTAAGTCAATGCTGGCTGTAGGTGAGCAGAGTTTTAGTCCAAAACACGTGGAGGGCCAAAAGTTGCGTACACCTGCTTTTTGGTCAACAAATACCTGAACACGAGAAGCACCATTTAACAAAAACAAATAATGTAGGGGACTGCACAAGGCCACATTTGACAGTTAACTGCAGTGATTTCATGGAAACTGCAGAGGAAAACATGAACATCTATGATGGCAAAATGCTAATAATTATGACCAGCAATAGATAGCGTTGCACAGAAACAATGGAAGTCTAGGTTTCCAAAAGAAATGATGGATGGTCAAGCAGCCCAAAGAACTCTAGTATCAATAACAGAAAACAGGAGGCTTTATCCTCAGACGTCTAACAGTTAGACTAATGACTCCGCCAAGCCCAAGCCAAAAGGTATATGACATGGAGTTCACAAAGGAACCAAATATGATCCCACCAAATGTATAGACAAGACAGACAGACTAGCGTAATCAAGCAAAAACTGGTAGAAATAAGAATTAAACAAGGTTACTTTAAAGTAAACGCACGCTTCCAATGAGATTAGTCTGTAAAGGGCAATGGGAATCATTACATATGCCACGTAATGAAAGAAGTTGGCCAAGGTAAACAGGCGCTCTTTGTTTTGGCAAAGTCACCTATAATGTCGCAAAAAAGCAAGGGCTTTACATCATGCCAGAAGGGAACAGGTTGCCTGTAGAATAGAAGCAGAGGTTTGCTAAACAATTGAAATGGTACGTCAATTACAAGTGGATGGCTGCAGACTTCTGACAGGCATCCTTAAAAGAAAATATTATAAGGAATGATGCAACTGGTTTGACTGCGGTACTCTGAAAAATCAGACAAAATCCTGAGAGTGGGCCACCTTTCCACACCAGTCTTCTAGAAGGAAACATTGTCCTGAAACACTCTTACACTAATGTATAAAACTGCAGCACACAGACAGTAATTGCTTACCTGAATCAGTAAATTCCACCAAACAGAATGGCTGCCCACCAAACGGAATGGCTGTTCTCATTCCACTGTGAATTTCATTTAACTCACTTAGGCAGTAAGAACCAGGAAAGCTGGCCAACCCAGAAGGTAATGCAGAAGGTAATGGAATATAATGCAAAGAAGAGTCAAATATGACCCTGCAATTGATAGCGGTAAAATCTGCTATTGTACAACAATCCATTTCCACCCTCACGGGTGGGAAACCCATAACACTAGTATAATACGTCCACCTTATCTCTCGATGTGAACACAGAATGCATCATTTCCTTGAATTAGGTGCACGAAATATAGTCCTCTGAATTCATAGCTGTGTTACGCTAAGAGTAGATTGGAATGACGATAATCGTATAACTCAACCAGCTATTCACCCCAGAATAGTGCATACAGATACTTACAGGCTATTCTCCTACCTCTTCGAGTCCCAGTCCTTCAAGAATCTATCTGCTACAGTGTTTAGCCAACATACCAACCCTGGGCACGTGCCTAGTATGTAGATCATGCATTAACCTTTTTATCTCCATACATAGGAATTCTAGCCGAAGGCACGGCTGCAAACCGCACGCACTTGCCATTATACACCTCTCAAACACTTCACTTAACACCTCTGCCATAAGAAAGCAGCTACCTTTCATAAGAAAAACATTAATATGTAGTTGCACACATCCTCTATCCTGCTCTCATATGACCTCTTCCCCACCGGTTACCACCTATCCAGCTCTACATAGGTGGGCAACAGGTACTTGGTCGCCCCTCACATCCAAAATATTGGCCAATATGCACACACGCATACTAGCACCTTCTCAAACTTTTCCCATACCTGGGCACTGGTCCTCCAAGGGTGTTCAACCTACAGCGTGTTGGGACCATACTAATGGTGAAATGCGATTTACAAACATCCTACTACTACTACTACTACAGAAAAGACCTATGAAACACTGCGTGCAATAATGGTCATCGCATGTGACAATTCAAAATAATCATTTAGCAAAGGTTATAAGCCCTGTGGTAAGCCAGACATAGGAGCTGGAGCAGGAGATCTGGTCTAGCATGTTTAAGGAAAAGAAACCTCAACTGACCCTACAGCTATGATGGAGGCTCATTACTCAAAGAAAATAATACAATTGTGCTGGTCAAGATGTCACACAAATTCAGTCCTCTGTCCAAAACCTAGTCTATCCTATGCTTGCAGTACCACTAAAAGTAAACAATATAGGTTGGTCTGAGTAAGATTCACTGCCACTATACTCTGCCTTCAGGTGGCTGGTTTCTGACCCGACCCACCCAAAGAGTTCTCAATGCCATTTCTGGCCGTGATCCCATCCTTATAGTTCAAAATAATGAACTGGATCTGGGTATTCCTTGTGGCAAAAAGGTCTCTTTAGTAAGTTCAAACGTTTGACAGAAAATCGTCTCTCGGGATATACTCTCCTCTGCGTAACTTATATGTCCTCCTGACCTTTGTTGGTCGGTATTTACAAAACTCCATGTTCTCAACCCTTTTGGCAATGTCTGGCATCTAGGCATACCCTCAAGTTCCCTCTTACTCAAGTTGTGGGATTTCTTAGCCCATTGTGGACTTTGAATTGTTGTGGCCTGCCCGGGTTTGGCCAGCTATGTTGGGTAAAGTACTTGTTTACCCCCTCTTTTGACTCTCAGTCCAACCTTGACTACAGGCATGCTCATCCTTCCTATCTGCATCAGTTGCTTTACCCCTTTGTGGGTTATCTGGACTGTCAGCCCGGTGTGTGGTTGTGGCTTTCTCTGCCTTTCTTTTATCCAATTCTTCATGCCCTCGTGGGGTATTTGAGAAAGCCACAAGATCACTCCGAGCCGAGAGTCCAGCCTGTTCACCTCCTTGTGTGGTATACAGATTCTTAGCCTGGTGTGGGCTCCGCTGTTGCCTCACCTCCCTACACAAGGTCCTGTTACGGGACTGCAAACCTTTCTTTCAGTGGTAGTGCTCATCAGGGGCTTCTGTGCCTCTGGCCAGTGGGGTTCCACGACTCCGACCCGGCTTTGGTCTGTGCGGTCATGTTTCTCTCAGAGGTTGTGCGACGCAGACCCCCTGCTCCCGGCATGGCATGGGTTCCTTCCGCTTTGGTGGTAACAGGCTCTTTGTTTTGCACCAAGCGGTAGTGTTCAGCAGACTTCCCCGACTCTTCACCCACCATGTTGATGAAATAGATTCTCCTGCACATTCTTCCTGTGAGGCAGGGACTCCCTCCCCTGCGCAATCTTGCAGGCCAGCGCTTCCCACTCTTCTGTTTCTCGCTCCCAGTATTGAAGTTCATGGTCCTTTAAGTTCTTCCCAGGAACCAAAAGGTGAGAGTACATTGGTTCCACTCTCCACCAACAGGCGGCAACAAGTTTGGGTCAGAAACCAAGCCTCCCACTCTTAAAGGGCCCTTTACCTTACTGCTCTGTTCAAACCCAATGTAAGCAGCAAAGACTTGAGACTGGGAAGGAAAAAAAAAAAAGGCGGTGGAATAAAACCCTTACTTACGCATTCCTTGTACCAAACCCAAGAGCAGGGGTGGAGGTCACACTTGTCCCGTCCCCTAGGGAGGGTTTTGCATAGCCGCCTCACCTCCCTAGTTCCCAAGGAGGAGGCTTCCCTGTGGGGAGAAGAGCCTAATTCCCTGGATTTGTCAAAGCCCCAAAGTGCGGTTTGTGGGGAAAAGAAGAACATTCAAAGACTAGGGTATTAATACAGCAACAACTACCAACCGCTCTCCAAGTAGTAGTAATTACTTTTTATTTACACTGAATGAATGAACAAGGCCACCAGGGTCACTACTAGTGATGCTCAGTGCAGGAGGTAAGAAATACACTTATCAACGTGTTGGCACCATCATCTACACCAATTCAACTTTTTTAATGCAAAAGTTATAAATTCTACAGTTCAAGCAAGTACTTGCTGTGGGAGTTTTTGTTATACTCCTTTTCGCCTCGTTTTCCTTCATGGTTCTCAGACCTCCTTATGGTGCTCAATGCTTGCATCGTCATCGCCAGAATCACACTATCAAGTTCAGGGATCTCTACAGATTCATGCTTTTCAGTCTAGGTAGGCAAAACAGTGAACTCTGGGGACGCACTAAGGTGCGACTGTGGCCCTTGACTGTTGAATTGTGATTGATTTGTTCGGGGACATACAGATTCCCCCGTCGTGCCTCCGAGACCAAAACTTAGGATGGACAGGTTTGGTAGACACAACTTTCATGTTCTGAGGAATTTTAAATTTGATGCGGGAAAGTGGGGAGGCTGAACATTCGGCATATGGAGGCTTGACCATACAGTTGTTTCCTTCAATATTAGTTATTGCCCCTCAGCTTTTCTTTCCATGCCCGACAGTTATGGTGGGCGGTAAAACAAACTGGGTTTGGGAATCTGGAGGGAGATTTGTTGGCTCGCAGCGACAGCCTTGGAGATTTCTTCGGGCAATGACTGTAGATTTGATCAGGGGACACAGCAAATGCATTCCGTGTTTTGGGCAGGTGGGGAGTGGGCTAAGGCCAAGGGAGGTGGAAACAGCTGAATAACTTGGGCTCAAATTCCTGCAGCCTGAGTGCACCCATTCTGATCAAATAAATCTGAAAGGTAGGTACACTCCATGAGTGGCGAGTGTCAGCCAAATCCCTCTGGTTTTATGTTTAGTCCCTCTTGCATTACATTTTGGCCATTCCTCCCTCATTACCTTGCATCCCAGTCCCTAGCTTTATGGCCCTTGTTGCACCATTTTTCTTCAGTTCATTTATACAAGTCAGATCCAGTTGTTCCCTACCATTATTAAAATGGGTGTCACCAAAAAAAATAAAAATTCATATCTATCCCAAAAATTTCCACAGCATTTCAAATTGCGAGAACAGGTCTTCATGTGTACCTGCTAAAAGAATGGCACAAAGAAATAAAAGCTACACCTATTTATTATTAATGCATAGCAAGAAATGAATCCCATTTCTGTATGTATTGATATTGAAATTTGATTTCTATCGCGCTTATACACAAGTGTTTCAGAGTGCGACAAGGCAAGGGAGGGGAGGGGAACAGGGTAGAACAAAACAACGATCTTACAAGGCCCAGTGGCATTGAGAACGCGCAAGTGCATGGGAGAGGGCGAGGAGAAAAGTGCATCGAAGGGGGAGAAGTGCGGAGCAAAGGAGAAACAGATAAATAATAATAAATAAATAATAAAAGGAAACAAACAGTGGTATTTCAGCCATCAATGGGCAAGTGCAGGAAGAAAAAAAGGTGGGGGGGGGGGAGAAACTGTATGGGTACAGACACAGACCCCAGTGCAAGGGGCGGCCTGGAGGCAGTGCGGGAGGGTGGCAGGGTGAGCAGGTAACTGGGCCCAGAGGACAGAGGGTGGCCAGGTGCATGGTGCCAAGAAAGAACAGATCAGCAGTGGAGAGGGGGAGTGAAGGCAGAAGTAAAGAGGAAGGTCTTGAGGTTCTTCCGGAACCAGAGATGGTTCTCAAGTTTTAGAGTGGCAGGGAGGCTGTTCCAGAGGGAGGCCCCAGCCGAAGACAGAGATCTGCCCCCTGCTTTGTTTCTTTGAAAAACAACGTACCCTGAGGGAGTTAGAGGAGCAAAGAGCTCGAGAGGGGAGGTATTTGTGGAGGGATAGCTGAAGGTATTTTGGACTCAGGCCCCAGAAAGCCTTGTGGACAATGCAGAGGGTTTTGAATTTAATCCTTGCATTCACTCTGAGCCAATGGAGAGACTTCAGAGCTGGAGAGATACGATCCCAGGGCTTGAGGCTAAGGACAAGTCTCGCTATGTATAACTTGGATCGGGACACATTGAGGTAGGTTGAGAAAATATTTCCAGAGTCATCCCTCTAGTGCAGGGGCCTTCAACCTGCAGCTCTCCAGATGTTAAGGACTATGACACCCATGATCCCACACCATGGGTTATTCTGGGGAGGGTTCCTCCGAGTGGTAATCCAAAATATCTGGAAAGCCAAGGTTGCAGACCCCTGCGCTAGTGCGTAAAGTATGGTTTTCTGCATCTGTGAGCATATTTCTATTTCACATAAAAGAACTGGGGCTAATTTTAGATTAAAATATTAAATAAGCAGTCTCCATGTAAAACAGCAGCGCTCCTTGTGAAACTTTAATTTTTCATTTCAACGGGCCGCAATATCAATTTCAGTCTATCATAATAGTCACTATTGTTCTGCTTCATGATAGTAAAAAACAAATGCATACATTCCTTTTTTTACCACCACAGGTTGGAAGTACAACTGCCATGTAAATCAAACTTTTACGAAATTGCAAACTAAACATTATAGGAGGATTATAAATATGTTTGACCTGCGCATGCAACTCTATAGCTCTTTTACTTTGTTGAAGACCAATGGGGTTATGGCAAATATTACTAAATCGTCAACATAGGCAAACAAAAACATTTGATTCCCAATTTAAAAGGAAACATTCCCACAGAGCCTAAAACGGTTCCTAGATCTGAAATATATTGAAATGAAACAGAGTAAGACCGCATCCTTATTTCGTGCCTTCATCTGTTGGCATTGGTTGTGCAAGACCTCCCTTGTTCAATCTGATGTTGCAAGTAGTATTCATGTGAAACAAAAATCAATATATTTAATATGATCCTTTAAGTGACTACATGCTTTCAGCTTTTGCAATAGTAAAAGCCTATAGTGTCAAAGGCACGACAATTATCAGTAAACACCAGCTACACCGATTTGTTAGGATTATGATGGACTCAGGATTTCTGCAAATGGACAATAAAACCATTGGTCAGGATATTTTGTCCCTTTCAGAAGCCATTTTGCAATTTAAACAAGATATTTTCTGAAGACCATTTTTCTAGCAAAAGGGATGCAAAAATATTTCCTGTCTCATCTAATAATATGATTGTCGGCGAGATGCTTTCTATATGATGTCACTATATGCAAATGTGTGCAAAGTATTTTGCTTAATTATTTCGGAAAAAAAAAAAGAGGCTGTACAAAATATCCGCCCAAAGCTCTGGCATTGGTCAAAGGATCATATTGGACCAACCAGGGGCACTTTTCACTTTTTTCCATCTTGTTCAACAGATTTTTTGTAACCCAGCATTCATTGTGTTTTGTCACTGTTCTCTGCACATTTACTTTAGCAGTGTTCTCTGCGTACAACGTTTCCTCCAGCCCTGAAACTACAATATTGGCCGATAGTAATAAGACATCCTCCAAACATTTCTTATAAACAAGCTTTGCCCAAGGATGTGAGAATAGTACAAGTACCAAGTGCAGTCCTGCAGAGTTGAACAAACCCAAGTATTGAACTCTTACCAGAACAAGACAAGATGCTGGCATAATCCGAAGACCAGCGCACCTTCCCGAAATCTGCTGCCTTGCAGCTCACAGACATGAGAGCTTGAGGAAAGCTGCAAGCCTGCTTCCCACCAGAGAACGGAATCCAAGATGCTGCTACAAGCTGCAAATGCCTTTTAAGACTTGTGGTCTAGAGTCAACCAACCGTTATCCAATTAGGTCATTAACCAATGCTTGATTTGGGATAATACCTTAAATGAGTGAAATTAGAAATCCCCAAAAGTATAACTCATCACACGAGGGAATAATTAAGTGAGTGAAGCCCCACAACACACTCCCAAATGCCAGATCTAAAAGGGGTGGGAAAGGAGCCATTGGAGACAGAATCCCGATGCAAACAGATGTGCATAACACCACTGCCTTGACACAAAGGTAGAATGCTGGAGGAAGACTAGCAAAAAAGCTGAAATCCCAGGGAAAAAGTGAAGTCTGGAGAGACCCGAAGGCCACCACACTGCACGGAGGACCCTAAATGTCTGGGAACAGTCTCTGGGGTCTACAAACACCTGGCGGCTCCTGAGAAAAGGTTCATGCCTCATGATGTACTTGCGCACCTCCCAAAACCCCAGAGAAATGAACAAGTCATGACCTAAGACTTACTACCAGGAATCCCTGGTAGAAGAAGAGAACTCTGATCCGTTCCAGGAGGGTGACATAATATAGATTGCCTGGCAAGGACCCCCAATGAGGCGAGGCAGGGGGTGGGGACTATACCCACTGAAGCGATTGTGAAATCTGAGGGGGTCCAGATCTTTGGAAGAACCTGCTGTGCATCCGAAATAGCCAGGCCCAAGGAAAGTCTTTTGGTCATTCCTGAAACCCCAAAGTAGGAAGAAGCCGATCGGTAAACAGGGTATAAAATTGCCAGGAGCTGTGAGCAATTTAGCTCCTGGTTATAGCCAAGGGGAGCCTGGTTAGCTTGAAAGCAACAGCTACCAGGAGCTACTTTTGACTCCTGTGGCAAGTGGTGCCATACAAACCTATGCGATATTAACTGTGTATGTTTGGGAATGTATATCGAGGAGAATAAAGAACTAATCTAAGGGACATTTAAGGCATATTGGATGATATAAAAAGGCACAAATAGTTAAGATTTACTGTGCGCTACGTACTAGCTCCTGGTTCCCCACAGGCAGCGATCCTGCCTAACTGATTATGCCCGATACCCAAGAGCTGCTTTTTGCTACTGGTGAACAAATCCCAATTCCGATCCCTGGATAAAAGGTAAACAGGCCCTATAGGGTAAAAGTGATAACACCTCATTCCTGGGAAAGGTCCTGGAGTCCAGAGGTGAAAGCAGAGAGGCATAAGCAAATGTCCAGACGGAATAGTTATTTTGAATTAGCTTAGGAATAGGCTCCTAGCGGTAGGTATAAGACCTTTTGCTTTATCAGCATTGGTGGCAAGTGGACTAAGGTTTTATCAAGATTAGGTTGAAATCATTCTGTTGGCCACTTTTTGTATGACATCTGTTTGAAGATAAGGTTGTTCCGGAGGGGTACAAACTCTTACTATCAGGAAACGGAGTACCTGCAGGGACCCACTGTGTGGAAGGAGATATTGCCGCTCATGCCACCAGAAATAGGGACCGACAAAGATACATTTAATTGATTTACAAACGTGCTTAACAAAAACCATAAAGTGACAGGAGAATTCTGAACTAAAATTCACCACATGCAGATAATTGTGGACAATTTAAGTAGTCAGATGGTCATGATCATCAGGTGCATCAACGTAAAGGGAAAAATAATGCCTCACAAGTCCGATCCTGAAGTGAGGCTTGGGGTAACGGGCTGCTCTATCAAAACAACCAAAGACACGGTCTTGCTATTTTTTACAACAATGGGTTCCTCAGTACAAAGGACAATATAAATCCAAAATCTGTGGCAAGAAAGTTTCAGAAAGTTCAAAAGTGCTCTTGGAGTTCAAAACCAAAGTATTTTACATATAGTCTTTGAAAGAGGCCAGCTCATCTCTGTTTCCTGACTCCATACCGATGGTGGCATTCTTCATGGGCTGTCATCTGGTCCTTTGAATAACTCTGTGCCTTGGTTCCATAGCTCTTGGGCAGAGAAGTTTTGGGAGGTCAGCCACCAGAGGTTTGTCTTCCAAGTCTCTGCCTCTGCTCAGAGGGAGGTCAAGCTGCATCTGGTGGGGTTCAATGAAGAAGCAGGGTCCTGCTCCCAATTGCCCTTTCTTTCTTGCAGGTCACGACTACTGTGATGTTGCCAAAAGGGGCACCCCCACCAAGATGCTGTCATGCACACATCGGATGGACCGTCTAAATTGCACACAGGCACCACAACTAACCTTCCCAGCACTAACATTCTCAAACATACCATATGCAGACCAACCACACCATTTGCAACAAAGAACAGAATGCTACACCGATACAACCAATTTACATAGCACAGTCTCAGCCATCTTATGCATACCAATAATCCTCTTTACACAGATCTCTCTATGCACTTTAAACAAAACACCTAGAAGAAAAAGAAAACGGATGCAGTGTACTTCCAGTCTGCACCCATCCATACAACAGGAAAGCAATCTTGCATTTTTTTCTGCTCTCCCACAAACCCAACCCATCCTCCTAGGTTTCAGATCAGCCAGAGTGCTTGGATGCCATGCAAATGGCAGCGGTACTCAGTATAAATCCCAGCAATACATTGTTAGTACCAGGGTAGCACAAACATTTAAAAAAGGTAGAGCATTTGCCTAAACACAGGATGAACTGTTAAACATTAGGTTTAATAGATCAGCAATGGCTTCTGTTCCTGCAGTATCTCAATGAGGGTCAAGCAGCCTAGTCCTAAAGCGCAGCCAAGCCCCACTGTTGAGAGAAAAGTGAAGCAACGGCTTTAGACCTCGCGCCCAAAGCACTCTTGAAACCCAGCACAGACATGTCTATTGTGAATCAGCAACCTTGACGGAACCATCTCTATCAGGCAACCTGGCCAACAAGCATAGACTCTGCTACAAAGCCAGCCAAACACCCCTGGTGGACAAAGCGTACTCTAGAATCTCACTGGATGACAGTTTGCTATAGCGGTCAGGCCCGGAAGGGGACTGGGGGTGGGGGCAGAGGGGAGACGTGGGCTCATTTTCATTCTGTCCTCTTCTTTTAAAAAAAAAATCTTTCCTACTTCTTTCTCCCTCGTTCTTTCCGTATCCTGCTGCTCTACCCCCCTTCCGCTCTTCTCCTTTGAGCTTTCAGATGGCTGGGGCACTCTCTTCTTTTCTCTAATCCATCGTTTGAAATGTCTTACTCTAATATTATAAATCTGGTGATCAGATTGTCTTATTTATTGCTTATTTTTCAAGCTTTTTGGCTGATGCATCTTTTGATCACAATAAAAATATATATATATATTTTTTAAAACAGTAGGTTTAAGAGAAAACTCAGTTTGAAGGTGGAAGTCGACATTCTTGGAGTTCCAAGAGGTCTTACGAACTAGACCACAACAACTGATTTTCCACAGAAGGATCAAATGGTATCTATAATTAGAGACACATTAAAAGCAACTGCAAGGGATCAAATGATTGAACAAATTAGTAATCGAAATACCATCAATATAAATACATTGGATAATCTAAACAAGAAGGTATTGGAGCTTGAAAGAAAATGTCAGTTCAGAGGGCGACACTCAGATTTGTGGCCAGCTTCAAAAAGCGAAACAGCAACTAATAGACACTAGCCGTAGCCTACATAACATATGCCAATCTTGATAACTCTCCCTGCCGCTCTGATGTTAAATATTTTACTGTCAGGTGCGCGTTTGCTAGAGCCATCCCAGTTGTTGCTGCCAGCAGCACGATGAGCAAATAAAAAATAAATGCATAAAGAGATACTGTGATGAAGCGGGTGAGCATAGATGGTGCTGGTATAAAGTAAATTGAGAGCAGTAGCAACAGGGGCATTCCACCATCTCCCCCGCCCACCGAGTTGGCAATCAACCTGGTATTTGGAAACATACATTGTCATTATGCGAGTGTCCTGCAGGGATGACATCTGTACACTGCAGGTGCACTCCCAAACACAGACGCGAGGGCCAACAGAGGCTGTAGAAGCTGCTGGCGGTTGTAAAACTTTATGGTTGCAGGATATACAATTATGCTTATTTTCCATTTTCTTATTAGTATCTCTTTTTAAAATTGTATAATGTTAATTTCTAATGTTCAATTCCATTATATACCGTCGTCATAATATGAATGTTCCACTTGTCATACAGAACAACTTTTATAAAGCTAAGTATATAGTTCATATGGCTATTCTATAGTATGGCCAGTCCGGTACACTTCTATTATGCGCTTATACCCCTAGGAGAAAGGGGAAGTGGATAAATAGCACCAATCGAGTACCCTAACTGCTTTGCATTAAATCAAAAAGCATTTTGGTAACATAATAATGAAAGAGGTTTATATTTGACAAATGTGTCTATGATACGTTCTGCGCTTGAATCACTAAGCACGCAATGCACACTGGGCTTGGTGCTTATTTCGTTCTCAGAATTTTCATCTTGACATTATAATGTTTGGAACCATGAACCAAAACTCAGTTGGATTGCATCCAAATCCTGAGGCTATGATAAAAACGACAGACATCCATCACTCTATGACATCTGAAAGGAGACAATTGAGCAAGAATATTAGAAGACAAGGGGCTGAGAAGTGAAGCTAGATCTCAAGGTAAGGATGTCTGAACAGGGCAGTGAACAAGTCCAGTCCCTGCTGTACAAAAATTATTACAGAAATATAAACATGGTTCTACGTTGCAGGAGCTATGCCGCTCCTAGGTAATACTAGGAGAACCTGGGTGGCTTGACACTACAAGCTACTTTTAACTACGCAGGCCAATGGTGCCTTACAAATAAGCCTAAGTAACCGACTGTTGGAACATCTATGAATATGCATTCGGACACATCTAGGAGACATTTAAAAACAGATGAAGTCAAAGAGAGTGGACAAAAAACTAGGTTCATATCATATGGGAGCTACATTTGAGGGAAGCTATACACTCGCTCCTTATTCCACAGGAGGCGGCTCCTGCTTACTGGGTGATGCCTGAAACCCAGGAGCTGGTTTTGGCTCCTGCTCAAATCTTTATTTCGATCCTGTATACATAAAAATTCATAAAGACTGATTTAAAAGGTAATCAAGCAAACAACATCTAGCGCTCAGAATTACGAAATTGAGAAATTCCAGTTCCATTATTGCAGGTGAGGTCTGATATAGTAAATAATATGATTGAATACTTACGAGTAGAATCTCATGCAGCAGACTAGGAAGAAATAACACAACTTTACCATGTATTTTATTTTTAGAGTTTGAGAAGGAAGACAAAAATAATTATTTAACCTCTTAGGGCATAGACAGTTGTCTGACACACTTATAACTGAGTACAGATGTAAATAGGTTAAAAAGCGAAATAAGATGAAATAAGAATAACTAATGCATAGAGAAAACAAAGTTCCTTGATTAGATGTGATAAAAGAGGGAACAAAGTCACAGCAACCCTCCTAAACCACCTTTATTAAAAGCCTTTTAATAGAACATCGAGTATTGACAATATCAAAATAAAAATGCCAGGAATTCCTAAATTTCTGAATGCTAAGAGCCTGGAAGCGAGGACCCCGGTTTAGAGAATCATTCCACCTTTGAACACTTCCAAATAACTACATGAACACAAGAGGAAAAATACAGATGGACAAATTAAAAACAATAAACATTTAACTCAATAAAAACTATGCTTCAGAGAATGTACAATACATCTCTACCCAAATGCATGAATTGGTCTCTACAACTGTTTTAGGTATTAAAATGATGACATGTCCTCAACTTCCTGGCACCGAAGCATGTCCCCAGGGACAAGCACCTGACAACTTGCTTGCAGCTTAGGATCAGCATGCAACAGAGGAACTCCACTCCTCACTGGCATTTACAGCTTCAAAGGATGCCACCCATACAAATTAGACAGCCATCAGTGTCCAAAGAGCAAAAGAAATAAAAAAATAGGCAGGTGGCAGCTAAGCACCTAAAAGGGGCCTCCAACACAATAGCGTGATCACATCAAGTAAAGAATTACTTGGGTCCTTTTGATCTACGACAAACAGGAGATAGGGCTGGGGGGTAGTGTAACTGATGAAGGGGCTTGCCAGAACCCCTTTACTTCCCGAGACCCCCGCCACCCCAAAATTCCTGCTGTCCTAGACAATTTAAGGGACGGAGGACCACGCACTCATTAACTGAATCCTCTTTGAGACCCCGCCCCAAACCCCCCCCACACCCTGAGCATCATCTGGAAGAACAAACTTAAAAATCAGAATTTCCAAGGAGGGTGTAGATACTCTCCTTAACAGCTCAACAGGGACATCTGAAGTGAGCAGCTCAACACTGGTACCCAGGAATCTGTCTGCTGAAGTGATCTGCCTCATGTAGTGGCAAGCCGTACTAGTGTCCCTGGCAACGTTCCTAGCAGGGGAGGGCAGAAGACCAACAACTTTTTTAGGGCACCAGTGATTGATCCCATTGCACTCCAAGGACCAAAAGAAGCAGCAATTGGATGCTCGTAATTTTAGACCCTGGTGAGTGTTTCAATCACTGTCGAGCCACTGCATAGATCCAACAGAGCTGCCTTTGATGCTCCCAAACTCAAGCTATGCTAACCCGAACCTCCACACCCATTCAAAGCTTCAAACCACAAGCAATTGCCGCTTGTCGGACACGGCTTTGTTGGATCCAGTCGAGCCACCTTGCCACCGTGAAGCCTTTGGAAGCACACCAGCTCAACATCACCAGCCTGTCTAAAACTTCAAACCTTTGGCTGTTGCCGCTTGACGGTCAGCGTTGTTGCGTTGAATAGTCTAGCCTGCCTGCCAACTTGAACCAGACTTGCCGAAAAAAGTGCTCAGGAATCCAGCTTGATGCTGTTGAGACTCTGAAAGACCACCAGATGGTATACATTTGTGATTCTGTCACCCTAGCCTTGTTATATGGGCCCAAATAACAATTTATTCACACTTTAAATTTTAAATACATATTAAACTGATTTTACTTTTCTACAGGACTATTTACTTACAGACATGTGTTCTTTAATATCCAGAGTGCCTTTTTTCAACTCAAAGGCTGCAATCTCTGCATCCGATTACAGGATTGGATTGTTCTTTTAGTTTAAAGTACTAACTATTAAAGTCTTCTGTTCATAGAATCTTCATTGGAGATTTAATTTTGGTAGGAGTTTAAAAACCACTTCTCATTACTGTACTCCTACAAGGCAGCAGTCGTTCTTTACAATGCAGCTCAAAGCCCAGATAACAGTTTCACACCCATCTATTGGCGGTTTTCCCAGCTGCAGCAATTCAGGTCATGCCCATCCAGCCATGTACAGTATGTGGATCTCAGCCCTGCTTTTTTTGAGGGAGTCCCCACCCACAGGATTTAATCTCCCAGTTGTCTTTATGCTTGCGTCATGGCCAGCAATCAGGCGTGGCATCTGTCAGGTGAAGGTAGTGAAGCACAGAAATGTGCCTTTTCCATGTCTTATATTTCTACTTTGTTTTGGGGATTTGTAGCATTTGTCTGGGTTACCTCATCTTTTCTGTTTGGCTGAACTCTGGCCTCCAACACAAACTCGGCTAGAATCCACCCCTCCGCCCCCTGAATAACCATGGTCATGACTGGACATTTACAACTCCTCTTCCGACATCCTTATGATTATATCTTTCTCTCGATCCTCCTTTCCCAATTCCCATCTACTCCTTACACCTTGCCATCCTCCTCAAACTTTCCATCCTCCGGATCCAACTTTGACGATGTTGCTCACCTCACCCGAAGCCAGCCTATGTCCTGGCTACTTAATTCCTCAACCACTTCGCTGCACAACTACACCTCACTGATGTTTGTCCAAACTTTGCTTCGGTCCTGGCCATAGTGGGACATTGATGGGGTCAGTCGACTCTATGAACGTTTGATGAAATTCTTTTGGCGATCTACAATTTGCCAATTTGTTTGTACTGCAAAATGCAAGGAGGCGGGGGGAGGAGCTCCACCCCTCCTTACTACCCCCACCCATATATATATATAGGGATTGGAGGGGGGTAGAATCAGTAAAAATGCATTTGGCTAAAGTGTAAGTCAGCAAATGTGAGCACGACCGGTTAGTCAGCTGTGGGAGCATGCGATTGGCCAACTGTGATTTGGGCCTCCTGCAGAGATTGTGTACCGAGTAGTGTGTTAATGGTTTGGCATGGGGTGAGCTATAACAAAAGGGATCCGCCACTTTGGAGTCAAAAGGCCCAGTCATGGTGGCTGCTGTGCTAGGTCAGGAAAAGGAGACGGGTAAAGTGGTGGCATTCTTAAAGATATTTTATTAAAATAAATATACCTCACGGAGGGGCGCCGAAGAAAATGGCCGGTTGATAAGTTTCGAGCTGAATTGAGCCACGGATCCATATAAAACTACCTCCAATCCAACAGCAAGAAAATCAACGGGTGGAGAATTGCGCACCAACGGACACATACACTGAGACGGGAGACCGGAGTTTGAAATTCAGTGCCGGAAATTGTCCCACAACGCCAGCCATAAATTGGGCCCCCGACTTGGCCACAGAGCTCACACTCAAGCAGGAAGCAGCCAGGCCCTTGAAACTGCAGCATAGAACTCTGGGTGGCAGCGGGCACAGGGAGAGAGGGACGCACGAAGCACTGTGCACTCAAGGTTGCCCGCTCCCCGATAACACTCGCGAACTGAAGCAAAAGGTGACCTGGGCACTACGCCAGACACCAGTGAGGCCCCCGACTTGGCAGTGGAGCCCACACACAAGCGGGAAGCAGCCAAACCCTAAGAACCACAGTATCAAACATCGGGTGGCAGCGGGCACTGTGGAAGTGGGCCACATGAAACGCAGTGTGTGCTCCCGTTTGCCCGCTCACCCACAACACACGCGAACTGGCCAGAACACCACGCTGTACACCGGAGCCAGACACCAACAGCCTGCTACCTCCAGTCATATCCACAGCAGAAATAAAGGTACGTGCAGGGTCCACTGCCCACACAAGTACGCCCAGCCCAACCGGGAGCTGCCCGCCCAACAAAAACGTGGCCCCCTCTTTCTGCAAGGCTCCTCGTAGACACAAATTCTCCTGGCAGAGCGGCTCATTACTGGTGGGGAGGCGACACAGAACGGGGACAGGAGAAACCAGGGGCCCACCGCTCTACAACACAGTGTACATGGTACACGGGCAGTGGAATACAGATCCAGCCAATATAGGGCGCAATAATTATATGTGGCAAACAGTACGTGCAGGCAACTATAACAGAAAGCAACCTAGCAGTGCACCTAGAAAAACGAAGGCCACAAATACTACTTCCTGAATAAAGCTACTGACATCAGGGTGTGGAGAAGCCCAACACAGTTCAATCCAACAATACCCACCAGGCTCAGGGAAGACCACATCATTGCACTCAAACTACCGACAAAGCGCAAAATTCATACACCCATCACTCATACGCACAAAATGACAGGGGGTGCAAAAAACACTAAAACTAAAGGCCCAATGGATGCATTTGCCAGTGTCTCCAATTCGGAACCAGAAACTACCCAAACGCAACCCCTAGAGAACTCAGCGACAGAAACACCTGTGCATAACATGGCCCCATACATGGCGGCAATGGAAAAGGGGTTTGCCGCCATCAACAACAAACTAGACGACATAGGCGAAAATATAGCGTCCATGTGCTCAGACATCCGGAAAATAAATACCAGGGTGTCAGAGGTCGAAGAACGAGTAAGCACCCTAGAAGACGCACCCATCTCACAGGCCAAGGCCATAGTGGACATTCATAAAGACATTAAATCCCTTAAGGCAAAATGCGAGGACCTAGAATCCCGATCAAGACTCAATAACATACATGTAGTCGGAATTGCAGAATCCAAACCCAATGCCCCTATGGAACAATTTTTAGGAGATCATACGCACTCTGTTCCCGGACAGCCAATTCTCCAGTCAGTTCGGAGTTGAGAGTGCGCACAGGGCACTGCCCCCCCCCCCCCAAAACCGGGGGACCCTGCCAGGACAATCATAGCCCCACTGCTCAACTACCGGGATCAGGACCTCATCCTTAGACTGGCAAGGGAAAAGGCCCCCCTGTCATACGACTCCAGCCGAGTCCACATGTATCCAGATTTCTCGACTGGGGTACAATCGGCCAGGCGCTCATTTGACACTGAAAAAACTACTACGTGACAAAAGAGTTGGCTATGCATTGATGTTTCCAGCGAAACTCTGTATCCAGCATGCGGGTAGGTCCCACTTTTTCCGAGACACCAGAAGAGGCCCTGGCATATGTGGAATCGAACATCCCTTCTACGGCCGGGAATACCCAACGGCTACACCGCAAGTCCAGGACACGGATTTTCAGATAAGATAATACAATGATCCCCACAGAACGGGATACACCGAACGGACATAGACACTCTTAACGGCTGCAGTGCCGGGCGTGAAGGCACTACACGTCATCTCCAAAACTGCGAAACAAGTGGAACAGTGCTCCCCAAGGAAACAAAAGTTCACACAAGGGAATACACTGTCCAGTTGGGGGGGGGGAGGGTAAGTGAGGGCAGTGAGGGTAGTGGGTGGGGGTCGGGGCAAAAGGCATGTTGCCGAAGAAAAGTTGGGGAGTTCAAAGTTGTTATCTCCAAAACTGTCGTACGCAATGCTCACAGCATTCTCAAGAGATGCCCTAATCAATTGGAGGAACAAAGCCCACAAAGTACATGGCTGAGAGGAATAAGACTCAAGATTTGAAACTCTTGACCTGGAACAACAGAGGTTTGGCAAACCCCATCAAAGCAAGGAAAATACTAACATAGGAAAATAGGCACAAAGTAAACATCCTGCTCCTTCAAGAAACACACGCGACCCGAAAGGTCACAAACGTTTGCGCACAACTGGGGCCACCTACGGTTTGCAACAAACTACTCATCGCAAGGAGGGAGAGACCTCAACACGATCCTGGATCCTGCAATCGACCGATCATCCACAGAACAGAGGTCCCATACAAAAGCGGTTCTAGCCATACATCAGATCATGGAAATGTTCCCCCTTGTAGATGCATGGAGGGAGAAGCACCCAGGACAAAAGGAATACACATTCTACTCATACGTACATGGTTCTAGCTCCCGGATATACCTCTGGCTCCGTTCGCCCAAACTCATCCCCTTCATGCAAGGATGCACAATACTTACATGAACGCATAAAACCACTCTCCACTCTTGTTAGTGACACAACTGGGCGACACATAGCAAAGCCCACGGTCCTGGAGGATGCCCCCGTAATTTTTTAGAAATGACGCAATAATAGAACCATTAAGGACCGAGATTATTGAATTCTTTAACCGGAATACAGGATCTGTTCGTTCTTCGCTCACAATATGGGAAACATTCAAAGTGTGGCTGAGAGGCCAATTATTATCAAAGGCTGCTGGTACACTCAGCACTATACGGAAAAGTCTCAACCAAGCAGAACGGGAACTACGGAGACTAGAGGTCATCCACTTGCAGATACCAGGAAAGCCAACTCTACGGCCATTGCAAGAACAAATGGCCAAATTCAAGCATTGGCGGAACAGGAAGTATATTACATGGTACAACCAATAAGAGCCAGAAGGTACAGAGAAGGAAACAAAGCAGGACGCACAATGGCCAACCTCATCAAGGCCGAATACGGTGTCAAACATACCACGAGTATAGTGGACACAGAGGGTACCGTACACATGAACACCCGAGCAGTAAATAAGATTTTTCCTAGAGTTCTACACGAAGTTGTACACAAATACAGACCAGGTAACGGAAGAAGAGCTTAGTTCCTATATGAAATAGTTTCCCATGCCCGAATTCTGCCAGACAGAAAGAGAGACACTAGATCTACCTATAACCTCTAAGGAAATCATACATTCATACAAGCTATCAAGGAGCTACAAGCTGGCAAAGCGCCGGGCTCAGACAGTATTCCAGTAGACTTTTATAAACTATACAAAGAGGAACTCACCCCCAAACTCATGGAAGTATGGGAAGAAGCTCTAAAAAGGGAGAGCTGCCCGCCACAATGAAAGAGGCCATAATAACAGTCCTCTTGAAACCCCACAAGACCTTAACTCATACCGCCCCCTCTCCTTGATTAATGTGGACATGCAGATATTTTCCAAAGCAATAGCTAATCGCCTATTCCCCTACATGGACAAATTAATACATCCAGACCAATCAGGTTTTATCCCCACCAGATCCACCTCCTTAAACCTCCGTAGGTTCTTCGCAATAGCCTCACAAATGGATCCGGAAGCGAAAGTAGTGGCAGTAGACCTAGACGCTGAAAAGGCATTTGACTCTGTCTCTTGGAAATACATGTACTCTATACTCAAAAAGCTAGGTTTCGGGGTGGGGATTCCACAAGTACATACAAATCCTATACAAAAACCCTAAGGCCAAGGTCAGAACAAATAATATGCCATCGACAGAATTTACAGTCCGTAGGGGCACAAGGCAGGGCTGTCCACTCTCCCCCCTCATCTTTGCACTCACAATAGAGGGAATGGCGGCTAGACTCCGACACATTCACGCTTGGAGGGGAATACGCATGAGGGGTCCCACGCAATTAATCTCACTATATGCAGACGACAGAATGTTATATGTACGCAATCCCGAAACTAACCTAACACCAGCAATGGAAGACGTATCCAAATTTGCAGAATACTCGGGACATAAAATAAATAGACTGAAATCTGAAATAATTCCCCTAACTCGAGCTACTAAACAATCTCAAGCCACGGCTCGATTCCGCTGGTCCCCAAGCACAGCACGTTATCTGGGCATAGCCATGGCAACAGATAGCCAAACATTATACTCAAACAATTACAAGCCATATCTAATACTATTAGAGCAGAAACTTAAAGTTTGGGACAAACTCCCAATATCGTTATATGGCGGATAGCTCTGCTTAAAATGGTGCTAGTTCCGAAACTATTATATCTCTTGAGCAATATACCCATCTGGCCAGGCAGACAATTCTTTATCACACTACAAAAACTGGCATCCACATTTGTATGGGGAGGGGGGACCGTGAGACACCGTTGGCCCAACATGTACGAGAGGTACGAGACAGGAGGGTTGACAGCTCCAGATTTCCTACTGTACTATTATACGTCACAAGCACACTTCGCAAAATATTGGCCCGAATCCACTGAAAGTTATGCACAAATACAAGCAGAGAAATTCGCAGCCTCCCCAATTAAATTACAAACCATGATTTTCGCCAAATGTAAAAGACAAGGGAGAAATAGACTAACTAAACTCCACTGTAAGAGCATGGATATACCTGTTCCAAATAGGCGGATGCACTGATCCATACTGGCCCTACACATCAATATGGCATGATCCAGATCTCGCTCCCACTATTGATTCGACAATACAAAGAAAGTGGGATCCAAACTACGAAATGAAACTGGGAGACTTATACCCAGATGGGAAGTTTGCCTTGCTAGGGCTGGTACAAGAAAAGATAGGCGAAGACCTCACGACAACGTTACAATATCCCAGACTTAAAGCAGCAATGAAAAAGAAATGGCCAGAATTCCCGAAGGAGCCGACTACACACCCGTTCCTGACTACAATAATGTCGCCAGAGGGTTTCCTGGGAGGCATAGCACCCTTATACAAAGCAGTACAAATACATACGCCTTCCACTAATAACATGAAGGAGAAATGGGAGCACAACCTAAAAATAAGTATAGAAAACCACAGTGGTCCATGTACTGCCATTACACCAAATCCATCTCAATGAATTCCAATCTTAGACTAATTCAATATAAAATCTTGAATCACTTACACATCACTCCCAACAGAATGTCTAAATTTGACACCTCCAGACAAATTCACTGCCCAAAATGCAACACATCTCATTCAGATGTACTGGGAATGCCCACCCATTAAAATATTCTGGGAAGAAGTAGCCAAAACGGTGAGCGAGATTCTGGACAGACACATACCGGCCACCCCACTCAAATACTTATTAGGAGATATAGGAAAGAGCTCTGTCAAACACTGAAGACTATTTGCCATATCTAATGCAGTGGCCAAGAGGAACATTCTCAAGGCTTGGAAAGCTAGAACAGCTCCAACGGTATAAGAATGGCTGAAAGATCTTATTTGGGTACAAGACTGAGAAGAAACATATATTAAAAGCCAATAGTGTCTGCCTGCAGACCTAAAGATATCTGGGGGCTCCTCAGACGATACTTGGACAATGATGAGGTAGAATCAGAGGAAGATACTGAATAAACCAAACTCATCAACAACACCGACTAGACAAGGGACATAAGGGGTCCCGAAAACAACAAACACTCTTGCTCTAAAGTACTGCATTGTGTGCAAAATGGTCTAACGTATGTAATGATATAATGTATACTATGTTCACCTGTGAGTTGTAATGCATACGACAGCAAAAATAAAAGGTTTAAAAAAAAAATATTACAAAATACTAATATACCCCACTATCCCGATTCTATTGGATTTCCCTACCTAACAACTAACTAGGGTGCTTGTCGCCCGTCATGAGGTCCAAAGTAAATAGTCTGTCCTCCAAAGGCCAAGCTACCCTGACCCTACCACTAAGGCAAAATAACAAAACGGCCAGGAGAAATGCTCCCTTCTCCTGAAAAGGCTTCCGTAGCCTCAAAGTAAGATTTTTAAATAGTCTTTGGTTATTACTCTTGGCATTTGACTTTGTTTTTATACTTTTGTCAAGTGTCTCTGAAAGGCTCTCCTTCTCCGATATCTGAGACAAGAAGCAATAGAATTCCTCTTCATGCTATTCCTGATATTTGTAATGCTATGATTTGTTATTGTCTGACTGTATGAATTCTCTCTCGTATAACTGAGACGAATAGGATAGGCGTTGTAATAAGGCTCCCTCCCGTTGTTTTTTCTTGGAGTACTGGGACTTACACGATGCGTCCTGAAATATGCTTTAGCCTCTTGCTTGGTTTCTGTGACACTGGGACGAGTAGGTTGAGTCCCGTAATGCATTTCACTTTGTTCTCCCTCGTAATTTTTATTAGTATTTATTTATAACTTGTATATTGTGCTAACTCACACATAGGCCTCAAAGTGCCTAGACAAGCGTAATAGGGACGTGTCTTCATATACATTGCACTCTCTCAGTTCTTCTTTGTATTACTGGGAACAGTAGAGTGAGTCCCGTGACGTATTTCACTCTCTCGGTTCTTTCCTGTATCACTGGGATGAGTAGGAGTCGTCCTGTGATATATTTCACTCATTATTCCCTTGTTCCCTCCCGGGTCTACCACCTTCCCCGTTACCTTGCTTCCCACGAGTCCGTGTCACCAGGCCTTACTTTGGGATATGGATTTGGCTTTGTTTGTTCAGGACTGCTTCTGCTTGCACTATCTCTCGGCTTCTTCTCTGCTGGGCCAGCATTACAGCGATCTCTGCATCGTTGCTAGACTGCAAAGTCCACCTCCCATGGGTCACACCACCACTCGCGACCGGTTCCCTCTTGGGGTTCTATTCTCCTGCTTTCTTCTGCCTTCAGCTCCTTTGGTGCCTCTGGTACACATCAGCGGGGTGCTTCCTCCCCATGGAGGATCTCCCGGACAGCTTCCAACCAACTGCTGATTTCAAACACCCAGGTTTCACTTCTCTCCGAAAGGTTCACCCCTTTGTATGCTACATTACTGGGGTCTCCCCATCAAAGAATAGTCCTTTTTCGTTTCTAGTTGAGAACTTTTTATTACTCGCTCAGTCCTCCTCATTACAGTGTTGTTGGTTTGCAACCATGGAGCAATTGTTACTTGCTCATTCTTCATAATCTTCTTCTTCAATGTGGTTTTATTATCCTTCAGATGGTATCTTGGCTCTTATGGTACAGTAGCAAATATCGGCTTGATCTGCTAAGTCTTTAAGCCTTGATGTTACTGTTCGTCCAAAAGAAAGATCCTTAGGGAGTTCCTCTGCAGAACATTTGTCCTTGTCCCCAAGAGGGGAGTCTCTTCCTGGGACGTCCCGCTTGCTGCCACCTCTAGGGCGAATGTTGCATAGCGGGCACAACTCCCTAGCCTCACAAGGAAAGGCTCCCCCCCCTGGGGAGAAGTGACTGAATCCTGAGATTCATCAAACGGCCCTAGTCTGCCACGGCCTGCCATTATCAGCTAGTTTCCCCTGTCCCACTCGCAATCAGAACACACTTCCACCTGCTATTCTCAATAAGACTACGGTTTTGGCTTGTAGGCTGATGTCCCCACCTAGTTTTCAAGGGGTTTCCTTTACTTGCTATCTCTGGGTTTACATATTGGCGCCATGGGAGAATGTTGGGGATAGGAGGGAAGCGACTTTCTGCCATCTCCTATATGCACTACCATTAGGGTCAGCATCAAAAAGTGGGTTTCGTTCCTGGCTCCCAGTCTCTGGCACTTCTACCACCACCTTCTCACATGCGACTTGCTCAGGGGGGCAAAAATTCCAATTGCAAGATAATAGCCAGCCATACAAAAGTAACATACCACCTTAATTCTATACATACACACTGCACACCATTTCTTAAGAGTCAACTATCACTAGCCAATGGCTAGTGGCAAGTGCACATTTTGCACCCTTGAATGAGAAATAAGTTAAAAAGTCAAATGAACGACATGCTAATTGTGTGGGCGAGTGCTGGTTTAGAGACTTCTTATTATGATCCTCCACTTGCATATATTAGTGACTTTTTTTAAACTCGAAACTGGTACAATCACGTGCTTGCACACAAGCACAGGTTTCTTTAACAAATGGCCCAAATTAGCAGTTTTTTTTATAGCAGAATCGAGTTATTAAAAACAACAGCAGAATGTAACATTAGAACTGTGTGATACGTTTTTGGTTGTTCTAGGTTTAAGAGTTCTTTTTTTTATACACACACGCATTAAAAAAAAGCATGGCGATTTCTAAAGTGTACAGTTAACAAGATCACAGACAAGTGTCAATTGGAGTAAACTGCGCATGATTGCCAAACTTCTTTGAGAAATGTTAGTCTTCGGCTGAATTAGTCCGAGTTGAAAAGATGTCATTCAATCCGATAAGAGATTTATTCTAAGCTTAGCTGGGAGATTCCCGAGTGATCATTTTCATACCGTTTTTATCTGTGCCTTGATTCTAGTGTGAAATGCCAATGTGTGGTTGACCATGAAAAGCATTTATTTTAAAACTACACCACAAAGGCTAGTTAATGGTTATCTGTAGGTTATTCTGCTTGTCCCAACAGTGAAATTGCTTGGTATAAACTAGCAAAAATCCTAATTGATTGATACAGGGGTTCCACGTCTCCCACACCCCAAAATTGTATTTAATAAATATTTACAAAAAAGGAAAATTAGTGTAAAGGGCCTGTACTTCTACTTTATCCCATAATGGAACTATGAAAATTAAATTCTTTAAGATTTTCAGGGTACAATTACAAGGACACTTCATTTTTATAGATTGAGAAACATGTGCGAGTTAGGTTTCAAATTGTTTTTTTTCCATCTCTCGATGGGCATCCTTTTATATGCTTGGGAAAGCCATTTCTCATCATTTATAAAAACCAAAACATAGTTGGCGAGATTGGATTATCATTTCAGTAATTGTAATTTGCCCGCATATCTACTACACGTAAATGGTAATGCCATAGAACTGTAGGTAAATGTTGGCTAAAACTTATTTTTGTGCCCCATCCAGTAACAAAGTAGTACAGAACAGAAAGATATCTGTGCTAACTAACGAAAGGTGCCTTTTATACTGTAATAAAACTACGCACTTCTACGGGCAGGAATAGGCAAACGCACAACAGGCCAAACGGTTTGTTGCAATTTCTAGCATGGCACAAATCATAAAACCTTGCATGCAGCATGCTCAATGAATCTGGCAACACTATTAAAGATGTAGGCATTCATGTGTTTATTTCTTTAGATGATTGCCTATACCGGAACAATAGGACAATTGCGCTACCAAATTCCTCTCTGTAAAATTGATCAAGTCAACATATATGTACACAACCCGGAACTAAGAGAACCTCCAACTTTCAACCAGGGCAATAGACTTTCAGCAGGGCTACACGATTCTGAAACAACGCAAAAGGACCTCCAAAACACCACACCTACTTTTATTGATTTGAAGTGGGTGGGAAATGGTTACCTATCTGAGGTACGATTTGACTAGCCAGAATGCACTTAGAGAAACAATGCAGCGATTAAAAACCTCCAGAAGGAAGTCGACAACAGAGAAAGCCACTGTTTCCCAAATGCCATCGGGATCAAATGGCAAAAATGATGCCAGAAATGCAAAAGTTTCCTTACTGTGGTGAAACACATGAGAGAGAGCAAGGCATGCAGTTTGGTACAGCGATCAAATTCAATCCCAAAATCAAGTGTCTTATCAGGTTTTAAGTTACATGTAGAAAAAAACAAATACTGATTGATCAGAAAGAGACCCAATCATCTCTTAAAATAGAAGTCAAACTGACCCAAATATGTAATGGGGAAGGAAGGCATAAATAAATATGGCAAAGGTCAATTTCCAGAAGAAAAATAACAAAGAAAAAGGGAAACAAAGTAGAAAAAACGATACTAGTAACATCGGTTGCATCATAAGCCTCTTTCTATGTAGCCAAGTGTCATGTTTTCAGATGCGCGTTTGGTGATCCCACCTCACAGTTGACAGCAGCTTCAGAGAAAAGACATGGGTGCGGGTGGGACTGGGTTTTTTTGTGTGCAAAAGGAGCCCTTTAAAAAATGCAATTATGAGCCAATTAAACTGAATCAAGTTTTACCATATTAATTTCTAATTATTCTTATGACTGCAATATATACTGGAAGTGATAATGTTAAAATTGACTTACTGCGCAATGCAGATTACCAAAACCTACAATAACCATATAAACCATTTTCGGATAGTAGGGTATTCTCATTGCAAAATGCTCAGTCTAGTGCGTTCCTATTGTATTCTTGAAATTCCCCGATGAGAAGAGAAACAGGACAACCCGCACCAATGAGGATTTCTTGCTCCTTTGAATAAAATCAAAGAGCATTTTGGGAACATAATGACCACGGACAGATCTCTACATTTAACAAACATGTCTGATACAGGTTTTATGCTTGAATCAAGTATACACACTGGGCTTGGTGCTCAGTTCATTTTTCCAAAACACTCACTCTAGCATTGAAATAATTGAAAATACCATTTCAACCGATTTAGACAGGCTCTGGGATTTGGATGAGAGGATAGAATAGCTGACACATCATTAAGGATGGCCATGTACATGCCCAGTCCCCAATGCACAGCCATTGTAATATGTTTTGCAAGTTTCAGATGCAAGCTACTAGCCAGGTATAAAAGTAATTCCCTTTTGAACTTGAGACCAGGGGTGATGTCCCCCAGTGCTATGTGTTCTCATATATCTGCTCTTTATGCTCAAAATCATCATATGAAAACGACTGTTTAACATTAAAGAAATGATTTTAATTAGGAGACAAATCTGGAAAAACGCAAGTTCAATGCATTTTGCCCTATCGTTCATCAAAGAAAAAAATCGGTCTACTTTCTAAGCACGTATCCCAAATCCCGATTTCCAGCGTCAATCTTTTGCTGTGTGTCTTGGGTCAAGAGCAACCCTACAGATAAGGAGTATATTGGCTACTTTTACTCCCAAAAAATGAGTAAAACTACTCACTACAAATAAATAGGAAACCAACATAGGAGCATGTCACCCAATTCTCATTCACGCAGCTCGATTATTATGTCTGAACCAGTAGTACATGTAGTGCCACAGGAAGAAACTCAACTATTGGTACCGTATGCTCTGAAGAGATAAAATTGCATTTTTAAATATTCATGAATAAATTAGTGCAAAGAAAAATTACAAACAATGTCTGTTTTACAGTTCAAACATGTTTACTCATTTACGAAATACTCCCATTGGGAATGGGACTTACATTTTTACTCCTTAAAAAAAGATTTTACTCACACTTCAAAATCTTATCTGGACCACTGGTTAACAGCATAGAACCGCAGGTAAGATCCTATCAGACAAATTGACATTTGCATTGGACTTCTGTATTTACAAATAGCCATAAGTTAATGTCACATCTGCATGTTTGTAAGGCACCAACTGGCAAGGGGAGCCAAAAGTAGCTCGTGGTAGAACTTGCTTTTAAGCTAGCAAGGCTCTCCTAGGCTAGAAGTAGTAGTGAAATAGCTCTCAGCTCCCCTTGATTTCGAACCCTGCATCTGCTATCTGTTCAAAATCCTATTTGAAAACCACTTAACATAAAAAATGATTTTAATCAGGAGACAAAAATTGGACAAACAGATGTCCAATGCAAATGGCAATTTGCCCAACATGAAACCTTAAAGACAGCTGCCGCTGTTGTCCAAGATCTTTCCAGCAACTCCATGCTCTTCTTAACCAAAGACAAACAAAAGATTGACACTGCATATCGGGATTTAAAGTAGACGGATTTTGTCCCTGATGAACTACAGGCCGAAATGTATTGAAATTCGGTTTTTCCAGTTGTGTCTCCGATTAAAATCATTTTTTATGTTAACAGTAGTTTTGAAATAGGGTTTTGAACATAGAGAGCAGAATGTGATAACTGATTACTAAGCAGCAATGCATTTCTCAAGGAAACAGACAGAAGTAGGGAATATTACCCCTTGTGTCAGATTCAAAAGTAGTAGTTTAGCAATAGTTGGGCGCAAGAGAGGGACAAGCAGGCCTGGGCCGGTCCCCTTATAAGGAAGCTTGTTACTTTACTCGCCTTTGTTTTAGTATTCGTACATGCATTGCGTTAGACTGCATTTGCTATACTGCTTTTATAGGGACTTGCAGTGTTTCTACTTACCAAATTTTATTTGAATAGGTTTAACCTTTTAATCATTGTAATGTTGGAAATTATTTACCAGGAACACTATACTCAAAACAGATAGGATTGAAGAATTATGTTTAGCTGAATTTGAGAAGAAAGGAGCCCGCTTTCACCTCTGCAGCATTTATTCTCCTAGCAACAGCAACACTGCCACAGTTCTTTACTTAGGTTTGTTTCTATCCTTTGAACTACAAACCCCATCAGGATTGTAGTTCCTCAGCCCTCATTAGCGCAAATCAGGCGCGAGAGCGCCGGCGCGAGCGGGACAAGCCGGGCTGTGCCGGTCCGTAAAGTTAAAGAGAAGGAGGTAGCCTCCATTTATTTTTTCTTCCTCAGCCTTTGATACGCATTACTCTTCCTTATGGGTATTTTAGAGGTCTTAGAGGCCATTGAATCAGCCAAAGTGAGGCTTGATGCGGACAGGCTCCTCTTCTCTCGGTGAGGGGGGAGTTTTGACGACAGTCTCGCGGAGTGTAGATACATTGTTCCTTGGGGATCAATCTATGGGGAGCTTCTGCTCTAGTGTTGTTCAGAGTAGCATCACCCCCCCTTCTGTCATCCACCCCTTCTGACACCTATTCTCCAGGCGATTTCACCACTGTGGTTTGTGGTGAAGGGGGGGGGGGTTGCTGGATGACATTGGGGAGGCACTGGATCCCCAAAGTATATGCGTTCAAAGCGGAGAGCAGAATAACATTACTATTCAGCAAGTGGGCATGGAGGAGAAAGATTAACATGTGGTCATGGTTCCTGGGGCTGAATCCACTCTGGCCGCCCTGTGGAGCAACGTCATGGTGAATACTAAACAGTCCAACTAAGACCTCAAAATGGGGTTGTTGAACACTAGATCGCTTGTAAAACATGCTCTTGAAGTAGCTACCTACCTTTTAGAGGGCAATATTGATATTTGCGCACTCACTGAAACCTGGGGCCATAATGCAGCTGGACCTCTGCTAGGGCTGGCGGTACCAAAAGGCTATGCGATCTTAAGGCAGGGCAGATTGGAAGGCAGGGACGGGGGGTGTAGCACTTAACTTTAAATCAGATCTGAAAATCTGGGAGGTCAAGACTCAAGATCTTCCTGGTACTGAACTAAAAGGAGTTAAAATTGGAATCAATGCTGAAACTACCATTCATCTATTACTGCTTTATGGAGCTCCAGCTGCAGGGCCGGACTTGCCGAGTAACTTTTTACTCCTGCTTCTTAAACCTAATACCAAATTTGTTATGTTGGGTGATCTTAATTTCTGGTTGGGATGCGAGGTTGACACTATAGCTACCTCCCTCAAAGATGCTTTTGGCCTTCTTGGGTTTCAGCAAAGGGTTAGAGATTTTACACATTTTAAAGGAACACACTTAACTGAGTTGCCTCCCACAATGTAGAGGTTACTGATCTCGAAATGCTCACATGTCTGTGGTCGGATCATTCATTCGTTCACTTTCAGATTCATAACGAACTCTCTGCTAGAAGAAAGGGAAGGACTTTATATTAGCAAGAAATTGGAAGAAACTTGCATTTTAGAGTCATTTAAACTATGGATCTCTTCTCTGGTGGCAAACAATTAAACACTGCAGAACTTCAGGATATGACTAATCTGTTTCTACATTCTTTTCATGAGATTTCTGAAACACTAGCTCTGCTTAAGAAAAAATATAACTCGGATGATCACAAAGCAAACAAGTGGTTTAATGCAGACCTACAAACGCTTAAATCAACAAAGCTTAAAAATGTTTATGCCTGGAGGAAAAATCAGGACAATCAAAGCCTGGAAATGTATAGAAAAGCGACCAAGATGTACAAACCCGCTTCTTTGTCCGCAAAAAAGGAGATGTTCAATGCTAGAATCTCGAATGCGTGTTCAGAAAGCAAAGAATTATTCAAAATCAAAGAGAACAGGAATCTCCCAAGAGGCCGTGCAAGGAAGCCTTGCAAAAAGAGGGCGCCTGGTGCGATGCAATACAGTAAACTATGATGGAGAAATTAGATCAAATGAAAAAAGGTATTGAGGCTCAAAAATGGACTATAAATAAGTCATTAAGAGTGTGCAAATGTAGAGACTTTGGATGAGTCGGCTTCCCAGCAGGGTTTTAATTTTTCTCCTATCTCAGAGCCGGACTTGGCCAAAGTCATCATGCAGTTGAAATCCACAAGCTGCAAGGGGTACCCATGTTCCTCTACGATCATTAAAACGTGTTCGCCCTTGCAGCTCACTCAGCCCTATGTAAATTTGTGACTACCTCATTCGCAGAAAATCACGTTCCAGAAGGATTTTAAAAAGCATGGATCTCCCCTCTCAAAGAAACTACGTCTTTGTCCCTTTACTGCGACTAATTATAGGCCCATCACAAACACCCCATTTCTGCTAAAGATATTGGATCGGGAGACCTATAATCAAATCTCTGCATATCTTAATCATCATCATCATCATCATATTCTAAACAAACTCCAATCAGGTTTCAGACAACATCACGGAATGGAAACATCACTCCTTGATTTGAAGGCTAAATTACTTGATACCATGGATAAGGCCCAAGCGTCACGCCTTATGATTTTGTATCTCTCTGCAGCCTTCAACCTGGTGGATCACTCTATTTTGATCACCAGGTTGAGGGATGTGGCTAAATGTTCTAATGATGCTGCCCAGTGGATTGCCTCTTTCCTAAGTGATAGACAATGTAGAGTCGTTAGCAGGGAAGCTGAGGCTATGACAGTTACTTTATCATATGGCATGCCTCAAGGTACTTGTTTCCCCGTCACTTTATAATCTCTTAACTGTCCCTCTTTTTGATTTATCGCCAACTATGTGGATGACACTCAATGTGTCACCCCGCTAACGGGACTACACAGTGAGGATGAGCGTAATATTAATAAGGTCTATGACACCATCCAAATTTGGATGATACAGAATGGACTGGCCCTCAATAAGGAAAACAACAAATTTATGGGGGTGGGCTCACAAATACATTCTGGAGCTAGGCCCACTCTACAAATGCTTTTCTATTGGAGATTGTAAGATTGAGGTTCCAAAGAAGGTGAAAACATTAGGCATTTTGCTGGATCAGAATCTGAATATGAAGGCACAGATCAGTGAGTTGGTCTCTGCATGTACCTACTATATAAAATTACTTGCTCACCTCCAGCCAGTTCTCTCTCAAAAAAACGCTGAGACGATTGCAAGGGCTATAGTAGGCTAAAAATAAAAATATATATATATGATTATTGTTGCAACCTGCTCATTGGCATTTCACAATCAGATTGCGACCACCTACAGATAATCCAGAATAGTGCAGTTGGGGTGGTCAACGGTCTCAAATGGAGAGACCATGTGTCGGACGCTAGGCAAAGTCTACACTGGTTCCCCAGTTAGGGCCAGAGTTCATGTTTCACTACTCTTAATTACCCATAAATGTCGCATGGGACTTATGCCATCTTACCCGAGGGATTGTCTGGTGGAAAAACAGAATTTGAGAGCGCTAAAATCTAAATCATACTAATCAATTGACGACTCCACACTGCAATACCAGCAAAGTTCTAAAGGGATCATTTGCTACAGCTTCACCAAGAGCCTGGAATTCCCTCCCTGCAGATTTACAGGAAGTTAAGTCTACCGAACTTTTCAAAAAGAAATTGAAACCCCTGCTATTTTGCTAGGATGGTCTTTTTCCTCTACTGAAGTTTCTGGCGCGCAGCCTTTTCCCTTGCCATGTGGGGCATTTACTGTTTTGTGTGCGCTCGTTAGCCTTCGGGTCCTTGGTGCACGGTATAAATGCAAAGCAAAGTAGTGACAGGCTATCGTGGTCCAACTATAAGAAATAAGTGATTGAACATTGCTGGAATTGTTTAAAATGATAGAGGGTGCCCACTTCCCCTGTTGTATCCATTTAAGTAACTCCCTCCCAGTTCTTCACATGCACACAGCACCCCATTGTTACTCTTCAAGATTCCATTTTCACTCGCAGATGGCTAGTACAAATGTTGAGATATATATACATGGCAAAGGTTTGCTCAAATTACTGGTTAGTGATAATTGACTGTTGGCATGAAAGACATGGCCTGCTGCGTTTAAGTGTAGAATCGAGGCGGTGAGTGACTTTATGGCTATTTAGTAGTTAGCAACTTTTTTTTACAACACACACAAATTGTTGGGAGAAGAACTCACAGTGCATATGTCCTGGCTAACCTGCACTGCCAAGGGCTCAAACTACAAATGGTGCAATTTATATTTTTTTTTGTACACTGAAGAGGCTGCAAGACGACATTCATCAAAATATCTGTGTGCCTTGGGGTAGAATCAATGTGGAACCACTGGTCTCAGTCACTGCAGATTAGTCAACTTGACTGAGGCCCGCCTCCATATTTACCCTACATTTACTGAATATGACCCCTGAACTAATCACATTTGAGAAAGTGGTGATGCTACAAGTAGAGAACTTTAAATTTAAATTCCAACAACCCAATCTCTCGAACGTAGAATTTGAAGCTATAGAGTCATTACATGACAACATTGCCATTCTCATTAATCGTGCCAATAAAGGGGGAGGGATTGCGATTTTGGATATTACCAGATACAATGCAGAAGTGTTGATACTATTAGAGAGACAACCGAGCATTATGTGACACTTAGAGCAATCTCACTCGCTGAATTAGAGAACAAACCAAGCACTGGTTAAAGGGATCATATAAAGTAAAATAAATCAATAAAACCCGAATTTGATAATACCTGTCATATTAAGACAAAACTAGTCTACAGATTGCCGAAAATACAACAACAGTTTGAATCCACCTGTACAACCTACAGTATCTGGTTGTGGCTCTACTGTGGAACCACCGGCACAATATCTGGACTTTTTTTTAATTCAACCTTTGGCCACTAAAACTCCTACCTATTTAAAAGACACTTGCAATGTTTTTAATTTAGTAGGACGTCAACCGTTTGACAAATACCACCAGATTTTGGGCTCCATGGACATAGATTCTTTACACACCAATATACCCCCCCAATATGAAGCCTGCCCTTAGGATTATGACCTCATATACAATGACAAACTCAAATGAATGGGTTTAAGATGGCTGAAACAATCCACAAATGGAGATATGGCATACATCTGGGACCTGTCCATACCACAGAAATAACATTATGACCACCCTCTTCTATCTACATGGTTACTCACATTAACCTATTGGGCCCTAGGTACACCCGTGACCTGGTCCGAATTAATGTCTCTCTAAGTAATTGGAGGTGAGACTGTTCTAAAACACACTTGTGTTTGGAAACATAATAGCAGTGGCCAATTAAGCATAAGCCACTCACTGTATGCAGATAAGCCTTGCACCATATAAAGAAGAAAGTCCTGAAGAAGGTTGCATTCATTGTATAGACCAACGAAACCGGTTGACACAAACATGGAGATGGTAGGAGGCTTCCTGCCACATACCACGCCAGAGCCGCAGGGAGACTTTGTAACCATAACGTCTACCCCTCTGGTTCAGTCTTCATAGTACCTCAAACTTCTTTTTAATTATATTTTTTGATTGGAGTTAGTAACCATTCAGTATGGGCTAATAAAGTTTTTTTTGGCCAATATACTGATTGGGTACTTCCATCTCCCATTTTTATATTTCAATGAAGTGAGGCTTCATGAGCTGGTCATCCTGTTCTCACCACGATCCACTGTGAGAATTGTAATACCGGGGCTTTCCGAAGAAGTAATTAACAAAATATCTTTACCATACTTATTCTATCCTCTGAAATACAGGTGGCACATCAGCACATACTAGGAATACCATGGATGACAGGCAGGGAACTTTCTCTGCCCCGTCCTTCTTTCTTCTTAGTCGGAACATGCCCAGGTAAAACCAAAGATCCTTTGATGATCTATTGGGTAATCTTTTCCCTCGATCCATAACAGGATGGAACCAGCCTTTTTTATCTCTTATAACTCATGACTGTTTCCGAGCAATGCTTTCACTTCAGTAAGCCTATTGTTTTGGTCTGACTGGCCTATCTTTTTTGTTTAACAGTATATCGCTTGGGTATAATACCCTCTAAACAATTGTCAAGCTACTACCCCCTTTTGTTTTTCAACTCCCTGCAGGTACACCTGGTAGCGGCTTATGAAATAAGATCCCCAGAATGCAGGAGGATGATGGTAATGATAAGTTTAAATGTACCGACTCCTCCATGAATTAAATAATTAATTGTAATGATCATGGTTTTATATGTAGGTTGTTTGAATATGTTAATTTTTTAAAAATAAATATTTATATGTTTATAGAGCATCAGGGCGCTGAACAGAGAGACCAGGACAACAAAAAGATAACGGGACATAGGTGTGCTATCAGTCCGAGATGGGTGCGGGTCAAGTAGTTGCTGACTTAACTAAAAAGTACTGTTTTCAAGTTCTTTTCCAACTTGAGGTAGTTTGGTTCCAGTCTAAGGTGGAGCGGAAGTTCATTCCATCTTGCAGTAGCTTTGGCAGGGAACGCCTGTCCTAGTCTGTTTGCTTTTTCTGTGTGTCCTGTTTTGATAAGCCCTTTGTTTTCGGACCTTAAGGTCCGACCAGGCACGTATGGGCTGATTTGTTTTTTCAGGTATTCGGGGTCAGCTCCGTATATACATTGGTGAACCAGGGACATTGATTTAAAGGTAATTCGATCTTCGTTTGATAGCCAATGAAGGGCTTTTCTCTAGTTGGTGATACAGTCCCTTTTTGATTTGCCAGAGATTGTCCTTATAGCATTGCTTTGAACAATTTGGCATTGTTTGATGCACGTGTTGCTGGCCCCTATCATAAAAGAACTCCCATAGTCAAGCCTAGATAGAATGATAGCTCTAGCGATGGTAGAGCTATTTTGCTGACTTAAGTGGGGTCTGATTTGTCTCAGCAGTTTTTGGTGGTACTGTCATGTTTGTTAAAGATGTGCAACATGCGCATCTGCTCCCAGAGAAGCCTGTAAGTATACGCCAAGGGTCTTTACTTTGTCTGAGACCTTAACCGTTGTGCTTTTGATTTTAAATGCTGCATAGGCTAGGTCACGTTTGGCTCTGGCTTGGGGGGGAACCAAAGACCATAAGGTCGGTTTTCCCTCCATTGAGGCACATCCAGTTGGTCTTCATCCATGCCTCAATGGAGTTGTAGATGGAATTAAGCTTGTCGCTGTCAACAGTGCGACAGCCAGTCAATTCTATGACCAGCTGTGTATCATCTGCAAAGTTAGTAAAGAATATTCACAAGTTGGTGAGGAGAGTGCAGAGACATGCATATGGGTGTTAAATAAGAGGGACGAAAAGCTAGTTCCCTGAGGCACTCCACAGTCTACCGGTTGGGGGGGCCGATGAGTGGGCGCCCCATTTAATCTTGGAACTCCTATTTCCAAGAAACGAGGAGATCCACTTGGTGGTTTCCCAGGAGCAGTTGCCTGCCTTATCCAGGGCCTTTCAGAGCTTCTGGTAATCGAGCAAATCAAAAGCTGCCGAGAGGTCCAATAGGATCAGCAGTCCAGATTTACCCCTGTCCATTATCTCCAACATTTTGGTCTGTAGATCTAATAAAGCTGATTCCGTTCCGTGGGCTTCTCTGAAGCCGGATTGTTGGGTGTGGAGCAAGTTATTTAGATTAATGTATTTTTGCAGTTGGCTTGTGGCAACCTTATCCATGATCATTAGTAAAAACTTGCAGTTCGTGATGGGGCGAAAGTTAACTGGATCTCAATGATCAAGGCCGGGTTTTTTTAACTAGTGGTGTCACAATTACGGTTTTGATGGAAGTGGGCACCTTGTGGTCTCTAAATGAGGAGTTGGCCAGATACACAGAGTAAAGGAGCAAACAACTCAGTGTTATCAAGAATCAACTTTGGGGGTAAAATATTTTCTGAACAAGAAGTACATTTAGTAGTTGATAAGATTGTCATCTCATCCACAGAGAACGGGAAACAATGAAATTGTGCTGTCTCTGAATGCTCCGGTGCTGTTACAGAAACAGATTGAAGAGGTGGTGAGTTGACAAGTACACAATTTGATATTTTCCCTGGCTTTCAGATTGGAGAAAACTGTTTGACTGTTTGGACAGTCTCACAATCTCCTTGTGAGTGTTGGAATAGGGGGGGGGGCATGGGGTGGGAATAGAGTTGCAGGCTTTTCAACCAATTTTAAGATTTGGAACAGTTTACCTGTGGAGTTGGAGGCAGAGGTCATCTGTTCATTGTAATAGTCTTTTTAAGTGTGGTCTAACTTTTTCCAATTTTCCTTATTACTAATGGAGGGGTCTTTTTGCCATTTCCTTTCTGCCTTCCTCTTTTCTTTTAAGTCTACAGGTTTCTGCATTAAACCAGCATTGGTGGTTTTTATTTGGTCTTGCTAGCTTCTGTTTAAGAGGGGAATGTTGGTCAAGGATTTTTGTAAAATGATTATTGAAATTGGTTATTCATTTCTCATCGAGTCTTCTTCCATCAAAGTATTCATGATGCAAGTTATACCTTGTGTGAGAATAGCTGGTGTAATCTTTCTGAGATTTCTACTTTGTGTTGTATTTGGGAGTGGTTCGATTTCTTGACATTTTCATTTGGTGTAAGTCTTAGCTCAATCTTGTTATGGTCGGACCAAATGCAGGGGTAGGTACCAAGAATTGTGGTGTTCACGTTGTTGGTGATAGCCCAGTCTAGATGGTTCCCTTTATTGGAGGTGGGCTCTGTGTTTATTACCTGGAAGTCTGTTGAGTTAAGATCTTTCTCGAGGGACAAGGCATCCTTGTCGTGGGGATTCACTTTCCATCTATTGAGGTCCCCTAGTAATATTTTCCCTTTAGGGTGTTTAGGAGGTGGACTAGCTCATCATTGAAGTCAGATATTAATGATGGTGGCCTGTAGATGGCTAGAAGGTTGATACTACTGTTTGTGGGTGTCATTTCTAGCATGATTAGTTTGCACCCATTACAGTGTATAGGTGAGGGAAAGAGTTTCAGGTCCCGTTTGGCTATTATGGCCACTGCTCCCCCTTGCCAACCTCCCTATTTTTAAAATAGATATTGTATCCTTCTGGGAATGCAGCGCCAATGGGTGGACCTGTAGGTTCCTGTAACCATGTTTCCGTGAGACACATTATGTCCAATTTGTCATGGGTGACATAATCGTGAATGTCTTCAGCATGATTGTTCATGGATCTTGTGTTAAGGAGTCCTATCTTGATGTCAAGGGATTTGGTTGCAGTGTCCACCATTTGAACGTGGCCTCGTTTGGTAGGCGCAGGTTGAAGTGGTGTGGTTGCGGGTTGTTCAGAATTAGTGATGGTCTCTTTGGGTATATGGTGTTTTCAGCCTCCGGAATGATAGAAATGGGGCGGACGTCTGGTGTGGTGTCCAAAGGGTTGGTTGTAATGGTGGACTGGAGTAGGTCATATTTAGTTTCTATGAATTTCTTGACTAAGGAGATCAGAGATAGTCGTTTTGCCTGGGTGTGGAGCTGGCAGGTCTGAAGCCCATACCTTAATCCCTTAATCCGCGTTCCGGTGGGTTTAGAAGACTAAAGGTCAATGTTGAGCAGAGTTTCGTGCCGATGTCTGGCGTGGACCGGAGCAGACCGGCTAATCGCTGAAGCACCTGACGTTTCGCGATAAGCGACGCCGGTGCTGCTGGGAACTGTAGTTCCCAAAAAAGACTGCCTACTTTCAGTCGTGCGGGCAGCCTGAAAGTCACGGCTTGCCAGCAAGAAGGAATGTAGCAGTTCTTCCAAGGAGAGTATAGTTACAGAATAGCAGGTAACAGTGCTAGTTATGTGGTCTGTTGGAGTTGAAAAGATCCTCCAACACCCGTGTACGCAGAATGACACATGTAATAGGCAAATATGTTGCAGTAAATAAACATAGCTAGTACAGACTTAGAATAAGTAAAGCAACCAATTGCAGAGTATGAATGTTAAGTCTAGGTCATGGTTGCAGTATTACAACTTGTGCAATCACAAGAAGGATCAAAAGTACACAGATAACAATGGTACGTTTCCAGTTTACAATTTCAATATTTTGATATAGTGCTATAGCGTGACAACGAGTCAGCGTCTGAGCAACTACTCCCTTACCTCCCTTGTTTTAGGCTTGTTCTATGGATTTTATGAAATATGATGCATGTTTTTAAATGTTTCTAACTTAATTGGTAAAAGCGATTTATTAAATATCATACTGGTCATTACATGGTAGGCTTTAAAGATCACTGGGGCTTTGAAGGCTACCTCCACTGGGGCTTTGAAGGCTACCTCGCCATTTAATGGCAAATAAGAGTATTTTAAAGCACCTGAGGCCTTTTACATTGATGAAAAAGTGGTTAGAAATACAAATAATACTTTCCCAAAGGATTTGGAGCCTCTTTCCTCTGCCCAAAAGGGATTTTACACAAGATTTAGTGGCAAACATTGGTCAAAACTGAGTGTTTGATGACCACTTAAGCTTAACAGTAACTTAATTGGATTTGAATATAGGGCAAATGAATTATGAAAAATATGGCATGCATTTTATCTGTCCATTATCCATGTGCAGAGTATCAAAACAATGTTTCCACTAGGACACAATGTAATAAATATAGGCAACACTAAAATTAATGTTTCTGATAAATACAAAGCATGCTGGCATCAAACACAAACCTTGCGTGTACAAAAAACAGTGCATGCAAATTGTGTAATAAAGGAAAGGTGGATATGCATGCCACTTATTTGCCCATTATGCTCCTAATAACTGTACAAAGGAACAGAATATGACAAGGTTATCCAGGACACAAACACGGTTCAATTATTTTGCTCATTAATACATTTGTCAGCTGGGCAAACTATCTGAATATGACAGGGCTGTAACAATGACACTGCTATAGTAAATAATGATATTTACCTAAACATAATTTCCATGGTGGCAACAAACTCAAATCTTGCTGGTCAGACAGGACAGTGAGGTAAGCGCTCGCCCCAGATATCTGTGCAGAGCTTACTGTGGCGGGTTTGAATCCTGGCTGGGTCAATTCAGGCTTTCATTCTTCTAATATCAATAAATTGAGTACCACTCTGTGGGATAATAATTTCTTTTATTATTTCAGCACTCTGAGACCTATAGGTGTGTAGCGCTAAATAAGATATACATTATTTTATAAGCCAGATGGCACCACAGAAGGCTCATTGGCCCACATTCTCAGAGACCAACATTTCAACTGTATGGAGGGGACCACTATGCTCTGCTTCAGAGCACGACAATGGAATGGCCTTTTTCAAAATCATGTAGTAGCATGGTTTCAAGGGTGAGAAGGATCTTTTGTTGGTGGGGGTTTGGGGGGAGTTAGCAATAGCGACTCTGGGGTGATATACAAAACCCCAAAGACATTTCAGGGGTGAAAGCTACCTCACAGTCATACTGAAACAGAAAGGAGAAAAAGCACAAGAGCATCCCTTCTTCACATCTGCCCCAAAAAAAAAAAAAACATTTCAACCAAAGTCTGTTAGGGTCGTATTAGAACAACACTTGAAGGTGTTGCATTGGCTCAAAATCAAACAAACAATCTTCAGACTTTAAAATGTTCTCTGCCTAGGACAAAGCATTCCCTGACTCAGCCCCGAGACATACCAGCCAAAAACTAACTGCTTTAGTTATTTACCTATCTTTCCTTATATTGCTTTGGGCAACCTGCAAGCTTGCTTTTCAGAAGAAGGGCAAACTTGAGATGGGTTTAAGGCTATGTTGAAACAGTAAAATGAAGAAGAATTGGAAGGAAAAACTAGACCTTTAGGAAAGTATCTCGAGCGATCCAATCTGAAAATTGTGAGAAAAGTGGGAAACTGGAAAATGAATATCCACACTGTAGGTTTTGTGGCATGTGAAAACTGCTGAGAAAACATTGGATAAACCCAGGGATGACTCCTTGTTACAAAACATCACTTTTAAAAGTTCTTCCAAATTAGACTAAATCATTAGTATAAGCAAAGTCCAATCATTGAAACATCAAGAGAATTTGAAAAGGGCCTGATCACAGAGAAACTGTACGTGGATTGTAGTAAATGTCAATGTGCACAAAGCAATCTATATTGACTTAGTAGAAGCTTTGGGAGAGAAATGTACTCACCCTTGACAGGAAAAACAACGGAAATAAGACTTTTCCTACACGCTGAAACTGCCTCAATGCAATTGGATTACAAATTAAACCCCAATATAACACATACAGCCCACAACACATCAATTTAGAGTGGGAGTTCCAACTGAAAGTAGCAAGGGATATGCAAGATACCACCAAATCAAGAAGACTTCAACTTTCATGATGATATCAATCAGCAGACAAATCTCATCTAAAACACACAAAAAAAAAACATAAGACAAGGGCAACATAAAAAATAAAAACAGCTACTGTGAATGAGCACCCATTGTAATGCACAAGCTTCATTTCACAAAAGGGATCTGGATGCTGACAAAAACAAGGCGCTATGGACATGTTCAATACACCACTGTGCACGAACAATATTGTGTCCTGTACAATTGCTGTCACAAATGTTTTCTTTGAGCTTTTTTGGAGTAATGTGGTTACTTGTGCGATCAACAATGTCACCTGCAACCACAGGGGTGTCATTTGCTTTGTGTGGCAATCTTAAGTAGTGCCATACGTGGCACCAGATGCAACAAGACCGCCACTGTATTATGCAGCGTCAATGATGCCATACGAAAAGGCTGTCTGAAAAATATCAATATTGTCAAACGGAATAGGATTGCTGAGAATTAGGGCAGTATGTGTGGTGCATGGTACAAGACACCACTGGAGGCAAGATTCTGTAGATTATATAAACAACGAGATGGATTTGAAACTCTCAGACATGTTATGACGTAATGTAAGGAAGCATGGGATAAATACGAGCATCACTTTGGCACTTTTGTTGATGAAATTCATGAAATTGGTTCAATAAACGTCTGGGTAAGATGCTTACGGCTCCAGCTTTGCCCTTTCGTTAGCCACTATTAAGACTGCGGAGTGATATTGAAAAAGAACTTGATAAGTATGCAGTATTTGCACATGGTGAATAATCAAGGCCAGGAGGATGCATTAAATTTACAGCTGTGTATGGTAACTGTAAATGTGCAGGAATCATTGATATTATATATTATTGTGATGTGGTGTTTGGTTGTATATGCAAGTGTGAAAAGGTTATTTCAACTGAAGCGTCTGTTTTCAACTGCAATGTCCACGTAACATAAAAAATAAGGGAAGCTCTCTCAAAGCGCTTTCAGACACTAAGTAGAATTGATTGATATTTTATTTCCAACGCGCTTGTACACAATTAATTATTGTTATATATGTGGGTCCATTTCTAATATCCTACGTTTTCCATTGTTGCACTGCCTTTTGTCCGGGGAGGATAGCTCAGCGGAAACGTGTTTGCCTTGGAAAGAAGACGACACGACGCAACACAGGTTCGATCCCGACTCTGCGCTTAGAAACCTCCGGGTATTAAGCGTGTTATAAATACGCAACTATAACAGCGCCTCGATGCCCCCAGGCTGTGTGAGTGCTTTAAAAATGTAAATAAATAAATATTGTATATGTATGAAATGCAGAGAATTTTACGTTTATCCAAGTCACCGTTTTCTTGCAACTTTATGACCCATCACAATTTTCTTGCAACAAATGACCAAATTTCAGTCTGCATAAAATGGAATGTACTTTTTTTTTTATCATCCCACGTTTACCAAATAAGCATGCAGAGTAGCACATCCAATACTGATTGCAAAGTATTCCAGAGCCCCCAACTGTAATCAGTTTCTCAAGGATAGTCACGTGTATGTTCACTCCACCATTAGTTGGCCAAGCCCACGTCAGTTGCGGTCCTCATGACAGCAATGACAGCAACCAAAGTCACTGGCATAGCGAATCACAGCACCCCATAGATAAAACTGCCAAATATGATAGGTACTAGCAATCTTTGCCCTATACGAGTGCTCTGCCTCTGAGCAGTGTATACTTCTGCCCCCTCCACTCGTCTTTGTAGTTGACATCTCACCACAGCCTTTACCTACCGTGTCTTGCCAAACAGAGGACAATGCTATATGGCTAAGAATTGTACTTAAAGGTTTGCAGCGGTTGAGGCTTTAGACCCAACTCCGGGTAGACAGATCTCAAAGCACAGCCAGTCAGGTTACACATGTGTGACTCAGCAATTTCCAGACACAGAACCAACAACGGCTGCCTAATACGATAATGTTGTTCCTGGTGGGAAGAGGGATTGTAAAGACTGCTACTTAAAACATTAGCTGTCGGGGAAATGTCTAACATAGCAAAACACATTAGCCACCGTAATGTTCCCATCAACGCCTGGTGCCTGTCGTGTAAACAGACATGCAGAGATGAACCCCACTGCCAGTCTTGGTCCGTGTCACCAGCTCTCCGACACTCCTTATAACGCCCCCAAAACAGTAGCATGAATAGTGCACATGGGCGGAAGCAAGGTAGACAAACAGCAAACTACAACGTAAACATAAGCATCTATCAACACTGAAAAACATCTTGCAAATTCAGGGGAAGAACCGTGCTATTAACATAACCACCAACATTACTTTTACATCATTACTGTATAACAGAAATAAACCATGAATTGAGGGATAAGGGTCACAAGGGGGCGTCACTGACCTGCTGTGTGCTGCTGACTCCGGGGCTGCCTCTGCTTCCCTGCTTGCTGCCGTTGTCATTGTCCCTGCCAGAATCAGCAACTGTTTAGGTTATTATAGATCCCTCTACCATTAAATATCCCCACAAGTACTGTCTCGCCCTCAGACAACCATGCTCTAAAAGGATGACTTTAGAGACCATCCTGGGGTCATCTGATGATCATTGAACTACACTAGAAGTCATTCCCACATAATCAGACGTCATCACGCTGTTAAAGTCATCAGCAAATATCTCAGAATGGTGGGTGATGATTTCGGGACGAGCTTAGGATAACTTAATAAAAATGCTAACATCATCCCTATTTTAGAAAACTTTGTTCCGGATGCTTTAAGGATGACTTGCTGATCACTTCAAGAGCAATGCCATGAAACATGTTCGTTCTTGGCGATGACTTACCGATTACTTCAGAACATCAGAGTTTGTAGAATGAGGTGGACCAATACAGATTGTCATTCCACTTTTGTTTAGTTGTACTTATGCTGAATGACCCACCTGCCTCCCCCACTGTGGCATGGGTAAAGCTTGATACTATGTTGGGCCAAGTGGAAGAAAGGGGCCTAAACATAGCATGCACCCCCTGGGTAACAATCCTTTGCCATCCCAGTCAAAAGCAGGAACCCCGCCCCGTCACAATCAATAAATTTCCATGCTGACTTGTTAGGTAAGAATTGGTGTAGTCCCACTGTGTGAGACTACACAACATCTGCTCGGTATTAGGTAACCCACCTTTTGGTATAGGACTGTACTACACAGGTTGGTAGTGTGACTGAGCAGCCAGGCCTATCTCAAGAGGGATAAATGTGAGCTGTACAAATGAAATCCGAAAATACAAGTAGCCAAGTAACACTCAGACTCAATGTTTCAGTTATAAAATAGTTATTTATTTAATTAACATACATTTTTAAATAAGCCTTCTGTAGAAAGGTAATTCATGTAACAATGTAAATATACTTTAACATTACTTTTCAGAATCAGAGAAAGTTAGTCGATAATCTTTGGATATGCTTCTTACACAATTCCTACACGCTGGGGTGACTTCAGTCACAAGGACAGTAATGGCATTTATATATCACACTAGTTATAATTTGCAGATTCTAAGGTTGCAGAAAGGAAAGGTTTAAGGAAGGAAAAAGGTTAAATAGGTTCTCAGTATATGTGAGGACAACTAAATCTTCCAATGAAATCTAGACAAGCCTTTCCAGCAGTAACAGTCTCAAACAAGTTACCACCTCTGAGGGACAAACAATATCAAAGTCAATGGGCTAGAAGAGTCTGCAGTGAGCCAGGACAGCCAAAGTCATTTTGAAACAGTTTATGGAGCTGAGGCACTCAAAATCAAAAGTCTTGCACAAAGTTAGAGAGTTTGTTAGAAAATCACTTGTAGGGTCACAAGCTGTTAAGCCTGTGAAAACAGAATTGGAATCAACTATAAAGTAGGCCACTGCAATTCTCAACTGTGAAAAGCACGGCTACAAGACAGCGAGGTAAGTACCCCAAGTCTAAACAGTACCTCTGGTTTGAAGAAGAGTGGTCCAGCTGGCTTCTGTACTGCTACAGCGATGCAGACCCAGTGTTCCTTAGCCTCAGTCATGGGGACAAGAGGGAGAACATCTGTAGGGCTCTTGCGTCGGTACTTGGGAGGTCGTCGGCAGCTACGGGCTCTTTTCGGTTCAGCGGCAGTTCACAGTTTCAACGCTTAGTAAACAGAACCATCGTGGATCTCAGATACCGGTTGGGCTTCCTTCACTCCTTTGGTCCTGCACTCTGGTGAGGGGCCTGTGCTCTGGTCGTCCTGCTTCTGGAGGGTCCTTAGGAGACTCCTGGAGCTTCTAGCCGGATTTCAGACATTTCACTCGACTAAGGGATTACTCGAGCCCTGGCACTCGGTTTTTGCAGCAATGAAGTACAGCCAGAAAGGGAAGATGGTCCGGTGGAGTTGGTCTCTGGGTTAGTTGGTCCCACTAACCCAAGGGGAGAAGTCGTCCATTTGAAAAAGGAGTTTCAGCACAGCAGCAGGGCTTCACTGGGCAATTCAAAGGTCCAGGAGGATGCAGCAATCTTCGTTCACGGTTTCTCCAACGGGCGTTTCTCCCAGTGGTCGACTCTGCCTCTAGTCCCAAAACCCTCGCCTTTTAAGCAGGTTTCTCCCATTCATGCACAGCCTAGGCTGTCAATCACACATCAGGGTGGCTGTCCTGAAAGGGCAGCCAGTCAATCGGGACTGGTTGCATTCAGGCATTCCTAGAGACAAAGGACAGGGGAGTTTCGGGACCCTCCCTCACATCCTGTCCTTCCAGACACACTAGAGTCAGAGGAGGGCTTCAGGGCTGAATCCCGCCAAAGGCAAGACAAGCAAGGGGCTCCAATCTGTTTTGACGCACAGAGTACAAGCCAAGAAAGACCTCACAAACAGAAAATGGCAAAAAAAAGAAGACGGGGACATTTTGATAAAATGGTGACCCATGGGTACTATACTGCAGTTTGAGGGTTTAGCCTGTGGTAGAAAAGCACAATGGTAGGAAAAATTAAACCACTGCCACCAGCCATTTAAAGTTGTGAGGGCCACAAAAATGTTATATGAGAATGTGTGATAAGGGGCTACTAGGTAACCCCCAGCACTCCACATACAATGGTGTGTGCTGGGCCCACAAACAGAAAAGGTAAGTAAAGTCAATTTCACTTATACTATTCTTGGGAACAGTAGTTCACACAAGAAAAGATATTTTAAACCGTATGAAAAATCTAAACGATTTCTCAGTGACACTGCACTGAAGGTGCTGTGTGTCACCATACAAAAAGTAGATGCACATGGCGTTTGTCAGACTCCCAAAACAGTGATAACACATAAGACAATTCAGGTCAAAACACATGAGGGAGTGGGAAAAGGGTCTCATTCACTCCAGGGTTAAAATTAAAAAGTCCTAGAGTCCAGCAAAAGAGCTGGGGGTCTCTAAGGTTGAAGGGAATTAGCACAGAAATGAGAATTCTCCCCAACAGGACTGCACCAATATATACCAGTATTCACATGTACTCCTTCACAAAGTATTAATGTTTGCTTTGCGCAAAATCCAATAAACAACCGTAACCAAAAGCACCTCCAGGATTAAAAGAAAACATAGGATCCAAAAAAGAAAGAAGCAATAAACAAATGGAGCCACAAAGTCCCATCAACCGAAGTCTCAACTACCCACACCCTACCAAATACAAGCAACAAAAAACCACAAACGGCAAAGACTAAACCCAAAAGACTAGGAAAAGCACCAATCGAAAGAGGACACTCACTAAGGAACACAACCCACACATCATGCCTCACCACAAGAAAGACAAAGAAGCCAGAAAAGACAACAGAAATAATAAAAGTCCCAAACCACACGGAAAGGCACCAACCAGCATGATCCCACAACCCCAAGAAAACTGGACAAACATCTTGAGATGGCCCAACGAGACATACAAATAACAGAGCAAAGAAAGACTGCAATGCTCGCTACCTGTCCACCTACGACAATGTGGTAAACAAAAACAGCACTGCAACAACAAACCAACGGCCAACAAGCGTCACGAATACAGACCCAACCAAGTCACCAAACGGAACACAACTAAAAAACCATCCCAACCTGGTTTCCGCCATGGACCCCCAACCAGAACAAGGAACAAATTGGAATACATCACACTCTACACCCCCTATTTCACCAAGATTGGAACCACAGAGGGGTAGCTGCCCTATTTACCCCCCTGAATGAACCAACACCGCCATAAACCTGATCATTCTACTCGACAAACAGACTGAATAACAAAGAACCACCCAACCCAAAAGACAACCACGAAAAACTCACCTGGAATGGAAACCCAACCAACACCACACCGGTCAGAACAAACAATACTAACAACAACACAAAAGGAAAACCAAGCAAACTACACTGCAGCCTCCTTAACGTTAGATCCATGGCAAAACACTCAACAGAAATGAATGACCTAAGCAAAGGAGTCACAGATATGCTCTTCCCTACAGAAATCAGACAACTATAAAGCCATCGCGAATGAAGCAATACCCGACAATTATAAATTAATACACGCCAACAGAGAAAACCGAAGGAGGCGGAATTGCAATTATACACAAAACACGCCTGAGCATCTCAAATCATCACAACCAAGGCAGAAAACAATGCATCCCTCCTAATCAAGATGGAACTCAACGACCAATCCAACAAAGTATTCCTCCTGATCTACAGACCATCTTCTTACAACCCCAACTTTGCAACAAAACTAGCAGACAGGGCCGCAATATTATCAACCCACCACGGCAATCGAAAGAGATCCCACCGATACAAACATAGATACAACAGAAGACACACTAAACAACTAATTACCATGGCCCTCGACCGATTAGCAACAGCTAAAACATTCAAAGCAACACCAAAGAAACTGGCAGCAGAATGGTTCATAGAAGAACTGAAACTCACAAAACAACTGCAAAATGGAGAGAATACCCCAGACAAGACATAAAATACCAAAGACAACTAACTGTATAAAGCAACAGTCCTCAAAGCAAAAAAAAATTCAAAAATACTATATTGCGCCACAAGTATAGAATCGGTAAACAATTCACAGAAATAACTCTTCAAAATCATCATATAAAAAAATACCTCTTCCTGCAAAAATTCCATCACGCCTACACAAACACTTTGGTGATTTTGTCACAACCACCTGAGAGCAAAAATAGACACAATACTGGAGACCATCAACCTAGCCCGGGAAAATACAAACATTGGACCACAGACACCAGACGAAACACAGATTAAAGCAAAACTCATCTGCCTAGAACCAATCACAGGGGAAACTTTTGCCACACCGATAAAGGATATCAACCTTGCCTGATCTCCAAGGGACTGCTGCCCCTGGACGTCTTCAAAGAAATCCTCAACCAAAGAACCAAGCGACACGCTTCCGGATCCTAATGAATCTATCACTCAAAATAGGAATAATACCATCCTCCTTCAAATCAGCATACATCAAACCACTGATAAAGAAAAAGAAAGTGCAGAAGATCCAAGCAACTACAGACCGCTAGCCAACCTGCCCTACCCAGCGAAGATCCTGGGGAACCACGTATACAAACTCCATCTTAAACATCGAAACAAGGGGTCGCTGTTGAGCAGCCAAACAAGATGGCCGTCTGATTCTGGCGCTCTGGCCCCATGATATCCTAAGTTTTAATAACTCCTGCTGTGCTCAACGTTTGAACAAACTGCTAATTGCTGTGGCTGGGGATAAGTCAGAGCACCTGTGGACTTAAATTTGCATCGATCCATGGTGCGAGTGGGGAACGAGGAGCAGCTGATACTGTGCCGATGACTAGTGGTGTGTAGAACTGGAGGCCCAACGGCTTCTACATGCATCCTGACTGAAGCGGCTTGGCAGACCAAGTTGGGGGAGGTGCCTGGAATCTGGCCCTCAGCGAGTACCCTGCAACAGAAAATCAGTAGCTACCTCCTAATTACCCTGCGTGTACCAGCTTGGACCGTGGCGTATGGTGAACGCATGCGGACGTGGATGCATGCTCGATGACGAGAGAGGAGGAGCGTGGAGCGCTTTGGCGCCAGCTCGGAGTTACCAGCCAGGATGTTGCTGCAAGGTGCATGGCCGAGGCGCGGAGTGCCACAGAGGGCTCGGCTGGTGCTGTTGAGAAGCTACTAGCGACCCGGAATCAACCATCAAACCACTGAGTCGCTTGGGCACTTGGTTGTGTCCGGGGATAGAGGAGAGGTGCCGGGAGTGGTTGCGAAGGGGGCGCGCAGACTAGCCTGATCACACTCTGGCAAGGCAGCTGGAGCATCGGAGGTGCGGTTAATTGAGCAGACCGTGCCTCGGATATATATTGCTGCCTGCTGCGGTCGGCTGCACAACCACCGGTAAATATTACGCATTGCGCTTGGGCATTGGACTCTGGGTGCTGGCCTGAGAGGTACGGCACCACCTTTACAAGCATTAACGAGTTGGTCCTTGAATCCCGCTATGAACCCTACTTCAAATGTTGTGATACTCGTCAGCAGTTCTTGCAACATATCCTACTTCACACAGTGAGATACTTGCTTGCTAGACTCACTGATACCTACCACTCGCAAACGCACATGCCACCACCCATGATGCACCGGACACTGTGAGGCTATATACAGAACAGATTGAAGCTGCCACTGAATCGTCGCTCCTACTGCATTGTTACCTGGACATTGGGTGTGAGTGCCACTGTCTCGAGGTCGGGACTTGCAGTGAGGTGGTGGCCCTGCCTCCCCACCAGTGGCGGAGACCGGCTGTCTTGCCACACTGTGCGGCGGGGACACGGAGTGGAGGTGAATGGGGCCACGGTGAGCCATTGTCCTTTTCATCGCACCCCTGAATGTGGCGCGCATAGGACACTGGGCATAGGGGGATACTAGTGAACCTCCTGGGCAGTTGTAAATTGTGCGGGCATTGGAGTGCCACAAAGTCCTTGTACAAAATGCCAGACCTTCTTCAAAAGTTGGGCTAAGGGACATAACGACATCGTAACCCTTGCATAACCCTCTGGAGTTGGCGGAGATCAGGCAGACAGACATTTCTAATAAGAGTACCGAGGTGGTCTGGGTGCCGTTACTAAAACATAAGGATTGTGGAAAGTGGGCGCTCTTGGGTGACTGCGGACCCGGCCCTTGCGCTGATCCTTACTGTGATGAGCTGGTGTCCTAGCTGAAAGCGCTGGCGAGTAGGCCCTGTTTGCGGGGTGGGGGAATGGCACCTAATGGGGAGCCCGTGCAGGACCGAGAATACTAGACTGAGGTCTAGATGAAGATCGAGGAATCACGCTGAGATTCTGGACGCTTGCCTGGCCGAGAGATCGAGAGATGCTTTATACAGTGCTGTCTAGTTACCTTATTGAGCCTAGAGAAACATCTGCCTCTGGCAAGTGCGATTTATGGACCGAGCCCATCTGACCTCTTTTCCACTACTGTGGTGTCAAAAACGCAGTTAGGTTGGTCTGCTATTAGTCGATAACTGGTGCATTGTCCCTCTGAGCTATAATCCTACAGTAGGATAACTGGAGGCCTGTCGTCATATTTTTTTTTTTTAAATAGTGTGCCCTGCAAGTACTCTGTGGGGAGGCAGTATGACAAAGGGCTCTGGAGCCAAGAAACAAGGACCAATGTAGTTCTATACTAAGACCCCTGCTAAAACCCTGGGACCTACAAAGCCACCAGCCAAGGAAGAACAGACTTTGGCTTCTAACACCACCAGAGATTACCCCCTTTAAACACTTTTGTATGGGCGCATTATAAATACCATATCATATCACCTTCTTGCGGCCATGCAGAATGGCTTCATGCAGTGAACATGAAACTTGACATTGTTTCGACCATAGGATCTTTGAAGTCCAAACTGGAGAAGGAGGGTGCCCGTATCACGGAGACGAGGATTAGCGAGACGGAACATAAAGCTGCTAAATACACCGTGAAATAGCGCACTTGCAACAGGAGATCAGCAAAATCTGCAATAAAAGTGACAACCTAGAATTGCATTAGCAACGAAATAACATCTGTATCATTGGGATTCTGGAAGCCGCCTGTAAAGGTCTGATGGAACAGTTTGTTGAAAATCTGTTGAGAACAATGTTCGATCCATCTGAATTCCCACAACACTTTCTGGTGGAGAGGGCGCACCGCATTGTGGTTCCTGTGCCCAATCTGGGGGCTCCTCCCTGTACCACCCTTGCTAAGCTTCTAAACTACCAAGACAGGGACCTAATTCTGCACATGGCCATAGAAAAAGGGGCTCTGCTGTATGAATCCTCAGATATCCACATATATCCTAACTTCTACACCAAAGTACAGGCTAAGCGCAAGTCGTACGACTCAGTTGAAAAGCTACTGTGCACGAGGCAGGTCCCATATGCGCTTCTATACCCGGCAAAATTGCGCCTACAGCATGGTGGAAGGGTGCATTTCTTTGAAAATCCGACAGAAGCATCAGCCTACATCGAATCCTCCATTCCCATACTGCTCCCAAATAGAGACTGAGGTGGTGGCGGCAGTCCCAGCGTGCGCAATAACGAGCCTGATATCATGGTCACTGACTGATTTTTACATATGGTGCCATGTCATTCCCCATCATTAACTATGGGTACACGAATTCCGCGAACTTGGGCGGGATGCTGTAGGGCAGCTATCTGAAAAGTACCGTTCACTGCTCACGGTTCTCCCAAGGGGATATCCAAGTGTGTACTATTGTTTTATGGGTTCCATCGTCGAGTTGGGGTGATGATGAGGGTGGTTGGGAGGAAAGTGTCAAGATTGGGGCTGATGACACACAAGTAACGCATAGATTTACGTGTTTCACAAGTTTTGTTTTGATGTTGTTAAACATAGTGTTGGAAAACAGTGCAGACAGCTCCTCGACTACGTTACAATCTTGTCCATCTATACTTGGGCCACAATTTGTCACTATTAAGACATAACAGATAATAGCATTGCATCCATGTCATTGAATATCCGAGGGCTCAATCACCCTATTAAGTCACGAAAGGTGGTGGCGTACATGAACCACCAAGCCCCAAGGGTGGTGATGCTACAAAATGCACATGCCCTGGGGGTCCTTAACGAAGGGTTTGCAACGGCCCGGGGGCCTCAGCGAGGCTACACGAATTATTCATCGTAATCCCGTGGGGTTATGACGTTGATACACAGATTTATCCCTTTTCAAGAAACTAAACGCTGCATAGACCCACTAGGCAGATATGCTATTTTGTGGGGTGAATTGGCAGGTATCACCACAACCTTAGTGAACATGAATGGCCCAAATGTTGACGACTCTGAGTTCTATGGTCAGGTGCTGGATGTCATATTAGGGGGTGCCCATGTACTATTTGGGGAGGGAACTTCAATCTGATATAAGACTTGGGTGTTTGACAAAAGCTCTCTGCAGGAGACGTCACACATTCACTTTCATAGGCGCCCCCTCCCCCCCGCCCCACACTTTTGTCTGTGCCCTTCACCTTACTTTTGCCTCTGGTCCCCTCTGTGCCCCTCCTAAATCTGATTCCAGGTGACGCCACTGCTGCACAGCAGTTACTGCGTCTGCGAGCCTTCCATAGCCTGAACCATACCGCAAATGATCTTCGGAGCAGCTACTGTGTCTACGCTACCAACAACAGGCTCCCCTGTGTAATTTCAAAACCAGATGTTCAGAAAGTCACTTACTTACAATGTTTAATTTCACCATGTGATAAGTACAATACAACGAATTACAGCTTCAACGTGCATTCCCAGAGGTTGCAAAGGGGTTCCCCTTAACAATATAACAAAAGGGCGAGAACGTCTAAGTTAATGGATGCCAAAAGAAATGCATATAAAATGCACTACAAGAGCTGGATCGCATGCACTCACCTGATGCTGCCTGGAATCATGACATGAGCGTTTGGTAAAGGGTAGTGTCTAGTTCCGACCCGAGAAACGGACCATAGCAAAGCTCCGCCTCCATTTCATCACGTGGGCTACTCTGCATCACGTGGGTTTGTACGTTCTTTCGTCACCTTTTTTGCACGAGCGCGAAGGCAAGGCGTTGCAAGAGCTGGGCGGAGCGGGAAGGCAAGGCGTTGCACGAGCGGGAGAGATGCCTCCGTTGCCATGCACATTTCCTAAAGTTGATTTGGTTTGTGGTAATTCTTAGAGTTATCTCATGTTGATTTTTACTTTAATGCAGAACGGCTATATCGGGGAGGCCGCATTTCTGTGTGTTTTGCGGGGTTGTAATGTGCATTTACTTTAAAGTACAGGCGGATTCGGTTTTGTGTTTTTCGTTATTTCACTGTATTTGGGGATATGGAATGTGCATCGGTGGTGCGAATTACTTAAAGTACAGTCGGATTCGGTTCATTTTTTGGGGTTTTCTCATGGAAGATTTGCCCGGCTAAGATGTTTCGTGGAGTGGGGCTGGGCACAGCGTGTTCTTCCCTTCCCAATGGGACTTCCACAATACCAGTGAACAGTACAGCGAATATAGTTAGTTATCCTCCCCGCTGGAGAGGGGATGGGGGCTGGAGGACTTGTTATGTGCAGCAGATGGGGATATGTGTTTTATGCAGACAGACGCATTTGGGTATGAATTTCCAGCATAACGTTATTTTTTTCTCCTGAATGGGGGCGATTTGCCATTCCCTGGGGAAGGGGGTTGTTTGCTACTTTGTAACGTGTGGCAGAGAAGGCTAAAGGGAGGGTAGCAACTAGTTCCCATCCTAGAAAGGGACCATAGCAACGGCCCGCCTACTCTTCTTCACGTGACTTCATACGTCATCACTGTGATTTTTCCGGAGCAATCAAGCGGTTCCGGAGCAATTTCTATGAGCGGGATTGGGAAAGGCTCTGGATGCCGGTGCAAGTGCAACCGGACTGTGCGTGCCTTTGGCTCAATGTGGAAATTGGCGAGACTCTGGCTGCAAGAGCAGCAGGAATCGCTGGAAGGCTTTGGCCACCAGTGGGGTGGGCATTTTCTTCCGCATACCGGAACGTTTCTGCAAGACCTGCGATGGAGCGTCCGACTTCGTCTTATCCCTCATTGTCATTTTTCTGAGCGGGAACCGGGAAAGCTCTGGCTGCCAGTCTGCAAGAGCAGCAGCAATTCGTGTGCTCTTGTCTGGCTGATAATACAATTAGCATTTTCTTTGGGATAACGTAAACGTTCCTGCAAGATACCAGAGTGAGACGGAGCGGAAAATTACATTTACTTTAAAAATCATGTTCAGCTATTCAACGTGAAAGGTATGGAGGGCTAAGAAAAGGAACAGGGACAGTGGATGGTGGTGTTAAACTGATCAAAGGGGGGGTAATAGAGTAATTTAATGCTTCATGTGGGTGGTTTTAGAGGGGGTCGGCTGGGGGTATCTGTGTGTGGTTAAGGAGAGGCACTTGGACATCTTGGTGTGGGTCTGCAAGCAGGACCGGCCTTTGGGGTCCTACACCCTGGGCGAATTGGCGAACCCTCTTCCCCCACGTGGCCCTGGTCAAAAGGGGGCGGGCCAGGAAGTACCACTTTTTTCTCATTTTTTTTTTTTAAACCTCCTCGCTCCGGACAGGAGGTAATTATTTGAATAGGGCGCATCAGCACCCTGTTGTTGTTAGATGAGCTCTGCTGCCGCAGGCTCATTTAATAATAATGAGGCGCCTGACACGCCTTCTGACACTATGCCAGCTCGGGGCAGCCCTTGAAGGGGTAGCGCTTGCCACGCCTTCTAAGCTGGCGTGGCGGGGGCTAATGGCGCCCTGTGGGGCGTTGTGCCCCGGGCGGTCACCCGTCTCACCCCCCCTAAGGCCGTGCCTGTCTGCAAGGGGCATCTTGCTATGTGGAGGGAGGATGGGGCATGATGGTATTGGTCTAGAGGGAGGGATGGGATTATCTTGGTGGGTTCTGAATGGTTGGATAGGGGCAGGCTGGTGTGGGTCTGGTGCGATGGGACACATTGTTGTGGGTCTGGAGGGAGGGATATGGACATAGTGGTGTGGTTCTGGAGGGAGGGATAGGGACCTCGTGGCGTGGGTCTGGAGGGAGGGATAGGGACGGGAGGGATTGGGACATAGTGATGTGGGTCTGGTGGGAGGGATAGGGACCTAGTGGCGTGGGTCTGGCGGGAGGGATAGGGACATAGTGGCGTGAGTCTGGCGGGAGGGATAGGGGCATAGTGGCGTGGGTCTGGGGAGGGATGGGGCACACAGGTGTGGGACTGGAGAGAGAGATGAGGCACAGTGGATCTGGAGGGTGGCATGGGTCATCCAGGTGTAGGTTGGAAGGGTGGGATGGGGCATCTTGGTGTGGCACTGGAGGGAAAGGATGGGGCACATTGGTGTGGGTTTGATGGGAGGGATGGGGGACATTGGTCTGTGTCTGGGGGAGGGATGGGGGCATCTTGCTGTGGATGAGATCTTGGTGGGGTCTGCAGTGGATGGGGTCACATTGGTGTCGGCATCCTGGTGTGGGTGGGATGGGGCATCTGTGCACCTGGAGGGTGCCATAGGGACATCCTGAGGTGGCTCTGGAGGGAGTGGATGGAGGCACATTGGTGTGGGTTTGATGTGGGGGGCAGGGCACATTTGTGTGGATCTGCGGGGAGGGATGGGGCATCCTTGTTTGGGTTGGATGGGGACAACAGTGTGGGTCCGGAGGGTTGGGGTGGGGGCATTGGTGTGTGTTTGATGGGAGGGACGGGCACATTGGTCTGGGAAGGGATGGTGGCACATTGGTGTGGGTCTGAAGGGAGTGGGTGTAGGCATATTGTTGTCCGTTTGGGAGGGATGGGGCACATTGGTGTGGGTTGATGTGAGGGATGGGGCACATTGGTGTGGGTTTGTGGGGAGGGATGGGGCATCCTGGTTTGGGTTGGATGGGGACAACGGTGTGGGTCTGGAGGGAGGGGATGGGGGCACATTGGTGTGGGTTTGATGGGAGGGGTGGGGCACATTGGTGTGTGTCTGCGGGGAGGGATGGGGGCACATTGGTGTGGCTTTGTAGGGAGGGAGGACATTGGTCTGTCTGGGGGAAGGATGGTTTATCCAGGTGTGGGTCTGGGGGGCAGGATGGGGGCATCTTGCTGTGGATGGAGGAATGGTGGCATCTTGGTGGGGTCTGCAATGAATAGGTGCACATTAGTGTTGGTCTGCAGGGAGGGATGGGCATATGGGTCTGTGGAAGGGATGGGGCACATTGGTGTAGGTTTAGGGGAGGGTTGATGACATATTGGTGTGGGCCTAGGGGAGGGATGGTGGCAGCTTGGTGGGGTCTGCAATGGATATGGGCACATTGGTGTCGGTCTGGGAGAGGTATGGGGCATCTGTTGGTCTGGAGGGTGGGATAGGGCATCCTGGTGTTGGAATGGGGACATCCGTGTGCATGGGCACATTGGTGTGGGTCTGCAGGGAGGGATGGGGCATCCTAGTTCAGGTTGGATGGGGACATCGCTGTGGGTCTGGGGGAGGGATGGGGACACATTGTGGGTCTGGGAGGATGGATGGTTCATCAAGGTGTGGGTCTAGAGGGCAGGATGGGGCATCTTGCTGTGCATGGAGGGATGGTGGCATCTTGGTGTGGTCTGCAATGGATGGGGCACATTGGTGTCAGTCTGAACAGGTATGGGGCATCTGTTGGTCTGGAGGGTGGGATGGGGCATCCTGGTGTGGGTTGGAGGAGATCTGTGCACCTGGAGGGTGGGAATGAGGGCACATTGGTGTGGTTATGATGGGAGGGATGGGGCATGTTGGTGTGGGTCTGGGGGGAGCTATAGGGGCATGGTGTGGGTCTGGAGGGTTGGATCCTCTAGGTGTGGGTCTGGAGAGCAGGTTGGGGCATCTTGCTGTGTGGAGGGACTGATGTGGCATCTTGGCAGGGGTCTGCAGTGGACGAGGGCATATGGGGCATTTGTTCTGGAGGTTGGCATGGGTCATCTAGGTATATGGTTAGGAGGATGGGATCGGGACATCTGTGTGCATCTGGAGAGTGGGATGGGGCATCTTGGTGTGGGTCTGGGAGGGATGGGGCACATTAGTCTGGATGGTCGGATGGGGCAAATTTTGTCTGGTTCTGAAGGGTGGGATAGGGCATCTTTGTGTGTGGAGATGGATGTGCCCCATCCCTGGATATCTTGATTTGAGTCGGGAGGGCAGGATGGGGCTTTTTCGTGTGTGGAGGAAGGATGGGGAATCATGGTATGGGTTTGGCATGAAGGGTTGGTGGCATCTTGGGCTCTGAAATGGAGGGATGGGGTATTGTGGTGGGCCTTGGAATGGAGGGATGGGTCATCTTGGTGTGGGTCTAGAGGCATGGTGGCATCTTGGTGTGGGTCTGAAAGGTAGATATGGGACATCTTAGTGTGTGGAGATGGATATCTTGGTTTGAGTCTGGAGGGCAAGATGGGGGCTTCTTCCTGTGTGGAGGAAGGATGGGACATCATGGTATGGGTCTTGGGGGTGTTTGGTGCCATATTGATGGGGTATGGCATGGAGGGTTGGTGGCATCTTGGTGGGCTCTGGAATGGAGGGATTGGGTATTGTGGTTGGCTCTGGAATGGAGGGATGGGGCATGGTGGCATCTTGGAGTGGGTCTGGAGGCATGGTGGCATCTTGGAGTGGGTCTGGAGGCATGGTGGCATCTTGGTGTGGGTCTGAAAGGGAGGTATGGGTTATAGGGCATCTTGGTGTGTGGAGATGGATATCTTGGTTTTAGTCTGGAGGGTAAGATGGGGCCTTCTTCCTGTGTGGAGGAAGGATGGGGCATCATGGTATGGGTCTCGGGGGAGGAGGGGGATTGGTGACCTCTTGGTAGGGTCTGGCATGGAGGGTTGGTGGCATCTTGGTGAGGTCTGGTATGGAGGGATGGGGCATTGTGGTGTGGGTCTAGAGGCATGTTGGCATCTTGGTGTGTGCTGGAACGTGTGGAAGGAGAAATGGAGCATTTGAGTGTGAATTGGGACATGTAGGGCTGGGGTATCTGCTTGTGAGTGGGTAGCATGATAGATCATTAACAGCGGTGCAGCCGGAGGGAAAGCCGCAGGCCCGACCTCGGTTGCTTCCCAGATGCGCACAGCCAGGGGAACCTCTCGCCGAGTGGTCCGGGGTGCAGAGATTCCCTTCCACCACAGGGGGGTCTGCGGCCCAGCAGATGGACGGGGACGCCTGGCGAGGTTGGGTTAACCTGCTGGGGATGTCCCCAACCACGCACCGGAAAGGTAGCCCCGCGCGGCCCCTTCACAGAGCCAGCTGCTGTGCTGGCCAGAGGCGCACACTCCTCTCTCTGACCTGCCAACGGGTGGGCATTGGTGAGCACTCCCCCATTCAGCAGGGCAGTCGGGAGCCGAGGGAAACCTGACTGCTCTTGAGGGGCGCCTCCCCAGGCAGACGGGCCCGGCACACCAGACACGAGCCATGGGGCAGCAGGCTTACTCGACGGGCGGGCGTCAAGGTTCCAACTGCCCACATCTGTGGACGGGCGATGGCCATGCTCACTGGCGCAGCAGGGGACCTTCCCTCTTGCCCAGGTACCTGGAGCTCGGCCCTGTGCGGCTGGGCTGGGGTTTGAAGACTCTAGCTGTCCCACCCCCCCCCCCCCCAAAGGGGAGCAGAAGGGGTTGGGGAACTATGAGGGGGATCTGGCCGGGTGGGCTGGTTGCGGAGCGGCCTACCTCCATCCCCCTGGGAAACGCTGCGCTGCTGCAGGCGGCAGTCTGGCTTACCGGGCTGAGCGCCTGGGTAAAAAAAAAACACACAATGGTCACGGTCGTGCTAGGCCAGCCTTTTCTGCACGGGCAGGGTCAGGCCAACATCTGGAACAAAGTTGCCTGTGCCTCTTGACGTCGAATCACTCGATGAAGAACGCAGCTAGCTGCGACATTTAGTGGGAATTGCAGGACACAATGATCAAGGCTTCGAATGCACCATGCAGCCCTGGGTTCCTCCCGCCGCTACTCCTGTCTGAGGGTCGCTTGAACATCAATCTCCCCAGGGTTCCCTCCCAGGGGCGTGGCTGGGGCTGTCGCAGGGACCCCGTTCCCTAAGGTCAGGCCTCGATCAGCAAAGTCGCAGGATCCCTGGATCTGGCGCACAGGCTCAATGTTGGGGCGTCCCGGCCTCCCCAGTTTCCCTGCCTCAGGATCCCCGAATGTGGTGGCAGCAGCAGCAGGCCTTAGAAAAGCCTGGCGCACCTTCTCCCTACCCCGGGGCACCTGGCCGTGCTGTGTGTGGCTGTCTCTGGTGTCCTGCGGCTGCCGGTGCAAGATGGCCATGGAGCGTGGGCCTCACGACCATGTGGGCTTTGGCAGCAGATGGGGACAGCGCACAACCGGCTGCGCCAGAGGCACAGGGCTGGGGCAATTCCCCCATACAGGCTCAAGACCAGCTGCCCCGAGCTTTGTGCTCTACGACTACGGTCTCAGATCATATGTGGCGACCCGCTGAATTTAAGCATATTACTAAGCAGAGGAAAAGAAACTAACCAGCATTCTCTCAGTAATGGCCAGTGACTAGGGAAGAGCCCAGTGGCGAATCCCCATACAGCGGCAAGCGTGGGAAATGTGGCGTACAGAACACCGACTCCCCAGCATCGCTCATGGGGCTCAGGTCCTTCTGATAGTCTCACCCTGTGGATGTAGTTAGGCCGGTAGCGGACTCTGGCACGCCGGGATCAGGTCTTCGATTTGCGGTGCTTGGGAATGCAGCCTAAAGCGTGTGGTAAACTCCATCTAAGGCTAAATACGAGCGCGAGACCAATTGCCAACAAGTACCATAAGGGAAAGTTGAAAAGAACTTTGAAGAGCGAGTTCAAGAGGGTGTGAAACCATTGAGAGGCAAACTGGTGGAGTCCATGCAGTCCGGCTGCAGGATTCAACATGGCAGCCAGGTGGGTCGCCTGGAACGGTGGTTGCCTTTGCGGGACTGCGGCCCAGGCACACCTGGCCCCCGCAGAGCGCATTTCCTCTGTAGCAGTGCACCGCGACCAGCTGGGAAGGCCCCAGGGGGGCAGGTGGCTCTCTGCTCCAGCAGAGTGTTACAACCCCCTGACAGTTTTGCTGTGTCCGCGGGGCCGAGGAAGATTGACTGCCGCCGTGCCCTTCTCCGGGAACTGTCCTGGCCCCTCTTGGGAGTCGACAGGGCTCCTGATGCGACTCTGGTAGACTGCCCTCAGTGCGCTCTGATCGCGGCATGCTGCCGGGCGGGGAGGCCCACAAAGGGCACCAGGGGTCTGAGGTGATGTTTAACCACCCCACCTGTCTTGAAACACAGACAAAGGAGTCTAATACGTGCACGAGTCAGAGGGCCGTATGAAACCCTGTGGCGCAATGAAGGTGGGGGCCGGCGTGTGCAGATTGCGGTGGGATCCCATCTGGTTGGGTGCACCACCAACCCATCTCGCCTGCTCTGTCAGGGAAATGGAGCATGAGCGTGTGTGATAGGACCCGAAAGATGGTGAACTAGGCCTGGTGGAGGTCTGTAGTGATCCTGATGTGTAAATCGGTCGACTGACCTGGGTATAGGGGCGAAAGACTAATCGAACCATCTAGTAGCTGGTGCACGGAAACCCCAGTTTTATCTGGTAAAGCGAATGATTAGAGGTCTTGGGGCCAAAATGATCTCGACCTATTCTCAAACTTTAAATGGGTAAGAAGCCCGACTCGCTGGCATGGAGCCAGGCATTGAACACAAGCGCCCAGTGGACAACTTTTGGTAAGCAGAACTGACTCTGCGGAATGAACCGAACCCGCGTTAATGCGTCTGATACCGATGCTCATCAGACCCCAGAAAAGGTGTTGGTTGATAAAGACAGCAGGACGGTGGCCATGGAAGTCGGAACCCGCTAAGGAGTGTGTAAAAAAACTCATCTGCCGAATCAACTAGTCCTGAAAATGGATGGTGTTGGAGCGTCGTACACATACCCCGCCGGCAGGGGCTAAGCCGCGACAAGTAGGAGGGCTGCTGCGGTGCACACGGAAGCCCAAGGCGAGGGCCCGAGTGGAGCCGCCGCAAGTGCAGATCTTGGTAGTAGTAGCAAATATTCAAACGAGAATTTTGAAGGCCAAAGTGGAAAAGGGTTCCATGCGAACAGCAGTTGAACATGGGTCAGCCGGTCCTAAGAGATGGGCGCGCGCCATTCGGAAGGGGCGGGCAATGACCTCTGTTGCCTTCCGTCGATCGAAAGGGAGTCTGACTCAGATCCCCGAACCCGGAGTGGCGAAGTCGGGCGCCTTTGCGGTGTCCAGTGCGGTAACGCAAATGATCCTGGAGAAGCCGGTGGGAGCCCCGAGGAGAGTTCTTTTCTTTGTGATGGGCAGGGCACCCTGGAATATGTTCGTCCCCAGAGAGAGGGGCCTGAGCCGTGGAAAGTGTTGCGGTTCCGGCGGCATCCGGTGAGCTCTCGCTGGCCCTTGAAAATCCGGGGGAGATGGTGTAAATCTCGCACTGGGCCGTACCCATATCTGCAGCAGGTCTCCAAGGTGAACAGCCTCTGGCAAGTTGGAACAATGTAGGTAGTGTAAGTCGGCAAGTCAGATCGTAACTTTGGGATAAAGATTGGCTCTAAGGGATGGATCGGTCGGGCTGGGGTGTGAAGCGGGTTGGGCACGTGCTGCGGTTGGACAAGGCGTCTTGCCCCCCCTTCCCGGGACCGGCGCTGACTTTGGACGCGAGCCCGGCCCCCAGCTGCAGTGGTAGTCTCAATCTAGCAAAACCACAGCCAAGAAACAGCAGGGAAAGAAGACCTGGGCGAGCTTGACTCTCCTCTGGCACCATGCAGTGCCATGAGAGGGGTAGGATAAGTGGGAGGCCCTCGGGCCTCTGGTGAAATACCACTACCCCTATTGTTTTTTCACTGCCCTGATGAGGCAGAGGGCGAGCCCCGTGGGGCTCTCACTTCTGGCTCCCCGGGCGCAACCCATTCTGGGGAAAGCGGCAGGTGGGGAGTTTGATCTGTCAAATGATAACGCAGTTGTCCTAAGGCGAGCTCAGGGAGGACAGAAACCTCCCGCAGAGCAGAAGGGCAAATGCTCGCCTGATCTCGATTTCCAGTATGAATCCAGACCGTGAAAGCGGGGACTCGTGATCCTTCTGACTTTTTGGGTTTCAAGCAGGAGGTGTCAGAAAAGTTACCACAGGGATAACTGACTTGTGGCGGCCAAACGTTCATAGCGGCGTCGCTTTTTGATCCTTCGGTGTTGGCTCTTCCTATCATTGTGAAGCAGAATTCAAGCGTTAGATTGTTCACCCACTAATGGAGAACGTGAGGTGGGTTTAGACTGCCGTAAGACAGGTTAGTTTTTACCGTACTGATGATGTGTTGTTGCATAGTAATCCTGCTCAGTACGAGAGGAACCGCAGGTTCAGACATTTGGTGTATGTGCTTGGCTGAGGGAAAAGCTCTAAATGGACCCTGCTAAAGCTCCAGGGCGTCTGGGGGGGTGCTGGCCCCCGGCCTTGGGCTCCTGTCTAACGCCTGGTCGACTGTTGCCCAGTGCCGGTTGTGGGGAGCCCCGGTGTCGTCCCCAACCGTCCCCGGAAAGAAAAGCTCTAATGTGGTGGGAGAAGCTCTAAGGTGGCCCGGACCAGAGCTTAGGGTGGCTGGCGCTGCTGACCCCACCGGCCTTGGTTCCAGCCTTGTGTGGGTCGAGTCCCCAAGCCCAGCAGCTGTCGCAGGGAGCCCCGGTGGGGTCCCCAGACCTCCCCGGAGAGAGAAGCTCCTAAAGGGGCCCTGCTAAAGCTCCAGGCTGCCCGGGGGTGCCCGTCTCGCGTGTAAATTGACTGTTCCTCCCCAGAGGCATAAGCTCCAAGGCGGACGAGAAACGTCTTAGGTGGAGGGGGGAAAAGCTCTACAGTGGCCTGGCCAGAGCTCGAGGATGACCATTGGTGCTGGCACCTGCCGGTCCTCAGACCTTTGTCAGGTGGGGATCCAAAGGCCCTTCCCGTTCAGGCCCATTGGAATGCATTGCGCTACCAGATGGCTGCTGTCCGAGCCCGGCCATCTGGTCGTTGGCCATAGGAATGACTGCAAGGACCAGATGGCCGGGCTGCTCTGGAAGTCCTGATGGGCGTCAATTTGACATTTTTCTCCAATTGGGTTCATAAGGAGCTTGGGTACAGAGATTACAAGAAAGCTTAGTCACCTTCCTCCGGATTACTATAGACCGGGTGAGTGGGACCTGTCTGCGCTCCTATTGGTTCTCGCAGCCCAACACGGGCTCCGTGGCAAAACCACTGCACCTCCCCGGCTGGGGGCTGTGCCATGCACGATGCCCCGGCAGAGACTGGCGTGCTGGGGGCGCTCTTCTGAGCACTCCATGGGATCGATTTGGCACACTTGGTCTGTCTAGGGTTGGACTGCTTGGCCAGCCTCGGCTGCTGTTTCAAGGAATTTGCTTCCATCCGCCTTGGGCAGGTCTCCTCTACGAGCAGAGTGAAGGGCGAGCAGCCCAGCAGCTCCGCAGTTGTCAGATCAGAGTGGTCAGGGTCAGATGGCGCTAGCCCCAATGCGGCCCCCTGCAAGCCATGACGCTCCCCCCTCCACCGAGCACGTTTCTCCCGCAGTTCGGAAACGCATGTTCTGCGGGGTGCTGACTACCTCTGTCGCCACATCCTTGATGGCGTGCTGGCAAACCCCCTACTTCTTCAAGTTGTGCCAGGGCCCACCCTCTCCCTCCCAGCCAATGCCCGCGTCACCGACCTGTTCTCCCGCACATGTCGTGGGACGCTTGGGTCCTGCAGACAGCCCCAGAGGGTGCAAAGGTCAGTTCTGAGGCGGGCGCGTGGCTCCCCCCGTTGTCGCCCTCCAGCAGGTGCGGCTACCTGGTGGATCCTGCCAGTAGCATATGCTTGTCTCAAAGATTAAGCCATGCACTTGTAAGTACACACGGCCGGTACAGTGCAACTGCTAATGGCTCATTAAATCAGATATGGTTCCTTTTGATCGCTCCATCTGTTACTTGGATAACTGTGGTAATTCTAGAGCTAATACATGCTGACGAGCGCTGACCTCCCGGGATGCGTGCGTTTATCAGACCAAGACCAATCCGGGCTCGCACGGCCGCTTTGGTGACTAGATAACCATGGGCCGGGATTCCCTTCCCCTGGGTTAGGGGGGGTCTGCGGAGCGGCTCCCCTCTTCACCGAGCTGACCCCGGAGCCGCCAGGTGGGGGCACGCCCCTCCACCCTGACCTGTCAGCGGGCAGGCGTTGGTGGATGCACCCCGGTCGACGGGGAAGTCCTGAGTGGGAGCAGCCAGGAGCCGAGAAGCACCTCCCCAGGCAGACAGGGGCCGGGCAGGCTTCGAGATTCCTGCTGCCCACATCTGTGGGCGAGCGACGGCCAGGCCCGCTTCGAGACGGGTGACCATCCTGCTTGACTAGGTACCGGGAGCTCAGCCCTGTGCGGCCGGGCTGGGGTTTGAAGACTCTAGCGGTCCCGCCCCCCCTGCCAGTGCTGTCTCTGTCCCGCCTCTGTCTGACCCCCGAAAGGGGAGCGGCAGAGGGAGTCGGGGAAGGATGATCGGGATTGGGCTGGCAGCAGAGCGGGCTTCCTCTGTCGCCGTGGGAAGCCCTGCAGCTGTGCAGGCTTCCCAGGCTGAGTGCCAGAATATTTTTATTTATTTTTTATTTTATTTTTTTAACCCTGATGGTCTCGGCCAACTCCGATGTGGGGAAGCTAGATGGAGCGCTGGGCTGTCTCGCCGCGGCAGGCGGACAGGCAGCACTGTCTCCTCACCCCCGGCCGACGTCTTCAGACCCACTTGTCCTGGCTAATTTTCGTCCCATTTTGCTTCTTCAGTTTCTTAGGAAGTTTTTTGAAGCCTTTGTCTGCCCTTTCTTGAGTAATCTTTCTTCTTCCACACTTCCCAATCAGTTTCGACCAGGACGTAGCACATAGGGGGTGCTGGTCTCCAACGTTGACGATGTGTTTCGGCTGCATGACTCAGGCGGCGTTTGTGCTTTATTGTTACTGACTTATCTGCCGCCTTTGATACCATTAACCATACAGTCTTACTTGTCTGGGCCCACCTTTCTGGTGCCGTTAGTTCCTGATTTTCTTAGTTTCTCTCTGACTGAAAAGTCAATTTCCCTCCCCCTTTTCACTCTGTGCCCACTGCCTTGACATGTGGAGTTCCTTAGGTTTCCTCCATCTTCCAGGTTTTGTTTAACATGTACATGGAACCTCTTACCAAGCTTGTGCGCTCTCACGGCTTCCAATGTTATTCTTAACAGATGACACGGATTCCGGTCTGTTTAGATCTCTCTCTTGTTGAGACAGTGATCAGATTTAGGGCCTGCCTCGAAGCTGTAGGGTGCATGGATGTGTAATAGCTGGCTAAAGTTGAATGGGTAAAAAATTGAGGTGTTGGTGATCGGCCCACCTTCCTCTACTGTCTTTTGGACCCCCTCTTATTGGCCGTCTTTATGGGTAAATATATTAGCTTTTCTGTCTGGAATCTCAGATAAGTCCAGTATGTCAAAGGGGCTATCTTCAACTTAAAACCCTTAGTAAGGTTCTATGTTTACTCCTTTCTCTGTTGCGTGCCCCTGTGGTGTCCTCACTTGTTATTTCCTCCATTGACCACTTCAACACCCTATTTCTGGCGCAACCTGTCTACCTCTTATGGCACCTTCAGGTCCTGCAGAACTCTGCAGCAAGAGCAGCCACTTCCACACCTAGTTGTGCTCACATTACTCCAGTTGTGCACTATCTTCATTGGCTACCCATGGCCAAGCACATTCAGGTCAAGGCCTAATGTCTAGTTCATCATGCCTTCTATGGAACTGGGGCAGAATATCTACATGCCAAATTCTGTCTGTACATCCCTTCTGTTACTCACCGAGCCGGAAGGCGTGCGTGACCCCAACCTGGATCGAGATGTAGGATGAGCCGCAGACGTTTCCGAAAACCCAGTTCCCCTGATTTCAAGAATCGTGCTTCCTCTTCGAGAGGGGCTCTTTTTCACGATGTACCACTCTGCTATTTATGTAAGAACAGACAGAGTAATCTATAATGCAAAAGAGCGGGATTGAGTGCACCTCCAGACCAATGCTGCAAGAGATACAGAAAGGTTTTGAGTATTATGCCTAACTTGCTTCGTTTTAATTCTATTAAACACAATAGAACTGCCGGTACCTGAGATAGTGTATGTGAGTAGACCTGAGAGAGAATCCTGGACCAGTTACGATGAGGAATACCAAAAATCCAAATGGTTGGTGAAAACGACAGTAAAAAATAATAAAATGGGAAGTTAGTATAGGGAGGACAACCCGAACGGCACGAGGGACGCACTAGGGCCGGGTTGGTGCATGTCCTGGAAAGCGTTTGTAAATGCACTTCAGTAGAAAAAAACAACAGTCTCAGTATGCGAATACAGTTAATCTGATAGTTGGAGCAAAGGCAGTCCTTGATAAGCAGCACTGGTAGGAATGGTCTTATTCCAAATAGATGATTCAGATAGAACAGGAAGAAAGGACCAAGCAGCATAGCGCTGAAGCGGATCTCAGCAGATCTTGATCGAAGAGCCGGAACTCATATGGAAAGCAAAGGCGTTCAGTTTTGAGTGGAAGTGATGAGCCGCAGAGCCCGTAGAACTGAAAGTTGAGTGGGGAGGCTCCTGCGGTTTAACGGTAGTAAAGTCAAACTACTGTGGCAACAAATCCTTAGGGTAATCCAGATAAGCAGAAACGAGAGTACAAAGCCGAGGTCTGGTAACGAGAGTTCAGAGTCAAAGGTTCACGGAGGGAAATCCAAGGAAGACAAACAGTGCCGTAGACGGGGCTACGAAAAGGCACGTAGTAACGTACAATTAGCAGCAACGAAGTTCCCGCGGCTGAAGGCTTTTAAGGAACAAGGGGGCGTGGCTTCCGTGTAAGTGAAGCACGTCCGATCAGCTGACTAGCACGTTTACGTGACCTGACAGTTACAGTTTCCAAGGCAACTTGTAACCATGCCAAAGCGGATTCCATGGTCGGGAAGTTCTTCGTAAGTAAACTCTTTGCTGCCGCTGCCGTAGTGTAACATCTGCTCGGACACTCTGCTTGGCGAGTGCCTGATGTTAAATACTGATAAAACTGCCTTGTACATACATATCCATATAGAAGTGCTGAGTGCAAAATGCGTCATAAACTCAACGCAGAACCATATTACTTCAACAAGGCAAATCGTAAATATGGGGAATTTCTGACTAAAGTGCAAAGAGTATAACAGATTCAAAAAGTGCCAGGTGCGCTTTAGAAAAGTGTCAAGGGTTTCTGAGTTCCTTCCACTCTAATCATATTTTTAATTTTGAGCAGTGTGAGTTGCTTTTTGTTATTTTAACTCACTGTCCTATAAATCTATATTTCGAGTGACATTTTTAACTTGGAAATGATTTAGATGTCTATAGTTTACCTGTACTTGTTCACACTACAGCACCATTATGCAAAGCAAATCATGTATAGATCGATAATTGCGTCACAAACCTCCGGCACTGTGTATCACTGTGTCCTTGCTGATGTGTGAAGTCGTGATATCTGTTTAACCTTTACAGGAAATATTGTGACAAAAGGTTGTGAACATTTGCAATAATAAAGTTTACTTTTTCTGTTATCAAATTCTTGCAGCTTTTCATGTGCAGTTATGAGAACTGTTTTTCCTCATGTGTTTCACTCTCCGGCTTATTTTTCTTCCAATCCCCCCAGGTAAAGCAGATTGACTCCAAATGGCTCCACCAATTCGATCAATATTTGGCAGTTGCCAAATATACTGTGTAATGTATAGTATGTATCCAGTCTACACATGTATATGTACTATTTTGTTGATTTACAGTGTAAGCACTTGTCATAATAAAAACACTTCCATTACCCAATTGTCTGTTTATTTCTTCAAGCCAATGTGTTATTCTTTTTTAACACTTAACTGCCAGTGGTTCCCGAAAGCACTCCCACCCCGGTGCCAAGCCCTTTTTTTTGGTCGTTTTGGTATGTCGCCATTCAATCCCTTGTAACTTGTTTGTTACATGTGATATCTCAGCCAAATTTAGCCCGCTTTCTTCCCACATGTAGGTGGTCATAACGCCACCAAGAAATCCTAATTTGATGTATGTGGGTGAGAGAAAATAACCAAAAGGGAGCATGTTTTGTGTTTTTTCAGAAAATCCCAATAAAACTATGTACAAAGAAGCCTGTAGTGTTTTCCTTTTAAGAGCTAGGCACAAATGGTTTGCTGTGCTGAATTCCAAGCTTTCAAGAATAGCTTGAGTGGAAGCCAAAAAATTACATTTTTATAAGGTTATCATCAATTTTTTTGAGAGGTTGGCGATTTTACCGTTTTTTCCCCAATAGTCCATGCATGGACGGAATGCAAGATGATGGTAGGAAAGATGAATAATGGGAAGAGAGACAGGCATACATTTCTGAAAAGTAGACGAAATTCCAATTTTAGGAACGGGTGATTTGCGCAGGTCAGGCAGCAAGTATGTAGGGAAAAGTCCCATAGTTTGGGGAAAAATAACAGATAAAAAAAGTTACGTGCTGGACCTGTAAGGTAATGGCTTCTGTGAATATTGAGAAAAGCAATACCGCGCTACATTCCCCTGGCTATTCCAGTTAGGAAATTACACATTTTTTTGTATTGTTTCACAAATCAAGCAATACCACAAGCCAAAAACTGAGCCATTGTGGTTGGTACACATGATTTTTATGCTGATGGCCTAAACAGACGTACTTTGCATGTGCAAATAAGGAAAACAAATGTGAGGAATGGCAAGCATACCATTTTTGAAAGAGCACAGACCTTTTGAAGGGTAGGTGACTTGTGCAGGTTACAAAAGCGTACAGCGCATAAATCAGCAACTAAATGTAGGTCACGTTTGGGAAATGAAACAAAGTGTAGTAGCAAATGTATGAAAACATCCTAATGAAAACTGTACCTCACGTGTGGGGATGCACCTATCTTGGCGCAAAGGGAAAAGGATAAACCAGTGGTAACCCCAAGTGTTTCGGCAGAGCAGATTTTGTGGGAATTCGCTCTTGTGGACAACCTACAGATTTGGGCCTGGGTTGTCGCCGCCACCAAGGGAAACGGAACCCCATGCATAAGGCACCTGTGGGAACCCCACAGAGGTCTGACTTGTGCGAATCACCCCAGAATTTATTACCCACAAGCCCTGGCAAAGTCCAAAATTTAGTGGGGGAAGCTCACTTTTCAGACATTTCCCACCTCCAATCCACCAAAGGCGCTGCCAACAACACGTACCTTCCCGTGTTCCCACAGGTGTCTAGACGAAAACTGTACCTCGTGTGGGTGAACCTGGGCACAAAGGGAAAAGGCTAAACCACTGGTAACCCCAAGTGTTTCGGGAGAGCAGACTCCCGTGGGAACCCACAGAGGTCTGACTTGAGCGAATTGCCCTAGAATTTATTACCCAAAAGCCCGGCATAGTCTGAAATTTAGGGGAAAAAACTCAATTTTCAGAAATTTCCCACCTGGAAAATACTAAAACATACCGCCAACAACACATGTCCTATCTTCCCACATTCCCAAAGGTGTCCGCATGAAAACAGTACCTCGTGTAGGTGCACCTATCTTGGCGAAAAAGAGTTGTCCGTTCCCAAGTCCAGCGGCAGTCCCAAGGAGCCCTGGCAGCGTCCCCATCCGTTACCCGAGGGAAATTCTGTAATGCTGCCTAGCCAGGGCTCCAGCATGGTTGGTGGTGATGTCCCTGGCCTTGGACGACTCTACCATGTGGATCCACCATCCCCAAGCGCAGCAGCACTCCCAGGGAGCCCCAGCAGGGTCCCAGACCTTTTCCAGAGGGAGAAGCTATAACACAGGCCAGCCAGAGCTCCAGGACAGTTGTTCCTGGCCTTGGCCAGCTGTCTCCCATATGGGCCGAACATCTCAAAGTGCAGCGGCTGTCCCAGGGAGCTCTGGCAGGGTCCCCTTCCCTGTGGAACCCTGCTGGGGCTTCCTGGAACTGCTGCTGGACTGTGGGATGGTCAACCCACATGGGAGACAGCCACCCAAGGCCAAGGATATCACCCCCGACCATCCTGGAGCTCTAGCTCGGCTGTGCTTTTCCCTCCATGGAAGAATGGGGACCCTGCCGGGGCTCACCGGAACTGCCGGTGGACTTTGGGACAGTCGACCCACATGGGAGATGGGTGCCCAAGCCGGAGTCATCACCTCCAACCATCCTGAAATTCTGGCTGTCCTGTGTTACAGCTTTTCCCTCTGGGAAAGGACAGAGACCCTGCCAGGGTTCTCGGAAACCGCTGCTGGGCTTGGGATTGGTCAACCTACATGGAAGACATCCGCCAAAGGCCAGGGACATCACCCTGACCATCCTGGAGTGTTGGCTGACTGTGATACAGAATTTCCCTCAGGGAAGGGTTGGGGACCCCCTGCAGGAAAAAGCTGTAGCGCAGCCCAGCCAAAACTCCAGGACAGCTGGAGGTGATGTACCACTGGAGAACAGTGAACAGTGGGAGGAACGGGGGCCATGGAGGGCCGGGGAAAGGTGGTGGGAGGGATTGCAGCAGGCGAAATTGAGGAGAGTGGGAACACCTGCAGATGGAAGGGGAGGGGTGGAAGGAAGTTTAAAATGGGCACTAACGTCTTCCTGGGCGTTCTCTTTTTTCTTTTCCCACCTGAATACAGCCAGAGGAGGGCATCGAGGACGCTGCTGGATTCGAATGGGCATATTAGGACGGTGAGCACCTGACGGCAGAGAGGCCCGTACTCCTGTCCGGACGGCAATGCAGAACGCTGGAGGAAGCAAGGACAAGCTGCGTCTTCCTTTTGGCTAAAAATGTAATTCATTTAATAGTCAGTGAGCACCCAACAGCAGAGGGGCCGTGCTAACTTCCTGACAGTAAAACGGGATGCTGAACCACGAGAAGGCTGTAGTTTTTCTTCTTTCTTCATGCACGGGATGGTGAGGAGCTGGCCACATAAGGGCCCGTACTCGCGTCCGGTCAAACACACAGGACGCCAAAGAAAGTATCCGAAAAGTTGTGTTTGATGATGGATCTTTGTTGAACATTATTTCAACGAGAATTGTAAACCAAAATAAAGGTGATTTGTTTTACTTTATATACCGCGTCCTGCCTGCTATTTAATTGTCTCCCATACTGGCTGTGTCCTGGTTTGCTTCCTTCACTGGTGACGATTTGTGGCAATGACAAAGAGCCTGCACTTGCCATTGATTGTGGTTGCTCTGGCTGAGCAGGTACATGGGTAGTTGCACAGTCGCGTGGTGGCTCATTGGGACTCTGCAGGCCTGTATTGTGGAGTATCTGGACTGTGCGTGAGCCTATGAGGACGCATGAAGCCCCCTAGCAGCATAGCCGTGCATGCACACAAAATCCAAGGACGCATCGTCTCGCGTTGCCAGTTGTCCTGGCAATTTGACACATAAGGAGTTGACATGTCTGTTGCTTAGCTTTGTAACAAGCTGAAGGCCTTCACTGCAGGCACTGCGCTCCGTGCTGTGCCCGTTCCACATGCAGTGTAGCAACCGAAAGGAACACTTGCACACATAAAGAAGGGAGCATGCTGTAGCAAAATTGGCTGTTTCTCTGGGATTTTTTTTTTTTTCATTGGGCCGACCATAAAACAAATACCAAGGGCCCAAAAATAGGGAATCAACAGAAACAAATTCAAAGATTATGGCAAATATACCAGGCACTGGGTTATTCCTTGGTCATTAAATTGAAAGGAAGATTTCAGAAGCATATGTTGGCACTATATGGTCCTAATTATTTGAATAAAAAGAAAGAGGCACTGTTTGATTGTCGAGGTCGGGCTGGATAACAATGTCTTAAAACTACCTGAATGCATTGAGATGGGCAACCGATTCTTTTTGATATATGCATAGCCAAGATGGACAAGCATTATGAGGTGAAGGGGAATAACAAGCCAAAATGTTATCAATTTGCCATCAGACAACAGAAATATTGTGAGACCATTGAGGAGTTGGTTACAGCGCTGTGAGGGTTGGCTATAAAGTGTTGTTTTGAACATTATCAGAAAGAGTATATTCGGGACAAGTTGATGATCAACAGGAGCGCAACGGCTCTCTGACCTGGAGAGGCAGAAAGGTCCTCTCGTCTAATGGGAAACTAGCCTTTTCAGTGAGAGTAATCTAAAACCCATTATGATGCATGACCTTACCACTAAGGGAGCAAAAAGGGCCATTTCACTAATGGGAACTAGCCTTCTCAGTGTGAGTAGACTAGTTCCCATTATTATGCAGGACTTGGCCACTAGGGGCAAAATAATGGGAACTAGCCTACTCACACTGAAGCAGCGATTTCCCATTAGAGAAACGACCCTCCGACCTGGAGAAGCAGAAAGGTCCCCTCGTCTAATAGGAACTAGCCTACTCAAACTGAAGGAACTAGCCTACTCGCACTGAAGCAGCCGTTTCCCATTAGGGAAACGGCGCTCTGACCTGGAGATGCAGTGTCACACCTCAGCGCTCTCGGCGCCTGCTCCAGGCTCTCCCAGCTGTCCCTACACATAACATCAGAAAACCTCACTGTAAACTGGGCATTGGCAGGTTTTCAGCCCTTCGGCATGGCATACAGCGATTCGCAGCACCATTTCTCCGTCAGTGGAAACTGCTGTGGAGACGGGCTACTGCAGCAGTGATATCAAAGAACTCTGCCTAAATTTCCCAGAAGGCTCACATTTCTACGTGAGGTGTGCTCCAATGGCATACTAGATCCTCGTTTTCGTCCCACATCGCACCTCGTCATACATTTAAACCGATGATGCCCACTGAACGCTGCTTCTGTTTAAAGTTGCTATCGGAGTTCCTTATTCCAATTTTGATTGCTTGTGTTCCAGACCTTGCATGCTTCCAAACGGACTGCCTCCTCTATACGTTTCACTGTCTTGCTGCCAGCTCGTGTTCCAGACCCTTTGAATTCCAAACGTACTGCTTGCCTTATGTTTCACCGTCTTGCTGCCAGCCCGTCTACCGAACCCTTGGATCTCCAAACGGACTGCCTTTATGCTTCTTTGCAACAAATCACCTGCTCCCACGCAATCCGCCTTTGACTACAGGGAGTCTGCTATCCAACTGCTCCGCTCCCGTGTGCCTTTTGTCCCTGTATACACTTTGCTTTCCAGCAGACCCCTGGCTCACAGACCGTTTGGACTCCGGATCATTTGAGTTCTGCCTGTGACTGTGTGCTCTGTTTTTTCCTCTCCCCGTGGTTACTTTATTGGATTCTGCTATCATTTTCTTATCCTCCTGCTTTGAACTACTCCTTCATCTCCTAGGAATACCGGAGTGCGCAAAGAGACACTCTGCAGGCAGTGCACCAACCCGGACCTAGTGCGGCCCTCAAGCTGCCCGTGTTTAGAATCCGTCACTAAGCTATCCTTTTTGTTATTTTATCCCTTTATCTCCTCCCTGGATTCTGCTCAACTGACTCCCAATCAAAGTATTGGTAAGATACAACCATTATTCTTGAGTTCTTCTTTTAGTCGTCATTGCCACTTGAGTAATTCTGTTCTGCACTTGCAGGAAGGTCCCTCTGTTTGTATCCATATAGAAGAGGGAGGAGAGTTACTCAGGTATTGGTCCTTTATTTTGGTCATTACTGGTTGTTATACAAATGATCAGTTATTGATTAGTTGTCTTTTCTTTCAGCTGGGTCCATGGTGGTGCGTTCTCCCTGCTCTTTTAGGTGATCAGTCCCTTTGTCTGGGTAATTTGTCAGCAAAGGGGCATATCATAGAAAAGAGTGTATTCCCCTCATAGAGAGGAGGCTCGGGTGGAAGCTCCAACCCAAGCTCTTCATTCAATTTAGAGAAGTTAACCAGAACCAGTCTTCTGCCTTGCCCCATTCACCCGTCAGGTGAGTAACAAGCAGGAAGGTCCTCTCATCTAATGGGGCCTAGCCTACTCACATTAAAGCAGCTATTTCCTATTAAAGAAACAGCCCTCCAACCTGGAGAGGCAGAAAGGGCCCCCTGTATAATGGGAACTACTATTTCCCATTAGAGAAACTGCCTTCCGACATGGAGAGGCAAAAGGTCCCATCGTCTAATGGGAACTAGCCTACTCACACTGAAGCAGCTATTTCCCATTAGAGAAACGACCCTGCGACCTGGAGAGGCAAAAAGGTCCTTTCATGTAATGGTTACTAGCCTACCCACACTGAAGCAGCTATTTCCCATTAGAGAAACGGCCCTCCGACCTGAAGAGGCAAAAAGGTCCTCTCGTCTAATGGGAACTAGCCTACTCACACTGCAGCAGCTATTTCCCAGTAGAGAAACAGCCCTCCAACCTGGAGATGCAGAAAGGTCCCTTTGTCTAATGGGAACTAGCTTTCTCAGTGAGAGTAATCTAAAACCCATCATTATGCAGGGCTTGACCACTAGGGGTAAAAAGGGCAATTTCTCTAATGGGAACTAGCCTTCTCAGTGTGAGTAATCTAACACGCATTATTATGCAGGACCTGACTACTAGTGGAGCAAAAAGGGCCATATCTCTAATGGGAACTAGCCTTCTCAGTGTGAGTAGGCTAGTTCCCATTATAATGCAGCACCTGGCCACTAGGGGCAAAAAGGGCCAATTCTCTAATGGGAACTAGCCTACTCGCACTGAAGCAGCTCTTTCCCATCTAGGAAATGACCCTAGCAACCAATGTTCTGTTTCTCGGATGGGAACTAGTATGAACCCTAAAGGGAGGCTTATATTGCTTTCATTATCATTTAAAGTCCCTATGAGACCCAATAGTATTGTCTGTTTGTTTAAAAGTTTGGCGATACTTTCTAAAATGCCTTCATGGCATCATGACGTATTTCACGTATTTCTGTTAAGTCGTCGTGATGTTTCACGTAGGACGTCTATACATGCTTAGGAAGAGTTTCATGGAGGAAGGAGCACTCCATGCCGGGCCCGGGCAGATGTTTGTGTATTTATGATGCTCTTATACCTCTTATGAGAACTTCGAAGCACCAGGTATATTTAGGTGCTGGTGGGTTTGTTTTTCTTATTTTGATCGGATGTTTGTGTGCCTTCCTGGCCGGTATAATTGTGATGCTGGAAATGCATCAGAGGGACAGGGCCTCCGTATCCTTGTCCTTTACTGCCTTTTATCATGTGTTCTGTCGTGTTTTCTGTGCAGGAGCTTGTGTGGGACTCCTGGCAGTGCAGCTCTCTCTTTCGGTTTGGTGTACAGACCCATGAGATACCCTTATGGCACCCATGTGTGGGGGTACAACCCTGTGTCCCTAGTGTATGTTTTTGGGCACCTATGTGTGGCCCACAGTGCAGGGTATGGGCTAATGGCAGCTCCATGCTGAATTTGACAGGTGCTCTGGGTATCCTCCATTTTGGGATACCCAGGCCCTGCCATGAGGATCAGTTGATTCCTGATAGGAAACAAGATGCCCCCCCTGGCCACTGGCTTTCTATTGCCTGTTACCTTGTTTTCCCAAAGTCCTGGGAAGCCCTGACTCTGTCCCTTCCCCCTGACTGGCTGTTGGGTGGAAGTTCCATATTTGGTGATGTTGTGAAGTCCAGGCCAGACTGGCTGTAGCCTTCCCAGTGACTGTATGTTGTGGCTACACCCTGTTGATTGGGACCTGGGTGAATGGAGTGCATGACGAATATGGATTCTGTGTTGTGGATGTCTAGTATCTGGTGTTTGACACAATGACTGAGACAGCACTGCCGGAAACTGGTAGGAATGCAGTGTGGAGTGTTGAATGGCTGGGTACTTGTCCCAATACACATAAATCGTTGAGTGTCTGGAGAGAAGTGAATGGCCTGAATGCACTATGCACCTGATTGGATGCCTGCCTGCATGAATGCCCTTCTGACCGATTGGTTGCCTGAGTGTGACCCAGCAGAATTAATGGGAGATCAACTAGTATATCTGGGGGCCTCTTGCTGCTAGAATTCGTGTTCAGAAGCTGAAGTCCAAACTGTGGAGAGTAACTGGAGTGAAACTGAAGCTTGGCCTTGAAGTCCTGCTGGAAGAGAAGAATTGCTGTTGCCCTTCTTCATCAATCTGAAAGCTGCTGCGTCTCCGGGGACCTGGTAAGGCACCCTCTTCCCGAGCTACGAGGGACCATCGTGCACCAGCAGATCTTTGCCAAAGCTCCCTGGTAGACAGACCTATAACAGGCTGCCGGACGGGGACTGCCGCAGAATCCCAAAGAGAAGCACCCGGACTGTTGTCTGCCACTGTCGGCAACCGCTGTCGCCGACCGGAGCCGCCGTGCTCCCATCGCCTAAGAACTTTCGATTCATGGATGCGCTCGTCTGCACCGCTGCCCGCCTTACCCCGCTGGAGAAGACCAGGCCGTCGATGCGCCGAAAAGCATCCGCAGGTAGGTTTCCCGCCACCCAAAGACCACAGAGATGCTGACGACTCGACGCCCTTGCTGAGCCACAGTTGTTCAACTCTTTGCGGTCCTGAACTATCGACACTGAGGTGCCCCGCACGCCTCTTCCTTGCAGGACGTTTATGCTTCCCCGTCGACGAGCACCACTAGGAAAGAAGCTGCCACTTCACTGTTGTAGTTCACCCTGTTCTCCTTCGGACGTTCGACGACCCGTGACTCCTGCCTTAAAGGGAGGGCACTCGAGACAAGGAACGCTACAACGCCAGGTACTTTGGGGTTGCAGAACTATTGGAAAGTCTCTTGTGAACAATATATGGACTGGGCTTGTGATATATCTTTATTCTACAGGTTGCTCAGGTGGGGGGGATCTCCACACAGAACTGTGTGTAGGTCTCGGGCCAGTATTCTGCCACTTGTAACCAACTGCTTTCCTCTTATTTATTTGTGTGCCATTTAACCGTACAGTTGATGCACTTTAAAGAGATCTAATAGTAATTGTGGTTCCACGTAGAACTGTATATTTGCCATTATTTAACCGAGTACAAAGTGAGTTATTGTGATATTGTACATAACCTTGAATATTAATTATATAAAGACTGTGTTTTAACTAATACAGTGTGCGGACATTCCTTTGTGGGTGCTTGAGGACTACACTGTACTTAAGAACCAGCCTGCATCACCTCCTGAGAAGCTAGGCCTTGATTGCTCGTCCATTGCTACCACAAAAGAGAATCTTGGCTGGGATCCTCTGTGCCTCTCCTCTACCATATAGAGAGCAGAAGTACAGACAGCCCCTCCAGTCTTTACACTGGGGGCAGCAGTGGGATGCTTATAGTTTTAAGAATCGGTGTATAACCGTGCCACTTACAAAATATCTGCACTTTGTTAAATTAAGTTTTAGTTGCGTACAAGATAACTGCATTATAAGCAATGAAGTCTATTGCAAATGGTAAATTGACTTGGATGAGCTTAGAGGCTCTCCAGAGTGCTTGTGAAGCCAGGGAGTTAGACTTTGTGGATAAGTCTAGGGCTGAGCTGATAGCTGCCCTGGTGGACTACCAGACTGATGGTGAAACTCTTGAGGGGCGGGGGGTACAACTAATGAGGACTCTGCCCCTGGGGTTGTTGCTGAATCTGATTCTGGGAATGCCACCATTCCTGTTGCCTCTGTTCCAAACCCCAGCACTGCTCTTCAGGGGAAGCCTTAAAGGTTGAACTTTTAAAATTGGAGCTACAACAGGAACAGTTAGCCTTTCAATGCAAAACGTTGGCAACAGAAGCTGAGTTGAAGAAAGAGGAGTTGGCACAGCAAGTGATACTCAAAGATGGGGACACTGAGCACCAAATAATCCAGCTAGAGAAAGCTAGAGTGGAGACTTCAGCTAAACCAGCTGAGAGTGGCAGGTCCCCAGCCACCAAGTTTATGAAAGATTTGGTTGGTGTGTCTGTGGAGGGTTCAGATATTCCCCAATGGATTGAAGCGTTTTAAATGGTTTGTGCAATTCATGATGTTGATAAGAGAGATTGGGCTAAGTGTTTGTTAAGCAGAGTGCCTCAGACTGTATATGACTGTATTCTGAAGCTGAGTGTGGAAGAAAGGGGTCAGTATGAGTGCATGAAGTCTGCTTTGATTGCCAAGTTTGGCAAGACACCTACCCAATACCTTTTAAAAGGTTCAGGGAATTTAAGAAAAGAGATAATGTGCCTTGGGTTGACTGGGTGAGTGCTGCGCACATGAACATAATGGGGTGGATTGATGGTTACAAAGTGAAAACGTTTGTTGAATCGTCTCACCTTTTTGTTTTTTGAGCATTTTTCTGAAGCCTGTTCACCAGAGCTGCGTCAGTATGTTGTTGACCAGAACATTTTGGATCCCTTTAAGTTGGCTAGATTGGCTGACAAGTGGGTCTCCCACCGGGTGTCCCCTAAGGACTCCAGTGGAAGGACAAGAACAAAGAAAAGGGGACCTCTCAGAAAGCTGAGGAGTCCCAGAAGCAATCACAGTTGAGTAAGCCAAAACCTTCCTCTACTTAGACCCAAACATCTAGTGGGGATAAGTCATCTGTGGGTGGGAATAAGAGTAGTGGTCCACCTGCTGCAAAGCAGGCTCCCAGTGGTTCCAGTACTGTACCCCCCGTTCCTGTCACTTGTTGGGACTGTGGGGCTCTGGATGACAAGAGGGGTGACCCCAAGTGTAAAGGTAAGGCACTTGGAGTCCAGGCTGTCAGCCTGAGCTACCCTTACCCCATGTCTGAGGTGGAGGCCACTGTCCTCCCCTCCTCTACAGGAATCACATTTGGTGCTCCTGTAGAGATTTCCTTAGTGTCCTTTGGGGCTTGGGACTAGTACGCAGAAGTACTGGCGACTATCCCACAGAACACCCGTAGGTTTTTGAGAAGTATCCTCTTGAATGGCCAGCCCTCTACTGGCTTTAGAGACACTGGGGCAAGTATGAAGACTATGTAGGTGCTCCTCTGAGAACCACCAGGCTAGCTGGTGGGCCTCCCAAATTATCGCCTGTCGCCTTAGTCACTCTCATGATTGGAGACAAGACAGCAAAACTTCCTGTCCTGGTTCAGGACAATGCCCCTGCTAACATTCTGTTAGGAAATGATCTTGTGGAGTTGGGGTTGATCTCGGATGGTCTCCCCCTGACTGCTGCTGCAGTCACTAGGTCACAAGTGACACAGGGTCCGGCTGTGAGTCAGGTACCCGAGCCAAAGGCAAGAAGACGGAAGACCAAGAAGGCCACCTCTGTGAAGGGGGCTCCTTCTCTTCCTGCTGTTCCTACAGCCCCCATTGGGCTGGGTCCAGTGGAAAACCCAAACTCAACTCCTGAGGGAGAGGAGACAGAAGACTCTCCTGTGGGAGAGGTTCTCAACCCGGAGGACCGCCCTGATCTTCAATGCCTGCTGGCTGAAGGGGGACCCTCCCGGGCGGACTTCTGTAAGGGACAGAGAGAGTGCCACTCTCTCGAGGGTCTGAGGATACCGGCCCTGTGCCAAGCACAAGGAGAAGTGCCCCAGGACATTCCGGATCTATTGGGAGGGTGAGCTCCTGGTTAGTGAGCCCACTAAGCCTGAATCTGGTGCCCTCAAGAGGTTGGTGGTACCCCAGGTTTACAGGCCCTTCCTGCTGTTGGCGCATGAGGTGCCCTTAGCTCGTCATCTTGGTACCAAGAAGACTAAGCAGAGGCTCTCTTCCCATTTCTACTGGCCCTGGATGGGAGTGGAAGTGGACTCCCACTGCAGGACCTGCCCAACTTGTCAGTTGTCTGGCAAGACTGGAGGCAGTGTCATTTCCCCACTGCAGCCATTGCCAGTGGTTGGCACATCGTTCGAGAGGGTGGGCATCGATATTGTTGGTCCCCTTGACTCTCCCACTTCAGGTGGACATCGGTTCACCCTAGTCTTGGTTGATCATGCCACCAGGTACCCTGAGGCTATACCCCTTCAGACTGTTAGTGCCAAGGTGGTTGCCAGGGCTCTCCTGGGCATTTTTACCCGGGTTAGATTCCCTAAGGAGGTTGTCTGTCATGACCACTGTGAGGGGGCACAAGTTGTTGTTAGGCAGAATCCAGTGAAGTTCCCTTAGGGAGCACTACACCAGATTAGGACTACAGGCGACTGCAATAAATCCCCTTTGGTATCAGTCTGTACCACAAAGATTTAGTTGGTAGCTGTGGCTGAGCAGTCAGACTTATCTCAAGAGGGAGATGAGCAGTATTCAGGGTTTACACAATAGGCCTACTGTACTATGGCACAAGGAAACACTGACCAAAGCTTTGTAGTTAAAAAGTATATATATATATTTATTTTATACACTTCTAAGTAAACGCATTTATCACAGGTATCAAGCAAGTTAAATTAAGTCAATAGAGAAATATACACACTCCCTATATAAATTGTAGACCAAGTGAACCAGAGTGAAAACTGAGCAAAACGGCACAGTGACAACTACACACAAGGGAGGGAAAACACAAGTTATCTAGAAATAGGTTCTTATACACCCTAGTAACACTTCCCACCAGTTGTGAACCAGTTCAGCAAGGCAGAGCATCAGTATAGGCAATACTTCAAATGAAAACTGAGCAAAATGGCATTTCACAATGATTATTCAGTGGGAAGGAAAGGGTAGTTATAGGAAAGGGTTGCACCACACAGTTCGAATGGAGAATCAATCTCGAGAAAGCAGGTCTAACAAATGTGACCAGAGTCAGTAGGCCTGTGCCAGAGTTGGTGGTACAGGGAAAGGGCCCAGGAGCAAAAATGTTCTTGTAGCTGCAGTCAGGTCTTTGGTTAACGATGTTGAAAAGGTGGATGCAGGAAGCGAAAGACAATGTTAAGAGAGGGGGGGCGGCCAACCCAACAGGTAGGAAAAGGATTTAAAACACCTTTAGCACTACCGCGGGAAAGTGCAGCCTGGCAGAACAATGTACCTTAAACGTGGAGAAGTGGTTCCTGCGGTGGCGGTTGTTCCTGGTAGTCCTTACAGGTCGAGGGGTCCAGCAGAGGAAGAGAGGCTCTCGTTGTGGAGGAAGATTCAAGACCCTGCACTACCCAGGGATGAAACAAACCGTGGTGCTGCCAAACAAAGTTTGAAAGGTACGCTGCTTTTAATCGCGGTCCGGGTCGATGGCTGCCTGGCTATCCGGTTTCCAAGTGCTGGGCACTGTCGATTCGACCAAGGCAGGACCGGTGAAGTGAGGGGCGAATTGGTTGTTCCCACCAGCTCAAGGGAAGAAGGCTCTTTCGAAGAAGATCTCCTCTCGTCGTGTGGAAGAAAAGTGGTGAGACGATCCGGCAGGGCTTCACCGGTGGTGTTTGACGCTGAAGATTTCTGTGGCTTCTCTCCCCTTCTGTTCCGTAGCGGCGACGTCTTGCTCTTCCAGTCCTCAGGGCCCTGGTTTTATGCAGAAAGAGACCCATTCATGCAGCCTAGCTGTTACTCACATAGTGGAGTGGTCATCTTGGCGGGAGACCCTCCAGCCTATCAGGATAGAGTGCGACATGGGTTGCTGAGGCAACCCTGTCCAGGGGTCCTACTCCCCCTCCCACATAATGGACCCACCCCAGACTCAGTGGCACCGAAAGGAGGGCGTCTTGGCAGAAGCCCGCCAAAAGGACGAACAAAGGATCCCCGACCAGGGTTAGGATTGTAGAGAAAGACACGAAAAAGAAGTTATATCAAAGTTCTGGCAAATAAAACTTACCGGAGCAAAGTTAATATAAAAATTCACCGGCGGTATGTTAGAGGCTGTCAGAAAAAGTGGTAGCCTCGAACAATGGGAAAATCCCATAGAGAAATATTTCTGGTTGAATATTTTTGGTAGTAACCACTGCCACCAGCCAGAAATCTTTTAGAGGGGTACTGTAGGGTACACTCTCGAAAATGAACTTGGGGGGAAAAACTATTAACCCCTTCCAGTACCTCCATAGTAAGATGGGTTGTACTGAGAAATAGACTAGTAAAGTCAATGGGGACTTTACATGCCCTGGGAGACAGTAGTCAGTCCCAGGGTATGGAGTCTATGTTTGGGGGTCGCTACGACACCCCTGTGGTACTGCACGGAGGGTGCTGTGTAACACATGTGCATAAAGATGGGTCCTATGGGGGCGTGGCTTGGAGCCGACGCGATGCAGTCACTCCTCTAAAGCCGCCCGTGGACTGCCCGCTGCTATAGCTAAATTTGTGCGGTTCCTGTGGCTTACACGATCCACCAACGCCAGCTATGTGGATCGGAACCGATGGGGCACTAGCAGCTCAAAGATGAAAGCCGGGAGAAAGAGCACTGTGTCCGTACTCGCTGCCTGAATCCCGGTCCCCCCCCTGCCTCTCAAGGAATTCAAGATGGCAGGCGCACGTATGAACGCATACGCAGCCGGGAGTTGGAGGTGAGCCTCCCCGTAACACACAGGCCGGAGGGGACGGACGAGCATCTTGACATCCAGGCAAGAAGCGAGGACTGTTTCCGTCTGCCTGCAGGGGGCGGCCCGGGCTATCCTGGGACCGACGGGGAGCGCTGGATGCATCAAGGATTGGCGGGGGATTCCCCTGCGGAGTGATCTCCTTGCCTGGCCCCCACTTTGTGCTCCCTCTCCTCCATCTTCTTCCTGGGGCGCCCCGGCCCACGCCGCTTTGCAGCTACACGCCCGGCGGACGGAGACCTACGCGGACTGCATTGGTGGCTCCTCTGAGTGCCCGGTGGGGCCTACCTTCCGGTCTATAGACATTTGCAACGGTTGGCGGCGGGAGCCTTCAGCAGGAGCCCCTTGAGAGCACTCTATCGCACCTCACCGCCTCCCTGAGTCTACAACCAGCGCCTGACCCGAATCCGAATTAAAGGTAGGCTTAGCCCGCATGCTCTTCTCCCTGAGCCTTTCCTGGGGCGCCCGGCCCAAGACCCTGCTTCCCGCGGATAAGCCCTCTAACCCGCACTGGTATCGCTCCCTAGCCTCTCGTGGGGCTCTGGGGGCCCCTGAGCGGCTCTCGTAGCAACTCTCCTTCACCGCTACAGTGCTCCCAGCGGCCACTGACCCGCCGCCAACAACCAGCGCAATGACTAAGCAACAAAAGACCACCAAGTCCTCGGACATAGCAACACTGCTGATCGCATCCGACAAAGCTAAGAAACAGAACCCCTGCTCCTCTATTTCACGGCAATCCCTAGACCACAAGGACCTCTGGCGACGAAAGAAGACATACGTGAATTCATGGCGGATATCAAATCAGAATTCCGTCCTTCTATGACGGAACTTACTACTAAGCTGGATACGGATAAAAGGGTCTCGGAGGTTGAACAAAGAGTGGGAGTTGTTGAGGACCATATCCAAGATCATGCCTCCACCCTAACTGAGGTCCAACGCTCAATTAGACTTCTGCAAGACAAGTACGACATCCTAGAATACAAGCAGGAAGACCTGGAAAATAGGGCCCGGCGCAATGACCTCCGTATTCGGGGGGTTCCTACTTCGATCCCAGACGAGGGGTTGGCTGAATACGTGGGCCTCTTCTTCTAGTCTCTCCTCCCTGACCTTGAAGATTCACAGCTTCTCCTAGATCGCACCCACAGGCTGAACCCCCGTTGCGGAGTGGAGACAGATGGCCCCCCTGACGTCATCACTAGGGTGCACTTCTTTACCACGAAGGAAGCCATCTCGGCGATAAGCCGCTCCAAAGACGAAATTACATTCCAAGGGACCTCCCTCCAGATCTTTCAGGATCTTTCCCCTCTTACTCTCCAAAAGAGGCAAGCCCTCCACCCACTAACCACTCTTCTTGAAGCCCAAAAAAAAAATCTGCTACAGATGGCTCTTTCCCACAGCCTTGCAATTTTCCTGTAAGGGCTCACTAAGGAAAATTAGCCACCTGGAAGATGCTGAAAGCATCCTGCGCCCAGATGCTTCCAGGCCTTCGCCTCCCCTGCCCTCCGAGGCAACGGCTGACTCAAACCTTGTGGCCTCCCCTAACCACAGACAAAATTCCTGGTCGAGGGTTCCCAGATTCCAAAGGAGGAAGTAGCCGGATGCAGTCCCATGATGGAGCTACCACTTTCTGTCCCGGCTCATCAGTCCGGCACCATGAAGCCGATCAGCACCCACAGGAACACAGATGAGCTCCATCCCCAAAGCAGCGGGCATTATTCCACGGCCCATGCCCGGTTCCAAGGCACAGTCCACCTATGAGTCCTTGGAACGATCCACTTAGACTACCTGTAAGATTAGCCATGTTGGCTACATACTGGCCAGGGGAGGCTCCAGACCTACAAAAGGTCCGCCACCCCCAGTTAAAACTCGGCCCTCCCGTTGGCGGCCCGAGCAAAAACCCCATAGGAAGGTTAATGAATGGCCATACACTCTGCAACATGATGGCTGATCCCTCTGCGTCTCCCCCTGTCCCCCAGGACTTGTCAGCGGCCCCGGAACATCGGACTTTGAGGTTCATCTCCCTGAATGTCAAGGGACTGAATTCACCCACTAAACGCAAGTCCATCCCACAGAAGCTTCAGAATGACGATGCAGCAGTAGCTCTGCTACAGGAAACCCATCTGCTGCCGGCAGACCAGAGCCGCCTACGCTCCCGAAACTTCCCAAAGCAACTCTTCGCATCTGGGAACTCCAAGAGGGGTGGCACGGCTACACTATTTGGGAGGGGACTGAACCCTCAGATTCTAGACTCCATAAGCTGCCCGGAAGGGCGGTACATGGCGGTAAAATGCCTGCTGCTGGGACAACTCTACTGTATAATCTCTGTATACGCACCCAACTCAGGCCAGGCGCTGTTCTATGAGTCCCTGAGTACGACTCTCTCTCCTTTTCTGGAGAGCCAGATAGTGATTGGTGGGGACTTCAATGGGGTACCGGACCCCACGAAAGACAAGTCGCACCCGCCCAGTGCCAGAGACCTCACTATAGCCCTGGCTCTCCTGCAACTATTCAGAACTTTGGGGGTGGTGGACTCATGGAGGGTACTCCACCCATCCGAAAGAGACTTTTCCTTTTATTCTTATGTCCAAAGAACCTTCTTCAGGATAGATCTTCTCCTAGTATCCCCACAAATCTTCACATTCACTAACAATGTGACAATCGGCTCCAGAATCTTGTCTGATCACGCCCCGGTGACCCTAGAAATCCGAGTGCAGGAACCGTCTAACCCCCAACAGCGCAGATGGACACTATATGATCCGATTCTTAACGAGATGCCAGTCAGAGACGCAATCGCAACCACGATCACCAACTTTTTTAAGGAGAGCCCCAGCAAAGACACCTCCACCGCCAAAAATTGGGACGCAATGAAGGCAGTAGTGCGGGGAGAACTGATCCTATCACAGGCATAAACGACAAACTCGCCAGGGTCTTGACGCTGGCAAACTACAAAGCTCCCAACACCCTTCTCGGAGTTAATGGCACCCTTTCCTCCCCTATCAACCTAACTTGCGGAACCAGACAGGGATGCCCACTGTCGCTGCTCCTCTTCACACTAATCATGGAACCGTTTGCCCAACGGATCAGGTTGAACCCTGCAATCGAAGGCTTTCAATCAGGCCCGGCACACCACAAGCTAGCCCTCTATGCAGACAATGTCCTCCTGACTATCACGAAGCCTCGTTCCTCCCTCCCTCAAGCCCTGGCTGAGATGGCGAGCTATGGAAGGGTCACAGGCTTTGCCATCAACTTCCGGAAATCAGCTGCCATGGGAGTGGGTCTGACCCGGGAAGACCGAGAAGCCCTAATCCCTCTGTGCCCAATACAATGGACGACCAAGGGAATCAGCTACTTAGGAGTCCAGATCTCCGCCAACCCAAGCCAGGTCTATCGGGCTAATTTCCCCCCACTATTTACAAACTTGGAGGCAGATTTAAAGCGCTGGGCGGCACAGGAGATATCGCTGATGGGCCGTATTACAGCCTGTAAAATGAACTTACTACCGAGATTTCTGTACGCTTGCTCCTCACTCCCGGTGCCAGTTCCGGCGCCAGCCCTTCAACACCTACAGAAGAAAATGCTGCAGTTTATTTGGAGGGGGAAAAAAACCCAGAATCCCTAAATCCACGATGCTGGGCAGCGACAAACTCGGTGGCCTCGGGGTCCCAGACCTACAGAAATACCAAATGGCGGCTCAGCTGTCCTGTATCCAATCGTGGCAAATCCTTACCAACCGCCTAGATGGGTGGACCTCGAACACGCGCAACTACCCCTCCCGCTGCGCTTTCTCCGACATATCCCCCCTCCGGAGCGGCGACAGTGGCGGAATCTTCTGGGGACCACCAAACACGCCATTTCGGTATGGGACAAGGCGTTGAAACAGAAGAGGATCCCGACGGGGCTCAGCCCCTTCTCCCTGGTGTTTATGAACCCAACCTTTTCACCTGGTCTGTCTGCCCGGAATTTTAAGTCCTGGATTGCAGGAGGCCTGGAGACCCTGGGACAACTTTTTGAAGGGGGCCAACCCTGCACCTTTGAGCGATGCAAAGAACTCTTTGGGATCTAGGAACACGATAGATTCACATATACCCAGCTGCGCCACTGGTGCACCCATCCACAGACTCGTCAGGCAGCTATTCGCCCCCCCCACAGCCATCGAATTGACCCTTAATGAGCTCCCGCCTCGAGGGAGAATCTCCACTCTATATAAACGCCTCCAAACGGATTTCTTAACCTCCAAGACTCGGTATATGGCCCTATGGGAGGCGGACCTGGGCCGTCCGATTGAAGACCAACAGTGGGTTGACATCTGGTCCCGGGCTCACGCCTCCTCATCCTGCATCACAAACAGAGAATGCGCCTACAAGATACTCCTCCGTTGGTACTTCCCTCCCCTAAGACTTCATCACATGAACCCCACACTCGACCCACAATGCTGGAGACAATGCGGCCAAATAGGCTCCTTCTTCCACATGTGGTGGCCCTGCCCCAAGGCTCAAGCCTTTTGGAAACAATGCTTAGCGACAATAGCAGACATCACTCAGGTGCGACTGCCCTTGGACCCCGAACCGATTCTCCTTGGAGCACCGATCCCCGGGATCTACCCAAGGTCTGGTCCTAAGGCCAAACTATTATCCCAATGCTTACTGGCTGGCAGGAACGTGATAGCCTGCACCTGGAAAACAACGGAAGGCCCGCTCATGCCTTTCTGATGGATGAAAGTCTGGGACATCTTGATCGCTGAGAAGGTGATGGCTGCCTGGGCAGGTATTTTACAACGCTTTCACAACATCTGGGGTCACTTTTTGGACTTTGACCAAAGGTTCCCGGCCCTGACATTCAAGCCCCAACTGGCCAGGAGAACTGTTCAAGATGGAGATCCCCAGCGGGGGCGTGAAGACGGAACTTAAGACCTGAGGGTGGGGTGGGGTGGGAAGAGCATCAAGTGGTATTGCTTTATGCTTCATGTCGCAAGTGATTAAGCTTTGTATTGTCATAACCTGCCTGTTTAAAATAAACATGTTTAAAAAAAAAAAGGTGGTTCCTATGGGGTAGAGAAAGTCCCATAGGCATTAAACACAAAAATAGCCTAGAACACACATAGCAAAAATACCTAAGAGTGGGAAAAAGAGTCTCACTCTTAGCAGGTAAAAAGAAACAAACCCTTCAAATCCAGCAAAGCTGCTGGGGGACTCTATAGGTAAGGGAAATTAGCCATACAATGAGAATTCTCCCTAACACCTGCCGCTCCTCCCCCCCCAGACTAAGGGACAGGTGGATCGAATCCACTCCTGGATGAGTCTCTTACCTCTAGTCGGTTATAAACATCCTAGAGAGACCATCAGCATTTGGTGGTGACATCCTGACCTCTGCTCAATGGTAAAATCAAACCCTTGGAGGCAGATTGACCATTTTAGCAGTTTGGGGTTTTCCCCTTTCATTTGCATCAACCATCTCAAGGGTTGGTGGCCTGTTTGAATGATGACAGTAGATCCATACAAGTATGGTCTAAACTTCTTCAAAGCCCACACAATGGCAAAACATTCTCTCTCAATAGTTGGACACCTTGTTTCAGGTTCCTTCAGTTTCCTACTGACGAAGCAAATGGGGTGCTCCCTAACTTTCGCATCTAGTAGACTGAGTACTGCACCTATACCTATATTGGAAGCATCTGTTCATACAATGAAGGGTTGGTGGTAGTCAGGAGCTCTGAGAACTGGAGCTTGACAAAGGGCTTTCAAAGGCCTGATTGCACTCCTCATTCTATTTGACCTTTTTAGGGAATTTAGGAGAAGAGATTACATTCAGTGGAGAAGCTATGGTCCCATAGTTCTCAATCAAATTCCTGTAATACCCAGTGAGGCTTAGGAAGGCTCTCAACTGGGTTTGAGTAGAAGGGGTTTTCCAATTTTCCTCAGCTTCAATCTTGCTGAGCAAAGGCCTTATTTCACCACCTCCTACCTCATGCCCAAGGTAGACCACTTTACTCTGACCAATTTGGCATTTGCTTACCTTAATGGTCAGATGGGCCTGTTGCAGAGCCTGCAAAACATATTCTAGGTGGTCAACATGTTCTTTCCAAGTAGGTCTGAACACTGCAATGTCATCCAAGTATGCCATGCAGAAGTCCTCCATCCCATTCAGAACCTGATTAACCATCCTTTGGAATGTAGCAGGTGCATTCTTTAATCCAAAAGGCATAACCTTAAATTGGTATAAGCCAACTGGGGTGGAGAAAGCAGTTTTCTTCTTGGCATGGTCAGTCAGGGCTATTTGCCAAACGCCTGACGTGAGATCAAATGTGCTGAGGAACTTGGCTGAACCAAGTCTATCCACCAGCTCATCTGTCCTTGGCAAATGATGGGCATCAGTCTTAGTGACTGCATATAGAGCTCTATAGTCCACACAGAATCTCAACTCCTTGGATCCTGCCTTTGGTACTAACACAACTGGGCTAGACCATGGACTAGTAGAGGGCTCTATTTCCCCGAGATCAAGCATCTTGTTGACCTCTCCTTTGATGTGGGTTCTTACATTTTCTGACATCCTGTAGCCCCTGCATTTGACAGGTAGACAGTCACCAGTTTGGATATCATGTTGGCCCAGAGGGGTCAAACCTGGTGCTAGTGAGAACAGGGAGGCAAATTGATTCAACAAAACTTTGCACTCCTCCTGTTGCTCAGGTGTCAGGTTAGAAGAGAGATTAGCTCCTTCTATTTTTAGAGGCTTGCCTGTGAGGAGGTTAGGTAGAGGTTCATTCTCCTTCTCTTGAGCTGAAGCCAGAAGCAAAGCTCCCAGTTCTGGTCTAGAGACATAAGCTTTTAGACGGTTGATGTGAAAGACTCTAGAAGCCTCCTTAGGATTGCCTAAATCCACCAGATAGTTCACCTCTCCAAGTTTTCCCACAACTTTGAAGGGTCCCATCCATGTGTCCTGCAAGGCCCTCTGCTTTGTTGGGACCATAACAAGAACTAGCTGGTCCTGAGCGAACTCAACCATGTTGGCCTTCTGGTCATGCCAATGCTTGACCAAAGCCTGACCTGCTTTCAAGTTATCATTTGCCTCAGCCATCATGTGTGACATTCTCCTCCGGAGTCCTATCACATAGTCAGTGACTCTGACTGGCGTGGGGGAAGGAGCACTCTCCAACCCCTCCTTTATCAGGGCCAATGGACCTCTGACTCGATGGCCATAGAGAAGTTCAAATGGACTGTAACGCACTCCCTCCTGAGGGACTTCCCTGTATGCAAAGAGAAGGCATGGCAGTAAAAGATCCCACTTTTTCTTAAGAGGGTCTTCTAAAGCTCCTATCATGCTCTTCATGGTTCTGTTAAACCTTTCTACCAATCCATTTGTCTGAGGGTGGTATGCTGTTGAGAACTTGTAGGTAACTCCACAGTTTTTCCACATGGCCTTCATGTAGTGGGACATAAAATGTGACCCCCTGTCGGATATTACCTCCTTAGGAAACCCAACCCTGGTAAAAAATACCAAGGAGGGCCTTAGCCACAGCTGGAGCTGTAACAGTCCTCATAGGAATTGCTTCAGGGAACCTAGTAGCATGGTCTACTACAACAAGGATAAACCTGTTGCCTGAAAAAGTTGGAGGATCAAGGGGACCAACAATGTCAATTCCTACCCTCTCAAATGGTACTCCCACCACAGGGAGAGGCACTAGAGGTGCCACGTTCTTGGAGCTACTTTTACCAGCGGTTTGGCAAGTGTGGCAACTTTCGCAGTATTTATCTACTTCTGCCCCCGTTTTAGGCCAATAAAAGTAGAGAGAGAGCCTTTTCTTGGTCTTCTTGAAGCTCAAGTGACCAGCCAAAGGTATCTCATGGGCTAGTTGCAAGAATTGGAGTCGGTTTGCTTGGGGCACTACAAGTCTTTTGTAGTCCCCAGGGAGTGACTCTGTTGGTTCACTATAGAAGAGGACATCTTCCCTGTGCAACCTATTCTTCCCAGGCTCTTGCCCTTCAAGCTGAGAAGCTGACTGGTGGCGAAGACCTTCCCGAGTTGGACAGTCTCTTTGTCCCTTACTGAAGTCTGCCCTTTGGGGTCCACCTTCTGCCAGTAAAGACTGCAGCTCAGGATGGTCCACAGGGTCAAGATCTCCAATGAGTTCCTGGCCTTCTACTAGATCTGAATCTTCAGGTTCTAGTTCGACCATACAGGGTTGTACCTCACTCTCAGCCTCAGCTGGTGGAGGAATCACAGGTGTGATTTTTGCTAACCTAGGAAATGTCCTGGTTGGCAGCACTGGAGTGCTTTCTGCTGGTTTCTTCATGGTAGTCTTGGGTTTCCCCTTTGCTTCTGCTTGCTTTGAAATAGCAGTTAGTAGCTACAGTGTTGTAGGAGTTATTTCTTTTTCTATCATCTTCTCAGGAGGGCCCCTCAAGGTCCTCTCCCTTGCAGGTCTGGTAAGCTCCTGTAATCTCTTACTAGGAGGTCTGGGAGTACTTGAAACTACACCAGGTCTTTCAGATCGTTGCCCAACAGCACCCTTCCTGGTACTTCTGATTGTACACTCACAGGCATCCTGACCGTCATTTCATTGCAATGGATGAGAGCTGGTAATTGGGGAAGCATCTGCAAAGGCCCTCCGGCTAACTTGGTGAGGCGTTTGGGTGCCTAAGCAACATCCTCCACCTTGACAAAAGATTCGTCCACCACAGTTATGCTGGCCCCAGTGTCTTTAATGGCAGGAGTCCCCTGACCATTGACTAGGACACTGTCTTTACAATACTCTTTAGTATTAGGAGGGATAGAATTATACACATCTAAATTCTGTTGTTCCCACAACCCTAGAGATACTAAAGATCCACTAGCTGAGACTCCAATGGGATCATCAGCCAGTAGGTGAAAGTTTCCACTGACCATATGTACTTCCTCCTCTGGAGCGAAGTCTAAGGAGACAGTGTGGACTCCTGAAGGTTTACCCTTACACCTGGGATCCCCTTTCACATGATCAGTTGAGCCACAAACATAACATTTTCCAAATGTCTTTATGAATGGTGGCTTGTTCTGACCCCCTTCTGGTCTGGGACCAGAAGGCACAATAGCCTGATTAGGTTTCCCTTGTGGCTTACCCTTAGGATTTTGTTTGTGGCCCTCTTTGGAATTGCATTTATTTGAATTCTTTTTGTTGTCTTTCTTTGGCTGCTTTCCCTCATCTTTGTTCTGAGTTACCCCTGAATCCTTGTGAGTAGCCCTGTTGGCAACCCACAAGTCAGCAGCCTTAGCTAGTTTCTTAGAATCTAATTCCTTTGAATCAGCCAAGTGCTGTCTGAGCTCAGGAGAGCAGGCATCATAGATAGACTCCATCATAACAAGATTTCTCATTCCTTCATAAGTGTCAACTCTATAACCCTTAATCCGTCCCTCTAAGTTCTTCAAACACTCATTCACCCAAGTAGCTCAAGGGGTACTATCCTGCTTATTGAGGGTCCTAAACCTCTCAAGGTACTGGGAAGAAGTCTTCCCAAATCTAGCTATTAAAGCTAGCTTTACACATTCATAATCCATCCTATCCACCACCCCCAACTCCATTACCACATCAGATGCAACAGGGGGGAGCCTAGAGAATAACCAGGGGATCAACTGATTCCCGGAGATATCCTGGAGCCCATGATTATATTCAAACATAGCAAGCCAATCTAATACATCCAACTTAGGTTCATACATACCCACAATCTCTTTAGGCATCCGGGGTCTTTTTGGACTGGAAGATCTAGAGGATTCGGGGAGAGAAGCATTTTCCAAAGACAATTTCTTCATCTCAAGCTCATGGTTGAGCTCCATTTCTTTGAGCCTTAGTTCTTGGTGTCTCTGTTCAGTTTGGGCACTAATTCTTTTGAATTCAAGTTCGTCTCGTTTTTTCTAGAGACATAAATTCAGGACTTAATGTGGGACCTGTTAAAGGTCCAGTAGCTACAGGTTGAGGTCTTTGAGCAGGTAGAGGGCCAGAGGGGGTGACACAGTTATCCTCCTCTTCCTCATCTGTTTCAACAATAACATCTTCAACATTATCCTCATTACTGTTTGCTACATTTGCTGGAGTAGTGGCCACTACAGCACCACTATTCAGACTTTCTTTCTCTAACAGTCTATCAATCATTTCTTGTTTCCTGCCTTTGACCGGAAGACCTTTCTGTCTACACAGATCCCTTAAATAATCAGAAGTATTGGCTGTAACTTTCCATAATTTTGACTTTAGTTTAAAATAAACTTGTTGTGATAGTGCTTTGGTTCAAATAACCACAAGGCTAACTATCAGAACTCTAAAATGTAAATCCATTACTTTTATCCTCACCGCTGTTCACCAGTGTTGGGCAGAATCCAGTGCAGTTCCCTTAGGGAGCACCACACCAGATTAGGACTACAGGCGAGAGCAATAAATCCCCTTTGGTATCAGTCTGTACCACAAAGATTTAGTTAGTAGCTGTGGTTGAGCAGTCAGACTTATCTCAAGAGGGAGATTAGCAGTATTCAGGGTTTACACAATAGGCCTACTGTACTATGGCACAAGGAAACACTGACCAAAGCTTTGTAGTTAAAAAGTAGATATATATTTATTGTATACACTTCTAAGTAAACACATGTATCACAAGTATCAAGCAAGTTAAATTAAGTCAATAGAGTTATATACTCACTCCCTATATAAATTGTAGACCAAGTGAACCAGAGTGAAAACTGAGCAAAACGGCACAGTGACAACTACACACAAGGGATCCTCTAGCAATGTCTCACAAGGGAGGGAAAACACAAGTTATCTAGAAATAGGTTCTTATACACCCTAGTAACACTTCCCATCAGTTGTGAACCAGTTCAGCAAGGCAGAGCGTCAGTATAGGCAATAATTCAAATGAAAACTGAGCAAAATGGCATTTCACAATGATTATTCAGTGGGAAGGAAAGGGTAGTTATAAGAAAGGGTTGCACTACACAGTTCGAATGGAGAATCAATCTCAAGAAAGCAGGTCTAACAAATGTGACCAGAGTCAGTAGTGTGCCAGAGTTGGTGGTACAGGGCAAGGGCCCAGGAGCAAAAATGTTCTTGTAGCTGCAGTCCGGTCTTTGGTTAACAATGTTGAAAAGGTGGATGCAAGAAGCAAAAGACAATGTTAAGAGAGAGGGGGCGGCCAACCCAACAGGTAGGAAAAGGATTTAAAACACCTTTAGCACTACCGTGAGAAAGTGCGGCCTGGCGGAACAATGTACCTTAAACGTGGAGAAGTGGCTCCTGCGGTGGCAGTTGTTCCTGGTAGTCCTTACAGGTCGAGGGGTTCAGCAGAGGAAGAGAGGCTCTCGTCGTGCAGGAAGATTCAAGACACTGCACTACCCAGGGATGAAACCAACCGCAGTGCTGCCAAACGAAGTTTAAAAGGTACGCTCCTTTTAATCGCGGTCCGGGTCGATAGCTTCCTGGCTATCCGGTCTCCAAGTGCTGGGCACTGTCAATTCGACCAAGGCAGGTCTGGAGAAGCGATGGGCGAACTGGTTGTTCCCACCGGCTCAAGGGAAGGAGGCTCTTTCAAAGAATATCTCCTCTTGTCGTGTGGAAGAAAAGTGGTGAGACGATCCGGCAGGGCTTCACCGGTGGTGTTGACGCTGAAGATGTGTGTGGATTCTCTCCCCTTCGGTTGCGTAGTTCCAGGGGTGACGTCTTGCTCTTCCAGTCCTCAGGACCCTGCTTTTATGCAGAAAGAGACCCATTCATACAGCCTAGCTGTCACTCACACAGTGGAGTGGTCATCTTGGCGGGAGACCCTCCAGCCTATCAGGATAGAGTGCGACATGGGTTGCTGAGGCAACCCTGTCCATGGGTCCTACTCCCCCTCCCACACAATGGACCCACCCCAGACCCGGTGGCGCCGAAAGGAGGGCTTCTTGGCAGAAGCCCGCCAAAAGGACGAACAAAGGAGCCCGACCTGGGTTAGGATTGTAGAGAAAGACACGAAAAAGAAGTTATATCAAAGTTTTGGCAAATAAAACTTACCGGAGCTAAGTTAATATAAAAATGCACCAGCGGTATGTTAGAAGCTTTCAGAAAAAGTGGTAGCCTCGAACAATGGGAAAATCCCATAGAGAAATATTTGCAGTCAAATATTTTTGGTAGTAACCACTGCCACCAGCCAGAAACTTTTTAGAGGGGTACTGTAGGGTACACTCTCGAAAATGAAGTAGGGGAAAAACTATTAACCCCCTCCAGTAGCTCCATAGTAAGATAGGTTATACTGGTTAAGTTCGTAGAAATTGACTAGTAAAGTCAATGGGGACTTTACATGCCCTGGGAGACAGTAGTCAGTCCCAGGGTATGGAGTCTATGTTTGGGGGTCACTACGACACCCCTGTGGTACTGCAAGGAGGGTGCTGTGTAACACATGTGCATGAAGATGGTACCTATGAGGGAGAGAAAGTCCCATAGGCATTAAACACAAAAATAGCCTAGAACACACATAGCAAAAATGCCTAAGAGTGGGAAAAAGAGTCTCACTCTTAACAGGTAAAAAGAAACAAACCCTTCCAATCCAGCAAAGCTGCTGGGGAACTCTGTAGGTAAGGGAAATTAGCCATAAAATGAGAATTCTCCCTAACAGTTGTGCCACAAGGAGGCTCCCACCAGAACCCTGAGGGACTTAAAACCACTGCAAAAGGGCTCCTGGAGTCAGTCCTGGTGCCTTTGGCACCAGGCTCGTATGTAGGAAAGAAGGGCTGTTCAAACTAGGTCCCATTTATGTACATGGGCCTTTAAATCCAATATGGAAGCACCCACATAATCTCGTTCTAAGAACCAAGCCATGCGGTCTAGTGTTTTGGGTGTGGCAGGCCTGTAACTACTTTCCCTGGTACTACTTTACCTGGGCTATATAAACCACACCCTGACTGCAGAACACGCTTCGTGTTATTCTGCAACCCGCAGCGTGACGCTCACCGTGTCCAGCTCCTGATCTTCAGTATCTTCCTGTAATCCTGCAAGAACAAGATTAAACACCATCCAGCACTCAGCATCTCAACTGGGCTGCAATCTGTGGAAACCGAGAGAAGAAGAAACGTCACTAGTCTGTGAGTAATAGCTTAAGGACTTCTGGCGAACCGCTACCACAGCTGCTGTTCGAAATTTGCGACCTGCAATAACGAGAAAGGGAAAATTGATATTAGAACGCGCACTTCCAAAACATCGAATTACAAGAGTCTTACCTGAATTCCAACGCGCGACGCCACGCTTCCATCCGGAGCACCATAGCAACATCTGCAAAGGAAAGGAGACATATTCAGGTTTGCTTTCAATATTAAACAACCGCACAGTGCTGTCAGTCCAGAAAAACCAAACACCCCTTGAGGGTCCAGAAATGAATGATAATTGGTTGGCCGAAGACCAACCGCCTCATTTACAGTGTTAAGAATATATATTCATTAGTTATTATGTAGCTATTAGTTCAACTAGAGTGAGGCCATTTTAAGATGACCAGAATCGCCATTTTGTTTTCTCTCTCTGCTCTCTCTAACGTTGCCACTTTGCCTCATGTAAAACTGCTTTGCTGTAGATATTATTTCGCTTCAATGGTTCAAGGCTAAGAAACATGTTGAAACATTACACTGGAGAGCCAGACAGAAATGCCCAATTCCCTCCCTCACATATCCTTGAAGACAGGGAGCAAGGCATTTAATCAGTACACGAATGCCAACGAGTCCCCTGAAAGAATAGCAATGTATGAAACTAGCATTTAAAGAGTTGAATTATGCTCTTCTTTACGGCCCCCCTTTCTGAGCCCAGTGAGACCCCGGAGAGCGGGCTGACCTCTAGAGCGAGAATCGAAACTAAGAGATAGTGAGGTCTGGTATGTGCCAGTCTCCTACGCGCAGCTTGCCCATGAAAAACAAACGCTGTGTTCTCGCAAATAAAGAATGGTGTCTGTAAAATTGAAGATTGCAAACCGTTACTAAATATGGTGGTCTAAGGTGTCATATTTGTCACACTGGTCAATCATCGCCTCCAATTCAAAGGGAAATTAATTGGGGGCGGCATCAAATGTGTCATACTGTGTCATTGCTGATTGTAAGGTGCTCGGTTTGTATATATGTAACTGATTTACGTTTCATTTTTTTCTTGCGTCCCCCGAGGTCTGTTAGACACACGTCGCGGGGCGTGGGACCATTTGGCCAACTGGGACTTCTTTGTATTGCAATAAACCCTAGATTTTGGGAACGGAACCTCGTGTCTGGCGTATCTATTTGAGTGTGGTGACTGTGCTTTGTTTCCACATCCGAGGGTCCCTCAGGGACCCCTTCAGTGCTGTACTTACCTTAACGGATTCCGGGGGCTTGTTTTTCATAGCGCTCTCATCCACTCGCAGCACGACAGTGGCCTGTGAGGAGAAGAAGAAGAAAACACAGGTTAGCTTTAAAAGACAAAGACGCTGCGCTTTGCGCTTTCTCTTACCTAGAGAACGTGCCTCTCCATCCGGCATGCCAGCATCAAGACCCTCACACCTGAAAAGAAGGAGATAAAGACATTAATGAATTCCCACCATAAACGGAACAAAGACTTATAATTTAACAAACCTACCTGCCTACCAGCAGATTCGGGGTCACAGCCGGCCTGGGCCCAAGGAAGGCGTACTGCACCAGTGAAGCAACTCGGGCAGCTCGCCAACAAATGTCAAACCCCCCTGCACAAGAAACGCAGGACGGATAGCACACCCTACAAATAACTAAGATTCTTTATTCAGCACTGGGCAACTATGCATCCAGGTTTCCAGATCTCAGAGCCTTCTAGACGCCCCTGGGGATATCAGGTGAGCGTAACATTGTCTCTGACAGAGGATCCAACTTCATGTCTAGTTACATGAAAACCATGTGGAAAGAGTGCGGGGTAACTTACAAGTTCTCGACCTCTTACCATCCCCAGACCAATGGTCTGGTTGAGAGATTTAACAAAACTCTCAAGGGCATGCTAGGCGCTTTGGAAGAGCCCCTAAGGAGGAAATGGGATCTCCTCCTGCCATGCCTGCTGTTCCCTTACAGAGAGGTACCTCAAGAGGGCATTGGTTTCAGCCCCTTTGAGTTACTCTTTGGACATCCCGTGAGGGGGCCCCTTGCCTTGATCAAAGAAGGTTTGTAGGCCACCCCACCAGGTCCTGCCAGGCAATTGAGGGACTATGTGTTAGTCCTCAGACGGAAGATGCCACAGATGATGGGTCAGGCAACAGCAAATCTCAAGGCCAGCCAGGAATTGAATAAGTACTGGCATGACCTTAAAGCCTCGCAAGTGGATTGGACTCCAGGACAGGAAATTCTTGTGAAGGAGCCTACCAAGCCTAGAGATTTGGCAGACAAATGGACTAGACCCTTCAGGATCATCTCCAAGATGGGCAAAGTCAATAATCTGGTTGACATGGGAGTCCCGGGGGTAGCCCCTCAGGTATTCCATGTTAACAGGCTCAAGCCTTTCCACAGGCGATCAGAAGTCTCATGTTTCTTGCTAGCTTCAGAGAAAGAAGAGGATGAGAGCGATCCCCTTCCTGATTTGCTGCATAGCAACCCTCAGGATGGCTCAGTGGAGGGAGTACATCTCTCTCCAGATCTGACGACAAAGCAGCAGTAGGCCTGCAGGGCTTTACTCCGGCAGTATGCTGCTCTGTTTTGACTGACACCAGGCCTTACACCGTGGTGTAGGCACACAATTGACACTGGTGACAGTGTGCCTGTCAAAAGCAGGTGTTACCGTATGTCAGATACTGTTAAGAACCACATCCAGTCCGAGGTCGCCAAGATGTTGGACCTGGGTGTTCTTGAACCCTCAACCAGTCCCTGGTCCAGTCCTTTGGTCCTTGTCCCCAAGGCAAGTTCCCAGGCAGGTACCAAGGATTGAAGGTTCTGTGTGGACTACCGAGGAGTCAATGCCGTCACCAAAACTGATGCACACTCATTGCCCCGGGCTGATGAGCTTGTGGACAGCATAGGTGCTGCCAAATTTGTGAGCACCTTTGACCTTACCTCAGGCTATTGGCAAATAGCTCTGACGGACAATGCCAAGGAAAAGATGGCATTCTCAATACCTGAAGGACTCTACCAGTTTAGGGTCATGCCTTTTGGGTTGAAGAATGCCCCTGCCAGCTTCCAATGATTGATCAATCATGCGCTCAGTGGGCTGGAGTCCTTTTGTGTGGCTTACTGAGACGACATTGCAGTCTACAGTTCCACCTGGGAAGAGCATTTGACACATCTGGATAAGGTGTTGCAGGCCTTGAAAAGGGCTAACCTCACTATCAAGGCCCTCAAGTGCCAGATAGCTCAGGGTAAAGTCACATATCCTGGTCATGAGGTAGGAGGGGGTCAAATACAACCCCTCCCCAGTAAAGTACAAGATGTACAGGAATGGGAGACTCCCACTACTCAAACCCAGGTGAGAGCCTTTTTGGGCCTCACTGGGTATTATCGCAATTTCATGGCAGACAATGGAACCATACCTGCACCCCTGACAGCTCTCACTTCACCCAAACAACCTAGGAAGGTTAATTGGACTGAAGACTGTCAGAGGGCCTTTGATGGCTTGAAAGAAAGTCTCTGTAGGGCACCTGTATTGTGTGCGCCCGAGTACAGCAAGCCCTTTATTGTTCAAACTGACGCCTGCGACACTGGAATTGGAGCTGTCTTGTCCCAGTTAGATGACAAAGCGAGGGAACATCCTATCATATTCATCAGTAGACAACTCCAGGGTAGAGAACCTAGGTGGGCTACTATTGAAAAGGAATGTTTTAGCAAAGTTTGGATCCTTGGGTGTTTTAGGCCCTACCTTACAGGGTCTACCTTCAAGGTCCAAACAGATCATAAGCCCCTGAAGTGGCTTATGCAAATGAAGGGTGAGAACCCGAAACTGCTCAGGTGGTCCATTAGCCTGCAGGGGCTAGACTTCACCATAGAGCATAGACCAGGGAAGAGTTATGATAATGCAGATGGCCTTTCCAGAAGGTATGTTGACCGTCTGGATGAGGGTGTCTATCTCGTGAGAGATTAGGCACCGTAACCTCAGTCGTGGGGGTGGGGAGTGACTGTGATGCTAGAAATGCATCGGATGTGTGCAGGAGTTTATGTGGAACTCCTGGCGGTGCAGCTCTCTCTTTTGGTTTGGTGTACAGACTCATGGGATACCCTTATTGCACCCATGTGTCGGGGTACAACCCTGTGCCCCTAGTGTATGTTTTTGGGCACCTATGTGTGTCCCACAGAGCAGGGTATGGGCTGGTGGCAGCTCCATGCTGAATTTGACAGGTGCTCTGAGTATCCTCCATTTTGGGATACCCAGGCCCTGCCGTTGGAATCAGTTGATTCCTAATAGGAAACAAGATGGCCCCTGTGGCCTCTTGCTTTCTATTGCCTGTTACCTTGTTTTCCCAAAGTCCCGGGAAGCCCTGACTCTGTCCCTTCCCCCTGACTGGCTGTTGGGTGGAAGTTCCATATTTGGTGATGTTGTGAAGTCCAGGCCAGACTGGCTGGAGCCTTCCCAGTGACTGTATGTTGTGGGTACACCCTGTGGATGGGACCTGGGTGAATGGAGTGTGTGACGAATCCGCATTCTGTGTTGTGGATGTCTAGTATCTGGTGTTCGACACAATGACTGAGACAGCCCTGCCCGGAACTGGTATGAATGCAGTGTGGAGTTTTGAATGGCTGGGTACTTGTCCCAAAACACATACATTGTTGTGAGTGTCTGGAGAGAAGGGAATGGCCTGAATGCACTATGCACCTGATTGGATACCTGCCTGCATGAATGCCCTTCTGATCAATTGGTTGCCTGAATGTGATCCAGCAGAATGAATGGGAGATCAACTAGTATATCTGGGGGCCTCTGTAACACTTACCTGAGCTCTGCGGGGAAACCCACTCCTGAATAATTAACCTAGGATTCATCTTGGCTTACGATGTTGTCTCTTCTCAAAAGATTCCTCTGGATACTGCCACTGTTCACCTATGTAATATACAAATAACTCCTCAGTGATAATTTCCAAGACAAATGTAGCAAGATCAAGGTTTCTTTTTCTAATTCCTGGTCTCTCTCTCTCTCGTTTACCTTTAATTATTGTATGATGGGCTCTCCATCCTGCTTCTGAGCAGGGGCGCTTATTCTGAAGAGTGGAAACACTACTTGAGGTGGAGGATGGAGGAACCCCTATGCGTGTGTGGCAATAAGGAACTAGGAGAGTTCCTTGAAAAGAAATAACTTGTGGACAGGAAATGGCTAAACACAATGGTGTGAACTACTACTTGAGAAAGGGGGTTAAGTGTTCAAGGAAATTAAACTGTGTGTATCCCCTGAAGAATAATAATGCAGTAATACACCGTTCCTTAAATTATTATAGGTAGCGTGGAATGGAATTTCTACAGTACCCTCAACAAGGAAATGTTTCACAGCATAAGGAAAAAATGGTGCTGCAATTGGAAAAATTCACTAGCAACTGAAATAGTCTTGAGGGAATCTTCCATCTGCTCTTGCGAATAACGTATAAGAGCAATGAGACCTTCTGTAACACGGAACGCTCTGCTAGATAATTTCAGAAAATGTCGATGACAGATTTCTAAATATGGTAAGAAAATTGAATCAAGGGGCATTGACGGTTACAGCGAATCTGCATACTGAACATATATGCACACGGAACTTAGAGGAGCTCCGTGTTAGATACAAACACAGTACGCATTACGTGGAAACAAATATAATGAAAGTATGAGCGTCACTAAACAATGAATGTGAAAAAATATTTGCGGTGAGGTGATGCTGACTGAAGATAACTGTGCGAGCGACGCTGCCTGCTGTTACGAGCGTGAGTTTTCTTTGACTGAAATTTGTGACAGGGGAAAACTAATTGATACCACAAACCTAGCTGAATATTCCCTAGGTGTATAATTGCAAAGGCTGAGGAAAACTAATGGAAATAATTACACTGCTGACTAAGAACTAAGGACGAAGAACGGGTCCGCGGTAAGCGTTAACTGCTACAGCAGAATGACGTGAAGCATGGAGCAACAGAGGGGAGGGGCTTAAATAGTCAATGAGTGGAAATCACTAGACATACATGGCCGCTTCCAGGATGGAAACTAGGCAGCCATGTTGGTTAAGAGGAAGTAACTGTTTCATAGCTTTCTTTAGCAGTGTGTTTCTTACCCATAACCCAGGAATAGTGAGCTGCGGTCCAAGATCTTTTGGAGGTCACTCTAGGGGCATAACCAGTGATCATGAAAGTATTCCCCCCCAAAACCCCTCCTAAGTTGGAAACCCTCTTCCTTGGTTTGCACGGGTTATTCTGATGAAAGGCCTTTAACAATCTAGGTGCATGGATATTCTCAAGGGGTTCCCATGTTCTATCCTGAGGACCATAACCCTTCCAGTCCACCAAATAGAATAACTTCTTGCGCACCGCCATAGAGTCCAAGATTGCCTTAACTTCATACTCGGGCTGATCATTCTCCACTTCTACAGGAGCTGGGGGCTCTTGGATTCGGGTATCAGGACAGACTGGTTTCAACAAGGACACATGAAATACGGAGTGGATTTTCATATTTTTAGGAAGTGTCAATTTCATAGCCACTGGGTTGATTACTCTTTCAATAGAAAAAGGCCCCAAGAACCTTGGAAGGAATTTCCCAGATCCTTTTAATGCCAAATTCGTAGTAGCAAGCCACACCAAGTCTCCCACCTTCTATTCAGGAGTGTTACTTCGCTTATGATCAGCAAATTTCTTCTGGGACTCTATTGCTAAGGACAATTATTCTCGTGCCTTGACAATGGCTGTAGCAATATTATCGTGCAGAATTTTCACTGCTGGCATTTCCAATGATTCAGGTGGATCATAGGCTGACGTCCGTGGATGCCGACCATGTAAGGTGTAAAATTGACTTAATCCTGTGGAGGTGTGTACTGAATTATTGTAGGCGTATTCTGCTACCCACAAAACATTTAACCAGGTATCTTCTGTCTGATGAAGCATGCATCAGAGATATTGTTCCAAAGTTTGGTTTGTCCGCTCGGTCTGCCCATCTGTCTGTGGATGATGACTGGTGGACAAGCGCATGTCAATCTTAGCCAACTCGCAGCATTTCTTACAGAATTTGGAAACAAATTGACTTCCTCGGTCAGAGACTACGATTGAAGGGAACCCATATAGCTTCACTATGTTCTCCTAGAATGTTCTCGCCAGATCTGATGCAGAAGGTAGTCCTTTCATGCGCCATTTTAGAAAAAAGGTCCACCAGCACCAAAATGGTATCAAACCCATCACATTTGGGTAAATCGGTGATGAAATCCATCGAAAGAGTGTGGCATGGAATTGGTGGCACACTCAATGGTTGAAGAAGACCAGCAGGTTTCTTTTTCTGGGCTTTATTTTGAGCGCAATTCCCACAGGTTTTGATGAATTGAACCACATCTCTTCGCCAAGTAGGCCACCAATAAGATCTCTTTAACTTTTCCATAGTCTTGGTGACTCCAGGATGACCTTCCATCATGGCACCATGGTAATTTGCAATTACTTGGGCTTGTAACTTTTGCGTGGGCAAATACAAATGTCCTTGATAAAATGGCAACCCATCCTGCACACTAAAATGTCCTCCTTTAGACTCCCAATCCTGCAACTCAGCCGTAGTTAAACTGAATTACCTTCTTCTCTCAATTCTTCAAACGATGAATCTGCGGTGCCCATAACTCCTAGCATTTTCTCTCCAGAAATTATTTCCAAAGGGACGGGGGCCACATAAGCTTCTTCTCCTTTCCCAATACAAGATAGGGCATCAGCCTTCCCATTTCGTACTCCCGGCCTGAATGTGATGATGAAGTCATACTCTGCAAAAAAGAGGGCCCATCTTAATTGTCGAGAGGATTGTGCTTTAGCTGAGCGCAGATACTGCAAATTTCGATGGTCGGTGAAAATGGTAACTGTGTGTCTCGCCCCAAGCAGATGATGTCTCCATTCTTTTAGTGCACATTTGATAGCCAATAACTCTTTGTCTGTGATTGTATAGTTAAGTTCTGCACCAGAGAGTTTTTTCAACCAAAATGCCACTGGATGCAACTCTTGGGAATCTAGATTGCGCTGAGATAAAACTGCACCCATGGCCACGTTTGATGCATCTGTTTCAACCACAAAGGGAAGATCTGGCCGCAGGTGTTGTAAGACTGGAGCTGCAGTAAATCTTTCCTTTAATCTTTGGAAGGCCTCGTCCGCCTCCTTAGTCCAATTAAATTTCCTGTTCTTTCGGAGCAAGGACGTGATGGGATGAACCAACTGGGAAAATTCAGAGACAAACTGCTCATAGAAGTTTGCGAATCCTAAAAAACTTTGCACTCTGTTGACAGATGTGGGTGCTGGCCAGGTGAGAATTCCATCAACCTGCCTGTTGTCCATCTTATGCTGAAAAGATAAATCCCAAAAATTCAACTTCAGGAACATGGAAATGGCATTTCTCCAACTTCACATACAGAGAGTTTTCCTTGAGTGCTTGAAGAACGGATGTCACATGCTTTACATGTTCCAGAGGATTATCAGAAAAGATTAGAATATCATCTGCATAAACCACCACGCAAATATCTAGTAGTTCTCTGAAGATGTCATTCATAAAGGATTGAAAGGCTGCTGGAGCATTACACAGTCCGAAGGGCATTACTTGGTATTTAAAGAGTCCATACCGTGTTCGAAAGGCTGTCTTCCATTCATCTCCTTCCTTGATGTGGATTAGATGATATGCACCTCTTAGGTCAAGTTTAGTGAAGATTCGTGCCTTTTTCACCTGATCCAGCAAGGTCGAGATGAGGGGAAGAGGATAGCGATTTTTTTTACAGTGATTTGTTTTAAGGCTCGTAGTTGTATTGCTCTCCCCAGAGTGCACGGAAAAAACATAAATCACCAATGCAATTATAGAGCCAATACTTTGAACGCAGAAAGACTCAATAACTCGCAACCACACACTCTTAGAAGATAATCAGCACTTATACGACTATTTATTCAAAGTTTTTAAAAGCAACCAATAATTACATAGAAATAACTCACAGCAATAACACAGACATAAATCACAGAAGAAGCAAAGAATTTAAAAGGAAATACATCACCGTGAGTGTAACTGGATTCCTCATCTCGCCCAGAAGCGGCTCGAAGACCCCGCGAACAGCCAGGCCGAGAGCACCACAGCTCACAGGAATGCCGGACGTAAGCGTCCTCCTTCGGCTGAAGTCTCACCTGACCACCTCCGGGTTTCCGCATATATACACACTCCGAAAAGGGGTGGCAGTTCTCAAACCTTCTGGAAATGGCACTTGCGCAGTTGATGAGCAGCCGTCGGTTGCCAGCTGGGTCAATCGACAGCCACCCTCAAGGAGCAGAGGGCCTCCCTTCTCTAAGAACACGCTTGTAACAAACCATAACAAAGTTAGCGTTCCCAGCAGAAATGTCCTTGACCGCATACCAGGTTTGGAAAGCATGTTTTCCTCAGCATCGTGAATCTAACATTCAGCAAAATGTGTGCAGTTTTTCACTGCGGCATGAAGTAAATATCCATCATGGCTCCGAGCGCTCCCAGAATGCACTGCGCACCAGCCCCATTTTAGTTCAAGCATAACAGTAGTCTATGCAAGTTCTTACATTTCCTTCTTTCTTGGACACAAAACAAGAGGTGAGGCTGATGGTGATTTAGATGGTCTGATGAAACCATTGGCCAGGTACTGATCGAGAAAAAAGTTTTTAAGTGGATGTTTTCTTTTTCCGTTAATGCATATATTCTACTGCATGGAAGCTGAGTTCCTGGAACTAGATCAATCTGGCAATCATAATGTCTGTGAGGGGGTAACACTTTTGCTTGCTTTTCCTCCTGAAAGACATCCTGGAATTTCTAGTATTCAGATGGCAATGAACCTATGAGACTTAAGGTGATTTCAGCTGCTTGCTCAGGCTGCACCAATTTCACAGAAATTTCCATCCAACTGCACGACTCCTTACAGTCAGAAGCGAAGGCTACGGTTCTGGAACACCAATTTATCAATGGGTTGTGCTTTTCCAACCAGGGTATTTCTAAAATAATATGGAACTGTGGGCTCGTATAGGGTCGAAAGAGATCCTCTTCCCTGTGTCCTTCCTGGCAAAGCATTATAAGATTGCTAGTGCACTGTGTTACAGGGCCTGACACTAATGAAGTGCCATCCACCCCAGAGACATTCTCGGCTTCTAACTTGTCCGTTAAGGAGAATCCTAATTTACTAGCCAGGTGAAGATCCATATAGTTGCCAATTGCTACCTCTGTCAATGTAAGCATTCAATGCATGTCTTTTAGTGGGAATCTCATGACTAAATAGGATAATAGGAAACATAAAGTGAGAGGTCACTGAAACCCTTTCCATGCTCGACAAGCTGACCTCTAAACTTGTCGGGCACTGGAGTTTTCCGAATTCTGATCCTTCTTGTCTTGGTTGACTCCTCCCAGGTTTTTACAGGACAGTCTTTCAAGAAGTGGCCTGCTTTACCACAATATAAGCATAGCTGTTGCTGACGTCTGTTGTCCCTTTCAGCCTGAGAGATTGGGCCTCGAATTTCACCCAACTGCATGGGTTCAGAATGAATCTTCCAACAGGTTCCCTTGGGTGAACCAAATACGGTCAATTATCTGGGCGACCTACGATCCTATAACCGATGGTCTAGCTGTATGGTCAGGTCGATGAATTCTGTGATACTCTCTGGCAGGTTAACCACTTGTGCCAAGACATCCTTTAACTCACTGCGCAAGCCTCAATAAAATGTTGTTCTTTTTTACGTTGGCCAGTTTGTTTCTGCCACCAATCTGTGAAAGGTAGCCACATATGCCAGTAATTCTTGATTGCCTTGTTTGAGAGACAACAGCTCATTATCCAGCGCCTGCCCTTGAGTGTGACAAGCGAAAAGTTTTTCTAACTCTCGTTGAAATTCATGAAAATTCCGTAACACTGGATTGTCTCTATTCACAAGGGGTATGGACCAATCAGCCTCATAACCGCCCAAATAAGATCACACAAAGGCCACCTTTGATTGATCTGTAGGGAAAGCTCCAGGTCTGCACTGAAAATGTAATCTACACTGATTTGAAAATACTGCAAATTTCTTTGGATCTCCTGTGAAACGCTCCGGAGGTGCCAATGGAATATTTCCGGGGACAACCACCTGAACAGGAACCGGAGGTACCGGAGGAGCTGAAGCCTGAGGAATACTTAAGGGTAACGGAACCTGTCCTGCTTGAGTCTGTAGCAGCTGGTGAGCTAACTCTTCTGTCCGATCTCTATTCACCACTAACTCTCTTAGACCAGGGCACTGGTCTCAGAATGAGCTGCATGGACTTCAGCTCTGAGGTCCCCCAGAAGTTGTGCCAACTGATCTACCTCAGGAGTTCCCATGATGTCCAGGCAGAGTATTTTCAACATGGCTTCGCTTTCTGTAACGCTTACCTCAGCTCTGCGGTGACACCCACTCCCAAATAATTAACCTAGGATTCTTCTTGGCTTACGATGTTGTCTCTTCTCAAAAGATTCCTCTGGATACTGACACTGTTCACCTATGTAATACACAAATAACTCCTCAGTGATAATTTCCAAGGACAAATGTAGCAAGATCAAGGTTTCTTATTCTAATTCCTGGTCTCTCTCTCTCTCTTTTACCTTTAATTATTGTATGGTGGGCTCTCCATCCTGCTTCTGAGCAGGGGCACTTGTTCTGAAGAGTGGAATCAGCTGAATGGAAAAACTACTTCAGGTGGAGGATGGAGCAACCCCTATGCGTGTGTGGCAATAAGAAACTAGGAGAGTTCCTTGAAAAGAAATAACTTGTGGATAGGAAATGGCTAAACACAATGGTGTGAACTACTACTTGAGAAAGAGGGTTAAGTGTTCAAGGAAATTAAACTGTGTGTATCCCCTGAAGAATAATAATGCAGTAATACACCGTTCCTTAAATTATTATAGGTAGCGTGGAATGGAATTTCTACAGTACCCTCAATAAGGAAATGTTTCACAGCATAAGGAAAAAATGGTGCTGCAATTGGAAAAATTCACTAGCAACTGAAATAGTCTTGAGGGAATCTTCCATCTGCTCTTGCGAATAACGTATAAGAGCAATGAGACCTTCTGTAACACGGAAAGCTCTGCTAGATAATTTCAGAAAATGTCAGATGACAGATTTCTAAATATGGTAAGAAAATTGAATCAAGGGGCATTGACGGTTACAGCGAATCTGCATACTGAACAGATATACACACGGAACTTAGAGGAGCTCCGTGTTGGATACAAACACAGTACGCATTACGTGGAAACAAATATAATGAAAGTATGAGCATCACTAAACAATGAATGTGAAAAAATACTTGCGGTGAGGTGATGCTGACTGAAGATAACTGTGCGTGCGAGTGGCACTGCCTGCTGTTACAAACGTGAGTTTTCTTTGACTGAAATTTGTGACAGGTGAAAACTAAACGATACCAGAAACCTAGCGGAATATTCCCTAGGTGTATAATTGCAAAGGCTGAGGAAAACTAATGGAAATAATTACACTGCTGACTAAGAACTAAGGACGAAGAACGGGTCCGCGGTAAGAGTTAACTACTACAGCAGAACGATGTGAAGCGCGGAGCAACAGAGGGGAGGGGCTTAAATAGTCAATGAGTGGAAATCACTAGACACACACGGCCGCTTCCAGGATGGAAACTAGGCGGCCATGTTGGGTAATGAGGAAGTAACTGTTTCATACCTTTCTTTAGCAGTGTGTTTCTTACCCATAACCCAGGAATGGTAAGCTGCGGTCCAAGATCTTTTGGAGGTCACTCTAGGGGCATAACCAGTGATCATGACAGCCTCTCACTGCTAGAATTAGTGTTCAGAAGCTGAAGTCCAAACTACGAAGAGTAACTGAAGTGAAACTGAAGCTTGACCTTGAAGCCCTGCTGGAAGAGAAGAATTGCTGTTGCCCTTCATCAATCTGAAAGCTTCTGTGTCTCCAAGAACTGACCCAGAGAGGACCTGGTAAAATGCCCTCTTCCCGAGCTACGAGGGACCATTGTGCACCAGCTGATATTTGCCAAAGCTCCCTGGTAGACAGACCTACGACAGGCTGCCAACCCGAGACGGGGACTGCTGCGGAATCCCAAGGAGAAGCGCCCGGACTGTTGTCCGCCACTGTCGACGACCGCCGTCGCCATTTTACCAGGAAAGCCTGGACGTGCGCTTTCCTGCATATGGATCGCACGTTCACGCTGCGTTGTTGCTTCCTGCTGGTGCTGCCAGCGTCTTCTTGCCTGGTAAGGGATGCAGCTTCTCGGGTCAGCCCCCCACACCATAGTTGGAGGGGGTGCCGGGAAGCAAGCGTTTCAAGGTTTTGCCGGTACCTCTGCTTACCTCTCCCCCTTTGGACCCATGAATGCGACGGGGGAGAGGAGGCGAGCGGGGACAGAAGCACGCATTGCCAGTGTTGTATGCTGGCTCCCCCACGGCAGATTGCTGGGCTCCAGCAGTCTGCCATGGGGGAGCCGGATATCATACAACACCGCACCCCCTGCCTTTAGTCCATGGGACTGCTCTGGCCAGGTCTGAGATCCGGCATCAGATGTCTGGCCGGATCTCGGGACCCGGCCTGTATTGGCCATGACCAGGCTTTACAGAGAGGGGAGCTGGGGGCTCGGTGACATAATCTTCGCGGTGCTACTTTAACCAGCTGTCACTCGTGCATTTCCTGGCTCTTTTTGTTCATCCCATTTCTTTTCTTTTGTCCTGAAAGGGACACCACGGATATCGATGGGCCATGAACCTCACTGTGACGGGAAGGGGGGGGGGGTTACTGTTAAAAGCAGGCGTTCTAAATGCTGGACACATTATTGCTCAAATGTGCATTTTACACATTCATAAGAAAAAGGTCATTTCCAAACTCAAAAACAACAGAAACTTGCGTTCACTAGGTTTCTTAGATGTTTATTATTTTTTTTTGTCAGAACACTACACCAATAGTATGTAATTTGTGTGCCCCTTGCTTTGTGTTTTATCACAGGTTATATTTGTAAAGATGTTATGTTTATCAAACTGGTGAATCACAAATAAATGTTTCCATTGTGCTGACAACAGTTATTAGGAAGTAAAACTGGGTTCATGGGTGTCAACCTTTGGTTTTCACTACAGAGGCAGAAATACCCCAACCCGTTGCCTAACCCATCTCATGGCCACACATTTTATAGCACTTCCTTTTTATACAAGTAATTGCTAAAAGACATTCCATTAACAGGTTTTGCATATATTTTTTGTTTTTATTGCTTTGGTTGAATTCAACTTTAAACACATTGAAAGAAAAAAACAACATTATATTAATATGCATAATTATATTTCACATATATAACGTTTTAGCAACGGTCTGTCAACTTCCTGAGCTACCCAGTAGCCATCTACTATAGAGGGAGTCTATGCATCCCTTGATGTACTAAATTCACTGCATTGCCAATAGTACTTTGGGTGCATCGCTGCCATAGAAGTGTTTTAAAGTGGCATTCATGTTTATCTTCTTGCTGTGGGTGCCAGGCCTTCGCCTGCATTGAGCACCATATGTTGCAGAGAAGCCAGGGGCCCTTGTGTCTGGCTTGGCAGCCGCAGCAGTCTGCTACTACGTCAGCGCTGTCCCCAAACTGCAGTAAAAGCTACATGGCTATTACTTGATGTTTCCGAAACTTAGCTCAGTGAGTTAAGAACTACTGTGTCGGATCTACATAAGATATGTAGATGAATGATTGGAATGCCAGCAGGCCGGACTTCTCAACTAGTCTAGGCAGGGAATAGAAAGGGTAAAATATAACAAGCTGATGCTGTTTCTCTCGCTGTATTATTTTTTGTCTCTGTGACTGAGTACGAGTCACGTTTTCAGGTATGTGCTCTGACTCCTCTCTGTTCTCTCTGCCAGCTGGGGTCAACTGGCCTGTAGGGAACTTTGGAGATTTCCCGGTAGGACCCTGCACCCCAGGTGCCTTTTGTGTGCGGGCGAGGATGTGTAGTGCAATTATTGGTACAGTCAACCTGGTACGTCTATAATATTTTTCTTTTATTGTACTTTTCAATTGCAGGAACACGAAATGGATTTTATCATCCCACCTTGGACAGCAAAGTCCCCAGCAGCGATGGCACCATAAAAAATCCTGCCATCTGTAGTAGGACTTGCCGACGGTATGAATGCCTTTTTTTAAAAACAACTGCTGTGGGTGATGGTGGGGCTATTTTAAAGGTATAGTTAGGAGTCACAATCCAGGATTTCAAACCTATTTTGGAGGCAGTTCCATTCCCATGTCCAGTTTGGGGTGGTACTGAAAGTTCACGTCTCATGTGGGAGTTGTATTTACAGTGCACTCTGTACCCTTTCCCGGGTTCGTAGAGTTATGTCCTACTTACTAGCTGATGCCTAACACCCAAGATCTGGTTGTAACCCCAGTTCATCTAATCTTAATTTTGAAGTCTCAGGTAGACACATGTATCCTTGGCTAACTGTTTTATTTTCACTGCAGCAGCATCGCTCCAAGCGTCGGTGTGTTAACCTAACAACCTGTGTCCCAGCAAGAAAAATCCAGTGAAGCACTTGACCCAGTCACGCAAGCATGTGCGACTTTCGAAGCATTTTAATATTGCTTAATTATAGAGCAGGGTGCCAAGTGTCAACATTTTGTTTGGCTGGCATGAAGGCTGGCTACGTTTTGAAGTGTGTGGCAGACTGAGCTGCTGTTTGGTACGGGGTGTGCTGCACACACCGCCAGGTGTAGTCTCAGGTTGGGGATGGTTAAAATGCCCTGATGAATGCCTTCTCTGATTCCTGCATTCCTGCACAGGGGGATTGGGGCTTTACTTTACAAAAGTTCCAGTTAGATTTGCTGTTGTGATTCTGCGCACATAGAATAGTTGCAGATATTGGCCATCCAAGCTCTCATTAAGAAGGAAGAGAAAAAGGCTCCTATACCAACAGTGGATAGATGCCCACCATCTATTTATTTCTCTTAACAATGCTTGCAAACTGATCCTTGCTTTCACTTAAGCCATTGAACAGCATCCAACAAAAAAAAGTAGCATCCATGAATTGTCCAGCAACTGAATTTGCATTAAAGGAGAGTCTTGACACCCTTGTGCCCTTCCCCCTCGTTCAAGAGGGGGAAAATTGTTTACAGTATGTGCATCAGTTTGGGATTTGTGTAATGTGAAAAGTGTACAGGACAGGTACTCTATTAAGTTGAAGGTCAAAGCACCCCTAAAGAGGTTCTGTAAAGCTCCCCTCAAAAAAGCGAACTGTCTGGCATTCAAAGACTGTAATTTTGTATTGTAATACTTTTGAATATTATTTTTCCACTGCTAGAAGTTACGGATGCTATAACCATGAGGCAGAGCTTTTTACCCCATTTATTTTAAAGAACACATAGAGGGCTTGATTACCCCTGTTTTCCATTGCCTTTTCTGTTCAAAGTAGGGCCAGTTGTGTCAGCCTTTATGCGCGGGGGAGAGTGTTATAATTCCCCCATGTCTCGTGCTCTACTCCATCCACGTTTAGTTTGTTGAACACTTTGGGGAAATCGCTACTTGATTTAATATATACAAATGTAAGTTGCCGGGACTCGGGATCACTACATATTATAGTTATACTTATGTCACATTCTCTATATAGGTTGATGAGGTTCGCGGAGGGATTATATTGCCCCTTCAAAGCGGTTTGTTTTTTCCAATCACTTGACATCAGCAGTTAGTTTGCCTGTAAACCTTATTGAATCCTTGCTAGGGCTAGTGCTCCCTGTCAGTGATTTTGAAAACTATCTTTTTGATCATTGTTTATGATGATCTGGGGTGAATGCTTTTTATGGTGATTTTTATTTTGTCTCTAATGATGGGACCAGTTCATTCTCATTAGATGTGGAGCTTGGATCAATTTTCTTGCTTTTCTGGGTTTTTCAGCGGTCTTGTGTGTGTTATTTGGCATTTATATAGTGCTCTATATATCATTGGTATGACCTCAAAGCGCTAGTGGGTTGAACACCCTTGGGGACTGTAGTCCAGGTCAGTCGAAGAGAGTAAAGCGTCAAGTGTCACATGGTGCTTGGGTGCACCGATTAAGTGCGCAGCTGAAGTGATTGCCTGATGGTAGCTGCATCCTAGCATTAGGTGTGATGGTATTTGAGATCAGTTGAATGGGTGCAGTCTGGAAGCTGGTCACCAAGACTGGGTTCTGGCTGCATTAGGCCTGTGTAGGACGCTTATGTGTGCAGTTAGGACGATTTTCGTGGGTTATAGCTGCGTTCTAGCAGAAAGTTGAGGCATGCATGGAGGTATGTGAGCAGCTAGGCCGAATTAATTGAGGGGTGTAGCTGCGCTCTATTGTGTATTTGTCAGGATTAGTCAGGCGAGAACAAAGGCAGCGAATATGGCAAGGGAAATGTGCACTAAATCACACAGTGAATAGCTTCGAATTAAACTACGTGCACACAGGAACAACGACTCATGTATGCTAGAACCCAGGAGTGCAAATAGAGTGTGACAACAAAACCAATATATGAAAAGGGATGTGGGGTAAGCACCTGACCACGAGGAAAGTCGGCAAGCGCCTTACCCCCAATTGCTCTTACAGGTACTGACAGCGCTAAACCCACGTGGAGGGCAAGCAATGACAGGATCTGTGAACTAACACTCTTGATGGTATTAAATAAGGGAACTAAAGAACTGTACTCACGAGGACGAGATAAACCTCTTGAATGTCTGCTAGCCCACGAATCCTGTTGATGAAACTGGGACCCAGAAAGGCTAGAACAGCAATGGGAGGAAAACTAAATACCTAAGTTGGAATAGTGATTACAAATTAGTGAGGAAAACATAAGCATTCACACAGGAGCTAGCTACAACCGCACACCACACCTAATAATCAAATGGGAAATAAATGCAGAAGTGCAATGGAAAACATGGAATGGATCCCAATAGAAAGTAAGGATCAGGAGCAGGGAAAAACGAAATAACCAGGGCAAACTTCTCCCTACCCCTCCAAGGAAAAGACAGGAAGCTAATCTAAGAGGAAGGCTAAGGCATACGGGTTTACAGCAGCAAAGGACAGAGTCAAAGAAATATAGAACACAGACAAACTGGGCTGCATCTAAAAGGGGAAAGCACTGAGAAATGCTGCCTGCAAACAGAGGAAGACAAAAAGGGAATCAAGGGAGCAGAAATCAATTAGCGCATGAATCCGAAATTCAGGGCGGAGGAACAAGAAAACAGGAACTAGGAACTAGGTACAAAGGCAAGGAACAAGGAACAAGGGACTAGTCACAACAGGAACACTGCAAACGATGACCAGCGCTGGACTGAAGTAAGACTGAGGCTTTTAAAGCTGCTTAACGAGCACACGCCTCAGGTGTGCTGATTGCTGCACCTGCAGCCACAGGTGTTGCCTATCCTCCACCCAACCTTGTCCTGCAAGGGTGGAGGTGGAGCAGTAGGCCAGGCATTCTGGGAAGCATAGTCATTTGGTTAAAGAAGCATGTTGGCTGCCAAAAACCTGGAATGGATCCGGAAGGGAAGTAGCTTGGAAAATAGGGATTTAGCGCTCCCATTTCATCACAGCACTGTAGCATAAGGTTCGGAGGAAAGGTCCAGTAGGGAATAAACCCCAATTCATGCCCCCAAGTGGTGGGAACGGGAGCGAAGGGAGCAAGTCGTGACAGTATACCCCCTCCTACGGCCGTCTTCGGGTGCCCGTCACCCGCACGAGACATCTTCTTTCCATGATGGGAGTGCTTTTTCTTTGGAGGTGGCACTGATGGAAATGGTGGCCTGTGGGCAAAGGCAGATGGACTTCCATGATAGGAGTGCTTTGTCTTTGGAGGTGGTACTGATGGAAACGGTGGCTTCTGGTGAGGAAGAGACTCATGGTTCGAAGAAAGGCATGAAGGACTTGCAGGACCTGAAGCAGAGTTGGAAGGTCCAGGAAGCTCAGTCACTGGGAGTGGACCTTTATAAGTCTTTGAGGAGGGAGGCAGGCTGGTGCAACATGCCTTAGACAATGGTAGAAGCCCTGTTAGCCTTTCTGCCGAGAGTGGACATGCGGAAGGTGAGGAAATTGCTGGCTTCAGGAAAGGTTTATGTTCAGCCATTAGAGAAGGTGGCGGCTGAGGTAGAGGTTCAGATTTTCTTCTGTCATCCATCTGGGAAAAGGCTTGTGGTTGAAAGTGACTAAGGTTTGACTGCACATGTTCTACGCCTTGGAGACCTGAAAGTCCAATGGGTTGTACAAGGCTGGTACTCCTGGTGACAGTCGTGTAACCACCTTGTTGCACGTGGGATACAACAGCAGGGACGTTTGGCATACTGATAGGAGTGATAGACGCAGTACTTGGTATTTCAGGCACACTCGCAGAAGGAGCAATAACAGACACATTTTGAACTGCAGCAGTCATTCCCTTCCTTTGGCTACTAGCAGCCAACTGGTGCTTCTTGGCGGAATTCTGTTGCACAAGTCCTGTAGGTAATACGCCGGTCTGCACCACCCCCTGTGCACACCCAGGTGAGTGGTTCTGACTCACCACTTGGTCCAGCTTGATGACTCTGAAGCGGGAGCTGGCAAAAGTCTCAAACTCTGATGCTGCATTTTTAGGAGGCTCTGATGCTAAAGTGAAGCAGTTGGGAGAATCGTCTTGTGGAAAAGGCAGGCATTCTGGTGCTCCTCCTGAAGCAAAAGAAAGGCAAGCTAGACGTTCATCGACAGTAAATGGTTGGGATTCAGGAGGAATCGCTGGAGCAGAAGAAAATACAGCAGGATCTGATGGTGTAGACAGGTATACCTCTGATATTGGCAGCGAGGCTAAGCAGGATACAGGCGTCTCATGAACTGAAGGCAAATACTCAGTATACTCCGGGACTGAAGACATGCACTTTTGATGGACTACCGGAGGCTCTAAAGCTGAAGGATGATCTGCAGGATGAGTCACTGTAGCTGAAGACAGGCAGGCCAGGGGAAACCTTGAGGCTGAAGGCATGCAAGCTGAAGCAATCTCGGTTGCTGGATACAAACATGTCCAGGTCTTTGGGACTGGCTCTTGAGTAAATGGCAGACATGGCAGCGGTTCATTGGTTGAAGACACGTGTGCCAAAGATGACTGCAGGGCTGTGGATTGGATCATAGAAGAGTCAATGGTTGTAGGAGGACAGACAGAAGTCTCAGAAGTTGACAGACACATTGGTGGCTCAAGAATGGAGGGCACCTTTAGGGCAGTAGACTCCTTGGCACCAGTAACCAAAGACTGAGCTGTACCCTTGCAGTCCCTTTCTTTAGTGGGTGACACAGAGTCTCTTTCTTTGTAGAAGTCAAAATCAACCAGTGGAATCACCATAGTAAAGTCTCTGTTAATCAGGATTTCGTCAATTGTCCATTCCTCTGTTTTAGCTTCTGAAAGAGGCAGATTAACAATCAACAGTTCAGGAATCGCCTGCCGGTTTTTTGGTTCTGTATACTGTGGAATGAGTCCATCAGAACATGAAATCTGTACTGTCTCTGACTGTTCGTATTGATCAGAATTGGCAGAAGGAAGAGTGAACCCAGAGGTAACATCGTTTTCCACATCAGCTTTAACATCTACTTCAGTCTCAGCAGCTGTATCAAGAGCAGGGCCTAAGCCTACTGTAGTGACTGAATCTGTGTATGCCACCATTGTGGATTGTGTTTGGAAATCAGAAGCTTGTATGTGTGCTAGCTCAGAATTATGACAAACTGCTACACAGGAAATTTTAGGTAAAGGAGTGGCTTGTAAATCTTCAGCTAACTGCAATCCCTGACAAACAGCAGAACAATTGTTAGAAACTGTGCCCAGATTAAGCGCTGTGCTAGAAGAAAGACTTTCACTCCGAATAGATCTAACATATTGACAAATATCATGGTTTACCAAAGTCTCTGCACTCAGGGGCTGAACAGTGTTCACTTCATCAACGGATAAAGTCTGAGGTGTATTCAGTAAAGAGTGCAAGGTTTTATTCTCCTCTTGTAAAGAAATGAATTCTTGTCTTAACTCCTCAAGCTTAGCTCTTAGCATGCCCTGCATTAACTGTACATCACTATCAGTAGGCACAGGGGGAGGCATAGTGGCATCAGGGCTGGATCCTGCACTAGCAATCTGGATGTGCACCGATTGTACATTGTCCTCTACTGCTTGCAGGTTCTGTGATTTATAGTTTCTCTTACCAACTTGGTCTGTGTTTCCCTTAAGCAAACTATTGACATTAGACCTCTTGGCATTAGGGACTACAGTATGTACTTGTGCAAAGGAGTATGCTTTAGACTGAGGGTAGAAAACAGAAGTTATGCAGGGAACCCCTCCATTCTTTATGTTTGTACCATGAAACTGTTCTATCTGAGGTGAAGCACAACTGGAATCATGGGGTTCAACAACAGAGGTACTCTTGTATAATAAGTCTAACAGTGTGTTGTTTTCTGCGGCTAAGGCTTGCGCTGACATAGAATCGGGATCAAAACAAAAGATAGAACTAGGATCAGGCAATGTAGGATGTGCCATCCTATGGGAAAAATACTTTGCACGTAAATGCCCATTCGTGACAAGGAGTTCATTTAAGTCAGGACTAGTGATTTGATTGTCACAGGTAAATGTAGGGGAAGCTTTCTGTACAAACTTGTTAGAGGCCTTGCTGCCTTTCTTTCTTAAACTTGCCATATTCAATGGGAATTTTGGGCTGGTCATTCTGTCAGGATTAGTCAGGCGAGTACAAAGGCAGCGAATATGGCAAGGGAAATGTGCACTAAATCACACAGTGAATAGCTTCGAATTAAACTACGTGCACACAGGAACAACGACTCATGTATGCTAGAACCCAGGAGTGCAAATAGAGTGTGACAACAAAACCAATATATGAAAAGGGATGTGGGGTAAGCACCTGACCGCGAGGAAAGTCGGCAAGCGCCTTACCCCCAATTGCTCTTACAGGTACTGACAGCGCTAAACCCACGTGGAGGGCAAGCAATGACAGGATCTGTGAACTAACACTCTTGATGGTATTAAATAAGGGAACTAAAGAACTGTACTCACGAGGACGAGATAAACCTCTTGAATGTCTGCTAGCCCACGAATCCTGTTGATGAAACTGGGACCCAGAAAGGCTAGAACAGCAATGGGAGGAAAACTAAATACCTAAGTTGGAATAGTGATTACAAATTAGTGAGGAAAACATAAGCATTCACACAGGAGCTAGCTACAACCGCACACCACACCTAATAATCAAATGGGAAATAAATGCAGAAGTGCAATGGAAAACATGGAATGGATCCCAATAGAAAGTAAGGATCAGGAGCAGGGAAAAACGAAATAACCAGGGCAAACTTCTCCCTACCCCTCCAAGGAAAAGACAGGAAGCTAATCTAAGAGGAAGGCTAAGGCATACGGGTTTACAGCAGCAAAGGACAGAGTCAAAGAAATATAGAACACAGACAAACTGGGCTGCATCTAAAAGGGGAAAGCACTGAGAAATGCTGCCTGCAAACAGAGGAAGACAAAAAGGGAATCAAGGGAGCAGAAATCAATTAGCGCATGAATCCGAAATTCAGGGCGGAGGAACAAGAAAACAGGAACTAGGAACTCGGTACAAAGGCAAGGAACAAGGAACAAGGGACTAGTCACAACAGGAACACTGCAAACGATGACCAGCGCTGGACTGAAGTAAGACTGAGGCTTTTAAAGCTGCTTAACGAGCACACGCATCAGGTGTGCTGATTGCTGCACCTGCAGCCACAGGTGTTGCCTATCCTCCACCCAACCTTGTCCTGCAAGGGTGGAGGTGGAGCAGTAGGCCAGGCATTCTGGGAAGCATAGTCATTTGGTTAAAGAAGCATGTTGGCTGCCAAAAACCTGGAATGGATCCGGAAGGGAAGTAGCTTGGAAAATAGGGATTTAGCGCTCCCATTTCATCACAGCACTGTAGCATAAGGTTCGGAGGAAAGGTCCAGTAGGGAATAAACCCCAATTCATGCCCCCAAGTGGTGGGAACAGGAGCGAAGGGAGCAAGTCGTGACAGTATTGGTGTCGAGTAGAGAGTGAGCATAGTGATTGGATATGAGAGGTGAGGGTCTGGGTGGGGGTTCTGTTCTTACAAGCCCACTATTCCGGATTTCAATTACGCGTTTGTGATTGCTGCGTTCAGAGTAAACCTATTAGTGACTTAATAGTCGCATTTAGTGGCGTCATTGCTTGGTATCTCTTTAAATATTTGTCAGCATTGCAATGTCTTGGCGGCCTTAGATGGTCTTAATCAGCATTATGGAAAAGATAGGTTTCTAGAGCTTTGCAGAAGGCCCTGTAGTCTTGGGTGTGTCAAATATGTCAGGAAGTGAGTTTCACAAAGTTGGGGCCATGGTTCAGAAGGCAGATTCTCTGATCCTGACAGAATGGGATGTTGGAATCACTAGAAGGAGGGCAGTGCTTGATCTTAGGGTGCGTGATGGGAGGTAGGGTTTTATATTCTCTTGTAGGTACGATGGGCCGGTCGTGTGCAATCCATAGGGTCTTGAAGGTGGCCCTTCGTCTGACTGGGAGCCAGCAGAGGGTGCCGAGAGCGGGGGAGATGTGGTCTCTGTGTCCCTGAGCGAGGCGGAGTTTGGTGGCATCGTTTTGGGCTCTTTGGAGTTTAAGCTGGTATGCTGGTGTTCCCAGGTATAAGGAGTTGGCATAGTCCAGTCTCAACATAACAATAGACATAACAGCAGCAAGTCTGCTGGGGTAGGAGAGGTAATGAAAAGTGCGTCTGGAGTTAGAGGTGGTAATGACAGGATTTTGAAACCTTATTGATCTGACGGGAGAGGGTTAGGCCTGAGTCCAAAGTGCAGCCTAGGTTTTTGACTATATTGGAAGGAGGGGGGGCATAGGAGCAGTTGTGGGAGAAGGGCAGTATTGCCGCATGTTAGGGAGAATTCTCATTCTATGGCTAATTTCCCCCACCTAGTGAGTCCCCCAGCAGCTTTGCTGGATTTCTGGAGTTTATTTTTTCCACTTGGTAAGAGTGTGCCTCTTTTTCCCACTCTTACCTGTGTTTTGTCATGTGCATTTCTACTTGTTGTGTGATCTTGGATTCTGGAGCACACCAACTTATTGTGTGTGTTACACAGCACCTTCAGTGCAGTAAGATAGGGTTGTCTCTAAGACTTCCCAGTGACTCCTTTTTCTGGGGCTGACTACTGTCCCCCAGAAACAGGTAAAGATGCCATTAACTTTACATAGTCACTTTAAAACTGCGAACCCAGTACAACCCATCTTACATAGAGTACTGGAAAGGGTTAAATCCTATCCCTTGTTGTCTGTGCCTCTCTGAGCTTTGTTTTGCTCTTTTAACATTTAGACTTGGCTGGTGGCTGTGGTATCTACCCTAACTTTTCTACCGCGATTATACTATATAAACGTGGTATTGTTTTAGGCTATTAGCCTCAAACAAAAACCTGTTTGACCAAATACTCTTTCTTTTTGCTCCGGTTGGGTTTAGTCGCCATTTCTTTTTGTTAAAGTCCTTCTTGTGTTTTACTTTGCGTGGCAAACCAGGTTTGCCTTCTTTGTTCACCGTCTTTTGGCAGGCTTCTGCCAAGAAGCCCTCCAATAGGCGCCTGGGTGTCTAGGTGGGCTGAATGTGAGGGAGGGGTGTAGTCACCCCCTGCACAGGGTATCCAAGGAAACCGAAGTCGCACTTTGCCATGATTGGCTGAGGTGGTTGTCCGGGCTGGACAATCCCCCTGCTGCGTGATTGACAGCCAGTCTGTGTGAATGGGGGGATTTTTGCATAAAAGGCAGGACTCTTGGGCTGTAAGTCAGAGTCGCCAATGGAACTACAAGGAACCGAAGAGAAACAGAGAAGAAGACGGCTGCTGCAACTACCCCGTCCCGGCGAAGCCCTGCTGCAGTCCTGAGCTATCTACCCTTCGATGACCAAAGAAGATCCATTCCGGAGACTTCTTCCCTTGAGCCTGGTGGGGTCAACCAGCTCATCTTCCACAGCCAGAGGATCCTCTTCGTGGTCGAAATCGCTGCACCCTGCTGTAGTGGTCCGGATAGCCATCCGAAGAGCCTCTCCTGTTTTTAAAGGAGTGCACCTTTTATTCTCCGTTGCTGCTGCTGGCCTCATCCCTGAGTGGTGCAGACCCCTCCAGATGTCCTCCTTCTCATCTCCACGACCGAAGCACCAGGAACCGTGGGTCTGCAAGAAACTACTAGGAACAACTGCTGTGGTAGCAGCTTCTTCCTTGAATAAGGTACTGTGTTTTGCTTCAAGGAACTAGGGTGAATCCCTTTTCTCCTCATCCAAGGCTTGCCCTTGTCTTCCTTCCCTCTTCTAACTTTTGCTTCCTCTGTTGACAATATCCCAGTACTCCTGGCAACGTTGAATCTTGAACTATCTGACTGTGTGATCCTCGACAACAGGAACCCGGTTCCACTTGACACTGGCTCCGGCCTATTGACTTTCGTATTTCTGTCAGCGAGTGTTCTCTGATTCTATCTGCTTGGACAAAAGTATTGCCTATGATTTTTGCCCCCAACTCTCTCTGGTTAGCCCAGGTGCTAAGTGTGTTTTTTTGCCCCAGTAACACTTCTTGCCGCGGATACGCGTTTCTTTAATATAACCGAACTGTCAAAAAGTTATCGCATACGTATTCCCGGTAACGTCTTTTGTTTCACAACACCGGTCCGGCAAAACATAAGGTACTTACCTTGAGTTATCCTGTGCCAAGAGAATTGGTTGTTTGTAGTGTATTTTACGTGTGGTTTTGAATTTATAGATGTGTTGTGTTTTACAGATGGTTTAAAAAATAAATGTACTTATATTTTTTTACCTAAAACCTTGAGTCAGTGTTAGCTTGAGTCACAGTAATTGTGGTCCCTTTATTTAATCTCTACTACTGCTCATATACTCTTGAGAGAAGTTTGGTTGTGCCGCTACTGCTAACACTTTAACATAGTAGTACAGGCTTGTACCAAAGGTGAACTTGTATTACCACCTTTAGTCTTAATTGTGTGTAGTGGTCCCTAAGGGCACTGCACAGGATTCTGCCTAACACCGCACACCATATCACTGAGACAAGCTTTAAGGTCGGGACGTGGGTTGTTGCTTGTCTTGGGAATTCTTGGGATCATTTGGGTATCGTCAGTGTAGTTGTAATCGGAGAGGTTGCGCGAACGCATGATTCCTGGTAGAGTGGTCAGATGGAGGTTAAAAAGGAGAGCAGAGAGGCATGTGCCTTGGGGTACTCCGGTGTTCACAGCGCGAGCAGTTGAAACAAAAGGGGAGAGGAAGGCGATTTGTTTCCTGTTGCTGAGGAAGGAGGCAATCCATTTGAGTGCCGAGCCACGGATTCTTAGGGAGTGGAGGCGGTCAACGATGATTGAATTGTTAAGTGTCAAAGGCTACAGAGAGATTGAGGAGAATCAGTGCTGCGCAACCCTCAGTATGCAACCTTGAGATCATCCCATATCGAGATCAGAGTGGTTTATGTTCCTTGTCTGGGTCTGGAGCCTGATTGTGCGGGGTCGAGGAGTTTGTTGGATTCTACGAAGCACTTGAGCTGGAAGTAAGCGGTCCGGTCAATGCGTTTCGCGAGAAATCTGGTATTAGAGATCTGCCTGTAATTCTTGGGGTCGAGGAGATGCCTTTTTTAGAAGCGGCTTGACATACGCTATTTTAAAGGCTTCGGGAAAGATGCCAGAGGTGAGGGAATTGTTTAATATGGCTCCTGCATGTTCTCCTGCACAGGTAGAGGAGAATATTTCTTTGAGAAGAGAGGTGGAGCAGGGGTTGAGGGGAGACCTGGAGGGTGTGTTGCTAGATAGTAGGTCAAGAAACTCGTCTCTGGAGATGGGTTTGAAAGAGTCAAAGGTTGGTAAACTGGGTGTCAGGGCAATGGTATCATGAGGGGTCGGTATAGGGTACGGGGGTGAGGAAAGAAAAATTGATGTTAAGGGTTGCCATCCTGTCAAGTGCAGTGTTGTAGAAATGTAGCGAGAGGGAGTCGCAGAGTGTTTGTGTGGGAGTGGAGTGAAACAGAGGTGCAAGTAGGTTTCAGAAATTCGGAAAATGATCTTGTGGAGTTCTTTGCTGGTGCTGTTGCCACAGTTCAGAATTTCTTTATTGTAATAAGCTTTCTTGGCGTTTTCAGATCTCAGATTTGTAATTACGGTGGTGGAGGGCGAACATGGATCTGCTGAGATCGGTTTTAGATGCTCGCCATTTGCGTTAAAGAGTTTCATTTTGGTTTTTTATTTCCTCAGTTGGGGTGTGAACCATTTGGGGGATGGTCCTTTGACTGAGGTTGCGGGCGTGAGGGGGGGTGAGATGAATTGGTGATTCTTTAAGCCAGGAGTCAAAGGACTCACTGGTTAAGGGTCTACCACAACACATCGTTGCTGGGGGACGGAGTAGCAGGACTTCAGCTAGGTCGGGGATTACCTTGACTCTTTTCCAGCATTTGTGATCAAAGGTGGGGGTAGAGGGAGCTGTAGGAGGAGGGGCTGGTGTGTGGATAGAGAAAGTGATGGCAAAGTGATATGTCCAGATAAGCGGCTTGGACTGGATAGAGAGACGAGGACATGGGAGCTGAAAATCAAGGGTGTGCCCACCTGAGTGAGTTGGAATAGTGGTATGTTGGGAGAGGATGAGTGCATCAAGACTGTCCACCAGAGGATGGGTCATGGGGTTGTTGGGCATATCGAACCAGATATTGAAATCTCCCAGGAGTGTAAGAGATGGATGATTTACCTGAATGGTAGCTATTGAGTCACATAGATTGTTGGCAACATGTCTGTCATATCCAGGGGTTCTTTATATGAGTTGGAGGCTGTGGGTGAATGTCGATGGTAGCGAGAGTTTTACTAGAAGGGATTCACAGGAAGCGTTGCAAGCCTGGGATTTGACGAGTGAGATGAAGAAATGGGGTTTGTAGAGGATTGCCACTCCGCCACCTCTGGAAGGTCTATTGTGTTGGCGATAAGCGAGTAGCCAGGGGGGAAGGCCTTGTGCGCTACTGGTGCAAAATCATTGGAGAACCAGGTTTCGGTGATAAAAATAATGTCAGGATTGTCGGAGGATAGGAGATCAAAGATGCTGTGTCTGTTTCTTGCTACGGAGCAGCCATTAAAAAGGATGCTTGTGACTTCGAGAGGGGAGGTGGTTTTCGTGATGCTCATCGCAGGGAGTGCTTGGTGGATATGGGTGCCCGTTGAGATGGGGGGTGGTAGGATCATTCTGGGTGGTTGAGACTGGCAGATGGAGGATAGGGAGGGGGACTGGATGCATGTGCACTTTGAGGGTCGGGTGAGAGATTTACAGCAATGGGGGGGTGGGAAGGGTAGGTTGGCAGTGATGGGTATGTGAGATGTGGTGGGGAGGATCAGGGGGAATGGGAGGGTGGTGAGTGGAGCACTTGAGCTGAGGGAGGAGTTATGTGAGCTGTTTTTGGTTCAAGTCTGGAGGGTGCTGAGGGTTTAGGTATACTAGGTGAGAAGTCAAGAGCAAATGGGTGGAGATGGGGAGGGTCTGAAGGTAGGGGTGGGAAAGGCTGGGAGGTTGTACCGATGGAGAAGGGGTGTGGTATGGCGCGTCGAGGGAGAGGACCAGACGCTCTTTCCATGTTTTGTGGGTTTCTGTGCCATAGGAGTGTGTGAGGGAGGGTAGGAGGGTCAGAGGGTGAAGAGGAATAAGCTACTGTTCTAGAAAGGGCGAGACAAGCTACTTTTAGGGAATGGAAGGGAAATGAAGGGGGGTCTGTTGTGGGAGTCGAGTAGCGGCTGAGGGGTAGGGAGAGGGCAGCATGGAAGGTAGGGTGGGGGAGTTCCTCAGGGGGTGCAAGGATGACATGGTAGTGGAAGGGGGCTTGTGATATTTGGAGCACCATAGAGCTCTTCTGGCTTGTTAGTTTGATATTGCGTGGGGTGTATGGACGGGGAGTGTGGGGTTCTCAATAGATGCTAGAGGGAAGATGGATGTTGGTGTGTTCGGGTGGGTTGAGGGGGACTTGAAGTTTGGTACGCCAGAGAGCACCTCTGATCTTAGAGTTGGAGGTAGAGTGATGGTAAGGGGGTGGGCAGGCAGGTCCAGGTGTATCGTTGTTCGGGGCTTGGGTCGTGGGTTGCAAACAGATGTGGGATATGGGTGTGGTGGGGGGTTCATGAAGTTGGGTACTAGAACGTGAGTTATGCGCCAGGAGGGTTGTGTTATGGGGGGAGGGTATGGTGCAGAGAGGCTGGGAATGAGGAGGGGGTCGGAGAGGTGATCTTTGTTGATGTGGGATCTCCATCCCTGGGGAGGTCAAGGGCAGCAACTAGAATTTGATGTACCTGTAAGAGTAGATGCAGTGACGCTAGATGTAATACCAGCGTCTAGATTTTGGACACCAGGGCAGAGGGAGAGGGCCAAACAAGGGGGTATCGGAGGACTGGCGCAAGAGTTTTCTGACCTAGGCGTGAAAGGAGTTCTGTTAATTGCTTTGCTATTTGAAAGTAGCAGGTCACTTTATTCCCTTATGGCAGTGGGTTTCAAGTCTTTTTATGCTGAGCCCCCCTTTGAGTAAAATATAGTTTCAGGCCCCCCGCCACAAATGCTTATATTTTCTATTAAAAACTGTTACCATAATCCTTCAGGCCCCCCACCACCGGGCATCTTTTGGGCCCCCCAGTTTGAAGGCACGACCTTAAGGCACCCTAGCTGTTCAGCATACAGAGGCCACCTTTTTGTGGGTGGGGCGACTCCTTCTCAGTTCCACATAATGACTGTTCTACTGATCAGGCGGCTCGCTTTCCAACTGTCATCAAGTAGGGGATAAATGCTCCTACTGGCTGCCCCTCTCTGGCTTTAACACCGTTGCTGCTCCAATTCCCCCACAATGTTCCACACTAATAGGTCCATGCCTTCCTCAGATAGGTGCACCCAACCCACTAAGTAATACGTTATCTACATAACGTTATCTACAGGCCGTGGCGCATGTGTGAGAAACCATGCCTCTGCAAAATTTACCTATGGCTTGGTTTACCGTTTTGCAGGATTTTTCCACTGCTATGAGCACTGCACTAGTTCAGCTATAGTGCAGCATTTATGGCACAGTAGCTATGCTTATGGGGGCGGGGGGAGTTTTCTGACCCTTCTGGAGGATAGGGCCTGGCTCATATTAGTAAAGGCCTTCCTTCTAAGGTGTAATTGTTCCCCCCAGTAAAGATCACTATGGTCATGGGCTCTGTCCCTGAATATCCTCCTATTTCTGGTCCCTATCATTTCCTGTACATGTTGCTGTCTGCAAGCTGGGACTCTATATGGTTGATATTTACATTTAAGAAACTGAAACAGGTGCTTGTCTTTTAAAGGACACACAATAAATGACTGCAGCATTTTAGGTACAAGAGCACTATAGTTAAGAACGTATTGCCTCTACAGAACACCCACCTCTAATTTTATTAGCAAGCAGATGCAACTAGTTAAAGACCCAATGGGTGAAAATCTTGGAGGAAGTTACCAAACGCCAAGAGACGCTACACTCGCAAATCGGGACACATCAGTTAGGAGCATCCATAGCAAGCTCACTATAAATGACTGGTTTTGGGTACAGAACTGGTTCACAAATACTTGGAGAATACTAAATATACTTGTTTTTATTTTTATTTCTTTTAGGCAAAAAACTCAAATCGTGGGACTCTTTAATGTGCTTTTCTTTGATTCCGACAATTCTCTGTGTACTTGTAAGAATGGGGAATTGGAGCCTTTGGCAATTCCTGGTGAAGTTAATTGTAAATGGCTGATAGAGGGTCTTAATGAAAGTAGAAGAGAAATACGTGAAGAAAAGGATTTCAAGGCAGTCATGCTTTTATAGACAGGTAAGCAATGTATTTTTTTTGTTCAGCTATTTGATGAGGGGGAGGAGGGTACATCTGACGTCCCTACGCGGAGGCATTTCCTTTTTTCACACATACAGATGAATGCTGCACAATGCCTGCCACTCTTTTACAGCATCTCTTTCCTCTAGAGTAACTCTCTAAAGTATAGATGGTCTACTGATTTCTCTTATGTTATTAGCAAAATGATATGTGTTTGAAGCCCTCAGGGACCGTAGTCCAGGTCAGAATATGTGTGCAGCTAGACTGAGTTGTTGGTAGCTGCATGGGGGTGTTGGAAAAGATTTCATAATTGTTTGTAATTTTCCCTCCATGTGTCAACCCCCAAACTTTTTGCTGCTGTTTAGACACCATTGACTGACTTTGCCAGAGAAGCACAGCCTTCAGCTGCACTCCTCTGGGCTTTCGCTCACTTTTTATGGGGAAACTGGCATGCCCTTAAGACAGTCAGTCCTGTGAGACTTTGTTTCCCTTAATCCTTTTCTCATGTTGCAACTTTTGTGCAACATGTTACAAGTGTGCAATGTATCTTACCATACAGCATACTTGGGTGTATAGTAATTTCCAAAGGCCCTAGAAACTCTTGCTGGACTTTTTATGAACTGTGCAGATGTGTCATGGACAGGACTGGTGGCAGCTATCTTTTCGCATTCTTTTTAACTCTTTCCTGCCATGTTAACCGTGTTAACCAATTTTGGCAGGAATAGGTGGCCTGGCTCCAAAATGGCCATGCCATGAGGTTCTTTGTCCTGTCCTTTGGCCATCTTGCCCCTTCACCTTCCCCAGGTTGAGCAGACCTGAGCCACTCCTTATTTGGTCATGCACTTTCCCACAAATCCCAATGCTTTTGCGTGCTTCTGCATGCCTGGTGTGTGTGCCTCCAGGATGTGGGCTGTGATATCTGGTCTCAATACACATCCTGGGTGCCAGAGAGTCTGGAGTGCCCTGAATGCCTGAGACCAGCGTGGTCTGTGATTGGTCCACGTATGGAATGTGTGCTTGTGAGCAGATCTCCCATTGGGTCCTCTTCGTTTTGGCGCGAAGGGAACTTTGGAGAAGAGGAGGCCAAAAACACCCATCCCAGGTCGATCTCCTGAGTTCTCAATGAACAAAGTATAAGATCCAAGTATCCTGCAACTACGAAGCTGAGTCGAGGAACCACTGGAAGGTTTGGCACCCTGAGCCCGCTGTCGTCCCGTGGGACCCCTCTGCATCTGGTAGTCCTAGAAGGTCTGCGAAGACGCTTCGACCCATTGGAATAGTGGGACCAACTATTCTCGGCACCTTCACCAAACCCTGCAAGTAAGCTTTCTCTGAAGTGTCCCTGGGCCAACCAGTGGGCTGACCAGCTTACACAGGACCTTTTCTCTGTCTCCCCCGTCATTTCGACTTTCGTACACTTGGCATTCCCAGCTCTCAAGTGAGACGAGTGCGCACGGACCGGAGTAAACGTGGTTACCATGTAGCCCTGGTGAGGCAACGTCCTTTGCAAGTCTGCTGCATTTGTGACCCTCTTGCCCCTGAAGCCTGCTGCAGTGAAACTGGGTCGATTCATCCACGTGGAGCGGAGAAATCGCCACTGTCCCATTTGGGAATCATTGCTCTATCTCAGGAACTAAAAGGTGCCGAGATGTCCTTTTTGCCGCATTCGAACCTGCAAGCGAAGTGGACTGACCTGCCAAAGTTTGGGTCTGCTTGCATCAGAGACCAGTGAGTAATCAATACCCCAACTGGTGGCCCCTAGTACAAAATCCCATTTTATTACACACAGGTGGCCCCTGGGGGGCCCTCTCCTGTCCACTACTATTGTGCATAGGGACTCCATCCCGAACTCTCAAACTGCCTCTGCCTTCAAGTGGAGGTCTTTCTTGAATAGTGGTAACCTATTCTTCATCGCCTCACCCACCTTCCCGAGCTGCTAGAGACCCCTGAAGAGACCCTGTTCTGCCCATTGGAACAACCGCGTGTGTTTGCATTGCATGTACTATTGAGCACAAGGCTCCCCTCTTCTTAGGGCTTGGACTGCCTCTTAGTTAGGTGAATTATTGATGTTGAACTGGGCCTAAAGATTAACTGCACTGCCTGTTTCCTTCCCATCTATGTTGTCGACATATTTTGGGCAGTGACCCCCTTACACCCCCCTGGTCTTGTATATATATATTGTATTGATTGTGATGTATTGGTTTACTTAGTGTTACTGTGATTCTTTGCTATGTTCTATGTTACAATAGCCTTGTAATAAATGTGTCTATATTTTTGCTATAACACCTGCCTGGAGTAATTTGTAAGTGTACTTGCTCATTGAGGTCCTTCAGTCACCCTCACCCCTCCTGAGACTTAGTCTTGACCGCCTGCCATAGCTACCCCGATTGGTCTGGCTTGTCCAGAGGTTACCCTGTTCAAAGAAACTAGGTTGAACTTCAGCCCCTTCTGAACCTTCTTGGCCTTCTGAACCTCTGCCCCTCCTGGTCAGAGTTCAGAAATCCTTCTTAACAAATTTGTGTACAGCGGTGGGATAGGACAGAAGGTATCCAGTGTTGCATACTAGTGAAGGCCTTTCAAGTTATTCCTACCAGGACACATAGTGAATTGTTGTAGAATAACTGAAATAGGCACTAGGCCTATCTAACAATATGGAAACAAGTACCTTGTTAACTTTAAATGCTTCTAAATCTGAAACATTGAGAAGGATGTGTGCTGAGAGAGGTGTCTCTGCTCAAAGAACAAAAATGGAAATGATCCAAAGAATCATAGACTGGCAAGAAGCTCAGCTTAGTGCCATAGCTCCTGTTGACAGTACAGAAGGATGTGGGGCTGTACCACTGCAGAACTGACAGTACTGTCGCTGCACTTGTTTGTGGGACCATGAGGATTTGGAAGATGTGATGTCTGTTTCCTCTGCCAGTGCTGAAGGTGAGGCCATGCTTGAATTCAAGAAGCAAGAACCGCTGTTTAGGCAGAAGGAGCTTGAATTTAACATGACCATACTGAAAATAGAGCAGGCAGAAAAACAGAAAGACAGGGATCACCAGTTGGAACTGGCCAAGCTCAGGTTGCCAATGGATCCAAGAGTCCTGGACATGGGTCTGGGCCTCCTCTCATCCAAGGTTTCCTAAAGATCTGATCCATGTGTATGAGGAAAGAATGACATTATGGATTGTCTGAATACATTTGAGTATGAATGTGAAGTCCAACAAGTTGACAATTCTGATAGAATTGCCTGGTTACTTAGCAGACTGCCCCATTCTGGCTGCAGTGCCATTATGGACATGTCAAAAGCTGAGAGAGCAGATTTTGCAATGTTGAAGCAAACACTCATCTTAAAGTTTGGAAAGACTCCTGCCCAATACTTAAAGAGATTCAGAGAGTACAAAAAGAAATAAGGTGGTACTTGGGTATCTTATGTAACTGAATCCTTAAAAAACTTGACTGGCTGGGTTGAAGGTAATAAGGTCTCTACTTTTGAAGGTATGATATGTCTTGTCATGCTGGAACACATTTTTGCATCTTCTTCCCCCGAGCTTAAGCAGCACTTGGCAGATTCAAAGGAGATAGATCCTAAGAAACTTGCCATAGCAGCAGACTTGTGGGTGTCACATAGAGTGTCCCATAAGGACAAGACTCACCTGGTAAGCAGGAGGAGGGGAAAAAGTCAAAGATAAGGAGGGTAGAGAAACTGATAAAACTTCCTCCCATAAGGGCCACAAAAGAAAAAATAAGGGTAAGACACAAGAGAACTCACAGGGTAGAGGAGGTCAACCGCCACACAGAACTCTGGTTATAGTAAGCCTCCCTATGTAAAACAGACCCAGTGGATCTTGTTTTGCTTGTGGAGCACGGACCATGTGAAGGGGGATCCCAGATGTAAGGTAAAAACCTTGAGGGTCCACTCTGCTAATCTGGCCTTCTCCTCCTATGAGGAAGAAGACATTACAGGGGCATCCTTCTCCTCAGACTCCTTCCCCAGTGGGATAGAAGCTGATGTAGATTTAGTTTCCCTGGGTTCCATGGAGCCTAAAGTCTCAGAGGCTTATGCTAGGATTCCGGATAATACCAAGCACTACTTTAAAGACAGTGTGCTGATAAATGGAGTAGATACTCCAGCTCTTAGGCATAGTGGGCGCAGTCGAACTGCAGTGGATTCTACCTTGGTAGATCCAGAGGAAGTTGCCAGAGCTCCTCTGGCCCCCACTAAGTTGGCTGATGGCCCACCTCTCATGTTCCCAGTAATAGACGTTACTCTTACTATCAATGGTACAGCAGTCAGAATTCAAGTGCTCATACAGAGGAATGTCCCATGAAAGGTCTTGCTGGGAACTGATCTCAGAGCTTTAGGGCTTGTGGGAGATACAGCTGAAAGACCCTGCACAAGGTCTCCAACAAGAGCAGCACTGGCCAAGACCAATGCCATGCCCCAGCCAAAGGGGAAAGCCAAGGCTAAAGGAGTAAGAAAATCTAAAAAAGGGAAAGAAAAAATCCCCCTTAACTCACCTACCACTGAGGTGGAGGCAGTTGGTCAATCACCAGGACCTGTCGAGGAGGTGGTGATACCTGAAATAATTGACCCACATGACCATCCTGAACTAAATGATTTGTTAGTAGAAGGTGGTCCTGACAGGGAAGAATTTAGTAAGGGCCAAATTGAGTCCCATCTCTGGAAGCCCTAAGGAGACAGGCCAGAAGGCTTCCCTCATCAATTTCACCCTTGGTCAGCAAGTTCTGATCATGAATCCTATAAGGCCTAGAGCCTTACAGGACAGGTGGTAAGGCCCTTACACAGTGGTGGAGTCACTGGGTGAGGTCAACTATTTAGTGGACCTTGGAAGGGCTGGTCAGGTTCCAACCGTGTTCCATGTAAATAGACTTAAGGCTTTCATCCCAAGAGTTGAAATTGCAGCACTGCTGTTGGCTTCAGATGTTGAAGAAGAGGAGTCTGAACCTCTTCCTGACCTGTTCCAAAGCAGTCCTTCAGACAGCTCCATCGAGGGCGTCCAAGTGGCCCCTCACCTGACTTCCGATCAACAGGCTGAGGTGAAAAGTTTGCTTAGGCAATTTTCCCCCTTGTTTTCACAGTCACCTGGTTTGACACCTTGGTGTAAACATAACATTGACACAGGAGACAGTGTACCTACCAAAAGTAGGGGATACAGAATGTCAGACAAAGTAAGGTCTTACATTAAGACAGAGGTCAACAAAATGTTGGACCTTGGGGTGATTGAACCCTCCAGTAGTCCTTGTTCCAGCCTAGTGGTGTTGGTTCCAAAAGCAGGTACTTCTGAACTGAGGTTCTTTGTGGATTACAGGGCTCTGAATGCTGTCACCAAGACAGATGCACACCCCTTGCCTAGAACAGGTGAGCTGGTGGATACTCTGGGTGCCTCCAAGTACCTCAGCACGTTTGACCTCACTGCAGGCTATTGGCAAAGAGCCCTTGCAGAACATGCCAAGGAGAAGACAGCTTTCTCAACGCCAGAGGGTCTTTACCAGTTCAGGGTAATGCCTTTTGGGTTGAAGAATGCCCCTGCCACTTTCCAGAGGCTTGTGAATCATGTGTTGAATGGGTTGGATGAATTCTGGCTTGCATATCTGGATGATATAGCAGTTTTCTTTTTTTTTTTTTATTATTATTTATTTGTTTATGGCTTTCCTAAGAAAACCTTTACAAAGTCAACTGAGAAAAGAACATTAGAAACTTTAAAAACATAAGCCTTGGAGGTCGGTCAAGAAAAGCTCACCCACTATACTGCATTTGAGGTGTACTTTGTGAGTATCAAGCAATGTTCTAAGACCTTTACAATTGCCGTGGTGAGCATAACTTCCTGACCGGAGATTAGTCTATCCCAAAAAGAGTCTTGTGATAGGGTCTCCTCTCGAGCGACGAATCTTCCAAGCAGCTGCCGTCTTGCGGTCCAGGTCCCCTCGCACTCTAGCAGCAGATGTCTCAATGATTGTAGGTTCGGTGGATCGCAAAACCTGCAGAGCTTTATGGTCTTATCACCCTGGTGTCTTTTAGCCAAAATTTCTCCAGTGTGAGCCAAGTTAAGTCTTAGTCTAAGAAAGTTGCTTCGAATACTCTGATCGGGGAATTTTTGAAGGTAACGTGGTAATGTGCCAACTTTTCTTTCCACTTTCAGGAAAAGGTTTGGTGGGTTTAAAAGCCTTACTCCTTCAATCGTGCGAATCCAGTCACATATTTCAAGTTGTTTTTTGATTTTTGCTGGATTGTCAATCAATAGCTCTATTGTTAGATTCAGCCTAAGTAAAATGTCCCCCACTTGTCTTTCCAAGTCGAGAAGTTGTTTCGATTTGGCCTTTTTATGATGACCAATTACATCGAAGAGAAGAGTAGAGGGTCTAGCGGTGATAATGTCGCGATAAAGCGACAAGAGCTTCCAATCAGCTCGACAGCCTAAGGAGATCAGACCCAGTTCATATCGCAGGCTGTTAAGAGGTGTACATACGGGCAGGTTTAGTACTGCTCTCCACAACCGACCCTCAATTTTGTTCCACTCGTGGCTCCAAAGCAAAGGTTTCACTTCTAGACCGTAGAGAAGGACTGGTACAGCCTTACCAATGTAGAATTTTAGAAGCAGCAATAGTGAGAATTTACAGAACTTCCCCATCAGATTCTTCATCTGGGCCGTGATTTTAGAGGTCTTGCCAAGGATGATTGGTAGCATCTTACTCCTGGATGGAGATGCGAAAATTTCATAACCCAAGTAAGTGAGCTCTTTGACTCTAGGAATTTCTGTTTCATTGAGGGTCCATTTCCTAGAGGGTAGGTTTTTCCTTGGATGTTTAAATACCAGAATTCTAGATTTTGAGGGATTGATTATTAGACCCTTTAGCTTGGCATAGTCACTTAATTTAAGCAGGAGCTGTTGCAGCCCCCGGGCCAGGCCATCCAGCAAGACAATATCATCTGCATAGGCCAGCCAGTGTATACTTCTCCCATTAATCCTAGGTGCTATCATAGAGGCCGATTCAAGGAAATTCCCCAGGTCTGCTAGGAAAAGGTTGAACAATAAAGGGAGCGCCCAGACAACCCTGCCGGACTCCCTTGAAAACCTCTATAGCCTCTGAAAGATTGCCGCTGTCGTCTAGCTTTACCCTAATGGTGGTGTTCCTATGTAGCTCTATGAGCATAGCCAGAAGGGGTGCTGGAATCCCCCAGTTTTGAAGTTTCCGCCAGAGATGTGCCCTATCCACCAAGTCAAATGCTTTGGATAGGTCCACCCATGCACCAAAAAGTGGGGAGCCGTCTTTCTCGTTGGAACCTTCACTGAGTAAGTTCAGGATAAGGCCATTTAAGCTAGTAGATAGACCTTTCCTGAAACCCGTTTGATGCCGGGAAAGAATGTCGTTGGTATCAACCCAGTGGGTGAGTTCTTTCAGGAGAAGTCGCATGAACAGTTTGCTATCGATGTCAAGGAGGGCGATTGGCCGATAGCTTGCAGGCTTAAGTCTATCGCCCCCCTTAAAGAATGGAATAATCAGTGCATTCTTCCAGGACGGAGGAAAAGAGCCATTCTTTATAGTTTCCTGAAAAAGGTGGTACAACAGCTTTGCCCATAATATGGGGTGATTTTTTAAGACCTGATAGGTTAAACCATTAGGACCTGCTGCCTTAGATGTAGAGGCTGAAAGAATGAGATCTATAATGTCTTGTTGATTGAATGACAATGACCAGATCGTTGGGGGTCCAGTGAATTCTCTGGAGCTTGGATGTTCAAAGTTCTTGGTCAAATAGTCAATCCAGGATTGCTCTGGAACTAAGTTGCAGAGAGAGCTATTACGGCCTGTTTCCAGTTGGTTGAGTGCAGCCCAGAAGCTTCTGCAGTTGTTGGCGTTAAGTAAATGAAGCATCTTTTCCCCGTCTTCTTGCTGAATTTGATGTTTGTGGTTGCGAGACCAGTTTCTGTAGGATTGTTTGACTTTCTTAATTTTTTGCAAGGTTTCTCGTGGGTCTCCTCCTCCTTTTTTCTTTAGAGTGCGAATGAGATGGCGAAGAGTCCTCTTTTGCTTATGTGTTTCCTCATCGAAATGGTGGAGATGTGTTTGTTTTCCTGCAGCTTTTATCTCCTGTGGTGGACAGATTGACCACACAAAATTCCCAAATCTTTCGGGATGGAATTCCTCAGTCCATAACGGTGCCGGGATTGCTTCTAGAAGTTGATTTAATTTTCCCCCAGCAAATTTGGCCACTCTCAATTTGCCCTTAAATCCGACTATATCCTGCTGTCGCGGTAGATAAGAGGCTCTCTGAGAAGCCGGGAATCGAAGTTCTAGGCTTGCATGGTCACTGCCTCCTTCCCAATTGAGGGTTAGGATCGGGCAGTGGGATGCGAGACCTGATGTCACAAAAATGTAGTCTAGAGTGGATTTCGATGAGCCCTGGTACCAGGTGTGGTGACCTGTTATGTTGTCCCCATTTTGCTTGAGGATCCTTTCCAGGTCCCAGGAAGAAAGAAAGTCCCACCACAGTTTACCCTTTCGTAGTGAGGACGGCTTGAGGTGTGTGTGCTGGCTATTTTTTGGAGTAATATAGTCTGCATTAAAGTCTCCTGCAACTATAATGTGAGCTCCCTGATAATTGGTCTTCACTGCTATTAAGATGGTCTGTAAGAATTCTATAAACTCTTGCAACTTTATGGTGGCTGGATTCCAGCATATATTAATGAGTACTAAAGTGACTCTTGAGTTGTCTAGGTCCAACTCTACTTTACAGGCCTGAATGCCTGCAGCATTATTACAAAGAGGGATGATTTGTTTAATACTCGAGTTTTTAAGGGCCATTAAGAGTCCGCCCGCCGGTCTCCCTTTAGATTTTTGTGAGGCCCCAAGATTTATGACTGTGAAACCCTCTATCTCTATGGGGTTAACGAGCCATGTCTCCTGGAATAGTAGAATATCGAATTCTTTTAGCAGTTTGTTTTTTAGTTGCTTTTTTTTAAAAAAGCTGGATCCTCTTGTGTTCCAGGAGACAAGACCGAGACCATTTTGCCTAAAGGCTAATTTGCTCCTCGCCAAGATTCAGAAGAACCTGCGATATAATCTCAGGTAATTTCATGATTAAGTTCTCGCTCAATTTGGGACCAGAAATGGGGAACCTTGAGTGTTCGGTCGGCGGACCGACTGGTCCTCTCAGTCTTGGGGTATCCTCTCTGCTTGTGTATGTGCTAGAGTGGTTTCTGAGTCCATCTTCCTCCTCCCGCTCAAAGACCAACAGGCCTGCTCTAGCCAGTTCAATTTTATTCCCAATTAGTGCCTGGAAGGCTCTTCTAGAGCTGAGGCCAACCTCCACGAAAAATTTGTCATTGGCGGCTGGAAATTTGACATATTCAATGTCATCTGTTGAAAAAAGAAACAGCTTATAGTTTTTTCTGATTTCTGTCAGGAGGACTGATCTACAGAGGGACATGTACCCGAATGGTCTTTCCAGTCTTAGCCAAATCCTTGGAATTGTGAAGTCAACTATTTCCCGCTCTGTGTCCCCCACGGGAGAGGTGTGGAGGGGGCCATCTAACTCCTCTCCCATTGGATTAGACTGTGGACAGAGCTCTAGATTTTTCGATTTTCCTAGGCCGTTCCGGCAGTCTACTTCATGAGCCAAGGGCCCTATTGGAGCATTATCGTTAGTTGATTGAGGCTCAAGAAGAGAAACCATTGGGGTTGCAACAGCAGGATTCGTAGTGGTTTTTAAGAAATTAGGCGCCAGTCTGATATTGCTTGCGCTTGTTTGAAGGGCCACACAACTGTTAGCGTTTTTTTGGATACCCTTTTTTAGAAAGATAGGTGCTATTTTGATATTCATATTAGGCATAATTGAGCTCGAGTTGTTAAGAGCTCCGCTCACAAGATTTATTGGCTCAGTTTGCATGCCCATATTTATGGTTTGAGGCATAATGTCGCTATGGGCTTTCTTTGTTATTGCAGAAATCTCCTTAGTTCCATTTAGGCCCTTTCCTCTTTTGATAGATCTTAAGGCACTTTGACTTTTACTCTGAGCGGGGCCAGCGACTGAGGATGCTTCCGCTTCTGGATCTGTGGTCTTTTCCTCATTCAGTGTTAGTTTTTTAAAGAAGGCATTTGTTCCCGATTTATTTGGAGCTCTTTTTTTTTGGTTTTTTGTTTTTTTTTGGGTTTTCTCCATTTGCGGGTAAAAATTGGAATCTGTTGCTAAAGGCCTCTTTTTCTGCTTATTTCTTCTTCTTCTTTTGGAATGACATGAGGTGAACGGATCAAGGTTTACTTCATTATGCGGGGAGTCTTGGACATTTACAGCTGTAATTTTGTGTGGACTCTCCGCGATCTCTACTATGGATTCTATTTCAACATTCGCTAGTCTTCGAAATTCTTCTAGGACTGAGTTTGATAATGGGGTGTCATCAAAGCAGTCCACGAGATCCTCTTCTAACTGAGGTTGGATCTTGGTTGAAGTGTCTCGAATTTCCATGGGGAGATTTCTTAGGAGTTCTTGTGTTATGAGATTATTCTTAGCTTCTTCTTTCAACAAGGAGTAAATTAGAGTAAGATCCGAGCCTTGTTTCACTCCCTCAATTTGTAAGTCTTTTATTATTGGAATCAAGGTTGTATTCATGATGTTATTGAGTGCTGTTGTCGTTGATTCGTTTTTTGATACTTCATTTGCAAGTTCTAGTAAGACGCCTGCTTGTGTTTGAACCTCTGATTTTAAAAGCTCGAATACAGAGACCAGAGAGTTCAGTACAAAACTCAGTGCTGTCAGCGTGTTTTCACTGGCTGTAGAGGGCACCCCCTGTAGTTGGGGGGTGCGCTCTTCATGTTCGTCCTGTGAACCTGATGAAACTGGGCCGTTTTTTGATAATAATGGTTCTAATAGCTGGGGACAGTCAATAGACAGGGGTGATAAAAGGGTGATATCACTCTCTTGGTTTGTACAACTAGTCGGGCCAGCTGTGACCATTAAATCAGCTGGGTCATTGGTACCCTTATTTCTTTTTCCTACGAAATGATCATTGATTCGACTTTGTATTTTTTTAGTCGTTAGAGTGTATTCCAGTCCTCTTTTCCACCCTTCCTGAATAAGGGGGGGGAAACGTGGACTTCGGAGGCCAATTGGCAATCAGCATGGATGATATCTTGACTGGCCTGAATGGGTAAATGAGAAGTTCCTGGAAGAGTAAGAGGTAGAACATCAGGTGTAGTGCTGCCCTCCCCCCCAAGGTATGAGCCTTCTTGGTCTACCATCTCTTCCAGCGGTGGTGAGCTTCGGAGTCTCATTTAATGGCTTCCTTTCTAGTTCAGTGATGGTAAAGTTTGATGAGGTCCCCACGCTCCCCAGAGGTAATAAAGGATTGAAAATTACCTTTTACGATGACAAGCCCGGAGAGTGGTAAGAGGAGATAATGTGCCTTGTGCGCCTCCCCGCCTAACAGCCGCTTAACAGTCAGACTCCGGACTTTACCCTGCAGGGCTTAACGCCGCAAGGGTACACTAGGAGTGCTTTTATGCCCGGTGAATGTCACGTGAGCGGTCACGTGAACGGCCCAAAGCTCCGCCTCCTCCAGGAAGCGAGCGGCCGTGCAGCAAGCGCGAGTTCCAGGAAACTCCCAGCGCTGGCACACAAGCAGTGGGCTCAGGTAGGGATGTCCTTCAATAGAAATGCGGCAGTATCTGTTGCGTTAGTTCTCGCCGCTCGGCTGCACTAGGAGTGCTTTTATGCCCGGCGAATGTCACGTGAGCGGTCACGTGAACGGCCCGAAGCTCCGCCTCCTCCAGGAAGCGAGCGGCCGTGCAGCAAGCGCGAGTTCCAGGAAACTCCCAGCGCTGGCACACAAGCAGTGGGCTCAGGTAGGGATGTCCTTCAATAGAAATGCGGCAGTATCTGTTGCGTTAGTTCTCGCCTCTCGGCTGCACTAGGAGTGCTTTTATGCCCGGCGAATGTCACGTGAGCGGTCACGTGAACGGCCCGAAGCTCCGCCTCCTCCAGGAAGCGAGCGGCCGTGCAGCAAGCGCGAGTTCCAGGAAACTCCCAGCGCTGGCACACATGCAGTGGGCTCAGGTAGGGATGTCCTTCAATAGAAATGCGGCAGTATCTGTTTTTCAGTGCCACCTGGGAGGACCATGTGAAACACCTTGGGATTGTGTTACAGGCTCTTCAGAAGGCCCACCTGCCCATAAAGGCCAGTAAGTGCCAGATTGGACAAGGATCCATGGTCTACCTTGGACATGAAGTAGGTGGAGGGAGGATACAGCCTCTACCCAGTAAAGTACAAGCTGTACAACACTGGCCTACCCCCACTACACAGACCCAAGTGAGAGCCTTTTTGGGGCTCACTGGGTATTACAGAAATTTCATGGCAGACTATGGTACCCTAGCTGCCCATCTGACTGCTCTCACTACTCCAAAGAAACCCAAGAAGGTCACTTGGTCTGAAGAGTGTGAGAAGGCCTTCAATGGCTTAAAAGACTCCTTGTGCCAGGCTGCTGTTCTCAGGGCCCCTGATTATCAAAGACATTTTATTGTGCATACAGATGCTTCTGACACTGGGATAAGAGCTGTACTATCACAAGTAGATGAGAAGGGTAAGGAACACCCTATTGGCTTCATTAGTCGCCAGCTTAAGGACAGAGAGCTCAGATGGTCCATAGTAGATAAAAGAATGTTTCTCTGTTGTGTGGGCCCTAAGGAAGCTGAGGCCCTACCTCTATGGGACCCACTTCACTGTGCAAACTGACCATATGCCCTTAAAGTGGCTAATTAACATGAAGGGAGAGAATCCAAAGTTGCTTAGGTGGTCCATAAGTCTGCAAGGCTTTGACTTCACTATTGAGCATAGGCCAGGTGTCCAACATAGCAATGCTGATGGGTTGTCCAGAATGTTTAACCGACCTGAACAAGAAACTGATACAGGGGTGGATTAGTTCCCCCTGTCCTTAGTCTGGGAGGGCAGAGTTTTAGGAAAGATTTCATAATTGTGTGTAATTTTCCCTCCATGTGTCAAATCCCAAACGTTTTGCTGCTATTTAGACACCATTGACTGACTTTGCCAGAGAAGCACAGCATTCAGCTGCACTCCTCTGGGCTTTCGCTCACTTTCTATGGGGAAACTGACATGCCCTTAAGACAGTCAGTACTGGGAGACTTTGTTTCCCTTAGTCCTTTTCTCATGTTGCAACTTTTGTGCAACATGTAACAAGTGTGCAATATATCTTACCATACAGCACACTTAGGTCTATAGTCATTTACAAAGGCCCTAGATACTCTCTCTGGACTTTGTATGAACTGTGCAGATGTGTCGTGGAAAGGATTGGTGGCAGCTATCTTTTTGCGTTCTTTTTAACCCTTTCCTACCATGTTAACTCCGTTAACCGCGTTTGGCACGAATAGGTGGCCTGGCTCCAAAATGGCCATGCCACAAGGTTCTTTGTCCTGTCCTTTGGCCATCTTGCCCCTTCACCTTCCCCAGGTCGAGTCGACCCAGGCCAGTCCTTATTTGGTCATGCACTTTCCCACGAATCCCAATGCTTTCGCTGGCTTCTGCATGCCTGGTGTGTGTGCCTGCAGGATGTGAATTAAACAGGCAGTTAGTTATCTGTCAACTAAGTAAGTTCACAGACAAATTTGAGTTAAACCAGTTTACATTTTGGGCCTCGCTTGTGCATACATACCAACATTTTGTATCACTTGGTGAGGTGGCCCCAATGAGCACAGGATACTGGGTTGAGGTTCAGGTGTTTATTTGGGCACCTTACATAAACTAAGGGAGAAGCTTGTGCTCACTTTTCATGGGGCAGTACTCACAGTTCCGTCCTATTGGATCAGTGCAGTTAGCCTTACGTCACTGGTAACACAGTACATGGTATTTACACCGTCTTACTTGCTAGTGCTCCCAGGAGGCTTATTGTCAGCCATGGTATTATGCTCTGCAAGTAGAGGAACCTGCTCAGATTGCAGGCTGCAGTTCAGGAGCTGATTTCCAGCTTCACAGGAAGGACTACCCCATACTTGTTGTCGCTCGACATGCCACCCAACGGGACAATGCAGTCTAGCCCTATTTTGTGCCACACACCAGCTGGAATTTCGTTGGGTATCATGGGTGCTTGCCTGACTTTTAGCCGTTTGTCGCTATTTGCACATTCATGGCACCTCTCCATCATCGCCCACACTTCTAGGTCAATGCCAGGCAACCAGTATGCGTTGCACACTCTGCGTCGTGTCGTATTGCTGCCCAGATGACCCGCATGAGCTCTGCATAGTATGACTTTGCGCATGCTTGTTGGAGGGATTACTTGGTCGCCTCTCATCACTAGCCCATCCATTTCTGCAATCTAGTTGTTGACCTTCCAATACAGTCGCAGACCTTCTGGAATATCTCTTTCGTTGGGCCAACCCATGCAGGGCCATTCTGCTATTTGGCCCAGGGCATCATTGTGTCTCATTTCTCCTGCCCATGGGACTCGCTCATTTCCATGAAGTCCTTGTTCCTTAGGTCTCCTATGGATGCGACCATGCAGTCGTCTTTCAGGATGATGGTGCCCGGGGTTTCTCCGATCCAGTAACCTGAACATGCAGTCCGCTTGGGCGTTCTTCCAGCCGGCAATATGGGTGATCTCGTACGTGCACTCTTGCAATTTGGCTGCAATTCTTGCTAGGCGTGGCACTGGTGTCTTTTTGTCCCTGTGGCTCAACATGTGCACCAGGGGTGTGTGGTCCGTGACCAGGCAAACCTTGGTTCCCCAAATGTATGACCTGAAGTACTCCATGGCCCAGACGCATGCCAGCATCTCCTTCTTGACCGTGGAGTAGTTTTTCTCTGAATTTGACAGTGCTTTGGGCACAAAGGCAACTATATTTTCGTGACCCTCACTCCCCTTTTTGGATGAGGGTGGTGCTCAAGCCGTATGCACTGCCATCCGTTATGTATGTTTCCCATTCGGGGTTGAATGGTTTCAAACACGGGGCATTCAGAATTCTCTTCTTGATTTTGGTGAAGGCCGCCACTCTGCTCCTTCCACAGGAGATCTCTCAAAGGAGACGTGATCTCTGAAAATCTGAGAACAAACTTTGTGTAATACTCTGCAAGCCCCAAGAACGACCGGGGCTCATCCTTTGAGGACGGGACTGGGGCGTCAACTATGGCTCGAAGTAGGTTTTTTTCTGGGTTCACTCCTTCTTTCAAGATCCGGTAGCCCAGGTACTCCACTTCACTTGTTCCGAACATACGATTCTCATAGTGTAGGTGAACTCCTGCGCTATGTAGCTTGCCGAGAACTTCTCTCAGCACCCCGTCGTGGGTTTCCACATCTTTGGCGTACACCAGGATGTCATCCTGGAAATATGACATGTTGTCTATTCCGTGGAGCAGTGAGTTCATCATTCTTTGGAATGCTGAAGCGGCTGACGACAAACTGAACGGCATGCGTGTGTATTGGAATGTGCCCAATGGTGTGATGAACGCTGTGAGGGGACGCAAAGGTCTTGTGTAGATCGTTCTGAAGATAGGTGTCACGCATATCGAGCTTTGAGAAGATTTTTGCTTCCTTCATCAGGATTATTTCGTTAATGCTGGGCAAGGGAGCACTGTCGGTTGGTTGGTTGGTTGTTTATTTATAGGGCGCCAGAAAACCCTTGGGTAGCTGGCGCACAGAGTAACAAGAATACTTAGAACTTGGTTACAGGTTACAGTGTTATCACATGTTTGTATTATATGTTATATACAGTAATTACATTATATACAATCTTTACTTTACATATAGGTACATATTATAAACAGGAGATGCATTATGTATGTTTTACATGATAGAGTGGAGAGGTGCGTATGGTATCAGTACACAATACACAAGGTCTCAAGTTTCAAAGGTCATTGCGACGGAGCCAGGTGCGGGTATGGTGCCTGAAGCTGTTGTAGGACTGATCCCGTCTTAGTTCAACTGGTAGGGCATTCCAGTACTGAACTGCTTGCACGGGGAAGCTATTGCTTCCTGTTTTTTTTGTCGGAATCTTGGGGTTTGGAGGCAGAAAGAGTTGGCTGTTCTGGTTGTTCGTGAAGAGGCTTTTCTTATTATTCTGTTCCTGAGGTATGGGGGGGCAGCATTGTTCAGGCATTTGAATGTTAGTGTGACAATTTTGAAGGTGATCCTATCGCTGATTTTTAGCCAATTGTAGTTTCTGTGCGCATTTGAAATGTGCTCTCTGACTGGGAGGTTCAAGGCTGTTCTGAGCGCGTTGTTTTGCAGGGTTTGGAGTTTATTGATGATGTATTTGTTAGCGCCTGCATAAAGTGCGTTGCAGTAATCTAGTTTTGAGAGGATCAGTGCAATGGCTAGGATAATGCAGCTAGCTGGTGAGAGGAAGGGTCTGCATGCTTTAATGAGTTTGCCAGTGTAGGCAGTGGATGAGGCCAGGGAGTTCACTTGTTTCTTTAATGACAAGGTGGAGTCCAAGTGGAAACCAAGGGTCTTCACCTCTTTGGCGACGGGGATTATATCGCCGTCGATATTGAAGGAACTGTAGTTGGAATCGAGTTTTTTTAAGTTGTTAGGTGAGCCTAGAATGAGGATCTCTATTTTTTCGTCATTCAGGCAGAGGCCATGGGTTGCCATCCAGGCCTGAATGAGGGTGTACATTTTATTTACTCAAGCTGTATCCGTAGCAAAATTGCCCGAAAGGAGGATGAGGATCTGGGTGTCGTCTGCATAATTTGTGTAGGTGACACCCAGTCTGTCCAATTTGTCGAATAGAGGTTTAGTAAAGATATTGTACATCGTTGGCGAGACACAGGAGCCCTGTGGGACTCCACATGTTGTCTGGATAGGGTCTGCAGAGTCTAAGGTGGAGAAGACTCCCATACTTCTATTGTCAAGAAAGGATTGAACCCAGGCTATAGCTTCACTTGAGAAGTGGGCGGCTGACGCTAGGTGTTTGTAAAGTACTGCGTGGTCCACTAGGTCAAAGGCCGCCGACAGGTCAAGGAGGAGTAGCATAGCTGTGTTTCCTTTGTCGTTAAGTTCGTCAATTTGGGCGTTGAGATCTATAAGTGCGGTCTCAGTGCCGTGCTGAGGTCTGAAGCCAGATTGACGAGTGCCAAGGAGTTGGTTAGTCTCCAGGTATTTTTGAATTTGGAGATAGGCCACTCTGTCGATTATCTTCAGGAGGAAGGGGACCGTGGTGATGGGCCTATAGTTAGTCGGGACGTAGGAACGCAGGACTCTTTTAAACTGCTTGGGACTGTTGGTTACAGAGTCTGTAACCAACTCTCATGTTGAGGCTGTGTAGGTCTGTGTGTGTAGGTCTGTGCACACACTCCAATCATTTGATGACTTTTTTTTTTATGAGGCCCACTGGGCGTAGCCATTCAGAGGACTCAACGGTCCCAGTTGTGCCCTCATCGGAGGGGGGGTGGCCAGCATGCCAGCGGAGAGGACGTGAGTCCCTGAGCACTCCTGCGGCCGCCGACAATATCCTGTTGAAACATCCTGCTAGGCGAGGTAGAATCCATGAGAAAGGCACCCACCGTGAGGTGAATATATCCGGAACATCTGGACGAAGTAAGGGTCCCAAACCTGGACCCTAGCTGGTGATATTCGCTCTTGTAGCCGCGACTCTTGGGTGCGATCCCGCCCCATCAAGATGGCCGCCACGGACCGCCTGTGACGAACGAGGGGAGCTGTTGGCGCTGAGACAACGCCCAATGTTGGAACCACAACCCGACTATGCGTGGAGAAGTTGGGGGTGCTGCAGCCTGAGAGAAGCCTCACCACAACACAACTGATGGACCTGGGAGCCCAACCGGTACTGCCAGCCAAGAGGAAGCGCCATACCCAGAGTGCAAAGATCCGAAAAACCCGCTGTGATCGACACTGCGATCACTGGCGCTGGAGGTACCACTGCAAGCAAGACCAGCCGGTGTACTCTACTAATGAGGCAAAATCCGCAACCCGCATTCGATTGCAAGTGCCAGGGGAGAGGAGTACTGATTCGCGGTCCAGGTCACATCTCCCATACTGTGACGGCAAGGTAACCATCGGCGCTCCTCGTGACCCCCCCCGACTTGCTCTGCGGCAATCCTCGCGGGTGTGGGGAAGGACTGCCCGCTGTGTTGTAACAAACCCTGCGATGACAGAAGTAAGCAACAGTGACCTACAGATATCGGCCGTATCAAACACAGTGTCCGTGATAAAAGTGAGCCGGGGGGAACCGGAGCAGGTGGTGGCATACTACGGGGTGGACGGCTGGGACCCACAGGCTGGAGACTCCGGAATAACAGATGGCTGGGGGTGCTGAGAGGGGACCTGCTCCCTCAGGACATAGTGGCTGACTCCCACACAGCTCCTAACGCGCAGAGACATAACCCATGGGCCGGCTGGTGCTGCGTAGTACTCCCACCTTATAACAACGCCTGTGAAATACAGTGGGACACAGACTAATCTGTCTCAGAGGAATCAGACCTCCGGAATATCTAGCATAAGTGGGAATAAGTGTCCCTTGGAATAGCTGCTCGTCTGGACTAAGACGCCCACCACACTCCGCCTAAGCTGAGGAGAGGCGCTGCTACACCAGAGCATAGAATGGACCCATAGCTGCACATTGACGGACTGTGGCGAGGTGAGCAATTAAACAGCTTTGACCGGAGCATCAGAGGCACACTGGTCAAGATGGGCGGGCGCTGCCGACTGGAGGGGAGCCGCGGTGTGTGGCAGACTGTCAGGCTGAGATTCTGGTCTTGCGTCTGCGGAAGCTGCTGAACCCCCGACAATCCACCTAAAATGTAGCACTCAGAGCTGTGGACAAATTACTGCTCAGTTTGCCACACTTCAAGGGGAAAGGGGGAAAGGGACAAATTAACAAACTCCAGGCTGGAAGCTATCGACTATCTGGTTCATCACCTGTAGTTGAAACATAAGCATATAAAAACACCTCAATTTCTCATTGAGTCACTGACCTTAAAATACTATATCCTTTATTAAAAGGTTGTAAAGACCATACCTGGTACTTCTCTTCAAAATGCCCAGAGAAGTGATTTAGTAGAATAGACTTCCTTACTAGTTTCCATAAAACTCAATGATCATTCTGCCTTCTTTGTTAGGTCCTTGAATGCATTAGAAGTCTTTTCCTGTAACTTCTTATTCTTCTATTTACTTAAACAAAGTCTTAAAGTTTTCTATGAAGTAAAGGAAGTTCCAATGAAAACCAATTTTGTAGTTTCCTCTTCTTTTTTTAATGTAAAGATAGTCTTTGAAGAGCTTGAAACTTGCGATGAAAAATTCACGTGGCGAAATTCATGCAAAAGCGCTAAAATCCAAGTCGCGAAAAAACACGCACAGGCGCTACTAATCCAAGATGCGGAAAACACGCACATGCGCTAAAGTCCCATGTAGAAAAAACACACACACACGCTTTAGTTTCACGTAGCAATGTTCTCGCACACGCGCAGTAGAATCCACGTAGCAAAATACCCGCGCGCACATGGTTAGTTCACGTAGCAATGTTCTCGCACACGTGCAGTAGAATCCACGTAGCAATATACTCACGCACATGCGGTTAGTTCGCGTAGCAACGTTCTCGCACACGCGCAGTTGAATCCATGTAGCAATATACTCGCGCACGCACGGTTAATTCACGTAGCAATGTTCTCGCACACGCGCAGTAGAATCCATGTAGCAATATACTCGCACACGCGTGGTTAAATAACTTAGCACAAAGTTCACGCTCGCGCTAACACACACACGCGCTGAAGCTTATTTACGACTCGAACACGTGCTACCTTTGAAAAGACACATAGCTTATGAAAACATGCGCTCGCGCTTCAGTTTATGCGTTCGTAAGAAGATCGTGTTCGCACTCTTGAACCTTTAAACACAATTTAACCTTTTTACAATTAATAGTAGAAAGCGAGTTCAGAACTAAAGTAATCTTCCACTTTGAAATAATTTAAAAGCACTTATCTCTTGAAAGAGTCTTGAATAAGTTCTTCTCTCAGGAAAATGGAATTTTTGCACTCCTGTCCTGTGTCCCAAACAACTCCAAACTCAATTCCTGTTATTTTCTCAAAGAAGCCGCTCGACCGCTTGAAACTTGAAGCCCCTGATCAAGTTAAGCAGGAGCAGCTTAGCACACGTCCTCTCAGCTGGACTACGACGATGAAAGGCAGTTTCGAATGTTCACTGTCCTCTCTATAAACATCACCAGCCAATCAGAACTTAGGCTGAGAACTTCCATCTTGGCTTGGGGCATTTTCCATAGTCTGCAATTAAGGTTAAGGCCAAATTGTCTGTTTCAAAATAAAAACCCATCATAACTCACCCAAACCCTTCCATACTATATATGTGTCACACCTGACCCAATGTATGTGAAAATATGTCAATGTATGTAATGTCAATGTATGCAACACCTGACCAATGTATGTATGTAACACCTGACCCAGAGTATATAAGGATATGGCAACCTGACAGTACCCCCTCCTAAAGCCCAGTCTCTTGGCCACTTTTAAAAGGAAATTTCTTATGGAATCTTTCAACCAAACGAGGAGCATGCACATCACTTGCTTCTTCCCAAGTGCGCTCCTCCGATCCAAAACCCTCCCAATCAATAAGATACTGCAACTTTCCTCTCACTCTTCTAGAATCCAAAATTCTCTTAACCAAAAATTCTTCTGAAGCATCTTCCTCAACCACAACTGCCGAAGGAGAAGGTGTTAATCTAGTTCCTTTAACCACAGGTTTTAACAAACTGACATGAAAGGTTGGATGAGTTTTCATATGTCTTGGTAACCTAAGACGAACTGCCACAGGATTTATCACCTTTTCAACAACAAACGGTCCTACAAAACGAGGGCAAAACTTATTTCTTCCTTTAATTCTCAAAAACTTGGTTGATAACCACACCAAATTTCCCTTACTATACTGAGGACTTCCTTTTAAGATCAGCAAACCTTTTGTATTTTTGCTTACTTTCCACCAACACCCCTTTAGCCTTCTCCAAGTTTCTTTTCATAACTTCTAGTCTTCTTTCCACCTCAGGGTTTCCTGAATCACTATTTACCTCAATACTTAAGAAACGAGGATGAAAACGTTGTCCTAAATAAAAAGGGGACATAGACGTGGAATCTTTACTACAGTTGTTATATGCAAATTCTGCAACCCACAACAAATCTACCCACTCTTCACCTGCCTGCAGATAGCACCTCAAATACATCTGCAACTCTTGATTTATCCTTTCCACCTGACCATTAGTTTCGGGATGGTAACCTGATAATAGACATACCTCAACTCCCAACCTCTTACAAAATGCCCTCCCAAATTTGGAAATAAATTGAGACCCTCTGTCCGAGATGACCTGACTGGGAATTCCATGTAGCCTAACAACTTCTTGCAAGAAACTGTGAGCTAAACTATTGGCTGTAACCTCTCCCTCCATCGGAATAAAATGTGCTTCTTTAGTGAGCAAATAAACTACAACCAACACCGATATAACCCTTTATCTTGCAGAAGATCCGTGATGAAATCCAAGGACACTGAGTACCAAGGACGGGTGGAACAGGTAATGGTTCCAATAACCCAGAAGGCTTTCCGACGAGGTTCTTTGATCTTGCACAAACATCACAGGTCTTAACAAAATTGAGTGTATCTTGTCGAATCTTATCCCACCAAAAATTTCTTCTGACCTACTCCAAAGTCTTTCGATACCCAGCATGTCCTGCCAAAACAGATTGCTGCTACCTGGAAATCATTTCATTTCACGAAACGAGTGCTTTATGTCCATGTACACCTCCAGCATTGCGAGCCGACAAGGGGCTCTTGCTGGTGGCCGTGTGCTTTCTGGAGGAGGTGTGGCCTGACCATCACACGTGATCCATCACGTGATTTCTGCAACTACAAAGGCCTGAGTGAATCGGCCGTGCGACGAACGCTGCTACCTGGAAATCATTTCATTTCACGAAACGACTGCTTTTTGTCCGTGTACACCTCCAGCATTGCGAGCCGACAAGGGGCTCTTGCTGGTGGCCGTGTGCTTCCTGGAGGAGGCGTGGCCTGACCATCACACATGATCCATCACGTGATTTCTGCAACTACAAAGGCCTGAGTGAATCACCCTTGCGGCGTTTAGCCCGACAGGGGAAAAGGCCGGTGACTGTTGTGCGACTGATTGGCGCTGAGGGACGCCTGTACTCTGGTGTACACAGTAAGAAGAGACATCTGATGACAATGATTAGTTCTATATAAGTTGCTATCATCTGCAGATTATTTTTCCTCCTTCAGAAGTTTCTAGTGAACAGAGCCAGCAAACGGCGGGAGACTGTGGGGCGAGACCCTTTGATCCTAGTCGTTTCTTGGCTATATTTAATGACGTTTTTGTAGCATTTTCTCAGTTTTGAATTTAAGGAATGTGTTGCACTGTGGGTGCATTAGCTTAGTCAGAAAGCCTCGCCTAAGTACCATGGGCTCAAGGTGTGATATTTTATACTTATTAATTGCTGTAAGCGACTTTTGATATTTAGTTGAGGAGCCAAAGCTGCATTTGTAATTTTTTTTTTAAATACATTTTGATGCCATACTGATTTTAGAAAACTGTTGAATGTCATACAAATTTTAACTGAATTGTTTCCCAGCCATTTTATATATAATTGTTCTTTTCTTTCTCTCTTTTTCCCTTCTTATTTTTAAGAGGTTGCGAGTCGTACTCTCCTCTTCTCTTCTGTTCTATCCAAAGGGACTATTCCTTTACAATCAATTCACTTAATTATGCCTGCACTGAGAAGCGGGTTTGAAACTGTTGAGAGGCAAGAGACTAAGATAGTAGAAGACCAATTGGGTTCTTCGATACATTGTGAGGCGCCCATTAATACAGATCATATGGAAAATATGGCTGCCCCAAATGTATCTGTTGAAAACAACAATGAAAATGTTAACGATAGATCTGACGGGAGCTTGAAGGGATATCCTACTACTGATCCTGCAACCTTTGAGGTTGATGCTTCTACTGAGGGAATTCTAGATATATTAGATACAGAGGCTACTGGGGCTCATATGGATAATTTGGATTCTACGCAGGAACTTACAGACGAAGAATGTCTTCAACAAAGTTTAATGGGTATTAAAAGGGTGGTCCGTTATCATGCCTCCACTCCTCTTCAGAAGATGATTATAAAGGAAAGAATGCAAGCTGGGGAAATTCAAGGCCCAGATTCATTAACATTAAATATGGTGTGAAATAATAAGGGAAAACACCCGTTTGGAACTAAGTAGTCCACTCATATCGCGCCAGCAATATTTATTTTTGGAAAGGATAATCAGGATAAGATGCAGTGTTCTTTCAATTCTACCCAGTTTGGGAACATTAAGCCTGCTGGTTGGGGAGAACATTTTAAAGGGACCCCTATTTGTCTCAAGCATAATCTTAATCAACCCATTGGGGAGAGTGATATGGATGACTCTTTTTCTCTTATGGCAGATGCTACGGGTGATTTTCTAAAAGAAATTATTGATTTAGAGATACCAGTAGATAGACTAGCATCTAAAGATAAGGGGGCGAGGAGCTTATCAGAAGGTGCGCCGAGTGGTACACTCTCACAATTTAAAAATACTTCTATGATGGGGAAACAACATGAGGGTAGGCAACAAACACCTATTAGACCAGTTTTAAAGATACCCAAAACATCACACATAGGAAAATAGCTTATACTCAAACAGATAAGGGAGGGCACGTGCGACCTAAAAAAGTGGATAGAGCAACTGATCCCCATCAAATTATATCAGAAAGTTGCACTGCAGCTAAGGATAAACAGGAAATGCCTGATCTAGGTAGGGAGGATAGAGGAGACTATCTCCTTCCACTCCTATCTAATTTACATATTAGCTTGAATTTGGCTTTGAAAACCATGAGTGAGTCACAAGAGATTCTCTGTGGCTCCATGGTAGGGCAACAAGCTGCTTTTAACAAACTAGTAACTCGTTTGGCATTTTTGGAGGGCATAGTGGATGGTAAAACCATTAATGAACAGAATATTAAAGAACAGAGCCTATTGGAAAAATATAGAAAGGAACAAGATACTAGGTTAACAACCAAGGATGCTAAAATCACCACTTTGTTGGAAGTTATGCTTACAGGAGATCGCCCTAGCTCTTCAAATAAAGGGATAGGGGATCTAGATTTCCCTGGCCAAGGAGATAATAAATCTAGTAATAGCAATTATGGAAAGGAACTGAGCTGTCCAGATAGTCCTTCGGTCCTTTTGGACGTTATTACTAAGGCAACAGAAGGGCTTACTCAAGAACAGGATTTGGGACATCTTAGTGCTCAGGAGCATGGGAGAGAAATAGCAATGGAGGGGGGAATGTTTGAATATTAGTAGTGAGGACATTATAATTATTCAACATACTCCTCCTAAAAAGGGGCAAAAATGTAAACAAAAGACAAAACATAGAGAGGAAAAATTAGAAGGACAAGCCTTGGAAACAGGTGCCATGACCAATAACGATGAAATAAGCCCTGTCAATAGTTCCGACTATGATATAAATGAGGTGCCCCAATCTCCAGTGTGTAGACGTAAGAAGGCAAAAAAGCAGATTAGGATGCTTAAAAAAACTAAAAATATGCCCAATACTAAAATTAAATGTAGAAATTCGAATCTCAAAGCAATCAGAAGTATCCCGGCTCAGGAAAAGCGGGAGGATAGTGGGGTACCTAAGGGCCCTAACAGGGAAGAGAGTCAGGTCCAGGGCAAGCCCAAAAAAAAAAAAGACTCTTTAGTCAGGGGAGAAAAAAATATCGACCCTAACATGGAAGAGAGTAATTTACTGAAATTTGGGCAAGAGCGCCCACAAACCAAACAAACAAAGATGACAGCGTTTGGTAAAATAACTAGTACCAAACATGCTAGAACATCTATAGGCACACAACAAACTAAGCTCCCTACTACTGCTCAAGTAATAACACCGGTAGTATGTTCTAGCATCTCCTCCCTTAATGGGCCGATTGCTATGGTTGAGAGTGGGAGTGGTTTAACCCTTAATAATATGGGGGAAACCCCCCTAGATACACAATCTTTTATAATACATGATTCTCAAGGAAACGCATCGAGTACATTTTCTGTTGATAAGATTAAGAAGCAATCTATTCTGTCCCAGCCCCTTTCTAAGATCCATACAGGGAACATTTTGGGTTGGATTAACAATAATAAAACAGATTCTCAGGCCAGTTTAAACAGAACACATCTCTTAAATCTGTTCAAAAAAATTCCCTTATTACGAGCAATAACAACAGACGATATAGACGCTATTTCTCTACCCAACCACAATAACCATAGAATGGTAAGCTGTTTTCATTCAGTGATGGTAGGAGATATGGTGCGTGCTCAAGAAAAAAACCTTAACTCTCTGGGCTATGATCTATCTACATTAGCAGATGACAAAGAGGCCGACAATTTCCTTCAATATAAGGAACCGAATAATACTCAAACAGAACAAACCACACAATTGGGTAAGAATAAAGTAGAAAATTCCGGTCCAGGGTTGGCTCTAATTTCCAACCTCCTTAACAGTGGCCAGGATTGGTCATGGTTGCAACCAGCGCTTAAAACTTAAGAGACACGTACGCAGGGTAATGGGTGCTCCTAACAGTTCTAATATTGAGGTGATTTCCTGGAATTCTTGTGGGGGTTTACACTTGAATACGTTTTTGAACAAAAGGGAAAATTACACCTGCCCCCGTATTTACCTTTTCCAGGAAACTATGATGTTGTCTGAAATGTATATAGAAGGTTTCTACACTTTTTCTTCATTAGCATCAAGGGGGGCTGGTGGGTAGGCCTAGTGGCGGCTTGATTACTGCCATTGATCGTAATTTAGGGTTCCATGGTGATGTGATTTTTTAAGAGTGATTGGCTTTTGGGCATTGTTATTTCTTCAGAGAATAATGTAGAGCTGATCCTCCTGCTGAATTTATACTGGAACCCACTAAAGGTGACCATTGAAGTAGTGGAAGAATCGCTGGATGTAATTCTGGGAGGTTGGTTTGAGAAGGGGTTACGAAATCGTATTATTTTAGGAGGTGACTTTAATTCGGCCTGTGCTGAGGGCTCCACGTTAAACGAAAGAGGGATGATTCCTAGATCTCTTCACCCCAATCTCAAAAGAGGTATATGGTGGGATAAATACCTTGACCATTGGGATTTGGGTCTTTGAGATCATGCCTTGGATTGGAATTTACCTAAATATACCTGGAAAAGAGGAAGTAATAGCTCCAGAATTGACTTTTTCTATGTATCGAATAGCTGGAAGCAAGCCTGTGGAAAACGGACACTTATAAAGGTAGAGTTGGGTGACCACATTCACTTATGCTTTTCTCTTTGTATTCCCAATGCTGGTAACCACATTAATCCTATGATTTTGGGCCTAAAGGCTGAAAATAATGGGAGAAGGATTGCATGGAATAAGAAAATGATTGTGAAATTTAATACTTTGGTTTTGGAGAACCTGTCCCTAGTGTTGCAACAAATTAATAGGGAGGAGGATATCGATTTGGGGGGATCCTACTATATTATAATGTCCTGTGTTTATAAAATTAGTAGGACTAGGTATATGGAGGCGTCGAAACCAAGGGGAAGGGCAGGTGACTCTAGAATCCAAAGCTCTAAGCGTATTAAATATAGGGAAATTAAAGCCTTGAAGAAATTACCCATTTCCTTTTCTGAACTACAGCTTAGAAAGAAAAAAATATCCTGAAACACAAAAATCTGATTAAGTCCTTGAAAATGGATCAATATCTTGAAGCGCACCAATTGATGATGCATAACCTCTGCAAGGGCAGAGATGTAAAATGTTGGGCAACTGTCAATACACGTACAGAGGCTCTAAAATCAGGGCTGAACTAAGTAGGGTCCATGATGCTTCACCACTCGATATGATCTACCAAACTCTCACTAGACCCCCTCTGCTAACAATGTCAGCACATATCACTGTAATATGGAGACAGGCACATACCCATATTGGATGGGGGAATAAAGTGACCCTGATGCAGCCTTTATGGCACAACTACGTCCTTACAGAATTAGAGAAACGTATGCAATGGGTGAAGTGGGTAGAGGCAGAAATCGCCAAGGTGGGTAATCTCCTCATCGAGGGCGCTATAGCTCCATTTGAAATGCTGCAACAGAAATGTGGACTTCCTGTAACTGAACAGTATCACTACACACAATGTAACTGAACAGTATCACTACACACAATTAGCCCACGCCCTACAGAAGCACCTACCAGCACTCACTGATGCATCCGACTGCACACCTTTGGAGTGTAACCTCTTTATAGAGCACATTCCCACTAGAGTCACCTCCATCCTCTATAATGCCATAACGGCCTTTGCCACCCCAGATCTGACCAATCTTAAGGCGGAGTGGGATGTAGGAGTCATCGAACTAGAAGACTGGATCCAGGTCCTAATGTACCCGCAAGAGATTGCGATAGACTCGAGACTTTGCTTGATCCAGCTCAAAATATTTCATCGAGTCTATTATCCCCGAGTACCACTCCATGGCTGGAAATGGGCCCCTGACCCACAATGTTTACGGTGCCAAGTGGGGGAAGGCACCTTCATACACATCCTGTGGGAATGCCCCCGGATCAAAACTTTCTGGAGACAATACTGTGGCAAACTAATGGAGGTCCTGGGACGTACTATATGATTAGATCCAACTGTACTGCTATTAGTTGTGCCAGATAAGAACAATGCTATCAAGTGGGAAAAACTGTTATTCTCCACTGCAGTGGGATTGATAAAGCGCGACATAGCTCAGAAGTGGGGAGCACCGGAGTGCCCAACACCGGCTCAGTGGGCAGCTGAGATGGATATGTGTGCAGTAACTGAACACAGAATATACACTGCAAGGGGCTGCCCAACAAAAGCTCAAAAGATATGGGGAAAATGGGAAGAGGGGGGGACTGAGGACCCTCGGGACGCTCCAAGATGAGTGGGTGGGAATGTGATATAATGATGTGGCTTGATCTGACCTAATGTAACATGATATCCGTTTGTGTAGCTGTTAAGTGACTTATCCAGGACCACGACACATAAAGTGGCGAAGTGTATGTGAGTTGTATGGTTTCTATTGGAAAACAATAACATGTTTTATAAAAAATAAATTGTGCCCTCATCTACCATTTTGCGAAGCTGGGATTCAGGGCTGACCTCGCCGTCGCAGCAACTGGCCTGACCTTGTGTTTTACTGGCACAGCATTGGGTTTTAGACGGATTTTGTGAACGTAATTCTTTATCTTTCCAGGCATTTCGTAGAACAGCAAGCGGAAATCACTTCTCAGATCTGTCGCTCCTCCTGAGGAGACCAGCAGCACTTGTTTTTGTTCAGCAGTGCTAGGGTCTAACCGGATACTCAATTTGTGCTGGTCGTCCCACCCCAGCACCGTGGGACCTTCGGTCAAGAAATAGACTTTCGTTGTGGTGCATCCATTCTTGAAATTCGAGTTTAGCTTTAATGTAGCCCAAGAGGTCCAGTCCATGGTGGTTCCCCTGAAGACTTTGCAAGTCATGTCCTACCATGTTTTTGTATGTCTGGATGGGGAGGATGGTCTGGTCGGACCCCGAATCAGCCATGACACTTGTTTTGTTTCCGCCCACCTTCACTTTGCAATGTGGCTTCTCCCTTCTGGCACGAGACGAGTTTACCATGATCACCATTGGCCTATCGTCTGGTTCCTCCTCATTGCTGATTCCTCTGTCTCCTTCGATGTCGGTAGCTTTCTTTTCCTGCCACGGCAACGTGACCAAATTGCCTGCAATTGGAGCACTCTTTGTTCCTTGCGGGACAGACTCTCCAGGGCCAGATGCTTGGTCCTGGCACATCTGTCACACTTTTGGGAATCTCTCCACTTCGGTCCCTTCTCTTTGGTAGCTTCTGGTGGCTGCCTGTCTCTGCACCCCTTGCATTGCATAGCTGCCATTTCGGGTGTAGGCGGGGGTCCGTCAACTTCTCTGCGCCTGTTTGCTTCCTGCTCAGCTCTCGCTATTTGAATAGCCTGCTCCAGCTCCTTCTCCTGGATGAACTTATACTTGGCTTTACGGGAATTGGTGTGAACCACCAACATGTCACAAATTACCTGCTCCACATTGTCCCCAAATCCGCAAAGGGCCGCCAATTCTCTCATTCGGGCGATTTAATCGTCAATCGGTTCCATGCCTTATTGTTTTCTCGTGTAGAACTTGAGTCTGTGTAGGACCACATTTTCATTGTTGGAGAACCTCATAGTAATGTGGCGAATCGCTTTCTTGTAGACATTGTCGCCTTCATCTGTAACTCAGCTTTCAGGCCCGCAATTCGTTATCCTTCAACCCCCATGGCATTCAGTAGCATGGCCTTTTATCCTGGCTGGCGAATAGTCTGTGCCTCCCAACGCCTCCAAATATGTAGAAATTGATGGCTCTCATTGTTGAAAGGGAATGCCAGGCCTGCCGGGGGGACTGGAGTAAATCAGGAGGTGGCGTGGACCCCTTGCATGGTTGCAGCGTGTTTTTTTTTCTGGTCCTCCTCGCCAATTATCTGGTGGCCCCAATGAGCACAGGACAGTGGTTTGAGGTTGAGGCGTTTATTTGGACACCTTACATAAACAAAGAGAGAAGCTGGTACTCACAGTTCCGTCCTATTGGATCAGTGCAGTTAGCCTCACTGCACTGGTAACACAGTACATGGTATTTACACCCTCTTACTTGCTAGAGCTCCAACAAGGCTTATTGTCAGCCATGGTATTACGCTCTGCGAGTAGAGGAACCTACTCATATTGCAGGCTGTAGTTCAGGAGCTGATTCCCAGCTTCAGAGGAGGAGTGCTGAGGCACAACCGTCCTCTGCGTCTCTCGAGTTTCCGGCTCATTGCGCGCTTCCCGCGCTTAATCTCGCGAGATCTCGAGTGTCAGGTCCTCATACCTGAGAGTGAGATATTTTCACAAAAAGAGGGAGAATGTCATTTTCCTGTTGGATTGCATTGTGGCATTAACACCCGATCCGGCCCACCAGATCAGGTGTTAAGGCCATTAACACCGTGGGTTACCAAAGTGGTAACCCTGGATGCTAAAAAAAGGATTTTCCCATTGAACGAGAGAAAATCCTTTACAAAGATGGCCGCCATGGAAAGGGAAGGCAGGACTCTGTACGGAGCCCCTCTTTGCTTTCCATGGCGGCCTGCGTGACGCAAGGAGAAGGAGCGAATGCAGCGGCGGGATTCTCCACCACCGAAAAAAGGTAAGTAGGGGTGATGAAAAAAAGGAACATAGTGTAGGAGGAAGATGGCCATAGGCTGGCACCACCTATATTCAATTGTGTTGGAGCAGGAGGCTCTAGCTTCCCAGTCCTTGCTGCGACGTACTGGAATGCCTTACCCCCCACACTGAGAGCTGAAGAATCATATTGGGCTTTCCGCAAAGCCAACTGTTCACCTAATCCCTATCCTACCGTATTCCTGCATTTATGCCTGTATGGTAACTTTTCTTTGCACCCATGCCTGTATGAAATCTTCATGATGTTAATTTAGCACTGGCCTCCCCACGGGCCCCATGTAACCGGATTAGCGCCCTGATGCCTTAGGGCATGTGCGTGCTATATAAATGAAAAAATAAAATAAATAAAGATGGCGGGGTGCCGGCCGCCAGGTGGCTTGGAACGCAGGCTTGTACTGGCGGTTCAAGCCAGTGTTTCTAGCCATCAGATTAGTTGGCTCCCCACACCCGGGTGCTAATGAAGTTTAGGATATTTTGGAAGGGAGAAAATTAAAAAAGCAATATGTTTCCCAGAAACATAATGAGTATCCCACCTAAATCGGTAGGGTTGTCATGTATGCTTGTGGTCCTGTGCAGAAGGATGGGATCTAGTTTAGTGGCGTGACTTGTCCAACACAGAGGTGGGAATGGCCCTTGTACAGCAGACATGGGCAGTGCTTTAAGTGGGATTAGAAATGGAGTGAAGGGCTCCAAGAAGGGTAGCCAGTCTTTTCACCCGAAACTTTTCACCTACACACAAGTTCATTGAATTTTTTTACAACGAAAATTTGTTCACCGAATTCATTTTTGGGTGGGGTGTAAAGGGTTAATTTGATTTGCAAAATGTTTGGGGTGGGTTTTTAAGGGTGTTAAACAGGGTGTTGGGGGGAGGAGGGGCCCACAAAAATATGCTTTCGGTGAACAGTTTTTCATTAGAAAAAATGTGATGAATGTGTGTTTAGGTGTAATGGTATTCGGTGAAAAGACATGTAACGTCTAACCAGGAGCGTGGCTGTGGGGAAGCACAAGACTGCAATGAGACACGCTCAGCTCTGCATGAGAAGCGCGAAGGACAGAGAGCGACCGGCGAACAGAGCGGACGCTCCCTGACGCTCCTGTGCACAGGCTTGCGCCTGCAATGTTGAGAGGCCCCAGCACTTGAGACTGCTTTGTATCCTGGCCGCACAGGTCACTGTAGAGAAGTAACTGCAGTGCTTGACCTGAAAGATTTAAATTGCCATAATCTGATTACCAGTTCCCCACTTGATTTTTAAACTTGATTAAAACCTTCAATCAACACCTTTTGTCGTGTCATATGTAGGCCACAACAATGGCCAAATTGCTGGGTGTGGCCTAATGAGGCAAGCTACTTTGGCAAGCGTTGCCTGCCCTAAACCATACATAACCTCTCAAGGGGTGGAGGGCGGCAGGTGGCTTATTTTGTGTTTCTCTCTACTGGACGGGAGCCAGCTCAGAAAAAAATGAAACTGCAGAAAGTTACATAAATCGAAAATGGTTTTACTTTGTAATTTAGTCTATTATAAAGTAGCATTGTATTTTTTTATTGGAATACCATGTTATCAAGATGAACAGTGCAGATTGATATTTTTTTTAAAGCAACACAGGAACTTCAGAGTTAATGCTAACTTTTAAAATCCTGTGTTTTTTTGCTTTCAGAAAATCTAAACTAGTTGTCTCGATAACATGGGATTTCACCTTGTATACAAAATAGAGGAATTACAGTAAACCACATTACAAAGTAAAACGTTTTTTAAACTAAAAAAACAGATTAACTGCACCCTATCGGAGAAACCGGAGGGCGCTAAGCGTGGAATGGGGAGCCATTAACAAGTCAGAGTTAAATTCCCACCTGCTATCACACACACTCTGTTAGCTGAAGTGAACTGCATACAAGTGTATATGCAATCTACCTTAGCTAGCAGAGTGTCGCATGGTGATAATGGATCCCCATTAAACCTCTGAAGGCCCTCTTTGTGTCTCAGAGGCTTCTGTTAACCACTGAGGGCTGGGTAAAGAAAGATGTATGCCCTCTTACCTCTGTTGTGCGCTGTCTTCTGTGGCCATCATGGGGCAAAAACTTGAAGTGCGCCTGTGTTTTGCTTTCCATTGATAGGTTATTGGGCATTTGTATAGCACCTTTTACCATTGGTTTCATTCCAAAGCGCTGTGGGTTGCATGCCCTCTGGGACCGCAGTCCAGGTCAGTGGATAGAGTAGTGTAGTGAAAGGTGCTTGGGTGCACTCATTATGTGTGCATCCAGGGCGGATTCAGTGGTGTGTAGCTGCATTCTAGTGCAAGGCCTGGTGCAGTGTTGTGTGTGATCAGTAGAATGTGTGCAGCAAGGCCAATTGGACTTGGGCAACTGCATTTTGGCAGCAGTGGAGTTTTTGAATGGGATTATGTGTGCAGCTATGCCGATTTTCGTGGGGTATAGCTGCTTTCTAAAGACTGAGGTGTATAAGTATGTGTGCAGCCAGGGAGAATTAATCAATGGGTATAGCTGCATTATATTGTTTGTTGGTGCAGAGGAAAGAATTGGCATATTGTGTTTGAGTGTCTGTGTGGATTCGAGGGGGACTTGTTACTGATGAGCTTCCAGTCAGTGCCTGTCGAGGGGGATGGTATCTCCCTTTGGTGTGCGGGTCTATTGGAATAAGATCCTCCCTGTGTCTTGTTTGGTCTGCAATTGCTTATTGGCGTTATCTGCTGGACGATGACAGCCAGATCACGCCCCAAATCATATTGTTTCAATATAGGGGCTAGAGAGGTCCTCGTCGGTAGTTCTTCTAAACACATTCCCAGATAGGTAGGATTAGCAAAGAAATAAGTGCTAGCAGGCCCTCGGTATGTAGTTCTGCTTAAGGATTTCCAGATGAGTAAGATTAGCAAGGATGTGCATCTCCTGGACTGATAGCATAGTGCATATCTGGAGGGGGCAATGATCAAGCTCAGTCATGGCATAGGTACATAAGTGCTACTATGAGTCGGGTTTCAAGTCTAGGGCAATGGCTCCAGATGGTTGGAGGTAGAAATCTCCTGGCCTGAGAGCCTGTTGAAGAGCCTGTATTGAAGGGGTTACCAAGCTATTTCTTAGACATGGTGGTAAGTTGAGTGGTCATCTCGATCCCTTATGTGTTTTTAGGGGGGAGAGCCAGATTTTGAGTGCCTTCGGGAAAGCCATGTAATCTTGGCTGTGTCTAATGCAACTAGGCAGTGAGTTCCACAAAGTTGGGGCCAGGTTTGCATAGGCAGACCTTCTGATCCTGGCCGATTTGAAGGCAGGGACCACTAGGAGGAGGGCTGTACTTGAACCTAGGGTGGGAGTTGGGTGGTAAGGCATAATCTTTTCTTTTAGTTATTTGGGGCCTGCTTTGTGCACTGCGTAGGGCGCAGAGAGCAGGTGAGCTGTGGTCCCTTTGTCCCAGTGCAAGAAGCAGTCTGGTAGCAGAGTTTTGGACTCTTTGGAGTTTTAGTTGGTAGGCCGGTGCACCTAGGTAGAGGGAGTTTGCGTAGTCATATCTGGACATGACAAGGGACATAATTGCAGCCAGTCTATTGTGGTAAGCGAGGTAAGGGAAGATGCGCTTCGGAAGCCTAAGGTGGAATGGCAGGTTTGGGATGCATTGTTGATGTGGCGTGACAACAGTTGGGTCCGAGTACATTGTGCAGTTGAGGTTTTTGACAGTGGTGGCCGTCGTCGGGAGTGGGGTCGGGCGGGCGAGTGAGGGTGGCCAGGGAGTCAGTTGGGGGAACAGAGCATTTTTGCTGTATACCATGATCTCAGTTTTCCCTGGATTCAGAAGGAAATGGCTAGTAGTCATCCAGCAGTCAATGTCAGTGAGACCTGCTTATAGGTCAGGGCGAGGGTCAGAGATCAATTTAGGAATTCTCAGGATGATTTGTTTGTCTTTTGCATAGTTATAGCAGGTGAGGTTGTGTGAGCGGATGATCCTAGGCAGAGGGGTCATGTAAAGGTTGAAGAGAAGGAGTGAGAGGAAGGCGCCTTGGGGCACTCCAGTGTTCACTGGGTATGCAGTGGAGAGGAAAGGGGCGAGATGGGTGATTTGCTATCTATTAGTAAGGAATGAGGCGATCCAGGTGAGCGCTGAATTTCTTATTCCTAGGGAGTGCAGTCTCTCAAGGAGGATCATGTGGTTAATTGTGTCAAACGCTGCCGAGAGATCGAGAAAAACAAGTATTGCACATCCTTCTGAGTCTGCTGTGCTGGGGGTCAGTGTGGGCTGTGAAGGGGGGCAAATGGTATTTTTAATGGTTGTGGTAGTGAGGGTGTGCAGAGCAATCTATTTGTGATTTTGTATATGCATCAGGATGGGCCTTATTTGCCTTTGGACAGTTTTGCACACAGATCTGGCTGGAGTTTTTAGATGGATCGGAATGATGATTTAAAGAAAGATGTGGACGTGGTATTATTTGTTCAAAGATGTCTTGCTGGAGGCTGGGTTTACCAAAGCCGGTCTTTTCTTGCTCGACTTTCCCTCCATTTGTCCGGCATGCTTCCTTTCCGCTGCCCCATCTAATGCCATCAAATGCGGGGGGCACCTAAGCAGCCCCCGTTTTCCCCCCTTGCTTGATGTTTGCTTGGGACACCCCATCATCCCTTTTTCCTCATTGAGTGCAGGGACATCCGCGCAGGCCCTATGGCCTGTACTGGTTGTCCCCCATCTCCTCCCTCCCGTCCCTCACCCACTCCACGATTCTTCCTTAACTTTCTTTTGGCCTCTGCTTCCTCACATGCTCCTCAGTAAAATAGGACATCTGCGAATGTCACACACTATGCTATGTACAGTAAACAGTGTTCAGAAAAGTAAAGGTTTGTTCTGGTTTGCAGCTATGGATTCATTTGGATGCACAAGTGTTTTGCACAGTAATATTTGAACTTGAACTCCTCCCACACAGAAATTGAAAACGGCAGGTCAGTGGGACAATTACCTCCCTCTATGTGTGTCATAGAAATAAGTAATATATTGGTATACAAGTTTTTTAAAACATGGTTTTATTTTGTTCCTAGGCAGAAATGGCTGTGAACATGGTCCAGTGCAGACAGCCAAATCGATCCTAATACTAACGCTTGTTAGCGTCCTGAAGAAGGGGGCCGACAACACATTGACATCAGGAATTAACCCGTTTGGGTGTTTTTCCACCCCCAGAAACACGATTTAGTGTAGATGTGTCATGATGTATAGACATCTATTCCTGATTGCTTAAATCACCTGCGTTACTAACACCACACACCTCTGAATGTAGAAAGTTGTATGTTGACTTACCTCATGTATGGAGGCTGACATTACTACCTTCATGTGATTCTTTTGTTTTGCGTCGTCCAAAAAAACGCTGATTGCTCACATGACCTGTAAGAGGCCTTTTATTGACTCGTTTTTGCATATTGTTGTATACCTATTAAAATATGTCTTTTGTTACCCAAATTGATGTTGACACACATAGTTGAGTGAAAGTTATCTTCATTCAAGAAGTAGTTACCCCACGGCCGACGTGTTGGGAGGTGGGAAACTAGTGGTGAAAGTGCTCTTATAGATATTTACCTCCTCAATCACCCTAGTCCTCGAAAAAAAGAGGAACTTCTTTGCTCAATACTTTTGAAAACTATAATGTGTATCCTACAGTCAAAAGAAGGGGCTAGGTCTTGGATATCGGTGCTCTACCCTAATAGATATCTACTGATCCTGTTACATAAAATAAATTTAGTGCAATTGACAAAATATACACGATTTCAAGAGTGTTTAATTGTCCCATAGAAAATTGTTCAGCTGATACGTGTTTTGACCCTATCCTAGTCGTCTTCAAGGCATTTACGTCTGTATTAAACAACAAAATCCATGTCCATAGTCCGCATATCGAGTTCAAGTACGAGTGTTATCTAGTCCTTTACCCAGATCATAAACGCAGTCCGAAACAGACTTCAATCCAACTCATATATAATGTGTCTCTTGACTTAACCATAAAATGACGAATACATTTAATGTACGATGTTCAGTTCCGGGTTAAATCCCATAATCCCGAGCATAGCATTGAATATTGGATGGCTTTGCACTCTCTGTTGTTAAAGTCTACCAAAACAGAGATGCTCCTCTTCCCCGCCAAAGGCTCTCTCTCGTCTCTTCCTCTACCAATCCTGTTCCTACCTGACACTCTCCCCTACTCTTCGTCAGCTCGAAACCCCAGCGTCATTTATGACCCTTCTCACATCTTCTCTACTTTCATCTCTAAAACTGGAACAGCAGCTCGCCTCAACTACCTAAATATTAGAAAAAGCAGGCACCTTCTTCCTTTCAACACCACCAAGCATCTCTTAACCACTCTTGTTTTCTCTAAACTGGATCCTCTTTGTTCTCCACAACTATGCTTTCTGTCCTCCCGACAAGATCGTTAACTTCGCTACCAGGACCCTCTTTGCATTACCTCACTTCACACGTACTTCCTTGTACCGTCACCAGGTTGGATGTCGGATGATGCAAAACAGGGCCAGATTTAAATTTCTTCTCCTGGTTCACAAATCTATCCACAATAAGGCCCCACTGTATCTTATCCTCTATCCAACTCTAAAAGCCTCATCATCTCTGCTGTGCTTCCTCAGCTACTAGTAGTATAAGATGATATCTTTCCTCAGCAATTAAGCTTGACAGGGGGAACGCCCCGTTACCCTGGAAGTCCCGCCCTAGCGGAAGTCCCGCTCCCGAAGTGACATCACGTGGATGTCACGGAAGACCCACCTTAGCTGAAGGCCTATCCCGGAAGCAAGGTAGTGCTAGTTAACCGGAACTTGGGCCCTAACTGTGTTACCCCGGAAGTAACATCATAGGTGCTACCTGTGAGGTCCCCACAAAGCCTGTAGTCCTGAGGGCGACCCTCTGTGGTCCCCTTGAAGTCCAAACATGTTGGGTGACCTATTCAGAAGTGGCATAGTGTGTTTCACCTGAAAGACTCGCCTCTTTTAGGTTATGGGTATGTGGAATGACCATTCTGACGCGGATGTCCCCCCAAAGACCCGAAAGTGTGTTGCAGTTTTGATAGTGCGCTGTGGTGCTCTGGAGATGATGTCTGTGTGGGGCCATCTTCAGGGGGTGTGGTGTGAAGGGTGCATATATACAGAGGGTGTTTCAAAGGGAGGTACACGTCGCGCCTGAAGTCTTGTGAAAACATGCTTGCGCAGCACCTGCATTATCTGGAATCATGAAACGCTACAGTTACTACTCTAAGAATAACCCAAGGGTCAGTGATTTGAACACCATTCAAAAGTACTACAGCCCTGAAAGTCCACCAGCAACAACTACCGCCGCTGTTGGGGAGCATGAATAACCTACTGCTATGGATAAGCTGTGTGAAGGCTTTGATGTGATGACTTTTGATGGATGCAGTGATGGTGTAGCTCCAGTTATAAATGATGCCGACTACACAGATGCAGACTACATAGATATGGATGAGTCTATGAAGACTCCTAAAGAGTCTCTGTATGAGGACCTGGGTGTTTTAGATGAGCTCTTTCCAGATGCAGCCATGACTCCTGAGTTAGAACCATCATCCGATGAAGACAAGTTGTTTATGGCCTGGAATGTGCCATCCCCTACACACAGCTTGTCCACGAAAACAGAAGCAGTGTGTTCTTTAAAATAAAGACTTGTGTCTGTAGGTCTGAGATTATAAACTGTTGCTAAATATAATGGTGTAAGGTGTCATATTCGTCACTATGGTCAATCATCGCCTCCAATTCAAAGGGAATGAATTAGGGGCGGCATCGAATGTGTCATTACTGATTGTAAGCTGCTCATTTTGTATATATGTAACTGATGTACGATTCTCGCTCTCTCGCGTCCCCCGGGGTCTGTTAGACACACGTCGCGGGACGTGGGACTATTTGGCCAACTGGGACTATTTACTTTGCAATAAACCCTAGATTTTGGGAATACAACCTCGTGTCTGGCGTATCAGTTCGTGTGTGGTGATTGTGCCTTGTTTCCACATTCGAAGGTCCCTCAGGGGCCCCTTCAAGATTTCGCCTGAATAGGGACCCCCCCAATTGTTCCATCATGTACGTTGCAAAATACGGAAGGCAGTAAGAACGGCGAGGACGGCAGCGATCGAGCCGGGATCAAGAAGTGTTCGGGGTGCCCCTGCGTAAGCGATGAGATTCCTTTCTGCAGATCTGCACACAGCTGATCCCTGATCTACGTGCCCGGCCAGTGAACAAGGAGGTGAGGGTCCCGAAACGAGGCAGAGCCAAGATACGCAGACATGACGTCATTGGTTGTGTCAGTATACGGACAAATTGTGTCTTGGAAAGACAAATTGACTAATCAGGTGAGTCGTGCCCCGATTCGTAAGTAATCCTGATACTGGTTGAGAGTTGATTTTGCAAAAATCAAACACCCAGAGTAAGTTTGATTAGCCAAGGGTAAGGTTAAAACATGCCTGGGGTATTGTCCACCCTAGCAGGGATTTTCCGCTGCGGTGGATAATCTTTGGTAACTGGCCCGGTCGCACCTCCGGTGGAGCGCCGGCTTATGATATTTATGTGAAGTATGGAGTGGGAGCGATAATGTTTTGTGAAATTTGGCATAAGCAATCCAGAAAGCAGGAAGATCTTCAGTCGCCGAGGAATGGGAGTTTTGAGATGGACCGAATAGATAACCTGGAGAAGGTTTTGATAAGTAAGAAAACACGCCCTGCGGCACTTGATATCCTTAGGGACTGGAGAAGGGAAGCAATGCTCCGATTTAGAAGTAGAGAGAAACATGTATGCAGGCATAAGTCAAAAGCAGAGAAAGCAGAGGAAAAGGAGGAGGAGGAGTGGAGTAATAGTTTGAGGAAGGCAAATAGACGCGACCAGTTGAATATTGAAAAAATATATCCACAAAGAGAGCTACACTCGTCAGACGAGTTGATAAATAAAATATTAACTGAAACAAAACAAGACCCGAGAGTAGAAACTAAAAAGACTACGTCAGAAGCTGCTGCTCAGCCCCTCCCAACCCCAGCACAGCCACAGGCTGCATCAGTAACCGCCGTGCCCACTAGTCAGCCCGCCCCGAGTGTTTCGCAATTACCACAGCCCCAACAGACATCTCCCGCTCTCACTGTCCCCTCAGCACCTCCCACTCAAGAGGGTGTCTCTGTCCCGACTGTTCCCCCAATAAGCGAACTGGAACAAAGTGAATGTGTGAGAGTGACCCGCAGTGCGATCAGTAAGGAGAGAAAGCGAGAGCTGCAAGAGCAGGCAGAAATGTATATAGACGAGAATGATGAGGCCGCCACGTTGGCGTCGATGTATGATTTCAGGAGGAGCAATGAAAGACAGGTATTGTTGGAATGCATGGGGGAATATCTGTCGGCACAATTGAAAAAGTTAATTGGGAGGTTACCGCCACAACGATTGTTGGAATTCTGCATGCATTAGCCCGTTGTAGAGAGAGAGATGAAGAAATAAAAGAGCATGTGGACCGACTTTTTGAGTTTAAGAATGAACTTGATGAAGAATATTCTGAAATACTTGCCACACCGGGGTATAGGAGGAAGGATATTGAGAGGGGTAGAAAAGAAGCAGTACCCACTAGACAGCAGCGATTCTTGCCGCCACCAGGGCAGACTGGTGCTAGGCTAAAAATATGTATACGAGAAGCGTTAAAATGGATTTCAAATCCTATTATTCCCGCAATGGAAATACATGGAATATTTGAATATTCTTTGCCGATGGAAAGGAAAGCACTACAGATAATGGTTGAATATCTGATAGACAGAGATATAAGCGAGAAGAAAGCCAGCCCCCCCCCCCCCGAGACAATGGCCGTATATAAAAGGGCATTGGAATGAGGGACGGGAGAAACAGTGTCAGAATGTACCAAAGTATTAACTGAAAAGGATACAATACTCAAAAGGATACAGGAGGTAGGGTCTTCCGGATCCCTGTTCACACGATTTGATAGTTGTGAAGTCAATTGAAGACCTTCCAAATGATACAACCCTCTGGCTGATAAAACAGGCAGAGCGATGGATCACTGGAAAGGGCGTGGGTAAGGTATAGAAAGCCAGCCTAGGACAAATTAAAGTATCATGAATAACTGCTCCAACCTGAGTATGATGAATTAGATAATGACAGGAATGTTCACACTGACCTTTAGTTTAGGGTAGAATAATCCAGAAGTCTCTTGATGGATTTGAATGAAGAACAAACGACAAGGAAGGGGAAATTAGTAAGGGAGACTTATCCCGAACGGAACGAGGCTCACGCTAGATACGGGTTGAATTCACTACAGGATAGCGTCCAAAAGTTCAGTTCAATGTCACCTTCCAATAATCCTTGAAAAGCTTCCTTCCCACTATAGGGGTCAATCCTTCTGTTAATTCCACAGATGCAGGAGTTAGAAATAGCGCACTTTTTAAGGAAAAACAAAGTACACGCGGTTATAAACAGCCGCAAAGAAAATAACGTTTGAAGACAATGTGCGCGTGTGGATTTTACACGCGGGCAGGATTCGCGCAGTCTGGGCCTGCCGCGTGTGAAGACAACGTGCGCGTGTGGATTATACACGTGGGCAGGATTTACGCAGTCTGGGCCAGCCGCGTGTGAAGACAACGTGCGCGTGTGGATTTTACACGCGGGCAGGATTTACGCAGTCTTGGCCAGCCGCACTTGAAGACAGAGAGCGCGTGTGGATATTACACGCGGGCAGGATTCACGCAGTCTGGGCCAGCTGCGAGTGAAGACAACGTGCGCGTGTGGATTTTACACGCGGGCAGGACTTACGCAGCCATGGCCAGCCGCACTTGAAGACAGAGAGCGCGTGTGGATTTTACACGCGGGCAGGATTTACGCAGCCTTGGCCAGGCGCGCTTGAAGACAGAGAGCGCGTGTGGAATTACACGCGGGCGGTGTTCCCGCAGTCCGGAACAGCCGCGTTTAGAGACAACGTGCGCGTGTGGGATTACACGCGGGCAGGATTTACGCAGTCCGGGCCAGCCTCGTATGAAGACAGAGTGTACGTGTGGATGTACACGCGGGCAGGATTCCCGCAGTCCGGACCAGCCACGCTTGAAGACAGAGAACGCGTGTGAATTATCACGCGAAGGAATAGCTCCAGGAATCAGCGTGTGGCGGAACACACGCTATTGAAGGCCCAAAAGTAGCTGTAGAAATATGCCAGGATGCAGATCAGAGGTTCAGCTACACAACGCCAATAGATTCGATCAGAAGCAGCGAGTGAAGTTTCTACGCTGCTTAAATACGTAATACCGTAGTTCACGTGACGAAGCAAAAGTCACGTGAAGTTAGCGACGTGAAAAGTGTAAACGTCGTTTTCCCGGTAACGTATCGAATAACCTCCATTTGGAATAGAACGGTCTAGCTGTTCTACGAGCGTAGCGTCCAGCATGCATGACAAACAGCCTTATCCCTCGATCTTGGAATATTATTGGATATGAGAGAAGGGGAAGTAACAGTGAGCGCAGTATTTCCTATGAGGGAAGTGCCCCCTACCTTTGTACCGAAGGTAGAGATTCCTGCGGTAGGCACCACTCCAGCTCAGATAACTCCAGCACATTACACAGCCCAATATGTGCACGTCCCTTTCTCTAGACAGGAAGTAAATAACATAAAACAAACGATTCCTGATATACAAAAGAACCCAGCGGGCTTCTATAAAGAAGTAGAGTCTTTATTGCAATCATCAGTGTTCACTATGAGTGATATAGATCTAATATTCCCAGTAATCCTGCCAGCGGAAACAAATAAGGAAGGTAGATGATGAGACGGCCTGCGGCGCCACTTGGGCAAATCTAATGCAGGAGGACAGAAATAAAGAAGTAGGCGGGAAACCGGGGCCGAATATGATGGCGTTGCCGGCACGAATAGTACAGAAATTGAAAGAATTTGTCCCAGAACAAAGAATTCAATGGGACAAATTGACTGTGTGCGTTCAAGGTAAGGACGAGTTGGCTACAGATTATTTTAATACATTTGAGGAAGTATTTACAGATTTCAGTGGGCAAGATGTAAGCACGGAAGCGGGAAAAAGGTTGTTTGTTGACAAATAAGTGAGAGGATTAATACTCTTGATTCAAAAGTTAATAATGACATCAGAAAGTGCATGGCAAGCGAAAACGTTAGGAGAAGTATTACACATGGCCCAATATTATGAAAATCGAGTGAATACAGAGAAAGAAAAGGAAGCGAAGGAAAGAACAAATTTGAAAACAAGGGTGTTACTCCAGCAAGTATCAGGACCCAGCAGGGGGAGGGGAAATGCACAGGGCAAAAGTAATTTGAACATGCATGGAGGGCCCTTGAGATTAAATCTATGTGTGTATTGCAGAGAAGAAGGACACTGGCGATCGCAATGTCCACACTTGCAAAATAGAGGTGGGTACGGTCAGAGAAGACAGCATAGACACCCAGGAACAAATGGCCACAACAGAAACCATATGCAGCAGCACCAGAATAGTCAAGGGAATGGAGCACAGAATCAAGGCCAGGCTCTGAATCAAACTACTTTTTACCCAGAATCAAAATCATCAGGGTATGCAAAATGGAAATGGAGGAAGAGGCGGGAACATTTTTGATACTCAAACGGGTGCATACTACAATAATAGCAGTGACTACACTTCGGATGATGTATTGTTACCCCAATAGGACAGCCCAAGACAGGGGTCGGAACAAGTATCTATTCCCGTGAATCAGAAAGGACCCTACTTAGAAATGAAAGTCGGGAATGAAGAGCATAGATTCCTCGTAGATACGGCGGCGCAAAAGTGCTCGATAGACCATCACTTAGTTCCAGATATACCACTGTCAGGGCGACAAAATATTTCAGTAGGGTTCGCAGGTACCCCCGTAATAAATCCCATGTCCAAGCCAGTAGCAGTAACAATAGGCCCTTTTACTGAGCATTGTCCATTTCTTTTAACAGAGAATTGTGGGGAAAATCTCCTGGGATTGAATCTATTGAAAAAACTAAGCGCAGTTATCCACTGTACACCAGATGGGGTATTCTTGACTATTTCTCCACAGAATGTGCCAATATCTGAAATTGTGTCTAAACCATTAACAGGGCAATTCAGTGAGGTGCCAACTTGCATTTGGGCTATGAATGACAATGATGTGGGATGTCTGAAAATAGAGCCAGTGAAAATTGTTTTAAAAGAAGGAGTAACGCTACCGCGTATTCCGCAGTATAAAATTTCAGCAGAGGGAGAGAAAGGATTGAAAAGTATTGTTTCTGACTTCGTGAAATTGGGAGTGATTGAAGAGATTACAAGCAGTACATGTAACAGCCCAATTTTTCAAGTGTATAAGAAAGGAGGTAATGAAGTACTGTACCATTTCATAATTGATCTGCGTGCACTAAACAAGGTAATAGATCCTCAATTCCCGTTGGTTCCAGATGTTACCACAATTTTGACAATGATTGCTGTTTTGGCAGAATACTTTAGCGTTATCGATCTGAAGAATGCTTTCTTCAGCATTCCCGTACACAAAGAAAGCAGATATTTGTTCGCCTTCACTTTAGGAGGACGATCATTCACATTCACACGCATTCCACAGGGCTACACAGAAAGTCTGAGTATATACAGTAGAGCATTAAAAGAACAGCTAGATATGCTAGAACTACCGACGGGCTGTGTATTGCTACGGTATATTGACGACCTATTAATCGCTGCTGACACTGAAGAGATTTGTAAAAAAACTACTGTCCTGTTATTGAGTCATCTAGCTGCGCATGGCCATAAAGCAAGCTTAAAGAAATTCCAGTACTTGCCAGAAAGAAGTAGCTTATTTGGGTTATCTACTTTCAAAAGAAGGGAGAAGACTAACGCCAGAGAGAATAGAGAGCATTTCTGGTATGCCTATTCCAAAGACACAGAAAGGAGTCAGAGCTCTAATCGGCATGGGCATGGCTTCTTATTGCCGTCAGTGGATTGTGAATTTTGCTTTAATTGTAAAACCAATTGTGGAGTTGACGAAGAAGGATGTTGTGATGCCTTTACAGTGGAATGAAAAATGTCAGAAAGCATTTGATTTGCTCAAAACTGTACTATGTTCTGCTCCAGTACTGGGCACACCAAATTATGAAAAAGTTTTTAGGTTGTTTGTGCATGAAAGTGAAGGTTGCGCGTTATCTGTTTTAACACAGGAACAAGGTGGAAGAAATAGGCTGTGCTGTTATTTTTCTCCTGTGCTGGACCTTGTAGCGTGCACTACCATGATGTTTGCGAGCTGTTGCAGTGGCTGCTGCGTCAGTGAAACAAACAGAAGGGATGGTATTGGGGCACACCTTCATTTTAATGGTGCCACATGCCATAGACGTTCTACTCAATAGAACGCAGACGCAACACCTCACCTCTGCTAGATTGACTAGATATGAAATTGTGTTATTTGCACCCCACATCCAAATTATGAGGTGTAGCGCTTTGAATCCAGCAGAATTAATGCCAATGCCCGGGGAAAAAGTTGGTGGAAATGAATCATCCCCCCATGATTGCTTAATGGTTACTGAGGAAGAAACGAAAGGGAGAATTGATTTGTAATACCCCACTAAAAGAACCAGATGGAGAACTGTTTTGTGATGATTCCTGCTTTAAATTACCTGACAGCACTTCAACTGCCGCATAGGCCATCACCACGTTAAAGAGCATTGTAGAGAGTAAAAGAATTCCTTACAACTCTGCCCAAGCAGCGGAGATAATTGCTTTAACGAGAGCCTGTGAAATTTCTGAAAACCTAAGTGTATGTATGTATATATATACTGACAGCCAATACGCCTTTGGCGTAGTTCATAACTTTGGCCGACTGTGGGCCGAGAGGGTTTTTAACATCACACGGGCTAGAATCCAACATGGCCCTTTGATTGTACGATTGCTGCCTGCACTTATGTGTCCAAAGCACTTGGCAATAGTGAAATGTGAATCACATAAAAAGGTGACATGCAAGGTGGGAGAGGGAAACGCATTTGCAGACAGAATTGCGAAACAAACTGCCACTGATTTGAATAAATAAATGTTAACAGTACAGTCGGAGGAAGTGCCCTGTATGATAGAGAATGGAACTGTCACTGTCAAAGAGATGCAGGCGGAAGCCACTGTTGATGAAATCCAAGGGTGGGCTGAGGGCTCTGCAGAATTAGATCTGGAGGGTTGTTGGGTGGACAAGAAGAGCGGGAATTGGATGTTGCCAAATGCCTATGTAAATGCAATGGTCACAATGGCTCACAGCCCCACTCATATTTGTGCAAAGATAATTCAACATCTAGCCACAGTTTGGGAGAATCCACTCATAAAAAAGAATGCCGAGAGGCTGGTGCAGAATTGTATCACGTGCCTACAACACAATGTGGGGAAGGGAACGGTGACTCCAACAGGCAGTTTTGGCCCTCCCTCTATGCCGTTTGAGGTGATCCATTTTGATTTCATAGAAATGGAGACATGCCAAAACTTGAAGTATGTTCTGGTGGTTATATGTGCATTTCGCAAGTGGGTGGAAGCGTAACCATTAAAAGACTGCACTGCCATGAGTACGGCGAAAGTAATGTTGAAGGAATACTTCTCCCTCTTTGGTCTGACCTGTGTCATATGGTCGGACAATGGTCCGCATTTTGTAGGTGCAGTAATACTGCAGATTTGTGCAGGCCTCCAAATCGATAAGCTATTCCATTGCTCCAGACACCCCATGAGTGCCAGACTTATTGAACGTCACAACGGCATCCTGAAATCCAAAATAAGTAAGATCTGTGCAGGCAGCAAGCTAAGTTGGCTGGATGCATTGTCAATAGCGCTACTGTGTATGCGAACATCTGTGCAGGCGAGAACTGGGCTCTCCCCATGCGAAATCGTCATGGGAAGACCGGCAAATGTTTGGTGTGCACCTCAGCCGAAAAGGTTAAGGGAGGTGGAACACCCTGTACTCAGCATTTATTGTAATCTGTTAATGCAAAAATTGCATTTGATTCATCAGCAGGTGCAGGAGGCGTTGCCCATAAAATACACCGGCCCAGGACACGCATTGTAGCCAGGAAACTGGGTGCTAATAAAAAACTTTGAGCGAAAAACATCATTAGCACCCAGGTGGCGTGGGCCCTACCAGATCTTCCTGACTACGCAGACGGCAATACGGACGGATGGGAGAAAGGCGTGGATACATGCCATGCATGCCAAGAAAGTCCCGCCGCCACTTGACACTTTGACTGATCGGGACGACAAACAGAAAGAAACAGTGGTTCCAGGAACGAAAGAAACAATTGCCAGTTCTTTGCCACAGAAACTGCCTGATCCTGAAACAAAGCCTGATGAGATTGCCATAAAAGAGGAAGGGCAAAGAAGGCCCCAACGTTGTCCAACAGATTCTGCATCACTGCTGGCCGACACCAAGCGTATACCTCTGTGGCGCCCACCATCCTCTGTTATGCCACAGCCTGCATCGTCGCCTGGGCGCCCATCATCATCTGTCATTGCGCCCCAGGCTGACTCCAAGCTTGAGTCCGGAAGTGCACCCGATCACACGATACCAGGAGCAAATCGGTATAACCTGCGAAGCCGAAAAAAGGAGTGATCATGCTCTTCATCCTTTTGTGATTTTGTTGCCTCTGTTTCCTATTCTCGGATGAAGTAGGAACGGGAGGCCTAGAGGAGAGTGGCGTGATGGTTGTGCGAATCAGACAGCGCAACAAACGCAGCTCCTCTGTGCTAAATCCATGTGTCCACATGGTACAAAGGCAACTGCTCTGAAACTTTAAAGTGATGTGCAGATGCACAGAAATCTTGCCAACGAATGAGCAATCCAGGCTGATAAGAACTGGCATAGAAAGACTGTGAACATTTATCGAACTTTCTGCCATTCCAACGAGTGCATCGACAGGAGATATTCACGACGAACACAGTGGAAGAAGAAGAACCGTATAAAAAGATGCCGGAATCAGCTTTCGCCCCCTCCTGCACCAATGCTGATAATGAGTTAAACGCAACATGTAGAAGGTTACAAAAAGGGAATAGTCGGAAGAATTGTATGTTGGGTTTAACAATAATAATAATGTGTATAATGAGTATACTGGCCCCAATATTGACCGTATCAGTATTATGGTACTTGGAGGAAATGCACCCTCTAGAAGTATTTTGGCCTGTTATGAAGATTTCCGCGACGGAAAGCCCAGTTCATGTGATTTCCTATACCTTGTCCCCAATGGAAGAGAGACATAGGGAAGGGTATGGGAACAACACATTACTATTAATAATGAACATGACACACTCAATAGTAAGAAAAAACTATTGTTGGGTGTGTGCCCACTTGCCACAGCATGGTGGTAAGGGAATCGGATGGTATGTACAGCCCCTGCCATTGACCTCTACATGCTATGCTGAGTGCTTTGTATTATGGGAAATGGAATGAGAGTGAAACTGGTCAATTAGACAAGACAAACATGAACGAATCTGACGAAGTGATTATGAAACCTGTGGGTTGTTCCATATTCCATAAAGCATGATTTATTACACCAGCGATAATGCCACAGGACTGTGCCTTATAAATCATCTGTGATCACGTTTCATATGAACCCAGAAGGAATAAGGATGCAGAACCCCCTTCCTATACAGTAAATTATAATCCACGTTCTGTCCCCTTTTGTTTAAGGAAAAAAGGCTCTTTTCAGGTGGGGACATTCACTAGATGCAAGAACATAGCATTCCTTGATAAAGAAGTAGAGCCAATATATGTGGGAGACCCTGTGTACTTTATATGTGGAGAAAAAGCATATCCTTGGTTACCTAGAAACTGGGGAGGTACATGTTATTTAGGTTTCCTGTTCCCTGGGGTGTTCATTTAAAAAACAGAAGACATAGCCAAATTGACCAGGTCACGACCTCGCCGGAATATTGAAGACTGGTTGATTGTAGAGGACATAGCAAAATCATTTATGCACTTTGGGGGCCAAGCAATAAACTCTTATAATATAAGACGACTGTCCAGAATATTAGAGGAAACAATAAATGGAACAACCAACATATTATATAATATGACCCTTGAGGGAAAAGGAATTAGATTAATGTCACTGCAAAATAGAATGGCCCTCGATATAATCTTAGTTGATCGCAGTAGTGTTTGCAAAATCGTGCGATCAGTGTGTTGCGTATTTGTAAGCGACTCCTCCCCCACGATTTTTGAGGCGATAAGAAAGTTACATGTTGTTTTGAGCTCTGATCTTCACCCCCCTGAGGGAGGATGGGAATTGAACATAAGCTTCTGGTTTTGGGAGTTGTTAAGATCCCGGGGGATGGAAGCTATTTGCAATCTTAGTAGCAATTCTAGGAATATTCATGACATGTTGTTGTTGCATACATTGTCTCCCTATAGTATGCACAGAGATTAGTGAAAATTGTGTACCGATGATGGAGAAAAAAAACACTACTAAATCAAACACACACAGTGGTGATGAATCCAAAACAATCAAAGAATTCATGGGAATTGATGTTGATGATAATAAATGGGAGACGACGAGTGTGCAGGATTCAGAATCAGAATTAGATTCAGACACTTGGTTGAAGGAAGATGCAATGTATGGATGAGGCATTTGGCATACGGCCAAGAGGAGAGTTTGTAAGTCTAGAAAAATTAGATGCCCCTCGAACGGAAGGCAATGTAGGATACTTGGTTGGCCGAAGACCAACCACCTCATTTTCAGTGTTAAGAAGATATAGTTATTAGTCATTATATAGTCATTAGCTTAACTAGAGTGGAGCCATTTTAAGATGACCAAAATCGACATTTTGTTTTCTCTTCGTTTTCTCTAACGCTGTCTCTTTGCCTCATGTAAAACTGCTTTGCTTGTCAGTCTAGAAAAATGGGTACCTCTCATATGTGACGGCAAACGTATTTTGATGGCCGTGGGCCAACCGTCTCATGCACGGTATGACAGACATATATGTTTCAGAGTTTGCCAATGAATGACCATTTTTATGTAACAAGGATCGCCATTTTGTTTTCTAACCATTGCTCATTGCTTTCTGTTCTTATTGCTTCGCAGTACATTTTCTGCTTACACTGCTCGACTGTAAAACATTGTTGTCTGCACGTGAAAGGACAAGGCCGCAGGGCTGCGAGGATAACAAGAGTTTGTTAAAACACAACGTAGGCAGCACCAGGAAAGAATGCCCAGCTCCCTCCCAAATGTAGCCTTGAAGCAGAGCTGCAGGGCATTTAATCATTTTGCAGCTGCCAGCCAGTCTCGTTATATTGTAGAATATGTTTAGAATAAAGCAGCTAAAGGCTTGAATTATGCTCTTTTTACGGCCCCCCTTTACTGAGCCCTGTTAGAGCGTGTCGGCTCCCAGGACACGAATAGCACCTCATAGATAGCAAGGTCTGGAATTGGACTCTTCCCCCGTATGTAGCTCGCTTCCAAGAACAGAAGCACTGTGTTCTGTTCAACAACTGAAAGATGCCTCCGCACTTGCAAATTGCATATTGTTACTAGAATAGATATTTGAAGGTGTCATAATTGTCGGAAGTGTCCATCATCACACCGAGTTCAAAGAAACCCAATAAAGGGGGGTGTTAAACATGTCATAGCTGATTGTATGATATGCATTTTGTATATATGTAACTGATGTACGTAATTCACTCTCTTGCGTCCCTCGAGGTCTAGAGATACACGTCGCGGGGCGTGAGACCGAGTTGGCCATCTGAGACTATTTGCTTTGCAATAAAACCAAGCTTTGGGAATACAACCTTGTGTCTGGCGTATCTATCATGTGTGGTGACTCGCCTTGTTTCCATAGACGTAAGGGACCCCTAGGGGCCCCTTTCATGCCGAGATATTATTCTGCTTCAATCGTCCAAGGTTGTTAAAAGGCATGTTGAAACATAACGCCGTAAACCAGACAGAAATGCCCTGTTCCCTCCCTCACGTATCCTTGGAGACGAGGAGCAAGGCATTCTAATCAGTACACAGATGCCAGCGAGTCTCCCTAGAAGAATAGCAAAGTACGAAACTAATATTAAAAGGTTTAAATTATGTTCTTCTTTGCGGCCCCACTTCTTGAGCGCTGTGAGGCCCCATAGAGTAAGCTGACCTCTAGAGCGTGAATAGAAACCAGGAGATGGCAAGGCCTGGAATGTGCCATCCCCCTACGCACAGCTTATCCACAAAAACAGAAGCGTTGTGTTCTTTAAAATAAAGACTTGTGTCTGTAGGTCCGAGATTATAAACTGTTGCTAAATATAATGGTCTAAGGTGTCATATTCGTCACTATGCTCAATCATCGCCTCCAATTCAAAGGGAATGAATTAGGGGCGGCATTGAATGTGTCATTACTGATTGTAAGATGCTTATTTTGTATATATGTAACTGATGTACGATTCTCACTCTCTCGCATCCCCCGAGGTCTGTTAGACACACATTGCGGGACGTGGGACGATTTGGCCAACTGGGACTATTTACTTTGCAATAAACCCTAGATTTTGGGAATACTACCTCGTGTCTGGTGTATCAGTTCGTGTGTGGTGATTGTGCCTTGTTTCCACATTCGAGGGTCCCTCAAGGGCCCCTTCACAATATGGTATGTAATAAAGTGTGTGTGTGTGTGTGAAAAAAACCTGTAAAAACACATGTTCAATAGTTAAACTTCTTTCTTTTTTTGAATTGCAGAAAATGCCAGATAAACTTGACGGCGCTGAGAGTCAGACCTCTTCATTCAATACGTCAACTTTTACTGTGTGTGCTGTTAAAAAATGATTTAAAGTACAGCAACTCAAGGTCGTAATAAGTGTAAGAAATGTGGCTGTTTAAAATGCTTTGAAAGTTCTGATGATGATGAAGAAGATGAAACTATGACCCTTTTGGAGTCTTTTATGGTTCAGGCTTTTGCGGTGTGTCTAGTGAAAATATGCCTGAAGCGTGACTATTGCCGGTGGTGCTACGGGCATAAATGCAAAGACCTACAGCAGGATGCTCATTATTGTAATACGTCGGATGTGTTTTATGTTGAATTCTTATAAAGTTTTTCAGATGCTTAAAGGTGTTTATAAAGCCGTGGGGATGCGTGTACATGCGAGTGCGGAGGGGCTTCTATCAAAAACATTCCTAGAAATATACACATGACGCAATCCGGAGAAAAAAGTGAGATCTTTACAGTTGGCCGTTCCTGTGGTTTTTAGAAACGGAGTAGCCAGTTCTGAAGGACAAGCCATGCGTGTGCAGCGTGACCTGCAGCCTGGACGTATATGTGTGGAAAAACTGTTATACGCTATGCTGAAAGAGAGAATATCTGAAAACGCCCCACAAACATTGAAATATCTACGGGTACCTACACCCTGACTCAAGAGGATTTATAAAAGTGCGATGTGTATAGGTGACATCTGTACCAGCATCAGGTTGCCTGCTGTGGCTGAATATGGTTATGTATTCCATTATGATGTGGGATCTTTATACCTGCGACCTAGAGCTTTATTGCAGCAGATCATGGATGAACGGTATGCAGGCTATTTCCGCATTAAAGGTTATGTTTTACAGGCCCCGGAACTGTCTGAACTTTTAAATGCTACGAGTGTCTTGTGCCTGCAGAGTTATAGACGTGATGCCCGGGAGGGCGTGTATAGCTGGATTTATAATGCTGCAAAAAAAATATAACATCTGGCAACCCTGCGTCACACCCTACATATATAATATCTGTTCTAAAAATAAAATGTCTTCCACCATTCTGGTCTCTGGTTATTTTTTTGTAGTGTTTCAATGGATAGTAACACGCATTCAAGAATGCATAAAAGCTATTATGATAACAGCGCCTTTGGGAGTTATGGGGGTGTTGATGCTCTTTATCGAAAATTAAACACCCTGTCACACAAGGAGATGTTAAGTCCTGGCTTTGGGTCAAGAGACATATACCCTTCATAAAAACTCTAGAAAACGCTTTAAAAGAAGAATGACTGTGGTATCTGACTGAGACCAACAGTAGCAGGCTGATTTAGTGGATACAAGTCCTTTGGAAAAGCAGAACAATGGTGCACAACACATCTTGACGGTAATAGATGTTTTATCAAAATACGCTTTTGCCAAGGTCTTGAGGGATAAGACTGGTTCAAGAGTGACGGCTGCTTTCAAGCATATCTTCAGCAAGGGGCGAGTACCTGTAAAATTACAAACTGATGCAGATAAGGAGTTTTTAAATAGACCACTTCAAAACCTTCTAAAGCAACACAGTTTTCATCATTTTGTAACACACAACAAGGTTAAAGCCACTGTTGAGCGTTTTAGTAGAACCTGGAAATCTAAACTTTGGAGATATTTCACAGCATATAATACACAACGCTATGAGGGCATATTACAGTCTTTTATAGATGTGTATAATGCCAGCTATCACCGGTCTATTAAAATTACTCCAAAGTCTGTAATGACTGAAAACTCATTAGCAGCGTGGAGAAACCTGTATGTTGAAAGGTTATCAGAGAAGGTCAAGAAAACAGCCTAACATGTAGGGGACCATGTTAGAGTATCCCAGTTAAAAGGTGTCTTTACAAAAGGGTACCATCAAACCTTTACCGATGAAATATTTATAGTGGCAAAAGCCTCTGTGAATGAGGGGGTATACATTTAACAGTGGACTGATTTCCTCCTTTCATCATCGGATCTGTTGCTCTGATTTTCAGCAGATGCTATCACCAGGTCGCTCGCAAAGATCGAGAGCTAATCTAATATACAGCTGTTTCTGGATAATACTCTGAGGAAAGTATTTCTAAGATCACCTCATCTTACCTCAGAGTTTATATGTACCGGGAAACTCTCTAGGTTGTTGGGAACCGTACAACATGAGAAAAGTAATAAAGCTTTGGACAGAACATGTGTTGATATTGATGGTGTATTTTACAGCCTCGAAATCTACAGTGATATAGTAGAATATCAAAGGGTTGGTGACTTATATGCCCCCCTAATGAGAACTGCCCAAGTCAGAGGTGAAAATAATGTATTGTTATTATAAAGTACATTAAACCTGATTATAACCCCATTTCTAAGTGTCATTTTGATATCATCCATATACAGACAAGCGACGATCAGGGGGAACTGGTGTCATTTAAATACAGGAAGATCCTAGTGAAACTACACATGCGCCCTTGACAGAAAGACAGCTAGCACATGGTAATCATGAAGAATTATGGGGAGCCGCACATTTATAGGGAGTATTAGCGCAGGCAAGCCGGCTATGGTGATCAGCCCTACTTCCGAGGAGCGCTGGTTATATATGGTGAGGGTCTAGGAAGAATTTTCAGAAGTCTTTTTCGGAGGGCCATGCCCTTCCTGCGCAAAGGGTTTGAATTAGCCAAGCCGCATATGAAAACAGCTGCTACAAATATTGCTACGGACGTGGTGTCTACTGCAACAGTGTCCATCACAAATCGTTTGAACCAGCCAACACAGGAGGGTTCTGGCTTGGTTTATGTGGGTAAAACCCCCGCAAAAGAAAAAGGAGAGCTTCGAACAGATTGGGTCCTCCGAAGCTGCATAAAAACGAAGATCAACAACGAGAGCCACTCAGAAGAGAAAACACACGCCGAAGAACAGACTGAACAAGAGAAAAAAAAACAGACCGAACATCAATATTTTCTAAAAGATTACCTTTATCCACTGTGCCTCGGGGGAATGTGTGAAATTGGAACTAGACCCGTTTGTCGTACCCCCAACACAGACGAGCATTGAAAACCTGTTTTTTCATGGAAAGTGCAGCTAGGGGTGCAACATCTCCTTTAGCGCCCATAGAGTTTTACATATTGGGCTCAACGGAAACGTATCTGGTTTTGAATGACACTTTACTTTACCTAACCTGTAAAATAACAAAAGCTGATGGGACCGCTATTACAGCCACAGCAGCTAAGGTCACCACTGTTGCCTATCCTGTGGCCACTGTTTTAACCAGGTGGACATTACTCTAGGTGACCGTCTGATTACGCAGAGTGACAACATGTATGCCTATAGATCGTACATAGAAAGCATTTTGAACTACAGCAATAACCCTTTGGACACTCAACTCACTGTAAGGCTTTTTTTTATAAGGACACATCAGTGCATATGGAGGATTATGCTCTAGATGGAACAAACACAGGCGTTTTTAAAGAGAGCAACTTATGCAACAGGTAGCAGACATTTTGATTTACTAGGGCATGTACACACAGATCTATTTTTCCAGGAGAAACTTATGGTGAATGGTGTTGATCTGAAAATTAAACTCACTCGAAATAAAGATTCCTTCTGCTTTAACAGCGTTGATGCAGGAGCCTATAAACTGGTAATAGTATCAGCATGTATATTTATTAAAAGGGTCAATGTGTCCCCCTCGCTCATGTTGACGCTCTACAAGTATCTAACTTAAAATACCCTGTGGAGAGGACATCCTTGAAAATCTTCAGTGTACCAGTGGGCAGTCATGTCACCAGCCAGGATAACTTATTCTTGGGACAACTACCTAAAGTAATCATTATTGATTTTGTGGATAACACCGTTTTATTAGGGGATCACACCAGCAATCCATTTAATTTTAAACATTACAACATTAACTACTCTGCTCTTTTTAAGGACTGGGTTGTCATACCGGCCAAAGCCTTCAGTCCTAGTTTTCAGCACAAAATTACGATTAGGGAGTATCTGGGTCTAGTCCCCATCAGCGGCAAGCACATGCGTGATAAAGGCTTTGTGATACCTTGTGATGACTACAACGGTGGTTACACCTTGTTGGCTTTTGATTTGAGACCCGATAATGCATTATCCAGCCATTATAATCTGATTAGGAATGGTCATTTACGCATCAAGGTACGGTTTGCTGCAAATTTACCAAACACTATGAATCTTATTATTATGGCTCTATTTGACTCTGTCATAGAACTCAACAATCGGCGTCGGGTGTTGTACGATATGTAATGAATACCTACCAAATCATGCGTTTCCTGCGCAAAAACAAACATGCTATGAAAACATTCTGGGGGCATGTATTCGTGTGATAACATTCCAAGGGATATACTTGGTGAGCGACCCATCAGCCTTGTGGTGAACACCGACCCCCAGATTCAAGAAGGCACCCACTGGATAGCGATGGTTATAGACAATGGTGCAATAACTGTCTTTGATAGCCTGGGGTACTTCCCAAGCCACCCTATGTTCAGCAGCGCTCTATTGGACTATGTTAAACATATAGCACCTGTATTGCATTATAATAGAGCACAGGTGCGCATTCTAAAGCCGTGACATGTGGGCATCACTCCTGCTACTTTGTATCTAAAATGTCTGAGAAACATTCATTGCGGGCCGTTATGCAAACCTATTCTCTTGATCGCAGAAAAAATGATCGGATGGTGGGGGCCTTTGTGAACAAGAGCAAATATCGCAAATATCGTAAATGTATTTAGCTTTTGTCAAAAAGCACTCTTGTTACTAAACCCTAGAGATGTGTACATGTCTAAATAAAAATATCTTGTGATTTTTAACAAGAGCCTCTTTTGCTTACTAATGTAAATTTTATTTAATTTAAAAAAAACAAATGTAATGCTAGACATGATTGAAAGGATTAGACACAAAACATTTGGTAGGTATAAATAATCAGTGTATTTTATTACAAACAGCCTTTTTCTAAAAACATCTACATAAACACAAATATATACATACATACATATATTACAATGGTTAAACATTGTTCTTAAAAATAAAAAAAAACACACAGTTATACACTAAACCAGTCTGATCATTTGGTGGATTTATTTTTCTTTTTTCTTTTCTTAAATGCATTATCTAGAGAATCAACATCGTCTGACGGTGTTTTAACACCAGAGTCTTTTAAGGTTGCGAGCAGTTCGCGATGACCCATATTTCATATTTCCCACTAAAGTAGCAGGGATGTTTAAATCAGCAGCAGATTGCAGGAACAGATCCCAACCTCTAGGTTTTTTGTGTCTTCCAAAGGCCTGAGGATTGGTAATGCTGCAAACTAAATCATGGACGTTTGAACCTTTGACAACCAACCCTTCACATACAGATTCCCCCTTCTCGTTCCAGGGTGCCACCCCCCTGTCACCCGTCATCTTGTTCAGCAATAGTTCAGCATTTTTACGATACCGGGGATTAATGGTGTTTAGAAGTTAAACCACCAGGGGATGTGAAATGGAGGGCACAGGGGTTGTGTTGTCGAGACTTGTGAGATCTTCAGGGGGCATGTACAATGTTAATTTATTCTCATTTTCGACTTGTCTAAAGTATCTTAAGTATTTTTGGAGAATAGTTGAATAGAGGGTAACCTTGTCGTAGTCCGATAAATCATGATGGCTCTGGATCTCTTTCATTTCAGAATCGAACCACAGGGTGGCTGATTTTCAAATATCAGTTTCTTCTCGGTTCTGGGTGCTCAGGCCGTCCATCTGGTATTTGTCAACTAGATACATCTTCTGACTGTACGCCATTAACCACCCCCTAGAAGCCTGGCGATCAGAGGCAATGCAAAAACTAGTAGCGCTCCTATGAAACCACAAGTTTTTATTTAGCTTTTAAGGAGGCCCTCTTGTTACCCAACTTCTTGAGGAAGCACTTTTTCTTTTTAAGACTCTTAACTGGCAGCTGGATAGTGGAACATACCCCTTTATGGTGTTGAAGGCAATCTCAGAAGCGGAGCACAGAATGGCCTTGCGTTGTTGTGGTGGTGCTGTAGCATTTAAAGGAGAGCATAGTTCCTACGAATACTCGCCATCATGAAGGCCTGTCGGGGGAACTAATGAGGAAAGTTTTCATCTTCATCAGGGTTTTCTAGAGGCCTTTTGTATGTAAACCGCAGGTAAATCAGGATAGAAAAGACCTGTGTGCAGTCTGTAGTCCTCTAAGGTGTTTGTTTTTAAATCCACCAATAAGTACCCATATGGTTTCCGGGCAGCGTCTTCAAAGGCCTCCATGAAAAACCGGCTGTTACCCGGATGCATCTATCTCGCTAGAACCGCGAGCTGTTTATCTCAGGGGTTCTTAAATAGAACTATATAGCTGGAGTTTAACGTTATTGAACGGTTGCCCTTTCCCTTGTAGAATAAATTCAGAACAATGTAGCAGATACCAAAGTTACGATGATGCGGTTACTGAGTGAATGCTTTTTCCAGTTTAGAGCTATGCCCACCCTCCATCATCAGATCATCTACGATGATCATGTTGACAAGGGTTGGCGGGAGCAGGCGCTCGTCATTTAGAGAATCTGGTAAGCCCTCCACAAATTTTAGGTGAGGTATTTTAGCGGTCAGCAAATTATACAAGGGTTGCCAGCATGAGTAAAACCATATGATATTATCTGATATGGTAGTCATAACTATGGGGCATTTTCTAGAAGTTGTTTAATAAAATAGCTTTTACCACAGCTGAAAGGGCCCGCTAACATGCATGAAAAAGGGTGTTGAAATTGTGTGTCCATCATACACAATGCATCCTTTTCAATAGCCGTAGGGCAATGTCTTGTAGTCATTTGTGAGAATATGTCTATCAAATACTCATTTGTGAACACAAGTTTATCAAATACTACCCTCAAAGTTGTCTGCAACTTCTGGGTACTAATCTCCCAATGATTTTTCTCACGCAGTATAGATCGTTGCTGCACCACAATAGTCTTGGTCATGCTTTTTAAAGAGTACTCTTGCACTAACTCCTTCAGACTGTCAAAACTGATTTTCATGCTGTTGCTGATGTTCAAAGTGATGCCTTTTACCATCATACAGACCACCTTGTGGATGTCTGATACCAATATGTTTTGGGCCCTGCAGAAACAAATTCTATAATATGCTCGTCTGGAGCTAATTCGCTTGTTAAATTACCCAGATAATCACCCAGTGGGGGTTCTCCTACCTGGGTGAACTAACAAAAATGACCGAATCGGTGTTGTGGCACAAACGCAGCTCTTGGAGAGTGTCTATTACTGTATACAGCTCCAAAGGGGCATGAGCGATTGTGTAACAGGCAATAAATATGTATATATTGTTGGAACACATCTGGCACTCTTCAGTGTACTTACAGCAGTGGCACACTGTTTCCTTGTCTATAAACTGCATGCTTGAAATGTCATAACCAGTGTCAAAAAGATAGGCTGTCAGCTCATCAGGGTTGGTTATAATGGTGGTGTATGGTAAATTGCTTTTCTGAGCAAACTTACCCCATAAGGAATTTAAACAGAGCTTCACTAGTTGATGTCTGGAGGGGTTATTCTCAATTAATTAGGGTCTTAAACGGATACCCTGATGCTTGGAATGCTCATCTATACTTCTGACGGGAGGCTGGGTCCTTGCAATCCTCAGGGTATTCTGAGGCTTCCTGTTTATCACGTAGGAACAGACTGATGTAGCCACAGAAAAGCTCTACCGTAATCTTATCAAAGTGACATATTTCATGAATCTTTCCCAGCCAATACCCTTTCTGCAATGCTGCTTCCAACTCGATGGTACACCAGGTACCCGTAATCGAGCGTTCCTCATCACTGTGTTGGCATTTTGCAGTCTCTTTTGACTCTGCACATGTCATACATAAAGGGAATATTCCAGAAACCCTCTCGGGGAGCACCCGAAAATAAAGCTTCTTAGACTAAAATACTGCTTGATGTCCCTAAAATCTTCGTAGATGATACGGGGATGCCCTAACGGATAGGGTTTTGAATTGTTGAAAAAGGGGTAAAGGTTGGTAAAGTCATAGTAGTGTATCTTCTCACCCGGGGCTGTTGCGTGATGGAGCTTGACCGCATTAGTCCTGCCTCCAAAAAGAGCGTCACACGGTTCTAGGGGTTCTGGTAAATGTTGCTGTTTAAGAAAAATCTTTAACTCTGCATTGTTTTTCAAAATTTCTGACCATTCATGCTCCCAAAGTGTAATAACGCGCAGACCCCGGGTCTCAAGAATTTTTTTTAAAAAAACGTTTCTTCTATATAGATGGTCATGAGTACACCACGTCAAGGTGTTATAGTCCTCTTTCTTATAGCAACGGGGGCACCAGTGAAAAAAACACCTGTTAAACTCATAGGCTTGGGAGTCCCCGTTTAAAGAAGCAAAACTGTCTAGAAAATAGGGGTCAATCTTTTTCTCACCTCCCCGCATGGCGTGCTGTATAAGGGATCTTGACCTGCCCAGACACATACATCAACCACATGTGTGGAAGGTGTGGAGAAGCGTTTTTGTTTATCGTGGTACATGTCTGGGGGTATGAGGGCTATTGTTTCTGGCTTTGGAAACATCTGTTTGTATATATTCATACAGTGCTAGCCAGTGTGATAAATGTAAAGGGGTCTACGTAGGTAACTTCTTTTTATCATCTCAGGGGTGTCAGGGTGCAGAACGTGCTCCTTTCGGGTCAGTTTGATGATACCGTCTCAAAAAATATTACAGGCGGTTCTCAAAATATTTACATCTTAACAATAGTATGTTTTGAGCTCTCTCTTAACATCAAAAACATGCTTGCTGCCTCTGTATACCATTTGCGAAATGCCTCCTTATCGGCAGGCATCATGAATTCTGAACCATAACACTTAACAGGGGGAATGGTGCCCACATAATTTTGATTCTGTTTGGTGTTATAGAAATGTGGGAAATAACCTTTGGACCCCGGGAAACCAAAAGCTTTAGGCAGCTTGCTTAATTTCATGGGTAGAAAATTCAAGCTGTCGATAAAGCAGATTTTGAGGTCGGATACCTCGAGGAGCTTCAGTTTTGCACCCCGAGTTATCAGTTTGACGGCAACTCTCTCTTTAATCAGCTGCTGTATTAAGAAGAACCCATCATATCCCTGGCTGTTGTGAGCCAAAAAGCTATAGCCTCTGAATTTCTGAGCCACATAAATTGTAATAAAAACTACCAATTCTTATCCCTAGTCGAATGTCTGGCATAAATATATTTGGGGATGTGTATACCTGTCTCTTGCATGCACTCCATGTCAAAGATGATGTATTTCCCGGTCTTGGGTACATCTTTTGGGGGTGTCATATAACATGTTTATCCAGCGAGACAACTTCCACCTCACATCGGGGGCAGATCCTACCTTTACATTTATGGGTGACCTTTATTAAGTGGCAGCAGGACTCACAGTCTGTTTTAAGATGACATTCTGCTAAACCTTGAGATGATTTCTCGATGTGTTTTTGAAGACATTCTTTAGACCTGGCAAATGTTTTGCTCTTGGGACATTTAAAACCTGTTTCACTGATCACCACACAGCTGTGTCTCTGACACATGTTGCAGTGGAATTGACACCTGTGAGCCACCTTGTTGCTGTATATATGACAACAGTGAGGGCATACATTTCTGGCCACTAGGAAGCCCTGAAGGTTTAAGATACCGTAATAGTGTTGATTGTGGTGTACAATATATACAGCGTTCTTATTATCGATGTCACCTGCCGGGAAATATTTCCAAAGCCTTTCCTCGTTATACAGAATTTTGATTGGTAGTCCAAAGTAGTCCTCAAATGAACGCAGCTTGTTCAAACCAACCATGATATCCGGAGGTATACCCAGTACTTTGTGAACCTCCAAAGCCTTTGTATGTAGCCATCAGTAACAGTTCTAGCTTCCAGCAGGCCTATAATGCTCGCAATCATACATATGTTTAAGGAACCATAGTTAAAATCCAAGAGCCAACACTTCTTCTTGGCCACAACCATACTTTAAAGTGGTTTTTTGAGTGGTCTGTACACGCTGCCCTCTCTAAATCTGACGACCACCAAAACAAGTCTCAACGGCTCTGTTACGGCTAACTCTGCCTTACTTTGTAACAGTTTTCTCATGTTTTCTAGAAACTCCAAAAAATCAAAGGTCTGGCGAAATAAGCGCCTGGTGAAAAGAGGACGGTTTAAAGCCATACTGTCTAAACGGATCTACACAAAATCATTATGCCCATTCATTTCAAGGATTTGTGAGACAAGTCTTTCAACCACCTGTTATTAATAAATCTTGTCCGGTAGATCTTAATTGATCTAAATTTACAAAGCAGAAAACTCCATAGTATTCAACACTTAACATTTAGTAGATCTTTCTGGTATGTGCCCATACTCTGTAAAATAAAAAACATGTCCGTTTCGGACAGCCGGGGTGTGCTTTGGGGATGTGACGCTAAATCTTTCCGCGTATGCTGACTGATGATAAATCTTGCTTTTCTCAAGCGTTTCAAAAACATTTTTCTCTGCCTTCAGGTTTGAAGCCATTTTAAACACCAGGCCGGTAAACCTTTTACAGGTAAATGCTGGTTTCTAACAGGGTTTGATAGTGTGATCATATCCTCCAACATTTGCATTGGTGTCTTAGGATCGACGCTTAACTCTACATTGTCTGTATACTGCCTGGGGATGGTCCCAGATCTTAAAGATGTTATGAGGTCTACAAAATCAGGTATTGCCTGTATGAGATTTTTTAACAACCGTTTCTTTTTTTTTAGTGTGTTTTTAAGAGTCAGGGTTTTTTTTTTAATTATTTTTTTTAGGTAGGGTATACACCCTGTTTTTAGATACCTTGGTGAACAGTACATGTTTGGACTTAGAAACACGCTTACGCATAGCTGCTTAAGATTTTTTAACAAGTTTGTGTCTCAATCTGCAGACCTGATGTCATAATCTAGCGTTGTTACATGGCCCTAATACATGTTTTCCTTTTTGACTTTTTAAAGTGTGTATACCAAATAATTAATTAACAATACTAACCCTTTTAGAGTCTTGAGCATTTACATAGACGCTCGGTGTATTAAGATGTTTAGACTTTGGGGACTTAAAGGACTGTTTATTATCGTCTGAACAATTTCTGACAGTTGTACGGCGCAGCTTGTTTACACCATTGGGTCCTCGGTAAGAAAGATCAAGGGGTTTTGGGGCATAGCCAAATCCACAGATAACAGGCGTATACAAAATCTTGATCCTCTATTTTTAAGGCGGAGTCTGAAAAAACTATCACCGGCTCTTTTTTTTTTTAAACTTTAGTTTTAATGCAATTGACTGGCCCGTTTAACCCTAAGTCCACCCCCCCTCCGTCTACCCCCTCTCCCCAACACTGGCCCACCCCCCCTACTATCCTACTAGAACTTCAGGTTTGCGAGACAGTTCGTGCTCTCTTCCCTTCTTGTGCTTAGGAGAAGATGTGGTAGGCGACCAATTTTTACTGGCTGAGGTAGAGTTGTCGTTCCCCGGGCCGTGGGCACTCTGTCCAGACCCCACTTAGCTCCGAACCCCCTTCCCCGGGCCTGGGGGAGTGTTTTGTGTCAGTGGATGTCCCATCCCCAGGACTGTTGTACTCCGTAGCAGTTGGCCAGGAAAGTACCCGAGTCATTCCTCACCATTGCCGTGAGTTTGTCCATCAAGAACATGTTCTTTACCTTCTGCTGCCATTCCTCCTTGGAGGGGGTTTCCGGGCTCTTCCACCTCTGTGCCAGGGCCACCCTCCCCGCCCGCAACATTGTTTCCGTCATCCTTGAAAATCTGTGTATTTCCATGTCCTCCGGGGGAAGACCCAGCAGCATCGACAGCGGGTCCTGGGGGAGAGGTTCATCTGAAACCTCTGCAATCCAAGCTCAAACCCTTCCCCAAAAGTCCTGGACCTTTGGACAAAGCCACCACATATGTTTCCTAGATCCCCTCTGGCTGCATCCCCTAGGGCACATTGGAGATACGCCCCGGGAACATTTTAGATAGTTTCACTGGGTCCCTGTGCCACCCCTGCAGTATCTTGAAATTATGCTCCATGTCTGCGGTGAATAAATTTCCGTGGAAGGCGATCTTAAAGATCCTAGACCAGGCGTCCTCTGAAAGGGCTCCCCCCGCCAATTCCTCCCAGTATAAGTGGAAACTTTGTCTCTCGGGGAGGTTAATGGTGTTCAAAATTTTGTAAATGCTCGATACCGCGCCCTTTCTCGAGGTCGCCGTGCCCAGAAACTTTTCAAAGGGAGTCAACTGCCTCTTCAAATTCTGGCCCCATGCTTGGTCACACAGTATGCCCTTGAGACGAAAGTACTCAAAGATGGAAAGGGACCCTTGACCAAGTGCTTCTCTCAGATCATTGTGAGCTAGGAATTCTCCCTCCCTGAACATCTGCCCTGCCCATTCCATCCCGAAGTCTGACCAGATCTGAGAGTTCCGGAACCCTCTATTGCCCAGGTTGAGGGGGAGACTCCAAAGGGAGGACATCGGGGAAGGCCATGAAGTGAGATGGGCTGTCTGTGGGCCCTCCTGCCAAATTTCCCAGAGGACTCCCAGGGTCGGATGGGCTCTTAACTTTCCCGGGATAGTTTTGCGCGGGGCCCATAGGAGATCCCTGACCTTCAAGGGGTGGGTGTCCATGTCCTCTAGGTATGACCAGTACGTCCTCATCCCTTCTTTCATATGTTCTAAGAGGACCCTCAACTGGGCTGCTCGGAAGTAGAGGCGGAAGTCAGGAAGCCCAAAACCCCCCTCCTCCCTCGGCAGTGTCAGAGTTGACCTCCCCGTCCTCGGGGTTTTCCCCTGCCAGATGAATTCTCGGACTGCGTTCTGTAAATCCCTAAAGGTATGCTCTGGGACGATGGTGGGGAGCGCTGTAAACAGGTATAGAAGCCTTGGTAAGACATTCATCTTAACCGCTGTCATCCGACCATACCATGACAGGATCATCTTGCCCCATCTCCGCAGGTCCAATGTGATCCCTGCCATTATGGGATCATAGTTGGTGGGGCTAGTTTAGACAGGTCCCTGGTAAGTAGGACGCCCAGGTATCGTATGGAGGCCATACCCACTGCAACCCCTTCCAGCCTATCCAGCGGGTCTAACTCGGGGTCTCGTTCTCTCATTGGGAGCAGGACTGATTTCGTAGCATTGATTTTTAGCCCAGAGAAGCGGCCGAAGGTGACCACCAGGGACAAGAGGGGGGGAGCGAGGAGGCGGGACTCACCATGTAGGCCAGGATGTCGTCTGCAAATAGGGATAATTTGAATTCCATTTCTCCTCTGCTAATTCCCCATATGCCTGGATGTGCTCTGATTGCTATGGCCAATGGTTCCATCGTGAGGACGTATATGAAAGGGGAGAGGGAGCAACCCTGCCTGGTTCCCCGTGAGAGAGGGAAGGACTCTTGCCGTGGGGGCTCTATAGAGTGCCGACACCCAACTCCTGATGTGAGGTCCGAAACCCATTTTTCGGAGGAGGAGTTCCATGTATCTCCACTCCACCCTGTCGAATGCTTTTTCGGAGTCTAGGGAGAGGACACATGCGTCCAACTCCGATTCCTGTGCATAGTGGAACAGGTCTATCGTTTTGCGGATATTGTCGGACCCCTGCCTCCCCCTTATAAAACCTACATGATCCCCGTGGACCAGCCTTGGCATTATCCCCTCCATCCGCTTTCCCACTACTTTGGCCAGGATCTTCACGTCCGTATTAAGTAACGAAATCGGCCGGTACGAGGAGCACACCTTGGGGTCCTTTCCTTCCTTGGGCAGTACTGCTATAATAGCCCCCATCATAGAGTCGGGGAGAATGCCCCCCTCTAGCACAGAATTGAAAACCCTCGCCAGGTGTGGGGCCAGGGCGGAGCGGAACCTCTTGTAAAAGTACACCGTGAAACCATCTTCCCCCGGGGAGGTCCCCACTTTCATCCCGCTAATTACCTTGTCTATCTCCTCCTCGCTAACCGGACCCTCCAACCCCTCTGACATCTCTCTCGTTAAAGCGGGGACTTGAATGGACCCCAGGAAGTCTTCTATTAGGGAGTCTCCCTCATCATATTCTGAAGTGTACAAATTTTCATAGTAATGGCAGAAGGCCTCCCCAATGTGGGGGGAGTCATAACCTAATGTCCCCTGAGCGTCTTTCACCGCCTTCACCATTCTGTTACGTTGGACCTCCCTCAGCTTCCAGGCTAGAATGCCGTCTGCCTTATCCCCCTTATCGTAATATTTTTGTTTCACCATCTGGACGCTCCTCTCCGTTTTGTGCAGGAGGAGGTCCTTCAGTTGGAGTCTGTAGTCCTCCAGGGCTGCGACCTGGTCGCGCTCAAGGGGCCTTTCCGGAGAGCCGCATGGCTGGAGTTGGGTTATCTTTTCCCGTAGAGTCTTTTCCCTGGCCTCCCTTTCCCTTTTCTTCTGGGATCCCATTTTGATAAGAACTCCTTGTAGAGTCACCTTGAAGGCGTCCCACAATGTATGTATGCTAACCTCCCCATTATCGTTCAGCTCAAAAAACTCTGTTATGGCGTCTAGCACTTCCTGCGTGAGGACCTCGTCTTTCAGTAGGGCATTGTTACATTTCCAGCGTCCTCTGCGCTCCGTGTGCCAGCCCTCTGCAATTGTGATCCGGACCATATCGTGGTCCGTCCAGGGGACCGAGTCAACTCTGTAGCCCGAGATGTATGGGCGAAGTGTCTCGTCCACTAGGATATAATCGATTCTAGAAAATGAGGTGTGAATGGCCGAATAATACGTGTATGAGGGGACGTCAGACCTAGGGGACAGAATAGTGTCCACCAGGCCCAGCTCTGTGTTAACTCTCTGGAAGTTGCGCGCCATGGCCTCATCCGCAGGCCTAGTGGCTGGGGGACCCATGCGCTTTCTATCTGAGGACAGGTCTAGGACCATATTAAAGCCCCCCCCACCACTAGCCTGCCGCGCACAAAGAGTTTAAGCTTGTCCCTTACTTCCTCCCAGAACTGGGCTTGACCCTCATTTGGACCATATACGACTGCAAGAGTTAAGGGGGCGCTTTGTAGTGAACCTCTTACCAGTAGGTAGCGACCCTCGGGGTCCCTCAGTATTGCCTCCTGTTCAAAGCCTACGCTCCTCGCTAGCAAGATGGCCACTCCCCTCTTCTTAGATCTGTGCGATGCACAGAGCATCTCGCCTATTCCTCCTCCCCTCATCTTGGGTTCCTTTCCTCGAGCCCAGTGTGTCTCATGTAAGAAGAGCAGGTCTAGTTTGGCCCTTCGGAACTCTCTACAAACTAGGGATCTTTTTGTGGGGGTGTTAAGACCCTGCAAATTCAAGGTACCCACCCCTAGGGCCGGCAGACCATCAGCCATAGTCTGTGCAACTCTCCCGACCGGTCACCCACATCCTGCCAAATCCCCTGTCTCGCTTCTTTAGTCTCGCATCATGATGAATTGGATATCCCCTCCCGCCCACCAAAAGGGCCCTAAAACTGACCCTCAACTCCCCCCCACCCCGTTCCCTGAAAAAACCACCCATGCCACCTTGAGAATACCCCCCTCCCCTCCTACCCGGTGTCCAGCCAGTTAGTTCCGCCATTGCTGGCATTTGGCCGGACCACAAGCCTGTCCCCCTTGGCCAGGCACGCGGTACAATGCTCGTTTCCTTGAGCCCTCCCTTTCCCCCCCAGGCTTTGTCCCGTCAGTTCCCCCCATTATACTTGCTGTTCAGAGTGAGACTGTCTTTGCTGGGATATCACGGACTTCCAATCCTACACCACAGCTTGTCGGGATTCCCACGCCGTCAGCCCTCCGAGTCCCTATGTTCGCCTTCCTGTGCGGGCGGTGGAGTATTCAATTTTTTGTATTTCCGCGAGGCGGTTCTCCATCTCCTAGCGCCCGACTGGCCTGGGCCGCCCCTGTCTATTGCTTCTGGGCCTATTGGGGCTCTTCGGGGGTTGGAAACCACCACATAATCTTGTATGGCCCCTCTTATATCTTCCTCAGTAGTCAGCATTGTCCGTTGGCCCATATATTCGAAAGTCAGGGAGAAAGGGTACCCCCACCTGTAGCGCACCACCTTCTCCTTGAGTAGCTGCGTTAGGGGGCGGCACATTCTACGCTTTGCTAGGGTGTAGGAGGAGAGGTCCTGGAAAATGGAGACCTGAGCATTGTTGTAAGTTATTACCCCCGCCTTCCTCGCTTCATCCAAGACCATGGTCTTCTCCGTATAGTAGTGGAACCGGGCAAGGACAGACCGGGGGCTCCCTACCTTACCTCCTGCTCTATGCACTCGGTCAAACGTTGGTTCTGTGGTCATCTCCTCCGCAAACAGCAGGGTAATGATGTCTCTCACAACTCGGGTTAAGTCCCTCTCTGTTTCCCCCTCCGTCTCCGGTATCCCGAAAAATCTTAGATTGTTCCTCCTTTCCCTGTTTTCGTAGTCGTCCATCTGCCCGGCTCTCTCCTCTTCTCTTTTCTCCAGTTCCGCGAGCCTCATGTCTATGTGGACTTCGTGGGCTACTGACGAGGACTGGTTGGTTTCCACTGGCAGGAGCCTATCCTCCACTTTGTCCACCCTCCGATCCATTTTTTCGAACTTCTGGGCAATGTCTGAGCGCATTTCCCTAATTTCCTGTAGAATGGAGGCGAAGCCCTTTTCCATTGCTATTGTGGATTCCGTCGTGGTACCCGAATGAGCCATGCCACCGGAGCCAGTGGAGCTGTTATTGGGACTTTCCGTGTCCCTGTACCGCAATGCCTGTAGAGTCTTCTGCCAGCTCATGCACCCCTCTGCCGTGCCCCCCGCGGGGTCCGCCGCTGGTCGGGATCTTTAGGGGGTTTCCTCGGGAAGGTCCTCAGGCGGGCACACGCCTCTCCCGCTCTGGGCGGGGGCCTCGCACCTGGGACTCTCCTCGTCTCAGTGCAGCCTTGTAGGGCAGGGGGGCCACCGGCGCCGTTTCCACACCTCTATCCAATTTCACTGTTCTCCGCCGGAAGGGGCGGCAGGCGGGCACACGCCCCTGGAGTGGCCCCCGGGGGCCTCCACCTGTTTGCACAGTCCTGCCTCCTCAGCGTGTTGAGTCAAGGTTCATGCGCTCTGATCGGGGCTTCGTTGGGCTTATGTTGCTGGGGAAGGGTCTACTGCAGAGAGGGGTGGGTGAGCTGTGGCCGCGGCTGGCTGGCAGGTGCTGCGTGTTCAGCTGCGGGGGTCGTTTCCCCAAAGTATGCCTCCTCTTTCCCTGTGGGTGGCCCCGTCGGGGCCCTATGCCTCCGTTTCCAGGTCCCGGATGCCGGATCCAGGGGCCGCCCGCCCGTGCCTCCCGCTGGGTCCACCCCGCCGGGTGAGTGCTCCGTCCCCGGCCTGGAGTTGAGGAGGAGGTGATGTGGGCCCAGAGTGCCTCACCTCTGCGGGCCGCTTCCTCTTGCCATCCGCCGAGGTCCGTTGGGGGTGGGCTTCCTTCCCACTGCTGCGGGCCGGGTCTTCACACTGGACCCGCCTGCCTCGGCGTGCTGCTCCTTTTTCCGGGCTCCACAGCACGACGGGAGGACAGGTTCTCCGGCGGGGTTTCCCAGGACCCGGGTGCCGGAATTGGGTGCTGCCCGCCCACGCCCCCGCCAGGCCGACTCTGCCGGGAGTGTGTCCGGTCCCCGAGGGCGAGGAGGGAGTGATGTGGGCCCTGATCCTCGTTCGGGGGCCCCAATCCAGTGTGCAACTTCCAGGGAGGGCAGATGCTGGCGTGGGAGAGCCTCACCTCTGCGGGCCGCTTCCGCTTGCTTTCCGCCGAAATCCGTTGGGGGTGGGCCCGGCTGGTGGACCTCCTTAACGTTGCGGCCCCGTCCACCTCCTGTGGACTGCTGCAGGCTGGGTCCACACGCTGGCCCTCCTGCCACGGCGCTCCTCTCCTTTTCCCGGGCTCCGCAGCCCGAAGGGAGGGCAGGCTCACCGGCGGGCGGATCCCGTTCCCTGGACACTCGGGCGCACCCTCCCTCTCGGTCACTGCTCCGTCGTGGCCCGTTCTCCTGTCCCCCGGGGGCCTCGAGCTTCGCTCTTTCGAGCAGGGGTGCCTTGGGGGGGTCACCACTATAGAGCTGCCCCGCGGTTCCGCCTGGGTGGTCTGGGGGGGGCTCAATCCCCTTGAAAGGCCCAGACTGGGCGGGAGCTCGGCACCTAGGCTGCCATCACCTATGCGCCCCCTGGTGGCCGACCGGCTCTTTTAAGGGTGAATCAGTAATTATTACAACAGGCTCGGAATATAGGACTGCATTGGTACTGTGGTCCACAATCAGGTGCTCTAGATCTTCAGAAATAGTAACATGCAGCTCAATGTTGGGGCTCCTTGTTGAGAACACATGTGGTGGGTGATCTCTCCAGAACTGGGGGACCACGGGCATGGACCAGAGGCTCCGACAAAAAGGGTTCTGAAGCTCACAACTGGAAACGCAGGGTGCTGTATAATTCCACCCCCGATCTGAGCCAAGGCTAACATTCATGGGGTCTAGAACAGTAGTGCTATGCGACGGTTTACAAGATTCAGCAGGCTGTGTTATATGTGTGTTGTGAGCTTTAACAGTTTGTTGACTAGAGGTATTTAAAACATTTTTAACCCTTTGAAGTCGCCGCCCTTTGTTAAGAGACAACTTGCTTTTTTAACTCATTATGTAAACCCTCGGCTTCCCCATAACTGTCGCTGTTTGCAGTGTACAGCAGTTGTGTATGTGCTTGACCTGCAGTCTCGGGTATGTCCGAGGGTAGGGCCACAGAGGTTGCATGTGCTAGAACTTCTTCCTCCTGCGCAACACAAGACCCTAAAATTAAACAAAATATAAAAATAACAGCATTAGCGAGGTATTAGAAAAAATGTCGATCAAGCAACACTCTACAAAAAAAACAAAAAGGGTGTGTCTAAGGCATCAAAACACCACATTCAAATATTAACAGGTGTAGCTGGGGGAAAAAAGGATATAGACCAAGAAATACTCTACAATGAAATGAAAGGGGATGTCTACAAACCATATTCAAATATTAACAGGCATACAAACTTACAATGTGTATCCCCCTCTGGCTCTTTCCACTTTAGTGACAGTGGCACCAGTGATGCTCCATCAGAGTGTTTAATCCTATAGCTTCCACCCCCTGACTCCATACTACTTCCTTTTGTTTTTAGACAGATGACCAAAGTTTGCAAAATCCCGCCTACAGAAAAAACATTCTGGTTTTACACCATTGACCTTTTAACTAGCATATCCCTAGTGCCAACCATCATTACCTATTACAATGATCGATGCCTCTCACAACCTTCGAAAATCCTGAATCCGGACGCAGTTTGGCGTACGTATGGTCACCGGTCTCTGGCTGTGAAATTAAAGAAAACATACATTATTGCATAAGGAATAAAAAATGAATTTAAACAAACTAATTATCTAACTAAACAATAATTAGCTACTTCAGAATGCTTAACTCTTAACTAATTAATGAAAACAACACCAGAAAAAAACCTTAAAAATATACATTCATAACCGCCTATAAACAAGGGCTTTTTTCCGAACCAGTACAACAGTCATTCAGACCCGCTTCCCATGCAGCATAAACCTCTTCTGGAATAACTAAAAAAAACAAACAGGCATCATAAGGCAAAATAAACAAACAGGTCGGAAATCCTGCTCGCCAAAAGCATGTGTTTTACATGACCCAGGCTTATGCATAAACAACCTTTTAAATGGGTCGGAATTGTAGGGTACCCTGCAGCTGTTTTTCCAACACCCTACAAACATGGCTTTTGTGTGGGCTGCACAATTTGGGGTGGTTATGCAAGCGTATTTAATGAAAATGTGCATATTTCACTTTGATATGCTAATTTCTGGTGCCTTCACAGCCTTTGGCGATTGTTGATGTGCACAATGCCAGATGTGGTGAGCTGTAACAGCGCTCTTTAAAAAAAAAACAGACCATCATTTAAAGGGGCAAGCAATGAATACCCCCTTTCAACTTATGATTTAAACCAGAACTGGGGGCTCAAAGAACCGTCGTCGGGATTTTAGGCCTGACAATCTACCTCCACCCCCCCTGGCATTATATAACCTGAAGAAGAATAACAAACAGCTAAAGATGAAATGCCCCATTTCAGTACTGCCAGGCACAGGGGAAAACACGTGTGTGGAATTGAATGATTCATTCATTTCCAAAACTCCTGAAGCCAACGCTGGCCAATGGGCCAACTCTTGTTGGGTCCGAGATCAGGCATCAGATGTCTGGCCGGATCTCGAGACCTGGCCAGCCTCAGGCCTGACCAGGCTAAACCGAGCTCCCAGCTTCGCCGATGGAAGCTGGGAGCTCTGTGACCTCATCTGCGTTGTGCGCTTTCCACTGGCCTTCATTTGCGTGTCTGCAACCTCTGTTTGCTCTATTTTCTGTCTTCTGGCCTGAAAGGGACACCATGGGAATAAAGGTGCCATGAATATAACTAGGAGGGGCCTCACTGTTAAAAGCAGGCTTTCTACATGCTGGCCACACTATTGTTTTCCAAATGTGCGTTTCACCCTTTCGTAGATAAGCAAAACTAATTTCCAGACTGTAAAAATGCGGCTTGCAGTAACTAATTTTCCTACAATTGTTTTTATTGTGGGACTACCACACCTGCTCTGTAATTTGTGTGTCCCCATTGTGTTTTATCACAGGCTATATTTATAAAGTTGTTATATGCTTGTCAAACTGGTTAATCACAAATAAATGTGTCTGTTGTGAATATAGCAGTTTTTTAAGACATTAAAACTGTGGGCTCTTGGGTGTCAACTTTTGACTTACACTACATGGGGCAGAAATACCCCCCCCCTTACACCCTGAATATATGCCCAACCCATCACCAGGCCAAACACATTTTATAGCCCTTGTTCTTTGTATAAGGCATTGCAAAAAGTCACACAATTAACAACCAGTTTTGAATATATAACATCTCGGCAACGGTCTCCCAACCTGCTGAGATACCCTGGTAGCCTTCTAGTGTAGAGCATGTCTATGAATCCCTTAATGTACTAAAAAGCACTGCATTACCAACAGTATTTTGGGTGCACCACGGCCATGTGTGTGATTGAAAGTGGAATTGATGTACAGTGTGGAGTTTGGAAAGAAGCAGCATGAAAGAATCGAGGCAGCACATCCCGCCTCCCGGGCATACCGATTAAAATGAAACATGTTTATTTTAATGGGAATGGACAAATGAGAGTGTTTTCCTATTAGGAAAGCTTCGTCCCCTGCACACTATCTAAAAGGCCAAAGCCTAATGGTGATTAGAGAATCGTTAAAGATGGAAAGTCTTTTAAAGGCATTTCAGATATATATTCAAAATTTCACTAAATAATTAAATTTTGACAACTTGAAGGATAAATTCGTAAGCAAGACGATTTATTATTCATACAAGATGGTAGGCCCAACGCGTTTCGAGTAGCAAACAACTCTTCATCAGGGGCATTTTTTCTTTAAGAATAACATTTCTATAAAGAAAAGAAATATTTTAAATTTAAATATAATATTTTTAGTCAATAAGCAATTTCGAGGGCAACAATTTCAAAACAACCTCAATTCAAGGACATCTCTAAGATACATGTCAGCACACAGATCCTGGACTTAAAGTGTACAGTGCATAATTCAAACGGACTTAATTGTTTTAGAGTGTCTAACAGCCTTTAGAGTGAAGCCGTTATCAAAAATTGACAAAAACTTAAAACTCTTAATTTGAATCAAAACAGATACATTTTTCATCAAAACAGATACATTTTTTCGCACAACCAGGTTATTACTGGTGCTAAATGCCTGTATATGCTATTCACAGAGAGAATAATTCAATGCTCTAAGTGTTTTTGAAAAAAAATGGATAAACTGAAGTTGTCACATAAGGAACAATTATTGCTAGTTGTTCTTACCTATTTAAAATAGGCCAGAAAAGATGGAGTGTCTTGTATGGCCATAGATGAGTGTTCCTGAGATGATTTCGCCAAGTTTGTTCTTGACCTGTCGTGAGATCTGGTCTAAGAAGCAATATTCAGATAAGGAGAAAGACGCTGTCTTAATGACAAGAATATAGGTATCTGGTTGTCATGTTTATGCATAAGTGAAAACACACTTACAAGTATTTGGTTGAACAACTGGTCCAATGGTAGAGCTGACCAGTCAATGGTCACTTCGTATCTTAATCTGGTAAACGGTTAATTGATGAAAACTAATCCAAATCAAATGTTTCCCAGAAGAGTAAACCTAAAAAACCAAGGTGGTAGAGGTAAGTAAAGGGGAAACGGGGTATTTTTTAGAAAAGCTGTCACAGACCAAGTAAAGGCTATGTGGCCAAAATGGAAATGGTTAGTCTCTTATTATGATTCTACATAAAAGTGTTTGGCAGAAGAAAGGTCCCTGTCCCTGTCTTCGGTCGGCAGCCTGACGAGGGTCTGACTTCCAGGGCGCTTCGGTGACGGTTAGCAGTGCCCGATGGTCCCTCGGAGCCCGGGAAGAGGGCGCCTAACCAGATCCTCTCTTGGATCAGTCTCGACGGCTCAGCGGCTTTCAGATTCTGGCGAAGGGAGACAGCAGTCAACCTTCTTCTTCAGGCTCGGCTTCGAGATCAAGCATCAGGTTCGACTTCAGCTTCTGAACGAATTCTAGCAGTGGGTGGCCCCCAGACATACTAGTTGATCTCTCATTCATTCTGCTGGGTCACACTCAGGCAACCAATCACTCAGAAGGGCATTCAGCAGTCAGTCAGCCAATCAGGCATACAGTGATTTCAGGCCATTCTCCTCCCTCTCAGACACTCACAACAAGGAATGTGTATTGGGACAAGTTCCCAGCCATTCAACACTACACACAGTGCATTCATTCCAGTTTCGGGCAGGGCTGTCTCAGTCATTGTGTCAAACACCAGATACCAGACATCCACAACAAGAAGTGCATATTGGTCTCACACTCCATTCACCCAGGTCCCACCCAAATTGTGTACCCATAACATACAGTCATTGGAAAGGCTCTAGCCAGTCTGGCCTGGACTTCAGAACAACACCATATATGGAAAACAATACAGAACACAAATGAAAAAGGACTACAGGACAAGGGCATGCAGGACCTGTCCCTCCAATGCATTTCCAGCATCACAGTCCCCCCCCAGACAGAGGTTAGGGTGCCTAATCTCCCAAGAGATAGACACTCTCATCCAGACGGTCAACATACCTTTTGGAAAGGCCATCTGCATTATCGTGACTCTTCCCTGGTCTATGCTCTATGGTGAAGTCTAGCCCTTGCAGGATAATGGACCACCGGAGCAGTTTCGGGTTCTCACCCTTCATCTGCATAAGCCACTTCAAAGGTTTATGATCTGTTTGGACCTTGAAGGTAGACCCCGTAAGGTAGGGCCTAAAACGCCTAAGGCTCCATACTATGCTGAAACATTCCTTTTCAACAGTAGCCCACCTAAGTTCTCTACCCTTGAGTTGTTTACTGATGAATTTGATCAGATGGTGTCCCCCCTTTGTCATCTAACTGGGACAAGAAAGCTCCAATTCTGGTGTCACAGGCATCCGTCTGGACGATAAAGGGTTTGCTGTAGTCAGGCGCACACAACGCAGGTGCCCCACACAGACTTTCTTTCAAGACATTAAAGGCCCTCTGACAGTCTTCAATCCAATTAACCTTCCTAGGTTGTTTGGGTGAAGTCAGAGCTATCAGAGGTGCAGCTATGGTTTCAGAGTCCACCATGAAATTGGGATAATACCCAGTGAGGCCCAAAAAGCCTCTCACCTGGGTTTGAGTAGTGGGAGTCTCCCAGTCATGTACATCCTGTACTTTACTGGGGAGAGGTTGGATTTTATCCCCTCCTACCTCATGACCAAGATATTTGACTTCCCCTGAGCTACCTGGCACTTAGTGGCCTTGATAGCGAGGTTAGCCCTTTTCAAGGCCTGCAACACCTTATCTAGATGTGTCAAATGCTCTTCCAGGTGGAACTGTAGATGGCAATGTCATCTTAGTAGGCCACACAAAAGGCCTCCAGCCCACTGAGCGCATGATTGACCAATCTCTGGACGGTGGCAGGACGGTGGCAGGGGCATTCTTCAACCCAAAAGGCATGACCCTAAACTGGTAGTGTCCCTCAGGTGTTGAGAACACCGCAATTTCCTTGGCATGGTCCGTCATTTGCCAATAGCCTGAGGTAAGGTCAATGGTGCTCACAAATTTGACAGCACCTATGGTGTCCACAAGCTCATCAGCCCTGGGCAATGGGTGTGCGTCAGTTTTGATGACGGCATTGACTCCTCGGTAGTCCACACAGAACATCCAATCCTTGTTCCTGCCTGGGAACAAGGACCACTGGACTGGACCAGGGACTGGTTGGGGGTTCAATAACACCCAGATCCAACATCTTGGCAACCTCAGCCTGGATGTGGTTCTTAACGGTATCTGACATACAGTAGCATCTGCTTTTGACAGGCACACTGTCACCAGTGTCAATTTCATGCCTACACCACGGTGTATGGCCTGGTGTCAGTGAAAACAGAGAGGCATACTGCCGGAGCAAAGCTCTGCAGGCCCTCTGCTCTGTCGTCAGATCGCGAGAGTGATGTACTTCCTCCTCTGAGCCATCCTGAGGGTTGCTATGCAGCAAATCAGGAAGGGGCTCGCTCTCATCCTCTTCTTGCTCTGAAGCTAGCAAGAGACATGAGACTTCTGCTCGCCTGTGGACAGGCTTGAGTCTGTTAACATGCAATACCTGAGGGGCTACCCCAGGGACTCCCATGTCAACCAGATAATTGACTTTGCCCATCTCGGAGATGATCCTGAAGGGTCCAGTCCACTTGTCTGCCAAAGCTCTAGGCTTGGTAGGCTCCATCACAAGGATTTCTTGTTCCAGAATCCAATCCATTTGCGAGGCTTTAAGGTCATGCCAGTATTTATTCCGTTCCTGGCTGGCCTTGAGATTCGCTGTCGCTTGACCCATCTTCTGTGTCATCCTCCGTCTGAGGCCTAACACATAGTTCCCCAATTGCTTGGCGGGACATGGAGGGGCGGCTTCCAAACCTTCTCTGATCAAGGCAAGGGGTCCCCTCACGGGATGTCCAAAGAGTAACTCAAAGGGGCTGAAACCAACACCCTCTTGAGGTACCTCCCTGTAAGCGAACAGCAGGCATTGCAGGAGAAGATATCACTTCTTCCTTGGGGCTATTCCAAGACACCTAGCATGCCCTTGAGAGTTTTATTAAATCTCTCAACCAGACCATTGGTCTGGGGATGGTAAGAGGTGGAGTACTTGTAGGTTACCCCGCACTCTTTCCACATGGTTTTCATGTAACTAGACATGAAGTTGAATCCTCTGTCAGAGACAACCTTCTTAGGGAATCCAACATGGGTGAAAATGCACAGGAGAGCCCTGGCAACCACCTTGGCAGTAACAGTCCGAAGGGATGTAGCCTCAGGGTACCTGGTGGCATGATCAACCAAGACCAGGATGAACCGATGTCCACCTGAAGGGGGAGGGTCAAGGGGACAGACAATGTCGATGCCCACCCTCTCAAACGGTGTGCCAACCGCTGGCAATGGTTGCAGTGGGGCAATGACACTGCCTCCAGTCTTCCCAGATAACTGACAAGTTGGGCAGGTCCTGCAGTGGGACTACACTTCTACTCCCATCCGTGGCCAGTAGAAATGGGCAGAGAACCTCTGCTTAGTCTTCTTAGTACCAAGATGACCAGCTAAGGGTACCTCATGCGCCAACTGCAGCAGGAAGGGCCTGTAAACCTGGGGTACCACCAACCTCTTGAGGGCACCAGGTTCAGGCTTAGTGGGCTCACTAAAAAGGAGCTCACCCTCCCAATAGATTAGGAATGTCCTAGGCACTTCTCCTTGTGCCTGGGACAGGGCCTGTTTCCTCAGACCCTCGAAAGAGGGGCACTCTCTCTGTCCCTTACAGAAGTCCGTCTGGGAGGGTCCCCCTTCAGCCAACAGGCATTGAAGGTCGGGGTGGTCCTCTGGGTTGAGAACCTCTCCCGCAGGAGGGTCTTCTGCCTCTTCTCCCTCAGGAGTTGATTTTGGGTTTTCCACTGGAGCCAGCCTGTCTGGAGCATGGATCCCAATGGGTGCTGTAGGGGTGCTGTAGGAACAGAAGAGAAGGAGCCCCCGTCACAGAGGTGGCCTTCTTGTTCTTCTGTCTTCTTGCCTTAGGCCTCGACTTTTGCTCGGGTACCTGACTCAAAGTCAGACCCTGTGTCACCTGTGACCTAGTGACTGCAGCAGCAGTCATGGGTAGACCATGCGAGATCAACCCCAACTCTACTAGATCATTTCCTAATAGAATGTTAGCAGGGACATTGTCCTGAACCAGGACAGGAAGCCTTGCTCTCTTGTCTCCAATCATGAGTGTGACTAAGGCTACAGGAGATCATTTTGGAGGCCCACCAGCTAACCTGGTGGTTCTCAGAGGATCATCTACATAGTCCTCTGGCTTGAGCAGGGTCCTGTCCACCACTGTCATTCTTGCCCCTGTGTCTCTCAAACCAGTAGAAGGCTGGCCATTCAAGAGGACACTTCTCAAAAACCTATGGGTTTTCTGTGGGATTGTCGCCAGTACTTCTGCGTACTGGTCCCAAGCCCCAAGGCACACTAAGGAAATCTCTACAGGAGCACCGAATGTGATTCCTGTAGAGGAGGGGAGGACAGTGGCCTCCACCTCAGACATGGGTTAAGGGTAGGTCAGGCTGACAGCCTGGACTCCAAGTGCCTTACCTTTACACTTGGAGTCACCCTTCCTGTGATCCAGAGCCCCACAGTCTCAGCAAGTGCCAGGAATGCGGGGTACAGTACTGGAACCACCGGGAGCCTGATTTGCAGCAGGTAGACCACTACTCTTATTCCTACCCTCAGCTTTCTGAGAGGTCCCCTTTTCTTTGTCCTTGTCCTTCCCACTGGAGTCCTTAGGGGACACCCAGTGGGAGACCCACTTGTTAGCCAGCCTGGCCAGTTTAAAGGGATCCAAAATGTTCTGGTCAGCAACATACTGATGCAGCTCTGGTGAACATGCTTCAGAAAAATGCTCAAAAAACAAAAGGTGGGACAATTCAACAAAAGTTTTCACCTTGTATCCATCAATCCATTCCATCATGTTCATATGTGCAGCACTCACCCAGTCAACCCAAGACACATTCTCTCTCCTCTTAAAATCCCTGAACCTTTTAAGGTATTGGGTAGGTGTCTTGCCAAACTTGGCAATCAAAGCAGACTTCATGCACTCATACTGACCCCTTTCTTCTACACTCAGTTTCAGATTACAGTCATATCCAGTCTGAGGCACTCTACTGAACAAAAACTTAGCCCAATCTCTCTTATCAACATCATGAATTGCATAAGCCATTTCAAATGCTTCAATCCATTGGAGGATATCAGAACCCTCCACATACAAACCAACCAAATCTTTCATCAACTTGGTGGCTGGGGACCTGACACTCTCAACTGGTTTAGCTGGTCTCCACTCTAGCTTTCTCTAGCTGGATTCTCTGACATTCAGTGTCCTTGTCTTAGAGTTCAAGATCCCTATTCTTGAGTTCCACTTGCTGTGCCAGCTCCTCTTTCTTAAGCTCAGCTTCTACTTCCAATTTACAGTACTCAAAGGCCAATTTCATCCGTAATAACTCAAGTTCCATGGAATTGCTGGAGGTCGGAACTGAGGCAGCAGGAATGGCGGCATTCCCAGAAACAGATTCAGCAACAACCCCCGGGGCAGAGTCCTCATTGGTTGCATCCCCCCTTCAAGAGTTTCACCATCAGTCTGGTAGTCCACCAGTGCAGCTATCAGCTCAGCCCTAGACTTATCCTCAAAGTCTAACTGCCTGGCTTCACAAGCACTCTGGAGAGCCTCTAAGCTCATCCTAGTCAATTTACCATTTGCAATAGACTCCATTGCTTGTAATGCAGTTATCTTGTACACAACTAAGCCTCAATTTAACAAAGTGCAGATATTTTGTAAGTGGCACGGCTATACACTGATTCTTAAAACCATAAGCATCCCACCGTTGCCACCAGTTTAAAGACTGGAGGGGGTGGGGGTCTGTACTTCTGCTCTCTCTATGGTAGGAGAGAGGCACGGGGGCCCCAGCCAAGATTCTCTATTACAGTAAAAATGGATGAGCAATCAAGGCCTAGCTTCTCAGGAGGTGATGCAGGCTGGTTCTTAAGTACAGTGTGGTCCCCAAGTACCACCCAAAGGAATGTCCACACAGTGCATTAGTTAAAACACAGTCTTCATATAATTAAAGGAGAGTTCCGGGACATTTTTTTTATTGTCCCTACGGTTCGGCCATGTGTTTTTAAGCATAACTCGGTAGATTGTAGAAAACTTTCCTATGGACCTTACCCGACTTTTCGTCCATTAACGCACTCGAAATCAGCCGCCATTTTCTGATAATCCTATCATTTCCCCCCATCGACCTGGCTCACCTGCTTTTGCGGCACTAAATCAAATCCCCCGCCCCTGAAACAGACTTTATCAAAACATTCATATTCCCCGCCTCTATCCGTGACGTGACTGTGCTGCATAGGCAAACGCGCCCATGCGTCTTCTACGCGACTCCACACAGAACCCGGAAATCAACACAGATCAGCTCACAACACAGCGCGCCACAATTCGCAATATGAAACTGTACTTTTAAATCAAACCGCAAGATTGTAAATTTGGTAAAGTACATTTATTTGACATCAAATGTTTAGAGAATATTCAGCGATTTTCATTTTTATTTGCTCACGTTCCAAAAAGTTCGTTTTGAGGCACGCGATGTTCCTTTGCTGTACACAGGGTCTTAGATCATCTCACAATACAGTGCCACAATTCGGAATATGAAACTGTGGTTTAAAAGCAAACTGCAAGATTGTACATTTGGCAAAGTACATTTATTGGACATCAAATCTTTAGAGAATATTCAGCGATTTGCATTTTTATTTGCTCTCGATCCAAAATAGTTCGTCTTGAGGCAAGCGATGTTCGTGTGCAGTACACAGGGTGTTGGTTTACGATAAAATAAGCTCTTCAGTCGCACTGATAATCGCATGGCTGTTCCAACAACGAGGCACTAGGCCACCACAGCGGTCTGTATGTTGCATCTAGCCGTTAGTACCGCGTAAGGGCATACTTGTACTTGGCGATCGTCCCACAAAATGGTCAGGGTGCTAACGTTCACGCGGAGAAGCAATTGGCGATTATAGAAGCCATCCGCCGGTGTCTGGTACTCGTGACACAGACAATAAGTGGTAGGTGCAGTACTTGGCTGAAAATCCTGGGCTGTCGCACTGTCCATCATCGGCTAGCCTGAACCGTTTGCCCGCGAATGTACTATCAATAGACATTTTTTCCATTCTCCAAGCTTCGCTAATGGCTGGAAATAGATAATCGGTTTGGTATTTGTAGAACTGAGTTTTCGCAATGAAATGGATTCCCACAAACTGAAAGAAAGACTCTAATTTTTTAAAACTTGAACCACTAAAAAGTGCAGCCGCTGCACAAAGTAGATTGCCTGCTGGCAGTTGTCCCAGCATAGGTTGTGCAGACCATGTGAAAGGATGATATTTTGTACAGGTGGCATGTATTTTAAGGTTAGTGCCTCGAATTGCACGAGTCACATTAATCAATGGCTCCCCACATACTTCCCCACCAACCGAATGCCCACATTTCATCCAAATAATAATATCAATCAAACAACTATCGAATACAATGAATTTGGCCTCTTTCCTTATACTGTCACTCTGCATCCCAGCTGGTTCGGCCTGTAACGTTGAGGACATGTCACTCACATGAAAGGTAGAATCTCTGATATCGTCTTCCGCTATGTTCAGTGATATTGATGGTGTTTCATTGTCGTCCACTTCATTCTCTTCCATTGCAACATCTGTTCCTTCTCCGGAGATGGGTGAATAAAACAATTTCTTCAACTTTCTCGCGGTCTTAGTTTTTGCGGGTGTGGATTCTGTGAATTGATCTCCGACTGCATCCGAACTACCAGGAGGACATTCACTATCAATGGCTGGTGGTGGTATAGCTCCGTTGTCAATCACTTCATATTCTTCCCATTGGCACGATGCATCTCCAGTCTCAAGTCCCTGCCAAAAGGTTTGACAAGCAACATCTCTTGTTCGCTTCACTGTCTGTGTAGATCTAGTTCGTACACCCACTCGCAACTAGAGGACAGATTGGAAAAGGGATGTTCAGTTTAAACGCAACTTACAGTATTGAACTATTAACAGTGAAAAACAACATAATATAGTGACCAGGACACTAACCTTCTTTTGCTTTCTTTTCTTTGAAACTTTCTTGCCTCGAACTTCAACATCAGGACGCTGTTGCTCCGACTCGTGTGTGCATGTCTCCACTTCCTCTTGCGCTGCAACGACTATGTTTTCCTGATAAGCACATCTATCACGCACTGACGCTCCATCGACTCCCTGAAACATAGAACTTTCATTAGTATGTATAATAATATCGAAAACACAAAATGTACTTGGGGACCAATACCCACGTACATCTCAATAGCAAAACACGAATGAACGCTTTGTGTAGAACATTCAAACGACAATTATTCACGCATTGTTGATCTAGTTAGATGGAACTGTCAAGATCCATACCTCGGGCTCCTCATAGACTTCCATTGATGATATTATTGAAGATGATGCTTCAGTGACTCCCTGAAACACAGTAATTGCATTAGTATGGTTTTCTATTTTGATAAAAAGAACAGAAACTTTGTGCAGGCGTGAACGGCTCATCTAAATAGACCTGCACAAATGATCAGTTGTCTAAAATAAATAATGGATATGTCAATATGATTCGATTTGCTCGATCGTTGGAAGTGTCACCACCCAGAGATCTGCATCAACTACTAGGGGTGATGTTCTTGTAGAAGAAGCTCCGTCATCTCCCTGAAACATAGTACTTGCGTTAATAAAGAAGGAAGTATAGCGGATGTAATCACGTCATATGATTTCGCTTGATTGAACTGTCAGTATCCATACCTCGAAATGCATAAGAACATCAAGGGACGATGTAACTGCGGTGCACACTTCTGCAAGCTGTTGCGCCGACCCGTAACTGCACGCTCCCCCTTCTTCTTGCACTAATGCTCCATCGACTCCCTGAAACATAGGACTTTCATTAGTAATGAACACAATATTGAAAAAAGAAGACACATAGGAGGGCGACGACAGAAGGACATATCAATGGCTAAAAATGAAAGAAACATTGTGTATAACAATCACGCTACAAGAATGCAAGATCTGATGATCTCCATCGATGGAACTGTCCTGAAACGTTAGTCGTCAATACGTTGGACTCCTCAGCATCTCCCTGAAAGACAGTACTTGAATTATTTTGGATAAAAATAATTATAACTGAAAACAAAGACTAGAGGACGAGTACAAGGGTGTACCATTAGGTAAAATAATTACACGATAAATTAAAACTATTGATTTACATGCCTAAAACAAGTCAGTGGCAGAATAGCCAAGTAAGATTACCCGATAGGCGCTTGAAGTGGCTGATGACTGCAATAACGACACGGATGGAGAATCTTCCGCCTTCATATTGAGTGGATACATAAATGGGGAAATTATTGTTAGCTAATGCTACACACTACCGCAAGGCCGAGAGATAAATACGTAAACTTGACTCACCAGTGGAGGGATGTGGACGAATAGAGTGGGAATAGCGGTTGAGAGCAATTTTCGCCTCGCTCGCGGTGTGTTCTTCTTTATTAGCAATGATGTGGAGTACATGTCAGAGGTAAAGTGCCTGCTGCAGATGCGGTATCGATCACCCCTCTTGTCCGCAAAGACTTCTAGGACTCTACTTTCAAGCTCAGACGGTGGATATCCGCAATATCGGACCCATTCTCTTATCTGATCTATTGTCTTAGGGAAAACATGCATTATAGTACCTTCAGATTTATTATGGGTCTTCGAAGGGCAACCGCCAATGGAACAGGCAGGCATTGTGGAAAGTTCTGAAAAGTAAAGATCAACAATTCTCTATGAATACCAATGTAAACTCAGAACATGTGACTAGTTCCTTGCATGTACTGTCTTGAACGAAAAGAAATTGGACGCAAAATGATTATGGTACATGGCCTTACCTTGACGAACAAACAGTTAGATGCAGGGATCAGAGTAGTTTCTTGTCGTAGAACAGGGAGCAGTTCACAGGTTGCAAACTGAGGAGTTTCCTCGAAGTGGTCACGGAAGTTCACAGAGACGAAGAGCAGATAGCCAGCACCTTCACGGGTTGACTAGCAAAGCGCAAAGAAGTGCTCATTAGAAATATGAAGTGGGTTATAAAGAATTCGAAACAGGGGTGTGTTTGTGAATGAATGACGTGTATAAGTCGTGGCATTATGCGGTTTGCAGGGGGCCGTCCAGCGTGAGGGGGGATGCTTGGCAGGAGACACGGGGTCTGGAGGTAGACATGGGAACAACAACCCATGCTCTATAGACCACTTTGAAGTGTACATGGTCTTTGGCACCTCTTGGCCTTTATCGCTCCCTGACAGCTCCACTTGCCAGCGCAAGTACCCCGGTGCGAACTGCCTTTGATAGGGCGGGGGGTGGATTGGGGCGGTGGTCGTGCAGACAAGACACAGGAAGACTCGTGAATGGAGACACACTTATGTGGATTGCAGGGGGGCGTCCAGCGTGAGGGGGATGCTTGGCAGGAGACACGGGGTCTGGAGGTAGACATGGGAACAACAACCCATGCTCTATAGACCACTTTGAAGTGTACATGGTCTTTGGCACCTCTTGGCCTTTATCGCTCCCTGACAGCTCCACTTGCCAGCGCAAGTACCCCGGTGCGAACTGCCTTTGATAGGGCGGGGGGGGGGGTGTGGATTAGGGCGGTGGTCGTGCAGACAAGACTCGTTTGCCGCAGGGCCTCACCAAGGAGAGGCCATCTAACTGCATGTAAGAGGCTGCCTGCAGGATCTAGTACATGGAAGGCAGGGGGGTGAGTTTATAAATACCTCACCCTCCCAGGAGAATATATGGGTGCAGTTCACCCTGGAGACCCTGGATGCCTAGGCAGTTAGTCAGCAGCAGGCTGGCCTGTGGTGGCAAGGCGGCACGGGCCAGAGGTGGTCATCTCTGTACCCGGTGCCCAAAAGGATGATTTATTATGATCAACCATATTGATTATTTACCTATAACCATGTTCTGTATCAATAAAATCCAACGGCCTTCCTTTTATTGCCAACGCTTGAACAAAGTGGTGTGGTAAGTATTTTTGGGGGAGGAGGCAAGGCCGGGAGGCTTGATGCCAACCCGCAAAATAACATATGTATGTCTGCTGCATATGGGTTCAACGGTTATGTGGATTGAAGGTGGGCGGCCAGCGTGAGGGAGGATGCTGGCCAGAGACATGTGGTGTGACAAGACAAGGCACAGGAAGACTATTCAATGGAGACACACTAGATTCATTTAAAAAATCAAAACAACCATTGTTAAAATATATGTTGGGTTTTATTTTAGATCTTAATTTCAATTGAACATAAATAATAAACATTACACATTGTAAAGTTGCGGTTGCAGCACATCCAGGGAAAATCCGCGGTATTGTCCACTGTCGCTGGGGAAATGTTGTCTAATGGCAAGTACCGCACAGGCAGGTATTACTCTCCGAACGCGGTGTCCGAGCCTCCCGTGAAGCCACCAAGTGAAGCAACGATAGGCCACCAGCCTGTACCACCTGTGAAAATGAAAGATGCAAACTGTATTAAAATGACAAAACTTTCTTATCACTGTCGATTCAGGTAAAAAATGTCATTCTGCTTTGAAAAAAATTCTATCTAGAACATGCACAATATGGAACCAATTTACATGCATTCGAATGATATGTAGATGTAATTTTATATGTGGGAGACGACCATGACATAGTAGTGGCATCACTGACATCACAACCAGAGTATACTTACTCGTTACTCGGATTACGCGGACGAACAGTGCCGCGAAGTTCGTGCATAAGCACCATCATCATCCTCAACACGGTCCGTGAGAGGCAGGCTTCCCTGAACTCTGGCAGCTCGGTGATGCATTGCGGACTTGGCTCGCCTTCCGAAATGTAGGCCAAGCACCCGGAATTTTCACGGCAGCAGCAGTTCTCCTCCTCAGTTGGCATTAGCTCGCACCGATTGCACGTGCACCAGGTGGAGACGCTGTCCATGCGACATGGTCCAGGCTCTTCATCCGTTGACTGGTCCTCCCAACTGCCGTCCGAATCCCCATCGTTTTCACGTGCTTGCCTTTCCAGTAGTTCTTCCTCGGTGTACTCGGGCTCGTACATATACGGCATTATTGTAGCCATTGTGTGGTAAAGAAAGTAAAATAATTTACAGAGATGGTACAGGTGTTCACAAGGCCTAGAAGCGGCGAAGGTAGCTGACCAGAGCACAGAAACGAGTCACAGAATACTCAAAGTAACACAGAGAGAATAATGGAATCGAAAATCTGCTGCTGTGTGTTGTGAAACGGTGTGTTTATACTTATTGAGGAAAGAGGCGTCCTGCCATTTCCATGGCGACATGTCATTAGCTGAGGCGCAGCGATTGTTGACACGAAACGTGCTTTGGCGTTGGGAAATGGGCGGTACGCGTCTGCTGATGTCAGGCTCAGGGGCGGGGGATTTGATTTAGTGCCGCAAAAGCAGGTGAGCCAGGGCGATGCGGCAAGTGAGAGGATTATCAGAAAATGGTGGCTGATTTGGAGTGCGTTAATGGACGAAAAGTCGGGTATGGTCCATAGGAAAGTTTTCTACGATCTACCGATTTATGCTTAAAAACACATGGCCGAACCGTAGGGACAATAAAAAAAAAGTCCCGGAACTCTCCTTTAAGGTTCACGGTTATATACACAATCACAATAACTCACTTTGTGCTCAGTAAATCTACAATGGCAAATATATACAATTTAAGTGGTACCATAATTATTATCAGATCTCATTAAAGTGCATCAACTATACTCTGGTCAAATGTCACACAAATCAATTAATAAAGGTAACCAACAATAGATATAGGAGGAAAGCAGTTGGTTAGAACAAATGACAGTATACTGGACCCTACCACTAGACACAGTTCTGTGTGGAGATCCCCCAACCTGGGCTACCTGTAAAATAAATATACACTACAAGCCCAGTCCATATATTGTTCAAATAAGTCTTATTTCCTTCTACAATGTTTCTACCACCCCAATGTACCTGGAATAGCAGAGTTCGACGACGAGTCATCGACGGATCCTTCTTGAGCGGCTACCTTTAAAGCAGGAGCCACGGATCGTCGAGATCCCTCGAAGAAAGTGAACTCGGGGTCGAGGCGGCAGCTTTGTTCCCAGCGATGCTTGACGATGGAGTGAAGACGTCCTGCAAGGAAGAGGCATGCGGGGCATCTCGATGTCGATAGTTCAGGACTGCAAAGAGTTTGTGAAGAACGGTGGCCCAGCAAGGGCGTTGAGTCATCCGGCGTCTCTACGATCTTTGGGTGGCGGGAAACCCACCGGTGGGTGCTCCTCAGCACGTCAACAGCCTGGCCTTCTCTGGCGGGATAAGGTGGGCAGCGGTGCGGACGAGCGTGTCCGTGAATCAAAAGTCTTAGGCAAAGGAGCGTTGCGGCTCGGGTCGTCGATGACACAGCATGAATCAGTCCCCTCTTCTGGGGAACACGGCTTCGAAGGGCCACGGCAGCGATTATAGCAAACCTGTGAACCCTGATCGACGACGGTGGACGGAATGTCCGGTGCTTGTCTTCATTCTCCTCAGCGGTCCCTGTCTCTAGTATGCAGCCTGTCAAGGGTCTGACTTCCAGGGCGCTTCGGCGAAGGTTAGCAGTGCTCGATGGTCCCTCGGAGCATGGGAAGAGGGCGTCTAACCAGGTCCTCTCTTGGTTCAGTCTCGATGACTCGGCGGCTTTCAGATTTCGGTGAAGGAAGACAGCAGTCAACCTTCTTCTTCCGACTCGGCTTCGAGATCAAGCATCAGTTTTGACTTCAGCTTCTGAACAGCGAGTAGAGCGCTCGCTTTGACATCCGTGCAGAGCCTGTTAACGCAGGTTCGAATCCCGGCGGGGCCAAACTCGGCCTTTCATCCTTCCGAGGTCGATAAATGAGCACCACACACCGTGGGTAATAATAAGCCGCGCTCAGATACCTGAGGGTTCGTAGCGCTATATAAATGCCTAATTATTATTATTATTATTATTATTATTATTATATACTAGTCGATGATCTCTCATTCATTCTGCTGGGTAACACTCAGGCAACCAATCTCTCAGAAGGGCATTCAGCAGTCAGTCAGCCAATCAGGTATACAGTGCTTTCAGGCCATACGCCTCCTTCTCAGACACTCACAACAATGAATGTGTATTGGGACAAGTACCCAGCCATTCAACACTACACACTGCATTCATACCAGTTTCGGGCAGGGCTGTCTCAGTCATTGTGTCAAACACCAGATACTAGACATCCACAACAAGACATGCATATTGGTCACACACTCCATTCACCCATGTCCCACCCACAGGCTGTACCCACAATATACAGTCACTGGGAAGGTTCCAGCCAGTCTGGCCTGGACTTCACAAAAACACCATATATGGAACTTCCACCCAACAGCCAGTCAGGGGGAAGGGACAGAGTCAGGGCTTCCCAGGACTTTGGGAAAACAAGGTAACAGGCAATAGAAAGCAAGAGGCCACAGGGGCCATCTTGTTTCCTATCAGGAATCAACTGATTCCAATGGCAGGGCCTTGGTATCCCAAAATGGAGGATACATAGAGCACCTGTCAAATTCAGCATGAAGCTGCCACCAGCCCATACCCTGCTCTGTGGGCCACTCACAGGTGCCCAAAAACATACACTAGGGGCACAGGGTTGTACCCCACCCATAGGTGCCCTAAGGGTATCCCATGGGTCTGTACACCCAAATCAAAAACAGGAAGAGCTGCACTGCCAGGAGTCCCACATGGATTCCTGGCCAGAAAACAATTCAGAACAGAAATGAAAAAGGACTACAAGACAAGGACAGGGAGGCCCTGTCCCTCCAATGCATTTCCAGCATCACAACCACCACTACCTCACTTCCGGGTTAGGCCTTCCGCTAGGGAGGGACTTCCGGGTCACCTCCGTGATGTCACTTCCAGAGCGGGATTTCCGCTAGGGTGGAACTTCCGGGGTAATGGGCGTTCCCCCTGTCATAATTGCTTAATTGCTGATGAAAGGTATCATCTTATACTACTGCTACCCTTGTGGCTCCTTGTCCTCTCTGTGCTTCCTCTCACTTCTGCTCTTTCGCTCTTCTTGCTCAACATGCATGGAATTCTCTTGCCCTGGACATCCGAGAAACAGTTTACACAGATTTGTTCAAAACCGAATTAAAATGCCTATCGCCTCACCTCCTAGTTACCCTCTTAACCTACCTCTCAATTGCCTGCTAGCGAAAAAAAAATAATTCTCTCGACTGTAACCTGCTTCTGTCCCTCACATCCTCTGCCTCCACCTAGCACTTTAACCATCATGGTCGCATCCCGAGCACAGCTGGCCGTACCGCTTACCTGCACTTAAAAATGTCCAATTTTGGTTGTTCTTAATCTATGTATGTCCACTTATGTATTGTCCCAAGTGACTGTTCCATGTACTCCCCTCCGCAGCCTGGTCAGAATGTCCCTCAGACGCACCTTGTTGTAAGAAACTCACTGCTTCCCGTCAAATCTGATTTTTTATCGATTGTACGTTCTTTTGTGATAAAAAAAAAACATTGTTCCTCCTGCATATGAATAAAATAAATGTGCTCATATTTGATTAATGGAAAAGGTACAGTGAACCTTGTGTAATAAGGGCTCAGATTCCCTGCATTGGCCTTACTGTGTCCTGCGTACCTAAGTATTATAGGTTGAAATGTTTGTATTATTTACATTTCACAAGGCCAAAATATTCTTATAGAACACTGTGTGACATAATGTTGGTACACTATGCCAGTTTATTTCTTTTGAGAATTATCAGTTGAGCTTAAATACAATTTGAAAGATCTAAAAAGTAGCAATGCATTTTCTTTACGCGTTATTTGTCCTGGTCGAGCTTCTTCAGGGAAAGAGTTCAACATAACTGATTAGCAGGTGTGCAGCCCATGCCCCATAAGGAACTAGTCACTGTGGGGGATTTTTCATGCTTGTTATCGTTTGGATTACAGGATTCAATGAACAGAGGCATGGCAACAGTAAAATCACATTTCACGTACGTTGAATCAAATAAAAAAAAAATGACAGGGCCATGTAAGGAAGGCATGGTATCAAACAGTGAAGACAGACACAAGTGATCACAGTTCAAGGGTGTTTATTGAATTACATTTGGGTTTGAAAAAACACCTATCTAATCAAGCTACGACCATCAAATAATAATAATAACGCAGTCCTAGTAGAGTCTGGTCAAAATAAAAGGGCCTATACTAATAAACTATTACCAATCCTTACTTCTAAATACAAATGGTGTGGGAAACAATGTTATACAAAAGAAAAGGGTTCAAGAAATGATATGTCAGGATAGTTGAGCCATTAGATTCCCTTCCCCACGTTTTCATCACAGGACAAGGTGGCACACTCGAGCCTAACACATACTCTGGCTTTTCTAGCACGAGGATGCAGATCAAAATCTCAGTATCGGGACCTTCTGTGCCAAAATTCTCTTTGCCATTCAAAGTCTCTTATTTCAGAGGGTCTGATGCGAGAAACAAACATTCAAAGTTCCTTTCTCTTCGGGATTCTTAAATGCACAACTTCTCTGGTGATTCACTGTTCACCCCAGGTCCCTCTACACCAGGCTCAGACTCACTTTAACACAAAATCTTCAATTGGTCTCCCTCTGCCAGGCGCAGGCCCAATTTATCTAATTTTCCAAACTTTCTTTACTATATCAAAATTGAAGACTTTTGACTGTGCGCAGGATTTTGCTTGACCCATAGTAGGACCACTTCGATTCACAATTCTTTGTTCTCTTCTTAGTATAACCCTTTAACTTTCACTTCTTCCACTTCTCAGCTGTATACCTTACAGAGACCTTCGATTGAGCACCCACGCGGCGCCGGACCACTCTGTCAAAGGTATCGCATCAAAGTCTCTTCAAAGTTCAAACACTCATCAGCAATTCAACTTTTACTTGCGTCTTTTCTGAAACGCGTTGTAACAATGATCGTTCCAGTGCTCGCCATACAATGTTGCTTCTTGTAACCTTGGCTTCAACACAGACCGGTCATGTATTAGTCTCCTCAACTCACCGGCTATGTTGATTTCACTGATGCTGCTCTGTTCTTGGTGCCAAGGACGGTACCTCGGCGGCTTCTGCTTCTCCCTGCCTCGATTAGTGATGCAGGAGGGCCCCGGGTCTTGGCGTAATCAGCTGGAGAACTGCTTTTGAAGGAAGGGAGGTAGACTATCTGCAAACTGCTCCAGAGCTAGGGCTTTGAGAATTTCCAGCCCGGTTTTCTTTCCCAACCACAAGGACGCAGTGTCCTGGCCCCTAGCTCTACCAGGGTTTCTCCTGGGGCGAGCTTCAAGTACCGGAACGTATTGCGGCAAATGTTTTCCATTTGCCCGACCCTCTGACGTAAGCCCTCTTTGATGTTAACAAAAGTCATGGTCCCCAGTGGGTTTGGACTTTGGTAGGCCGTCTGTAACTCTGAGTTCAGTAGCAGTGCAAAGTAGCAGGCTTTTACCTCTTTGCTCAAACGAAATTGTTGGGCCAAACGTTCAAAGTTGAGAAAAAAGTTTCCCAAATCTTCTCCTTCATGATAAGGTTGCAAAATCGGGTGGGGTATGATTGGTTGTTGGTGAATGGCCGCCATCCTCTTGAGATGTTCCTAGAAACTGTGGTCGGCCTGAATCTGATGGTCTACGAGACGTTGGATTAGGGCTTCCAAGGTGGCCATATCTCCTGACTTCGTTTTTATTAGTACTGGACTGAGCATTGGGACAAATGAGAAGATCTCGGCTTCAAATTGTTTTACTAGTTCACTGATTTCTAAGGGTCCCTCCAACAAGTTCTCTGTGCGATCCCCTTTTATTCCAGGGAGCTCTAAGCTTCGTCCTTCACTTTTCTTGGATGGTCTTAGTAGAAAGGGTTTTTTCTTGAACAGCCGAATAAGTGGTCGATCGTCACTCGACCAAACTACTAAGTTAATCTTACTATTGGGGTCTATAGCATAGTCTGAAAGTTTAGTATTTTCCACTAAGGGTCGTCCTTTGAAAAAGAGTCTTTGTTGGGAAGTTGGAACTTGGGTTTTTAGGAGCACCCGGCATTTAAGGTTCGATGCTGGTTCTCCCAGAAAAACCTTGAGTAGAAATTCCAGTCCCTGCAGCTGTTTAATGGTTATAAGCATAGGCGTCTGATACTGGAAAGAATATGGAGAAGACTGCAGATGCCTGGTTTGGGTCTGTTAGACCAAATCCCACTCTGACACCATATGTGGGGCCCTGAGTAATGAGTCAGACTCAGTGTAGGGTTATTCACCAATGCTTTTTATTTAACTTATAAAAACGTTGGGGAAAAAGACCTCATTAGCCCTACCTCTATGAGGCGTTTCCTTGCCTCAACAAAACAAACTAATGAGACAGTCCTTGTTAGGGTGTCCAAAATAAAATCTACTGTCCTGTGTCCAAAATCTATTCTGACCCTCACACCCAAATCCCACACAACTACTATGAGGTATGAGGTACAAATAATATGTTGGCCGTTGTCTTGCAGCTTACGAGAAAATCCTTCCCCGAACGTCAGGGAGCACAAGCCCTTCCCTGGTCTTGGTGATACCAGGGGAACAAACCCTTCCCTGGTCTTGTTTATGCCAGGGGAACAAGCCCTTCCCTGGTCTTGTTTATGCCAGGGGAACAAGCCCTTTCCTGGTCTTGATTATGCCGGAGGAACAAGCCATTCCCTGGTCTTGTTTATGCCAGGGGAACAAGCCCTTTCTGGTCTTTCCTTCTGTTTCTCTTGTCAAGTATCTTGTGGTCTCCTTAATGGGTATAACAGTGATTTCTCTCCTTGCAGGTGCACGTCTGTTTGATGCACAGGTGTGTCACTATGTACTGGTGAGCCCAAGGCCCTGTCTTAAATAAAAATAGTTTATGTTATCCTATAAGTGGCTAGAACCGTCTTCTGTTCGTCTGAGAGTTTTCCTGCCAATCTCGGTTTCCGTTGTCCACTGTGACGGGAAGTTTTGGGCTGATTATCTGTTTGATTAATCATTTGTTAGCCCTTCGTAATCTTGACTGTCCCGGACTCTTACCGTTTTCTCCACGATGTTCACTGAAAGTGCTGGATGGTGTCGGCCTTCCTCCAAGTCTCAGCGTGGTCCAGGAGTGATGGGTCTTCGGGACGTTTATCACTTCATTCAGTGTTCTTTGCTGTGTTGTTTCTCTCTCCGTTCTGTGTCCTCCTGGTATAACGAATACCTCCTGCTGATCCTTCGACTGCCTCTTTATTCCAAGGGTTGAGGGATTGGTCGTTCGTCAGGTCCCGCCTCCAACTTCCCAGTTGACACGGTGCTCGCACGCTAAGCGGGAGTGCCTAGCTTTGTACTCGGGGCCTCTCACTCTCCTTTCTTCTCTCTTTGTCTGCAGTGTGGCGCGTGTCCCACACTTGGGACCCACCGTTGCCACTAGTCTTCGGCTCCCCCCTCCTACTTCCACGTTTAGTCCCTCTTCCCTTTTTATTGTTTGTATCTCGTGAACAATAGTAAAGGGACAGGAAGGTTGACCGTGCTTTCGTTTTCCCTCTGAGCAGGGCCTCCTCTGTTACAGAGTTCGTGTCTCCTTAAGAGACCGACACCAGGTCAAGTGAGACGCATCACGTGATGTAGCATGCAAGGGGGAGGGAACGGTTAAGAAGGGAGAATCGTATGTACACGGAATAAAGAAGATGTGTTTTCCACTTCGGCGTGTGTGTCTTCCTTATTGTGCCCCCCTCTGGGCACAACAACTGGCGACGAGGTGCTCTACCAGACCACCGAGTCCTCCTCCTCCTCCTCCTCCTCCTCCGTTAGCAGCGACCCGTGATCGCGCCTGATCCCAGGCCCACTTCCTTCAATGGACCAATCCCGGCAAGCTCCGCTTCAGCGGCAAGTGTGATCCCACACCTGCCCCTTCTCCTTCACTCCAACGGGCCGCTCCAGCCCGCTCTGCTGCACCAGCGAGTGTGATTCCCACACCCGCCCCTCCTTCTCCATGTCCAGAAGCAGCGCCATGGTGCCCATCCTCCAGCACTGACTCCACGAAAGCGAAGACCATCCACCCAGGGTGCACAGTCAGTGCCCCCATTCATCGACTGCACGGCAATCCGCCAGAGGTCGCAACAAAGGCCTAGAGGACCCCTGACAAAGGTGAGCAACACCCTACATCAACAGCAACCGCATAGGACAGCAGCCCCAAGCCCATCCCACATGCTGCACACCCTGCTCACCACCACCACCTCACCATGAGTTCACCCCAGGATCAACAAGCTCCAAACGCACCAGCTCCGATAGGAAACACTGCGACCATGGCATGGCGCATGCCCCCCCCTTTATCCATGATGCCTTAAGTGGACAAAGGCCCATGGTGGGTTGAGTGGTTAGAAGACTTCAATACCTTTATAGATGATGCAGGGGAAGAAAAGTCACCAAGGCTACGCAGCATGTTTCTAAACCTAGCAGGCAACAACATCAAAATCCTATTAAAAACCATCCCAAGAGCTGAACAGGCTGACTTCCCAACACTAATCGCAGCCCTAAACAGAAGATTGGTAATTGAGCCCAACAGGGACTATGAAAGGTACATATTTAATCAGTGCACGCAAAGGATTGACGAGACCGTTGACAAGTTCATCACCCGCCTACAAATAAAAGGAGCAAATTGTCAATTCGACGCTTTCTCACTTGACGAGGCCATACGGTTGAGAGTGATCGAAGGATGTACATCTCAGACCCTAAAGAAGCAACTCCTCAAAAAGCCGATCACCATAGAAGAAGTAAGTCAGATGGCTAGAATTCTAGAAAGGGTTGAGAAACAAGTGACCCAGATATCAAGCACCACCTCCACAAAACAAGACAAAAATGAAACTGTAACGGCACTGCAATCCAACAACATCAGACCACTGGAAAGAGGTACCAACCCCAACTATTCCATGACGCCGAGAACCCAACGGCAATGCTACCGCTGTGGGATGGCTTTCCCCCACGCCGGAACTTGCCCCACGCTATCCCAGAGATGTGTAAACTGCGGTAGAGAGGGAGACTTCCAATCAGTTTACAGAGAAGGCAGACCATTTCCGATGCAAAGACCTCCAGTGGCTCCCCAATTCAAAATACCAAACAGAAACCCACAAGCCCAAACCTACCAAACGCTACCATATCACCAAAACCCACAGAGATACGTCAGAGTGGTTGAAGACGTATACCCAACAGATGAGACCCAGGGTAATGATGGATATGAGCAAGTATCTCACATCAGAGATGAATACGATGGACCCCCAACACATCACTCCCACTATGAAGCAGACCAACAAAGTGTTCAATATGAAGTCGATCAATATGACCAGTACCCGCATGACGAATACGTCAATCTTATCATGGACGAAGGTGAAGCCCGCGAAGCACCCAAGATATCGGTTGACATAGAAGCGGGGCAATTCTGCTTCCTTGTTGAATCAGGTGCCAACGTCAACATAATGGGTGAGAAGGAATTTCACCAAATACCCAACACGCCAACCTTGACACCATCTGATTCAAAGATATAACAATGGGGCGCTGCAACTCCTCTACAAACAATTGGTTTCTTCAATCGTCGTCTCATCCACGACACCCATTCCACCACAACAAGCATCCACGTCATCCGCAGCCCAACCAAAGGCAGATGCCTCCTCAGCTATAGGACTGCCTCGTGCTTAGCGCTCATAGACATACATGTGCGAGCTGGCGACAAAATCCACTCGACGGAAGCAACAAGGGAGACAAGAGAGTGCGTGTTCAACGTCCAACCAGAATCCACGCATACAGAGACGATGTCAAAAGACAACATCATGAATCAATTCCCCCTCATCTGCAAGGGGATAGGGAAACTAAAAGGACCCCCAGTAAAACTCCACATAGATCCCACCGTCTGACCCGTGCCACAACATCCAAGGAGAGTTGGTTTCCACCTCCAAGCCGCAGTGTCCGCCGAACTCGGCCAACTCCTAGAAGATGGAATAATCGAACCAGCCACTGGCCCGACCCCATGGGTGTCCCCACTGGTAATAGTACCAAAGGACGGAGGACGACTCAGACTCTGCGTCGACATGTGAATAGCCAACACCGCTATTCACCGCGAATGACACCCTGGTCCCCGAATTGAGGACATGATAGTCCAACTGAACAAGTCCACCCTCTTCTCGAAATTAGACCTAAACCAAGGATACCACCAGATGGTACACCATCCTGAGGTGAGGGGAATCACTACTTTTGCCACGCATGACAGACTATTTCATAATACACGTCTAAATTTCGGCATATCTTCGGCTGCAGAAATTTTTCATGAAGCCATCAGACAACTCATTCGGCCAATCAAAGGAGCACTGAACTACAGTGACGACATTCTAGTGTATGGACGCTCACGAGAAGAACATGATGTCGCACTTCGCGCTACATGCAAGGCCATCCAGGATGCTGGCCTCACCTTGAACGTGGAAAAGTGCCGGTTCAGTAAAAGCAAGCTAACATTTTTTTGCCACATATTCTCAGCTGACGGAATGACCCCAGACCCCGACAAAGTGGCAACCATCTTAAACCTACAAGCACCAAGGCAGATAGCGGACATAAGCTCTTTCCTGGGCATGGCAGGATACTGCGCAAGGTACATACCGCATTACGCCACTATCACTGAACCACTCCGAAAACTTCTCCAGAAGGACATGCTCTTTGCCTGGACAGCAGAATGTCAAGGGGCATTCGACACCATCAAGCAATTCCTAGTAGAAGCCAGAAAACTAGCCTACTTCAACCCGGAATGGTACACCGAAATAGTAGTCGATGCAAGCCCGGTGGGGCTGGGAGCCATACTCGCCCAGACCAGCGGAGTTGACACCCACCCTCGGCACATAGTGGCCTATGCCAGCAGGGTGCTGGTACCCCCCGAGTCTGCAAACTCCCAAGCGGAAAAAGAGAGTTTGGCGGCAGTCTTGGCGTGCAAACATTTTCACAACTTCATAATAGGGAAAAGATTCACCCTCATTATGGACCCTCAGGCCCTACTGTCACTGTTTGGAAACCCACAAACAAAGATGCCCCTCAGAATTGAACGGTGGGGCATTCGCCTACAAGAATATGACTACCACATCATTCATCGTCCAGGAGGTGAGCATAACCCAGCCGACTACTTGTCGAGACACCCCACAGGAAAGCCAACACCAAGACAGGGTGACATGGAATACATAAGCTATGTCACCACAAGCGCACTTCCGCCAGCGATATCACTGGAAGCCGTCGCACTTGCGTCAGCAGCGGACCCATCCATGGCCCTGGCGATTGAACTCACTGAACACAACAAGTGGAAAGACTATAGGAGGTCACTGTCAACGCATCCAGGGGCAAACCGAGACGAAGTTGTGAGTGAATGAGGCATACCTGACGTCATCAAGTCAGATAATGGCCCGCCCTTCTGCGGCAACGATTTCACAACGTTCGCCAAGTACTTAGGGTTCAAACACCAGAAAATAACACCTCTATGGCCACAGGCCAACAGAATAGCCGAGAAGTTCATGTCATCGATCGAAAAAACATAGCAAAGAATGAGACTAGAAAATGTAAACCGGCACCAAGCCCTATGCAGGATGCTTCGAGATTACCGAAACACGCCCCATGAGGCCACAAACAAGATCCCGGCCGAACTCATGGTAGAATACCCAGTTCGCACACGGATCATACAACACCCGATAAACATGCCAGAAACAGATCCAGAAATCCTAAGGAGAGACGCAGAGAGGAAGGAACGAGCCCGCATCCAGACAGATGAAAGGCGAGGAGCACGCCCAAAGGACTTTCAAGTAGGAGATGAGGTGCTGGTACAACAGCCAACCGTCAAGAAGACTGACTCGAGATTTGCCCTGCAGCCATTACAAGTCACGGCGATCAAAGGAACAATGGTGACTGCTGAAAATGAAGAACGAGAAATAACACGGAACAGCTCAAAATTCAAGCTTACAGCAACCACGGAAAATGAGAGACTTCAGCCTCCAGATCAGTGGAGTAACTTTACTGAAATGTTGGGGGGGACATGACAACTGAAGGAAAGGGGCAGGGTGGAGGAAGGGTGGATGGAGGCTCTGAGGGATAACGCTGAACTATGACACCACAAGAGTCCCTTACCGACGCTCTGTTATAAATTGCATAAGACAGGCGCTGTATCTTTAAAACTTAATTCTAAAGACAAGCCAGTCTTCTGCAAGTTATAACACCACAGTGTGTCTTTACAATTAACTGCATTGACAACAGTAAAACATGCCAGTCTAGCCAATTAATGACACATACCATGCTTGCTTTATCAAGATGCCCAGAATAAAGTCATGCCACAGTAAAAAAGGGCTAGACTGGCTGCCCCAAAATCTGAGTCTAGCCATATAATATTTCATATTTGTCTTCTCGATGCCCATAAACAAGTGCTGCATCTGCCATGCACCTCTCGCGCACACATATACATACATACATACACACACACAAAATTCATACCCATTCACCATGGACAGCATCAGGGCTTTTCAAATAAGAGGCCTCAAGTCTTAGGGGTGGCCCTCAGCACCTGCCCCATGTTGCCAGTCAGCACTCAGTAGTCTTGTCGCAGCATTATATTAATTTCTCTCTATTTTAGTTCTGGGGCTTAAAATGTGCACTTTGCAGCGCTCGCGTTACAAACTGCATTTTCTCTTCCAACGGTATACACCGAAGTGTTATCACCTCTTTGCCTTCTAACACTGGTTCCTTCACATCAGCCACTTGCTGTCAAAGAAGGGGTTGGAGCTCTTCAGTGGGCATTTACCTGGCTGGCCGCATCGAGATAGTTGGCGGCTATTAACCTTATCTTTGTCACCATTGCCTCCAACTGCTTTTGCTCTAAACAGGGGGCCCCCAACCATCATGTTGAAAATGGGCCTCCACACATCTTCATTCCTGCCTGCCACCCACCTAGTGACACATCATAACATTCACAAAATTCATTCCACCCAGAACAAACAAACCATGCATTATTTATCATTCATTTGGACACAAAAGTCAACACACATATGCTTGTAAACACTCACCTACTCACACACATGCACACAGCATCTCCATTGCAATGCAGTGTGTGCCCACAACATTCATATGTACATTATATACACAATAAAACATGCAAACAGTGGAGCACAACCATTGAGCAGACCATGCTTTATCCCCCCTGGCCCTGACAACCGAAAGCTGGGCTAAGTTGACTTGACCTGGCTGAAATACAATGCCATAGCAGGACAGGACCTGACAAACAGTGCTTGGGGGGAGGGATGCACTTTTAACAAAGGACAAGCAATTAGTAATGATTTAGCACATTTCATTGTTAGCACCTGAATGTGTATGCATACATTTTTAGGCAATTGAAATCATGATGAGTGACTTGGTAGTTGCATGTTAGGGGAGTGAGCAGGACACTTAAGTAAGTGTGTGTTTCTGACACAGAGAGTCAACGACTTTTAACATTTAAGCTGACTAGAATAGTCTCATTAGAATATGCAGATGCACCCACAAAGTTTGCCCCTTCCCCGGCGACTCCCTCAGTCTCTAGAAGTGAGCCCCTCACTACAGGGTTAGCCCACAGTCAGGGCCAGCCCTAGGATTTGCGAGGCCCTTGGCGGCAAATGATGTGTGGGTCCCGTCATAGAAAATGATGTAATGATGTAAAAGAAATTGTCATTAATATCCGTAGGGATCAGATAAACTGATGCTCAATATCTGAATTTTAACTGTTAATATTATGGTTGTTGCAATATCAGGAGTGAGGCTTATTTTGGAGTAGCCGACCGAGTGAGCTGAATCATTTGTAGAGATGGGGACCTCAAAAGAAAATACGGTGACGAGGAAGAGCAGGGCAAAGAGTAATGAAGATCACCAGTGAGTAATCCAAATATACCTAAGGTGACTGCATGTTCCAAGGATGTAAGTGCAGGGATTGGTCCTGGGCCACACAGGGCAAAGTGCTTTTTCTGCAGGATAGTGCAATCGTAACAAAGCCTATTTACCCGAAAGGTACTAAGGCAGTCAGAGTAAGGAATTCCGCAGGTCTTCAAATGTCATCAATAGGGTGCAGGTCCAGAAAAGGTGTGGGGGTTCATTAACATACGCATAGGGACTGAATGTATCCTACAGTGAAATACGCACATTTAATTCAACTGGCCTTTCCTAATGGAAGAAAATTCAAAATATAAATGAACATTGTGTTTTACAAAATGAGTCATCGATACCCAGAGAAAAAAACAGCTAGAGGAGATTTTCCTAGCACACTGCTGCCAAAGTGTAAAAGGTGTGCACCTTTTAATCCAAAAATCTATATTGAAATATTCTATGGAAAGCAAAATACCAATACAAGATGTGTGCTTTGGGGACGCTTTCATGTGGTTTTATGGGTTTAACTCCTGGTGGGTGAAAACTTGAGAAAACAACCTTTTTTGTATGCTGGCCTCAAAAACACCCAAGGGGGATGGAGTCGGCACTGTGAAAAAAGTGAGCAGACGCAGTCAACCCACATGTAATCTAAACTTGCACCCTGAAAATCAACACAGGACCATTGAGAACATCTTCAGTCCAGCAACCTCTCTTCCCACATCCAGGGACCTGGTAAATCATCACAACAAATGTGCCCTCTGATCCTTTCCCCTCCTCACCATGACGTTTGGCTTTCAGCAATACTCTGTTTTATAAATCAGACCTAAAAAGTACACTCATCATAATTAAAGTACTGCAGCAATATAGGAATCCTTGTTGAAATATGTCAAACAATAAGAATACAAATGCGTTTTTTTCACCCCATCTTGAAGACTACAAATACCAGAATGCAATTCCACAAAATTATAAAGAATGGCTTGTAGGCTGTCTTTTAAGACTTAATCATAACAAAAGATAATGTGAAATGGTAACTTTTTGCATCTTTTGACAAAGGCATTCTCCCCCCCAAAAAGAAATGTATTTAACACACTAAATGCGAACATATGAATGCTATCGATGAATACTATGAATTCCACCCAGTCCAGCACGCTGGCAGTGGCTGCTGACTTAGAGTCAGGCCACCAGCCGGGGTGAGGAACTGGGCCGCGTGGTGTATCCCTGCCACCCGCTTTATGTAATGGACAGCCATGCTCACGCTGTCCAATTATTTAATTGATGCAGCAGCTGCAATGTGGACCCCTGGCCCTGCTCTGCCCCAGCCAAAAGATGGGGGGGACAATTTGGCATGCCACAAAAGTTGGGGGGGACTTGTCCTCCCCGTCTCCTCCTATAATTCCACCCATGCTCCAGATCCTGAGCCTATTTCAATAGATCCTCGAGACGCACTATGGACGCCTCCAAGATTCTCCCCTCGTCCAGGAACGAAGAGAACAGAGAGGCTAGACGAAGATCCAGGAGAGGGCATGAGTAGCCGGCCCCAACGAGCCGTATAGAAACCAGCACGCCTGGTTGAAGAATGTTGAGATTGTTGTAAGGACATTTCGTCCGGGGGTGATGTTACAGAGTTCGTGTCTCCTTAAGAGACCGACACCAGGTCACGTGAGACGCATTACGTGACGTAGCACGCAAGGGGGAGGGAACGGTTAAGAAGGGAGAATCGTATGTACACGGAATAAAGAAGACATGTTTTCCACTTTGGCGTGTCTGCCCTCCTTATTGTGCCCCCTTCTGGGCACAACATCCTCGTCTCAGTTTGTTGAGTACTTGTTGTTTCTCTAGATTTAATATAATACATCGTTCTCTGTTTCACTGGTCTCACTTTATGGCAAACATATTACCATATGGTGTTTGAGGGTCCACTCTGCAGGGTGCTGAGGTGAGTTCCATTCTCTTCCTTGGTTTTGGTATGGGAACAGTGTTTCTTTGTGTTATTTCCAGGTAGTAAGTCTTGTATAGTTTGTGCACTTCACAGTTGGCATAAAAGAGCAGCATGGATGTGGGAGCTTGATCTTCCTCTTCCCGATAAGCAGTGCTGGTTATTGGGCTGGATTTTGGCTGGATTTTCTCAGATCTGGCAAAACATGTCTCTCTGGATCTCGGACATTGGAAATCTATTGGCCTCCCGTTTAATTAATCTGCTTTTGTTGCCAAAGTTGAGTACTCAAACGTGGGTTGCCAGGACCAAAGTCGAGAGACTTACCCACTAGACCACTGGAACGTCTGCTTGAAAACCTTTTGATTGTGGCTGTTAAGGTTTTATTAACGTTACTCCTTTCTTGGGTTAGTTTCCAGTTGTGAATAATGTATTAATGCCACATAATGGAAATATTTATTTATGGGAAGGGGCAACATGGAAAAATCTCCTGGATCACACAACCACCCAAAGTGTTATCCCACAGTTAATAATTTCCATTGCCAGCACTGCTGATAAGCCTTGAAAAATATCCCTAGGCATTCTGTTCAAAGGGCCCATCTGGGGCATACTGTGGCTGGTGAGCCATGAATATCAACCTCCTGCACTGGGCAAGAGTAGAACTGTCTATGTGCCTTTGGGTTCATCTGCTGGTACTGGGCATGTGATCTGTGAGAAGCCTGGTCATTTAATATTTTCATGGACTGGAGAAGGAGGTAACCTCATTGTCATCATAGCCGGCGACCTCTATGGTACTCGGTGAGGGCGACTTGAGTCAGCTGTGATCCGAGGTGGGTTGCACAAGCACCATGAGCACAAACACGCTGTCCAAGGCAGCACTAGGAGTAGTAAGCTGATTGCTGACACCCTTCGTAGCCTAGGTGTCATAGCAGTTTGTTGTCAGTCTGCAGTATAATGATTGTGTAGTGATTGAGGTAGAAGCAATCCATGTGGGAGACACCGTGCTTCCATATGCTGCAGTATGTTTTCAAACGGCTACACGAGGACGGGCCTTAGGACTCGTGGAGGGAGCTCCACGTTGTGCTATGGGGAGCATTGGTAAACTCACACAGGCAGCTAGAAAGTTGCAACGCACAGGTACTCTCAACTCCCAGGTAATTGTAGGTACTGCAGAAGAAAGACTAGACTGCACCTTGCAATGACTCTGAGTCTTAGTCCTTTTTCCATTTCACCCACCTACCCCATACCTTTCATGGGCAATATGTGACACTCACACGCAGCACTGGCTGGTGTGAGAACCTCTTCTCTGGAAACATACCGGCAACAAATGCCTCTCCAACTCTCTTCCTCCCCAAGGTGTCAGGTATTCATTGTGCTTTGACATCCTTGCGGAAACAGGGGGGTTGCACGCCATGCAAGTCCCTCACAAGCGGGAAACTCATATGTGGAGCCCATCGACGCTGGGGATGTCCCCTGGTGTTGCGCTGCAAAGATAGGCAGAGGCAGAAGTCTGGCGGTGAAAGACTGGCGAGTGAGGGTCACATGGTGTCGCACCGTGTGACTGAGCACGAGCACTAGCACAGGTTCAGGTTACAACATCCCATGCCAAGGGTAAAACAACAAATGACAGTTTACGTTTTTTTTCTGGATCCACTTTAAGCACAAATACACATGCTGGAAGACAGTTTAAATGTATCTATCATTCAACACAGACACCAGGGAAAATACAGTCCAATGGCATATTACTGAGTCCATTTTAAGCATACAGGAATATGTAGGATGACAGGTTTACCATGTATTATTGTTCACGGACACAAAGGGATAATATATAAATTGGTAATGAGTCCATTTGCCTTTTACTTTCGTTAGCTCCTTGTGATTGTGGTGGGGCAGGAAAAGCTACACCCGGGTGCACCAAAGGCCACATCTGCTGGGTGTCCAGTTGGGGCAATGGGGGGGCAGATGCACATGCAGCGAATCTTTATTAATCAGTTCATAACTGGGGGCCGCTCCCCTGGCCAGCAAAGCCGCACCCGGAGTACTGGGCGCCGCCTTGTCTTCTGTTTCTCCCTCTGGCTGGTGTCAACGGCAGGGGCCGTAATTTCCCTCACTCCCCCAAGTGGGGTAAATTCATTTGATGTAGCGCCAGAGTCTGCCCCTCTCTCCTCCAGTTGGGAGCTTTCATTTGGGGGTAAGGGGACGGCTACAGGCAGCGTTCATGGGCTGTGCCTGTTCCGTCTTAACCTCCAGGCAGGGTACATCAAGTTGCTGAGGCGGCAGTACCCTTCATTGCTGTTGCGGTGGAAGAGGCTTCATTGCGCCTTCTCATGCCCATGGCTTCTCCTTACAGGCAGGAGAAAGCTGCAGCTTCTCCCTTACGTGACCAGCAGTAGTGGTGGTGGAACCCAATCCTTACCCCCACAGGCGGGAGCTTGCCATTTCTCACTGTGGCTGCGACCTGCCAGGATCAGGATCTCCCTGCAGAGGCTGCACCTTTTGCTCCCTCAGACAGGGGTAAGACTGTGGCAGGCAGTGGAGGCCAGCTCTGGGGCATTATCAGGCAGCCACTGTCTTTTATTCATTTCTGCAAGGCGCTGCTTCCGTTGGAGTGGCCACCGTCCACCCCTACTCACTCCTCAGGTGGCTTCCTTCCGCAGCGTGGCTGCAGCACTCAATTGGCACCCCAGGGCGGGGAACCTCTTCTCTGGCCGCATACCAGCAACAAATGCCTCGCCAACTCTCTTCCTCCCTCAGGTGTGAAGTATTCATCGTGCTGTGGCATCCTTGCGGAAACAGAGGGGTTGCCCACCATGCGGGTTCCTCACAAGTGGGAAACTCATACGTGTAGCCCATTGACGCTGAGGCTGTCCCCTGGTTGTGGGCTGATGGCGGTTCTCGTGGGTGCCATGCCGGGAGACCAGTGGATCCGGGGAGGCCGGCAGATCCTTGTTGCATGAAGTCCTTGTGAGCACTGAGGACCCCTGCTGGCAGGAGTCACTGCAGAAGCGTGTAGACTGTGCCAGGGCTCCTGCTGGAAGGAGTGCTTTGCCCGCCGAACATGTTGGGCTGTGAGGAGCCGAGCCCCTCATTGTGGCCAACATCTCATGCTGTAATGGCTCCCCCTTTTGGGAGCAGATTCCTGTTGGTTGTTGGAAAGGCCGACAACCCGGGAGGGCTCACTGTAAAGACTGGAGGGGGTTATTTGTATTTCTGCCCCCTATATTGTAGGGTAGAGACACAGAGCACCCCAGCCAAGGTTCTCTACATGGTAGCTATGGACGAGCAACCAAGGCTTAAGCTCTCAGGAGCTGGTGCAGGCCGGTTCTTAATTACAGTGAGTCCCCAAACCCCCAGAAAGGAATATCCATACAATAGGGTATGTGCTAATGCAGTTCATTATATAAAAATAAGGTTCAGAGAAATATACATAATTCAATAACACACTTTGTACTCTGGGAATTCTATAATGACAAATATATGCAGTTTCTATGTGGTACCAAACTTAAGATTTAGATTCCTTTAAAATGCATCAACTGCTGGCAGTCATAGTGGATCATACAAATCATGCAGCAAGGTGTATCAACATATGATATGATATGATACGGCATTTATAATGCGCCTATACACAAGTGTTTCAAGGCGCGACGAGGCAAGGGGGGGAACAAAGGGGGACAGACAATGATCCTACTAGGCCAGGTGCCATTCAGATTGCGCAAGTGCATGGGAAGGGGCGAAAGGAAAAGTGCAAGGGGGAAGGGAGAGGGAAAAGGGCAGTACATCGGAAAGTGGAATAATAAGATAAATAACGGCCAGCTAGTGGCAAGTGCAAGGAAGTGCAGGCGTAAGTGCTGGTAGGGGGACTGAAGGGGTACAGAAAACAGTCCCCCGGTGCAAGGTTTGCCAGGGGTGCAGTCCAGGTGGGCAATTGACGTGGCCTGGGCCAGAGATCAGAAAGGGTGGCCAGGTAATCAGTGCAGTTACAGTAGGGAGTTCAGCAGGGGAGAGGGGGAGAGAAAGCAGAAGCAAAGAGGAAGGTTTTGAGGCGCTTCCGGAACCTGAGATGGTTCTCCTCGAGTTTCAGGGAGGCAGGAAGGCTGTTCCAGAGAGAGGCCCCTGCCGATGAGAGTGATCTGCCACCAACTCATTGCTTGGAGAAGCGAATGACCCTGAGGTAGTTGGAGGCGGATGAGCGAAGGGCTCAAGAAGGAAGATATTTCGGAAGAGAGAGTTGAAGGTATTGCGGCCCCAGACCCCAGAAGGCCTTGTGTACAATGCAGAGGGTTTTGAACGTAATCCTCGCAGCCACTGGGAGCCAGTGCAGAGATTTCAGTCCTGGAGAGATACGGTCCCTGGGCTTGAGGCCAAGGACAAGTCTCGCAGTCCTGTTCTGGATAAGTTGCAGAGGGCAGAGAGTAGAGGCAGGCAGATTTAGATAGAGGCTGTTACAGTAGTCCAGTTTAGATAGGACCAGAGCTCTGGAGACAGTGAGCTTCTGGGGGAAGGAGAGGAAAGGAAGAATACCTCTGAGGAGCTGTAGCTGGTAGTGTGACTTCTTAGAGACATCAGAGATGTGAGGAGAGAAGGAGAGTCGGGAGTCGAAGATGACCCGAGGTTTTTAGCCTTGCAGGTGGGAGTAGGAAGAGGGTCAAGAGAGGCCGGCCAGAGAGCTGCAGGGAAGGAGGGAGTGGGTGTGCCGATGAGTAGAATCTCAGTCTTACTGGCATTAAGGCAGAGGCCGATGGCGGCGCACCACTCCTGGATGGCAGACAGACAGTCAAAGATGAGGGAAGGAAAGGAGGAGGCCGAGGGTAGCCTGAAAATGAGCTTGGTATCATCTGCATAGCACTAAAAGTTGGGACAGAGAGCAGCAATACGGTGGGCAAGGAGTGCCAGGTGTTGGTTGAACAGCCAGGGAGAGAGGTTAGATCCCTGGGGGACACCACAGGTAGAGAAAAAGATGTTGGAGAGGAAGGACCCAAGTTGGACCTAGGAGTGTCGGTTGGCGAGGAAAGAAGTCAGCCACGCCAGAGCCTGACCAGTGATACACAGATTATCACGGAGGCGGTTGAGCGGGATGGCATGGTTGACAGTGTCAAAGGCAGAAGAGAGATCAAGCAAGATGAGAATGGAAGGGGTGTTTGAGTCAAGGTTGAGGAGCAGGTCTTCACGGATGTTCAGAAGAGCAGTTTCCATGCTTCTGGCAGCTCTGAAGCCAGACTGATGGTTATGAAGACAACCAACAGATTCAGTGTGGAGATTGAGCTGGTAGATGGCCAGTTTCTCAAGGAGCTTGCCCTGGAAGGGAGTGATGGAGATTGGGCAATATTTAGCCGGGGAGGAGGGGTCGGCAGAGGGTTTCTTAAGAAGAGGGTGCACAAGGGAGTGCTTCAGGGGGGAAGGGAAGACTCCAGTGACGACGGAGTGATTGCAGAAATCAGCCAGGGCAGGAGCCAGTGACTCAATGTGGTCCTTGATAGTTTTGGACAAGACTTTCATACATCGGACTTGTCTAGAAACCTTGTCTGCAGAGAAAAGGGGAAAGGAAGAGAAGGAGCGAGGAGGGGTGGCTGCATAAGGGCCAGAGGCATAGCAGGGAAAAACGGGAGGGAGGCGAAAGGAGGAGAGTGAGGACAGGATGTCCTGAGTTTTAGAGATGAAGTGAGAAGCCAGTGCCGTGCAGAGGGCCTGGGAAGGGACAGCAGAGGTGGCGACTGCGGTAGAATTGGCCAGTTCCTTGCAGATTTTAAAGAGTTCAGCCGAGTTGTTAGATACAGCAGAGACCCGGGCTTGGATATGAGCTCTCTTCTTGGAGAGGACGGACAGCCGGTATTGCCTTTGCAGCAGGGGGCAGGCCAGTTTGTCAGAGGATGAGCTTGAAGCATGCCATTTCCTCTCGGCCACCCTACACTTGCGTTTTAGGGTGACAAGGTCTGAGTCATACCAGGAGTTACACTTGGCTTTGGGCTTCAGGTGGATTCTCATGACAGGAGCAAGGATATCAAGAGTATCAGATATAGAAGAGTGGAGCGTGGAGAGGGCTGTGTGAGGGTGAGAGTCAGCCAGATGGGGTGAGGGGGTGAGAAGGTGGCGGTGAAAGCCTCAACTGACACGCACTTCATGGGTCGGACGACCGAGAAGGTGGGTGGCAGTGACGGAGGTGGCTTGGCCTGCGGGGTAGGGAGGGTGAAGTGGGAGGATAGGAGAAAGTGATCACTCCAGGAGAGAGGAGTGGAGAGAGGGACAGAGAGTGGAAGGTCTGAGGAGATCAGAACATCGAGAGTGTGCCCTGCAAAATGAGTCGGGCCAGAGGGGAGAATGGAGAGTGAGGTAGAGTTGCAGAGGTCGCGAAAGAGTCCATAGGGGGGACAGGGGGCATCCAGATGGATGTTGAAGTCTCCAAGAAGGAGGAGTTGAGGGGTTGAGGCCAGGAGTGAGGAGGAGAGGTCCGCCCACTCAGAGAGGAAGGAAGAAATCTGGCCAGGTGACCGATAGATAGTAGCCACAGTAAGGGAATGGCTAGGGGAGAGAGAGACCCTGCAGACGAGGCATTCAAAAGAGGAGTAGGCCTGCGTAGGAGTGACAGAGGCAGGAATCCACTCAGGGAAGATAAGGGCTACACCCCCACCAGAGCGGTTGAGCCTGGCCACGGAGAGGATCTTGTAGCCATCTGGTAGGAGCGTGTCAAAGCTGGTGACAGAGATGGCCGTAAACCATGTCTCAGTGAGACCGAGGCCATCGAGGTCAAGTTCTTCAAGAAGGCGGCAGATATCAGAGGAATGTTTGACAGTGGAGCGGGAGTTAAGAGTGGCAATGTGGAGAAGGTTGCCACCCTTGAAGGACTTCCTGGGAGGAGAACAGATCAGAGGTACGCCCTGCAGAAGTGTAGAGAGAGCCCGAGAGGGGGAAGAGAGGGAGGGGGAAGGCAAGGTAGCCAAGGAAAGGGGAGAGGGGACAGCAGGAGAAGAAAGGAAGTTGATGAGGCGCGGAAAACGTCTATCAAAGAGATGGTGGGTGGCCTGAGGGCCTTGGACCAAGACGGTCCCATTAGTGTAGACATTAATGATGACCTTCGAGGATAGGAAGGAGGCCAGGAGGTTGTCCCAACGAGTGCCACCATTAATGGGAGAAGAGGAGAAAGGAGAGAGCACAGAGACCATATGAGGGGTCCATAGATCTGGTGAAGGAATGACAAAGAGGATGTTGGTGAGAATTTCCTTGGAGGAGGCACTGGTGTAGGTGTGGGCGATAGGGAGGCCTGGGTTGGAGACCAGGGTGTCCTTTTTAAACCTCTTCCTACCAGACGTAGTGAGGAGAGCAGGATAGGCAATAGAGAAGCAGTTAGAAAAGATAGGGGAGACAGAGAGCACCATAGAGTAGGTGGGAGAGGAGGGGTCCCAGGGGTAGAGAGACAAGACAGCGGGAGGCAAGTGAGTAGGGCTATGGGACAAGACAACGGCACTCAGGATGCGGGCGCAGAAAAGCACAGGACATTCTAAGACAGGGTAGAAGACAAACCTACATTTTGTGAATCCTAAAGAGGGAGAAAAGGCCTAGGTTTCACAGTGCAATTATAGTGGTGCAGATGCAAGCAAATTAGAAACAATGCAATTTTAGTGGTGCAGGTACAAGCAAATTAGAAACAATGCAATTTTAGTGGTGCAGGTACAGGCAAATTAAAACCAACAGGAATGCACCTAAATTTGAGAATCCTAAAGAGGGAGAAAAGGCATAGGTTTCACAGTGCAATTATAGTGGTGCAGATGCAAGCAAATTAGAAACAATGCAATTTTAGTGGTGCAGGTACAAGCAAATTAGAAACAATGCAATTTTAGCGGTGCAGATACAGGCAAATAAAAACCAATACATAGATAATAACGGGGGTGGAGGGAGGGGTACTTCTGTATTGGTTTGGCGACCAGACAGATAGAAGACACGTGGAAGTGGAGAGAGCGTTGATGTCACCGTTTCTTTTACAATCGGTTATTCTGACAGCGCCCGACAGAGCTCCTTGGGTCATTAACATGGTGGAACTGACGTATAGGCCGTGGATCCATATCGAACATAAGACTAAAGGTGAGGTCCTATACTCGCCTGTTCGGCCAGTTAAGCACATACTGGGGATCCCCCTGACCAGCGAGAGATGCTATGTCACCTTTCTGACATAAGTGACTTGTTTGTGGGATCTTTTCCCCAACAATCAGTCAATCACACTGGAGGAAATTAAGTGCATGGGGGATCTTAGATCCTTGGATGTGTTTTCATATTTCAGACTAAGGAATTGATTGAAGCAGAGGTTCACGTCCTACCCCAAGGAGACCCGAAGTGGACCTGGTATTGGACAAATTGCTTCAGAGTAGCCATACTAACAAAGTGGTTTCTGTTATGTACAAGATGAGCCTCAACACCAGGTTGGAACCTGGGACTCATTGGGAAGTACAATATCAGAAGAGGCATGGGATTACTGTTGCGAGAAGCCAAGGAGGGTGTCCTTAAATGCCAGATATAAACTGATTCATTTCAAGTACTTACACCAATTCTACTACACGCCTGCTTCTCTATGCACATATTACCCAGAGGCCTCCAAACAGTGTGCAAGGTATGGCAGCATGACAACAGACTTTTTTCACTTGGCATGGGAGCGCCCTATGAGTCTATCCTTCTGGGAGGGGGTCTTGAAACTGCTAGGAGAAATTATGGGGGAGAGTTTAGATCCTGATCCGATGACTACACTTCTGGGCTATTCCAAACTGATCTCCAAAGGCATGAGGCGCCTAGTTGGGTTGTATCCGCTCTTTCGGGTTTAGTCCCTCTTCCCTTTTTATTGTTTGTATCTCGTGAGCAATAGAAAAGGGACAGGAACGTTGACCGTGCTTTCTTTTTCCCTCAGCAGGGTCTCCTTGTCTCAGTCTGTTGGGTACTTGTTGTTTCTCTAGATTTAATATAGTACATTGTTCTCTGTTTCACATATTATCATATGGTATGTCAGGGTCCACTCTATAGGGTGCCGAGGTGAGTTCTATTCTCTTCCTTGGTTTTGTGTTATTTCCAGGTAGTTGTTCTGTGACTCGTCACATACCCTTCCCCACAAGATTGAAGCTTCCCCAAGTGATGTTGTGTTCTCTTGGGTGGGATGGGTTGCTGTTTCTCCCCAAGACCAGGCGGGCATGTCCGTCACCAAATCTTCTTTCTCCCTATTATCAAACGTAAAATACGTGATTTGTATCGGATTATGGTCCTGAAATATATTACTAAAGTTTGAGAAGTCGGTACCTATTATGGTCTCCTCGCGGAGTCCTGGCATGACGGCCATATTGATTATCTCTTCATGGTTGCGGATCTTAGTGGCCTCTGGGGTCTGATGATACACTCCTTGATCGCCATGGACACAGGTGATTTGCACTGGGTACGTCCCGAGAAATTCTTCACAATAAATGAAGTCTGGTCTAACTGCTGTTTGTCTGCTACCAGACTCTACCATAGTGATCACTGGTACTCCATTCACGGTGGCCTTCTCGTGGGTTCTCACTGTCCCCAGTAAAGAGAAACAGTTGGTGAGGTTATCTGCCTCGTCCTCCTGCTGCTCCAGTTGATCCCCCCCCCAGGGATTTTCTTGGATGGTCTTAATAGACAGGGTTTTTTTCTGAACAGCCCAATAGGTGGTTGATCGTCACTCGACCAAACTACTAAGTTAATCTTACTATTGGGGTCTATAGCATAGTCAGAAAGTTTAGTATTTTCCACTAAGGGTCGTCCTTTAAAAAGGAGTCTTTGTTGGGAAGTTGGAACTTGGGTTTTTAGGAGCACCATGCATTTAAGGTTCGATGCTGGTTCTCTCAGAAAAACCTTGAGTCGAAATTGTTTAATGGTTATAAGCATAGGCGTCTGATAGTGGAAAGAATATGGAGAAGACTGCGGATCCCTGGTTTGGGTCTGCCAGACCAAATCCCACTCTGACACCATATGTGGGGCCCAGAGTAAAGAGTTGGACTCAGTGTAGGGTTATTCACCAATGCTTTGTATTTAAATTATAAGAACGTATGGAAAAAAGACCTCACTAGCCCTACCTCTATGAGGCATTTCCTTGCCTCAACAAAACAAACTAATGAGACAGTCCTTGTCAGGGTGTCCAAAATAAAATCTACTGTCCTGTGTTCAAAATCTATTCTGACCCTCACACTGAAATCCTACACAACTACTATGAGGTACAAATAATATGTTGCCCATTGTCTTGCAGCTTTCCCTCTTATGAGGAAATCCTTCTCCGAACATCAGGAAACACAAGCCCTTCCCTGGTCTTGGTGATACCAGGGGAACAAGCCCTTTCCTGGTCTCGAGTATGCCTGAGGAACAAGCACTTCTATGGTCTTTTTTTCTGTTTCTCTTGTCGAGTATCTTGTGCTCTCCTTAATAGGTATAACTGTGATTTCTCCCCTTGATAGTGCACATCCGTTTGATGCACAGGTGTGTCACTATGCACTGGTGAGTCCACGGCGCTGTCTTAAATAAAAAATGGTTTATGTTATCCTATAAGTGGCTAGAACCGTCTTCTGTTCCTCTGAGAGATTCCCTGCCAATCTCGGTTTCCGTTGTCCACTGTGACGGGGAAGTGTTGGGCTGATTATCAGTTTGTGGGCTAAGCCTTCTCCTTGGCACATTTTCGCTCTATGCAATATAACTCACTTAATCATTTTGTTTGTCATTCCTGCATGTTATTATTTCAGCAATTTCCTCCCCACCCCCCTTTCATTTCTTAGCACTTCGTAATCTTGACTGTCATGGACTCTTACCGTTACTCTTGCGTTGTCTCTCTCTCCGTTCTGTGTCCTCCTGTTAGGATGAATACCTCCTGCTGATCCTTCAACAGCCTGTTTATCCCAAGGGTTGAGGGATTGGCCGTTCGCTGGGTCCCCCCTCCAACTTCCCAGTTGACACAGAGTTTGCCCTCTAAGCGGGAGTGCCTGGCTTCTTACTCCGGGCTTCTCACTCTCCTTTCTCCTAAGAGAACCACAGTGGCTGTCTTCCAGACCAAATACCAGGTGAGCAATGGCACGTTATGCCCTCAAACAGACAAGGTTGAAGCAATTCACTGAATCCGTTTTCCAACAACACCCAAGCAAGTGAGGGCCTTTTTGTGTTTTGTTGGTTCCTATCAGAGATTCTTTCCGCAAACTTGGAACAACATCCCGAAAGAAATAAGAAACACCAACTACAATTCAAAAAACTACTAAAAACCTGGCTCTTCAACACCGCAGGTTCAAATTGAAACAATTAAACAATCAAAACATGAAACACAAAGAACAGGTTGACAGAAATTAGGATGACACAGACAACACAAAGAAGCGACTAAGGGAAAGTCCTACAATAACAAGAGAGACAACGCTAGGTTGAGTAGGACACTAACGACTATCCCATGAGGAGAGAATTAGCACCCTTACTCAACCCCATTCTGCAACCTCATCCCAGCCCAAGAACGCTACCAAGTGCCATACTTAGATGGAATTTGAATGCTAGCAATTGCCACTTGGACGGAGCTATGGACGTTGGCATGTGCAGAGCCGGGACGGAGTTGTGAATGATGGCAGATGTCACGCCTAGACGTAGCTGCGAGTGTTGGCATGTACCTCGCTTAGTTGAGGGGGTTGTGAGCGATAGCCTGCATAAGCAGCTGGGTGGGATTATGAATGCCGACCATTGCCACATTTGGATAGAGTAACGTTTGTTGAACAAAGCTGCATCTGAACTGCATTGGGAATGCTATCGAGGCCAGATTTAGATGAAATCGCGAATGCCAGCTAGCCGCACACATAGACAGATTCCAAAGGTGGGCAGGGGCCGAATTTGGGCACAATTGTTAATATTGGCAAGCATCATTGATGGAAGGCATAGTGAATATCAGCTGGTGCCAGTGTTAGATGCACATGCATTGATGTTCGCACGCCACACCTAGAAAGAACGTGGAAGTGCAGCACATTGCTTCTAGATCGCGAGGCCAATAACCAACCCACTAACAATTTCACCCATCTGCCTACACCTTTCAGACTCTAACCAAACACAAGCACAATAAACTGCACAAACTTCACTACACCCCAACAACAAACAAGCCTCACATAGACTCGCACAACAGCACATGATGTCTACCGACCGGAAAAACACCCCAAACCCGGCGAACAGTGTTAACCGAGTTGAGGCTGCCAACAGCACATCACTGCTCTCTTGCACTTTTCCCGCTTACTCCCACTAACTCACCCCCTGCCTTTTTCAGAACCGCCAGAGCGCCAGGGGACCACTCCGGTGGTGATAGTGCGCAGTACAAATATCCTTTCAAATTAACATTAACTTTCTTCTCTCTTCATCTGAATTGTGGCGCGTGTCCCACACTTGGGACCCACCGTTGCCGCTACTCTTCGGCTCCCCCTTCCTACTTCCACAGTCGCACCACTTATTCCTCCAGCTCTCCTGACCATGCTCTCTCGGGTTTAGTCCCTCTTCCCTTTTTATTGTTTGTATCTTGTGAGCAATAATAAAGGGACTGGAACGTTGACCGTGCTTTCGTTTTCCCTCGGAGCAGGTCGTCTCAGTCTGTTGAGTACTTGTTGTTTCTCTAGATTTAATATAATACATTGTTCTCTGTTTCACTGGTCTCACTTTATAGCAAACATATTACCATATGGTGTTTGAGGGTCCACTCTGCTGGGTGCTGAGGTGAGTTCCATTATTTTCCTTGGTTTTGGTATGGGAACAGTGTTTCTTTGTGTTATTTCCAGGTAGTTGTTCTGTGACTCGTCACAGTTGTCGCAGCTGAAACCGCTCATAGTTCATGTTGACCATCGGAGTAAAGTAGTCCGTCAATGCGTCTTTGGTGGTGCAACAGGGTTCATCATCCACGGGCAAAGTCTTGTATAGTTTGTGCACTTCACAGTTGGCATAAAAGAGCAGCATGGATGTGGGAGCTTGATCTTCCTCTTCCCGATAAGCAGTGCTGGTCATTGGGCTGGATTTTGGCTGGATTTTCTCAGATCTGGCAAAACATGTCTTTCTGGATCTCGGACCTTGGAAATCTATTGGCCTCCCGTTTAATTAATCTGCTTTTGTTGCCAAAGTTGAGTACTCAAACGTGGGTTGCCAGGACCAAAGTCGAGAGACTTACCCACTAGACCACTGGAACATCTGCTTGAAAACCTTTTGATTGTGGCTGTTAAGGTTTTATTAACGTTACTCCTTTCTTGGGTTGGTTTCCAGTTGTGAATAATGTATTAATGCCACATAATGGAAATATTTATTTATGGGAAGGGGCAACATGGAAAAATCTCCTGGATCACACAACCACCCAAAGTGTTATCCCACAGTTAATAATTTCCATTGCCAGCACTGCTGATAAGCCTTGAAAAATATCCCTAGGCATTCTGTTCAAAGGGCTCATCTGGGGCATACTGTGGCTGGTGAGCCATGAATATCAACCTCCTGCACTGGGCAAAAGTAGAACTGTCTATGTGCCTTTGGGTTCATCTGCTGGTACTGGGCATGTGATCTGTGAGAAGCCTGGTCATTTAATATTTTCATGGACTGGAGAAGGAGGTAACCTCATTGTCATCATAGCCGGCGACCTCTATAGTACTCGTGAGGGCGACTTGAGTCAGCCGTGATCCGAGGTGGGTTGCACAAGCACCATGAGCACAAACACGCTGTCCAAGGCAGCACTAGGAGTAGTAAGCTGATTGCTGACACCCTTCGTAGCCTAGGTGTCATAGCAGTTTGTTGTCAGTCTGCAGTATAATGATTGTGTAGTGATTGAGGTAGAAGCAATCCATGTGGGAGACACCGTGCTTCCATATGCTGCAGTATGTCTTCAAACGGCTACACGAGGACGGGCCTTAGGACTCGTGGAGGGAGCTCCACGTTGTGCTATGGGGAGCATTGGTAAACTCACGTAGGCAGCTAGAAAGTTGCAACGCACAGGTACTCTCAACTCCCAGGTAATTGTAGGTACTGCAGAAGAAAGACTAGACTGCACCTCGCAATGACTCTGAGTCTTAGTCCTTTTTCCATTTCACCCACCTACCCCATACCTTTCATGGGCAATATGTGACACTCACACGCAGCACTGGCTGGTGTGAGAACCTCTTCTCTGGAAACATACCGGCAACAAATGCCTCTCCAACTCTCTTCCTCCCCAAGGTGGCAGGTATTCATTGTGCTTTGACATCCTTGCGGAAACAGGGGGGTTGCACGCCATGCAAGTCCCTCACAAGCGGGAAACTCATATGTGGAGCCCATCGACGCTGGGGATGTCCCCTGGTGTTGCGCTGCAAAGATAGGCAGAGGCAGAAGTCTGGCGGTGAAAGACTGGCGAGTGAGGGTCACATGGTGTCGCACCGTGTGACTGAGCACGAGCACTAGCACAGGTTCAGGTTACAACATCCCATGCCAAGGGTAAAACAACAAATGACAGTTTACGTTTTTTTTCTGGATCCACTTTAAGCACAAATACACATGCTGGAAGACAGTTTAAATGTATCTATCATTCAACACAGACACCAGGGAAAATACAGTCCAATGGCATATTACTGAGTCCATTTTAAGCATACAGGAATATGTAGGATGACAGGTTTACCATGTATTATTGTTCACGGACACAAAGGGATAATATATAAATTGGTAATGAGTCCATTTGCCTTTTACTTTCGTTAGCTCCTTGTGATTGTGGTGGGGCAGGAAAAGCTACACCCGGGTGCACCAAAGGCCACATCTGCTGGGTGTCCAGTTGGGGCAATGGGGGGGCAGATGCACATGCAGCGAATCTTTATTAATCAGTTCATAACTGGGGGCCGCTCCCCTGGCCAGCAAAGCCGCACCCGGAGTACTGGGCGCCGCATTGTCTTCTGTTTCTCCCTCTGGCTGGTGTCAACGGCAGGGGCCGTAATTTCCCTCACTCCTCCAAGTGGGGTAAATTCATTTGATGTAGCGCCAGAGTCTGCCCCTCTCTCCTCCAGTTGGGAGCTTTCATTTGGGGGTAAGGGGACGGCTACAGGCAGCGTTCATGGGCTGTGCCTGTTCCGTCTTAACCTCCAGGCAGGGTACATCAAGTTGCTGAGGCGGCAGTACCCTTCATTGCTGTTGCGGTGGAAGAGGCTGCATTGCGCCTTCTCATGCCCATGGCTTCTCCGTACAGGCAGGAGAAAGCTGCAGCTTCTCCCTTCCGTGACCAGCAGTAGTGGTGGTGTAACCCAATCCTTACCCCCACAGGCGGGAGCTTGCCATTACTCACTGTGGCTGCGACCTGCCAGGATCAGGCTCTCCCTGCAGAGGCTGCACCTTTTGCTCCCTCAGACAGGGGTATGACTGTGGCAGGCAGTGGAGGCCAGCTCTGGGGCATTATCAGGCAGCCACTGTCTTTTATTCATTTCTGCAAGGCGCTGCTTCCGTTGGTGTGGCCACCGTCCACCCCTACTCACTCCTCAGGTGGCCTCCTTCCGCAGCGTGGCTGCAGCACTCAATTGGCACCCCAGGGCGGGGAACCTCTTCTCTGGCCGCATACCAGCAACAAATGCCTCGCCAACTCTCTTCCTCCCCCAGGTGTGAAGTATTCATCGTGCTGTGGCATCCTTGCGGAAACAGAGGGGTTGCCCACCATGCGGGTTCCTCACAAGTGGGAAACTCATATGTGTAGCCCATCGACGCTGAGGCTGTCCCCTGGTTGTGGGCTGATGGCGGTTCTCGTGGGTGCCATGCCGGGAGACCAGTGGATCCGGGGAGGCCGGCAGATCCTTGATGCATGAAGTCCTTGTGAGCACTGAGGACTCCTGCTGGCAGGAGTCACTGCAGAAGCGTGTAGACTGTGCCAGGGCTCCTGCTGGAAGGAGTGCTTTGCCCGCCGAACATGTTGGGCTGTGAGGAGCCGAGCCCCTCATTGTGGCCAACATCTCATGCTGTAATGGCTCCCCCTTTTGGGAGCAGATTCCTGTTGGTTGTTGGAAAGGCCGACAACCCGGGAGGGCTCACTGTAAAGACTGGAGGGGGTTATTTGTATTTCTGCCCCCTATATTGTAGGGTAGAGACACAGAGCACCCCAGCCAAGGTTCTCTACATGGTAGCTATGGACGAGCAACCAAGGCTTAAGCTCTCAGGAGCTGGTGCAGGCCGGTTCTTAATTACAGTGAGTCCCCAAACCCCCAGAAAGGAATATCCATACAATAGGGTATGTGCTAATGCAGTTCATTATATAAAAATAAGGTTCAGAGAAATATACATAATTCAATAACACACTTTGTACTCTGGGAATTCTATAATGACAAATATATGCAGTTTCTATGTGGTACCAAACTTAAGATTTAGATTCCTTTAAAATGCATCAACTGCTGGCAGTCATAGTGGATCATACAAATCATGCAGCAAGGTGTATCAACATATGATATGATATGATACGGCATTTATAATGCGCCTATACACAAGTGTTTCAAGGCGCGACGAGGCAAGGGGGGGAACAAAGGGGGACAAACAATGATCCTACTAGGCCAGGTGCCATTCAGATTGCGCAAGTGCATGGGAAGGGGCGAAAGGAAAAGTGCAAGGGGGAAGGGAGAGGGAAAAGTGCAGTACATCGGAAAGTGGAATAATAAGATAAATAACGGCCAGCTAGTGGCAAGTGCAAGGAAGTGCAGGCGTAAGTGCTGGTAGGGGGACTGAAGGGGTACAGAAAACAGTCCCCCGGTGCAAGGTTTGCCAGCGGGGCAGTCCAGGTGGGCAATTGACGTGGCCTGGGCCAGAGATCAGAAAGGGTGGCCAGGTAATCAGTGCAGTTACAGTAGGGAGTTCAGCAGGGGAGAGGGGGAGAGAAAGCAGAAGCAAAGAGGAAGGTTTTGAGGCGCTTCCGGAACCTGAGATGGTTCTCCTCGAGTTTCAGGGAGGCAGGAAGGCTGTTCCAGAGAGAGGCCCCTGCCGATGAGAGTGATCTGCCACCAACTCATTGCTTGGAGAAGCGACTGACCCTGAGGTAGTTGGAGGCGGATGAGCGAAGGGCTCAAGAAGGAAGATATTTAGGAAGAGAGAGTTGAAGGTATTGCGGCCCCAGACCCCAGAAGGCCTTGTGTACAATGCAGAGGGTTTTGAACGTAATCCTCGCAGCCACTGGGAGCCAGTGCAGAGATTTCAGTCCTGGAGAGATACGGTCCCTGGGCTTGAGGCCAAGGACAAGTCTCGCAGTCCTGTTCTGGATAAGTTGCAGAGGGCAGAGAGTAGAGGCAGGCAGATTTAGATAGAGGCTGTTACAGTAGTCCAGTTTAGATAGGACCAGAGCTCTGGAGACAGTGAGCTTCTGGGGGAAGGAGAGGAAAGGAAGAATACCTCTGAGGAGCTGTAGCTGGTAGTGTGACTTCTTAGAGACATCAGAGATGTGAGGAGAGAAGGAGAGTCGGGAGTCGAAGATGACCCGAGGTTTTTAGCCTTGCAGGTGGGAGTAGGAAGAGGGTCAAGAGAGGCCGGCCAGAGAGCTGCAGGGAAGGAGGGAGTGGGTGTGCCGATGAGTAGAATCTCAGTCTTACTGGCATTAAGGCAGAGGCCGATGGCGGCGCACCACTCCTGGATGGCAGACAGACAGTCAAAGATGAGGGAAGGAAAGGAGGAGGCCGAGGGTAGCCTGAAAATGAGCTTGGTATCATCTGCATAGCACTAAAAGTTGGGACAGAGAGCAGCAATACGGTGGGCAAGGAGTGCCAGGTGTTGGTTGAACAGCCAGGGAGAGAGGTTAGATCCCTGGGGGACACCACAGGTAGAGAAAAAGATGTTGGAGAGGAAGGACCCAAGTTGGACCTAGGAGTGTCGGTTGGCGAGGAAAGAAGTCAGCCACGCCAGAGCCTGACCAGTGATACACAGATTATCACGGAGGCGGTTGAGCGGGATGGCATGGTTGACAGTGTCAAAGGCAGAAGAGAGATCAAGCAAGATGAGAATGGAAGGGGTGTTTGAGTCAAGGTTGAGGAGCAGGTCTTCACGGATGTTCAGAAGAGCAGTTTCCATGCTTCTAGCAGCTCTGAAGCCAGACTGATGGTTATGAAGACAACCAACAGATTCAGTGTGGAGATTGAGCTGGTAGATGGCCAGTTTCTCAAGGAGCTTGCCCTGGAAGGGAGTGATGGAGATTGGGCAATATTTAGCCGGGGAGGAGGGGTCGGCAGAGGGTTTCTTAAGAAGAGGGTGCACAAGGGAGTGCTTCAGGGGGGAAGGGAAGACTCCAGTGACGACGGAGTGATTGCAGAAATCAGCCAGGGCAGGAGCCAGTGACTCAATGTGGTCCTTGATAGTTTTGGACAAGACTTTCATAGATCGGACTTGTCTAGAAACCTTGTCTGCAGAGAAAAGGGGAAAGGAAGAGAAGGAGCGAGGAGGGGTGGCTGCATAAGGGCCAGAGGCAGAGCAGGGAAAAACGGGAGGGAGGCGAAAGGAGGAGAGTGAGGACAGGATGTCCTGAGTTTTAGAGATGAAGTGAGAAGCCAGTGCCGTGCAGAGGGCCTGGGAAGGGACAGCAGAGGTGGCGACTGCGGTAGAATTGGCCAGTTCCTTGCAGATTTTAAAGAGTTCAGCCGAGTTGTTAGATACAGCAGAGACCCGGGCTTGGATATGAGCTCTCTTCTTGGAGAGGACGGACAGCCGGTATTGCCTTTGCAGCAGGGGGCAGGCCAGTTTGTCAGAGGATGAGCTTGAAGCACGCCATTTCCTCTCGGCCACCCTACACTTGCGTTTTAGGGTGACAAGGTCTGAGTCATACCAGGAGTTACACTTGGCTTTGGGCTTCAGGTGGATTCTCATGACAGGAGCAAGGATATCAAGAGTATCAGATATAGAAGAGTGGAGCATGGAGAGGGCTGTGTCAGGGTGAGAGTCAGCCAGATGGGGTGAGGGGGTGAGAAGGTGGCGGTGAAAGCCTCAACTGACACGCACTTCATGGGTCGGACGACCGAGAAGGTGGGTGGCAGTGACGGAGGTGGCTTGGCCTGCGGGGTAGGGAGGGTGAAGTGGGAGGATAGGAGAAAGTGATCACTCCAGGAGAGAGGAGTGGAGAGAGGGACAGAGAGTGGAAGGTCTGAGGAGATCAGAACATCGAGAGTGTGCCCTGCAAAATGAGTCGGGCCAGAGGGGAGAATGGAGAGTGAGGTAGAGTTGCAGAGGTCGCGAAAGAGTCCATAGGGGGGACAGGGGGCATCCAGATGGATGTTGAAGTCTCCAAGAAGGAGGAGTTGAGGGGTTGAGGCCAGGAGTGAGGAGGAGAGGTCCGCCCACTCAGAGAGGAAGGAAGAAATCTGGCCAGGTGTCCGATAGATAGTAGCCACAGTAAGGGAATGGCTAGGGGAGAGAGAGACCCTGCAGACGAGGCATTCAAAAGAGGAGTAGGCCTGCGTAGGAGTGACAGAGGCAGGAATCCACTCAGGGAAGATACGGACTACACCCCCACCAGAGCGGTTGAGCCTGGCCACGGAGAGGATCTTGTAGCCATCTGGTAGGAGCTTGTCAAAGCTGGTGACAGAGATGGCCGTAAACCATGTCTCAGTGAGACCGAGGCCATCGAGGTCAAGTTCTTCAAGAAGGCGGCAGATATCAGAGGAATGTTTGACAGTGGAGCGGGAGTTAAGAGTGGCAATGTGGAGAAGGTTGCCACCCTTGAAGGACTTCCTGGGAGGAGAACAGATCAGAGGTACGCCCTGCAGAAGTGTAGAGAGAGCCCGAGAGGGGGAAGAGAGGGAGGGGGAAGGCAAGGTAGCCAAGGAAAGGGGAGAGGGGACAGCAGGAGAAGAAAGGAAGTTGATGAGGCGCGGAAAACGTCTATCAAAGAGATGGTGGTTGGCCTGAGGGCCTTGGACCAAGACGGTCCCATTAGTGTAGACATTAATGATGACCTTCGAGGATAGGAAGGAGGCCAGGAGGTCGTCCCAACGGGTGCCACCATTAATGGGAGAAGAGGAGAAAGGAGAGAGCACAGAGACCATATGAGGGGTCCATAGATCTGGTGAAGGAATGACAAAGAGGATGTTGGTGAGAATTTCCTTGGAGGAGGCACTGGTGTAGGTGTGGGCGATAGGGAGGCCTGGGTTGGAGACCAGGGTGTCCTTTTTAAACTTCTTCCTACCAGACGTAGTGAGGAGAGCAGGATAGGCAATAGAGAAGCAGTTAGAAAAGATAGGGGAGACAGAGAGCACCATAGAGTAGGTGGTACAGGAGGGGTCCCAGGGGTAGAGAGACAAGACAGCGGGAGGCAAGTGAGTAGGGCTATGGGACAAGACAATGGCACTCAGGATGCGGGCGCAGAAAAGCACAGGACATTCTAAGACAGGGGAGAAGACAAACCTACATTTTGTGAATCCTAAAGAGGGAGAAAAGGCCTAGGTTTCACAGTGCAATTATAGTGGTGCAGATGCAAGCAAATTAGAAACAATGCAATTTTAGTGGTGCAGGTACAAGCAAATTAGAAACAATGCAATTTTAGTGGTGCAGGTACAGGCAAATTAAAACCAACAGGAATGCACCTAAATTTGAGAATCCTAAAGAGGGAGAAAGGGCATAGGTTTCACAGTGCAATTATAGTGGTGCAGATGCAAGCAAATTAGAAACAATGCAATTTTAGTGGTGCAGGTACAAGCAAATTAGAAACAATGCAATTTTAGCGGTGCAGATACAGGCAAATAAAAACCAATACATAGATAATAACGGGGGTGGAGGGAGGGGTACTTCTGTATTGGTTTGGCGACCAGACAGATAGAAGACACGTGGAAGTGGAGGGAGCGTTGATGTCACCGTTTCTTTTACAATCGGTTATTCTGACAGCGCCCGACAGAGCTCCTTGGGTCATTAACATGGTGGAACTGACGTATAGGCCGTGGATCCATATCGAACATAAGACTAAAGGTGAGGTGCTATACTCGCCTGTTCGGCCAGTTAAGCACATACTGGGGATCCCCCTGACCAGCGAGAGATGCTATGTCACCTTTCTGACATAAGTGACTTGTTTGTGGCATCTTTTCCCCAACAATCAGTCAATCACACTGGAGGAAATTAAGTGCATGGGGGATCTTAGATCCTTGGATGTGTTTTCATATTTCAGACTAAGGAATTGATTGAAGCAGAGGTTCACGTCCTACCCCAAGGAGACCCGAAGTGGACCTGGTATTGGACAAATTGCTTCAGAGTAGCCATACTAACAAAGTGGTTTCTGTTATGTACAAGATGAGCCTCAACACCAGGTTGGAACCTGGGACTCATTGGGAAGTACAATATCAGAAGAGGCATGGGATTACTGTTGCGAGAAGCCAAGGAGGGTGTCCTTAAATGCCAGATATAAACTGATTCATTTCAAGTACTTACACCAATTCTACTACACGCCTGCTTCTCTATGCACATATTACCCAGAGGCCTCCAAACAGTGTGCAAGGTATGGCAGCATGACAACAGACTTTTTTCACTTGGCATGGGAGCGCCCTATGAGTCTATCCTTCTGGGAGGGGGTCTTGAAACTGCTAGGAGAAATTATGGGGGAGAGTTTAGATCCTGATCCGATGACTGCACTTCTGGGCTATTCCAAACTGATCTCCAAAGGCATGAGGCGCCTAGTTGGGTTGTATCCGCTCTTTCGGGTTTAGTCCCTCTTCCCTTTTTATTGTTTGTATCTCGTGAGCAATAGAAAAGGGACAGGAACGTTGACCGTGCTTTCTTTTTCCCTCAGCAGGGTCTCCTTGTCTCAGTCTGTTGGGTACTTGTTGTTTCTCTAGATTTAATATAGTACATTGTTCTCTGTTTCACATATTATCATATGGTATGTCAGGGTCCACTCTATAGGGTGCCGAGGTGAGTTCTATTCTCTTCCTTGGTTTTGTGTTATTTCCAGGTAGTTGTTCTGTGACTCATCACATACCCTTCCCCACAAGATTGAAGCTTCCCCAAGTGATGTTGTGTTCTCTTGGGTGGGATGGGTTGCTGTTTCTCCCCAAGACCAGGCGGGCATGTCCGTCACCAAATCTTCTTTCTCCCTATTATCAAACGTAAAATACGTGATTTGTATCGGATTATGGTCCTGAAATATATTACTAAAGTTTGAGAAGTCGGTACCTATTATGGTCTCCTCGCGGAGTCCTGGCATGACGGCCATATTGATTATCTCTTCATGGTTGCGGATCTTAGTGGCCTCTGGGGTCTGATGATACACTCCTTGATCGCCATGGACACAGGTGATTTGCACTGGGTACGTCCCGAGAAATTCTTCACAATAAATGAAGTCTGGTCTAACTGCTGTTTGTCTGCTACCAGACTCTACCATAGTGATCACTGGTACTCCATTCACGGTGGCCTTCTCGTGGGTTCTCACTGTCCCCAGTAAAGAGAAACAGTTGGTGAGGTTGTCTGCCTCGTCCTCCTGCTGCTCCAGTTGACCCCCCCGCCAGGGATTTTCTTGGATGGTCTTAATAGACAGGGTTTTTTTCTGAACAGCCCAATAGGTGGTTGATCGTCACTCGACCAAACTACTAAGTTAATCTTACTATTGGGGTCTATAGCATAGTCAGAAAGTTTAGTATTTTCCACTAAGGGTCGTCCTTTAAAAAGGAGTCTTTGTTGGGAAGTTGGAACTTGGGTTTTTAGGAGCACCAGGCATTTAAGGTTCGATGCTGGTTCTCTCAGAAAAACCTTGAGTCGAAATTGTTTAATGGTTATAAGCATAGGCGTCTGATAGTGGAAAGAATATGGAGAAGACTGCGGATCCCGGGTTTGGGTCTGCCAGACCAAATCCCACTCTGACACCATATGTGGGGCCCAGAGTAAAGAGTTGGACTCAGTGTAGGGTTATTCACCAATGCTTTGTATTTAAATTATAAGAACGTATGGAAAAAAGACCTCACTAGCCCTACCTCTATGAGGCGTTTCCTTGCCTCAACAAAACAAACTAATGAGACAGTCCTTGTCAGGGTGTCCAAAATAAAATCTACTGCCCTGTGTTCAAAATCTATTCTGACCCTCACACCCAAATCCTACACAACTACTATGAGGTACAAATAATATGTTGCCCATTGTCTTGCAGCTTTCCCTCTTATGAGGAAATCCTTCTCCGAACATCAGGAAACACAAGCCCTTCCCTGGTCTTGGTGATACCAGGGGAACAAGCCCTTTCCTGGTCTCGAGTATGCCTGAGGAACAAGCACTTCTATGGTCTTTTTTTCTGTTTCTCTTGTCGAGTATCTTGTGCTCTCCTTAATAGGTATAACTGTGATTTCTCCCCTTGATAGTGCACATCCGTTTGATGCACAGGTGTGTCACTATGCACTGGTGAGTCCACGGAGCTGTCTTAAATTAAATAAAAAATGGTTTATGTTATCCTATAAGTGGCTAGAACCGTCTTCTGTTCCTCTGAGAGATTCCCTGCCAATCTCGGTTTCCGTTGTCCACTGTGACGGGGAAGTGTTGGGTTGATTATCTGTTTGTGGGCTAAGCCTTCTCCTTGGCACATTTTCGCTCTATGCAAAATAACTCACTTAATCATTTTGTTTGTCATTCCTGCATGTTATTATTTCAGCAATTTCCTCCCCACCCCCTTTTCATTTCTTAGCACTTCGTAATCTTGACTGTCATGGACTCTTACCGTTACTCTTGCGTTGTCTCTCTCTCCGTTCTGTGTCCTCCTGTTAGGATGAATACCTCCTGCTGATCCTTCAACAGCCTGTTTATCCCAAGGGTTGAGGGATTGGCCGTTCGCTGGGTCCCCCCTCCAACTTCCCAGTTGACACAGAGTTTGCCCTCTAAGCGGGAGTGCCTGGCTTCTTACTCCGGGCTTCTCACTCTCCTTTCTCCTAAGAAAACCACAGTGGCTGTCTTCCAGACCAAATACCAGGTGAGCAATGGCACGTTATGCCCTCAAACAGACAAGGTTGAAGCAATTCACTGAATCCGTTTTCCAACAACACCCAAGCAAGTGAGGGCCTTTTTGTGTTTTGTTGGTTCCTATCAGAGATTCTTTCCGCAAACTTGGAACAACATCCCGAAAGAAATAAGAAACACCAACTACAATTCAAAAAACTACTAAAAACCTGGCTCTTCAACACCGCAGGTTCAAATTGAAACAATTAAACAATCAAAACATGAAACACAAAGAACAGGTTGACAGAAATTAGGATGACACAGACAACACCCAGAAGCGACTAAGGGAAAGTCCTACAATAACAAGAGAGACAACGCTAGGTTGAATAGGACACTAACGACTATCCCATGAGGAGAGAATTAGCACCCTTACTCAACCCCATTCTGCAACCTCATCCCAGCCCAAGACCGCTACCAAGTGCCATACTTAGATGAAATTTGAATGCTAGCAATTGCCACTTGGACGGAGCTATGGACGTTGGCATGTGCAGAGCCGGGACGGAGTTGTGAATGATGGCAGATGTCACGCCTAGATGTAGCTGCGAGTGTTGGCATGTACCTCGCTTAGTTGAGGGGGTTGTGAGCGATAGCCTGCATAAGCAGCTGGGTGGGATTATGAATGCCGACCATTGCCACATCTGGATAGAGTAACGTTTGTTGAACAAAGCTGCATCTGAACTGCATTGGGAATGCTATCGAGGCCAGATTGAGATGGAATCGCGAATGCCAGCTAGTCGCACACATAGACAGATTCCAAAGGTGGGCACGGGCCGAATTTGAGCACAATTGTTAATATTGGCAAGCGTCATTGATGGAAGGCATAGTGAATATCAGCTGGTGCCGGTGTTAGATGCACATGCATTAATGTTCGCACGCCACACCTAGAAAGAACGTGGAAATGCAGCACATTGCTTCTAGATCGCGAGGCCAATAACCAACCCACTAACAATTTCACCCATCTGCCTACACCTTTCAAACTCTAACCAAACACAAGCACAATAAACTGCACAAACTTCACTACACCGCAACAACAAACAAGCCTCACATAGACTCGCACAACAGCACATGATGTCTACCGACCGGAAAAACACCCCAAACCCGGCGAACAGTGTTAACCGTGTTGAGGCTGCCAACAGCACATCACTGCTCTCTTGCACTTTTCCCGCTTACTCCCACTAACTCACCCCCTGCCTTTTTCAGAACCGCCAGAGCGCCAGGGGACCACTCCGGTGGTGATAGTGCGCAGTACAAATATCCTTTAAAATTAACATTAACTTTCTTCTCTCTTCATCTGAATTGTGGCGCATGCCCCACACTTGGGACCCACCGTTGCCGCTACTCTTCGGCTCCCCCTTCCTACTTCCACAGTCGCACCGCTTATTCCTCCAGCTCTCCTGACCATGCTCTCTCGGGTTTAGTCCCTCTTCCCTTTTTATTGTTTGTATCTTGTGAGCAATAATAAAGGGACTGGAACGTTGATCGTGCTTTCGTTTTCCCTCTGAGCAGGTTCTCCTCGTCTCAGTCTGTTGAGTACTTGTTGTTTCTCTAGATTTAATATAATACATTGTTCTCTGTTTCACTGGTCTCACTTTATAGCAAACATATTACCATATGGTGTTTGAGGGTCCACTCTGCTGGGTGCTGAGGTGAGTTCCATTATTTTCCTTGGTTTTGGTATGGGAACAGTGTTTCTTTGTGTTATTTCCAGGTAGTTGTTCTGTGACTCGTCACAGTTGTCGCAGCTGAAACCGCTCATAGTTCATGTTGACCATCGGAGTAAAGTAGTCCGTCAAAGCGTCTTTGGCGGTGCAACAGGGTTCATCATCCACGGGCAAAGTCTTGTATAGTTTGTGCACTTCACAGTTGGCATAAAAGAGCAGCATGGATGTGGGAGCTTGATCTTCCTCTTCCCGATAAGCAGTGCTGGTTATTGGGCTGGATTTTGGCTGGATTTTCTCAGATCTGGCAAAACATGTCTTTCTGGATCTCGGACCTTGGAAATCTATTGGCCTCCCGTTTAATTAATCTGCTTTTGTTGCCAAAGTTGAGTACTCAAACGTGGGTTGCCAGGACCAAAGTCGAGAGACTTACCCACTAGACCACTGGAACATCTGCTTGAAAACCTTTTGATTGTGGCTGTTAAGGTTTTATTAACGTTACTCCTTTCTTGGGTTAGTTTCCAGTTGTGAATAATGTATTAATGCCACATAATGGAAATATTTATTTATGGGAAGGGGCAACATGGAAAAATCTCCTGGATCACACAACCACCCAAAGTGTTATCCCACAGTTAATAATTTCCATTGCCAGCACTGCTGATAAGCCTTGAAAAATATCCCTAGGCATTCTGTTCAAAGGGCTCATCTGGGGCATACTGTGGCTGGTGAGCCATGAATATCAACCTCCTGCACTGGGCAAAAGTAGAACTGTCCATGTGCCTTTGGGTTCATTTGCTGGTACTGGGCATATGATCTGTGAGAAGCCTGGTCATTTAATATTTTCATGGACTGGAGAAGGAGGTAACCTCATTGTCATCATAGCCGGCGACCTCTATGGTACTGGTGAGGGCGACTTGAGTCAGCCGTGATCCGGAGGTGGGTTGCACAAGCACCCTGAGCACAAACACGCTGTCCAAGGCAGCACTAGGAGTAGTAAGCTGATTGCTGACACCCTTCGTAGCCTAGGTGTCATAGCAGTGTGTTGTCAGTCTGCAGTATAATGATTGTGTAGTGATTGAGGTAGAAGCAATCCATGTGGGAGACACTGTGCTTCCATATGCTGCAGTATGTCTTCAAACGGCTACACGAGGACGGGCCTTAGGACTCCTGGAGGGAGCTCTATGTTGTGCTGTGGGGACCGATTCCATGACCCAAGTGCAGCACGTGAGAATTCCGCATGTGAGACTGGGGGCCATCTTCGTCGGCAGTTATTGGGGGTGTTAGCTCTTGGTAGTTGTGCCTCCAATAAGTGTTGAGTTTACATAACATACTGACTCTGGGTGGAGTGTTCTACTTGGACCACGTCCAGAAGGGCATGGTCCCCTTTACTACCTTGATGTGTCACGTCTGCTGGCCGATGCAGTGGCGTGACATAACAATGTGAATTAAGTGGATTCCTCAAATGTAAGTACTGGGACAGGGGAGACCGACAAGGAAGTAATAAGAGGTGTTACTATTTATTGTACAGGGCTGGGGTGTCGGCCCTCATTGATAGAGGGCTCTACTGGTCAGACCTGCTGCCTCACTCTCAGATTCAGCAGGTTTATCACTCACACTTTCCTTACCACTAGCCCACTCCTCAGATGATGATTCTGTGTGTGTCTTCGCGGATTCGTCAGATGAGCTTTCCACCTTCTTTTCTCTCCAGGCTGTCTTTCTCCTTGTCCTGATGGTCTTGCCCTTCTGTATGAAGAGATAGGGGCGGGCTCCCCAAGAGGCCACTTTGCCTATAAAGCTATTAGCCCGGCAGTGGGGACTCCGGGGAGCCCACCCCAAACCAGGGAAAAGCTTTGCTGAAAAACCCTGATTGATCCTGTTGCTGATGGATGTGGTAGTGAGTAGTCTTATCCAGAGTTGTAGTTGCTGTTGGTAGTAAGTATATACTGGTGTAAGGACGTCAATACCCAGCATGCACTGGTAAGTGGAATAGTAATGTCTAGTTCCAGCAAACAGGTACGTCGAGTATCAGACTACAATACCCAGCATGCACTGGTGGAACTTCATAGCAGAGTAATATCAATCCTGTGAGGACTCGCCCAATGAGGTAAGCAGTTCCGAAATCCACTCCGACAAGACGGAGCCGGAAATAATGTCCAAAATACTCGCAAGTAAAGTAATAAAGCAATCACAGAGCGTCCGATGGCTGAGAAGATGCTGTGGATGGAAATGAGACCAAGGGAACAGCGGGAGGCGCTGCACAACACCGGGAGGCTGTAACAAGCAGAATAGAACACAGAGCGGGAGAGAGGGAAACTGCGAGCAGCGGTAACGGGCAGACGTACAAGGTAGGAAAACAAGGAAACACAGAGGCGCTAAGGGAGGCAGAAACGAGTGTTGGTAAACTCACATAGGCAGCTAGAAAGTTGCAACGCACAGGTACTCTCTACTCCCAGGTAATTGTAGGTACTGCAGAAGAAAGACTAGACCGCACCCCGCAATGACTCTGAGGCTTAGGGCCTCATTACACGTTGTGCGGTAAAAATCGCAAATTACCGGCATGGCGCTATTAACGTGTCCGCCCTTGCAAGAGGGCGCTAAAAGCGTATCATTATGAGTACGCGGACACGAGCATGGCGCCATGCCGGTAATGACCCTACCGCCATGCCGCTAAAGTCCCCAAAAAGTCCCTTACTGGCTTTGACGAAAGTGCAGATAGCACCTCCGCCCTCACGCTACATGCAAATAGCGGTCACCGCTACTAGCGGTGACCGTTAAATTGCAGAACCGGAAATAGCGTCATCGCACAGGATCGGGAAGGAGCACAGCGGCCATCTTTAAAAACACAATCCATTGCCATCCTCTGCCCCCTGGACCCGTTTTGAGTTGTTTGCAATTGGAAATCCACAGGGACACCCTCGACATGCCCAAGGCTGTTAAAAAAACCACGACCGGCAGCGCAAGGAAAAGTTTACCACGGAGGAGCTAATAATGCTCACACAGACCCTTGCTGCTAATCCCGCTGTGGTCTTTGCAAGCGACATGTGTCGGGAGACCCTTATACGAAAGAAGGCAATCTGGGCAGAGGTTGCGTTGAAAGGGAGTGCTGTGGGCACCACCACCCGCAATGTGCGTGAGTGCAGAAAGCGGTGGGATGATCTCCGCCTCCGGGTCAGAAGCATCCTGTCTGCAAACCACAACATTGCCACAGCAGGTGGATCTGATTCGCCCATTAAATTAAAGGAGTGGGAAGAGACTTGCGCCAACCTCATTGGAGTGGAATCAATAGAGGGAGTCAGGACAATGGAGCATGGCGTGGCAACCACTTCAGATGGAGGTGAGTGTACACATGAAAGTATGCACTGTGAATCTTAAGGTCCCCCCAAATGTGAGCCCAGAATCACCTCATGGATGCCCAAACATCCACACATGCATACAACCCTGGCCATGTCAGTGTCAAACCCAAACACACACACATGCACACATCCCCAGAGACAAGTGCCACACACAACCATGCATGGATGAGCCACTGAACTGACACATCACCTGCATCCTTACCAATGAAGTCCAAATGCCCACAACTGCATTATTAACGTATACTGCATTAAGTACATAGATCCGTAACCAATGCCATCCCCCTCTTTGTCCCCGACAGGCTCACATACAGACAGTGAGGATACTGGCACTGCATCTCAGGCACCCCCTGCGAGTAGAAAATCAAGGGCACAGGACACAGAGGACACCCCCACGACATCAAGGGGCAAAGGTAGAAGAGTCCACATGCAGAGTGGCAAACATCCGTGGAGCGCCACTGCCAAGATGCAACTGTCCACACCACCAACAACTGCCCCACCTCCTGAGGTGAACCCACCACCACAGATCCCAGCCACGGAGGGCCCACCCTCAGCTGCAACTAGTTCCACAGGAGAGGCGGCAGCCACTGCACCACTCTTAGATATGGAGGATACGATAGATTTCCACATGGAGATGCACACCCCAACCCCCCCTGGCACCCACGAGCCATCACCACAGCAGACACCCGGGTCCAGTGTCCCTGGCGAGGACAACATGGGAGGTTTCAGTAGCCCACCGGTGGCTTCACCTGTTGTCCTGGTTGCAACAGAAGGCGCAGCAGCCACACCACCAGAACGCAACAGTGCCCTCGACCTGGCCAGCATCAGCCAGTGCCAAGAGGACATAACTGTGCTGGTTGGGCAGCATGTGGAGGAGGCTGCCCGTCTCAGGGCGGAGATTACTGAAACAGCCAGGCATTCCAGGGAGGCGATGGAGGCCTGTACAAACAGGCTGTGTGGGGAGATTGTGCAATTTAGGGAGGTCCTCACACGGATAGCGGATGCAATGGACCACCAGTTCCCACCACCACCACCAGGACAGTCAGCCACTTCCTCATCCGCCAGTTCGAGGCAGACAAGCCCCCTCCGCCACTCCTCACGCACCACCAGGCGCACGTCTAGCCAGCCTCCTAATGCTGGTGGTGGCAATGGCAAATAGGGAATGCATGGTCAAGCTTCCTCGTGTATAGCTGGACGACAACATTGTGTCAGACACATAAGGAACTGTTGTGGGGGGTGGGGGGTAGGGTGTTTTTGGGCTGTTGTGGGGGTGGGGGGAAGGGTGTTTTTGGGCTGCAGTGGGGGGTGGAGGGAAGGGTGTTTTTGGGCTGTTGTGGGGGGAGGGGGGAAGGGTGGTGGGATGTTTGGGGACATGCACTCTTACATCTTTACATTTCTTAATACACTGGTGTTTGATCCATACACAGGCTTGGACTTCTTCATTGTGCATGTGTACTTTATTGGCGACAGGGTCCATTGTGTGCTTCCAAACAGACACTAGTGCATTACTACCCATATCCATTCCTACAAAAAGAAATGTAACTCAGAATATTTGGTTGATCAGATGCTGTCTCACAGCACGTCCCTCCTGGCCACCCCATCTTGCATGACCTGCATCCCCGTCAACTCTGTCCTCATCACCATCATCATTCTCATCAGGTGCTTCTATTTCTACGTCAGGGGGCAGTGGCACATTCCATCTGATACACATATTGTGCAGCATGACACATGCCATGGTGATCTTGGCCACCTTCTCATGGCCATACAGGAGAGCGCCACCAGACCTGCTAATGCACCTAAACCGTGTTTTCAAAAGGTCAAAAGTCTGCTCGATTACGACGCGGGTATGGGTATGTGCACGATTGTAGTCCTCTTCGTGCCTGCTCTGTGGGTTCCGTACAGGGGTAAGCAGCCACCTCTTCAGAGGATAGCCGGCATCACCTGTATGGGGGGACGAATGGGGTCTGGTTACTGTTCACCTCAAGAGCGGCCTGTTCATATCACACAAATTGACTTTGCATTGTGATTGAAGTCCACAATTAACAGCATGCATGCAGACGATCTGGGTGACTGCAATGTGCAAAGTTGAGCTCGACCCTGCAAGGGAACATGCCCCATTGATGCCTCCTAAAATAATTGACATGTCCTGGGTGAGGCCCGATCTTACGTGTCCCTGGGCCCAGGCAGAATTGGTACCACACTGCTAGTGTACTGCAATTCAAATATCCATCTTGCCATGCTGAGAGGCATCACTTCAGTGGTGCTATAGGTGCGTGGTAAAATGCTATGGGTAGGGGTGATCCCTTTGCATGCACTCAAGGGCACATTGCATTATTGTGGTTGTGCAGCGCCGATTCTGTATGACTGTCTCGACGGTATGTAGGAGACCTGTGTATTTTGTGGTGTTGAATGTTGTGCAATGTGGATGTGGATGGATGTTTGATGTTTCTAGACCTAGATTTTTCGCTTTGTTGTGTAGCTTATACTTGCATGTCGGTTTATCTCAGGTAGATTGCGGCCTTCCCAGATGGACATTGGCGTACATGTGTATGTGCATTTGTCCTACGAACGACAAGCTGCACCCAGTTGAAGTATGTATCTCCCCCCCCCAATCACACCCAGTTGGAGTATGTGTCCCCCCCCCCACGCCAATCACACTGCCATCTGTTTGCCCTGCTACTCACCAGGTAGCCACGAACGTTGTCTGGCTTGTCGCTCCATGTAGCGTGGGATGGTTGAGTTCCGCAGGACCATGGAATCATGGGTTGATCCGGGAAATCGGGCACAACAATGTGCGATTATCTTGTTGGCGTCACATACCATTTGGACATTGATGGAGTGGAATTGCTTCCTGTTTCGGTAGACAACTTCATTGTGATGTGGGACCACCAATTCCACATGGGTACAGTCGATGGCCCCAATGCACCTTGGGATGCCTGCCAGTGAATAGAAGCCAACTTTGGTGTTTGCAATCTCCTGGGCAGTCCGTGGCATGAATATGTGTTCAGGTGCATGCCTCAGGAGGGCATCGAGTACCTGGTTCAGCGTGCGTGAGAATACTGGTTGTGAGATGCCATGCATGTGCCCCACTGTATGCTGGTAGGTGCCTGTGGCCAGGAAGTGGAGCACGGTCACCACCTTTAGTAGAGCGGGGATGCCAGTTCTGATGTCTATGAGGCTCACAATGTCATCATGTATCATGTCCACGATGCTGGTGATGGTATCCCGGTCCAGACGGTACAGGGTGTGTATCTGCTCAGGGGTTAGGTTAAATGGACTGGCTCTGATCCTGGGGATTGGTGGCTGCCTCTGTGGTATGACTAGGTGCCATGGTGGTGCTTTCTGTGCATGTCTTGCCCTCCTCCTCCTCCTCCTCCTCCTCCTCCTGCGTCTCCTCTGTGCTGCCTGTTGTTGCTGCTGCACTGCAATCATGTCCTCCAGCCCATGTAATGCTGCAAGTATTGGGACCATCTTGGTGTGGGAAGGGGTGTGTGAAGGGGTGTGGTGTGCTCCTTTTGTGCTGCCACAGTCTCCATTGCCTCCACCTGTGCTGATTGTGTCCACCTGTGGCAGGTGGGAACACTGCTCCGTTCTCTTAACGGGTGGTTCGCGATGCCGGTATTAGCGCCATGGCGGTAAGGGAATTTGGGGGCTTTACCATGCCGCTATTGGCATGTCAGCTTGGCTTGTGATGGTGTGCTATTAGCGGCATGGCGTTATTTACGGGATGGAGGGTCGCGTGCACGCGGACTGGCCGCTATTAGTGGCACCGTACTTAGCGGTGCCGCTAATAGCGGTGAGCCGGGTCGTAATTGGCATGGGGATTTAATGTTACCGGTATTCCATTACCGGTAACGTTAAATCCTACCGCCTACCGTGTAATGAGGCCCTTAGTCCTTTTTTCCATTTCGCCCACCTACTCCATACCTTCCATGGGCGATATGTGATAGTATGACCCCTTCTCAGCGGTCCTCCTCGTGGCTTTCCTGGGTGTAGTGTTACGCTCACCTGGTATCCACGGGGGAGCCACACGATACTGGATGGAGGTCTAAGCGCTGTCCCAGACCCCTCTCTGCTTGGTTATGTGCCAGACGTTGGGTAGCGCCTATAACAGGAGAATGGAGGGTTAAGATACTGGTTCTTTAATGGGTGAACTTCCAACACCCTCTGGTCCAAATCCCCTCCCTAGGGGTTATTGCTCACCTTAGTTTTTTTGTGCGTTGAACTCTCCGTCCTGCGTCTCTGTGCAGGGGCGCATGGTTGGTGCTGGCGTTCCGCTGACCTAGTTGCTTCACTGGTCCGTGTGCCCTTATGTCGGGTCCAGTCAGGGGCGTAGGAGACCCATAAAATCTGGGAGGGACAGGGGACACCTTGGGGACTTGGGCGGGAGAGGCAGGAATTGCCAGCTCGCAGATACTCCTTTACATCTTTCCCCAGTCGCTGACATATGCAGTAGATTGTACAGGAGTTTACCCAAATGTATGGAAATAATTTGGTCTTAATAATATTCCCCTAACAGGCCTTGTTTTTCTCTTCCACCTCAGTTGGTGTGATGATCCGTTTCACTTCTTGTGTTTCTCCAGGTCTCCCAGCGATGGACCTTTAGAGAGATCTTTTATAATACTCTCACCTGCTCTTTAAGTGCAAATGCTTTATGGAGTTTCACCAACCCATCCTATCCTATTCCACTTGAACCCTCAATGATGGAACATGAGTGTGCCCCTTTACAAAAGTATATGAGCTGCAATAGTACTTCGGCACCAGGGTATTCACTGGATTTACATGGATAGCGGAACAAGTGCTGTTGTGATTCTCGAGGATCTGCTTTATTTTTTCTGGGTCACCCAGATGGCTTATGGTGGTCTCTATTAAAACTTGTCTAAAACTCATTAGTCAGCTTGTGGTGGGTACCAGAAATTCATTTGCATCCCTATTTTAAAACAAGCGTTGGCAACGCCAACCGTATGGGTTTTAATGTAGGCATGGAAAAGGCACTTGCCAGGCACCGCCATAGTGGTATTAGGTACCCTCAGATGGTAGCAGCTGCAAAATGGTGCAAGTACTGGACATTTAATGGCAGTGCCTGGCAAATGCCCAATACGTATACACAAGCAAACACTTGCCATTGCTGGGTTTTAGCAGGACTTCAGTGAAGGAAATGCAAAGTGCTAATAGAGTGGCTGAAGGCATCCCTGGATAAGACATTTGTATTACACCAGTAGTATGTTCCCAGCTCCAATTAAGTTATTAACTACACAGGGATTTGTAGTATGATATGATATATGGCTTTTATAACACACCTATACACAAGTGTTTCAATTGCGATGAGGCAAGGGAGGGGGAACAGAGGGAAGACAGACAACAATCCTACAAGGCCAGGTATCATTCAGATCGCGCAAGTGCATGGGAAGGGGAAGAAGGAAAGGACGGAGGGGATGGGGGAGGAGCCAGTGCAGTACATGGGATAATAAGATAAATAAACAAAGTAAAAGTAAGGTCAGCAGCTGGCAAATGACAGGGTAAGTGCAGACAACAGGTGTCAAGTGCTGGTAGTGGGAATGTAGGGATACAGAAAACAGTCCCCAAGTGCGGGGGTTGCCAGGAAGGCAGTGCAAGAGTGCGACTAGCTGGGAGGGGGCCTGGGTCCGAGATCAGAGGGTGGCCAGGTAACCAGTGCAGTTTCAGTATCAGCCAGAAAGTCAGCAGGGGAGAGGAGGAGAAAAAGCAGAAGCAAAGAGAAAGGTTTTGAGGTGCTTCTGGAACCGGAGAGGATTCTCCTCAAGTTTCAGGGAGGCAGGGAGGCTGTTCCAGAGGGAGGCCCCAGCCGAAGAAAGAGATCTACCACCAACTCGTTGCTTGGAGGAGCGTCTGATCCTGAGGGAGTTGGAGACGGATGAGCGAAAAGCTTGAGAAGGAAGATATTTAGGAAGAGAGAGTTGAAAGTATTGAGGCCCCAGGCCCCAGAAGACCTTATGGACAATGCAGAGGGTTTTGAACTTAATCCTCACAGCCACTGGGAGCCAATGCAGAGATTTCAGTCCTGGAGAGATATGATCCCTGGGCTTGAGGCCAAGGGCAAGTATCGCAGTCCTGTTCTGGATGAGTTGCAGAGGGCGAAAGTAGCAGGCAGATTTAGAAAGAGGCTGTTGCAACAGTCCAGCCTAGAGAGAACCAGATCTCTGGAGACAGTGAGCTTCTGGGGGAAGGAGAGAAATGGAAGAATACCTCTGAGGAGGTGCAGCTGGTAGTGAGACTTCTTAGAGATGTCAGAAACGTGAGGAGAGAGGGAGAGTATGGAGTCAAAGATGAAGCCAAGGTTTTTGGCCTCACAGGTGGGAGCAGGAAGAGGGCCAAGAGAGGCTGGCCAGAGAGTGACAGGAAAGGAGGGAGCGGGTGTGCCGCTGAGGCGAATCTTGGTCTTACTAGCATTAAGGCAGAAATCATTGGCGGCACACCACTCCTGTATGGCGGGCAGACAGTCAGAGATGAGAGAGGGAGAAGAGGTGGATGAGGGTAGCCTGAAAGTGAGCTGAGTGTCATCCGCATAGCACTGGAAGTTGGGACAAAGCGCAGCAATGCGGTGGCCAAGAAGTACTAGGTTGAACAGCCAGGGAGAGAGGTTAGACCCCTGGGGAACACCACATGCCGAGATAGAGATAGAGGAGAGGAAGGACCCAAGTTGAACCTGGGTGGGTCGATCAGAGAAGAAAGAAGTCAGCCACGTCAGGGCCTGACCGGTGATCCCCAGGTTATCACGGAGACGGTTGAGCAGGATGGCATGGTTGACTGTGTCAAAGGCAGAAGAGAGATCAAGTAAGATGAGGATACAGGGGGTGTTGGAATCAAGGTTGGAGAGCAGGTCTTCACGGATGTTCAGGAGAGCAGTTTCCATGCTTTTTGCAGCTCTGACGCCAGACTGATGATCATGGAGACAACCGACATATTCAGTGTGAAGATTGAGCTGGGAGATGGCCAGCTTTTCCAAGAGTTTGCCCAGGAAAGCAGTGATGGAGATTGGGCGATAGTTAGCTGGGCAAGGCGGGTCGGCAGAGGGTTTCTTAAGGAGAGGGTGCACAAGGGAGTGCTTCAGGGTTGAAGGGAAGACTCCAGTGGTGAAGGAGTAGTTGCAGAAGTCGGCCAGTGCAGCAGCCCGGGAGTCAATGTGGTCCTTAATGGCTTTGGTGGAACAGGGATGAACCTGTTTTGATGAGACTTTCATAGATCGAACTTGTCTCGAAACCTTGTCTGGGGAGAAAAGGGAAAAGGCAGAGAAGGAGGGAGAGAGGTGGCCGAAGAAGGGTCGGAGGAACAGCAGGGAGTACAGGGAGGAAGGGGAAAGGAGGAGAGAGACGACAGGATGTCCTGAGTTTTAGAGATGAAATGAGAAGCCAGTGCTGTGCCGTGCAAACATCCCTAAGTCAATGGCTTTATCTAAACCCGAAGCACATCCTATGCCTTTTCTGCCCTAAACCACTCTCCCTGTGTTCTGGTCTTTCCTGAACCCCTCTCTACCCTGCACACACTAGTCACCCTGTGCTGCAAACCATCCCCATCTTTCATCTGCACTCCGTTCTTGTTCCCATCTCTCCCCTCCTTTGCTCCTCTCTTTTTCTGTCCTCTGCACCCTTTCAACCCTTTTTCACTTTGTATTCCCCCACTCTACTGCACCCCAGTCCCTCACTTCCCATTACCCCATGGCCAGAACCACACAATTCTCATATTCTCATATGTACACTTACTCAGCACTTTCTCCTCAGTCTTCAGAGCACCCTCGATATCCTTGGGCGCTTTTCTACAACTATTAGTCATGCTCCATTGTCGTACCTCATTTTGGGGTCTTCTCCAGGTCACTGTGGAGGCAAGGCCCAGCCAGTGCTGTGCACACATGCTTGTATTTATTATTTACACTATAATGCTGCTTGCCGGATGCTGACCACGCCCCCATACCGGCCTGCACCGCACTGGTCTGAGACCACATGTTTGCCTCACCTGCACTGTATGCAGTGTCAGTATACATACACTCATCGCTCTGTGATGATGAAGTCCAGGTATGGACCCAGCAGAGGGGTGAGGGGGACAAGTGGGTAATGGGGATTATAAGCCACTTGAACTTCCATAAGCTAGTGCACTGTTCTGGATGTGCTAAGGGAACGGAAGGGAAGGTGGCAACATACTTTTTTTCACAGCAACAGCATTAATACTGCATATACCATAGGGTCCCCTGGGAGCTCTCTGAGGCAAACACACAACACAAGGGAAAGGAAACTGCAACAGAGCATGGACAGGAATGTGCACTGGCACGCAGGTCCATGGGGGAAAGAGGCCCGCTAACAAGGCCATACAGTGCTGTCTCGGGTCACTGTCACCAGGTAAGTAGCACGATGTAAGTGACTGGCCTGCACTTATTTTCAGGGTGTTGAGCTGTGGGGTCAGGTCTTTGTAGTATTTACACATTAGCCTTCAGTGCAGGTCTAAGTAATTTCTCATTTCTGCATTCATGTAATACAGACTATTCTTTGTAGTTGACACAATTTGCAGTCATCTCCCTATCATGGCTTTTTAATTCCCACAAGGCGCAGGTGGCGTGGCGGTGCTGGTGCTCTGACCTCACACTACACTTATGGTTCCTAAATCCGAATTCGAACTCTGCAGAGCCTAAACAAACTCCCCCATGGACCCGGGCCAACCGCTCCCTGCGACGCACACCTCCCCTCAGCCACAGCCACCACAGTACCGTAGTTGAGTTCAACTGCTTCAAATGAATCCACAGACGTGTGAGTTCATCCCTTTGCTGCGGGTACAGGCTGAGGCAACTTGCATTTCACACCCATTATCGGGAAGACCACACTGCACAATGCACCCCATTATGAGCTTCAACATAAACAAATAGCTTAATTTTCCAAACAATGGAGACCTTCCCAGAATAGCGCTCCGGTGTATGTGCTCCAGGTATGTCACCACAAATCAGTTTGCCTGCGGAGACCTACAAAGAGTTCCACCAGCGGGTAAAAATCGGTAAATATTGAATCCCTCTGAGCTGCGGGCTTTTTTCTGAAGTCGCATAGGTTTGCGATACACTCGTGAGCACATTGAGCAACACACGGGTCTTGGGTGTTGATTTATCATTTATGTTCTGTAATGGGGCTATGTGATACCTGAACAGTGCATGCAACACATCAGGGGCATATGTATTTTGCTCATCGTTTAAAAGTGCACATTGAGTGCACAGAACAGCCCAATTTAGCACTTGTGTGCTGTTGGGTCACCTGCATGCAATTTGAAACCTTCACGAGGCATGGGGCGAAGCCTGTCTTTTCCTCTTATCATGAAATAAAATGAGGGTTCAACCCTCAGGTTTTTCAATTCATGATGAAACATTAAGAGGCCAGGATTCCATGATCAGTTTGCAACGTGCTGCACGTGTTTAGAAACTGTATAAATATGACGTTGGCATATTCCCCCTAATAAATCCTCCCTATGCCGGCCTGCACTGCACCTGGGGGAGGGGGGGAATTTGACTTACCTTAAGTACGGTAGCTGAGGTCTCAGGAGGTCGAGTCGAAGTCAGAGTCTGACTCTGTCTCCCTCGATATTAACACACGCTGTTAGTCAGTCACTCTCAGCAGGAGCACGAGTAGCTGCCTGGCTTCTCCTTCGTTCTGGAAGCTGAGGCTCGGCAGCAGTGCACTGCGCAGAGGCACGTGCATTTCCCCGGCCTGGGCACTTTCCAAATGCGCAGGCTCGGGACACGCATGAGCAAGCAGCAGAAGTTCTTGTTTTAGCCCCCTGCTGCACACAGTCTCAAGTTAACTTGTACTTTTGCACGCATGACCAGGGATGTCATTTCACCAAAATGCCAGGGGTAGCGGAAGTGACATCACACGACCCTTGACCTCTGATGACATCACAGGAGGTGATGTCATTTGACCCCACCCTGAAGTGATATCACGGGAAGCGATGGAACTCAACCTTTCACCCCTTGACAAAACAGGAAGTGGCATCACATAGCATTGTTCCTAAGTAAACTACGAAAAATATGTTTACGATATCACTATAATGTGATGTACATTTCATACAAGAATGGATCGCCGCATGTATCGTTAGGATCAGTGTGTACAGACCCATATTACCAAATTACTGTGAATGCAAGCAGACGTCCATGGCCAAATGATAATGATGTGTTATTATATAGCACTTACGCTTAAGCACTTTATATAGAAAAAATATACACCCAATATCACCCAACCTGTCTTGGTACTCATTTATCGACCTCAGAAGGATGAAAAGCTGAGTTGAGGTGTTTAAGAACAGACTAAATCAGTGACTCACCCCATGAAGTGTGCCTGAAATGAACCTTTAATGAGTCTAGCAATTATTGTATAGAATTCCAGAAAGACACATATGAAAGTGTTAGACTTGTGGCACCCCTGTTCTTTTTTTTTTCTTCTTTTTTTTTTAGAGGCCTGAACAAGAAAGCCAGCCACTCCAGAAGTAAAGAGGCACATGGTGCTGGCCAAAGCCCAGGAGCTTGCATTACAAAAACAAAACAAAACAAACAAAAAAAATGAACACTTTTCTTATTTTCATTTTTCTTTAGGGGTAGCCAGGGAGACCACAGGGGTAGCAAGGGAGATATCAGAGGTCTCCGTTGTGACCTCTGGTGACCCCTAAATGACGTCCCTGCGCATGACATCTGCAGCCTGCAGTGCAGGCTGCAGACGTATTTTACATGTTGAAGTGACACAAATTCTGGGGGGGATAAATGACATTATATCCCCCCCCACCTAAAATTTTGGGGGGGATTTGTCCCCTCTGTCCTCCCCATGTCCTACGCCCATGGGTCCAGACCAGCTGTGACTCCAACTCTGCTTGCTGTCTTCCAGGTGAGTTATAATATCTTTTCCGTCTTTATTCTGTCTCTTCTTTCCCTTCGTTTTTGTCTGTCTTCTCTGTGTCTTGCTCCACTGCGCTGTTCCCTAACAATGTCTCTTTTTGTTTTCACAGGGATGGTTGTGATCTCGGAGTTGCCGCGCTGATGGCGAAGACCACGGTGAGTTATTGATGCGCGGAGCGCTGCGCTGTTTATTGGTGTTAATTGCTAATCTGTGTTCTCTTCTCCTCTTTGCACAGGGTGCGGTGATGTTCCGGAGTGATGAGCGATCGAAGCGCTGCTTGCCCAGGTAAGTGCTTTGTTAATGCTGACCTTGTTCCTTCTCCCTTGCAGGTTGCAGTGAAACCCGGAGATGGGCGAGGTAAGAGAAGCGCAGGGTGCTGCCAGGAGTCGCTGCTTGCCCAGGTAATAATTGTTATTAATGCTGTCCTATTTTCTTTACCTTTGCAGGTTGCGGCGAACTCCGGAGATGGGCGAGGTAAGCGAAGCGCAGGATGGATTCAAGCTTGGTTACTTCACAGGTAAGTGTTCTTGCTCGCTAATGCTGTTCTTGTTCTTCCAGGTTATTAATGAAATCCAGATCTAGCTCTTCAGGATCGGGCCACCGGAGAAGCAGATGAGCAGGAGCTGGACACGGTGAGCGTTACGCTGCAGGAGTGCAGAATAATGCGAAGCGTGTTCTGCTGTTTGGGTGTGGTTTAAATAGCCTAGGTAAAGTAGTTCCAGGCCAAGTAGTTCCAGGCCCAGCCACACCCAAAACACTAGACCGCATAGATTGGTTCTAAAGAACTGAGCTATGTAATAGGCCTCCATGTTGGATTAAGGTCCAAAACTGGTATTGCTTTATCCCTGATAATAAGCCTGGCGCCAAAGGCGCCAGGACTGACTCCATGTATGTTTCTGATGGAGTTTTAAGGCCCTTGGGGCCGATGTGAAGGGCTTTAGCCCCCACTGCTGACAGGGGGCTGTTATACCCGAGGGGTCAGGGCATGGATCGTGACATGTAGGCGGTGAAATCTCCGGATAAATTGGGTAGCTGAAATGTGACTGACTGGTTCCCATGAACTCTCAGACATTGGGTATCCCTTCCAAAACACTAGATACTGCAAGGTGCCTTTGTTATACTTTGAGTCAAGTATTCTGGATACTTCGTATTCCTCTGATGATCCAATGGGCCTTTTACCGGTTCCTTTCTTCCTTCTGGAGCGTGGATCCTCCACGTATTCCTTTAGCAAGGAGGTGTGAAACACCGGATGAATCCTTTGTAGTCTTGCAGGAAGAGCCAAACGAAAGGTGACAGGATTGATCTTGGCAGTGATTTTGAAAGGTCCGATAAAACGGGGAGAGAACTTTCCTTGGTGTATCCATCTGGGCAAATACTTGGTGGATAACCATACTTTGGTACCAATGTCCCATGACGGATTAGGCCTTCGCTTGAGATCAGCCCACCTCTTGCTCTCTAGACGTGAAGTTTCAAGATTCGATCTTGTTCTTTTGTGTAGGGTCTGAAGGGTGTCCAAAAGTTGGTGAACGGAAGGAATGTTAGTAGACACGGGACCAAACAGAGGGATGTGTCTGGGATGAAATCCATAGGTGCAGGAAAAGGGACCCATGCCAGTCAAGGAATGTCTTGTGTTGTTATATTAAAATTCTGCCATGCGAAGGAGGTGATACCAATCATTCTGCTCATGGTTACAAAAGCATCTGATGTACTGTTCCAAGGTTGCATTAAGGCGTTCGGTTTGCCCATTGCTCTCAGAGTGAAACCCTGAAGAAAGTGATCTTTTTATACCCAAGGCCTTGCACAAAGCCGTTCAGAACTTAGATGTGAACTGTGAGCCTCTGTCAGAGACTATGGTTTGCGGTAGTCCATGTAATCTAGCCTCATCTTTCAAAAACACGTCTGTTGTGATACTTGCTGTTGGAAGACCATTCAACGGTGGAAAATGAGCTAATTTATTGAACAAATCAACATTGACCATTATGGCCATATATTCACTGGAAATAGGTAAATCCACAATAAAATCAGTTGATATGTGTTGCCATGGCCCATTTGGTAGGGTTTCTTGTTGTAGTAGGCCTAATGGTTTACAGAAAGTGTATTTGTTCTGAGCACATATGGGACATGATGTCACATAATCTTTGACATCTTTTTTCATGGAAGGCCACCAAAACTGTCTAGACACCAGCTCCAGGGTGGCAATTTGACCCTTGTGTCCAGCTGAAGGTATATCATGGCACCAAGCCATGGCCTGTTCTTGTAGATACTGAGTGGGTAAGAACAAAGCCTCTTTCATAAATAGCAGGTCTCCTCTTTGGGTCATCCCATTGTCGACTGTCTTTTTGTTGCTCCGTTGGGCGTCTTGTACTTGTTGAAGAAACTAATTAACTGTATTGATGAACTTCTTCCCTGCTAGAAGAATTTTTTGGCCTTGATAAACTCTACGGTCACCCCCTTGACTGCGTGAAAGAGCATCTGCTAGTGGGTTATCCTTTCCTGGTAAGTATGTGATTATGAAATAAAATTGAGAAGAAATATAGGCCCATCTGGCATGTCTGGAATTTTGGCACTCCATCTTCTGTTGCGCCTTTAGATTTTGGTGGTCTGTACGGACCTGGAAAGGACATACCGCTCCTTGTAACAAATGTCTCCACTCCTCGCAAGCCTGTCTTATGGCCAGGAATTCTCTTTCAAGAATGGAGTAATTTCGTTCACTCGGACAAAGTGTTCTGGATTAATAGGCTATAGGGTGTTCCAATCCGTCCTCTTTCTTTTGCAACAATGCTGCTCCAATTGCACCACCTGAGGCATCGGTCTCCACAATAAATGGCAAGGATTGATCCGGTTATCTCAGGATAGGAGCTTTCATAAATGTTTCCTTAAGCCTTTGGAAGGCTTGATCGGTTTTCTGGTCCCAGATAAACTGGACTCCTTTTTTAAGGAGGTTAGTAATCGGTAGTATGATGTCCGAAAAGTTTGGTATAAACTTACAGTAAAAGTTTGCGAGTCCCAAGAACCTTTGTATGTCCTTTACTGAAGTGGCTCCGGACCACTAAATTATAGCCTGAGTTTTAGCTGGATCCATTTGTACACGGTCTGCGGAGAGGATAAATCCTAAGTAGGGCACTGTAGTCGCCTTAAAAACACATTTTTCAGGTTTAGCCAACAGACTATTGAGTCTTAACCTGTGTAGGACTTCTTTAACGTGTTGACGGTGCTCAGTAAGAGTGGTAGAGATTATGAGAATGTCATCCAAATAAACTACCACTGAGGAATATAACAAATCTGCGAATATCTTGTCCATACAGCGTTGAAACTGGGACGGTGCGTTTACCAAACCAAAGGGCATAACCCTGTATTGGTAGTGTCCCAGAGGGATCCTGAAAGCTGTCTTCCACTCGTCCCCTTTGCGAACTCGAATCAGATGGTAGGCCCCTCTAAGGTCTAGTTTGGTAAAGAGACGTGCTCCTTGGACTGCCTCAATAATGTCTTTCATTAAGGGCATAGGGTATCTGTCTCGTATTGTCAAACTGTTAAGACCTCGGTAATCTATGCATGGCCTCAATTCAGTGGTCCCTTTCTTAGAGATGAAGAAAAGAAGCCCCTGCTGATGATGTGGATTCTCGTATGAGACCGATTTGTAAGTTAGTTGACAAGTATTCCCTCAGTGCCTCCTTTTCGGGTAGTGATAAAGGGAACATTCTTCCTAAGGGTACTTCAGCATCCGGAATCAGTTCGATCCTGCAGTCTTTCGTACCGATGAGGCGGTAGATTCCTCGTTTGAGTGTCTAGGAATACATCAATGTAGTCCTGCTACTGGGTGGGAATCGTATTGACACTGAGGACTGTATTTTGTATAGTTGGCTGTACACAAGATAAAGCGGTTTCTATTGTCAAACAATGTTGAGAGCAATGGGTGGATTTAAACTCTAGTGTGTTTAGTTGCCAGTCGATTGCCGGGTTGTGTTTTCTCAGCCATGGTATGCCCAATATGACCGGAAAATGAGCAGCCCGAATGAGGTCAAAAATCAGATATTCAGAATGATTTGACACTTTGACCCGTAGTTCCTGGGTTTCCTGACAGATGGGTCCGGATGTCAAAGGTGTGCCATCGACGCCTTCTACAGAAATTGATCTAATCTTGGAGCGTCAGGGTAAGTGGTGCTCTTTGGCCCATCTATCGTCCACAAAGTTGCTTGCTGCCCCACAGTCCAACATAGCCAGACATTCAATATGATCTGTAGTACTCTAGTCTAACATAATCTTAGCCACCATAAGAGTGTTATTGTTGATCAACGTTGGTTGAGCATTAGCACAGGGATGAATATATGTCTCCCCGTCCTTATCCCTGTTCAAGGTTGGGGTATTTCATTTCCCTGTCTCCTGGAGGGACTTCTGGACAGTCGCGCAGCAAATGTGTGTTGGACCCACAATGCATACATAGTCCAAGGTCCTTGCGTCTCTTCCTTTCGTTGGCTGTAAGTAGTCCTCTGGCAGTCCCTATCTGCATTGGCTCTTCGGTTTGGACCTTTTCAGGTATGGAGGGTAAGCTAGTGAAAGGTATGAAAGACCCGAGCTTCTTCTTCTCAGTTTTTCTCTCCGACATGCAGAATTCTATCTGTAATACCAGAGACATGAGCTCCTGAAAAGAAGCAGGTCTGGCTACCCTGGCCAGTTCATCCTTTATGTCCTCATGCAGACCCGACGGAAAATAGCCTGTTGTGCTGTCTCAGGCCAACCAGCTTCAGTTGCCACCTTCTGAAAACAGGTAACATATGTTTGTATGTCGGAGTTTCCTTGACGTATATCTAGCAGGTTCTCAAAGGTGGAGTATAAGACTTCTGGTCTCTCGAATCTCTCTTTGAAACGTACTACAAAGGAACCATAGTCATTCAGGGTCGGGTCTGTGTTGGTTACCAACGGGGTAGCCCAAGCCAGGGCGTTACCCGCTAAGTTTGAGATAAGAAAGCCCACCTTTGTTTGGTCCAACTCATAAGTCTTGGGGAGGAAAGTATAATGTATTGTGCAGGCATCCAGAAATTCCTTTACTTTCCTGGGGTTTCCATCAAATTTACCACAAGGTAGGGAAATTGGAGGTAGTTCTCCTCTGGACTCTTCTCTCTGTTGTACTTGTTGTGTCAATGTGGTATTATCAGTTTTTAGGGTTTGTACTTCAACACTAAGGGCTTGTATGGCGTTAACCATCTCCTGGTATTGCTCGAGACTAGCCATCCTTTCTGGGCGTTGCAATCTCTCAGATTCAGCAGGTTTATCACTCACACTTTCCTTACCACTAGCCCACTCCTCACCTGATGATTCTGTGTGTGTCTTCGCGGATTTGTCGGATGAGCTTTCCACCTTCTTTTCTCTCCAGGCTGTCTTTTTCCTTGTCCTGATGGTCTTGCCCTTCTGTTTGAAGAGATAGGGGCGGGATCCCCCGGAGGCCACTTTGCCTATAAAGCTATTAGCCCGGCAGCGGGGACTCTGGGGAGCCCACCCCAAACCAGGGAAAAGTTTTGCCGAAAAACCCTGGTAGATCTTGTTGCTGATGGATGTGGTAGTGAGTAGTCTTATCCAGAGTTGTAGTTGTTGTTGGTAGTAAGTATGCACTGGTGTAAGGACTTCAATACCCAGCATGCACTGGTAAGTGGAATAGTAATGTCCAGTTACAGTGAACAGGTACGTCGAGTATCAGACTACAATAACCAGCATGCACTGGTGGACCTTGGTAGCAGAGTTATATCAATCCTGTGAGGACTCGCCCAATGAGGTAAGCAGTTCCGAAATCCACTCCGACAAGACGGAGCCGGAAATAATGTCCAAAATACTTGCAAGCAAAGTAACACAGCAATCACAGAGCGTCCGATGGCTGAGAAGACGCTGTGGATGGAAATGAGACCAAGGGAACAGCGCGAGGCGCTGTACAACAGCAGGAGGCTGTAACAAGCAGAATAGAACACAGAGCAGGAGTGAGGGAAACCGAGAGCAGCGGTAACGGGAAGAAACAGGCAGACGTACAAGGTAGGAAAACAAGGAAACACAGAGGCGCTAAGGGAGGCAGAAACGAGCATTGGTAAACTCACGTAGGCAGCTAGAAAGTTGCAACGCACAGGTACTCTCTACTCCCAGGTAATTGTAGGTACTGCAGAAGAAAGACTAGACTGCACCTCGCAATGACTCTGAGTCTTAGTCCTTTTTCCGTTTCACCCACCTACTCCATACCTTTCATGGGCGATATGTGACACTCACACGCAGCGCTGGCTGGGTGTGAGAACCTCTTCTCTGGCCACATACTGGCAGCAAATGCCTCTCCAACTCTCTTCCTCCCCCAGGTGCGAGGTATTCATTGTGCTTTGGCATCCTTGCGGAAACAGAGGGGTGCGCGCCATGCAAATTCCTCACAAGCGGGAAACTCGTATGTGGAGCCCATCAACGCTGGGGAGTCGGCAGTACCCTTCATTGCTGTTGCGGCGTAAGAGGCTGCATTGCGCCTTTTCACCCCTATGGGCTTCTCCTTACAGCCAGGAGAAAGCTGCAGCTTCCCCCTTCCTTGATTGGCAGCAGTGGTGGTGGAACCCAGTCCTTACCCCCACAGGCGGGAGCTTACCATTACTCACTGTGGCTGCGACCTGCCAGGATCAGGCTCTCCCTGCAGAGGCTGCAACCTTTGCTCCCACAGTCAGGAGTATGGCTATGGCAGGCAGAGGAGGCCAGCTCTGGGGCATTATCAGGCAGCCACTGTCTTTTATTCATTTCGGCAATGTGCTGCTTCCGTTGGTGTGGCCACGGCCATCCCTACTCACTCCTCAGGTAGGGGCTCATGGCTTCCGTCCTGAGCGTGGCTGCAGCACTCCATTGGTACCCGAGGGCGGGGAATCTCTTCTCTGGCCACATACTGGCAACAAGGGCCTCTCCAACTCTCTTCCTCCCCCAGATGGGACGTATTCATTGTGCCGTGGCATCCTTGCGGAAACAGAGCGGTTGCCCAACATGCGGGTTCCTCACAAGCGGGAAAGACTGGAGGGGGGTATCAGTATTTCTGCCCCCTATATGGTAGGGTAGAGACACAGAGCACCCCAGCCAAGGTTCTCTACATGGTAGCTATGGACGAGCAACCAAGGCTTAAGCTCTCAGGAGCTGGTGCAGGCTGGTTCTTAAGTACAGTGAGCCCCAAAGCCCCACAAAGGAATGTCCATACATTATGGTATGTGCTAACACAGTTCTTTATATAAAAATAAGGTTCAGAGAAATATACACAATTCAATAACACACTTTGTACTCTGGCAATTCTATAATGACAAATATATACCGTTTCTATGTGGTACCACACGTAACCTTCAGATTCCTTTAAAATGCATCAACTGCTGGCAGTTATAATGGAGCATAGAAATCATGCAGCAAGGTGTATCAACATAGATAATAACGGGGGGTGGTGGGGAGGGTGCTTCTGTATTGGTTTGGCGACCAGACAGATAGAAGACACATGGAAGCGTAGAGAGCATTGGCGTCACCGTTTATTTTACCATCCGTTATTCTGACAGCGCCCGACAGAGCTCCCCGGGTCAACAACATGGTGGAACTGACGTATAGGCTGTGGACACGTATCGCACATAAGACTAAAGGTGAGGTCCTACACTCCCCTGTTCTGCCAGGTACGCACATACTGGGGATCCCCCTGACCAGTGAGAGATGCTATGTCACCTTTCTGAAACAGGCGAAAGTGACTTGTTTTTGGGACCTTTCCCCGAACAATCAGTCAATCACACTGGAGGAAATTAAGGGTATGGGGGATCTTACATCCTTGAATGTGTTTTCATATTTCAGACTAAGGAATTCATTGAAGCAGAGGTTCACGTCCTTCCCCAGGGAACCCAAGGTGGTCCCGGTATTGGACAAATTGCTTCAGAGTGGCCAGACTAACAAAGTGGTTTCTGTTATGTACAAGATGAGCCTCAAGACCAGGTTGGGAAAACACACTGGGAAGTACAATATCAGAAGAGGCATGGGATTACTGTTGCGAGAAGCCAAGGAGGGTGTCCTTAAGTGCCAGATTCATTTCAAGTACTTACACCAATTCTACTACACGCCTGCCTCTCTATACACATATTACCCAGAGGCCTCAAAACAGTGTGAAAGATGTGGCAGCATAACGACAGACTTTTTGCACTTGGCATGGGCGCACCCTCTGATTCTATCCTTCGGGGAGGGGGTCTTCACAGTTCTAGGAGAAATTATGGGGGAGAGTTTAGATCCTGATCCGATGACTGCACTTCTGGGCTATACCAAAATGATCCCCAAAGGTATGAGGCGCCTAGTTGGGTTGCTGTTGCTCTTGGCCAAAAGGCGGGTTGCAATGCTTTGGGGTGGGAACCTATTCCTGAGACTGGAGCCGTGGCATGCGGATATATTGTACTGCAATGATATGGAAGCAGGATTTGCCAGACTGGTGCACGCCTTGGTAAGGCCCCGAGCTATATGGGGGCCATATATACAATATCTTATTATTCAGTCCCGAGCACAACTAGACACTCCTCCCCAGATAACGGGGGATATGGATACCATGGGCTTGGAGTGAGAAGAGAAAACTTGATTTGATATTTATAAAGTAGGGTTGTACCACCTAAGAAACTGGGTTTAAGAGAAGGATATTAGAAACAATTGCGTTGTGCTTATGCTGATGTGGGGTGACTGTTGTTCATGTGTTGTACTAATGAAAATGTCAATAAAAAGACTTTACAAAAAAACATAGACAATAAGGATGGTTAAGCAGGTTAAGCAATGGAAGAACGCTTTCTTTAGCTATAGGGACGCAATTCTGAGTGAGGATCCCCCCACCTGGACAACCTGTAATAAAAGTATTAACAAGCCCAGTCCATAAATGCTTAAATAATAAGCCTTGCATCTTGGTTAAAAAGTTCAACCACCCAAATGTACCTGTAGTGGAAGAGTTTCTTTAATAGGTCGTCGATGGTGCCCTTCGAGGGTGGACTCCCTTTAAAGCATGAGCCACTGGCGTCAAGCTCCTCAGAGAAAAGCGGAATGCCGGCGTCGATGTTGCAGCTTCGACCTTTGCAGTACTCTTTGATGATTGATCGTGGAAGTCCTGGGAAGATGAGGCCTGCGGTAAACCTCGCTACAAAGTGTTTGGTGCAGCAAAGAAGACTTGTCGATGGATGCAGGCCCAGAAGTGGGTGTCAAGTGTCGGGAGTCGTGTTCGGCGGTCCTCTGGCCTGTCGGTGCTGCAGTTGCAGCACGTACCTTGGGATAGCTTTGGCGATTGGGACACGACCACAGGCTGGACATCGGATCTTTACACCGTCAGTATGTCTTCGGACCTCGGGATGTCTTTGTCGGCTTCGGGTGGCAGGAAACCCACCGGCAGACTTTCCCCAGTAGCCAGTGACCTCGACTTTCTCTGGCGGGACAAAGTGGTTGATGGTGATGGCAAGGGAGCCCTCGTTCAAATGTTCTTAGGCAATGGTGGAGCTTTCTGGTCTCCGGGTATCGCGCAGCACGGCGTCAAGGTGTCCCCGCTTCTGCGCAGCACGATTCAAAAGGCTTCCAGTGGGCACGGAAATCTTCCGAACCCCGGTCCACGTCAATGGACTTTGATGGCCTTGATGTCCCAAAGCTTCTCTTCAGGATTCTCGACGGACCCCTTCTCCGGACGTCAGACTCACAGAACTGGCTTCCAGGGTTCCTCGATGAAGAACAACAGTTTTTGCACAATGGTCCGTCCTAGCACGGGGAGATGTCTCCTAGCCAGGTCCTCTCTCGGATCAGTCCTCGACAGACTCGACAGCTTTTAGATTTCTTTGAAGGAAATGCAGCAGCAATCTTCTTCTTCCAGCGGGGCTTGAAGGATGAGCTTCAAGTTTCAACTTCAGCTTCTGAACAAATTGGGAAGTGAGAGGTCCCCAAATATACACATCTGTCCCTCATTCACTATGCCTGAGCCAGGCTCAGTCAGCCAATCACAGAAGGGCATTCATGCAGGCAGTCAGCCAATCAGGCTGGGGTTGCTGTTGGTATTCTTGTTCAGAAGAGAATTGCCAGGCGTTTCGGTGCTGGACTGCTCTTGGGCAGGACAAAGACTGATATGTAGTGGAAATTTCTCTTCTGTGAAAGGATGGTGAGCTAAAGACTCTGGTTGAGTCTCTAACCTGGGATATCGGCCGGTAATAGAGAAACTCCCAGAACACCCCTTGTTTTCACATGCATTCAGGCCATTCACTTCCACCCAGACACCTATAACAAGGAATGTGGATTGGGGCAAGCAATCGGCCTTTCAGCACACCACACTGCATCCATGTCAGTTTCAGGCAGGGCTGTCTCATTCATTGTGTCACACACACAGAAACCAGACACCCATAACATAGAGTGCATGTTGATCACACACTCTATTCACACAGGTCCCACCCCAAGGGTGTACCCACAACATACAGTCACTGGGAAGGCTCCAGTCAGTCTGGCCTGGACTTCTCCACAATAACATATATGGTTCTTCCACCCAACAGCCAGTCAGGGGGAAGGGACAGAGTCAGGGCTTCCCAGGACTTTGGGGAAATAAGGTAACAGGCAATAGAAACCAAGAGGCCACAGGGGCCACCTTGCTTTCTATCAGGAATCCACTGATTCCTAGGCAGGGCCTGGCCATCCCAAAATGGAGGATTCTCAGAACTCCTGTCATATCAGCATGAAGCTGCCACCAGCCCTGCTCTGTGGGCAACATACAGGTGCCCAGAAAATATACTAGGGGTACAGGGTTGTGCCCCGACCCATGGGTGCCATAAGGGTATTCCAAGGGTCTCTATTCACCACAACCAAAAAGAGAAAGAGCTGCAATGCCAGGGGTCCCAACCGGACTTCTGTGCAGAAAATAACACAGAAAACACACAAGACAGTACAGGACAAGGACCTGGAAGCCCTGTCCCTCCCATGCATTTTCAGCATCAGACTCATGGTCCCGAGTGCCGTGCTTGCCGCGGCTTCATCAATGTTGGTAACAAGCTTTGCCATGCCAGTAGCGTGGCAGGGACAGGCTGTGTCCGTTCTCTGTGAGGGAATATGCTAAGCCTGCATCTCACCTTCGTAGCCAGTTGTTATGATATGATATTGCATTTATAACATTCCTGTACACAAGTGTTTCTAGGCGCCACAAGACAAGGGAAGGAAGACAGAGGGAAGACAAGACAAACAATCTTACTAGGCCGTTTAACATTCAGATTGTGCAAATGTGACACCGAGAGGTTCAGGGGGAGGGAGTGGGAGAAGTGCAAGGGAGAGTAGGGGAAGTGAGGACAGGGCCATTAAGGCTCTGGGGAAGTGTGACAAAGGCAAGGTAAGTGCAAGTCATCAGGGGGGCTGCAGGTAACAGATTACAGTCTATAAGTACGCAGTAGGACAGGCGGCAGTGCAAGGAGGACTGGTCATAGAGGAGCCTGGTACCCAATGAGACTCTGAGGGTACCAAGCAACGAGTTGGCGCATCATACAGGAAGGTTAGCAGGGGAGCGAGAGAGAGAGAAGGCAGAGTAGAAAAGCAGGGTTCTTGAGCTGCTTCTGAAACTTCAGATGGTCCGGCTCAAATTTGAGCAGTGCAGGGAGGCCGTTTCAGAGGGAGGCACCTGCAGAGGAGAGAGATCTACCTCCCACTCACTGTCTGGCGAAGCGTCTGACCCTTACACAGTTTCAGGTAGCTGAGCGAAGTGCTCGAGAAGAAAGGTACTTAGGCAGAGTGCGTTGGATGTAGTGCAGACCACGGCCCCATAAAGCCTTAAGGATGATGCAGAGGGTCTTGAACTTGAGTCTTGCAGCCACCGGGAGCCAGTGGAGAGATTTCAGGGCTCAAGAGATATGGTCCTTGGGCTTGAGGCCAAGGATAAGTCTTTCCGTCCTGTTCTGGATTACTTGTAGAGGGCGCAGACTAGAGGCAGGCAGATTGAGAAAGAGGCTGTTGCAGTGGTCCAGCCTGGAGAGAACCAGAGCTCTGAGACAGCAAGCTTCTGGGGGAAGGTGAGAAAAGGTAGAATACCTCTGAGGTACAGCTAGAAGTGGGCCTTTTTGGCAAGGTGATGTGAGGAGAGAAGAGAAGGAGAGAGTGGAGTTGAAGAAGACACCAAGGTTTTTTGCCTCACAGGAAGGCGAGGGTAGCAGGCCCAAGGAGGGTGGCCAGAGTGAGGGAGGGAAAGTGGGAGCAGGGGTCCCAATTAGAAGGATCTCTGTCTTACTGCATTAAGGAGAGATGGTTTGAGGAGAACCAATCCTGAATCATGAATAGACAGTCAGGAATGAACGAGGGAGGAAAAGCGGCCGAGGGAAGCCTGAGGGAGAGCTGAGTGTTATGCACATAACACTGAAAGTTGGAGGAGAAGGTGGAGACCAGGTGGGTCAAAGGGGCTAGATAGACATTGAAGAGCCAGGGTGAGAGAATAGAGACCTGGGGGACACCACATGTAGAGAGAATGGTGGTGGAGAGGAAGGGCCCAAGTTGGACCTGGGAGGGTCAGTCCAAGAGGAAGGAGGTCAGCCCCTCCAGAGCCCGATCTGTGATACCCAGGTTCTCACAAAGTCGATTGATCAGGGTGGAGTGATTGACTGTGTTGAAAGCGGAAGAAAGGTCAAGGAGGATGAGGACAGAGGCGAGCTAGAGTAAAGATTGGAGAGCAGTTCTTCGTGGGTGTTCAGGAGAGCAGTTTCCGTGCCTCTAGCTCCTCTGAAGCCAGACTGATGGTCATGGAGGCAACCAAGAGATTCAGTGTGGAGAGTAAGCTGGGAGATGGCCAACTTTTCCAGGAGTTTGCTGAGGAAAGGAGTGGTAAAAATCGGGCGATAGTTTGCAGACAGGTATGATCGGCAGAAGGCTTTTTAGGAGGGGGTGTACAAGGGAGTGCTTGAGGAGAGAGGGGAAAGATCCAGTGGCGAAAAAGTGATTGCAGAAATCGTCCAAGGCTCGAGCGAGAGTGTCAATGTAGCCCTTGATGGTTCTGGAAGAGCAGGGGAGTACCTTTTTAGATGAAAGTTTAATAGATTGGACTTGTCTCGAAACATCATCAGGTATCGAGAGAGAGAAGGAGGAAAAAGGTAGAGGAGAGGGAGAGGCGGCCAATGGGGGCCTGAGAGAGGTAGAGGGAGAGGAATAGGAAAGTGAGGACAGGATATCGTGTGTTTTAGTGGTGGAATGAGCAGCCAGGGCCTTGCAGAGGGCGTGGGAGGGGACAGGAGAGGTGGAGACTGCAGTAGGATTGGCCAGGTCCTTGCAGATTTTAAAGAGTTTGGCAGTGTTGTTAGAGGCCGCATTGCTACAGGCTTGGATGTGGACTCTCTTCTTGGAGAAGACAGAGTCTGTATTGCCTTTGGAGCATGCAGCAGGCCAGTTTGTCGGAGGATGCGGCCGAGCCCTCCTCTTCCTTTCATCCATCCTGCACTTGCGTTTCAGGCCAGCGAGGTCGAAGTCATACCAAGAGTTGCACTTGGAGATAGGTTTCAGACGGATTCCCATGGCAGTGGCAAGGATGTCCAGAGTGTTGGAGATGCAGGTTAGCGTGAGCTGTGTTAGAGTGTGAGTCAGCTGCAGTAGTAGGAGGAGCAGAGAAAGTAAAGGCAAAGGCGTCCAATGGCACTTGCTTCACGGGCCGAATGACTGAGAAGGAAAGTGGCAGTGCTGGGGTAGGCTCTGAATGTGGGACACCCAGTTTCAGGTGAGAGAAGAGCAGAAAGTGGTCAGTCCACGAGAGAGGAGTAGTAAGAGGGTTAGAAAGGGGGATGTCTGAGGAGATGAGAGCATCCAAGGTATGGCCGGCAGAGTGCGTCGGACCAAAGGGAAGAATGGAAAGAGAGAAAGAGTTGCAAAGGTTGCAGAAGAGCCCAGCAGAGGGATTAGAAGCATCCAGGTGGACGTTGAGGTCTCAGAGGAGGAGAAGCTGAGAGGTAGAGGCAAAGAGAGAAGTGGAGTGGTCAGCCCATTCAGAGAGGAAGAGGGCGGCCTGGCCCGGTGGCCTGTAGATGGTGGCCACAGTCCGAGAGAGGCCAGGAGAGAGAGCCTGCAGACCAGGCATTCAAAGTAGAAGTAGGCCTGTGTAGCAATGACAGAAGCAGGGACCCACTCTGGAAAGATCAGGGCCATTCCACTTCCAGGCCGGTGGGTTCTGGGCTCGTAGAGGATCTTGTGTAGCCCATCGGGAGGAGGGTGTTGAAAGTTGTGACAGAGCTGGCTGTGAACCATGTCTCATTGAGGCCGGGGACATCCAGGTCAAGGTCTTCAAGGAGGCAACAGATGTCAGAGGAGTGTTTGACAGCAGACCGAATGTAGCAACGTGGAGCAGGTTGGCAGATTTTAAAGACTTCCAGGGTGGGGTGCAGGAGGGAGGTACACCCAACAGAGGTTGTAGAGGGGCCCCAGAGTGGGCAGAGTCAATAGACAGAGGTGGGACGGAGGTCAGAGAGGAGGAGGAGTTAGGTGCCATAGAGGTGGAGTAGGAAGGAGGTGGCAAAGGAGCCAGAGAGCTGTTAGGAGTAGCAGGAGAAGAGAGGAAGTTGATAAGGCGTGGGAAGCGCCTATCGAAAAGGAGGAGATTGGTCTGAGTGTCCTGGACCAAGATAGTCCCATTCAGATAGACATTAATGATGGTTTTGGTGGAATGGAAGGAGGCCAAGAGGGCCTCCCACCGTGTGCCACCATTAATGGGAAAGGAGGGGATAGGAGAGAGAACCGAGACCACATGAGGGGTCCATAGGTCAGGAGAGGGAACGACAAAGAGGATGTCAGTGAGAGTCTGTCTGGAGGAAGCACTGATGTAGGTATCAGTGATAGGGAGGCCTGGGTTGGAGACCAGGATATCCCTTTTGAACGTTTTCCTTCCAGACTTGGTGAGGATAGGATAGTCAATAGAGTAGCAGTTAGAGAAGATGGCAGAAATGGAGAGTACCATCAGGAGTGCGAGGAGGAAGGTTGGAGGAGGTGATAGAGAGAGAGAGAGAGAGAGAGAGAGAGACAGAGAGAGAGAGAGAGAGAGAGGGAGAGAGAGGGAGATAGAGAGAGGAGGAGGGGAGCACAGCCCAGTGCCACACACCACCAGAAGTGCAGGAGGAAGGTAGGGGAGGTCACACAGGGGAGTACAACAGTAGGCGCACAACAAGGGGGAGCGAGGCACAGTAAGAGCAGTAAACACAGTGGAATGGGGGCCTAGAGAGGGGTATAGAGCCTAGTGGGACAGCAGAGGCACAGTAACAACAGTAACAGCAGAGGGGTGGGAACCTAGGGAGAGAAAGAGAGCCTAGTGGAACATCAGAGACACAGTAACAACAGTGGAATGGGGACCTAGAGAGTGGGAGAGAGCCTAGTGGAACAGCAGAGGCACATTAACAACAGTAACAGCAGAGTGGTGGGAACCTAGAAGTGGGAGAGAGCCTAGTGGATGCAGTAAAACAGTAGCAACAATGTTAGGGGAGTAGGAACCTTGGAGGGGAAACAGACCTAGATCACAAAAGTTATTAACAGCAGACTATTACTACAGCAAGGAGTCAGAAAACACAATGTACGGCTTACCGGAAGGGACGGTAAGCCTAAGGTTGCGCAGAGACAAAGAACAGTAAGTCAGATGTATAGGTGGAGGTACTCAAAAAGGCCAGGCAGTTCATTAGAGAGCAGTAGTGGCTGCTCTCACTGGCCGAACCTTACTTACATTACGGTCGCTGCTGGTTGACGACTGAGCAGCGTACTTGCATTCTGCACTGCTACCCCTTCTGGTCGATGGCTGCCCAGCGTACTTGCACACTGTGCGGCCACCTTGTCAGTGCCAAACACCTGTGATGCACAACACCACTGCATTGTCCTGCGCAGGCTTTTGCCCAGAGGGTCTGATCTTTGTTTTTTAAAGGATAGGCTGTGTCGATGTAGCACAACGTGCAATGTATCAAACGGCCAGTGTCTCCTGCGGGCCTGCTGCACAAAACACGGTGGCTTTGTCCTACACAGGCTTTGCCGCAGTGGGTCCAATCCTCGGTTTTTAAAGGTTATGCTGCATGGACGTAGTGCAATGTGTGATGTATCAAACGGCCTGCGGTCCTGCAGCGCACAACACTGCGGCCTTGTCCTGCTCAGGCTGTGTGCAGAAAGTCTGATCCTCGGTTTTTAAAGGATACGCTGCGTGGACGAAACTCAACATGCGATGTTTCAAACGGCAGCGTCTCCTGCACTCCTGCGGCGCAGAACACTGCAGCCTTGTCCTCTGCAGGCAATCTATGAGGGTGCCGGACCTCATCGATACAGGGCTGTACTGGGCAGGACCACTGCCTTCGACGCCGCGCTGGTGCCGTGCTGAAAAGACACCGCGCTTGGCCATCAGCACATGCCTTTAGCAGGGCTGCATGATTTCACGTTTAACCTTGCAATTCGTAATAGCCTATTCTGTTGACTCGCGCTCAATTGTTAGCCTCGCATGATTCCGCTTAGCAGGCTGTCACCTGATGAACATGCCCATTTGCCTGATTTCCCTCGTCTCGACTCCTCTTGTATTGCCACTTCACAAAACTCCTGCTCTGCATAAACTAGCCCAAGTTGCGAGTCAGTTGCCCATACCTAATGTACTGTCTCTGATTGCATGTGCCAGTCTCCAGTTACTAGTCAGTTGCCTATACCTATTGTACTGTTTTTTGATTGCACAAACCGGCCTTAGCTGCTTGCCAATTGTTCATATCTGTATAACTGTCTCTGACTGCAAGTACCAGTCTCTAGTTGCTAGTCATTTGCTTACACCTGCTCTGCTTTGGATTGCACAAACTGGCCCTTACTTGCTAGTCAACTGTCTCTATGCCAGACTAACTGGCACAGCAGAACAGACACGTCCTGCTATAAATGCGTCCCTGTCTAACTACCTTTGTCGTGCTTCCTCACCTTCCAACCCGCCTCGCCCACCTGCATGATTATTATACTCAGACAATCTAGCCCACATTGGCCTTACCAAACCATACCAGCCCGCTCAATTGCCATGCTGCAAACAGTGATAATCAATATTACACGTCGCTTGCTTCACACTGCTCCACCAGCTACCATCCTAGGAACCGATTCTTCCCCAGCAGATACTTCTCATCGATATACATATGCAATGGATGGTATGACATTAGTCACAATCTCTTAAGTGAGACCTTAGCCTTAGCTCTGCTAGCCACCCCTCTTCTCAACTTTCTCACAGAATTTAGCCTCATATTTTCTCTTCACACTATGCATCTGCTACACACACCACGCCACCCACCACTACTACTACTTTGCATCATGCTGCAGCCTATTTTGGATGCAATAATATCCAACAACTACCCATTACAGCACGCTTACACAGCCGATAAATGCCCAGCACCAACTGCACCACTCTATGAGCAACAGGCTCCCCTCTTCAGATTGTATTCCCCCTACAGCGTTCCTGCCTCCTTGCCAACACCCTGTTTACAAAACCACACCCTCTGCCACATTCTTACTGCACATCCCCTACCTCAACTCACCTGTCCTATAGCTCAAACATTTCGCCATGAAACCCATACCTAACATACCATGTGCACTGCAACATAGGAATGACAGACTAGGCACCAGACTCCTACCAGTCCCAGCAGTGCCTAAAACCACCTCCGCAAACAAACCTCAAAATAACAAACCAGTGGACATCCCTAACAACTTACGGACTAAAGATACCTCACCCATAGAATTCACCTCACCCATAGAATTCACTTCACCTGAAAAAAATAAGCTTAGTCTCAACAAAACCACCCATCTCATTAAGGGTGCATTAATCAATGCCAGATCATTACCAGCCTACACCCTAGATATCGCTGACTATGTTACGACCCAAGACCTCGACTTTCTTGCTATCACAGAGACCTGGCTGCATGCTGCAGCTGGGCCCCTCTCTCGCCATCCCTAATGATTTTTCCATCATCAGATGTGACAGAGACCCTTACCAAACCAAAGGAGTGGGGGGTCGCATTTATATTTAAAACCTCCTTGGGCCTTAGACCTGTATCTGGCCAATCTCTCCCTTCGGCATAACTACTGTCTGTCAAGCTCCCAGTCTCAGCCACCCAAACTCTCTCGATGCACCTTATATATAGGCCACCTGGACCTATATCTACTTTTGAAGAAGATATTATGTCGCTCCTTACTGCCAAAATTAAATTGAGTTCACAAATCATTCTACTAGGTGACCTTAAACTTGGATTCCAGGACACTAAGGACACCAAAGCACTAGACATCGCTAACACTATAACCAAACTAGGCTTCACTCATTGCATAGCTGAACCTACACACATCAAAGGCAGGACCCTTGATTGGTTGGCAGACATCAACTGCAACATCAACATCCTAGCTAACACGCCTTGTGTCTGGTCAGACCACCATCTGATCTCCTTCACCATGAAGCACGACGCCCTAAGCATAACCCCTTTCCTATAAGCATGAGGAACAACAGAGACATAACACTAGAGAAACTTCTGCCTCTCATATCACTTATCACCAACCACCACACAGAAGCACACACAGACCCCACTGTGCTAGTTGACATCTACAACCAAACCTTCCTTAAGGCCATCAATACCATTGCCGCACTCAAACTGTGCAAGCCTAAACCGCTAGCGCTCCTTAATTCATGGTTCACACCACACATTAGAGCCCTACGTAAGTCTAAAAGAAATGCTGAGGCCCTTTGGAAGAGCCTCCCCACAGTAGCTAATAAGGACAACCTACTGATAGCATCCCTCAATTACAAAGAGGCGATCTTTCAGGCCAAAATAGACACGTACAATAACGGAATTACCCAATCCAAATAGAGTACTAAAGAACTCTCCAACATACTCAAAGAATTAGAAGCCCCATCTTCTCCCCATGACACTTGCACCAAAAACAGCATGTGGTGTTCCAATATTCAAAAGACACTCCTAGGTAAAATCACAATGCTCCAAGAAATAGTCGAGGGGGTGCCTATTTCGGATCAGCACCTCATCCCCAGGTGTCAGGTGTTGGGGGCGGAGTCCTCTCCTCGCATTCCCTTGCTCGGTCCTCAGCCGGCGATCATGCTCCACTTGCTGGTCATCGATGACCCCAGGTTCTTTCTCCACAACCTCTGGCAGCAGTCCCCGAGGGCACCGCTTGAACAAGGCTTCCGCCGGTGCCACCCCCGTCGATGTATGGGGAGTGGACCGATATACCCTCAGAAATTGGTACAGCACTCTTCTCAGGCACCGGCCTTGGCCTTGCGCTATGCGGAATGTCTTGTTCAAAGTCTGCATCAGCCTTTCCGCCTCCCCATTGGCTCTTGTCCAGTGCGGGGTGATCTTCCGATGTTGAACCCCATACCCGTCCATGAATTCCGCGAACCGCTCGCTCTGGAAGAGCGCCCCATTGTCTTAGCACAGGGTATGGGGAAAACCATGAAAGGCGAAGACTTTCTCTATGGCCACCACCACATGTTCAAATGCCACAGAGTCTACAAATTCAACCTCCGGGTATCGGTAGTATTCGTCCACCAAATACCAGGAAGTGAGTACCATGCGTGTTGGACAAAAAGTCCACGTGTACCACCTCCCACGGGCACGACCCTCTGGGCATTGTCCCAATGGCGGGCTCTCGTTGTATGGGGACGCTGCCTGGAACCAGATGCGTGCAGCCACCTGCCACTCCAGCTCTGGGAACCACATTTTGAGGCGTAGTCGGGCCTTCACCTTTGCGGCCCCTTGGTGTCCTTGATGGACCAGACTTATTACCTCATGGATCTTCGCTTGGGGGACGACGATTCGGTCGTCCCTCAACAGGAGGCCTGTGGCAGAGAATGACAGTTCTACCCTCACCTTCCACAGTTGTTCCAGCACCCCTTTTGCTTCTTGGGTGCGTCCGGCCAGGGATTCAAGCACCGTCTTCCACAACCCCTCTTGCATAGAGGTCTTCAGGATGCAAAAGCATTCATCCTGGGATCCTGGGCAGCTGCTGCCTCCAGATCCTCTAGCGGCATGGCATTCGGGGTGGCTGCTTTCACCACCATCTGCATGTGGTCATCCGCTTCCTCCGCACATGCGTCTGGCGCATTTCCACTGCTGCTCCCCGGGTGGCGGGATAAGTAGCCAGCCGCATTGTTGGAGCCGGGTCTATACACCAGCGAAACCCCGTACTCAAGGAGTGCGAGCATCCATCGTTCAATTCTCGCTGGTGGTTTGACATTGACCCCGCCAGAATGGGAAGCAGCGGTTTATGGTCAGTCACAACAGTCACGGGCTGGCCTAGGACATACAGCCTGAAATGCCTGCACCCCCACAGGATGGCAAGGGCCTCTCGCTTGATCTGGGAGTAGCGCTGTTCGGTATCAGACAGCGCCTTGCTTGCATACGCCACTGGGCGGATGCTGTCATCCGGGCCGATCTGCGTCAATACAGCCCCCAGGCCAAACGGGCTGGCATCCACAATTATCTCCGACAGGATTGCAGGGTCGAAAAACACCATTGTGTCTTCGGCCGTGAGGGCGCCTTTGATGTCTTCAAATGCCGCCTGTTCGAGAGGGCACCACTGCCACACCGTCTCTTTCTTGGTGAGGGCCCTCAAGGGCTCCGACCTGGATGCTAAGTTCTTGATGAATCGTCCGCAGTATGTCACCATCCCAAGAAAACTCCTCACCTCGGACACATTCTCCGGTGGTCGGGCCTTTTAATGTCCTTTACCTTCCTGGGGTCTGGTGACACCCCACCCTCCTTGAACATGAATCCAAAGAATTCGATGGTTGGCCGTAAGAACTTACATTTTTCCTGGTGTAGTGTAAGGCCCAGCGACTGCAGCCACTCAAACGTCCTGGCTAGCTTGCGTAGATGGTCTACCTCAGTCTTTGCAAATACCAGGATGTCGTCGCTGATATTCAATACCCCGTCCAGGTCAGCCAGGGCACCTCTGATGATATTTAGAAATACGTTGGCTGCCCAAGACACCCCAAAACTGAGTCTCTTATACCTATATAGACCTCTGTGGGTGGTAAAAGTTGTTATGTACCTCGACTCTGGATGTAGGAAAACCTGGTGTGATCCGGTCCTGAGGTCAAGCTTCGAGAAGAAGCGAACTCCCTGCAGCTCCGCAATAATGTCGTCGATGGTCAGTGTCAGGTGTTGCTCCCTCCGTATAGCTTTGTTGGCGAGCCGCATATCGACGCAAATCCTTACTGAGTCGGGTTGTTTCAGTTTCCTTGCCACCACTATAGGGGACACCCATGGTGTGGGACCTTCAACCTTTTCAATGATGTCCAAGTTTACTAAATTGTCCAGCTCCTTGTCCACTAGTTCTCTCAGGTGGAAGGGCACTCTCCTGTGTTTCAGAGCAATGGGCTGCACGGATTCATCTATGTGTAGCCTCACCGGGTCACCAGCCATCTGTCCGATCCCCTGGAACAAGCCAGAGTATTTGTCCAGCAGGTTGTGAATGTCTTCCATGTATACAGAGTAAGCGAAACTCACGATGCCCAGGGCCTCTGCCGCGGCGCAGCTCAGCAGCGTGTTAGTGCTAACCGGCTTCACGTAGAATCTTGCTGTGATCTTTGACCCTGCATGCTCCACTTTGGCCACAAACGCCCCATCCAGGGGAAAGGGCTCGGACCCTCCTAAAGTAGATATGCAAGCTCTGGGCGTGACCAGCTTTGGTGGGGTGTCCATCGAATCATAGTGCCGTCAGGCCATCACGTTGACAGACACACCCATGTCCACCAGCACCGGGACGGGGGACCTGTTCACTGAAACAATGCACCGTGGTTGCCGTCTGCTCTTCAACTTGAGGGCCTCGACACTCGATACAAAGAAGATGTTCTCCTCCTCTTCTTCCTCTTCCTCGTCCACCTGGGCACCTTCCTCTCCTTGGTCGACTTGGGCCACATTCGGTGGGTGAGATTGACGCAGGAAGCCAGACTGTACCGGGCCTCTGGGCAGCATTACTGGCAGAGATGCCTTGCACACCTGTGCATAGTGTTCAGCAAGGCCGCACCACCCACAGGTTCTTCCCACCGCTGGACACTCAGCAGGGTGGAGCAGGTCATAGCCACACTTCTGGAATGCTTCTCGAGCTCTAACGCCCCTGTCGCAGAAGTTGCCGCGGGGCCTCCTGGAACCTCTGCTGCCACGCCCCACTGCACATTCCTCCTCTGTTTTCACTGGGCAAGTTCCTGCTTCCATTCTGGATGCACATGCCTCCGAGACTTCATGGCAACGCCCCAGCTCCAGGATGCGAGAAAGGGTAGTCCCTGGTTCCCTTAGCACCTGTTGCTGTAATTTCCCTGATGAGCAAGCCTGGATTAGAAGGGTCCTGATCATGTCATCAGGGTCACCCCATGCACATGCCAGAGACAGGTGTTTGAGATTACCATAATATGTGCCCAGAGTCTCATCTTCCTTCTGGCGAGCCGATAACATTACAAACCGCTCTCCACGGAGAGCTGTCTTGGCTGCACCATACGAGGCATCGGCAATCTGGAGTGATTCAAATATTTTCTGCACCGCAGGTCCTGCAGCATACAGCAGCATCGCCAGCTTACCGTTGTCATTGGTCTCCATGGTGGCCCTGAAGTACATATCCAGGCGGTCGACCCACCGTTTCCATCTGGGCCCCAGACTGGATGGAGGGCCTGAGACGTCAAACTCCGGGATTGGCTGGAGCGCCGCAGGGGCCCACATTTGTGCCATGACTTGAGGCACAGGTTGAACAGCTGGTTGTGCCATAGGCGGAGGCTCAACTTGAGGTATCTGCTGGTCCTCAGGTTGCCCACCGTCTTGATCACCAGGTGCACTCATGGGTTAAAGTCCAACCGCTCAAACAAAGTCCAGTGTCCAGACCTGATGATGATGATGGTGATCTGTAGCAGGCCCTGTCCACCAGTCCAGAGTTCTGACTTAAATTCAGCAGCTGGTCATGATGATGATGAAGATAAATATCCCCAGCTGCAGAAATGTGTGGATGATCTACAGTCCAACAAAGGTGTCCCAAAAATTGAGCCTGGGAGGTCGAGGGATCAAGCAGGCCTCAGCAGTCTTCCCCCAGCAACTCGCCTTCACTCGGTGTAACTCGGCCAACATTTTTTTTAAATGTAACATTTGGGCATGTGTGGGCAGATATAGCTGCCCGCTATCATTGTGACCAAAAATCGGGCCTGGGTGGCAATCACGGGTCCCTCCGGAGCACCATGAATATCCACTGCCTGATTGTCAAAATGGCCACCTGCCGCGTGGTATCCGCCCAGCCCGCGGCATGGAATGAACGAGCCTCTTCATCCGCTCCGTGTAAAATAATTATTCAAGTTGTCACCGCCGGGCCCGGGTGACATACCGGACTCGTTGCCATTGTTGGGGGTCTGTCAGTGCCCCCACTGGCGATGCCCATGAGCCCCCCACCACTCACAGACTCAGCCTCCAGACGTCTCCTGTGTTCGGGCTCCCCGGTTGCACTAACATGGCCGGGAACGCCCCCTTTATTTATAGTGCATGTGGCGGAGTGCAACGTCACTCCTCCGCGTGCTCTTCCCTTAAAGGGGCAGCACCACAGTGGCTGTAATCCAACAGACCAGGGTGCCTTCTTGTAGCCAGTGGCTTGTAGTCGAGAGGTTACTTCATGTGTACACACATAGCGGGGCCATCCCCCATTCCCCTCCGCCCTTAGGGGTCTAGTATCATGCATGGTTACACATACCCTAAGAATCACAAGGACAACTGGTGTATATTTGGAAACACAAGATCAGATGTATTGGAGTCATACAACATTTTGGGGGCTGTTCCATCCCTAAGACTTCTAAGGTAGCCCATTGGTTTTTCGGGCTTGTCATTATCTAATAGTTCCCGGGGACACTTGTGACTTCTGGTTTACATAGCTAAACTAGAAAAGCATGTTAAGGGGAAATAAAATTAAATATTAGCAAGGTATCACTTTGCTACGAGGGAGCAGAAGCAAGGAGACACAATTGAGTAGTTTGACCGTTTTGAGAGGGCTAGTGATCAGCTAATGATAAAATGTGCAAATGACAGGATACGTGAGGAACTATGGAAGGAGAAGGACCCCAACTTGGATAAGGCCATAGAAATCACTAAGCAGGTGGAATATACTGTGTCATGCATTTAAGAATTAAGGAAGGAGTCTGACAGAGTCAAGGAGTCAGTCAGTTATGAGGAATCCTACGGATCCCTCACTAAACCCTCTCTAAAGTCTCCTCCCAGGTGGTCAGGGGAAGACAGACGCTTCCTGATCCCGACCTTAGGGGTGGTGTACTGGGGGAGTATCACCTGGGAGGAGACGAAGCCCAGGGTGGTGAGGAGATCCCGTGAGATGAGACCCAGTATTTGTCCTTTGAAAGGAAGAGCCTTTCTGAGTTACCAGAACAGATAAGTGCATATTGTCATTGTAATGTCCTTGACCTACATATAAAATCTGTGACTCTGGGTACAAGTAATGTAAAATCTGGCAAGCCTTACTGACAGAAAGAACCTTCAGGGTATTTCAGGATAAACGTCCTCCTTACTCGCAAAGGTATAATGAAAATAGATCTAGAAAAATTGCCTTAAGTCCAAAGTCTTTTGAAGCGACCGCAAACATAAATACAACGTTATTGTGTTGGAAAACGCTGCGGTTTTTCTTTCCAAGTTTCTCAGGCTCCTCCGGCTCGGAGAAGCCTGAGAAACTCGGAAAGAAAAACCGCAGCGTTTTCCAACACAACCGCGTTGTGTTTCTGCCTGCTGTGGCTATCACTTCGGGTCTCCGGTGCTGAGCACCGGAGACCCAAAGTGAAAGCCACAGCAGGCAGAAACACAACGCGGTTGTGTTTACATGCCGCGTAGTGTTTCTGCCTACAGCTGATTTCCCATTTGGGGCTCTCGAGAGCCCCAAATGGGAAATGCTAAATGCTGCGTTGTTTCTGCCTAAATCTGCTTTCCCATTTGGGGCTCTTGGGCTCCCCAAATGGGAAAGCAGATTCAGGCAGAAACACAACGTGGTTGTGTTGGAAAACGCTGCGGTTTTTCTTTCCGAGTTTCTCAGGAGCCTGAGAAACTCGGAAAGAAAAACCGCAGCATTTTCCAACACAATAACGTTGTATTTATGTTTGCGGTCTAGTATTTTTTTTGCTGCTAGTATTTTTTTTTTATGTTGCCTATCTATTTTTTAAATAACATTTTTTACTAGACCATGCCTTTAAAGCTTATAAATCTTAATAAGAATTGGTCGTGTGTGCCTATTTGTGATTTACAAGTGAAAAGTGAACTTTACTTCTTTGTTCTTACGAACAAGCATTACTCTCGAAATAAGCTAAGGGTTCAAACATTTTAACTACAGTGGGAGAGAGCGCACGCATTGCCCAAGCTAAGCGGGTTCCCACATTGGGCCTCATTACAAGTATACCAGTCCTGAAATAGCAGTGCTGGTCGCTCCGTACCGGCACCCTTTTCCGCACTGGCATTCTACGAGTCACGATGCCGCAGACCCCATCACTGCAAGTGACATCCACGGTGCTACCGTATCCGTCCGAACCATGAACTCTATTGTCTTCTTGCCCTGGACTGGCACCAAGGTACTTTATGCTTCGAGATCATACTGCCCTACTATGACACTTTGTTTGCTTCATTGCTTGCCTGTGTTGTACATTCTTGCAATCACCCCTAGTTTCTGCTTGTTGAAGCAGTACCCCAGCGTCATTTTATCTGGGTTAGCCACACCCCTCATAAGCAATGCTTATGACCTGGCTTAGCATGTGATACTATTCCCTTACAGGTCTGCATAGTGCTCACAATGTCTTCGGCTCCCCCTCCTACTTGTTCACTGTTACGGTGCACTACCTGTAACTTGTGTAGCTTTTAGTTCACCCTTCTCAACACGGTCTTCACCGCACCTCTTACAGGTCCTGGTACTTACTCAATCCACCCCCACGGGCTGGCCTACCTTCCACTGCCAAGCAGCCTGTTCAGCATTGCATCTGCCATCATATAATTCCTTTCAGTCATAGCCTAGCATTTTGACCCTGCCGCATCATTACCATTTGAATTAATTGCAAGGGACCAGCCCCACATGCTTCTTCATTGCTGTAGCTGTGCTTCCTGCCGTTCACTGTATTACCAATGCATACTGTAATTGCCATTATATGTACAGCCCTGTGAAGGTGGGCAGGATAGTCCTGGGCTGTGCCATGTTGCACAACATGTGTATCAGGCGCAACATACCACTTCCCCTGGACATGGACATGCACCCAGCAGAGTCGTAGAATATTGATTGATATTGATATTTTATTTCTAACGCGCTCGTACACAAGTGTTTCAGAGCGCAACAAGGCAAGGGAGGGGCACAGGGGAGAACAAAACAGCCATCTTACTAGGTCCAGTGACATTGAGAACGCGCAAGTACATGGGAGAGGGGGAGGGGAAAAGTGCATGGAAGGGGGAAAAGTGGAAAGTGCGAAGCAGAGGATAAACGGATAAATAACAATAAATAAATAATAAAGGCAACAAACGGTGGTAGTGCAGCCAGAAATTTGCAAGTGCTAGGTTTAAGGCAGCAGACAGGGTAGGTCTGATAAGTGCAGGAAGAAAAAGGGGGGGGCTGTAGGGGTACAGATACAGACCCCAGTGCAAGGGGTGGCCCGGAGGCAGTGCTGGAGGGTGGCAGCGTGAGCAGGTACCTGGGCCCGGAGGACAGTGTGTGGCCAGGTGCACAGTGCCAAGAGAGAACAGATCAGCAGGGGAGAGGGGGAGCGAAGGCAGAAGAAAAGAGGAAGGTCTTGAGGTGCTTCCGGAACCGGAGATGGTTCTCCTCAAGTTTTAGAGTGGCAGGGAGGCTGTTCCAGAGGGAGGCTCCAGCCAAAGACAGAAATCTACCCCCTGCTCGTTTCTTTGATAAACGACTGACCCTGAGGGAGTTGGAGGTAGAGGAGCAAAGAGCTCGAGAGGGGAGGTATTTGTGGAGGGATAGCAGAAGGTATTTTGGACCCAGGCCCCAGAAAGCCTTGAATGAGAATGACAGTGAGGACAAACTGCCATTGCCACATTGCAGGGATGCCATGGATGGCCATGAGGCACGCAATGCACTGATTAACCACTATTTCTGAGCACATCACACAAGCACATGGCCTAGGCCAGCTAACACAATTTGCACTGTACAGGCAATTAAACACTCACTCACACTAAAAATGAATGTCCCGTCATGATTACTATGCAACACCAAGTGTAATGTAATGTCATGAATTAAATACAAAAACAGATGGAACAATAACCCCCTCCCCAACTATCCTTCCACACTACCACTCCCCAACTATCCCTCCCCACTCACCCTCGTCAACTTTTGTCACGTCGTCCATGTATTCCCTTTCAAAGACACATCCACGGCACATGTTTGTCATTGGCCTATTTACGTACTTGCTTGCCACAAGTGCATCGACCTACGCCTTGGGCTGCTGTGGGCTGAACTTACGGCCGTTGAGCTTGTTGATGGCGTGTGCCTTTGCTCACTGGTCCGTCTGTCCAGGGATGCCTGAAGGGACATTGCCATGGTCTCAGCAATGGAGGACATTATGCTATTCCCCTTACGGACCCTGCTGGCCATCAGTACGATGGCAGTTGTGGCACATCCAAGCGCACATGCAGTGCAACGGCCAGTAGCTTGCACAGTTACCCTCATCATCTGGGCCACTACAAGGTGCTGCGGCACTAGGGCAGTTAATCCATCCTGCCGTTCCTCAATACGGCGCAGACAGCCGTCTATTTCCCTGACACTGGGGAAGGCCGGGCATAGTGGGCTCGTAAGGTTAACTGGCTGAGTTCAGCACGCTTGTAGCTTGTGTGGTCGCTTGTCTCCCCGGTGGTGTCTCCAGCATTGTCGGACTCAGCACTTGAATCCTGCCCATGTGCATATGGCTGCTGTGATGGGGGTAGTGTGACAACAGCAGGTTCAGGTGCCTGGATGGGCGCAGCAGTGGTGGCAACTGCAGGTTGAACTGCCGAGATGTGTGCAGCAGTGGTGACAACAGCAGGTTGAGCTGCCTGGATGGGTGCAGCAGTGATTACAACTACAGGTTTAGCTGCTTGGATGGGCCAGTAATTGTGACAACAGCAGGTTGAGCTGCCTGGATGGGTGCACCAGTGGTGACAACTGCAGGTTGAGCTGCTTGAATGGGCGCAGCAGTGGTGATGGACGCAGCAGTGGTGACAACTGCAGGTTGAGCTGCCTGAATGGGCGCAGCAGTGGTGACAACTGCAGGTTGAGCTGCTTGGATGGGTGGGGCAGTTGTGTCAGTGGTCGCTGCAGTGTCCTGGGTGGTGGTGGTCCATGCTGTATTGCGGCGGTGGCGTCTGGTGTCCCTTGAGGTGCTTGGTTGACCACTTTCACTGTTAGATCATGTGTCTGAGAAAGTCAGAAAGACATGATGTTAGGGACCAGTGTGGATTCAAGAAGCAGTGATACATGCATTATGTTGGTTGTGGCGGTGTTGTATAGGGGACATGGCGTGGTACATGGCATGGTGCACACATGCTTCTTTTTTGCTTACTGAGCTGCAGGATGTGGGATGTTTGGTAGACCTCTGCGCTGGGGCTACTGGCAAAGTGTACTGTCACTTGCTGGCTTTGGTGTTAGTGGGGGGCTGGCCGGTCAGGCAGTGGGGTGTTGGGGTGGGGAGGGGGTGGTATGGATGAGGCAAGCATGGGCTTGGTGGCTGAGCCAGTTGCAAGGCCAGAATTTGCATTTGGGATCTGGGATCAGGCTGGCTGGGACGTGGGGGACACATGTCATTGCCATTGGGTGCGAGGGTGGTCATGTGTGGGAGGAGATGTCGATCAGCATTGCTGTATTTTGGTGTCAGTGGCAGCACACATGCAGTATTCTGTGAAAGAGTGAGGTGTGCTTGTGTGGGGGCAGATGGCTGGACACTTGGCAGTACAGGGTGCCAGTGCAGTGTTCAACATGGAGTTCAGGCAAAGGTCATTGTTACGTAGCCAGGGTGTATGTCCATGAATGCAACCTGGATGTTGGTTCTTGTGCGGGGGGGGGGTGCATGCAGGATGTTCTCAGGGGGGGGGCGGGGGATGGTGCAATTCCCATTTTAGTGATATGTTGGCACAGTGGTGGGAGCCGGTTGGCCAGGGCTGATGTTCATTACATTGGTGTTACATGTACTCACCGGCCTCTTCGGGTGTCCCGGCTCCGGCCTCCGCAGCGTCAACCCCTTCTATAGACTCCAGGTGCAGCACACTGCTGCACCTCTCCTCCCAGGGCATCAGATGTATTGGTGATACAGCGGTGAGTGAATGCACGATGCGCGGTGCTTTACTTTTCATGTGCTAGCCTGTGTTTTCTCTCATTTGTAGGTCATTGTGAGGTTCCAGAACGGGTTCTGACCAAGAGCGACTTGAATTCAGGTAAGCGTCTGTTGGTTCTTGCTGCTTTCTGAATTGAAATATGGAAACGCTTACTAATGCTGTTTTCGCTCCCTTCTTTCCAGGTTGCGGCGATCCGGAGATGGATGCAGCGCCGAGAGGCTGTGTTCACTGGACCCGATGAGCAATGGATTGCGAACAGGTAACACAGGTAAGTATTGCACTAAAGATGTTCTTATTGTTCATTCAGGTACGTAGCTCCAGGAAGGCAGGTAAGGTACTCAGGTGACCGAGCTGAACACGGTGAGCAACAAGCTGCTAAACGCAGAGTAACACAAAGCGTGTTCCTCTGCCTGGGCATGGCTTATATCGCCCCCAGGTATTCCAAGGCCTGACCACACCCAAAACACTAGACTGCATAGCACAGTTCTTAGAACTGAGCTATGTGGGCGCCTCCATGTTGCACAAAAGCTCATTTAACAAGTCCAGATCCCATTTCATCCTCACATTGAGTATGAGCCTGCCGCCAAAGGCGACAGGACTGACTCCAGGAGAGTCTTTGATGATGTGGCAAGGCCTTTAAGGCCATAATGGGGAATCATAGCCTGGCTCCAGTGACTTGCCTATGAGGGTTGGGGGCAGGGATCATGACAGGCCAATGCTGTACAAGAAGGGAAGGCGACACTGGCTCAGAGTGGTGTGAAGAAGGATGTTCACTGTAAAACAAGGGATAAAGGGAGGAAGGGTTGTTTCTTTTCGGAAGGGAACAATGGTCGACAGTTTGGTAAACAAATCAAAAGGTGTTACAGATGTGGTAGCTCTCAATATTTGGCCACGGACAAATATTGTACTGCAGTGTGTGTTGAGTGCATGCAGGTTGTGTGGCCAAAGAGATCATGTCCAAATTTTGCAGGTTGTCAGGACCTCGTTGTGATAATGTGAATGAAAACATGTGTGAGGTATATGCGGAATCATGTATGTATGATGGCCTAGAGATTGTACAGGTAGTCAATGCAATAATGAGAGTGACCATTAAGAAACCCAGATCAGTAATTGAAGTGAATGGGATCTGAATTGAGTTGCTAATTGACAGTGGTGTTGACTATACTTTGATAAGTAACAAGACTTGGAAATCCAAACTTGAACAATGTATGTTAAAGGAAGCAAGAGTGAAAGCCAATGCCTATGGAGAAAATCCCATCAAGATGATATGAGAGATGGAGGCTGAACTGGAATTTAGAAGGAAGAAGACTGGAAGTCATGTATTTGTAACAAATGTAGGACAAAATCTCTTTTCATGGAGTGTTGGGCATCATTGGGAATCAAATTAGATCCAAATAATGAGGATCAAGTGTATACAGGATGTGGCTGTGGTGCAGAGGTTGGAAGAGCGGGAAGTATCTAAATGGCCACTGAGTGTTTGTCAAGAGAAAGTGTGTTGTTTTAAGGGAGTTATTCACAAGATCAAACTGAAAAGAGGTGTGATTCCCACTGTGGCGAATGTGAGAACAGTACTGTGATGAATCAGAGATGATTCCCCCAGAAAACCTGGCCTGGGACCCTTCTCATGTGGCCAGGGAAAGACAGCCGTTAACTCATATGAACCTTGGGGGTGATATTAGCCAGGAGGATCACCTGGGAGGAGAGGACTCCCAAGGGAATAGGACGACTGTTGGGTAGGATACAGTATTTATCTTCCTCAGAGGAAGAGATGTCAGTGATGCCCGAATATGTGATAGCTTGTTGTCAAAGTGAGATTTCTTGTTCCAAAGCTGTTCATCCTGGGGGTTGCGAAAACTGCCCTAATCAATAATTTATTAAGCGTAAAGCTCCCCCTCCTATAGGTGCCTACATATATAATGGTAGGAATTCTTGTAGTTAACAAAACAGACCTCAGAACATTACCATCTAAGGTTTTGAAAAAGCTAACTCTCCTTTGATTCCAAAACAATCATTGACTTCTAAAAACATAATTAAGAATGGAAGTGAAATAAGAACATTTAAATACAAGGTGCAGAAAGAAAAGGGTAATTTGCACATTGGGCACTTCAAGTCTCAAAATGCCTAAAGTACTGGGATGAGGAAGAGGGTTGTGGAGGTACTGGACTGCAAGATGCAGTCTAGTGATCCTTAGGACCCACACCTGAGATTATCTGGTGAGTATAAAGGGCCCATTTAGGTGCATGCCATTAGGAGGAGTAGTAGAAGTTGGAGTGTTTGCAGTGACACCACGTTGCATTGCCAGCAGAGGAAGCTGATAAGCAGAGACGCCGGAGCCGCCACTTTTGCCGGAGCGGATGTCGGTCCCAAGAGAGTTTATCAACTTAAAGACTTTGCATACTGAGTTTGCGCAGTGGGAAGCGTTGCTGTGAAAAGCTTTCCCAGTTTTAATGGCCCTGAATGCAGAGGTTGCGTTGTGGGAAGCGTGAGTTTAAAAAGCTTTCCCCTGTGTAATTCGTGCTCCGATGGCAGGTGAACACCAAAGTGTTTGTGGACCAAGGAAAGCTCCTCTTCCAACCGGAGCGGGCCGCGGGAGGTGAAGAGAAGCAGTTCACCGCGTAGACCAAAGCCGAAGAAGCAGAAGGCTCAGAGGGAGCGGAGCGAACAGATGTGTTTGCTACACACAGTGAGTGCACTGTTATGTGACTCTGGAACGCTCCGTAATCGCTCGCTAGTCACAAACAATAGTTTTAAATATCGAACTGATGATAAGAAGTTAAAGGGGCAGAATTATTCTAACTTTAAATACCAAACTTATACCAAGAAGCTAAAGTGACCGAGTAGGAACTGTGGGAGCAGACAAGAAGATTGTGGTTATACTTCTAAAGGGCTGAGTAATTGCCAAAGCAAAAAAAGCACAATACTGAAGCCAATTAACAAAAAACAGATTTGCCAAAGCCAAAAGAGGCCCATACTAAAGCAAGCTAATAAGAATCATCATTTTCAAAGCCAAGAGAGGGCAATAAAGAAGCAAGCTGATTGTGAACCCTATGGCCAGAGTGAGAAGGGGCAAATTGTTGGAAAAGAAACAAACAAGCATTGGCTAAGCCCCAGAAGAGCAAGTGTGAGAGGAAGCCGTTTTCAGCTTTTGGTTGATGTAACAATGGGAACACAATAGTGGAACAAACAGAACCAACGTGTTTCCTGTCTTTCCAAAAGAAGTAGTCATTATTGAAGTAGTTGGAAGTCAAAAGGCTTTACAATGTTTTATGAAGCAAACTTGACCGCAGAAGTACTTGTTGTAGTGTTAGGAGTTTCTGTAGTCCTGGCAGGCGAGTATACCAGGGCAGGGACCTTGTAGTGGTAGAGTTGGCAGGTGAGTGGATCAGGTAAAAGTCATTAAAGTACTGTGGTGTGGTTAAAGACTTTAAAGAAGTTGTGTTGAACTCTTGGTTAAAAGTGTAGATACAAAGAGTTATTTCATTTGGAACCACTGTGAAATCATCCTGACAAAACATTGTTGTTGCTAAAGATGAACTGTGGCAGTGTTTTTGTTTCCTAAGAAGAAGTTGTGTTGAACTCTTGTGGAGAAACAAAGGGTTATAATATCTTTTTAACTGTTGGAAAGTCCAAGTGAGAGACCTTTGGAGCAAAAAAGACCACTATCACCAGAACTTTGTTGTGGAATGGAACTTTCATAATTTGTAACTGTTTGTTGAAATTCATATATTGAATCTGGACAGGGGGATCTTACCCACAGTAGCAAGGCGAAACAGTTACAAGGTCTGAACATAACAGTTATTTCTGCTATATTTGAATTGCCATATATTCCCTTTATGAGTTGGTTGTATGTACAAGTGCGAGGGACAGATTCCCTTTGTTAGAGTGGTTCTTTTCGTTTTTTTTGATAGGCAGAGAAATCCTCTTCAGGGTAGGGACAATGAGGCATTTATCAAATATGTTTGAGTTAAAAAAATGGCATCTTATGAAAAACCTTTACCAAGTTATCCGCCTCGCATTTCTGACCCCTCACAGTACCTTTGTTGCTCAGGAAGGAGGTTGAAGAGGATAAAGCAAGTTACCAAAAGTAATGAGGTCTCGGGTACTTTATCATAAGGGGACACTATTTTGACGAGAAAAGCATTAAATCTGCCTTATTGTAAGGTAGGCTTATATCGAATAGTGACCTGAATCACTTCTAAGAATTCCAGGTTTTTGCAAGTAAGGCACAGTGAGATTAGACTGTTGTAACAAGAATCATACACTATGGTTAAGCAGTGAAACTGGAGTTTTAACCCATTCTGCAGTATCAGAACGACAGCAATACTGTTTTACAGATTTTACTCGCAAAGTACAAAATCACAAAGTAAATGAACCGGACACTATGTAAATTATAGGCCTATGCTACGCCAAAAGAGTATCATTGTGGCTTTATTTTACACATCCTGACCCCTATATGTTCCAGAGTGCAAAGTAAGATGAGGCTGAGCATTCTCCTATACACCACTACACTGTCAGCACTTAAAGGAACACAATAACATAAATGGTGTGATTATAAACACTTTACTACACTAATTGGTACAACACCTTTTTTTATTATTTGATGTTAAGAATATGTGCAACTACATTAAAGCTAACCTTTTTTGTGCCAGACATCAATCAGGTTGGTGATTTGCAGGGCACCAACCATGGGCAAAGCCACTTCGTAGGATATAAACTAAGCTCTAGAAAAAAAGGTTTCATTTTGTGACCCACTTTAATGGTCTTTGCCTTTGAAGGCACAGATTTGGTAGGTAACTGCAGCTGTGTGTGGAATTTCAGTTGGAAATGTCCTATTACAGTTCCAATTGCATATGCTTATGTTCACACTTAAGGAAAGGCTGTGTTCTGCCTAGCATGCACCATAGGAAGGGCCTGCAAATTACTTGTATAGCACATTTCTGTGTAGTCAACATGCTGTCATCTTTATGAAAGGCCCTGTGAAAGATGACATAGAATTTCAGGGGGAGGCTAAAGCCCAATTAACCCAATCGTGTTGAGCACCTGCCTTCACTACACCACAACAACGAAACAAACTACACTTAGCCTCGCTCAACAGCGCATGGAGGCTACCAACTAAAAAACACACCCACGCTCATTGAGCGGTGTCAACCAAACTGAAGCTGCCAACGGCACATCACAGCTCTCTTGCTCTTTTCTCCCGCTCAGTCCTACTAACTTACCCCCCTTGCTTTACAGATCCGCCAGCGCGCCAAGAAACCATTCAGGTGGCAACAGTGCCCAGTATAAGAGCTTTTAACAGAACATTACATCACTCCTGTTCCTAAGAAATATAAAACAATGAAAACAGCACTGTTGTTCAGTGCATTCATGTTGAATATGGGAAAAAAATCAAATCGAACTCAGTCGAAGACTCCTCAACTGCCTCTTGTCTTCAGAACGTCTTGCAGGCATCCTGTGCTTTTGCAAGGTATGAAGGTGAAGTCCGGTAGGCCACACACTGGGATGCTGAGCTGCTCTCTCTCGCCACTGTGATGGGAGCGGATTCTGAGCTTCTTAACACTATCTGTGAGTTGTGAGCAATCACAAACTATGCAGTGCATGAATCACTGCCCAAAGTATAGAGCACTTGCATACAGTAAGTATACACAGGATGTGGCTCAGGCCCCCTCTCAATAAGCTGCTTGCCAACAGCGCCCTGTGAAGAATGGTCTGTGTTGAAAAAAGATTGAAAGAAGAATAGAGGAAGAAAGTGGGAAAGATAGCGGCACGATAGGAGAAGAAAGAGGGAAAGACTAAAATAAAGAGAGAAAGAATAGATGGAATAGAGAAATAGAGGCTAAGGAAATGGAGAAAGTGAGAAAATATGAAAAGAGAAAGAAAGGGAGAAAAAAGGAGAAGCAGGACAAAAGAATGAGAAAACAAAATAAACAAAAATGAAAAATAAGGTGTATATTATAGAGAAAATAAAACAGACAGAAAAGAGTGAACATCAGAGAAAGTGAAAATAGAACAGGTGAGAAAAAGAAAGCGCATAACAATGGAACAACAGAAGAACAAAGCTAAAAGAGGAATTGTAAATGTGAAAGCATATCGAAATAGAAGAGGGAAGGAAATAGAGATGATGATGGAAGGAAGAAAAATAAAGGATAAAGAAAAACAAAAATGCTGACGTGCAGAGAGTGAAGAACACAGGAAAGCCAAGAAGAATGCACAAAGGGATTGTGACAAGGAATATTTGTGCAGAGAGTGAGTTCTGCATGGGGCAAAGAAGTGGGTTCACCGTTGCCAGTGGCCTGCAGCATGCTTATCCCTCTGGTTAGCCCAGTAGTTCCATCTTGTGATGTCATTGCCTGGTCTCTCTATGCATTGTCTCAGTGATGTCAGCTGCTTGGGAAATGGCATGACTCTGGGCAGGCCTCAGGAATATGACAGGGATGGGGTACTTTACTTCAGATGGACAGATTTGAAACACCAAGACCACCTTGAATGTCCGTGCGCCTCTGTTTCTTCCTTTTCCTTTTATATCTCCTCCCTTCTCTGTTGTTCCTCCCTTCCCTCCTTCCGATATTTCATATTCTGTTCGTATGTTTATATCTAGGTTTCTGTGTCGCTGTTATTTTCGTATTTTTCCTACTTTACTTCCATTAACATCCATATCTCTCTCCTCCTCTTGCCCCTTTTAAATCTTTCCATTATCTGATTTTATCACTTTGTTCTTTCATGTAGTTTCATTTTCCCCATCACTTATTTTTTCTATCCTGTTATTATTTTTTCAGTTTTACTTTCCTTGTGTCCTTTCGCACTTTTTTCAGCTAACTTTCAATCTCTATATTACAGAATCTTTTACCTTTCTTTCCTTGTTTATTTGTTTCTATCTCTTCAATGTGTCTATACCCTTCACCCTTTCTGGAGGTGAGCAACACCCCCTGTGAACAGGGAGACCTAGGAATGTCGTTGCGTCAGGACGGCCTCATGTAGAACTGCGAGACTCGGGGTTAAATGGTGAGAAAGGCCACTCTGTTTAACTTGTTCTATTCTGTTTAATATTCACTCCATTGTTTCTTTTTGCCACCTATTTCTATCAGATTTGCTTTCCTATTCGCCCTTTCCTTTACCGTTACTCTGTTTTTTTTCATTTTGTGTTTGTCATTTCCCTGTTCCATTTTTATGATCTTGTTCTGCTTCACCCACTCCTGTATTTCTTATTTTATTTTGCTGTTCTCTTCTTATTTGCCTTTTTCTGGCTCAGTGAACTGTCATCTCATGGAAATAAATGAACAGGACAGAATATTCTGGAGTTCGGATTTTAAGGACTGTTATTCTTGCTTTTTAATAAATAGTAGTAACAGTAGGAGCGTCTCCTCCCTTTGGATGAGAAGAGAGTTGACTGGGTTTTTATGTCCCATTTCCACCCAGGAGTGCCTTATCACTTTCCTTCTCAAAGGTCCGGCTCCTATACTTGATAAATAGTTTCGGGAGGATAGCACAGGTGCAACGTGCTCGCCTTGGAAGCAAGACGACGACAGGAGCAACACGGTTCGATCTCTGGGTCCGCGCTTAGAAACCTCTGGGTAATAAGTGCATTATAACATATATCATATCACCTGTGAAGAATACTATGGATCTCTCGCTGAAACACTGCCTAAAGTCTCCTTCCAGGTGGCATAGCGAAGGCAGACGCTTCCTGATTCAACCCTGGGGGTGGTGTACTGTGGGAGGATCACCTGGGGGGAGACAGGGCCCAGGGTTGTGAGGAGATTCCGTGGGATGAGACACAGTATTTTTCCTCTGACAGGAAGATTCTTTCCCCTGTACCTAAAGAGGTTATAGCTTATTGCCATTTTAATGTTTCTCAACTCATATGAAATCTCAGGTTGTGAACCCTAAGGTTATTAAATCAGAACAAGCTATAGCGAAAGAAAGATCCTTTTTGGTATCCCAGACTAAACACCTTTTTAAAACTCAAGGGTACAATTTAAAGGATTGTGGAAATGTTGTTTTCACTAAACCATCTTCCTCTATAATAGCTTAACCATATAGCCCCTCTGTTAAAAGCCTTAAGGGAATAACATCTACCTTGATAAATAATGTAGAAGTTGAAAAACCTAACTTTTGCGGAACAAACTACAAGTCCCAGAATCCTGAGGGAACTCAGATGAATAAGAGGACTGAAGAGGTATATAAATGTAGGGGTTGAGCAAGTAAGCCTAGTAGCCATTGCATGAGTCGGGCAATTGAGGCTTATAGCCCACACCTGAAGGCTATTACACTACCTCGGAGCCCTAAAAGACCCCATCAGGAACGCAGGAGTGGAAGGAGCTGGAACGAGAACGCAAAAGCTGTCTGTAGCAGTAGTAGCAGAGGAGAAGCTATCAAATCACAAGAATGTGGCAGAACAGAAGGGACACTGCAGCGTGGAGACAGCAGATTTTACCTGCAAGCTCTGAGAGTCCTGTTCTCCCAAACTCTTAGAAGGAGTGGCTGTGCAGCGGAAGACGTGCAGAAGGCTACGTTTTTCACATGTGAGCCGTGTTGCAGTGATTGCAGAGCTGTGGAAGTGCATGAGACTAAGGCCAGAAGCAAAAGGCAAGCCGAGGGTCTCGGGAGAAAAGCAAACTCCCACATCTAGTGGCTGGACCGAAGCACCTGTGCTGTAGAAGGGTGTGAGTCCCCAGCGAGCCTGAAGTAGTAAAAGGAGGAAGAGGAAGTCGGTGAAGCAGTGTAATCTGCAAAACCAGTGTCACTGAAGTCGGTGAGTGAAGCACAGCATTCTGGTGCACTGTGCAAGCTTTGCCGGTAACTGTAGCCAGCTCCTGATTGACTTGCGTCATATCTAATGCGAGGAAAAGCTGTTCGATATATCAGAACTCTTACCATCAATGGAATTGTAGCACTCATGTATAACATTGAAGATCACTATTCGCGTGAGAAGCTAAAGTACTTGAAACCCATTGTTGATGTATCTAAAGAGTGTATGCTACATAACAGAGTGGTTGCATGTCTCTAATTAAAGGGAACGCTTCCAAAATTATTATGAATACAGAACCGTGTCTATATACGACTTACAAGTAACTTAGAGTCAAAACTATAACAAAAGGAGATTGCATGTGCCTAATTATAATTCCTGAAAGAAGTCTGAACTTAATTCTTTACCATTACATGGTAATACAAGGTTTTATTCAACTTTAAACCTTAAAAACTGAAGCTAGAAGGGAGAGTTAGTCTTGTGAGCATAGGCAAGTTGTTCTTGTGGTAGTTAGACAGACCGAAGGGGCAAAGAGGCTGAGAAAGCCATTAAAAGGAAGAGTGCCTTGCCTACCCGAAGAGTTTGAAGTGTCTGGTCAAAATCTACCTAATAATTCAACAGTACTGGAGTAGTAGTAGTAACACTTGAATTGTGGTGGTTTATTATGCTGTCAGCAGATGTTACATTGTAGTAGTTGAAGCGGTAACTTACTGTGAGACAAAGGTGACTGTTCTCATAGTGGCAACAATAGAAAAGTGGTTGGTGAAAACAGAAGCAGCAGCACAGAGAACGCATCCTGACAAATATACCAAATGTAAGGTTGTAACTAAAGAATTGTTTATTATCGACATTTGAAGAATATTGAACTGTGGCTAATTATCTGGAAGGAAAGACAATGGGCCTCATTACGACTCAGGCGGTAAGGGTTTTACGGCGGCGTAAACAGCGCCGACCCTTACCGCCTGATTCCGAGGTCCCTTAGCGCCATGGAGGTTTTAACACCTGCTTTTAGCAGGTGTTAAAATCCATGGCGCTAAGGGACCTTGATGTTAATAACGCCACCGTAATTTACGGTGGCGTAATTAACGCCATCCCCACTCCCATTATGCCCTATGGGGCAAAATGGGAATGGGGAAGGGAAAATGGGGATTTACCGCCCCGCCAAGGTTGGAATGGGGCGGTAAATCCGCCAACCACCATGGCGTAAACGTAGTTTACGCCATGGTGGTAAAGTCACGGCCCAGGCGGTAACTTACCGCCTGGGTCGTAATGAGGCCCAATGTATCATCATAACCAGGATTACTGTTGGTGCTATTTCTTTTCTGGAAGTTGGAAGGGGATCTTTTCACCCAGGAACAAAGAATTGTTACCAGTGGATTTTTGTTGGATGAACTTTTGATTTGACTTTGAACTTTCAAGAACTGGCTCAAAAACGTTCTTTTCTTTTGTTGAACCTTTTGAAGTGACTTTAAAGCCTGCTAAAGTGACCTTACCCAGGACAGGAGAAGGCCATTAAGATATTGTGTTCATATTGATTATTATTTTATGTTGCTATATGATTTTCTTTGTATATTGGTTGTTTAGTGTGCAGGCTGGTTTACCCATGCTAGAGAATGTTCCCTTAGCCTTTAGACTAGGTAGAAAAGGAAAGGACTAGGTAGGAAATCGCTCTTAGAATAGGGCACTGTAGTTTCTCATTTTAATTTCTTTAATAAAATGAAATATTTTGAGATCTCCAAGCAGCTTTCCACCTCGCTTTACTGACCCCTCACATACCTCTCTACTCCTATTCTGGTCCCGGCCCCCTTCTCTTTCCTACTGCCTTGTGCAATGTTCACTCTCTCATTCCTTCCTGATCTTACAAGCTGGTAGCTCCCTGGAGCTGGATTCCTCCTGCTTCTCAGCCTCCTAATGTTTCCTTTCTTCCACCACCTATTTTCTATTCACACCTCTGGTTTCTCTCCTCCCACCACTTCCTGATGTTCACCTCCTGAAAATCTCCTTCTGCTACCTCCTGATGTTCGTATCTGGCCATTTCTTCATTTTTGCCTCATGCCACCCCCTAATGTTCAACTCCTGATAATCCCCTCCAGCCACCTCCTGATGTTCACCTCCTGCCACCTCCTTATACTCTCCTGTCACCACCCAATTCTCTCCTCATGCCACCACCTGATTCCACATGCCACCACCTGAAAATCTGCTCCCTTCAAACTTGTTCTGCCACTTCTCTTCTGAATCACCAATTCATTCCAAACCCCACGTGTGACTTCATCCAAACATCCACAGCTCTCTTTAGGTAGGAGCTGGCTGATTGTGTGTAGATTTTGATTTGTTTTCCTTAATTATGGGCACAGATTTGGTGTATTAGAGTTTCCATGCAACAGCAAGCAGGTTGCAGCTTTAAGTGTTGTGTCCATCATATTTGAATGGGACAGTGCATGCTAACGCTCATGTGCTTGAATGTTTGGATCTGGAAGCGAATCACTGTTTCTTTCTTTACCCATGGGGCACTACCTGCTGGAATTATGCTGTCATGAAACTTGAGGTTTTTGCCTGTGGATATTGCTTTGTGGGAAGGAGTGAGAGTGTACAGGGGTTCTCTTCCCACAGGTATTGCTTAGTTGAATGCAGGGAGACTGTATTGTAGGTTTTCTCTGCGTGTATAGATTGCTTCACAGGACTTAGGGAGACTCCCTTAGGAAACAGATGAGTCATCCAAAACAAATGTATATATCAGAATAGGCCGTCTGCATTTAGGTTATACATGTCACAGTGGCCTGCCTGCTGGTGGGGCCTATGTTGGGGTGACAGCGATTCCGCCCCCCCCTTGCAATCCCTGAGCCCATCATCCACTAGCCTGGAGATTGTCACAAACTGGACATTTGGAACCAAGAAGTACGCCAAGGCCAGATGCTTAAAGTTCAACAACTTTACTAGTGAATTTTTAAAGGGGTGGGTCAAATTAAATATAAACAGGATCTTCCCAAAGATAAGAGAAAAATTGCAAATTGTGGACAGCTAAGATCGCGCCTAACTGGATTGATATTCAAAGAGCGAGTCACTTGTTTTTGCAGTAAAAAGTAATTGTAAAGTTTATCTCCAATAATGTTAATCTTTGTACAAATTTGTGTTCATAAAGATTTCCTTTGTTTCCTGGTCCTCTACACGTGTTTCACCAGTAATTCGAGTACTGGTTCATCAGGAGGAAAATGGTGGATGGTTTGGGATCTAATACTGTTGATGCAGTTCCACTTTAAAGAGCATTTTTCTTAAATGATTTCAAAAGGTGCATACGTGTTTCCTATCTTCGCATAAGTGCGTTTTTAGGTTTCAGTTTTTGCCAATGATAAGTCTAATGTACGGGCTCAACTGTTTTTTGTTCAGGTCTGTTCTGCTTGTCAGTTTTGGACGACCTTTAGAAGGCTTTGTCTGTGTGGGAAAAAGCGCTTCCTTGGTCCTCACATACGAGGTTAGTTGAAACAAAAATTGGGCAAACACAATACTTGGGCTGGAAGGTCAGCAACAACTAACATCCAATTAAAAACACGAGGTTCACCAGAGGTCTGAATTATGTCTGCAAACAACCATGTTATCTTCCCCAAAGATATAACAAAACATAAATGTCTCCTAACAATGTCTTTCCCAAATTCCTGGTGAGTGGTCAGGCTTTGAGTCTTAGCTGTCACTGTTCAAAAGTCCCAGTTACCTCATTCCTCCCAGTGTATAGCAAACCTTTCCTCTGATCCTCTGAGCTTAGCTCTGGGCATTCCGGGGTCCTGTACCCCAAAACTAAACCTTGATGTTCTGCAGGACCCACAGGGCCTCTCTGAAATGGCATTAGGGTCAATAAGCAAATAGGCACAAACACCAGGGCACACCTATGTTTTGGAAAAAACCTCACAAGATGGGTTTATGGTGACCTTTTAGAAATTAAGGTTTGTTTGAGGTGCGGGGGAGCAAAACTCAACCTTAGCAACTAGGTTGGATAAATGAGAGAACAAAAAGTGGTTGTTCCTAGAGATGTAGGAACTCCCGTCCCCTGCACACTATCTAGTATCTGTGGAGCAGATCAGTAATTCAGTGTTATTTATATATTATTTCCCATTAACAATTTGATGCATTAGATGCAGTCCATAGTTCAGTTGGAGTAAATACCCAGCTCACAAGATTTCATGTAGAAAACAATTCATAAATTTATTTATAAAGTGTTTTTAGGCCCAACGCGTTTCGAGTATAAACTCTTCTTCAGGGACAGAATCATATTTCACAAAATTCTAGAAAAAGATAGAAAAAAGTGCATCTTAGTATAGCTGCATATGTAGTGTGCATTACAATTTCATTTTGATCATTATTTATTCGATACAAAACAACAACTTATTAAATGTCAGATGTATTCAACAAGTATGGTAAAGCTAGTAGAATACAGTCAGCTATTTCTAACTGCAGTAGGATTAGATAATCCTGCTAAGAGGATTTTAGAAATGGCTTCTAACCAATCTAGTCTGTAAAAAGAGGGGTCCTAGGAAGGCAGAAAGAGCAATTTGACAAAATGGAGGCAAGATTGAACAATGTAACTTACCAATTATGGTGGTCACATACTTACTCCTCTCACTACTTGGGGTTTACACATGTTTCATTTCTTTAGCGTTGAGACGAATGATCATTCCAGAGCTTCCACTTTATGTTCCATTGGATACTTTTTTTCAACTATGTGACCACCATAGATGGTAAGTTAGATTGTTCAATCTTGCCGCCATTTTGTCAAATTGCTCTTTCTGCTTTCCTAGGACCTGACTCTTCTAGTTCTAGCTGACTAGCTTGCTTCTGACTCCTTGCCTCTCTTCTCAATATCTTTTTTTTAAACATATGTTTATTGGTTTTGAATAGTTTGACAGAACAACATAACTCCCACCCTCCATCCCTCCCAGACCCTCGTTTGCCCCCCGGCACACTGTCTGTTACTTTCACAAACCATGACCAAACATCTTATGAAATGTCCAAGAGACGTAACTTGTGCTGGCAATACTGTATCAAAAAAGTCCCCCTCTAGAATGTTCAGTATAGGGGCCCACTCCAAAGTGAATTTGGTTTGATTCCCCTGTAGTGAGAAGGTGGCCCATTCTAGGGCGATGAAGTTCAAGAGCTTATACAGCCAGTCTGCCAACCCCGGGGGGTCCACTGATATCCAACTTCAAGCTATGACCAACAGCAATGCCATGTGAACAATGTAAAAGGCTTTCCTTTTGTACTTTGGCCACATCCTGTTGTCTGGGCCCGCCAACCCCAGGAGGAATTTCCCCATAGCCCTGTCCCCATCCAGACCATATATAACCCAAATGATCTTATTGACTTTGTTCCAAAAGATTTGTAGTGCGTGCAGGAGTGCCAAATGTGGAGCCAGCCCCCTTCGGCCCTGCACCCCCTCCAGCATCTGTCTGAGACCACAGGGTTCCACCTGTGTTGCCTCTCTGGGGTGTAGTGCCATTGGTACATGAGTTTCAGCCAAAATGCTCTAATTTGGATAGCGGTGATCAAGCGGGGGATGTCTGACCCCAACAAAGCCCAGCTCTCTTCCGAGATTCTACAATCTAGTGTGTTCTCCCATCTGCGTTAAAAGGGCAGCTGTTTGGGTGGGGGAGCGTCTACCAGGAGCCTACATAATTGCGAGATAAGATGTTGTTTTTCGCCAGGGTTTGATGATAGACATTTTTCAAACAGTGTAAGGAGCCTAGTTGCGGCAGCTCGGTTATGGGGGGGGGGGGGCAGTATCCAATGGTGCACCTGGCAGTATGGGAAGCGCTGAGTTTCGTGTAGGCCCAGTTCCTCTTTACATGTTTGTTTGTTTTTGTTTGTTTATTTATTTATATAGCGCTCCACACCTGGAGGTATCTGGGCGCGTTACAGGTTATTTGCAGATTACAAATTGCTTGTAGGATCAAGTACACAGTGGAATAGTTGCAGGACATTCTTTACATTATTTACACAGTGAAATTAACAATATTATACATCAGAAATCTACAAGGCCAGTTTACATAGATAGATATAAACAATATAGTATTCTAACTAGTATAATAGTGACAGACTAGTGCCAGTCATGGATCCTTTACAAGGAGCCAACTTTTGGTGCTTTTCATAAAGCTGAAGAAGGACTGGTCAGCTCTTAAAGTTGTAGGCAAGGAGTTCCACAGGTTGGCTGCCATGACAAGAAAGCTGCTACTCCCTACTTTATTCAGCTTATATCTAGGGACCTTCAGGCAAAATGAGTGCAAGGTCCTAGTGGGGCGTGTCGATGTATTATTGACAAATTTCTCCATTAGGTATTTTGGGGCCGAGTTAGTTAGGCATTTATGTGTAAGGGAATCAGTTTTAAACTAAAGCCAATTATTATTACGTCTGGCCTCCGAAATGTGTTGTCTTCTTGGAATACTTAGCACATTTCTTAGTGCATTCTTCTGTAATATTTGATGTTTGTTGTTACAATAGTCTAGTTTCAAGAGAATTAATACTCTGGCTAGGGTAATGCAGCTGGCTGTAGATAAAAATGGTTTGCATGCATAGATCAGCTTACAGGTGTATGCTGTCGCTGACGCTATGACGTTGACCTGCTTGTGCATGTTCAAGGCTGAGTCTAAGAAGAAGCCCAATGTTGTTACCTCCTTAGCCAATTTGATATCAATGCCATCAACATTAAATGATTGAAATTGATTGCTGAGTTTGTTAATACTGGCAGGTGCTCGCAGGCGCAGGAGCTCAGTCTTTTCATCATTCAGACAGAGGCCGTGAGAGGCCATCCAGGCCTGAATGATGAGATAGATTTTATTGACCAAGGCCAAGTCAGTGTCATAATCGCCAGACAGAGGTATGAGAATGTGGATGTCATCTGCTTAGTTAGTGTAGGTGACACCCAGATTGTCTAGGTCATCTAACAATGGCTTAGTGAAAATATTATACATGGTGGGTGATACGCATGAGCCTTGCGGTACTCCACTTGTAATAGGTGTTGGTTCTGCTGGAGCAGAAGTTGAGAACACTCTCATAGACCTATTATTCAGAAAGGATTGAATCCAGGCCGTTGCTTCCGGGGAGAAGTGGCCAGCTGTAGACAGGATCTTGTAAAGCACTTTATGATCCACCAAATCAAAGGTGGCCGAGGGGTCCAGTAAAAGTAGGAAAGCCAATTTCCCTTTGTCCTTTAGTTCATCAATTTGGTTCTTCAGATCAATTAAGGCCATTTCTGTGCCATGTTTAGGTCTGAAGCCAGCCTGCCGGAGCCCTAGAAGATTGTTAAGCGCTAGGTACGACTGTATCTGGAGGTAGGCTGCCATGCCAATAATTTTTAACAGGAACTGGACCGTTGTTATGGGTCTATAATTAGTTGGGATATTTGGGTCCAATGTAGGTTTCTTTAAAAGCAGTAGGACCCAGGCATCCTTGAGGTTGGTGGGGACAGTGCACGTTTTAAATGTAGAATGAATTAGTGTAGCAATGAAGGGGGCTAAGTCTCTTGCAGCTTCTTTAATTATAGAGGCCGGGCAGATATCTCCCTGGCATCTAGAAGGTTTAAGCGAGGCTATGATGTCTTCCACTTCTTGGGTGGAAACTTGGGGAAATGTATATCGCTGGGGAGGTTAAGTAGAGTTTGATTTGGGTCTCTGAAGGGTACAAGGATTAGGAAGGTAAAGTTTTTTTGGTACTATTTTATTTTGAAGAAGAGAAATTTTGTTGGGCAATGCATTTTTTTTGTAAACACATTTTATTGATTTTTAAAACATGATATCGGTTAACATCATACAAACATATAGAAACATCAATCGCATAACTGCATAAGTCTCTGGTCGCAGGTCCGATACAGTAGATAGGTTGCACAACACCACACGATCCAGTACATTTATTAGGTTTTTTAAAACGATTAGTTTCTGAGCTCGTTCGCCCATTGGCAGTACTGGTTCTATTGTTTCTCTAGTTGTCCTCCAACCTTTGCCAAATCTTTCGGGCCTTATACAGGCATCCTCTGGCCGTATATACTCTATTCTCCATTGTAATGCACACATCCACATATGCCACCCATTGATCATATTGTGGGGGAATGTTTGAGCCCCAGAGTTGTGCTATGTTCCTCTTAGCAAGACCCATGGCCGTTGAGAACATTATTTTTTCGTATCGCGACATTTCACCTTCTTCCTCCACTCCGAGTATTAGCAGTTTTAGGTCTCTGGGAATCGTTTGGCCCATTACCAACGAAAGCCTATCGCAGCATTTTTGCCAGAACGTCTGTATTTGTGGGCACTCCCATAAGATATGAATAAAAGTTCCTTCGTCCTGTCGGCATCTCAGACAATTTGGCTCTGCTGTTTTGCCCCATTGGTACAATGCTAGTCTCGGGTAATATATCCTATGTAGTATTTTAAATTGTACTAGTCTAATTCTAGCAGAGATGGCCACTTCACTGGGGTACATAAGGGCTATGGTCCAGTCCTCAGGTTGTAGCGGACCGAAGTCTCACTCCCATTTAGCTTTGGGGCAATGCATTTTGAATATTGGTGCACCAGGTTTTATCCTTGATGCAGGTGTCCATTGGTGGGATAGGGGATTCCATTTCTCTTAGGATGACAAATAGTTCTCTTGTACTAGAGCTGGCTTTGTTTATCCTATCATTGTATGTTTCTGTTTAGTTTGAAGGACCTCCAATGTATATTTAGCTGTGATTTCCAGTAGATTGTCTTGGTTTAATGCTGTTGGATGATTTTTCCAGAGGGCTTCAACTTTACTTTTTTCGGCCCATAGGCCTTTGAGATTAGGGGTAAACCATGAGTTGAGGTGGCCTCTAGGTTTGTCTTTGCACATTTTTAAGGGCGCAATGTTATCTATAGCTTGGGTGATAATAGAGTTATATAAGTCTACTAGAACTGCCGGGTCTGAAGTAACAGGAAAAGAGTTCATGATATGGAGGAGATGCGGCCGTAACTTGTCCACTGTAATATTGTATTTATTTCTGGTGAGAAGTGGAGGGCCCAGAAGATTGGTCCTGATAGGTAGTGGGCTGTCTTGCATAGTGAAGGCCAGTAAGTGATGGTCTGTCCAGGCGTGAGGTTCGATGGACGTTATTACTGCCTCACAATTAAGGTCAGCCACCCAGTCTAAGGTTCTAGTGTGTTGGCTTATTGACTCTTTGAGTGAAATCTAATTCTGCTATGGAGTTAGCGAGTGCCAAGGCATGTTGATCGTTAGGGTCATTGAGACCTAAATTACAGTCTCCTAGAACTAGAATTTGTGAGTTAGGTTTAGTATTAGTCAAGAGTAGTGTTGTAATGCCTTCCTCAAATGAGCGAATGGGGCCAGGAGGTCTGTATAGCAACTGCATAGTTATGGTGCTTGAATTAGTGAGAGGTAGTTTAACTGTCAAAAGTTCACCTGATGTGAAAGGAGGATGTGTGGAGACTCTAAATCCCAGATTAGATTTGGCAATGAAGGCAATGCCGCCTCCTCTGGAAGTTTCTCTGTCTATTCTCAGGATGGTGTAGTTGTCTGGAATAGCAAGTAAGAGGGAAGGTCCAGCAGCTGCATGGAGCCACGTCTCTGTTATTGCTAAGAAGTCTAATTGTACCAAACGTTGTAACTTCCTCCCCTTGGAACATATCCCTGAGTGTTGTACACCCTGCCACCTGCCAATGTGGGAAAGCTTGTGGGTCCAGGCCTGGGGAGAACTGTGGGTTGTCAAACAGAGGAGTGAAGGGGGAGGGGAAAGTCATGATGTGGTGCTTGCTCGCTGCTTGATCCCACATGTCCTCCACCACCTTCGTAATGTTGCTATGGTGGATGTTGCGGGGTCGGTCTGCTCTTGGTAGCCAAGGTTTCTCTCCCATGTGGGCTCCCGCCTCTGCCCTCTCCATCTGCGCCCATCTCGTGTCCTTATTTTCCCCGAACCAGTCTCTAACAAGTCTAGGCTGCGCTGCGCTGCCCAGTAGTATTCCCTAAAGTTTGGGAGGCCTAGTACGCCTCTATTTGTGGGGAGCATTAGGGTGCTCAGTGCGATTCGCAGTGTTTTATTCCTCCATATGTATTTGGCAATTAGATTATTTAGCGTCCGAAAGAAGGAGGATGGAATGGGAGCTGGGAGAGCCTGGAATAGGTATAAAATGTGCGGGAGTATGACCATTTTGATAGCATTAACTCTCCCTAGCCAGGACACCGACATTGGGGACCAAGTCTCCAGTTGCATGCGGAACTGAGTGAGCAACGGCTGGTAGTTCGCCTCATAGAGCCTCCTTAACGTGCGTGTGATAGTCACCCCCAGGATTTGGATACTGTTTTGGAGCCCACTGGAGTTGTATCGCTTTTTCCGCTGCTATCAAGTCTGACTGACTAACCGAGATGTTTATTTATTTATTTGCATTTTTATTGCGCTCACACAGCCCGTGGGCATCGTGGCGCTGTTACAGGAAATGTTTGATTTTTTAGTTGCATAATTGTAATTTTTGTCTCAGTTGCATATTTATAACGCGCTTGAATACCGAGAGGTTTCTAAACGCGAACCCGGGGATCAAACCTATGTTGCTTCGTGCCGTCTTGCTTCCAAGGCGAACACGTTGCTGCTGAGCTATCCTCCCGGCACCGGTTTAGGATCTCTGACTTTGTGATATTGACTTTTAGGCCTGCTACCCTGCCAAATCCCTCCAATTCTCATAGTGACGTGGGTAGGGATGAGACCGGCTCTGTAAGTGTAAGTAACATGTCATCCGTGTACGCCATAAGCTTGTGGGTCTCCCCCCGAAGGAAATGCCCTTGACATCATCTACATTTTGGAGTCTCACTAGGGGCGGCTCTAGATGCAGCACATAGAGTAGGGGGAGAGAGGGCAGCCCTGCCTGGTGCCCCTCTGGAGTAGAACCAGACCTGAAAGTTGGCCATTCACGAAGAGCAGAGCCGTGGGGCAGGCATAGTTTGCCCTTATTATCGCTATGAATTCAGGCCTCAACCCCATACAATGCAGTGTATTGAAGGGAAAGGACCACTCGACGCAGCCAAATGCCTTCTCCGCATCCAGTGTGACCAGCACCGCTGGGTCCCTCCTTTTTCTCTACTTTTTCTAGGAGGTGACAGATTCTCCTGAGATTGTAGTGTGTTTGGTGTCCCTTAATGAACCCGGTCTGATCCGGGTGGATTACTGTTGGCATCAGCTGGGCTACTCTGTTAGCTAGGATCTTAGAATAGATTTTAGCATCCGTGTTGATGAGCGCAATAGGGTGATAGGACCCGCACCTCGTGGGGTCTTTCCCGGTCTTTGGGAATAGAACTATCTTGGCCTCTTCCATGGATTCAGTGATCCTACTGCAAAAGAGTAAAAAAGAGCCACCAGTCTGGGAGCCAACGTCGCCATGAATCGCTTATAAAAGGAAGCTGGAAACCCATCCAGGCCAGGTGGCTTATTCGGCGGGAGGTACGATATCGCTAGTATTATCTCCTCCCACTTGATACTATCTCTGTCCAGGGTCATGAGTGTCTGCACAGCTGCAGACTTGAAACACTCCCTCTACCCCCTCTGGTCGGGGAGATCTGGGGTGTAGAGAGCCAAATATTAGGCGTGGAACTGCGCGGTTATGTCTTCTATAGTAGTAACCCTCCTGTCCGGTGAGACTTCGATCACCTGAATGCTTTGGGCTGTTAGGAGCTTGTCCACCTTGTTAGCCTTAATATAGTACTTTTGTTTCAGGTATAGCAGGCTACTTTCAGTTTGTCTCGTGTGGAGGAGGTCCAACTTTCCCTTTGCGCACTTTTATAGTCAGCGCAACTCTGGGGTGGACTCTGTCTCCATTCTATGCATGAGCCTCTTTACCTCTGCTTCGAGATCCGCCTCCAATTTTCTCCTAAGCCTATTCCTATGTTCCTCAGCAGTGATTGCTTCTCCCCTCATTGTTGCCTTGAACGCGTCCCAAACCACTCCCTCTGGCATGTCCTTCCCCCAGTTATTTTTAAAAAACTCAGAAATTTTGGCCTCCAGGGACTCACAGGCAAGCTGATCATATGATAGGGTCTTTGGGAAAGAACATTTCCATAACCTGGATTGCTGAGTAGGTATGTTAAGGACAAAGGTGATCGGGCATGGTCCGAAATAGTTATGGTGTAAGTCTCAATTGTTCCCATCCTTCCCAAGAGCGCAACTTAGCACATACACAATCGATTCTAGAGAATGATTTGTGGACATGCGAGTAATGTGTCTACACAATTTCCTCACCTTTTAAGGAGGTCCAAGCATCCTTGAAGGTCAGTCTATGGAACTGCTCTTTTAGGGCCCGGGATGTGGGCATCTGTGTGTATTTTGTCACTGTGCTCATATCCCTGACCGGGTCCCACGCTAAGTTCAGGTCCCTCAAAAGAATTGTGTCCCCCCCACCGCTAAAATGTTCCAATTTGGAGATGACCGTTTTCAGGAACCCCTCTTGTCCTGTATTCAGAGAGTAGGCTGAAGCCACTGTAAGGGTGAGTGGGCCAAGTTGTAGGAGGAGAAATAGGTATCGACCTGCCGTGTCAGCATGGGATGTTAGGATAGACACCTGCGTGTCCCGTTTAAGCGTGATGAGCACCGCTGCACTCTTACCCCCCGCGTTTGCCTGTATAATCTTAGGGTATTGCCCCAACCTCAGCTTGTGTTTATCCTGCCTTTTAATGTGAGTCTCCTGAAGAGCTACTAAATCGGGATTGAGTTTGGACAGAAGAGACTCAAACTTCCTCCTTTTGATAGGGGTATTCAAACCCCATAAGCTAAGTGTCAAACATTGGAATGGGTTTCAAACATGGAGTGTTTGGTATGAGTGTGCCTGCCCTACTACATGGTTGTGCATCACCTGTAGGTGTCTTTTGTGTGTGCCGCCAGAACCATCCGTGGAGGTGGCCCACCTACGCAGCCAGTGTTACAGAATACTAGATTCTTAGACTAGGTTCAATGGATCTTTAAGAACCCCCGATTAAATAGGTCTGGAGGTCTTACCTGAGCAGACTGATATGTTCAACGGGAAGCAAATGCTGAACTCAAGAATCTCCCCGACCAACGCGTCAACCTCTCAACCGGTAGGGAAACCCAGAGTGAGAGGTACGCGCCAGTCAGGGAAACCCTCTGGGGAAGAAAACCCTGGTCGAGCGCAGGATCCGAAGATTGGAGTGTGGTTCGCAGGCTGATGACGCCAATTCGATCGTGGCGTAGAGTATCGGAAGACTGCTTCTGGAGAGGGAAGAAATGAGAAGCGAAGTGATGAATAGCAGAAGTATAGGAAGGGGAATGGGGAAAAACAGGAAAGAGACTAATTCCCCTGACCTCTTAACCAGCCGGATTGTAAATACCAGGAGAGAAGCTGAGAATATGAGACACGGAGAGGGCGACTGGAACACAAGTCTGTCAGAAGGAAGTAAAGGTGGGTAAGCCCATAGAATAAAATCCTACAATACCTGAAGAAAGATTCAGAAAGGGACTTGGACGGGAGTATTTATTATTACCCAGAATGCAGTAACTCGAGAACTCAAAGGCAGCGTTTCAGAATGAGACGCAGGATGAATCCGGGGGATTTGTGTCAACAAAGAAGGCTGAAAAGAGAATCTGGAAAGTTAAGAGAAGAGGGGTTAGTAATGGTCAGAGGTAAGAGGTTTCTGCTGAAGATTTGAGATTGCCTAGTTGCGAACTCACGGAGCATCCGCTAGTACAGTAGCGACGCGAAGAGCTGGAAGTCTCCGTGTCCTATGAAGAGTCACGTGAGCGGTACGCCGTACCTCTGGCGAACGTGAGAGGACTGGAACGGTGATAGCGGAACCGTTCGTACTGCGATCCACCATCTTGAAGGTACCATTCCGAATGGAGCCACAGAGCCGGCTTCTAGACCAAAGGGACCAGCGCTTCGTGAGTGTAACAGCCAGGAGCAAGTGTGGGGTATATTAAAACCCCCAATTTGATCCCACGCCACCCACCCCACCCCGAGACTACTACCAACACAAAGGAAACACCTTTAATTGCCCTCCCCAGGTTTCAACTGTAGAAGTAGAATCCTCGCTCCTCCTCACTCTTCTCCCTGTGCGTCCCCTATCGCGGTACATGTAGATAGTCCGGGCCCTCGGGGTCCCGGGCCTCTCAGATGGGGCTGATACCCCCCTTTCTTGATCCTCTTGGGTCGGACCGTCGACCATTCCCAGCTTCTAGGTCTTGTGTGACCACTCGTAGAGGGCGCACTCGCGGCTTGTTGATCTTCCTCTATGCCTAGCATTTTTGCACCCTCTTCTAGTGAGGCAATCCGTCGTTTTTTTTCCTTGCCACTTAATACCGTCCCAATTGGGAAGGTCCATCTATAGCAGATGTCCTTATTGCGGAGGACTTTTGTTACTGGGGCCATTTGCTTCCTCTTAGTCAGCGTCGTTGTGGACAGGTCTTGGAAGAGAGAGATCTCGGCTTCGTTGGATGACATTTGATTTGCCTTCTTTGTGGCTGCCAAAGTCTTCTCTTTTGTGGAATAATAATGAAAGGCTGCCAGGACGTCCCTAGGTCTGGCCCCCGGGCCAGATTTCTGCAGGCCTAATCTATGGATTTTATCCAGCCGGACCTCCGTTGTCTATTTCTTCTTTCAGCAGGACCACGAATACGCTGTGGACCACCCCCTTCAGGTCTTTGTCCAGAACGTCTTCACAGAGGGATTTTATACGAATGTTCGCTCTCCTGGACCTGTTTTCTAGGTCCTCTGTCTCTATTTCCAGGTTGTGTGTGGCAATCGCCAGTTGTTCGAGTAGCGTGTCCGACCTCCTGGCATCATCTGCCAACTCTTGAAGTGCCCTTTCATTTGTGTCCACCCTCTCCTCAATTTTACTTACATCGGTCTTCATTTCCTGCAGCGGCACTGCCAGATCTTCCTTAATTTTATGCATTTGCATTTGGACAGCGTTGGCAATCTTATTTCCAAATTCTGTAAAGAATTGCTTGAGTACCGAGTGGGTAACAACCTCCTCATGTGCTTCGGCATACACTAAGTCCTCGTTGTCTGACTGCTCCAGCGGGGGCCCCAACGGGGGAGGGGAGGCCGATCCGCTCCCCCACATATTCTGGATGCTGCTCTCTTGGGCTTTCTTAGTAACTTTCGCAAGGTGCAGGGGATCCTTCCCCCTAGATTTCGACATAGCCCCCTCCGAGAGTGGGGTGCTACCGAATTTTGATGCAGGGTTACCTCTATGTTGCCCCGGCCCGAGCCGCTCAGGGATTTTGTATCCTACAGTTGGGACCCCTCCCCGGGGGGGCCTAGCCCGACCCCAGCCGGACTTGAGAGGTTCCTCGCTGCGTGGTGGTGTGGCGAGCCACTATGTTCGGAGTTGCTCTGAGGAGGGATGATGGTCACCAGAACCCAGGCCCTGCCGCTTATGCTTCCATGTGCGGGGGACTCACCTGCCTTTGTCTGGCCACCTCTGCATAGCCTGTCTGCTTGTGGCCTCCCGTTGCTGCCTTAGGCCCTCCAAGCCCCCACCCCGCGGTGGGGGGCGTGCTTCAGTGATTCTGGTGCAGTGGTCTGTGGGCCTTACTGTGAGGAATGTTCCGCTGATTCCCTCCTTTTACCAGTCCCATGTCCCGGGGTCTGGATTCCAGGGAGCTGCGGGCCTTGCTGCTATCCGGTCCGCCGGGCTGGCTTCCCGGTGCTCTGGGGGTGTGGCACACCGCTTCTTGGGGGTTACGCTGCAGAGGGGATGGGGGTCGTCAAGATGAGAGCCCGCTGAGGGGGGATCAGTGTGCGGGCTCTCCCTCTTACCACATGCTTATTAGTGCTACCCGGCCGTCGCCGCAGGTCCTCCAATGTCAGCCAGAATCTATCCTCTGTTTGCGGGAGCAGGTATTCCTGGGCTCTCTTGAAGCCTTCTGATTCCAGAATTACCGGAAGGCTGCCGATGCGCCCCACACCTCAGGGTCTCCTTCTCGGGTATCCCGGCGTTGCCTGCTCCTGGGGAGGGGAGTCACGGCCCCCACTCGATGCGGTCCGAAGGACCCCTCGTGGCCCGCCTTTCTTTCTTTCTGCTGCCCACTATGCGGTCCGCGGATGACCCCGTGGTCCGCCTTTCTTTTTGCTGCCTGTGGCAGAGCCCGCTGATCCCCTGCGGTCCACCTTTCCTTTGTTTTGCTGCTTTGGCTACTCCGCTCCAGCCGCTGCCCTGCGGTTTGACCTCACTGTGAAATACTATTTTCAGGTAGCCGGACGACTCCCCGCTCAACCTTCTGTGTCCAGGGCACTTGTGAGCACTGTCAATCACCTGGGGAAGGGGTCATTCAGCAGTGGGGTCTCTTTACCCGGTTTTGGGGTCAGGAGCGCATCCGTCATGGTGCTTTCCACATAGCAGCCATTTTGGAATCCTCTTCTCAATATCTTAATACAATTCTCACAGTCTCCACTACCCACTCTGGTGTTTTCTCATTCTCTTACCCCCTCTGATGCTCTTATTCTCACTCCACACTCTGGAGTGTTCTCAGGCACCCCCACTGTGAAGCTCTTCTTACCCTCACACCCCACTCTGGGGTGTTCTCAGGCTCTCCCCACTATGGGGTGTTGTTAGGCTCTCCCCATTCTGGGGCTGTACTTACTCTCACACCCTATTCTGGGCTGTCCCCAGGATCTCCCCATTATGGGGCTCTTCTTCGTCTCACTCCCCACTCTGGGGTGTTCTCAGGCTCTCTCACCTCTTGGGCTGTTCCTCCTCTCACTCCCAACTCTGTAGTGTTCTCAAGCTCTTTCCACTCTGGAGCCATTCTTAGTCTAACTTCCCACTCTGGGGTGTTCTGAGGCTCTCGCCACTCTGGGGTGTTCTTAGGCTATTATCACTCTGGGGCTCTTCTCACTCTCACTCCCCACTCTGGGCTGTTCTCAGGCTCTACCATTCTGAGGTGTTCTCATCCTGCCACTCTACTGCTGGTTTTACTTCCTCCTTCTTTTCTTTTTCTACTGTTCCTACTACCGACTTACACTCCACGTTTTACTTCATCCCTCCTTTCCTCTGCTACTACTACCGACTTCCACTCCACGTCTGGTTTTTATTCCTCCCTTGTTTACTCAGCTACTACCAATGGCTTCGAATGCACTCCTGGATTTACTTCCTCCCTCTTTTCTGCCTTTCTCTCCTCTTTTACTCTCACCACTTTCTTGTTTCTCTACTTCTGTAGAGATCAGCGCCCCTCTCCTGCTGCCAATTCTCAGCTCCCCTCTGCAGCACCCTCCTGTTTCCACTTTGCAAAGTCTCTGCTGCACCTCTCCTCTCCTCTCCTCTCCTGCAATATTCCCTCCCCAACCTTCTCCAAGCAAGAACTGCTTGTTCCTGTCAGTTTCACTTTGAGCTGGGCTGCTTGGCTTATATATCAACATGCCCCCTCTACCTGATTGGAATCAGGGCTGATAGTCTGCAGCTTTGAGCCTAGGGGATGTGAGGGCTAGGATTGGCCAGGCTAACTCACTTCCTGATAGTCAGATTGACGCTGAGGGGACTGGAATTACTTTATAAGAACCGTGGTGGCCAGTTTGTAACTCTGTGTGCATGGAGAAGCTGAACAAGCTGCTTTTGTAAAGAATATCCTGCTGTGATGCTGTTGGGAAGGTGGGCAAGTGTGTTACGGGTTCTATATGGGTGTTTAGGTTTCCTTCAGGGTGTCCCTGTCCTTGGAGGGATACTTTAATGTCCTTGATCCATTCTGTGGTTTCTGGTTGGGAGAGAAGGGCATTGTGGTAAATGTCGTCCATCTGAGGGTCGTTTGTGTGCATAATTTCGATGTGTGAGCCCCATGAGAGGTTTTCCGATGTCTTCCCTGTCTTAAGTGTTAGGATTGGTTATTTTGCCAGCTTTACTCTCTACCCATACCCTAATTCCGCTTCCCGGATCCTGTCCGAGTTTTGTTTTTGTTTCTGTGAGGCATTTTGTCAAAATGTATTTTTGCATTAATGGTTTGTCTATCCACCCAGTTCCCTGAGTCGACTTGTTCATGGTCACTAGACAAAGGTCCAGGCATGTGACTTTGTCACAGGAATCATCCGGCTCCCTTGGACACCCAAATAAATGTCCCCAAAATAAGGCAGGGGGACTTCATCCATGTACCTATTTCTGATGCTGGAAATATAAAAAGTACCTTTTCTATTTCCAGCTGTCTCCAGGAGTATAATACATACCGCACTTCCCTGTGGGTCCCTGCCAGGATTTTGCATGGCAGTTGTGCATGTTTTCGGGCCCTCCCCTCTGCACGTACCTTGCATGCTTGATCCTACAAATATTTTTGGATGAATCGCCAAAAAGTTTAAACGTTAGAGGTACCTTGACCACCCAACATGAAGGTGGCTCACATTTTACTCACTGTTTTGGACAAGACTAGTATGCAGTGGCTTTTCACAAAGCTAACCACAACAACATAATGAAGTTTAATAGGAATTTGTTGGGGATATTTACAATGTTGGTCAAGTTAAAACTAATAAAGTTCAGACTGTAAATGGGGATAGCTTCACTCTTGCTCAATTTGATAAGTCTTTATCAGGTTTCTGTGTCATTCCCAGGGTCACTCACAGTCTCAATGAATCTCTTCACTCCTCTGATCAGGCTATTTCAGCTTTCATTGCTCCTGCTCAAGGTGGTGAGACAACCCGAGTTCACTGTCTTGAAAACTAATGCCACTTGATTCCGCTCTGGACGGTCGGGTCTACACTTGCAGAAAAAACTCCAATCTTTGTCACAATGGAGACCACCAATCAGGTTTCACAGGTTGAGTTTGAGGCTCCTGACCACCTGCCTGCGCCAGGATCTTGGTCTGACTGCCCATCGACCCAATATTTTTCTCCTCAGCATCTCGACAAACCTTTTTCCTAAGGGGATCTCCTTGCACCCTTTTGTGTGAGAGACGAGCTAAAAAGTCTTGTGTAATCCATTCCCACCTGGATCAACAAGTAAACTGACTCACATTTGCCACAGATGAAGATAATTAAGTTGTGGGTTCCAGGTGTACTTGGCGGGAGTACACCCACACAGAGGGAGTTTCTGTTTATGTAAGGTAACAAGCTGGCGAGAATTGAGAAGGAAGCAAGAGCTGTAGAGACCTGGTGTAGAGCTGGCCAAGAGGGTGCTGTGAGGAGGGCATGCCCTAACCTTTCTGAGGATGGGCTAGGCTGGAGTTCTGCAGAAGAGAACACATGTTTGATTTAGCAATGTGAGACCTTGAACTGGTGGTGGAATACTGTGTCCAGAGAAAAGTGTTGCATGAGACGTGGGAGCAGCTAGAGAACCATCAAAGGATCGAGGAGAGTTCCTGTGAGAGCTGGAAAAATGTGACAGCTATTTGGAAAGGAGCGGTATGCTGTGAGAAGTCAGTGGGCCTACCAAGGAAGTTGGTGATTAAAGGGCCCTAAAAATTTGATGTTTCAAGTAAAGTGTGTTGTGACAATTATAGTCCCCTGCTATACAGGCAACTATAGAGACATTTCAAATGAAGCACATTGGATTGTGGGAATCATAGCCTGCTGCCACGCAAGAAACCACATAGACATCTTGAGTAAAGTGAATTGTATCATTGATAATATGCTGCTACCCAAGAAACTACAGAGGCATTTCAATTAAAGTCAAATGCATTTGGGGAACTGTAGCCTCCTGCCTTATTACTGACAATGTCTTCTTCAAGCAAAGTAAACTGTATTGTGGAAGTGTAGGCCATTCAAAGGAAATTGGCTGAGATCCAGCGGTTCCTTGGATCCTCTGTTGAGAAGTTTTGCAAGTGAAGAGTTTGTGTGAGATACTGTGTCGGAAACAGATAAATACAGGCAGACAGTGTTAGACTACATACTTTGTGTGCCATCCTATCACAGGGTATGTAATGTGTAAAGGCCCACTCCCCGTCTAGACGTGCAAATATAAATAAATGCGACACACCCCAATGGGGAATGAGACTAAGAGAACAGGCTACGAGAGTTATATTTTGTTTATATAAATTGGCATCCAGAGAACTCTGCTGCCCGAGAGCGCGCTGGCAAATGATACAGTTACAAAGAAATATAAAGTAAAACAATGTCATAAATGATGCAACTAACATAGGGTACTACAACATTGCAAGATTGGCTGAGGAGTGATGGCACATATATCGTAGGTGCTGCTTCTTCCGGATAGGCTGCCCAGCAGCCCGGGAGGGTGAGCATCACGAGGTCTAGCTGCCTGTGTCCAGGAGGGTTGAGGGCCAGGTCGCGGCGAGATAGAGCGGGCTCTAACTAAGCTAATATGAAATAATACTATTAGACATGAACTAAATAACAGTCACTACAACTCTTTTGATAACATTATCATAAACCTACAAATCATATACATAAAATCACAGCATCATTCATTGGCACTTATACAAAGCCCTGGTTTAGGGTCCTGGTCAGTGAGATAACATTGATGGTGGGGTGGGTCCGGGCACATCAAAAGAGGTTACGAGGCGTTTTGACATTTGTTAGTTCGAGGGTACAATATATTGTGACAGAGGTCTGATGTTAGTTGGGGGCACACTGGGGTGGGCTGCTCAGCAGGGTCACACATCTGTTACATCAAGAGAATACCTTGCGAGGGCACTGGGTCATAGTGGCAGTAATTTTCCAACGACGAGAATCAGAGGACACTGGCAGGTTTGTGGAGACGGATGGCCATATTTCAGGCCGGTTCACACACAGGACAGTGATCTCAGAGAAAGAGTGAAATGTTACATGAGGGCATTTGTTTCATTTATCTCTGGCTCATCCGTGAGAACTGGAGCTGCGAAGCTTTCAGACAGAGTGAGAAAAGGTGGCGGCTAGGAGCGCAGTGTGTGCAGCCCTGCAGAGGGGAGAGAGACCATTTTGTATTATTGCAGTGAGACCGACCTAGTCAAAAGATGGAGTCAAGGGTGCACAAAATGGAAGCCAAGTGTCTTGCACAACAACCTCGCCTCTGCCACTGCTAAGGAACCTGCTAGTGTGCATGCGAGCAATGGAAGTGTCCCCCATTATTGTATGAGCAACTGGCTTACATTGTGCTGACTGTATGAGGGGGGGCCTAAACGACCCCTCACTCCCACACATTCCCCCCTTTCCGTTACATCTAAAGTAACAAACTAATTTTTATTATTCTTCTCCATCCGATAATACTCAGCCTCTGCTACTGTCTTCTCCCATGCTGGTGTACCCTTTATTGGCATTCAAGCCCTACATACACCTCTTAGGCTCTGCCTTCTTCTTGCGTACTCATCTGGTGTGCATGTCATGTATATGCCCCATCCCCGTCCAAATCCACCATGCTTCCTTGTACCATTGCAACTCCCTTGGTTCCTTAATTGTGGTGTGATATAGGTTGTCCACCCTGACCCCGTGTTTGGTGATATACAGCTATCATGCAATACTTTGGTGGGGGGGCCTCCCCAGTTTGTATTTGTGTGTCTATCGTGGTTGCTACCGTTGTCGGTTTGCCCATTGTTACCATCATCAGCGTTGAACTAGGCATAGATTTTGCACAACATCGTATACCTAACTGGCACACACAGAAAAATAGCAAAAACAAACAACCACTGGGACAAACATTTTCATCATGGTGCTGAACCAGGAGGGTATCCAGTTGAACATGTTGTTGAACCAGTTACTCGGCTCTATGCCGCCTTCCTTCCGCATTTTCTCCCCCAAGTTGTGCACTGCTGAGATGACGTGGGAGAGGGTCCCATTGTCCGCATCTTCAGAAGGTACGAATGTACAGCATGTGCTCCTGATTTTTCGGCAAACATTGCCATCCATTGTTGTGAGAAGGTCTAGGATGTACCGGTTCTGCATTGTCATTAGGCGCAAGGCACGCAGTTCCACTTTGATCACGTTGAACCCTTCTTCGGTATCGTTGGCCAGTTGGATCAACTCCCAGAGGACCATTTGGCATTTGTTCACGCCTGAAGTCCTGGCGTCAGGTGGGAGGCAAAGAATGTTTCAGCTGAGTTAAACAACTTGTACCTGTTAGGAATCTCGGCAAGAAATTTGGATGATTCGTTGGAGATATAGTTTGATCTCCTTGTGCGGGACAGTCTGTCTTGTAGCTCGTCCTTGGGCAGAATGTCATATGTGGAAGGCTCTGTTGCTGTTAACTGGGGTGCTGCCGATGTGCCAGCCAACTCCCCTGCTGCCGATATGCCAGCTGATTCTCCTGCTGCGGATATGCCAGTCGACTCTCTGCCCCCTTGGATATGGCTTTCTGGGATTACCATTAGTGCGGAGTGTAGTGTGGCCAGGCTGCATGTACCTTTCTATGATGCTGGTAAATGCAGGTAAGCTTGTTTGCCACACACCCAGTACATGTCTGTGAGCGCTGCTGTACCTTTTTTATGTCTGGGATGATGATCGTTTTGATGCATTTTCGTTGGCGCCCATCTGCACCTTCCCTTCGCCATGAAAACAAAGTTTGTGTGGTATTTCTCTCTGAGTTTTGATGGGTTTCTCAAGTGCAGTAACCCACCTGAGTTTGCAATGTGTTGGGACCAGACGGGGGTACATGTTTCTTTGACCCATTGAAAGTTCTCTTCAGTTAACCCTCCTAATGCTTCAGCGCTTCTGTTTTACACATGATTTTCTCGTCTTGCCACTTGTTTTCTGTGAACCTTGTCCCTCTGATAACAAAAAAGGGTTCTTTGATGCAAATTACTCCTTGTGGCATACTCGTGCAGGTTCTCTCGTTCTGCAGCATTTCTATTGTAACTGTGTGCGACTGGAAGGTGCTCCGAATTCTACATTATACGAGATGAATTAAGCATTGGGCATCCGACAAGGGCACTTCTTGAGGTATAAGTATTTTAGGTGTACCCGAAGCGTGCGGTATGAGTGAGCAGACATAGCAGCTCTCATTTGTGGCTTGCTTTGCTGTCGCACTCATATCTGAGTACCATTTGTTTGACTGATCTGGGTGGCGGGGGTCTTCAATTTCATCTAGTCCCAGGCCATGGTAAATATCATATCTGTTCCTTTCCGCCCTCCTTTTCTGTCTTCTCCTCCCCTCTCCCTTGTTTTTTTCCATTTTCACTCTTTTATAATTTCTAGGAAAGACATCTGCCCATGTTGAGTTACTTCATTCACTATCAGCGTGCCAGGACTGCGTTACTGGAGTGCCTTGTGTACTTACAGTGTTAGGATAAAAGTGCATTACAGTGCTTTGTGAGGTAGGGTCTGTGGTTGTGTACGCATCAGTATTTATTAGATCAGGCTCACTCTCCTAGGAGTAGCCCCCATCATACTGATTGGTCTCATTAAGTTTACTTACTTCTATAGAGGAACGAGTGTAAAGTGTGGTTTTGGTGGTTCGGTTTTTATATAATGTGGTAAAATTATTGTTTGCAAGGCCATTATGCTTCCACATGGTTGTGACTCCAGCCCATATGAGCGTCAAGCCTTCCCGTATGAGTTTTGCCCCTGTGGTTTTGGTGGTTCGGTTTTTATACAATATTGTATTTATTGAAGTGTAGTAGTCAGCCTGACATCTGTTTCGAGCCAAACCCGGCTCTTCATCTGAGGCTGATAGACATTAGATATGAGTAACGCATAATGCAACAAACACATTTGGTTACGGCACGTTTTTTGGCTGCAGCTCTCAATAATTTGCAGCACTAGTTAACACTTTGAGCTTTGTATTTAGCCACTTGCTCCTCTCCATTTACAAGATTACTAAATTTATTTTGTAACTAATTGATTGTCCTTGCCTGAATCAGTGGTTTAGCTAGCTATCACCACAAATCTGGTAGTGTGTGATGGCCCTATTGCAATTGGCTTGTTCTTTGACAATTAACTGTTGCTAACAGCAGCTTTGTTTTGCTTTAATTTTTCCTTTTTTTTAGTCCATTTGCCGCAATTGCAAAGCAATAGAGGTATGCTTCCTGTCCTTTAACACTATATTCTAACTTCGTATGCACACTTTTTTAGTAATTGAGACTGATTGCCCCACACTAATTTGTTCTTTTTCTCCCTTTCAAGTAATTTGGCAATTTATGTATATATGGTTTGCATCCATTCTTCCTCCAATAAGGTACCTATGACATTTCACTTTTTCACATTTCTAGGGTACTTGGCACTAAATGATACTGATCGCGCTGTATTTATTTGCTTTACTAATGGATTGTTTTGTTTTCATATTTTTTCCTTTTCCCTACTTGTTTGTCTATCCCACTTTTTCCCTCCATTCGGTTTTCTTCATCTGAATCTTTTTACAATGGAACCTTGCCTTTGAATCGATCAACCAATGGTATCTCAATTTGTTGTAATTTGCTGGTTGCATTATTACATCCATGTACCTGATGTTCATTTGAAATTTCAATTGCTTTGTTTGGCTTACTGCCCCCTGTGCTGTTTTGTTTTTGTTGCCATGATAATTATGAATGGTTGATTTATTGTGTTACTGTTTGTTGCATTATGCGTTACTCATATCTAATGTCTATCAGCTTCAGATGAAGAGCCGGGTTTGGCTCGAAACACGTGTCAGGCTGACTACTACACTTCAATAAATACAAATCTGTAGTTTGATAAAAATCCTTGCATCTTTTTGCACAGTGTGTCTTGACAATTCTTACTCTGTATCTAATTAACGTGATAGTGGATTGGCAGTCCACCCACACTTCTCGAGACACCCGCTGCCTTATTGCTAACTAAAACCCTTTGTACAAGCGCTGTGGATATTACTGACTTTTACTGCCAATTTACTTGTTGGTTTTTATACAATGTGGTAAGATTATTGTTTGCAAGGCCATTATGCTTCCACATGGTTGTGACTCCAGCCCATATGAGCGTCGAGCCTTCCCATACGAGTTTTGCCCCACTCCCCCTTTCATATCCTTAATTATGAAAGCCACTGAATAGTACCATGCCGCAAAAAACAACATTACAGAAAATAACACAGCAGAGAACTTCATTGTATTGTTGTTAGTGATGATCCTCCTTTCTGGCATGTTTCCACCTGAAGGGGCAATATAAAATTGTTAAGTACAATGCATATATATATATATATATATATATATATATATATATATATATATTTCATTATTTATTTTCCATTCATATCACATTTATTTTCTATTTTTTCTTATATTGTTTAGCATATTTTCACTTTGCATATTCCTATTTAGAGGTAGAGAGAAAGAGAAATAGATAGGGACATAGGGAAATATAGAGAGTGACAGAGAGAAAGAGAGAGAGAGAGAGAGAGAGAGAGCTATATGTTTCTTTTTTCTTATATACATTTATATACACATCATTACTTATGGTATTTTACCGTTATCATACATTTTCACTTGTGAACTCTTTATTGTTACTTGTTATGTTGCTTTGCATTTTGCAGACCTGTATATTAGCCATTTGCAACATCTTTGCTTTCATTTTGCTCACTCTGAGGGGTGGTACTATCGTGTGCTTGTCTTACATCTGACAGATGCACCCAATATTTCAACCCTTTTACCTTCACTGTGCTTGGTGCACAATATATGACCTCGTAGGGTCCATGAAACCTTGGGGAATTCCATCTGTGCACAAAACTTCTGTTTGTATGTGATGCGTGAACGCGGGTGCTATCTGTTTTGCTATGCTGCGCACTGCACGGGTCAGTTGGGTAAGATATTCCTTAAATTCATCCCCAGCACTGTTGCGGCTCTGTGAGCATCAGATGCTCTTGTTACTGGAGAGAGTGACGTATGAAAGCGCCGTCCCATCACTATTTCGTGCAGGCTGAAATGGTGGTCCTTGTTTGGTTGTGTTCGCAGTTGAAATAGAGCTTGGGGCAAGCAATACACCCAATTTTTCTTGAGGGTGTTACACGGTTTGGATAGTTTGCTTTTAAGCAGGCTGTTGATCTTTTCTACGAATCTGTTCGCCTGCGGTTGATAGAGCATAATTTATGCTTTACCCCCAATAAGGTGGTTAATTCTTTGTAAAGATCATTGACAAAATGTGTGCCGTTATCTGACCTTATGACATCACATATGCCCCACCTTGAGAAAACCTCCCATACCAAGAACTTAGTAGCATACTTTGTGTCTGGGTGGGGGCATGGTCCAGCTTCCACCCACAGTGAGAATGGGCAACTATCACAATCAAATATCTTGCTCCATTGCATCTTTCCCCCATGTCCACGTAATCAATGTGGAGCTCTCTAAATGGCCCCACTGGACACGGTAGGGTTCCCCTCAGTGTTCAAAGAGTCATCCCTGAACTGTATGTTTGACATGTTCTGCACTCTACAGTGAATTTTGACAAATGCTCCTGCAAATTTGGAACAAACCAATGTTCCTGTATTTCGGCTGCTATGTGTTGTTTAGTTACATGTGTTGGGTAATGCAGTTGTTGAAATGCTATTTCTAACAATTCCACAGGCATCTCTACCTTCCCTGTTAGTTCCTGTCTCCATATCAAATCTGTCAGTGATTGTTTAGATCCTCTTTTTACCCACAATTATTGTTCTTCTACAGGTGCATGTTTTTGGAGTTCTATTATTTGGGCATTTGGGATATGGCTATATCCTTCCTCTTTTGTGTCTGTCCCGGATGTTTTTACAATGCACTCAAATGCTTGGGGGATATTAAAATAAACTGCTTCATTCGCTGTGGCGTCTGCTGCCGGGTTTCCGAATGAGATCGTATCAATGTTGTTTGTATGTGTTTGGCACTTCACCAATGCTACCACCGACGATTCTGCCAATGTTTCTATTAGCTCATTCAATAGGGCTGCATGCTGTACTGGTGAACCATCTGCCCTTCTAAACCATCTTCGCCGACAACGTGATAATCCTGAGTGCACTGTTGGTGTTGCGTAAGCTGATTCAGAGTATATTGTCACTGCACAACCCTTGGCCGTGTGTAATGCTCCAATAAGCGCTACTAGTTCTGCTGCCTGCGCTGAATAGTGTGAGGGGAGACGTTTCTGCACAATCACTTCATACTCTCATTCCTCCATTTTTACCACTGCTGCCCCAACTAATTTTTCACCTGTCTCACTGTCTATTGATGCTGACCCGTCTACAAAATATATTTCTCCCTGTTACGCTCACCTGATATCCCAGGGTCGTCTGGAAGGCTCTGAGATCTGGAACCCTAGATGCGTAGTTGCCCAGTGCTGAATAATGAATCTGCAATTACAGAAGGGAGGATTTGTGATAACTGTCTCTAATGGGTGAATCTCCCACCTCCCTGTGACCGATTCCCTTCCCACTGGGTTCTTTTCGCCCCTTAGTTATTTGTAGGGTGAGCTATCCGTCCTGCGTTTCTTTTGCAGGGGCCCTTGACGTTTGCTGGCGAGCTGCCTGAGTTGCTTCACTGGTGCAGTACACCTTCCTTGGGCCCAGGCCTGCTGTGACCCCGAATCTGCTGGTAGGCAGGTAGGTTTGTTAATTGTAAGTCTTTTTCCTGTTTATGGTGGGAATTCGTTAATGTCTTTATCTCCTTCTTTTCAGGTGCAATAGTCTTGATGCTGGCGTGCCGGATGGAGAGGCACGTTTTCTAGGTAAGAGAAAGCGCGAAGCCTGATGGAATTCGATGTTTTGGAAGTGCGCGTTCTAATATTGTTTTTCCCTTTCTCGTTATTGCAGGTCGCAATGTTCGAACAGCAGCTGTGGTAGCGGTTCACCGGAAGTCCTTAAGCTAGTACGCACAGGTGAGTGATGTTTCTTCTTCTCTCGGTTTCCACAGAGTGCAGCCCAGTTGAGATGCTAAGTGCTGGATGGTGTTTTCTCAGGTAAAACAGAATAACCTTGTTCTTGTTCTTGCAGGATTACAGGAAGATGCTGAAGACCAGGAGCTGGACACCGTGAGCGTCACGCTGCTGGAAGCAGAATAACACGAAGCGTGTTCTGACGTCAGGGTGTGGTTTATATAGCCCAGGTAAAGCAGTACCAGGGAAAGTAGTTCCAGGCCTGCCACACCCAAAACACTAGACTGCATGGCTTGGTTCTTAGAACTAGACTGCGTGAGTGCTTCCATGTTGGATTTAAAGGCCCATGTACATAAATGGGACCTAGCTTGAACAGCCCTTGCTTCCTACATATGAGCCTGGTGCCAAAGGCTCCCGGAGCCCTTTTGCAGTGGTTTTAAGGCTCTCAGGGTTCTGGTGGGAGCCTGCTTGTGGCACAACTTGTGCCCCCTCACAGTGGTCATGACACTCCCTCCTCTAGGGCAGTTTCACTTGCTTTAGGAATATCATCATCTTCTCCTTCGTAAATGGTGCAATCGTGTACCTGTATGTCTTCTACTGTGCATGGTTCTGTGATAAATGTGGCTGGGTTCACTGTCTTGCATCCCACTACGTGAACGTTTGGGCTTGAAATTATTATTTCGCATGCTGTCGCCCTCTGTGTGGTAAAGGAGTTTTTTGATCTTTCTAAAATGGCAAACAATGAATGTTCTGCGTATAGTGTCACTGAGCAACCCATCACGATGGTAGCACATTTTTCTAACGCGAAGGCTGCTGCGGCGAGAGCCTGTTCGCATGCGTAGTGGCCCTGCATTACTGAATTCAGAGTGCCGCTGTAATAGGCCAATGGCTTGTGGCCCAATAATGTTTTTTGCGTTAGAACTGCTGTAATTAAAATTCCATTACAGTGGGAGAACAGGTAGAACTTCCGGTCATAATCAGGGTTCGCTAAAACTGGTGTGTTTGCAATAAGATCTTTCAGCTTGAAATATTGTGTCATCATTTCGTCTCTCCATTTTAACGGGACATTATTCTTTTGTACTTCTTTTAGTGCCTGTAACAGTGGGCGTGTGTAAGCTCCATAATCAAGTATCCAGGCACGGCAGTAGTTGCAGATGCCAAGACATTTTTGCATGTCCTTCACTGTGTTTGGTATCATGAGGTGGCGTATTGCTGCTGCTCTATCTGGTAATATTCTCTTTCCATCTTTTGAAATCAGTTGTCCTAAATGTAGCACTTCGGCTAGGCAATATTGCAGCTTGCCTTTGTCCACCTTGTATCCTTTCGTGGGCAGTAAATTTAACAAGGCTATCGAATCTGCTCTGCACTGTTATTCACTTTTACTCCAGATGAGTAAATCATCCACATACTGTATTATTGTGCTCTCTACATCAATGTAAAACCAAGATCTTCGTACAATATTCCATTGAAAATGCTTGGACTCTCACAACACCCTTGTGGTAACCTACGATGCTCGTATCTGTTGTCCCCTAGGGTAAACGCTGTGAGATACTGATAGCTTGAGTCAAGTGGTATTGAGAAGAAGGCATTATTCAAATCCACCACTGTGAAACAGGTAGCGTCCTTAGGTATGCTGCACAGAATTAATGCAGGATTAGGCACTAACGGGAATTCTTTCTTTATGATGTCATTATGTGGGCGTGGGTCCTGGATCATTCTCCATGCCCCGCCCCTTGCTTTTTTAATTGCAAAAATCGCAGTGTAACTTGGTGAATTTGATGGCACTATGATCCCTTGCTGCAGTAATGCATTTACTGGTTCTCATATCCCTTCCTCTGCTTCCCGTGATAGTGGGTATTGTTTTACTCTAGGCGGTATTGCACCTGGTTTCAGTTTTATTTTGATGGGCGTTACTTCTTTTAATAATCCTACATCATGGGGGCCTGTGGTCCATATCTCTGGCAATACTTTTTCCATGTCTTCCTCAAATATAGTGGGTGGTACACTAACACTAGCCATAAGAGGGTTATGTATTTCCCTATGTTGAATCATGATGTCACATGGTACACTTATTTCCATTATTATTTCCCCATCACTCTCATTGTCAGTGAACAATTCTTCATCCGTCAAGTCACGCAACATTATATTTGGATCTATGCACAGCACTGTTCTCAATTCGCAACCATGTGTGTCCAGTCCTATCACCATAATACGTTTGCTCGAAACCTGTACCCCTTTCAGATCTATGGACAAAATTGTTCCAGGTACAACATTTGTATTCACAATCGGACGAAAGACAAAGTCTGATGGCGTCTTCTATTCTTTTCTTGTTATTTATGGCACGACTCTGGCCAGTACCCTTATTCTGTATATGAACATATCTACTCCTGGGGTGGAACACACAATTCCCCGCTCAGTAAAGGATATGGTATTAAATTTATTGGCGCGTCTTCATGATACAGTAGAGGAGCATGCACCTTCTTTCCCCCCACTGTTATGTCAAGGTCTTTTGTGTAAGGAACTTTTAAAATAGCCCCAGAGAACCCTTGCGTTTCCAAATCTTTTCCCGATAGCGGGAACTGGCCTTCCATGAGACATGATTCTTCAGCCCCCGAGTCCACCGTAAAGATGAACTGTTTGTTGCCTATCTCTGATCCCACTAGTGGTTTCTCTTCTGCATGTAGGGTAGTGGATAGGACTGGGCACGCAAGTGCTTTCTGTGGGCTGTCCTAATCTGCATAAGTTTCTGTTCCTGGAACTGAGAATACACTGTCCCCCACTACTGCTGCGCCTCGGAAAGGTGCTGGCGTGCCATTTGCAGATGTTGCAAATATATTGGTGTTCACATTTCCCATAGTGTTCTGCATTGCCATTTGTTGTTGCATTCCTCTCTGCTGTGGTTGTTGTCTGTGTTGCATTTGTAGTTCCCTTTGCTGTGGTTCATCATAACATTGCTAGTCCTGCCCACCCCTTCCCATAGGTAACCCATAGGGACTGCCTGGGTGTGGATGACCATACTGATGCTCATTTACTATGGGGGGCTGCCCTTGTTAATAACCCATTGGTCGCATTCTGCATTCCCTGGAAAAGTGTCCCCACCTCCCGCAATTCCAACATGACCCTTGTGGTCCCCCCTCATCCCTGGGCCACCAAATCCTCTGCTGCCCGTTCCTCCGAATCCCCCTCTCGGCCCTCGATACCCACCTCATCCTCTTGCGGACCTTCCTTGCCACTGGGGCCCTTCGTACTGCTCCTCTCCGTCCCATTGCTCATGGCCATTTGCAGCCCAAGTTGCGGCCATTCTCACTGGCATATTTCCTAACCCCTACTCTCCTTCCTCCTGTCTGTCGGTAGATGTTGTGGCATTCATTGCAGCAACCTTCACAAATATATTTTGTACTAACTTTGCTTCGTCTGCCAACCTTCTCTGCGCAATCTCTTTTTCTCTTTCTTTGATCCTCCTACAATGGTGCACAATTATGCTCTGAATCTCTGGCCAGATTCAGATTCTATTCCTACATCTATCCCAGCTATCTTATCCAAGGCCTTCTGTACCTCCTTCGGGAGCCCTTTTTAAATTATAAAATAGAACAAGGCGGTGGATTGATCCCACGCCATGCCCGTTTCAGATCTCCACAGGTCTTGCACCCGGAGTATGAATTGCGTAGCCTCCTAGTCCTCTCCCATAGTGCATTGCATCACTAAGTGTAAATCTGGAGTGTCTGGGAAAGTTCTTTGCAATGCATCCCATACTTGACCTCTGACGTTATTAAATGACGATCCATAATGGCGGTCACAGTTCATTGTAACTCCCGGGAAGCCCGCCTTCACCCACACTGCGTCTGCTTAATCACCAACTGCAGATACTAGTAAACTCTTTACATCCCATATGGCTAGGGGCACTCCTGCTGTGTTCTTCTCAAATGCATGCATCCACTTCCCCGCCCCACCCGAAAGTGGAGGAAGAAGTTTCAATAAGTTATTCTTATCCATCTGTGCGCAGGGAATATAGTGTGGCCTCCCTGCTCCCTTGTGTATCAGAGGCATTTGTAGTCTTATTTTTCCTCCTTTTTTACTTACCGTTCCCTTCTTTGTTTTACTTACCAGCATGTTTCCTACTCTTTGTCTTAACCTCCCTTGCCACCTTTATGCGGCCCTTTCATCCTCTTGGTCGAATGGGAATGGCAGCGGGGACCCTGCCCCTGCTGCACACTCTTCATACTTGTCTAGGTCACTCCATACATCCTGTATCTCCTCTTCTGACTCCCTGTCTATCTGCCCTTCCCCTCTTTGGCTTTCAGGAGTTGGAGGTCGTATTATCCTCATAGGTTTACCATTTAAATGGAATAGGAACTCACCTGATTGCCACTCCTGTTCTTGCCCTTTTGGTATTGGCACCAGCGGCGGCACGGATGGTGTTGACCCCCCTGCGACACTTGGCGGAGGGGTGAGGTCACTTACCATCAATGGTGGTACTTCCCCTCCCCCTGGCAATGTCTGGCTCCTATCGCACAAGGCTCTTAATCGCGTTATTTCCATTTGGGCATGTGCGAGTTGTCTGTCTAAGTCTCCCGTTAGCCACGCTAAATTCACTGGAGGGGTGCTAGTTGGCCCGTATAACCCTCTCGTTTCGTAGGGTGGTGGGGTGGTGGCTGATGCTGCTGATGTTGTTGCCGGGGTAGTCGGCGTGGTGGGTGCTGGCACATATAGGGGTTCACTGTAACCCCTGCGGGTCTTGTTAGTAACAGATACATTCTAGTGAGGTAATTTTCTTTTGTTGTCGCCGTGCATTCTTCCCCTGCATCACCCGCTCCTCCCTCTGGTGCCTTCTCCTTCTCCGTTAATGTGTCTTTACTTACCTCTCCGCTAGGGGTTACTTCCTCGAACATTCGCCACAAATCTAGCACCTCCCTTCTGTTCTGCAATTGCTTTCCTCTATATTTTGCTAGCAGGTGTGTTGATACAAGTACAAGGTCTAATACATGTTTATCAAATGACTCTCCCTCAGGCTAGATGGGTGATACACCCTCTCCTTTTATTTATAACACCCACTGCTCATGATACTTCTGCATTTTCTCGCTATACAAAGGGAGGTGTTGACACATGTGTACTAGCGGTGTAGTCCCTCCCATGGCACCGTATTTTTTACTTTTACTGGTATCGTACTTCTTTTTTCTGGGTATGATTGTATAATGTCAATTACCAAACAATCTCTTTTCTTCAACACCTTTGTTCAACCTTATTTTACTGTCAACATCAAGACAATATCACCAACCGTTTTGCTTACACCCTTTGTACGAAAATCAGGAATTATTTTTTCAACATGAATCGCAAATAATTTACCAACATTTCTTACCAGACCTTATTTTGGTGGACACATGGACATATAGGCACTTACTGACGAACCAACATGTAACACTTAGACAGATTCAACATGTAACATAGACACATTCAACATGTAACATATATTATCTTTCAATTTGCTTTCCCTTTCAATTGTTTTAGTTTATCCTCCCGATTTCTTATTCTCTCATTCACTCGCCACCTCTATGCCCCCTTACACTACCTCTCCAAAGAATTCTGCTCACATAGAAAAAGAATATTCTAAATTACTACTCCGAGGCTAATGAATATATGAGACTCCTACTTTTGTTTTTCTCTTTATCTCCACTTGTTCCCTGCACTGGTCGAGACAATGCTATGCGGCGCCGCCTTCTACCCCCCTTCGGAGCTAGGATCCTGTATTCCTCTTTTATCTCTATTTCCATAACAACCTAATGGCCCTATAAAGTATAGACAAGAAAAAGCCTCAGTTACATTCACACAGGCCCTGAACCTCACTCTCAAGTTCTATTTTTCCCGCTATTTTATCCCTCTTATTATTATATATTTTTTTTTCTGTTTTTCAATTTTTTCTTATTTCCCCTGCAACTTTCGCAACCAGTACTAATGGTTAAGTAGGGTGGTCCGAGAGCCGCCGTTCACGGTCTATCCACAATCTGGTCCGCACCCCAACCAAGCCGTGACCCGCCTTGGCGAGCAGTTTTAGTTGGATATTTGCAAAGATGACGGGAACCCTTGGAACCTTTAGTTTGTGTGCACAAACTGGTCAACTGCGGAGGCAATGGTTTTGCTGGGGGCGTCCCGGATGGTTTATAGTCATAAAGTTGAATTAAATAATGTTGAAAGTCATAAAGTCGAAAATATAATGTCGAAAAAAAAATTCGAATTTCTTTTTTACTACGTTTTCTATTCGAAATGGGGGGGTTCCCCCTCAAATCCCCCCCTTTTTTGACCTTTTTTTTTACATGCGGAACCCAAAAAAAACATATAAATAAAAAAAGAAAGCATTCAATTTTTTTTTCGACATTACGTTTTCGACTTTTTTGTAATTCGACATTATTTTTTTGACATTATGACTGCACACCGTCCCTAATCTCGCCGCATGGTACGGGGCCTCGGGGCACCGTCCCAATCACGTTGCGGGGGTCACCAAATGTAAAGGCCCACTCCCCGTATAGACGTGCAAATACAAATAAATGCGACACACCCCAATGGGGAATGAGACTAAGAGAACAGGCTGCAAGAGTTTTGTTTATATAACTTGGCATCCAGAGAACTCTGCTGCCCGAGAGTGCTCTGTCAAACGATACAGTTACAAAGAATTATAAAGTAAAACAATGTCATAAATGATGCAACTAACATAGGGTACTACAACATTGCAGGATTGCCTGAGGAGTGATGGCAGATATATTGTTGCAGGTGCTGCTTCTTTCGGATAGGCTGCCCAGTTGGCGGGAGGGTGAGCGTCACGAGGTCCAGCTGCCTGTGACCAGGAGGGGTGAGGGTCAGGTTGCGGCAAGATTGAGCGGGCTCTAACTAAGCTACCATGAAATAATACTATTAGACATGCACTAAATAACAGTCACTACAACTCCTTTGAGTACATTATCATAAACCTATAAATCGTATACATAAAATCACAGCATCATTCATTGGGACTTATACGAATCCCTGGGCTTAGGGTCCTGGTCAGTGAGATAACATCGATGGTGGGGTGGGTCCGGGCACATCAAAAGAGGCTATGAGGCGTTCTGATATTTGTTAGTTCTAGGGTACAATATATTGTGACAGAGGTCTGATGTTAGTTAGGGGCACACTGGCGTGGGCTGCTCAGCAGGGTCACACGTCTGTTACATCAAGAGAATACCTTGCAAGGGCACTGGGTCATAGTGGCAGTAATTTTCCAACAGCGAGAATCAGAGGGCACCGGCAGGTTTGTGGAGGTGGATGGGCATGTTTCAGGCCGGTTCACACACAGGACAGTGATCTCAGAGGAAGAGTGAAATGTTACATGATGGTATTTGTTTCAATTATCTCCGGCTCATCCGTGAGAACTGGAGCTGCGAAGCTTTCAGAGTGAGAAAAGGTGGGGGCTAGGAGCGCTGCGTGTGCAGCGCTGCAGAGGGGAGAGAGACCTTTTTGTATTATCGCAGTGAGGCCTAGTCCAAAGATGGAGTCGAGGGTGCACAAAATGGAAGCCAAATGTCTCACACAACAACCTCGCCTCTCCCGCTGCTAATGAAACTGCTAGTGTGCATGCGAGCAATGGAAGTGTCCCCCATTATTGTATGAGCAAGTGTCTTACATTGTGCTGACTGTATTAGGGGGGCCTAAACGACCCCTCACTCCCACACAAATGGCAAGCACCACATTTCTAACTTTATCTCCTGCTCTACAAATCCACATTTGAAACCAGGTAATTGTCCCGGTGAAGGATGGGCCATCCAGATTTTTAGATCTAGAAATCTACACTTATTGATATCTTTTATTTTAGCTCACAAACTATACGTCGATTGATACATTAGGTGCTTATTCACAGGTTCCAAATGGGAGACACATTGGTTGTGGGGTGGTTGTAAGATTTCATGAGGAATTAAGACGTTGTAGAGGATTTAGAGCCGTTATGTGGACAGTGTGAGTCTTAAGTTCCAGATTTATGGTGTTTGTCATTTGGGACAAGTAACAAAAGGTCTTGATTAAAGCCAAGTGTGCAAGTGCAAAGTCCCTGGGTTGTGGTGTCAATCAGAGCCACTCAAAGCAATGGGGTTTTAACCAGAAAAGGTTCTTCAGGGCTCATGACCAGATAGGGATCTAGTTGGGTGGTGTCATTATCCCAGTTTGGGCTTGTCTGAAATAGATTCATTAACAATGGCCTGTGTTTCCTTTCTGTATTTGAAACTTACTTGGTGTAGGTGAAGCTAGGCAACCGGTCAATCGTAGTAGCCTGAAATAGACCTTACGGTTTGGATGCTGGAAGTGGGAGATAATCTGGCGGATTTTAGATTTCTCTTCTTTCCCAAGTGCAATGTATTTAGATGGAGAGACAAAATATGTAATTTGAATCTCCAACTTTGACAAATTCAGGAACTTAAGCTAAGCACTGTAATGATAGCTGTTGTTAATACTCAATTTAGTGGTACTCAGTTTATTGACCTCTGAAGTGTGAAGGGTGTCCTTGTTCTGCTGCAGGGTTTCAAACTTGTGGCACACAGGCTGGCCCTATGTCAGAGATGAGTTTTTAATAGGTGATCTCACCTCTATACGTGAAAGTCCCTAACCTGGAATTTAGCATCTCTAGTAGTCTGTTAGAAAGGGAACTTGGCAGCAGTGAGGATGTTGTCGATGTAGGGCTATCTCATTGAGCACGGTCAACCGGACACATGCGTTTGAAAGCAGCAAATGACAGACTTCGAGGCATTGCTCCAGTGTCACACCTGGATGAGTAAATCATTGCTCTTGGAGGCCAGCCTAACACTTGACATCTCCAGATTGGAATCCAAGAAGTGCAGGAAGGGAAGACTACAAAGCAAGTATTTCCCTGTTACGCTCTGTCCCGGCTTCATGACCACTTGAAGCCAAGCTATATGGTTTGCAACTTTTATTACACACAACAGAAGGTTAGGAAATGGGTTTAACTGAGGTCATGGGTTGGGGTCCAAAATAAAATACAGACTGACCAGTCTTCTTTTAGGACCGTAGTCCTCTGTCCTTCCCTTATTTATTTATTTACTTTATTTGTAACTCGCTGGAACATAGCCCTTAGGCATGGAAGCACAGTACAAGACTGACATACAAAAAGACAAAAAAAGACCTAGCTGCAGGATAGCTGAGTTAACTGAAAGGGACCGCTCATTGAAACAGGATAGTCTTGATTCTGTGCTTAAAGGCTACCAAGGAGGGACAGGACCTAAAATCTGGCCAGTGCATTCCAAAGGCGAGGGGCCGGCACTGGAAAACACCCCTACAGCATAGTAGATAGCTTGGCTTTTCGAGTTAGTAGAAGGCCAGAGTTGTTAGACCTCAAAGTATGCCTTGCAGGGAGCCAAGACAATAGGGTGGAGAGGTAGACAGGCTATTCCCAAAGAGGCAGGAATGAACAATAGACAGGGTTCGAAAGATGATTTGCTTCCCTATTGGAAGTCAGTACAAGGACCTCCTTAGATACATGATCCGATTTGTGGAGATCACTGTGAGAAACCAGAAATTGTCTCACCCACTAGTCCCCAGGGATCTGTCATCCAGGTGGCCAGGACATGCCATCGCTTTTGGATCCAGTTCCTGGGGGTGGACCAGTGCGGGAGGATCACCTGGGTGAGGGGTCTTCGGGGAGTGGGACACCAGATGGTGAGATGCGGTATCCCCTTCCCTGTAACACCTTTACCCTATCCTATCCGGTAGCATATTTAAGAACTTTATCCCCTACCCCATTTTAAAACATGAACACTTTCTCACTGACAGCCCGCTGTGAGGCAAAACAGACTAACACCCGAGCTGTGCACTTGAAATGTCCCAATACAATACTATGGTCAGGTGAGGTCAGGTAATTATCGACAACCATTCACACCTGACTTCCATTACACTTCCCCAGACAGATAATAGGTGGAGCACGAGAGCACACTCTGAGCGAGGCAAAGTACACAAGGAAACAGCAGTTCCAAGATGGCAGTTTAATGAGGGAGAAAGATGGCAAAAGAGATGGGGGTCGCAAGAAGGAAAGTTCCCTTGACCTTTTAAACAAGGATACGTTACTTTCACGAGATCGCGAGAGAAAGCGCAAGACCAGGAAACCAGGCTGAGGAATCCTGCATTGTGTGTCTGAGGTATCCGGAGTTAATCAAGGCAAGGAGTATCTCCAGCCACTGTGGTACTGTCCTTGGCTCCAAGAACAAATCCACTTCAGTAAAAGCAACACAACTGGTGAGTTGGGGAGACCGATACAAGACCAGTCTGTGTTGAAGCTGAGGTTGCAAGCAGTAACATTGTATAGTGAGCGCTAGAACGAACATTGTTAAAACATGTGTTACAAGAGAAGTGAATGAAGTTAAACTACTGATGAATAATTGAACTTTAAAGCGAGCTACAATACCTTTGACAGAGTGGACCAGCACTGCGTGGGTGCTCAATCGAAGATCTCTGTAAGGTATCCAACTGAGAAGTGATAAAAGTATATAAAGTTGGTCAGAGCCAGGCAGTGGGAGATCAACTGAAAGAGAATGAATAAATGTAAATCGAGGTGGTCCTGTGACCGGTGAAGTCAAATCCTGCGCAGTCGAAAGTCTTTGATTTCGATAAAGTAAAGAAGGTTTGGAAAAGTATATTGATTTCGGCTGAGCCCGACAGAGGGAGATATATTGAAAGCTTTGTGTTAAAGTGGGTCTGAGCCCAGCAGAAGGTGGGCCCTGAGTGAATCGAAAATTACCCACCAAGTTGTACATGAGAATACTGAGGAGAAAGGAACTTTTGAATGTTTGTTTGTTGCATCAGGCCCTCTGAAGTAAGAGACTTTGAATGGCAAAGACACTTTGACATAGAAGGCCCTGATACTGAGATTTGAACTGCATCCTCGTGCTAGAGAAGCCAGAGACTGTGATAAGCTCGAGTGTGCTGCCTTTTCCCCAGCTGAAAACATGGGGAAAGGAGGCCAACAGCCTGAATATCCTAACATATCATTTCTTGAACACTTTTCTTTTGCATGACATTGTTTCCCACACTATTTGTACTTAGAAGTAAGGGTTGGCAATAGATGTATTAGTATAGGCCCAGTGCTTAATTTGTAAAGAAATAAGTGGCAGTGCCCAAAAATATTGGCCCCATAATGCCGGGCACGGCGCTGCCCGCAGTGCGTGCGCGGCGCCACCCTCAGCGTGGGAGTGGCGCGCCCTCAGCATGGGCATGGCGCACTCAGCGCAGGCGCGCTGGCCGCGCCAGTTCAGTGCTAGACCTACCTAAATCAGCCCACCACCAGCCCATCACACTGCTGCTGCTCCATGTCACATGTTTGGCGCTGCAGCAACTGCTGGCACAGGCTAGTAGTAAATACGCAACTAAGACATGCTCCTCCTGTAATTGCGCCTCGATGCTCCCGGGCTGTGTGAGCGCTTTAAAAATGCAAATAAATAAAAAAGCATTCCGTTTCAGTCACTGTTGCACTGTATTTGTCTCTACCCATTCTGCCCCATCTGACAGTCTGTTAAAGTACACCAAGTATTGTTAATCGGTTACCTCCCGGAAGAGCACCCTCCCCTCAGCCCGTTCTTCAGTCACCTCATCCAGGTGTTTTGTGTAATCAATTTACTCTCAAGCCCTTATCAGTCATCACATCTCATACATGCATCCCCCTTCACCCTTCCTTCAAGTATGAGCATGGTGTTGTATAACTTGGAAAAAGTCATTTCTGCAAGACATTGTTGTGAAATCAGCAGCCTGTGCTACTTCTGCTTTAGGGCCTCCTTCCACCTTAACACATATTAAAAAACTAAATATGTTTTGTCCCCCAATATTCAGGAGCAAGAGGAGAATGCATATTCGGATATCTCCTTCCCACTGACATGTTCTTGACATACTTCACTAAACTGCAGGGTGTAACAGACACCCACCTCCCTATCTGAGGATTCCTATCTGAGAATTGCATGTGCTCTCATTCGGAGGACATGCTCGGAGTGTATTGTACCCAGGTTAAGGGGCCACATCTAGTGTATAAACCACACATCAGGATAGAAAACATGCGCTGGAATTATGTAACAAAATGACAGCAAAAAACGGTTGAGAATTATACACGAATACTCAACTAGTGCTTTTATTTATGACGACAGATTAGTGGGCACGTGCACCATGTTTATCCCCGTCTAGTTTACATGTGTGTATCTTTAAGCCTGAAATGGCATTTCAGAAGTTCGTCTTTGCATGGGCTTTTCTCGCGAAGTGCAGTCGGTTTGGTTTCGGCACAATACGTGCACGGATCCGGGTCCCCTCGCTGAAGCTTGTTTGTGAACTAATGAGGCCGATAACATTAAAAGGAAGAACGGAAACACCCAGGCAATTATTCACGGCTCATGTTTCACTTCGATGCGATGCTATCCAGGGTCGTACTTGGGCATACAATTGTCTCGAGTCGGGTTCGGCACCAATGAAAAAGTGGCTAAAGTTGCAAACGACAATTCATCCTTTTGTGACAGACACTAGTGGGACCACGCTGCCGTCCGTGCCCCGCCCGGTCCTGGGCTTTGCCCTGCCTGCATCAATCACTTAGGCTACCTTCCGTGGGGCCACCATTGCCACGGCCATGCTGAGCCTGATGATGACAAAAATAGGTGCGCGGCGCAACGGCCCCACAGAAGGTAAGATTTTAAAAGAAAAAACGTATATTTGGGCAGCTGGGGCCCATCACTTTTGAAGTGATGGGCCATAGCTGCCACTCAAAATAAGTTCTTCCTTTTAAAACCTACCTTCCGTGGGGCGGGGCCCTGCCCACCGGCCCCACGGAAGGTCAGGTTTTCAAAGAAAAAAGTAAAAAACATACTTTTGGGCACAATCCACGGGCCCGGCCACCCGCGGCAGAGTCATCCGAATCAGTCTACGGCAGCCGGCAGACCCTGGTCACAAAAATTGGCCTGGGCCTGGCACTGACTGCAGTCAGCAGTACACAGCACACAGGTCACACAGACAGAAGCCTGGCCACGGACAGGCCCCTGGTGGTGTCCTGACTGCTGGGCTGTCAGGACACCACCAGGGGACCGTGCCGCCACCCGGGCCCTGACCTGGGCCTTCCTTGCCTGATCACTTGACTGTGTCAGGCTCAGGCTGCACCGCACGCAACAAGTGACTTACCTGCTTTGCTGGCTGGGACTTGGTCTCCTGTCGGGTCCTCAGGGTGGGGGAGGGCTGGTGCGCACACTGGCACCCGCACAAATGAAAAAGCAGGCAGAGGGGGCCCCAGGAAGCAACTAGGCTGCACCACGCAGTGCAGCAGGGCAGGCTCTCTCACAAGTCAGGACCGACAACGCCGTGCCTTGACACCTTCACTTCACAGTAACTTGTGAAATGAAGGTGGCGCTGCACTGCCTCCTGTGGCAACAACAGCACGTCACCATATAATTTCACTGGCTCAGAAGAACAGCCAATGAAAACTGCACATTCTGTGTTACTATACAGAATGTATCAAATACTGCATAGTAACAAAAGAATGGTAGTTTTCATTGGCTGTTGTCTGTAACAGTTTGTTCTTCATTGCTATTGCTGGCCCCTCCCAGACCCAGCCAGCCATGGCCTGCAACCTGCAAGCACGAGAGAGATCGAGATCAGAATGACAAATCCCAATGATTTATAATCGAAGCAAAGCGAAGTGGAAGAACAAATAAAGCAATTGCACATGCTCTGGCCCTGCATGAGTTCCGGTGCCCAAAAAAGAGTGCTGGTGTTGGGCACCGGCAACCACCTCCACAAATTAAGCACTGTTAATAGGCCGTTTTTATTTTGACAAGACACCACTAGGACTGCGTTATTATTTTATGGTCGTAGCTTGCTCCCATCTTTAGATTTAGGTTTAGATAGGCGTTTTCAATAAACACCCTTCCATACATATGGTTTCAATTGATAAAAATTGAGAATCCATGCTGATAATCGTTGTAACACCAGAAGGGGAAAAATAGAATTGTCGAGCTCCGTGACTCTGACCGTGTATCCACTCTAAAACAGGGTTTGCTCTCACAGCTGCACGTCCCAACTGGTCAACAGGTTTTGTTTTTTAAAACACAGTTGTTATTATATACTTTTTCACTGTCCACTATAACATCCAACAGTAGGATCGAATAATCTTAAAAATACGACCAGCACACACCTTCATTAGACCTAGCGCTTTGAATCCCCCTGGTCCCGAAACTTTTTTTTCGGTACCAAATTAACTTTGCTTTCTAGACCTGATGGACCAGGGACCAATCTATCTAAATCTCCCCCTATTGCAGAATCAGACTCGGAGGAGTCTTTCGAATTTGAAACTTTATCAGAGAGAGTTGAGACCTGTTTCTTTTCAGACTCAGAAAAAGCTACAGAAGGAACTTTTACCCCACCGGAAGAAATGGTCGACCTAGCAGCCATCATGGCCCAGCTGGCCACCCATCAAATTCAGGCCGAGGATAGGCTTCAAGAAAATGTAATATAATTGGTTGAATTACAGGCAAGACCCCTGCTACCTCAGGGGATACTCCAACCATATAAAGAGGGCGAAGATCTAAGTATTTTATTTCTGAATTTCAGACGATTAGTCGAGCAGTTAGGACGGGAAGAAAATCAAACAAAATGTTATCTAGGACCGCTGCAGAAAGGTAAGCTACAGACCGCCTACCAGTTACTTAATCATGCCCAGGGAGATACCTTTATATCCATAAAAGAGAAAGGGGCTTTTAAAAAAGGTAGGCCAAACCTGTTACTTCTATCAGCAACAATTAAGGACCTTTAGACTAACCCCTGGGGAAATCCCCCCTTGAATTTGGAGAGCGAATTACAAACACAAATGCTCTTTGGATTAACAACAAAACAGTGGAAGAATTGGTGAAAAAGATTACGTTAGAACAATTCACCACCTCTTTACCTTCCTTTTTGCAAAAGGCTTAGTACAACTAATTTGACCTACCCTAGCCACGGCCATTGAGACTGCCCAAAACCACTCGGATGCATCCAAACACTTCCACTCGGTAGACCGAAGTGAGGAGCGGAAATATCACAAATGTACTCACCGGACCCAAACCCAAGTATTAGATAGCGGAGGAGGACCCTATAAAACCAAGGAATGGATACCGAATGAAAGAATGGAAGTTAAAAGACCTAACCATAGAGGTAGGAAAGTACAAGAGAAGAACCTAAGGGAATCAAACCATCTCCTCCTAGTTGCTTTTCATGTAGAGAAGCTGGCCACTTGGCCAGAAACTGTCTGAAAAAATGTAAAAGATGAACCCATGGAAATAGGCTGTCTAAAAGGGGACGAGTGTGAGGAACTGTAAGAAGGTCTGGAAACCTTCAGCATATGTTTGTCATTACTCCGTTGATGACTTCACATATGAAAAGGCCTTGATAAATGGGAAACAAGTAAAGGCATTAATTGACTCAGGTAGCAAACAAACCCCCATAAGGGACGATTTGGTTACAACAACTAACCTCAAGGATGCCACCTCTTACATGTGTACATGGGGATAATGAAATATACTCCAAGATACCTGTGTACATTAACATCAGAGATGAGTCATATTTGATATCATCGGCCAGCTTTCCTGGTCACCCCGAAGAAGTCATTGTGGGAAGGGACTTTCTTGCGTTTTCCACCCTTTTGCAGGAGTCTCCAACTCCCCATAGGGAATTTATACCTCCAAGACTAATGGCATTCCAACTGTTACTCACAAACCTCTCCACTGTGGGATTGGATGGAGACAGAATGCCATGAGCCTTCCATTTACCAAAAATCTTCCACGAAACATAAAGAGCATATAAATTCAGGGTCACCCCCCTGAGGCCAGTTTCTGGGATACATTCCAGAGACAAATAGAAACACCTTGCTTCTGTCAGCACAGAGATGAAGAAACCCATGGAATATGCGCAAGTCCTTGGATATATCTTGTTCTTGTTCTATCCAAGGTATTCAAATCAAAGAACCTAGACAAAGAACAAGTATATCCACCTCGCATAGCGGAAGGGCATGTGAGAAACCAGAAGGTGTCTCACCCACTAGTCCCCGGGGATCTGTCATCCAGGTGGCCAGGACATGGCCATTGCTTTTGGATCCAGTTCCTGGGGGTGGACCAGTGCGGGAGGATCACCTGGATGAGGGGTCTTCAGTGAGTGGGAGACCGGATGGTGAGACGCGGTATCCCCTTCCCTGTAACACCTTTACCCCATCTTACCTGGTAGGATATTTAAGAACTCCACCCCCCTTTTAAAACACAAAACACTTTCTCACTAAGAACCCGCTCGATGGGAAAACAGACTAACACCCGAGCAGTGTACCTGATATGTCCCAATACTATGGTCAGGCGCGATCAGGCAATTATCGACAATAACTCACACCTGACTTCCATTACACTTCCCCACACAGATAAAAGGCAGAGCACGAGAGCACATTCTGAGCGAGTTAGAGCGCACAAATAAACAGCAGTTCCAAGATGGCAGTTTAACGAGAGGCGAAAGATGGCGAAACAGAAGGGGTCGCAAGGAGGAAAGTTCCCTTGACCTTTTTGACAATGTACCATTACTTTCACAAGACCTCGAGAGAAAGAGTAAGACCAGGAAACCAGGCTGAAGAATCCTGCATTGTGTGTCCAAGGTACCCGGGGCACTCCCACATCAGTAATCAATGTGGGGAGAATCTCCAGCCACCGTGGTACTGTCCTTGGCTCCAAGAACAAAGGTGCTTCAGTAAAAACAACACAGCCGGTGAGTTGGGGAGACCGATACAAGACTGGTCTGTGTTGAAGCCAAGTTTGCAAGCAGCAACATTGTATGGCAAGTGCTGGAATGAACATTGTTAAACCATGTGTGATAAGAGACGCGAATGTAGTTAAACTACTGATGAATGATTGAGCTTTAAAGCGAGCTACAATAGCCTTGACAGAGTAGTCCGGCACTGTGTGGGTGCTCAATGAAAGGTCTCTGTAAGGTACCCAGCTGAGAAGTGATAAAAGTAGATAAAGCGGTGGAGGGAGATCAATTAAAAGATAACTAATGAATGTGAATCAAAGTGGTCCTGCGACGGGTCATGTCAAATCCTGCACACAGTCGAAAGTCTTCGATTTCGATAAAGTAAAGAAAGTTTGGAAAAGTATATGGATTTGGTCCGAGCCCAATAGAAGGAAGAGGGGGATCAATTGAAAGCTCTGTATTAAAGTGAGTCTGAGCCCGGCAGAGGGGGCCCCGGGGTGAATAGAAAATCACCCAAGAAAAGCGAGGGTGATAAAAAACCATTATAAGTATTTAATTGATGCAAAAGTGGGGAAGTAGGTGTGGCAGAAGAGCTGCCCTCTTCAAGAAGAGAGGAGTTGAATCTGCATCACAGTGGGCAGTCTCAAGGGTGAAACCAGCAACATCAATGTGTTTAATGTTCACCCAGCAAAGGTAGCCCAAACTGAAGTAGTTGTTATTGATTTTGTTGAAAGTAAAATACTTTGTTTTAGCAGAAGAGCTGCCCTCCTGATAGTCAGCACTCTGGAGGAGAGAAGCATAGTCTGCAATACAGGTGGCATAAACAGCACTAATGCGGTTCATGTGTATGGAAGAAGTGTTTATCTCTAAAGTTGGTGAAAGGCAAAAGACTCTACAGTGTTTTTGGTACTGAAGTTGCTGAAAGTCCAAAGGCTTAGCTAAGCTGTTGTCAACTGAACTTTACCGAAGAAGTACTTGCAGTGTAGTTAGAGGTTTATGGTCCTGGCAGGTGAGTATACAAGGGCAAGGGAATTTGTAGTGTTAGACCTGGCAGGTGAGTGGACCAGGTGAAAGATACTAAAGTACTGTATTGTAGTTAAAGACTGTGGAGAAGACGAAGTGGCAAAGCACCTACCTTAAATTGTGAATAATTGTCGAACCACCCTGACAAACTATTTATGTTAATAACAAGGGGGGTCCTGGGAGACTCTCTGCCAGACATGAGTCCTGGTTACAAGAGCATTACCCAGAGTCTTTAGCTCACTATCTTTCACAGAGGAGAAATATCCTAAACATAGCAGTCTTTGTCCTGCCCTCGGGCAGTCCAGCACCGAAATGCTAGGGAATTCTCCTCTGAACAAGAGTACCAACATCAACCCCAGACATGTGTTTCGGTCTGGCATGTCTCATGTCTGGCAGAGAGTCTCCCAGGACCCCCCTTGTTATTAGCTTAAACTATTTATGTTGCCATTAAGGAACTGTGAAAGTATTTTGGTTCTGTAGAAGAAGTTATATTGAACCCTTTGTTATAAGTGGAAAAAACAGATTTGTTATTTCTGTTGGAACTATTGGGAAGGCCCATTGAGAGATTTGGTGGAGCAAGAAGAACAGTGTTCTCCAGAACTGTGTTATAAAACAGAACTTACTTATTTTGAAGTGTGGATACACAATTCCTGTCCTGTTTTGAATCTGGGTAAAGGAACATTGCCCAGGTGAGGTGACAACGTGAAACAGTTATTAAGTATATGTTTCATATAACTGTTGTTTTGTTATATTTTGAATTGCCATACATTTTCTTTATATGTTTGTTGTATGTATAAGTGTAAGGGTCAGATTACTTTTGTAAAGAGTGTTTCCTTTTGTTAGTTTGATAGGCAGGAACTTCTCTTTAGGTTAGAGATAGTGAGGCAGCTATCAAACCCCTTTAAGCTGATAAAATGGCATTTTATGAAAGAGCTTCACAAAGTTGTCCACCTCACATTTCTGACCCCTTACACTAACTAGCAAAACTGGCTATGATGCCCATCAGTCGTCAGTGAATGTTTTGAAAATAAACTATCCAGCGTCCAAGCTAACACTTTCTGACCCTGCCACTAGCTTAATAACTAAAGACTGGACAATGTCTCCCTTCTCCAGGGATCTTGCTTTTCCACTAACTTGTATTCAATAGTGGATCTTCAAATAGTCTTTGGTGACTGAGTATATCAGCTTGAATAGTTCATTCAATACGTTATTGGGCTTTTGTTTCTTCTCTTCGCTAAAAAGAGTTAATTCTATTCTCTTCCTGTGGAAAAAGTATCCAATGGTTATATCTGTCTCCTTTAATATTCCTTTCCTTTTTTTAACGGTTCACAATATTTGATCTCTCTCTGATCTTTGTCCCTGGACATATATCTTATTTCAACCTTCTTCTCAGACTTCTCTTTTATAACTTGTCTTTCGAATGGATTGTGTCCTCCTACGTATTTCTCATCTTGTGATTCCTCATCTTGTGATATTTTATTGCGCCAGCTTTGCTGCTTCGGAAGAATAAAATCTCAGCAGAGGGCACTGTATGTAATGCCGTCACCTTGATGTCCCTCGAAAGTCGAAAAGTTAACATCATCGTCAGTATAAATAGCGCATGCAGTGCCCGTTGGCTTCAGTTCTGTTTTTCCGAAAGCTTTTGCTTCGAGTATTAATGGCGCGCTTCAATTTTCTTCATAGCAAATGTCTTCATCATGGTCTCCTTCGACCCCAAAGTCTGGTTTTAAAAAATGCTACGACTGCGGGTCAAAGATCTCTATTACGGATCCTCTGGCTGTGGTGTCTGGGCTCCGGTCACCGTACCGATGACTGTGGGTCCTGTCAGGCCATGACGGAGAAAGCTCTCAGAAAACGCAGAGGTAAACTGGTGATGGGGAGAGTGGCTTCGAAGTCTTCTCCGAAGAAAGAAAAAAACATCTGGCGAGTCTAGAGACTCCTCCTGGCGTAAACAATCGAAGAGGTCCTGGTCGAGGAGTCGATCGAGGCAGTAGACGCCATAGATCTCCCTACTCATCATCCGATTCCTCTTCTGAGGTAATCAGATGCCTGACAAAATCATATTCCCCAAGAAAATGGGATGCTTTTAGATCTGAAATCATGCAGATTTTTGAGAATGCGGCCTCAACCCTCTTGAAGAATCATGCAAAAGCCATGCCCCGGTCGCTCTTTCGGAATACTTGGGGAAGTCGAAGGCTACTACTTTGAAGCCGAGCATGAAGCCGGCAATACGTCGAGAGAGTGCTCAACCTGACGAGAAGTCGTCCAGAGTACCGACTCGGGAACCGAGTCCTTCTTCGGTACAATCGTAGAAACAAAATAGTCCAAGAATGTGATGACTTTGTCGACTCCATCGAAGTCCTACATCTCGACGCCGAAGTCAAAGGCGATACAGAGTAAACCAGCGCCATTGTCGAAGCCGTCTTCGACACCGTCAACGGTCACTTCGACTTTGTCGAGGTCTTTGCCCATTCAGGATAAGGTTTACAAACCTGTTCCGAAAAAAAACTTTTTTAACCCTGAAGAGCTCATTACTCAAGAGTCCAAAATGAGAAACCTTTATGATTCTCTCCAGTCGGCTAGTGGTCTTGACACCTCGTTAGAGCTGGAATTTGGCAGGCCTGACCATTCTGAACATGCGGATTCCACCTATAGAAATCTCATGAATAGGGTCACAGAATATATGGGTTGGAGCAGAGCTTCCCCTACGTATGAACAGGATGATATGACTGACATCCTAGTCCAAGGCCCTCAGAAGTGTCATGATTCCTGACCCTCATGTCCCCAGCCCTCCAAGATGTCAGGCTGGAGCCAGGCCATGATCACATACATGGCCCTCAAGGGACTCTCCATCCCTCCAAAGACCCACTTCGAGTCAGACCTGGCGCTTGTGGCACCAGACTCATTCACTCCCATAGGATAACATTGGGGATTGGACTTGTAGTGCATTGATGGGGACAAGATGGATGCCCCCACATATTTCGGTTCCCAGAACTGCATGTGCAGTCTAGTCTTTTGGGTGTGGTTCAGCCCAGAAACACCTAGGATACCCAGAGACTATTTAAGCCACACCCAGGCTGAGAAACATGCTTTGCGTTTTCTGCACCTGCAGCGTGACACTCACTGTGTTCGGATCGGTCTCCAGTAGGCCTGCATCTTTCTTCTGCGCTCAGCTCCTGCAAGAACAAGAACACCGTTAGGAACAGCCTTACCTTGCAGCGCTTCTGCCCATCATTCATCGCTCCTTCTGTTCTGCGGGCATCTTCGGCGGTGTCATTCCCATCCCGGCACGCTGCTTCCTAAGGAAAAGGGAAAAGAATAGAAAAAAGGCATTAGTAAGCATTCTGCAAATCTTTGCTTATTTTTAAATACTCTACGAGCTTCAAACGCTTACCTGAATCCCAGCCGCTCTGGGGTAACTCTGTCTCCGGAACTTCTCATCCATCTGCAAGAGGGAAAAGACACTCCAGGTTAGAGTGGAAACATCTAGAGGCGCCGCATACCGCGCTTACCCACCGCATTTGTTCTTCATAACCGGCATCCACGCTGAAAACGTTGTGGCACCTAAAAGACACAGAAAAAGAACTCAGTTCAATACAAATACGAAAGGGGTGCATCGCGCATCGCGCTCTCACTCACCTTCAGCGCTACTCATCTCAGCAGCACGCCGCCATCCCTGGACGCCGGCCATCAACTAAGGAAGGAAAGGAAACAAACTGTTCAAAAGACTCATTATACTTACCTGTCGGACTCTTGCCGATGAAGTAACTAGGCAGCAACGAGCCCGCATCAATCAACGCGCCCCTGCGCTGAAAGCAGGACGGAAAGCACACTATCCAAGAAAACAAGGCCCAGTCTCCAGTCGAATAGCCTCCAGGGAAGGGTTCGAGGTCGTTAGAGGTCAGAACAGGCTGAGTGACGTCCCCGTGGATACCAGGTGAGCGTTACAGAAGGACCCAATTTTGCCCTTCCACAAAGCCTTTCAGAGGAAGGTTACTGCAAATTGGGAAGCCTCAGAATCTGGACTTGCAGTTAACAGAAACTTCGCATGGAAGTAAAGGCCTTCCAGCAGCGATTCAGAATACCTGACCAAGCACCCCACACCTGAGAGCTTGGTAGTTCAGGCTGCCACATCAACCAGGCAATCGGCCTACCCTTCTATCCCCCCAGATAGAGATGACAAGAAGGTAGATGCCTAGGCACGTAAGGTTTTCACGTCAGGCAGCATGGCCTTGAAATCTGCCAATGTCACCTGTACTTTTAAGATTCTCTTATACCCTGTGGGACTGTGTTGCCATGGTGGCTGATCACATCCCAGAAGGCGAAGAAAGAGACAGCTTCCTGGCTATAGTTATGGTTGGAAAGGAGGCAATTGGAGAATGTCTCCAGTCAGGATTGGATACTGCTGACAGCATCAGCAGATCCATTGGTACTAGCACCGTACTACTCAGGTTTGCGTGGTTGAGAAAGTCAGAGTTTGCACTGGACGTGCAGGCCAGACAGCTCAACATGCCCTTTGACGGCTCGAGGTTGTTCGGCAGCAAGGCGGATGAGAGTCTGGAGAAGCTGCAGACCTCCAAGGCGGCAGCTATATCTTTTAGTGTCTCCATTTGACAACCTCAACAACCCTATTCAGGCTCATCTTCCTAGAGGGGGTGTTCTTTTTGTTTCTATTCCTCAATTGGTAGAGAAAGAGGACAGGCCGGACAAAGGGGACAAAAATGATTCCCTTGTGGTGGACGAGGAAGGGGTGCTAAATCAGCCCCAGCAGCGGCAACTTTACCCTCAGCCGCCTCTAAAACACTCTGGGACCTTGGGTCACAAGACCCTGGTGGGAGGTACAATTTCTCAGCATTTGAACGAACGTCGGGACATTACTTCAGATGCTTGGGCACTGGAAACAGTAGCACAAGGTTACTGTCTTCCTTTTCAAAAAAGCCCTCAAGATCATCCACCGGGATCCAACTCTGTTAAAATTCGAGATCTGCTCCTTGTGCAGGAAATTTAAATCCTGCTAGAGAAAGGTGCAATGGAACATGTACCTGTAGCGGAGAGGAATAAGGGTTGGTATTCCCCCTACTTTCTCATTCTCAAGACGGATGGCAGATTGAGACGCATTTTGGACTTAAGAAGCTTGAACAAGTTCCTCAGGAAGGACAGGTTCAAGATGGTTACCCTTTCTCAGATCCTTCAGGTTCTCCAACTCCAAGACTGGTTGGTATCATTGGGCCTTCAGGATGCTTACTTTCATGTGCCAATCCATCTCAAGCACAGAAAGTACCTGAGGTTCGCGGTTGGCGGTTCTCATGATCAGTTTTCAAGTTTTACCATTCGGGCTGACCTCCGCCCGAGGGTTTTTACCAAGTTGATGGTGTTAATGGCAGCAAGTCGCCGGAGAGGCGGGGATTCACATCTACCCCTACCTGGTTGATTGGCTGATCAGGGCTTGTTCACCCGAATACGCCCGGGAACATCCCAGTATCACCTGCCACTCCCTTCACAGGCTAGACTTCTCCCTCAATTACAAGAAGTCCTATATGATACCATTCCAAAGACTCCAATTCATCGGAGCAGTCCTGGATACTTCCCTGGGGAAAGCCTCGCCACCCGAGGTGAGAGCTCAACACCTTCAGCAGATGGTAACAAAATTCCAGAATGCCCAGCATCTTCCGGCCTTCGGTTTTCTGAGGTTCGGTCTCAATGCATCCTGCATTTTTCTGGTGCCAGAGGCCCAATTGAGAATGAGATTCTTTCAATGGGCTCTCAGGACTCAGTGGTCACAATTCTCAGGGAATATGTCAGACCAACTGCAAGTTCAGAGCAGAGTTGTCCAGGACCTTCTATGGTGGGCTTGCAAAGAAAACATTCTCAATGGAGAATCTTTTTGGCAACCATGGCCAGAGATAACAGTAGTGATGGACACATCACTCACGCGGTGGGGAGCCCACACCAACAAACTGACAATCATCGGTTGTTGGTCTCCATCGGAGTCCAAACTACATATCAACCTGTTGGAGCTGAGGGCAATCAGGTTAGCACTGAAGGCCTTTCTGCCAACTGTAAGGGGAAAGAACATCCTGATAATGACTGACAACACAGTGGCCATGTACTACCTCAACAAGAGAGGAGGTGTAGGATCATTACCACTGTGCAGAGAGGCAATGCAGCTCTGGTTCTGGGCAACACAAGAAGGAATCTCTCTATCAGCAGTTCACCTATCCGGAGAGCAGAACGCAGCGGCGGACGCTCTGAGCAGGCAGGGCACAGTCTCCGATGAGTGGGAACTAGCTCAGGAAGTCCTTCAAGAGATCTTCACCCTTTGGGGAACCCCTCAAGTGGATCTTTTCGCGACTGGTACCATCCGGAAGTGTGGACTGTATATTGCTCATGGGAATTTCCCCCAAGAGGAGCTCTAGGGGACGTGTTCGTAGTGGACTGGGAATTTCCACTTCTGTACCCTTTTCCTCCAGTCCCTGTCATTCCTCACGTGATCAGGAGGTTGAGAGAGTTTGGGAAATCCATGATCCTAATTGCTCCGGATTGGGCCAGGAGGACATTCTACCCGGACTTCTGGGCATGTCCATCTGCCCTCCAATACGTCGTCCACAAAGAGAAGATCTTCTCTCGCAAGAGAAAGGTCAGGTTCTCCATCCAGAGGTCAAAACACTCACCCTTCAAGCATGGTTTCTGAGACTGAGATACAAGGATTGGGACCTCCCAGATGACGTCATGGAGATTTTGCTTTCGGCCAGAAGGCCAGCAACCAAATACTTGTACCTGTGTCGTTGGAATAAATTCATTAACTGGTGCAAGGATAAGAATGTGGATCCATTACAATGTGGCACACCTATGGTGCTTTCTTTCCTGTTGCACTTAGCCAATCTGGGGCTCCAGATTAGAACCATAAAAGGATACCTGGCAGCGCTTTCCATTTTTAAGCGCTCCTCAGAAGAGGATTCCTATTTCAAAATTTCCTTGATTGTACAATTTCTAAATGGACTTACTAATGTATACACTCCAGTCCCATTTAATGTACCAGTTTGGGACCTTAACCTTGTATTAAAATTCCTGACATGTATCCCATTCGAGCCTTTACATTTATGTCCTTTAAGGCTACTAACATTGAAAACAGTCCTACTTATCGCAATAACATCAGTCCGCAGGGTGAGGTGAGTTGCAGGCTCTTTCATGCAAGCCTCCTCTTACTACTTGCTATAAAGATAAAGGGCCTCATTACACGTTGTGCGGTAAAAATGGGAATTTTACGGCATGGCACTATTAGCGTGTCCGCCCTCGCAAAAGACCGCTAATAGCGTCCCATTACGAGTTCGCGGACACGAGCATAGCGCCATGCCGTAAATGACTTTACCGCCATTGTCAGAGCCTTCAGTCTTCTTCTCTTGGCGCAGAGGCAGCACAAATGCCTCCCTTCCCGTTAGGGCTTGGGGCCTGGAGATTACACCATCGCAGGCTTCCGCGACCTTTCGGGGAAAGAGGGTTAGGGTCCGTGGAATGGATAGGCTGAGGGTTTTAGGATCACCGGAAAGAGGTAGAGGAAGGAGTTGTGGATAGGAATGGGGGAATTAGGGTAACATGCTCCTTGGCTCCTGCTTCCTTTCAGTGGAGTTGTGACCTGTCACTCCAATGCTCTTTACCACATCTGGTAAACTCGGGAGCCTTTGTGCTGGAGCTCCAACCAGTTTGGCCAACTGCTTCTGCAGAGCCTGTGAGGTTACCAATGTTATTCACAAACACCTACAAAACATTTCCCAGGTTATTGCGTGCAAGATTCCCACATTACTGCATGTAGAAATAAGCGTTCCCCACATTGCTTCATGTGAGGGGCAATTCTGCTATACGTGACTCACTAGGCTCACTCTGTCATTAAAAGCTACAAGAAACATAAACTTGAACTTAGCTTCGTTTTCTGATGATCTGCGGCGAGTGCCGTCTTTTCTGTCCCAGCACCGTTCCGCGGAGTCGTCTTCCTCTAGAAACAAACAAGGAATGTCAGAACGGTTGCGTGCGCTAGTTCTACCCTTAAAGGGTTAATTGTTCTGAGATCGAGCGGCACGTGTCTTTCGTTTTCCCCACACGGGTCTTAGTAGTCTGGACCATGCAATGCCCCCCAAGGTGCATGCGGTAGTTATGCAAGCACTACCCATGCAGGATTAATAGTTTGTGCCCCAAGAGTTAGTTTCGTTTTGCACGCGACTTGGTTTTCGTGGTTTTCTTGTTAGTTTTTATGAGAAATCTCTTCCATGAAATTAGCCGCTGCGCGTAGAACCTTGCGCTACTTACCTTAATTGTGACGCGGGGCCTGGGGTATGCTTTCAGGCGGGCTGGTGCCCCGCTGATGCTTGCCGACCGGAGCTCATCAGATACATGTCAGCTCAGGTTGCCGGTCAGGATTGCGAGCAGGGCTCGTGGGGCACGGCTCGCGCATGCGCCCTCGCGTGGGCGCGGTTCTCATGTGTCCTGCTGCCGGGGCCGCTGGGAAACGTAGTCTCTTGGCTGTTCTCCACCCCTGGCCACACAACCTGCTAAAGGGGTGGAGAACACGTCTTGAGAAGCCAGTTGGGCGCCGCAGAGGCCCCCTCCTCCCTCCACAACCCAACATAGGGGCCCTTTTCCCTGCCACCACCCCAACACTTGCCAGGGTCCTGACAGTACCTCCCCTCCCTCCGGTGGGCCCAGGTTTAGAAGGATTTCTTCGATGGAATTGGCGGAGGAGCCGAGGAGCATGAATATTAGACGCTGGTTCCCAGGACCTATCCTCAGGGCCATACCCCACCCAATCCACCAGATACCACGGTGCACCTTGCCTTACTCGTGAATCTAGGATAGCCTGGACCTCGAATTCGGGGTACCCTTCGATCAGGACAGGTGGGGGTTTCTCGGGCGGAATGAAAGACGGGGCTGGTTTGAGCAAAGCAACGTGAAATACTGGGTGCACTTTCATATTTGCCGGTAGATCCAGTTTTGCTGCTACTGGTCCAATCAGAGCTGTGATTTTAAATGGGCCAATGAATCGAGGTTTGAACTTAGACGACCCCTGTAATCGAAGATTCCGTGTTGACAGCCAAACCCTGTCCCCAATCCGGTATTGCGGGTTGGGACGCCTTTTCTTGTCTGCCTGTAGTTTGTATGCCTGTTTGGCTTTATCCAAATTGTCTCATACCTGTTGCCAGATAACCTCTAGCTGCTTCTTCTTTGTCTCCGCTGCTGGTACCTCTGGGTACTCGTATTGAGGCACCGGCTGAAAGCGAGGATGATGCCCATACATACTATAGAAGGGCGAGGTTTTCGTTGATGTGTGAAATGCGTTATTATACGCCAGTTCAGCCAGCCATATCACCTTTGCCCAATTGTTCTCTAAACCTTGTGTCAAACAACGAAGGTATTGCTCTAAAGATTGGTTCAAGCGTTCAGTTTGGCCGTCTGTCTCCGGGTGATAGCTGGTTGAAAGCCTTATTTCCATTCCCACTGATTTGCAAAAGGCCTGCCAGAACCTCGATGTGAACTGTGGTCCTCGATCCGAGATTACACTATAGGGTACACCATGTAACCGGATTATATGTTGTAGAAACAAGTCTGCCACTGTGCTAGCCGAGGGGGTTCCTTGGCAGGGAATGAAGTGTGCCATTTTGGTGAGATAGTCCACTACAACCAAGATGGCATTGTAGCCTTGACTTTGTGGTAGCTCCACTATCAGATCCATAGACACGTTATGCCATGGGGTGGGTGGTGTTGGGAGTGGTTGTAAAACTCCCGCCGGTTTCTGATGCTCCGACTTATTTCTCAAGCAGGTTTCACATTTGGCGATGTGTTGTTGAACTTCCTGATTTAACCCTGGCCACCAGAAATGCCGGAGGAGTAATTCTACAGTCTTTATCTTCCCAGGATGTCCCACGAAGGGTGAGTCTTGGCACCATCGAATGGCCTGTTGACGAAGAGGCACTGTTGGGAGATACAACGCTGATTTAAAGAAAGGTAGCCCGTCTTTCACGGTTTTGTTTTTGTCTCCGGCTGTCCAATGGACTAATTCCTGTGCCGACATGGCCTTTCTGATGTCTTCAAAGATAATATCCACAGCTATGCTACCTATGACATGACTTGGGTCCAAAATTGTCTTTGGCACGAGTTCTGATTGACTGGAATCCGGACTAGGTTCAGGGTACCGTGACAGTATATCAGCTTTCCGATTTTCTATACCCGGACGGTATGTCACCACAAAATCGTATTCCGAAAATTGCATTGCGCACCGAAGCTGTCTTGGACTCAATGCTTTGGCTGATTTCAAAAATTTTAAGTTTCGGTGGTCTGTGTATATCGTGACAGTGTGTCGAGCCCCCATTAAGTAATGGCGCCATTCGTCGAAGGCTGTCTTGATAGCCAGTAGCTCCTTGTCTGCTATTGCATAGTTTTGTTCAGCTGGCAACAACATCCGGGAGTAAAAGGCAACTGGATGCAACTGACCATCTTCATCTCTTTGTGATAATATTGCCCCAACTGCATAACCTGAAGCGTCGGTTTCCACAATATACGGCTTGGCTGGATCCGGATGTCGCAGAACTGGCGCAGTGGTAAATGCTGCCTTCAAAGCTTGAAAACCTTCCTCTGCCTTCTCGTCCCACTGGAACGGAACTCCTTTCCGTAATAATCATGTCATGGGTTGCACCTTCTTAGCAAAGCCATCGATAAAACGGAGATAGAAGTTGGCAAATCCTAAGACAGTTTGAATGTCTTTCACTGAACCAGGGGAGGGCCAGTTTAGAATGGATTGCACCTTCTTTTCATCCATAGTGACCCCTTGAGGAGACAGAATAAACCCCAGGAATTCTACTGTTGTTTGATGGAATTCACATTTTTCTAGTTTGGCGTACAAATGATGTTCCCGTAGCCTTTGCAGAACGGCCTTGACATGACTCTGGTGTACTTTTGGGTCTCGTGAGTAGATTAGTATATCGTCGATGTACACTACTGCAAATACATCGATGTAATCATGCAAAACCTCATCTAGAAAATGTTGAAACGCTGCTGGCGCATTGCAGAGCCCGAAGGGCATTACCTGATATTCATACAGGCCAAACTTCGTGCGGAATGCTGTCTTCCACTCGTCGCCTTGTTTTACCCGTACCAGGTGATATGCCCCACGGAGATCTAGCTTGGTGTAAATTGTGGATCCGCGTACCTGATCTAGTAACACAGGTATCAAAGGCAGGGGGTAACGATTTTTTATGGTTATCTTGTTAATTGCCCTGTAGTCCATGCATGTTCTTAGATCCCCTGTTTTCTTTGGCACGAAAAACAGGGGTGAGGAAACCGGAGACTTGGAATGTCTAATAAACCCATTAGCCAAGTTCTTTTCGATATATTCTTTCAGATGTTTTTCTTCTGCTTCCGTAAGTGCATATATTCGACTGCAGGGCAATACTGCTCCTTCCACTAGATCGATTCGGCAGTCAAAAGGCCGGTGTGGGGGTAGGGTCTCGGCCGCGGCTTTGCTAAAGACGTCCCGATATGCTTCATACTCCATAGGCAGGTCGGTTTCTGAACTTCCTCCTACACAATGAGTTACCTTCTCTGATGCTTCACAGTTCGCGTGACAGTGAGTGGAATTAAATTCCAGTACCCCGGTGCTCCAATCTATGGTTGGGTTGTGCAGCCGCAGCCAAGTCAACCCCAAAATAAACCCGAACTGGGGAGCTGCTATTACGTCAAAGCGGATCGTTTCCTGATGTGTTACTTCACAACTCAAGTGTAAAGGTAACGTTTGCTGTGTAATTGGTCCTGAAACCAACTGCGAACCATCCACCGATTTGACTTCTTCTGGACGGGATTTGTCACACAATGGAATACCCAGTTTCAAGGCCACCTGACGATCCACGAAATTCCCTGTGGCCCCCGAATCCACCATCAATGACACTGATGTCCGCTTTTCTTCCCATCTGAGGTGACCTGCTATCAAAACATGACCCGCCTGGCTATGTTGCACATTCGCTAAAATTTCGGGGGTGTCTTCAACTTTGCTCGTCCTTGCCACCCTCATGGGCGAGCGGTCTCGTTTCCCGAAGGACTTCCCTTAACAGGCTTGTTCGTACATTCCCGCACAAAGTGGCCGGCCTTGCCACAATATAGACACAGTTTCTCTCTTCGCCTCTTCTCTTTCTCCGCTTTAGACAGGGGCCCACGCACAGTTCCGATCTGCATTGGTTCGTCTGTTGTTCTAACTTGATGGGTCCGACTTGATGGTCGTGCAGTTATGAAATGCCTCCGTCCCCAAGTACCGCTCGAGCAGAATGTAAAATCCTGCCCAAGCAATCTTTGAGGCCACAGGTGGGAGTGTCGTCGTCAGCCTGGTATCGGGAACGCCAGAAGGACCCCTGAGTACTGTAAGGCAAAGGGTTATAATCAAGGAAACACTCAAAATGCCAATTGGCAATGGACAGAAGGAGTAAACAAGATGCAGTGACACCAGCTTACCTATAAGGGTTGGAGTGTAAGTAAGGAACCTATGCAGGGGAACCCACAGCAGGCTGGGATGATGTAATTGACACTCCTGAAAGCACCTGGTGGAGCAAGACTGGATCCGTGGCAAAACGTGAAGCAATCCGAGGTTTGCAAAAATAGAAGGGCAATCCAAAAGCAAGTCCAGAGTACAAATAGGTGTCAGATGTCTGGGAAATCAGAGAGCACGCCAGAGTCCAAGGGTAATCCAAGAGCAGTTCCAAGAAGCGTTCCAAGGTCGAAGCAAGGAGAGAAAACAAGAAGCAATGGTATCGCCTGGCAGTCCTCCGTAGAAGTAGCTGTGAAGCAAAGAGTCTTGTTTGCTGGCTTCTTTTGAAGAGGCGAGCGGTATCACGTGACGTATCACATGACTGCTCGCGCACGTCGCATGGAGCGCAACGCGGCCTGCGATTGGGGCTGTCGGTATGTCCTGGTATCCTGGAGTCGTCAGCTGTGCAGGAGGCGCCATGGCAACCGCCAACGCGGAAAGGGGCGAAAAGAGGCAAGTCCGCCCAACATGGTATTCCGCCTGCCGTGTTTCCCCCGCTGGTGTGAATGGGAAATACGACGGCGAGAAGCGCCTGATGAGGGAGATAGGTGTGAGGGGGGAAGTGAGAGATGGGTTGCGTGAGAGGGCGTGACAGAGCCCCCCCTTAAAGGCCCACGACTGCGTGGGCTGGAAGGATGCTCCCGGTGAAACCGGGCCACCAGGCGAGGAGCGTGAACATCCCGGGAAGCAACCCAGGAGCGATCCTCAGGGCCGTACCCCCTCCAGTCCACTAGATACTGCAATCCACCCCTGTGCATACGGGAACCCAGAATAGCCCGCACCTCAAATACATCGGGGGACGAGACAGAGACCGGGGCAGGAGGGGCAGCCAATCGGGTAGGGCCAGGGCACGGTTTAAGCAGGGAGATGTGAAAAACCGGGTGGATCCGCCAGGCGGGGGGCACCGCCAGGCGCATAGCCACCGGGTTCAGGACTTTGACCACCTCATATGGACCCACAAAGCGAGGGAGAAGTTTTCGACAGCCAGGGATGTGTAAATGGCGGGTAGAGAGCCAAACCCGGTCCCCCACCTTGTATGCAGGCGCAACCGCCCTCCTACTGTCAGCAGCGGATTTCATGGAGGATTGGGCCTCACGCAGGTGGACCAATGTTTGGGCATGGACCGAGACCAAATCCCGAGCGCAGGCCGAAGCGGCGGGGGTATCAGAAGAGGAGAAGTCCGGAATGGGAAGAGTACGGGGATGTTGGCCATAGAGGGCGAAGAAAGGAGAGAACCCAGTAGCAGAGTGCAATGTATTGTTATAAGCAAACTCGGCGAGATGCAGGAGGTTAAGCCAAGTGTCCTGATACTGTAACGTTAGGCAGCGTAGATACTGCTCCAATGACTGATTGACCCTCTCGGTTTGCCCGTCGCTCTCTGGATGGTAAGCAGAGGAATAATGAGCATCAATACCCAACAGAGAGGTGAGGGCCCGCCAGAATCGGGAGGTGAACTGTGTGCCTCGATCGGACACCAAAACATGGGGCAGGCCAAAGAGACAGAAGACAGACCTAAAGAAATGCTTGGCTAAGACCGGGGCTGAGGGTACCCCCTTGCATGGTACAAACCGGGCCAGTTTGGTATAGGAGTCGACAACGACCCAAATAGTATCGAAACCCTGTGTACGTGGCAGGTCGGTAATCAGGTCCATTGAGACCGTGTGCCAGGGATGTGGAGGAACCGGGAGAGGAAGAAGAAGACCCAAAGGTCGGCCCCTGCGTGACTTGCCCTGGGCACAGACTGAGCTGGTATTGACGTAATTTTGTACGTCGCGTTTCATAGTTGGCCACCAACACCAGCGTTTGAGTAATTCCAGAGTACGATGCTGCCCGGGCTGACCATTAATGGCAGCATCATGAGACCACTCCAACGCCGGGTTCCTGGTTTCGCTTGTGGGAAGGAAAAGCTTCCTGTGTACAAAGGGCAGCCCATCCTGCATGACCGGATCCCATTCTGTTAGTGACTGTGGATAGCGGGAGACCCACTGTCGTATGTTGGACTGTAATGAAGGTGATGGTGTGCAGACACAAACTACATGAGTCTCACTCAACAAGGTTTCAGGGAAGGATGGGAGAACCTTCCCCCCAGGGGAACGAGACAGAGCGTCTGCTTTCCCATGCCCGACACCAGGTCTATGTTTGACCACGAAGTCGAACGCGGCAAAGAAGAGATGCCAACGTACTTGTTGGCTGTTTGTACATTTCAGGGAGGCGAGGTCTTGGAGATTCTTATGATCGGAGAACACCACCGTCTGGTGTTTTTCGCCCAGGAGGTGGTGTCTCCAGGTCTGTAGGGCGTCCTTAATGGCCAAGAGTTCTTTTTCTGTGACTGTGTAGTGCAATTCGCTTGCCGTGAACTTACGAGAATGAAATGCAACCGGATGCAAACGACCAGTGGCAGGGCATGGTTGGGACAGTACAGCTCCTAGTGCATAAGAGGATGCGTCTGCCTCGAGGACAAACGGGAGTTCAGGGTCAGGGTGTTGTAACACCGGAGCAGTGGTGAACATAGTTTTCAGGGAGTCAAAGGCGTTTTGTTGTGTCACGGACCAGACATAGGGGACTGACGGGCTAGTGAGCGCAGTGAGTGGTGCTACAATAGAGGAGAACCCAGCTATGAATCGTCGGTAGAAGTTGGCGAAACCCAAAAATGATTGCAGTTGCTTGAGTGTGGTCGGAACTGGCCATTCGTTAACTGCCCGGACCTTGGACTGATTCATAGAGAGACCCCCAGGAGAGATATGGAACCCCAAGAACTCAACCTGACTGGTGTGGAAAATGCACTTCTCGGGTTTAGCAAATAGCGTGTTGGTTTGAAGACGCAACAACACTTCCTTGACATGCGTGATGTGTTCATCGAGGGAGGAAGAGAAAACCAATATGTCATCCAAGTACACTACCACGTAAGCGTTCAGGATATCGCAAAATATGTCATCCATGAAGCGCTGAAACGTGGCAGGAGCATTACAGAGGCCAAACGGCATAACCGTATACTCAAACATCCCTTGTCGTGAGCAGAAGGCCGTCTTCCATTCATCACCCTCCCGCATGCGTATGAGATTGTATGCTCCCCGCAGATCCAGTTTAGTGTAGATTGTGGCATGAGTGAGTTTGTCTAACAATGGGGTAATGAGAGGTATAGGATAGCGTTTTTTTACCGTGATGGCGTTCAAACGCCAGTAATCAATGCAAGGACGGAGATCCCCTTCCTTCTTTGGCACAAAGAAGATAGGACTTGCAGCTGGGGATGTTGACGGGCGAATGTGACCCAGACGCAGGGCCTGCTGTATGTATTCTTGCAGGACTCGCTCTTCTGTCTGGGTTAGGGAGTAGATCCGCCCCTTTGGGATGGGGGCGTCCGGGACTAAATCAATGGGGCAGTCGTAGGATCGATGCAGAGGAAGACCTTCCGCAGAGCCTTTGTCAAACACAGCCCGATATTCAGAATACTCAGGAGGTATGTTGTACGTGACCGCCCCTATCATGTGAGTGTCCTGGGCGTCGGATCTGTCTTCTATGGTTAAAGAAGCGACTACCCCGAGAATGTCTGCGGGACTGGAAACCCGAGGTGTCTCGAGCAGACAGTAGTATTGGCACGTTTCTGATTCAAAGGAGACCTGACCCGTGCCCCAGTTTATCAGAGGATTGTGCCTCTTTAGCCAAGGAATGCCCAGGATAACACCAAACTGAGGCGTGGCTATGAGATCAAATGACATGGTCTTTCTATGGACTTCCTGTATGACTAATTCCATAGGGGCTGTCTGTTGTAAGATTGGTCCAGAGGCTAAGGACGTCCCGTCTACTGCATGAACCGGTTCGGGGTGTTTCGTTTTGATCAGAGGTAAGTTTAGCGAATTGGCTAGTGCTATATCTATAAAGCAGCCTGTAGCTCCAGAGTCGATCACTATTTGTACTGCATGGGAGACCCCTGCGGCTGGGTTTAAGGAAGCTTGTACCACCACAGGTCGGACGGGACCAAATGCTGGATCAGAGGTATTTAGTATAGGACTCGCCCCAACCCCTGATCTCAAGGGCGAGTCTTGGGAAAACCCGGAGCTTTGTTCCTTGGCCGGCGGGGACACTCCTTTACGAAATGCCCGTTGAGACCGCAGTAGAAGCAAGCGTTGTCCGCCCTTCTGCGCTCTCGTTCAGCATGAGTAATAGGACTGCGTACCCCGCCGATCTGCATGGGTTCTGGTAAGGTGCCAGATGAGGTTGAAGGTGTGGTCTGGGATAACCCTGCTTCCCCCTTACGTTCTGCCCGCCTGGCGTCGATTTGCAAGGTCAAATCGACTCGATCGATATAGAGTGAAGGAAGAGAAGGCACCACAGATAAAGCATCCTTCATGGAACCACACAATCCCCTATAATAGATCACTGCCTTCTTGTTCTCTGGCCAGGAAGTCTCAGTAGCGAGTTGGTTGAACTTGGTGATATATTCAATGAGAGTGGATCGGCCTTGAGTAAGATCTAAGAGTTCCATGTCTCTGGATTGGGCTTTATATCTAGTGTCAAAAACCTTGGCCATTTCTTGGGTCAATAACTCGAAATCATACAGACCAGGATGGTTGCCCTCCAACAATGGGTTAGCCCATGTGGCTGCCACACCCGACAAATGGGATAGAAGAAAAGCCGCCTTAGAGACCGGATCAGAGAAAGCCTGAGGTCGGCATAAGAAATGCAGTTTGCACTGATTTATGAAGGTGCGATATTTCAAGGGATCCCCCTGATACCTCTCAGGGGCTGCTAGAGGAAATGGGGTCTGAACCACCACAGACGGGGCTGGCAGAGTGGGTGGTGTGACGGGAATCGTGTTTTGGGATGGGGCAGCATCGCCGAACTCGGCGTCAACAGGTAAGGGATGTTGTGTGCTCTGCATGGCATCAAGACGGTGGTTCAGTGCAGTGGTGGCAGAGGCCAGGTCAGTGCGGAGGGCAGTGGTAGCAGCTGCCATATCTGTCCTAAGCGATGTCACTGCTTGCATTAAAGCAGTCACAGGGTCCCCGGCTGAAACATCCATAACTGGACGACCATAAGGCTTCACAGTCTGTTCTAACTTGATGGGTCCGACTTGATGGTCGTGCAGTTATGAAATGCCTCCGTCCCCAAGTACCGCTCGAGCAGAATGTAAAATACTGCCCAAGCAATCTTTGAGGCCACAGGTGGGAGTGTCGTCGTCAGCCTGGTATCGGGAACGCCAGAAGGACCCCTGAGTACTGTAAGGCAAAGGGTTATAATCAAGGAAACACTAAAATGGCAATTGGCAATGGACAGAAGGAGTAAACAAGATGCAGTGACACCAGCTTACCTATAAGGGTTGGAGTGTAGGTAAGGAACCTATGCAGGGGAACCCACAGCAGGCTGGGATGATGTAGTTGACACTCCTGAAAGCACCTGGTGGAGCAAGACTGGATCCGTGGCAAAACGTGAAGCAATCCGAGGTTTGCAAAAATAGAAGGGCAATCCAAAAGCAAGTCCAGAGTACAAATAGGTGTCAGATGTCCGGGAAATCAGAGAGCACGCCAGAGTCCAAGGGTAATCCAAGAGCAGTTCCAAGAAGCGTTCCAAGGTCGAAGCAAGGAGAGAAAACAAGAAGCAATGGTATCGCCTGGCAGTCCTCCGTAGAAGTAGCTGTGAAGCAAAGAGTCTTGTTTGCCGGCTTCTTTTGAAGAGGCGAGCGTTATCACCTGACGTATCACATGACTGCTCGCGCACGTCGCGTGGAGCGCAACGCGGCCAGCGATTGGGGCTGTCGGTATGTCCTGGTATCCTGGAGTCGTCGGCTGTGCAGGAGGCGCCATGGCAACCGCCAACGCGGAAAGGGGCGAAAAGAGGCAAGTCCGCCCAACATGGTATTCCGCCTGCCGTGTTTCCCCCGCTGGTGTGAATGGGAAATACGACGGCGAGAAGCGCCTGATGAGGGAGATAGGTGTGAGGGGGGAAGTGAGAGATGGGTTGCGTGAGAGGGCGTGACATCTGTTCCTTTTTCCGATGTTTTTGGGGTCTTTTGTTGATCGAGCCTAACTAGAGGCTTGTTCTCCCACCTGCGCCGGTCTTGTCGCCGCTCATTTTGTCTTTGGTCCAATCTAAGAGCTAGATCAATCATTGTTGAACAGGTCTCTGGTTGTGGGTCAACCTGTGCTACTAGGTCTTTTAAATCTTCCCTTAGCCCCTGATAGAACAAAGCCATCCTTTTTTCTTGAGGCCAATCGTTTCCATAGCCAGTCGATTAAAGGCCGTGACATAGGTAACCAGTTCTCTGTTGCCTTGTTTTAGTGTCAATAGTTCTCGATCCTTCACTAGAGTTGCAGCCCTACGATTGAAGATTTTGCCAAATTCTTCGAGGAACAATTCCCAATCGTAGAGCAAACTGTCGTCCTTTCGGACCAAGGGGGTGGCCCATGAGGCCGCATCGCCCGTAAGGTAGGAAATTACAAATGCGGTGCGCGCTTGGGCTGTCCGAAAAACTGCTGGTTTGGTTAAGAAATGCAGTTGCCATTGCATTATAAACTGATTAAAGTTCTGAGGATCTCCATGGTACCTCTCTGGGGCCGCTAGAGGTATTGGTGGTTCTGTGGACACTTGCACCTGTACTGGGATAGGGGATGACACTCTAGGGGTTGGTAGTGGCGTTGCTTGGGCCTGGCTTTGGATTGTTAAAGTATGGACCTGACCCGCCAGATTCTGGTAATCCTGTCTGGTTGCGGTCAATTCCGCTTTCAATTCCTGAAGGAGTGTAACCACATCTGCCATGGTTGTACTGCCTGAGCGCCTGATTTACACGTGGGCTCGCAATTCTGTCAGAGCCTTCAGTCTTCTTCTCCTGGCGCAGAGGCAGCACAAACGCCTCCCTTCCCGTTAGGTCTTGGGGCCTGGAGATTACACCATCGCAGGCTTCCGCGACCTTTCGGGGAAAGAGGGTTAGGGTACGTGGAATGGATAGGCTGAGGGTTTTAGGATCACCGGAAAGAGGTAGAGGAAGGAGTTGTGGATAGGAATGGGGGAATTAGGGTAACATGCTCCTTGGCTCCTGCTTCCTTTCAGTGGAGTTGTGACCTGTCACTCCAATGCTCTTTACCACATCTGGTAAACTCGGGAGCCTTTGTGCTGAAGCTCCAACCAGTTTGGCCAACTGCTTCTGCAGAGCCTGTGCGGTTACCAATGTTATTCACAAACACCTACAAAACATTTCCCAGGTTATTGCGTGCAAGATTCCCACATTACTACATGTAGAAATAAGCGTTCCCCACATTGCTTCATGTGAGGGGCAATTCTGCTATACGTGACTCACTAGGCTCACTCTGTCATTAAAAGCTACAAGAAACATAATCTTGAACTTAGCTTCGTTTTCTGATGATCTGCGGCGACTGTCGTCTTTTCTGTCCCAGCACCGTTCCGCGGAGTCGTCTTCCTCTAGAAACAAACAAGGAATGTCAGAACGGTTGCTTGCGCTAGTTCTACCCTTAAAGGGTTAATTGTTCTGAGATCGAGCGGCCCGTGTCTTTCGTTTTCCCCACACGGGTCTTAGTAGTCTGGACCATGCAATGCCCCCCAAGGTGCATGCGGTAGTTATGCAAGCACTACCCATGCAGGATTAATAGTTTGTGCCCCAAGAGTTAGTTTCGTTTTGCACGCGACTTGGTTTTCTTGTTAGTTTTTATGAGAAATCTCTTCCATGCAATTAGCCGCTGCGCGTAGAACCTTGCGCTACTTACCTTAATTGTGACGCGGGGCCTGGGGTATGCTTTCAGGCGGGCTGGTGCCCCGCTGATGCTTGCCGACCGGAGCTCATCAGATACACGTCAGCTCAGGTTGCCGGTCAGGATTGCGAGCAGCGCTCGAGGGGCACGGCTCGCGCATGCGCCCTCGCGTGGGCGCGGTTCTCATGTGTCCTGCTGCCGGGGCCGCTGGGAAACGTAGTCTCTTGGCTGTTCTCCACCCCTGGCCACACGACCTGGTAAAGGGGTGGAGAACACGTCTTGAGAAGCCAGTTGGGCGCCGCAGAGGCCCCCTCCTCCCTCCACAACCCAACATAGGGGCCCTTTTCCCTGCCACCACCCCAACACTTGCCAGAGTCCTGACAGCCATGCCGCAAAAGTCAACAAAATACCCATTACCGGCCTCGACCAAAGTGCTGATAGCACCTCCTCCCTCACGCAACATGCAAATAGCGGTCACCGCTATTAGCGGACACCGTTAAAAAGCGGAACCGGAAATAGCGTCATCGCACAGGAACGGGAAAGAGAACGGCGGCCATCTTTAAAAACACAATCCATTTCCATCCTCTGCATCCAGGACCTCTTTCTGGAGAACTCCGACAAGAAACCATCCATGACTGCCCGAAGATGTCAAAGGCCTTAAAAAAACCTCAGATCGTCAGCGGAAAGAGAAATGTACACCTGAGGAGCTCATAATGCTGACTAGCACCTTGCAGCCAATGCCGAGGTCGTCTTCGCCAATGATATGCGCCGGGAGGCTATCATCAAGAAAAAGGCCATCTGGGACGAAGTTGCCCGCAAAGTTAGTGCGGTGGGCACTACCACCCGCAGTGTGAAGGACTGCCGCAAGAGGTGGGACGACCTCCGGCTCCGTGTGCGGAATATCCTATCTGTCAACCGCAACCTTGCAATGGCCACAGGAGGTGGCGCAGAATCACCTCTGAAGATGGAGTGGGAGGAGACATGTGCCTCCACAATAGGAGTCGAAACCATAGAGGGGGTCGGAGATATGGAGCATGGTGTGGCCATCTCATCTGATGGAGGTGAGTGTATACGTCAAACAATGCACAGTGAAGGGTGAGGGGGTACCCCAAACATGTGTCGATGACCGGGCCATTGATCCAGCCACACACATACATGCATGCATCACCATATACACGTGCAATACAGACCCATCAATGCATGACCAACCCGACATCCCCATTACAAGAATCACTGATAAATAGGCCCCAATGCATAGAGCAGCATGACGTGAACATTCTGCATGAGGCACCTAGACCCATTAACGATGATGTACCCTATTTATGTCCTCCACAGGATCACCGACAGACACTGGAGATACAAGCACTGCAGCACATACTCCCCCAGCAGCCGAAAAAGCCAGGATGCATGAGAAAGGTGACACCGCCACCACCTCCAGGGGAACTCGGAGGACAGTCCATCTGCAGAGGGCCAAGGGCGGCAGGAGCACCATTTCATCACAGCCTGAGGGCACGGCTCCTGTTGTAGCTGAACCCACGCCAGTGTGCCCCATCATTGCTGAGATGAGCACGGAGGGCACGCACTCCGCTGCCACCAGCTCAACTGGGGAGGCAGCAGCCACCGCACCGCCCACTGACGAGGAGGACGCAATTGACGTCCTACAACTAATCCATACCCCCAGCCCATCATGGTCCATTGAGGGGAGTCCAAGGGCAACGTCCGGATCTGCTAGCCAGGGAGCACATGACACCCACACTGTAGAAGGTGCATGGAGCCCTCAGGTGTCTTCACCGGATGCCGGAAGCACGGACCAGGGCGCACCGTCCAGCCCAGCAGCACCTACCACCCTGACTGACCTTGCAACCATCACCCGGAGGCAGGAGGACATTACTGCGCTGGTCGCCCAGCATGTGGCCGAGACAGGCCGTCTAAGGGATGACCTCAACAAATATGCAGGGCAAACAAAGGAGGCCATTGAGGCCTGCACTGACAGGATATGCCAGGAAATGGGCCAACTCCGCCAGGCCATTTTACGTATTGGGGACATCATGGAGCAGCATCACCAACCCCCAACACAGGATCGACCGGGAACCTCCTCAGAGAGTTCCCAGCAGACCAGCCCCCTGTGCCGCTCTCTGCTCAACCTGAGGCGCCCCACATCACTCCAATCCAATGTTGGTGGAGGCCCTGAGGCTTAGGTCCACCAAGGACCAGGTGGCACATGTGGGGCAGGAAACGTAGACACCATAAGACTCACCTGGGTGTTTTGGGGGTCAGGGGGGTAAGGGTGCATTTGGGTGTTTTGGGGGGGAGGGGGGTAAGGGTGCATTTGGGTGTTTTGGGGGGAGGGGGGTAAGGGTGCATTTGGGTGTGTTGGGGTGTTGCACTTATTATCACATTCTGTTCAATATACACTGTTCTGAAGTTGAAATCCAAGCGTGGTCTCCATCATTGCGTATGTGTCATTTATTTTGGACAGGGTCCTTTGTGGGACTCAAAACATGCACCAGGGCAACAATATCCGTCTCTGTCCATGCTATTTCACCTTTGTGCCTGATGGGATTTCAGAATCAGATGCTGACGCACATCGTGTGCCTCCTTGGCATTGCCTCTTGCATGTCTTGCCGGGGCATTCCACCCGTACTCATCCCCATACACATCATGCTCTTCTGGTGGTTGCATGTTAATTTCAGGTGGCATTGGCACATCCCATCATATGCACATTTTTTGATGGTCTACACATGCCATGGTTATCTTTGCCACTTTGACACGGCTGTACAGGAGTGCCTCACCCAGGCTGCTTAGGCAGCGGAGCACTGTCATTGGAAGGCTGACTGCCAGCTCTATCACGACGCAGGTACGGGGATGTGCAATATTGTTGTCCTCTTCCTGCTGGTTCTGTGGGTTCCGTACAGGGGTTAGGAGCCACCTCCTCAGTGGATAGCTGGCATCGCCTGTATGGTGTGAGGAATGGGTACCTGTTACGGGTCACCTCTGGTGCGGGCTGTTGTTGTTGGTGCTGCACTGCTATCATGTAGTCAAGGCCGTCATGTCATGCTGCTGCTATTGGGACCATCTTGGTGTGGGAAGGGATGTGGGTAGGGGTGTGGTGTGCTCTTTTGTGCTGTCTGTCTCCATTGCATGCACCTGTGCTGATTGTGTCCACCTGTGGTAGATGGGTACACTGCTCAGGTCTCTTAATGGGTGCTTTTCGATGCTGTTATTAGCGCCATGCCGGTAAGGGTTTTTTGGGTGTTTTCCATGCCGCTAATGCCATGTCCGCATGGCTTGTGATGGCCTGGTATTAGCGCCATGGCGCTAATTCCGGCCTGGGGGTCGCGCGCCCGCGGCCTTGCCGCTATTAGTGGCACCGTAATTAATGGGTGCGCTGATAGCGGTGGGTCCGGGTATTGATTGGCTTGGGAAATTACCGGTACCGGTAATTCCTTACCCGTACCGGTATTCCCTTATCGCACAACGTGTAATGAGGCCCAAAGTCATCCTTAGGGTAAAACCATCATTCCTACCGAAGGTAGTCTCCGACTTCCATCTGTCGCAGAAGATAACGCTACCAGCTTTCTATCCTCCTCCTCATTCAGGCAAAGAGGAAGAGAGACTACATAGGCTAGACCCAAAAAAGGGCTCTAAGCGTTTACATTTCAAGAATGGCTAAATTTCGCCAGGATGATCAACTTTTTATTGGGTATACCAGCCCCAAATTGGGTCTGGCAGTCCCCAAATGAACTCTTTCCAGGTGGATCATACTGGCCATTGAAGAATGGTATAGACTTGTGGGAAAGGGCCAGCCGTAAGGGCTAAGGCTCATTACACTAGGGGCATGGCAACCTCTGCAGCTTTTCAAAGGGGTGTGCCAATAAATTACATCTGTTCAGCGGCCACATGTTCATCCATTCACAAATTTGTCAAACACTACTGTTTCGATTCTTCCTCCACTCAAGGAGGACTTTTGGCTAAGGCCGTTCTCCATTCGGTACATGATTAAACTGATTGATACTCCCACCTCGAAATTGTCACTGCTTTGGGAGTCTATCACAAGATGAGGAATACGTGGGAGGACACTATCCATTCGAAGAACAAGTTACTTACCCCTGGTATTGTTCTTTCAATTGGATGTTCCTCCCACATATTCCTCATCGCCCCTCCCAGCCTACCCTGCTGTACAATTTGTGTATTACAATCTGCGCTTTCTGTGAGCTTGCGGTCTTGGGTACGCCTGGTTAATTCCTCGAAAAAGGGGAAGAGAAAAACAGAACTGAAGCCAATGGGCGCTGCATGCGCTATTTATACTGACAATGACGTTGACGCTCGTGGGAGGCCCTCGAGGGACATCGACGTGACGGCATCGCATACAGCGCCCTCTGCCGTGAATTTTCTGTTTTCCGAAGCAACAAAACTGCAGAGATATAATATCACAAGATGAGGAATCACAAGATGAGGAATATGCCGCAATCTCACCCAGCTGGAGTATGCATCCCCCCACTGCACTGTCCTGGGCCTGTCAGGCAACTTACTGAGCAGCCAGGCATGTCGTCCAGCATGTCGCTCCATGTAGCGGGGTAGCGAGGAGTTCCGCAGCACCATGGCATCATGTGTGGATTCGGGAAATCAGGCACAACAATGTGTGATGATCTTGCTGGAGTCACATACCATCTGCACATTGATGGAGTGGTATTGCTTACGATTGCGGTACACCACCTTCATGGCATGAGGTACCACCAATTCTACATGGGTGCAGTCTCTTTATCTTGACTGGGTCAAGTATGAGTACTCCCATAATGATTCTCAATTAATTCTCTGGGTTTTAGTAGTACAGTCTCTTTATCTTAACTGGGATGAGTATGATTACTCCAATAATAACTCTCTGTACCCCTCCTGTGTCTCCCATTTTCCCTATTACCTGATGCTCTTAGGGATAATGTCACCAGGTTTTCTAGTTGTTCATGGTTGGTTCTCTCTCTCTCCAGCTTGGTCTCTCTTTTCCCTTTTATGTTGTTTTGTCCGTCTTGTCTTCTCGGATGGCCGTTCGGTATTATATCTACAAGCCTATGCCGTGCAAGTCGCTACAATGTGATTTTTTTTGTGTTGTTTTGGGGCATTGTTGGTCGACCACGAGCCTTCCTTGATCATGCCACCACTGTCTCTTTCTCTTTTCCGGGCTAAGTCACCACGCATTCGGCTTTGTTGCTCCCTGTCTCCATGCTACAAGTTGCAGCACGTCTGTCGCCACTTGTCGCACTCGTAGAACTCCTGGATGCTGCACATCCAGTATCATCCCTGAACCAGCGTTCAGGCCTTTTTGTAATTCGCAGGTTCTTCCCTCGCATCTCCAGGCTCCTCCCCTTTCAGAAATGACATAGCAGTGGGGCTTCCCTGGTGCAACTCCTTGTCCCTTCCTCTCTGTCTTTAGCAGCTTTTCTTCTCCGTACATCATCTTCTTCATCCCAGTGAAATGAGAATTGGTTTTTAAGGAAAGATTTACCATTTTCTGTTGAAAACAACATATACTGGTTTTCTCTCCATATAGATTTTCACAGGAAAGTCTTGAAGAGGTAATTTTAGAGTATTCTCTAGGACATTGCTCACAGGAATGGAAGTCCTTAGCCCCAAAAGGGGAGTCTTTCCTGGTAAGGTCCCACTTGCCTCCACCCTTGGGGAGAGTTTTGTGGAGCAGGCTCACCTCCCTAGCCTCACAGGGGTGGGCTTCCCCTTGGAGAGAAGGGACTAATTCCTGCGACTCGTCACAGTGGGCTTGGGGTTAGTCCTCTCCCAGGTTCACAATGGTGTAGAACAGCTTATCCTTTTTATCAGCCGCAAATTGTACCCCAGAGACCTTAATTACACCACAATTTAGTTGTAATGTCTGGCCAATAAATGTGCCATAAAGGCCCTCGTGTATTACCTGAGTGGCAGAAAATGTGTATTGGCTATAGACCATGCGCCTGTGGTCTGGTTAGGTTAGATATAAATGGGGATACCGACACACAAATCATTCATTGGTTCTTAACTCTCCAGATATACTCCTTTACCGTAGTCCATATGGAGGAGTCCTTGCAGGGAAGGGCTCAAATAAAAAGAGGGTGTTATGTGATGATATCCCCTGCTTAGCCCTAGCTGCTGCCGTGGGGGGTGACTCATAGGGCTGAGCCCCAACACCCGCAATGCGATAAATGGTCAGAGAGGAAGGGATCAGCAGGTATATAATGCCAGGGAGAGAAAGGATGGGTTTGGGCATTTGGAGTAGCAGAGTTGGGAGCTGTGAAGAGGTGAAGGTGAAGAAGGAGTTGAAGATACAGGAGGAAGGGGAGAGGGAGTTGCAGAAGGAGTAGAAGCTGCAGGAGGAGATAGAAGTACAGAAGGAGTTGGAGGTGCAGGATAAGATGGCGTGCAGTAGAAGTGGGATGTAGGTGAGGAGAGAATAACGAGAAGAGCAGCAGAAAAGCAATCATTGGAGGCAGGGAGAGGAAGCCGGAAACAAGGAAGGAGAATGGTTTATAGTTCATGGAGATGAAGGGACAGTGATAGACAACACGCGCTTATCCATTGTCTGGGAAGTGAGTGGAGGAACATGCAGGTGGTGGAACATCGAAGAAGTTAACTCGAGGATCAACGCTGAGGTTCAATGACAGGCTGATATGTAAAAAAGAGTATCACGTCGGCAAGGAGAAAAGTAAGATGGGGTTGGGTAGCAATAGGTTCACTATCCTGCATCAGGGAGGGAATCTAGAGCTTGATCAGTGCCCTAGATAGATTCCTGGCATACCTCACCTTGGGCAGATGTCATGGAACGTTCTGCCACAATGCCTAGAGCTGTAACGCAAATACCTGTAACACCTGAGCAGCGCTACTCCACCAGTGGCCTACATCGAGAAACCATCCAAAGACCAGGACACCAGTTGTCAGAGCAACACTGTACCTAAAGACTGTGAGTGACACCCGGGGAGAGGGCCAAAGAGACCTGTGGAAGAATCTTTCATAATAATAGGTATATGTTTTGCCATTACGACCCATTGGAGCTCCCCAACATTTTCATATAGTCCAGAATAAACCTTTCTGAACAATATAGATGGATCAAATCCTCTGTAGAGTCCACTTAGCTTTGCAACAGAAGGCTTTGAACCTCCCAGGTGTGTATTTCACCCTGGTGAGGGTTAGATTCAGGATTGTCTGAAGACCCAAGAACTAGTCTGCCCTTATTAAATGTCCTTGTTTTAGAGACATTCCTTTTTCTTTTTGTGATGCTATATTCCAAAGAATAAGAGGCTCATACAGAAAACCTGTGAGTGTCATGTGATCAGTTGTGTGTTTCCTTTGATAAACCACATAGCCCAGTTTCTTCTCTTTCTTTGGCTAGGTTGGTTAGGTGGGTTATGTCTGTGGCTGGCATAGATGCCTCTGCATATGTGTCCCATTCTGCCAACGGGGCAATGGTATCCAAGGCGTTGTGGCCTTGGTACAGGTTAGAGGGCATTCTCAGATCAGCTGATTGGTCTCAGGGGCAGGGGTTTCATACTTTGTATTGTAAAGCCATTATTCCCTATGCTTCTGTCATTGAAAGGATTTCAAATAGCTTAATAGGAAGCCTTTCTGCCAGGCTATAGAATGGTTATTGCTCTTTGTAATTTAAGACACAGTCATTATTTTATAAATGCCACATACGTTTGTATTATGCCTTCTTATTGAGCCCCTCTATCTTTTTTGTCCTATGCAGCTGCAGACTCGTATACAGGGCAACAGTTTGACTGACTGGAGGCATAGACAGATGAGATAGCCAAGGATGCCGATCTTGGGTGTGCTGGCGTGATATATCTTCATGCGGTCATATTGCAGAGTGGGATCCACAAGGAGGCCAAACATGATATTAGGTAAAACTAGGTTTTATTTTACACATAACTCCTCCTTGGGTCAATGGAAACATTAAGTGTCTGGACAGTCCTTTGTCAACAGTTTCACCAGTTCACGGGTCTCCTTACAAAGTTCCCAAGTTACTCACAGTCACTATGTTACTTTCTCCAAAGGCCCCCCAGGTTGTCTCTGACTGAAGGCGGAATGCAACCCCTTCTGAACCTTCTTTGAGAACCTATACATCTTGCTCTGTCATGATTCTACCTCTTCAACAATAGAAGGAGCCCTTGGGGACTAGCCTGGGTTTGCAGTACATTATCACAATTCAGTCTGAACAATTTTCATGCAAATGTCTAGCTTTATATTCCATTTGGAAGGCATTGGAAGTTCCCTATTGCATTGCACAAAGTGCATGTCCCAAAATGCACCTTTTGGTAAGTCTGGGAACCTAGCGTATCCTAGGTCAGAGTCTGAGAACTACAGTCCGCAGGAGGTGTATAGGCCTTCTTTGCTTTTCCTTTCCCAGGTCTGGAGAGGGAGGGTGCTGATTACTTTCAGGTGTGATACTCCAGCTGCTGCTAGCAGGCTTGCTTCAACTTATGCACTTGCTTTCTGTTCTCTGTCTTGAACTTTGCTTACTTGGACTTCCTTTTCTTTACTGGGTTATTTCTGTGAAGGTTTGTGCTATTATTCTTGTCCTCACTTGTGCTTATGTAATTCCTTTGTCCAGAGTTTGGCTGCCGGATTTTCCAGCAGGCAATCCCTGTCCCGGTCCTTTGTCACACTACTGTATTGTCCATTGTGCCGTATTTGTTAACAGTGTGCTGTTTCCTGTTTCAGGTGGAAGCCACTGTTCTATTTCCGCTGGACCAACAGGGGGCAAAATAATCAAGTTGCAATTACTAGCCAGTCATAAAAGAAATCACTCGCCACCACAATTCTATACATAAACACAGCACACCATTTCTTACTCGCCGAAAGTCAAATATCACTAGCCAACGGTTAGTGGTGAGTGCACATTTTGAAACCTGTGGACCAATGCAGGATACTGTCTTGTGAGTATTGTTTCCTCATTCGTGCCTGCAGGTCCAGACATAGACGTGCACTCCTGCTGCTCCTGCCCATGGGCACTCACAGTGAGAAACTCTAATAGTTACTTGCTCAGAAGGCTAGTGTTTTTGGTCTCCTGCAGAAGTGGTGTGACCAAGAAGTTCTGGCTGGACAGCCCCTTTTGGGGTGGGATCAAGCCTGATTTGCATATCGTCTTTCCCCCTTTTGTAATGGCTTGGCAGGCGAAGAACAGTGGTCTGGAGGGTTGCCCAGAGCAATGCCAGAGGTTAAGATTAATTCTAAACATTCCCGCCATTACCTATTTTGTTTTCTTTGCTTAGAGTTTTAACCTGACATTGTGGTAACCCCTGTGCCCATTCTGTGTACATCCCTAGTGTGCGGACTAAGCTTGTTTGTCTTGGTTGCAGTCTCGTTGCTTTTCTGTTAATTCCCCTTGATGGTTGTTGACACTAACAACCCATCCTCTTGTGTGAAAAGTTCTTTCCTCTTACAGTTTTCTGTACACCACTGTCTCTTCAGCTTTGGTTAACAAGTCTCCTTCTCTCTCTCTCTCTCTCTCTCTCTCTCTCTCTCTCTCTCTCTCTCTCTCTCTCTCTCACCTGCCCTTGACAGACTCCCCCACAAGCCATAGATACAGCAGGAGTTTCTCTTCCACTTGTAGCCAATTGAGGTTGCCTGCCCCAGTTTCAACCGATGAGTTTAAGATGGATGTTTCCACTCTCCTTTCCAGGGTCCTGATTTCTACCCTCTGCACCACCTCTCTACTGCTCTTCTAGTCCTGGCTCTCATTGACACCACACAACATGCTTGGTTCTCCGTTTGATCGGGGTCTCACTACTACCCCATGCTTTGTGCCCTCTTTTCCCTTCCGGCTCTTCCCAGATACCACCTTGCTAGTCCTTTGTACTTTCTCTCAGTTCCCCGACTCCTCCAGATGCCTTTCTCGTGCCTCCTGGTAATATCCTCCTCCTGAATGCTTCCTCCTTCCAACACCAGATGTCTTCCCCAGAACACCACCTAGTGTTTTCCCCCCTTCTTGTCTCCAGCCTCCTCCACTTTGTCCTGTCTCTCAAACAACTCCTTCCTTTCTGAATGCTTACTGCCTCCAATCTCTGGCTACAACCTTTCCCAAACTCCCACACCGTCCCTCCCTGTGATGCCTCTTGTATATCCAAGTGGGTCCTCCCTTTGCATTGGTCCGGGTTTTGGGCCTGCACATGTGTATCCTCGTTAATGTTGCCATGTGATTGGTTGTTGCAGAATTACTTTCTCCCCACAGGAGAAGCTTATGTTTTAGCGAGTAATCCCAATGGCGGATGGGCAGTGGCTTTATGAAGTGGGTCAGCCATCTTGGATTTCTTGTCCTTAGGAGACTGCACATTTGCGTGGGCACCCGCAGCCAACAGCTGTGTCGCATCTGCGGGAGGACCCACGGTAATGGTTGTCAGTTCTCTAAACGTGGTATAATAGTTTCTGGTGAGGTTGAGGCCTGCATCTGTTTGATCCTAGGTTGAGTTGCACTGTGTGAGGTTGCAGGTGTCCCAGCAAAACCCTTAAAGGGCCAGGAGCGTGTATTCCAGCATGTGACTGTCTTCTATGCAGTGACACAGGCTAAGTGAGGGTGACCAGGATATCTTCTCCTCACCACCCTGGGGGCCATCATCCACTAATTCGAGGTCATACTGGCTCTCTAGGCCACCCCTCTAGTGGTTTCCCAGAATGAAGCAGCTGACTTTGTCGAAGGGCCTATTGTTGTCCCTGTAGATGAACAGTAGCGAAGAGAACGTGGGAGTGGAGTCAATTTCAAGATGGAGAGTGCATCAGGATTCGAGGAGATGGACTACAGGACACTGAGGGACAGCAAGGATTTATGGGACTTGTCGTGTATAGTGTCTAGGCTTAGTTTGTTTTTACTTTCTTGCTGCTGAAAAAAGAAGAGAAATGCATAATGCTTGCCACAGTGCCTTTAATAGAATCCCAACTCTATCATAAATGTTTTTGAGCAATCAAAATTATTTCACTTTCTCTATGAAGTGGAAGTTGATTAGTCCCTTAATTTGTAGTATCCAAGCAACACCGAAGCAGAGAGCATTGGGAGGGCAGGTAGTACTCTGAAAGAAAGACTATGCTCTCATTACAAGTTTGCTGGTATCCCACCAGTAATACCAGCGGAATACTGGCAAACTGACCTATGGTTTCCGCCGACTCATATCCTGGAATTTCCAGGATATCACAGGTTGTGGGAAGGGCGGTCTTTCCCCATTCCTAGGACTCCATAGAGGGGAATGCCGGTGTTAGCGGTGCTGATAATAGCGGCTGTTTTTTCCTGATGGGGGCCCTATTTGCCTCCAGCTATTGGCTGCAGGTAAATTAGGTAACCCCCACCGGCAAACTGTAGTATGGAGGTGTGGTAAAAGTGCCAGTAACAAATTTACCACTATTTTTTACCAGGGCTTTTACTGCACCGCCAAACTTTTCAGTCTTTCAACTGTTTTGTTCTTTTACATTTCACATCACAAAGCCACCGCACAATTCCCTCAAAATACCCTAAGGAACAATGCATCCCATTGCTGGTGACACATGTCCATTTTGTATATTTTCCTGCAATGTAGATCATCAGCCCCAGAATTAAGTTTTATCCAGATGCTTAAAACTAGGGGAGCATCATAAAAGATTACCCTCTCACCCAAAGTAAAGCCAAGAGGAAGGACCCTCTGAATCAAATCAGTCCTGGACCAATGCTAAGTGCTCCCCTAGTTTTGATCGATAATTATGTTGGATAAATTGAGTGAGAAAGAATAGGAGTTGTTATTTTAATGTTTTTTTTTATTTATTTTGTTTTTAGAAATTTGGTTAAGGTTCACTTACCCTGATGAAGTCAAACATAATCTGTAAAAGTCGAAACTATTTTGTCCACTGGGAAGCCCTGCCTTGTAAAGAAGATCCATGCTGTTGGGCACCAATAGTCGATATTTTTTGGAGTGAACTACAGCAGAATGAAATTGAATTTTATTGTATAATCATGAAATGTTTTACGATTTATATTAGTGTGAATGAATGAATGAATGCATGATGTTAGGATGTCTTGTTTTAACAAAAAGAATTCATTAAAAATGTTTAATGATTTTTGATATTTAGCATATAAATCATAATAAAATAATGATTTAATACTTATCTCCTCCTTTCTCTCTCGCACCAGTTTATCCACATTTACCCTGGGACCACTATTTGTTTCATGCTATGGCCTTACCTCTAGGTTCCAGCGGTTTAGGAGGTTCCCACCTGTGGGTTTGTCCACGGAGACCTAACCCCGGATAAAGTACTAACTCTGTCTTAGATATCTGTATTTATGTATCAGTTTGGCATTCCACAGCAGCTTTCATTCTGGAAAAGTAAGACTTCTACCGGAAATCCAGAACTGTTGCAGTATTGCACTTGCAGACAGCACATGATGTGATGTGGCTATGGCAATGGCAGATTAGCACTACAAAAATGGATGCAATCGTTGTTCTTGATTTGTGCCACTAGGGGGCATGAAAAGCCTTTTCATTGAACCAAAGCAACAACGTTCAAAAGAGTTCCAGAAGAAAAGGCGAAAAATGAGTGTGTGCTTCAGGCAACACGATTTTTATGTTAAAGAATATTTATACCACGCACTATCACCACCTGAGTGGTCCCCTGGCGCTCTGCAGGATCTGAAAAAAGGGGGTCCGTTGGGGTACGTTAGTAGGACAAAGTTTGGAGAAAGAGCAAGGGAGCTGTGATGTGCTGTTGGCAGCTTCAGTTCGGTGAGCACCGTTAGCTGAGCTTTTTGGTGTGGTATCTGAGGTTGGTATCCGTCCTGTGCTGTTGTGTAAGGCTATGTGTGTTGTGCAAGTCTATGTAAGGAAGGCGGGACTTGGCATAAAAAAAGTTTGAATAGCACTTAGTTACACTATACAAAGTGACCACCGCCCTGAGTTTCTTTTATCGGTGCCACTTCTCTCCTTGGAGCTGTCCAAGCCACAGCCTAAGGAGGGTAGGGGAAGCAGAGCTGGGTGGTAGCGGGAGATCCATCAACACCCTTACTTGCAACTGACAGTCGCCAAAGCATTTGTGGGGCAGTAGAGAAATCACAGAAGGAAAAAGGTCTTGTCAAAATGGAGGCACTTTAGAAGCAAGTAAATAAAGCCTTATAACGGATCCATGCCTGGGGCCCCACGTCACAGCCACGTGAAAAAGAGCATCTTTTAATGTTATTTCTTGTTTGAGTAACCTTAGGGAAGTAAAGGTGTGTCACAAACACCTAATATGGCTACATGTACCAGCACTCCCTGACAGTGCTAAAATGGCCGGCCGTATCTAGAATGGGATGGGATGGAATGATGTGTGGGAGAAGAGCTAACGAGTGGATGCTCGAGACTGTAGCCCACGTGATAGTTGGGAAAGTTAGGACGTCATGGATGCTCTGCTTTGAAGAACATAGCCATGATACAGTCCTTTATGACTGCTCTTAGAAAGCATGAAAGCACCTCTAATCCCGGAAGGTGGCACCATGGTGCTACAATTACTTTATTCCTCACCCCTATTTCCCAAAATTTCCTTCCATGGCTGGGGGATAAAGTCAGTCCAGACACCAATGAAAAAGTGGCACGCGCTCACATATAACAATTAATTACCATCCTGACAGGCTGTTTGAGTAGTACCCAAGGGGGTGTTTTTGTCAAACTATGTTGCAAATAATGCATTTGAAAAAAACAATCAGAATAAGAATGGAGGGCGTGGCTCAATGAATAGTTGTGCAGCTCATTTCCCTGCCGAACAGCGTGTCATGCAGAGCTGTTTTCTGATTAATGGCTTTTGAACCAAGAGTCGCTGTGTCCACAGCGCTCTGGGCAAGGAGCCGGCATGATTCGTGGGGTCATCTGAGATCATTTTTGACGAGCGTTGATCCCACTATTGGACAATGAACCGCCATGACAGGTGGCTAGAGATGTTTCCCCTCTCCTGAACCCGAACGGTGGATAGGCGCTGTTAAGTTCCGCCCTGCGTCCCGCTACGCGGTGACGCAGGGCGTCCTAAATAAAAGCCCTGCCCCCGCGTTCGGGAGGCAGTTCCGGGGCCGACCAGCAACCTGTGTGGGTGTACGATCATTCGGCTCCCGCTGGAGCTGCGCAACAGGCCACGCGGCCTACCAGCATTCTGCCAGCCCGCACGCGCGCAGGCCGAGGGCTGACAACATAACAATGGCGACGAGGCGGGATGAACTCCACTACACGCTCGGTGGTTTGAAGGCACCCTAACGCCCTACAGCCATCGCGGCGAAATTTTTGGACACCCGGTGGGGGTGGAATCACACACGTGACCCCCCACCCCAAAAAAAAAAAAAAAAAAAAATTCTTTTCTCTCTTCCTTCTCTCTGCCACTCCGTTTTTCGCCCCATCCACCATGACCAAAGCTCTTCCTTTGGGCACTGGAGAACCTGGTGGCATCTGGCATCCAACACCAGAGGGCAGCAACACAGAGTGACGGGAGCGCCAAGCCCTGAACTGTCCCACACAGTGCCTGGGAACGGCAGCACCTCCAAGGTAGGCCCGACGTCGCGGCGCTGGGGGTCGTCGAAAGAACTCACGACAACATCGATCAGGTCCATGCCAACATGGCGGCCGGCACGTCCACGCCTGGGCCCACCACGCCGTCCAGAATTGCGGCGAACCTGTCCATGACGTCACCTCCACCTCGCACACACGGGAGTTCGTCGACACTGGTCCAGCCGTTTGACCCATTCACGGATCCATCATCGAGCGGTCCCAGATGGCAGCTGTGGATTCAGAAATTTGAGATGGCGATGGAGTGCAAAGAGATTACGGCGCCCAGGAAAAGGAAGGCACACCTACTACTCAGCGTGGGTGACGAGGTACTGCGCATTTTCAACTCCCTGAACGTTGATGATGGCCAGGATGCATACCAAAGCGCGAAAGATGCCCTCACGGCTCATTTTCTCCCTCAACTAAATCCAGACTATGAGACGTTTCTCTTCTGCACCACCTTACAGGCAGCGGAGGAAACCCTTGATGCATATCACACTCGTCTGAGAAAGCTAGCCATGTCCTGCGAGTTCACGAACGTGGAGAGGGAGATCAGGAGGCAAATCATCAACGGGATACACTCGGAAAAGCTAAGGCGCCTGATACTTAGCGAAAACGGTATTCCCCTACAGTGGATCCTTGAACTAGGACGTCAAAGGGAACTGGCCCACACCAGAGCGGCCAACATGGAGGCCACGCTACACAGGCTGTAACCTGCTCTCAACACAGCTATGGTGGCCCGGATCACCAACAGACAATCCTCGAGGGACGACAACAGTGGAGGTTACGGCAAAAACAGGTGGCAACCGCGCATTCCGGGGCCCACAGAGTGCGGCTGGTGCGGTGGCCCACGACATGGCCGTTGCAACTGTCCTGCTCAAGGCACCACATGTGGAGCATGCAGCCGGAAGGATCATTACGCAAAGGTATGCCGATCAGCGGACACCCCCATACAGCCCCCACAAAACCCGCCGGAGAAGAACGCGACCAAGAAAAAGAAGCAAGCGAGCGCCAGAAGGGTCGCAGTGGCCAACTCTTCCACGGAGGATGAAAGGGATGATGTCTCGGCAATGCAGCAGGACCCCACCAAGGACATCGAGAGAAAAGGGAGGAAGGTATACCTGGTGTCTGCACTGTGCCAAGGTCGGGGACCACGAAGAAAAGCCGTCCGAAGGCGCAAGTGCATGGTCACCATCCAAAACCAGTGCATTCTCATGACCATCGACACAGGCGCCTCGGTGAACGTCATGCCCGAAAGCATTTTCCAGACTCTAAACCCTACACCAGAGCTGAAAAGCACAGACACTCTGTTGTATGCATACGGCAGTCGAAAGCCCCTGCCGGTGATTGGCAGGTTCCGCACTACGCTGGAACACGGAAAAAACAGACTATGGTCCAAGGTCTATGTCGTGAAGGCAGGAATTGAGAGCCTCCTGAGTGGGGACGCAGCGGAGGACCTGGGAGTGGTCCAATTCATCTGCCATGTCAACGAAGACAAGGAGGTGGAGCAGATGCTGAACCAATACCCTGACTTGCAAGAGGGAATAGGCTGTTTAAAAGGGAAAACCATCAAACTTCATATTGATGAAACAGTGCAGCCGAAAGCCGTTAGGCACCGGAGAATGCCATTCCACATGAGAGAACAAGTGGAGCAGGAACTCAAGGCGTTGGAAGAAGCGGGCATCATTGAGGAGGTCACAGGGCCCACACCGTGGGTCTCTCCAATGGTGGTGACACGGAAGCCTAAGCAGCCTGGAAAGGTGCGGATCTGCATAGACATGCGTCTCCCCAACACTGCCATTAAAAGAGAACGCCACATCACCCCAACGATCGACGAAATCGTGGCTGACCTCACAGGGTCGTGTGTATTCTCAAAGATTGATCTCAAGGCGGGATATCATCAACTCAAACTCCACAGAGACTCTCGCTACATTACAACGTTCTCGACGCATTTGGGGCTGCGGAGATACAAACGCCTATGTTTCGGAATATCGTCTGCTGTTGAGGTATTCCAGCAAACCATCCAGGAGGTCATCAGAGGCATCCCTGCTGTCCTCAACGTGAGCGATGATATTTTGATTCACGCCCCCGACAAAGAAATACATATCAAGAGGCTTCACGTTTTACTGGGCAGACTACAAGATGCTGGGCTCACAATACACCGGGAGAAGTCTGAGTTCCTCAAATCGGAGATCACTTTTTTCGGGTACAAGTTTGGCAGCACAGGCATCTCCCCTGACCCGCAGAAGGTCGCAGGCATTCAGGCTGCAAGCCAACCGATGACCCCCACAGAAGTGCGCAGCTTCCTAGGCATGGCCACCTACTGCGGGAGGTTCATCCGAAACCTGGCCACACTATCTGAGCCGTTGCGGGAACTCACCAAGGCCAACGTCAAGTGGGATTGGGGGCAGACATGCCAGGACGCGTTCGAGAGCATCAAGGACTCCCTGTCCGCCGACACCAAGATGGCCTACTATAGCACCAAGCTGCCCACAGAACTGTTCGTGGATGCAAGCCCCGTAGGGCTCGGAGCCATCCTAATGCAAGTCACGAAGGAAGGGGAGAAGAGACCGATAGCATATGCATCGAGAGCCCTCACAGAGACCGAACAAAGGTACTCACACATCGAAAAGGAGGCCATCGCTGTGCTGTGGGGGTGCTGGCATTTTCACCTCTACTTATATGGGCGTCGGTTCACGACGATCACGGACCACAAGCCCCTACTACCCATTTTCATGGGGACGTCAGCACACCCTCCGGCACGTATCACCAAGTGGTTACTACACCTCCAGCAATATGACTTTGATCTCATCTACCAACCGGGCAGCGGAAACCCGGCGGATTTTCTCTCCAGGCATCCGCGAGAGGCCACCCAACAAGAGATCCAAGTAGCTGCAGAGACGGAGGAACACATATGTCAAGTGGTGCACGCGATGAGACCCAAGGCGGTGAGCATCGAGGAAATCGAGGCGGAAACGCTCAAGGACCCGTGTTGTGACTTAGTGAAGGATGCCATCCTCTCAGGTGACTGGAAGACCTTCATGAGACACACGCACAACAGAACAGCAGAAGCAAAAGGGTTTTTGTCCAGCATATTCACAGTCCGGCAAGACTTGTCAATCACAGAAGGTGGACTGATACTAAGAGGAAACCGCATCGTAATCCCTCTCAAAATACAAGACAGGATAGTGTCCCTAGCGCATGAAGGACACCAAGGACTGGTAAGGACAAAAGCCCGTATTCGGCACCGAGTATGGTTTCCCCAGATCGAGGAGCGGGTCGAGACACTCGTTAGCATGTGCCTATCCTGTCAGATAACGGGGGCCCCGCCAGAACGGAACCAATCATATCGGCAGAACGTGGCCGCTCTCGCTGGGAGGCCATCAGCATCGACTTTTGCAAGCTACGAGAGGGCCTCCACCTGTTGGTGGCCGTGGATGATCACTCCCGATACCCGGAAGTTGAGATAGTTGAATCCACAGCAGCTGAAGTGGTCATTCCGGCCCTAGAAAAAATGTTCGCAACTCACGGGCTTCCGACCTCAATCAAAAGCGACAACGGGCCACCGTTTACGGGAGAGGACTTCAAAAATTATCTACAGGACCTCAATGTAAAATATCATCATATCACACCAAGACACCCCCAGGCAAATGGAGACGTAGAAAGGTTTATGAGAACCATCAACAAGGTGCTCAGGGTGTCCAAGGCGAACGCCAGCCCCTGGAAGGTTGACCTCTTCCGATTCCTCCGGAACTACCGGGTCACGCCTCATAGCACAACCGGCATACCACCAGCGGACCTCATGTTTGGCACTGTCATTAGATCGTCGATCCCGCATCACCCAAGCAGGACCCCGGACGCGGTCAGCGAGGAACGCATAGAAAGAAGGAGAAGGGATGCTAACGCACACATGAGTGGCAAGCGGAGAGCGAGGCCGTCCCATCATCAAGTGGGTGACCAAGTCATCATCATACGAAACCCCTCCAAGTCAAAACTTGATACCAGGTACGAGGAACTTCCATGGACCGTCAGTGACCGGCATGGAACCATGGTGACTGTGACACGAGGACGCCGTCAAGTGACAAGGAATTCGTCATGGTTCAAGGCTGTACCCCGTACCCTGTGGACCGATAAGGAGGGCCATCGGGAAGGCGAGGGTACTCAGCCCAGCGAAGAAGAGCCGGAGGCCATCCCTGAGGAGACAGGAGCGGGGGATGGAACCTGGGAGCCGTTGGATGCACCCGACCTCGAGGGCCCGAACAGCGAAGGTGAACCAGAGCATGAAGCAAGGGGGAGTGCTCCCCGAGAAGGGCGATACCGGCTGCGAACAACGACGAGACTGCCAGCCAAGCTAAGTGACTATGTGTGGTAATTAGTGCCCCGGTGCCATGAACCCCAATGGCAGGGTAGCTGGGTGTGGAAGACTGTAAGTCATGTTGGACTTCGCCGTTGTTGGTAGTTAGCGTTATGTTTGTTTGTTTTATAATAAAGGAGGAATGTTAAGTTCCGCCCTGCGTCCCGCTACGCGGTGACGCAGGGCGTCCTAAATAAAAGCCCCGCCCCCGCGTTCGGGAGGCAGTTCCGGGGCTGACCAGCAACCTGTGTGGGTGTACGATCATTCGGCTTCCGCTGGAGCTGCGCAACAGGCCACGCGGCCTACCAGCATTCTGCCAGCCCCCGCGCGTGCAGGCTGAGGGCTGACAACATAACAGGCGCCAGGTTATATCGCCTGGTTAGACTCAATCCCCGGCCGCCAGTAATGATCGCTCTGGGGCTCAAAGCACTGGGGTAACCAACCCTGAAGCCTCTGTGGTGGTTCTTACTGAAGTGCGGAATGGTCCATGAAAACACGGAAGATGTTGCATCCTTAAGGTGTAAATCACGTGATGCAACTCTGCCTCTGTCCAAATTAAGGATTCTTGTTTTTGGTTCATGCCGAGGAGGCGCTAATCAAGGGCTTTCAAACAAATGTTAAGGCACTCCCCCAGCACAGGCTTGACAGGCTGCAGGTCATTTGTCCACTCACCGCTCGCCTCTATGTTTCTTTAAAGCAGCAGATTGGGCTTGTATTTTATTGCAAGCTGCAGTAGAAACAAGTGTTAAATGGTGGGTGGCACTAGCACTTTCTTTGTCAACTCACAGGGACAGGCCTTTTAGAATTTGAAAACCCCTCAATGTGCCCCCAATCCAAAGTAAACACTTTGACAAAAGAAACCTGGTTTTGGGTCATGCAGGGGCCAGGGTCTGCCAAAAAGACATGGGACCTCATTACAAGTCAGTCGGAATGGGTTAACAGGGTCCGCTAATGGGTGCGGACCCGTTATTCCCATTCCGCCTGATTACAAGGTCCCCTTGCGGGACCCGAGAAAGACGCCTGGTACAAACAGGTGTCGTTACCGGGTACCACGAGGGGACCGGGGAGCTAACAAAGGGCCGGTCGTAATTGGCCCATTGTTAGCTCCCTCTCCCATTGAGCCCTATGGGGGCTCGAATGGGAATGGGGAAGGTCCGGGCCCCGGTTCCCTAAGGGAGGAATTTCCAGGCCCTCAGAACTCGGATTGGCCTGGTAATTCCCCATTCAGGGAACCCAGACCCGATTTTGGTGGCAGCCGGCTACTGCCAAACCCGTAATGAGGCCCATATAACCTTTTGTTGTTTCAACCTGCCCGCATTTATAACACAATGCAACAGGGAAACTTTATATCACATGAACCAGTTAAATTCAGCAAACATACACATACAATCCACAACTCCCTCCAATGCACCAATCTAGTTGTCGCATGGGGGCTGTGGCCATCCACAGGCCATGTCACAATGCCCTGGGGGCGATAGCAGGAGACTGGCGATGACGACGTGAGAGGCGAAGCCAACCCTGGAGGAGGCATAAGCCTAACCTGTGCCACTGCCCTGGAGGCTAAACAAAGGAAAGGGAGCATGCTCGCCAAAAGAACTAAGGCCTGGAAAATTTCAATGGGGGTCTGCAGCCAGAAGAGGAGAAGGCAGCCAATCGGGAGGCTTGCCCTCTCCAAGTATATAAACGTGACCCCCCTCTGCAGGACCCTCTTTTCCGTTCGTGCCGCTGCCGAGAAGCAAGTAGGTCAGCGTTATCCTCCCACCCACTCGACAATAAAGGATTTTCATGGACACTGGCAGGTTCCAAAGTCATGTTGATGCAACTGCCGCAGTCGCAGGGGTGGTATCCAAGAGACCAGCTGGACTTAAAAGACTATGGGCCTCATTACAAGTATGGAGGTAGCCATGCCGCTGTGCCCCATTTGCCTACAAAATAGGGTTGGGCCCCTCTTTTGGGCAGATCATCTGAAGACTTTGCAAGGAGGAACAAGAAGAACTAATTTAGACCCTGGCTGAAGGTACAGTCCGCCTCACAGCTTCCGCCATTGAAGGAAGACCAGGATTTTCAAAGAGGGAAGCAAGATCCCTTCTCTAAACATCTCCCAGGGAACAGAGGGAGATGCTGAATTCAGAGGACCCTCCAGCAGCTCCAGAACTGGTACCCAGCCAGCACACAGCGTACCCTGCTATGCTCTGCAGGCAAGCTTCCTAAGTGGGAAGTGCCAGAGAGTCTCTGAACCAAACCAAGGACAAGGTCATTGCCTGCAACACTCTCCTCAGCTTTGGGCCATCCACCTTAAAGACGACACAAGCCCAGTGAAGAAGCTAGGAAGAGTGCATCAATAGGCATCAACCAGTGTTCACCTTAAAGGACATCTCCAAGCCAGTCGAACCCTTCGAGCTACAACCGACTTCATTTCTGACTGTTGTCACGCCGCAGTCGCTAACATCGTCCGAGACGCCTTGACCAGTGCTTCAGACCTGCCAACCAGCACTGAGACAACTAAGCCGGACCCCTAGCCTCTGTGTAGGCCAGCCAGAGCCGTCCGTCCAGCCTCGCTCTCCGACCTGCCTGCTGCCTGATACCCACAGATGTCTTCCGTCTTGAACTCTGTGGAAAAAGCAGCAAAATGCCCTGAAACCGACTCGGCCCTGTCCAGCACCAAGAACTTCTACAAGCACAAGGTACATTGTGGTTCTGTCCCTCTGGTCCTTCTCCAAAGGACCCTGGTGACATTTTATGACCCATTGTTCTCTTTGTGCTGAAACCAACTATCCTTGAACAATTGCGATTATTTACTTTACCGACTACCCTCGTGTCAGTATCCAGAGTGCATCCCCTTTCCTTCTTGAAACTGTCTGTCCTATGCATTACTTTACAGGGTAGGTTGTCGTTTGTAGTGTGCTAGAACTGTCTGTTGTGATAATAATAAAGTAGATTTTTTTTTACAACCTTGTCTGGACAGTCCCTTTAATGATTAGTCATAATTGTATTTACGCTGTGTTGCAACTAACAAATGATCCACAATCTTGTGGAGATAAGCCTGCCGTTCCATCCACGTTAGCGAAATTGGACAAGGAGGTTTAGAATCTGCTTGCCTTTCCAATCTGCTCAGATCCCTTCTGGTGTACTAGAGGTATGGGGCTGATTGTTTAGATACCGATATTCATCCCTGGACCACTGGTTCCCTGGAAGTTGATATTCATCACATTGGTGGCAGCGGTAGGATCTAGTTCGAGCCTTGCATACAGCTTAGTCACCCAATGATAAAAGTACTGTTGCAGGCAACGTTTAGACACTGCTAGGTATTTGTAATAACCATGGATCTAGACATGGAGACTGTGAAAGGGATGGCCAAGGATGTCCTGCGCGTCCTATGTCAAGAGAGGGGGCTTCCCCACACCACTAAGGTTAATAAACCTGAGTTGCTGACCAGCCTTCAAGCTTGGGTAGAAGCGAGGGCGGTTGGGGATAAGACCCCAGGGGACAGGCTAGGCCCTGTGTACCCGAACGGAAATTACCTTCCAGAGGGGGAAGTGGAAGATGACGAGCATGACATCATAAGTAGTGTTTCTCGCCAACCATCCGGTGGCGGGGCAAGCGTGGTTTCTCAGCACTCTAGAGTGTCAGTGAGGTCAGGGGCTAGTGCAGCATCCCACAGTTCCCAGGCCTCAGCACAGTCTCTAAGTGGCTCAGTAATTATTTCTGGCTATTAATGAGGTAGCAGCTAAAATGCTCCTGCTAAAGGAGAGGAGACTAGCGCTAGAGGAACAGAAACAGCGGGACAAGGTCACCATAGAGCTGTGCAACTGGCGCTTGAAGATAAGAAGGAGGCCAACAGATCCACCCCAAGTGAAAGCAGCAGTAGTGGCTCACACCTGAGTGCACAGGATAAGCCCCGGTGGCACATACCCAAAGACTTAGTGCAGGCTTACGAAGTGGTGAAGGCTATTTTTGACTCGTTTGAAGCACTCGAGCTGGCTTTTCAGCTACAGGAGGTGGGAAAGGTACTGTGGAGCTACAGCCCCGATAAGTCGCTTACCTACATCAGGGACCGATGCAATTCTTCATTTAACTCCTGAGGAAAAATCCCTGTTTATGAAAGGATGCAGGCAGCCCTCCTCGGAAAGTTCTGTAAAACCCCAGAACAGTATCTCAAGGTCTTCAGAGAGCTTGGTAAGAAAAGTGGGCAGACATTTGAAGAGTTCACACACTTGTTGAAATATCTGAGAGGGTGGTGGCTGGTAACAAAGTTGCCACATTTAAAGGGATGTACAATTTGATTGCGCGTGAGCATGTATTGAAGAATTGTGAGGTTGACCTACACCAGCATCTTGTGGACAAGACTATCACAGACCCTAGGGAGCTTGCAAAGGCTGCCGACAGGTTTGTGAGTACACAAGTCGAGAAAAAGGCTCAGGCGAGCGCACCCAAACCAGAAGAGAAATCTTCAGACAAAAAAGTAAGCAAGGATGGGAAGGAAAAAGGTCCAACCCACTCTTCTTCAAAGTCAGATCTCCAAAAGAATGAAGGGAAATCCCAAAACTTTAGTTCAGCTGTTCCCCTTAGCCTGTCCACGTCCAGACTTCTTGCCGCCATCTACTTGTATTGTTGCTTAGTTTTATACAATTTTAAACAATTTGTAAACTTATTTAAATTTTAAATTGTGTTGATCGTTGTACAGAAAATTGCCCTTTTTAACAGTATCCTTCATTTTCGTTATCGTGCAAAATAGAAACGGTGCATTTTTGAAGGAAATGTGTGAAATTAGCTTTGCTCCTATTCTATGATGAGAACTACAAGAAACTACACTTTGCAGGGTTTTTGTAGTCCTCGCCGTATTTCTTTAGTCCCCAGGCACGTCAGCGCCGGAGAGTTAGGGGTGAGCCGGCTAGTGCCAGTTTGGGTACTGTTATGCTCCTGTTTGGTGTTCCACCTCAGCATTTCAGGGTTTTTAATATCTCCAACCCTTTCTTTCAACTCAGAAACTTGCCGGCAAGACCTCCGTTCGGAAGTATATCGATGATGCACTGCACTCCAATTCAAGTACACTCTCTGATACTCTCCCTGCCCTTGATACAGAGATGGAAAGACCATGGCTAGAACATTATGTTATTGGTGATGGTGATATTGTCTATGTGTATCTCACAAATGTTGCTTCAAGCCAATCTAAACAGTGTCAGGGCCTCACCCTGCCTGACAGACTTGTTCTCTCTACACAAACTGTAACAGATTGTGCAGTTTCTGACAGCACACTTGTGCAGGATATCCAGGCTCATGCTATTACTCTATCCCTACTTAACATTAGGTCTGTTAATAAACATGCTATAGATATACATGATTACATTATTGATCATGGGATTGACCTTATGTGCCTAACGGAAACGTGGCTTAAAGACACAAGCGGTCCCATTATAGATCTACTTACTCCTAAGGTCTATAAATTGGACAGTATAAATCATCTAATAGGGAATGGTGGCGAGGTTGTGTTTGAAGCACGTGAAGATTTGGACCTCTTCCCTTCCCCAATTGACTGTGAAGCCTGTGAGGTTTTGCAACTGAAAATCACCTCCTCTGCGAATACTTTTGCTGATTTTATTTTAATTTAAATTCCTGTCCACTCCCCCACCGCTCGGGACACACTGGACTTTTCAGAAACAATCATGAATATCTTATCTTCTCTAGGCAAACCCAATCAATCTAGCCTGGTCCTAGGTGACTTTAACAGATGGTGGAATAATTCAGACGATTCTGAAGCGCTCACCTTGGAACATCAGTTTAACTATGAAGGTGAGAGGCCCCCAAAAATGCAGTTAAATCTCCCAATAAGTCAATCAGGACACTTCCCCAGAGAGAATGAGACCAAGACCAAGTCCGGATTATATCAGAAGGCTTTATCTAAAATAGAGCAAACAGGATAGAGCGCTCTGCAGAAAACATGTTACAAATTACTTTTATACAGCTTTATCGTCATCGAACAGAGGGAAGGCCTAATGGGCACATGAACAGTTGGGATTGGTCACTAGGGACAAACACCTATAGGTGCCATAGGGTCAGAGGGATGTGGTTGGCTCAGGAGCACGTGGTGTTGCGGTGATACTTCTCGAGTCACTCGGTCAGCTGGGCTTATCGAATTGGTATGCAGAATCGGCAACTGTTGAGATGTTTCTTTATAAAATAACCATTTGACATTTGCCCTTGTGGCCACACATTCCCATTCATCCAATACCATGATCTGCTCTGTCCAGCGTGTTCTGAGACCTGTGAGGTTGGACACTAAAGGAATAGACGTTTCTCAAACACAGGTTAATTCACTAGCCTAGCACCGCCTCATACCAATGCTGTGCCCTACATGACACTAGTCAAGGCACTATCGCCACCACTAAATACAACTTGAGACCATCCCTCATAGTACTATGAACACTAAAAAAAAAAAACGGTCACCCTACTGTACCTCCTTACGTCCATCGGCATCTCCATCATGGCAACAACCATGCCCCCAACAGAAAATGTACCCTGCCCTCCTTCAGAAAGAAACCTAAGACTTCGCGCAAGATTACCCCGCCTCTATGAGCCCATGTATCATAACAAACTCCCCAATCCTCCCACAAGATCACGACACCCAGAAGCATGTCCTCACCTTACCATACCCTGTAGCAACTCCACCCAACATAAAACTACCCCTACATCCACCCAGGACTCACCCAACAAAACCATTCTATCTGGAGCCCTAATCAACGCCAGATCCTTAGTAGCCCACGCCTCAGAAATAGCAGACACCCTTTCCTCTAACAACCTCGACCTACTAGCAATCACTGAAACCTGGCTGCATGAGGCAGCAGGCCCCGCACTATCAATAGCCATCCCCGAAAACTACCAAATAATCAGAATGGACAGAACCAATAGTATAGGGGGCGTACTGGCCATCATAGCAAAATCTAACCTTGAGTTAAGGTTAATCAACCAATCGCCTCTCAAATCTTGCAAGCTCCTCACTGCAAAACTACCCATCTCCAACTGCCGTACATTAACCATCCACCTCATATATAGACCTCCAGGCCCTATTGGTTCATTTGAGGCAGACCTATCCAGCCTCATAGCCAACAATACCGAAGGCACCTCTCAACTATTACTACTTGGTGACCTAAATCTTGGCCTGAAAGACCCTGATGACAAATCAGCACTAGCCATCGCTACCATGCTAACCGAACACGGTCTACTTCAAAAAGTACTCACACCCTCCCACAATAAAGGCAGGACCTTGGACTGGATCGCCACCTTGAACTGCGATGCCGCCATCACCAAAACCACTCCTCAACACTGGACAGACCACTACCTTATCGACTTTACATTATCACTTAACAAAGAAGTGAGTAAAGGAAAGACTATGGCACCACCACTGCCCACCAGAGCTATAAAAATGATAACTCCCGACAACCTCTTACCACTCCTACTGCCAACCCTCAATACTCTCCCTGACAACTCAAATCCAAAATACCTAGTAAAAAGCTATAACCTGGCCATGAAAAATGGATTAGACATTATTTCCCCCATAAAAATGCAAAAAAGCAAACGGCAAGCTCATCTGAATACTTGGTTCACCCCCCACCTGAAAGAACTAAGAATGAGCAAAAGGAAACTAGAATCCCAATGGTGCAACACCCCCACAGAAGAGAACAAACTACAACTTCAACTCTTCGCCAACAACTACAAAAAAGAAATCCTACTTACCAAAAAGAACATATTTAACAAAAGAATTGAAAACTCAAATTCCAATACTAGAGAACTATTTGCTATACTAAGGGAACTCAAATCCCCCAAACCCCTGCCGGACAACATAACTAAAGACAAGCAATGGTGCACTAGCGTACAAAACGCTCTATCCAATAAAATCACAACTCTCCAAACTAAAATTAAGCTAAAAAAAGATTCCTTAACCCCAAACGCATCATCACCAAAGCAGGCCAAAAGCACCAACCCATCTAACCCCAATCCCTTCAGGTTCACCAAAATATCCATCCTAGAAACTGAAAGAGTTACAGCCTCACTTAAACCATCCAACTGCAAAGGCGACAACTGCCCACCCTAAATAATTAAGGACGCTGGCAGAGACCTAGCCCCCTTTATAACCAAACTGATTAACACATCCTTCTCCTCCAATACCATACCCAACAATCTTAAAGAGTGTTGGGGTCTACCCCTCCTCAAGAAGCAAACTCTAGACCCCGCTATTCCCACTAACTATAGGCCCATCACTAGAGTACCGTTCCTGTTAAAGATAATAGAGAGAGTAGCATACCTACGAATCCAGCAATACCTAGAAACCCACAAACTCCTAGGCACCGCCAATCAGGCTTCAGACCACAGCATGGTACTGAGACAGCTCTTCTCGACCTTAAAACCCAGATCAATGAAATCAATGACAAAGGCGACACCGCCATGTTACCCCTCCTTAACCTGTCGGCGGCTTTCGACCAGGTGGATCATGCAATCCTGTGCAAACACCTGGCCATGGCAGCCCACTTCTCAAAGGAAGCCATAGACTGGATACAATCGTTCCTGGACAATCGAACCATTAGAGTCTTCTCCTCAATAGCCTCTGCAGACCCCATCAGCATAACCTGCGGTGTTCCACAGCGATCCTGCGTCTCCCCTACCCTCTACAACATCTTTACCAAGCCCTTATTTGACAAGTTGGATAAACTGGGTGTCACCTACACTAATTACGCATACGACACCCAGATCATCATACCTCTTTCAGGCAACTTTGACTCAGATACGATCTTGGTAATCAAAATATACCTCATCATTCAGGCATGGATGGCCACACATGGCCCATGCCTGAACGATGAGGAAACCGAAATTCTGCTCCTTGGCTCCAACGCCAACCTAAAAAAACTCAGCCCCAGTTACAAAGCCTTCAACATATATGGCAACACCATTGCAACTGCCAAAACAGTGAAAACCTTAGGCTTTCATCTAGACTCCACCTTGTCACTAAATAAACAAGCAAAGTCACTAGCTTCCTCCACCGCATATACATGCTAGCTAATCAGAGCATGCAGAGCATTCCTCTCCCAAGCTAGCTGCATCATTATCGCTAATGCCCTAATACTCTCCAGACTCCATTATTGTAACGCCATGTACCAAGGAGCCAACAAATACATAATCAACAAACTCCAAACTCTGCAAAACAATGCACTCAAAACAGCCCTCAACCTACCCTCTAAGGAACATATCTCCATCAAAAGACGAGAACACAACTGGCTCAAAATCTGCGACCGCATCTCCCTCAAAACAGCATCACTTACTTTCAAATGCTTAAACAACGCAGCCCCCTCCTACCTCGCTGCCAGAATAGTAAAAAAGACCTCCACCCGCCCTACCGGAACAATCAACTCCTATCGCCTTCAGGTACCCAAATTCAGACAAAAGAAAGCAGGCGGCAGTAGCTTCCCTGTCATGGCAGCCCAACATTGGAACGCCCTCCCACTCAACACAAGAGCAGACCAATCCTACCACTGCTTCAGGCAAAACATCCTCACCTGGCTACGTGCCAATGATTCCTACAACTGACCCGCGCACTAACTGACCACAACCAAACCGAAAGTAAATATGTACATCCCTGTAACTGACTTGCCTAATGTAATTAACTGTATGTATATATGTACATTTTTGTGCCTACCTTGTAACCAAGTTTTTATGTAACCTTACTTTCCTGCCTCTCGGCTGCACGATGTTACCTCTGGGTTCTGTGCGCCATACCAAATAAATAAACAAACAAACAAATAAACAAACAAACATTGGGCATAGGTCAAAATACAGGTATTAAATGCATTGTTCGATCCATTGCTAGGCAGGCTTAACTATGTGTAGGCTTGACTATGTGCCGATACACTACAAGATATATTGACTAAAGAGGTGAGACTTTTGAGGTCATTGTGTGGTCTGGAATGTCTATCTGATAAACAACAAAGGAGACTCTAAATCTAAGATCTAACTTACACATAAAAGACTAGGCCACAAAGGGGCACATACCACAACGGTCCTAAGTCTCACTGTGGGGGCTGGGGCCGGTTGTTTAAACATCATTAAATATTTGCTGATCTGCTTTGACACAATGGAGGACGGAGGGGAATCGAAACACCTTTGTGGTGTAGGTCTGCATAGCCTTGAAAACTAGGGCCTTTAGGAGTAGGTTTTACAAGAAGGCCTTTTACACGTGGCTCATTGCATTCTAATTATATTTATTTAAAGCATACTATCTATTCTACCTGCCTGAGTGTTCTCGTGGTTACATACTTCATGATAATAAATCGCATATACTTAGGTCATTATATATTCTCTAGTGAACAGTTCATTATTAAATTCTACACATGTAGGTTCTAGCATATATTGTCATGTTAGAATCACATTAATTATGGCAGCTAGTTGTTATATTATTTTCATACTATATCATGCATATGTTTACATTGAGCTTCAAAACGAGGTACCTTCGTGCTGGCATGCACAGTGTTATGTTCTGCTATGCATTTGTTATTATTTGTTATTGTAATTCATTTCTATTAAACAACGTCATATTACACGTTAACACACATCACTCTCTGATAACTGGATTCTAACATTGATGCATATATATTATACATTACGAATATGCTGAGTGTCCTACCACAAGTCTTACATTATTCTACAAAAAATGAGCAGCTTGTTCTACTTGCATGCGGGAAGACACTTGGTTTTCTTCTATTGGGGTGGATCAATTAAACATAGTTGAGGGTCGCTTCTAGCTGTTTGATCATGTTTGATCATGATCATGAGGATTGCCTCAAGTGTGACCCCAGGGAGGGTCCTTTGATAAGGCTGTGCTAGATATGGTTGCCACCTGTTTATTCATTAAATATAAAGGGAAGCAGTTGCAGAACAGGAAAGAGATATTGGACCTGTGGCGGCTGTTCGAGGAAGTCCCCTCGGGTAAAAGTGTCGAGTACAATGCATCTCCCCTGAAAACAACTGGCAGTGTAGGGAAAATTGAACAGAATGAGTTTAAGATAGCGGTTACACACACATATCCCTTATTGACAAAACCAGTGCTTGCAGAAGGATACAGTGGCCCCGTATACGTAGCACAACCTACACTACCGACCATACCTATTGATATTGAGAAACTTACACAGGATTTAGACTCTCGATTAACGATGGCTCAAACTTAGCTGTCCGACCTGAGGGCCATGGGGGAACAGGGAAGGTCACTCACCCCCAGAGCAGAACGAGACGCAATGTCTCGTCCGAGTGAAGGGGTGGCGGAAGAAGGATGGAAGAAGGGAGAGATATGATTTCGAATAAATGACACCTCCACACGAATCATAGAAATAAACACAGTGGGCAGTGAACATGAGATAGAAGAAGGAGGGATGACATCGGACAGGGAGAAAGAATATTGGTGTGACAAAGAGGAACAGGATGAAGAAGAAGGGAGGTTGGGAATTGCCTCAGGGTGGGCTTCATTTGGGGAGGGATTGTCCCCTACAGAAGAATGGAAAGGGAGGTTAAGGAATAGAATGGGGCGCATAGCAGTAGTAGGAAAGAAGGGGAAAAAAGGTGAATATCAGCAAGGGGGGGAACCCTACAGCTGCCACTAATACACAGGGGAGCAGGGAGGCCAAATTACATACCGTGGGCCCAAATGGACAAGGCCAATTTGCTCAAACAATTACCCCCACTGTCCGGAGGTGCCAGTAAGTGGGTATACGCATTTGAGAAACATACGGCAGGAGTGCCCTTGGCAGTGGGGGATGTTAAAAGCCTGCTAGTATCTGCAGTGGGAGATCAAGCAAACCGAGTATGGGTGAAGGCAGGGTTCCCCGGAATAACATTGGATTGTGACCGTCATGATGGAGCCTCATTCAACACAGTACTGGCAAGAGTGTGAGATGCCCAAAGGGACACATTTCCAGATACACCAGATTTACAGTCAGTAATGCAGTGTACAATGGAAGATGTGATGGCTTTCATTCTCCGAGTGCAGGATATGTGGAGAGTGGAAATGGGTACAGCCTGGGACCAATCGACATCCTTATTTCATTTCATAATAAAAAGGGGGCTCCCAAAGGAGGTTCAGAAGGCCCTTGATAAAATAGCATGGATAGAAGCTAAAGGATGGCCTGAAATTCAAAGCATAATAGTACACCATTGTAAAAGGATCAAAGAGAAAGTAAAGGAGATAGCTCAGCGGCGATTGGCAGACAAGGCTAAGTTAGTACAAAGCAAACTGGTGAAGGTCAGTACAGCAGCAGCAACCAGTACGGCAGGAAGGTAACGGGAAGAGGACGACAGACAGATGGGAATACCAGCGCAAATGGCGGCAAACTGGACAGGTAATGGCCAGGAATCATGGTTAGGGGAAAATCAGTATGAGGGACCACAGTGGCTGGTGAGAGGAGGCCGGGGTAATGGAGGAGGATTTAGGGGGCGAAGGGGAGGGGGCGCAGGGTATGGAAGGCCCAGAGGAGGAGGGCAAGGACAGTTTTGGAATTGTGGGAGGTGGGGGCATTTCATGAGAGAATGCCGGAGCAGGCCCACTAATTTATACTCAAACGAACCACAGAATGGACATCCCCACCCAGCGAGCCCCTACGGGTTACTGTTGGGCGGAAACAGAAGGGAGAGCCAACCCGACCCTAGGTACACGAATGAGCACCAGATGCCCCCACAAACCACATCTCAACACCCCCAGTTTCATGATTGTACTGCCCCCACTAGTGGCAGCACTTACACTACCCCTACAAATGGAGCACCTAGACCATGTAGAGGGACGGAAATGGTAACAGAAATGTTTTTGACACTGATGAACTCCCATGGCATTCGGCATAGGACAGCCCACAGGGAACACTTGGGTGTTCAGTACTGTCGATGACCCTTAACGCAGCAGAGGAACCACCGGTGGGGGCAGCGATAGGAAACAATTTGTTTTTATGGTGGATTCGGGAGTGGAAAAATCATGCCTCAAGGAAGGCAGGTTCCCGCTTTCTAATCGGACTTTGGAAACGCAAGGATTCTCTGGGGCGGTGGTCGAGGTTCCATACACTGAAGAGCTAGACAGAACAGTGGGGGGAAAAACTGTACGGGCGCCCCTGCTCTACTACGAAGAGTCGCCCATTAATTTTCTGGGAAAGGACCTTCTCAGCAAACTCAACATGACTATGTCCTTCATTGAAAGAGGAATAGTGTGCTCTACACCAGGCACATGTACAATTCACGCCATGTTAGCGATACACACTCAAGCAAACTTCCCACAAACATGCAGCATACCTGTAGACCCGGACATGTTCGTACAAGGGATGAGGATACTGGTGAGAGTGGTGCCAGAGTTGAAACGTAGGAAATGGAGAGTGTCCTCATGGTTTATTTTTCACCCAATCACAGACCCGGAGATAGTGCCAGGATCAATAGTATCGCTAGACATACATGCAGTGCAGTTGTCAGCGCAAAGAATAGCGGTAATTGCAATGGACATGCAGGGATGCCAGTGGAGGATAGTGTTGTGCATCGACGCCAATATGGCCCTGCAGGATTTAACAGACTAGGAACTGTTTAGTGACGTAGAAAATGATGGAGAAATAGTGATGGAGATTTCAATCCCCTGTGATGTGATGATTCAAAAAAGAGAGGTGCCATTACCCCTCATAGCAACTATCAAAGCACCTCCAGCATACTTTGAGGAAGATATGTTCCAAGTACTGCAGCAGTCGTGGACCATAGGCCCACACGATGTAGGGCTGCTATATGAAGTAACACCTGTAAAAATAAAACTCAAGCCTGGAGCCATTCTACCCCGGATAAAACAATACCCCTTATTGAGGGAAGCAGAAGAAGGAATACGAGAAACTATAAATGCATTGATGATACAGGGACTTATAGTGCCATCCAATTCACCCTGCAACACTTGCATTTACCTGATCAAGAAAGCGAAAGGTGGGGCAAGGAGGGGAATTTGAAGTGATTGTACAAAAATGGTTACCACCACACTTCTCAGCACAAGCAGCAGAACCGGTGGCACTCATAGAAGCATTGCACACAGCAAAAGGGTGCACGGTCACCATCTACACAGACTCTCCCTACATGGCAACAACAGTACATGCAAGGTGGGGAAGGAGAGGATTCCGAAGGGTAGACGGGTCCCCAGTCCAGCATGCAACATTACTAGGGGAATGAAGTGACGTACTGAAAGAACCTACACTTGTAGCAGTCGTGAAATGTCAGGCCCACAAACGAGGTGATGACGTCATCTCATTGGGGAATGCGGCAGCGGACACTGCCACCAAGGAAGCCTCCTATTTACCAAAAAGCTCACCAGGTGAGTACATACTACAGAAGGCAGTAGAGGAAGAGCAGCCAGAAGGGCTCAACTCATTGCCAGTCTCCCAAATTATTGAACTTCAGCAAGATGCACCCAGTGAGGAGAAGGAAACATGGGTGAAAAGAGGGTGCAGCCAGTCATCCACCGACCTTTTATGGAGACAGAATAACACCGGTAAGGTAGTAATGCCTGCAAAATTACTGAAGGTGGCATTCCAGCAATTGCACTTCCCTGCCCACAATGCAAAGCAACACACTATCGCAGACATACAAGAAGATTGGTTCGTTCCGGTACTACAGGAGCAGGTCACAAAGCTAATAGTAGAATGCATCATATGCCAACATACAACTCTGGATTGAAGCTACGGACGCTCAGAGGAACATTGCCAAAACCTGAAGGGCCATTCAGAGAGCTGCATATAAACTATGCAGACATGGGAGAGCGGTCTAACGGGTCCAGATATCTGATTGCTTTAGTGTGTCCCTTTTCCCGGTGGGTGGAAGCAGGCCCCTGTGCTCACACAGACGCACGGTGTGCTGCCAGGTTCCTGGTCAGGGAGGTATTTCCCCACTGGGGCATTTGTGAGTCATGCCTTCCAACAATGGGATGCACTTTGTTAATGACATGTTGAAGCACATATCTGCAATGCTAGATATAACTCACAAGCTCTGTACTATTTATCATCCGCAATCGAACGGCATTGTTGAAAAAATGAATGGATTGCTCAAGAGCAGATTGTCAAAATTGTGCCATACACTCAAAAAGAACTGGGTATATTGTTTACCCTTAGCACTTTTTGAGATGAGGAATCAGCCCAGCAAGGACCACCACTTGTCACCCCATGAGATTGTGACAGGTAGGAGAATGCACACAGCCCACTCACCCCTGCGTAGACAGTGAGATGCACATCAGAGTGCCACAGTACTTGTAGAAGAGTTCCATGAGTATCTTAGAAATCTTACAAGAGCAGCACGAGCCATAGTAAAGCAAATCGCACCACCATTTAAATTGCCACTGATACAACCACTCCAGCCGCAGACAGCCCAGACAGCCAGTTGATGACAGGTGACATGGTATACGTGAGGAGTTTCGTGCGAAGGTGGAATGGACCAAGGTTTCATGGTCCCTACAAGGTAATATACTGCACACCTACGGCAGTGAAGGTACAGGGCCTAAGGTATTGGGTGCACTTGACAGATGTCTGCCGGGCCCATGGGAGTACAGACTGTACGGACTATGAAGATGGTAGAGGTGAACAAAGTGCACAAACATAGAAAGTGAAAAAGAAGAAACACAGAAATAGATTGTAAACTTAGAACAGGGGTAAACAATGGTAAGAGGATATTTAACAGATGCATGACCACAATGAGTAAAACGAAGGATTTCTGCTAAGGTGTAAAACTTTTATATAAAACAATGATGAATGTCCTCCACACTCTCTCCCTCTTTCTTTCTCTCTCTCTCTCTTTTCAAATGCGTTTCTCTCTATTGTTGGTTATAAGTTGATAGTAAATTGTCTCCTTCAATTCGTCTTCCCCAAGCGTGAAGTATGGGGAGGGAGGAAGGAAGGATGTAGAAAATGATTACCAATAAGAAACAAAAAGCAAGTTAAAAAAAAACTTGGAAAGCTGGAAATGTCTTACGAATAAAAAGTGTAAATAATGACACTTTAACACATATGCTTAACAATTGCGTACATCTCATTTATTAGGAGCTACAATGGGAATGGAAGAGGCCCCAGCGGCAACGAATAATAGTGTAGATAGGAATAGAAGAAAAAGTGTTTATCCTAGCTATTCATATGAGTGTGTGTTGTTTGTGTGTGCAGTGGTGTTTTTTTTCAACATTATTTGTCCTGGTCCTGTACTGGGCAATAGTGTTTATTTCAGTTGATATGAGCCAGCGGGGCGTGGGCATGAAATCGATTAAACAAGGAACCCATTTAATTTGGGACGGTGTCAAGTTAATCTGGGCCCACGGTAGTCATGGGAATTAATACAATAACAACACAAATGGCACAATGATGCAGGCCACACAGAAGGCCCAATACTTCAATGAATTTGATTTTAGCGTTTACACAATGAATGACAGAACACCTTCAGAACTCACATGGGTACAAAACCACCCCTATCCGACCACAATGTCAGTCGCAGAATCCACATATAATAGGTAGCATAACCACCAGAAAAGAAAACGATGATGATAGATATACGTTTAACAGCTATTCCAGCCTATACACTGAGTGGGAGGAAAAAGGGAGTGACCAGACGGCCCCCGTGATATAACGGGGGTGGACAAAGGAGGAAAAAGAGGGAAATGCAACAGGAGAAATGGCAAGAACATTATAAATTCAGCCTAGATACAGTTGATGATCCTCAGCACCCACAACAAACAAACAAATGGTATGCTGACATGAGCAACATGGCAAAGCAGACAACAAACAAAAGTTGTTACATCTGCTCACTCATACCCCATGCCTCGGGCACCCCTAAGGTATTGCTTCCACAAGAAATTCCATTTGCAGAGGCACAATGGGCCTCATCACGACTTGGGCGGTAACGCCGGCGCTAATCTGCCCTACCGCCGAACTCCCCGGCGCTAATAGCGCCGGATCACGAGTCCGGCAGTAATGTTAATCCCCATTCCCCATTGAGCCCATTCGGGAATGCCCCATTCCCCATTGGGCTCAATGGGGAAATTTCACGCTAATACCGCCAGCGGATTTCCCGCCACGGTATGAGCGCAAATTTTCAATGGATTTCCCCCCAGCTCAGAGCTCGGGCGAAACCCGCCGAAGTCCTGATTTGGCGGACCCTTAAATCCGGCAGTTATAGCGCTACCACCAGATTTAAGGGTTACCGCCAAAGTCGTGATGAGGCCCAATGTCTCTTACATCTTGCGCTGTGTAGAATCAAAAATATGTTTCAAGCACACACAGTTTCATATTTGAGCTGTTACAAAATGAACTGACATGTTACTCCTGGCCGCAAGGAGTGATTTGTGTAAAGGAGCCTTTCTTGGTGATGAAGGGAACGCTGCACTTGGACAATAAGTGGCAAAACGAGGAAATAATGTGTAAGGCAGAAGCACTGCGAGGGCTGTCTGAAGAAACACTTTCCTGGGTACAGAAAACATGTGCTCCTATAGGGACTGAACACATAATGAAACTTACTTGGGTTACTGTCATCGAAAAACCCTTCAAACTGCAAAAAGACATTTCTTACGAACTCTGCTTCCGTGGGGAAGGTAAAAAGAACATGGGAGAAAACAAGAACTGCAGCAAAACTCTCATAATATCTGACATGAAGAAAGGACCGGCTGTGATGATGGATACGTACTGGGTCTGCGGCAACCTGGCGTACCTACAACTCCAGCAATCATGGAGGGGCACGTGTTCCTTGGCAACGCTGCATTCCACACTTATGGTAATCCCAGAAAGCCACATCCAAGGAGAAAACACACAGGTGGCGGCGCCAAATGAACTGTCTCCAACGCCACCTGAAAAGGTTCCAGTGTATGCCATAGCTGAAAAAAGTTTGCAAAGCACAATGAGAAGGAAGAAACGATCATCAAACTATATTTCAGCTAGATGATCAGAACTCCTGGCGCAGATCCCGGATCGATTCCAGGTGTTCAGCTCCGTTGAGACCTTCTTTCCATCCCTCGTTCCCAGCATCCAGACAAGGGCGAATGCAAAATGGCTTCAGATAACAAAGTGGGAGCTCATCCAGCTGGACAACGACACTGAAGAATGATTCAACGTTATCAAAGAACAATGGATGGAGGTGTTTTCTGAAAAATCGGGAGCGCATGTTGCACTTTCGCACCCTCTGCAGATACGGACAACGGCTCCTTTTCCCATGTCATTGCAGCGGTGCACGACCTCGGAGAACGTATGAAAGATGAAGGAGGAGCGCAGCCCAGCACCTGGTTCGACAATCTTTTTTCTTGGGTACCCTTGTGGCTTGGAATGACAGTGAAACTCCTCATACCACTCATCGTCTTTTTGCTCCTTATTTTTTGTGTGTGCCAATTAGGACTCAGATGCTGCGCCAATGCAGTACCTATTGTAATTCATTTCTATTAAACAACGTCCTATGACACGTTAACACACAACACTCTCTGATAACTGGATTCCAACGTTAATGCTTTTGAGCACACATATATTATACATTATTAATATGCTGATTGTCGTACCACAAGTCTTACATTATTCTACAAAAAATGAGCAGCTTGTTCTAATTGCATGCGGGAAGACACTTGGGGCGCGATTAATTAAACATACTCGAGGGTCACTTCTAGCTGTTTGATCATGTTTTAGGGAATATGGGGATGGTATTCTTTGTGGCCTGGGTCTGTTGGGTGGGGGGCAGGCTTATAGAGATGAATGGCTTCTGTTTGTCCCTGTGGTGGGCTGTGGCAGGGTGAAGTGAGGTAAGACGGAAGACAGGGGATACAGTGTAAAGTTTGTTGCAATCTCGCGGCTAGTCTCCCATGAGAACCGAACAACTGCAGAGATGGCAGAGGGGAGGAGGCGGGAGGAGTAGCTTGTCTGCTGTGTGTGCCTGGCTGGGAGAGCTGCAGGTCTGTGTTCTAAGTTTACAGCTGGTCTGACAATATGAAATAACAAATTGGAGTTGGTGGCCTGCAAAAGTGAGTCTGGTTCAATTCTGATCATATGCTGTCTTAAGGGGGGTCACAGTTCCTAGGGGTGTTCCCGCTTGGGTGCTCCGGGGCCGGGCCCTGGACCCAAAGCAGCCGCACTGGGCCCACCCAGGAAGTGTAAGAATGGGGGGGTTTCAAGACCCCCTCCTCGCACACATTATAATGGTATGACTATACACAATAGTGCCCCTACTCACATGTTAGGCAACACCCTATATTGGGTTATGTCAATAAACCTTTCATCTGGACACCTGGAAGATTACTCCTTGTGTTTGGTCGGACAACTTCTTTGTTACATTTAGGTTACACGTACCAGGGAAGCCTGACCCCTAGGGCCAACATATCCGAAGATGCCACCTTCCGTAACCTGAAGAAAATAAAACTGGAGAACCCCCATAGCTGTCTTAATAGCATTATGATGGACACTTTGGACTCTGAATCTCCCACTAGGCTAGCCTCACTGTATAACGACTGCTTGAGTTCTTTCCTGGATCAAGTGGCCCCCTGGAAATTGACAGTCATCAAAAATGGTTCCATACCTAAATCTTGCTTTACTCCTGTACTCGCTAGCCTAAAGCCAGAAAAAAGACGTGCTGAAAGACGGTGGAGTAACGATAGCTCTACAAGTAATTTACTCGCCTGGAAATCTCTAGAACAAGTATATAGACATCAAATCATCAATTCCCAGAAATACTTTTCTAACAAAGAAATAGAGAAGGCTTCCACTAGTACTAAGAAACTCTTCTCTATTTTCAAATACTTAGAAAAACCTCACATACATCCAAATTTGGTCTCTCGGACAGATAGTGGGTGCCAGAATATTCAAGAGGCATTCCTTGATAAAATTAATGTAGCAAGGGCTAAAATTGTTGATCTTTCCCTGGATATTACATATCCCACCCTGTTCATATATAAGAACCTGTTTGTGATACAGGTGATATGTTTAATTTTAACCATGTTTCATTAGAGGAAATTAAGATATTAAAAAAGATGCATCCGACATCATGCCCTAGTGACACTATCTCCTCCACGTTTGTCCTAGATAATACCAGTTTCTTCATACCATTCTTTACTCACTTCTTGAATGCATCTTTCCTCCATTGCATAGTACCAGACTCCAATAAACATGTGCTGATCACACCCCAGATAAAAAAAGGTTGGGGCTGACCCGTCTAACATGGGGAACTTTAGACCTATTACAAATGTTCCCTTTTTATTAAAAACTATTGACAAAGTGGCCATCGGTAATTCCAAGAATACTGTGAGGCATCCAATCCGCTACATTCCAGACAATCCTGATTTTGTGCCAATCCTGGCACGGAAAGCACATTGGATGATCTGCAATAACAAATGCTGGATATGGTGGACTGAGGTAAAGCTGGTCTTTTGATGATTCTGTATCTGTCCTTGGCGTTTGACCTTGTAGATCATAATAGATTGCTTTCAGAGGTACAGGCCAATACACAATGTTCTAAGAACTGCATCATATTGTTTAAATCCTTTCTAGGTGACCGCATGTCCCGCGTAGTTATGGATAAAGCATCTTCGCCTCAATCCAGAATCACGCGTGGTGTGCCACGGGTTGCCTGTTTGTCACCCTCTCTGTTTAATGTATATATACTCTTTATGTGAGCTTTTGGAGGACTCTGTGTTTGTGTTTGCAAACTATACAGAGGATACTCAGCTCCTGATAGAATTAACAGGCAACTACCTATTGGATTTAGAGATGTACAGAATGTCTATAGCATCAGCAAAAATTGGATGACTACCAATTGGCTGTGTTTGAACATATCAAAGACAGAGTTTCTTATCTTTGGCTCTTCCCAGGCCCGTCAAAAGCTAGACCTTCGCTTCACTAGCTTTTGTATCAAAGAAAATTAGATTAAAAGTTCATGATAAGGTTAAAACTCTTGGTGTCTTCTTCGAGACATCTCTGGGAGCTGATGCCCAAGTAGACAGTGTGGTGAAACAATTTCAATATCACCTGCGGCTATTAAGGGCTGGGAGGCCCTTTGTCTCCCCTAAAAATTGTGAAACTCTTGTAAGGGCAGGAATCATGCCTAGACTAGATTACTGTGTAATGCTCTTCTCTGTGGCGCCAGTAAAATGAATTTACACAAGCTTCAGGTTCTTCAAAACAATGCAGTTCGTATCATAAAGCATATTCCTAAAAGAGGGTTTGTGTCATGCTTTAGGAAGGCTATTCACTGTACCCCTATTCCAGCCAGAATCACGTTTAAACTGAACACTCTAGTTCACAAGTGTGTTTTTGGTCTGGCCCCACGCTACTTAAAAGAATGCGTAAAGCTGCAACAATCCTCACGTTCAACCAGATATGCAGGAACCTGCAGACTGATCTGCCCTAGAGTCAAACATTCCCTGTGCATGCAGTTAAGGCCTGGAATTCACTCCCAGCCAATCTTCGCACAGAACAGAGTCTTGCTGTGTTTCGTAAAAGGCTTAAGACCCTGCTCTTTGTTTAACGGTCTTCTGTTTTCCTTTATATGGTGAAAGTGAGCGTCCCCAAAAATACAACAAAACACTTCCCAGTGAGAGTCAATAATGGACACACCCCAGGAGGGAATGAGACCAAGACCAAGTGCGGGTGAAGGTAAAAAGTACGTTTATCAAAAAATAGGGCAAGCAGAGAACTCTGTAAACTCTGAGAGCGCTCTGTCAGAAATTAGAAAGCATCTACATTTTGTTACAAAACCGTGTCACCAATGACGTGGGAGCTAAGGATTACATAAATCGATGAGATTGGGCAAAGGGGAACAGCAGCATGGATTCTACAGGGTTGAGGCTCCAGGATTGGTGAGGCTCCTCGTCGTGTCATGGTGATGCTTGGAGGTCAGCTGGGCTCATCGGGGTCGAGTGTCGGATCAGAAGATGTCTGAATTGATACATCGTGGCTGCACTGACATTTGCTCTTGTGGCCACACATACTCATTCAGTGTTCATTATAATTCATAATGCCCTGTAAATCCTACAAATTGTTAATCTAACATCGCGAGAGAAATAGCACATAACTCTAGGTGCTCTTATCTCATCATCATAAAACACAACATACAATAAAGGGACTGCTTCATGGTTTCAGGTGCCCACTCAGGGGGCACATGTCAGGGATATCTCGAACAGTTTACTTTGTTACATTTAGTGGGGGACATCTTTATAGTATGTTAGTACAAGAGAAAATATTCCGCCGCCATGGTCAGTTGGGGTTGGGGTGAGCCTGGATACTATCTGGTCAGAGGGCACATAACTGGTACATCAAAAAGGCAGTGGGATGAGGGGCTTGTTGCCTATATTTGTTTCAACCTAGGTCGCGGGGTGTGGAACAAGTTTTATGGTGCTATTGTGGGTCTGGGGGCTTAGGGGAGGGAGGATACTTGGTGCAGGCTTAGTGGAGAGGTGGGAGGTTACACTTATAGCATCACATCATCAATGGAATAAGGGCCTCCAGTTATCAGCCCAACATGAGGCGGGAGAAAGGTGGGGGCTGAGTATGCAGCGCTGCTGGGGCAGGGAGAGAGGCCCTTGTGGCTTCTAACTCTTCTACTTCACGGGGTTATATGCACGTCATTTAGAGTGCGAGGTAGGATTAGGCCAGTGTGGTTGCAGGTACATCAAACAATATGGGAACTTATGAACATTGTATAGGTTACACATTTTACGATTATCATGAGTACCATGTTACAAAGTAAATTCTATCTATAGCAGTCTCGTAACGTTATCATCTTGCATCATATACATTTGGACCAGTATGTAAATTGAGCATATTATGTGAACACATATATATTTGAAAAGCCAGTGAAAATCTGGATTGTGTACCTCGTTTTATAATGAACGAGTGAATCACCACGCCATACATTAGTGTGAGCTTTTGTCATAAGACAAAATTCGTTTAACAGTATGGGACGTATACATATGACTAATAGCTTCATGTGCATTACAAATATGTGAGGATCTTCTTGTTTCGTTTTCTGAACTTAGCACCTTAATACACACTTACATGAGAGAATTTACAGTCTTCACAGAGGGATTAGCAGTAAGGGTGAACCAGGGTAGCACACAGGCGTACAATCTATATCTGTTACTTCAAAAGGAGAACAAGGTTGGGGGGTTATCCACAATGTATGTCATAAATGTGGGGTCCACAAGGGGACGGGACATGTTCGTGGAGATGGATTGTTTTCCTTAAACCCAAGCCTTTGCCCGGTCATTCGCAGGCCAGTGATTAACTGCGGAAGGTAAAAGATACAGTGTTTGTCATGTAGCTTGTTTGCGCTTAGTCTCCCGTGGGAACAGACCTTCTGCAGGGACGCAGAGGGGAGGAGTGTGAGGGAGATGACAGGCTTGCTGTGCGTAATCTCGAGGGGAGAGCTGCAGCTCTGCCGGCTACCTTTGTCTATGAGGCCTGTGGTATGCACAAAATGGAGTCGGGTTGAGGTACAAAATGGAGGCTGGGATTAGCTTTCCGGTCAATGTGTGCGTACATATGAATCGTCCCGCAGCCATCCCGCATCCCTGGCCACAGAAGCATAGGTGGCTGGTGGACAAACCATAATCCGCATGTGGGGATAGAATGGAGGGGAGGGGTTATCCAGGACTTTGCCTCCCATACAATGGCTCCCCTTCTCTCTAGCTCGTCTGGTGACATTTATGTTGTCCGTTGTGTTCATGTCTGCTCTTTGATGCCTGTTGGCTTAAGCACTATATACATTTATAAAAATAAACCTAAACACACTGAAAAGAAGAGCACAGGCACCCCTATCCCTCAGACACATGTGTTCTCACCACCAAAAGGTTGTTTTGTTTGTAAGGAGCTGGGCCATAGGAAAGGGGGTCCTGCTTGCAAGGGTTTACCCAAGCAAGCCATAGTGAATGTTGGACTCATGGAAGAGGCCACCATTAGTGTGGGCCTCTTAGAGGAGGACTTCCCACTAGGCCAAGGAGTGGCCGAATGTGGATTGGTTACGCTGAGTGGGAACGATACCGGGTCTCTAGAAGTGATCCCAGTTCCCAAAAATACTCAACTCTATTTAGAAGTATGTATATCAATGGACACAAAACTCCTGCGGTCCGAGACACTGCGGCTAGCGTCACTGCTGTCACCCGGCAGAGGGTACAGCCAGGCCAATATATTGATGGGCCTGATTGTAGCATCAGTGGGTTTGACGGAAAGAGTAAGTGACCCTTTGGCAATAGTAGAGTTCAGCTGACAAGGTGAAATGACCTAGCGCTGTATTGCAGTGAAAGACTCCATCCCTGTCCCATGTCTGTTGAATAATGATCTTCCTGACCCGAGATAGTCACAGCGGCTACCCAATCCAGGGCCAAAGAGATTGCCAGATTGAACACTCTCAGCACCTTAAGGCATGGAGTGCTTCCAGAGGGCTTGTTGCAAGGACCAGCGTGGCCAGTAGCCCCTAGTCCAGTTCCACAGATTTCTGAATGGCCTACTCCTGCGGGAGAGGGACCAGTACCCTCTGAGGACTCTACTTTGGTAGCAGGGGATTCAGTGACTTCAGAGTTACCTGGCGCAGTGCAGGAACCTGAGGTGGAGGACCAGGTGGGTGCAGATCTGGAGGGCCTGCCAAAGCTGGATGAGTTTGCATCAGCTGGGGGCCCAGATCAGACTGCCTTCTTCTCAGCCCAGAAAGAGTGTCCCGCTTTGGTGGGTCTGCAGAAGCAGGCAGTGAAGCAGGCTAAGGGCGAGGCCCGTGGACTGTTCAAAGTATACTGGGAGGATGGACTCCTGTACAGTGAGCCAAAAGACTGAAGGTGAGGGCACCAGAAGGCTGGTGATTCCCCACTGCCACAGAAAGTTCCTTTTGGATTTGGCTCACCAAATTCCTTTAGCGGGTCCCTAGGGAGTGACTAAGACATTGGACCGGTTGTCTGCACACTTTTACTGACCGCAGTTCGGCATGAAGGTGAAGGAATTTGTCTAGTCCTGCCTGACTTGTCAAGCTTCTGGCAAGTCAGGTGGCGCCACAAAGGCCACCTTAATTCCCCTACCCATGGTTGGACAGCCTTTCGAGAGAATAGGCATAGATATTGTGGGTCTTTTGGATCCTCAAACGAGCTCAGGGAACAGGTACATCTTTGTGGTGGTAGACCATGCCACAAGGTACCCTGTGACTGTCCCTCTAAGAAGCATTAAAACCACTGTTGTTGCAAAGGCTCTGATTGGGATATTCTCTCATGTTGGATTTCCCAAGGAAGTAATTTCTGACAGGGGATCAAACTTCATATCAGCATATATGAATGCTATGTGCGAAGAGTGTGTGGTCACCTACCGGTTCTCTACATCCTTTCATCCACAAACAAATGGGCTTGTTGAGTGGTTCAACAAGACCCACGAAAGGTATGATAGGTGGCTTGGAAGAGCACCTGAGGAGAAAATGGGATATTCTCCTGCCATGCCTTCTGTTCGCCTACGAGGTGCCCTTAGTCTAGTGAAAGAGGATGGGAGGGCAACCCCTCGTCCCCTACACGGGATGTGGTGGACTATGTACTTGGCCTTCGGTCTAAAATGGCCAAGTACATGGAACAGTCAACGAGAAACCTAAAGGCCAGTCAGGAGCTGATGAAGCACTGGCACGACCAGAGGTCCACAGTGACAGTCTATTCTCCAGGTTAGTGGGTGTGGATTATGTTTCCTGTCAAACCCAGTGCCCTTCAGGACAAGTGGACTCGGCCTTACTGTGTGCTGGAAAAATGTCAGTGAGGTAAATTATCTCATTTACGTTAAAGGACCTAAACAGATGTGCAGGGTATTTCATGTCAACCGGCTAAAACCCATTATAGCCGGGATGACTTGGTCGATGCATTAGTGACTGATGGAGAGACTGAGAAGGAGACCGATCCCCTCTCAGACATCCTGCACACTGAAGCCACAGATGGGTCAGTTGAAGGTGTCACCCTTGTAACAGACCTATCAGAACAGCAGCTGACAGACTCGCCAGTTACTGGGATAGTTTGCCGGTCTGTTTTCGCTGACTGCAGGTCATGCAGATTCGTGCACCTATGATGTGGACACTCGAGACAGTAAGCCGGTGAAGAGTAGGATTCACCGGAAGTCCAATAAGGTCAGAGACACCATCAAGGAGGAAGTGTCCAAGATGCTGTCACTAGGAGTGATAGAGCCATCACACAGCCCCTGGGCTAGCCAAGTGGTACTGGTCCCTAAAAAGACAAGTGGTGGGAAGACTTAAGATCACTTTTGTGTGGACTACAGAGGGCACCATTCTGCCACGAAGACAGATGCTCATCCCATTCCTCGGGCAGATGAGCTCATTGACAAGCTCGGCGCTGCCAAGTACCTGAATACCTTTGACCTCACGGCAGGGTACTGGCAGGTGAGCTTTACAGATGGAGCGAGAGAGAAGTCGGCATTCTGAACCCCAGAAGGACATTCTCAGTTCATGTGATGCTCTTCGGATTGAAGAATTCTCCTGCCACTTTTTAGCGCATGCTTAACCTGGTCTGGAAAACTTCACTGTTGCCTATTTAGATGACATTGCTGTGTTCAGCTACACCTGGGAGGATCACTTATCCCACTTGAAACACGTGTTTCAGGTGCTGCAGAATGCAGGTCTGACTATCAAGCCCACGAAGTGCCAGATAGTGCAGGGCACAGTGACATATCCAGTCCACCTGGTCGGTGGCGGTAAGAAACAACCTCTCGAAGCCAAGGTGCAGGCTGTGAAGGATTAGGACATCCCCACCACACAGACACACATAAGAGCCTTTCTAGGTCTCACCGGGTACTACTGGTTGTTCATTGCCATGCCCCTGTATGATGTAACTTCCAAGAAATTGCTAAAGAAGGTAACTTAGACCCCTGCCTGTCAAACCTCCTTTCAGGTTTTAAAGGATGGAGTGTGCAAGGGCCCCAGTTCTGAAAGTGCCAGACTATAGTCAAGAGTTCCTTATCCAGACAGACTCCTGTGATTTTGGGTTTGGGGCAGTGTTAGCTCAGCGGAACTTTCAAGGGGTAGAGCAACCTTTCGCCTACATTAGCAGGGGATTGACAAAAAGGGATTAGATATCGACATCCAGCACAAGCCAGGCTCCCTGCTAGTTCTTTTGTCTTGATGATGAACCAGACCCTCAGTTGGGTTGTGGTTCACATGTTGAGGCTGGGGGGCATGTGAGGAATTTGATAATCTGCACGGTGGGTGTGCACTCGCCTGGGCTTTAAAACATTTTTTGATATGAAATTGAATGATGTAGATCAACCTCTGGAAAATGTGTAGGGCTAATCCACACACAGTTTCCTATGCTCACCGCATGACATACACATAAACCTTTATACTCTGGGTGGACACAGCCTACAGGCGCCATCCCCCGTCATATTTAGTTGGAATATGACAGCCAAGAGCACATCAAAGCATCTCAGAAAGGGGAATGGAAAACCTTCCTCTTGCCATGGTGTCAAGACTTGATGGTCGTGTAGGCGATGATACCTATGTCCCCAAGTTCCACTCGAGCAAACAATCAATATACTGCTCGAGCAGCTCTTGAGTCCACAGGTGGTGAATGTCGTCAGCCGGAAACCAGGAATGCCGGAAGATGTCCCCCCGACCACTGTAAGGCAAACACGCGGGTTAGATAACAAATACACCCTGTACACAATCCTTAATGTTTATCTACAAGGGAGCTTACCATGAGTGGTTGTTTGGAAGCCAATGTTAATGTGGGGTGTTTGTCTGAGGGAACCGGCAGGGTTGACGACAAGGTAGCAGCCTGGCAATGCACTTGAAGGATGGAATCACCACCTGATACGGAACCTGGTACTGTGAGCCAAACAATATGGCACGTGATCCAGAGAGCAGAGTCTAAACCAAGGGGCAATCCAATTGCAGTCCAGGAGGGAAGCCGAGGTCGTGTCCAGGGGGAGCGGTTCAAGACAAGGTACCAAAACAAGGGAAATCCAAGAAGCAGTCCGTGGGAGTAGCCGAGGTCAAAGCCAGAAAGAAGCAGGTCCAGGCGAGGTACCAAAGGGGAAGCGGGTCGGAATCCAAGGGCAAAAATCCAAGATCAAGAAGCAGCGTCAAGTCCGTAGTCCGTAGTCCAACCAAGATCAGCTGTGAAGAGCAGATGGGAGTTTGCGCGTCGCTTTTGAACGCTCGCTCCAGTGATCACGTGGCTCACACACGTGATTGGCGCACACGCGATTGGACGCGTGGAGGAAGAGCATCCAAGCGCCGGCAGCGGAGACGCGGAATGCCCGTGGCGCGTCTCCACAGAAACCGCCAATGCAGAAATGGAGAGCGAGGCATAAGCCAGCGCTGCTGAGTTCGGCCAGCCCCTTGTCGGCAAACCTGAAGGTGAGGATATGCAATGGTGCGTGTGGGGACTTGCTGTGCTCTATGTCTCTGCCGTGTATTGATGGAATTATGGGGTGCAACAGGAGGGCTTGTGGATTTGGATGGGGCGTGACAGAGCCCCCCCCTCAAAGGCCCACGACCCCGTGGGCTTGAAGGGTACTCCCTGTGGAACCGAGCCACCAACAACGGAGCATGGATGTCAGGAGACGGGACCCAGGACCGTTCCTCAGGACCAAAGCCCAACCAGTCTACCAGGTACTGCAACTGCCCTCTAACAATCCGGGACCCCAAAATAGCGCTAACCTCATAATCCTCCTGGGAGGCCAGTGGAACAGGACCGGGAGTGGGCTTCATGCGAGTGGCATCGAGGCAGGGTTTGAGAAGGGACGTGTGAAAAACAGGGTGCAGTCTCCATGAAGCGGGGACAGCGAGTCGGTAAGCTACCGGGTTCAGGACCTTGGAGACCCTAAATGGGCCGACGAAACGGGGTAGTAGTTTACGTGAACCCGGTATGCGTAGGTGACGCGTAGACAACCATACCCGATCGCCCGGTGAGTATGAAGGGGCTGCCTTTCTCCTTTTGTTAGCGGCTGTCCGCATCGACTCCTGTGCTTCCCGGAGATGGACAAAGGTTTGGGCGTGTATGGATGCGAGATCCCGGGCACAGTCATTTGCCGCAGGAGTTCTGGTCCGTAGTGCGGGGGTATTGGCAAAGTTGGAATCAGAAAAAGGGAGAGTACGTGGATGTTGGCCGTAGAGTGAGTAGAAAGGGGAGAAACCAGTAGATGAATGCAGGGTGTTGTTGTAGGCAAATTCTGCGTAATGTAGTGAATCAAGCCAGGTGTATTGGAATTGCAAGGCTAAACAACGTAGGTACTGTTCCAAGGCCTGATTTACTCTTTCGGTCTGGCCATTGCTTTCGGGATGGTAGGCCGACGAGAAGCGTGCGTCAATACCCAGTAGTTTGGTATGGGCCACCCAGAAACGTGACGTGAACTGTGTTCCACAGTCTGACACAATGACACATGCCAGACCGAACAGACAGAAAACAGACCTGAAAAACATCCGGGACAAGGAAGGAGCGGTGGGGATGCCTTTACACGGTACAAAGCGGGCCATTTTGGTGTACGAGTCCACAACTACCCATACCGTGTCATAACCCCGAATACGTGGTAATTCTGTTATCAAATCCATGGACAAGGTCTCGGGGGTATGGGTAAGGGCTGTAGTAATCCCAATGGACGGCCTCTCTGTGTTTTGCACTGTGCGCATGTAGAGCAGGTGTTGACATAAGTCTCCACATCTCGTCGCATCGATGGCCACCAGCACCAGCGTTTCAATAATTCCAGGGTTCGTCGCTGACCTGGGTGACCATTGATGAGAGCATTATGGGACCACTCTAAAGCCTGGTTACGAGTATCATTGGTGGGTAGGAATAATTTCCCTTGAACAAAAGGCAAGCCGTCTTGTATGTCAGGATCCCAGTCAGCTAGTATCTGGGGATGTTGTGCAACCCATTGTCGAATAGCAGTCAACATAGATGGGGGTGGAGTGCAAGCACAAACTACATGGCCTTCGCCTAGAAGCATTTCGGGATACGAAGGAAGGGGTACCCCACCTGGTGAACGAGACAAGGCGTCAGCTTTTCCATGGATCGCCCCAGGTCTATGCTTGACAAGGAAATCATAGGCAGAAAAGAAGAGATGCCAACGAACCTTTCTACTGTTGACACACTTCAATGACGCTAGGTCCTGTAGATTTTTGTGATCAGTGTAGACTGTGGTCTGGTGCTTCGCCCCCAGGAGATGATGTCTCCAGACCAGAAACGCATCTCTGATTGCTAGGAGCTCTTTTTCGGTGACCGTATAGTGTGTCTCGGTCGGTTTGAATTTCCTGGAATGGTAGGCCACCCGTGTAGTGCTCCGGTGGAGGGACATGGTTGGGACTGGATGGCCCACAAAGCGAATGAAGAGGCATCTGCTTCCACGACATATGGGAGTTCTGGGTCCGGGTGTTGCAAGACAGGAGCCGTGGTGAACGAGGTTTTGAGGGTAACAAAGGCTACTTGATGTGTATCGGTCCAGTCAAACAACACTGCGGGACTGGTCAATGCGGTTAGGGGTGCCACAATGGAAGAGAAATTCGCAATGAATCTCCGATAAAAGTTAGCGAACCCCAAGAAAGATTCCAGTTGTTTCACAGTGACAGGGATCGGCCAATCTATGATGGCTTGGACCTTGGACTGGTTCATAGTCAGCCCCCCAGGGGAGATATGAAAACCCAGGAATTCGACTTCAGCTGTGTGAAATAGGCATTTCTCGGGTTTGGCATATAAGGAATGTTTTCTGAGTCGTGTGAGTACTTCTCTAACATGAAGGACATGCTCGACCATAGTTTGGGAAAAGACTAGTATGTCGTCCAGATATACTACAACATATATGCCCAGAATATCACTGAATATGTCGTTTACGAACCGTTGGAAAGTGGTGGGGGCATTGCAAAGGCCAAAACGCATCACCATATACTCATACAACCCCTGACGGGAGCAGAAGGCCGTTTTTCACTGGTCACCAGAGCGCATACGGACCAGATTGTATGCTCCCCGGAGATCCAACTTGGTATATACAGAAGCATTGGTCAGCTTGTCTAGCAAGGTCGATATGAGTGGGAGAGGGTAGCGATTTTTTATGGTGACCGCATTCAGGCGTCTGTAATCTACACAGGGACGGAGGTCACCCTCCTTCTTCGGAACAAAGAAAATGGTACTAGCCACAGGGGAAGAAGAAGGCCTGATGTGACCTAATTGAAGGGCATGACGTATGTATTCCTTCAGGGCCATTTCTTCTGATGGTGATAGCGAATATATGCGCCCCTTGGGAAGCGTTGCCCCATCGATCAGATCAATGGGACAATCATACTGTCTGTGGGGTGGTAGTACTTCGGCAGAGGCTTTGTCAAAAACCGAATGGAAATAGTGGTATTCCGGGGGTACCCCTGATACAGTGGCTCCCACTGTGTGTGCCCCTTCAGGAGGACTCTCATCCACTATGCGTAGCCCCCCGAGTGCCCTTGCGGGACTGATGAGGACATCGTCTTCCAGTAGGCAAAAATGCTGGCATACCTCGGATTCAAATGAGACCTGACCAGTACCCCAATCGATGAGAGGGTTATGCTTTTTCAACCAGGGAAGGCCCAAGATTATCCCGAACTGTGGTGTTGATATCAGATCAAAGGACAGTTGTTCCTTATGGTTGCCCTGGATGGTCATGTCCATTTGGGCGGTCTGTTGCTTGATCGGACCGGATACGAGGGAGGACCCGTCCACTGTCTGGACTGGTTCGGGATGTATCTTGGTTACCAGTGGAAGGTTCAGTGACTTGGCCAATGATATGTCGATGAAGCAACCGGTAGCTCCTGAATCAATGACGATGTGGACTTCATGTGAACACTCCCTGGCCGGTTGAAGAACCGCTTGAACAACTACTGGCCTTACTGGACCGAATGAAGGAACCCCGGGGTTATAAACCGAGCTCGCCTTGTCCCCCGTACTCAAGGGCGAGCTTTCTGAAAACCCAAAGCCTTGTTCTTTGGGCGTCGAGGGCACTCCTTGACAAAATGTCCACTGAGGCCACAATAGTAGCATGCATTGTCAGTTCTCCGACGCTCTCTTTCGGTTTGGGTAATAGGGCTTCGTAGACCTCCTATTTGCATGGGTTCACCAGCACCATCTGGGGAAGAGGGCAAGGGTTTTACAGAAAGCCCTGACTCCATCCGGCGTTCGGACTTCCGAGCGTCTACCTGTAGGGCTAGGTCTACCAGATCAGAATAGGTGTCAGGAAGTGAAGGAACTACAGAAAGGGCGTCCTTCATAGTGTTACACAACCCTTTGTAGAACACCACGGCTTTCTTGTTTTCTGGCCATGAGGTTTCAGCCGACAACTGGTTGAAGTGTGTGATGTATTCTATCAAGGATTGTCTCCCTTGGGATAGCTCTAGCAGCTCCAGGTCCCGGGACTGGGCTTTATATCTGGTGTCAAATATTTTTGCCAACTCACTCACCAGGAGGTCGAAATCATAAAGGGCCGGGTGATCGTTTTCAAGGAAAGGATTAGCCCAAGTAGCGGCAACCCCGGACAGATGGGAAAGCAGAAAAGCGGCCTTTGTGGTGGAATCGAGAAAGACTAAGGGCCGACAAAGGAAATGAAGCTTACACTGATTGATAAAGGTACAGTATTTTCTGGGGTCCCCCTGGAACTTCTCAGGGGATGCCAAAGGAAACTGGGTGGGCAATACCACGGGAGCAGGTGGCGTGAGGGGTGCAGAGGGGCCCGGGGTTGGTGGTGCAGGATCCCCAAATTCGGCATCTGGCGGTAAAGGGTTGCGGTTGCTCTGGATGTTGTCTAAGCGATGATGAATCGCGGTTGTGGCAGCTGCCACTTCCATTCTAAGGGATGCAACAGCTTGCATTAGAGCGGCCACGGGATCCCCGGCAGCGGGTTCCATCGCCTGAACGACCAGAAGTGGCTTCATAGTCTGTCAAAACTTGATGGTCGTGTAGGCGATGATACCTCTGTCCCCAAGTTCCACTCGAGCAAACAATCAATATACTGCTCGAGCAGCCCTTGAGGCCACAGGTGGTGAATGTCGTCAGCCGGAACCAGGAATGCCGGAAGATGTCCCCCCGACCACTGTAAGGCAAACACGCGGGTTAGATAACAAATACACCCTGTACACAATCCTTAATGTTTATCTACAAGGGAGCTTACCCTGAGTGGTTGTTTGGAAACCAATGTTGATGTGGGGTGTTTGTCTGAGGGAACCGGCAGGGTTGACGACAAGGTAGCAGCCTGGCAATGCACTTGAAGGATGGAATCACCACCTGATACGGAACCTGGTACTGTGAGCCAAACAATATGGCACGTGATCCAGAGAGCACAGTCTAAACCAAGGGGCAATCCAATTGCAGTCCAGGTGGGAAGCCGAGGTCGTGTCCAGGGGGAGCGGTTCAAGACAAGGTACCAAAACAAGGGAAATCCAAGAAGCAGTCCGTGGGAGTAGCCGAGGTCAAAGCCAGAAAGAAGCAGGTCCAGGCGAGGTACCAAAGTGGAAGCGGGTCGGAATCCAAGGGCAAAAATCCAAGATCAAGAAGCAGCGTCAAGTCTGTAGTCCGTAGTCCAACCAAGATCAGCTGTGAAGCGCGGATGGGAGTTTGCGCGTCGCTTTTGAACGCTCGCTCCAGTGATCACGTGGCTCACACACGTGATTGGCGCACACGCGATTGGACACGTGGAGGAAGAGCGTCCAAGCGCCGGCAGCGGAGACGCGGAATGCCCGTGGCGCGTCTCCACAGCAACCGCCAATGCAGAAATGGAGAGCGAGGCATAAGCCAGCACCTCTGAGTTCGGCCAGCCCCTTGTCGGCAAACCTGAAGGTGAGGATGTGCAATGGTGCGTGTGGGGACTTGCTGTGCTCTATGTCTCTGCCGTGTATTGATGGAATTACGGGGTACAACAGGCGGGCTTGTGGATGTGGATGGGGGCGTGACACATGGCCAGCCTAACGAACTAACAAAGGCTCCATGGATCCACCCTATCCACCCTATCCTTTGTTAGCTCTGCTGGTGGAAGCTTTGTATACTAATTAGAGTTAATTCAAACAGGCCCATAGGGGGCCTGATTGCAGGACTAACAAAGGACAGGAACACCCCAACAACCTTTTTTTATTTATTTTTTTTTTTAAATGCTTTGTTGGCAGAGGCATATAGCATACACATACATCAGAGCAACCAGTGGGTTCAATACATGCATACATGAGTACAGTAGCAGGCAAAGACAGTGATTTAACAATAGGTGGGGAATAAGACATCACAATGTACCATAATGCATCAGCATATTAATGAGAGGTCTGGGAGGAACCACTTACAGAGGAGGTCCCGTCCAGGCTATGAAGGTAACTGTTGAAAGCCGTCCAAATGTTTTTAGGGCAAGAGCGAGTTGGGATCATACTAAGGTACTGCTCTTCACAATTACGAGACCAGGTGAGTAGGTTTAACCACTTCTGGAATGAGGGGGGAGAAGGGCTCTTCTAGTTCTGCAGAACACACTTCTTGGCCACTATACAGCCCACATTCAGAAATGTGGCCATATGTTTAGCCCCCTCAGCCTGCCACACCCCGAACAAAACTCCTATCGGGTCTGGGTCAATAACAGTGTCACTGATTTTAGATAGTGCCTCCAGGATCTTACCCCAGAATTCCGCCAGCCTCGGACACCCCCAGAACATGTAGATGATCGGCGCCCTCTGCTCCACAGCGAGGGCAGGATTGCAGGGTGGTTCGAGCAAACTTAGAGATCCTGTGCGGAGTATGATACAGTCTATTTAACAATTTGTATTGTATGGTTCGGTAGCGAAAGTTGAGGGAGACTCTGTTAGTGTGTGAGCACATTTTCCCCCATAAGTGGTCGGTAAGCTTCACGTCCAGCTCGGTCGCCCAGTCATCACGGGCCCTGGAGGGTCGGGTCGGGGCACCCATCAGCAAAAGCTTGTACAGTGAAGATACCACCCCATGGGCGCCACCCGAATTAGCAATGTATGCAATCCCTGTGGAGTCCGGGGGCTTGTTAGGAAAACCAGGCCAAGCAGTCTAGAAGGCTGTGCGGAGTCTATAAAATTGCAGATATTCCAATGCTGAACCCGAATGGCCCGGTCTCCATGTCTGTGGAGTTATAAAGTTCCCGTTGGGGTAAAAGTCCGCTAGAGCGAGGTACCCCAGGGCCTCCCAGTGTCGTGCCAAGGCTGTGTCATGTGTGGGTTCCAGCCAGGGAAATCCCCAGGCGGGGAGCCACTTGTAGTAGGGCTGCTGTTCCGCACCAGCCTCAAATATTCGACCCCAAGCATGCACAGTGGTTCCAACCGGGTCGATGGGCAAGTCTGGTACATACTGCTGGTGTAGTATTAGTGACATTACGTTGGTGCCTGCTGCCGCCAGAATTTCCAGCTTAACATGGGGGCGAGGAGGTGGCCGAGGATACCAATAGGAGGTGAATTGCGCTTGTGCCGCGAGCCAGTACAGTAGCAGGTCAGGGGCGGTAAACCCCCCTCTATCGTAGGGGAGCGTCATGTCAGAGCATTTTTTGCGCATAGCGCCAGAATGCCATAAGAACTGTGCACACAATTTTTGCAATCTTGTAAAGTATTCCCCCCCTGGCCAGACGGGCACATTACTAAATATGTACAACAGCTTGGGGAGCAGTACCATCTTGATGAGTGAGAGTTTCCCAGCAAGTGATGGTGGAAGGGAGCGCCATCGCGTCATTTTGGCCTCAGCCTGCTGTGCCGCTGCCAGGTAGTTGTCTGCTAGCAATGTATCTTTGGTCAGGGACACTTGGACCCCCAGGTACTTAATCCCGTCGGGCGACCAGCGGAGTGGATACTCGGTGGCAGGTTGTTGAGTGGAACTAGTGAGGGGGAAAGAGCTCAGACTTGGTGTAGTTGATGGTGAATCCAGAGTGTGTACCTATATGAGTGATGTCACGTAGAATTGGGTCAAGGTGGATAGCGGGGTCTCTGATAAACAATAACACATCATCCGCATAGAGGGATAGAATCTCAGGAGTGTCTTTCCGTCGTATCCCCCTGAGTGAGTGGCATGCTCTGATGCGATCAGCCATCGGCTCGATTGCCAGGGCGAAGAGAATCGGGGAGAATGGGCAGCCCTGTCGGGTGCCTCTGTGGAGTGGGATCAGAGCTGACGTCAGGGAGCTGACTCGGATCCTGGCCACTGGTGAGGTATATAGTAATTTAATGTATCTGATCATGTTAGGCCTAATGCCCATAGCCTCCAGTACCAACCACATGTACTTTCAAGACACCATATCAAATGCTTTTTGTGTGTCAAGTGTGACCGCAACCGCACTCGCACCCTGATCGATCCGCGCCATGACGTTGAGCAGCCTCCTGATATTGTGGGAGGTGGATCTCCCGGGTACAAACCCCGACTGATCGTCATGGACCATGTATGTCATAACTGGGAGGAAGCGGTTTGCTATTACTTTGGCGAAGATTTTAGTGTCCAGATTCATTAGTGAGAGGGGCCTGTAGGTGCCTCACTCATCACTGGGTTTACCAGGTATAAGTAGCACCGTTATGCCGGCCTCATGTAGTGTTGGGGGAGGGTAGCTAACCAGAGTGACTCGTCCCATACCTCAAGTAGTTTAGGGGCCAGTATGGCTATGTGTTCCTGATAGAATTCTGCCGTGAGCCCGTCGGGGCATGGTGCCTTACCCTTAGGCAGACTGGATATATGGCCTCAACTATTCCGTCCAGTAGGATTGGGGAATCTAGCTGGTCTATGGTTGCGGACGAAATGCAAGTCGTAGGGATCTATTCAAGGAGATCCCTCATCTGGGGCTCACTATGTTCGGGTGTTGGGAATATAGCTCTGAGTAGAAGTCCGTGAAGACTTCCAAAATCTGCTGGTCGGACCACTGTACAGCAACCTGGTCATCCTTGACACAAGTAATCTGAGTCTGACCCCACTCTCCCCTAGTTAGGGCAGCCAGTGTTCTGCCGGGTCTATCACCCTCTCCATACCTCCGTGTGGCTTGTGGGCGGCTAAAATATTGGACTTCCCTAGTGGCGTGTTCATTGAATGTTTGAAGTTCTTCGCTGATTAGGGCGAGGGTTGCAGGGTCAATCGATGTTGGGTGAGCCCACGAGGTTTGCAGGGTCAACCGATGTTGGGTGTGCCCGCTCCAGTTCACGTAGATTGGACTCGGAGCAGCCGAGGGCTGCTCTTATTGTCTTGTGTACTCCCGCCTCCCTAGATATGGACATTCCCCTGATGAAGGCTTTGAAGGCGCCCCACCGGACTCCCATGGTAGTGGATTGGGGTGTGTTATGCTCAAAGTCACCCCAACAACCTTTGCTATGCACTGTCTCAACCTAGAGCCAGCTCCTGCCTCTCAGTATCAAGAGCAATGACCTATTATGTCTGATGTCCGCAACTATGTATTTACAGTGGTCATCCCTGTAGGGGGACCCCATTCAGAAGCGACGAGTATGTGGTTTGGCGGAGACCAAAGGTCTGGCCTCGCCTCAGCTTCAAGGGAGACCTGCTGCTTTAATCAGGAACCACAGAGAGCTCAAATAATCAGAGAGACCCTTTGATCCAGAACAGACAGGATGATGGATGGGACTTAGTATTACATGTATTTACCTTTTCTGTTGCAAAGCACTCTGGCTATGACCTCATGCATGCAGGAGATTGTTGGTGGTGACCCAGGATTGGTTCATTAAGGTAGGCTTAGCCTACACCAATCACTGTGGCCCATTTGACTTTAAAATAGGGCTGAGCCCCTCTTTTGGGCAGGTCATCAGAAGACTTTGTAAGGAGTAACAAGAAGAACTCATTGCAAGTAGGACAGCGTTATCCTCCCACCCACTCGACAATAAAGGATTTTCATGGACACTGGCAGGTTCCACAGTCATGTTGATGCAAGTGCCGCAGTCGCAGGGGTGGTATCCAAGAGACCAGCTGGACTTAAAAGACTATGGGCCTCATTACAAGTATGGAGGTAGCCATGCCGCTGTGCCCCATTTGCCTACAAAATAGGGTTGGGCCCCTCTTTTGGGCAGATAATCTGAAGACTGCAAGGTGGAACAAGAAGAACTAATTTAGACCCTGGCTGAAGGTACAGTCTGCCTCACAGCTTCCGCCATTGAAGGAATACCAGGATTTCCAAAGAGGGAAGCAAGATCCCTCCTCTAAACATCTCCTTGGGAACAGAGGGAGATACTGAATCAAGAGGACCCTCCAGCAGTTCCAGAACTGATACCCAGTCAGCACACAGTGTGCCCTGCTAGTCTCTGCAGGCAAGCTTCCTAGGTGGGAAGTGGCAGAAAGTCTCTGAACCAAACCAAGGACAAGGCCGTTGCCTACAACACTCTCCTCAGCTTTGGGCCATCCGCCTTGAAGGACGACGCAAGCCCAGTAAAGAAGCACAGAGGAGTGCATCGACGAGCATCAACCAGCATCTGGCTTAAAGGACATTTTCGAGCCATGAGCCCCTCGAGCTGCATTCGACTGATGACTGTTGTCATGCTGCAGTCGCTAACGTCGTCTGAGATGCCTCAACCAGTGCTTCAGACCTGCCAAATATCACTGAGACAACGATTAACTGACCCCGAGCTGCTGTGTGGGCCAGCCAGCAGCTGTCATTCCGGTCCCACTCGCTGAACTTCCTGCCGCCTGATACCCGCAGCTGTCTCCCATTTTGAACTCTGTCGCAGGAGCTGCAAAGCGCCCTGAAACCGACTCAACCCCGTCGATCACCAAGAACTTCTACAAGCACAAGGTGCATTGTGGTTCTGTGCCCCTGGTCCTTCCCCGAAGGCCCCTAATGACATTTTACGACCCATTGGTCTGTTTGTGCTGAAACCAAGTATCCGTGAACTATTGCGATTAATTACTTTACCGACTACCCTCCTGTCAGTGTGCAGAGTGCACCCCCTTTCCTTCTTGAAACTGTCTGTCCTCTGCATTCCTTTCCAGGATGGGTTTTATTTTGTAGTGGGCTAGAATTGTTTGCTGTGATAATAATAAAGTAGATATGTTTTTACAATATTGAGTGGACAGTCCCTTTTATCGTTGGGTAATAATTATAGGTGTGCTGTGTTGCAGCTAACCAATGATCCACGACCTTGCAGAGATAATCCTGACGTTCGGTCCACGTTACCAAAATTGGACAATGAGGTTTATATTTGACTTGTGTTTCCAATCTGTTCGGATCCCTTCTGGTGTCTTAGAGGTGTGGGGCTCATTGATGGTTTAGAAACCGATATTTATCCCTGGACCACTGGTGCCCCGGAAGGTGATTCTTCAGAAGCACAATGCAAAAACGAGAATAAATCAGTGCAACAATAACAATAAACGCAAAGTTGCCTTCTAAAATGTGCCCTTTATCGGGTGCTTAAACAGTCTCCTCCTCGCTAGTTTAAACATGCACACATGCACAATGCGGGTTATTTTTTCCTCAGGACTGGATAGCCAATGTTCTGCGACCAAATCGATCTAAGTGCATCCTAGCTAGTCCAGACATCTACTTCTCCAGGGGTTTGGTGCGGACCTCTGACGAGTAGGATTTCACTGGAAAATTACGTCACTACGGCGGGCCGCAGCTTTCTGTCAAAAAAGTCTGCATATGTGCTGCGTCACCATCAGTCCACAATGCAAATGTCTCCGAACAAGCAAGTCTAGTCCATACTGCCGAACGGGGTCAAACATCCTGCTATTCGTCACGGACCCGAAACGTCTCTTCCGGTACTACAGACTCCACGGCCCCTCGGAGTAACGTCTTTTTTCTGTGGATTCATACTCGTGTGAGGGATCCTTTTGGCCTTTATACGGCCTGTTTGTTTTTCATTTGTCTTTTCCCAGGTACAAAGGCTTAAGGGGACCCCCTACCTTCATTTTTTGTATCTGCATGTTGAAGCATATGGGTATGGTAAGGGACTCCTTGATTTTTTTAATAAGCGGATGTGGGAGGAGTGAAATGAAGGTCAGAAACAAGGCAAGAGAGCGCTTTCAAAGATGAGGACGAGCATGTGTACCATACTAGACTGTGAGAGTCTCAGCTGAGTTGAAGCCACAGAAGAAAGCTCTCCTCTAGCAGAGGCTTTCCTGTGCTGGTTTCATGTTGTTGTGCATTAAGCTCCTGTTTTCCAGCACAGTGCAGTTTGACTACATGGGGCCACCTGGCGGGTGCCTCACACCATCCGGTTGCCCGACCTCCCTTGGCTGGTGTAATTCCCCCCTCCCCAGACACTGAAAGGCACAAGGAAAATCTAGGTGCCTTGGCAGTTTACAGAAGGAGCATCATGATTTCAACTCCTCTGCTGTCTTGTTCCAGGGTTAGCAGATGAAGCATACCTGCCTGATCCAAACCCAGGGCCCCACATTTACCAGGCCTCCATGTGCAGTTGCTTGGCCTGTATGCTGTCTTTGATTTATGGATAAGGAAAATAACAGTAAAATCAAACTCCATTTGCTCAACATGTTTTTGTGTCAAAGCATTCTTTGTCAGGTTGCTTTATTATGTGATTTGTGCACTTTTAAATTCCATTCTAAAAAGCAAAATACTGTTTTAGCCCTGAGATTTCAAACATTAACACCTATCAGTACCAAGCAGAGATGGTTAGATGTGTGGTAAAGTCCTTAAATTGCTGACTGAGTTCAAACTTAACCAAAGTGTCAGATCCCAGGCAACTATTTATTATCACTGAGCCTTATTTGACAACATTGTGATCCTTAGAAGTGATTCATTTCAAATGATACTCTATAGTGTAGAATTGGCAAAGCCAAAGATTATGGCTTGCAAAAAGTGAAATGTTTTCTTTGTCAGAACCAGCTACCATACAAATAAATATGAGAATCGTGATTACAGTTCCTGTTACTAATAGATGAAAAGAGTTTCAGTACATTTTAATTAGACTATAGCCTCTAGTTAAGCTTTCAATTTAGAACAAACTGGTCGTAAAAATAGATAGCAGCAGCAATAGTCACACTTTTCAGCCTAAAAAAATGAAGTGTGTTTAGAGACAGAACATAAACATTAGGTAATGAAAGTGATTTATTTGTGTGCAAAATTGTTTACTTTGCAATTACTATATAGGACTTTTAAGTACTTTACTTACAAGTGAATAAATCCATCTTTTGTTTATATTGAAAACCCGACTTATTTTAGGACTGGTATAATTATATATACAAACTCTATTCCTAAACTACGTGGGCGGTATGCAGTCTATCCATCGAAATAATATCCATCGAATCATTTTCCATCGAAAATCATATTAATAGATTTTTTTTTCATTGAATTTCGTTTTGGGTTGGAAAATCAATGGGTCGAGGAAAGGGTTACATTTTGATCCCCCCAACCCCTCTCCCCCCCAATAAACAATAGGATCTGTCGAGTGCTGAAATTAATTATAGATTTCAGCACTGGACAGCTCCCTCTGATTGGTGTAGTGTGCACTTTCATTTTATTTTTTTTAGGACTGGCGACCTTTATTTTATTGGGGTGTGGGGGAGAGCATTAAAAAATAAAATAAAAATGCACACTATACAAGTTAGAGGGATCTGTCCAGTGCTGAAATACATTGCAATTGTATTGAATAGATTTCAGCTCTGGACAGATCTTTGTAACGTTATAACATTATGCATGTTTCATCAACTTTCCATGCAAAAAATGTTAAGTGTTTATATAACGAAACCCTCTTCGATGAAAGGGTTTCAATGCATAAACACTTTGCACTTCATGTATGGCCATTCGATGAAACATTTTTCAATGAACAGGAAGACTAGAAACCTACATGGGCATAGTGCTGGATAGTGGGAGAAAGGTGATACATATGTGTGATGTTTTCACATGTTACAGTCATTGATTTTAACATTTTTTGGCTGGGTTTGCAGTGCAGGGTTTGTGATATGGGGTGCATGCTAGAGTGGCAGTTTTGGTGCTATCTTGTGTAGAATCTGCCCAGGAAAGATGGTACTCTAAGGGTGAGGTAGTGGAGAAGCTATTCCAGTTAAGCAATCATGTAGCATTCGGATGTCCATACCGGGTGGTAATGCCCCACACAGCCCAAGGTAATGGCAGGTTACCTGCCCAAAGAACAGGGCATTATGACGATTAGAATCCTGGCGCAAAGGTCCATGGTGCAACGCGTGAGGTAATAAAGGAAAAACATGGAAAGGAGGGGGAAGCTTGCAACCAGTGCATTCTGTTCGTGTGAAAAGAAGAAACACGACTGCTATGCACAAGGAAGCCAGGGTTCCAAGCGGAGTTGCACTTCCTTTTCCATGGCATGGATCTTGAGGTGCCAATGAGAGGCAGGCGGCAAGTACCGAAGACTAGGCCTGCAGAGTGCTGTTTTGGGAGTAGTTGCTGGATAAGAGGGTGAGCGTGAGCAGTGGGAAGAGGCATGGGAGGGGCAGGCTGACAGGAATTAGGCCCCACCGCCCAACTTCGAACATGGGCTTGCATCTGTTAATATAGGCTGTCATCGTGCATAGCTGATTGCCTGGTGGGAATCCCCTGCTTGCACATAAAACATGAGCTCTCCAGGCTCACCCTTCCATGTTGGCGATTTCACGTCACCGGGCTGGCTCCACCGATACAGCTATGAATTGGGCCCCGATGGAACTGTGTGATCTTGGCGAAGGTCGCAGACGGAGAGCCGAGCTGCGGGGCACTAGGAAGCAGATGAAGGTTGTTGCATTGCAATGACTATGCGAGAGCATGTATTCCTGAATGTGGACAGTGAGAAAAGAGGCAAGTCCTTTGGGAAATGTCCCGAACCTTCAGGTGCCGCGTGTAAAAGAAGCAGATCTGAAGGAACACGATTTGCAAGTCTTTATTTTCGGATTAAAGATGATAATGAAACAAAAAAATGAACTTGAGTGCAGACACGTATCGCTCGACACATTCCTGAGCAAATGATGAATACTTGCGCTGAATACTGCTCGCGTTGCGCCTGGAAACACATTTGCGCCTTGAAACACGCGCGAAACGGGGATTTGCGTGCCATTCTGCCCGCAAATCCCCATTCGTCAAACAGGGATTTGCGGGCAGAATGGCACGCAAATCCCCGTTTTAAACGCAAATAATTCCATGAATTGGCGCCATTGTGTATAGGCGCATTATAAATAACACAACGACCAACCAATCCTACTTAATTAATTGAAGGACCGTTTGGTATTCAGTATTAGACAACATCTAACGTTTTCTGCAGGGCCCTCGAAAAACACGCACAAAACAAATAACCTTTTCCTAAATCCCACAGTGACAAATCTTAAAAAAAACAGACAGGCGTAGAAGGCAAAAGTCTGCCAAACCACACGAAAGCCACACTTTTGAAGGGTCAGCTCAACCCTGTAGATGATTCTCTTTCTTACGCCAGTTTATTTATTTCAAACAACATATATAGAAACATTCACTAAAATTCAGAAACAAGTCAGCATACAAAACCACTTTAACTTTTTGGGCGACCATTGTTAGTAAGTGCATTATTCTACAATCATGTTTCTAAACATCTTCAGTACATGGATCCTAACAATTGCAGTCACTCTTTCTTGCACAAACAAAAACCCTTCTATGTCACAAATTTCTCAGTGCCATCTGATTTAGTAGCAATGCAACTATTAACATTAGACACTGGTCGCCGGGTTGTTGTCAGCCCAGCTTGCCAAGACTGTGTATTTTCAGGGGTATTCTCGATCTGCATATCACAAAATGACATATCATATCTACTATCTGTTGACACACTTTGTTTTCGGCCACCCCCTCATGTACAGTCAAACATGTGCTGCCCCAATCAGTAACATCTGGCCTCCATCAGGACAAAAACAAATATTAAATGCCACATGCGCACCCCTCTTTTCTTGTTTTTTCATATTTTCATTATACTTGACAACCTGTAAGAACATTTATACAAACTGGTAAACACACTATGGGCCTCATTATAAGTTTGCCAGTCCGGTAACAATGGTACCGGTAAGCTTGCCAGTACCGTTGTTACCGGACCGGCAAACTACGAGTTCTGCTTGCGGGTGCCTTCCCGCCCAACAGGTCTGACCTGGCGGGCGTACCGGCACCCGTGAGCAGAGCATGTCGGATGCACCGGCACCATTCTGAATGCATGCGACCTCCCAATTCCCATTGAGCCCTATGGGGAATGGGAATGGGGAGCATTTCATTCTCTCGCCCGCGAATGAGCAATTACCGGGTCCGGCAGGGCTGTAATAACCCGGTAATTGCCCATTCGCGGGCACCAGAAAAATCCGCAAGTTTGGCGGGAGCCTGCCTGTTTTACCGGCAAGGCTACCGCAAAACTTGTAATGAGGCCCTATATCATATAGCTCAGACCCTCAACACAAATTACACAGGCCGCCGTAGCGGCTGTGTAGTTATGGTTAAGTTGTTAAACCCATAGGAAGAGCACTTTTTGGGCGGCTTATAACTTCGCTCCCCCTGGAGGAATCCTCACCAAACTTTGCAAAAAAAGTATATGGCCCACTCTGAATATTTTGCAAACGTTTGGTGAGGTTTGGTCTGGGGGGGGCAAGGTTATAGGGGGGTTCCCAAAATTTCTGTCGTGCCTACAGCCCAAACCGCTGCACAGATTTTCACCAGATTTGCGGCAGGAGTGGCGGCTTGCTCCAAAAAGCGTGCTTTTGTAAATTTGGTGAAAATCAAGTAGTAGTTTTTTTTAAAACGACCAAAAAGTAGGTCTAAAAAAATGTGTGATATCTATGTCTGCTCTGCGGACACACTTACCTGTTTGCTCCGCGGACAGGATAGCGATTGGCTAATCGGCTTGTGTCATGTCCGCGGATACGCGACGGGATCTCTGATTGGCTGGGATGAGGCGCGTCAAATTGTTCGATGCGCCCGCCATATTGGATGCGTGGACATGCGCTGGAAGTGAGCATAAATCCTATTTTGGGAGGGTGTTGGTGTGTATGAGTGCTTGGAGAGGGTGGGGGAGTAAGAGATGGGTCAAATGCTGTATTTGTTTAGGTGAGAGAAGGCCATGATGTGTTCGCGGTGTCCGCAGTCACCGCGGTTGTCCACGGGCATACTAGACACTGGGCGCACTACTGGCTATTTTAGTTTAGTATGATGTTGGTTTTGGGTCGTTAGAAGAGCATTGGGTGAAGAGGGTATGTAATGAAGAGTTTGTACGTTGGTTGTAATTATTTTTTAGATGGTTAATTGAAGTGCATAGTTTTGAGGTGGATGTATTATGTTTTTGGGTTGTGGTCATTTGGTAGGTGTTTGTTTCTATGGGTGTGTTATGCTTGCGGTGGTTGTGGCCAGGGCCTAGAGTCTTGGGTGCATGGCCGATGGCCGTAGGCCAGGCACCCAAGACTCTAGGCCCTGGCCATAACTACCGCAGCAGAACTCTACAATGCTACCATACATTTTGATTGTGGTATGTGGGCTGCTTAGGGGATATGTTTTCAAAAATGAAAGTACTGATTGGTACTAGTGTAATAGTGTTTATAGGATAGTGAGATGATGTGTGTTTTTTTGTTGGATTGTGTTCAGATTGTTGGTATTGAACACTCTAGGCATTTTGGGTTGTATTTATTGGTGAGGTGTTAGTTTACATGGCTGTGTTATGTTGCGGTGTTTGTGAATTTAATTATTATATACTACATTTTTTCTTTCCAGGACCTGGCCAAAACTCTACATACAGCCTCAACAGTCAAGATTGTAGTGTTTGGCAACAAGCGCTGCAGCATAAGATACCTATGGAAGCAAACATTTTGGATTGTGGTTTATTGTCAAGTGTTTGCTTGAATGGGTGTGTTGTGCTGTGGTGTTTGTGGTGTTTGTGAGTCCAATCATTATATACTTACTGTTTGACCTTTTGTGGTTGTATGCAGTTAGTTAGCAGGATAGTTGGAGCCCACATTCTTTTTCAATCACTGTGATAAAAGAAAAAAATCACATGTTAGTGTAGGTAGTGTAGGTAGTTTATAATGAGTATTGCATTGCATAGTAGACATTTCTGTATTTTGTCGACCCTCGTAGTTAGTACTTTAGGAGTACTATAGTTAAAAAAAATCCATGCTGGATTAAAAAAAAAAAAACTTTCTACGTTGTGGTACAACATATTTCTATCATTGATTTCAATCGGAGGAATTGAATAGGTGTATGGTTTTTCATTTGGAAGTGGTGGTAGTATTGTTGCAATTAGATAGCAGTTGGTGTACTCTATTTGTTTATTTATTTTTCCATTTTAGTGGTATTCATCTAACTGTTGGCTTGTTGCAGATTTTTGGGTCAGTTAGATACCCGTTGGTGTATTCTGTTTATTTCTTGTTTAATTTTAGTGGTATTCATTTATCTGTTTCTTTGATGCAGATTCTTGGGGCAGTTAGGTACCTGTTGGCATATTCTAACTGGTCATAGTTTTGAAGTTCAAGTTTTGTTTATGTTCATACACAAATTAGTTATTAAATTTTGGTTTTAAGAATATTAAGTAAGCGTTTACAAGATTTGCTGGTATCTCTGCTTTAGAGTAATGGTACTTATATTACATTCAAACCATCCACAATTCTTTTTTATATATGCAGTGTAGTGACCTGCATTGGTTGTGTCTCCTGCGTGGTAGCTTATACCTATTTTTGTGAAGGTTTTCTTACCAAGTCATACTTGACCATATGTGAATCCAGTCATTTTGCAGTTGTTTTTGGTACCATCTGCACTATAACGTAAAAACATCTGTATTTGTAAGGTGGAACGATTATGGGAATTGCAGGTAGTACGTAATCTGCCTGGTTTGCATTTTGTACAAGTTGCTGAAATGGAATGGAATCACAGTTGGATATGGATACATACGCAAAGCATTCATTAGGAACTTCTTCTTGTACTCCATGCCTGCAAAGAGTGCATGTATGTTTCCACATGTATGAAATCTGGAAGATTTCATGTATAGATATGTTTTTGTTTTCTAGTAATTGTAGCAAGTACATTAGAAATTCTTGTGGATCTTCTTGTGAGTTTATAGTGAATTTGACCATTCCAGCACAGTAGTCCAATTCCTGTCTTATTCCATGAACACTAAGTGTTGTCAAGATTGTTGGTTGCATTTCTATGAAGGACTAACATTTGCAAACACAATTGGTCTGTACCGTGTAAATAAATGTCAATAATTGGTGACAATTGGAATAGAATATTTATTGCTGCATTTGCGTAGCAATTTACAGCAGTCATATTTGAAAATTTGAATGGACCTGACAGTTCTGTGTCCAAGTCATTTGTTTGGAGTTTGTGTTGCTTCTTTGAAGAGGTAGTTGAGTTACTTTGAGCAGTAGATTCTTATTTGGTTGTGGTCCTTGATTAAGTATTACCTTCTTTTACTTTCTTTGGAATCTTTTACTTTCTTTGGAGCAATTCCTGTGAGATCCTGCATATATTGAGTCTGAAGTAGTTTTCTTTTACAACGTTTTGCTTTTTGTTGAACAGGATAGGTTTTTAAATGGGGGTGTAGAGTTAAACGCATATTGTATTCTAGAATGCAAGAAATATCAGCATTTACTTTACTTGCATCAAAGTTGATTAGAAATAGTCTGTCAAGTTTACGTTAGCATGATAGTACTACATAGCTCATGCCTTCTTTAAAGACTGTGCTACCAATATCTATCAATGCTTTATCTAGGGTAAAACCTTGTGATATGTGAATGGTGACTGCGTGTGCTAGAGTTAGAGAAAATTGTTCTTTGTGTATATACATGTCTTTAAAAAGAAGGAAGCGGGCAGTTGAGCGTCCTATCGTTTTAACTTCAGATAGTTTGTCAAAGAGAATATTGACAAATTGAATATTGTTGTCACGTGGGTATGTTTGAAAGTCAACAACTGTACCAAGTGCTCAATTAACTAGTCCTTGGTCCACGTCAAAGTTACGTTTAAGCATTACTCTACAGTTTAAAGATAATTTTAATATTTTCATCAAACCAGCTGTGTTAGAGATAGAGTTTTCCAAGATGTCTAGCCTTGATGTGGCTTTTTGACACATGGGTAGTGTCATACCATGTACGTCCAGTTTGTTTGTGGAGGCAATTTGAACTATTGGTTGCATTTCTTTTTTTTAACATTGTTTCATTAAATTTTGAACAGCTTGTAAGAGTTGGCATCAAGGACATACAATTGACATTTTTGTGTGCTAATTGTTCCATGTCATCAGTAGCACATGAGTTATGGCCATAGAGTGCATGGATGTGCCTGGTTTTTAATATAGTTTGTGCCTCTTGCGATAGTACACCAACTCTAATACTTTTTAAAATGTTGGCATATGTCAGGTCTGCCGACTGCCACATATTTTCAGTTAATTCACTGTATTGGAAATGTTGCCAAAGGTTGACATTTTCTATGCTACCAAGAGTTTTATGGCACAGTTTGTGCCCTAAGGTTTTAAAAATAGGTTCAGCTTTCACTTGTGTTAATTGAAGAAGATCTCCAAAAACAATAATGCGTCTTCCTCTAAAGAGCTCTTCGTAGACTGTTTTGAGGACCTCTTGTAGTCTGAGGTGAATTAAAGCCAATATTTGGTTGGGGACCATGCTCACCTCATCTATTAGCAGCATTTTCATTTGTGTGAAAACTCTGTGTAGTTCCATTGCAGCTTCTGTAGAAAGTTTGTAATATCTAATTTGTTTTGGTGTTCTACTGGAAGGAGTAGTAATCGGTGTAAAGTCACACCGCCTATGTTGTAGGAAGCTAAACCTGTGGGGGCAGTTACAACAGCTGACAGTTTGCTGTTTGTCAATTGTTGGAGGAACTTGCTGATGATTTTGATTAAGAATGTTTGGCCGGAACCAGTTGACCACTCACGTATAGCAGTATAGGTTTGTAGTCTTGGCAAGTACAGTTTTTATGTTCATGTTGCACACCATGTTCAATTTGTTTTGTTATTTCTTGGAAAATACTACGCTGCTCAGTGTTTAGTTGTGATTTCAGTACAGCAAAGTCTTTTGTAGATTGCTCATACTGACACATGGGGCCTCATTAAGAGAATGGAGGTAGCCATGGAGCTATTAGCTCCATGGCTGCCTCCGTTCCGGGCTCCATTACCGGGTTCCTACAATGGGGACTTACCGGATTAATCCGAGATAGGAGGACCGGTAAGTCCTCCATGCAGGAACCCATCCCCATTTGAGCCCCCATGGGGCTCAATGGGAATGGGGAGGGAGGTAATAACGGGCAGAGTACAACTTGCCCGTTATTGTCTCCTTCTTCCCCTCGTGGGACACGGAAAGCACACCTGGTTTTACCAGGCGTGCGATCCGGGTCCCGTGATGAGAAGCTCGTAATCGGTGTTCCCGGATTGAAGGGGGCCGGTCCTGTACCGGCCCCCTTCAATCCGGGAGCGCCAGGGTTATAATGAGGCCCATGGTGTTTTCTACTTCGGTCATGGCTAATTCTGCCTCATTTGCTATTAGTGGCTGTCCAAGTGGTTCTTGGCTTCCTGTTACAGAAGGTTGACTACTACCAGGAGTGTCCACATCTAGTTGGGCCTGGAGTTCTTCTTTCTGTTGCTGTTCATTGTGCAACATTGTTTGGTACTGTGTAAAGTTTATGTCTGTTATAGGGATTTCATTTGCTTTGAAAGCATCTTCATAGGAGTCATACGTATCCAGTAACTCTTCTTCTTTTCTCCATGGTTTAAAAAGTTGTAGTAGGGACATGTAATACAGTTCTTTATATTGAGGAGTTTTAAATGACAATTTGATATGATTAATTAAGCTGCATTTGGTAGGTTTCACTAAGCTGCCTTCACAATGTGCTACTCTGTATCTACCTTTCTTTTTATCTGGTTTAATATTATTTTTGTATGTGAAGTTTTATGCTACATGGTAGACACACATGGTTTCCAAAGTGATACTCCTGTTTGGGTAGTATGTGTCTAGTAAATTGTTTTTCAAAATGTTTTGGCTGTTGGGATCATTTTTGGCTATTGTTTCTATGTCCTCATATGATTTGAGAACTCTTTTTCTATATTTAGCAGGACCAAGACTTAGCCATACTATATTGTCAGATTTTCCATACAAGTGTTAGGCCCAAGGGCTAAACACAGAAGTGGTGCCTTGACACGTCGTGAAGCAATTGAGTCTTTCTGACAATATATCCCTCAAGAGTACAAAAGGACAGATTGAGGTGAGTATTGCCCGAAAATATTTGGTACACCCTGGTACCCACACAGCTGGCTGGAAAGGAAAAAAACAAGGATTAATGCACAGTTCAAGGCAGTGGTGGAACTAGGCGAGATTAATACTGTTACTCACAAGTGAAGAATGAGAGATATGACTAAGGTTTTCCAAGCTGGGATGATGAGTACCCAGGGAAAAACAGAGGTAGCAATTACTGGGGGGCAAACAAGATAGGGAAGAGCAAAAGACTCCAACAGTATTTGGATTAGCGATAGAAGGATGTTAGGTGTCTTGGAGTGTTTCTGAAGAGAGGAATCTCGGGAGCACAAATGTCTTGTTGACTATTCCTGCCGGCACAAGGGCGCCTAAACACAGTATTTTGATCCTTGCGCCGTTGCGCTAATGACCCCTGAGTTCTTTAAAGTCTTCAGACAGGAGAAGAAGTGAAGATGTGAACAACCGTTGAAAGTTCCAGATTAGTGACGATCCAGTAAACTTATGCAGTCCAATAAGCGTTCCGAGTTGGCAGCAGGTAGACAAGTTGTAGAGGGCTTTAAGCGTGTACAATCCAGTAAACGTTCTGAGTTGGCAACAGGCAGGCTACATGTAGCGGGCTTAAGCGGGTGCAGTCCGATAAGCGTTCCGAGTTGGCAACAGGCAAACAAGTCAAAGCAAAATCAGGAGACGAAGCAAGGAAGTCGAAATACGGACCAGAGGATTGAAAACCAGGAAAACAAGGTAACAGCAAGATGTAGAGCTTTCAGAACAAATTCAGAAACTCTGTCGTGCAGAGTGGGTGGGGTTTGTATAACAAACAGCTGACTGCACGCACACGTGCCACCTTAATCTTGAAGGCATATGCGTATGCAATGGAAGCCAACGTTTCCATGCCAGCCATAGCCTGCTCTGAAGGAACGCGTGCTTCTGGATGAACAAGTTTTCTGAGGGCTTAGTTTGAGTTCCAGATTTTTAGGAATACAGGCAGATTTGCTGGAGGCAGGGGAGTGTTTCCTCTTGTGTGTACCTGGTGCAAGACATGACGAGGAAGAACTGAGCGGAACCCTGACAACAAGGCAGTACCGGTTAAATGGTCTACAGCTTCATAGCAGCCCCATTCTCTGTGAGAGAGCATTTTTATGCCTAAGCTGTACAATTTCTGCGATAGTGTTTTTCAGATGATATCTCATCCCAGAGGTCCTGAAGCTCTGTTTTCTCTGCTTTGGTTAAGTAGTTTGTGACATATTGTGCAACTGCAGTGGAATTGTCTGCAATGTACTGCACATCTATGTTTGCATTCCATAGGAGGGCAATGATTGCATTGTAATCATTGATGTATTTTGATTCTTCTTCTGTTCTTTTTATGTAATATGTGTTCTTAGGTGATTTACCTTTGACACTATGGGCCTCATTCCGAGGTTGGAGGTAGCCATGGCACTATTAGTGCCATGCTACCCCCTTACCGCATACTGGGTCCGGGTTCCCTGAATGGGGAATTACCGGGCCATTCCAACCTTGGAGGACCCAGTATTTCCCCATTCAGGGAACCCATCCCCATTCCCATTCGATCCCCCATAGGGCTCAATGGGAATGGGGACCATGCTAACAATGGGCCTGTTGTTAGCATGTTGGTCCTTTAACGGCTCCCACTAAGGGTGTCTGGTAAAACCAGCCGCCCTTAGCGGGACCCACTAAAGAACCTCGTAATGCGGTGGTAAGGGGTTAATGGCACCAGCACCCTTACCAGCACCGTTAACCCCTTACCACCCACCTCGGAATGAGGCCCTATGTCTAACTGAAGACATGAAGTTGTTTACTTGGCCTGCTGTTGAAACTGGTCTATGGAAACCAAAGCAGCATTTGGTGTAGTATTTCCTTGTTTTTATATTTGCAAGGACAATATTTCCCACATTTGTGTCTTTGAAATTGTAAAATTTGTGCATGAAGGTCACTATGTGTTGTTTGTGAAGGGATTTCACAAGTGACATATTTTTGGATGAACTGCAAAACAGTGGCATCACTATCCTGACCAAATTTAGGAGCATCTTTAATCCACAAAAGCATGTGGATGTGTGGTGCTCCTGTGGCTTGGTATTCTTTTCTCCAAAAGAAGTGTTGCACTTCTCCGAGGGGAGGAACAGTTTTATTATATATGAAGTGTAGCATAGCAATGAAGCGATGATGGAAATATCTTGATACATTCACAGGAGCTAGAGAGCAGAGTTCTCCTGGTGTTTTTATATCTATGTTTGTTTTGTGTTTGTTTGCTATGCGTAGGAAATTGTGTAAATCTTCCCATGCATATTCTGCCAAGGTTTCTTATCATACAGCGTACATCTCAGTGACGTCGGAACCAGTATTCTTTTGTACCGCGCATGTTTGCTAAAAGATTTGTAATGCTTGACTGTAAAATCTCATCTTTTTCTTGCACTTTTGTAGTAATTCCATAGCTGACATATTTTGAAAATGGGTACCTGATTTCAATGTGTGTGCAACTCCGTAGCATAGAGTTGCTAGTTCACTTTCAAAGAGAAGGTGGAATATGTATTCCACGTTTTGTCGGAATCTGGGGTCTTCAGAATACATTCGTAAAGAGCAGTATTCTGATGCTGTTATTTGTGTGGGTCTATCATCGTACCGTCCTCCTTTTCCATTAGGAAAGAGTACAGGAAAGGCACATGCTGCTATACTTTTTCCCCATATGCTGATTGGAGATCCTTTGGCTTGTCACATTTGGTACGTTTCCAGTGCACCATCTATGTATGGTGTCTTTAGAGTGTAATGGGTGAATTGTATAATGGTCTAAAATATTGGATTCTGTAGCAGGATCTAGACATTGAAATTGACCAGGTCTGATGACTCTCGAATTATTTCAGTGGTTTCCCTCAGGTTTTCTTCAAAATTCATTTCTCTGTAGTATTCATTGTTGTCTTTTAGATATTGCAGGGCTTGTCTAACTTTATGTAAGTCCACGAGTTGTTGCCAAATAGTTTTTTTTTTGTAAGTACGCCATTTACTAAGATAATTAAAGATTGATCTATTAGATGTTGTACTCCCAGAGTGTGTACATTTTCTTTGAGATCTAATGGCTAATAAACTACTTTGCCATGAATGCCTTTCACTAATTCAGAGGGAGGTAGTTTTGCTGTTTTTGGTTGAAGGCGTATTATTGCTTGAAATGGGTGCACTGTTTGCATTGTGATGCTCTCATATAAATTGAGTTGTAGCAGGGGTTTTGGTAATGGGAATAAAGTTATTTGTGATGGCACATGAAGGTGTTTGGTTGTTTCAAGTTTTGCAGTGCAGTAACTGCAAAGTATTAAGGGGTCAGTAATCTCGTATTTGTTTTCTGCTATAAGATAGAGAGCTAATTGGAACCATTTGGAATCTTCATTGTCTTCTATTTTGTACATTATGTCTACAGTTTTCGTGCTATTTTTTTTATAAAAAGTCCTGCGACAACACACACACATGGTTTGGTACTTCAGCAGATGTACTTTTAAACTTTAATATTTCTTTTTTTGTATGTGTATAAAAGAAGGTTTCCATCTGTACAGTTGTTGCTAGTCTGTTGTAAATCTATTGCATTTTGTAAGTGGCTTTCAATTCCAAAATTGTTTGTCTGGATATGCTCTATTTCTTCAAGTAGTTGGTTGGCTGTACCATATAGAACATTGTTATTTAAATTGGCTAGTGCTAAAGCAGGACTTTTGGCATAGTACAGTTTATGGACCAGATTTCTTATAGTTGAATGATGTGTTGATAACATTTTGATATGGTGGAAGGTGCTTTTGCAAATAGGCCCACAAATGCAGGCTAATGTGTAGTCCTGTGTATTTGCGTACTGGACAGGGGTCCATATTTTGTAGTTGTTTAATTTTGAATTTGTCTTTGCCTTTCACATACTGTGTGAGGAACTGGCGTAAAGATTTGAAAGATTTTTTGGCAATGTTAAACATTGATGTGCACTGCCATTTGTAGACTGGACGTATTGGTTCAGTGGAATTTATAGGTGATACTGAGTTTTCTGGGGATATTTTTGTGAGTAGCGTTTCTTGTTCCATAATGGTATTAAGTTTTTCATACCCTCGTCCACTGCTATGTATGGCAATTGGGTTTGTTTGCTTTTGTTTGTATGCTTCTTCATTGAAATATGGTTCTGTGCTTGTGGTATGACTCCATTCACCTCCACAGATGTTTGTGAAGTTATATTTGTTGATATTCCGTTTATTAAGAAGTCTTTTTTTGTAGTTTAGTACTTAGAACAACACTGTTTAAAACTAAAATAAATAATTTCCTTTTGAGAAGGATTGCACTGTCTATAAGAGCTTTTAGGATTAATTTTCTACGGTAGGTTTTAAGGGTTGTGGGTGATTTCTCTCCTGTTTTTGTAAGGTTCCGAAGAACTCTGTGGCAGAGCATTTTATTGGTATGCTTACTTGCCGCTACATCAAGATTTGTAGGTGCAGTGTTAGCACTACTGGTAGCTGCAGTCGTGTTAATCACTTTCTGTTTTGTTTTACATTTTGAAAGAGGAGGCAAAGTTTCTATATTGGAAGCTTGTTTTGTTTTGCTCAATGACTGTATTAGCTGTTTTGTTTGAACTTTTTGTACAAATACTGCTAGAGGTGGATGGTTATTTTGGAGAGTTTTACTTTGATTTCGTTTACTTTTGCGTTGCTTTCTAAGGAGTTTAATTTTGGTAGGCATTCTTTGGGGTCTGTTGGAGAAAAAATAAAGTGTGGGTTGGGATTTTGTGCATTGTATGTGTGCTTTGTGCATGAGTGTCTGGGTATGATGGTAAGGATGCATGTAGAGATGTGTGATTGTGCAATGTGCTGCTACACAAGGTTGGGAAGGCTATTCTTGTATGTGTGTTACTATACTGGTGTTCAGATTGCAATAGAAAGTATGGAGCTGGTGAGGGGAAGCACTAATACTGAATATAATGCTGCAGGGTTAATACAATTGTTTGTTCTAGAATTCTACAGCACTTACTTTTTTGGATGGAAACAGTAGGTTTCTTCTGAGTTCTCGTTCGTACTTCAGACAGTGTTGCTTTTCAGGAGAGTGGTCTTCACTGTAATTATGAAAGAAAGAAGTTAGAAAATATGTGTGTTAATACCATTGTTATTAATGTAGACATGCATTTCTTTGTTTTTGCAGTGGAAGTGCTTTCTGATAACTGTGCATAGCATGTACATGCACTTATCTTTGCCTATGTGTATTCTGCATATTTTATTTAGAATCTGTTAGTTGAATGTGCTTTAGAAATGAGTACAATAGTAAGCACACAGAGCACACTTGGCTTCGTAAGGTGGTGGTATTGGATGTTAGGAGACAGAAGAAATAATCATATGCTTTGTTTGCTATTTTTACAGGGTAAATGGCAGGAACTGTATGGAAAAGTATGCAATGTATGTATTTGTGAAGGTGTGGGAAATAAATCAGATGGATTTGATGGGGTCAGCAGATTATTACTCAGTAGGTAATTACTAAATTACTGGGTTATTCTGTGGTGCTTGGAGATGAGAGAGTCTGAAATAAAGTAAGGGTTGCAAGGAAGAATCTGGTGCTTGTGTTGCAGACTGAAGGGAAGGGGGAGATGTTGTATGTCTTTCTTTACAACACTGTATATGGTTGTAGATGATGTGATAGATATGACTGCACCTGTGCATAGTTGAATGCTGTTGTGAAATCTAGAACGGAATGGGCAACCAGCTGGAATGAGAGAGCTGTGTAGATTGGAAGAACAGTTGTAGAGGCAGTGGTGTTGTTTCAGCTGGGAGCCTTTCAAATGATATTGGCTATCTGTGTTTATAAATAAAGATGCATGTACTCATCCTGGCTGTGTGTAATTTTATAACACACTAGAAAGCCTTTTTCATAATTATACTGTTATTTCTCCCACCTTTAACATGAAATGGCACTTTGTTAGATAGCTGTGTGTGTTGTGTCTGGTTACTAATATAGTCATTTGTAAAGGAAGTTGAAATGATAGAATGTATGTGAAATGTGCAGAATGTATAGAAATAAATGTTATGTACATCTTATGCACTATAATGCATCAAATGCTATCATGGTTGAAATGTGGTTAAACACGTGGCAATGGTTACAGAAATGAAAGAATGAATGAAGAAAATAACAGTTTGCACACTGCAGTTAATAATATGGGTAAATAAAAATGTGGAGAGCAGACAAATTTGCAAGTGACACTTGATCATAGCAGATGGGAGAAATGACAGTAAGCTTGTTTTACAGATCACACAGGGTAAGTGGCAGTTACTCTGTTTATAGTCATTTATACAAGAGATGTACATGTACCTACATGCCAATCCCCCCAATTTCGCCGGGAGACTCCCCATTTTTCTGTGAAAAATATTGTTCTTTTTTACGTTCTCCCACAAAAATACATCTTTGCCCAATGCATTCTTATGACACAAATGTTGTCTCCCGATTTTTCGGAGGAAATGTGCCTCCCAGGTGGGTCGGAATGTTGGCATGTATGGTGTACAGTGCAAAAAATATTCATACCTGTACTTTGTGTTCATGCATGTGGATGCGCATGAATCCGCAAGTAGAAATGTTGGTGAGTTTAGTAGTAGTTGCTGTAAGTGCTTTGCAGTCACAGCGCAAAAATGCTGAATTGTGATGATGGAGTTAGCTATAGAGGTCTTGCATATTATTGGTGGATTGTTGTGTGACTGCTTAACAGTAGCAAATGAGGGAATGGTGCAGAGAGTGAAGTGGAAAGGGTAGAAGGGCTGCCCCAGTGTTACTTACGTGCTCCGCGGGAGGGGCGGCTGTTCGAAGACAGGACATGCCACATCCGGGGCTTCCAAGCATGAAATGGCAATGTATTTTGAGGATTAGCCAATCAGGTGTTGAGGTTCTGCTTTGTATTGAGAGAGGCTGTGTGTAGTGAAGATGGCGGAGGTGGAGAAAGTCAGGGTGGTGGTGCTTGGAGATATGTCTGTGAATGGTTTGGAGCAGCATGCAAAATGTAGGAATGTGGGAAAGAATTTTGATGTAAAAGGAGTGGAGGTGGTGTGGAGCACTGTGCCTGGTTTCAATTTGCAGGCAATGGTAGAAGTTTGCCAAGATATGGCTAGGGTTAACAGTCCACATGTGGTTGTCCTGCACTGTGGCGCTTTGCATTTGGGTTATGTCAGTGCACCTACTTTGTTAAAAGATATAGAAAACTTGATTCAGGCAGTAATGAAACTACTTCCAAATGCCAAGGTAATTTTTCTGCTTTGGTACATAGGGCAATATGGGACAATAGTTCTGTTTTTTGTCCTCAGCAAAATATTGGTAGGTGTTTAATCAACCGAGGCATGTTTACTTTTGCATGTTGGTAGCTTGAGCCAGCCAGTATAGGCAGTAGATTCCTACATATAATTGTTGTATATTTGTGTTTTTTACAGTGGTAATATTGTATCAATTGTTTCTCCTGACGAAGACGTTATTCCAATTATTTCACAAAAGGTCGAATCCGGTAGAGAAGAACATCCAGGGATGGGATTTATCATTCATTGTTGAACGTACCCACTCCGTGGAATAGAGCACATTTCTGGTTAATGGTTGTGCTGATACACATTCCATGTGGATAAAATGAAATATTTAAGACCATGTGGGGCTAATTTATGAAATACTACCACATATGGATTGGATTGCACTAAAAGTTTTAGTCCAAATCTTTTTACTGTGAGTGAATGAGGCTGATTGATTTGAGTTGCAAATGATGGTTTGACTGTTGATGAATGATGGTGATGTTAGGTTTTTATTATCTGGTGTCTTATGCTCCCCTGCAATGTTAATGTAATTTAATTGTGTGCATTAATTAATGATTAATTCACTTTTTGAGAATAATATATCTCAAGAAATAAAATTTTTGATACCTTTAAAAATTAAAAAACAACATCTGGACAAATTCTTTCAGTATATTGTGTTTAATCAACCGAGGCATGTTTACTTTTATGCTTAGAGCTGGCATGTTCTTTTGCAACAATGACAACATTGACCCTGGTAATGTTGATTACTTTAAAGAAGATGGCGTGTCTTTATCTTTTGTGGGAAATGCCATGATGTTTTGGAACATAAGGGTTGCTTTGGAGAAGCTAATGTGAAGATTTTTGGAGGAAAATAAGGACCCCCCCAAAAAAAATCAAAATAAAAGGTGTTTCTGAAGCATCTGCAAAAAAAAACAAAAAAAGGCTCTTTTCAGTGCGAACCTCAAAGGGGAAATGGGGAACACTATTTACATTTTAATTCCCCACGCTCAGATTTTCTGATGTGTCCGTGGACACCGGCACTATCAAGGCTCCTGCCTCTCCCCCACTCTCTACAACATCTTCACACGACCCCTCTTCCTCATTCTCGACGCCATGGGTTTCTCCTACACCAACTACGCTGACGATACCCAGATCCTCCTCACCCTCACTGGCAACTATGACACTGACTCACTGACCCTCAACAACCTCTACAACACCATCCAAGCCTGGATGGCAGACAATGGACTATGCCTCAATTCTGACAAGACCGAACTCCTCCTGGTAGGCTCCCCCGACACGCTAAAAAATCTACACTCCCAATTCAGTCATTTCACCATTGACTCCATTAAAATACCTGTCTCAGACTCGGTCAAAACTCTTGGTGTCTACTTGGATTCCAACCTCTCCATGGACAGACAAGTCAACGCAATAGCCTCTTCAGCTGCGTACCACGCCAAACTGATCAACGCAGTCAGACCCTTCCTCTCCAAAGAGAATTGCACAAACATAGCCAGAGCAATCACCGGCTCCAGGCTAGATCACTGCAATGTACTCTTCCTAGGAACCTCCAACAAAAACCTGGAAAGGCTACAAATCATACAGAACAATGTCCTCCGCGCTGCCCAAGGTCTCACGAAAAGAGAACACATCTGGGAGGCCAGAAAACTAGCCCATTGGCTACGAGTAAAGGAAGGAATCATCTTCAAAGCTTTGACACTGGCCCACAAGTGCATCCACCTCACCGCCCCGGTCTACCTCTCACAAAGAATCCGCCCCGTCTCCTCCTCAAGGCCAACCAGATCACCATATACCAACACGCTCTGTGTGCCACTAGTAAAAAGAGCCAGAGCTGGAGGATCTAGCTTCCCTTATCTCGCACCATCACACTGGAATGCCCTACCTTCCACAATCCGAGGTGAGCCCTCCCTCATTGCCTTCCGGAAAGCTATGAAAACCATCCTCTTCACAGAAGGTCTCTCGCAGCACCATGTTTGCCAATAAACTGCCTGTAATGTAATAACCAAAGATGCATGAGCTGTAATGACTAATCTGTTTGTAGCAATCATAATGTGCCAACGACTGCTACCAATCCTGTACCCCCTGTAACTACGTTCCTGCAAGTAACAGCGCCACAATGCCCCTGGGCTGTCTGCGCGCTATATAAATATAAATAAATACTGTCCCCGAACATTTTGAACACCAAGAAAGGGCTAAAAAAATTCCAAAAAGTATTCAGATCGCCAGGGACATAGGGCCTCATTACGACCAAGGCAGAATGGGTTTAACGGCGCCGGTAAAGGTGCCGGCACCGTTAAATCCATTCCGCCCTATTATGAGGTCCCCTTGCGGGACCCGCTCTCGACGTCTGGTCAGACCAGACGTCCTTTGAGGGTCCCGCGAGGGGACCAGGGAGCTAACAACGGGCCTGTTATTAACGGACCCGTTGTTAGCTCCCTCCCCATTCCCATTGAGCCCTGCGGGGGCTCAAATGGGCATGGGGATGGGTACATTGAATGAGGAATTACCGGGTGCTCCAAGGTTGGAACGGCCTGGTAATTCCTCATTCAAGGAACCCAGACCCAGACCCGAGTTTGGAGGCAGCCATGCCCTTATTAAGAGCATGGCTACCTCCAAACTCGTAATGAGGCCCATAGTGTGAGACATGTGCAAGACTGAACTTTCCTAGGAAAATACCTTGGATTGCTGAAAAAAACACTTTTTAGGTGTCCGCGGGCCCAGACAGTGTTCGTTATGCTTAGCGCGGGTGTGGTCACATGATGACGTCGAGGACACGTTGGCGAATGGGACAGCTGTCCATAGCACACCAAATGCGTGGGGTCGGGTCTACGCATGAGTGCGGGTGTTCTACGGACAGTGTTCCAGTCCCCAAACTAATTAAAAGTGCAACACTAGTGCGGCGGACAGTTGCAGACAGGCACGATGTTCATAGGGGCAAGGGTGTGCTACGCATGCACGCAGGTATTCTACGGTCAGTGTTCAGGTCCCCCAACATAACAAATGTGCATCACAACTTTGCGGACAGGCGGACGGACTAAGTGTTCTACGGACATATTCATTCTGGTTACGGACAATGCGAACAGGGGAAATGTTCTTAGGACACTTTATTTTGCTTAGTTACGAAAATGCAGACATCTTTAGTGTTCTGCGGACACCCCCATTTTAACTACAGCCAATTAAAACATGTATAGTGTCCTTAGGACACCCCCATTTTGGTTAATTACAGACAGGCGGACATCTTGTGTGTCCTAAGGACACTTCCATCTTGATTGAGGATGGTACAAACAGGTATAGCGTCCTTAGGCCATCCCCATTTTGGTTAATTAAGGACATCCCGGACAGCCACGCTGTCCGCGGATACCCTAACTGCCTTTTTTTAAAAATAAGACACAGAGGAATATACTCACAACACACTTAATATTTTATTATTGTATAAAAGTATAAACATTATGAAAAAGAGGGGGAAGCAGAAACTGAAACAAATACAGGCGAATTAGGGGGTTGGACATGATGGATGGTAGGGGAGGAAGGGATTGAAGTCTCATCATAACGTTTTTCTTGCTGAGGAGGTTTTGGGGGTAGTTGGCTGGGACATGGAGAGGGGGAACAGGTACTTGTTGGACAGTGATATTTAATTTTGTCTTTTATTTGGTCCTCCACAAAGTTTTTTATAAGAATGACATTTTTCATTAACAGATCAATTTTTAGCTCCATTCGCTGCAGAGGATTTTTTAACGTCTCTCTTGGTATATTATTTTTAATGTCTGTATGATCTGTTAAAAAAATGTGTTAAGTACACATAAAGTAATGGTTATTAATTGGTTTATATAGAGAAGTGTAGTATCTACCATTAGTATGACTGACTTCACTCATTTCATCCCAAGGAACATTTTCTTCCAGCCATTCCAAAGTACTGGACATTTCTGTGTAAAAAAAAATTAGTTTTAGTGTACCTAATACAGAAAGTTTATAAATATAAACAATAAATGTAGTGTACTCACTAGTTTCTTGCTAAGTTTTGCTGTTACTGCAGCGTAGGTGTCCTGTTGATTTTTGCTGTGCAATTTCTGTGTGTTAATTCTGTTGGAGGCATATTTATTATGTTTTGGTATATTCCACTATGTTGCATATGCAATGTAATTAGACTGTTAGTGTCTTACATACACAGTTTCACTTTTTATTTATTATTGAATGTAATTTATTTATGTGCTGCTTTTTGAACATATTTAGTGCTTTGTTTGGATGATATAACAATGTAAGATACCCCCTGAGTTTTTGGATAGTGTTGATGTTGTCCGAGTCCATCCGCAAACAGGCACATGGTCCGCGGACATCAGGACCACTAGCGCAGGTAGGGGGTTCAGTATGTTCTATGTTAAAAACCGATCAAATTCAGTGAAAAAACTTTGTTTAAGGGATGTTATGGTTAAGTTGCGCTACTAAAAACCTATGAAATTCAGTGAAAAAAACTTTGTTAAAGGGACGTTAGGGCTCCAAGTAAAACTGAAAAACCCCTGAAATTTGCCAGTTAAGTAAGCTAAGCAACCATAACTCGTTCCACCACAGTGTACTGCTAAGACTAACACCCAGGACATCAAAGATGATATCACAAATCTTAGTATCCTGCAAACTATTATTAACCAGTGTCAGGAAGAAATTTTCGGGACCCTGTATGTGTGCTTCGTGGATTTCTCGAAAGCATTAGTGAATGTATCCCGCACTCGATTGTGGTCTAAATTGATTAACTGCGGTATTGATCGCTCACTTTTATATTTCTTCAGTGTCTTGTACACTGACACCACAGCGTTGCTTTGTGTTAATCAGAACTGTCAGGTTACTGAGGATATTCAAACTACTACAGGTCTGAAGCAGGGCTGCGGCCTGGCTCCTTTTTTATATAACTTATATGTGGATGGGTTCTTGCATTGAAACAGCACATAATTCTCCTCCCTGTATCGGCATAGTGCCAGTATCCTGGATTGGCTATGCCGATGATACGATTATACTTGACCAAACTCCCATTGGTCTGCAGAGATATTTGGACGCGCAGGCAGAGTTTGCAGAGACAAATGATCTCTGCGTTAAAAGTGCCAAAACTAAGATACTGATGTTTGGCAAGAAAAAGAAGATGAGACACAACTTCAATTGGTGCTATAAGGGTACTGACTCTTCATTTGTATGGCAATCATGTGCAAACCAAAACTATGAAGAAATGGCTTGTAATTAGAAGATTTATCCGCAGCAAAGGGGTAATAATGTAAAGGGTATGATTCTTTATGGCTCTGCTATTCATCCAGACCCTATGGTGAAATGGGTGGATAGATTAGAAGCCAAAACTGCTGAGGTCTGTTTTGGGAGTCCCTCCCTCCGTCCCAGTAGAGGCCCTACGGTGTGAACTTGGGGTCCAAACCATCCATTCCCTTTGGCTACTTCAGTGGTGTAAATTGTTCTTGGCAATATTTCACTCCCTTATTGAGGGAGAGAATGTTATTAGCTATATGGCCAGACTCTATCGGGGTTGGGGGGAATACATTTCTTGTCCAGCTCAAAGGGACAGCAATGCAGCACTTAAAAAATGTGTACATAGATATGAATGATTTCATGGAATTACCCAGTGCCTTTTGTATATTAAAAAAGAAGACTAACAGCTTTGATTTTATTTGAATATTCGGCATCTCCGTAATAAGGCCATGTATCAGGTGTATAGTACTCAAGGCTTCCCACGGGACCTTCTCCCTGTGTATTTAACCAAACTATTGTCCACAGATATACGCAGGTTTATAATATACCTGCGATTCAATATACCCCAACCTGGGAGCATACGGGCAGATGGTATAAATTAGCACTGAGAGAAAGACGCTGTAGACTGTGCAGTGTGCAAATTGAGACTGCGAACCACCTTCTAACACAATGTCAGGCTCTCACATCCTACTACAGTGCCAATTATACCTGCTTAGTACACAATATTTGATCTATAGAGGGGGATCAATTTTGGAACACTATTAGAGCGGAGAGCACGGTTATGATAGCTGCGGCTTATAATGTGTGGAAAGTAGCACTACACCAAATTTCAATATGAAATGTGCAGAGTATTTATTGATTATCAATGTAATATAAGGAGATTTTTTTTAAACTATAACTAAAGTTTTTATTTTAGATTGTATTTGACTGTATGCTGCTATTGTTCCACACAACTTTGTGTTTCTATCAGTTCTGGTTTTATGTATCACACTTACTTGCTGTATTAAATTGGCAAAAGGTTTGTTTTGTAACCATATGCAGTAATTAAATATATATATATATAGAAATCATCAAATTAACCAATAACAGGCCTAGACTAGTAATACCCTAATGAGAGCAGTTGAGAATGAAAGGAGGAATGACCAATCCTCGAAAGGAACACAAAACCAAAAGGAGAATAACATATCAGTGAGAGCTCTAGAAACACCTTCCAACCTGTAGTGTATAAAAGAGGATGTAAAACACGAGTAGAAATATGAATCCTGGAGGAAGCAAACATGCTTGTTCTTGCTACTAGTGGAGAGTGCTGAAAGGGTAATTCTTGAGAAGCCAGCTGCCTGGAGGAATGCAGAGCCAGAGAGGTGTACTGATGAGCACGCTCTCTGGAAGAATGTTGCACCAACCTGGAGGCTTTTGAAGGACAGATGGGGAGCTTGTCATACCTTGAAGCTCTGGAGAGAGAGGCTGACTACAGGTGTCCAGAAGCAGCTCCCAATTGTTTGGGTGGAATGTAGAGCCTGAGTCCGAGGCTTTCCACCAGGACCCCCTGCTCAGAAGGTGAGAAATCAGACCTGTATCAGAAGGGTGACAGCATGTCTTCTGTTTGAAAAGGACCACAATGAGGTGGGGGCATTATCCCTGAAGTGAATATTGAGAAACCCAATTTCTGGGAAAGACCTGGAGAGAATGCTGAGAACCCCAACCTCTGGGAAAGATCTGAGTTGTATGCTGAGAAACCCAAGGTCTATGAGGGATCTGAGTGAATGCTGAAAACCCGATGGTCTGGCAAAGACCTGAAGTGAATCATTAGAAATGCAAGGTTGGAAGTGAATATTGAAAGATCCCCGTTCAGGGAGAAACCTGCAACAAAGACTTAGAGACTTGAGGCCCTGGAAAGACCTCTGTAAACTATGAGCATGACAGAAGGCCAGTTGGAGTAGGATTGAAAAACTGAACCAGCAACATTTTATTTTTCCATTGTCTTGCAACAAAGTGGACAGAATCAATTTCTAACCCTGTACACCAAGCCAACCCATCGCACCCCCCAACCTGGCTACCCTTATTCCCCACAAGATACTCAACCTCATTGTCTCATCAGGCCTTCAAGTCCATCAATTCCTGCCTCTCTAAAACAATAGGATCCTTGTCTCCTCGAAGAAGCCTATCATCTTCCAGCATTTTATAGGTACCATATGACATTGTAGTTTCGGTTCAGATCAGTGTTCGCATTGAATTCCGGTCCCATCCTTCTCTCGGCGAGCGCCCCCTTTGCACATCAGGTCTGGAAGAAGGTCCTATTGTTGGGGCTTGATATAACCAGTTCAGTCCAAAAATGCCAGATAGGTGTCCTTCACCCAGTGTCCCAAATCATCCAGAAAATGAGCATGCTCTGCTACTACCATACACCTAGGGGACAAATCTCAACCAAAGCCTGCTAAGATTTAAAATTTAAAGAAACATAATAAACACCCTGGCCTGGAATATATGGGTGTGGGTAGGGTATCCAAAAGGGGAAAGTATCATAGGCAACCCAAAAATCCCTCCCTCTATATTATTTTGCCTTCTCGGATACCCATGATGATGACATATAATTTTACATATTCAGAAGACAAGACTGTCAAGAGGATGGGGAGGACTCTACCAGCCAATGAGGAGCATTTTAGGAACTTATCTTTGGGGTGAAGAAACTAGAAGCTGAATGGAGACCTGATTAGAAAATCCTTAGAAGCCAAAAACCTAGGACATGTCTGGAGAGACGTTGTGAAACCATGTAGATCCAGACATTGAGTAAACCCTTGAAGGCCCTTCCAAGGAGAACCTTTTCTGTTCTTTAACATAATTTACGGTGGACATTTAAGATTAGAACTAATTCAATCAATTTTGTGGTGGTCTTCCTAGGAACTTCTGTTTGCTCCCTTGGAACAATTGAAGTTTGTTCACAACATGGAACTGAAACCACTCTGACCTCGATCTGGGATGATCTCAAGGTCACTGCAGAGTCCGAAGGATGCGCTGCTCGAATTCTCCTTGATCTCTATGCAGCTTTTGACATGGTTAACCACTCAATCCTCTTTGACTGCCTCCACTCCCTTGGAATCCGTGGCACTGCTCTCAAGTGGATCACCTCCTTCTCCAGCAACAGGAAGCAAATAATCCTCCTCTGCTCGCTCGGTGAACACTGGAGTACCGCAAGGCTCATGCCTATCTGATCTCCTGTTCAACCTCTATATGACCACCCTTCCTGGAATCATCCGCATGCATAACATCTCATGCTACAACTACGCTGACGATACCCAAATCATCCTAAGAATTCCCAAATCTGGCACCAATCCCCTCCCCCCTCCGATCTTGAAGCCTGTCTTCTCGATATTGATCAATGGATGACAATAAACCACCCCCTCTTGAACCCCACTAAAACTGAACTCATGGTGTGCGGCAACACTGCCCTTCTATCTCATCCGCTCCCATGGTCCCCGACCCTGGGCCCACCCCCCTCCTACACAGTAAAAAACATGGGTGCACTATGGACTCTGGCCTAACCCTCTCCCGTCAGATCTACAATGTGTCAAAATGTTGTCACTACCATCTTAAAATTCTCAGGCGCATCTTTCCCTACCTCTCCTTCCCGAGCAGACTTGCCGCAGTTATGTCTATTGTGATGTCGAGACTGGATTATGCCAACTCCCTATACCTAGGAGCCCCGGAATACCATCTAAACAAACCCCAAAGAACCCAAAACGCTTCTGCAAAACTGCTCGTTGCCCTATGTCTGAGAGACCACATATCTCCAGCTCTCCGAACTCTCCACTGGCTCCCAGTTGGACGAAGGGCCACATTTAAAACCCTGTGCATCACTTGCTGCGCAGTGCACAAGACCCACCCATTATACCCGCAAGAAAAGATGAAACCCCGTACCCTAAGATCAAGCACTGCCCTCCTTCTAGTGATCCCAACCTCTAACTCTATTAGGATTGGCCGATCTGCCTTCTCAACCTTGGCCCCAACTCTGTGGAACTCGCTTCCCCCTCATATTCGACACACCCAAGACTATGACATTCCGCAAAGCTCTAAAAACATGTCTCTTTCCGTAATACAAACCACGACCTTCTGAAGGGATTGAACCCTAGCAACCCGATGACTAATGCTCAATGAGATCCCAACAATGTCATCACTGAATACGCTCAGTAATTCGCTATTAAGCAACTGCATGCCTGAAATGCAGAATATTGATCCCCTAGATCAAAACTCCACGCAAACTCTCTCCTTACTGGATTTCACATATCCTTGCCAGTTTATTTTTCACCGAACAAGGCCCACAACAAAGGCCTCTGTCTGCTCCCTGTCTGCTTCAGGGTCGCTTCCCGCCCCGTGATGTCACTATGTACCCCCCAGCCCCTCTAGTCCCTGTGTTGTGGCTGTGTGCCCCCATCCCCTCTGGTTTCCTGTGTTGTTGCCATATGCCGCCAGCCCCTCTGGTCCCCCGTGTTGTTGCTTTGTACCCCCCAGATCCCCTGGTTCCTGAGATGTCACTATGTGGCCCCCAGCCCCTCTGGTCCCCCGTGTTGTTGCTGTGTGCCACAGCCCCTCTGGTTCCCTGTGATGTCGCTGTGTGCCCCGAGTCCCTCTGGCCCCCCGGGTTGTCGCTGTGTGCCCGCCCAGCTTGCTGATCCCCCATGTTGTCGCTGTGTTCCCCCAGCCCCTCTGGTACCCTGTGAGGCCATAGTATGCCCCTGTGATGTTGCTGTGTGTGCCACCAACAACCTCTGTTCCCCCGGTTTGTCGCTGTGTGACGTCCAGCCCCTCTGGTCCCCCGTGATGTTGCTGTGTGACCCCCAGCCCCTCCGGTCCCCCGTGATGTCGCTGTGTGCCTCAGCCCCTCTGATTCCTCGTAAGGTCGCTGTGTACCCCCTGCCCTCTCTGGTCCCATAATGTCGCTGTGTGCTCCTGGCCCTCTGGTGCCCGTGTTGTTACTGTGTGCCCTCCAACCCCACCTGATCCCCGTGATGTTGCAGTGTGCCCCCCAGCCCCTCTGGTCCCCTGTGTTATTGCCACATGCCCCCTGCTCCCCTGGCCTCCATGATGTTACTGTATGCCCCCAGCACCCTAGTTTTCCTGTGTTGTCACTGTATGCCCCTGGTCCCCCGTGACGTTGCGGTGTTCTCCTCCAAACCCCCCCTTGTTGCAGTGTGCCTGTGGCCCTATCGCCCCGTGTAATCGCTGTGTCCCCACAGTCCCTCCGGCCCCCTTGTGATGTCTCTGTGTGCCCCCAGCCCCCTCCGGTCCCCAAGATGTTGCTGTGTGCCTCCAGCCCCCTCTGGTCCCTGCGTTGTTGCTATGTGCCCCCTGTGTTATCACTGTTGTCCCCCCCTCATACCCTGTGTTGTTGCTGTATGCCCCTGCCCCCCGTGATGTTGCTGTGTGCCCCCAGCCCCTCTGGTCCCCCGTGTTGTCGCTGTGTGCCTCCACCTCACTCTCTGGAGGTGGTCCCCGTGTTGTTGCTGTTTACCCTCAGCCCCCACTGGTCCCCCGTGATGCCGATATGTGCCCCCATCCCCTCTGGTCCCCCATGCAGTTGCTGTGTGCCCCCAGCCTCCTCTGGTCCTCATACTGTTGCTGTGTGCCCCTCAACCCCCTCTGGTCCCCTGTGATGTCGCTGTGTGCCTCCCAGCCCCCCAGGTCCCCGTGATGTCACTGTGTGCTACCCATCCCCTCTAATACCCTGTGATGTTGCTGTGTGCCCCCAGCCCCACTAGCCCCCTGTGATGTCGCTGTGTGTCCCTATGGTCCCTGTCATGTTGCTGTGTGCCACGTCTTTTAACCCCACCTATGCCCCCCACCCCTGATTTCCCTGATCTTTTCTCCCTCCTCCCCCCTTATTCCTTTGTTCCATCCCCACGTCCCATTCATTGCAGGTGCTGTCTTGATTCATAAAGGGTTCACCACCAATAACCTTTTGCCAACGCCTGGATTTGACCTTTGGACACGTTGGGCCTCATAATGTTGGCGGTCACAGTATGCACGGTGCCGGTAAGGCACTGGCACCGTTCATAATGTGCCACCGAATTACGAGTTCTGCTCGCGGGTGCCTGACAGCCCGCCAGGTCTGACATGGCAGGGTGTGCGGCACCCGCTTGCATAACTCGTAATTGCACCGGCACCGGTATCAACGGTGCCGGTGAAACCATGCTCCCTACCCCCATTCTGCCCTAAAGGGCAGAATGGGGATCAGGATTTAGTCCGGCAATACCACCACCTGCGAATGGGCAATTACTGGCCCATTCAACTCGTAATGGGCCAGTTATTGCCCAATCGTGGGTGGCGGTGCCGGTAGCGAGTTTGGCGGTAGCCGTGCCTGTAAAACAGGCACGGCTACCGCCAAACTCGTAATGATGCCCATTGACTTGTGGTACTTCATCCCCTCTACTCTCATGCTGGACCTCCCCTTGATCCCGCACTCAGGTTGGCCCTGAATCATGATGTACCCATCGTTAACGTTAATCCTCGCATGCATTCTCTGTTCCTTTACAACATTATGGGCCTCATTACACGGAAGGCGGTAACCATGGCGCTATTAGCGCCATGGTTGCCGCCGGTATTTTACCGAGTCCGCCATGGTGAATGGCGGAATTACTGCCCTATTCCAAGGTGTGTGGGGGTCGCTGATTCCCCATTCACCATGGCACTTCCCCATTCCCATTTTTGCCCCATAGGGCTCAATGGGAATGAGGAAGGTGGTAATTACGGTACCGCAAATTGCGGTACCGTAATTACCTCCAAGGTCCCTTTGCGGGTCCCGTCCTTAACGGCTGGTAAAACCAGCCGTTAAGGTAGGGACCCGCAAAGGGACCTCGTAGTAAGGCGGTAAGGGTTTACCCGCACTGGTACCCTTACCGGTACCGGTAAACCCTTACCGCCACCCTATGTGCTTTACTGACATCTGCAACTGTATTCACTGTCCCCTCTACTTCTCTGCTCTTTCCATTGTTTTATTCTCTGTTACCCTCTCTTCTCCCATCCCCCCTCCCTTCTTCCCCTCCACTATCTTTCTCTGCACTTTCTCTATCAGAATTACCCCTGAACTTAGTATGATGGGTAAACTTGTCTGTCTCCTCCCCCCTTATGTGTTATTCCCCCAAACCCCCCCTCTAGAACTGCCTGAGGTGTCGTAGGGCCGAGTACAATGGTTGCTTGTTTCTGCCTCTCCCTCCTCTGTCCTCCCCTCTCCCTCACCTTGTGTGATTCTCTGGAGATGTCTTCAGGCCTAGTGCGGTAATCGCCTGTCTGTTCCTGTTTCCCTACTCTCTGTATCTTGGCACTTGCACTGTCTGAAGTGTCACTAGGCCAAGTGCAATGGCTAATCTTCTCATTCTTGTTGTTCATGTCCTGTAGGCATGTTTTTGTGTTTTTCCTGTACCCTCCATTGTCGTGGGAGCTTTGGAAAGCATTGTCTGTTGACAGTGTATAAATGAACTATCATATCATATCATATCACTATGCTCACTCTCTACTCTACACCATCACACAATTAGAGTTCAGCTACACCCCTCAATTAATTCGGCCTAGCTGCTCACATAGGAACACTATCCCATGAATATCTCATCATTCTAATAAAATGCAGCTATACCCCATGACAAACCAGCCTAGCTACACACATAAGTGTCCCACAGGCCCAACGCAGCCAGAACCCAGTCTTGGTGTCATCCCGCTAGACTGCTCACATTGTACCGATATCAATACCACCACACCTATTGCTAGGATGCAGCTACCATCGGACAATTTAATCAGCTGCACACTTAACTGGTGCACCCACGCACCCTTTGACACCCTACTCTCTCAACTGACCTGGACTACGGTCCCCGAGGGCGTTCAACCGACCAGCGCTTTGAGGTCATACCAATGATACATAGAGCGCTTTATAAATGCCAAATAACAATAACAATAACAATATAGCTTAGTATCGCTGGGAGACTAAGGACATTTTAACATTAGACATCTTGTTGCTTTGCATTTTTCTATGGTTAGCATAAACTAATCCATTCATTCATTAATGTCAAATATGTTTAGCACTATGGTTTGTTCTGAGCTATCATGGATCCACATTTGCTGAGAGCCATGCAGAAACATATACTTGTTATTTTGTAAAGCACACACTCTAGTTTTCTAAGTGCTAAATGTGGTGTGTTTTTGTCCATTTTGAATCAGGCTTTGCTGAGTATGCAAAGGAAATGTGTTCATGATAAATACTGAAGGCCGCTCAACACAGTGTAGAGATGTTATTAGAAGAACTTGTCTGTTGGCAGACTGTCAGCTATTCTCAGCACAGAGAATACAGCCTTGATTGCAGAGATAGCAGGACACATGTCTTTGTTTCAGGAGAGTTAGGATGTCTTGTACGAGAGAAAGAATGTTCGCACAATATGCCTTGCTTTCTTAGAATATGTCCATTACAGTACATGGCTATGATGAAATGTATGCATGTAAGTAGAAGCATGCTGTTTCCATGAAAGGCTTCTACCCATGTAATGTACGTCAATGCCACTATGTATAAACAGTGGATTTCTTTTCGGTGCTAGAGGGGAGAGCTTTCATTGCTAGAGTGTGCGGATTGCTCATTTTGCTAGGGCTCTTATTGAGAGTGCTGAGTGCTGTGCTAATGCTAGTGTTAGTGTGACAGCTGAGTGCTGGGGGCTTGGCTTGTTAGTGAGCAGCTGACTTCCCCTGCCATGCATAATAAATATGTTTTCGTTTACTATCATCTCTGTGCCTCTTGTGATCTTATTTTGCTTCCATAGTATATAATTTTGAGGCTTACAATCTGAACTTTCTATTGTCATCTTGTTGAATATTACTTTGTAAAATAGGGTGCCCTAGGGAGATAGAGGTCTTGTAAGAATAGGTTATCATTAGTATATCAACCTATGGATCTGTTGAACATCTGGAGAGACCCCCACTTTGTGTTGACCCATAGATAACACTGTTTGCTTTAGTAAATCTCTTATTGTTTCGAGTGTTCATTCCCTAGAATCTGTAGGTGTTTCGTCAAACCCCTTCCCTAAAGAAACCAACAATAAAATCAGTCCTTTTGAATCTCATCAGATTTGTGTTGCGTCAGTTGTGACATTGCGCGGCCTCACGACACAGAGTTGATGCAGTGCTTCATGGGTTGGAAGATTGCACTGCTATTGTTGGATGCTTTCATGATGTTTATTGTGTAGACATTTGCTGTGGCTTTGGCTGTAGTGTTGAGTGTCCTGTGTGCCCAGTGGAGGGTTCTTATGGTGCTGTGGTTTTCTATTTGTAATTTGTAGTTTGAATATCTAACGCCCCACCGAGATAATCAATTGCATCAAGGCGCGAAGGACAAAAAAAAGACATATTACTAAAAGAATTCTCTATTCTGCAGGACTAGTAAAACTAACAAAACAACCAAGTCATGATCCCCTTACTCAGCTGAAGGAAGTTATCTGTCTCTCAACTGTTTTAAGGTAACAAGTTCCATAATCTTGGGGCTGCTATGACAAACTGTTGGTCCCCTCCATGCAGAAAGTTACCAGTAGGGTTTAACTCGTAAAGGAATTGACGCAGGGCACCAACGGAATCACACAGAGAGAGTTGAAGAATCAACTGAAGGGTTGCGTTCTGGACTACCAGCAGCAGTGTAATCTGATAGCCTGGAATGCCTACATATAAAGCATTACAGTAATCGATTTTTGACTTGGTCAAAGAGCTCGGTACATCAGCTAAGAACTTGATTCACTTAATGGAGCAGCTCTTTGTAAAAGCCAGCATTTGAAAAAGTCAGCTTTCAACAATTGGTTTATTTTGGTATCCAAGCCAACATCTCGCTGGCAATAAAAAACACAATTTTTTTACTTTGGATGTATAATCCATAGGTATATAAAACAGGGTAAGGGCTGGAAGCAGATAGTCCTGCTTATTGAATGTATTCTTGGGACCCAATGGAAGGGCCTCTGTTTTATTAGGATTAAGATGTAGAGCATTTCCCAGCATCCATGATACTACTTGGCCATAACATTCTTTCAGAACATCAGCTCTTGTATTACTGTCGCCAACTTTCAAATCAAATCTGGGTTTGTCATCTGTGTAGGAATGATAACCGAGATAACATTTTTTGAAAATATCATAGAACAGTCCCATATAAATGTTGAATAAAATAGGGATAACGGGATACCATGAGGCACTCCTCATGACAAATGATTTTTAGATGACAAGTACTGTCCTAATGTATGCAAATGAAGGTCAATTGGCTGTGTTCCTGCCAGTAGACGGACTCCCAGACATCTTTTGCATATTTTGAGGTACTTGGGGTCTCACCCTAAGGTACCAGGGTAATCGGAATGTGGACCCCTTGCTCACTCTGCTCAGAGAGGCACAGCTCCACCTCACTGATGAGGCCCGACTAGGCCAAAACACGTGTCTGAGGTTTGTAGGGGTGGCATGGTATCACAAGTATGACACTGGCACAAAGGGTACAATTTGTAAAACATTTATTAAAGTTTATGGGGTTGGAAAAACTCCTACTTTGCCCTATAGCTAGTATGGGAGTGGTCTCTACCATCAAACGATAAATAAAACCGTCCTAGTGGAGTCCACCAAATCGAAATAGCCTATACTAACAAAACCCTTATGCCTGCCCTATCTGTTGTACAAAAAATGTGTAAAGGAGAATATGTATGCAAAGGAAAATCAGTGTCAGAATGTATAGATTAAGTGTAGCTGAGTCAGCTCTCCTCCCCACGTTAGACAGCACGGAGTAAGGCAGCCCCTGTAGACAGGATGACACACTCTGGCTCAGGTTCTCATAGCAAAGGTAGTTCAAAACGTGGATCGAGGCCCACCTGGCCTTCCATGTTAAAGTCTCTCTTTCCAGCTTTCAAAACACAGTTCAACAAAAAAGTCACGCCGGTCTACCTTGGTCGGGTTCAGACCTTTCAAGGCAAAAGTTCAGATAGGTCTCCCTCATTCGGATTTGGACCTTTAAAAGCAAAAGCTCACATAGGTCTCCGGCAGTTGGGCTTGGATCTTTCAATGCAAAATATTCACGTCAAATCAAAAGTTCACGTAGGTCTCCCTCAGTCGGGCTTGGACCTTTCAAACACAACACTTGCAGGTATTCCCTTCTCCACGCTTAATTCACATCCTCTAGGGGTTCTCTTCCCCTAACTTATCACACTTCTGGTCTCCCTCAGTTGGGCTCTGACCTTTTCCTGATGTCGTAGACTTTCGAATGTGCATGGCTTTGGCTATAGACCTACGCAGGACACTTCAACTTTCCTTCCACACTCTTGTGTTATTTGCCCCAGTGTCTCTTGGTCTGGGTAGTTTGATGACATAAGCACAAAAGTTCAATGTTCACCTTTCTACTCCCCCCCCCTATTCCCAGGGTTACTTTTGATCACTTGGCTTTTTATATTTCATTCACTTTATCAAAGGCCTTTCACCTTTCACTGAGACTTTCGAGTAGGCTACTAATGTTTTGCCGGACCACTCCGCTACTTAGTATCACAGGTTTTATAGCTGGCGTCTGTGAGAAACCTGAGAAATTTCTCCAAGGTTATTCCCGCGGATCCTTTGTTCAGGTGGCCAAGGGAGGGCCATCGCCCTTTGATCCCAACCCGGGGGGCAGACGAGCAAAGGAGGATCACCTGGGCCGGGGGTCCTTGGAGACTGCGAGAAGAGAGCCCTTGGGCAAGACGCGGTATCCCATTTCTTTCAATGCATCCCTACCTGATATCCCAGCAGTCTTTATGGGAGGTTGACACCAAAATCCCATCCCTCCCAGCACTTTCCACTACGGAAAGGACGGATAAAACAATAGGGGAACTCCAAATTACATTTAAAACCCAAAACGAATTTGACCTCTCCACAACACTACAATTCCCATAATACCATTCCCCTATTGAAATCCACAAGGACTGGGACAAGGAAGAGGCAGATGGGAGTCATGAGGAGTACCCATAGGAATCCATGGGCAATGGATTCCTATGGACAGTCTCCATGTTGTCCCAATGACGAGGTCAGGCAGAGTCAGGCAGGGAGGGACAACTATTCACAACTCACTCCAATTAACTCTAGATGGGAATATAAAATCAGCAGCCAGGAACAGCATTGTGAGCGAGTCAGGGATGCTGCAAGGTCCCGGAGAGAGCCCATGTGAGCTGGAGAGACCCTGAAAGGCCTGGAGGAGGAGAAGAAAACCACCCAAACACTGGCACTGCTGCCAGGGACGAGATTGCAGTGTGGAGGAGGAAACTGTCCCTCCAGAAGGCAAGACCAGGGGCAGTTGGAGTTGTCCACTGGAAACGACAGTTAAACTCCTCCACCTGGCCATGCAGGCAAACCCAGGTCTCTGAGGGGCAGTGGGAGATACCTTGACTTCCTACAGATATCCCATTCTGGCTCCTGCAGCTCCCAAAGACAGAAAGTGCCATTTTGGGAGCAACAAAGTGGGAGCAAAATTGACGAAAATGCATGCTGCGTCTAAAACTCCCAAAAACTTGTTTGTGTTAAAAATTGTGACTATTGGAAAAGGGGTCTGAGCCCGGCAGAGGGAGAACCTTGAAGAACTACAAAAAGGTTCTGAGCCCGACATAGGGAGGCCCAGTGGTGAAACTATAAGACGCAATGAAAACCTTCAAGACCAGCTGCAGAGGTATCCGGCACCATGTGGGTGCTTACTCGAGAGACTCTGGTCAAACCTGTGTTTGTTGAAAACTACTAACACCAGAAGGAATGCTGCGAAGGAACCGTCAAAGTGGTCATACAGGGGCCTTGCAAAATCCTCTGTACTGTCGAAAGTCTTTGACCGACAGGTGATTGAGAAAGGCACGATTGATAAAGATGAGGGGTGTTCGCAGTGAAGTGTTTTGAAAAGGTGGCCAGAGTGAACCCAGCAGAGGGAGCCCGACATACAGGGCTGAAGCCTGTGATACTGTTTAAAAGAACATTAAGATTTGTTAAACATTAAGGACTGCAAGACAAGGGGAAAGGAAGTTTCCCCCTTGTGAATGAGGATCTGAGCCCAGCTTGTTTTGTTGAATTTGATTTGTAAGGGGTTTTTCGCCCAGAAGAGGGGACCCAAGGATGAAGCCATCACCCAGCGGATATGTGGAACAGAATTGTTTTTTTGTTTGTGGAATACACCAAGTCCTCGAAGGTCCTAATACTGATAGAAACTCATTGTGGGATTGCGCCCGGAAGAGGGGGACCCAGGGGTGAAGGCATCACCCACTGAAGAGGAACTTTTGTTTTGTTATTTTTGAAACCCATCAGGTCCATGGAGGCAGGAGCCTTTTGCTGAAAGATACTTAACCAAGGAAGAACCTGATATTTGCCCAGGAACCGTCAGCTCGTGCTGGGAAAGCTTGAGCGTGTGCTGTGCACAGGACTACTACCTTACCTCATGCTCAAAAAGTGGGGAAGGGAGACACCTGACTAATGCCCACCCTTCCATATTATTTTAGAACACTTCTTTCTTTATTAAAAACCTTATCTCTCACTCTTTCTGTATTTAGTTGTAAGGTAATAGGTTTTTCTTAGTGTAGGCCTTTTATTTTGACAAGACGCCACAAGGACTGCTTAATTTTTCATTTGTTGGTCAACGCTTGCTCCCAGCTTAGATTTAGGTTCAGCTTGGGCGTTTTTCCAACCTGCATATTGTTTTAATAAACACCCTTGAACTGTGATCACTTGTCTCTGCTGTCTTACTGTTGCCACCATGAGTTCCTTACACGTCATTGAAACACAATGCAGTTTTCTTGTCTATGACTTGGCCTTCTCCATGTTTCTTCACAGCCTTTTGGAGGCACCAATCTCCTGCAGGGAACTCCTGGGGTTATGATATGGTGTGATATGGCATTTGTAACGCGCCTATACACAAGTGTTTCAGTGTTCTCTACCCTTTGTTCTCGTCCCTCAGTCCGTCTCTCTGCTCCAGTAGGTTTGCCTTAGCCCCAGAGGATCTGCTCTCGCTCGTGTTCCACCTTCATCAGAGTGTGTCTCTGTGCTCCAATGAAATATGTAAGGATTAGTCTGGTACCTGGCCTTTCCATCAAAAATGTATCCATCAAATGTAAATCCACTGAATTTTGCTCATTGAAATGCTTTTCCATCGAAAAGCATATTAATTGAATGAATTTTGATGGATTTTAGGGTTATGGTTAGGGCAAGGGTTAGGGTTAGGGCAAAGGTTAGGGGAAGGGTTAGGGCAAGAGTTAGCACCTTTGGGGTTAGGGGGGATTGGGGTGGATCCTCCCACTCCCCAAATAAACAATAAATACATCAAGTTACAGGGAGCAGTCCTGTGCTGAAATACATTAAAGATTTCAGCACTGGACAAGGGTTCAATTTTGAAAATGGGGGTTGGTGTGGGTGGGTAGAGAGGGAGGACCCCTGGGAGTGGAGGGGGGTTTGGTGGGGGAGACACCCCAATAAAAAATAAATATTGTAAGTTAAAAGGAGCTTTCCAGCTCCCTGTTATGTTATGTTCCATCGAATTTCCATGCAAAAAAATGTAAAGTCTTTTTCGATTAAACGGTTTCGATGGAAGAACACTTTACATTTTATGTATGGGAATTCGATGGAACATATTTTGATGGAAAAAAATCGATGGTACGTATCTTCGATGCAAAAGTTTCAATGGAAAGACCATAAACCGGTTAGCATCTTTATTCTCAGTCGCCATCTTCCTCGACCCTTGAGGGGACCCATTTTATTTCTCACCAATGTGAGTTAATTCTTTTTCAACAAATTAGTCTATCTCATAAACCAGGATAAGGTGACTTGTGGGTTCAGACCTTGGTGAGCTAGAGACACTCCCCATCCTCTGCTATGAAAGGGCCAAGCCACAGAGGACTGGGTTGGTCAAGCTGCTATTTGATGGACCACCCGCAGGGTGCATGGAGTGGGATTTCCATGGGCGCAGTGTTTTTGTGTTCCCTTTGGAGGACACTAGAATCACATACACAGCAATACGACTACAAGCGAACCTGAACACTGACCCAGCAAGCTTAATAAAACCAACATATGCACATACCTGTAAAGAAGCAGGATTCCAGGTCACCCACGGAATGCTTCATCTGTTTGACTAGCTAACACAGGCAGTTGCGGAGCACCTCGAAATGGCAAACACACCCATAGAGAATTTCAAGATGGTGCTGATGGCATGGCATATATCTGAAGCTGCAGAACTGGCAACTGGAAGTAGTGATCGTCATTTACATCTGGTGCAATATGAAGTGTGAGGGGTCAGCAATGCAAGGCGGACAACTGATATTTGTTCAAAATATGCCATTTTATTATAACAAAATGAATATCCAAATTACTCACTCTTCTTACTCTACTGTGGGTTTCCCTACCTAAAAAACTAAGCGGAAACACTAGCACAGAGGTTCTGGCCCTCAAACTAAACTTTCAATACAAAGGAAAACTATATGGCAATTTAAACAACATAAACAAAGATAGTTACAGTTTCTTGTGAACCTTTTCAGTAACTTGGGTGAACTCCCTTTCCCAGGATTCAAGATTAACTCAGTTCCACTGTACATCAAAAGGAAAGGAAATCCACATAGATAGTAACTTCTTGGTTCACTTCTTGACATTCTTATGGCAAGGTAAGGTCTTGTTAACCAAAGTTCCAATAACAAAGTAATTTTTACTGAAGAAATATGGACTTTTCCAGTTACTCAGAATACCATCAATGTTATTCCCAGCCACAATGCTTTTTCACCCCTTACAGAATACTTGACACAGTTCAAAATAAATATAACTTATAGAAGGTTAGGATAACAAAAGTCTTAGTTCACAGTTATCAGTCTTCTATTCAACTTGTGATACAACCACAGCTTCAGTACTTTGGAATACAACCACAACTTCAGTATTAGACTGCTCAAAAGGTATATTTGTCTGAATGAAAATTTTGATACAGCCACAGCTTCAATCGTTTGTGATACAACCACAACTTTAGTATTATACTTCAACCACTTCACTTCTATTTGAGACTTTGCGACACAGCATTCCACTTTACTTGTGTCACTGAAAGTTTGCATCCACTGGCAATTAGATAGACCACAACTGCTTCATTAGTTTTAAAACTTAAGACAGATTTCAACAAGACTCACTTCATGGTACTTAAATAACTGTGAAAAGGCAAGGCACTCTTCCTCTAAAAAACTCACTTCAAAAGGGGCAGCCTCTTTGCCTCTCTTGTCTATCTGCCAGAGTAACAACCCATGTTTGCCTTTATTACCCACTTCTCTCTCACAGTCTTTGTCAATATAAGTTGTCAACTTCAACAATACTTAAGAGCAGCAGGTTCCCTTTCCTCAACTGTGCCTTCACTTTCTCTGCTAGCTGTTAGCCAATCAATTACTCAAAAGCCTTGGTGCCACTATTTTAGCTTTAGGTATTACATGTACACTGATGTCTTAAGCAAGAACAAACTTCTATTGGCCTCACATTATTGATAACAATGTGTTTCGGCTCTGAGAAAGGCTGTTTTCAGTGTTAAAAGGGAAAAGCCTGTTGGCTTGGGCAATGCTTGCTCTTTCTTTTCGATCACGTATACAAGGATACAAAATGTAACCACATGACTTCTTATAAGTGTTGTAGTTGTTTGTAGGAATAAAGGGTTATAGTTCAGTATTCCTTTAGGAATCAAACTTCGGCACTGTGATGCTGGAAATGCATTGGAGGGACATGGACTCCGTGTCCTTGTCCTGTACTATCTTATCATGTGTGTTCTGTGTTGTTTTCTGCACAAGAGTCCAGTGGGGCCCCTGGCAGTGCAGCTCTTCCTCTTTTTGGTTGTGGTGAACCGAGACCCCTGGGATACCCTTTTGGCACCCATGGCTGGGGGGTACACACCCTTACCCCTAGTGTATGTTTGTGGGCACCTGTGTGTGGCCCACAGAGCGGGGTATGGGCTGGTGGCAGCTCCATGCTAAACTTGACAGGTGCTCTGAGTATACTGAATTTTGGGATACCCAGGCCCTGCCATAGGAACCAGTAGATTTCTGATAGAAGGCAAGATGGCCCCTGTGGCCTCTTGGATTCTATTGCCTGTTACCTTGTTTTACCAAAATCTTGGGAAGCCCTGACTCTGTCCCTTCCCCTGACTGGCTGTTGGATGGAAGAACCATATATGGTATTCGGGGGGAAGTCCAGGCCAGACTGGCTGGAGTCTTCCCAGTGACTGTATGTTGTGGGTACACCCTTGGGGTGGGACCTAGGTGAATAGAGTGCATGACCATTATGCATTCTAAATTATGGGTGTCTGGTATCTCTGTGTGTGACACAAAGAATGAGACAGCCCTGTCTGAAACTGAAATGAGTGCAGTGTGGTCTGCTGAAAGGCTGTGTGCTTGCCCCAATCCACATTCCTTGTTATGGGTGTCTGGGGGGAAGTGAATGGCCTGAATGCACTGTGACCCTGATTGGCTGCCTGCTTGCATGAATGCCCTTGGGACTGATTGCTGACTAAGCTTGGCTCAGTAGTGTGAATGAGCGACAGATGTGTATATCTTGGGACTTCTCACTTTCCAATTGGGTCAGAAGCAGACGTTTAAACTTGAAGCGGGTTATCCTTGAAGCCCAGCTGGAAAAAGGTTTGCTGCTGCTTTCCGTTGATGAAATTTAAAAGCTATTGACTCTGTCAAGTACTAATCCAAGAGAAGACCTGGCTAGCAGACCTCTCCATGAGCTACGAGGGAACATCGTGCAAAAGCTGATCTTCATTAAGGCACCCTGGAATCCAGTCCTGAAAGGCTGTCGACCGGAGACGGGGTCTGCCGAGAAATGTTGAAGTAAAGCACCAAGACAACAAGGCCATTGACGTCCATCTTCATCGACTGGGGTTCGAAGGATTTCTGTAACTGCTGGAAGCCAGTCGAGTCGTGTTGCCCACAAGGGGAGAGAGCTTGACACTGTGCTGCTCGACGACCGGAGCCGCAACGCTCCACCTTTGCCTAGGAACCTTTAAACAAAGGGCTCCCTTGCCATCACCGCTGACCGCTTTGTCTCCCCGGAGAAAGTCAGCGACTGAGTAGAATCCACCGGTGGATTTCCTGCCTTCTGAAGTCCACAAAGGCGCTGATGAGTAAAGATCCGAAATCCAGCTGTGGTCCAGTCCTAATCATTGACACTGACACCGACAACCGATGCCCACTGCCAGGCTTACGTTCTCTTTGCGGTACTCAAACTCTTTACGTCAAGGTGGACCGCATGCCTCGTCTTCGCAGGACGTCCACGATCGCTCGTCGACGAGCACCACGAACGTTGAAGTTGCTGTCTCGACGACAGTGTTCACATTTTCTTAGAGGAATCTTGACGCCCTTGAGTCCTGCTTTAAAGGGAGTCTACCCTCGAGGGATCCGTTGACGAACCATAGAAGAAACTCTGCTAAACTCAGGTACATTGGGGTACTGGAACATTTTGACCAGGAAACAAGACTATATAAACATTAATGGACTGGGCTTGTTAATACATGTTATTACAGGTTGTACAGGTGGGTGGGATCCTCACACAAAACTGTGTCTTAGTAGCAAGAGAACCATTCTGCCATTGTTTAACCTAACTTGACTTCCTTCTTATGATCTATGCTGATACCCATTGTTATATGATTTGTATGCCGTTAGAACTGTCAGCAGTTGATGCATTTTAAAAGAGTCACTAATTAAGTTTGGTACCACATAGAGATTGTATATATATGCCATATTAGATTTGCCAAAGTACAAAGTGTGTTATTAATTGTGTATATATATTGAACCTTATTTGTATGTAAAGAACTGTGTTAGCACATAACATAGTGTGTGGACTTTACTTTGTATGGGCTTGGGGACTACACTGGACTTAAGAACTAGCCTGCATCACCTCCTTAAACCTCAAGCCTTGTTTGCTCGTCCATTCTACCATATAGAGAATCTTGGCTGGGGTGCTCTGTGCTTCTACTCTGCCATGTAGAGGGCCGGAGTACAGATAACCTCCTCCAGTCTTTACAGGGTGGCTATATGAGGGAGGACCACATGGGGAGGTGGCCTTCAGGGGGATGACCCGACATCATCGGATGAAAACACATATCACTCTTTCCCTTTTAGGGATATCCCCTCAATTCCTCATGCCTTTATGGCATACTGTGGTGGACCTCTTCAATCAACCATAAAACCTGCTAATAACCTCTTTCAGTATTCTGAGAATGAAATACCAAAAACTGCCTATTATTCCCATCTGTATGGAAAGACTGTGACGAGGTGGCTGAATGGAATAATGAAGATCAGAGAAGCCGAGAAGCCCATGACGCACTCTAGTGGTTGCAAGCGCATGATAGGTGTCGGGACATTTAAAACTCCAAACCAGCATGAAGCAGAGAGATGCTGTGAAAGGAGCCTCATCCTCTGGGTGCCGACCGAGGGACCGCTGAGCTGCAGAGGAGACCCTGGAGCTGTACCGCTTGGGAAGTCGGTAGAGGAAGATTGCAGAAGCAGGTTTGCCGTGCTGGGACCGTAGCTGGAAGCTAGAGAATTTTTTGCGGTGAAGTAGAGATGGGACGCCAGAGAGCTGCTTCACGTTTACCATGAGGGGACCGAAGAGACCCACGAAAAGCCGGTGAGTCCAGTGGAGGGAAGCTGTGACACTGATGTACTTTGCCAACACTATTAAGGAAAGAAAAGAGCAAGCAAAGTGAATGCAAGGGATTTGAGATCTAATATTTGAAAATGAAGAATACCAGAAGTGGATGTTAGAAATAAGAACTGTCAAGTTTGCAAGTGTGGAAAAGTGAATCACCTGACAAAGTGCTGGCAGGAGAGTATAGCAGGCAAGTGTATAAAGTGAACTGTGCGAGAAAGCCCTAGCAGGAGAGTATACCAAGCAAAGTCACGTTTGCAAGTGTGCAAAAGAGAATCACCTGAGAAAGCCCTTGCAGGAGAGTGTACCAGGCAAAGTCAAGTTTGCGAATGCAAAAAGTGACCCACATGGAAAAGGACTGGCAGCAAAGTATATCAGGAAATAATAGGTTTGTTAGTCAGATTGCATTAAGTGTGGAAAGACCCTGGCAGAGGAGTATACCAGATGTACTGCGATGCTGCAGCCCGCGTACTAGATGTTTTGCTTTCAAGTTGTTTTGTTGAATAAAGAATCGCAAGGAAGACTCGTACGCTTAGGATTGTGAATGTTAGAAAAGACTTGGGGACATTCTTCCTAAAAGTGGATTCCAACAACAAGAGAAAGGAAATATCCTCTTGGGCTATAAGCAGCTTTGAATGTCTTGTTGATCTATCATATTGGTGAAGAGAAACCTGGGGAAGGGAGCCATTCCCTAAATCTGTGAATACTATCCGTTGGGAACTTTTGTGTTGGAATTACACTTTTCTTTTATACTTGAACAATTGTTTTTTCTGTTTGTTTTTGTTAGTGCATTTGGTTATGAATACAACAAACCTTCTTGCACATTTCAACAAACAGTAACATATTATAATCACAATAACAATACAATAATCAACATAATTGAAGATGAAATAGAATAATAGCAGCAATGAGTTTAAAACATTAATTATGATACAAAGTCAAATCGATAAATGTTTTTTCCCAATTAATTGCAGTCATTAAAATATAAAACTAACCTATAAAAGAATGCTGCTCCAACACATTAGTTACAATAATGAATGCAAATATTCTCCAAAAGATACAATTATTCAAATTAGAATTAATATGCCCATCAGCAACAATGATCTTCAAGATAATGCAATGTAACAGGGGGCTTCTTTCCACACATGATACGCAGCAGCTGTAATAATGATTGACTCAGCCCCAAAGATAGAGCACCAGGATTGATCAGTCTCAATAGAATCAATGTTAGTAGTGAGACAAGAGTAGTTATTTCAATAACAAGGATTCTATTTTGGACACTGTGTAAGCAGATGATGTGCTGATTCTATGACAAAATGACAGAGCGGGCAAATCCTGTCATTTTGAGGTAAATTTAGCCAGCGACCAGTATGCTCCAGTGTAGGTCAGATGTTGAAGCGTAAGTAAACAATAAATCTACGTATAGGTAAGGAGCATAGTTTGGTTAGATATGGACAGAGAAGATTACGTCAAATACCCTGAGTACAATAAACTGGATTCGATGTTGGTGATGATATCGTAATCTCTGGTTTTATTTTGTAATACCCTTCACGCATTTGGAGCTTGTACCAGATCCTCAAGTGCAATGTCAACATGCTCCAGATGGTTTAATGCAGTGAAACGCAATTGCTTCTAAAAGGTATTAAGTGTTCCTGGGAATATTATCGCACCAGGAAGCTAATTGATTTGTTTGAAGAAAGTAGGGATGTATAAATAGTGATGAAATGGTTACAGCGCTGAATAAACCAAAGAGAGTGGATAGAAGGAACTCCCAGCTCACAATGTAGGGCCTCAACTGCCACAAAGCTGGGTTCTGGTAAGACTGCAAGTCCGTACAGAATCCCAGGTAAAATGCTTTTGCTGTAGATCGAATCAAGGCCCTCAATGTTATGACCACCTCATTTATGAATAAAATGTTTGAGCAGCAACCGTTTCTTTAATATTTTAGTTCTAATAAAATCACCATGAAAATGTTGTGGGGAAGAATAACAAATAGGGACTCCCAAATACATATATCTACCCACAATCTCCAAACAAGATCCCTTAAAAAAAAATTTAGACGTACATTTCTTTAATTTTCAACCAATAATCAATATTTTAGTTTTTGAAATATTAACCCTAAGAAAATGTTTATTGGCATAAGAGGAAAGGGCATCTAGCGAATGCTGAAGACCAATCAGTGTTTGGTCTTACAAAATGGGATCATCCGCATACCCAATCCAAAATGCCAAGTTGTTTCCAATATGGTGGAAAATTACAGGCAGACTTGATAGCAAGGCCCATATCAGAAACATATACATTGTACCGCAGTGGAGTCAGGGGTGGACTGGGAACCAAAAGAGGCCCTGCAATACATTTTCAAAGTGTCCCCATATTACACATTTTCACCAAGCCGAACTCCTTTCCTATTGGAACATTTGGAAATACAACACAAAAGAGGCCCAGGGTGCAGAGGCCTATCGGGAAATCTCCATAGTTCCCTGTAGGTCAGTCCACCCCCGAGTGGAGCTAGTACTGTTTCAGGCGAGGATTGGTAGGTATTTAACTCGTAAACTCTCCCATCTGATTGGTGCAAACTACCACAGTGGTATCAGAGTACAAAGAGGTAAGAAAATGTAAAAGAGATGGATCAATCCCCCAATGTTTTTATTTGGTCCAGAGCAGCGGATGAGACATATATTATTAAACGCCTTTCTAAAATCTATGAAACACAAATAAAGTTTACCACTCATTTTACCCTTACAAGCAGAGTTGATAAAGAGTAATACGCTAATATTATTCAAGGTACTATGGCCTTTTCGAAAGCATGTCTGAAGGGGGGATGATAATGCTTTAGCTGTAGCCCATTGTGAGAGTTATTTTAACAATATGCTGCCAAAGATCTTTTGGTTAATGCCCAGCGTTGCCAAAAGTATGTGGTCTTGTGGGTTGTGTGAGAAACCAGCTGGTGTCTCACCCACTAGTCCCCAGGGATCTGTCATCCAGGTGGCCAGGACACGGCCATCGCTTTTGGATCCAGTTCCTGGGGGTGGACCAGTGCGGGAGAATCACCTGGGTGAGGGGTCTTCAGGGAGTGGGATTGTGACACTGGATGGTGAGACGTGGTATCCCCTTCCTATAACACCTTTACCCCATCCTACCAAGTAGGATATTTAGGAACTCTACTCCCCTCATTTACAACACATTCTCACAGACAGCCCGCCATGAGAGAAAACAGACTAACACACGAGCCATATACCAATACAATGGTCAGGCAATTTCAGGCAATTACTGACCATCACACACACCTGACTTCCATTAAGCTTCCCCACACGGATAAAAAGCGGAGCACGAGAGCACACTCTGAGCGAGGCAAAACACACAAGGAAACAGCAGTTCCAAGATGGCAGTTTAACGAGAGAAGAAAGATGGCTAAACAGAAGCCGATCACAAGGAGGGAAGTGCCCTTGAACTTTTCAGCAAAGAACCGTTGCTTCCATGAGCCCTCGGGATTGGAAAGCGTAAGATCAGGAAAACAGGCTGAAGAATCCTACATTGTGTGTCAGAGATATCCGCAGCCCTCCCGCGTCAATAATCAAAGCAGGGAAAATCACCAGCCCCAGAGGTACTGGCCTTGGCTCCAAGCATAAAGCAGCGTCAGTAAAATCAACAAAGCCGGTGAGTTGGGGAGACCGATACAAGACTGGTCTGTGTTGAAGCCAAGGTCACAAATGGCAACATTGTATGTTGAGCACTGGAACCGACATTGTTTGAAATACGTGTGATAAAAGACACAAGTAAAGTTGAACTGCTGATGAGTGATTGAACTTTGAAACCAAGATACAATACCTTTGACAAAGTGGTCCAGCAGCGTGTGTGTGCTCAATCGAAGGTCTCTATAAGGTATCCTGCTGAAAAGTGAAAGAATTTTAAAGAATTCTGAATCAAAGTGGTCCTGTGACGGGTCAAGCTAAATCCCAGGCACAGTCAAAAGTCTTTGATGTTGATAGAGTAAAGAAAGTTTGTGGCAAAGTAGATAAAGTTGGTCCGAGCCCGGCAGAGGGAGGTCAATTGAAAGCTTTGTGTTCAAGTGGGTATGAGCCTGGCGGAAGGGGACCCTTGGTGAAGTGAAAATCACTGAGAAGATTTTGTGTTAAAGTGGGTCTGAGCCCGGTGGAGAGGGCCCTGGGGTGAACAGAAAATGATTCGAGAATTTGTACATGTGAAATCCTAAGAGGAAAGGAACTTCGATGTTTGTTGTGTTGCATCAGGCCCTCTGAAAAGAGAATTTGAATGGCAAAGAGACTTTGGTACAGAAGGCCATGATGTTGAAGTTTTGAACTGCACCCTCATGCTAGAGAAGACCGAGACTGTGCTAGGCTTCAGTGTGCTTCCTTGTCCCGTGCTGAAAACGTGGGGAAGGAAAGCCAATGGCTTGAATATCCTACATAGCATTTCTTGCACACTTTACTTTTGCATAACATTGTTTCCCACACTATTTGTATTTAGAATTAAGGATTGGCAATAGGTTTATTAGTATAGGCACTTTTATTTTGACAAGACACCACTAGGACTGCTTTATTTTTATTTGATGGTCGTAGCTTGCTCCACTCTTTTGATGTAGGATTAGATAGTTTTTTTTTAAACCTAGTTGAAGTTCAAGAAACACCCCTGAATTGTGATCACTTGTGTCTGTCTTACTGTTTGACTGTTTGATACCATGCCTGCCTTACAGTTGGCATGGCAACTCTTTTTGAAGCTCGGAGGGATAAGCCTACTAATTCAAATTTTATGATATTGCTGTTCTAAGACAAAAGCTCAAAATTGGGCTTTTCCTTCAATACAACATTAGCCAAAGAGTCAGGGCCAGGAGCACAAGAGCTACTTATGGATTTAGTGGTCTGAATGGTAATATCCCTCCCAAACACAACTAAGAAATGTGCCATCTGTAAATAGGGGGGATCCTCAGTAGGTGGATAAGCAGGGTCATAATAAAGGTCCCTGATAGCAGTTATCCATTCACATTAATTAATCGGGTTTAGTTCCAGCCTGGACTGACCATTAACAACAATTCTTGCCATGTCCCAGAACTTCTTTTCGTCATTGCTTTGAAGTACTCCAAAAAGGAATTTCCAAACTTCTTTGGTAGTGGAGAATTTATGACGCCTAAGCTAATTCTTATAATGTGTGGATATGTGTGCAATCGTTTCCTTTTTCACATGCCACGCATGGTTAAAGTTATTCTTAATGGTGGTACTTTTTTTGCGACATGACTTCTTAGCAGGGTATATCGCAATGTCCAAAATACCACATTTTTTTGTTAAGTCAGCCGAGGCCCTACGTTCCAAGTGCAACAACTTTCTCAGGGACAGAATCAAATCACACAAGTCCCAATAGTTCTTCTCAAGCCACTCCAGGAGCAAATCTTGATTAGAATATATAAAATTACAGATATTTTAAACATTATTCCTACTCCATACAATATGATTCCTCTGAACATTAGAAGTTTGTTTGTTAGTTTGTTTATTTTTAATAAGCACCAAAACCCGGATGTAGGAGGGCGCAGCAGTAAGAAGATGCAAGGCTTACAAGTTACACATTTTACATGTTACAGAATAGGGCACAGCAATACAAATAAGTTTACAATCAACTTTGATATTGTGATAATGTTGCATGGCAGTGTAGCAGTACTACAATGCAAGTTCAAACTATACAGAAAATCTACAATCTATACAGGAAATATACAATTGAATCTTTGACTAGAAGTCTAAAACAGCTTTGGTACTAGTGTGGAAGGTGTCTAGGGACCATTGGCATTGATGTAATTAATGTAGTTCTTTCTAAAGAGTGGGTAAGGTTGATCTACTCAACTTATAAGGCAAGGCGTTCCACAGTTTAGCAGCCTTCACTGGAAAGCTATTAACTCCAATCTTAGTTGGTCTGTATCTTGGAACTACAAGGCAATTGGTATTTGCCGTTCTTGTTGGTCTAGTAGATGTTCTTCTAGTTAATTTATCCATGAGGTAGCTAGGGGCCGCGTTATTAAGAGCTTTGTGCATCAAGGAGCTCATTTTTAACTGTATTTTATTGTCGGCGGAGAGCAATTTGTGTTGGCATCTAGTGGAGGAGATATGTACTCCTTTATTTATGCCAAGTGTGGCTGTTAGGGCATTATTTTGTAAACTTTGTAGCCTCTGGATGGTAGCTTTGCTCGTACCACTGTAAAGGGCATTACAGTAATCGAGTCTGGATACGATTAGGGCTCTAGCCAGAATCAAGCAACTGTGGTTAGAAAGGAAGGGCTTGCCCGCTCTTATTAACTTGCAAGTGTAGGCAGTGGTCGAGGCCAGAGATTTCACCTGTTTGTCAAAAGACATGGTTGAGTACAGGTAAAAACCAAAGGTTTTTACTTCATTGGATACATTTATGATGCTGCCGTCGATATTGGATGAGGCATATTCTTGTCCTAGTTTATTGATGTTGGAGTGCATGCCCAGGATTATTAACTCTGTCTTATCATCATTCAGGCAGAAGCCATGTGTTGCCATCCATGCCTGAATGATGAGATATACCCCATTCACTAACTCCAGATCCCTACTACGATCCCCAGAAAGTGGGTGGAGAATCTGTGTATCATCTGCATAGTTAGTGTAGGTGATACCCAGAAGGTCCAAATCATCGAATAAGGGTTTGGTGAAGATGTTATATAGAGTGGGAGAGACACAAGAGCCCTGAGGGACACCACACAGGATAGGTGTAGGATCCGCTGCTGCCGAACGGGAGAACACTCTCATAGTTCTCTCGCTCGCAGAAGTAACATGAAGATTGCAGACATGACATATGCAGTTGTAATTTCAACACAAAATAGTTACAAACTTAATTTGGACAGAGCTCCAATTGCAAGGCCGCCAATCGGATGGCCCCTAACTCCGCGAGTGGCAGGGTGGCATAGAATTTTATAGCCATCGATAATGAAGGCTTCGACTGCTCATGTTTCTTGTAAAAGAAAAACTTCACAAGTTTTGATGTGTGCTAAACCCAGAGGGTTTATCCGGAAAGAGTGGAATCCACAAGTATTCCAGCAGACCCACTTGAGGGTGTGAAATTGACTATGTTGTCAGTAATTATCTTTATCTGTAGAATCCGGGAGCCAGAAGTTAGTTTCTCTGCCACCCATATGATTATCATGGGGTAAGCAGCTGCTGGCTGCAAAATGGGCTTAGCCATATATTGCTGCTCATCAGAAGTAATCACTTTTTTCCTGAAAATAAGAGAATGGGAATCAAGATTATCAGGTATTATCAGCAAATCGTAAACTTATACCCCATTCTTAACAGGGTTCCAGCACAGGTACACAGTGGGGGCACTAATGCCGGAGAGGCAAATTCATTTAGGACCCAATTAGAAGTGATATCCCACTTAGGAAGCTCAAAGTATAATAAATCATCACTATTAATGGATGAGAGCCAGGGGATGCTTTTCCACATGGCTAAAAGAAAGGTGTGATTTAGAAATGGGCTGTCAGCTTTTGGCAATAGATCTTCTAATTTCACTAATTTGCCCAATGGCGATATAGCATCAGGCGCTCAAATGCGATTGCAGATTCTCGAAAGGTGCACTTCCAAGGCCAAAGACATACCCTTAACACATTTGAGTTACTTTTAGAATGTGCGGTCTAGAAAAGGATTTTGGACACAAGACATTTTTGCTCTCGACATCTTGTTTGTTCGTTTGTTTGTTTGTGTGTTTGTTTTATTTATTTCTATAGCGCACCTAACCCTGTGGTACCTGGGTGCGTTTAGAGCAAAAATACTATTGCTACAGCAAAGACAAATAGGAAACATTACAGTTGCATTTGTAGAGCAAAATCATAAGGCAGGTTGCAGTTTCGATTCAGAAGCAGGAAGGATTTCTAATGCACAGGAAGCCGAGTGACAAGACGACAAGTTAAGGATTGCATGAAGTCATAGTTTGTTATTGCAGATAAGCCAGGAGATGGATTTTCTCCTGAAGTTAGTGAAGTGCTGGGTCATCTTAATGTCGGGTGGAAGTGTGTTGCACAGTTGGGCCGCCAGGACAGGGAAGCTACTCCAACCTGATTTTTTAAGTTAATATCTTGGGACCAACAGGCAAGACGTGTTAGATGATCTGTTGATCTGTGTCAAAGATCTGATGGTGAATTTTTCTATTAGATAAGGTGGAGCCGTGTGATTCAGGGATTTGAATGTAAGAGACAAGGATTTCAACCCAATCTTTTCCTTTATGGAGAGCCATTTGTGTTGTCTTCTTATAGCAGAGATGTGTTCTCTCTTGGGGATATTCAGCGCAATCCTGAGCGGTTTGTTTTGCAGTATTTGCAGTTTGTTAAGCAGAAACTTACTGGCACACAAGTGGAGTCCATTACAACAGTCCAGTCTGTACAATATCAGAGCTCCATGGAGAGCAGTGGTTTGCACACTCTTATTAGTTTACATGTGTAGGCAGTAGCTGAAGCCGTCACGTTAACTTGTTTGAGAAGGTTTGAGGTAGAGTTGAGGTAGAAACCCAGTGTTTTTACCTCTTTAGCCACTGGGATATTGTTCCTGTCTATATTGAAAGAGGCATAGTTTGGGTTGAGCTTGTTCAGGTTTACAGAGAAACCTATGAGCAGGAGTTCTGTTTTATCATCATTCAGGCATAAACCATGGGTGGCCATCCATGCCTGAATGATTAGATACATTTTGTTCGCGAGCCGTACATCAGAGTCATAGATGCCTGTTAGAGGGAGGAGGATCTGGGTTTCATCTTCATAGTTTCTGTAGGTGACACCCAGACGGTCCAATTCGTCAAATAGCGGCTTCGTGAAGATATTAAAGAGCGTTGGTGACACACAGGAGCCCTGTGTTACATCCTGCTATAAACGTTGGTCCTTGTGGCATCGCGGCAGGGCGTGCCGTTCCGCATTTGTGAATCCCCCCAGCATGGTGGCGTCTTTCTTGCTATTCTTTGAGTGCCGGTATAGTTGTTTCACGTACTTCTCAGATGCTGCCAGCGGGTCATGTGACCGGATATAAGGAACCGATTGCTTTGCCTCCGCGTGTCGCTACTCCTTTAGCCCAGACGCTTCGTAAGTGATAGCCTCCTAGGGATCTTTACTCTCTGACTTGTGTTCGATTGCTAACCCTTTTCCCTTTTGTGTGCTTTAGCATTGAATCTTCCAGAATTCAGGGATTCTTTGATTCCACCCGCCGAGACCCCCTGCAGTGTATCTCCAGACCTCTATCCGAATCTAGTATAGTTGCTTTCATTCTACGGTACTTACTTTCAGGCCATTTTCTCTTCTCTCTTCCTAGACCCGCCATTCTGCTACTTTCTACTATTCTACTAACCATCCTCCTCTTCCGTACCTTCCAGGAGTGTTCCTTCCATCCCTTCAGCCTTCTGAGTTCCTTGAAACACGGAGCGCAATTTGTCTGCATTAGAACATCTGAGGCAGATATAGGTAGGCGCAGGGTTTCTGTGGGACTCTCCCCTTCCGACCTTTACCTCTCTCATCAGCTCTTTCTCATTTTACAGAACTCTTCCCGACCGAACTCATACTTCAGCATCTCAGTTCCCTCAAGATTCCAGGAAATTGAATCCAGCCCAGTACCAGAGTCTTCAGTGCCGCTCAGGGTTTTTTCCCATAGAGGGTTTCCCTGGGGGCACAGTCCTCTCTCTCCTGGTTGTTCAATCCAGGTAGGGAGTGATTGGGCTTATAGGGAAGCCTTCGCAGTCGTCAGTACCTTTGCCCTTCCCGGTTACAGCTGGATGTATAGGTTAGTGCATTAATCTTTATATCTCTAACTGAGCTAATCGCTATTCAGATAACAGATAACACCCTGGGGTACTCCACATGTGATGGGGATGGGGCCAGCCGCCACTGGCGGTGAGAAAACACGCATAGTCCTATTGTTTAGGAAAGATTGGATCCATGTGATTGCATTCTGGGAGAAATGGGCAGCTGTGGCGAGGTGACTACAGAGAACTCTGTGGTCAACCAAGTCAAAGGCGGCTGAAAGGTCCAAGAGTAGAAGTATTGCAATTTCTCCTCTGTCTTTTAGTTCGTTGATCTGACTCTTTCAGTCAATCAGTGCCATTTAGGGAACCGTGTTGAGGTCTGAAGCCAGACTGACGAATCCCCAAGAGCTTGTTGGCCTCTAAGTAGTCATGGATTTGCATAAACGCAACCCTATCCAGGATCTTCAGCAGAAATGGGACTGTTGTGATTGGCCTATAATTTGTAGGAATGGAGGGGTCCAGCAATTGCTTTTTAAGAAGGGGGTGTACCCATGATTCCTTTAGGTTGCTAGGTACAGTGCCTGAGGAGAAGGAGGCATTGATTAACTTAGTAATGAAAGGGTCCAGATCTCTAGCGGTATCTTTGATGATCCGTGCCGGACAGCTATCTCCTTGGCACCTCATCAGTTTCAAGGAGGCAATGATTTTTTGTATCTCTAGTATAGAGACTTTCGAGAATTTGAAGTCTTGGGTGGGTTTAGTAGAAAGCTCTTGAGTCGGGTAGGTCGGAGCTAGGCTAGGGTAGTTTACAACGTTTATCCTTAATTTTCGTTTGCAAGGTGGCTATTTTATATGCAAGAGCATTCTGAATGTTTGTACACCAGAGATTGTCTTTTATGCATGAATCAGCAGGGGTAGTGGGGGGGTTAGGCGTCTCCATTTCTCTTAGGATAATGAAAAGCTCTTTGGTGCTGGCGCTAGCTTGGTTTATTCTATTATTGTACGTCTCACGTTTGGTGCAAATGATCTCATCTTTGTATTTAGCACAAAGGTTAGTCAAATTCGATTTGTTCTCTATGGATGGGCTATGTTTGCATAGGGTTTCGGGTTTTCTTTTTTCAAATCGTAGGGTTTTCAGCTCCGGTGTGAACCAGGAGTTCAGGTGGGCTTTTGGTTTGCCTTTGCACATTTTTAGGGGGGGGCACAGTGTCTAAGGCTTTAGTCATTGTGGAGTTATAAGCGTCCAATATTAAGTTCGGGTCTGTAGTATACTGTAAGGAGTTGAGGATGGGGATCACAAGTGGCATAATGGAGTCTGTGGTAATGTTGCATTTGTTTCTTTTCAGGCAGGGAGGTGCTGCAGGGATATGATATGGCATTTATAACGCGCTATACACAAGTGTTTCAAGGCGCAACTAGGCAAGGGAGGGGGAACAGAGGGAAGACAGACAACAATCCTACTAGGCGAGGTGTCATTAAGATTGCGTAAAGTGCATGCGAAAGGGGAAGGGGGACATTGTGGGGGTAAGGGGAAGGGACAGTGCAGTACATGGGATAAGAATAAATAACAAGTAGAAGTACAGCCAGCAGGCGGCAAGGGTAAGCGCAGACAACATGTGTCAAGTGCTGGTAGTTGAACTGTAGGGATACAGAAACAGTTCCCAAGTGCTGACGTTGCCAGGAAGGCAGTGCGGGTGTGCGACTGGCGGGCGGGGGAACTACGCCCAAGATCAGAGGGTGGCCAGGTAGCCAGTGCAGTTTAGGTTTCAGCCAGGAAGTCAGCAGAGGAGAGGAGGAGAAAAAGCAGAAGCAAAGAGAAAGGTTTTGAGGTGCTTCCGGAACCGGAGATAGTTCTCCTCCAGTTTCAGGGAGGCAGGAAGACCATTCCAGAGGGAGGCCCCAGCCGAAGAAAGAGATCTGCCACAACTCGTTTCTTGTAGAAGCGAATGACCCTGAGGAAGTTGGAGGCGGATGAGTGTAGAGCTCGAGAAGGAAGATATTTAGGAAGAGAGAGTTGGAGGTATTGAGGGCACAGGCCCCAGAAGGCCTTGTGGACAATGCAGAGGGTTTTGAACTTAACCCTCGCAGCCACAGGGAGCCAGTGCAGAGATTTCAGTCCTGGAGAGATACGATCCCCGGGCTTGAGGCCAAGGACAAGTCTCGCAGTCCTTTTCTGGATGAGTTGCAGAGAGCGGAGAGTAGAAGCAGACAGATTTAGAAAGAGGCTGTTGCAATAGTCCAGCCTAGAGAGAACCAGAGCACTGGAGACAGTGAGCTTCTGGGGGAAGGAGAGGAAAGGGTGAATACCTCTGAGGAGGTGCAGCTGGTAGTTTGACTTCTTAGAGATGTCGGAGATGTGAGAAGAGAAGGAGAGTGTGGAGTCGAAGATGACCCAGAGATTTTTAGCCTCACAGGTGGGAGCAGGAAGGTGGCCAAGAGAGTCTGGCCAGAGAGTGACAGGAAAGGAGGGAGCCGGTGTGCCGATGAGGAGAATCTTGATTACTGGTTTGTTAGCTGCAAGCGCAAATGTGAGGAGGGGGTGATCCGTCCAGTATTGCGGTGAGTTAGCAGTAATTGCAATGTCACAGTTTAGATCAGCTACCCAATCAAGGGTTCTCCCTTTCTCATGGGTGGGCTGGGAACTTTTTGGTTAAGGCCATGCTCAGTAATGGTATTGGCTGTAGATGAGGCTTGGTGGTCGTTAGGATCATTAAATCCTAAATTAAAGTCTCCAAGAATTAGAATTTGCAATGAGGCTTTGATGTTGTCGAATAGAAGAGTCATCAAGTCTTCTTCAAGTAGGCTGATAGGCCCTGGAGGTCTGTAAATTAGGTGGATTGTAATGGTACTTGTATGTAATACTGGCATTTGGTTGTGAGTAATTCACAGGATAAGAGTGAGGGTGCGGTGGCTAATCTCAGGTCTAGGTTGGTTTTAGAGATAATGGCGATACCCATTCCTCTGGAGTTGGTCTGTCCACTCTGATGATTGATTAATTGTCTGGTACCGCAAGTAGGAGAGAAGGGCCAGCTGCTGCATGCAGACAAGATTCTGTGATGGCCAAGAAATCGAGATTTTCAGCTAAAATAATGTTGGCTATGTCAGTTGCATGAGCTATCATAGATCGGTCATTAATTAATGGTCCCTTAATCATTTGGGTAGTAGCTAAAGTAGTGTCTAAAGTATCTGTAGTAGTAGTGAAAGTAGGTTTAGACTTTTTTGATTTCTTATTTCGTTTTCTTGTTGTTTTGGTTGCATCTGAAAACCCAGTCATGTGTTTTTTTTGTTCTTGGTAGTAGGTGTAAGTTTGTTGTAGTTCACTTTAGCCAAAGGTTCGAAACAGGTTGCTAGTCTGGATCGGAGTCTGTTGTTTCTGTCTTTGGTGTGGCATGGGAGGTTAGTGAGTGCGAGGGTCCAGAAATGCATTTATTAGTGACACAATGGCATCAGGTGGAGAGGCCCTGATAGGGCATATAGGGTTTGGCCGTAGTTTAGGTAGGAATTTAGTGGATCTGATGGATGCATCCAATAGCAGGGCCACCCTAAGCTTTTTTGGGGCCCTGGGCATGGACATCTTTGGGGACCCCCTCAATCAAACCAAAGGAATTAAGTGATCAAGTATATCTGGTGGCACCCTCCACCCCACTGTGAGCACAACCCATAGGTAGACATGCCACCTCGCACCATTCAAAATAAGCATGTTTACTCCCTTTAAGTCCCCTTACCCTCTTCATTCTTGCTCTAATCAGATTGATAAACAAGTAGCATTTGAAGACCAACATTAGCAATCTACGAAGAGGTTACTTCTGTTCTAGTATAGAAACAGGATACTTTTTATCCATAGCATCCGGGAAGGTATGCCGCCTGTAGTATTAATGCAGAACTGTATGTAAAAGGTACATGTTACCCAGAATAGGCAGATAACTCAATTTAGCTGCCTTGGAGAATGCGCAAGTGTTCATGCATGGATAGAGTAGACCAATTGTAAGGAAGGAGAAAGCTACACATACCATAGCATGGATAGTGGAGGCAGATTAGAAGCTACCAGGAAGGTGCCTCTATCCAGACAGACTGAGATTAGAAGTGGGACATGGTTTTCAAATAGCGTTGCCATTAGAGATCAAGGGAACAAGTGCCTGTGGTGTGCAGTATATCAATGCTCACTATTGTAGTGGAAGCAATCCTATAGCCAGTGAAACCATGCGTGAGGCTTTTATGAAGATCATACCCTGAGAAGGAAATCACACTGAGGGGCTGACAATTTTGAAAGGTTTAGGGACTGGCAACATTGAGAGGTTAGGCAATGCAAGATTAAATGAGATGCCCAGGATCACATATTGCTTAAGGGGTGAAGCTGGGATTTTTGCCAACTCTCCAATTTCTGCATTTGAAAACTTTCTTTTCCAGCTCTTACAATGTACTAAAACAATCTAATTTTATAAAACTGACTTGCAAAATACACAAATCACATTTCCAAACTTGACAATTTTTAAAACCAAAGCATTACAGAAGGGTGTTAGGCAAAATGGGAATGATTCTAGCTACATTCTCTCCATCATCAAGGGACGTATATAAGTACCAGCATACCAATCAATGTGATTTAACAGATTTAATCTAGGTATGTATTTTGTACTTTTAAGCTTTAAATACTTCCAAAACAATGGCTTGTGAAATTGTCATTCATGAACGTGCAGAAAAACATTTGACTTTTATACAAAAAGCTAAAAGTTGTGTCAAATGAACAGACCGTACAATATGCTTGCCCAATGCCTACACCATCTGGTCCTCTCTCTCCTGTCTACCACCCATTCCAATCAAATGGCCTACATAAGAAGAAAGATCAAGTAATGAGCTAAACGATGCCACCAGCATGCAAGAAGGCAAACCTCACAGAAGACAGCACAGTAATGCAAGAGATAAATGATTTGACCAGGATCACTGTATCATCTGCTGGCAAAGCCAGGATACAAGCATGAACACTTTGGTTCCACAGTCTTTTATTCACCTTTTGGACTAATAGTTTATGCTCATCTTTGGAGGGGATTGCCTAGGTTTTAGAATGCCCCATCTGAACAAACCAATTTCTGGCCCTTCACCATACGAATGACATGTTAGTTTTTATAGCAACCCCTATCTGATGCAGGAGCATTGCTGATAATAGCACCTCCTCTGTTGCAAAACCAAGTTCATATGCAGGTGGGTTTATAAACTTCAGACATATGAAAGGTTCAGCCGGCATTGCTGCAATGTGCTCTTCTAATCTTTCATATGAACACTCATCTCTGCAATGTGTGCTTAACACACTGAGCTAACGTCTGAACCATTGTGGCACTCAATTTATCAATATGGATTTCAACGTTGGCTATTGCACTTGATCAACATAATTCCCACAAGAAGGAAAGAATGCTACAGAAGTTGTGCAGTACGGAACACATAAACTATGTATTCCACAGTGAAAACAGAAAGCATTACATGATTAATTGATCAAGGCAGAATGTACTTGTCAAAACAGACAATAGGTTTAGCGCCTCAGCAGCATGCCATAAAATCTCCTGGCGTGTGCTATTTAAGTCTGGTGAACAATGGAATCTTACTTTAGATCAGGCAGCCTTGTGGGGGCCCCCCTCCAAGGTGGGGGCCCTGGGCAAGTGCCCCTTTTGCCCTCCCATAAAGACGTCTCTGTCCAATAGATCAAGTTTGAGTGACGGTAGGAAATGTGTGGCTCTGATTCCAGGTGCATGGTCACTGGTGTTGACCATGTTTGTGCAGGTTTAATACCCAGAGCTTAGGTTTGGAGGTAAGGTGTGCTTTGAAGAAGCACAGGTGGGAACTAGCAAGAGTAACAGTAATGTAATCAAGGTGTGCATGTTGTATACGGTCTGTTAGTCTGTAGTGGTAACTAAGTTGACTGATAGGAGTGCAAATATATTGATATATTGTGGGGGAGAAGGAGAAGGTGGTGTTGGCTGGCACTGTTTGGAGGTCAAGGTGGATACAAGAGTCTGTCAGCGGTATGGCTAGGGTATAGCTGAGTATATAACAGTTCATGGAAGACATTGAGGAATGAAAAAGTAGCTTGTTTTCAAATGGCAGCATTCGCATGTACAAAGGGCATTCATTTGGGAATTAGTTTACATACATTAGGCATAGAGATGGCTGTGCAGTATGTGATAAAGCATACAGTTGACTTGACAATAGGCTAATTGAGTAGCATTCATCTAAGAAATACTGTGGGACGTTAGCACGTTGCTAGATGATGTGATATTGAATCGTGCGCAGAAGATTGTAAGATCAGTATGGACAAAGATTAGCAGAACTTGCAGGAACAAGAGCAGTAAAAAAGCAATTGCAGGGAGTGGAGTGGACCATGGAAAAGGAGGGGTCATTGGTGAGTGCCTGTGAGGACAGGGAAGAGTTTGGGATTTTCAAGCATTATCAGGGGAATACTGTGTAAATCGCGCAGACAAGGGTCAATGCCGCTGTATGTGTAGTTTGTTGCCATAATTGGGGAACATAAGGGGGGTTACATGGGAATGGTGCAGAGAGTGAAAAAAAAAGCCTACACCTGCATTGATCACATCTCCTGGGCAGGGGGTAATGGATCCCAGGGCCCAAGGACATGGCTAGTAGGCCCCAAAGAAACCTATTTGTGCAACATGTACAGAGGCCACTGCCAAAGCCCATGGCTAGTGGGCCCCAATGAAACCTATTTGTGCAACATGTACAGTGGCCATGACTGAAGGCCATGGCTAGTGCGCCCCAAAGAAACCTATTGGTGCAACATGTACAGTGGCCACAGACGAAGGCCATGGACAATGGCTGAAGGCCATGGCTAGGGGGCCACAAAGAAAAGTTTTGGTGCAACATGTACACTGGTCACGGCCAAAGGCCATGACTAGTGGGCCCCAAAGAATCTTTAGTATAACAAAACACTTGAAATTCGGGAAAAAAAACTTTAGTTGGGAGAGAGTTAAGGTGATCAGATTTAACGTGAAAAATACATTACAACAAAACCTTTTGAAATTCAGTGAAAAAACCTTGGTTAAGAGAGAGTTAAGGTTATCAGATATAACACAACAAACCCCCTGAAATCCAGCAATCGCATTTCAAACAAGTCCACCTTAACTATGTGCCCCCTATTGCGCAGCGGATTACCATTATGATGGCATCAGATATGACATCACAGATGATACCATTTTTGAATTCACTGGTGATATCACTAACTACATCAAACATGACATCACTGATGACACCGGTTTGATAAATTACATTTTGAAATATGACAACTCTGTTTTTTAACATAACATTGATGTACATATTTCATACTTATACAGTACAATGTATTCTGCCCTTGTTTCTTAAAATGTAACAAGCGTTATACAATTGTAAGTGCATACAGACATTATTACAATGAAGAATAGAATGTAAGCATGTATGTACTTTGGAAGGTAATCTGTTGTATCGGAATACAAATTCATAATTTATTTTCAAAATTAATGACTCCAAATATTAATACCATTGCTTTATCTATAATTAAATATTTACTTTTGATCTTCATTTCTTTTCTATAAATGCAATTATGTAGCATAAGTAACACATTTCTTTGACATATTACCCAAACTTCGAATACATAGATGATATATTGTCACAATACACACGAGCATGATCTTTCTGTTGTATGTTATTATTTTTTATAAAACATTTAGAAAAGAATGTGTTTTTGCAATGCTATTTATTTTATTGTTAATTTGGTTAATCAAATAACATTTAACAAATATTGCAAAAAAAGTACAGTATTTGAATAAAATAGATTAAAAGTAATTAGCAAAAACATTTCATTAAAAGATAACATTTTCCGTACATTTTGTAGCATTTAAGAAATTAATTTAAAAAGTGAAACAATTTTTACTTTTTCCTGTAAAGAATATTTAAACATTAATCATGTTAGCATATTTTATACGAAACCCCCACAAATGCGATTACAAGTGAAGATGTTCTCCCGGCTAAACAATCCTTAGAAAACTTGTCCTCCCAATCAGCATATGTATCGTGCGCATATTTCCCAAATAGCACCACCGTTTCGCGTCAAGAGCAGGACGTCTAATCAGAAGGTGTTTCAGTTTTTCCACAGTGTCCTCTAACTTACAAAATCTACACTGTATATTTTCAGCCTGGATGTGACCATATGTCAATCTAATTTGGTTATTATAATAGAGATTCCATCTAAATCTCAAGAACTGCCTTCTCATAGATCTAATGGGATACATGGTAACAAAATGAGCCACAGTGCCCTGTTGTTTATGACCAGGTTTGAGGTGCTCCAAAGATTCATAACCGTGAAATCTCTCCATGATTTGAATCCAATTCTCATCAAACAAGAATTTCTGAACCCTCAATGGATTTTGGATGAGGTCCTCCTCCTGCAACACCAGGGAACTCAATAGAGAACTACAAAAGGTTGCAAACTCATGTATAAATGTTGCATTTGTTGACTGGGTTACAGTGAGCAGGTCTTTATGTAATGAGTTTTCTAAAGGACAAATGTCCATATTCTCCAGCATGGGGTCTGGCATGGATTCACATGCTCATGAATATTCCCCGTCGTCAGGCTGGGAATCCTCGGTAAAGAAAAAATCAGTATCAGTTTCGTTTCTGATGTGTCTTTGTTAGTAGTAACCAATCACTGATCTCTGGGTCATACTGCCCCCAGCCAATGACTGCCCTCTCCCTAAGCCCCGCCTCTGGCAGCCATCCTCAGATTTTTACCGCACGCTCAAGTGCTGGGAGTCCTCGTGCTTTAGCTCTTGAGTTTTTGCTGCGTTTCCGCGCTTTTTCAGGAGATTTTCTCATTTTTTCGGTTTAATCGAGCCTCAAGCTCCACCGTTTCTACTTCCGATAACAGGGATCCGTTTCGGAATTCTTCTATGCCCCTCAAGGGTGAAGTTTTCGTCAAGTTTACACTTCTTGGAGGATTCCGGAAGATCTGCGGCCTACCTCAACGGACATGGCCCAGGACAAGGGAAGCTGGACGCCCGGATCCAAGCTGTTCAGGTGCTGCCCTGGATGCGGATTACAAAACGTTTTCAAGGAGGACGAGCATTTGCAATGTCTCTACTGCCTTCATGAGGACAAGACGCACGTGGAGAAGGACTGTGCGTTCTGCAAGAACCTTTTGGAACGGACCAAACAAGATCGTCGTTCCCGCCTCGCCGCCTGGCTGGAGAAGGGCACAGCAGGTGAGAAGGCGAAGAAAAAGTCTGAGCCGGCTTCTAAGTCCTGTGAGGGTGCCCCGGCGACAGGGGCCCAACAGAAGTCCAAGCACCGCGAGTCCGCGGGCACCGGGAGCGCCGAAATGTCGGTGTCACGATCTTGGCCTTGCGCGGAGGTAGCATGTACACCTACCTCCCTGTTAGGTCTTGGGGCCTGGAGTGTTAGCAACACAGGCTTCCTTGACCCTCCGGGGAAAGAGGGTTAGGGTCCGCTGGTTGGATAGGATGGGGAGGTTAGGAAAACCCAGTAACAGGGTAGGAAAGGGAAATGGGAGGTACAAGGAAAGTTTGAGAGGTTTGGATGAGATGCCCCTCCTGGGGTTTCATTAAACTGCTGAAACTCCGCCCATTCACTCCTTCACTAATGTACATGTCCTTTAGTGGGAACCTAGATGACACTTTGCCTAGGTTCCCTCGATAAATCACATTTAAGCAGTATTGCCTTCTCTACTGCCTTGGCTGAATGAGAATTACTAACACATTCACAGATCAGCAAAAAACAGTGGATCACAACATGTTCTAAATAACACTGGGAGTGACAAAAAGAAAGCACTTAGCTTTGGTTGTTCAGCGGGCGACTCGGGGTTAATTCACCAATGTTCTGAGCGTGCTGTGCGAACAACGGAACTCCGCTACAAAGAACCAAAAACACGAGTGAGCTTACATCTAGAAATCGAGGTTAAGATCCATAGACTTCACAATCATGCCGCTGGAACCCTGCTTAACGTAAACAACACTAAAATGTTAAATGTTAGAAGAAGCAGGGATAACTAATGCCAGAGTTCTGACTCGCACAAGATAAACAAATTAACAGTGCCGGTGCTCCGACCGTTGAATTAACAGTTCCGGTGCTCCGGTCGTAGGATTAGTTAGGGTTAAACGTGTCGGAGACCCGACTTCTATGGCTTTCACTGCCGGGTGCGGAGCTGCGCGGCTTCAAATATCACAATGCCGGGCTCCGAACCGCAGCTGTCAGTGAAGCCGAACTCAACTCCCACAAGAACGCTCGACACTTCCTAAGAGTGTTCGAGTTGCCAGTAAACCAATAATAGTTAGATGCACTTATCTGAAGGATTCAGCGGGGCCTGCAGAAGTCGCTGGCGGGGTGTGGCCCCGCTGATAGCTGCCTGCAGGAGCCCGCTGGAAACACGTCTTGTCTCGTCCAGATCCTGTAGCGTGCACGCGAGGTTGCTGGGAACTGTAGTTCTGTTGCCTTTTCCATTGGATTTCAGGGCTAGGAGGCTGGTTCGCTTACACCTAGCTTTCTGCCTGCAAAGAACACAGAGTAAGGTCCTAAAATAAAGAGGTTTTAACCTCTGTGTTGCTTTCTTTAAGTGACTTCCACGACCTACAGTTCTTGGGCACATCATGCTTCCCCCTGCCACCTGTGGAATCCTGACAGTCGGGCTCTTTGGCTGGCAGGCAGGGCACGACTTCCCTGGCACGTTCAACCACGAGCCAGCGCTGTGGTTCGGGGGAAGAGGAAGTCCGAGAACCCGGGTAAGCTGCTGGAGCGACCCCGGTCAATCTCGAAGGGGGAGCGAGGCGCTGACCCGCCCCCCAAGGCAAAGGCCCAGGACGCACCTAAGGTGGTGATGGCTTTAATCCAGCCGGCAAAGGCCTCTATCGAAGTGGTCGCTGCGACCCTGGCGAAGCCGGCTGAGACTACGCCAGTGGAAACGGCCTCTGGGCCCAGAGTATCCCTGCCACCACGGAGGGAATCCTCTTTCCAGCACATCGTTAAGACCCCCGTGAAGTCCACAGCGGAAAAAGAGGGGGGTGGGCAGTGGCCATTACAGACTCGGAATCAGCCTCTGAGGAGGAGCTGGTGGAAACCGAGAAGGGCCTCAACGAGAGGTTCATAGGCCTCAAAGAGAGGTTCGAGAAGGTTCGATCCCAGGGGACGGTCCCCGCTGACGTGATCGAAGATAGCGACGATGGCGACGAAGAGGGCCCAGTGGAGCGGCCATCCCGTCCGTCGCAGCCATTACCCGAGCCCCAGGATAGCTCGGCGGCCATTTTGTTGGCGATCCAATCCTTATGTACCAAGATAAGGATGAGATTACCACGGACCCCGACAGAGGATCCAGAACCAGGCCCATCAGGAAACCCTCCGAACAAGCGGAGGAGAGTCCACCCCTCTCCGCCCTTCGTGCCCATGAGGCCTGTGGACCCCTCATCCCCCTCGCCGGACCCTAGAGAGGATACAGCGACGGATACAGTGACGGGGACGGACGACGACGATGACACAGCGGACATCCCTTCATCACCCCCCCCTCGGGCTTCTCCAGCTGTCGAAATTGGCTCCTTTCACGCCATGATAACCAGGGCATCCGAGCTCTTCCAGCTCTGCCCTGAAGAACAACAAAAGGAAGGGTTTCTTTACCAACGACGAGAGGCCAAGAGGAAGACGGTCCTTGCGGTGCCTTTGCTCGACGACATCTGGGACGAGGGGCTTGCTGTCCTCAAGAACCCTTCTACGACAGCCACCCCCTTGTGCCTCAGGGCCCAGCCCACGCCGGACTCTGTCGTCTCGGCAGTGGCTAAGAAGAAAGCAGCGGGTGCGGCGGCTTCAACTTCCACTTCCCCGCCGGACAGCGAGGGCAAGAAGTTGGACTCCATGGGACGACGAGTCATCTCGTCGTCGGCGATGACGATTAAGGCGGCCAATGCCTTAGCGATCGTGGCCCGCTACGACAGGGAGCTCTGGTTCAAGATAGCTCCCCTGCTAGACTTCCTACCTGACGACAAGAGGGCGGAGGCCCTACAAATTCTGCAGGAAGGAGAGGTGGCATCGGATCACGCCATAACGGTGGCAACGGACATTGCTGATACCGGATTTCGCCAACTGGGCAACAGAGTTTGCCTCCGACGACGAGGATGGCTCAAGGCGACAGACTTTCGCCAGGACGTCCAGATCAGAGTGTTGGATATGCCGTTCGACGGCAACAACCTTTTTGGTAAGGCGGTGGACTAGTCTCTCCAGGCCGTCAAGACTGACTCGGAGAAGGCCCGGGCCCTAGGGGTACTTCAACAATGACGGCCCTTTCGGAGCTCCGGAGGCAGACAGGGTGCCTCCAAAGGATCCAGCGGTGGCTCCTCCACATACCGCCAGGCGGCCCGCTCCTCTTCCCAGGAGGCCTACAGAGGTCGCGGCAAGCAAGGGGGATCCCGCCATCATCGCCAAGGAGGCCAAGGCGGCAAGGCCGCCTCCAAGCAAGACTGACGTGTCGTCGCGCCCCCACCGAAGCACCCCGGTGGTAGGTGGGTTCTAATCTTAAAGTTATGGGTAGAGTATTCCACAGTTTAGCTGCTAGTACAGGTAAGCTACTACCTCCTGCCTTCTGTAGTTTGAACCTAGGGATCTTGAGGCAGTGACCTGTGCAGATCTGGTGGGGCGATCTGAGATGTTGCATGAGAAAAGGTTGGTCAAGTATCTAGGTGCAAGATTCGTGAGGCACTTATGTGCGAGTGACAGGGTTTTGAATGCAACTCTTTGATTGACAGATAGCCAATTCAGGTTCGTCTGGATTCGGAGATGTGTTGAGATCTCGGGATGTTCAGCGCTGATCTAATGGCATTGTTTTGAATTACTTGCATTTTTCTAATGTTCCATTGGTTGGTTCTCAGGTAGAGCGCATTGCAAAAGTCAAGTTTTGATAGGACTAGTGCTCTGGCTATGGATATGCAATTGGTAGTGGTTAAGAACAGTCTGCAAGCAGTAATTAATTTGCAGGAATATGCCGTGGAGGAGGCTATCACATTGATTTGTCTTGTTAGGGTTAAAGCGGAGTCAATGTAGATGCCTAATGTTCTCACGTCCTTACAGACCCTAATGATGTTACCGTCGATGTTGAAGGCGTTTTGTTTGGGAACCAAGGAGGAGTAACTTTGTCTTATCATCGTTTAGGCAGTGTCCATGCTTAGCCATCCAGGCTTGTATGATGAGGTAGATGTCACCAAGTGCTTTGGTGTCAGTTGCATAGTCTCTGGTTATAGTGATGCGTATTTGGGTGTCATCGGCATAATAAGTGTACGTGACACCCAAATAGTCAAGGTCATCGAACAGAGGCTTCGTGAACACATTATATAAAGTTGGAGACATGCAGGATCGTTGGGGGACTCTGCAGGTGACTGGTGCTGGCTCGGCAGTGCTCGATGGTGCAAAGACCCTCATTGATCTATTGTCAAGGAATGACTGGATCCATGCAGTGGCTTTATCAGAGAAGTGTGATGCTGTGGTTAGATGATTGCAAAGGATTGTTCTCCACCAAAAGCCTCTCAAGCAAAACCATGTATGAAGTATAGAGAGGGAGGGGCTCCGCTCCTCATGGTTTCTTTTTTAGTAATTATCTGAAGACCATTTTTGATCTCCTCCAGAAACTCTCCCTCCTATCGACGTCAGATCTGAACATTTTGACCCCTTTACGAAACTGTAAACCTTTGATTTAGTAGTTCCGTCCGTATTCCTTATCGAGTTTCCAGAGGGACCCGTCAATACAGTTCTCATTAACTCTCCCCTCTTTTGACATACTGGCTGCTGTGCAGAACCCGAACATGGAGATGTCTGTGATTCTGATGAGAGGGTCACTGCGTTTCCTGCTGAGGCATATAGATGTTCACCTCTGACCGTTCGCCACCATTTACTGCATTCTCTCACTTCTGACGTGGAACTCCCACCCCCTGCTCGGACTCATCAACAAAGGGCTCAAATAATGAGGCCTCTGTTGGAACCGAGTGGGACACGCTTGACTTGACCAACTGCAATTGTTGTCTTGAACCAACTGTAGCCTCTTCCCCTTTCTTCTCAGGTGGGCCGACCACACCCGTCTCACTTTGTGTTTTTGTCTTTTTCAACTGGCCATTTCTGAGTGCCATAATCACCAATGGATTCCTCGTCCGGTTCCTCAGAAACCTTTGAGATGAGTTATGTGATTGCTTTTCCCTGGGTTTATTTTTGTCCTTTCTATTCTCACACCATTTGGTTTTGGCTTTTCCTTTCCCCTGCTGTTTCCCCAAATTTTCCAACCGGGGGCGGGAAGATGCATGTTTGGCATTTTACAGGACTTCAACATCTACGCCCTCCGTTCCTGATTCCTGCTCGCTCTTCATCTCCACCACTGATCTTTAAAGGATCTCCCTGAAAGCTGATTCCCCCAGCAGCGACTTAGTGCAGTCAAGGCCCTCTTGATGGATATCCCATGTGGTCATTTTGTACTCCTTTTTGCAGGAAGTTGACCTTGGTTTGTGCTGGGAGGGAGACTTCACTTTCCCTAAATACTTCTGAGGTCGATGGTTGTATCTCCCTCATGACCTGCTTCAGAGTGCTCAGTCGTGCTGTACCTTTGCACATCATCTGTATTATGTTGAAATTCTTATTGTTATTTCGTCATTATTCACATTATGGATTGATTTTGATGTTACTTTGTTTCTCAGAAAGTCTTTTAATTTAGTATGCACACCTGTATGATTGAACTGGAACACCAGCGATTCAAGTATTGATGTTTGGGTTTTTGATTCAATTTTAAGCCTTTCATACAGGTTCACCAAAGCACTTAAGACTTCATTGATTTCCTGTAGTGCACTATCCTGGTTTAAACCTGAACCTTCGGCCAACCTGATATCCAATTGCCTTAGCATTGCCGACAGTCTTCTAGGAGGTACCGGGGCCGGTGTGGACGTGTAGGAGGACAGAGATTTTTCAGTTTCATGAAAGGAGACTTCCAGAATGTACAGTGTGACCTCACATAATTCTCTCAGCTGACTAAGTTGACCTTGGGTATAATGCAGAACACTTAGCAAGGCCTCATTGTCGGACAATACGGAGGTTTGCCCCAACATCAGGGACTGGTCCATGACGTCCTGCAATGTTTCACCTTGTTCACGACATCGGTCTAGCAAGGAAGCAAGGAAGCAGGTTGTAGTGTTAAGAGACTCAAAATTTGCAGTGAGGTTATTCTTTTTTTCCTTTAATGCCCACGTTTCTATTGGTGCTCTACTTTACCCGTGACATAGCTTGACGGTTTTTTTCCATTCCTTCTATTACCCCTTCACCTGATGGAAGAAAACAGGCAAGAGGGAGGCAGAGGGATAGAAGTAGCCAGTACAAAATTGGCTGCCGGGTCATGTCTTTCTTCCGGCATCATTTGACATTTCTTAGAGCTTCTCAGATCGTACATACAAAATCAAACTTCCTCCACCCCCACAGTAGTAGCATTGTCTCACCTTATGTCGGTGATGCACCAATGTGCTAAGGGCCGCCTGAAAAGGGACTGTATCACAAGTATGTGATCGCTGGTGCAGGATGGGGTGGGGTGGAGGTGTCAGGCTTTCCAACTCATGCACCTCTCCTAGCCGACTGTCAAACAGCCAAGCACAAAACACTCAGCACAATCCGCACACTGCCTGTTCACTTCCGTGTTCACTTCCGTGCTCACTGCAGTTTTTAAATGCCACATCTCCAATGATTAAATGCTGAAAGTAGTGAACAAAAGACTTTCCCACCTCGCTGCTGCTGTTACCAAGCGGTGTCTCCTGCCAAATACAAAACATTCCGCGCACTCCGCGTGCTGCGCATTACCTGCAGTTTTTAAATGCCACGTCTCCAATGATGAAATGCCAAAAGAAGTGGAAAAAAGGCCTTCCCGCCTCACTGGTGCTGATATCAAGCAGCGTCTTGTGCCAAACACAAAATATTCAGCGCATCTCTGCAAGCTTTTAAAGGCTGCACCACCAATAATAAAATGTTGAAAGTAAGGGAAAAAGGCCTTCCCACCTCACCTCACTGCTGCTGATACCAAGCGGCGTCTCCTGCCAAACACAACACACTCCATTACAGTAAGGAGAATTGTAAATTTTAATTTGAACATTGACTATTTTCATAACATTTACTATGAAACATGTTTCTACTTCTATCTATTCCTATTTTTTTTACTACTACATATACTTATTATATTATGTTTGAAATACCTGAAATAGATTTACCAGAATCAGGTACATTGCCTACAATGGAGTATTGTAATTGTTTACTAATGCATAATATTTTAAAGTTTATAGGCTGATAACTACTACAAATGAATGCTCCACATGCAATCAGGTCATACTTATGCATCAGTCTATTGCTCCATGTCATTTTGTTATTATTAAGTGTAATACACTAAAATATGTATCACAAGATGTCAGCAAAAATATTCTAACTAATTTAAACAGTAATGTTACATTTGATGTAATTATTGATCTCATTGGTGATGTCATGTATGATGTAATTAGTGATGCCACCAGTGATGCCATCAGTGATGCCATATTTGATGTCATCGTTGTGGTCATACTCTGCACAACAGGGGGTGCATACTTAAGCAGGACTTGCTGAAAATGTGATTGCTGAATTTCAGGGGTTTTGCTGCATCAAATCTAATTACCTTAACTCTCTCTTAACCAAGGTTTTTTTCACTAAATATATATTTATTGATTGAAAATATATGTTTATATATATATCAGACAGACATTTCTTTATATGTTTTTTTACAGATGTTTTTCCTGAAGGACTTTGGAGGTCTGAAATGCATTGGATTGATACTTCTGTCCCTAACAATATCTTCACTTGAAACCCGACATCTAATTAAAGGAATTTTCAGTATATGGTATATCATACAGCACTGTTTACTTGAACTGTTGTTATGGATACAAAATAACAGTGGTTTTCCACAAGAGAACAACAAGACTGTGGATGTTTTCCTTGGCCTCTTTTTTAAGTATTTAGCAAAGCCCCAGTCTGCGTATGTGGTCACCTGTTGTGAAAGCAAACTAAGGAATAGACACCAGGCTACCCCTCCCTTAAGCGTATAGCGGGGAAGGACCTATTCAAGGAAACTAGTAATTGCTTAAACTAGCTATAGAGGATCACACTTGAAATTAAACATATAAAACAAAGTTTAATAAAACAAACATGTTAAAAACATACATAAAAAAAGGCGGTACAATTATTACCTTAAAAGAAGACAAATGGCATGTGTCTTGGCATTGGCAGGAAAAATCAACATAGATGATTTCACATAGAAAAAAATGATTTATGTGTAGTAACAGATACTCAACACATTTTCACTGTCGGCACAGATTTGGTGTTTCTAGCTCGGAAACCCAGATTTAGTGTTTGTGAGTCAGATACAGTGATTGTAGACACTAAGGTCTTGTTGATGATGAAACGGCTTTCAGGGGCTCAGAGCTTTCTTCAGGACAACAAGGAGATTAACTAGATGTGCAAATGTTCATCTACAAACAATAAAAATGGAGCGAATTAAAAAAGTGTGATCATACTCATTCATTTTTAATTGAATGCAGGAAGAGTAGGTCTAACCCTCACCTTTGGTTAATGATGTCTAGGGAAGCAAAGTAGAAAAAGAACTGTCTTGCGTACAGTTGTGGAAGTCTCTGGTGCACAATGGCTACCTGTAGTGGTAGAGACAGAGAATCATTATTGGTGCCAAAAGCTGTACTGGTGATTGTCAAACAGCAAAGTAAAGTGGAATTACCTGGCAAGGCTAGTTGGAAATCACAGGAGGTGTAGAAGGTACAGGTCCACAATGGAAAACTGAGAAATCAGTTGATTGAAAGACCAAAGGGCAAGGCTTAGATGGTGGCTGAAATACCCAGTTGTGGCAGTAGAACTGCAGTGGACACCTGTGGATGTGTCCTAAAAACACATAAGGACCGTGGTTAAAGTGACTTGCATAACTTCGCTATGTAAACAACATGTATGCTGAAACCAGCATGTAGGACTAATTTGGCCATACTTGTTGGAAAATGGAGGCTATTTGGAAAGAGGAGGCTATTTAGAATAACACGTGACGCAGCGGTGTCTGAGCTGTGCTATTAAGAATGAGACCAGGGCATGACTTGGCAGCGAATTATTTCATAAAAAAATGTAAAATACTTTTAAATAATAGCTGCACCAGAGCATGTGCAAGAGATCTGATGTGTGCGGATTATTATTTAGATGTGACGGAGGGGGAAAGAGGAACTCACCTCGATGTGTGTTCTTTTTCCGAACGTAGAGCGGGAGTGTCTTGGCTCTCGTGCATGCGTATATGCGCTATGAGCCGATACATCTCTAGTTGAATAGCTTTATTGAATTTCAAGGACTGAGAACGCACAGTGTGTCAAACGGGCTATTGAGAAAATCATCTGGGCTTTTTTCTAATGTTAGGCGTTGTGAAAACTATACTGTTTGTTATGAAAGAGAAAGCTTACAGTGCTAACCACAAAATGTTTACTTAAAAATTCCACATTGCAGGCGCAAAAAGATACAATTAGTGTTTTGAACAAAGGATCTTGCAGAACATTGAGACCTTGGTAGTGGGTCGATGAAATAGATGATTGCGATACGTTTTATGCTCGCATTGTTTTATAACAAAAAAGCACAAGAAAGCAATTTACATGGGCGTGCATTACGCTGTGTGTTTACATGATTATTGTACACATATTGAACATGAAAAAAGAAAGAATTTTGTATTGCATTTGAATTTGGTTGAGTACCTGGACAGATTTCATTGTTTGTAGATGAAAAAAACACTCTAATTGTGCACGAAGTGTAAAACAGATTTTCAAATTTCTGAGAGAACACCGACTTCTGCGGTAGCATATTATATGTGACATTGTCAGAACCCTTTAGGTGAAAGACATTGGCTAACATGAACAGGAGATGGAAGAGTCGATGCTTATTATGAAATGGTTACACTATTGCATGCACATTGAACATGGAAAGACAAAACATTTTTTCCATTGCATTTGGTGTTATGACATTGAAGATCTGGACAGATTCCAATGTTTGTAGATGAATAAATCCTGCAAATATGCACCAAGTGAAAATACAGGGATTTTCGGATTTCTAATAAAAACAAACTCCACAATGACATGTTGTGTGCGACATATTGGCTAACGTAAGTGAAAGAGGGACCAATCAACAGTTGATATGAATTGATTATAAGAAGAGCATTGGCTGCTTGAAAAACTAGGAATATAGTTGTAATTCAATTGAAGAAAAGATTCCACTCTATTGAAACGTTAAGGCCTCGTTTGACCATGTCTAGGCGGTAAATCCACTTTTGTTCTAAGCGACGGAGCATCATGTCGCAGTCACCTCCTCTGTAGGGATTTTTTACGGTCTCTATAATAAACCAAAAAAGGTCTGAATGGAGATGTTTTTTTGCTTTAAAATGGGCCACCATAGGCTTATCGTATATTTCATTTTTTAATGCAGGACTTGTGTTCGGAAATCCATTGACGGATTACGCGTTTGCATTTGCCGATGTATATTAGCTCACATGGAGATTTAATGCCGTAGACTGACCATTTTGTTTTACATTTAGTAAAGGATTTGAATTTCCATACTATTCCATTAAGATTGATTTCTTTCAGATCCTTTGTCAAGGCACAGGCAGTGCATGTCCCACATTTATGGTGGCCAATTACAGGTGGTAAGTTCCACAGAGTTCTTTGATTTGAAGTTGCAATTTTTGGTTCTTCGTAAGTATTAACAAGGTGATCCTTGAGGTTCCTGCTTCGTTTGAAGGCGAACCTGGGTTTATTTAGTTTAAAGGTGTCAATAGTAAGGACATCCCAGTGGCGTAGTACTGTCTTTCTAAGAGTGTTACTGATGGGTGTAAAAGTTGTTATACACGTTAGCGTGTCTTGTAGTTCTCGAGTTGTTCGAGTAAGGCAGGAACCTCGGTTGGTATTTCTTGCTCTCTTGCGAGCTCTTCTGATGATGTAGGAGGGGTAACCTCTTTCTTTTAAGCATGTCATCAAGGATTTGCTAGTGCTGTCAAAGTCTGTTAACAGAGTGCAATTGCGACGAAGGCGTAGAAACTGGCCGTATGGAAGGTTTTCTTTCAGGCTAGATGGATGGTAGCTGGAGTAGCTAAGTAAGGTATTTTTGGATGTGGGTTTTCTGTAGAGAGTGGTTCTCAAGTTATTAGCATCGGATTTGTATATTTCCAGATCTAAGAAAGGAATACTGCATAGGTCTTCATGTTTGGTAAATTTAATGCAAGGGTTTTGCGTGTTTGAGCCATATAAATAATTCCTCCAATCGGTCTTGTGCGCCACGGCAAACTACAAAAATATAATCGATGTATCTGTGCCAACAGATCAAATTGCCTGAGAACTGGTTGTTTGCATGATAAACCGAGGCATGTTCGAAAGTGTCCATATAAAGATTAGTTACGTCGGGGGCAAAGGTTGCTCCCATGCTGGTGCCATGGCGTTGTTGGTAGAAAGTTTGGCCATGGATGAAGACATTTTCTGTAAGTGCCAGACGAATGCACTCGGGGAGAAAGGAAGTAGGAGGCTCCATATTGCTTATTTCTTCTAGGTAAGTTCTTAATACCTCGATACATTCCCTTTGGGGAATGCTGGTGTAAAGTGATTCCACATCAAAGGTTACTAACAGGTCGTCTTTCTCAATGGAGATAGTGCTGAATGTGTTGATCATGGATGTTGTATCATGTACAAATGATTTCATTGTTCCGACAAAGGGTTGAAGGAAAGTGTCAACATAGATCGATATTGGTTCTAGGATGGACCATATACCTGCCACAATGGGTCGTCCGGGTGGTGTTTGTTCATTTTTATGAATTTTGGGCAATAAATATATTGCTGGTAAGATGGGATGTCTATTGATCAAGAACAATTTTTTGTCGTCATCGATCCATTCTTCCGTGTGGGCATGTATCATGAGACATTCTATCTCTGATATGAGACGCTGAGTTGGGTTGATGTCAATTTTTTTATAGAATGTTGTGTCTTCCAATTGCCTGTTGATCTCATTCTCATAGAGTTCCCTTCCCCACAGAACGATGCCTCCTCCTTACCTGTGTTTAATTATTTGATTAAGAACATGTAAGGGCGGTGCCTGCTGTTGTATTGTACCTTTCCTGTGCCTTGCTCTCTGTCTGTGTGCGTGGCTGCCTTGAGAGGTTTCTTGTGTGTGTGTGATGTCATGATGGAATGTTTGGTGTGTATGTAGAATGTTAGTGTTTGATTAGAAGTTCCTCCCTGGCAGTTGAGATGGAGTAGCCTGGATGGTGGGAGCCAGTGGGCTCTATTCCCTAATCTATGCTCCTATCCCTTATGAATCTATAATTGATGTCATCTGATGACTTTCCTGCTTAATAAATGTACTTACTGAAACCACCTGCTACCACCAAGAAAACTGCCTTACAACACCTGCCTGTACTTTTTCTTTAATCTTTCAAAAACCAGGAGAGCTCTGTGATCCCACTGCACAGGATGGTGATGGGCATTGATTAGTTTGTCCGATAAGAGGGCTGCTGGTCCTGAGAAGTTGGGGGTAATATCTAACCAGCCCCAGGAATTCTTGAATGTCCTTCTTGGTAGAGAGCAGTGCGACATTTTGAACAGCATCTACCTTACTAGTTTGGAGAAACATCAGTCCATTTCCCATTTCGAAACTGAGGTATTTGACTGATGACTTGGCCAACGAACTCTTGGGTGGATTGTCCTTGAGGTTGTCCTTCCTGAGTAGATCATATACTGTGGTCAGGTGTTTTAGGCTATCCTCCTATTTCCTGCTATATATAACAATGCCGTTGAGATAGGCCTCATCAAATATTAAACATGAGGTCAGGATGTGGACCGTCACTGTTGAAAGGTATCAGATGCCCTGTGAAGACCAAATGGAAGAACTGTGTATTGGAAGAGACCTTCTGTTGTGGAGAAGGCTGTGTTTCGCTTGGCTTCTTCATCTAGGAGCACCTGCCAATACCCCTTTGTAAGATACACAATGGAAGCAAATGTTGCCCCTCCAAGGGTTTCCACTAGTTTGTATTTTTGGGCAATGCAGTGAGCATCGAATTTGGAGATCTCATTCAGCCTTCGTAAGTCTATACAGAAACTCCAACTGTAGTCAGACTTGGGCATCAGCATGATCGAAGTAGACCCCTCAGTGTAGAATCTTTCTATTGTGCCAAGATCCAGCATTTTCCTTAACTTCTGCTTGATGATCTTCTTCCTACCCTCTGGTTGCTGATGACTCTTCTGGGTTCTGTTTAGACCTTGTACACCACCCCTCATACTCGTCCTGGCTTTGTGGAGAACACATCAGGTATCTACCTTGCAATTTTATAAATGTCAAAATAAATAAATAAATAAACTCAGCCAGTCCCTTGTGGCTGGATGTGGGGAGACCGGGTGGCAGGGTATCCCCATGCACTTGAGTTGGTATGCAAGTCCCCCAGGTGTTGTTTATGTAGAGTACTAGGAGTTCTGGTTTGCTAATCTCTGACCAGGTTTTCAGCCTATTAATACAGTAGCGCTGGGATGGTTTTCTCCTATCAGCCCGCTGGACTTTTTATGTGATGTGTGGCACAACCTTGGTGATAGCATATTGGACATGATATCTTGCCAATAGCTTGTTCTGTGTGGTGGGCAGCAGCACCATGACTTTGTTGCCCACTTGAAAGATAAATAACCTGGAATTTCTTTTGTAGGCTTTCTCTTGTCGGGCATTAGCGTCTTGAAGTTGACCAATAATTGCACCTTCTACATGTACTCCCTGCTATTTTGTACAATGGGGTGATTGCTGGTCTGCCAACTGCCCGGTTCTTGCCACTTTTCTTTAATAATGGCCAGCACATCCCATGGGTTCCAACCATACACCAGCGAAAGTAACCGGGGAGGCGGTAGATGATTGGGGCTTCTTTCGCACCAAACAAAATTCCATGGGATTAGATCATCCCTTTTTCCCATCTTCGGCAGCAAACCTTTGAAGGATGCACTTGAGAGTCAGGTTAAACCTCTCAGCTAGCCTGTCGGTCTGAGTGTGATACACTGATGTTCTCAGGGTCTTCATCTTCACTAAGCCTTTGATGTCACGCACCAGCTTGAACTTCAAACTGCTGCCTTCATCTGTGAGTATTTCTGTCAGAAAGCTGGCTTGGGTGAAGAATGGTATGTGCACTTTGAGGATTGCCTAGGTGGTTTTGCTCCTTAAAGAAAAAGCCTCTAGATAATTGGTGGCATAGTCCACTATCAGAAAGGTGGACGTGTTCCCTGCTCTGGTGGGCTCCCGGTGCGACACGATATCCCTGCCTATCCTTTACAATGGGACCTTGATGATATCCAGCAGCTGGAGGGGGCCCTGGGTACGTTATCTGGCGAGGACTTCTGGCAGGTTGCAGAAAATTGTTTGACCTGTACTTACACTATGGGCCAGTAGAATTGGCTCAGGATGATGTTCTGCATCTTCTGTAGGCCCAGGTTAACAACTGTCAGAATGGAATTGGCCAACTCCATCACCACCTTCCAGAACTGCTTCAGGAAAAGGGGTTGGTAATGGTTGGTACCGTCCCCTCTTGGGTTTATGTTCACCCTATATATAGACCCTGTCCTGTAGATGAAAAGGGGGTCTTCAGAGTTAGTCTCTCAGCTTTAGGCACTACATTCTTAGGAACTTGCTCCATAAGAGGATCCGTTTTCTGGACTTCAACAAGTATGTGATCGCTGGTGCGGGGTGGGGTGGCGTGGAGGTCTCAGGCTTTCGCACTGCGCACCTCCATTTTCTGGGCTTCAACAAACTCTATTGATTCAGGGCCTGCAGATCGTAGGGGTTGGGAGTCCTCTCTGTGAAGCCGTCATTTCAATCTTTGAATCGAATCCAGAACTTTCACTTCTTCAATATCTGGCACTAAGATCTTCTCACACACCAATTAAGCAATGGGATTGCTGGGATTTATGTCATAGGGTACCCAAGGATAAAGAAGATCATATTAACTTCCCATTGTAGTCTCCATCAATGGCTCCAACTCCGACATCCAAGGAATGTTTATGAGCCAATCCAGATTTTTGTGCAATCTGCCAATAGGTCCCTTCATGTACTTCCACATCCAACCCAATCGTGACTAGGCCTTACACTGGGGTGGAACTGTCATGACCCCTACCCCTGACTCCCACTGGCAAAGCAGCCTGCCAGGTAGGGCCAGGTTTCAGGGTTCCATTATGGCCTTAAAGGCCTTAAAATCTCACCGAGACTCTTTTGGAGTCAGTCCTGGCGCCTTTGGCGCCAGGCTCATAATCACTATGGAGAACACCTTTTAGGTTGGGACTATTTTAACTTGGAACTTCTTTCTTGGGGGCTTCAGTCAACATGGAGGCACTCACATAGCTCAGTTAGCAAGAACTGAGCTATGTGGTATAGTGTTTAGGGTGTGGTTGGCCTGGGACTACTTTACCTGAAGACTATTTAAACCACACCCAAACAACAGAACACGCTTTGCGTTATTCTGCTGTTTTCAGCGTAACGCTCACCGTGTCCAGTTGGGTCTCCAGTATTCTTGATGCCAGCTACTCTTGGAACCGCGTGCCTGCAGAGAGAAAAAGAACATTGTTATTAGAATCTTACCTGTGAGTAGCATCCTGTCTTCAGCCCATCGTCAGCTCCTGATACTGCTTATCCGGAGACATTTGATCCAGTGAACTCCATCATCTGGGCACTGCATGCTTCCCGGGACGCTGCAACCTGAAAAGGAGAGAGAGAAGAACAGCATTAGTGAGCGCATACTCATGGTTCCACACGAACAATGAAAATCACAAGATCCTTACCTGGTTAGTCACCTCTAGGCCAGCATCATTCCCGAACATCACTGCAACTGGCGAAGAGCACTGCGGCCTACGAAGGAAGGGGAAAGACACAAGTTAGCATATACAAGGCAAAACAGCGCTGCGCATTGCGCATTACTTACCAGACAGCATCGCGCACACCGCGCCCTCCTTTACCGGCTCGTGCTCAGCTTCAACCCTCACGAAAAAACGCCAAAATCTCTTTGCACACCTAAAGAGAAGAAATAAGACATTAATAACTATAAGAGGAAAGAAGGAAAGAACAGAATTGAATACAAAGACTGTAAAGCAGCAAGAAATGCCTTAAAGACACTCAAAAGGGCTAGCACCAGTGAAGCAGCTTGGTCGCTCACGCCCACACAAGACTACGCTCCCCTGCCATGAATAGCAGGACGGAGAGCATGCCTTCTAAAGAATTAAGGCTCAACTTCCATCGGAGGCACTACCCAGGGATCGGGGAGAGGGTTCGAGGCGCATATCATCCAACCAGGGCTGAGTGGCGTTCCTGTGGATACCAGGTGAGCGTAACAGGAACTATCACCTTCTCGTCCCCATACAGGTCACATTTTGCAGCCCTGGGTGTTGCTCTGTTGGGGACATGGGCCATCTTTGTCAATTGTACCATTCTCAGCATCTCTGTCAGATTTCAAAACAAGATCACTAACATAGACTCCCAGGAACCATGCAGTTAGTACATCTAGGAGAGAAATTGGAACTGAATGCTCTAATGTAGCTGCACAGCTTCGGGTTCCCCTTCCTCCCCAAGTGTAGGGAGCGTTGGATCAGATGGGATGATGTTCTGTCCTTTCCATGTGTGAGGAAGGCACTAGAACAAGTGACTTGATTATTCGGGACCAGATGGATCGTAATGATAGGGACTATAAGGAAACAAACAGAATACAATGAGTAATATGGGTTGGCATAGGCAAGTTCCCCCTTACCTTTCCTGGAAGTGGATTACCTGGAAATGGGAAAGCGATCTCTTTAAATCATATTCATATGTCCAATATAACTTGCTCAGCCATTCCAACTAAAAACATGATGGATACTTGTCCTGTAGAAGCCCCCAAAACAAAAATAGAACAAACAAGAATCTAGTTACCTAAGATCAAAAAGGGTTTTGGTCATGAGAGAGTCTGAAAATGAGGCTCAGCGAGTCTCGAGGTCCTGGAAATGTAGACTGCAAGACGCTTGTTCCTGCCGAAACACTTCCTTATATGCTGTAGGTTTACTATTGCCGTAGCCCGTCCTAATGACGTGACCCTACGTTTGTGGTGGCCATCTTGGTATGGGTACGTGATGGGATACTATTGATGGAGTGTTGGTGCGGCGTGACGGCCATCTTGGCATGGGAATACTGACGCTAGCAGGTACCAACATGTCCAACAGAGATGCCAGAGGAGTCCTGGAAGGAGGACGCCGTGGTTGCCTCAACCAGGTAAGTTGTCCCTACACTCTCTTGGCTTTGGGCGGACTCGGTTACAGTGTTTGGATGTTCCCATGATGACACTACATGGCACAGATGGTCTCAATGACACACCAACTTTGAAAAGCATGGCAAGGGTTTTTATTGACAGATTTTAGAAGAGGTTCACCAGGAGCCCTCCCACTCCTTGTCTGCTCGGCCGGTTCTCTGCCTAGCCAAGGCATCTCTCAACTCCAGGATGTTTGCTGGAGATTGTTAACATCTACTGCCTGGCTGGTCGTGATGGCCTAAGGCCAAACATCCTTTCTATCTGTTAGCTCTGGGAACAATCTAGTTGCATCCTAACCTAGGTCCCACAAAACAATTAGTACAAGACAATGTGCATTCAAGATAATCCGGTCCCGCTTGGTCCTTTCCTTTCTTGCCCTTGTACTCTTCACCCTACTGTTCTATCCTTTCTCTATCCTCCTTCCACTCTCCTGCTCTTCTTCCTCCGACTCCCCTTTGTCTATCCCTCTCTTGCTCCTCCCTTAGGTCCCTCCAATTTTCTCTTTTTACTCCTACTCCTATCCATTATCTACCATTAATCTCCCTTCTCCACACTACTACCACTCTCTCCTCCTACTGATACGCTCCCCTCCCCACCCTACTATGCACTCAACCCACAACTTTTCCCTCAGTCACCCTACTTTCACTGTCACAATCAGCTTATAATTACTCTCTGTCACACTCTACTCTATCTCTATTAGCTTCACTCAAACACCTTGCACGCAATCTTACACCCAAATACCATTTTCTCCCACCAACCAATACCTCGGACTGCACACTCCTTTAAACATTCTTCTCCATGCACCTCTGCACCATCCTTCCTCTGCTTAGTTTTTTTTTGGTCCTCCTTCTCTTATCTTTACCACACCCGAACAGTCCACACCTTCCTGTTTCCTGTGCCTCTTTTAATTCTCCCTCATCCCCCTCCATTTGCTTTTTTAACTCAGAAGGTTCCCTGGGCCAATCTCTGGGTTTATTTTCCAGAAGGGTGGTGTTACATGTAAGCAAATGCTTAAAAGGTGGTCCTAATCCCCTGCCCCTTCCCATATGTGAGTCCGTCATTCTAGGCAATGGCGGCCCGCTACAATCATGATCAATGTCCCAGTTCGTACTAGGGCTTGCCGGAGCAATTGATATGTTGTTTTCACTTGGGGATCATTATGCGGTCCTGCTGCAGGTAAGGAAACTGTCTCTGTGTGTATTGTGTAGAACTTTGAGATTGCTGGTTTGTGGTGCGAAACATCTCTGCATCTTTGCTGACGGTGAGGTTAAATCTGCTGCACTAGTCTGTGTCACATAGAGTGTTTAGACCAACGGTCTGCTGTGGCCATGGCTCTGCAGTATGGCAGTTCTGTCTGTGTGATTATTCTGAACTATTTGTTCTTCTCCCCAGGGGGGAGCCATCCCCTTTGAGGCTAGGGAGGTGAGCCTGCTCAGCAAGACCCTCCCTAGGGGTCTGGGAAAGTGGGAACTCAGGGGAAGTGACTCCCCAATTGGGGACAAGGACTTGCATTCCGGTAAGGAGCTCACGATTCAGAGTACATTGACAGTTCTTACTTCTATTTTGAAGCCACCAAATTGTGACCTTTCTTCAAATTCTTTGGCTTTAGGTAATGCTGAATCCCGCCTGAACTTAACAGTTAAAGCGAAACAATACACCCCTTTTGTTGGTGATCACATACATAAAAGGACGAGGAACCTTGACTGGAGGAAAGAGAATCATACACAGAGGCGAGCCTCTGTTGGGACGATATCCTGGAGGGGTGGAGCCACCGTAGATTACAGAGCCAGCAGTAGTATGGAGAGCGGGCAAATCACTATCAAGATGCCGGAACGCTGGAATCCTGACCAACCAAGACGCCAAGAAGTCAAGGTCGGGAGAGAGACAGAGACAGTAAAAGAACCGTCTCACCTAACTGACGCTGTGTTTGGCCTGAAGCCCTTTATCTGACACTGAGGCCAGACAGCACCGGAGAAGTCAGATCCCCGATCTCCGCATAAGAAGTACATTAACTGCCTAGCAGCGGAAGGGAAATGAATGCTCCCGAAGAGGTAACACTGTTTAGAGGGGTGAATAGTAATAATAGAGTTGGGGAAAGCCATAAGGGTTGCGGGAACCCAGAAAACCCAAAGGAGCAAACCACGCTCCTGAGACCCTGCTAATGTAAGCCTATCAGAGGACCAGAGGGCTTTGGGGAGCCTTGGGAAATCAAGAGACATTGACATGCGAGGCTATAACGGACACATGGCCTACAGGAGCCTGGAAAACCTGAACAGACAAACGTCCTACCAGGGTCCTACTAAAGCAAGCTTCTCTGAGAGCCAGAGGACTTTGGGCAGTCTTGGAAATACGAAACATAGTGAACAGAACTGGGAGGAGAGGGAACCTGGAGGGTTGCAGTGGTTAAAAACCTCACAAGGGCACTATCAAACACCAAGTGAGAAATGGTGGAGTTGTGTTAATAAAACCTGTCTTTCCTGAGAAAAGGAATCTATATGAAGTATATACCTTCTGCTGTCCCTTGCATACTCTCCATGAAGTCTCCCATTGTCTGGATGTCAGCGCGGAAGCCCCGGCAACCGGTAGGCAACTCTCCTCTTCCACAGTTTGCTTCCCATTTCGTCGGTTCCCCATGGGTCTGCCCTCCTGCGCGTTGCCCACTTCTCCCTGCTGAGTGTCTGCGTGGCCATTGCGATGTGCCCGCTCCACACTGAGTATTGAACGAAGACGCCATCCTTCTCTCCCCGCTCTCCCTCTGAATGACAGCTGACCAATCACGCTGTCAAAAGGCTAGAGCATGTACTTTCATTCCTTTTTGCCGATCTTCCTTACTCGCATCCTGTTCCTCGTCCCAGTACTACCATTGAATACTGTGTAAGTGTCTTTTTCCTCAATGGGTTCCACTAGAGAGGCATTACAACAGCACATTGTGATACTTGGTGGAGGGTACATGGAAGGGGTTGGGGTAAAGGTGGGAGGGTTAAGGGGTACTGTGTTCTCCGTATTTAGTCACTGCTCTCAATGGGCTCCTCCCTTCCCACGTGGTCCCCTTGCTGTGCACCACCCCAGAGGGACTTTCAGGTAGCGGCCTCTCCACCCTGGACTCATGGAGGTGGGGGACTTCCTGAACCAAAGCAGTGACGATATCTTGGGATTCGTCATATAGCCTTTCCCGTAGGGTTTCAACTCCTTCCTCTCCTAAAGGGAAACGGGAGAGGAAGTCTATGTTCCTCTGTTCTTTGCCCTTGCGATGTGCAACACTGAAACAGAATGGTTGCAAGTCACGAATACCATCGCATTACTCAGGGGTTGGTATCTTTCCTTAAGCTGAGCAATACTAATGGGGAATGGTCAGTAACTAACATAAACTTTCTCCCCGGTGAGATAGTACAGGAGATATCCCACTGTCCGTTAGCAATATAAACACTTTGTTGAAATTAGCTACCTTAAGTACAGGCTCACTGCACAAGACTGTCAGAGAGTCAAAGAAAGCCTGATCTTTTTTGCCCCATTTGATCTTCTGTGCCTCAACATTTTTCAACTTGTCCGTTAAACAGGAAGTCATAGAGGAGAAGTTGGTGGGAATAAACCTCCTATAGTATCCTACATGACCGAAATGTCCCTCAGGTCTCTTTTAGTTTTTGGTATAGGGGTCTCCCTGACTGCCTCCACTTCCTCTAGGTGTGGCTTGCCCATGCCTTTGCTAACAAAGAAGATAGATATTTAACTGCTGACTGGCAAGAAGGCACTTCTTCGGATTGGCTATTTGTCTGGCACTATGTAGGCCTCTAACTATCTGATATATATTCAACCTATGTTCTTCCCACGTCTTACTATGTATGACAATGTCCTCTAAATGAGCCCCACAGAAATTGGAATATGGTTATAATATTTAGTCCATCAACCTTTGGAAGGTTGCTGGCCAGGGTCGGACTGGGCCATAAAATTGTCACGGGCACCAATAAAAAAGTGCCACACAGTTGCAAATAGCTATTTGTTCATTTTATTACACTTTTTGAAGGGGGAGTTTATTTGTTCAACAGTGATGCAAATTCTGCATTAAAAAAATATTTATTCAGCAACACTGGTGAAAACTACTAGCCGCATAGTGAAGTAACTCATCAAACTGGCCCACATTGGTCAATAAAGTGGCCTACTTTGACCACAAAAAATGGCCCACACCACCATTTTGTGTTTTTGGTTTGGCCCTGGGCCTATTGACCTATAGGCCAGTCTGAGCCTGTCGCTGGTGCTATGTGAAGCCTAAAGGGAAGAACTTTGAAGTGAAACAAACCTCTAGGGGTGGAGAAGGCTGTTTCCTCTTTATCCTTAGGGTTCAGTGGGACCTGTTGCTGTCAAATGGGGAGGTCTTTGTGAAATAGATTTAGACCATCCTCTTCCTCAGTCAATAAACTAGCCATTACCACAGAGGTTTTAATCGTCGGTCAGGTTGGGAGACCCGATAGTTGCAGTGTCCGGTCTGCTCTAAGATATCAGGGACCAACAGCATTTTGTATTCATACGTAAGGAGTAAAACAAGGACCTTTGAGCTACAGAAAAAGAACGAGGGGTTGCCTTTCGATCATAATAACCCTTCTGTTTTTCTTGAGCCTTGGCTAAATTTGAACTCACTTCTTACCAACGCCATGTAGCTTTTAATCTGTTGCGATGTTTGAAACAGTGGTAGAAGAGCTTCTTCTCTCTCCTCCCACATCTCCCTAAGCATGTCTAACACATCTCTGGGATCTTTCCCATATAACAATTCAAAAGGTGAAAATCCTAGAGAGCATCCAGAGCTTTTCTTTTGGCAAATAAGGGCCAGAGGATCATCAAGTTCAAGTTTCTTTTTATCTGTCTTAACCAGCTTCTTTACAATTATTTTTAGGGTTTGGTTAAATTGCTCGACCAGGCCATCATGCTGTGGGTGATAGACAGACGTTCTGTAGGTTTTAATTTTAAGGACTTGCTTCACCTCAGCCATGACCTTACTCATGAACGTTGCGCCTTGGTCTGTAAGGTTTTCCTTGGGGAAGCCAACCCGTGCCAAGAAAGGTATCAGATGTTTAAATATTTGCTGGGTGGTATTGCTTTGCATGGAGAAAGCCTCAGCATAGCGAGTGGCATAATCCAAGATGGCTAATACATACCTATTTGCCTGTTTGAAAGGCTCTAAGGGGCCCACTATATCCATCCCTATTCTTGAAAATTGTGCATCTATAATGGATAAAGGTTGTAAATGAACTGGCAAAGGCATTTGGGGATCAGTCTTTTGGCATAAGGGGCATGCTTCGATATAGTTTTTAATATATGCAAAAATCCCTGGCCAATAGAATCTATCAATTACTTGACCCTGGGTCTTAGCTGGTCCGAGGTGTCCAGCAGTTCGATGGACATAGGCAAGCTGAAGAACCACCCATGGATGACCGTTGGGCAATACTATTTGGGACCATGCTCCCGATCACTGCAAACATTCCCCCTTTACAATAGTCCACGCTTTGTGAAAAAAAGGACCCTCTTTTCCTCTTCCCTCCTCTTCTGGTATTACCTGGATGAAGGCATCCGACAAAATGGGGTTGTTCCTTTGCACAAATCCAAGATCTGGCATGATCTCAAATTTCAAATCTCAAATAATCTCAATTTCTTCCTGGTCAATCTGGGGTTCATGTGCCCTGCTACTGGTGGAAGGTAATAGATTGGCCTCACCAAACGCTTTTATACCTCTATCCATTTGCTCTTGTTTACGGACCTCCTCTATGTGGGGAACACTGCACTCTCCAAGATACATTGGGCTACCTTATCGCATATCTTAACATGATAAGAGTGTTTCCCATTGTTTTGCACTAAGACCTTAATGTCTCCTCTGTAGTCAGGGCCCACTACTCCAACTAGTACGTCTAACCTCCATGCTAGCCCAGGTGTAGATGTTAATCAGATATAGATGTTAATCGGATGTATGTACCCTTGGGTGGAGTTAAAACTAAGCCGGTTGGAATTACTGTCTCGCTTATGGCTCCAGGGTCAACTCTTGACTATTACAGAGGTCAAAACCAATGGACTCTGGTGTAGGCACAGTCGGGGCATAGACTGTGACTGAATGTTTTGTAAACTTTAGGTTCCCAGATTTGTATCAATCAAGTCAGATAGCATTTCTACTACCATATGTGAGGTGGTAGGATTAAGGGACTAACACAAGGGTGGCATATTGATTGATAAAACCTTTTATTCAAGACAGAATAAGAAGGGTTCGAAAAGTCCGACCTAGCCCTATCTCTATGGGAGGTTTCGCTGCCTCAACAAAACTAACTAATGATACTGTCAGTGTCAGGATGTTCAACTTATAGTCCACTGTCCTGTGTCCAAAACCTATCCTATCCCTCAAAAACTAAACTTAGTTAAAAGGTGAAAAGGGAAATGTCTTTTGACTGCCAACCTGCAGCCCGATATTATAGTTCCAAAATAAAAGTTCAAAAGGGTGTAGAAAAGCAAATATAAGTTCGATAAGGCTTGGGGTTTTATTTCCTTTCCCCAAAGCCTTTTGCGTATTCCACAACCTTTTTTCTTCTTGAACAGGTCTAAAATAGCCTGGCTCTTTCTCCAAAGGTGTGCTGCAATAAATCCTCTCGCTTGTTTTGGGTCCCAGAGCTCATTCACGATACCCCTCTTCTTGACCCACTCTTGCACCAAGTAGGGTAGACCAGGATCTTCACTTCTCAGTTTAGTCTCTCTTCATTCACTTTCATCCACATCCTTGGTTTACTCTCCTGCCAAAGTCTCTGGGTTTTCTCAACACCTACAAAGTTTGTATTCCTCTTGAATATAGGTTGGGTAACTCGTCCCCAGCAAGGATCCCAGACCCCCTTCATGTATTCACTCACAAAGCTTTTGTTATCCGATCTGTCTCTATCCTACAGCCCCGGTTTACTCTCCTGCCAGAGTCTGTTAACTTCTCTTGTTTCTTCAATACTCGTAATTCCCCCTCTTGCGATTGGGGTACCTCTTTCTCATATGGGACCCAGACTTCTTCACAATAGCATCCTGCTTCACTCTTCCCTCACTCCACAGCCATAGTTTACTCTCCTGCCAAGGTCTGTGAGTGTCCTTTATTTCTGCAAAGTTAGTTGGGTCCCGGACCCTCTCCACTAGGACTCTTAGCCACGGTACTTGGTCTTCCTTCACTCCACTTTCTGCCCCGGGCTAATGTTTTCATACAGAGAGAGATCAGGCTCATACTGGTAAATAGATCCTATATGTGCTGATGAATGATCGCCCTGGGGTATGGTGGTGTTATTTGATGGGTTCTTTGCAGCATTGACAACAGCATTTGCAATAAATTGTTCTTTACAGATACCTTTAACAGTGTGGACTGTGTTTTAGCAGTGAGAGGGTTACATGCTATCACAGCGTCATCATCGTCGATGATTACCACAGCTTGGGCTTGTCATCACTCTGTTGAACATGCGTGTGTGCCACCCGTTTATAGAAGTCGTCTCTTTTGGCTATTGCCTGAAGACCAGATAGGCCATAGCAATGCTGTTTGCCAATGTAACACCCCCTGGCCCACTGCTAGGCGTGTGCTTATATCTTTGACTGCTCAAGCGTTTTCCTTTAGACCATGCCCCTACTTCAACATGTTCATTTATAGCATCATTCTGTACTGGGCTTGAGGCTTTTGTCTTTTGTGAGAGTGGAAAGTTAAAACAGATGTTGTATCTACACACTGCAGCTTGTTCTTCAGCTCCAGTTTCACCTGAGGTTGTTGAAGTGTTGTTTTATGCCCAAACGATCTGCCATCATGCATTATGGCACAGGCATTGTAAGCTATCCAAACTCTATTCCCAGACATCCAGTAGCGAGTTGCACGTGTAAAGGAACTGTCGATCTACAGCTATTGAGTATTTTGATCTTAGTACACCAATCAGTGCTTGCCATAAAGACTTCCTATGGCATTGTAGGGGTCCCTGTTCCAAGAATCCCTATGCTACAGATCAGTCCTTATTGAAAAGGCCCTTTGATCTGTAATAGGAACTCCGGTTCCAAGGGTCCTTGATGAAGCAAGGCTGCAACCTGCAGTGTTCCCATGATACAGATCGGTCCCCATTTAAAAGGTCCTCTGATCAGTTGTAGGGGTCCGGCATCATTTCATTTTAGCCGCACTCGGTGGACCCCCTGCTGATGACCGTGCAGTCCCACAAATGGAATCCATTGTACCTTTAAAGAGAGTACAAGACAATTTGGATTTAAAACACAGTCTGAACATGTCTACAAAACAATTGTCTTTAAAAGTTTAAAATAGCAAGGCTCTTCAATATAAAATATAAGCAGATATGGCAGTAAAAGCATTACAAAAGTTTGAATAGCACTGATAAAGACTAATAACACAAAGCATGACCTGTGGCTGTATTTTCATGACTGTGCTGGCCCAAGTATGAAACCCATTGTACCTTTAAAGAGAGTACAAGAGAGCTTGGATTTAGAACACGTTCTGAACATTTCTATAAAATGGTTGTCTTTCAAAGTTGAAAATAGCTATAGACTACAGACTAATAACATAAGGCATTCTCTTACCCAGGCTTACAGTAGGGCTGTCCAGTAGCAATGTAGTGCTCGTGTCCTTACAGATCTGTCCAGTGAAGCAGGGAGCTATCAACCCTTGTGTGTATGCGTGCACTAACGATGTGCATCATGTACGGTGGTCAAAGGCTCCAAAGGCTTGTTATCTCTTCACGGGACCCAACCCGGCTGCTATCTCCCTATGGCAACAACAATGCCTAAAGAGACAAAGAAGGTTTGGATTTTAAAAATACAATCTCAACATCTCAATAAAACAGTTGTCGTTAAAAGTTTAAAATAACTAAAGACTAATAATAACACAAGACTGGGACTCCAGCTATTTTAAAGATTGTTGCCTTACCTATTCTCACTGAAGCATTTCCGACTTGGCAGTCACTGGTCAAGTCGTACAGCGCTGTCCTGTAGAGGGGCTGTTTTATCTCCACATGTGCTTCAGCAGAGGGGGTCATGTCCTGAGCGTTGACGTTGCCCTTTAATGGGCCCAGATCATTGTTCTCTCCCTGGGCCAGCTCAACTGCTGTCTCCATTTGCCACCCCACAATCGCAAGTCCTCTTTTAAAGGTTATGTTAAAGCCTTATTAAGGCTTATCAGACTATGCCCACATGGCTTACAAAGAGGGGGGGTCGCAATTGTGCTGTTTCATGTGACCTTTCAATGACCCTCCGCTGTAGCTTGCGCTGGGTTTTTTAAGTGCACCCCACCCTGTAAAACCTAAAGAGCGCATGCTCTGTTGATTACAGTTACATCTGATATACACTTATTACACAAGCCCACAACCAATGTCTATTCAGACAACACGCGTAGCCCTAATAGAGGTTCTCTGCCTCATTACACAGCTGGTGTTCAAGGGCAAGGTGGGCTGTCACCTGAAAGTGTAGAAAAACACAATCTCTGAGCATGGAAGTCTTAATTACGCCTCCACACAACACTGAGATTCAAAAATGCCCGGGCACACGTAGAAACCAGTGATAGCGATCTCCGAAATGTGCTGGGTAAATTCCCTCAGGTAACCTTTTCGAGAGCCCCTTCACTAAAGAACATATTGTTGCCTAGCTCGACAAATAGAGATTGGCTATCCAATGTATCCATGACAACTGGCTTCTTTAGCTATCAGAAATGTAAAATGTGTGATCTCATTCACGCAGATGGGTTTGAAATACAAGAAGGCAAATTTTGGACCTAGAAGCATAGAATCACAAGCCTGACAAAACTGTTAGTTTATGTCATCATACGTATGTGTGGTGTAATGTATGTTGGTTCTACTATTGGCCCATTACGAATATTACAGCATTACAGGGCCATAAAAAATGCTGATCTTAATTACCCTTTAACTCAGCATTTTATAGACAAACACAATAGTGATGTTCAGAATATGAAATTCTTGGAGCTAGTGCTCATTCCAGAACATGAAAGATAAGGCGCTAGAGAATTAATGTTATGACAACTTGAAGCCAAACTAATATGCACACTTAACATCTTAAAACCGTTTGGTCTAAATGTTGACTCCGAGATGTATCTGTTTTTAAATTGAATCAAATGCTGATTTACACCTTGTGTCACACTTTATTATGAACCCATGCAGAGATGTCTAATATAGGGATGTGATAGAGTAGCATGTAGCAACCTGTACACTTTGCAGATGCTTAACCCATTTTGGTTTTAGATTGAGAAGGACAATCAAACATTGTATGTGGAAATTAACCATGATGCTCATACATAAGATGCACATGCACTTTATAATAGAGTTAGGTTTCATTAAATAGTACACTAAGAAAATACCATTGAATCCAGTTAGAAGCCATATGATTGTGTTTAAGAATGGGCCTAGAAACAACTTGTCTTTGGAAGAACATATGCAACTAGTGAGGTGGTACAGGTTGCTAGATATACTGATTGTCATTTTGCACAGCATGTTTTGCACTAGCACTGTATTCCGAATCTAGGATTTAGCAGGAATTCTATTATGCATAATGCTATTCTTCTCCATCAATGCATAAATTAGCATTGTCAATTATTAGCATGTTCTGTGTAGTTATGAGGATCAACCATAACATTTGCACCTTAGGCAATGCCTTGGATGGGTAAAGCATTTGCACTTTATAAGATGTCTTTTGCACTTTATGAGATGATAAATGCTGCTATATAGATGTAGCGATATTTTGCACACAATGTTTGCACCTAAGCAATAGCACTTTATTATGATTTTAGGCTTTGTCATGATTCAGTGTTTGCGCCCCTTCTGGAAATGTGCTCCATTAAGCACCGTATTATCATGTCCAGTATACTACCAACATGGGCGGCGCTGTTTGGCAGACCGCTGTCTACTGTTCCAGCTATGTCTGCCACTTCCTAGAAAACAGACACCCCCCCGCGGCTCTATGCGTTTCAACTCTAACTTTCCATGTTACCAGCAAATACGTTACCCTGTTTTTCCTCCCACTCCTGCATCCTTCTTCCCTTTGGTTCCAGCGGTACCGTATTCTTCCTTCCTGGTATCCAGTCAGTACCGCTCCTCGCATTCTCCCTTTGTGGAATCGTGCGAGTCTCCTACTCTACCCGGACCCTGGGCCCTGATCCAAAACCTTTCCTCGCATTTCCGTTTTTGCGGAACTATGCGAGTCCCTGCTCCTTCCTGGCTCCTGGACCCTTCCTGGACATTGTCCAATACTCACGTGACCCTTCCAGGAACACTGAACGTCTTACCTTACCATCTCATCAAGGCAGGTATCCGGACTGCATACATACACCTGCATACTGGCGACAGAGGACAATCGTCCGTTCCTGTACAAGTCTCGAACGACCAGGAAAAAAGAGAGACCTCCAAACCCAAGAAAGAAGACTTCAAAGGACAAACAGGTGAGACAAGAATCAGAGTGTGACAGTCAAGAGTCAGAGTGTGACAGTTTGTAACGCCAAAAACCCGATATCGAAACTAACATAGAGGCTGCTGTACAGGATCTCATGAGAGGAATGCAAGAATTACTGACAGAGGTTCAGAACCTCAAAGCCGAAAATGCAGCACTAAAGCAACTCGTGTTATCCAGGGATTCAGCATTTCAGAAAAGTGCCCTGGTAGGGGGGATTGTGGACAAATATGATGGTACATCCAAGACCCTGCATTCTTTTCTTGATTCATGTCTGGTGCATTTCACGTTCAAACCTTACTATTTTTCTACTCCCAGGGCTAAGATGGGTTTTATAATTTCCCATCTTTCTTGAAATGCTTTAGCCTGGGCAACTCCCTTGGTGAATGCAGGAGACCCGCTCCTGGACAACTACGAAGGATTGGTGGACGCCTTCAAAACCATTTTTGACCGTCCTGAACAAGTGTAAAGCGCCCAAGAGAAGCTACTGGAATTCCAACAAGGAAACCAAGACATGTTGTCCTATGTAACCCGTTTTAAGGAATTGGCTAAGGAGGCAAATTGGACCCCTGAGCCATGCTTAATTTGTTTTGCCGTGGGTTAAACAAAGAAATCAAGGACGAGTTAGCTAGAGTGGCCCGTCCAGGTTCCTTCCAGACTCTTGTAGACTTGTCCTTACAAATTGACTTCCGTATTCAAGAGAGAAAAGCAGAGTAGAGGAAGACACAGACACTACCACAGAAAGCCTCCTTGGAACATCCTAGCCCTAAAGAATCAGCCACATCTAACCCCTCGGATCCAGAGCCTATGCAACTTGGCTCCTTGCAGGGACCTATCTCCTCACAGGAAAGGACTCGTCGGATCAACACTGGACTTTGTATGTATTGTGCCTCTGACAAACATCTGGTAAGAAACTGCCCAATAGCCCCACCTCGGCGTTCGGGAAACACCAGCTCCCGATCTTGAACGGAGCCCAGCTTTTGGAGAAAGGAACTTGCTCTGACTCTTCTCCTTCCTTGAACTATCCTCATAAGAACTCATTAGTGATACTCCAGGTATCTGTGTCGACCACCAATAAAGAGAATCATTCCCTCCTGGCCCTAGTGGATTGTGGTGCAATGGTTATCTTCCTAGAGCAGGAGTGGGCCTTGAAGCAGAATATTCCTAGGGCGTCCAAAGAAGTCATCCAGGCGGTCGAAGGAATAGATGGGAAGCTGTTGTGTCCAGGACCCATAACTCATCAAACCTCAGAATTACTGCTTTCTATAAACAACCAACAGGAGATGTGACGTTTTGACATAATAAAGGCAGTTCATTACCCAATGGTGCTGGGCATGCCCTGGCTTCAAAGACATAATCCATACATTAACTGGGCTAATGGGTCCTTATTTTTAGGCTCAGAATTTTGTCTTTCACATTGCCTGTCCCGGAATGCGTTACAAACCATATCCACGGAAACCCAGATCCCAGAACAACAACCTATAAGTGTTTCCAACATTACTCAGGTACCTGAGAACTATCATCAATTTTCAGATGTATTCTCAGCAGCTATTGTTCAGTCACTACCTCCCCATCGACAGGAGGACTGTGCTATTGATACTGAAGATTCTGCAGTTATACCCTTTGGAAGGATGTTTATTCTATCAGAACCCGAAAAAAGAGCCCCACGAGAATACCTGGGCCCAATCTAACCAATGGAACCATTCGTCCTTCCAAGTCTCCTGCTGGGGCCTCCTTGTTTTTTGTGCCCAAAAAGGATACCAAGGAGCTCCGACCATTCCTGGACTATAGGGGTCTTAATCAGTGTACTCTCAAGGACCGTTATCCATTACCACTCATCTCTGACATCTTACAAGCTGTATGTGGCGCTGTAATCTTTACCAAACTCGACTTGTGGCGTGCTTATCATTTAATCCGCATAAAAGAGGGCGATGAGTTGAAAACTGCCTTCAGAACACCCTTCGGACACCTTGAGTATCTGGTCATGCCATTCGGTCTTGCCAATGCCCCAGCGGTATTCTAGCGCTTTATGGATAGAGTCTTCTCAGATATGTTATTCCTTTTTGTTATCGTCTACCTGGATGACATATTGATAAATTCTAATGACCCCGTCTTACATCAGGAACACGTTATCTTGGTCTTACAACGCCTACAGGAGAATAAACTACTGGCCAAACCAGAGAAGTGCATTTTTCATGTCTCTACAGTCCATTACCTGGTATTTGTTTTAAGTCCCCAAGGAGTAGCAATAGGTCCTGCCATGCAGGGTTGAATCTATTCTTTCATGGCCTGCTCCCACATCAGTTAAACAAATACAATCCTTCCTGGGACTTGCACATTTTTACAGGAAGTTTATGCCTATATTCTGTGCTATAGTTCAACCTATAGTTTCATTGCTAAGGGAAGACACACCCTTCAATTGGTCGGTTGATCAGGAATCCGCCTTCCAGGAATTAAAACAAAGGTTTACTCAAGGACCCATCCTGGCTCAACCCGACATTACTAAACCCTTCCTGGTAGAAACAGATGCCTCGGAGTATGCTATTGGGGCTGTACTAAAGCAAGAGTCTTACCTATCTTGAACATTGAATCCTAGTGAGACACATTACTCAGTACTGGAAAAATAATTACTTGCCATCCGACAGGCTTTTACGGAGTGGCGTCATCTACTTTTGGGTGCCAAGTTCCCTGTACAAGTACGACCTGATCATTGGAATTTACAGGTCCTACAATCACTGGAATGCAGAAACAGTCGTCAAGCCCGTTGGGCCATTTTTTTGCCCAATATCAGTTCTGCATTCAACACATACCTGGGACAACCAATATAATAGCTGATGCATTATCCAGACGTCCTGATTATGAACCGGATGAAGACTGCGCCTTTCCGAAGATGTTTCCCGACACTGTATTTATAGCCCAGACCAACTCACTATTGGACAACATCTGGACTGAAACTCCACTCTCTGACCTCTGGAAAGATTACTCCAAGACCAATCAATGTTCCCTAATTGCTAAGGATGGTTACCTTTTTAAGGACAAGAGATTGGTTATTCCTACACAGATCCTAAGAACCAAGATAACAAACCCTTAAATGATCGATGATATAAAGTCATACATTCAAGCCTGTGCAGTCTGCAGTCAGAACAAGTGCGACAATAGAAAGCCAGCTGGATTACTCCATCAACCTGCATTGCTGGACCATCCTTGGGAGGTAATTGCCACTGATTTCATCATGGCTCTACCTCCTTCCAAGGGTTTTACCACTATCATGGTTACCATCGACCTATTTTCTCATATGGCCCATTTCACTCCCCTGAACAAGTTACCTTCGGCACAAGAAGTGGCTGGGATTTTTTTTAACCACATCTTTAGACTGCATGGTCTTCCTTCCAAAACCATCTTAGACGGCAGGCCCCAATACATTTCCCGATTCTGGAAGTACCTGTGCCAAATATTGGGTATTCAACGTGCCTTATGCTTAGGATATCATCCCCAATCTAACGGAATCACCAAACAAGTAAATCAGACCTTTGAACAGTACTTGCGATGCTTCGCTTCCAAAGTCCAGGATGATTGGTCGGTTCTAATCCCAGTAGCTGAATTTGCATACAATAATTCTGACCACTCCACGATCAAGACAAGCCCTTTCTTTTGCAGTCAAGGTTTCCATCCATCTGTTCTGCCTACTCTCCTTCCTCACTCCACCCAGGTTCCCTCAGTTGACTCCTGGATAAAGCATTTGGTCACTGTACATTAGGACGTAAAAAGACATCTAGAAAGGGCCAGGATGGGCGTTAAGAGACATACTGATACCAGGAGGAGACCTGGTCCTACCTATGCCATCGGCGAAAAGGTCTGGCTTTCTTCTAGACTTTTGCCTCTACACCTACGGCCCAATAAAATGGCCCCTAGATTCTATGGGCCTTTTACAGTGAAGGAAATTATTAACCCTGTGGCCTTTTGACTCCAATTACATGAGTCTTGGAAGAGAATTCATCCCGTTTTTCACACTTCCTTACAAAAAAACCCTACTCTCAGTCAACCAGGATGGCTCTTCGACCTCCCCCTGCTCTCGTCAACGATCAGGTCGAATTTGAGGTTTCCAGGATATGTGATTCAAGATATAGGAGAGGTCGTCTTCAATACCTGGTGGAATGGAAATGTTATACTCCCATCGAACAAACATGGGAACCTGTGTTCAACATAAACGCCCCCCGTTTGATGCAGAGGTTTCATTTGACTCAGCCAGGTAAACCTGGTGGATCGAAGTTTAAGAGGGGGCATGCTGTCATGATTCACTGTTTCCGCCCCTTCTGGAATATGTGGTCCATTAAGCACTGTAGTATCATGTCCAGTATACTACCAACATGGCCGGCGCTGTTAGTCAGACCGCTGTCTAGTGTTCCAGCTATGTCTGCCACTTCCTAGAAAACAGACACGCCCCGCGGCTCTGCGCGTTTCAACGCTAACTTTCGGTGTTACCGGCAAGTACGTTACCCTGTTTTTCCTCCCACTCCCTCTTTCTTCTTCCGTTTGGTTCCAGCGGTAACATATTGTTCCTTCCTGGTATCCAGTCAGTACCGCTCCTCGCATTCTCCGTTTGTGGAATCGTCTCCTACTCTTCCCGGACCCTGGGCCCTGATCCAAAACCTATCCTCGCATTTCCGCATCGTGGAACTGTGCGAGTTCCCTGCTGCTTCCTGGCTCCTGGACATTGCCCAATACTCACGTGACCCTTCCAGGAACACTGAACGTCTTACCTTACCATCTCATCAAGTCAGGTATCCGAACTGCATACATACATCTGCATACTTGCGACAGAGGAGAATCGTCCGTTCCTGTACAAGTCTCGAACAACCAGGAGAAAAGAGAGACCTCCAAACCCAAGAAAGAAGACTTCAAAGGACAAACAGGTGAGACAAGTGTCAGAGTGTGACAGTCAAGAGTCAGAGTGTGACAGGCTTAGCAGAAATGTTATCATAATTAATGCTATTCATTGTTTTCTGTGCCCAATAGGTTGCTGTATGAATTTGAAATGCCATGTGTACTAACAAAGATGAGTAATGGCACTGGCATTTTAAAAGAGGTCAGTAGCTATAATAAGGCATGGTTTAGCTGCTCATAACATAGAGCACTGTGTACTTAAGGGCGTTACATAAGCAAGGTAAGCTTGCAGTTTGGATTACAATTGCACACTTTTACTTGTTAAAGTTGAACGCGAGTGCTGCTGTCCCACAATTCCCTTGCCGCAAGCGGGCCATGTCGGCATGCATGGATATTTTATCCTACACTGTGGGCAAACAAGATCACATTGCATTTGTGCCAAGATGCTTCTATAATTGTTTTAAAGAATTGGGTCAACCCATTTGTCATTTCCCCTGATGCAACGCGCATGTAAAGGAAATTGTATTTTTACTGTGTTTACTATGTAACATAATCCACTTGGTATAAATTAAGATGTAGCACGTTAAGCCATTCATATATGGCAGTCTTCATGTTTAAATTTACTTAAACCTACTATATGGTCATCACGTGATGCGAACACGAGGTGAGTTGCCAATGCATAAATGTATATATTAAAGGAAGCCAGTTAATAAAACTGTTTTCTAACAGCCTGAAGAAGTCTTTGTAATGGGCGGAACGCGTGGCGTTTTTCACCCCAGAGGGTAAGTGATTTTATCTTTACCTGGTTTGCTTAGATTGAGCAATGATTGTAAATCATTTGTTTTGTTCATATACACGAACTGATTAAAAGTTAAAGCACCTTTCTACGTGTGCCCGGGCACTTTTGAATTGCGGTGTTGTGTGGAGGCGTGATTAAGGCTTCCATGCTCAGAGATTTTATATATATATATATATATGAACAAATGCCTGTTGGGGCACGAAACGCGTAGCTGGATGCACTCTTGCACTAGTATTGTTCGCTATTAAAAATGCTTCTCTAACAGATCACTCTGTGTTTCTCTTTGCTGCCTATCCGTGCGACTGTCATTTATGTTTTTCAATATATATATTCAGTGAACAAAACTTTGTTAAAGGGACGTTATGCTTGAGTTGCACTAATAAAAACCTATGAAATTCAATTAAAATACTTGGGTAAAGGGGCGTTATGGCTACAAGTAAAACCGAAAAACCATTGAAATTCGCCATTTATGGTGTGCCAAGCAACCATAACTCACTTCAAAAACTAACACACAGGATATCAAAGATGGCATCACAAATGTAATTGATGACATAACTGATGACATCACATATGCAGTCCACTTGTTTTTGTTCACTGACAAATCGAGGCCTGATGATTTTTTTTACTGACAATAAGTATTTTAAAATTGAAAAGATGTTTTATATCTAGACGTTAACCTTGTCCTATGTTGTTTAAGTACTTTCCTTAGGGTTTGGCCTCAGCTCATGGTGCACATACATGGGGAAATAAGCACACCTCAAACACACAATTCATTTGTATATATAATAATGAACTATAATCTTATTCCCATTTTCTAGTTATACTCTTTCTCTCCTTCTTACTGGAGTTTCACTGTATGGGCCTCATTACAACTCTGGCGGTAGCCGTGCCGTTAAAAATGACACGGCTGCAGCTGGAGTTGCATTTTTTCCGGGACCCGCGAATGGGCAAGAACCGGGTCATGCCGAGCTCAGCGGACCCGGTAATTTCTCATTTGCGCGTGCCGGAATCAAGGGCCCCCTGATCCCCATTCTGCCAAATAGGGCTGAATGGGGATGAGGACGTCGGATGCACCAGCACATTCAGAGTTGTGCCGGTGCATCCGACATGTTCTGGTTGCGGGTGCCGTTACACCCACCAGGAAAAACCTGGCAGGTGAGACGGCACTCGCGAGCAGAGCACGTAGTATGGCGGGGGAACTACAGTGCCAGCATGCTTACCGGTACCGTAGTTCCCGGACCGCCATGCTCATAATGAGGCAATGTGCCTCAAATTCCAATGCATTGTGTCTCTTTATATGTATTCTTTGCACTAACACAAGTGTGCAGTAAGACTTGTATTGTTAGCTATTAATTTCAGGTTTAACAGTAGACAAAATTCTGATAGCCTTGCATTCATTATTTTACTGACCGATATAACAAAATAAAAAATAATGTACTTCTTTGGTGCATGCTGCACCCATTTCCTATGTGTATGTATTATTAGGTTGTTTTATTAACAAGACCACTACAATATAACATTTTCTACAAATGAGTACATTTTTTAATACATTAAATGGTTAATAAGAGATCCCCCGATCATCCGTAGTATGTTGTTACGAACACTGTACACACAACCCCTTCTACTGACTTTTCATCAGAATTAATTTGATATGTGATGCCATCAGTGATGTCATCAATGACTTTTGTCATGTCATCTTTGATGTCCTGTGTGATAGTTTTAGTAGTGCACAGTGGTGGCGCAAGTTATGGTTGTTTAGCTTACTATAACTGGCAAATTTCAATGGTTTTTCAGTTTTACTTGTAACCCTAACGTCCCTTTAACAATGTTTTTTCACTGAATTTCATAGGTTTTTGTTATTGCAACTTTACCATAACGTCCCTTTAACAAAGTTTGTTCATGGAATTTCATAGGTTTTTACCAGTGCACCCTTGATCTGCTCTAAATTCCTTATATTATACTCACCCCCATTCTAGCTGCTGTAGAATCCGTGAACAATACGAATGTCCACGGACAGAAGGTAGCATTCACAAAGCCCACAAGCACAGGGGAGAACAGAACATGTTCTACCCACCAACCAACAAACACTTATACTTAAAGCAACATTACTTAAATTTTTTTTAACCCAAATATACCTTTGTGTACAAGTGATTACTTGAAAATGTACACATTATTATTTATTTAGAACACACAATATAATGGAATGGACCAGGCATAAACCATAAATGTACACCTCATATTATCACTTCACTACAATTGTTCATAGAGACTAACATACAGCAAGCACTTATTCAAAAATAATCTCTCACCAAACAGTAAGTTCACTGTATTTCTTTCTTTATTATTAGCATTCATCATGTAAACATGTATTTTTTTTAAAAGCACTATTTTTTCATTTGGACAGAAATGGCAAAAAGACTTGAGTGGTTAGAGGAGAACTTCCCAAAAGAAGAAATTAGTGACAATAACATCTTTAATGGTATACAATACACATTTTAATGTAAACAAATAATGTAATTTGTACAGACCTTACTAAAATAATGATTTCTTTTTTCTTACAGTACATAGTTTTCATGAAGAAACAAAGCCCCAATTTAATTATACACAATCCCAAGAACCACAAAGAGAAGCCCTATCCGCAACTGTACATAATCAAATCATGAACTTGTCTACAAAAGTAATGATTTTAATGAACTTTTGCAATGTATCAAAAATCATGTCATTGAAATGTTTCCCTATCACTGTCCTTACGCCTGACCCCTTGTCCCGAGCAATCACCCCCATAAAATTCACAAAATTTAATTCAAAGACACTTTGATGAAACCTCACTCTCTTCCTCCCCTGATCATTATTGTACAGACATTCCTAATTCTCCCATTTATGTTTCCCATTCCGATACTCCATCCCTTTCATAAATAAATGTATTTTTATACTATAAATGTGTTGTATATTGTGTGATATTCCTTATTTGTTATTAAAGCCCCATTATGAGTCCACGGACACTACGACTGTCCGGGGTGTCCACACTCAAAACTCAAAATGGAGGTGCCCCCAGAGGGGCACGATGTCCGGACATGTCTGTTTTCTCATGATGCAATTTGAATTACTCTGCGGACACATCGCCTTTCCTACAGACATCCAAGTGCATGCGCACTGCGATTCCCGCCCAATGGCTATCTGCGGATGGCCGTCTGGGCCACGGATGTCGCCGGACATAATCATTTGACCACACCCATGCAGCATGATGGCATGTCCACAAACGGTGTCGGCGGCCGTAGACAGTTTAAAAGTGCGTATTCTGCCAATCAACGGTGTTTCAAGCTGAAACGTTACCCTTCCACAGCTACCAGACCCATTCTTGGTTGAACTGGCAACCTTTTACAACTTTTCAAGGCCTATTTGCGACTCAGTTGTCCACAGACAGCACAACTGTCTGCGGACGGGTCCTCTGAAGGGACCAACCCATTTACCATTACTTTCACTCATTCTCAATCTGGCTAGCAAGGAGAGGGCATCTTGCAGCACCTGCTTTGGAGAATACCTGCAATACTGCATCATTGGCATCTGCTAAGGCCAATCCTCCTCCCCAACCATTACCATCCGGAGGACCTGGACAGGGTAACATGCGCAGTGATAAATATAATGAGGATCAAGAGGAAGATGAAGATGAGGTGGAGGAAGTCCCTATCTCCAGTACCCGAAATGAGTCCTGGGTGTGGTGATTTATCACCACTGTTGGAAGTGCGCTTAAGGCCGTGCAGCTAAGGTTCAATGCACTGCACTGAGTGCAAAGTTGTGCCCAGTCGAGGAAAACCTGGGCTGTATTCCTATGGCACCAGCTCCATGTGCTCTGAGGGAAGCAGTACCTTTCTCAGGGAAAAGTAGGTTGATGCCCTATGCCTCATCTTCTTGAACCGCTCCTTTTGCCACAAAGGATGCTGTTGACCCTTACCTTTCCAGGGTCACAGTACTATTTTTTTTACTGTGAAGCATCGATCTGGTGGGGCAAGCAGTTTCAGAGTGCTTTCAAAGCCGCGGTCAAGGAGCATGAGAAGCACTGCTACCTACCTTGATTAAGGCCCACCCATCATCTTCATCTGTCCACCTGCCCCTTTTGTCTCTGTGGTTGGTGCCCCTTCCCTCCCACCTTGCCTCTCCTGGAAAAAAACACAGAAAAGCCACAAAAAATACAAAACCAAAAAAACACTTAAAAAAGGTTCCTTTAGGAGCCACCTTTCCCAGTTAAAAAAATCAAAGTGATAAAGAAAGTTACAGGCCCCTTTGCAGCCTGCATAGTCCGCGAACAGTGTGGTAGTCCACGGACATCTGGGAAATTCCAGGCATGGGGGCATGAAAATCATTTTAATTGTTTTTCAAGTAAAAATGATGGCTCCTAAAATAACCTTTTTTTGTCTTTTTGACCTTTACATTTTTTTTGATTATTTTCTTTTATATGATATAATATGATATGGCATTTGTAATGCGCTGAGAGGGCAAAAACTGCTCAGTGAATCTCTCACTGAGCTTTGGAGACGCCCTGTATGTAGTAAATACTACTGCTTGTGTAAGGTTCAGACTTTCTGTTCATTCAATACAGTTTTAATCTAGCCTGCTAGGTTGTATCAAATAATGCTCTTTATATATTGTTTTATATTCTTTCAAAGATGATTTTATTCAAGTTCATTCATTCTGGCAGAGGCCCCAGCCGATGCATTTCAGACATGCTGGCCATCCTTAGGGCGGGCTCTAAAATATATACACAGACAACGGGTTACACTTACCCTCAATACATGCTACACAAATAGGATATTGAAACGCAAATACTCACAACTCATACCTGTGGTAACACTTTCGTTATTCTATGAAAAATACTCCTTTTCACTTTATAAAGATGTTTGCAGTCATCGTGTTTAAGCAGCGCTCAAATGGCAATTGCCAGTATTCTCTTGTAACTTGTCACTTGTATGTTCCAAGACTGTCTATAACAGCAACAAAACAAACATGTACATTTGTATTACTGATTACATTAACTCCAGTTAACAATGATTTATAATATCCATTTACATTATGGACTGTGGTTATTATTTAAGTCCAATGCAACAATGTATCTCAAGGCATACCTTCGCTGGATCGACTGTCTCCGGGTAAGCAGAATCAGGAGCTGACGATGGCTGAAGACAGGATGCTACTCGCAGGTAAGATTCCAATAACAATGTTTTTTTTTTCTCTTTGCAGGCACACGGTTCCAAGAATAGCTGCCATCAAAGAATACTGGAGCCCAACTAGACACAGTGAGCGTTATGCTGCCAACAGCAGAATAACGCAAAGTGTGTTCTGCTGTTTGGGTGTGGTTTAAATAGTCTTCAGGAAAAGTAGTCCAGGTAAAGTAGTCCCAGGCCAACCACACCCTAAACACTATACCGCATAGCTCAGTTCTTGGTAACAGAGCAATGTGAGTGCCTCCATGTTGACTGAAGCCCCCCAAGATAGTAGTTCCAAGTAAAATAGTCCCAACCTAAAGATGTTCTCCATAGTGATTATGAGCCTGGTGCCAAAGGCGCCAGGACTGACTCCAAGAGATTCTCTGGTGAGATTTTAGGACCTCCAAGGCCATAATGGAACCCTGAAAACTGGTCATACCTGGCAGGCTGCCTTGCCAGTGGGGGTCAGGGGTAGGGATCATGACAGCACTCCCCCCAAGGCCCCTCACACGGTAGTTCTTCTGCATGGTCCTGTTTTGGTTGGATAATTCTGCTGGAATTTTTTTATCAGACGTGGTGCATGGATGTTTTTGCTAGGTTCCCAGGATCTGTCTTGAGGGCTGTATCATTTCCAATCGACTAGATATTACAACCTGGACCTGGTGTATTTGGAGTCCAGGATATCCTTCACTTCGAACTCGGGTTCTCCATCGACCAATACTGGTTTCGGTGGTGTTGTAACCCGAGTACCTGGTTGTACTGGTTTCAGGAGTGATATGTGGAACACAGGGTGAATTTGCATGTTGGATGGTAATGCTAATTTGACGGATACTGGATTGATTATGGATTCAACAGAGTAAGGTCCCAAATACAGAGGACGAAAGGTCCAGGTTCCTTTTATGGGTACATATTTCGATGCTAACCAAACCTTGTCTCCAACTTGATAGTCGGGGGTCTTCCTACGATGTTTGTCAGCGAATGTCTTTTGTCTGTGCTTGGTTTGGAGCAAGTGTTCAGCTGCCTTTTTGAAGGCCTGGGAAATGGTTGCATGTAGGTTTTCAACCTCTGGCATTTCCAAGGTGGTTGGAAGATCCAATTCAGACGTACATGTGTGTCTACCATATAGGATGTAGAAAGGGGTTTGTCCAGTGCTGGAGTGTAACAATTTATTGTAAGCATATTCTGCTATCCATAACAAGTCCTTCCAATTTCCTTCCACTTGATGCATCATGCAACGCAAGTATTGCTCGAGTGTTTGATTGGTTCTTTCTGTTTGGCCACCTGTTTGAGGATGGTGATGGGTGGATAGTCGGATGCTGATTTGGGCCATCGAACAGCACCTTTTCCAGAAGCTGGACAGAAACTGACTAACCTGATCAGAGATCAGAACTGATGGAAAGTCATGTAACCATACAATGTTTTTCCAGGAACACTTTTGCTAAACTGGATACATTTGGAAGACCCTTAAAAGGAATAAAGTGTGCCATTTTTGAGAATAAGTCTATGACTACTAAAATAGTGTTGAATCCCTGACTGGGGGTAAGTCTGTGATGAAATCGAGGAAAAGTGTGTGCCACGGTGCGGGAGGGATTTCCAATGGTTGAAGAAGACCAGCTGGCTTCTGAGATTTGTTTTGTGCGCACACGCCTTATGACTGGATAAATTGGATAATGTCTTTACGCCAAGTGGGCCACCAATAGTTTTGTTTTACCTTGGCTAGGGTCTTGGCAATTCCAGGGTGCCCTTCAATCAGGGAATCGCGATATCTTGAAATGACTTGCTGTTGTAGTTCTTTTTTTGGCAAGTATAAACGGTTCCTCTAAAATATGGCAGTTGATCTTTAATTGTGTACTGTTCTCCTTGAGCACACCATTCTAGTGAAGTGTTCGGATCCATAAAATGTTGAACCTTTTCTTGGAGTTCAGTCTGTGTCAAGGTTGTTGTAAGACCTAAGAGTTTGTCCTCGGCTACTGGCTCTGGAGTTGTATATACCTTTTCATCAATGCCCATGCGGGATAAGGCGTCAGCCTTTCCATTTCGGACTCCAGGTCGATATGTGATTACCTAATCATAGTCAGGGAAGAAAAGGGCCCACCGCAGTTGATGTGAAGATTGGGCCTTTGCTGTTTTTAGGTATTGCAGGTTTCGATGATCTGTTATTATTGTGATGGTATGTCTGGCTCCAAGGAGATAATGTCGCCATGCCTTAAAAGCTGATTTAATAGCCAGAAGTTCTTTGTCTGTGATAGCATAGTTGAACTCTGGAGGTGAACATTTTCGAGACCAGAAGGCCACGGGATGAATCTGGCCAGTTTCAGGGTCCCTTTGTGAGAGAACAGCTCCCATAGCCATACTAGAGGCATCTGTTTCTATGATGTAAGGGAGGTCTAGGCGAAGGTGTCGTAAAACTGGAGTGGAAGTGAATTTTTTCTTAAGTTCTTAGAAAGCTTTTTCTGTTTCTTCAGCCCAATTGAACTTCTTATTGTTTTTTCGTAATAATGATGTAATCGGATATACAATTTGAGAGAAGTCTGGGATGAATTGGCGGTAAAAGGTTGCAAAACCCAGCATACTCTGGATTCCTTTAAGCGAAGTTGGTGACGGCCAGTTTAGAATGGCATCTACCTTTTCCATGTCCATTCTGATGCCTTTCGGAGTGAGGATGAAACCAAGGAATTCAACTTCGGTTACATGAAAAGAGCATTTTTCGAGCTTAGCATACAGTTGATGTTGGCGGAGCTTGGTAAGAACGGAGCAGACGTGCTTGACATGTCCTGTTTTGAGGCAGAATATACTAAGATGTCATCAATGTAAACTAAGGCACAAACATCGATTAATTCCCACAAGACATAGTTCATGAATTATTGGAATGCAGCGGGAGCGTTGCAAAGTCCAAAAGGCATTACCTGATATTCATACAAGCCATATTTGGTACGAAAGGCGGTTTTTCATTCATCTCCTTGTTTTACTCGAACCAGGCGATACGCCCCTCCAAGGTCTAGTTTGGTATAAATTTGGGCATCCTTGACTTGGTCTAAAAATTCGGGAATGAGGGGCAGGGGATAACGATTCTTTACGGTGATCTGGTTTAGTGCGCGATAGTTGATGCAAGTCCTCAAATCCCCTTCCTTCTTTAGTACGAAGAATAAGGGACTGGCTGCCGGAGATTTAGACGGCGGATAAACCCATTTGCCAAGTACTGGTCTAGGTAAGATTTCCAATGGAGGTTTTCTGGTTCTGTGAGTGCATAGATTCTGCCACAAGGAATTTGTGCACCAGGGATGAGGTACATCTGACAGTCGTAGGGCCTGTGTGATGGTAGCGTATTAGCTTGTTCTTTCTGGAACACATCCTGAAAATCTTGTTATTCACTTGGTAAGGTACTAGTCGCGCCAAGTACTAATGCCGCCGTTCTGGAAGTCGCAGATGTGCATAAATGAGGTTCCTTCTTTTCTTGGTAATAGCAGGTAAGAGCACAGTCATCGGAAAAGGCCAGCTTCTTTGCACACCAATCTATTTGAGGATTGTGAGCTATGGCATCCCTAATATTAGTCGAAACTGAGGAGCCTTGATGAGATCAAAGGAAATAGATTCTCAGTGTCCGTCCTGGCACAGTACGGTTAGTGCTGCTGTACATTGGGTTATTAGTCGGAAGCTATTTCTGTCCCATCCACAGTGGTAACCTTTTCAGTGGTCGACTTTGAACATAAGGGAAGCCCCATCTCTGCTGCCAGTTCTTGATCTATGTAATTCCCAACTGCTCTGCTCTCTATGTATGCTTCAACGGCATGCATCTGAGGTGGTTGTTGGTGATTGATTAGGTCCACTGGTAATGCAAAGTGTGAGGTTGGTGGCTCATTCTTCTCACTCGACAAACTGACCTCTATGCTTGCTGAGCTTGGTAGTTTTCCGACTCCTTATTATCTTCCTTCTCTGTGGCCCCTACAATTCTCTTTGGATGCTTCACTGGACATTCTTTGAGGAAGTGACCTGATTTTCCGCAGTATAAACATAATTGTTGTTGCCTTCTCTTCTCTTGTCTATTTCGGTTTTTGTTAATGGGGGTCGTACACCTCCGATTTTCATGGGTGCTACAGTGTTCTCCGATACACGCGAGACATTATCCTTGAACAGAACATACAGTGCCCGAGTGTCTAATCTAGTCCAGTCTGCCTTTCGTTCTTGTAGTCTGTGATCTAGTTGCACAACCAGATTGATGAATTCAGCACAGTCCTTAGGTGGGCCAACCACCTGAGCTAGAACGTCCTTCAATTCTCCCCATAGACCTCGATGAAATAGCATGGTTCTTTTGCTTTCAGGCCACCCATCTTCAACGACTAATCTGTTAACGGTTGCTATATACTTTAACAAGTCTTGATTTCCTTGAAGGAGTGATAAAAGTTTGTTGTCGAATGCTTGTCCGTGGGTATGTCGAGCAAAGAGTTTCTCCATTTCCATCTGAAACCCCCCAAGGTCTTGTAACAATGGATCATCTTGACTTACTAATGGCACTGACCAATCCGCAGCACTACCGCTCAGATATGACAATACAAAAGCAACTCGCGCCTGGTCATTGGGAAATGCACCAGGTCTGCAAAGGAAATGAAGACGACACTGGTTCGTGAACGAGTTAATTCACTGGCGAGTGCCCGTTCAAGTGTCTTTAAGGTAGGTCTTATTGCATTCGTTTTTTTATAGCGCTGATTGTTCTTGCCTGCCTTTCTTTTGTAATTAACAATGTCCTTTCTTTCTCCCTAGGTGTGCGGGAGATTCGGTGTGGTGTACTGGTTGGTTTGAGCACCGCCTGTAATGATGGCGCGGAATGTGCGGTGTAATGCGGTAAGTAATGCGCTGCACAGCGCTGCTTTTGTCTTGCCTTGCTAACCTGTGTTTCCTCTCTTCCTTACAGGTCACGGTCCTTTTCCTGCGGGTGAGGAACTCCGGAGCGATGCCGGCCTTAAGTTGAAAAGCCAGGTAAGCTTCCTATAATGTTTAGGCTTAAGCGATGCCTGAGTATGTCTTTTCTAATGTTGTCTTTCTCCTTTTCCTTTTCGGGTCGCTTCGTTCCGGTAGGTGTGCAGAGCCCATAAGAAGCTTTTCACTGGAGAGCGGATGACAGGATGGAAATTGCAGGTAAGATTCGATTAAAGATGTTCCTTTTGTTTCCTCTGCAGGCTCGTTGCTCCGATGCTCGCGGGTATCACAGGACACGGTGAGCGTCACGTTGCAGTCTGCAAAGTAACGCGAAGCGTGTTCTGTTGCTTGGGTGTGGTTTAAATAGCCTCCCAACAAAGTAGTCCAGGTAAAGTAGTCCCAGTCCACCACACCCAAAACACTATACCGCATAGCTTGGTTCTTAGGAACCAAGCTATGCGAATGCCTCCATGTTAATTGCAGGCTTAATGAAAAGTAGACGCCTTTCAAACATGTTTTCCATAATGAATATGAGCCTGGCGCCAGAGGCGCCAGGACTGACTTCAAGAGAGTCTTGGGAGTGGATGCAAGGCCTCCAAGGCCTTGATGGAGTCCCGAACCCTGACCTTACCTGGCAAGTGGGCTTACCGGTGGGGGGCCGGGGTAAAGGTTGTGACACTGCCCCAGGAAGAGTTATTTGTACTGGACTGGTTGATGAGATTGGTGCTTGTGCCGGCGGAATGTTTCCAGGCAATGGGGTTTGTCCTGCCTGTGGTTGGAGTAATTGTCCACTGAGTTCATCGGTACGATCTTTAGTAACAATCAGCTCCTTCCTGAGAGCATTGGTTTCTTGCCTGGCTGAATGTACTTCGGCACGTAACTGTCCCAACAACTGAGCCAATTGGTCCATTTCTGATATCTCCATGACTCCCAGGTGGATTATGTTATTTTTAGTGTAAAATAGAAGAGACTCCAGGACTCAGCGCCATCAAAGATGTGTGTATATTTAATTATATCATATATTCACACTTCTTGAACAAAAGCCCATAAACGATAACATGTTTCGGCTCTGCTGAGCCTTTTTCAAATCTGGGCCTTAATGGCTTGTAATAAATCCATAGGACTGTTATCCCTGTAGTAATAACTGGGTATAATCCACAATAGAAAGTCTGATTCCTACGGACTGAAAAATAACACGCGTCGGGATTCGGGATTATGGTGGTTTGTGTGCTGTATTTGGTTACAAAGGCTAAAGGTTTTGCGAACCCTGGTCCTTTCTCTTTGGAGTTAAACAAACATTTTAGTTCTTGTGTGCTTACTTTCAGTTTTGCTTGAGTCAGTTCATCATTATGGTATCCTCTAGATTTAAATTTATTAAGCATTGCTTCCGATTCAATCTCCCAGTTACTGGGCGTGTTAATGATCCGCTTTACCCATAGAAGTTGACTGTATGGTAAGCTTTTTATGGTTGAAGGTGGAAGAAAGCTCAGTCTATGTAAAAGATTATTTCTGTTTGTGGGTTTGTGGTAAATGTTCGTGACAAAATTGGGAGCTTTGGGTGTTACTTGTACATCCAGGAACTGTAGACCTGGGTCACCGATTTCAGAAGTAAATTGAATTCTTGGGTCAATGCAGTTCAAATATGACAAAAAAGAAGTCAAAGTTTCTGGTGTACCACTCCAAATCATAAAAATATCATCGATGTACCGACCCCAATGCTTAATGTATTTGCGCCATACAGGGTGTTTCAAAAAATGATCTTCCTCAAATTTAAGCATAAAGTTATTGGCGTATGGCGGCGCCATTGTTGCCCCCATCGCTGTCCCTCTTATTTGTGAATAGAATGTCTTGCCGTTTTTGAAATAGGAATTTTCTGCAATCATTTGTAATAACATTACTATAAATTCTGCTGATGCTCCAATATTCTCTTCTCTCAAGAGTATCCATTCAACTGCTTGACATTCCAAGTAGTGCGGTATGGACGTGTATAAACTACACACATCGTTGGTGACTAAGATATCTTGAGGCTCAATTAGAGTCTTGTGTATTCTGTTCAGGAAATTGGTAGTATCCTTGATATATGCAGGGAATTTTTGGATGCAGAATTTCTATCAATATACGTACCCAGAGGTTGTACTAATCCATTAGTTGCTGCAACAATAGGTCTGCCTGAAGGGTTATGCAATGTTTTATGGATTTTCGGGAGTAAGTAAAAATGAGGAACCTTAGGGTATTGTACTGTGAGAAAAGACCTGGTTTTGTCAGATATCCATTAATTGTCTTCAGCCTCCGTTAGTAAGGCATCTGTCTTCTTTTTGATTATTTGTGTGGGATCACCCGGCAGTAGATGGTATTTTGATGTATCATTGAGTTGGTATTGGCATTCCAATTCGTAATCAGATGTATTAATTATTACAAGAGCACCTCCTTTGTCTGCAGATCGTATCGTTATTTCACTGTCTTCATATAGATTTCTTATGAGTGCGATTTCTTTCTTGCTCAAATTTCTATATTTTGGTATTTGAAATGGAATCTTTTTCATATCATTAAGAATTGCCTTGTGAAACGCATCAATGGTACCATGTGGTGTTGGAGGCATGTAAGTGCTTTTAGGACATAATTCTAAATAGTTGGAAGCTGTTTGTTGCTGCTCTATGTCCATACCTGCAAAATGTGCTTTCAACTTCAGTTTGCGTACAAACCTAAAAAGCTCAATTTTCATTTTGAAAAGTGTTGAAGAGTAGGTTTGGATTGAAGTTTAGACCTTTCTGTAATGTCAGACTCTCAGAGATTGTCAACATCCACTCGGATAAGTTGATTACTAGGTTCTGTGACTCGCGTATCAGCTCTGTGTGCCGGATGTTTCTCCACTTTCATCTCCCCCTTCTGGTTCTTTTCTTCTGTCTTTGGCTTTCTCTAAAAAAACAGGGCGCCCTCTTGCTGGAGGTGATGTATGTGGAGATAGATGGTTGTCTGGCCGAGGTCTCTGGTTGTTGATCAAGTCTGTTTTCCGATGTCTGACGTGCTTGGGTATCTGAATCTGAACTCAAATGGTCAGTTGAACTGTATCTTTGTGGTTGGTTTGGGTTGTTGTACTTGAGCATCCAGGTATACACCCCGTCGTTATGATAGTTATATGTGTCCCGTTTAAATGTACGTATTTTCTTTGTTTCTAACTCAGTTTTGTAAGTTTCCAATTTCGAATTGATGTCCTCTAGAGTTTTCACAAGATCTTCCTTACTGAACGTCCCAACTAGTGCAGCCTGGATCGCTTCTATCTCAGTGTTGATCACAATTAGTTATTAAGACAATTCATGTATGGTAAGGAAGATGAGATCTAAAGAACACTTGTTCAATATATTTTCCCATTTCTTTGCGAAATCTTTGTTGTTTTTACATAGTGTCGGTCGTAATGGCATTCGTAGACCCCTAGGTATGCGTTGTGCTCGATGGTATTTGGTTAATGTAACTGCACGTAATTTCCTGTTAATTTGTTTCTGAATCTAATACTCCAATTGTTAAATTATTTTGATTGGATCAGAGGGTTGTAGTTTAAGCCCAGAATCTGAGATGAGATTTAGGTTGGCCTCCGCTTCCCGTGATGAAAACCCCAGTTTTTCTGCATGCTTAGTTGTAATATTTGAAATATCCTCGAATGACATACTCTTTGCGTGCCATCACCCTGATTGTGTAACAAATGGGTGAACAAAAAGGAATGTTTTGGTGGGCGGGCACAGCTTTGTTCTTTATATTTACTTTGTTGTAATTGTATTTCATAGAAGGTTCAGGCGTCATCCAAATAGTGTGGCGTACACATCGTCACAAAAAAACTAGAGGGCAAAAACTGCTCAGTAAATCTCTCACTGAGCTTTGGAGATGCCATGTATGTAGTAAATACTACTGCTTGTGTAAGGTTCAAACTTTCTATTCATTCAATACAGTTTAATCTAGCCTGCTAGATTGTATCAAATAATGCTCTTCATACATTGTTTTATATTTTTTCAAAGATTATTTTATTCAAGTTCATTCATTCTGGCAGAGGCCCCAGCCGATGCATTTCAGAGATGCTGTCCATCCTCAGGGCGGGCTCTAAAATATATATACAGACAATGGGTTACACTCACCCTCAATACACCCTATAATATCAATGTGATAAAAAAAATTACAGGCTCCTTTGCAGCCTGCATAGTCCGCGGACAGGGTGGTCGTCCACGGACATCTGGAAAATTCCAGGTGTGGGGGCATGGAAATCATTTTAATTGTTTTTCACGCAAAAATGGTGGCTCTTAAAAGAACCTTTTTTTTGTCTTTTTGACTTTTAAATATTTTTTCGATTATTTTCTTTTGTATGATATAATATGATATGGCATTTGTAACGCGCCTATACACAAAGATTCTACACAATGTAATTATTATGTGTTCACAAAAACTGATTCAATGCATTTTGAAAATTTTCCAGACAAATCTGGTTGCCTTACTTTTCTTTTCTTTTACAAACAGTTACATACAGTGCTCCTATAAATGCACATATGCATTTTTTTACTTTCACGAAAAAATGCTCCTAAATAGAAACATTTGTAAACTTTCAGCATTTTCCATTCCACAAACATGTCATACTTTCTAACTCACTCATTACACCCCTTACACTGCTATCATTGTCCGCTTGTTCACACATATGTGTATACCGCCTAAGTATCTAAATACAACACTTCAACTTACATATAAAGTACTGTTCTGTTCCAACCTCTACTATAATACACCAAACAGCGCTACAACAACAATCCACCATTGCATTACCACTAGGCCACACTGTCCCTATTTAAAAAAAAACACTGGAACACATTACAAATATGTTGCCCCACAAACACAGCACTTCTTTCATTAAAATCAGCAGCATTAAAGTAACCTACACATGCACCTTTTTCTTACACCCATTTCTGGCCATTTATGCCCTGTTCTTTCTAATCCCCCAAGCGCCACTACTCATACTCCAATTGTTCTATGGACATACTTAACATACTTTAGTACACCATCCATAACACAACTGTATTAACTCTTTTTCCCAACAACTCCTCATACCTTCATAAACAACAACCTCTCTTACTAAAAGTACTTCACCATTACCATATATACCTACTAACTTTTTTTTACAATTACAGGAAAGAAGAACATTCCTGAACACAGCTACCGAAAAAAGAGCACTCTTCACATCCTACAAAGTAAGTACATTAATACAGTATTCATCTTGCTACTATTGTAACAATGTAGTATCACTATATATCAGCCTAGAGTATTCATTTCAAATCAACATTTATTTGACTCTTACTCATTATATTGTAACATGTACACTCAGTTCTTCACAATCTTATCACAAAAGCTACAAAGTCACAATTCACCTTTAAAAACTACTGCAGGAGATGAATCCTTCAAGCTCTAATTGAAAGTGCATTTCTACTAAAGAGAACATTGTTTATATTGATTTTAAACAGACTGAAACACTAACTAAATTAATTAATGAATTACAAAAAGTACTTCCAAACATGTCCAATGTCAATATACATTTTCAAACTTCTGTGAAGGTGTATGGATTCACACAAGCAGCACCGAACCATATTTCAATGATGAGGCTTATAAAAAAGAAAAGAATTGTTATAGACAGTGATGGCCGAAAGTATGAAATGTTAGAAGAAACCATTATGTCAAAAGAAACCCTTACAGAAGAAACATCCCAACAAACTTTCAACCAAATGTTCCTTTCGTCCAAACAAACTGTCCACTGTACAAATGGACATGCAGCTCAATGTGTAATGTAAGGCAAGAATCCTTCAAATGTTTACGACAATCCCTCAATCTCTATATCAAACTAAAAGACAAAAGGAGAATGAAAACTTTACAACCCATGGACTCCTGCCCAGTGTGCAGCCACACTGGTCTGCAAGGAAATTCATTAGCCTACATTTTGGGAACTGCTTGCAAAAGTACCTTCCAGCACATCAAAATGTTAGCAACAAACCATTCCGCTATACGTAATCTTGTACATATACTATACTATGCAAAAACTCCTGCTTTAGAACTACAACATTTAAATAACATTCTCGTACATGTAACAGCCAAAGAACTCCTTCAAAAAAGAGAGCACATCCAAAGTAAGTACTTTGGGACTGAAGTTTACAATTCAGTAACTTAAGAAAACATTACTGAAAAGCCCACACACACCACCCTCCTAACAAACACATACAAAAAATAAATAGTTACATTACAAAACACCACTGCTGTAATACAAGACCAAGTATGTGTCTGTTGTCGGAGAACTTTTTATAAAAAGAGCACAAAAACAGTAGATATGTCGGAGAAAATAGAGAACAATGAAGAATCGCAGTGGTTCGATTTAGCTTTATATCTAACAGCAGAAAATAAATTTTAAAAAAAGGACCATTCAATACTTTGCACATACTGCAACACAAAGCTTGACAGTAACCAAATGCCATCTTGCGCTATCAGTAATAACTTAGAAATATTCCCACTTCCAAAGGCTCTCAAACAACTTAACTTGTATAAGAGCATTATAAACCAAACAGTACACCCATTTCAAACTATAATACGCCTTCAGCTGAAAAATGGCCAAATTCCCTCCATCTGAGTTACTAAAGGGCATCCGTGGCAAATTTGCCATTCAATGTTAAAGAAAATGTAGAAACTCTAGGAGTACAATGACCACTAGATCAATTTTTGGTTAGTGCTGCTGCGTCTTTGATTGTACTAGTTAATGGTGTACCAACAAAAGAGAAAAAATATTTGGCAACAACTAGTTGACTTGAACAAAGTTAGACAAGCCCTACAATATCTAAAAGAAAACAATGAATACTACATAGATACAAACATAGAGGAAAACCTAAAAGAAACAACCCAAATAATTCAGGATTCACCAGCAACTGGTCAATTTGAACGTGTAGATCCTGTTACTGCAGCCAACATTTTAGACCAGTATACAATTCACCCACTATACGCCAAAGACACCATTGAAGATGCATTAGAAACATATCAAATGCGTCAAGCCAAAGGATCCCTAATGAGCATATGGGGGAAAAAAGTGTAAAAGCACATTCTTTACAGGAAAAGGAGGAAGATATGACGAAAGGTCCACACACACATTAGTGCATCAGAATATCACTCTTTATGAATGTAGTCTGAGGAACACAGATTAAGACAAAATGTAGAATGCATTTTCGACCTCCTGTTTGAAAGTGAACTAGCAACTCTATTTTATGGAGTGGCATACACATTAAAAACAGGCTGTAATTTTTTTAAACATGTCTGCTACCCAACTGCTTCAAAATATAAAAGACAAAGATGAAGTTGTGCAGTCAAGTATTACAAATCTGTTGGCAAACATGCATGGTACAAAGGAATACTGGTTCCGACGTCACGCTGATGTACTTTGTATGATAAGGAACCTAGGCCCACCCACATGGTTTGTTACTTTAATCTGTGCAGAACGTGCATGGGATGACATGCATGCCTTTTTATGCACAGCAAACCAAAATAAAGATGGAATAGATATAAAAACACCAGGAGAACTCTGTTCTCTTGATCCCGTCAATGTATCAAGGTTAATTCACCATTGCTTCATTGCCATGCTGCACTTCATCTGCAATGAAACTACCCCTCCGCTCGGATAAGTGCAACACTTCTTTTGGAGGAAAGAATATCAATCCAGTGGAGCACTACACATCCAAATGCTTTTGTGGATAAAAGATGCTCCCAAATTTGCCCATGACAGTGATTCCACTGTTATATAGTTTATTGAAAAATACATAACCTGCAACATCCCTTCATAAACCACAGATAGTGACCTACGAATGCAAATCTTACGCTTCCAAAACATAAGTTTGGCAAATACGGCCGACGTAAATATAAAAACAAAGGTAAATACTATACTAAATGTCGCTTTGGCTTCCCTAGACCCATTTGCAAAAAAGGACAAGTAAATAGCTTATTGTCATCTGTTAGACACAGCGTAAAAAAGTACATAAATGATTACCATGCAATCATTTCCCTCTTGTGGAATGCAAATATAGAAATACAGACAATTCCACTGCAGTTGAAAGATATGTCACAGCCTATCTCACCAAAGCTGGTGACATATTGCTTCTACATTATTATCGCCCAGTACACACCTACACTCAAAGTGAGGTGATCATCTTGCAAAAGAACGTTATACGAACTGAACTACTTACATGCAAAGACTGTTACAACTGCGACCACCTAATACCAGTTGCTCACGCCAGGAGAGAGACTAGACTATCTCTTCAATAGCCTAACCTCGCTTCTCAAGCTAGCTCCCATTTTCACTCACTATAGCTAGCAGCCCAGGCTCGCGTATGGTCCCGTTGAGCCTAAGTGCCATGACAAATCTGTTCTCTACCGGCATGGAACATTAACACTCAATGAAAGCCTCTCCTGCCTACGCGCTGATCTTCGCATTCAGATGTTGCCACTATTCTGTTAGTGTTGATCTATCAGTATTAAGTCAATGCAGGTATTTTTGCTTATGCGTGGATTTTCGCATTTAGATGCTGCCACTAACCTGCTACTGTTCAGTAATTCGCACTAGGATTAATGACTTTACAAATAATCCTTTGCATAAATTGTCAACCCATTAGGTGCTTTTATCCTTTGCATGTCAGTCACTGTTGGATTGTCGCTTCTAGGTATGTTATGTACTCTAGTCACTGCTCAATTGCCACAATAGGTGCCTTATCCTTTGCATTTCAGTCACTGTTGGATTGTCGCTTCTAGGTATGTTATGTCACTCCTAGCCATTGTGCTGCCTATCCCTAGCCATTATGTTGCCCACTCTTAGCCATTGTGTTGCCTACATCTAGCCACTGTGTTGCCCACTCTTAGCCATTGTGTTGCCTATATCTAGCCATTGTGTTGCCCACTCCTAGCCATTGTGTTGCATACACCTAGCCAAAGTTGACTGATAGCTGATCGCTGCCCTGCACTCACCCATCATGCCCAACATCACACCCCCACCGTATGCATTCATCCCCCCCACACCCTTCCTTCCATCCTTCTTCACTAAACCCACAGATCACAAACCAAGCACACCCTCGACGCACCCCAGAGCTACTAACTCTAGAAATCAAATACTAGGCCTCCGCTCCAGATCCTCACCGCAAACCCAACCAGATAAAACTGTAAACAAACCAACTACAGAATACCACAAAAGGGCCACCACCAACAAGGCAGCCACTGGACAGAATACCACCCCACCTCCACTGCCACACCCAGATTTACAATGTGCATTAATTAATGCCAGATCCCTCCCTGCCCACGCTACTGAAATTCATGACCTTCTAACCAACCTCGACCTTGACATTCTCGCAATCACGAAACCTGGCTGCACAATGCCGCCAGCCCGGCCTTCTCCCTAGCCATCCCATCGGGATACTCCATCCTTAGACAGGACAGAACACTATCCACAGGAGGGGGGTAGCCCTCATAGCTAAAGATCACCTAGAAATAAGACAACTCTGCTCCAAATTAGGGGAGAACGTAGACTCGCTATCTGCCAAGATCGCACTTTCTCCCAATACCACCATCACCCTCAATCTAGTATACCGCCCACCAGGCCCAATACTGGACTTTCAGGACAACCTCTCACATCTACTAGGGGAAAACCTTAAAACTACAACCAAAACTATCCTCTTAGGAGACCTTAACCTGGGACTCCACGACCAGAAAGATAGACCTTCCACCACACTAGCACAGGTTCTCCAGGAACTGGGCTTTGAACATAAAGTACTCCATCCTACCCATAACAAAGGACGTACTCTTGACTGGATAGCTGACCACAACTGTGGCATCGACATCAGCTCCATCATACCTACCCCATGGTCCGACCACTTTCTCATTCACTTCCTCATCCCCTTTCCTAACAACTCGGGTAAAAAACTCAAGCCAGCACCTCCAGCCCTGGCCAGAAGCGCCAAGAACATCACTAAAGAAAATATCCTACCTTACCTAGACACCCTCACTTCTAACCTCCCTGCCGCATCAGACCAAGCTGCGCTGGCAGATATCTACAAATCCACCATCAGCACTGCCATAGATACCATTGCCCCTCTACAAAAGAAAAAATCTAAAAATACCAAACACTCAAATACCTGGTTCTCAGCAGAACTAAAAGAATTACGAACCAAAAAACGCAAAGCCCTAAACCTATGGCAAAGCGCACCCAACGCATCCTCGCTGGTCTCCTACAAATCACTGGCCACCCAATACAAAAAAAGTATCATAGCAGCCAAATCCGCGTCCTACAATGAAAGAATCTCCAACGCCTCCTCTGAATCCAAAGAGCTTTTCACCATCTTCAAGGAACTATCTACACCGGCTACTAAGTCGCAAGAGATTGTTAAGGACCAAGCTTGGTGTAACACCATACAGTCCGCCCTCATAAACAAAATTGAACTCCTCCAAGCAAAAATCATAGATCACCACAAAAATCTCACTCAGCACAACCTATCAGCATCCCACACGGAAACTGTGACTGAGAACACAAAGACTAAGCTCTTTACTCCTTTCAAATTTAGAGAAGTTCCAGAAAAAGAGGTAGTAGACATCGTCAACAGAATCAAACCTTCTAATTGTAAAGGCGACGCCTGCCCCGCTAAACTAGTTAAAGACTGCGTAGAAACACTAGCACCATTTCTTAAAACCTTCATCAATGCGTCCTTCAACTCAAACTCAGTCCCAACCAGCCTAAAAGAAGCCTGGGTGCGCCCTCTTCTCAAAAAACCCACTCTAGATCCCGAAAACGCCAACAGCTATAGACCCATCACAACCGTTCCCTTCCTGCTCAAGATCCTTGACAAAGTTGCTTACACACAAATACAGGAATACCTGGAAGAAAACCGCATCTTAGGAAAAAGACAATCGGGATTCCGCCCGGGGCATGGGACCGAATCAGCCCTATTAGACCTCAAAATCCAACTAAATGACATCATGGACAAAGGAAAACCGGCACTATTGCTCCTGCTAGACTTATCTGCCGCCTTTGACCTGGTCAATCACGATATTCTAGGCACGCAACTCAAAAATGAAGCCCACTTCTCGCCAGAAGCCATCTCTTGGGTCAAATCATTCCTCGAGGGACGACTTATGAAAGTCTTTTCAGACTCTGTAAGCGCTATCCCCACCACCATCCACTGTGGCGTCCCACAAGGGTACTGCACTGCACTCACCCTATACAACCTCTTCATCCTCCCATTGTTCAATGACTTGGACCGTCGCCACATAGCATACACCAATTATGCTGACGACACGCAAGTCCTGCTCCCTCTCACAAGGGTCTATGAACAAGACGCAGCAGCACTAACCAAGATCTATACAGCCATCTAAACCTGGATGGCAGCCAACGGCCTCTGCCTAAACGGGGACAAAACAGAAATCCTATTAGTTGGCACCAAAGAAACACTAAACAAACTCCCACCGCAGTACAAATCCTTTAACATAGATAACTCTACCATCACAGTCTCCACTGCAGTAAAAACGCTAGGAGTATACCTTGACTCCACTCTCTCCATGACACGGCAAGTCAATGCAATAGCCTCCTCTGCCGCACTCACCACGAAGATAATCAACGCTGTTAAACCCTTCCTATCCACTAAAAACTGCCTGGCCGTAGCTAGAGCCACAGTAGGTACCAAATTGGACTATTGCAATGCTCTCTTCCTGGGCACGTCTGCACAAAACCTAAAAAAAAATGCAAGTCACACAAAACAATGTTCTAAGAGCAGCCCTAAGCATCCCTAAAAGGGAGCACATCACCCAAGCCAGGAAAGAAGCCCACTGGCTACCAATAAAAGAACGGATACTATTTAAATCCATGGCCATCACCCACAGATGCCTCTCAGCCAAGGCTCTGCCCTATCTTTCTGAAAGAATCACCCTTAACATATCTACTAGACCCACAAGGTCACACATGACCAACCAGACCTACGTACCGACATTCAAAAGAAGCAAAGCCGGGGGGGCTAGCCTCCAACACTTAGCACCCAAAAACTGGAACGCTCTCCCCACAGCGCTTAGGAACGAAAACTCTTACCATGTCTTCCGCAGACTACTCAAAACCACACTGTTTAACTAACTCCACCCCACCGTCCTAACTGTTTTTTCACAACTGTATATAAATAAGCACAACTGTATATAAACATGCTTATATGTTCAGCAATGTATCTATATCCATACCATGTTTGCCTGTAACAAGTAAGAATGCTTTCAGCGCCACGATGCCCCTGGGCAGATCTGCGCTATACAAATCCAAATAAATAAACAAATAAATAAAGCTGGGAAAACAGATCTAAAGGACCTCTAGGGTGACATATCATCTGACAAAACACTATCACAAAAATTGTACAGCTTCGGTACAAAAATGTTCTCCAATGGAGAATACGGGTGCTTTGAAGCTACAGGTCATTTTACAGGTACAGCTTTATATGGCAAATTTGAACACATTGTCTGGCTAAACGTTGGTCCAGGGTCATCCTGAAAAAGAGTACTAAAATCCTACCAAGAGATAGCCACAAATGATCCCAACAACCAGGACATTTAAAAAAAACAATGTAATTGACACATACTAACCAAACAGAAGTACTGCTATGGAAAACATGTGCTTGTGCGACACAGCCCAAAAGTACTCTACAAAAACAATGTCACACCGGATGAGGCAACTTGCAAATATTCAGTCTTAACTTGTGAAGGAAGCCTAGTAAAACTTACCAAAACCAGCCTAATTAATGTAACATAGAGAACTGTTTTACATGGCCCTAGTGCAACTTTTTAAACCTTGGAGAAAAGAAGAAGAATTATTAGGTGCAGTGCTCCAGATAAGATTTTGAGGTGGGAGTATTTTACGCATGATTTTTCAAATTAGAGAGTAAATGCAATTTCAAGAGAGTAAAAATGAGTTTGCTCCTCTGCAAGAGAGTAAAACGTATCCAAAATACACCCAATGCATACACAAAATCAGACCCGTAAAATCGGACACGTAGACCAAAAGAGCTGTAGATCAAAGTTGTCTTGCTTGCCTTTAACCATTTTGTTACACTGGACACTAGAAACTCTGTTAAGACTACTATAGATAGAGACTAATGTATTGCTTGCAGAGGGAGTGTGAGTAAGCAAGTGTTAGCATATGATTTACTTACAGGAACTTGCACACATAATCTCAGCAACAGTCACAACCTGCTAAGCTACATTCCCTGCTGTCTGCTGCAGGAAATTAATGTGGATCCCCACATTGTGTACAAAACCAAAAACATGATTCTGGCAATTACAGTTGGGAAGAAATGCAGACAAGTGCATAAGTTGCAGACTGGTCCCAAATTCCTGCTTCAACACTAAAGTGTGTGATCCTGGGCAACTAATTTTGCCACTTTGCCTTTTTAGCAAAAACAGAAATATCTATAACAAGTGATTTATTGCCAACTAGTTACTACTCAAAAAAGCCTGACTGACACCTTTTCCCCTGTTTGAACTATACCATTAATAGTAGCGACCATTTATATAATGCACATGACAAAGGGCCTAAATCATTGAGCGTTTTCCAATGGGCTGTTGCCATTATAAAAGGTTTCTGTGAATTAGGCCCAAAGTGTATATGTCTCGTGGCTTACTCCTTGCTGCTTCTTTAATGTAAATCCACATGAACTCCTTGTACTTTCCTCCATCTTCTACTTCCATCATAGGTGAGCAGTCTTGATTGCCCGATAGGTTTCTTCCAAGATAGTCAAGAATCTGCATCTCTGGCATGACATGCATCGCAGCCAATTTAGCCCGTAATCGCTAATCAGATAAGGAGGGATTAAAGAGTGGTGGAAGTGGAAAAAAATGAACTACAGGTACTCTGGCTGCATCCAAAAAGGAGGGAGTGGGGTGGCCAGACAGATGGGGTGGGTAGGCAAGGGAGGAGTGTGGGACGGGACCAGGATCACAAGCCTTGCCTGAACTGTTAAGCAGGGATTTTAATCCACGCTGAAAATTTGACCATATAGCTTCCAAGGTTTAGTTGGTACAAATAGTTTGGATTTCAAGGCCACCAGTAATGATGTCTCATAGAGTTTACTTACAAAAAACACAAATTGCATAATAACGCCACATGCCAACCTGTAAATCCTTACAGCTACGTATTAAGCCAAAAGAATATCATTGTGGCTTTAATGTTCACGTCCTGAATGGTATACTATAAGTCCCAGAATCCAAGATAATATCAACCTGAAAGATCTAGTTAACCCCACAGTACTTTCAGTGATTTAAGACATGTAATAAAATATGTTATATAATAAACTCACATATGGAGATTCTTTGCAACAAACCTCCAGCTCTGTTTTTCATGATGTTGAAAACATTTGATTAGTGACTTAAAGCAACTTTATTTTTTTTGCGTGTCAATCTAGCAGACATCATAGAAATATAAAGCACCCATTTAATGATGTGTCAATATAAACACATAATTAAATGGGCGCTTTGGGTTGCTCACTTTAACTATGATGCATATGAAAGGCTCTGCCACTGATAAAAGAAATGTGTTTGCTGATGCAGATCCAAGACACCTTTTGCACTCTAGTGCCATCTAGTGGAGGAAAGTAGGCTTTTTAATGAAAATAAATAAAGCGTAAACGGTACGCAGAAGAGAATTAAATGCTCCGTAATGGCCATAATTACATGCGTAAAATGGCTGTATACGCAGCTTATCTGGAGGGCTGATTAGATGACTATGACGCATTTGAAAAACTGCATTCAAAGCTAATGCAAGTAGTATAACAAATGCCAATTTCAAACAAGAAAAAGAAATGTTGAACAATGAATGCTAACAAGAGGAAGAAATTTAAGCTCAGTTAGATAAAGACACTCCTGAGGGCAGTCACCCTTCTCTTACAGGAAGCCAAGAACCATTTGGAGAACCACTCATTCTAAATGAAGCAGAAATAGGCATAACTGAGGTAAAAAATACCATGTGTCAATATAAACAATTTGAAGACTTGTCAGTAACAACTAACCATTCATCTAGAAGTCACTAAATAAATTGAACATGGTTTGGAACATGAAACTAAAATGTGTAGCTGTAAAAATGATAAACCTCTGCTTCTGTATGTATCTGGTGAAGCTGGGTCTGGTAAAACATTCTTAATTAAAATAATCAACACATTTCTACAAACCTTAACAAACAATAACCTTTCAGCTGTTGTAACAGCCCCCGCAGGTTTAACTGCCTACAACATAGGAGGTGTAACTTTACACCGACTACTCCTGCTGCCAGTAAAACACCAAAATAAATTAGAATACTACAGATTATCTGCAGAGGATGCTACTGTATGCAAAATCCTGAAACAAATGTGCCTAATAGATGAGGTTAGCATGGATTCCAACCTCATGTTGGCTTTAATTCACCTCAGAAAACCGACTATGAGAAACCATGTTATTGTTTTTGGAGACCTCCTACAGTTAACACCAGTAGAAGGTCAACCTATTTTCAGAACATTAGGACACAAACAATGCTGCAACAAACTCAGCAACATTGGAAATGTAAATCTCTGGCAACATTTTCAGTACAGAGCACTAACTCAAAACATGTGCCAGTCTGCAGACCTCAACTATACTACCATTTTAAAAAGCATTAGAACTGGTCTGCTTACAAAAGATGCAAAATCCATCTTAAATGCTAGACTAATCCATGAGCTACATGGGTGAAAAACACATCTGCTCCCGATGTCATGGAAAAATGAACTCAACAAAATCTAAACTGCATGTCCTTAATGCCAACCCTTGCAAGCTGTAGTCAATTTAGCGAGACAATGTTAAGAAAAGAAATGCAACCCATACTGCATATCAGCTCCACAGACAAACTAGAAGTGCACGGCATGACACTTCCTATGTGTCAACAAGCAACTGCATGAAAAATACCATAGAAAAATATCTCTCCAACACAGCTGGATTGGAGAAAATATTAATTTTGTGCCTAAACAGCAGAGTCTGTCAGGAACTTCAGATCATGCCTCTTTTGGACTTCCTGGTCCTTGTCTCAACGGGGCTTACATTCCATACTACTTCCAACATGGCCGTCCAGACCTGAAGCCCTTGCTCGCTCCATGCGCTGAACGCGGCATGATCTATTTATAGACCACGCCTTCCGCGGCTCCACGCGTCTCAATGCTATTGCAGACTAGCCCAGACGTGTGTTCGTAGCTCGCTGTATTGTTTCCTTTGTCCCAGTGCTATTACCCACTCCTGTCCCTTTCCCCCACTCCTGGTCCTGAGCATTTCTAGCCTTTCCAGTCTCCCGGATTCCTGGACTGCACGATCCCGGAACTAAACGCAACCTGGAACTAGACGAGACTTGAGCAGCGCTGTTCAAGACCAGGAGCGTTCACATGAAAGCAGCGATCGAAGACACCGGCAAACATCGTACCCAGGTGAGAAGGGGGGGAACTCCTTGACAGTTTGAGATGCCACCCCATCGAACCTAAAAACGAGATGGAAACCGCCGTGCAGGACTTAATGCGACACATGCAAGAATTATCAACCAAGGTTCAAAATCTTAAGGCGGAAAACGCCGCGCTCAAACAATTGTTCTTATCCCGGGATTCTGCTACAAAGGAGGGTGCCCTGTTGGGCGGTATTGTTGACAAGTTTGATGGTTCGGCAAAAACACTTTGCGGATTCCTGGATTCATGTCTGGTCCACTTCACCTTTAAGCCCTATTATTTCTCGACTCCTAGGGCTAAGGTGGGTTTCATCATATCCCACCTTTCTGGCAACGCCTTAACTTGGGCAACACCCCTTGTTAATTCCGGCGATGCCCTTCTAGACGACTATGATGGGTTCATACAGGCCCTTAAAGGCATGTTTGACCGTCCAGAGCAGGTCTATACTGCCCAAGAACGCTTGCTGGACTTTCAACAAGGCTCCCAAGGTATGCTCACTTATGTGACCAGATTTAAACAATTGGCTAAGGAAGCAGACTGGTCCTCTGAGGCTAGTTTTACCCTGTTCAGGAGAGGCCTAAACGATGAGATCAAGGATGAACTGGCCAAGGTGGCCAGACCAAATTCATTCCAAGCACTAATGGACCTGGCCTTGCAAATAGACTTTCGCATCCAGGAAAGGAAGGCTGAAAGGAAGAAATCCAAGGGAAACCCACCCAAGACGTCCTTTGAGAGCACAGCCAGAATGGATGCAAACCCAAGTCCAGCCCCAGAACCTGAACCCATGCAAATTGGAGCCTTTCGTGGACCCATATCACCTCAAGAAAGATTGAGAAGGATCCATACGGGTTTGTGTATGTATTGTGCTTCAGACAAACATTTGGTCAGAGAATGTCCTCTGGCACCTCCTCGGCGTTCGGGAAATGCCAGCTCCCGATCTTAAATGGAGCTGAGATTCGGGAGAGAGATGTTTGCTCCACATCAATTCCATCCTTCAAACTCTCCTGGACAAAACAGTTTGGTGATACTACAGGCCTTCCTGTCACCCTCCAAAGACAAGACCTATCCCATTCTGGCCTTAGTGGACTGCGGAGCTATGGGAATTTTCATTGATCAAGACTGGGTTGTTAGTCATCATATTCCGTACGAGACCCGAAACTCCATGCAGCCGGTGGAAGCAATTGACGAAAGACCCCTCTCTTCAGGACCCATAAGCCTGCAGACTAAAGACATCCAACTTTCCATAAACCATCATCAAGAGCGGATTACATTCAACATCATTAAGTCAGCCCATTACCCCATGGTTTTGGGTATGCCCTGGTTACAAAAGCACAATCCGTATATCAATTGGACAGCAGGATCATTATTCCTGGGCTCAGAGTTATGTATGTCCCACTGTCTAACCCTGGATCCCTCCTCGGTAACTCCTAAAGAACCACCAAGAGACCAAGAAACATCACTCATGGTTTCCAATATCATACAAGTTCCAGAGGCCTATCAGGGATATGCTGATGTATTTTCTACTGCCATAGTCCAGGCCTTACCCCCTCCCAGGCCTGAAGACTGTGCCATAGATATGGATCCCTCAGCTGTAATTCCTTTCGGCAGAATGTTCATTCTTTCCGAACCCGAGAAAAAGGCCCTTCGGGAATACCTAGACACTAATCTTGAAAACTGCACCATAAGGCCCTCGAAATCTCCAGCGGGTGCTTCATTGTTCTTCGTTCCCAAGAAGGATACCAAGGAACTCAGACCTTGCCTCGACTATAGAGGCTTAAATCAATGCACCCTCAAGGATTGGTACCCACTGCCCCAGATCTCGGATATCCTGGAAGCTGAGAGGAGCTGTAATATTCACCAAATTGGATCTCAGGGGTGCCTACCATTTTGATCCGTATCCGGGAAGGAGACGAGTGGAAGACCGCCTTTAGAACACCCTTTGGCCACTACGAGTACCTGGTCATGCCCTTTGGACTAGCCAATGCCCCAGCAGTATTCCAACGTTTTATGGATAGGGTGTTCTCTGATATGTTGTGTCTCTTCGTCATTGACTATCTGGACGACATATTGTGTTTTTCCAAGGACCCTCTGAAGCATGAAGGACATGTTAAGGCAGTTCTACAAAGACTCCGGGAAGATCACCTCTTAGCCAAGCCTGAAAAATGTTTGTTTCACGTTACCTCTGTGCACTATCAGGGATTTATCCTTAGTCCAGAGGGGATTGAAAAGGACCCTTCAAAAGTAAAGGCCATTCTCGCCTGGCCTACTCCCACGTCTGTGAAACAAATCCAATCCTTCCTAGGACTAGCCAATTTCTACCGGAAGTTCATAGCCACCTTTTCCGAGATTATACAACCCATAGTGGCTCTGCTAAAGAAGGACACCCCATTTGTCTGGTCAACATTACAAGAAACTGCATTCCAGCGTTTAAAGACTGAGTTCACACAAGCTCCCATTTTGGCTCAACCCGATACAAGTTGACCCTTTTTAGTGGAAACGGATGCCTCTAATTACGCTATAGGAGCAGTGTTGAAGCAGAAGATGGAGGACGATTTGGAACACCCCGTTGCTTATCTGTCAAGAACCTTAACTCCTAGTGAAACGCACTACTCCGTCCTGGAAAAGGAACTCTTAGCCATTCGCCAAGCCTTCACTGAATGGCGACACCTACTTCTGGGAGCCAGACATCCTGTCCAAGTCCGTACTGATCATCGAAACCTTTAGATTCTACAGTCACTGGAGTGCAGGAACAGTCGTCAGGCATGTTGGGCCTACTTTTTTGCCCAGTATCAGTTCCACATTACCCATGTCCCTGGATCACAGAACCTGATCGCTGACGCCTTGTCTCGCCGTCCTGACTACGTGACCACTAAAGATAAGGCATTTCCTAAAATGTTCTCTCCCACGATCTTCGTAGCCCAAGCAGTTGATCTCCTGGAAGAAGTCCAATCGCAAACTCAATCCTCGGAACTATGGAAGGACATTTCAACACGAAATCTCTGGAAATTAAGAGCCAAGGAAGGCTACTTATTCAAGGACAATGCACTACTCATTCCTACACGGAAGTTACAGCAAAAAATAATAAACCTTTGTCATGACACACTCCATTCCGGGCATCGAGGTATCACCAACACCCTCCGTCTTATACAGAGACAGTTCTGGTGGCCTAAAATGAAGTCTGATGTGCAGCAATACATCCAGGCTTGTATAACCTGTGCCCAAAATAAACATGATAACAAGAGACCGGCGGGTCTTCTTCTGCAGCCCACTCTACCCTCTAAACCATGGGAAATCATAGCTACAGACTTCATAGTGGAGTTACCACCTTCCCGAGGATATACTACCATCATGGTCACCATAGATTTGTTTACCCATATGGCCCATTTTACGCCACTGACGAAACTACCCTCCTCTTCAGAGCTAGCAGGAATATTTCTGGAACACATATTCCGACTACATGGGCTTCCTTACAAGATCATATCTGACCGGGGTCCCCAATACATTTCACAATTCTGGAAACACCTCTGTCAGGTACTAGGAATCCAACGTGCCCTCTCTTCAGGATATCACCCCCAAACCAACGGAGCCACTGAACGTGCAAATCAGACCCTGAGACAATATCTCCAATGTTTTGCCACCAAGGTCACAGATGACTGGTCTCTCCTGATACCTGTTGCGGAATTCGCTTACAACAACTCAGAACACTCAGCGCTACAGACCAGCCCCTTTTATTGTAGCCAGGGCTTCCATCCATCGGTCTTACCCTCAGTTCTTCCTTACCCTACACCAGTACCTACAGTTGACTCCTGGATCGAAACTCTTATCAACATTCACCGGGAGGCTAAAGAACACTTAGAGAAAGCCAGATTACAGACCAAGAGGTATGCGGATTCCAAGAGAAGACCAGGTCCTTCCTATACAGTTGGTGACCGAGTGTGGGTGTCATCAAAATACTTCCCCGACACTTACGACCAAACAAGCGGGCTCCCCGCTACTATGGTCCATTTTCCATCAAGGAGATTATCAATCCTGTCTCATATCAAATCAAGCTACCTGACTCCTGGAAAATAATTCATCCAGTTTTTCACACATCCCTATTGAAACCCTACATTCAATCCTCTGGAAAATTCAGTAGACCACCTCCTCTACATGTTGACAACCAACTGGAATATGAGGTGTCCCGGATTTGTGACTCCAGGTATAAGCGGGGTCATCTTCAATACCTAGTGGAGTGGAAAGGATATCCTCCCAGCGAAAGGACTTGGGAACCTATTTCAAATATCAAGGCTCCTCAGTTGCTCAGAGGATTTCACCTAATACACCCGGGCAAACCTGGAGGGAAAGGCCTTCGGAGGAGGCATGCTGTCATGAACTTCAGATCACGCCCCTTTTGGACTTCCTGGTCCTTGTCTCAATGGGGCTTACATTCCGTACTACTTCCAACATGGCCGTCCAGACCTGAAGCCCTTGCTCGCTCCATGCGCTGAATGCGGCGTGATCTATTTATAGACCACGCCTTCCGCGGCTCCGCGCGTCTCAGTGCTCGTGTGTTCGTAGCTCGCAGTATTGTTTCCTTTGTCTCAGTGCTATTACCCACTCCTGTCCCTTTCCCCCTTCCTGGTTCCGAGCATTTCTAGCCTTTCCAGTCTCCCGGATTCCTGGACTCCGCGATCCCGGAACTAAACGCAACCTGGAACCAGGCGAGACTCGAGCAGCGCTGTTCAAGACCAGGAGCGTTCACAAGAAAGCAGCGATCGAAGACACGGGCAAACATCGGACCCAGGTGAGAAGGGGGGAACTCCTTGACAGAGTCATTCTAAAATGTAACCTTTTTTGTAGAACAAGGTTTAGTAAATGGTGCAATTGGTACAGTTGTTGGCTTCCAAACATATCCACATGCTAACAACCTTCAGTTTGTCAGCATCCACTTTGACAAACCTAGCATGTGAGAAGCACGTTTCCTTCTTTTCAAAGACATGTACGTATGCAGAGAACAATTTTCTCTATCTCTTGCATATGCTGTCACTATTCACAAATCGCAAGGTCTAACCCTAAATCACGCCTTGATTGATATTGGTAGCCCAGTCTTTAAGGAAGGTATGAGTTATGTGGCACTTTCCCATCTGCGTACACTCAATGGTCTATTCCTAGTTAACTTTGATGAAAACAACGTCAACGCTAACATTCTTTGCATCCTAGAATACAACATGCTATGTGCACTGTACCCCCATCTAGATATGTACCCTGTACCTCAAAACATTAAACATTTAAAAAGAAAAGTAATGCAAACAGAATCACCAAGGGATCTCCCAACAATACAGCTAAAGAAACAACGACTAACTCCTTCTCCATCAAATAATACAACCACAAAACTGTCTACTACAAACTCAACTGCACATCATCAAAAAAGAAAGAGACGAATATCTCTTATCCAGAAATATGTGCAGGCCCGTGAAACGATGCAGACACACATCTCTCTGGTTCATTTAAATTCAACAATGGCTCCCGTTCTCAGCACAGATTAAATTCAAATCCCTCTGTATCATACACAAGGCTACCTCAGGCCATGGACCACTCGCTGCGGGTTAAGCGCTTTGCTAAACAGAGAGCTGGTGGATCATCACTTTCCTCTGCTGGCTCCCTCCTGTGGAACAGCCTCCCTGTCCCTCTGCGTCTTGAGCAAGACCTCCTTAAGTTCCGAAAAAACCTCAAGACCTTTCTCTTTACCTCTTACTTCCCCTCCTCTCTTCCCTGCTAATCTTACAGCAGCGTGACGGATGTGCAGGGCCCTTATGTGTCCTCGGGGCCTTGGCCCTCCACATCTCTCATCCCAGCTGCTGTCTTCTGCTGCACTTACTTGGGCTCACCCTACACATGGGTGGTTGCACTCCCCTTCCCCTTAGTTTCAGTATATGTTTTGTACAATGAATGCAATTATTAATCCTTGCGTAAATTCATTGTCTCCCCCCCCCTGTCCCCACCCTGTTTGCCCTGTGCGCACTTTGAAACAGTTTTGCTAATTGTATAAGCACCTAATAAGTGAACAATAAAATAAATAAATTAATTAAACAACAAAATTGGAGTAAATTGCTATGCAAATGTAACAATAAATCTTCAGCAATTGTTCACAACTGTCATGTCACGCGGGAGACTGGGGTCTGCCGCTCCCATTTCCTCCTGGCGAGTCTACCCGCGCGTTCGCGTCTGGGGACTCGCCGGGAGGGGAGCGACGGGTTACGGGGCCGGCGGCCTTCGGCGCATGCGCGGAGGCCCTCACTCTCGGTTCCGCGCATGCGCCGTAGGGGCTTGCCTCCCAAGCCTCGCTCTGGGTTCGCCGGCGCCCGGAAACGGAACGGTTTGCGTTCCAGGCCTCTCGGGCGCCGGCGGCCCATAAAAGAGGCCGTGAGTCAAAGCGGGCCGCGTCTCAACGCGGTTCGCTTTGCTCACCTCGTTGTTCCTGCCCAGCCTTACCTGTGGCCTGTCCTGGGCCTGCCTGCCTCCAGCCTTACCTGTGGCCTGTCCTGGGCCTGCCTACCTCCAGCCTTACCTGTGGCCTGTCCTGGGCCTGCCTACCTCCAGCCTTACCTGTGGCCTGTCCTGGGCCTGCCTACCTCCAGCCTTACCTGTGGCCTGTCCTGGGCCTGCCTACCTCCAGCCTTACCTGTGGCCTGTCCTGGGCCTGCCTACCTCCAGCCTTACCTGTGGCCTGTCCTGGGCCTGCCTACCTCCAGCCTTACCTGTGGCCTGTCCTGGGCCTGCCTACCTCCAGCCTTACCTGTGGCCTGTCCTGGGCCTGCCTACCTCCAGCCTTACCTGTGGCCTGTCCTGGGCCTGCCTGCCTCCAGTCCTTACCTGTGGCCTGTCCGGGGCCTGCCTGCCTCCAGTCATCACCTGGGTCCGGCCCTGGGCCAGCCAGCCTCCAGCTACTACCTGGGTTCTGCCCTGGGTCAATCTTCCCTCAGCCCATTCCGGAGTTCTGTCCTCACTCTTTCCTGTCTTGCCTGTCTCCGAATCTCATCCTGTGTACCATTGGAACCATCTGCACCAGTCAAGCTCCTTTTGCCTACTGCGAATACCTATCTGCTACACTGGTCTATCTATCAACTGTCGCTGCACTGAGGTTCTCGGAAGATTCATGGTCTTGACTACAAGCTCTACCTGGACTATGGTTCCATCCATCTGAGCCTACATCCTCTTGTCACGCTTACCTGGGAGAGTGCCTTCGTGACATTGGGGGTTGGTCCATCCTTCACCCAGTTCCTCTTTTGGGTGGTGGAGAGGCTGATTCCTCGTGCCGCTATCTCATCGGTTCCTGGACTCCAGACTGGCGACCTCTGCGAGACCAACCACCAAGACTACAGGTACGCGGTCCTCTCGGGCCAATCAGCTTGACAACAACATTTATTTAAATGGCTCAGACCAGGTGCGTTTGCAAATGCTCATCCTTCATAGAAATGCCACAAATAATCCTGACAGCACTTACAGTGCCTCAGATATAAGGCATGAATTGGACTACTGTGCAACACACAAGAAGATCCTCAAGAATTCCTAATGTACTTACTAAAAGTACTAAAAACAGAAAAACATCCCTATAAATGAAATCTTTCAGATTTCATACATGTGGAAACATACATGCACTCTCTGCAACCATGTTTCACAAGAGTACATCACTAACAAATGATTTTTATATGTATCCATACCAAATTGTGACTCCATTCCATTTCACCAGCCTCTGCAGAATGCAAATCATGGCATACTATGCCATTTTTGCAATTCAGACAATCGTTCCAGTATGCAAATCAATCACATAGCCAATATGTCCTACTAATGCTTGTTAGGTGCAATGCAGATGGTACCAAAAATAACTGTAAGCTTACTAGCTTCACACACGTCCAAGTATCTCTTGGCAAGAAAACCTTCACAACAGGAGGTATTGTATACCACACTGCTGCCACAACCACTTCAGGGTATTAAACTGCATATGTCAAAAAAAGAAGTCGTTGGTTTGAGTGTAACGGCACCTCGGTTACTCCAAAACATAGCTTACCAGCAAATCTAATAAATGCCTACTTAATATTCCTTCAACCCAACTTTACTCACTAAACTGTAGCACAATAAACAGTTAGAATACGCCAACAGGTATCTAACTACATCCATAATACTACAATAGTACTTTTAAAAGTCAAGACAGTTAGAATACTCCAACAGGTATCTAACTACTTAAAAAGACCCTTCATTGCAATACACTTCATATAGGCCATCACAATTCTTGTTAATACAAAACATCTTCTAAAGCCTAATGTAGTTAGAGTATGCCAACAGGTATCTAACTACTTTAAACATTCCCTTAATAACAACACACTTCAACCAAACAAACTATCACACTTACACTGACATAATTGTAGTGTTTTTTTTTATCCTCTGGGTTTTTTCCCCTCAAATGAACCAATAATTATTGAAGTCAATACAACAACAGTGTACCACACATGTATGTTGTACCAAACATAGTACATAGAATGTACTATTTATGAGGGTCAGAAAAAGTAAATGTATATGTAAAATGGTATGCTATTAAACCCTTTCATCTATCCTGCTTAACAAATTATACTGTTTTGTATCACAGACAGCGAACCAGAGATTCCAGCTTTAGTACTTTATACAACTAAGTAACTAAGTAATAAACAAATACATATTCCATAAGCACTGTCCTCAATTATACTAGAATCATAAATACCACATACTTTCTAATCACAGCACTTATAATTACTATACACATATTACTATAATGGTTGTGGCCAGTGGCCAGATTTTTGGTGCACCTGCAAATAACAAAACTTGCCCTGAACCCCCAACCATTGAATTGGTGTCTGCGGACACTGCAACTCATCGCGATCTCAACGGCACCTGCAGATCCTATTTTCACCTATAAAAACCGCTCCATATCTTCATTCCATTCCCCTACCCTTTCTAAGTCTTCTTTCAGCCATCAGAGCTTTCCAAGCTATTCATTCAGGGTGCTGTCCGCAGACTACTGCAGTGTCCACGGAGCGGATGGCACCCACCTTTTTCACCTAGAAAAACAGCTCCATATCATCTTTATTCCAGTCCCTCACCCTTTCTGGGCCCCCTTTTTGCCATCAAATAACCCACAATATGTTTCCAGACTTTTTTTCCTCCAGCGTGCTGTCCGCGGACACCGGCCGCTGTCTGCAGACATGGTGACCATTTCCAAAAATATGACGCACCTCATGCTTTTCACCATCCAATCTCTAGGCATGTCCACAGACATCACGACAGCCCCTGGACCAATCGGACGCCAGTCTGCAGACCGAACAGGGAAGTGAGTCTCTGCACCAAACCCAGATATCACACATTTTGTTTTACCTACTTTTTGGCTGTTTTAAAAAAAAATACTGGACTGATTTACACCAAATTTACAAAAGCACTCTTTCAGGACCAAGCTGCCGCTCCTGCTGCAAATTTGGCGAAAATCCATCCAGCAGTTTGGGCTGTAGATGTAAGCAAAATTATTTTTCTATTGCGTCTATGAGAATAACTTCTAATTTTGAGACCCCCCCATCACTTCACAGAATCAATCCGAGGGGCCTGTATACTTTTTTTGCAAAGTTTAGTGAGGAATCATCCAGGGGGGCAAGGTTATAAGCCACCCAAAAAGTACTCTTCCTATGGTGGGTTGGGCAACTTAACCATAACTACACAGCCACTACTGCAGGCCGTGTAATATATATACACATTTGTGAAACAACAGTTAAAAATGTTATGCGTCTCTATAAAGAGTATTGACCTGTTGTGAAATACATTTATACAGCTGTATGCTGTTCTGTGAAGTCTGTGCAAATATGTATAACATCCTGAACGTGGTGGTCGGCAACCATATAGCTAAATATTGCTGTGAAATGTGTCACATGCTAGCAGTGGTATGTATTACATGTGAGCTTTTTTTATAGTTCAATTTCAAACCGACAGAGTCGCTCTCAAAGTTGTATTTTTATATCAAATTCATTGGGGTTCAATCAAATTCATATAAAATTTGTATGAACATTTTTGAGGGTTATTAGATTTACTGGGGTTCAATCAAATGTATATCAAATTTATAAAAAAATATTTGGGCGGTCATCAAACGTATGGGGTTCAATCAAATATATATCAAAATGTATATATAAAATGTAGGGGGTCATCAAATATATTGGGGTTTAATCAATTTGATATCACATTTATATTAAAATAATGGGGTCATCAAATTTATTGGGATTCAATCAATGTATATCAAATTGTATATAAAATGTTGAAGGGTCATCAAAAGTGTTGGGGTTTAATCAAATGTATATTGCATTTATATAAAAAAATGTTGGGCTCATCCAATTTATTGGGGTTCAATCAAATGTATATCAAATTTATATAACAATTTTGGGGGGTCATCAAATTAATTAGGGTTCAATCAAATTTATATATCGAATTTATATAAAATGTAATGGGGTCATCACATTTATTGCAAATCTTAGCAAATTTATATTCAATTAATATAAAATGTATTGAGGTTCAATAAAATGTAGATAACATTTTTTGGGGGGGTCATCTCATTTTTTGGGGTTCAATTATATGTATAGGGGTTTGGGTAAATCTATATCACATTTTTTATCAAACTCATTGGGATTTTTATCAAATGTATGTAAAATGTATAAACATTTTTATTTTTTATTTTTGGGGTCATCAAATGTATTTGGGTTCAATTAAATGTATATGGGTTTGGATACATCTCTCTCAAATGCTATATACACTACAGCGGGGTTCTTATGTTTATATAAAATGTATATTAAATGTTTAGGGGTCATTACATTTATAGGGGTTCAATCAAATGTATAGGGGCTCAGAAACATCTCTATTAAACGTTGTATACACTACAGCGGGTTTCTTATCACTTCATTTATTATTTTTGGGGGGTCCATTAAATGTTTGGGGTTTCAATTAAATGTATTGGGGTTCAGGGGTGTGGTAAAGGGGCAGACTACCTGGCACTTGAAATGCTTGATGAAAGGTATTCCACCCTACATACTAATGTAAACCACATAAGCACTGTTTTTGCATCGAATAGAGGGTGATTTAAAAATTAAACAGTGTGTGTGTGTGTTTCCTTTTCAGTTTTGATTATTAGCCAACCCTTTTGCTTTGGAATGCAGCTAGGAAGAAGATGAGATGTGAGGAGGGACATGTAGCTTATGTGTGTTTTGGGTTATTTACCCACAGATTGACTGGCCATTGCCATGCTAATCCCTAGGGCCATCTCCACCCACTACCTGCCGCTCGTATCCCAAAACACATCCTACTGGAACCTCGTTGGACTGGCTCTATGAAGCAGTAACATCAAACTGTGACCTGTCAGTATATTTCTAAGCAGTCTGATAAGAGTTAATGGTGCAAGTGCAGCTGTAAATTTGCTACTGGTCCAATAGAAATGGCGTAACCAGGTGGGCTTTCAGACACTTCTTTTGTTCTGTTCCTTGCACTTGCGTCCCAATAAAAACAAACATTTATAAATCCAACAGTTTTGGCTTTTGTGTAGGCATAGGATAGGTATTGCAAGGCGCTGCTAGCATAGGCCCGTACAATGCATTACTTTCCAGCTGTTGCCATTTTATGGCCAGTTAATACCATTATGGCAGTGCCCGACAAATGTCTATTGCATTCCTATGCAAAAGCCAACACTGTTGGCTTTATCAGTGCTTGTTTACCAATGGCAGACTTTTGAATACTTATTTATAGATATTACACGGCCCGCAGTAGAGGCCGTGTAGTTATGGTTAAGTTGCTAAACTCATAGGAAGAGCACTTTTTTTCAGCGGCTTATGAGTTCGCTCCCCCTGGAGGAATCCTCACCAAACTTTGCAAAAAAGTACATGGCTGGCTCTGAATTTTTTCACCAAGTTGGGTGAGGTTTCGTACAGGGGGGGCAAAGTTATAGGGGGTCCCAAAAACGTTTTTCTTTCCATAGACTGAGTGGGTAAAAACTTTGCGCAATTGCAAATTTGCAGCAGGAGCGGGGGCTTGGGTCAGAGAGCGTGCTTTTGTGTGTTTGGTGAAAATCGGACCAGTACTTTTGTTGCAAAGAACTGAAATGTACATCCCAAAAAATTAGTGATATCTGGGTCTGCTCCGCGGACCCATTTCCCTGTTTGCTCCGCGGACCGAAGTCTCATTGGTCCGCGGTATGCCGTGCTGTCAGCGAACATTGGACGTGGCCGGTGGTTTGCTGGAGGGAAGCATCCTGTGCGTCAAGGTTTTTGGGAAACACCGCCATAGTGTATTGGAGGATAGTGCTGCGCTGCAAGGGGTTTCAAAACATGGTTTGCAGGCTCGGGTGGGTGAAAGAGGGCAAAGCAAAGAAATTGGTCATGTATTGTGCTGTATCCTAGGGCTGCCGGTGGTTACATTGACTTTCTGTGTTTGAATTGTTTTATGGCGGCGGGTTTGTGGCGAAATGTTCCCATGCTTGGCTGCCTTGCCTTGTAGTGGTTGTGGGTAAGGTGTAGGCTTTTCAGTGCATGGGCAGAGGCCGCAGGCCTCCCCTTGTAGCCTAGGGCTTGGGCAACACACCCACAATGCAATGCTTCCATGCACGCAGCTACTCACATATACTTTATTGGCGGTTAGCTGCACAGGCGGCTATCATATTTTGGTCAGTGCAGGCTGGCTGCAGTGAGGATGGCGAATGCTTTGTCAATATTATTAGGTTATTTCCTGTCGGTGTACTATGTTGTGTTGTGCCTCGAAGTCCCAACTGGCTTGTGTGCATAGTTAGGGGCCTTGCCCTAACAGTGCGGGCAGTGGTTGGAAGTAGGTGTTAGGAAGTTGTCATATGTGGGTCCGTTAGTGTACTCATATTGAAGTAGGTGTGAGGAAGTTGTCATGTGTGGGTCTGTTAGTGTACTCCCTATTGCCTTCTAGTGGATGTGCAAGGGCTAGGCTTTTGGGTACATGAGCAGAGGCCATAGGCCTCCGCATGTACCCAAGAGGCTAGCACTTGCTCACAACCTTGCTTCAAGGAAGGCCATTACGACATTGAGACGTGGAAGGAATTTTTTACCATCACAGTTTTGCGATATGGACTTTTTACACAGGTACTCACATATACGTCATTGGCGGGCAGCTGTAGAGGCGATTATCCTTTTTTGGTGAGTGCATGCAGACTCCATTGGGGATGAGGAGTGCATTGCAGACAATATGAGGATATTTCCAGTCGGTGTGCTATGTTGTTTTGTGCCTGCAAAACCCCTACTGGCTTGTGTGCATGGCTGGGGCCCTTGGACTTAACAGGCTGGCCACTGGTTGGAAGTAGGTTTTAGAATCTTGCATTCTTTGGGTCTGTTCTTATATTGCTATGTAACTCCAGTGTACACTCTTGGAAATATGTATTTCTCCTGTGGGTGCTCACTATTACAGAATGGTTGTGGAGGACATTTTGCAGTTGGTACACCAGTAGAGGTGGCGTGAAGTGCCTGTATTTGCATATGGTGTGTGTCATTGGCCTTGTTGCCATTCAGGGACTGAGATGCCACCATTTATATTTCGTATGGTGTGCCTCTCATAATACCCTGTGCTTTCAGAGTGAAGGAAGATATTGCGACATGACACAAGTTAATAAGCATTACACATTTAAAGTATGGATAATGTACAGACCATCCCGCATATATTTGAAGCCGACAACATCATCAACGCCATTAAGTGCAGCCAAATACAGGACGGCAGGCCATCTGACTGTTAGCTTTGTTTTGCGTACTTGTTGAGATGACCAATTGAGGCGGTTGGTGCTTCTACTGTGTGAAATTGTAATGTGTGCATCACTACCATTACCTGTACGTGTTTGTGTGACATACACAATTGCAGCAGTTACTGGTGTCACTGACTTTGCTTGTGGACAGTCATTCCTCATGGCATGCACTCCAGGTATTTTCTTTATGTGCGTGCCAAGCGTAAGGCACGCTGTCATGTGAGCACCTATCTCCGGAAAGGAACAACATAAACATAAACAAAAGCAAAAGCAGACATGCACAAACAGAGCATACAGTTCCAGAACATTCCCATAGTTTAGTAACACCACAATGAATTGTTGGAAGTGCTTTATTTTGCTACAGATTGTAAACGACAACATGTACGTTGGCTGCATTCACCCCTCTTATTTCGCAAACAAAATTCAGTGACCAATGCAGTCTGTGCACTTATGTACTTCTGTTCTCGTCTAGCAAAGTGGGAAAAGGAGTACTTAGTGGTGCTTGGTGGGCCGTGTGGAACAACACATGTTCTTTGAAAGGTAGACAAGGTAGCAGCTGGTGCCTCTGGGACGCCTTACAGCATAAAGGTTTGCAGGTTGGTTATTATTGCCGGAACCGCAAATGCACATACCAGTCCATATCGGTCGGCCCAGATAATAACGACGGAAAATAAATCGCTTATGATAATCTTCCAATGCTTGGTCCACCACCCTCTATTGGAATGTGGAAGGGGTGGCACATGCAGTAAGGTGCAAGATATCTGAGAAGAGGAATAAGAGTATATGTAAGTAGCCGGTATCAGTGGCAGCGTCAGGACAAGAATTTGCGGAAGGATGTCGTGATAGCTGGCTGCCTCATGGACCATGTACTGTGTGTTAGTGAGTAGCGTCATATGTTACCCCACTGCCTTGCTATCTGTTATTTAGGTGGTACTGTGATTGTACGGCTCCTCACAAGCAAAATGTCTTGGAAACGTTGTCACCAGATGCTCTTTTGATGTGTTTCCTTTTTACAAAACTTGACAGTGGTAGCGAGTGTTGTTCGACCCATGGCACAATGTGTCTGTCTGTCTGCAAAGAAAGTAAGAAAACAAGAACTCTCATGGGGGTCACCTTGGATTGCTGGAGAATGGAGGAGTTGCTTTGCTAAGAAGGGCGTCAAAGAAATGTGAGCTGTCGATGTTTGTGTGCCGGTTGACCGTTGCGTGCACCTGTGGCCGTTATAATGTTCAGTACACTGAGGTTGTGTAGACCTAGTAATTGTGTGAAAGGGCATGGAAAGGGTAAAACAGGGAATGTAGCACTGCACGAGTGACCAGAAGGTGTGTTGTTTTAGTGCAGGACTTGCGTTCCCTTTTCGTCTTGCCCTTTATGTGTACATTTGCAGGGGGTGGGGAAGAATGTCAGCAAAAGGAAGTATAATCACAGTTGCAATTTATGGGGAATGGTGGACACATGGCACTGTAACGGCGCGTCCTTACTGCTGTCACAAAGCTCTGTACAATGTACAGAGAGAAAGTGTGCCATGGAGTAAATTTATAAATATGCATACAGAAGAGTAGCTTAATACTTTTTATTCGTAATACACATGTGATGTAAAGTTGTGCTTACATAACTTCAGCAAATTCCATGCTTTTATTGGGTGGCCGAGAAATGGCAGTGTACGGCGTATGAGATCATTGCAGACTACCTTTGCGGCAAATGCGCAGACCAACTGCAGTGTAAGGTATGTACCCTTTTTTGCTATACTTCCATAAAATGTCTGACCTTGTAGCTTAACATGCTTACCCCTCAAGGCTGTTTTACAATGAGTAGAGCAAGGTGGTCCAGAAAGCCACTAAGAACGACCAGCGCTAATGCCAATAGTTATAAATATAAAAGGCAGCGTTCAACATGAATTTTTGAGGGTACCTAGACCAAGTGCCCTCTGTAAGAAACAAGGTCAATATAATCAGTGAACTGCGCCAATTTACAATAATACATCAATCAGTTGAGTTATATTTTTAATTCCATTCCATAGCCTGACACGTGTTTCGAGCAGAGCTCTTCTTCAAAGGCTGTGCATCAAAATATAATTTAAAACCATTAGCATGTTGACCAATGTGTACGCATCATACCAATTGGGCAAACACATAGGGGTTGAAAAAGGGGGGGGGTAAAATGGCCACAATCATGAATGTATGATACATAACAGCATTGTTTAAATCATTACAGTGTTACATAATCAGTGTGATTGGATAGCCATAAATGATAAAGAGAAAATAAAAATAAATTACCGTTGCCAAAGGACATCCATACGGTTCCGAAACCATTAAGAAGGATGACAAAACAACATGATAAGAAAATAAGTGAGGTGCGGTGACTAAGCAACCCTGGATGATAAGATTGGCTGGATTACCAATAATAATTGAAATGTCAAGGTATAATTACCGTTGATGCTTGTCGAAGGCGAATAATCTGTGCAATAAGAATTAGTGTCCAAAATCACAATTGTTACAAAGTGCCATAATGTTGCCAAATTTAATGTAACAAAAACCGAAAACCAAGATTAGCAATGTGTTGCACTTACCAATAGTACGATTAATTCTAGGGTACAATTCCAGGACTAGACGGGATTAAATTAAATATAACAATAAATGTTAGAGCTGCATAGCCCATTCAAAGAGTTTGTAATTATGTATTTTTGAAAAAATTTTCGCAACACATTATTAATAGAAGTAAAAGAATTACCTTAATATAAATTGCAATTGCAACGACTAATTATAGTAGACTGCAAAGATCTGCAATGAAGGGGGGAATGTTGCCCACGAAGATACAATATATCCATCAATTCAAAGTAGCCACGATAGTCCGATGTCAGTTGACAATTGAGCAATTAGCAGAAAAAGACAGAGAGCCAAAGCACGGAATTAGGTGAGTGAATAGTAAACGAACATGATTAAGTGTCAGGGACCGTATCGAAGGAGCAGCATCTCACTTACCAGCCTTCCGGCAACAACTGTATCCAAGGAAGAGTGCACGCGCGCGAGATGCAGCTGGTGTAGTTAAGCAGGAGAACTAGGACACAAGAGCAAGACCGTAACAAACCATCCAGCGTCAGCCATGTTGGGTGAGGAAACCATTGGCTGCCAATCAAATCTCAATGAAGACAGACTCATGAGCCAGAATTGGCAATCGAACCTACACGCAATTAAATATAGTAATTGACGTTGTATTTTAGATTAGAAATAACGCACTAAATTTATCATGCATCCTGGTTGTGTAATCTGCCGCACACACTTGTTAACTCATCACGATACATAAATCACGGTAAAGTTACTTCCATTTGCACGCAAAACAAAAATATATAGCATTAAGAACAAGGTAATGGTGTGTAGCCACCTACGGTGTCATCTGCACTGGCAGCCACCCTAATAATTGCACCAAATATAATCATGTATATAATAGCTAAAGGGATTGTGAAATTCCATTTATAAACGGGCCAGCTATACATGGACCAGGAGTTTAATCAGTGATTATGTAAGACCTCATTTAAGTCATAAATGGTTTTAGTTGAAACAGATTAATAGCATATAAAATTCCAATTTAACTGAAATGCAGATGGAATCATGAAAAAGCAGAATTTGTCTGAAATACAAGTTGAATCATAAGAAAACGTGAAATTCATGATCAGAATTTAATCCACGAGTGACCAATCTATGTTTGCAGATAAGCCTCGCTTACAATTGTCTCAGTCTGAGTTCCATATTACCTCCTCTTTTGGAAGGACAAATCTGAGCCAAACCAATAAATCTTAAATCCTTGAAATCATCCAATTGATGTAAAGTCTGCCAATGCAGTGCCAAAGGACATTTGGCATCCTGTTTGTTCAAAGAAGCCAAATGTTCCCGAATCCGAATTTTAAGTGGCCTGATGGTACTACCATTATAAAATAGTCCACACACACAAATGATACAATACACTACAAACTTTGTATTGCAGTTAATAAATGAATTAATGACATGCTTGCCTGTGGACCCAAAGTCTAAGGATTCAGACTCAAATGTATATGAACACATATTGCAGCTCCCACATTTGTGAAAACCATTCAGCCGCCCTTGGTCTAACCATGTTTTAGCAATGGGTGCTTGTGCCATAAAAGACGGGCATAAGAGATTTTTAAGAGTGGGGGCTCTACTGAATACTATTGATGGATGTGAATCCAATAGTTTAGTTAGATCATTGTCGAGATGGAGCAAGTGCCAATGACGTTTGAGTATAGCATACACACCATTACTATCACTGTTGTACCGAGTGATCAGTCTAATTTTGTTGAAGGGCATATTAGCTGAAGATGATCTAGTTTTAGGTTTAAGTAAATCACCTCTCTCCATACTAGACACTTCACGTTCAACTTAGGTAAGCAGATTTGGTTGATACCCACGTTGTACAAATTGATCATGTATAAATGATTTTTCCGCATCAAAGTCAGCATGAAGAGAACAATTCCTTTTTGCTCGAATATATTCTCCTTTCGGAATATTATTAATAACAGAACGTTTATGAGAACTGGATGAATGTAAAACTGCATTAACCGAGGTGGGTTTGCGAAATGTTTCAGTGATAAAACCAGTAGGGGACACAGAGACGTTTAAATCAAGAAAGTCTACAGAATCATTAGAGTAATGATGTATAAATTGCAAACCCCAGTTGTTAAAATTCAGAAAATTAACAAACTCTCTTAATTCTACTTCATTACCAGTCCAAATCATGAAAACATCATCAATGTATCTCTTCCAAAGGTGTATAAATTGAAAAAAATCCTTGTTCTGAAACACATACTTTTCTTCAAATTGGTGCATGAATATATTTGCCACAGATGGAGCAAAACTAGCTCCCATGGCAATCCCAATCAGTTGTTGGTAGTATGTGTCATTAAAAAGGAAAACATTGTTTTGTAGAGCACAGAAAAGAAATTCTTTGATCATTTCAATATGAAGATGATACGATGCTGATTTGTGTCGGAAAATATAGGTAATACTGTCAATTGCTTTCTGATGATCAATAGAAGTGTATAGAGATTTAACATCGAGTGTGACCAATAATACGTCACTGATATATGGCAATTGTGCAAGGATGTCAAGAATATGCATAGTGTCACGTATATATGTAGGTGTGGAGTGAACCAGTGGTGATATGCATTCATTAACATAGATTGAAATTGGTTCCAAAATTCCACCCTGGCCACTAATAATGGGTCTGCCTTCCGGTATCTTATCAAACAGCTTATGAATCTTGGGCAGAAAATAGGCGGTTGGCATTGTTGGTTTGTCAGAGAACAGAAAACATTTTTCCACATCGGTAATAATACCTAGTTTATACCATTTGTCATTTAGAGAATGAACTTTATGTCGAATATGTGAAATAGGATTATTTTTCAAAATGGCATAACACCCAGGAGAATTCAAATGATCCAATGCCATAGAGATGTAATCTGCTTTATCCATAATTACAACATTACCACCTTTATCAGCTTCCTTGATCACAAGTGAATCATTATATGCCAGCTTGTGAAGGGCAAGACGCTATGCTGATGTTAAATTAGAAAATGTATGATGAGGTCGGGAAGAACGACGATCAAACAATGTGTGAATATCATTAGTCACTACCCGATGAAAAGTATCTATAATGTTATCATCTGAAAAAATGGGAGTGAATTTCGATTTGTTTGCAAATTCTTTAATTGTCAAATTACGATGCTGTATGTCTAATTCTTTCATGGTATCAAGGAGATTAGACCCACTATCAGACATTGACTCATCAATAGACATAAGTATGTGTGTACTCATCATTGTTTGCAGTGTAAATTCTGATAATTCGGCAACAGGCATTTTAGGAGAATATTGTTTAACCTGTGTGGCAAAAATCTTTTTTAACTTTAACTTTCTGATAAACTTGAACAAATCAATCTGTATCTGTACACAATCATTCTTACAAGATGGAGCAAAAGATAACCCTTTATTTAGTAGTGAGTGTTCTTCTGGAGAGAGCTGATATTGACTAAGGTTATGTATTAAATCTATCTGAACTGATTTGGATCGATCTGATTCTGCAGGGATTTCTGATAAGAGGCTCTGGTTAGCCGTTGACCTAATGAAGCGGCGTTGGCGTCGCCTGTGTTGGCCACCACTTGAGCCCCTTGGTTGGGCCCGAGCATTGCGTTATTGGCAACGGGTGGTAAGCGAAACCTGACCTGTTTTCTGATGGCCTCTTGTCGATTGCCCTTTTTGAATCTTCTCATCTGTTCTAAAAAAGGTTGCGGAGCCGAAATAGGTTGTGCAGGTAATTCCAACGAGTCGACATCCTCTTCATCCTGAGCCTCATCCTCAGGTTGGCTAGTCCCTGGGACAGCTTTGTTCCTAGGTCTATCTACATCACTTTCTACATCAGAGCTGGCAGGGGATGAGGCAGCACTACTATTGCGCGATCTGGACACATCATCAAATTTGGGCTGGTAAGTGTAGACCCGATTATCTCGATAATCCCTGTCATCTCTAGAAAATTTTCTACATTTTCTCATTTTAACCTCATTCTGATGCCTTCTCAGTATATTATACATTGTTTTGAAATTTTTATCAATAGTTGCAGAAGGTGCATCAAACAATTGAATTTCTTGTTTGAGTTCATCAATTTGTTTGACAATACGAGAGTGTGCTCTTTCCGCATGCTCAATAAGTAATAATAACATTTTATTAGAACTATTGGTCAGGTTGGTTTCCCACTCCACTGCCAAGTCATTATCCTGAGGATCCTCAAAATCCGGCAAAATAAGTATACGAAGACCTCTCGGTATTTTGTGTTCTTGAATGTAATGCTTGAGCGTAGTCATCTCCCAAAATTTATTGATCTCTCTAATACTCAATCTCTCAAGCTTAATGAATTTAGATCTAAGATCCTCAGTAATGTTAGGTAACCGTTTAAACGGATTCAAAGTAGAACTACGAGGTGCAAATAATATTCGGCCGCTTCAGCCATTGAATTAAGAAAATACAATGCAACAGCTGCTGGGTTCAGGGCCAAAATTTACCAGTAGAGCAAGGTGGTCCAGAAAGCCACTAAGAACGACCAGCACTAATGCCAATAGTTATAAATATAAAAGGCAGCGTTCAACATGAATTTTTGAGGGTACCTAGACCAAGTGCCCTCTGTAAGAAACAAGGTCAATATAATCAGTGAACTGCGCCAATTTACAATAATACATCAATCAGTTGAGTTATATTTTTAATTCCATTCCACAGCCTGACACGTGTTTCGAGCAGAGCTCTTCTTCAAAGGCTGTGCATCAAAATACAATTTAAAACCATTAGCATGTTGACCAATGTGTACGCATCATACCAATTGGGCAAACACATAGGGGTTGAAAAAGGGGGGGAAAAATGGCCACAATCATGAATGTATGATACATAACAGCATTGTTTAAATCATTACAGTGTTACATAATCAGTGTGATTGGATAACCATAAATGATAAAGAGAAAATAAAAATAAATTACCGTTGCCAAAGGACATCCATACGGTTCCGAAACCATTAAGAAGGATGACAAAACAACATGATAAGAAAATAAGTGAGGTGCGGTGACTAAGCAACCCTGGATGATAAGATTGGCTGGATTACCAATAATAATTGAAATATCAAGGTATAATTACCGTTGATGCTTGTCGAAGGCGAATAATCTGTGCAACAAGAATTAGTGTCCAAAATCACAATTGTTACAAAGTGCCATAATGTTGCCAAAATTAATGTAACAAAAACTGAAAACCAAGATTAGCAATGTGTTGCACTTACCAATAGTACGATTAATTCTAGGGTTTGAACAAACAGGATGCCAAATATCCTTTGGCACTGCATTGGCAGACTTTACATCAATTGGATGATTTCAAAGATTTAAGATTTATTGGTTTGGCTCAGATTCGTCCTTCCAAAAGAGGAGGTAATATGGAACTCAGACTGAGACAATTGGAAGTGAGGCTTATCTGCAAACATAGATTGGTCACTCGTGGATTAAATTCTGATCATGAATTTCACGTTTTCTTATGATTCAACTTGTATTTCAGACAAATTCTGCTTTTTCATGATTCCATCTGCATTTCAGTTAAATTGGAATTTTATATGCTATTAATTTGTTTCAACTAAAACCATTTATGACTTAAATGAGGTCTTACATAATCACTGATTAAACTCCTGGTCCATGTATAGCTGGCCCGTTTATAAATGGAATTTCACAATCCCTTTAGCTATTATATACATGATTATATTTGGTGCAATTATTAGGGTGGCTGCCAGTGCAGATAACACCGTAGGTGGCTACACACCATTACCTTGTTCTTAATGCTATATATTTTTGTTTTGCGTGCAAATGGAAGTAACTTTACCGTGATTTATGTATCGTGATGAGTTAACAAGTGTGTGCGGCAGATTACACAACCAGGATGCATGATAAATTTAGTGCGTTATTTCTAATCTAAAATACAACGTCAATTACTATATTTAATTGCGTGTAGGTTCGATTGCCAATTCTGGCTCATGACTCTGTCTTCATTGAGATTTGATTGGCAGCCAATGGTTTCCTCACCCAACATGGCTGAAGCTGGATGGTTTGTTACGGTCTTGCTCTTGTGTCCTAGTTCTCCTGCTTAACTACACCAGCTGCATCTTGCGCGCGCGCACTCTCCCTTGGATACAGTTGTTGCCGGAAAGCTGGTAAGTGAGATGCTGCTCCTTCAATACGGTCCCTGACACTTAATCATGTTCGTTTACTATTCACTCACCTAATTCCGTGCTTTGGCTCTCTGTCTTTTTCTGCTAATTGCTCAATTGTCAACTGACATCGGACTCTCGTGGCTACTTTGAATTGATGGATATATTGTATCTTCGTGGGCAACATTCCCCCCTTCATTGCGGATCTTTGCAGTCTACTATAATTAGTCGTTGCAATTGCAATTTATATTAAGGTAATTCTTTTACTTCTATTAATAATGTGTTGCAAATTTTTTTTTAAAAATACATAATTACAAACTCTTTGAATGGGCTATGCAGCTCTAACACTTATTATTATATTTAATTTAATCCCGTCTAGTCCTGGAATTGTACCCTAGAATTAATCGTACTATTGGTAAGTGCAACACATTGCTAATCTTGGTTTTTGGTTTTTGTTACATTAATTTTGGCAACATTATGGCACTTTGTAACAATTGTGATTTTGGACACTAATTCTTGTTGCACAGATTATTCGCCTTCGACAAGCATCAACAGTAATTATACCTTGATATTTCAATTATTATTGGTAATCCAGCCAATCTTATCATCCAGGGTTGCTTAGTCACCGCACCTCACTTACTGTCTTATCATGTTGTTTTGTCATCCTTCTTAATGGTTTCGGAACCGTATGGATGTCCTTTGGCAACAGTAATTTATTTTTATTTTCTCTTTATCATTTATGGTTATCCAATCACACTGATTATGTAACACTGTAATGATTTAAACAATGCTGTTATGTATCATACATTCATGATTGTGGCCATTTTTCCCCCCCTTTTTCAACCCCTATGTGTTTGCCCAATTGGTATGATGCGTACACATTGGTCAACATGCTAATGGTTTTAAATTGTATTTTGATGCACAGCTTTTGAAGAAGAGCTCTGCTCGAAACACGTGTCAGGCTGTGGAATGGAATTAAAAATATAACTCAACTGATTGATGTATTATTGTAAATTGGCGCAGTTCACTGATTATATTGACCTTGTTTTACCATGAGCGTGTGAACTGTTCAAGGAGAGGTATGTTAGGTTTCGCTTTCCGGAGATGATGCTGAAAAAAAAGGAATCAGCCGGCAACGTTTTTCAATTGTAGCATGCATTTACGAATGTTGGCAGTGTCATTACGGTGAATGTAGTACGACGTACAAGTAGAGATGATGGTGCCGTACACATGGTGCCGTGAATGCACAGATGGCAACATACATTAAATGTGCCTTTACAGTGCCTAAGGACCAGTTATATGTGCAGTGTGTTACGAGCAATGATGGACGATGGCAGACTGTGTGTTTGCTGCCTCAGAATAAGTGGGTGGGTGGCCCATTTTACGCAGTTTGGTGTCGTGCAGCATGAACCTGTTTTGGGGCTGCTGTTCAGCAAAGAAAAGGAATAAGTGTGTACGGTCGTCAAACAGTGTAAGGGGGTTATGGTGTTCAAATTGTGTTTCCTTTATACAATGAGAAAGGGAAACAGAAGTCTGAAAACTTAAGCAGTAATGCAGTGGTTGCAATATGGCTGCCGAGCTATGACCCATGAGCTGCACTGAAATATGTGTTGGATACCTTTTTTTGAAATGGTTTACATAACTATGAAAATGACCTAATGGCCTACACAGTGCCATTAAAAAGCAAGGATCTAAATGATGCAGCAGTTACGACAGTTGCATAAAATGTATGAATGCATTCATCAAGTTGTATTGTGATTGTGCAGATTGTCGGGTAGGTTACTGTAGTGTTGTGCGTTCAGTGTGTCCACTTATTATAGGCTTGGGTCAACAGTGTACGTAGGAAACAGGTTATGTATTGTGTGGAAGAAATGGCAGCCAATGTCAACTGCAGTGGCTAATTGTTAGGTGGCTGTGCTATGTGTGGGGTTAGTGGTACGTGGATAGATGGTTGCATGCATAGCTGTACAGTGCAGCGGCAATTGTGGGCAGGGTGTAGGATGTTGAGTGCGTGGCTGAAGGCCCTACACTGTACAGGGTGTAGTGAAGTGTGTAGGGCGTAGGCACAAGCTGCATAGTGCAATATAGGTGTACATTGCAAATGGTGGCATTGCTATGTGTATGGCAGAAATAAGTGCACACATTGCACTTTGGACATTGTAGAGAAGTGTAATAGCAATTGTTGCAGACTTACTGTTTGGATTGAGGAGGGCCTGTACTGTGTTTTGTGTATCGAGTGTGAAATGTTGTGGTCCTGGTTGCTGCATTATCTGTGGGAAAAGAGAACAGAACATGTTAGAGCAGGTATTTCATTAGTTTGCAGTCCACTACATAGCATAACTTACTTTCAGGACCCTTGTAACTAGTACTTCCTAAGTACTATGCTTTGAACCAGTGTAATGTGCAATGAGTGTAGTTCCTGTGTTTCTTTGCATAATCATTGGGTCTGTGGGGAAAAAAAATCCATGCTGGATTAAAAAAAAAACCTTCCAAATTTCTTTGCTATTATGGTGCACAATGAAGGATAGTCACGTTTGGAATGGTTACAGCACTTTTTAAGGTGTACTCTTGAAGTAGGAGGAAATGTAAGGGTTTACCATTCCTGGCCTATGCGTGTTGGTAGGATGGGTGGCGTTGCATAGCAGGTGGTATTTTGTAAATGTTTACCTGCTTCCTTTTTGTATCACTGTTTATTTATGTGTTTGGTTGCTGCTGCTGGTTTGCAAGTATTGTGGCATTGTAGTGTGCTAGTGCGGAATTCTGACGTAGTTACGTATCTGTTGGTGTACTGTAACTGCTCATACTTTGGAAGTGTTTTACAATATGTTTGTAGCACAGTAGTTGTTGAAGGTTGAGTTGGGTTGTTTGAATGCTGCAAATAACATTTTAATATTCTGGTTGCAGTTATGTACCATGTGGCGTAGTCTAACTGTTTACAGTGTCCCATTCGTAAAGGTTGTGCATTCCTGTTGCTACCTGGACATCTGTGTACATTCTGAATTGGTAGTGTACGTGATGATAGGTCCATATGTCTTGGAGTTGTATGACTATTCTTGGAGAGCTGGTGACTGATTTGCGTACGTGGTGGTTTCAGAGGTTACGGAGGATAGTTTTGAACCCTCATACTTAGTACTTTTCCTTCCATGTATCCTGTGGAAAATACTGCTACTGTGATTTGTGTACACGTATTGTTTGTGCGAGTGTATTCATTGGAAATAGAAATGTCCAACACACACTTTAGTGCATTTCGTCAATGCTTGCAGTATGCTAAATTGCTTTAGGTAGACAGTGTGGAAGGAAAAAGATTTTGTGTCCACTCATGAAGGTACTGGTCCTGCTGGGGAGTAAGGTATATTAGGTTTGTGAAAGATTTCAATTATGAGTATGTTTTCCTTTCCAGTATTTGTAGTAAGTACATTAGAAACTCCTGTGGATCTTCTTGTAGGTTTAAAGTGAATTTCACCATTCTAGCACTGTAGTCCAAATCTTGCCTTATTCCTGAGACACTGTAAATGGTGTCAGGATTACTTAGTGCATTTCTGTGAAGGACGAGCATTTGCAAACACAACTGGTCTGTGCCATTTAAATAAATGTTTTCCACAATTGCTGGCATTTGGAATAGAACATTAATTGTTACATTTGCATAGCAATTAACACCTGTTGTATTGGAACATTTGAATGGGCCAGGTACTTTTGTGTCTGAACACTTTGATAGAAGGGTACGTGGTTTCTTTGCAGAGGCATTTTTCTTTGTGGGTGGAGTTGGGTATGCTTTGTCTTTTTGACTCCTTTTGTATGTGATTTTGGTAGGTGATGTAGTAAGAGTTGCTTTCAATTTCTTTGATGGTACTGTTGCCAAATCATTTACAACTTCTCATTGAATGAGCTTTCTTTTCAAACTTTTCGGTTTCCGAGGAATAGGGTACATTTCAGATGGGCTGTGTACAGTGCACGTAGTATATTGTACTCTATGATGAAAGGAATGTCTGCACTGACTGCAGTTGCATCAAAATTCACTAAATACAGTCCTTCCAGTGTACGTAGCCGTGACAGTGCTACGTAACTCATGCCTTCTTTAAAGACTGTGCTGCCAATATCAATCAATGCTTGATCTAAGGTTAAACCTTGCAATTTATGAATAGTTACTGCATAAGCTAGTGACAGAGAAAACTGTTCTCTGCGTACATACATGTCTTTGAAAAGAAGGAATTGCGCAGTTGTGCGTCCTATATTTTTGACTTCTGAAAGTTTGTCAAACTTGAATTTACAAACTGAATGCTGTTGTCCTGTGGGTATGTCTGGAAGCCAACAACTGTACCAAGTGCTCCATTGACTAAACCTTGCTCTATGTCAATGTTACGCTTTAACATAACTCTACCGTTGACACATAATGTTAAAGTTTTCTCCAAACAAGCTGTGTTGGAGACAGAGTTCTCTAAGGTTTGTTGTCGTGCTATGCCTTGTTGACACATAGGTATTGTCATACCGTGTACGTCCAGTTTGTCTGTGGCATGAATTTCCACTAGTGGTTGTTTTTGTTTTTGCAGCATTGTTGCATTAAATTGTGCACATCTTGCTAGAGTTGGCATTAAGGACATACAGCTGATATTTTTCTGAGCTAATTGTTCCATGACATCAGTAGGACATGTGGTACACCTGTACCGCTCATGGATGCATCTTGTATTGAGGGTAGACTGTGCCTCCTTTGATAGTACACCAATCTCTATGTTTTTAAAAAAATATATTGGCGTAGGTGAGGTCTGCAGACTGACATATGTTTTGAGTTAGTTCTCTGTATTGGAAATGTTGCCAGAGATTAACATTCCCGATGCTTCCAAGACTTTTACGGCACTCTTTGGGTCCTAAAGTTTTGAAGATAGGGTCACCTTTGACTTGTGTTAATTGAAGGAGATCTCCGAAAACAATCACGTTTTCCTCCAAAGAGTTCTTTGTAGTCTGTTTTGAGGACCTCTTGCAAAATGAGGTGAATCAAAGCCACCATTAGGTTGGAGACCATGCTCACCTCATCTATTAGGAGCATTTTCATTTGTTTCAAAACTCTGCGTAGCTCCATAGCAGATTCTGCTGAAAGTTTATAGTACTTTTATTTGTTTTGGTGTTCTACTGGAAGGAGTAGCAATCAGTGTAGAGTGGCTATACCTATGTTGTAGGCAGCCAAACCTGTAAGGGCGGTTACAACAGCAGAAAGGTTGTTTGTTAATTGTTGGAGGTATTTACAGATAACTTTTATTATGAATGTTTTACCTGACCCATCTTCACCACTTACATACAGCAGTACAGGTTTGTAGTTGTCAAAGGGGCAAGTTTTACTTTTGTACTGTATACCATGTTCAATGGTTTCACTTACTTCGACAAAAATGGTACGCTGTTCATTTTTAGTTGGGATTTCAGTGCTGCAAACTCTTCTACACAGTGCTCATACGGAAGCATAGTGGTGATTACTTCCGTCATGGCTAATTCTGCCTCATTTGCTATGAGTAGCTGTCGAAGTGGTTCTTGGCTGCCTGTTTGAGAAGGTTCACTGCTCTCAGAAGTGTCTACATTTAGTTGCGCTTGAAGTTCTTCTTCTTGTTGGTGTTCATTGTTCCATATGGTTTTGTACCATGTAAAGTTTTCATCTGTAATTGTACTTTCACTGGCATTGAAAGCACCTTCATAGGAGGTGTAGGTGGCTAATAAATCTTCTTCTTTTCTCCATAGTTTGAAATGTTGCAGTAGAGCCATGTGATATGATATGATATGATATGATATGGCATTTATAGCGCACCTATACACAAGTGTTTCAAGGTGCAACGAGGCAAGGGAGGGGGAACAGAGGGAAGACAGACAACAATCCTACTAGGCCAGGTGTCATTCAGATCGCGCAAGTGCATGGAAAGGGAGAAAAGGAAAGTGCGGGGGGCAGGAGGGAAAAGTGCAGTACATAGGATGATATAATAAATAAGTAAGTACTGTACAGCCAACTTGTGGTGAGTGAAAGGGTAAGTGCAGATATCAGGTGGCAAGTGCAAGGGTGAGTGCAGACATCAGGTGTAAGTGGTGCTATTGGGACCGTAGGGAAACAGAAACAGTCCCAAGTGCGGGGGTTGCCAGGAAGGCAGTACGGGGGTGCAACTGGTGGGAGAAGGGACCTGGGCCTGAGAAAAGAGGGTGGGCAGGTAACCAGTGCAGATTCAGTTTCAGCCAGGAAGTCAGTAGGGGAGAGGAGGAGAAAAAGCAGAAGCAAAGATAAATGTTTTGAGGTGCTTCCGGAACCGTATATGATTCTCCTCAAGATTCGGGGGGGTGGGAGGCTGTTCCAGAGGGAGGCGCCAGATGAAGAAAGAGATCTACCACCAACTCGTTGCTTGGAGAAGCGACTGACCCTGAGGGAGTTGGAGGCAGAGCTGGTGAGTGAAGATATTTAGGAAGAGAGAGTTGAAGGTATTGAGGCCCCAGGCCCCAGAAGGCCTTGTGGACAATGCAGAGGGTTTTGAACTTTATCCTCGCAGCCACTGGGAGCCAGGGCAGAGATTTCAGTCCTGGAGAGATACAATGCCTGGGCTTGAGGCCAAGGACAAGTCTCGCAGTCCTGTTCTGGATGAGTTGCAGTGGGCGGAGAGTAGAAGCAGGCAGATTTAGAAGGAGGCTGTTGCAATAGTCCAGCCTAGAGAGAACCAGAGCTCTGGAGACAGTGAGCTTCTGGGGGAAGGAGAGGGAAGGAAGAATACCTCTGAGGAGGTGCAGCTGGTAGAGTAACTTCTTAGAAATGTCAGAGATGTGAGGAGAGTAGGAGAGTGTGCAGTCGAAGATGACCCTGGGGTTTTTAGCCTCACAGATGGGAGCAGGGAGAGGGCCAAGAGAGGCCAGCCAGGGAGTGACAGGAAAGGTGGGAGTGGGCGTGCCGATTAGGAGAATCTCTGTCTTACTGGAATTAAGGCAGAGATCATTTGCGGCATGGATGGCGGACAGACAGTCTGACATGAGAGAGGGAGAAGAGGTGGCTGAGGGTAGCCTGAAAATGAGCTGGATGTCATCCCCATAGCACTGGAGGTTGGGGCAGAGCACATCAATGCGGTGGTTAAGAAGTGCCAGGTATTGATTGAACAGCCAGGGAGAGAGGTTAGACCCCTGGGGAACACCACAGGTAGAGATAGAGATAGAGGAGAGGAAGGACCCAAATTAAACCTGGGTGGGTCGATCAGAGAGAAAAGAAGTCAGCCCTGCCAGGACCTGACCGGTGATACCCAGGTTATCATGGAGAAGGTTGAGCAGGATGGCATGGTTGACCGTTTCAAAGGCAGAGGAGAAATTAAGTAAGATGAGGACACAAGGGGTGTTGGAATCGAGGTTGGAGAGCAGGTCTTCACAGATGTTCAAGAGAGCAGTTTCCATGCTTCTGGCAGCTCTGAAGCCAGACTGATGATCATGGACACAACCAACAGCTTCAGTGTGGAGATTAAGTTGGGAGATGGCCAACTTTTCCAAGAGTTTGCCCAGGAAAGGAGTGATGGAGATTGGGCGATAGTTAGCTGGGCAGGACCGGTTGGCAGAGGGTTTCTTAAGAAGAAGGTGCATAAGGGAGTGCTGTAGTACAGTTCTTTGTGTTGAGGGGTTTTTCATGACAACTTCATATGATCAATTATGCTGCTTTTGTTAAGTTCCACCAGGCTGCCTTCACAACTTTCCACTCTGTATCTACCTTTTTCCTCATTTGCTTTAATGTCATTTTTGTATGCATAGTTTTGGGCTATCTGGTACAGGCACAAGTGTTCTAAAGTAATACTCCTGTTCGGGTAGTATGTATCCAATAAGTTGTTCTTCAAAATGTCCTGGCTGTTGGAATCGCTTTTGGCTATTGTTTGTATGTCTTCATATGATTTAAGTACTCTTTTACTGGATGCAGCAGGGCCAAGGCTTAGCTACACTATGTTGTCAGATTTCCCATATAAGGCAGTGCCGGTTAAACGGCCAGCGGGTTCGTCGCTGCTACATTCTCTATGGGACAGCATTTTAATGCCAAAACTGAACAGTTTCTGTGCAAGTGTTTTGTCAGAGGATATTACTAATTACGGAAGAAAACCAGAGGATACAATTTTGGAGACAGAAGGAATCAAGAAATTTAATTGAACCTGATCCATTATTTAAATATCAAATTTTAATCGAGAATTAATCATAGCACTCAATAATTTTATATCGCAGGAAAGGAATTAAGAACACATAATTTCACATAGTTTCACATATAATCCATCTCATTCGTACACAGGCATCCAATAACCATTCATACATCCATCACAATAATACATGTAAGGTAAAACTTTATCCTAAAAAAGTCATAACAATTGATTTACTTATTGTCTTCATAAAAAAGAGAGAGAAAGAGATATATAATAAATATATATGAAAAGCCACAACAGATAGTTCAAGTGGTCATCAGTTTAGGATGGGTCACATCGATGTCCAAAGTTGACCTCATCACTGGTTCCTCAACCGGTTTCGGCGTATTTAACTTTAATTGAGTTACGCCTTCATCAGGAGAATAACAATTCGACTCTTCATGAATGAAGAGAGAAAAGAAGAGACAGCTGAAAATTCCTGATATGAAGAACAGGAGTACCAGCTATACCAATATGCAATGTCCCAACACGTCTGCACTGCGTAACCGTCAGCTGGAGATATGGGAATGGTTCAATCCTGCAGTGGCTGTTTTTCATGCAGGCAGCACCATTTCGGAGGAAAGGTTAAATCCTCCAATATAAATTTTCATAGACTCAAGGGGTACACCCAGAGATTCACAACTCTCCCGTTCCCTGTCATATAATTGGTCCATTTGTACAGAACTCCTTCCATCCTTCGCTTCACTCTCGCAGTCCTCTCATCTTTCCAACGATGCCCGCTGCAGCTCCTCCTCCTTCTCCTCCTCCTCCTCCACTTTCTCTTAATCTCGTGAGGTCAAACAGAGGTGAGCATGGGAATAACACACTTCTGCCTCCCCTAAAACCCAGTGTAGTGTCTAGTTCCCATCTGAGCTCAGAGGATATGTCACCCCAGAGGTCTTTGAGCTCTGTTTTCTCTGCTTTGGTTAAGTAGGCGGTGACATATCGTGCAACTGCAGTGGAGTTGTCTGCAATGTACTGTATATCAACATTGGCATTCCCTAGGAGGCCAAAAATTGGATTGTAATCATTGATGTACCTTGATGCTTCGCTCTTTTTTATGCAGTATGTGTTCTTAGGAGATTTTCCTTTCACACTGTGTCGAACCAAAGACATGAAGCTGTTTACTTGGCCTGTTGTTGAAACTGGTCTAGGGAAACCAAAGTGGCATTGGTGTAGTATTTGCATCTGTTCTGATATTTGTGTTGACAATACTTGCCACATTTGTGTCTTTGGAATTGTGAAATTTGTGCTCGTAGGTCACTATGTGTACTTTCCGAATGGATTTCGCAAGTGACAGATTTGTGAATGAACTGCAAAACAGTTTCATTACTCCCCTCACCAAATTTAGGAGCCTTTCTAATCCACAAAAGCATGTGGATGGGTGGTGCTCCTCTGGCTTGATATAGTTTTCTCCAAAAGAAGCGTTCCACTTCTCCGAGGGGAGGAAGTGCTTTATTGCAAATGAAGTGCACCATGACAAGGAAGCGATGATGGAAGTTGCGTGAAACATTTACTGGATCGAGAGAGCAAAGCTCTCCTGGTGTTTTCATGTCTACACCTGTTTTGTTTTATTTTGCTAAGCGCAGGAAAGTGTGCAAGTCTTCCTGTGCATACTCTGCACAACTTAAAGTGACAAACCAGGTGGGTGGCCCAAGGTTGCGTAGCATACAGTGTACATCTGCGTGCTGTCGGAACCAGTACTCTTTCATACCACGCATGTTTGCCAAGAGATTTGTAATACTTGACTGTAAAACTTCGTCCTTCTCTTGCACCTTTTGAAGTAGCTGTGTAGCAGACATGTTTTGAAAATGGGAACCTGTTTTTAATGTGTGGGCAACTCCATAATGTAGCGTTGCCAGTTCACTTTCAAAGAGCAGGTGGAATATGTACTCCACGTTCTGTCTTAAACTTGGGTCTTCAGAATACATTTGTAAACAGAGGTATTCTGATGCTGTTATTTGTTTGCCTCTTTCATCATTCCAGTCCACTCCATACTTTTCCAGTCGGGAAGAGTAGAGGAAAGGCTTGTGCTTCCACACTTTTTTCCCATATACTGATTGGCGCTCCTTTGGCTTGCCGCATTTGATATGTTTCTAGCGCATCGTCTATGGTGTCTTTCGAGTGCAGTGGGTGAATTGTATAGTGGTCTAAAATACTGGAGGCTGCACTAGGATCTAGATGTTCAAATTGGCCAGTTGTTGAGGAGAAAAACACAGATTTGGCAGAAAAAGTCACAAAACCACAGCGCTTGTATGAATAAATATTAAGAGTGCACATAGGCTGCAGGTGCCTGAGAGGTGTGGGAGTACTGCCAAGTACAAACCACTGTTGTGGAAACAATTAGAGTATGGGCAATTCTCAGTCGCACTGCGCCCAGGAGTGCAATATAGGCATGTGCTGAAGCTGCTTCCTTTCACATCACTTTGGCTTTTCCTGCTGTGCTGAAATTACCGCAATTGCGAAGCCGTGAGAGAGTTTTCTGGCACTGTCCTTCTTTCAATTTATCTTAGGTCCCATCTCCCATTTACTGCCTCGGATGAAGGGTCGGTTTAGACTTGAAACACGTGTCAGGCTACTTTGCAAATAAATCCATCAGACTTATTACTACATCTCTCTTCAATTACTTGCAACACATGCCTATATTGCACTCCTTGGCGCAGTGCGACTGAGAATTGCCCATGCTCCAGTTGTTGAGGAGTCCTGCATTATTTTGGTTGTTTCTCTCAGGTTTTATTGAACATTTATTTCCTTGTAGTATTCATTGTTTTCTTTAAGGTATTGCAACGTTTCCCTAACTTTGGTTAAGTCCACTAGTTGCTGCCAATTTATTTTTTCTTTTGTAGGTACACCATTTACCAGAATAATCAAAGATTTGTGTATTGGCCTTTGCACTCGTAGAGTGTCTACATTTTCTTTGAGATCTAATGGTAAATAAACGACTTTACCACAATTGCCTCTCAGTAATTCGGTAAGTTTGCAGTTTTCGACTGAAGTTGTATTATTGCTTGAAATGGGTGCACTGTTTGGATTATAATGGTCTCATACAAATTAAGCAGCTGCAGTGTGTTTGGCAGTGGAAATAGTTCCAAATTATTGCTAATTGCCCATGAAGGCCTTTGGTTATTGTCCAGTTTTGCAGTGTAATATGTGCCCAGTATGAAGGTGTTCATAATTTCGTATTTGTTTTCAGCTATAAGGTACCTAGCTAATTGAAACCATTGGGATTCCTCATTGCCTTCTATTTTCTGCATTATATCTACAGTTTTGGTACTCTTTCTATAGAAAGTTCTACAACAACACACACATACTTGATTTGGCATTTCAGCAAATGTGCTTTTGAACGTTTGAATTTCTTTTCTGTATGTGTGATATAAAAAGTTGATAGCTGCACTGTTGTCACTACTAATGTCTGAAAATGCTGGAGTTTGTAAGTGCTCTTCAGTTCCACAATATTACCTTTGGATGTGCTCCATTTCATCAAGCACTTGTTTGGCTGTACCGTGTAGGATAATATCATTTAAATGTTGGAGTGCAAAAGCTGGACTTTTTGCATAGTAGTTTGTAAACTAGATTTCTGACTGTTGAATGGTGGGTTGCTAACATTTTGATACAGTGGAAGGTGCTTTTGCAAGCAGGTCCAGAAATACAGGCTAAGGAATTTTCTCGTATTCCAGTGTGGTTGGGCACTGGAGAGGAGTCTATAATTTGTAGTATTTTTATTTTTATTTTGTCATTGCTATTTTGTCATTGACATACTGATTGAGGAATTGCTGCAAAGATTTGATTAAGCATTGGCGAACGTTAAACATTGATGTGCAAGGCCATTTGTAGGTGAGGCGTGTTGCTTTGGTGGAATGGAGAGTGACATCTAAGTTTGATGGGGATATTTCTGAAAGCAGTGTTTCCTCTTCCATTATGGTATTGTGTATCTTTTCATACCCTCGTCCACTCCGATTTAAGGCAATTTGGTTTGTTTGTTCTTGTTTGTATGATTCTTCATTGAAGTATAGTTTTGTGTTGGTGGTGTGACTCCGCTCACCTGTACAGATGCGGCCAAAGGTAGCTATGCAGACATTGAGTTTGTTTCGAAGTAATGCTTGCAATTTACCAATTAATCTTGTTAGTGGTTTCATTCTGTTCAAAATTACTATAAACAATTTCCGTTTCGCGCTCATTGCACTGTCTTCAAGAGCTTCTAAAATGGCTTTTCTGCGGTAAGTTTTGAGGGTTGAACGTAATTTCTTCCCTGAATTTATAAGGTTCTGAAGGACTCTGTGGTGGAACATTTCTTGTAAAATTACTTTTTTATAATGCTTGCTTGTGGTTACATTACCATTGGTACGTGCTCTCTTAGCAGTAGTGTGCGTTGCACTGTACTTAGTGGCTTTTTTTTCATTTTCACATGTTGACAGATCAACTACACTGTTTTTACTGGTAGATGCATCCATTTTCTTTAATGACTGAATTACCTATTCTCCTTCAACTTTCTGTTCACGCTCAGCTTGCAGTGGATGGCTACGTTCTGTGTTTTTAGGTTGCATGGCACTCTTTCTGCATTGCTTTCTACGGAGTTGCAGTTTGGTAGGCATTGTGTAGTAGCTGTTGGTGAAGAAAGGGAAATGGGGGTGTGCAAAATTTGAAATGTATATGTGTGCAATGTTTATGAGTGGGTCAATAGGAGGGTAGGCATTTAACTGGAAGTGTGTCACTGTGCAGTGGTGTCTAACTTTTGGTTGGGGACAGTATTTTAACATGTGGGGATTTGTCTAATGGTGATGACATAACCACCACTGAGCACCTGTAGAGGTGTCATCAGTAACAATGAAGTATATACTGGTGGATGGCCGCACATCTATATGCTACAATGCAACAATAGTGTACTCTTCTAGTAAGACATACAACAGTATGATGGTATTGTACTTACTTTGTTGCTTGCTGAGAGTAGGTTTATTGCAGGCTGTATTTTGAAGTGCACACTCGAGTAGCTTTCTGGAGAGAGGTGGGTACTGCACCTGTATGAGAAGATGGTAACAAAATATGTTGGCTAATGGCATAGAGCTTACATTTGTGCAGTACATTCTTCAAAACTATTGGGGGATGTCTTGGTAGGAATAGGAAGTGTGTGTGTGTGTAAATGGAAGGCTTACGATATGAATGGGCACTTGGGAGCAAAAGCATGTTTGTTAAGGGGGTAGGTGGATTATTTGGGAGTGCATTGCATGACTTGTTATTAAACATGTGTATGTATTAGTGTAGGCCTATTTAGTTTCAAAATGCAGTACTTCGTATTGTGGAAGGATGACAAAAAGGTGCGGAAAGATGTACAGAGTGCAAAGCAGAATGTTTTTGTGTGTGCGTTTGAATATACTTCTCTGCATATGTATGCTTGCTATATGAGAGCAGGCATTGCTTTTGGGCTTTAATGTCCTTATGCATATTTATGAATGTTACTGTTCTAAATGCACACATAATTTTTTTAATTGCTTAACTACTGTTGTTATCTATGACGTGCGGCAGGAAACTGTTGTTATGCTTGCAATGTATGCACTTGGCTTAGTTTGGTGGGAAAGGCTGCTTGATCATTTTGTGTGCGATTTTTTACAAATTTGATAGCAGGTGCGTTAATCGGGGAAAGCATTGTAAAATTGACGGAACAAAAGAACAGAGTAGCCGTTTCCATCTAACAACGACTGTTATGGGCAAATGGCAACTTTGCCACCACCTACCACCTACCACTGTAAGAGCCATTTAATGGTAGGTGATGGGAGAAATAACAGTATGAATTTTGAGTACGTCATGGAGATTCACTGCTCGGTACCCTGTTGCTACGAACTTATAACACAGTTGCCACAGTACTGTACAAACAATAGTTATACCTACTAGGCGTGGTGATGGGTAGCAATGCCAATGTATGTGGGTGCAGAACTCATAGATCGTTTTACAGTACCTCCCGTGCAGGTGCTTTTGATTTACAGGACATTTGACTTCTGCATGTTTAACGATTGGTATGGACTGTTCAATAGATGTGATAGCGTTGCATGCACAATTCTTGATTGTAATTGGTGGATGCGTATGTAATCGTTTAACAGTAGCCAATCAGGGAGTGCTGGTAAAAGAGTACTGGAAAGGGAAGAAGGACTGGACTTGCTTTCCTGGGGCGCGGCCCTTGCGGTAGTTGGGCAAAGCGCACATGCTACATGCTGTACTTCTTTATGTGCTTGGCATGGAAATGGGACTACGGATTATCAATTCAGGTGTATGTATGCTTTTCTGTTCCATGCTAGGATGTTCTTCTGTACCCATGAGAACCTTAGTGCTTCTAGAGTGATGTTTCCCAGTGGCGTTGATAGTTTTTTTCCTCCTATTGAAATTGTTCATCTGTTGCACTATGTACAATGTACGCTGCAGACACTTGTGTAGTAATGTAAGGAGGAAAAGCAGAGAGCAATCCTTAACAAGGAGCACACAAAAAGGTGTTTTTTTGCATGTCGCTTTAGCAAAATTAGAAAAAAACACTTCCCATAACTTCCACCAAGTCGGCCATTTTCTATGATGCTTAAAATGTGTTTCTGCAGCCCACACAGGGCAATATTTTTTGCGAAAGCCACGCCATTTGGAGGTGTGCATGTGCTACATCCAGGTCTTTTCAGGGTGGCTGCAATGGAAATGGGACTGTGCAGGAGTTGGGATTGGTCAGTATGATTTCCTAGGTGTGGTGTGTAGCAACAGATTGTGCCAGAACGTCTGCTTGCCAATAGGAGTGGAGATGGCTACAGGGATGGGTGTACCATTCAGCAGGTGGACTATATGGCTTTTGGGGGACTCCTGGATACAATGGGTACAAGTTTACGCAGAACATTGTGCAATGGCAGCACACCTTCATTTCCATAATGTCGATGTGCACTGGCACGGAATCCGTGGTATGAAGTGGCTCCATGTGGGTCCTCTTTGTGCCAGTTTGGTGACGCTTGCTCATCCAGACATTATTATTGTTCAGTATGGAGGGAACAGTTCAGGGCACGTTAGCGGCATTTCGCTGCAGTTTGCAATGAAGGAGGCATTTCAGCTACTCATGGAAATGTTTCCAAAGTCACACATCATTTTTTCTCGCATTGCTCAGAGACAGATGTGGCTGCGTTCTTCCTCGTGTGGCCCACAAATGGAGAAAGCGCGGCGCAATGTGAACAAGGTTGTTTATTCTTTTTTGCGCGACGTTGGCACGCTCTCCTTCCACAATAAAACATTACGTTTCGTAGTACCAACATTTTTCGTTCAGATGGAGTTCCTCTGACTGATGCTGGCAATGAGCTGTTTCTGCCTAATATCCAAAATGTAGTGCAGTGCTTCCTGCAAGTCTAGCAAGCATTTTTCCTGTGGTTGTTCACCACTTCCAACGTTGCAAACACAAACAGCACAAAAAGGTTCTTTTCAGAGCCACCACTTAGTTTTGCAAATGCGTACAATGCTTTTGCCGGAGTTCCGCCGCCCATTGTTTCCATCTCTGTACGCGGCGCTCATAGGCTGCGCCACCGCTGTTAGGGAGAGTTCTCCAAATTTGCTAATTTCCCTTACTTTTTGAGACCCCCAGCAACTTTGGTGGATTTCTAGGATTTTATTTTTTACCTGGGAAGAGTGTGAGCCTTTTTTCCCACTCTTCCATGTATTTTGATGTGTGTTTTACTTTTGTGTTCTTCAGTGCAGTGGCACAGGGATGGCTTTCAGACTTCCCAATGTTTTAATACCTTCTCTGGGACTGACTACTGTCTCCCAGAGCATGTAAAGTTAAATTGACTTTATTAGTCTCTTTAAATTTACAGAACCAGCACGCACTATCTTCCTATAGAGTGCTGGAGGGGTTGCCTAGCTTCCCCTGAGCCAAAACACTCATGTAACACTCAGATGTTACCCTTTCCCACTTTAAATGTCTGGTGGCAGTGGTTTAGATCAAACTACCATGTTTTTTTCCGACCGCTAACAACGGTAGCTAAAAATCGGGTCAGCCATGTCTTTCAATATGAAGCCCAAGACCTATCTGTAAAAACAGACTCCGGTCAGCTTTTTTCGCCATTTCTTTTAGGAAAGGTCCTTCTTGTGTTTGTCTCTGTGCGCCAAACCAAGTTTGGTCCCTTTGTTCATTGGCCTTTGGCAGGCTTCTGTGCTGAAGCCCTCCTCTGGCGCCTGAGTGTCTGGGATAGATAGGATGTGAGGGAGGTGCCCAAAACTCCCTTTGCTTAGTCTCCTAGGGTACCTGAATGCACTGTGGCGTGATTGGCCGGTTTGCTGTCCAGCAAGGACAACCACCCTGCTGTGTGAGTGACAGCCAGGCTGGAATGAATGGGGGAAACCTCTTTAATAGCAGGTCTCTGGGACTTGGAAAGCAGAGTCGACCACTGCAACGAAAGAACCGAAGACGAGCTGAAGGAAGAGGACTGCTGCAACTCCTGGGCGACCAGTGAAGCCCTGCTGCAGGTCCAAATTTCCATCGACAGAGAAGCCCTTCAAGGTTAACTTCTTCCCTTGAGTTTGGTTGGAACAACCAACTCGCAAGCCACCTGGACACCGTTCTCATCCTGGTCGAATTTTCTTCAGAGTGCTGTTGAAAACTGGATAGCCAGGTGGAAGGAAACCAGCTTGTGGACTTTAAGGCACTCACACCTTAAAACAACATTTTGCCAAGCTTGTGGCCTCATCCCTGGGCAATGCAGGAACCTCCCGACGTCCTCCTTCTTGTCCCCACGATTGAAGCTCAGGAACAGCAAGATCTGCTCGAACTGCCAGGAACAACTGCCTCAGCTACAGCTCTTCTTCACTTTGTTTGTTTGTTTGTTTGTTTGTTTATTTACTTCTAATGTGCACCAAACCCATGGGTAACAGTGCGCAGCAATAAGATAATACAAGGCTTACAAAGTTACAAATGTGTACAGATTACAATATAGTACACTGAATCACAAAATAACAGAATAAATTACACATAACATTGCCGACAATGTAACATTGTTCAACTGGGAATATTGGAATAGTGGGAGTGTACCATGGTCTAGTTAGGAGTGGGCCGATCATCGGAGATGATGTGTTTGATAGTGTTCTTTCTAAAGAGTAGGCAGGGTTGGTCTATTCTCAGATTTTGTGGCAGTAAATTCCAGAGTTTAGCAGCCTTCACTGGAAAGCTGTTGCCACCAATCGTAGTAAGCCTATATCTAGGTACTACCAGGTGGTTGGCGTTACCAGCTCTAGTTCGTCTATTAGATGTTCTTCTATATATTTTATCTGAGAGATAACTAGGGGCAGCGTTATTTAAAGCTTTATGGGTCAGTGACATAATTTTTTGCTGTATTTTGTTATTGGTGGAAAGACATTTGTGTTGGCCTCTGATGGAGGAGATATATTCTCTTTTGTTTATGCTAAGCGCTGCTCTCAAGCCATTGTTTTGTAGTATTTGTAGCCTCTGGATGGTGGTTTTGTTAGCGCCGCTGTAAAGGGCATTACAGTAGTCAATTCTGGAGAGTATTAAGGCTCTAGTCAGGATCATTCAGCTGTCGTTAGAAAGGAATGGCTTGCCATCTCTTATCAACTTGCAAGTGTAGGCAGTGGTGGAAGCCAGAGATTTTACTTGTTTATCAAAGGACATGGTGGAATCAAGGTAGAAACCAAGGGTTTTTACTTCCTTAGAAACTTTGATGATATTTCCGTCGATATTGAATGAGGAAAATTCCTGGCCTAATTTTTTTATGTTAGCATGCGTGCCCAGGATTATCAACTCCGTCTTATCATCGTTCAAACATAGGCCATGAGTGGCCATCCATGCCTGGATGGTAAGATATGCCCTGTTCACCAACTTCAATACCACTTTAAAGGTATTGTGCAAACGCGGTCTGGAAATCTTTTCGGTCACAGCGAAAGTTTGTAAAACTTTCCCAACTTCGAAGGCTTGTCCTTCCCTAAACATTCGTAAAACTTTTCGCCTAGCCATATTCTTCTAAAATCTGTGGCAAAGACTTAACCGTTTACTACCAGAACTGTGCTAGCCTATACAAAGACTCTGAACCATTGACTTTGGCTCAGGCCTATGAACTGAATTGCTGGTTGTAGTTTACTGAAACCATTTGCCCTGCCTATAAAAGTATTTGGGCTGTTTATTCTTGTAATCTTGTCTTTTTTCCCCTTTTTAAAGTATCTGAATTGCCATTTTGCTCCCACTTCAGGGAACCTGAACTTGTTCAGTAACTTATTTGGTTGCTTATCTGTGATTTATTAGTATATGATATTGAGCTGCTCTTGCTAGTGTAATGTTTTCAACTGACTGTGCAAATAAATGTATATTGTTTTACCAAGAAACCTTGAGAAAGCGTTTGTTTGAATCACTGTATTTGTTGGTCCTATGTGTAACTTGTTCTACTGCTCACTCAACTCTTGAGATAAGTAGGCTGCTCAGCCATCGCTACCAGTATACTGTGTAGTACCGTCTTGTTCCAAGGGTGAAATTGTACTTACACCTGTAGTCTTAATTGCATGTAGTGTTCCCAAAGGGTACTGCATGTGATTCTGCCTAACACTGGTGTACAGTGGTGAGGATAAAGTATACTTGTTACATTTAGACTGCTACTTTTACCTTTGTTCAAATAATCCTCACAAGGCTAAGCAACACTAGAGAAGCAATTATTTTATCATGACTGATATGGATAGTTACAGAAAGGAGACTCTAGTCACTTTAACAGTTGATCAATTGAGAGATGTGTGTAAAGCTAGGAATCTCACTGTAAAATGTAAAAAGGTTGAATTGATAGAAAAGTTGTTAGAATACCAAAGTCTGAGGAGTGGGTCTGAAACCACCACCCCTGCAGCAAATGTGGAAAATGTTGATGAGGATGATAATGTTTCTGAGACCAGATCAAATGTTATTGATGAGTAAGATGAGGCAGACGAGTCTCACAATGTAGGGCCTGTTTTACCTCTACCTGCTCATAGGCCTCAACCTTTGACCACAGGGACCCCATCAGGTCCAACACTAAGGGCCTCATTACGAGAATGGAGGTAGCCATGGAGCTATTAGCTCCATGGCTGCCTCCGTTCCGGGCTCCATTACCGGGTTCCTGCAATGGAGACTTACCGGGTTACTCTGACATAGGAGGACCCGGTAATTCCTCCTTGCAGGAACCCATCCCCATTCCCATTTGAGCCCCCATAGGGATCAATGGGAATGGGGAGGGAGGTAATAACTGGCAGATTACATCTGGCCCGTTATTGCCTCCCTCTTCCCCTCAGGGGCCCCGGAAAGCACACCTGGTTTTACCAGACGTGCGATCCAGGTCCGGCGATGGGAAGCTCGTAATCGGCGCTCCCAGAAAGAAGGGGGCCGGTCCCATACCGGCCCCCTTCATTACAGAGCGCCAGCCTTATAATGAGGCCCCAAGTCCTGAATTTGTCTCTTTGGAAAGAATGAGACTTGAGTTAGAATTTAAAATAATCCAAACTCAAACTGAAAGCAAACATCAAGAACTTAAACTCAGAGAAATGGAGTTGAATCATGCACTTGAAATGAAAAAGTTGTCTCTTGAAACTGGTTCTCTCCCAGAGTCTTCTAGGTCTTCCAGTCCTAAGAGGCCTCGCATGCCCAAAGATGCAGTAAGTATATATGAGGTTAAGTTTGATATTTCGGATTGGTTGGCTGTTTTTGAACATAACCATGGAATTCAAGACATTACAGGGAATCAGCTGATTCCTAGGATTTGATCTAGGGTATCCCATGTTGCAACTGATGTGGTAATGGAGCTGGGGGATATAGACAGAAAGGAGTATGAAACTGTGAAGTTAGCTGTGATAGCTAGATTTGGGAAGACCCCTTCTCAGTGTCCTGAGAGGTTTAGAACCCTCAAAAAGCATGATGGTACCTCTTAGGCTACATGGGTGACTGAATGTTTGAAAAACTTGGATGGGTTAAGGGTTACAGAGTGAACACTTATGAAGGTATGAGAAATCTGTTTATGTTGGAATCTATTTATGATCTCTGCTCTCCTGAGCGGGTAGAACACTTGGCTGACACTAAGGAAATTGATCCAAAGAAGTTAGCAAGGGCTGCTGACTTGTGGGTTGCCAACAGGGCCACTCACAAGGATTCTGGGGTAACTCAGAAGAAGGATGAGGGAAAGCAGCCCAAGAAAGATACCAAAGAGAATTCAAATACCTCCACACCAGAGGAGGGCCCTAAACATAACAGGGGTAAGCCACCAGGGAAACAGAATCAGGCTAGTGTAGCTCCTGGTGCCAAACCAGAAGGCGGTCAGAACAAACCCTTATTCATAAAGACATTTGGTAAATGTTGTGCTTGTGGGTCAACTGTCCCTGTGAAAGGGAATCCCAGATGTAAGGGTAACCCTTCAGGGATCCACATTGTCTCCTTAGCCTTCTCCCCAGAGGATGAAGTACCAATGGCAAGTGGAAATTTTCACTTACTAGCTGAGGAACCCATGAAAGTCTTAGCCAATTTTTCTTTAGTATCCCTGGGTCTGTGGGAACAACAGAACCTAGATGTCTACAATTCCATTCTAGACAATACTAAAGAATATTACAAAGACAGTGTTCTTGTGAACGGTCAGGAGACCTCTGCCATCAGAGACACTGGGGCCAGCATAACTGTAGTTGATGAATCATTTTTCAAGGTAGAGGATGTTGCTAAGGCACCTAAATACTTAACTAAGCCCTGTACAAATGTTTCCACAGTTACCAGCTCTCATCCAGTGCAATGACATGACTGTCAAGATACCTGTAAGTGTGCAAAGTGAAGTACCTGGGAGAGTCCTGCTGGGGAATGACTTAAAAATCTCTTGGAGTTGTATCAAGCACCCCGAGGACTCACAGCAAAAGGAAACAGGAGCAAACTAGGAAGGCCAGAGAGAGTACCTTTAAAGGCTCTCAAGAGGAGATTATAGAAGAAAATATAACTCCCAGCCCACAGGATTTACTGACTGCAATTTTGAAAAAGAAAGAGGAAAAGGGGAAACCTAAAACCTCCAGGAAGAAACCAGCCAGCACTGCTGTGCTACTAACAACAACATCCCCGAGAGGACTGTCCAAAGTCACACCTGAGCTGAGGTTGAGTGTGTGGAACAACCTTGTGTTGTTGAATCAGCTGCTGAGGACCTTGCTCCTGTTGGAGATCCTGGATCCTGCAGACTATTCTAAGCTGCGGTCTTTACTGGAAGAAGGTGGACTCTGTAGGGCAGACTTCAGCAGAGGTCAAAGAGAGTGCCTACTCTTGAAGGTCTTCGCCAACAGGCAGCTTCCCAGCTGGATGGGCAAGAGCCAGGGAAGCATAGGTTGTACTGGAAAGATGGCCTCTTTTACAGTGAACCGACTGAGTCTACCCCAGGGGACTACAGAAGACTTGTAGTGTCTCTTGAAAGAAGACTCCAGTTCCTACAGTTAGCCCATGAGTTTGGCTGGTCACTTAAGTTTTAAGAAGACCAAGGAAAGGCTCTCTTTATATTTATACTGGCCTAAATTGGGGTCTGATGTAGATACATTTTGTAGGAGCTGTCACACTTGCCAAACCTCTGGCAAGAGTGGAGCCAAGAATGTGGCACCCTTGGTGCCTCTCCCAGTGGTGGGAGTCCCTTTTGAGAGGGTAGATATCGACATTGCTGGTCCCTTAGACCCTCCAACATCTCCAGGAAGCTGGTGTATCCTTGTTGTAGTAGGCCATGCTACTAGGTATCCTGAAGCCATACCTATGAGGACTGTTACAGCTCAGGCTGTGGCTAAGGCCCTACTTGGTATTTTTACCAGGGTAGATTTTCCTAAGGAAGTTATCTCTGACAGCGGATCCAATTTTATGTCCCACTACATGCAGGCCATGTGGAAAAACTGTGGAGTAACTTACAAGTTCTCAGCTGCCTACCATCCTCAGACAAATGGATTGGTAGAGAGGTTCAACCGTACAATGAAGAGCATGATAGGTGCTTTAGAGGAACCCCTTAAGAGAAAGTGGGACCTTCTATTGCCATGCTTTCTATTTGCTTATAGAGAAGTCCCTCAGGAGGGAGTTGGATGTAGTCCATTTGAACTTCTCTATGGCCATCCAGTTAGAGGCCCCTTGGCCCTGATTAAGGAGGGGTTGGAGAGTGCTCCTTCCCCCAAGCCACTGAGAGTCACTGACTATGTGATAGGTATCTGGAGAAGAATGTCACACATGATGGCAGAAGCATCAGATAACTTGAAAGCAGGTCAGGCTCTGGTGAAGCATTGGCATGACCAGAAGGCCAGCATGGTTGAGTTTTCTCAAGACCAACTTGTTCTAGTTATGGTACCTACGAGGCAGAGGGCCTTACAGGACAAATGGATAGGACCCTTCAAGGTTGTGGGTAAACTTAAAGAGTTCAACTATCTGGTGGATTTAGGCAATCCTAAGGAGGCTCCCAGAGTCTTTCACACCAACTGTCTAAAAGCTTATGTCTCAAGACCAGAAGTGGGAGCTTTACTTCTAACTTCAGCCTAAGAGGAGGAGGAGAGTAAACCTCTACCTGACCTACTCAGAGGCCAGCCTTTAGATGAGAAAATAGGAGTTAATCTCTCTTCTAATTTGACACCTGAACACCAAGAGGAGCGCAAGTTTCTGGTAAATCAGTTTGCCTCCCTGTTTGCACTATCACCAGGCTTGACCCCTTGGGGCCAGCACTATATTCTCAATGGTGACTGTTTACCTGTTAAAAGCAGAGGTTACAGGATGTCAGATCATGTAAGATCCCACATAAAGGAGGAGGTCTACAAGATGCTTGATCTCGGGGTAATAGAGCCCTCTACCAGTCCATGGGCTAGTCTAGTTGTTCTAGTACCAAAGGCATGATCCAAGGAGTTGAGATTATGTGTGGACTATAGAGCTCTTAATACAGTCACCAAGACTGATGCCCACCCTTTACCAAGGACAGATGAACTGGTGGATAAACGTGGTTCAGCCAAGCACCTCAGTACATTTGATCTCACTTCAGGCTAATGGCAAATAGCACTGACAGACCATGCCAAGGAGAAAACTGCATTCTCAATCCCAGCAGGCCTCTACCAGTTCAAGGTAATGCCTTTTGGACTAAAGCATGCACCTGCTACATTCCAAAGGATGGTTAATCAAGTTCTGAATGGGATGGAGGACTTCTGCATGGCATACTTGGATGACATTGCAGTGTTCAGCCCTACTTGGAAAGAACATGTCGACCACTTAGGATATGTTTTGCAGGCTCTTGAGCAGGCCCATCTGGCCATAAAGGCTAGTAAATGTCAAATTGGTCAGAGTAAAGTGGTCTACCTTGGACATGAGGTAAGAGGAGGTGAGATCAGGCCATTGCCTAGCAAAGTACACGCTGTACAAAACTTGGCTACCCCTACTACTCAAACCCAGGTGACAGCCTTCCTAGGCCTCAATGGTTACTATAGGAACTTTATATAGAACTATGGGACCATGGCTTCTCCCTTGAATGTGGTCTCCTCTCCCAAATTCCCTAAAAATGTCAGGTGGAATGATGAGTGCACTGAAGCATTTGAAGGCCTAAAGAAAGTCCTTTGTCAAGCTCCAGTCCTAAGAGCTCCTGACTACAACCAAACTTCATTGTGCAGACAGATGCTTTAAATACAGGTATAGGTGCAGTTAGTTCTGAGTCAGCTGGATGAGAAAGGTAGGGAGCACCCCATTTGCTTCATCAGCAGGAAGCTGAAGGAACCTGAGACAAGGTGGGCAACCATGGAATGAGAATGTTTTGCTTTTGTGTGGTCACTGAAGAAGTTTAGACCATACTTGTATGGGTCTATTTTTGTGATTCAGACTGACCACCAACCCTTGAGATGGTTGATGCAAATGAAAGGGGAGAACCTTAAACTACTGAGATGGTTAATCAGCCTGCCAGAGTAAGGAGATTCATCCAGGAGTGGATTACATCCTTCTGTCCCTTAGTCTGGGGGGGGGACGAGTGTTAGGGAGAATTCTCAAAATTTGCTAATTTCCCTTACCTTTTGAGACCCCCAGCAACTTTAATGGATTTCTAGGATTTAATTTTTCACCTGGGAAGAGTGTGAGCCTTTTGTCCCCACTCTTCCATGTATTTTGATGTGTGTTTTACTTTTGTGTTCTTTGGTTATGGAGTTTTAAAACAACTCCATAGGCATCATCTTTTTCTGTGTGTCACACAGCACCTTCAGTGCAGTAGCACAGGCATGTCTTTCAGACTTCACAAGGTTTAAATACCTTCTCTGGGACTGACTACTGTCTCCCAAAGCATGTAAAGTTAAATTGACTTTACTAGTCTTTTTTTATTTTTTTATTACTTGATTTAATTGTATAAAACAATTTTTACAAGACAAGCTTCCCACATTAATCAAAATAAATCCTTTTGTATTTCCATCATATTCCAATAAGGTCCTACATCAAAAGTGTCCAGCATGAGGAAAGGGTGGCAAAGTTTTCTTTTCGGACTACGCCATCAAGTAAGTAGGCCAATACTTCGAAAGAAGCCCACCACTGCAATGACCCATGACGTCTTCTCCCCACTCATAAACCGCAGTGGTCGAAGTGTACGAAAAGAAGTAGTGGAGCTATGTTCCCTACTGATCTGTACCTCTCCACGCAAACTGCATCGTCACACCCCCTCCCATACACAATATAAACCCCCAAACACATGCGCCTGCAGATTACGGGAATATTCAGTGCACTGCACTGAAAGTGCAAGTTTCAACTGCTTCCTACACTTTTATTTTAAAACAAATCCATTCTGGAACAGTTTCTTTTTAAAATAAAAGTATAGGAATGGTAAAACTTCATTAAAAGAAGTAGAGGAACACCGCTCCCGCCCACTTCGCCCACTGATAAACCGGCACCACCATTCGTCCTCATCATAAGAGTGCAGATTTCTAAACAGATGCCCTAGGTGCAGGGAGCGAGAGTCTATCACTCCTGAACAGTTTAACAAAAGATGTTTTATTGTTTCCGTCTTTTCCGGCAGCCTGCAGAATCTGCATGATTTTTCTTGCCAGGATTTCTCTTGTATGTAAGATGTTCAGACGAATTCTTAGGAAAATATCCCGAAGATTTTTGTCTGGGCATTTTGTCAGATACGGTTTTAAGACGTTCACTTTAAACATGTAAGGAGGTAAATCTTGCGTCAGTTTAGTGGCTGATGATTTTTCCAATGTGTCTATCCAATCTCTCTCCATAATACGCTGTTTAACCTTTACTGGGTTATGGATAAGTTCTTCCTGGGAGCTACCAGCCCAGTGAAGGAGAGATTGGATCCTTGCAACCCATTCCAAAAGTATTTTGCTAGACCCTGATTGGATTTCCTGATGTATTTCTTTCAGGATCAGTGGAGGTGAAGGGAGCAAGGTCTTTCGGTATAGCATTGTTACATTTCGGGCCACTATTGATCCCAACGATTGTAATGAAAGTTCCCGCCTTATTAGGGCAATTGGAAGCGATTGTGGAAGATTGAGGACCTTTCTCCAATAAAACCCTTCAAGTCTCGGCCAGAAATTTGCTGGAAGGTTAGGTAGCGCTTCTACCCCATAAATCAAGCTTGGAATGACTTTTGTTTTATAGAAAATCAACGTTGGTGACATTGTGAAACGCCCAAACTTGTTTGCTACAGCTCGAGACTGTGAAATGAGAAGCCAGGCTTTTGTCATGATGCTCTCCTGCATCAGTGTTTCTTTCCTGCTTTTATTTAGGATAACGCCCAAATATTTGAAGTTGTTTACAATTTCAATGTGAGTATTGTCCACTGTCCATGAACATTTCTCCACATTCCTGGTGTTGCCTCCCAGTGTCATGATTTTAGTTTTGTCAAGATTCATCAAAAGATGATTCTCTTTAAGGTAGACATCTAGATTATTGATCTGCCTCTGGAGGCCAATTGGGGTTAGATCCATGAGGATAATGTCATCTGCGTATAACAGTCTTGATATTTTGCTCTTTCCCAATGTCGGGGGGAATAGACAGACTCTATCCTCACAGTCTTTGTAGTCCGCCATATAAGCGTTATATAGCGCGGGAGCCAAGGGGCAGCCCTGTTTCACCCCTCTTCCCGTCTTAATCCATGCCGATAAAAGGCCTTGATTGTTCAGACGGACACACATTGTGGTTTCGGAATAAAGTGCCTTTATAGGGTCCAGAATCCCTGAAGGGCAAGCATGTTGGTGTAGTTTAGACCACAATAGTGGCCTAGCTACCCGGTCAAAGGCCTGGACCAAATCAATAAATGCCATATAGATTTTTGGCCTGCCCTCAAAAACGTTTGCTTTTAATGTTTTAATGTGCTCACAGCCAAAATGTTTACTGTGGTCCCAACATTTTTCACAAAACCAGCCTGCAATGGATCTGATAGACCAGTAGTGGAGATCCAAGTTTGAAAATTGTCCAGAATTAATGCACCAAAGAGTTTTCCTATAGAATCCAGTAAGGCTATTGGGCGATAGTGTGATGGATTCTCTTTTGAGCCCTTTTTGAAAATAGGCACCATTATCGCCTTTTTCCAAGACAATGGATCGTAGAAGACTGGACACAATTTGTGAAGACCTCCTTTATGAACACTGACCAGGGTTCGATGTTCTTCTTTATGTCAAAGTTGGTTATACCGTCAGGTCCAACCGCCCTGGACCTATTGAGATGTTTTATTTTCCATTTGATCATTTCCAAGTCCAGCGGAATTGACCAGTCCCCCTTAGGACTAACTAAACGTAGGTCGTTCACAGTATCCGAGACACCATAGAGATCCTCAAAATGGGATATCCATCTTTGCTCTCCAATTGCATTTTGCAGTGCCTGATTGATAGCTTTTGAATTGCCCTTTATTAGTGACCAAAACTCTTGTGCGTTGTGTCCACAGATAGCGTAAAGCATGCTTTCTGCGTCATCTGGAGATGTTGAATTTTAGATGACTTCAGCCAAGATGTATAGTTTCTGATTTCCACAGACGCTTCCTCCTTCTTTTTTATAGAGATTGAATTAGTTGCATCCCGTTTTAGTTTTCTTACCCTCTTTCTTCGGTCTACAAGTTGTTCGTTAAATGTGTGCTGAAATACATTATTTTCAGTTGCACTCTTTCCTTTTTTGCAGTTGAATGCTGTCAAAAGAGGAGTGTAGTCAACCGGATTTGTTGAAATCGTTAGGTCGCCGTTTTTTGTTCCACATATAACTGGGTGAGTTTTGTGATTGCCACTTCTGACAATCTTAACCTAGTGCCACTCTGATTGAGCTCTAGGTTTGGGTTAGTAAAACAAACCTCTCTCCTTCTTGAGCGCCAAGTGAAAGTTAAAATGTTGTGGTCACTACATTTAGTCCTGGTGACTATGAAGGATTCCATTAAGGGCAATAAGCTACCGGAAACCTGAATATAGTCAATCGTAGACATTTGCTCCAATCGCTCCCAGGTGGGGATAATTTCATTCAAGGAAACATTCCGCTGCTGGAGATTGTGGATCTCTCTAGAGTTTAATACATTTCTCCATAAGCTAGACCTTCCTTGGGGAGAGTTGAGTCGATGGGTTAGGTCAATATTCAAGTCTCCAGCAATAATGACGTAACTTGACTTAGACGTGATCAAAAAGCTCTCTATTAGATTCTCCATTTGAGCAATGAAATTGTCCTTAGTTACTCGCTTGGGATTCCAGTAGGTATTAATCAGCAAGATCTCATCCCGCTGGTCAGTTCCAAAAGGGCTTCCTGGCGTTGCCCAAGCCAACGTTTTTGCTAAGATGAATTCCGATGCTATTAGCACACTTAACAGAGACAAACCACTGCCCATTCTTATAGCGGTGATAAGGCCAGATCTTGGTCTGCCCTTCTCTCCTTTATGGGCTGGGTAGTGCGCCAATTGAAAGCCATCCAAAACGGGTTTCTCGACCAACCAAATTTCTTGGAGACACAAAGCATCAACATTTGCGAAGTTCACATCCGTCTTAATGGTCAGGTGTGAAAAGCCTCTGGTATTCCAGGAACCAAGCTTCAAGTTGACATCTAGAGGATCTACTACAGACGGCACCTTAATCAAAGAGTCTCGATGAAGTCCTTCTGATGGCTATTTCTTTCTCGGTTGTTCCTTTAGGAAATCCATACTGTCTCTTCTTCGATCAACACAGAGGGCTGTTGCTCTTTCAATTTTCCTGCCGGGTGTGTTCACTTCGCCCAATAGGTCCACTTGCTGGAAGTTTCTGCGTGAAGATAGGTTGGTTGGATGGTCATTGTGCGTCTGACGCTTATCAGGGCTCACTTTCCTGTATGGATCCTGACGAGTGTTGGATTTATGTAGAGGTCCTGAGTCCCGATTTTTGATGTCAGGGTGTAGAGCGTCACCCGTTGGTCTCCTCGTATAATGAGGCCTTCGACAATCACTATCCTGAGCCTTAAACATAAAAGTGTTTGGGCGTTGGAGTGCCGTTTCTAGAAAGGATTTAGGAGATGGTATTCCTCCTAATACGTTGGTCAAGTCAAAGCCCATGTTATACAGTTTTCTTCTTGCTCTCCATAATTGTTGTTGAGTGTGGTTAGAGTCTATGTGAAGGTAAGAACTGTCTTTTCTTCCATTAGGATTGGGTTCAAGGATATTAATGTCTTTCGTGATGTCAATTTGAGAAAGACGAATCTCATTGAACAGTTTTGCTAGAGCCCTTCGATTCAATGTCCAATTATCTTGCTTTTCATGTAAACATTGGAGTTTGAATGTTCTTGATGAGGTTTCCTTTTGCCTTTACGAGGCGGAATGATTGTGATGATTTTCTCTCGCTGAGGGAGTGGCTTTAACCCCCCTGAAGTCATGCACCCTTGATCTATAATGAGCTCTTATGTCATCAGAAGAGGAAGTCTGATCCTTCAATCTGTCTTGCTCTTCACGAGCTGTATATAAGGCAGAGGGTCGATGACCTTGATGTAATTGATCTCGAAAGCCAACGCCATACTTTCTCTCGTGTTGATCTTTTTCATGCAGCAGCCCCTCATTGAGACTTTCTCTTCTCTGAGGAGCTTTCCTCTTTTTCAGGGGCGCAGGCGTAGACGGAGGGGAGTCTAAAAGCAGGGCCTTTGTTTTCGGCTCTTCCATTACTCTGTTTTCCCGAGTTTCTGTTTTTTTTCTTTTTTGCTGATTGATAGACGGGATTTCAGATTCTGAATCTTCCACTGTATAGGTGCTCATGTTCATTAGATCAATCGAACTACAGGAAACATCTCTCGACCTATCCGGGCTCAAAGTCAGTCAGAGGCTTTTCCGCTGGTTTCAATTTAAACACTCTTCTGTTTTGGACCGTAGAGGAGTCCTTTTCCGAGTCCCGTTGAGCTCTTGTGTTGGATTTATTTTTTGAAGCCGTAGTTGCTTCTACTCGTAGGGCTGGAGTTTTGGCTTTCATGACCTTCTTTCGTCTCTGTGCTGGTTCACTGGATCCTTTGTGTTGAAAAATTTGGAATGTAGATGGAATCTTGACTGTGGTAAAGTCAATTACTTTTGAGGCTGATTGAATAGCGGCACTCTCCGGAAGGTTAAAGGCCACTGAACCATTTTTCTTAGGTACGTTGGTAATCAGACCTTCGGGGGGTTGCCCCACCTTTGCTTGAGTCTGCGGAGTAGCCTTTGCAAGAGGAGGATGCCCTCTCGATATTCGTCGAGTTAGATCATCCCTTTTGGAGGTGTGCACTGCACAGTCTGAGTCGTTGTCTTCCTTCGATAAATAGCGCTCAGTAGTTTGAGTACCTTGCGAGAATGGAGGATTCACCACCGCGTGGGCTTGAGGGCAGACTACCCCCTCTACGGAGTAGTCAGGTCTTTCATTTCCGGTCTGCCCTTTACCAACGCACCAGTAATGTTGCTGGGCGGACCCAAACCCCTCTAAAAGGTTGAGCTTGGTATGCATATATGCAAGAACAAAGTTATGGCAGAAAAAGTCACAGGTCCACAGCGCTTGTATATCGAATGGAAAAATCGAACACCAGGGCTGCAGGTATCTGGGTGGTGTGGGTATACTGCCAATATAGATCCACGAGGAAAGTTAAAGAGAACAAAGGATGTCCCAGTCTCTCTGCGCCAAGGAATTGGAATTTATTAGAAGTGTGAAAAAACGCCTGACACGTGTTTCAAGCTGCGTACAGCTCTTCATCTCAAAATTCCAGGTGCAAAGGAATTCTGAGCAGACATAAATTTACGGTCGCTGCGCCTTCCGCAATTGCGAGGCAGTTTGAGAATTTATCCTGGCATTGTCCTACGTTTAAATTGTGAAGACTAATTGCTGTAATTCAAGCCTCTGATGAAGAGCTGTACGCAGCTTGGAACACGTGTCAGGCGTTTTTTCGCACTTCTAATAAATTCCAATTCCTTGGCGCAGAGAGACTGGGACATCCTTTGTTCTCTTATGCATATATGCAATCAGGGTGTTTTGATCTTTAAGAGTGTCATTGATTGCTTCATAAAGCTTCCCAAAAGGGGCCAGAGCAATAGTGACTGTGGACAAGATGGTCTTTGGGTCCAGTTTTTTAGAAGGGGTGTCATTCAGTGTCCTAGATGTAATTTCACTCAAACGTCTTGGTGGCAGAGGGGAACCTGTACTTTGATTAGGTCCAAAGCTTTTGTCATATAAATTACCACCCCCCGTAGTTGGTAGTTCCAGAAAAGGGTTAGAAGGCAGAGGAAGGGGAAGAGAGACCCCTTGAGGAGGGGGCATGATAGCATTCGCAGGAGCTGCCAGAGGCAAAACCGACCCCCTAGAGTCACAGAGTAGTAAAGGTCCTCCATTCCGCTTCTCAGCATCAAGAGGGGCTTTTGCCTGAACACCCTCCCTGAGAAAAGCCACACAAGGGCCCGCTGCACATCAGGAATAGGCCTCATGTTCTGCAAGCCACTTGGTTCACATGGTCCATTTGTCAACACTTCACTCCTCCCCTTCGGGACATCCAATATTGGACGAGATATTTTAATTTGCTGGTTCGCCGTCTCAACCTGAGAGGTTGGTTGCGGCGTCTTGATGGTACTTCTTTCTGAGGGAAGGGAGATCTTGAGTGGTAAATTTAAATTAGAAAGGTGTGTGGCGGTATCTTCCACGATAGCCAACAACTCAGCATCAGATAAATCTTGAAGGCCTTCCCCTTCAAGGTGTGTTTTTTTTACCGAAAAACTCTTTCAATGTGGTCATGGACACTGGGGTATGAGAGATCAAAGGCCTTTTACCATGCACTAGCCCTCTTTTATAAGGTGCCTTTGCCCGCACCAACCTCCGAGAAAACATTTTGTGACTACTACCCAATGTTTTCGGTTTAGGAGGCTGATCCTAATTGCCACTTGCTGGCAGTTCATCCAAGGAGGGTCGGATGTGGGAACAGTGGTGGAGATTTTCAAAGTTTCTGAGGGGCTGAGACTGGGAATTTCAGCCGATGGTAATTTCAATGGGCTTGGAACAGAGCAGGCTTCAGAGGATAGCCCTGCACCCACGATGGAATCCCCTCCAGCCTCTGTCGGAGGCTGCTCCTCCAGTGTCGGACCGAAAGAATGAAAAGAAAGTTGGTGTTCCTCAGTACCCAGAGGAGTCCTCAGATCTTCTTCTCCCCGGGAGTTGTGGATCATTATCACAACCTTTTCCCCCGAGTAAGCCGGGCCCACCGCCGGAGTGTCCTGTTGAGCTTCACAGTTGCATTCAGCCATTTCAGAATCAGGCGGGAGAGCAGACATCAGGCGTCCTGCCGACTCGGGGACCCGTGAGGGGCACTTCGCCGAGTCCGGCATCAGAGAACGCCTGATGAGGACAACACCAAAGGCAAGGAGGGGGCCTGGCCCACGCCCTTTGATTTAGTCAGAGGTCTAAGGAGAGAGGGGGAGGATTGAGCAGGTGGGCTAGAATCAAGCACCGCATTGTCCTCTGTTGTAGATGGCACAGAGTTCATACCCACTGATTCAATTGGAGGAAACTGAAAGTCACTTACTGTAGTGGGCTCTGCTGCTCTCGTCGCTCTTGCTTGAATAAATTCCGGGTGATGTTGTTGCTGTGGTTTTGGCAAGGCTCTCTGGTTCTCAGGCTGCTCGAATCCTTCGGGTGAAGTTGGAGTGTTCTTAGAAAGGCCTAGGAGGCGCAGTTTTGAACTTCTTAGCGTTCGTTGATCAAGGTCGCCTGTGCAAAATTTCCTTTTTGCCGTCTCCACCTGCGCCGCCATAAACTGCCGACCCGCCTTGCCTCTTCGATACCGACAGCCACACTACCAGGAGTTCTAAGTCACGAGAGAGGTCCCGGTGGGGCCGGCGGGTCCGGATGGAAAGATGAAATAAATGCAAGAGCAGGAACGTAGAAATCCGTAGAGGGTTGCAGTCTCACAGTCGCGCGGACCCGCGGACTACAGACTGCCCTTGTCAGTCCCTTCGCGGTCCGCTTCGCGGAAGACTGGAATAATGTAGCTGGAGGGCTCGGGTTCACAAGCCTCCAAGCACACGCCTCCAACCGCAGAAAATGAAGAGTTACTGAAACAACGCTCCGTACAGATACTACAGACTGCCCTTGTCAGTCCCTTACTAGTCTCTTTAAATGTACAGACCCAGCACACACTATCTTCCTATAGAGTGCGGGGGCGGGGGGGAGGTTGCCTAGCTTCCCCTGAGTCAATACACTCATGTAACTGTCAACTGTTACCATTTCCTACTTTAAATGGATGATGGCAGTGGTTTAGATCAAACTACCATGATTTTTCCCGACCGCTAACAATAGTAGCTAAAAATCGGGTCAGCCATGTTTTTCAATATGGAACCCAAGACCTATCAGTTAAAACAGACTCTGGTCATCTTTTTTCGACATTTCTTTTTGGAAAGGTCCTTCTTGTGTTTGTCTCTGCGCGCCAAACCAAGTTTGGTCCCTTTGTTCATTGGCCTTTGGCGGGCTTCAGTGCTGAAGCCCTCCTCTGGCACCTGAGTGTTTGGGATGGACAGGATGTGAGGGAGGTGCCTGAAACTCCCTGTGCTTCGTCTCCTAGGAGACCTGAATGCACTCTGGCGTGATTGGCCGGCTGGATGTCCGGCAAGGACAGCCACCCTGCTGTGAGTCAGGGCCATTTTAAGCACTTTAGGGGCCCTGGGCATGGACATCTTTGGGGCCCCCCTCCACCAAACCAAAGGAATTAAGTGATCAAGAAAATCTGATAGCACCCTTCTACCCTACCCCCCTCTTCGTGATCACAACCCATAGGTTTATATGCTGCCTCGCAGCATGCAAAAGTAAGCATGTTTACTCCCTTTAAGTCCCCTTACCCACTTCATTCTTGCTATAATCAGAATGATAAACATGTAGCATTTGAAGGCCAACATTATCAGTCTACGAAGAGGTTACTTCTGTTCTAGTATAGATACGGAGACTTTTTATCAATAGCATCTAGGAAGTAATACATCCTGTAGTATTAATGCAGCACTGTATGTAAAAAGTACATGTAACCCAGAATAGACACAGACTCCCATTGGCTGCATCACAGAATGCAAAAGTGCTCAAGCATGGATAGAGGAGACCAGCTGGAAGCAAGTAGAAAGCTACACATACCGTAGCATGGATAGTGGATGCAGATTAGAAGCTACCAGGAAGGTGTCTGTATTCAGACACACTGAGATTAGAAGTGGGACATGGTTTACAAATAGTGCTGCCATTAGAGATCAAAGGAACAAATGCCTGGGGTGTACAATATATCAATGCTCACTAGTATAGTGGAAGCAACACTATAGCCAGTGAAACCATGAGTGTGGATTTTTTGAAGATCAGACCCTGAGAAGGATATCACTCTGAAGGGCTGACAATTTTGAAAGATTCAGGGACTGGCAATTTTCAGAGGTTAGGCAATCCAAGATTAAATGAGATGCCCAGGATCACACATTGGTTAAGGGGTGAAGCTGGGATTTGTGCCAACTCTGCAATTTCTGCATTTGAACACTTTCTTTTCCAGTTCTTACCATGATCTAAAATAATCTCATTTTATAAACCTGGCTTGGAAAGTAGAAAAATTCTCATTATGAAACATGACAATCTTTTAAAACAAAATGTTATAGAAGAGTGTTATGCAAAATGGTAATGCTTTTACCTTGATTCTCTCCACCATCGTGGGACGTATATAAGTACCAGCATACCAATCGATGTGATTTAACAGATTTAATCTGGGTTTGTCTTTTCTTTGAAGGCTTTAAATACTTCCAAAATACTGGCTTGTGAAATTGTCATTTATAAAAGTGAAGAAAAACCTTTGACTTTTACAAAAAAGCTAACTGTTTTTGTGTCAAATGAGCAGACCTTAAAATATGCTTGCCCGAGGCCTACAACAACTGAACGGCTCTCTTCTGTTTACCACCCCTTCCACTCAAATGACCAGCATGAGAAGAAAGATTAAGTAACGGGCTAAACGATGCCACCAGCATGCGAGAAGACAAACCTCACAGAAGACAGCATAGTGATGTAAGACATATTAGATGATTTGACCAGGATGACTGCCTCGTCTGCTGGCAAATCCAGGATACAACCATGAATGCTTTGGTTCCACAGTCCTGAATTTGGATACTTATTCACCTCTTGGACTAACAGTTTATGCTCATCATTGGGGGTGATTGCCTAGGTTTTACAACACCCCATCCGAACAAACCAATTTCTAGACCTTCACCATGCGTATAACATGTTCATTTTTCTAGCAACACCTATCTGGTGCAGGTACATTGCTGATAAGAGTACCTTTTGTGCTGCAAAACCAAGTACATATGCAGGCAGCTTTATGCACTTCAGTCATAGGAAAGGATCAGCCAGCCCTGCTGGAATCTGCTATTCTAATCTTGCATATAAGCATGTGCCTCTACAATGAGTGCTTAACACCCTGAGCTAACTTCTGAAGTATCAATATGCATTTAAATTTTGACTATTGCGCATGACCAACATAATTCCCGCAGGAAGGAAGGGATGCTACAGGAGTTGTGCAGTAGTGAGCATACTGACTATGTGTACCACAGTGAACACAGATAGCATTATATATTGAATTGGTCAAGGCAAAACAACCGACAGGCAATAGCTTTAGAGCCTCAGCAGCATGCCATCAGATATCCTGACATGTGTTGTTTAAGTCTGGTGACAAATGTAATCTTACTTATTTAGATCAGGCAACCTTGTGGGCCCCCTCCAAGTTGCGGGCCTTGGGCAAGTACCCCTTTTGCCCTCCCATAAGAACGTCCAGACTGGAATGAATGGGGGAACATTGTTTAAAAGCAGGTCTCTGGGACTTGGAAAGCAGAGTCGACCACTGCAACGAATGAACTGAAGATGAGCTGAAGGAAGAAGACTGCTGCAACTCCTGGACGACCGGTGAAGCCCTGCTGCAGATCCGAATTGCCTGAAACTCCATCGACAGAGAAGCCCTTCAAGATTAACTTCTTCCCTTGAGTTTGGTGGGAACAACCAACTCGCAAGCCACCTGGACACCGTCCCCATCCTGGTTGAATTTTCTTCAGAGTACTGTTGAAAACCGGATAGCCAGAGGGAAGGAAACAAGCTTGTGGACTTTAAGGCACTCACACCTTAAAACAACATTTTGCCAAGCTTGTAGCCTCATCCCTGGGCAGTGCAGAAACCTCCCGATGTCCTCCTTCTTGTCCCCACGACTGAAGCTCAGGAACAGCAAGATCTGCTCAAACTGCCAGGAACATCTGCCTCAGCTACAAAGCTTTAAAGGTACTGTGCAAACGCGGTCAAGAAATCTTTTCGGCCACGCGAAAGTTTGTGAATCTTTCTCGACTTCGAAGGCTTGTCCTTTCCTACACATTAGTCAAACTTTTCGCCTAGCCCCATTCTTCTAAAAACCGTGGCAAAGACTTAACCGTTTACTACCAGAACTGTGCTATCCTATACAAAGACTCTGAACCATTAACTTTGGCCCAGGCCTATGAACTGAATTGCTGGTTGTAGTTTACTGACACCCTTTGCCCTGCCTATTAAAGTATTTGGGCTGTTTATTATTATAACCTTGTCTTTTTACCCATTTTTAAAGTATCTCAAGTGCCATTTTGCTCCCACTTCAGGGGACCTGAACTTGTTCACTAACTTATTTGGTTGTGTATCTGTGATTTATTAGTATATGATATTGAGCTGCTCTTGCTAGTGTAATGTTTTCAAACTGACTGTGTAAATAAATGAATATTCTTTTACCAAAAAACCTTGAGAAACTGGTTGAATCACTGTATTTGTTGGTCCTATGTGTAACTTGTTCTACTGCTCACTCAACTCTTGAGATAAGTCTGGCTGCTCAGCCATCGCTACCACTTTACTGTGTAGTACAGGCTTGTACCAAAGGTGAAATTGTACTTACACTTGTAGTCTTAATTGCATGTAGTGTTCCCAAAGGGTACTGCATGTGATTGTGCCTAACAACCGCCTGTATGCTTTGTTTCAACTTCTATTTTTCAACAGTGCAAGGTGGCTCTGAAAAGAGCCTTTTTGTCCCTCCCAACCCCCTTCTGGTGCTGTAATATTTTTCCTGTTGTTATAAGACACGCCACAAAAGCCAGCAATGGAAGGGAGATTTGGCAAAGGGTACCAATCAGAGGGGTAAGAAATTGTACGTGGAGAGTAGAAGATGTGGGGTGCACTTCACTTCGGTAGGGGGCACTCTTTGTCATGCTCCCGGACCGAAGCCTCAAAAGCACTTTGAAAATGTTCCCCCTTACACAGTACCAAATAGTAGTATATGCACAATACAGTGACCTTTGAAAGGTATGCGTCTGTTGCAGTTCATATGTCCTCCAATGCTGCTTGCGGGACGCGGTGGCCCACTGGAGTGTCCCTAGTGGTGTCAGGAACAGATGCGGAGGATGCTGTAGAGGGAAATAACCAACTGCCTGCTTGGATGGGGACAACCCTCCAAACTGCTGCCTGGTAGTTCACTTTCAGGTGCAGCCGCATGTAGGTGTGCCATAGCTGTACAAGCCAGGTTTTCTGTGACTGAGTTGTACTCAGTGCATTGTACCTGGTTTGCACAAGATTTTGGCACATCTCCAATGGTCCTAAATAGTTTCCACACCCACGACTCACGCTGGCTGCAGGCAATGGGGATTACATCTACTTTATTCTCATTTCCTTTTCGATGTCCCTCCACATTATGACGCCTGTTCCCTTGCTCAGGACCTTCAGAAGGAGGTGTTGGTGGTGAGGGTGTCGGTGCTCCTGAGTCAGGGATAGTAGCAGAAACTCTGGTGGCCATTACTTGGAGAGGTACTTTGCAGGCACACAATTGATGATAAAGCAATTTCTACACGAACCAATGTGCACTGCTGCTCTTCTCTGAAAAGCCAAACAGGGATTGCAGCGCACTTGTGGGGTGTGCCCTTTTATAGGACTGTTGTGGAGCAAGTGCCACCACAAAGTGGGCCTAGGTCTTTCCCTACAATACCTACATGCAGAAGGAAGAGTGTAGGATCTCTGGAAGGGTGCACTCTCACTGTAACACTCCATACATTGCATAAAAGTGTCCTCTTTCGATGTGCACAGATCTGGCTTGTGTCTGCCAAATAAGGGACCATGCACAGCGTTGTTCCGTTACCATGGTGACATCACCATTGTTCTCCATTTGGGCGCCTGTATGCAGGACGTAATACTTTGTGGGCACGTGCATAGCTCGCCTACGGATACTCTTGCCATCCCTGGACTACTTAAATGTACGACACACGTGCATTGAACATTTCTACATAAGCTTGGTATGAGCACCATACAGTAGGTGGGATTTTTACGTGCAAAGGTACTCGCAGGACGTGGGTGCGCTCTTCCATCTACTACAACTACATCACACGTTTCTTTACATATCATGACCAGGGACGGTGTTACCAGGCGTCACAGGATGTGATACGCATGTGTGCAGTTGTGCGACTGAGAAACGTATGGTCCTGCAACTACTTACATGCAGTTCTGTGCATGCAAACATGCTGCCCGTACTGCGTCCTACGGATGCTTTCATTGTGATTGCGCATAGGGCAGCCAGGTGCGGCGGTCGTACATCTCCTCCATTTTCCTCACTTGCAATCATCCCCACTAGTGCTGTGCCCTTCACATTTACAGTGGTCTTCTTAAAACAAAGGCAAAGGCACATATACAATTAGTATACATTAACATATCAATGTTTATTAGCACACATTCATAGCCACTATTCGGAAAGGCAAGGGGGAACAGAAACAGATACACATACTGGGAGGGGAAGATGGGAATGAGGTCTCATCGAAGCGTCTCTCATGACACGCAATTTGCGGAGATGGGGGCTGGGAAATGGAGAAGGCGGGCATGTGCAAGTCGGGCAGTGATATCTTATTTTCCCCATAATATGTTCTTCTACAAACATTTTCAAGGCGGCAAATTGGAGGAGCAATTCATCCATTTTGGCGACCAGGCTGTGTACTTTTATATTTCCAGCGTTTACTTCAGTTCCGGTGGCCGTATGTTGCTGTGCAAATGGTGCCGCTTCTGGTGTACTCCTTTGCATTCCTATATGTTCTGTTAAAGGACAACAAATGTGGTTAATTTACATGAAGCACTATATTGTAATTGTCTTACTCTTGCCACTGCATCCCCTACCTATGGGGTTACCATGCTCACTCATGTTGTCATGCAGGAAATTCTCCAGCCATTCTAGGGTGTTTGCCCTTGCAGTAACTCTTTCCCTTTTCACAGTGCGGCGGGTACCAATGGGGCTATCGTCCTCACTCATTTCTTCATGCGGAAAATTCTCCTCCAGCCATTCTAGGGAGGTAGCCATTGCTGCGCACAAACAGAAAACATCATGCATTCCTACTATTGTACATTAACGGGCCTGTGCAATTACAACATAAACTTTCGTGTACTCACCACGTTGCAGTGACGTTCTGCTCTCAGTAGTGGACGTCTCAATCTCTGCCTCTTCGTCCTTTGTTGGATTGTGAATCAGGTGTGCGGTAACATTGATGAAGGCAAACGTCACTTCTCTTGTTGGTGCTTTCCATTATGCTACATACCTTATGCATTTGCGCTCTTTGTTGCGAAAGTACAGACTTTGTACTGCTACTGCATTTTCCCTTCCCATTCATGCACTTGCTACTGTTTCTATATGTTTTTTATATTTGCTGCACGTTACCACTTTTTATGACCACCCCTCCCTTTCTCGGCACGTTGGACTCTACCTGATGTCCGCAAACAGATGCAGTGTTTCCAACCACTGTGGCTATTAGTATAGAGCCACCGGCTTCAGTATGCTGTACAGTACATCTATACAACCTAAGCGTATCCTGTTAAAAAGTAATGGAATTTAGTGAAAGAAACATTATTAAAGGGACAGTATGGTTTGGTTGAGCTACGAAAACCCTATCACCTTTCCTGAAAAAACTATGATAAAACAACATTATGGTTAAAGCTCCCTACTAAAAACCTATGAAATTCACTAACAAAAAACATTGTTAAAGGGATGTTATGGTTAAGTTGCGCTACTAAAAACATGTCCCCTTTATTGAAAATAATAGCCTAAAGCAACGGTATGGTTGTACCCTACTAAAAATCTATGAAATTCACTAACAAAAAACGTTAAAGGGACGTTATGGTTAAGTTGCACTACTAAAAAACCTATGCAATTCCATGGAAAAACGTTGCTACAGGGACGTTATGGTTACAGGTAAAACCAAAAAAATGTGCCTTTTATGTTAAGGTATGCAACCATAACTCGCACTACCACTGTGCACTGCAAGGACTAACACCCATGACCTCAAAGATGACACACATACAGGATGAACAATGCCCTTTTGTTTCCATTAAAAGAACGTATAATAGAACGTACTATAGATTTATGGGTAGCGTTAGGCATTCTACGAAAGCCGAAATCTCAGGGTTTTTGAATTTCAAAGGTAGGCAGTTCGGGTCAGTAAATGAACCGCCCCAAATAGCCAAAATTAATCTCTCATAAGTAACACCGTCTCTCACACAATCCATGTACTCTCTCTTCCAGTCACACACCGACTCATGTAAGCATGTCAACACCTTTTGCCAGGGCTAGCCTAAAGGGCATCAGCGCCCTGGGCGAATTGGCGCCCCCCTCACCCACCTGGTTAACAGGAGGCGGAAGGAGGTGGAACCAGGGTAGGCCACTTTTTTTTTTAACCTCCTCGCGAGGAGGTTAAATAGGGCTTATTAGCACCCCATTGTCATTGAATGAGCCCGCTGCCGCGTGTTCATTCAATGAGAATGAGGTGCCTGCCACACCTTCTGCCACTACGCCAGCTCGGGGGAGCCCTTGAAAGACTCCCTCGAGCTGGCGTGGTGTGGGGCTAATGGCGCCTTTTCTTATGAAAAGTACCCGTGGCGGAGGAGTGCATTTAAATGCACCCGCCGCCGCGAGCCCATTTTACAGTAAAAGGCTGCCTGCTGTGCCTTCTCCCAAAACGCCAGTTCGGGGGAGCCCTTGAAAGACTCCCCCGAGCTGGCATGGTAGGAGCTAATGGCGCCCTGGGTGGCGTGGCGCCCCGGGAGGTCGCCCGGCTCGCCCCCCCTAAGGCCGGCTCTGCCTTTCGCATACTTTGTTAGAACCACTCTGCCTAGCCCTGGAACCTTATCTTCCTTCGTCTTGTAACCAAGGGACAGATCACTACTACCATGTTAATGAAAGGCACGCAGAAGCAGCCTGAGAAGCAGGTGAGTTAGAGGAAATGGAGAAGCAGGTCATCAACGATTCATATGTGGGAGCGGCCCTCTACGGTGTGAGAGAGGGCTCGTGGGTGGGGCTGGCGGCTGCAATCCAACAGAAAATGAGGCAAGAAGGTGGGATCCAGGGGGAACGGATAGCGTTTCCCCCGGGGTCTCCTGCGCATAGCGCACCGCTGGGGGGGTATTTAAGGGGCAGGGAAGGTTCGGGAGCAGGAGACCGTTGAGGGCGAGTTTTTTGTCGGGTCGCCTGCTCTCGAGCTTTCCCAGCTTTCGGGGCCTGCTAGGGTGGTAGGTGAGCGGTGGAGAGTAGGGGAGTTGGAGGTATTTGGGAAGCGTGCATAGGTTAGGCAGCGGTTTTCAAAAAAAAAAAAAAGGGAAGGGAGAGGAAAATAGCAGGAGTACCATAGATGAGGTACCCCCTCCTTACCTTGGCGGTGTGTTGGGATTAGTGGCTGCGGGAGCCACGGCTGCTAGGCGGTGCCTGCTAGTGTTAGGCGGGGGCAGCATGCGGGTTGCAGCTAGCTGGGAGGTTTGTTCTTGGCTGACAGGCTTTGCTTTCAGCGGGGGGAAGTGCGGCGGTGGAAGGCGTGAGCCTTAAAGGGGCCGCGTCGTGGGGAGGGATGGGCCTTGCAGCTGCGTATCCTTTTTAGCAAGGGTGCGCAAGTACGGTGTGGACAGAGCACCGCCAGGGGCGTGAAGGTTAGGAAGTTGGGGGAGGGAGAGAGGTGTGGGGGCGGCTTGGGAATTGGACGGGGCATTGCTCCTCTCTTTGGGCACAAGGGGCGGTCACGAGGGTGACATACATTTGGGGGAGGGATAATAAAAAATAAAAATAAAAAATAAAAAAAGGAATTTTGGGGCGGGTGGGGCTACAAAAATATATATATATATATATAAATAAACAAATAAATAAATTAAAGGGAAGGAGGGGGTAGAGGAAAGGGAATAGGCATATTTACAGTCACAATAAGAGATAGCCTGTAAATTTTAGAAATAGGGGAGGAGGATAGTGGTAGGTATTTAGGCAGTGGGGTGAACATTTTGGCGCAATCATTAGTGTGTTCTGGACGGGGGAAGTGGTCCCGGTTTTGTGAGGCAGGTTGGGCATTGGGTTTGGGGGAACAGGGGCTCTAGGGGCGGTGCTACTAATTGTAGGTGGCAGGGTGGTGCGGGATGGTGGGTCGAGGGGCAAACAAGAAGGGCATAGTTGATGCCAAAGCATTAAGGGAGGCCCTTGAGATTATCAGCAGGGCCTCCAAAGCACAACTTGAAGGGGCAGTGTCAGTGGTTACGGGGGGGGGGAGGATGGAGAGGGTGAGAGGCTGCAGAGGCGAGCTGCGGCAGATGGGGCGCTTGTGGCGGTGGTCGCATGCAGACCCGCGGCTGTTACGGGGGGCATGGGAGTCAGGGAGTAGGTGGAGCAGGAGGGAGACACCCAGAAGAACATCAAAAGGTCTGAGGGGGTAGGAAATAGAATAGGGTGGGTTTCGGGGGTGGAGGTTGCGGACGAGGATGGAGGAGCGAGGAATGTGCATAAGGGTGCTGGTGGGGAGGAGGTGGAGAGTAGGGGTGCTGGGGTAAGGCAGGGTTTAGTAGGGCGGAGAGGTAGGGGAGGTAAGTATCTACAGAAGAGTGTGAGGGGTAGAAGGAGGGAGCGGTCACCGTAGAGCAGCGATGAGGGGGAGAGGTGCGGAACGACCTCCCCGTTTAGGAGGGCTTCGGGTGGAGGGTTTGGGGCAGCCCGCACAGTTCATCAGGAGCAGCCAAGGGAGGGTTTAAGAACATCCCCTCTACAGGATATTCGGATGCAGCCTAGAGGGCGCAGCACGGCCCCTAGCGAGGAGGATTAGCGGGTGGAGGTGAGGACCCCTCGCCCAGGAAGAGAGGAGCAGGCAGGGGTTGCCACAGCCCTGCTAAGAAGAAGAGAAGGAGCTGTGGGGTGGACTCCCTGAGTTCAGCAGAGGAGGAGCTGCCGGACGAGCATGTGCTCGCAACAGACCTGTGTATGGCATTGGGGATGATGATGGGGTGGAAGAGTATGCGGGGCAATGGGGGGGATGAGAGTTATTGGGTGGCTAGGAGGAGGGAGAGAGGGAGTGAGGGGTTAAGGTGGGAAGGGGATGTCAAAAGGCATGGAGGTCAGCATTTGAGCGGCCGGGGGAATAATTGGTTAGGGGAGACTGTTGACATGTTTTCTTTCCGCAGCTGGAGCCCATTGAGGAAGGAGACGAGGAGCGTTGGAGTTGAGGCAAGGCTGCAGACGGGCGACGGTAGGGCAGAGCGAGGTGAGCAGGGTAGGGAGTGGTCAGCTGCATGGCAGAGGGGGGACACGAGGTTGGGGGTAAGTGGGGAAGGGGTGAGGGTGCAAGGGGCGAGGAGAGAGGTAGGCATGGAGGCAGTGGGAGCCTTTGGGGGGGGAGAGGAAAGTGTCATCAGTGGAAGTCCAGACTGACGGGGCGATTGAGCCCGGGGCAACTGAGGTGCAGGCAACGAAGGAAAAGGACGCAGAGGGTAAAGGGAAAGAAAAGAAGTTGCCATATATGGGCATCACTAAACCATTGGGAGCGCACTTGAAGGCATCTACAAAGGATAAGATTTGGGCTGGTGAATTTGTGGACATTTTCAAGCTGTTACACAGGGAGGTCAGAGCCAAAGAGGGTTCGAAGGAAGAGGAGAGGGAGTTAGCATTGCATCCGAAAGTACCGGTGACAATAGAGAATTGGACATCAGCGTTTATCATATACGCCAGTGTTTACTGCGAGAAATTTCCGGAGAGGTGTGTAGCGCTGTGGAAGTATATGGATGTCATTAGGAAGGCTTTTACGAGCTTTGGAGGTTTCGCGTGGGTACGATACGACAAGGAATTTAGGGCAAGATTGGTGGAGGATAGCCAGGCGGTTTGGGCGGCGATAGACATGGACCTCTGGCTACAATGGATGGCGCTGACAAGGCATGCGCCGACGGTGCACACGGCAAGTGGCTTACCGGTGCCTTACCGGCCCTTTCTTGGTCGCCACGCTCCCGAGGGGGTGGGGGGAGGAGGCAGGGGTCAGCAGCCGGCAGTGTTTTGGAGTTTCAATAAGGATGGCTGCATACGGACAGCGTGCAGGTTCAGACATGAGTGCACCAGATGTGCAGGTCGGCACCCGGTCACACAGTGCTTTCAGCAAGGGGACCGAGGGCGAGGAGCTGGCCGAAGGATTGTGGGAAAAGGCTTCTACTCCAGTTAAGGTCGAAGTTCTGGAGAGGTGGCTCGGTTTTTATCCAGACAGGGAGTGGGCGAAGATCCTGGGAGATGGTTTTCGGGAAGGTTTCAGGTTAGGGTACCAAGGTCCAAGGGTGCGTAGATGGGCGGAACATTTGAAATCAGCCAAAGAAAAGGGGGATGTGGTTAGGGAGAAGTTGCTCAAGGAAGTCGCAGCCGGGAGGGTGGTTGGTCCATTTGTGGATTTGCCAGGTGATTTGGTGATATCCCTGTTGGGGGTAGTGCCCAAGAAGGTGCCAGGAGAATTCAGGCTGATAAATCATTTATCGTGGCCGGAGGGCTTGTCAGTCAATGATTTCATTGCCCCAGAGGATTGTGGGGTGTCATATGCGAGCGTGGATCAGGCAGTGGAGTTGATAAGGAAGGTGGGTCGCGGAGCATTTTTGGCCAAGTGTGATATCAAAGCAGCGTTCAGCTTGCTGCCGGTGCACCCAGAGGATTTTTGGTTGCTGGGGATGCAGTTTGAAGATCGCATTTATGTTGACAAGGCTCTACCGATGGGATGAGCGATTTCTTGTGCTTTGTTTGAACGTTTTAGTTCATTCTTGCAGTGGGTTTTTACTTATAGTTCAGGTGCGGAGGGGGTTTTGCACTACCTGGATGATTTTTTGTTTATCGGCGGGGCGGAGGATGAATCAGAGTGCAGGAACATGCTAAAGACTTTTCAGGCATTGATGCAGGAGTTGGGGGTGCCTTTGGCTGAGGATAAAATGGAAGGGCTGGCGGTGAGTCATTTGGTGGGTTTCCTGGAGAAGGTGGTGGTGGCACGGAAGATGACTTTGCTTGAGATGCAGCGGTTGGTAGGGCATTTAAATTTTGCATGTAGGGTGGTGGCCCCGGGACGTACCTTATGTAGGAACATGTCGCGGGCCATGGCGGGAGCTAAATGGCCACATCATCGGGTGAGGGCTTCAGGGGCGGTGCGGGAGGATTGCAGGATTTGGCTGCGTTTCTTGGAGGGATTTAACGGGGTGTCCATGTGGCTACAGGGGGATCTGGTAAATTGGGAGGTGCAGATATTTTCGGATGCAGCATGAGCGGGGAGTTTCAGAGTTTTCTGGCAAGGTAGATGGTGCGCAGAGAGGTGGCCGCCAAAGTGGCTGGAAGAGGGAAGAAGTATAGCATTTCTTGAGTTCTTTCCTTTGTTGGTGGCATTGGAACTGTGGGGCAGGGAGTTTTCAAATAAGAAAGTGAATTTCAATGTGGACAATGAGTGCGTGGTCAACGTCGTCAACAGGCAGTTAGCAAGGGACCAGAGGGTGGCGAAGCTAATGAGGGAGTTTGTGTTGCGATGCATGGATTGGAATGTGCTGTTCAGGGCAACGCACGTGCCGGGTAAAGATAATGGCATCGCTGATGCATTATCTCGTTTTCAATGGCAGAGATTCCGTGGATTGGCACCTGGAGCAGACCAGCTTTGGCAGCGGATCCCGGAGGAGCTGTTGAAGCTAGGAATTTGAGAGCTCTGTCGCTAGTGGAGGGCTCTCTGGCCCCATCATCTAGAGCAGCTTACAGGAGGGCGCGGGAAGAATTTCTAAAAGGGGGAAGCTCGTAGCTGGAGGGGCAGGGAGGATGCTGAGGAACACAGAAGGGATGATATGGTCAATTTTCTTTTGTGGTGTATGGATAAGGGTTGGTCGAAGGCAACCACAGCTGGGAAATTGGCGGGAATAGCCTTCTATGGCAAATGGTTTTGGGGCTTTCCACCTAATGGCGGGGAGTTGGCGAGCAGGATGTTAGAGGGATGGGCGAGGGAAAAGGGTGGGGAGAAGGATAGCAGAAGACCGATATCGGCACCCCTGTTGGTCAGCTTATGCCGGGCTTTGGAAGAAGTTTGCTGGTCGGCTTGGGAGGGGGTTATGTTTCAAGCTTGCTTTACGTGGTTGTTCTTTGGGGCATTCAGAGTGTTGGAGCTTGTGGGGACGAAAGGGGAAGCGGGTGGGTTGCTCTGGGAAGATGTACATTTCTCGGATTTGGGGGTAGATATTTGGATTGGGAGGTCAAAGACGGACCGGAGGGGGAGGGGCTGCTGGGTGCCGCTGGGGTGGGGAAGTAAGGAGCCGTGCCCGGAAATGGCGGGTTCGGCAGTAAAGGAATTATCTGGAGGAAGCTCAGGGATGGTTTTTCGTCATGTAGAGGTGTCAGGGGTGTCGGCAGCGCAGGTGCTGGGGGTACTGAGAAAAGCATTGGTGGTGGTGGGGGAGAAGCCTGAGGAGTTCATTCAGGATGGGTGCGGCATCTGAGGGTAACCGTTTGGGGTTATCAGAGGATAAGGTGAAGAGTTTGGGCAGCTGGCGGTCTGGGAAGTATAAGGGTTATATCAGGGAGCTGGGGAAAGGGTTTGTTTGAGAGGGGCAGAAGGTTCGTGGTGGTGGGGTTTTGGGGGATGGAGGATCGTAAGTGACAATGTGATTTCTTTTTTCAGAGACGGCGAGGAGGCCGGGGCAGATTCGGCAAATCTGGATTGTCGGGCATTCGATTGTGAAGTGGGTGGGTAGAGAGGCAGAGAAGAGGATTTTTGGCATGTAATTGGGCTGCAGTTATGAAACAGAGATTTTGAGGTGGTCGGGTCTTGGGGGGTTGCGCTGGGATCAACTGCTGCCCAGGCTGGCTGGGATGAAGGAGCGTTTTGGGGTCCCGGACGGGTTGATCATACATGCTGGGGAGAATGATCTGGTGCGGGATACGGGAGTAGCTTTGTTGAAGAAAATGAAGAGGGACCTGGCATAGCTTAGGGAAATATGACCTAAGGTAAGTTTGATATGGACTAAGTTGTTACCGGGGAGAGTGTGGAGGGGTGCAGTACGGGAAGGCGCGGTAGAGCGAACAAGAAAAAAGATAAACAGGGAGATGATAAAGTTTTGTGGTCTGGCAGCAGTGCGAGTTCTTGAGCACAAGGAGATTGTTTATGAGAACTTTGAGGTTTTTAGGGAAGATGGAGTTCATTTGTCGGTTTACGGAAATAGCTACTACCTTCTGGATTTGACATTGCTAGTGGAGGACATGGTGAAGAGGTGGAAGTGTTAGGCAATTCAGTGGTGGGGTAGAAAAGAACACCTCAGTGGAGGGTTTTTCTGGTTTCAGGGGGCATGGCCCATTTGGATGCGGGGGGAGGCAAGCAATGGGGGGGAATAGCGTGGGCAAGGATGGGGGTGGGGCTGTTTGCACAAATGGGTTACCCCGGGGGTGCTGAGAGGGGAGCAGGTCTGGAAGATGGAGGGGCATGGCCCCCGGGAGATGATGGCAGAAAGCGGGAATGAAGGCTTGTGAAGATGGTAAGGGGATGGCAAGGACCTGGAGGTAGGTAGGGGGGAAGTTGGGGTTATTCATTTAATTATTGGGGGCATAAAGAGTTAATTATTTATTTAATGTTTTGGCAAACTGTTAAAGCCGTTAATTTTAGTCTGTAAGGCCACGAGCCAGGTTAGCGTTTATTTTGTGAGCTTTGGCCTGTCATATTAAAGCGACCTTTTCCACTTTTAAGCGAGTCTGGGTTTTTGTGCAGTAAGCCCAAACGGGCGAGGGGGCGCCCTGAGGGGAGAGGAGGCGGAGTTCAGCTCAGGCGTTGATACGAGGATATTGTGAAGTGATTGAAATAAATGGCAGGTCACTGGTGAGAGGCGGTGGTGGCTACGTTATAACTACGTGACGTGACAAGGAAAGTGCCCTATGGTGTTGTTGCAAAATGTTATGAGGTGAAAGGAGGTGAGGTAACTGGAGATGGCGGGTCGAGGAGATGTGGTACACAAAGATATGGGAGCTGCAAGTGTCAGTGCAGAAACAGGAGCTCTCACGCACTTGGCTCAGACTCCGACCTCCTGCGGACCGACAATGACTGCAGTGGTGATGGAAAAACTACTGGACAATGTGCGAATTGTTGATCTTAAGGAGCTTTACCCCCTGCAGAGACGGCTCCCGGGAGGGAATGCTGGGCGAGGCCCGCAACTGCTATGGGCACAGAGTACCTCACGAAAAGAAAATAGTTGAAAGATACACGAAGAAAGCCGGAGTAAACGAAACGGGGAAATAAAATAAAATGGAAAGAAAGAAAGTAGAAAGAAGGAAAGAGAAAACATACATTTAGCACTTGGATGCCAGCAGTAAACACTGTTCAGATCAGAGAAGTATTCCATGTTAGAGGGCAAATATCAGGTAATTCATTATCAGTGCCCAACTCTGAAGATGACAAGTCACACTGTTTTCAATTCAAGATCTACATTCGGGCATTTAAACTCACATTGATCTGATAAATGTCCAGCTGTGGAGGGGGGCCATGGTTTATTCCATTGGCATTATCAAGATCCCACTGAGGAATCAGAGATCACAATGCTGCCCACATCAACATCCAGCTCTAAAGACCACAGGGCACACCTCTTAGAAAAGGGCAACCCCTATGGAGGTGAGAGGTTACTCCTATACGTTTTTTATCCAGTCATTGAGACCACAGGTCAAACTGTCCGAGATTATTTTCAGAAGTCACATTTCAAAAGTGCGCTTCTGGAATTTCTGTTGGGCAAATACAATGAAGGCACCAAGCACAAAGAACCGTTACAAGTGCCTCACACCCAGTACTTCAAATGCCAGTGGACTGGCGGGCATCCTTTCTAGAAAAAGAACCAAAGCCACAGATACCTTGGGTTTAGGTACTGGCAGGCTTTTGTAAACATCTATGATATATGTTGTTTCCTAGAGACTGTTGGATTAATTCACTATGCTCACAGTGCAACCAAGGGCTTAATGGGTATCTTTGGTTATATGGACTTTTCGGGAAGAACAGTTCAGGAAAGGGTCGGTTGCTGAAAGACGAGCGAGTCGTCTCCCAGTAATGATATGATAGGTTATTTATAACGCGCTTAATACCCAGAGGTTTTTTAAGCGCAGACCCGGAGATCGAACCTGTGGTGCTCCGTGTCATCTTGCTTCCAATGCGAGCACGTTGCCCCTGAGCAATCCTCCCGAGACTATAAAGAGGATAGCTCGAAGAATATTTTAAATGGGAATGCTGCAATGGCTTGGCCAAATGCTCTGGTAGAATTCTGGGATTCTGTGAACCATTGGATGAGATTAAATCAGTGGCTTCTGGGCGCTGCTCGCTGGACACAGAGGGCATTGAAAAACGCTTCTGTAAATCAGGCCCAGAGTGCTGTGGGTAAGCTGAGCTGGTGGCTGGCTAGAAATATAAACCATGGTCGTGGCACCATAGAGGCCATTCTCCACACGTTTGGGGATACACACAGAATCTAGCAGCAAGCAAAGTGGAAGGTGAATTAGGTAATCTGGCATGTGTGGTCCAAGAGGAGTGGAATATCAGGTTTGGCACCAAAAAGGGCCCAGCAAGCACTTTGGCTCACAAAGGTTTTGGTGGGGTGTGGGGCTGCGCTGAGATTTGTCGCACCGCTCAATGAATGTGCAAACGGAAGCCGTCTAAAACCCAGAGCAATAAAGACTTTTATAAACCCCAATACACAACACCGAAAATACCCCAAAAGGAGTGTGACCTGGAAGGAACCGAAATTGCCCGAGAGGCAAGACATTTGAGTGCATCCCTTGAACGGGTACATAAAAGAGAAACTGGAAGGAGTAATGTAAGTGGAGCAAAAACAGCTTCCCCTGGTAGTGGCAGATGGCAAGTACCAGGGGTGTTGCTAAGTCTGGAAAAGATCCGGGGCTACACTAATGTCAGGATTGTCGGGACTCGGGGCTAGCTATCTTTTTGGTTGTAGACCCTGAGATTCTATATGGGGCTACAACCAAAGGATCCGTGGCTATAGCCCGCTAAGCCCCTCGCCCCCCTTGCAACACCTACCTCTGGCAAGTACGGATGAATACACCTGCCTTAGTAATCTGCCATCATTCCTTCATTTTGTACGTTTCCAGCACTCATTATGCTTCTAATACAAAATGCGATTTCCATCTCTTGTGTCTCAGTTGATGAAGCAGACACCTGTAGAATTTATGTTTTATTTTATTGGCCCTGCGAGGGGCAGGGGGAGGGAGCAACAATCCTTCTAGGCCTTCTACATTCGGATTGTGCAAGTGCAGTTTATTTAGCGGATCTGGGATTCGAACCTGTGTTGCTCAGCGTGGTCTTGCTTCCAAGACCTGCACGTTGCCACAGAGCTATCCTCCCTTCAACTAAGAGTTTGAACATGTTGTCCCAACCCCCTTTTTGCTCCAGTGGCAGTGCTGTGTTTACCATACTGTACAGGTGGTGGAGGTGGTAAGATTTAGAAGCGTCTGCAGGGCATGCTCCCTGCAGGGCATGCTCCCATGCAGGGCATGCTCCCTGCGGGGCATGCTCCGTCTGAGGTGCTGTCTGGATTCCTGTTTGGGAGATTTCTCACCCAAGTGCTGAATTCCCTCTACCTTAGAGCCCTCCAGCTCTTTTGCTATATTTTGGGGCTTTGAACTTTTCATTTTCAGTGTGTTTTACTTTTGTGTTCTTTGGTTATGGAGTTTTAAAACAACTCTGTAGGCATCATCTTTTTCTGTGTCACACAGCACCTTCAGTGCAGTGGCACAAGGGTGTCTTTCTTTCACACCTTCTCTGGGACTGACTACCATCTCCCAGAGCATGTTAAGTTAAATTGACTTTACTAGTCTCTTTAAATTTACTGACCCAGCACACACTATCTTACTATAGAGTGCTGGAGGGGTTGCCTAGCTTCCCCTGAGTCAAAATACTCATGTAACAGTCAGATATTACCTTTTACTACTTTAAATGGCTGGTGGCAGTGGTTTAGATACCATGATTTTTCCCGACCGCTAACAACGGTAGTTAAAATCGGGTCAGCCATGTTTTTCAATATGGTGCCCAAGATCCATCTGTAAAAACAGACTCCGGTCGACTTTTTTCGCCATTTCTTTGAGACAGGTCCTTCTTGTGATTGTCTCTGCACGCCAAACCAGGTTTTGTCCCTTTGTTCATTGGCCTTTGGTGGGCTTCAGTGCTGAAGCCCTCCTCTGGCGCCAGGGTGTTTGGGGGTGGGCAGGATGTGAGGGAGGTGCCTGATACTCCCTGTGCTTAGTCTCCTAGGAGACCTGAATGCACTCTGGCGTGATTGGCCGGCTGGCTGTCCGGCAAGGAAAGCCACCCTGCTGTGTGAGTGACAGCCAGGCTGAAATGAATGGGGGGAAAACTGTTTAAAAGCAGGTCTCTGGGATTTGGAAGGGAGAGTCGACCACTGGAACGAAGGAACCGAAGACGAGCTGAAGGAAGAGGACTGCTGCAACTCCTGGACGACCGGTGAAGCCCTGCTGCAGGTCTGAATTTCCTGAAACTCCATTGACAGAGAAGCCCTTCAAGGTTAACATCTCTCCTTGAGTTTGGTGGGAACAACCAACTCGCAAGCCACCTGGACACCATCCCCATCTGGTGAAATTTTCATCAGAGTGCTGTTGAAAACCGGGTAGCCAGAAGGAAGGAAACCAGCTTGTGCACTTTAAGGCACTCACACCTTAAACCGACGTCTTGCTAAAGCTTTTGGCCTCATCCCTGGGCAGTGCAGGAACCTCCCGACGTCCTCCTTCTTGTCCCCATGACTGAAGCACAGGAATAGCGAGATCTGCTCGAACTGCCAGGACCAACTGTCTCAGCTACAGCTCTGCTTCATTAACAAGGTACTGTGCAAACGCGGTCCGGAAATCTTTTCAGCCATCGAGGAAGTGCATGAAACTTTCCTCAACTAGGAGGGCTTGTCCTTCCCTTAACATTCGTCAAACTTTTCGCCTAGCCAAATTCTTCTAATCTCTGTGGAAAAGACTTAACTGTTATCTACCAGAACTGTGCTATCCTATACAAAGACCCTGAACCATTGACTTTGGGCCAGGCCTATTGAGAAGAATTGCTGGTTGTATTTAACTGAAATCCTCTGCCCTGCCTATGAATGTATTTGGGCTGTCTATTCTTATAACCTTTTCTTTTTACCCCTTTATTAAGTATTTGAAGTCCCATTTTGCTCCCACTTCAGGAGAGCTAAACTTGTTCATTTACTTACTGGTTCTGTATTTGTGGTTGATTAGTGTGTGATATTGAGCTGCTCTTGCTAGTGTAATGTTTTGGAACTGACTGAGTAAATAAATGTATATTCTTTTACCAAGAAACCTTGAGTAAGTGTATATTTCATTCACTGTAGTTGTTGGTCCTTTGTGTAACTTGTTCTACTGCTCACTTAAACTCTTGAGATAAGTCTGGCTGCCCAGCCATCGCTACCACTTTACTGTATAGTACAGGCTTGTACCAAAGGTGAAATTGTGCTTACACTTGTAGTCCTAATTTCATGTAGTGTTCCCAAAGGGTACTGCATGTGATTCTGCCTAACACTGGTGTACATTGGTGAGGATAAAATATACTTGTTACATTTAGAGTGCTACTTTTACCTTTGTTCAATAACCCTCACAAGGATAAACAACACTAGAGAAGCAATTGTATTGTCTTGACTGATATGGAAAGCTACAGACAGGATACCCCAGTTACTTTAAGTGTTGATCAATTGAGAGATTTGTGTAATGCTAGGAATCTCACTGTAAAAGGCAAAAAGGCTGAATTGATAGAAAAGTTGTTAGCATACCAAGGTCTGAGGAGTGGGTCTGAAACCCCCACACCTGCTACAAATGTGGAAAATCTTTATGAGGATGATAATATGTCAGAGCCCAGCTCTAATATTGTGGATGAGTTAGGTGAGGCAGAAGAGTCTCAGAATGTAGGCCCTTTCTTACCTCTACCTGCTCATAGGCCTCAACCTTTGACCACCGGGGCCCCATCAGGTCCAAACATAAGTCCTGAATTTGTCTCACTTGAAAGGATGAGACTTGAGTTAGAGTTTAAAAGAAGCCAAGCTCAAACTGAAAGGAAACATAAAGAATTTAAACTCAGATAAATGGAAATGAATCATGCACTTGAAAGGAAAAAGTTGTCCCTTGAAACTGGTTCTCTCCCAGAGTCCTCTAGATCTTCCAGTCCTAAGAGGCCTTGCATGCCCAAAGATGCAGTAAGTATGTATGAGGTTAAGCTTGCTATTTTGGCTTGGTTGGCTGCTTTTGAACATAACCATGGGATTCAAGGCATTACAGGGAATCAGTTGATTCCTTGGCTTTTTTCTAGGCTACCCCTGTCACAACTGATGTGGTAATGGAGTTGGGGATATAGACAGAAAGGAGTATGAAACTGTGAAACAAGCTTTGATAGCTAGATTTGGGAAGACCCCTTCCCAGTATCTTTTTTTAAAAAAAACATTCTTTATTAACATTTCATATAAACAACAACTCCCAACCAACACCCGACCCCGCCTCTCCCCACCACCCCTTACATAGGCACACGGGTTAATCGCCACACATTAAGGCGAACCAAAGTACACAACCAACAAACTAAGACGTATGTTAATGAAGAGCACACGCTGTACAGCGACAAGTCCCAGGAGTCCATGCAGCAAAAACGAAGGGCCACAGTTCAGTGCATTCCCTCCACCTCCCCCAGTATTTCAGTTATCCGGGCCACATGATTATGATAAATGCCACGTGGCACGCGAGTCGTTCAGTTTGGTGGTGATAAACTCGAAAGTTCCTGCGATGAACAAGAGCTAGGCTCATCTCCACCCGGTTGGTTGAGAAGATATGATGTACACGCGTCCCACATCTTCCTGTCCCCCTAGCCCTTCCCTTGCATTACGCCCCATCTCGTTTCCATGTCGTTGCAATACAGAATGTCCTGAGACCATTGAGCAATCGTTGGGGCACATTTCTTACCCAAACCCATAGCAACCCTGCGCTTGGCCAAGATCAGCATGAGGCTTATCAGTTTCCGAGTCTCTTTCGGCACCTGTGCAGTGTACCCCAGCAAGCCCATTATCGATCTGGAGCAAACCGCTGACCAGCAATTTCCCCAATCCCTTCAAATACCCCCTCCCAAAAATGGTTAAGCAGCACGCATTCCCATGCCACATGGAGAAATCCTGCAGGTTCACACCCGCACCCGATACAGGCCCCAGACCTTTGAGGGAAATACTGATGTAATTGGGCCGGAGAATAGTAATATGGATGCAAGAATTTAAAATGGATGAGTTTAAAATTAGTATTGATCGCCCCCTTTCTAGTCCCCTCGCAACAGTATTCCCATATGCCCTCCGATATCTACCTACCCAGCAACTTTTTCCACTCCTCCCGTGATGACGTTGCAGTCGATGGCCTACTCTCCAGAGCTATTGCATACAGCTTCGAGAGCATCCTCCGATCCAGGTCGCCCCTTATCACCCTGTCCAACAACTTAGCCACCTGGGGTTGCTCGGAGAAAGCCGGGAATATCCACTGCAGCGCCACCCGAAGCCTAAAGTACAGGAATACATCCAACGCCGATAGGGCCCCTCTCCCTCTTAGCTGATCAATGGAGATGGACCTACCATTCGGAAACAAGTCTTTGCATTTAGTGACCCCCAATCGCTTCATCAAGGAAACGTAACCCCCCTCACTAGTCACAGGGATCTCCGGTTTAAATATGACCGGGAGTTCTGGTGAGTAAAGTACACAACCCCTAGGTTTGTGTTCCAGAAAGGACCAGGCCTTACACGTTAACCCCACCAAGTTCCGGGGCAACCTTGGGTGAATGAGCCGTCAGAATAGCCAACCTCAGCAATGCCAGGGATGCAATCGACCGTTCTACCTCAACATGTCTATGTTCAGCGGCCATCCCGTACCAATACCTGAGATAGCTGGCTTGGGCCACATTATAGTATAATTCAAAATCAGTTAAAGCCAGACCTCCCTCCTGTACAGGTGCAATGAGCTTGTATCACGAGACCCGTGCTTGCTTACCAGCCCAGAGAAACTGAATCACCAACGATTTAAGGTCTCAGAAGTATTTCTTGGATATCCTAATGGGAACATTGAGAAACACATAGAGAAGCCGGGGGAGAACGGTTATCTTGATTACAGAAACCCTACCGAACAAATTAAGCGGAAGCGAAGTCCATCTCTGCATTGCTTCCTAAACTGACTTGAGCGGCTCCCTTAGTTACTGCGGAACACCTCCTCCTCGGCTCTGGCCAAGGTGATTCCCAAATACCGGGTACTAAGCATATCCCACTGGAACCCCCATGTGTCCTGAAATCGATCCAGCCCGTCCGTCAATGAAAATATTACTGACTTGCTAGCATTCACCGTTAGCCTCAACAGCTCCCCAAATTGTTGAACATCCATCATGACTGGATCTAGATTGACCTCAGGATGGCGTAGGAACAGAACCATATCGTCCGCATATAGCGAAATCACCACCTTATGAGTGTGTAACTGAATCCCCCGGGGGATGTGTAGCTCCCTCACCCTCTCGGCCCAAGGCTCTATCGCCAGGGCAAACAACAGGGGGGACAGAGGACACCCCTGATGCGTCCGCCTTTCAAGCGGAATTAATGCGGTCATCTGCCCATTGACCCTCACCCTTGCGTCTGGCTTTTCATATAAGAGTGACACCAAGGACAAGAACCTCCCCAAGCCCACTCTACGCAAGACTGTGAATACAAATGTCCATTCAATAGAATCGAAAGCCTTAGTGGCATCCAATAAAACTGCAGCAACTGGATCTGTACTCGGCAAGGCAGCCATTAGCCCAAACATCCGCCTCAAACCAAACGACGTCGACCGGCGAGGGATAAAGCCTGACAGATCAGCCCCAACCAGCGTTGACATCAACGGTGCCAGGTGGGACGCTAAAATTCTGGCCAAGATCTTATTGTCCAGGTTAATCAGAGATATCGGATGGTATGAGGAGCAATCTCCCTCAGGCTTCCCTGGTTTCAACAGCACTACCATTAGAGCCTCCCTAAGAGACTCCGGTAACCGACCCTCAGTTACCGCTTCCTGGTACTCCCGCAGCAAATAGGGCGCCAATTTATCGACATAACACTTGTAAAATTCAGACGTGAAGCCGTCTGGGCCCAGAGAATTCCCAGTAGGCAGTGACTTTATGGCCCCCACCACCTCATCTAGCGTCACTGGCCTGTTCAACCACTGCCACTCCGAACACCAAAACAATCCCACCTGGTTGAGATAAGCGTCAATGTCCGCTTGCATGGCATGAGACTGAGTAGCATACAGGCGAGTGTAAAATGTGTGAAACTCACACATTATCGCCACATCCTCAAAAGGATCCGTTCCTCCCTCGTCTGTAATTACCGCCACCCTGCTCCCCAGGTTATTCAAACAAGTAGCACTAGCTAGCGATGGTCCCGGAGCCTGACCCTCACCATACTTCCGAGGAGCTGATCCACTCATATTTAACCTCCCGCTGGGCCAGCGCGTGGAACTCCTGAAGGCTCCTCATTATATCTCCCTGTTGAGCCCTAGAAGGGGTAGGAGCCGCCGCCTGCAAGGTGCGCATCGCCTCTTCTTTCTTAGCCAGATCTTCGCGTATTCTCTTCAATATATCCGCCTCCTTAGCCATACATTCTCCTCGTATCACACATTTAAACCCTTCCCACACGGTACCCACCGAGGATACCGACCCCTCATTCATCTCAAAATAGCTGTCAATGGCACTCCCTATCTCTTGCCTAAAAACTATGTCCATGAGCTCACCACTCTTGAATCTCCACGGGGGCCTCATCCCAGCCCGCCCCCTCAACCGGATATTTAATAAGACAGGGGCATGATCAGAGAGAGTGCAGGCTAGGATTTCCACCCCGGCTGACTGCCCCATGAGACCCTTGGACACCAGGAAGTAAACCAAGCGTGCAGATGAATTGTGCGGCGCAGTGTAATGTGTATATTGGTCAACCGTCAGATTCCGCACTCTCCAGATATCCGCAAGTCTCCACACCGCCAGCATACCACGGACTCAGACAGAACTCTTACTGCTCAAGTGCGGAGTACTCCCCACTTGATCCCGAACCGGGTCCAGCACTGCATTAAAATCCCCCGCCCATACAATTTCCCCTTAGAGCATGTCTCCTAGCTGCCTCTCCACCCACTCTAATGACTCATTTGGGACCCGGTTAGGGCTATAATAACAGATCAATGTGTATAACCTCCCTTGAATAACCCCCTGCACTATGAGCGCTCTCCCCTCCTGATCCCTTAGCAACTTGGTCATCCGAAATCCCACCGAACTGTGCACCAAAATACACACCACCCTAGAAAAGAAAGAGTATGAAGAGAAATACCTATGGCACCCCCAGCTCTTACCAAACCTAGACTCTGAATCTACCGTCAGATGGGTTTCCTGGAGAAAGGCCACCCCTACTTGGTGACGTTGCAAGTATTGTAATACCTTCCGACACTTCGGTGGGCTGTTGAGGCCCCTAACATTCCAGGTCAAAAGTTTAAGTGTCGCCATTAAGAAACACCTCAAAGCTTACTGTCCGTGTACCTGCCAACATCTCGAATGGCCGCATTTCCCATGCCGCTAATCTCCGAACCCCCTTCCCTACCAACAACTCCCCAACTTGTCGGTGCATCCCCCACCCTCCCCACCAAACCCACCCCCCCAACATCCACCCCCCTCCCATGCCGGACACCCCAACAATCTGGCCTCCCAGTTGCCCTCAACATATTCTCAACCAGCTTTCGCACCGCGGGTAGTTGCAAGCCCGACACTCCAGCACACCACTCCGAGCATTCTGACTCCTGTTCAAAGAATCAAGCCCGGACACCGTAGCAAGTTCCTTGTCCGGAGCACAAGTACCTTCGTGCCTCCTCACATCAGGCGCAGTTGTCGCTCGGTTGTCCGGGTACCTCTGGTAACATATCCAAAAAGGATGCAGCCTCATCAGGGGTCTGGAAAAAGAGTGATCTGCCTTTATGCTCCACCCGGAGTTTGGCCGGATAAAGCATTGCATACTTCATATTTCTCTCCCTCATCTGCCTTTTCACTTCCAGAAATGTCCTCCTGGCTGCCTGCACCTTGTCAGAGAAATCTGGGAAAAACTTGATGGTATCCCCCCTGTAGATGACACTCCCCTTCCCTCTTGCCGCCTTCCGGAGCGCAGTATCCCAGTCCCGATAATTCAGTAGACGGGATATCAGTGGTCTCGGCGAAGCTCCAGGGAGCGGTCTCCTCCCGCCAGGGATTCTATGTGCCCTCTCCACCACACATAATGGGGAGAACCCCTCTGGACCCAGCGCCTCCTTCAGTATTCCTTCGGCTAGAGCCTCCATATCTCTCTGGTCCACCGATTCAGCCAGACCTACAATTCTAATGTTATTTCTTCTCGACCTCGATTCAAGGTCCTCCTGCTTCTCCTTAAGCTCCTTCAGGGCCTTTCTCACTCCAGCCATTTCACCCGACACCGAGGTCGCCACGTCCTGCACACCAGATATTCGACCCTCTGCCTCATCCATCCTTTCCCCGTGTTTGTCCAGGCGGACCTGCATGTGTTCAACCTTGCATGTCAGTGTATCAAGTTTCCCATCAAGAGACAGTATCCCAGACTGCAGCTGCGTAAACATGACCTTAATGTCCTGAAAAGCCGTAGTAGGCTCTGTGTCAGATTCCAGGGTATGCCGATTGGGTAAATCTACCATTGCCCCACTGCTTTTGGCCTGAGCAGGTATTTCAAAGTGCAGTCTGGTTTGCTGTTTGCCGCCTTTACCCAATTTCAACATGGTGCCCAGATGAGGGAGGGGGAAGAGGGCCCCAGACACCTCACAACACTCCTGGACCAGTGATCCTTTCCACCGTTGCTCCATGCTCCCAGGCCAATGCCCCTCGCACGCCCGACCCCACCCACGCCTATGGGCGAGGACAGCACAGGGGCGATAGCACCACAGTAAAACTGATGCATGCGATAAAATTGTCTTATGCGTAGGCAAACAATTGTCACAACTATACAGAGTACCGGGAGTATAGTATTGTCTCGCAGGCCCAGTCCCTCCGTTCTTACAGTCAGGCAGAGACCTCTTCCAAGGAGCAGCACCAGCCCGGCCCACCAGCTGATATCATTCTCGTGTCTTGACCCTGCTTCCTGAGTGCTAGGTCTGATATTCTTTCCCCTCAGATATAGGGCGTCACCAAAGAAAATCCCCACACCATCGCCACATCCTGCAGAGTATTCTTCCCTTCCTATACTCTTCAAAACCATATGTTCTAGCCACTATGCCAACTGGGGGATGGTCCGCAACAATAGATCCCTAATTACTAATGCAGCAGATCTGGAGAACGGCCAGCTCCTCCCCCGCTCTGTTCCGACCGGGAAAAGGTGGCTCCCGACTTGAACACTGCAGATTCTTGCTCATGGATCGACCTCCCTATCGCTTTGAGGCCCTTGACAGGAATTTTCTGGTAAATTGAAGTCCAGAGACTGACAATCTCCGAAGAAGCCGCATACCTCGCTATCTTTGCGAGGTCTTCACCGGCACTCCCTCAACACAGCATCAGACCTCACCGGAGGAGGACCCAACAGCCTCAAAGTACGTCCTTCATGCGCGCTGCCCCACTCTCGGGATCTGCGGTAGCATCAGCGCAGCAAAGTCTTCCAAGACCAGCCTCCTCCGCACCCCCCCTCGGACTCTGCGGGGGAGTGCAGGCTGTACCTCCACCACCAGCGCACGCTGATCCCGGCCGCTGCACCTCACCCCGCGGCTGCCTCCCACAGACTGACCATGTCCAGGGAAGCACCGCAGCTTTGGGCGGTCAGGCACGGGCCAGAAGGCGCCTCCAGGGGCTCACAACTCCTCTGCAACTCCCCCAGAGCAGACCTCCTCAACTCTTCAGAGCCACGCCACCACTGGCTCAGGGCGAGGCGGAAGCGCCACAGCAACCACATCGCGGGGCACCTCTGCAGTCCGTTCGTTGTGCGGATCCTCCTCTCCAGGGCACACTTTGGGCTCCCACGACCAGGGTGCCTCACGCCCCACCTCGCCACTCTGCTGCCAGGGGCCAACGTACCCCACCACCTTCAGGCACTTGACACCTCCACACGCCAGTGCCTCACACCGCGGCTCCACTCGCCGCCGGGCAGCCCCCTCCTCCACTCCACACGGCCGTCCACAGCCACCGAAAACTGCTGCGGTTCACCTCGATAGCGGCTCCGGATGGCCACCGCTTTCTCCCCCCTGAGGCTCTATATTATCGGGCACCAGTGCACATCAATAAATTACTGCGCAAGAACAGGTATCAGCAGGATAGACGTCCGGATATTCGCGGGTGCTGGGGAGCTTCACAGACCCACGCCCATATTGGTCGGGCTCACTAGCGCCCCCCATCCCAGTATTTTAAGAGGTTTAGAACCCTCAAAAAGACTGATGGTACCCCTTGGGCTACCTGGGTGTGTGAATGTTTGAAGAACTTAGATGGTTGGGTAAAGAGTTACAGAGTTAACACTTTTGAAGGAATGAGGAATCTGTTTTTATAGGAAACTATTTTTGATGCCTGCTCTCCTGAGCTGAGATAGCACTTGGCTGACTCTACGGAATTAGATACAAAGGTGAGAACAGAGATACATCTAAATCCATCCAACTAGAAGAGGCCCCCAAACATAACCAGGGTAAGCCACATGGGAAACCAAATAGGGCTAGTGAATCCTCTGGTTCCCAACCAGAGGGAGGTCAGCAGAAACCCCCAATCCAGAGAGCATTTGGTAAATGCTATGTCTGTGGCTCAACTGACCATGTGAAAGGAGATCCCAGATGCAAGGGTAAGCCTGCAGGGATCAGCACTGCCTCCTTAGCCTTCTCCCCAGAGGAAGAAGTACAAATGACTAGTGCCCACTTTCAACTATTAGCTGAAGCACCCTTGGGTCTTCAGGCCACTGTATCCTTAGAGTCCATGGGTCTGGGTAAGAAACAGAATACGGATGTGTACAACTCCATTCCATTCCAGAGAACTCTAGAGGGTATTATATGGACAGTGTTCTTGTCAATGGCCAGGATACTCCTGCCAGGAGAACAGTAGTGGATGAAAGATTTTTCAAACCTGAGGATGTTGCTAAGGCACCCAAAGGTCCCACTAAATTCTCTGGAGGCCCTATCGAGTTGGTTCCAATGATACCAGCTCTCATTCAGTGTAATAATATGACCGTGAGGATTCCTGTCAGTGTCCAGAATGAGGTGCCTGGGAGAGTCCTGTTGGGGAATGATTTAAAAACTCTAGGAGTAGTTTCCAGTACCCCAAGGCCTCCCATTGAGAGAAAACAGAACCAAACCAAATTGGCTAGAGAGGCAACCTTAAGAGACCACTCTGAGCCTGTGGGAACCTCTACAGAGATCCCCACTGCAAGCTCTGGTGTTAGTAAGTTGACCTCTAACCCAGGCAAATCTGAGGCTAGTATGGTAGGGAAATGGGAGCCCCTACCAAGCTCTATCATTGCCCATCCAATGGTAAAGCCTTTGACCCCCTGCTTCTGAGGAAGAGGTGGATAGACAAATTGGACCCCTCTCAAGTCCTAAGAGTACTGGTAATTTTCAAAGCTGGGGCAAAACCAGGAAAAATAGGTCTAAGGCTAAACGCCTTAAGACTGTTGGAGCTTCTACTGAAGACTCCAATGTAAATTATAGTATTAAGAGGCACACTTCTAAAATAGGTAAGGTCAGATCTCATAGGAAGTGGCAGCATGTACCTTGCTTGACCACAGCCCCTCCAACCAAGATACCTGAGACCCAACCTGCTCTGGAGAGAGAGGTGGTGAGGAACCCTGGAGGCACCTCTAGATCTAAGGGATTCCTTTCCATGGACCCCTTAAAAAAGCCTACTGTAGGTTCAGAGGTTGTTACAACTTCTGAATGACTGTTAGCTCAGATCCCCTATACTTTAACGAAGAGAGATGTACCACCACAAGTTTGTAGGTAATATAGCTTACAAATGAAAACCTTGGATAAAAAGTGTCATAGCAAGGGTTACAAAAGTTTGCTGGTGTACTCAGCAGGCCCTTTAACCGACTTGCAACAGGAGATCCATCCTGGTGGGGATTAGATCCTCCTGTCCCTTAGTCTGGGGGGGACGAGTGTTAGGGAGATTTCTCACCCAAGTGCTAAATTCCCTCTACCGTAGAGCCCTCCAGCTCTTTTACTATATTTTGGGGCTTTGAACTTTTCATTTTCAGTGTGTTTTACTTTTGTGTTCTTTGGTTAAAACAACTCCATAGGCATCATCTTTTTCTGTGGGTCACACAGCACCTTCAGTGCAGTGGCACAGGGATGTCTTTCAGTCCCTTCTCTGGGACTGTCTACTGTCTCCCAGAGCATGTAAAGTTAAATTGACTTTACTAGTCTCTTTAAATTTACTGACCCAGCACACACTATCTTACTATAGAGTGCTGGAGGGTTTGCCTAGCTTCCCCTGAGTCAAAACACTCATGTAACAGTCAAATGTTACCTTTCCTACTTTAAATGGCTGGTGGCAGCATTTTAGATGAAACGACCATGATTTTTCCCGACCGCTAACAACAGTAGCTAAAAATCGGGTCAGCCATGTTTTTCAATATGGCGCCCAAGCCCTATCTGTATAAAAAGACTCTGGTCGACTTTTTCCACCATTTCTTTTAGGAAAGGTCCTTCTTGTGTTTGTCTCTGCATGCCAAACCAGGTTTGGTCCCTTTGTTCATTGGCCTTTGGCGGGCTTCAATGCTAAAGCCCTCCTCTGGCACCACGGTGTCTGGGGTGGACAGGGTGTGAGGGAGGTGCCCGAAACTCCCTGTGCTTAGTCTCCTAGGAGTCCTGAATGCACTCTGGCGTGATTGGCTGGCTGGCTGTCTGGCAAGGACAGCACCCTTCTGTGTGAGTGACAGCCAGGCTGGAATTAATGGGGGAAAACTGTTTAAAAGAAGGTCTCTGTGACTTGGAAAGGAGAGTCGACCACTGGAACGAAAAAACCAAAGACGAGCCGAAGGAAGAGGACTGCTTCAACTCCTGGACGACTGGTGAAGCTCTGCTGCAGGTCGGAATTGCCTGAAACTCCATTGACAGAGAAGCTCTTCAAGGTTAACTTCTCCCCTTGAGTTTGGTGGGAACAACCAACTCCCAAGCCACCTGGACACCGTCCCCATCTGGTCGAATTTTCATCAGAGTGCTGTTGAAAACCAGATAGCCAGAGGGAGGGAAACCAGCTTGTGGACTTTAAGGCGCTCACACCTTAAACCAACGTCTTGCTAGAGCTTTTGGCCTCATGCCTGGGCAGTGCAGGAACCTCCCGACGTCCTCCTTCTTGTCCCCACGACTGAAGCACAGGAACAGCGAGATCTGCTCGAACTGCCAGGAACAACTGCCTCAGCTACAGCTCTGCTTCATTAACAAGGTACTGTGCAAACGCGGTCCCAAAATCTTTTCGGCCATCGAGAAAGTGCATGAAACTTTCATCAACTACGAAGGCTTGTCCTTCCCTTAACATTCGTCAAACTTTTCGCCTAGCCAAATTCTTCTAATCTCCGTGGTAAAGACTTAACCGTTATCTACCAGAACTGTGCTATCCTATACAAAGACTCTGAACCATTGACTTTGGGCCAGGCCTATTGAGAAGAATTGCTGGTTGTATTTAACTGAAACCCTTTGCCATGCCTATGAATGTATTTGGGCTGTCTATTCTTATAACCTTGTCTTTTTACCCCTTTATTAAGTATTTGAAGTGCCATTGTGCTCCCACTTCAGGGAGCTAAACATGTTCATTTACTTACCGGTTGTGTATTTGTGCTTTATTAGTGTGTGATATTGAGCTGCTCTTGCTAGTGTAATGATTTGGAACAAGAAACCGGAGTAAGTGTATATTTGAATCACTGTAGTTGTTGTTCCTTTGTGTAACTTGTTTTACTGCTCACTTAAACTCTTGAGATAAGTCTGGCTGCTCAGCCATCGCTACCACTTTACTGTGTAGTACAGGCTTGTACCAAAGGTGAAATTGTGCTTACACTTGTAGTCCTAATTACATGTAGTGTTCCCAAAGGGTACTGCAGGTGATTCTGCCTAACAATGCCTGGCAGGTGATACAGAGATCCAAGTGACTCCGGCTGTTTACCTCTGCATCTAAAGAGCAGATGGAGCTCATAGGGATGCAACATGTTTCCTCATAACAACTGTAATGATCGAATGCCGCCATGTGTACGTGCATGCACAGCGACGATCACGAATGGCAAAGAGGGCACGTCGGTAGAAGCAGGAACCAGACGGTTCTTCCAGGCGCTGGATGAGAGGGTCGGTTAAGGTGGTGTAGCAGTCTGGTGGTAGTGGAGGAAGTAGTTTAAATTAGCAGTGGGACTGGGTGTAGGCCTTGTCTTGGTCTTCCAGGGGGCCCTCGGATGCTTCCCAGCCACACTTGTGGACCTTGAGGATCTATAGGTCCTTACCCTGGGCTTCTCAACATGTTGTGAGACATGGGCTTTTTGCTGGTGCTCTAAAGCATACAGAAGCTAAAATTAGTGTGGTAAGCATTTCCAGGTGTTTTAATCAGACGTAAACACTGTATGCTTTCTTTGCTTCCTTAGTCTTTTCATGCAATAACTTAGCATTGCATACACAGACTGTATATCGCATTGAAAAAACATGAACATCTGCTTTAAGGGCTGCCCACGACTGTGCATTGTAGTGCCTAGGATTGCAGCAATACTTTTACTCTCACATAAACAGAGTGCGCTACTGTGTCTGTGTGTATGTATTGGTTGAAAAAAATGAAAACAGTTAAGGTTAAACCTACAAAAATGTAAAGTCTACAAATATTATAAATATATATGTTAAGTTTACAAAGGAATACACTGTGAATACAAAACTAAAAATATGTTGCACAAAAATCTAACATTGAACGCAATCTATTGTACTCTAATGCATGGGATGTCAGTGTGATTTTAGAGATGTACATGCTTATTACATATAGTGCATTTGATGTTTGTATTCTGGATAAAGCTACACAACTCATTCCATCTGTGAACACCTTTGGCACAATATTTACTTATGCTGCGTCTAAACTGAGAGGGGTCACAAATGTGAGGCGGACAACTTTGTGAAGATTTTTCAAAAGATGCCATTTAATAACTCAAAAGTTGGATAAATGACAGACTATCACTACCTTGATGAGGATTTCACTGCCTAAAATAAACTAAAGGAAAAACAAAGCTTCTGTCCCTCACACTTGTACATTCAATAACTCAACAAGGTAGAAGGTAGAATGTGGCAGATCAAAAGCAACACATATACACGTTAAGTTCACATCATGATAACTGTCTCTCCTTATAATCTTGGTGATTTCCCTTCCCCAGATTCAAGCAGGATTCTGTTCTACAGTTTCAAAGTAATAAGGAAATCCTGACCTGTAACAAAGTTCCAATGCAGTTCTTTTGATTCCTACTCAACAACGAAAGTTCCAATAGTTCAGAATGGTTCAGCAAGATTTCTTTCCATTTCCACTTCAAAGCAACTTCTTCTCATCCACAAAGAATACTTCCTTGTGTCATTAGGATCAACAAAAGTATCTTGGTCAGGATAATTCTGTAACAGTTCACAACACTTGTTTTAGTAATATTTGAAACTGCTGCGGCTGTTCATAATCACCTGCTTCTGCAATATTAATTTGTCAGGATGATTCTTTAACAGTTCATAAAAATACTTTAGTGATTCTTCAACTTCATCAAGATTTTTAACCACACCACAGTACTTCAATAACATACACCTGGTCCACTCACCTGCCACGCATACTACTCTAAAGTCCTCTGCCCTGGTGAACTCCCCTGCCAGGTCAGAATAAAACTACTAACTATAAGTACTTCGGTGGTAAGGGTTAGCTTCAACAATTCAGCAATGTCATTTTCTTACAACTTCAGTAGTTTAAACATTTTATTTGGGAAAACAAGAAACACATTGGTGCTATTTGTTACGCTCTTGTGATTGCCACAAACAATGCATGTTATGCTCCACTTCTCATGGATATCTCTTTTCAGAAGAACATCCCTCCTGCCACTCTTGTTTCCCCACTTCAACATCAACCGCTTGCAGACAACAATTCTCTTCCACTCTCACACTTCTGTGACTTTGGTAATGTGGGTTTTAATCAGTTCCTCTTGTGGGCTTCTTTATATATGGGCAATATGTTTTTACAAACACTTGACTTCTTAATTGCCTTCTCTTGACTTTGGTAATGTCGGTTTTTTTTTCTAACTTGCCTTGGCATTATTCTCTTTTGGCTTTGGCAATACTTGTTTGTAATGCTTTCTCTGCTTATTGCCTTTTCCTGTTGTGAGGCGTTATCATGGCCCATACAGTCACACCCATGCCCCTTTGGCAAGTTCTTAGCCTGCCACCTCCTCCCTTTTGTATCAGTTTGGTTTTCACATAAATTGTTAGTCAGCTACACATTAGTTTGGTATTCAAAATAAGGGTTCATTATTCCTTTCACTTTCTGGGAAATTATTCTCTGCTTAGAACTCCCCAGCTTGGCCAGCGGGCAATTAGGGAGCTCTCCGGGGTCACAACTCAACACTGAATTCACTGGGTCTGGTGTGCGCGTCTGCTCGCTCTGCTGCCTTCAGGTCTCTGCTTCTGTTTCTTATCGCAGCTGGGAAACCTACTTCCTTCAGTACCCTGCGGTCCGCACCACTCAGAAAAAGGAGCTTCCTCTGGTCCAGAGGCTCTCCGGTGCTTGTCTGCCAGCGGAGCCTGTTTCCCTTTGTGAAATACTTGCAAACTTTAAGCTTCCCTCCACGCCACCTCTGCAATTCAGGTTTCCAGGGGGATAGATTCCAATGTTAACCCTTTCCGCTGCAGAACCACTACAATTCAGGTCTCCAAGGGGAAAGCTTTCAATTTTAACACTTCCAGCTGCATGCCCTCTGCAATGAAGATTTAAGGAAGAAGAGACCCTCTCAAGACCGGCAACTTCTCGACATACGACAGTGGTTCTGGCATTTTCGCTTCCCTCCAGTTTCGTCCTCTGCTTCTGCTGCAACATGGAGAGACCACGACTACTCATTTGAAAATCATTGAAGCTTTTATACCTATGAATGTCAGTAATTTTACAAGGAATTTTCTTACTCTCAACACATTACTGGTTATTATGGTTTTCACCCACATCGAGATAGCTAGCTTGATAAAATAAAAGCCGTCTGTGACAGCTTTAAGAAACCAGAGGGTGTCTCACCCGCTACTCCCCGGGGATCTCTATCTCAGGTGGCCAGGGCACGACCAGCGTCTTTGGATCCAGACACTGGGCTCAACCAGTGCAGGAGGATCACCTGGGTGAGGGGTCTTCCGGTAGTGGGGGTGTGAAAGCTGATGGTGGGATGCGGAATTCCCCCCTTTTTTGTTCGTCTACCCTATCCTATTTTTTAGGATTCTCAGAGGGGCCCCCTTTTTAAACAAACACTGGGCCGAGGAAGAGGGTGACTGAGAGTAACAAGACTAACTCTCATACATCGTACTGGACATGTCCGGTTAATCGGGTCAGGCAAAGTCAGACACTTGACTTCAGGTGCATACAACCGATTTCAATTAGCTCTCCGCACATGGATAAAAGGCAGAACCCAAAACACACTCTGAGCAAGGTGGAACACAAGTACCAGCGGGAATTCCAGGGTGAAAGCAAACCTACTGGGGCAGAGCGACAGACCAAGGGACGAGAGAAGCGGGTTGGAAACCCCAAGAGTTCCCTACTGGAGGTTGTTGCCTCTGACAGGCCACAAAAGACATGTGGAGAAGGCCAGACCCTGCAAGTGAAGACTGCATTGTGTTTCAAAGATGCCAGTGACCCTCCTGGGTGAAGGGCAGAGTTGGGGAGGCGAGGCCAAGCCTGTGGTAAAAACCTTGACTCATGAATTTGAATCATAAATCCAAGAAAGAAACACACTTAGCCGGTGAGTTGGCAAGCAACCTGAAAGATCGGTATGGGCTAAAGAAAATTTGAAGTGGCAACATTATATCGAAAGTGAAGGCTGCATGCGTGTAGATGAGATGCAGGGAAAGGCAGACGTGTGAATGAACTTTGAAGTAAAAGACAGATGTGGAATCAGCGATACTGAGTAATGGAGTGGTCTGGTGAAAGGAAGTAGCCCACTCGAAAGTCTTTGTGAAAGATCCAATAAAGCAAATGAAGTCCAAAAGCAAAGTAAGCAGAATTGCCTCCTTGAGAAGGGGAGAGTGGAAGTTGAATCATGAACTTTTAGTCAAAGTGGTCCTGCAGAGGTCTGTAAAGAAATCCAAGCACATTTGAAAGTCTTGGAGACCCGAAAGTGGTCCGAGCCCATCTGAGGGAGACCCGAAGTGAAATAAGCTTGTGGAAGGGAGCCCCTTTGCACATTTTGTTGAACTTTGTGCTGAATAGGGCTGAGCCTGACAGAGGGGGACCTATATGAACTTTGTGTTTGAAGAGGTCTAAGGCCGACAGAGGGGGACCCATGTGAACTGTGTTTGAAGAGGTCTGAGCCTGGCAGAGGGGGACCTACATGAACTTTGTATTGTTTGAACATCCTGTAAAGAAGGTTTTCTGCATCCCATCAAGCTCTCTGGCATCTGTGGACCCTGACATCTCTGGACCCTCACACTGGAGACACTGGAGACAGGAACAAAGGAACAGGAACAAAGGAAGAACGGACAGATGGACGGACGCCTGTGTGAAGTTTTCACAGTCATCTTTAATACAAGTTCAAAAGACACACTGGAAGCACACAGAGGAGCATTCTGCCTCCCTCCCTTTAGAAGCCTTTTTCAATGATGCAACACTTTCAGGTAATTTCAGGATACATATCTGATTGGTCCTCTTAGCCAGAATAAAGCCCTCCTTATCTTTGATTGGGTGGCTTATCTGTCACTCACAAAGCCTACATTAGTTCATTATTGGCAAGCACTGTCTGACTGACACATAGACTAATAAGCTTATTTTAGTCCCAGCCGGACACAATTACACACCCTTTAACTCCTGCCAAATAACAGTACTTATCTGCTTCTCGAGGTCCTGCCAAATTTTGGCAGCTCATACCGTGGAAAACCCCACAAGCTCATTTGTTTGCTGCCTACTAACGCAGCTGATCTGTACTAATTTGTTACTTTTCTTGCCTTTATCTGATTTACCATCAATCATGTCTACTTACCCTGCTAAAATGTATAAATATATCCCCCCAGACGTGCTTATCTTACAGTGAAACTGCTGCCAAAGACCTTCTACTATGTAAGCATGATTCAGGTCTTTTGACACCTGTCCTTACCACACCATTTTGTATTTGGCATCCATTTTAAGACATCTCTCGGTCTGTTCGGCCATACTACCAAACGGTGAGTCAATATTTACTTTAAGCATAACACATGTTCTATCCAGTTTACAGAATATATTTTTACATATTCATGATGTGCGTGTAATGCCGAGGCACCCTTCACTTCCTGAGTCATTCTGACCCCAAAACAAGCACCGCCCACATGCTCTTTTTTATCTTTAAAAACACTATAATTCTAATTTCTGCAATACTGGAACCATTGATTAGCCTATCATGTTATCTTTACTCAGTTTGAAGGCGGGGGTCTGGTACCCCTACACACTCCCCCCTCTGGTCAGTATTAGACCACTGTTCAATACACAAGCACTACACTCAGTGTCCACCTTCCCCATTTAAAGTGGACCTATACATCCCCATCTCAGTCACCCCCTCAGTGTGGTGATTTATCTCAACATGGGAGGTATCATAAAAACATTTCTAGGGAATCAACAGTGTCTTCAATCATTTTGTGTTCTCTTAATCTAAAACATATATGTATCTCTTTTTGCCAAAAGACCATTACAACGTTTCGCCCTCTTTGAATCTTTGTGCGCATATCCTCAAAGAATAACTTTGTTTGCTCTTGTCTGGATCCCATCCCCATTACCCAATTAAATATAAACATAACATACACAACAAGCAATGTTTGGCCACCATGAGAATCAATACATATCATTCCTTGAGGGAACCCACCAACCCATTTTCTCCTGTTCCGTCCACGTGCAACATTTAGTTTATTTACTCTTTTTCCTTTCTCCCACCCCACGACACTTCCTTGTTTCCCGCTCTCTCCCCATGCACATTTTAATGTTTGTCTTTATTTTATTTGTCTTTCATCAACACATCTTCCACCCGATTCATCTTGTTTTAGCTTATTCCGCTTCCACAGACCTTCTTTATGATTAATCCATTTGTTTTATTTGTCCTTTGGGCTGCTTTGCAGCAAGTTCACAGCCCCTTTTCATAGGCCAGTCTTTTTTGATTTCATTGTTCTTTGCAACCATAGAGTACTCAAACTCTCAATATTCTGATTCAAATAAAATAGTTAGTGGGGGGGCATTCGATTGTTTCTGGGGAACACAAGGACAGGGGAGTGTCATAGGGACAAACTTTCAAAAAAGTGGTTGCAACTGGGCATCTGGCTGGGTCCCTCGAAACCCTTTTCACACTGGGCTTTTCTCCCTGCTCGCAGGATCGGTTGCCATCAATCACCTGGTGTGTAGGTTAACTGTAATATAAAACTGAATTATTTTCTTGAAAAATAAGTGTATCTTTATCTTTATCATCAGTACTGCCTCCTTAAACCAAAACCTTAGATTACTTATGTCCCTCTTTTAAGCATTCCCACCCCCTAAAACAATTTCTACTGCATTTTCTCTTATTCTAATATAATAGGATGGCTGCCCCTTCTCTCTTTTCAACATATCTTAGTGTCACTTTATACTTATTACATACTGGATGATACCTGAATGTGGCTATGACATAAAGCATATGCATCTTTGCCTTTTTCCTGACATTGCCCTATTTTTCATGGCCCTTCTTTCCAACAATGTTAAATAGCAAAGGAAACATTTTCTCTGTGGTTGTCCCTCTTCTCCCCACAGATTTATACAGTCTCCTTCTTTATGATAAAGTAATAACCGACAAAACAGACAACATAACAAATTCAAACATTTTATCAAAAAAAGGATGTGTTTTCTTCAATCGCTCCCCTTCTTTCTTCTTGGTGAATCCGTAGCTGAAGAAGAAGACGCTGTTATTGGTTCCTGCTCCCTGTAGAAATATTTTACGTTGGCAAAGCGATCAGTTATTTCCTCAGGGTGGACCTTTGCTCTTTCCTTTTGATCAAACATGTTTACTGAGGTCATCTCTTGACACTCTCAGCCCACTGAAATATAGGCCTACTTTTCTGTCCCCATAAACTCATTGGTGCATATCAATCACCCTGTCATTAGTGTAACAATCGGCCTGTTTTTATTTAGTTTCTTTTGCTAAGCGGAACATTTTCTCTGTACTTTTGAAGTCCTCCTCCTGATGACATGGGACCGCGGTCTTCTTCTTTCTTTGCTGTGTTTATTCTGTTGAGACATAATAAAAACAATTCATCACCCTACCTACACTAATCTTGCCTACCCCTGTTATTTGAAACCCAGCACTGTCTCTATTAAATGCATGCGAGTGTAACATATAGGCATACATTGTTTTGCCTATCCTCAAAACATTATGCATTTGCCAAATGCACCTATATGGCATTTCTCTGTCACCAGAATAAAAATCAAAAGGTCTTCATTATTCTTGTAATTAGATATGGCCATACTTGAATATATAAATGCTATTCTATGTTCACACCTGTTTGCACCTCTCTTGGGAAAATGCTATCTATTTAAAAGAACTGTATCCCTTACTACCCTTTTCTGTACTCACTTAGATCCTCTTACTCCTAATAATGATCAATAACATTTTTTCACACACTTACTGTGTCAACTGATACTTATCTTTTCATTTTCTACTTGTCCACTAATACTTAGCTTTGTCATAATATAATGTTTCCTCCTATTATATTGCTATGCTCTACTAAGGCCATGTAGACATTCCTCCGTGCTCAAAAATGACAATAATTTTCATCTGTAAAACATAAATGGACATCATCATATACATACAATGTTTTTTTTACTTTCTCTCATATGTTCTTTGGTGTGGTTCTATTAAAAATGCTCTCATATTATCAGATCAATCTTGGTCATCCATACCCCTTCGGCCTTTCATTAATCATATTTTATTTTCATCAAAATACACTACACTAATCAATTGTAACCAGTACCATCAATTGTGCTTATTGTTTGAAAATCTGGATACCTTATCCACACCTTCCTTCGTCACCCTTGTCTCACAATGTTACTCTTTATTCCTTTATTTGCACCGTCTATCAACTTGTGCTTTTTGCTGTTTTAATATCTGTTCATTATTTATTTATTTATTTATTTCACCACCTAAATCATCGCCAATCTTTTCATTTTGAACTTCTTACTTCTACACTTTTATCCTTATCTGTTTATGATTACCTTACATCAATTGATCTAACTGTAACACAAACCTCTGTTTTTTTTACATGTTTATAATCCCTTACATATGTGTACCTTTTAATTTGTTCCCCTATTCCTCTCAATAGACTTATGTGCTGAGGGCCTGTGGTCCACAGGCCACTTGGCACTCTCTACAAGTCTTGCTGAAAATATGCTGGTTGCTGCTGCATTTTTATCATTCTCTGCATAATTTCCCCTTTTATCTATTTTTATCCAATACCTGATGCTCCTAAAAATCTCCTACTTCATCATCTATTGAGTCTTCTCTAAATATGTCGTCATCAGTAATGTCAGTCATCCTAGACCCTTCTTTGAGAACTATCACTGTCCTCCATGGCTTACCCTCATCATCCATTCCTTCGAGCATTGTCATTTCCCCTCGTACTATGGCTGCATCTAATTCTTTAGGGATTGTCTGTCCCCACTCTTCGTCCACAGGTATCTGTGATTTTGAACACAAATTCATCAGGTATTCTCACCATTTTCTCCACTAGGCCAGATAGCCATGTTAATAGACTGTTCATCCCATAAATAGAAAAACCTCCAAATCAACTGGAACATCTCACAGAGCTACTTGCCCTGTGAGAGCCAATATAAATTCGCCACATTTAAATAGTGTATTCCAAGAGCGGAACACACTATCCTTTGGTCAATGGTCAATAAATAAAATCATCATGCTAAATTTTGTCATTAAATCCCTTCCCAAAATATTGACTGGTGCCTGTCGCAAATATAACAAAGGATCAGTCATGTCACCCTCTCCTATATAGACTGGTAATTCATCAGTAAAAAAGGAACTCAACTTGTGGCTTCAAAGAACCCTTAATTATTTATGTCAATTCCCACCATTGGATACTTTGCCTCCCGTATACATGGACGTGCAGTCCCAGTGTCTACCAATAAAGCAAAGATTTTGTCTTCTACCATCATATTAACCCTTGGTTTCTCTTGGGGGTCTGGTGTCACTGATAATTCTGGACACATCAAGTCGTCCTGTGAGCTGTCCTATTGTGGATGCATGCATACCCCTGTTCCTGTGAAAGGATTTCCTCCTACCACAGTGGCACCTCCTACCCTGGGTGTCAATACCTGTCCTGTCTTTTCATATCCCTAAATCTGAATGGGGGCTTGTTGCAACTGCCCCTGTAGTGGATTCATTTGCACTTGCTCTAGCTGCTGTACCTTTTGCACTCTCAGCGTTTGCGTCTGATACAATGTCTGATCCTGGGCGAACCCTTCCCTGGCTGGGGAGCTATATGTTGGAGGATAAGCTGTCCCCCCTCTTGAAAATTGACCATTTTGTACATATCCTTGGCTCTCGCATGTGCGCACAATGTGCCCTGTCACGCCTCATACACAACACACAGGAGGACCTTGTCTAACTAGTTCCCCTTGGTTAAACCCTCCTTGCACATTCTGACTCTCATTCTGTATATTCTGAAACCTGCTTTGATTATTTTAAAATCCACCCCTTCCTCTATAGCCCATACCTCTACCTTGTGGTATAACCCCAGTTCCTCCTTGATCCATTGGGCGCTGATTATTTGTATGTGGTGTACCTACTGTTTGCTGTATTCCTAGCCCTTCTCCGCTTTGTCAATACCGCCCGTTCTATGGAATATTTTGACAATGTTTTTCTGAACTAATTTGGCTTCCACCATTTTCCTAGCATTGTCTTAATCTAACTTCTTTTATATCATATTTTTACGAAACATAATATCCCTAACTGGTATTCCTAATATAAAGTGAAGGTATCCTGTATGTATGTGTATGTGTTCTTATTGCAGTATTGAATTCCTTCTTCTGACTACCTCTGTGTGTTTTTTGTGTGCATTGAGACTGCAATCCAATGATTGCCTGTACTTCCACAAGATCATCTGTGCACATGCTTGTGTGCCTGCGCATGTGCATGTGTGCATGCTTGTATGTGGGTGTGCGTGTGTATGTGCGTAACTGTAATTGGTTATTTATAACACACTTAATACCTAGAGTTTTCTATACGCGTTCTTGGGCATCAAACCTGTGTTGCTCCACATCGTCTTGTTTCCAAGGCGAGTGCATTGCCCCTAAGCTATCCTCCCGAGTGTGTGTGTGTGTGCGTGTGTAATTTTATGTTAAGAAGTCTTGTATAGCGCACGGTCACCCAGAGGCATCATGGCGCTAGAAAGGGAGAGATAAGCCCAGCATAGTAACAACTATGGCCTATCAAAGATGGAATAAAAAAAGATGTGTCTTTAGTGCTTTCCTAAAAGCCAAATGGTTGGAAAAAATGTTCATAGCCAGGGGCAGCTTGTTCCATAACTGAGCCACCACGATAGAAAAGGCACGACAATAAGGTGGCACACGGAGCAATCCAGCTGATACTGACTGCAGTGGGTGGTTAGGAAGGTAGCGTACAAATTTAGTGCACAGGTACTCCGCCCCCAAGTCATACAGAGCCCGGTGAACAATACATAGTACCTTAAATTCAATGCACTGGGCAACCGGGAGCCAGTGCAGGTGATGCAGGACTGGGGAGATGAGGCCACGATAGGGCGACCCCGTAGCAACACAGGCTGCAAGGTTTTGAAGGTGTTGGAGTTGGAAGAGTAAACCCTTAGGTTGTGCCAAATAAAGAGAGTTGCAATAGTCCAATCGACTCAGCACCATCGCAGCCACAACCAATGGACGCAAAAGTGATGGTAACATATGAAGCACCTTTCTCAAGATTTTCAAGTGAAAAAAACCCAGCCTGACAGACAGCCGATACCTGGGCCTCCAGTGACACGGTCACTGTCATAATTACCCCCAAGTTTTTCACCCTCGCCATAGGAACAGGGAGAGACGCCAGAGAAGAAGGCCAAAATGACGCAATCCAAAGTGAGGGATCAGGGGGGGAACCCACCACCAGCACCTCCATTTTGTCCCCATTCAACTTCAGCCAATTTAGGCCCATCCACTCCCCCACAGACGTCAGGCACTGATGAAGGCACGACCACACCTCAGCCCGATCATGATCTAAATGTCGAGGGAATAAGTACCTTTTGGTGATTGTCGACTATGCCACCCGGTACCCGGAGGCATTCCCCTTAAAGGTCTGTCCAACACCAATTCAGCTTTTAGTCAACAAACAAGTGCCTATCCACACCCATGGCGACTCAGAGGAATCCTCGATACACCAACTCGAATGCCCCCATCTTCAGGCCTTTCGTCTTGCTGCACCTGATCTCCACCATACTCTTTATAAGCCTCTGCATACTGACAACTGTGTCAGCACAACAGAATCCAAGCATTATGTCCCACAATCTGAACAGTCACCCCTCATCGACTCACAGCCCGACCATGTTTGCTACATACAATACCTCAAATGTTCCGTGCCCCACCTCCTGCAGAAACATGAGACTTGGCTCTCGTACCACAACAGGATTTCGTGCTCAATTGCTCCAGCACCACTGCTATACGACCATCACCTCCAACCCCGAAATTCAATACCTTTGCCCTTCCACCACCACCAGAAGTCGCCACCATTAAGGTGGCACTTATTAACGCAAGATCTCTAATTGCCCATGCATTAGACATATCTGACTTGATCACAACCAATTACTTAGACTTCCTGTAAATTACTGAAACTTTGCTCCACCCAGCTGCTGGCCCTGCTCTGATGCTAGCAGTCCCAGACGAGTATAATATAATTAGGGCTGACAGAACCACGAAGAGAGGAGGTGGGGTAGCTAGCTTTGCCAAAAATACTCTGTCCATTAGAGAAAGTGTCAGCACCTCCTTCACCTCTGGAGAACTCCTTTCTGTGAAACCCCCACTCTCATCAGAGCAGACTCTCCTTATCCACCTTATTTACAGACCACCTGGCCAATTAACTTCCTTCGAGGATGACATAACTTGCCTCCTCACACAAAACACTAAACCCAACTCGCAAATCTTACTTTTAGGCGACTTGAACCTCGGCCTACATGATAACTTAGATAGCAATGCACTAGCTATCCAAAATACCCTCTCAGAACTAGGCTTCTCATTGCAGTTATCTGACCCCACACATCGCAAAGCAGAATTCTAGATTGGGTAGCAGACTTCAACTGCAATACCAAAATCCTAGCCAATACTCCTTGTGCTTGGTCTGGTCACAATGTCATTTCCTTTGAGATCCGTCACTCCAAAACACCCTTACCCAAGGACTCCCAAGCCCCACCAGCCTCAACTAGGAATAACTGCCTAATCTCCTTAGAAAGCATTCTCCCCTTACTTTAACCCATTACCCAGCAACAGCAGCCGCCGGACTCTGATCCAACCATAATGGTAGAATTATACAACCAGAAACTATTGAAGGCCATGGACCAATTGGACCCTCTTAAATTAAGGAAAGCTAAACCATTAGCACACCTTAACAAATGGTTCACTACCGAGCTGCAAACACTACGTAAAGCCAAAAGGGATGCAGAGGCATCCTGGAAAAAAAAAACATCAACACAGAATAAGGATACATTTATAACCACCTCCACTACTTATAAAACTACTATCTTAGAAACAAAAAGGGAGAACTCCAATAACAGAATTTCTAACACAAAATCCAACACCAAGGAGCTCTTTACCATCCTTAAAGAATTGGAATCTCCTATCACCCCGCCTGAATCCTGCAAGAAAGATGCCCTTTGATGTACCAACTTCCAAAGGGCACTACTCAACAAAATCACATTACTTCAATCAAAAATTGAAGCAAAAAAAGCTAGCCTGTCGATCACTGCCAAAACTAGCAATCCAAACATTTGTCATGCCTCACTCACCTGTTGCATATGGTAGCAGGAGTCCATATGCTTTCACAACGGCAGCAAGACCGTTCTATAACAGGTGGAGGCTATTTTCCAAATGCCCCGCGAAACGGCATTGCATTCCTGCTCCTAAAGTCATGTGATCGTGCCTTTGGCTCACCAGTCATGTGCTTTTGGTACGTATTTATGTCCTGTTCTCTAAGAGTCCCGCGCTTCTGATTGTTGCAACTTTGTTTCCTGCTGGCGGTTTGTTTCCGTGCGGACCGCTTCCTTCAGCCATACGCTTCTTAAAGTGTTTCCATTTCCATTCCTGGATTCCGGATCAATTTCCACGCTATTTCCTGAGACCTGAGCATCAAAGCCGATTGCCGCACCTCGTGGCCGCTTCCTGAAGCCGTTTGCTGTTTCCCACGGAGGTGTCTTCGCCTTATCTGCCGTAAGGTATACTTCTAGCACATGTCCACTGCTGTGTGTTATCATTCGTTTATAAAATTCAATGCTGCTCTCTGAGCTACGGGAGTATTTACAGCATCTTTCTTAGTCCCGTGTCCATGAACATTCATTTACTGAGATATAAGTACTGTGTCCCGGTTGGGATTACTTTATTTTCCAATTTGGCATCAAGGGTGAATGACGCACTACTGAATAGAGAAGGATTTCTGTTTTGAACTTCTGGAGATGCCAGGACAATTTGTTTTCCAACATTAATCAAGGTGATCTACGTTCTGCCAACCAAAGACTCTTCCATTCACACCCTGCTGGAAATACCAGGTTTATTTTGTGTCATGTTTAGTGCACCGAACTAAGGACGCTATCCAGAGTGCACCTACCCGACTCTAGTTTGGCCCTCGTTCCGTTCGGGATTAGTTTCCTATTAACTTCCCCCCTTCCTTTCCGTTGTGTTGGTATTTTGGATTCATTTGGAACATTGAAGCTCACCTCAATTCAACAAACCTCTCCTACAGGTTAGTGTAGCATTAGTGGGATTTAAGGAGTACAGCTAATATTCTTATTACTTACCTTATGCTTCTTTGTACACAGATTGGAGAATGTGCATAGTTATTCATCCTTTCAATTGATTCCTCGCTCTGGCCGTGTTTTGTATCGGACAGTGGGTGTAATCAAGGGAAAGGATTCTTCATTGAGGATTCTGCAGTGAAGGTTAGAAGAAAGAATTCGGATCCATATTGTATCCTTTAATGTTAACTCCACCTGTATCCTTTATGGTGTATACCTTGTTCTAGTTGAATTGAGGGCTGCATGTCAACATTACTCCGACCAAACGAGCTCCCAATCTGACTATCCCGCCACTTAAAACATAGCTTTCGAATTCACCCCTGTCGCTGCACTAGACGTGGAATCTATCATCAGAAGCCTTAAACCATCTAGATGTCAAGGAGACATATGCCCAGCTTCCATCATAAAAGAAGGTGCCAAATAATTTGCCCCTTTTATCACCTCCTTTATAAATACCTCTTTTGCCTCTTGCACTGTTCCTAAAAATCTTTAAGACGCCTGGGTAATGCCCCTCATCAAAAAGCCTAACCTCCTAATATCCCTACCAACTTCAGACCGATCACCACCGTGCCTTTCCTCCTAAATATCTTAGACAAGGCTGCATATATCTAGATTCAAAATCACCTTGAGACAAACAACTTCCTAGGCCTCAGACAATCGGGCTTCAGACCAAGACATGGGACAGAAACAGCCCTCTTGGATCTGAAAATCCAAATGGATGAGGCAAGGGATAATGACAAGTCTGCTTTACTCCTCCTATTGGACCTATCGGCAGCTTTCGATTTGGTTGACCATAACATCTTAACCAATCATCTCACCACAGCTGCCTCCTTCTCTAGCAAAGCTGCAGCCTGGATCAAATCCTTCTTAGCAGACAGATCTATGAGGGTTTCCTCCCCCATCGCCTCAGCCAATCCCTCCCCTATCACATGCAGAGTGCCTCAAGGCTCGTGCTTATCACCCACCCTCTACAATATATTCACTAAACTCTTGTTCTACCACCATGCTGACTTAGGCATTTCATACACGAATTACCCCGACGATACGCAAATACTCATCACTCTATCAGGCAACTACCAATCCGACTCCACACTCCTAAACAAAATTTACAGCAAAATACAGACGTGGATGGCCAACCACGGCCTTTGTCTAAACGACGACAAAACTGAGATCTCCTCATCGGTTCCAAATTAAGACTCAACAAGCTAGGCCCCAAATACTCCTCCTTCAATATTGATGGCAACCTCATCAAAGTTGACAAGGTAGCAAATACCTTAGGCTTCTATCTAGACTCTGCCTTAATCCTCCAAAGACTAATCAATGCCACTGCTTCCTTAACGGCATACACCTCAAAATGGATAAATGCCTGCCGACCATTCCTGAACTCTAACAGTTGCCTCACCCTTACAAGAGCCCTTATACTGTCCACACTGAACTATTGCAATACTCTCTATCTGGGCACCAGTCAAAGGAACCTCCACAAAATACAAGTATTGCAAAACAATGCTCTTAGAACTGCCCTAAACATCCCTCGATCTAACCACATTACACAAATTAGATGCAACTCCAACTGGCTCCCTATCCAAGATAGGATCACCTTCAGAACGGTCATGATCACTCACAAGTGGCTTAACAATTCAGCTCTGAAGTATTTGATGAACACACTTTCCAGAAAATAATCTACCAGACCCACTAGAATGAACTATGCCCAGTGTCTAAACATTCTGACATTCAAACTCAACAAAGCGGGAGGTTACAGTTTCCCGGTGCTAGCGGCTAAGACTTGGAACAAGCCTTCACTTGCACTAAGAAGCGACCCTGTGTTCCTCTCATTTCGGAACAACACCAAATGTTGGCTATTCTCACAATCTAACTAATAACTAGAATGCTCTATTGAGACCTTTAGACCTTTGCAACCCTCTTGACCATGTCCATAGCCTAGGTACGATAAGCTCCAATGCTGCCTTGGCCAGCCGAAATCCTACCCAAAGCTCTCTTATGAACCTGTATCTGTACATCTTGTAAATCTCATCAGCATGTATATATTTGTAAATGTTATTATTTCTTTCTACCACTTTATATTTGACTGTACTGTATATTTGACTGCACATAATTAATGTAACCATGTACCTTAAGAAAAGTGCCCAGATACCCTTGGGTTCAGCGCGCTATACAAGCAAATAAAACATACAAACAAACAAAACTTTGTATCTATTTTCTACTTCTACATTTCAAAACTATCCCTCTCTTTCATTAATATCCTCAAGGATTAAATTGTAATGTTCTTCAGCATTAGCATCTTGGTAATCCTTATTTTTTGTATTTAACAAACGTAACTATTTGTGCAAATCGGCAAGTTGTTGCCTAATCTTTTTACTTTTTGTTGTGTGTTTCATTTCAAGGTATTGTCACATCTTCCATGGGGGAAGCTCCTTTCTGTGAGGCCGGGAAGGTGAGGCCGCTACCAGATAGTCCCCCTGGGTTTAGTGCTCAGCAGGTGGATTTCATGGCAGGGGAACTCCTTCATCGTATTGGTGATAATGGCCCTGGGAGAACGCAGTATTCATACACCTCTTTGGTGTCCTCACCTTTCTTAACCCCCACTCAAGTCCCGCTAGACCCTGTGAGACACCTGAAGGTGTCTCACCCGCTATTCCCCAGGGATCTGTCATCCAGGTGGCCAGAGCAAAAACAAAGAGCTGATGGCTGGAAGGTTTAACCACTGGCATTGCTCTGGGCACCTTCCAGACCATCGTTCTTCACCTGCCAAGCCATTACAGAAGGGGAAAGACCATATGCAAATCAGGCTTGGTCCCACCCCAAAAGGGGCAGTCCAGCCCGAACTGCTAGGTCACATCCCTTCTGCACAAGACCACAAGCATCCCCAAACATGTTTCGGCCTTGTTGGGCCTCATCATTAAGGAGAAGCTTGGGTCTCTAGGCCCAGCAGGCACAGGACCCACGTCTGGGCATACCCGTCCCACTCGGGGTGACAAAGCAAAAACAAAGAGGTGATGGCCGGAAGGTTTAGAATGAATCTTAACCACTGGCATTGCTCTGGGCACCCTCCAGACCATCGTTCTTCGCCTGCCAAGCCATTACAGAAGGGGAAAGACCATATGCAAATCAGGCTTGGTTCCACCCTAAAAGGGGCAGTCCAGCCCGAACTGCTAGGTCACATCCCTTCTGCACGAGACCACAAGCATCCCCAAAAATGTTTTGGCCTTGTTGGGCCTCATCAGTGAGGAGTAGCTTGGGTCTCTAGGCCCAGTAGGCACGGGACCCATGTCTGGGCATACCCCGTCCCACTCGGGGTGACAAAGCAAAAACAAAGACGTGATGGCTGAAAGGTTTAGAATGAATCTTAACCACTGGCATTCCTCTGGGCACCCTCCAGACCATCGTTCTTCGCCTGCCAAACCATTACAGAAGGGGAAAGACGATATGCAAATCAGGCTTGGTCCCACCCCAAAAGGGGCAGTCCAGCCCGAACTGCTAGGTCACATCCCTTCTGCACGAGACCACACGCATTCTCAAACATGTTTCGGCCTTGTTGGGCCTCATCAGTGAGGAGTAGCTTGGGTCTCTAGGCCCAGCAGGCACGGGACCCACGTCTGGGAATACCCATCCCACTCGGGGTGACAAAGCAAAAACAAAGAGGTGATGGCTGGAAGGTTTAGAATGAATCCTAACCACTGACATTGCTCTGGGCACCCTCCAGACCATCGTTCTTCGCCTGCCAAGCCATTACAGAAGGGGAAAGACCATATGCAAATCAGGCTTGGTCCCACCCCAAAAAGGGCAGTCCAGCCCGAACTGCTAGGTCACATCCCTTCTGCACGAGACCACAAGCATCCCCAAACATGTTTCGGCCTTGTTGTGCCTCATCAGTGAGGAGTAGCTTGGGTCTCTAGGCCAGGCAGGCACGGGACCCACGTCTGGGCATACCTGTCCCACACGGGGTGACAAAGCAAAAACAAAAAGGTGATGACAGAAAGTTTTAGAATGAATCTTAACCACTGGCATTGCTCCGGGCACCCTCCAGACCATCGTTCTTCGCCTGCCAAGCCATTACAGAAGGGGAAAGATGATATGCAAATCAGGCTTGGTCCCACCCCAAAAGGGGCAGTCCACCCCAACTGCTAGATCACATACCTTCTGCACGAGACCACAAGCACCCCCAAACATGTTTCAGCCTTGTTGGGCCTCATCAGTGAGGAGTAGCTTGGGTCTCTAGGCTCAGCAGGCACGGGACCCACGTCTGGGCATACCCGTCCCACTCGGGGTGACAAAGCTAAAACAAAGAGGTGATTGCTGGAAGGTTTAGAATGAATCTTAACCACTGGCATTGCTCTGGGCACCCTCCAGACCATCGTTCTTCGCCTGCCAAGCCATTACAGAAGGGGAAAGACAATATGCAAATCAGGCTTGGCCATCGCTATTGGATCCAGTGTCTGGGCATGGACCAGTGCAGGAGGATCACCTGGATGGGGGGGTCTTTGTGGAGTGGTAGTGGGACACCGGAGGGCGAGACGTTGTGATGCTGGAAATGCATTGGAGGGACAGGGCCTCCATGTCCTTGTCCTGTTCTCCTTTTAACATGTGTGTTCTGCATTATTTTCTGCCAAGGAGGGCAGCTCTTCCTCTTTTTTGTCATTGTGATCAGACCCTTGGGATACCCTTATTGCACCCATGGGTGGGGGTACAGTTCTGTACCCCTGGTGTATGTCTTTGGGCACCTGTGTGTGGCCCACAGAGCATGCTATGGGCTGGTGGCAGCACCATGCTGAATTTGACAGGTGCTCTGAGTATCCTCCATTTTAGGATTCCCAGGCCCTTCCATTGGAATCAGTTGATTCATGATAGGAGACAAGATGGCCCATGTGGCCTCTTGCTTTCTATTTCCTGTTACCTTGTTTTCCCAAAGTCCTGGGAAGCCCTGACTCTGCCCCTTCCCCTGACTGGCTGTTAGGAGGAAGTTCCATATATGGTATTGTGGGGAAGTCCAGGCCAGACTGGCTGGAGCCTTCCCAGTGACTGTATATTGTGGTGTCATAAATGATGATAGTCAGAATAATAATTACAAACTTTAACTGCTGGCAGGTTACCCCAAAGACTCACCGTTACCTCTCTTCCTATCCTGTGACTGGCACCTTCCAGCAGGGGAAGAATCTCCTTGTTCCAAAAGGGGAGATGAATGTGAAAGCCTCCCAGGTACCTCTTCCCTCACCTAGAAAACCAGATAGGAGAAGAGATCCCAGGGAAACCCTCTGGGGAAGAAAACCCTGTGTCGAAGGTTGCGGGAAGGATGTCTTCAATGCAGCGGAGATTCAGGTGAAGTCCGGCGAACGTTTGTCTTGAAAGAGAAAGATACTGGTAAGTATAAGCAGGTAAGTGAAATATGGAAATGTAAGAGGTTAGGAATGTAGATTACCCTTAAACAGGAACGATGTGCGGGAAAAGGTGCCAGTCAGAAACTTCAGAGAACCTCTACGATAGTAAGGAAAGGTTGTGATTAGAACTAGTAAGAGAACTAGATAGAATAAGGGAAAGCCACAGGGGAATCTTTACCTGAGAGGCAAGAAGGGCGGAGTTAGGAGTTTTTTCGATAATGCAGGGTTTTGCGCGAGCGGATGCAGTACCGGTGTAGCATATGCCTGTAACTATGAGAAGGAAGAGGGAATAGTGAGTCGGAAAAGGTAGAGAAACGGGAAATCAATATGCCGGTTCCCGGAGAGTCCTGAATAACGCTTACCGCGCTCCGGAATGGAACCGGCGGGCAAACTTAGGTGAGAAAGAGATGGAATCCGTGGAATCTGGAGACAGAGAAGCGGTGAGGAATGCACTGAAATTGAGACAGGGTAGGAATGTTTAGAATGCCGAAAGGTTAGAGATTAGCAAGATGTACCAGGATTACCTAGATGCGAACTTACGTAGCGTTGTTGTAGCGGAGTAGCAACGCATTCGTGTGCTGATCACAGGAACAGATATACCTACACTCGGGTAGGGAGACAGTACTTCCTGGATACTGAGGCGTGCAGAGGCTAGACCCGCATCTCTAGTTGCGGCGGCCATCTTGCTAGTAAAAATGGCTGACACCCGCCATCCTAAGGTCCATCGATGCCACAAGGACCACCACCTTCGAAGGGGCGTGACAGTATGCCCCCTCAAATGCCCCGGGCCACCCGGTTTATTCGGATGAGATCGAAAAAATCGGCGGACCAGAGCCAGAGCATGAACAGCTGATGCAGGTTCCCATGAGCGATCAGCCGGAGAATACCCCTTCCAGTCAATCAAGAACTGCAGACGTCCCCGAAAAAGACGAGAATCGCAAATACCAGCCACTTCATATTCGGGGCCCATCGGGGTGATGACAGGAGGGGGTGCACCCATTCGTACTCGGGAAAAGCGATCCACCACATCTTTCTTCAATTGTGACACATGGAACACAGGATGAATCCTGGATCAAGACGGAGGGAGTTTGAGCCTGTAAGCAGACGATCCCAATCGTTGCAAAACGGGAAAGGGAACAAAGTATCTTGGGGACAATTTGGACGGCACCAGATGACGAGGCAAAAATCGGGAAGCCAACCAAACTAAATCCCCCGGCACCAATCTCAGAGCTGGAGTGCGATGTCTATCAGCAGAGCGTTTGACACGGGCCTGGGCTTCCAGAAGAGAGGTCCTGGCTGTTTGATGTCCCGTCTGAATAGTATTGATGAGATTGTCCACATCGGGAAAACTAGATGCAGAGATTGGACCACTGGGAAAACACATAGGGTGATATCCGTAGGAGCAAAAGAAAGGGCTGAACCCCAAGGCTGAGTGTCGAGAGTTATTATAGGCAAACTCAGCCAAAGGTAACAAGGGACACCAGTTGCCTTGCGAGGAAGAGATGTAACAACGCAAATAACCCTCCAGAGTCTGATTTAGGCGTTCTGTCTGACCATTCGTCTGTGGATGGAATCCTGAACTCAACGCTCGGGAGATATGCAAACTCTTGCATACCTGCTGCCAGTATCGAGACGTAAATTGCGAACCCCGATCAGAAACGATGGTCTCAGGAGGTCCGTGAAGAGAGAAAATTTGCGAAAGAAAAATCTTTGCCATCTGGGATGCGATAGGAGTCCGCGGAAGTGGAACAAAATGTGCCAATTTTGTAAAGTAATCGATTGTGACCATGATTACTGTGCAACCGTCTGAGATGGGCAGTTCAACAATAAAATCTGTTGAAATCATTTGCCAAGGACGGTTAGGAACTGGCATTACTGAGAGGAGACCCGATGGGGCAGATCGCGGGCATTTAGATTGCAAGCATATGGCACAAGCGGAAACATAGTCTATGATGTCTCGAGTCATTCCCGGCCACCAGAAATTTCGCTGGATCAATTCCTTAGTATTAGTCACACCTCTGTGACCAGCTAGGTAAGAGTCGTGACAAAGATTCAGAACCGTTCTTCTTAGGTCACTCGAAGGGAGAAAGAGCTTCTTGTCTTTATAAACACATCCTTTGACCAAGGTAAGTTTCCAGATTGACAGAAATTTTGGATTCAACTGGATGAATTGCAAAGTCGAGTTAGCCACGTTTTGAAGAAATGTGGTAACTACCTGCACGAATTTGGCTCGGGGAAACAGAGGCTCTGCTCGGAAGGGCGTAGTGGAGTTATAATCCTTTCTAGACAAAGCATCCGCCTTGAGATTGGCTCTTCCGGGAATAAAGGTGAATACAATCTCATACGGTGAAAAGAAGTGTGCCCAACGTGCCTGTCGGCTATTTCGGGTCTGAGAATATTGTAAGGCGCGTAAATTATTGTGATCTGTTCGGACCTCAATCGGGTGTCTTGCTCCCAAAAGCAGGTGTCTCCACTCTTCAAAAGCCCTTTTTATAGCCAGTAGTTCCTTTTCAAGCACTGAATAATTTATTTCAGGGGGTGACAGTGTTTTAGATAGATAGGCTATAGGACATTCTATTCCTTGATCATTTTCTTGGAGCAGAACGGCCCCAAGGGCCTGATGAGATGCGTCTGATTCCACAATGAATCTTTTGGCTTGATCTGGAGTAATCAGGATGGGTCCTGTGAGGAAATGTTTCTTCAGTCTCTCAAATGCTAGTTGTGCCTCTTCTGACCAAAGAAACCGTACATTCTTTTTAAGAAGAGCAGTCAGTGGGAGAATCTCTTGAGAATAATGTGGGATGAAACGTCTATAAAAAGTTGTAAATCACAGAAATCTCTGCAGATCCTTGATGCACATCGGTATAGGCCAGTCAGTAATAGCTGATACTTTCCTAGGGTCCATGGCTACCCCATTTGCAGATATAATGTATCCCAGATAGGCAACCTGGTTCCTGTGAAACTCACATTTTTCCAGTTTGCAATAGAGATGATTGTTAAACAGTCTCCTTAGGACTTCCTTCACATGCTGACGGTGTTCCGATGGGGATGTAGAGAAAACCAGAATATGATCTAAGTAGACAATAACTGTGTGAAGAAGAATATCTGAAAATATGTGGTCCATAAAGCGTTGGAAGACTGCGGGGGCGTTGGACAAACCGAAAGGCATTACTTTATATTCATAATGTCCCAAAGGAGTACGGAACGCCGTCTTCCACTCATCGCCAGCTCGTATACGAATGAGATGGTAAGCTCCGCGGAGATCTAGTTTTGTGAAGATGGTAGCTCCTTTAACGGCTTCAAGTATATCTGGTATGAGGGGCATAGGATAGCGATCAGGGGTAGTGATTTTATTCAAGCCCCGGAAATCTATACACGGTCTGAGTTCCGTAGAATCTTTCTTGGGGATGAAGAATAAGGAGGCTCCAGCTAGCGAGGTGGATTCTTGAATAAGTCCATTGCAAAGATTCTTTTGGAGATATTCCTTAAGGACTTCACGTTCTCGTCTTGATAAGACATACATGCGACCGAAAGGAATCGGTGCATCTGGAACTAGTTCCAAGGCACAGTCATCTCTCCGATGTGGGGGTAGTTCGGCATATTCTGAATCGGAAAATACTGTCTGAAATTCCCTTTATTCGAGGGGTAATTCCTGAATTTGGTTCAACATAGAGATGGAACCCGTATTTTCTAACACGGAGATTGTAGGACGAAACCCCACAGCTCCGTCCAAGAGACAGTGCGTCAAACAATGTTCAGAACCCAGAAAGACAGTGCCCGCCTTCCAATTGATATAAGGATTATGGGCTCGAAGCCAGGGTAACCCTAAAATTACAGGATAGTGTGCTTTACGGATTACATCAAAGACAATGGATTCTTGATGGGAGGAAATATTCATCCGCAAGGGTATTGTTTGTTCCTTTATGGGTCCTGAAGTTAACGGACTACCATCCACCGACTCAACTGGTATTGCCAAGGTCTTCACTGAACACGGGATGTTATGAGTGTCCTTCCAGAAGGTATCGACAAAATTTCCCGCGGCCCCACAGTCTATTAAGGCCGTGACCAGAATGGAATCTGAATCTCCCCATTTGATTTGGACTTGCAAGGGCAGCATAGTAAGATCGGGGATCTCTGTTACTTGTGATGGTAACATTGTGGATGAGGAACCTGTTACTGACTCCCTAGCCGCGGTTCCCCTTGCGGTTGGGAAATGGCGTTTCCCTGTCTTTTGACGGGGATGAGAGGACAATCTTGAATGGCGTGTTCCTTGGAACCACAATACATACACAGCCCCTTGACTCAACGTCTATTGTGCTCTTCCGGGGTAAGACGGCCTCTGGTAGTTCTTATCTGCATAGGTTCTTCAGTCTGAGTTTTCCCTACACTAGGAGAGTATGTAACAGGTTGTCTCACGGGGCGGCCGCGACGTCGTTCCTTTAATCTTTCTTGCAATCGGTAGTCCATCTGCATGACCATGGTTATTAGTTCTGCCAGATTTGGAGGTCTGGGTACTTGGGAGATCTCATCTTTTAACTCCTTGTTTAATCCCCTACGGAATATAGTGATCAGAGCATTGTCAGCCCATGATGTGCCAGCTGCTAACTGCTTGAAAGTGGTGATGTAAGACAACAGATCTTGGGATCCTTGTTTGAAATCTAATAATTGTTCTTGGGCTGAAACCGTGATTTCTTGACGGCTAAACATGGCTCTGAGACGGTTCAAAAAGGCGGGGTGAGAATCTAACAAAGCATTATTTGTAGTAACAAGAGGCGTGGCCCATGCTAAAGAAGGACCTGTTAAATTTGCAATCATGTGTCCTACTTTATCACGGTCACTTTGAAAAAAGGCTGTCTTGAATGAAAATTGAACGGTACAAGCCTCAATAAAGGCCTTGAGTTTATGAGGATTACCATCGTATAACCCCCCCCCCCCCGAATTGGCCCAGGAGGTATCTCAGAACAACTAGGGACTCTGCCTACCTGTTGTCGGAGAAAGGCATTCTCCTGTTTTAAAGCCTGCACTTCAGCCGTCAACGCTTGTACAGCAGTAACTAATTGCTGTTGTTGGGCTGGGTCCATATTCCCTTGTAACACTGAACCCCTGAGATAACCTGCTCAGAACTCCTGATAATTCAGGATAAATTTCAAAACATATGATCTTGGGCGTTGCTAACTGTCATAAATGATGATAGTCACAATAATAATTACAAACTTTAACTGCTGGCAGGTTACCCCAAAGACTCACCCTTACCTCTCTTCCTATCCTGTGACTGGCACCTTCCAGCAGGGGAAGAATCTCCTTGTTCCAAAAGGGGAGATGAATGTGAAAGCCTCCCAGGTACCTCTTCCCTCACCTAGAAAACCAGATAGGAGAAGAGATCCCAGGGAAACCCTCTGGGGAAGAAAACCCTGTGTCGAAGGTTGCGGGAAGGATCTCTTCAATGCAGCAGAGATTCAGGTGAAGTCCCGCGAACGTTTGTCTTGAAAGAGAAAGATACTGGTAAGTATAAGCAGGTAAGTGAAATATGGAAATGTAAGAGGTTAGGAATGTAGATTACCCTTAAACAGGAACGATGTGCGGGAAAAGGTGCCAGTCAGAAACTTCAGAGAACCTCTACGATAGTAAGGAAAGGTTGTGATTAGAACTAGTAAGAGAACTAGATAGAATAAGGGAAAGCCACAGGGGAATCTTTACCTGAGAGGCAAGAAGGGCGGAGCTAGGAGTTTTTTTGATAATGCAGGGTTTTGTGCGAGCGGATGCAGTACCGGTGTAGCATATGCCTGTAACTATGAGAAGGAAGAGGGAATAGTGAGTCGGAAAAGGTAGAGAAACGGGAAATCAATATGCCGGTTCTCGGAGAGTCCTGAATAACGCTTACCGCGCTCCGGAACGGAACCGGCGGGCAAACTTAGGTGAGAAAGAGTTTAAATCCGTGGAATCGGGAGACAGAGAAGCGGTGAGGAATGCACTGAAATTGAGACAGGGTAGGAATGTTTAGAATGCCGAAAGGTTAGAGATTAGCAAGACGTATCAGGATTACCTAGGTGCAAACTTACGTAGCGTTGTTGTAGCGGAGTAGCAACGCATTCGTGTGCTGATCACAGGAACAGATATACCTACACTCGGGTAGGGAGACAGTACTTCCTGGATACCGAGGCGTGCAGAGGCTAGACCCGCATCTCTAGTTGCGGCGGCCATCTTGCTAGTAAAAATGGCTGACACCCGCCGTCCTAAGGTCCATCGATGCCACAAGGACCACGGCCTTCGGAGGGGCGTGACATGTGGGTACAGCCTTGGGGTGGGACCTGGATGAATGGAGTGTGTTATGGGTGTCTTGTTGCTGGTGTGTAACACAATGAATAAGACAGCTCTGCCCGAAACTGGTATGAATGCAGTGTGGAGTGCTGAATGGCTGGGTGCTTGTCCCAATCCACATTTCTTGCTGTGAGTTTCTGGATGGAGAAGAATGGCCTGAATGCACCGTGAGCCTGATTGGCTGCCTGCGTGCTGAATGCCCTTCTGAATGATTGGCTGCCTGAGCCTGGCTCAGCAGTGTGAATGCGAGACAGAACAGTATATCTGGGGACCTCTCACTGACTAGAATCGTTCAGAAGCTGAAGTTCGGCACTTAATGCTTAAACTTTGAAGCCCAGCTGGAAGAAGAAGGCTTTGCTGCTGCTTTCCTTCAACGCAATCTGAAAGCTGTCGTGTCTCCAAGAACTGATCCAGCAGAGGACCTGGCTAGGACACCTCTTCCTGAGCTACGAGGGAACATCGTATACCAGCTAACCTTCAGCAACGCTCCCTGGAAGTCAATCCTCGAAAGGCTGCCGACCGGAGACGGGGACCACCGAGGAATCTGAAGTGAAGCACCAGGATGTCGAGGCCATCATCGACCACCGAGGTTCAGAGGACCGCTGTAACCTCGTCGACCGGAGCTGCAACGTTCCATTGCCTAAGACACTTTGAAATCAAGGACTCCCTTGCTCATCACTGTCGACCTCTTTGTCCCTCTGGAGAAAGTCGAGCTTGCCGACGAACTGAGAAGAATCTGCCGGTGGGTGTCCCGCCACCCGGAGTCTGCAAAGACGCTGATGAAGATCCAAAAGCCAGCCAGGGTCGAGTCCCTGTCGCCGATGCCGAACGCCGACGACCCGATGCCCTTGCTGGGCTTATGTTCTTCATCGATCTGCTTTGTGGCAACAGACTCTTGTCATGGATGTGCACCACATGCCTCATCTTCGCAGGACGTCTACGACCGATCGTCGACGAGCACCGCAAGGACCGAAACTGCTGCCTCGATGACATTGTTCACCTTTCCTTTGAGGAATCTCGATGATCCGTGGCTCCTGCCTTAACGGGAGTTTACTCAAGAAGGATCCGTCGACGACCCGTTGAAGAACTCTGGTACATTGGGGTAGTAGAACATTTGTAGAAGGAATCAAGACTCTGCTAAACAATATATAGACTGGGGTTGTTAATATACTTTATTTACAGGTTGCCCAGGTGGGGGGATCCTCACACAGAACTGTGCCTTGCAGTAGGGACCCAGTGTTCGGCCAATTGTTTAACCCAACTTGTTTTCCTCCCATATCTGGTGTTGATTCACTTTGCTATTAGACTTGTGTGTCATTGCAACTCTCTGCAGTTGGTGCATTTTAAAGGAGTCAAGAGCCAACTGTGGTACCACATAGATATTGTATACATTTACCATATTAGTATTTCCTGAGCACAAAGTGTGTTATTGTATATATGTATATATATATATATATATATATATATATATATATATATATATATATATATAAAGAACTGTGTCATCACTGATTTAGTGTGTGGACATTCCTTTGTGGGGGCTTGGGGACTACACTGTACTTTAGAAACAGCCCGCATCACCTCCTGAGAGCTAAGCCTTGATTGCTCGTCCATTGCTACCACAATAGAGAATCTTGGCTGGGGTGCTCTGTGCTTCTACTCTGCCATATAGAGGACAGGAGTACAGATAACCCCCCTCCAGTCTTTACAGACGTGGTATCCCCTTCCTTATGACACCTTTTCCCCATCCTGCCCAGTAGGATATATTGAAACTCTACCCCCCTCCTTTTCCAACACAAAGACTTTCTCAAACTGTGAGAGACAACAGACTTATACCAGAGCTGTTTACCTGACATGTCCCAATACAGGCAGAGTCAGGCAATTGCCGACAACTCCACACACCTGACTGCCCTTTCCTTTCCCCACTGGGATATAAGGGGGAGCACAAGAGTACACTCTGAGCAAGGCCGAACGCATGAGGAAACAGATATTCCACAATGACAGTTCAAATGGTGGAGAAAGGCTGGGAGACCTTAAAGGACGTCAAGGAGCGAGTTACCCTTGCCTTTTTCAACCTAGACCTGCAAAGCCTTCAAAAAAGAAACATAAGACCGGGAATCGTCGCTGGCGAATGGTGTGACGGATGTCAGCAGTACATGGAACCCTCCCGCACTGATAGCCAGGGCGGAGAGACAAAGTTGCTATCGTGGTACCGCCCGTGACTCCGGCGGCAAAAGAAACACCAATGAGTTCAACCCAGCCGGTGAATCGGAAGAACCTGATAATGGGCCAGACTGTTAGGCTCAAGGTTGCAGTGACAACATTAAGAAGATTAAGATAGAGTTCTTTTGTGAATGAACTTGGTACTAGAGATAGAGTGGTCCGACACCATATGGGCGCTCGTTCGAAGGTCTCTGGCAGGTACCCCTCTCCTGAACAAAGAGATATGTTGAACTAAAAGGGTAAAGAAACTACAAGTACCAAGAGGCCATAGGGAAGGCCGACTTGAGGTGTTGAGGTGGCCATACAAGGGTCAAGCAAAACCCCTTGTACAATCAAAAGTCCTTGACACATTGCAGAAGTTTTGATGATTGTAAAATTGGGAAAATAGGCTAACAGAGTGACCCAGCGAGACGTGATCGCCCTTTGGAAGTCTTTGTTTAAAATTGGCAAGTGCAGTGGATGGTCTGAGCCCGGATGAGGGGGTCCTAACTAAAAGGTGGTTGTTTAAAAAGGCATTGAGACTTTTCAATATTACAAGTAGGGAGATTGTGATTGAAAGGCAATAGTGAACCCGACTGAGGGACGTCAAGAGAAAAGTTGTGAAGTAGCTAAGTGAACAATATTGTGATGACAAGTATGAACCCGACTGAGGGATGTCCACAGTGAATGGTTGGTCTGAGCCCAATTGAGCAAGGCTAACGAGTGAGAGAAGGACCGGAGCTCGGCTGAGGGGATCCAAGGGTGAAGGGTAATCACCCGAAGTGAAGGTTAACAGAAGGAACTTTTGCTTTGTTGTTTTGGCATATCAGGCCCTCTGAAGCAAGAGGCTTTGCATGAGAAGAGACTTTGGCACAGAAGGCCCTGATATAAAGAAAATGAACTGTAAGCTCATGCCAGAGAAGCCCAGGAGTGTGCTGTGCTCAAGAGTCCCGCCTTGTCCTGTGCTAAAAACGTGGGGGAAGGGAGACCCCGGCCATAACATCCTGACTTATCCTTTTGTGAACACTTATCCCACACTGTTTTGTAGCATAGCGGTAAGGATTGGCAATAGGTGTTTTAGTGTAGGCCCTTTTTATTTGACTAGACTCTACTAGGACTGTATTATTATTATTTGATGGTCGTAGCTTGCTCCCATTTTGTATTTAGATTTAGATTAGGCGCTTATCTCACCCATTTTACAGTTTAATAAACACCCTTAAAATGTGATCACTTGTGTCTGTCTTGCTTTGATACCATGCCTTTCTTACATCCCCCCACACCACAATTTGTTCTGGTTTATTAGAGGACACTGTGAGAGAGGCATGGTATCAAGAGAGACACAGACTCATGTGTTATAGTTCCCAAACCTTAATTTACTGCAATGTTGGGATTATTGTAATACCTAACTGGCCCTAACTCTAAAGGGATGGTTCCCTCAACTGATGTTTCTAAGGGCCGTCTATGTCTGAAAGTCCAAAACCAAATTCTTTCTGTGTCTAAACCTATGCTTGCCTTCGCTCTCTGATAAAATGTGAAAGGAAATCATTTTAACCCTTTAACTGCCATGGGTATTTCCCCCCAGTGCCAAGGCCGTTTTGGTGATTTCGGTATGTGGCCATCCAATGCCTTGTAACTTTTTTGTTACATAAGATATCTCGGCCAAATTTGGATCCTATTTGTCCCACATGTAGGCGGTCGTAACGCCACCCAGGAATCCTAGGTTGCTGTAGGGGGGTGAGAGAAAATGAGCAAAAAGGGCGAGAATGTTGTGTTTTTTCAAAAAATGCCAATAAAATGATGTACAAAGAAGCCTGTGGTTTTTTCCTTGCAAGAGCTAGGAACAAATGGTTTGCTGTGCTGAGTTCCCCAATTTCCTGGCTTTCAAGAACAGGTTGAGTGGAAACGAAAAAAAAATATTTTGATGTCGTTATCAACTGTTTTGTGAGAGGTAGGCGATTTTGCCCATTTTTGCCAATTGGACATGCATGGACGGAATGGAACAAAAGGGTAGGAAAGCCGAATTGGAGGACAGAAAGGCATATATTTCTGAAAAGTAGACAAAATTCCAAGTTTAGGAAGGGGTGATTTGCGTAGGTCCGGCAACAACTAGGTAGTGGAAAATGCCATAGATTGGGGTAAAAGCGGGAAAATGACCGAAAAAAAGGTATGTGTTGGACATGGTTGGATTGGTACGGCAATGGCTTCTATACATTTTCGGAAAGCAATGTTCCGCTACATTCCCCTGACTCTTGCAGTTAGGAAAGCACACATTTTTTGTAGTGTTTTACAAAATAAGCAATACCACAAGCCAAACACTGAGCTATGGTACACCATGGTACACAGGAGTTTTATGCTCATGGCCTGAACAGACGCACTTAGCATGTGTAAATCGGGAAAACCAATGTGGTGAGGAACGGAAAGCATCCATTTTTTGAAAGAGCACAGGCAGACCTTTTCAAGGGTAGGTAACTTATGCAGGTTACAAAAGTGTATGGTGCCTAAAGCAGCGACTAAATGTAGGTCACATTTGGGAAATGAAAGGGTTGTGTGACAAAGGGCACCAGCAAATGGGTCAAAACGTTATGAAAACCACACAAACACAACAAATGTTATACCTTCCTGCCTTCCCACAGGTGCCTGATGACAACGGTACCTCACATGTGTGGGTGCACCTACCTGGGCCCAAGGGGAAAGCCTAAAACACAAGTAACCCCAAGTCTGTTTCGACACCTGAATTTGACACTTTCTACAGACAAGCACAACATACAGATATGGGCCTCGGGTGTCCAGGCCACCAAGGAAAATAGGGAGCCCCATATATTTCCGAAAAGAGGACAGCCGTGGGAATCCATAGAGGTATGATTTGTGCAAATCGGCCCAGAATTTATTACCCAGACACCCCCGCAAAGTCCGAAATGTGGGGAAAAAAACGCATTTTCCTCACATTTCACTCGGCGCACCCATCGAAACACACCTTCAACAACACATGGCCTACCGTCCCGCGTTCCCACAAGTGTCCCGATGAAAACGGTACCTCACATGTGTGGGTGCACCTACCTGAGCGCCAAGGGAAAAGCCTAAAACACAGGTAACCCCAAGTCTGTTTCGACACCTGAATTTGACACTATATCCAGACAAGCACAACATACAGATATGGGCCTCGGGTGTCCAAGCCACCAAGGATAATGGGGAACCCCATGCATTTCTGAAAAGAGGACACCTGTGGGAATCCGCAGAGGTATGATTTGCGCAAATCGGCCCAGAATTTATTACCCAGACACCCCCGCAAAGTCTGAAATGTGGGTAAAAAAAGCATTCTTCGCACATTTCACTCGGCGCACCCATCGAAACACGCCGCCAACATCACATGGCCTACCGTCCCGCATTCCCACAGGTGTCCGATGAAAACGGTACCTCACATGTGTGGGTGCACCTACCTGGGCGCCAAGGGGAAAGCCTAAAACACAGGTAACCCCAAGTCCGTTTCGACACCTGAATTTGACACTTTCTCCAGACAAGCACAACATACAGATATGTGCCTCGGGTGTCCAAGCCACCAAGGAAAACAGGGAACCCCATGCATTTCCGAAAAGAGGACACCCGTGGGAATCCGCAGAGGTATGATTTGCACTAATCGGCACAGAATTTATTACCCAGACACCCCTGCAAAGTCTGAAATGTGGGAAAAAAACTCATTTTCCGCACATTTCACTCAGCGCACCCATCGAAACACGCCACCAACAACACATGGCCTACCGTCCCGCGTTCCCACAGGTGTCCCGATGAAAACGGTCCCTCACATGTGTGGGTGCACCTACCTGGGCGCCAAGGGGAAAGCCTAAAACACAGGTAACCCCAAGTCTGTTTCGACACCTGAATTTGACACTTTCTCCAGACAAGCACAACATACAGATATGGGCCTCAGGTGTCCAAGCCACCAGGGAAAAAAGGGAACCCCATGCATTTCCGAAAAGAGGACACCCTTGGGAATCTGCAGAGGTATGATTTGCGCAAATCAGCCCAGAATTTATTACCCAGACACCTCTGCAAAGTCGGAAATGTGGGGAAAAACGCATTTTCCACACATTTCACTCGGCGCACCCATCGAAACACGCCGCCAACAACACTTGGCCTACCGTCCCACGTTCCCACAGGTGTCCCGATGAAAATGGTACCTCATATGTTTGGGTGCACCTACCTGGGCGCCAAGGGGAAAGCCTACAACACAGGTAACCCCAAGCCTGTTTCGACACCTGAATTTGACACTTTCTCCAGACAAGCACAACATACAGATATGGCCCTTGGGTGTCCAAGCCACCAAGGAAAACCGGGAACCCCATGCATTTCCGAAAAGAGGACACCTGTGGGAATCCGCAGAGGTATGATTTGCGCAAATCTGCACAGAATTTATTACCCAGACACCCCTGCAAAGTCCAAAATGTGGGAAAAAAACGCATTTTCCGCACATTTCACTCGGCGCACCCATCGAAACACGCCGCCAACAACACATGGCCTATGCATCCGCGCTCCCACAGGTGTCCTGATGAAAACGGTACCTCACATGTGTGGGTGCACCTACCTGGGACCCAAGGGGAAAGCCTAAAACACAAGTAACCCCAAGTCTGTTTCAACACCTGAATTTCACACTTTTTCCAGACAAGAGCAACATACAGATATGGGCCTCGGGTGTCCAAGCCACCAAGGAAAGCAGGGATCCCCATTGTCACGCTTTCCTCTTGCTCCATTCCCGTTCCACAAGTATCTAGGACAGGCAACACTCACACTAGGACAGGCAACACTCATACTGCCCCAGCTACTTCAGCCACTTTCTCACTACCTATCATTCACAGTGGGAGGGTGTCACGTGAGCGGGTTTACCCTAGGGACCACGTATGCAAGTTTGGGGGTTCCCCGTTCCTTCACTGGCGCCTGCCATGGCATCTGCAAGATGGAGCTCGCAGATGCCGGCTGCAGGATGCTGCGTGCAGGAGATCGCTTCTGCGATCATTGAGATGTAAACAGCGCTCGCGTGTCGCGCTCGCGGGTCACGTGACGCTGTTGCCCGTCTCACTCGCGGATCATGTGACGCAGAAGCGACCGCTACTTGAGCGCTGAACTTCCGCGGTTCCGCGCTTCACAACTGTTCTTTGGAGGACTCTGTTCGGCGTTCAGGATACCTTTTGTTTCACGGCTTTTGACTCAGGACTTCTACCCGGATATACTTTGGTTACGCTCTTTGGCTCTGTTTTTTGCAGGATCAATCGAACTCGGAACGCTCTATGGACTGCCTTGGATTACCCTGAATGGACTTGGCGTTTTTGTCTTCTCACTGCACTACGTTACCAAGTACTTGGATTCTGGTTCTTTTCACTCACTACAGGAGGGCAGGCCGGGGTCCACACTCAGCCTACTGTTCCTCTCCCTACTGCCATCGGGGAACCAGCTCACGTGCCCCTTCCATGGAACTACCACCCAGTACACGATATAGGGCCACACCAACTCCCAGTTTAGGTAAGCACTTATCCTTATCCTGTCTCTTTGCTTGTACTGTGCTCATTTGATTGCTAATAAAGGCTTTCCTTTACAGCAGCCTTGGGGTTCAACGTTCCGTGGTTCCGGGCTTCGAGGACTACCCACCGGTGGCCTCAATGATCGCATAGGGAGTAATTATTTTATTTTCTCTCTGTGGTACTTGGGGACGGAGGCACCATACTCTTCACGACAATCAAGAAACCTGTCAGACTGTGAAGCCTTTCTTGTCGTGCAGAGTATGCAGGGTGCCACGGATGACCCCATGGCGGCTATGGTTCAGGCGATCACAGTACTAAGAACGGACATGGCCGCGGCCACAACAGCCCTTCACCAGCGCTTGGATACCATCCAGAGTGCCCGCCACCCTTTACCTGCGAATGCAGAATTCGGGGATGCAGCACCACCCGCTCCATTGCTCCAGGCCCCAAGCCCAGCCACCCCTGCTCCCGTGGTTCTACCCTCTCCTTTCCCATTGGCTGCACCCGAAAGGTTGCAGGGGGATCCCAACAAATACTGCACTTTTATCAACCAGTGTAAGCTACACTTCTTGTGTCGACCTGCTTCCTTCCTCGATTCTACCGCTAAGGCTGCCTTTCTGTTGTCTCACTTATCTGGTACAGCCGCTGCCTGGGCCAATCCGCTTCTTGAGAACGACAGCCCGACATTGTATGACTTTGATCTCCTGGTAACCGAAATGTCATGTGTCTTTGACACCCGCCACAAAGTACAATCCAGGGACCTAGAACTACTAGATTTACATCAAGGCAGGGGAACACTCATTGAATACCTCACAAAATTCAATCAACTATCAGCTGAGACTTCATGGCCCGAGAGCAAGAGGGCCGTTGTGTTCTACAGGGGTTTAAACAACACTATGAAAGATGCACTCTCAGTGGTTCCCTCTTTACCCACGCTGTTTCCCGACTTAGTGGATCTGGCTCTCCAGGTCGACGCCAGACGCTTAGAACGGAGAGCTGAAGTTGGGTTCTCTGGTTCCATCCCTCCTACGACTTCCTCCCACTCTGAGCCCGTTCCGGAAACCTATGCAGGTCGGAGGGCTGCGCAGCCCCTTGACTTCCACAGAAAGGGAATGCAGGAGGGTGGACAATGCTTGCTACTATTGTGGGTTGGTTGGCCACTTCGTGAAAGAATGTCCATGTCGCCCGAAGGCTAAGCCCCAGGGTTTTCGGGCAGCTCGACCATAGACCCGGGGACGGGATCGAGCGCTCTATGTCACTCCCCGTACCTTGCACCTGCGCTTGGCACCCTCAGACCCATTATGGTACAGGTATTGTTACAACCTAGCAATGAGATCTCCCACCCAGTCACCGTCATCATTGATTCTGGCGCCACTGGTAATTATATGGATATCACTTTGGCCCACACACTCAATCCCCCTCTCATCACTAAGACCCGACCAGAACCCGTGCAGACTATAGACGGGAGTTCTTTAGTTTCTGGCCCAGTAAAACAACAGACAGCACCTCTTACATTGGTTATACAAACTATTCACAAAGAGACCATCAGTTTTGACCTAATATCCATGCCACAATCCGGCCTCATTCTGGGTATTTCTTGGTTGCGTCTGCACAACCCATTGATCAATTGGAAGGCAGGTACTGTGCTCTTTGAGTCAGATGTTTGTCAAGAGTATTGTCTCACGATACCTCCTGTCGAGAGTGCCCCAGCTCAACTCCTCAGCGCCATTACACAACTCTCTTTGGTACCATCACCCGTTCCCTTGGCCGATACACATATTGTGGGTCTTGTAACTGAGATAGTTCCAGAGGCCTACCGGGACTATCAGGACGTGTTTGATAAGGGGTCATCGGAAGTCCTTCCACCCCATAGGATGTACGATTGTCCCATTGAGTTACTACCAGGTTCTGTTGTCCCAACGGGTCGTCTTTACTCACTATCTCCCACTGAGGAACAGCCATTGAAGGCGTACATTCAGGAATCCTACGCAAAGGTCATATACGCCCGTCTTCATCCCTGTCTGCCAGTCCCATCTTCTTTGTCCCAAAGAAGGAGGGAGACCTTCGCCCATGTGTCGACTATCGACGCTTGAATGCCATCACCAAAAAGGATAGGTATCCAATACCTCTCATCACACCCCTTTTAGATTGCCTCACGCCCGCTTCTGTGTACACCAAGTTGGATCTCAGGGGTGCGTACAATCTAGTACGCGTACGAAAAGGCGACGAGTGGAAAACGGCCTTTTGCACTTGTTACAGATTGTACGAATACCTGGTCATGCCCTTCGGCCTTTGTAATGCACCTGCTACATTCCAGCGCTTCATGAATGAGATATTCAGTGATATCCTAAATGTTTTCATGGTAGTCTATTTAGACGACATTCTCATTTTTTCACGTTCACAAGAGGAACACGTCCTACATGTAAGGGAGGTACTAACACGTTTACGCACATTTTCCCTTTTTGCAAAACCCGAAAAATGCCAGTTTCACACCGACAACATTGAGTTTCTAGGGTTCCATATCACCCCTGACGGCCTCGCTATGAACCATGCCAAGGTCAAGACTGTATTGGAATGGCCGGTCCCCACCACTCTCACAGCATTGCAGTCTTTTTTGGGCTTCGCAAACTTTTATAGAAGGTTCATCTTTGGGTTTTCCTCCATAGCAGCACCTCTCACCCTCCTGATGTTACACTTCAGACTTCCCCGCCGGTATCCTTGCAGAATACAACTTCTTTACAGGCTCCTCTATGGTCCAGGTACAATCTACCATGGCGTCTGTACAAACGTCGACGCACTCCAGGTCACCTGACATGCCTTGTACGTGGAAGACGTACAGCAAGCCACGCCCCTCTTACGACTATAAAACCACTGTCTTCCAAGGGGCTCGTTGCTGCTAATTAGCGTTACCAGCTACACGCGGTTTCATCCGTTTCCTCTTCGTGTCTCCCTACACGAATCCTTATCTGAACTCCTGGTTTTGACCTTTTGCCTGAAATTTGGATTGCTTCGTCTTCTCCCTTGTTCTTGTTGTGATCGTGTGGTTATTAAGACTCGGAACGCTACTCATCTGTGTCTTGCGGTTCTTCCCTGGTTGCCGCTCTGCACACCAATTTTGTTGTCTACATTCGGATCATCTCAACAACTACTCAACTATACCCGTGTACTCAGGTACATATCTATTGTCTTCCATGGACATGGTCTTCTGTTGGATTCTGGGACATTGAGTGACTTTCCTGTGAGATTGCTTTTCAGTGCATGAACGCTTTCCTGAACTGCACCAACCCGATCCTAGTGCATCCCTCGTGCCGTTCGGGGTTACTTACCTATACTAACTTCCCTGTTTGTTATTTTCTCCTGTCGTTGTCTTCAGAATCCTGGACTCCTCTTACAATCCTGGACTCCTCTTACTTCATTTATCTTTACTCAGGTCAGTTGTTATCAATTCTATAGCTAAAGTGGGAAACGATACTGATTTAGATATATTCCACTCATTCGTGTTATTCTTTGTAGATTATCCCGGGGAAACGCAACTCCACTCCAATATCCATATAGGTAGTTGTCCAATCATTTTTACTGTTCTAATCACTTGTTTAACATCAACACATCAACACTGTCTAATATCTTGGTATTCTTTTGCAGCATTGGTATTGGCGGTGTGTGTTCTCCCCGCTCTTTTACTCAATTGACACCTCTGTCTGTTCTAACTAAAACAGCAGAGAGGTACATTGTGGAAAAGAGCCCCTCTTTGAGGAAGCCTGAGTCTTGTACTCAGGGGAGCTGGGATGGAAGGCTGAATTCGGAATTCTATACTACCAACACCTCCAAGGTCGTGTTCTCCGCATCTTCGACCTATTCGGAGTGGTGAGTAACAGAATTAGCAACCTTAAAAATGTCCACAGAGGCCAGTGATGCTTTGAATCAAATCGTGCAAATGGTCACGGATCTACGTACCGACTTGACCAATGCACAAGAAGCACTGCGCCAACGCATGGACGCCATTCAGTCTTTGGTTACCACACCAGCGTCACAGATGGCTGGTGCCGGAGCTACAGCATCCGGTTCAGGGTTTCCACCTCCACAGCAGGAATCAAATCCGATCATGCTTACAACCCAGTTCCCGCTAGCTCCTCCTGAACGCTTCCTAGGCGACCCTAAACAATACAGAACCTTCATCAATCAATGCAAATTGCATTTTCTGTGTCGCCCCGCCTCATTTCCCACATCTACAACCAAAGCAGCTTTTATTTTGTCTCATTTGGGAGGCACTGCAACTGCATGGGCTAACCCGTTGTTGGAATCTAATAGTCATGTTCTTTACAATTGTGATGCCATTCTTGCTATGATGAGTAAAGTATTTGATACACGTTATACTACTCAAGCTACTTATCTCGAACTCTGAAAACATCGACAAGGAAACAATTCTTTATTGGTTTATTTGGCACGATTCAATCAGTTGGCAGCAGAGACTGACTGAACTGAAGAAAAGAAGACAGCTGTCTTCTATCAAGGCCTCTCAAATGAACTAAAGGACATCCTCTCCACTGTTCCTGTGGTTCCCGCAGCATTCGGGGAACTACTAGATTTAGTCCTTCAGATTGATGCTCGTAAGTCTGAAAGACGCGGCGAAAAGAAAACAGCATTGTTCAGTTCGGTTGCAGCAGAGGCCTCATCCTCGTCATCTCCTGCGCCTGAACCTATGCAGATTGGGGTGATTAGGGGACCGCTAACCCCTGCTCAACGAGAATATCGTCGATCACACAATCTCTGCATGTATTGTGGGGCCTCTCATCACTTGTTACCTGAGTGTACCAAAAAACCTAAAAGAAAGGCGGGAAATGCCAAATCCCGACAGTAGACAGAGTCCCTATGTCGGGAAACTCACCCTTGGACTCTACAGTACAGAATCAGAGTCATTTAGTTCACCTACCTGTTGCATTTTCTTTAGATCATGGTGTTTCATTCCAGACTACAGCTGTGATCGATTCAGGTGCAACAGGTAATTATGTTGATCAATGTTTTGCCACCATGTCAAAAATACCATTAGTTCGCAAAACTATCCCTGAAACAGTGAATGCAGTGGATGGTTCACTTCTTGTCTCAGGAATGGTAACTCACCAAACAGTTCCACTCCATATGAGTACTGACAAAGGCCATACTGAAGACATATCATTTGATATTATTAAAGCACCAGCTTACAAAGTCATTCTGGGCATTCCATGGTTGAAACTTCATAATCCTGCCATCGACTGGTCGACATCTCAGATTCAGTTCCCTTCCAATATGTGCAATACTCGATGTACTACATTACTCGGTATTACCCATGATAGTCCAGTCAGGGCGCTAGTTTCACCTACTATGCATATCGGAGCTGTCTCTAAAAATGTATCCTCTGTGATACCTTCGCAATATACAGATTATACAGATGTTTTTGACAAAGGGGTGGCGGAGACTCTACCCCCACATAGAGCTTATGATTGTCCAATAGACCTAATTCCGGGAGTAAAAATACCATCCGGCAGAGTATACTCCCTCACTCTCAAAGAAGACGAAGTTCTTGGAGATTACATAGACAAGGCTTTGTCCATGGGATTTATTCGTTCTTCCAAATCACCTATTTCATCACCACTTTTCTTTGTCCCTAAGAAGGAAGGGGATCTACGTCCTTGTATAGATTATCGTGCATTGAATGCAGCAACCATTAAAAACCAGTATCCTCTTCCTCTGATTTCTGTCCTTCTTGACCAGTTGGGTTCTTCCAAAATATTCACTAAGCTTGATCTTAGAGGAGCTTACAATCTCGTCCGCATGAGAGAGGCGGACGAATGGAAGACCGCATTTAAAACACGTTATGGGTCTGTTTGAATATCTTGTCATGCCTTTTGGCTTATGTAATGCCCTGGCCACCTTTCAAGCTTCCATGAACAATCTGTTTTACGACATTCTTGATCAATTTGTTGTTGTCTACCTGGATGACATTTTGATTTAATCTCAAAACCAGGAATACCACGAAAAACATGTCAAGATAATACTCCAACGTCTGAGAGAACATAGATTGTTCGTTAAAGCCGAAAAGTGCATATTTCATGCCTCAGAGGTGGAATTTCTGGGATATGATCTTACTAACAATGGTGTGTGCATGAGTCAATCCAAAATTAGTGCGATCTTGGAATGGCCTGTGCCCAATTCAGTCAAATCATTACAATCATTCCTGGGATTTGCAAACTTTTATAGACGCTTCATCAATGGGTTTTCTGAAATATCTGCACCACTTACCTCTCTGACAAGTGTCAAAGTACCATTTGTATGGTCTTCAGAAGCCCAGGGAGCCTTTGATCAATTAAAATCAGCCTTCACTTCCGCTCCTGTCCTCAAACATCCTGATCCCGAGCTTCCTTTTTTTGTTGAAGCTGATGCTTCAGGTTATGCCGTTGGGGCGGTATTGTCTCAAACCTGTCCGCATTCGGGAGAGATTCATCCTGTTGCCTATTTCTCTCGTAAATTGACAGCTTACGAAAAGAATTATTCCATCACAGAACGCAAACTTTTAGCCATCAGAGACGCATTCTTGGAATGGAGGCATCATCTTTTGGGGGCTAAACACCTTGTATACTCTGATCACCGCAGTCTGTTAGCCTTCAAATCTATGAAATGTCTTACAGCTAGACAGGCGCGGTGGCATTTATTCTTTTCACAATACCAATTTGTTATTACATACCGTCCTGCTAAAGCTCAAGTTCCGGCTGATACTCTCTCGCGTTTACATGCGGATGGCCAGTCTCAACAGATCGAAGCTTTTCCTCTTCTACCAAACAAGGTTGTTTGTGGTTGTTCGGTTCAGCCCTCTTTGCGTTAAATTATCCTTGATTGGGTTTCAAAACATCCAAAAGAGATCATTGACCTCAATCTGGAAATCATTCAGGGTATGCCATTCATTCAAGGGCGCATCTATATACCATCAGCTCAAGCTAGAGATTTAGCTTTTCAGTGGTCTCACGATTCCTTGATTCCTGCACATCCAGGAAGTCAAAAAACTCTTGAAGCCTTACGGCGTTGGGCCTGGTGGCCTTCTATGGTTCGTGACGTAAAGGATTACATTTTGACTTGTTCCATTTGGACTCAGTGTAAAACTTCTAGAGCCAAACCAGTTGGATTGTTACAACCTCTTCCTGTGCCGTACAAACCTTGGCAGATGCTGTCTATGGATTTCATTGTGGAACTTCCTGACGTTCAGGGCTATGACACTATTTGGGTAATCGTTGATTACTTCACTAAATACGCATTGTTCATACCTTGTTCTGGTTTACCTGCAGCTCCTGAATTGGCAAAACTGTTCTTGACGAATGTGTTTAGTTTCTTTGGTTTACCCTCGGTTATTGTTTCCGATCGTGGCACCCAATTTACATCACGATTCTGGAAGGCTCTTACAGCTTCTTTGGGTATTGAGGACAGGTATTCCTCAGCTTACCATCCTCAAATGGATGGGCAAACTGAGAGAACTAATGCTACCATCGAACAGTATCTACGTTGTTTATGCCTTCAGTACAAACAGTCTTGGTTTACTTCTTTGCCTTATGCAGAGTTTGCATATAACAACTCTATGCATACATCAAGTGGAGTTTCTCCTTTTTTTGCCCTGTATGGTGGTCATCCTAGGGCACTTCCACTTGATCCGGTATTACCGGTCATTAATCCTGCAGCAAAGGATTGCATCAGAGATATCGATAACATTCATCGGGATGTACGCTGCCATTTACTCCGAGCTCAAGATCGTGCCAAGAAGTATGCCGATGTGCATCGATCACCTGCTCCAGTCTATCGCAGTGGCATGAAGGTGTGGTTATCGTCCCGCAATTTGCGAATTGCAGGTAAACGCTCGCTTCTGCCTAAATTTGTGGGACCCTATGTCATTACTGATGTCATCAATCCTGTGGCAGTTAAGCTTTCTTTGCCGCGATAATGGCGCATACATCCAGTCTTTCACATCTCCTTGATCAAGCCTTTCATCCCTGGGATCCGTCTGCCTACTCGTCCTTCGCCGATCTTGGTGGATGGTGAGGAGGAATATGAGGTCTCGCGTATCCTGGACTGCAGGGTGTCTAGGGGTACGTTGTTCTACCTCGTGGATTGGAAGGGGTATGGGCCTGAGGACCGTACTTGGGAGCCACTCTCCAATTTGCATTGTCCGGTTCTTCTGAGGAGCTTCCATTCCGCCAGGGGGTTGCCGGTGTCTTTGGGGGAGGATGCTGTTACACTTCAGACTTCCCTGCCGGCATCCTTGCAGAATACAACTTCTTTACAGGCTCCTCTATGGTCCAGGTACAAGCTACCATGGCGTCTGTACAAACGTCGATGCACTCCAGGTCACCTGACACGCCTTGTACGTGGAAGACGTACAGCAAGCCACGCCCCTCTTACGACTATAAAACCACCGTCTTCCAAGGGGCTTGTTGCTGCTAATTAGCGTTACCAACTACACGCGGTTTCATCCGTTTCCTCTTCGTGTCTCCCTACACAAATCCTTATCTGAACTCCTGGTTTTGACCTTTTGCCTGAAATTTGGATTGCTTCGTCTTCTCCCTTGTTCTTGTTGTGATCGTCTGGTTATTAAGACTCGGAACGCTACTCATCTGTGTCTTGCGGTTCTTCCCTGGTTGCCGCTCTGCACACCAATTTTGTTGTCTACATTCGGATCATCTCAACAACTACTCAACTATACCCGTGTACTCAGGTACATATCTATTGTCTTCCATGGACATTGTCTTCTGTTGGATTCTGGGATATTGAGTGACTTTCCTGTGAGATTGCTTTTCAGTGCATGAACGCTTTCCTGAACTGCACCAACCCGATCCTAGTGCGTCCCTCGTGCCGTTCGGGGTTACTTACCTATACTAACTTCCCTGTTTGTTATTTTCTCCTGTCGTTGTCTTCAGAATCCTGGACTCCTCTTACAATCCTGGACTCCTCTTACTTCATTTATCTTTACTCAGGTCAGTTGTTATCAATTCTATAGCTAAAGTGGGAAACGATACTAATTTAGATTTATTCCACTCATTCGTGTTATTCTTTGTAGATTATCCCGGGGAAACGCAACTCCACTCCAAGATCCATATAGGTAGTTGTCCAATCATTTTTACTGTTCTAATCACTTGTTTAACATCAACACATCAACACTGTCTAATATCTTGGTATTCTTTTGCAGCATTGGTATTGGCGGTGTGTGTTCTCCCTGCTCTTTTACTCAATTGACACCTCTGTCTGTTCTAACTAAAACAACAGAGAGGCACATTGTGGAAAAGAGCCCCTCTTCTAGGAAGCCTGAGTCTTGTACTCAGGGGAGCTGGGATGGAAGGCTGAATTCGGAATTCTATACTACCAACACCTCCAAGGTCGTGTTCTCTGCATCTTCGACCTATTCGGAGTGGTGAGTATCACCTGACCAGTCCTCTTGTCCCATACAAATGGTCCGACGACCAACAACTTGCATTTGATACCCTCAAACCTGCATTTACCACTGCTCCTGTCCTTCAGCACCCTGACATTGAACTCCCTTTCATAGTTGAGGCGGACGTATCCTCGTTCGCTCTAGGGGCGATCCTGTCTCAAGAGTGTGCCACTACCGGACGATTGCACCCAGTCGCCTTTCACTCCCAGAAGTTCACCCTCGCAGAGTGTCACTATACGATGACCGAGAAGGAACTCCTGACTGTTAAAGAAGCATTCCAGGTCTGGCGTCACCATCTCCTAGGGGCTAGACACCGGGTGACGGTCTTCTCGGATCATCAGAATCTCTGTGATCTGGCATCACTAAAGCGTGTAAATAGCAGGCAAGTCAGGTGGCACCTATTCTTTGCCGCTTACGATTTCCAGCTCATGCATCGTCCAGGTACCGTTCATGGAAAGGCGGATGCTTTGTCTCGCTCTCCTGGGGGGGGTTTCATTGCCTATCTATCCTGAAACTTTACTAGATAAGAAACATGTGATATGTCTTTGTACCCCGTCTCTGACTCTTCTGCTCTTCTGGATAAGGTCCGCTCGTGGGCTTCTGCTCACCCGTCTTTACTTCCGTATTGGGATCTGGTCTTACAGGACGGTCTGCCCTTCTTTCAGAACAAGTTGTTTCTACCCACCACTGACGCCCGCAATCTGGCTCTTGAACGGTCCCATGATCTCCCCGTTAATGCACATCCCGGTCAGCGAAGAACTCTCTCGCTCTTACAGCGGTGGTGTTGGTGGCCGTCCATGAGAAGGGATGTAGAATGTTACGTCAACACCTGCTCTGTCTGTGCCCAATGTAAACATCAGAAAGGGCGCCCGTTAGGACTTCTGCAGCCCCTACCCATACCCCTGAGGCCTTGGCATACCTTGACAATGGATTTCGTGACGGACCTCCCCAAGGTTCAGGGCTTTGACTGCATCTGGGTAGTAGTGGACTCGTTCACCAAGATGGCACGGTTTATCCCGTGCTCAGTCATTCCCTCTGCTCCTGTCCTGGCGGGATTGTTCTTCAGGTCCATAGTCTGCCTTTTCGGTTTACCGTCAGTGTTGGTGTCCGACAGGGGTTCTCAATTCACCTCTCGTTTCTGGCGCGGTTTGACGAAGTTGGTGGGGATAGATTTGCGTTACTCTTCGGCCTACCATCCTGAGATGGATGGGCAGACCGAGAGGGTTAACAGACCATGGAGCAGTACCTGCGTTGTTTGACTCTTCAGCATCAGCAATCCTTGTTTCCCATCTTGCATCTGGCTGAATTCGCCTACAACAACGCGGTGCACTCCTCCACTGGTTTCTCTCCCTTTTATGTTTTGTATGGGCAGCACCCTAAAATCCTGCCCATCCCCGACTTCTCGCTTTCTGATAACACGGCCGCCTCTTCTTGCATCAGAGACGTCTCTGCCGTCCATGCGCAAACCTTGCTACATCTCAGGAAAGCTCAGGACTCGATGAAGGCTGCCGCGGGACCGGAAGCGTTCTGTTGCCCCTTCGTTTGCTGTGGGGGATAGGGTTTGGCTTTCGTCTCGCCATCTGCATTTGCAGGGTTGCCGCAAGTTGTTGCCCTGATTCGTTGGTCCCTTTGTGATCTCCCGGGTAATCAACCCTGTGGCCTATCGCCTTCGGGTCCCGGTTTCATGGCGTCTTCACCCTGTCTTTCATGTTTCCCTTCTCAAGCCCTGTCCTGGGCCTACCCGTCTTCATTCCCCGGGGGCCCCTGTTTCCCCCTCTTCCCCAGATGTGTTTGAGGTGGCTGCTATTCTGGGTTCCCGTGTTTTCAGGGGGGGGGGTTGCAGTACCTGGTGGATTGGGAGGGCTATGGCCCGGAGGAACGCTCATTGGTCCCTCTGGGGGATGTTCACGCTCCTCCTTTGGTTTCTCGTTTTCATAGGGACAATCCTCTGTGCCCACGGGGTCGTGGGCCATTGGGGGGGGGCTCTGTCATGCTTTCCTCTTGCTCCATTCCGTTCCACAAGTATCTAGGACAGGCAACACTCACACTAGGACAGGCAACACTCATGCTGCCCCAGCTACTTCAGCCACTTTCTCACTACCTGTCATTCACAGTGGGAGGGTGTCACGTGAACGGGTTTACCCTAGGGACCACGTACGCAGGTTCGGGGGTTCCCCGTTCCTTCGCTGGCGCCTAGCATGGCATCTGCAAGATGGAGCTCGCAGACTCGGGCTGCAGGATGCTGTGCGAAGGAGATCGCTTTCGCGATCATTGAGATGTAAACAGTGCTCGCGTGTCACGCTCGCGGGTCACGTGACGCTGTTGCCCGTCTCACTCGCAGATCATGTGACGCGCTTTACAGCTGTTCTTTGGAGGACTCTGTTCGGCGTTCAGGATACCTTTTGTTTCACGGCTTTTGACTCAGGACTTCTACCCGGATTTACTTTGGTTACGCTCTTTGGCTCTGTTTTTTGCGGGATCAATTGAACTCGGAACGCTCTATGGACTTCCTTGGATTACCCGGAATGGACTTGGCGTTTTTGTCTTCTCGCTGCACTACGTAACCAAGTACTTGGATTCTGGTTCTGGTGGCTTGGACACCCTGTGCCCAAATCTGTAGGTTATCACCCCAAATCCTTTTGTGGTTACCAGTGGGTTAGCCGTTTCCCTTTGCGGCTAGATTGGTGAACCCACACACGTTTTCGTTGGGACACCTGTGGGAACGCGGGAAGCTATGACATCTGTTGTTGGCGGCGTATTTCGGTGGTTGAGCAGAGTGAAATGTCTGGAAATTGTGTTTTTTTTACCCCCAAATTTGGAATTTGCCGGAGGTTCTGGGTAGTAGATGCTTGGCCGATTTGTGCAAGGCAGACCTCTGTGGATTCCCACATGTGTCCTCTTTTGGGAAATGCATGGGTTTCCCTGTTTTCCTTGCTGGCTTCGACACCCTAGGCCCAAATCTGTAGGTTGCTCACATGAACAAAATGGGCTGTGGCGAAAGGCTTGGGGTTACCAGTGGGTTACCCTTTTCCTTTTGCGCCCCCGGTAGGTGCACCCACACATGTGAGGTACCCTTTTCGTTGGGACACCTGTGGGAACGCGAGAAGGTATGACATCTTCTGTTGGCGACGTGTTTCGGTGAGTAGACACAGGGAAATGTCTCTGAAATTGGCTGGAAATTAATACAATTCTCAGACATTTCGCTCTGGCCACCCACCGAAACACACTGCCAACAACACATTGCCTACCTTCCCGTGTCCCCACATGTGTTCCGATGAAAACAGTACCTCACATGTGTGGTACACCTACCGGGGGCGCAAAAGAAAAAGGGTAACCCATTGGTAACCCCAAGCCTTTCGCCACTGACCATTTTGTTTATATGTGCAACCTACAGATTTGGGCCTAGGGTGTCGAAGTCAGCAAGGAAAACAGGGAACCCCGTGCATTTCGCAAAAGAGGACATGGTTTTCATGTAACTAGACATGAAGTTGGATCCTCGGTCAGAGACAACCTCCTTGGGGAATCCAACACGGGTGAAAATGCCCAGGAGAGCCCTGGCAACCACCTTGGCAGTAACAGTCCGAAGGGGTATAGCCTCAGGGTACCTGGTGGCATGATCTACCAAAACCAAGATGAACCGATGTCCACCTGACGTGGGAGGATCAAGGGGTCCGACAATGTCGATGCCCACCCTCTCAAATGGTGTGCCAACCACTGGCAATGGCTGCAGTGGGGCAATGACACTGTCTCCAGTCTTGCCAGACAACTGACAAGTGGGGCAGGTCCTGCAGTGGGACTCCACTTCTACTCCCATCCAAGGCCAGTAGAAATGGGCAGAGAGCCTCTGCTTAGTCTTCTTGGTACCAAGATGACCAGCCAAGGGTACCTCATGCACCAACTGCAGTAGGAAGGGCCGGTAAACCTGGGGTACCACCAACCTCTTGAGGGCACCAGGTTCAGGCTTAGTGGGCTCACTAACAAGGAGCTCACCCTCCCAATAAATCCGGAATGTCCTAGCCACTTCTCCTTGTGCCAGGGACAGGGCCTGTTTCCTCAGACCCTCGAGAGAGGGACACTCTCTCTGTCCTTTACAGAAGTCTTCCCGGGAGGGTCCCCCTTCAGCTAACAAGCATTGAAGATCGGGATGCTCCTCCGGGTTGAGAACCTATCCCACAGGAGAGTCTTCTGGCTCTTCTCCCACAGGAGTTGAGACGGGGTTTACCACTGGACCCAGCCCGTCCGGAGCATGGATCCCAATGGGTGCTGTAGTAACAGCAGGAAGAGAAGGAGCTCCCTCCACAGAGGTGGCCTTCTTGCTCTTCCTTCGTCTTGCCTTAGGAAGCGCCTTCGGCTCGGGTACCTGACTCACAGCCAGACCCGGTGTCACCTGTGATCTAGTGACCGCAGCAGCAGTCATGGGAAGACCATCCGCGATCAATCCCAACTCTACTAGATCGTTACCTAACAGAATGTTAGCAGGGACATTGTCCTGAACCAGGACAGGAAGCTTTGCTGTCTTGTCGCCAATTACGAGTGTGACTCGGGCTACAGGCGATAATTTGGGAGGCCCACCAGCTAACCTGGTGGTTCTCAGAGGAGCATCTACATAGTCCTCTGGCTTGATCAGGGTCCTGTCCACCACTGTCATGCTTGCCCCAGTGTCTCTCAAACCAGTAGAAGGCTGGCCATTCAGGAGGACACTTCTCAAAAATCTACGGGTGTTCTGTGGGATAGTCGCCAGTACTTCCGCGTACTGGTCCCAGGCCCCAAGCGACACTAAGGAAATCTCTACGGGAGCACCAAATGTGATCCCTGTAGAGGAGGGGAGGACAGTGGCCTCCACCTCAGACATGGGGTAAGGGTAGGTCAGGCTGACAGCCTGTACTCAGAGTGCCTTACCTTTACACTTGGAGTCACCCCTTTTGTGATCCAGAGCCCCACAGTCCCAACAAGTGCCGGGAGTGCAGGGTACGGTACTGGAACCACCGGGAGCCTGCTTTGCTTATTCCCACCCACAGATGACTTATCCCCACTAGATTTTTGGGTCTTAGGAGAGGAGGGTTTAGGTTTATTCGACTGTGACTGCTTTTGGGACTCCTCAGCTTTCTGAGAGGCCCCCTTTTCTTTGTCCTTGTCCTTCCCACTGGAGTCCTTAGGGGACACCCGGTGGGAGACCCACTTGTCAGCCAACCTTGCCAGCTTAAAGGGATCCAAAATGTTCTGGTCAGCAACATACTGACGCAGCTCCGGTGAACAGGCTTCAGAAAAATGCTCAAAAAACAGCAGGTGGGACAATTCAACAAAAGTTTTCACCTTGTAACCATCAATCCACCCCATAATATTCATGTGATCCCTATTCTTGAGTTCAACTTGTTGAGCCAGCTCCTCCTTCTCTCTTTTCTTAAAATCCCTGAACCTTTTAAGGTATTGGGTAGGTGTCTTGCCAAACTTGGCAATTAAAGCAGATTTCATACACTCATACTGACCCCTTTCTTCCACACTCAGCTTCAGAATACAGTCATATCCAGTTTGAGGTACTCTGCTTAGCAAACACTTAGCCCAATCTCTTTTTGTCAACATCATTAATTGCACAAGCCATTTCAAACGCTTCAATCCATTGGAGGATATCAGAACCCTCCACAAACACACCAACCAAATCCTTCATAAATTTAGCTGCTGGGGACCTGACACTCTCACTGGGTTTCGCTGAAGTCTCCACTCAAGCTTTCTCTAGCTGGATTCTCTGACATTCAGTGTCCTTGTCTTTGAGTTCAAGATCCCTATTCTTGAGTTCAACTTGTTGAGCCAGCTCCTCCTTCTTAAGCTCAGCATTTATTTCCAACTTGCGATATTCAAAGGCCAATTTCATCCTTAATAACTCAAGCTCCAAGGAATTGCTGGGGTTCGGAACAGAGGCAGCAGGAATAGTGGCATTCCCAGAAACAGGTTCAGTAGAAACCCCAGGGGCAGAGTCCTCATTGGTTGCATTCCCCCCATCATCAAGAGTTTCACCATCGGTCTGGTAGTCCACCAGGACAGCTATCAGCTCAGCCCTAGACTTATCCACAAAGTCTAACTCCCTGGCTTCACAAGCACTCTGGAGAGCCTCTAAGCTCATCCGAGTCAATTTACCATTTGCAATAGACTCCAAAGCTTGTAATGCAGTTATTTTGTACACACCCAAACCTTAATCTAATAAAGTGCAGATATTGTGTAAGTGGCACGGGTATACACTGATTCTTAAAACCATAAGCATCCCACCGCTGCCACCAGTGTAAAGACTGGTGGGGGGTGTCTGTACTTCTGCTCTCTATATGGTAGAGGAGAGGCACAGAAGACCCCAGCCAAGATTCTCTATAAAATAGCAATGGACGAGCAATCAAGGCCTAGCTTCTCAGGAGGTGATGCGGGCTGGTTCTTAAGTACAGTGTAGTCCCCGAACCCCCACAAAGAAATGTCCACACACTGTATTACTGAAAACACAGTCTTTATATAATTAATATTCAAAGGTATGTACACGATCACAATAACGCACTTTGTACTCGAAAGTCAATAATGATAAATATATACATTTCTAAAGTGGTACCACCAATGTTATCAAATCTCATTAAAGTGCATCAACTGTATGGTTAAAATGTCACACAGATCAATAACGAGGAAACCAGCAATAGAGATAGGCAGGAACGTAAGATGGTTGAAACAATAGGCAGAATGCTGACCCCTACCACTAGGCACAGTTCTGTGTGGAGATCCCCCCACCTGGGCAACCTGTAAAATAAAGATGTATAACACAAGCCCAGTCCATGTAATGTTCAATAGTCTTATCTCCTCCTATTAAGGTTTTACCCCCACCCCCAATGTACCTGGTGGAGTAGAGTTCTCCGCAGATTCGTTGACCGATCCTTCTTGAGTGCCTCCCTTTAAAGCAGGAGCCACGGATCATCGAGAGGCGTCGGGGGAACTTGGCGTTCGGTGTCGGGGAATCGACGGCCCTTCTTGAGTGCCCTCCCTTTAAAGCAGGAGTCACGGGTCGTCGAACGTCCGACGGTGAACAGGTTGAACTATGGCAGTGAAGTGGCAGCTTCGTTCCTAGCGGTGCTAGTCGACGACAGAGCGTTGGCATCCTGCAAGGAAGAGGCGTGCGGGGCACCTCGGTGACGATAGTTCTGGATCACAAAGAGATGATGAAGAACTCTGGCCCAGCAAGGGTGTCGAGTCGTCAGTGTTTCTGTGGTCTTTAGGTGGCGGGAAAACCACTGGCGGATGCTCCTCGGCGCGTCGACGGTCGGGCCTTCTCCAGCGGGAGAAAAGCGGGTGACGATGCAGACGAGAGTGTCCGATGATCAATTGAAGTTCTTAGGCAAACGGGAGCATGGCGGCTCCGGTCGGCGACGGCGGTCGTCGACAGTGGCGGACAACAGTCCGAGTGCTTCTCTTTGAGATTCCGCGGAAGTCCCCATCTCGGGTCGGCAGCCTGCCGAAGGTCTGTCTACCAGGGAGCTTTGGCAAAGATCAGCTGTGCACGATGGTCCCTCGTAGCTCGGGAAGAGGGCGCCTTACCAAGTCCTCTCTGGGTTAGTCCTTGGAGGTACAGCAACTTTCGGATTGTGAAGGAGAGCAACAGCACTTCTTCTCATCCAGCGGGGCTTCAAGGTCAAGCTTCAGTTACTCCAGTTACTTGTCGTAGTGGACTTCAGCTTCTGAACATGATTCCTAGCAGTGAGAGGTCCCCAGATATACTGTTGATCTCCCATTCATTCCGCTGGGTCACACTCAAGCATCCAATCATGACTAAGGGTATTCATGCAGGCAGGCAGCCAATCAGGCACACAAGGTATTCAGGCCATTCACTTCTCTCCAGACACTCACAACAAGTTATGTGTATTGGGACAAGTACCGAGCCATTCAACACTCCAAGCTGCATTCATACGGTTTCGGGCAGGGCTGTCTCAGTCATTGTGTCAACCACCAGATACTAGACATCCACAACACAGAATGCATATTAGTCACACACTCTATTCACCAAGGTCCCACCCACAGGAGGTACCCACAACATACATCACTGGGAAGGCTCCAGCTAGTCTGGCCGGGCCTTCACAACAACACCGTATATGGCATTTCTACCCAACAGCCAGTCAGGGGGAAGGGACAGAGTCAGGGCTTCCCAGGACTTTGGGAAAACAAGGTAATGGGTAATAGAAAGCAAGAGGCCACAGGGGCCATCTTGTTTTCCATCAGGAATCAACTGATCCCAATGGCAGGGCCGGGGTATCCCAAAATGGAGGATACTCCGTGCACCTGTCAATTTCAGCATGGAGCTGCCACCAGCCCATACCCTGCTCTGCAGGCCACCCACAGGTGCCCAAAAACATATACTAGGGGCACAGGGTTGTACCCTGACCCATGGGTGCCATAAGGGTATCCCACGGGTCCGTTCACCAAACCAAAAGAGAGAGAGCTATACCGCCAGGAGTCCCACATGAACTCCTGCACGGAAAACACGACAGAACACACGATAAAAAGCAGTAGAGGACAAGGATACGGAGGCCTTGTCCCTCCGATGCATTTCCAGCATCACACACTCCCCCCTGGGCTCAGGCGTCCGTTCCTAGGAGCAGATGTCTGGTCCCAGGGAGGGCCGCATGACATGGCACCCACTCCATTGCGGCTGGGGGATGGGGGGGTCAACACCCCATCCCATTAGAAAATTTCCAGACCATTTGGGGTGCCCCACAGCCCCCCCTAAAAAACGTTCCACCATTTTCCTTTTTCCATTGGTAACCCAACTACCCTTGGTGCAGAGAGGAACATTGATGTACCAATCTGGCCCCGGGGTGCCCAAACCTTACTGCCCCATCCACTGGGGGGCATGTCCCACCATTTTTGGGGGCCCTCTCCCCCCTCACTCCAAATGGGTGGCAGGGGCACCTCATGCAGGCCTCTCTGGGCCTTCTACAAACAGCTGCGTGAGGTACACACCCCCTCCATTTGGGGTGGGGGGAAGAGGCGGGTGCAACAACTGGAGGGGGGTGTCTGTACCTCCGCTCTCTATATGGTAGAGGAGAGGCACAGAGGACCCCAGCCAAGATTCTCTATTATTGGTAACGTAGTCGAGCAATCAAGGCCTAGCTTCTCAGGAGGTATTGCAGGCTGGTTCTTAAGTACAGTGTAGTCCCAGAACCCCCACAAAGGAATGTCCTCACACTGTATTACTGAAAACACAGTCTTTATATAATTAATATTCAAAGGTATGTACATGATCACAATAACACACTTTGTATTCGGAAATCAACAATGATACATATATACAATTCTAAAGTGGTACCACCAATGTTATCAAATCTCATTAAAGTGCATCAACTGTACGGTTAAAATGTCACACAGATCAATAACGAGGAAACCAGCAATAGAGATAGGAAGGAACGTAAGATGGTTGAAACAGTAAGCAGAATGCTGGCCTCTACCGATAGACACAGTTCTGTGTGGAGATCCCCCCACCTGGGCAACATGTAAAATAAAGATATAGAGCACAAGCCCAGTCCATATATTGTTCAATAGCCTTATTTCCTCCTATAATGTTTTACCCCCCCAATGTACCTGGTGGAGTAGAGTTCTTCGAAGACGCGTCGAAGGATGCTTCTTGAGTGACTCCCTTTAAAGCAGGAGCCACGGATCGTCGAGAGGCGTCGAAGATGGTGAACTTGTCGTCGACGGCGGCGATGAGATGTTCAAGGGTGCCAAGACCCCGATGTCGATCCAGGCGTTGCTAGTCAGCGGCGTCCTGCGAGGTGAGGTGTGCGGGGCACCTTGGCGATAGATTGTTCAGGACCGCAAAAAGTTTCAGAAGAGCTGTAGCCCAACAAGCGCGTCGAGTCATCAAAGTCTTTGTGGCCTTCAGGTGGCGGGAAACCCACCGGCGGATTCTCCTTGGCGCGTTGGTCGTCCTCGACTTTCTCCAGCGGGACAAAGCGGTCGACGTTGCGGACAAGGGAGTCCTTGGATTCAAATGTTCTTAGGGAGAGGAGCGGGCGGTTCCAGTCGTCGGCGGCACGGCGTCAAGCGGTCCCCACGGCTGGGCAACACCACTTCAACGGGCCTCCAGCGGTTACACAAACCTGCGAACCCTGGTCGACGGCAATGGACTTCGACAGCGGCGAAGTCCGGGTGCTTTGCTTCGTTCTCCTCAGCGGTCCCGTCTCGGGTCGGCAGCCTTTCGAGGGTCTGACTTCCAGGGAGCTTCGGCGAAGGTTAGCAGTGCTCGATGGTCCCTCAGAGCACGGGAAGAGGGCGCCTTACCAGGTCCTCTCTCGGATCAGTCCTTGACGAGTTCGGCAGCTTTCAGATCAGGTCGAAGCAAATGCAACAGCAAGTCTTCGTCTTCCAGCTGGGCGTCGAGGATCAGCAGTTCCAGTTACTCTTCAAGTGTAGACACAGCTTCTGAATGCTTCCGAACAATTTCCAGTGGTGAGAGGTCCTCAGATATACTATCTTGTCTCTCACCCACACTGCTGGGTCACTCTCAGCAGCCAATCATATAGAAGGGCATTCATGCAGTCAGTCAGCCAATCAGGCACACAGTGCATTCAGGCCATCCTCCTTCCTCTCAGACACTCACAACAAGGAATGTGGATTGGGCCAAGTACTCAGCCATTCAACACTATACACTGCATTCAGGCCGGTTTCGGGCAGGGCTGTCTCAGTCTTTGTCTCTCATACCAGAAGCCAGACAGCCACAAGAAGAAGTGCATATTGCTCACACACTCCATTCACCCAGGTCCCACCCACAGGGCGTACCCACAACATACAGTCACTGGGAAGGCTCCAGTCAGTCTGGACTGACTTCACAACAACACCATGTATGGAACTTCCACCCAACAGCCAGTCAGGGGGAAGGGACAGAGTCAGGGCTTCCCAGGACTTTGGGAAAACAAGGTAATAGGTAATTGAAAGCAAGAGGCCACAGGGGCCATCTTGTTTTCCATCAGGAATCAACTGATTCCAATGGCAGGGCCTGGGTACCCCAAAATGGAGGATACTCAGCGTACCTGTCAAATTCAGTTTGGAGCTGCCACCAGCCCATACCCTGCTCTGCGGGCCACCCACAGGTGCCCAAAAACATACACTAGGTGCACAGGGTTGTACCCCCACCCATGGGTGCCATAAGGGTATCCCACGGGTCTGTTCACCAAACCAAAAAAAAGAGAGCTGCAGCGCCAGTAGTCCCACATGAACTCCTGCGCGGAAAATATGACTGAACACACGATAAAAAGGCAGTAAAGGACAAGTATACAGAGGCCCTGTCCCTCCGATGCATTTCCAGCATCACAGTCACCCCCCCCAGACTGAGGTGGAGGGTGCCTAATCTCCCACGGGATAGATACCCTCATCCAGGCAGTCAACATACCTTCTGGAAACGCCGTCTGCATTATCGTGACTCTTCCCTGGTCTGTGCTGTATGGCGAAGTCTAGCCCTTGCAGGATAATGGACCACCTGAGCAGTTTCGGATTTTCACCCTTCATCTGTATAAGCCACTTCAGGGGCTTATGATCTGTTTGGACCTTGAAGGTAGACCCCGTAAGGTAGGGCCTAAAACGCCTGAGGCTCCAAACTATACTGAAACACTCCTTCTCAACAGTAGCCCACCTAGGTTCTCTACCCTTAAGTTGTCTACTGATGAAGATGATAGGATGTTCCCTCCCTTTGTCATCTAACTGGGACAAGACAGCTCCAATTCCGGTGTCGCAGGCATCCGTCTGGACAATAAAGGGTCGGCTGTAGTCAGCCGCACACAACACAGGTGCCCTACACATACTTTCTTTCAAGCCATCAAAGGCCCTCTGACAGTTCCGTCCAATTAACCTTCCTAGGTTGTTGGGGGGAAGTCAGAGCTGTCAGTGGTGCAGCTATGGTTCCATAGTCCGCCATGAAATTGCGATAATACCCAGTGAGGCCCAAAAAGGCTCTCACCTGGGTTTGAGTAGTGGGAGTCTCCCGGTCCTGTACATCCTGTACCTTACTGGGGAGAGATTGGATTTGACCCCCTCCTACCTCATGACCAAGATATGTGACTTTCCCCTGAGTTATCTGGCACTTGGTGGCCTTGATAGTGAGGTTAGCCCTTTTCAAGGCCTGCAACACCTTACCCAGATGTGTCAAATGCTCTTACCAAGTGGAACAGTAGACGGCAATGTCGTCTAAATAAGCCACACAAAAGGCGTCCAGACCACTGAGAGCATGATTGACCAATCTCTGGAAGGTGGCAGGGGCATTCTTCAACCCAAAAGGCATGACCCTAAACTGGTAGAGTCCCTCTGGTGTTGAGAACGCCGTCTTTTCCTTGGCATGGTCCGTTAGAGCTGTTTGCCAATAGCCTGAGGTGAGGTCAAAGGTGCTCACAAATTTGGCAGCACCTATGGTGTCCACAAGCTCATCAGCCCGGGGCAATGGGTGCGCGTCAGTTTTGGTGATGCATGGACTCCTCGTAGTCCACACAGAACCTCCAATCCTTGGTACCTGCCTGGGAACTTGCCTTGGGGACAAGGACCACGAGACTGGACCAGGGACTGGTTGAGGGTTCAATAACACCCAGATCCAACATCTTGGCGACCTCAGCCTGGATGTGGTTCTTAACAGTATCTGACATACGGTAGCTCCTGCTCTTGACAGGCACGCTGTCACCAGTGTCAATCTTGTGCTTACACCACGGTGTAAGGCCTGGCGTCAGCGAAAACAGAGAGGCATACTGCTGGAGCAAAGTCCTGCAGGCCCTCTGCTGCTCTGTTGTCAAATCTGGAGAGAGATGCACTCCCTCCACTGAGCCATCCTGAGGGTTGTTATACAGCAAATCAGGAAGGGGCTCACTCTCATCCTCTTCTTGCTCTGAAGCCAGCAAGAGACATGAGACTTTGGCTCGCCTGTGGAAAGGCTTGAGCCTATTAACATGGAATACCTGAGGGGCTACCCCTGGGATTCCCATGTCAACCAGATAATTGACCTCGCCCATCTTGGAGATTATCCTGAAGGGTCCAGTCCATTTATCTGCCAATGCCCGAGGCTTGGTAGGCTCCATCACGAGGATCTCCTGTCCCGGAGTCCAATCCACTTGCGATGCTTTAAGGTCATGCCAGTATTTGTTCAATTCCTGGCTGGCCTTGACATTCGCTGTTGCCTGACCCATCATCTGTGTCATCCTCTGTCTGAGGCCTAACACATAGTCCCCCACTTGCTTGGCGGGACCAGGAGGGGTGGCTTCCAAACCTTCTCTGATCAAGGCAAGGGGCCTCCTCACGGGATGTCCCAAGAGTAACTCAAAGGGGCTGAAACCAACACCCTCTTGAGGTACCTCTCTGTAAGCAAACAGCAGGCATGGCAGGAGGGGATCCCATTTCCTCCTTAGGGGCTCTTCCAAAGCACCTATCATGCCCTTGAGAGTTTTATAAAATCTCTCAACCAGATCATTGGTCTGGGGGTGGTAAGAGGTGGAGAACTTATAGGTTACTCCGCACTCTTTCCACATGGTCTTCATGTTACTAGACATGAAGTTGGATCCTCTGTCAGAGACAACCTCCTTGGGGGATCCAACACGGGTGAAAATGCCCAAAAGAGCCCTGGCAACCACCTTGGCAGTTACAGTCCGAAGGGGTATAGCCTCAGGGTACCTGGTGGCATGATCTACCAAAACCAGGATGAACCGATGTCCACCTGAAGTGGGAGGGTCCAGGGGACCGATGATGTCGATGCCCACCCTCTCAAATGGTGTGCCAACCACTGGCAATGGCTGCAGTGGGGCAATGACACTGCCTCCAGTCTTGCCAGACAACTGACAAGTTGGGTAGGTCCTGCAGTGGGAATCCACTTCTACTCCAATCCGAGGCCAGTAGAAATGGGCAGAGAGCCTCTGCTTAGTCTTCTTGGTACCAAGATGACCAGCTAACTCACCTCATGCGCCTACTACAGTAGGAAGGGCCTGTAAACCTGGGGTACCACCAACCTCTTGAGGGCACCAGGTTCAGGCGAAGTGGGCTCGCTAACAAGGAGCTCACCCTCCCAATAAATCCAGAATGGCCTAGGCACTTCTCCTTGTGTCTGGGACAGGGCCTGTTTCCTCAGACCCTCGAGAGAGTGGCACTCTCTCTGTCCTTTACAGAAGTCTGCCCGGGAGGGTCCCCCTTCAGCTAACAAGCATTGAAGATCGGGATGATCTTCCGGGTTGAGAACCTCCCCCACAGGAGAGTCTTCTGGCTCTTTTCCCACAGAGGTTGAGACGGGTTTACCACTGGACCCAGCCCGTCCGGAGCATGGATCCCAATGGGTGCTGTAGTAACAGCAGGAAGAGAATGATCTCCCTCCACAGAGGTGGCCTTCTTGTTCTTCCTTCGTCTTGCCTTAGGCCGCGCCTTTGGCTCGGGTACCTGACTCACAGCCAGACCCGGGGTCACCTGTGACCTAGTGACAGCCGCAGCAGTCATGGGAAGACCATCCGAGATCAATCCCAACTCGACTAGATCATTACCTAACAGAATGTTAGCAGGGACATTGTCCTGAACCAGGACAGGAATCTTTGCTGTCTTGTCTCCAATTTGGAGTGTGACTAAGGCTACAGGCGATAATTTGGGAGGCCCACCAGCTAACCTGGTGGTTCTCAGAGGAGCAGCTACATAGTCCTCTGGCTTGAGCAGGGTCCTGTCCACCACTGTCATGCTTGCCCCAGTGTCTCTCAAACCAGTAGAAGGCTGGCCATTCAGGAGGACACTTCTCAAAAATCTACGGGTGTTCTGTGGGATAGTCGCCAGTACTTCCGCGTACTGGTCCCAGGCCCCAAGGAACACTAAGGAAATCTCTACAGGAGCACCAAATGTGATCCCTGTAGAGGAGGGGAGGACAGTGGCCTCCACCTCAGGCATGGGATAAGGGTAGGTCAGGCTGACAGCCTGTACTCCAAGTGCCTTACCTTTACACTTGGAGTCACCCCTCTTGTGATCCAGAGCCTCACAATCTCAACAAGTGCCGGGAGTGCGGGGTACGGTACTGGAACCACTGGGAGCCTGCTTTTCAGCAGGTGGACCACTACTCTTATTCCCACCCACAGATGACTTATCCCCACTAGAAATTTGGGTCTTAGGAGAGGAGGGTTTAGGTTTACTTGACTGTGACTGCTTTTGGGACTCCTCAGCTTTCTGAGAGGCCCCCTTTTCTTTGTCCTTGTCCTTCCCACTGGAGTCCTTAGGGGACACCCGGTGGGAGACCCACTTGTCAGCCGGACTAGCCAGCTTAAAGGGATCCAAAATGTTCTGGTCAACAACATACTGACGCAGCCCCGGTGAACAGGCTTCAGAAAAATGCTCAAAAAACAAAAGGTGGGACAATTCAACAAAAGTTTTCACCTTGTAACCATCAATCCACCCCATCATGTTCATGTGTGCAGCACTCAACCAGTCAACCCAAGACACATTCTCTCTTTTCTTAAAATCCCTGAACCTTTTAAGGTATTGGGTAGGAGTCTTGACAAACTTGGCAATCAAAGCAGATTTCATACACTCATACTGACCCCTTTCTTCCACACTCAGCTTCAGAATACAGTCATACCCAGTCTGAGGCACTCTGCTTAGCAAACATTTAGCCCAATCTCTTTTGTCAACATCATGAATTGCACAAGCCATTTCAAACGCTTCAATCCATTGGAGGATATCAGAACCCTCCACAAACACACCAACCAAATCTTTCATAAACTTTTTTTTTTTTTTTTTAAACTTTGTTTTTAGGTATTTAATCCTCAATACAACTTCACACCCACATTAGGGTGGACTTTAAACTTTGCGCCATGTCCCAGTACCCACCCGGTGGCCACCCCCGCACCTCCCCAACTTCTCCGCCCCCCCAGATACAACGTCATCTTCTGCTGCGTGTGGGCCACCCCCCACTCACGCTCCAAGGATATGGAATTACCAAAGGCCAGCCCTCACCGCTGGATAACTTCAGAGTCCGAGGAATCAGACAATTGGTCCTCCGCTTCACCTCTCAAGAATAGTGTCAATGGTCCCCAGATGTCAGGTGGCCGGGCATGCAGTGGGAGGATTTTGATGAAGTCTGTATCAACATCTTGGTAATAAAGCAGGTCTCTGCGCCAGGCGGCGACTGTCGGGGGAGGGCCCCGACCCCAGGCCATGGCAACCCTCCTCCGTGCCAGAGTCAACAGAACCCCGGCGAGTTTTCTTGTTGGAGGTGAGAGCAGACTAGTCATGCCCAACAGGGCCGCTGTATGGCTCGGTTGTATTGGTTCTCCCACAACAGCAGCCGTCGTCTCCAGGACTTGTTTCCAGAAGGACGATAGTTCGGGGCAGTCCCAAGCTAGGTGCACAAAGTTTGCTGAAGTTGTCCCGCATCTGCTGCATTTCGCTTCTGCGTCTGGGTGATGTTTGTTGGTTTTTGCTGGTGTGTGATAAGTTTGATGGAGGAAGTTGAAGTGTACAAGTTTTAGGCGTGAGTTAAGTGCCACTTTTTGAGTTTGTTTCAGACTATAACACCAGTCTTCGTCTGAAATGTTCACGTGCAATGACTTTTCCCATCTGGCTTTTGCACCTGCGATGGCGACGGTTGTATTGGGGATGAGAGATTTATAGATCTGAGACACCAGTCTACCTTCACCCTGCGCTTGGATAACATTATGCAATAGTTGCCAAGTTGGTGGTTGACGCGGGAAGTCTGGCAGCAGCGCCTGAATAGTGTAGCGGGTCCTGAAGTAAAGGAATACATCCAATGCAGTGTTGCCCTCTTTGTTTTTGGCTTGTTCTGGAGTTAGAAAGCCCTCTTCCGTGAAAAGATCCCCTAGGGTTCGTATGTTCAGTTTTTCAACCCACTGGTGGAACACCGACTCTGAGGTCAGTGGGACTCCGGGAATAAACTTGACGGGTAGGAGTGGGGAGTACTGAGAATGCACTCCAAGTTTCTGGGCCAGAGTCTTCCAGACTTTGTACGTCGTGAGCATTACGTTCATCGTGGAGCTGGGGACCGGTGTGTGACTAAGGACGACCGCGGTTAGGAAGTTCGGTGTGGCGAGGGCACGTTCGACTTGTACGTGTGGTCGGGAAGCTGGAGAGGCATACCAGTGGCTGAGGAACTGTGCTTGAGCTGCCCAGTAGTATCTCTCGAGGTCAGGCAGCGCCAGTCCCCCGTTTGTGACCGGGAGTGTCAGCGTGGTGTACGCCACTCTGGCAGGCTTGCCCGCCCAGAGTAGTTCAAGGACCAGGCTTTTCAATTTTGTAAAAAAGGATTGTTGCAGCAGCAAAGGGATATTGTTGAATAGATATAATAGTTTTGGTAGAATCGCCATCTTTACCAGAGAGACCCTACCCCAGAGGGTTAGTGGAAGAGACTTCCATCGAGAAATCCTGTCTTGCAGAGACTTGACCGCCTCTTCGTAATTATCACGAAACACATCCTGACACTTTAGGGATAATTGTATGCCGAGGTACCGAACCTTGGAGAATTTCCATGTGAATTGGAAGTCGTCTGGAATCTGTTTGGTGGCTGGGGTCAGAGGGAATACAATGGATTTAGTCTGATTGATTTTTAAGCCTGACGCTGCTCCAAACTTGATGACTTCCCTCATGACTGGATTCAGATTGTCCTCAGGGTCTCGGATGAACAGTGCAACGTCGTCGGCATAGAGAGAGATGATGAGCTTGTGAGGACCAATAATGAGTCCCCTCTGCTGCCGATGTTCACGGAGTTTGGAGGCCAGTGGTTCCATCACCAGAGCGAAAATTAAGGCCGATAGTGGGCAGCCCTGTCTCGTGCCTCGTTGCAACTCTATTGGAGCTGACTTGGCTGTACCCACGATGATGCTGGCGCGTGGCCTGGTGTAGAGAAGGGAAACAAGGTTGATAAAGCGGGCTCCTAGGCCCATCCTGGTGAGAACCATGAACAGAAACGGCCACTCCACTGAGTCGAAGGCCTTTTCGGCGTCGAGAAGAACCGCTACAGCCTCTAGCGAGGGGTCCAGTGCGGCAATGACCCCGAACATTCTCCTGATTCCGAAAGTCGTGTTGCGGCCAGGTATGAAGCCGGCTTGGTCTGCCAATACGAGGGCTGGCATCAATGGCATCAATCTCCCCGCCAGCACCTTAGCGAGAATTTTATTGTCAAGATTGAGGAGAGAAATTGGTCGGTAGGATGAGCAATCTTCGGGGGGCTTGCCAGGTTTGTGGAGCAGAATGACATTGGCTTCACGGGAGGAGGGTGGGAGGTGTCCCCTTTCCAGTGCCTCCCTATAGACTTCCGCCAGGAGGGGGGCCAGGGTGCTCGCAAATGACTTGTAAAATTCTCCTGTCAGTCCGTCAGGGCCCGGCGCTTTGGAGCTGGGTAGGGACTTTATGGCTTCTCTAATCTCTTCCTGCGTGATCATTTCATTTAAGGGTTCACGGAGAGCCTGTTCGACCCAGTAGAGCTCTGTGTCTTCCAGGTATTCTAGTGGGGCGGTTGAAGACTTGCTGAGTTTCGCACTATAGAGGTCTTGGTAGTAGTTACGGAACTCCTCTGCTATCTTTTCGTCGGTGTGAACCGACTCACCTGTCTTGGTCCGAATCAGATCGATTTGCGCGTGCTTGCTATCAGCTCTGATTAAATTTGCTAGGAGGGCTCCAGGTTTTTGACCTTCACCATGTTGACGGACTTGGTTGTTGCGATTCAGGAATTTGACCTCCCGGTCTGCTGCGAGATTAAATTTTAGCAATTCTTCTTTCAGGTCTGCTGTTATTTTGGGATCTGCCCCGTTTGTGGCTTGGAGTTCAAGAGCTTTTAGCCTCTCTTCGCTGGTTGTGAGCTCGCGCCTGATGAGTTTTAGGATGCCGTTTTCCTTGGCGTGGCAGATTCCTCTGATGGAGCATTTTAGGGACTCCCAGATTGTACTTGCTGAGGGGACTGATCCTACATTGACCTCGATAAACATGTTGATCTCCTCCCTTAGTTCAGAGGCAAACACCTCATCTCCCATTGCGCCTGTTTTGAAGCACCATCGCTGTAATGGCGGGGAAGGAGTGGCAGGTGTGAAGCTGAGGAAAAGAGGGGAGTGATCGGAGAGTGTTCTCGGATGTATGCAGCAGCGATCACCTGAAAATGGACTGCTGGCTGAGACAAAGAAATAGTCGATGCGGGAGCTCGTGTTGTGTACTGGTGAGTGAAATGTGAATTCACGCGACCCGCCGTTCGATACCCTCCAAATGTCTAGCAGGTTGAAGGCCTTTCAAATTTCTTTTATTTGGAGTCCCGCTTTGGTAGGAGGTTGTGAAGAGGCTTTCGATCTGTCTCTTACTGGGTCCAAAACAGTGTTCATATCCCCCCCCCAGATTACGGAAGCAGGGTCCTGCATGGAGAGCTGGGTGAGCACCCATCCAAAATTGTCTGGGCCATCCGTGTTTGGAGCGTAGGAGTTCACAAGGGTCACTTTCTGGCCTGCTATTATGCCACTCACTAGGATCGCTCTCCCTTCTGCGTCTTTCGCCGTGCGTATCATGCGGAAGCTCAACCTCCTGTGGATGAGAATAGCGACTCCTCTGGAGTAAGTTGAGTAGGAGGAGTAGTATCTGTGACAGCCCCAACTCTTGGCCCATTGGTGGTCCTTCCCTGGGAGGAGGTGGGTTTCCTGAATCATCGCCACGTCAATTTCGTGCCGTCTGAGGTATTGCAATATTTTCCTGGATTTAGCTGGAATGTTGCCGCCTCTTATGTTCCATGTTAGAACGTTGAATGGGAGGGGTACATCTTACTATATGACCAGAGATCTTCACCTGAGAATAGCCGTGGTGTGGCGTCGGGGTGGGTTTTGCTGGAACTGGTGCTGAGGAGTTGGAACACAGCTTGACAAGACGACCCCGGCATCTGATTGGGAGGCGGAGAACAGAGGGGTGATTGAGAACTGGAGGCGCAGAACTTCCCTGATAAACTCAGAGGGCACCGGTCATCGGTAGACCCCCAATGGCCCGTGGTGTTTCTCTCTTTGAGGTGGGCAACCCCCAACTGGCCCACAGGGAGAACCCTCAATAACCCAATAGAACGGAAAGCGAAACATGTGGATACCATGTCGCTGTGAGAACTTTACCCCCAAGGGACTCAGCTTAAAACAAGAAAAAACTAAACTGGTCGCTGAGTGAACTTTGGAGAATGAACTGGAGCTGTGCTAGGGGCGCCTGGGGCGTTCCAAGCATCCCTGCCCCGCGTTGTAAACAAGAAGAGTTGTACCTGTACTTATTGCAACTTATTGCGAGTTTGCAAGCCGACTCTGGTCGCTCCGGTTTATGGTGGGTTCCTGAGATTTCTGTCTCTTTGGGGCCTGGGGCGGCCGGGGCTCGGATCAGGGCAGCCCATCTGGTCGAGAAACATGCCTGCATCTTCGGGCGATTGGATAAAATGGACCCTCTCTCCTTGCTGTACTCTAAGACGTGCAGGATAGAGCATCGAGTAGGGTAATTGATTGGCTCTGAGTCTTTGTTTGATGGCGGTAAAGGATTTCCTCTGGGTTTGAACTGTAGGAGAGAAGTCCGGATAGATATGGATTTTGTCACCATCATGGAACAGATCTCCTTTCTCTCTAGCTAGGCGTAAGATGGTGTCTCGGTCCTTATAGTTAAGCATCCTTGCGATGATTGGCCTAGGCGACGCGCCGGGGGCAGGACGGGCAGAAGAGATCCTGTGTGCTCTCTCTACGATGAAAACTTGAGACAGTGCCTCTCTACTGAAGAGTGACGTGCAGAGAGACTCCACGAACTCCTCCATTCTACCTTGTGGCTGCTGTTCCCTCACCCCGATGATTCTTATGTTATTTCTCCTTGATCGGCCTTCTAAATCTTCGCATTTGGCCATTGTTGTTTTCATTTGAGCTTCGAGCTGCGAGACTTTGGTTGAGAGGGTCGAAGCGCCATCGTCTAGATTTGACACTCTTTGTTCGACCTCATTTAAGCGTTCTGAGTGTGTGTCCATGCGGTGTTGAAGGAGGTCGACTTTGGAGGCGAGGCCGTCCATTTTGTTGTTTAAATTTCCAATGCCAGCTTTCAGTTCCAATAGGAGTTCTTTGATTTCAGATGTGTTACCCTCTGATTCCATCTGGGGTGAATTACTGGGGGCAGGAATCTGATCCTCACGATTAACAGGGCTTTAGGAGTCGCACCCCCCTCGAAAGTTAACTTCCTCTGAGATTTGTCGCTTTTCCCCATTTCCAACGTGAATCTGGGGATCTTAGAGTGAGACCAGCAGTGCTTTACTGTGCTATGGGTGATCTTTGGACCCACGCGGCTGGACCAATTTGGGGGGCTTTCGATTGTATGGTGTGTTAGCTCCCCTCTCTTGTGCTGTGTTTTGTGCGTTCTGCGAGACGCTCTGTGGGACCGATTTTGGCTGACCTGGGGGGGAGGAATGCGATGCACAGTGTGTTTTCTTTATGAGAAGCGCGTTGCTGAAGTCGCTGTGGGGGGATGGATAACGCTGATGTGATGGAGCTACTGTGGCCCGGCAGCAGAGTGTGTGCGGAGAGGCCCGAGTGGAGCAATCCGCCCTCGAGTTGGCACCTGATTTAGAGCTTGGTGGGTGGGGAGAGCGAGCTCTATACCCCGGAATCCGATCACTCCAGAGCCCTTCAATGGGCCCACAGTTCGCTGCCCCGAGTCCACATGTAGCAACTTTTCCGGAGTGCCACGGGAGGCACGACAATCCCTCCGGCCCGGCGTGGTAGGGGGGGCAAAAAGAGGGGGGCGGGCCGGCTCGGGAGGGCCTGACTATTTCAAGAAGCGTGACCCCCCCTCCACTCCGTACCTGATGTCTCTGCCGCACGTCGACGTTCGCCGAGGATCTCCGCTGCAGGGGAGCTTCACCGCGGGCCCGGGTGTCTCGCAGGAAGGGGGGGCGGGCTCCAGCAAAAGCCGCGCGCCAGGGGGAGCGGATGTTGGGCCTCCTCCACAGCCGAGCCTCTGCGGCCCACCACAGTGCCGACGGGCGAATCCCCCGATCCGGCCGCTCCACCAGGCAAGGTCCGGTACGTCTCCGGGGCGGCCCCCCACAGACGCACCGCGGGCAGACCCCTCTCGATCTTTGGGCACCCTCCGCGCCCCACGCACGCCGCTGATGCCTCTTCGGGGGTCCGGTGCACAGTCCTCGAGGCGGAGGGGGTGTACAGCGCAGGACCAGCCGCCGCTGGGGGTCGGGCCGGCCACGCCGGTCTCGGGGCCCGGGTCACGCTGGGTCCCGAACAGGTATGAATGGCCGATTTTCGCCGGGATTCCACTGGTAGGCTGCTGGGCCGGGCGGGTGACCAGGAGTCGGGAAATTAAGGCTTTTACGTACAGGAGGTGGGAGGATTGTGCAGGATTGATGCGGGGCACAATGGGAGCTCAGACCATGGCGGCCATCTTGGTTGGCCCTCTCGCGCCCTCTCTCCTTTCATAAACTTGGTGGCTGGGGACCTGCCACTCTCAACTCGTTTAGCTGAAGTCTCCACTCTAGCTTTCTCTAGCTGGATTCTTTGGTGCTCAGTGTCCCTATCTTTGAGTATCACTTGCTGTGCCAACTCCTCTTTCTTCAACTCAGCTTTGGTTGCCAACTTTTTGTATTGAAAGGCTAACTGTTCCCGTTGTAGCTCCAATTTTTAAAGTTCAATCTTCTGGGCTTCCCCCTGAAGAGCAGTGCTGGGGTTCGGAACAGAGGCAGCAGGAATGGTGGCATTCCCAGAAACAGATTCAGTAGAACCCCCAGGGGCAGAGTCCTCATTGGTTGCATTCCCCCCCTCATCAAGAGTTTCACCATCAGCCTGGTAGTCCACCAGGGCAGCTATCAGCTCAGCCCTAGACTTATCCACACAGTCTAACTCCCTGGCTTCACAAGCACTCTGGAGAGCCTCTGAGCTCATCCTAGTCAATTTACCATTTGCAATAGACTCCATTGTTTGTAATGCAGTTATTTTGTACACAACCAAACCTTAATTTAATAAAGTGCAGATATTTTGTAAGTGGCACGGTTATACACTGATTCTTAAAACCATAAGCATCTCACCGCTGCCACCAGTGTAAAGACTGGTGGGGGGTGTCTGTACTTCCGCTCTCTATATGGTAGAGGAGAGGCACAGAGGACCCCAGCCAAGATTCTCTATTATTGGTAACGTTAGTCGAGCAATCAAGGCCTAGCTTCTCAGGAGGTTATGCAGGCTGTTTCTTAAGTACAGTGTAGTCCGCGAACCCCCACAAAGGAATGTCCACACACTGTATTACTGAAAACACATTCTTTATATAATTAATATTCAAAGGTATGTACACGATCACAATAACGCACTTTGTACTCGGAAATCAACAATAATACATATATACAATTCTAAAGTGGTACCACCAATGTTATCAAATCTCATTAAAGTGCATCAACTGTACGGTTAAAATGTCACACAGATCAATAACGAGGAAACCAGCAATAGAGATAGGAAGGAACATAAGATGGTTGAAACAGTAGGCAGAATGCTGGCCTCTACCGATAGACACAGTTCTGTGTGGAGATCCCCCCCACCTGGGCAACCTGTAAAATAAAGATATATAGCACAAGCCCAGTCCATATATTGTTCAATAGCCTTATTTCCTCCTATAATGTTTTACCCCCCCAATGTACCTGGTGGAGTAGAGTTCTTCGAAGACGCATCGAAGGATGCTTCTTGAGTGACTCCCTTCAAAGCAGGAGCCACGGATCATCGAGAGGCGTCGAAGATGGTGAACTTGTCGTTGACGGCGGCGATGAGAAGTTCAAGGGTGCCAAGACCCCGATGTCGATCCAGGCGTTGCTCGTCAGCGGCGTCCTGCGAGGTGAGGTGTGCAGAGCACCTCAGCGATAGATTGTTCAGGACCGCAAAAAGTTTCAGGAGAGCTGTGGCCCAATGAGGGCGTCGAGTTGTCAAAGTCTTTGTGGACACAGGTGGCGGGAAACCCACCGGCGGATTCTCCTCGGCACGTTGGTCGTCCTCGACTTTCTCCAGCGGGACAAAGCGGTCGATGTTGCGGACAAGGGAGTCCTTGGATTCAAATGTTCTTAGGCAGAGGAGCGGGCGGCTCCGGTCGTCGGCGGCACGGCGTCAAGCGGCCCCCACGGCTGGGCAACACAACTTCAACGGGCCTCCAGCGGTTACACAAACCTGCGAACCCTAGTCGACGGCAATGGACTTCGACAGCGGCGAAATCCGGGTGCTTTGCTTCGTTCTCCTCAGCGGTCCCGTCTCGGGTCAGCAGCCTTTCGAGGGTCTGACTTCCAGGGAGCTTCGGCGAAGGTTAGCGGTGCTCGATGGTCCCTCGGAGCACGGGAAGAGGGCGCCTTACCAGGTCCTCTCTCGGATCAGTCCTTGACGAGTTCGGCAGCTTTCAGATCAGCTCGAAGCAAATGCAACAGCAAGTCTTCGTCTTCCAGCTGGGCATCGAGGATCAGCAGTTCCAGTTACTCTTCAAGGGTAGACACAACTTCTGAACGCTTCTGAACAATTTCCAGTGGTGAGAGGTCCCCAGATATACTATCTTGTCTCTCATCCACACTGCTGGGTCACTCTCAGCAGCCAATCATACAGAAGGGCATTCATGCAGTCAGTCAGCCAATCAGGCACACAGTGCATTCAGGCCATCCTCCTCCCTCTCAGACACTCACAACAAGGAATGTGGATTGGGACAAGTACTCAGCCATTCAACACTACACACTGCATTCAGGCCAGTTTCGGGCTGGGCTGTCTCAGTCTTTGTCTCTCATACCAGAAACCAGACAGCCACAACAAGAAGTGCATATTGGTCACACACTCCATTCACCCAGGCCCCACCCACAGGGCGTACCCACAACATACAGTGACTGGGAAGGCTCCAGTCAGTCTGGACTGGACTTCACAACAACACCATATATGGAACTTCCACCCAACAGCCAGTCAGGGGGAAGGGACAGAGTCAGGGCTTCCCAGGACTTTGGGAAAACAAGGTAATAGGTAATAGAAAGCAAGAGGCCACAGGGGCAATCTTGTTTTCCATCAGGAATCAACTAATTCCAATGGCGGGGCCTGGGTACCCCAAAATGGAGGATACTCAGCGTACCTGTCAAATTCAGCTTGGAGCTTCCCCCAGCCCATACCCTGCTCTGCGGGCCACCCACAGGTGCCCAAAAACATACACTAGGGGCACAGGGTTGTACCCCCACCCATGGGTGCCGTAAGGGTATCCCACGGGTCTGTTCACCAAACCAAAAGAGAGAGAGCTGCACCGCCAGGTGTCCCACATGAACTCCTGCGCAGAAAATATGACAGAACACAAGATAAAAAGGCAGTAAAGGACAAGGATACAGAGGCCCTGTCCCTCCGATGCATTTCCAGCATCACAGCAGGTATCGCTGGAAAGGGGAGATTCTCCCCTTTCCAACGATACCCATTGTGTGGCATTGCTGCCGCAGATCGGCGCAGGGCGATGTCACCAGCAATGTCACCGGATCAATAGAGATACGTTTGTGATGCAGGGGGAGGGGGACTGCTTACTAGGTAAGCACCTCTCCACTCCCACCCCAATTAGAGGGGCGGCGCATCTCATGTAGCCCTCCCCAGGGACAGATAAGTTGGGGGGCTGTCCTGCCCTCCTCCCTGGGCTCAGGCGTCCCTTCCTAGGAGCAGATATCTGGTCCCAGGAAGGCCTGCATGACATGGCACCCACTCCATTGCTGGTGGAGGAGACGGGGGTCACTACCCCGTCCCATTAGATAATTCCCTGTCCTTTTGGGGTTCCCCACAGCCCCCCCCTAAAATGCATTCCACCATTTTCCATTTTTTTATTTGTTTACAAAACTTGCCTTGGCGCAAAGGGGCACATAGGTGTGCCAATCTGGCCCCTGGGTGCCCAAACCTTACTGTCCCACCCACTGGGGGGCCTGTCCCACAATTTTTGGGGGCCCTCTCCCCCCTCACCCCAAATGGGTGGCAGGGGCACCTCATGTACTCCTGCCTGGGGGCATAAATCTGCCCCCAGGGAGGGCTACAAGGGGTGGCCCCACCTTTCCACTTGGTGTGGGAGGGGGAGAGCCACCACCATTTCATGGGGGCAAGAAAATCCCAAGCGAACCTCCCCTTTCCAAGGACACCACTTTTTCCTATATCCCTGGTGGCCTAGTGGGCCCCAGGGCCCCAAACCCCCTCCCACCTTCCACATCCCTCAATTTATTTCCTTTTTTTTTTCACCCCTGGGGGCAGTGATCATCTGCCCCCAGGGGTCTCCAGCGCTGTGGCCCCATGCTTCACAAACGGATCTCTATTGATCATGTGACATTGCTGCCCACGGAATTCGCGCCCTGCGCCGATCCGCGGGCAGCATTGCCACACAATGGGTATCGTTGGAAAGGGGAGAATCTCCCCTTTCCAGCGATACCCGCCTCGATCTCCGGCTTGAAATACAGCCGGAGATCGACGTGGAGATAAAGGGCTCTCACCTTCTTTCTTCACTGCAGCAGCCGAAAAACAGCTGCTGTAGTGATTTTTCTTTCAGCTTCACAGCAACGTGCTTTACGCACGCCGACGTGAAACTGAAGGTAATCCAGCCCCCTGGCAGTGAGTGGGGACCTTCCCCTCACATAGCCCAGGCGTTGGATTACAGTTTGTGTGATCCAAAGTGCCGAAAAGGACGAGCTATCTCGTCCTTGGCAACAGGGAGGGAATCCCAAGGATGAGATAGCTCGTCCTTGGCACTAATGAGGATAAAGGAAAAATTGTGATTCAAAAACAAATGTATACCAAGGCAGGTTTCAGGCGGTCTTCTCACCAGGTGTGGCTTGGTTAGTGTCGTCAAAGTTTAGCACTATCAAAAAGAAGTTGTTCATTAGCTTTTCTCCATAAAGTTTGTATACTTCGTTCAACAATTTCCAATATCTTTAATTCCTCGGGATACCCTTCCCCAATCTTCACTCCTTCCGAGTTTCAAATCAAACAACAATATAACACAGTTTCTTCCAGGCTTCTTGGGGTTCCCTTCCCCAATCTCTGGCCCCTTCAGTTTCAAACACAAGTTCAGTTTTGTTAGGCCTCTTAGGGTTCCTTTCCACAAGCTCAGGACCCTTCAGTTTCAAACAAAAAGTTCAACTTGTCAAGATGTGCCTTTCTCTTGTTTACAGTTCCTTTCACACACAAACTTCTCATGGGGTAGACTTTCGAAAACGCTAGGTTCTTGGCTCATCCTAAGCGTGACCACTTTGATCTTTGGCCCCTCTCTGTATTTCTGTACTTGCTTCTCTTCTGCCCTTTTCTCTTCCAGGTGCTTCCTGTGCCCCTTGGTTATCTTCCACTTTGGTGTGCTAACTTGCACCTTCTTTGTCTTGCTCTCTATCGGCTTGCCGTGCCCCTGGTACCTTTCCTTTTGGGTTAACTTTCTCTTCACTGTGCCTCCTGCACATTAATTCCTTTGCTTTCATGCACCCTTGCTGGAAACAAAAGGGACAGCCCTACAAGGGAAAAGGACTATGGGTTTATAGAGTATATAGATACATGAGGGGTGTCCTTCCCTTGGTATTTAACTGTTTTACTGTCAATTTGGTAAAACAGGCTTGTGTTCTTGTCATGAGGGGTACACTAAAGAACAATTCAAGTGTAACATACACATTATTACCTTATTAAACAATAGAATACACCGGTTTTCATCAAAATGACTAGTATTTATTCTGTTTATAATCTTGAAACAGGGTATTATTGGTGATATAAGCAGCAAGAACTCAATGGAATAAAGTGCTATTTGTGAGCAAATCCTTCGCCTCCAGTGACTTGTGTAGTACAACAGTTACAGTAGGTATCCGTCACATTACAGCAATCTATATAGGTACATAGTTGCAGAAGCCGGACACAAAAGGGTGGCCTAATCAAAGGTCTAGATTAGGCTACCCTTTTGTGTCCGATGTGACTGATACCTACCGTAACTGTTGTACTACACAAGTCACTGGAGGTGAAGGATGTTACAGTTGAATTGTTCTTTAGTGTACCCCTCATGACAAGAACATTAGTTTGTTTTACCAAATTGACAGTAAAACAGTTAAATACCAAGGGAGGAACACCCTTCATGCACCCCTGCACCTGTTCTTTTCCTTTCCGCGCCTCTTGCACACTTGTTTTGTTCACCGGTGCGCACTTGCAACGTGGCTTCACTTTTATGCCTTTCCTTGAAACAATACTGGCTTTCTTTCGGCAGAGGAAATGCTTGTGTTTCACATATTTCTTCTTGTTTTTCACATGGGTCCCAGACCCTTTTAACTTTCTCATATATGCGGGTCCCAGACCCCTTTGGCTTTCTCGTATAACTTGGCTTTTCACTACAAGTCCCACAATGCCCCTCTTCCTATTGACAATAGTGGACTTTAAGTTCACAAAAGGATTATTTTCTCTCACTTTCCTGCTTTGTGTCGCTTTACACTCTTTTCACTTGCTTTCTGTTTCATGCCTCTTTGCAATCTGTCACTTGCTTTTCGTTCCGTGCCACTGTACAGTTTGTCCCTTTATCCCATTCCACTGCAGTCCCATGCATGCTCCTGAGTTGTCTCTCAGTGACTTTCATGAAACTCACTAGGCATCGTCGCGTTGATAGGCGGTCCCTTCAGAATACACAGGGTTGAGGTCAGGTTCTCACTATCTGCCCCTCAGACCCCCTTTGGGCTGGTACAGGTCCCAAGGGAACAAGCATTCCACCGAAAGCCGCCAGCAGGGTGCAGGCAGCCTCACTCTGGCTGCTTGGAGACATGGCTCCCTCACCATCCTGCAGTCCCTCACAGACACCGGGGCAGCATATCGGCACACCGTTCTTCTCTAGCCTTCAGCTCTTGCCACTCTCTGCTCCTTGGCTTCTCTGGTCCAGACAGTATCCCCAGCTCACTCTCTGCTTCTGACAAAAATTGGACTGGATTGAGAAGGAATCCCGTGCTGGACTCAGCCACACAGCCTCCCTTCTGCTCTCCCGACTGCTGCTCTCCCAACTGCTGCTCTTCCTGCTCTCTCAGCATGGCTGGTTTTGCCTGACCGCCAATATTCCAATTAACATAACCTCCCTGTTCTTCAGTCCTGAAAAGAGAGACAAGGGAGTAGGTGGGAGTTCTCACAACACCCTTAAAAAGACTGAGACGAGGAAGAGGGAAACTCACCCAAGACTGATTAAAATATCACTGGGATGAGGAGGATGAAGCAAGGAGGCAAAGGCCACCCCGTGGAACCAACACACGTGGTACAGCTGCCCAAAGGCAAGGCTGATAGTAAAAGGGAAGAAGAATACACTCAATGGTGATCCAGTAACCAGCCCTGGAAGGAATAGGGAAGGAGACGCTTGTCCCATGCTGAGGAACCCAAAGACTGAAGGACTGGACGCGGACTGCCGCAGGTACCAGGGAGGTCTTAGCAAGGCAGACCTGATCAGTGGCAGAGACACAGGAAGCCAGACCCGCAAAGACCGACCAAGAACAGTGACACGGGTAGCCCAAGGCGTGAGAGAGATGCCGGAGCTGCAGATCCGCGAGAAGGAGTACGCTGAGCATGGCAGAGCCGGAGACCACCCGAAAGTTCCCAAAGGTAGGGAAAGGGCTGCCCTTAAGCCTTCGGGTCAGTAGAGCGCGGTATAAATAACATTTCATTTCACCGATCAGGGGGGCATTGAAGGACCTGAGGACGCTCATGAAACCATCTGGGAAGAGCCCAAGGGGGGTGAAAGGGATCCTGTACAATATAATATCAACTTTATAAACCCAAAAAGAGCATCCCAAAGATTACAAGGGGGTAAAAGAGATCCTGTGTAATATAATATGAACTTTATTAACTCAATAAGAACACCCTGAAGAGTACAAGGGGAGGAAAGGGATCCTGAGCAATAGAATATGAACTTTATTAACTCAATAAGAACACCCTGAAGAGTACAAGGGGAGGAAAGGGATCCTGTGTAATAGAATATGAACTTTATTAACTCAATAAGAACACCCTGAAGAGTACAAGGGGAGGAAAGGGATCCTGTGTAATAGAATATGAACTTTATTAACTCAATAAGAACACCCTGAAGAGTACAAGGGGAGGAAAGGGATCCTGTGTAATAGAATATGAACTTTATTAACTCAATAAGAACACCCTGAAGATTACAAAGGGATAAAAAAAGAAAGCAAACAAATAGAAGCACACTTTATAAATACAAACAGAACATCTAGAAGAGCGACACAATGGTGAGGAAGAGAATTTCCAACATAACCCGAAATGGGTGAATTAAATAAACACATCCCGATTTTTTTTTTTTATCTAGGCCCCAGATAAAATCGGGCAAAACCCACCAGTGAAATGCACAAGGGTCAAGGATCCACCACAAATCAAGGAGAATTATAAACAATGGTCTGGAGCCCAAAACACTGAGACCTTTAAAGATGAAGGTTGTGGAAATCAAGTTTGGCAGGGGTGTAAACCAGACTTGGTACACTGTTGGAAAAGCACATGGAGAGGTCTGGCAGGTTAGTGAGCCAGACCTGAAAAGAGACTGGGAAGGATCTGTTTTTGTGCTACGGACTGGGGGAGGGGGAAGGAATTCCACAGAGGATGTGTAAGGAAAGTTATTTTGGGAACAAGTGGAACACGGAACCCAGGAATCGGTTCCCCCAGGACAGCGGGGAACTAGGTTATTTTTAAGTTGAATTAACAAGTGAACATGGAACTATATACATTCTCGTGCAGATGAACTGTGCTTTTGTGTCAGCTTCCGTAAGGGGAGAAGCATCCTTCTGGCATTAAGAACACACCTCCTTTTTCCTTTAGTTTAGATTGAAAGCGTAAGGAACAGAAAGAGGATTAGACACAGGATGGTGGCCATTTTTGTTTGACCGACATCCTGACTGGGTCCATGGTATTCTTTTGTTGAGGCAGAGCAACCCCTCTTAGTGGTTAGGGATAATTAGGCCTTTCCCCACCACCCTTTTCCTTTAATGAATAGAAATAAGTGTATAACCCAAAATCAATATGCCACCTCTGTTTCATCTCTCTCTCCTTCTGCAAACTTACAGTTGGTACATCGTTTTTTACTACTAACAGTATGTTATCCATTGCATGATTTACTCAAAAAGCTTATACATTGTCATGTATATACTTTGCCTTTTAAATCTTTTGTTAATTCATTTGCTGGTCTTTTTTCGAGACTTGGTTTGTATCCTTGCAATAGTTTGTAAAGAGTGATAATGTTTTCATTTAAGACTACATCTTGTAAGAATCTGTAAGTGGGTTGCGGTGTCAAATGCTCTTTTGAATACATCAGTACTTTATTGTTGTCTAACTGTTTACAACAATACAAACACATTTTCAGGTTTAGTCTTGTGGTATGTGTTCCTCAGTAAATAAATACATAAGTTCAAACCACATTTTATTTTTGTCATCACTAGTCTTATCATCTTCATCAATACATTTAATACACGTTTTAGAGTATGTGGGACTCACTTACAAAAACTTTTTGACATGTCCAAATGAAAATGTTTTGTAAATCAGACCCTGTGTGCCTGTAACACTCACAGGTGCAGGATATTCCTTAATATCAAAGTTGTACGCATGGATGTATTTACTATATTTTGAAAGTACTTTGGCATTACATGCTCCTTCTTGTGTACTTTGTAAAGGTTTATCTTAATTTGTGTTTTGTGGACGTCCAACACCAAAGTATTAGTAGTGTATATCTTTTGAAAGTTCTTTATTTGTTTAAACTTTGGCTTTGCATTGTTTCTGTGACCCGTACAGGTAATTCAGCAGGTTTTTGAACAACATACATTTTCCAAATGAAATATCTAATCGCTGCATCATGTGCACATAGTATCTGAATGTGATGACATGTACTATTACAGAAATGTCCACAGGTTGGTGCGAAATTTGTATTTTACCTTTTTTTTAACATTTGCAACATGTAGTTGCAAATTGTTCTTAGTAATCAATAGGTGACTTACATATTCAACATGTTTTGGTATTTACTGAAGAATTGGTAACAATTTCTTTGTATGCAGTGTTTGCAACTTCTCATGGATTTGTCCACCTTTACATTTAAAACCATTACAATCTTTAGTGAAAGGATGTCTTATATAGGGCCTGAATTACAAAAGCGTTTTAATTGGTTAGACACATTGGGCCTCATTCCGAGTATGGCGGTAAGGGATAGCGGCCACCGCTAACGAGAGCGGTGGCGGTAATCCCTTACCGCCATACTCCGAGTTCCCTTTGCGCCATGGAGGTTTTAACACCTGCTTTTAGCAGGTGTTAAAAACCATGGCGCTAAGGGACCTTGATGTTAATTACGCCACCGTAATTTACGGTGGCGTAATTAACGCCTTCCCCACTCCCATTATGCCCTATGGGGCAAGAATGGGAATGGGGAAGGGTAAATGGGGATTGGGGAATTACCGCCCCGCCAACCCTGGAATGGGGCGGTAATTCCGCCATCCACCAAAGCGCTGCCGGTCCGGGTACGGCGTCAACCAAGGCGTTAATAGCGCCATTGGTTAGCGCCGTACTCGGAATGAGGCCCATTGTAAATAAATGCTTTGTAAATAAGGCCCTTAATGTCTAATACAGTTACTTTCTGTAGCAAAGTAGCATTCAGTGGAGAAATCATGTATCCATTTTCCTAAAATATTTTCTTTACATTTTTTGTATTGTATATTGTAGGGAACTCATGGTGGCAACAGTAAAGACAGACAAAAGTGAGCGCAGTTCACAGGTGTTTATTAAACTGTATGCATGGGTGAGAAAAACGCCTTTTCTAAACCTAAAGCTAAAATGGGAGCAAGCTACAACCATCAAATAATAAGGCAGTCCTAGTAGCGTCTGGTCAAATAAAAAGGGCCTATACTAAAAATAAACTATTGGCAATCCTTACCACTAAGTAACAAAAGAATGTGGGATAATGTTCAGCAGAAATGAAAGAAGTGTTCACAAAATGATAAGTCAGGATGGTATGGCTGGGTCTCCCTTCCCCACATTTTAAGCACAGGGCAAGGCGGGACCTTTGAGCACAGCACACTCCTGGGCCTCTGCAGCACAAGGTTCACAATTCCATTCAACGATATCAGGAGCAAGACTCTTTCCACAAAGTCTCTTACCTTAGAAGGCCTGCTGGATCAAGAACAACAAAAAACAAAAGTTCCTTTGGTGATCTTGCATGTTAGGCAATTGCTTTTCGCCCTTTGGGTCTCCCTCCGCCGGGCCACTCAGACACCTCACGCTGCCCTTTCCTATGGCCTTCTGTTACTTGCCGTTTCAACACAAAACAAAAGGGGCCAGCAAGAGTCTTTGAATGAGCACTCCTGCGGTGCTTGACCACTCTGCAGCTGACCCTTGTCTGGGCTTTCCCAAAAGTTCAAACACACACAAGTTCTTTGTTCCCTGGTTTCCTTGCGTTCATATAATGTTGCCACTTGCAACCTTGGGCTCAAACACAGTTTGGTTTGCTATCAGCTTCCTCCGACTCATCGGTTGTACTAAACCTATTGGTGTGTCTTCTGGAGTCAAGGACAGTACCACGGTAGCCAGCATGCCTCCCCGCCTATGCTATCAATGCGGGAAGCCCCCGTTCTTCTCTGTTTGAACTGCTGGTCTGGTGTAGCTGTTTTCTCATGCATTTGGCCTTGCTCGTCATAGTGGGCTCTTGTGCTCTGCTTTTTATCCCAGTGGGGAAGGTAAAGGGCCGTCAGGTGTGTGCAGTTAGGTAAACGGCTCTGGTGCTAGTCCGTTGTCTGTCACGGTGTAAAAAAGTGTCCATGTCGGAAAAGGTGGAGTGTGGGGGGTGGAGCCTCTCAATATCCAACAGGGTAGGTTGGGGAAAAGGTGTTAGAAGGAAGGGGGTACTGTGTCTCAACCTTCTGGATTGGGTTCTGGCACCGAGTTTGCTTTAAGGTGTTATACCATATATCATCCTCTTCAGACCAATGAAGTTTCTGTGGTTCGGCGTTCTTGAGTTTATCTGTCAGCCTTGCTGTTTTGTCCAAAATATTTGGGATAAACCTAGGTTATATTCTATTAACCCTAGAAAGGTTCTAAGATCCCTTTTAGTCTTGGGTGTAGGTGTATCTAGGACGTCTCTCACTTTCTCGTGTTGGTGCTGTACGTTTCCGTTCCCTACAAAAACCCCAAGATATTTTACGACTGACTGTGCCAATCTGCATTTAGATGGATTAGCAGTTAGGCCGGCCTGTCTGTGGACTCTCATAATAGTATGAAGATAGACAAGGTCGTCTTCCCAGGTTTTACTATAAATGACAATATCGTCAATATAAGCTCCACAGAAATCGGAATAGGGACCTAAGATTTTATGCATTAGACTTTGGAAAGTGGCTGGTGCGCTGTATAAGCCAAAAGGGAGGACTTTGAAAATGCAGTCTTTTCTTTATCTGGCCCATATACTGGTACTTGCCAGAACCCTTTTGTCAAGTCTAGGGTGGATAGAAAGCTGGCTGCTCTGAGTTTATCAATTAGGTCATCGATGCATGCAATGGGATAGGCGTTTGAAGTCGGAAATCGCATTAACTTGACAGAAGTCTATACAGAACCTACAGGAACGGTCAGGTTTTTTGACCAACATGATAGCGGAGGACCATGGCCTCGAAGAAGGCTCAATAATATTTGCTTGCAGCATTTTGTTTACTTCCTCGACCATTATCTGTTTACGGGCCTCTGGGAGTCTATAGGGTTTTAAATGGATCACTTTTCCCTTGGGTGCTCTAATTTAGTGGTAAGTGCCCTTGATTCTTCCTGGTTTGTCTGAAAATACATCGGGAATGATGTAATTACATCTTTTAGATCTTCTTGTTGTTCAGTAGATAACTCAGGAGGAATTAGTTCAAAGTTGTCAATATCTTCTGGAACCAAATAAGATAGTACTTTGGCATGGGTGGCTGATGGGTTCTCTTTTCACTGCTTTAAGAGATTTACGTGATATAAATGGATTGTCTATTTTCTGTCTGGTTGGGCTACTTTATAAGTGCAGGTTCCTGTTCGTTCTAATATTTCATAGGGCCCATGCCGCTTAGAAACAAGCTTGTTTTCTGAGGTGGATGATAGGACCAATACGTTTTGTCCTATAGAAAACAATCTCAAGCTTACTTTCTTGTCGTAGTTAGATTTTTGTTGGCTCTCGGACTTTTCCATATGAGTGCAGACTAGATCTCGAACAAGTCTCATATGTTCTTGCATTTGGGGTGCGGTTTGTGAAATGGGAATGGGTGCCTCTTCACGTTCATCCCAGGTTTCCCGGAGAATGTTCAGGACATCTCTGGGCACTCTGCCATAAAGTAGTTCAAAAGGGGAGAATCCTGTAGAGGCCTGTGGGGTTTTCCTCACTGCAAATAGTGCCCACTGAATCATTGGGTCCTAGTCTTTCCCGTACTTGTCTACCAATTTTTGCGGGATTCATTTTTGGGTCTTGTTGAATCTTTCTACCAAGCCATCAGTTTGGGGATGGTACACAGAAGTTTGTAAGGTGGTAATATGGAGTAGCTCTTTGACCTCTGCCATGAGCTTGCTCTTAAAATTTGAACCCTGATTGGTCAATATTTCCTTGGGAAAGCCAACCCTACAAAAATACAGTAGGAGGTATTTAAAGATTTGCTGTGTGGTCTTATTTTACATTGGGAATGCTTTGGGGTATCTAGTGGCATAATCAACAATCACAAGGGCATATTTGTTGCCTAATCTGGATGTTTCTATAGGTCCAATTATGTCCATTCCGTTTCTTGAAAAAGGGACTTCTTTGATTAAAGGATTCAAAGGGGCAGGCAATGGGACGTGTGTGCTAGTCTTTTGACATATTTCACATGTCTGGATAAAGGTCTTTATATTGGTGTGGATACCTGTACAGAAGCTTCCCACTGATGTGTGCCTGGGTTTTGGATTGTCGTAGGTGGCCCCCGGTAAAATGAGAATGTGCAATTTCCAGTACAACCTTTCGGTGGGTCCAGGGGATCACCAACTGTGTTTTAATAAACCCTTCTGCCGATGCTTCCCTCGTATACAACAATCCCTGCTTTAAGAAGAAAAAGGGGCTCCGTTTTCCTATACCGTCTCCTTCTCTAATAACCTGTAAAAAGCCTTCAGCAAGAGCAGAGTTGTTTTTGCTGGGCGAAGGCTAGATCGGGATAGATGGTGGGCTCCTCTCCCTTTGTTTCTTCGATGTTAAAAGGTTTATCATATTCCCCAAAGCCCAATGCACCTCTTTCTGTTTTGTCTGGTTCACTTTCTTTAAACTGAGGGAATAGGGCCCTTTCCAAAATTCCTTGAGCAATTTGATCCCCACGATGTATTTCAAATGGGACTTCGCCATGATTCTGTAAGAGAACCTTTACGTTCCCTCGGAAGTCGGGGTCGATGACGCCTGCTAAAACATCTATACCAAACTTCCATGCTAGGCCAGATTTTGGGGCTTACCTGATGTAACACCCCGTAGGGGGTATCAAAACGAAATCGGTATGAATCATTCATCTTTTCGCAGGGGGGGTGACAGCTTCCCTATCGCTACAAATATCAAAACCTATAGATTCCATTGTGTCAACAGAAGGGTCAGAAGCTCGATGACTATGTTTTTAAATTGTAGGGTTCCCCAATTTGTTTCAATTGAGTCACATCCCACTCCTGACACCATATGTAAGGAACCCATGGTGGCAACAGTAAAGACAGACAAAAGTAAGCATAGTTCAAGGGTGTTTATTAAACTGTATGCATGGGTGAGAGAAATCGTCTAATCTAAACCTAAAGCTAAGAAAGGAGCAAGCTACAACCATTGAATAATAATAAGGCAGTGTCAGGAAAGGTAGAAGGCAATGGATATGGCAGGGCAAATGTGCACGAAATACACAGTAAACAACGTGCATTCAATACCCAAGACTTGTGTATACCAAAACCCAGGAGAGAAAACAGCGTGAACCAATGATACCACTATATGAAAAGGAATGTAGGGTAAGCACTTAGAACCTCCTTATGACTGAAAGGAAAGTCGGCAAACTCCTTACCCACTATGCTATTACAGATACTGACAGCGCTAAGCCCACGTAGAGGGCAAGCAGGGACAGAATCTGTGAGCTGACACTCTAGACGGTACTGAATAAAGAATTTGGAAACAGTACTCACAAGGACCGGAATGACCACATGAATGCCAGTACTCACGAAGACCGGAAAGACCACTTGGATGTCCGTATTCACGAGGACCGGAAAGACCACTCAAAAGTCAGTACTAACCCACAACCCTGTAAATCAAACAAGAACCCAGAAGGCAGTAAAGGCAAAGAGTGAGCATAACTAAATACCTAAACCCAAGTCAAGTGGCAAGAAGGAATAGAACAGAGTGGAAAACAAAAGATAATCGCACAGGAGCTAGTTACAACAGCTTCCCACACCCAATAATAAAATAGGAAATAAATGCAAAAGTGTAAAGGAAAACATGGCATGGATCCCAATAGAAGGTAAGGATCAGGAGCAGTGAAAACGATATCAAAAGGGAAACCTCCCTACCCATCCAAAGTGAAAAGGCAGGAAGCTAAACCTGTAAAGGAAAGATTAATGCAACAAGTCTTTCAGTAGTAAAGGACAATTTCTAGGAAACAGTGAACACAGGCAATTGGGCTGCAGCAAAAGGAAAGCTCAGAGAAAGGCTGCCTGCAGACAGAGAAAGGGAGAAAGGGATTTCCAGAAGGCAGAAATCAATTAGGCATACAAATACGAATTCCAGGACAAGGAACAAGAAACACTAACTAGAAACTGGGCACAAAAACTAGGAACCAGGAACAAGGGACCAGTCACGACAGGAACGCTGCAACAATGACCAGCGCTGGACTGAAGCAGACTGAGGCTTTTAAAGCTGCTTAACGAGCACACCCCTCAGGCGTGTCGCCTGCTGCACCTGCAGCCACAGGTGTTGCCTATCCTCCACCCAGCCTTGTCCTGCAAGGGAGGAGGTGAGGCAGTGAGCCGGGCATTCTGGGAAGCATAGTCATTTGATTAAAGTAGCAGTAGCATGCTGGCTGCCAAAAACCTGGAATGGATCCGGAAGGGAAGTAATTCGGGAAATAAGGTTTTAGCGCTCCCAATTCATCGGGACATTGTAGCATAAGGTTCGGAGGAAATGTCCAGTAGGGAATAAACCCCAAACTATGCCCCCAAGTGGCGGGAACGGAAGCGAAGGGAGCGAGCCGTGACAGGCAGTCCTAGTAGTGTCATGTGAAAAAAAGGGCCTATACTAACAAAAAACGATTGCCAATCCTTACCACTAAGTTACAAACGAGTGTGGTATAATGTTCACCAGAAAAGGAAGAAGTGTTCACACAATGATAAGTCAGAATGGTATGACTGGGTCTGCCTTCCCCACGTTTTAAGCACAGGACAAGGTAGGACGTTTGAGCACAGCACACTCCTGGGCCACTCCAGCACGAAGTTCACAATTCCATTCAATCATATCAGTACCTTCAGGACCAAGTCTCTTTCCACAAAGTCTCTTGCCTTAGAAGGCCTGCTAGATCAAAAACAACAAACAAACAATCATTCCTTCAGTGATCTTGTACATTAGGCGATTGCTTTTTGCCCCTTGCATCTCCCTCAGCTGGGCTTGGATCCTTCTTGTAACATGGGCCTCCCTCTGCCGGGTTCACTACCACCTTTCACTCTGAATAACAGTCGACGCTGCGGACAAGGGAGTCCTTGGATTCAAATGTACTTAGACAAATGAGCGGGCGGCTCCGGTCGTCGGCGGCACGGCGTCAAGTGGTCCCCACGGCTGGGCAACACAACTTCGACGGGCCTCCAGCGGTTAAACAAACCTGCGAACCCTGGTCGAGGGCGATAGACTTCGACAGCGGCGAAATCCGGGTGCTTTTCTTCGTTCTCCTCAGCGGTCCCGTCTCGGGTCAGCAGCCTTTCGAGGGTCTGACTTCCAGGGAGCTTCGGCGAAGGTTAGTGGTTCTCGATGGTCCCTCGGAGCACGGGAAGAGGGTGCCTCACCAGGTCCTCTCTCGGATCAGTCCTTGACGAGTTCGGCAGCTTTCAGATCAGGTCGAAGCAAATGCAACAGCAAGTCTTCGTCTTCCAGCTGGGCGTCGAGGATCAGCAGTTCCAGTTACTCTTAAAGTGTAGACACAGCTTCTGAACAATTTCCAGTGGTGAGAGGTCCCCAGATATACTATCTTGTCTCTCATCCACACTGCTGGGTCACTCTCAGCAGCCAATCATACAGAAGAAGGGCATTCATGCAGTCAGTTAGCCAATCAGGCACAAAGTGCATTCAGGCCATCCTGTCAAAGTCAGCATGGAGCTGCCACCAGCCCATACCCTGCTCTGCAGACCACCTACAGGTGCCCAAAAACATACACTAGGGGCACAGGGTTGTATCCCCCACCCATGGGTGCCGTAAGGGTATCCCATGGGTCTGTTCACCAAACCAAAAGAGAGAGAGCTGCACTGCCAGGAGTCCCACATGAACTCCTGCGCGGAAAATATGACAGAACACACAATAAAAAGGCAGTAAAGGACAAGGATACGGAGGCCCTGTCCCTCCGATGCATTTCTAGCATCACACCTCTGTCGGGTTCAAATAGCCATCTTTAACACTGTTCATTCATTTCTAACACAGTTCATGATTTGCTTCATCTCATCAGAAAGCGTGGTTTCCCTTTTCCTAGCTTTCTCTTGGCAATGGGTCAGAGACTTTCGATTGTACAAGGGATTTGACGTGACCCTTGTAGGACCAATCTGACACCTCACCTCACCTAGGGTCTTCTGGTACTTGCAGTTTCAACACAAAACAAAAGGGGCCAGCGAGAGTCTATCGAATGAGCACTCCTGCAGCGCCTGACCACTCTGCAGCTCGTCCTTGTCTGGTCTTTCCCAAACGTTCAAACACACACAAGTTCTTTGTTCCCACGTTCCTCACGTTCATATAATGTTGCCACTTGCAACCGTGTGCTCAAACACAGTTTGGTTTGCTATCAGCTTCCTCCGATTCACCGGCTTCTGGCGTCAAGGACGGTACCATGGTAGCCAGCATGCCTCCTCGCCTGTGCTATTAATGCAGGAGGCCGTCGTGCACAGTTGACATAGATTATTCCACACGTCAGCTGTGAATCCCGGTCTTATGATTTCCCTTTCAGAGGCTTTGCGGGTCTGAGTCGAAAAGGGCAAGGCCAGTTCCCCCTTCGTTGTCCATCCAGGTTTCACCGCCTCTCTCCTCCATTTGAACTGCTGGTCCGGTGTAGCTGTTTTCTCATGTGTTCAGCCTTGCTCGTAGTGTGCTCTCGTGCTCCGTCTTTTATCCCAGTGGAGAAGGTAAAGTGCTGTCAGGTGTGTGCAGTTATTGTCAATTGCCTGACTCTGCCTGACCCGTATGTTGGGACATGTCAGGTAAACGGCTCTGGTGTTAGTCCATTGTCTGTCACGGTGTAAGAAAGTGTTTGTGTCGGAAAGAGGGGGGGGTGGAGCTTCTAAATATCCTACAGGGTAGGATGGGGAAAAGGTGTTACAAGGAAGGGGGTACTGCGTCTCAACCTTCGGTGTCCCACTTCCACTCCTCGAAGACCCCTCATCCAGGTGATTCTCCCCCACTGGTCCACCCCCAGGAACTGGATCCAATAGCGATGGCCGTGTCCTGGCCACCTGGCTGACAGATACCCGGGGACTAGCAGGTGAGACATCTTCAGGTTTCTCACAATGTGCGGCCAAACATTTTGACTGGAGTTTTGCATTTGCGTGAAAACAAAAAGAAAGCGTTTTTTGGCATTTACAATGTATTCAAATAACTTGTCTTTGTATTAATAACGCCTTATTAACAATGTTTTGAAAATGATTTGTTTTTGGCCATGTATCTGCATGTGCCTTTTCTAATATTACATTGTTTTACTAGTCTGTTCATAATTGTTGTCCTGAGTGTCAAAAAATAAATGTGTTTGTATCATTTATGTCTTTGTCATTCTAAGTAATGTTACGAATTGCATGAGATGCACATGAGTATGTGATGCTGGAGGTGCAAGGAGAGCATTGTGAGGAAAGAAGGAGGTATGAACTACCTAGTGGCGGCGTGACCACAGGAGTAGCATGGTGGGCGGGACACCTGAAGAACGATGCCGAGATCACTAGTATGGGAAGTTTATGCCGCTTCCAATCGCCAGCAGCCATGACGAGCAGGAACCTGACGAGGACGAGAATGGGAACCTGAGAATCGAGAAGAGCGAGAAAGCAATCCCGAGCAAGGGCTGAGCCTCGCTGCCATCCTCTGCACAGAGAGAGGTACTGGGGGAACCAGGAGGAGTGGGAGGTCACTGGGATACCATTATAGATCGGAGGAAACTCAACCCAGTCCCAAGGACGAGAAAATAAACTAAAATTGTGTAATTGGAGTTGTAAAAGAATAATGAATTACCCGACCAAGGAGGAGGGTTATTATATAAAGGGAGAAACTCGTCTCAGTCAGGCTCACCAAGCAGTCCATATATTTCGGACATACCCCCTGGTGCAGCAAACACCTCTTCTTCAGCTATCTTTCCTTTTGGCACTGCACCCCATAGAATATAGGTGAGCCCCAAAGTAAATTTGGTCGAATTGTACACATAGCTCCTCTGTCTTTTCCTTCTCATGCCTTCCTAAATCCTCATACCAACTATCTGCCAGACTTTGCTCAGTTGCTCCTCTTTACCACTACTGATTGTTTTATCATGCTCTGCTTTTGCCTCTTTCAGAGGCAAAAGTGCTTTTGGCGCCATAAACTATGGCAGGATGCACTATCACAGATAGATAAGCAACATATAGTGACATGGGGATGAGGGGTGTCAGTGACGGGATGTGGAGTAGGGGGTTAGAAAACGGTAACCACACAGTCTAACATACAGTTAAAAATGCATAGTGCCTGCACACTAACACTATATGGTCCAAAAGACATCCCACTTGTTATATTTTGTAGGTCCAATGTCTGGTGTTAAGCACACAGCACACTAAAACAAGGGGTGGAGGAATTACAGATCTGCTCCTACACTGCAAAATAGTCATACAGGCCCCCAAGTACAATACCGTCAATCCACATTCATTCTTGCCCTCTAGGGCATAGTATTTGTATAATCCAAATACAAACATCAGAGCCAAAGACACTGGGTGGGAAACAACCACTAAAGACAGTCTCACGATGGAGGTGACCCAAAAGGACCCACGAAGCAGATGAGATGAGGTAGTATAGCCCACCAGCCTTCCGGGAGATGGCAGCTACCTGCACAAAGGCTTCTGTCTGTCTCTCAGCATCATGCATTGCATTGGGAAAGTATTTTAAATTGCATTGTGAAACATAGGCCTTTTCCCCCTTATACAGGACTCTCAGACTTAGGTGTGTTTTCTCTTGTATTCAAAATTGCATCGTGAAAGTAGTGCCATTCTGTGATTTTGACTTCCTAGCAAAGTATTCACCTACCAAATTTCTACCATTGTCTGAGCGCCTATCGTCTTGTCCAATTGTCTACTATTGTCTTGTCTCTCTCTGTCTTGTCTGCTTGCACCCCTCTCTGCGTCCTTCCCTAGTGTTCTCCTCTCCATCCCCATCCCCTTCCTCTTCTCTCCTCTCCCCACCTACTCTATGGTGGTCTCTGCCTCTCCTATCTTTTCTAACTCCTTTTCTATCGACTATCCTGCTCTCCTCACTAAATCTGGTAGGAAAAAGTTTAAAAAGGATATCCTGGTCTCCAACCCAGGCCTCTCTATCACTGACACCTATACCAGTTACTCTTCTAGGCAAACCCTCACCGACATCCTCTTTGTCATTCCATCACCAGACCTAAGGACTCTTCATATGGTCTCTGTGCTTTCTCCGCTCTCTTCTTTTCCCATTAATGGTGGCACCCGGTGGGAGGCCCTTCGACTCCTCCAAGGTCATCATAAATGTTTACCTGAATGGTACCCTCTTGGTCCAAGGTCCTCAGGCCAACCTTCTCCTCTTTGATAGACGCTTCCCGCGCCTCATTAATTTTCTTCCTTTTCCTGCTGTCCCCTCTCTTCCGTCCACAGCTTCCTTCCCTCCCCCTGCTGTCTCCTTCTTGGCTACCTTTCCCTCTCCTGCTTCCTATTCTGCCCACCCCTCAGACTTCTCCCACACCTCCACAGGAAGTACCTCTGATTTGTACCGCTCCCCGGAAGTCTTTCAAGGACGGCAACCTTCTCCATGTTGCCACTTTTAACTCTTGCTCAGCTGTCAAACACTCCTCTGACATCTGCAGCCTTCTGGAAGAATTTGACCTTGATGTCCTTGGTCTCACTGAGACATGGTTCACGGGCAGCTCTGTCACGAGCTTTGACACTCTGCTCCCTGGCAGCTACAGGATCATCTCCGCACCCAGGTCCAACCGTTCTGGATGGGGTGTAGCCCTGATCTTCCCTGAGTGGATTCCTGCCTCTGTCATTCCTACACAGGCCTACTCCTCTTTCAAATGCCTCGTCTGCAGACTCTCTCTCTCTCCTAGCCATTCCCTTACTGAGGCTATCATCTATCGGCCACCTGGTCGGAACTCCTCCTTCCTCTCTGAGTGGGCAGACTTGTCCTCTTCCCTCCTGGTCTCGACCACTCAACTCCTTCTTCTTGGAGATTTTAACATCCTTCCTGTCCTCCCTCTGGACTCTTTCATGACCTTTGTGACTCTTTCTCACTCTCTATCCTCCCCTCTGGCCAGACTCATTCCACAGGGCACACTCTTGATGTTCTGATCTCTACAGACCTTCCCCTTTCTGTCCCTCTCACCACTCCCCTCTCCTGGAGTGATGACGTTCTCCTTTCCTCCCTGCTCACTCTCTCCACCCCTCAGGCCAAGCCAATTCCAGCACTGCCACCTACCTTCTCGGTTATCCTACCCATGAAGCGTGTATCAGTTGAGAATTTCGTTGCCACTTTATCACCCCCCCTGCCCCCTTGGCTGACTCACACCCTGACACAGCTCTCTCCATTCTCCACTCTGCTATATCTGATGCGCTCGATGTTCTTGCCCCTGTCATGAGGATTTGCTTGTAGCCCAAAGCCAAGTGCAATTCCTGGTATGACTCAGACCTCGCCACCCTTAAACGCAAGTGCAGGGTGGCTGAGAGGAAATGGCATGCTTCCAGTACATCCTCTGACAAACTGGCCTGCCGCCTGCTCCAAAGGCAATACGGGCTCTCTGGCCACACCAAAAAGAGAGCCCACATCCAAGTCTGCATCTCAGCGGCATCTAACTCGGCCGAACTTTTTAAAATCTGCAAGGAGCTGGCCAATCCTGCTGCAGTCTCTACCTCTCCTGTCCTCTCCCAGGCCCTCTGCATGACCCTCGCTACTCATTTCATCTCTAAAACTCAGGACATCCGGTCCTCTCTCTCTTCCTCTCCCCCTGGCCCCTCTACTCCCTGCCCTTCCTCTGACCCTTCTTCGGCCACCTCTCCTCCCTCCTTCTCTGCTTTTCCATTGTTCTCCCCAGACAAGGTTTCTAGACAAGTCTGATCTATGAATGTCTTGTCAAAACAGGTTCACCCCTGTTCCTCCAAAACCATCAAGGACCACATTGACACCTTGGCCCCTGCTCTGGCTGACTTCTGCAACCACTCGTTCGCCACTGGTGTCTTCCCTTTGCCCCTGAAGCACTCCCTTGTGCACCCTCTTCTTAAGAAACCCACAGCCGAACCATCCTGCCTGGCCAACTATCGCCCAATCTCCATCACTCCTTTCCTGGGCAAACTCCTGGAAAAGCTGGCCATCTCCCAGCTTAATCTTCACACTGAATCTGCTGGTTGTCTTCATGACCATCAATCTGGCTTCATAGTTGCCAGAAGCACGGAAATTGCTCTCCTGAACGTCCGTGAAGACCTGCTCTCCAACCTAGATTCCAGAACCCCCTGTGTGCTCATCTTACTTGATCTCTCTTCTGCCTTTGACATGGTCAACCATACCATCCTGCTCAACCGTCTCTTTGATAACCTGGGTATCACTGATTAGGCCCTGGCTTCCCTGACCCCTTTCCTCTCTGATCGACCCTGCCAGGTCCAACTTGAGTCCTTCCTCTCCTCTAACTCTATCTCTACCTGTGGTGTTCCCCAGGGGTCTAACCTCTCTCCCCCGCTGTTCAACCAATACCTTGCACTTCTTGCCCACCGCATTGCCGCTCTCTGCCCCAACTTTCAGTGCTATGCGGATGACACTCAACCCATTTTCAGGCTCCCTTCTGCCACTTCTTCGCCTTTGCTCATCTCTGACTATCTGTCTGCTATCTAGGAGTGGTTTGGCGCCAATGATCTCTGCCTTAATGCCAGTAAGACCGAGATTCTCCTCATCGGCACACCTGCTCCCTCCTTTTCTGTCCCTCCATGGCTGGCCTCTCTTGGCCCTCTTCTTGCTCCCACCTGTGAGGCTAAAAACCTCGGGTCATATTCGACTCCACACTCTCCTTCTCTCCTCACATCTCTGACGTCTTTAAGAAGTCACACTACCAGCTGCACCTCTTCAGAGGTATTCTTCCTTTCCTCTCCTTCCCCCAGAAACTCACGGTCTCCAGAGCTCTGGTTTTCTCTAGGCTGGACTACTGCAACAGCCTCTTTCTAAATCTGCCTGCTTCTACTCTTCGCTCTCTGCAACTCATCCAGAACAGGACTGCGAGACTTGTCCTTGGCCTCAAACCCAGGGATCGTATCTCTCCAGGACTGAAATCTCTGCACTGGCTCCCGGTGGGTGCGAGGATTAAGTTCAAAACTCTCTGCATTGTCCACAAGGCCTTCTGGGGCTTGGGCCTTAATACCTTCAACTCTGACTCTCTTCCTAAATATCTTCCTTTTCGAGCTCTTTGCTCATTGGCCTCCAACTCCTTCAGGGTCAGTTGCTTCTCCAAGCAACAAGTTGGTGGTAGATCTCTTTCTTCGGCAGGGGCCTCTCATTGGAACAGCCTCCCTGAAATGTGAGGAGAACCATCTCCGGTTCCCGGAAGCACCTCAAAACCTTCCTCTTTGCTTCTGCTTTCTCTCCTCCTCTCCCCTGCTGAACTCCTGGCTGAAACTGCACTGGTCACCTGGCTACCCTCTGATCTCGGGCCTAGGTCACCTCCCCCAACAGTTGCACCGCTGCACTGCCTCCCTGCCATCCCCCATACTTGGGAACTGTTTTCTGTATCCCTACAGCTCCTACCAGCACTTGACACCAGCTGGCCGCACTTTCACTTATTGCTTTATTTATTCTATTTATTTTACTGTCATTCCCATGCACTCGCTGCCCCTTCCCCCGTACTTTCCCCTTCCCCCTTCCTCTTCACTTGTGCAGTCTCAATGTCACCTGGCCTAGTAAGATCGTTGTCTCCTCGTCGCGCCTTGAAACACTTGTTCATAGGCACGTTATAAATGCCATATCATATCATGTCTCTTGATGTCTGAGGGACAACAATTATTGTCCTGCTTTGCGTCTTTTGCCATTTTTTCCAATTTCTTTTCCTCTACCATTCTTTCTTTTTTCCCGATGTGACATGAAACGTATTATCTTGCCTCTAATTGTGACTTTGAGTGTATCCAGTAGACAAAAGCATCACATACTGAGCCATTTTCAATTATTGAGTTTACCAGTTCATCTATTAAAATGCTCTCAAATTCTTTAGATGGCTGCCCTCCTAAATAGTCCAACAATATGCCAACATCTGCATGATCAGACACCACATATCTCACACAAATGCCAACCAGCATCACCACTGGCATCAAAGATTTTGAAATCTAGAAGTAATCAATCCGGGATGATGTACAATGTGAAGCTGAATAAAATGAGTATTGTATCTATAGGATCTCATGGATCTGCCTGGATCAACTAGATGCTATGGGCCTCATTACGAGTCTGGCAGTAACCCTGCCGGTGCTTCCTGCGGGTTGCTGCCTGACTCGTAACATTTTACCGGCACCTAGCTTCCCAGTGCCACCGGGACAAGTCACGGTGGCCCGGGAAGCTGGGTGCCAGTAAATGTTAGTCCCCATTCCCATGGAGTCTGAGGACTCCATGAGAATGGGTTTACGGAAGCATTGGCACCGTTACTAACAGTGCCGATACTTCTGTGATGGGTCTGCCTACCGGGGCCGCTGTGCCCCGCACGGTCAGACCTTTTGGGTGCAGCAGCCCTGGCAGCAAACTTGTAGTGTGGCGGTCCAGAAACAAGAGTGCCAGTGAGCTTACCAGCACCCTTGTTTCCGGACCGCCACACTCATAATGAGACCCTGTGTTTACATAAGAGATAGTAATTCCTGTTTAGCTCACTGTTCAAAATTGTTCTCCTCTACTATCCTGGGATACATCGTTCGACCTATCTGATAATTCCATCTGGAGCTGGGGGTATACGATCTCAACATTAGACACCAAATTGTTTGTTTACAATTGTTCAAATGAACAATTGACCGATTTTAAAGGGTCACAATTGCCCTTTTCACAATTGACCGAATATATATATATATATATATATATATATATATATATATTATAGGGGTTTTGGGTTGGGTGGGGGGTTGCGGGGGGTTTCCCCCCTGCATATATGTTACAATTGACCTTCACAATTCGGTCAATTGTAATTCGAACAGTTGTAATACGAACAATTCGTGTACAACCGTCTCAACAGAGAAAGCAGTTATGGATGTTGGAAGAAAAATCACTAAGCCCAACTTAACCAAGAAGATGACCTATTGTCCACAGAGAGATGGGGAAGCCACCACCGTAAGGGGAGGGATATGTGATGAATTGCAGGGATTTTTCCTGAATTCATCCCTTCTCCCCAAGTTGAAGCCTCCCTGTGAGGCTAAGGAGATGAGCCCGCTCCTCAATACCCTCCTTAAGGGAAGAGGCAAGTGGAGCTTCACTCGGAGAGACTCCCCCTTTGGGGACAAGGACTCCCGTTCCCCAGAGGAACGCCCTAGAGGACCTGCCAAAGTGCCATCTTTTAATCTTCCTGCAAACAGGATCTGTGAAGAGAAGGTAAATATGTGTTATTGCCAGCATGAGATTGAAAACCTCCTTTCAAGCTCCAATTCTACTGGGACGAAGAAGAGGACATGTGGAGGAGAAGAGAGATCACAACAGAAAGAGAATAAGGAACTTGTGCAGTGGAAGCCACATGGCTATGTCAATCTAGAAAGGGAAGGTGTCTGGGGAAATAAACAGAGAGCCTGCGAGTTTCAGAGAGCGACAAACGCCAAATCCAAAAAGCAGCAGAGGCAAGAAGCGCAGCGTTTTACAGTCGGAGGAGACCAAGAGCTGTCAAATGTGCTACTTTCGGTAGCAAGAGAGTCGGGCAAGCTGAAGCCAGACACATGCCGTGCTGACACAAAGCAAGAAAAAGAAGCTGGGATTGGTGGTGTGACAACGGGGAGCTCATGGTGGACCAGAGGTCCTCATAACGACGATGAAACCTTTCTGCGATGGCAGATTAAAGAGAATCCTGTACCCGAGAGACCAGAATGCCATCCATGGCAAACAAAGAGAGAGGACATCGGTGAGAAGACCCAAGACGACAGAGAAAGAGGAAAGTAAGTCAATACTCAACAAACGTGAACCCTAGTGACATGAACCCTCAGCACTAAAGGTAACAGGGATAACAGGAGACCCAGGGGAGGCTATGAGAACCATTATTGGATGCTCACACTCATAGTAAAGAGAGAGAAAATACAAGAGTGAATGAGAGTCATTATTGGAATGGTCATACTCATTGCAGTCAAGAGAGAGAAAATATAACTAGAGTGAATGAGAATCATTATTGAAATGTTCATACTTGTCAACGTCAAGAAAGAGAAAGCATAACTTGAGTGAAGGAGAATTATTGTTGGAACACTGTAAACAAAGAGAAGTGGAAAAGATATATTTTGGACAAGATCCAATTAGTAAGGATTCATACTAAGAAGGTCTAAGTTAAATAACAGAGTAGGCTATAAAGAAGAAACCTGAGAATGAGCTGGACTTTGTAAAAACATATCCAGACAAAGGGAAAAAGGAAATCAAAGTCTATGAACTATTTAGGAAAATAAGAACTAGCCCAGAAGGAAAAGATAACCATTTCATAAAGTCATCAAGGGAAGAGAGAAGGATCCCCTGTTATAGAAGAAAACAAGAGAAGAAACAAAAGCCCAAGATAGTAATGAATGAACTGTACAAACTGATAAGTGATCACTAGAGATTACCTGAAGATTATCTATTGAAAAGTGGTTGAACCATAAGCCATCAAACTTCAGGAGAAAGGAGACATTCCCAAGAGTTTGAGTTGTTGTAAATAGTGGAAGAGTCAGATAGGTTAGAGTCGGACGGTGGATGGTTTATATATAGACATTCACTGATGACTGATGAGCACATAAGCTAGTTTTGTTAGGTAGGAACGCCTTCTAAATACCTCAGTGAAATGTCTAACCAGAGTCTGTGTCCTTCTTCTGACCTGCCACAGTCCCTTCTCCCCAAGGGAAGCCCGTCCCCAGTGAAGCTAGGGAGATGAGCCCGCTTGCAAAACCCTACTGTGATGCTGGAAATGCATCGGAGGCACAGGGCCTCCGTATCCTTGTCCTTTACTGCCTTTTTATCGTGTGGTCTCTCTTTCTGTCTGTGCAGGAGCTCATGTGGGACTCCTGGCGGTGCATCTCTCTCTCCTTTGGTTTGGTGAACAGACCCGTGGGATACCCTTATCGCACCCATGGGTGGGGGGACAACCCTGTGCCCCTAGTGTATGATTTTAGGCACCTGTGGGTGGCCTGCAGAGCAGGGTATGGGCTGGTGGCAGCTCCATGCTGAATTTGACAGGTGCACTGAGTATCCTCCATTTTGGGATCCCCAGGCCCTGCCATTGGAATCAGTTGATTCCTGATGGAGAACAAGATGGCCCCTGTGACCTATTGCTTTCTATTACCTATTACCTTGCCCTGACTCTGTCCCTTCCCCCTGACTGGCTGTTGGGTGGAAGTTCCATATATGGTGTTGTTGTGAAGTCCAGTCCAGACTGACTGGAGCCTTCCCAGTGACTGTATGTTGTGGGTACGCCCTGTGGGTGGGATCTGGGTGAATGGAGTGTGTGACCAATATGCACTTCTTGTTGTGGCTGTCTGCTTTCTGGTATGAGAGACAAAGACTGAGACAGCACTGCCCGAAACTGGCCTGAATGCAGTGTGTAGTGTTGAATGGCTGGGTACTTGTCCCAATCCATATTCCTTGTTGTGAGTGTCTGAGAGGGAGGAGGATGGCCTGAATGCACTGTGTGCCTGATTGGCTGACTGACTGCATGAATGCCCTTCTGTTTGATTGGCTGCTGAGAGTGACCCAGCAGTGTGGATGAGAGACAAGATAGTATATCTGGGGACCTCTCACCACTGGAAATTGTTCAGAAGCTGTGTCTACACTTGAAGCGTAACTGGAACTGCTGATCCTTGGCGCCCAGCTGGAAGACGAAGACTTGCTGTTGCATTTGCTTCGACCTGATCTGGAAGCTGCCAAACTCGTCAAGGACTGATCCGAGAGAGGACCTGGTAAGGCGCCCTCTTCCCGTGCTCTGAGGGACCATCGAGCACCGCTAACCTTCGCCGAAGCTCCCTGGAAGTCAGACCCTCGAAAGGCTGCTCACCCGAGATGGGACCGCTGAGGAGAACGAAGCAAAGCACCCGGACTTCGCCGCTGTCGAAGTCTATTGCCTTCGACCAGGGTTCGCAGGTTTGTGTAAACGCTGGGGGCCCGTCGAAGTTGTGTTGCCCAGCCGTGGGGACCACTTGACGCCGTGCCGCTGACGACCGGAGCCGCCCGCTCCTTTGCCTAAGTACATTTGAATCCAAGGACTCCCTTGTCCGCAACGTCGACCGCTTTGTCCCGCCGGAGAAAGTCGAGGACGACCAATGCGCTGAGGAGAATCCACCGGTGGGTTTCCGGCCATCAGAAGGCCACAAAGACTTCGACGACTCGACGCCCTTGTTGGGCCACAGTTCTTCTGAAACTCTTTGCGGTCCTGAACAATCCATCGCCGAGGTGCCCCGCACACCTCATTCTCGCAGGACGTCGCTGACGAGCACCGCCTGGATCGAAATCGGGGTCTCGGCACCCTTGAACTTCTCATCGCCGCCGTCAACGACAGGTTCACCATCTTCTACGCCTCTCGACGATCCGTGGCTCCTGCTTTAAAGGGAGTCACTCAAGAAGGATCCTTTGACGCATCTTCGAAGAACTCTACTCCACCAGGTACATTGGGGGGGGTAAAACCTTAATAGGAGGAAATAAGGCTATTGAACAATATATGGACTGGGCTTGTGCTATATATCTTTATTTTACAGGTTGCCCAGGTGGGGGGATCTCCACACAGAACTGTGTCGATCGGTAGGGGCCAGTATTCTGCCTATTGGTTCAACCATCTTACGTTCCTTCCTATCTCTATTGCTGGTTTCCTCGTTATTGATCTGTGTGACATTTTAACCGTACAGTTGAAGCACTTTAACGAGATTTGATAACATTGGTGGTACTACTTTAGAATTGTATATATTTATCATTGTTGATTTCCGAGTACAAAAGTGCGTTATTGTGATCGTGTACATACCTTTGAATATTGATTATATAAAGACTGCGTTTTCAGTAATACAGTGTGTGGACATTCCTTTGTGGGGGTTCGCGGACTACACTGTACTTAAGAAAAGGCCTGCATCACCTCCTGAGAAGCTAGGCCCTGATTGCTCGACTACTTTACCAATAATAGAGAATCTTGGCTGGGGTCCTCTGTGCCTCTCCTCTACCATATAGAGAGCGGAAGTACAGACACCCCCTCCAGTCTCTACACTGGTGGCAGCGGTGGGATGCTTATGGTTTTAAGAATCAGTGTACAACCGTGCCACTTACAAAATATCTGCACTTTATTAAATTAAGGTTTGGTTGTGTACAAAATAACTGCATTACAAGCAATGGAGTCTATTGCAAATGGTAAATTGACTAGGATGAGCTCAGAGGCTCTCCAGAGTGCTTGTGAAGCCAGGGAGTTAGACTTTGTGGATAAGTCTAGGGCTGAGCTGATAGCTGCCCTGGTGGACTACCAGACTGATGGTGAAACTCTTGATGAACGGGGGGAATGCAACCAATGAGGAATCTGCCCTGGGGGTTCTACTGAATCTGTTTCTGGGAATGCCACCATTCCTGCTGCCTCTGTTCCGAACCCCAGCACTGCTCTTCAGGGGGAAGCCCTGAAGATTGAACTTTTAAAATTGGAGCTACAACGGGAACAGTTAGCCTTTCAATACAAAAAGTTGGCAACCGAAGCTGAGTTGAAGAAAGAGGAGTTGGCACAGCAAGTGATACTCAAAGATAGGGACACTGAGCACCAAATAATCCAGCTAGAGAAAGCTAGAGTGGAGACTTCAGCTAAACCAGTTGAGAGTGGCATATCCCCAGCCACCAAGTTTATGAAAGATTTGGTTGGTGTGTTTGTGGAGGGTTCATATATCCTCCAATGGATTGAAGCGTTTGAAATGGCTTGTGCAATTCATGATGTTGACAAAAGAGATTGGGCTAAGTGTTTGTTAAGCAGAGTGCCTCTGACTGGGTATGACTGTATTCTGAAGCTGAGTGTGGAAGACAGGGGTCAGTATGAGTGTATGAAGTCTGCTTTAATTGCCAAGTTTGGCAAGACACCTACCCAATACCTTAAAAGGTTCAGGGATTTTAAGAAAAGAGAGAATGTGTCTTGGGTTGACTGGGTGAGTGCTGCGCACATGAACATGATGGGGTGGATTGAGGGTTACAAGGTGAAAACTTTTGTTGAATTGTCCCACCTGTTGTTTTTTGAGCATTTTTCTGAAGCCTTTTCACCGGAGCTACGTCAGTATGTTGCTGACCAGAACATTTTGGATCCCTTTAAACTGGCTAGGCTGGCTGACAAGTGGGTCTCCCACCGGGTATCCCCTAAGGACTCCAGTGGGAAGGACAAGGACAAAGAAAAGGGGGCCTCTCAGAAAGCTGAGGAGTCCCAAAAGCAGTCACAGTCGAGTAAACCTAAACCCTCCTCTCCTAAGACCTAAAAATATAGTGGGGATAAGTCATCTGTGGGTGGGAATAAGAGTAGTGGTCCACCTGCTGCAAAGCAGGCTCCCAGTGGTTCCAGTACCGTGCCCCGCACTCCCGGCACTTGTTGGGATTGTGGGGCTCTGGATCACAAGCGGGGTGACTCCAAGTGTAAATGTAAGGTACTTGGAGTACAGGCTGTCAGCCTGACCTACCCTTACCCCATGTCTGAGGTGGAGGCCACTGTCCTCCCCTCCTCTACAGGGATCACATTTGGTGCTCCTGTAGAGATTTCCTTAGTGTCCCTTGGGGCCTGGGACCAGTACGCGGAAGTACTGGCGACTATCCCACAGTACACCCGTAGATTTTTGAGAAGTGTCCTCCTGAACGGCCAGACTTCTACTGGTTTGAGAGACACTGGGGCAAGCATGAAAGTGGTGGACAGGACCCTGCTCAAGCCAGAGGACTATGTAGGTGCTCCTCTGAGAACCACCACGTTAGCTGGTGGGCCTCCCAAATTATCGCCTGTAGCCTTAGTCACACTCGTAATTGGAGACAAGACAGCAAAGCTTCCTGTCCTGGTTCAGGACAATGTCCCTGCTAACATTCTGTTAGGTAATGATCTAGTAGAGTTGGGATTGATCTCGGATGGTCTTCCCATGACTGCTGCTGCGGTACCTAGGTCACAGGTGACCCCGGGTCTGGCTGTGAGTCAGGTACCCGAGCCAAAGGCGCGGCCTAAGGCACGACGAAGGAAGGACAAGAAGGCCCCCTCTGTGGAGGGAGCTCCTTCTCTTCCTGCTGTTCCTACAGCCCCCATTGGGATCCATGCTCCGGACAGGCTGGGTCCAGTGGTAAACCCTGTCTCAACTCCTGTGGGAGAAGAGCCAGAAGACTCTCCTGTGGGAGAGGTTCTCAACCCGGAGGATCATCCCGACCTTCAATGCTTGTTAGCTGAAGGGGGACCCTCCCGGGCAGACTTCTGTAAAGGACAGAGAGAGTGCCACTCTCTCTCGTGTCTGAGGAAACAGGCCCTGTCCCAGGCACGAGGAGAAGTGCCTAGGACATTCCGGATTTATTGGGAGGGTGAGCTCCTTGTTACTGAGCCCACTAAGCCTGAACCTGGTGCCCTCAAGAGGTTGGTGGTACCCCAGGTTTACAGGCCCTTCCTACTGCAGTTGGCGCATGAGGTGCCCTTGGCTGGTCATCTTGGTACCAAGAAGACTAAGCAGAGGCTCTCTGCCCATTTCTACTGGCCTCGGATGGGAGTAGAAGTGGAGTCCCACTGCAGGACCTGCCCAACTTGTCAGTTGTCTGGCATTGCCCCACTGCATCCATTACCGGTGGTTGGCACACCATTTGAGAGGGTGGGCATCGACATTGTTGGTCCCCTGGACCCTCCCACATTAGGTGGACATCGGTTCATCCTAGTTTTGGTAGATTATGCCACCAGGTACCCTGAGGCTATACCCCTTCGGACTGTAACTGCCAAGGTGGTTGCCAGGGCTCTCCTGGGCATTTTCACCCGTGTTGGATTCCCCAAGGAGGTTGTCTCTGCAGAGGATCCAACTTCATGTCTAGTTACATGAAGACCATGTGGAAAGAGTGCGGAGTAACCTATAAGTTCTACACCCTTGTCTCTGGAGGATAGCTCAACGACAACGTGCTTGCCTTGGAAGCAAGATGACACAGAGCAACATGGGTTCGATCCCCGGGTCCGCGCTTAGAAACCTCTGGGTATTAAGTGCGCTATAAATAACCTGTCATATTCCTCCCCCTGCACTTCCTCCTTTTCCCCTTACCTCTGCACTTGCGCGATCTGAATGACACCTGGCCTAGTAGGATCGTTTGTCTGTCTTCCCCTTGTTTCCCTCCCTCCCTGCCTCGTCGCGCCTTGAAACACTTGTGTATAGGCGCGTTACAAATACCATATCATATCATATCATATCATACCTCTTACCACCCCCAGACCAATGGTCTGGTTGAGAGATTTAATAAAACCGTCAAGGGCATGATGGGTGCTTTGGAAGAGCCCCTAAGGAGGAAATGGGATCTCCTCCTGCCATGCCTGCTGTTTGCTTACAGAGAGTTACCTCAAGAGGGTGTTGGTTTCAGCCCCTTTGAGTTACTCTTTGGACATCCCGTGAGGGTTCCCCTTGCCTTGATCAGAGAAGGTTTGGAAGCCACCCCTCCAGGTCCCGCCAAGCAAGTATCTATGTGCCTCAGACGGAGGATGACCCAGATGATGGGCCAGGCGACAGCAAATCTCAAGGCCAGCCAGGAATTGAACAAATACTGGCATGACCTTAAAGCCTTGCAACTGGATTGGACCACGGGACAGGAGGTCCTTGTGATGGAGCCTACCAAGCCTCGGGCATTGGCAGATAAATGGACTGGACCCTTCGGGATAATCTCCAAGATAGGTGAGATCAATTATCTGGTTGACATGGGAATCCCAGGGGTAGCCCCTCAGGTATTCCATGTTAATAGGCTCAAGCCTTTCCACAGGCGAGCCGAAGTCTCATGTCTCTTGCTGGCTTCAGAGCAAGAAGAGGATGAGAGTGAGCCCCTTCCTGATTTTCTGTATAGCAACCCTCAGGATGGCTCAGTGGAGGGAGTGCATCTCTCTCCAGATTTGACAACAGAGCAGCAGAGGGCCTGCAGGACTTTGCTCCAGCAGTATGTCTCTCTGTTTTCGCTGACGCCAGGCCTTACACCGTGGTGTAAGCACGAGATTGACACTGGTGACAGTGTGCCTGTCAAAAGCAGGAGCTACCGTATGTCAGACACTGTTAAGAACCACATCCAGGCTGAGGTCGCCAAGATATTGGATCTGGGTGTTATTGAACCCTCAACCAGTCCCTGGTCCAGTCCCGTGGTCCTTGTCCCCAAGGCAAGTTCCGGGGCAGGTACCAAGGATTGGAGGTTCTGTGTGGACTACCGAGGAGTCAATGCTGTCACCAAAACTGACGCGCACCCATTGACCAGGGCTGATGAGCTCGTGGACACCATAGGTGCTGCCAAATTTGTGAGCACCTTTGACCTCACCTCAGGCTATTGGCAAATAGCTCTGACGGACCATGCCAAGGAAAAGACGGCGTTCTCAACACCAGAGGGACTCTACCAGTTTAGGGTCATGCCTTTTGGGTTGAAGAATGCCCCTGCCACCTTACAGAGATTGGTCAATCATGCTCAAGTTCGCTGGACGCCTTTTGTGTGGCTTATTTAGACGACATTGCCGTCTACAGTTCCACTTGGGAAGAGCATTTGACACATCTGGGTAGGGTGTTGCAGGCCTTGAAAAGGGCTAACCTCACTATCAAGGCCACCAAGTGCCAGATAGCTCAGGGGAAAGTCACGTATCTTGGTCATGAGGTAGGAGGGGGTCAAATCCAACCTCTCCCCAGTAAGGTACAGGATGTACAGGACTGGGAGACTCCCACTACTCAAACCCAGGTGAGAGCCTTTTTGGGCCTCACTGGGTATTATCCTAATTTCATGGCGAACTATGGAACCATAGCTGCATCACTGACAGCTCTGACTTCCCCCAAACAACCTAGGAAGGTTAATTGGACGGAAGACTGTCAGAGGGCCTTTGATGGCTTGAAAGAAAGTCTGTGTAGGGCACCTATGTTGTGTGTGTCTGACTATAGCCTACCCTTCATCGTCCAGACGGATGCCTGTGACACCGGAATTGGAGCTGTCTTGTCCCAGTTAGATGACAAAGGGAGGGAACATCCTATCATCTTCATCAGTAGGCAACTCAAGGGTAGAGAACTTAGGTGGGCTACTGTTGAGAAGGAGTGTTTCAGTATAGTTTGGAGCCTTAGGCGTTTTAGGCCCTACCTTACGGGGTCTACCTTCAAGGTCCAAACAGATCATAAGCCCCTGATGTGGCTTACACAAATGAAGGGTGAAAACCAGAAACTGCTCAGGTGGTCCATTAGCCTGCAAGGGCTAGACTTCACCATAGAGCACAGACCAGGGAAGAGTCACGATAATGCAGATGGCCTTTCCGGAAGGTATGTTGACCGTCTGGATGAGGGTGTCTATCCCGTGGGAGATTAGGCACCCTCCACCTCAGTCTGGGGGGGCGACTGTGATGCTGGAAATGCATCGGAGGGACAGGGCCTCCGTATCCTTGTCCTTTACTGCCTTTTTATCGTGTGTTCTTTCATATTTTCTGCGCAGGATTTCATGTGGGACTCCTGACGGTGCAGCTCTCTTTTGGTTTGGTGAACAGACCTGTGGGATACCCATATGGCACCCATGGGTGGGGATACAACCCTGTCCCCTAGTGTATGTTTTTGGGCTCCTGTGGGTGGCCCGCAGAGCAGGGTATGGGCTGGTGGCAGCTCCATGCTGAATTTGACAGGTGCGCTGACTATCCTCCATTTTGGGATCCCCAGGCCCTGCCATTGGAATCAGTTGATTTGTGATGGAAAACAAGATGGCCCCTGTGGCCTCTTGCTTTCTATTACCTATTACCTTGTTTTCCCAAAGCCCTGGGAAGCCCTGACTCTGTCCCTTCCCCCTGACTGGCTGTTGGGTGGAAGTTCCATATATGGTGTTGTTGTGAAGTCCAGTCCAGACTGACTGGAGCCTTCCCAGTGACTGTATGTTGTGGGTACTCCCTGTGGGTGGGACCTGGGTGAATGAAGTGTGTGACCAATATGCACTTCTTGTTGTGGCTGTCTGGTTTCTGGTATGAGAGACAAAGACTGAGACAGCCCTGCCAAAAACTGGCCTGAATGCAGTGTGTAGTGTTGAATGGCTGGGTACTTGTCCCAATCCACATTCCTTGTTGTGAGTGTCTTAGAGGGAGGAGGATGGCCTGAATGCACTGTGTGCCTGATTGTCTGACTCACTGCATGAATGCCCTTCTGTATGATTGGCTGCTGAGAGTGACCCAACAGTGTGGATGAGAGACAAGATAATATATCTGGGGACCTCTCACCACTGGAAATTGTTCAGAAGCTGTGTCTACACTTGAAGAGTAATTGGAACTGCTGATCCTCGATGCCCAGCTGGAAGACGAAGACTTGCTGTTGCATTTGCTTCGACCTGATCTGAAAACTGCCGAACTCGTCAAGGACAGATCCGAGAGAGGACCTGGTAAGGCGCCCTCTTCCCGTGCTCCGAGGGACCATCGAGCACCGCTAACCTTTGCCGAAGCTCCCTGGAAGTCAGACCCTCAAAAGGCTGCCGACCCGAGACGGGACCGCTGAGGAGAACGAAGCAAAGCACCCGGACTTCACCGCTGTCGAAGTCTATTGCCGTCGACCAGGGTTCGCAGGTTTGTGTAACCGCTGGAGGCCCGTCGAAGTTGTGTTGTCCAGCCGTGGGGACCACTTGACGCCGTGCCGCTGACGACCGGAGCCGCCCGCTCCTTTGCCTAAGTACATTTGAATCCAAGGACTCCCTTGTCCAAAAGGTCGACCGCTTTGTCCCACCGGAGAAAGTCGAGGACGACCAACGTGCCGAGGAGAATCCGCCGGTGGGCTTCCCGCCACCAGAAGGCCACAAAGACTTTGACGACTCGACGCCCTTGTTGGGCCACAGTTCTTCTTAAACTCTTTGCGGTCCTGAACAATCGATCGCCGAGGTGCCCCGCACACCTCATCCTCGCAGGACGTCGCTGACGAGCACCGCCTGGGTCGACATCGGGGTCTCGGCACCCTTGAACTTCTCATCGCCGCCGCCGTCGACGACAGGTTCACCATCTTCGACGCCTCTCGACGATCCGTGGCTCCTGCTTTAAAGGGAGTCATTCAAGAAGGATCCTTCGACGCGTCTTTGAAGAACTCTACTCCACCAGGTACATTGGGGGGGTAAAACCTTAATAGGAGGAAATATGGCTATTGAACAATATATGGACTGGGCTTGTGCTATATATCTTTATTTTACAGGTTGCCCAGGTGGGGGGATCTCCACACAGAACTGTGTCGATCGGTAGGGGCCAGTATTCTGCCTATTGGTTCAACCATCTTACGTTCCTTCCTATCTCTATATCTGGTTTCCTCGTTATTGATCTGTGTGACATTTTAACTGTACAGTTGATGCACTTTAACGAGATTTGATAACATTGATGGTACCACTTTAGAATTGTATATATTTATCAAAGTGCGTTATTGTGATTGTGTACATACCTTTGAATATTAATTATATAAAGACTGTGTTTTCAGTAATACAGTGTGTGGACATTCCTTTGTGGGGGTTCGGGGACTACACTGTACTTAAGAACCAGCCTGCATCACCTCCTGAGAAGCTAGGCCTTGATTGCTCGACTACGTTACCAATAATAGAGAATCTTGGCTGGGGTCCTCTGTGCCTCTCCTCTACCTTATAGAGAGCGGAAGTACAGACACCCCCCTCCAGTCTTTACACCTACCTAGGAGTCGAGGCAAGTGGGACCTCACTGGAAGAGTCTCCCCCTTTGGGGACAAGGGCTCCCATTCCTATGAGGAACTCCCTAAGCCAAATACTGTAACCGCATACATGGGAATTCCTGTAGAAGTAAATAAAGTGGCATCTTTGTCTTTGGCTGAAGGCAATGCAAAAAGAAATCCAACTGTGTAAGAAATAGAAGATGTCTCTTTAACAAGAGACACATAATTAACTGTGATGAGTAGGAGAGGAAGAAGAGCGCCTTTTTTTCAGGGGAAGCCTCTTGACATCATAACGCCTTGTGGAGGGGGAGCAAAAGCAAGCTACGAAGTCTGTGACTTTCAACGAGGCAGAGAAGGCCAGTACGAGACACTGGAGGCCCGGCGTATGAAGATGCGAGGAGAGCATTGTGAGGAAAGAAGGGGGAATGAAGTACCTGGTGGTGGCGTGACCACAAGAGTAGTGTGGTGGGCAGGACGCTCGAAGAATGACGCTGAGATCACCGGTACAGGAAGCATGTGCTGCTTCCAATCACCAGCACCCGTGCGGAGCAGGGTCCCAACTGGGACCTGAGAATAGGAACCCGAGAAGTGAGAAGAGCGAGAAAGCAAACCAGAGTGGGGCCGATGCCTGCCACCATTCTCAATACAGAGAGAGGTACCAGGGTGACCGGGAGAAGCAGGAGGCCACTGGGACACCATTATAGATCAGAAGAAACTTGTCCCAGTCCTAAGGATGAGAAAATAGAACTAAAATTGTGTAATTGGAGTTGTAAAAGAATAACGAATAACCCGGCCAAGGAGGAGGGTTATTATATGAAGGGAGAAACCTTTCCCAGTCCACAGGACGAAATATCAAGCCGGAAACCAAGTAAGATAAGAAGTAAAAAACATAGAAAAGAGAAGGTTAAGCAACCCAGCTGAGGAACTAACAGGGGAGGAAAGAAACCACCTTGCTTTTAAGTTCAATACTGGAGGAAGTCTGACGCAGAATCATAAAATGAGAAACAGGATATAACATGCCTGAATGAGCAAGCTAACCAAAGAGACACTGTCAGAGAGAGAAGTTATCATAACAGTCGTTTAAAGAGAGGTCAAGAGAAGCCCCCCTCAGGAAATGGTGGAAAGAAAGACTGAGAAGAATATATAAGTAATAATCACAGTGTGAGGAAATGTCTGAGAGGAAGATATTCTAAACATTGGACCACAGAAACTACAAAGCATAAGAGTAATTTTGAAGAGCTACAAGAATTGATCTAAACAACTATCCAGGGAGATTATATCAGGAAATATCACACAGAAAATCTGTAACTACAGAGACTATGAAACAATTGAAGAGACCTGGCGAAGGCATGATATTAAAAACACTATAATGGGGACTCCAGGTCAAGTCTATCGACGACCATGCCTCTAAAGCACAAATATATATAAGACAACTAAGAGGCCGGGATAAGCAAGCTTCTTTAGGTAAAAAAAAGGCAGAAAAAATTATTTAATACATACTGATATCAACATTGGTCAGTTTGCACATCTCACAATTGGAGGTGAAAGAATTCAATTCATATCCAGAAACATGTTAATAAAATAAATGTATTGGTTCTAAAAACTCCCATATGGATTATAAAAATCTCATAATATGTATCAAAATTAGAAAAAATGAATAAAACACAAGATACAATACACCTAATAATTCATATTGACATTCTCAATGCATAATGCAACAAACTCAAAACCACTCACATCACCAACTACTCCATCCATACTACACTCGTTCAAATTCACCAAACTCAACACACCTTAATGACAATAATTATCAAAAAAAATGCAAAAAAACAAATGTAAATTCACAAAAATTTACGAAATTGACATAATCTAGCCAGTAACAAAAAACACTGTACTGCTAAATATGATGTTTCCAATGACTCGAAAACTTGACTTGTCACATTAATTCATCACTGTTCATGACAAAAATCAAAAGCCCAACATGTTTCTTTCCATCTTCATTATTAAACTTTTTTGTGGACATTCATCAGGAATATAGAAGGTCTGAAGACTTCGGAGCAGAGTGATACTGGATTATTGCAATACACTGAATACAAGTGCCTTTGCCTGACACCTAAATAAAAAAGCAAGAGTTACTGATCTCATACTACATAACATTAATGAGTTCAGTATGCATCTACTACGCTCTATAAATGAGCAAGCAGTAAAGGCCATAAGACCTTACAAAACACACATTCACCTCAAAGTGGTCACTGAAATCGGTGATCGGACCAACAGAGCACAGAACTATATAAATTTTGTTCTCGCCCAATGTACTGTATGAAAGAGTGAAAAAAACTATCCCTAAGAATGGTGTAAAACATAACTCTGTGTAATAACTAATTACACCAATATTTGGGTCCCACTCGAGATGTTAGAGTAGAACAGTAAAATCTGATAAAGTGGACAGAAACTACCTAATTCCTATTTCTATGGTATTAGAAAGTAGACAGCACCAGAAATTTGTTCACCAAATGAAGAAATCAGAAATGCTAGTTAGGACCCTATGATAATGGCCATCCTCACTCATATAGCAGAATAAAAAAAAACGTTAGTTGACTATAGCTGTTCTAAACGAGCAGACATGTACATGATAGTCCCTTGGTCTATTTAAATGGGTTAAATATAGTAGTCAAGTCAGGTAGGGTTAGTTTGGGCAGAGGACATATTTACTTTGGACTTCCTGATTACTGATGAGCACCTTTAGTTTCTTTAGATAGGTAGGGTATTCTCTCTAGTAATAGGGAAAGGTAGGCCTTCTACTTGTTGATTTCAAAAAGAAGCTGGAAACCTTTCTCTTCAGGGCTTCTTAGATCTAAATCCTGTTTTGTTCTTTGACTCTGCATTATTGTCTGTTTTTTTGTTTGTTGTCTATCTTTTTTGTGCGCCTTGAGGCCCACAGGCGATTTGGCGCATTACTAAGAATTGAAATAAATAAATAAATCCTTGTAAGTTTTATTAAATAATTTGAATCATGTCTTCCAAGTGTCTGTATCCTTCTTCCAACCCGCCACAGTAAAGCATATACTGTAAATTTAGTTGTTGTATGTTGGCTTTGCTTTTGTACGTTTTTTCTTTTTTTTTTCTTTTTGGTAGTGTGTATGTTTTTATGGATATTGTTAAAATATTCACAGTTTAATTTTCTTTTACATGTGTTTTTTACATTAATACTGATATGTTGTATTCTTTTCTGCAGTTTTCTCTTCACATTTTGATTGATTGTATTTCTTCTTGGAATTCTTTCTAAATTTCAGTGCCGTTTTACCCAGTAGTAAAACAAAAAATGAATTTGTGGAGTGCAATTACAATAATATGTTAAAATACCATTTTGTAGTATTGTTGTACTAAAAAGTAATTTATTTATATTATAAAAAACATGCATATATATTTCACCATATGTACCATAGTTACATGTACAATACACATACATTTAAAACTGATTGATATATTTTACAGCATCATTTATATATGTATTTACTTGTTTGTTTTCTATACGCAGATTAAGTATTCATGTTCTGAATACACTTAAAACATATTTTTTCTATTTAATAATATACATTGGGAGCTGCTTTATGTATACAAATTTGCAATTTGTATTGTGAGGTTGGAACCATGGAAGGAGACACGGACAACAGATTCAAAGTTGAACAATATTTTATTAAAGAAAAGGGCTGGATGGATTAAAGCCTAACTTGCCCTATACTATGGAGGGATTTCCCTACCTAAAGAAACTAAGAAAAATTCTGTGTCAATATGTTCAACTTAAAAGTCTGTCTGTGTCAAAATCCTATACTTGCCCTAACAACTAATATAAAATATGTGTAGGGATATCAACCGTAACCTAAATAGTGGTTCCATAAAGTTCTGAGCCGCTTCCAGTTCAGACTTATTTCTTCAGCCTGCTTTCACAAGTGTTCATAAGTTCATTACAAAGTTCAATTTATCTTTCATTAAGAATCAAAATAAATACCGTTCCATTGCCCGTCCCCAAGTTCAACACAGTTCCAGGACAACAAAATACCAATGCACCAAAACGTAGGGTTACCTTCCCCAAGTTCAGTGTCATTATATAAATGAAGTATCTTGAATACAACTCCAGGAAATCACAGTTTCAAAATATCAAGGCGAAGGGTTCCCTTCCCCAAGCTTAATGTTAAACTCAAATAGAAAGTATCTTGCAGCTTTGTTCTATCAAATGATCTTTCACAAATCAGGACTCCCTTCCCCAAGTCTGATGGTATTTGGTCTGCTGTTGTCACCACAGAAAACGTCATTGTTGCTATCAAGAAGCTCTCTGCTATAGGCACAGGCTTACCCATTAGAGGTCATGCAACCAGGAACCAGGACACAGCTAACCGTTCCATCCTCATAAACCATCTCCATGATACCTTAGGCATCACAGACAGACCCTCCCAAGTGCAAATGGGTTCTTTTCTCTCCTCCACCTCACTCTCAATATCTACCTGGACCCTCTGGCCCACTTGATCTCCACCTTCTCCCCTCATTTCCAGTGTTATGCAGATGACTCACATCTTTCCTTCAAGTTGCCTTCCTCTACCTTCTCCCTCTTCTCCCTCATACCTGACTTCCTGACTGCTATTCAGGCATGGTGGTTTGCCAACGATCTCTGCCTTAATGCCAGTAAGACGGAGATCCTTCTCATTGCAATGCCTGCTCCTTGTTTCTCCCCTGCTCTCTGCCCAGCCTCCTTGGGTCCCCTCCCCTCTCTCACTTGTGAGGCAAGACACCTGGGGATCATTTTTGACTCCTCTCTCTAATTCTCTCCACAGAGCACAGATCTTGCCAAGATGTCCAACTTCCAGTCCCACCTCCTCAGGGGCATTATACCTTTCCTCACCTTCCCTCAGAAGCTCAACATCCCCAGAGCTCTGGTTCTCTCTAGGCATGACTACTGCAACAGCCTCTTCCTCAATCTTCCTCTCGTCTCCCTTCACCCCTTCAACTAATCCAGAATAAGACTGCAAGACCTATCCTTGGCCTCAAGCTCAGGGACCTTATCCCTCCAGCCCTAACATCCTTCCATTGGCTCCAGGTGACTGCACGTATCGAATTTAAGACCCTTTGCATCAGCCACAAGGCTGTCTGGTGCCTGGGACCTCTCTACATCCAGTTTTACCTTCCTAAATAGCTCCCTGCCAGAGTCCTTCTATCCTCTGGCTCCAACTCTCTGCAGGTCAAATGTTTCTCCAAGCAGAGATTGGGAGGAAGATCCCTTTCCTCGACCGGTTCCTCCCTCTGGAACGGCCTCCTTGCTCCCATCAGACTTGAGCCGGATCCCATAATTTCTGGAAACGTCTCAAGACTTTCCTTTTCTCCTTTCCTTCCCCCTCGCCATCCCCCTCCTGTGCTGCCGCTGCAACTGAGGCCTGTTCCCTTGATATGATATGACCCTTGATATGATATGATATGTAATTTATAACATTCCTATACACACGTGTTTCTTCAGAGTCATACAGAGGCCAGACCACACCCTCTACCAGTCCCCCCAGCAACCCTTGCAAGCACTTGCCCTTGGACTTCCTTCTCCAGACTAGCCCTAACCTGGTTATCCCTGGTCATGTCATGATGCCTACTCCCGGGGACCCAGACAAAGTCCAGCAACCCCGGAAGCAGGCATCAAGTTATTCCAAGCAAGCCCAACAACCCCTGCTAGGGGCTATTTGGGTCCAGTCCTGGAGTCTATGGCGCAAGGCTCATTTAGAGAGTCAGTCCTGGCGCCATAGGCGCCAGGCTCATAGATTAAACTTACTTGATGCAGACCATGCTGCAAACTTACCTGATGCAGACCATGCTGCAAGAGCTCCAAGCCTAAAGAGGCTTGGAAGGGACTACTTTACCTAGGGACTATTTTTTACTCGGGTGGGGCTGGGGAGGAATACTTACCTGGGACTACTTTGGAGGCTATTTAAACCACGTCCGAAGAGCAGCACACGCTTCGCGTTATTCTGCATCCAGCAGCGTAACGCTCACCGTGCCTGCAAGTCTGCATCCAGTCTTCTGCCACGCCTGCCTCTAGTCTGGAGCTCCTAGAAAAAGGAAGAAAGAAGGAGAAAAGGTTGGAACAAGAGCAATACCTTTGATCCTTACCTGAATTCCTGATCCATTCTGCCTTCGAGCTGGAAGAAAGAAGTTATTTTATACGCGTCGCCTCGCCTGCTGCAGCGCCGCGCTGAACTCACCAGCCTTCGCAGCATCTTCACATTCCACCGCATCCTTCTGCATGTTCCCGCTGCACTCCGGCACCTAAGGGGAAGACAAGAACAGCAAGGTGAGCCAAGGGAATACACTGAGGCAATATAGTTACCCCCCATAGACTTACCTGATTTTACCACCGGGGGTACTATTCCTCTTCACGGGCCGGCGCAGCTTCCACTGCATCCTCGCCGAACCCCGGCCCCTAAGGGGTAACAAAAGGACAGCAAGGTGAAACAAAGGGACAAACAAGGGGAAACCTCCTCACCACAATAGACTTACCTGATTTTACCGCCGGAGGCATTATTCCCTGAGACTTCATACTTTCTCTCAGCGCCTGAATAAGGGAGAAAGCAACAGGCTACATATTGACATTATTTCATCGAACTGTGTTGGATAATACAAATCCTTACCTGAATATTACCGGTTGCTATGAGGAACTCTTTGCTAGGGTCAAGCTGAAACCTGCAAGGAATCGGACAAGAGTGGAAGTCAGACATTTGAACTCTTACGAACTACATACCTACGGCGTCTTGCCGGGAATCTGGAACTAAGCAATTCCTTCGAGCCAGTGAAGTAACTGGTTATCTACTTGCCCCTGCGCTCAACGCAGGATGGAGATCTCATCTTTCCAATCCATCAGGTGAGACTATAAGAGGGGACATCAAAGGTGATCAGTGGACAGCAGGAGTGGGGGGGGGGTTAACGCTCAACTCCACGGGTGGTTAATTCCCTTTCTCCATTTGCAGAAGAATATTCCTACGGGCCAAGCAAACGAAGCTAGGTGGGCCAGTCCAGTCTGTCATCTCGGCACTACGTGTCACATTGGTGGAGACCGCAGCTGTCCAGTTCAGATTGACGCCCCTGTGGGAGCCAGGTGAGCATAACAGGTCCACCCTGTCCACTGCACTAATCCTCCCTTTCCCCTCTGTTCCCCTGGCACTTGACACCTTTTCCCACCCTGCCGCACTTGCCCCCCCGCCTCTGGACACCCTGCACTTACCACTTTGTCTTGCACTTGCATGGTAGGATTGTCACAAGGCCAATATGACCGTTTTTGTTCTACTTTTTTCCCATGCCCCTCCCTCCACCGCTCCCCCCTCTGCCCCCCCCCCCCCCCAACTTGACTTGTGGCACCTGGAAACACATGTGTATAGGTGCCATTCCAATTTTCAATTAAAAAAAGCATAACACCCACTTTTCCTTTGCTTCACAAGTAGCAGCTCTCTGGTCAAGGCACAGTTTTAGACCACAGGTCTATCCATTACAGGTCTTGCAACCAGGAGCTCTCAGGTTTCCTTCAAAGTGCACAATATCATGTAGTAAACAGTTTGTAGAATGCAGCTTCACACTTTCCTCACATTGATTTCCTTCATTTGAGTACTTTGCTATAGATATAGTTCTTAATTCACACTTATCTTGTGGTCTGTCCAAACAGTGTTCAATAAAGATGAATTTTACAATATACACTCAATCTGGGATTTGGAATAAATTCTTTTCACTTGTTTCATCAATTGCAGTGTTCATTAAGAGCCATCTGTTCTGTTTGCATCATAGCAGTGAATTACTTTCACTTTCTTCCTTTAATTCAGTATTCAATACATTCATAAGGAAGGTTGTTTATTTCAGGTTAAGGGAACAACCAGTTCTGTTTCATTTATTTGAATTTACTCAGCCAATTTCACTGTTAAAAATCTTTTCTTGGGGATTGTTTTTTTTTTTTATTTTCCTCCCACTTCGTTTCCATGCACAGCTCCCCTCTTCTGATCAGGCTTACAGTTCTACACAGAAGCTCTCACTGATGGGTTTTCATGCATACGATGAGTCAGAAACTAATTATCACTTCCTTGTTATGCTGACGATATTCAAGAGTTCCAATAAATGCGTCTTTTTTCCTTATGTACTTGCTCAGTTACTTTGTATTTAATAGCTGAAGACACATACCGGGTGCTACTTGCATTTCACTCACCAGTTGTGTTTTCTTGACTTCCCCAACAGTCGTCTTCTTCTTCATAGTTCAGAGTCTCACTACCTGTTACGCTCACCTGGTTCCCACAGGGGCGGTGAACGAACCCGGACAGCAGCGGCCTCCACCAACATGAAGCGTAGGGCAAAGATGGCTGTCTGGACGGACCCGCCTAGTCTTGTGTGAATGACTCATAGGAATATTCTCCTGTAGATGGAGAAAGGGAATTAGTCCTGTGGATTTGAGTGCAGACCCCTCCCCACTGCTCCCGCTCTCCCCACTGGCCACCTCCGATATTCCCACTTAGTGTCCTCACCTTATGTTTTTAATGGATGAGCTCTCCATCCTGCGTGGCTTGCAGGGGCGCGTAGATACCAGTTACTTCACTGGTTTGGGGTATTGGAGTTCTGGAAGATTATTGACTCCGGAGTTTACCAAGTTTAAAGAGTTCAATATGTCCAATGCTCACACTTGCACCCCTTGGTTATTTTGCGGCAACAAATACTGTCTGGAGGTTGCTGGTGGCGTTCAGGTAAGAGTCTGTATTACCCAACACTATCTGGTAAAGTTGTGTGAGTTTAACTTGTTGTTTTTTCTTCCCTTCATAGATGCGGCGTAAGAAGATGCAGCGTATTGAAGGATAATGCCTCCGGTGGTAAACAGGTAAGCCTTGTGGTAAAATGATTGTCTTTGTAGTCTCTCTAGGCTCACCTCGCTATTCCTTTGTCTTTTTCCCCAGGTGTCGAAGATCGCCGAAGAAAATGATGGAGGCAGCGCTGAGTCGAAGATGCTGTGGACTGGTGAGAATGGAGCGACCCTGCAGCTGCGAAGCGGCGCGTGTCGAAGTTATGTCCCTTCAGGCTCGGAGTGGTGCAAGATCATGAATCAAGTAAGGAATTAGATTAATGTCCGGAACTTAACCTCTTCTCCTATTTTCCCCTTTTTTCTAGGAGCTCCGGATGCGAGCCTGGCGTGGCAGAAGACTGGATGCAGGTTCGCAGGCACGGTGAGCATTACGCTGCAGAATGCAGAATAACGCGAAGCGTGTGTTGTAGATTGGGCGTGGTTTAAATAGCCTCGAAAGTAGTCCCATGTAACATGTCCCTAGAACCACACAAGTAAAAAATAGTCCTTGCAGAAAAATAGTCCCTTCCAGGTCTCACGTTGGCCTGGATGCATGTGCAGCATGGTCTGCCTGAGGTAAGTGATGGCTATGAGCCTGGCGCCTTAGGCGCCAGGACTGATTCCTACTATGAGCCTGGCGCCTAAGGCGCCAGGACTGAACTCAGATAGCCCCTAGCCGGGGCTTCTGAGGTTTTACTAAATGTCTGGATGCCTGCTTCCGGGGTGGATGGGCTTGGTCCAGATGCTCGGGGGTAGGCATCATGACAGCACTCCCCCCAAGGCCCCTCCTAAGGTCGTTCTTCCCCTGGGCCCTGTCTGGGAAGTTCCGATGGAATTTCTTCACTAACCGGGGCGCATGGACATGGTCACTGGGTTCCCACGACCTTTCTTGTGGTCCGTAACCTTTCCAATCGATTAAATAAAAAAGTTTAGATTCAACCATCTTAGAGTATAGGATATTTTTTACCTCGAATTCAGGTTCTCCATCTATTAGGATGGGGTCAGGTGGTTTGGTTAATCTTGTTCCGGGTTGAACTGGTTTTAGAAGTGAAACATGGGAGATGGGATGGATCTGCATATTAGAAGGTAATTCTAATTTAACTGCTACCGAGTTGATTATGTTTTTAATGGTGTAAGGTCCCAAATATCTAGGATTAAAAGTTCGAGTTCCTTTTAGAGGTATGTGTCTGGTAGCCAGCCATACTTGATCTCCAATCTGGTATTGGGGAGTGTCACTCCTATGCTGATCTGCATTCTTCTTGTATTTCTCTTTTGCTTGTTTCAAATGTTCAGTTGCTTCCTTAAAGGCTTGAGTAATAGTAGAGTGCAGATGGGTCACTGCCGGCATTTCCAAGTGCTGAGGTGAATGAAGTTCTGAGGTTCGAGGATGATGACCATATATGGTATAAAAGGGGCTTTGTCCAGTTCCTGAATGTACTGAGTTATAGTATGCGTATTCAGCAATCCATAATATATCCTTCCAATTGCCTTCGGTCTGGTGCAACATGCAATGTAGGTATTGTTCAAGAGTCTGGTTGGTCCTCTCCGTCTGACCATCGGTCTGGGGATGGTGACTAGTAGATAACCTCACGTCGATTTGCGCTAGTTGACAACATTTCTTCCAGAATTGCGAAATGAATTGACTACCTCGATCAGAAACCAATACAGAAGGAAATCCATGTATTCGAACAATGTTTTCGAGAAATTCCTTGGCCAAAATTGAAGCGGAAGGTAATCCCTTTAAAGTAATAAAGTGAGACATCTCGGAAAAAAGGTCAACAACAACTAGAATGGTGTTAAACCCATTACATTGAGGTAGATCGGTAATAACGTCTAGGGACAAAGTGTGCCATGGTGCAGGTGGAACATCCAAAGGTTGTAAAAGTCCTACTGGTTTTTTCTTCTGACTTTTGTTTTGGGCACAAATACCACAAGACAGGGCAAATGACTTTACGTCTTTTCGCCAGGTTGTCCACCAGAATTGTCTTTTAATTTTAGCTTCAGTCTTGGCAATACCTGGGTGACCTTCCATCAGAACATCATGGTAATTGGAGATTACTAGTTCTTGTAGTTCTTTGTGTGGGAGAAATAGACGCCCTTGATAGTAGGGTAACTTATTGATGACTGAATAATCTGGGCCCTTTTTCACCCAGTCCTGCAGGGCTGCTGGATCAAAAAGTTGTTGGATCCTTAAATGAATATCTTCCAAAGTTTGTAGAGTAGTTATGCCAAGGATTCTTTGTCCTGGAATTATAGGCACTGGTTCTGGGTTCGAAAAGGTTTCTCCCATCCCTATTCGGGATAAGGCATCTGCCTTACCATTCTTGCAACCTGGTCGATAAGTAATCACAAAGTCGAATTCGGCGAAGAACAATGCCCATCGAAGTTGACAGGATGATTGGGCCTTGGCTGTTTTTAAATACTGCAGGTTCCTGTGATCGGTGATTACAGTAATGGTGTGCCTAGCACAGAGAAGATAATGTCGCCAAGCCTTGAAGGCGGATTTATTGGCTAACAACTCTTTATCGGTAACCGCATAATTTAACTCAGGGGGCCGAAAACTTTCTGGACCAAAAGGCGACAGGATGAAGTTGACCGGTTTCGGGATCTTTCTGGGACAGGACAGCTCCCATGGCTAAACTGGATGCATCAGTTTCGACTATGTATGGGAGCTCGGGCGTGGATGCTTCAAGACAGGTGCCGACGTGAATTTCAACTTCATCTCTTGGAAGGCCTTTTCGGCCTCTTCGGTCCACAAGAAGAGTTTGTTTTTTCGCAAAGTGCGGTGATGGGGTGTACGACCTGTGAGAAGTCTGGAATAAATCTACGGTAGAAATTAGCAAATCCGAGCATGCTTTGTACCTCCTTTAACTGAATTGGGTGAGGGCCATTTGAGAATTGCATCCACTTTTCGAGAGTCCATTCGGACTCCTTTTGGAGTCAGGATAAATCCCAGGAATTCAACTTCAGTAGTATGAAAAACACATTTTTCCAATTTCATATATAACTTGTGCTGACGTAGTTTCTGAAGGATTGCACGAACGTGCTTAACATGATCTGATTATGAGGAAGAGTATACTAGAATATCGTCTATGTATACGACGACACAGACGTCGATGAGTTCACGAAGGACATCGTTCATAAAATACTGGAAGGCTGCTGGTGCATTGCACAACCCGAAGGGCATCACCTGATATTCGAACAATCCATATTTGGTACGAAAGGCAGTCTTCCATTCGTCACCTTTCTTTACACGTACCAAATGATACGCCCCTCTGAGATCTAATTTAGTGTAGCTGCAAGCATCCTTTACTTGGTGGAGTAACTCGGGGATCAAAGGCAATGGGTATCGGTTCTTCACAGTTATCTGATTTAATGTGCGGTAGTCTATACATGTTCTAAGGTCACCTTCCTTTTTAGGTACAAAGAACAAAGCTGAGGAAACAGGGGACCTGGATGGACGAATGAAGCCATTAGCAAGGTATTGGTCTAAGTATTGTCGTAGGTGCAGGTTTTCGGGTTCTGTAAGGGCGTAGATCCTGCTGCATGGGGGTTGTGCACCGGGTATGAGGTCGATTTGACAATCGTATGATCTGTGTGGCGGTAAGGTGTTTGCCTGTTCTTTTTGGAAAACGTCCTGGAATTCTTGGTATTCCTGAGGTAACTGCACAACGGGATTAGCGACTGTGGCCAGGCCTTTGTTCAAGGTCTTTTCCGGAACAGATGTGTGCACACTCCGGGAAGGTTATTCTCTTCTCTCGCCAATCAATACAAGGATTATGTGTTTCTAACCAAGGTATCCCCAGTATTATTTGGAACTGCGGGGCTTTGATTAAATCAAACACAATAGTCTCTCGATGCCCATCCTGACCCAGCAGTGTCATCTCTTTAGTGGAATGAGTTACAGGCCCAGAGGCAATTTCAGTTCCGTCGACAGTGGTGATGACATCCAAAGTGGTCTTTTTGCAGAGAGGTAGATTAATCCTAGAAGCCAATTTATGGTCCATATAGTTTCCTACGGCCCCGCTATCGATGTATGCCCTTGCTGCGTGCATACGTGATGGGAGCCTTGGGTCAATAAGGACCATTGGTATGATTAAATGCGAGGTCTGAGTGTCCTTCTTCAAGCTTGGCAAGCGGACCTCTACGCTTGTCGGGCGTGGTTGTTTCCCGATTCAGGCTCTGTTTGATTTTTAACAGCTACTCCGGCCACTTTCTTGGATGGTTTTATAGGACAATCCTGTAGAAAATGTCCTGAAGCCCTACAGTAAAGACACAATTGCATCTGTCGTCTTCTTTCTCTTTCCTTTTGCATTAAGGGTCCCTTAACCCCCCCACCCCCAATCTGCATAGGTTCAGATGTGTCTGTTCCTTTGGAGGTAACATTTGGTTTAACCAATACTCGATTCTCGAATTTAGCTTGATCAGCCTTTCTATTCTGAAGTCGGTGGTCTAACTGGACTACTAAGTCTATATATTCTGCGCAATCCTGGGGTGGATTCACAACCTGGGCCAAAACATCTTTTTAGCTCACCCCGCAGCCCACGATGAAATAATATAATTCGTTTTTCCTCTGGCCAGACGGTTTCCACCATTAACCTATTGAAGGTTGCGATATAGGTCAGCAGATCCTGAGTGCCTTGTCGCAGGGATAAAAGTTTGTTATCCAGGGCCTGACCCTGTGAATGTCTGGCGAATAGTTTTTCCATGCTCAGTTGAAAACCTTGAAAATCCCGAAGAAGAGGGTCATCCTGGTTGACCAGCGGGATGGACTAATCTGCTGCGCTGCCACTAAGGTATGATAGTACAAAGGCTACTTTGGCTTGGTCGTTTGGGAAAGCCCCAGGTCTGCATAGAAAGTGCAAGCGGCACTGGTTCATGAACACTGCGAACCTTTTCGGGTCCCCAGCAAAACGTTCGGGTGGAGCTAAAGAAATGCTCCCTGGTAGCACCACTTGCACAGGATTGCTCGATGAGACAGGAGTTGGATTCCCCCCGAGTCCAGGTAGTGGTGTTTGGCCAGGTTGGCTTTGCAGCAGTTGTCTAGCAAGATCATCAGTGCATTCCTTTGACATAATCAGTTCTCTCCTGAGGGCATTAGTTTCTTGGCGTGTGGAGTCCACCTCTGCCCTAAATTCCCCTAACAATTGGGCTAGTTGACCGGTTTCAGAGGTTTCCATTACGCCCGGGTGAGGATTTGTAGGTAGGCTTCGCATTCTGTTACGCTCACCTGGTTCCCACAGGGGCATCGATCGAACCCGGGCAGCAGCGGCCTCCACCAACATGAAGCGTAGGGCAAAGATGGCTGTCTGGACGGACCCGCCTAGTCTCGTGTGCTTGACTCGTAGGAATAGTCTCCTGTAGATGGAGAAAGGGATTTAGTCCCGTGGATTTGAGTGCAGACCCCTCCCCACTGCTCCGGCTCTCCCCACTGGCCACCTCCGATATTCCCACTTAGTGTCCTCACCTTATGTTTTCAATGGATGAGCTCTCCATCCTGCGTTGCTTGCAGGGGCGCGTAGATACCAGTTACTTCACTGGTTTGGGATATTGGAGTTCTGGAAGATTATTGACTCCGGAGTTTACCAAGTTTAAAGAGTTCAATATGCCCAATGCTCACTCTTGCACCCCCTGGTGATTTTGCAGCAACAAATACTGTCTGGAGTTGCTGGTGGCGTTCAGGTAAGAGTCTGTATTACCCAACACTATCCGGTAAAATTGCGTGAGTTTAACTTGTTGTTTTTTCCTCCCTTCATAGATGCGGCGTAAGAAGATGCGGCGTATTGAAGGATAATGCCTCCGGTGGTAAACAGGTAAGCCCTGTGGTAAAATGATTGTCTTTGTAGTCTCTCTAGGCTCACCTCGCTATTCCTTTGTCTTTTTTCCCCAGGTGTCGAAGATCGCCGAAGAAAATGATGGAGGCAGAGCCGAGTCGAAGATGCTGTGGACTGGTGAGAATGGAGCGGCGCTGCAGCTGCGAAGCGACGTCTGTCGAAGTTATGTCCCTTCAGGCTCGGAATGGTGCAAGATCCTGAATCAGGTAAGGAATTAGATTAATGTCCGTAACCTAACCTCTTCTCCTATTTTCCCCTTTCTTCTAGGAGCTCCGGATGCGAGGCGGGCGTGGCAGAAGACTGGATGCAGGTTCGCAGGCACGGTGCAGAATGCAGAATAATGCGAAGCGTGTGTTGTAGATTGGGCGTGGTTTAAATAGCCTCGGAAGTAGTCCCAGGTAAGAAGTCCCTAGAACCGCACCCGAGTAAAAAATAGTCCTTGCAGAAAAATAGTCCCTTCCAGGTCTCACGTTGGCCTGGATGCATGTGCAGCATGGTCTGCCTGAGGTAAGTGATGATTATGATGATTGTGATGATTATGAGCATGGCGCCTTAGGCGCCAGGACTGATTCCTACTATGAGCCTGGCGCCTAAGGCACCAGGGCTGAACCCAGATAGCCCCTAGCCGGGGCTTCTGAGGTTTTACTAAATGTCTGGATGACTGCTTCCCCGGGAGGATGGGCTTGGTCCAGATGCCCGGGGGTAGGCATCATGACAGCACCTTCCCCTCAGATCCTCCGGGCTCCTTTCTTAGTCCAGGGAAATTTGCATTTTCTGAACATTGCTGGAGAAAACAATTACCGGGACCCGGAAAATGGGCCCCCTGGCACTTATAACCAAGCTTCAGCAACAGACTGACTCTGTTCCATCTCAAGGGAATATGCTCTGAATCAGGCGAGGAATCTGGCAAGGCAAGCTCGTGCAAGTGACTTTGAGCTGCTGCTCCCTGTCATTAATACTCTCAATGCACACCAGGTCAGGAACACTCTAGCCCCCGCTGCATTAAACGCTGCCAGTTCAGACACACCACTTACATCGCAGCCTGATCTTTTGCCTGATCTTCAAGCATACTGAGTGCCAGTCTTCATACCTAGGATGTACTTGTATGTCCAAAAGAACAGAACTGAAGTAAATGCACACTGATAAGGTGTCCTCCTATAAGCAATCTACATACCCAACAAGACACAGGGATGACCATAGATGCAGTTGCTGGTCCTTGGGTCCATTGAACACCAGTCAGCAAATCTAGCTAAGACTCATCAGTGTGATAGAACAGAACTGGATGTAACTGTACAATGTAATGAGAAGGTATCTTCCAAATAAACAATGGCAGACTCAACAAGATACAGGGACGACTATAGACAAGCAATTTGCTTAACCCAATAAAGATTAGGAATAGGGCCACTCCACACCGATGACACTGCCAAGCAGGGAAAGACAAACTCAAGTCCTGTAATCAGAACAAACTCTGTACTAGACTGGGAATCTCTCCTGGTGAACCAATGCTCCAAACCTCTAGAATAGATACGGTCAGCTCAGGGGGCACTGGAAGGTAATCTGAAATAGGGTTCTTCCACAAATCCGCACAAACACTCACACGTACTGATATGCTCACTCTCTCCTCTACACCAACAAACAATAAAATGCAGCTATACCCCTTGATCAATTTCGGCCTAGCTGCACACATAATCTCATACACAAGCTCCGCCACCGCCAGAATGCAAACTGTGAGGTCAATAGCCTTGCTGCGCACATTCTACTGACCTCACACAACCACTGCACAACACCTAGCATTAGAATGCAGCTACACACCACATAAACCTCACGGCTGCACACATACTGAGTTCACACAAGCACTATTTACTACCCTACTCTCTCCACTGGCCTGGACTATGGTCCCCGAGGGTGTTCTACCCACAGCGCTTTGAGATCATATCAATGTTTTATAAGGGGCTATACAAATGCACAATAACATAACGGAATGACACGCCTCCCGGCTCCCTTTCCTGGACTCCTCTGGCTGCTTGGAGGCACAGCTCCCTAGCCTCATTTCCACTGGCTGCTTCAGCTTGCAGACCTGCAGCGTCTCAGCACACCGTCCACCTCCAGCTGGTCCTGGGCAACTTGGGCAGTTCAGTTGTCCATCCAGCTTGCTCTTCCTCAAACTCTCTTCTCCTCCTGCAGCCCCAGCTTTTATACACCTGTTGGTGATTAATAGGTTGCAGTTGTAAACTGAGGGTTTGCCTTGCCTGACTTGCCCGACCCCAATTAAGTGAGTTCATGGGAAATGCCTGACCTTCAGGTCTCTTCTTTGTGTCAGTACTTGAATGGTAAAGGGAGGTAATCTTCATAGCTTCTAGTGATCTCTTCCTCGTCCCAGTTTTACTATTCTTTCAAAGGGAGAAGAAGTGGAACGCTTTTGCAATGGCCCATAAAGGTCAGGAGAAGTTTAGTTTGACTATCTTGAGGAAAAGGGGGATACTATGTCTCACCTATGGGTCTCCCCCCTCCAATCCCAGAGGACCCTCTATCCAGGTGATCCTCCCTTGCTTGTCCACCCCCCAGGATCCAAAAGTGATGGCCTTTCCCTGGCTATGTGTATAGAGGATCCACATGGAGTAGAAGTGAAAAAACAGGTTTCTTACAGTATGCTTAAAAGTTATGTTTCAAAATACAAACATTGAAATTAAACTTTGCCATATTGCATTTTTTTTTTTTAGATATTACACATCTATTGTACATTTTTGTATATGCCCATTAAGAAAAAAATAAGTACAACAAGTTTTTTATACTTTATAAATTTGTATTACCAAATATTTATGTATTTTTGATACTTACTTATGAAGGACATTTATTTTCTACTAATGTTCATTTTTATATTACATTACATTTTTGAAAATAATATCATCTTCTTAAAAGAATGGAAGGTAGGCCCCAGTGAGAATTCCACTAGGACTATGGCCACATTGCTTATGGATGTCGGACAAGAAAATTGTCTAATACCACCAGAACTGTACCCCACCCGACAAGAAGACTTCAGAGACCTATTAGATCAATTCACATATGTCTTTAGGGACCAGTCAGAAAGGGTCAAAAGCTTCTTCCATATTATAAGAACACCCCAAGGAAATGTGGTAAACCTTGGATCATACCGAATTCCTAAGGCTAGGAAAGAAATAATTGAACAGGAAGAAGAGAGTATGATTAAGACTGGCATTATTGAGTCTTTGGTGATCCCATGCTCTTCGCCAATAGTCTTAGTTGCCAAACCCGCTCAATCATGGAGGTTCTGCATTGATTTCCGCAAGCTAAATTCGATCTTGCAATTTGACAGCTATCCGATGCCCTAAATTGATGATTCGATTGAGAAATTGGCCCGTTCTAAGTTCATCTCCACGATTGATCTTACTAAAGTCTATTGGCAAGTCCCCCCTCAATCCTTCGGATAGAGAAAAACTGCTTTCTCAACCTCTGAGCGGTTATTTCAATTAAAAGTATTACCCTTTGAGTTACATGGGGCCCAGCAACTTTCCAACACCTAATGAACTGAGTGTTGTGACCCTTCTCACATTTCTGCGTGGCAGATCCTGGGCCGATCACTTTTTCCATCTATACAAAATGTTCAGGGCATTAAGAAAGGCAGGAATGACTGGAAAGCTAAAAAACATTAATTTAGCCCAATCAGCAGTCAAGTACCTGGGATTCTTTGTGGGTAATGGGTTGATTCAGCCCCGGGTTAAAAAGGTCAAAGCAGTATAACGTACTCCTACACCCTGAACCAAAGGAGAGCTCTATGCCTTTTTAGGGCTTACAATATATTATTGTATATTTATCCATAATTATTCTACCATTGCTGCCCGACTGACAGACAAACTTAAAAATGCACAGCCTCAAAGGTTGGTATGGAACAGTCAGGATCAAGATTGCTTTAATGGCTTGAAGAACATCTTATGTAATGAGCCAGTACTGAAAGTTCCAAACTTCAATCAAGAATTTATACTACGGACCGATGTGATTGGTCTTGGAGGTATCTTATCGCAAGAACATGATGGCATAGAGTATCCGATCCTATATATAATCAGAACGCTTTTCCAAGGGAGAAGAACTATGCCACTATAGAATTGGAAGCCTTGGCCATCAAGTGGGCAGTAACCCATCTCAAATATTATCTCACTAGGTGAAAGTTCAGACTGGTCACAGGCCACTACACACTTATCTACCTGAGTCTGAGAAAAGACTCTAATGCTGAAAGCATGCAATGACTTCTTAACTTCAAACACTTCTATTTCATGGTAGAACACAGAAAGGGGCAAGAGCAAGGGAATTATGATTTTCTCAGCCGATTCTGATCACTGAAGAAGGGGAAGCCAAAGTCCTAAGGGAAAGAGTATGTGACGAATCGCCAGATTCCATCACTTCTTCCCAGGGGGAGCCTTCCTATGTGATGTTAGAGAGGTGAACTCGCTACGCGATAACCCCCCTCGGATAGAAGCAAGCGGTACCTCACCGAGAGAGGTTCCCCCATGGGGACAAGGGCTCCCATTCCAATAAGGAACTCCCAGCCCAAATATCTCAACAACCAAAGTTAATGAAACCTGCTGGAAGAAAACAGGACAAATCACTATACATGGGGGGCTTGGCTTGGTGGCCATGCAGTAGGAAGCACGATCGAGAAGCTCCTTCAAGATCCTGAAGCAAATCCAGCCAAAACTGGTGCAAAACTACTAAAAAGCACCTAAAACTAAAAGAAAAAGACATCGGAACATCCGTAGATCACTAGCTGAGTCTCCTGACGGAAGTCGGAGCAGGAATCGAGGAGAAAACGGCGAAAGAAGACAGCGCCTGCGGGAAACAAAATGGCGGGAGCGAGCTGCCAAACCGCTGGAGAGGAAGTCAGCGCTTCATAACCACGGGCGAGGAGCGGCTGGCGGGGGACGGACAGCACCCTGCACAGTAGGAGCCCTCCTCGAGAGGCGACAGAAGACGAACACAGGCGGTCCAAAGAATGGGCACCACAGAGGTACGGAGCTGGAAAGCACAGTGTAGAGAACCCACCCGAGCTCCACTCAGACACGGGCACGGGCGCATGTGGGCCCATTTCCCTCCGGAGCCACCCCGCCTGCAAGATCAACAAGCCAAGGCGGGTTAAGTTAACCGGCCACAAGCACCTGCGGCTGACCGAAGACGAACAGAAGCGGACCAGGAAAGGGAGCCCGGGAGTCAATCCGGATACCATAAAGGTACGGAGTTGGAAGAAGCCTAGCGGGGAGAGCGCACCCGAGCTCCACCACACAGGCCCCATCTCCCCCCGGAGCCACTCCGCCGGCAAGGATCATAAAGGCAGATCAAGATAGCTAACCAGAAACGCACGCGTCTGGCAGAGACAACATACCCAGAGGCTCGGAGAAGCGGAGGCAAGCGAAAGGAGCAGACAATATGAGGGGAAACGGACCCCGTAGAGCCGGGACTGGGAGAAACAGAGCATGCAAGGAACGAGAACCGGCGTACACAGAGCAATATTGACTACGAGCTAATCCACGCAAACAAAACGTGAAACGGGACCGCCACCCATCCTGTAGGCTTGAGAGGCCAGAGCCACACATGAACTACTGAAGTGCACCAAAGGAGGGTCGGTACGAAACAAGCCAAGGCACAACATTCAGCACGGCAAGCTCCCCCGGCAGATAAAGAGTGCGATAACAACTCACAGGACGGTTACAAATCCATAGCGGGGAAGCCCAGGAACGGAAATCGAGATACTGAGTGTCAAGGATGGCACTCTGTCAAGAGTGGCACAGAGCACCCAAGTAAGGTTTGGGTGGCTGTGCTGAAGTAAGGTGACAGATAAGCACACACACAGCAGGAAGCTTAACAAGAATGAAGAGTAGGCAAGTGTAGCAGGAAATAAAAAGGTACAAACAAACTGGATTCCCTCTTGGGGTGTATGCAGAAATGGGAAAGAGTGTTCCACGGACTTTAGGAAACTCCAGCCTTCTGCACAGATTGCTATTACAGGGGCCCACGCTGTATGCTCATAGCTGGGAACAACAACTGTGGGTGTCTGTAACACTGAAACGCGACAAGGGAAGGGGCAGAGGTTGCCTGCCGGACACCAACAGTCAAGCTCTGTACAAAGGGATCTACATATGATACAAGAGAAGACAAGAACAGAAATATCCAGGGAAAAGGAAGTCAAAGAGCAATTTAGCAGAAGGAAATGAAGGAAAAGCAGTACAACTGAAATGGGCAACATAAGGGAAGGACAGAGGACTCAAGGAAGAGAAGGACAGGGATCAAGAACAGGGGGTTGCAATCAAGGAAGAGAGCAAGGGAGCAGCAGCCAGGAAACAGGGGGGCTGCAAACAGGGAAGCAGGGCTGCAGTAACGGATGGCATAAGGTGCAGGAAAAATATTGTGCACTGCAGAGGACTGTAGTAGGCTGCAAGGCAGGGAGCCCAGAAGAGCAGGGCAGAGAGCTGTAGTAGATGGCAGACAGAGAGCCCAGAGGAGCAGGGCAGCAAAGAGCGAGCCCCAAAGGAGCAGGGCTGCAAGGCAGGGAGCCCAGAGGACAAGGGCTATAGGCAGCAGAGTGAAGCAGGCTGCAAGGCAGGGAGCCCAGAGGACAAGGGCTGTAAGCAGTGAAGTGAAGCAGGCTGCAAGGTAGGGAGCCCAGAGGACAAGGGCGGTAGGCAGCGGAGTGAAGCAGGCTGCAAGGCAGGGAGCCCAGAGGACAAGGGCTGTAGGCAGCGGAGTGAAGCAGGCTGCAAGGCAAGGAGCCCAGAGGACAAGGGCTGTAGGCAGCGGAGTGAATCAGGCTGTAAGGCAGGGAGCCCAGAGGACAAGGGCTGTAGGCAGCGGAGTGAAGCAGGCTGCAAGGTAAGGATCCCAGAGGACAAGGGCTGCAGGCAGCGGAGTGAAGCAGGCTGTAAGGCAAGGAGCCCAGAAGAGCAGGGCAGCAAGGAGTGAGCCCAGAGGAGCAGGGCCGCTGACTGTAGAGGGCTGCAGAGGACTGTAGTAGGCTGCAAGGCAGGAAGCACAGAGGACAAGGGCTGCAGGTAGAAGGCAGCGGAGCGTGATCGGCTGCAAGGCAGGGAGCCCGGAAAGGGCACTGGAACAAAAGCAGGATAAAGCAGGAACAGCATACAAATTCGTGGCTCAAGGCAAAAAGGGGCTGGGAGACTCTTGATGCAAGAGACTGAGCTCCTGCAGGCAGCTGCTTAAATACCGCCCTGCCCTGTACTGAGGCAGGCTAATTGGCAGCACCTGGAGCAACACACCTGAATACAATCTGCCTCCTCCCTCTCTGGTCCTGAGATGGTGGAAGCAGCACTGATCCCTAGGGATTCTGGGGATTGTGGTTCCAATGCTGACCAATGGGAATGGCCATGAATTGATAGCTGTAGCAAGGTGCATTGTGGTAAATGTAGTTAGTTGAGTTAAATAAGAAAGCACCAAAGTCACGCAAATGGGAATTAAGGACCAAAGTGTGAATAGGGGTTGTTCCAAGAGTATTCTGAAGATAAATGAATGACAAATAGTCCATGATGGTTGCCAATGTGTGCGCCCATGGCGCAGGCATGACACTGAGAGACTGATAGGGCCAGGGCACACTGACTATCTAGCAGTACAAAGGTGAGTTCCATAGAGATAATACCAAATCGGAAAACAGAGGGAAAATCTAAACAAACCAGCATAGAAGTCTTCACTAAAACACTCGGAAACAAACAACCTATCCAGCCAGACACAGCAATGGCTACCTCAAGCACAACGCAACAGGCAGGAAATAAAAAAGAAGGACCGATCCTAGAAGCAATGGCCGCCTTTAAAGCGTCCCTTGAGGCCAAAATGGACACATCGATAGGCGCCCTCAAGGCATCCTTAGAAAATAAACTGGACACTGTCATGGTGGACGTGGGTCTCCTCCGCCAGGACGCAAGAAACCTGACAGACCGAGTAACAACAACGGAGCAGCAAGTGCAGCAAAACACCACAGATGTGGCGGTCACGCAAACAAAAATGTCAGAGGTGATACAAAAGGTCAAGATCCTCGAACAAAGGGGCGGAAGACGCAGAAGGAAGAGCACGAAGGAACAATATTTGCATAGTTGGGCTTCCGGAGGGCAAAGAAGACAGGGATCCCAGCGAATATATTGAAAACATGCTGCTCCAAGAGATTGGAGCAGGAACTCTGTCCCAGGGCTTCACTAGGAGAGGGCGCACAGAGCACTGACCAAAAGACCTCAGCCAGGCGCCCCTCTGAGAGCGATGATCATCAGGATCATGAATTTCAAGGATAGGGAGAAGATACTATCATTCTCAAGAGAAGGGGGAGTGATTACAAGGAACACCTCCAAAATTACCATCTATCTAGATTATACAGTCATGGTCCAAAAACGGAGAGCAAAATTCGGCCCGACGAAAGAGCGCCTCAGGACGGCAGGAGTGTGATACATGCTCCTATACCCTGTCAAACTTAAGGTACTCCATCAAGGGAAATCATGGTTCTTTGACTCAACTGAAGATGTTCATACATGGATGGACCAGCAGGGCGCCCCCCAGCAGAGACAAAGGAACCGGAATAACAACGAGAACCAGCCCAAGTGAGTGGAAACGCCAACATTAGAAAGAAAACGTCAACATAAAGTAAAGCCACTAAGCCAGATGCAGTGCATGAAGGAGCGACTTGCTTCAATCAGCTGTGATGGCTAAGGAAAACCACAACCCCAAAATGAATGTTTCACAAGTTTGGATGCCAGTTTGGAGGCATCACGCTGTGGCGAGCCTGTTCCATCTCGGTGGACAGAGCAAGAGAAGCGGCGAGGCCCGAGCAGGGGGAGGGTGGCTGGGCGTTAGTTTGGAAGTTTTGGTTTATGTGTTCGTTAGTAATAAGTTTGGCCGGGTGGCACAAGGCACCAACGGTGGGAAGGACAACTTAAGCACTCACAGAACAGCTCGAGTGAGAGGAGACCAGGAAAGCACACAGCAAACAACCGAGGGGAAATGCCCCAGACGAAAAGGCAGAGAACATCAAGAGGAGAGGGGTATGCCCCAAAAGCCAGAAAAAAAAGGAGAGGAAACTGGGCGAGAAACAAGAGAAAGGCTATGGGACAGCAGAGCCTGAGTAAACAATACATGGATGGACCCTGATGAGATAACGATAGCAACCTGGAATGTTCGAGGACTCAACGCCTAGGTCAAAAGACTCAGAGTGTATGCTTGGTTGAACAAGATGAAAGTCAAGATAGCAATGTTGCAAGAGACTAATTTAACATCAGAAAAGCAGGCCAAGGTGGGCAAGAAATGGGGGGACAAGTATACAGCACCACATACTCAGACTACGCAAAGGGGCGCTAATGTGGATAGCGCCAGGCGTACCGTTTCAATTAATAAAGCAGGAAAGCGATCCGGAAGGAAGACTAGTGTTGGTACACGGAATGCTGGAAAACAGGGAAATATGTCTGATTAAAACCTACGCCCAAAACCACAATGTGTCAGAATTCTTCAGGGGCTTATCGCCCAGGCTGGTTCAATACAGGGAGGCCACGTTCATCTGGGCAGGAGATTTTAATTGCACCGTGGACCCGCTTCTCGACAGGTCAGATGACAAACATAGGAAGCCAGCACACCCCGCTAAGGAGCTCCAAAGGACCCTCGCACGACTGCAGCTGGTGGACATCTGGAGGCAGGTACACTGAACCGGGAAAGGGTATACACATTATAGCGCACCCCACGGCACATTCACACGAATAGATTACCTATTTACGGGTACCGAATCTTTGACAGAATTCACACGAATTGACATAAAAGCATGCACACTCAGACCATGCTCCGGTAGTGGCAACATGGGCACACACCCATAGGAAAACCCCAATACCAACATGGCGCCTCCGAGCTGAGGCCCTAGGGGAGGGAGAACTCGAAGAACATCTGCAAGAGGTGATAGAAGATTACTTTGAACATAACGAAGGTAGCGTAGAAAGTAATGCTACGCTCTGGGATGCATTCAAGGTAGTGATTAGAGGGGCGGCAATAGGGAAAACGGGAGGGCTAAAAGTAACAATCATGGAAGAACTGGACAAACTAGAAAGGCAGATAAAAATGGAGGAACGGAGGGCAGAGAGGGTGGGAGAGGAAACCAGGGAACTGCTGGAGTTAAGAACAAGATGCATAGAACTCTGGGAGAAACTAGGGAAGCTGAATTATGGGAAATATTTACAGAGACTCCACGCAGAAGGAGATAAACCCAGCATACTTTTAGCATGGCTCACCAAACAGGAAAAAAGAGGGATCCCAGAGTCGTACTAAAAGATAAAACAGGGACAGAGGTCAGGAACCAGGAAGATATAAACAATTTATTTGCAGGTTTTTTTTAACAGCTCTACGCTCTTAACCCGCTGGTGGATCCGGAGGACATTGTAGACGCCCTAGCAGAGATAAGACTACCAAAACTAATAGCTGAACAGGCCCAACTATTGGATGCCCCTATTACTGTAGAAGAAATCAAGACAGTGATCTCTGAGCTCCCCTCGGGCAAATCTCCGGGCCTGGATGGACTTCCGGGAGAGTTTTATAAGACATATAAGAGCACTATAGCCCCAAAATTGCTAGAAACATACCAGGAGGCATACAAAACAACACAACTACCAAACAGCATGTCGGAAACAATAATTGTACCGATACTCAAGCCAGGGAAATCCCCAGTAGAGTGCGCCTCTTATAGGCCGATCTCCCTCATTAATCAAGACACCAAGATACTTACTGCGGTCCTGGCTAACCGTCTGAAGGTAGTAATATTCACGCTGATCCACTTAGACCAGACGAGCTATGTTCCAGGACGCAACACTTTGTGGAACCTTCGCAGATTGCATCATGTCATAGATCAGACGAATTAGAGACGGGGAAAATGCGCAGTAGTGTCACTAGATGCTGTTAAAGCCTTCGACTCCGTCAGATGGAAATGGTTGCTGAGTGTCCTGGCCCACTTTGGTATTGGGGAAGGGTTCCTTAGATGGATTAAGCTGCTGTATAGAGATCCCAGAGCAAGGGTGAAAACGGGGAAACATATTTCGAAACCCTGGAGAATATACAGAGGAACAAAACAGGGCTGCCCACTTTCACCAATGTTATCCATATTGGCTCTGGAACCATGGGCGGTCTTTCTCAGGGCAGAATATGGGGACACAGGGATAGAAATAGATGAAGTGGTACACCAGATCTCATTGTATGCAGACGACATCCTTCTCTTCGTGGAGAACCCGCGCGCTAACCTACCGTGCCTCCTAGAAGCGGCGGACACATACACCAGGCTCTCAGGAATAGCCATTAATAAAGAAAAGTCTGTCTTGTTTCCTCTGGCTGACTTAAAGGGGGTCCCTCGGGACAAACTTCCAGACATGGGACTAGCGTGGGCGCTGAGCTCCTTCCGGTACTTGGGGATAGAAATACACCACAACACTGCTGATTCACACAAACACAACACACAGGTAGCCCTAGAGAAAACGCAAAAAGCCATGGACTTCTGGGGGACACTCCCGTTGGGGATGATGGGAAGAGCGGCCATTCTGAAGATGGTAGTACTCCCACGACTGCTATACTACTTTACAAACATCCTACATGCCATATCCAGAGCTTTCTTCAAGAAGCTGAACACAATAATACAAAGGTTCGTGTGGGGAGGAGGGAGGTGCAGGATCGCAATGACAACCCTACAGAGGGAGTATGAAGAAGGAGGCATCAGACTGCCGGATTTAGAAAAATACTATTTAGCAGGGCAACTGCAATTTGTGATCAAATGGCTGGGCGAGGACAAATCAATAGACAAAGCACTCTTCCAGCCAGCACTGAAATCATACTACCTTCGAGAATTACCATGGATCGACAAATCCCTTCTCAAGACCCTAACAAACATGCTTAAGCTTGCAATGGATCTGTGGGCGAGGGCGTGGAGACTCCAAGGGGCAAAAGATCCCTGCTCAACACAGATCCCATTAGCGGGATTACTAGGCACAAACGCAAGTACACTCGCAACATACAGATCCCATTGGGAAACCAAAGGAGTAGCGCAAATAGGTGATCTGAGAGGACGAACAATGGATGGAATTCCGAGACTTGGTGGAAGAATACGACATACACAAAGGTCAATTCCTTCTACATAAACAAATAATACTGGCAATTAAGAAGAGGTGGCCGGAATGGCCAGAACAAGAGGATACAGGAGGGGAACTAGATGCCTGGTATGATATATCGGAAGGGGGACACACAACCTCCAGGCTATATGACCAATTGCTACGACTCAATAACTCGCAAGAGCTACATATATGAGGACGTTGGGAAGAAGAACTTGGGAGACCCCTTAGTGATCAGGAATGGACCAGAGCACTGAAATATCCCAAAAAAGTATTGACGAACGCAAGGTTCAGACAAGCACAATTATACACCACGCACAAGGCATACCTCACACCCAAAAGGATGAACAGAATGAACCTGGGAGACCCCCGCACATGCCCCCCCACTGCTCCGACGAGGAAGCGGACATGATACAGATGTTCTGGACCTGCCCAGTGATACGGGTCTTCTGGGATAAAATCAGACATAAAGTGGCCAGAAGTGGACTTCAAATACAAGCAGAAAATCCTGAGCTGTACCTGCTGGGCCTATTCCCAAGAGGAGGCAGACACAGGACGCATCTAGCAAAAATGAAAGATCTAATATGCATACTAGCCAAACGACGGATAGCAATGGCGTGGAATACAAAGGAGGGGCCGACAATAGACTCATGTTGGGCAGACCTCAGGAAATGGGCAATGGCAAAAACGACGGTGTGGATACGAGCGGTGCAGAAAGGAGAAGGGGAAACGGGACAAAAAATAACAGCATGGAACTCCCTAATGCAGGACCTGTTTGAACACAGAGAGGAAAGTGAAGGGGATGACCCTAAAGGGGAAGAGGAACAATGACGAAAAGACACTCGAGAAGTCCCCAAGAATAGGTGGACATACATTGGAAAACCTGTAAGACTGCCACGGGCACAGAGTTAGCCCACAACAACACAATCTCCGGATCACTCTGAGATGGAAGATAAGAAAAGACACCCACGCAGAGTGCCGAACAGCCGGTTATATGTTATGTTTTGTTTGTTTGTTATGTTATTATAAAATCAATAAAGAGTTAAAAAAAAATCACTATACATATGCTACTGCGATACTTCACCTGAGATAAAGTACCTGTCTGGTACTGGATGAAGAAAACCAGTGGAACAAGAATGAACGCCAGTCCAACGCAAAACATGGACTGTAGGATTACAGAGGGGAAGCCCCAGCAAAGTGTCATAAGTATTGGAGGTGGAGATGTCAGTGAGAGAGATACCCGGGCAGTTCAAAGCTCCTGTGGCAGCGAACTGAGTGGAGCGGACGAGAAGGTGCGGTTTCCTACGCAGGGAGGAAACCTGGACATTGTGGTGCCTGAGTCACACCAGGAAAAAACAAAACTTTGGAGCGCCGTGCAAACATGTGCATGTCTCTGGGAAGAGACATCTAGACCTGACAACCGAGGAGAGAGTACAGGGAAACGCTTCCCAGACAGCAAAGCCAAGCATGAAGCAACACTGCCGTGGGTGTCGGAGAAATCGACAACTTGAAGTTGCCATCCTGACCCATGCAGCAGACTCCAAGAGTTGAACTACTGGCCCGGTGAAGCAGTCCCAACACCACAAAGGTAACAGGAAGAGTGGGAGACCCGGGGAGGGTAGCGAGTGTAACAAATACTATACTCAAACTTCTCACAGCAAGACGGAAAGTAACCAGAAGAGTGCAAGTCATTACTGAGCCAGTCATACTCTTCCCAGCGAGATGCCAGGTAACTAGAAGAGTGAGAATCAGCACTGGGTCAATCCTACTCATACCAGTGAGATGCAAAGTAACCATAAGAGTGAGAGTCATTGCTGGGTTCATCATACTCATCCCAGTGAGAAGCCAAGTGATAAGAGGATTGAGAACTCTGAGAAGAATAAGATTGCTCATAGTACTCAGAATACAGGTTGGATGTCAGATAAAAAGAGAGACTTTCAAGTTTATGTGATAACATCAGAGTGAAAGAGGCTCTAGGAAAAGAAACGCCTTTAAAGAGGATTTTGAGAAGAGAGGAGAGGTTAAGATAATTGGAAGAATCCTCTAAGGGAATTAAACAAACTGATACAAGTGAGAGCCAAGAACTTTCTAAAGATTCTATATTGATGGAAACTTGCTGAGAAATCAGCCCAAGGAGAAGGGAGTCTTATGCTGGACTTTAGTTTTGTATTGGCGGTAGGGTCAGAGTAGATAGGATTTTCATAGAGGACAGGCTATTGCTTTTGGACTTCACAACTAGGTGGGAAAACCTTTTGTGCTTCACAATTAGGTGGGAAAACCCATAGTTTAGGGAAAGTGAGGTGGTTTTCATATTATTTCAATAAAACTAACTTGAGAATGTCTGCTTCTTCTGACCCTCCACAACTGGTGTCAAGGGTGGGATGTTGTCCAGCTGACAAAGGTTGGGGAACCCTACAGTTTAGCAAACTAAGCCACAAAGCCGATATACCCACAGCGGCCACTGCCAAATCCATAGGTTTTGATCTATAAAGTGCTGCTGAACTATCAATTGCAGTAGGGATAAGGTGTCTAATTCCAACTGGGCTAGTCTTGTCTCCCTCTAGAGTGATCTATACAAGACTGGCTTCGAAGTCAGGTTTGGTCCAGAGACATGGTTTAGATGTATTGGCCTGAATCATTGACCCCCGACTATATGGATGATGTGAAAATACTTGTACACAATCATGGTGTCATGGCCACTGGTCCAGTCCTTCCTCACCCTGAGGGTCCAAATGGACCCAGTCCTGGCGTCTCTGGCGCCAAGCTCATGAAAAAGTGTACCTTGCACACTCTGTGCCTAAGGCACGTGCTGCTGGGCCGGGCGTGGCCATAGAACATCACTGGAAGGCACGTGCAAGAGTCCCTGGGAGGGGCAAGGTGGAGCCATTAGGCGGGACTAAAGGGAGGGGCCAAGGCCAGCCTATGTAAGGCCAACCCATCCACGTGCCTTCCCCCCGCGTTAGTCTGCTTTCTGCAGCATAACGCTTACGGCTGTCCTTACCTGTGCATCCACTTGATTCCAGCTGCTCCATCTATGAAGACATCTTACCTGATTCCAGCTACTCCATCGCTGAAGGCGCCTCTTACCTGAATCCAGCTACTCCACCACTGAAGGCTCATCTTACCTGAAATCCAGCTACTCCACTGCTGAAGGCGCATCTTTCCTGATTCCAGCTACTCCATCGCTGAAGGCGCCTCTTACCTGAACCAAGCTACTCCACCGCTGAAGGCGCACTCTACCTGCTTCCAGCCGCTCCATCGCTGTGCACGCCTCTTACCTGAATCCCATCACTATCGGAGTCGGAGCCTTCTTCTCACCTGATATGGACGTCCAGCTACTCGGAGCTCCACTTCTTTTCTTCTCCTTTGCGGTACCTTCATGCTGCAACCGCGGAGCGGCGTCGAACATCAAGACTTCGCTCTATGCCACCGGCCTCCTCCTGTAAGGGAGAAAGAACACAACAGGTTAGAAATCATATAGATAACGGACGCTTGGCTGTGCCATACTTGAGACTAGAGTTCCATCATAAAGGCCAACTTACCAGCTAATTTGGGAGCTCTATCATCCTCAGGGGAATCCCCGGATTCGCTCCACGACTCCGATCTGCATTTTCACACCTATTGGGAATAGATAAGACATTGCAAGAATTACCCTTAATGATTAAGACTAAGACATTATAATAAACAAACTATAATCATAGCTAAAAGACTTAACTTTTAAGTGGATTGGTCGCAGCCGGTCTGGATCAACCCTTCCAAGGACCAATGAAGCAACTAGCTCCACTCTACGCGGCCCCTGCTATAAGAAGCAGGACGGATAGCTCAATATTATAACACAATAGATGAGCATGCATGGGAAAGCACATACGCACTTCATTTTGGCACGAGAGGGCCGAGGGAAGTCACGACACCACCACGCCATTCTCATTGCCTCTCATCTTCTCTCAGGGGCAATACCAGCATCCAGAACAGCAGGCTTTGCAGCAACAGGGAGAGAGAGGTGATCTAGGGGAGCCAAGTCAAGGGAGGGCTCCAACCATGCCCCAACGTCCCAGGGAGACCAGGTGAGCGTAACACATGGGAACAACCCATATACAGTTAAGGAAGGGGAGAAAGTTGCACAGAGGTCCGTGGGGCTGCTCCTCCTACCTGATCAGCGGATGTCACATTCCCTGGTGTCTCGGCCATTGGGCAGCATGGTTCCACTGGTGCATAACCCATCGCCGTGCACAGCGCCACGCTGCAGACTTAATCTCCAGTTGCTTCCATCAGGCTGTTCTTCCCTAACGCGTTACATCATGGCATGCACGCACGTAACCCGGAACTGGCGTGTCTATCTTTTCCGTTGTGTGTTCCATAAAAAGGGCCAATGGCAGCTACATGGTTCTCCTCAACTTTTTGTATTCCGGTGAGTAGCATTTTGATACCCTTTTGGACTGACCCCTCATGTTTTTTGAAAATGTTCTACATTTTTCTTGGATTGACTTGGATTATCCTGTTGTTTTGGCGTTTGGTGCTTCCTGCTTTCTGGTTTTTGATGGACTAGCTTCATCTACTTTGGATCTGCCTTGGTTTTTTCCTTTGTCTGCTGTGGCGCATTGGAAACTTCTACTCTCCCTGGGATTTGGTTGTGCTTGACATCTGGATTGGCTACAGATTACCCTGAACTGTTGTGTTGTCTCTGGATTGTACTGTTTCCCATCCCTGAAGAACGGATCCCTTGGCACCTCTTGGACGTTCGTCTCCCTTCCATTATTTGTTTGCCCTTGTGCCATTCAGGTCAGACCCCTCTGTTTCATCTTGGGACTTTGGCATCCACAGGCAACTATGTTGGGTTGGGCACCTCTTATCTGTGTGCTTTCCCTTTTTAATAGGAACACCTGTAGTTCATCAGCATCCCAACATCCTAACCCAGGTACGGAGGGCAGCAAGAGGGAGGAGGGAGTTCTTGTCAAATGGCAGGTAGGCTTTGTGTTAGTGACTGCATTGACCTGTTTTCTTTCCCCTGCCATTCTCTTGGACTTCAGTTGTTTTGTATTAGTGGTAGGGATCAGAGTTGGTAAGAACACTACGGAGGTCAGACTTTTACCTTTGGACTTCAAAACTGACCAACGAGCACCCGAGTTCATTTTGTTAGGTAGGGATAACCATTGTGCAGGGAAAGTGAGGTGGTTGTCATATTATTTTAATAAAACCAACTTGAGAATGGAAAAATCTAGTCTTTTTGCTTCTGACCCTCCACACTGGTCTGAACAATTCTGCCTCTCATTCCCGATCCTCCGTTCAGGCCCCTTTTCCCCTTGCCCGTTTCCTCCGTTGTACCCTCCAGACACTAAAACACCTTCTTGTCACCTTTCTTATCTGACTGCAACCCTGACTCCCCCTTCACACCTCCCCATCGAACTTCTGGGACTTGCTTAACTCACGCTTGTCTACCATGTTCAGCCAGGCTGTGTCGTCGTATAAAAATGTGATTCTAAGAAGCACCAGGGGGAATGCTTTTAGGATGGTATCCCTTAAGACAATTAGCAACTTCAATCCTTTACAATCACTCTTACACCCACCCAGCTTAACCCACCTACCTCACCTGCTTGAGCGTCTATAAAAATTAGACCCGAAGAGCGTATAAAGAATTTAACAATCTGTTGCTCTCCTAACACCGCCAAAGACATCTTTAAAGTTCTCTACACACTTTCCTCACCTCCTCCCTCCTCTTCCTCCCACCTCTCTCTGTCTGGCTTTGTGTGGAGAACTCTTCTTAATTAATATCTCACTATCAGGATTTAAATATCGAGGGCAGAAATAGACAGGACCTTCATTTAGAAAAGAGCAGTTTTTTACTAGATGATGTTACTTACACTGAACAAAAACTCTTTATGTTGAAATATTTCAATAAGGTTAAGCAGGCTCACAGAATACTACAAGCTGAACAGGGTCAAGACATTGCAGTCAACCATAGCATGAAAATGTGCTGTGATTCATCACTGGATCATGCATCATTCTGAACACCAGCTACATCTTGTTGATGGATAGGAAGTAGGAAAAAGTTGATACTAAATTACCATGACTCTATAAGTAAAAGAGGGCGTTGAATGTGGAACACAAACTTCTGTCGAAACCTCTCTCCAGGCATAATTGTGCAGGGGTGTGACTCATTAGGAAATAGCAACTTGCTGTTATGAACTAGTTGCCACCCAAATGTAATGGTAGAAAATCTAAATTTGCTTTTCTGAAGTAGAAAATGACAAATAACCCTTTGAAAGCTTCTGTGCCGAATATACCACTCAGAGACCATGTATCGCACCCTTGGAAATCGGTCCTGTAAAGTTGATCCATGTCCTTTATTGACATGGCACAGTGTTGGAGTTTGGAATCGAACTAGGGACTGGTTCCTGAGAGTATCGTCCGGGTGAAATCGTTCATCCCACCCGGTATCACTTTTAATGACCGAAGCGTGGAAGGTGGAATGTCTCAGATAGATTGTTTCCCCTTCCCAGCCCATGCTCAGACGATAACGCCTCCCCTTACAGTTTGATTTCCATCTTGTGTCCCAGGTGAGGAGATCTCAAAACCAAAATGGAGATTGCAATACAGCCTGAAAAACAAGCTTAACGTCCTAAGTGAGGACAGGTGTAGGAGGGTAATATGGAGATCAAGGCAAAGCTGTGCTTATCCCCAAACACTCAGCACACCAAGAGAAGGTCTTGCTGTGCTGTGCGCGAAGACTGCCTGAAGTCCCATTAGTATATACAGGGTGAGGTAGAGGCTTTCCCTTGATTGGTTCCTCGGTCCTACAAGATTGTTGACATTAGAATGCACTATCTCTATCTTGGTGTTCAAGTGTATCATTTGGTAGTGTAAGGTGAGCCATGGAATGGTTAGGAAAATTGCATTCGAATCAATGGCTTCTTTATGTAACTTGTAGTCATTGGTATGACTATTGCCTTACTTGGAACACGACCTAGCATTTAGACAGACCTGTTGACAGACTAGATTGGTTATGATTTCTTCCTTTTTACACTGCACCATCCACTGGTCAGTGGCAAAACTCGTATTCATAAAATCAGTGAGAGTGCTTACTGACAAGGCTCTTTCCCTGCTCTAAGATATTGCTGAATGAGCGAGAAAAAGGGTACAACCACAGGCTCCTAGTAGACAAAAATACATACAAAGTACACTCTTACTCTTCGGATGGGGCGTCCATTTTTCTGTCCTGCACTGTGTCACAGAGTACCTCAAGAAAACACCAACTTGCAAAGTAGTTTCAACGTTTTTTTATTGACGCTTCTGCAGAAGGGCTCACTAGGGGCCATTGTTCTCTCTCGTCTCCCCTGGGGTTTTCCCTCCCTAGAACAGGCATGCCCAAGCACCAAGAATGTCGCTAGACATAGGTAACACCTACTATCTAAATTCTGCCTTCCTAGTCATGGTGGCCTAAAGGCAAACACCTTCTCTCTCTGTCTACGTCTGGTGTCTTCATAGGTAAATCCTATACGGGGGTCTCACAAAGTCACAATGGTCTTTAAATTTGGATTAAGTGCCTTCCAAATATCCTGGCTCTACAGATCCTGCTTGTCCTACTCATCCTGAGCTTCTCTGTGTCTCCTTTCCCTTTCTTCTACCCTCCTGCCTATTATTCATCCTACTGTCTCTCCCCTCTCTCCCTCACACTCTCTCTTCAGACCCTCTGTTGTTCTTCTCTCTCTCTGTATTCCTTAAACCACCCTCCGATCTTAATCTCCTCCCTCTACTCTCCACTGATCTCTCCTTCCTCTTATTACGGCTTCTCCCTTCTCCCTCTGCTAACTACTACACTCCCATCGCGCTCTGAAACACTTGTGTATGAGCGCGATATAAATAAATTATCATATCATATCATCCTGCTAGTCACCACTGTACTCTGCTTCTCACTACTCTCGGCTATGCTCTCCTCCACACTACCCTTTGCTACACTCCGCTCACACATTATACATAACCATCTTCCTTTTACACTCTCAGCGCCCTATTCAATCACTCCCCTATTCTCTTGCTTAATCTCACTCACTCACATTATATGCACTCTCACACCCAAGTACCACTTTCTCTCAGCAAGCAGTAGGTCACCTTGCACTCGCTCTTAACACATTTCCACACTCCACTGCACAGTTCTTTCTCCGCTTGCTCTCTTGGTTATCCTTCTCCCCCCTTGATGTCGAACCAACACTTCCCTGGTTAGACTGCCCCTTTTTTCCCCCTACCTTTTCCCCTGCCATTGGCTTCCCTCTTCAGCTGGTTCCTCCTGCCAACCGCTGGCTTCCTGTCGCACAGGGGTCGGGTTACAATCGCCAGAGCGCATATAATGGGCTATAATCCCGCACCGTTTTCATTCGCTGCTCTTGAGTTTGGAAATGGTGGTCCTCTGAAAACAGTCATTTCTGGAGTCCATGTCCAGTTTAGTTTTAGCCTCTACATTGCCGGTGAGATGTGCGTACTGTTCCCCAGTCCCTTCATGTGCTGTCCGCCTCTATGATGAGCTGCTGGTTCGGGCTCCCCCTGCTAAGCATACTAGTATGCGTAGTCCAATTTAAAGAAAGAAAGAAGACTGAAGAGTATTGTACACAACAGGTATGAAGCAAGAGTCAGTGGTATTCAACATATTCATCCCTGCACAGATAGAAGGGACAGTGACAGGGGCCCTTCGCACTCCCGCACACGGACTCTGGGGCAGGTATGGCTCTGGGTAACCCATTGGGGGGCCTCCTGTCCCAGGTTAAGAGGGATCCTCATTCCCCTTTGACTGGGTGAGGTCGCTGACCCTTTTACAGCTGTTGCACAGATCACAAGTTACTTCACCTTTCCGTTTCCTCAAGGGTAAGGGTGCCAATGATACCCCCAGTTGCATGCTTTTTATGCTAGAGTGGAACCTAGAATGGTTACCGCTCTCTTTGCTGGATGACGTAGTTCCACAATTCCTTCTTTCTCCACCATTGTTCACATGGCCTTGGTTTATGGTAGCAATTCGTTTACAGGCTTTCCAGTGGTGTTAGGCTCTGAAGCATCCTTCCAGGATGTAGACTCCTGGGTCCATTTCCACACCACCGGAGGACAGGAGAACGCAGAGGAAGGATAAACACATCTGCTGTAACATGCCCTTTCAGACTATGACACAGAGCTTGTATTGTCTTCATTTCTGTAACACTTCTTTGCTAAGCATGGAAAAGATAAGGGCAGAGAACGTATTGTAATGCTATCAAGATTATCATTATAATTATTGTTTTTGTTTGTATATAGAACTTGAATCTGGATTCCTTCAGCTTCTGAGCACTGCAATAACAGGTGTTATTATTACACAATTTAATGGTACTGAATTTATCAACAATGGAAGTATCAACGGCTGTGTTGGCTCTGCCGTTGGTTTGAACTTGCAAAGTGCAGACTAACATCATGTCTGGGGTGAGCACTCAACTCGTGAGCTATCCATTCCGTCCTATGGAATTGCACCCAGGACGAGAGTCCCACTTCAGTACTGGAAGTTACAGATGAAGGCTCTCCCTAGCATGGAGGTAATGGGGTGATAGAAAGAATTGGTGTACTGGGAGTATGGATCCCTGGGTGCCCAGAGATAAGAAGACGTACCTGGTTAATGGATCAGTGGTTATCGTCATGCCCCTTCCTCTCCCTAGACTTTGCACCTGATTGAGCATAGGCAGGCTTGGGTAGAAACTTGAAGTGGAGGTTGAGTGCCCAGGGGTGCTGAAGGTACATAGGAGGAATGCTGCTTTTGGACAGACACCTGAGCCCCAACTTACTAGCTGGATGTCCTTCGTCTGAAAGGAATACACTTAGCATCTAAGGCCCTGGGGTTGGGCTGCAGTTAACAGAAAAAAACAAACTGTAACTGGTGGGAAGCACAGAAAGTGTGCACAGTGTAACAGGGTGAAAAACCACACAATGATGGCTGGGATAATGGGCCGCAGCAGCCATAGAGACTGACACAGGTGTTGCAGTGAGCAGGACCTGCAACTCTGGGGGGTGGGAGTGTTCTGCAGGCAAACCTGCGCTGTTCCAGATGATGCTGGTGATCACAAATTCCTGTCTCTCTTTGAAAGGCAAAATAAGAGAGACTGGAGTGGCCCTCTTGCTTTTAAGGGCAGCATTCTAGGATATTTTGGAAAGGGCCATTTATTTTGACTCCAGAGACACTTTGGGATCCTTGTGAAATCAGTTGGCGGTACTGCAGCGTCTGTCTTGGAAACTGGTGGAAAGGGTTGAGGATGGACTCCTCTCGGGAGGATAGCTCAGGGGCAACATGCTCGCCTTGAAAGCAAGACGACACGGAGCACCACAAGTTCGATCCCCGGGTCCGCGCTTAGAAACCTCTGGGTATTAAGCGCGTTATAAATAACCTATCATATCATATCATGGGGAAGGTTGCTCTCACTCTAATAGTAGTCTGCCTCTCAGAGCTCATTGAATGATATTCGATGGAACATTTTCTCAGAAAATGGCCGGTTCAGCAACTTGGCAGGAAAGGAATATCAACATATTTGTCGAATCAAAGGGTGTAGTAGAAGCGGTGTATATTTTTTCTCCATGACAAATTTTGACAGGTGGCCCCCACCTTTGATATTATTTAAGTGACCCCAACATTTTTGATTGACCCCCAACATTTTTCATTGACCCCCAACATTTTTGATCTAAATTTGCTAAGAAGCCCACCATTTTTATATACATTTTATATATTTTAATACACATTTTCATATACATTTTTATATAGTTTTGATATACATTTTTATATCAATTTTGTATATCAATTTTACATTAATTGATCTAACTATAGATAGGTCTGGGGCAGTTCTAAGGCTATGACAGTGCATGTGCAAGGCTTATAATGCAATATATGGCTTTTGTGGAAGGCCTGGTAAACATGTGTGCTCTTCTGGCTTCCCAGGGGCTATGCAGGGGGGGTTTCCAGGAAACAACAATTATAAACCGCTACAGTTACAACGAGGGAAAAACAACGACCGGAAGTCCTGTGACTCCCAACAATAGTTATGCCGCTGAATGTCTTACGGTGTATGATGGGATGGAAGATACTCAGGATTTGATGGCTGACTACGAAGTCAAAGAGTTCTGGGACAACAATGACATGGTTCTGGAGCAGCCGCTGGTCGTGGTGCCTAGGCGACCATCTACAGCCAATGTGATCTCTGAAGACAATGGCTATGAATCTATGGTTTTGCAGGAGGTTGCACCTATGACTTTGAAGAGTGACCCCGCCCACATGGGACTTTGGGAAAAACAGGGTCCTGTGTGCATGGGTGAGGAGAGCCAAACTGTAGCAGATACTATCAATATGTACTGTGCTGGCTGTTCAAATCAACTTGAAAATCCAGGGGATCGTGCTAATAACCTATGTAAGGACTGTGTTTTGCTAATGGAGACAATAGCATTAAAGACAATGTTATTATTTATTGTGTTTGCTGTTCAAACCTAATTGAAAACCTGAGGGATCGTGATAACAACCTGTGCAAGGAATGTATCTCGCTAATGGAGACCGATACTGACACAGCGTCCCTCCCGTGTGCTGATATCCAGGCTATTAAGGGGTTTAAAGCCGTAATGGAGGGAGCATTTATTTATTTTTTTTAACTTTATTTTTGCATTTTAGTAAGACATGCATATAAACAAGCCCAAACAGTGGGCTGCAAACTTGCCATTGTTGCCCACAACCCTGCGCCCGGCCCCCCACCCCCCGATAGTCCCAATATGCAGCAGGCTTCTATTGCGTTTTGGTTTACTAGGGTGCAGTTTGCAGCGACTGAGCAGGTGGCTCAGTTGGAATGGCGTTGGAGAGGAGGTATGAGATGTACGGGCCCCAAATATCCGGAGGCCTCGCGTGGAGGGGCAGTGTCTTTATGAATTCCGTTTCTGTTTCTTGGCAATAGAGAATGTCTTTCCTCCAGTTCGCTAGTGTGGGGGGTGCACCGCGTCCCCACGCCATGGCTGATCTTTTACGTGCCAGTACCAATAGCACGCTTGCGAGTTTTCTAACGTGCAATGATAAGGATTTCATCAACCCTAGGAGTGCCACTATTGGGGTGTGCTCCACCCCCTCGCCGATTATTGCTTCAGTTTCGCCAAGCACATCTGACGAGAATTTGGCCACTGTCGGACAGCTCCACGCCAGGTGCAGAAAGTCAGCGTCAGGTGTCCCACATCTGTTGCAAGATGCGTTCGACTCAGGGTGATGTCTGTTTCTCTTTTTGGGGGTGTAGTATGTTTGGTGCAGAAAGTTGAATTGAATTTGTTTGAAGCAGGAGTTAAGTGCCACTTTTTGGGTCTGTTGTAGGATGTAGTCCCAGTCCTCGTCTAGGATGGGCGTTCGTAGCGAAGTTTCCCACCTTGCTTTCGTTTTGGGGTTTGATGGAAAAGTGTCCATGAGCAGGGCTTTGTAGATGGATGAGACCAATTTGCCCTACCCTTGTGCCTGAATTACTCAGTGCATAGCTGCCAAGTGGGTAGTTGTTGTGGAAACGATGGAATGAGGTCTTGTAGGGTATACCGACTCTGAAGTACATACAAATATCAAGAAAGGTGGTGCTACCTTTCTCCTTCGCTTTCTGGGGTGTAATGAAGGTATCTTGTATGAAAAGGTCACCTAGTGTGGCTATTTTGCATTTGTCTACCCAGTTCAGGAACACTTTCTCAGCAGTGAGTGGGACCCCGGGGATGAATTTAACGGGGAGTAGAGGCGAGTATCTGAACTGTATCTTATACTTTTGGGCCATTTTCCGCCATATTGAGTATGTAGATTGCACTATGTTCAGTGTCGTGTGTGGCAAGGCCTGTTTCCAGATGATCACGGCCCTCAGCAAGTTGGGTGAGGCCAGTGCCCGTTCGACCTTTATGTGTGGTCTTACGAACTGGGGCTTATACCAGTGACTGAGGAACTGGGCTTGTGCTGCCCAGTGGTACCGTTCCAAATCGGGTAGTGCTAGGACGCCCTTGGTGACAGGGAGCACGAGGGACGTGTATGCCACCCTTGCGGGTTTGCCCGACCAAATGAGCTCTAGGACCAGACTTCTCAGATTTCCTAGGAAATGGCGAGTCAACAGGATGGGGATGTTGGAAAAGAGAGACAGGAGTTTGGGGAGAATTACCATTTTTACCAATGAGGCTCTTCCCCAGAGGGTGAGCGGGAGAGTTTTCCACCTGTTCACCTTTTCCCTTAGGGTTCTCAGTGTGCTTTCGTAGTTGTCTTTGAATATGTCGTGGTGGTACAGGGACATCAGGATTCCTAGGTATCGGACGTGAGCTTTTTCCCAATGAAAGTTGAAATCATCTTTAAATGTTTGGGTCTTTGTGTTTAAGAGGAATACGATTGATTTAGATTGATTGATTTACAACCCTGATACCAACCCAAACTTTATTATTTCACGCATAATCGGGTTAAGGTTTTCGCTGGGGTTTTGCATGTACAGGACTATGTCGTCGGCATAGAGGGATATTATCAAACAGTGAGGTCCTATTTTGAGCCCTCTCTGGATTTGGCATTCTCTGAGGACCGCTGCTAGGGGGCTCCATCACAAGGGCAAATATCATGGCGGATAATGGGCATCCCTGCCTGGTGCCGCGTTGGAGATTTATATATGCCGAGCGATTCGAACCGAGGGTGATTGCTGATAGGGGCTGATTATAGAGAAGCGAGACCAGCTTAATAAACTGTCTCCCAAGTCCGAGCTGCTGCAGCATGGCAAACAAGAAGGGCCACTCGACGGAGTTGAACGCCTTTTCGGCATCCAGCAGCACCGCCACCACCTGCTGGTCAGGTTCGTGCGCTGCCAGAACCCCGAACATTCTACGTATCCCAAATGTAGTGTTTCGGCCAGGCACGAATCCCACCTGGTCTGCGAGTACCAGTGCGGGCATTAGCGGGAGTAGTCTATTTGCGAGAATCTTTGCCAGGATTTTATTGTTGAGATTGATTAATGATATTGGGCGATAGGATTTACATTCTTCGGGTGGTTTGTCTTTTTTGTGTAGGAGAATTAAGTTGGCTTCCCTTGGTGTTTGTGGGAGCATGCCAGATTCGATCGCTTCTTCGAAGACATTTAGGAGAAGGGGGGCTATGAGAGGGGCGAAGTATTTATAGAACTCGCCGGTTAACCCATCAGGGCCCGGGGCTTTGGATGGCGGTAGACTTTTTATTGCTTATTGGATCTCATCTAGAGTAATGGGATCATTCAGTGGCTCACAGAGTTCCCTCTCCACCCAGTACAGTTCTGTGTCGTTGAGGTAGTTCCGAATCGCCTCAGTGTCTGCTGGGTGCCCGGCACTATATAGTTCTTGGTAGAATGCCCTGAACACTTCGACTATGTCTTCTTCTTTGTGCAGCATATTTCCCTGCGGTGCTCGGATACTGTCCACCCTTGTTGGTCTCCTATATGCAGCTATGAGATGTGCAGGGAGGGCCCCAAGCTTCTGGCCTACGCCATATTGTCTAATTCTATGATTGTGGTTCAGAAATTTTAACTCCCGTTCCGCTAGGTTTCTGAAGTTGAGAAGTTCTTCTTTCAACATTGCCTGGATGTGGTCTGAGTTGTTAGTGGCATGCTGCTTTTCCAGGTCTTTCAGGCGGGTTTCACTGGTCCCTAGATCTCGTCTGACAAGTTTCAGAATTCCATTTTCTTTGGCCAGACAGACGCCCCTTACATAGCATTTGAGTGATTCCCACAGCACCCCGGCGGAGTTGACGGTACCCTGGTTATTTTCAAGAAAGGTGCTGATTTCCTGGCGTAGTTCTGTGGCAAATACTTGATCCGCAAGAGATCTGGGTTTAAAGCGCCATTGGTGGGGCCGTGGTCTGGTAGTCGGTAAGCAGCATTCGAGTATTACCGTGGCGTGATCCGAGAAGGTTTTGTGGAGTATTTCGCAGCTGCCCATTGCCAGTTTCTGTGTGCGGAGACTAGCAGATAACCGATGCGGGAGTCTGTATTATGGACGCTTGAGTGGTATGTGTAGTCCTAATTCTGGTTCCTCCATATATCAGATAGGTCGAATGCTTTGCAAATCTCCTGCACTTGTCGGCTGGCCTTGGACGGGTGCACGGTTGTTCGCTGTGATTTGTCTTTCTGTGGGTCGAGATGTGTATTCAGGTTGCCTCCCCAGATTATGGTTACTTTGCGAACTTGCGCTAGGCGGGTCAGCATCCACTCAAAGTTGTTTGCACCGTCTGTGTTAGGGGCGTAGGAGTTGACAAAAACCACCTCCTCTCCCTCCACAATCCCCCTATCCAGAAGTGACCTTCCATTGTTGTCTCTTTCCGTTTTGATCAAGCAAAACCCTAGCGAAGTATGAATGAGGATTGCGACTCCCTGGCGTAGGATGAATAAGAAGAGAAGTAGCGGTGGCATCCCCAACTGCGGGCCACAGGTGTTCATTTTGAGGTAGAATGTGGGTCTGTTGAATCATTGCCACCTCTATCTTGTGTCGTCTGAGCAACTGCAGGATCTTACGTGTCTTGGCCGGGATATGGCCCCTCTAATGTTCCAGGTTGCTACTTTGAATTGGCACGATGATGTTTTATATGGAACCCGTTTGTAGGAGTTGCGGTGGGCCTCTCCTCGGTGATGTCTCGGCATTTTGGCCGGCTGGGTTGCATGGGAGCTGCATCAGGCGGGAGGGCATGCGAAGGGTGGCGGCGGGGCCCGGGGCAAGGCCCGCAGCTGGGTGATGGTGCATGGTGCGCACTTTGAACAACAACAACATTAAAACAACTTTCCTTACACGGACAACCCCCAACGCGTCCGTTTGGAACCCCCCCAACTAGAACACAAGACGTGCTGTCCACAGGGCGCAGGTGGCCTTCCAAGACTTAGGCCCCAGCCTCCCGTTTGCGAAGTTTGACCTGATGGCTTGTTTCCTTCTTGCTTTGGATCAGTTGCGCAGGTGTTCATCAAGGCGGGACTCTCCCCGCCCTTTCTCTGCTTGCAGAACCGGACATTTGGTTTGCGGATTTACATCCCTGCCTGTCGAGGAACAGTGTGGCTTCCTCGGGGGAGTTGAATAAGTGGGTATTTCCCTCAAGTTGGATGTGTAGCCTCGCAGAGAAGAGCATTGAATATGTGATTTGGTTGGCGCGCAGCCTGTGTTTAACATGGGTGAACGACCTCCTTTGGGCTTGGACTGACGTAGAACAGTCCGGATAAAACTGAATGTCGTCCCCATCAAAGTGGAGTTTGCCCTTTACTCTTGCCATTCTTAAGATCGCGTCCCTGTCCTTGTAGCTTAAGAGCTTGGCGATGATCAGACGGGGCGGTGTCCCCGGGACGGGTCTTGTTGCTGGGATTCTGTGGGCTCTTTCCACCACGAATAATTGCGACAGAACAGCGGGGCCAAATAGCTCGGTGCATAGTTTCTCGATGTGCTCCTCCATTTTGTTTGGTAGTTGTTGTTCTCTGACCCCGACTATCCTTATATTATTTCGTCTGGAGCGACCTTCCAAGTCCTCATTTTTGGCCAGTACAGTTTTCATTTGGCCCTCGAGCATGGAGACTCGGGTGGTGAGTGCTGTTGCGCCATCGTCCAGATCTGATACCCTTTGTTCGACGGAGTCTAACCTGTCACTGTGTTTATCGAGGCGGTGTTGAGCAGGTCCACCTTGGACGAGAGCGAGTCTATTTTGCAGTCCAGGCTGCCTATCCCAGCTTTTAGTTCCATTAGGATTTCCCTAATGTCTGGTTGTTGCAGTTGTTCTTCCTCCGATGGATTATTTGGAGATTCGGGGCGGTGGTCCGGTCTGGGAGTTTTGGGTGCTGGGCCTGCGTCAAAGTTGAGTTTTCTCTGGGACTTGTCAGGCTTCCCCATCTTGGTCTTGGCGGATATGTGGGTGCCGTTTGGTTGGTTGTCCCAGGCTGTCGATGGCAGTGGTGGAGCGCCCGGTTTTTGGGTTTTATGTGAGGCAGGATGGAGTAGCTGTGCACTGTGGGTCGCTGGCGAAGTGTGCACAGATGATGGGCCGGAGTGCAGTCGTGCCGGGACAAACTCACGTGGAGGACTAGTGGGTTTAGTACCTATCCATCTACGGATCAAGTTCTGATTTTGCCGCTGCGTGCTGCACAAGGAGGGGCTGGGACCCGGCTGCGTGGAGAGTCGTTTTGGTCCGTCTCTTAGCTGAAACGGCGGGGGTACCGCGGGGCAACCCCTTTCTTGCCAGCCCTGCTTAAGCTTGCCGTCCTGTTTGTTTTGCGTGACTCTGTGTGCTTTCGCGCACTTCCCGCCTCTCACCTGCTGGTGTCCGCTCCAACACCGTCTTTCTGCTGGGTGTGGGGCTTGTAGCTGCTCCGCAGGGTCAGTGAAGCGCCCGCACCGCGGGGCTCCGCGAGGCATGGAGGACTGCACGCAGCGGCCCAATTCCTGTAGTGCTGCTCTCCAATGTCACCTCCATGCTGCTGCTGGACCCGGCAGGTCTCACGGGTGAGTCTGCGGCTTCTCCTATCAGTCTTTGGAGGTTTGATGCTAGGCGGGCCGGTATTCCAGGGGCCCATGCGGTTCGCGATTGTGCGGCCTGTACCACGCTGTGGATATCTCGCAGAAGGCGAGGCCGATTTGCTCCGGATTTTTGGCTGGGATGAAGTGCTGCGCTGGAATAGTGTATTTCTTGCGTATTTAGTGATTACGCCTCAGGGTTGCAGCGATTAAACAGGATTCATGCGGGAGGTAGCCGAGAGCTTACACGGGAGCCGCCTTCTTGGTTGGCCCTCAAGCGCCCTCTATGTAATGGAGGGAGCATGTTTAAAACACCACTTTTACAGATGGTGCTACGGACATAAAATTGATGACCCCTAACAGGATGCTAACAAATGTTTGGAAATATCTTACATGTATAATTCGCTATGTAAAATATGTTTTGTGTTGAGCCCTAAACTCCTTATAGAATTGATGCGGGTAATACAGCCACTAACTTAGATAGGATTGGGAAAGGGACTGCACAATGCATGTCTAAACCATTATGGTCTACAGAATTGGTGAATAACCCCCTTTTGAAAATGAAGCAGTTTAGATGTATGTGTCCGATGTGTGTTAGAAGCCTCATTGAGAAAACAGTTCACAAGTGGGAGGGGATAAAGTATATTTAATTCAGTATAGAGCAAACTGACCCACAAAGATTGAGAGTGTGGATATTTGACATGTGTTTACGCGTACTTACAGGAAATAGAAAATGAACGCCTAATGGAATGTCGACATGTTTACTTATCGATGCAATAGAAGGCAGTGTGTCTATGAAGTAATGACACGTACTACGGAATTGGTAGCCCGATTGATCTTCGTGCAGCAGCTGACAAATGCATGGTTCAAATGGTAATACAAATCTGTTATTTATGAAACCTAGTTGCGTCTTTATGTTCAGCGGTTATAGGGTGAACATGTCTGGCTTGAAGCTGTCGAAAAGATATTATGATGAAGGGGTTATCGGTAGTTACAGAGGAGTTGAAAGCCTGTGTTATAAACTCTGAACCTATGGCGAGAAGGTGTGAAGGGGCGCAGTCAAGATGTGGCGTTCGGAGCAGGTGGCCTCACAAGCTGGCCCGGAAACAATTTAAACGGCAAATGACTTTGGTATCTGATATATATCAATAATGGCACTTAGATAGTATAGATTTGAGCCAGTTCCGCAGAGACAATGATGGTTTCCGCTATAGTCTAGCTGTCATCGACGTCCTATCAAAATACACCTATGTTGAGGCTTTGAAGAACAAGAAGTGTCAAAGCATGGCGATGGCTTTTAAATGCATATTTAACAAAGGCTGAGTTCCTGTTATACTACAGACAGATGCCAGTAAGGAGTTTTTAAATAAACCACTACATTGTCTTCTAAAACAACATGGGGTGCATCACTTCTTAACACACTGTGAAGTTAAAGCCTCTATCTTAGAACATTTTATATGGACCTTTAAAACACATCTCTGGTAATTCTTCATGGCTAAAAACATCCGTAGATATGTGGAGGTGTTACCCGCATTTATAAATGAGCATAACAACACGCACCATAGATCTATTAAAAACCACCCCTGCTGGTGTAACACTGTAGAATTCCTTTCAGGTCTGGAAAAAACTGTAAGACTTTTTAAAAAGATGCTACGAACTCCCCCTTAAAAAGGGGTATCATGTTCGGATCTCAAAACACAGGGCCGTCTTTACAAAGGGCTATGAGCAAAACTACAGTAACAAGATATTTATAAAGATGGAGTGACTAAACAGGGGGTCTTTATATATACAGACTAATTTATTATTTGGGGAGGCTTTTCAAGGTGTTTTTTACATGGAGGAAATCCATAAAGTCAGAAAAGACCAACAGCGAGTTTATAGAATAGAATAGAAAAAGTCATGAAGAGTAAAGGTTGTGGAGCTAGGAAACAATATCTTGGGTGGACGGCGGATCTCCAGTGGCCACAGGTGTATAATGGGTGCAGCATGGAGTGTACACCTTTTTACATTATGCTCCCCAGCAATGCTTCAGCCAAGACATTACCAAGGAACAACATTTCCAACTTCACTGTGAAGCTGGCCAAACCGTTGAATTTAGAGGGACAATGCATGGTGTCGCTCACTGAAGTTCAGTATGTGCGCTAGTGGGATACTTTAGGCAAAGGGGAAGGCACGTTTATTATAAAACCAACAATCCCACGTAGGCTCTTGTCGGGCTGGTTCATCGATGTGTATTACCTGAATATACAGGTACTTATGAGAGACATCAAGAACGCTGTATCAATTATACCTGAGTACGGTGATACAACATTACAGCTAGACCCGCACCAGCAGAATGTTTTTCTGCAGGTTCCAAATCATCTGTCAGGTTTTCAAAAATGGGTAGACTGTGTAACATATTGGGAAGCATGCAACACGTTGGAAGTGAAGAACTGTGGGACAATATCAGTGCTGAAATGAACCAGTGTATTTTACAGCGTACTGCTTTACAGCGATATCGTGGAGTATCAAAGGGTGGGGGATATCTATGTCCCACTACTTAGAACCACAGAGATTAAAGGGAACAACAATAATTTTGTGAACACTCAATTCAACAAACTCAATTGTGTCCCCATGTGTAAAAACCATTTCAACACCATCCACATTCAGATAAAAGACAACCAAGGGCCGTTTGTATAATTTAAATACGGAATTATCTGGCTGCGGTTGCACTTGGCACTGCTGCGGCTGAAAGACTAATAAAACAGCATTATTATGGCCGTGATGAAGAACTATGGAGACCCCAGGGTCTACATGGAATATTACCTGACCCAGGTCGGTTACGGTGAACAGCCATATTTTATTGGAAGCCCTGTAATGTATGGAACGGGACTCAGCAGTACCTTTAGAAGTCTCTTCAGATGCGCAAGGCCCTACCTACATCATGGCTTTGAATTAATTAAACCACACGTGAAAATGTTGGCCACCAATATTGCAAAAACCGTCATGGGAGGTTTGACAATGGCAGTTTCTGCGCATCTTGCCAAACAGAAAATGGAGGGTCAGGACAGATCAGGGTTCATATATAGACCACATAGTATCATCAAGAGGAAGAGGTCAGCGTCCCAGCTGCACAGCCCTCCGCAACCCACCAAGAAAAGCAGATGGATGGCCCAACACAGACACCCAAGGAAGAAGAAGAAGAAAGTTATCCCTAAAACACAGAATGGCGGTGATATCTTTTAAAGAACAATGGCCTTCTTAGACGGAGCCCCTGGGGAGTGAGTGAAATCGGAGCTCGATATCTTCACAGTGTGCCAACCTAGACTAGCATCGATATCAGTTTTTTCATGAAGGTCTCGCCTCTGGTGGCTCTTTCACAGCCCCCATAGATTGCTTTGTGTTCAGGTTGAAAAACAGGTATCTGGATTTGAACAATATGCTGCTTCATCCAATCTGTAAAATAACAAAGGTGGATGGGACCGACATTGCGGCTACCCCAGGTGTGGCCACGATCGCCTGTCCCATGGCCACCATATTGAACCAGGTGGATGTGACGCTGGCCGACCGAATGGTAATGCAGAGTGATAGTATGTATGCCTACAGGGCCTATATAGAGATCCCATTAATTTATGGCCGCGATACCCTGGATAGGCAGCTCTCAGTAGGCCTCTTTTACCATGACAACACAGGGCATTTGACAACACTGCTATGGCTGGTGAAAACACAGTGTTCATGAAGAGAGCCTGTCACGCAAGGACCAGTAGAGTATTTGATTTTCTAGGCTGTCTACACACAGTCCTTGTCTTCGAGGATAAACTATTGATCCAAGGCATTGACCTTAAAGTGAAACTATCCAGAAACACTGATGCATTTTGCCTCATGTGCGGGAATGCTGAACAATACAAGCAAGTCATATCTGTGAGTTTTAGTCGTTAAACGTGTGAGCATCTCTCCGACTATTAGACTGGAGCATGCAGAGGCATTGCAAATATCTAACATAAAGTACCCGGTGGAGTGGGTTCCCCTTAAAGTCTTCAGCATTCCTATCAGTTGCCATGGTACCAGTCAAGAATACAGGGTCCTGGGGTAGCTCCCAAAAATAATCATCCGGGGAATCGTTGAAACAGTATTGATCACTGGGGTATACAATCTAAATCCCTTCGACTTCAAACACTGTAACATGAACTATGCAGAGCTGCATAAGGATGGTGTCCCGATCCCTGTCAAAGCATACGTGCCTAACTTTGGAGTTCCGAACATAATCTGGGAATACATGGGCCTGGTGGCTGTCACGGGGAAGCACATGCATGATGCGCCGGTTTTAATCACATGCAAGGAGTATCCCCTTAACACTTGTAAACATAATTCACTTTCCTTGTTCTCTTCAGGAGTGCAATCATTAGTGAATATGGTTGTTAATTCTCAATATTAGGAAGTGAATGCACACGGTTTAGTTCGCACACTTTAAGGTAAGCATGAACATACACAACTTACTGGGGAGAGTTTTTTTTCATACCTAGTAATGACCAACATTTTGTTTCTCTATCTTCGTATTAATGAATTCCTAAGGTCAGGCCCGCACTTTTTGTTATATATCAACAGCACTGTTTGATGTACACAATCATGCACATCTTAAAGTAGCAAGAGCCTATCTACTAGCTCACTATGATCAACTACATCTTTTTACCAACCATACATGAGCATCTAATTACGTTTTTGCAGCGCTTCCTTGCAGCGTCGTTTGCATTTCCATACGACCTGCTCCAGCGCCAGCAACAGTACCCAGGTTACCTAGGCAATCATGAGCGCTGACCATAGTCGCGTCACTACGCAGACGTACGTTACGTTGCGTTTATCAGCGTTACCTTGGTAACGCGCTGGCTTCCGAAACCGCTGAACCCAGAGCAACAGAACGCGCTGGGACGCGCAGTTCGTTACAGAAGTAAGTTTCATGTGAGCGATCGCAGCAGATCAATTTTGTAGACTGTTTCCTTAGAATTACGTAATCCGAGCACTAATCCATAGCCTTGTATAACGCAGGTCCTAGCCACATTATAACAGACACGTCAGATACACGCTCTGCACTACAATCCTGCCGCGGTCACGCCACGCTACATAAACTTATGGGATAAGCTTGACCACCTCTGTGACAAGGTATGACCGTGAATCATTGGTATGCATATTCTTAAAATACCCAATTTGATTGCAGTTTAATGTTACACTGCATATTTTGAGATGCTAAAAAAGGTGTTTTCTAATTATTTCTGCAGAGCATATACATTTAAGAATATTCACGTGTGGATTGGACATGACTAAGGGCACCGTACCTTGAACTCGTTTAAAAAGGATTACATTACCTTAAGTGCCCACATCAAACAATGCGGCACAGGCTCATCTGAATGCAAGTACTGGCGCTATTATTAATCATAGATGCACATTTAGACACAATGGTGTTGTTTAGTGAATAGGCATGTCCTAAGGTTCAATACATGACATGTTACATTGCAATAACCCAAGATGTATGTGACTGTGGTACAAATAGCATAATGTATGCAATAATCTCAATTGGTTTACCTTCTTGAACTAAAATAGGTACTTTTTGTTTGTCTTTTGTTGAATAGAATTCGCCATGAAGAAGGACCAGATGTCAGGTCTGAAATGCACCGGCAATTAGCTTAAATTCTGCTTCCTAACTCTAAAATGAACTTTTAACATTAAAATGACTAAGAGAAGCATTTGCAAGTCTATTCATTAAGGCAGATTAATGGAAATCTATGGACTATTTTTCAACAGGGAATAAACTAAATTTAATTTTGCAGTAGTCTTTACTACAACATTGGCAACCCAAGGTCTAATGGATGTTTGTTCATTGGACATATTTTTTTGCTTTTGGTTATTTTCAGTGCAAGTGTACACTGGTTGTGTTGGGTCTCGCCATCAACTTCCTAAGGAAAATTTTATTACGTGTTCAACTTGAATTAACTAGCAGTGCCCGCCCATACCTTTTTGTTTTTATGCCCTTGTCTATACCCTACTGGCCTTAGATCTAAGACCCGACAAAGCATCAGCGGGTCATTTCAATGTCTTGAGGAGGGTGAACTTATGTGCTGAGATAAAGTTTGAAAACCTAGTCGCCAAGCCCTTGTTGTCAGTGTGGAGTGTTTTTGACAGCGTTCTTGAGATCAACACGCAAAGGAACATACTCTTTGACTTTTAATGGATACTTTACAGATAAAATAATTTCTGCTTAATGTGAGGAACCTGAGTGTGCCCTCACTTCTTCTCTTCTTTTTCCTCTTCTCAGGTGGCCAGGGAAAGGCCATCACTCTTGGATCATGACCCTGGGGTTGGATATGCAAGGGTGGATCACCTGGGTGCAGGGTACTTAGGGAGTGGGGAGAGGACGTATTTGGGTGAGACATTGTATTCCCCTTACCCTGGTCAAAGAGACCCTTCTATTGCCCATGCCTTTATGGGATGTTGTCAGTCTTTGTCCCTTTCTTCCACTCACAACATCCCACAGACAGTGCTTTTGAATACTGGGACAAGGAGGATACAACCGGGAGTTATTCATATTTCCATTCATTCAAAACACCACTTTGGTAATGAGATGAGGACGAGGGCCTTTGAGGAGTTCAGTTGGAATAGCAAGGCATGTCCAGCTAATATGCTTTTTCATGGGCAGGGAATTAAAGTTAAAGACTCACACCTGCAATCATTTGTCAAGTCCCAGGTGTATAAGAAGAGTGACCGCCCAGCACAAAGAGAGAGATGGCTTGGAGAGAATGTTGCAGCCTGAAGGAGCGGAGTGGGGTGGAGAGGAACTGGCTTGAGAGAAGCTGGGCGGAGCAGGAATGCAGAACAGATGCTGGGCCATGGCTGGCCATGAGAGGGTCTGAGACCCTGCTGTCCTCCCTGTCCGGTGCTCACAGCAGGAACTGTGGAGTACCGAAGCCTCCCAATCATTGCAAGTCTACAAGAGAGCGACTGATGCTCTTGGTAGCTTCCATTGGAAAAGAGCAGAGTTACGTATTACAACGTTCCAAGACAGCGGAAGGCCAAAGACAATATATTCGAATACCAAATAATCATATAGGACCAATGCTTTTGAAAGTTGAATCATATACCATTGAATAATGAAGTGACTGAAAGACAGAAAGGGTATATTTGGATACCATATAAAACAAGGCAAGTAATGAACATTTCTGAAGGTGGAAAGCCAGAAAGCTGTTATGAAGGATATGAAAGGAAAGTGGAAGCCACAAGTGGTGGCCAAGTTAAAAGATTGCTACGAAAGTTATGAGATGTGAAACTGAGTACTGTTCGAATATAAAAGAATCCAAGGAACTACATGTTAAGAGAGAGAGAGAGAGAGAGAGAGAGAGAGAGAGAAAGAGAGAGAGAGAGAGAGGAAGAAAGAGAGAAGATGGAGAGAGGGAGAGAGAGAGAGAGAAACAGAGAGAGAGCGAGAACCTGTGTTGGCAAAAACCAGAGGAGGACATTGAAGTGCACAAGGGTATCGGTTGCGTGACCTATAATGGGTGGACCGTGTGGCCCGACAACTGCGCCTAGACCAAGTGACCCCTGCTTGGGAAAAGCCAAGGAAGCAAATGTCAAGAGGTTTATGTTTTACAACAGTTGTTGAAATTAATTATAAATTACGAAGCAGAGCAACCATTGTAAACTATTGGAAAACCTTGATGACCAAAGACTTGAACTGGTATTGGTTTTGAAAGCTGAGACTTTGGGAACTGTGTTGAACTCCTGGGGATGACAACCCTGAGGCCATTGTGAAACTATTCTGAACTTGAGGAAGGGGAAGCTGAGTCTAAGCCGAGAGCTGGAAGGAGCTTGTAACACTATTTCTGAACACTATTCCTTTTACTGCTGATACCCCTACACATTGTATACAGTTAGTTGTAAGGGCAAGCATAGGTTTTGGATGCAGACAGACTTTTGATTTTAAATTACTGATGCAGACTATCATTTCATTAGCTAGGGAAATCCCACCTTAGTATAGGGCAAGTTAGGCTAGGCTTTACTCCATCCTGATATATTAGAAAAACAAAGCTTTCAATTAGAAAGTTGAATCTGTTGTCTGTGTCTTACTTCATGATGCCTTCACAGTAAGCATAGACATGCACAGAAAACATTTCATGGTGTGTATGCCAGCGATACATGCCCCAAGTGCCTGTGGCGGAACACATTGGATAGCTTTGTGGTTCGAGGGGGATGTGCTAACTGTGTTTGACAGTTTATCACAATTCATGCAATACCCCATTTCAGAGTTTTAACAGATTATGTGGAAAGCATTGCAAAGTGTTTATGTTACACAACTGTGTCGGTCCAAGACTCTAAAGCCATTACCAGATGTCAGCACTGTATATTCTTTATCAGTCAAATGTCAGAATGGGGATCGCTGTTGGCTGTTTTGAAAATGTATTCAAACAATCACAGGAAAAACAGTCAAATGGTGACCAGATTTGTTAGCAAGATGTTGCCTAGGTTCTCGCAAAATGTTTACAGTGTGTCAAAAATGTAAATGTGAGTTACCTATCTAGTGGAACATGTATCAATACAATAACTTTTTTAAAAATCAACAAGCATTGTGTGTGATTATTGTACATAATAAATAGGACAATGTACTAAAGAACCAGTCTGTTTTATGAATTAAAAAAATATTTATAAAAATATATATATATTTAATACAGAAAGGAAAAAAGTTATACCACAAACATTTCAATAGAAAAAGAAAATAAATGTATACATTCAGACAATGGATGGCTCACATTAATTAGATAACCAAAAAGGTCGGACGCGTCTCCCACACGGCTTAGATCCTTCAGAGATACGGGTGTTGGACGAGTCGTAGATTTGTTAGGGGGTGGGTAACGACTCCTTAAACCATCCGTTATTCCACCCCTCTTTGGGGCTGGGTGAATAGGATCTATTTACAGGGGTGAACCTTTCTGGATGGATCTAGAGGCCTGTGTTGTTGGTGCCGGGTAGCAGGGGTACCTATTTTTAGCTGCTCTAGAACGCATCATTGGGTGATATTACCCACAACGGATGTTGGGATATTTTAATCAGTGACCGCTTGTACAAACTCATTCCAGCCGATGGGGGCACTTATTCTAGTAGTGGGCTATCGGCTTGTAACACCCTGCGTCTATTTCCGCTGCAGCCTTAACACCACTAGATTCTTTGGGCGGCATGTATAAGGCAAATTAGTCTTTTTCTGAATCACCTTATTGGGCGTGGTTAAAGTATTTATGCAGAATATCCATACATAAGGCCGCTTTATCATGCAGAGCTAAATTAGGTCTGTTTAAAACATCCTTCATTTCCGAGTCGAGCCACGTGGTGACAACCTTCCGTATATCCCAATCCGCAGAGGGGGTGGGGGTCACTAGACTTTCTAACTGCCGCTTGTCCACCAAATACATTTTATAGGCATGCTCCATCACTGACCCTCGAGCAAGCTGGTGATTAGCGGTAGGCCTATGCCTATAAGAGATCCTATGAATCCGCCGGCCTGAGAGACCACTTTTCTTTTAGCTCGTAGTGATATCGCCTGTTGACCAGTTTCTTGATGACACCCGCTTTCAATGCACTTACTTGACGGTGTGTTAGGGGGGCGTAACTAGAATGCCCTTGAATTGTTGAGGGGTAGCATATACAAACATTTTGCGAAGCGCCTGTTTCTCTGCATGCATGTTGACATGGTGAAAGCACAACTGGCTACTGACAAGGTATTATTATTAATGGTGTTTTTCAGATGTCTTTTTAGGAGTATAAGCAACGGGAAGTCCTGGTAGGAATATATCAGTGCACGATTTATAATCCTCTAGAGTGGTTGTTTTGAAATCAGCCAGCAGATATATGTAGGGCTTAATGGTCGCGTTTTCAAAAGCCTCCACTAAAAAATGGGTTTTGGATGGATACATCTGTCACGCTATCATGGCTTGTTGTGCTTTATCCCAGTTTTTTTTAATTACACTATATAACTAGCATTTAGCATTAAAGATCTGTTGCTCCTGCCCTTGCTTAACAAGTTCTGCATGATATAACAAATGCTTAGATTGCGGTGATGGTAGAATTGAGTAAAGGCTTTTTCTAGTTTGGCACTCTGGCCACCCTCCATCCTAAAACCTCTCATGATGATCATATTCAACATGCACGGCGGCAGTAAGCAATCATCATTGAGACTGTCAGGCATATCTTCTACAAAATGGAGGTGCATAAACTGTTGTTGCAAAGTTGTATAAAGAGGTTTCCAGCAGTTATACAACCAGACAATATTATTAGGGATGTTGCTCAGTACAGTGTGAGCGTTTTCTAGAAGTTTTCTGACATAATAAAACTCTTGCCAGCACACACGTGAATGGATGTTGTAGCCTAGCATCCATAACGTCAAATTCTTATGGGTTAACGTACCATCTACAGATATCTACGGGTGAACTTCCCGGTGGGTTTAACTCACTGCAGGCTCAGCCTTTGAGCCTTCTGGGGCTGATGAAGCTAACACTGCTGGGCCTGTGCTTCTTTATTCAGCAATTAAGTGCTACATAGAAACCTACAATTAAAATGCATTGCCTTCTGTATATTACCTAGAAGCGGCGAATAAAAACTTGTTACAGGTTTGTATATTTTCTTCAGCAGTATATCCCGTAAAGACTGTCTAAAACCCCCATCCATTGTGTATGACATACCTTTAAATGCTGTATTGCATCATCTGTTGTATGGCGGCCCCATCCCGGCCCCACAAAACAGTGCATCACATTTATAATTGTAGTGCCCATCATCACATCCTGTGGCACTGGTTGGGGGCGTCAATACCACTATCTATAGCAATCCAAAATTGGTGCCTTGATAGTGGCAGTACCCCAGATGCATGATCCCTTGTGATGACAAAACAATGGGTGCCATCGCGGGTCCTCAGACTCGTGGATAGCTGCAGAGTCCAAGACCCCAGCCCATTCCCAAGGTGCCAGTTGTTGAGGCCCATGGAGGAACCAGAAAAGCCAATGTCCATCAGTGGGGTTCCCCATTCGTTCACCCTTGCTGGGGCCACAGCCAAGTAATGCCCCTTGCTGAATCTGAAGAACAACTGTGCAACTTTGTGGTCCCCTGGCCCTTGCTGAATCTGAAGAACAACTCCAATGCGTTGGGGTGCCACATCCGTTCACCTTTGCTGGGAGCCACAAACCATGTTTGCAGCATTTGATACTTGCCAGGCTACACAATCCATTTCTTCAGGGTCTGCCGGTTGCGCAATCCTGCTGTTAAGAGTACACACTGTGTTTAAAAAAATATATAGAATCTGTGGGTCTGATTCTGAGCTTGTGATAAAAAGTGTGTGGAAAGCTGACATTCTCCTGTCCAGTTTCCAGCACCATTATTCTGAGGTGGGTGGAAATATTGGAGGGGAGATGTTGTGCTTGCCAGCAGCAAAAGCTGCTAAATTCACACATTGTGGTGGAAACGTGCTCCAGTAGCATTTCAAGCATTTCTTAATAGTCTGCCACTTTTCTGATTTAAGGTTTTCTTAAAACTTTCATTAAAACAGAAAAATGGTGCTGCAGTCTAAGCAATGTATTGTTTAATAAAGGGGAAAAGTGTGCAGTGGTGTTGAACTGCACCTCAAAGGTGCCGTATTGTTACTCCGTATTTTTGTCATGCAAAACCAGTGCTGCTCGGAGGAGAATCTCCTCCATGTGGCTGCCCTGCATTCCTGTTGGTAGCTAGGTCTGTTGCCAAGCCATAAATCAGGCACATGCAAAAGAAAAAGCTTTCATGTCCTTGCACCACATTCTTTCTTCATCAGAATATGTTGTTTGTAAGTAAAGTGTTTGTCCTTCATGGAAGAACACATTCTTCCATTTGCACGCACCTCAGAATTAGCCCCGCAGTATGACATCTTTTACGCAGCGCCAATCACTGTATTATGATATTCAAATACATTTTTTAAATTTGTTTTATTTTCAGGCATTAACGAATACTGTGCTATGTTTTCCATTGGTGAACAAACTAAATACAACTTTGAAAAAAATGCGACATTTCAATTAGTTTGTGTGAAAGGATCCCCGCTACCCTGCTTAATCAAAATGTATGATCTTTGACAAATACTCAAATCCCACTGTGCATGGCCTGCCAAAATTGGGAGTTCTCAAAGCCCCGCTTCTTGGGGCCTGTCAGTATTGTGTGAGACACGGCAGAAGTTAAAACTGTATTTTAAATTGCTATATCGAGGTATCTCACTTCTAGCTCACAGTTAGCAGATAAAGCGATGTGTGCATTAGCACCAAGCCCCCTCTTCCACACGTAAAAGATGAGACCAAACACTCTGCACTTCCCTTGCACTCAGAAATGAGTCCCAAAAGTGGCATAAGCTTTTTACTACTTTTCTCAAACAGAACAAATAGTGTAAATTGGAACACATACTTGAGAATACAAAATAAGTCCAACAGATACATTAGACATGAGCTAAAACGTTAATTGCCACAGTAATTGGAACTTCAAAGAAGCCAGCTTTTACACAGTGCCAATCACCTCTTTGAAATATTTCAATACAAATTTCCATCTGCATATTGCAAAGTAAGCATCCACATCTTAAGTCCAATGTAACACTAGCACTTGCCCTTGTGATAATGTCTTGGGCCAGATTCACAAAGCATTTTAAGTGGGGATAAGTCTACCACATGTCACATTTATCCTTCAGAGTTTCTTCAATATATCTGGCCGCCCAAAAGCAGCTGCTGTGTTGAATATTTGCACACCTAGAATACTTTGCAGTAATTAACACTATGAGAGTTAGAAGAAGCATGGACGGAAAAAGAGTTGTGGCTATATGGTGCGTGTGTGTGTGTGTGTGTGTGTGTGTGTCTGTGCACGCATGCAATGCCAGATCTTTCAGCATAGGATTAAATAATTTCCCAGGATCACACGCTTTGGTGAATAGCGAAGCCGGGATTTTAATACACTCTGTAAATTTGACCTCATACTTTACAAGCATTAATATTTAAGTTCTAGATTTCACATTCAGGGCATGCTCGGTTGAGATTTCACTCCATTAAAGAGAAATTTTGTGTTTAGAGGCTTGTCCATTTGTAGAACATCTTCCTCTTAACTCAATTATATCATTTAGAATGCACATTGAACCCGTGATGAATTGTAGGGCCGGCTTTTTTCTATTTGCTGTGCCTGCTTTGTTATTTCAGAATTGCATATGAGTGATTTTAATCGTTTTAAATTATACAGGGATTGGCCATCTTTTAAGTGTGGCCTTTTTACACGATAAGTACAATTTGATTAAATGCTTGCTTGATTGTGTGACCAGCCCATAACCATTTACAAATACTTCTACACAATCAATTCCAACCTGCTCCCAAGTGCTGTAGTCAAAATCTCAAAACAGTTCTAGAACATAAGCTCTGCACCCATAGTACCAATTCTGTGATCTCACATACTACAATAAAAAGATGCAATCCATCTCTCTGCTAGCAACGCCTTTTGGAGAGCCATTTTTGTCTGTGCCTCTTCATTGCCTATGAGTTATCCTAGTCGTCATGAAGGTCCCCTAGCTGAACACAGGGCAGTGCCTGTGACCGACTCCTAAAAACTCTAAACATATTTAACCAGACTGCCTCAAAAAAGGCTATGGAAAAATGTCTGTCAAACAACCCTTTGCAATATAACACTTATCTTTGCTCTTTTCAATAAAGTGAGGCAGGAGTGTTGTGCTGTGTTGGACCCTGTGCATTGCTGTTTCTGAGCTTGAAGAGCGACTGTTGAGTCTCTCTATGCTTTTTAATTCATTCACACCAGGAGGAAACCAGCAGTTAAAAGCCCTGCCCACTTGCGGAGTGATGCAGAGTGAGGCAGGAGTGTTGCGCTCTGTTGGACCCTGTGCATTGATGTTTCTGAGCTTGAGGAGCCACTGCAGATTCTTTTTGTGCTTTTTACTGCATTCACACCAGCAGGAACCCTGCAGTTAAAAATCCTGCCCACTCGTTGAGCGAGGCGGATTGAGGCAGAAATGTTGCGCTGTGTTGGACCCTGTGCAATGCTGTTTCTGAGTTTGAGGAGCCACTGTGGAATCTTTCTATGCGTTTTACTGCATTCACACCAGGAGGAAACCAGCCGTTAAAAACCATGCCCACTCACTAAGTGACACAGACTGAGGCAGGAGCGTTGCACTGTGTTGGACCCTGTGCATTGCCGTTTCTGAGTTTGAGGAGCCACTGTGGAATCTTTCTATGCGTTTTACTGCCTTCACACCAGGAGGAAACCAGCAGTTAAAAACCCTACCCACTCGCCGAACGACGCAGAGTGAGGCAAGAGTGTTGCACTTTGTTGGATCCTGTGCATTGCTGTTTCTGAGCTTGAGAAGCCACTGTGGAGACTTTCTACGCTTTTTACTGCATTCAAACCAGGAGGAAACAAGCAGTTAAAAACCCATCCCACTCGCGTAGCGATGCAGAGTGAGGCAGAAGTGTTGTACTGCGTTGGACCCTGTGCATTGCTGTTTCTGAGCTTCAGGAGTCACTGTGGAGTCTTTCTATGCTTTTTACTGCATTCACACCAGGAGGAAACCAGCACTTAAAAACACTTCCCACTCACTCAGCGACGCAGAGTGAGGCAGGAGTGTTGCACCATGTTGGACCCTGGGCATTGCTGTTTCTGAGCTTGAGGAGCCACTGCGGAGTCGTTCTAGGCTTTTTACTGCATTTCACACCAGGAGGAAACCAGCAGTTAAAAACCCTGTCCACTCGCAAAGTGAGGAACAAGTGTTGTGCTGTGTTGGACCCTATGCATTGCTGTTTCTGAGCTTGAGGAGCCATTGTGGAGTCTTTGTTCACTTTTTACTGCATTCCCAACAGGCGGAAACCAGCAGTCAAAAACCCTGCCATTCTTGGAGCGACGCAGAGTGAGGCAGGAGTGCTGCACTGTCTTGGACCCTGTGCATTGCTGTTTCTGAGCTTGAGGAGCCACTGTGGAGTCTTTCGACGCGTTTTACTGCATTGACACCAGGAGGAAACCAGCAGTTAAAAACTCTGCCCACTCACAGAGCAATGCAGAGTGAGGCGGGATTGTTGCGCTGTGTTACGCTTGGTACGCGGGTCCGCAGACACTGTCTTGGTCGCCTGGTAATTAAACCTTGCGGAAAGTGCAGAAACCACCGGATCACATCCTGAAAGTGGATTACGTTCGCCAATTGAAGGTGAGCCAAAGGAAACATTGGGCCTCATTATAAGTTTGCCAGTTCAGGAACTACGGTACCACTAAGCTTGCCGGTACTGTAGTTCCCGGACCGGCAAAATACGAGTTGTGCTCGCGGGTGCCTTTCTGCCCACCAGGTCAGATCTGGCGGACAGAAAGGTACCTGGGAGCACAGCATGTCAGATGCACAGGCACCGTTATAAATGGTGCCTGTGCAGTGCATCCGACTTCCCCATTCCTGTTCGGGGATGGGGAACATCTTTTTTGCAGCACCCGCAAATGGGCAATTACTGGGTTCGGTGGGGCCAGAATGCCCCGGTAATTGCCCATTTGCGGGTGCTGGAAAATACTGCAAGTTTGGCGGTAGACTGACGATTTTACTGGCAAGGCTACTGCCAAACTTGTAATGAGGCCTATTGTTTATTTCAGACCTGCCGGTCTCCCTATGCACCCTCACAGTTTCACTGCAGTATCAACTTAAACTGTCCACCCCCCCTTCATTATCCAGTATCCTCTGCTGCCCCTGCCTCTCTTTTTCACTCTGCTATTATGCTACAAATATCGCTGAGATGCCCGGCAAAGTGCAGTACCGTCGCAAGGGACTGGCAAGCAGCATAAAAAAAGTACAGATTACGCTCTGAAAAACCAACCAGAGCGAGTGACTATGCAAGCGATGACGCAAGAGGACGGACAGCTATCAATGTTGGGGCCTCAGACAGTTGCAAAGGAACAATGGAAGCATACTTCCCAGCGAAAACAAATGCATTCCCAGTCAAATTGATAACAGTGTCAGAGATTACAATCCCGCCGAAGGGGAACACAAGCAGTTCTCTACACAATGTTGACAATGATTCACTTCTGAAAATGTGCTACGCACTACGAGGCAGCTCCTCTTTTGCGCTGAATGTCCCTGAACCCAGCCCCGTGGTACTATCTGCGGCATCGCCTGCGGAAGGGATGAACGAGGAAGATCGCTAAGAATCTGCTGTGGAGACTGTAAAGGGCCGGAACGGTATTGCCTCCCTTCTCCCCAACCGTCCCTGCCCGTCAGTCAGTCAGAGGTTATCTGTGAGTCCCAATTTGTTCTATGAGTCTTCAAATGAATATTCTGGATCTGACTTTACTGACATTTACTGTATGCATGAGACTTCCGGTAGCTTGCAGAGTAATGGAGTACTGCAATTTGCCGTGACTATCTTACTGAAACTGTGCAGGACAATCCACAAAGATTTAAAAAAGCAAGGGATTGCCATTATCCAACTTCACGAATTGATGACTATGCAAAAATGTGTTGCTGTTCATCTCTCATCACCCACTTTTCAACTGATTGACCACAGAACTATTCCCTTGCCTTTGAAGCCTCCCCACTAACATCCTTGAAAACCTCTGACGAGGTTGAGATCATTAACACCAAACCACTAAATGATAATATCGCAGAGATGAATCGTCCCATGCATTATTCCTCCAGGAAACAACTAAGATTAGCCAAAAGACTCCAGGTAAAGGTTATCAACCAAACAAAGAACAGACCCCCACAGATAGCATTATCGGATGACCCGCCACTCAAATCTACTCTTAGACCAGAAGCAAACACAAAGTCAAAGAAAGAGTGGAAAAGAGCTACTTGCCGAAATTGGAGGTCCGCGCAGACTGTGGGAACACTAACCAGTTGGCCAATAGGGGATTAAACCCACTGAAAAAGAAGTTGCATTGACTAGTGGAAACAACAAGGCCCCTGGCACCAGAAACGTTTCTGTCGAAGACGTTATTATTAACATCACAGTTCTCACTGAAGCTGAGCTTCAACCAAGCCCAAGACTGGAGAATCCAGTGGTCTGAGAACCCAAAAAACCTCATGATCACTGAGGAATCTGTAGTGAAAGGGTCTCGCCATCTTAACCGCTCTGCTCTTATGCCACTGTTTAACAAGGTACCATCCCTGAGGATTTTGAACTCATCGAACCCCTCTGTTCTCAATCAGGGAAAGTAACACAGATCCACTGCTGCCTCCCGGAGACAGCCTCATTGATTCAACAACAGCAGGCCTTGCTGGTCCATCTGGGATTTATTCTGGATATAAAACCAAGGAGGCGAGGATTCCGTGCTGCACCCAATGCAAACAATTGCAAGTTGACACCAGAGTACCGGTCCCTAAAAACAAGTGTGAAATGAGTGGGAAATGTGATGATGCTCACGGGTTGGAATGGCTTCTCAGTATGATCCCACAACATAGAAGCACTCAGTGAAATTGTACTGTTCTCAGATGGAACACAAGGGGCTTTAACCACTGGCTTCTCCAGGGTGGATCATCGGACCTGCTTACGGTGTCCAAAGTATTTGGCCTCCAGGAGACTTGGGTCACATTTAATATCGAAATTGACAGATATGTAATTTTTCAAACAATGGCTAACATGTGGAGTGCTGGCCTACCGGCAGGTGGATTGTTGATCGGCGTGAGAAACTATCTTTACCCTAATTTGATCTATGCAGATCGCCCGGGCGGTAATACATTGGCAGTAGAAGTGTCTGTTAACAATGTTAGTGGGGAACAGCAGGGAATACTAATTGTGAATATCTATGACCCCCCCCCGGTACAAAAACCTCAGAGATCATATTTGACAACCTAGACCAGATTCTACTCTCCTGGGGTGACACAGTTGCCACTAATTTTTATTTGAAAGTCGCTACATAGTATTGTCATACATTATTGAAAACGTGTGTGATATTTGTTTTAATTTGATTTTAGAATTGAATTTTTAGATTAAAATGTTAAACAGTAAAGATAAGGGACAGGAAAGGTTACCTGTTTAATAGTGCTGTGCTGGAAACTGCTAGGTAGCGTTTTAGTATCGCGTAATAATATGCTTTGTGTGCTGGGCAGTAAGTAACAAAAGGCATATTTAAGCCTACTGAGACTCGTCGAACAGGGACTTCATTCCCCATAATCTCCCTCTCTCGAAACACCCGTAACGCATCACTTTCAGGCGCTGCAGGCCTTATCTGACATGCGTCAGTGCAAAGCGCGGACGCAAAGCCTGTTTAGGCCTGTTTGCGGCCTGGAGGCAGCAGTCGTCAAGACATTCTGACTGTTTGGATAGAATCGTAGCGATTGCTAAAAGGCGAGAGATGCCTCCACCAATGGAAGGTGGTTTAGGGGTATACGTATTCTATGCAAATACTAAGAGGACTTGAAAATGGTAGGGGGCAATTTCTAGTTTCTCACTCAGGACTTTGGACAAAACCTGTGTGTTGGAAATTTGTAAAGGAGCACAGGGAACTATAAGGGTGGAGGGGTGGACAGAGGGGTAGCCCACTATGATTAAGGCTGCTCTGCTCAATGCACTTTCAGCTGTGGCCCATGCAATAGAGCTGAGGGAATTTGGGAATGAGTTTGATCTTGACCTCTTACTGTTAACAGAAACTTGGTTTACAGAGTGAGTCACAAACAATATTTCATAAATTGGTCCCTGAGAAATACAGTATTCTGGTCTTCCCTGTGAGGAATGTTTAAGACTGGTACTGCTATATTGGAAGAAATATGCTCCAGGTATGCGTCCCTGAAAATAAAGAGGATTAATGTTTGAAAACCTTGGTTTGGGCCACCATTGGCCCTTCACCGTAAACAGGTGTGTTAAACAAATAAGCTCTGGAGGTTGTCCACCGATGCCGATGGGGCAAAGTTGGTATTGAAATCGTATAAGGTAGCCTTGTTTGAAGCAAAAAGGGACTTTCCCCAAAGGAACATTGAACAGGCCGGGAATCAGGCGAGAGCAGTCTTTGCAGTGGTATCTAAATTTAGTAGTCCTGTTTGCATTGCGACTTCTCTGGTTCGATCACAGGAGCAATTAATCAATTTCAATGCCTTCTTCGAGGAGAAGATTACAGCCATACAGAAGAGTATCAATAGTGTGAGAGGTCAGGAGGGGCTGCTTGACTATAATAAGGAGGATCTAATGCTAGGAAAGGGGGCACAGGAGGAACATTTTGGATTCCAGCCTGTGAATGAGAAACAGATACATTCCCTTTTTTCACAACTCAAGCAAACATATTGTCTGGCCTTTGTACTGCCCGCTTGTGCAGCAAAGCGGCTGGAAGCTAATATCACACCATGTGTGACATTATTAGTTGCGCTTAAAAATGTATTAGTGAAACCCCTGTTAAAAATACATAACCTAGACCAAGATGTGTTGAAGAACTATCGGCCAGTGGCCGACCTGATATGGCCAGCTAACATTTTGGAGAAGGTGGCATCCTCCCAATTTTAAGCATTTGTAGACAAGCATGGGTTGCTGGACAAACTCCAATCCGGCTTCTGACCCAAACATGGGATGGAGACAGCGCTGAAGCAGTACATGATGAACTGTTGGAGGCCACGGATGCTGGTGGATCGACAATATTGTTGATGTTAGACCTATCCGTGGCTTTAGACACAGTGGATCATCAGATCATGTTGAGCGCCTTGGAGGAGTTGGAAAAGCTTCAGAACAAGCTGTAAGATGGTTCAGATCTTTTCTGGTGGACAGAGACCAGCGGGTGCAGTGTGGGGGCTTCACCTCTAAGGTGGTAATCCTCGGCTGTGGTGTCCCCCAGGGGTCATCGTTGTTCCCCCTTGATATTTAACTTGTACATGCGACCAGTCATAAACATACTGAGGAGGCACTGTTTGAGATTTCGCTCCTCTGCCAATGATACACAAATCTACATTGAGATGAAGAACATCGAGGACGCATTTATGAAAATCAATTAGTGTATGCGTGATATTGACAAAAGGATGGCATGTAACCAGCTCCAACTGAACGCAGCGAAGACTGAGATTGTTCTGTTTGGCCCTAAGGGAAGAATTGGGGATGAGAAGCAATCTTTCTCCCCTCACATTCTCATTGAGAAACTCCAGTTTGCCAAACAAAATCTAAAACCTGGGCTGTATTTGGCAGGAGAATCTTGGCAGTGAAGTCCAGGTGGGGACCAAGGTGAAATCAGTATGCTACGCTCTATGAACGCTTAGAAATGTTCTCCCCTTTCTGCCCGCAATAGATCATGCAGTGGTGGTGGGGGCAACGATGAACACCCATCTCGATTACTGTAACAGTCTTTTGGCAGGTATTCCAGTGAAGCAGATAGCCAGACTTCAGAAGGCCCAGAATGCAGCAATTAGACAGATAGGACATTCGAGAAAAATTGATCATGTATCCTCCCTTCGTAGATTCCTACACTGGCTTCAGGTTGAGGATCGAATCAAGTTTAAAGTCGCATGCTTGATTTACAAATGTCTCAGACATTGCCCCAGACTACCTCAGTGCAAAGGTCTGTCCTTATCTTCTGACCGGAGCATTACACTCAGGAGAGAAACTGCTGCTGGCTGTTCCACGCGCTAAGCTAGTCTCCAGAGGGGATAGGAGATTCTGAGTTTTGGGACCTAAACTATGGAACCATCTCCCACTGGAGATTAGAGCCTGTCAGTCATTGGGCCAGTTTAAGAGGGTCCTAAAAAGTCCATCTGTTAAACTAGCCCTCTTAATTTAGTGACACTATGCTAGTTACCCGGATAGCTTGAAGCTGGTTGGTTGACCATCTGCGCCTGGATACAGTTCAGTCTGTCTTGGTGCGCAGTATAAATATTCAAAATCAAAATCTAGTCGTTATTCTTTGTGGTAACTGGAACTCAAGATGTGAGGACAAGGATGGGAGCGGGGTGTATGAAAATGTTGTTGACTATTGCAATATATCGCACCATACCTCCAACACAAGGGGCACGCCAGGAGTTGGGCTATTTTAAGGAATTGAGTTTGACTATATTACATGGTCTACCTGGTCTGTAGGTACAGAAAATGCTACTGTGGACTACCTTGCAGGTAACCACTACTTGCTGGGTAGTATGAATAAAAAACGGCCTTTAACAAATACAGTGATCACGCAATTCTTTCCTTGGGCCACAAAATAGACGGTGGTTATACAGAGGATCACATATGTTGGGACATGACATCCAACCATGTGGGAAATCGTGTCAGTTGGAACCAGAGCAAAATTGCTAAATTAGAAGACTCCAGGGCAAGGACGCCAAAGCTATCGAAGTTTGGCTCTACCAACTGGCGCATTCTATTTGTGTCTGTCACAGCAAACCAACATTAGTTAGTAAAACCAGGTTGGATAAACCCTCTGACAAAATTATCCGTGACAGCAAATGCAAGATGCGCAGGGCAATCAGGGCTTTAACAGGGCAGCAGGAGCAGTTGGCTGGCCCTTCGCTCCCGACCCAACATGCAACTAAAATCATAAAAGGGGAATATCGCACCTGGTTAAAACACCACCACCTGTCTGCCTAGAGGTCCGAATGGCAGCACTTTGTCCAAGTACTAACCACACAAGACAGTGGCAAAATATGGAAGATTCTGGCCACTGCCAGGGGGGAAAAGTTAACCAAGATTCTAAACCTGATATATGCAGCCATATAGTCCAGCTATATTACTTCTAAATGTTTCAATTCTGAAATGTCTACTTGGTCTATCTGTTCAGAGGTGTGTTGACCATTTCCTTTAAGTCGGAAGATACTGACAGAAGCAATCATAAAACGTAAGACCTCTAATGTGCCTCGCCCTTACGGTCTGGCAAATGCTGTATTAAAAAAGGACCCTGATAACTGGTCACAGATATAGCTTAGCCTATTCTCACAAGTCTTTAGAGAATGCAAGATACTGTCCTCATGGCTGCAGTCTGCTCTTATTCCGGGCCACACAAAAGGGGACTTAGCTAATCCTAACAACAAGTGACTGCTGGCCATGTTGGACGTTAATGGCAAGATCTTTGCATCTCTAGTATTAACTACAGAACTGGGCATCTGTGAAAAACATACTGAACACCACTTAGACTGGCTTCCGTCCCGGCTCTGGTACCTCTCATAACATCAGAGCACTGGATTGCCTGATACAGGTCACTCGTAGCAGAGCAGATTCCAAGTTGTACATTGCCTTTGTGGATTTCCGTAGTGCTTTCAATCAGGTGAACAAGAATACACTCTGGGCCAAACTTAAGAAATTGGATTGCCCAGACTGGCCCGTCTATATTTTGATTCTTTTACACAGTAACAGTACAAGAGTGAGGCTGGACAACGAGGGAAGGGTTACTACACCCATTTCCATAAATATGGAAGTCAAACAGGGGTGCATAGTGGCACCATTAATGTTTAACTAATATTTAGCTGACTTTCCTCATTTGTTTGGCAAAGCAAACTGCCCACCGAAGATAGACGATATGCCAATGGTGGGCATGTTGTATGCGGACGACTTGGTCCTGTTCGATCGGACATATACTGGCATGAAGAACATGCTAAATGAACTAGCAGTCTATGCTCAGCATCAAGGCTTGACAATAAATTGGAGAAAACCAGCATAATGCTGATCTCCAGGAAAAAGTTTAATAGGACAAGGATGGATACTTTGTTTGGTAACATCGATTACGTATACTCCTATTCCAATTTGGGCCGAGAGACCAACGATGTGGCTGACTACAGTCATATAATTAACAACAAACTATGCTCTGGAGGGTTACCCAGAGCTGTGCCTGTGGTTACGATTTATTCAAAACCTTCCAGCCATCACCTTTTTGTTTTGCTAAAGTCACCCCGAGTGTGACGGGTATGCCTAGACGTGGGTCCCGAGTCTGCCGGGTGTAGAGACCCAAGCTACTCCTCACTGATGACGCCCAACAAGGCTGAAACATGTCTGGGGATGCTTGTGGTCTCGTGCAGTAGGGATGTGACCTAGCAGTTTGGGCTGGACTGCCACTTTTGGGTAAGGACTAAGCCTGATTTGCATATGGTTTTTCCCCTTCTGTAATGGCTTGGCAGGCTGAAAAACGATGGTCTGGAGGGTTGCCCAGAGCTGTGCCCATGGTTATAATTTATTCAAAACCTTCCAGCCATCACCCTTTCGTTTTGCTAAAGTCACCCTGTGTGTGACGGGTATGCCCAGACGTGGGTCCCAAGTCTGCTGGGCCTAGAGACCCAAGCTACTCCTCACTGATGACGCCCAACAAGGCTGAAACATGTCTGGGGATGCTTGTGGTCTCGTGCAGAAGGGATGTGACCTAGCAGTTCGGGCTGGACTGTCCCTTTTGGGGTATGACCAAGCCTGATTTGCATATGGTTTTTCCCCTTCTGTAATGGCTTGGCAGGCTGAAAAACGATGGCCTCGAGGGTTGCCCAGAGCTGTGCCCGGGGTTATAATTTATTCAAAACCTTCCAGCCATCACCTTTTCGTTTTGCTAACTGACTCTCCAAGCCTGCAAGTTTGCTAAAAGCCATGCTGGATACAGTATAACTGGTATCTTTATGCTGTATAGATAGTGCTTTGTTCCCGCAATACTCTATGGCCTTGAGGCAATAGCTATACAAGATTATTCCTGGCTAAACAAACTAGAGGGGTCTTTTTGGCATTCGGCTTTGGGCTTGGGCCCCTCGTGCTCCACGGAATACTTGTACCTAGAATTGGGGTTAACCTCGCTGCAGGGAATGGCACTTTGTGCCAGAGGTTGCCTGTATTTAAAATCTCGAGCAGGCGCTGTTTGCAAATTAATGTCAGCCTTGGGCCAGAGCTATGACACGGAAGCTGTATTTAGGGGTTCCAATTTTAAGGCACTGATAGAAACTGGATTCCAGCAGAGATACACCTTATGTCCATTTGAAAAAGTCTTTTGAGAGGAAATTCAACAAGTGGGATTGGTGTAACAACTACGCCCGCCTCTCGAAGCATAAGGGATATGATGCTGTATCTCATGCGGTCCACTGCTACAGGAAGACCCAGCTATACCTGTTCTTATGCCCTGATCCTGCAGATAGACAATTGCTATTGAAGCTCCGTACAAACCATCTTGCTGTACTATCGGTGCTGGTTTCACAGATGGGCTAGCTGTGGAGGAGCGGTATTGCAGTGGCTGTGGGCTACCAGAAAATGGACACTGCCAGGCATGTATTCACCCAGTGTGTGAAATTGGGCTCCCTGTATATGTGCAAACTTGGCAGTCACGCCCACAGGTACGAGGCAAGCCTATCAGAATCCTTCTGGGACTACTGTTTAAATGCAGACACCACCTCAGCACATATAGCCCTATATAGGGTTTGGCTACAGGTGAAAAATCTACTATTACCATCATAGCCACCCGAGAAAGGGACTATTATTATTGAATGAGGCACTGGTCTTGGGAAGATAGCACAGCGGCAACGTGCCCATCTTGGAAGCAAGACGACACGGAGCAACACAGGTTCGATCACCGGGTCTGCGCTTAGAAACCTCTGGGTATTAAGCACGTTATAAATAACCTATCACCTATCATATCATACCTACTTCATTCTATTAAGTTGGCCACTGCCTGAGGAAATTTCAGTTGGATGATTTTTTATTCATCTACTGTCCTGATCTGTTAACAAAATACTAACAGCAAAAGTAGAGAAAACAATCAGCTTCACCAAACTAATATAACAAAATATAAATTTTATTAATAATCTTTAAAAAAACATCATAAAAACATACAGGTGTTAAAACATCATAAAATATAAAGTGCAAGTGACACCACACAAAATGTTCACAAATAAATTGTAACAGTTCATCACTAGTCTTTAACTAGACTAGGGCACAACTCCTATTGACACCTTAGTATAACACATACAGGAGAATACAGGAGAGGACAAAATTATTGGTCAGTGAAGACCTGAATACACAAACCAGAAGATCTAATAACTGGTGTAATGCCTCGACATGTTTCAGTTCGTATATTTTTATTCAAACTTTCTTCAGGAGGGTGTTTTTGATCCATCACTTTCTTTTTATCAATCCATGTGGCACATTAACATTATAGAGTGCTCAAACCAAGTTGGTGCTGCTGAAAAACATTTAAAAACACGTGTGAGTCTAAGTATTCACTACAGAGGAGGCATATTCAATCTGTTTTAGCATGACAAAAGAGAAACAAATGCATCTTTTACCCAGCATCAGAGTGGGAGTAGTACAGGGGAAGGTTGGGTGTTATTCCGTCTTCAAGCACATGGTGCACCCTTTACAGATTTCAATATCTGTAGAGATACATACAAATTGTATGAAAACTACTATTTAGAACCTCTACAAGCCAACTGCTGAACATGAGTGTGCACCAATGTCTAAATCAACATATTATGCCTTTCTTAAAAAAACATAGTTTGTTCAAGTATTTTCAATGACAGTGATAGACTAATGACTGATGTAAACTGTGGGTGACATACTAATGGCCCCACAGCGTTATGCTTTTCAAGTCTTAGTGGACTTACCCTCACTGGTGCTTGTTGTCTAAGCTTCTGGCGAGTTCCGCAGTGAAAAACGCTGCACCGGAAGTAGTTTGAGATACACTTCTGACCCAAACCGGTCGGAATTACACTCAGGGAATGGCAACATGGAGCCCAAGAAGGGCTTGTATGGAAGAACCGTATTAATTAATTTATGAATGAGTTTCATGATTGATTTTAAGATTTTATGATTCTATGGACTATTGAATTGATGCTGATGATGCGGATGATGTTGTTCTGTATTGTCTGTGTTAAGTTCATGTATATTTCATTAATCTTTTTATGTGTTGTGTAAAGTTCTAAATGAACTAAATCACAATAAAAGATATTGCTATTATTTACAATAAATGCATTCTAAATATTTCACAAGTCAAAACACATTTTAAACATAAGTTCCACATTTAATTCAAGCCCCAGATTTAATAGTTAAAGACTGACAGCTCCATGCCGCTTCAAATGTTGCATTCCATAGACAGCCCACCTCCTCAACCCCCGAAACTGCACATTTTTGAAAATACAAACCACAATACAGTGAAACAAAGGTCTTGAAATACCCCTAAATCATATACATGTTTAGTTTGAAAATAAAAAGCAGCTCACCTTAATCTCTGTCAGTAAGTGTTTGAAGTCATCTGATAATTCTGTTAGTACCCAACTCTGCCTTGCAATCAGAGCTCTCCTCCAGGGGGTAGTCCTCTGCCCAGTGGCCCTGAGCTACGGCAGATCCAATTAACTCCTTGAAGTTTCCTACCTGGCCAGCAGCTCTTCTTTGCAGTCCATGAGAACAGCTCCAATCAATCAATTATCCACACAGCAGGAGACTCCAAATGCCAAAGGTATACATGGTTGTAATTCCCATAAATGCAGATCCTTGCTCCAGGTAAAAACCTGAAATGAGGCCAAGGATCTGTCCCCTCCCCAGACAGAAGTGCCCCTTTTAAAGGGTAAAGGCCAGCACACCCCCCCCCATCCTGCTTCCTGGACACAGAGGCATGACAATTGTACAGTTATCAACAAAACACAGGTATCCTGCACCCCGTGTATTTCCTGATGAAGCAGCAACAAATAAACATTATATCAACACAACTTATGAACAGATGTTTCCTTTTTCCTTCATATCACCCCAGTGTCGTTGTATCAAAAGATATAAATAGCCAGGGCACCTCAGATGACCTATAGATGAGCAGTCCTGTGTACATTTTGGAGCCGGCGCTGAACATTGGGAAGGCTGGAATCCTGTCATGCAGAGATAACTCAGCAAAATACCACCCTTCTTATCAATACCCATGTGGGTTCTCTGCTGACATCTGCAGAATGCAGAACTGCCGACATAGCTTATGAAATATCTGGCTTCCTGAGTCACTGTATTGTGTCAGAGGCTGTAAATAGCTGCAACTATGTTGACTCAGCTGGCTCTGAACTTGGCAGAGCGAAACCCCATCCCCTCCCCTCCGCAACCTCAGGCTTCTGACATCTTCGTGACAGAAGCAACCACTTCTTGCGATGCAACAACAGCTGAGATCCGTCATTTGTATTTGTATATGTCTTCTGAATGGCTGTAGACCTTGAGCTGCGCTGGGGCCCTGGAAAACAGCGTGAGGTGCATCTGAAATGTGCTTCTGAAACATTGTAGCACCAGTCAGCCACACAGACAATCTACAGCGGTCACTTCCATACTCCCAGAAAATTACCCCTTGACCAGCCCTTTTCCACCTGCTTTGTGTTAATTTAAAAGAAACATGCATTACCAAAGTCAATAGTTTGGGCTGTTTTGCTTTGATGTGGTCTGGTGAAGGCAAAGTTTCATGGTGTGAGTTGTTTTTATTATTTTTTAAAAAAAACATGCATTGCTAAAGCCAGTAGCTCAGACTTTTTGTGTAGGGCTGTTGAAGACACTTTGCGCATAAAGCGAACTCAAATGCATAGTCTGTGTTAATAGGCAAGTGCATTTCTGCAAGGACATGCATTGTCAAAGACAATAGCTTGGGCTTTTGCGTAGGCACTGGGAAACACACTTATATAAATCGAATTCAAAATTATGGGGTTATTTGTGGCCGCCATCTAAGGTCTGGGGTATCATGATGTCACCTATTTATACTTTATATAGAATGTATATCGAGTTTATATCAAATTGTAAATAAAATGTATAAAAAAAATATGTGGGGTCGATAAACATTTTTTGGGGAACGCTAAATTTAAATACAATTTTTTGGGTGTCTTATCAAATTTATATCAAACATTTGGGGGGGTCAATATATTTTATATAAAAATGTTGGGGGGTCAATCAAATTTATTGCAAAGGGGCGGGACTAAGACTGGAAAATGGGGATAAGCCACTTGTAAAATTTAACATAGACAAAGAAATCCCCCTTCTACTACTGAAGGGCCCATAGGATCCTGACAGAGCCTCCTGCATCGGTCTCCTTCCCAAGGTTCTTGATTACCAAGCTCATTAGCTACAGGGATAAATACACATTGCTGTAGAAGGTTGGATGAGTGGGCCTAGTGAGTGTGTGGGCTCCAAAGTTGTCTTGTTCCCTGCTTTACAAGGGAAGTACAAACATAGCGTCAATCCCATGAATACATCAAAAAGAAACTAAGGAAAAGAAGTCTCAAGTATATGTTGACGTTTCCAGCAAAATTGAAGATTTTACATGACAGAAGCTTCTGTTCTTTTCTACCACGTGTAATGGTGGTACTTGTTGGAAAGGGGAGGGGACTGAAGCCCAGACCGGGAGATGCCAAAACCAACCAGTTGGGTCTCTAGAAAACTGACAGTTTCATGGGATTCTTCTTTAGGATCTGGAAAAAGAAACCTCTGAAAGAATTGGTGTGGCTGTAGATGGGACATTGACTCAAGCAATGTCTGAAGGAGAGAAGTGTGTGAAAGATCTGGGTATGAGCAACATCGACTCCAGAGGGATGACAGTGCCCAGTCAACTTTCCGGGGGAATAATTGACTGGGAAAGACGCCCTGGACCGAACCTATGTAGGGTTACTTCCCTAATGGAGTGATATAGCCTTTATGTTAGAATTTATTCAGGAGGTTGGGGGTTAATTCATGTTGCTGTTATTACAGTCATTGAATTGGAAAGTTGTGCATCATGTGTCTTATGGGTAGTAAGTGTTGATAGGAGGGATTTAAGTGGAAGTCTTACAGTTCTGTGGTTAGGACTAATGACACCATGGATGAGTGGGTGTCCAGGCTCACCAGACCTTGCAGAGGTAGTAGTGGTGTTTGGGAGAAGACCCATAGGGGATTAGGCCATATAAGTAATGCAAGAGTTGACCCTTAATTGCTTGTTGTGTAACATGAATGGCCTTGTGGGGCAACATCAAACAATGAGCAAAGTTCCATTACATCATACAACATGGACCTGATCTAGTCCTGTTGCAAGAGACTCATTTGATTGGCATTGGCTGCCTCTTCTTGGGGTGAAACCATTATTCCAAGTTTTTTCACTAAGTTTTCTTGAAGCGTTTACATAGTGTTGCCATTCTTGTTAAGAGATCTGTTCCCCGAGGTGGTAAAAGGCACATGATGTGACTTAGGGGGAGATACCTATTGTGTCATGACATTTAGGGAAGGAGCAAATGAACTCCGCCCTGTCTCACTGAATTTATGATCGAAGTGAGTAGTGTGATTTTTTGGGCTGGTTTGGATGAAGAATGGATTTGGTTTCAGGGGATTTCAATGACGCGTTGGACATGTTCTGAGATAGGACAGGAATGTTTTAACAGGGCCTTGGCAGCCCACACCAAGTATTATGACTGAACTCACTTGGCCAAATGGATGCACAGCAAACCTTACACCCTCAGACTGGTTGTTTTTCCTTTCACTCTGGTGCACATTGATGTCACGACTGCAAGGAAGTTACCTTGGACTCCAACCCCTTCCTTTGGACACAAGCCTAGATCTTCTGGAAGAAAGCCACAGCTCAGAGCTCCACTGCCCTTCGAAAGGGGTGGAGAAAAAACAAGGCACTGTCAGAAGTCGGCTCCTCACAATATCCCTATGGAGTGCAAAGGGACACATTAAATGTCAGCATGAAGCATCAAGGACCAACAATAGAGAAACTGTATTAGAGGATTTAAGCAGAGATAGCTTATGAACATGGTGCTCTGCCCACAGCTGAATACCCTCTGTCTCCCCCTTAGTTATATAGAATGTCAAAGAACAAACCTGGAGATTCTGTGAAAAACTGCTGTACAAAGAATGCAAAAGCTCCAAATGTGAACCAATTGTAGGCTAAAATGGCCCATCAGTGGTTGAGCAGGGGAAATGCGCTGAGAGCAAATGTGTAAGCGGAAAAGCGTGCTGAGGTAGAAGACACACTGGAATATTTGGCAGCACAGTGGAGTGAAGCCAGCCAATCCCCAAGCAGGCTAGTCCTTTCTTTGGTTGCGTCTACTACAAGTTTCATTTCAGTACATACGTGGAATGGTGACTGAAGTACAGGAATATCAAACATACATTCTAATAGGTCTATTTACCCCTTGGTCTCCTTACTTCCTTTCTCCCCAATTTCCCCCTGGGCCAGATTTCCCAACATCCGACTAATCCATGTTTCATCAAGCTCCCCTGAATCCTTCCTCCTGTCACTTGGATCCTGACAATAATTCCTTGTCTCAGATTGATTACTTCTTCTTTTCCTGAGTGAACATTCATAGAGTTAGAAGGTTGTCTTACCTACCCAGAGATATTTTGGACCACTCCCCAGTGATGGTCACATTGGCCATAACTGGTGTTTGCCCATTGGGAGCGTAATGCGCATCATATTGGTGTGCAGATCTGGCAGAGGGGCAAAGGGAGGCAACAGCATATTTTATTTTAGGAATCATGAGGGATCTGTGTATAGTGTGGGAACTATGTGGAAGTCAATTAAGACAGTGCTCTGGGATAAGGCTATAGTGCTGACTACTTTAAAAAGGACATGTATAAAGAGAGATCAAGTTGAGGCAAGTATTCCTCAACTAATAGCAGATGGGCAAACGTGAGTTGAGGGTGTCCATAGGAAAATTATTATGGCGCAGGCAAAACTTGATTGCTTTCTTTTGATGATGCCAGACATTTAAGTTAGTTTCATAGTCTCAAAATATATAAGTACAGGGAAAAAAGGACAAATGTTGACATAGGGAGCCAGGCTGGATGAGGAAGAGGGTCAGATAGGATGCACAAGTGGCTATTACGATGATTGGCTTTGAGATCCCACAAGCCTTTGTGTCTTTATATCTGCAGTGACATTCTAGCAATAGATACAGTGACTCTGTGGCTTTTGAAGCCTTCTTTAAGAATGTACTGGTTGCTAGGTTGGCCCTTCAGCAGAGGGCTTTATCAGAATCTGACCTTAAAACGACAGAGACGGACTGTAGCATCCGATTTCAAGCAAGGACAACCCTGGGGCCTAATGGCTTTCTGGCAGAACTGTGGAAGCTGTTGGAAGCGAGTGACAGCGATTACTTCTGAAATAGGTCTTTAACCTGCAGGGATGGTGGGATGCTTTCGTTAGACCAGAGCACGACCACTATATTGTTCATTCTTAAAAAAGGGAAATTGTGGGACAATTGAGGCTTTTACCATGCTGTCTCACTTCTTAACAACGAGGACAAGATACTACCCAAGGCTTTGGGGGACTGATTAACCTTGGGGTGATTACTAACCTCATCTGGACATGGGTCCATGCAGACTATACATGCACATGAATTCTCAGAGAATGTTTGGGGTATTAGCACTGTCAACTACTCTACCCAATTCATCATTAGGTTTATTAACGTTGAGCTCCCTTAATAGCCAGAGTAAGAGTTAATGCTCACAAATGTAGGGATTTCTAAGTAATCCAGATGTTTCCATACCCAGGACAATGGGTATTATTAGGGACAACTGGGATATTGGAATTATTTGGATAGATCAGTGTTGGTACGCTGTGAAAGTGGAGAATTAAAGGGTTCTGAAACCTTTCCCAATGGAAACAGAAAATATGGCTTTCAAACATTGGGAATGCACGTTGGTAGATGCATGAAAGACTTTGTACAGTTTAATTGGACCCTCTTCATTCCGTGGTTCTGTTAGCCTTCAAATGGATGGGTAGGTTAGTTGTTTTTTAACTTATAGCTGATCCACACATGTGTTATGTGTTTTACTGTCAACATCCTAGATCAGAGTTTAATACACTGGAGATGGAGCAACAGAGATAACTGTGGGGCAACAGAGCCCCAATAATGACGTTGGAGATGCTGACAAATCTGGGTGACCATTGATTTGGTAAACATGGACTGCGCTACCACAGCAGTTGCATTGGAGAGGAATCGAGTGGGAATATACACCCCTGATCAGGTTCTCAATGGTAGACCCACAAAATGCATGCACTCTCTGACACTGTACGGTCGTTACCGATCTCTGGGAAATTGACACATTGTATGTGGTGCATGACTAAAGGTTCTTTAACGGCCCTATTTTGGAGTAACGTGCCACTGTCTGATGTTCAGAAAATTCCTGGAGCAAAAAGGTTGGAAGATCTGGGCATACTTAAAGTGGCCAACACTTTCATAAACAGCCACCTTAAATCGCTCATGGAATCACAGGGGTAATTTATATATTACATTCACAATGGAAAGGAGTTGTGATCTCCAAGAATCCTCTCCTTTTGGAATGTGGTAAAGCTGGAGATCACAAGTAGATCGATCTTTACAGTGTATAGAATTATTGTGAATAGCACTATCAGAGTGTGAGATTGATGATCAGATGGGAGACATATTGCGGGGGACTGGGAGATGGGTATAGGCCATACGTGCTCTGAAAGAGATTGTAATAAGCGATGGGCTCCAGATGATCCAATTTAAAGTGCTTGACAGGTCATACAGCTCCCCGGACTGACTTCATGTGATAGTTAAAGGGGATGCCCTATGAACTAAATGAAGAATATTGGAGAGTACCTATATCCATATGATGTGCTCCTGTCACCATTTCCAGGGCTACTCTGGAGATATTTCTGGTGATATCCACGTGTTGCTGGGGTGGAAGCTTGAACTGGATCCAACATTGGTCCTCTTGGGCATATTGTGGGCATCTCATGCGCACAAAGAATGTTAAGTTGTTTATTGCTATGTCATTAGCGGAGGGAAGAGAGATGTGGCTAGGACATGGAGTGCTTCAGATATGCCTACTGGGTCAGTATGGCGGTCTGGGCTGGATAGATTCATGAAATATGAAAGATTTGTTATTAATAGAGGATGTCCAGAGAAACATAGGAATGTTGCAACTTAGAGTTCAGTCTTTGCTTTGTGATATTATGCATTATGTTGACTTGTTCTTGGGATCATCCTCTATCAGGTGAGTGTTGTCATTTACAGTGATGGGGTGTCCTACGGTGCCCCATTACACATGGAAGTGGGTGGATGGAGGAGACGGTTTGGGTTTCGTTTCTCTGTTCACTGAAAGACATGCCAATAAACCTTTGTTCTAAAAATAATCTAGACTATGAAAGCAACATTTGTAGCCTGTTCTGCTGGGGCTATAATAGGTTTTCTGGTTAAACTGATTGTTAATGTATTTTTTGTATTAACAATTGTAATCCACAGCACACATAACCCATGTATATGTTGTGAGCTAGTACAAAAATCAGTGCACTTAGCCAACGCACCTCAGAAACAGACAACACATGTTACTTTGAATGTAGGACCCCAAATTTGAGTCTATAACTGATATATAATAAGAAGCATGGACAATGTAAGTACATTTAAGCACAGTATATTTGCACATATGTGCAGGTTTGAAGTTCTGATGCAACTAATTCCTAGTATGTTCTAATTCTTCTCCCGTCTGAATGCCAAGCACTCCTTGTATGTATATATGTAACATAGGGAGAAATGTTCATGGTTTGTCCCGGGAGGTTAGCTCAGGGGCTACGCGCTTGCCCTGGAAGCAAAACGGCACGGAGGTTCGATCCCGGGTCCACGCTTAGAAACCTCTGGGTATTAAGTGCGTTATAAATACGCAACTAAAACATATTCCGGTAAAAGCGCTTCGATATCGCCGGGCTGTGTGAGCTAACAAGGGAGTTTGCACTAAACCTTTTCTTTCTGCTGGTGGTGTGACTGTTGAAAAGAATGTGTTCAAATTTCCATGTACACATGATGTATGTAGTTGAAGGTATATTCCCTGTTTATGCAAAGTGACATAGGGGCTCATTCCGAGGTGGGCGGTGTGATGCTGGAAATGCATCGGAGGGACAGGGCCTCCGTATCCTTGTCCTTTACTGCTTTTTATCGTGTGTTCTGTCGTGTTTTCCACGCAGGAGTTCAAGTGGGACTCCTGGCGGTGCAGCTCTCTTTCTTTTGGTTTGGTGAACGGACCCATGGGATACCCTTATGGCACCCATGGGTGGGGGTACAACCCTGTGCCCCTAGTGAATGTTTTTGGGCACCTGTGGGTGGCCCACAGAGCAGGGTATGGGCTGGTGGCAGCTCCATGCTGAATGTGACAGGTGCGCGGCGTATCCTCCATTTTGGGATACCCAGGCCCCACCATTGGGATCAGTTGATTCCTGATGGAAAACAAGATGGCCCCGGTGGCCTCTTGCTTTCTATTACCAATTACCTTGTTTTCCCAAAGTCCTGGGAAGCCCTGACTCTGTCCCTTCCCCCGACTGGCTGTTGGATCGAAGTGCCATATATGGTGTTGTTGTGAAGGCCCAGTCAGACTAGCTGGAGCCTTCCCGGTGATGTATGTTGTGGGTACCTCCTGTGGGTGGGAACTGGGTGAATAGAGTGTGTGAAGAATATGCATTCTGTGTTGTGGGTGTCTAGTATCTGGTGGTTGACACAATGACCGAGACAACCCTGCCCGAAACTGGTATGAATGCAGCTTGGAGTGTTGAATGGCTCGGTACTTGTCCCAATACACATAACTTGTTGTGAGTGTCTGGAGAGAAGTGAATAGCCTGAATACCTCGTGTGCCTGATTGGCTGCCTGCCTGCATGAATGCCCGTAGTCGTGATTGGATGCTTGAGTGTGACCCAGCGGAATGAATGGGAGATCAACAGTATATCTGGGGACCTCTCACTGCTAGGAATCGTGTTCAGAAGCTGAAGTCCACTACGACGAGTAACTGGATTAACTGACGCTTGACCTTGAAGCCCCGCTGGACGAGAAGAATTGCTGTTGCTCTCCTTCACAATCTGAAAGCTGCTGTGCCTCCAAGGATTGACCCAGAGAGGACCTGGTAAGGCGCCCTCTTCCCGAGCTACGAGGGACCATCGTGCACAGCTGATCTTTGCCAACGCTCCCTGGTAGACAGACCTTCGACAGGCTGCCGACCCGATACGGGGATTGCTGCGGAACTCCAAGGAGAAGCACTCGGACTGTTGTCCGCCACTGTCGACGACCGCCGTCGCTGACCGGAGCCGCTGTGCTCCCGTTTGCCTAAGAACTTCCATTCGATCATCGGACGCTCTCGTCTGCATCGTCACCTGCTTGTCTCCCGCTGGAGGAGGCCCGACCGTCGACACGCCGAGGAGCATCCACCGGTGGGTTTATCGCCACCTACAGACCGCAGAAACGCCAACGACTTGACGCCCTTGCTGGGCCACAGTTCTTCATCATCTCTTTGCGGTCCAGAACTATTGTCAACGAGGTGCCCCGCACGCCTCTTCCTTGCAGGACGCCAACGCTCTGTCGTCGACGAGCACCGCTAGGAACGAAGCTGCCACTTCCCTGCCACAGTTCACCCTGTTCACCGTCAGACGTTCGACGACCCGTGACTCCTGCCTTAAAGGGAGGGCACTCAAGAAGGGCCGTCGATTCCCAGACACCGAACGCCAAGTTCCCCGACACCTCTCGACAATCCGTGGCTCCCGCCTGAAAGGGAGGCACTCAAGAAGGATCGGTCGGCGCATCGTCAAACTCTACTCCACCAGGTAAATTGGGGGGGAGTAAAACCTTAACAGGAAGAAGTAAGACTATTGAACATTTGGACTGGGGTTGTGCTATATATCTTTATTTACAGGTTGCCCAGGTGGGGGGATCTCCACACAGAACTGTGCCTAGTGGTAGGGGTCAGTATTCTGCCTATTGTTTTAACCATCTTACGTTCCTGCCTATCTCTATTGCTGGTTTCCTCGTTATTGATCTGTGTGACATTTTAACCGTACAGTTGATGCACTTTAATGAGATTTGATAACATTAGTGGTACCCCTCTAGACGTGTATATATTTATCATTATTGACTTTCAAGTACAAAGTGCGTTATTGTGATTGTGTACATACCTATTAATATTAATTATATAAAGACTGTGTTTTCAGTAATACAGTGTGTGGACATTCCTTTGTGGGGGTTCGGGGACTACACTGTACTTAAGAACCAGCCTGCTGGGAAGGACAAGGACAAAGAAAAGGGGGCCTCTCAGAAAGCTGAGGAGTCCTAAAAGCAGTCACAGTCGAATAAACCTAAACCCTCCTCTCCTAAGACCCAACCATTAGTGGGGATAAGTCATCTGTGGGTGGGAATAAGAGTAGTGGTCCACCTGCTGCAAAGCAGGCTCCCGGTGGTTCCAGTACCGTACCCCGCACTCCCGGCACTTTTTGGGACTGTGGGGCTCTGGATCACAAAAGGGGTGACTCTAAGTGTAAAGGTAAGGCACTCGGAGTGCAGGCTGTCAGCATGACCTACCCTTACCCCATGTCTGAGGTGGAGGCCACTGTCCTCCCCTCCTCGACCGGGATCACTTTTGGTGCTCCCGTAGAGATTTCCTTAGTGTCCCTTGGGGCCTGGGACCAGTACACAGAAGTACTGGCGACTATCCCACAGAACACCCGTAGATTTTTGAGAAGTGTCCTCCTGAATGGCCAGCCTTCTACTGGTTTGAGAGACACCGGGGCAAGCATGACAGTGGTGGACAGGACCCTGCTCAAGCCAGAGGACTATGTAGATGCTCCTCTGAGAACCACCAGGTTAGCTGGTGGGCCTCCCAAATTATCGCCTGCAGCCCGAGTCACACTCGTAATTGGAGACAAGACAGCAAAGCTTCCTGTCCTGGTTCAGGACAACGTCCCTGCTAACATTCTGTTAGGTAACGATCTAGTCGAGTTGGGATTGATCGCGGATGGTCTTCCCATGACTGCTGCTGCGGTCACTAGGTCACAGGTGACACCGGGTCTGGCTATGAGTCAGGTATCCGAGCCAAAGGCACAGCCTAAGGCACGACGAAGGAAGGGCAAGAAGGCCACCTCTGTGAAGGGAGCCCCTTCTCTTCCTGCTGTTCCTACAGCACTCATTGGGATCCATGCTCGGGATGGGCTGGGTCCAGTGGTAAACCCTGTTTCAACTCCTGTGGGAGAAGAGCCAGAAGACTCTCCTGTGGGAGAGGTTCTCAACCCAGAGGATCATCCCGATCTTCAATGCTTGTTAGCTGAAGGGGGACCCTCCCGGGCAGAGTTCTGTAAAGGACAGAGAGAGTGTCCCTCTCTCAAGGGTCTGAGGAAACAGGCCCTGTCCAAGGCAAAAGGAGAAGTGCCTAGGACTTTCCGGATTTATTGGGAGGGTGAGCTCCTTGGTAGTGAGCCCACTAAGCCTGAACCTGGTGCCCTCAAGAGGTTGGTGGTACCCCAGGTTTACAGGCCCTTCCTACTGCAGTTGGCGCATGAGGTGCCCTTGGCTGGTCATCTTGGTACCAAGAAGACTAAGAGGCTCTCTGCCCATTTCTACTGGCCTTGGATGGGAGTAGAAGTGGAGTCCCACTGCAGGACCTGCCCAACTTGTCAGTTGTCTGGCAAGACTGGAGGCAGTGTCATTGCCCCACTGCAGCTATTGCCAGTGGTTGGCACACCGTTTGAGAGGGTGGGCATCAACATCGTCAGTCCCCTTGACCCTCCCACATCAGGTGGACATCGGTTCATCCTGGTTTTGGTAGATCATGCCACCAGGTACCCTGAGGCTATACCCCTTCGGACTGTTACTGCCAAGGTGGTTGCCCGGGCCCTTCTGGGCATTTTCACCTGAGTTGGATTCCCCAAGGAGGTTGTCTCTGACCGAGGATCCAACTTCATGTCTAGTTACATGAAGACCATGTGAAAAGAGTGCGGGGTAACCTACAAGTTCTCCACTTCTTACCACCCCCAGACCAATGGTCTGGTTGAGAGGTTTAATAAAACTCTCAAGGGCAGGCTAGGTGCTTTGGAAGAGCCCCTAAGGAGGAAATGGGATCTCCTCCTGCCATGCCTGCTGTTTGCTTACAGAGAGGTACCTCAAGAGGGTGTTGGTTTCAGCCCCTTTGAGTTATGATATGATATGATATGGCATTTGTAACGCGCCTATACACAAGTGTTTCAAGGCGCGAGTTGCTCTTTGGACATCCCGTAAGGGGGCCCCTCGCCTTGATCAGAGAAGGTTGGAAGCAGCCCCTCCCGGCCCTGCCAAGCAAGTGGGGGACTATGTGTTGGGCCTCAGACGGAGGATGACACAGATGATGGGACAAGCAACGGTGAATCTCAAAGCCAGCCAGGAATTGAACAAATACTGGCATGACCTTAAGGCATCGCAAGTGGAGTGGACTCCGGGACAGGAGGTCCTCGTGATGGAGCCTACCAAGCCTCGGGCATTGGCAGATAAATGGACTGGACCCTTCCGGATAGTCTCCAAGATGGGTGAGGTCAATTATCTGGTTGACATGGGAATCCCAGGGGTAGCCCCTCAAGTATTCCATGTTAATAGGCTCAAGCCGTTCCACAGGCGAGCAGAAGTCTCATGTCTCTTGCTGGCTTCAGAGCAAGAAGAGGATGAGAGTGAGCCCCTTCCTGATTTGCTGCATAGCAACCCTCAGGATGGCTCCGTGGAGGGAGTGCAGCTCTCTCCAGATTTGACAACCGAGCAGCAGAGGGCCTGCAGGACTTTGCTCCAGCAGTATGCCTCTCTGTTTTCGCTGATGCCAGGCCTTACACCGTGGTGTAAGCATGAGATTGACACTGGTGACTGCGTGCCTGTCAAGAGCAGGAGCTACCGAATGTCAGATACGGTTAAGAACCACATCCAGGCTGGGGTCGCCAAGATGTTGGATCTGGGTGTTATTGAACCCTCAACCAGTCCCTGGTCCAGTCCAGTGGTCCTTGTCCCCAAGGCAAGTTCCCAGACCGGTACCAAGGATTGGGGCTTCTGTGTGGACTACCGAGGAGTCAATGCCGTCACCAAAACTGACGCGCACCCATTGCCCAGGGCTGATGAGCTCGTGGACACCATAGGTGCTGCCAAATTTGTGAGCTCCTTTGACCTCACCTCAGGCTATTGGCAAATAGCTCTGATGGACCATGCCAAGGAAAGGACGGCGTTCTCTACACCAGAGGGACTCTACCAGTTTAGGGTCATGCCTTTTGGGTTGAAGAATGCCCCTGCCACCTTCCAGAGATTGGTCAATCATGCTCTCAGTGGGCTGGAAGCCTTTTGTGTGGCTTATTTAGACGACATTGCCGTCTACAGTTCCACTTGGGAAGAGCACTTGACACATCTGGGTAGAGTGTTGCAGGCCTTAAAGAGGGCTAACCTCACTATCAAGGCCACCAAGTGCCAGATAGCTCCGGGGAAAGTCACGTATCTTGGTCATGAGGGAGGAGGTGGTCAAATCCAACCTCTCCCCAGTAAGGTACAGGATGTACAGGACTGGGAGACTCCCACTACTTAAACCCAGGTGAGAGCCTTTTTGGGTCTCACGGGGTACTATCGCAATTTCATGGCGGACTATGGAACCATAGCTGCACCACTGACTGCGCTGACTTCACCCAAACAGCCTAGGAAGGTCAATTGGACTGAAGACTGTCAGAGGGCCTTTAAAGGCTTGAAAGAAAGTCTGTGTCGAGCACCCGTGTTGTGTGCGCCTGACTACACCCGACCCTTTATCGTCCAGACGGATGCCTGTGACACCGGAATTGGAGCTGTCTTGTCCCAGTTAGATGACAAAGGGAGAGAACATCCTATCATATTCATCAGTAGAGAACTCAAGGGTAGAGAACTTAGGTGGGCTACTGTTGAAAAGGAGTGTTTTAGTATAGTTTGGAGCCTTAGGCGTTTTAGGCCCTACCTTACGGGGTCTACTTTCAAGGTCCAAACAGATCATAAGCCCCTAAAGTGGCTTATGCAGATGAAGGGTGAGAACCCGATACTGCTCAGGTGGTCCATTAGCCTGCAAGGGCTAGACTTCACCATAAAGCACAGACCAGGGAAGAGTCACGATAATGCAGATGGCCTTTCCAGAAGGTATGTTGACCGTCTGGATGAGGGTGTCTATCCTGTGGGAGATTAGGCACCCTCCACCTCAGTCTGAGGGGGGGCGACTGTGATGCTGGAAATGCATCGGAGGGACAGGGCCTCCGTATCCTTGTCTTTTACTGCTTTTTATCGTGTGTTCTGTCGTGTTTTCCGCGCAGGAGTTCATGTGGGACTCCTGGCGGTGCAGCTCTCTTTCTTTTGGTTTGGTGGACAGACCCGTGGGATACCCTTATGGCACCCATGGGTGGGGGTACAACCCTGTGCCCCTAGTGAATGTTTTTGGGCACCTGTGGGTGGCCCACAGAGCAGGGTATGGGCTGGTGGCAGCTCCATGCTGAATGTGACAGGTGCGCGGCATATCCTCCATTTTGGGATACCCCGGCCCTGCCATTGGGATCAGTTGATTCCTGATGGAAAACAAGATGGCCCCGGTGGCCTCTTGCTTTCTATTACCCATTACCTTGTTTTCCCAAAGTCCTGGGAAGCCCTGACTCTGTCCCTTCCCCCTGACTGGCTGTTGGATGGAAGTGCCATACATGGTGTTGTTGTGAAGGCCCAGTCAGACTAGCTGAAGCCTTCCCGGTGATGTATGTTGTGGGTACATCCTGTGGGTGGGACCTGGGTGAATAGAGTGTGTGACGAATATGCATTCTGTGTTGTGGGTATCTAGTATCTGGTGGTTGACACAATGACCGAGACAACCCTGCCTGAAACCGGTATGAATGCAGCTTGGAGTGTTGAATGGCTCGGTACTTGTCCCAATACACATAACTTGTTGTGAGTATCTGGAGAGAAGTGAATGGCCTGAATACCTCGTGTGCCTGATTGGCTGCCTGCCTGCATGAATGCCCGTAGTCGTGATTGGATGCTTGAGTGTGACCCAGCGGAATGAATGGGAGATCAACAGTATATCTGGGGACCTGTCACTGCTAGGAATCTTGTTCAGAAGCTGAAGTCCACTACGACGAGTAACTGGATTAACTGACGCTTGACCTTGAAGCCCCGCTGGACGAGAAGAATTGATGTTGCTCTCCTTCACAATCTGAAAGCTGCTGTGCCTCGAAGGACTGACCCAGAGAGGACCTGGTAAGGCGCCCTCTTCCTGAGCTACGAGGGACCATCGTGCACAGCTGATCTTTGCCAACGCTCCCTGGTAGACAGACCTTCGACAGGCTGCCGACCCGATACGGGGACTGCTGCGGAACTCCAAGGAGAAGCACTCGGACTCTTGTCCGCCACTGTCGACGACCGCCGTCGCCGACCGGCGCTGCTGTGCTCCTGTTTGCCCAAGAACTTCCATTTGATCATCGGACGCTCTCGTCTGCATCGTGACCCGCTTGTCTCCTGCTGGAGAAGGCCCGACCGTCGATGCGCCGAGGAGCATCCACCGGTGGGTTTCCCGCCACCTACAGACCGCAGAGACGCCAACGACTCGACGCCCTTGCTGGGCCACAGTTCATCATCTCTTTGTGGTCCAGAACTATTGTCATCGAGGTGCCCCGCACGCCTCTTCCTTGCAGGACGCCAGCGCTCTGTCGTCGACGAGCACCGCTAGGAACGAAGCTGCCACTTCCCTGCCATAGTTCACCCTGTTCACCGTCGGACGTTCGACGACCCGTGACTCCTGCCTTAAAGGGAGGGCACTCAAGAAGGACCGTCGATTCCCTGACATCGAACGCCAAGTTCCCCGACACCTCTCGACAATCCGTGGCTCCCGTCTGAAAGGGAGGCACTCAAGAAGGATCGGTCGGCGCATCGTCAGAGAACTCTACTCCACCAGGTACATTGGGGGGGTAAAACCTTAACAGGAAGAAGTAAGACTATTGCACATTTGGACTGGGCTTGTGCTATATATCTTTATTTACAGGTTGCCCAGGTGGGGGGATCTCCACACAGAACTGTGCCTAGTGGTAGGGGTCAGTATTCTGCCTATTGTTTTAACCATCTTACGTTCCTGCCTATCTCTATTGCTGGTTTCCTCGTTATTGATCTGTGTGACATTTTAACCGTACAGTTGATGCACTTTAATGAGATTTGATAACATTAGTGGTACCACTCTAGACGTGGATATATTTATCATTATTGACTTCCAAGTACAAAGTGCGTTATTGTGATCGTGTACATACCTTTGAATATTAATTATATAAAGACTGTGTTTTCAGTAATACAGTGTGTGGACATTCCTTTGTGGGGGTTCCGGGACTACACTGTACTTAAGAACAAGCCTGCATCACCTCCTGCGAAGCCAGGCCTTGATTGCTCGTCCATTGCTACCTTATAGAGAATCTTGGCTGGGGTCTGCTGTGCCTCTCCTCTACCATATAGAGAGCGGAAGTACAGACACCCCCTACCGGTCTTTACAGGCGGTAAGGGGTTAACAGCACCGGGAAGGATGCCGGCGCCAGTAACCCCTTACCGCCCTATTCCGAGGTTCACTACGGGACCCGCTGAAAACGTCTGGTCAGACCAGACGTCCTTAGCGGTTCCAGTTAGGGGACCAGGGAGCAAATAACGGACCCGCTATTTGCGGGCCGTTATTAGCACCTTCCACATTCCCATTTAGCCCTATGGGGGCTCGAATGGGAATGGGGAATGGTATTCGGCATGGGGACTTACCGGGTCCTGCAATGCGTGTGTGTTAGCCAGGGGAAGGTTAGGAGAAACTTTACTGATCCAGAAAATGTAAAAGCTGTCATTGTTTTCTGGAAAATAAGCTAAAATCCGGGATTATGGGATATTTTTCTCCATTTCATTGAAGAAATTAGATGATTGCCATGTGAAGTCATAAGATCGATTTAATATATCGGTTTCTTATACAGCGCTTAATGCCGGACTCCAGTCTCTATGCACAGTACCAGATCTAACCAGTGCTGCTCCGTGTATGTAGTTTTGTGTACGAAACCCGAGAGTTGCCTCTGAACTATCCTTGCAGGTTTATTCCCTTTTGATTGGCTTTTTGAACAAATGTGGTTACTAGCTCAGCTGAAGATAGAACTGGCCATGAAACTGGAATATTATGCTACAGTGAAAGGACTATTTGACAGAGTTTTTCTCATTTCCTGTGGCATTACTCCATTTCCATGAGATAGTGTGAAATATCCCTTAAGAATTACAGATTTACAGTAAAACATTTCTCTCTACCGGCTTCAATCCAATGTGCATTTTGCATTACAGCACATTGGGCCTCATTACGAGTTGGGCATTATTCTGGCGGTAAATCTGCTGGATTACCGCTTGACAGGATTACTGTTACTGCCACTTGGTCCGGCAGAATTACTGCTGGATTACAAGTGGCGCTGTAAATCCCCATTGTTGGATTCCATGTGGCTTTTTTGGCAGAATTACCACCGGCGGAATTACCGCTGCGATAATTTCACTGATTTTTGGCAATGGGAAGATTTACCTCCAGCATCATGCTGGAGGTAAATCGCCACTCCAGGGCCATACTTTGAGTATGGCAGTGTAGAAAAAGTGGCAGTAATTCCGTTACCACCAATTTTCTCCTGCAGCACCATATTTGTAATGAGCCCCATTGTATCCTATCGGTAAAAACGTTGTTTGCCGTGGAGTCCAAGATAGAATGCTGCCCGGCAGTTATTTGCCCTTTTGAATCTGAGAGAGTACTGACTGAGAAGCTTGTGTTACAGCTGTTTGCTCCTGATATCAAGACTGCCTATTGTGCAAGTGACTTTTGTTACTAATTCTTCTGAAAGACAAAGGGTTTCCTTCTGTTGGCCTCCTGAACCTCAACTCTTGAGAGGGGGGAAACAACTTTGCCCAAGATGAAACTTGATTGATTCTGAGAGAGGCCTTGGCAGCTGCAGTAACTTTCATTATTTTTAACTCACTTAAACAAAACTTCGGAGACTCATCTCATAGTGACCTTGAAATGTATATTTAATTTGAGATACCACGTTTAACCATAAGTGTGAATAAGCTACATCCCCTGTGGTATTTGCCCGATGTATTTCCTTGCTGGTTGAAGTTGATGCCAAATCTTGAAAACTATATCACCATTGCACTTTCCGATTGCTTGGGAACTATTTTGTGGAGATCTCGTACTTCACAAAGACTGACTTCTTTTGGTGACACTTGCTCTGTGCTGATTCCAAAGACATTCTATATGTTTGGTAGTTTAAAAACCAACGAGCAACAAATGAATGCTATTTAATCAATTATGTTTTGTCTCGCTCTCTATTCTCTTCTTTCTTATGGAAAATAATTCGTACAACACACAACCATGGGACCTTTTTTTATTGCAGGCTAACTTAATATTGAATGTAAAAAGCTTTACATAACAGCATGTGCGATTTATAAAATGTAATGTGAAAACAATCTTTGGGGTAACCAATAAAGATACTCAATCCTATATGTTCCTCTGAAGTCTAGTGAACCTGGATTTACAATCTGAACCATTCCTTAGTTTGCAGAAGAAGGGCACATATGGGTGATGTCAGTGACAGTCCCCATGACTTCTGGATGCCAAGAGATCATGGTAGTGTAACCCTAAATTCCCTTTTTGATACAACTCTGCGCAATAATAGCAATCGAAGGACAGAAACATGTACATGTTGGGACTTATTGCAGATAGAAAACACACTTGGCTGTGCTTTTAAGGGTATAATGCAAGAAAGGTGATTACATACAGAAAAGGGAAAGCTAGTGAAACTCTGAGCATAAATGAATGTAAACAAATTAATTTGTACATGAAATGTGACTTGAGCATTATATTCCGCTGTATAGTTTTTGCATTTATTTGTCATACTGGTACATGTGGTTGCACCTTTGTATGTGGTGACAGTTGCTCATTTTCTGCTATTATTGTGGTTTTTGTCTTTTAGAGTTGGTCAATTAAGTAACTTGGTTCATTGTCATCGGAGGTACTTATGAGGGGGTGAATGGATTAGTTTAGTATTTTTTGCATTTATATGAGGGATAAATAAAATTGTTTGATTGTTACAATAAATTATAATTAGGTTTTATGCAACAGGAGACATGCATGTCATATTTTATGATCGTGGAATTATTTATTTGTGACAAAGGATTCAGTCAGTACAACTATTTACATAGGTGATTATAGAACTCTAGTTTACAACTTCACAGTTTCTTTGTATTTCTGGACTCTAAATATATGTATCCTAGAATATCCCACCATCAGGCTAATCCAAATCAATGTATAGAGAATAACAATAAGAAGACGTTTTTATTACCAAATGATATATTTGTACAATGATTCAGCCATCTATATTTATTGAATGAAAACAAAAATAACAGGTTCTGTCCAAATAAGAAGCAATATGTTTTTTCATGTTGGTACCTATATTTTCAGAGTAAGGTTACGTTCTCGATTTTATGATGCGCTTGGTCTGAGTGTGACTTTTTAGTTTTGGTCCCAGGTGAATTGTACTGAAATTGTTCCATGTTTCCATTGTTAAATCATAAACTTTTGCTATCTGGTATCCCACACCTATCTGACATACCTCTGGGAATCTGGTATAAATGATTTCTTGGTATATTCTGGGAGATATATAAAAAAAAATAATAATTTTGTTCGACATTCTGTGTCGGATGGAAGAGAAGTGTAAGTCGCCTAGACAACATCATGTTTCCCATCTTTTCTGACATAGGAAACGTGTCTGGCCCAAGTTGCTGGCCCTGAGATGGTCATCGTATAATGCCAATATATTATCGTAATCTATAAAAAGAATCTCTTCATGTATTTTATTTTTGGGGTGGAGGGCTCGTCGCCTGATTTGATCAATTGGAAACTGCATAGTTGAATTTGTTGCTAGGGTAGCAAAAGATAGCACTAGCAAGATTTGGAACATTTCTGGTGAAAGAGAGGGATTTTGCACGAGCTGGTGGAAAATCTTAGTGTGAACCGGTTGAAAGATGATATCCTTAACCAAATTATTAGTCAAACCAGTTTCAAAGAAGATTCTTTCTTATCCTTTTGATCTAGATGTGTGAGATGAATTGATAAGGAACGTTTTGCAATTTGGAACGTAAAATCTTTATGGGGTGTGTATTTTTTTTACATTTTCTAATGTGGTGGACAAGGACACTGAGTGTTTACACCTTAATGATTTTGCCATTGTACTTATTATGCCAGTGCTCAATTTGTGGGGGTGTTTGTCGGGGCTCAGCCCTGCACTTATTTTTGAGACCCGGCACTTAGACTCACTTTAATTATGAAGTGCATCCATCGACCGCAATGAGCAGGTGTGGGCTGTAGGGTAACCCCAAATATGTCGACACTGTGGGGAGCAGCTATGGGTGGTGGCAGCTGTGGTGGTCCCGCGCAGAGTCACAGGAGTGCTAGAGCATATTTATATTTTTACAAATTAGACAAAGGCTTATGCTGTATGTGGAAAAGGAGCTAAACTAGTTAAGGCCGCTAGTATGGAAATGGACAGTGCTAATGCAAAATTGTCAAATGGCGTTCATAAAAAAGTGGACATCATAGAAAGTCAGAATCTACTTAAGGAGCCGATTAGTAAGACAATCACAGATGGAAATTGCATGTTTAAAGTGATTTTCTTTTTAGGAAACGTTAATGACATTGATGCAACTACTAAAAAGGTCGAACAGTAAATCATCTAATATTGCTGGCATGCAAAAAGCTATTCTGATGCTAGAATCACAGCTTAACACTGTTAAAAATAAAACGAGAGTGAAAGAAACCTGGAAATCTACACAACACATGAGAAAAGGCACTTGGTAACCTCAATAGGCAGCTTACAAAGGCTGAACAAAATGTACTACTTGTTAAAAATGAAGTGGAAGGGTTGTGTTCAGCTAATGCAAGACCACATGAAGAAAATTAAATCTCTCACTAGAGGGTATTTACAGGGTTTTGCCATGTAGCGAGAAATATATAGTATGGCCTCCAGTGGTGGAGCTATGGGGGAGGGGACAAGGTGGGCGGCCACCCCTCCTGGTTCCCCTCTGGTGCCAGATGTGCCCCCCCAGCAGCATTCCGCAGGTCTGGCGCTTTGAGCGCCAGTCCTGATTTGAGAAAAAAAATTACCCCGTGACTGGTGCGCTGCACAGGACTGCGCGCCACTCACAGGTTTTTCTTCATAATTAATATCAGCACTGGCTGGCTAAGGAACGGTAGCCAACAGTAAAACAAAAGAGTTGATGGCTGGAAGGTTTAGAATAAATCTTGACCTCTGGCATTGCTCTGGGCAACCCTCCAGACCATCGTTCTTCGCCCGCCAAGCCATTACAAAAGGGGAAAAACCATATGCAAATCAGGCTTGGTCCCACCCCCAAAGGGGTAGTCCAGCCCGAACTGCTAGGTCACATCCCTTTTGCACGAGACCACAAGCATCCCCAGACATGTTTCAGCCTTGTTGGGCGTCATCAGTGAGGAGTAGCTTGGGTCTCTAGGCCCAGCAGGCAAGGGACCCACGTCTGGGCATACCCTTCCCACTCGGGGTGACAATAGCAAAACAAAAGGGTTGATGGCTGGAAGGTTTAGAATAAATCTTGACCTCTGGCATTGCTCTGGGCAACCCTCCAGACCATCGTTCTTCGCCTGCCAAGCCATTACAAAAGGGGAAAAACCATATGCAAATCAGGCTTGGTCCCACCCCCAAAGGGGTAGTCCAGCCCGAACTGCTAGGTCACATCCCTTTTGCACGAGACCACAAGCATCCCCAGACATGTTTCAGCCTTGTTGGGCGTCATCAGTGAGGAGTAGCTTGGGTCTCTAGGCTCAGCAGGCAAGGGACCCACGTCTGGGCATACCCTTCCCACTCGGGGTGACAATAGCAAAACAAAAGAGTTGATGGCTGGAAGGTTTAGAATAAATCTTGACCTCTGGCATTGCTCTGGGCAACCCTCCAGACCATCGTTCTTCGCCTGCCAAGCCATTACAAAAGGGGAAAAACCATATGCAAATCAGGCTTGGTCCCACCCCCAAAGGGGTAGTCCAGCCCGAACTGCTAGGTCACATCCCTTTTGCACGAGACCACAAGCATCCCCAGACATGTTTCAGCCTTGTTGGGCGTCATCAGTGAGGAGTAGCTTGGGTCTCTAGGCCCAGCAGGCAAGGGACCCACGTCTGGGCATACCCTTCCCACTCGGGGTGACAATAGCAAAACAAAAGAGTTGATGGCTGGAAGGTTTAGAATAAATCTTGACCTCTGGCATTGCTCTGGGCAACCCTCCAGACCATCGTTCTTCACCTGCCAAGCCATTACAAAAGGGGAAAAACCATATGCAAATCAGGCTTGGTCCCACCCCCAAAGGGGTAGTCCAGCCCGAACTGCTAGGTCACATCCCTTTTGCACGAGACCACAAGCATCCCCAGACATGTTTCAGCCTTGTTGGGCGTCATCAGTGAGGAGTAGCTTGGGTCTCTAGGCCCAGCAGGCAAGGGACCCACGTCTGGGCATACCCTTCCCACTCGGGGTGACAATAGCAAAACAAAAGAGTTGATGGCTGGAAGGTTTAGAATAAATCTTGACCTCTGGCATTGCTCTGGGCAACCCTCCAGACCATCGTTCTTCGCCTGCCAAGCCATTACAAAAGGGGAAAAACCATATGCAAATCAGGCTTGGTCCCACCCCCAAAGGGGTAGTCCAGCCCGAACTGCTAGGTCACATCCCACAGCCAACAGTGCTGTTATAAAAAAGAAACAGCAAGTGCCGCGCCATCCTTTCTAGTTGTTGCTGTGGCCTTTGTGGTGTCTGTACACCTCGGAAGGACGCAGTTTCCCCTTGACAGTTGTACCCCTAGTGCACATGTCCCAGGAGCCATGCAAACCCAGGGGTGTTTTGCTTCCCCAGCTTTGCGTAGCCCATTGGGAATGCAGGCTGTGGGAGTTCTAATGCATCACACTACACATACAAGTGGGTCAGGCACTGTCCTGCTTATAGTTTGAACCATATTGGGGTGCACCCCCCAGTATCTTGTAAACGTTGTTCAGCATCTTAACCCCTCTAACAGGATCAATCATGTAACACGTTTTTCTGATTGGTTCTAGGCATGTAGGAGTCCTTGAGACATTTGTGTTGTGGACCCTTATAACGATGACCTTAACAATTGTTGTAATAATCACGCTTCAAACACTCCATTACCACTGCAGCAGTTATGCCATAAAAAATCACTTCATCCAACTGTCACATTTTCTTCACCCTCTTTCAACTTTAAACATGTCATCCAAAAACAGACATACCTTACACACTTCCCTACTTTGTGCAGGAGCTTGTTACTCTATTTTTGTTTAGCAACACAGACATAAGAAGCTCACAGCCATCGGTGGTAGAACATCTGGTTCTGTTTGCACAGCTTTTTACATATTTGTTCTAAAGAAAAAGAAAAAATGCTACTATCCTTATAATTCAAAAGGGGCCACTGGCATACATGTTTATCTATGGTTTACCCTATACGTATTGCTCCAGCAGCATCTGTGTGCTCCATTGTTTCTACCTCCTACATATCCTCATAGATGGCACGGTCGTTGTTATCTGCTTTAACGCCGTCTATGTGGAGAGAGGTTTGGGGGCTCTCCTGTGAAACCTCTACCTCTGCTTTATTGGTAGTTAGTTGCCTCTGTTTCCTCATTTCCCGCATCTTGCTCCCAATAGAAAATGTCAAAGGCACGAGGTTGAATCAATGGACAATATTGTTTAACAGCTTATACCATGCTGTCATAGCATTAGCCTCCAAATCTACCCAGCTCGGTGGTAGATGGCACACTGGCTCCATTTTATTCTTTTGGGATTTCTTTAATCCTTGTGAAATTTGCTTCTGTGACCTCTTGATTTGTTTCAAAGACATACGCCGGCGTGAAAACTATACTGGCCAAGGATACTTATATAAATTATGCACCAATATGTCCTAGCCGCTGATTAGTCTGTTTGGCAAATCTACCTCCTCTCCCGCTTATCAGATTCCTCAACTTTGCTGGCATGGGTGTGCCTCTAACCACAGCTACTGATTGGCCGGGCTGCGCTCATAATTGTCTGTCTACCACAGCCTTATTTATTTATTTCCATTTATAAAGCGCACAACGGCCCTCAGGCATCGTGGCGTTGTTACAAGAATATTTACTTAGGTGCTGGTTACAAGTCTTGGTGTTAGGTTAAGCATACAGTGTAGTTGTGACATCCATGCAGTTTACGTGTTAGGTACATTGTTGGTTGGCATACATGTTATACAGTAAGGTGGTAGGATTACAAGGCATAGCCTTGGGTAGGAAGAGGGGTGTGACCTTGATAATAAGGGTGTGGCATGACCTTGATAACAAGGGTGTGGTACGACCATCAAAGACAATTACCTTGAAGGTGGGGCGGGACTATTGACGGATGACCTGGACCTCTGGTCAAGGTCATACCAAAAGGGGGTATAGCCACCCATCACATTATGCAAAAAGGGACATCATTTGGGGGTCGCCAGAGGTGACCCCTGGCAACAACCCTGCGAGCTCTGGCACTGACTTTGCGACCCCTGGTCAAGGATCGTAAAGGCAGTGAAAAAACAAAAGTAAAGAGGGCTCAGATAAGAGCCCTCTTTACTTTCAGCAGTGTGTGAACTGGCCAGGCCTTCCTTCACTCCTGGAGCAGGCTCAGACTGTCAGTGCAGGAACTCGACCTAACTTTGCCAGGAAGAAGCAACATTGCCATTCAGTGTTGGCTAATCCCAGGCAAGCTCTTTTTTACTCTACCGTTTCAGATATTTTTGGAGCCTGGCTAACATAGCATGGATGGATCTTGGCTGCTCTGAGATGTCTGTCCTTGTGGTGTCTTTACTGCCAGGTAGGTGATATTAATTAACTTTTAAAGATTGACAAAAGGGCACGACAAAATTATGTAATGGATTCACCAACTATTTTCAGTGTTTTCAAGCCACAGGACTGGCTGGCAAACACTAAACAGAAATGCAATTTCCCAGGTGCAAGGAGGGAAGTGGGTTCCTCTGTATTTCAGTAATAGTGTACTTTGTGTGTTCTTCTTAATTCCTTGCCTCCATCTGTTTCTGCGCTTTCCCCAATGTAGACATTCACTTAAGGTGCTCATGGTTGTTGTGGGTTAGCGTCCTCACCCTCCACAGACAGTGCCTCATAGCTGCCAAGTGGCCCAGTGCCATGTGTAAGACCTTCAGGCAGTCCTGGTTTTGTACATTGCATGCTGAGGCTCGTAGCCATATATATACTTTAAATGGGAAAATGCAACTACATAGCCCAGTATGCAATATGCAAACCAGGTCTGCTTAAAGAGTTCATGCATTACATTGGGACAAACGGCAGTAGAGGTGTGGACCGCATCTCCCATATAACTGATGATTTGTGATCTGGAGCCCTTGAAACAATCGAATATTCTTGTGTGTGTGTATATATATAAACCAACAAAAACATTGTGAAAGGGACGTTATGGTTAGGTTGCGCTACTACAAACCTATCACCTCCATTGAAAAATCTATACTGAAGGAACCTTCTGGATCCACTGCCCTACTAAAAAAACTATCAAATAAACCAACAAAAACATTGTTAAAGGGACGTTATGGTTAAGTTGCACTACTAAAAAACCTATGAAATTCAATGGAAAAACGGAAGGTGATAGGTTTGTAGTAGCACAACTTAACCATAACGTCCCTTTAACAGAGACTTTTCACTGAATTTCATAGGTTTTTACCAGGAAGCCATTAGTTTGTGTAGATGTACTATACAGCATACGAAATGGATGTCTCCATACTGAGGAACATAATAACCACAAACTATGTCTGTGCTTATATAACGGCTAGCACTCAAACTACTGGAAACAGCATGAGTTCTCTTACATACTGCTACCATTCACCAAAGTGAATAAACATGTACAAATAGCACCATGTATGTACATTGCAAGGATAATGGAGTAAATTAAGTGCGCAAACTCTGTGCTTGTGAAACAAACAGATCAAAGGCATAGAGTATGCACCATAATGGAATGCACCAGTACACAAAGTGACGTGTGCATCCAACTTTTTTACCAAACTGCTGATGTACATGGAAGCGAAGAAGCAAATAGCAGAGTTAGGAATGCAAAGTATTGAGAGCAGAACGTAACTGCAACGTGGTAACTGCACTGAAGTCTCTCCTATGATTGCAGAATTTCTGCAGTGTACCACAATAGCAAACCATGGTATTTGTTTTTTTTACGCAACAATTCCAAGCACCCTAGAATGGCTGAAAGAGAACGTCCCTCTTCACTAAATGAGTAACAATAGTAACTGCATTGGCAAGCAGCACAGTCTAAAAAGTAATGTAGTTAATATGTATTGCTTTATGTACACTTGACACATATGTTTGTGTGTAAAAGGACATACTTTACATTGAAGGAATGCATCAGAAGCGGCACATCTTCCGCAACAGTATGTAGCCACACAAAATCAATGAGACGCTGTAAAAAGCAATGTACACAGCCTGTATGTAAAAATTGAACAATTGCTAAACAATAACTAGTATCCCTACCCTGTCCTAATAGTGGCGATGTTTCTTACAAATTAAACGTGTACATATAAATTGTGAGTGTGTGCGTATTTGTTGCTGTGGTGCTGTAATTGCATTGTGACTCTGTAGTGCACAGTGCTGCCCGAGATGCCTGTAGGTAAGCAAAATGGAGGTTTCCTATTGAGAGTGCACCTTCCCGGCGTATGTCCAATCACAATGAAAGTGTCCATAGGACTACAGGACTGGCCTCATGTCCTCATCTTCTCATTCCCTTTTAATTAGTCCTGGCACCGGACGTCTGTCCGTTGCACAGCTATACGTATGCATATGTCATCCTCTGTCTCCTGGTAATGCTGCCCCTGTGGCCAACCCTACCGATTCAGGCGACATGCTACAGCATTTGAAACAGTCCTGCCGCCTACAGATTTCGTGTTGCAAAGCTACTGATTTATGGCTGGGTGACACCTGGCTGCCTGAGGCCCATTGGGAGCAAGGAGCAGGATGCTCCGGTGTACAGTGGGCGTGTTAAATGGCCCATTGCTTTGATTGATGAGCTGTTTGCCCTTCCATGACCCGTGAAACTGACACACCGTCCCTGCACTTAGCACCGTGAGGTTACGAAGCAAGTTGCTAACTGCGGTTTGTACAGGTGCATAAAAGATTGCACTGCACATATGACAGTCTGCAGTGAGTCTGGAAAATATGAACGCTGTTGCTGCTTGCTAACTCGCAGACAGTTAAATGTAAGCACAGCTAAGTAAACAACAAAATCTTCGGATCTCAAAGATTATCACTGTCGGTTACAAAGGTACGGTGGCCGCATGCAGCTGCCTGAACAGCTGTCTTGTTGCTCTTCCTAATGAAACTGCATGTCTCCTGATGAAAAGCATTCCTATATGGCAAAATGTACTCACCTCCATGAATGCTACAGATATGGCTAGTAGCGTGCCATCAAGTGACGGTACTTTTGCTTCGATGCACAGATTGCTATATTTGAAGACGTACAAATAGCAGTTTTGTGGCGTAATACATGTCATACAATATGCTGCAGAGCAATATCTGTGAGAACACATTACCTGTGGTGAGACAGTCAGACATATGGCAGTGACACTGCACAAGCTGTTTAGGACTAGTGCATCAGACGTTGGATATATACATTCGCTGTTGTATTGTACTGTTCACAGTAACCTGTAGAGTGGCCCTTTGTTCACAGGCAAGAAGAAAGGAACACAGTGGGTATTGAGACCGAGTTTCAGTCGATAGCTTTCATTCGCAATGCGTGTCCAAATCCCTGCCCACCCTTTGCAGTAGCTATTGCAATTACCTGCTAGCCAGATTATATACAGTGCTATAATATTTAATTGGTGACTATTTTGTAAACGTTACGCTTCCAACACATTCTTGCTCACACCGCACCCAGAAGAAGCCTTATTGCACAATCTCTTAGCTTCCACAGACCCATTTCCATGTGCGCCATTCTGCAAATGGGCCGGATGTGGCACGTGGAATCCCGGAAGTAACACAGTGTCCGTGTACTTTTTGTGCTGTGTACGGGCGTGGCGGAATATATTTTAACCAGGACAGCAGATTTCATATTTAGGGGTGGCTCTAAAAAAAGCCTTTTGTGGTTTTGTTTTTTTAGATGGTTTTAAGGAAACACTCTTTTTGTGGTTTTTATACAGATTTTTATTTTTCTGCACTCTGCCCATTCTTACAGTAAGCTGTTCACTGCATCCTGTAGAAGGAACAGCAAAACACCATTGCCAATATTGGTCAAAGGAATGCCATTGTCATGGAATAAGTCTGCATTTTTTTTATCAATTATGTCATTGTTGCTGAAGAACATTGCAGCATCATACAAAAAAGTAGACATGCTTCCATTGATGACACACCTTACTCCCTCTCGCTGTGAATAAACTACATTACAACAGTTGCATACTCTTCTTAGTGGTATGGATAAGAAAAGGATTTTCGTTTTTTATACAGATTTTTCTTTTTCTGTATTCCACGCATTCTTACAGTAAGCTCTTCAATGCATCTTGTAGATGGAGCAACAAAATACCATTGCCAATGTTGGACAAAGAAATGCCATTCTCATGGAAGAAATCCCCATTTTTAGAAGCAATGATGTCATTGTTGCAGAAGAACATTCCAGAATTGCACAAAAAAGTTGCAATTTTCCACTGATGATAAACCTTCCGCCCTCTGCGTGTGAACAAACTGGATTAGAACAGTCCCACCCTCTTCTTGGCGACATAGATGAGAATAGAATTTTCGCAGTGGGAAAAAACGCTTCACTGCTTTCATCCATCTCTTGAGTTGATGCAACATATATGAACAAGGCGCGTAACCCAAATGCTGAGCTCTGTACTGTACCACGACAACATGAAAAGGCGTGAATGTGACCACTTCTTTGCAAAGGTCAATGACAATGCTGAAATTGCAGACATCGGCAGCGCACCACAGTGCCTCCACTCCTTCCAATCCGAAATTGCCATGCAAGTCTCTTTCCTGGGCATACCTGTGCAAATGTACCACAAAGGCATCCCCTAGTAACAGCACTCTGCATCTCTCCATTTCTACCAGTCTGAGTAGATGAAGTAAAGTAAGAATTTGTTACCGCCCCTTCCTGTGAGGCGGAACCTAAGCAGCTAATTGGATAATCCCCACAGTCACATTCCCATTGGCCAGCATGCTTAGAAGGACAGAATGTGGCATGTGCGCTTTCCAAACTAGTGCAAGGTCCGTGCCCCAGTGAAGCAGGAGGAGTCCTTCTTCCTATTGGTGGGCTTTCCTGTGACGCACACCCTGAGCACCTGATAGGATAATCCCTACGGTTCCATTTCCATAGGCCAGCATGGCGAGAAGTGCAGAATGTGGCACGTGTGGTTCCCCAAGTACGGCGAGGGCCGGGCCCGAGTGAAGCAGGAGTCCTCCTTCCTATTGCCGCACACCCTAATCACCTGATTGGACAATCCCCACAGTCCCATGTCAATTGGGCAACATGGTGGGAGGGGCATATTGTATCACGTGCGCCTCCGCTAGTACTGCGAGGGCCGCACCCCTGTAAAACTGGAGCTGTGCTTCTTCCCTTTCCACTATCTTCTCTGCTGCACTACCTCATTGGGTTACGCGTGAATAGGGACACGCGCATCCACCAATCGCATCGAAGCTGCCATCATCCAACACTGTTACTCCTGTACAACACTTCAAATGTACCCTTACACAATTACAGTACAAGTGTTGTGCCATTCCAAAGCACGTCCACTGCAAACTTCAGTAAAATATGCACGATTTCTCCATCCGCATACATCCACATGGCCACCCAGGATGTGGCACGTGTAATCCTGAAGGTACCGCAGAATCTATACCTTTTCATGATAGTGAGGAGGGGCGGGTTTGGCAGGGGAAGCAATATCAAGCTGGGAAGGGGATTGAGTCTTCCATTGTAGATGTATAAAGGTTATTTATTTTTTTTGCGTGCGAGCAACTTTTTTTGTTTTTTCTCTTTATATGCGTTTCTGTTTGCCTCTCCTCACATTTCTACCACATTCTGGTCAATGCTTCTTGCACAGTGTAAAAGAAAACGGCATTGCCAGTGGAGCTCAAATAAATGCCATTTCTACGGAAGCACTGCATATTTTGCCACCTCATGATCTCATAGTGGATGGAGAACACGGCAGCAGACTGCATAAATTCACACATGCTTCTGTTTATAACACACCTTCCGACCTCTGGCTGGGGACAAATTGCAACTGCATGGGCCCATACTCCTCTTGGTGTTATGCATGAGAAAATGACCTTGGCAGTAGGAAAAATCTGCATCACTGCATTCAGCAACCTCTTCAGGTGACGGAATAAACGTCCACACGACATGTAACCCAAATGCTTAATTCCATAGTGCACCACGACAAAGTCTACGTTCGTGACGGCGGCCACATATCTGCAAAGCCGAACCATTCCGCCGAAACTGCAGTCACCCTGACAGCCCCAGAAAGCGTCCACTCCTTCCAACCCAAAATTACCAGCAACGTCTCTTTGCAATGTGTACATGGCGCACAAAGGTATCACTGACAATAAGCACTGTGCGTCTCTCCATCTCCACCAGCCTCACGACACAGTATTGGGAAGATATGGTACCGCCCCTTGCTGGCAACCACACCCTAAACACCTAATTGCCTATTTCCCACAATTCCATTTCAATGGCCAGCATGCTCATGGCAGGATGTGCCACGTGTGCTTTCCCATTTACAGTGAGGGCCACGGCCCAGTAAAGCAGACACAATATTTCTTCCCTTTGCAGTGGCATTTTTGCAGCATTCCCTCATTAAATGCTGTCAAATTATGAAACATGCATTCAGCTATCAAATACAAAACCTCTGCATTGCACACTATCATTTCTGTAGACCACTCCATATTTACTGTTACACACTGTCAGTGAACGTTCTGTTTCATTCCAAAACCCCTGCACCAGAAACTTCTGCTAACAAATGCACGATTGCAGCCTCACCAAAGATCCTGCCGCACACCCAGCACAACTTTGGCCATGCACACAATAGTGCAGCCCTTGCCCACACCCACCACACCAACATGGATACATGCATGGGACCATGTGGGCAGCTAACAATATGCAGAAATGTAACATACTTACTGGCACTTCTACCCAACTCCCCCACACCATAGAACATCCACCCATTAAACCTTGTCACAATTAGCAGAATCCACAAACATACCACAGCCTGCACCACTCCTACCCACTTCCATTCACAAAGTCTTGTGTCAATGGCAACCTAAGCACAACAGCTTCACAACATTGGGCCTACTTCAATAAATCTGCACACAGCACACTAACCAAACACAAATAAGCTGCACTTCAACCATACCCTCTTCCATACTCACATCATATACACACTGCACCCTGTGGCCACACTGCACACCTTCTCACCTCACTGCACCATCTCCTACCAAACACCAAATACTGTAGCATGTTGCAACTATCACCACAATAAACGCTTTTCAACTCTCTTGTGCTGCTGTAGCATGTCTACAATGTGCTCCACACCCATTCTACAGAAATCACCACCCTGTGCCTCATGCACTGTCAAGCCTGCATTGCTGCAGTGGGTGTGCTCCTTGCAAACATTCCCCGTACCGTAATGCATCCATGCATATCAGCATGTCACCAGCTACCACTGTGCACATATGCACCACTGGCACCAGCACTCCTACCCAACCTCTGCACCGCAATGAAAATATACAGCGTTAAATGTAACAGTTACCATATTCTACAAACATTACACTGTCTCCGGCACCCCTAAACCCTTTCATTCACATAGTATGGTCTTACCCACTTCCACTCAGAAAATATTTTGACACTGTCAACCTAACCACAAAATGTTCACAACATTGCCCCTACTCCAAGGAATCTGCACACAGCACACTATCCAAGCACATATAAGCTGCACTTCAACCAAACCCTCATCCATACTGACAGTATGCAAACTCTGCACCCAGTGCCCAGCCCACACTGCATGACTTTTCACTGCACCATCTCCAACGACACAAAGACTTTACCATGTTGCAACAGTGACCTCACCTGTGCAACCAAATGTACATGCATACCAGCTCACTTCTGCTGCTCTATTGCATCTGAAATGTGCACCTCACCCATTTCGTGCAAGTCACCACCCTCTAACTGATGCAGAGTCACAAATGCATTACTGCCGTGAGTGTGCTCAAGCCCTAGGCTCTTGAGTGCATGGTCTACGGCCTACGGCCTTCTACTGCAGAGTCACACATTCATTACTGCTGTGAGTGTGCTCAAGCCCTAGGCTCTTTGGTGCATGGCCTACGGCTTTCGACCATGCACCCAATAGTCTAGGCCTTGAACACACCCACTGCAACATAATGCCACCATGTCACCAAGTACGACAATCTGCATACACACCACTGCCACCAGCGCTCCTACCCAACCTTTGCACCTCCATGGAGCTATGCAGCAAAAAAGTGGAACCGTTACCATAATGTAGAAAGAAATCACTGTGTCCTGCACCCCTGTGCACTTTCATTCACATACTATGGCCCGTACCCACTGCCATTCACAAAGTATTCTCTCACTGCCACCCTACACACATACTGTTTGCAACAGCGGCCCTACTCCAACCTATCTGCACACACCACACTATGGAAGCACCACCCTCTACCGAATGCAGAGTAAGACATGCATCCCTGCGGTGGGTCTGCTGAAGGCGTAGACTCTTGACTGCATGCCCTACGGCCTACGGCCTTGGGCCATGCACCCAATAGTCTAATCCTTCAACAGACCCACCGCAACTTCATGCACCCATGCATGCCACCATGTACCCAACTACCACAATCCATCTGCACAGCACAGCCACCCGCGCTCCCACCCAACCTATGTCATGTGCCCATCACTCCCCTTCTGAAAATCACCTGCCACCACTCACCACGGAAATAGGTCGGCGCAAACAGGTCACGGCACAAGCTATCGGGCCATTACAACAGCTGCCCCCAATCACCAAAGTAGTCGCCTGTCTAGGTACCCACGATTTGGCGCAATACGCACGAATAACACAGCCACTCCTCCCTCTTCTTCCACCTATTCACATATCTCACGTGAATCACTTCTCACTCCCCCGTCCTTTCCCTCCCTTCTTGCTGACAAAACATGGTGTACGGTATCTTTTCTAGACCCTTCCGCTGGCGCACTCTCCTCCGATACACCATGGCGGCATTCCCCAAAACCTTTGACGCACAGCACGCTTCCCTCCAGCCAACCACCGGCCGTGTCCACTGTTCGCCGACAGCATGGCGTACCGCAAACCAATGAGGCTTCCGTCCGTGGAGCGAACAGGGAAATGAGTCTGCGAAGCGGGCCCAGAATTCACTAATTTTTTGCGACGTACATTTCAGTCCTTTGCAACAAAGGTACTGGTCCAGTTTCCGCCAAACACACAAAAGCACGCTTTCTGGCCCAAGCCCCCGCTCCTGCAGCAAATTTGGTGAAAATCCGTCCACCCATTCTGGCTGTAGTCGTGCGCAAAGTTTTTCACCATTCAGCCTATGGAAGAAAAAAAAATGTGGGAACCCCCTATAACCTTGCCCCCCACCCCCTTTTTTTTGCAAAGTTTGGTGAGGATTCCTCCAGGGGATGCGAAGTTATAAGCTGCCAAAAAAGTGCTCTTCCGATGAGTTTAGCAACTTAACCATAACTACACAGCTGCTACCGTGGGCCGTGTAATATTATATATATATATACATATATATATATATATATATATTCACTAAAAAAACTTTGTTAAGGGGATGTTATGGTTAATTTGCACTACTAAAAACCTGTGAAATTCACTAAAAAAGACTTTATAACTGTGGCATTATGGTTCGAGTAAAAACCGAAAAACCCCTGAAATTCGCCAGTTATGGTAGGCTAAGCAACCATAACTGGCTGCACCACTGTGCACTGGTAACACTAACACCCAGGACATCAAAGATGACATCACAAATGTCATTGATGACATCACTGATGACATCACATGTGCATTTACTTTTCAGACAAGGGGTTGTGAATGTAATTGTAGCAAAAAAATATCAGGGATTATCGGGACATCTGTAATAAAGTATATACTTCCTCATGCAATGTACTGTTCTAAAGAAAATTAATTCCATTGCAGTGTTCTTTCTAGTACAGAAACCTACTCATGCAGAAATGTAGGTATTGGCTGTAGCATACACCACAGAGGTGCTAAGTCTGTACTTTCCAAAGTTGTATAATAAAAAGGTGAATGTTTCTGTATCACACTTTTCTGGTTTGTGAAACATGTACTAAGTTGCTAGCAATACACACAAAACATAGACTACAACGCATACAAAGATGGGGCTTAAAAGATGGAGAGTAAAATAAGCATACAAGAGGCAGTATCATTAGCAACTGTGTATAATCAACATGACTGTATTCACGCACAAAAATGATTGCTTTGTTTCAGGCCTGCTTCTTCGCCTATATATGTACATCAAAAGATGCAATTAAATTCTAAGGAAAGTAGTTTAAGAACATGTGAGAATAGCAAGATCTATAAATGCAATACCTTTTGAAAGTTAAGTTTCTGATTGTCAGTAAATAAACCCACCTGGCCTAGATATGGCAGTGAACAAAAACGAAGGGGCTACACATGTGATGTCATCGGTGATGTCATCAATGACATTTGTGATGTCATCTTTGATGTCCTGGGTGTTAGTGTTACCAGTGCACAGTGGTGCAGCCAGTTATGGTTGCTTAGCCTACCATAACTGGCGAATTTCAGGGGTTTTTCGGTTTTACCTCGAACCATAATGTCACGGTTGTAACGTTTTTTTTAAGTGAATTTCACAGGTTTTTAGTAGTGCAACTTAACCATAACGTCTTCTTAAAGTTTTTTTTGTGTGAATTTTATGGGTTTTTAGTAGGGCAATTTAACCATAACGTCCCTTTAAGAAAGTTTTTTTTTACTGAATGTCACAGGTTTTCAATAGGGCAACGTAACCATAACGTCCCTTTAAGAAAGTTTTTTTTTACTGAACATCACAGGTTTTCAGTAGGGCAATTAAACATACCGTCCTTTTAACAAGGTTTTGAATGCCACATGACAATATGCTGGCGTACAGCACGGTGACGTGTCCGAGAATTAGTACACACTTATCAGTAAGATGTATGCCTCGTGGACAGTGTGGAAATAGATTTTATATTGATGTACGAACATCCACCTTCAACATTTCCCTTGCACAGCGCCAACACGTATTGGTAGTCAGCCATTAGCAATGCACTACACATTATATACTTTTAGCAAAAGTTCTACTTAACTAAAAACGACATCAGCTAAGGCCATCTCTCCTCCCCAAGAAACAGCAGCACTGCTGTAATGAAGTAGCATGACAAACACTGCCGGTACCTTACAAATAACAAACGCACAACATTTTTTGCCTTCCATCTACCGGCCCATATTACAGTTTGTTGCCTCTTTGCTCATTGCTGTTCGCAAATTGCCTTATTAGCTGTCCTACCAAAAAAGAAAGCCATCCGTAAACAAAGTAAATATTCCGCTAAGAGCGACCTTTCACAGTGTAAATATATATATATTTTTTAAATCGCATACACTCCATGTACTTTATATTTCTCAGTAAAGGACATAGACGCAATAAGATTTGCCAGTAATAGTCTAGATTTGCAAAGCAGTAACGTGTGCTACTAAAAAATAGGATTTCTGGTTATAATCCGGCGCGCCTTCGACAGGTCGGGTTACAAAACAAAATCCCTTTTCAAGATGGCCAACATAGAAAGGGAAGGCGGTTGTTCCATGCATAGCCCCTCTTTCATTTCCATGGTAGCCTGCAAAAAGCACAAGTACGTTACGTGACACAGAACCTGTAAATGAACATACAGCGACGTACAACGTAGTACCTTACATTTTGAAATGATAGACTGGATTGTAAAAGAAAACGTTAACATTTTAGAGTTCGTAAAGTAGGTTTATTTAACAAGAAACTGTCAGAGACCATCAGAGTAATGCCATTTTCAATGAAATTGTAACAATGGTTCTAAGGGTGTCATTGCAAATGTGAAAGATGCGGCACACGTTGTTCTTTTCCCATACAAAAAGTATGCGTTTTTGGTTAAAGTACCCGCTTTGTTTGCACAGTGATTTCCAAGACGGCGCCATGACCTTCGGCCTACACCACCATAAATGATGTGATGTTGCTCCTAATAGCGAGTTCAGCGTACGGGCAAAGGGGGCATGGGCTGTCATCCCACATAATTGTGGTCACGAGCAGTTGTATTTGGCGTCCAAAAAAGCTGTCACTCGGCATCTGGAAACCATGGCACGGACAGTATGGCAAGATGCACCTGGGTGGAAAACGAAAGAGAAAATACGTGTCAATACCCAACCTTTAGCAAAAAATTGCAAAAAAGACACAAAGAATGTGGAAAGTAATACACAAATGTAAGTGGTCAAACATGACATTTTAGGGAAATGTTAGTGTTGACCATGTGTAAATATAGCGACAGGCTACAAACGCAGAGAATCTGCATTCGCCGTAAGGTTTAAAAAAATGGCAACTACACAGGAAGAAGATGATAATTCAGTTATGAAGGCAAAATGAATGGACAAGTAAAAAAAATGACATCTCGTGATTTTAAACAAGACCAAAAGAACGTGCAAAGTGATACAGAAAGCTATGTGGGCAAACATAACGTTTCAAAGAAGAAATATTAACGCTCAAAAAGGGTGACTCTAGTCATACCCTGCAAACGCGGAAAGTCTGCACTCTCCGTTATTGGAGGAAAAATACAGCTGCGCAGAAAGATAATACTTCAATTATATTGTCACAATTAGTGTTTCGGTAATATAAAATTAAAATGCGGTTCGGTGTAGAGTCGTCAAAAGTAAACTTACATAATATTTACTGCCTCCATTCTTTTTGGCCAAGTCAGACAGCAATGTATTCGCACTGAAGAATCTTTGTGGTCTGATATTTCATGTGCCTTACAAACGTTTTTAAAACATAACCTTATCAAATGCAATTTTTTTCAAACCTTTCATTCCTTGAATTGATTCTAAAGTTTCCCTTTCGCTCAAGGTCAAAAAACAATTGCCCCCTATAGATTCACTCGGATGCGTGGGCCTATTGAGCGTGCAACCAAAAAAGCAACTCAAGTGACCTTACCTCAGAAGGCAAATACATTCTTACTTTGCAACAACATATTGAAATCCAATTATGAGAATCGCTACTCCCATACACCTCCAGAATCGCTGTTTCCATCAAACAGTGCAGATGGTGGGCTTAGTTTTGAAAACGTAGGATGCCATTCTGACGGCAATATTATTCTAAAAACATTGTAACACAGACGCACTAATTGGCAGTCGTACAGTGAGCACCAACTTCCACTTTACCGTATGACTTTGGTGACAAGAAAACTCCACTTTTTGAGTTTGTCCTACCACATCCCATCCCAGCCTCCTTAAAGCTCACCTTCGGAAATAGTATTTCATAAGTGTGACAAGTGCAATTGTGTCTTGTTTTGTATGTGTTACTGGCGATGTCCGTGTACACCAAAACATGAATAAAAGATGGCGGGCATAACGAAGAAAGCTGACGTACTTCACGCTGTTCCACAACCAATCAGTGAAAGCGCCACATGTCGGCGGACACAAAGTTTTTCTCCCATTCAGTCTATGGGTAAAAGAGACGTTTTGGGACCCCCCGTATAACTCCCTTTTGCAAAGTTTGGTGAGGATTCGTCCAGGGGGAGCAAAGTTATAAGGCACCCAGAAAGTGCTCTTCCTATGGAAACAACAACTTCACCATAACTACACAGCCACTACTGTGGCTGTGTAATATGCTGCAGTGGTTGTGGGCAGGGCCTAGAGTTTTGGGTGTATGTCCATAGATATTTGAATGTATGGGTGTACAGTGGCTTATAACTCCAGTGCTTATAACTTTGTTCTTGGGTGCATGGCCTCATGCACCCCAGACTGTACACCCTCCCCAGAACCATGTGAGCGATAAGCGATACTACGGGTGTATGCATTGATGTGATATGATGTGGTGATTGTGGCCAGGGCCTAGAGTTTTGGGAGTATGGCGCATGGCCTACGGCCTGCAGCTATGTACCCAAAACTCTACATCCTGCCCACAACCAATGCACTATATAAAAACCATGGTGCCTTATAACTTCAGTGCTTATAAGAAAGCCATGCACCCAAACCTCTACATCCTGGCCAGGACCGCCACAGCATATTGCACCCATTGTGGCTTGTAAATCCACTACATATAAATTTGGTCTTGGGTGCATGGCCTTTGGCCATGCACCCAAGACTCTAGGCCCTCCCCACAACCTCCTGATTGATGTTTGATACTACGGGTGTATCTATAGCTGTGATATGCTGCAGTGGTTGTGGCCAGAGCCTAGAGTCTTGGGTGTAAGGCCATATATATTTGAATGTATGGGTGTGCAGTATATGAAACCCATAGTGGCTTATAACTCCAGTGCTTATAAATGTGTTTTCGGGTGCATGGGCTTCAGCCATGCACCCAAGACTCTACGTACTGTCCACAACTACCACAGCATATCGCACCCATAGTGGCTTATAAATTCTCTACGTATAAATGTGATCTTGTGTACATAGCCTTTGGCCATGCATCCAAGACTCTAGGCCCTCCCCACAACCACCTGATCGATATGCGCGACTACGGGTGTAGGTATAGCTGTGATATGCTGCAGTGGTTGTGGGCAGGGCCTAGCGTCTTGGGAGTATGGCCTACGGCCATGCACCCAAGACTCTAGGCCCTGGCCACAACCACCGCAGCATATCACACCCATGGCAGTGAAGAAATTAGTAGGACACCCATAGAAACAAAAATTGTAACTTCAGCATGTACTCAATTGTAATGTTCGATAACACCACGCGTGTCCTTAGAATAGTTTCAAGTTGTCTGCGCACAGCACGGATTGAAGTACTATCTTTATGAGACCCCTCATTTTCAGTACTTACAAACATCCCGGTCAAGGTAGGCATGGCGAATACATCATTAACATCTGCCGCCTAAACAAATACAGTATTTCACCCATCCTTTACTCTCTGAACCTCCCCAAGCACTGTAACACACTAAAACAGTTTCCGAAACAGCATTTCGCCTCTGGTCGCAACCGCGCGGTCAGCGGATCCAAGATGTCGGGCGCATCCACACATTCTGACGCACATCACGGCTCACTGCAGCCAATCGGTGGAGACGTTGCGTGTCCGCGGTCATGACGCCACCCCCTAGCCAATCGGTATCTTGTCCACAGAGCGAACAGGGAAGTGTGACCGTGGAGCAGACATAGCTATCACTAATTTTTTTAGACATATTTTTTGGTCGTTTTAAAGAAAACTACTGGACGGATTGTCACCAAATTTACAAAAGCACGCTTTCGTGACCAAGCCCCTGCCGCAAATTTGGTGAAAATCCATCCAGCGGTTTGACCTGTAGGTGTGCGCAAAGTTTTTCCCCCATTCAGTCATGGGGAAAAAAGATGTTTTGGGACCCCCCTATAACTTTTGCCCCCCTGGACCAACGTCACCAAACTTTGCAAAAAGATTCAGAGTGCCCCATAAACTTTTTTTGCAAAGTTTGATGACAGGGGGAGCAGAGTTATGAGCCGCCTAAAAAGTGCTCTTCCTGTGGAAACAGCAACTTAACCATAACTACACAGACACTACCGTGGCTGTGTAATTTCTGATACTTGTGTATCTCCTTATATCAAATGCTATGCAATAGGCGACATCTAGTGGCAGTTGCGGAGCATTACATGATTTGTTTTCTAAACTCAAAAAGGGACGTCGACTGGATGTGTTAATAATACTATCCCTAGTGTGACGTCTACTGTATCCATCGTACTTCACGTGTCGAGGTCCCACAGATTTATTTTTCCTCCATCGTTGTTGGCCAATAGTTTGCAGAGTTCTTCTGGCTAACGCTTTCGATTAGACAAGGTTACATTTTAGATTTTCTCCCTATCCTTTCTCCAATCACCCATTGCTCGCTGCACTAGCAACTGCTTTGGTGGCTTTCGATGGACGGTGCCATCGTCAACAACGCTACAACTGACTCGGCCCATTACAGAAGGGAGAGTGGGGGTAGGTCTTACACATCTTCGCTTGTTAGAGAATGCCTCTTCTGACCCCTTATCTTCCCTTTCATTTCCACGCTGCCTTTTCCACTCACCATGAAAAACACACCATTGAAGTTCTGCCCATCCTTTAACAGGGAATACCCCTGGAAAGACACTCACAAAGTGTGCAATCACTGTCTGCCAAGGGATCACCCGGGAAAGAATTGCAAGTCCTGCAGGCTTTTCCATCCTAAAACCTTGAAAGACTGTTGAACCAAACGCTGGGCTGCCCACGCCATGCAGGCCAGGTCTCCATAGACGTGGTGTGGAAATCCAGTGAAGGTAGCATCGACGTCCTGAGTGATGCAGAGGGCAAACGGGTTTCAAAAGAATCCCATGTGCAAGCACCCAACTCCAGCAAGCAAGCCAGCAGTCCTGTGGTGGAGAAATCACCTGGCAGCAAAGGCACACATACACCACACCACACTAAGCATACACCATGTGGCCGAACGTCAACCATTCATAGCCATGCAATGTCCAGGGAGAGGTCTGCCAAGTCATCACTATCCTCTGGGACATCGTGTTTGCATTCGCTGCATCACAGGTCTCTGAAACAGGCACCGACCATCGCCGTTTCAGACACTGTGCATAAAAAGGCCTTCCTTTCACACACCGAAGAGCATGCATCGAAAAAAGGTGCTTCAATGCCCCCCTCTACCACATTCAAAATGCATGAACTTATTAAAAAGCATGTCCTGGTCAGACCGTTAAAGTCGAAAACATCAAAAACACCCAAACCTTTGACGCCCTTACCATCCCGCCTTCTACCAAAGATAGCGGCTATACTCCCTCCAAGGACACCCTTTCAGAGACCCTGTGTCACAAGGAGCCTACACCCCTGCAAGACACCCCTACACCTTCAGCTTTTCCGAAATCAACTAAGAGGACCCCAGAGAGATTTGATAGGATCATGAGGAGGATATCCTGTTTTGTGGACATCTTGGACCGCCCCCCGGAAGAATTAAAAAACCTTCAGGGCTTAACACAGGGAGGAAGGGTGGCCAGGGATTAACCACCTGCTAAGGTGCCAATGCTTGTACACCTCACAGCCCAGCACCTCCACCCACACCTGCGCTGCTACACAGACCCATGACCCCTCTCGGGATCTCTACATTGTAGACCCCTCAGGTTATCAAGATCCTAGTTCCCAGGGAGATCAGTATAGTCAGGACCAATTTAACGACGATGACAACAAGGACATCTACGTCTTCCAGTCCCCCGACAATCAGGATCAGCCAGTGGATGCCTTACTGATTGCAAATCAGCTCCAGTAGAATGAGCTACTCCACATTTCAAGATTGACACAAAGGAGGCACAAATCGACATGGATTTTGTAGAGGGCATTCAGGGAGACAAAAAGGTTGCTACATAGTTTATCCCCCTCCTGCATTGGTCCAAAGGTGCATTCAGCCTTCCCTCCTAACACCAAACCTTACAAGAGCGGTCAACCCCTACAACAAGAAGGTATTTAGGCCGGCCCCTACTGACCCACTGTACATCAAGGATCAACTAAAATCTGATTCCTTAGTTGTCACCACAACAAGGAAGAGAGCAGGCACACCCCTGGCCTCTGTGGAGGCCCACCTGATAATAAAAAGCAAGAAAATGTATACTTTTGGTAGAAAGGTGGCATCCTCGGCTGCCTACCAAACCAGACTAGCCAACAATACCACCCTTCTGGCTAGCTATGGTTGCATTAAGTGGGACGAGCTGGAACAACAAATTGAGGCCATCCCAGAGCCTCTATTCTGACCTGAAAACAGTGTCAGATGGCAAACAAGTGGAACTGCATTTTAAAGAACAACTTAGATACCGCTGCCAATGCAGGGTGAATCATAGCCGAAGGCACTTTAATTAAACGTCATGCCTGGCTGAGACAGTCTGGCTTTGAGCTAGAAACGCAGGCCACGTTACTTAACATGCTCATTAAGCCTAATGCGCTGTTCGGAAAGGCAGTTGAGGATGCTTTCGAGAGTGCCAAAGAGGAATTGGACACCATGAAATCTCTTGGACAATTATCCAACAAACATTTTGTCCAAAGGGCGTAATTTAACAGAAGAAGATTCCGTGGGCAGGGCCCACAACAGTCCTCTAATTGTGGTCAGGTTAGCCAATCACCATCATGGGGTACCTCACAGGGATAGTCCTCCTCCAATTTTCAAAGAGGCTACAAAAGGTCCAGGAGCAGAGGTTGAGCCTGCCCCACAAGAGGCTCCACTCCACCCAAGCAATGACAACTCGCTTCAGGTCCCCTTCCCATGCTACTCCAGTAGGAGGTTGCATCTCACAATTCACCTACGCATGGGAGTGGATCACTTCGGACAAGAGGGTGTTATCCACTGTGGCTGGAGGATACTGTATAGAGCTTCTACAGAAACCATCCAACCAACTGCCAACAAGAAACAGAAAAATGACAACAGAGGAAAGATGCATATTGCTGGAAGACGTCAAACCCCTACTGGAAAAGGGTGCCATAGAGGTCGTCCCGGCAAACCAGGTAAACAAGGGTATTTATTCAATGTACTCCCTTGTGCCAAAGAAAGACTTAACAATGCACTCGGTACTAGACCTGCGACCAGCGAACACGTATGTATAGCCACAGAAATTTCGCATGACAACGCTACAGGAGGTAATGTCTCTCTTAAAACGGGGGGAATAAATGGCAATATTGGATATGAAAGATGCATACTTTCATGTTTCATGGTTCCCAGCGTACAGAAAATATCTGTGCTTCCAAATAGTGGGAGAATACTGCCAATTCAAGGTGCTACCCTTCGGCATAGCTTCAGCTCGAAGGATATTCACGAAAATACTAGCAGTGGTAGCAGTGCACCTACACAGAGTGTCAATAACAGTTTACTGTTATATAGACGACAGGCTGATAACAGGGGAGTCTCCTCAAATTTGCAAATGCAACGCCCAAAGAACAATCAACCTTCTGTTCCATTTGGGATTCTCTATCAATGAGAAAACATCAAGTTTCATACCGAGTCAAATAAAAAAATTCCTTGGAGCAATCATAAAAACAAAAGAGGAGCTAGTCCTCCCCTGAAACGAGAGAGTACAAAACATACTGTTACAAGTACCTCACTATCTAGCCGGTCGACAGATATCCGTATGCAAGGCAATGCGCCTGCTTGGGGCGATGGCCTCATGCAAGATTGGTTAGCAAAACAATGGTCTCAGGCAAGCTGTCAGTGGGACGATCTAGTGGTTGTTTTACTAACCCTAGTACACGCTCTTCGCTTTTGGTACAAGGACAACTGGCTAAAAGGAAAGCCCTTTCCCAATCTACCAGTTCAAGCGATACTAACTACAGACGTCTAGCTCTCCAGATGGGGAGGCCACTACTTTCACCATACAGCTCATGGCCAGTGGACACACACCACAGCCCAAAACTACATAAACCTTCTAGAACTTCTGGCAGTCCAAACTTTTCAGCAGTATCTAGTAGGTCAAACACTGAAGGTCCTCACAGACGGCACTGCTGCCATGTTTTACCTAAACAGGCAGGGAGGCACACACTCTCCAAGTCTGTCCAGGCTATCCCCAAAAATGTGGAAGTGGGCACTGAAGCGGAACATGTTCCTAGTCTCTCAACACGTTCCAGAGGAACTCAATGCTCTAGCAGACACTCTGAGCAGAAATCCTCTACACGAGGGGCACATCAATGAAGATATTTCAGATTACTTTTTCTCCCGATGGGGTTATCCTACTAAAGACTATTCACCACAATCCTAAACACACAATGCCCAGTCTTCGCATCCAGATCCCCCCAACCAGGATCCAAGGTGAATGCCCTGTGGATGAGCTGGCCAGGGAAATTTGCTTACGCGTTTCCACCAACACCACTCCTCAGCAGGATAGTGCACAAGATGGCAAGACAACCATGGTTTCCACACCTACTCAAACTAGCAAGGTGCAAACCAATCTTACTTCCATGCCCCTTCAACATGCTGTCCCAGCACGAGGGGACAACACTCCATCCACATCCTCAGTCTATGAACTTGGCAGCTTGGCTCCTGAAGTCATAGAGTTTGGACACTTACACCTTCTGCAAAGGTGTATGGATACCCTCAAGGAAGCATGGAAACCCAACACCAGACACTGTTACTTTAACAAGTGGAAAGGTTTTAGCGTCTGGTATAGATCACTATCATTAAATCCAATCGAATGTTCACCATCCAACATTCTACACTACATGCTTTCCCTACTAGACTCTGGTTTAGTATTTTATTCCATCAAGGTACACCTAGCGGCCCTGTCTGCATACACCACTTCACAAAACAAAGTGTCTTGGTGGAAAGTTCCTGTTATAAAAGCTTTCATGGAGGGAGTAAAGAGACTATACCCTACAATGTCTAACCCTCCACCAGGTTGGTTCTTTAATGTTGTACTTTCAAAGCTCATGGGTCCGCCTTTTGAGCCTACGCACAAGGCCAGCCTCAAACAGCTAACCTACAAAACTGCCTTTCTGGTAGCCATCACCTCGCTAAAACAAGTCAGTGAGCCACTGGCATTGTCTGTACAATACCCTATCATTGTAATCCACAAAGACAAGGTGGTTCTTAGAACACACCCTGGGTTTTCGCCTAAATTAATTTCCAAGTTCCATGCCAACCACTCCATTGAACTACCTACTTTTTTCAAACACCATCTAACTCAGCTGAGAGGAGCCTCCATACTCTAGATGTAAGGAGAGCGCTCTTATACTACATAAACAAAACAAAACCTCTAAGGAAAACAGACCAACTCTTTGTTTCCATAGCACCTGGTAGTGATGGAGACCACATTTCAAAGAACGCTATCTCCAGATGGATAGTCAAGTGCATACAGCTGTGCTATTTACTATGAAAAAAAGACTCTACCTTTTACACTGACAGCTCACTCTACCAGAGGTACAGGAGCTACTCTAGCATTTATTGCAAATGTCCCCCTTGACGCCATTTGCAAGGCAGCTACTTGGAGCTCTATTCATACATTTACCCAGCATTACTGCATCGATACACACTCTAAAGCAGATTCACAGGTGGGACAAGCGGTGCTAAAAATATCTATTTGCCGCTGTACCTTCTCACAACCCGCCTTCTTCTCCAGGTACTGCTCACTAATCTATGCATAGGATGTGATCTAAACAGGTCCACAAGCCTCAGAATGCATACATTACTCACTGTAATCATATTTCTGATGCTTGTTTCGTTTTAGATTCACATGCCCCCACCCTTCCTCCCCTCCTGTAGTCAAAGGTGCATAGATGTTTCTTTTTCTATCTCTATTTTCCACTTTATTAACTCTGTACTCATGCTACACTTCATTCAACCTCATGTCAGAAACAAAACAATCTGAGGGACCTCGACACGTGAAGGACCATAGGTACAGTAGATGTCACACTAGGGATAATGTTACTAACACGCCCAGTCACCGTCCCTTTTCGAGTTTTGAAAAGAAATCATGTAATACTCTGCGACTAGCACTAGATGTCGGCCTATGCATAGCATGTGAATCTAAGCAGATACAAGCATCAGAAATACGATTAAGGTGAGTAATGTATGAGGTAAGCCTAAAGTGTGATTTCCCTATAGCAGAAATACAGCATAACTGTAAAACAGTTTTCAATGGGGGATATAGACATTCTCAGTAAGTGCTGCATTCATTTATGGCTACCCATATGGCACTGAGAGGCACCTATAATGAAAGGGGTTGCGGTCAGATACACAGTGACAAAGGCATTTGGCTCATTTAGAGCTTTAGAGTTAGGGCTGGGTGATAGATCGAGTTTTGGAAATATATCGATATGTTTTCAATATCCATATAGGGTGAGAATATTGTTAACATCGAGACATATACATACATTACTACATATGCTAGATTTTGTTTTAGCATTTTGATATTTGCACAGCTGTGTGTATTCTGAAACAGGAAGAGGAACCCTGTATTTGCACTTTATTTTAATCAATGGCTTATAAATAAAAGGTGTTTGTGACATCTCACGTGTAGTTGGTGGATTACAGCTAAGCATTTAACTCACATAAACAATATCAAGACATATATTGTATATCAAAATATAGCCCGGAAATATTGAGATATGACTTTTGGTCCATATTGCCCAGCCCTATTTAGATTCAATTTTATAGCAGACAAATTCAATAGCATCTGTTGTAAAGACCTAGTTAGGGCCATGGTTGCAAGTGCGTTAAGATAGCTCAGTATGTTGATGCACAGGCGACTGAAAGGAGAGAGTATGTTAATTTCTGGCCATAGGGGCAAATAATGGTTCCAATCAAAGTATGGTGGGTTAATACACATGCAGAAAAGATGTTTGTAACCTGAACTCACAGGTTAATAGCCCAGAAACAATTAACCATTGTACGTAATGCATTTGAGCAAGACATATACAAAAATATACGTTATATGAATCAATGAAATATTTCATTTGACAATCCCTAAAGAGATTAAGAATATATATCAGAAACGGTAAAGAAATACAAATATGATTAGATTTTACTCATAATAAATCTAAGCCCAATCTAGTTTGTGTTCTCTGTCCCCAATGCTTCATCAGTGTAGTGCAAAACAACATAAATGACTATCAAAGCCCCTTGGTAGAGCCAACACTTTGACACCCTTCTCGTGGCTCCGCTTCTAAAAAGGGGATGCAGCCATCTAGCTCTCAATCATATATACATTGATTGTAAAAGAAATGTAAAAGAAATGGGCGCCTCTCCCTTCAATTCATGCATCACTGCTTCCTAGTCCTCCCCAAGTGGTAGGGGCCATTGGTCCAATCGGGACCGTTCCACTAATTTCTAGATTAATGATGATTTCATACTAGGCCCGCCTGACGTTTTTATTGGGAAAGCATATCCCAAACAGTAACAAAGAGAAACAGTACAAGTAGTACTCACAGACCTTGGCAGGGGTGTACACCAAGGCTGAAGAGAAAGAGAACTGTGAGAGTAACCAGGGAAAGGGGGTCTGGGGCCTATGCTGGGGAAATGCATCCTGAACAGTAATAAAGAGGAATACGAAGCATACAAGTATAAGTGACACTCAGAGACCTTGGCAGGAGAGTAAACCAGGGCAGTGGGTGAAAGTGAAGACAGAGAGAGAGAATGGTGAGAACGAGACCGTTGAGTATCCTACTTGGCAGGAAAGTGGACCAAGGAGGGGGTACTGAGAATAGGGTCTGGGCCTAAAGCAATTGAGAGGAAGACCAGCACAGCTTGAGAGAGAGAACCAGACTATTCTTCCTCGTCGCAATACCTGGGAGCTAGATCTGCTAGAAAAGGGCCAGAAACCCTCAACACAGCTTGGGGAGAACCAGACTATTCTTCCTTGTCGCAATACCTGGGAGCTAGATCTGCTAGAATCAGGCCAGGAACCCTCAACACAGCGTGGGAGAGAAAACCAGGCTATTCGTCCTCTATGCAGTACCTGGGAGCCGAGTCTGCTTAGAAAGGGACAGGGACCCTCAACACAGCCTGGGAGAGAGTACCAGGCTATTCTTTCTCGTCACAGTACCTGGGAGCCGGGTCTGCTCAGGAAGAGTCAGGGACCCTCAACACAGCTTGGGAGAGAGAACCAGGCTATTCTTCCTCTTTGCAGTAGCTGGGAGCCGGGTCTGCTCACAAAGGGTTTGGGGCCCTCACCACAATTTGGGAGAGGAAACCAAGCTATTCTTCATCATCGCAGTAGCTGGGCGCCGGGTCTGCTCACAAAGGGTCTGGCACCCTCAAGACAGCTTGGAAAAGGTGTGCAAGCCATACTTCCTTGTCGCCAGGCCTGGGAGTCAGGTCTGCCAAGTAAAGATACAGACTTATTCTGGCCATTGAAGATACGACGACAATTCTGGATAAAGTTGGAAAGACTCAGTGGAAAGGGAATCAAACCCTTGCGTTTTGTGGAACTTGTACTTGCTTTTCTACACCTTTTTGGAACTGGGCTGCAGGCAGACAGCCAATAGACCATCCCCTTTTCAGCTTTGTTGAGTTTAGCTTGTGAGGGATGGATTAGGATTTGGACACAGGACGGCGAGCTTTACTTTGGACATTCTGACACAGTTTAATTTGCAGTTTTGTTGAGGCAGGGAAACACCTCTTAGAGGTTAGTTATGATTACCTGTAAAAGTCTTTGCCAATCAACACATCACCCCTGTGTCTGAGTCTTACTCCTACACCCTCACAATAGATTTTGTAAGATTCTATTGCTTTACAAATTAAGTGGGATGTCTGACAAAGGTTCCATGTCATTTCATTGTGGATGTTTTTTGCGGGGTTTTTTACCGCAGATTTCTTAATGAAAACCTCATTGCATTTTTAATTTTTTTATTTTTGGGTGGTCCCCCCTCATAAACCCCCAACCCCTTTAATTGTTCAGATGTTCTCGAACACCCACACCCCAAATATATATTTTTCTATCTCCCCTAAAAAATGTGATGATTTTTTTTGTTAAAAAATCAGCAGTAAAAAAAAAACCTATGAAAAAACATGCCACGATGAAAGGGCATCATACTGTGACAAAACACCTACCTTAATCCTCGCTCGCCCATAAACCATTCCATGAGCTCGCTATTCTTGCCATTTGCTATGGAGGCCTGGATCTTAATAGGCAATTCCTTGATTGCCCCTAGATGCCTATGCAGCATCTTATCCTGGTTGAGAATGCACCAAAGCATATTATCATCAATTTCAAAGGCTTGTTTTAGGCCTAAACATGATGCTCAATATAGAAAGACACCTTTGACCACAACATATTTCCCAATGATCAAGTGTAGCAAAAAGCAATATTTAACTGTACCATGCCATCTTCTAAACTATGCCTGGAGGGGTACCAATATCACACACCTTTACTTCCACTCTCAAGCATTTGCTCCCGAAGCAACCGTGCATACACCCAGCCCAGGAAAATAAGTTTATATACCTAGTTAATTCATTAATATACTTTGAGATATGGGTTAAACCTGGAGTTACAGTATCCTTATTTGAATGAAAGGCTGAGTTGGTTCCAATTGCTGCACAATGCAAAGTGCTCTGCAGCTGGATGGTTAACCCGCGAGATACCTGGTAGGGTACTTTTTTACAATGGTACTTGAAATATATTAGATGTTTTAGGTTTTTGTAAGGTAACTGGTTTTATATAGCTCCAATCTGCCAATAATGTAGGCTGCGCGCTACGCATGGCTCTGTAAAAGAAAGTGGATGGGAGGGTGTTAGTGGGATATAAAGAAAGGCAAAATAAAACCCTACTTCAAAATAAAACAGAAACTAAGAAAATCCTTATCATCAACTCTGATCAGTTTCAGGACTCTCCCTCTCCTACCATGAACGCAGTGACTCAATTCAACTTCACACCCCTCTCTATCAAAGAGGCTGTGTGGGCTACATTGACCCACTGAACAGAATTTCTCCATGACCAAGCAGCGCTTCAGCAGAAACAGCAAAATGGCTATGCTGGCTCCAGTGAGCACCATTGCAACAAAATGATGGCTGTGCTGTTTTGCCAAGCACCATTGGGCAAGATGGAGCAGGAAGCACCCCGAGAAAGGCTACTAGGGTGTGTTCTTGTTTGTCTTAAAGAAATGGAGTGAAAAAGCAGCGCTGCTTTGCTGCAAGCCCAAAATTGCCATTGAAAAAGGGAATATGTCACCTCTAAAATGATGCCGCTCTTATGCTATTGTTCCGTTTTCACCAAACTGCTTTTATCAAAAAGACCCTGTCACGCCCAGCCATATTCACATTGTGCTCCATCAGAAAAGAGCCTTATTCCTGAATGACAGGCTGTGCCAGCCAAACCTGAGAATCAACAAAAGCTTTCCTTCAGCTGCACTGAAAAGCGCTTAAACACTTGCTACAGAATGTCAAAAATCACTGCTTGAAAAGAAAATCAGAGCTTTCTGTGCACATGTCAATTTCATGAAGACCTGCTGTTACAGACTGTTGTGTAAAACAAGCTGGCTACAGCTACAGAACCGAATTTGAAAGGAATATACCCACATGTGTCAAAATGGGCCTTTGCAAGCTAGTAGAAAATGCCTGTTGGAAATGTTGAACAAAAACTTCTCCCTGCCTAGCAATGTGAAAGGGGATTGTGCTGTGAAAATACATGTATGAGATGATCCCGTTTAGCAGGTTTTCTTCCAATTCAGAGAAAAATAAATAAAATTAAATCAAACTGCAGTGGTTGCATGGGGGGATGTCAGCCCAAAAACAGGTTTCTGCTGAGAGGATACCAGAAACAAAAGGCCCCTCACAGTAGATACTGGCACACAAGTGCTCCTTGGGCCAGACTTTGGTCTGCGCTGAGTCCTCTGACAATGGAAATTCTAGGACACCAAAGTGTGAAGTGAAATAGCACACCTATTTGTGACTTCCACCAGAAGCTTCAAAGGAAATCTCTGTGACAACCCTGGGGTGAGGGATTAGCCTTGGAAATGCATGCCCATATATGGAGAACAATACTGACATTTGCCTCCAAGGACTATGTTATTAATAAAAATGTTAAGACTTTTATCTTTGCCACAGGACTTTGAAAAAATTTGCAAATTTAGCAGTTTAAATGTGATTTTGTGGACTTTAATTTAAGACATTGGAGCTTTCCCGACACATTGGGAATAGAAATGGCAGAGAATTGGTTATTATAAGGAAAGTATCCATAATGCCATTGCAAATGTTAATACTTACATGCCTAATGACAATCCACACCCATGGATAAAGTTATAGAATTTTAAGTAATATCATTCTCACTGAAAAGCATGAAAAACTGGTAGAAGGGCGGACTGGAATGGTCTGCATATAATATGTAACCTGTTTATGTAATTTGCTAAGAGACTTCAACTGTATAAGTGTACCATTTGTGGCAAAAATTGGGCTTTAGCTAAAGTAGCTGTGCGAGGTTTTGAACATTATAAAACTCACATCATAAATCTGGCATCCTGCCCTTGAAATCCAACCAGCTGAGAGCAAGGCAGGGACTAGCACCCCTGACCAATCCAGTGGTTTAAAGGTGTGTTTAGCTAAGCCTGCCCAGTCATATACGTCTATGATGTCACTATGCATTATAAATAAGAGCCCATGACAGAGCTCCAGAAAGACACTCTCTCCTGAATTGCCTGCGCCAGCGTTCCTGATCTCCATCTTGATGATTCCAGATTTTCCCTACAAGGCCAAAGCATTGCTGCCCCTACTCCAGAGCCCACTGCAAAACCCAAGCATAGCTGATTCCTACTCTAGCAAGGCCATTGATCTACTCCAGCAAGGCCATTGATCCAGAAAAAAAAAACCCACTAATATTCCATTAACAAAAAGGGGAAAGCGGGGGTACCTTTTGCATCCTGAAATCAGACCGGCTTGCGGCCCACTAACTGCATGCCCGCTGCAATCCTGCCCTCCAGCTGTCCATAGCATCCGGTGACCAGACCTTGCCCAGCTGTCTTATGCCAGGAGAGTCCGCTACCTGGTGACCCGAGCCCTGGAGACCAGAACCTGTTAACTGTTCAAAAATCCCAAAAACTCAAAAGTGCACTGTGAGTATAATCCCCACTCCACCGAACCACATAGCTTACTTTGCTTTGCCTTTGTCCTTATCCCACTCTCTAAGCAGTCATATTTATATCCTGGTAACTTTTTGAAACTGTTTATATTATTTGTGTACCTGTCCTTGACTTTGTAAAGTGCTAGCGCCATCTCTTTATGAATTTTGTCTTGTGTAAATCCTAAGCCCCTAGTCATATTTTGAGTGATCAAACTGGTTTCCACTTAGGGTTGGACGCTGGGGTGATAAGGTTGAAGTCATGAATCAATCTTGGATCTTACTGTGTCCCTCTTTGGAGGTGTAGTCTGAACAGTCTAATTTAAAGCAAACCTGTTTTGTCTCAACTGATTTTCTTTCCTATTTCACGGCTTCATTTCACTCAAATCGACCCGTTTTCTATCTTGCATATCTCATCCAGTTTTTTACCTAGAGACCTCCTTTCACTTTTGTCTTGTCTCTGTGATATATATGCTTCCCCAGCCCAAACACCACACTCCAAATCAGAGTATTTTATCTGTTTTTATTAAAAACAGTTTGGATAATTTAAAGCGGGAATTGAGAAAATTGCAAGTTTTCCAACGTGCCATTTGGTTGCAGCATGCTCTAAACTTTCCACTCATTTTCGAATGGTATGCCTTTTGCTGCTCCATTGCCTTGTGATTGCCAGTGATATAACATACATGCTTTTGTGATAAAACATATGTATATTATAATTTAACCGCACATTAATTATTTGTAAAATAAATTTCAGTGTTATTTGAAGCCTTTGCTAAGGGTTTACAGTCTGTTCAATTATGTGTGGATTGAGGGATCATTGCGGGGGGAAACCTTAACTTGGGTGCTATCTATCCTAATCCAAAAAGTGATCCTATTCTTGTGTGCTTTGTATAGGTTCTAGGAGAAGGTTAACCAAGTGCATTGCTTCCATTTTTTTTATAATTATCACCCCATTGGTGATTGCCGCCCCAAATTAAAAATGTTATGATTTCTTTTCAATTTTAAAAATAAATAAATATTGTATTTTCACCAACCGGCCTGGTTCATGGCCCATTGTGACCAAAGGTATGTGAAAAGGGCGGTGTGATACGAGTTGTGTACCATCTCAAATTGAATTTGCATAAAATAAAGAGAGAGGCATATCAATTGAGCGCTACATCCTAGGCTGAGACCAAGGTGTGTGTCGTCCGATTGAAATCCTTAACAGTTGAAGCTATCATCCTTAAGCTCAAACCATCCAACTGTCAGGGAGACACCTGTCCAGCCCTGAAAGACTCCTGGGAACGTCGGTTACTAAAAAAACCTCATTAGACCCTAACAACCCCTCAAATTACAGACCCATCACAACGGTTCAGTTTCTGCTAAAAATACTGGACCAATCATCTTATCTGCAGATACAGCAATACCTTGAAACCAACAACTTGCTAGGACTGAGACAATCAGGATGCAGACCCACACATGGGAGAGAAACAGCGCTTATCGACCTGAAAACTCTAATTCAAACCTTAAAAGACAAGGAAAAATGTGTCTTGCTTCTGTTCATCGACCTATCAGCGGCATTTGACTTGGTGGACCATAAAATCCTATGTAAGCATCTGTCATCTGCTGCACATTTCTCAGACTAAGCCAACGCCTGGATTGAGTCTTTCCTTAACAACAGATACACGAGGGTCTTTGCACCCTCAGCCTATCTGGGGTCACCTACACCAACTATGCAGATGATACCCAGATACTCATCCCTATCACTGGTGATCACATTGTAGATAGTAAGACCCTCAATGACATCTACTTTATTATACAGTCCTGGATGGCGAAGCATGGGCTTTGTCTCAACGATGAGAAGACCGAGCTGCTCTTCCAAGTGTCTACAGCCAGGCTGAATAAATTAGGTGTGCTATTCACATCATTCAATATCGACGGCAACATAATTAAAGTAGCCAATGTTGTGAAAACTCTAGGAATCTACATACTCTGCACTAACATTAACAAGACAAACCAACACCATGGCGTCATCTACAGCTCATACCTGCAAGCTCATCACAGCCTGCCGCCCTTATTTGTCTACACCTAACTGCATCTCAATAGCCAGAGCTCTAGTCCTATCTAAGCTTGATTATTGTAACGTGCTCTATTTGAACATATCAAATCTTAACATTAACAAAATGCAAGTTATGCAAAATAACGCAATCAGAGCTGCCCTAAACATTCCCAGAAAACAACTTATCTCAGCAACACGACACACAATAAAATGACTCAACATCAAGCATAGTATCAACCTGAAAACTCTGTCACTTACCCACAAATGTTTGTCTAACCAGGCCCTTATTTACCTTGCCAATACCATTTCCCGTCAATCATCTTCACGACCTACTAGAACAGCCCAGTCGCACTGCATCTCCACCCCATGCTTTAAGCAGCAACGTGCAGGCGGGGCTAGCTTCCCAGTCTTTGCTGCTAAGAAATTGAATGCACTACAAGGTTCCCTGAGAGAGGAACCTTCATTCCTCCTATTTAGGAAAAAGGTCAAAGTTTGGCTCCCCGAGCAAGACCTCAACATGGCCGTACAACAGTTTTGCAATTTGGTTGCAATCTGTCACCTGATGTATATATGTATCCACTGCCCCTTCTCTCTATTATCTGATGTATACCTACAAACTTTGTGCGTAATTCTTTATGCTACTTACCACTGTATATTTTCACTGTGACTGATGTATATTTGTAAATTCTGCTTGCAATTTCTGTATTTTCCTTTACTGTATTATAGTTTTGTATCCTATTGTAACTTGTATGATTAGCGCCCAGATGCCCTTGGGCTTGGTCTGCGCTATACAAATACATAAACTAAAATAAGCAGGCGTAGGAACCCTGTGGCATTAATGATTGCAGGTCAGAAGCACCAGTCACCTGTTTGCCGGTATGGATTCTGCAGTGTATAGGGCAAGGGGTGGATACGGTGGGGCCTGGTTCCAGGGTTGAGAGAGTAGTGATGGGTGCATGGGAGTAGGGGTGTTGATAGGAAATGGACAGTGTAGGGGTGTGTATTTCATGCGCTAGACCTTGTTAGTTGCCTGATGGGGAATGCACGTGGAAAGATTTCAGTAATCAGGAGTTAGAGAGGGAGGAGTAGAAGCGGCCAGTGCTTAGAAACTTATTTTGGAGGATATAGTCTGATGTTGAGTGAGGTAGGAGAGGAGATGGGCATCACGACGAGGTGCTCCTGATTGGAATTATGTTTCCTTCAGCGGGCAGTGCAAACTTCATTTTTGAGTGTTATAATTTGGCCTTCTGTGTGCCTAGTCTCTATACTATCTCAGCCATAAGAGACATTGCTGTTTGAATTCAGTTAATCTGTGGGCCAATGACCAGCTTGAAAAGCTGAATGCCTACTTTCAGAATCCACTTTTACGCTAAGGATAAGGTTCCAATGCTTCCGAATCTAACCTTTTATCTAAACATTTCTTCAGGAGTCTACCCTTTCCAGCTCCTTGCATGCACCCATGTTGAAAGGTTGCGGGACCATCTTTGACACCCTGGATCCGCTACTGTTTCTATTCCTACCACAGCAGCACCACACTCAAGGGCAGTGCTGGCATATATATTGTGGGTGCTGTCGATAAAGTGGCATATGATTACGCACAAGAAGCATGAAGAAGAGTTTTACAATGGCAGTGCTAACTTATTTTGTGGGGGCCATCATGAAAGTGGTCAAACTGTGGCACTCTTGGAATACATTGGGGCATGGGCAGGATGACATATGATTTACAGGGCATTTCCTGTATATGTTGCAGAAGCAGACATCATAAACATGCGCTTTGTAATGGCACAGCGGGCATATATTGCGAGCACAGGCAGCATTATATTGTTGTACAACACTTCTGTGTACTATTGGTGACCTGGCAATCATTTTAACACCTGCGAGCCACTTCCAGTGATATTGCCAGGGTTAAAGGGCAGCTTTAGGTCATGCCAGGGTCAAGTCATGTGACATTACTTCCTGTGATGTCATCAGGATTGTGATGTCATTTCCACTACCCCCGGCATTTTGATGACTTGGCATCCCTACCCACGCCCAGCAGCTGTTATTGCCATTAGCACGTGCGATCCTAAAACGTGGGTGCTAACGGCTTTTTCAAAAACAAACAGAAAAATGAAAATAAAACGTACCTTAGGTATCTGCATCACTGCTGAAGTTTGTTCTGCGTGTAAAGGAATTTCAAAGGAGCCTTTAGAACCTAAGTCGTGGTAGCGGTCGCGCTGGTGACTGTGAGGCACGTGGGAATGACTGTGATTGGAGCGTGATCTAGGAGGCGGGGCTTGTAATGGTGAATTCAGTCCGCGCTTGAAACAGGCCCATTGGCTGTGTACAATGTTAAGGCTCCCAATCTGACCTTTAGACGTCTGTACAGCAGACGTCCCTTTCTTCTGAAGCAACCCTCAACCATTGACAGCAGCGCAACAATCAATAATAAATAACTTTATTTATAAAAAAATAACAGTTTGAAAAAGTAATCGGCAGCATTGCACATAGTGCAATCCAACTGCGACAGGTTAGAAAAGAGACTGCAAATCGTCCACCAACACACACTGGGAACGAGATAACATTCAAGTAACGTTATTGGTCCACAACATTTATAAAAAGAAATATGTAAATATACTTCATTTTGGTCAAAATGACAAAACGTACAAGACAATAAATAGCTTTCCTGATATCTTTACATATCTAAGTAGGACAATCATTTTTTTAAAAAAAACATGTAAACAGCTCCCTTCATAAATAAGATTGAGTTATTAAATAGGCACGTACATAACATGTTGTCCATTTGTAAAGTGCACACATTACATGTATTGCATTCCTGTTACATGAACATTCAAAGATGTCTCAAGTTTCAAGTGAGTAATGTTTGGAGTGATTTAGCAAAGTGCAATTTGACTATTCCTATGTCATAAGGAAAAACAGCATTTCCTGTCGGCCCAAACGTGCTCCCTGCCTATCTTTTTAAGTGCGTTTATAGGAAGTGAAAAGGTCAGTCATTAAAAAACCTTGGAAGGGGACCTTTTCGAGAGAGAGTCCAGGGACTGAATAGGCACAAAGGGTTGTGCTCCCCGGTGCTTCAGAGGTGTGCCCATGGTAGGAAGGCCCTCAAGGAAAATGGCACATACTCCAGGAAGAGGCCAATGGCCAGTAGGCTTGGGGCATGAAGGTTCCTTCCTACCCAAGCCCCTTCATCTGACCTTTCATCCCTCAGCACTGGTCATTCTTGTATGCCCTACATGGTTTGTTGGGAGTTGGACTAGCTCCATACATGGCGCCATGACAGATCTGAAGGAACCCCAAAGCACCTACGGGGTGCATATTATGGGAGTATTCACGTTGACTGATTTAAAGGCACTGCTGGGATACTGATTCCTGACTGAGAACAATACACGCAAGAAGGACATACCATTGGATCCACAGTCACGTCCAAAAACACGTGTGCATGTACTCAGGGTTATCCTAGAGATGAGATGACATCCCTGCACCCTAGAGGACAATAGACACTGCCTCGCTAAGAAGATCCTAGAGCTGAAGAATAGCGTTTATGTGACATCTGCTGGCGGAAGGATCTTGTGTGGGCGCTGTCGGTTGTCTCCCGCTGACTGCACGCGAGAAGGGGCGGCGGCCTGTGATAATGTGAGAGGGTCTTGCCACTTTTGCATCTCCTCGTTGTGAGACATGGTAGCTGCTCGCTCATTTCTCCTAGCCTGCACGTGCAAAAGATAGACACACCCTCGACTGCACTCCTTAGACAGCAGGACGCCTCATGGAGCAAGTGCTTTCTTGAACTCTGATGAAAACCCAAAGCGTGTTGTATATGTCGCCAGTTATGTTTGTTTAATCTTAATAAAACTATGAACATTTATTTTGCTCAGTTCAGGGTTATTACTGAGGCCATTTGAATTCCTAGCGTAAAATAGCCTTCCCAGAACTGTATGGAAACACGGCTAAACATACCTCATTATTTTAATGGCAAAATGGGCTTTGAATTCCGAACCGAATATAATGAAGTGCTTAAATGTTACTCTTCTACTGACTGCTGGGCCATTTTAGATTGTGTAAATTACTTATGCAATGGTTTAATAGGCTTTGCCGAAAATGAAATGATGCCGAGTTACTAAAATGTCATACTAATTGTAACTAATGCACAATAACAAACATGTTAATACGTCATGTTTTTAAAATGTCTCCATTGGACAAACCTGTAAGCGTCACACCTTTAAACATTGTGCGGATCAGAACCAGTTATGGATTCCATGTTTCAGTTCCGGTACTGTGAATGACTGAGTAACAAAGGTAAGGGACTATTTAACACAAAACGTGCGAGTGGAACCATTGCAACTGACAGGTTTCGATCATTGCACATCTCACGTTGCTCTGTAGTCCTCGGCACTGATTTGGAGGCCTCTCTGTGCTATCGGTTCCAGATTTCACCTTTCAGTAATTCAACATATTGTGGCAAGGAACGCCATATTATTTTGGAGTGAAAAACTATTTTGTTGAGACGGTAAAATGTAAAACTCTAAAACAAGTGCTATTCATTAGGGAAGTGTGTCCAGTGTACATCCAAAAACAATTTGTAGAGTGTACTGATTTTCGGACACTCCTGGCAATGTGCGAAGGAAAGTTTTATGATTTCCAGCAACATATTAATTAGTATTGAGCGCAACCAAGACCCAAACCTTCTAATACAGTAGATGGTATTGCTTTAAAGACATGAACTTTGTTCATAATTTACCATCTTTGAATCATTTGTCAAACTCCAAACTCATTAAGGGACCCAGTTGGCATAATAATGCAACATTATAAGCAATTTGTACTAGAATGCCAAGATCTTAAATGTATCAAAAGTAACATTACAAGCAAACATTAAAATGCAGCTTTTTTTTAAAAAAAAAAGTTTTTACATCGTAATTGGTCAGTAATGTTGTCTCTTGAAATGATTGTCTCAGTCATACTGAGGGGAGGGAAGGATATTGGCATTTCATCTATTTGGTTGGCATTTAAACGGAGACTTAAAGGTTTATAATATGTGAGAGTAAAACTAACTGTGCTGTGGATTAATAATAATAATAACTGTAGCATGAAGTGCTTTTTAATAATGGTTTGTGATTTTAAACATTTGGATTGATTGTTGATGTATTTTATAAAGTGGAAATCTGAATTTGAACTTTTGTGAAAGTTTAAATACTGTATACAAATAAATAAATAATTAATAATGCCATCTTATACTTAACCCAACCAAGACTGAGTTGATGTTTTTTGCCTCCTCTGTAATGTAATGTGAAAGAATGTACTGAGCGCAACCGAGGGCTAAAAGGCACCTGGTCGCCAAACAGCCAGAAGCCAGGATGATTGTCTCTCACTGCCCAGTGTCATGGTTATCGATGCTATGAATCCTCATGGCAACCTAGGCCACGTCCTCATTCCCAAGTATATGCTTTATTTAAATATCTGCATATGCTGCTTGTTTTTCTCTACTTTTTTCCATTAAAAGTGTGTGTATGTGTGTTTGCGTGCTCGCGTGTGCGCTGCGGCCATTTTATATTTAAACGTGACTGAATTATGTTGCTGAGTTCTCCATGTTGTTGTGTGCCTGGAGCTGCGGTTACATCCTACGTAACAGTTTATTCTGAAGCACTCCGCTGGTTTCTTAGGGCACATCGTACTGGATGATGCCAACAGTGTAATAAGATACAACTTGTATGACTCTATAAACTGATCTGGGGACCACAATGACTTTCTTCTAAGCTTGGAAAGGTATAAGACTGGAAGTTACAGAAAATATGATCAATTTTTAAGCACTCACAGTCCCTAACCCCCACTGTGGACCCTGTTGCCCTAATATTTTGGAACTATCCTCCCCCTGATAGTCACTCTCTCCCTCTGTACCGGGTTAAAACCCCACCTTTTCCTCTCTCTCTGGTCCGTAACCTTCCTCCCGCCCCCATATACGGCACTCCCATGTTGTCATTTTTCTATGTACCTCTTTTTGCATACTTTGTGCAGTGCTTTCTCGAAAGTGCTATCTAAATCACAATAAAATACAAGCATTCAAATCATGTTAAAGCATTTCCCTGATTTAAAGGATAACATTTGCATTATGGATTGAGACCTCGCTTATCGTCACTTTTTTTTTGAAGTGACATAAGGAAGGAAGCATGGAAAAACGTCTCCGATGAGTAAACAGCGATTTGAAAATATTAAAAAATAAATAATACAATTCTTTAAATAAACATATTACTAAATAAATTAAATATAAAAGTGGAAGATTTGCAGGATGGTGTGATTTTCCTTATGGAATATCTATTTTGATAAATAAGAATCCTTCATATCCTAAAAAGGTGCTTGCCTTTGTGCACACTCTGCACCACTAGTCCCATTGGGCGCTTCAAAGAGCAATCCCGTATTCATCCTAGGTAGGGGCATGGTATGTCTTCCACTGGTAGGACAGCACCCAGAAAGACTCTGGTGCGCTTGCACACCACACCACGTGAAACCATCCTCACGAGCTTCCAGTCTGTGCGGTGGCGGCACCTCCCCCTTGGAATGGTGCCTTCCCATTGTCTCATCCCTTGGGACTGGAAGGAGGAGGCCAGGCTTATCCAGCTGTACAGTGGCAGATCCAGTGCCTTCCCAATGGTCTACGGGAAATGGCTCGCGCTGTCTGTTGCATAGGAGGACGTCTCCAATGGAGCTGTAGTGCCTTGGACCCTGGTGCAGTAAACGTAGGTTGGCTCCAATCCGCCATCTTGTAGATGGTTGGATTAATCAGTAGTCTATGCAGGATACTTATCCTTGAGAAATGAAAAGTCCCTCACAGAACGATCAACCCAGTTTCTGTACTCGCGGCAGACCACGTATCCCCTCACCTTCTTCTGAAACGTTGTGATGCTGACAGAGGCAGCCATCAGCGGGTCATCCACCGCGGGCACCAGTACACCCATTCCATTCATGATAGAGGCAATGTTGCTCAGGAGGCCCTGGACGTTGGCTTGGGCCGTCCTTAGCATGATCAACAGGGATGCCTGGTTGGGATTTAAGCTTTGCTGGTCCGCCAGGACGAGCTGTAGGAACTCAGAGAGGATGGTGTAGGCCTCAAGGCTCTTTGTGAGGCGGTCGGCATCGCTCAACGCCCGCCAGGCCCGGTAGGGCATGGCAGCACTGGGAAGGCCAGTCAGCTGGAGCTCAGGTGCACTGAATCCTGGGTCACTGAACGGGCTGCCTTGGAAACTCAACTGTTGGAAAAATAAAAAAGAGAAACATTCAGGTTAGAAAAGTATGTGCGCATCAGCGTGGCACTAAACAAGTCTACTGGGAGCATGTGGGGGTGGAGTGTCGGGAAAGAAGGCCAGGTGTGTGCGAGGAGAAAAGAGAAGAGGATGGAGCGGAAACACAGATATGATGTGCGTTTGATGCAGAAAGGCAGCGGGATAGAGAAATGGGAAGAATTGATATGCGTCAACGAGAATGAGAAGGCAGTCAGTTGATATGATAGATTATTTATAACACGCTTAATACCCAGAGGTTTCTAAGCGCGGTGGGCCGTGTCATCTCGCTTCCATGGCGACCATGTTGCCCCTGAGCTATCCTCCTGGTCAGTTCAGACACTTGGAATGAGAAGGAAGAATTCAAGTCTGGCTTAAGGTGTGTGAGTGATGCTGGATTGTTAGATGTGCGGGTGTGAGGCTGTAGGCGCGCGGACGGCGCGGTGTCAAGATGGAGACAAGTGTGTAGTGGGAGGCAGGGCACAAGGCTAGAGGCAGTACGTGAGGACTGCGGCAGTTAGTCAGGAAGCTATGCTTTAGGCAGAAGGCTGTACACCTTGATACTGTGAGTGAGGTTTTAGGAGATTGTTTTAAACAAAGGATGCGTGTAAGGCTTGCCTTAACGAAACCGAAGGCTGGGTGTGGCTGGACGCTGTGTGTCGGGTTTAAAGTTGTGAGTGGGGGTTTGTGTGGAGTTGTGCCTTCGGCAGTGTTGGCTTGGACTGGGCCTGGCAGGAGAAAGGGGGGGGGCAGAACTGAGGCGAGTTTGTGAGGCTGGGGGATAAGGGAGAGGCTGGTGGCAGTTAAGTGAGTCGCACAGTGTGGTTGTAAATCGGGCTGCACGCTGTGGGTCTAGGGGCTGCACAGACACGTGGGGCTGCGGGCTGTAAGTGGCCATGAGGCCCAGAGCGAAGCAAGCGACTGCGATTCGTGCTTAGGCCGAGAGCCAGGCTGCAAGCCATGAGGGAGACTTCAGGCGGAGAGAGCATGCACACTGAACAGGAGCCTGGAGGCTATGAGAGGGGTGTGAGTGAGCCTGCTCCTGTGGGCGGGTGTGACGCTGCAACTGGGGCGAAACGTCATTCAGAGAATAAGGGCCTGGTTTTGAATGGGAAACCCTCCGTGGAGAAGACTTAGTAAATCAAAGCCTAAGAGTGATGCTTAAGGCTGTGAGTGAGTCTAACGTCGGTGGGTGAGGCGGGACGATGGGAGTGAGGCCTGCGGTTAAAGAGCAAAGCGGAAGCTGGGAGTGAGCTCCAAGACTATGGCTCGTGCCGGAGGTGTGAGGTGGGAGGTTGATGTCTGAGGCTGAACGCTGTGGGTGCAGCTGTGAGTGCGTCTGGCGACTGTGAGTCAGGCTGCGTGTGTGCGAGGCTGGACGCGGACCTGCTGCCAGCGCTGCGGGGGAGGAGGGGAGGGAGAGGCACCCCCGGGGAGCTTTCACAATCGCCCACTGAGAGCTGAACACGGGCCAGGCTCCCTGGGGGGCATCGGGAGGACCGGGAGAGGCGCCCGTGGAGTCATATATCCAAGGGTGGGGCACACACCTGAAACAGCCTGCGAGAGGCGCTGGGCAATCTAGGGGGGAGAGGAGAGGTACACGTCCAATAGTGTACATGGTTGGGTGTGTGGTTCTCGTGGCACCCCTCAGTGTGGCTACGGGATGCGTGGGCGCGCAGTGTGTGTGCTGGCAGGCCAGGAAGCCGGAGCGCCGAGCTTACTCATCGATAAAGAGGGGCGAATTAAAGGTGCCCAGGTCTCTATGCCCTGGCTGCATCTGCCACCCAACGATAGCCATGCCCGCAATCGGGGCATCCCTGTGACCTGGCTGCCTCCACCTAGCCATTCACGCCCCGTTAGGTGTGCATAGCTCTGCGTCCCACGCCCGCCAACTCCAACTTACGTAGGTGCCCAGGAGCACGGGGGCGCTCTCCTGCAGGCCCAGCGCCAGGTTGTAGGTCTGTGCGATCACCGCAGCCGCTCCTCCGGGGACCGGCGCCGCCCGGGCCATGGCGAAGAAGCCTCCCGACACCAGCACGCACAGGGCTGCGGAGAAGAAAGAAGAGGTGGCGGGTGAGGCGAGGCGAGCTGGGCCGTGGGCGAGTCTGACCTCGCGTGTCTCACTCCTCACGTGGCATGGTCCCACCCGAGAGACCCCGCATGCACCTGCCAGGCCATGGACCCCCCCCTGCCATCGCCTGCTGAGAGCCCGGGACCTTGAGCTGTGCCCCCACTCGCTGCCACCTTATTCCTCCATGCCCACCCTTCCTTCCCTTGCGCCCCTCGCCGCACCACTTCCCATTGCAGCTGTAACTCCAGCGCCGGGAAGTGGTGCTGTGGGTGACGGCCTCAGGAGGGAGTTTCCGAGGTTCGGGTTGCCCCCACAAACACTACAAACAAAGATTCTGATCAGAAACATTGGACTGGTTGAATGGGCGCGGATGTCCATCTCCAGCACTTGGCTCCCTTCTGGGCCCCTAAACTCGCTTGCGTGGTTGGCAAGACACCTCATTTCCCCTTCATATTGTAACTTATTAGAGGCTGCATTTGTCAGATGGCGCTGGCACTTTATAAAATGGGGGCATGTAGCATTTGGCGCTCTAAAACACTCTTCCATAATGTACACTGTAGGATAGTAGTGCACAGTATATGTGATCTTACCGACGGAAAATTCAGAGTGCTACATTTCATCGCAACCAAAATACTGAACATCGATTTTTAAAAAGACATTGGGGGCGCCCCTCTGAGCCCCCCGCCCCAATTTCCTATCCTTACAACTCCTCCCCAATCCCACCCTGGCTCATTTTAACCCGTTACTCCACTACCCCATATATATTTATTTAATGTTCAGTGTTTTTCGGTATTATGGTCTTCAGTGAAATGTACCACTCTGAATTATTTTCGGTAACTTGACTGGGTACCTATACCATAGCATGAGATAAGATATAACTTAACATTCATAGTGTCATGAACGTAACATACCACGTCTGACTAACGGCACACAGCATCATGCATCGCAACATTATCCATTCGGGAGACGCCAGTCCAGTTCTGGTTCTAACTGCATTCTGGGACTTGTAGTTCTGGGTACATAATGGGGAACACCAGGACGACAAGTCACAGAACTCAAAGTTAAAACCAGGGCTGGTCTAGGATCTCCCAAATGGAATGGATACATGTGGTATGTATGCAGCATACTATATCAGAGTAGAGCAAACACAGATGCCATGAAAGTGTCAGCAGTATATTGGATAGTACTTCATAATATAACACTATAGCATGTACTGCTATAATATGAAAGCTATCCAATAACATATCATGACATTAACAGAGAGAAACACAGCAAAAAGTAAAAGATGAAACATGACATGCAGGGAAAAAGCGCGCGTCACAAAATATGTAACTTAACACAGAGCCTAATATAGGCTATATAACATTTAACACAGCACACTTGACATAGAACACCCGCCATGCCATGGCTAAGCTTAACGATAATGGGCCAAAATGTCGCCCTCAGAATTACGACACCCGAAATTCCGACTTTTTTTTTACCCGTTACATAGATCCAGCGTAACATGTTACACAATGTATTCATTGTTGATTTGCACAGCGCCAACAGCCGCACAAAATTACTTTATGGCGCCCCATGAGAATACTAATATATATATATTTATTTATTTACAGCCACGACTTAGCTTAACTTATAACCACACATCTCAAAAATTCCACGAGCAAAGTACAACCTCATTGCAGAGCGCCCTTAATGCCATCCAGATGTCATGCCAATTCAACCTGGCTGTTCATTAGCGAGAAAGCAAGCAGGGGAGTAGTTACTCTGCCCCCTATTTGGCACCGCCAGAGGCCAGCATCATGAACTACGCCCTCCCACCTGGTTAGTAGGAGCTTCGTGGCTGCCCATAGGAGAGACCCTACATTGCATCCTAGGTTCATGGCTCCTAGTTTTTCCAGGCAAGCGAAGCTGTCGACCCCCTAGCAGACCAGACTAGGCCCATCCCAGGGGAGGTCGTGACCCAGCAACCAGAAAGCACCTTGCTGGCTGATCTCCTACAATCTCCAGAAGAAATAACCCTTAAGAGGCCAGGCTTCCACCATCACCCCATTGACAACCTTTCACACGTTGCCGCCAGGATTCACCCTGCGAGGTACACATTTAGAATGAGACCTTGGCATTCTTATGGCTCCTGCTCCAGTAAAGGGGAGCACGTGTCCCCCCAGCCCCCACTTCTGGATCCAAAATGATGTCCTCGATCTCGTTATTCGACTAAGGGGTGAGGACATATTTGCTCCTCTCAACATGTGGTCACCAGGTGATTAAATATAGCCAGTGAGATATCTCAGTGAGTCAATCACCTGCCTTGGATATCTGAGCCCGTAGGATACAAGGGGGAAGGAATCCTGGCAGGCCCGAATCGGCCCCTTACGCTTCCGAGGTTGAGTACCACGAGAAATTGGGTAATAACTATTACAACACTTAGAAGTGGTAGGATTAGGCACGAAGCGCTGTATAAAAACGTGATAATATATTTAAAGACTGACACTATGCGTTCTTATTCACACACAATCTGCTCCAGAAAGTGCCCTGAACTTTGAGGCCATGATGAGTGCTGAGGACAGCAGAAACCCCATTGGCCATTTAGTTGGGTACTACCAAACTCCTGTGATTGGCAGTTTTGCCCAGCTGCAAACATGCCCCAGAAGATGCCACATGAAAGGCAAGCTACTGCGATGGCTTAGCAGAGCAGAAGGGGAACACTCGTCCTGGCTTCCTTCCCCAGACTGGCCCCTGAGGCAATACTCACTGAGAGGCGCGGCCAGGACACTTGCAGAGATCTCCGGCATGTCGGCTTCCAGGCGCTGGGATGGGAGGAGGCTGTGCTGGCAGAGCTGGTCCAGTCTGATGAGCCAGCCATCCTTCCCGGGCCTCCTTTATACCCCCACCGCTCAGGGCCAGCTCCATCTTCCCAAAATTCCCTGAACACGCCTTCTGCTGAGCCGCCGGTACCCGGCCCTGGCACACCTGATGGGGCCCGGCGACTCGTTTCAAGTTCCTGCTTCCTTCAGGCTGTTGACATCACTCTCCTTGGGGGCCGTCCCGGGCGGAAAGGGGGGAGGTTGCAGGGGGGAGGGTGCGGAAAGAGGAGTTAGAAAACAAAAGGGAGAGCGGTTTCTTCAGAAGCGACTCAGCCGCGAGCGCGCGTGCGGTGTGTGAGTGTGCACGCGTGGGTGGGTGGCATTCAGCACCCCGCACTTGTTCACAGTGGATTCCTAAGCAGTGAGGCAGGCGGCCTGGGCGGGCCCGGGGGCATTCCCGGGGTCCTCCCCTTCCGACCAGCAGCCAGGGAGGCCCGGCAGAGGCAACTCTGTGTGTGTGTGTGCATTGTACAGGTGCAGCAGCCAGCGTGCCCTCGCTCCTGCCACCCGCACGGCCGGCGCTGCCGCGCGCCGCCGTCACGTGGCCAGTGGCCGAGGCAACTCCGAGCCTTCAGGAGCCCGAGGAGGCGCGTCTGTGGCGCGCGAGCACGTGACAAGCCCGCCAGAACATAGCACTGCGTAGCATAGCGCGCGCACCGCCAGGCAGCCTGAAGCAACGCAGTAGGGTGACCAGTTTAAAGAGTACAAAACCGGCCCAGGGCAACTAACATGAAAGTAGGACTAACTCTTAAAAGTGGCTGTCAAGGCACTACACTTCAGGAGGGGTTGGAGGAGAAGCGGGTTTAAGTGTTAATGTTCAAATAAACACATATTTTAATTAATTTATCACAAACGAACACTATCTTAAGTTGTAAAATGCAGCATTTCCTCTTTGTGTGATGGTGAATTAATGTCTGTCAGCTATAAATACCTAGTGCCAAAAACTGGGACAACTGCAGTTTCCAATGGAAACATAATCTTGAAAAGGAGGTGTGGGGGGATGGACAGAGCTCCACAAACCGGGACAGTCCCGGCAAAAACGGGTCACCCTAAACAACAGCGACATGCCAGGACTCTATGCAACACAACAGCGCCCGTTATAACACAGAAGCGTAATAATAGCACAAAAATGAATTATGGACACATTATCATGTCACATAACAAAACATGACAGTAAATTAGCATAACAACACATGGCATACAATCCATGCTTAACGAAGAGTTTCATAAAATAAAATAAATCAAATATGACATGCATAGATCCTCAAAGGCAAACAACATCATATGTCGAAAGCAGAAAATACCCACAACATTGTCTAGACATAATTTCTCCAAAACAGCATTGAGCCCATCCTTAACACACCCTGTGGCAGGCGACTCCCTGCAGCTGCAGCAGCACCGTTAAAGCGGACGGTGAGCACCCATCACCAGACCTACCTTTCCCCCACTGACCATTCGTGAGAAGCCGGACCCTGCCTAGTCCCCGGCTTTATGCCGTGCAGGTAAGTGCTGCACTCGCGAGGCAAGGGAAGGGGACCAGGAGGAAGCTTGGAACGGGTGGAGGGAGGGGTCAGGGGGCGGGGGTGGGTGGTGGTAGTGTGCTAAAGGTCTGTACTTTAAACCAGGGAGCTGGTCATGCACTCTGGCGCTGCTGGCGGATGGATACATAACTGGAAAGGAGAGGAAAGGTCAGCCTGCTCTCACTACCTGGCCAATGGAAAAGAGGACGCGGCGAGAAAGTACTGGAAAGATGCAGACGTGGGCTCAAATGGCAAGGAAAAGTCGAGTGGAAACTGGGGTAGATCTGGAGAATGTATGGAGCACTGTCTTCATCTTCCCCTGGCTAGCTACCCCCCCCCCCCCCACCCTCGTTCCACTACAACGCATACAGAGGGTCTCTCACCTGTAGGCCCAGAGTCCCCGCACTCCGGAGCTTCTGCCAGGGACCACCTGGCTGGCTTACCTCCACCCACCCCCTATGCTCGGGCGCCTTCACGAGAGATGGGGAGAAAGAAGGCGCCAAGGAGGGCAAGGAAGAGAAATGTCAGAGTAGAAACAACAGTGAACGGAACGACAAGCAGGAGTGGTCAAGACAGATGTGATGAGCTTTCTATTCAAAAATGGTGAAGAATGAAGAAATACAGCAAATACTAAGCTAGAAAAGAATGGGTAAAAACTCAAGAAAAGCAGACAAAGTCACACAAAAAGAGTGGCTGAAAGTAAAAAAAAAAAAGTGTTGCAACATGAACAAAAATTACATGAACAAGAAAAGCTGGTTAAATGAAAATCAACAGATCATACAAGACCAGGGTGGCGCACTTAAAAAAGGGAGCAAGAATGAAAACAATGGAAGGAGACTCAGAAGCACAAGCAGGCAAAAAATGAAAGAAGAAAAGAGACACCGAAAGCAATAGAGAAAGGTGTGAAAGGAAGAAACAAATGGAGGGCACGAGAAATGGAGTAGCACAGGAAGAAATGAAGGAGGAAAGGAAGGATGGAGTGGAAGAAGGCGGGGTTAATGCAATAGTAGAAGATGAGGAAATGAAGGCAGTACAGAGACAGGATCAGCACATCGGGGTGGACAGCTCGCGGCGGCATCGATGGGGGGGTCTTGCTCTTCAAACGGAAATAGGGGGACAGTGAAAGAGAAGCGACCCCCCACCACTGTGGGTCCCAGCCGAGTCTTCTGTCTCCCTGCGTGTGTAAGCAGCTCCGCCTGACATCATCATAACAATTGCCAGAGAAACTGGTGACAAGACTGTGACGTCATAAGAGGACTCTGACGGGCCCCTGAAAGGCATATAGAGCGCAAGCTTGCTTGCTGCCCCGCGAAGAGAAATACTTTTTAGTAGTCTCCATTTTGAAACACTTAAAAATCGGCAGCCTGCTTAAAAACGGCGTTCGGTTGCCGCCTGGATGCCGTGAACTAGACCTTAGACCTGGGCACTAGCTAGGCTGCACCATTTTGTTTTGCTGGCATTCTCAATGCCTGTGTCTCCCACTTCATCTAACCACCCCACCCCCCCACCCGTGGTGACTAAGGTCAAAGGACTTGTGTGGAGCCGGGCTGTATAACCCTGGATGGTCGGCAAACCCGCTTTGTCAGAGAAACCTGGCGCATCCTGTCAGCCGGTCAGACCCCTGATATCTGTGTGCAGCCTGCTGTGGCAGGTTCAACTGAGCCTTTCATCCTTCTGAGGTCGATAAATTGAGTACCAATCTGAGGGATAATAATGGGCCTCATTCTGAGTCGGCTGGTCCGGTAAAAAGTGCCGGCATCCGAGGAAACCGGCACTTTAGCGGACCGCCCGACTTCGGGAGTGCGCCAGCTAAATGCTGGAGGTAAGCCAGCCGCCCTACTTGCCAAAAAAGCGTAACAACAGAAAATCCCCTCATGGAGTCCTATGGGACTCCATAAATGGGGCACAAACCCACTCCGCCAGCACCTGTAATCCGGCCGCAATGCCACCGGACAGGGTGCCGGAAATGGTATCCACATTTGCCGGTATCCTGGCAGCTCTACGACCGGGACAAAATGAGGCCCAATATCTTCTGTTATTTCAGCGCTCTGAGACCTTTGGGTGTGTAGCGCTACATAACAAATACATTATTATCCCATGCTTGGTAATCTGACCCCCTGTGAAACATGCCTCTCTTGCCAAATGACTGCGGCACACATTCATCACACATTACGAGCATTATGGGCTTAATGCCTCCACCAAATACGACGACTGCATACCTTCTGTATTTCCCCATCAACAGAGGCAGTCAAACCACAAGTCCCATAATGCAGCATGTGACAATGCCATCTTCTATAGGACCAAGAAGGTGGCTGCAAGTAAAGATGTAGGGGCTCTTCGAGCAGGTCTTGTTTTAGGTTAGGAAACCGGAAAACCTGCGGTTGCAAGCACAATATAGATACTTATGCTTATCGCCCCTGCGTTGCAGATAAGCTGTCCATGCATCCACCACCCTTCATTTGGAAACATAATATCTAAGGTTACTCCTGAACCTCGTTCACTAGCCTCCCACTTTATCACTCACTGTTCCTATGAGAACTCGACCCCTGAAGAGTACGGCCTCTTCGACCTGCTCATTACTCTAAATCCTAGTCTTCCTTGTCACAGTCCAATTTTCCCTCCAACCCTTCAGTAAGGAGGCGACTTGGATCGTACAGATTGGGAATATTCAAAGCATGTGAATCTATGAAAGAGCCAATGTCAGAGAAGGAGTAATTCTCTTACCTGTATCTCCAGTTCTCCAGCATCCGTATCTTTCATAGACACAAATGCTTTGAATTAGAATATTCCGACAGCAACGGCCCGACAACGGGAAATATTCAAAGCATGTGAACCTAAAAAAGGTCCAATGCTGGAGAAAGAAAGATAACAATCAAAGAGGGACTAAACCAGAATGGAATTGATTCGTTCTCCTTTTAGGTTTATTGGTGGCAGCAAGCGTCTGTGTTGGGAGAAGGCGCTCCGCAATTCATAAGGAATGTGAAAAGGAAAACCGGGGAAGAAAGTAATGAGCTTCGGTTCCATGTCATTTCATCATCAGATGAAATAACAATGTTTTTTTTCCCTCAGATTTTTTAATGAAAAAACGAATCGAAATTGTTTATTTTTATTTTTGGGGGGGTTGCCCCCAAGCCTCCTGTCCCCTATTATTTTATGTACCTATTCCTGACCTCCGCCACCCCATATATATATATACTTTTCTAACCCCTCCTAAACATTTCGATTTGTTTTTTCGTTAAACTATCCTCGGAAAAAAAACACGCTCTTTCATCTAACTATGTATGAACGCTATACCATGAGCTTAAGCATAATGAACCTGTGTTTTGAACTGTCCACCATCTTGCCCATCCTTATGCTATCTTTCATCTAGCTAGAGACAAGGATTTCTGAAGATGGCACAATGAGGGCTCCAAGACTTCACAGTATTTTTATATGTGCCCTTAGGAACTGGGCACAGTATGGAAGCTGATGCTTCCAAACTGAACAATAATCCCGCATTGAGTATAATACTGCAGATATCAAGTCGCGCCTTGAAACACTTGTGTATAGGCGCGTTATAAATACCATATCATATCACATCATATGTACCCTAACGCCGGACACAATGGTCCAAGTGTGGTCTCCAGATCTGACAATACAACTCCAGGTGGGACATCGAGAAGGGCCTGCCTTACTCAAGGCATGGTCTTCAGAGCTGGAAACAGTACTCCGAGGTAGACTCCTGAGGTGGACACAGTATTGCAAAGGAAGCCTGTGTGTATACTGGACCCAGTACTTTATATGTGACCCCAAGAACTGGCACATGCACACATACACAAAATAAAGCTTGAACGCAATACTCCAGACGCGCCCGCCAGACCTGGACATGGTGCTCTAGATGTGGCCTCTGGAACAGGAAATGCCACTTCAGATGTCTTCTAGAGAATGGGGCACCATTTTAAAGATATGATCTGCAGTGCATGGCATACGACGAAGCCCCCAGCGCAAGGCTTTTCATTAAAAGTGTATGAACCAAAAGGGCCTCATGTAATGCCGTACTAGTGAAGTACAGCGACAGGGACAGCGCCCCCTTGCTGTTGGGTATATCCTTGCATCCCACCAATCTTCGTACACGCCCCCTCACAAAGGGTTCATACTTTGAAGTCCTGTCCTGCAGATGGCATCGCCCTGTTTCCTCCCCTGTGAGACCTCACCTCACATCCTGTGCTGCCCCTCTGGATGTGTCTGTGCCCTCCGGTCATGACTTGGCTGGGTTGATGCTATTCTGTCTGCATCCCAGGCCACTCTTCCCATGTCCAGCATTCACTAGACAAAGACTCATTCTCAGGGTACAGTGGGAAGTCTCCTCTTCCCACGTGGAGGTATTTGTGCTACATTCACTCAGCTGACTCAGCTACTTTCTTCAGCGCTGATGTCTCCACCAGCCCACTCCGCCACCCGGGGATCTATTGGGTCCCCTAGCCACAGTTGCAGCTGCAAGCTCTTCTTCCCAGTGACTAATCGTGATTCATGCGATAGTCATGCACATTGTCCTTCGCATTGCTCCATGCAGCCCACAAGTGACCCCAAGCAAGGGTCTGGCCGCCTGGAGATTCTGCCTAAAAACAGCCTTACTGCATTTTTTTGGAAAACATCCTCCCAATATCCCATTCAAGGACCCACTTGAAGATTTCCCCACAAAATGGCTGTAGCTTTATTTTAAGATAATCCCTCTCCACACGCCTTGGATGGGTCAAAGCATGTGAATCTATAAAAGGTCCAATGTTGGAGAAAGAAAGATAACAATCAAAGAGGGACTAAACCAGAATGGAATTGATTCGTTCTCCATATCTCCCATGGGCAACCTGGACAGTTTGGTACAGGTCAGGGATGGCACGGGTGTTGGCTCGAGGAAAAGGTCTGCGCAAGTAGAACACATGGGAGGGACCCAGTGATTTTGGGGACCAGGGGTTTAGCCATGTTCACTATCAACGTTCAAATAATCCCTCAAATTTATGTAAACCTATTTGTAACACATCCATTAAGGTCAATCCAGTTTGTAAACATTTTCAGTGCTGTTTTCACTTTTCTGCTTTATCGGTGTTGCATTCAAAAAGAATGCCACAGCACCCCACAAGCGCTCAAACGGCCCAAGGAAAGCTTTCCCCACAGTTGCTGCTGGCAACTGGAATAAACTGCCTGTAAACCTGAGATTGGAATCCAAAACACTTAACTTTTCATAAAAAATGGAAGACCCACTTGCTTCAACCAGACACGCCCCCATTCTTTGCGAGTTTTACCGTTTGTCCCGTGTATATGATTTTAGTCACGTATGTTGTATTGTCTTTATGTAAAGGCGCCCCGATGCTCGCAAGCTACCAGCGCCATCTACATTAAAAATAAATAAATAAATGATGCCATTCCACTCCATGTCACAACTCTTCACACATAATTTTTTGACTACATCTGCACACTTTTTCTCTTCTGTTTGGCCATTGAAATACACCTTCTGAAATGAGGCCTTGGTAAGAGATCCCTTCCCTTAGGGCCTGAACAGTTTCCAATGGGATTGCGCCATTATAAAACACTTCCGTGAATCAGGCCCTTAGTCTCTTATATTCAGTTTAGCTCTGGTCCTTCATGTTTCAGCCCTTAACCGGATTTCTGGGCTTTCCTCAGAGCAACCACTAGTTGTAAGGGTGATCTGATGATACCATGGTCAGTCTTTTTTGATAATGTGTCTTTTTTCCTATATTTTCTTTTTTTAAAATTAATTTAGCTGACCTTTTTATTAACTTTCCAATCTTATTTGGTACAAAAAGAAAAAGAAAAAGGATTCACCTTAACTTTGACATTTTACAAAATCTTAAATTTAAAAAGAAAGCTTCAATTCATCATCAAATTTTCATACATTGATAATTGTTTTGCTGGTAAATTTAGGTTATTCGACAGAGGGCACTGCTCAAACCCTTGTACCCTAGGGCATTACAACAGTCCCTTTTCCGTTTGGTCTCTGAAAGGCACCCTGCCAATTTAGGCCTTGGTTAGAGATGCTCTCCCCAGTCTCTTATCTCCAGCTTAGCGCTGACCCGTTAGCTGCCCCCTCTCCACCATCTTAGGAGCACCTTCTTGGCTCAGGTCTCACAGACCTCTTCTCCCTCTCCCTTCCCCACTGTACCGGATCAGCTTAACCTGTCCTTCTGGTCGTCTCATCCCTCCATTGGATGTTTGTCCCTCACCTTCTCTCCATCTCTTCCGCTCCTCATTTCATTCTTTCCCTCTCCTTGCTCTACTCTTTGATGTGCCTCCTCAACCTTCCCTTCCTTTTTCCTTGGATGTTTTCCCTCCACCTCTTTGCCCTCACTCCTTGGATGTCTCTCCTTCTCTCATCCGTCTGTGGATGTTTGACCTCCTCCCCCTCTCCGTCCTCCTTTTTTCCTCCTCGTCACTTCCTGCCCTTGCTCCGCTTTGACCTGTCTCTCGTCTCCCCTATGCGTTTCTCTCTGCTCACCTTATCCAGTCTTCTCCAAGAGTATCCTAACTCCCACAATACCCTCTCGGTTAACCTGGGGTTGTAATTTGTCCTGTAAGCGGGAGACCCGGGCAATCAGCAGCAGGCCTTTTCATTGGTGTGGACCGGCTCACTTGCGCTGCAGACTGTCTGTGCCCCATCTCCCTGTGCTGATAAGACGTAAGGGCCACAGCATGTAGGAGTCTGGTGGCCCTTCCCTCATGGCCTCTAGACACCAGCCCCGTGCTACCAGGGTATGCCACTGCTGAAGGCCTCTGTTTGTGTCATCTCTTGCCTCAGTGGAATGACTGTGTGTTCCTATGTCTGGATACAGGTCGGACTTGCGCTTCATCAAGCACACTAAGTTTGTGCAGCTGTCTTCCGCCGTCACGTGGCCTTTCATGATATTGACATTCACTTTGTGCAGCCCCGTGACCTCAAGCTCACAAGTGTCAGTTTCTAAGTGCCACAAGTTTCTCCCCTACCGCTATCTTATTTCTTGACCCATGGAGAGCGCTATGCGGTATATGGCATAGGTGGGGCATGGATGCAGGTCCAGGGGGACGCCTGGTAAACGTTGTGATGCGGTCAGCGGCCCCTGGCTCTTAGGATCTCCTGGCCCCCATCAAATAGCCTCTAAAATGTCACCATGTGTACTAAGACACAAACAATTCGGGCGATCCTGGGTTTCTGTGGCTTTTTACTCCTCTAACCAATACAATTGTGACACTCAACTCTCCATGTACACGCATGACAAATCTCCAGGGATTCAATCTGGTTTTTACAGATTTCATTATCTCTGTCTGCATCGAAATGTAAACTGGCGGGACGGCCTTTGTACTGCCTCCCCATCCTATATGCTTTAAATCAGTGAAAATGCTATGGGTTGTAATATACAGAGAGAGGGCCTCATCACGAGTTGGGAGGTAGCCTTGGCGCTATTACCGCCGGGGCTATTGGTGCTACCGCCAAACCCCCCGGTGCTATTAGCGCCGGATCACGGGTTTGGCGGAACGGTTGTTTCCCATTCCCCATTGGGCCCATTCGAGAATTCCTCATTCCCCATTGAGCCCAATGGGGAATTTTCGCGCTATTAGTACTGGCGGATTTCCCGCCGGCGGTAATAGCGCTGAAAATCGGCACATTTGCAGCAGATTTGCCCCCAGCTAAGTGCTGGGGGCAAATCCGCCAAGCCCATGATCTGGCGGGCCCTTAAATGTGGCTGTAATAGCACTACCGCTGCATTTAAGAGTTACCACCAGATTCGTGATGAGGCCCAGAGTACTTGTCTCCGCCAGTAAATCACACTCCATGCCCACCTCCCCTCACATCCAAATGCCCACAAAGGATTCCAATGAACCAACAAAACCTGACATACTACTAAGTCCCCCGTAACCACTTTGAAGCCTTGCGTGGAAGAGGCAGAGTCATGGTTGCTTTGGGAACTTTAACTGGCAAACCTCTGGTGTTTTGGTGTTTTGCTCTGCAACCATGTCTCTTCAACTAAACGTTTCACAGTGAATATCTGTGCTTTTTTTTCAGGAGTGGGTTATCAAAATCTGTACTTAGGAAAGATTTATTTATAAAAACATTTTTTTAATGAGATACATTGACGTACCCAGTGACTCCACTGTGGCAAGGCCCACTGTGCACGTTGTGAAGCGCCCCTGGTAGCTCCAAACTACCCATCGTGTCCACTGTGGCCAGGCTGAGACTGGGACCTGTGCCAGGGGAAGGGCCTTCAGTCTTGTTATAGGCCCCTTCGGGACACCCAGTGTGCCCCGTACACATGGCCCTTGTCATATCCAGTGTACATGCGGCCTAGGGCATGGGGTTTTGCCTTGCGCCGGTCTCTTAGCACCACCCATTCTGTCCACTGGCTACTGTTGCCATGGCATTGTCTTTGGCTATGCCCCCTGTCCTTCCAAGACACCTCTTGTGTCCACTAGGCATGCATTTGGGGTTACTTAAAGAACAGGAAGGTCAAGTTCAACCAGAAATGACTTACAATAACACATTTACAAATGGCAAAGGCATTCCCCGCAAGGGTGCCGGTATAATAGCTCCACGATGAGAACAAGCAATGAACTGGTTTATGGGGCTGTAAACAAAGTGGGACATAGACCAAGAACACAACAAGAACAGATTACTTAACACAGGTAACATTAACCCAGGTGGCATGTGCTGCAATCTAAAAAATAAGAGATTTCAAGTTTCAAATATTACTTATTTTCAAGGGGGGTTGTGAGACAATATGAGACAAAGGGGCCTTTCTACAAAAAACAGGGGTTTCTCCCTTGGGACTGGGTAAGACAAAGGCGTCAGGGTGGGTTAAAGGATGAAGTGTCCAAGGCTTCCATATAGAGGGGATACTGATCCCCCCCATGTCCTCTACAACACAACAGTCTCAGAAATATAGCTGTGGGATTTAGTGGGAGCCCCAGGATCAAATTAACTGAAAGGACATGTTAGGCCCAAAGTGTACAGAAATACCTTCTTGTTATGGGAAGGCACAGTGGCAGACTGAAAAGCCAGCATACACAATGTCCACACTGCCGATGTGTCTAGTGAATTCAAATGTAGGTGCTTCTGCAGTTGAAGCAAGAAGCCTGCAGAAAATGAAACCAAGCTGCAGAAGGGACTGGAAAAGGCACATTGTTGGCTGACAGACAAAAGGCAGCATTTCACCCACAACGCCCACACATCAAAATGCTGTGTACATTGAAAATCAAGAGTACAAAATGGGACTTGCGTGCAATTGTCAAAACCTCAAACCGGAGGCCTACTTTCCATTATAGGCAATTACATGTTTTAAGTATAACTTTGCTAACATAGAGCAAAGAATAACGGGTAACCCTGAAAACACATAAACAGTGTTGGGAAGGAGCTAGTGCCTTCCTTCATTCCCAAGTGCTTTAGAATTAGACAATACTTCTTTTGACTGTTTCTAGGTCCTACAACAGACCAGGGGGGAGGAGGTGCACTGAGAAATCCTTTTCATGCAAATATAATCATATATATACATAAACATGGGCAGGCACTAAAAGAAGACAGTTATTTAAATATAAGGTGCAAATAACTATTAGCTAAATACATTGGTAAATGTTAAATCCTATTTAGTTTTTCTCAAAGCATGGTGGAAGCGGCTCTCTGCCAAAAGCAATGTGGCCTGCACTAAATAGGACTACAATCATTGCTGTGGTGTTCGTGCTAGCTCTGGCAGAGCAGGACGTAACTCAGCAGCTGTCTGCTGTCTGTCAAAAGCCTATGCGTGCTAAAAGGAGAGTTTAACATACTCATGCACAACATACAGAATTGTGAAAATCAGGTTTAAAAAGGATTACAGGACCAGATACAAATATGAGGCGAATGAATGAGATATGGCGAGCAAGACAGCAAAATGTTTTTATATATAAATGTTCATAATGTAGCGAAATGGTGAAAAACATGAGCTACAGTATATTCTTGCATAGGGTAGCAATATGTTAAGTAGCATGTCCTAAACAGAAATCCGACCATGAAGAGAGGAAGACTGGAGCATCCCTTGTATGGAAGCAGGACGGTGTGGGATGGAGCCATGTCCATATCCAGAGATGCCACTACAGCAAGTTAAGAGTATATCAGCTCCTGTCTGGCCCCAGTCTGCAGGAGAATGGGACAGTTGAGGGACACCGTTCAGGCGGCCGAGTTCTTTGCTCCTATCCTCATTTCTGTAAAGAATAAATGTGTTATCCTTGCAAGATAGACTCTTGACCTTACTTCCCTAGAGGGGCATACTTTACACTGGTGTGAGCGTGATTAGGAGTACCTGTATAATTAAGGGGTACCCCTGTAAATTGGGCTATCCTTACAGTGTTGACGTTTCCAATGTGATCTCAGTTTTGCCCCCGTTCTTTGCGATGCCCAGGCCAGTCACCAGGAGTCACGCCCACCTACAGAGACCGGTCCCCCAAATAAAAAAAAACATGTGTATCCTGAGCGGTTTTAGTAGAAGCCATTTTAAATGAAATCCTCTCTGCTCACTGAATCAGGGCGTGGCTCCAGAAAGAAATACAGGCCAGCTTCATAACAGAGGAAACCTGAGTGAACAACCCACATCTGAGTATGCTCTTGCAAGTGATAACAACAAGGGGACATTTATGTGTGAGAATATGATAGTATGGTAATGTGGATGAAGTACAAGGTCAATGGAATAGATTGAATAGGACTTTTGGTGATGTGTTAAGGAATAGATTGAATAGGACTTTTGGTGATGAATTATGGTATAGATTTGATAGGTGTTTAGATGATGTGTTAAGGAGTATATTGGATAAGAAGTGGGTTATGTATTGAAATTGTTGCATATTTTTGTTTTATACTTTTTATAATGGAAAAAGAGAGCCTCAGGGTATAACGACTGGGAGGAAAGGGAGCCCTAGAGTATAAGGACTGGGAAGTAAGGGACCCTCAGCCATATTAGGTTGAGAAGTTAGTACCACATATTATTCTTTTATGACAATAAAAGCAATGGGATCCTCAGCATATTAAAACATGCTGGGAAGGTGGTATTACATAGGATATAAGGGAAAAAAAGTAGTGGCTCAGTATAAGGAATGGGCCTGGATTTTAGTCAATGATTTTTGTATAGTTTCTCTTGCTGTCTTTTGTGGTAAACAAGGAAGGAAGGTGGCCACCATTACCCAACATGAGGAGTTTTGCACCTTCAATGATGGCTGCCCGCAATCTATCACAGACCTCCAGTGCTTAACTGAGCCCAGCAGAGTATGCTGAGCACCGATTGGCTATTGATCTGATCTTAGCCACCTATCGTGAGCCGGTAGGCAAAGCCGGCCCACTCCTACCAAGGCCCAGGGAAACAAGGCCAATACCTGTCCTCAGCCTTCCTCGCCGTTCGCCCAGAACCTCTGCCCTTTTTGTGGTCCACTACCCCTGTGACCATCAGCACCGTGTAGTGAGCCCTCGCAAAGACTAACTGCCACTGACTCTTTGATACAAACATGTCGCCGTAAGTCTAGCAATTCTATTATTCATTACTTGCGCTACACTGCCTTGTTTTACCTATGCTCCAGAATCTACCTGTGCTATCTATTAGTATATTAGTAGTACCTATGCTGCAGTAGAGTTTAGGTTCACTCTGCACCTTATGCTTGTCCTCAAATCCGTTCATTGGAAAGAACTGTAAAGGTGTAACTTGTTGTCTGCAAGCCACAATATTGCCCACCATGATTATAGCTCGAGCAAAGCGCAATGCCTCTCTAGTATAATCTGCATCTAGCCTAGCACTGCCTCCCATCTAGCCTATCCGATTAAGGTTTCTCATCCTAATATTCACCTTAATCTAATTGCATAGCATGCCTAGCTTGTATACACGTGATGAAACTGTATTTTGTTGCTCCTAGGATTCTGCTAGCCAAACTGTATGACTTGCCTATGGTGCTGAAACTGCTGTATCCTGTATTACTTTTGGCAAACCACATCTAGCCCCCCTGCCAGAACTGTTTTTCTGCACTCACACAGCTGAACTATATGATATGCCTTTGTTGCTCTGTCCTAGGCCACATCTGCCATTTTGAGTGTACCTATGGTCGCTTATAGGCCACATTTGCCCTCTTGACTGTGCCTCTTGCTGTTCGTAGGCCACATTTTACCATGCTCCTTACCAGGCTTACTTACCACTGTGAACATATGCGTGTTAGCACATTGTATTGCCCACTACGATCTGTGACTACAGCACTTGACTCTGACTATTGCCTAGCCTATTGCCTAGACTATTGACTAGCCCAGTAGCGAAGTTAGAACCTCTGAATAGTTGCTTTACCCTTATCCTAGTCCACTGTGCCCTAATCGAGTGACCGCCTACTGTGCCAGCCTTAGGATCTTGTGCTCTCAACCCACTTATCTATACGACATATTATATAGAAATACATCCTCAACTCTAGCAGAATGCATTTTAGCACAACCCTATTAACATACACCCCACTGCTGTTATTACAGCTTATACTGGCAACTATGGACCAATTTAAACATACACCCTGCCCTACTCTCCACAGAAACCCTAGGCTTCACGCTAGACTCTCCACCCTCTACTATCGCAGTTACCTAGCAACCCCTATTTGAATCGCCGTACCATACCCAAAAACCAGACTAGGAGCTCAACGCAACCTAAACCACAATTACCTGCCAGCACCTTAATCAAAGAACCCATCCAGGTTACTTCTAACACCAACTGTCTACCTAAAACAATCTCCATAACAGGAGCACTGATCAATGCTAGATCAGTCGTGGCCCACGCCACTGAAATAGCTGACATCCTTACCTTAGATAACCTTGACCTGCTAGCAGTCACAGAAACCTGGCTACATGACGCAGCAGGTCCAGCCCTCTCCATAGCAATATCCAAAGAGTATCAACTACTAAGACTAGACCGCCCTAACGCCAGAGGTGGTGGCTTAGCCATCATTGCCAAATCCAACCTGAATGTAAGGTTAACAACACTGCCCACCTTAAACTCCTGTGAACTCCTGGCCGCTAAATTACCAATATCCCCATGCCAAACCCTAACTATTTGTCTCATTTACAGGCCACCAGGGCCCTTAGGCCCTTTCGAAGAGGAATTATCCAGCCTCTTAGCAGGCAACACAAAAAAGTCATCCCAGACAATGATCCTTGGCGACTTTAACCTTGGTCTTAATGACCCAAATGACAAACAAGCGCAAACAATTGCTACCATGCTTGAAGGGTATGTCCTCACCCAAAAAGTCCTCACCCCCACCCACGACAAAGGGAGAATACTAGACTGGGTAGCCACCTCCAACTGCCCTACTACTATCACTAAAATTACACCCCAGCCTTGGACTGACCACTTCCTCATCAATTTCTACTTAACACTTAACAAGATGTCCAGAATTGAAAAAACAATGGCACCATCTGTTCCCACTAGATCCAGAAAAAACATCAAACCAGACAATATCCTACCCCTGCTCCTCCCAACCATCAATGCCTTGCCATTTGATTCTGACCCAGACACCATGGTTAAAATATACAACGACACCATGGCCATAGCCATGGACACCATCGCCCCACTGAAAAACTGTAAAAGTAAACAACAATCCCACCTTAATACTTGATTCACCCCCCATCTAAAAGAACTGAGACTGGGAAAAAGGAAGCTTGAAACTGTGTGGCAACACTCCCCTACAGCTGAAAATAAACTTAAACTGAAATTGTGTGCTACACATTATAAGAAAGCAATCATCCAAGCTAAAAAAGAAGTCTATAACAACCGAATTTCCAAAGCATGCTCCAATACAAAGGAACTATTCGCAATCTTGCGAGAACTCGAATCCCCCATATCACCACCTGATAACGTACCCAAAGACAAGCAATGGTGTACAAATATCCAAAATGCCCTCGCTAATAAAGTAAAAACACTACAAACAAAAATTGCTATAAAAAAAGCCTTGCTTCCCTTTTAGTGAAATTCCCAGCACGCCCACGCCCACGCTCAAACCTAGCCTAACACCCTTCAAATTCTCTAAAGTTTCCACACATGAAACTGAAAAAATCATTGCCTCACTAAAACCATCCAATTGCAAAGGCAATTACTTCCCAGCCCAGATAATCAAGGGTGCCGCTAGACACCTTGCCACCTTCGTCACTAAACTCATCAATGCCTCCTTCTCATCTAGCACCGTCCCAAGTAGCTTAAAAGAGTCCTGGGTTCTCCCCCTGCTTAAAAAACAAACCTTAGACCCCTCCATCCCCACCACCTATAGGCCCATCACTACTGTCTCTTTCCTCCTGAAGATAATTGACAGAGTGGCCTATCTCCAAATCCAAAAATACCTAGAGACCAAGCAACTCCTCGGCACTCGTCAATCGGGCTTCAGACCGCAACACGGCACTGAGACCGCCCTTATAGATCTCAAATCCAAATTGACGAGCTCAACGATAAAGGAAACACAGCTATGCTACTCCTCCTTGATCTGTCGGCGGCTTTTGACCTAGTGGACCACGCAGTACTCTGCAAACACATAGCGTCAGCCACCCACTTCTCAAGTGAAGCCATAGCCTGGATCCAATCCTTTCTCGACAACAGAAGCATGCAAGTCTTCTCCACCTTAGACTCGGCAGACCCTATCCAGACAACATGTGGAGTCCCACAGGGCTCTTGTGTCTCGCCAACGATGTATAATATCTTTACTAAACCTCTATTCAACAAATTGGACAGACTGGGTGTCACCTACACAAATTATGCAGATGACACCCAGATCCTCATCCCCCTTTTGGGCAATTTCACTACGAATACAGCTTTAGTAAACAAAATGTACACCCTCATTCAGGCATGGATGGCAACCCATGGTCTCTGCCTGAATGATGAAAAAACAGAGATCCTCATTCTAGGCTCACCCAACAACCTAAATAAACTTGACTCCAACTACAGCTCCTTCAATATCGATGGCAATATAATCCCGTCGCCACAGAGGTGAAAACCCTCGGTTTCGATTTGGACTCCACTTTGTCCCTAAGGAAACAAGTGAACTCCCTGGCCTCATCCACAGCCTATACCGGTCAATTTATTAAAGCATGCAGACCCTTCCTCTCACCAGCTAGCTGCATTATCCTAGCCAATGCACTAATCCTCTCAAAACTGGATTACTGCAATGCACTTTATGCAGTCACAAATAAATACATCATCAATAAACTTCAAACCCTACAAAACAACGCGCTCAGAACGGCGCTGAACCTCCCAGCTAGAGAGCACATCTCGAATGTGCGAAGAAAATACAACTGGCTAAAAATTAGCGATAGGATCACCTTCAAAATTGTCACACTAACATTCAAATGCCTGAACAATGCAGCCCCCCCATACCTTAGGGATAGAATAATAAGAAAAACCACTGCACGACCAACCAGAACAGCCAACTCATTCTGCCTCCAAACCCCTAGATTCCGACTAAAAAAAACAGGAGGTAATAGCTTCCCTGTGCAAGCAGCCCAGTACTGGAATGCCCTACCAGTTGAACTAAGAAGGGACCAGCCATACAACAGCTTCAGGCACCATACCCGCACCTGGCTTCGACGCAATGACCTCTGAAACCGGTAACCCTGAGCATTGTGACCTGATGACACACATACCCCTCCACTCTTACATGTAAAATGTCCATAATGTATTTACTGTGTATAATTTGTTACCTTTCCACCCTTACATGTAAAGAATGTACATAATGTAATTACTATATATAATTAATGTTACCAACATCCTGTAATATGCAACCTGTAACCAAGTTCTAAGCATTCTTGTTATTCTGTGCGTCCAGCTACCCAAGGGTTTTCGGGCGCCCTATAAATAAAAAAAACAAACAAACAAACAAACAAACGGTGTGTGTGTGAAATCAAAGTGGAAAAGTACAGGGGGGTTGGGGGAAAAAGTGGGTTGATCTCTATTTTTTTAATAACAAGTAGCAGCATACGCAGCATAGCAGTAGAGTCTAAGGGCCTCATTACACGGATAACGGTAGGGATTTACCGGTAAATCCTTACCGCCTTACTACGAGGTCCCTTTGCGTGTTGGGGGATTCAACGCCTGCTTTTTGCAGGTGTTAAAATCCAACCCGCTAAGGGACCTCGGAGCTAATTACGGCACCGCAAAATTGCGGTGCCATAATTAGCGCCTTCCCCATTCCCATAGAGCCCTATGGGGCAGAAATGGGAATGGGGAAGGGCAATGGTGGAAGGGGGATTTATCGCCCCTCCAACCTTGGAATGGGGCGGTAAATCCCCTTTCCGCCAAGGCTGTGCCGGTATTTTACCGGCATGAGCCATGGCGCTAATAGCGCCATGGCTCACCGCCTACCGTGTAATGAGGCCCTAAGTGAAGCATTAGGGATGCGCGCAACATTATGGAGGAATAAACCCCAATAAAACACATGCATAGGGTTCTGCCACTGTATTGTGAGTGAATAAATAAACAATCGATAGTAGAAAAAAAGGAAGGGGGGATGTCCTCCTCCTGGCCAGACCAGGGCTCCCATAACCGAAACATGCTAGAGAAAATGTCCATCTTTTTAGCAGCAAAATATAAAGGAAAAAAATTCCAAAAAAGAAAAGAGATTTTAGATCTCTGGTTATTATTCAAGGATATGAAAGATCAGGAAAATGAAAAAGAGGTCCAATGTAAGGGGATATACCCCATAACGCCTAAACCTGCAGTAGGGTTTACAAACCCAGTCTATAAGCCTCTAGTGGTAGAGAGAGTGTCAACAACAGGATTATCATGATTAGTAACTGGGGGGGGGGCGCAAGAGATTTTGCACCTTTACCTCCATATAACTGCTCCACAAGCGCTGATATGTCCGTAGCATCAGTGTACCCAGAGGGTCCACAAGCAAATATAAATAATGAATCAAGAGCGTTGCGGGAAAGGTTAGTCAGGTTACAAGAACCTGGAAAAAGTATCACCAGAAATAAGGGGATTGTAAGTCAGGATATTTTTTGTTTAGATTCAACCCTGGGGCAATAAGAAATGTTTGTGTTGGGAAAGATGTTGGGGAAAGGGTATGGACAGTCCTGGGACAACAAGTAGAACAAGCAAGGGATAATGGAGGGGAAGATCAAAGTGATAGAAATAATGAAGAGGCAGGGCAAGAAGGACATCAAGGAGAGGAGGTGGCGAGAAACCCATCACTGCCACAAGCGGCAGTGAGGAGGGATAGACTAAGAAATAGACCAGATTTAATGATAGTAGTGCTAGATCAGAAAAAAGGGGTAGAAAACAAAATAGATATGCAGATGCCTCTTATACATAAAGGGATAACGCAGTATGTGCCATGGCCTCAAATGGACAGAAATAATTTGATTAAAACTCTCCCCCAGTTTATAGCCGGAGCTAGTAAATGGATCTATGAATTTCAGAAACAAACAGCAGGGGTAGCCTTAGCACTAGGAGACCTTAAGGGTTTACTGGTGGCCATAGTTGGTGACCAGGCTGGGGACATATGGACAAGGGCTGGTTACTCTGGGATAAGTCTAGCAGATAATGAACATGATGGAGCAGTCTTTGATGAGGTAAGGGCAAGGGTATGGGATGCCCTATGAAGGATGTACCCAGATACCCCTGACTTACATTATTTAATGTAGTGCACAATGCGTGATGATGAGGACTCAGTTAAGTTTATTCTTAAGTTACAAGTAATGTGGAGAGTTGATACAGGAGGGCAATGTGACCATTAGGTACCATTTTTCTATTTTATCGTAAAGAGGGGATGACTAAAAGAGGTTCAGGAGGCACTAGATAAAATAGTGGGAATTGAAGCCAAAGGGTGGGTGGAGATACAAAGTATAATAGTCCACCATTGTAAGAGAATCAAGGAGCGGGACAGGGAGGCAGCCCAGAAGCGGCAAATGTACGAGGCAAAACTAGTGGAAAAGAAACTAAATAAGGTTCTCGTCCAAGCACCAGAGATGGCACCAACTTAGGGGGAAAGGACAGGAGACACTCAACAAATTGTTAATGCCACAATTGCAGCACTATGGGCAGGAGGGCAGGGACAATGGGGTGGGGGGACAGTACCCCAACCCACAGTGGCAGTATGAGGGAGCACCAAGGGGAAGAGGAGGATTTTAAGGAGCAAGGGAAGGAGGCTTTGGCGGGATGGGGCCCAGGGAGGAGGATTGGGACCATCACAGTGCTGGTATTGCAGGAGATGGGGGCATTTCGTATGGGAGTGCAGGAACATGCCTAGGATGGGATTTAATTAGGGGCCATCACCTCCAGGGCAGGGATTCCAAGGGCCTCGAGGAACGGGACAACAGCAATTTGGGCGAGGGGGGTCAAAATCAGTTCCCTTATGGGGCTGACAGGCAGGATCAATGTGTGCAACAACCACAATGGGGTGAGGGAGCACAGTTTAACAGGATGGCAGGGAAACAGGCGCCCTATTCCAAGAAGCTACAATGGCGGGGGCAGCCCTATTTCATTCCCTGGGACAAATACATATTCTGATTAGGACAGCCCACAGCAGCACTCGCATGTCCAATCCTATTGACAACCGCACACCCTGAAGAGGAGCCCTTGGTGGAGGCAGAAATAGGAAACAAACTATTTATATTTATGGTAGATTCAGGTGCAATTAAATCATGCATCATGCAGAGGAAGTTTCCATTATCAGGTAAAACACTTGACACAGAGGGATTCCTGGGCTATTTCTATGGTTCCATACACTGAGGAGCTGGATATAAAAGTGGGAGGGAAGGTAGTACGATGCCCCTTGTTATATTCAGAGAGTTTGACTGTTAACTTGTTGGGTAGGGATCTGCTCATTAAACTAAATATAACTATATCATTCACAGATCAAGGGATAGTGTGTTCCACTCCAGGGATGTGTGTAGCTCAAGCAATGGTAGTAATCAATGTAATGGCAAGGGAGTCAGTAGTACATGGGGTTCCTGTGGTCCCGTCGTCAGTAGTACATGGGGTTCCTGTGGTCCCGTACATGTTTTCTATGGTATAAAGGTATTAGTAAAAGCAGTGCCTCAAATTGCGACAAAATTCTGGTGAGTGCCCACAGGTTTTATTTTCCGACCCAATTTGCCACCCAAGATGGTGGCAGGGACAATATTGTCATTAGATTTGCAAGGACTAGTAGTGTCAGACAAAAGAGTAGTTGTGATTGGAAAAGACAGGATGGGTCCGAGTGGCACACAGAACTATGTGTAGATCCAACAGTACAATTAAAGGAAATTACTGATGAGGAGTTATTTGAGGACAGTGAGTAAAATGGGCAGATCATTTTGGAAATCTGCATCCTCTGTGATATCATAGTGCAGTATAGGAACGTACAGTGCCCCCTGATGACAGTGGTGACCCCGTCTTTATTTTTGAGGACATGCAACATGTGCCAGCACAATTATGGACTATTAATCCACATGATGTTGGGTTACTGAGGGATGTGGCCCCAGTACAGATTACATTGAAGTCAGGTGCCTAGCACAATCATCCAGTACATGGATGATCTGCTGGTATGTAGTGAAATTGAACAATGGCGCAGGAGGGATTCTGTTGCATTATTGCAATTGCTGGCTCACAAAGGGTACAAGACAGATAAAAAGAAGCTACAATACTGCCAACAGAAGGTACTATACTTGGGACAAGTCATTTTTGCAAACCGCAAAAAAAATATTACCAGATAGGACGGCAGCAGTATGCGCCACCCCTAGGCCCAGTACTGTCAATGAAACGCAACAGTTTTTGGGCTTATGTAATGATTGTAGCGCATGGATCCTAGACTACGAAGTCTACACAAGGCCACTGTTACAAAGTCTCAGGGAAGGACAGAGGACATCAAAGTAAATTGGAATGGACCAATGAAATGAATAGACAATTTGAGGGCTTAAAATAAGCTATTTCCACAGCCCCTGTTTCAGCAACTCCAGATTATACACAGGAGTTTTATATTTTCCCACTCTGATGAAAGGCTCATGCATTGATGGAAGGAGACATACTATATTTTGATGTGTCATCAATAATTGACCAGAAGACGGGACAGAGGCACACAGGGGTGCTAGTGGCACGGTAAAGGGGGGGAGAAATAGTGACCACCCCTGTAGAAAGTGATATCACAGTTCCATACACAGCATTGCCTATATTACAACTGGACCATTATTTATTTAATTTTTATATGGTTTATTGAAACCTTTAAAAAACACAAATACAAATAAAAATGTAATTCCCACGACACAATCTCAGCATGAAATTCATTAGCCTTGGATGCCCCAAAGTTTCATCACACAGTTCTCTTTACAGTCACCACAGTTTGCTAAAAGCAACCAAATAACTCTTGTTTATTCACATCCGCTACTCGTGTTTGCTAATAGCTCCCTGAAGTCTCCCAGAAAAGTAGTCAGGGCATAAGTACATTTTTTTATCTGATCCACTGAACATCAGCATCCACCAATCTTCACCACTTATAGATTGGTACTTTCCAATAATTGGAGCAAGGTGTTTGGGTCTCTGATCTTGAATGTGTCATGAATTACTGGATTCGCCCCTTCTGAACTGCATGGACACGTAAAAAATCACCTTGCGGCATCCATGTTTTCCTCCAACATGGCCACTGCTGCTGAGATCACTAATGCAGCGGTCTAGCTTATACTGTCACCGCATAAGCTGATAAGCGCCACTTAAACGTGAGCCGGCGCGTCTCAACGTCCGGTTGTATTCAGCTGTTCTCAGCGCACATCCTTATTGTATCTATCCTTTGTTTTCGCTTCTCCCGCAGCCTTGTTCCCAGCTCTGCCGTGTCCCTTCCGTCCTTGTCCCTTTCCTGCAGTTGACTCCTCATCTGTGCTTCGTTGGACCTGCCCTTGCCGCCGAATTCTCTCAGCAGTTCCTGGATTGTTTCTATCCTGGACTTCTCCATCCTTCCTGGAACTTAACTATTGTAGCCTTTTCCCTGAGCCTTCAATCAAGATCAGCACCTTCAGGGCATTGACCCCAGAGGTCAGCCCGCTCGGCACATAAGGCCGACCGGGTGCCGTCGGGGGAGACTCACCCATATCTCTTCGAGTCCAGAACCTCTAGAAAGAAAGAGAAGAGTCCTTCCTCCAAAAAGAAAGCCTGCCATGAAAAACAGGTGAGCCCAGATTCTAAGTCCCGTTTGCATAACAGTTTGAGACGCCAACAGATTACGCCAATATGGATCCTTCAATGCAAGATTTACTCCGTGGTACGCAGGAGCTCATTAAAAGGTCTTGCCTCACATGGCACATCTTTCATCATCTTTTGTTTTGTTCTTTGTTCTTCAGTTGAAATCCAATCAAGCCTCCAAAGTTTGGTCTTGGCTTTGGTCGGATTGCAGTGTAAAGTTGAGATTTTGATTTCCGAGTCCCTGAGCAAGGTCTCACATCGTTGCGCCCATAATGTCGATATGCTTCCTGAATTACCATTTCCAAGATTATGTAGGATTTGGAATTGAGGGACTACAACCTCCATAGTTGTTTTATGATATAGGGCTAGCGTGTTCCAGCATACGCGTGCAATAATAGATATGAGCCCTAACTCATATCTTTTGCACACCGTTGGAATACCCTTAGGGAGCCGGAATACCTTTGTCGAAAAGATATTTTCCAGCTTCTCCCATACTTCATGTGGGCATCCCAAGGCACATTCCGCACTGAATGTCAAAGCTGGAACCACTTTTTGATTGTAGAAGTTTATCATGGGTCTTAGGGAACATTTTGCATATTTTTTGTGGAGAATGGATGCTTGACCTGCTAGCTGGCGACACTTTGTTTTTGCTCTTTCAACCCAAGGACTATCATCAATATAGGAACTCATCTACATTCCCAAATATCTGGTATTGTTCAGGATGTTTAAGGTTTCTTTCCCAAGACATCATCTACATTTTCTTCCGATTGTCCTGTGAGAGGTCTTTAGATTTTGTAAGACCAATATCTCACATTTATTTTTGTTAAAGTGTAAACCGTTGTTTTTTTAATATGTCTCTACGGCGTCCAGTTTCAGCTTTAGGCCAATCTGAGTTACATCAAGTATAATCAAGTCGTCAGCATATAATAGCCAACTCACATGACTCCCATGTATCTTTGGTGGAAAAGATGAAACCTCCTCAAACGCAAAACCAATGTGAGGGATGAACAAATTAAAAATGATGGACGCTAACAGGCAACCTTGTTTCACGTCGCAAAAGGTGTTAATAGTGGATGAAAGCATGCGTTCATGGTCTAAACAAATCCTTACGTTAGTACCAGTGTGTAATTCTGAGGCTGGCAGGACATTTCCACTTTTTCATCTTAGACCACAGCATTTCTCTGTCAATGCTGTCGAATGCATATGAAAAGTCTATGAAGGCTAGGTATACTTTACAACCAGATCTTATTGCCTCCATTTTGATTAAGTTTGCTATTATCAGGTTCAAACTGCATCCGACGCCTTTCACAAAGCCAGATTGTTTCAGATCTATATGTTTAGTTGCTGTGATCCACTTAAGAAGCATCTGTTGTAACAATGTGGTGTAAACTTTCCCAAGAACGTCTAACAGCGCTCGCTATTGGCCTGTAGTCCTTGGGATTGGCCCTGTTGCCTTTTTAAAATATGGGAACAATAACGACACTCCTCCAGGACAAGGGTATGGTACAGTTGCTGTTGATTCTGTAAATGGTTTCTTGGCATATCCCAGCCCACTCCTCAGGGTTCTCCTTCAGGGTCTAATTGGTTAGGTCATCGGGCCCCGGGGCCCTATAAGAGGGTGCTCTCTTGATAATGTCAAGAATATAATTCTTCTCAAACTCTATGTTCCAGCAGGTTAAAACAGGTAAGTCCGGCTCTTTGATGTTACCTTTTTTGCTGTATAGCTCGCTGTAAAACATTGCCAGTCTGCTGCAGTTACAGAATTAGTTTGTAAAGCTGTTTGTGTTGCTCTCTCCGTGTTGATTATCTTCCAAAATTCTCAAGAGTTTTTTTTTGTTTCATCAGCATAAGTTCACAGTCCTTCTGTAACATTAGCGCCTTATGGGCTTTAACCCAGTTCTTATACTTTTCTTTTATGACTCTTTTTTTCTCTGCCAGCTCCATTCCATTCTCACTATGCAAGTTTCTGATTTCACCATTATTACCATTATTACCTGGGGAGTTGATCAGCCCCAGGTTTTAAGGTCCTTACGAGGTGCTGTTTTGTACTCCTCTTGCCATTTGTGTGAAGGAGTTAAAATATTTGGTGCATCTCTCGGATGTCCGAAAGCACCTGAAACAAGGCAAAGCTCAGTAAGGACATAGCCAAAGAAGAGACATTTTTGAGCATCCATGCCAGGGTGGTGTGCAGTGGAACACGACTGATTTTTCTTTTTGCTTTCTATTTTTTTTCATTTTTTCATTTTTATTGTTCTTTTATTTGCATCTTTTTTCATTTTCTTTGATTTTCTTCAATGTTTGAAGGCCCAGAACGCTGTCAGCCCTGGTGGGAAGGGGGGTCTCTCTCCCTCTCCCTCTTCTCCCGCTCCTTCTCCCCCTCCCTCTCCTCCTCTCGCCCTCTTCCACTCCCTCTCCCCCTCTTCCCCTCCCCCTTCTTCTCCCTCTTCATCTTTCCCTCTCCTCTATCCCCCTCCCCTTTTCTCTCCCCCCCTCTCCCCCACTCTCTCTTTCTCTCTCTTTCTTTTTCTCTTTCTCTTTATCTTTCTCCTTCTCTTCCTCTCTCTATTTCTCTCACCCTCTCTCTCACGCTCTCTCTCTCTCTCTCCCTCCCTCTTTCTTTATAACCTTTATTCTCCCCTCCAGGAATAAGCAAGGATGCCTGACCGACGTGTTCAAACCTCTCTGTTATGTAGGGATAAGGTCAATAAGGATGTCATTTGTATTAGGAATTATATTTTATGCTTTTTAAGTATGATATTGTTTTGCATGACATTGGTTGTGGTTGTTGGAGTGGATGAAGGTATGTCTATTTTATGGGATGGCCATATAAAGAGTGGGGATGGACAGTTGTAAAATAATGCTTGTATGAATATGTCTATGAAACAAAATCACAATCACAAAATGTCTCACTTTTTGCCGGCCACCCCTACAAGTTTTCTTAGATGAATGAAACGGGAAGTATGAATGATGTATGATTTATATAAGGGGTTAGGCTTTGACGTAATTTCTGACATCCAGCATTTAAAAACATTGAATAGCTGGTACTAAGGTTTTAGTTCCACATCCAGTCCCAATTACAGAGGCACAATGCCTGGTACATCTTGCCCTATGAAGGATAAAGGACACATACCAGGTACACATCGTGCAGTTGAGGAGCACTGATCTAGACCAAGTGTTATGCAATGGCAACACGAAATAGCGCCAGTGTCTACAAGTACCATATTTTTCCTTGGGAGGTAACTCAAATGGCAACGACAAATGGCAGGGCACCACAGTGACGTGCCCGATGGAGTACAGCAGAGAAGCAATAGCCCAAATAGAGACTATGGCCCTCATTACGACCCTGGCGTTAACCAATGGCGCTATTAGCGCCATGGTTAACGCCGGTAATTTACCGGATCCGCCATGGTGACATGGGGAATTACCACCCCATTCCAAGGTTGGCGGGGCGGTAATTCCCCATTTACCATTGGCCCTTCCCCATTCCCATTTTTGCCCCATAGGGCTCAATGGGAATGGGGAAGGCAGTAATTACGGTACCGCAAGATGCGGTACCGTAATCACCTTCAAGGTCCCTTTGCGGGTCCTTACCTTAACGGCTGGTACAGACCAGCCGTTAAGGTCGGGACCCGCAAAGGGACCTCGTAATCAGGCGTTAAGGGATTACCAGTACCGGTTCCCTTAGGGTCGTAATGAGGGCCTATGGGTGCGCAAATATGGTCCCAACACATCACAAGGCTGACATGGATTTCAACAAAGGAGAAGCCAGTGCGAATACATAGAGACATAGACTATGAACCTTGTTTTAGCAATGAAGGAACAGTTCCTTTTGGTGCAAAATCACAGTGCAACCACACTCTTGTGATCCCTGATATGATGAAAGGTACAGCAGCAGTGATGGGTTACTACTGGGTTTGTAGCCAAAAAAGACTACTTGCATCTCCCACCCTCATGGAGGGACAAGGTTCACTGGCCACCCTGCACTCATCGCTACTAGTAATCCCAGAAGAACCCCTGAAGGGAGGAGAAATGCCTGTCAAGGTACCAACAGCCACTCCAGCCCCTAAAGAAGAAGAAAGAAACTTGCAGATCACACAAGAATTTGGTAAACTGCCAGAAAAAGGATGATTTCAACAGCGGGGAAGAACGAAGAGATCAAACTATGTCTCAACTGACTCTTCTGCACTGCTCAGAGGAATACCTGATGAGAATCGACTTTGAAGCTTAGCATAGACTTTCTTTTCATCTTTTTTGGCTCCTGGGGTACAAGCAGCTGCTGCACTTTTATACCCCCGGAGGATGCTGAGAATGGGTCACTATCCCACGTCATTGAGGCGGTGCACAATCTAGGTTTTCAAATGAAGAAAGAAGGTGTTCTGAACATGGATTGGTTATCGCCTGCCTTTGATTGGGTCCCATCATGGATGGAGGCAGCAGTTAAAATACTGGTGCCTGTTATCATATTCTTAATGGTCCTCTTCTGCGTGTGCCGACTGGGTCTTCGATGCTGTGTTAATATAGTCCCTAATAATGCAAAAATTATGGTATCTATTGGGGGATTTAAAACACCTTGCCATAAAATAAACGGCGAAACTCAAACAAATATTTCTGGGGTTGTAGATATGTCGGGTGGGGATGAGTTCATTACTGTAGAAGTAACGAAAAGGGGGAATGCTAGCACTTTCCTTCATTCTCAAGCACTTTAGAATTAGGCAAGACTTCCTTTGACTGTTTCTAGGCACTACAACAGACCAGGGGGAAGGAGGTGCACTGAGAAATCATTTTCATGCAAATATAATCATGTATACATAGACATGGGCATGCACTAAAAAAGGCAGTTATTTAAATGGAAGGCACAAATAACTATTAGCTGAATAAATTGGTAAGTGTTAAATCCTATTTAGTTTTTCTCAAAGCACGTTAGAAACAGGTTCTTTGCCAAAAGGAATGTGGCCAGCGCTAAAACTGGACTACAGGCATTGCTGTGGTGTTCGTGCTAGCTCTGGCAGAGCAGCACCTAACTTAGCAGTTGTCTCCTGTCTGTCAAAAGCCCATGCGTGCTAAAAGGAGAGTTTAACATACTCATGCACAACATACAGAATTATGAAAATCAGGTTTAAAAGGGATTACAGGATCAGATAAAGATATGAGGAGAATGAATGAGATATGGAGAGCATGACTGGAAAATGTTTTTATATATAAATGTTCATAATGTAGCAAAATTATAAACAAAACATGAGCTATAGTGTGTTCTTGCATAGGCTAGAAATATGTTAAGTAGCATGTCCTAAACAGAAATCTGACCATGAAGAGAGAAAGACTGGAGAATCCTTTGAATGGAAGCAGGACAGCGTGGGATGGAGCCATGCCCATATCCAGAGATGCAACTACAGCAAGTTAAGAGTATATCATCTCCTTTCTGGCTCCAGTCGGCAGGAGAATGGGGTGTTTGAGGGACACCGTTCAGGCAGCAGAGTTCTTTGCTCCTATCCTCATTTCTGTAAAGAATACATGTGTTATCCTTGCAAGATAGAAGCTTTGCCTTACTTCCCTTGAGTGGCGTACTTTACTCTGGTGTGAGCTTGATTGGGGGTACCCGTATAATTAAGGGGTACCCCTGTAAATTGGGCTACCTATAATGGATTTAAAGACACGGCACACTCCAGACCAGGACTCTTTCCACTGGTAAGGGATGTGGCGCACAATAAAAACGCTTTCAATTTCGGATTCTGCTTTGGGAAGGCAGCCAACCAGTCTCACACCCCCTTGCCATGTCGCAATGGACCAAGAACCAGGCCGGTGTGTAATAATGAAATATTTATTTATTTTTCAATTCAAATTCAAAATCAAACAGATTCAATATAGGGTAGCAATCACCAGTGTGGTAATAATTACACAGCAAAATGATATGATACACTTAATTTAACTTTCTGATACCAGATACATCAATGCAAATATGAATGGAAGCAAGATCACCTTTTGGTCGTACTTTTAGATGGCACGACGTTTATGCATTCCCCCTGCCACACTCCCCCAAATCCATGTTCACCCGGTTTTGTGTGGGTGGAAATGAGTAGCATGGAGTCAGAAATTAGAGGCAAGAATCATATTTGAATTCCGACTTACCACCCCAGAATGGTCGGCCAAAACGAAATCAAAAACCCTTGAAAAATGAGCAAAATGGCACTCGGAATTCACTGGATAGTTAGAGATCAGTTTACATGTGCGCTAGAATGAATAAGACAGGAATTTGGTGGCTGGGCTACAGAGAAGAAAGCTTAAAAGCTACAAGGAAAGGTACTAAACAGCATGAATACAGGTGAGAAAAATCGACTTTGGGAAGGAAAGCAGTGCAGCAAATATCACACATGGCAGAATTGCAATTTCTTATTTTTCACAGGTTTACAGCCTACGAAATGAGCTAAACAGTAAAAATCGAAAATCGTTTTTCTGATGAGGTACAAAGGCACATAACAGGTATGAGACTGAAGTGAAAGGATGGCTTCTTGTGGGTGACAGTATGGGGTTATTTATAGGAAAGAAAAATTGGATTTTAGAATGGAAACAATTTCATGGACAAACTCGGTTTTGTTAGCAAATTTATTTGTTCTACTGCAACTGTATTTTAGTGGCTAAATTATTAAAGAAAGACACTGCACGCAAGGAGGTTAATTTGCAATGTTAACCTATTCATGCCGCCTTCATCCTAATGGGAAATTAATACATTTATTCAAAAAAGTACTAAGGACACAAAGGACTGAAATGATTTGAAAAGAATTACGCTAACACAGATAGACTACACCGATTCTTCTAAGGACAGGATACACAGAGGATTCTGATAATTTAAGAAGTTCTAGGATACTTATAGGATTTTTATAGGGTTGGACAGATTGCTTGGTAATAGAGCGGGGTTATGCAGTTGTGCTGGGAAGGGTGATACTTACAAAATTCACTTGAGTTGGGTGGTTTGGACAGCTAACCGGGTCTCTGGACAGCGGGACAAGGATCTGGGCACCTGGGCAGTGATGGGCTCTCCTCTAGGGAAAAGCTGGGCAAAAGACAGGTATGGTCACTGGATTACCCCAAAGGGATCAGCAGCCTTTCATCCTTTCTCTCTGAATTATTGGGATTTTTGTAGGGTTTAGTTCTGGATAGGTGGTTCTGCCTGGATAGGAAGCTCTGGGTAGGTGGTCCTGCTTGGATCTGGATCTTGGAATCTTGCATGATGGATTTGTGAATGTCAAATCTCTGAAGGTCTGGATTTTAAATGTCTAGATATTGAATGTCCCGAATGTCCCTATGCCTCCCTCTTATATAAGCACGATGACATCAGAGAATTTTTAATATGTGGGCAGAATTAACCCGGACATACCTCTTGGATGGGATAGGTCAGACTGTGGATGTCACCACCTCCCTGCAAGCGGATTGGTTTCAGGGAAGTGACATCAGTTTTAGTGTGTGTGTTTTATGATGTGCTTTGTTTCACCACAGTTTCTTTTGCCAAAATCAGTTATGAAACAAAACCCTTATATTTACATTTGTTATCCTCATGAAAATCAGATAGGCAGATCCCATATTTTACAAGGAATATGCCATTTCAAACACCAAGTCTGTGTGATGCTGCTTTGCCCTTCGGGCACCATTTCACTGTTTTCTGGGGAAACAAAACACCTACAATTCTGTAACTGGCTCCATACATGCATATTGGTATTGAGCATATTCTCTTCAACGTTTTACACCTGTGTCATATATGTTTTCCCCAGAAATGCCTTTTTACTGCCGTTCAAAGCCACCGCATGTCAGGAAGACCCACATGGTCTTATTTTACTGGTGCCAAAAGTACATTAAAACTGTCATAATTTCACATTACTGCTTCTTTAGGTTACTGAAATAAATGTCTTAATGTAAAAAGTATTTTTAATCAAATAGGCTGAATTTGTCCCCAAATGTGGGCAGTCTTTCCAACCCCCAGCCAAATGTCTTCCCTTGGTCGGCTTGCACAGGGGTTGCTATGACTCCCCCTTTGAAATCCTTCAGTTTAAATGGGAGGAAACTCACATTTCTTTGTGAAGTGCTAATTTCTCTTTATCCATTGTCCCTTGCTGGGGAAATGCGGGTCAGTCTGACGAGGTTGTGAATTTCCACACCTTGGCCCTCTAACATTTGTAAAGGGGCTTCCTTTCCCAAGGGGACTGGATATCTTTGAAGTGCCTGCTTTGCCAAACTGGTTCTGGAGGCTTCAAACATTATTTTCTTTTTCTCTCTTCCTTACCCATAACCCAAGTCCTTTTGTAAATACATATAATATGCATTTAAACCCCTAGCCCCACACATGTAATACTGTTTCTGTGTGCACATTGGGATGATTTCACATGTAGCTTTCAAAAGAACAATTTTCCTTGCTTTTGCAAAAGTGGATTTCAGACGTGTGTTTATTACAGTTCATTTTGAGATTCCCAATGTGATTTCTGTAGCACACATTTTCTTTGGCATTAACCTCCTGAAAGCTTTTCATAGCTCTGCTCAGTTTCTGTTTTACACGGAAATGCTTGGCAAATGGGTTATTTGAAACTGACACATAGCAAGTGAGAGAGAGAGCTTCTTTTGAAGTACTGCGTGTGAGTTCATTTGTTTCCAATATGTAAATTCAAGCTGTGTTTCAGTAGAAATCTGAATTCTTGGCTTTTCAAGTGGGTTCCCAGCACATCAGCTGCTCTGGGAATGCTGTTGCCTCACATCTTGCTACTCAGCAGAAATGAAACATGCCACGAGGGGTTTCCTTGAAGGCCACAATATTTGTGGAAAATGAACCAAGAGCACATTTTAAAGCTGTCAGTCATGTGCACAGTTTTAGTATTCAACATGACAGAACAGAAAAAGGTGTTGCCGTTCTGTGCAGAGGTAATTTTCTGCTGGATTTAGCTGAAAGAAGCAAACGCAGCTATTCTATGTAGTGGCAGTGTTGAAAGAGTGCCACCACTGCGCCAGGGAAAGAAAGCACAGCCACTTTTGGGGTGAGATGGGGAAATGTGGTTTTTGTTGCAGGGGGTTTCTGTTGGGGCTGGCAAATGTACCCGACATACCCTCACAACAGTTAACATGGAAAGGAGTGCATTTGCTGCTTAAGAACATTGAACACATGGGAAAACAAGTCTTCATTGCCAGAGCCATGTGAAATATGTATCATAATGTAGACTGGACTTTGATGCCATGATGCAAGATATAAAAGGCCACATTTAAAATAAATTGCCAGTTTCTGTTCAGAACACTGAAACAGAGGCCTGCCCCATCAGATGTAAAGGGCAAGCCCTGAACCCCCGGCCCCTGTTATTTGAAAACCTGTTTGTAGATTATTGCAGCGACAACTTGTGCTGGACTGAGGATTTTGTATTGTTGAAGAGTCTTGACATCTGGTTAAATAATGGCAGCTCTAAATGTGTTGAACTTTGTAAAATCCCCGAAATTCAAGACATTGGGCCTCATCACGAGTTTGGCGGTAACCTTTAAATACGGCAGTAGCGCTATTACCGCCGCATTTAAGGTTCTGCCAAATCAAGGGTTTGGCAGATTTCCCCCCAGCTCTGAGCTGGGGGGAAATCCGCCGAAATTTCACACTCTTACCGCCGGCGGGAAATCCGCCGGCGGTAAGAGCGCGAAAATTCCCCATTGAGCCCAATGGGGAATGGGGAATTCCCGAATGGGCTCAGTGGGGAATGGGCAATACCGTTCCGCCAAACCTGTGATCCGGCGCTATAAGCGTGGGGGGGGGTTGGCGGTAGGGCTATTAACGCTGGCGCTAATAGCGCCGGCGTTACTGCCCAACTCGTGATGAGGCCCATTGTCTGGTCCTTCTCTGGGCGATTGGGGGGATGGCCTGCAATCAAGACTGACACATGATGGTAGGGACCATCTGGTAAGAGAGATAAGATCGCTTCAGCATCCATTCAGCCCGGCCTTTGACTGTGCAAGAATGATGATAGGCTTTATCGCCAGCAGAGTAAACAGAGAAAGCAGATGTATAGAGCTCATGTTGAGTTGAGAAATGAAACTTAATGTGCCATCTAAGTCAGAATATGTATATATGGCAGAGGTCTTCAAACTGTGCCCCCCCCCACGGGGGTGCGGCTGCATCCCAGGGGGTGGGATGCACAAGAGCCCAGCATGAAATGTAAAAAAAAATATGTATTTTATTTTAGATTTGATTGAAAGAAATGGGCAGGGGCGGCTCACATGGTCAGACTGGAGCATAACACGGTCTCAGGCACCAATGAAAAAGTGTCCCACAGTTGCAAATAGATATTCATTCCTTAAGTCACAGACTGTTTGAATAGTACCCAAGGGGGTGTTTTTTGTTAACATGTAAGCAAATTGTGAAATTGAAAGAATATGTATTCAGCAACAATGGTCAAAATTACTACCTGCATAATGAAGTAACTCATCAAACTGGCCCACATTGGCCAAAAAAGTGGCCCATTCTGAATGGCCTACACTAGCATTATGCATTTATGGAACAGGCATTGCCCTGTTGCCCTATCGGCCAGTCCGATGGCTCATCCATAATGGGTGAGGGGGCGTCAACCCAGTGGCCCCCTCACCCATTATGGAGGAGCCGAGGAGCTAGCCCAGTGAAACACTGAGCACTCCTTCAGCTGCTTTGTCCAGCTGAGGGAGTGCTCCTGGGCTGGCTGAACTGTCAAAGGGAAACACAGTTTCCCTTTGACAGTTCAGTTCAGTTCCTCAGCTTCACATGCTCACTGAGCCATGCAAGGCTGGGGGTGTTTTGCTTCACCAGCCTTGCATAGTTCATTGGAAATGCTGGCTGGGGCACTGCATGTCTGTATGTGCGAGTGGGAGCTCCTGTGCCTCCTCACACATATGGGGAGAGCAGCCTGGAGTGGGGATGTTACAGCCCCCACTTGTAGGCCCCTGCAGAAGATATATTTATGTTAATTTATTTTTTATTTAAATATCTGTATGGATGCGTGTATGCTTGTGTTATGAGTGAGTGTATGGTGATGGGTGCTTGTGTGAATGATAGAGTGATTGCTGTGTAAATATGTGTGTTTGTTTTGGTCCGTTGAGTTGATTTTGGTGAGTAGGGGTAGAGGGGGAAGGAGGGTTGTACAACAAAGGCATTTTAAAAATGCAGTTGTTGCACCATCCCCCAACCCAATGCCAAAATCAATTCTCCTTCTGAGACACTGTGTAGCCCAGGGGACATGGATGGTATTTTGTTATTGAATACCTATCATAGATGTCCAGTCAAAAATACCATGCTTTCCCCCGTGGCCCTCCCAGCGCCTTGCATACACACATAATCATGTTGATTGTGTTAGGCACTGTGGGGCGAGGGGGACAGGGATGGTATCTTTTGTAGTGGACATCTATAATAGATGCCCAGTAAAAAATATCATGCATGCCACACGGCCACCCAGCATCAATTGCAAACTGTTTGACTTTTTACCAATTTTTTTTAAAGTATGTTCTAAAATGCAACATATTAACCCATTATTTAAAAAAAATGAATGGGGGGAAACCCCCAAACACCCTTGATTGGTTTGGGATCCCTCGCTGCGCTTGGTCACTATTGCATATCTCGTGGAGATATTTATGCCCCTCCACTTAAAAAAATTCACCAGCCACCACTGGCCCTGGGACTGTGCTGTGAGCAGGGTGGGGGAGACCAGTGACTGTGGTGCGAGCAGGATGGGTGGGAGCCATGGTATTGTGGTGGGAGCAGTGTTTGGAGAGCCCAGGGTCTGTGGTGGGGTGCGGTGGGGTGAGGAGAGCACAGGGACTGGGCTAGGAGTGAGATGAGGGAGGCTAGAGACTTTGATGGGAGCACATGGGGGAGCCCAGGGCCTATACTGGAACTAGGGTGCAGTGACGGCACGCAATAGTTCATAACGATTTGGACTTCCTGTCCATATGGCATTTTTGGGAGGGCCTGGCCTGCCCACATTTTGCTCGGGGGGGGGGTTAGCCTAACATGTTTGAAGACCACTGATATATGGTTAGAGATTGCCATAGAGTTGTATTAAGAATCATACTTGGTTCATTTTCTCAGGATCCATACGTCGCTCAGTAATGGTTCAAGTATCATTAAAATGCTAGTGGACCGACCTACCTGTTGATATAACTCTCATACAAATTCGACCATGGGATCAAGCAGTACAACCTAAATTATTTTTTAGGTCTCCTGAAAATGTCAAAAAGAGGAGATTCGGGGAGGCGATAGCATAATAAATTAGATGTCTATATAGAAAATGTCATATTGATAACTGTTCTGATTCTGCACAAGCAACATCATGCTGAGATGAGACAAGTTTCATCAGAACTGGCATGGACAGACCATTTTAGTCATCTAAATATTATTATGCTTAACTATAAATTTGTAATAGCTGCCATATAGTGACATTTAAGTGCAAGCATTGAAATGTGTTAAAAAAATAAATGCAAGTGGCTGCACCGATCCCCTTCCAATTTGGCCTTGGTAAGGTGCAGATGCCAATCACAGAAAAGAGGCAGCCCCCTTAAAGAAAGGGGTGGGAAATAATTGTACAATCAAAAGTGAAGACAAATAAGGTGGCATATGATCATTTAGACATTTATGGGGGTGTGGTAAAAGATTCATAAGTAGACACACAAGGGAACTCAAGGAGAGAACAGCCTGGGAAATGAAGCGAAATAATTGACTGAAATCCTCTGGGTGGAACTGCTAACCAAAATAAGGGACAGAGGTTGGGGATCTTTGACCAAAGGAGGTAGAATACAAAGGATACTGGAGAATATCCAGGGCTGATGATGATTTTTGACCAGATCCCTGTCCTGTACCTGAAAGATGACCTGTGTGTCCTTTCCTATGCGCAATCCCAGAGATCATTATGTAAGTGAACTAGTACAACCAACTTGTCTAACTAAACCCAGTCTTGTGGGGGTCTGCTTGAGTTCAAACGTTTCCCTTAATTAGTGGGCGAGGGACTGGCAGTAAACCCCTAACATTTTTATTGAACAATAATTTAACTAATTCCCATATAGCTAACATTACAAAGAGTAATTTTGAAATCAACAACATTGCTTCCAGTACGAATAAAAAAACATAGCCTATAAAATCATTGGGTATTCCTATTCTTTTTACCAACCCCAAAACTAAAAAAAAAAACTACTGGTTTCTGATTTCCCTAAACCCTGCATCAAGCAGAGGGATTCCATATGATTAACTGAATAACTGGGTTTTGGTGCTGGGACAGAAAAAGGGTCTTCCCAAATTTCAACATAATAAAGTCCTAGAGTTTTGCAAAGTATGAAGGGAGATTAAAATAAAGAGTGCTGCACATGTCAAATTTCATTATTGCCAATATTAAAGAGAGGCATTTTATGTTTGTTTGTTTTGTTTTGTTTTATTATTTCTAATGCGCACCAAACCCGGAGGTAACAGGGCGCAGCAATAGGAAGATACAAGGCTTACATAGTTTCAAGTAATTAACAATATGAGCACATACATGTACAGGTAAGAGTGCTTCCAGGCAAGGGATAGGTAAAAAGTTCAAATTATATACAAATCATATATACAGAAAATATACAATACAGTTGTAAAAAATAATTACAGAGAGGGCAGTCGTCAATTAAAAGCAATAGAAAGGAGAATGCCTAGCTTGCAGTCAAGTTGAGCAGGGTGATATATTTCCTTCTAAATTGTGGGTATGGTTGGTCTACTCTCAGGTCATGTGGCAAGGAATTCCAGAGTTTGGCAACCTTAACAGGAAAGCTGTTGCCACCAATCTTGGTCAGCCTAAATCTTGGAACCACAAGGCAGTTGGCATTACCGCTTCCTATAGGCCTGCTAGAGGTTCTTCTTGTTGGTTTGTCTATTAGATAACTAGGAGCAGCATCATTTAAAGCTTTGTGGGTCAAGGAGGCAATTTTTAACTGTATTCTATTATGGGTGGAGAGCCACTTGTATTGGTGTCTAGTTGAGGCAATGTGAACTCTTTTGTTCATGCCTAGAGCAGCTCTTAGAGCATTATTTTGCAATATTTGTAATCTCTGAATGATAGTTTTATTTGCATCACTGTAGAAAGCATTGCAATAATCCAGCCTAGAGAGAACTAGCGCTCTAGCCAGGATAATATAGCTTTCGTTGGAGAGGAATGGCTTGCCAGCTCTAATCAGCTTACATGTGTAAGCAGTAGTAGAGGCCAGATATTTCACCTGTTTATCAAAGGACATAGTAGAGTCAAGGTAAAAGCCGAGGTTTTTACCTCTTTGGAGACCGTAATGATATTTCCATCAATGGTGAATGAGGAGTATTTGTGACCTAATTTAATGATGTTAAACTGAGTGCCTAGAATTATCAACTCAGTCTTGTCATCAATCAGGCATATGTCATGTGTGGCCATCCATGCCTGAATGATGAGGTATACCCTATTCACCAATGCCAAGTCCTTGCAATGATCCCCAGAAAGTGGTAGGAGAATTGGTGTATCATCCGCGTAGTTGGTGTAGGTGATACCCAGAAGGTCCAGATCCTGGAACAAGGGTTTGGTGAATATGTTGTATAGTGTAGAGGAAACACAAGAGCCCTGAGGTAAACCATAAAGGATTGGTAAAGGGTCTGCCGCTGCTAAAGGGGAGAACACCCTCATAGTTCTCTCGCTCAGGAACGATTCTATCCATTTTATAGCCTCAGTAGAGAAATGGGCTGCTGTATCCAAGTGCTTGCAAAGGACCCTGTGATCCACCAGGTCAAATGCAGATGAGAGATCGAGTAATAGGAGCAGTGCTGTATTCCTTTTATCTCTCAGCTCGTCAATCTGTGTTTTCAAATCAATCAGGGCAGTTTCTGTTCCGTGTAGGAGGCGGAAGCCCGATTGTCTAATCCCCAGTAGTTTATGCAGCTCAAGGTATTTTTGATTTTGATTCTGTGTATAGGCAATTTTGTCAAGTATCTTCACTGAAAATGGTACCGTTGTGATTGGTCGGTAGTTGTTGGCGATGAGTGGATCTAAAGTTTGCTTCTTTAGGAGTGGGAGGACCCAGGATTGTTTTAAATTGGCAGGGATAGTGCCGGAGGAAAATGAAGCATTGACCAGTTTAGAGATGAATGGAGAGAGCTCTCTGGCAGCATCTTTTATGATCTGTGCTGGGTAGATATCTCCTTTACAATTAGATGGTTTAAGGGATAAGATGTTTTTGCCTACCTCTAGAACAGATGTTTTAGTAAAACAGAATCTATTAGTGTGAGCAGTAGGATTGGCATTAATTGGGATGGCAATGGCTGACTGTGGTAAATTCAGAGACTCTTTCTTTAGTTTTATTTTATTTTGGAGAGTGTTGATTTTACTGGCTAGTGCCTGTTGAATATCTGAGCACCACGTTTTATTTTTTTACATATGTCAGAAGTAGAAATCGGCGTTGTTGGTGCTGCCAGTGCTGCTAGTGCTGAGGACCCTGAACCCAGGACCCAGGAAATCGAGGGCACACGGGTTACCAGAATCCATCAGCTGCTTCTTTGTCAGCGTGTCGCTTCGTTCCCAGGAGGGGGCGGAGCCTTGTCGCTGCTCACGTGAGGAGTCACGTGACCCAAAACACACGGAAAAAGCATCCGCTTTCAGGCGAGCGGTGCGTTGTTGGTGCTGCCAGTGCTGCTAGTGCTGAGGACCTTGAACCCAGGACCCAGGAAATAGAGGGCACACGGGTTACCAGAATCCATCAGCTGCTTCTTTGTCAGCGTGTCGCTTCGTTCCCAGGAGGGGGCAGAGCCTTGTCGCTGCTCACGTGAGGAGTCACGTGACCCAAAACACACGGAAAAAGCATCCACTTTCAGGCGAGCGGTGCGTTGTTGGTGCTGCCAGTGCTGCTAGTGCTGAGGACCTTGAACCCAGGACCCAGGAAATCGAGGGCACACGGGTTACCAGAATCCATCAGCTGCTTCTTTGTCAGCGTGTCGCTTCGTTCCCAGGAGGGGGAGGAGCCTTGTCGCTGCTCACGTGAGGAGTCACGTGACCCAAAACACACGGAAAAAGCATCCGCTTTCAGGCGAGCGGTGCGTTGTTGGTGCTGCCAGTGCTGCTAGTGCTGAGGACCTTGAACCCAGGACCCAGGAAATCGAGGGCACACGGGTTACCAGAATCCATCAGCTGCTTCTTTGTCAGCGTGTCGCTTCGTTCCCAGGAGGGGGCGGAGCCTTGTCGCTGCTCACGTGAGGAGTCACGTGACCCAAAACACACGGAAAAAGCATCCGCTTTCAGGCGAGCGGTGGGTTGTTGGTGCTGCCAGTGCTGCTAGTGCTGAGGACCTTGAACCCAGGACCCAGGAAATCGAGGGCACACGGGTTACCAGAATCCATCAGCTGCTTCTTTGTCAGCGTGTCGCTTCGTTCCCAGGAGGGGGCGGAGCCTTGTCGCTGCTCACGTGAGGAGTCACGTGACCCAAAACACACGGAAAAAGCATCCGCTTTCAGGCGAGCGGTGCGTTGTTGGTGCTGCCAGTGCTGCTAGTGCTGAGGACCTTGAACCCAGGACCCAGGAAATCGAGGGCACACGGGTTACCAGAATCCATCAGCTGCTTCTTTGTCAGCGTGTCGCTTCGTTCCCAGGAGGGGGCGGAGCCTTGTCGCTGCTCACGTGAGGAGTCACGTGACCCAAAACACACGGAAAAAGCATCCGCTTTCAGGCGAGCGGTGCGTTGTTGGTGCTGCCAGTGCTGCTAGTGCTGAGGACCTTGAACCCAGGACCCAGGAAATCGAGGGCACACGGGTTACCAGAATCCATCAGCTGCTTCTTTGTCAGCGTGTCGCTTCGTTCCCAGGAGGGGGCGGAGCCTTGTCGCTGCTCACGTGAGGAGTCACGTGACCCAAAACACACGGAAAAAGCATCCGCTTTCAGGCGAGCGGTGCGTTGTTGGTGCTGCCAGTGCTGCTAGTGCTGAGGACCTTGAACCCAGGACCCAGGAAATCGAGGGCACACGGGTTACCAGAATCCATCAGCTGCTTCTTTGTCAGCGTGTCGCTTCGTTCCCAGGAGGGGGCGGAGCCTTGTCGCTGCTCACGTGAGGAGTCACGTGACCCAAAACACACGGAAAAAGCATCCGCTTTCAGGCGAGCGGTGCGTTGTTGGTGCTGCCAGTGCTGCTAGTGCGGAGGACCTTGAACCCAGGACCCAGGAAATCGAGGGCACACGGGTTACCAGAATCCATCAGCCGCTTCTTTGTCAGCGTGTCGCTTCGTTCCCAGGAGGGGGCGGAGCCTTGTCGCTGCTCACGTGAGGAGTCACGTGACCCAAAACACACGGAAAAAGCATCCGCTTTCAGGCGAGCGGTGCGTTGTTGGTGCTGCCAGTGCTGCTAGTGCTGAGGACCTTGAACCCAGGACCCAGGAAATCGAGGGCACACGGGTTACCAGAATCCATCAGCTGCTTCTTTGTCAGCGTGTCGCTTCGTTCCCAGGAGGGGGCGGAGCCTTGTCGCTGCTCACGTGAGGAGTCACGTGACCCAAAACACACGGAAAAAGCATCCGCTTTCAGGCGAGCTGTGCGTTGTTGGTGCTGCCAGTGCTGCTAGTGCTGAGGACCTTGAACCCAGGACCCAGGAAATCGAGGGCACACGGGTTACCAGAATCCATCAGCTGCTTCTTTGTCAGCGTGTCGCTTCGTTCCCAGGAGGGGGCGGAGCCTTGTCGCTGCTCACGTGAGGAGCCACGTGACCCAAAACACACGGAAAAAGCATCCGCTTTCAGGCGAGCGGTGCGTTGTTGGTGCTGCCAGTGCTGCTAGTGCTGAGGACCTTGAACCCAGGACCCAGGAAATCGAGGGCACACGGGTTACCAGAATCCATCAGCTGCTTCTTTGTCAGCGTGTCGCTTCGTTCCCAGGAGGGGGCGGAGCCTTGTCGCTGCTCACGTGAGGAGTCACGTGACCCAAAACACACGGAAAAAGCATCCGCTTTCACCCTCGCGGCGTTGAGCCCGGTAGGGGTAGAGGGCGCGGGCTGTTGTGCGGCTGTTAGGCGCTGCCGGCGCGTCTAGAGGCAAGCGAACGGGAGACTGCGGAGGTATTCCCTCTTTGATCCCGACCTAGAACGAAAGGTAAGTTCAACTAACACTGTCAAAAGTCCTAGATGAAAATACGAGTAGCGTGGTAAATTAAATTAATAAGGGGAAAAAAAAAAACCTAAGTACTGTAAGTTCGAGTTGGTGCTTATTGGCCGTTGTAAGAACCAAACCACTCGATAAATGTCAGCAGCTACGAGGGGGATGACGAATAAAGCCAACACACGAGCTCAAGCTAAGCGAGGGCTGAACAATATGTCCACAACCATAGGAAACTCCACTGACATGGAGAGAGTTCCTAATCAGTCCTCTGCCTCTTCTAACGTCCATGTAACTGCTACAATGGTTAGCAAGAGCGTCACTCCCCAAGTCAACGGCCCCAGAACTACAACCTTCAATGACAATACCAGACAGCAGCAGTACTCTAGCTCCGAGGCACCCAGGCCTACCAATACACACGAACACATGGACATGGCGTGGCCGAGAAGGAAAGGAACGAATGACTCGATGGATACTTTCAATTTAGAAAGTGACTCCGAAAGTATCGAAGACCTAGAACGAGACGAAACCACCGAGAGGGAAACCAAAGACGAGCCTGAAAATGAAAAGAAAATGCAATCAGAGAAGTACAGGGAGAGGCAAGGGTAAAAAAACACTGGTTCTCCCACATTGCAGGGGAAAAAACCCAAAGTAATCACGGAAATGGAAAAAGAGACGCAGGTGATCGAGACACAGGGAAGAAACAGCGAATCTGAGGAAACTCAATCAGGAACAAAAAATGTTGAAGTCTGTACTGCAATGATACACCGTACTCTGAGTGATCGACCATCTCCTAATACCCCTCATTTCGAACACAATCCTGAGGACCCAACACGAGACCCAACCCATAACACTCAGGAAAATGACATAAGTATAATGACGATACAAAGAACGGCAGCCAGGGTAGAGCATTTAAAATCGAACTCATCGCTAAAACTACTGGCTTGGACAAAGGTAGCTGAGATGCACAATCCAGAGTCAGAGAAAATAGAAACAACAATAACCATGAGTAAAGGAGATGAGCATTTGATCAAATTACTACAAGATACAAGGGATCTCCACGCCAAACAAGACACAAAAGAACACCTCACAACGCCAGAGAAACCGGAGGGCACTAGAGAGCTGCGGTTACCATCAAATGAATGGATTGAAAGCTCTACACTGCCAACAACTATACCACAAAATAATCCAAAGTTAGGAGAAAGAAGAAATTCAGTAGGGATTGTGGATCAAGTAATAAAAGATCTAGCAAAAATGAATGCAAAATTGCTGCAAACTAGAAGGTCATCTCAAATAAACGTTAACATGGAAAAACCACCATAAGCGGAGTTATACTATCCTAAGCATAGGAGTATACACGAAGTAATGACTCTAGAAACAAACTCACCAGCATTCGAATCTAGAAACGAGGAGATTATAGTGTCCCAAAAGAGATGTCGAAGAAGAGAAAGTTCCGAAAATGATGACTGCAGTGTGAGGAAAAAACTCAAAAGTCAGAGAGAAGAGGAAAACAAGAGAAGAAATACATCTGTGGACTCGGAAGATGAGGATGATACAACAACTTCGAGAAATGAAAACTGGAGGAGATCCACGGAGATACCCCAGACAGGAATAAGTAATATAGACGAAACATCAACCTGCGACGAAAAAATAATATCGAAGTTAAGCCCAATTCTGATGTCGGCCGCAACAATAGCTGTCGCGCCCCTGATGAAGCTATATGAAAACTTAAATGAGAATTACAGAGACCAAACAACTTTGATTGCGCTACTAAACTCCAAAATGATCAAACTAGAGACAGACCTTAAAGAAATGACCTCTGAGATTGTGGTAGCCAAACGAGGGAATGATATCTCGTTAATGGCTTTAAAGGAATCCCTAAGAAACAATTCTGAAGATAAGAAACTTCTAGCAGAAGTGACAAGACAAGCCCTTACGCTACTTCAAAATGAACGAGAAAGAAGGAGAGATTCAAATACAACACAGGTCGCAAAAACAGTACAAACGAGCCAGACTTCAGTGATCAACCTAGAAACATTTGAGCTACCTGAGAAATTCGGTACAACTGAGCACGCATCCGAAAAAAAAAAGAAAGAAACAGAGATAAGAGTATCTAAACAGAACTGCTGCTATGATAAGGAACTCATAATTAGCCATGATGTCAGTGATTGTGGAAGGACGGAGAGGAAGAGTGTGGAGATTGCTCAAAAAACAAGGACTTACTCTTCGATCGATTGCACGACATCTATAGAAAAATCGGTTGAGGAAAGTAAACAGCAAATCGAAAAAGAACCAGATAAAGAGCAAGTTCTCCTACCATCCAATCCACCCAATACGTCAAAATCCATTGATACAAACCCAAATAATCTGGAAAGTATGCCTATAATCGAACACGGAAAAAAGAATGAGAGGGAATGGTATGATATATTTGAAAACCCGAAAACCAGCTCAGGAGCGAGTAATGAGAAGAGCTCAAAAACAATCAAACCAAACTCAAATAATTGTAACAAAAAATCGAAGAATCAACAAGCAAAAAAGAACAAGAAAACTCGTAGCTCAGCCAATTTCTTCAGAAACATTAAAGAATTGAACATAACTGTAAATAATTCTGAATTATCAACGTTGAAGGGAGAAAAGAAAAAAAAAATAGATGAGGAGATCCAAATCGTGGAGGAAAAAACACAGCCAGCAAATCTGACTGAAGACAATATAACCCTAATTGGAAGAACAATTGAGCTAAACATGGAAGACCCAGATGGTGATGAGGAGGAATTGCTGAACATGTCAACTTACAGTGTGTCTGAAGCTGAAGAAAACAATGACAACGATGAGGCAGTAAAAATAATCGAAAATGGAAACAATCCTGGGCGAGATAATCGTGAGCTAGAGACAAGCCCGCAGAAATCGCCCATCGAAGGGTACGAGAAAGAGAAAGATGATAGATCGGCAAACAAAAGAGTGATTTCGTGGCCAGAAACTCCTACAAAATCTCAATTTACAACAAAGAAAAGTAGCAAAAAGATGCAAGAGCCACAAATCTTCTTTACCTTAGAAGAGAAAAGACTGAAGAGTATGCTAAAACAGGGAAACATACCTAAGATTATGAAAGCCACAAAAAATCCCACATTAGATGAGCGGAAAAACAATATAATCAGCACTGAGATTCTGAACGAGAAATCCACAAGAAAAGTTGAAGAACCTAGAGGGAATGTCGATGAGTCCACTAAGTCAAGAAACTCTACCTTGACTGTCGGAAACAAAACAATACAGAAAAATCACCAGTATCGATTACTGGTCGAGAAAATTGACGGAAGAAAAGGTGGGACCCCACTAAATCGGTACACCATTTTACAAATATTCCAAAAGATTCCTGTGCTAAGGGTAATAAAGAGCGCTCGGATTGATCGGGTGGAAATCATGGCTGAGATGAAACAGAAGTCTGTACTTTTACATATCAACGACAAAAAAGATGCTGAATTGATCATGATGAGTGAGAGACAACTCCTGGAAGCGGGATACCAAGTATATGAAGTAGACAACACCTTAAAGGGAAATGACGACGCAAAAACAAAAGAACCCAAAGCACAAAGAACAAACGAGAAAGAGCTAGTGACATTTGAAAGAATAGAAAAAAACGCAATAAGGGAACACGCGTCTAATGTCAAGCTCAAAGACACAGAAATAGAGACTGAAGTAGCAGGTCTTCCCGATGACATAAAGACGAAGAAAATCAAAATAACAGTGGATAATCGCGGAAAGTTAGGTACAGGGAACTATAAATCTACGGAAGTAAACGCTGATGAAGATGAAAGAAAAAAGTGGTCTTGGTTGGCAAAATCATTGAACCCAATAACGGAGAGCTAATGCTATGACAAGATAGGGACACTGACACTAGCCTCGTGGAACACCAGAGGATTCTCACACCTCCTAGGATCTCCAACGGAAACAATACAAAAGGCAGACTTGATATGTTTGCAAGAGACATGGGTATCCAAACTACATGTGTGGACGGCTACGAAGTAGCAATAAATCCAGCAATAAAACAAAAAAAAGGAAGGCCTATGACAGGACAATTGACTTTAATCAAAAGAACATGTGGACTAAGAATAAAATCCGCCCGCAACCTGTCACCTTTCCTTCAGGAGGTGTGTGTAGAACAATCAGAACTCACAGAGAAGCTGACGAACCGATTATATATATTAACCATATATTGGAATACAACATCAAAGTTTTTCCAAAAGCTAGAAGATGATATCATTGAAGCCATAGATACAATTAAAATAGAAGATTCAAAGGCAATAATTATCCTATGTGGAGATTTCAACAGGAAATTCATTGAGCTAAACCAACAAAAAACAACGAAGATCGATGGGATGAGATTTAAAAATGACTGTTGGCTAGAAGAGATGACAAATAGAAATCTATCAATGCTTAACGGAGCGACAAGAGGGGACATTCCAGCAACCCCGACCTGGGAAAGAGGTACTCAGCAATCTATTTTAGATTACATCTTTGTCTCGGAGAATATACTACATGAAATAGTCTCCTTTACAGTCACCAAAAACATCCAAAGCGATCATAATATCACATCAATGGAATGGAAATGGAGAAAAGCAGAGAAAAAGGAACAATGGAGATGTGACATCTCAGTGGAACCTGGACGCAACAGACTAAGGATAAACAAATTGAATATTAAGGAGATATCTGAACAAATGCAAAAATCGCAGGAGCAAGGCCTGACTGAGTCAACTGAATACCAGCACTTACTAGAAATTTATAAATCCAAAAAAACGAAGGCTCTAAAGAACCAAAATTTCTATAAACATAAGTACGACCCGGAAGTGGCAAAAAAAAAGAGGGAACTGAGGAAAGCATTAAGATCGATTAATGCCACCAAAGGAGTAGAAAACCAAACCCAGTCCAAAAAAGTGAGAAACCAGTACAACAACTGGCACAAGTTACATAGAGCTAAGATGGAGAAAAACGACGCAGAGACAATATTGAAAGCGTTGAACCAGAGAAATTCCAGGGGTTTTTGGACCTTAATAAATGAATCATCTAACTCAGAAAAAGCCATTATAACAAATATGGTAACGGAAACAGACTGGGAGTGTCATTACAAAAACCTGTTTAAAAGAAGGGAATGTACAAGTACAGTGGAGATCCACGTAAAAACTCCTTGGAACTTACAAATGGACAGAGAGGACATCCGAATCTCAATTGCAAATAGCAGTACATCTAGAGCCGCCGGACCGGATGGCCTCTCGAACGCCGATTTAAAAGAAAACATCGATGAATGGTCGGAATTCTGTGAGATCCTGTTCAAAGCAATAATAAAAGAAGGAAGGATCCCTGCGACCTGGAAACTAGGAATCATTGTTCCGATATTCAAGAAAGGCTTACGGTCGGAGCCAGCAAACTACCGCCCCATCGCCCTTCTCGATGTCATAGGCAAAGTGTTTGCAACTCAGCTCCTTAAACAACTCACACTGTGGATAAATCAAGGAAAAATCTACGATGACAGACAGTCTGGGTTTGTAAAGGGAGTGGGCTGCAGCACAAACCTGCTAATATTAAACCTACTAAAAATAGATGCCATTCGATCGGGACAGAAAATCTATCTGGCATTTATTGACATGGCAAACGCGTTTGATGGAGTGAATAGAGAAATCCTGTGGTGTAATTTAAAGAAGAGAGGCTGCGATGAGAGTCTGATAGCAGCCATCAAAGAACTTTACTCTGACACCTACATTCAAATAAGGCTAGACAAATAAGGAAATCTGTCAAAGCCAATTCGTACAGAAAGAGGAGTGAAACAGGGGTGCCCATTAGGGGCCACCCTGTTTAACTTCTACATCTCGGAAGTAGAGAAAGCACTGTCAAGCGTGATTTCATTTCCACCAACCATCAATGGATGCCAATTACATCACATCTTATACGCAGATGATATGGTAATTTTAGACCGAACACCAGTCGGCCTACAGAGAAAATTGTCTGCATTGAAGATCTATTCGGAAAAACTCGGGCTGGAGATAAATGCAGCCAAGTCAGAAATCCTAGTCCTAGAGAACAAAAGAGGAAGAAAACCTGACAAGTACAGATCGAGTTGGTTCGTGGGAACAAAGAAGCTAGAGAAAGTGCACTTTACAAAATATTTGGGCACAATTATCAACTCAAGCATAAATGACGAACCAATGGTAAAGAAAATCCTAAATAGCTGCAAACAATTAACCTCTCAAGGGATCGTAATGCAGAAGAAATTCGGAAAATTCACATGTGAGCCAGTGAGAAAATTCTACCAAAATAAAATTACCCCGATCCTGATTTATGGGGCAGAGAACATGTTTGGCTGTAACCACAAGATATGGTGTAGGTGTGAAGGTTTCTTCTGGAAAAAAGTTCTTCAAATACCGCAAAGCACACCGACTGCGTGTGTTCTATATAAAGTAGGCATGTCCACACTGAACGCAAGGATTGCTTGGAATAAACTATTGCTTTTTAGGAAAATGCATGACGAAGCAAACCTACCACCGTTCAAAATCCTACTGGGAAACAAAACAGGCGGAAAAACGTCAGCCCTAAGAGACTGGAAACAGCAATGTGGAGAAATTCTCAAACAGTTAGGGACGGACGAGTCAGCGTTATGGAATAACCCAGACTTTGTAAAAAGAAAATTGCTAGATCTTGATTGGATTACAATTGGGGAAAGAAGAGATCGCCAAAAGGCGATGATAAATCAACCAAAAGAAGCAAAGAAACGAAATACGCTTCAGAAATATCTGGCACTAGCTTCGTGCAAACATCTAAGAAAGTATTATTTGATGTTTCGTTTAAACATCCTAGAGACCAAAGAAATTCTGGGAATTAGGCATGTGATATCAAGGGAAAACACCCTATGTCGATTCTGTGGAGAGAAAGATGAAAATTTAAAACACCTCATCATAAGCTGTACAGAACTAAACAACCAGCGTGTCAGTTGCTTGGGAAAGATGAGGGAAAAGTACCAGACGCTATCTGAAGAAGAATGGTGGAGACAACTACACTTGACCGAAAGCAAGCCACTGTTGATCTCAGTAATGCGATTCTTAGAGATTCTGCAGAAACACCTAAAAATGAACCCGGTGGTTGCCTAAAGAGACCAACCTATCCGAAAATATCTATGGATGCAAAGGTAGACGAATTAGGGACAGAAAAAGTCAAGAGAAGAAGTCCAACAAGGGGTTTCTACAAAAATAGTTAAGGACTATGATGGAATGTTGATCTTACACTAAAGATAAAGTTTTTCAAAAGTTTGTATAAACTAAATGAAAATAAAAAAAAAAAAAAAAAAAGAAATCGGCGACTCAAGTTTTTTTAGTTTGGAAAATAGTTCCTTCATACTAGAATTAGATTTAGCGATACGTTCATTGTACGTTTATTTAAATTAAACTTTGTGAAAAGTAAACCTCATGTCAAGTCTATGGTGTACTAAAATTATTTGTTATGTTTTAATGAGCTGCATCATTTTGGTATTGAGGGACTTTTGTGTCTCTTAAAAGTGTTGAAATGTTCATTTGACCTCTATTCTATTAACTGGAGACTGAAAAGCAAAAATGCACACGTGGTGTAATCTCAGATCTTTTGTTACTGTTTATCCTCAAAAGTTGAATTATTTGTATTGAATCTTGTTTTGGTGCCACTGAGAATGTGGCGTGTCTGGTGAAGTAGTGTAAATATTAATGTTTCCATGATAATTAATAGAAATATATTCTTTCTATAGACCGGCCTGGTTCTTGGCTTAACATTGCTGAAAGGGGAGGAATACACTGGTTCTAGATGAGTCACAGACAGGGGTAGATAGAATGTACAGGTATATTGGTGTGGCGCTTTTGAAAGGGGAGGGAAAGAATTCTCTTTATTAATTGTGGTCCCATAAATATATCTCACATAAATAGGGGCTTGTGTCCGGTATCTAGCTTCATGTTTTTGATACATTACAAGTAAATTGTTGACATGCTATTCATTCTAGGATAACCACATGGAGGTGCATAGTAGTTTGTGATGCCGTATTAAGGCGCCACTGCTGCTTGAACCCTGAGAATCACGAAGGTGTGCAGAATGAATGCAAGGATAGTTGAATTTGGTATTGATTGTTGAATTATAGCAGGAATAAAGTGTGAGATTTTTGCTCCTGTGCAGAGAGTGTCTAAGGTTGCAAAAAGCCACTTTTAAAATGAGTGCCATTGAAATGGATGATGCCAGGGAATATCTCTTAGCCAAGTTATTTATTCAAGGAAAATGGCCTGCGAATGAGGCTGGGAGCCTGCAAACTAGAATGATGCAAGCAATTGCCTCAGTAGGAATTGACATTTGCCAGGATAATGGGATGTTACACAAAGCTTTGGAGGGATTCTGCAAGACCCAACATATTTGTGAGGAACATATTCAAATGGCTCAATTTACAGCTCATTTATATTTCTATTTGTAATTAGTTGATGAGCGATTGCAAAAGAAAGTATTCTATATCCGATTGGAAAACTGAAACAGGCTCAGCAATCACTCCAGCAATTGGAAGATAAAGTACTGCAAGGTCAGATTTTAGAGCTCAAATATGAAAATCTCTTTGGGCAGTTCAAACATGAGCTAAATACACATCATCAAAAGAGTGTTGAGCGAGAAATGCAGTTCTCTGCACTGCAAGGCACGCATGAAGAGTGTGTGGAAAACTTGATCAGACTTCAACATAAGGTGAATGATCAAACTAATTACAATAGTGCATTGTTGAATAAGATTGTGGCCTATAAACAGTTCATGAAGGAGCTTAAACAAGAAAACAGTCATAAACAAGTTTGACTCCCAAAACGACTTTGATCAGATGCACCTGTAAATACTCTGAAAAAGAAAATTCAACTGATTAAGGAAAAATACCCTTTGAAGCAGGATAACAATGGATAACAATGTCCTATTAAAAAAAGTAAAGTAAATCAGTTGAAAATGGATGCAGAAAATTGTCAGCCAAGTTCTCAGGAACTGAACCGAGTTAGAGAAGAAAATATAGAGTTTATGGAGCGTTTTAGGCAAGCAGCAGCTGACTTATCAAATGAAGCACATAGTAGAGACGCTCAAGAGAGAGAATTCATTAGTTTAAAAGAAAAGCACCCTGAACATGCGCACATAACGCAAGACTCAAAGAGAACATGAAAGCCTGCAGAAAGAGTTTCAGGCAGTGAGAGAGCGATTGGCTGTGCAGAGCAGTGTGATAAAAGCCATCCAAGCCACAGTGTCAGATTTAAAAATCCAACCCTCTGAATATAAGCAGGAAATCCTGGCAAACAGAAACACCTGTGAAAAATTAAATACTGAAATTCAAAAACTATAGACAGGCATTGAGGACCCCCGACCAATCAGGGTGTGCAATAGGGCCCTCTAATCAAGGAGAGGTGCCCCTCCCATCAAGGACCTTATGCCAGTTACCAATAACCTCCCATGTACAGATTTGAACTGACCTCATCAATACCACTTATAGAGCGCAGGGAAGCATGAGGCAGGCGGGCTCACCAATTCCTAGCCATTCGAGTCAGGAAGGCCGGTCCATATCTGACATTGAGGAATATTCACCTTTACGAAACCGAAGGGAAGGTGGTTGTACCAGTGTCCTGGGAGACCAAAATAATCCTGTGTGTCCTTCTGACCCTGAAAACTAATATGATGAGAAGATCAGAGAATTAAACTTCCAGAAAATGAGATTGCAAGAGAACACCTCACCTGCTTCACTGAAAACCAAAAGTAAAAGCCTCTGCCTGGGAGGGGCATTCTCAAAGCCATCACATATCCAAGCGAATGGGTGGATTTCCCCAGGCTACCTGGAAGGAGGGAGACTACACATTTGAAACAGTATGAAGAAGAGACTGAGTATTATCCTGGCCCAAAAGGTGACTACAGGGGAAATGAACCTGAGAGCTCAAGGTGGCACAGGAGAAAGGAGTTCAGATCATATGATTTTGAAAGCAATTCCCAATCTCCTAGGTATAGCGAGAGCATAAAAGATAGAGACTGGAGTGACAATAGCAGCACTGATACTGAGGGTAGATGGACTCAGGTCCAGAGACAGAATAGAAATATCAAACAAAGAAAGGGATCAGTTAGAGACCCAGTCAGGCAGATAAAGGCCATAAAGATCTTCATGACCCCATACCACACAAATGCTAATTATTCAGTGTGGGAGCACTTAGAACTTTATGAACAAATGATGTCATCATTTGAAATAAAAAATTACGTCAATTGCATGGAGTTTGTGAAATGGACATTTTCCCTGGAGTATGCCAGTTTCTTTGCAGGACTGCAAGACTAGGATCATTGCAAATGGCCCAACTATAAGGTGGACATTTTAAAACACTTCTCCACAGAAACTCACAGGAACCCACAGGTGGCACGCAAGTCTACATATAATTTACAATCTGGGGAAGGTCAGGCCCCCAGGGAGTTTGCCCAAGAATAAACATGCATTTGCACAGACTTCCAGGTGGGTTAACACAAATAGCAGGGAATTTGTGACCACAAACTTCAATGCTCTTCCCAAATACATAATTACCCAATTATTTGGTGATTTCCATGAGCGCAGGACATTGGATTGGGTAATAGAACAAGGCAATAGGATCTTTGAGGTTTAGAAACCCATTGAAAATAAAAATAACCACCTACCACCCCTGCCGCTGCTAAGGTGGCAGAGGTGAAAACAAGCCCTTCTTTGGACCTGGAAATGGAGGATGGCCCAAAAATAGTCCTCCAGTTTATAAGCAGAATGAGAGCCAGTGGAGGCCCTCCACCCAGGCACAGTTGAGTTGTAGACAGGCAGGGTATCAGAGAAATGATCCCTCTAACCCTGCTGCCTGTTTAAGCCCTCGATATAAGGATACAAAACCGATGCTGGGGTATGTGTACACTCCCTCAGCACAAGGGAGAAGGCAAAACCAGGTAAGTACTTCCCCTCCAAATTCTCACAGGAGAGAAGTACCACTCCACCTCCCAACCTGAATTTTTTCAACAGGTACCCTCAAAATCTTAACTACAAAACACCTCCTTCTCCCCGGTTCCAGGACAATCGATCCCTAAACCAAGGAGAAGGGAGAATCAGGACTGAAAATTATAGGGGACGTTTCCAATACCCGAGCTACTCTGCTAGAAGGGACAGTTACCCTTTTAGGGAACAGCAGAGGTATGATCAGCGACATCCCTACAATTCAGAGAAAGTTACTCAGCTGGAGCGATAGTTCCAGCAATTGACCGACTATCTGGGGCACATGCTGAGGGCTCAGTCACACCCTTAACCTAACCCTGCTTCACAGAAACCCAAACACCTGGGTCTGATGCCTCAGGGGGAAAATGACTAAAGGAAAGTCCCAACAAGCAACAGGTTCCTGAGGATGGGGCCTTGGTCGAAGGGAGCTGCCAAACCTTTGAGGAAGCTTCCTTTCTTATCAGAACAGAACCTATGGAAACCTCTCAGCCAAATAGTGACTCTTCTTGCTTGAACCCAAAGAGCAAGGGTAAGTAGGAGAGGTGAAAGGAAGTGTGAGTTATTTGCCCCCATTTTGTGAAGAACGAAAACAAAATAATTCCCTTTGAAAGAGAATAATTACTGGAGAATTCAGGTAAGGAAACCTTCTCTTTCAGGAAAGGGGGATACCTTCAGACAGAGAAAAGTGGGTCCCAAGAGACCCTGAATTTGATAGGGTAGGTATGGAGACCAACCCAGTTCAAGAAATTCTTAGACCCCAATCGTGCAAGCCAGATCCTACAGAGAATGTAGAGGTATCCATCCCGCAAACAGGTTCTTAAAACTGTCTTCAGACAAAGGGCGGACAACAAAGAATCTGAGGAGAAAGAGGATCCCCAACTACGCAAATTGCCAGATGTCAATTTTTTCCTACAGATTCCTGAACTCCGACATGAAAATCAAACAGAATCCAGCAGTGATCGAGTTCAGTATTAAGAAAATGACAGCCGAGCTGGCAAATAACTTGCACTTTCTATGCACCCTTGAGGAAAAAGAGGGCAGATTTTATGCCGCGTTCAAGGTACAGAGTCAGTGTGAATTATCGGCTGTTCTGGTTACTGGATCTCAAGCTACTCTTCTGCCCAAACCGGCTTTTGACCAACTGAATTCAGGAAGGGGAAGAGTCACCAGATTTCCCTCATACCTCTTCCCATGCAACTCCAATATTTCAATAGGAATGAGGTTTCCGTTGACGGAACTGTGGATCTAGAGATAAACATCTGGTGACATTGCTTAAAACACTTGGTGATAGTTGTGGCTCCAGAGGGCACTCCTTTATTTATTTGGATTTGTATAGCGCACAACTGCCCAGGAGCATCGTGGCGCAGGTCAGGTAGGCTCACTTAATACATGTCATTTCAAGATGCATACTTTGCAACAGGTAGGTGTTTTGAGCGGGTTACATACAATAGTTACAAGTGGTCTTTGAGTGTAATTGATATATACTGTTGTTACAAAAAAAACAATATGAGAAGTTGTTATACACAGTTGTCACATACAATCAATATGGAGAGCAAGAATCGGAGTTAGTTGAAGAGGGTGGTTTTTAGCAGTTTGCGGAAAGCTTGGTATGATTTTTCATTCCTTAGTGCTGTAGGAAGGGCGTTCCAGCTTTTTGGTGCTAGGTGCTGGAAGCTGGACCCCCAAGCTTTACTTCTTTTGAAAGTGGGTACATAGGTCTGGTTAGACAGGTGTGATCTGGTGGGTCTGGAGGACGCGATGTGTGTGATCCTTTCGGATAGATAGGGTGGGGCGTCAGCGGAGAGGCATCTGTGAGTAATAGCCATGGATTTGAAGAGGACACTTTCTTTTATAGGTAACCAGTGGGCCTCTTTTCTGGCAAGGGAGATGTGTTCCGTTTTCGGAATACTCAGGGCTGCTCTTAAGGCATTGTTCTGGGTGACTTGCATTTTGTAATGTTTTTTGTCGAGGTGACCAAGAAGAGGGCATTGCAGTAGTCCAACTTGGTGCCCACTGTGGCTCTGGCTATTGACAGGCATTTTTTTGTTGAGAGGAAAGGTTTCACAGCATTAATTATCTTGGTGGTAAGCACAGCAGGGGACGCTATGGCATTTACCTGCCATGACATGGACAGTGTTGAGTCAAGGTATACTCCTAGGGTTTTTACAGCCGAGGAGACTGTAATGGTGGAATTATCGATGTTGAAGGTTTTGTATTATGGTGGGAGTTTGTTTAAGGTTTCTTTGGTGTCAACTATAAGGATCTCTGTTTTGTCTCCGTTTAGGCATAGGCCATTGGCTGCCATCCAGGTTTTGATGGCTGTGTAGATCTTGGTTAGTGCCGCGGCGTCTTGTTCATAAATGCCTGTGAGGGGGAGTAGAACTTGAGTATCGTCGGCATAGTTGGTGTAGGCTATGTCTCAACAATACAGGTCATTGAAGAGTGGGAGGGTGAAGATATTGTAGAGTGTTGGAGCAGTGCAGGAGCCTTGTGGGATTCCACCGTGGATGGTGGTGGGGGTGGTGCAAGCGGAGTCTGAGAAGACTTTCATGAGTCGACCTTCGAGGAAGGATGTGACCCGTGAGATGGCTTGCGGAGAGAAGTGGGCTTCGTTTTTGAGTTGCGTGCCTAAGATGTCATGGTTGACCAGGTCAAAGGCAGCGGACAGAACTAGCAGGAGCAGGAGTGCTGGTTTGCCTTTGTCCATGGTGTCATTGAGTTGTATTTTAAGATCGAGTAGGGCCGACTCGGTCCCGTGTAAGCCCGATTGTCTTTTCCTTATTATGTGGTTTTCTTCAAGGTATTGTTGGATTTGCGTGTAGCCCATCTTGTTCAGGATCTTGAGCAAGAAGGGGATGGTGGTGATGGGTCTATAAATGTTGGCGTTTTCAGGATCTAGGGTTGGTTTTTTGAGAAGTGGGCGCACCCACGCTTCTTTTAAGCTATCTGGAACTGAGTTAGTGTTGAAGGAGGCATTTATGAATGATTTGAGAAACGGTGCCAGTGTTTCTACGCAGTCTTTGACTCGTTTGGCATGGCAGGCATCGTCTTTGTAGTTAGAAGGCTTGATTTTGTTCACAATTTCTATTATCTCTAGTTCGGAGACTTCATGTTTACTGGGGAACGATTTCCTTCAGAGGTTATCACCTCTGATTGAATGTGTGAACCAGGTCCTCTGGACCCAGACTAATCGACCCATTAAATGAAAGAAAAGTACAGATTATGTGAGTCTGAATGGCACCTGCCATTTTATTAAAGGTCATCCCGATCAATTGGAATTTCATTTCTAGAGCAACCATGTCGCAGAAATCACCATCATCGCTGTAGGAGAACAAACTGTTGATGGGAACTCTTCTCAACTCTTGAAAATCAACCTTCCTCCCAGTAGCAAGTGGTATTCCACACTAGAAGGGAACACTTTGAAATTTTATCCCATTCAAAAGTCAGAAAAAACACTGAATTCCTTGAAAGAGGAAGATGAAAAAGCAGCCCAATGTCTGACTGACATTCAGAAAAAGGGTGAACACTGGTCTATTCCCATTCAGATAAATCGGTAGGAGGAGCAAGTACTTGCCACAGTATGCCTGAATAAATGGAAAAAGCTTTTTTGGAGAAGGATTATTGAGGGAACTACACAAAGATCAGACAATTCCCACTTTTAAATTGAGTGATACATGGGAAATGGGTCTGGAAACACCACATTCTAAAAAATTCTTGCCTAGCTGGTGTATGCTAAAAATCTCTATTGGCAAAAAAATCATAGAAAAAAATTGTTGGGTCATTAGAGATGTCCCTTCTGTCTTTTATTTGGGTAGCAACATTCTATATGGATTCACAATTTGTCTAGATTTGACCAACAACAAAGTATGGTCACGACTGGGGGGTAAACCCATGGGTTTTGACAAAACAGAGCCAGCTCAATTGCTGCCTTATGTGGTTGAAGTTCAGGTGGGAGAAGAGGTCACCATCCCAGATTCGGTGCAACAATTCACCAATCTCATCAGAATTAAGCGAGGACAGAACCTCCAAATATAAAGACACCTATATAAACTTGAATTCGTACCTACCACAACAAGGTTTATATTTACATCTGACCCTTTGGTGGATCTAGAACACAACACTATTTGAATATTGGTGTATAACAGCGACCCTCAAAGTATCACTTTGACCACCAGCACCTGTATTGGAATGTCGGTTGATGCACAACTTCTGTTTTGACGTCAATGACGGCATTTCTCCATAGAAGATTTTTACCCGTCATGGGGACATTGCTTGGTGTTCTGTTCATGCCCTTGTGGGGTTGAAGAGGTAACCTGTGACATCAGGAAGGATGAGGTGGTATTTAGATTGAATAACAACTACCTCGAATTCATGGAACCTCCTGTACAGGTGAACACTGTAAAAAGAGATCTCCCCACCCAACTGGGGGATACTGCTGAAATGACTATGCCCAAGGTCTTTCCAGGTTTCAGGCAGATGGTCAAGATGGTCCATGGAGGACAAATTCAATGACTGTGAAAAGGCTCTCCTGACAACGGTATGAGCATTGAAAAGTTACAGTCCATTCATCCAGGGGGGGACACATCCAGGGAGAACAAATCATCATAGAGACAGAATCCGGGTGGGGAATGTAAGTCATTCCAGAATTACTTCCTGGATTCTGTCCGTGCATGGCTTTCCTGTGGAGGTCAGATATGGCCAAAACAAGAATAGTCCTCCGGGACGAAAGTTTAAGGACCAAAGACAATATTAGGCGTAAATAAAATCCCCACACAAGGTCTATGAAGAAGACACTTGGCAGGGGATACCCACACCCACAGTTTATGTGAATAGGTGCTCTGACCATGTTGGAAATAAAAGGGAAAAGAACTAGTGGCTGGCATTGGGAATGCCTGAGAGAATGATATCCCAGAGCCCTTTGCTGGTTACAAATTAGGACCCCGAAGTAGTCAGGTGGCAGAGTTTATTGCCGTTCTTCAAGCCCTACTCACTGCAGTACACCACCCAACTCAACGAACTGGTGATAATCACTGACTCTGACTATGTCAGGAATGGGTTTGAGGAACACCTGTTTAACTGGAAGAATCTAGGCATGCTTTGTGCTAACAACAAACCATTGAAACATGAGAAACTGATCCAGTCGATCTGTTGACCTCTAATGTGATGGCCATCTATTGGAAGAAGATAAGAGGTCATTCCAAAATAGAGGGGCCAGACAAGACTGGGAATTATGTGGCAGATCAGCTGGCTAAAACTGGAGATCTGCAGGGGGATTTCATTGACATGGAATCCCTGCTGGGTGAAACCCAAGTTGCTGCTTTTACCACGTCACAAACTCATGCTTACATTGAACTCTCAACTGCCCAGTGGAGTAAAGATACCCCAGGTGCAGATTAGAACATTGCACAGAAAGAGGACCTGATCAATGGAAAATTCTATCAACACATTGAAGACCCTGTGCATTTTCCTCTAATTGAATCAGATTATACTGGTAGGGAGGATCCCCAGGTGCTGATGACATTTTTAAAAATGTTTTGGCTCCAAAAACGTTTTTTGGTATGGAGATCCCTATCTGGATATGACCAGTGGGTGGCACCTACCTATTCCAAAGCCTGATGTTGAATCACACCCATATCATGGGCACTGCAGGTCATAGAGGTCTTCACACAACATTAGAAAACCTCTGTGAGGTTGCATACTGGCCACACCTGGACCAGAACCTCAATATATATCTAAATGGTGTCTCGTGTGTGCACAATTTCAGTCACATTACCCCCCACACAGAGCTCCCCTACAAAAAAGGAAATTACACTGCCTTGGTCAGATTTGCAAGTCAATTTCATTGGGTCAGTGATTCGCTTGTCTAGAGGAAACAAGTATGTGTTGACCGTAATATGCTTATTTACAAAGTGGGTAGAATGTCTTTCTGCCATGAATTGTAAGGCAGAGACAGGTGCTGCACTAATGATCAATCACATCTTCTCTTGTTTCAGCCTCCCGCTAAGGATTGAGTTGGACCGAGGAGATTTTAGGGGTCAAGAGAAAACTCCACATCGCCTACGGCTTGGCAATCGAGAGGAGGTGTTGAGAGATACAATAAAACAATTGTATGCATACTAAATCAGTTTGTGGCAGACTCTGGACCCAGTTGGGACATTCAATTACTGCTTGTCCTGATGGCTATTAGGTCTACACCATCTTCCACACCTAAAATGTCCCCATTTGAGTTTATGACCAGACATAAAATGGTGTTAACTCAGAATCTGCTTTATAGAACTCAGAAGCAGACACTGATCAACGTGTCCACTACTCATGAGTATATTGAGAACCTAAGGAAAAATCTCTAACACGCTTTTGCTTGTACACAGTGCAACTTAGAGAAGTCGGCTGAAGGGATGAACTCACACTATGACATAAAGACCACGAAGAATGAGTATGAGGTAGGAGACAAGGTTTGCCTGTACAATTTCCATAGATACCAGACAAAGGAACAGAAATATCTTCCGTCTTGGCGTAGTAGTTTCGAAATTGTGAACAAAATATCACCTGTTGCCTATAAGATCCAAATGATAACATGAGAAAAGACAGAAGATAAATGGGTCCATATCAATCAGTTAAAAGGCTGTCATCCTTGACAAGTTTTAAGAGTGATTGAGGAACCCACTGAAGTTCGAGCCAAGGAACCGTCTGAGGAATGAAGATTCAAAACCCTGGATGGAAACTAAAATCTGTAACCAGTGATTATAAATTAAAAAGGTAATTTCGATTCATGATTGTCAGTGAATATTGTATGTGATAAAAAATGAAGGTTTCAATTTATATGCAATGTTGTCTCTCAATGTATGTGTTATATTGTCCGGGGATATAATGTCTAACCAGAAATACTTAACTATTTTTACTCCTCTATCTAGATTTATGAATTTGGGGACCCTCGAATGGAACCAAGAAAAAAAGGCAGAGCAGTTCCGTGACCACACCCCATGAATGCAAAAATAAGGAGGTGGACACACCAGAGCGCCCATTCCCCGAGGAGAAAGGAAAGTCAAACCTACCATGATGTGCTGTACTTGACCAAAGGGATGAAGAACTATGGATGACTCTAATGAAAGCAAATCCAAACCCCACTCTTCCCTGCTATTTCCGAGGAGTGTAACCATGATTAATGAGCAGGAGGGGGTGGGGTGGGGGGCTTATGTAATTTAATGGTAGCCCATGATCAAATCAATTTAAAGGCCATGCTAGGCCCAAAATGTGCAGAAATACCTTCTTGTCAAGGGCAGGCACACTGAAAAGCCAGCATCATAAATGTAAAAAATGCCAATGTTCCTAGTGAATTCAAATGTAGGTGCTTCTGTAGTTAAATCAAGGAACATGTGAACAATGAAACCAGGGTGCAGATGGGAATGGGAAAGGCACAGTGTTGGCTGACAGACAAAAGGCACCATTTCCATCGCAAAAGCCACACATCAAAATGCTGTGTACATTGAAAATCAAGAGTGCGAAATGGGTCTTGCATGCAATTGTCAAAGCTTAAAACCAGAGGCCTACTTTCCATTATAGGTGATGGCATGTTTTAAGTATAACCTTGCTGACAAAGAGAGCAAAGAATAACGGGTAACACTAAAAACACATAAACAGTTGACATGGAAAGGAGTGCATCTGCAGCTTAAGAACAATGAACACATGAGAACATTAATCTTCATTGCCAGAGTAATGCGGAATATGTATCATAATGTAGACAGGACTATTATGCCATGATGCAAGAAATAAAAGGCCTCATGTGTTAAGAAATATACATTTAAAATTACACATTTCTGTTCAGAATGCTCAAACAGTGACCTGCTCCATCATATGGAAAGGGCAAACCCTGACTCCCCCTGTTATCTGAAATTCTCTTTGAGGTTTCTGCACAGCCAACCTTTGCTGGACTACGGCTTTTATTGGGGTGGAGTTGTGCCATATGGGTATAATGGCAGCTCTTAATGGGTTGAACTTTGTAAAATCCCCAAAATTCAAGAAATTAAATTAAAGAAAATGTGTGGTGCTTTTCTGGGCTGATTGGGGGGTGGCAATGAGGACTGTCACATGATGCTAGAGACCCATATAGCCAGAAAGATAAGACTGCTTCAACTTTCATTAAACCCAGGCATTTGATTATGCAAGAATGTTTATGGTCTTTCCGGCCAGCAGAGTAAACACTGGAAGCAGATGTCCAGAGCTCATGATGAGTGGGGAAATGAAACTGAATGTGCCATATAAGTCAGAATATGCATGTATGGTTAGAGTTTGCCATAGAGTTGTATTAAGAATCAGACTTTGTTCATTTTCCCAGGAACCATAAGTCACTCAGTAATGGTTCAAGTATAATTAAAAAGCGGATGAACAGGCCTACCTGTTAAGCTAACTCTCATAAAAATGTACAAAACTGTGTTTTTAGATCCCCGAAAATGCTAAAAAGAGGAGTTTCGGGGAGGTGATAACTTCATAAATTAGATATCTGTATAGAAAATTGCATATTGATAACTTTTATAATTTTTGAAGTAATCACAAAAAAACCTTTCAAATGTGCAATATCGTGCTGAGATGAGACATGTTTCATCTGAATCGGCATGGGCAGCCCATTTTAGTAATCTAAGTATTATTATGCTTAACTCTAAATTTGCAATGGTTGCCATGTAGGGACTTTTTATGTACAAAAATTGAAATGTGTAAAAAAAATGCAAGTTGGTGGACTGATCCCCTCCCAATTTGGCCTTGGCAAACAAACTGAAGAGGCCAATCACAGAAAAGAGGCAATCCCCTTGAAGAAGGGGATGGGAAATCATTGTCCAATCAAAACTGATGACCAATGAGCTGGCATATGAAAATGTAGACATTTGTGGGGGTGCTGTAAAAGATTCATTAGGAGACGCCCAAGGGAACTCAAGGAGAGAACTGAATGGGACAGGAAGGAGAAGGATTGACTGAAATCATCCGGATGAAACTTCTAACCACAAAAAGGGACACAGGCTGGGGATCTTTGACCAAAGGAGGCTGAATAGAAGGAAGACTAGAGAATACCCATGACTGATGTTGGATTTTTGACCTGTCCTGTACCCGAAAGATGAACTGGCTGTCCTTTCCTATGCACAAGCCAAGAGATGATTTTGTAAGTTAACTTGTCCAGCCAACTTGCCAAACTAAACCTAGTCTTGTGGGGATCTGCTTCAGTTCATACCATTCTCTTAATAAGTGGTGGGGGGCTCACAGTATACCTTTAGCAATTCTATTAAACAATAATTTAATTAATTCCCGTATAGCCAAAATTACATGGAGTAATTTTGTTGAAGTTCGAAATCAACAACATTGCTTCCAGCGTGAATAACCAAACATATCCTAATGAGTAATTGGGTATTGCTATTCCTTTTGCCAACCCCAAAACTCTCTAAAGGAAGGGATGCATCAAAGCAAAATGTCCTACTACTTTTTGATTCCCCTGAACCCTGCAGTAAGGCAGAAGGGTCCGATATGATTAACTGAATATACAGAAAAGGGTTCTTGTTATGATTTGTATCTGACGTTACTCTGTCTGGAACAGGTGGAGGAGGATTGGTCCTGCGTTCTGTCCCCCTCCCAAGATAGCTGTAAGACTTCCAGTTGACAGTCTAGTGTTGGGCTACTCTTGCTACTCCTTCCTGCTTCCTCCAACAACTGATGCTGGCAGGGAATTTATGCAGCAGCAACCCGGACATCTGCACGTCGCTTCTCTTTTTCCTAGACGCTCCATGAGTTTGAGACTATCTTACTGCCTTTTTTCCCTGCTGTATCTTCCTTCCTAGTCTATTTGCTGTATTCACTTCTTTACTGTACTTTAATAAACTTGTATTAGGCAGCAAAGGACCCGGAGGCATGATGGCGCAGACGTAAACAAAGAGACAGACAAAGCACATATGCAGAGATCAGGCCTGAAGGGAAAAGTAATACGAACGGCGGGAATTTAGACAAATAGCCAGGTTTTTTGCTTTTTCTTAAAAGGCTCGAGTTTCGATTCAAGCCTTAGATCCAGAGGCAGACCGTTCCAGGCAGCCGGTGCTGCTGTTGCGGAAGCTCCCCTTTCTGCCTTTTTTTATATGCTTCTGGGGATAACTAGCATTTTCATTTTATTTGCTCGTGATCGTGAGGTGGACTTAATCATAATGAGTTCTTTTAAGGTACTGGGCCATGGTTCCTGCTAAGCACTTAAAAGTGATCAAAAGAAGGTGATATTTAATCCTCGCTTCCACGTGTAGCCAGTGCAGGGTTTGTCTGGCTGACGTGACATGGTCACGTCTTGTTAGGCCCGTCGCAACCCTCACGGCCCCTTTCTCTCTACTACACAGATCTCAATGTCACCTCAGACATTGCACAGACTCTTGGCATATTGGCCGGTTGGCATATTGGCCGGATCCCTCCGGAAACCTCACACCGTTATGCAGTGCTTCGCGCTCTTAGCAAGCTATAACTCACCTTTTTGGGGGAATAACGTCCGTCTCCTGTTGCCCCTGCAGCACGACATCTTCCGTCATTCTGCAACTCTGCCTGTCCTCCACATGTACATTGCATCCAGGTCTTCTGGTTAGCAGGCAGAACACCCAGGCTGTAGTTATGAGATAAACCGAAGCTACTACAGAAGACTTCCCACAACCATTTTGTGAGATTTTCTTTCCCCCAAAGCGTTTCCCTGGGGCCTTTGCTGCTCAGTTCTGTTCATCCAAGTTGAGCGGAGAGCAAGGGTTCCCGGCACAGCATATGAATAAGTTAGTCACTCACTACTGCATGGTTACTTTTGGAAGTGCATATCTTTTTTACATTCGGCAGCACACGCGGTATAGCCTTATAAGTCTTCCCCACAATAAGGTCCCTGATTTTTGCAATGTGTGCAGGGAGATTAAAATAAAAGAATGCTGCACATGTCAAATTTCATTATGACCAATAGGAAAGAGTGGTATTTTATTAAAATTTAACTTTGTGAATAGTCAACCTCATGCAAAGTGTATGGTGTAGTTAAATTATTTGTTATGTCTTAATGAGCTGCATCATTTTGTCATTCCGGGATTTTTGTGTGTGATAAAAGTGTTGAAATGTTAATTTGACCTGTATTCTATTTACTCGAGACTGAAAAGCAAAAACACACATGTGGTGTAATCCCAGGTTTTTTGTTACTGTTTATCGTCAAAAGGTGAATTATTTGTATTTAATCTTTGTTTTGGTGCCACAGAGAGTGTGGCGTGTCGAGTGAAGTTGTGTAAATATAACTTTTTCCATGATAACTAATAAAAATATATTCTTTCTATACACATGCATGATTCTTGGCTAAACATTGCTAAAGGGGGAGAGATTCACTGGTTCTTGATGAGTTACAGACGGGGCTAGATAGAACGTACAGGTATATTGGTGTGGTGATTTTGATTGGGGAGGGAAAGAATTCCCTTTATTAATTATGATCCCATAAATATATCTCACATAACACCCAGCTGCTTTTTGTCTCAGTCACATGGATACAGCATCCAGGCATCTCCTGACTCAGATTACACTCTCAGGAATCTCAGATTACACTCCCAGGGATATAGTGTCCAGCTACTTCTTTGCCCCTAGTCCTCTTCACAGTGGTATAAATCTCCTGCTGTATGTCTGTAATCCACACCAGGAGGTTCATGCATGATCCACATCTTGCTGCTCAGAAGGCATAGTGCCCCAGATCACTATAATTGATATGATACCCTTCGCCTCATATCTGTACTACAGGGGAGGCAGGCTACAATAGCATTAACTAGAACCTTTGTGACACCCTCCTCTGCTTTACTGCTGATTAATCAAAATGTGTAAATACACCTTTGATCTCTTACTTACAGACTGTAAACATGTATATATACAGGAAATATGACATCCTTCAGGGGTTGTAAATATTGATTGGGAAGAATAGAAACCGCATACACTTAAAATTAAACAACAATGCACAAACCGTGTTGATTTTCTATGAAAAGACCCAAGTTTCAAATACTTGGAGAGAAATTCTCAATTATAATTATAAGTGGATATTTATAACAGGATTCAAACCTGTGTTGCTCTGCATGTACCACCTGTGCAATACTTTGAAGAGCAAAGATACCTCTAAATTCTGGGCTCTTCTCTACGAAAAACCAGAAAAACAATCATCCTTCAAAATCAGTACGATCTTCGTAGTCAATTGGTTTATTCATTATGAAGTGTTATACTCTCTCCAATCCTATCCAATTCATTGGATAATGTTTGGATGGTGAAATGCTAAACAAAGTATTTGTAATGACAATTTATTTTATATAAATGGTTTATTAAATATCAAAATATAACCAATATTACATTTCTATACATTAATTACAATTAAATCAAACATAGCAAACCTTTTTTACATTACAATTGTAGTCATACGTTTGTTTAAACATTATTGAGACTTAACTCAATCTATCATGTTCCATGTGCACGTCAATTTCTCTGCAGTTGATATACATAGGATAATGAATACATTGAAGAGGTCAAGAACTATGGGCCCTGATGGCTTTACCAATATGTTCTTTAAGGCTAATCCGGATGTCTTGGCTTCTACATGGAGTGTTCTGTTTAATAACATAATAGGTTCAGGTAGACAACTTCCCATATAATCTCGATGTACAAGAAAGGGGAAATAAATGTTCATATTAACTATAAACCTATGGTGTTGCTAGATACCACAATCAAGATTTCTAGGTCTCCATTACTGGAAGAGCTAGAGAAGTAGATTACAGATAACAATACATTGGGCCTCATTAAGAGTCCGGCGGTAGCTGTGCCGGAAAAAATGCCAGGCTGCCGCCGGACCCGTAATGCCATTCCGCCTCAGTGATTGCCGGAATCACCGGGGCATTATAACACCGGTGACCCAGTAATTCTGGAGGCGGAATTCTGTAAATCCCCATTCCCATGGAGTCCGACAGGACTCCATGGGAATGGGGACCATGGAAACACTGGTTCCGTCTATGACAGAGCCTGTGTTTCCATGTCCGCCTGCAGGCAGGTGGTGTTACTCCCACCAGTTCAGACCTGGCGGGAGTGACACCTCCCGCCTGCAGGACTCGGAATCAGCCGGTCTGGAAACAACAGTGGCGGCGGATTTAACGTCGCCGTTATTTCCGGACCGGCTGACTTATATGAGGCCCATTATCTGTCTACCAAACCAGATTCCGTCATGGCATGTGTAATTTCACCAATGGATTTCTTTTGAATATGGGAAAAACATGAAGTCCTTGCAAAGGCTGGTGATTGTCCTTATGTAGGCTTACTTAATCTTACCTAGGATTTTGATCAGGTTGATCGAAATACGATGTGGTATGAATTGTCAATATGGGTGGTCTAAGATGGGTTGCTAAAATTATTGATTTTTTCTAAAGAAGAATAAAATGGTCAAATTCAGATCATCTACAGAAGGTCGGTCTTAAGTTTACTACAGAGGGAAGCAGTCAAGTCTGTTTACTGGCCCCTTGCCTATTCAACTTGTATTTGGCTGATTTAGAGCTGCTGATGCAAAATATTAATAATTACACTGCTAAAGTGGGCTCATTTAGATATGATTGGCTGGCTTATGCAGACATTATCATCTTTGATAAGACCCACATGGGGCTACAAAGGAGACTAGGCGACACATGGAAATACTCACATGATAATGATTTGTCTATTAATGTTTCAAAAATATACATTGTTCAAGTCACAAAGAAATAGGCTGCAAAGAATTCATAAATTCTTAATGGCCTTCCCCTGCTATAGCGATTGTTAAGTGACTTACTTGGGTTTTACACTCACTAATATTTTGCCAAAATCTCTTTTCTACGCTATTAAAAGCAAAACAATTCTACCTCTTTTTTTAAGCTGTCATGATTTTGTATACAACATGGTAGTTTTACTGTCTATCCTTTATTGTTATTATATATGAAACACATGTTCCTACGTTAATGTATGGGATTGACATTGTTTCCTCCTTCAGTAAGGAGCTTAATATTTGGGATGCCTTGATTTGGAAAACTTATTTAAACCTTCCAAAATCTCTCCCAGTTGAAGTCGCAAGAGCTGAATTGGGGATGGTATATTTGTAAATGACTGCTTTTCTTAAAAAAATGAAGTTTTATAGGAAAATCTGTGCCGAGTCCCCTTTTTATTGGCAGAAATCAGAGATCGTTACCTTACTGGTTACTGTCGGTTTGTGACAAATTATATGAGGGAATTTGAAGATTTGATGAATCAACAGTTTTTCAAGAATAGGGATTCAGCTAGTCTATCTTTTTTGGAATTAAAAAAAGTCCCTTCATCATGGGAGGGGAAATACTTACAAAAGAAATGTTCCTTAATTCAATATGTTAACTGCTTTTCCAAATTTGGTACAGTGCAGTCTTATTTGACTTGTTTCCCTAGGGAATTGTACATCAAATATTATATGCTGTTTTGTTTTAATTTGATTCTGATATATAAAGTGTTGGGAGCACAACAGGGTATTCCTAGGTGTCAAACACTCTTTTTGTAGCAGAAATGATTGTATATAAACTCTTAAGCACAGAAGGTGACATTTTGGATGATTTAAGACTGCTATATTTTAAACATTTTTGGCCTTATTACGAGTTTGGAAGTAGCCATGCCGCTATTTGTGGCATGGCTGCCTCCAAACTCGGGTCTGGGTTCCTTGAATGAGGAATTACCAGGCCATTCCAGCCTTGGAGGGCCTGGTAATTCCTCATTCAATTTACCCATCCCCATTCCCAATCGAGCCCCTATATGGCTCGAATGGGAATGGGGAGGGAGCTAACAACGGGCCCGTTATTAACGGGCCCGTTGTCAGCTCCCTGGTCCCCTTGCGGGACCCGCAAAGGACATCTGGTCTGACCAGACGTCCAGAGCGGGTTCCGTAAGGGAACCTCATAATAGGGCGGAATGGGTTTAATGGCACCGGCACTTTTACCGGCGCCGTTAAACCCATTCCACCTGGGTCTTGTGAGGCCCTTTGTCTGTTAATTCTGGAATCGACTGGTATTAGGAAGTGTGAGGAGGCAGAAATTAGAGTCGGACACAAGTTTGCCATGTTTTTGGTTTAAGACTTTTATTAACCCAAAAGGGGTTGGGAAAAGACCTCTCTGACCGTGCTTTAAGAGGATTGTCCTTACCTAAACAAAAACTAAGGCTCTGGCTATGTCAGGATGTCAAAAATAAAGCTGCCCTGTGCCCAGTGTTCTATTCAGCCCCCCACACTACAAACGTAAATCTAAGGTGAAAAGGAGAGTTCTCTCTAACCTTGGTTTGTTTGGAAAACGTGTTCATAAAGGAAAATTAATTAAACAAATGTTTCTTCTAGGATAACGTTCTTGATTCCAGAGGGTAGTTTCCTTCCCCTGGATTCTTCTTTATTATTTGGGATTTTTACTTGTAACAGTTCTTGTAGCTTCTCTTCAGAACAGATCTTTGGGCCTCTCCTGGCCAAATGCACACTTGGACACACAGACTTGCTATATAAAATCCTTTTCAACTGCCTGGTGCACTCTCCTGCCAGGACATTTGGTTCACACACTTGAGATTGCCTGGTGTACTCTCCTGCCAGGACGTCTGCTTTACACACTTGACATTACCTGGTGTACTCTCCTGCCAGGACATCTACTTTGCTTTGCACACTTGAGATTGCCTTGTGTACTCTCCTGCCAGGACCTCTGCTTTACACACTTTTGATTGCCTGGTGTACTCCCCTGCGAGGACTTCCACTGTTCATAGACTTGTAACTGCCTCGGCTATTCCCTTGGCAGGACTTCCAATGTTCTCACACTTGCAACTGCCTGGTCTGTTCCTTTGCCAGGACATCTGCTTCTTCGGGTTATGCACCTGCTCCAAAAGCTGCTTGTATACGATACTGGATAATGTATCTGCTTGATATATTATCTTCTTCCTGTTTTTTCATAAGTGCACTGTGTAAATGTTCTCACACTTGCAACTGCCTGGTCTGTTCCTTTGCCAGGACATCTGCTTCTTCGGGTTATGCACCTGCTCCAAAAGCTGCTTGTATACAATACTGGATAATGTATCTGCTTGATATATTATCTTCTTCCTGTTTTTTCATAAGTGCACTGTGTAAATTTACACATTAGCAAAGTGTTAATTTGCGACTTAAGTTTCCTGTGACTTATATGTCAATTTCTCTGATCTTCCTTAGCTATGCAACTCTTAATAATTTACACTCAGCGTGCTCGCAGATAGGTCCAGGTATCCACGTTGCTCTCAGGAAGACTCACTGTTTTTTTTAGGCTTCGGATTCTTCCCTCACTGTCGGCCGGTGAAGGATTCCCTTCCGCTTCTCTCTCGCAGTCTGCTTTCCTTCGTGCGCCAGACCTCCCCTGCTTGCACTTGGCACGCCTGCTGTTTTGATGGCTCTGGCAAGCGGAATACTGCTCTTCACCATCTGCAAAAGCCCAGAAGTTCTTTACCAGCTCCTGGCATACTCACAGCGTCCCTGGGCCTAGCAGTTCATTTTTCTTCCCGCGATGTGACGCCTCACTCCACCACGCCAGTTCTGGCTTCTCGAACCTGTGTTCCATGCAGAGAGCTATGGCTCTCTTTTGCCAGTCGCCACAGCAGGTGCCTTGCATTCTCTGTTCAGGCTGCTTAAATTTCCCAGGCACAGCTGTTTGCCAGGAAACACTAGAGCGCTCACTAGGTTCACAGTCTCTCTTGTTCCACATTGCTAGATCCTTTCTCTTCTTCATCCCAGCACATCATGAATTCAGGGATAGAAGTCCATTGAAAATGGTTGACTGGTGGAAGCTGAATGAGCATTTTTAAAAGGTTCAGATGTTAAATCCATTCTGATGGAATGATAAGTGCAATTGAAAAAGGTGATTCCATCAGATGGGCAAGGTGGATTTACAGATTTGGCTGAAGGTGTTTCCCTGCTGTTCTTTATGGGAAAAGGGGAGGAAACATGCCAATAAGCCATGAGGGTTTCAGACATGGGGAGGTTATTCTCAAGGGAAAATGGGGGATACCCTGTCTCACCCAATGGAGTCATGACATCTCGCTGAAGGCCGTCTCCTCCTATGGGATCCTCCCTCATATTGCCGCCCCAGGGCCAGGATCAGGTAGGGACTGCCATTCCATGACCACATGAGAGGAGGCTACCGCCGGGATATCAGTGATGACACCACCGGTTCCATCACATACCCTTCTCTTAAAGATTAGGCATCCCGCACAAGGGTTATTACTTGGATGTTTATTGATGGCTCCGTCTACAGAGGAATTGTTATTTCCAATTTTGGATTCCCAGTTCCAGACAGCCCCTTCTGTAACAAAACCGTTTTCATCCCAGGATTCGAGGGGAGAATAGGGCAGTGAGGTTTTGTTAGCATTTTTCTGTAAGGTGTTGAAACTTGGGAAATCAGTGCCAATTATAGTTTCCTCCGGTAGCCCAGGAAAGAGAGCAGCATTTATTTGTGTTGGCTCCCCTTGCACTTGGATGGTGTTTTGTGATACACCTCTGCATCTCAGTGGACACAGGTAGTTTTTACTGGATTTCCCCTACTAAAAGCCCTTATGGAAATTAGGTCAGCCCTTATTGCTGTTTGTTTGCTGCCAAAGGGCCTCATTACACGTTAGGCCCTTACCAGTACCGGTAAACCCTTACCGCCTTACTACGAGTTCCCTTTGCGGGACCCGACCTTAACGGCTGGTTTTACCAGCCGTTAAAGTAGGGTGCCGCAAAGGGACCTTGGCAATTTGCGGTACCGTGATTAGCGCCTTCCCCATTCCCATTATGCCCTATGGGGGCAAAAATGGGAATGGGGAAGTGTCTTTGTGAATGGGGAATTACCGCCCCCGCTCACCTTGGAGTAGGGCGGTAATTCCGCCATCCACCAAGGCGGACACAGTAAAATACCGGCGGCAACCATGGCGCTAATAGCGCCATGGTTACCGCCTACCGTGTAATGAGGCCCAAAGTCAATTAAGGATTTTACTGGTACTCCATGGGTCTTAAAAGGTGTTACCTAACAAAAGAAATTGCTGCCAATTTCAAGTCCCTCTTCTTCAAGCAAACTATCTCTCTTCCAATCCTATCCCATCATATAATCGCTTTTCATCGGTTCCTTTTTTTATTGGAGGGGCAATCTCTGGCTAATGACCTGTCTGTCAGCAAGAGAAACAAATGTTAGAGAGGGGTTTAGAAATTCGTCCCTCATCTAGTTTTATTTCTCCTCTGTCTTTGGTTGGTATAGATCTCCTTTCTCCCTTCGCTAGATCTTTAATCATGGGTTTATGGGGAGTATCTTGACCCCTCTCTTTTACAGGAAAAGGGGGACAGGAAAACCCCATTTGATCTTCCCTAGGTTCCTCACTTCAATGTAGGCCTTTTAGATGTTTGTTGACCTCAGCCAATGTTCCCTCTAATTATGTTTCCTTAAGTGCAGGAATGGTTAGCTTTTGTGCGTACTTTATTTTCCATGTGCGCAATTCAATAAAGAGATAAGCCACTTTGTGAGCATGCGCACTTAGTGAGCCACCATATCCAAAGAATTTGTAAGGATAATCCCCCATCCAAATTATTGCTATTCTTTACAAATCAGTGTAAAAAGTGCATTTTACAACAATATTTCCAAACATATATAGGCTAAAAAAAATATTTCATATGGGATTATAAGGAGAGCTAATCAACTAGTTCAAGACATCAAGATATGCCATAATACCTAACAAAAGTACTCCAGTACAGAGAAAAAAATGGGTATGCACCAAAAAAGCGTTGTATGCTCAGGATAAACAATAGGTTTAGTTGTGGCTATTCCTTTGTTGACACCGCTCAGAGACAATGCAGAAAGTGTTAAATGACATTGAAATAAAACACTCATTTTTATTACAAAAAACAAATATCGCTTAGGATACAATTTTTGCCAATGGAATAATGGCAGCTAAAAGGAATGTGTAAGACTATATGCCAATAGGAGTTCATGTGACACTTTAATGAAGTAATTCAAGGGCCAGGAGAACATGCCTCTGTTTGTGTATGTACAATAATTGCATCAGATTAACTGCACCACACAATATGATGATCAGAATTCCAGGGTCTCTGCATACTATCCACATTACGTTGTCCTGCGAGGTGTGACAATATTTACTCAAAACAAGCCTTTACGGCTGAAAGGCATTTAACCAACAACTTGTGCTCTCTAAAAACAGGAAAATGTGCCCAACAAAAATGGGAAACCTTGAACATATAGGAACCTTCCGGCTGCTTCTACCCACAAGGTTCTACTGATATTCTTTCAAGTCAGTGATCAGCCGAGCAGTGGCATAGGTAGGAGCTCTAATAATATTGCTGCCCAATGCCAAGAAGACGTTTATGGGGAAGGAACATATTTTAAATATGAAATAGCCCTGCTGTCAAAGCTAATTATTTTCTTACTCCCTGAAAAATCATTTGATTCCAAGTAGGGAGTAAAATCGTATCAGAGCCCTGCTTGTAACCCTGACGTAGGAGGTGAAATGACAGTGCACAAAATGTGGCTTTAAGTTATTTTGCCCACCCTTCCTCACAACAGCTTGTATAAAATTCAGCAAGAGCATTACTGGGGGTTCTTCAGGAGCCCTGTTGAAGTGAATCCCATATATTTGCCTTTTAAGTCAATAGCAGCAATGCTCACAGCAATGCTCACAGATACAACTGATTGAGTGCCTTCTTCTATAACTGGGGACCCCTATTCTGAAATTCACGGATATCATTTGAACAAGATGCATGGGGAAGCTAGAGGGAATCAATGCAGACATGATTATATTGAAAAGCCCTCACAGGTGAGAATAGAAAAAAACAGAAGGCGCCGTTTCCAAGACTGTTCCTAGAGTGTCCTATCCTTCAGCAAACAAACACCACATTTTCCTCACTGTACTGTACTGCCAAAACATCTGGTTTGGGTTATGAAAGTTGCTGATTGGTTCTTCACCCCGAAGGAGTGTTCTCCTGCGCCCTTCCACCTGTACCCCTCCCCGGTTCCTGTGCTAGCCTCCGAGACTAGTTGGTGAGGCTCTGCAAAAAATGAGGGATTGTAGTTGTAAAACATTAACCGGGATATTTACATACCCATAATACTTTGCAAGCAAAACATATTAAAAGCCTCACCATTACATTAGGTGCAGTTTAAGAAAATGTAATTCATCTGCATGTGCTCAACTACTCTGACATGAATACAAGATTGTTTGCAACATACCCCACCTTTAAATTGTTGGGTAGGATTATACAAGTGCTCAGTGAAATCGTTTTTGTATAGCAGCGAGTTCCCATATAATATGTTATGGCCTATGCGCCATGGAACTCTGAAAGTTATCTGAATATATGTTGCCGTAATACTGTATACACATAATGCTGGGCATAGTCCATTCCCATTATTCCTTGCAGGTCAAGTAAATGATGCTGTAATGTTGCTCTCCACTTACAGGGTAATGTTAGGAATGCTAAAGTAGGAGACGCTGAACATGACATTTGCCCACTCAAAATCTTTAGAGGGCACATTCATATTTTAGTTTTATAATGCATTAACTACCAAGGGCGCACTGCACAGTGCTTGTGTGACATATGTACAAAAAATAGGAATCATGGGATGAGGTTACACATCCAAGTAACCTGCTTACTTATGATATGATAAGTCATTTATAACTCACCTGTACACAAGTGTTTCTAGGCGCGACAAGATGCCTTGGGTAGACAGAGGTAGGACAAAACAAACAATCTTATTAGGCCTTGTGTCATTGAGATGGTGCAAGTGCGAGGGAAGAGAACAAGTGCACATCAGTACAGTCAGTAGCCCAATATTTGTGCTGACAGATGGGTTACATAGCCAGGATAACGCTTTTGCTAAGGCACCATGAGTAACCGAAATTCTTATGCTCGAACGTCATTCATATTATAACAAGTGGAAAACAAGTGGATGTAGGTACAAGTCTGGTAACCTTTTGCAGAGCCATGGTAGGCATGGTCACGGTTGTCTGAAAATATCTGAATGTGGCCTGGTGCAGAAGTTAGTCATAAGGTGTAAATCTGATAGAGTCATGTATAGGAGTCATGGGTGCGGAGGGAAACATATTTGGTTAATGTTTGCAGGCATGTCCTAGCTATATCTTCTGTTCATGAAGTCATTTTTCATATCACTTTGTAACCTCTTCTAGGTGTATTCTGTTTTTAGGATAGTTAGGTTTTTAAGGCCAAGCTTGCATAGTAGGGCAATGAACCGCAGCACTCAAAACACTGCAAATGAAATAAAGGGCTTGATTTTTCCTTTTTATTCCATGTCAAATCAAAGAACCCAGTGCAGTACCCCTACGTGTCAATGAACCAGCAGCAAATGCAAACCCACTCAAAAGGACAAATCAAAAAAATCCCATGACCTACAGAACCGCATTTCAAATGTTAGATGACAAATGGCTTGCACACATGTTCTAAGTAAAGAAAAATTACTTTAAAAAAAACAACGTGAAGGGGAACTTTGCTCGCATAGAAAATGTCAGTAAAATATGCTGTGGGTGGGGTGTTGAGTAAAGCCATGTACATTATGTTCTCCCCATAATACTTCCATCACCTTGAGGCTCAGGATACCAGAAAAACCAGTTTGTGGGCTGGGGCACAGAACTCAATTAACAGCCTTGCCTCCCACTGGAAGTCGCATCAATAAGTGAACCATTCCGCAATGACATGTGATGTGGCTGAGGGCATGATGATTCTCTGCCAGATAGAAGGCAGTACTAGCAGGGAGTACAAATAAAGCAAGTGTGGCTAGTGCTTGACCTTGAAATTAGAGTTCCTCCAGCACCCACTACTAAGGACAAACTGACAAACTTAAAAGGGCATAATAAAAAGGAGACATTTGGCTGTGGGGGATGAAGCACTGCCTTCCCATATGTGACAGATCCTCCAATTGACATTAAAGGATTAATTCCTTTTAGGCATTTCTCCCAGCACTCAGAATAAGAAATAATGTTGTTTTATGATATTTTTCCATGTGATTTCCAGGGGGTTCTGAAGAGACTAAGTGCATGTTCCTAGGACTTTGTGGACTGAAATTGGCAGTAAAGACTCGTTTCTGGCTGATTATAAATGGGACAAATATGAAAGTTGGTGGAAAGATGGAGATGGACATTATGGACATGTTTAATCATTTGCAGAGTTATCACTATCATACATTTTATCAAAATAACCAAAATGTGCGAAAGGGCCATGCTACCTCGCACAGAGTTGCTGATCGGCTTGCCCAATTCCCTATGACCCCCTGAAACCGCCTTCCTATTTCTTATGATGATGTCTAGTAGAAATATGAAGTTATTGAATCTAACTGGGTTTTGTCAAACAGTGACCTAAGAAACGAAGAACTGACATAAATGCCAAATCGCCAGATGGTACTTTCTCCCCTTTAACCAATGATACCAGGGGATGGAGAAATAAATGGTAGGCTGTCCTATCCAGGGTAGGAGTCATTCTAGAGTACTCACCTAGATTGTAAAATTAATGATGTAATTTGGGCAATATAAGAGGGGACTGTACACACACACACACACACACACACACACACACAAGGACACACACACAAGAATCCGGGGAGACAGGAGGAAGACAGAGAAGAGCCAGCTGATCCCATCCAAGAGAGTGCAAAGACCGGACCCCTTGCCTAGCTGTCCAGAGAGTCCTGAGGTCCAGCTGGCTGTCCAGAATCCCATCCAGGAAAGTGCAGAGACCAGGCACCTTGCCTAGCTGTCCAGAGGGTCCTGCAATCCAGCTGACTTTCCAGAACCCCAAACCAAGGCTTACTTTGTAAGTAGAAATAACCCTGGCCCTGAATTACATAATCTTTTCCTTTTTGCAACATAACCCCATGGAAAACCCCCTTGAAAATCCAATTGAAAGTCCCAAATTGCCAGTATAATTCTTTCACCTTCCCATAGCAGAATCTGTATTAACCTGTGTATGTTAGCATATTCCTTTGATACATATTTCAGTTGTCTGAATAAGTCCTTAGTATAATTTTGAAAGAAACCAGTTAATTCCCCCATTGAAATTCCCATTCAATATTGTTGCCATTCGAAATCAACAATTTTGTCAAGGGTTTTCAATAACTATAGTAATTAAAGTATAGCCTCAACGTCTCCTTATAACTGAAAACCGAATTTCCCATGTATTGTATACATCACCCGAGGAACTTCTTACTTGCATCTTTCCATTAATAAAAAAAAAAAAACGTAGTCCCATTGAGAGCAACCTCCTTTGCCTAGGATCCTATCTGTTATGTGCCACTGTCGCTGTCCTTAAAAAAAGATTTCCAATTTTGAAAGCTAAGCCCCTTTCCTTAGCTACCTGTCATTGCCAATCCAGTGTAAAACAAATTTCCATTTGTCGTTTGTATTTTCCTTTTGTATTTGCTTTCTCCCCAAAAGCGATTTCCTTCCTTGTTTCCACTTTGCCCTGTGAACTGATTAGTCGTCTCTAAGTTACCCTACTTCCTCAAGCGTAGCAACACAAATTTCATTTCTAACTGTCCCATTGCAGTTGTGAGTAGCCGTGCGAGTAATAAGCAAAATCCGATTCTGCCATTTTGCTCCAAAAAAGGGTTTTCATTTTCTTTTCTGACTTTCCATCTTGGCGTGGTGGGCTTTATTCCAAATCCGACTTTTCTCCCTGTATCTGTACTTCTTGCCACTGCCCTCCATTCAAAGGGAATTAAGTTAGCTGATGTTGGGGTGAGTGTTGCGACGGGAGTGCTTAACCGTGGTGCTATCACTTGCTTTAAAACTAGTTTTCCTGTGCTGTCATTAAAGATCTGTGTGAACTGTGTTAGGATTTCTGAACCAATTGTTCTGTAGGAATCATTGCATTTGTGTTGTCACTGCATTGGTTGCTGTTGTAAAATTGTTTGATTTTTCTTTTTCATCAAACCATAAATTAATAAATAGCTTTTTGATACACACCGGCCTGGTTCCTAGTCCAGTGTGACACGGGGTGTTTGTGAAGGCTGGTTGCGAGACGGGCTGGGGGCCTACTCAAATAAAATAACTTGTGTTTCATTAAAGATAAAAAGCATTTTTATTGTGCACAACATTCATTGTCAGGGGAAGGAGCCCCTGGCTGGAGTGTGCCGTGTTATAAAACCGTGACACAGGGTCCTCTAGTTTTTCAAATAACAATTGTGCAATAGCTTGTCTAACCGCCATCTCATAGGACTGATCTCCAAAGTTTAGAAGCAGGACCTTCTTGTTTCCAGTGTAGTCCTCATGTACCACCCCAGCTACCCTACATCAATAATATTCTTGGTTGTCAAACCATATGTTAGAGCTATCTTCCCATATAGTCCCTAGGATACTGAGGCTCCTAAATTTATTGGAAAAAGGGCCTTCTTCCCAGGTGAGATGGCCACGTTTTCTGCACTTTAGAAGGGGGGCCCCGGGGGGAACGCGAAGCACATGGCCAGCGAGTGGCCGTGGGGCAGAGCGCCTCCTGGGGGGGTATTTAAGGGCTCAGGGAAGGTTCGGGAGGCAGGCGACGTTTAGGACTTGATGATTGCTCCCGAGCCTTCCCTGTAGCTGGGCCTAGGGTCGCGGTAGGAGAGGAGGTAGGGGATAGCAGGGGTTTTGGTGGCGGGGCTAGGTTTAGTAGGGGAGGGTGGAGGTGTGTCGGCGAGCGTTTGGTAAAAAAAAAAAAAAGGTGGTGCTTTCGGACTCCGCATATTAGGGGGGTATTGTATATAAGGTCCCCCCACCTGCTTACCGGAGCAGCCGTCGGTGGTTTTGGATCAGGGAGGGCGGGTCACGCCAGCTGGGGCCGCGGCTTTCCATGTGGTTTCGGGTTGCCGGGGAGGGAGCAGGAGCGCCGCTGTGAGGTGCATCCCTCGTTGGGCTTAGTGTGGTCACGGGGGTTTTTTAGGATCCGGTGCCGTCCCCGCTTCTCTTGGTGGGCGTTAGGGGGCAGTGGGCCGGCTGGGGGGACTGTTGTTGGAGCCGTTGCGTGCCGGGCTTCCCTGGTCCTCGCGCGCGGTGCTGGCTTGCTGCAGTGGGGGGGCAGAGCGGTCCTCTTAAAGGGGCCGCTCTCTCTTACATGTAGTGGGCTGTTAGGCTCTGCGGTGCGGCGGGTGAGCCACCCGGGGGCAGGCTGTGGAGGTGGAAGGGCACGGTGGGGCCCAGTTAGATTAAAAAAAAAAAAAAATAAATAAAAAAAAAAAAAAAAGAAAATAAATAAATGAATAAACGGAAACACGCAGCAGGCGAGAAGGGAGGGGGTTTGGGTGGGGTTTTTTTTTTTTTTTTTTCTCAGCAGCAGGGATATGATATGGCATTTGAAACGCTCCTATACACAAGTATTTCAAGGCTGTGCTGGGGCTCCTGGTTTTTTGGGTTGGTTTCTTTTTGGGGGGCATTTGTCAGAAAATAAGGAGGAAGTTTTGTCTGGGCAAAGGTTAGTTTAAAAGAGGTTAAAAAAAAAAAAAAATATATAAGAATAATAGCGAAATAAAGCATACAATGGTCTCTTTGGGGTATTAATATGTGGAATTAGGTTGTAATTAACATTCGGGGATACCTTATTTTCTTAGCTTAGTTCCCCTTGCGGGGCTTTCCTTTGCACTGGGTAAGTTCCCACGGGAAGGGCTGGCTCGGGGGTTTAGTGGCTAGGTGTAAGATTAAAGGGTTTATTGAGTGCACTGTCATTTTATCTGGGCACTATGGTGGGACAGGGAGCTAGTAAGAAGGGCTGGGTGGATGCCAGGGTGCTGAGGGAGGCCCTAGAAATTTTTTAACAGGGCATCTAAGGCCCAGCTTGAAGGGGCGGTAGTGGAGGTTTCGGGTGAAGGGGAGGTGGGGGGGGGGGCAGGCCGCAGCGTAGGGCAGCGGTGGATGGCAGGAGAGTCATGTCAGCGGGGGTGATGGGGCGCAGAGTGGGGCAATCTGGACAGAGGGGAAAAGGGGGCAAATACCTGCGGAAGAGTGCAGGTGGGGAGAAGGAGGGAGAGGTCCCCATCAATTGAGGAGGTTGGAATGGGGCGCGGAACGGCCCCCCCTGGGGAGGAGGGGTGAGGGCGCTGTGCAGCCCCTGCTGGTCAAGGGGAGGTAGAGGGTTTTACAACGGCCCCTCCTCGGTCAGCGCAAGGAAAGCCTAGAGGGTGCAGTACAGCCCCTAGCAATGAGGATTCCAGGGTGGAGGTCGGAACGCCTCGCCCGAGAGAAGAGGACCAGGCAAGGGTTTCCCACAACCCCGCCGAGAAGACATCAAAGGAGTGGCGGGGCGGACGCCCCGTGCTCGCATGAAGATCATCAACTCAAACTGGGCATGAGCTCGCATCCGCAATGCTATTTAAGGGTAGGAGCCCTCTATGGAAGGAGAGGAGGAGCATCGGTGTGGACGCCAGACTACGGGCGGCAGGTGTGGAAAGAGGTGAGCGGGAAAGGGAATGGTCATCTGCATGGCAGAGAGGGGTTACAAGTAGGTGGACAGGGGAAGAACGGGTTGGTTTTCAAGGTGTAAGGAAGGAAGTTGGTGTGCAGGCCATTGGAGCCGAAGGGGTTGAAAAGAGCATTTTGCTCGGTGGAGGTCCAAACGGACAAGGTGGGGGAGCCATTGGTGCTCGAAGTGCAAGCTGGAAAGGATAAGGAGTGTGAAGTGAAAAGAAAGGGGAAAAAATGGCCATACATGGGAATAACAAAACCATTGGGGGCGCACTTGAGGGCAGCGACCAGGGAGAAGATTTAGGCAGGGGAATTGGTGGATGTCTTTAAATTGCTCCATAGGGAAGTGAGAGCAAAGGAGGGGTCTAAGGAGGTAGAGAGGGAAATGGCTTCACGCCCAAGGGTCCCGGTGACCATTGAGAATTGGACGTCGGCGTTTATTAGTTATGCCACTGTGTGCTGTGAAAAATTTACGGAGCGGTGCGTGGCCCTGCTTAAATATATGGACGTACTTAGGAAGGCTTTCACGAGTTTTGGGAGTTTTGCTTGGGTACGCTATGATGAGGAATTCAGAGCGAGAAGGGCGGAGGATAGTTAGGCGGTCTGGGGGGAGATAGACATGGATCTTTGGCTGCAATGGATGGCTCCAACGGGGCCTGCCCCGACATTACACACAGCAAGTGGGCTGCCTGTGCCTTACCGGCCCTTTCTTGGTCGCCCCGCCCATGAGGGGGCGGGGGAGGAGGCGGAGGACAGCCCCCAACAGCATGTTGGGCGTTCAATAAAGAAAGCTGCATGAGGTGGAGGTGCAAATTTAAACACGAGTGCAGCAGGTGTGTGGGTTGGCATCCGGTTACAGATTGTTTTCAGGCAGGGGACAGTGGGTCAGGGCGAGGAGCGGGGCAAGGAAGTGGGGGGGAAGGACCGCATGCCAGGTAAATTGGGATGTGCTGGTAGGTAGGGCTCAGTTATCGTAAAGGAGGTGGGGGGCACAAGGTTTGATGAAAGGTTTGTTGGGAGCAAATTAAAGGGGACAGGAGAAAGGTGAGGAGGAAGATGCGTAGGTAGGGGAGGGCCCAGGGGGGAGGTATCGGTGGGAATTTGTTAAGGGAGAGGTAGCTGTCGTGGGGAGGGCAGGGACGACGGTGGTGAAGCCCTCACGCTTGCCGCACGACAAGGTGAGTAGGCTTCAGGCTGCATGGACGGAGGTGCGGGAGCGCCTCTGGTGCAGCAGGGGGAAGTAGGGAGATGGGTCTGCATGGACGGGGGTGCACTAGGGCCCCTGGTGCAGCTAAATTAAAAAAAAAAAAAAAAAAAAAAAGAGAAGCGAGGTGCCGGAAGAGGAATTTATGTGTAATGGGCTGCATGGACGGGGGCGCAGGTTTGGCCCCTGGTGCAGCGGTGGAGAGGAGTAAAGGAAAAAAGGGGCCTGCATGGACGGGGGTGCACTAGGCCCCCTGGTGCAGGTGGGAAACAGGTGGTAATGGACGCAAGTAGCTTGAAGATGGTGATATGGAAGGAACTGCATGGACGGGGGCGCAGGTTTGGCCCCTGGTGCAGCGGTGGAGAGGGGTAAGGCAGAAAAGGGGCCTGCATGGACGGGGGTGCATTAGGGCCCCTGGTGCAGGCGGGAAAAAGGTGGTAAGGGATGCGAGGAGCTTAAAGAGTTAGATGGAAGGGACTGCATGGACAGGGGTGCAGGTTTGGCCCCTGGTGCAATGGCGAGAGGAGTAATAATCTAAAGGGCCTGCAGGGACGGGGGGTGCACGTGGGTCCCCGGTGCAGGGGGGACAATGCAGGAATGTAAAGGAAGAAAAATGGACACAACAAGTGGAACAAATGGTTTATTGCTTGTAGGGGAGCTGTTTGCGACCTGTCTTACGTGGTTATTGTTTGGGGGCTTTCAGGGCTTCTGAGTTGGTCGGGGGGAAAAGGGGGGGTAGGGTGACTGCAATGGGAAGATGTTCAAATTACAGAAGAAGGTTAGACATCAAGATTAAAAGGTCTAGGACGGTTATGAAGGGAAGGGGCTCTTGGGTTCGGCTGGGTCGTGGGAGCAAGGTCTTATGCCCAGTTCCAGGTGCTAGGGGTATTGCGGAAGGAGTTGGTGGCAGTGGGAGAAAAGGAAGAGGATTTTGGGACTCATTACTTTAGGATGGGCGCAGCATCTGAGGGTACCGGGCTGGGTTTTTCAGAAGACAAGGTGAAAAGAGTGGGACGTTGAGGTCTGGGAAATACAAGGGGTACGGCAGGGAGTTTGATAATGGGGATGTTGAAAAGGTGGTTAGGACTTTGTGGGCCAACTGTTGTTGAAATAATTTTTGACTTGTCAGTGATTTTGTATTTTCTTTTTCAGATGCTGCGCGAAAGGAAGGGGAGTTGGCGCAAGTTTTGAGTTGTTGGCCATTCAATTGTTAAGTGGGCTGGGAAGGAAGTGGAGAAAGGGGTTTGGAAGGTAACAGGGGTGCAGTTACAAGGAAGTGGTGGTGAGACGGCACGGGTTGGGGGGCCTGCGGTGGGATCAGCTGCTTCCTATATTGGCAGGGACGAGGGAACGCTTGGGGTTCCAGAGGTGGTGATTATGCATGCAGGGGAGAATGACCTGGTGAGAGATTAGGGGTTGGCTCTGCTAGGAAAATGAAGAGGGACGTAGGGGGGATGCGGGAAATGTGGCCTTAAGCAGTGGTGGTATGGACTAAGTTGTTGCCGCAATGAGTATGGAGGGGAATGAGAAGGGGGGAGCAATGGAACGGGCCAGGAAGGGGATAAGCAGAGAAAGGGTACAATGTTGTGCCTCGGTGGCAGTGCAGGTCATGGACCATAAAGAAATAACATTTGAGGGTCTCCTTATCTTTAGAGAGGTTGGGGTACACTTGTCCGTGTATGGGAATAATCACTACCTAGCGGAATTTGGTGCTTAGCTGGGAGAATGGGTAAAAAGTTTGAGGTAGAAAGGTGGGGGGGGTTGGGGCAGAAAGAACTCCTCGGGGGAGGGTTTTTCTGGTGCCGGGGGCATGGCCCCTTTTGATGTGGGGGGAGGGAAGCACAATGGGGGAATGACAAGGGAAAGGATGGGGTGGCGCTGTTTGCACAAGCAGGTCACCCCGGGGGAACAGGTATTGAGCCTGGAGGGGCATGGCCCCTGGGAGAAAGCGGGACGCCTGGAAAAGGGGCAAGGAGACGGTAGGATCCAAGGGATCATTAGGGAGGAATTGGGTTATTTAATTATTTAATTGTTGGGGGAAAATGAAAATGTTTAATTTATTTAAGTGGTGGTTAAAATATTCCTTTAGTTTGTTAAGCCATGGAGCCAGTTAAGCGTTTGATTGTAAGCTGTGGCCTGTCACATTAAAGCGACCTTTTCCACTTTTAAACGAGTCTGGGTTTTTGTGCATTAAGCCAAAAAGGGGGCCCCGGGGGGAACGCGAAGCGTTTCCCCCCAGGGAGTTTTTTGGCGATGCACATGGACAACGTGTGGCCGTGGGGCAGAGCGCCTCCTGGGGGGGTATTTAAGGGCTCAGGGAAGGTTCGGGAGGCAGGCGACGTTTAGGACTTGATGATTGTCCCGCCCTCCCACCCCTTTCATTTTCGTTAGGGTAGTGTCGGGTTAGGTAATATGGGGGGGGCATTGTTCATGGGATTATGCAGGGGGTTCTTTATATGACATGGCGGGTTCATGAGTTTTTGGGGTCTGTTAGGAAGGTAGGGTTGGTAGTTTTGTGTGACAGGTCAGGGCATTGTGAAAGTGTGTGTAATATATGTTGCTGATGTGGCAGGTCAGGCTGGCTGCAGGTCATAGGAAGGGGGAGTTTGGTGTAGAGGGGAGTTTGAAGGGTGTTGAAGTGGGTCCGGGCGCCGGGTGCATGGCCCCTTTTGATGTGGGGGGAGGGAAGCACAATGGGGGAATGACACGGGAAAGGATGGGGTGGCGCTGTTTGCACAAGCAGGTCACCCCGGGGGAACAGGTATTGAGCCTGGAGGGGCATGGCCCCTGGGAGAAAGCGGGACGCCTGGAAAAGGGGCAAGGAGACGGTAGGATCCAAGGGATCATTAGGGAGGAATTGGGTTATTTAATTATTTAATTGTTGGGGGAAAATGAAAATGTTTAATTTATTTAAGTGGTGGTTAAAATATTCCTTTAGTTTGTTAAGCCATGGAGCCAGTTAAGCGTTTGATTGTAAGCTGTGGCCTGTCACATTAAAGCAACCTTTTCCACTTTTAAACGAGTCTGGGTTTTTGTGCATTAAGCCAAAAATCAAAGTCTGCCACCCATGGTGTGGCCCTGCTAGAGAGGATTGACATATCAGATATCGTGACAACAGTTAACTGCATTCCCGTCTTGCCATGAAATTGTTTGGGTTGAACCTTCAGTTCAGGTCCTCCCGCTCCCACTTCTAAGACCATAATGTGTTGTATCAACAAAACATGTTACTGGAGATTTCAAGTAGCAGAAAGCAATGCAGTAATGCACGGTTTTAACCTTATGTCAGAAGACAAGGAAAGATGGGTAAGTGCAAATATAGAGCAGTAGGGTGTTCATGGGGGATGCAGGACAGAAGAAATCATGACCGCCTACTTGAGTGTTCAGTTCAGTTCTGTTTTCTTGTTTGTACAAAAAGAAATGGTTTTACACAAAACCAAGCAAAACATAACATTGTGTGGTGACTTGGAGCAACCCACCATCATTTCTTGTGATGGGTGGAGCTCCAGTGGGTTGGTGCTGTGCGGCCGCTACCCGCAGTGCACCCCAGAGGGTGGATAGAATGCTCTAACCTGGTGTACCCCCCATGAGGATAATAACCCCACATTTGTCCCAGAGCCTGTGAAGAAACCAAGACAGAGAGCTGTCAATAAGGACTACAGCCCCAGGAGGCTGTGGGACTGTACCCCGTACAATGCAGAGCTGATCCACGAACAATTTGCAGTCATCAGCCGATGCTATCATCTAGTGAGAGAGAAAGAGTTCCAGAGAAGGAGCAGCTCACTTACCTTGTGAAGGAGTGGCTCACTTACCTTGTGACAAGTCAGTGAAGACACACTGCTTAGCCTGCCATCTTCAAGACACTGCAGAATGCCACAGGCAGTGATGTACTAATTCCAATATGACGACAACAGTGTAAGACCCCTGCAAAAGCCTGTGAATCCCCAATGGGATCAATGGAGGAGGTAAGGAGCCTAATCTAGTAATTAACCAATCAAGGCCGATCTGTAAAAATTCTGTTATGGGTGGAATTGGGGAACATAGCCGAACTGGCCAATCAGAACACATGACACAGGTCACTCTAAGAATTGACCAATCGTGAGTGAAGAACCCCAGGGCTCCTTCGGTGTAAAAAAGGGACGGGGAAAATCAGTTAGTGTCACAGACCAGGAGGAAGCAGACATACACTTGAATGCTTGTGGATAAGGGAGAAGAACAGTAACTGGGTGGGCTTTTGCTGGCTGGAGTCACCTCACCCAACCGCAAACTCCTTAATGGGGAATTGGAGAGCCAGAAGCTGGAACTTTCTACCAGAAACTTTGAGGAGAAAGGAGGTGCAAGGAAGACCCCTGGTCGGACGGATAAATCAGCTGCCTAACAACCCGCAGATGAGCGGGAGAGAATAATAACCTACCACCAAGAACTGTAGTTATAGAGAGAGTCCAACTTTACATTTCTCAAAAGGGGAGAACATACCCTGAGCTAAAAGGTGTGTGGAAAAGACTTTGATCCTGTTCAACGGAATACCTGGACGATTGAAGAAGCACAGTTTCTATTTGTGTTCTTGAATAGGGCTGGATGTTAACATATAATGATAACGATGTGTTATTTAGATAGCGCATTTAACCAAAGCACTTTACAGAGCACATATTTACATACAATATCACGCAACCAAAATTGGTACTCATTTATCGACCTCGGAAGGATGAAAGGTTGAGTTGGCCTCGCTGGTATTTGGACCTGCAGATCACGCTTAGATCACAGCATCGAGCGCTCAATCCGCTCAGCTATGGTACTGGCATATAGCTTTCATCCATCCTGAACCTGTTTGCCTAAACTGAGAATAAACCTCTGCATCATTGGACATCGTTGTATCACTTCTCAGCATCCTACAATTCATACTGATAAATTAGTCATTATCTCATAGCTCAAAAAACAACCCCTGTAGTGTTGTACAGAGTAGAATTTAAAAGCGCACCGGCAAATGGCTGGTTGCAGGGATTGGAAAGGCTTACATGGAAAACAATCCTTCATCTCCTGAATGGCTTGCCCACTCCAGTTATTCGATAGGAATTTTAATTGACTTCACTTTCCTTTGGCTTTAATTAGAAAAGTTGCTATTATGCATACTCTAAAATGCCCTTAGTAAGGAAAAAAAAATCCATATTATGCAATAGAGCACAAACATTTGAGTTAAGTAAAAGAAACTCATAGGTTGAATATCTAAGAGTAGCCCCACACTTCCTGGAAATAAATATATATTTGCAAACGTAGATTTTGTAACTATTGAAACTGAATGGGTTAGATTGTCTATGTTGACTTTGGGCCAGTGATTGTATTGTCAAAGAGCAAACAATACATTGATTATGCATAAGTGCAGACTGGCTAGAATCCCTTAAATATCTCTAAGTAGAATCTGATTTGTTGATAGATGCGCAAAATACACATTTTGGGAAATGTGTGCAGATGAGGGGGGAATTAAAATGAATCTTGTTCAACAGAGAATGTTAAGAGGAGACCAACTCCCTCAATGACTTTAGCAGTTTGGCATTCTGGAAATATTTAGAAAGTCTTTAGAGATGTTACAATGAGCACGTTTTTTGGTTGGTGTCTGCTGTTGGTATAGAATGTTTGCTGATGGATAATATTCATAGATAAAAATAAATAGCCTTAGTTTACCTACTGTAATTTTAGGGATAGTTTTATGAATGTAAATATTTTCATTTTGGAATCTGTATAGGATATTATTTTATATATATCAATGTTTGCATTTTGTATTAGTGGGTATTTTAAAATATTTAATTGTATGCAATTTTTAATGTAAACCACAACGTAATATAAGTAAAATAATTGATACATTATCTCACACAGCAATATTGCTTGCAGTCATCCTTTCACAGGAAAGTATGCACAAATCTCATAATTGACACACTCCTATCAGAATTGGTAGAAACAAATTTTTAAAAAAATAATTCAGGCAAATATAAAAACCCTAAAAAATTCTTACATTTAAATTATCTTTGCATTTCACACTGGAAAATGAAATCAGACATCCAGTTAAATTGGGTCCCCTGCCTGCTGGGCCTAGAGACCCAAGCTGCTCACTGATGACGCCCAACGTGGCTGGAACATGTCTGGGGATTCTTGTGGGCTCGTGCAGATGGGATGCGGCCAAGCAGTTGGGACTGCACTGCGCCTTTTGGGGTGGGACCAAGCCTGATTTGCATATGGTCTTTCCCCTTTTGTAATGGATTGGCAGGCGCAGAACAATGGTCTGCAGGGTTGCCCAGAGCAATGGCTGAGGTTAAGATTCACCCTAAACCTTCCAGCCAACACCTGTTGTGTTATGCTATAGTCACCCTAAGTGGGACAGGTATGTCCAGACGTGGGTCCTGTTCCTGCTGATCCTAGAGACCCAAGCTTCTCCTCACTGATGAGGCCCAACGAAGCAGAAACTTGTCTGGGGATGCTTGCGGTCTCGTGCAGAAGGGATGTGGCCAGACAGTTCTGGCTGGACTGCCCCTTTTGGGGTGGAACCAAGCCTGATTTGCATGTGGTTTTTCACCTTTTGTAATGGCTTGGCAGGTGAAGGACGATGGTCTGGAGGGTTGCCCAGAGCAATGCCAGAGGTTAAGATTCATTCTAAACCTCCCAGCCATCACCTCTTTTGTTTTGCTATAATCAGTGAAGAATATACATATGTTTCTTCATTTAAGCATAGCTATAACCATGTTACATTTGGGGAGGCTTTCGTATTTACTAAGAAATAGTTTAGAAATTGACACCTATTTCCTGGAGAAATTTGGTATTGCAATAATACATTTAGACTCCTTGTTTTAAACAAAAGAGAAAGGCTTTTACTTATTCTGGGCAGTACATTTTAGGAATGCTTAAAAACTAAAACTATCTGAAAGCACTTGTTCATCCATCACTTCAGATGATCCAGTAAAACAACAAATATTAGACTCCAAGGGTCACTAACTGAAGCACCTTCGACATTGGCAAGTGGAAGCTAGGAAACATCAAATAATAAGTTCCTGCAATGCTTGGGGAAAAACCCATTTGACAAATAAGACTGCACATTACTAATATCACCACACCAGAAGTACCAAATCTAACATGTCGACAAAGAGATTCACAGTTAATATTATATTGTATAAGGCAAAACTCTTCATGTGCTCCACAGGTGTAGGCAGGTTAAATGTTCCGAAATGTAAGCAGGGACATTCCCCCATTGTGAGAAAAGAAGAAGCAAGGGCAAAACCACACGAAATGCTCGGCTGGCATAAAGGAAAGAGCGTAATGGAGAGGATCACTTGAGTTTGGAAGAGAGGATACCAGGACCAGAGTTGGAGATTGAAAGAAGGTACTGTGATGAATCTGATGGTGTCATCACTCCTTTCCCGGTGGTGACCTCTCCCCATGAAGCCAGAGGATGGCAGCCACTAAGTGATCCTGATCCTGACCCTGATGGAGGATTACATGGGGGCAGACAACCTCCGGGGTTGTAGCAGGGACCATTGGACAAGGCATGGTATTCCCCTTCCTCTCTTGAGGATATTCCATCGAAACCCAATGTCTTAATTGCATAATGTTACACCTCCCTTCATCCATCTAGGAAGAATACTGAAGACCTTTTCTCAAGATCTGTATGGAAGTCTCATGAAAACACCATTTCAGATTCTACCGGCATGCCATTCAGAGCTGACTTGCCCTTAAGGAACACTTACCTAGACTTTGTATGTAAACACCAATAGTGGACTACCATTCACATAACCACAAGGATACAGGGATGAGAAAGATAAGCCGAGGAAGATGAGCCGAGTAATACAGAGCGGAAAAGACAGAGTACAGTCTGCGCTCTAGTTGTTGTGAGCTCATACCAGTAGTCAGGAGAGTTAAACGGCAGCCACAGCTGATTGTGGCATGCTGCTGGAGAGAGAAAGCTGCTTCTCTCGGTTCAGACTGAGAGAGGGCTGTGGGGAGTGCAGCGAAGCCATTCGACTCAAAGAGGAAGGCAATGAAGGCTGTCCATGAGAGTAAACACGCTGTGGGAATGCCAGAAGCCAACTCAGGGCGTCTGGGCGTTTTCAGGCTTTGAGCTGCAGCATTTACCTCATTGAAGCCGGACGCAGAGCAGAAGAGCCTAGCAGGAACCACGAGAGGCAGAGAAGCAGAGGAATGAAGGTGTGGAATGGGAAGAGATATTGAACGCCCACCACCAGCTTGCTGCGGGAAGAAGGAAGTACGCCAGCAAGAGCCGTTGAGTCCCCAAAAGGGAAGCAGGGACACCAGGGTGTATTGGCAGCCAGGCCATATGCGAATAACTGGGAAAGAAGCAAAAAAAGTGCTTGAAAGATAAGAAGCCAGTGAGCATTTTGCTGACAGGGAAAACAGAAGAAAAGTAAAAGACATTAAAGTCTGTGAGTGTATGCAATATACAAATAAAGAATGCCCTCGCAGAATAGTCCAGGCAGATCCAGTATTTGATAAAGCAAATACAAGGAGATATTACGTTTGGAATGTGTGCAGAGCCCACATGAGAAAAGCCCTGGAAGGAGAGACACCAGACAAAGTAAAGCTGCAAGTGTGTGTATTTAAGAAAGCCCTGGCAGAAGAAGTATACCAGGCAGTTGCAAGTGTGTTTAAAGGCCTGGCAGGAGACGTATACCAGTCAGTTGCAAGTATGTTTAGGAAATTACTAGTAGGATAATATACCAGGCAGTTGCAAGTGTGTTTCAGAAAGCCCTGACAGGAGAGCAGGCAAGTGCATGTGTGTTTAAGAAAGACTTGGCAGCAGAGTATAGCAGGCAGTTGAAAGTGTACGCATTTAAGAAAGCCCTGGCAGGAGAGTATACCGGGCAATTGCAAGTGTGTTCACATAAAGTCCTGGAAGGGAAACACACCAGGCAAGGACAAGCTGAACAGTATATAAGAAATACATCACCTGAAGGGATCCTGAGACGGATGTATAAGGACTAGCAAAAGGCTGTGTGAAACCAAAGAGAAGAGGAATGAAAACCTGGCTGGGGAGTACACCAGGAACCCTAACAGGATGAAGACAAAGAGCCAAGTTGATTTGTGTATCAGTTGTATTGTGGAACAAGAGAAACCCTTGGAACTGTTTTCTTTGAATATACAACAAAGGGAAGAGAAATCCAGGGGAAGGGAATCACCATCTTGAATAAGGAACTCTATCCTTCTGGAACTTTTGTGTTGGAGTTACACATTTTCCTTTTTGAACATTTGTAAACTACTCAAGGCCAAAGGCATTACCCTTTTCACATTAGAGTTTATTTTGTTAGAGTGTGAGGGCCAGAATACTACTTTGGACATGTGATAATTTTTCTTTGGACATTCTGACATTGACAGACCCTTAGTTTTGGTTTTAGGTCGGGAAACACCTCTTAGAGCCGGTACAGAGAGGCATTTCCCCTCCCCTTTTATTTTAATAAAAGTCTTTGACTAAAACTATGAATCCCCTAGGTCCAAATCTCATTCCAGGCCCCTCGCAGTACACAGAATCTTAAAATAACTCACTGCTTGATGAAACCAGCAAAGTTTGGCAATTATAGTGGAGCAGAATTGCCCCATATCCCTTTACATTTGCCACAGAACTGCCTCATGGCCATTACTTTTCCCCAGAATGCCCCATGCCACTTTCAATTGCTTCCAGGAGTACCTCATCTCACTTTACATTACCCTCACGTGTCCTATGCTATTTTGCATTGCAGTTAGAAGTGCCCGGGGCACTATATTTTGCTCTCGGAACTACCCAGTGCCACTTCACATTTCCTTAATCATCAGAAATGTGAGTTGGGCATTGTGAAACTATAAAGTTTGCATTTGTTTTCCAGTGAAGGGCTCAGTGACAAAGATCTGAGTCTACAGATTAAACACAGCATTTACCAATGTACAGGTATTATCCCCCCTCCACCTTCTCCTGAATTATTTTGACGGATTCTGTTGCTACTTGCATTTAGCAGGAGATGGGGTTATTCCACGAGAATGTTTGTTTTCCCTGGCGAGATGACACAAAATGAACATGCACGTAGGCAAATGAGTGTAAAATGTTACTCCCTCCACCTATTGCAAGGGTACTAGGTCGCTGCAATATTATGAGGCTGCTCACAGCTGACAAAAAAATGATCAAACACTAAATTGTCCATTGACACAGATGGCCTTAATAACTCACAAAGTCCTGAAGATCGATTAAAGTTTTATTTTTAGGATTTTCAAATAATTAGGCTTGAGAATGTTTTTCTCGAAATGGGGTCAGCTAATGGGTGTCACTTTCTCTCTCGTCTTCCCTTGCACTCCCTCCATCCTCGCCCAGACGTCCCTAATCTCTAGGATGATAGTCACTAGAGATCGGTAACCCCTACTATGTAAAGGCTTGCTGGCTATGGATGGAGACCTAAAGACTGGAGCCTTACCTATCTTTCTCCCTCTGCGACTTCCTAGGGGTACCCTAACTTTTCCCTAGATACCAAATTATGTTGTCAAGGTTACGCCAGTACAGATGCCCTGGTCCTGTTTCTATCTCCTCTGGCTTTCTTCCCATTCGTTCCTGGATCTTACTACTACTTTCTCTTCTCTCTCCTACTCTATTCCAATACCCCCTCTCATCTCCCCCTCTCTCCGCCTCTGTCCCTCTCTCTCTCTCCTTCTCTCCATCCTTCTGTATCTCAAGTCCCTTTAATGTTCCGCACTCTCAAGCTCATCGCTCTTCCTCACTCTGCTATTCTCGCCCCTTCTCGCTTTGCTACTCTCACCCCTCCTCAAGCTGACTATTTCCACCCGTCACTCCCTTTTCCTAAAACACTCACTCTTACTATTCTCGTCCCCTCACTCAATACTTCCAGCCCTCACTCACTCTTCCGAATATACTTAATCTCTCTATCGTCACCCACCTCACTTCTCTCCTCCGCCCTTTCCCTTGTATGCCCCTCCTACTTCTCTCTATCATTACTCTCTTCTATCATTACTCTTCTAGCAGCCACTCCCTCTCACTCGACCTACTACCGTCTCTCCCCTTATACTATCTCCCACTTTTCCCTCATGATTACTCTCACTTTCACAAACCCTCTCTCACTCACTGCTTTACTCTAACCTAAATGGTAACTCTTCCTCACGACCAATACCTCACATGCACTCTGCTCAAACTCTGCCACCCTGTATTCAGCCCTCTGCTCTGCCATCCATCTTTCCTCTGGTCTCTTGGTTGAACTTGATGCCTCCGGACAGCTCCCATCCAATACACACTTTTCACTCCATTCATTCCTTTTTTATAATGTTCTCTTCTGGTTCTGACTCTGCACCCTTTCATTGGTTCCAATGCTGTGGCTCCTAGAATAACGTTACTCGACCACTGGAACGAAAGAACCGAAGACGAGCTGAAGGAAGAGGACTGCTGCAACTCCTGGACGACTGGTGAAGCCCTGCTGCAGGTCCGAATTGCCTGAAACTCCATTGTGTGCCAATCTGTGGCTGTTTTTTCCCCAGGAGCTTTGTTACACAGGTACAAGGCTTAAAACACCTCTAAGCCCCTTCCCCCTTTCCAGCACGGTTTTGTTTGCAGCTCCGATGGTTTCTTTGCTTGCTGGCCGTTTGGCTTTTCACATTCTCTTCGCCAGAGTGAGTTGTCTGCTTCCCCGCTGTGCTGCAGGCTGTTTTACTGCAGCATCAGGCAAGTTGTGTGATGTGCAGTGTTTCTCTCTTGTGGGTTGTTTGGTTTATCCTCTGCCTGAAGCAAATCTGTAACTGGTAGTCCGGCAAAAGAAAAGAGAGAACACTGGCCAGAAAAAGTACTGTGCGGGTGACAGAAGGTGGTACTATTAATGACATCCATGGCACATGAGAGGGGATTAAGGTCTGATCCTCTGTCCCAACTCCCCTCCTTGCCTCTGGGGCAGGGCTGGCCCTGGCTTATGTCCAGGTAATCGCCCTGTCCCAGGTTGGGAAGGATATCAGCCCCACCCCAACAGAGTTGGGCCCCTGACCCTGTCATAATGGCAAGTGTTTTTGTTGATCTGATGCAGGATTCTGTTAAGGAAAGGATGAGGATTCAGAGGTTCAGTTTGTTCATAGTCAGAAAATATAATGCCAGCAATGGTCTACAGCACGCATAAATAATAATGACATCATAATAAATATTGACTGCTCATAAATCTAAGCACCATCTTTGTTCCGTTGGGACAGACAAATTAAAGGGGATCCCTATTGATTGTTTTCCTCACAGTCACCACTGACATCTGGCCATTACCCACTGCCCGGGCACTGCCATGTCTAGGTATCTAGAAAGCTAGGGCTATAAGATTTCACTTTATTCGTCATTCAACCAAGAACTATCTGAGACCTGTTAGGATCATCAGGCCTGACTCCTAAAACACCAACAATGTCGGATGCAGGTGGGCCAACCTATTTCCACACATATTGGCACCCTGGCAGGGGGAGCGGGCCAATCAGGTGGCTAGAAACACAGGCTTGAATCTGCAATGAAAGCCTGCGATCCATGCCGCCTGATGGCTGGCTCCCCCCACCACCACCTTCCCCTCAACCTCCAGCCCTTGGAACGGGGGATTAACGCCATAGTAGTACACCTGTGGCCCAATCGATTTCCATGACCCTTTTTGGTCACAGAAATGAAACCTGACTACCACCAGTATGGTTGAGCAGGACATTTATGAGAGTGAAAAAGATTATAACATTCTCTCACTTTAACTTGGGGACATGATAGGGAGAATTCTCAAAATGTGCTAATTTCCCTTACCTTTTGAGATCCCCAGCAACCTTGCTGAATTTCTAGGATTTGATTATTTTTTTTACCTGGGAAGAGTGTGAGCCTTTTTTTCCCACTATTCCATGTATTTTGATGTGTGTTTTACTTTTGTGTTCTTTGGTTATGGAGTTTTAAAACAACTCCAGTGGCATCATCTTTTTCTGTGTGCCACACAGCACCTTCAGTGCAGTGGCACAGGTATGTCTTTCAGACTTCCCAAGGTTTAAATACCTTCTCTGGAACTGACTACTGTCTCCCAGAGCATGTAAAGTTAAATTGACTTTAGTAGTCTCTTTAAATTTACAGACCCAGCACACACTATCTTCCTATAGAGTGCTGGAAGGATAGCCTAGCTTGCCCTGAGTCAAAACACTCATGTAACAGTCAAATGTTACCCTTTCCTACTTTAAATAGCTGGTGGCAGTGGTTTACATCAAACTACCATGATTTTTCCCAACCGCGAACAATGGTACCTAAATATCGGGTCAGCCATGTTTTTCAATATGGCCCCAAAACCTATCTGTAAAAACAGACTCCGGTCGACTTTCTTCCGCCATTTCTTTTAGGAAAGGTCCTTCTTGTGTTTGTCTCTGCGCGCCAGACCAGGTTTGGTCCCTTTGTGTGTTGGCCTTTGCCGGGCTTCAGTGCTGAAGCCCTCCTCTGGCGCCAGGGTGTCTGGGGTGCACAGGATGTGAGGGAGGTGCCCGAAACTCCCTGTGTTTAGTCTCCTAGGAGACCTGAATGCACTCTGGCGTGATTGGCCGGCTTGCTGTGCGGCAAGGACAGCCACCCTGCTGTGTGACAGCCAGGCTGGAATGAATGGGGGGAAAACTGTTTAAAAGCAGGTCTCGGGGACTTGGAAAGCAGCGTCCACCACTGGAACAAAAGAACCGAAGACGAGCTGAAGGAAGAGGACTGCTGCAACTCCTGGAAAACTGGTGAAGCCCTGCTGCAGGTCCGAATTGCCTGAAACTCCACTGACAGAGAAGCCCTTCAAGGTTAACTTCGTCCCTTGAGTTTGGTGGGAACAACCAACTCGCAAGCCACCTGGACACCTTCCCCATCTTGTCGAATTTTCTACAGAGTGCTGTTGAAAACCGGATAGCCAGAGGGAAGGAAACCAGCTTGGCGACTTTCAGGCACTCACACCTTAAACCAACGTCTGTCTAAAGCTTTTGGCCTCAACCCTGGGCAGTGCAGGAACCTCCTGACGTCCTCCTTCTTGTCCCCACGACTGAAGCACCGGAACAGCGAGATCTGCTCGAACTGCCAGGAACAACGCCTCAGCTACAGCTCTTCTTCACTTTCAAGGTAAATGTGCAAACGCGGTCCAGAAATCTTTTCGGCCATTGCGAAAGTTTGTGGAAACTTTCTCAACTTCGAAGGCTTGTCCTTCCCTAAACATTTGTCTAACTTTTTGCCTAGCCAAATTCTTCTAAACTCTGTGGCAAAGACTTAACCGTTTACTACGAGAACTGTGCTGTCCTATACAAAGACTCTGAACAATTGATTTGGCCCAGGCCTATGAACTGAATTGCTGGTTGTAGTTTACTGAAACCTTTTGCCCTGCCTATGCAAGTATTTGTGCTGTCTATTCTTATAACCTTGTCTTTTAACCCCTTTTTAAAGTATCTGAAGTGCCATTTTGCTCCCACTTCATGGGAGCTAAACTTATTCATTTACTTATCGGTTGGGTATTTGTGTTTTATAAGTGTGTGATATTGAGCTGCTCTTGCTAGTGTAATGTTTTCAAACTGACTGTGTAAATAAATGTATATTCTTTTACCAAGAAACCTTGAGTAAGTGTTTGTTTAAATCACTGTAATTGTTGGTCCTTTGTGTAACTTATTCTACTGCTCACTTTACTCTTGAAATAACTCTGGCTGCTCAGCCATCGCTACCACTTTACTGTGTAGTACAGGCTTGTACCAAAGGTGAAATTGTACTTACACTTGTAGTCTTAATTGTGTGCAGTGTTCCCAAAGGGTACTGCACATTATTCTGTCTAACAGGGCAACTGTGGGGTGTGAATTACATCAGGAACTCAGCTGACAGCATCTCTGATTATTGGATGCTAGTACACTAACATTCTAAACTCCCATTTGCAGCACTGTGTTTCAGGCCCAAGTCACTTCCCAACCAAATAATATCAGCAGTCAAGACTTCCTAAGCCCTCAGCGGGGACCTCATCCTTGCTTAATCATATGAGCTCTCCCCCCTGTGTTGATCTCATACTTTATTCTAGGAGCCACAGCATGTCAGGCACCCCGTCATTATGTGTTATGTTTCTCCCAGCCACTTAGGGGAGAGGGTATCTAAGGAATTCCCAGGGGAAGCCCTTCAGTCCAGGGATATTGATTAGCCACACGTCACCTGAAATAGGCCTGCATTCTCCCCTCGATGGACACCTTCTCCCCTCTCCTCACACAAATTCGTCCTCATTCCCACCAGTCCCAGCTCTCTTTCCTGTCAAAGGCCCTCACACTCAGTGGTCCAGTCCACTGTCAATCAAGCACCCACTGCCAGGCACCTTTTTCTGCAGTTCAAAGCAGCCCAGCCAATAAACCGTTATCATGACATCATCCACTGGAGTTTAAACAGGGAAAACAATGTTCTAGGCTAAATTAAATGACATAGGGGCTACACTGGCAAGCTACAAGTCTTTTTCTTTAAACCAAATGTGTGTCTCATACAATGCATTTTCCCTAGTTCAGTTCTATTTGAAAAATGCATTTTCCTAATGTGGCCTGTGAGGTGCTGGCGATTCAGGATATTCCCTTCCCTCTGTCGAGGAGGTGAGAGGGACCAATGACCAGTTGGCGTCAGTAATGCCATGAACGTGGGCACTTTAATTCCAGGACTATAGCACAGGGTGGCCAACACAACTAACAGGGTCTACAAAATGCAAAATAAAAAACACCAAGCAACTCTTCTTGTGCCCTAGAACCACTGGGGGTCTACTACCCGCAGCGCAACACAAGTTTGGTCTTTATGCGATTCCCACAGCCTTTGTCCCCTTTTTCGACGGGATCTTTCACTGTGTTCTCGAGCTAATTTTTAAGGGTATCCAACACCCTTATGTCCTTTTCTGCTTGGGATCTGCTCGCTGTTCTTAACCCCAGGCTTACCTTTCTTCTTTGGTCTTCTTTGAGCCTCCTCTTCTTGTTTTGAAACTCAGGTTTAAGAGGTTCTTGTGTCCTTCTTCTAATCTGGGCTTTTCAGTGTTTTTAATCTCTGGATTAAGGGCATCAGGTAATATTATCCCCACCAAAAAATATCGCCATATATATGGTCGTCGGGAACAGCCATAGGTGATATTTTTAGTGGGGATAATTTTGGGGTTATTGGGAGAAGGGGTTGTGGGGGTGTCCCCCGCTCCCTTTAAAATAATATGGGGGGTGCAGGGGTGTCCCCCGCAGGTTCCATGCCTTAATATCGCAGCAAAAATTTGTATGGCAATATTTTTGCGGGGATATTAACACATGGAACCGGATTAAGGGCTTCGGTTTTTGCACTCTACATCTATGGTCTTTTTTGGGTCTCTCTATTTTGCTCCTGAACCTCATAACCGAGGCAAATACGTTTTCCCTCCTTCATTTCCTCAGGCAGTTTAAGAGGGTCCCATCATCTCCCTATTTTAGGGTCCTGACTTTTTCCCTCTTTTACTCCTGCTCTCGTCCTGCAACTCCTCCCACTGTGGGCTTCACCGCTTCGGGTCAGGGTTTCCTCACACCTCTGCCTTTTGGCCAATCATGACAACCCTTTGCTTCCTTATCTTGCAGACTTCTATTGTTCATCTTTCACCTCCTCTTGGTATTCTATTCTAATCACCTTCTGGTGTTAAACTCAGAAATCCTCCTGCTGTTCCAAACCACACACCTCCTGATGTATAGCTCCAGTTTAAGCTCTGTAGTAGTAGTTAATGACTGTGGTCAAAGTAAAGTCAATCTTGATCTTGGTGCCATTTTCCAACAGAGGTTCTTTGGTTCTGCACTGCAGGCAAATGAATATGTCAACAGTTTGTTAAGTGTGCGAATGCCATAGAAAAATGTAGTCTACCTATGATGTCAGCATAGTCTCACTGTGTGAGTGCTGTGGGGAAATATAGTGTGCCACTGACTTTTGTGTGGGCTTGCAGTGCAGGTACAGTAGAAGAATGTGAGGTTCTTCTGATGTCTGGGCAGGTGCCAGGGCTCAGGGATCAAGGAGTGGTACCCAAGTGCTCCCATTCTGTCCTAGCTGGCCTTCGGCAATGCCAGGAGTACATTTCTCAGCATGCCGTTGCGCGCTGTACAAGCTGCCTCAGTCATATGCGTCTCAGACGCACCCTCAGCATTGTTCCTCAATGAGTTGGTTTGATCAGAGTACTGCTGTTTGTGTCTCCTTGCCTAAGCTCAAGTCATTCTGCACCCTGCTTCTTGTTTTTTTGTTATATTGCTTGCTTCTTCAGATATCTTGATTACTGTGTTCCCCTTGTTTCTCTTCCTTTGTTGGGACCAGCCTTATTTCCTCACTCCCCTTATCTCCTCGGACTGCTTCATCGGAACTCCAACTGGGCCCGATTGATTAGACTTTTTGTTGGACTTGAGGTTTTAGTTGGGGTTTTTAGGCATTTCCGCAGACCCTATCCCGGACTGTGAATTCTCTGTATCTTGGATTGTTTGTGTTCAATATCAGCTTTCAAGACTGGTCTCTGTATGCGTGCCATCGGGTTTACATCTGGACTCCATATAGCCCACATGCCATCCGGTTTACTTGTTTCTCCTTTGGTACCTCCTGAGTCAACCAAGACAAGACATCTTTGCATCTTATTTACCCTAGGAATACTCTTCCTGATTGCTCTGGTATGCATGTGTTAATGAATAATAGTCTCAGTGCAGGCGTGTGGCTTTTTACCTCACAACCTTTTTCGCCATTTTGTGTGTGAATACTATTTTGTCCTCCCTGAGAGGTAGAGAAAGAGAGCTGTGAGGACTAGCATCAGACACATACCCTTCTGCTGAAAGATTGAAGAGGCTCTGTTTACTTTACTTTAGTTTATTTGTAATGTGCATCCATAGACCTGTAGACGTGAGGGTGCAGACAAGAAACCAACAAACAAATAACAAAGAGAGGGCTGTTGTAGCTTGATTGATCTGTGTGATGTCTGAGTGAATGCAGGGCCTCATGGAATTGTGAGGTGGAGCCTGGAGTGTTGGAGGCTTGGAAGTTCCACAGGGTGATGGTTGGGACTTGGAGTATAGCAGGGAACCAGGACAGATGCGTGTGACCTTCTCTCCTACCTTTCATAACTGCATCTATGTAACCAGGTAATAAAGTATCTTCTGATTCAACTTACCTGGGTCAGCCTGGTTCCTGCTCCATGTCATCTCTGATCCAGGCACATCTTGCAGGAGGTACAAGAGCCATGATACGAGAGGGCGGCATAAGAGATGGGGGCTATGGCTATGAACCGAGGCCTCCTTAATGGAATAGCAGGTTCTTAAGCTCTTTCTTAAACAGGGGAGAGAGAGGAGTGACCTCTCAAAATCGTTGGCAGAGAGTTTCGTGTCAGAGGAGCAGCACTAAAGAAGGCTCCTGTCCGGGCCTGTGCCTTGCTAATCCTCGTGGACCAGGTCCCAGACCCCATGGCTGCAGTCACCAAGGTGTTAGCTGCCTTCTGTACTGCAATTTCCGTCAATATGTTTCCGTCTCTTATACTCTATGCAATTCTATCTTTTATGTAGCTATGATCTGACTTTCACTACACCTGTTATTGTATATATTTGACCTTGCCTGTAACCTAAGCTTAAAGTATTCATGTACCTCTGCGCCCTGATACCCCTGGGTCTGTTGCGCATTGTAAATAAATAAACAAACAAACAAGCAATGCACAGAGCCCATGCATGGTAAACGAATAGCTTGATTATCTGCATGCGAATCATCACTGCCTTTCCCCATTGAGGGTCCAGAATGAGGTCTGCCTCTGAGCTGGCAGAAGAGAATGCTGTTCCGGTGGTTCCAGTAGTTCAGAATCGATTACAGAACCCCTATCCGGTCATAATGCCTCATGCTCTGTGTTTCTGTGGGCTCCAACAGAAAGATTTGGTGGAGACCAGAAAAATGACACTACATTTTTTATTTTTTTGTTTTTTTTATTTGTATTTGGTGTACAAGCACCTTTACAAACATAGAAACATGCACATATTCATAAAAAGCATTCCAGATAAAAACAAGAAAGGAACAAAGCTGCAAAATAATCATGAAATGAACGATAAAAAACAAACAACACAGTGAAAGTTTCTAGACCAACAATAACATCTTACTTTTCATAAAATAAAGTGCCAACATTGACATATCACCAGGTTCGAAAACGAAAACAACTAGAGGCATGAAATCAGACCAAATATGAATTGAAATTATTCTAGCACAGAACCAACGATAACTTACAAGTATTCAATTGTGGGTGAGACATAGGAAGTAATTAAATCTCTTCTCCTTTAGAAGGCGTTGCTCAAAATTGCAACCTTGCATTACAAATTTCATGCGCAAACTTGAATAACATAACATCTCAGTAAAAAAAAGAGGAAGCTATAAATACTAAAGAATAAATAATAATATATACAAAAATTAACAATTTAACCAGGAACACAAGAGATTTATACACAATAAAGACACTAAATACAAATAATCCTCAAGTTGCATACACAAATACAGAAACACTCTAGGCACATCTGTGCACATGAAGAACAATGTGAGCATCACAAACCAAGAGTACTCTTTTTTTGAAACCTGTTTTTATTGTTATAATTCAACATACAGGAATCAAAAAAATTCAGAAACCCAACCGGTGCACTGTGCCACCCGAGGACCTCCCCTCAACCCCCCCCCCTCCACCCCAACACCTTCCAGGACAGTTCACAACTTCCCACATATTCTTGAATCCATTGTGTCGCTTAAATTCTGGTACACAACACTATTGTTCAATACTGCCTTAGTAGCCCACCCCACCGCTGGAGGTTTATCTAAATGTTCCTTCACGACCTCCAACCCCTCACACATGATCCGAGCTCTGTGCTCCGCGGGGGAGACCGGATAGCCAGGTGTGCCCGTCATCCTTCATAGTTTACCGGGGAGGAATGCTCTTGGGATGGGACCGTAACTTTTCGTGGTGTCCCAGCAGTATCCTGTGCGGCTGGGCTCGGAGTTCGCTCCTCACTCATGAAGTTCCTGAAGGCTGCCCAGTAGTCCTTAGGCCTACATTGTATAGGGGTCGTTGAGGCAAACTGTGTTTCCCTTTGTTCGCAGTTTGCCATGACATTGAGCCAGTGTTGGAAGGAGGGAGGCCTACTGGCAACCCAAGCCTGTGCAATAAGCGATCTAGCTACCACAGATGACATGCCCACCAGCCGTTTCCCACTGCTAGTGCCCTCTTCCACAAGTGCAAGCAGCCAGGTCTCAGGAGATAGTGGTAGGATAATGTCCAGTATTTTAGCCACAGCTTCAGCTATCCTTGCCCATAGAGGTTGAATTAGCGGGCACACCCAGGCTACATGAAGGAAATCAGCATCTATCTGATTGCATCTCTTACAATGTGAAGGCGTATGTGGGTAGAGCATATTCAATCGAAGGGGGGAGTAGTATACCTGGTGAAGGAATTTAAAGTGTATCAAACGGAATCTGTTGTTAACCGATATAGATTTAGACTCAGCACAAAAAATGACCAAGGGTGCACTCCCATTTTTCTCTATAAGGAATCGCCTGGGGGGTCCTGAGAGACCTGGCCATACCATACAGAGTGGACACCAGTTTTACCTTGGTCGTTGGCATCGTAATATATTCCATAATTGGTGAGGAGGGTGGTGCGCTCGGGAACTCAGGCCACTTAGCATGAAGCACTTCACGCAGGCGGTAATATAGGAATAGTGTTATCGGGTTCCATTCGCCCCTCGTTTTGAGGTCTTCCCAGGAAACAAAGCTACCTTGTGGTGCTATATCTCCTATGGACGTGATCTGTAAGGGGGAAAATATTGATCGAAGGTGTCGTTTCTGTAATTTTGATATGGAATCTCTAAAGCACTTGATCATGTCATGCCCGAGTCTTGGGAAAGAACGAGGACGGCTTTTTTCACCGATTATTCATAATATTAGTTCAAGGAGTCTGGAAAACTGGTGGGAAATGTTCTTTGAAGCCTCCAACCGAACTGTACTGTTCAATTTGATAACCTTCCTCCAGGTCATAAAAACAAGATTGGATTTGAAGGAATTAATTGAAGTGCCTGGAGTCGAATGAGCCCTTGTAGTCCAAACGTCAAGACTCAGGCCACTTGTTTTACTGTGTACAGAACGGCAGTGAGAGAAATGGATTTTAAAAGGATATGTGGTTGATTGGACGTGATTTGTCTGTCAAAAATTTTTTAAAGGTTGAATAAACCGTATAAAAATAAAAAAAAAAAATAAAAAAAAAGGGGGAAAAATGTTGTATAAATATTGTCTCATGTGTGAGTGGTATGCCCCGTACATGATAAATGGCCATGGCGGGAGAGTACCATTGTCCCTGTCCAGTCAGGGCAGCCAGCCGGTTCCAAGCCCTAAGGGTGACGCCTACTGGCTGTACCTCAGCCTTATCACAACACTCCTGTGTGCCTACCAATAGCCCCTTCAGATCGTCAGGGCGGTTTAGAGCTTTCTCCAGGATCGTGTGGGGTAAGTCGGATGTGGGCGTCCACCACCAAGTTGCATATTGGGCTTGGGCGATGAGAAAGTACAAGAACAGGTCCGGGACCTCAAGGCCCCCCAGGGAGATCCGGTGACACATCGTCTCTAGAGATATTCGTGGGCGTCTACCGGCCCAGATTAGATGGTTCACCAAACTCTTCAGCCTGACCCAATATTTTGCCGGAGGCCAAATCGGGACATTATTAAAGACATACAATAATTTAGGTAAAACAACCATTTTTAAGAGCGAGAGCCTAGCCGCTTGGGAGATGGGAAGTCGAATCCAAGTATCCAGCTTGTGCTCCAACGTTTGGAGAGCCGTTAAGTAGTTCTCGTATAACTTAGTAGGGGACGTGGATACACGGATACCTAGATAGCAAATCCCTTGGGGACACCATGCAAAATCATTACCCACATCATCCGGGGTTACACATGCAGTAAGAGGGAGGACCTCAGACTTGGACCAATTGATCCGTAGTCCGGACAGAGTGCCGAACCTTATGATTTCTTCTACGATCGGACGCACGTTTTCCCGGGGGTGCTTAATGTACAATAACATGTCCTCTGCGTATAGAGAGTCAATGGAAATATAGGAATGGAGAGTTATACCCCTGTGCGCATGGTACTCTCTCAGAACACAAGCCACTGGCTCAATGGCCAGGATAAAAAGAATTGGACAGAAGGGGCATCCCTGTCTCATACCGCGAGATGGAGAGATGGGTTCAGACTGTTTACCGTTGGTATATACCAGGGCTCTGGGGGCTGTATACAGTAGGCGTACCCAGTATAGGAACGTGTTGCCTAATACAAACAAAGAGTACTCTTGTCTAACACATCATGAGATGAAAACCTTTGTCTACTATGACATTTTGTTTGTTTTGTTTGTGCATACTTGTAATTCTTCAAATTCATTTAGGTTTTCCTGAATAATGTTGAGGAGACACGTAAGAGAGAGAACAAGTGACTTTTTTCCTCCCCACATAAAACGTGTTTGCAGTAAATTCCGTGAGAAACACAATTCCTCATTACATTTTTAAATCCATGTAAACTGCATTATCTGTGTCGTCCAGTGGCCTTTCCTGATTCTGCTTCAAATGCAGTTTTCCTGTTTTCCTACCTACAGGAGGTGGCTGGAGCATGGGCTAATCCCTTTCTTGAAACAATGTCCCACTCATATATGATTCTTTGCCCCAATGACAGTCCTGTCTGGGGTCTTTGATACCTAGTATGAGAAACAGCGGCCTGTTAACAATATGCAGCACAATTAAATCACCCTGCAACATCCAGGGCCTGGTGGGAAGCCAAGAAAACAGCAGAATTTTCTAAAGGCCTCCATGAGGAATTATAGGGCCCATTGTTGGTCTTCCACAATCCAACCATTGATTGGGTGCAATGTAGAGTCACCTTCAAGGATGGTTATGGATCCGTCCACAAAAGAGAACCCGTTTTGTAGTCATCTACTTGTGTTCATTCTGGTGCCGGTATTGCAACAGAATCTCTGTTGTCTGTCCGTCAATGTTTTGTTTGTGGGTGGACTGCAAGCAGTGCAACTGCTAGAGGCCCCCATTATGACTGTTCATTAAAAACGGAGGCCCAAGCAATTTTTGTCCGCCGCTACCCATGTTGAGGATGCGGGGGACACCCCTGCAACCCCCGAGGCTGAAGATACGAACATGGGGAGCGAGGAACAACCCCCCAACCCCAGCAATTCATGTTCGATATTTTCAGACCCAAATTGAACGCACAAATTCGAACTAAGTGTAGTGACCGAATTCGTTCCAATCTACCATTTGTTCAAAGTTTTGCGCTCAATTTGGGTAATACCTTGCAACATGTGGATCCTGAGTCCTTTCATTGAAGAAACAGTTGCCTCAGCACATGCTGTAGGAGCCTTTCTATCTGAAGCCGGCAAAGTGACAAAGACCTTACATTCTATTGCTTATTACTCTTGTGAAGTCACACCTGCTGAAATTCATGTCACCATCACGGACAAAGATCTACTGGCCATCAAGGTAGTGTCTACGGATTGACAAAATCATTTCCAGAGTGCTCCACATCAAGTAACTGTTGATATGGAGCACAGAAACGAGGTGGCCTTTGTCTCTGGCCACTGAGCAAATCCTATACCAAGGCAAATTTCCCTATCCGACAATCCTACAGTCTTGAAGATTGGAAGAACTGTTGGTCTGTTTCCCACACCCGCAATTTTTGCATGCACTTTAACAATGGCTAATTAAACATGAATGTGACACCATCCCGTAGCCCCTGTCTTTTCAGTAAGAACTTCTCTGCCTAAATGGGTGGCTGATTTCACCCAGTCGATAAGATGATGCCATAAGGACAAACTAGCAGGTTATTTAGGCTTCTGTGAGACTCTCTAGTTATTACAGAGGTGGTTTTTCTGGCAGTCCATGATAAAGGACATACACACCTATGTACTAATATTTTCTGCTTGTGCTCAGACCAAAACCCCCAGAGGGAATCTTGTTGGACTATTAAAACCATTGCATGTTCACCCAGGCCCTGGCACACAAATAGTCTCAATTTTGTGGATGAATTATGGAAAAAAAACAGTGACTGTGTTTTCACTGTGGCTATTTTAACCGTGGTGCTGACACCGCTGCCGCTTCTGGTGTTTTGAAAAAAATACATTTGTGTGGTGTGTGTTTGGGGTAGGGCTTGGGGGTGGTGGGTCTCAGGGTGGTGGGGGTGGGTTAGATGGGGTTGGGTGAGCCACCTTTTAAAAAAAAATTCAAAAACGGCTGTGGTGAAAACATCACAGCTAAAATAGCTGCGGCAAAAATAGCCAGAAAACACAGGAAACTGGAGAAAAAAACATGCAATTTAACGAGGTATAAGAATTCTTACCTAGTAAAGCTTAATACAGCTTGATAAAGTTGGCATTTAACAGAGGATTTGTATGCCTGGATAACACTTGTTTGAGAAGACACATAAACATGTTAGTCAGCTATTCCAATAAAATTTGTGACTTAGTAACATTGACCCTATTTCTTTAAACTTGTAAGGGCATGTAGTGATAAGCTGCTAGGCGCTTGCAGTAACCTGCATTTGCACTAACCCACTGAGCTATCTTGTGTGTATTAGAGCCTATTCGAAGCGTGGAGGAAAATGCTGACATCAACCAGGACTCTCAAACTGGGTGAGCCTGCATGCTTGCAAGGGGTTAATTGCAAAGGCCTTTTTTGAAGACATAAAACATCGTGCTTTAGCAAGAGGCTCCATGCAGTTCGTGGGAGCCAGGCATTGCTTTGCCCGTCTTCGCTCTGCAAGTCAGGTGCACTGATAAGACAAGAATGCAAAGAAACAGTGCCCGAAGCCTGGGAGCCAAGACTGGCTGTTTCCAGTCTTGTAACTTTCCAAGCAAAAAACATGTTTACTGCCAGGAGGGAAGAGCCTAGAAGCTTCTCGAAGAGCTGACACGTCATGATGATTGACGTGCAGCTCCTAATAAGAGAACTATACTTGGACCAGGGAGGGGGGACTCATCCTGGACTGTTGGAAAGACGTGCGTATCAAGGACAGTGCCTGGACGACCAGCTGTGCGCTATCAGGGCCGAGGCTCCTAACATCACATCCCTGCTCTGGTGTAGGACTGTGGGGGCTTGGCCAGTCCTCCACTCCTCTGCTGAGGAGTGCCGGGCACCAGATAGCGGCGAGGGTCCTGGATGTGATCAGATCGTATCTTCATCTACATTTCATTAGGAGCGTAAGACCAAATAATTGCATATTCATCTGTGATTGATAATTGGCATTATATAGCTTGCACTCTCTATTTCCACATTATTATAAATTGCTGCTTAGTTTTCATTAGTCATTGTAGATAATAAATGCAAGCATCATATTCTGTGTGATTGGCTTTTTTCCAGACTGAGTTCATCGTGCTTCTTAAACCTTATTTGTGTGGGAAGGTAATTAGGAGTGATTTACTTTGCACAAAGGGCTGGATCCCAGGGAGGTGCGGGTACTGTTTATCACTACATTTGGCGCTGTGAGCAGGGTTTTCGAGCACGATGCCCTTCTGGAAAAGAAATACAAAAGATGAATGCAATGGGGAAGATAGTGCACTCTGTCACATTCCAGGATGGCCGGCATCAAATGCTTGGTCGGGTGTGGCAGATATTTTGCATCGGTACTCGGCACCGATGGCATGGGACATGCTTGAAAATGATGTTTCCCCGGCGGTAATTAGTAAGTGCTTGGAGAGTTTACCGCTTGAGAAATGCAGAAAGGAGCTCAAGGCAGCAGGAAATATAGGCTGGTTATTCCTGCAGGCGCTCAGAAAGGTGCATGAGAATGAATTGCTTAAAGATGCTAAAATTAGTAAATTAACAGACGAGATATCCCTGCTCCAAGAGCAACAAATTATTATGAGAGAGACCCTTGAATCGTCCGTTAAACGGGCTGATCAGATGGAGGACAGGTGTGCCTCTTTAGCTGTGCGTGTAGCCACGCACAAGCGCAGACAGCAGCGGGGCAATCCATCAAAGATAAGGATTCGCGCGCTAATTAGGAAAGATAACTGGGACCCAAATTTATGGTCGGGTGAAGTCAGTGATAGTGAAACTGAGCAAGCACATGACTGGAATGAGTCTGTTGAGATTAGACTTGCTGAATTAAATTGGTCTGATGGAGAAGAGCTGGAATGTGTTCCAGAGAAATGTGTTTATCCAGCACGGCCATTAATCACTAACAAATCAAAGGGCCAAGCTGGCGGTGCAAATATTCAAAATACAAGGATTGTCCGTGATTATACACAGACAGAGCTTTTAGAGATTGCTAAGTTATTTAGACAGAAGCTAGGTGAAGCACTTTTGACTTGGTTCCTTCGCATCTGGGACACGGGTGCCGATAGTATCTTCTTAACCCCAGAGGAATTGTTAAAGATGGGTTCACTCACTACTAATGTGATGTTGGGACAGATAGTGCGCGGTGCGCTTGGACAGCAAGGTTCTCATTCCTTGTTTAATTGGCTTCAGACTGCCCTAATGAATCTGTATGGGAGTCCAATGGATATGGAAGAGAGTTGGGGCTGTTGGCAGTCACTAACTGAAGCAACAAACCAGCTTAGAGAGATGGGTTTGCAGTGTGCACTGTACAGTGCAAATTTTGCAGGGCCTGACATGGAGTTGTTTACAGCTGGCATGCGCGCACGTTTGTTAAGAAATGCACCGAGTCACATGAAGGGCGCATTGCTTTCATTGCTGGGTCCAGCGCAGGGCAAAGCCATTGGTGAAGTAGCACTTCTGTTAGGGCAACTAGAAGGGCTGGATGTACGCAAAGCAGCACGTCTAGTGGCTGCAAACAATGATTCAGAAAAAAAGCGTGGTAAAAATGTAAAGTCTAAAGAGAAAGCTGATACTGTTGAGATCACACGCAAACAAATGTGGGTGGACCTGCTAAAAGCAGGAATTCCAAGAGATGAGATAGATGGTAAACCCACATCTGAGCTGCTTGAGAAATGGAAAAAAATTAAAAGACAGGGACGGGAAAAAACTAAGCCCTCTGCACCCTCTGAAGAGGAGGTGTTAAAGCCCAAAGTGCGAGCAAAGGGTTACCCTGATGTGGCAAAGAACAAGTGGGAGGTCCCAGACCCCATTTTTGATTGAAGGGCTGGCTCTGTCCTTGAGGTACGGTTAATAAAGAGAACTAGCCCCAGAGACAGACGCCCTTTTGTGCCACTTACCTTGTACTTGGATGAGAAAGTAAAACATGTTTTGGCTCTATTAGACACAGGAGCTGAGGTAACCATTCTGAATGGCAATCCCAGTAAATTGTCTGGTCCCAGAGTTTTGGTCAATGGTTATGGGGGAGCAGAAACTGTTGCAAAAGCCTTTAATGTAAAAATGTCAATTGGTGAGGGATTGCCTTTCACAGCAAATGTTTTGATTGCAGATATACCAGAGTACATCCTTGGCATGGATGTGTTGTTGGGCAAAAGTGTGACTACAGATTTAGGCGAATTTGTTTTTGGCAATCGAAAAATCCATGTGAGAGTTGTTAACCCTGTTGTGGTTGGGCATGCCAAATGGTCCCCCTTGCATTTACCTCCTCCTGCTGACCCAGTGTGTGTGAAACAGTACCGGTTGCCAGGAGGACATAAAGAGATTGGTGAAACTATTGAGTCATTGGTGAAAGCTGGCATAATGAGGCCGGCAGTCAGTCCATTCAACTCGCCGATCTGGCCTGTTCGCCGCCCGGATGGGGCATGGCGTCTGACAATTGATTACCGCATTTTGAACAAGAAGGTGCCGCCCTTAGCTACGGCGGTGCCAGACATCATTACTCTGATTGAAAACCTTACAAGAGAAGTGGGTGAATGGCATGTGGTCCTTGACCTGGCCAATGCATTTTTCTCCATTGATATTGACACTGAATCACAAGACCAATTTGCTATCACTTGGGGAGACAGACAGTTTACCTTTACTAAATTGCCCCAGGGGTATGTGCATAGTCCCACTCTGTGTCATGGATTGATTGCCAGGGACTTAAAGATGGTGCAATTGGATAATGTATTTATTGCTCATTACATTGATGACATCATGCTGACCAGTGTTGAGAAAGAACATGTAGAAAATGCTGCTGAAAAGTTGATCACACACATGCAAAATCGGGGGTGGGCCATAAATCCCAAAAAGGTACAGGGGCCTGCTCAAGAGGTGAAATTTCTAGGTGCAATCTGGTCTGGGTCAGTTAAGAAAATTCCCGACCCGGTAATTGATATGGTTCAGCAGATGGCTCCACCAGCAGATAAAAAAGAGGCACAAAGATTCATTGGGTTAATGGGGTTTTGGAGAAATCACATACCTCATTTAAGCCTGATACTGAAACCCATTTACAAAGTCACCAGAAAGAAACATGACTTTACATGGGGCCTAGAGCAACAGACTTCCTTCCAACAGGCTAAAGATGCATTGCAAAATTACATCACGCTGGGGCCCCTGACAAAAACTGATCCTTTTGAATTGGAAATTCTTGTCTACAATGACGTGGCTGTGTGGAGCTTGTGGCAAAAGCAAGGACATAAAAGAGTGCCACAGGGGTTCTGGTCAAGGAAACTCACAGATCCTATGACAAGATACACTCCTCTTGAGAAACAAGTTGCTGCAGTGTACTGGGCTCTAGTTGAAACTGAAAGAATCACAGGCGAGCAACCAGTGACAATTTGCACAGAAATTCCAATCATGGGCTGGGTGCGTGACACTGCTGCAAATGGGAAAAGTGGCAGAGCACAAGACGCCACTCATGTCAAATGGAAATGGTATTTACAGCAACGTGCGAAAGCTGGCCGCACAGGGGTTTCCAGACTGCAAGAACAAATGCTGGAGGCAGTAGATCTGGATGCGATGCCTGAACCAAACACCCATGTGGCGTTGCCAGAATCTCCCTTCAAAGTCGCACCAGCCTATGATACATTGACAGAAGAAGAACAAAAGTCTGCATGGTTCACGGACGGCACGGCAAAGTATGATAAAGGGCAAAGACACTGGCAAGCTGTCGCATTCCAGCCCCATCGAGAAACACTGCTAATGAGAGAAGGTGTGGGAGGATCAAGTCAGTATGCTGAACTGCAAGCAGTGGCCTCCGTGATTGAACAGGTGAAGGAAACAGAGACTGCATACATATACACAGACAGTTGGGCCACATATCAAGGCCTGACACATTGGGCACCGGCATGGAGAAGAGATGGTTGGCAAATCAAGAACACGCCGATCTGGGGAGGGCCAGACATCTGGGAAGAGATGTGGTGCAAAGGTGAGAGGTGCAAAATCTGCATTGGGCATGTCGATGCACACATGCCCCCTGACACCTCACTGGCTGCCCTGTTCAACAATGAAGTGGACCAAATGGCAAAGATTCGCCCAGTGACAACACCGCAAGAAGCTGAGGTGCTGCAAGGGATGGCGGATTGGGCACACCAAACCTCAGGGCATCTAGGGCAAACAGGAACTTACCAATGGGCAAAAAAGAGACAATTGCCCATTACCATGGATCAAGCCAGACAAGCTGCCTCCCAATGTTCCGTGTGCAGTGAAGTGAAGCACTACCCCCTGGAGAGGAAGCCTCAAGGCCCTTTGAGAAGAGGTGAAAGAGCTGCTAGCGTATGGCAAGTTGACTACATTGGCCCTTTACCGCCCGAGAATGGAAAGCATTATGTGTTGACCATGGTAGACACATACTCTGGACTGTTATTAGCTTATCCAGCTGCCCATGCAGATCAACGGGCTACCTTGCAAGGCATGGAATACCTCATCAGACACTATGGCATCCCGGATGAAATCCAATCAGACCAAGGCAGCCATTTTGCTGGACACAATGTGCAAGACTGGGCACTAGAGCAAGGCATAAAGTGGACACTGCACATCAGCCGATACCCAGAATCCTCTGCTTTGGTGGAACGTAGCAATGGGCTGCTCAAGCAACAAATAAAGAAGCTGACTAAGACTCACACTCTCAAGAGGTGGTCCAAACATCTGGCACATGCACTGTTTGAACTGAACAATCGTCCACTGGGAAATCGCCAGACACCCTTTGTGAGACTGACAAGTGAGAAAGTGGAATCTACAAAGACTCTTGTTGTGTGGAAAACTGACAAAGAAGCTAAGCTGCCTGTACAAGCCACTGCAGGCAGCATTGGACTTGATCTATCTACCTGTGAAGATGGTGTTATACCGGCGGGGCAAACCAAATCCATCTCGCTGGGCATTGGCATCAAATTGCCGGCTGGCACTTATGGACGCATTGCTGCACGCTCCAGCCTGGCAAAACAAGGCATTGACATATTAGGAGGTGTGATTGATCCTGATTATAGAGGGACTGTTTCGGTACTTTTACATAATGCTGGTGCATCTGCAGTACCATTAACCAAATATGACCGAATTGCACAATTGATTTGTGAACAAGCAGTTGTCCCCCTAGTAGTAGAAAGCAAGCAATCTCCAGACACTACATTGAGGGGGGAAGGAGGCTTCGGTAGCACAGGAAAAAAGGTGTGGGTGCACCATCCTAACAAAAAGCCTGAGGCTGGGGAAGTGTTAAGTCAAGGTGTTGGAAGTACTTATGTTGTACTTTTGCATAATTCTGATGTGCCTGTTTATATTCCCGCTACTAGGCTCACACCACGAACGTAGAGCAGTATGAAGGGGATGGGACTTGCCTTGCTGTGGGTGCTCCTGGCCTGCCAAACCAACGCTTTCTCTGTAAAGAGTGGGTTATTGCAAGACACTACATGGACTCTGAGAATCGCATGCACTACACCTGATGCTCCAGTCCTGCGTGATAACTACAACCGCACCGTAACCTGTGAGAAAAGTGTTACAAATGAGTATCCACATGGAACTGCAAGAGTTCTAGATTGGCACATTGTTGGACACCTTTTATCACTAACTCATATGACTGGCGCCTACGAGATTTTAGGTCCAAAAGTTTCAGTGAATGGATCAAATAATTTGTTTGATGTTTCATGTTTCTTTTGTCCCAAGAACTGCAACGAGTGTACTCGCCAAGATTTTCTGGACTATAACTTAGCCACATGTTCTTCATATAATTGTACGTTGAAACAGCCTATACCAGATGGTAGTATGGTGTTTGTATCAAAAACCAATATTGTACTTGGTAGGCATCCCACTTGGAGGATGGTGTTTTTCAAATCTCACAAAGAGGAGTTGGTAAAACTGCTAGATTTTCCAATAGTAAGACAACATTTAAATTGCAGACATGTGATGCACGCTTCCATTATTTCAGAGGTACACTTAGACATAGACTTGTCACGGGGCAATGTCTCCTTAGTACTACCAAGCTGCTATAAATGGAGTCAATTTCTATGGCCCATCACCAAATTGCGCGTAGCTAGGGGTTTAGATTCCTTGATTGCGGGTGCAGCGGGAGTGGGAACGGGGGCTTTAAATGCTTTTGACATAGAAACTGTGCGCAACAAGTTAGCCACTATGGGTTCTGATGCCAGCGGCGCTATAAAACTTCTGGCTCAGTGGGGCCCATTGATAAGTCCTACCCTGCGCAACACTGCTACAAGTATTGGCAACCATTGGAAGTGGCAGAATTTCAGCTATGAAGACATTTTCTCTGCCATAGGACAGGTCAACAAAACTGCTAAAGACACACGATGTATTTTATGGCAAACTTTGCTAAATCAGCAGGTGTTAGCTTTCCGCTCCGAATGGGGGCGACTATCTTCAACCCACTGGCACACAGAGCTACAGTTACCAGCAGACATATGGATTAAGCCGCTTGCTTTTGATTGCATGAATAACACCTGCCATGCGTTAATGCAAGTGAGTAGGACCGCTTATGCTCTAGAAATATGGTGCCCTTTTATAGTACTGCCTATGAAAATCAATGGTTCCTGGTGGGTTCCGCAAATACGAGGGGAATGGTTAGACAGCCAAAACTACACCATCCACAGTCACACCTGCATGCCCTGGGATCAGGGGTGGGTGTGTCCCCTAACTGGGAGGGTTCCGGACCCATGTATACATCCCGTAGCAGGGGAGTGCACCTGGATGCAATACCACATAAATGGGACTGACATCTTTCAGATAGATCAGCATACAGCTTGCGTAGTTACTAATCATTCCTTGCTTATTAACAATTATAGGTTATTAGGGAATCCTCAAGTATTTTGTGTAGATCAAGTTGTGACTATCCTAGACATTGTTACTCATACCCTATATTCTCTAACCCAGTGGTCTCACACTACTCTGCATGCTGAGCTCACGCATTTGCTTAACTGGACTCTATCCTATGGAGTGATTACTGCCCGGCTTCAAGCTATTAGACAATTTGCTCAAACTGCTTGGAAAGATTTCCAGACGCTAGCTACCTCAGTTATTTCTGCAGAGTACAAGCTAATAATAGACAGAAACCAATTAATCAAAACTGCTGACCATCTGCAATCTGTTACTACTCACCACTGGTGGGATATATTCACTGGATGGTCTCCCTCCTCCACTAAACTGCTTAATATAATACTGCACCCATTGCTGTGGTTGCTGATTTCCCTAATATTCATACTTATCGTCTTCATTGGACTCTTGCGCAGAATGTCTTTCCTTTATACTAGAATGTCTGCGCTAGAGAAACGCTTAATTGGCCTACAGCACACTGTGCATGCTTCCAGATCATGGAACTGAGTCAGCATTTTCAGGCCTCACTTCGAAAGGGGTGGAATGTAGTGATAAGCTGCTAGGCGCTTGCAGTAACCTGCATTTGCACTAACCCACTGAGCTATCTTGTGTGTATTAGAGCCTATTCGAAGCGTGGAGGAAAATGCTGACATCAACCAGGACTCTCAAACTGGGTGAGCCTGCATGCTTGCAAGGGGTTAATTGCAAAGGCCTTTTTTGAAGACATAAAACATCGTGCTTTAGCAAGAGGCTCCATGCAGTTCGTGGGAGCCAGGCATTGCTTTGCCCGTCTTCGCTCTGCAAGTCAGGTGCACTGATAAGACAAGAATGCAAAGAAACAGTGCCCGAAGCCTGGGAGCCAAGACTGGCTGTTTCCAGTCTTGTAACTTTCCAAGCAAAAAACATGTTTACTGCCAGGAGGGAAGAGCCTAGAAGCTTCTCGAAGAGCTGACACGTCATGATGATTGACGTGCAGCTCCTAATAAGAGAACTATACTTGGACCAGGGAGGGGGGACTCATCCTGGACTGTTGGAAAGACGTGCGTATCAAGGACAGTGCCTGGACGACCAGCTGTGCGCTATCAGGGCCGAGGCTCCTAACATCACATCCCTGCTCTGGTGTAGGACTGTGGGGGCTTGGCCAGTCCTCCCCTCCTCTGCTGAGGAGTGCCGGGCACCAGATAGCGGCGAGGGTCCTGGATGTGATCAGATCGTATCTTCATCTACATTTCATTAGGAGCGTAAGACCAAATAATTGCATATTCATCTGTGATTGATAATTGGCATTATATAGCTTGCACTCTCTATTTCCACATTATTATAAATTGCTGCTTAGTTTTCATTAGTCATTGTAGATAATAAATGCAAGCATCATATTCTGTGTGATTGGCTTTTTTCCAGACTGAGTTCATCGTGCTTCTTAAACCTTATTTGTGTGGGAAGGTAATTAGGAGTGATTTACTTTGCACAAAGGGCTGGATCCCAGGGAGGTGCGGGTACTGTTTATCACTACAGGGCAGAATATGATGCTACCTCTCTAAGGCAGTTTTCACAATTGGAAACATTAACAGAAATACTATTTAGGTACTCATTAAAATCAACAGAGTATCATTCGATTTTACTAATGAAAACAGAGATAGGGGAGCTGTTCTCTACTTTCAATCTCTCAGTTAGAAGGATCTATATAATACATGTCTGAACTTTTTTCATTGTTCAAAGAATGACATAGTAGTCGTTAGAGGATATAATCTAATTTGTTGAGCCTTTGCAGAAATTACAAATGTATGAGAAATGAAAAGGGTATACATTTTTGTACAAACTGTAAACCGTAATTTGTATGGGACATTCACTGGAATTTTTGTCTTATCTTTTTTGTAGAATTGTATTGCAAAAACACTTGCCACTGATGAAGAGTCAAAACTCGAAACGCGTTGGGATAACTGCATAATAAAATATGATATTGGGCCTCATTACGACCCAGGCGGTAAGTTACCGCCTGGGCCGTGACTTTACCACCATGGCGTAAACTACGTTTACGCCATGGTGGTTGGCGGACTTACCGCCCCATTCGGACCTTGGCAGGGCGGTAAGTCCCCAATCCCCATTTACCCTTCCCCATTCCCATTTTTGCCCCATAGGGCATAATGGGAGTGGGGAAGGCGTTAATTACGCCACCGTAAATTACGGTGGCGTAATTAACTCCATGGTCCCTTAGCGCCATGGATTTTAACACCTGCTAAAAGCAGGTGTTAAATTCGCCATGGCGCTAAGGGACCTCGTACTCAGGCGGTAAGGGTCGGCGCTGTTTACGGCGCCGTAAACCCCTTACCGCCTGGGTCGTAATGAGGCCCATTGTCATATATTGCCTATTTGTCAATCAAATTTATATTGTGGTTAAAATTCTGTTTGTGTCTTAAACTTATAGAAGTGTTAAAAAATTAAATTTAACCAACAATCAAGCTCGAAATAAAGTCTACCCAGACTTCTTTTGAGTTTGGTTTAACTTAAAATGTTGGCTAACATTCTAAGGCCTTAGAGAGTGTGCAGGGGACGTGAGTTCCCAACTTGGCAACTTCTTCTTTGTGTGTATCGTTCTACAGCCTAGTTGCCAAGGCTGGTATTTTTCTCCCCTGCACCTTGAATTGCATTTCATCTCCAAGATTAATTTTCCATTCAAAATTTCTTTAAAAACTTATCACATTACTCATAGAATTAGGGAGTGCTTGGAGTCTAAAATTTTGTTTGTACATACACGTGGATGACAGGCTTGGTGGCTGCTGCTTGAAATTTACAGTGGATTTTACGCATTACAGTGATCACGCATTAATAGAGGCGGCATTTGGAGTTTTCCAAAACCACACTCGAAGCCAGTGTGGGCTAGCATCTAATTCAGTTTGTGACTGGTTCAGTAATGAGCAGTTTGGACTTACAGATTCATTGGAATGTGGGTAAGATTGCCAGCGTGAATTCTCTTTTAGACACATATCTGAAATCCACAGATCTGGTATGGAAATTCAACACTTTTATTCCGAATGGGTTTGGCGACTCCATTCCCCAAAGGAGGGCAGCGTTTTGGATGGAGGTCGGAGTGCATCTAGAGTGAATCATAGGCATGTTTACAACAAAGAGGTTGATGCGCGCAAAAAAGAGATGCGCTGGAACATGGCCCAAATAAAATAAAAGGGGCCAGGCTCTCCCATATGAAACGTACGAAGGAATTAGGAAAATAAAGCAGGCTTATCAGAATTGGGTTAGACAATGCAAAGCAGCAAGAGAGCAAATGGATGGTGAAGCAATGCTAATGTGCATAAAGGACAAGAATTCTAAAGCCTTCAGCCAAATAATTAATTCTAGTGTTGCTCCCCAATCGCTGCTTCAAATAAATGGGGTCTCAAAGTCAGAATGGATGTCACATTTCGGCCGGATCTTCAGCGATAATATTGGTTCAAACCGGTATGTGACTCAATTGGAATGGGACCCCACTGCAATTGCACACATGGATTTTGGTGAGGACGTGATCCTCAGGGTAATCAAGTCTATCAGCTCCTCTAGGGCACCAGGTCCTTATGGACAGTCCATTCTTGTATTGAAATCTGACAGGGCTGCTTGGGCAAGGACCCTTTCAGTTTTGTTTGCTAATATACTAGCTTTTGGAGTCTTCCCGCCCTCATGGTCTAATACCTACATAGTGCCCATTTTTAAACAAGGAGATAGAACAAATCTAACTTGCTATCGTCCGATAGCGCTCCTCGATGCCGACAGTAAGGTATTTGATTCAATTGTACTATAGCACCTGGAAGCATGGGCCGCAGGGTAGGGACAACTCTCAAAATGGCAAACTGGCTTCAGGAGACAAATGGGTACCTCTTTAAACGGTTTGGTTATTCATACTGTTCAGCATATTGCATGGAGTGGCAAGTATGAAGCAGTTTATGTAGCCTCCCTGACCTAACAGCTGCCTTTGACGCACTGGATTGAGGGTTATTATGGAAAAAGTTAGCTAGTTGGGGCATTCCAGTGGGTCTCTTAAGTCTACTCATGGCCCTTCATGCAAGAACTCCAATCCAAGTTTGTTTAAACAATTTGGCGTCCCTGTCAAGGTCGATCGCGATTTACAGGGGGGTGAGACAGGGCTATGTGGTTGCCCCGTGCATATTTAATTTCTATTGGCAGACTTCATGGAGGCCTTTCAGGGGGCCTCTCTGATCATCCCGAAACTGTCTCAGTTCTGCTTTCAATGGCTCTCTTACACCTACGATTTCTTTCTGTTTGATTCTAGTAAAATGGGCCTGCAGCGTTTGATTTCCTCATTTGCCTAATTCATGGGTGAGCATTTTTTGATATTTAATCCCTCCAATTAGATTCTCCAATGCTGACAATAAATGTACTCTTAAGTGGGCTATAGGCAAATCTATAATTCCATGGGTTGATTCCCTGGTTTATTTGGGCTTTCCGGTATTTGCAACAGCTTCCCTTAAAAACAGTGTCACTTGGATGAATCAAGTCACGGAGAAGCTGATACCTCCAACCAAAATGGTTGACATAAAGTTTGGTAGATTTTCCCTCAAACCAGTTATGAAATATCATGAAGCTAAGGTGATTCCTAAAATACTGTATGGTATTGAGACTCACCTGTTTGCTATCTTGGAACACCTGTCTGTGGTGGAGGGGAAAATCTGGAAACAAATATTAAGTATACCTATGAGTTTCCCTGTAGCCGCGGTTTGCTACAATTAGGGTGTACAATTAAATCACATGCCGAGTGGAGATCCTATCTCTCTTAACAAAAATGTTGATACCGGTCGAGAATTCGTAATATGTTGTTTTTAAAGTTCTTTACCTTACACAGTGCTGCCCAAGAATGAGGGCTCTTAAAGCACTTTGCATTTTAGTATTGGAAAAGATTGATTGCTCCTTAGAAGTATTGGTAGAGTATCCAAGTGTGGTCAAATCCTCGCAATATCCCCATGACTGGATGGAGACTATGGACCAATTTCATTCCTATCCATCTTTAGTTAACTTTAGGGAAGATTACAAAAGGAGGGGTGTTTTAGCACCTTTTCTTAGCATTTATCCCGATAAACTGACCCGTGCCACCTTTATCCAGTTCCGTTGGAAACCTGCTGAATACAAAACAAATTATGATAAGACATAAGAAGATCCCTGTAAACTTGGGAGGGTGCAGGTTTTGTAAGGTTGTAGGAACTGTTGAAACTACCAAACATTGAGTAACACTCTGTCCGGGGTTAAACTCACTTCGTGACCTATATCTGGGTACATTTCTTCATTTGGTTTCAGGGGTTGAATTAAATGCACTCTGGGGGTTGCATTACTTCTTTAATAATTGGCATTACCTCTTTTATTAGAGCACTCAACTTAGAGGAGCTTTAGTCTGCTTACCAATTTTGATTTGTTTTAATATTGTTGGGGAACGCTGTTGATCCAAAATTATTTACTCATTTGTAAACAATGTATTGTGGATTTTAAAGTTTTACTATTTTAGTGTATGTTTTATGATGTTATTAAAGGTTGATTATTTTTTCAACCAAGAATAATACAAATTTACATTAAAAAAGTCATACCGTATGCGGTTTACCCACCTCTGCTCAACCAGCAATCATGCTTTAATGTCATGTATTCCACTGGCATGGACTAATATAGGGGTGCAGTTCACCTCCGTTTCTGTCGAGAGCTTTCCACCTTGCTAGATAAAGATGTGTGTTTATCCTCTGCATATCCTCCATAGACAGATGGGCCAGTTGGAGTATATAAACAGTATTTGTGGTGGTATTGTCTGCAGTACTAAGTCAAATATTTTTCTCTATTACCCTCTGCTTAGTTCACATATAATAATGCCTCAGATTCTTCTACTGGGGCCTTCCCTTTCTATGCCTGTGGTAAGGTTGAGAAGTGACAAAAAGTGACATTGACCATGGGTATTTTGACAACGCTCTTTATTGTTGTTGCAGATTTAGCATCGAAGGCCGGGGAGTATCCAGCATTGCAAGCGAGCCACTAAAATAGTCTTGCTACTTTTCCCCCAAAATGCTGTGCTCGCAATTCCATATGGTCTCATTCGCACCCCACAAACCGCCCACCTCCACCCCAATCTACTTTTTTGGTAACATTAGTGGCAGATGGCATTTTAACACATAAAAAAACTGCAGAATAATTACAGATGCAGCAAACACATCTATTAGAGCTTTGTCCAGGTGCTCTCTGGTAAAATACATGCAAACCTACTAATTTGCATATGGATTGCACCAACAGAAGTGACTTCACAGAAAAGGACATTGCAAGGAGCATCATCAGTGTTTGATACTTGGAGGCACCCTGGAAGCGACTTTAGAATAAGTTGCTATAAGCAAGCCAAGTGTCAAATACTTTTGTGGTGCAAAATACCTAAATTGCACTATTATTATATATGGAGCAACTCTATAGTCATTAGGCATTTTTAAAAAAAATAATAGCATGATGTATTAACATAAGCTATGAAGTGAATCACAGAGATGCAGATAAGACACAGTGGGCCTCATTACGGGTCGGGCGGTCCGGAATCAACAGTGGCGGTAAACGCCCGATCCCGAGTCTTGCAGGCGGGAGGTGATCTTCCCGCCAGGTCTGACCTGGCGGGTTGAACACCTCCCGCCTGCAGGCGGACGTGGAAACACCAGCACCATCACGAGATGCCGCCTGTAGGACTCAATGGGAATGGGGATTAATGGGGATTAACACCATTCCGCCTCCGTGACTCCTGGGACACCGGGGCTGTAATGCCCTGGTAATTCCGGGAGTCACAGAGGTGGAATGGTAACACGAGTCTGGCAGTAACCAGGCAGTTTTACCGCTGCGGTTACTGCCGGACTCGTAATGAGGCCCAGTGTGATTAAATGATTTGCCCAGGATCACACGCTTTGGTTAAATTGTGAAACCGGGATGTGGCCAATTTAAGCAACTGATCACATCTTCCCAGGTTTAGTAGATGTAGATATTTATTAAGGTTTTGCTTTGCATTTCATGCATGTGCTTAAATAATACTTTATTTATAGCAATGCCTTGGAAGCAAACCACATTTCATAATAAACTAGCCTTTCATAATAAACTAACTATACACTATACACATTGTCATAGAAATGTGTTGCTCAATAAGAGTATGGTTTTAGTTTTATTCTCCCCATCCTGCATGCAAAATCACAATAGCATCATGCAGATTAATGTGGTGAGCCTAACAAATCCCCCTTGGGTTTTAAATCCATAGTTATTATTTTATAAAGTATGCAGCATGATGCACCCTTCTCACTTCTGATTACCCCCTCCCATTCTGGACAAGGACTGGACAATTCTATGTGGCCAATCTGTCCCTGCCTTCCCAACCCGGCACATATTTTTGTAACAAAACGTCATAAGTAGTAATGTTCATGTCTGTTTCATGGGGATTCCTGATAAGTCTTTCTAGGGAGGGTGGGTCCTTCTCCCGGCGGTCTAGAGGGCCTTTTGGGTTTTGCGCAAATTTGTTAATGCAGTTCAGGAACTCTCCAAGGCTTACAGCATTCCTGCCGTCTTGGGAAGTGGTCTCTCTCTCTATCTGCCGTGGCTGACTGCAGCATATCTGCCACATTGTAGGTTTGCCTCTAGAAGCCTCTTTCCTGTTTTCCCATTGTTTGTTCTGCTCAGCTCTCTGGTCTTCTCTTAGGAACAATATTTCTACAAAACACAGAGAAGACTGGTGAGCAATTTGTTGAGGCCTGGCATGAGTTTAGCACGGCATGCACAGAAACTTTTCCACACACGGAGGGGGACAGGAATTGGGCCCCCTCTGCGGCCTTGTCCACCGCAAGGGTACGATTGGCTCTGGATCCTTCCCATCTTGTCCGATCCTTTGCAAAGAAGGGATCTTACCCATTCTTGACAGGGCCAGGGTACTTTTAGCAAGTTTGTTCTTTTGTGATTCCTTTTTAGTGATGCTGTTCAAGGTGGAAATAATCCAGTTATGGTTGTTGTGGAGTTTCTCATCTGGCCTAGTGGTTAGTGTATCTGTGGTGAAATGAGTTTGTTTCAGGTCTTTCCAAATGTGTGTTTAATTGTACTTCTTTCCAGGTTATAGTCATGGTTGTAGATCATTTAGTTGCTACCGTGAGTGGGGGTAACTCAGTGAATATTATGAACAGTATAAATAGGTGCTCTCCCCAGGCAAGGCGTCATGGAGAGCAAACAGTGACTATGGTTTAATTAAACTAAATTCCAAACTCCATCTAGAGTGTAACCATGTATGTGTGTGGGACCCTTAACCAGTTGTCTGAGATGCAATACAGGAAGGTTTGCTGTGAGGAATCTTGTGACAGGAGTGTCTTCTTTCTCGAGCCAGATGTTGAAATCTGTGAGTACAGCCAGCAATCAGAGATCCAGGGACAGGATGACGGCTGCTTTGGTGAATTTGTTTGTAATGTAAAGGCTGCAGAATGGTGGTCTTTAAATGAGGAGGTACCTTAGGGATGAGGTGTGAGCGATGGAACAGGTATGGGTGGGCAATTCAGTCCAAGATATTTTCAATGGGAGATGTTTAGACTATGTCAGTGTATGTTGTCCCTCAACCTCTCCTATCGGTACAATATGCGCATTTGTTCTTGAAGCCCGGTGGGACACTTTCATGGATAATTGGTGAGTGGTCATCAAAGAGCCATGTTTCTGTGATGAAGAGTAGGTATAACCCATAACGAGTAAGTACACCCCACCAAGGAAACATCAACTCTGGCCCCAACCTCCCTTTCTTTACCCTCTTTCCTTCTATTCTCTCCACAGGATCTAATCACCTCCATTGACATCTGCAATCCAACTGTGTCTCCAGAAGATCCATGCCTCCCAAATCGATAGAAATCCATCACGAAACATCTGGAGCTGACGCTTGTATTCCTACGCTTCCTTAGTGGCTCAACCCATTCCGGTAATGTCCTACTTCTTTGGAAATCTGCATGTGTCAGACCTCTGCTCAAAAAGCCCACAGCTGACCCAAATTACCCTGCTAGACACCACCCAATCTCAAACACTCCTTTCATCAGAAAGGTAATGAAAAAATTAATATACCGTAAACTCTGGGACTTCATCAAAATGAACAATCTTCTGCACAAGGCACGGCATGGCCTTGGACTATCTAGGGTTACCGAGTCAGCCCTGTGATCAATGTGGGATACACCGACACATATTCAGAGAGCACAATCATCCTGCTGGACATCTATGCGGCTTTTGAAACTATTGATCATGAAATTCTTTTAAGGGGACTGGGATGCATTGTGAATAAAACAACATCAGACTCTGCTGGATCACCTCCTTCCTAACTGGCAGACAAAATGGCACCGTCACTGCCTTTACAAATCACAGCCACGCCAGCTGCCCTGTAGAGCACTGCAACGATTCACACTTCTTTCCAACATCTTCATTACACCCCTATCCAACCTCATTAATCCGTCTGGCATCATTTGCTACAACTACACATACGTTACTCAAATAATCTGCAAACGCACAAACAATCCGTCAATGAACGCTGGCTCCAGTCATATAAACATAGCTTACAAACGAGGATGCTTGGATTACAGCAAACAGGATACGATTCAGCCATACCAGTTCAACCCCTTCAAACACTGCTTCCGCCCCTTGGCCTGACTAGTGGGGCCCGCGCCCAGCACCGCCCTTCGTGGTAAAAAGAACCTCCGAACAACCATGGACAACACCCTCACACTCAAACTGAGTTTAAGAGCAATTCACTTTTTATAACTCTTACCTTGTTTATCCTTTACACACAGAACCATGGCGGTGCTATAACTAGTGTTAACAAGATTGAACTAAGCAAACTGTCTCTATCTCAGACTCCCAGCAAACCTCATGGGAAAAATACAGAGTCCAAAATGCAGCAGCCAAGCTACTCAGCAGTATGAAAGGTTTTGAACACATCACCCTAGCACTGCACTCCACTGGTTCACTGCCAAGAAAATAATGCATCTCAAAACCCTAGACACAATCCATTCTGGCAGTGTTCGGCTGCTTTTGAACTGTGCATATTTTAGACCACTGCTCAAAAAGCCCACAGTTGACCTAAATGACCCTGCTAGCTACTACCCCATCTCAGACACTTGTTCCATCAGAAAAGTTATGGAAACATTCATATAGAGTAAACTCGGGGACTTCATCGAAACAAACATCCCTGTGCACAAGGCACAACTTTAGCCTATTTAGGGTTACAAAGTTAGCCCTGTGCTCAATCTTTGACACACTAAAAACAACACAGACAAATATTCAGAGAACAAACACATCCTACTGAACACCTTGGCTTCTTTTAAAATTATTGGCCTTGGGATTCTTTTATGGAGACTGGGAGGCATTGTAAATGAAATTTGCCACAAAACGTAGGATATGATAGTCTAGGATAGTCTATTTATATAGCGCCTACACACAATAAATGGGCCTCATTACCGCCATCGTTTTCCGCCAGGTCCGATCATGACCCGTGACCGTTAACTACGATGCCATTAGCGGCATCGTAGTTAACGCTGCCGCTAACTGCGCTAAGGGTGCGCGCACGCGACCGGCCACACCGTACTTAGCGCCATGGCGGAAAGGTACGCAAATGCTGACCCAAGCGGACATGCACCTAACGCCATCACCCAGTCCGTTAAATACCTTACCGCCATGGTGCTAATTACGCCATCGCGAACCAACCGTAAAGGGCCATGTAAAGTGAATGCAGCTGCCACAGGTGCACAGAAACAGCACAGGTGAAGGCAATACAGACTCAGGAAGTACAAAAAGAGCACACCCCACCCCTTCCCACACCCAGTCACACTCCACAATGATACCAATACGACATGCAATGTTGGGGCTGGAGGACCTGATAGCAATGCATGTGCTACAACAGCAACAACAACAACAGGCAGCACAGAGGAGACGCAGGAGGAGAAGGAGGGCAAGGCAGGCCCAGCAAGCCCCACCAGCACAGCCAGTGCCACCACGCAGGCAGCCCCCAATCCCACGCATCAGAGCCAAATCCATTCAACCTCACTGCTGAGCAGATCCACACCCTGTACCGTTTGGACCGGGACACCATCACCGCCATCGTACACATGATACACAACGACATTGTCAGCATGATAGAAACTCCAACCGCCACCCCCCCCCTACTGAAGGTAGTGTCTGTACTCCACTTCCTGGCCACAGGCACCTACCAGCACACAGTGGGGCACTTGCATGGCATTTCACAACCATTATTCTCACGAACACTCATCCAAGTGCTCGATGCCCTCCTCAAGCACACAGACGACCACATCTCATTACCACGGACTGCCCAGGACATTGCAAACACCAAAGTGGGTTTCCATGCACTAGCTGGCATACCCGGTTGCATTGGTGCCATCGACTGCACCCATGTGGAATTGGTGGTTCCACGTGCCATGGAGGTACCGTACCGCAACCGGAAACAGTTCCACTCAATCAACGTGCAAATGGTCTGTGACTCCAACAAGATCATCACACATTGTGGTGCCCGATTCCCCGGATCAACCCATGATTCTATGGTCCTGAGGAACTCCACAATACCACGCTACATGGAGCGACATGCAGGCCCAAGATCCTGGCTAATCGGTGAGTCCAATGTCATGGAAGTGAGCAGGTGAATGACGTACCGATGCATACACCACCTGGCTGAAAGGGGGGGGGGATGGTGCATACTCCACCTGGCTGATAGGGGGGGGGGATGAAGCATACTCCACCTGGATGAAAGGGAGGGGGATGATGCATACTCCACCTGGCTGTGAGTAACACAGAGAACGGAGACAGAGGATGGGCACTCACAATGCACTCAACCCCTCTGCATACGTTGGGTGATGGCATGCAAAACAGGCCATGGGAGCCATGAGCATATACTGGTTACATTGTGTGAATCAATTAGTGCATGTAGAAGTGAGCCGAAGTAACAGTTGGATGCAAGCCATGGTGGCACATCATGTTCTTGATCAGACGACATGACTGACACATACATTCTCGCCTACATACAGGTGATGCAGGCTATCCCCTGAAGAGGTGGCTCCTTACACCAGTCCGGAACCCGCAGAACCAGCACGAGGAGGACTTCAACCGTGCACATACACGTACTCGTGTGGTCATAGAGCAGACATTCGGCCTATTGAAGGCACGGTTCCGAAGCCTCAGCAGGTCTGGTGGGGCACTCCTGTACCACCATGAGAAGGTGGCAAAGATCGTCATGGCATGTGTCATGCTACACAATAGGTGCGTCAGACGGAATGTGCCCCTGCCCCCTGACGCAGAACTGCAACCACCTGACGATGAGGATGAGGAGGGTGCAGATGGGGCGGCACCCCATGGAGGAGGCGACGCACAGGAGGGGCGTGCAATCCGCCAAAGTATCATCGACCACTGCTTCTAGCACACACGGCTGGTGTGAATCACATGGAGACTGCACTTGGGGCACTGTGTGTCTCTGGGACATGCACACTGTGGACTGTACACCAATAAAGCACACATACGCAATGAAAATGTCCACACATTTCATTTTGGGAAAGAAAAAAGTGTATTTAAACTATGAAACATCGTGACACACCCCCTCCCCCCTCCACACCCTAACACCCCTCGTCCCCCCTCGCCCCTGCACACCCCAACACACCCCCTCCCCCCTGCACACCCCAACACACCCCCTCCCCCCTCCCCCCTGCACACCCCAACACACCCCATGTAGGTGTCAACAGATGCCTGTGACAGTGGCCACAGGCTGTTACAAGCCCCCTCTCCCGGCCCCCGGGGCACCCCTGGCTGTGGAGCGCAGGTTACGTCCGGAACGTCGGACGGGGCTGCTCTGTGCAGAACTGGCAGTGGAGGATGTCCCTGCCTGCCCCCGTGCATGCACGTCCTGTAGGGTGTGGGTGAGCTCAGTAAGCGCACGACGCAAGCCGGCAAGTTCAGCACAGATGTCCCTGAACATGGCCTGCATGGCATCCCTCAGGGTGGCAGTGCTCTGTGCTACTTCGGCTCTTAGGGTCTCCGTGGCCTGTTCGATGGTTGCCCTAGTCCCCACACATTCCGCGGCATGCTCAGCCAGCATCGTGGACAGTTGTTGCTGCCGTTCTGTGATGTCCTCGAGGGACTGCTGCCCCTGCTGGCCCATGGCCAGTGCTGGTGGTGTGATGGAGGGGCTGCTCCCCTCCTGTGGACTGAGGACTGGGCATGGGGTAGAAGGCACTCCTCTACCTCTATGTGCCCCTGTGTGTGATCCTCATGGGGGCTGGCGTCTGACAAACAGGGGGAATGTAGTAGGTCAGTGGGGCTTCTGACTTCGTGCTCCTCAATGTCTGAGTCTGAACATGCAGCTATTGCAGCTGTCTCACCCATGTTGCTGCTGGCCGCTGACCCGGTGCCTTCTGTGGCAGGCAATGTTGGTAGAGGTGGAGCAGCTGCTGCTGGCCTGCTGACTACAGGGGTGCTTGCCGGTGGGACGTCGGGTATGCTTGCAGTGGGTCCTGCTTGTTGTGGGGTCTGCCTCACTGCAGCTGAGGTTGAGGGTGCGGGGACGGTATTTTTGGCCTTCTTGGCTCTCTTCGTCGCAGGGGTGTCCTGGTCCTCGGGGTGTGAATCTGTGCCTGTGGTGGAGCAAAGGAGGGAGGGCGTTATTGATGGGTCTGCGGACTTTGGAATGACAATGATAGACATTATTCTGGTCAGTAGATGAGGCAGATTTCAGGCAGGACCATGCAGGTTGTCTCCTTTTAGTGTGGAATGTGGATGCAGGTATGCGGGTGCCAGCAGTGTATACAGGGTGGTGCTCGCATGTGGCTATGGGCAGTGTGGAAATGTGTTGCATTTACACTCTAGGGCAACCTTGTGCTACACATGAATGGACTGCAGTGACTATGGAATGTCTTGTTTGAGGCACCTACCTTCATCGCCTGATGTCGGAGCTCCCCTTTCCATCCGTCCGACGCCTTCAATGGCTTCCATGCCAATCGTGGTTGCACAAATCTCCTCCCACGGTTGGAGTTTTAGTGGGGATTCCGACCCTCCACCGGTACCCAGGGCAAGGTTGCGGTTCGCAGAGATGACGGCTCTGACCCATATGCGAAGGTCGTCCCAGTGCTTCCTGCACTGCTGTGGGGTGCGGGGTACGGTCCCCACCGCGCTGACGCGCTCGGCCACCAGGGCCCAGATGGCCTTCTTTTTCCCTATCGCTGTCCTGGTCATTTCCGGGGAGAAAACGGCAGCTGCGTTGTCTTGCAGGGTCTCCGCAAGCATGCAGAGTTCCCCCCGGCTGAATCTTTCCTGGCGCTGGCGGTCACATGCCTTCTTAACAGCTTTAGGCATTTTTGGGTAGTTGGATAGGTGGGTGATTGGTTGGGACAGGTGTCAGGGTTGGATCTGGTGTTGTTCGGTAGGATGGCAATGGATTGTGTTTTTAAAGATGGCCGATGTGCTGTTTCCCGTTCCGGCGCGATGACGCTATTTCCGGTTCTGCTTTTTACGGCCACCGCAAATTACGGTGGCCGCTAATTACGGTGGCCGCTAATTACGGTGGCCGCTACTTACGGTGGCGGAAGTGCACCTTGCTCGCTTTACGATGCCGGTAGGGGCCTTTTCCGCCATGGCGTTAATTGCATTACCGCCATGGCGTAATGCTCGTGCGCGATGGGTCGTAATGTGGCGCTCTTTACGCCATCGGCCCACGGCGTAAACGCTCATTACGCCATGGCGGTAATGATGGAAGATTACTGCCTGGGTCGTAATGAGGCCAATGTGTTTCAAAGCGCTTCAAGGCAAGGGAGGGAACAAGGGAAAATACAATGACATTCTTACAGGCCATGAACAGTAAGAATGTGAAATTAACTCTCGTACTCGGCCTGCCAACATTTCAGATAGTGCAAGAGCTAAGACATAGGGCCTCATTACACGGTAGGCGGTGCTAATAGCACCTTGGTCCATGCCGGTAAAATACCGGCACCGCCTTGGTGGAAAGGGGAATTACCGCCCTATTCCAAGGTTGGCGGGGCGGTAATTCCCCCTTCCACCATTGCCCTTCCCCATTCCCATTTTTGCCCCATAGGGCATAATGGGAATGGGGAAGGTGCTAATTACGGTACCGCAAATTTGCGGTGCCGTAATTAGCACCAAGGTCCCTTAGCGGTTTGGTTTTTAAGCCTGCTAAAAGCAGGCGTTAAAGTACCAACCCGCTAAGGGACCTCGTAGTAAGGCGGTAAGGGTTAACGGTCACCGGTACCATTACCGGCAACCGTTAACCCTTACCGCCTTCCGTGTAATGAGGCCCATAGATAAGGAAGGGAGGGGGAGAGTGGGAAGGAAATGGAAACAGACAGGCGACTACCGTACTAGGCCTGATTACATTTCTGGTAGAGCCGGAGAAAAACAAAAGGTGAGGGAGAGGGTGCAGAAAGGGAGGGGAGGAACAAAACAAGCAACTATCGTACTAGGCCTGACGACATTTCAGATAGTGTTGGAAGGGGGGGACAAGTAAGGGGTGGGAGGAGGAGCCAGAGGAGGTTGCTATCATTCTAGGTCCAGGGACAATTCTGAGAGTAAGTGCATAGAAAAAAGTAAGGGGAGTAGATAGGAAAAGGGAGAAAGGGAGAGGAGGAGAGAACAGAGAGTTAGCAGTCAAAAAGAGTGGAGAAGCAAGATGGGAGAGAGAACACAATTGCAGAAGTCAGTAGTAACACATAATGTTGCAAGTCAGGATACACGATGAAGATGGAAACAGCATGATTCAGGGCCACCATGAGTACAAGATGCACATGAATTCCAGCCTGAGAGTTGAGAAAGGGTGACACACTGTGAATCAATGATGTATATAAAAGTCAGATCCAGCATTGGCCAAAAGATGGTGATGGTGAAACCAGAATGTATCAGGACAGACTCCTGCAGAAGTAGGCTGGAGGGGGGGAGGAGGGAGAGCATGGTAGAATAATCAAGCAAAACAGGCAGCACCTGTGTGCGAGAAGGGTGGGGGGCACAAGGGAGCATAACAGGGGGACCAGAGGGGATGGGGATGGATGTGAGGACAGAGGTGGATAGCCTGTGGGGACAGAGGATAACCTCCTTCCTCACTGATACACCCAAAGTCACCATCATGGCCCTCTACAAATCCCATCCACATCAGCTGACCTGTGGAGTATCCCAAGAATCGAACTGTTACCTCTTCTTTTGAACATCAACATGACACCTAAACTGGACTACTGGACCTCATCAATCATTCTGGCATCACCTACTACAACTATACAGAAAATAAACAAAAAAAACAGCAAACTCAAGGACAAACCATCAATGAACGCCATCAATGAACACTCCAAACATAAAAACATGACTTGCAAACAAGGATGTATGGATTTATACATGATGAACTCCCCTGCCCTCTAAATGTAACTGATGGTCTCCAGCCCAACCATTTCAAACACCACCTCAGTCCCTTGGCTGGACTAATTGGGCCCATGTCCAGCACCATCCTCTACGGCAAAGAACCCCAGAACCACAATGGACAACACCATTGCACGCGAAGTGAGATTGAGAGTAATTTGCTTTTTCCAACTCTGCACATTATAACACATCTTACCGTAGTTATCGTTTATCCATAGAACCATGTCTGTACTATCACTGGTGTTAACAAGATTGGACTATCCAAACACCCTCTAACTCACACTCTCTCAATACCTCATGGGAAAACTACAAAGAGTCCAAAATGCAGCGAGCAAGCTACTCCTCAGGGTGAAAGGCTATGCATCGCCCATCGCATTAAGCATGGAAAGTGCCAAGAATCCTCCACAAGGGAGATCCAGCACGCCACACCATCAAGAACAGCACGGTCATGTAATGCAGCAGTCTTCCTAGTTCTTCTTTATTTCCATTGGCTACCACACTCTGAAAAGCCCTACCTAAACATCTCCGCTTGGAAGAGATACACCTGACATTCAGGAAACAACTCCAGACATGGCTCTTCAACTAACCAATTTGCAGAAACAGCAACAAACCAAGACTTACAAAACAATCTGTCCCCTGAGCCATGACTCATACATGGACACAGTGCGTAGCCCGCTCCTCATAAAGTATGCTACACTGAAGACCAATACCCTTGTACTTGCCACTTACAAATGCACAATCCCACCACATCTTCTCCATTGTAAAGCGAATTAGGTGCGATAATTGACAAAGCAATATAAATGGCAAATCAAATTCCTCCTTGGCATTTGATCCCTGTACATCCCGTCACATGAACCGGTACAGGGGACCAATCATTTGTTATTCAGGCCGGTTGCCAAACTCCTCATTCATGAGATAACAGACCAGACCTCAACTCCTCAAACCAAGGAAGAACTTTACAACAAATACACGAGGAAGCCATTGAGTCCTGACCCGTACACCATCCTTCCATCCAACAACTCTCTTACTAACTCCTAACTATTAAAATCTTGAAACCTTATACCTTACTCACCCCCATTATATGGCCAGAAGCTGTAGTGCACGGAACATGCTCCTACCCTGTCCAATTGCAATCAACAACTCCATGCATCCACTACACCCACTGTTGTTTCTGCAACCATTGGACCGTCCTCGCAGCTAACCCGCTTCAGCATATCCCCCAGCCCTACCCGGAACGCAGAGTCTGCATACCGGCATAGAGGTAACACTTGCTTCTCACCTGCACTCATCAACACCACAAGGTTACATGTCTTTATAACGACACATTTTATGTATTTATTTGTATTTATTTTAATTTATATAGCGCCTTAATCCAAAGCGCTTTACAAGAGGAACAAGTAAATACAACAAGCAATAGTTAACAATGAATCTAAACCAGAAAACAGTACAACGAACAACTTACATTTATGAGGAGGCTAAGTACTAATAGAGGGACAAAAGTTAGGAGGAGATGGTGGAGGTGGGTTAGTTGGTGAGAGAGGAAACAATTGGTGCTAGGGGGGAGAGTGGAAGAGATAGGATTTTAGAGAAGTGCGAAATAAGAGATAGGAGGTGATGGAGCGGACGGGAAGAGGAAGGCGGTTCCAGTGGAAAGGAGCAAGAAGTTGGAAGGAGCGGAAACGGGAGGGGGACAGGGGGGAGGTGGAGTAGAGAGAAGGAATCGATCTGCAGAACGGAGAGAACAAGAAGGAGAATAGAAAGAGAGAAGGGAGGAGAGGTACAGAGGGGTAAAACATTTATAACGAAAAACATAACTAATTATTTTTTTCTTTTTTTGGGGTGTTCCCCCCAAACCCTCGTTTCCCACCCCTAAAACCTCATTCCAACCATTTCCCCACTATATTTAACCCTTTACCTCACCCCACATACATTTTCGTTATGTTTTTCATTATAAAAGTTTTGTTATATGTGAATGTCTACATAGAATTTACGTTATAAAGACTGTGGGCTTCATTACACGGACGGCGGTAAGGGTTAACGGTCACCGTTAATGGCAATGGGGACCGTTAACCCTTACCGCTGTACTACGAGGTCCCTTTGCGGGTTGGAGGATTTAACGCCTGCTTCTTGCAGGCGTTAAAATCCAACCCGCTAAGGGACCTCGGAAATAATTACGGCACCGCAAAATTGCGGTGGCGTAATTAGCGCCTTCCCCATTTCCATAGAGCCCTATGGGGCAGAAATGGGAATGGGGAAGGGCAATGGCGGAAAGGGGATTTACCGCCCCTCCAACCTTGGAATGGGCCGGTAAATCCCCTTTCCGCCAAGTCGGTGCCGGTATTTTACCGGCATGAGCCATGAAGCTAATAGCACCATGGCTCACCGCCTACCGTGTAATGAGGCCCTGCATATCACACCACAAGCTTCAGCATCTGCCTTTCCTTCTAACCAACTAACGCACCCCACCCCTTTTCTTTAAAGAGCCATGTGCAGCAAAGTCAATATTATTGGCATAAGGGTGCTGTATAAGACCACTTCCCATCCAGTGACTTCTCTGTCTCTGGATCTTTTGTTTGTTTGTGTTCCCCTTTGACTTTTCTGACTCGGCTCCATTTTTCTCTGTGCCGTCGGGTTTAGGTCTGAACCCCAGTCCACACCCAGACGGCCTCAGGGTAATTTGTTTCTCCTTCCTGTTTATTGCCAAGAAAACCCTGACCTGACCTTTTTCCATCTCATATACTCAATCTTCCAGATTACCCAGGTACTGTGGCGATACCTCAGAGTTTCGTCAACTCATCACTACCAGAAATTGAGACAGACAAAAGGATAAAGTTTAAGTGTTTATTATATAGTTGTGCTCAAATAAACATAAAGTGTCAGGAAGTTTGCGATACAGAAATCTAAGGTTGTCAGGATAATAAAGTGTCTGTCTCTGAAGTGAAGATAAGGCCAATGGGTTTCCTAACGAAGAGCTCCAAAGAATAGGGAGCTCCCCTCTTGCTCCCTAGGGTGTCCGTGTCCAAAAGACATGTGTTCCAAATGTTCAACAACCTTTTAAAATCTATGGCTTTGGAAAATCCTAAAAGTTCACAAAAGAATTTCCGATTGTTCAAATAGAAGTGTCTTACACAACCTTCTCAGGAAGGTCATCTCCTATCCTCCCGTTGTACCCATAAAGAGGCTGGTTTGATCCTTTTGTTCTCACCTTGCCCCATTGGTAGTCCTCGACTGTGGACCCAGAGTTCTTGGGGGGCAGACAGCTGCTTCATTGGTTTGCCAGACTTCTGCCTCTTAGATCCTTTCTTCCTGGTTCTCCCAGGCTTGGCAAGGGGCATCTCTTGCCTCCTTGAGTGTTTGGGCTCTGCTTGCAGGGATAACGGACTGGCCCTGGTGGGGTTTGTTAGAGAAGCATGGCCCTGCTCCTACCTTCCCACTTCTACTTTGCCTGCTTTCTCTGGAGTCTTCCTTTGCCCTGATTATTCCTATACTGCGCTGTTCCCTGGGGTAATATTGCTATCTCGTTCCTCTTCCTACTTCTACGATCTCCCCTGGACCAACGTTGTCCTCTGGAACCTCCCTAATCTTAAGCCTCTCTATATTTTCCTCCGCACTTCTCAGATAATCTCTTGTGCTTTCTTGGTCCCAGTGCTTCACTAGCCCACTCCAGCTGACTAGAGCATCTCCTGGCAGGTCGGTCTCTACAGCAATGACCCCTTTAGCAGTTTAGCTTCTTCTTTGCACCTATACTGGTTCCAATGACTCTTCCTCTCCTGATGATCCTTCCTAAAATGATTGATCTTTTTCCCTTCCGTCTCCTCCCTGATCTTACTCTGTCTTCTTCTATCGCCTTCCCAGTACTCTATCTGTCTGTTGTAATTTAGTTATTTGATCTTCTATCTCTTTCACTTCCCAGATGGTACCCCTTACTTCTTTCCTCGAGGTGTTATTGGCTCTCTCCCTTCTTGATAGCCTTTTCTCTCTTCTTCCTACTATCACTTTCCTTCCTTTGTCAGATGTTATAACTTGCTCCTCTCTCTAACTGGCACATTTCTCGCTCTCCTCCCAAATCATCTCTTCCTCTCCAAAAACCCCAAAGCTGCCTTCCATTCCTCTTTCTCTTTAAATCCCCAGATGGTACCCATGGCTTCCCTCTCCAAGTTGATACTCCTTTAGCTCTGGTCCAAAACAATCTCTTCTATTCTCTCTTTACCCTTTAACACTTCTTTCTCTGTCCTCTCTTTATCTCTAATGATTTTTTCTGTAATACACACAACACCTCTATACTCTCCCTGCAGCACTTTTCATTGCACTTCCTTCTTCTTGGGGACCTTCCTGTGGCCAGATCTTGCCGGCCCTGCTGTTCCCCTGTGGCCAGCTTTCCCAATAATTGCCTTCCCTCTACCAATCATCCTCACTTGGAGTCTCCCAGAATCTGCATTCTTCCTTCAAGCTCTTGCTAGGACATCCAGGTTCAAACAGAGCTAGCTGTCTTTTAAAGGGTTGCTGCTTCTCCTTTTGGGGTTCTCTAAGGTGATAATAATGTGTTAGTTATCTAGCGCCTTTATGCAAAGCGCTTTATAGAGCACATATTTATATACAATATCACCCAACCGAAATTGGTACACATTTATCGACCTCGGAAGGATGAAAGGCTGAGTTGGCCTTGCCGGGATTCCAACCTGCGACCTGCAGATCAGGCTCAGATCGCAGCAGCGAGCGCTTAACCCACTGAGCTATCTTACCAACACTGATAGTCTGCATCTGAGCGTTTTCTGATTGGTTCATGTGATTAGAGGCAGGTGCTCTCTAAGGGGTTTGGCCTAAAGTAATATGAGGGTCATCCGCCCCCTTTGGATGCTGAACTAGAATATATAGTATAGTATAGAGTCCTATATAGTCATTCCCCCTCCCGTAGAGCTGCCTGCTTTCCTATGTGGGCCCAGCATGTAGTTTCACTGTATAAAAATCTTCTGGTAAGGTGGGAAATGGGAAAGATACTTGTATCTTCTGTGCCTGGTGTTTGGCAAATAATTCATAATATTGTATCACCCGCAACGCTTGCCAGAGTGCAATAGAACGTTCACTAGAGTCCCCTTTCATGGGAGAGATGCACATGTGTTCATTTTTGTTTACCTGATGAAGGATGTGATACATTGTATTCACGCAGCGTTCACAGAGTGTGTTCTCTGATTCACTTGGCAACATTGCTAGAGGAAACAAAGTTGAAAACGCATTATGTGAGTTGCTACAATGTTGAGTTTGCGTCAACCCGACATGTTGATTTTCCTCAGCACACAACAGGGCCTGATGGGAGGAATCTTCCAGCTCTTTTAAGCCAATGGGCCTGGATTTAAAAGGAATAACAAATATTTCAAATACTGATGCACTCTACAGCTGTTGTTAACATTCTCACTTTATTAAAACATTGCCATTAGGAACTATTATTTATATGTGTGAATCAAGATGGGCACTTATTCCAATTCATATAGTTTCTACATTAAATAGCCTTTGAATGTATGGCCCTTAATAGTGATATTGACTATTCTCTATCATCAACACATCGATAGTGACTACATCAGTTCCAGATCATTTCCACATGAAATATCATTTCACTTTGTAACCTTGAATGGGGATGTCATTGATTCTTTATTGTCGACACATTATTCTACATATTGTGAAACATTTAGAACCACAACAATGTCATATATTATGTCCCTAAAGCAAATCAAATTAATTGCTCACCCTATTTATAAATGTACCAAAGTTATCATCCTCTGAACTCTGATTATGAGTTGCCCAATGCACTCGTGAATCTGATATTCCTTGTGTCAAGATCACTGTTTGTTATAGTTAATACGTTAGTCTAATCCACTGGTATGATTGGTAAAATAAAATTAGTCAAAATCACTAATTAGCCAACACGTGCTTTGCCTATTGGAGGCTTTTTCCAGGCTGTAGTCGTTGTGGTGTGAACATAATAGATTTAGGTTTCATTATATGACATTAGATGAGCATATAAGCCTAGACTTTATACATTGGTGGGTGAATAACCACTGTTGTACATGTCTAGATCCATTTTGGGTTCAACGTGGTATAATAAGTACAGATTGAGGTAGAAAGGTGGGGAAAAGGGGTGGGGTAGAGGAAAAAGTAAAAAGAAACACAAATGACTATTTTATATTGATTATGGGAATATGACTGACATCTTATAACCCGTTTCACAAGAAAAGTCATGAAATTATATAGAAACATATGTAATGATTGCTTCTTTTGATTCCTACTATAGATACCAGTCTTGGGCGCTTTCCTGACTCCTGATAAGCATTATGCGATCCTGAGTACATCATTTTGCGTAGCATCTCATATGGTTGTTTATGCCCTCAGTTCTGTGAATAACTACATTAATAGTAGTAATGGCCCACTGTTAAAAAATGATGGGTGTGTAAACCACAAACGACTCACCCATCTATTGGTATAGTCGTGAGCCTTCACATTGTGTTCTGCAGGTCAGTAGAAACGTGATCCTGATTGGAGGGATTATTCATCTAACGGGGAGAGAAGAATGTATATACATTCTTTGAAAGCATATCAAAGTTCTTGTATGTGATTGCCAAGATTGGGCCATTTAAAATTATAAAATGTATCCAAATATAATACTTACAGTATATAGACAGGCATACATTCCTACCATGTGTCCGACCTGTGCTTATTCGCGTTTGGTACCACACACTTAATGGCGTTATTTTGGCCTTGTACAATGTTGATTTATACTGCACACCGCGCTACCACCCAGGGGCCGTCACGAGGCGCTCACGTGGCTCTGCAAGAATAAAGGATGGGGTTGGTTAGTGAGGGGAGAGTGAAATGATAACTCCAGAACCAGGAGAAACTAGCGTCTGTGTGTTGGCTTGCAGATGCTTGATTGCGTGCACTGGCTTGTTGTATCCGTACGGGTAAGGCCCAATGCCTGGGTTGTTTCTATATTGATATTGCTATTGATATTTTATTTGTATCGCGCTCGTATACCAGTGTTTTAGGGCGCGGCAATGGAGGGGAACAAGGGAGATCAAAAACAACAACCTTACTAGGCCCAGTGAAATTGAGAACGCGCAAGTGCATGGAAGAGGGAAAGGGGAAAAGTGCGTGGATGGGTGAGAAGTGGAAAGTGCTGAGCAAAGGAAAAACAGATACATAATAAAAAATAATAATAATAAAATGCAACAAACAGTGGTAGTGCAGCCAGCAAGTGGCTAGTGCTGGTATTAACACAACAGACACGGTGTGTCTGCTAAGTGCAGGGGGGGTGCTGTATGGTTACAGATGCAGGCCCCAGTGCAAGGTATTGCCAAGAGGCAGTGCGGGTGGGTGGCAGAGTGAGCAGGTACCTGGGACCGGAAGTCAGAGGGTATGCCAGGTGCACGGTGTCGAGAGAGAGCAGATCAGCACGGGAGAGGAGGGGCGAAGGCAGAAGCAAAGAGGAAGGTCTTGAGGTGCTTCGGGAACCAGAGATGTTCTCCTTGAGTTTCAGAGTAGCAGGGAGGCTGTTCCAGAGAGAGGCCCCAGCCAAAGACAGATCAACCCCCAGCTCGTTTCTTTGAAAAACGACTGACCCTGACGGAGTTAGAGGTAGAAGAGTGAAGAGCTTGAGAGGGGAAGTATTTACAGAGGGACAGCTGAAGGTATTTTGGACCCAAGGACTCTATGTGAGTGCTTGTTGTGTTGGGGTGTGTCTGTGTGTTATATGTGTACATTGGCTGGTATTGAAGGTTTTGGTTGTGCACACTGGCCTGTTGTATCCGTAAGGGTATGGGTATGGTCCAGTGTCAGGGATTCTTTGTTTATTGATTTAATTGTTCATTTGTCAGGCGCTTATACATCAAGAAATTGAGATTCAAAGCGCCCACAGAGCAGCGGGAAGGGAACATGTGAGCGAAAGGCAAATATAACAACAAAACAAAGAAGTGGTCAGAACGTGCAAGTGCAGAGAGAGAGGGGGGCGAGAGAGGCGAGGGGTAAGTGCTTCGAGTTCCATGGAAGGGAGTGATAGGGAGTATGTTGCAAGCGACTAATAAGTGCCTGTCAGAGATCACTTGGTAAGAGTGCTCCTCTGCCAATATGATAAGTGCAGGCCTGTGAGACATCACAGACCAGCCGGAGCCCAAAGGCAAGGGCTGGGAGTGGGCAGAGGCTGCAGGTGATTGGGGTTGAAGGCCAGGACTCAGAGCACACATAATGGCCCTGGTCACCAATCTCAGCGACTGTGGGGTTTAGCAAGGGAGGGAGAGGGGGAAGGAGGAGGTGAAAAGGAAAGCCTTGGGTAGTTACCGGAATTTGAGGAGATCTGGCTCCAGACGGAGAGGAAGGAGGAGGCTGTTCCAGAGAAGGAATCCAGCTGTGGTAAGAGATCGTCCACCACCCTGCTGTTTAGAGAAGCTCTTGACACGCAGAGAGTTGACGTCGGAGGAGCGTAAAGATCTGGAGGGAGAGTATTTGGTGGGAACTAGTTGTAGATAGCTTTGTCCCCGGCCACAGACAGCCTTATGGATGATGCATATGGATTTGAACTTGATACTTGCAGCAACTGGGAGCCAGAGGAGAGATTTTAGGGCTGGAGAGATGCAGTCCCTGGGACTGAGGCCACGGATAAGTCTTGCAGCCCTATTCTGGATAAGATAGAGAGGACATAGAGAGGAAGAGGGTAGGTTGAGGAAGAGGCTGTTGCAGTACTGAGGAAAGGGAAGATTCCTTTGAAGAGGTGGAGTTGAAATGCAAGTCTTGCTTATGTAGGGTGTGTGTTTGTGTATAAATTGGCTAGCCCAGAGGGCATGTATAGTACTTGGGTGGTGTGTTGGAGGGGAGCAGGATCAGGCTAGTTAGTACATTGTCTTCTCTCCAACTTCTTCTAGGTTACTAATCTACACAATTCGGTCTAATGTGACGCATGATTGATCTTCCCAAACCTATTTTTTAATACACATAGTTAAATGTCATAATCTAACTGTGATACGTGGTTAATCTTCACAATTCAATCTAAATGTGAAACATGGCTAATCTTCACAATTCTATTTAAGTGTGGTGTGTGGCTAATCTTCACAATTCTATCCAAGTGTGGCACGTTTGTACATTGTTGATCTTATGTGTCCTGTGTTTAGATATTTTCAAATATTTTTTCGTTTTGTTAAGTGCTTTGATTTTGGTGTATGGAATATTTTTAGCATTGTAGCCTCTAGTTTTGAATCGTTCTGCTATTAGATCAAATTCACAAATTCTTAACATTTTCTTCAGTACAATTTCTACAGATGCGAATAAATTCACCCGTGAGCATGTTTTCAATGTCACACTTGCTTGCCAACTGGTTGCGTGGAGTGTGGAATTTACTTCTGTGCTTTTGCAAAATGTCTTGGTGTGAAGGACATTGTTGGTGATATAGATTTCTCGATTTATAAAATGTGTGTGTGTTTTGCTGTGTTGTTTCGTCAAGATTTCTTTTAATTTGCTGGAATCTATACGTGTTTTTTTAATTCCTTTAGCACTTCCTCACTGTCCCCCATACTATCAGAATGTTGTCTATATGTAGGTTGCACTGTTTTATATATTGGACGTATTTGTTGGGTGCCATGACGTGATTGGCTTCAAAATGTCCCATGAAAAGATTAGGGGAGGTGCAAAACATGCGCCCATGGTTATGCCTGAGTCTTGCTGGCAGTAATCATTGTCGAATAAAGAAATGTTACTCTCCAATGTAAAGGAGACCATCTCCTTGATCATAGTATACCTTAATTTATACACAGCTGATTTGTTGGTAAAGAAATATTCAAGAGTGCTGTGACTTCAAAAGTAACTAAAGTGTAGTTATCACACCATTTCAGTTGGTCCAATTTCTGTAGGGTGTGCATTGTGTCACATATATAAGAACAGGTTTAAGCACTTCTGGTTGTAGGTATTGGACTATGAATTTAGAGATTTTTTCTGTGATCCAACCAATGCCACTGACGATTGGTTTGACAGGTGGCAATTTCGTGTATGTGTTGTGCACCTTGGGTACAAAATTGAACATTATGTACTGTAGGGCAATCGTTAATTAGAAATGCCTTATCTTCGTCTGTTTGTATTCCCAGTCTGTACCATTTTGATATTAATGTATTGGCGACTGACGTTATGTGCCAGGTGGGATCACTCTGTAGTTTGAAATAGCATTCTGGTGTGCTGAAGTGTTCCTTGGCCATCGGGATGTAATCTGATTTGTTAAGTATGACCACATTTCCACCTTTATCGGCTTCCTTGATAATAACAGTGTCGTCTTGCCTAAGAGCTTGTAGGGCTCGCCATTCATTTTGATAAAAATTGTGTGGCTTCTTATCCTATAAAGATGTATTTTAGATATCGTCCTTGTGATATATTTCTTGTGTGACCTCTTTATGGAATGTATAAATTAGACAATCTAGCAGTAATTATGGTATACATTTAGAAGAATTTTTGAGATGTGGGGTAGTGAGACTACTGATTGGATCTGGAGTTCTCTTAATAGCTCAGGGTCTTGATCTCTTGCTCCCTTTCTGCAGAGACAAGATTAACCTGGTGTTCTCTATATCCTGCATAGTCAGTGTACTTATGGTTACTTCGTCTAATGCCGGTCTAGGCGTGGGCTCTTTGTTGTGAAAAAACTTCTTAATGTTATGCTTACATATGAATTTATATGTATTAATATGCATGCTGGTGAAGTCCAATCTAAAATGTGTTTCTGTGGACTTGGGTTTTTTGGAATCCTGAATGGGAGTCCTTAGTGTCCTGCTGTGACAGGCAATTGCCTTAGAAGGGCTGCCTCCTCAGAATATGCATATGCGAGTGTACTATATATTGAATAACCGGAAACACAGTCAATTACTAACCTTCTGTTTGCCCTTTAGCCTCAGGGAAGGTATGTGACTCTTTACCTTCCTATATTTTCTAATTTCTTTTTGGGGTGTGATTACTCTTTTGTCCACCATGAGAGCTGGAGCTAGAGGTATTTGAGGTCTAGCATTGGGCACAACTCCATCTCTTGACAGTGAGTCTCTAGTGACAAAGAAGTTTAGTTCCTTCGGTACATGTTTTCCTTCGGTCTCAGATCTTCGGTCCTTAAAGACACTGGGCCTCATTACAAGGTTGCTGTTCCGGATACAACGGTACTGGTAAGCTTACAGGTACCATTGTATCCAGACCGGCAAAATCTGAGTTGTGCTCGCAGGTCTGCCCTGGCGGAATGAAAGGCACCTGCGAGCACAGCAAGCCTGTAGCACCGGCACCGTTATGAACGGTGCCGGTGCTACAGGCATCCCAATTCCCATTGAGCCCTATGGGGCTCAAATGGGAATGGGGATATATCGGCACCGGCACCTGTGAAAGGGCAATTACTGGGTCCGGCGGGGCCAGAATACCCCGGTAATTGCCCATTCACGGGTGCCGGATTTTCTTGCTGGTATGGAGGTAGAAACCGGCAAGGCTACCTCCAACCTCGTAATGAAGCCCACTGTGTAAAACTTTATCTCATTCATTGATTCATTTTGTAATTTGTATAGTCCCTTTCACCATAATTATGGTCCCAACGCGCTGTTGGTTGAACGCCCTCGGAGTGACATGAGTCCACATTTTGGAGAATTGGGGGGTGCTATTATGTGTCGGTGCGTTCCTGCCATTAACGTTATGTGAGGGTGGCCAAGACCCTGTTAGTCACCCATGTCTGAATGGCGTGTGCATGGGCGCAGCTGAGGTAAACTATCAACTAAACAGGGGTGGAGTGTGTTTACAGAGAAGGTGAATTATGTGAGAAGATACAGTTTGTTTTTCTTTGTCGTTAAAGGTTGCTTCATTCTTATGGCAGAGGTGTCGGGCAATAGTGATTGTTATGTGTAAGTGCAGGGTGTGTGGAATGAGCCTATGCCTTCCGCTAAGTTACAAAGCTTATGTTAAGATAATTTATAAAGCGCACGGTCACCCTAAGGTATCATGGCGCTGTTCAAGGTATCAGGATATGGCTACCTTACACAATTAGGCTCTGTGAATGTGTGAAGTGGTTGTATTTGAAGGAAGGGGAACCACTGCCACACTTATTTTATACTGTATGTGTTCTCCAAGTGTGGGTCCTGTCAATATTAAAGACAGTGGGCCTCAAGTATGCCAGTTTGGAAACAAGGGTGCCTGTAAGCCTACCGGCACTGTTTTTTCCAGACCGGCACAATACGGGTTTGCCTGCGGAGCCGCTGTACCCGACAGGGCTGACCCTGCCGGGCACAGCTGCCCAAGAGGCAAGCCGTCACGGAAGCTCCGGCTCCGTTAGCTAAGGTGCCACTGCTTCCATGGTCCCCATTCCCATAAAGACCAATAGGACTCTATGGGAATGGGGATTTACAAATTACTGGTACCTGACTTGCTGGACCGCTGGGGTTGTAATCCCCCGGTGTTACTGGGAAGTCAGAAGCCAGTCATTTTTTTTGGGTCTGGCGGCGACCCGCCGGTATCACCGGCAGGGTTACCACTGGACCCGTAATGAGGTCCAGTGTGTCTGATGGCCTGATGTCATGGTCCTGTGCATTGAGACTGTGACTATGTGGAGCAAATCCTCCCCATACGCCCCAGGGCCACTAGCTCACGGAGACAACTAGCCCCTTGGTCACACCAATAGAGGTCCTCAGAGTTAGGCAGGGTGCTTGTTCACACCTCCCAAAATCAAACCGGATCAAAGTTTTAATTTATTTTAGGGCTTTTGTACAGTGGCGGAGTCTGATGACTCATAGTTCTATACACAGTGTTTTATCTCCATTAAATGACGTCTTTTAAGACTATATAGAAAAGATTTTGAAAAGTGGCCAGCTATTTGCGTTACGTTAGTTACGTTAGTTGAGCAGCACTTTTCTACATTCACATGCCTTCGGCCGTGGCTTAGGACATGCCTAATGATATGTGGACGACGTGAGAAGGCATGGAGATTGGCACACTGTTGGCCTTGATGTCCAAAGACACTGGCTCTATAGAGTGACTGAAACCCCAAATTGATTTTTGGCGCATGAGCCTCCACAATTCCTGGGTTAACCTCTACTGTTTGCAATATGTGACGTCAGACGAGGAACCACAATTTATCTGAATTGCATTATGGGACGTTATGTTTTGTCTCTCTCTCTCTCTCTCATTATCTCTCTCTTAGATATTCTAATTCTACGCACCCTATTTTGCCAATGTACATCTTCATATATTGTTGCCATTGATATAAGACCCCAAATTGTCCTGGATTGTCAAAGGATGTGTCTTAAACTGTCTCTACTTCAAAGATGGCTTTACATCTACAATCCTTCTTTACGCTACTTTCTTCCAGGTTTCATTGGCAAAAGTTACCATCTATTGTCTCCATTGTCCAGGTATATCAGTGACGCATCTGAATAGAGTTTTGGGGTTGGGTGGGTGGTTGCTGTGTTTGGACATCTCTGTGTTGGAGTTGATACTTCAGATACCCTACAAGCGATGAACAATTTCAAGTTGCCAGTTGCTTGCCCAGCATGAAAGTCATTTGCCCCCTCGCATGGATGCAACTTCTCTAAATACTCACGGCACACCATTTCTCACCGGTCAGGAGTGAGTGATCACTTGGCCACGGCTAGCGGTGATTTCACATCTGTGTGAATTGCCATAGAGGCAGGAAGGACCAACAGATGATCTGCACTCTGTGCGTTGGTGGGGTATGATATGATACCATAGTCTATTTATATAGCGCCTATACACAATGTGTTTCAAAGCGCTTCAAGGCAAGGGAGGGAACACGGGAAAATACAATGACATTCTTACAGGCCATGAACAGTAAGGATGTGAAATTAACTATCGTACTCGGCCTGATGACATTTCAGATAGTGCAAGAGCTAAGGCATAGATAAGGAAGCGAGGGGGAGAGTGGGAAGGAAATGGAAACAGAGAGGCGACTACCCACACTAGGCCTGACGACATTTCTGGTAGAGCCGGAGTAAAATGAAAAGTGAGTGAGAGGGGTGCAGCGAGGCAGGGGAGGACAAAACAAGCGACTATTGTACTAGGCCTGACGACATTTCAGATAGTACTGCATCTGTGTGTGGCCACATCTACTTCACGTCAGCCTTATTGATCCTGATCGTCATTCAGTGTTTACAGTGAGACAGTACCCTAGAACCACAGGAACGGTGTCTTGAGAAATCTGCGTCTGGCCATCACTACCCAAGTGATTTCACTTTTGCCGTCCCTAAATGCCAAGAGCATAGTTCTCCAGTCTATGTCCCCGCGAGATCAAGACCCCTGCTCCAGAACTGCAATTCGGAAGATTTATATCAGGTCATCCCTATATCCTAATTTTTTCACTTTTGTATTCCTCTAGATGGCCTGAATGTCGCCAGCCACGCAGATTTGAGATTGCGTGGGGCCCTGCATGCGACTGGAGCAAGTTTTGGGGCTCTTTGGATGCTTATTTTGACACCAAAGCACGGACCCTCAAGTGCCAAGGACGAGTAGGCTGGTCCTTTTTGCATAGACTTGCATAATAGCCTGGCACTTGTGGGGTTTGGTCTTCTGGGTCTGGGCTAAATTCTGGCTAGAGTCAGGGCCTGGCAGAGCGCCCCACCACAGGATAATTTTCTCTTCCCCTCAAGAGCATGAGCACACTTCCCTCTCTCCCCCTGAAAGGCTGCTGCCCCTGCTGCAGTGCAGCAGGGATGAATCTTCAATGCCTGCAGGCCTTGAAGCACAAACCAGAACCAATCACACACATTCACAGCTAACTAATAACTACAGAGCACTGCTGTAAGGAAATATTTATTAAAAACGAAAATTCGACCTACGAGAAGAGGTTTTCCCCAAAAAATTATTTCCTGAACAAAACATTCCAGAATATATTTTTAAATTATGAGGGGATGAGAGCTGGAATGTTCAGAAGGAGACTATAGTTATCATGTTTCTTTTGGTGGAGGGATCTGTGCCTGCATGTTACACACAGGCTTCTACAGCTGGCATAGTAACATTTTTAGCTGTCTTACTGACTTGGGAAATTCTGATCCGCGGAGTGCAAGCAAGTCTCTGTATCACAAATGTACACACTCTGAGCCAACTTATCGGGATTGAAAAATACATTGATCCACTCTGATTTGATTTATTTTAGGGAGAACATTGTATTTTGTATACTTCTGATTAATTATAATGTTATGTTATTAGGATATGTACCACGCGTTGCTGCACATGGTCGCCAGGCCTACCTGCGGATGTGGAAGAGCGTAGATTGCTTTGGTACATTTGAGGGGAGAATGCAAAAGCAAGATGGCGGTTCTTTGTGTTGATGGCGCACATCGGAAGCACAGAGAGCTCTGCACACATGGCAGTTTTCTAGGTGTGATGTGTTCAGAGGTGCAGCCTCATGCTTGCATTGTGGACATGTGTTGGCCGGGGGCTGGGTGCGCCAGTTGGTGTTAAAGCTCTGGGGTTGTGTTGTTTGGAGCCTGGGGAGAGGGTCTTCTAAAAGCTGACTGTGATTGGCTAGTTTGTTTTTGCTTGTGGTGCTGAAGGTGCAGAAAAAGAGGGTTATCGATAGGATGGGTGGAAGGTCGTGCAGGGTTTCCTAATCGGGTGTACGCACACGACGTCAGTGTTAGTTGTGGTTTAAAAAAAACTTTTACTCATTTTCTCCTTTTCTTGCAACGTGCTACATTTATCATGCCACTATTTAGGGCCCGATTCATGGAATTATGTGCAATGGGCGCGTGCCGAAAAGGCCACTGCGCGAGCCTGCCCAATTAAGAAAATCTGCACACAGTGCGTATTCATGGATTTGTTCACACAAAGTAACCGTATTCGCAAGTCCCAACAGGAATGCCCCTGACACGACCACACGCAAAGCGGGAATCTGCCAGATCAGCTACCTTTGTGTGGTCCCCAAGGCGCGAATACACGCACCCTCAAACAGTGCGTGGGCTCCCCCATAAGTCTGCGACTAGGGGAACATGAGCGGGGTCCTCTGTAAATGAAGCCGGCACCCCAACAACATGCGTATGAAAAATTATAACTCTGCAAAATTGCGTGCGAACCCACGTACATGCACCCTAAAATACGACATTCGATCCCATATGCACGCTGAAAATCCTACGCGCAAGTGTACTTACGCCTGCCTTTGGGTGGTGGATCCTATGAAGGACTTGCGTGGGCATTTCCCAGCTGAGAAGTTGCATGACTGATTTCATGAATACATCTCTTGCCGCGCAATAGCGGGCGTGCGATCGGAAAAACGCCTGCTTCTTTGCAACTTATTCCCATTTCTGGTGTTCAATCCCCTTGCCAGCCCTCTCCGCAGGCCACGCCCACCCACTGCTCGGAGTCTCGCGCAAGGCACCTGATGGCTCGCAAAGGCGCGCCAGGCCTGCGCGAAATCCATGCAAGTCTAGGAAAAGTCCTGCGCATTCGATTCCATGAATCGACAGAGTTGCGCACGCAGATTGGGCGCAAGCAGCCTATTGTCTGCGTGGAAAATTCCATGAATCGGCCCCTTAGTTACAATGGACTTTTAAAGGATCTTTAGTTTCTTGCAACTCTTAGGCTGCACAAAACACCTGTTAGGTCCCAAACACAAATACTGATTCCTGGCCCTTTCGGATCCCCCTCAATTTCTTTTCCCACCTGAAGCCCTCTACCAGCGTTCTTTGCTATCTACACTTCCCACCTAATTGCTGGAGCTCACCCTATTGCTGCTGCTGACTACAGGACACTCGGGCAGCATTGCATCGTGTGAATTTGGCTTTTGGCCACCAAGGTCTTCTTTGCTCTAGTATGAGGTCACAGACGTGCCCTCGGGTCCCTGTCCAACGCCCTGAGAGAGATGAGATCAATGGGAAGACGGAATAGCTTACCCTCCGGGGATTGTGCTCATGGAGAAGGTATGTCAGCTATGTCTGCCATTAAAACCTACCCTTCTGCATGACTAGTAATGTAAACACATGAGCTCGCGTATTTCGCTTTCAAGTTCTCACGCACGCTCGCTCTCCATCCAACACCTATGCAGAGGCAGCCTTAAGGCAAAGGGCCCCGCGAGCAGGACTGGCAGAGGGCCCTGGGAGGGCGGGTTGTGGAGGCGGAGCTAAGGGGAAGGCCAATCAACGTTGCAGTATGTGTGAAGCGATGGTTAATGAGGAACTTTAGAGACAACTGTTTTAAGTAAGGTGCTTTTAATTTCCTGCTGTTGGAGTTGTGTTTCGGGGGTCTTCTGACTGGCCGGAAACAGCAGGGCTGCCTCGCCAGGTTTAGTTAGCAATAGTGGTAATATTGGACCATGAAGCCCAAGAAACTCACTACCAAACTCTTCATCGTCTCCTAGGCCCAATGGAAAACTTGCTGCCTGCTGTCCCTTAAGCGGTTGGCTGCACCGTAATTACAAGAGGCGCTGCTGCAGGGCGCGCACCTGCTGACATTTCAAAATCAAAAACCCTGAGATGGTTTGCCTTCCGCGGCGGACACCCGAACAATGCCGTTAAGTATTTCAAACTCTGCCATTGCCCCAGCCAGGGGCATAATGGGGTGTATATTGTGTGTATATAATATACTCTCAAAACGACATTTGTTATTGATGACAGCCTACAATGACCATATTTGTCCCTGTATTCATGAATATTAATATTGCCGTTTTGTTCACGATAAAAAAACAAAGCGCATATATATGTTCGGATTAAATATTAGATCATCCTCTAATTGATGTAAAACATAACTTATATAGTTCAAATGACGACTTCTGCAGATAAGGCACAGTGAGAGAAAAACAAATTGCCCAGGATCACACACTTTAGTTACATTGGATTTAAGCCCAGTTCAGAGTTTAGGGGTTTTACCACACCTTCCCAGGCTAGGTGGCAAACATATGTTAATGTTTGACTTTAAAAAAACTCTTATTTAAACAGATGACTAATAAGGTACACAAAACATTATAAAGCAATGGACAAATATATAAAGGTTTAGAGAAATACTGTAAACAAAAAGAATGTAATTTTAACATTTTTCTCCCCTCGTCCTAGCTTGAGTGAAAGACTACAACTGCCACAGTGCACATTTCTGGCATCAGGCAATCTGATTATTCCAGTAACATGCATCCTCTAAACAAAGCTCTTTTGGGCAATTAAAGGCAATAGAATCTATGGGCCTTATTCATGTAATTATCCGTGCTGAAAATAGGGTATTTGCGCGCATAAACATGTTTGTCAATTCATGGAATCAAATGCGCTGTACTTTTCCAGGACTTGCATGGAGTACACGCCTGCTCTGCACGTCTATGACATTGCACAGAGCATGGGCGTGGCTTGCACAAAGGGCTAGGAAGGGGGCGGAACACCAGAAATGGGGAATTACTTGGGAAAAAGTGGGTAGTCCCTAGCACGCCCACAAATGCATGGCACGAGACGTATTCATGGATTTGATCACGCAACCCCTTTGCTGGGAAATGGCCACGCAAGTCCTTCATACTATCTGCCACCCGAAGGAAGGCGTAAGTACACTTGCTTGCTGTGGTCGAAGTGCGTGGGAGCGGTTGGGAGCGGTGCTCCTCTACTTTTTTTATTAGGTCTTACCGTTTCTATATTTTTTGATGAAAAAGAAACCATTCCCGAATGGCTTAGTTTTAAAATAAAAGTCTAGGAAGAAGTTGAAACTTGCACTTCAGTGGACTGCACTGAACGTCCCCTTAAAAAGCAGGTGTGTTGGTTTGAGGGTTTGGAATGCACGTGGGAGGGGGCATGGCAATGGGGTTTGTGGGGAGCAAAGTCACCTCAACAGGGAACATAGTTCCACTACTTCTTTTCGTACACTTCGACCTGTGCTTGAGTGTAGGAATCGCAGCGCAGAGGTGGGGCTGCATGTCGGATTTTGGGGTGCATGTACTCACCCGGGGTTCCGATGTAACTTAGGGGGGCACATAAGCAGTGTAGCGGGGTGCATGAATGGTTTACAGGGGTTCACAAGCAGATTTTCCGAGTTTAGACTGAGTTCCAATTTTTAATATGTAGGTTGTCGAGGTTCCGTGAACAGGAATGGGGGACCCTATGCAGGGTCCTTGAGATGCAGATCTGCTTGCAGGGGACCCCACGCACTGTTTGGAGGGTGCATGTATTTGCACCAGGGGGAGCGCGCAAAAGTAGCTTATCTGGCTGTTTATGCTTTGTGTGTAGGCGTGTCGGGTGCGTTCCGAGCTGAACTTGAGAAGTGTGTACAGCATAAGTGTGCGTGAACAAACCCCTTGTCTCACTAGGCACGGACAAGCTTCTCTACCTCCCTTTGAAATCCTGCCACTAAGAGGCAGACTGGTGCGGTCAAGACATGAACTCACGGAGAGCTGCCATGGCAAGATAGCTCAGTGGTTGAACGTCCCTGTACACACTGCCGCAACCCAGGTTTGTATCCTGTCAGGGTATTCGAGCACACGTTCATACACACTGTTTTCGTAGGAAGGGGCGTGGCTCCGCATGTAAGGCCCGCTCGGACTTTGCCCCTTTGCAGCCCTCTAAATCCGCCTCTGCCGCCCAGCTCTCTCTTTTTCCTCTATCAGTCCCTGCGTTCCATCTTTCTTAGTCTCTCTCACGTTCTTGTTCACTTGTCTCTCTAATTACCTCTCCTCTTCTGACTTCCCCAAGTCCAACCCCGCTCGGTCCCTCACTTTCATTAACCTTTTCTGACTTTCCCTTCTTCATTACCCCTCCTTCTTCCCCTTTTGGCTTCCCACTAGTAAGACAGCTTCACTTCTACCTTCCTTCTCACTGTGCTTCTCAATTTCCTGTTCTCTTTCTCTACCCCTAATTCTTTCTCTCATTTTCACTGATCTGCTTTCTCGCTCTTACTACCATCTAGGGGCACGCTTTTTTTAAGGGAGACAGGCCCCACACTTGTGGACCAGAAACAGAATGGAATCAGGGTCACAATGTCCCCTGCCACCAAACACAATCACTTGTTTACGCGTTTACAAAGCAGATACTGTTTTAGACACTGTGGGCCAGATTCTCAAACCTTTTTTTTTAAAAACATTTTTACATAAGTGAGAAGATGCACTATAAGGGAGTGTTTCAGGGCATTTAAACACTCATCCAACTTCACAAACGGGATGGCCTTGTAAATGCCCTGAAATGAGGGTCATCCCCCTGCGCAATAGGAGGTTCAAATCATGATCAGTCATTTCTGACCCTGCCATGATATTTTGAAGGGTTACATGTGATTATAACTAAACAATAAATTACGAACACCACTTTAGTCTAAACATTTATAACAAAAAAATATTGATTTATAAAAAAATGTGGGGTGCCCCTCCAAACTCCTGTTTCGCTTTGTTAAAAATCCCATACTAACAGCAGCAAAGAGAAGGAGGCATACTAACAGAGGAGGGGGTTTTGAAGAGGTAAAGAGGCAGAAGTAAAAACAGAGAAGGAGATGGTATTTTCTGAGGAGATGGTAGTAACAACAGCCAAGGAGAATGAGGCGGGCAAACCTCAACAAAGTAAGACAAGGAAGGCTTGAGCAGGCCGGCCTGGCCCAAGAAAGACTGAGATTCTGGGATGGCAAACAAGTCCCAGGCAGACTGAGGTTAGAGGGGGGGAAGTGCGTGTGAAAGCGGGGCGGCCCGAGTCCTGGGAGAGGAGGCACTGTAATCCTGAGCAGCGGTATGCCAATAGGTAACCCCTGGGCCATCCTCTTACCAAATGAGATGCCCCTTCTGCAGCACCACTTGATGAGAGAGGCAGTCCACCTGATCGAGAGGCTTGCAACTTTGGGGTCAGAAGGAAAGTTCCGGAAACCCCTGGGAAACCTGCAATTGACTGTAACGGCAAGAGTTTGTAAACCACTAGGAAAGAGTGCTATTTGGACTTCCTGTCTATAATCAGGAATGTCGCTAGCAAATGACCGAGCTTTACTCGGATTTATTGAGAACCCCTATTTGGACTAGCACAGAGTACAGAGTTTCAATTTAGTCTCTGTGTCTAGCAACATCTGAGGTATCGAGAAGATCACCAAAAAATCCCTTTTGTACTTGATCATCAAAGGGTAATTCCTCAGCCTTATGTCCAGTTATTTGGTGATTCCTAGGCCAGGAAATAGCACTTTTCTACTCGCACGACTATATGACATAGGAAACAATAAAGATTTACAACTTCCATTTGTCTTAATAGTACACACGTGGTAATATTTTCAACATGCGTTTTTAAACCTCACTTTAAGCCTTTTTGCACCAACCCAAGGAAACTTCAGTGATTGGTCTCGCCACAGCATACCGCCCTTGTGTGCATGAATCATCCACACACAACTGGGACAGGCAGCTACAAAGACCTCAAAGAATTCAACCAAGGGCTTACTTATTAAAAAACATTGTTTTTTTAATCCTTTTTGTTTAATTGCATTTCCTGAGTTTTTGATGTGTGAAAACACTGTTTAGGGTACACCTCAGGTGCAGCACCCGACTCGGTCCAATTGATAGGTGCAGTGGTTTCTTTGGGCCCATGCCAGTTCTCAATATCTTTGACTCAGGGTGACTTCTCCTGGTAGAAGCCCCCATGTCTCTGTGCCTCGTGTCTCCCTTTTTAGGAAACATGCCTGGTAGGTGTTGTTACTTCGACTAGTTAAAATATAAATTTAGCACACAAATTATCACTGCCTTCTAATCTAACTAATGAATCCTGTGAGCTTGCAGTTGGAATCTGACAAAGTACATAGGCTTAACAGAAGAATTATGACAACAAAGTTCTCTTGGCTTCAAATGAAGGTCTCCAAATTCAATAGAAAGTTTCTCAGTCCAGAGCCCGTTCCCGGAATTTATTGTCAGTTCTCATCCTGGTCTCTTCATCTCCTGAGGGACCCCTCCACCTTGGTCTCAGGGGTGCAGTGTGGTTGCACATTAGGCCAAGGCAGCAGTAGAACGGAGAGCTGAATGCCGCCAAGCTGAAGCCCATAGTTTCCACCAGGGGCTGGCCACTTGTGCTGCTCTGCAGGTTGGGTAAGACCTGTCCTCTGTTATCAACTCAAGAAGTCCAGACAATATCAGACCTAAGAGAACCTTTCCTCCACCTCCTCTAATGTCAAATCCTCTGACACCTCCTTGATGCTATGCCTCTTCTTGGCTGCATTTCCTCACCTCCTTTCCCTTCCACCATCCTCCATGTGTCTCTCTGCCTCCCCTCACTTGAGGTATTCCGCACCCTGCTGCACTCATATTTGTCTTTCTCCCATATAGTTCAGTCTCACAATTGTTCTGTCCTCCAACTACAGGTATTTCTCTTCCTTTTTATCTCCCCTTTTCCTTCTTACCCTCCACCTCCTTCTGGATGTTCCTCACTTCCTTATCTTGACCTCCTTTTTAACATTCCCCACTTTCATACTCTCCACCTCCTCATTCACATTCATCACTTTCAAACTCTCCTCTTCCCCAATCTCCATTGCCCAGTCCCTTTCTCTCCTCCCTAACTCTACCACCTGCCTCTTATGCCTCGAACATGCTTCCTAAATGCCCATCTCTCCTGAAAAAAAATGTGGCTTATATTGGTGGCCGGACTGCACCCAGATAACTATTAACAGGTGGTTATGGTGTTGCACTGATTAGTGTGAGGAACCTGAGGGCATCCTCATATCTACTCCCCTTTTGTCCTCCTCTCAGATGGCCAGGGAAAGGCCATCACACTTGGATCCTAACCCCAGGGGTGGAGAAACGAGGGAGGATCACCTGGGTAGAGGGTGTAGGGGGCTTGGGGACGAGATGCTCTCAGGTGAGACGCAGCATTCCACATTTCCCTTTCAGGGAGAACCCTATATCCCAGAGACAGTTGTGGCTATTGCTATTCCTGTCCCACTGACCTGGGATGTACCCAGGGATATTATTACTCTAAAAGCACTAGAAAAAGGGTGAAGAAGAGAGGGGTCAAGGGGGAGATATGGCATCCCAATTTCCCTATTAAAGACCAACCTAAGCCTGACCCGACCTTTATGGGGTACTGCAAAACAGTTCCCCTAAGTTTCCCACATTTAACCTCTGACAGTACTGAGACGAGGACGAGGTAACTAAGAGTAATCAACACGCAGGCTTTATTTCACCACTGGGACAAGGAAGATGCATGTAGAGTACTGTGTGAGTCAGGCATGTCCCTTTAACTATGGTTAGGGAAATTGGATGGTGAGTCCACATCTGCAACCTGTTGAAGGGTTGCAGGTGTGGTGCTAGCTTAACGGGGCATTTTTAGGTGCCGGCAGGGCATAATGGATCGCGTCAGTGCAAAGCGCTGACACTAAGCCTGTTTAGGCCTGTTTGCGGCCTGGGTGCCGGCGGTCGGCGGTTTACGCTGCTGCTCGCGGTAACTATATCGGACTACGTTCCTAAATTATTGATTTAAAGCAATTTAGAATGTTTAACAAAGATCGCCCCAAGGGCTGCTTTAGCTATACGTGTCCTCATTTAAGAGATTGGGATAATGGATGTGGATGGCTCACCCTTAAAAGTTTAAATAAAATTCGCCAATTGGATTCACAGAAAACGTTGGTGGTTAAAAGGGAAGAGGAGATAAGAGAAAAGGACACCACTGTAATAAAGATAGCCTCAGTGAATGCACCCTCAGCAGTGGCGCATGCAGTGGAGGTGAGGGACCTGATACAGGAACTTGATTTAGATCTCCTGCTTTTATCAGAAACATGGTTTACAGAGGGCTCACAGTCGATCGTTCCTACTTTGGTACCGGAAAAACATATAATCCAAACTATCAATCGGACTGTAAAAAGAGGGGGAGGAATTGCTACAATGTATAAATCATCCTTTATTATCTCCCATCCTGACATATTAAATTGGGGTGATGACATGCAGTTTGGTGAATGTTTAATTACACTCTCCCCTACCAGGACAATAAAGATGGCAGTGGGGTACAGACCGCCTGGGCCCAATGGCTGAGTTCCTGGAGAAGCTGAAGCTATACTTGACTCTGACTGGGAGTAAACACAAATAATTGTTATGTGTTGGAGACTGGAATGTTTGACTAGAGGATGAGACACATCATAACTCAATCGCCTTATCAGAAGTACTGGATAATCATGTCCTGGAAATAATGACAAAGATGAAATCACACATTAAAGGGCACTGTCTAGATCTCTTTGCAGCCAGAGGCAGAGGTGTGTGTTTTTAGAGACCATTGCCCTCCTCTGGTCAGACCACAGTGTCCAATTGTTTGGGCTAGTGGGTAATACAACACTCAAAGGTGTTGGCGGCAGAGAGAGCATACCAACCTGAATAAGAAAGGCTGCAGATTTAAAAAATATTCTGGGGGAAGAAATACAGAGAAAACTCGCAGATCCGGATGCGATGCTCCCCTGTGAGGAGTTTTTTTAAAGCAGGGTCAATTACCCTCGAGCAGATCTGTGATAAATATGCTCCCCTCAAACTCAAATCGGCCAAAAAATCAAAATCATGGTTTGGACCAGCATTAACCCTGCTGCGGAAACAGGTACGCCAGGCAAACAAATCCTGGAGGTTATCCAAATTATCCAGTGAAGCTTGTAAGGCAAACGATATGTTAAAAACATAGAAAACTGCTCTTTTTGAGGCTAAACAAGATTTTCTCCATAAAGAAATGGAACAGGCAGTGACTCAATCCAAGGCACTGTTTGATATAGTGGCCAGATTCACAAACCCTTCATGAATGTTAGCACCCACCACATACACGCAGGAGGATGCCAATAAATAAAAAAGATGGTAGATATTCAAGAAACGATAGCCAGGGAAAGCACATAGGTAGAGGAACTGACTGTAGAAAGCGGCTTGCTTGAAATTGAGGGGGGAAAGGAGGAGTTTCCTTTTCAGATGGTAAATGAAGAATTGGTACATGCCTTAATACTCCAAGTCAAGCCATCGAATGACTGGACCTTCCCAATTCTGGCTATTCTGGCGAAAGACCTAACGAATTACATATCTTCATTTGTAACTACGCTCATCAATAAATATCTACAAGAAGGCCATGTGCCGATGCCGCTAAAGAAGGCAATAGTGAAACCTTTGTTAAAAAAATCTACATTAGATCCTACAATATATAAAAACTATTGCCCTGCGGCCAACTTATGCTGGCCCACTAAAATATTGGAAAAAGTGGTTTGTGGGCAGTTTCAGTCCTTTGTTGATAATAAGGATCTACTGGACGGGCTCCAGTCCGGTTGCAGACCCAAGTTTGGGACAGAGACGGCACTGTTGACAATTCAGGATGACCTGTTGGAGGAGGCAGAGAGAGGGAAGGCCACAGCATTGCTGATGCTGGACCTGTCCGCTGCCTTCGATACGGTGGACCATCAGATTGCACTCCAACGGATAGGGGAAGTTGGGAGAGCATCTGAATTAGTGACACAGTGGTTCAGCTCCTTTCTAAAAGATAGATCGCAACAGGTTTCAATAGGAGGTTTTCTCTCAGAGGTAATCGGGTTGAAATGTGGAGTCTCACAGGGATCATCGTTGTCTCCTCTGATTTTTTATCTTTATTTTCGCCCAGTATTCAACATCCTCAGGAGACATGGGCTGCGATTCCACTCCTACGCTGATGATACCAAATCTACAAGATGCATTTGAAAAAATCAATCAATGCATGGGAGAAATTAAGATGTGGATGGCAGGTCATCAACTGCAGGTAAATGCTGCCAAAACAGAACGGATACTGTTTAGCCCTGAAGGGAAACTGACTCAAGAGAAACAAATACCCCCTCCCACCCACCCCCGTGGATATTGGGGGAAGAACTGTGCTACTCCTCCAAGAAAGTAAAAAATCTCGGGTGTTTCTGGCAAGAGAACCAAGGGGGAGAAGCACAGGTAGGGGCTAAAGTTAAAGCAGTCTACTATTCACTATGAGTACTGAGAAATGTACTCCCCTTTATCCCAAAAGAGGATCAGGCAATAGTAGTTGGTGCATTAACCAACTCACATTTAGACTACTGTAACAGCCTCTTAGCAGGGTTACCAGGCAAGCAGATCAACAGACTAAAGAAGGCACTAAATGCCGCTGTTAGGCTCATTGGGCACCTGGGGAAACGGGGCCATGTGTCTGCCCTGCGCAGATCATTGCACTGGCTACAGGTCTAAGATCGTATTAAATTCAAGATGGCCTGCCTTGTATTCAAGAGCATTAATGGTCTGGTGCCCGGGTACCTTGCATCAAAAGTTTGTATCTATGACCCAACAAGAAAGCTTTGTTCTGAAGACAAACATCCGATGTGTGTGCCTCGGACCACAAAGGTTTGCAAAGGAGACAGGAGGTTTGCGGTGTTCGGAGCAAAGATTTGGAATCAGTTACCCTGGGAATGTACACCTTTCCGCAATCATGTTCCTGTGGCTATCTGTGATATAGTTAACATCAGTGCCCGAATGCAGGTTCTCTGTTTGGTGCGCGTAAGAAATGAAAAAAATCAAAATCATAAAGAGAGACCAGTAAAACAACATGCAGAGGAACAGGGAGCCCTGTTTGGAAGCTGCCAGCTGGGGAGCCGTGTTGTGGGGAGGTAGCCGTGATGGGGCTGGCGAGGAAGCCAGGACGCCGGCCGATGCCCAGAAAAACTGTGAGCCCCAGGTCAGACGGGCCATTGGATTGCCACAGAAGTGGGAGCCTCTGTGCTGGTTTGCGTGTAGCAGCACCTGCGAGAAAGCAGGAAGAAAGGGACGCCGTCCGTGCCCGCTTGGAGGAGGCGGAGATGCCGGCATGGGCTGCAGAGCAGTGGTCGTGCAAGCTGGGCTCACAGGGGCTGGTCCGTTGACCGGCGAAGCAAGGAGAAGCCAGTCAGAGCTGCTGGAGAGGACGCTGAAGACCGATGAGTGTCGGGGGAGTCACTCAGAGCCAGGGCGCCTCTAGAGCACTGTGTGTGAGTAACGCAGTGCCGTAAAAGGCTTAGTACATGCCAAATGGAGCAAAATCTTGAAACAACGCTGAAATACATATATTGAATACCAAACTGGGTGCAAACTTGAAACAACGCTGAAAAAAAAAAAAAAAAATATATATATATATACATATATATATATTGAATACCGAACTGAATGCAAATTGTAGCTTAAGTCAAAGTAGGCATATTGAATAAAGAACTTTTCTTGGCAAAGCTAATGCCAGACAGAAGCCAAGAGGAAAGTGCTAATTTGATCATGCAGAAAAGATCTCAAGTGTGAAGAAGTGAAGAGAGCACTGCCCCCATGGCTACTTTGATGTGTCTGTTTGTAGAATAAATTCTTGAGTAAAGTCAGGCATTTTAAGGACAGGCTCCTGATATAGAATGGTCTTCAGGCCTTTGAAACTCACTTGATCTTGTTTTATCCAAACCAACGTATTGGGGTGGGTGTTTTTGAGTTTATCCACTAGGTTAGCCGCTAGGGTGGAGTAGTTGGCGATACCTCTTCTGTAATATCCTGTTAGGCCCAGGAAGGCGCAGAGATGTCGTTTGATTCTAGGGGTGGGAGTTTGCTGCACTGCTTTTACCATCTCCTTTTGCGATTGGATTAAGCCATTTCCCACAGTGACACTTTTGAGGGTTTGCTTGTAGAGCTGCTTGCCTAAGAGCATGGGCAATCGAATAAAGATGGTGCAAATGTTCAGGCCAGCTGTTATTATGAACTACAATAACATCGGGCTAGGCCCCACAGAAAGCAGTGTATGGTTTGAATACATTATCCATGAGTCGTTGAAAGGTGGCAGGAGCTCCATTTAATCCAAAGGGTAAGACTTTGACCTGGAAGATACCTTGTGGTGTTAGAAAGGCTGTCTTTTCCATATACGCCGGATTTCCTTTCATTAAATCGAGAGTGGAAATATACTTGGCCGTTCCTAGCATCTCGATGAAATCATCAATGCGTGGCATTGGAAAATTGTCAACGATGCAGATTTAGTTCAGCATCCTAAAATCTTTACAGAATCACCAAGAGTTATCAGGTTTGGCAACTATGACAATAGGGGAGGACCAAGGACTCTCAGAAGGATTGATGATATCAGCCTTGAGCATCTCCTCTATCTCCTGTTCAATAATCTTTCTCCTGGCCTTAGGGATTCTATAGGGTGTTAGGTTAATAGTTGTCCCAGCCAGTTTGCAGATGTAATGGAAGAAATTACTGACCATCCCTGGTTGTTCTGAAAACACTTTGGGGAATTGAGCCAGGAAGGTCTTCTTGGTGGGACAATGGCAATTCAGGTGAAATCAATTGGGTCTCAATTTCCACGGGCTAAGTAAGGAGGGCAGTCATAGTGACTATAGTAGTCTCACTGGGATCTACTTTCCATTCTTTTAGGCGATTCACATGATAGACTTGGGGTTTCTGATGCCTATCCGGTTGGGAGATTAGATAGTTATGGAGACCTTTTTTTCTAGGATTGTATAGTGTCTGTGCCACTTGGAAATCATCTTATTATCCAAAGTTGGCAGGAGAACTAAAACAGATTGTCCACTAGAAAAGGATTAGGTTACAGCATATTTATTATATACTGTCCTTTTCTGTTCTTGAGCTTGACCTAAGTGTCATTTTACAATCCCTTACTGCCGCAATATGGGCTTTTAATTTCTGGGCAGTTTAGGAAATGGGTAAGATGGCCTCCTCTCTCTCCTCCCAGGCTTTCTTCAACATGTCTAAAACATCCTGACATTCCCTTCCATGGAGTAATTCAAAGGGGGAGTAGCCCAGGGACGTCTGAGGCGGCTGCCAGACTGCGAACAGGGCTCAGGGTATCATAACATCCCAATTTCTTCCATTGGTTTCCACTTCTGCAAAATTCGTTGTAAGGTCTGATTAAACTGCTCTACTAAACCATCGGTATGGGGGTTGTATACAGAGGGTCAGAGGGTTTTTATGTTAGGTAATTCCTTTACTTCTTTCATTAGTTGGGACATAAAGGTGGTACCTTGGTCAGTAAGGATGTACTTTGGAAATCCCACCCTGGATAAGAAAGGTATCAGGTTTTCAAATATCTGTTAGGTAGTATTGTTGCACAGTGGAAATGACTCAGGATAGGCGGTGGTGTAGTCTACAATTAATAAAATATATCGATTTCCCAGCTTAGATGTTTTCAGTGGTCGTTCTGAGAGATGGGCCACATACAATAGCTACCTAATCAGGAGTACAGTGAAATAGTATTGCTGCACTGAAAAATATTTTCTTATGCAAATACTCAGACACACAAACCATGATCGAAAGTTATTCTTCATAGGACCATTTTTAAAATAGCTTGAAAACCGACAAAGACTAAGAAACAAAGATCTCTGTGCATTAATATCAGTTTATTTAATTGGGTAAGTGAAGACCCTATGACTATAGTAATTATGGTCAGGACACCCTAGGTGAAGGTACATGAAGCATCAGTAAATTGAACGTGACTTCTTAAAACACAGATAAATCATTTACTAATATTCAAACTAGTTTTGTTGATAACCTCGAAAATGCCTGAGTAGGGCAAAACATTGACACGTGCTGTCCAATAGTTTTTGTTGGATTATGGATTATATTCTAATTATCATTTAAACATCCATTTGTGATTGGATTATATTTTATTTATCATTCAAAGATCAATCTGTGATTGCATTTTAGGTGTTTTTAGACAATTGTAGATTATGATTTAGATCAGAATTTCTTTGATTCAGGTGTTGGGATAACTGTACATAATGATGTGTCACTTCATTTTCTTTTTTGGTTTGCAAAACCAACACAGATTATATACTGTTTGTCACTCAGGTATTTTTAAATGTACATTGTTATTGATTTTCCTATGAGTTTGCCATGAACTAGATGCAAAGAAGATAATCCTTTGTCCCTTTTTGTTTATTTAATTAATCCACAGCGCAAGCGTATCTGGTCTATTTTGCTTACTAGTTCCTTTTTAGTTGGGTTGAGTGTCCCAATTACCAGATTCTTGCAGCTACAGTGGATGCAATCCCCCAACTCTTATTAGGATTGCACAGTGTCCCTTACCTTCATCACTTAACTTGTATAGTAGCACAGAATCCACTCTCTTGGATTTAAAAACAACTATTCTTCAGCTCTTCGATAAGGGCACAGCCTCCCTCGTAATGCGGCTTGATCTCATGGCAGCTTTTAATCTTGTGGATCACTCCATCTTGGCCTCCAGACTGCAAGACTATACCTCATTTTCCCAAGAGACCTCAGGCTGGGTCTTCTCATTTCTTTCCAATCGAGCTGCGAGAGTCTTTCACGAGGATAGTATGTCAGAAGGATATTCATTGGACTCTGTGGTACCGCAGGGATCCTGTGTGTCCCCAACATTGTTCAATATCTTCCCCTCTTCAATCTCTGGGATACAGAAGGCATTGTGTATGTAAACTATGCCGATGATAGGCAGTGCCTTTTTTCACTTACTGGCAATTGTGTGTTCAATTTGCCGACTGTCAATAAAACCTACAATCTAATTCACCATTGGATGATGCTAAATGGGCTAGTTCCTAATAATGGAATAATCGAAATTATGATGGTTGGAACTGCATCAAAGCTGCACAAAATGGATCCTGCCTAGTCTGCCGTTCAAGTTGCTCATTATCAGCTCGCAACACTATCTAAAGTAAAAATGTTGGGTATGGTACTAGACTCAGAACTTTCAATGAAAGCGCATTTCAGCAGTCTTGTGTTCCTCTCTTCTTAACATATCAAGTTTCTGGTGCAAATCAGGCCCTTCTTGAATACAGCAGATAGTGCTGCATTGGCCTGGGCGATAATTGGCTCTCGCCTGGAATATTGTGCCAGCCTTTTGCAGGGCAGTGGCAAGGAAGAGCTCAACCGTCTGCAAGTGGTCCAAGATAATGTAATTCGAGCAGTTACTGGCCTTCATTGAAGTGATCATGTCTCTGCGGTAAGAAGGTCACTCCATTGGCTTCCTTTTAAAAAACAGATCCTATTCAGGACACTGTGCATCACTCATGCATGCCTCTATGTGAAAAGTCCTGTGCATTTTGGCAAAACAGTTAACATGGCTCCTGATTAGGCAAGCAGTATGGTCGAAAAACACAGGATTGCTAGAAGTACCCGCAGTCAAGAGATCATAGGTGCGGGATGGATGTTTCTCTGTAGTAGCTCCTTGGCTATGGAATGCCCTGCTGCCAGATCAGAGAATATGCAGTACCATATCGTCATTTAAACGCAGACTGAAGACCCTCCTTTATTGAGTAATTGTGCTGATTTTGTTTGTTTAATTTCTGTTTTTGGTTGATTTTCTCGTCCCCACGCTTCTATGCCTAAGGGCGATGTTCCAGTGCATTACAAATACAATAAATAAATTCATAAATGTCCTCCGTCCAAACTAAGCCTTTCTTACCCTAACACTCTATTTAACTTACTTAAATAGACCAAGGGAAAGTCGTGTTTTCGCCAGGTCTCTTCAGTTCCTTTGATAGTACATGTATTTAATAGATTTTCTCTTTGATACATGTAGGGAAAGACAAACTCTAGAGAGATCAACAAACACTCGATCAAAATAATACTAGAGCCACAATTCTTAATGACACCCATGTACCCCTGCAACAGGCATATATGCCTTGTTGTGATGAAGATATAGAATCCCCACATGTTCTTAGCCAACAACCTTATTTACCTTCGCCCCCACATTTATGTATGGCATACTGTAATATTTATTTAGAACATCCAGTAATGGCCATCAGTAACATTCATTCATATTCCCTTTTACTGACAGAACAGAGATGAGGAAGAGGACTGGAGTAAAGAAGATTACCAAAAGTGGAAAACCGATGTCGCAGTTTAGTCATTGGAAATTACTGGCCAATGTCGGAAAGTTTAAAACTACCACAGCTGATAGCAATAGGAGGGTGTGGCAGAGCCTGATGTTGTCGGCAACGTGTGCAAACGCAGACAAGGATGCCAGAAGTGAGAAGCTTGTGAATTGTAGCGCTGAGGCTCAATTGGGCGGTGTGAGGAAGAACCGAACTGAAAACAGCCTGCTGCCTGGTGACTGGGAGCAGCAGGACCCGCCCAGAGCGAGAGAGACCAGAGTGAAGAGGGACCGGCTGACAGGATGGAGGCCTAGTCAGCGGTCCAAACTAAAAGGCAAAGAGTAGAGGCGAGGACCGCCAGAGACACTAGTTAAGTCCAAGAAGACGGAATGGGTTACCTGGGTGCCTAGCAGCGAATGTTGCATCTAGCAGAGTATGTGAGTGAAATTCACTGAAAGCAACAACAGAATTCATATGAATAAGAACACTGGTGAAAGCGGTTCAGAGACCCAATATTCCAAAGGAAGTAGTGATGTGTATATGAACATTGTTAAAAGTTAGATGAAAATCCAAAATCGTAAAAGCGGAACTGTGATACCTAAGAACAGAGTGGGAAAGGTGTCAGAGACCCTACCCTTGGAAAGGGGAGATAAAGTAAATATGAACTATGTTGAAAAGGGGTCAGTGACCCAATTGTGGAAAACTGTTGTGAAGTGATGAAAAGAAAGAGTAATTCAAGAAAGAGAAAGCTCTGGCAGATTAGTGCACCAGGCAGACAGAAGTGTGAGACTCTTACCCAGGAGGGAGAGACAAGATGTTAAGTGATATCCTGGCAGGAGAGTATATCAGGAGTGGTAAGTGAAACAATATCCTGGCAGGAAAGTATACCAGGAGTGGGAAGTGAAGCTGTACCCTGGTAGAAGAATATACCAGGAGTAAGAAGTGAAGCAATAGTCTTGCATAGGAGTATACCAGGAGTAAGAAGTGAAGCCATATCCTGGAAGGCGACTAAACCAGGAGTGGGAGGTAAAGCGATAGCTTGTCAAGGAAATAAACCAGGGGTGAGAAGTGAAGCAATATTCTGGAAAGGGAACAAGCCAGCAGTGAGAAGTAAAGTGACATCCTGGCAAGGGAGTAACCCAGTAGTGCAAAAGCAAAATAAATGTTAAGTTGTGGAAATAAAAGGGGACACACATAACCCTTGTGAGGATTGAAGAGAGAGTCATAAATACACAGACAGGAGAGTACACCAGGGGCGGAAAGTGGTTCAGCTGGAGTAGTGTAAATAAATCACACGCTTAAAGGAAACTCAAAGGAAGGCTTAGGCCCTTGTGAGATACTATTAAAACTTGATAAAGAGACACTTTGAACTGCCAGAAGGACTATAGGGAAAGGGAGATCCCTTTCCTGGCAGGGTGCTGTTTTATTCTTATGTTCTGCACCTTAAACCCTAACGTTGAGAACTTTTGAAACAAGCTACAGGTATATAGCAAACCAGAGTATCGTGATACACATTTTATTGAGTTTAGAGTGTAAGGGTCGGATTAGGATTTTTATACACCGGACAGAGGATGCTCTTTTGTTTAAACATCCTGACACAGATGGTCCTTTGCTTTTGTTGATGAAGAGAAACCCCTCTTAGATCTTGGGATAGACAGACTTTTTTCCAGCCCCTCGTATTATTTTCTGAAAATAAATGTCTATGGCAACCAACAAACATGCCATTGTGTCCGAATCTCACCTTTGCCCCCTTACATTTTCTGGCTCATTCAGGCATTTTATAGCCTGTTTATCGATAAGTTATTCTGCGTTAGACTTCCTCCAGTTTTGAACTTGAAAGGAAGGTGGTTTCGTCCCTTCCTGCCAGGGAATCGTTCTTCTAGTCTCTGTTAATTCCCCACTTGATTTGGTTAACCCCCTCTTTCTAGGCTTTTTACATCTATCTTACTTGGTTTGCTGTATGATATCTCATCCTGTGGACTGAACGAGTTTCTCCCTTCATATAATAACCCTCCTCCTTATTCGTTATTCTTTTACAACTCCAATTACAACATTTTTGTTCTATTTTCTTGTCTTTAGGACTGGGACGAGTTTCCTCCGATCTATAATGGTGTCCTGGTGGCGTCCCGCTACTCCTGGTTCCCCTGGTACCTCAGTCTGTGCTGAGCATTTGCTGTGGCTCTCGCTCAGGATTGCTTTCTAGCTCGTTTTGCTTCTTGGGTTCCCATTCTCGGGTCCTCGTTGGGTTCCTGCTCCGAACGGGTGCTGGAGATTGGAAGTGGCACACGCTTCACATACCAGTGATCTCTGAGTCATTCTTCGGGCGTCCTGCCCGCCACACTATTCTTGTGGTCACACCACCACAGAGTAGTTCATTCCTCCTTCTTTCCTCACAATGCTCTCCTTGCATCTGCATATGCCAGGCCTCCGGCATCTCATCCTGGCATTCTCTGCCTCATTGAAGTCGCAAGCTCCGTGGCTTGCCATCGCTCCATTTACTCAAGATATTAGGAGGTTTCACCTGCGAATAAGGCTCTCTTCTTCCTCTCCTACTCTTTACAGTTAAATATGCATCTCTTGTTAAATAGACATCTTCTTTTTCTGGCACAGTTGGGTTTCTTTTTGCATTGCCTTAAGCCAAAGACAAAGATGCCACTTTATTTACTTTTACAGGCAGTCTCATGTATGCATCTATGGTAGTTGGCCTAGGGAGTTCCTCATAGGAATGGGAGTCCTTGTCCGCAAAGGGGGAGTCTCTCTTGGTGAGTTGCAACTTGCCTCAACCCTTAGGGAGGGTTTTGCAGAGTGGGCTCACCTCCCTAGCCTCACAGGGGGGTTCCCTTTTGGGGAGACGGGACAAATCCCTGCGATTCATCACAGTACTTTCTTCACAAACAGGTGCTTGGAGCCATGGTGTGACTGGTTTGCCTCCTTATTTATGGGATCCTGGTATCCATCAAGCACAAGATGTTGTGCAGTGGGGGGACCCTTGGAGATGCCCTGCATGTTGACTTCCATTAGCTCATCACAACATTGGTGGACATCCTCATACATCGGAGTCCCCCTAACATCCACAAATGGCTCCTTTAAACATACTATGCCCCTTTCCAACTAACCCCCTCTTCACTTTCATTGGTAGGAAAGGTATTGTTCCTACTAGGACTAAGGATTTGTTTAGTCCGTCCCTCCCGGAAGCTTCTTTTAAGTGAGACAGATGGTTGTCTCTCCTACGACCAGATGGTGCAGAGAGGCACATGAATTTCTTTCCCAGAAAATCCAGCTGCCACTAGGGCACTCAACTGTCTCTTCCTCTAGGGACAGATTGTGCAGTCAGGTATGGAATGGGCTGCTCCACTCCCCTGTGTAGTAGGATGTCTCTGATAATTCTCTGGTTTGGTCTAGCAGGGTTAGCCAGTGGTAGAAACCTGGTATATTAGTATACAATTTCCGGTAACCCAAGCACGATGGCTTCTACTGGAATCGTTTTTCCGCCCCCTAAAGTGCTAAGGTAGTCATGGGGTAGATCTCCCTATCACCATAAACGAAGGTGGGATGCACCTTCTCTCCTGGAATCACATGATGAGGAAAGATTACCACTAATTGCCCACTCCCTGAATATTTTCCAACGTTTTGGCAGTTTGGTCCCCTATATTTAGTGGACGTTTACAGTCCTATACGCTTAGCCATTAGCCTCCAGGCTTGGCTAACATGTCTTGTATGTTGTCTCCCTTGCAACCATCCTCCTCCGTTTGAGCTGCCTGCCAATAGACATGTTCCTCCTCTCCTTCCTCACCAGGGCACATGCAACTGGTGTCCTTGGTCCAACTTTGCGCAATCCTGGAGGACCAATGGAAGCAATATACCCAGTCTTCCTGCTTGAGTAATATTTTGAAGCTGATTTCTTGGTTGATTTCCCTGGTTTGGTTTTCCCACCGTCTGATGGTTTGAAATTAAAGGATCTACTCACCTCAAAAGAAAGGTGATATCCACAAATAGGTCCGGCCCAGGGTTCGGACTCAGAAGTGAAGTTGGGGCACTCTCCTTCTTTAGACTACCAGGATGGGATATTGGGACTAGTGGTCCAGGAGCAAGTAGTCTAGGAATATAGGCTCCCTGATAACTGCTAGTGTTTTGTGTGGCTAAATTGGGATTGTAAATCTGACAAACTTCTCGCTGTGCCTGGGGGAAAGGAGTATGTACATTGCTCAAGCATTAAAGTAGTTTCACTTTCTTCATCCTCTGACCTTCCAGCCATTTATTGAGAAGGCATTTGATTCTATAAGAGAGTTGTTTAGTTGTTTCAAGGACTTTCAATTAGACCCCTCTCAATGCCTGCCAATTTTGCTCTGGGTCTTGGCCTATTCGCTAAAGAATGCCCTTTTGTATGCCATTGAAAAGAGGTGTTCGGTCGGTGTTCAAGACTTGGCATGCCTCCTGAAGTTCTCCTATTAACAAAATGGGCCTGTACTTCCCCCAACTACACCGTGGCCATTCTGTCGTATCAGGTACCCATTTAAAAAATAGTGAAGAATGCTTGCACCCATTCCCTCCCACTCGGCTTGATTCAACTTCCCAGCAAGCAGATTTTCCCCTTTGCCAGGGTATTAATGTATGATTGCAAGCATTTATTTATTTAATCTTGCCAGAGTTGATGTCAAACCATATTATTATCACCCACCAGCTGGGGGACACATTCTTAGGCATGAGCTCCTGCCGGGGCGTGAGATACAGCCTTGATTTGGTTTTTGGCACTCTGTGTTCCTCTCTCTATGGTCTCCACCACAGTCTGAGATATAGCCCTCAACAGACTACTGATTGTACACCTTTTCCTCTTGAGAGTGCTAAAGTGATTGCCCCCTCCCTTGCTCCTCCCTGAGCTCTTTAAAAGGGCTTTACATCCGCATGATTAAGTGTGATCCCTGGGATCCGTTTGGCAGTGACTCTATTTCCCTCCTTGCCATAGGATTGGCTGTAAAGCGACTTTCCCTCCAGATACTCAGGCGTCGCCTCTCTTATGTTTGAGGTATGAAGGAGTAAGGCCTACCTTAGTAGGTGGAGCCCAGCTACAGACACCCCAGAACCCTGATTAGAAGTACATGGAACGACATGTACAAGGCCAACCTGAAATACCACCCTACAAAACCTAGAAAATGACATCTTTGTATGATACGATGATTGGCTGCAATTAAAATGGCTGTTCTGCTTTATTTCATTTACATATTTGTGAACACATTTGGTTCCATTCTTAATGAGTTTCTGTGACACCTATCCGAGCACGTTGACCACATAGAATTAGCCGTAAAGCATGGCCGCTGGACCAAATAGAAGGTGGCCTGTAAATTCCAGAGTTTGGAATGTACTATTGGGTCACTAGGATACAACACAAGTACCTACGGTATGGCTATAAACCATCTCTTCCACATATCTGCATGTTTTGGAAGGCCCTCCTTCCTTTACCCCTGCAAGCAACTAGTTGTGCATCTAGCACATATACAACAGCCTGAAAAAGCCAGGTTCAGTGGAAGTCCCTTAGCTATACATCACTTACAAAACGAACGCCAGTGTAAAGTATACTTTCTGGTCGTTCTGGAAGGACATGGATGGGAAGGAGTCTAGAAATGTCCAAGATAGGTCTGCAGCACTGTGCATGTCTTTTTTTTATTTATTTCTGAAATGCAGAGAACATAGAGCACTGAGGAGCCCTAACATGTAGTCTACCAGCAGTTTCGTTTGTACCTTAGGAAGGGAAGGTCCACATTTCCTCCCCTCCAAAGAAGTCGCTGTTTTTGAGGTTGTTTATGGATCATGTGACCATGAACGAATCCTGTCCCTCTTTGTGTGGGGATGTGCGCCGTATAAGACTCTTATAACGTAACATGTATGAGGATTTCAGTGGCTCTTTGCTTTTCACATAGATTTTTCAATTTTCTGACCCCAGTTTCTGATGCCCATACAACATGACAGGTGTTCTGTATATTACTGAAGTTGTTGTGTCCACACTAACACTTGATACACATGGGTTAGTCTAAACTTACCAAGGCTGATATGCGGGGAAATTTCTTCTCTGTGAAAGGGACAGTGAGCTAAAGACTTGGTAGAGTCTCTCCCAGGAGTTATTCACCCAAGAACAAGTCATTGGGCTGTGTTCGTGCTGGTAGAGAGATTCCCAGACCCCCCTTTGAATAAATTAACTTTGGGTTTCACCCTAAGTTAACAGGGCGATCCAGACGTGGACCCCTTGATCACTGTTCTTAGAGAGGCAACAGGTTCACCTCACTGATGATGCCCAACAAGGGGGTAATGATTCACAATAGGCAAAGCCAGGGGCAGGTGGCCCCTATGACAGAATGCCACCTGAGAGGGAGGAAATAGCCTGAGGTTTTTTGATTTTTAGTGATAAAAAGATGCAGGTACTTTGGAAGGTGAGCTCTCTCATCTTGCACACTCTCATAATGCTCCATGCCATGTGGTATAGTTCACAAATGTACCTCTGCTGGGACTATCTACAGGCATCTCCCAGCAGCTGCCTTCTAGTGGTAACAGGGGAGGTTAAAATGTCACATATGCATTCCTGAACGCAGCTGCTGAAACCTATGTTCCAACAGACATGGGTGGCTTTTAACCGTGAGCACCCTGTTTCCAAATACCATAATTATGGGCCCCAAGCAGTCTATAATAACTAAATAAAAGCCATGTTTGGTTTTGACATGGTAGTTGACGGGATTACACAATTAAGTGGCCACAAGAAATTGATGTCATTGTATTGTCATTTTAGTGGGCGGTGACTCATTCCGGACTGGGCCTGGTGTGATCAGTCACCAGGATTTCGTTCATCCAAAACAACCATTTGGGCTCCATCCAAGAAACCCTCACTTTGATCCACGCGAGAAAGCGTGTCACCTTCGCCTCCGAACAGAAGCTCTTCCTGGAGGGTTAGCTGGGAACCAGTGCTTCAAAGGCAGCCCTGTCAGTACAAAGGACCATTCTCACCGGGGTGCTCATTACTGGAGACTCTTTCAAGTAGGCAAACAGAGAAATAGGGCGGAGTCGGAGAAGCCCAGGAGAGAGCAATAGTTCATATAAGGGTCCCACCTTTGTGGATTTTGCTAAGGCATCCACACTTCTCACCCCCGCACCCCCCACCCCCCACTTTCTGCAGACAGAGCACGCTGGTGATGCCATCACAAGGTAAAATGACTCCTGTTACAGTAGACTGAAGTGGACCCCTTACAGAAGGCTAGAAGGGAACCAATCTACTGGTGCCTTTTGCCTATATAAGGGGGGGGCTCTCTCCTTAGTTGATTCATCTTTGAACTCTGAAAGAAAAAGGATCCACCTGGAGCTCTGTTGGGAGTACAGTCTAGCCCAAAGTCCTCTGCCGTAGAGGTCAGGACAAACGGCTCAAAGGAAGAGGCATGTTCCTCTCCCTAACCATCCAAAGGGAATACTTGGGTTATCTGCTGGCTGGACAAGACCTACCACAGCTGAGATCACTGGTACCTTGGAACTGCTCGCTGGAGGTGACAGAAAACTACAAGTCCTCTCTATAAACCTTCCTGGTTGGGAATCGTACTAGAGAGGACTTACTCTACCCCTAGATTACCTGTATGGATTGGGTCTACAGCAACCTAGAAGCCCAGAGCCTGTTCTCCCATCTGAAGACACCGTTTGAGCTGTCTTGACCATGCTTAGCTCACTTATAGCGGCTTCAGGACCTGGGGTGCTGTCTTTGGCACTCTAAGCGCTTCAATCCGCTTACCTGCTGTTCAAGCTGTCTAAACGCCTACTAGACCCATTGAAGCTGATCGTCTCGACTCGAACGCTGACTCGACCTGCTAGAGGGCATTGACTTGAACCATCTCGAAAACTGGCTTGATCCAGCGGAAGCATTGTCTCGACCCAACTCGACCCACTGAAAGCCATCGACACAGCCTTTCTCGGACGCTGACTCATCAATGGGAGCCCTCATCTAGAATTGTCTCAATGCTCATTCACCATTCGGAGGCATGACGCAACTGTCTCGACATCGGCTCAAATTTTGCAAAGCACCCAGAACCCTGGCTCGACACTGTTGAGACCCAAATACTAGCCTTACAATGTATTTGAAGTGGTCCTATCCATCTGGCCTGCCTTGAAGGGCCCTATTGACTTGTAAGACTACGCTCTACCTTTTCATATACATCTCCAATAACTTTGACAGTTGCTGTTGAAATCGGTGCCTTTGCAAGGGTGTCTTCAACCCAGAGTCCACCCTTTATTTCAAAGTCTGCATTCTCTGTGTTTTCTTAAAGGGGTGGTTTATACTATTTTAATTAGTTGTGTGTATTTTGTTAGTTTAATCAAAAATCCTATTTTTATAGTACCTTGATTGGACATTCTATTATTTTGGTACCACAGTACTATTGTAGTTTGGTTTGCTTCTGTACCAGCTCACACCCCTCCTGAAGAGTACAGTCTGCTCTCAGCCTGTGCTACCATAAGAGGTGAAGGCGGTATACCTGTCTGGCCGGGCCTGTTTCAACTTTATGATTGAGATCTCTGCTGGTTTAGCAGTAGCGTGAGACTGAGTAGGAGTTTTACTGACAACTCATCTCCCTACTTGTGGCAAGCAGTAGTAATTTTGTCATAGCTACTTGGAGGAAACTGAAGGGTAACAAGGCAGTTCTCAGAGCAAACAAGTACAACATGGGGCATTGAGTGGCATTTGCCGGAATAGGGGGAAAAGAGGCAATTCTGGAGAAATGAGAGTGACACCGGGCAAGTCAGGCATCAGCCAAGGGACTTACCATGAAATGTCTAACCTTGGTAGAGTAAAGGTAAGGCCAGGCCCTTATATCGCCTTCCAACTATAGCTGTTAAGATGTTTCTGGTAAGGTTGCGGCAAAAGTGACCGGCCTTACCTCTACTCTGCAATCACTGGTGGTCGATGCGGAAATTCTAGGACGAATGGGAGTGACATGGAGAAATGAGAGGGTAAAACTATAGAGTGACCAGATGTCCTGGTTTTGCCGGCACGGTCCTGGAATGAGTCCCTCTGTCCCCCTTTTTTAATTTAAAAACCTCCATCCGTTTTTTTGAGAAGGGAGAGTGACCATTGGCAGAATCACAGGTGTGACTGTGTAAGCCGTCATTAACAAACAATTGTACACTACATGATTGATATTATAGTTTAGCAAATTTACATTAAGCTGTGTAAAAGTGCATTTGAACCCCAAAACTTCCTGTTTATAGCAAAGTACACCAACTAACTGTATCACAGCGACTGCTTGTGCCCAGGCTTCACAGGAAGAGCTTCAGAGCAATTGTTCCTTTGTTTTGAAGATGCTTAGGGGAATGAGTGAACCCAGACCCCCACCCCGACTCCTTTCTTCCCCCTCAACTGATGTGCTGTCATGGTAGTCACTGTCAAATTGAAGTCCTACATTTACGTTGGTGATCTGTCCTCATTTTTCTTTTTAAAATCTGGTCACCCTAAACTGGGGGCAATTTGAGTGTTCTGTGCAGATTGCAGTGATATGAAGGTAAAACTGGGGATACGTGGGGAAATATCGGTACAGTGGTACAGTTCTGAGACAAGGGAGTTACATGGGTAAAACTGTGGGTAATTAAAATGACACGGCAAGTCAAGGGGTAATTTGACAGTTCTCGAGGAAATGAGAGTGACATGGGGCAAAACGGGGCACAATGAGAATGACCTGGGACAAATCAGGAGGCAGTGACTGACTGAAAATGCTGTAAACGTGCAAACCCCACCCTTTAAACTATAACAAAGTGAGATGACGTTACTGCAGGATATTACAGGGTATGGAAGGGTGCTGAGACTGGGGGGTCGGTACTTATTTCTCATACACAGAATATGTTTCCTTTGTGATGCCATCACAATACATAAAGGTCACTATTCCTAGGGTTTATTATTTTAAGGGTCCTGCCTTCCTTAGGGTGGCCAGATTTAAAAAGTAAAACACCAAGATAGGGCAACTAACATAAAAGTAGGACTAACTCTTGAAAATGGCTGCCAAGACACTACACTTCAGTAGCGTTTGGAGGAGAAGGGGTTCAAGTTTTACTGTTTAAAGAAACACATATAATTAATTTAACACAAACTAATGTTGGAGGCCACAAAAGGACACAAGCCCTTTAAGAAGGGAGGAAGAGGGAACTGGGGGAGGGACGGAAGGGGAAGGGGGTGAGGGGAGCGGGGACAAGGGGAAGTCAGTCAGTAGAATAAGAATAAATGAGTTAGACGTACAGCCACGTCTCAGTGTTTATTTGTAGGACCGGTCGGGTGGGAAGGACATAACAACTGGCGATGAGCCAGGAGCCCACGTCCGAGACCCAGGAGAGAAGAAGGCGTGCAAGAGACGGCGGGCCCAGCAGTGAGGACTGACGCCATGGAACGTTGCTGCCTGGAGGCGTACGGAGGGAGCAGAGTCCCCCGTGGCACAGAGGAGAGACGGACACCCCGCGACACATCGAGGACCACAGAAAAGAAAGAAGAGGCCCGCCACGACAAACGGAGGTGGGCCCTGAAGGTTGGCGTTGCAGCTATGGCTGCTCAGGAGGAGAGCAGCAGCAAAAGGCTGCCCCAGTAGCTCTGCAAAGAATTCACAGGTACGAGACATGCTGTACCCACTAGAACACAAGGATTTATGAAGATACGTTGTCCCGATCCACTAGAAAGCGAGGAGTTGTAACGAAAAAAAAAAATGTCCTCACCCACTAGAACACGAGGAGCGCCCAATGAGCGCATTACACGGCCCAATGAGGCCAAACAAGGGTGCATCACAGAATCACCACCCTCACCCACTAGAACACGAGGAGCGCCAATGAGCGCATTACACAGCCGTATACAGCCACTAGAAAGGGAGGAGTGACGCGCCTGATCACAAGGGACAACGGCACAAAGGCACGTGCAGGAAGGTGTGCCACCAGTCACCAAAGACAAAGGCCTGCAGCAGCCCAAACACACCCAAGGGGGAGAGCAGCAGCAGAAGGCTGCCCCAGTATCTCTGCAAAGAATTCACAGGTACGAGACGTGCCGTACCCACTAGAACACAAGGATTTATGAAGATACGTTGTCCCGATCCACTAGAAAGCGAGGAGTGACACACCTGATCAAAAGGGACAAAGGCACAAAGGCACGTGCAGGAAGGTGTACCACCAGACACCAAAGATACGGGCCTGCAGCAGCCCAAACACACCCAAGGGCTGCCATTAAAGCAAATTGAGGGCCACACAGACTGCACACAAGCACAAGCCTACAACAACTCTGCTCACATAAAAAGGAGCTGCCGACCAAGCAAATTCAAACTGCGCTGCTGTGAAGGTGTGCCTCCTAAAAAGCAAACATCATGTCCCAACCAGTAGTAGCACCCGCAGACCAACCTGCCCAGCCTGCAGCTGGAATAAGCCCCACCAACCCGGTGTCATTCCTACGCCGCCCAAGCCCCTTCACATTGGAGCCTCAAGAGGATCAAGGTCAAAGGTGACACGAATGGATGGACGAGTTTGAAGAATTCATGAGGGCAGTAGGAAATTAAACGCTCCCAACAAACTGGACATCTTCACCAACCTGGTAGGGAAAGAAATGAAAAGTGTTATTAAAACCACCCCCCCCAACAAAAGTCCACCTACCAACTACTCATCACTGCTATACATGATGGCCTGTTTGTTCTCCCAATAGAGACTATGAACGCTACACCTTCAACCAGTGCACCCAAAACCCCCACAAAACAATTGGACAATTCATACTACGCCTCCAAAAATAAATTACATATTGTGACTTTGCAAACTTTAACGATGATGAGGCCATCACATTGCAAGTGATAGAAGGGTGCATATCCTCACAATTCAGGAAACATCTATTAAAAAAGCCCCTCCCACTACAAGAGATTGCAGAATTGGCAAGGGTCTATGAAAGGGTTGACGTACAAGCAGCCCAAACATAAAACCCGAAGAAGATGGACACCATTGCTGCCATAGGCAACAGCGCCCAAGGCCAAGCTCGCCAGACAGGCGCACCATCCCGCACCATCCCGCCAAGACAAATGGAACACCACCCGACGGGCCCAGCCGAAAGACAGTGCTACACATGCGGGTTTGAATTCCCCCATAAGGTGTGCCTAAGGTGCGGCCAGTAGAACCATTTACAAATAATGTGCCCCTACTACTAACCCAGAGACTGCCGACGCAACCAATCCCCTCTCGAAGATACGAGCCGACAAGGGCGTCCAACGTGCGACCATACCCGGACAGGGACAACACAAGAACAGGCTGTGCCAGAAGCGCCACAGCATACACAGCACACCCGGGATTCATTTGAGCTGTTGAGAACCTACAAGTGGACGTGCCCGACAGAATAGTCGACAACCAAGAACTTTGGTATCATGCACAACCCTACAGAGGGGAATATCAACAACGAGATCTTCACACCGACGACCCATATGAAAGTTCTCCGCTGGAAGACACTCCACAAGCCGCAGAACAATACTACGAGTATGACCGATACAGCAAAGAGTACGTTTGCCTCCTCTACGACACCTCCGACGACAGTGCAGCCCCGAAAGTGACAGTCCTCCTGGGAGGGAAAGACACCCCATTCCTCATCGACACAGGAGCTACCGTCAACGTGGTGAACGAGAAGACGTATGAAACCATGGCTGACACATACCCACTACAACCATCTCGAGCCTGCATCTTTCAGTGGGGTGCTCCCTCACCACTGCAATCCAGAGGACATTTCCTATGCGACCTGATACATAGAGAGCGGCCTATTCCCGTTGCGATTCACGTTATCAAAAGCACAGTCACAGGAAGATGCCTCCTGAGCTACAAAAAGGCCACTGTGCTGCAACTGATCCACCTCCACTACGGCCAATCTGAGAAAATGTAATGCCTCCCACCACAGACTCAGATGATACGAGCACTAACTCAGAAATAAATGGACCTGGGTGAACTAAAGGTGATGTTTCCTAACCTGTTCGAGGGTGTAGGAATGCTAAAAGACACGGTCACACGCCTTCACATTGATCCCACGGTACGACCCGTACCGCAACCCCCCAGACGGATAGGGTTCCACCTCCAAGTGAAGGTGTCACGCAAGCTGCAACTATTGCTACAGAATGACATAATAGAAAGAGTGGATGGTCCGACCCCATGGGTATCCCCTTTGGTGGTGGTTCCCAAGCCAGATGGGCGCCTTGCCTCTGTCGACATGAGGATCCCGAACACAGCGATTCAAAGGGAAAGACATCCAGGTCCCAACATAGAAGACATGCTGGTGAGACTGAACCAGGCCACCCAGTTCTCTAAGCTGCACCTGAACCAAGGTGATCCTGCATCAAGGCCGATAACCACCTTCACGACCCATGACGGACTGTTCTGCTATAAGAGGCTCAATTTCCGAATATCCTCGGCTGCCGAGATATTCCAGGAAACCATAGCGCCAGTCACCAATGCCTTTAACTACAGTGACGACATCCTGGTGTTAGGGATCACTCAAGAACACCATGACGAGGCACTACGACAAGTGTGCACCATCCGCCACGAAGCTGGCCTCATCCTTAATGGCCCGAAGTGCACCATCAACAAGCATAGCCTATGCTTCTTCGGCCATATCTTCTCGGACCAAGGCGTCAGAGCAGATCCCGAAAAGATCAGAGCCATTGTCGACCTGGAACCCCCGAAGGATGTGTCCGAACTGCGCTCCTTCCTAGGGATAGCAGGCTACTGCACCCGGTACTATCCTCAATAACCCACAATGACTACGCCTCAAGAAAGACATCCCCTTTACCTGGGATGCACAATGCCAGACCGCCTTTGCAACAATAAAGGAGGAACTGGCCAACAACCGCCAACTGGCTAACTTCAACCCGGAGTGGGACACCAAAATAACAGTCGACGCCAGCCCAGTCAGATTGGGCGTCATCTTGGCCCAGACAAAACCCGCACCAGAAATCACAGACACAAATAGTGGCATATGCGAGCCGAGCTCTCACGTCCATCGAACAGGAATACTCTCAAGCTGAACGAGGACATTCACCCTCATTACGGACCACCAAGCACTCTTGTCGCTCTTTCGGAATCCAAAAGTAAAGATGCCTCCGCGGATAGAGAGGTGGGGGATTCGCCTGCAGGAGTATGACTATACCATCGTCCACAAGCCAGGTGGTGAGGCCAATCCGGCAGATTACCTGTCGAGGCACCCTGGCACTGCCCCAGATCCCGTCATGCAGATGGAGGCAGAATCATACATTGCATACCTGTCCCTGAATGCTCTGCGTCCCGCTATTACCAAAGAACAATTTGCAGAGAAATGCAAGGCCGATCCTACCATCCGGGCTGCAGTCCACCTCAGGAATGCCAACCGATGGCACCACGTGGCCACAGAATACTTTGAATAAGGGGCGGTGGACAGGAGAGACCTCCAGAGAATCGCACGAATACACAAGGAACTGGCTAAAACAGAACAAGGGACACTCTTGAGAGGAAACCGGCTAGTGGCCCCCAAGAGCCTCAGGAAAACCCTCATCGACATCGCACACTAGAGGCATAGGGGCATAGCCAGCACCAAATAAATTCTAGGGAACCAGGTGTGGTTCCCCCACATGGACACCATAGTCGAGGACACACTGAGACACTGCATACCATGTCAAGTAACAGCGGCACCTGCACCACCATGACCGCTCCAAATAGTCCCGCTATCTGAAGGCCCCTGGCAAAGAGTGGCCATGGACTTTTATGGACCCATGGAAGAAGGGGGCCATTTATTGGTGGCTATAGACGAATACTCAGGATTCCCCCTGGTGAAACACGTCACGTCCACAGCATTCCATCAAGTAGTGACAGTAGTGGATGAACTGATTAGCGAATGGGGTGTCCCCGAGGTTGTCAAAACGGACAATGGCCCTCCATTTCAAGGACAAGAATCAAGAAGTTTGCTGCACACTTGGGGTTTCAACATCAGAGAATCATCCCTCTATGGTCGCAGGCCAACGGCACGTTGATCGGTTCATGGCAACCATAAAGAGAAGGCGCCAGAAAGCAGCCACAGACCTGGCGTCCATGCCGCATGCGATCTCCCAAATGTTGAGGAGCTGCAGGAATACCCCCCACGAGGCAACCGGCAAAACCCCAGCTGAACTCATGATCAAATACAAGCTGCAAACACGACTACCGCAGCTAGAGGATTATACCCCGGTCGAAGACGCAGAGATCCGAGAAAAGGAGGCCGAGAGGAGGAGAAAGACCAAACAATGGACAGACCAAAAGCAGAAAGCAAAAGAACCTCATATTCCGGTGGGCGAGGTCGTACTGGTCCGGCAGAAGCAACAGAGAAAGACGGACTCCAGATACGGACCTGAACCCCTCGTAGTCACTGAAGTTAGGGGACCTATGGTCACGGCCACTGGTGAGGACGGAGACATAACAAGAAATGTGTCCTTCTTCCGCAAGCTATTTCAAGAGGACCACAAGGAGGAAAGACCTTCGAGAGAAGGGGACACGGAGAACAGCGAACCCCAGCCAGAACCACCAGAAGATCCTCCACCCTAAGCACCAGACGAAGAAGCCGGAGGACCACCTGGTCGGCCGCAACGAAGCATACGCAGACCGCCCCGCCTCATCGAACAGATGTAGGCCACGAACTCCTGTGATAAGTAAGGGGGGGTGTTAGAGGACACAAAAGGACACGAGCCCTTTAAGAAGGGAGGAACAGGGAACTGGGGGAGGGACAGAAGGGGAGGGAGTGAGGGGGGCAGGGGCAAGGGGACGTCAGTCAGTAGAATAAGAATAAAGGAGTTAGGCGTACAGCCATGTCTCTGTGTTTATTTGGAGGACGGGTCGGGTGGGAAGGACATAACAACTAACAAGATCTTAAGTTGTAAAATGCAGAATTTCTTCTGTGCGAGATTGTGCGTTCCTGTCTACCAGCTATGATGACCTACTTCCAAAAACTGGGACCACTGCAGTTTCAATGGGAACATAATCTTGAGAAAGGGGGACAGAGCACCAAATACCGGGACAGTCCTGGCGAAACCAGGAAGTCTGGTCACCCTAGCCTTCCATTTCTTTTGACTGAAGTCAGTGCTTGTACATAGCAGGGGAGAATGGGAATGCATGCCAACACACTGCCTAACTCAAGACATTTTCGATGTGCCTGAGGTAATCAGGTGAATGCCGATGACCACTATTTCACGTGAGGTGGATGGTACGGGAAATCTACCGATTTTTACGTCGGAACCCAGAAATGAACTATCACGTGATATCTGCGAAAGGTGGAAACAGAGAACGCCCCTCACAACAATACAATGTGTCCCTTTGTTGTCGAGAGATGGGAGCAACATGGCGGTATGGCTACGTTGAACATCTCGAAGATAACAGGGTCGAACTTGTTGGAGGGTATAATGGGAGCAGGGCTGAGGGTCGGAACATGTTTGTGCTTTTTGGGCTAGGATGGGACGCTGATGCTTTATCTTGCAAGATAGTAATATCGTAATAAAACCTTTGCCTATTCACCTACATCGAACTACAATCTATTATTTGTTCTGTCACGTTGATACTTCTATGAGTTTTAAAACAAGCATTGACAAAGCCAATAGTTTTGGTAGTTACTGCTGTTCTTTGTATTTTGCATTTGTAGGCACCAGCGTGCAAAGAGGAGAGTACAATGTTTAAAAGGAGGATGCCATAAGGAGTGCAGTGTGCAAGAGAATGAGAAGGGGAATAGCGCAAGGGAGGACGTGATTGAGAGAGGGTGACATTGACAATGAACAAGCGGAAATATGAGCGAGAAAGGGTGAGTATGAGAGGGTATGAAATAAAGCGAGAGTGTGAGCAGAAGAACGAGAGGGATAGGGTAGGTGGGTGCAGTTAGAGAGAGTGGGAGAAGGGTGGGCGTGAGGGGCTAGAGAGAGTGAGGGTGAGGTGAGTGGGGGTAGAAAGAGTGGGGGTACAGTGGGTGGGTGAGGATACAGAGTAGAGTGGGTGGGGTTAAAGAGAGTGGGGTTTGGGTGGGGGTGGGATAAAAAGTATGGGGGTAGAGTAGGTGGGTGGGGTAGAGAGTGTGGGCGTAGGGTGGGTGGGTGATTTTAGCGAGAGTGAAGCTAGGGTGGGTGGGGTTAGAGAGAGTGGTGGTAGAGTGGGTGAGAGGGTAGAGAGCAAGGTGGTAGAGTGGGTGGGTTGGGGTAGAGAGTGAGGGGTAGGTTGGGTGGGAGTAGAGAGCATGGGGGTAGGATGGGAGGGTGGGGGTAGAGAGAGTGGATGTAGTGTGTTTGGGGTAGAGAGATTTTGGGGTGGGTAGAAGGGGTTACAGAGGGTAGGGATAGTGAGATTGGGGGTAGAGAGAGTGGGGGGTAGGATGGGTGGCTGAGGCTAGAGAGTAGGGTGGGTGGGGGTAAAGAGAGTGGGGGTACGATGGGCGGGTGGCGTTAGAGAGCGTGGGGTAAGGTGAATGGAGTAAAGAACATGGAGGTAGGGTGGGTGGGGGTACATCTAGTGGGGGTAGGCTGGGGAAGGGGATAGAGAGAGTGGTGGTAGTATGGTGAGAGGGGGTAGAGAGCATGTGGGTAGGGGCAGAGAGTGGGGGTAGGGTGTGTGAGGGAGGCTAGAGAGAGTAGGATGGATGGGGTAAAGGGACGGGGTAGGGTGGTCGTGCGGGGGTAAAGAGTGTAGGAGTAGGGTGGGTGGTTGTAGAGAGCATGGAGGTAGGGTGAGTGGGCAGGAATAGAGCGTGTGGGGGTAGGGTGGGTGAGTGTTGGTAGAGAGAGGATGCCCCACAGGTTGAAATTCTCATAGGACATGCAAGCAAGAGCTTTTCTCAATGCAGAGCTCTTCTTTTTCAGAGACCCCTGCGGCTCCTTGGGGCATGCCCCGGTGAATGCAGGCAATGCAGGCTGTTTGGGCTCGGTAGGCTCATGACACTGAGGCGTCACCTCAGTGATGTGCGTGCGGGTAGAAAGAGTAGGCATGGCATGGGTGGGGGTAGCGAGACAGCCTCTGGAGGACAAAAAACAGAAATGATGTCAGAAGTAGCCCACGAATAGCCCAATTGTCCACGAAACAGCCCCTGCAGCTCAGAAATGGAAAGCCAAGCACCCATAGCTCTCAACTCACACGCTTTTGGCGGGTGTCACCCGCCTGTTAAAGAGTGGACTCATCCGCCAAGCCTCCTGCACGCCCATTCGTTTCAATGGGCTCTCACCTGCCTGATTCATGAAATTACTTGCGCCGAAAACTGGGATTTTTGCCCCATTCTGCCCGCAAATCCCCATTTGTTAAACAGGGATTCGCGGCAGAGGCGGATCTAACGGTCGCCAGGAAGACAAATGGCGACGGGGCCCCTGTCCCAGGTCCCACCCCTTCCACACAGCAAAAGGCCCTTTCTGTTGTGATGTCACTCCAGTTCGAGTTGAGTCGTGTGTGCGTTTGTTCTGCCCTTCTTTCACAGTGTCAAAACTTTAGCCTAAAATTGTGAAAGAAGAGCAGAACTGTTACAGTGTGCGTTTGTTATTTTGGGAATGGGGAGGCAGACCACCAGGTATGAGTTACATGTTGGCTGTGTTGGAGGCAGGACACCAAGTATGGGCCAAGTTTCTTGCCTTATTCGCTAGCGCCGCGGTTTCCTTCCCTAGGCGCTACACTACAGTCCGAAGCCGTGAAGGGAACTGCCGCCTGCACTGATGTGCGCCCTGAAGTTGGGGGCTGCCCCAAAGGAAGCCCCAGGACAGGGACCGTCCCTAGCCCTTTGAGTCAGAGACTAAGGGCCCGGCTCAGAGGGGAATTCATGGACCGCAGCACTGCGTATAGCAGCTGCACGGCTCCCCTGCAGCACACAGGCTGCCCTCAGGGGCCCACCTTGTTACCTCTGTAGCTCTCTGAGCGTGTTTCTCTATCTTTCTTGTCCGGCCCGCCTTCTTCTCCCTTCCCCTCCATCGCCCTATCTCGTTTTTCATCTGTTTCTCTACCATTCTCTCACCTGTGTTCTTCTCTAACCCCATCGCCCTTCCCCCACGACTTCCTCTTCCATCCTATGTTCCATCTTTCTTTCTCTTTACTCACTTTATATAATATTTCTTACTACCTCTCCCAGCCTCCCTGTCTTTACTTAAATTTCTTTCTCCTTCGTTCTCATCCCTTCATCTCACTTCTCCCTTGCCCCTCTGTCTCCCTCGCCCCTCTTTCTCATCGTCCTGCTCTTGTGACCACACTTAACACCGCCCACCCAAAGCTCCGCCTCCATGTCCTGCCCACCTAGGGCCCACACCAGGTGCTCCCCACGGGGCCCTTTGCCTTAAATCTGCCACTGATTCGCGGGCAGAATGGCGCACAAATCCCTGTTTTTCGGCGCAAATAATTCCATGAATCAGCCATCGGGTGTTTTCACCTGCCTTTGTGACACAAATGGTTGAGAGCTATGCAGCACCCGACTTGCTTCTTAGAAAGCTGCTGATAGGAGCATTTAGTGTTAGTGAACTCCTCATGGGGTAGTACGGCGGGTGAATGTGGAAAAAGAGATTTTAGTGATCTGGCAGTGTCATGCCACGGCATTGTCAGTTTGTATACCAGCCAAATATCCTCAGTTCAGAACCACCTTACCTCTCTCTCTTCTGTAACAACGGTTTTGGCAATTTTGAGGTGCAAGCGCCACACAAATTCACCAAAACTAAAAATCAGATTTCATTGAAATGTCATGCTGTAAAATGCACAATGTGACACAATTAAGAAAAAAAAAAACCTTCTTGGGGACAGAACGTTCCAAATAATTCTTGAGTAGGTTTGGGCTCACTTGCACCAATTTGCGGGAAAAATGTACATCCCAATGCTATAAAAATGTAGTAGCTGCCACTACTTGTATAACTAGTTATTGTGTTATGGTTTCGAATTCAAAAACTTTCTCATAAAAAAGTGGCACAAAATGTAGTAATGCCCACTTATAGATTACATAGCAATCGATACAACCATCCACTTACGTTTATAGAGAAGTATTACTATCCTATAAAGTGACCTGTGCATCTTGAGTTATAACATTATAACACTAAATGACCGCTGACCCTCAGTGTGTCAGTGGTATTGAAAGAAATGCATTGCTGTGGCGCCTATCTAAACATCAAACCATATTCCTACGTCCCGCCCCCTTTCCTCCATACTTATGGGCGTCTGTCCTATGAGGCGGGACCAGAACAGTTTTGCACAGCACAAAAGTAAATTTGCCTTTAACAAACGTAAGTTTTGCGGGAGGCTCCACAGCATGGGTGTGGGCGTGGCCCGCCCCGCTGACTCTGACTACCAGCAACACCCATCAGTCCTTTTTTCAGCAGCAACGGGACTTGATGCGTGTACGGTGCGTGCCATTTTTTACTGTGCAATTATTTCCCTTGACCAATTTCAGTTTTTCGCCTCTGTGCTACACCAGTCAAGCTTTTATAACATGCATTACTGGTTTTACGACCTGCCCTTCTTGTGGCAGGCATTTTGTAACAGCGAATACCCATGTGTGATGCTTGGAGTGTTTAGGCCCCAGTCACCGGTGGGTGTCCTGTTCCCCCGACCACGTGCTATCACCCCAGACTCTGTGCAGGAGACTGACCCGGTGGAAAGAAGTATTCCGCATGTCACCTCCCGGTCACATTAAGGAGTTTGTCTCTTCACAACCTTTGAGGCAGGTAAGTCAGGCACCCTGTGTAAGCGGGAGGGACGTAGGTCCTGTAGCGGTTAGCCACCGCATCACCGGGGTCCGCTACGAAGCCATCTCGGCTCTACCTGTTTCATCTCTGGGACTGTGACTCGAGCTGTCACCGAGGCTGTTCTGACTTTCACCGGTGCTGACACTGAAGCTCCTTTGGGGTCTAGTACCGGGTCTTCCAGACCGGAGGTGACGCCTCTGTGTCATAAGTCTACCGGGCCCAAACGGCCTGAGGGTCTTCAACCTTCCAGAGAGTACTCTGGGGACTTACCTGCGTTCACCGGGGCAAACCCCGAGGACTTGCAAGGGTCTCCAAAAAAGAAGACCTCCACATTGAGCAAACCTCCCTGTGTCTCTGGCTCACCCAAAATAGCAGACTCCTTCAGCCTCAGTGTCCCAGGTAGCAGAAAACATATCAGAGGTTTCTTCACTAGAGTCTACTCACTTGGTGACTTCGGTACCTTGCCAGATTCTTCTCCCTCTCACTGTGAATACAGATGTTTTTGTATGGGTTCAATGGTCACAGATGACAACTTAGTTGGCTTCTTACCAGGGGCCTTCATCTTCCCTCAGATTTGGGGCTTCTCCTACAGTCAAGCAACCGTCTTGGTACCCGGTGCCCTCCTCACCAGCCCCCTGGACACTTTCAAGCTGAATTCATTTGACCTCTTCTGGAGATATATTCTTTGACAAGTTTCGAAGAATCATGCACTCAGACCCTGTGAAGGGTTACTGTAAGGACTTAGGGTAAGTTGTTCCCCAGGCTATCCCGGATCCAGCGGTTCCTCCTGCCCCGATAAAGCCCTCAGTTCCTCTAACAGTTCCTTCAAACTCAGGCCCGTAAAGAAGCCTAGTTACAGTTGTGCCAGGTTCTCAACCTTTCAAACTGGCACTTCCTAGTACGGATGCAACTCAGGGGACCGTTTCATTGGCTGCAGACCCTACTAAGGCCTCGACTCTGCATGCACATGGTGACACCGACAACAATGACAAAGAGGAGGAGAGGGATGAAGAGATCTCCTTGTGCACTGGGGCCTTTCATAACAGTAGGACAGGAGTCCAGGACTTCCTATATCTTCCTCTTCCAGAAATATTTGACAGGGAGCGTGGGATGTTGTTGGGCGTTCTGTCAATTAATAAAACGTACACGTCTGGAATTCCTTTTGCATGAGGATGTGTTAGCTGAGGCCGAACACCTTACCTTTGGAAGAATCCACATTCTGTTCCTGCAGTCAGCAAACAAATTGAGGCCAGATATCAGGAGCTATATGCAGAATCCCCAAGTCTGTCGTCAGTTCCAGAACCACAATCTTCAGTTGTGGCATCAGCTACTATGTTTGCAAAAATTCCTCAATCTACAACATTCATCATACAGAGTTCTAATCCTCTCTCTAAAGAGGATAAATTGCTGGACCCCTATGGCAAAAAGGTTTACGCTAATGTGACCCTTCATTTAAGACAAGCAAATTCAGATGCATTCCTGTCAGCTTCTAACCATCGGTTATGGTTGGAGAGAACTGATTTGCAACAATACCTCAGGACAGGGTCATCGCTTTTAAGTCAGGGTTGACTGAAGCCAGATTGATCACTCAGGATATGTGGAAGTCTGCCGCTCAACCACATTGATACGGCCGCTGTAGCAATAAGCGCAGGAGTGGATTTGAGACGAACAGCTTGGGCGAGGAGTATAGATTTTTAATAAAGATGTGCAAGAGAAAATCTTGGACCGACCCTTTGAGGGTAATCGTTTGTTCCAGTCATCTACTGATAATGAACTAAATAAGAAGAAAGCGTCCACTCTGACAACAAAATCGCTTACAGTTCTCACTAAGGAGCCTCGGAATCCAGACAAGGCTGTGGTGATTTTAAAAGTTAAAGGTTTGGAGGGTTTTGCGGCTACCGCGATAGAAAGGGCAGGCAGCCCAATATAACACTCAGTTCTCAGAGGTGAAAACAGCAGAGAGCCTCAAATAGAGATTCTGTTCCCCTTCTCCACTGCATCTTCGGAGGCCAAGAAACAATGAGATACACATCCGGATCAACTCCTCCCTAGGAGGAGGCAGAATTTTAGGTTTCCACCAGAATTGGCATACCATCTCACAGATTCATGGATCTTATCAGTAATCTCCAACGGGTACCGGTTACCCATCCCTTCCAATCCCCCTTCTACCCCACCTCCCATTCAACTGATTCCCCTTCTGGAAAGAGGGCCCAGTTTTTACTCTCACCTGTTCACCATTTCCAAGAAGAACTAGGCTGGCCTGCAAATGGTTTTGGATCGTCCTACCTAAATCTTTCCATCTTCCTATAGAAATTCAAGATGGCCACACATGTTCATATTCGAAATGCACTAAACCAGGGCAATTGGCTGTGCTCTGTGTATCTAAAGGACGTGGATCTCTATGTTCCAGTATATTCTGCGCACAAGAGATTTCTGAGGTTCTCTCTCGGTTAACATCATTATCAATATTGAGTTCTTCCTTTCGGGCTGAATGCAGCCCCCAGAGTTTTTACAAAGTTCATGAGCCGTATAGGAGCTCACATCATAACACATAGGAATCAGATCTGCCCTTATTTGGACGACTGGCTGGTCCGAGTGGAGTCATATGAGAAGGGGTCATCCGCTCTGTAACAATTGCTAGATTTTCTCTCCATCCTGGGACTTTCTGTCAATAGCAAAGGGTCTTGCCTGGAACAGACACAAGACATAACTTTCCTAGGGTTCGTGGGACTCGAGTGCAGGCAGAGTTTTCCTCATGCAGCAGAGAATACAAGACATAAAGAAGTAAATTTCACTCTTTCTCATCAGTCGCAATTCCACCTTGGTATGGTGGTTCCAACACCTCCTGGGTCTTATGGCTGAATCTATCCTGGCTCTGCCCTTGGCTCACCGCAAGGTGAGGAGAATACAGCTTCATCAAGCAGAGTCAAGGGATCAAGAGAAGGATTTGTAATAAAAAAAGATCCTGATTCCCCCAGAATTGAGGCGGGACCTACTCTGGTGGAAGGACAACTAGAAACTCCAGCGGGGGTCCCTTTTCAAGATGATCCCCGCGTTCACACCATCATTTTGGATTCATCATTAACTGGCTGGGGAGCCGCACAGGGGCACTTTCAGACTCATGCTCTGTGGTCTGCCACGAAGAGCAAATACCATCTAAATTAACTTCTTCTTTTCTACATAATCTACCCTGGGACCCACTACTTCCAGTGTGTCCAATGCATTAAGCCGAAATCTTAGGTACCATTTACAGAAAAAGGGACAAGGATTTTTTTTTAAGTAAGCCAGAGATTAAGTCATCCTGATGACTTAATTCTGGTTTACTTAAAAAAATTACTTTTGCCCTTTTTTCAACGTCGCAGGACCTTAAGTGTCCATGGTTTGCAGCCCTTTTGGGACATGATCTGGTATCATTAGGGGATGGCCTATAGATCCCTTGTTACGGCAAAGAGTATTATACATTACCCCCTTGCCTCTGATTCCGAGGGTACTTTCAAAATTCAGAAACGTGGGCAGCTGCACTCAGAAGTGCGGGCAGCTGCACTCAGAAGTGCGGACAGCTGTATTTAATATTGATTGGAGGATGTTTTACATATTCCCTCAATAATTTGTACCTGTGTCCAGTTTTCTGTTGTGTCAGGTGAGTCCCTAAGTTTTAGTTTTTTCTTTTACCAAATTATAGTGCACAGAACTCTGTGAGAGAACTGTCGCAGGCAGACAAAAAGAATTCAATCGCCTTTATCTTCCTCTGTTCATAACTTGTGTGTGTTGCTGGTCTACACTCGAGCCATGCGCTCCTCCGCCTCCAACTCCCTCAGGGTCAGTTGCTTCTCCAAGCAACGGGTTGGTGGTAGATCTCTTTCCTCCCTCTGGAACAGCCTCCCTGAAACTTGAGGAGAACCATCTCCAGTTCCGGAAGCACCTCAAAACCTTCCTCTTTGTTTCTGCTTTTTCTCCTCCTCTCCCCTGCTGACCTTCTGGCTGAAACTGTACTGGCTACCTGGCCATCCTCTGATCTCAGGCCCAGGTCCCTTCCCCGCTAGACACACACAGCTGCACTGCCTGCCTGACAACCCCCACACTTGGGACTGTTCCTGTATCCCTACAGTCCCACCACCAGCACTTGACACCCGATTCCTGCACTTTCCTTTGCACTTGCCACTTGCTGGCCGTTACTTACTTGGGATTACTTTCCCTGGTACTGCACTATATCATACAATGCAATCCAAGCAAGGCGGAGCCTGCCAGGGACCTCCTGGAGTAGACATGCTTTTGTGTGGCAAGCCTCAACTCTGCTATAAACAACGCTACACCCTTTCCATGTATGCATCGTGTTAGGTCCTGATGCAGACTCATGTGACTCACTCCTGGCACCTCCTTTAAGTAAAGCCTTCCTCCGAGATTCCCTAGCAACCAAGTGGACTAGCACAATATGCACATGAAGTGATTGGATACAAAAAATGATAGCCAGTTTTGCAGCCGCACAAAAGGTAGATGAAAACTATGTTTTCTTACCCAACATTTAACAAAGACTAGGATCCATTCACAACTTGTCTCTCACCAGATGCTCCTGACCCAGAGTTGCTACTGGGGTATTTTGCTGCGGAAACTACCAGAGCCACACAGCACAACTATGCCTGTGGGCATCTTTTACGGGAAAACAAAGGGTGTTTCTATGCCTCAGTGCTGGTCCCCGATCCAAAACCTGAAATATCTGGTCATTCGGTGCCCAGTCCAGGGTGGCAGGAGAAGAGTTCTGTTAAATAGTGACCTCCAGGCTTCTTGTAGTCACTTGACTATTTATCAACAAGTACTTAAGTTACATTTCCAGTAAGTTAAATAAGATATAGCAAGATAAGTAGGACAGCCAAACACTGGCACCCATCACCCAGGTATAGGACTTCCAAACATACACACACACACACACACGCGCACGCACGCACGCACACACACACACACACACACACACACACACGTGTTATTGGCACACTCTTGAGTAAGAGCAATGACCTGCCACCAGTGTTGTGCCCACCCACGCCATTCCAGTTAATTGGAGGAAGCTGGAAAGAAAGATGTGGGATCCGCTCCCCTGCATAGAGTACTTGAGCGGAAGACCCGCATGACTCCAGAAGGAGAGAAACGGTCCAGTCCTTTGCACTGTAACCTGCTTGAATTGTTTATTCTGTATCCTGGTGTGCCAACCTGAGCACCTCAAGAAACAGTGGCTGGCACTCCAGTGCCAGGTGCCCTGCTCTTGGGCACCGGCCTGCATACGATTAAGAGGGGGAGAAGGAATGTCTCTCCTACCTCACAACCTGCTTGAGGTTTGCTGTGCCCTGGTGTCCACATCATCAGGAGAGAACAGGGGTACAGCACCCGGTGGTCACCACTCCCCCAGCATCGAGGCACTCGAGCCAGAGGCCTGCCAAAGGAAGCACAGCGTGAAAAGTCTCCATTCTGCACGGACAGCATGGCACCAAACGACCCTCAACAGAAAGAAGTGTGCAAAAACGGCCCCGCGATGCCAGCTCCTTCAGTTGGCTCTTTTCGTTTCCCTCGCCTTACACAGAATAATGCTGTTGATTCTGAGGCTTTACTGAAATATTAAGCAAGAAGGAGAGACTATGGGACGCTGCTACAGCCCTGACGGCGAGAGTCACCAGAATCACTCATTGGCAATCCAGGTCTCCCCCCTGCTCCCTTGCTTCCTTTAGAAGAGTCTTTCATTTAAAAATGGCCTGCTGCCTTCTCATTTGTGGTGAATAAACACACGTGCTGTATCAGAAGTTTTTTTTAAAGTGCTGCCTACTGTATTAATTCTTATCTTGAGTTTGTATTAGTCCGCCCAGGCCCCTCATGTGAGGCACCCATAAAACCGACGTGTTGCTAAGTACATTCGTGTTTTCTATTAGATCATATTCTCAGAAATCTGTGCGACTTGTTGATACAGCAGACACACCATATACTGCTGCTTGACCTCTAAGAGCTGCTTGTTATCTGTGTTTTAAAAGTCAATAGTTACGCCCTACCATTAAACATCAAAAATGAAGACTCCTTCCAGTGCTTCAGAAACTACTAAAAACGTGGTCATTCAACCAATTCTAGCTAACTGATACATATTTAACAACATCCTGTCACCTCATGACTAGATAGATTCCTACTCTATGTAGACTACTACCAGAACATGTAAATAGTAAACGTGTCCCATGCAATGTATTAATCCATGTATTTTTAAAGTTATTGTTTAACATGTAATCTCGTATACCACTGATTTTTATATGTATGTACTTCGTAAACTGTCGAACCAATGTCAAGATGTCTGTAACCTCCCTGCGATACCTCAGAGTTTAGGCGTTCAAAAAAATGCAATAAATAAATAAATAAATAATAAAAGTAAATAAATAAAACTAAAACACTATTTATTTAGTCATTGATTGTGCATTTGTAAGGCTCCTATAAATCGAGTAACTTGAGTTTCAAAGAGCCCACAGATAGATATTGCTAAATCTCCAGTTTAGGGAATAGTTTCCTTGTTTTGAGAAGTGGGTTGTGTGAGTTATACTGTAGCTTGATCTCCCATCACTCCTTGAGGTGTTTTCCATAGGCTTGGCCATGGTCCTGGTGACCTGGGAAGTCACAAGGAATCTGGATTTGGTGTTTAAAGGGTGCCTAGTATTCCGATCCCATGATCGGAAATTATTCTGCAATAAAAAACCGGCTCGGCAATGTGGTAGCACGTAAAATATATATTGAACATAACAATACACTTCTCATGATCGTATGAGGTGGCGCGGTGACGTAGGCCACTCGTATGTCGTAGAACGGTCCGGTGCTGTAAGGCAGTGAAGAAAGACTCAATATACACCAGACATTAAAAATGCACAATGCACTATGCCCTTAAAAATGTCCAATGTTGGTTGTCGTTAATCTATGTATGTCCACTTATGTATTGTCCCCGGCGGCTGTTCCATTTACTCCCCTCCACAACCTGGCCAGAGTATCCCTCAAAGTCACCCCATTGTAAGAAGCTCACTGCTTACCGCCAAATCTGATTTCTTTTGTGCGTTCTTTTGCGATCAAAAGAGCACTGTTCCTCCTTTATATAAATAAATAAATAAATACATAACATTAGATAAACCAATTTAAATAACTTAATCGAAGCAACCATTCCACAATGTACATGCATATCTTTAAATGATCAGCAAGATAGAAGATTCCATAGAAGCTTTTGAGCTGAGAGCACCTTCTAACAACTTACTTGGATCAGTCCAACTAACCACAACCTATGATAGAAAGTCTGGGATGTCCACTTTAAGTATGTAGGATCTGTGAACCATTTTACCCTAGATCCTAGTCAACTTGGTGAGTTTCCCTATGTGCCTGAGAAATAAGACTGCAAACTGGTCCTACTGTTGAAAAGCAGCACCAGATGGTGCGTTTATGCATGCACAGGGAGAACAATGATATAGGGCCTCATTACGAGTCCGGCGGTAACCAGGCGGTAAAACCGCCTGGTTACCGCCGAACTCGTATTACCATTCCGCCTCCGTGACCCCCGGAATTACCGGGGCATTACAACCCCGGTGTCCCGGGAATTCCGGAGGCAGACTGGTGTTAATCCCCATTCCCATTGATTCCCATAGGACTCAATGGGGATGGGGATCATGGAAACACCGGCACCATCACGAGATGTTTCCTCGTCCGCCTGCAGGCGGGCGGTGTTAAACCCGCCAGGTCAGACCTGGCGGGTTTGACGCCTCCGCCTGCAGGAGTTGTGATCGCCCGGCATGGAAACAACGGTGGCTGCGGGTTTACCGCCACCGTTGTTTTAATACGGGGCGAGTTATAATGAGGCCTATAGTCTAAAAAGGCAATATGACCGTCAGAGGCGTTGCTGGAGGGGGGCGGGGGGGATTAGGAGGCTATAGCCCTGGGTCTTTTGCTTGTAGCCCCGGATAGAATCTCAGGGGATACAACCAAGAGGCTAGCTAGCTGACAGTCCAGACATTATCGTAGCCCCAGATCTTTTCCAGACCTACCAACACCCTTGATGATTGTATTTACAATCTTCACACGATGCAGCGAATTGCAGAAATGGCACCTCTTTCACATGGAAGTGCACATATTGTGGTATGATGGGGCTTCTATCAACATCTAGTAGCAATTAATGGTCAGCTTTGACTATATCACAACAGGTTGAATTTCCTCTAGGCAGCCTTCTGTTGCATAATTTATTTTACCTATCTGTGCTATTAAAGAAGGGGACCAGCCGTGTGCAGATCAGTCTGTGTGCTGCCTAAAACGGGGGCAGTCTAGCCTAAAAATGTTAAGCTACATCGCCTCTGCACAGGAACATAAGCACCCACAAACAAGTTTCAGCTTTTTTGGGCTTCATCAAGGAGGCAGAATGTCCTACTACTTATCAAGATGATGAAGAAGTTGAATGAGGCCCTTCAGATCTTTTTACAGGAGGAGACTTTGATGGGACCCATTTCAGATAGTTTCAGGTAATATTATCCTCACCAATAATATCGCCATATTTATGGTCGTCGGGAACGGCCATAGGCGATATTATTAGAAGGCTCATTTTGGGGGTAAATAGGAGCAGGAGTTGCGGGGTGTTTACAATAATATGGGGGTTGCAGGGGTGTTTCCCGCACAGTTTTAATGGGTAAATATCACCGCAAAAATATGGCACCATAACACATGGAACCTTTCAGATAATGTCCATAGGGGTTGAAACAGTCAAAGGATAGATGCAATGTCCCAAAAAAGTGCAATTCCCACAACAGTCCTTTAGCCAGCCTTACTGGAATACTCATATTGACAAAGCCACCTTTTCTCAGACCGTTGATGTAATCATCCTTGCCCTCGTGCTCAGCCTTCCATCCACACGCTGCCAGCCTGCCACCTACTGTTTTACAAAATAAATGGCCACCTATATCAGCAGGGGGGCAACACCCCTTCTGCTCCCTTTACAATGACATAACATAACAGAACAGGCGTATTTGCAAAGCGCACGTTCACCCCCGAAGGGGCATCTTGGCGCTAATAATAACAGATGTTTATTGTTACCCAACTTAATGGTACTCATTTTATCGACCTCGGAAGGATGAAGGGCTGAGTGGACCTGCCGGGATTCGAACCTGTGACCATGAGGTCAAACACAGGTCCCTGTAGTGGATACATTAGTCCACTGAGCCACAGACATCCTGGCGCTATCTGTCTTTGTGCCCATAATTCGTCTGCAGTCTCCCTGAAATTAAATGCCAGATCGCGAAATATGACCATCAACAAGCACCCACCAAACCATATGAGTGGGGTACCATCTAGGGATGGGAGGGGTCCTTTGGTCTGTGTGTGAGAGAGAGGGGTTTGTTTTGGGTACAGAGGATTTGTGAGTGTATGTGTGTGTTAGGCCTAGCTATCCCACTCTTTGTGACTCCAGACAGCGGGTCATAGTCCAGCAACCACCCATTCTGTCGCTCCCTTACCACTCCCACACTCAGGGACAGTTGACCTGAAGCCACAGAAGTCCCCAGACTTGCAGCTCCTTCCTCTTGCGTGTACAGTGGCAGATTTCTGGGGCAAACAACCAGGCATTTTGGCCCCAAGTCTGATCTCCTGATGAAGTGCAGAGAAACACTTTTAGTTGCCAACAGGCATTTCCCTAATGAGTAAAGAAAACAGGAGGCCCCAGTGTGGGCAGGCTCTGTGGAAAGCAAGGCATGTCCTGATGTTGCTCTCAGCCTGGCTCTTGCATAATAATTGGGCCTCATCACGAGTTGGGCTGCCCTTAAATGTGGCAGTAACGGTATTACCACCTCACTTAAGGGCTGGCCCTATCACGAATTGGGCGCTAAATGGGCAGTTTTACCGCCAGCTTTTTTTCTGCAGGTGAAAATCCCATTTAGCACCATGTTTTCGGTGGTGTTACCACCGGCTGTATTAGCCCGCAGTATTAGCGCCAAAAATGGGGATTTACCGTTAACACCCAACCCGTGATCCGGCGGTAATACTGCCGGACCGGTGGGTGCTAAGGCTATTACAGTCAGGTGGTTTTACAGCCGGGATACTGCCCAACTCGTGATGGGGCACTTAAGCAAACACTTATCTGTGGGAGTTTCCTTCGGTATATGCAGCACTTGAAACACATTGTTTCTCAATTCACTCTGGGACTCAGGACATGGACCTGCAGCATGCAATTTATCAAACTATGAATGATTTCTCAAATCAGTACAGGAGCCAGGACCAGTTTCGTAGCGCTACACTGGTAAAATGAGGAATGCTTTCAGAATTAGCTCTGTGAGTTAAAGCTTGGTTTAGCAGCTTGCTGCTTCTTATCTGGTGGATGTTTTCTGGGTTTGTTCTGGGGACTTCCCAACATGGAACCTTCTCCCACATTGCAGCACATTTAAATGTATCTTTGCCGAGGCACGTTTGCCCTCTGACCCCAGATCCTGATGTCCTGCTTTACTCACTCGTCTCTGCTTGCTTCTTCTGGACCCCAGACCTCGCTCTCCCCTCTCATTCTGGGTTCAGGGATGGGTTCACAGGCTCTCTCCCTCAACTCTCATCCAACTTGCTTCTTGAGCCCGCTTCCTCGCTCCAGTCTCTCTCCGGATTCCACAGTGAGAACTAATTTTTCTGCTCCAGTTTGATCGACTAATGCGGTGCACAAGTCACCCTCTGGTTCATGGTCGTTAGCTGTCAGTGTCGTTCAAATCTCCCACCAAAACGTAAAACTGAAAATGGCCTTGGGGAGTGGCAAACACTTTCTTGTCCTTGTCTGTGAGATACAACTGTACCTCACCATATCCCCTGGTGAGGTCTAAGGTACGGTTGTATTTTAACTAGCCGAGACGTTCTGTCAATGCTGGGTGCAGGGTAGGCATCACATTTTCATATACAGGTGACCTTTTGAAAGTCAATACAAAACTGACAGGTTCTTTCGTGTTTTGGTAGAAGGACATTAGGGAAGGCCCGCACGCTAAGAATTCTCCCTATTACTCCCATATTCAGCACCTTTTCTACCTCATGGGCTTCCAAGCATCCGGTAGAGGATACAGTCTGTGGTGGATTGCTTTTGCCTGAGGAGTTTTTATATTGTGCTTGATGATGATGTTGACAGCCAGAATTTTCAGAGAAGAACTCATGGATGACCTTTAGTCAAATGCATGTATCTTGTCTCTGGTCTCCTGTCAGATGTCCTGATATTTGGTGCTTGTCTACCATCTGGGGCCCCCACAGTTGTTCTCAGCATCATACTGGTTAGTGATGAATGCGTTAGGTTGTGCCTTGTGATACGTTTGGTTTTCTGGTAGGGCTATACCACTGAGCGAGCAGCTTGTTTTCAAGATTACTCATCAGGACAAGTATTTTATCTGTGACCCGGAAGGTGCTAATCCATCTATTTCTGTTGGCCAGATTTTCAATTTCTTTTGAGCTAAGTTCTCTCACACAAGATCTCTATCCAACTCCATATGCTCCATATGCTTTATTGCCATCGCGCCCACATTATGGAACGCGCTACCTCCCACAATCAGGAACGAACCTTCCTACCTTGCATTTCGCAAACAAGTCAACACCACACTTTTTAACAAATGTGCATGATTACCTCTGTAACTACTGTTGAACCGAAACCCTTGGACTGTACTGTAACTACCTATGCCTTAATGTATGTAATCTAGCGCCGTGATACCCCTGGGTCCTGGGCACGTATAACAAATGAAATAAATAAATAAGTGCATGGGTCTTCTGAATTCATTCTGCCAAGTTGAAGGCATATTTCCTGCAGCCTTCACATTCTTCTCTGGTCATGTGGGTTCCGTCATTCATGAATTCCACTGGTCCAGAACCTGTAGATGTTTGAGCAGTGTCTTTGATGGCTAAAAGACCCCATTTTAGTTAGGTATGTTAGTTTCGTCCGTCTTTATCAAATACCTTCCTGAAAAGATGTTTAAGGGTCTTAGTGAATCTTGTAACAAGGACGTTAGTATGATATGATATATGATATTTTATTTGTATAACGCTCGTACACAAGTGTTTCAGAGCGGCGACTAGGCAAGGGAGGGGAACAGGGGAGAACACAACCCAACACAACAACGATCTTACTAGGCCTAGTGACATTGAGAACGCGCAAGTACATGGGAAAGGGAAAAAGGGAAAAAGTGCACGGAAGGGGGAGAGTGGCAAGTACGGAGCAGAGGAGAGCAGAATAAATAATAATAAATAGAACATTGAGGCAATAAACAGTGGTAGTGCAGCCAGCAAGTGGCAAGTGCTGTGTTTAAGGCAGCAGACTGGGTAGTCTGATAAGTGCAGAAAAAGAAGAAATAATGCGGGGGAGGGCTGTATGGGTACAGATACAGTCCCCAGTGCAAGGGGTGGCCGTGAGGCAGTGCAGGAGGGTGGCAGGGTGAGCAGATACCTGGGCCCAGGTGACAGAGGGTGGCCAGTTGCACAGTGCCAAGAGAGAGCAGATCAGCAGGGGAGAGGGGGAGCGAAGGCAAAAGCAAAGAGGAAGGTCTTGAGGTACTTCAGGAACCGGAGATGGTTCTCCTCAAGTTTTAGAGTGGCAGGGAGGCTGTTCCAGAGGGAGGCCCCAGCCGAAGGTAGAGATCTACCCCCAGCACATTTCTTTGAAAAACGATTGACACAGAGAGAGTTCGAGGTAGAGGAGCGAAGAGCTCGAGAGGGGAGGTATTTGCGGAGGGATAGCTGAAGGTATTTTGGACCAAGGCCCCAGAAAGCCTTGTGGAGGATGCAGAGGGTTTTGGATTTAATCCTTGCATCCACTGGGAGCCAATGGAGTGATTTCAGAGCTGGAGAGATAAGATGCCAGGGCTTGAGGCCAAGGACAAGTCTCGCAGTCCTGTTCTGGATTAGTTGTAGAGGGCGGAGAGTAGAGACCGGTAGATTTAGAAAGAGGCTGTTACAATGGCCCAACTTAGAGAGAACCAGGGCTTGGCAGACAGTGAGCTTCTGAGGGAAGGAGAGGAAAGGCAGAGTACCTCTGAGGAGGTGCAGTAGAAAGTTTGACTTTTTAGAGACCTCAGAGATATGGGCGGAGAAGGAAAGTGTGGAGTCGAAGATGACCCCAAGGTTCTTAGCCTCACAGGTAGGGCTAGGAGGAGGGCCAAGGGAGGCCAGCCAGAGAGTGAGGGAAAAGAATGGAGATGGTGTGCCGATGAGGAGGATCTCAGTCTTGCTGGCATTCAGACAAAGGTCATTTGCGGCACACCAATCTTGAATGGCAGTTAGGCAGTCAGAGATGAGAGAGGGCGAGGAGGTGGCCGAGGGCAGTCGGAAAATGAGTTGAGTGTCATCAGCGTAGCACTGGAAATTTGAGCAGAAAAAGGAAATGCTGTGGGCGAGAGTTGCCAGGTATTGGTTGAAGAGGCAGGGTGAGAGTTTAGAACCCTGGGGAACCCTACAGGTGGAGAGGAAAACAGATGATAGCAAGGACCCCAGTTGGACCTGGGAGGGCCGATCAGAGTGGAAAGAGGACAGCCATGCCAGAGGCTGATCAGTGATACCCATGTTATCACGGAGACGGTTGAGCAGGATGTTGTGGCTCACTGTGTCGAAGGCAGAAGAGAGATCAAGAAGGATGAGGATAGAGGGAATGTTAGAGTCCAGGTTGGAGAGCAGATCTTCACGGATGTTCAGGAGAGCAGTTTATTTGCTTCTGGCTGCTCTGAAGCCAGACTGGTGGTCATGAAAGCAGACAACAGAATCTGAGTGAAGGTTAAGATGAGAGATGCCAGCTTTTCCAGGAGTTTGCCCAGAAAGGGGGTAATGGAAATTGGGCGGTAATTAGTCAGACAGGAAGGATCAGCTGTGGGTTTCTTGAGAAGAGGATGCACACGGGAGTGCTTCAGAGGGGAGGGGAAGGATCCTGAGGCAAAGGAGTGGTTGCAGAAATCAGCAAGGGTCAGGGCAAGGGTGTCAATGTGGTCCTTGATGGTTTTAGAGAAGCAGGGACGAACCTGTTTTGATGAGGCTTTCATAGATCGGACTTGTCTAGCGACCTCGTCAGGGGAGAAAATAGGAAAGGGAAAGAAGGACGGTGGGGGGGTGGTTAAAGGGGGGTCTGCAAGCACAGACTGAGAGGGAATGGGAGGGGCAGAGGAGGAGAGGGTGGACAGGATGTCCTGGGTTTTTGAGATAAAGTGTGAGGCAAGGGCATTGCAGAGAGCCTGGGAGGCAAGAGGAGGGGTGGACACTGCCGCAGGGTTGGCAAGCTCCTTGCAGATTTTAAAGAGTTTGGCCGAGTTGTTAGATGCCGCAGAGACACAGGCTTGAATGTGGACTCTCTTCTTAGTGCGGACAGAGAGTCACTATTGCCTTTTTAGCAGGCGACAGGCCAGTTTGTCAGAGGATGAGCACGAAGCCCTCCATGTCTTCTCAGCCGCCCTACACTTACGTTTAAGGCTTGCTAGGTCAGAGTCAAACCAGGAATTTCAATTGGCTTTTGACTTCAAGCGGATCCTCATGACAGGGGCAAGAGCATCAAGAGTATCAGAGATAGGAGTGTAGAGAAGGGACAGGGTTTCGTCGGGGTGTGAGTCAGCCAGAGGAGGAGTAGGGGGAGAGAAGGTAGCAGCGAAATCCTCAGCTGACACACGCGTCATTGGTCGGATGTCCGAGAAAGTAAGTGGCAGTGTTGGGGTGGGGTTGGCTTGGGGGGAAGAGAGTGAGAGATGGGTGGAGAGAAGGCAGTGGTCACTCCAGGAGAGAGGAGTGGTCAGGGGGATAGAGAGGGAAGGCCAGGGGAGAAATGAAGACATCAAGTGTGTGTCCTGCAGAGTGCGTTGGGCCAGAGGGGAGGATAGCGAGGGAGAGGGAATCACAGAGGTTGCAAAAGAGCAGAGATGAGCGACAGGGAGAATCGAGGTGGATGTTGAGGTCACCAAGGAGGAGGAGTTAAGTGGTTGAGGCCAGGAGGGAGGAGGAGGGGTCAGCCCACTCAGAGAGAAAAGAGGTGACTTGCCCAGGAGGCCGGTAGAGAGTAGCAACAGTAAGAGAGTGGCTAGGAGAGATTGAGAGCCTGCAGACAAGGCATTCAAAAGAGGAGTACATTTGAATGGGAATGATAGTGGCAGGAATCCACTCTAGAAAGATCAGGGCTACGCCCCCTCCAGGTCGAGTGGATCTGGGTGTGGAGAGGATCTTGTAGCCCTCAGGGAGTAGAGTGTCAAAACTCGTGACAGAGCTGGCCGTGAAACCATGTCTCGTTAAGACCGAGGACATCAAGGTCCAGTTCTTCAAGGAGGTGGCAGATGTCAGAGGAGTGTTTGACAGCAGAGCGAGTGTTGAGAGTGGCAAGATGAAGAAGGTTGCTGTCCTTAAAGACCTTCCGGGGAGGGGTACAAATCAGAGGTACGCCCTGCGGATTTGTGGAGGTAGCGTGAAAAGTGGCAGAGGAGGAGGAAAAAGTGGAGGAGGAACAAATGGGTAAGGTAGCCAAGGAGTGAGAGGAGGGGACAGCTGGAGATGAGAGGAAATCGATGAGGCGAGGGAAGCGCCTATCAAAGAGGAGGAGATTGGCCTGAGTACCTTGGACCATGACAGTGCCATTTAGGTAGACTTTAAGGATGACTCTGGAGGAGTCCAAAGAAGCCATGAGGACATCCCAGCGAGTGCCACCATTAATGGGAAAGGAGGAGACAGGACAAAGCACAGAGATGATATGGGGGGGGGTCCATAGATCCGGCGAAGGAACAACAAAGAGGATGTCAGTGAGGGTCTGTCTGGAAGAGGCGCTGGTATAGGTATCAGCGATAGGGAGACCAGGGTTGGAGGCCAAGATATCCTTTTTACATTTCTTTTTTTCAGACTTAGTGAGAAGGGAAGGATAGTTGATAGAGAAGCAGTTGGAGTAGATGGGAGAAACAGAAAGCGCCATGGTGGAAAATAGAGGAGGCAGAGGGAGGAGTAAGCAAGTAAAGCAGTATTGAACAGTCACTGGGCTAGTAGGTTACAGTCAATGGGCAAAGTTAGATGGAAAAATACACCCAAGTTTGACTTTCAGGTAAATGCAAAAATACCCCCAAGTTTGACTTTCAGGTAAATGCAAAAATACAATCAAGTTAGTACAGGGTGAAATACTCAGGCTCTCAGAGTTCTAATTCCAAGAGAAACTTTGTTTCGGTCATGACCTGCAACATGAACTGGGTACGTTTCTGTAGCAGAATTTTGGCAGGGAACTGTACCCTAGTGAAGTTGGGTACCAAAACCTTTAATGTTACATGGTGGTGGTCCGCAATGGAAAGGCTTCCAGGAATCTAGGTGCATAGTTGGAAATGGCCAGGCTGTATCTATACACACTCTTTGCTGTGTTAAGTGGCCCGATCAGTCTCCTCTCAAAGGGGACATCTGTGATGGGCAGGGGGTGTATTGGCACTTTCAGTACATCTGTATTGATGGTTTTCTGGCATATTAATCAAGTTTGGCAAGTACCTCTTGGTCACATGCTATTACCGCCGCCTTTAAGGGTCTGCCAAATCACGGACTTGTTGAATTTTCCCCCAGCTCTGAGCTGGGGTCAAACACACCACAATTTTGCTGATTTTCAGCGCTATTACTGTCAGCGGTAAAACCGCAGCGGTAATACCGCCGAACATTCCCCATTGGGCATAATGGGGAATGGGAAATTCCTGAATGGGCCCAATGGGGAATGGGGACTTACCGTTCTGCCAAACCCGTCATCCGGCGCTAAAAGTGCCGGGGGGGTTTGGCGGTAGGGCTAATAGCCCAGCGCCCAACTTGTGATGAGGCGCTTAGCGCCCTGTTTTTGGCGGTATTACCACCGGCTGTACTAGCCTGCAGTATTAGCACCGAAAATACCCCATTGGATCCAATGGACCTAATGGGGAATGGGGATTTACCGGTAACACCCAACCCGTGATCCAGCGGTAATACTGCCGGACCGGTGGGTGCTAAGGCTATTACAGTCAGGTGGTTTTACAGCCAGGATACTGCCCAACTCGTGATGAGGCCCTAAGAAACAAAAAGTATATGCCTTTCAGAAGCCCTTGCACTTAAGCAAACACTTATCTGTGGGAGTTTCCTTCAGTAAATGCAGCACTTGAAACACATTGTTCCTCAATTCACTCTGGGACTCAGGACATGGACCGGAACATATAACTTATCAAACTTTGAATGATTTCTCAAATCAGTATAGGAGGTAGGACCAGTTTCGTAGCGTGACTCTGGTAAAATGAGGAATGGTTTCTTAATTATCTCTGTGAGTTAAAGCTTTGTTTAGCAGCTTGCCGCTTGTTATCTGGTGGATGTTTTCTGGGTTTCTTCTGGGGACTTCCCAAGATGAAACCTTCTGCCACATTGCAGCACATTTAAATGTATCTTTGCAGAGGCACGTAGGCCCTCTTACCCCAGATCCTGATGTCCTGCTTTACTCCCTCGCCTCTGCTTGCACCTTCTGGACCCCCAGACCTCGCTCTCCCCTCTCATTCTGGGTTCGGGCATGGGTTCACAGGCTCTCTCTTTCAGCTCTCATCCAACTTGCTCCTTCAGTCCGCTTCCTTGCTCCAGTCTCGCTCCAGATTCCACAGTGAGAACTCATTTTTCTGCTCCAGTTTGATCGACTAATGCGGTGAACGAGTCACCCTTTGGTTCATGGTCGTTAGCTGTCAGTGTCGTTCAAATCTCCCACTAAAACGTAAAACCTGAAACTGAAAATGGCCTTGGGGAGTGGCAAACACTTTCTTGTCCTTGTCTGTGAGATACAACTGTACCTCACCATATCCCCTGGTGAAGTCTAAGGTACGGTTGTATTTTAACTAGCCGAGGCGTTCTGTCAATGCTGGGTGCAGGGTAGGCATCACATTTTCATATACAGGTGACTTTTTGAAAGTCAATACAAAACTGACAGGTTCTTTCGTGTTTTGGTAGAAGGACATTAGAGAAGGCCTGCACGCTAAGAATTCTCCCTATCACTTCCATCTTCAGCACTGTCTCTACCTTATGGGCTTCCAAGCATCCAGTAGAGGATACAGTCTGTGGTGGATTGCTTTTGCCTGAGGAGTTTTTATATTGTGCTTGATGATAATGTTGAAAGCCCAGGATTTTCAGAGAAGAACTCATGGACGACCTTCAGTGAAGTGCATATATCTTGTCTCTGGTCTCCTATCAGATGCCCTGATATTCGGGGCCTGTCTACCGTCTGGGGTCCCCACGGTTGTTCTCAGCATCATACTGCTTAGTGATGAATGCATTAGGTTGTGCCTCATCTTCCCTCGTCTAACATTCTCTCAACCCCAGTTTCACGTTACTGATACGTTTGGGTATCTGGTAGGGCTATACCACTGAGCGAGCAGCTTGTTTTCAAGATTGCTCATCAGGACAAGTATTTTATCTGTGACCTGGAAGGTGCTAAGACATGTATTTGTGTTGGTCAGATATTTTATTTCTTTTGAGCTAAATTCTCTCACACAAAATATCTATCCAACTCCATATGCTCCATATGCTTCACTGTCATCGCGCCCACATTATGGAACGCGCTACCTCCCACAATCAGAAACGAACCTTCCTACCTTGCATCTCGCAAACAAGTCAAAACCGCACTTTTTAACAGATAGGCATGATTTCCTCTGTAACTACTGTTGAACCGAAACCCTTGGACTGTACTGTAACTACCTATGCTTTACTGTATGTAATCTAGCGCCGTCATACCTCCGGGTCCTGGGCACGTATAACAAATGAAATAAATAAATAAATAAATAAATACATGCATGGGTCTTCTGAATACTTTCTGCCAAGTTGAAGGCATATTTCCTGCGGCCTTCACATTCTTCTCTGGTCATACCGGTATATTCTGTGGGTTTCTGTCATTCATGAATTCCACTGGTCCAAAACCTGTAGATGTTTGAGCGGTTTCTTTGATGGCTAAAAGACCCCATTTTAGTTAGGTATGTTAGTTTCGTCCATCTTTATCAAATACCTTCCTGAAAAGATGTTTATGGGTCTTAGTGAATCTTGTAACAAGGATGTTAGTACAGGGTGAAATACTCAGGCTCTGAGAGTTCTAATTCCAAGTGAACCTTTGTTTAGGTCATGACCTGCGACATGAACTGGGTACGTTTCTGTAGCAGAATTTTGCCAGGGATCTCTACCCAAGTGAAGTTGGGTATCAAAACCTTCAATGCTACGTGGTGTTGGTCCGCAATGGAAAGGCTTCCAGGAATCTAGGTGCACAGTTTAAAGTGGCCATGCTGAATCTCAACACGCTCTTCGCTGTGGCCCGATGACATCCATGAGGCTCCTCTCAAAGGGGACATCTATGATGGGCAGGGGATGTATTGGCACTTTCATTACATCTGTGTTGATTGTTGTCTGGCATTTTAATCAAGTTTGGCAAGTACCTCTTAGTCATACTGAAGATGCTGAGGCTGTAAAATGGACTAAGGGTGTGATCTTGAATTTTGTCTATACCCAAATGGTATACAGTCTTTATATCGAAAATGATATACCAAATCACTTATATATCTAAACACATATCTTGAAAACCCTTAGTAAAGGGTTAATTTTTTGGGGAAACAGTCAGGATGGGTTTTTAAGGGTTGGAACAGGTGTTTGGTGGACCCACCCCCAAAATAAAAATAAAATAATTAAAAAAAAATAATTTAATATTCAGGTTTTCAAGGTATATGTTTCGATATATAAGTGATTCGGTATATAATACCTCGGTATAAAGACATGTAGACATAAACAAACTGCGGCATGTTGTTCATATGCCAGGCCCTTCATGGTGTAAAGAAGCTGTCTGGGAACCAACATTTGCCAGTGTGGTTGCCCATTTCCTTTGCCTTCCGGTTCGACTCAGCAAAGCAATCCTCTTGTTTTTCTGCAAACACATGTTTGCTCTTCATGCATTTGGTACATGTGGCACTCTACTCAAAAGCATGCTTCAGAGGGGGATCGCCATGTTCAGTAGTAGCAAACTCTGGAAAGAAGTTTATTTCTGCTCTCTTTTTTTTCTTTAAAAAAAAATAAAAAATACTGTTGTGTTTGATAAGGCATCTTTACAACATACAAATCAATCAAAGCCTTTGAGGTAATTACAAAGCTTTACAGAGATATTCTTTCATTTTAACAAAAACAATACTTAAAACAACAATATTCCCTTTTTCTTTTCTCCTCTTTTTTGTTCCCTTTTAAAAGAATTAGAATTTCGTACTCATCCACATTTATGCATTCTATAATCAAACTCTTCCGAGCTTATGCTTATCCTTGCAAGAAAAGAAAACTCTACATTTTGTGTATTGAATTAATTTGTTACTTAGGCATCCATATCCAAGCAAAATTTCATGTTAATTCATTTCAGCTATTCTTTTGTTAGATCAGGTTTTGTATCAATAATTTTCAAAAACTGAACCAATGCAATTACCAGGGATATCCTAACACCCCACATACATTGAACCCAGAGACTTTCTAAGGTAACACCATTCATACTAGATACATACTTTCCCAGAAACCCCTCTCTGTCCATTCCATAAAACGCACAATATAGTACTAGATGTTTCAGGGTTTCATTCGCGAGACAAAATCGACACTTCATGTCAAACAATTCATTATTATTGATTTTCCAGAATTTCATCCGGTCTTTCGTGGTTAACAAGTTAAATCTAAATCGCATATACATTGTTCTCACCAGGTTATTTGGAACCTGCCTGATATAGAGGAGTATCGGTCTCTGCTTATGCCGAAATTTCGAGTACTCTTTATAGCTTTTATATTGGCCAATCAAATCGGCTGTATTTGCCCAATCATAAATGTATAATTTCTTTTTTACAATTTGTGGTAGGGTGACCAACTCAGATGTACTCTGTGCAATCATAACCAGTGCATGTTGTAACTCTTTATGTACCATATGCAAGGAGTTGGGTTTTCCTTTCATCACCATTATTGCAAGATCCTCATATAGAGTATTTTCCATTGGCTGTAAAATCTTTGCAAAATTAGCCAATCTGCGCCATAACAATTTTGATGCCAGAGATGACAATCCTAGTTCATGAATAATTATAGGATTCAGCATGCAGTTTGGCAGGTGTAATACTTTTTTCCATATTTTTCACTGGTGAGAATTTAATATATGGCCAATCTGTAGTATACATAAGTCTAGCCCCTATAAGTTGATTGATTCTACCTTAAGTAGGTAGAACTCGATGAGAGGGATGAGAGAAAAACCACAGAGCTTGCGATGGATAATACTCATCTGGGAAATCAATGGCAACGCTTTGATTGAAATTGCTTCTTTCCATTTTGTCACAGAATCAAAATTAGTGAGGTTGTATCCCAGGTAGATAATCCCAAGAGATCGCGTTATCGCAATTCCATTTATTAACCATTTGAATGACACTAATTTCCTCTGGTTAGTAAAAATCATTATCCTCGATTTAGAGGGGTTAACTGATAGATTGTGCTTTTCACAAATGTTGGCGAACAGTTGCAGTTTATTTTGTAAACCAAAGGGCGTACGATCTAATAGGATTATGTCATCCGCAAATGCCAACCAGTGTATGCACAAATCCCCTAGTTTTGCAGGAAACAAAACAGCCTGGTTCCATAGCTTATCTATGTCGGATAAATACAAGTTGAAAAGAGTGGCCGCTAGGTTACACCCTTGTTTAACCCCAACATGAGTGCATATTGGCACAGTCATCCGACCAGTATGATCAATTCTTACCCTGTAGTTGGTATTGGTGTGTAGCATGACAATCATAGCATATATATGCGCAGGAATTTGAAATTCGCGCATTTTATCCCACAAAACTTCTCTGATGACACAGTCGAACGCTGATGAGAGATCAACAAATGCCATATAAATTGGACCTTTTGAATCTTGTCTCGAGCTCTTCAGTAAATGCGCAAGGATAGTTGCATTTAGTTGAGTTCCCATACCTTTTCTAAATCCCATTTGAAAACGTGAAAAGATCTTTGTCGTAGATATAAAGGTGTTTAGCTCTCTAAGAATTAGAGCGGCAAAAACCTTTGCAGAAATATCTATCAAGGCTATTGGTCTTAAGTTGGCTGGATCGGCTGTATCACCTTTTTTATGCAGGGGGATAACTAGGGCAGTTAACCAAGCTGAGGGCAGATTTTTTGTTTTGAAGATGGTCGCATAGCAACGGTTTAAGTAAGATGCCCAGAATTTTGGGTCATCTTTCAACACACAAGGTGAAATTCCGTCTGGGCCGGCTGCTTTGGAAAACTTAAGCTTCTTAATTACCGACTCAATTTCTTCCACATCCCATGGACATGTGTCTGGTGAATCCAGTACACATGCATCATGTTTGAGCAACCTCAACTTCTCGGGTAATGCGTATTCATTCCGATAAAACTCAACCCACGCCTCCCCACTCACTGTGGAACATTTCAGAGCAGGGATTCTTTCTGTAGGGTCTCTTAAGGTTCCCCATTTTTCCCTGGTTTTTCTACCGACCAATAACTTGATAATTTTTTGATTCTTATTCAAGTATGCATTACATTTTAAAATTCTAATGTCATTACTGTATTTAGCCAAAATTACCTTTTTCCTATTCATTGCTTGTTCAGAGGTTATGTTATATTCTCTTTTCAGGGCCCTGATTTCTAGATTCTTCTCTCTTTTTCTTTTCGATATACCGAAATTAAATCCGCCATCTACCTCAATAGACCGATCCTGGATACACACAGAGGATATGTGATTCAGATGTTTGCGAATCATATCATCGTTCCACAGGTCTATTGCCCTGCATTTTGCCATAGACAGCGATCTTGGGTTAAATTTGAACATATCTCAATTGACTAAGCTATTCAGTTGTTGACATAAGTTGGGATTCCATCTTATAGATAGCAACTCTCTGTCAGTTTCAGGTAAAGTTAATGGTCTATGCAATTTATGTACATCAAAATGACATTCCAGTCTACATTCTAGACATGAGTGATCACTCAGAGAAGACTCTTCAATTGTGCAAGGCAAAGCTGTCCTAGCTAATGTATCTGATGTGACAATATAATCAATGGTAGAATTTCTGCTCTCTCTAGTTTCTGTAGGTCCCATGCCATTTCTAAGACTTGGTTTGGTTGATGCTAACCTGGGGTCAGTAAAAGCAAATGTGCCCTCCTTTCTGTTAGGTCTATGTCTCCTTCTTCAACCACAGGTAACATGACTTTTCACAGATCATTTGAACATTGAGATGTCACCTTCGGGCCTTAAGAAACAATTTCACAATCCTCACTGATAACTCCCGCCCCTTCTTCAGTAAAGCTGTTCAGGGGGAGATCATATTGGGGTATAATCTTCCCATAATAACCTTCCAGAATATTCCCTGGGGTGTTCGCGTGAACTATACAACGGGACTGTGCTAGGATGGTGTGCTAGTAGGCACTGTGCATGTCTATCTCTGTTGCGTTGCTTGAGGCTCGGGTAGGAAGACAGGCCGGTGATGTCATCAGTAGCTTTGAACATCTGTCCGGGTGTGCTACCCTGGTGGATACCCGATTACTTTCAGTGGGTCAGACTTCTGATTCACATCCAGAAGTTACAGACACCCAAAGTCCACATGTAAAAGTAGAAAAAGCATTTATTTTGAAACTTTTTCAGGCAGTCGGGATTTGCTCGTCTTCATAGTCGAACTGTCACTCATCTGTAATCAGTTGTGTTTAAGTGTCGCTTATCACAGGTGTTGCAGTAGTGTGAGGCTCTTATTTTGGGAATTTGTCAATTGTAACTTTCTACGTTGCGCAAGGAGTTTGGCAGCTCCTGGATTTAGGATGCCATCTACTTGCCAGGTCAAGCTTTCTCGGATGTTTGAGGATTAGAAGTCGCCAGCCAATGGTTTCACACCATGCTCTCTGGAAGCTGGACTCCGTATGGCTGCATGCAGGCAGGGTGTTCATACAATTCAGCTCTCTCCGGGTTTAAGTCTCAGTATCCAAACATATCACTTGTCCCATAGTGGGTTTTTTATTCACTCTGGGAGCTAAGGTTCACTTTCTAGCATGCAGCATGACAAACAATGAATGGTTTCTCTCTCTGGGAGTTAAGGCTCTGTTTCCCGGCATGCAGTTTGTCAGCTACTGGATGTTTTTTCAGTTCGTTCTGGGACTTAGAACTCCGTTTTTCAGCCAGTAGAATGTTTTTTTTTTTAATTTCTTCGGCAAGCTGTGCAGGACATTTTGAACTTTCCTTTGCCAATATGCTTTGGGCTTCTTCCTCAATCCCAATGTCCAGCTTTGCTTGTTTTCTTCCGCTTGCTCTTTCTGGACCACCTGGTTTCACAAGGTCCTCTGGCGCTGGGTTCGGGTTTGCATTTGTGCTTCTAGCTCTCAAAGTCTCTTCTGTGTCCGATTCTTCACTCTGGTCTATGCCGACTGCAGTTTACAAAGCATGTCCTTAGAGTAGTTTAATTGGCTAGCATGATGCACCTCTCTGCCTCTGGTTTAATGGTCGTTTGCCATCTTTCAAGACACTTCCCAATCGTCATGGGTGTTCTCCAGGTCCTCCTCGGAGACGCAAACTTCCATAGCTAACATCTAGTTGGAACTTGGATATAGTCCTGGCTTCCTAGCTCTCCTTCCATACGCCAGACTACCAGACACAGTGGGTTGGATTCCGCCTCTGGTTGCTGATGCTGTAGCTGGCTCCCCAGTCGTGCCATGCAGAGCATCTCCGTTGCATGTTGCTGGCCATGTCCTTTCATCTCTGCTGGGTTTTTCATCCAGCCACAGAGATACCATCCACATCACCCGAATGCAGCAAGTGAAAAAGAAAACATTTGAGAGCGACTTCCTCTGCCCAGTTCTTCCGGCAACTTATCACACTCATATTCACTCTTAAGTTAACCATGCCCCCACGGGGAGCTTATTATGGGTGCACCCATGCTTCATCTGAGGCTTTGTACAGATCTACTGTCAACCAATGATTACTAACACTGACCTTCAGGGATCTCGGAGGGCCTCAGAGCCTGACCACCCAGAGCTAAGAAACCACTCTCGCCTCACTCTCTGAAGAACATTCTCACACTAAAACTGATATCCAGGCGTCAGGGAAGGCCTAAAGGCCTGACCACCCTGTAACAAGGAGCCATCATTCCCATCCTTTTTAAAGTGTTGGTGAAGAGGCGTTGCTGCTACCCACTCTTGGAATCTTCCCTGTGTATAATCTGTCTCCCCTCCCCCAGAACAACTCACCTACCGCAATAGCTGTAAGCACCAAGGTCCATGAATCTGGTGAACGCTGTGTTTTATCAATGCTGCCTACCGTACCAAAACAGCATAGCTCGTAATGCTACATTGAGAGACCACGCTTAAACATGGGGAGCTCTGCCGACCCCCAGTGAAGATGGCCAGTGTCCAGGCAAAGTTTCGAAACAATAGTTTCGAATACCAAACGTACCGACACAAAAGTGTCAAAAACAAGTTTTGAATTTATTTTTTAAAATATTAAAGTTTATTTTAATTTAGTTTAGTGAAATAAGTGTTTAAACAAATAAAAACGGAGTTTGGGGGGACCCCCATAAAAATAAAAATAAAAAATAAAAAAATTCGAAACTTTTTTTTCAACACTTTTGTGTCGGAACTATTGGCATTCGAAACTATGACTGTCGAAACAGTCACTATAAACCAAGATGGCCCACAGCACTTCGATTATTTATGTTCAGCTAGTCCTCTCTATAACTCATATTAGTGTTAATAAGTAAATTGCAAGCAAGGTTCCAAGAGGAGATTATAATGGTGGACCAATGTTTTCGCCTGGTGCAGGGCTAGGGTCTACGCGGTTTTCGTGGACTTTAGAACTGCCTTCGATTATGTCCCTCGGGACCTGCTCTGGCGTGCACTGGAAACAGACTATGGACTGACCAGGTAGCAAAGGCTATTGTGACCCTTGAGAAGTACATCAGGGCTATATTACATTTCCATTATACCCATACCATTGGGGCTATCAGCCCAGCCATCCAGCTATATCGATCACAGGCTCTTGCTTCAGCATTGTGTGGGGCAGAGATATGGGGCGTGTGCTTATGTTGAAGCTCTAGGAGTTTCTGAAATTCAATTTCTAAAGCATTTATTGTCATTGCGCATAAATACCCCAGGAGCTAGTCTACGATTGGAGTGTGATCTCCTACTGGTAGAGGTATACATCAAATTGAAGCTAGGATTGTTTTGGGCAAGTGTTTGGGTCCTTCCCGGGTCGGGGTTGTTACAGAGAGGTTGTGAAACTCATCATGATAACCTTGAAGCGGGCCAAGTCTTTGCCATGGTTGAAGCAAGTCAAAACATAGCTGACAAAGCTAAACCTAGGTAGATTCTGGGTAGAACTAGAAGCCAAGAGCAGCCAGGCTAGGGGATAATCAAGCAAGCAGGTGCTGAGTACTCTAGGTGCTCCGTGATAGCAGCATGCAGAAAGCTCTCAACTGTAATTAGATATCTTAGGTCCAAGTCAGCTTTTGGCTTTGAATCCTATCTGGATGGTGTGGGCCCTTGCTTTGCACACCGCCTGTATATAGAATTTTGAATGTATAGCCTAAAATTGGGGTCTCTCACAAAGGCTTGGCTGGGGGCAGCTAAGTTGCCCTGTGCAATATGTGAGGACCCAAATGAATCAATTGTGCACTTCCTGTTTATCTGCAGGGGGTATGATGACTTTAGAAGAAAACATATGATTACGCTGCTGAAGAAAGCAGGCATTCGCCAGACTGACCAGGCTCTGGCGTATTGCCTGGATTCTGGGCGGCCTTACGTGGTTATTACAGTTTCCAAATATATACATAGAGCCTGGCTGAGGAGGAATAAAATGGTCAGTGTAAGAGGTCTGAAAACTGAGGTTTTGCTCTGAGATTTTAAGTAGGGATTTTATGGGTATGTTGAGTCTGCACAATTGAATTGTACTTTTATTACCCATTTTAATTCCGATTTTATCAATTTATTCTAATTTTGTATTATGTTCAATCAAATTGTATTTTGCTTTATGCTTTTATGGTTTTCAATCCGAAATAAAGTTATATTGACTGACTGACTAACTCATAGATCCACATAGATCCCTCCCCCTTTGCCAACAATGAGCCAAGAACCAGGCTGAGGTACAGAAAGAATACATATTTAAATTATAGGTTCAATGAATCTGTTTACTAAGTGGTTACACACGCCACCTTCTCTGTGGCACACAACAAAGCTTCAATAAAAAACATGCATTTTCCTTTTGTCTCAGGTACGTGGCACACTGGCCCAATAAACAGGTCAAAACTCTTGTACCCCGAGCCCCTTAAATGTCAAAATTAAATAATACCTTGAAACATTACTAAAACATGAGCCCTAGCATTTCTTGATAAGGTTTAGATTTAAAACAACTGCAACAGTTTCTGTGTTCAAAAGCAAATTCACATGCAGTGCTTGGAACATTGAGATTCCCAGCGTGCTTACAAATGATTGCAGTTTTAAAATCCCACAGACTTTTGAGAATACTTTTGATTGATGAAACCCTTGTTACTTCTTCACCCGAAAGCCATAAAAAATCTTTCTTCTATCGGGGTCACCTTTTCACTCTCAGGAAACGGTGTGCAGTTTTCAATGGAGAATTACACTTGGTTTCACTTTGGCAAAACACTTCTCTCCCCAGCACCAAAAACCTGGGCTTCAGTTATATTAGGCACCCCTCTCTCTGTTTAAAGGCAAGGTTTAGGGGAGTGGGAACAGTTAGGAATTTTTATTTGGGACAAGGACACCCCTTTCTTCAGAGAAGTATGTGGCTGCCAGGAAAAATAAATGTACTCAGTTACTTTAAATGACTATAACTTAACTTCCCCACGAGGGCGGAGTTTTCAAACCCCCAGATCTCTCCCTGCGTTAATCTATATGGGCGTTAATTAAATTAATATTCAGTAAAATATGCTATGGGTCTACGCAGTTGCCCCCTCACCCATTATTCAGAAAAAATATTAAAGCAGGCAGATCCCCTACACACTTGGTCTCGTTTGGATTAAACTACATACATTGGCTTTCTCTCTTTTGGGTGCCCCGGAAAGTCAGCAGAGCTCCTCTTTTGTGGAGCACAGGGGTCTGGTCAGGCACTTCAGTCAAAGATAGTCACCAGCATCCATCTCTCATTTGGATCTCCTTAATCATAGGGTCCATTCCAGCTTTTAGGCTTTCCCAGTTGCTGTCTCCCATGTAATATAATCCTGCAGCAATATTCAGTCCTTTCCAACCCAGGTAATGTCAGGCAGCTGTTTCAGGATTCACCCAGATGAATTATAGGCAAGCCTTCTTTAGGATTTTTAGGCAGCTCTCCTCTTCCCCTTAGAGTGAGTTTTTTTTCTCCTATAAACCACATCTCCAAATATAAAAATCAGGAGATGCAAGTTTTATTGGTTCTGACTTTTCATTGGAGGTGTATCCCCTGTTCCTCCCCCCAAGGTCCAACCCGTGTCCTGCTGATGGCTCTGGAAGTTCTGAAGTTTAATTGATGGGACAGAGGTACACACCTACTAGAATTTACCATTTAAACTTTTCAGATTTTTCGCCCAAAAAGTCACAACATTCCAAAAATGTGCAATTTTCAAATAAGCATACTATCCATATATTTACGTTTGCCTTATCATGATGGATCTATCAAATTCTCTCCTGGCTTCGGCAGGGTATTGCAAGTGCGAACTCTTTTTTTTCACCCTTTATGCAAAAATTATAATATTATCAACGTGACATTGTCTACCCAGATATCTAATTTAGTAGCCACCAGCTTCCCAACGTTCCGATTCCGAACATTTTCAGGGAAGCTAGAAACACATTTTAGGTTGTAAGAGGGTTTTAAAAAATCGATTCAGATACAAAAGACATCAAAATAACGGGCTTGTCACCACTTTTACAATGGCGACGGGATGGACTTGGTGTGACTTATCATTGCTGAGAAAATTACCTGTTATGATAGTCCATTTAAACTAATGGAAATGTTCAAAGAGATATGCAAATCCTCACTTCCATTGCAATGTGTAGGTTTCATTTCTCTTGAAACATGTTCCCCAGGGTTCTCTGCTCTCTGTGGACATTAGCCTGGAGTTAAATACTTAATCATGTCTGTGAAGTCAAACGCTGAGCTAATGGATACTAAAGAGATGTCATCTCTCTGTCCAGATAGGTCTTTGGCTTCATGTGACAATCTTAATTGCAGGCCACCCCAAGCCGGTCCAGGAATAGTCCACAACATGTCTTGAATTTGGGCCATTTTACAAAGTTCATTCAATTTAATAGCAGTCTCTCTGTTTATCCAGCAAACCATGAATTACTGTTATGCATGTGCCAAGCCCTTCTGTTCAGGCCTGAACTTCAAAGCAATTGTCTTTCAAAGGGACAGTAGAGCATAGCATGTAATGGAGGAAGGTGGCTTTGAACCTCATTGTCATTGTGGAAGTCAGCTCCAATGACCGAAATTCTGTACTTTGCATGTTGCAATATCTTTCTTTAGACATGAGGCCTTCCTATTATTTTTAACATGTTTGCACATCACTGTTAAACTTTATCATCATGATAGATTCCTTCTTAACATTTTTCTCCATTGCGAAATGGACATGCCATTCCATGTAACCTGATGTCAGTTTCTGTGTTGAAAAGTGTGCCTCAATCACACGAAATGAAAGATACTAATGTGGCTTTGAATTTCACATATGAGGCCCAGTTTCAATGGAAAAATGCTGCTTTTTGTCTCTCAGCCAACAATGTAATGTGCCTTTCCCTTCTGCAATCAGATTTTACTTTTCAGCATGCTCCTTGTTTCAACTGCAGAAGTACATGTATTTGAATTGGCTAGGCACCTTGGCTGTGTTAAGGTTTTAAGGCTGGCTTGTCATTTTGCCAGTGTGTCTTTCCCACAGAAGAATGTATGTCGCATTAGAGGCATAACCTGGCCTTTCTGTTCATTTTCCTAGGCTGAAAATATCCCACAAGCCCCCTTCCCCCTTCTCTTTTTTCAGTTGATTCACGTCTGGAACAGAGTAGGGAAGAGTGAGATTTTTTTTCTCCCGTACTTTTCCCATAGAGCACGTCCTGTTCCTTTTCATTCTTTAGGGAGTGGGCTCTCTAGCCTCTGCCTCCTTGTTTTTGCATTCCCACTCTTTTGTTTCCTCTGTTTTTTTTATCTGAGTCCCTGGGTCCTCCACAGACTACAAGATGTCCATTCCCCAGGCTGGAAGGGAAGAGGTTTAGTCATTCTAGAGATAGGAATAAAAACAGAGGTTCAGTATTTTGGACAAAACCCATTTTCCCAGAATACGTTACAGACAATTATGGGACAACATCACAAACTTATAGCATGAACCATTTAATAGAATTACGTGACATTCATCCCATTTTTCTTTGCATTTTCAAAACAATATATATATATTTTGTTTACATTTTGTATGAGTATTTATTAAATGACTCCCTATATATATATTTTAGTTTCCATATGGGGTTTTTGTTCTTACTTTTCACTCCTTGGATGGTTCCTTGATTCTACCTTTGTTAGGTTCCTCAATCAGTCATAAAGCTTGTCTGAGATGACAGCTTTTCCACTGATTGATATGGACCCATTTCTCTTCCGTCTATTCTCCTTTTGGGAAGCAGATCTTATAGGTAACAGTTGATATTTTGTCTAAACTTTCAAAGCTCTCATGCCAAGATGTTTAGAAATGTCCATTGCTTGGACTGATTCCTCTGAAAATTGTACATGTAATCTCTGCCACCTACCTTGTACTCCTTTTTCATGGTCTTTAAATCGTAGTAGGATTTCATTCCCTCAGCTTTCTCTAAATTGCGCTGACCATAAGAAGGCGTGCTGGAGGTGCTTCCTTAAATTTTTAATGTACTCATGAGTTGTGGACGCATTTATCAGTGTCTGCTCCTGAGTTCTATAAGCAAATGCTGAGGTAACACTATTTTTCATCCAGTCATAAGCTCAAATGGAGACATTTTAGTTGCAGAAGATGGTGTAGACCTAATAGCCATCAGAAAAGGTGTAATTGAATGTCCCAACATGGTCCACATTCTGCCACAAACTGTTTTAAGATGCTCACAATTGTCTTGTTATATCTCTCAACCCCCTGCCCCGCTCAAGGCCAGGCGGTAGGCAATGAGGAGCTTTTTTTTTACCCATAGAATCTCCCACATCTTTGCCATCACCTCACTGGTAAAATAATTTCCTCGGTCTGACTCAATCCTTTGCGGGAGGCCGAAACGAGAGAAGATATGATTGATTATTAGCGCGACAGCTATCTTTGCCTTACAATTCGGGACTGGAAGACATTCTACCCACTTTGTAAACAAGCATGTTACAGCCGACATGTACTTGTTTCCTCTAGAGGAGCGACTCACTGGGTTGATGAAATCGACTTACAAATCGGACCAAGGCAGTGTCATTCCCCTTTTCTGTAGTAAAAGCTCTGTGTGTAAGTGAACTGGGTTGAAATTGAGAACACCCAGGACACTCCTTTAAATACATGTTGCAGTCCTGGCCCATGTGGGGCCAGTATGCAGCCTCCTGCAAGATCTCCAAGATAGTATGAAACCCCCTATGACTGGCAGTGGCCGTGTCATGAGCATGGTTGAACATCAGGCTCTGGATAAGGTAGGCATCACTCACCAGCCACTTCCAGATAGAGATCCCCATTCCAACAAACCGTCTTGGATTCAGAACATCTCAGAAAACCTCATCAACACCCGGAGATCCTCTTTACCGGTATAATCAAACTCTGTTAGAGGGAAACTCATGGGGTCTTTAATGTGTTGATAGATTTTTCCAATAATCGGGTCCTCTTTCTGTGCAGTGATCAAATCTGCATATGGGGTATCTTTACTCCACTGGGCAGTCGAGAGTGCACTGTTGGCATACATTTGTGAGCTGGTGACAGCAGTGACTTGGATTTCACCTAGCAGGGATTCTGTATCTATGAAATTCCCTTGCAGAACTCTGGTTTTAGCCAGCTGGTCAGCCAGATCATTCCCAGTCTTATCTGGCCCCTATTTGGGAATGACCTCTTATCTTCTTCCAATAGATGGTCATCTCATTAGAGGTCACAAGATCATCAATCGACTGGATCAGTTTGCCATGCTTTAAGGTTTTGTTGTTGGCACAAAGCATGCCTCGATTCTTCCAGTTAATCAGGTGTTCCACTAAACCATTCCTTACATAATCAGAGTCGGTTGTTATGCCCAGTTCTTTGAGTTGGTGGTGCACTGCAGTCAGTATGGGTTGCTAAACGTCCATCAACTCTGCCACCTGACTACTTTGGGGGCCCTATTTTGTAACCAGCTGAGGGCTCTGGGTTATCAATTACCCAGGCATTCTCAATGGCAGACATTAGTTCTTTTTCCCCATTTTTACCTACCTGGTAGGAGCATGAATCCACATAAACTGTGGGTATTCCCTGACACGGGTGTTCTTCGTTGACCTTGTGCTGTGAGGTTAAGTACGACTCCATATTGTTTTTGGTCATTAGACTTATGTCCTCAATACAGTTTTCTTGAGCACAATCATGCAAGCCACCAATCCTTGCGCTAGAGGACACTTCTTGTTTATTCCATATCGGACCTCCACAGGAAAGCTTTGCCTAGATAGAATCCAAAAGTAATTCTGGAATTACGTACATTTCCTGCCCAGATCTTGCCACTTTGTAAGTGTTGCAAGGGTTGGTGAGGAGTCTCTAGAAAGATGTGCTCCCCCTGGATGAATGGGCAGTAATTTTTCAATGCACATACCATTGCCAGGAGTACCTTTTTGCAGTCATTGAATGTTTCCTCTACAGAAGATAAAGTTTTGCTCACGTACAAGATGACTTTGTTGACGTTGTGTTTTTGATACAGGTATCTGAGAACTCTGCCTCCATGAAGAACTCCTTATTCTTGATCGGATAAGCCAAACAATGAGCATGGGAAAGGCTTTGTTTCAGCTGTTTAACTGCCTCAGATTGTTTTGGTCCCACTCCCACTTGACTCTGGCCTTTAATAAATGGACCATGGGTCCAGTGACCTCTGCCTAATCTTCACTGAACTTTCAACTAAAATGAGTGAGTCCAAGAAGGCTTCTTAACTCTTGCAGAGTAGTAGGTTCTTTTAATTTCAACAAGGCTTACACCTTCTTCGCCTGGGGATTGAGACCCTTCATGCCCTAAAAAGTTCACTCAGGTCTTACACCACTATGCCTTCTGAAAGGATATTTTTGCTGTGGCTTTCTGCAAGTGGGTCAGAACATAGCAGATTTCTGCTATATGTTCCACCACAGTTGAGCTCTTGATCAGAACGTTATCTACATAGGCCAGGTTTCCCTTTTTGTCCAAATCAGGCATGGCCTTATGCAGGAAGATGTTGAACTCATTGCCAGAGTTTATGTATCCAAAGGGGGTTCGGATCCATGTATATTGCTGCACCACGAAGGCCTCCCCATCTCATGGGTACTGTCCAGTAGCTGCTGGCAGGGATGTCACTTCACCAAAAGGCCAGGGCTAGCAGAAGTGATATTACATGACCCATGACCTCTGATGTCATCACAGGAAGTGATGTCATTTGACCCCACCCCGAAGTGATATCATGGGAACGATGGAACATGACCTTTCACCCCTTGACAAAACAGGAAGTGGCATCACATAGCATTTTTCCTAAGCACCCTATGAGAAATATGGTTAAGATATCACTATAATGCGATATGCATTTCATACAAGAATGGATCGCCATATTTATCGTTAATATCAGTGTGTATAGGCCCATATTACAAATTCCTGTGAATGCAAGCAGACGTCCATGGCCAAATGATAATGATGTGCTATTATATTGCACTTACGCTTAAGCGCTTTATATAGAACAAATGTACATACACTTTCACCCAACCTTTGCTGGTACTAATTTATCGACCTCAGAAGGATGAAAGGCTGAGTCGAGGTGTTTACGAACAGACTAAATCAGTGACTCACACCCTGAAGTGTGCCTGAAATAAACCTTTAATGAGTCTAGAAGTTATTGTACAGAATTCTAGAAAGACAAATTAGTTGGTATTCCCATCCTTTCTTATTTAGTGTCACTGCTGAAAGTGTTAGACTTGTGGAACCACTGATCGTTTATTTATTTTTTTAAAAATTTTAAGAGGCCTGAACAAGAAAGCCAGCCACTCCTGAAGCAAAGAGCCACATGGTGCTGGCCACAGCCCAGGACGCTGCATTTAAAAAAAATAAAGAAAAAAAACGTTATTTTTTTAGGGGTATCAAGAGAGACCAAAGGGGTGGCAAGGGAGACCTCAGGGGCCTGGCGACCCCTAAATGACATCCCAGGCTGCTGGTCAAATCAATGGCTGTGTACACTTTTGACCCTTGGATCTGTGCCAGCCCTTGATCGGAGTAAGGAAGTGGCCATCTTTTTTATCAAATATTGCATTTTATTACGTTTTTACAACATGTAATAAAACAGAGGAATCAGAGCAACAATTAGTAGAAACAGTGCATCAGTGAGGAGACAACATTATGCATAGAATGTTAATTATTACATTTCATTGACAGGAAGCGATGATAAATTGATATTGGTGGGTTCTAGTGCATGGTTTTGGGTTCAGTGTAAAAGTAGAGATGGGGTTGTGTTGGAGGGCTTGGGTTTCGCTGTGTGGCTGTGATGCTTGCAGTAATCTGCATCGGATGAGGAGGTTGGGGGGGTCAGTTCGTCACGTACCAACGAAGTACTGGTGGCTGGTGGACAATCCCCAGGAATTGTTCAGCGTAGTCTAGAAAGGGGGACCAAGTGCTATAGAATCTCCCCATGTTTCCCAGACGAGTGGCAGTTATTTTCCCACATAGCAATCACAGGGCCTTCAGTTTGCTTCCATAGTGGAACAATGGTGATTTCGGCTGCTGTGAACAAGTGTGTGATTAGGTCCGCTGGGTGCCCTGTCAGTGTGAAGGCCCGCTCACCTGTGTCCCCCAGTAATAAAATTCCTGGATCCCATGGTATTGTCAGCCCTGTGATCAATTGGCTCTGTTCTGGGACCTCCTTGCAATATCGGGTTGATTTCGGGCAGGTCCATAGGAGATGAAATAGTGTGCCTGTTGCTTTACAGCCCCTCCAACATAGTGCTGGGTTGCTTTTGTTCCGAATTTTTAGGGTTATGTACCATCTATAACATACCTTCACTGCCCCCTCCTTATTTTTGATACATTTAGAGCTTTTATGCATACGAGACCAGGTGCGTCCCCAGTCCTCCAGCCCTAGCTCTCTTCCCAGGACGCTTTCCCATTTAAGCATATAGTTCTCCTTCTTGGCGGGGTCAGCTCTATCTAGGAGTCTGTAGAGGAGCGAGATTTTCCCTCTTGGGGACGCTGATGTTATGGTGTGCTCTAGAGCATTTCTAGAGCAAATTCTTTCCACGAACAGTTCCATGGAGAGAGCGAATATGAAGGGTGACAGGGAGCAGCCTTGCTGTGTGTGTCTGGAGATAGTGAGTTTCGGGGATCTAGCGCTGTTTATTCTCAGGGCTAAAGAGGGGTGTTGGTAGTTAGCAAGGGTCCATTTGATAAATCTTGGGCCGAACCCATGGTGGGTTAACGTGTCTCTTATGTACCCCCAGTATAGTAGGTCAAACGCATTGTGAGCGTCGAGCGATATCACCGCTAGTTCTACCCCCATCCTGGTGGCACTCTCAATTAAGTTTAGGGTGTGTCTGATGTTATCTTGCATGGTGCGGCCTGGGATGAAACCTTTCTGCTCTTGGTGTATTCGCTCAGGAAGGACCCTCGCCAGTCTAGTTGCCAGGATTTTAGAGAAGATTTTAGCATCATTATTCATTAAAGTTATGGGTCGGTAGGAGACACAATTCTCCAGGTCTTTTCCTGGTTTTGGGATGAGAACTATTAAGGATTCCTCCATGGAGGGAGTAATGCCTCTGGTGGTCAGGAAGGAGTTAAAGAGTGTCACGAGTTGGGGGGTTAAAATGTGGGCACACACCTTATAGTGTAAAAGCAAAGAAAAATATCGAGGCTGAGTACCCCAAAAGGAAATACACCAAACACTGGCTTATAAAGATTCACAGATCTTTATTCTATAACTGTACAGTTTTACAAAGAAACAAGTATCAGATAGCTATCTGGCCCTCAGTACATCACAGCAAATACCAGCCCTTTCGGTGTGAGAAGTGAGAGGTACTGGACGTCTAAACATTTACATCTTTTATACATTTTTCAATCGTAAGTCCAGCCCCTCTGCAGGTTAATAATTCTCGGTCTAGGGTTTGTGCCGAGTTCACCTCTAGTTTATCCAACTATATGCACGTGGATTATTTCCAATTTGTACAAGTCACAATGGCAACAGTGTATCTTCGGATTTAACATTAAGCCTTAGTACACGTCCTATACAATGTAGTTCAACAAGTGTTCACGTTTAGTATTTAAACAACATTGTATTTGATGTATGTCTGCGGATCGGAATTGTTGGCGCAGGTAATCCTTGATCTACAGGTCAAACGTAGGACAAGGTCTCATTACACGACCCTAACATTTGGCCTACGGGCAGTTTAGACATTAACTTTTGTGCGAAGGTCAGGACGGCTAGGTTACAAGTGGGAAACACTGTCCACCATTTTAGAACACAGAGTGACTTTGAAATGGAAATCAAAATGGCGGAGGGACCTAAAATGGCGGCTAAGTCGATCTAAGATCGGAACTTTGCAATACGGATTTCTTCGCAGAGCGACTGGGCTTAGGCCAATATATACAATAAAGGATGTACAATATGATATCCCGTGTTACAATAGAATCGTGCAATTAACCCGTCAGTGCCTAGGGCTGCGTTTTTCAGGGATTTTATTGTTTCTGTTACCTTTTCCATGGTAATAGGGGCCTCAAGGGAGTCTAACTGGGGTGGTTTGTCACCTCTAGGGGTTGTTGTCAGATAACTGGTTTGTGCTGCTTTCTCTTTTGGATCCCCTGACATAACCTCCCTTTGGTGGTCCATCATTGCCTTTATTTTATCCCCCTCTGAGCATAGTAACGTTCCATCTTGTTTCAGGAGTGTAACTGTTTTAGTTTATACACCAGGAGCCGGTTTGCTTCATTGCTGTTCATGTAATAATATAGTTTAGTGTATGCTAATGCCTGTGCGGATTTGTCTGCCAGGTGCATTTCTAGCGTGGACTTTGCTTTTTTGAGCTCTCTTCCTGTTTTTGTGGTGTGGTGCTTTTTGAATACTTTTTCCAGTTCTGCCACTCTATCCTCTAGCCTAGCTTGTTGCAATTGCCTGGCTCTCCTTTGTGCTGCAGCACGGTATCTGGACTTTCCATCTAAAACGTATTAATTGAATAACTTTCCATCGAAAATTATTCATTGAATTGACTTTCCATCGAAAAGCATATGCATTGAATAATTTTCAATGGTTCATTTTGATGGATAATTAGGGTTAGGATTAGGTTTCGATTAGGGTTAGATTTAGGGTTAGGGGTTAGGGTTAGGTCTAGGGTTAGGGGTTAGGGTTACGGCTAAGTTTAGATTTAGGGTTATAGTTAGGGTTAGATTAGGGTTAGGGGAGTGTGCGTGGTGGTTAGGGGGACTAGGGGGGAACCACCCCCCCCAATATACAATAAACTTTAAAACCTTACAAGGAGCTGGCCAGGTCAGAAATGTCAGCACTGGACAGCTCCATGTAACATTTTACAGTTACAAAAAATGCGTCAAAATGCTATTATTTACATTTTAAAGTGCATATCCATCTAAACTTGTCCAACATATCCATCTAAACTAGGCTTGACTATTGTAATGTACTCTTTCTTGGCACCTCCAACAAAAACCTAGAGAGGTTACAAATCATACAGAATAGTGCTCTCTGGGCAGCCCAAGGCATTGCCAAAAGAGAACACATCTCGGAAGCCAGAAAACTAGCACACTGGCTCCCAATAAAAGAAAGGATCATCTTCAAGACTCTGACACTGACCCACAAGTGCATTCACCTTACTGCCCCCGACTACCTCTCCCAAAGGATCCACCCCGTCTCATCTACGAGGCCAACCAGATCACCATATACTAACATGCTCTCTGTGCCATTAGTAAAAAAAGCCAGAGCGGGCGGATCCAGCTTCCCATATCTCGCACCCACTCACTGGAACGCCTTACCTCCCACAATCCGAGGTGAGGCCTCCCTCAGCACCTTTCACAAAACCATGAAAACCATCTTATTCACATAAGATGCCTCGCACCAGTTGAATACATCTCATATGTTCCTAATGCATAAACTGTATTGTAATGACTAACCGTACCAACCAAAATATCAGCTCTATGCCTTGTGGAAGTCATAATGTACCACTGAATGCCTCTTTGCCTGTAACTAAGCTCTTGCAAGTAACAGTGCCTCAATGCCCATGGGTTACTTGCGCGATATATAAATATAAATAAATACAAAAATGGATATATTCGATGGACTGGTTTAGTTGGAAATGCACTTTTACATGTAAAAGATAGCAATTTGATGCAATGGCATTCGATGGATTTCCCTCAATGGATTTGCATTTCGGTGCATTTCCATCGATGGAAAGACCATAAACCCTGCAGAACAACTGACCAGAGTTCCCTGCATCTGCATCACTGGCTTCATGGCATCCCAGACCACTCCTCTGCGCACCCCCCTGAGGAGTTTTCATTGAAATAACACCTGAGGGCCTTAGCTATTTCTTCCCTGATTACTGCATTTTGAAGCAATGAGTCCTGAAACTTCCAGTGGCTTTGTGGTTGATTTGGAAGGCCCTGCACTCATACCCGGGCTAATACTGGAGCATGATCTGATAATACTCTTATTTGGATGTGTACCTCTTTGAGGCAGGGGAACAGAACACTGGACATCAGAATTAGGTCTATTCTAGAGAGGCCTTTGTGGACGTGGGAGTAAAATGGATAGTCATGGACTCCTTCATTGGAGAGTCTCCAAATGTCTTCCACCCCTGTTTCACTCAAAGGTTTGCCGAAACCTATTGCACAGGAATAATCTTCCCTTGAAGGTGGTAGGGTTTTGTCAATATGTGGGTTGGGGACCAGGTTGAAGTCTCCTCCTATGAGGAGTCGGCCTTCTGCGAATATGGTGATGTCTGGTAAGATGGTGCGGAGGCAGCGGTCTTGTGCACTGTTTGGGCAGTATATGGGAGCAAAGGTTAGGGCTTGTTCGAGCAGGTGACCCTTTACTAGTAAATATCTCCCCATTGGGTCCAATTTTACAGTGATTTGTGTTAATGGGATCTCCCGGCTAAAAAGTAAGGGGACTCCCCTCTTTTTTCTCCCGCAGTGGTGAAGTAGCGCTTAGTGAATCAGCCAAAGTGTATTTGTTTCACATCGTCCGCCAGGAAATGTGTTTCCTGTCGGAAGACTATATCGGCTGAGAGCTTGGATAGTCTGCGTTCTACCGATTTCCACTTCCCCGGAAAGTTAAGGCCGTGCACATTCCAGGTCACCATGCACAGTTCTTTAGTAGAGTCAGCTCCCATGTCTGTTCTGTGTTGTCAGGCTTATCCGCCCCCAACCAGGGCCTGTGTCCTGAGGGTCGGAATTAGAATGTGCCCTATTGTTTTCCACCTTGTCTCGTCGTCTAAGTGATTCCTTGTTGCGGCTCCTACCTCTTAACCTTCCCCTGAAACACATTTTCCCCTAACATTTTCCCTTCCCCTTATCCCCCCAAAAGAACAGAGAGCACATGAGCATAGCCCACAACCCTCAGGGCAACTGGCTCAAAGCCCGACAACCAACCTTAATAGAGACAACTGGTGCCTCTTGAAGACATAGATAAAACATTACAGTTACGCCAATTCTGCTTATCGTTCCGCTGACTACCGAATCCAGGTGTGTTTTAGGATTGCGTCTGCTCCTGTTCGTGTCCCCTTCGCGAGTGTTCAAAAGTTTCAGTCCAGGGGTGGCTTGGCAAGCCTGACCAGTGCGGGATGCTTAGATGCTGTTCTGTGAAAAGCATTGGAGGTGTCTTCTGGGAGTTCGGTACTGCAGTACCTGGAGAAGGTAGTAATTCTCATTTCAGGTGAGTTATTCCGTCTGTCTTTGTCGCTTTTCTTGCTTTTGTAGGTTGGGCCCTTGATCCTTCGTCTCCTGTACACCCGAGCCCAGGGCTTCGTGGTGCATTTCAGTGAGGCTTCATTGGATGTTGCACCGCCTTCATTGCTGTCATCCTCCCTTGTTGGATTCAGGAGTTTTTCCGTCTCTTTCATAGTGTGGATTTGCCATTGCTTGTTCTCGAGGTTAAAGTTCAGCGTGGTGGAGAACGCCCATCTGTATATTACTTACTTTTCCCGTAGCCATTCCATTAATGATTGTAGGGACTTTCTATTAAGCACTGTGGTTGCTGCGAGATCTTGGTGTAATGTAATGGAGCCGTATTTCAATTGGATATGAACAGAGTCCCTGCCTCTTGCATTATCTCCTCCTTGACCCTATAGAAGTGCACTCTTGCTAGGACATCTGGTGGAGAAGCTAGTGCTAGTCTCGATTTGGAACGATGCACACTGTCCAGTTCCAGTGTGGTGCTGTCGGGAAGCGTCAGGATGAAGCGGAAGAGGTCCCAGTTGAAGCCGCCTAGCTCCGCATCCGTGATGCTATTTGGGATTCCCTGCAGGAGGATGTTATTGCAGCTGTAGTGGTTTTCTGAGTCCTCTTGTTTAAGTTTCAGGGCTTCGCATCTGGCCTCCAGTGCGGTGACCCTGTCTACTCCTTCCCCAATCTCATAAGACTGGTCGCACAGTGTGGTTCTACTTTCGACCTCAGCCATGCGTTTGTCGAGGCTGGTGATTTTACTCAGTAGCTCCTCAGTGCCTTTTTGGTTTTCTTTGGTCATAGCTGCCAGGAGGTCCTGAAAGTCTGTCTTAGTAACAGCTTGTGCAAGTGGAGTGTTGGTGTGCTCAGGATCGCCTCCTTGGGTCAGTGCCTCAGACCGTTCCACCCTTTTTGTTTTCTCCATGGTGGTCGCCAAGAGCAAGGTGGAGATGTCCATTTGTTTTGCTGCTTTAGGGTTTTTTTGCAATTTCTCCTATTGGTGCTCCAGGAGCGCTCCCCCTGTCTACCATGAGACTGTATCTTGCGCCGTTTCTTTATGAGGGTGGACAAAGACCACCTTGATATGGCTTTGCTCTGTGCAGCTTTGTTGCTCCCCCTTCTCTGCATGCTTAGTTGGGTTAATTAAGCGGCTCCAACGGTCTGTTTAATCTCCCACCAGTTCCTGTAGGGCTAGTTTGGTGTATCATTCACCTCCGGGTCCCAATCCTTGAGGCGATCCTGCGTGTGTGGGCGTGGGGCGCGGGTTTCAGTGTGCAGCCACTATGGAGTCCCTTTGATAGAGTGATGATTCAGTGCGACACCCTCCCAGAAGATTAGTGAGTTAGGGGCCTGTGTTGAGATTGAACAGAGCCAGTCGCCCTGTTGGTCGGGTCCCCAGCATATTGCGCCCACTCCGGGGGAGGATGGTACTGCTTTTATTAAGTGCGGGGCGGAGCTCAGGCTAAGCAACACACCTGAACTCCATCAAGCGTGGGCCTCCTCAACGTGGCGTATTCCTCATGGAAGTCGGTCCTACCGGGCACCTTCATCCGCACCAGTGTGCCGCTCTCAGGGCTCTGGGTTGGAGCAGTAGGAGAGACCGGGGGGACACCTTAAGGGCTGCTCTGGGACCCACTACCATTGGCTAATTATCTGTTGCAGTTCCGACACGCCACATTTGTCTCGATGGGGGAACCGCTTTGTGATAGCGTGCAAGCAGCAGCCAGGCGGTCCGTACATGAATCTGAGTTCAGCTCAGAGCAGTTGGCTTGCTACTTGGACTCCAGTCCCTGTCCTCCTGGTGTTCCTTATTGCCGTGAGATTAGGAATACCTCCCAGACTCATAGGATCTGGACTCCTCTCGCCTGGTCTGCCATGAACGCTCAGGGTCACTTTCCCTGTTGTCACTCCTAGACACAAGACAAAAAAACACAGTGGGCCTCATTACATGTTTGTCGGACCGGTAGCACTGGCAGGGTTACCGCTGGAGCCGTAATGAGGCCCAGTCTCTTCAGTCTCGGGAGGATAGCTCAGCGGCAATGTGCTCGCCTTCGAAGCAAGACGATACGGAGCAACATATGTTTGATCCCCAGGTCCGCGTTTAGAAACCTCTGGTTATTAAATGCGTTATAAATAACTTATCATATAATATCATATCCCTCTTTCCAGCTATCTGGCGAAATCTCCCCATTCCCATGAATGTGTGGAGGTTTTAAGAATGGCTTTCCCAGGCCTAAGCTCTGGCTTTTCTCCTCCAGCAAAGCGAGCTAGGTGGTCTCTTTGTAATCTCATATTCTGCAAATCTAACTCTCTGATTTTCTCATCATAGGAGTTTCCAGGGTCAAAGGTACTCACAGGATATTTTTTAGTCTCCCAGGAAACACTGGTCCGGCACCCTTCCCTTCTGTGAGGTACAGATCATGTCAGACAAGGGCTGGCCTTGTGGATCAGTTTGGCTAGGCCTGGGTATGTCCAGCTGCCTCATGTTTCCCTGTAGGTGATAGACATGAGGTCAGTTCCCATTTGTACATGGGAAGTTGTGGATAACTGGCATGAGGTCCTTGAAGAGAGGGGCATCGCTCCTTGATCAGACGGCATTATCGCATACCCTGATTGCTCTGGGTACACAAGGCCTGTTTATATTTCTCAATTTCATTCATGAAACTCTCACACCTGCTTCTCTCTGTCCTTATTTCAGGAGGGAGTGCTAGGTGCAGGCGGTCACTAGTGCCCTGCGCATACTTGCTACTGTTAGCCTTTGCTTCATGGCTCATGTACCTGGTCCCTAAGAAAACGCGTTGCCTTGTTAAAGTGAATATCACCAGGGCACGGCTATCGGATGTGCTTGTCGACCAGTGTAATATGTCTAGTTTTTAGTGAGCTGATAGGCATGACTACCAGGTGGGTAAGAAGCAACAGACCCCCAGCCCCATCTCATTTTCTCTCACCTCTACTTCTCCTTTCTTCCACAGACCCTGGATAGGTTAGAGTAACAGGAACCAACTTTTCGGCAGGGCGCAAGTCGAGGGTACACGTGGGTGGATGCAGTCCCCTCACTTTCTTCAGAGGGCGCCTTAATATGCTAATTTCTGATGACGCCACATTTAATAGATATGTTAATGTGTCCCCACCCTTTTTTTTTTTTTTTTAGGACTTGACCCCTGCTTTTCGGACTAGCTTCAGCACCGTAAACAAGCACAGTGGTGTTGGGTGCATAGGTGTACGATAAAAGTGTGCATTGAACTGAGAGTTGGGCTAGACGAGGGCCCCAGTCAGGCACTCAGGCTTATCTCATTCCTCTTTCTGTATTGTTATTTTAATGTGTGTTTAAAACTTAGGAAATTGCTTAACAAAACCTGTATTATTAATTATTAATTTATAATTTAATTATTAATTTAACTTGTTCTCCCAACTTGTGTAAATCAGGCTTCAGAGCCAGAAAATAACACATTATCATCAGCAATTTACTGCTTGATTTAAAGTTATTAAAACCATTGTGTGTACTAAAGGAATTTTTGACCTGAATCAGCATTTCATTAACACCCGTTCCAACATCATGCCGTTTAATAGGTAAAAAACAAAAAAGTGGACCGAAGAGGAAAGGCAAACTTCACTCTTACCTCCCTTCACTCGCCCCTCCCCCACACTCCCACACTCCTCCAGGTTCCCTCTCCAGCTCTCCCTCTCAATATATTTGCCTACAATTTCCCCAGTTTGCTCTCGTTTTTCCCCCTTCCTCTGCCTCTCAATTTCTCTCCATTTCACTGTCCATTCACTTTTCGCAACTCCCCCTTTGTCTTCCATTCTCCTTCCCTTCCTCTCTCCCTCTGTGTCCTTCCAAACCATTCTTTCTCCCATGCTTCCTACCTCAGTCTCCCTCAGAGGCGTTGCTAGGGGTGGGGGCTGAGGGGGCTATAGCCCCGGGTCTTTTGGTTGTATCCCTGGATAGAAGCTCAGGGGCTACAACTAAAAGGCTATAGCTAGCCCCGAGTCCAGCCAGTCCCGACATTAACTTAGCCCCTGATATTTTGCAGGCCTAGCAACACACCTGCTCTTCCTCCTACCGTATTTCCCTTTCTCCCCCTTCTACCAATCTTTTCTCTCATCTTCTTGTGGCTTGCTTTCTCTCCCACTCCCCCCTCTCCCTTCTTTTCCTCTGCGGACACCATTTCTTTCTTTCCATCTCTATTTTCTGCCCGCCTGCCTGCTCCCTCTCATGCACACTTCCGCCTTTCTCTACCTCCTGAATCCTCTTTCCCTCTCTCTTTCACTCGACCTTTCTCGTCCTGCGTCTCCAGTTCTAGTGCGCACCCTTTCTTCCACTCTCCCTTTCTCCCCCCACGCCGAGCTTCCACCGCGGATAATTATCCCCGGGGCCTCTCTCTTTCCATCTGGCCGCCAATGAGTCAGAAAGTGGAGGCCGCGTGAATAGAAAGTGAGACAGAAGCGTCATTCTTCCGACAAGTGCTGACCTGTCTGCCCCGCGCCACAATGGCCAAGCCCTTTATTCCCAGACCCTCCGCGCCGCCTGCCTCTATATCACTCATAGCGCCGTGCGGATTATACCCCCTCCCCCCTCAAGATACGACATAGGGCAAGGGGGGCGTGGGGGCCGTGCTGGCCTTGAGTTGTTCGCACGTCGCGCCGGTGCCGTTCAAAGGTCAGCGGCACTGGTTCATGCAGTCACACACTTCTCATATTGGTTTGCGTAGACCATGTGGCTTAACGCACCCGCATTTGGAAGGTGTCGAACTCCCCCCCCCCCACCTCCCAACAGCAAACCAAATGCATATTCTAAACTTGAAAAACAATATAAGGCAACATTCTTATCAACCTGTTGCCTTTTTACTGTGGTTTGGCATGCATAATCTCCAAGCCAAATTCATACAGCTCCAAACAAATGTTCATCTTCATTGATTTCAATAGGCTCACCCTCGAAAATCACCTGCAATTCCGCTCCCAGGAGACTCAACAGGTTAACTGTTAAGAACAGAGTCACGTGTTGCCGTTCTCGGAAGACTGGAACTCGGAGCAGACAGTGGGGCTGAGCTCAATCACATCTCAAGCTTTAGTTACACACGCACACGCACATGCACATGCACACACACACACACACACACTCTCTCTCTCAGGTCATGGAGATAGAAGAAGGACTAAAGTAAATACCGGGATGTAGCCACCCACCCTTGGAAACCTGGACAGGATTTATAAAATCAAAAAACTCCCAGGAACCCGGCACGAGGGCGATTTCCCCAGACTGTCCCGGGAAAACTAGGATGTCTGGTCACCCTACTCTACCATCTACCACGGTTTAAAACATGCACTCTCTCTTTAGCCATATTGTTACACTGTGCTGTGCTCCGCCAGTTTTCCTGCACCTAGAGTTCACAACCGCAGAAGGCACCAAGGCATTTCAACCTTTTCAGCTGAAATGGTGCCCAAGCCTCAGGCCCCACCGCTCCCACCGAGCAGCTGCTCCTATGTTGGCAGTGTTATGCCAGAGCAAACTCTGTTTTAAATCAGGACATTCAAATTTGCAATGTGCACGTTACAGGCTGCCAGGGCTCTCAGACCATCACAATGCCAGCTCGCAATATAAGGCAACATTCTTATCATCCTGTTGCCTTTTTACTGTGGTTTGGCATGCATAATCGCACTTTGGGCCTCATTACGACCCTGGCGCTAATGGGTTAATGGCGCCGTAAAAGGCTGCGGCGCCGTTAACCCATTAGCGCCTTACTATGAGGTCCCTTTGCAGGACCCGACCTGAACGGCTGGTCTACACCAGCCATTAAAGTAGGGACCAGCAAAGGGACCTTGTTGCTAAGTACGGTACCGCAATTTGCGGTACCGTACTTAGCGCCTTCCCCAGTCCCATTGAGCCCTATCGGGCGAAAATGGGAATGGGGAAGGGCCATGGTTCAATGGGGAATTACCGGCCCGCCAACCTTGGAATGCGGTGGTAATTCCCCATTGAACCATGGCGGACCCGTTACAACACCGGCACCAACCATGGTGCTAATAGCACCTTTGTAATGAGGGCCTTTGTCTGCAAAGTGCAGATATTCAGGGCCTGATTAATAGAATAAGCGCACAGACCCCGCAAAGTACTCGCCATGTGCATTAACTTTGCACGCAACTGCGTGTTGAGAGCCTCTTTGCACGAACAGCGGATTTATGGAACCCAAAGTGCAAAGTAACTCGACCCGCAAACCAAACCGAGCTGCGCTAGGAATGCTCATAACACGTCCCCACACAAACGAAAACCATTGCCAAAGACCAACCTATGCGCAAACCTTTGCGTCCACCTTTGGCCTACAATCCAGTACCCCTGCGAAACTGCACACGGTCCCCCGTAAATTAGGGCTGCACCCAGATGAAACTGTGAGCAAACCTAATGGCTTCACCCCTGCAGAACTGCACATGGTCCCCCGTAAGTCAGGGCTGCACCCCGGTGAAACTGTGAGCAAACCCTGTAAATAACGGCTCTACCCCTGTGAAACTGCACACTGTGCCCTGTAAGCAATGGCTGCACCTCTGCTAAAGTACACAGGGCACCACGTAAATCAAGGCTGCACTCCACCAAAATGTGCAAGGTCCCCCGTAAGTCAAGGATGCACCCGTGTGAAACTGCACACGGTCGCCCGTAAGTTAGGGCTGCACCCAGATGAAACTGTGAGCAAACCTAATGGCTTTACCCCTGCGAAACTGCGCATGGTCCCCCGTAAATCAGGGCTGCACCCCGGTGAAACTGTGAGCAAACCCTGTAAATAACGGCTTCACCCCTGTTAAACTACACACTGTGCCCTGTAAGCAATGGCTGCACCTCTGCTAAAGTACACAGGGCACCACGTAATTTAAGGCTGCACTCCACCGAAACTGTGCAAGATCCCCGGTAAGTCAAGGGTGCACCCGTGTGAAACTGCGCAAGATCCCTGGTAAGTCAAGGGTGCACCCCTGCAAAACTGTGCAAGGTCCCCCGTAAGTCAAGGGTGCACCCCTGCAAAACTGTGGAAGGTCCCCCGTAAGTCAAGGATGCACCCGTGTGAAACTGTGCAAGGTCCCCCGTATGTCAAGGATGCACCCGTGTGAAACTGTGCGAGGTCCCCCGTAAGTAACGGCTGTACCCAGCGAAACTGCGCGAGGTCCCCCATAAGTGAGCTCCCCCGTAAGTAATGGCTTCACCCTAGCGAAAATGCAGAGCTTCCCCCCTACTCCCAATGCATCCAAACTTCTGCCAGATACCCCTAAGTCATAGCAGCCCCCTCTAGCACTGACACCAGCACCAGCCCCCTCCCCCAAACCTCCAGACAGACCCCTCAAGTCCCCACACCACCCACCAGCCCCCCTCGCCTCCACCACTACTCCAGTCAGCACACTCAAGTCTTGACACCACCCATCAGCCCCCCTCACATCTACCACCACTCCAGACAGCCCCTCAAGTCCTGACACCACCCACCAACCCCCACACCTCCACCATGCCACCAGGAAGCACCCTGACAGTACACCCCCCCTCCCATCACCCACTGAGATCGGCCAGTAACCCCAGACTGGCCCTGCCGATCGACATACCTAAAAGTGCAATGGCGATGAACAACTCACCTCAACGACTCTGGCCTGTAGCCAACATGAAGTACACTGGCCACATATCCACCTACAACTTGAACAACTGGAAGCCCTGCTGCAGAATCCATGCCTGGAGCTCATCACAGGACTCACTGGTACATCACATTCAGCTGCACTTCAACAGGAATGCATTACTTTGTGACAACAACAACACTGTGACCACACCATGTACAAGTGACATAGCAATGAGATGCAATGCAATGAACATATCGTTCAGCCCATGTGCGATTGCAATGGACTCAAAGCGCTGCATGTGAATGGCTGTGGAGGCCCCAGGTCTGAGACATCACAGATTGTACTGAGTCACATGTAATTTGTGTCTGCATAGTAGCTCGTACAAAGGAACGAAGGAAGTCAGTGAGGTGGGCATTCAGGGGTGGCAAAGCCCCTGTAAGTGACACAAGTCCAACTGGCATGTGGCTGTGTGATGTGAAGGTTGTTTGAGAGTGTGAAAGTCTAGAAGATGGACGATGTGCACAGGCAGACCAAATAACGAAGAATCCCAGAATCCTGTATGTCAGTGGCTGATATGCAGCATGATGTGAGACCAGGTTGTGGGTGACGGCAGATGTGTGTGTGTGGGGATCTATGCCTTGTGAGGGAAACAGCTACTGAAGTATGAGTGTACAAGTGATGAGTGCAGCACACACATCGATCGACAGTGAGTCCCCAACCCACAGGGCAGTCATAGTTGAAATGCAATATAAAAACATAGTAAAAGTAATTTTGCACATAGACAAAAAGAGACTGCAACAAGTGTGTGATCATGAAACATAAAACTGTATTACGAAATGCCCACAACAAAAACAAAACAGGGGGAAGGGTGAAATGTACAGGGATGAAAGGAAAACAAAATACAAAATTAAACCTAACACTAAGAACTTTGCACAGAGGCAGCTGGCCTAGAAGGCCATCATAGCGTCCTCTGGGGCAGAGCCACATTCATCATCTTCCTCCTGGAGGTGGGCCTCTGTTCTTTCCTGGATGTCTTGCAGGCCCTCCATCATCCTCCTCTCCTCCTCCTCATCGCTGCAAGCTTCCTCCAGGATGGCAGCCTGCCTCAATGCTCACCTCTCCAACACCTCTGCCTGGCCCTTTCCATTCTTGCCTCTCTAGCCCGCTGCCTCTCTGCCATCGGCAGACTACTGTAATTTGTGCATAAGCACAACAGATTACCGAGCCGCCTCCTCTCCTCCAGTCAATCATGCCCTGCCTCATTTGCCTCCTCGGTGTAGATTGGCCCTGCATGGAGTGCCTCTGTACACTCCTCATATTCTGCTGCCTGTCTGAGTGCAAGCAGCGCAGATACCCCCATCATCTGGATAACACATGTCGGGGGCACAGCGCCAGCACTGTCGTGAAGTGCCAGCTGTCTGACCATTGCCTGTCCCTATGTTGGTGCCTGGGCAAGCATACTGACCACTCCATCTGTTGCACGTGGGACTTCAACTGGAGTCTGGGACGTATTCACCAAAAGATCGGGCAGTGTGGGTGGGATTGATATACAGGGGGCCGTAATGGAATGTGGTAAGGAAAGCCCCCTGGAGGACAACTGGGACACATAGAAGGAACTGGAGGGGGCAATTGAATGTGCCAGTGCACAGAGACCACCCTAGAGCAGTACTCTTACAAGCTGGCCCAGGTATTGACGCATCTACTTGTGATGCTGAGTCAGCACAGCATCACAAATCGTGCCCATCCGCCTTGCTAGACAATACAGCACGACCTGCATCAACTCTGGGGTGGTCTCCTTGGGCACAAGGGGGGTTCGGTCTGGGTGGAGGCATCCACAAAGGTGGTCATTGCCACAGCAGATGGACCAGGGACAGGAGGTTGTGCAACAACCTTCACGGTGCACTGCACATCCCCCAGGCCCAGTGGCGTTGCCTGAACACCCTCCTGAATGCCCCCACCAGATCCCGTACGCTGGCCTTCAGTTGCCTCCTCCTCCACCTCCACCTTCATCTCCCTGGATGACTCCAGAGAGCCCACCTCCCTCAATGGCCCTGCTGTCCCTGCACCAGGGCCCACTGCCACTGAGGATTCCCTCACCACAACCACCTCCTGGAACTTACCTGCAGCAGCTCCGCCTGATGCAATTGGCACCCCCCAGCCAAATGTCCCTCAGAAGAGGTGGTGTCAATGGGCACTGGCTTGGGTGTGCCCCTGGGTCTCGTGGTCCGGTCACTGCCCTTCTGCTCCACAGCAAGGCTGCCGCCCTCTTCACGAGCTGCAGCAACTGTGGAAAATGGGACAAAGGACATTGAAATCATTCATCGTTGTCAATGCATGTGTGGCATACACAACATAAACAGCACCAATCATGCAGCACATGTCAACAAGCAACTGACGCACGCACGCACACGCACACAGGCATGCCCATGCAATCTGCAGTACAACTGCCACATGAGTGTACTATCAACGATGAATCACAGTCATGACACACTCACATGTCAACACTGCACATTGTCGCATGGCCACAAAAACATAACCAAAAACATGCAATGCCAACATACCAATGCCAATTCGACACAAGTATGACATGCAGCCAGGGGCACAGAAACTGAACCCGGGCACCTGTCCACCCAATTACAGTCCGCAACATGCTTCCGTGACAGCCTGACCTGCAAACAAGCAACATGTACGACAAACATAAATTTAGTGCAATTGCTTATGTTGTGAGGGCCAGTACATACATATTGCATGAACACAGGTTAAAATGTGCATCAAGTGCAGTGGGATGTCGTGTCATATCTCCGTCCATGACATGGGAATACTCCAACTTTACATTCACAGACATCCATGCACATGTATCATTCTGCGTATGTGTGCGGATGGACTCACTTGCAGTTGCGCCACTCATGGAGCTGTTCTTCATGCATGTCACTCAAATGGCCACAACATAGTATGCAGGCATCTGTATTGTCCCTGCACTTGGTCCATGATCACACACAGCATGTACCCAAGTACAACAAGTCACAGAGGACAAATTCTGCAAATACCCATGCATATGCTGGAAAACAATGTCTGACACTACATACGCCAAGCATTGGCATAAGGCAGCATAATGATGCATCTCATACCTTCACACATGCATACAGAATGGGGCACCTGCAATCATGCATGCCACACACACACAGTAGAGGAGTGCTCCACATGGGTACTCACCAGCAGTGTCCAGACATTTTCTCAACAAACAGATCTGGGTGTGAAGGTCTGGGTAAAACCTCTTGAGAACCTGCAGCTTCTTGTGTGACAACAGGTGGCAGCCCACACAGTACACCTCCACGGTGGGCTCCATGGCGAGGGCTGCTCTGCCTTCATATGGCTACAGGCCTTGAGGTCATCCCATCTCTTCCGGACGGTCTTCATTGGATGGTCTGCTACCCTCTCCATGTTGATGGCAGCCGTGATGCCATCCGAGATCTGCTGACGTGCGGCATGACCCAGGTGAGCTGAAGGGTCAAAGAGGGCATCATAGACCAGGATGCTAACTTAGGTGGTGGTGAAGTTGGTGGCCCTCTGCCTCGCTGACATGGGGGTGCTGCTCTCTCCTGAATAGGTAGATTGTCCTGACGTGGCAACTCCCGAAGCAGGTATGGCTTTGCTCGGTCCTGGTTAAGTGCTATGGTGGTGTTGATAGGGAGAGGTGGGAGTGCCAAAGTATAGTTGAGGTGTTTACAGACCCAACACATGAGAATAGGCAAATGCAGGACAGCTGGCACCCCAAGACAGTGCTGGCAGCTAGCAGGCACTCACACTAAATCAGGCAGCAGCAGATATGGAGTATGTGAGGCAATGAAGGGCCGAAGGAGGCAAAGGCAATGGCTCGCACGCAGGAGGAACTCTGGTGCGCGTCTCTCATCTGAGGTAGCCGAAAAACAACAGAGTAAAGGCCCTCAGTGCGTAAGTTACATTATACGCGCTGCACACTGTGCAAATGTTGCGCATACGTGGCTCACGTCAATTACGGTGCTATTTAAAGGGTGCGCCGGACCTCACTGGTTGTTCGCGCGAAGGTACAAGGACAGACGAGTATCGCATACACGTTTTGGGGGGGTAGTACGCAAGCCATTTTCTTCAGGTAAAACGTACCACATTTTTCTTTTTGGGGTTGCCTCTGCACAAACGTGCATGTATTTTTGTGCATTTTGAGGCCTATGATGTGTTGCATATGCAATTTCTTATTTTGGGGTGCCTCTTCGTATCACGTACCGCTTTTTTCACCTTTCCGAAGCTCTCTGGGTATTGCATATGAATTTCTTATTTTGGGGTGCATCTTCGTATCAAGTAACACTTTTTTTAACCTTTTGGAACCTCTCCGGGTATTGCGTATGCAGTTTTCTATTTTGGGGTGCCTATGTGTATGACGGACTGCTTCTTTCACCTTTTGGAAGCTTTCTGGGTATCGCATATGCAATGTTCTATTTCGGGGTGCCTTTGTGTATTGTGTACTGCTTTTTTCACCTTTCAGAAGCTCTCTGGGTATTCCGTGTGCAATTTTCTATTTGGGGGTGCCTATGAGTATGGCGGACAGCTTCTTTTACCTTTTGGAAGCTTTCCGGACATCATATATGCAATTCTCTGCTTTGGGGTGCCTCTGCGTTTTGCGTACCACATATTTTGGATTTTGGGGTATATTGGAGCCTTGCTGGACCACACATCCACGTAGGACATCACGTAGACTGTTCCTTTCCACACTTTGCCCAGAACAATATACTGGTGTGCATTCCATTCATCCGTTACTTCTGCAACATGAGTGCAAAAGCCCCAAAAGGGAAAGGGAGTAGACAGGCATGTAGTGCGGACACATGTGCTCCAGCCCCAAGAGGACGTGGTCTACTTCAGCCCACAGGTGACCCGGCACCTTAATGTAGACATGGTTGGAGGAAGACGGTGAAGCAGCACCACCTAGGGCCAATAGGTCCAAGAAGGGACACACTGCAGAGCAGGGAGAGGCTCCACCCCAAGACACGACACAGGAGAAGGGTAGGCAGAGGTGCTTCACTGATGAGAAGCTCCAGATCCTCGTTGACTATGTTAGCGGTCATCCTCAAGAGATTTACCAGCATACGGGGAGCACCCATACACACGCACAACAAATGGCGCATTGGCAGCATGTCACAGGACTCATCAATGCCTTAGGTGTGGAGAATCGCACTCCTGAACAGGTCTAAAAGTGGATGAATAATCTCACGCAAAAGACCAAGCATAAACTCAGTGTCAACCTGGCTTCTGCACTGGCCACGGGAAGGGGGCCACCAGAAGAGGAGCAGCTGACCCCATTTGAGAAGGCCACAAGTCAATTCATCACCATTGAGTAGGTGCAAGGCATTGGAGGTGCAGAGACCTATGAGCAGACATCTGGTGAGTGGAATTTGAGTGCATTGTGTGTGTGGACAACCATGGTTGACCCACTCATATATGTGTAGCAGTACAGCTAGCTGCAGTTGTCAGCCATCTTTGGGCAATGCATGTTTGCTACCGTGTACACTTCTGTCACATGGCCGGCATTCTGGAAGGTTGCTGTGTGGGTCACATGTGTGGCACATATCAGTGTGACAGTACACTTCACTGTCTGCTGGCCTTCACAGCTGTGCCAGTACTTGTATGCAGGGTTTCAATGTCCGAATTATGTGTAAATTGCAAGACCCCATGGCATGCAACCCTGAAAGGCACACATCACCCACAGGGCACACGTCTGTGACATGCCAAAAAATGCAACATCCATGTTTATCGATCTTTGCAACATTCTTGTGGCCTGACTCTTTGCATTGTACATTCAGTACATGCAATGTAAGTCAAACACACACATCATTTGTTTCTGTGTTGCATGTTTGTAATGTCACCTGCTCTTACAGGGTGCCCTGTCTGAATGCATTTCCAAGCTGCCTTCCATGACACACTGTGGTGTGACCAGTCTGCCTGGGCATTAGTGCCAACAGACCACTGCCCTGTGTAGCAGGCATTCTGTAGATGCAACTCAACTTGTATATTGCAAGGGGCAACACAAAATGAAATATTGTGTAAAACAGATGATGGTGGGTCATTATGCCAATGTGGCCAGTCTGGTACATTCCAAATTAAATGTCCGTAGACAGCCCATGCGTAAGGTCACAGGCATGAATAATATCAATGAGGGCCTGTGTGCATTGCATGTCATGTCATGTATGTGTATGGTTGAATTTGAAATGTGAATTCAGTTCATATTTGAGTCACCAGTCTGACATGAAAGGCCTGTATGTGTTCATCAGCCAATGCATGTCAGACACATGCCTAGTTCCAAGGTTCCATGTGGATGACATTCGCACAAACATTGGCCTTTCGGTGGACTTGAGACATGCATACTTGTCCAGACATGTGCAAACTGTTTGAAATGTAATGACACGGGAGCTACATCGCCCACTGGGATGTGGCATGAGTGCTCTGGTGATCCTTGTGTCATGGAATCTGCAGATGAGGAGGCGCTGGTTCTCAGTCCGAGCATACCCGGTCCAGAATACTGACACATCATCGTAGGATGATGCTCATAGACAGGGACTGACTGATGCCCCAACAAAATCACATATACAGGATGCATTAATGTAGGGAATGATTGTTGTACCTACGTACTACTCCCAGATCAAAGATGACCTTTAGCAGTATGACTGACAAAGGTGGCTCATGATATATCGTAAGAGGTCCACATTCACACAGACACAGCCTCCTCATCATCAGGCATGCCTCATGTGTGAATTGTGGCCAATAGAGCAGGGCCATGCTTCAACCGACAGTGCTGGCATAGTGTCTCTACTCAGTGATGGCCTGCAGCCAGTGAATACCATATTGTGGCAGTGTGACAAGGGGGTTATGTACAGTGGAGTATAGAATTACATGAGAGTTCTGTGATTGATCCATGTGATTGAGTGTGGGTTTCGTATGGCCCACTCAGTATTAGATACAGATGGCAATTGTCACAGTGCACTATTGAAGGCATAGGTGGCACAAGTGACTATCAAGTTGTGCGGTCACACATGTCAAAGACTGATATAGTGCACAGCAAACACACACAATGTGCAATGCCACTTCGCATTGGGTGAGATGACAGCACCTGTTACATGACAGTGTCATACAAAGAGGCAGTCAATGACTGCCAGTCACTTACTCATGGCCAGTCATTGACTGACACTTCATATGACAATGCCATGTGATTGGCACTGTCATCACACAAGTTGAGATTTGCCAATGCATAACCATGCATTGTGCTAGGCATACAGCAAGGGACTTGCATCCACGTGAATTCACACACAGGCTGCAGGTACACCTGATGTTGTCATTGATGTGACACACCAGACGGTAGCAGTCATATGCATAGTCACATTTTGGCAAAGCTTAGGGAGGCCTTCACTGAGAGGGTTGTGAATTGGCATGTGCACACATCATTGCTGCACTCTTATCACATAATTGATTGTTCATGGACTACGCTCTGCACAATAACGCAATGGACTGTGCTGTCCAGATCAGGGTGCAGAGTCACATTTTGGTAAAATGTGCCAGTGATTGGCATGTTGGGTGGATGGTGAGGATGCCGATGGTGACGGAATGCATGTAGGCTGTGTCCCAATGAATCCACGGGAGCACTTTAGCAAGGACATCACAGTTTGGCATCTTAAGCATGCGGCTTATGTAGCAATGGAGAGTAATAGATGAGCAGTTTACATGTGTGATTTGCCATGACATGGCAATCATGTAGACATTTGTAATCATGTCCATCATGTTTCGAACTTGGTAGTATCTGTGTATATGGCCGGCTAACTGAGGCCATGTGCTTGCCTTCAGCATCACAATGCCCCATGTACAGTACTTGTCCCTGAGCTTTGTGTTGAAATGCTTGTTGCATGGCCCCTCAGTCATTGTGTACGACATTTTTGTACATAAGTGTGTCCACTAACGGCATGGACAGGACTGGGGGTGGGGTGCCGCATGTCAGCAAATGCCACACATCTGTGTCTTATATCTGCCAATTCACAATATCAGATGTATGGGTTACCAGCCATTTTGTGTCTGTCTGCACTTTGATGTACAATGCATGTTTGTCAGGAAACATATGACATTTGGCCAAGGGCGCTGTGCATTGATGCGGTCGACTTGATGTCCCTCGAAGGCCTCCGATACGAGGTCAGCGTCATCACATAATATGCGCAGCGCCTGTTAGATTCGGTTCTGTTTTTCTGCAATAGCTTACACTTCGAAGATTACGGCACACTTTTGGTTTCCTCACGAAACTGTGGCATTTGAGAAAATGTCCTCTTCATCTGCTTCATCGACCCAAACTTTTAGAAGTGTCATGACTGTGGTGCCAATATGTCCATTACAGATCCCCATAAGGTCTGTCTGTGGTGTCCTGGTGTTGAGCATAGGACGGCAGACTGTGGGTCATGGCAGTCCATGGCAGGTAAGGCATTGAAGGAGCATAAGGCGATGTTAGCAGCGGGTAGGCCCCCTATGAAATCCCCTCTGACGACACTGTTGAAATGGTGCTCTTCGGACGAGTCGAGAGGTGACCCTCCATGGAGGAAGAGGTCAAAGGAATGCTCTCGCTCCCAAAGCAGTTCACACCACTCCTCATCTTCATCTAGAAAGATGAAAAAAAGCACTATAGATCTCCTTCCTCATCCACTGATTTGTCACTGGAAAGGAAAATAGCCTGCCCAAGTAAGTCGGCGACTGAAGCCAAATGCGAGGTATTCAGCCATAGATGCTCGAAATCTTCGAGAAGGCGGCCCGGCCACCTCAAAGGGAAATCGAAAAGCCATGCCCCTGTCGCGCCATCAAAAGCCGACAAGGAGAAATCTAAGGCCAAATCGTGTGCCCTCGAGCCCGGGTGACAAGCCATTGACCCCTCAAGTACCGTCAAGGTCTCAACTCGATGACAGGGCCAGTCCTCGGCCATCGAACACTCCATCAAGTCGGGGGTCGAGTCCTTTGAGGACTCCATCGACGCTGATAGCGTCAAAGCCTGTGACCCCAAAAGCATCGAAGTCATCAATGCCATCAGCATCAAAGTCATTGGCGTTTTCAGCATCGGAATCTTCCATCGAAGGAAAAAGAAAAATCCTTTAAACCGCTCTGTAGAAAGGATTTCTTTAAGTCCTTGTCTTCCATATATGAGGAACATGAGCCATCAGACTTGGACACACCGCCCTTTCGGACTCGAGTTTGGAACACCTAATGTTCCGGAGGCCCTCATTTCAGAGGAATCCAGAATGAAGGCCCTCTAAAAAATATTACAATCAGCAAGTGGTATTGATACATCACCAGAGCTGGAATTTGGCAAGCCAGACCTGGTAGAACATGCAGTTGCATCCTATAGACAAATAATGTCTAAAGTAATTGAATTCTTGGGATGAGGCAGTCCAGCTCCTCCACTGGAACAGGACTATCTAATTGATATTTTAAAAAAGGGACCACAAAAGGACCCTGTATTGCCTTTTCACATTGCCCTGCAAAGAGGGTTAAGGCAAATTGGCAGGCAATGGATACAAGTCTGGCTGTCAACAAGAACCTCAACAAGAAATACAGACCTTCAAGTAGTGATCCAGAGTACTTGTCCAGACAACCGACACCAGAAAGCTTGGTGATCCAAGCAGCAACTTCCACGTCAAAGCAAGTGGCATACCCCACCATACCACCAGATATAGACGATAAGCGTTTTGACGCAATGGCAAATCAGCCAATGCCACTTGCGGAATTACAAAGTTCTCGTTCACCTTGTGGGACTGTATCTCCATGGCAGCCGAACACATTCTGGAGGGGGAAGAGAGAGACGGCTTCCTGAACACTGGGAGGGCCGGAAAGTATGCAATGTGTGAGTCTCTCCAGTCAGGTTTGGACTCTGCAGACAGCATCAGCAGAGCCATGGCAGCGAGCACAGTGATACGCAGATTTGCATGGTTGAGGAAGTGAGGATTTGTACCAGACATGCAGTCCAGACTGCTCAACATGCCCTTTGACGGCATTCGGCTGTTTGGCAGCAAGGCTGATGAGAGCCTGGAGAAGCCGCAGACTGCAAAAGTGGCAGACAAAACGCTCTGCACCACCATCAAACAGCCACAACCGTCACACCCCAGTGTACTAACTTGGAGGGGTAGGTCCTTTCATTACTACTCCTCTTTTGGTAGAGCGAGAGGACTGGCCGGTCAAAGGGGCCAAAGAAAATTCCCTCATGGTGGATGGGGAAGAGGTGCCAAGTCCACCCAAGCAACCGCTACTTTACCCTCAGCCGCTGCTTCAGCCACCTCAAAACCTCTCTGAGGCCTTAACCCACAAAACCCTGGTTGGAGTCTGACTCACTCAGCATCTGCAAGAATGGCGAAGCATTACTTCAGATGCATGGGCTTTGGAAACAGTAGCCCAGGGTTACTGCCTCATCTTTTAAAAAAGGCCTCGGGATCATCCACCGGGGAGCCACTCGTTCAAAGTTTCGGATCCGTTCCTTTTGCAGGGCATTTTGAACCTGCTAGAGAAAGGTGCTATAGAACCAGTACCTGTGATGGAGAGGAACAAAGGGTGGTATTCTCCTTTTTTCCAAATCCCCAAGAAGGACGGAGGATTGAGATCCATCTTGGACTTGAGATGCTTGAACAAGTTTCTCAGGAAGGACAAGTTCAAGATAGTCACTCTTTGTCAGATCCTTCAGGCATCCAGCGTCAGGGTTGGATGGGGTCATTGGACCTTCAGGATGCTTTCTTTCATATGCCTATCCATCACCAGCAAAGAAAGTACCTGAGGTTCTCATTATTAATTTCGAGTTCTGCCATTCGGCCTGACCTCCACCCCCAGGGTTTTAACCAAGTTGATGGCGGTGGTGGCAGCGAGTCTCATGAGAGGGGATTCACGTCTACCCCTAGCTGGACGATTGGCTGATCAGGGCTTGTTCTCCCGAAAAGGTCCTGGAAAATCTCAGCATAACCTTCCACTCTCTCCACCGACTGGGCTTCCCCCTCAATTTCAAGAAGTCCCACATGATAGCATCTCAAAGACTCCAGTTCATCAGAGCAGTCCCGGGTGCATTCTCGGGAAAAGCCTTGCCACCCGAGTTGGGGGCTCAACACATTCTGAAGATGGTCACCAAATTCCAGAGTGGCCAGCGTCTTCCGGCCTTCGACTTCTTGAGGTTGCTCGGCCTCATGGCATCCTGCATTTTCCTGGTACCAGAGGCTTGTCTGAGAATGAGATCCCTCCAGCAGGCCCTCAGAACCCAGTGGTCTCAGTTCTCGGGCAAGATGTCAGATATGCTTCACGTTCTGAACAGGGTCGCACAGGATCTCCTGTGGTGGGCCTGCAAGGACAACATTCTGATGGGTGAACCTTTTCGGCAACCATGGCCCGAAATAACAGTAGTTACGATGTCTTACTCATGGGGTGGGGAGCCCATGCCAACGATCTGACAGTCAGTGGTCACTGGTCTCCATCAGAGTTCAAACTACACATCAACCTTTTGGAGCTGAGAGCAATCAGACTAGCGCTGAAGGCCTTTCTGCCCTCCGTACAGGGAAAAAATGTCCGGATAATGACAGGCAACACAGTTGCCATGTACTACCTCAACAAAGGAAGGAGGTGTAGGGCCACTACTACTGTGCAGAGAGGCAATACAGCCCTGGTTCTGGGAAATTGAAGAAGGAATCTCAATACCAGCAGTTCACCTAGCCGGAGAGGAGAACACAGCGGCGGATGCTCTGAGCACACAGAACAGTCTCCCATGAGTAGGAAAGAGCTCTGGAAGTCCTTCCAGAGATCTTCACCCTTTGGGGAACCCATCAGGTAGACCTGTTCGTAACCAGTGTCAACCGGAAGTGTGAACTCTTCTGCTGCAGGGAATTTCCATCAAGAGGAGCTATAGGGGACACGTTCATAGTGGACTGGGAGTTTCCACTCCTGTATACCTTTCCTCCAGTCCCCGTCATTCCTCAGGTAAACAGGAGGTTTAGAAAGTTCAGGAAATCCATTATCCTAATTGTTCCGGATTGGGCCAAGATGATGTGGCATCTGGACATGTCCATCTGCCCTCCAATGCATCTTCCACAAAGAGAGGACCTTCTCTTGCGAGAGGAGGGTCAGGTTCTCCATCCAGAGGTCAAGGCACTCAACCTTCATGCATGGTTTCTGAGAGGTTGCGATATAAGGATTGGGACCTCCTGGAAGATGTAATGGAGATTTTGCTTTCGCCAGAAGTCCAACAAAAAAATGTTTGTACCGCTGCTGTTGGAACATATTCTGCAGCTGGTGCAGGGAAAATAATGTAGCCATTTTTCAGTATGATACACCTATGGTGTTGTCTTTCTTATTGCATCTGACCAATCTGGGGCTCCAGTCTGCGGCGGTGCACCAGGTTTCACATGGCCAGTCAGTGGTGATCCCCAGGTCCGCAGTGGTTACTGCTTCAAGACCTCCCTCTCATGAGTTGGTGTCAGGTTCTGGTGCTGATGTCCAATGGAGGGTTGCAGACCTGAAGTCGATGACAGGGGCACTGCAGCAATGGGTCTGGTCCCTTGAATCACAACGCTATGGGCCCCGCACACATTGTGGATGTGTGCATGCTGCAGAGACAATGTGGGAGCAGCAAATGTTAGGTGCCGCCAACAGGCATGGCGATATGTTGAGTCGTATTACAGAGGGCATGGCTCGCCTGGCCAAGAACATGTCCACACCAGTGGCCCAAGATGCACAACAGCTTGCTAATTTGTAACTAGATCTAATACGGTGCACATTGTGTTGCATGGTTGTGTGTGTTTGAGCTTTCTGAGATTGTGTGATCTTTAAAGAACTGTTCAGAGCATTCCCATGATTGGCTCCTTCTGAGACTGCCATGTGACAATAATCTGTTTTGATCCGATTGTGGAAATACTTTGCTAGTTGTGAAATAGCTTAAAATCGCTCCCTGTGCATAGCTAGGTTCGATTTATTTTAATCTTGCAATTTCATACCTCAAATTGCTTCTTTTGAAATTGCTTCAAGGACGCTCTATTAATTTGGAAATGTGTTTCAAGGGTGTTACTGAGATCCTCAAGCACTCCCACACTCAGTGATAACTGTAATATGGCTAAATTGCTGGCCGTAGTTTGCTTGTACTACTAATCTCAGACCTCTGTGCAGCCTTAAGCTTCGCCGGTTCGCATCGGAGCACTGCCTTATGGCGTCCCACTCTGCCGCAGCATTGATGCCTCTGCTAACAAGTAATGACCAGGCCTGCAGTAACAAATCCATGGACATCCTTCAGAAATATTTAGATTTTTGCCTTCGGCCCTTGCACCATGCATCACGGCAGGACAAGAAATCACAGGGCTCAGTGAGCAACAGCATGTAATGCGAACAGGTGGGTTCACCTAGTCAGATTGGGCATACTAATATAAGCAATCTACCCAACATGTGTGTATTGACAACTGATGTTGAACCAGCTTGCAATGATATGCAACTGACGCTAATCAACTGTAGATTGCATGATAATGTCATTAATGTTGTGGAAACACAAAGACACGTTAACACAGAGTCAGTCTTATACAACTAGGATTTGTCAGTTTCCGTGTTACAACAGTTACCGGACCAGGATGGCAGGGTGAAGGGGTTTCTATCCCCGGGCCACGTGGAACTTATTCCACAGGAGTTCGCAAGTCCTCACAATATGTTGACCAATGACGATACACCATATGATGATGGGTTAGCCAGCCCCTCAGAATGCAACAAAGTCCCTGTATTGAGACATAATAGGGAGCTTAAATGCATGCTACTCAATACTAGGTCACTCATTAAGCATTCTACGGAGGTACCCGAATATATCATCACCCAGAAAATTGAATTATGCGTCATCACATAGTCATGGCTACTTGATGCTGCAAGACCCGCCCTTCCCATGCAGTTCCGGCAGGTTATAATGTACTAATAACCGAATGCATGAACGCTAAAGGCGGTGGAGTGGCGCTATTCTATGATCAAGCCCTAAAAATTTGTAAATAAATAGAGAATATCTCTATTCGGAAATGTAGAGTGATGTGGGCTAAGTTCAAGGTTGATCAGACCCCCACAATCAACATTTTCTTGACAAATAGACCCCTGCATAGCATGCCTGACTTCCTGACATACCTTACTGACCTGATATCTCCTATTCTTAAACCTAGACCAAGAACTCTCATTTTGGGAGACTTTAACCTTGGGTTTATGGACAACTTAGATGCTACGTCCATGATGGTTCAGACCTCGTTACTTGATCTAGGCTTCAACCAGCATATCACCCAGCTTACCCACAATAAAGGGAGGATCTTAGACTGGGTACTATCACAGAACATTACTATTGGAGGTTTGGGCAACAATCAAGGCCCATGGTCTGACCACCATCTTCTGGACTGTAACATGTCCATCCCCCCTCTCATTAAAATTATTCAAGAGAAGTGCTGGGTTTCTTACAGAAACCATCCCAAGCTCCAATCCTCGGCCTTGGCACCATTCATTACACCTACCATTGATAACTTGCCTAACCTACATTCTGCTGAGGAACTGGCAGCCGCTTACCAAAGAACACTAGAGACAGCTGTTGATAGTGTGGCCCCTGTCAAATTGTGCCGACTGAAATAGCTGCCCGATAAAAAGTGGTACTTGGCAGATGTTCACAATCGTAAGAAAAGCAAGAATAACGCATTAAAGCAATGGGAAAAAAAATAGAATCCATTGAGAACAATACCATCTACTCGCAGGCGGTTAAGGCACAAAACACAGCTATTTCTCCAGCAATCATAAATGATTATGATCAATGCATCCTAGGCGCAGCCTCTAATGCTAAAGAGCTTTTTAAAGTCCTTAAATAGCTTGAAGATCCCTGTCCTCTTCCATCGCAAGTTAATAAAGACGCTAAGTGGTGCAATGCCATTCAAGAGGCACTAGTGACAAACTAAAAAACATCCAGTCTAATATTGTCGTTGAAACTGGCCGAGGCAACAAAGAACATAATATGGTAGCCCCTAATATCTATAGGACTTTCCCCGAATTAAACTTTCGCTCAATATCTGAGCATGACCTTGCTGACATTCTTAGAAAGTTAAAGCCAACTAACTGTAAAGGGGTCATCTGCCCAGCCATCATAGTGAAGTAATGCGCCCCGCAGATGGTTTCTCTTATAACTAGATTTGTGAATGCCTCATTCAGGGAAAATTGCATCCCAAGTGACATCAAATAGGCCTGGATTTCTCAGTTACTAACAAAGCCCTCTCTGGATCCTAGTACGCCAGGTAACTAGTCTCCCATCACCAATGTCCCCTATTTGATTAAAATACTGGGCAAAGTGGCACACCTGCAAATTGAGGATTTCTTTTCTGAACATGACATCTTGGTTCAGAAACAATCAGGCTTTAGATGTGCTCATAGTACTGAGTCTACCATTCTTGAACTAAAAACCAACATATTTAAGACCTTGGAAGGTGGACATACCACTATGCTTATGCTACTGGATCTCTCTGCAACATTCGATCTGGTGGATCACACCATACTTACTGGCAGAGAGACTATGTAGCACAGTGCATTTTTCCTCAGCAGCCACTGATTGGTTGAAATCCTTTTTGGCTGATTGTAGGGCCAGGGTTTTCTTTAAGGATGCTCTGACGGAAGAGTTCACCGTCACCTGTGGGGTTCCGCAAGGCTTGCGCGTGTCGCCTACTCTTTTCAACATCTTTATGCTCCCTTTGTTTGAACAACTGGATGAAGCAGGCATTATATATGCAAATTATGCAGATGACACGCAATGCCTTGTTCCCCTCACAGGGAATTACATCACTGACTCTACCATCCTGAACTCCACCTATGAGCATTTCCAAACACTCACACTCAATGACTCAAAAACAGATCTTATGGTTCTAGGCACCACAACACAGCTGCGTAAGCTTACTCCGGAATATCAGCTTTTCAAGGTTGCAGGCTGCAGTATTGCTACCCAGTCTAAGGTCAAGACGTTGGGGGTCATGTTAGACCAAGAACTGGCCATGAAAGGACAAGTTAATAGCCTTGTCCCCAGTTCCTCTTATCACTTGAAACTGCTGCCCTAGTTAAGCCCATTTCCTTACCACCACTAACTGCGCCACTATCGCACGTGCCATTATAGGGGAAAAATGTGACTACTGTTCCAGCCTTCTGCTTGGCATTTCAAAACATGTACTCATTTGCTTGCAGGGTCTTCAAAACAATGCTGTCTGCATTGTTGAGGGTTAACATAAAACAGACCATGTTGCTGTGGCCAGACGAGCCTTACACTGGCTCCCCGTCTGCACCAGGGCTCCCCGTCTGCACCAGGGCAAAAGAGCTGGGGGTCTCTAAGGTGGGAGGAATTAAGCACTAAAATGAAAATTCTCCCTAACAGTCACTGGTTGTGGGGTGATTGTTGTGAGGTAGGCTGTTACTGTAAGGCATTTATTTATGAGTTATCCTGAGGAGGGCAGGCCTAGCTGCATGGGTGCAGGGACACATGGTGATGGGAGTCTGGCGAGTGATTGCTTGTAGTTTTTGCATGTGTCTTGCCTCCCGCTCAGGCATCTCGTTCATTCAGCTTTTCATGGCATGTCTAGCCATGCTGGCAGTCCACTAATGGTACTTCTGCCCCTTCCGATGTATTGCATGACTTTGTTTTTAAATAATGTTTTGTTCAAATCCAGCACTGTGAGTGACTGCACAGTATGTGTGAATGTTTTGGGCACATGCTTGTGGTACATTGGCCACTCCCCCCAGCTTCTGTTCATCTGTTGTCCCCGTAGGTGTTGCCAGTGCACCCTATGACCCTTGCAGAATTACTGTCTCATCCAGTAGTGTGTAGTCTGTTGAAGGGAGAGACAACAGCTGGGTATTGTTGTCATGTATACTTACTGTGGTGTCAAACAGCGAGGGGTTGGTGGTTGGTGCAGGGTATGGAGATGTGGTTGAATTGAAGTATTTGCATGGATGTTGGTTTACATGCCATGGTGGGTTGAGCATGTTGTTTTTGGGATGAGAAGCTGAGGATTGCCCTTTCACGGGTGGCCTTTGTTTCCCAGTCTACCCTTCCCCCTCACCCACTATTGTCCTTCTTCGCTCCAAAAATGTCTTTTTTTCCATTTATGTGCCTTCCAGGCTCTCAGGCCATGCTGCATTTTTCCTGGTCTTTCTTTCTCTGGCTTCCTCTCTTTACCACCGTCTCTCTGACCTCACCCACTGTGATGGTCAGCATATCTCAGCTCATCTCCCCAGCAGCCAGTCTCCACCTTCCACCACGATTCCACTATACCGCTCTCTCTCTCTCCACTCTGGAGCTACATATTCATCACTTGGTGCCCTGTCTCCCTCTTGCCCTCTGTCATCCTTCACATCAGCTCCCACAGTTGTACTTCCACTCCCCAGACCTTCGCCTCATCACTTGGTGCCCTTTTCCTCCCCTGCATCCATGGGTTATCCAAAGGCACACGTGACACCTGAAAGTTGGTGTGAAGAACTTGTATGCCCGCAACCAATGGCCCCGCTTGTGCCTGCATCCCGGGGCTGACTGACACCTGTTTCCAGACTGCATCTCGTGCTGTTCTTGAAATCTATTTGCTTCACTGCCAGTGATTTCTCTGTTTGTGAGTTTTGCTGTTGTAAGGTTGATAGCTGCTCACTCTCTGTTATTTGTACTTCTGGACGTTCACACTGGGTGGTCTATGGCTGTTACCTTGGTCCATATGGGAGTTGTGAAGCCTGTCCAGTTTCTTTACTTTAATTCAATGCATGTCTTTGTAAGCTTAGAATGTTGTTTCTGGGGCGATGCTGTGGATGCGAGACAGGTGAGTGCCTTGTGCAGGTAGGTTGGAGGTACTGAAGGGAGCACAGGTTGTGGTGTTGTTGGTGGCAGGCAGTCTGGCATTGTGTGGGGTGTTTTTATTGCCTTGGACAGAGGTGGGCAGGTCTCGCTTCAAGGGTGTGGGGACACATGGTGATGGGAGTCCGGTGAGTCTATGCTTGCTGTTTTTGCATGGCAATCAGGGGGGCACTGTTAGGCAAGAATTTATTTAGTAACCCTGTGGGAGAGTACACAACCCTTGTCCTCTTGGTATTAAGTTACCCACCTTTTGGAATAGCATTCTGTAAAAAGGGCAATATATGTATCATTCAAATACACTTTAAAATACTTTTCCAGAATCAACACAAAGCTAGTAGGTACTCTTTAGAGATGCTTTTTAACCACTTCCTACACCCGGTGGTGACTTCACTAACTAGGACAGTAATGGCATTTATATATCACTAGTACACTTTGTAGATTCTGAGGTTTCGCCAAAAGGAAAGGTAAAAGGAAGGAAAAAGGTTAAACAGGTTCTTTGAGCATGTAAGCACTTTAACTCTTCCAATGAAGTCTAGATAAAACCTTTCCCAGCAATAATAGTTAAAAACCAAGTTATCACCTATGAGGGACAGTAAGTATCAAAGTCAAATGGACTAGAAGATTCTGCAGGGAACCAGGACAGCCAAAGTCAATTGGAGCACAGTCTATGGGGCTGAGGCACTTCTTAGATAACAAATTCTTGCACAAAGTTAAAGAGTTTGTTGAAGAAAAATCACTGTAGGGTCACAAGCTGTTACACTTGTGAAAGGTAGAGCTGAAATCATCTCTAGCAAAGTAGCTACTGCAAGTCTCAACTGAGAAGAGGAAAGCTAAAGACACAGATGTAAGTACCCCCAGTCGCAACAGCACCTTTGGTTAGAAGAAGAGTGTTCCAGCTGGCTTCTGTCTGGTTGCAGCGATGAAGATCCTGGGTTCCTGGGCCTCAGTCATGGAGATAAGAGGGAGGGCGTCTGGAGGACTCCTGCGTCAGCAATTCAGAGGTCGGCGGCAGCTACAGGCTCTTTACAGGTCAGCGGCACTTCAGGGTTTCAGCGCAGTAAACAGCACCACTGCGGATCTTGGATACCGGTTGGGCTTCCGTCCCTCCTGGAGTCCTGCACTCTGATGAAGGGACTCAAGCTCTGGTCGTCCTGCTTCTGCAGGGTCCAGGGGAGACTCCTGAAGCTTCTGGCAGGATCACAGACGCTGCACTCGACTGCAGATTTCTCGACTACCCGGGCGCTCAGTTCCTGCAGCAGCAAAGAAGTACAACCAGTCGGGGAAGATTGTCCAGTGGAGTTTTTGTCAGGGTTAATTGGTCGCACTAACCCAGGGGAAGAAGTTGTCCCTTCCGGAGCTTCTCTTGTCGATTAGAAAAAGGAGTTTCAGCACTGCAGCAGGGCTTCACCGGGCAATTCAAAGGTCCAGAAGGATGCAGCAAGCTTTGTTCACGGTTTCTTCATCAGGTTGTTCTTCCTATTGACTGACTCTGCCTTCAGTCCCAAAACCCTCACCTTTCAAGTAGGTTTCTCCCATTCATGCACAGCCTAGCTGTCACTCAAACAGCAGGGTGGCTGTGCTGCAAGGACAGCCAGCCTGCCAGTCAGGACTGGGTGCATTCAGGCATTCCTAAAGACAAAGGACAGGGGCGTTTCAGGATCCTCCCCCACTTCATTTCCTTTCAGACACACTGGACCCAGAGGTGGGTTTCAGTACTGAAGCCCGCCAAAGGCAAAATGAAAAAAGGGCTCAAACCTGGCTTAGCTCAGAGTAAAACCCAAGAAACACCTGACAAACAGAAAATGGTGAAAACAGAAGACCGGAGCCATGTTGACAAAATGGTCACCCATGGGTTCTATACTGCAGCTGAGGATCCAGCCTGCGGTAGAAAAGCACAATGGTAGGAAAATTAAACCACTGCCACCAGCCATTTAGAGTAGTAAGGGTAACATAACATTTTTAACATGAGTAGGTAGGATAAGGGGCTACTAAGTACCCACCCAGCACTCCAAATAAATTGGTGTGCGCTGGACCTACAAAGAGAAAAGGTAAGTAAAGCCAATTTCATTTTACTTTTCTTGGGAACAGTAGTTTGCACAAGAAAAGGTATTTAAACTTTATGAGAAATCTAAAGGATTTCTCTGTGGCACTGCACTGGAGGTGGTGTGTGTCACCATACAAAAAGTAGATGCCTATGGAGTCAGACTCCAAAAACCAAGGAAACACATAATCCAAATCAGGTCAAAGCACATGAGAGAGCGGGAAAAAGGGCTCACTCACTCCAGGGTAAAAATTAAAAAGTCCTTAAGTTCAGCAAAAGAGCAGGGGGCCTCTAAGGTGGGAGGAATTAAGTACTAAAAGGAAAATGTTCCCTAACAGGCACTGGTTACGGGGTGATAGTTGTGAGGTAGGCTATCACTGTAGGCCATTTATTTAATAGTTATACTGAGGTGAGAAGGTCCAGCTGCATGGGTGCATGGACACATGGTGATGGGAGTCTGGCGAGTGATTGCTTGCAGTTTTTGCATGTGTATTGCCTGCCGTGCACTCAGCTTTTCATGGCATGTCTAGCCATGCTGGGAGTCCACTCATGGTACTCCTGCCCCTTCTGGGGATGCTGTCCCAAGACAACTCCGCACGCAGCACAACATTGCAGCCTATTTGGGTGTTGCCCGGTTAACCCCAGACACCAGGCAAACGCCATTGGCCTGGTGTTGTTGTTTGCCACAGGGACATGTACTATGCACGGAACACCAGCAGATATTTTGCTGCTGGTTGACAGCTTGTCAGTGCATATCAACGCTCCCTTCCGTTTCAAGCACACTGGTCCCCATTCAGTCCAATCCTTCTGAACTGTGCCTTCTCTTCCTCTTGCCTGTTCCCTGCTCCTTTTTCTGTGGCAGTCTCCTTGGCCTAAGTCTATCATTCCTTTCTCTTGTCTGCTTGTTTCTTTTATGCCATTTGCCTCTGTGCCCTGTCTTCCTGTATGACTGCTGCCTCTTTGACCAGCTGCCTTCTGCCAGATCCTGTCTTCACTGCAATTGATGAGAATTTTCCAAACCATCATCTTAGAGTTTCCATCATCGGCTCCCCTGCCAGTGTTTACTGCACTGTCCTGTTGCCACATTAAGCAGGGGATGCCATATTGTGGCATTGGGAGTGCTTCCAAGGGGATCCTGGGGTTTCAACCTCTCAGTGATCTCTATTTGGGAGTCCTCTCACTGTCATTCTGACTCAAACCAGATCAGCGTGTTCACAATGTCCCCTCACCAGAAAAAGGGGTAAGTGGTACCTGGCCCTTCACTGCATGGCACTGCAGGGGGGGGCAGCAGTGTAAGTGTTGTGGGCAGGGAAGGTGTCACTGTGTGTGTGTTTTTTTAATTGCATTGGACATAGGTGGGCAGGTCTGGCTGCATGGGTGCAGGGACACATGGTGACGGGTGGCTGGAGCGTTCTTGCTTGGATCTGTTGCATGGCACTCAGGGGGCTCATGTTGCAGTGTAATTGGGTGGATAGATGTGTTTTCTGCTGTGACCTTGTGGTGTTTTTGTGTATTGAGGCATTATGCGTGGGAAGATGTTTGCTGGTATTGCGGAGGACAGTGCAGTCGGGTGCCTGCACGCGACACATCAGCAGAGTAGGCTGGTTTGTGAGCCTGCCCAGGGGAGGAAGGATTAATTGAGGGTGAAGCTGCAGCAGGCTCACAAGGGTCAAGGTGTGAGGTGCGATGTGCATCTTTCTTGTAGTGAACCTGTCATTCACATTGCGTGACTATTTTGATGTAGATGGGAATTGTGGGTATTTTTGTTGTGAGGGAATGGGGTGGCCATTGAAGCTGTATATTGTTGTGAGTCACGCATAGGGTGGCCAGGACGGTCCACTCAAGTGTTAGTTGCGGATTGGTTTTTGTGCTGTGCTTTCCTACTTGTATTCTCCTGTGTGTTCTTGGGGGTTTGCATGAACTATTGTTGGTGGTGACCATTTGACTGTGGTCGTGAATTTCGTTGCGTGTGTTGTGTACTTTGGTCTGTGCAACCTGGTCACTGTTTTTTTGCAGTTGCTATGACTGTGTCAGTGTTGGATGCAGTTTATTTTATGGCTATCGCCACACAGAGTTTGCCTCTTCCAGACACACATTCCCAGGGTTTTGTTATGGGCATGTAGGATTGGCCCCAAGTCATCATTGAATGGCACAAGGGATGTGGCTTCACTGTATGTGCTCCACTGGGGCTGATTGCCATGAGAAGTATGTTTGCACAAGCTGATTGCTTGCAGCCTCTTCCGGGGCCCTTTGGCAGGCCAAGGGCAAGGGTGGTGCCTGCATATCAACTGGTATGCCACGCCGTGTGGCAACATTGTGCAGGACACATGCTGCCAGGTTGATTTTACATACTACTGGTGGGGCATATAGCAATACCTCACCAGAGTGGTCAAGGGAGTGGAAAGGTTACTTGAGCCTCCCAAATGTGTGCTCCACTATGCCCCGAATGGCTATATGTGCTGCATTGTATCTTACCTCAGCTGATGTTGCCAGATTCCTGAATGGCATGAGCAGAAATCTTTATAGCCGGTAGGCACCTGTCACCTGCAAATGCATAGATGGTTGTTAATGCCATTTATTGTCATGGTCAGTTGTTCACTGTGTCACATGAGTGCATGCATGTGCATGACAGTTGATACTCAGCTAGGAGCCAGGTGTTGCCGAACTTTCCCAATGCTAGGGCCCGGTAGAGTGATGACTGGCAGTAGATGTAACTGTCATGTGCCCTTGCTGGAAAATTGACGTTGGCTTCATGATGGCTCCTTTTGCATCACAGATGACCTGCACATTGATGGAATGCCAATGCTTCCGGTTGCAGTAAATGTGCTTCGTCAGTCGGGGGCATATTGCAACATGTCTACAATCAATGGCTCTAACTACACGTGGGAGGTGTGCTACCGCATATAACTCCTGGGACACTCTCTGCCTTTCCTGCACTGTACGCTGCATGTATACGTTCCTATGCACACTCGCACATGATGTTATGCAGGCCAACACCTGGTGGAGACTTGTGGATGGTGTGGCTTGAGATATGCCAGCAACAATAGATATGGTGCGCTGGAAGGAGCCTGTGGCTATGAAATGGAGTGATGTTAGTACCTTTACCAGGGGGGTCAGTGCATGGGAGCAGATGGTAGGGGATGCAAGGTCTTTTTTCCACTCTCTTACCTGTTTTAGTATGACATGGGGTGGGAACCGGTACCTTGTATACACCTGGTCATCTGGAATCCCAAACAGTGTGGTGCATGTTGGGAAAATCCAGGGTCTCCTCCTCCTCCTCCCTCTTCTGTGCCCATCTACGATGGCTCTCAGTATTCCTGCATTCATTGTGGATGACCGTCACGGACGATTGTTCTATCCTGCAGCCGCTGAGAGCAAGAGCATCGCAAAACTGCAGGACTCGAACCTACTAGCGACCCTGACTAAAACGGCAAAGTTTGGTCTTGACTGTACAGAGGGTCGGTGAGTATTTGCATCACTTACCAGTGGCTCTCTGGCACACCAATCTCTTTTACGCACAACATCCCTAAAAATGTATCCGCTTTTGGCTTGGTTAGCCTACGCTCCCTAGCTATTCTCACTGTTTGAAAACTGCTCTGCCACCAAGGGAAGACCCTACTTGAATAGTGGGAACCAATTCTTCATCGCCTCAAGCCCCTTCCTGACTTGCTACAGCTTTCTCAAGAAGACCCGCTTTTCGTTCTAACTGCACGATTTTGCGTTTTTACGCCCAACTGCACTGTTGAGCGCACAGCTCCCCACTTCTTAGGGCTGGACTTGAAAGTTAGGTAACAATTCTGAAGAATTCTCTAATGCTCCCAGTGTGTTAACTCACCCTTCTCTTTACAAGTTGTGGCTGTGTTTTACTCATCTGTCACATTAGGAAATGTATTGTATATTATATATACATTGTAGAGTATTTTGTGCGGTAACAGTTTTATATAACTAAAGTTTACTTGCGTCTATTGGTCCAGCCAACAATAAATGTATAGATATTTTTCATATACACTTGTCTAAGAGTAATTTGTGCTTTGTTGCTGTGTGTTCTCATTGTGGGCTTCCGATCACTCTCAACCCTCCTGAGGCTTAGTCTTGACCGCCTGCCAAGCTACCTAGATTGGTCTGGCTTGTCCAGAAGGTTCCCCTGTTTCACTAAATCGAGGGTGGCCTCCTAAACGTCTGCCCACCAGGTCAGAGTTTAGAAATTCATCTTAACACACACATTCAATTGGCCCTTTTGACACAACCAGGGAAAATGTAGCGCTATATGACAAACTCAGAGAGTGAGTGGTCTTGGAGGTGACAGCTTAGGTTCAATGCAGTCCAGTGAAAGGTCACTCCCTAGAAGGTAGACATTCTGGGGGAGGAACAAGCTGGGTATGGGGGATAACATCTAAGAAGGTAATCAAATTGGCAGGCCCTGGAAAGACACAAGGAGTGTCAGGGGAGTATCCAGCATTGCAAGAGTGTTGGGGTGAGCCACGGAAAAAGTCCTTCTACTTTCCCCCCAAATGCAGTGCATGGAATTCATTATGGTCTCCTTCACACCCACAAACCGTCCACCACTGCCCCAATAAGGGGCGCAATGAAACCTAAAGTTCAGGGGGGGGCTAAGTAGTGATGGAAGGGGCCACTTCAGAAAATAGGCATGGCAAACTTGGAGGCTCTGCCCCCACTGTTCCACCCCCATGGTCTGGTGTGGGGACCAACTGTCAAATAGTATATTTTAAAGCGCAATATGCAGAGAGGCGATGGAAATCTTTCTTGAAAGTAACAGCTTTAAAGTTTTACTGCATTTGTTCAAGTACATTTTTCTGAACAAACACAGTAAAACCTGAACACTGCCAGTTTCGGGGAAAGGCTTCCCTCACCTCTCTGCCTAACAAAATTAAGTACACACATCCAGGGCTGCACCTAGGCTGAAATGTATGTGGGGGCTAACCCTTCAAATGTTGGGAGAGGCGCTAACTTCAGAGACAGTGGAGGCGTGGCAAACTTACTTGTGTAGTGGCATCTTACTCATTGTAATGAGACTATTCTAGTGTAGCTTCAATGTTACAATCCATTAACTCTCTCCTTTAAATCTGAAAACACCCAGTTCTTGCAGATCCTGAAGGTTCTAGAAAGTGTGAAAATGGCAGTTGGTGTGCAATGAAAGACTCAATATCGTATTATAACAGGACATAGCAGAGTGTGGGCAAGTACTCTGGACGGCCCAAGCAACCTCAGTCCCTCGGGGCAACAGGGGAGAAAATATAATGTTGGTTCTATGACAGTTAATCCGCTCTACTAGAATATCTGGTGCACTGACTGGCTGGTGAGGCTATGTCTGTCTGTCAAATCAAGCGATACGAGACTGGGGGAGGGCCAGTGCAGCAAAAATCCAGTTCTATGTGACAGTATTGGGGAGCTACTAGCACAGGAGCACCAGGGTACACCAATTTGACCCTACATTTATTACAACTGTCCCATTGTGAGGGTGATATGATATGGCATTTATTACGTGCCTATACACAAGTGTTTCAAACGTAATCACTTATAAGCACTCCAATTTTTGCAGCTGAAGTCAAGGTGTGATTACATTATTTGCCAGGGATCACACACTTACCCTTAACAGTGAAGCAGGGATTTTAACCAACTCTGCAATTTGGGCACAGTCACCTTCTTCCAAGCTTTACTTGAAACAAATATTTGAGTTTTGGTGTCAAGGCCTACAATAATATTGTCCTATAAAGTTTACCTGCAAAATACACAAATTGCACAGTAACGCATCATGACAACATGTAAATCCTTATAGCAGCATGTTGGGCAAACATAATACAGTGTACCTTTTATTTTCCACATCCTGAATGCAAAACTATAAGATGCAAAAGGCAAAATAACTATGTACCCGCTTTATTTTCAGTGCTTTAAGACACACAATAAAAGAAGTTATATAATAAACTCACTTAGGTTTGGAGATTCGTCCAGCGTGTTGTTATGTATGGTTTTAAGAACATTCAACTAAGGAAATCAAAGCAAACTTTACTTTTTAGCATATCAAGCGATTAGACATTATGGGTATGAAAACATTTTCAAAGGGTGCTTTATTGTGTTGCTCGCTATAACTGTCACAGATTTGCAAGGTGACTGGTAGTCGTTCACTTGGAAATTCACCATGATGCATAAGAAAGGCTATGCTGCTGATGACAAAAGAAAGGTGTTGTCGAGTTCATTACGACACTGGCTGCAGAGCCTGGGACGCAGCCTGTCTCAAGGGGGCTGTGACTTGGGGAAACGGGCAGTTCCTGATCATCCGATCCGAGCAGATTTGCCTCGGAAGAAAGAAAATGCGCCCAGAAGCCTGTTCCTGATCCTTTGAACTGTTAACGACTCTTCACAAAAGCCCAACCCCTCAGCTTACATTTTGGGGAGGTGTGGGAGGGGTGGCTTCAGCCGGTCAGCTCAATGACGTTGCACGCCTGGCCCAAATCTACTTTTTTGGTAACATTAGTGATAGATGGCATTTTAACACATAACAACAAAAATAAAACTGCAGCATCATTACAGATGCAGGAAACTCTGCCCAGGTGCTCTGGGGCAAAATACATACAAACCTCATAATTTTCATATGTATTGCACCAACAGAAGTGACTTCACAGAAAAGGACATTGCAAGGAGCATCATCAGTCTTTGATACTTGGAGGCACCATGGAAGCGACTTTAGAATAAGTTGCCATAAGTAAGCCAAGTGGCAAATAACTGTGGTGAAAAAATATCTAAATTGCACTATTATTGTATATGGAGCAACTCTATAGTCATTAGGCATTTTTTTATAACAACATGATTTATTAACATAAGCTCTAAAGTGAATCACAGAGCTGCAGGTAAGACACAGTGTGATTAAATGATATGCCCAGGATCACACACTGATGTGGACAATTTAAGCAACTGAGCACATTGTCACAGGTTTAGTTAATATAGATAATTATTAAGGTTTCCCTTTGCATCTCATGTGCTTAAATAATACTTTATTTATAGCAATGCCTTGGAAGCAAAGCACATTACATAAGAAACTACCTTTTTCATAATGAACTTTACACTATATACATCATCACAGAAACATATTGAGCGATACCAGGATGGCTTTAGTTTTATTCTCCCCATCCTGCATGCAAAGTCACAATAGAATCATGCAGATGAATGTGAGTCTAACAAATCCCCCTTGGGTAAAACCATAGTCGTTATTTCATAATGCAGCCTTTCATTGCACCACATGCACCTATTTCGTTATGCACCCTTGTCACTGCTGATCAGGCCCTCCCATGCACATTTCTAAACGGACAAAATTCGCTGCTAACAGGTGTTCTGCTGCCAGGACAATGAGCGTGCTGAGCAGGAATTGCTCAGCACACATTGTCCTCCCAGTGGGACACCTTTCCTGTGGTACACCCTCATTGAGATGCCGAACGGGAGAGATATCTCACTGACAAAAGTCCTGGTCAGGCTCTCAAAAGATCCCCTCTCGGTAAGCAACTGAGGGGTGCTGAGTTTCACAGGGAGAGGCACATCCAACAGGAAAGGGAGACTGCATTACCACCATGCCCTTGCCAGGAATCCGAGTATTGTGTTGAGTTCTGCAGTCCTCATACAACCCTATTCGGTTCTGGAGGGCATTTGTGTTCACACAGTCACCCCTGACAATGCCTTGTCAGTGTATTGCATAAACTAGACCGATACTGAAAGATTGCTCGTTACCACGAATTTCTTATCACCCTGCTTTCATGTTCAGCTTTTTGTTTGGTCCACCCATTGGCACCATTTACTTATGGACGCTAATTTGGAACTGATTTGTATACATGTATGATGCTGATGTGTAAGCATGTAGCTTATGTGCGAATACCAATGATCATGGTTGCCATTGGTCACCTTTGGCACCATTGGCGCCCGCGGGGGTGTGGGCAATACTATTCTAGGGCCGGCAGGCTGGAAAAAGACTTGCACATATGTTTTGGGTGGCGAGAATGTCAGTGGTCGCTGCCACATTTTGCAGAGTCCCGCTGCTTCATTTTGTGTTACGCCACTGCACAAGACACAACAGTGCCTTATATTAATGTATACAGTGCCTTATATTAATGTATACGCTGATTTGTTTAGAAGTACTTTGAAATGTTTTACATAGCATTTATTACACCGCGTTTATATTTTAGGAGACATTTTTACTAATTTCTTGCCTAACAACATTTTCCTTTTTAATTTTTATTAAGAACGTCCTGACCTCGCATTTTGACCATCGCAAGCTACAGACTAAAGCTTATTTACCTCATTCTCCCACAATCCTGGGAGTAGTGGAAACGGGGACCGCCCTATAGGTAGTAATTTGGCTCAGACAGGGTACAATGACACACAGTAGGCCCAGACGACACTTTGCGGCGGGGCACGCCCACGTGCCCGCCGTTTGTGCCCGTGGGCAGTGGGGCAATGCTTGGCCGGGCTATGGCATTCCTCAAGGGCTGACTGTCACTGTGCCTTGATGACAGGCCAAATGACTAAATATAACTGAGCGGACATTAACGCGCTCGCGGCCCTGCTACCTGGGAAACGGGCCCTGTAGCAGGTCCCACACGCTCTGCTGGCCGCACGCACTGGCTGGCGCCGGTTTCGGTGGTCGGCTGACCCGGCTCTGGGTCGCGTCAGCGCGGTGAGCAACTGGCCGGCAAAGCTGACTGCGTCACACAGAGCGTCAGAGTTTCTATACAATCATTAGGAGTCACGGTGACTTGCCTACCACCAGGGGCTCCGACAGCGCCCCCGCATCTACGATGGGCTGCGTGCACGGCAGGGTTGAGGTGCAAGGTCGGAGCTGCGTGGGGGTCCCATAACTGGAATTCCACGGGTTGCTTCAGGCAGGGCAGGTGTATTGAGCCATGTGTAGAAGGGGTTGGGGCGCACATCATAATTTAGTTGCTTTGGGAGAGCCTTCTATGTGCGAGCCAGCATTGAAAAGTGAAGTGGTGGACTCAGTGCTGGAAATGAGAAACATTTATGGGCTCTCATCCTTGGAGAGGCAGCCGTTGGGAGGACAGGGACGTCATTTGGGGGTCACCAGGGGTCGAACCTGTGACCCATGAGGTCTTCCTTGCTACCTACCCCTGTGGCCTCTGTTGCTACCCCTAAAAAAAAAAGATCTTTTTTTTTTTACAAAAATTGAAGCTCCTGCACTGTGGCACGCGCCATGTGGCTCTTTGTTTCTGGAGTGGCTGGCTTTCTTGGTCAGGCCTCTTAAAATAAATAGGGGATCACTTTGAGCAGTGACCCTTAATAAGAAAGAATAGGAATAACAAATAATTTGTCTTTCTGGAATTCTATACAATAAATGCTAGACTCAATAAAGGTTTATTTCAGGCACACTTCAGGGGGCGAGTCGGGGACGTCATTTAGAGGTCGCCAGGGGTCGCAACTGCGACCCCTGAAGTTTCCCTTGCTACCCCAAAAAAAAAACTTAGCTTAAAAAAATATTAAGTGAGGCTCCTGGGCTGTGGCCAACAGCATGTGGCGTTTTGTTTCTGGAGTGGCTGGTTTTCTGGTAAGATAGTTCAGCGGGTAGAGCACTCGCTGCTTTAATGTGCGTGTGATCTGCAGGTTGCAGGTTCGACTCGGCAAGCTCAACTCAGCCTTTCTTCGTGCTGAGGTTGATAAATGAGTACCAACACAGGTTGGCTAATACTGGATGTACATTTGTTCTATATGAAGCACTTAAACGTAAGTGCTATATAATAACACATCATTATCGCTTGGCCTTGGACGTCTGCTTGCATTCACAGTAATTTGGTAATATGGACCTATACACACTGATATTAACGATACATATGGTGATCCATTCTTGTATGCAAAGTATATCAGTTTATAGTGATACCGTAACAATTTTTTTCATAGTGTACTTAGAAACAATGCTATGTGATGCCATTTCCTGTTTTGTCAAGGGGTCGAAGGTCGTGTTCCATCGCTTTCCCATAATGTCACTTTGGGGTGGGGTCTGATGACATCACTTCAGAGGTCAAGGGTTGTGTTATGTCACTTCTGCTACCCCTGACATTTTGGTGAAATGACGTCCCTGGGGCGAGTCACTGAATTAGTCTGTTCTCAAACACCTCAAATTCACAATGCAGATGACAACTTCCAAAAAGCATTTAGAGTAGAATAAGCATCAATTTCGGACTATGTATTATGCTTTATTCGCAAGTTACAGTTTTAGAATGTTTTTTTCTGGAGTTATCTCTGTTACAATGATCACAAGACATTCCATCTCTGTGTCCTCGGTCACGTGACAAAATCCTTGTGCCTAAAAGCTTGTGCATTGTGTAGACATTTTTGATCAGTGCACATAAAGTGTCCCTTGATTTCATTGTGCCACAATTAATGCTTTGCTGTAATGTGTCTATCTTTCCTTTCTCCATGGCATGATGTTCAGGATGTTTGTATCTAAGAGGTAACGAGTGCCCTGAGTATGGGATGCTGTGTGAGTGCACTGCTTTCCCTGCGCTACACTACATTCTTTAATACACAGTTATGAACCCTCCCAATTGCATGTATTTTATCAACATCTGAAGCCTGAAAAGTAGATCCACGCAGGCTGGAAAATGTGGCCAACTTTGCACCAGACCTGCAGATGAACTGGCCTGCTGTTAAATCTCAGTACCCGTTTAATGGCATCCACTAAAGAGTGTAATTTGCTTTCTTATTTTGAGAACATTCAGACATGTAATTGCTCATTTTACTATAGGCGGGAAGATAGCTCTAGCTGGTAAGATAGCTCAGTGGGTTGAGCGCTTGCTGTTGCGATGTGCGTGTGTGTGATCCGCAGGTTGGACGTTCGAATCCCAGCAAGGCCAACTCAGCCTTTCATCCTTCTGAGGTTAATAAATTAGAACCAATACAGTTTGGGTGATATTGTATGTATATTTATTCTATAGAAAGGGCCTCATCACGAGTTTGGCGGTAACCCTTAATTCCGGCGGTCGCGCTATTACTGCCGGATTTAAGGGTCCGCCAAATCAGGGCTTCGGCAGATTTCTCCCCAGCTCTGTGCTGGGGGGAAATCCGCTGAAAATTTGTGCTATTTCCGCCAGCGGCAAATCCGCCGGCGGTAAGAGCGCGAACATTCTCCATTGAGCCCAATGGTAATGGGGCATTCCTGAATGGGCTCAGTGGGAAATGGGAAATTCCATTACCGCCAAACCCGTGATCCGGCGCTAATAGCGCCGGGGGGTTTGGCGGTAGGGCTAATACCACCGGCGGTAATACCGCCGGCGTTACCGCCCAACTCGTGATGAGGCCCAAAGTGCTTAAGCGTGAGTGCTATATGATAGCTTATCATTTGGCCTTGGTCGTCTGTTTCATTCACAGTAATTTGGTGATATGGGTCTGTACACACTGATATTAACGATACATATGGTGATCCATTTTTGTATGAAATTTTAATGTTAAAGGATATTTGTACTGCGCACTATCACCACCAGAGTGCTCCCCTGCCACTCTGGCGGCTCTGAAAAAAGGGAAAATAGGGGGGGGTGGCGGTGAGTTAGTGGGAATAAGATGGAAAAGTGCAAGAGAGCAGTGATGTGCTGTTGGCAGCCTCAGCCCGGTGGGTCCGTTGGCTGGGCTTGGGGTGTTTTACGGTTGGTAGTCGTTGTGTGCTGTTGTGCGAGTCTATGTGTGGTTTGTTTTGTTGTTGCAGTGTAGTGAAGTTTGTGCGGATTGTTGTGTTGTAGGCTTGTGGTTGTGTTTGGTTAGAGTTTGAGAGGTGTATGCAGAGGGGTGAAATTGTAAGTGGATTGGTTAATTGGCATTGCTGTCTGGAAGTGAGGCGCTGAATTTCTGTATTCTCTCCAGGTGGGGTGCGGGAGCATCTCTGCGTCTCTGTCCTGATCTGGGCCTTCCGATACTCACAGTCCCTTTCACACATGGCATCCACTCACATTCATAACCTCATCCAAGTTCGGCCTCGGCCACCTACGTGACACCTGTCTGTATGCGGGGCAGGCAGGCCTTTTTGTGTCCTTCAAATCTGGCCCAGAGAGCATTCCCAATCCACTCGGTGCGCGGCATTGACTAGCCAAGACTACTCCATCCATATTTTGCGGGTGGTTGGCATTCATCATCTTATTCAGTTGTATATCACATTACAGTGATATCATAACCATATTTCTCCAGCATGGGGTCTGGCATGGATTCACATGCTCATGAATATTCCCCGTCGTCAGGCTGGGAATCCTCGGTAAAGAAAAAACCAGTATCAGTTTCGTTTCTGATCTGACTTTCGTAGTAATAACCAATCACTGGTCTCTGCGTCATACTGACCACCGCCAATGACTGCCCTCTACCTAAGCCCCACCTCTGGCAGCCATCTTCAGATTTTTACCGCACGTTCATGTGTTGGGATCCTCGTGCTATTGCTCTCGAGCGTTAGTGCTATTTTTTCACGTTTTTTCTCAAAAACTTCGTTTTTTCGGTCAAAAGAGCCTCAAGCTCCACCGACTCTCTATTCGATCAACGGGGACCCGTGTCAGATTCGTCTGCGCCCCTCAAGGGTGAAGATTTCGTCGAGCTACGCTTTTGGAGGACTCCAGAAGTTCTCCGGCCCGGTCATGGCCCAGGAGAAGGGAAGCTCGACACCCAGAAAGCTGTTCAGGGTCTGCCCTGGATGCCAGCTGCAGAACGTCTTCAAGGAGGACGAACACTCTTTTTGTCTCTACTGCCTACACGAGGACAAGACGCACGTGGAGAAGGACTGTGCGTTTTGTGGCAACATGTCGGAGCGGACCATGAAGGACCGCCATCAACGTCTCGCCAACTGGCTAGAAGGGAAAAGCCCGTCCGGCGAGAAGAAGAAGAAGAAATCTGAGCGGTCTTCTAAGACCTTTGAGGACGCCCCAGCGACGGGGGTCCAACATAAGGCCAAGCACCGCGAGTCCGCTGGCACCGGGAGCGCCGAACGGTCGGGCTCTACGGGCGCCAGGCAGGGCGCACCCTCCCCGGCACCATCAACCACGAGCCAACGCTCTGGGTCGGGTAAGAGGAAGGCCGAGCACCCGGCGAAGCTCCTGGAGAGGCCCCGGTCGAGCTCGAAGGCGGAGGGGGAGCGAGGCGGTGTCCCCCCCCTCAAGGATAAGGCGGTGAGCGCACCTAAGGTGGTGAAGGCCTTAATCCATCCGGCCAAGCCCTCTATCGAAACTGTCGCGGCGGCCCTGGCTCAGCCTGTGCAGGCTACACCAGCGGTGGCGACCTCAGGGCTCAGAGTCTCCCTGCCACCTCGGAGGGAGTCCTCTTTTGTGCCCATCGATAGGACCCCCGTGAAATCCCCCGAGGGGAAGAGAAAGGGGGGGCAGGGCGTCGTCGTAGATTCGGCTTCAACCTCGGAGGAGGAACTGGTCGAGGTCTTAAGCCACGGCCTCGGCGTGGAAGAAGACCGGCCCGTCGGGATGGATCCCGACACAGGTGACGACGACATCGTCGAGGGTACCGACGGGGCCCCTGATCGCCCGTCGGATTTCCCTCTGCCAGCACCGCCAGACAACTCGGCGGCCATTTTGTTGGCTATACAGTCCTTATGCTCAGAGATAAGGACGAGACTACCGTTGCCGACGGAGGAACCTCTCCCGTCGGGGGACCCAGAACCGGGACCTTCTGGTGTTCCCCCTACTAAGAAAAGAAGGATCCACCCTCCACCTCCTTTTCAGCCGTCGCGCCCCGTCCAGCCCTCCTCCCCGTCCAACCGAGGGGATGATACGGGGATTGACACGGCAGCGACGGGTACGGACGACGAGGTATACGACGAGGATGTACCGTCGTCGCCTCCCACCAGGGCTTCTCCGCCCGACGAGATTGGATCGTTCCACTCCATGATCACCAGGGCATCCGAGCTTTTTCAACTCTGCCCTGAGGAGAAGAAGAAGGAAGGTTTCCTTTATCAGCGGCGCGAGGCCAAGAGGAAGACGGTCCTCTCAGTGCCTCTATTGGAGGATATTTGGTATGAGGGCCTCACCCTCCTCAAGAACCCTTCCACGACGCCAGCTAGAAGATACCGGTACGAGAAGAAGTACCGGGTCCCGGACACGGCCCCCCTGTGCCTCCGGGCGCAGCCTACCCCGGACTCCGTCGTCTCCGCGGCGGCCAGGAAGAAAGCGGGGGGGGTGCGGCCTCCACATCGACTTCCCCACCGGACGGGGAGGGAAAGAAATTGGACGCTATGGGACGCAGAGTCATCTCGTCGGCAGCGACGACGATTAAAGCGACCAACGCCTTGGCTATCGTGGCCCGCTACGACAGGGAGCTCTGGTACAAACTGGCTCCCCTGCTGGACTTCCTGCCGGACGACAAGAGGACAGAGGCCCTGGAGATCCTGCAGGAAGGTGAGGTGGCTTCGGACCACGCCATTACCGTTGCGACGGACATCGCCGATACTGGGTTCCGCCAGTTGGGCAACGGCGTTTGCCTTAGGCGGCGTGGATGGCTCAAGGCTACGGACTTCCGTCAAGACGTTCAGACCAGAGTCGTGGACATGCCCTTCGATGGGAACAACCTGTTTGGGAAAACAGTGGACGATTCCCTTCAGGCCATTAAAGCGGACACTGAGACGGCCCGGGCCCTGGGAGTTCTGCAACAACGACGGACGCCCTTTCGGAGCAGCGGAGGCAAGGGCGCCTCCAAAGGTTCCGGCGGCGGTTTCTCCACCTACCGTCAAGCGGCCCGCTCATCGTCTCAGGAGGCCTACAGAGGACGAGGCAAGTCTGGCGGACCCCGCCGTCGTCGCCAAGGAGGTCAAGCCGGCAAAGCCTTGTCGAAGCAGGATTGAACCGGCCGTGGGGTCGGGCCCCCACCGAAGCACCCCGGTGGGAGGCCGGCTGGCGAGCTTCGTCAGCGTGTGGGAGTCCATCTCCACCGACCGTTGGGTGCTGGACGCCTTGGCCCGGGGCCACGCGCTCGAGTTCCAGAGAAGGTGCCCGCGCGTCCCCCCCGTGGCCAGGAAAGAACTTCACGTCCCTCAACTTCTCCTGCAGGTAAAAGCGATGCTCAGGAAGGGCGCCATCGAACTCGTCCCAAAGAGGCTTCGGGGCTCCGGAGTCTACTCGAGATACTTCCTCGTGAAGAAGAAGACGGGGGGATGGCGCCCCATCCTGGACCTGCGACGTCTGAACAAGTTCATCAAGGCGCAGAAGTTCCGGATGGTCACCCTCCAGCACGTCCTGGGTCAGCTGGAGGAAGGAGACTTCCTGTCGTCGTTGGATTTGGAGGATGCCTACTTCCATATTCCCATCCTAAAGGGGCACCGAAAATTCCTCAGGTTTGTGGTCCAAGGGCGTCATTACCAGTTCAAAGCCCTCCCCTTCGGACTACGGTCAGCACCCAGGGTATTCACCAAGTGCCTCGCACCGGTGGCGGCGCAGCTGCGCCGCGAAGGGGTCCACGTCTACCCCTACCTGGACGACTGGCTCATCCGAGCCAAGACGAGGGAGCTCGCCGTGGTTCACATGGCAAGGACCGTCCAACTTCTCACGGACTTGGGATTCTCCGTGAACTACGCCAAATCCCACCTGGTACCCGCGCAAGACGCTCTGTTTCTGGGAGCGAGGCTCAACACAGTGTCCCTTCTGGCCTCCCCGTCGGAGGAGAGGACCAGGACCATCCTGGGCAAGGTGCAGCGGATGTTGGTGGCCGACGCGGCCAAGGTGAGGTCCATCAAGTCCCTCCTCGGAATGATGTCTTCCTGCATCTACCTCATTCCCATGTGCAGGCTCCGGATGCGCCCGTTGCAGGAGTTCCTGGACGCGCGCTGGATCCAAACGACGGGCAGCTTCGAGGAAAGGATCACACTCGACGAGACTTTCCGACGAGCGATCCGGTGGTGGGGCACCCGCGCGCATCTGACGGCGGGCTTGGACTTCCAGACCCCAGCCCACCAGGAGACAGTGACCACAGATGCCTCCCTGGAAGGGTGGGGAGCGCACACCGAAAATCTGCACGCAAGAGGCCTTTGGCTCCCGACGGAGAAATCCCTACATATCAACGTCCTGGAGCTCCGTGCAGTGTTTTGGGCCCTCAGGTCCTTCCTTCCGTCCCTCAGGGGGAAGGTGGTGAGGATCTTCACCGACAACACCACCACCATGTTTTACATCAGGAAACAGGGCGGAACCAGGTCCCCAGCACTGTCCAAGCAGGCGCAGGACCTGTGGCATTGGGCCATCGCCCAAAGGATATTTCTGGTGCCGTTTCATCTGGCAGGGATAAAAAACACCATCGCCGACTCACTCAGCAGGGAGCTGCGCTCGTGCCACGAGTGGGAGCTACGTCAGGATCTAGTGGATCGCCTCTTCCGACGGTGGGGCACACCCCAGATCGACCTGTTCGCGACGGCGACGAACTCCAAGTGCCGGAGGTTCGCCAGCAGGTTTCCCCAGGCGAGGAGCATGGGCGATGCTTTCTCGTTCCCCTGGGAGGGCCTGTTCCTCTACGCGTTCCCTCCTTTGCCACTGCTAATCCGGCTCGTCAACCAGCTCAAGAGGTCACGGTGCAGGATGATCCTCGTCGCACCTGCGTGGCCGAGGCAGATATGGTTCCCGGACCTTCTGGACTTGTCGGCGTCCCCGCCAATCAAGCTGCTGGTGGACGCGGATCTACTCTCCAGAGAAGGAGGCGCCATCCTCCACCACGACCCGAAATCGCTGAACCTGCAGGCCTGGCTCCTGCAGCGCTAGAGTTTGGAGGATACGACATACCGGCCGACTGCAGAGAGGTTCTTGCAAAGGCCAGGGCGTCCTCGACTCTTAAATGCTACGGACACAAATGGAAGAGGTTCTCTATCTGGTGCCACGCACAGAAGATTAACCCTCTACGGATTACGGCCCCCCAAGTACTGCCGTACCTACTGACGCTGGCCAAAGCTGGACTGGCACACGCGTCCATCAAGATTCATCTTGCTGCGATCTCCCGATACACCAGAACCATGGGGCGGACGTCCTTGTGGTCTCATCGTCTGGTGAAAGAGTTCATGAAGGGACTGTTCAGATCGTTCCCGCCGGTGAAGGCTCCGGCCCCGGCGTGGGAGCTCAACGTGGTGCTGACCAAGCTCATGGGACCTCCGTTCGAGCCTCTGCACTCAGCTCCGTTGAAATTTCTGTCGTGGAAAACAGTGTTTCTTGTGGCCATCACCTCCGCACGATGAGTGGGAGAGATCCAGGCCCTTTCCTGCAAGGCCCCGTACTTGACTTTTCATGACACGAGGGTAGTGCTCAGGACGCACCCCTCCTTCATGCCCAAGGTACCGTCGGACTTCCATCTCAACGAACCCTTGGTGTTGCCTGTGTTCTTCCCGTCGCCTTCGTCGCCGGCTGAGAGGACTTTGCACTCGCTGGATGTGGCTAGAGCGCTGAAGTTCTACGTGGACCGCACAAAGTGTTTTCGGAAGACGTCACAACTCTTTGTGAACTTTGGACCTGTCAATCAGGGGAAGGCTCTCTCGAAGGCTTCCATTTCCAGATGGCTCTCCGGCTGTATCATGTACTGTCACCGGTTGGCAAACCGACCGCTGCCTGGCCGTCCGAGAGCCCATTCCACCAGAGCGATCGCAGCTACCACGGCGTTCCTATCTGGTGTGCCCCTGCTGGACATATGCAGGGCTGCTACGTGGAGGTCGACGCACACCTTCACGAAATTCTACTGCGTCGACCGGGATTCCAGGGAGGAGTCCAGGGTCGGCCAAGCAGTGCTGCGCAACCTGTTCGCCTGAGGTGAGCCTGGTGAGGAGGTAAGATGCTTAATGTTGAGTTTGATGTGATGCTTAATATTGAGCCTTTGCCACCTCCCGTGGTTGTGCATGTGTGTACTGCTATGTATTCTTTATTCATGAGCATGTGAATCCATGCCAGACCCCATGCTGGAGAAGGAACAAGTTACTTACCTGTAACTGTTGTTCTCCAGCATGGGTCTGGCATGGATTCACATGCGAACCCTCCCGCCTACCCCTCTGCGGCTCTTCACTTGGTCATACTGCCACTTCACGTGCTTCCAAATCTGAAGATGGCTGCCAGAGGTGGGGCTTAGGTAGAGGGCAGTCATTGGCGGTGGTCAGTATGACGCAGAGACCAGTGATTGGTTATTACTACGAAAGTCAGATCAGAAACGAAACTGATACTGGTTTTTTCTTTACCGAGGATTCCCAGCCTGACGACGGGGAATATTCATGAGCATGTGAATCCATGCCAGACCCATGCTGGAGAACAACAGTTACAGGTAAGAAACTTGTTCCTTTTCGTAGTGTACTTAGGAACAATGCTATGTGATGCCACTTGCTGTTTTGTCAAGGGGGGAAAGTTTGTGTTCCATCGCTACCCGTGATGTCACTTCAGTGTGGGGTCAAATGACGATCACTTCCTGTGGGTGTCCAGTCATTAATTCGAAAACAAAAGGATCAAATGCAATACATTTGAGTCAAAAGGACAGAAAAAAAGACAGAATGCCTCTTTTTTACTGTTTTTATTTTTTTTGGTTTTGGTATAGGTAAAAATAATGGTTTTTGACCAAAAAACAGGAGTTTGAGGACGGACCCGAAAAAAAAAGTGCATTCGATTTGTTTTCCCCGGTCCTTTTGGTTCGAGAGTATTGTTATTCGAACCTTTGTATTCGACCCTTTCACCTACAACCCTTCCTGTGATGTCATCAGTGGTCAAGGGTTGTGTGATGTCACTTCTGGTAACCCTGGCATTTTGGTAAAATGGCTTCCCTGGGAGAAGAGGGGGCAGGGCTGAGGGGCGTGATTCCAGACCAGGTCACGTAATGCAGCATCTCTTCATAGAACCAAAAAGACACTTTGCGCTGCAAAAATACACTTTGCACCACTCTGCGAAGCAGGGTGTTTGTTGGCAGTCAAGGACACTTTGTACCAGTGCAAAGTCATTTTGCACCACGATAACAATTCCATGAATCAGTCCTTGAGTGTAGCTGTGTTATACCCGCCCGTGCACTAAGGTGTTCTTTCGGTCTGACAGATTTGTGAGGCAGTGATGACTTTGGATATTGTAGCTGAACCTCATTACTGCAACTTTTCTGCTTGAATATGTAGTCATGGTTTGGTTTGTTTCTTGATCTGTTATCTTGCCACAGTAAAGTTGGTTTCACAGGGTCAGTGCTGTGATGGGCTGCAGGTAGTGGTCTCCTGCCCGTGTATGGGATTACTGTTCCTTTTATTAAGGCAGTGACGTGCCTTTCCACATCACTACCTGCATGCATGCGCAAGTGTATATGTAGGCCATTACATGAGGCTCCAAGTTCTATCTCCTTCCGCTTCATCACAGGAGCAGGCTGCGGCAATACAGGCGGGTCATGGATATTAGGGACAGTCTGTATAGGTTATGGACACTCGAGAGATTAGAAGAATGCTGGAAAGATTTAAGGCATGTTGCGGCCATTAGGGACAGGGTTCTTTTGTTGGCACATCCATTCATTGCTAAGCAATTATAAAACAACCCTCGAAAGCAGCCATTATCATGGCCATTATGCCATATTTTCCAGGGGTACGTGATAGTTCTTTACAAGGGAGAGACAGATTTATTTATTTATAGCATCTTAGTCCCAGTCTCACGGTAACAGGGCGCTGTACATAGAAAGGGAATGCAGGCAAATAGTCTAAGGGCCTGATTTATAGAATATGCGCATAGACCCCGCAAAGTACTCTGCGCGAACAATAACTGTGCATGCAACTGCGTATGAAAGTCTCTTTGTGCGAACCACGTTTTTATGGAATCCAAAGTGCAAAGTAACCCGGCCCTCAAATCAAACCAACCTGCGCTAGGAATGCACATAACACGCCCCCATGCAAACTAAAACCATTTCAAAGATCAACCTATGCGCAAACCTTCACGTCTACCTCTGGTCTACAATTCAGCGCCCCTGTGAAACTGCACGTGGTCCCCCATAGTCAGAGCTGCATCCAGGGATGTCATTTAGGGGTCGCCAGGGGTCGCAACCGCGACACTTGGTGTCTCAGTTGCTATACCTAAACTTTTTTGTAAAATAAAGTGTCTTTTTTTTCAATGCAAGCTCCTGGGCTTCTGGAGTGGCTGGTTTTCTTGTTCAGGCCTCTTGAAAAAAATTATCAGGGGTTCCACAAGTCTAACAGTTTCAGCAGTGACCCTAAATAAGAAAGAATAGGAATACCAAATGTGTCCTTCTGGAATTCTATAAAATAATTGCTAGACTCATTAAAGGTTTATTTCAGGCACACTTCAGGGGGAGAGTCACTGATTTAGTCTGTTCTTAAACACCTCAACTCAGCCTTTCATCCTTCTGAGGTCAGAAAATACATCATTATGGCGGGAGTAGGCAGTCTCCAGTCAAGTGACATCAACAAGAGAGCTAAACAGAGAATTCAAAACATCCATCACTCCATTTAAATTATCAACCTTTACTATCATGCTGACCACGCCGCATCATCATCCATTCCTTCCCCGCGTACAAGGGCGGGAATAATGCCCACCTCCGTGTCTTTAATAAGAATCAAGACTACCTGCGATAACCGCCTTGGTAATCTTCATTCTATGACAAGACCGGAGGCGAGCATTATGCTTGTTCAAAGCTTTCTAATACCATCTTAGCCAAAGAATCTACTGGTTTGAAATAAAACATCTTAAACGTAGATTCTGAAGCCAATCGGCTGCTTTTAAGATATCATGCAAAGATACTCCTGCCGCAAAAGCTCTGGAAGCCATCGCTCCTCTCACAGAATGCGCTCCAAACATGTCCAAGTCAATGCATAATGCTCACCTCCGGTCTTGTCATAGAATCCAGCACCCCTGCAAAACTGCATGTGGTCCCCCATTGTCAGGGCTGCATCCAGGGACCTCATTTAGGGGATCACAACTGCCACCCTTGATGTCTCCCTTGCTACTCCTAAATAAATGCTTTTAAAATAAAGTTTTTTAATGCAAGCTCCTGGGCTGTGGCCAGCTCCATGTGGATCTTTGCTTCTGCAGTGGCTGGTTTTCTTGTTCAGGCCTCTTGAAAAAAATTATCAGGGGTTCTACAAGTCTAACAGTTTCAGCAGTGACCCTAAATAAGAAAGAATAGGAATACCAAATAATTTGTCTTTGGTATGTTATGATTCTGGAATTCTATACAATAATTGCTAGACTCATTAAAGGTTTATTTCAGGCACACTTCAGGGGGTGTGTCACTGATTTAGTCTGTTCTTAAACACCTCAACTCAGCCTTTCATCCTTCTGAGGTCGATAAATGAGTACCAACACAGGTTGGGTGATATTGTATGTATATTTTTTCTATATAAAGTGCTTAAGCGTAAGTGCTATATAATAAAACATCATAATCATTTGGCCATGGACGTGATATGATATGATATTTTATTTGTATCACGCTCATACACAGGTGTTTCAAGCGTCAGCTTGCATTCACAGTAATTTGATAATATGGGCCTATACACACTGATTTTAACGATACATATGGCGATCCTTTCTGAAATGTATATCACATTATAGTGATATTGTAACCATATTTTTCTTAGTGTAATTAGGAACAATGCTATGTGATGCCACTTCCTGTTTGGTCAAGGGGTGAAAGGTTGTGTTACATCGCTTCCTGCGATATCAGTTCGTGGTGGGGTCAAATGACATCACTTCCTGTGATGTCATCAGAGGTCAAGGGTCATGTGATGTCACTTCCGCTACCCTTGGCATTTAGGTGAAATAACATCCCTAGCTGCACCCCAGCAAAATTGCGAGCAAACCCCATAAATAATGGCTTGACCCCTGCAAAACTGCATGCTGCCCTTGGTAAGCAGCGGCTGCACCCCTGCTGAAGTATGCACAGCACCCCGTAAGCCAAGGCTGTACCCCGTCGAAACTGCGCAAGGTCCCCCGTAAGTAACGGATGCACCCCGTCAAAACTGCGCGAGGTCCCTGTAAGTCGAGGCTACACGCCTGCAAAACTTTGTTAGGTCACCCGTAAGTAATGACTGCACTCTGTCGAATCTGCATGAGGTCCCCCGCAACTCAAGGCTGCACCCCTGCAAAACTCCACAAGGTCCCCCATAAGTAACTGCTCATGGCCTTACAGAGCCCATTCCTTCTGGTATACAAATGCTAATAAACAATGAGAGGTTTATGAATCTCAGCAGGTTTGGTCTTTCTCACTGCTGCCTAAGCTACTCCCAGACCCTGCATGCACACACTTATCTCTATGTTCTGGGCCTCGGCCTATTGCCCTGGCTGCAGCGTGGCAGTAGGTCGCGATTTCAAAATGGCTGCTATTTTCTAAGATGGTGTTTCACTTCCAGCGCAAACTATACCCTCTCATCTTTCTATTTGATTTCATGCCTGTCCCACATCTGCCAGGTGCATTTCCTCCATGTTTGAATGAGGTGATTGTCAGCCTCTCAGATTCTTCGCCCAAATCAGAGCCAAGTATCTCCTCCTCACCTGAAGTGCTGGTACTGGTGGCTGTTTCTTCCTTCTCCGTATGCGGTAATCCTTTTTTTGTAGCGTTAGGTTTTACCTCGGAGGGAAGCCACACTGCCTACTTAGAAAATAGAAAGCAAGTGGCTTCTTCCCTGAGGCAACCTGAAAAGGGGAAAAAGCCACGAATGGCACAAAAAAACCCTGAAAAGCGGAGTGGTGGATGTCTGTCCTTGTCTTGAGTACGGAGGTGAGATATAGGATCCAATACAGCTCCGGTAAGGAAGGCAAGCTTGTAACCAAGCAGGAAGGGTGGTATGCACTGGAAGGAGTGGGCAGATGGGAGGCACGGCAGGTAGGCATGCAAGAGAACTCCAGGGAAGAGATCCGGAATGAAGGGAGGAAAACGAAAGAGCTGGGAGGCAGGAGACCAAGTAGAGAGCCAGTGGGGGAAGAGAGGAAGCGAGAGGGGGAGCACCAGAGTGCGAGAAGGGAGACATCTGGGGGAGAAGACGGAAAGCAGAGAGAGAGAGAGAGACTGAGAGAGAGAGAGAGAGCGGGTACACGGCAGCTCTGAGGGAGAAGACGGAGCACTGCACAGGGCCGGCAGTAGAGAAAAGGAACAGCAAAGGCCCGGCAGGCACAAGCGGATTAACAAAAGCACGAACGGAGAGCCGAACGTGAAGGGAAAACTTAAAGAGTCAAGCAAATTGAAACGCTAATGGGTTGCAACGAAGGCTAAGTAGCTCCCGTCAGCCGCCTGAAGTGTATAGAACAACTAGACCGGGGGGAGCGGTTGTTGGGAAACAACGTAGTGGCACATAAAAGGAAGTGCAGCTTCCACTTCTTCCACAAGCACCACTCGGGGCGCGGACAGTGATATACCCCTCTCTGTTTTATGCAGATGTTACTGATGCAAATCATTTTGTTTTGTCTTTATTTATTTATTTGTTTAAATTTATAAAGCGCCCAACGGCCCTTGGGCATTGTGGCGCTATTACAGAATGCTTACTTAGTTAAGGTGAATACAGTTAGAATGCAGACAATAATGACCACAGGAGAGAGGACAATACAGGTTCCTTGGTTACAGTGGAACAAGATAACAAGACGGGTCCAAGGTTACAGTGGAGCCGGGACAAATAACAGTGACAGTTATTAGTGCAAAATTATTAACATTACATAGGAGTGCCAGAGCTGTTTAACATTACAGACGGGTGGTGATAGGTCTACATAGTAGTTAATTGAAGAGTTTGGTTTTCAGCCCTTTACGGTAGACTGTATATGAGGTTTCATTTCTGTGGGCAGGGCATTCCAGTTTTTGGGTGCTAGATGTTGGAAGCTGAAGCCTCCTGCTTTAGTTCTTTTGAAGGAGGGGATGTAGATCTGGTTGGAGCGGTGCGTTCTAATGGGTCTGGATGATGTGATGGGGTGATATTTTCAGATAGAAAGGGGTGCGGTGTGGGAGAGGCACTTGAGTGTGATGGCCATGGTTTTGAATAGGATGCGCTCTTTGACTGGCAGCCAGTGCACATCTCATCTAGCCCGAGAGATGTGTTCCCTTCTAGGGATGCTTAGCTCTGCCCTGAGGGCATTGTTTTGCGTGACTTGAAACTTATTAAGGTTTTTAGAGGATGTTCCCAGGAAAAGGGCATTACAGTAGTCGAGTTTGGCGCTGACTGTAGTCCTAGCTATTGCAAGGCAGTTTTTGGTAAACTGGTACGGTTTGACCGCGTTGATGATTTTTGTAGTGAGTGCTGCCGCGTAGGCAATGGTACTGACTTGGCGCATCATGGCCAAGGAGGAGTCTAAGGTTTTGACTGAGGGTGATACAGTGATGGGTGTATCGTCAATGATGACAGTACTGTATTGGGGGTTGAGTTTGAGTATCTCTTTGGTGCCTACCAAGATGATCTCTGTTTTTTCTCCATTGCGACAAAGACCATTCGCTGCCATCCATGTCTGGATGGCTGCGTAAATGCTAGCTAGGGCAGCTGAGTCTTGTTCGTAGGAGCCAGTAAGGAGGAGTAAGACTTGAGTGTCGTCGGCATAGTTTCTGTATGCTATGCCGCGATTGTCCAAATCGTTGAAGAGTGATAAAGAGTAGTTATTATATATAGTGGGTGCAGTGCAGGAGCCCTGCAGGACTCCACAGTGTATGGTAGGGGTGCTGCGCAAGCAGTGTCCGAGAAGACCCTCATAAGTCTCCCTTTGAGGAAAGACGCGATCCGAGCTATGGCATCAGGGGAGAAATGGGCAGTATCTTTGAGTTGTTTACAGAGGGTATCATGGTTAATGAGATCAAACTCAGCAGATAGATCTAGAAAGAGGAGAAGTGCCGGGTTGCCTTTGTCCATAATGTCAATGAGTTGTTTTTTGAGGTCAAGTAGGGCAGATTCTGTCCCATGGCCCGGGTGGAAGCCAGATTGCCTCTTGCCTATTATGCTATTTGCTTCCAGAAACTGCTGGATTTGGGTATAAGCAACTTTGTCCAGAATTTTCAGCAGGAATGGGACGGTGGCGATGGGTCTCTAGTTGTTGGCTATCTCAGGGTCTAATGAAGGTTTTTTCAGAAGCGGGCATAACCCTTGCCTCTTTTAGGCATGCAAGGACTATGTTAGTGTTGAATGAGGCATTAATTAAAGTTTTGAGGAATGGGGCTCAGGTGTCTGTACTTTATTTGACCAGCTTGGCTTGGCAGGCATCGCCTTTGCAATTGGATGGTTTGATTTTCCATACGATGTCTAGTACTTCGGACTCTATTACTTCCCGAAACAATAAAAGAGTTTTCTCTTTTGCATCCTTGTTAGTCATAGGAGACGCCGTCATGTTGTATTTAGAGATGTCATTGTGATGATCATTGATCTTCTTCTGTAAGAGTTCAATTTTATTTATAAGGACTGTTTGTACACTGGTACACCAGGCTTTGTCATTGATGACTTCTTGCGAGTTGGTGACTGGTGTGGACAGTTATTTAAAGATAGCAAATAGTTCTTTAGATTCTAGAAATCCTATCGTTGTAGGATGAAGATTTAGCTAGAACTATCGCTTTTTTGTATTGAGTAACTGGAGTTCTGTAGGCGGTTACCATGGAAACCTGTGGGGATCCTTGCCATTTGCTCAGAGCTTTGCGTTTGAGGGCACATAGTTCTTTCAGTTCAGAGGAGAACCAAGAATTAGAGTGTTTTCTTTTTTTTGCTTTTTTGTTCTCTAGCGGTGCAAAGATGTCGACAGCTGTTTTGAGCGTGGTATTGTATATATCAGCCAGCACAGAAGGGTCTGATGAGAGTGGGTGCTTGAGCGCTGGAGTATCTAGGTAAGGATCTGCTCTAGTCCTCATCCAACATGGCCGATACAGGCATATAAGCAAACTCCGCCCCCTTCTCTGTGCGTTGTATCTTTCTTTCTCTCTACAGTGCTCCGCTGTGTATCTACCTTGTACTATCTTTCTTGCCATCCAATGGGATTCCTCTTCGTTTCTACTCTTGTATTTTTCTCCTCTTGTTCTGCTTTCTTTTCTTCTAACGGTTCATCCGTACTTTAAGCTATCCCGTTTATCTTTCACTCGGCATACTACCACCATTCCCCTCTTACCTGATTCACTTCTCCTACTCAGGTTTCCTTCGCGGCGCTTCCGCGATTCCATCTGTTGGAAGGGTGGTAGTTCTGTACTGCTCTTTCGCTCCCGGCTCTGACCGTTTCTTTTATATCCCGGTTTACACCGACTTTAGGCTTCTATAGCCGTCCTCTCTTACCCAGTCCGCCCTTTTTGGTCTGGTACTCCTCCCGTGGTTTTATTCCGCGTTTCAGTCTTGGGGGAGTTGGGATTCTGTTATTACCTGCTCTATTTTACGTCCTTTCTGTCTTAGCAATTATCCTATTTTTTGGTCAAGCTGACACTGGCGTGATCCAGTGGCTGGGTTCCGGTTTGAGGCTACTCATCCCTTCAATCATCTGCCACCATACCATAGCCACAGACTTTCATATCAGTCCAGAGACATTGGACATCAGGGTTTTTTCTAGCTAATCGGCTTTTTCCCTGAATTTGGGGTTTGGCTCCTCGGGGTCCCCCAAGGGCAGGTACCAATCCCTGCCAAGGTGGCCTCCGAGGGAGCCAGACCCTATTTACACGATCGGAAGGATCGAAGGCCTAAGGAGAAACAATCACCAGACAAGCGGAAGTCCCGCAAGAAGACTACATCGGCCACCAAGGACAATTCATCCGAAGAATCAGGTGAGGAGGAGGTTTGGAAAGGCGGGCAGAAGCCTGACACCATGTGGCAGCAGTGAAGCGACGCAGCAATCCAGTTAGGGAACCTCCGCAGACCCGCTCAATGGGGATCCTGCCCTTGTAGATGAGATATGTGGCTGTGGTGTTGGTGGGTTTTATTGATTATCTATGTGAGTATATCAAGACAGCTTTTAATCGCATGGGAAGGAAATGGTAAGCCGGTTTTATGTGTGTCTATTTTAATATTATATATATTATAAATATTATATATTTTAATATGACTGTTTTTTTGTTTTTTAACTGTACTGTATTTATCTTTTGTTAATGCTGAAAACCTGAAATAAAGTATATTTCTTCTTCTATAGCCAACATATAATGTCCTGCCTATAAAGCAGCTTCTATCGACACCCCTCTCCCCCTATAGTCTCCCCAAGCACCTACGACACACTTTAATGCCTCTGCCTCATCCGTAACCTTTTGGGCATCTGGGACGATCGTCCTGCTCTCCAACACTCCGAAAGCATCAAAAAAGCTGCCAGTTACTCCTAAGTCATAGCAGTCCCCTCTAGCAGTGACACCACCAACCAGCCCACTTCGCCTCCGCCACTACCCGTGGCAGCCCACTCAAGTCCCCACAGCACCCACCAGCAAACCTCACCTCCGCCACTACCCCAGACAGCCCCCTCAAGTCCCCACACTGCGCACCAGCTCCCCTTGCCTCTGCCACTACCACAGGCTGCCCCTCAAGTCCCCACAACACCCACCAGCAACCCTCACTTCCGCCACTACCCCAGACAGCCCCCTCAAGTCCCCACACTGCGCACCAGCTCCCCATGCCTCTGCCAGTACCACAGGCTGCCCCTCAAGTCCCCACAGCACCCACCAGCAACCCTCACCTCCGCCACTACCCCGGACAGCCCCCTTAAGTCCCCACACTGCGCACCAGCTCCCCTCGCCTCTGCCACTACCACAGGCTGCCCCTCAAGTCCCCACATCCCCCACCAGCACCCCTCACCTCTGCCACTACCCCAGTCAGCAGCACCAAGTTCCCACACTGCGCACCAGCTCCCCATGCCTCTGCCACTACCACAGGCTGCCCCTCAAGTCCCCACAGCACCCACCAGCAACCCTCACCTCCGCCACTACCCCGGACAGCCCCCTCAAGTCCCCACACTGCGCACCAGCTCCCCTCGCCTCTGCCACTACCACAGGCTGCCCCTCAAGTCCCCACAGCACCCACCAGCAACCCTCACCTCCGCCACTAACCTGGACAGCCCCCTCAAGTCCCCACACTGCGCACCAGCTCCCCTCGCCTCTGCCACTACCACAGGCTGCCCCTCAAGTCCCCACACCCCCCACCAGCACCCCTCACCTCTGCCACTACCCCAGTCAGCAGCACCAAGTTCCCACATTGCCCACCAGCCCCTCTCACCTCCGCCACTACCCCAGGCAGCCCCCTCAAGTCCCCACACTGTCCTCAAGACCCCCTCACCTCTGCCACGACCCAGGACAGCCCCCCCAAGTCCTCATACCGCTCACCAGACCCTCTCTCTTTTATTGTTATTATAATGGTATTTATGATATTTATTGAGCGCGGACCTAGCTTCTAAAAGCTTTACAGAGATATACACCAATACAGATACACAACAGAGCGCTTTACAGAGGTATACAACATTACAGATGCATAATGGAGCGCTTTTCAGTGGTAGCAACAGAACAGATATACAGCAGGGGGTAAGATACGGAAGGGGACAGCGGAGGGGTACAGCTGTACCAGGTGGCGAGGAGGAGAGGGCCAGACAGCATCTAGCGAGTCAGGAGGCGTGAGGGACAACATGATGGCCCAGGTATTGAGGAGGAGAGACTCCTTGAAGAGGTGGGTCTTGAGTTCTTTTCTGAATTGTAGGAGTGTGGGGGCGAGTCTGATGCAAACGGGGAGGAGGGTCCATAGTCTTGGGGTATAGGCAGAGAAGGTGTGTTTTCTGCTCCTTTCCTTTTGGCAGCATCAGATTTCAAGTCTGCACGTGTCCTGGCTTCTGGTGGTTTGCTGTCCACCAGAGATGCAGAGTTTATCAACAAAGTAGCTGGGTGACTTGAGGGCAACTGCCTTGCGTGTCCCTCGCTTCCGCCACTACCCCAGGCAACCCCCTCAAGTCCCCACACCGCCAGTCAGGCCCCCTTGCCTCCGCCACTACCCCGGGCAGCCCCCTCAAGTCTCCACACCACCAACCAGCTGCCCTCACCTCTGCCACTACCACAAGCAGCCCTCTCAAGTCCCCACACTGCCCACCATCCCCCTCATCTCCGTCACTACCAGAGGCAGCCCCCTCAAGTTCCCACATCGCCCACCAGCCCTCCTCTCCTCTACCACTAACCCATCAGCCCCCTCAAGTCACCACAACGGCCACCAGTCCTCCTCGCCTCCGCCACTACCCCAGGCAGTCCCGTCAACTCCCCACAGCACCCACCAGCCCCCCTCGCCTCCGCCACCAACCCAGGCAGCATCCTGACAGTACGCCCCCGTCCGCTCATCTCCTGCGATCTGCCAGTACCCCCAGGCTGGCCCTGCAGATCAACATACATACCATTGCTATGTTGATAAACAACTCACTGCAACAACACAGGCCTGTAGCCACCATGAAGTACACTGGCCACATATCCACCTACAACTTGAACAACTGGTAGCACTGATGCAGAATCCATGTCCAGAGATCATCACAGAACTCGCTGCCACATCACACTCAGCTTCACATCAACAAGACTGCACACCTTTGCAACAGCAACACTGTGACCACACCATGTACATGTCACATACCAATGAAATCCAATGCAATGAATGTATCATCCAGCCCATGTGCCATTGCAATGGACTCAAAGCGCTGTATATGAATGCCTGTGGAGGCCCCAAGTCTGAGACATCTCAGATTGTACTGAGTCACGTGTAATGGGTGTCTGCATAGTAGCCCGTCCAAAGGAATGAAGGAAGTCAGTGAGGTGGGCATTCAGGGGTGGCAAAGCCCCCGCAAGTGACACAAGTCCAACTGGCTGTGTGATGTGAAGGTTGTTTGAGAGTGTGCAAGTCAAGAAGATGTACAATGTGCACAGACAGACCAAATAACAAAGAATCCCAGAATCCTTCATGTCAGTGGCTGATGTGCAGCATGATGTGAGACCAGATTGTGGGTGACTGCAGATGTGTGTGTGTGGGCCTATACCTTGTGGGGGATACAGCTACTGAAGAATGAGTGCACAAGTGATGAGTGCAGCACACACATTGACAGTGAGTCCCCAACCCACGCGACAGTCATAGTTGAAATGCAATACAAAAAAAAGTAACAGTAATTTTGCACATAAGCAAAAAGAGACTACAATAAGTGTGTGAGCATGGAACATACAACTATATTACGAAATCCACACAACAAAAACAAAACATGGGGAAAGGTTCAATGTCCAGGGATGAAAGGAAAACAAAATATAAAATGAAACCTAGCACTAAAAACTATTTACACTGGCACCAGGCCTACAAGTCCTTCAAAGCGTCCTCCGGGGCAGAGTCACATTCATCACTGTCCTCCTGGAGGCGGGCCTTCGTTTCTTCCTGGAGGTTTTGCAGGCCCTCCATCATCCTTCTCTCCCTGAAAATGCCTCCAGGATGGCAGCCCGCCTCACTGCCCACCTCTCCAACACCTCTGCCCTGGCCCTATCAATCCTTGCCTCCATAGCCCGCTGCCTCTCTGCTATCAGCTGCCTACTGTAATTTGTGCATAAGCACACCAGATTACGGAGCCGCCTCCTCTCCTCCTGCCAAATGACAATCATGTCCTGCCTCATTTCCCTCCTCTGTGTAGATTGGCCCTGCATGGAGTGCCTCTGCACACTGCTCATTTGCTGCTGCCTGGCTGAGTGCAAGCTGAGCAGGTACCACCTCTGTCTGATGACACATGCCGGGGGGGGGGGGGCACAGCGCCAGCACTGTCCCGAAGTGTATGCTCTCCAACCACTGCCTGTCCCTGTGTTGGTGCCTTGGTAGGCACTGTGACCACCTCATCTGTTGCACGTGGGACTTCCACCAGAGGCAGGGAACCACCAGAACGGATTGTGTGGGTGGGATTGGTGTACCGGGGGCCTGTGATGGAGTGTGGCAAGGACGGTCCCCGGACAGAGGACGACTGGGGTACAGAGGAGCAAGTGGAGGAGGGGGCAATTGAATGTGCCAGCACACAGAGACCACCTGAGAGCAGTGCTCTTGCAAGCTGGCCCAGGTATTGGCACATCGACTTGTGATGCTGAGGCAGCTCCTCTCGAGTAGCTGACACAGCATCACAAATCGTGCACGTCCACCTAGCCAGACCTGCCAGTAGGGCACATATCAACTCTGGGATGGTCTCCTCGGGCACAAGGGGGAGCTTGGTCTGGGTGGAGGCTTCCTCGAAGGTGGTTACTGCTGCAGTAGATGAACCAGCGACAGGAGTTTGTGCAGCAACCTCCACAGTGCACTGCACATCCTCCTGCCCCTGGCCCAGGGGTGTGGCCTGAACACTGAATGGATGCCACCACCTGACCCATTGCGCTGTCTTTCAGTGGCCTCCACCACCACCTCCATCTCCCTGGATGACTCCAGAGAGCCTTCCTCCCTCGATGACCCTGTTGTCCCCGCACACTTGCCCACAGCCGTTGAGGAGTCGCCACCACAACCACCTCCTGGGACTTACCCCCAGCAGCTCCGCCTGACAAAACTGGCACTCCGCCAGCAAACTCTCCCTCAGAAGAGGTGGTGTCAATGGGGGCCGGCTGGGGTGTGTGCCTGGGTCTGGTGACTCCATCCCTGCCCTTCTGCTCCACAGCAAGGCCTCCCCCCTCTTCACGAACTTCAGCAACTGTGGAAAATGGGACTAAGGACATTGACATCAGTCATTGTTGTCAATGCATGCGTGGCATACACAACATCAACAGTACCAATCATGCTGCACGTGTAAACCAGCAACTGACACACACAATGCACACACACATACACGGGCACGCCCATGCAGTCTGCGTGACAACTGCCACATGAGTGTAGTGTCAATGATAAATCACAGTCAATGCACACGCATATGTCAACACTGCACATTGTCGCATGGCCACAAACACATAAGCAAAAAGATGCAATACCACAATAGCAATACCGAATTTATACAAGTATGACATGCATCCAGGGGCATGGGAACTGCACGTGTCCACCTAATTACAGTCAGCAACATGCATCTGTGGCAGCCTGACCTGCAAACAAGCAACATGTACCGGCACACATATCTGAGGAACAATTGCTTATGTCGCGACGGCCAGCACATACATATTGCATGAACATACGTCAACTTGTGCATCAAATGCAGTAGGATGTCACATCACATCCCCGTCCCTGAGACGTGAATGCTCCAACTTTACATTGACAGACATCCATGCACATGTGTCACTCAACGGATGTGTATGGATGGACTCACTTCCAGTTGCGCCACACATAGAGTTGTCCTTCATGCATGTCACTCACATGACCACAGCATAGCATTCCAGCATCTTTACTGCCCTGCACTTGGTCCATGATCACACAGAGCATGTGCCCGAGTACAACAAGTCACTGAGGACAAATTCTGCAAATACCCATGTATATGCCAGAAAACAATGTTTGCCACCGCATATGCCCAGCATTGGCATGAGGCAGCATAATGATGTGTCTCACATCTATACACATGCTGCATACAGAATGAGGCACCTGCAATCATGCATGCCACACATACACTGTAGAGCAGTGCTGCACATTGGTACTCACCAGCAGCATCCAGACGTCTTCTCCACTCACAGATCTGGGTGTTAAGGTCTGGGTAAAACCACCCGAGGACCCGCAGCTGGTTGTGTGATAACAGGTGGCAGACTGCATGGTCGACCTCCGCGGTGGGCTACATTGCGAGGGCTGCCTCCACCTTCGTATGGCTATGGGCCTTAAGGTCATCCCATCTCTTCCAGACGGTCTTCAGAGGATGGTCTGCCACCCCCTCTGCATTGATGGCAGCCATGATGTCATCCCATATCTGCTGATGTGTGTCATGACCCAGCTGTGTTGCAGGGTTAAAGAGAGCATCATATGTACACAAGACCAGATCCACAAGGATGCCAACATCAGTGGTGTGAAGTTGGCAGCCCTTTGCTTCGCTGACGTGGGGGTGCTGCTCTCTCCCGAAGAAGTAGATGGTCCCAACATGGCAACCCCTGAGGCAGATATGGCTTTACTGGGTCCTGGATAGGTGCTGTGGATCTGTGTCAGTGTTGGTAGGGAGAGGTGGAAGTCCCAAAGTACAGATGAGCTGGTCACAGGCCCAGAACAGGAGTACAGGCAAATGCATGACAGCTGGCACCGTAAACAGTGCCAGCAGCAAGCAGGCACTCTTACTCAATCTGGCAGCTGCAGATATGGAGTGTGTGAGGCAATGCAAGGCCAAAGGAGGCAAAAGGCGATGGCTCGCAGTGAGGAGGAACTTTGGTGCGTGTCTCTCATCCGAGGCAGCTGAAAACCGAGTAAAGGCCGTGAGCGCGTAAGTTAAAGGCATGGTCTAGTAAAAATGTTTATTGTCCCTACGGGTCGCCCATGTTTTTTTAAGCCTAAGTGGCTCGATTTTAGAAAATGTTCCTATGGACCTAACCCAAGTTTTTGTCCATTAAACGCACGCGAAAACAAGCACCAGGGAGCTGCCATTTTCTGATAATCCTATCATTTCCTCCATCGCCCTGGCTGACGTGCTTTTGCGGCACTAGATCAAATCCCCCGCCCCTGAGCCTGTCATCACCAGACTCGTACCGCCCATTTCCCAACGCCAATGCACGTCTTGTGTCAACATTCGCTGCGCTTCAGCTAATGACGTGTCGCCATGGAAATGGCAGGACGCCTCTTTCCTCAATAAGTATAAACAGACCGTTTCACAACACACAGCAGCAGATTTTCGATTCCATTCCTCTCTCTGTGTTACTTTGAGTATTCTGTGACTCGTTTCAGTGCTCTGGTCAGCTACCTTTGCCGCTTGTAGCCCGTGTGAACAGATACCAGTACCACCGCTATAAATTATTTTAGTTTGTTTAACACACAATGGCTACAATAATGCCCTAAATGTACGAGGAGGAACTACTGGAAAGGGAAGCACGTGAAAAACGATGGGGATTCGGACGGCAGTTGGCAGGACAAATCAACAGATGAAGAGCCTGGGCCTAGTCGCATGGACGGCGTCTCCACCTGGTGCACCACCTGGTGCACATGCAATCAGTGCGAGCTAATGCCAACTGAGGACGAGAACTGCTGCTGCCGAGGCCTACATTTCGGAAGGCGAGCCACGACCGCAATGCATCACCAAGCTGCCAGACTTCAGGGCAGCCTGCCTCACACGGGCCGTGTTGAGAATAATGTTGAGAATAATGATGCTTATGCTTATGCACAAACTTCGTGCAACTGTTCGTCCTCGTAATCCGAGTAACGAGTAAGTATACTCTGCTTGTCATGCCACTCCATATTTCATGTTCTTCTACTATATCCAAAATTACATCTACATATCATTGTAACGCATGTAAGTCGTTCAAAAGGTATCCCACGCCAAGGGGCCATCGGTCACATGGCCTCCTCAGACCCTGTGTCTCCAGCCAGGCCTCCCCTTGAAGCAGGCCGCCCCCCTGCAATCCACATAAGTGTGTCTCCATTCAGCAGTCTTCCTGTGCCTTATCTGCATGCCCCAGGCCCATCCATCCCACCCCCCTCTATCAAAGGCGGTTCGCACCCGGGGATGAGCGCTGGCATGGGAGGCTGTGACAGGCGCAAACGGCCAAGGTGCCAAACAGCATGTACACTTCAAAAGGTATCCCACGCCCAGGGGCCATCGCTCACATGGCCTCCTCAGACCCCGTGTCTCCAGCCAGGCCTCCCCTTCAAGCAGGCCGCCCCCCTAAGACCACGACATACATACGTCATTCATTCACAAACACACCCCTGTTTCTAATACTTTATAAACCACTTGATATGTCTCATGAGAACATCTTTGTGCTTTGCAAGTCAACTCCTGAACGTGTTACCTGGCAACCACTGAGATCTACGCTAATCTGCTCGTCGTCGTGCTATCCGTGAACCTCTGTGACCGCTTAGAGCAAACCCATCAGTGTGCTACCTGTGGCCACCCACCTATTCTCCTGCAACATACTGCTCTGCTTGCTGAATCCAACTGTTTGTTGGTCAAGGTAAGGCCATGTATCCTAGTCATATTTCGCAGATTTTTAAATTTCTATCTATTTGCGAGTAGAGTACACAATAGTGCTATGTTCATTGGTCTAATTTCTATTGACTTGAGTTTCCATTGCTATGCTATCAATAGATCTATTTATTTTCATCTGTGTCTATTGTCATCGAATTGCATCCTTCGGGGGTCCAGTCTATAATGTAAGCATGTTTCCTTCTCGTGCAAGACAGAACATCCAAGGGACGAGTCACATGTTCATATTTTAGCCACATCATTTATACATTTCTGCAACTTATGCAAATACTAAGCCGCACATAATGAACTGGTATAGTTCCTGCGACCAAAACAAACCTTGCATTGATCATTGTATGATTCATTTACTTTTGTATCAAATCTTTATTCTTGAAGATTGTATAATAATGTCGATATTTACTTTTCAGATTTATCAACAATGCCTGCCTGTTCAATTAGCGGTTGCTCTTTCGAAGACCCATGCGAAATCTGAAGGCACTACAATGCATGTATTCCCGAAAACTGTTGATCGAATAAGAGAATGGGTCAGACATTGCGGATATCCACTGGATGAGCTGGAAAGTAGAGTCCAACAAGTCTTACAGGCAAGAGGGATGATCGATACCGCATCTGCAGCCGGCACTTTTCCTTGGACATGTACACAACATCTTGGGTAACAAAGAAGAATAAACGGCGAACGACACGGAAATTGCTCGAAAACGCTATTCCCACTCTATTCGTCCACATTCCGCCACCGGTGAGTCAAGTGTCCGGATTTAGCTTTAGGCCTTGCGGTAGTGTGTAGGTAGCCGAACGGATGAATTGATATTGTAGGTGTTCTATCCCTTGTAATAATTTCGATATTGATATGAGTGTATAGTTTTTTGAATAATGACATTTATCAATATATTCTTTTTCAATTTCATAACCCACAAAAGCAATGTATATATATGGGAACAGGGAACTGTGCTGTATTGGGCATTTTTCGAGTATTCTGTCACCTTACATGGCTATTTTTAATATTGGCATTTCATTATCAATCATTAATTTACCTTTACAACTTCTTGACTATCCCTTGAATCTGAAGCAAGAACATTCTACATCCTTGACGTGGTCGCAGTTATCAACCACTTCTAGCGTGTATCAGGTAATCTTACTAGGCTAATCCGCTACAGACTTGTTTTATGCATGTCAAGTAATAGTTTTATTTTATCGTGTAATTATTTTACCCAATGTTTGGTTAGTGCTTTCCAATTGATATACACCTTAGTTATCGTCAACTGGTGTTTGTTTTCAGTTATAATTAGTGTTATCCATTCCATACTAATGCAAGTACTGTCTTTCAGGGAGATGCTGAAGCGTCCGCCACATTTACAACATTTCTAGATGTTCTTCACCAGCAGGAGATATGGATACTGACAGCTCCATCGAGCGTCATCATCAGAGCTGGAATTCTTGTCGTTTGATTGTTCTACACAATGTTTCATTCGTGGTTAGCCGTTGATATGTACCTGTGCTGTCGACCCCAGGTGTGTGTTATGTTTTCACTATTGTAATCCTCATTAATGCAAGTACTATGTTTAAGGCAGTTGATGGAGCGTCATCTCCTGCACTTGATGCAGAGCCTGACATTCAAGTAATTCCAGGGGAAGTGGAAGCGGGACCATGCATATACGAATCGGCGCAACAGCTTTCGGAAGTGCGCACTACATTTGCAACATCCATAGATATTCTTCAGCAGCACGAGGTATGGATACTGACAGCTCCATCATGCGTGATCATATAACGTGATTCCATTTGCTATACTTTCTTCCCTATTAACGCAAGTGCTGTGTTTCAGGGAGACGTCGAAGCTTCCACTACAATCACAACATCCAATTTAGATGATGCAGATGTAAATAAATCGGAGAAATGAGTCGATGAAATGTGATCATATTTAGATTTTTCTTGATTCTTTTGGACAATGCATCATTTGTGGTTATCTCTTCATATGTACCTGTGCGTTCGACCCCAAGTGTGTGCTATGTTTCCATTATTGAAAACTAAACTAATCCAAGTACTGTGTTTCAGGGAGACGACGGAGCTTCCACCACAATCACAACATCTCATTTAGATGACGCAGATGTAAAGGAATCGGAGAAATAAGTCGATGAAATGTGATCATATTTAGATTTTCCTTGATTCTTTTGGACAATGCATCATTTGTGGTTATCTCTTTATATGTAAAAAACAACAAACCCAAGGTGGGAACCTCAACTTTCACTGGTACCTAGAGGTAGAAACATATAATATAACAGAATTGTACCAGGAGAACGAGATAGACTAAAGAAGGTGGGCAGCAGAATGTAAAACTCAAATCATTATGTTCATTTTATTTAGATTTGTCTAAAAAACATATAGAAACATTGACATATAATTAATTCTTAAAAAACTTTTTACTAATCATGCATCCATGCACTCATTCACTAATAAAGTGTCTAAAAGATACTAAGAAGTTACAACAACTAATCATTTCATAAATCTACTTCTTTTCATTGTGTTGTTAGTGAATCACAACATCTTAACATTGTTGATAATAGTTAATTCCAGATAAAATATCGACTATTGGTGCCTAACAATATCAATCTTCTTTGTAATAAAGGCTTCCCAGTTGGTTAATAGTTTTGACTCGACATATTAGGTGTGTCTTCATCAGGATTGGATGAACAATAGCAACGTACTAAAAACAAACAAACGTATAATAAAAACATAGTTACAACCATGCTGCTGTCAACCTTCTATCAGTAACTCTCTCTAACAATTAAGATCATACATTGAACATCAGAACAAAATTGTCTCTTTAAGTCCAAATGGATATCTCTTTAGCCCCGGTCATATCTGTACCGTTTTAATGCAGCTATTTTTAGCGAAACCCTCAACCGACCAAATCGGTTTATTTTCGTATACCCATAGGCGGCCCCCCAATTTCATTCAGGGCTGCAGGGTTCAAAAGGGAATACAGCTATTCCCATATTCCTGCTAGTTAGCACATTTCCTTATTGAGTGCTAAATATCCTCAACATTGGCATCCACCACCCCCCCTATGCATTGTCTCGTTCTCCTGGTACAATTCTGTTATATTGTCTCTTTATATGTACCTGTGCCGTCGACCCCAAGTGTGTGTTGTTTCCAATATTGAAAAGCATACTAATGCAAGTACTGTGTTTCAGAGAGATGCGGATGCCTCCTCTCCAATACAACGATTCATGGCAGTCCATGCAGAGCCAGAGGTATGGATACTGACAGCTCCATCGAAATAGATCATCACTCGTCGAATACTTGTCATTTGATTGTTGCACACAATGTTTAAATCGTGTTTGGCTATTGAGATGTACCCGTGTGTTCGTCCTCACGTGTGTTTTATGCTAACAATATTTTGATACATAGTAATGAAAGTACTATGTTTCAGGGAGACGATGGAGCCTCATTCCGTGCTGTCTATGCGGATACAGAAAATATAGTCGTGGTGCGCAAGAGGAAGGGAGGACATGCGGAAACGAATCAGAGCTTCAGCGTGCAGATGTTGAAGGTCGAGTCAAAAAAGTTGCAAAGAAAAAAAACCAAAAAATGGTTAGTTACAAACAGTTCATAACTTTTAAAAAATGTTTGTGCTGGGGACTATTTTATGTTTTTTTCCAGTCAATTGGACTACACTTTATCTTGTATTCAAACTGAAAATTTTTTTTCCAACTCTCCTCCAGTTACCCGTGGGTGTCAGAACTATACATACACACACAGTGAAGCGAATGAGAGATGTTGCTTGCCAGACCATGTACACTATGGAGGAACTATTAATTGAGGCGAGGCGTGTTCAGGCTCGAGATGCTCATGTCCAATGGCCAGAACATGAATTAACTGTGTTTGGAGACTACAGCAAAGTTACATTGGACCATAGCTACAGTGCGACCGCACCACCACAAGAAGATGTTATTGAATGTATTGAAGATAGCTCTGAAGTAGTTGCAGATCAATTCACACAATCTACACCCGCCAAAAATTTGCCACCAAAAAACCTGTCGACATTGTTGTGTTCTCCCATCAATGTTGAAGTAATAGATGTCGAAATGACAGAGAATGAACCAGCCGCAGCATCCATAGACGCATCAGAACTTGATATCAGCGATATTACTTTCCAATGTGTTGAAATCTCCACAACGTCACAGGCTGAAACAACGTTGACGCAGGATGACAGTCTAATGAAAGAGAGAAAATACATTGTATTCGACAGTTGTTTGATGGAAATTATAAGTATGCTGAAATGTGTGCATTCCATTAGAGGGAAAGTATGTGGGAAGCCATTGATTAATGTGACTCATCAAATAAAAGGCAGTAACGTCAAAATAAATGCCGCCTGTAGATTAAATCATAGGTTCTCATGGTCTGCACAACCGATGCTGGGGAAACTGCCAGCAGGCAATCTACTGTGTGCAGCTTCATCACTTTTTAGTGGCTCCAGTTTTAGAAAGTTAGAGGCTTTCTTTCAGTTTGTGGGACTCCATTTCATTTCTAAAGTGCTGTACTACATATACCAAAGTGATTATCTGTTTCCGGCCATTAGTGATGCTTGGAAAATTGAACAATTGTCTCTAGCAAGTACATTCGAAGGCAAACGATTCAGGCTAGCCGGCGATGGACAGTGCGACAGCCCTGGATTTTCTGCCAAGTACTGCACCTACCACTTTCAGGACATGGATAGTAAGAAAATTGTGAGTTCGGTGGTCGTGCAGGTAACACAATGTACATCGTCAGTGGCCATGGAGAAACTAGGATTTATAAAATCAGTGGAATATCTACAATCAAGGGGAATGCACATCGACCTCATAGCCACGGACAGACACGTTTCATTTGCCAAGACAATGAGAGAGCAGTTCCCACATATTAAACATCAATTTGACATATGGCATCTTGCTAAATCAATCAATAAGAAAATCTCGGCTGCAGGGAAAAAAAAGGTTTTGAAAGTATTTTGCAGTGGTCCCATTCTATCACCAACCATCTTTGGTGGAGCTCAAAAACTTGTGAAGGGTCAGTGGAAATACTACTTGAAAAATGGCGGTCACTGATGCACCACTGTACCAACATTCACCGCTGGACAGCAAATCAACATTTCCACCAATGTGAACATGGCCCTTTGTCCCCAGAGGAGGCACGGAAGAAGAAGTGGTTGATTCCATCTTCACCGACACACAAAGCCATTGAGAAGATTGTTTTCGACAAAACTCTATCAAGAGATTTGAGAGGACTGACAGAATTCTGTCACACAGGAGATTTGGAGGTGTTCCACAATATGTGCCTAAAGTACAGGCCAAAGCGCTTGCATTTTAGCTTTCGGGGCATGAAACATCGCACTCTACTAGCGGTCTTGGCCCATAACAGCAATGTCGGATGTGAACAATCTAGGACTAGGGGTAAAGTAAGGATGCCTCGCTACACTAAGGTGTTTTCAAAACGAAGTAAGCAATGGGTGATCAAACCAGTCTATGATGAAATGCAGTTCGACTTTGTGAAAGGCCTTATTGTTGCTGTGTTAGAGAAGCACAGATATGGAATTTTGGACATTTCTGTGCAGAGCAGTGATCCATTGCCACCGAACATTGCGACTGTGCCATGCCCACCCGAAGCACAGCTGGTTGTGAAGTACAAATCCCGGTTTAAATAATTGCAATACGATTGTCTTTTTGTAAATAAATGTTATTTTACAGTGTACCTGTAACCCTAACCCCTACCTTCACCATCATGGGTGGCGAACAAGCTGGGTGTCATCTTTGAATTCTCTCTATTCACCTCATATATGTGTATGTATATATTTTTCTCATGTCTCATCTCATGTAAATGTAAATGCTGCGCACTGTTAACAGAGGGGAGGCTTGCGTATTGCAAATAATAAAACAAACAAACAAACAATAAATCTCACTTTTAACTCAACTCCTGTGGTACTTTATACTTTCACTGACCTTCCGCCAAAAATTAAATGTCTCAATTTGGGCTGCAAAGCTCGCAGACAACGGGGACAAAATTGGGGCACTTAGAACGCGCCAGCAAAGCGGGCCGTGGCATTTGGGAGAGAAGCCAGTTCGCATTTGCACATTGAGGCGCACTACATAAACGGATTCTAAACTTCAAGTTCTCACAGATGCCTATACTACGTGATGTTGCAAATAAAGAATGCGAAGGACAGCGGCTTTGATTTTCAGCTCGCGCCCAGATGAGGCCCACAAGTCGCACTGGAAGTATAAGGGTCTATTGTTTTTTGACCTTGAGACAGGGACCATGCCGAAAGGACTACATTTGAAGGGGGTGTGCAATAACGTAAGAGACGATAAAGCAGAAAATTCAGAAACTAGACCGAGTTTCATTTTAGTTCAGTATACGAAAAATCGTCGTCAAGAGCACGGTCTGTTTTACAGACTGCATTACGAAGAGACACAATGGAAATTTCAAATATAATGTAAGTAAATCTTTACACGCTTTTATACTGGAATGAAGATTTAATGAATGGATGCATGAATAAATGAATGAATGAAGAGCTAGGAAAAGCAAGGAAAACGTGTTCGTAGTGGGCACATGGGCATGCAGGTACACTGGTCTCACCGATCTCGGTCCTGGGCCCAGCCACGTTTCCCTGCACTGCCTACCTGCACTACGGGACTGTCTCTGTATCCTTCAGCCCCTTCTCCCGGCATTTACCTTGCACTTGCCACCAGCTGGCCCTATTATTTAATTTGTATTCAACTAACCATGTACAGCACTTTTATCCCCCTCCCCCCTTCCCCATGCGTAATCAGAAAGACACCTGGCCTAGTAGGATCGTTGTCTGTCTGCCCTTGTTCCCCACCTGCCTCGTCACGCCTAGAAACACTTGAGTATAGGCGCGTTACAAATGCCATATCATATATCATATCATTCCTCACGCATGTAGACTAACTGTCGTTTATCATTGTGTGTTGGCCTCAATTTATTTCGTTACTTTTCGCATTGATTTTAGAGCCGAACATACTCCATTGAACTATCCTTGCAAGCAAATAGTTTCTGGTCGGCTGTAATAAATAAAATAAGTAATATTAATGAAGATCGGCTGGCGAGATTAATTATAATTTTTTTGTTTTCATAACAGGTATTTGCTCCCCTTCTGCTACTGCCATTGGTTTGAGACACCAGCAGATGGCTTTTACAGTAGACACCTGCAGCTTTGTGTGAACAACTGGAGCACACTGACAATTTTATGGGACGATCGCCAAGGGTCCACATGCCCTTACGCTGTACTAGTGGCTAGAAGCAACATATCAACCTTTACGATGGACTAGTGCCTAGTTGATGGAACAGCCTTGCGGTTCACCGTGCTTCCAAAGTGCTTCTTGTAACGAAAAGCAACACCCTGTGTACCATGGCGGATAGAGATAAAAGAAAATAAATGGCTTTCGGAGTTCATATGGCAATTGCTGAATATTCTCTAAACATTTAATGTAAAATAAATGTACTTTACCAAATGTACCGTGTTTCTGTTTGATTTTAAAGTACAGTTTCATATTCCGAATTGTGGCGCGCTGTGTTGTGAGATGGTCTGTGTTGGTTTCCGGGTTCTGTGTGGAGTCGCGTAGAAGACGACTGGGCGCGTTTGCCTACGCAGCACAGTAACGTCACGGAGAGAGGCGGGGAATATGAATGTTTGGATAATGTCAGGCTCAGGGGCGGGGGAATTGATTTAGTGCTGCAAAAGCAGGTCAGCCAGGGCGATGGGGGAACTGATAGGATTATCAGAAAATGGCGGCTCCCTGGTGCTTGTTTTCGCGTGCGTTTAATGGACGAAAACTCGGGTAAGGTCCATAGGAAAGTTTTCTAAAATCGAGCCACTTAGACTTAAAAAAACATGGCCGACCCGTAGGGACAATACACATTTTTACTAGACCATGCCTTTAAGTTATATGCGCTGCACGCTGCGTCAATGACTGTGCTATTTAAGGGATGCGCCGTGCATCATTGGTTGTGCGCGTGAAGGCACAAAGACAGATGAGTATTGCATAAACGATGTTTGGGGTGCTACGCAAGCCGTTAACTTCAGGTAATGCGTACCTAATTTTCCTTTTTGCGGTGCCTCTGTGCATGTATTTTCTTGTTTCAGGGTGCCTCAGCGTATCGCATACTGCTTTTTTCACTTTTCAAAAACTTTCCGGGTATCGTATATGCAATTTTCTGTTTTGCGGTGCCTCTGTGTATCGCGTACCGCATATTTTTGGGGTACATTGGAGCCTTGCTGGACCATGCACCCACATAGGACATCACGTAGACTGTTCCCTTCCACATATTGCCCAGAACAATACACTGGTGCATTTCATTCATCCACTACATCTACAACATGAGTGGAAAGGCCCCAAAAGGGAAAGTGAAAGGGAGTAAACTGGGATGTGGTGAGGACACATCTGCCCCAGACCCAGGGGGACGTGGTGTGGCTCAGCCCACAGGTGACCCGTCATCTCGACGTGGATGTGGTCGGAGGCAGACGGGTGAAGCAGCATCGCCTAGTGCCAGTAGGTCCAATTAGGGATGCCCTGCAGAACAGGAAGACCCTCCGCCCAAGACATGGCACAGGAGAAGGGTCTGCAGAGGAAGAGATGCTTCACTGATGAGGAGCTCCAGATCCTTGTTGACTATTTTAGCGATCACCATCAAGAGATGTACCAGAATGTGGGGTCACCCATACCCACGCACAACAAATGGTGCATTGTCAGCATATCACAGGACTCATGAGTGCCTTAGGTGTGGAGAACCACACTGCTAAACAGGTCCAGAAATGGATGAATGATCTCACGTGAAGGACCAAGCATAAGCTCAGTGTCAACCTGGCCTCTGCACTGGCCACTGGCAGAGACCACCTGAGGAGGAGCAGCTGACTCCATTTGATGAGGCCCTGAGTCAATTGATCACCATTGAGTAGGTGCAAGGTGTTGGAGGTGTAGAGACCTATGAAGACACATCTGGTGAGTAGTATTTGTGTGCATCGTATGTGTGCACAACCACGGTTGACCCACCCATATTTGTGTAGTAGTACAGCTGGCTGCAGTTGTCAGCGATCCTTTGGCTATGCATGTTTGGTACTGTTTAGACTTCTGTCACATGGCCAGCGTTCTGGGAGGTTGATGTGTGGGTCACATGTGTGGCACATGTCAGTGTGACAGTACACATCACTGTCTACTGGCCTTCACAGCTCTGCCAGTACTTGTATGCAGGGTTTCAATGTCCGAATTATGTGCAAATTGTAAGACCCCATGACGTGCACCCCTGACAGCACACACCACCCACAAGGCACACTTCTGTGATACTCCAAGAAATGCAACATCCATATGTATCGAGCTTTGCAACATTCGAGTGGCCTGTTTCTTTGCATTGTACATCAAGTACATGAAATTTAAGTAGAACACACACATAATTTGCTGCTGTGTTGCATTTTTGAAATGTCACCGGCTCTTATGGGATGTCTTGTCTGAATGCATTTCCAAGCTGCCTGCCATGGCACACTGTGGTGTGACCAGCCTGCCGGGGCATCAGTGACCACAGACCACTGCCCTGTGTAGCAGGCATTCTGTAGATGCAACTCAACTTGTATATTACAAGGGGCAACACTAGATGAAGCATTGTGTAAAACAGGGGATGGAGGGTCATCATGCCAATGTGGCCAGTCTGGTACTCTCCAATTGAAATGTCTGTCGACAGCCCATGCGTAAGGTTACAGGCATGTGTGCCTGTCTGCATTATGTGCATGGTTGAATTTGAAAATATAAATTCAGTTCATACTAGAGTCACCAGTCTGACTTGATGTGCTCATCAGCTGATGCATGACAGATACATACATCATTGTGGACGACACTCGCACAAATATTGGCCTTTCAGTGTACCTGAGATGTGCATATTTTTCCAGAGATGTGAAAACTGTTTGAAATGTAATGACACGGGCGCTACATCGCCCACTCAGATGTGGCATGAGTGCTCTGTTGATCATTTTGTCACGAGATCTGTAGATGAGGAGGCGCTGGTTCTCAGTCCGAGCATGCCCGGTCCAGAATACTGACACATCATCGTAGGATGATGCTCATAGACAGGGACTGACTGATGCCCCAACAAAATCACATATACTGGATGCATTAATGTAGGGAATGATTGTTGCACCTACGTACTACTCCCAGACCAAAGATGACCTTTAGCAGTATGAATGACAAAGGTGGCTCATGATATGTCGTATGGGATCCACATTCACACAGACACAGCTTCCTCAGCATCAGGCATGCCTCATGGGTGAATCGTGCACTAAAGAGCAGGGCCAAGCTTCGACTGACAGCGCTGGCATTAGCGTCTCTACTCAGTGATGGCCTGCAGCCAGTGAATACCATATTGTGGCAGTGTGGCAAGGGGGTTATATACAGTGGAGTATAGAATTGCATGAGAGTTCTGTGATTGATCCATGTGATTGAGTGTGGGTTCAGTATGGCACACTCGTAGCTGATGCAGATTTGAATTGTCACAGTGCACTATTGAATGTGGCATAGAGATGACAGCACCCGTTACATGACAGTGTCATACAAATACACTGTCAATGGCTGTCAGTCACTCACTCATGTCCAGTCATCGGCTGACACTTCATATGACAATATCATCACACACAATGTGATTTGCCAATGCATATCCATGCATTGTGCTAGGCATACAGCAAGGACTCACAGTCACGTGAATCCACACAGTGTGCCGGTACACTTGGTGTCGTCATTGATGTGACACATCAGACGGGAACAGTCATATGTGTAGTCTTATTTTGGCAAAGCACAGGGAGGCCTTCACTGAGAGGGTTGTGAATTGGCATGCGCACACATCATAACTGCACACTTATCACGTAATTGATTGTACATGGTCTACGCCCTGCACAATACTGTAATGGACCGCGCTATCCTGATCAGGGTGCAGAGTCACATTTTGGCAAAATCTGGCAGGGGTTGGCATGTTGGGTGGATGGTGATAATGCCAATGGTGAGGGAATGCATGTAGGGCGTGTGCCAATGCTGCCACGGGAGCACTTTGGCAAGGACATCACTGTTTGGCATTTCAGGCATGCGGCATATGTAGCAATGGAGAGTAATGGATGAGAAGTCTACATGTGTGATTTGCCATGACATGGTTATCAAGTACACATTTTTAATCATGTATTGTCCATCATATTTTGATCTTGGTAGTATCTGTGGATTTGGACGGCTAACTGATGCCATGTGCTGGCCTTCAGCATCACAATGCCCCACGTGCAGTACTTGTCCCGGGGTTGTGAGTTGAACTGCTTGTTGCATGGCCCCTCAGTCATTGTGTATGCCACTTTGTATGTCAGTGTGTCCACTAATGGGATGGACAGGACTGGGGGTGGTGGAGGTGTCACATGTCAGCAAATGCCACACATCTGTGGCTTACAGCTCACAGTGTGCCAAGCCATGATGTCAGATGTATGGGTATCCAGCCATTTTGTGTCTGTCTGCTCTTTGATGTACATATGCATGGTTGTCAGGAAATACATGACTCAAACTGTCTTTCTTTGTCCATGTGCAAGTGATGAAGCAGCAGATACAGAGGAGGAGGAGGAAGAAGAAGAGCTGGTTCGCCAGCCCACCAGTGGAGGCCGCTGTGTCCTTCACCAGGAAAATCCACAGCTGTTACAGGCGATTAAAAATCAGTCATTCTCCTGCCTCTTCGGACTCTTCTGACTCTGCCTATTTGGGATGCAGAACCAGAAGTGGATGACTCATAGAAGGAGAAGGTGTGTGCCCCAATGGGCAGATCAGATGGGGCCATTGAGTGTGCGGTGGTGCAGCAGGCTTCACATGGCCAGTCAGTGGTGATCCCCACGTCCGCGGTAGTTACAGCTGCCAGACCTCCCTCCCATGAGTTGGTGTCAGGTTCTGGGGCTTATGTCCAATGGAGGGTTGCGGACCTGCAGCCAACGACAGGGGCACCACAGCAATGGGCCTGGTCGCTTGCATCACACGGCCATGGGCCTGGCAGATGTGGTGGAAGTTTGCATGCTGGACAGGCAGTTTGGGAGCAGCAAATGTTGTGTGCCACTATACGGCATGGTGATATGTTGAGTCATATTGCCGAGGCCATGCGTTCGCCTGGCAGAGAACATGTCTACACCAGTGCCCCAGGAAGCGCAGCAGCTGCCAGCTAGGCGGTCCTCAAACCACTCCCACAGACTGGGCATGGAGGCCAACATCAAGGGCCGATGGGCTGATTTTAAGTCTCTGCAGGAGTCCCTGCACGCTGATGCTATTGCACATAGAGCAGTGGTCGAAGTGTAAGCAAAGAAGTAGTGGAACTATGTTCCCTGCTAGCCTGCCCCGCTCCTCACAACCCCCATTGCCCTGCCCCCTCCCACACACAATACAACCCCCCAAACACATTTGCCTGCTATTTAAGGGAAGGTTCAGTGCAGTGCACTGAAAGTGCAAGTTTCAACTTCTTCCTACAGTGTTATTTTAAAATGAAACCGTTCCGGAACGGTTTATTTTTAAAATAAAAGTATAGGAGCTGTAAAGCCTAATTTAAAAAAGTAGAGGAGCACTGCTCCCAACCGCTCCTGCTCACTTCGACCACTGACATAGAGAAGCCTTGAGGCGTGAGATGTTGGCATCTTGTAGATCCATTCGCTGTGAAATGGAGAGCTTGAGGCAGGGGTGGACTGGCCTATAGGGAACTCTGGAGATTTCCCGGTGGGCCTCTGCACCCTGGGCCTCTTTTGTGTGGTATTTCCAAATTTTCTCATAGGAAAAGCATTGGGCTTGCTGAAAACGTGTCATATGGGGCCACTTTGAACTTTATTTCCAGGGCCTCTTTTGGTCCCCAGTAATTATTTCCAGGGCCTCTTTTAGTTCCCAGTCCACCCCTGGCTTGAGGGCTTCAGTGCATGATGAACTCTCAGCCACAAGGACACAGATCCACAAGGCTATGGATTCTGTGACGAACTCATGGTGGCAACAAGTAAGACCGACACAAGTGATCACAGTTCAAGGGTATTTATTGAACAATGAATGCTGTATGCAGGTTAGATAAAACGCCTGATCTAAACTTAAATCTACGATGGGAGCAAGCTTCAACCATCAAATGAAAAATAAGGCAGTCCTAGTGGCCTTGTGTCAAAATAAAAGGGCCTATAATAAGAAACCTATTGCCAAACCTTACAACTAATTCAAAAAGGGGTGTGGGATAGTTCTCAAGAAAAGAAAGAAGTGTTCTCAAATAATATGTCAGGATGCGGTAGCCTGGGTCTCCCTTCCCCACATTTTGATCCCGGCGTAAAATGGGAACTTGGAGCACAGTACAGTCTCAGGCTTCTCCAGCACAAGACGACAGTTCCAATGGTAGTTCTTACGAGCTTCGATGACCAAGTCACGTTTTCTTTGAAAGTCTCTTGCCTTCAGGGGCCTGACGTGTTCAAATAACAAAAACAAAAGTTCCTTTAACTAAATGAAAGTTTGTTAGGGTGATAATGATTCACCCTTGGGTCACCCTCTTATGGGCGCTGAACCTTCTCAATTGTAATCCACAGTTCACATAGGGTGAAGGTCTCACCCCTGGGTAACCCTCTTCTGGGCACTGACCCCTCTTTACTTTTAGTACTTGGGTGATGACTTCACCCCTCCCATCAGCATCCCTTGATCGGGTTCACTCTTGCCAACTTTACATTCACAATTAATTGCGGGATTCACCTCCCTTTCTTTCACACTGCTTGTAGATCAAAGTTTTTCGATTGCACGGGGATTTTGCTTGACCTGACCACTTTGACCTATTTCGCTAGCCCTCCTATGGCCTTCTGGTATTTGTAGTTTCGCTCAGATGGGGATCGACCAGAGTCTCTTGAGTTAGCACCTACGTGGTGCTGGTTTCCTTCTGCAGCATCTGGACTCTGTTTTTGGTTGTTCACCCCTTGCCTCAATTACTGTTATGATGTCTTCTTACTGCCTCCCTTCTCCCCCCTCCTACCCCAGCCCCATGTGTCCTACTGGGCCCTGCAGGTGTACTCCCTGTCCACACTATTCTTTGACCTGTGCCAGAGCCCACTACACACCGTTATCCGCTCATATGACCTGCCCTGCTACAATTCCACTTCTTACACGCATGTCCATTGTCAGGTCTACACGTCCTCCACTGCTCCGCTTCATGGCCTTGCCTCTTCTAACACAGATCTGGCCATTTGTCTGCAATGACTCGACAGGACAGTTTTGGCCACCTTGGTGCACCTAGGGTTATACTGCTTACGCATGTGTAGCCCTGACAGACTTTACCTGTGTACCCCAATTAAGTCACTTGTTGATTGGTGTTTTCGGTATGTTCTCTCCACCTGGATGTATTGCATGACTAAATTATTTGTTTTTTAAATCCAGCACTGTGAGTGACTGCACGGTGTGTGTGTACATTGTGTGCACATGCATGTTGTACATTGGCCACTCCCCCCAGTATCTGTTCATCTGTTGTCCCTGTAGGTGTTGTCAGTGCACTCTATGATCCCTGCACAATTACTGGGATTGTCTCGTCCAGGGTGTGTGGTCTGTTGGAGGGTGAAACAGCTGGGTATTGTCATGTACATTTACTGTGGTGTCCAACAAGGGGGGTGGGGGATTGGTAGTTGGTGCAGGGTCTGGAGATGTGGTTGAATTGAAGTATTTGCATGGAAGTTGCAGACATGGGTGCTTTCTGGTGTGCATGCTATGGTGGGTTGAGCATTTTGTTTTTGTGATGTGGAGTTGGGGATTCCCCTTTCACAGGTGGCCTTTGATTTCCAGTCTGTGTTTTCCAGTCTGCCCTTGCCCCTCACCCACTAGTGTCCTTTCTCGCCGGCAACAGGTGCTATTATTCCATCTATGTGTCTTCCAGGCTCTCAGACCATGCTGCATTTTCTTGGTCTTTGTCTGTCTTCCTCTCTTCACCACCTTCTCTCTGCCCTCACCCAACATGACAGCCAGCATCTCTCTCCTCATCTCCTCAGCAGCCAGTCTCCTCCTTGTGCCATGATTCCCCTACCTCCCTCTCACTCTCCACTCCACAGCTACACATTCATTACTCTGTCCTGTCTCCCTCTTGCCCTCTGTCATCCTTCACATCAGCTCCCACACATGTACTTCCACTCCCCAGACCGTTGCCTCATCCTTTTCCTCTGCTGCATCCATGGGTGACCCAAAGGCACACTTGACACCTGATAGTGTTATGTAGGAATTGTATGCCTGCAATCAATGGGCCCACTTGTGCCTGCACCCCGGGGCTGACTGACACCTGTTTTTAGAGTGCATGTTGTGCTGTGCTTAAAATCTCTTTGCTTCACTTCCAGCGATTTCTCGGTTGGTGAGTTTTGCTGTAGTAACGTTGATGGTTGATGGTTGCTCATGGTCTGTTGTTTGTACTTCTGGATGTTGACACTGGGTGGTCCCTGGCAGTTACCTTATTCCATACGGGAGTTGTCAAGGCTGTACAGTTTCTTTACTTTAATGCAATGATGTCTTTGCAAGCATCCGGGGTGATGCTGTGGATGCGAGACAGGTTGGTACCTTGTGCAGGTAAGTTGAAGGCACTCATGGGGCACAGGTTGTGGTATCATTGGTGGCAGGCAGTCTTGCACTGTGTGGGGTGATTTTATTTGGCCTTGGACTAAGGTGAACAGGTCGGCTTCATAGGTGCAGGGACACATGGTGATGGGAGTCCGTTGAGTCTATGCTTGCTGTTTTTGCATGGCAATCAGGGGGGCAATGATTGCGGGGTGATTGTTGTGAGGTAGGCTGTCACTGTATGGTGTTTATTTGTGTATAGGCGCTTTGCAAATGCCATATTATATCATATCATATTTATGAGTTATCCTGAGGAGGGCAGGTCTGGCTGCCTGGGTGCAGGGGCACATGGTGATGGGAGTCTAGTGAGTGATTGCTTGCAGTTTTGGCATGGGGCTTGCCTCCTGCGCAGCATCCCGTTCACTCAGCTTTTCATTGCATGTCTAGCCATGCTGGCAGTCCACTCATGGTACTTCTGCACCTTCTGGGGGTGCTGTCCCAAGACAACTCCACACACAGCACACACAGCATTGCAGCCCATTTCGGGCTTGCCAGATTCTCTGCAGACACCAGACACACCCCATTGCCCTGGTTTTGTTGTTTTCCATGGGGGACATGTACCATCCCTAGTACATCAGCAGATATGTTGCTGCACATTGACAGCTGCTCAGTGCAACTCAATGCTCCCTTCAGTTCCCAGCACATTGGTCCCCATTCAGTCCAGTTCCTATGAACTGTGCCTTCCCTTCCTCTTGCCTGTTTCCTGCTCCCTTTTGTGTTGCAGTCTCCTCTTGTCTGATTGTCTATTTCATGCCAGTTGCCTCTGTGCCCTGCCTCCCTGTATGACTGCTACCACTTTGACCAGCTGCCTTCTGCCAGATCCTATCTTTGCTGCAATTGAGTTTCCATCATCGGTTCCCCTGCCAGTGTTTACTGCACTGTCCTGATGCCACGTTAATCAGGGGATGCTATATCGTGGTATTGGTAGTGCTTCCAAGGGGATCCTGGGTTTCCAATCTCCCAGTGATCTCTATTTTGGAGTCCTCTCACTGTCATTCTTTCTACAGCCTGATCACATGTTTCAAATGTCCCCTCACCAGAACAAGGGATATGTGTTACCTGGTCCTTCACTGCATGGCACTCAGGGGGGCAGGCAGTGTAACTGTTGTGGGAGTGGAAGGTGTCACTATGTGTGTTTTTTTACTTGCATTTGCTTGAGGTGGACGAGTCTGGTTGTATGGGTGCTGGGACACATGGTAATGCATGGCTGGTGAGTTCTTGCTTGCATTTGCTGCATGGTGCTCAAGGGGCACATGTTACAGTGCAATTAGGTGCATGGATCTGCTTCGTGCTCTTACCGTGTGTTGTTTTTTTATAGTGAGGCATTCTGCGTGGAAAGGTGTTAGCTGATATTGTGGAGGACAGTGCAGTTGGATGCCTGCATGTGATACGATAGCAGAGTAGGCTGGTTTGTGAGCCTACCAATGGGAGGAAGGATTCATTCCAGGGTGAAGCTGCAGCAGGCTCACAAAGGGTAAGGTGAGAGGTGAGCTGTGCATCTTTCTTGTAGTGAACCTGTAATTTTCACATTCTGTGTGACTATTTTGATGTAGATGGGAATTGTGGGTATCATTGTTGTGAGGGAATGGGGTGGCCACTGAAGCTGTATATTGTTGTGAGTCACACATAGGGTGGCCAGGGCAGTCCACACAAGTGATAGTTGCGGATTGACATTTGTGCTGTTGCAGGTCTGGGTGCACTATTGCTGGTGGTGGCCATGTGACTGTGGTCGTGGATTTTGTTGCTTTTGTGTGTGCAACATGATCACTGTTGTTTACAGTTGCTATGACTTTGTCATTGTTAGTTGCACTTCATTCTATAGCTATGGCCACACACAGTTTTCCTCTCTCAGACACACATTCTCAGGGTTTTATTATGGAGACATTGGATTTGTCCCGAGTCATCATTGAATGGCACCAGGGATTTTGCTTCACTTTGTGTGCTCCACAGGGTTTAGGTCGAAATGACCGAAAAAAAAGGTCGAAACGACCAAAAGTTGTAAAAATGCTACCACCAAAGGATCGAACACCAAAAGTTCGATCCTCTGGTGGTAGCATTAAAAAAAAACGGGGGCTGCGGGGGTGTCCCCCGCATTGCCCCGCTCACTATACTTTATTGTATAGTGAGCGGGGGCTGCGGGGCACACCCCCGCAGCCGTCCGTTTAAAAAAAAAAAAAGAAAAGAAAAGGACCCTGCAGTACCAGTTCCCAATCACAGAAGTGAAAGGGAACTGGCGCTGCAGGAACCAGCGTGAAGGTGAAGATAATTGGGGTTTGTGTATGTTGGTGGTGTGGGTGGGGGTGTGCTGAGGGTGTGAATATGTGGTGTGTGTGTGTGTGTGTGTGTGTGTGTCGAACATTTTGTTTTCGGATATTTCAGCCTCGATAATTTCCCCTTCGGTCAAATCAATGGGATTCCTCCACAGGGGCTTATTTTCATGAGAAGTATTATGTTTGCACAAGCTGATTGCATGCAGCCTCTCCCTGTGTCCTTTGGCCGACCAAGGGCAAGGGTGGTGCCTGTGGCTGAGTGCGATGACCCTCCTGAACATCAACTGGTATGCCACGCCGTGTGGCAAAATTGTACAGGACACATGCTGCCAGGATGATTTTACGTACTATTGGTGGGGCATAGAGCAATAACCCACCTGAGTGGTCAATGGAAAACGTGACTTGAGTACCCAGAATGTGCACTCCACTATGCCCTTAGCGGCTACATGTGCTGCATTACCTCAGCTGGTGTTGCTGGATTCCTGAATGGCGTGAGCAGGGATCTTGATAGCGGATAGGCACTGTCCCCTGCAAATGTGTTGATGGTTGTTATTGCCATTTATTGTCGTGGTCAAATTGTTCACTGTGTCCCATGAGTACATGTATGTGCATGACAGTTGATACTCACCTAGGAGTCGGGTGTTGCAGAACTTTCCCAATGCCAGGGCCTGGTAGAGTGGTGACTGGTGGTAGATGTAACTGTCATATGTGCTTCCTGGGAAATTTGCGTTGACTCGCATGATGCCTTCTTTTGCATCACAGATCTGCACATTGATGGATACCAATGCTTCGGGTTGCAGTAAATGTGTTCCGTCAATTGGGGCTGGGGGCAGCATAGTGCAACATGTGTACAAGCAATGGCTCCAAGTACACGTGGAAAATGTGCTACTGCATAGAACTCCTGACACAAACCCACACCTTTCACGCACTGTGCACAGCATGTTTATGCTCCTATGTACACTTGCACGTGATGTTATGCAGGTCAGCACCTGGTGGAGACAGCATGATTGTGTGGCTTGAGATATGCCAGCAACAATATCTGTGGTGTGCTGGAAGGAGCCTGTGGCTATGAAATGGAGTGCTGTTAGCCCCTTTACCAGGGGGGTCAGTGCATGGGAGCAGATGGTAGGGGATGCAAGGTCTTTGTTCCACTCCCTGACCTGTTTTAGTATGACATAGGGTGGGAACAGGTACCTTGTATATACCTGATCATCTGGCATCCCAAACAGTGTGGTGCATGTTGGGAAAATCCTGGGTCTCCTCCTCCCTCTTCTGTGACCATCTATGATGGCTCTCAGTATTCCTGCATTCATTGTGGATGACCGTCACGGACGGTCGTTCTATCCTGCAGCCGCTGAGAGCAAGAGCGCCGCAAAACTCCAGGACTCAAACCTATTAGCGACCTTGACTAAACTGGCAATGTTTGGTCCGGACTGTACAGAGAGTCGGTGAGTATTTGCATCACTTACCGGTGGTTCCCTGGAACAACCGATCTCTTTTACGCACAATATCCCTAAAAATGTATCCGCTTTTGGCTGGGTTAGCCTGCGCTCCCTAGCTATTCTCATTGTTTGAAAACTGCTCTGCCGCCAAGGGAAGACCCTACTCGAATAGTGGGAAATAATTCTTCATCGCCTCAAGCCCCTTCCTGACTTGCTACAGTTCTCCCAAGAAGACCTGCTTTTCGTTCTAACTGCACGATTGTGCGTTTTTCCGCCCAACTGCACTGTTGGGCATACAGCTCCCCACTTCTTAGAGCTACACTTGAAAGTTAGGGAACGACTCCGAAGAATTGTCTAATGCTCCTAGTGTGTTAACTCACCCTTCTCTTTACAGGTTGTAGCTGTGTTTTTCTCATCTGTCACATTAGGAAATGTATTGTATATTGTATATATATTGTAGAGTATTTTGTGCGGTAAATGTTTTTATATAACTAAAGTTTACTTGTGTCTATTGGTCCAGCCTATGGTGGGGGATGCAAGGTCTTTGTCTTACTCCCACACGATTTCTAGTATGACATGGGGTGGGTACCGGTAGCTTGCATACACCTGGTCGTCCGGCATCTGAAACAGCATGGTGCGTGTTGGAAAAATCTGGGGTCTCCGCATACTCCTCCTCGATCTGTGCCCAACTATGATGGCTTCCAGTATTCTTGCATTCATTGTGGCGGACCGACATTGGAATGGTGTGCATTGCATGCTTTATATGCTCTGTTTCCTTTTCACTGTGTACATGCATTGACTTTGCATGTGGTATCATGCGGCAGTGTGATCAGCAGATTTGTGCGTGACTTTTCCGATGTGGCGTTGCGCAGAGAAATCCATACATTCGGGTATGTTTGCACTTGAATGGGCGTGTGGCTTCTCTGCATTGCCCGTCCCTCAACACGCCCATGTTCTTCCTCATTCTGCGTGGGGAATGGGGTATATGCATGTCCACCCCTATTTATTTCCTTTCGTAGGCCCATCCCACACTTATGTGGAGTCTTGCGCACTGCGCTCGACTTCACGGAAAGACGTGGTGGGCCCAGGCGAAGCCACGGAAAGGCATGCAAAGTCAGTTCCCTGAATCGATGAAAGGAGTTTTGCGTGCTGATTAGTGCGCAAAGTCACTATTCAGCATGCTAAATATTCTGTAAATCAGGCCCTAAGAGTCTTAAGCATTGATTCAGTGGCATTAGGGTGAATGTATTTCCTACATGAAAAGGGAATCCTTATACAGACAGGAGCTGGGAGTAAAATTAGAACAGGATACAGCAAATGCTCTTTCTGGGACTAATTCTGAAATACTTATTCATTTGGTCATCCACACCATTCATATGATAAATACAACTTTATATCTGAAAATTATGAAGACGTTATATACATATATATATATATATATATTACAGGTCCTGCAGTTGTGGCTCTATAGTTATGGTTAAGATGCTCAGCCCATAGGAAGAGCAGTTGTGGGGCGGCTTATAACTTTGGCGCTGTTTGACGAACCCTCACCAAACTTTGCAAATAAGGTATATGGCCACCCCCCAAATGATTTTGCACGGTCTCGTGAAGGGGGAGTAAAGTTATAGGGGCGGTCTGGAAACTTTTGAATTCCTCATAGACATAATGAAAAAATAAAATGTGCTCATGCCTACAGCCCAACCCGCTGGACAGATTTGCATCTAACCTGTGAGAGGGGGAAAGGGTTGGTCACAAAAGCGTGCTTGTGTGGATTTGGTGTAAATCCGTCCAGTAGTTTTTTTTAAAATGGCCAAAAGTAGGTCTGCAAAAATGTGCGATATCTGCGTCCGGTCCACAGACTGACTTCCTGATTCGGTGTGCACTGACATCTCTGGACCATTCAGTGAGCTGCGTGACATTTGCAGACATCATATGTGCCTGCTGATTGGTCAAAACCTTTGAAACGGACGGCATGTTGGATTTGCGAACTTGCCCCCATAGTCTGCAAACATTGCAGTAAAACATATTAAAAAACACGACATTACACTTGTCAAACTAATGAAACAGTCCATGGGGAAGTGCAGGGGTGATGAGGATGGAATGGGATATGGCAATTGAAAGCCATAAATCTGGTGTTTTTTCTTCTACGAAGTCTGCAAACATCTCGGGTTCGGGGACCTTGCTGGGATGTTCACCAACTTGACAAAATTTCCAGGATATGCATATTTCTGCATTACAGGGTCGGTGAAAAACATTTTTTGGATGGCTTATAACTTTTGCACTGTTAAATGAAATGGCAAAAAGTCTTGCAATATAATTTTAAACCCAACTTCCAATGCTTCTGCAAGGTGTGGTGCTGTTTTGCAAAGAGGGAGTAAAATTAGAGGGGATCCCAAAATGTTTGAACAGTTTATGCATTTGGTGCCATTTGATGAATCTGCATAACATTTTGCAAGAAGATTTCAGATCCAACTTTGAATGTTTTTGTAAAGTTTTGTAGGATTTTGTCAAGATGGGGCACAATTAGAGGGGGTGTCTCAACATATCGAATCTGCACAAAAGTTTGCAAAAAGATTATAAAAATCTGAATGTTTGTGCAAAGTCTGAATGGATTTAGTCAAGTGGGAGCTAAGTTATATGACTATTTTTTGTGCATCATTTTGACACTTTAAAAAAAAAAAACATGGACGGTTTTGCTAAAAACTTGTGCGAAGAGCATTGGCAAGTACTCGAAAGCATGGTTTCGCACATGTGTCTTTGTTTTATTTTTTTTAGAGTGTAATAATGTAGGTACAACAGCCTGAAGTGCTCGATGGGATTGCAGCAAACCTGCGCAAGGAGCATCAGCAAGCACCTGAAAGCATGGCTTTGCAAATCTGTCCTTGTTTTATTTTTTCCAAAGTGTCAAAATGTAAGTACAGCAAATAGTGATATAACTTTGGTGCCTGGGCAGTGGGCCTGGCCCTGAGCAAGGACAAATGTGAACTCTGATTTGCTTTTTGGGGCATGGATGAAGCCCTAGGTTTGAATGGGGAAAGAAATTCTGCTCGCGGCTTCAACCCCAAGTGCTCGACAGGATTGCAACAAACCTGCGCGAGTAGCATCAGCAAGGACCTGAAAGCATGCTTTTACAAATCGTTCCTTTGTTTTATTTTTTTCAAAGCCAATGTGTCAAAATGTAAGTACAAAACTAGCGATACAACTGGTGTCTGGTCAGTGGGCCTGGCTCTTGGCAAAGGGAAATGTATACTCTGATTTGCTTATTGGGGCATGCGACAAGGCCAAAGCCCTAGGTTTAAATGGGAAAATACATTTTGCTTGCGGCTGTAGACCATAGTGCTGGTCACGATTGCAGCAAACTTGAGCGAGGAGCATCAGCAAGGACCCGAAAGCATGCTTTCGCAAATCTGTCCTGTGTTTTGCAGTTTCGAAAGTGTCAAAATGTAAGTACTAAAAATAGTTATATATAACTTGGGCACCTGGGCATTGGGCCTGTCCCTCGGCAAGGACAAATGTGTACTCTAATTTTGTCTATTGGGGAATGCGGCATGGCCGAAGCCCATTCCCCATGGATTGTGGAGACTGGCCGTGGCTGCAAGCCATGAGCACTGGCCATTGGTCACATTATGAGGGTATAGTGGGCACTGAACTAAGATGCAGGGTAGGTGCAGTGGATAATGAGGGTGGTTTGGTGGGTCTGGGGTCATGGTCGAGCCTCATGCCTAGGCAATTCAACCATGACTTGCATCCCCTGCATGCGCTGCTGATAACGACACACATCAGTATGCATTGCAAAAAATATGTTTGTTAAAGGAGGTTTATAGTTCTTTCATATGTTAAGAGAAGAATTATTAATAACGTATATACAGTGATGCAACATCATGAAACATTTTCACTCATAGAAACCTATGAAATTCACTGAAAAAACATTGTTAAAGGGACCTTATGGCTACATTGCACTAATAATAAAAACCTATCAAATTCAGTGAAACAACATTTTTAAAGGGCCGTTATGGTTAAGTTGCACTAATAAAAACCTATGAAATTCAGTGAAAAAACGTTGTTAGTGCGACGTTATGGTTAAGTTGCAGTAACAAAAACCTATCAAATTCACTGAAAAAATGGTGTTTAAGGGAAGTTATGGTTAAGTTGCACTAATAGAAATTCACCAGTTATGGTAAGCTGTGCAACCATAACTCACACCGCCTCCATGCACTGCTAACACTAACACTCAGGACATGAAAGTTTCCACCTGAAATGTGAAAGTGTAATATTCCATTTGAGTCAAGTCACACATTCCACAAAGCCACCTAGTAACCATCGCTGGAAGTACACCTCCAGTTCAGAGCCATTGCGGGTATGCAAATTAGCTGGAAAGCAAGATGTTGGCTCCAGAAAATTGCATTTGTCTTACAGGGCAGTGCTACTTTATACATAGCTTAATCAACCCAAGACAGACATTTCTCAAGACTGCAGACAACTACATACCAGATTTGACCCTTATGAGGGCTAACATTGAAAAATGGTAGAGTTGGCTCTTGCAACATCCTGCTACTTACCAGCGAGATTTAACCTTGTCAACCTGAACATAACTGGACTGTTGAGCTGATTGCAGCTGGGACCCAGAGTCATGCCCCTGATATATATATATATATATATATATATATATATATATATATATATATATATATATATATATATATATATATATATATATATATATATATATTCCACTTGTGCCAAGTTACACATGCCACAGCGTCACCTAGTAACCATCAATGGAAGTTCACCTCCAGTTCAGAGCCACATCAGCAAGGAATTGTGGGTTTGCAAATTAGCCCAATTGGAAACCATTTGCTCTAGAAAAAGGTATTTGTGGGTCATTACAAGTTTGCCACTATCCCGTCAGTAACACTGCCGGGATACCGGCAAATGGAATAAGCATTCCGGCTGCCTGATTTCCCAGTATTTCTGGGATATTACAGGTGGCAGGAATGCTGATAATTCCTCATTCCATGGGAGTCCCATAGGACTCCATGGGAGGAATTACCTGAATTACCGGAAACAGTGCCTGTAATTCCGACAGTTTTGTGCGGTTGGGGGCCTGATTTACCTCCAGCTCTTGGCTGAAGGTAAATCAGGTAACCCCCACCGGCAAACAAGTAGTTTGTCAGAGTGTTAAAAGTGTCGGTTACTTATTTACAGACATTTCTACCAGCACCTTTAAAGCTCGGCCAAACCTGTAATGACCCCCCAGGGCAGTGCTACTTTATAAATTGCTTTATCAACCAAAGACAGACATTTCTCAAGGCTGTAGACAACTACACATCTTGTTTCACCCTTATTATAGATCATCAGTCCAATATAGCCTTGGCAGCCTTGTGGTTCTTAGATAATTTGTTTACTCTGCTCTCAACACACGTATGCTCTTCTCAGAATATGTTAGTGAAGAAAAAGGAGTGTTCTCCATTCAATCTATATATGTGTGCAACTGTCAATCTATTTATGCATGCAAATCTTTTAATGTGCCTTTGTATGGTTTTCAGTCTACGTGTGTTTTTGGACTGGAGGTGTACTACCCTCCAACAAGTACATTGTTTAAAGTCCCCGGCCCCTTCACATTACACATGGGCCTGCTTGTACAATTAACGATAAGGGACTTCTGAGGTTTTAACATGTTGCATGATTTTCAGCGTATGGAACTAATCCCCTCTATTCACTTCTTTTGTGCAAACATCTAGTTTATGGCTAGGCCTCCCCCGGCTGTTTTAATGCATGATATCTCTCAGACATTAGGGTGTCATGAATAGACTATGATCCTGTTGATTTAACACCGTCTTAAGCCACAGATTATGTTATAAGTGATATTTAAATTTACAAATGCAATATGCAATTAAGTTGCACCAAAATTGCATTCAGTTTTAAATCACGCTTCTCAATATGAGATTTTATTGGGCTTTAAGGAAATTACCTTCACTTTATATTCAATGTAAAAGGGACAATATAGGGCATTATATTTAACACCAGACCTGTGTTCCTCTTATCGATTTGAATTCTCTTGGACTCCCAGCCCCCTACTCCCCCAGAGTTACCCGGGCCAGTCTACAGGGACAATTTGGAGTTAAATTGGGGTTTCATTTACCTTTTTAAATGTGGCCACTCATTTGTGGGGAATCAGCAGGGAACCAGTTAATCTGGAATCACTCCATCAGCAAGCTCTCATTTCAGATGGCTATATGGAGACCTATTTCCAAACTGGGCTGGTCATCCCTCTCAATGGATTCTGTCCCCAGTCTGCATAAGGATCAGTCTTCCAGGTGGATTCAGCTCTCTCCCTGGCCACCTCCAGTTGCATCCCACAAATCTTCAGTATTCATCTCTCCATGTTAATCTTCAATCCCCTCTATGTTCTGTGTGCTTGCAATTCTTCTTCTTTTGACTCCTCCACAGCCTTGTGACTAGGTGTGGTTTTACCAGTCTCAGGACATAGATAGGAGGGGAAGCTCACGCCTACTGTGAAAAAGCACAGAAACTCTATGGCAGTGTGGGTTGTTCGTGTGAGGCCAATGAAGGAGGACCAAAAGACCATGTGGTAGAAGGATGGTGTGGAGGAGCATGGAGATAGATTGCTGAAAGAGTGTGCAAGATGAGGTATTGGTTGGTGAGAGAAAATGGTACTTAGAAACTGGACCACATCCTAAGATACTAAGGTTCTACATGTGTGGAAAACCAGGATATATTGCTAAGTTCTATCCAGCAAAGCTCAAGGAAGAACCAGTGGAAATCGGAGTCATGAACCTCAGCTCATCAGCACCGCTGCAAGAGACCATGCCAGAGTGGGAGGATGAAACCCCGGATCCAGAATACCTTGATGACCTTTTTCCAGATAAGGAGGACATACAGGTATCACCCACCTGTACAGTCTACACTACCACTCAGACTGATAAGAAATTCGATATACCTGTTGCCGTACAAGGCGTCTTGGCTAAAGCCATCCTGTATTACAGGAGTGAGAGAACTGCCATTAAAGACGACATGGTAATTCCTGAGTAACTACATTCAAGGTCCCAGCCTCAAAGTATATTTGTTAATGGAGATGCAGACCTTTATCGATAAGCCACCATAAACATCCAAGTCCTTCAGAGGGAAATATCTATGCCAATGATAGTAATGCCTGGACTCCCTGAAGGCATTCTGTTGGGGACAGAGTTTCCCCTTTTCTGACTCTGCCAAAGGGAGCTGCAAGGAAAGGAAAAATCAGAGTTAATCTCCCAGTATCCTCAGGTAGCCAGATGCCCAGAGGAGGAAGAAGACTTGGGAGAAAGGGTGTAGGTGTGTGACAGGTTGACAGACCTGACTATGTCAAGAAGGGATGGGGACCCCTCAAAACCTTGGGAGGGAGGCCCACCAGAGTGTTTACCAGAGGCTGCCCTGCCCCATACTCATTGGGTGAGGGACTTCGAGGGGCAGTCTTTGCCTCTTCTACCTGTGCCTGGTTCAGTGATCTAAGTACCACCTTTTCTTGCTTCAGGCCTTTGGAGCACAATGCTGGCCAGTATTTCTTTAGTTTTCCCCTAGGACTAATACTCCCAGAAGTCTGGGATGGAGATGTAAGAAGAAGTAACGCCAGTGTGAAAATGCTGGTGCGGAACAGCAGGACTACAGAGCGATTCGCACAACAGCCCGGCAATCCAGATCCTGTACACAGCCCGGAGAGAGACTATGAAACTAATCTTACCACCAACAGAACCGTGGAGTGGTCTGCACGGCAGAACTGCAATCCAGAGGCTCTATGTAGTCCAGATGCGAGCACTTGACTTGGCTGAGCCTTAGATGAGCAGCGGCCCCCGACACCAGTGGACATGCACATTCTGAAATTCACTGCACTTTGGTGAGCCTCCATTGCCAAATGTCACTATACCCAAGTACCAAAAGGGGGAAGGGCTTTGATCCTGTTATACACTTATGCCTATAACCTGACCCTTGGGTGAAAGGAAGTCAACTTTTGCGCCCTGTGATCCAGTTGAGGGGGGTAAAGGCAGGAGAAAGGGGATTACAAATAGGGGCAGACACGTCTTGGCATTGTGGGTTGTTTGGGTGAGGTTGAGGGAGGAGAAGATTACCAAAATTCAAACAGATGAAGGATGCTCTAAGGAACGTGGAGATGGATTATTGAAAGTGTGTGAGAGGTGAGGAATTGTTTGCCGAGGGAAGTGGTACTTGTATTTGTATTTCTATTTATTACATTTTTATATAGCACTTTACGCCAAAGCGCTTTACACGAGGACAATACAGAATACAACAAGTATTGCAACAATATGTGAATCAAGTAACAGAAAACATTGCATGCAACAAATTACAACAATTAACTTGAGTGCTGTGGTATAGAATGAAAAGTGTAGGGCCGAAGTGAGAGAAGCGACAGGAAGTTGTAAGGATGGGTAGGGGAATCAAAATGAGAGAGAGGGAGAGGAGGTGGAGGTCAGGGTGGGGATTGGAGGAGATAGGATTTTAGAGAAGTGCGGAAGGAGGGGTATGAGGAGATAGAGCAGATAGAGAGAGGGAGGCGGTTCCAGTGGAAAGGAGCAAGTAGTTGGAAAGAACGGAAGCGGGATGGGGTACAGGGTGGTGGAAGAGAAGTGAGTGGGAAGTGTTCGGCAGAGCGAAATGGGCGAGAAGTGAGTGGGAAGTGATGAGGGAGGAGAGGTATGGTGGAGCAAGACTATAGAGGAATTTGAAGACGAGACAGAAGAAATTAAATTTGAGCTGGGAGTGAAAGGGGAGCCAGCCTGAAGAGGAGATGGAATCATGAGGTGAAAGAAGAAAGAAGGAACGGATAGCTGAGTGGTAGATAGATTTAAGTGGGGTTAGGTGAGTGGAGGGGAGGGGAGACCAAAAAAGAGAGTGGAGCAGTAGAAAAGTCTAGAGAAGACAAGGGAGGTGACTAAGAGTTTAGTAGCATGGAAGGTTAGGAAGGGACACATTTTACAGATGTTATAATGGTGGAAGCGGCACGATCTGGCAGTCAGAGAGATATGGTGGGAGAGAGAGAGATTAGAATCAATGTGAAGGCCAAGAATACGAGCATGTGGAGAGATCGGAAGTTGGGATGGGGAAAAGAGAATAGAAGAAGGGGGATGGGGAGAGGGAGTGTGTTAGCAGGGAAGAATAGGACTTCTGTTTTGTCCGTGTTTAGGGTTAGAAAGTAAGCGGACATCCAAGATTTAATCGCAGAAAAGCAGGAAGAGAGCTTAAGATGAATGTCCAAGGTGAAGGAAGAGAAGGAGAGGAAGAGTTGGGTGTCATCAGCGTAGAAATGCTGTGAGACACCAAAGGAGGAGATGATAGGAGCTAGAAAAGAAGTGTAGAATGAGAAGAGAAAGGGCCAAGGACTGAGCCTTGGGGAACGCCATAGTTGAGAGAATCAATAGGGGAAGTGTTACAGCCCCAAGAGTTAAGGAGTAGAGGGTGATCAACAGTATCGAAGGCAGCAGAGAGGTCGAGAAGGATAAGTATGGAGGAGTGTTTGGAGTAACGGGCAGAAAGGAGGGAGTTGAGAACAGAAGTGAGGGCAGTTTCAGTGGAGTGGTGAGGGCAGAAACCAGATTGAGTGGGGGGGAAGAAGGGAGATGTTAAAGACGAAGGAGGAGAGTTGGGAATAGACAATGTGTTCAAGAAGTTTAGAGAGAAAGGGCAGGAGGGAGATGGGTAGATAGTTACAGGCTATAAGGGGATCAGCAGGTATTTTTTTCAGACTAGGGATGATAATCACGTACTTGAAGATAGAAGGGAAGGTAGATGAAGATAGACAGGTGTTGACGAAGGAGGTGAGGTAGGGAATGAGGAGGGGGGTACATTTTGGGAATAAGGGAGGTAGGGATGGGGTCTGAGGAGGAGGAGGTAGGGGAAGTTTTAGATAAGAGGAAGGAGACTTCAGACTGAGTAACAGGAGTGAAGGAGGAGATAGAAGAGGGAGGGGCGATGGAGGAGGTGAAGGGGGAGAGAATGAAGGGGAGGAGAGGATGTCTTGGCAAAGGTTGAGGACTTTGTTAGAAAAGAAATTAGCGAAATCGGTGGCAGAGAGGGGCGAGGCAATAGAATGATCAGGAGTGGGAGGAGAGGGAAGACGTGTGAGGGTTTGAAAGATTCGGTGAGGGTGAGAGGAATGGGAGTGGAGGTCAGAGAAGTAACTTCACTTTGCAGAGGGGACAGGGCAAGCAGGATCCCATGGGGGTGACCACCCTCTTGGGACAGGCAATTCCTAAATGGGGATATGTATCATCCTCCCTCATCCCAGGAGTCTAATAATGATGTCTGTTGCATGGGAATTAATGTGTGTGAAAAACGTACCCCTGTGTACACCGATGGCTGGGATGCTTTCTGACCCCTTTCAGACACCGTTGACTACGCAGGTTTGTGAACAGGACAGAAGCCCACCCTCTTGCTATGTGGATGATCGGAGGCCTGATAGCCATGGAACCAAGAGAGAGTGAAGCCTGCAGGACTACAGAGTGGGAGGCCGCTCATGGAAGGCAGAGAGAGAGGGAGAGAGCACCTCATTGGGTTGACAGTAGGAGAAGTGCAGACACCCGAAGTGGTTGGGAGATACCGAGTGCAGCCCGCAGAGCACCCAGCTCCCTTGCTGATAACTGGAGCAAGGGAGCCAGATACCAGTGGACCTGCTAGAGGATGAAGTGCTTAACTTGCAACCTAGTAGGACCGAGAGGGGTCAATGCGGAAGACCTGCAGAACGGCTCCTGGACAAGGACAACTGCTGCAACCGACTCAGAGCTGTTCTGAAGCCAAGACAGGGAAGCAGAGTCTGCCGAATGAAACATCTGTTTGGAGGAGCACCGCGCAAGGAGCCAAGCTTAGCGGCTGCTCCTGGAAGCCAGAAGGAGGGCAGGATGGCTATACAAGACCCCAGAGTGGGGTGAGAACCAGAAGGGCCCAGAGTGGGCCGAAAGCAAAATTACCTCAAGAAGGTGTCTGAAACCTTCGACCCCAGGGCGGGATGAGAACAAGAAGGCCCCAGACAGGGCCGAAAGCAGACCAGCCCCAATAAGGTATGTGAAACCTTGGACCCCAGGGCGGGATGAGAGCCAGAAGGGCCCAGAGTGTTCCAAAATCAAAATGACCACAAGAAGGGGTGTGAAAGCTTAGACCCCAGGGTGGGATGAGAACTAGAATGACGCAGAGTGGGCTAAAAGCAGACCATCCCCAAGAAGGGGTGTGCAACCCGAGACCCCAGGGTAGGGTAGGAACCAGAGGTGTTCCGAACAGGAGCAGAAGGGACCCCGGCTTTCAAGGTAGAAAGAGAGAACTTGGTGGAATATTTTAAATGGAGTGGTGTAATGGACAAGGAGTCCTATAGACGCTTACTGATAATCGTACCTGAACTGTGAGATGGGCAGGAAGCCCTAAAGATATTTGTAAATGACTTGATTGGAACTGTGTATTGGGAAAGAAGCCCAGAGACATTGCTGGTAACCATATTGGAAGTGTGTGTTGGGCAAGAAACCCAGGGACATTTGCTGGTTGTCTTTTTCAAACCGTACTTCAGACAGGAAGTCCTCTTTTAATCCAGAGAGACATTATGGTGATGTCCGAAACTAGTCCCCTCTTTCTCATTTGGGTAAAAGCTCATTATGATAACCTTTGTTTAAATTAGGTTCTTTTCATTTGTAGTGGTAGTGACAGGAATTTGGCTAGGATAGGTTTCTAGACGGTGGACAGACTCTAATTTATATGACATCCAGATGTGCACCCGTTTGAACTCTCTCCTTTCATTTAGCATGAGGACTAGAAGAGAAGGGATAGGATAGGACTCTTGGTACTGCAATAAAACTTGCGTTACTAATCTTAATAAGTTGTCCATCTCCTAATTCTGATTTACCACAACACTCATCCCTCACTAGGCAAACAAGGTTTTGATATGCCAACAATATGGTGGTTGGGTTTGCCCGTTGCACCAGTATGCATTCTAAGTCAGGCAATATCCTTTTGTTCATCTTTGTTGAACTTGCACTGGATTGCCACCATGTAATGTTTGACTTACTCCATGTCATTTATCTGGGGTCTATGACCTCTTTTAGTCCTCTGCTACAACTGCCTTCTGGTTGTTCACCCCAAACCGCAAATGGGGTCATCAAAGGTTTACCTATGGCCCACCAGCAATTCCGGCAGGATACCGGGAAACTGATTTACCGTTTCCACCACCTGATATCCTGGTATTACTGGGATATTACTAGTGGCATAAAGGGCGGTCATTCCCATGGAGGGATTGCAGGAATTACCGGCACCAGTAATTCCTGCATTTCTTTGCAAGTGGGCGCCTGATTAACATCCAGCTCTTAGCTGGAGGTAAATCAGTTACCACCACCAGCAAACTTGTGTTTTCCTGGTGTGGTAAAAGTGCTGGTACCAGATTTACTAGCACTTTTACCAGCATTTTTACAGCACTGGGAAAACTGTAATGTCCCCCAAAGTCACAGTTGGGTTGTGAGCTCTCTGTACCCAACCCTAGATGCGACAATACAGTCTCTAACATAACCCCAGGATTCCAAGTTGGTACATGTATAATCAATAATCGACTCCCTGATAGGAGAAGTGTGAAGAGCTGGATAATCAGATTTTGTTCTGCCATTCAAAGCTCTGGTCCTTATTCTTTATAAAATACCCCACATTACGTTTCCTGCTTTATACTTTGTACATTTTGAGGTCTTCATTCCCTTTACTCCCCAGAATTGCTCTTCTAATAGCACTTCCTCATTATCAGTTGGGGGAGTACCTATTTCTGCGTTCAAATATTCCATAGCTAGATTCAAGGGCATACACGGCAATGCGTAATCTAGGATTTAATCGACACCCTCCAATAATCCTCAAACCACCAAGAGTATCCAATGTGTGCTTGAGGTTTTCATATTTTGGTACATTATGAAAACCAATGAGAAAAAGGTTGGCCATTGATGGAGCATTTCCAAACACGCATAAAATATTAGGTGAAGCAACAAATATTTCCATCCATGACAAAAGCAATAAAACTGAGACACACTCATAAGACAAAAAAAGTGATGTTCGACAAGCCATGTTCTTTTGCGAACATGTGTCAAAAGCAACAAAACTGTCCACTACTAGGGGTTCCTCATGTCATGTTTCCTGGAGAGAAATAACATCAGCTTAGACAATCTCTCCAATTATTTTCCTCCGATTTATTTTCCATACCACATCTGTTTCAGGACAAGATTAAAATATAATTTATGAAAGACTTATGAAAGACTTGTATACAAGCCTCAACACCCCATGATGCAAAGACATGATCATTGTCATCTATCCTTTCTCCATTTAGAAGTGAAAATAAATGTTCTCTTCGGTGCACTAATTATTCATTCTCCTGGTCGGTTGCTAGAGGTGCCAAAATCACATTTTGTAGGCTGCAGGACCTTGTTGCCTGATATTCCATTTGTCTTCATTGTGACGTGCTTTGTACTATGGCTATGGTGCTGATCTGCGGCCTCTCTAGATACAACAAGGTCCTTCATCCACACTCTTTCATTTCCTTCTGGTTTTCAATCGATCGATGTCTTCCAGGCAGCTCAACACTTGAAACTGTTTTCCAGTATGGTTTTTCCATTTTTCCCCAGCTGAGCAAGGAAGAGGACATACAGAGGTAACCATTTCCTATCTAACCACTGTTTGATGACAAGGAAACAGGGTAGCAGTGTGTTCCTGGTGTACAAATACTCAAGGGGGCGTCAAATTATTTGTACCCATTTATTAAATTTGTACTGTGTGTTTAGATTATTTTTCCTGAGGTTAGAATTCCCCAATGAAAGAACCACACAGTCACCATGGCCCTTGTGAACTCTTGTTTCCAGTCAAATAACCCTTCGTACCATCAGCAGATCCTGTGGGTTCAGGGATTACCTGTGTCTTCTAGAATTGAGCCAGTGAGTTGCCTTTTTCATCAATGAATTACACACTCTCTTGCTCCCCTTCATGCAGCCGTGACACTCCTGTCATGGCCACCACTGATGCGCCTGCTTGTGGTGGGAGGTGAAGAACTTGCCTCTTTTTAGTATTAGAAGATTGAGCTGGGAAGGCATGGAGCCCCTATACTCTTCTCTGCCATGGACTTGGGACTTGGGGCTGGGTTATGAATTTTTGCTTTCTTTTCTTCAACACTGTGACCTGATGCCTTCTCTATTTCTTGCACCGCTGTTGATTCAGCACATTGGTGTGATTTATTTGGGCAAAACCGATAGTGAGGTGATATGTTTTCTTGCAGCTGCATTGTAGCACAACTTGATGACTCTTCTGTTCAACTTTCTGAGCCTCCATGCACATTACCCGTACCAAGGTTCATACTATCACATTCAAAGCTATTTCATGTACGGGTCCCTCAAAGATGTTTTAAGTTTTCCTTTAATTGTCTCCACCTTTATCTGTAAAAACTCCATCTTCGCAAGAGTCTTATCTAGGGAATCTTTGAGAAGGTCAATTGTTAATCTTGTGATGTAGAGTTGATTTGTATTTTTTTTAATTTTCATTACTAGACGCTTTTCTCCAATAATACTGAGAATGTTACACAAAAAAAGTTACATGATAAAGGATAGATCAGTCAGGATCAAGTGACAGTCGCAGGTGGGCCTTAAGACATGATCGAAAGATATGAAGGGAGGGGGAGACATACATGTCAGGTGGAGATAGTTCATAATTTAGCCAGAAATGAGAATGAATGGAACTACGAATGAACACAAGGAGGCTTGAGAGAGGTAAGAAGGTGAAGATGCTGAGAACGGAGAGAATGTGCAGGTATATAAGGATAAATGAGGGATGGGAGATAGGAAGGACAAGACCATGATAGCATTGAATGCAATACAAAGGAATTGGAAAATGAGGCAGGCATTCAATGGAAAGAAGGGAGATGGAGAGAAGAGATTGCTTAAGAGAGGAGTAAGGAAGCAATTGAAAGAGAAATCGCGCTGCCGAATTGAAGATAGAACAAAGTGTGGTTAGATGCGAGGAGGGAAGGCCCACAAGCAGGGCTGAGAAGAGAGGTGCTACCAGACAATGAGACAGACGGTTCGAGCAGAAAGATATAAGTTAAAGCATTGTAGGGCGGGTCCAGAACAACCCAGAGAGGAAAATGCGGAAAGGAGAGTACGGTGATCAACAGTATCAAAGACGGCAGACGATCCAAGGGAATTAGAATACAAGAGAGCTTATTGTGTCTAGCAGAGAGAATAGAGTTAGACACATGAATGAGGGTGGTTTCAGAAGAGTATACAGAACAAAAGCTAGATTGAGTAGAAGGTAGAAGAGCATGTTCAGTAAGTTAAGAATAGATATGAGAGTAAGGCACCCATTCTAGGAGGTTAGGAAGAAAAGGAAGACGAGAGATAGGATGAAAATTAGACAGAGTAGAGGATCCCAGGGAAGGCTTTTTAAGTATAGGGATAACAGTAGCATGTTTGAAGGAAGAAGGGAAAGTAGAGGTCCTAAATAATTATTAATGATAGTGGTAAAATAGGGTAATAGCAAGGGATTGATTTGAGGAAAAGAAGCAGGAATAAGACCAAGAAGGGAGGCAGCGGAATGAACATGGGACAGCTATTTAGAAGTGACAGTGTCAGTCAAAATAGAAAAGGGGGAAGTAGCTTTGTAGCGTTGAACTAGAGGAAGGGGGGAAATGGAGGAGAAGGAGCAAGAGGCAATGAGCAGTGAATAGTAGACATTTCTGTTGTGAACTAATTGGTGAATTCTGAGGCTACAAGTTGAGGTTGAGACATCAGGCAAAGGGGAGTAGTTTATTAATATGTTGAAAGAGGCAACAATGATAGGGGGAGAGGGAAACAGTGAGAGAGGAGAAGTAGCATTGGTGGCAGCCAAAAGAGAGGAATCACAAGAAGAATGGAGGACAGACAGGTGATTGAGATCAGCTTGCGTGTGGGAGTTTTTCGAGTGATGCTCAGCTTTTCAGAGGGTTGAGCAAAGTAAACTGAGAGCAGGGGATAGCCAAATCTTCAAAGGTTTACGAGAGGGAAAACACATAGATGGTGGATGAAGTGTGTCTGTGGTGGAGAGCAGGTTGTTATTCAGAGTAGAAACTGCAAGATCAGTGAAAAAGTAGAGAAGAGATCAGTAAACGGTAGTGAATATATTGGGATAAAAAGAGGGTGGGGAAAACTGCCAGAGATCACGATGAAAAACAGGAGTGGGTCAGGAGGAGGGGGTGTTAGAGAGAAGGATTTGAGAAGAGAAGAACAGTAGAAAGTGGTCAGATGAGTAAATTGGGAGAGAGGAAACAGAAACGTTAGTGGGAATAGATGAGAAAATCAGATCAAGGGAGGACCTGGAAGAGCAGATAATGAATACGATTGAAGTAGGGGAATAAGGATAAGGGGCGAAGAGGCATGCGTTGAAGATAGATGGAGGTTAAAGTCCCCTAGGAGATAGAGTAAGTGGTGGTCATGAAGAAGAAAGGAAAGTAATAAATCTAAGGCAGAAATGAAAATGGTTACCCTTTACATGTGCTATTGTTAACCGTGAATGTGTATATAATGGTCAGCTTTCATGTGTGGTCATGGGATAATCCCAGCTACCTAAGTTGTTCTGTTGTTTCTTTCCGTCCGCGTTCCTGACCATTATATACACATTCATGGTTAATAATAGCACATGTAAAGGGTAACCATTTTCATTTCTGCCTTTTACCTATGGAGTAGAGGAATCCAAGACTCCTGGGTTACCCTAGCTCCATGCGACCTTTTCAAATTGAAGTACTGCATAACCAAGGGCGCAGAGTTCTAAGTGAGAAGTACCTCAAACAGATTCCTCACATTATTTCAGTAATAAATCTAAGCCTTCATAGAAGCTGGAAAGCAGACCATGGAGGTGATACATAATAAAAAAAGGCCAAAGAGTGCGGTTTAGAAAAGACAGAAAAGTGATATTCACAGGAAGAAAAAGAAGGCCAATTAGGCAAGGGGGGGACTAAAGTGTCTAGAGGGGTGGCAAAAAAGAATAGCAGTGCCACCTCCACGAAAGGGATGGTGGGGAGTCTGAGAAAATGCAGTAGAAGGGAAGAATAAGGAAGCATGTGTAGCAGAGTTATTATTATTGTTTTATTTTAGTGAATTGCTTTAAATAAAATGTGCACTGTTACAAACATTAAAATGTAGAAAAAATATATTATTACACAGAAAAGGTTGTAAAATATATCAATTCAGATAATATCAACTCTATTTTAAAATAGACAAATACATTTTCATTTAAGAACCTAACTATAGCAATTGTAAGAGGACACGTATGACCCGCTGATCAACCAAACCAAATATCCTCAGAGGTTAATCAATCCATGCTATATATATACATTTTTAAAAAATATGACATCGTAGGGAACTTAAAGATGGAAATTTTACCAATAAATGATATAGAGACGCAATCATTTCCAGGGGGTGTTAACAGTATGAGAAAGCAAATGATGTCATTTTTAGATTTCATATACTCATAATTTCCCACTAGGAAGTAAATTGATCCAAAAACGAAGGAACTAATTGCGCTAGATATGATGGTAGATGACATATTTGTGTGTCCGTCAAGAGGTATACATGAGATCATTTACCTTTGCGATGGTATCAGGACAATCTTGGTCAACCAATATTCTTTTTACATCTGCATAACTAGTAGTCAAAGAAGATGCAGTCATACACATTGATCTTAGTAGTTTATCAAATCTCAGTGAAAAATTGACAACTGGGCCAATTATTGCTGACTTCCAGGCATCATGAAAATCAACAAAAAAATAATTGTGGGGATCTAGCATATGCTTATAAAATTGTAATTGCTTCCAATTATATCATCCTTGTGAAGAGGCCAAGCCCACATCATATCTAAGTGTGGCAATAGGAGTACAAGACGGGAGAAATAAAAACTTATTTCCAAATGCAGCCTTCTATCTTTGAGAAATCCAGACGTCTAGCCTGATGGGAAATTTCCAGGCCATAGAGAATAGACAGTACTACTTTTACTTTGTAATAATTAATCAGAGGGATAATAGAAGCGGCCATATGACCTATTAATCCTCTTTATTTGTGAGCGCAATAAAAGTGCTTTCTTCTTAAAATTACAGAAACGTGCACAAGCGCAACAATTGTATTTCTTTAACTGAGACAACTGTCTGCATGGCGATTTTCCAATGAAAGATTAAGGGTTTTTTAGTTTTTTGGGAGAATCTAACAATGCTTGTTTTATTGAGGATTTATCAAAAGGTCATTGCACGTTTTATATTAGTGGAAGGCATTCGTTAGTCTTTGGAGGCCCACCAGAGTATGATTGAAAAGGATGACATCATCCGCATAGGCCAACCAAAATACCTTTAAGGATCCCAACCATGGAGGAACAAAAGAGGCCTTAGACAGGGCTTCCTCTACGTCTGCTTGCATAAATTCAAAAGGCAAGGCGCCAGGACTCAGCCCTGTCTAAGACCTTTAAAGGTGTCTATAGTGGAGAGCAAGTTGTTACTCAAAGTAGAAACTGCAAGATGGGGTGAAACAGTAGAGAAGAGATCAGTAGACGGTAGAGAAAATACCCTGGTTAGCATACCTTGCTGTTTTAGTCTAACTTGAATTCGAGTATCTGTAGGCAAGTAAATATGTTTATTAAGAAGTCCCCCTGGAATCTGTCAATCCCTAAATTTGGTCCGAAAGGCGTGCTCTAGAGACAGTATTGAATGCCAGCAATAGATCCATGCTGGCAACGTACATCACTGGTGCATCTTTTTTCCATGCCTGTTCCTGAAAGGCACTCGTAAGGAAGCCATTTAGGGTATTTCCAACACCTCTTCTAAAACTGGTCTGAAACTTTGTAAGCCAACCAGAGTGTACTGCTTCTAATTCTCTCAAAATGAGAGATGCAAAGATTTTACTATCAGCTTCGAGAAAGGCTATAAATCTATAATTAGAGGGATTTTACCTATCACCTCTTATTATAGATTATTACGATGATTGAGGGCATCCAGGAGTTTGGCGCCATTCTCATCTGTAAGATGTTTTTAAAGGGTATAAATAAAATAGAAGCCCACAACGTTGGAATATTTTTAAACGTAAAGTTACTGAAACCATTTGGGCCAGGCGCTCTGGATTTGAAGCTGTTCTGATTAAGGCTTCAATACCTTCGCAACAAACCTCCAACTTCCAGTCCACTATTGTGAGAACGACAGTTAGACTGAAAATTGGAATCTTGTATAGATCTTCCAAATACTTGCCCTACTGGGCCTCAGATATCGGATTTGCTTGTTTAGCAGCTTGATTCAGTTCACGGACCAGAAAGGTTAAGCCTGTTTGACAAGAGAGCCTGAAGTGTGGCTTCACTGCCGTTCTGTAAAAAACGATATTGATAATTTTTGTTGAGCCCATTTTTGTAAGTCTGGCGTAGAAGTCATACTTTCTCTGTCATTTTATTCAGCAAATTTGATTATTTTTTAATGGTTCATAGTCCGATATTAATTTCTTGTTTTTTCCTTTGGACAGCAACATCAAAGTTCTGCAGATGATGTATTACTACTAAGTTAGAGGCAGTTTTATCCAGAGTGGCTTTCAAGTAATTTGAAATAAATGTTGGAAATGTAAGCAACTCATGGTGGCGACAGTAAAGACGGACACAAGTGATCACAGTTCAAGGGTGGTTATTAAACTGTATATGCGGGTTGGAAAAAGGCCTAATCTAAATCTAAATCTAAGATGGGAGTAAGCTACGACCATCAAGCAATATTAAGGCAGTCCTAGTGTCGTCTTGTCAAATAAAAGGGCCTATACTAAGAAAAACCTATTGCCAATCCTTATGCTAAATACAAACAGAGTGTGGGATAGGATTCTCAGGAAAGAAAGAAGTGTTCACAAATAACAAGTCAGGATGTGGTAGTCGGGGTCTCCCTTCCCCACGTTTTGAGCACGGTACAAGGCAGGACTCTAGAGCACCTCACACGCTCGAGCTTTCCTCAGCACGAGCCAACAGTTCCGTTATCAGCTATCAGAACCATCGGTGGTTAAGTTTCTTTTCTACAAAAAGTCTCTTGCCTCCGAGGACCTGATGTGTTCCACAAATAATAAACAAAAGTTCTGTTTCCCTTGCACGTTAGGTGATGCTTTTTCACTCCTGGTATTAGAATCTGAATGAGGTAACAAGTGAAGGCAACAGTATAAGAATACTCAACAAGAGACTCTAGAATACTCACCAAGAGACCCTTACGGACGTCAGCCAGAAGCCCTGCCTCGTAGTGCCTCATTCACCCACGAATGTCCAGGCCCCCTCTACATGAAGGAGACCTTCCCAGCAATACACCCTACTGCCTTAATAAGCAACCAGGTCAGATGAGTAAATTATTTGAAATGGCGTGTGACCCTGATACACACGTTTCGACGGCAACCTGAGGAATGCAGGCGGAAGTCCCAATTAGGATAGTGCAGCAAAATATATTCGAGGCAGAACAAGAAGAACCACGGAACGTAATGGTACTAACCTGAGGAAAGAGAGCTATGATCCCAGTAGTACCCAGGTGTAATCCCCAATGCGGTCTTTCACTGGGTGGAGAAAAGCACAATTCCCAAGATTAATGAAAAAGACACTCAAAAAGGAGAAACCAGAAAATGAACTAAAAGGACTAGCAAGAGGTAGTTAGTTATGCTTACCGGATGGTGATGTTGGTGAAGTCATGGAAGTCCTTATCCAGTAAGGCAAGGGCGGAACAACGAAGGAAGGGAAGTTTGTAAGGGGGCTACCCCGGGCGGCATGAGGGACGCTCTAGAGTCGGATAGCGTGAGAGCAGGGATGGTTGTGTGGGATAAACCAACCGCTGTCAGGGAATCCAAAGCAGTCCGGGTCGGTACACAAACAGGCCAGAACAGAGACTAACCGAGAGGCTGCGGAACACTGAGTTACATGCCGAATCCGATATCCGCGCAGTCAGTGTCAAAAGAGAAACAGAATCAAAAGGCAGTCCGGTTACCAGGCAGTGATCGACAACGAGGAGAGAAGGTAGATCAAAACAGCAGGCAGATGCGTGGTCTGTAGTGCGATACAGGGTCGGTAACATGAAATCTAGAAAAAGAACAGCCAATGGTGTGATACAAGAATACAGCAGCAGAGGCTCAGTGATTCCCAAACCATCAGAAGCACCGTCACGAAAGTCTGTGTTTCTTTTTTTGGCCCAATGGAATGGTGCGTTTGTGCCGCAAGTTCGAAACCAGCGTCATGTCATGTGAACGCGAGCGTTCACAACTCCAAAGGAAGGCAAGCCGCGCTGGTAGGAAGCCCACCGTGATCACAGCAACCTCCAGGTGCCTTCCAGGCCCCAAACAGAGGGAGCGCCTCATATTGGAAAAGAGAAAGCATCCGAGTACGTAGGCCAGCCAGTGTGTTTTGGGTAGCAGAAGGGGAAACACGCCTTGGAATTGTGACACCTGGATTCCCCCTCTTCAGGGCTCGATCCACAAGAAGTACTTAACAATATCAGGTCCTTCAGTATTCAAGCTTCTCGCTTCTGAGAGTCTGATGGGCTCAACATAATAAACAAAAAGTTAACAAGTTCCAGAGTTTTTCTCTGATTTTCTCTGCTTGTATATGGGTGATAGCTCTTCACCCCTGGTTCCCCCTCTTCCGGTCTTAGTCCCTTCTCAAATGTTAGCCTCCCTCTGCCGGGTTCACAGTGGCTTTCAACACAATCTCATCTGTGACATCTATTTAATTCACAAATCTTAATGTCTTTTTAAATAGTTCACTTGGACATCCCTCTGCCGCATTCACTCTTGTCAAGAACACTATTCATTGGAACTTCAGACTTCGCCCCATTTTATCGGCATCCCTCGGTCGGGTTCAATTTGCCAAGTTTTCCAATTTACCCAATTCCTTGAACAGTTTGTATGATGCAGGATTCACTTCCCTTAGCTTTACCTTCAATTCTCGGTCAGACTTTCGACTGTACAGAGGATTTTACTAGACCCCCGTATGACCACTTTGACCCTCTTCTCACACCGTTTCCAGTGCCTTCTGGTAACAGTAGTTTTAACCTTAGGGTAATCGCCCAGAGCTTCTCAAGTGAACACCCACCTGGTGTCAGCCTCCTCTGTAGCTGGGTTTCCCTTCTCGTATCAATCAAACAGTTCTTTGTACTTTTTTCAATTATCAGCTTTCGTATGTTTGTTCAAACACAGGTCGGTTTCTTATCGGCTCTTCCCTCGACTCACTGGCTGTGATGAACCGCTTGGCTTTTTCTTGTCTCTGCAGTCAAGGCCGGTACCACAGTGGCAAGTGTCGCACCTCGGCTTGGTTATCAGAGGTGGAGGGCCTTGTGTACCGTTGCAACCTGCTGCAACACACGTTGGCTATTGTTCGCGGTCTTATGATTCCCTCTGTGGAGGTTTCACGGGGCTGGCTAGGAAAGGGCAAGGTCGCTTCTCTCCTTGTCACCCTCTCAGTTTGCGTCTCATTCTTTGTTACTTGTAACTCATATATTGTCGGTATCAAGTAATCGTGAATGGTATACCAAGCGTTCCTCCTTCTTAATTGAGGAAGTGCAAATACTCCACCACAGTCTATAGAGTGCAACAGTGGAGTTTCAATGACTTTAGTTTTCATTTGAGTATCAGGTGTTTTATAATACACATGAGTGCACATTTCAATTGTGAAATAAGACTTCAGATAAACAAACAGCTTTCCCTTGTGTTAGACCATACACGAGTCACTTAGGAGCTAGCTACAGTTACCGGCATAGTTTGCGCATCATGTTTTAACACTGTGCTTCACTCGCCGGCTTCAAGGACACTGCTATTGCTCTGCATCCCTGACTTCCTCGACCTATGCTACTACTTCTGGCTTACTGGGGATTCCCTTCCTTCTCCAGCAGGGGTGTCTCTGGTCCAGCCACCTCAAGTGAGAGTTCCCTTTTCTCCCAAGACTCTCGGCTTGCCTTCTGCTTCTGGCCTTGGTCTCGTGCACTCTCACAGCTCTGCAATTACAGCAATAAGGCTCACATGGGGAAAAATCCGCCTCCAGCACCACTTTCTCTGTGCAGTCTCTGCCATTCAGGTTTTGAGAGAACAGGGCTCTCTCAGAACTTGCAGGTGAAATCTGCTGTCTCTGCGTTCTGGTGTCCCTTTTGTGCTTCCGCTTCCTTGTGATTTGTGAGCCTTGTGGCTTCTCCTCTGCTGCTACTTCTACTGCCAGCCTTCCAGCTCCCATTCCAGCTCCTTCTGCTGCTGTATTCCTGTGGAGTCCTTTTATGCCTCACAGGTTGTGTAATAGGCTTCAGGTTTGGACTATTAGCCTCAATTGCCTGACCACTGCAAGCGCTACTAGGCCTAATTACCTGACTGCTACATCTGCATGCATCTAAAGTCCTCTTTCTCGTCTCAGTCCCTCTTGGATTCTAGGACTTGTAGTTTGTTCTACCAAAATTAGGATTTTCTACTTCTAAATTAATTATGAAGGTAGATTTGCTTCTCTTAATACTTTTAGTAGAGAGACTGTGAGATTTAGCTTTTACAGAGGAAGATGGTTTAGAAAAGACAACATTTCCACAATCCTTTATATTGTACCCTTGGGATTGAAGTCGGTATTTAGTTCAAGATAACAAAAAGTGTTTTTCTTCGTATATAGTTTTCTCAGATGTTACAACTATAAATCTAATATAACAATGAGAGACAATAAAAATTACAATAGGCCATAATCTATTGTGGTACAGTGGTAAGAATCTTCCTTTCAGAGGAAAAATAGCATGTGTCAGTGGATGCCTTTGCCACTACTTTCTCTGCTCCTCCCACGCCTGTGGATGACTCACACTCTGACGCAGCCCTCTCTTACCTGCATCTTTCCATCTCCAACACTCTGGACTTCCTTGCCTCTGTCATGAGAAACCATCTGATCCCTACCTCCAAGTGCAACTCTTGGTATGACCTTGACCTCGCCACCCTGAAACGCAAGTGTAGGGTGGCTGAGAGGAAGTGGAGGGCATTGGGCGCATTCTCTGACAAACTGGCCTGCCACCTGCTCCAAAGGCAATACAGACTCTCTGTCCTGTCCAAGAAGAGAGCCCACATCCAAGGCCACATCTCTGCGGCCTCTAACAACACAGCCAAACTCTTTAAAATTTGGAAGGAGTTGGCCAATCCTTCTGCCGTCTCCACCACTCCTGTTCCCTCCCAGGACCTCTGTATGGCTCTGGCTTCTCACGTCACCACTAAAACTCAGGACATCCTGTCCTTACTCTCCTCTTCCTCTCCCTCTTCCTCTTTTGACCCCCCTCTGGCTGCCTCTCCCTCTCCTCCTCCCTTCTCCTCTTTCTCTCCGACCACACCTGACAAGGTTTCTAGACAAGTCTGACCTATGAATGTTTCGTCCAAACAGGTGCTCCTCTGCTCCTCCAGAACCATAAAGGACCACATTGACACCGTCACTCCAGCTTTGGCCGATTTCTGCAATCACTCTTTTGCCACTGGAACTTGCCCCTCTGTCCTCAAGCACTCCCATTTGCACCCCCTCTTTAAATAGCCTTCTGCCGATCCTACCTGTCCGGCAAACTATCGCCCAATCTCTATCACCCCTTTCCTGGGCAAACTCCTGGAAAAGCTGCCCATCTCCCAGCTTACTCCCCACATTGAATCTGTTCTCCATGACCATCAGTCTGGCTTCAGAGCAGCCAGAGGCATGGAAACTGCTCTCCTGAACACATGAAAAGATCTGCTCACTAATCTTTATTCAAGCATTCCTTCTGTCCTCATCCTCCTTGACCTAACCTCTGCTTTTGACATGATCAATCAGGCCATCCGGATCAATTGACTCAGTAAGAACCTAGGCATCATGGATCAGGCCCTGGAGTGGCTGTCTTCCTTAGTTTCGTTTTAGTTTAGTTTGTTTATTTATAAAGCGCAACCAAACCCTCAGGTAACTGGGCGCATAATCATGTGTACAGCAGAGTTACATATCGTTACACGAACATCATAAATACAACAGACAGAGCGTACATTAGTTCAGGCTCTGAAAGTTTACATACAGGAGTAGAATATACTGAGAACAGAATGTACAGAGGGCAAGTTACAGTGGCAGATGCGGACCGGGTTACAGGTTGGTCCTAAATATGCTATGGATAGAGTAAACATTGCTATAAATCGAGCGCGGCAGCTAGCCAGTCATGTCGGTGAAATTCTGGATGTTTAGGCTAGTAGCCATGATTTTACCATGGTTCTGAATGGCCAGAATGCGGTTTCTGATCTAATTGTAGTGGGGAGGGTGTTCCAACATTGTGCTGCGAGCACTGGAAAACTGGAGCCTCCTGCAGTTTTTAGGTTATACTTGGGGATCTTTAGTTGGTGCAGGTGAGGTGTTCTGATGGGTCTAATGGGGCAGTTTCTAGAGAATTTGTCAGAAAGATAGCGTGGGGCAGTGCGTGATAGGCACTTGTGGGTGATGACCAGTGTTCTTAGCTTGATTCTATCACGGATCGGGAGCCAGTGGACTTCTTTTCTAACCGAGGATATGTGTGCCTTGCGCGGGAGGTTGAGGGCACATCTTAATGCATTATTTTGCAGGATCTGCAGTTTGTTCAAGTTGTTAGAGGTCGTGCCTAGGTAGAGTGTGTTGCAATAGTCTAATTTAGACAATATCAGCGCTCTCGATAGGGTGAGGCAGCTGGAGGTGGAAAGGAAAGGCCTACAGGCATTGATCAATTTATTGGTGTATGAGGTAGCTGAAATGGTCGAGTTTATTTGTTTCTTTAGTGATAAGGTAGAGTCGAGGTATACACCTAATGTTTTAACCTCTTTGGAGACTTTTATGATGTTGCCATCAACGGTAAAGGATTGGTATCTTTGGTCTAGTTTCTTGAGGCGAGCCCGGGAGCCTACGATAAGTAATTCTGTCTTATCGTCGTTGAGGCACAGACTGTGTGTGGCCATCCAGACTTGGATTTCTGAATAGATATCATTAAGCTTTGCCACATCTTCTTCATAGCTACCAGTGAGCGTGATGAGGACCTGGGTGTCGTCTGCATAATTGGTGTAGCTGACACCCAGATCGTCAAGACGGTCAAATAGGAGCTTCGTGAAAATGTTGTAAAGAGTGGGAGAAATGCAAGAGCCTTGCGGCACTCCACATGTGATTGGGATAGGGTCCGCAGCTGCAGTGGGGGCGAAGACTCTAGTCGACCTGTCCGACAGAAATGACTTTATCCACTTAGTGGCATTCTGTGAGAATGCAGCAGCTGAGGAGAGGTGTTGAGTGAGGATCTGGTGGTCGACCAGATCAAAGGCAGCAGAGAGATCCAACAGGAGCAAGATGGCTAGTTTGCCCTTTAGCGTCATCCATTTGGATTTTTAGATCCAAGAGGGCAGTTTCAGTCCCATGCCTAGGTCTGAAACCGGACTGTCGCAGGCCTAGGAGGTTGTTGTCTTCCAGATGCTGTTGTATTTGGAGATAGGCTACCCTGTCCAAGATTTTGAGAAGGAATGGGACTGTGGTGATGGGTCTATAATTTGTGGGGATATTGGGATCTAGGTTGGGTTTTTTGAGCAGGGGTAGGACTCTGCTTCTTTAAGGTTGTTGGGGACCACTGAGTTTTTGAAGGAGGAGTTGATCAGAGAGGTGATGAGAGGGGCTAGCTCATTAGCACCATCTTTGATGCAGCTGGGCAAATGTCGCCTTTGCAATTGGAAGGTTTGAGGCTGGCGATTATCTTGATTACTTCCTCTTTCTTGACTGGAGAGAAGTGGAAAGATGGGCAGATAGGGGTGGTGTGGCTAATTTTGGTGCTGGGATTCTGCTTGGAGGCAAGGCTAGCTTTCTTAGCTTCTATCTTGGTTTGTAGGAGGGAGGTTTTGTTGGCAAGGGCGAGCTGGTTATTGTTACACCAGGCCTTGTCTTTGATGCAGTCCTCTGTAGGGGGCAGTGGTGATTCAAGTTCTCTTAGTATAGAGAAGAGTTCTTTGGTGCCAGATTTGGCATTTTGTATTCTCAGGTTATAGGTCTCTTTCTTAGCACTTAGGATGGCGGATTTGTAGGTGGAGGCAGCTGAAGCAAATTTGTCTTTAGTGGAGAGAGAAGGGGCTTTTCTCCAGCTAGTTTCTGCAGTTCTTTTAATATTACGGAGAGCTTTTAGTTCTGCTGAGAACCATTTGTTGGAGTGGGCAATAGGTTTGGCTTTACGTTGTTTGAGAGGAGCTATCTGGTTGAGGGCTAGTTCTAAAGTATTGTTATATAAGTCTACTATGGCTGCAGGGTTGTTTTTTTGCGTGGGTAAATTAGCTTTACTGATGGTAAATTCGCAAGAAGAGGTTTGAGGTTCTCTATAGTGATGTTGCGGTTATTTCTGGAGATTATTTGATGTAGCTTTGTGGGTTGTGTGGTAGATGGTAAGGATCTAGGTAAAGAGAAGGTAATAAGATGATGGTCGGTCCAAGCACAAGGAGAGATATCAGCCAGTGAGAGGTTGCAATTGGCATCTGCAAGCCAATCCAAGGATCTTCCTTTTGTATGTGTAGGTTGATTAATGTGTTGGGTGAAACCTAGATGAGTAATCGTGTCATTAAGGGAAGTGGCTTGGTTGTCATTGGGGTCATTGAGTCCCAAGTTGAAATCTCCCAGAATGATGATTTGGGATTTCGGTTTGAAATTGGTGGTGAGTAAGAGAGAGATATCCTCTTCGAAGGTGGAGGGGGGTCCTGGGGGTCTGTATATAATGTGGAGCAGGATGGTTTGTGTGTCAGATAATGGGAGTTTGACGGATAAGAGTTCGGCTGTAGGCAGGGGTGTACTAGTTACTTCTCTAATGTTTAGGGTGGATTTCGCAATAATTGCTATTCCTCCTCCTATTCCATTTTTCCTATCAGCTCGGATGATGTTATAATTGTCTGGAGTGGCTAGAGCTATTGAGGGACCGGCTGCTGGGTGGAGCCATGTCTCCGTGATGGCGATGAAGTCTAGGTGGTTGGTGGAAATAATGTTGGCGACATCAGTAGCGTGGGCAACCAGTGAGCGAGCGTTGATGAGGGCTCCCTTGATAGAGGTCTGTGGTGGGTTAGTTTTCGAGTGTGGTGGTGAGTAAAGTGTAGTGAGGTTGTGATTAGGCGGAAGTTCAGTAAGTGAGGTATGCTGCTTGTGGTTCTTAGTCTGATTGGTGAGCATTCTGGTGAGCTTTGTAGCAGGATTGGTACGATGGCTTAGTCTCTCATTTCTGGTCATGGTCGGTGGGGCTGCGTTCAGGCACGTGGTAGTGGGTGCAATAAGGCGAGAACCTAGTCTAGTATTTCTAAGGTGTGTGGGACAGGGTATGCAAGGTGAAGGTGGGCGGGCGAATCTGTTTATCCATTCTATTGGGGATAGTAAGTCTGGGTAAAGTGCTGTGGATGTGTGGGCACGGAGCAACGGGAGGAGGGTAGCCATAGTTAAAGTGGCGCCTCTAAGTGTGGCCATTGTAGGAGGCTTGGCTCCGATGATGGTGGCAGTGAAGTTAATAGGTTATTAGCAAGAGTGTAGTAGTAGCTACAGGTAGGGCGCAACACAAATCAAGTACGGATTATTAGCGACCATAGGGCAGAACACAAATCAAATGAGGTCTATTAGCGACCATAGGGCACAGCACGAATCAAATGAGGTCTATAGGCGACAATAGGGCACAACACAAATCAAACGAGGTCTATAGACGACCATAGGGCACAACACAAATCAAATGAGGTCTATAGGCGACCATAGGGCACAACACAAATCAAATGAGGTCTATAGGCGACCATAGGGCACAACACAAATCAAATGAGGTCTATAGACGACCATAGGGCACAACACAAATCAAATGAGGTCTATAGGCGACCAAAGGGCACAACACAAATCAAATGAGGTCTATAGGCGACCATAGGGCACAACACAAATCAAATGAGGTCTATAGGCGACCATAGGGCACAACACATATCAAATGAGGTCTATAAGCGACCATAGGGCACAACCCAAATCAAATGAGGTCTATAGGCGACCATAGGGCACAACACAAATCAAGTGTAGCACATGATGCAGTGTGGTCGCATCTAAGTCAAGAAAAGTGCGTTGGCTGCATTGGGTAACGCCTAGGTTTGGGTGGGGCACTTAAGCCAATTCACTGAAGGGCAGCAACTGAGTAACTAGAGCTACAGAGCTCATTTGTCATGTGTATAGATAGTGGTGGTGTGTCGGAACGCAAATTCTTTTAGGCATAGGCTGACAGGTTAGAGAACTGAGCTTAAGTGTCGATGAAGTACAGTATCCTGGTGTGAGCCACTAGATTTCGGGGTTAGGCTGGAGGGAGTAATTACAGATAAACAGCCTATATTATAAGTAAAAATGGTGTCACACGTGTATACAAGACATGCATCAAAATATCATTTGATCAAAATATAGCAATAGAACATTGACCAAGGTCGCGGTAGGTAATGGATGACTGCCTAATATTGCGGGGTGCAGTTTCAGGGAGCTGATGCCTGTGCAGAAAGTAGATTGAAACAGCCAAGGGTGCGTTTAAACTACTTATAGAGGAGCGCACATACAGTAGTACAAGTTTAAGCACAGACATTTGCAAATATGCAGCCTCTTACTAGTAGTCAGTGGCACTGCCGGGCTCGTAGGCAGGAAGGCAGAAGTGGCACTAGCAGGCGAGGGGGGACTCCTATTTTGTTCCTTGATGCTCCATGTCGCGAACAGGGGGCAAACAGAGGCCTTTGTGCGGGCCTTCATCTGTGGCCGGCGTTTCCGCCTGCCGGCGGAAGTAGAATGATAAAAGGCTTCAGTTGCCTAGCAGCGAAGCCGCGCGGCCAGAGCCTCACTCTGGTGCCGCGATGCGTCTGCCATCTTGCAATCAGGCGGAAGAGATGGATAAGGTCAGGCGGTTCCTGCACTCGACCCTCCCAGGTCCCACTTGCGGCCTTTCTCTCCACCACCTCTCTCTCCACATGTGGCGGCCCCAAGGGCTCTCACCTCTGACCCTGGCTCTTCAATGTCTACTTGGCCTCTTTGACCCACCTTATTTCTACCTTCTCTTCTAACTTTCAGTGTTATGCAGATGACACTCAGCTATCTTTCAGGCTCCCCTCAGCCTTCTCTCCTCTCTCGCTCATTCCTTTCTATCTGTGATTCAGGATTGGTGCACCTCCAGCTATCTCTGCCTTAATGCCAGTAGATCCTTCTTATTGGGACCCCTGCTCCTGACTTCCCTCTCTCACTGTGGTCGACCTCATTGGGCTCTCCTCCTTTGCCTGCCTGTGGGGCATAAAACCTTGGTGTCATCTTTGACTCCACTCTCTCCTTCTCTCCACACATCACAGACCTTGCCAAGAATGCCCACCACCAGCTGCACCTCCTCTGAGGTATTCTTCCTTTTCTCACTTTCCCCTAGAAACTCACTGTCTCCAGAGCCCTGGTTCTCTCTAGGCTGGACTACTGCATCAACCTCTTTCTCAATCTGCCTTCCTCTACTCTCCGCCCGCTGCAACTAATCCAGAACAGGAAAGAGAGATCAGTCCTTGGCCTCAAGCCCAGGGACTGTATCTCTCCAGCCCTTAAATCTCTCCACTAGCTCCCGGTGACTGCATGGATCAAGTTTAAGACCATCTGCATCATCTACAAGGCCTTCTAGGGCCGGGTCCGCACTACATCCAACTCTCTGTTCCAAAACACCTCCCTTCTCAAGCCCATCGCTCAACCACCTCCAACTCTCTGAGGGTCAGACGCTTCTCCAGGCAGACAGTGGGGGGTAGATCTCTCTCCTCTGCAGGTGTCTCTCTCTGGAATGGCCTCCCTGTCCCTCTCAAACTTTAGCCGGACCAACTGAAATTCGGGAATCAGCTCAAGACCTTCCTTTTCACCTCTGCTTTCTCTCTCTCTCTCTCTCTCTCTCTCTCTCTCTCTCTCTCTCTCTCTCTCTCTCTCCTCTGCTGACCTACTTGTCTGCTGTGCTGAATGGTGGCCTGGCTACCCTCAGAGTCTCACTGGGTACCAGGCTCCTTCAGACCAGTCACTGCTGCACTGCCTTCAGGTCTTCCACGCACTTAGGATCTGTAACTGTAACCCTACAGACCCCTACCTGCTTGCACCTACCCTGAGCCGCGCTGCTCTAGCTGCACTTACTGTGCAATGCTGCCCTGATTGCACTTCCCCTTTCTTTCTCCCTGGTACTTCCCCTTCTCCCTCCCCCATGCACTTTGCTTTACTGCACTTGGACGATCTGAATGACACAAGGCGTAGTAAGATAGTTTGTTTTGTCCTCCCTCTGCCTTCCCTCCCTTGTCTTGTCGCGCCTAGAAACACTTGTGTACAGGCGCATTATAAATGACTCATCATATCATATCATAAAATACTGTGTCTCATCCCACAAAATCTCCTGACTACCCTGGGACATGTCTCCTTCCAGGTGATCCTCCCGCAATACACCACCCCCAGGGTTGGGATCAGGAAGCGTCTGCCTTCCCCTTTCCACCTCGGAGGAGACTTTAGGCAGGGTTTCAGTGAGGGATCCGTAGGATTCTTCACACTTATTACAAATGGAGCGAATGTTAAGAAGACCAATAGGCATGACTGGATAGGAAGATATTTGGATAAGAGGAAAGAAAAGATTAGAAGTACATTGGTAGGAATACATGTTGGAGGAATTAGCAATGCAAGAATGAAAGTGAGATTAGAAACGGAATAGGACAGCAAGAAATTCCCAAGTAACAGAGTCGGTGAGTCACCCATGATGGAATATAAGTACAACTGTGATACAAACAAATAATGAGTTAAAGAGGGGTAGAAAATCACGAGGGACGTATGGCGCACCCCAGAGCAAACAGAATAGGCACTCACCCTTAGAAGGCCCGCCCTTTGAATGGAAACCCATGGGCGAAGACGCCCAACATAGCTAGAAGAAATGGGCAGAAGATGCACACATGATCTGTTACATGAGGGCTGTATTAGCTGAGCAGCGTTGGCTGCAGTTGGTGAGTGCAGTTTGTGGATGCGGGGGAGGGCCGAGAGCGGCAAAGCCACAATGGAGATGTTGGCACCTCAGGAAGTAGCCCACAGGAGCAGATCGAAAGAAAGTCCTGAGTCCATCAACTCCTTCCAGGAACCTAGATTGGTCACGTCATCTGTCACGTTAAAGTCGCATTAGCTGAGCAGCAACAGCAGCAGTTGGTGGTTGCAGCTTGTGGGAACGGGGGAGGGCAGACAGAATGCAGCAGAGCCGTGATGGAGATGTTGGCGCCACGGGCAGCAGCCCACAGTAGCAGATGGATAGCAAGCTCCTTCCAGGAAACTTGATTGGTCACTTGATTCGGCACGTCACAGCCGAGTTAGCTAAATGGCATCAGCTGCAGTTGGTAAGTGCAGCTTGTGGGTGTGGGGGAGGGCCAAGTACCCCAGAGCCGCGATGTAGATGTTGGCACCTTGGGCGGAAGCCCACAGGAGCAGATGGAAAGCAGGTCTGGAGTCTGGGTAGCTGCTTCGATGAAGGAGCTGCCCGGACACAGAACCCCCAACTCTCCAATCATTTACCCTGACCTGCCACAATTCGACCATTTATTCATTTTGTATTGGTGGTCTCAATTAGTTGATGCCTCTCGTGTTCTACAGCAACAGTTTGATGGTTTTGTATCGAGAGCTCAATGGGCACACAGTGCCTCAAGAGCTGGCTCTCTTTGCCCAACCCATGGGGCTTGGCTCCACTGGTGTATCCTCCATCAAAACCTCTATCACATCTATTTAATTGACCAAAAACACCAAAGTTAGCCCGTGTATGTAGTCTAGCAAAAGTTGTGGTATCCAGGGCCTGAACAGCATGATGATGAGAATAAATCTGGGCCGAGACTGGTAAATAGCGATCCCACTCATGCTCTGTTGAAATTTCCACCATGTTGTTTGTCTCCATCAATTGGGTGGGCCTCCGATCATGTTTAGTGGTCGGATTAGCTGGACCTTGATCAGAGTTGCTTCTTGAACTGGCCAGTTCCAAACCTTTAAAAGATGTTGAGTCGGAAAGGATGGCTCGCTGGTCTTTGTTCAGCAAAGCAACATTACTTATTAGGAGTTATCTAAAGAGGGTTGAGCATCTGGACACACCTTGTACTGCGCTGGCAATAGTAATTTCTTACACTTGGTGAGCTTTACATCATGTTAGGGAATGAAACATGTAGGCAAACATAGTGGCTGAGCGATGAGTCACTGAAAATGATCAATTTCAGTGTTGGTTGCAAAAGAATGTGCAAATTACCCATCACAATTAGGTTGCTAGAGGTATTTTTTATTTAATATCTAGGCATTTTAAAAAAACATAGTCTGAGCCAATATTTAGGTGTTTTAATCGCTGTTGTACTTGAAAGCAGTAGAGTCTGAGCTGCCACCTGTTCCGACAAGAACAGTTTTTCTCAAGGCTCCAAAAGTATATAAAGACTTGTTCCAAGAATTTGTTTGCATATATTTCTACATTACAGTACCTTGATCAGAAACTGGTACACATTAGTAGGTGCTCATATGACTCAATTGTTGCATTCAGTTCCAAGGTTCTTCTTTTTTCTCCTTTAGCTTTGTTCTTGTTAACTTGTTCCTTAAGATCGAGTAGCTTCTTAGTGTTGGTTCGTAGCGTCAATGATATGTCTTCTAATTATATCAAAAGGCTGTGTTCAGCCGGGGGTCCCTCATTGTTGAGTGACTAAATAGGAGCGTATTCTGGCAAGTAATCTCCCTGCACTCTTTAGCATGGTGTCTTATCTCCTTTTGGTTATAATCCCCCTGAACCTCTTTTACTCCCCCCTGGACCCCTGCCATTGCACATCCAGACTGGGTAACCCTCTTAATTTGCACTTTAGGTACACAGCCCTCTTTTCTTCTTTCTTGCAGCAGAAGTCACAGGTAGCATCAGGTTGCCTTTCATTTACTCATCAGCACCACTATTGTGCCACTACACCACTCCTGTACAAGTGCTTCGCCACTACTGACTTATGTGTTATGCCTGATTGCTTATAGGCCCTTGGCAAACCACAGTTAGGAGAGTGTACCCATCTGTGATTCCAGGACACAGGCCAGGAGACAGAAGGCAGCTTTGATTATGGTAACAGTAAAAGTAAAGATGTCCCACACACAATGGGCCAGATTCTCCAAAAAGTGGGCATTTCAATGCGATGCACCAAGGCTTTGCCCACTTAGACTACTGCTTCTTCGTATGATCGGATGGTCCTTTCACATTGGACCGATTGGGAGCGCCACCATAGACCCGGTAAGCCTCTCTTCTGCAGCCCCTTCTTTTTGCCGACAGCGCAGGCGTTCTTCGCGCCCACAGTTCCTCCAGGGAAGTCTTCTCTCTCTTCCTGGTTTTCCCTCTTCTATTTTGTGTTGTCCTTGGCCAATGGGAATTTGTGAAACACTAGACTGCTCAATAGTGTTTTGAGGAGTGCTCTTCATACCTCTGCACATCCTCATTGTCCCAGTATTTATCTGACAGTTATAAGGTAGACCTGACTCTCCTTAGTCACAGTACCTTTATCATAGATCTCTTTTGGGTCGACTATGTTCTTCATCATCCCAGTACTGTTGTGAGTATGTACGTGGGATGGCAAGCTAAAGAAGGGTTAGGCGAGGGGGACTGGAGTGGAGTATACTGCGTTCTCCCTTCATAGTCCTCCCTGCTCCCACAGAGGAGACCCCTCCCCTTGAGATCCTCCCACTGAGTACCCCCCCAGGGGGACTATCGGGTAACGGCCTCACCTCCTCAGCCTCATGGGGAGGGGCTCCCCGTAGGAGAGAAGGGACGACATCCAAGGATTCTTCACACTACCATAAAAAAGATATGAAAGTATTTCAAACAATATGTTTAATTTTGATTCTCTTTATTTGTTTTATGTGCATAACAAGTCTGAGAATAATACAATGCATATTTTTTAACCTCAGCTTTTTGGTGAGTTTGCTTTGTAAATTCTATCAATTTCCATGGGAGTAAGTATACACCATTTAAATGTCTCAGCTGGTAATTCTGCCATGTCATTCAGGAATGTTGTAGAGCAATGTTTATGATTGTTTTGATGTTGAGTAGGATTATGCATTTAATGTATATAGTTATGTAAAAACTGGCCGTGTTCTTTGCTAGACAACCACATGTAGAGTGTTGTAATGCCTAATGCCCTCTCACTCCTATACAAGTGTTCTGTGGCGTCAGCGGTATGAGTGCCACATGGGTGCAACCAATGGCAACACAAATGCAGAGTATCCAGCTATACCGTAAAATGCCCTCACTAATCCTGCCCTGGTACATGTATAATGAGGCATGCCTATACATACCCTGGCAGATGAAAGGAACATGTTAAATACCTTGCGTAGGGCCTGTGACTGTGAGGATTATGTTACAACCACGATGACGCCACTGGTGACATGGAAGGGTCCTTTTAAAAGATATATAGGTCTGACAGTACATTGATTAGTGCCATGGGTGTGGGAAGGGCTCCCTCTCACTGGGCCTCATTATGACAGTGCCGGTCCGGTAACAACGGTGCCGGTAGGCTTACCAGCACCATTGTTACCGGACCGGCAAAGTACAAGTTTGCGGGCGGGATGCCCTTCTGCCCGCCAGGGCTGGCCTGGTGGGCGGAACGGCACCTGCCCACAGACTTTCACGGTAGCACCAGCACCGTTTTTAACAGTGCTGGTGCTACCGTACTCCCCATTCCCATTGAGTCCAATGGGAATGGGGAGTTACTCCGGCGGCAGTCTGCCATTTTTACCGGCACGGCTACTGCCAGAGTCGTAATGAGGCCCACCGACTGACTATCTCCAGTATGATATAGGGTGAGAAACAGACCCTCTCGGTGACCTCTTCATCAGCCAGTTGAAATAGAGTGATCCTCATATATCATTTCCCTTCCATCCTTGGGTGCAGCAGAATGATGCCTTCTGGAGTGACCATTTTTGGAATGTGTACCTGTCTCTCTGTGATATCCGTTTATACTGTGTTTAGCCTGTGATTGGGTGTGCTTATTTTGGTTAGACAAGTCACTTGCACTCTTTTCTGGGCCACTTGCTCTACTTTTAAATGGAGCAAATGTTGAAGGGGATTTTGTAAAGCAAATTCTGTGGTCTGGTGTTTTTAATCAAGATTTTGGTGCATCTTTGCGCACTTTTTGTGGTCACTCCCCATTTGCATGCTTAATTTGATGCATTTTCATGCTTTCTTCGCACTTTGTGCATCTTTCCGCCTCATTTTGCACTCCGTTCATAAAGTGGCGCATCTCTGAGATGTGCACTCCTGTGAACGTGGCGCATCTATTTATGGGGCATTTGTGGCGCATCTCAGATTTGCCCACTTTTCATTTTTGAGAACCTGGCCCAATGAGTCACACAATAGCCAATGTGGTCAACAGAGTCAACAAGATCAAAACAAATGCCTTGTTGCCTGCCCTTCACTCACACCGTACCCGCAAGCAAACAAGCGAACCACGAAGCACTTTTCTGGGATGAATATAATCAACCCCCATTGCAGTACACGATTTTGCCCCCACTCGTGGTCATCACAGAGGAGGTGGAGGGCGAGTTGAGGTTGATCTAACATTTCTCTTGGCATTAAGGGAGTTCAGTAAATAATTTAATTCTGGAGGAGGATTGTTTGGTGACTTACGCAAGTGTAGATCAGGAGGGTGGGTTAATAAGAAAGTGTGCAAAAATGCAACATTAAGAGTGTCTTTCCTTTGCTTCCGGTATGCATGGGGGGCTTTTGATTACTGGGCATGCAGTTTTAGGATGAGATAATTGTGGATAAGTTGATACCCATTGGCTGCACCGTATCATGCTCTCTAGGTTAGTGATTTAGCACCGCTTTGCTGTGGTGTTTCTCATTCAGAACAGGGTCAAGTCCGCTGCTGATTTCTTGGATGACTTCATTTTCTGATAGGGCAGAAGTTATGTTAGGTTATGTTACTTGGCATTTATATAGCGCCTTATGTTTCATTGGTATAATCTCAAAGCGCTGGTAGGTTGGACGCCCTCGGGAACCGTAGTTCAAGTCAGTAGAGAGAGAGAGTGTTGTATGGTGCGTGCGCGCACCGGATATGTGTGCAGCTGGTGTGGTTGTTGAATGATAGCTGCTTCTTAGCAGTAGGTGTGGTGCTGAGGAAATCAGTTGGATGTGTTCAGTCTGGAGGGTGGACACCCAGACTGAGTTCTGGCTGCGTTAAGCCTCAGGAGACGCCTAAAATAGCCGGTATGTGCTCAGCTAGCTGTGTTTTATTAGGATGATGAGGTGTTTGTGTGGTCATGTTAGTATGAGAACAGCTAGACCGAATGTGTCATAGTATAGCTGTGTTCTAGTTGAATGATGGTGTATAAGAGAGAGTAAGCGTAGTAGTGATATGGTGCTTATCAGTAAAGCGCCTGCGAGCAATCACGAAAGCAGGACAGGGGGCGTACATAGCGGTTTAAGTATATAAAGCGACAGGATGGATAGGAGTAAACATGTGATATAGGTAACATGGCATATGCATAGAATATATAGGAGATACAGAGATATAGCTACTCCATCCACTCTGTCCATTGCAGCCACTCTATCTGTTGCATCCACTCCGCTCCATCCACTCCATCCACATGGCGAACGGGTGTTTTCTCTATCCGCACCATAGATGACGATATTGGTGACACTTTCTAGATTCAGCTTTAACACAGTGATGCCATTAGGTGAGTGCATACTGAGTGATGTTGGGAATACATTCTAAATTCAAACGTTACCACAGTGACGTTTTGAGGCGCACTTTCAATGATGATGAAAATTCCTTCTAAATTCAGCTTAGACACTGTGATGCTATTAGGGTACACTCAATGCTGTTGGGAATACCTTCTAAATTCAAACCATAACACAGTGACGCTATTAGTCACACTTTCTAAGTAGTACAAGGGAAATGCTCATTTATGTTAAAGGAGCTTGTTCAAGAGATGGAGGAGCTAGGAGCTAGGGGTCCAGTTGGTGCCTGAAAAGATTGGGTGAGCAGCAGTTTTGACTTTTCTGGGCCTCGATAGACTCTGTGGAAAGGTGATCTGCATTTCCTGATAGAAGCTAGACAGGCAAAGAAGATGGAGCTGGTGGGGAGAGGAAGGTGCAGAAATGAGGCACCTAAGATGGTGGCTCCAGGCTGGGCTTTCTGTAGACAGTGAGGACACTTAGCTCCCACCATAGGGGAGTGTGTGTTTGGGATAAGTGTATGAGCTTTTTTTTGGTTTGTATTTATATTTATAAAGCTTACTGCGTTATTGTGTTTTTTTGTCTTAGTTACGTATTTATAATGCACCCAGAGGTTTCTAAGCGCAGACCCGGGGGATCGAACCTGTGTTGCTTCGTGTCGTCTTGCTTCCAAGACGCGCACGTTGTTGCTGAGCTATCCTCCCAGGGTGGATAGAGAAGGTGGTGCATAGAGAGATGGCTAGCGGAGTGGCGCCGTGGTGTTAGCGTAAGATCCTGTGAGTTTTTGCTTTTGGTGATAGCTCAGAGCGTGTGTTGCAGAAATAACAGCTCTGAGGTGGGCTATTGTGAGGTTTTGGTGCACTCACATTTCGGTATCAGTGTTTTGGATTGTGCTAGTGTTAAGGAGGGCTTAGTTCTGTTCAGACAGACAGGCTAGTCCAGATCCCTGCGAACCTGTGGCTCTCCAGATGTAAAAGCGTACAACTTGCATAATTCCTCACCACTGACTGTGCAGGCTAGGGCTTCTGGGAGTGGTAGTCCAAAACATCTGGAGAGCCAAAGGTTGCAGATTCCTGATCTGCTCAATGGACTCAAAGCATTAGGGAGTAAGTGGTCAACATATGAGGGAGTGCCATTAGGGTTGGTTTGATATGAACGTCCGGGGCATTAAGCAGTTTGGGCTGAGAATGAGGGAGAGGCCCCTACTAATCCCCTTGAACAATCAATTCCCAACAACAATAAATAGCAACAGGGGACACAAATCAGTCCATCACGTCAACAATGCAACACTTTTGGTACATACCATCATAGACAAAAATAATCAGCAATCCATTTCATATCAGATTTATATAAAAACCGTAAAAAATCTCATATTCAACTAAGACCACTGCAGATTAAACATTAAAAAAATGGTTGACAATTAGAAAGCAGTGGGTGGACACATACCTTGGAGAAGCAAAACCTGCACCAACCACGACATACTGTCTTCCTAATTATAAAGGCTGCATAAAGAAAATTCCCTTTTGTCTTTACTGTCACATACTTTGAAAAACCTCATGGCATCCTCACCATGTCCCCTGCTTCTTAAGCTGCTGTCTGAACCATTTATTCCATTGGTTAATGTGAGGAAGAGCCCAATCACGAAAAGCTGCTTTTACTGTGATTTGGGTTGAATTATCTGTACTGCCAGGGACACTCCAGAAATGGCCTAAGCCAAGTTTCGACAGCATACATTTAAGCCATTTCCAGTTTCCGACCAGAAGATCTTTGGGGACAGACCCTAATATTCTTCCAGGAAGAACTAGCTCTGCAGTTATACCTAGAGAAGTAAATGTTGCAAGTAAACCACATATACTATCGGTCGAATCGCCAGTTCAAAGTACATCGGCATGGTTGGAGCTGAGACTGGGATCCCTAATATATGTCGTAAAAATAAAATAAATAGATAAATATGTCATAAAAATGTCAGCTCAGGCAAGCCCAGCCTGTTGGTCAGACAAGCCCAGCCTGTTGGTCGTTGGATGGCCCCATAGTTCAGAAGCCAACACTGCGGCTGAGCGCGCTGTCGCTTTGTACACTACCAGGGCAAACAGAATGGCATTACCCCCAAACGTATGCAGTAGTGAAACAGTTGCCCCATCGCTTTGTCTTAAAATACATTCGCTTAGTTTCATTTGGTCGCTCCACTCACCATTACAGGAGATCCATGTGACTAAGTAGTTACACAAATCAAGTGCGCCAATCTGGGAGAGTGGGAGGGTTGCAAGAGTGAGAAATTAGAGGGGGGGGCATGGATCAATTTCAGAAGGTGTTAAATGTAAGTGTGTTAGTCTGTAAGGCTATGGAGCTAGCTTAGCAGTTAATTGAATGCAACCTTTTCCGCATAAGAGAAGCCAGCGTGTGCTTTGTACAGTTCACCCCAAGAAACCAGGCAAGGCTCTGAAAGCAAAATGAATGAACGTTTCCCCTAACGTGGGCCTCCCAGAAGGCGAAGAAAGGGGAAGTTATGATAGTTACTCCTTAACGTGCCCTCTCCTGTTTACACAAGGCGGTGGGGGGAGGAAGTGAAGTCCTCTGGTACTACACTGAAAACAAGGAAGAGTCGGCCCCCGTGAAGCTACCTAAATAGCATTGTTCTGCCCCTGTGGCACTTCCTTGATTGACTTAAGAATTAATACGCAGCATAATTTCACTTTCATTTCTGGGGAACTGTCCCCACTTCTGTGAAGGGTGATTCAGAAGGAGCAGGATGGGGTGCTAGCGGTCAATCTCGGGGTCCATCTAAGAAGGTTAGGATACAGAAACGCTTTTGGGACAGAATAGGTGAGGACAGAGACAAGCTAGCAGTGCTTAATTTGTAAAGAAATAAGTGTTGGGGCTCAAATATTTTCGAACACACACACATGACATGTCAGGATGGGCAGCTCCCCGCCCACTGTTGCTACCACCCACAGCTGCTCCCCATGCTGTCAACATATATGGGGTTAAATCTGCAACTGCATACTTGCCAACCCTCTAGATTTAGGCAGTAGGCTACTGCTTTTGAAGCAGCCCTACCGCCTACAGATTTCAGTGACAGATCCTACTGCTTTTTACAGTGGCAAGTATGCTCCAGTACAAAGCATGCAACACATTAGTCTGCCTATACAGTGGACTAGTAGGTGATTACTTTCATTGCACTCAGACCAATCCACTGACCTGACATCTACTCGACTCTGTCCTACACTCTTGATAGGTGAACAACGCAAGTGGCAGATTTTAACACCATCACACAGCATCTGCCGACAATCCGGTGTTACCATTCAGAATTATACATGTTTAACATTTCAACATCTTTCCATGTTGCGCTGTATTTATGTTTTGTAATTTCCTGTGATGTCATTGTTATGGGAAATATTATTTTTCAAACTTGAAAAATCCTACATCTTTTTGGTCACAGAATGTTGGCAAGTATGCAACTCCCACCGGATTATTGTGGTTGACGGATGTACTCACTATGGCAGAAGTGTGATATACAAATGCCAATCAACATACACATAAAATAACATACTTGTGGTGACTTGGCCCGAGACATATGTTTAAGTGTGTCTTTAAACACAATCATCATTGACATTTTGTTCTAAATCTATATGTGTTTATTATGTGACTGGCAGTTAAAATAATAAAGTTGCCAAAACACCACATCATAATCAAACTGAGTTTTAGACAATAAGTGCCGGGGCTCAGAAATAAGTGCCAGGGCTGAGCCCTGGCAACCCCACACCACAAATTAAGTACTGAAAGTTAGGGTGGATGGAAGCAGACTGGGATTAACAACAACAGGCTGGGGTGGTTGAAGGTGGTTGGCTGTTAGGAGCAGTCTGGGGCATTGCAGACAGGTTGAGCATGTTAGGGGCAGCCTGTAGAAGTTAGGAACAGCCTGTAGAAGTTAGAGACACGCTTGAGTGATAAGACACACTGGTAAATAGAGGCTGTGGCTGTAATGAGCAGGCTACTTTTGGTTATGGTGCATTTCTCTAAAGCAGCCATTATCCCGGCCCTTCTGCCTGTTTTCCTGGGGTTGGTGACAGTTTCTCACAAGGTAGATACAGATATGATTATAGTTTTATAAACCTCAGACCAGGTCCCATTCGTGCCAGCGCGCTGTACATTGAAAGAGAATGCAGGCACATAGGGCTTCATTACACGGACGGCAGTAAGGGTTTACCGGTACCTGTAAAGGTACCAGTGCCGGTAAACCCTTACCGCCTTACTACGAGGTCCCTTTGTGGGACCCTACCTGGAGGGGACCCGCAAAGGGACCTAGGAGGTAATTACGGTACTGCAATTTGCGGTACCGTAATTACCACCTTCCCCATTCCCATTGAGCCCTATGGGGGCAAAACTGGGAATGGGGAAGGGCCATGGTGAATGGGGAATTACCGCCCCCACACACCTTGGAATAGGGCGGTAATTCCACCATTAACCGTGGCAGACTCGGTAAAATACTGGCGGCAACCATGGCGCTAATAGCGCCATGGTTACCGCCGTCCGTGTAATGAGGCCCATAGTCTTGCAGCCTTAATCAGGAATCCAATGGCATATGCTGAAAGTAGCCCTTCAAGGAGGTATGTGCCAGGGGAGATGGGGCGGGAGGGGGATGAAGTAGAGCTCATGTCAGGGTGCACATAGGCCCTCATTACGACCCAGGCGCTAATGGTTTAACGGTGCCGTAAAAGGCGGCGGCGCCGTTAAAACATTGGTGCCTGATTACAAGGTCCCTTTGTGGGACTCGTACTTAACGGCTGGTGTAGACCAGCCGTTCAAGTGGGTGCCACAAAGGGACCTTGGCGATAATTACGGTAACCGCTATTAGCGGTGCTGTAATTATCGCCTTCCCCATTCCCATTATGCCCTATGGGGCAAAATGGGAATGGGGAAGGGCAAATGGTGAATGGGGAATTACCGCCCCTGCCAACCGTGTGATGGGGGCGGTAATTCCGCCATCCACCATGGCGGAGACCGGCATGGACCATGGTGCTAATGGCACCATGGTCCAACGCCAGGGTCGTAATGAGGGCCATAGAAAGGAAAGCGGTAGTGAGACCAATATTCCTCAAGGGCGAGGTAGCGAATGGAAGCAACATGCTAACACCATTGAGGGGAGGTAGTCATGAGGGGGTAGTCACGTGTGTGGCTATAAGCATTCAGCTTAGAGGTGGAGACGGGTAGTTGTATGAATGAAAGCACTAGCAGAATGCCACCCGACAGGCATTATCATCAGGCATATTAAACACTTGGCTGCCAAAATGGGGAGTTCCTAGATGTTATCCAAATCGCAGTGTAAAACAAAACCAATATCATACTGCACTACAGTGTAGAATTGACATCAGCTATGGTTTGAGTAAAGTGAAAATGTTTTCTTTGTTGCAATGTGTACATCAGTCAAGGATGTATTTGTGCTTTCAAATGTGTGGGTTGTATGCCTCCAACCCCAAGAAGGTTATCTATTGTTTGGGCCAGGAGGCCCTGGCTGTAGCCACTTGTCATCCACCCCCACCCCCTGCACTTTGAAGCACGGCCAGCACTCTAGTCCTTGCTCTGAACTTCTTAGGCCACGCACACTTATTTCAGCCTGCTCCCATATCCACATTCCACTTAAAGCACTTAGGTCCTCATCACAAGTTTGGCAGTAAATTGGCACAATTACTGCAGGACGCAAATATCGTTACCGCCGGGTAGTACGGCGCAATCATTGCTGTATCACAACCTGACATGAAAGCATCCCTAACACCAACAGTAACACTATTAACGCCCAGCAGTAATTGCACCGGAATAAGGGCTATCACAAAGGAAGCTGTGCAAATAGCGCTGCCACCAACAAACACGGTGCTGGTAGCGCTGGCGAAAATTTGCGTCACTGCTGGAATTGGAAGCATCGCAGTAGCCATTTTAAAAAACACAACCCATTGAATATCACCACTTCCTGCAGCCATCCCATCTTGTAAATCTGCAAATATGTCCCAGGAGAGGCTACGAAGCAACAGGGCTGAACATTGCCTGAGAAAGCTTACATTTAGTGAGGGGGAGCTTGTGGTCCCCACAGATGAGGTAGTGGGCCACTGTAAGGAGCTGTACAGAAGCAGACGAAGACCAGTGGCCAGCAGCGAACAGCAATCAGGAACACCACTGCCCACAAGATGACAGCAGTTTCCAGTGTACCCCGTGATGGTGAGGACTGCAAAAAGAGGTGAAAGACCTGAGGCTAAGGGTACGGAGACTGCTGTTCCAACACCACCGTGAGTCCTTGGCGACAGGAGGAGGCCCTGTCAAGCCACTGGTCCTCACCACCACTGGGAGGAGAAATGTAGCACAGTGCTAGACTTCGAGGGGATAGAGGGAGTCGGCAGTGCAGAGGCAGGATCCAGGAGGCAGGAGACAGGAGGTGAGTGACCTGTCCCCCAACACATGCATGCACAAATGACACCCCAGCATAAGAAGGGCCAGTGGACAGGGACACAAGTCAGCATAACCAGAAGCGGGGAATGCCGACAGGGCAGAGTGATGGGGTAGAACATCAACCACCCTCCACCGCAGCCATGGGGCATGGCACCAAGGGCACCCCTGAGCATCACAGCAGCGGGAAGGGCAGGCAAGTGAATCAAACAAATGCCATGCACAACATACCCCTACTGGCGCACCGTGTGCCAGCCGTATTGAGGTGCATGAGCGACCATGACAGCGTGCAGCAGTCACCCCGGCAATAAACTGTCCCAGTAGGCCTGCCCCAGGAGGGCATGGCAGACAAGCCACATGGAAGTACACGTCCCACACACAGAGATGTGCCCAGCCTGCCAATCACTTTGAACCACAGTACAGCCCTGCTAGCTGCGCAGCATTGCAACATAGAGCCATGACAGTGCCATGGAACAAGCCACCCCCTTCCCAACCCACCATGTGGTTGCCACCCGGGCAGGGGATGTGGGTCCAAGAAGGACCACAAGCATGCATGTCAGACATAAGCCGGCCCAGCATGGACACCCTGCCCTACCCAAACAAAGGCCAATGACCAACAGGCCATGGATCTCACACCCATCGTGACAATCAACCCCATGACAGTGGTCCCATATGCATCCTGCCATGGCCAACCATGCCAATTTGCCCATATTTGTGGGGTCACAGTCTGTACCATTGCAATTGTGTCTTGCATGCCTACACACGTGGGGGAACTATACCTGAACACATTTCCTATGTCGCCTACAGGCACTCACGTATTGCCAGAGGCCTCGGAGGAGGAGGAGGTAGCAGGCCAATCAGGGAGTGGTGCTTCAAGACCCTCGAGGTCTGCCACCAATACCCCACAAAGGCGCACACAATCCTCGCCTAGGCCCTCTGACCACCGTCCTATGCTTGCAGCCAGCAAGAACAAGCCTGCATGTGGCACCGCGGGCCCTGCGCCAACACCAGCAGCCACAAAGAGCAGTGCAGGCCAAACTGCGCACACACCTACAGCCGTATGCACGTACACCGAGGCACCACCTGCTGCCAGTGCCACTGAGGAGCCACAGGGGGACACCAGCCCGGAGTCAACACCTGCCGAAGGCCCACACTCCCCAGGAAGCCCTCCAAGCCACCGGCACAAAGCAATACCAGAGCTGGATGAGCACACTCCATTTTATGGCTCACCCGCATTCAGACCTGGCCCAGTGCAGAGCCCCCCAGCCAGACCATGTAGTCTATCTCACAGCATGCTGCTGCAAAGGCTAGATGAAATGGAGCGCTGAAAGCAGGAGATGGGGGAGATTGGGCACACTCACTCCACACACCTGCAGGCCATCAAGGAGAGTATCCAGGGGGCCACCCGCAGGGTTGTTGGGCAATTGGTGCGGAACAGGGCCGAGATGAATGCCAACACATCCGCCCTGACACTATATGCACAATATGTCAGAGAAATGACAGAGGGTGTCTCTTCCCTAGTGGAAGCCATCCTGCAGGGCAGTGAGTTGCAGCGGCCGCAGAACCTGGTGACATGCTCTGTCCTGTCCACCTCCCCAACACCCACAGAGGGGTCACAGCAGGGCACACCGCAACAACAGTCGCAGCGCCTTCCTTGCACAAAGTCAACAGAGTCAGGCAGCGAGGGGGAGAAGCCCCAACTTTGAATGACTTCGGGACAGTGAACACCATGAGTGGCCATGCTGGGGAGGGTGGAGGGGGATAGTGTGCTGGGGAGTTGGCAGTGGAAGGGGGAGGGGACACAGTGTGCTGGGGAGTTGGTGGTGGGAGGTAGCAGGGGGATAGCTGGGGCACTTAATTCCATAAAACCCAATAAAATTCTTCAATGCAAGGACATTCATGATTGTGTCTTTGTCGTGTTTATTGATTAGGGTGGTGCCACACAGTGGTGCATGGCTTGTGCCATGTAAAAGTGTCAAAAGAAGTTGTCTAGCAGGTCCTGGCATGACATTCTCCCATCTCACACGTCATCTCTGGCAATGCGTGCATTTGCCTCAGCCACAGGCACTGTATCCTCATCCTATGGGGCGGCATGTCCACATCAGGGGGTAGCGGAACATTTCTCTTCAGGCAGATGTTGTGCAACATTGCACACACAAGCACAATTTTGCCATCTTTCTCTGAAGCGTACATCAGGGCTCCACCAGTACGGTCGAGGCAGTGAAAATGTGCCTTCAGGAAGCCAAAGGTACGCTCAATGCACACATGGGTCCGGCTGTGAGCGTGGTTGTAGGCATTCTCTTCCGGTGTTTTTGGATCACGCACAGGGGTCATTAGCCAGGGCAGCTGTGGCTATCCGGAGTCACCTGCATGGGTGGAGCCACAGGCATTAGTCACGGTGCAAGGTGTGGGGGTGGACTTGATAAAATAACATAAGTCATTTATAACGCTCCTGTGCAAAAGTGTTTCTACACAATATCAGGTCAGTGGACGACCTGTGCAAGCAGTTGGGCCTTCATTTCACGGCATGTGTCGGTGACATGTGCATCGGACATGGTGGCTATCATGTGGCTGTGTTTTTACACCCTGCATGTGGCATGCTGGGTTCCCCACGGACACTCCGCCGGTGTCTGGTGGCAATGGGTGGGCATTGTGGGTTGGCCGCACATGGATACATGGTCGTGGCACTGACAGGGATGTAGTTCTGTGTGCCAATTTGGCCATTTGTCTGCATTGCTTTGGTGGGTGCATATTGCCTTGTGGTACCTGTAGTCATGCTGGTTTATTTGATAGATACTGTATGTGTTCTCCTGCTTCTCCATGTAGGTAAATCCGTCATGTGCATGCTCCCTGGTCTGTACTGTGACGTTGGTGCGGGAGGTGGTAAAGTGCGTTTGCTTGTCATGCCATCTTTTGTGTGCTCATTCGCACCACCCCCTTTAGGCATGTGACCCACAGCACATGTGTGCTAGCTTTCCTACTTATCTACTATCCTGGTCCATTGTCCTCTGCGCCTCTCCATGTATCCTGGCAGTGTGCTGTTCCAAAGAACCATGGCATCATGGGTGGAACCAGAGTAGAAAGCATAGTAGTGGGTGATGATGAGGTTGGGGTTGCAGGTCACCTGTACATTCAGGGAGTAGTAGTGCTTGCGGTTTTGATACACTGCTTTGTGGGCCTGAGGGGCCACCAGCACAACATTGGTATAGTCTAGGGCAGCAATCACATTTGGCATTTAGGCATTGGCATAGAACTGTGCCTTTATGGCATTGACCTTTGCTGGGGTGGTAGGCAGTGACATGTGGCATTGCACTTGCTACAGGAGGGCTTCAAGCACTTGGGCCAGCACTGCACAGAACGTGGGCTGTGCCATGCCGTGCATCATAGCAATGGAGTGCTGGAAGACGCCAGTTCGAAGGAATTGTGGGATGGACACTAGTTTCAGCAGTGGGGGCACAGCTGTCCAGATGTTGTTCCTGCTCCCTATATCGTCCTGTATTGTGTTGAGCAGCTCTGTCATATTCTCCCTGTTGAGGCGGTAGAGGGTGACTGACTGGCTGTCAGTGAGGGTCCAACGTGAGGGCCTGACCCTGGGAATTGGGGCATGACTCGCTTGGGCTTGCCTCCTCTTCCTGCCCCTCCCCCATCCCCCTGTACTGCCTGTGCCCTGTCCTGGGTGCCCAGCCTATCTACTTCCAAGCACAGCATGAGAAGCTGCCTGTCCCAGCTCACAGTGGCTAGTGGCAGAATGGTGTTGGAAACAGTGTTTGGGATAAGGATTTGCCTTATGCAGCCCTCTGGCATGGATTGGGATCACCTGTGGTTTCATTTCAGGCACCTGTGTTCATTTACCTCCAGCTGGAAGCCGGAGGTAACTGTGCCATGTTTTCTTAGGTATTAGCGCTGGTCTTCAGCGCTAATAGCGCCGGACATGGACTTGTGATGGGGCTGTGTGTGTGCCTTGGTTGGCTGGCTGTAATAGCGTCGGCTGTAATAGCGCTGGCTGTAATTACACCTGCTGTAATAGCACCAGCTGATTTTACAGTTAGCTGTATTTGCGACGGCTAATGATCCTGAGGAGCAGTATTGTCGGCACTACTTCTGTTACCACCACTTTTAAGGGTTACTACAAGACTTGTGATGAGGTCCTTAGTCTTCTCCAAATCTGATTCTATCACCAGACTTTACCTCTTTCTATAGTCACCTAGACTTTCCTGTATTGGTCTAGTCCAGGCTGTCCTTCATCTCCCAAGCCTGTCCCTATCATTCCAACGTACTTTAAACAAAACGTCTTGCTCCCAGCCTCTCTCTAATGTCACAGTGTGTCTCTAACATCCCCAGGCTTTCCATAAACTCCCAAGACGATCACTAACTACACCAGCCTGCCCCTACCTATAAAGGTCTGTATTTTAACTATGCTAGCTGTCTCTATCCTCTGTAGCCTATCCATAATCTCCCAGGGTCTCACAGGTGTCTAAAACCTGCCCCTAAGCGTTGCGAAGTGTTGTTCCTTATACAATTCCACACATTTCACCAATATGCACCACATTTTGCTAGTTTACTTGTTAGGACCTTCTGGACAACACTGGCTATATGGCATGTGGGCACCCCACCTCTTTCCCTGGATTTCAGCAAAACTCTGAATTTGTTTGTGAGTTTGTGGCTTGGCGAAGCGTTGTCCCTTATACAATTCCACACCGTTACACTAATCTGCACCACATTTAGCATAGTTACCTGTTAGGACCCTCCGGACATTGATGGCTACATGACATGTGGACACCACACCTCTTTCCCTGGATTTCAGCACAAGTCAAAATTTGTTTGTGGGTTTGTGGCTTGTCGTAGCGTTGTTCCTCATACAATTACACAACACTTCACCAATCTGCACCACATTTTGCATAGTTAACTGTTAGAACCCTCCGAACATTACTGGCTACATGACATTTGGCTACCCAACCCCTTTCCCTGGATTTCAGCACCTTCACACATGAGACCGTTGCCTGAAGTCGGTGAAACATCAATCTGGTCATAGAAGGACCAGTCCTCAACCCTAGAATGCATGGTTTCTGGGACATTTGCACAGCAATGCACCACAGCGAAATACACCACGTCAGGGTGAGGCAACAGGTGGGGAGAGAGCACAGTAGATCCCAGAATGCAGCAGCACACCAACTCTCGTCTCCCCCCAACGCCTGGTCCAGTGAATGTCAGCCAGCCACACATGCCCAATCTCAATGCAGTTTACTTCTGAGTGCAAGGCACATCAAGCGATAAGCAAATCGGAACAGCGACCTAGAGGATCATTGATTTTCACCAATTAATGACAGTGTTGTCATGTCTGTCCACAGACCCCATTCGGAGAATGGGTACTTTTTGCAAGTAACATATAAATGCAAACACAAATGTTACACATAGGAATCCTTGTGACCAGGGTTGGATCTCCTTCTCCTGGATTCATTCAGGATGTTTAAAAAAAAAAAAACTTCAGTTTCAAGAAAGTTATTTTCCCTGATCAAGTTCCACTCCAGGTAGACTACTCAGTTCCAGTATGTCCTTCACTTGGCAAAGTGACTAACTCAATTACAAAAAGATTTTTCACTTTCAAGCCAAGTGTTAAAGCTTTCCCAACCTTCTGCTTGGCAAACCAAAAAGACTCTTTCTTCATACGTCAAGTCAGAGGTGTTACTCACCAACTAGGATTTGGATAGGTAGGTGACCAGGACTGGTATTCACAGGGTTTTGATTGAAGGAGCTCGGATGGGGCCTCCAACCGAGCCTCCTCTCTGTGAGGGTATAGATCTTTAAAATGATATGACCCTCTATTGGGTAAACAGTACAAAGACCCTGATCACTCAAAAGAGCGGGGAGAACACACCGCCACGAAATACCAGCTGTAAAAATAAAGAAGAAGAGATGAGTTTTATGTGACAGTTATACAGATAGGAATAGTCAAACTGCTATGGGTTATACCTGATTTTTCTATCTTGCTACCGAGGCACAGATATTCCTACCTAAAAACAAATATCACTGTCAGGACGGTTCAGGGAACTATAACAATGGATCGGAAGAGAAAAGAAACACTCCTTACCACTAGTAGTATTGGGATTAATCCAAGGTGAACAAAACGGCAGTATAAAATTATAAACGGGAAGGTTAGTGAGGGTTCTAACCCGAACGGCACGAGGAGCGCACTAGGTCCGGGTTGGTGCACACTCTGCGCAGCGTCCACCTGTGCACTTTGTTGAAGATAGGTAAAGGCAATCCGAATTTCCTATAGTTCAGAAGTGATAGTAATGTCCATGAATTCTCAGATGGTAATTTCCCAAATGGTAATTTCCACAAAGGTAGTTTGAGGCACTGTTAGGTGTGCTGTTCGGGGCTAGGCGGCAGGGACCAGTGTAGTAACAAAATGCTGTTGTGATGGGATGGAAGGCCTGCAAGCAGCTGCAGTAATCGTGTGCAGGGATCAGAGACAAAGCTTGCAGACGAGAGAATAATCCGAAAATACACGGGCACTTTCCTTTTTACAGGCTGACAATAGCCGGGACAAAACGTTAGGCAAATCAATCAAAGAAGGCAGGAAAGGGGTCCTGTTAATGGGCGGGCGGCAGAAGTACTAAATCGTGGTGCAAGGTAGTCTGTGAAGGCAAGATGAAGGTCCTGGTACACTAACCTGGCAGTAAGGTACAGGGCAGCAAACAAGACGGTCCGTTAGGCAGGCAAAGGTCAGGAAACCAAGAGATCCAAGGAATGATGAAGACGTAACTTCAAAGTTGAAAGCAACTTCAATCAGAAGCAGCGAGCTGAATGAAAACGCTGCTTTTACCAAAACCGAAAGCAAGACGTCAGAGCACGGTGATTGGAGGAGCAGGGCACATGATAGTGCAGTGGAGCATCATGGGAGTCGTAGTTTGTTAGATTCGCTGCCACAGTCTCCATCGTGAAAGGAACGGGGGAATGAAACGCTGCACACCATAAGGAAGGGAAACAGGTTTGCGTGTGTCTTTTGATAAACAAGCCCATCTTCTGGAAAGATGTGCGCAGCGGGATGTAACATAGGTCAATGTAAATGTTCTCATCTGTGAAAGCTAACAACTTTTTATCACATCAAATTTCTTCTTCATGTGCAACACTTTTGTCAGAATGGTTCATTCAGAAAGTTATTCTTTAGTCAGGATAATTATACAACAGTTCATCAAAACACAGTAGTGGAATTGTCATTTTCTTTCCACCACAACCTTCTACCACATTTGCAGTACTTCAAGTCATGTTCTTCCTGTTCCACTCGCCTCTCAGAACTAATCACTACTTGTCCCTTTCCTGGTGTACTCGCCTGCCCGGATAGAAATACCTACTACTAGAACTTGTACTCTGTGGTGAGGCTTGTTCCAAACTTTCCACACTTAACTCCTTAATGGGGAAACTTGAACCAACAACAACTTCTTGGGTAAGTCCTTTGACCTGTAACACAATTGGCTTACAACCTCCTCCACAAGTATACTGCACAAAAGGACAATGATTCTCACATTGATCTGTTTGCCACGGGCAGTACAGGTTACAGTTCTCTCCCCCTTGATCCTTTCTACAAGGTGGTCCTTTCTCCTGTGGTCTCTTATTACTGTCTACACAACCTATTGGCTGCAGGCAATGTAGTTTACTAGTTTACAACTTTCTCTCACAGGGTATCCTGGTCTGGGACTATTACATTCACATTACCTTGATGTCACACTCAGCTTTCTTTGGCTTTGGCAATGCAGGTCACAATGTCTCCCGATAAGATCTCTCTCTTTAGGAAAGTTGTATCCACTTTGTTTAAATATTGCCTCCTTTTGACTTTGACATTGCGGGTTACAATGTTCTCTTACTCAAACTATCTTAATAGTACAGTTGTGCCCAATTTTCTTTCCTACTCAACATCTCAATTCTGGGAGGCTGCATTTACTTTGCTTAATTATTGCTCCCGTTTGGCTCTGGCTTTGGCAATGCGGGTTACAATGTTCTCCTCTCCGACCTCTCTTAATAGGAGAGTTATGACCAGTTTGCATTCATTTAAAAATTAGGTATTGAAAAGGTTCATCCCTACACAGCGGTCTACTTCGGAGCGCCACCTGTATCGGGCCAACCCATCGGTATCTGATGGCAACTCCTTCTGACTCACTGCTTCCTCATTCATCAGGACTTTCCTGGCGTTTGACAGCTCCATTCAGCCCTCTGCTGCTTGCCCTGTATGTCAATGGGTCTTTCAGCGCTCCCTGCGCACTCCAGTGAAGACCTCACACTGGAGCCGGATGCAGGACACAGAGAGCTTCTCTCTCCTTCAGGACAGCTGGCCTCACTACTGCTTTCCGCTGTGCATTGTGAGAAACCTGAGGGCACACCCCCCATTTACTCCCCTTGGGTCTTCCTCTCAGGTGGCCAGGGAAGGGCCATTGCTTTTGGATCCCAACCCAGGGGGTGGATATGCGAGGGAGGATCACCTGGGTGGAGAGTCCTGGGGGAGTGGAAGGAGAAGGTCATCAGGTGAGACATGGTACTCCACGTTTCCATTCCATAATGGACCCTCAGTCCCCGAAGCCTTTGTAGGATGCTGTCAAACCCCCTCCAGTGCTTTTACCCCAGTGTCAAGAAACTAAAGAGAAAACCCAAACAAGAACACCTCATTAAGAATTTTACCATATTCACACCTCATGGTAAAATCAAGATGTTATCAGAATACCCTCTGCTCTCCATCAATTTCTGTAGGGTATTATCCATCTCCCCCATTTCCACACATTTCAGCTAGCCCATGTGTGTATCCCCTTTTTCCAAATGAAAACCAACATCACTCTCACTCTGCCTTTACAGACCACTATCTCATATACCTGGAATTTTCCCTGGCCTTTCATTCCCTCATAGGTACAGGAAACTGTGCAAAATCTGGTGCAGATTGGTGAAAGTGTAGAATTGAATAAGGAACAACGCTTCGCCAAGCCACAAACCCACAAACAATGTTTGACTTTTGCTGAAGTCAGGGGAAAGGGGTGGGGTGTCCAAATGTCATGCAGCCAGTAATGTCCAGAGGGTCCTAACAGGTGACTGTGCAAAATGTGGTGCAGATCGTTTAAACGGTGTGGAATTGTATAGGGAGCATACACGAAGCCACAAAGCCGCAAACCCATACCACATTTGCACTTTTTCTGAAATCCGGGGAAAGGGACAGGGTGTCCAGATGTCATGTAGCCCGTAATGTCCGGCGGCTCATAACAGGTGACTATTCACAATTTGGTGCATATTGGTGAAACGGTGTGGAACTGTATAGGGAACATACACAAAGTCACAGACTCACACCCAAATGTTCACGTTTTCTGAATTCCGGGGAAAGGGGTGGGGTGTCCAAATGTCATGTAGCCAGTAATTTCCAGAGGGTCCTAAAAGGTTACTGTGCAAAATTTGAGGCAGATTAGTAAAACAGTGTGGAATTGTATAGGGGACATACGTGAAGCAACAAACCCAGAGACTTTTGCTGAAATCCGGAGAAAAGGGGTGTGGTGTCCAAATGTCATGTGGCCAGTAATGTCCGGAGGGTCCTAATGGGTGACTGTGACAAATTCAGTGCGGATTGGTGAAACGTTGTGGAATTGTATAGGGAACATACGCGAAGCCACAAACCCACACCCAAATTTGCACTTTTGCTGATATCCAGGGAAAGGGGTGGGGTTTCCAGATGTCATGTAGCCAGTAATGTCCAGAGGCTCCTAACAGGTGACTGTGCAAAATGTGGTGCAGATTGGTGAAATGGTGTGAAATTGTATAGGGAACATAAGCAAAGCCACAAACCCACACATTTTCACTTATATATATATATAGAAGATTGCAAACCCTCACCCCTCAATTCCTCTCATTCATTCCATTGTAGTACTGGGACGAAGAAAAGGTGACTTGGAGGAATGCACACTAACAGATCCTTTCACCATTCAAGTACTGAGACGAGGATGAGGCCTACAGACTGGTGTAAGGGTCAGGCATGTCCAAAATACTTCACTAATTGTGGTCAGGCATTTGAGCCTGAAGACTCACACCTGCAACCTGTTAAACGGTTGCAGGTGTATAAAATGTGGAGTCATAGAGAACAGAGGGAGACCAGCAGGGAGGCCTGCAGATGGAGAAATCCTATGGAGTATGAGGCAGCTGAGAGTGGTCCTGTCGGGAAACCAGGACGCTGACAAAACCAGGAAGAAACTGTGGCACCAGGAAGGGCAGAGCGAAAGCCACAGTATTGGGAGCCTCGCTCGTCATTGCCGTCATCAAGAGTTGCAGGACGGAGAAGAGATCCAGTTGTTGTAAGTCACTGGCAGCGTCTGCAGGACGCAAGCTGAGCTGCTAGCGACCCACACAGAAAGGGAGAGAGCAGCGAACCACGAGCAGAGCTCTCTGTCCACCAGAGACGTGTACGCAGAGCTAAGCAGGAGGTGACAGCCACCCAGAGGCCAAGTATAGGTTTTGAACACAGACAGACTTTTAAGTTGAACTTCCTGACTCAGACTATCCTTAGTTTCTTTAGGTTGGGAAATCCCACCTTAGCACAGGGCAAGTTAGGCCTTCAACCATCCTGACATTAAAGTTAATAAACCATTTGTATTTGAACTTTGAATCTGTTGTCTGTGTCTTGCTTCATGATGCCTTCACAGTGTCCTCTGCATACCAAAGGAATCCCAACATCAACTGTATGGCGTCCTGCTGTCAGCACAGCAGCGACTCCAACTTCTGAAGGGCCTTTAAATGCTGAAAGGTCCCGCTCAGGTGTGGGTCATTACAACAACTAGACTACATCTTACAGTCTGGTAACTCTGGACCCCTCTTCTCAGTACTATGAGTATTATGGGACTTGAAGTACATCATGTTCTTATTGGTTTTTCCATTATTTAAGACACTCTGTTTATGGAATTTACATGATGTACATTTGGGGGAAGATTGTAAAGAAGGTATGGATTGTCTCCTAGGTCTATAACCTAAACACAATGTAGAATCATTACTACTAAAAGTAGCAGTATTATTTCCCGAATTCTTACATACACCTCACTGTGACAACATGCCATTAAATATTCATGTACTATGGAAACCCCTTCCATAGAAAAGGAGGAATACTGCACCCCTCCTGATGGAGCCACTACATTCCCTTGACAGCCTTCTTCTCCTATGTGGTCCTTCCTTGTAATACTACCGTAGGGTAAGGATCAGGGAGAGGATCTGGCCACATGAGAGGAGACTTTAGGCTAGAATTCTGTGATGACGCTGAAGGAGTCATCACACAACCCAGTATATTCCTGAATGCCACATATTCAGGGTCATTATGGGTTTGCCGGTAACCTGCATGTACTATCAGCGTGTTACCGGCAAACCAGCCTTAACGTTACTGGCAACCGATAGCCCTGTGATACCGAGATATTACGGGTGCCTGCAATGGTGCTAAGTTCCCATTCTATAGAATGGGTGTGCCGCAATCGATTGGGACACTTCTTTGCCAGTAAGGGCCTGAACTCCTGGCAGGTCAGGCCTGCCAGTTGTTCACTGCACCTACTGGCAAAGTCAGAGTATGCCAGTCAGGTAAAAATGCCAGAGCCGGTACTACCGGCATATATTTCCAGCATTTTTACTGGACCGGCACACCCGTAATAACCCCGTCTCTAAAACCCTAGCCAGTTCGTAACCACCCAAGCCTGTCCCTCCCAAGACTTTCCATCCTCAACCCTACTCTAGCCTTCCTGTCCAGCCTGTAACTAATCTTTCCAGTCTGTCACTAACATGTTTTCTACATATATAGAAATACCAGCCGGGCACACATGGCACTGGATTCTGCAGGGCTCTCAACCTTCTCAGAGCCTGTTCAGGCTGCAGCGTCTCCCTTGCTCTCCTGCAGCGCTCGGCGACCTTTCCACTGGCCCCTCTTCAACCTGCTCCGTACCGGAATGCTGCATCCTTTTCCCCAAGCAGGTTTCTTCTCCAGGCGGGTCTCTCGCCCCAGGCTGCTCTCCCGCCACAAGCTGATCTCTCCTTGCCTCTAACTTGTTTCTTCTTATATACACCTGTAGCCTTTCAATTGGCTGTAGGTGTAAATCCTTTGCCTGACCCAAATTAGTGGGCCTTTCCTGACCATGGCAGTAGTGTTTCACAGTCCTCTTCTTTGTCTCAGTACCAGAGTGCTGTGTACATCTAGAAGTGTGCATTACCCCTAGTTGCCTCTTCTTCGTCCCAGTCTTAAAGGCATATGAATGGGGGGCATTGTGTGTGTGTGTGTGTGTGTGAAGGAGGGACAGACTGATAATAACCTACCAATGTGGGGGGGGGAAGGTGCACTCTGCCATTTTCCTGTATTAACAAGAGAAGGTGGGTCTAACCTGCTCACATGAGGGCGTGTCTTCCTGAATGATCTCTTTCTTGTCCCTTTATACTGAGGACATATCTGAGGGTAATTTTTAACGGAAGAAAAAGATGGGGTTTGACAATATCCTACAAAGATTTCTGGGATGGAAGGTTCATCGGAAAAAGGGAATGGGAAATACCATGTCTCATTTGGAGACATCCTCTCCCCACTCCTCAAGGTCCCTCCACCCAGGTGACCCTCCCTCGTATATCCACCCCCAGGGTCAGGATCCAAAAGCAATGGTCTTTCCCTGACCACCTGAGAAGAGGATCGAAGGGGAGTAGATGGGAGAATGCCTCCAGGTTCGCCAAAGTCAGTAAGACAGGACATAATGGATGAAGAATTAGGGATAAAACATCTTTAATATCCTACAAAACCCAAAAAAGGCTCTCAGATCTTTTGTTGTCTTGGGCCTGGGGGTTTCTTTAACTGCCCTGACAATTTTCAGTTTGGGGTGGTACCAGTCCATTTCCTATGAAAAAAACCAACATATTTGACTGCTGATCTAGTTAGGTGGCATTTATTTTTAAATTATTTGTTTGGGTTTATTTATACCTTTACAAAATATACATATTTGATCATACAAAACACAGTTAAACATTTCATAAATACATTACCTTAAATACATTACATTAATCGTAATTCCAGAATTAACCAATTTTACAAACACAATTTAAAAATCTCAAAACCATTTACATTCGCGGTACTGATTTGCCATGCATAATTTTCAACCAAAACAGGTCCAGGAAGACCAGATTTTTATCTGGGACAAACTAACTGAAGTGCTCTATTCTTTGCCCTCTTAAGTTTGGGCAATAGAGCATCAAATGAGGCAATGTCTCAACTTCAACATCATTTAGACAAAACCTACAACACACTTTATTATCCTCTGACATTCCTCTTATGTTTAAAATCTCATTTGTTAAGAATACATTGAATCTAAAACGCATCACATCGTTTATTTTGCCTTTGTTAGGAAAACATTGTAAATATGGTTCCATCATAGAAGACTCTGTATGCCTAGAGATAGTCTTGGCATACAAACTTGTGCTTAAAACCTTCCCTATCGTATTCGCCCAATCTCTTAGTCTAAACATGTTTTTCACCTTAACAGGGTTATCAAGGAGTAATTGTAGTGACATGCCAGTTATATTCAGAGTCTGCTCGCACTCTGCATGTAAGTCATAAATAAAGACCTTTTTAAGACTACCTACTTTCACCTCCATGCTCATTAAGTGATAAATACCACTATCAGAGTTATCATACAGTTTCCACATCAATCAATCGTTTCCACACAACTATACTTTGTATGGATTGCATTCCTAGTTCAGATCGAAGAACTGCAAACGGCACACATTTACATATAGTGGTACATGACTGATTGCCATATCAGGGCCTCATAATACTCCAGCTCATGCAGAATCCAATTAGAAAATAGTTCTACACCATAGCACAGTTTTGGCAACATCTTAGTAGTATAATACTTAAATGCCGGGAGAGTCGAATAATTGCCATATTTGTTATCCACCTATCTTAATTGAATTGCCAGTTTGGTCGCCTTTTCTTTCAGATAGTTCTTATAAAAGGATTTCATAGGAAATGCAATAATGGGATAGCCCAAATAGACCATATTGGAGCTTGTTTGAAGTGTTATTGCCCCAAGAAAAAGATTCGTTTTTATCCTTTTTGGACTGCCCAATGTTGCACATCTTCAGTATGACAGTTTTAGATGGATTCATTTTGATCTTACATTTAGACATTTATAGATCAAATGCGTTCAATAGTCTTTGCAAACCTGTGGGAGTATGATCCATTAAAACAAAATCATCTGCATAGGCAATCCCTGCAATTTTAACCCCGACAATTTGTGGAGCTACAAAACAGGCTTTTAGAAGGCACTTCCACACATCTGCCACATAGAGATTAAATAGCGTGGGAGCAAAAATGCATCCTTGTCTTAAACCATTAGCAGTTCCAATCGGCCTTGTAAGGAGGCCTTCCGCATTAAGCCTGGCCTGTATTTGTGACTCAGCATGAAGATGTATCAAAATACTATTTAGGCCGCCTGGCATACCCATTGATCCAGTTTGACCCACAGCCTCTGTCAGTCCACACAATCAAAGGCCAAGTATAAGTCCATGGCGGCCACATAGACTGGCATAGAGTTAGATTCCCATGCTACACATTAGTAGCCCCCCACTTTCAGTCCCCACCGCCCTTCTAACCCCAATTTGGTGAACATCCAAGATATTATTCTCCACACACCATACTTCAATATGTCACTATGGAGGAAAAAAATATTTCAATCCGCATCCATGATAGCAATAGGTCTATAGTTTACAGGGTTACTTCTCAGTCCTTTTTTTAGATTGATATTACATGTGAAAGTTTCCAATTTTCTGTTTAAAGATGTCATAATATCAGAAAATAATGTATACAATGTTTTAGACCACAGGTCAACATTTTCCTTTAATAGGGCATTGGATAATTGGTTAGGGCTCCCTGCACTGAAGGGGCTGTCAGTCTAGAAAAATGGATACCTCTACTTTGTGACCGCAAACGCATTTTGGTGGCCGTAGGCCAACCATCTCATGCACGATATGAAAGAATATAGGTTTTCGAGTTTGACAATGAACGGCCATTTTGATGTAACAAGAATCGCCATTTGGTTTTCTAACCATTGCTCATTGCTTTCTGTTCCTATTGCTTCGCAGTACATTTTCTGCTTACACTGCTCGACTGTAAAACATTGTTGTCTGTATGTGAAAAGGACAAGGCCGCAGGGCCGAGAGGATAACAAGAGTTTGTTGAAACACAAACGTAGGCAGCGCCAGGAAGAATGTCCGGCTCCCTCCCAAATGTAGCCTTGAAGCATAGCTGCAGGGCATTTAATCATTTCGCAGCTGCCAGCCAGTCTCGTTATATGGTAGAATATGTTAGAATAATACCGCTAAAGGCTTGAATTATGCTTTTCTTATGGCCCCCCCTTTGCTGAGCCCGCTAGAGCGTGTCGGCTCCCAGGACGCGAATAGCACCTAATAGATAGCAAGGTCCGGAATGCATCTCTTCCCCCCCGTATGTAGCTCGCTTCCAAGAACAGAAGCGCTGTGTTCTATTCAAAAACTGAAAGATGCCTTCACACTCACAAATTGCAAATTATTACTAGAATAGATGTTTGAAGGTGTCATGGTAGTCGGAGATGTCCATCATCACACCAAGTTCAAAGAAACCCAATAAAGGGGGGGTGTTAAACATGTCATAGCTGATTGTTTGATATGCATTTTGTATATATGTAACTGATGTACGTAATTCACTCTCTTGCGTCCCTCGAGGTCTAGAGATACACGTCGCGGGGCGTGAGACCGAGTTGGCCAACTGAGACTTTTGCTTTGCAATAAACCCTAGCTTTGGGAATACAACTGTGTCTATCGTGTGTGGTGACTCGCCTTGTTTCCATAGACGTCAGGGTCCCCTAGGGGCCCCTTTCAAGATGGCGCCCGAACAGGGACCCTCCCCCACTTGGTCTATCGCATAACGTTGTAATTGAGTAAGGCGCAGAGCGGCGAGGATGGGACGATCGAGCCGGGATCAAGAGGTGTTTGGGGCGCCCTGTAAAAGTGATGAGAGACTCCTTTGCAGATCTGCACACATCTGATCCCTGATCGACGTGCCTGGCTAGAGAACAAGGAGGCGAGGGTCCCGAAACGAGGCGGAAGCCAAGAAACGCAGACACGACGTCCTTTGGTGCGTCAGTATACAGACGACTTGATTTATCAGGTGAGTCATTTCCCGATTCAAAGTATCCTGATATTGGTTGAGAGTTGACTTTGCAAAATCAAACGCCCTAGGTAAGGTTGATTAACCAGGGGGAAGGTTGAAACATGCCTGGGGTATTGTCCACCTTAGCAGGGTTTTTCCGCTGTGGTAGACAATCTTTGGAAGATGGCCAAATTGTACCACCTGGGGGAACGCCGGCGTATGAGATGTATGTGAAGTATGGAGTGGGTGCGATAATATTCTGTGAGACTTGGCATAGGCAAAACAGAAAGCAACAAGACCATCAGTGGCCGATTAATGGTAGTTTTGAGATAGCAAGGATAGACAACTTGGAAAGGGTGTTGATAAGAAAGAAAGCGCGTCCTTCAGCATTTGAGACTATTAAAGACTGGAGAAAGGAAGCAATGCTCCGATTTAAAAGCAGAGCAAAGCATGCGCACAGGCATAAATCGAAAGGTGAAGAAGAGAAAGAAGAGGAGGAGTGGACTGAGCGTCTAAGAAGGGCAGGTAGGCGTGACCAGTTGAATATAGAAGAGATATACCCACAACGAGAATTACACATAGCAGATGAATTGATAGAAAATATATTGACCCATACAAAACAAGGCCCAAGATCAGAAGTAAGACCAGACACGTCAGTAACTATTGCCCAGACCCCGCCCGTAGCCCAAGCTCCCCCTCCGGTAGCTCAAGCCCTCCCACAGCCACAGACCGCGCGCGTTATACTTCCTATTAGCCAACCAGGCCCACAACAGACACTCCCTGTTCCCATTGTCCCATCCGCACCTCCCGCTTCAGACACAGACTCTGTAGCATCCGTTCCTCCCGGGGTTGAAGTTGAAACCACAGGGGCAAGAGGCGGGACTGACCAACGGGGATGCACGAGGGTAACTCGCAGCGCAATCAGCAAAGAAATGAAGGTGGAATTGCAGCAACAGGCAGAGATGTATATAGACGGGAATGATGGGACAGCAGCAGTGGCTTCCATATATGACTTCCGTAGAAGCAACGAAAGACAGGTAGTGTTGGAATGCATGGGTGAATATTTGGTGGAGAAATGGAAACAGCTAATTGGGAAGTTACCACCGCAGAGATTGTTAGATTTGAATGCATTAGCACGCTGTAGGGAGAGGGATGAAGAAGTGAGAGAACATGTATATAGACTTTTTGAGCTTAAAGATGAATTAGATAATGATTATGCAGAAATGTTTGCTTCACCGGGGTGCAGGAGTAGGGATATCGGGAGAAATAGGAAGGAAACTGTAGAGCCATATATACAACAACGACATTCAATGTCATCAGTACAAAGGGGCCATAAGTTAAAAGTATGTATACGAGAAGCGTTTAGATGGATGTCGGATCCTAGTATTCCCACAATGGAGATACACGAGATATTTGATGAATATTCCATGCCCATGAAAAGAAAAGCACTACAGTCGATGGCTGAACATTTATTAGACAAAGATATAAAAAACTATAAGGCCAGCCCACCCGAAATAATGGCAGTATATAGAAGAGCACTAGAGCGAGGGACAGGAGAAACAGCCCTATCGTTGGAGCTAGGAATATTGTTACATCTAAGAGAGGGGGGGGGACGGTAAGTGGGGCATTTCCTATGAGAGAGGTCCCACCTACCTTTGTGCCCAAAGTGGAGGTTCCCGCAGTGGGCGGTGCAGCGGCGCAGGTGACACCAGCCCATTACACCGCCCAATATGTGCATGTCCCCTTTTCCAGACAGTAGGTGAACAACATAAAGCAGACGATTCCTGATATGAGAAAGAATCCTGCAGGGTTTTACAAGGAAGTAGAGTCCTGCCTACAATCATCCGTGCTTACCATGGGTGATTTAGACCTAATATTCCCGGTGATCCTGCCAGCAGACATATGGAAACAAATAAGGAAGGTAGATGACCCAATAGCCTTTGGCGCAACATGGGCGGACTTGATAATAGAAGACAGGAATAAAGCGGTTGGAGGGACACCAGGAGCGAACCTGGCGGCGTTACCAGCACGTATAGTGCAGAAGTTAAAAGCAATTGTCCCAGAGAAAAGAATTCAATAGGACAAATTGACTGCATGTGTACAAGGCAAGGATGAGTTGGCTACAGATTATTTTAATAGATTTGAAGAAGTATTCACAGACTTCAGTGGGCAGGATGTGGGTTCGGAAGCAGGAAAGAGGTTATTTGTTGACAAATATGTGAGGGGGTTAAAACTTCCAATTCAGGATCTAATAATGACATCAGAGAGTGCATGGCAAGTAAAAACGTTGGGCGAAGTATTACATATGGCCCAATATTATGAGCGCAGAGTGACTGCGGGAAAAGAAAAAGAAGAGAGTGATAGGGTAAATCTGAAGACATGGGTATTAATGCAGCAAGTAGTAGGACATAATAGAGGGCGAGGGAACGCACAAGTAAGGAGTAATTCGAATATGCATGGGGGAACAGTGGGACCGAATCAGTGTGCGTATTCTAAGGAGGAAGGACATTGGCGAGCACAATGTCCGCATCTACAGAATAGAAATGGGTCTGGTCAGCATAGAGGACACTCAGGAGCGAATGCACCAAATATGAATAGTATGCAGCAGCATCAACATAACGGAGGTAATCAAAACCAAGGCCAAAACCAAAATGCCCCAAACCAGAGTCAGGGACAGCAAAATCAACAATATGGAAACCAGAGTGGGGGAAATAGAGGGAAGAGTGGGAATGTTTTCGATACACAGCCAAACACGTATTACAGTAATAGTAATGATTACACATCGGACGATGTGTTATTTCCCCAATAGGACAGCCCAGGACAGGGGTCGGAACCAGTGTCTATTCCCGTGAATCAGAGAGGACCCTACGTAGTAATGAGAGTCGGGAATGAGGAGCACCGCTTTCTTGTAGATACAGGAGCACAGAAGTGTTCAATAGACCATCACTTGGTTCCGGATATACCACTGTCAGGGCAAAAGAATATTTCCGTAGGGTTCGCAGGTACACCAGTCATAAACCCAGTGTCGAAACCAGTCCCAGTTACCATAGGACCGTTTACTGAACATTGTCCTTTCCGTTTAACAGAAAATTGTGGGGAGAACTTGTTGGAATTAAACTTGTTGAAAAAACTAGGTTCCGTTATACATTGCACGGCAGACGGAGTGTTTCTAACGATTTGGCCACACGATGCCCCTGTGTCAGAATTCATGTCTGAAGCGTTACCAGGGGAACTAAGTAAAGTACCAACCTGTATATGGGCAATGCATGACAATGATGTAGGATGTTTAAAGATAGAGCCAGTAAAGATCATTTTGAAAGAAGGTGTTACCCTACCGCGAATACCTCAATACAAAATTTCGGCTGAAGGTTAGAAAGGATTGAAAAGTATTGTTACAGATTTGGTGAAATTAGGGGTAATCGAGGAAATTACAGGCAGTACATGTAACAGCCCGATTCTTCGGATTCTTCCAGTTTATAAAAAAGGAGGTAATGAGATACCATACCGTTTCATAATTGATTTACGCGCATTGAATAAGTCCACAATTTCCTCTAGTGCCAGACGTCACTACAATATTGACAATGATACCTGTTTCAGCAGAATATTTTAGTTTAGTAGATTTGAAAAACGCGTTCTTCAGTATTCCAGTGGACAAGGACAGCAGATATTTGTTCGCGTTCACATTAGGAGGACGATCATTTACATTTACGCGGATTCCGCAAGGTTACACGGAAAGTCCAAGTATTTACAGTAGAGCATTAAAGGAGCAGCTAGACATGCTGGAATTACCTGTGGGTTGTGTACTCTTGCAATACATAGACAATCTATTGCTATCTGCAGACACAGAGGAGATTTGTAAAGAAAGCACTGTATTACTACTGTCACACCTAGCGGCACATGGCCATAAAGCTAGTTTGAAGAAATGTCAGTATAATCGAAAGGAGGTGGCCTATTTGGGCTACCTACTTTCAAAAGGAGGGAGAAGACTAAGGCCAGAACGCATATAAAGTATTTCTTGTATGCCTATTCCAAAGACACAAAAAGGAGTCAGAGCCATAATAGGCATGGCTTCATATTGCCGACAATGGATTGGTAATTTTGCGTTAATTGTGAAGCCGTTGGTGAATTTAACTAGAAAGGATGTGGTTATGCCTTTGCAATGGGATGAGGAATGTCAGAAAGCATTTGATGGATTGAAAACTGCATTATGCTCGGCTCCAGTTTTGGGTACGCCGAATTATGAGAACATTTTTAGACTATTTGTGTGTGAAAGTGACGGATGTGCATTGGCGGTTTTGACACAGGAACAAGTTGGAAGAAATAGGCCGTGCGGCTATTTTTCTTCTGCGCTGGACCCTGTAGCACGCGCACTACTACGATGTTTGCGATCTGTCGCGGTGGCTGCTGCGTCAGTGAGACAAAGGGAAGGGATGGTATTGGGGCACACTTTAATTTTGATGGTGTCACATGCCATAGACGTTCTATTAAATAGGACACAGACGCAACACCTCACCTCTGCTAGATTGACAAGATATGAGATTATCTTGTTCACGCCCCATATCCAAATTATGAGGTATAGCGCTTTGAATCCTGCAGAATTAATCCCACCAACCATAAAAGAAATTGGGAAGGATGAATCACTCCCCACAATTGTTTAATGGTCACTGAGGAAGAAACCAAGGGGAGAGTTGATTTAAGTGATATCCCACAGAAAGAGCCAGATGGAGAGTTATTTTGTGACGGCTCATGTTTTAAATTACCAGATGGCACGACAACTGCCGCGTACGCTATCACTACCCTAGAGAGCGTTGTAGAAAGCAAAAGAATTCCCTATAATTCAGCACAAGCCGCAGAAATAATAGCATTAACCAGAGCTTGCGAGATTTCTGAAAATTTGAATGTGAATATATATACTGATAGTCAGTATGCTTTTGGAGTGGTTCATAACGTTGGTCGACTCTGAGCTGAGAGAGGGTTTTTGACATCACATGGCGCCAGAATTCAACATGGCCCTTTGATTGTAAGATTGCTGTCTTCACTCATGTTTCCGAAGCGCCTAGCAATAGTGAAATGCGAGGCACATAAAAAAGTAACATGCAAAGTAGGAGAGGGAAACGCGTTTGCAGACAGAATTGCGAAACAAACTACCACTGATTTGAATACCAAAATGATGACGGTTCAGACAGAGGAAGTACCCTGTATAAAAGAAGACGGAGTTGCCACTGTCAAAGAAATGCAGGCCGAGGCTACGGCCGATGAAATACAGGGGTGGGCAGAGGGATCTGCTGAGTTGGATCTGGAGGGTTGTTGGGTGGACAAGGGAACTAGAAACTGGATGTTGCCAAATTCGTACGTGACTGCAATGGTCACAATGGCCCACAGCCCTACGCACATCTGTGCGAAGAAAATAATGCAGCACCTTTCTACAGTTTGGCAGAATGTAAACATAAAAAAGAATGCAGAGAGGTTGGTGCAGAACTGTATCACGTATTTGCAACACAATGTAGGGAAGGGAACAGTGACTCCAACAGGCAGTTTTGGCCCGCCCTCCATGCCATTTGAGGTGATTCATTTTGATTTCATAGAGATGGAGAGGTGCCAAAACTTAAAATACGTCTTGGTGGTGATCTGTGCATTCAGTAAGTGGGTGGAGGCATAACCCTTGAAGGACTGCACAGCAATGAGCACGGCAAAAGTAATGTTGAAGGAGTACTTTTCCAGATTTGGCTTGCCCCGTGTCCTATGGTCTGATAATGGACCGCATTTTGTGGGTGCAGTGGTATTACAGATATGTACTGGTCTTCAGATTTATAAGAGATTCCATAGTTCAAGGCATCTGAGTTCTGCCGGTCTTGTGGAGAGGCACAACGGGATTCTTAAATCAAAGATTAGCAAGATTTGTGCGGGAAGCAAGTTGAGTTGGGTGGATGCATTACCAATAGCACTATTATGCATGCGTACGTCCGTACAGGCTAAAACTGGGTTCTCCCCGTACGGGATCGTGATGGGGAGGCCGGCAAATGTTTGGTGCGCACCTCAACCAAAACGACTTAGTGAGATAGAACATCCTGTGCTTAGTACTTATTGTTGACTTTTAATGCAGAAATTGCGTTTGATTCATCAGCAGGTGCAGGAGGCATTACCAGTGAGATACACCGGTCCGGGGCATGCGCTGGAGCCAGGAGACTGGGTGCTGCTAAAGAATTTTGAAAGAAAGTCATCATTAGCACCCAGGTGGCGCGGGCCCTATCAAGTACTCTTGGCGATGCAGACGCAATACGGGTGGATGGAAGGAAGTCGTGGATCCATGCCAACCATGCCAAGAAGATTCCAACTGCACTGAAAGACTTGCCTGACACTGATGACCGGAAAGAGACAGCGGTCCCAGAAACGAAAGAAACTGTTGCCAGTAAGCAGCCACCTAATCTGCCAAAGCGAGAAGTGAAACTCGAAAACAAAGCCTGAGACGATTGCCAAAGAGGGGGAAGGGCAAAGAGTGCCCCAACGTTGCCCAGCAGAATCAACATCACTGCTGGCCGATGCGAAATCTGCCTTCCAAATACCAGCAGAAACAAATCGTGTACCCCTTTGGCGTCCACCAGCACTTGCCAGCACGCCAAAAAATTGATCTGCATCATTGGCGCGGTGCACACCAGCACCTGCAGTAGCGCCAGGCTGACTTTGAACCTGAATCTGAAAGTGCATCGGCACTGTTCACGGATCATACGATACCAGGAGCAAGGCGATACAACTTGCGGCCTCGGAAGACAAAGTGATCCGCAGTTCTTTTTGGTGTTTATGTCAACCTCTGGTTCAGCTCGTGGACGGAGAAGGAACCAGAGGTGTAGAGGAGAGAAGCGTGAGAATTGTGCAAGTCGGACAATTCAAGACTCGCGGCTCCTCGGTGCGATCATAAAAGTACATGTGTCAGGAACCAGAACGGACAAACTGGGCACACATGGTACTATGGCAAATGAGATAACTGATTAAAAGTACATGTGTCAGGAACCAGAGCGGACAAGCTGGGCGCACATGATACTAAGGCGATAAGATAACTGATCAAAGGTCCTCTGAGCAGTATAAGAAAGGACAAGTGATCTCGCCTAAAAACGAATAATCGAATCCAGGCTAAAAAGGACAGTCAGAACTGAACTGTGACAATTCCATTGAACTTATTAATATCAGAGCAAGCGCGACGAAGAGAGATATCCACAACGAACGGTGATAAGAAAGAAGAAGGACGATGAGAGACATGCCGGGACCAGTTCCAGCCTCCTCCTGCACCACCACCGCTGAGAATGAGTCAATTATAAAGACTGTAAGCTTAAGAAAAACGCATGGTAAAAAGAATTGTATGCTGTACTGACAATAATAATGTGCTTTATGAGCGTGGTAGCACCAATATCGACAGCCCTAATATTATGGTGGGTGGAAACAATACACCCATTAGAAATGTTTTACCAATAATTAATATATCCACTACTGAGAGCCCAGTTCAGGTGATCACTTATATCGATGACTATTCCCCCACGATCTTTGAAGCAATAAAAAAAATGCACGTCCTAAGCTCTGAACTCCCTACTGGAGAAGGGAGCTGGGGAATAGGATCTTGGCTTTGGGGAATACTACGTTCTTGGGGATGGAAGTTGATTGCAATATTAGTAGTGGTGTTTGGAATATTCCTAACGTGCTGTTGTTGTATACATTGTCTACCAATAGTTTGCACTGAGGTAACTGAGGGATGTGCGGAAGGATGTATGCATATGATGACAAAGAAAAAACAACCTCATGATCGAACTGACCCAGACCCAAATGAGATGAGAGCAGTAAAAGAGTTGATGGCAATAGATATTGATGAAGACGATGATGTCTACGATAGCATGCAAAATTCAGACATAAGTATTTCAGATTCATCATCACTAGAGGAGGTTTCAATAAATAGATGAGACGTTTGGCATACGGCCAAAGGAGGGTTTGTCAGTCTAGAAAAATGGATACATCTACTTTGTGACCGCAAACGCATTTTGGTGGCCGTGGGCCAACCGTCTCATGCACGATATGACAGAATACAGGTTTTCGAGTTTGCCAATGAACGGCCATTTTGATGTAACAAGAATCGCCATTTTGTTTTCTAACCATTGCTCATTGCTTTCTGTTCCTATTGCTTCGCAGTACATTTTCCACTTACACTGCTCGACTGTAAAACATTGTTGTCTGTATGTGAAAAGGACAAGGCCGTAGGGCCGAGAGGATAACAAGAGTTCGTTGAAACACAAATTTAGGCCGTGCCAGGAAGAATGCCCGGCTCCCTCCCGAATGTAGCCTTGAAGCAGAGCTGCAGGGCATTTAATCATTTCGCAGCTGCCAGCCAGTCTTGTTATATGGTAGAATATGTTAGAATAATACTGCTAAAGGCTTGAACTATGCTTTTCTTACGGCCCCCCTTTGTTGAGCCCGCTAGAGCGTGTCGGCTCCCAGGACGCGAATAGCACCTAATAGATAGCAAGGTCCGGAATGCAACTCTTCCCCCCGTATGTAGCTCGCTTCCCAGAACAGAAGCGCTGTGTTCTATTCAACAACTGAAAGATGCCTTCGCACTCACAAATTGCAAATTGTTACTAGAATAGATGTTTGAAGGTGTCATAGTAGTCGGAGATGTCCATCATCACACCAAGTTCAAAGAAACCCAATAAAGGGGGGGTGTTAAACATGTCATAGCTGATTGTTTGATATGTATTTTGTATATATGTAACTGATGTACGTAATTCACTCTCTTGCGTCCCTCGAGGTCTAGAGATACACGTCGCGGGGCGTGAGACCGAGTTGGCCAACTGAGACTTTTGCTTTGCAATAAACCCTAGCTTTGGGAATACAACCTCGTGTCTGGCGTATCTATCGTGTGTGCTGACTCGCCTTGTTTCCATAGACGTCAGGGTCCCCTACATTACATTACAGTAGATGGCCGCAAAGTGATTTACCCAGATCTGTGCTGTGATGGGATTCGAAAAGGAGGCACACTGTCTATTTTCTAACTGATTTATCAGCGACCAGAAGCATATAGATGTCTTATCCCTTAGAGCCGCCAGCATAGCCTCCCCATCATTTTGATACAACTGATGTCTATACGATATTACTCAGTTTGTGTATGTTTCAATGTATGTATCATTTTCTGTGCCAAAGCATCATCCTGAGTAGCTTTCTTTACATCTCAAATATTTTTACGTGTGCCTCTCTTTTTTTCAAATGTCTGTGTGTAATTCACTTTCTGTTTGAAACAGGGATTTTGCGACTTGACATTAATTTAGAAACCATGTATTTCAGATGCTCTTGAATATGGATTATGAAGTATTTCGTTATTTTGTGTTTCCAGAGTAGAGAATTCAAAGTCACATAGCATTAACATATTGAATTTATAATTATTGAACTTGTTCCATCGCAAGTAGTTATCTCTTATATTCACATCGACACATACATTTTCTGCATGTACAGTATTCCCCAACATCTTCCATTTGAGTGTCAGCCAGAATTGCATGGTCACTGTCGTCATTTAAGTGAACATTGAAGTTACTAGTCCTGTCAACCAACACTTCACTCACAAATATATAATCAATAGAAGAGGAGGACCCTCTGACTGACCAGGTGGCCTCGTCTCCTCCTAGTTTGCATAAACCCCAATTTTCAAGTGTCTTACACCATTTTGCTCAATGAAGCACTTTATGCGTTTTGGATCCCTTCAGAGGACCGTATCTTTCTGCTTTCCCACTGGGAGCATGGACAAATCAATGTCAGTTACCATCTCGGAATTGCAGTCTGCATTGAAGTCCCCTGCAAATATGATTTGGCCTCCCGGGTATAGTGCCAACCATTCTTCCATATTAGCATTAAGATGAGCAAGTATTTTGTCTAGATTGTCACTAGGATTCCAATAGATATTAATTAGTACCAAGGGACCAGAGCATACAGAAGAATCTACATCGTGTGATACTGCTATGATGCATTTATTTATCCTCCATTCGTCCAGTTCACGAAATATCATACAATTTCTGGTTGATATAGAGAGTCCCCCCAATGGCCTCCCCCAGTGTCCTGAACTGCTAGCAGGCTAGAGATTTCATACTCATCTATCGACAGATTTCCAACATTCCATGTTTCCTGCAGAAAGATAACATGGAAGGAGCGATTACATAACCTCTTATTCGTAGAGAGGCAGGCAGAGCCCTGAATATTCCAGGACATAACTGCCATAGAGTCATCTGAGCTAACGTTGTTGTTTTAGATCTTTTTGGTGGAGTATCGATTCCTTCAAGGTTATGGCCAACCAGGGCCAATTCGTATCATCTGAAATACATTCATTTTCTTTAGGGCTGACTGTCTCATAAGTATCACCCAACTGCATTCTAGAGTTAGGCCTACTATCCTCCTTATACTGTAATTCAGTGAAAGGGAATAGATTGTAACCAAGTTTGTAGAGGCTCTCACTCTCATTCACCAGCAGATCATAAACGAGCCTAGAAGGTATGACCAGCCTCACAAAGTCATAACGCAGTGAATGAATAAAATCCACAAGCTTAATTTCTTTGGAAGATATTAGTCTGAGTCCTGGTATCTCACTAAATAGGTTTAGATTATCGTTCAATTAAGTGAGTCTAGACCACCATATTCAAACATAAAGTTTAGAATCAGACTCAATTCCTCAGGTTATATAGGGTCCCTCAGGTTGTTAAGATTTATTTCTCTATCTGAGGAAGTCTTCAGACTAGGCACTGTATTTATTCCAACAGATTCCACTTCCTTCTGTCGTGCAGCATAGTTAACAATTACTGGCCCAGCTAACCCACTCGGATTAAAGTGGTTCTTCATGGAATCCCACCGAGAAATTGTGTTTTTTCAGGTAAAATAGAGTGGGGTGTCCGAGCTAACTCAACACCCGTGCCATCTGTTCTGCTCATAGTGCACACATTCCTCTGTGGCTCTTTTCTCAGGACTTGAGCCTCTGGGCTATCCATATTGTTCAATTGCAAGTTTTCTATTTGTGGGACTATAAGCTCCCCAGTAGAGTCTTTCCAGTTCCTCATTGCCTCTAATGTTTCAGACTCAGTCAGCCCCCTGTATTTCGTTCTCCCTCGCTTTATCCTCTTTAATGATGTTTCTAATCAGCACACTGAGTTCCTTTTCTGTCGCTGAAAATCTTTCAGTTAGCCCAGGTCAGAGAGGAAGGACTGCCTCCTGTTGCTCATCGGCATAACCGATCCTGCCCCTAAATAAAATCGGGCCAGCAATGTTATTCTCTAATGACTGTGGGTGGGGTAAAGCATCAGTCAAGTCGGCGCGGGCCTGCACTGACATTTTTTGTGTTGTAACACTTCCGTGAGCAAATTCTCCGGCCTTCTCTGCATTATCATTTAGAGGTTGATCCATGTATTTACGTTTAAAGATGTTATATACCGAAGGCTTTGCTTGGCCATTCTCTCTGTGAGCCCTTTTCTGTAGTGATTTTTTATTTTTAAGTACATCTGTCAATTTCATTGCGGATTCAACATACTTCTTGCTAGTATGGGGGGAATCTATCAAAATCTTGTGATCCCCTAATTTATTAGCACTCGTAGGGAGCTTACTAATCTCAGCAGTGGCACTCTCAATTATTTCAGCCTGGGCAAAGTCATTTTCTGCTTCAAAGTCGTAAAGATCAAGTTGAGCCAGGGTCCTCTAAAATGATCTTTTCCGACTCCAAAGTTATCTGTGGTTGCTCGGCTACATCTTCTACATTGATTACTTCTTGTTGGTTTATACCGGTGTTAGGATGTTTGTTTAAGACCAATGTTTTGTCCACAGCTTTGAGGATGGTTGCAATCTCCATCAGGTAGAAAGCGGGAGTTTTTCATTCACTATATAGGTGTTCGTGTAGCTTAGTGAGCACCGTGACTAATTTGATCAGATTTATCCCAACTGTCCCCGGCCCTTCTACAGGTCTTTCAGTGGAGGAGAAACTACTATTAGCCATCTCCGCTTCCACAGAATATTGTGAGAGTGCTAGTAGAGTTATCTCACTCCCTGTGAATATTGGGGGATTGTGTCCAGAAACTAGTAGGATGGGTCTACATCAGCCTCCGCCGCCTTAGTGTTCACTGGGCACTGGGGACAGGTTGTTTTTACCAGAGGTATATTCTACACCTCCTCACCAAAAAGTGACTGAGAGGAGTTATATAACCCCTCTATTCCCCCCTAAACGTGTTTTCCTTCAAAATTAAACACAGGGCTGAAGGTGAGGGGGAGGGCTATAGCGCATGATAGAATATCCTGCCGTTTCGTGAATACCAAGGGGCCAACTAGGTCAGCCGGGAAGTCTTTTCTTAGAGACATTGATCTTTCGGTTTACTTAATTTTTTTATCTTTAACAGATGTTTCCTGCCAGGAGGGTCACACTCTATATCCCCAGCAAGTTATCCCTGAATATACTCAATTACATTTAACCGGCTAGCAGAAATATGAATTAAGGCGGGTTGGCTCACCCCGCCACCTAGGCAGCTAACAGCCAACAGCACTCAACGGGGCACTCTGGTGATGCACGTGCGCTGGTGTGTGTGGCCGCTATATTTAAAGGTACTCGCCCAAAAAGGGGGCGTAGTCAAAAACACGCGTCAATTATATTCCACAATGTCTCCACAATGATGGAAAATGAACTTCTCCTTTGCACAGTCAAGATTTGCGGGCTGTTTCCAGTAATAGAACGCATCCAACAGCACTCAGTGGGGGACTCCGCTGGTGCACGCGGCCGCTATATTTAAAGGTACTCACCCAAAAATGGGGCGTGTCCAAAAACATGTGTGACTTATATTCCACAATGTCTCTATAATGATGCAAAATGAACTTCTAGAGGAGAAGAGAAAGATGTGTTAGAAGTTATATCCCTCAGAACGTACCGTTCTGTAGGGATCCTGATTATTTGCCTCGCTGCATACCTCCTTTGTACAGTCAAGATTCGTGGGCTGTTACCTGTAATAGAACACCAACAGGCAGCCAACAGCACTCAGTGGGGCACTCCGCTGGTGCGCGCGGCCGCTATATTTAAAGGTACTCACCCAAAAATGGGACGTGGCCAAAAACATGTGTGAATTATATTCCGCAATGTCACTACAATGATGCAAAATGAACTTCTCCTTTGCACAGTCAAGATTTGCAGGCTGTTTCCAGTAATAGAATGCCACCAGACAGCCAACAGCACTCAGTGGCATTTCTACAGGTTGGCTGTAAGCCCAGTTTTTCTTAGTACCCTAGCGACCAAATACAGGTGGTAAACATGCTCTCTCCATGACCTACTGCAGATGTTGAAATCATCGATGTAGGTACCAAAGAAAAAAGCACAGGGCGGAGGATCTGGTCCATTAGCCTCTGAAAAGTAGCTGCTGCACCCTGCAGCCCAAAAGGTAGCACCTTAAACTCAAAAAGCTCAATGGGAGTAGAAAATGCAGTATTTTCCCTGTCTGCTCGATTAACAAGGAACTGGCAGTGCCCCTTAGTCAGATAATTCGTGGAGAGGTAAACAACGGACCCCAATCAATCAATAAGATTGTCAATTCTGGGCATGGAGTAACTGTCAAATTGGGAGACCGTGTTCACCATCCTAAAATCAATGCAGAACCTCCACGATTGATCTGGTTTAGTGACTAACACAATTGGGGATGACCAGGGACTCTGTGAGGGCTCAGTAATATCAGCCCTTAAAATATTTTCTATTTCATCCTCAATATTGTTCTTCCTCAATAATGCTTTTTCAAGCTTCAGGTATTCAATATGGTTTTAAATGGACCACCTTTCCTGAGTGTGTAAGTATATAATGGTATATTCCTTTTATTTACCCCCGTTCAGTCTTAAAAACATCAAGGAACTGCTCCAAAAGGTCCATTAGATCTTCCTTTTGATTTGATTTTGAGCTAAATCAGAAGGAATCAGTGTATTTGGATTGTTTTCATCAGACAGTAAACTAGTTAATACCAAAGTAGTATCTTCAATGGGATTCTCCCTCCATTCTTTAAGAAGGTCCACATGGTAAATGTGAGTCTTGATCTTTCTGTCTGGTTGCAAAACTCGAAAATTATTAGGCCCCGCCTGTGCCATTATTTCATAGGGACCATGCCACTTAGAAAACATTTTATTTTCAGATGAAGGGCGCAGAACTAGGACCTTCTGCCTGATAGAAAAGGATCATAAACAGGTTTTCTATCATAATAATCCTTTTGATGTTCCGGAGTTTTAGTCAGGTGAGTTTGTACTATGGATCTGAGTGCCGCCATATGTTCGTTCATCTGGGCAGTTTGGGATAGTGGTAAGGTAGCTTCCTCTCGTTCCTCCCAGGTTTCACGCAACACATCAAGAACATCTTGAGGTTCCTTCCTATATAAATGCTCAAAAGGGAGACCCTGTGGCAATTTTGTTTTGTTTATTTCAACCAATTTCTTTAGAATGTGTTTTAAGGTTTTGTTGAACTGTTCCACCAAACCATCTGTTTGGGGGTAATGTATAGAGGTACGCAAAGTTTTGTTCTGGAGAATTTCCTTTACTTCTGACTTCGGTTTAGTCATAAAGGTAGATCCTTGGTCTGTTAAGATCTCCTTTGGAAATTCAACTCTTGAAAAGAACAGAATGAAATGCTTGAGAATTTGTTGTGTCGTGTTATTCCGTAAAGGAAAAGCTTCAACGTAATGGGTTGCATAATGTCACCAGTATGTACCGGTTTCTCAACTTGGATGGCTCAAGGGGTGCAAGGGCGTCCAACAATATCCATACCTATGCGTGAAAATTGTATTTCTATAATGGGCAGAGGTTGTAATAGGGCTGGAGTGGACATTTGGATACTGTTTTTCTGACATAGGGAGCAAGTGAGCACAAAGTTATTTCATTCAGTCAATTTTGTTTATTCAGATACACCATCCATTAACCACAATGAGAAAATCATGACCCATAAAATCTCACCATAAAACCCAGTTCAGCACCATTATTAACTGTGGGGTAGGTACTAATGTAACCAGTAATGCACGTCAGTGCACAGGATGGATCTCTATTCCCGACAATCTGGGATTGTAAACATTTCAGCTGAAAAGCATTTAGACGGAAGAAAAGCATTCTGCACTTTTGGAGTTATTGTCGGAAAAAGAGATCTATCCTGCGCACTGGCACGCATTACTGGTTACATTTGTACCTACCCCACAGTTGTGGGATTAACAAGAAAAGCAAGCCTAAGAAGAAGACCTGTGGTCAAAACACATGTTGGCTGTACTTAACACACCAAGGCTGTGCCTAACACACCAACCCTTTTTTATAAAAATAATGTGTGTAATTGTGCAGTGTGGTTGTATCAATCCTTGTAGTTGACCTATTGGTGGATCTCCCGGCGAGGGGTTTCCACGTTTCGACACAAACATCTGCAGCAGCCTCACAACTGCTCACTAATTAGTTTGCATTTGCCAATACTGTATCATTATTACTCTGACAAGCGCTGTGGTTCCCAGTCTCCTTTGCCCTGGTTAATGTGTTCAACACCATTATTAAATAACACGTCCTTGCTTCAAATTCACTCCATGATCAGTGCATTAAAAGTGCTATATTGTTAAAAAGGGATGAAAATACAGTGCAAACCCAATATCATATAAAATGCGGAATCATCTCAATTGAGCCAACATCCCCTTTCTCTGGTATATTGCCCTTTTTAGAAAAGACAAAAATGTCCAAGCCGTCAAGACCAAGTCTGCTGCCAGGAGATGTAACAAAGCCAGCCTGTGGAAGTGAATGTTCAATTACCTGAGGACCGATAGAATTGCGGACCGTCTAATATCCCTATAAGTTGGGTAAAACAAAATGAGGTGTTTCAGGTCCTCTTTAACAGCCCCACATGTCGGACAGCGAGGTGTTTCGGGGTACCCTGCCCAGTTTTCCGTATTACCCCTTAGCTGTAGGCAGCCGAATCTGGCCTGTGTAATCAGCCAAAGTTCACCTTTTTTAGTGTCAGGAGGAGATAAGGCTGAATCTCATTCAACCTACTAATGACAGCATGGTGTCTGTCCTGATTGAGGATCAATTCCCCCATGTCCCGTTTTCCTTTCATAGCAAAATATGCATGGCTCTTATAGGACTGCAGTTGCCCTGAGGTCTGTAGACTTTATGGAGGAGAAAGCGTTCCCATATTGCAACTGGACAAAAACGCAGCAATGTAGGCTAAGATTGGGATTTTGGCCCAATTTACCACTTACAAGACAGACTTAATAATGAAATGGGATAGTGTGGCGTGCTCATTAGCCCATAAGCGGAACCAAAAAGAAACTGCAGCAATCAACCATTCGTCCTCCCAGAAATCCATGCCCAGTTCCCTGTGGACTGAGACAGAAGCAGAGGAGCCCAGCAATCCCAAAAGCCTTTTAAAGAACATGTTTTCCTTCACCTGGATCCCAGGGGCTTTTGTATAGCCCCAAAGTGGTGCTCCATATAATGTCGCTGCCTTGGTCTGTACTGTATAAATCAGGTATAACTTCAGGTTCTTATTCACTAACTTGAGGTAGGGCTGCCTCTGGTGTAATGTGAGGTTCCATATCTGCCTCCCCAAAGCCCTTGCTTCCTATTTCAGTTTTATCAGAGGACTTAATTACCTAGGGATTAGGAAACAGAACTTTTTCCAGAATTCCTTGGGCTAATCTATCCCCCGCTTTCACCTGATAGTCTTAATTTCCATTATTTTGTATCAAAATCTTTGTCTCCTCTATGAGACCCGCTAAGACGTCTAAACCATGCCGCCAGGCTAAACGTGATTTAGAGGCAAGTCTAATGCAGGTTCCAGGAGGCGGTGGTGGGTGGGAACTAAGTCAGTAGGTATCAAAACTCAGTCCCCAAGTTGAATCCATTTCCCCCTGCTACTGCACAAGTCAAATCCGATAGAGTGTTCTGTGGCCACTGTTGGGCTGGAAGCCCAGTTACTGAGTTTTTTTAAAACTAAGGATCCCCCAGTTTGTTTCAACTGAGCACAATCCCACTAATGACACCATATGGGAGGGTTAAGAAATGAGAGCAGGGCACAAGTTTGTCATATTTTCACAAGAAGGTATTTATTAAAAGAAAAAGGTCCTCTGGCCCTTTGCTAAAGAGGAGTTCCTGCCTATAAATCAAAACTAAGGATCTGTCTGCATCAGGATGTCAATAACTGAAAAATGACCTTGTGACCAAAGATCATATCCTGACCCTCGCACAATGAACAAATGACAATGTGTATGGAAAATATCTTCAACAGGCCAAAAAGTGTTCACAACTTCTCATTGAAACTTCTTGTTAGTGCCCGTGCTTAGGTGCTGTAGCTCTGAGCACCGCCGTATTGTCTGATATGCGCTGAACTACATTTGCTGTCATTCTAGTAGTTTGCGCATGCCTTTTTCTTTTCGGTCAGGCGCGTCAGCACCGGCACGTCAGGGCTAGCCAGCCTGTGCTGGTCTGCACGTCAAGGACCTCTTTGGGCTTAGGGTTCAAGCTTGCTCTCGCTCTTTTAAGGTAAGCATGCTGTAGTTACCGCTTGTGTGGATCTCAACAGGCAGATGTCCTCCCTGTCAGTACTAGGGGAGGCTGCCAGAAAATTGATTGTGGATAAGTACCTGTACATGTATATAGACGATTTAACAAGTTAATCATTAATGAAAATACAGGCTCAAGGGCAGATCCCACTTTGCAAACTCCTGATGTAACTTACCCCACCCAGTAGGGGAATAGATTCAAAAGCGGGGACGGCACCAAAGGAGCCTTACTCCTTGAACAACCACCGGCAATTATCAAGGCATCTCTGCTAGCTAACTCCCTGATATCGCAGGAAGGTAATTTCCCTGATTACTCGGAAATCAGACACAATTAATGAAAATAAGAAGGCAGGGGCACCAATCCTGCTTAATGGGCTCATTTTGAAGATGGTGCTTCTCAATACCCGGTCACTGGGTAATTCAGCCGGTGACATATATGACTATATCCTTAATAATGGGATTGATGTTATGGTTGTCACTGAGACATGGCTGAAAAGGTTGAGTGTCCCAGTTATTGATATGGCCCTGCCAATCGGGTTCAACATTTTCTGCCATAATAGGGAACAAGGAAACGGAGGGAGAGTTGCAATAATAGTTAGGGTGGAGTTAAGCTTCTTTCATGCCCCTATAAATTGCAAGGTTTGTACACTGATCTCATTGCTATTTACCGGCCACCAAATGGGATGCTAGAGTTTAATGAGAATCCTATGAGGGTCATTGCAGGGCTCCATAAACCTAATTCCTCAACTTTGTTTTGGAGAGATTTGAACAGATGGAGAGGCGTTTAGGTAGACAAAGAGGCTATCATCCTTGAACACATGTTAAAAGCTATTGAGGTAGATGTACACAATGGTGAACCCACACATTCTAAAGGTCATATCTTGGATTCAGGCACCTCCGGAAACTTACAGATTCATTCTTCACATACAGATCCATGTGTTTGATCAGGCCACTTTGCTATACAGTTTCAAGTCACTCTGTTAGGGAAACTAGCCCTGCTGGGTAATCCAGTAAATAGTGTCATGATGGGTGTCCGGTCAAATGGTCAACAGGACAATTGGTCGACACCATTTGGTTGACAGGTCAAATGGTCGAATTTTGTTTTTTATATATATATTTTTAGGTTTTCGTTTAGGGAAAAAAAGGGTTTTTTTGCAAAGAAAAGGGGGTTGGGGGCACCCCCCGCAAAAACAAAAAAAAATTGTGAAAAAACACAAAAATACAAAATTTGACCAATTGACCTGTCGACCTTTTGGTGTCGACTAATTGTCCTGTCGACCATTTATTTTCGACCAAATGACCTAGAACCGTCATGATGAGAAACCTAAAGAAAGTAAGAAAGGAAGATCTTCATATTTGCCTTGGTAAAATTATGAAAAACACCACAGACCTTGACACTCCAAATGTCTTAGTTGCCAGGTATAAGCAAGATCTATTGGAGTTGCTAAATAGAGTTGCGCCTATGAAAACTAAGAGGGTGAGAGACCAGCAGAATCATCATAGCTGGTTCGCCCCCAATCTTATAGAGCTTAAACAGAAAAAAAGGACAGCAGAACGCATTTGGAATAAGAGCAGGACTGATGAAAATAAGATTTTCTGGAAGAACCGTCAAAAACCATATAAGGTAGAGATAGTTGATGCTAAGAAAAACATTTTTAATGATTAAATTGAGAATGCACCGAATAATCCCAGGAAGCTTTTTGAAGTTTTGAAAAATGTGGAAAAACCGCATTTTAAATATGATTTCTCATCCTCCACAACAGAAGATAGTTAAATAGCAACAAACCTTTGATGATAAGATTACTGCAGCATGGGTAAGGATTCTTTCTGAGCCTAGCCCAACTCCGCAATAGGAAAAGGGTCAGCTACTCCCCCCGAGAATCATCTTTTGTTTAATTTTATGCCAATCTCGGCATTAGAGATGAAAAAGATGTTAAAAAAGATGCGTCCTACATCATTTAAGGACAACATAATTCCCACTAAAGTTGTGTTGGATAATATTGATTCCTTTTCTCCCTTTTTGACTCGGTTCACAAGCGCCACCTTTCATTACAGAATGGTCCCAGAAAGTATTAAGAAGGTTGTAGTTACTCCCTTGCTTAAAAATGCAGGTCTTGACTCTAAAAATATGAATAATTTTAGACCAATTACTAATGTCCGATTTCTCTTGAAAGTTATAGATTGCGTTGCCACCACCCAGTTTCAGGCATACTTAGATAAGGCCAACATTTTGCATCTTAAGCAGTCCGGGTTCAGATCCCATCATGGAATGGAGAGCGCCTTGCTGGACCTACAGACACAGATGATGGACACCATGGACAGGAGTAAAACAGGGTGGTAATACTGCTTAATCTGCCGGAAGCCTTTCATCTCCTAGACCATTGGAATCTTGCATGTGTGGGGCAGGGCTCTCTGCCATGGTGAAATGGATTGAATCCTTTTTCTCAAATAGGATGTCGAGAGTTTTTTTGGGGACAGGCCTCTTCCACATCTAAAATATCTTGCTGTGGAGTTCCTCAGGGAGCATTATTATCCCCTGCAGTCTTTAATGTGACCCTATGACCATTATGTGACATTCTGGATGGAGTGGGCATGAGATTTACTAACTACACTGATGACACTCTGCTGTTAGTGGAGCTGAGTGGGGACTACATGAGCAATGCGAGACATATTCAAAGCATCTATTTATTAGTGAAAAAGTGGATGACAGCTAATTGGCTCTGTTTAGACATTGCTAAAACTGAGATTTTAATATTTGGTTAATCTCAAGCAAGAGCGTAGCTGGATCGAAACTATTCAAAATGTAGTCGAGAGTGTGATTAAAAAAACACAATATCACCTCAGGCTATTACGCCTGGTGAAACCTTTTGTCACATGCAAGAATTGTGAAATCTTAGTTAGGGCCATAATTATGCCCCAAATTGATTGTTGTAATGCACTCTTGGGTGCGGCAGTCAAAAACAGCATAAAAAGACTAACAATTCTCCAGAATTATGGTGTATGGCTCATATTACAACTGCCAGAAGGGATCTACATTTGATGTTGGTGGAGTCCAGAATTAAGTTTAAAACTTTTACTCTGGTACACAAATGTCTTTTTGGAATAGCAATGGAGTATCTGAAAGAAGAGCTCACCCTGCAGCCACAAGGGTATACCACTAGATCTTGAAATACTTTTCGGCTGTTATGCAGAAGTGCTAAGAGAGTAGGAGGAACAGGCCGCTCCTTCCCGGTAGTGGCTGCTACAGCATGGAACGGTCTGCCAGTCAATCTACGTGAAGAGAGAAATCATGTTGCATTGCAAAAGATTTAAAACTCTTCTTTTTAAATAAAGTCCCCTCCTTGATTTGATCATCAGCTGATTGTTGTTTGTTTCGTCAGTTGCTTGTGTGCGCCCTGGTGCCTACGGTCTGCGGGCCAGTATAAACATATATATATAAATAAATAAAACAAATAAGTAAACCTCCAACCAAAATGTTCTCCAAGGCGGACGCCCTTGGCTCCAGAGGATGGATCCCTTGCCCCAGATTCTCAATTGGAAGAAAAACAGTCACTTTCATAAACAGTTCCTTGGTGTCTTGTTTGAACTCGCAGATATCCTGTTTAGGCAGCCAAGTCCTTAATAGTTTTTTCATTAATGCAATATTCTTCTCAGTCTGGATAGCAATGTTCTTCTTTAACATTCAACTTTTCAAGGTTCAATAAATAAACCTTAAGCTTTCCTTTAACATTTGTTGGGGCTTTGCAAGTTGCTTGGTGTACTCTTCTGCCAGGACTCTTCTGCAATACCAATTGCCTGGTGTACTCGCCTGCCAGATCTTCACTTATGAGTTTCACTTGCCTGGTATACTCCCCTGCCAGGACATTTACATTTGTATCCATTGCTTGCTGTCTTGCGTCTCAGAATTTCTCATATGTATTGAATTTGCCTGGTGTTTTTGGTTTACCAAGAGATTTCATATGCTTCTCTGTTTCATCAATAATGTAGGTATAACCCTCGGGTTGATATATATATATATATATATATATATATATATATATATATATATATATATATATATATATACTCGTGGTAAGGTTTCTTTATGTTTTGCTGCACATTCGTATTTCAGATAATCACAGATCATTGGGGTTTGCCTTTCTGCCTTTTGGTATTCAAGTAAGCCTTTCATCGTATTCATAAAGTTATAATGTTGAAATTGCTGATGGCGCGGTGCCAGATCCCCCTGGAGTCTACACTAGCTTCAGGTGGACTCACCGGCTTTCTCCGGCATCTCCGGTTGGGTTCACGCTTCTGTGACGTGCTGCTGTCACCCACTTTCCAATCTTGAGGTTATAGATGTTCTTCCAGCCTCCCTCGTGGCTCTGCAATTGCACATTTGCTTCCCCTCGGGATCCGGAATGGAGAACGCCAGCCTCTCGACTCGCTGAGCACCCAGGGCCTTCCTCCCAGCTCACAGCATCTCCACAGCACTTCAGTCTCTGCTTTGGCATCCCTCCCGTGGCAGCCAGTTCTGTTCCGCCACTCCATTAGGTACTGTTTCTGAGCTCTAAAACAGGAGCCAACGTCTTCTCGTTCACTGCCTCCCTGAACAGTATGCTTGTGTGGTTTAAATGTCCCACGCACATGTACTTTAGAAAAACAACTGGACAGCCCATTGTGGTACAAGTTCATGGAACATGGTTCAAACTTCTGCATTTTCCTCATCTCAATACTTGGAAAATTCTGGAAGTTGAAGTTCCTAGATGTTGTTAAACACATGGTATTGGAAAAGTTCTGTTTTCTGGTTTTTCAAAAAGGAAATTTAGAAGAAAAAGGTATTATGTTTCAGCAGTGTGAGTTAGTGTCATGGTTGTGTGTTTGATAATATTAATAAGAAGAGGGTTCACGTCTCCCATCAGTAGGAACAGGTATCTGACAGTATGCCGTGAGGGTCTGGGGCATCAGAGGGTCTTCCTCATGGAAAAGGGTATTGGGTGTAAGGGGAACTTCCGCATGGGAAAGGGGGAGATACTGTGTCTCGTCCAGTGAAGTCATGACATCTCCCCGGTAGTTGTCTCCTCCCAATCTGATTCTCCCTCATTAAACCACATCAGGGTCAGAGTCAGGTAGCGGCTGCCTTTCCCTGGGCTTATTGGAGGAGGTCACATCCGGGGAATCCGTGATGACTCCACTAACAAGATAAAGACAAATAAAGTTGTTTTGTTTACCAGTTGTGTTGCTGATCAAGAGAAACCCTAGGAACTGATATTATTGAATAATCTACCGACGGAAGAGAAATCCAGGGGCAGGGAACCACACTCTGGAATAAGGCACTCTGTTCTTTTGGAACTTTTGTGTTGGAGTTACGCATTTTCCTTTTTGAACATCAATAAATCACTCACGGCCAAAGACACAACCCTTTTCACCTTAGAGTTTATTCTATTAGAATGTGAGGGTCGGAAAAGTACTTTGGACATAGGACATTTTACTTTGGACATTCTGACATGCGACTTACCCTTAGTTGTATTTGAGGTAGAGAAACACCTCATAGTGCAGGGAAAGAGAGTCATTTTCCAAACTCCTTTTCTTTTGTCAATAAAACCATAAGTCTCTGGGTCTGTGCCTCATTCCTGGTTCCTCACACCACAGAAACCTACAATACCCAAGCAAGCGGACGCCCTAAGTTAAATATTCTGAGTAAGAAACAAGACACCTACCAAAGAACCACAGGACGTTTGGGTAGTCCCAGTACCATGAAACAGAGAAGTGTCTTTTCAAGTAATCCTAGTGGGATTTGGACATTTGAAATAAACACTGAGAAAAATAAAATAAGAAACAGTTTTCTTTATCAAGGGGAGAGTGGAAGCCATACAGCAGATAATGATAAGAGATTCAATATAAAGATTGTGAAGACTATAACATTATGTTCTAACAGAACTTCAAGACTGAGACCAAGTCAATTACAAGTTGGGCCAGGCAAAAGCCCATATTGAGGCTATTGTTCAAGCCTCTGCTTTTTCCTTTTCATTAGGGGTTTTCTAAAGTGGTAAGGCCAGTTAGTTGGTTAGAATTCAGACAGAAGACTTTTTTTTATTTTTGGATTTGACAGGCACCTGCACCTTCAGTTTTGCTAGGTCGGGAACTTCCCTCTTAGTGAAAGGGTTAGCTAGGCGTTTTTCTTATTATTTAAATAAACATCTTTGACTATGACTGAATGTATCCCGAGTACCTCTTCTGGTTCACCACATAATAATTAATAACACTAATGGTAGTGTATTGGACACCTGGAGGGCAGTCTCTGTGGAATGTTTCCCTGAATGATTTTTCAGTACAATATTTTTCCGCTCCACTGCCCACACAGTCTGTGGATGGTGTACAGTGTTACTTGAGCTGAATATACATAGTACATGGTTTCTTGATCATCCTGCTAGTTCTTCTAAGGTGTTATGGAGGACCTTGTGCCACACCTTTTATTCTTAAACATATTCAGTCTGAGAGTCATAAATGGCAGTATGTTTAGCATCTGCATCTGTTAACCGCATTTCGGCAGGGGACCTTGTCATTCAAAGGCCTGTATGCTGCAGAGTTTACAATGGCTATCTGTGTGGGCAGAATCTGGGCTTCTCTGAGGTTTGCTGTGCACTCATGGTTTATAATTGGGGAACCAGATGATGTCAAAATCCATCTCTGCTTCCATACCTGGCAAAAAAGCAAGTGCCACACCAAAGACGTTGGGGTGTTTCTAGGTCTAGAAACGATCCGGGGCTACGCTAATGTGGGGACTGTCTGGACTTGGTGCTAGCTATCTGGGGCTAGAACCAAAAGGCCCGGGGCTATAGCCCCTCCAGCCACCCTAGCAACACCTCTGCAGGAATCTGTGTATATGTTGACTGACTTGCTCAGCTAATTTGCACGCAGTGTCAGTGCTACTAAATCTGTTGCCTGTGCTGAGATGATATTAGTCAATCAATCACTCCCTATAATGTCCACCAAGGAACAATTGGCATACCCAGCCGCTAACCAACTTATTATGTCTTTCTGGCAAGAGATGCTCCACAGAGTATAACAATTCAGCATTTTCGATTGGCATGTCAAATATGTGCTGCCTGAGTTCCAAAAATTGTTAATTGATAGCTACAGTCATAAGGTTCTCAGTCATGTGGATCTGCTTCCAGTGGAGTAGATAATAAGGAGGCTGGATTAAGTACTGGGCAGCGTGTTATGGTAACCCTTGATGAATTTCATAGAAACATGTCATACTTTGTTGATCATCATAGGAACGGGTTGTGTTTTTAATTTTGATAGCAAAGCCACTATGGCATGAGGAACTGCTACTGTGAAGTTGATCCTAGCACTATATTTGCACAATGTTGGACTTTTATGGCAGATGCCGCAATGGATCTAAGGCAAGGGGCAATCCTGCTGTGACTGGATCTAAGGCTGTTCTGTCATAAACAATCCATCATTGTTTGTGCCTGTGTTAGGACGGCTAATAAAAATCCATTCCTGTCATGACAAAATAGTGCGAATATCTTTTTGTAATCTGACAGCACTGGTGCTGGTACACAGGATCATGCTTTCTTAACTCTATTGAATGCCTCTTCTGCTTCTTGAGGCCACTGTAGGGGCGCTAGTGTATTAATGTACTGTTGAGTTGGTTCACTATTTCTACAGAACCTAATATCCACTGTCCACAGTGTTTCTAGAAATGCACATTTCTGTGTTGTTGCCTGGGAATTGAGCACCTTAAGAATAATTGTTGTATGGGAGCCTGCTATGGCCCTGTACACTAACATAATTCTGTGCCTTAAATTATGGACTATGCGTAATTTGTGTTGGGATGCTTTGTGTCCTTTGTTAGCTAATACAGTCAAATGTACCTACGTTTCTTGGTTGCAACCATCATATGAGGGTGAGGCAAGTACGAGATAATCTACTTATTCAACTAAAAGTGACTGTTTACGGTAGTTAACATCATCTAAGCTTTGCTTGTAAACTACTGTGAATAAAAAGGTTCAGTGAGTCTGTGTACTCCTGTGGGATCTTAGTCCATATGTACTGAATTCCTTGGTAAGACTCTGCTGTTAGTGGAGCTGAGTGGGGACTACATGAGCAATGCGAGACATATTCAAAGCATCCATTTATTAGTGAAAAAGTGGATGACAGCTAATTGGCTCTGTTTAGACATTGCTAAAACTGAGATTTTAATATTTGGTTAATCTCAAGCAAGAGCGTAGCTGGATCGAAACTATTCAAAATGTAGTCGAGAGTGTGATTAAAAAAACACAATATCACCTCAGGCTATTACGCCTGGTGAAACCTTTTGTCACATGTAAGAATTGTGAAATCTTAGTTAGGGCCATAATTATGCCCCAAATTGATCGTTGTAATGCACTCTTGGGTGCGGCAGTCAAAAACAGCATAAAAAGACTAACAATTCTCCAGAATTATGGTGTATGGCTCATATTACAACTGCCAGAAGGGAGCTACATTTGATGCTGGTGGAGTCCAGAATTAAGTTTAAAACTTTTACTCTGGTAGACAAATGTCTTTTTGGAGTAGCAATGGAGTATCTGAAAGAAGAGCTCACCCTGCAGCCACAAGGGTATACCACTAGATCTTGAAATACTTTTCGGCTGTTATGCAGAAGTGCTAAGAGAGTAGGAGGAACAGGCCGCTCCTTCCCGGTTGTGGCTGCTACAGCATGGAACGGTCTGCCAGTTAATCTACATGAAGAGAGAAATCATGTTGCATTTTGCAAAAGATTTAAAACTCTTCTTTTTAAATAAAGTCCCCTCCTTGATTTGATCATAAGCTGATTGTTGTTTGTTTCGTCAGTTGCTTGTGTGCGCCCTGGTGCCTGCGGCCCAGTATAAACATATATATAAATAAATAAAACAAATAAGTAAACCTCCAACCAAAATGTTCTCCAAGGCGGACGCCCTTGGCTCCAGAGGATGGATCCCTTGCCCCAGATTCTCAATTGGAAGAAAAACAGTCACTTTCATAAACAGTTCCTTGTTGTCTTGTTTGAACTCGCAGATTTCCTGTTTAGGCAGCCAAGTCCTTAATAGTTTTTTCATTAATGCAATATTCTTCTCAGTCTGGATAGCAATGTTCTTCTTTAACATTCAACTTTTCAAGGTTCAATAAATAAACCTTAAGCTTTCCTTTAACATTTGTTGGGGCTTTGCAAGTTGCCTGGTGTACTCTTCTGCCAGGACTCTTCTGCAATACCAATTGCCTGGTGTACTCGCCTGCCAGATCTTCACTTATGAGTTTCACTTGCCTGGTATACTCCCCTGCCAGGACATTTACATTTGTATCCATTGCTTGCTGTCTTGCGTCTCAGAATTTCTCATATATATTGAATTTGCCTGGTGTTTTTGGTTTACCAAGAGATTTCATATGCTTCTCTGTTTCATCAATATTGTAGGTATAACCCTCGGGTTGATATATATATATATACTCGTGGTAAGGTTTCTTTATGTTTTGCTGCACATTCGTATTTCAGATAATCACAGATCATTGGGGTTTGCCTTTCTGCCTTTTGGTATTCAAGTAAGCCTTTCATCGTATTCATAAAGTTATAATGTTGAAATTGCTGATGGCGCGGTGCCAGATCCCCCTGGAGTCTACACTAGCTTCAGGTGGACTCACCGGCTTTCTCCAGCATCTCCGGTTGGGTTCACGCTTCTGTGACGTGCTGCTGTCACCCACTTTCCAATCTTGAGGTTGTAGATGTTCTTCCAGCCTCCCTCGTGGCTCTGCAATTGTACATTTGCTTCCCCTCGGGATCCGGAATGGAGAACGCCAGCCTCTCGACTCGCTGAGCACCCAGGGCCTTCCTCCCAGCTCACAGCATCTCCACAGCACTTTAGTCTCTGCTTTGGCATCCCTCCCGTGGCAGCCAGTTCTGTTCCGCCACTCCATTAGGTACTGTTTCTGAGCTCTAAAACAGGAGCCAACGTCTTCTCGTTCACTGCCTCCCTGAACAGTATGCTTGTGTGGTTTAAATGTCCCACGCACATGTACTTTAGAAAAACAACTGGACAGCCCATTGTGGTACAAGTTCATGGAACATGGTTCAAACTTATGCATTTTCCTCATCTCAATACTTGGAAAGTTCTGGAAGTTGAAGTTCCTAGATGTTGTTAAACACATGGTATTGGAAAAGTTCTGTTTTCTGGTTTTTCAAAAAGGAAATTTAGAAGAAAAAGGTATTATGTTTCAGCAGTGTGAGTTAGTGTCATGGTTGTGTGTTTGATAATATTAATAAGAAGAGGGTTCACGTCTCCCATCAGTAGGAACAGGTATCTGACAGTATGCCGTGAGGGCCTGGGGCATCAGAGGGTCTTCCTCATGGAAAAGGGTATTGGGTGTAAGGGGAACTTCCGCATGGGAAAGGGGGAGATACTGTGTCTCGTCCAGTGAAGTCATGACATCTCCCCGGTAGTTGTCTCCTCCCAATCTGATTCTCCCTCATTAAACCACATCAGGGTCAGAGTCAGGTAGCGGCTGCCTTTCCCTGGGCTTATTGGAGGAGGTCACATCCGGGGATTCCGTGATGACTCCACTAACAAGATAAAGACAAATAAAGTTGTTTTGTTTACCAGTTGTGTTGCTGATCAAGAGAAACCCTAGGAACTGATATTATTGAATAATCCGCCGACGGAAGAGAAATCCAGGGGCAGGGAACCACACTCTGGAATAAGGCACTCTGTTCTTTTGGAACTTTTGTATTGGAGTTACGCATTTTCCTTTTTGAACATCAATAAATCACTCAGGCCAAAGACACAACCCTTTTCACCTTAGAGTTTATTCTGTTAGAATGTGAGGGTCAGAAAAGTACTTTGGACATAGGACATTTTACTTTGGACATTCTGACATGCGACTTACCTTTAGTTGTATTTGAGGTAGGGAAACACCTCATAGTGCAGGGAAAGTGAGTCATTTTCCAAACTCCTTTTCTTTTGTCAATAAAACCATAAGTATCTGGGTCTGTGCCTCATTCCTGGTTCCTCACACCACAGAAACCTACAATACCCAAGCGAGCGGACGCCCTAAGTTAAATATTCTGAGTAAGAAACAAGACACCTACCAAAGAACCACAGGACGTTTGGGTAGTCCCAGTACCATGAAACAGAGAAGTGTCTTTTCAAGTAATCCTAGTGGGATTTGGACATTTGAAATAAACACTGAGAAAAATAAAATAAGAAACAGTTTTCTTTATCAAGGGGAGAGTGAAAGCCATACAGCAGATAATGATAAGAGATTCAATATAAAGATTGTGAAGACTATACCATTATGTTCTAACAGAACTTCAAGACTGAGACCAAGTCAATTACAAGCTGGGCCAGGCAAAAGCCCATATTGAGGCTATTGTTCAAGCCTCTGCTTTTTCCTTTTCATTAGGAGTTTTCTAAAGTGGTAAGGCCAGTTAGTTGGTTAGAATTCAGACAGAAGACTTTTTTTTATTTTTGGATTTGACAGGCACCTGCACCTTCAGTTTTGCTAGGTCGAACTTCCCTCTTAGTGAAAGGGTTAGCTAGGCGTTTTTCTTATTATTTAAATAAACATCTTTGACTATGACTGAATGTATTCCGAGTACCTCTTCTGGTTCACCACATAATAATTAATAACACTAATGGTAGTGTATTGGACACCTGGAGGGCAGTCTCTGTGGAATGTTTCCCTGAATGATTTTTCAGTACAATATTTTTCCGCTCCACTGCCCACACAGTCTGTGGATGGTGTACAGTGTTACTTGAGCTGAATATACATAGTACATGGTTTCTTGATCATCCTGCTAGTTCTTCTAAGGTGTTATGGAGGACCTTGTGCCACACCTTTTATTCTTAAACATATTCAGTCTGAGAGTCGTAAATGGCAGTATGTTTAGCATCTGCATCTGTTAACCGCATTTCGGCAGGGGACCTTGTCATTCAAAGGCCTGTATGCTGCAGAGTTTACAATGGCTATCTGTGTGAGCAGAATCTGGGCTTCTCTGAGGTTTGCTGTGCACTCATGGTTTATAATCGGGAACCAGATGATGTCAAAATCCATCTCTGCTTCCATACCTGGCAAAAAAGCAAGTGCCACACCAAAGACGTTGGGGTGTTGCTAGGTCTGGAAACGATCCGTGGCTACGCTAATGTGGGGACTGTCTGGACCTGGTGCTAGCTATCTGGGGCTAGAACCAAAAGGCCCGGGGCTATAGCCCCTCCAGCCACCCTAGCAACACCTCTGCAGGAATCTGTGTATATGTTGACTGACTTGCTCAGCTAATTTGCACGCTGTGTCAGTGCTACTAAATCTGTTGCCTGTGCTGATGTGATATTAGTCAATCAATCACTCCCTATAATGTCCACCAAGGAACAATTGGCATACTCAGCCGCTAACCAACTTATTATGTCTTTCTGGCAAGAGATGCTCCACAGAGTATAACAATTCAGCATTTTCGATTGGCATGTCAAATATGTGCTGCCTGAGTTGCAAAAATTGTTAATTGATAGCTACAGTCATAAGGTTCTCAGTCATGTGGATCTGCTTCCAGTGGAGTAGATAATAAGGAGGCTGGATTAAGTACTGGGCAGCGTGTTATGGTAACCCTTGATGAATTTCATAGAAACATGTCAGACTTTGTTGATCATCATAGGAACGGGTTGTGTTTTTAATTTTGATAGCAAAGCCACTATGGCATGAGGAACTGCTACTGTGAAGTTGATCCTAGCACTATATTTGCACAATGTTGGACTTTTATGGCAGATGCCGCAATGGATCTAAGGCAAGGGGCAGTCCTGCTGTGACTGGATCTAAGGCTGTTCTGTCATAAACAATCCATCATTGTTTGTGCCTGTGTTAGGACGGCTGATAAAAATCCATTCCTGTCATGACAAAATAGTGCGAATATCTTTTTGTAATCTGACAGCACTGGTGCTGGTACACAGGATCATGCTTTCTTAACTCTATTGAATGCCTCTTCTGCTTCTTGAGGCCACTGTAGGGGCTCTAGTGTATTAATGTACTGTTGAGTTGGTTCACTATTTCTACAGAACCTAATATCCACTGTCCACAGTGTTTCTAGAAATGCACATTTCTGTGTTGTTGCCTGGGAATTGAGCACCTTAAGAATAATTGTTGTATGGGAGCCTGCTATGGCCCTGTACACTAACATAATGCTGTGCCTTAAATTATGGACTATCCGTAATTTGTGTTGGGATGCTTTGTGTCCTTTGTTAGCTAATACAGTCAAATGTACCTACGTTTCTTGGTTGCAACCATCATATGAGGGTGAGGCAAGTACGAGATAATCTACTTATTCAACTAAAAGTGACTGTTTACGGTATTTAACATCATCTAAGCTTTGCTTGTAAACTACTGTGAATAAAAAGGTTCAGTGAGTCTGTGTACTCCTGTGGGATCTTAGTCCATATGTACTGAATTCCTTGGTAAGAAAATGTGAACAGGAATTGGCTGTCTGTGTGTATGGGTAGTGAGAAAATGCTGAGCACAGATCTACTGCTGTAAACTGTGTGGCTTTTGGGGAAAACAAGAGATTTTGGTCACTTGGTTAGGCACTACCGGGAAGGCCGGTATCACTACAGCATTAATTACTCTGAAGTCCTGTACAAATATGCATGTGTTTCTCTCTGGTTTCTTGACTGGCAATATCGGGGCATTACAAGGACTATTTCTGATGGCTATTGTTCCTTACTTCAATAAAGAGTCTATCGCAGGTGCTATACTTTGCTCAGCTTCTGAGTGTAAGGAATACTGTGGAATTCTGGGCAATCGTCTGAAACTCTACATTAATCCTAACCACTTCTGCATTCCTTATGCATCCTACTTCATTGTCATGAATGGATCAAAAGGAATTGCGGACTGAATCTAACAACATTTTAACTCAGGGGAAAACTGTGTGTCTACTGGGTCTGTGGGTTGTGGTGGTATGGCATGCAGCATCACCAGCACCGCTTTTGCATTTCTTTCGGGGACATCCAGAAAAACTCTATCCAGTGTACATTGTATAGTGCACTTTATTTTGCATATCAAGTACTTAACTATTAAATTCAATGGGCCTGAACGGCTTGGTAAGAAAGCCTGCTTGTTTGTGATGGTTCCCAGCATTATTGATACTGGTTCAGTGACAGGGTGTAGTACATGTGTATTCGAAAAGCCAACTGCATTACCAGACTAAGAACACATGTGAAGTCTTGAGAAACTGTCGGAAAGGATGGCTGATCTGCTAGCTTAAGTGTCAACTAAACATGAAATAGTTTGTCACTGACTTTACACTGAATCTCTAAGGGTCATCTTGATCAACGGGCATTAAGGTGTTCATGGCAAGGTTTTCTATCAGGCTGTCTCAGTAATGTTCTTTGTCTGATGGTCTGTATGTGCTTTCTTATTGAGTCTGAACTGTAAAAATATATGTGTTTAAATCATTCATGAGTTCAGCTAGTGTAACACAATTAGTTTCACGTTCCTGATGCACACTACCAACTCATATTTCTGGACAAAAAAAGTGATTTCTCAAAACTCAATATTCATTTAAAGAACTAAGTCAACTTCAAACAAAGGTGGTCTCCAGTTGTATTTCAAGTAAATCACTACAATGTTATTTACTCGTAAACAATGAGTCAATAAAACACATTTTTCCCTGCCTATATAAATCTTATTAATAGCACTTCACACATGTCTCTATTCAATTCTATGTATATATTACATTCTAAAAGATATTAGGTAGTCTAACTGCACTGCTTCTATTATTGCTTCTATCTAAGCAACACAGTGCTTCAATTATAGAATTGTCGCTTATCAGTCACCAGAGTGTGTACATATTAATGTCCAAATATTTCAAAATTCTTTGAAAAACACTTAATTTTCACCAATTGCAAAACATGTATGGTATTGGAGAAAAGTAACTTGAACATTTTAATTGCACAATCTTCTATAAACATGTGTGTGTAGTTTTCAATCAACCTTTCTGTGCAACCTTTAAACTACATCTGTGTGTGTCTTCACTCTATGCATGTGTCCCAGCTTCGATCTACATGTGTTTTGGGCTGGAGATGTAATATTCTCCAGTAACAGGTACCAACTTAAAACACCCCTGTCCTTTCACATTACACATTGGTCTACCAAATGCATGTTTAGGATAAGCGATAGCATGGATTTTTGAGCTTTGTATGACTTTCTATGACTAGAATAAATTCTCTCTTCTTATTTCTGTTGCACAATCATCCAATTTATAATTAGACTTCCACCGGCCACAAATATGCCTGATATTAGATTAGGAAATAATATTTCATGAGGTGTGAGAAACCCTGAGTATTGGTTAACTTTATATCATCTGAATTTAAGGCAATCCTGAGACATTGATTTGAACTGTTTTTTACTTGGGGAAGGGAGCTGAACGAAAGCTGTAAGCAGGACGTAGCTCCAGACTTTGTGTTGAACACTGTTTTGTTGGTTCTTGACATACCTACACATTGTAAAGATTATTTATGAGGGCAAGAATAGGTTTTGGACACACACAGATTCTTAAGTTGAACTTTCAGACTTTGACTTTCCTTAGTTTTGGTTTGGTAGGGAAATCCCAGCATAGGATAGGGAAAGATAGGCGTTTTTCCATCTTGACTTTTAAGTTAATAAACTTGTATTGTTCATTCAGAATCTGCTGTCTGTGTCTCACTCCAAGATGCCTTCACAGATGGTGTCAGGGGTGGGATGTGACTCAACCGATACAAGTTGGGGAACCCTACAGTTTGAGAAGTTAAGTGTCAGGGCATCGGACCCCACATTAGCCACTAAAGGCTCTATCAGGATTGATATGTGTAGTAGTGGTAATGAAACAATTCCCACAGGAGAAAGGAGGCTAATACCTACTGACTTGATATTGATTCCGCCCCCTGACACATATTTTAGACAGGCACCCTGGTTAGGGTTGGCATGTCAATTGGGGATTAATGTCCTAGCAAGCGTGCTGGACACAAATTACAGAGGTGAGGTCAAGGTCTTACTGCAAAACCACAGAAAGAATCCTTCCATGTTTATCACAGACATAAGATTGCTCAAGGGGTGATTGAGAGGGCAATTCTTCCCAGAGTGGTAGAGAAGGAGAAGGAGAATGCTGAAAATGGGACAAAGGGTTTTGGGGAGGTAACAATGGCTTCAGATGACCCTCTCCATTCTGAGCCAGAAAGAAATGGTAATAATGATCCAACTACCCCTCCAGATTTAGGTATGGCCCAGAGTGAGGATGGCTTTCTAGCTAAATAAATGTTCACAAGTGATTTCAGAAAGAGAGGGATGTGAAAGAAAAGAACCTTTCTTCCTCCTGAAAGAAGGTTTTCTTTACAGGGGAAAGACTACCCCATAAAATAAGATTACAATTGATAATTCCAGAAAGTCATAAAAAGATGGTCTTGGAACAAGCTCAGTTCCGTCTGAAACTTAAAAATCATGTAAGAAATAGGTTTTTCTGGTTTGGGATGCAGAGTGATATTAAAGCCGTAGTGCAGGACTGTATGGTCTGCCAGAAAACCCAGACACCTATTCTATCTGCATGTTCCACTAATGAAGGAATAGAGGCAAGCCACACATTTTCATGTGGATCAATACCACAAAGCCTGAGTTTTAAGGAAATTGCCAACTTTCCTAGTCAGGCGGATCAGCAGGTAGGAGTGATTTTTCAGTCTTTGAACACACAGGCCATCCTTCCTATCAAGAAATCTGTAGAAGGGACTGACTATCATTGTTTCTGTTCCTATGACTGCTGAATACCAGAGGAGATAAGATAATAATCTCTCTGGGTCTAGAGACTGATTTTCCCCATGGTGTAGGCATTTATATCTTATGGAAAATGAATAAGAATACAGTCTATCTATTCAAATGTGTCTGTTTCAATTTTTCTAATGACCCTATTCAGATTAAAAGGGGTCAGCTGATAGCAGTTCCAAGTTATGAAGCTTTATGTCAATTTGTCCCATATTCAGTTTTGAAAGAGAAATTCCAGAAGAACATCTTGGCCAACAAAGGAAGTAAATATCTTGGTCCTAATCCTCTGGAAGCAGAGGAACAATACTTCTGTGGGGGAAACTGTATTAGTGGACTCAGCTACTACCTTAGAATGTTTGAGAATACCTGAAGTTAGAGAGGAAGAAGAAACAAATATGGCTTTGACCCATCCCTTGGAGGGACCATCCAAGAGCTCCAATCAGTCAGCATGTAAGACTCTATCTTCCTCATTAGGATTACTTGACATCCATCTTCCCCAGATAATGACATCTTTAGAAACAGGGATCTAAGAACTGAATCATGTGAGCAATGACTAAAAGAAGGAGGATACCCTGCAGTAATAAATCAATTTCTTGATCCCTATCGGAATTGTTATTCTTGTAAAGGATATGGACATATTGCAAGAGGTTGTCCATTAAATGTGGTTGATCTTCCAAAATCCATAATGTCCTCCAGTAAACTCTATCAGCCTCAAAGAAGGCTTGATGCCTTTTTATATACAAAAGGGAAAACCTTACACAAAATCCCAGTCATTACAGAAAAGGCTGATCTGGGCAGAATTGGATACCGGGAGTAAAGAGAATGTCATAAGAACTGAGTTACTTTCCCAGGGGTGGAAAGAAGAAGGAAAGGTAACTTGTGTTCATGGCCATTCTCAGGGTTACCCACAGACCCAAATACATATTTCGCTTTTGGTAGAACATAGATCTAACTGTAACAGTAATTCCCAACTTGCCAACTCAGTTAGTCTTAAGAAGAAATGTACCCAACTTTGATCAATGGGTTTCATGAATAGCCCAAATACATGCTGAAAATCTTATAGTTAGACCTCCTTTCTCCTACAAGTTAAAACCTCCCAAATTGAAATCAACAGTTGGTGGGAAGGACGGGGTAATTTAATTGAAAATAGATTCACGTTCCAACCAAGAGGACCTCACCTATGAAAAATGCAGGATTTATTGGTCCATCGGCCTGGTTGCTCCACAATAGAACCCCGAGAGAAACGAGAACAAGACAAGGAAACTTTTCCCTCTTGGTTCCCTTGTGATGCATCCTGGTCCAACCCGCACTGGGGAAGGGTATATGAGAAACCTGAGGCCATTCTCACTCCTATTCCTCATGGGTCCTCTGCACAGGTGGCCAGAGAAAGGCCAGTGCTTTTGGATTTCCACCGTGGGGGTGGACAAGCACGGGAGAATCACCTGGGTGGAGGGTCTGTGAGGACTGGGAGTGGGATGCCTTTAGGAGAGACATGGTATCCCCCTTTTCCTATGACTGATAAACCCAACCCTTCCCTCGCCTTTATGGGGTGTTTTGACTCAATTCCCCTGACTTCCTTATGCATGACTGTTTGAAGTACTGGGACAAAGACGAAGCAACTAGGAGCAATGAGGACTAGGTGATTTTACCATGTGGTACTGGGATGAAGAAGAGGCCACTAGGAGCAATGAGGACTAGGTGCTTTTGCCACTCTGGTACTGGGACGAGGAAGAGGCCTGATGAGAATGGTAGAGGTCAGGCATGTGCCCTTAATGATGGTCAGGCAGGGCTAATTGTACAACAGCACCTGCAGACTGTTAGGGAGCTATGGTGTATAAAAGGCCCAATCTAGTTGCAGGAGAAAGTGGAGCAGGAGAGGGTGAACCAAGGGAAGCTGTGGGGTTGAGGGAGTAGCAGCGGAGAGGCCAGAGAAAGCAACGGGAATCCGTATGCATGCAGCACATCAATGGTTCGCAGGAGTGCAGCCCAGGTGCTGTGGCTCTGTTGGACAGAGCGAACATTCAAAGGGGAGCCGACCCTGGAGGCAGCTCCTTTTTGTTGCGTTCGCAGTGCTCTTTCTCCTGGAATCAGACAGTAACCCAGGAGTGCCTGAGGGGCAGAAGACGGAGTCCTGAAGCTGAGGACCAAAGGCTGAGAAGTTTGAACTGCAGAAACACAGAATGAAGCAACCAGTGAGTCTCTATACGAAAGGAAACCCGGTCTGCAAGTGTTTTAAGTTCCGCGAATGATTACTATGTATCGGAGTAGTCGCGTGCAGAAATCACGTTGTCGAAGGTCTCTGAATGAAATGCTCATTAATCTTTGAACAAATAAGTATACTTTGTATTGGAGTGGTCGCGTACATGAGAGGAACGTTATCGAAAGTCTCTGAGTGCTGTGTACATTACAAAGGCAACTTTCACAAGCTTCTAACAGGGGAACTAAACGAATGACACCGTCTTTAATTGTAACGAAGGTCTTCAAGTGCTGGACAAATTATAAAAGCACCATGCAGACACTTATGAGACCAAGATGAAATAAATTAAACCTTTGCTAATTACAACCAATATCTCTGAGTGCTGGGCACGTTATTCAAAGCATTATACAATGAAACATAACACCAAGGAGAACTGAATGAAGATCTTTGATACCTATGACACTATATACATAAAAAACACAGTAACTAAATACCTTTTTTGTGACTACAACGTCCAGGTGAACTTTACAAGTACAATTTCCATAATACCTTTTTGTGAATGCAACTTCCAAGTGAACTTTAAATGCACTATTTAAATTTGAACTTATAAGTGAACTTTAAACAGAAGTTTAACAATCACAAGGGAATTTAATACAAGTAAACTTATATTACTTTGGGTTCCAGAGTGAATGGAACTTTGGAGATGAACTCTAATATATGTTTGAACTACAACTTTATGCCAACGGATATTGTTATACCAAGACCAACCACATCCAGAGGGCGCAAGTGTGGAACAGACCTTCAAGAAAGTTGGGGATGGGAACCCTGAGGTTTCATGTGCTTTTGCAGTTGAAACTGTGCTTTAGAACTTAGGGGAGGGAACCCTGAATATTGGTTAACTTTATATCTGAACTTAAAGCAATCCTGAGACATTTATTTGAACTGCTTTTTACTTGGGCAAGGGAGCTAAAAGAAAGCTGTAAGCAGGACAGAGCTCTGAACTTTGTGTTGAACACTGTATTTCCTGGTTGCTGACATCCCTACACATTGTATAGATTAGTTGCGAGGGCAAGTATAGGTTTTGGACATAGACAGATTCCTAAATTGAACTTTTGGACTTTGCCGGATAGGGAAAGATAAGCGTTTTTCCATCCTGACTTTTAAGTTAATAAACTTTTATTGTTCATTCAGAATCTGTTGTCTGTGTCTTACTCCAAGATGCCTTCACAGAGGACACTATGCCCTGGGGATTCTATGCCAATATGAGCCAAGTATTCGATTTATTGGTGCTTAAAATTGGTGTCAAAAATACATCTGCATTTAAGTTGTTCCAAAATCCTGTCAGTTTTAAATTGCGACTCTTATACAAAAATGCATTGGGTTTTAAGGAAATTACATCTTACTTGGGACTCAATTTAAATGGAGATACAAGACAGCAGAATTAACACTGTACCTGTATCTTTGCCACATTAGCATTCCTCTTTGCTCCCAGCCCTCTGTTGCCTTGGTTTTTTACCATGCATCCTCTATAGAGACAATTTGGAGCTATATTGGTGTTTCCATGTACATCTTAAATGTGGCTTCTCGTTTAGGGGATTCAGCTTCAACCGTCAGTCTAGAACTGCTGACTTAGCAACGTCATTTTCAGTTGCCTGCCTAGAATTGAATCTTCAGAATATGGCTTGTTCGTCTCGCTCTGAAATGGCCTCTGCCTCAAGCCTGCCTAGGAATCAGTCATCCAGATGGTTTCAGCTATCATTGCCATGTACCTCTTTCCAGTTGTATTCAGAAATATTCTTCAATATTTATCTCCCAATATTAATAATAATGTCTTCCCCTCTTATCTGTGTGCATACTATTTTATATTATTGACTCCTCCCCACCTGTTGTGACTGAGGTCTGGTTTCACCCATCCCATATCCTAGAAGAGAGGGGGAAGCCACTCTTAAACTTATGATGCTGCCTTTCTCTTAATTGCAATAACGTTTTATTAAAATGTGCTTGTTTAATAAAATGCAGCACAATACATTCTGAAATTCCCAGTTTCTTTCAATTTTTTTATTATGCCTAGGCAAATGTCATATAGGTTGAAAAATATAATCTGTATGTATAAACGGCAATTTGTTTTAAGTTTGTAGGACCTTCCTTTGTAAAGATATGATTTTTCAAATGATAACATGTTAGGGTTAAAACACCATACATGCAACTTTCCTATCCAGTTTGCAAATAAAGTAATGCTGACTTTGGCCAATATAGGTCACTGTTGGTACATTCCATGCAGACTCTCCTCCATAATGTTAAATACATGTCGAGGCTACTTTCTTTTCCTCTGCACAAAGATCTAATAAGCTGATCTAATAAGCTGTTTGCATGGCCTTAGCTTTAGAGTATAGTTAAAACCTCTCAAAATAAGAAAAATAACCCCAGTGTGAAGAATCACACGAAGTATTGATATATACATTAGAAAAGTCAACCCACATTTCTGTATCCCTTGTGTTTTTGTACATTGTTTTATATGTTGTTTTTTATCTAGTTGTATGTGATGTGATCATTTTATGAGTGCAAACAATTTCTAAATGTCTAATACTGTTACGCTCACCTGACTCTCACAGAGGCGCTGGCCAGGATCGTGCTGCTGTGACCTCTTCTAAGGTGTTGCGCGGGGCTCAGAAGATGGACTGGACCGGACTCCCAACTCCTGCTTGTCCGGCCTGCAAAAGTATCCTTCTGTAGGCGAGAATAAGGGATTAACTGTCTGCGGGGAATGCTACCAGCCTCCCCCTTTCCCCTCTCACCCTCCTCGAAACCCTTCTGTGCTTCCCGTGGCGTCTCACCTTAGGGTCTTGAAGGGCGAGCTCTCCTTCCTGCTTCTGATGCAGGGGCGCGTTGGTATCCAGTTACTTCACTGGATTCTTGATTTTATGAGAACCAAACTTGCTTGGCTTCCAGGTAAGTTCCTTGAAAGGTTCCCCTTTTGTCCTTGCATCAATATGCTAATGTCAATGTCTTTTTCCCCATAGGGGCGGGGGTACGGAATGCCGGGGAAAAGGCACCGACCCGAGATGCGAGGTGCAATCCCTGTAGAAATCAGGTAAGTCTTGATGAGCGTTTTTGGGTAATGTCTTTTCATTCGCTCATTGACGCTAATGTCTTTTTCCCCATAGGGGCCGGGGTCCGAAAACGCCTGGATGCGGCGCGGACCCGAAATGAAGAGGGAATGACCCAACAGGTAAGTCTTAACATGGAGGTTTAGGTTTCCTCATTCCCTTCTCTCTCTCACCTTTGCTCTTGTCTTTTTCTCCCTAGGCGTGGAAGCGTGGCTGCGAATCCGGGTGATCGCTGCTGAACATGGAGGCGCCCTGTGAAGGTGAGTGGAATGCGGCGCTGCGGCGGTCGATGCGATGTGCTTTTAAATTAAGTGTCTTCCTTTGCAGGATCGTCGGCGAGCTGACTCCGGAATGCGGATCTTGCAGGTAAAGTCTTTTCCTTCTCCTAGTCTCTCTTTCTCTTCCTTTGTAGGTGATCAGGATGCTGGCAGGCGTGGCAGAAGTCCGAATGCAGGAGAAAACACGGTGAGCGTCCAGCTGCTAGATGCAGAACAACGCGAAGCATGTGCTGCTCTTCGGGTGTGGTTTAAATAGCCTGTAAAGTAGTTCCAGGTATGTATCCTTCCACTCAGGTATGTATTCTTCCTCAGACCACACCCGAGTGATAAAGTAGTCCAAAAGATAAAGTAGTCCCATTCAGTCCTCAAGAGGGCCTGGATGTAGCAGCACGGTCTGCTTCAGGTAAGTGCACATTAAAACACTTACACACATGTCTTGCTTTATGAGCCTGGCGCCTAAGGCGCCAGGACTGGGGTCCAGAATGAGCCTGGCGCCAAAGGCACCAGGACTGCGTCCAAAAGGCTCCAACTTGGGCCCGCTGAGACGTCCTTGGGGAAAATGATGTCTGCCTCTGGGGATGCTGGGCTGGGCCTGGCTCCTTGGAGGTAGGCATCATGACAAATACAAATTATTTTTGCTATGTATATAAATTGGATATTAAATATTTCACTAATTGTATGTTAGCTTACCTGTGTTGGTGTAGACACTATCTAGTACATATTCTTTTTGTAGAAAATATATTTTACTCATGTGGTAAGAGGTGTATGATCCCCACAGCATGATTCATGCAGTTTGAGAATAGTGCATGGCATTAGCTAAATTTGATTTTATGAGAGGCCTTCACTTGATGAATGTGATAGGTCCCTTTGAAGTTATACATTAACCAGCCATATGGACTAGTTTGAACACTATGAATCCAATAGTTATGTGTGGCCTCTGTCTTGTGACCTGGCTGGGACTGCTGAAATACAGTGAATCCTAGGTCAGCTCCAACCAGAACCATGCAGTAGAGACATTAATGCACAGCTTTCTTTTTTCCAAAAGTGTGAACCAATTCAATAATGTTCATATGTGTCATTTCAAGTTAAATAAAATACAGTATCATTCAAAGTGGAGTGAAGCACATGAAAAAACGCAGTTGGTCTTTCATTAATGCCACATTTCAAAATTAAATTTTGAATCATTTAGTTAAAAGGAGAAATATTGCAGAATCCACTTATTAAAATGAATGAAGATAATAACACAGAAGTGAATTTTTCTTCTATTCTTGGAATCCAGGAATGTAACACTTTGAGGAAATTTGTGAATTATTAATTTGGGTTCCAATAAATGTTCTGCAACCTGCTGAAATCTTTTGCAGGGACGCCATTAAGGAGTTGCCAGGGGTCGCAACTGCGACCCTTGAAATCTCCCTTGCTACCCCTGTGGTCTACCTAAAGAAATAATTAAATAATGTTTTTTTATTTTAATTGAGGCTCCTCGGCTGTGGCCTGCAGCATGTGGCTCTTTGTTTCTGGAGTGGCTGCTTTTCTGGTAGATATAGTCGGCAAGATAGCTCAGTGGATAGAGCGCTCGCTGCTGCAATGTGTGTGTGATCTGCAGGTTCCCCTTCCGGCAAGGTCAACTGAGCCTTTCTTCCTGCTGAGGTTGATAAATGAGTACCAACACAGGTTGGGTGATATTGTATATATGTTTGTTCTATGTGAACCGCTTAAGCTTAAGTGCTATATAATAACACATCAGTATCATTTGGCCTTGGACATCTGCTTGCATTCACAGTAATTTGGTAATTTGGGCGTATACACACTGATATTAACGAAACACATGGTGATCTATTCTTGTATGCAACGTATATCACTTTACAGTGATACCGTATTTTTCATAGTGTACTTGGAAACAATGCTATGTGATGCCACTTTCTGTTTTGTTAAGGGGTGAAAGGTCGTGTGCCATCACTTCCCGTGATATCACTTCAGGGTGGGGTCAGATGACATCACTTCATGTGATGTCATCAGAGGTCACGGGTCGTGTGATGTCACTTCCACTACCCCTGGCATTATGGTGAAATGACATCCCTGATCTTTTGCTGGCAACAAACTCTTTGACATGTAGAAAGAATTAAAATCTTGCTTGCATGTACAGTTACTTGCACCTCACACTTTACATGGGGCACCCTTTTCATCATGGCAGCGAGCAAGATTCGCAATCCAACAGGAGGTATCATTTTGTGAATGGTGCATCTCTCACTTTATAGAACACTGGCTGCTCTCTGTTTACTCCAGGGGAATGGTAGTTCCCTTTAAAGTTTCCCACTGAACTTGAGGTTTTGGAGATTAGGAAATGTACCCTTCTCTGTTGGAGGAGGAGGATTGGTATGCTGGGGCATATATGAACACTGATCCTTCCAGTGACCTTCCTACTTACAGTAGTTGCCTGCTGTTGGACTGGGGGCCTCCCCAGGCTGACCATCCTGTGGGGCACACTTGGTCCATCCCCATCCTCGCCCCCAAAAGCCTCAACTGAATTAACACCTACCTGTTGGAGGGGCCTCCCGCTGGGGATTCTGCAGATGCCAAGCCATAAGCTTGTTCTCTATGTTCTCTTTGTTTTGCTCTTGACAAGAGACACAGTGGTTTGCCACTGAAACATATTCAGACAGGAATTTATTTTGCCATCCAATGAAAATCATCTTTAATTGGGCTGGAGCTTGGGTTTCAGCCCTGTAACCAATGCATTGGCTACTCCCTCCTGGGGTGTATCCTCTGGTTTGACAACACCTTCAGGCTAAGTGAATACTATTTTCAAGCGATCTAGATAATTTGCTGATGGCTCCCCTTCATGTTTTTTTGAAGTTGTTGTTTTTGCCCCAATCCATGTTCTGGGGGAACAAATCAGTGATTATAGTTTACAGTCTATTTCAAGCTTGCTGTAATTCATTTCCCATTCCTGGGTCTGCGATTGGCCACTGACTCTGCTGTACTAGTTTCTGTCTGACATCCACCAGCATAATCACCTGCACAAGATGCAAATTAGCCCATGGGGCTTCTAGCACTGGCTAGCAGTTGGGGATCTTCGGCGAATCAGCGGGTTTCCTTGCCAATGTTCTGGAATTTCTTAACCAAGTTCCTTATGTCTCCTTGGGACCTTAGGAAGTGCACCGTCACCAGGGCTTTCTCCTCCCCCTCTGTGCCTGATCTATTCCTGGGTACCTGTCCCAAAGGTGTTTGAACTGTTAGGGGATCCTTGCGTAGTTATTACCCCATTTTGTCAGAGAAGCGACAAAGGGTGTCTGTTTAAAATCTGTGGTTGGTCAGCTGCCCAGCTGCCGGGGCATAGGCTGGTGCTGCCCCACCTGATCAAGGGGGTCTGGAAGTCATGGGAGCCAATTGGCAGGTATTTGGGAGCAGTTGGTCATTGGTTGGACACAGGCTGTCCTTGAGTCTGCTGTGGTGTCACCATCTTTGAGGGAGTGTCAGTCATTGTAACAAACTGGAGTCGGGTGGTCGCCTCATCTGCATGTGCACCTTGCTCAACGGGCATTTGTCAACTTGTGAACAAAATCTATATACCCTCTTTATTCTCCTCATTCTTCTTATCTTTTAATCAACGGTGGGTAAAGCAGAGTGGGTGCTTGCTGTGTTTCTGCTCCAAATCCCCCTTTGCTCCTCAGGTTTTTAATTTGGTATCTAAGGTTTTCATTGGGATCTTTTTACCCTCTAGGTTTAGATACCTCCTCGTACCAGGTGGCATTGGCACCCCAGTAGTTCATGCCAACCTTTACCTTTTATGATTCTAATGCATGCTTTAAATTAGCTTGCAAGTCTAGATGAAAAGTACCTTTGAGCAGCAACTGGTTACGGTTACACCTTATCTCCCGCGTAAGATAGTTCGATGCCTCGAAATATTTGCAAGTTGCACTATTATATTTGGCAAACATGAAATGTGCTGGCGTCCCTTTAGGGGGTGTGGGGACTTGCTTAGGCTGTTTTACCCATCTCTCTCCCAGATTTAGTTCCTTTCCCACATCACACTCACAATCCAAACACACAGTAAATCTACTATTTCTACAGCCCTGAGAGGGAGGGGATTGTTAGACAAGTGGTCTTTGCAGAGATAACATTCATCCGCCAATCATACCTTCTGTCATACTTTCTGTCCCTATTTAATCCAGACCTGATATTACTGGGTTTGAAGAGTACAATTTTACCAATAAAGTATTTACTAAAGGGTGCATATTACAGAATATCCTGTTTTTTGTAATTTACCAAGTGTGTGCCATTTACAGTTATTCTGTCTCAACAGATATTTACCAGCCATTACAAGAACAGACCTGAATGTCTGTGTCATTTCTCACTACTGAGTGAATGCCCTCGATCCCCAAGAGCAGCTATGAAAAAGCACCAATTAAGGCCAGCCAACACCCGACCCCCTCTGTGGAGTTTTGAAATAGGACTCCTTACTTCGATCACGTGCGTCAGAGGTGTTCGAGAGACAGCAGTCCACAGACTAGCTGAGTTCCCAAGGAGCACGACAGGTCTGAGTCGCAGTGTTAGATTGTCAGAGAAACCAAGCTCACACTTCAGTTTTGTGTAGGAGCAGAGACAGAGTCTAGGAGCAGAGACAGCTTTATTTGTCTTGCATTAGAATAACCAAACCATACATCTCCTCAGCCATCAACATTGACGGCACACTCATTCCAGTCCTAAAACAGGTTAAAACGTTAGGCGTGTACTTAGACACCAACCTAACAATGTCTAAGCACATCAATGCTCTATCCTCAGCCACCTCTTAAACAGCCAAACTGATCGCCTTAAGCCGTCAATTCATCACATCACAGAACTGTATCACCCTGGCCCGGGCTCTCGTTGTATCAAAGTTGGATTACTGTAATGTTCTACTTCAAGGTGCCTCGAACACCAACTTGGAAAAAATGCAAGTGCTGCACAATAAAGCCTTGCGAGCAGCACTGGGACTAAAAAAATCAGATCACATCTCCACCATTAGAAGGGAAGCTCACTGGCTCCCCATAAAATCCAGAATCTTATTTAAAGCCCTATGCATCACACAAAAGTGTCTCGATAAAAAGACACTTCTTTACCTCAACAACACTGTCTCCCTGAACAAGTCAGCAAGAACTCTCAGGTCCAATAAACATGTCCACCTTTCTGTCCCTCGCTCTAAATATGCCAGAGCCGCGGGCAGCAGATTTCCAGTAATGGCTCCAAAAACCTGGAACACGTTCCCGTTACTCACCAGAAATGAGTCCTCCGACCAATGCTTCAAAAGGCCCTAAAAACCTAGTTATTTAACAAATACTAGACCCAGGCCGATTGCACCCATTCCACCACAAGCCTACCCGCAGATGCAATCTGTAAAGCTTCTCCTCTAACGTGAATAAATGCTACCAAATGTAATGTTATCTGATTGTAAAGTTATACTCTAACCGTAGTAAATGGCACCAAATGTAAGGTTAGCTGGTTGTAACTGTATTTAAGTATGGCAAAATGTCTGTAATTACGCCGTGACACCCAAGGGTTTGGGAGTATAATAAATTCAATAAATAAATAAATAACTGCAACAAACTGCAACCACCTGACATGCCCTCCAGGCCTCCACCTTTGTAGGCCACAATCATGTGACAAAATTAAACCTAAGAAGAACCTTCGAGAAATTAAGAGGCCGATTCATGGAATAATTAGGGCGGTGCAAGTGGGCAAAAACGTGCGATTCGCAGTGGAATTGCGAAAATCGCCGTGCAAGTGCGAAAATCGCACGAAAAGCAGCGCACATCGATTCATGGAAGGGCGTGCGCGAAAAAACCATCTGATGTGCGCTAAAAAAGTGCGCGGCGCACGTTGGCGCACAGGCCATCTAACGGCGTGCGCCAGGTCACAGGGAAAATCGCACAGGCCACAGCGAAAATCGCACATATCGCGGCACACACAACAAAAGTAGGCGGAACACGGGGCGTAACACTCGGAATGGGGAACAACTTGCCAAAATGTGGGCGTCACGGGGGAAGTACAGGGTGCAAGTGCGCGGAACACCCACACGCTCGCCTACAACACGTATTCATGGAATCGAATAGGGCAAAACAGGGCACGGTCAAACCAGCGCACAGGCACAAACACGACCGCCACAAGAAAGCAGGCGGTAGCGTCCCTGCGCCTGTAAAAAATGTGCGCCAAAAGGTGCGCCAACAAATAGCACCTATATACAGCTATGATGAATGTCCTATACTGTGGCCCTCCAGGAAAAATGACGTGCAAAGGGGTACCCACAAACACGGACACCCCTGACTGAAAAATAACGTGTGCGTGTATTTTGGGGTGCGCGGGAAGTTTCACACGCGATTTGGCTGGATACGTGGATTTCAGGGGTGCGCGGGAAGTTCCACACGCGATTTGGCCGGGTACGTGGATTTCAGGGGTGCGCATGAAGTTCAACACGCGATTTGGGTGGGTATGTGGATTTCAGAGGTGCGCGGGAAGTTCCACACGCGATTTGGCCGGGTACGTGGATTTCAGGAGTGCGCGGGAACTTCAACACGCGATTTGGCTGGGTATGTGGATTTCAGGGGTGCGTGCGAAGTTTCACACGCGATTTGGCTCGTTATGTGGATTCCAGGGGTGCGCGGGAAGTTTCACACGTGATTTGGCTGGGTACGTGTATTTCGGTGGTGCGGGGGAAAGCTACACGTGATTTGGCCATGTGGGTCCCCCCAGGTGTTCCCTCTACACCCTCCACGGCCCCTGCAGGCAGCCCACACCACAGGGTACTACCCTGCACCCCTGCTCATGTCCCACAGGCAACCCATCCACAATGGCCATGCCCATCAGCCAACCCACATGTCACCTTGCACCACTGATCACCAACACATGTCTCCCACCACCCCCACCCCCCAGCAGTGCAGGGGCAGCCTCCACCAGGCCCCCACTCATGTCACCCACCACCCCCACCCCCAAGCAGTGTAGGGGCAGCCTCCACCAGGCCCCCACTCATGTCACCCAACACCCCTACCCCCCAGCCACCAGGGGCAGCCTCCACCAGGCCCCACTCATGTTTCCCACCACCCCCACCCCCCAGACACCAGGGGCAGCCTCCACCAGGCCCCCACTCATGTCCCCTATTACCCCCACCCCCCCGCAGTGCAGGGGCAGCCTCCACCAGGCCCCCACTCATGTCTCCCACCACCTCCACCCCCCAGCCACCAGGGGCACCCTCCACCAGGCCCCCACCCATGTCTACCACCACCCCCTACCCCCCAGCAGTCAGGGGCACCCTCCACCAGGCCCCCACTCATGTCACCCACCCCCCCCCCACCCCCAGCAGTGCAGGGGCACCCTCCACCAGGCCCCCACTCATGTCACCCACCACCCCCACCCCCAGCCACCAGGGGCAGCCTCCACCAGGCCCCCACTCATGTCTCCCACCACCCCCACCCCCCAGGGGCAGCCTCCACCAGGCCCCCACTCATGTCCCCTATTACCCCCCCCCCGCAGTGCAGGGGCAGCCTCCACCAGGCCCCCACTCATGTCTCCCACCACCCCCACCCCCCAGCAGTGCAGGGGCAGCCTCCACCAGGCCCCCACTCATGTCACCCACCACCCCCACCCCCCAGCAGTGCAGGGGCACCCTCCACCAGGCCCCCACTCATGTCTCCCACCACCCCCACCCCCCAGCCACCAGGGGCAGCCTCCACCAGGCCCCCACTCATGTCTCCCACCACCCCCACCCCCAGCACTGTGGGGCACCTGCCAGCAGGCCCCCACTCATGTCCAACTCATGTCCCCCTGCACCCCCAGCAGTGCAGGGGCAGCCTCCACCAGGCCCCCACCCATGTCTACCACCACCCCCACCCCCCAGCCGTGCAATTTGCCTGGGTACGTGTACTTCGGGGTGCGCGTGAACTTCCACACGCGATTTGCCTGGGTACGTGTACTACGGGGTGCGCGTGAAGTTCCACACGCCATTGTACGTGTACTTCGGGGTGCGCGTGAACTTCCACACGCGATTTGCCTGGGTACGTGTACTTCGGGGTGCGCGTGAACTTCCACACGCGATACCCGCGACTGTGCCTGTGAGAGCGTGCTACGTGTATTCCTGGTGTGGGCGGGAAGATTCACACGTTCGCATACGACGTGCCGAAAAAGGGTCCAATCCTGACACACGTACGCCAGCATGAAGCAGGCGTACGTCGACCCGCGCAGCATAAAAGTGCGCGCAAACAACAAACAAGCTCATACGCCAGGGTGAATATACCATTCCTAGCAGCAGTGGCCGTGGGTTACCAAAGGAGGAGGAGGAGGATAGTGAGGGCCCGAATGTTCACTCCCAGAACCAGCCTTTTTGGGATGCCTGATGACCAGGTGTATGGGAGGTACAGGTTTCCCCCACACATAATACTGGACCTGGTCAGTGAGTGGGAGGATGACCTCACATCACCCACCCTGTGCACCCAAGCACTCAGCCCCCTGGAGAAGGTCCTCAATGTACTGCACTTCTTGGCCACAGGATCATTTCAGCGGACAAGTGCCATAGTGGGTAGGGTGTCACAGGCCACGCAGTCACGCTGCCTACACCAGGTCTTGAACATCATCACTGCACGCCCATCAGTCCGTAGGCACATATACCTGCCCAGGACACCTGCAGAAAGGCAGGCTGCCACCCTCGATTTCTACGGTGTGGCACAATTTCCAAAAGTGCTAGGTGCCATTGACTGCACCCATGTGGCACTACGTCCCCCCAGGGCATCTGAGCACATCTATAGGAACCGCAAGCACTGGCATTCCATCAACGTGCAGGTAGTATGTAATGCTAAGGGAATCATCACCTCAGTATATGCCAACTATCAAGGGTCCACCCACGACAGCTTCATTTACCGAATGTCTACCCTAAGCCGGGACCTAGAAGCTGGCCGGCATTGTTAAACATGGCTGCTTGGTGAGTATGAATGCCACTGCACATGCATGCATGTCAGATGCAGAGTTATGTCACTACCCCACTAATGATACCCATCACCTCCTCACCAGGGGATAGTGCCTACCCTCTGAGCACCCACATGATGACGCCAATTCGGAACCCCATCACGCCTCCAGAGGTAAGATACAACACAGCCCATATTGCAACCCGGGGCATAGTGGAGCGCACATTCGGAGTGCTCAAGTCACGCTTTCGCTCCCTTGACCAATCTGGCGGGCAGCTGTTATATGCGCCCCCAGTAGTGTGCAGGATCATAGTGGCAGCATGTGTCCTGCACAATGTTGCAACACGCCGGGGCCTGGCCGTGGACATGGTGGTGCCCCCACATCCCCAACCACATGCACTCCTGCTGCGCATGGGAGGGGAGAGGGCACGGGGTGAGGCAGCCCGTACGCAGCTGGTAGCTAATTACTTCACATAGAAATCACACCCCAGTGGAGTGCACACAGGCCTGGCACATACCATCTGATAAGCAATGATGACTCGACCTGACAATTAAGACGAACAAAGGGACTGTCAACTGTCAGAACCATAGCAGCCTGAGATTGTTCATGTGGAAGTGTCACAATGTGTGCATCCCTACCTACACAAACACCACTAATGCAGTGTCATGAAAAGACACTTCCATGCTGCAGAAATGAATACCCACTTGCAAAATACTACATGAAAATAGTGCCATGTCACCCACCCCCTCCACGGCACGGCCACACAACACACCATGGCATGTCATGCAATGTGAGAGGAAAGAAATGAATCCCCACAACATGCCCCAAGTGTCAGCAGCTACAGTGTCCCTAATGGAAACCTGTCCACACATGAAATGCTCACAGTAATGCAGGACCTACAGCCCACATTACCAAATACTTACCAAGAATACCAATCACCTACACAACCTCCAACCAACCTTAAACATGACATTACAGACTTAAAAATTAGCTAGCCTCACCACCTGATGATGACAGCCCTCCGAACACTTGCAAGTATACAGTGTTAGCGCCACGCAAGAGTGTAGGTGCACTGCTTACAACATGGACTCCAGTTCCAAGGTGGACCGCATTGTGAAGACATGAGGAATGGACCTGCAAATATGGAGGATGAGATGGATGCAGAGGCACATATCAATACACCACGCAGTGTACAATACAACAACAATATGCATTATGAATGTATACACAGTATTGACTACAGACTGCCCACACAGCTCATGGGAGTCCAATGTCACCATGTACGTCAATGTCACTTGGGCACACCTTTTGCAAGCCCATGGAAACTGGAAGCAGGAGGGGTGTGTGTGACAAAAACCCAAGCATCTGAACCAAATCCATGACAAGCCTGCATGTGCCCAGCCACAATGCAGCGTATGCCCACGGGAGCCACACAAGGCAACACACTGTCCCAAAAAAATAAAAATAATAATAAAAAAAATAAATAAATAAAAAATGGCCATTAATGGGCCCAGGGGGGTTGAGGAGGCCACCCAGGAGGTCCGAGGACAGGGTGCACACCAAAGCCCACCTGGTGGATCTTGCAAAAAAAAAACCCTCCATGGGCTCATGGCCTACACGGCTACCCTATTGTGGGAATATCACTGCTGTCGCTATTCTCACCCTCTGCAGCTGCATCCGGAGGTGGTGGCACTATGGGAGGCAGCCCACGCAAAGCCCTAGTCTGTTCCTCCATGGCTGCAAGCATGCGGGTGTGGTAGATCTCGTTCTGGAGGATGAGTGTGTGGAGGTCCCCATGCAACAACTCACGGGATGCCCGGACCTCCGCCCTAGTTGCCTGCATCTCAGCTGAGAGCGTACGGGTGAGACGCTCCAGCTGCTGTTCTGTCCTTCAGTTTGTTGAAGCCTCAAGCTCAACAAGAGTCGTCCTGAGGTGAACGAGTTCCAGCCTCAGGGCTTCCCCGTGGCCCTGGGACTCTATGGAGATGGCTTCCTGCAGAGTCGCCAGTGCCGCCCGCCTGTCCCTGTCGGACGCCAACATGTCCTCCCTGTGTGACTGGCAGATGGAGACGGTTGCCTGCTGTAGTCGCTCCATCAGCCTTTCGGGGGGGACAATGGAAGTGGCCACCCTATCCATGGCCTGAGCCATCATCTCTGATGATGCTGCTTGGTGGGTTGCCATACCGTAAATGGATTGCTCCCATGCGGTATTGCCAGGTGGCGTACGGCCACCACGTCGGCGGGCACCACACCTGTCTGGGGCAAGGAGAACTGCGCCTTGCTGTGCCGGCACTGCCTGAGGCTGCAGGACTGCATTCCCCCTCTGATCTGCTGGCCCCCAAGGACAGGATCAGATGTCGCGGAGTGTGACCCAGCATCCGTAACCACCAAAGGCGTACCTGCCAACACTGACATCCCCATTGAGCGTTCTAACCCTGGTGCAGGTGGGTCGGACAGAACAGAATCCCTCCCAGGAACACTCACCTGCGACGGCACGTAGGTCTCATCATCCGAATCAACACCTGAGTACAGCTCGGGGGAGGTGCAGCCAGACACACCCCTTGAGAGCACGACCTGCAGCAGTTGTGGGTTCTCACCCACCACCACACCACGTCCCTCACTGGTGGTCGGTCGGCCCTCAGACCCCTCCTGGGTCTGCACCATCTCCACAACCCCAGCAGTATCAGGTGCGTCTTCCCCTGCAAAGACATAAAAGAAAACAAATGGAAACAGGCATTAGCACTATGGCACACAATGAGGGCTGAGAGGCTACAGAAACAGTACTTGATTGACACATGTCCCACATGACTAAAACACTCCCATGCATGCACCATCACTGCGTGAGATGGGGAGGCAGATGCCACACATTGATGACACCAAGATGGAAGATGAACACATTTGCTGCATGCTGCCTAGCAGTGCCATCACACACTGGCCAGTGATTGGCAGGTCAAATACACATGTCATCACACAGATGGCATGTACCCTAGCCATGAAGTGAAGAGGGAGAGGAGGTCACCAATTGTTCATTCAGACTAGTTTGTTCATATGATTGATTATTTTCATTGTAACGGTTCTAATGTTTAACATGCAGCTGCCAGTCAAGAATGGTCCTATAGCACAGTGACATGTCCAAACTAATCATGTCCACGAAACTGAGCCAGTCCACTGTACCATAGCCATGTCAGACATGTGACAATAGGACTGAGAAATCCCGAGTAAAAGTGGTAGTATGCAAACAATCTGCCTGAATAAACAGAGATAAATAAGCAACAGTGTAGTGGCAAGATGACACTCCAAGGGCAACTGGCGTGGTGTTGGGCTGGATGTCTAATGTTGGCCGAAGGGATGCTGCTATACCCAAATGCTGGTGCCAAGAATGTTTAGGAAGAGGCACATGGGTGAGCCGAACCACTCAGGCACACACACCCTCCCCTGGCACCCAAACAGAAGCCCTCCCACACACAACATGCACATGGATGACACACACACGCATGTGCACTCACCGGACAATGCCTCGTAATCTGCCACTACTCCCACGCCTTGGATCTGTTCCTCCGTGACGTAGGTCCCAGCAACCTGCTCATGTGGAGTGAGTTCTATGTCGTCTGCTGGAGACCCACCTCCAGTCACTAGAGTTGCGGCATGACTTGAGGCCAGCTTATTCTTTGCCCTGCGCTTCAGGTCATTCCAGCGCTCGTAGCAATCATTAGCTGTGCGCCTCACGATTCCAAGGGCACTTATGATGTCCGCAATGGTCTGCCAGTGTGCCTGACGTTGTGCAGGTGTGGTCTTGGATCCTGCAACAATCACCATTTCGCGGTCATGTGCGGACACATCCTCTACAAGTGTGTTCAGTTCGGCCTCATTGAAGCTGGGCTTCCTTGACGGGCCGGACTGTGTAGACGTGTCTGGGTCATCAGCCTCTACTGGACGAGCACTCTTCCTCTTCCGCTTGGAAGATGGTGGGGATCTGGAGTGTCCTGCGCCGCTCTGGACACTAGGGGCAGGAGCGTGGGATTGCACACTCAGCATGGGAGTTGGTGCAGGCATTATCTCAAGTGTGATGGTGTCAGGGGGAATGTCAGCCTGATGGACTTGGACCGACACTGTCCTGGCTGGGTGTGTGAGAGGTGGGGTGGATGGAGCCGCAGCTGCCCCTGCAGCCTCCCCAGCCTGCCTATGCGGGCAGCAGATGACCTAGCTGCCCCTGATCCACGTGGCCTGATGACACCAACGTTCACCGGCGCACGTGGCCTAGACCTGCTGACCTGGAAGTCAGCCATGGAGTCACCCTGTGCCAGGTCTGGTTCCACAGTGGGCTGGTCCAACAAGGGCTGAGCATGGATGGTGTCAGCCACGGTAACCTCAACCAGGGGGGGGGGCATGGGTGTCCCTGACTGCTCCTCCACACATGGGGGGCTAGAGGCACCCTGAAGTCACGGCCACGTCCCCTACCGGGTCCACCACGGCCACCACTTGGGGCTCGGCCACCTTTGCCACCCTTACGGCTTGTTCGCCTCCCAGCCATGGCACTGATGTTATTGTGCGTATGGGAGTTGATGTGAACTATTGTCCTGGGCAATTGGGGGTCAAAGGGCTTGGGTACCAGATGGTAATCGTACCCTAGTGCTCTAGCAAGGCTGTATGTCACCCCTGGGGAAAGATGACAGATCACGCAACGCACAGGCACCCCAAAAAAGGGAAGTAAGGTGCACGCAACCCCTCCTAGATCACGTGCGTGGAAAAATAAACCTGCACTACGCTGTGGCACCCAGGAACACAAGAATGAATGTATGCGTGTCACACGCAGCCTAGAATGACCTCTGAAGGGGTACGCGACACACGGGGCAAGCACAGATGTTAGATACGTGCGCGACTCACCGTCTGCCAGGAACAAAAGCGTGAAACATATGCGCTTGTGCGTGTTGGCAACACCCCCGCCAAAAGAAGAATTGTACGCTGTCTGAGGAGACAGGACAACAGTAGTAGGGAAGCTGTTTGAGGAAACAGGCCCAGGAAAAAGAGGAAAAGAGAAAAAACTGTCAGAGGTAACAGGGAGTACGAACTGGAAACGCCGTGAAGTAAATCGCGTGTGAACCGACGAGAAGTACAGATTTCACCCACTCGCTCTCCACGAAAAGCACGTACAAGGAAGTGGCGTTCTACACGTACCTTTTATACACACGTCACAGACGCGCATACGCAATGAGGCCATTTCCACCAATTACGCGCTTTGACACTCGGACGTGTATCTCTTTATTTTTACACGCGCCATTCTCTACGGCCATGCGCGTGACATCACAGCTGCGCATGGTGGCCTTTGGGCCAATGGAATCGCATATGCGAGCACACGTGGTAAAACTGCACATCCGAGTGTCATCGCGTGTAATCGGCGGGAAGTGAGCGTACACGCGATTGGCCTGGGTACGTGTATTTCTGGGGTGCGCAGGAAGTTCCACACGCGATTGGTGGAAATCCACGTGTGCTCTGTCATCACGTGTAATGAGGGAAACACCCGCGCGCCTCACGTCACAGACGCGCTCACGCGCTAAGGGCCTTTGGTCCAATGAAATCGCATATGCGTGCTGACGTGCATACGCGCTAAGGGCCTTTCCTCGATTTACACGCAGATGTGCAGGATTTTCACGTGCCAAATCACTCTGTATCAAGCTGGCCACGCGTAAGCACACGGAAGACCACGCTCCTGCCCAGAAGGCCGAACTACTGCCCCCCAGAGCCCCGAGCACGCTCCCACCTGCCATCTGCTGCTGCCTGACTGCCTGCTGCCCACGTGCCCTGACATTTGCTGCCTGCACATCAGCCAGGGGTGCTGTTGCTGTGACCACCCCTGCTGGAACCGAAGACTCCCGACTGGGATTCCATCGCTCCACAGCCCAGCCCCAGTACCCAGTTGCCCACCCACTCCTGCCTCTGGGGTTGTCATGTCGGGGCAAACACCATCTGAGACCACTGACAACCCCCGGCCAGAGAGGCAGAGGGGCACCAGCTTCAGTGCCACCGAAGTTGGTGTCCTGGTGGAGCAAGTCCTGGGGCAGTATGATGCCCTCTTCGGAGGTTCCCGCGCCGACAAGGAAGGACGGACTCGGATCTGGACTGACATCGTGACTGCCATCAATGCGGAGGGGGTGGCAGTCCGCGACTTACAACATGTCAAGAAGCGCTGGGAGGACTTCAGGTCCAGGACCCTGAACAAGTTCCGGCGCCTCTTGAAGGCAGCGGATGCCAAGGGGCGCCGGGCCCACTTGTCGGAAGAACAGAGGGGGGTCCTGGAACGCACATCCCCAGCGCTCCAGGTCCAGGTCCTTGAGAGGCAGACCCGTCTGGAGTCGAGCGGTAAGTGTACATGCATCCTGATTGTGAGCTGTGCGTGTGTTGATTTTTCAGTAGTGTGCAGGTTGCACATCTGTTTGTATGGGGTCGAGTATGGGTGGGGTGTACAGGGCCGTGGGGCTAACACATGCGAGGGCTGGAATGTGTGAGACATGGATGGTGATTGTGTGTGTAGGCTTGCATGCCAAATGCAGTTGTGTGGGCACACATGTTTGGATGAATGTGTATGTAAGTAGACATGTCCGTGATGTGACGCATGTATGTTGTTTTCAGCTGCATGTATCAGCACTGTGTACATGTGCATGTGTGTGTATTTGACAAGGGTGCAACAGTGATGCAACATGGATGCATGTGACAGCGGTATGTGGATGCCCATCTGAACACTGCGACACTTGGCAGAGGTGTACACATGCATGCAAGTGTGGTGGTGTGTGTACATGTGTGGTGCACTTCCTGTGTTGCCTGTGATGTCTGGCTCCCCTTTGCCTGTTCATGCTGTTGTATGTGTATGGATGGTGCTGCCAGTTGCGATATGGCTGTGGTATGGCTCATGTGTGCGAGTTGAAATGACATGTGTGTTGGGGATTATGATGACATGTCTGAGGTTTGCCAATGCCACTCATGTACAACTGTCATGTGTGTATGTGTCCATTGTACAGTGCCCTGATGCCTGTGTTTTATTTCTCCCTGTCTGCAGCGTCAACTGATGAAGAGGGCGGAGAAGGTGCTGTGGAGCACAGCGGCGGGGATCCCACCGCCTGCCGGAGACGCAAGGCCCGGCTCCCCTCCCATGTTGTCATCTCATCGTGGAGTGAGGAGTCCGGTGCCGCGTCCCAGGCCGCAGCTGCCGGGGGGAGGTCCAAGAGGCGGAGGTTGGAGTTGGACTCCTCGGCAGCAGAAGGGGCAGCTGGGACCCCACAGGGCCCAACGGGGGAAGATGGCACGGAGTCATCCAGGTTGGTGGGGGGTTTGGTGGAGGAGGAGGCCGTGCAAGCAACAGAGACGGGGTCTGGAGGTGGGGATCCCAATGGTGCTAGTGGTGCAGTGCAGGACCAGGGACAGGAGGCAGCACAGGCCGCCGCGGAGGTGCCTGTGTGCAATCCTGTCCCTGATCCTGTCCCTGCATCATCTTGCACCAGCAGGAATGCCTACGTCCAGACCCGTTTTCAGGCAGGGGATGAGCTCAGGTCAACTGGCCTTCCTCTGCCTGCGGACGTGGCTATCTGGGTCCTGGTTGAGCCTGTCCTAACTGGTGTGGCGTTGCGTCAATGGGCCATGCAAGGTGACCTGCATTCTTTTCATGAGGAGACTGCACGTCATCTCGAATGGCTCGTTGACCACGTCAGCCTGCTGGGACAGGTCACCCAGGCCGGATTCCTCCGTTTGGTGGGGCTTGCTATGACCCCCTCCTCAACTGAACCCCCTACGCGCCAGTCGTCCTCTGTGCCATCTTCCCACCCACCAGTCACCTGGGTGCCCTGTGGAGCTGCCTTTGATGGTGCGGCCAGGCTGGTGGAGGAGGCATCCCTGCCACAGTCGGGAGTCGGACGTCCAGCAGGAGTGGCCACATCAACGACTGCACCCCAGCCGGCGGAGGATGTGCAGGCAGCAGGAGGCAGTGCACGGGCAGAGGCACAGCAGCAGCAGCAACGTGGTGGGAGCCATGAAGGCTCGGGGCCTTCTACATCGGAGGGGCAGGCATCGGCCGGAGGGCAGGAGGTCCCAGGACAGAGAGTGTCTTCCGTGTGGCAGCGGTTGGGCCACGGCATAGATGCGGAGCGGCAGCGGGCGGAAGAGGCACGGCTCACAATGGTCAGGGCGGAGAACTCCATGCGGAGGGCCCTGAGGCGGGCCGAGTGCCTCGAGGCAATCCGCAGGGGTTTGGAGGTGGACACGGCGACGGCCCTGCGGACCCTCGGGGCCATGGAGGAGGACCGCCTCCGGGACATTGAGCAGGAGTTTGATGATGCCCTGGCCCGGGACATCCACAAGTGAGCCGTCAAACTAGCCCGCTGCCCTTGTACATAGTTATGTAGGTAGTGTTAGGTTTCATTTTTTTTTGGATTTATTTTGGACCTTTCGGACATTGGCCACATTTTTGTATATAGTTTATTTGATTAGTTAGTGTAGTTAGATAGGTTTCCTTTCTTTTGTTGGGATAATGGACCCTGGCTTGTTCCCATGTACATAGTTCACTGTTGGATTGTATTTTTTTTTCACATTTTAACCATGGAGCAATGGCTTTATTTTTTATTTCCCATTGGATTTTGTTTTGTAGACAGTGACTTTGGACACCATTACTTTGGAATTTGATTTTTGGTTTTGCTTTTTTTCACAGACATGCTTCTTTTCATTTTTGTACATTCACATTTCTGTTTCTTTATTTTTGATTCTATTTATGTTTCCTTTAATACATATTTTTTTAGTGAACTTCAATGTGTGGTATTTCATTGGTTTCATGCATTTCATGATATGGGTTTTGAGATTCACTGACACCCATTGGGTGTATGTGAGGGAAATGTGTTTGTTTCGGAACTTGCAATTGGTGTTCTGTGATGTAATTGCCAATTATGAGTGGGTGGATGCAATACTCAGGTGGGTGTTTTGCATTTGGAGGCTGACCATAGGGACCAGGGGTCTAGATTGTGATGACATGTTGGCTGGGGAACATGAGTTGGACATGGGTGGGGGCCTGCTGGCAGGTGCCCCACAGTGCTGGGGGTGGGGGTGCAGGGGGACATGAGTGGGGGCCTGGTGGAGGCTGCCCCAGCACTGCTGGGGGGTGGGGGTGCAGGGGGACATGAGTGGGGGCCTGGTGGAGGCTGCCCCTGCACTGCTGGGGGGTGGGGGTGCAGGGGGACATGAGTGGGGGCCTGGTGGAGGCTGCCCCTGCACTGCTGGGGGGTGGGGGTGCAGGGGGACATGAGTGGGGGCCTGGTGGAGGCTGCCCCTGCACTGCTGGGGGGTGGGGGTGCAGGGGGACATGAGTGGGGGCCTGGTGGAGGGTGCCCCTGCACTGCTGGGGGGTGAGGGGGGTGGGAGACATGGGTGAGGGCCTGGTGGAGGGTGCCCCTGCACTGCTGGGGGGTGGGGGTGGTGGGAGACATGAGTGGGGACCTGGTGGAATCTGCCCCTGGTGGCTGGGGGATGGGGGTGGTGGGAGACATGAGTGGGGGCCTGGTGGAGGGTGCCCCTGACTGCTGGGGGGTAGGGGTGGTGGGAGACATGGGTGGGGGCCTGGTGGAGGCTGCCCCTGGTGGCTGGGGGGTGGGGGTGGTGGTAGACATGGGTGGGGGCCTGGTGGAGGCTGCCCCTGCACTGCTGGGGGGTGGGGGTGCAGGGGGACATGAGTGGGGGCCTGGTGGAGGCTGCCCCTGCACTGCTGGGAGGTGGGGGTGGTGGTAGACATGGGTGGGGGCCTGGTGGAGGCTGCCCCTGGTGGCTGGGAGGTGGGGGTGGTGGTAGACATGGGTGGGGGCCTGGTGGAGGGTGCCCCTGACTGCTGGGGCGTAGGGGGTGGGGGTAGACATGGGTGGGGTCCTGGTGGAGGCTGCCCCTGCACTGCTGGGGGGTGGGGGTGCAGGGGGACATGAGTGGGGGCCTGGTGGAGGCTGCCCCTGCACTGCTGGGGGGTGGGGGTGGTGGTAGACATGGGTGGGGGCCTGGTGGAGGGTGCCCCTGCACTGCTGGGGGGTGGGGGTGGTGGTAGACATGGGTGGGGGCCAGGTGGAGGGTGCCCCTGCACTGCTGGGGGGTGGGGGTGGTGGGAGACATGGGTGGGGGCCTGGTGGAGGGTGCCCCTGCACTGCTGGGGTTTGGGGGTGCAGGGGGACATGAGTGGGGGCCTGGTGGAGGCTGCCCCTGACTGCTGGGGGGTAGGGGGTTGTGGGAGACATGGGTGGGGGCCTGGTGGAGGCTGCCCCTGGTGGCTGGGGGGTGGGGGTGGTGGTAGACATGGGTGGGGGCCTGGTGGAGGCTGCCCCTGCACGGCTGGGGGGTGGGGGTGCAGGGGGACATGAGTGGGGGCCTGGTGGAGGCTGCCCCTGCACTGCTGGGGGGTGGGGGGGTGGGGAACATGAGTTGGACATGGGTGGGGGCCTGCTGGCAGGTGCCCCACAGTGCTGGGGGGTGGGGGGGTGGGGAACATGAGTTGCACATGGGTGGGGGCCTGCTGGCAGGTACCCCACAATGCTGGGGGATGGGGGGGTGGGGGACATGAGTTGGACATGGTTGGGGGCCTGCTGGCAGGTGCCCCACAGTGCTGGGGGGTGGGGGTGCAGGGGGACATGAGTGGGGGCCTGGTGGAGGCTGCCCCTGCACTGCTGGGGGGTGGGCGTGCAGGGGGACATGAGTGGGGGCCTGGTGGAGGCTGCCCCTGCACTGCTGGGGGGTGGGGGTGCAGGGGGACATGAGTGGGGGCCTGGTGGAGGCTACCCCTGCACTGCTGGGGGGTGGGGGTGGTGGGAGACATGGGTGGGGGCCTGGTGGAGGCTGCCCCTGGTGGCTGGGGGGTGGGGGTGGTGGTAGACATGGGTGGGGGCCTGGTGGAGGCTGCCCCTGCACTGCTGGGGGGTGGGGGTGCAGGGGGACATGAGTGGGGGCCTGGTGGAGGCTGCCCCTGCACTGCTGGGGGGTGGGGGGAGACATGAGTGGGGGCCTGGTGGAATCTGCCCCTGGTGGCTGGGGGATGGGGGTGGTGGTAGACATGTTTGGGGGCCTGGTGGAGGGTGCCCCTGCACTGCTGGGGAGTTGGGGGGTGGGAGACATGGGTGGGGGCCTGGTGGAGGGTGCCCCTGCACTGCTGGGGGGTGGGGGTGGTGGGGGACATGAGTGGGGTCCTGGTGGAATCTGCCCCTGGTGGCTGGGGGGTAGGGGGTGGTGGGAGACATGGGTGGGGGCCTGGTGGAGGCTGCCCCTGGTGGCTGGGGGGTGGGGTGGTGGTAGACATGGGTGGGGGCCTGGTGGAGGCTGCCCCTGCACTGCTGGGGGGTGGGGGTGTAGGGGGGCATGAGTGGGGGCCTGGTGGAGGCTGCCCCTGCACTGCTGGGGGGTGGGGGTGGTGGGAGACATGGGTGGGGGCCTGGTGGAGGGTGCCCCTGCACTGCTGGGGGGTGGGGGTGCAGGGGGACATGAGTGGGGGCCTGGTGGAGGCTGCCCCTGCACTGCTGGGGGGTGGGGATGGTGGGAGACATGAGTGGGGGCCTGGTGGAATCTGCCCCTGGTGGCTGGGGGATGGGGGTGGTGGTAGACATGAGTGGGGGCCTGGTGGAGGGTGCCCCTGACTGCTGGGGGGTAGGGGGTGGTGGGAAACATGGGTGGGGGCCTGGTGGAGGCTGCCCCTGCACTGCTGGGGGGTGGGGGTGGTGGTAGACATGGGTGGGGGCCTGGTGGAGGGTGCCCCTGCACTGCTGGGGGGTGGGGGTGGTGGGAGACATGGGTGGGGGCCTGGTGGAGGCTGCCCCTGCACTGCTGGGGTGTGGGGGTGCAGGGGGACATGGGTGGGGGCCTGGTGGAGGCTGCCCCTGGTGGCTGGGGGGTGGGGGTGGTGGTAGACATGGGTGGGGGCCTGGTGGAGGCTGCCCCTGCACTGCTGGGGGGTGCGGGTGCAGGGGGACATGAGTGGGGGCCTGGTGGAGGTTGCCCCTGCACTGTTGGGGGGTGGGGGGGTGGGGAACATGAGTTGGACATGGGTGGGGGCCTGCTGGCAGGTGCCCCACAGTGCTGGGGGGTGGAGGGATGGGGAACATGAGTTGGACATGGGTGGGGGCCTGCTGGCAGGTGCCCCACAGTGCTGGGGGATGGGGGGGGTGGGGGACATGAGTTGGACATGGGTGGGGGCCTGCTGGCAGGTGCCCCACAGTGCTGGGGGTGGGGGTGCAGGGGGACATGAGTGGGGGCCTGGTGGAGGCTGCCCCTGCACTGCTGGGGGTGGGGGTGCAGGGGGACATGAGTGGGGGCCTGGTGGAGGCTGCCCCTGCACTGCTGGGGGGTGGGGGTGCAGGGGGACATGAGTGGGGGCCTGGTGGAGGCTGCCCCTGCACTGCTGGGGGGTGGGGGTGGTGGGAGACATGGGTGGGGGCCTGGTGGAGGCTGCCCCTGGTGGCTGGGGGGTGGGGGTGATGGGAGACATGAGTGGGGGCCTGGTGGAATCTGCCCCTGGTGGCTGGGGGATGGGGGTGGTGGCAGACATGGGTGGGGGCCTGGTGGAGGGTGCCCCTGCACTGCTGGGGGGTGGGGGTGGTGGGGGACATGAGCGGGGGCCTGGTGGAATCTGCCCCTGGTGGCTGGGGGGTAGGGGGTGGTGGGAGACATGGGTGGGGGCCTGGTGGAGGCTGCCCCTGGTGGCTGGGGGTGGGGGTGGTGGTAGACATGGGTGGGGGCCTGGTGGAGGCTGCCCCTGCACTGCTGGGGGGTGGGGGTGCAGGGGGGCATGAGTGGGGGCCTGATGGAGGCTGCCCCTGCACTGCTGGGGGTGGGGGTGGTGGGAGACATGGGTGGGGGCCTGGTGGAGGGTGCCCCTGCACTGCTGGGGGGTGGGGGTGCAGGGGGACATGAGTGGGGGCCTGGTGGAGGCTGCCCCTGCACTGCTGGGGGGTGGGGGTGGTGGGAGACATGAGTGGGGGCCTGGTGGAATCTGCCCCTGGGGGATGGGGGTGGTGGTAGACATGAGTGGGGGCCTGGTGGAGGGTGCCCCTGACTGCTGGGGGGTAGGGAGTGGTGGGAGACATGGGTGGGGGCCTGGTGGAGGGTGCCCCTGACTGCTGGGGGGTGGGGGTGGTGGGAGACATGCATTGTTGATCAGTAGTGCAAGGTGACATGTGGGTTGGCTGGGGGGCATGCCCATGGTGGATGGGCTGCCTGCGGGACATGAGCAGGGGTGCAGGGTAGTCCCCCATGGTGTGGGCTGCCTGCAGGGGCCATGGAGGTTGTAAAGTGAACACCTGGGAGGACCCACACGGCCAATTCACGTGTAGTACTCCCCAGAACCCCTGAAATACACGTACCCTGCTGAAATCGCGTGTGGAACTTCCCGCGTACCCCTGAAATACACGTACCCTGATGGAATCGCGTGTGGAACTTCCCGCGCACACCTGAAGTACACGTACCCTGCTGAAATCGCATGTGGAACTTCCCGCGCACCCCTGAAATGCACGTACCCTGCTCGCACGGGGCCAATCGCGTGTGGGACTTCCAGCACACCCCTGAAATACACGTACCCTGATGGAATCGCGTGTGGAACTTCCCGCGCACCCCTGGAATACACGTACCCTGCTCGCACGGGGCCAATCGCGTGGAACTTCCCACGCACCCCTGAAATACACGTACCCTGCTGAAATCGCGTGTGGAACTTCCCGCGCACCCCTGATGCACACGTACACCAGACAATCGCTTGTGGAACTTCCCGCGAACCACTGAAATACACGTTCCCCGCTTGGCGTTTGCTGTTTGCCAGCCCTGTAAACTGGTCCAGGGTTAGCGCAGCCCTTTGCGATTATTTGGGGATTTTGAAGGCTTTTCCTTGCGCGATGGCGTTCTTGGGGGCGTAACTGGCGCTGCTGCAAGGTCGCTGCACCAGGCTGCGCCACGGCTGGTTTTGGATGCGAAAATCCATGAATACGCTGTGCGCGGAAATCGATTTTAGCGCACGCGGCTGGCGCAGACATTCGCACGGGCATGCTGTGCGCCAGTCGCGTGCGCCACTTTTGTGCGAATTTCTATGAATTACCCTGTAAACTTTTAGGCCTTTATAGTGGGAGTGGGTCTCACATCCGATTGTGTCCATTGCAACTTTTACCCAATTGTTTGTCGTTGACGTAGATAACATCAAACCAATCACATGACAGTTCCTTCTGGATGCGCCTGCTGAATAAAGCTCATCAGCCCCGCCTTCTATAACGCCTCTTTGGAACTCATCCCATTGTCTATATTGAATGCTTTGGTTTACACCACCTCTCTACAAAAGTCCTTGGCACAGAAAAGTTTTGCTACCAGTTTTGAATCTTGCTCTGCAAATTGCAGAGAAACACAACATGGACACCAACAAGCATTGTCAAGAGTAAACAGTTATTTTAAGATGCAGTTGAAATGGGCTAGCTGGAAAAAGAAACTCCAATAGGGCTGCCGAGTTTCTCTACTCCCCACTCCCTCACAGTGCTCTTTTGCTACTGCCATTTGTTCAATAATGTGGATTACTCTGACTAGATCGCCATTAGTTGGCGTACACTTCCAATATTCAGCGTGTTCACTTTTTTATTGAATGCGGCAATTTCTAGCATTTGCAGTTTGTCACTTACATGCCTAATTGCTCTACATTTATGTAAGGAGGTTTTTCTTATTCACTCGGGCCTCATTTTTGGGGCTCTTTTAGCTCTGCCCTCCACTCCTGCTAAGGTTGTTCCCATCTTTCTGTTATTACAGAGATGACAGCCTGAAACTCACTACATTTTTGCAGCAGCTCACTGCGTAACACACTATTATGGGGCTCACTACGAGTCCGGTGGTATCTCGTCGGTAAATCCGCATAGGTACCTCTGAACTGTAATACTATTACGAGCACTTGGTCTTGCAGTACTACCTCAGGATTTCAAGTGGTGGTGGCGGCGTAATTTCCCATTTAATTGGAGTCCGTAGGACTCCTTGGGTGATTTCGGTGGAATTACAGTGGCGGTAATTCCGCTGGCAGTAATTCTGCCGACATTTGGCAGAAAGCTGGTGGATTTACCTCTAGCTCTTAGCTGGGGGTGAGTCCTCCATCTTTCCGCCAAATGCATAGTTCGGCAGTAACGGTATTACCGCTGCATTTTACCTGACCCGCCCAACTCGTAATGAGGCCCTAGTTTTTACATACTTCGATAAGTGTCTGTTACTCTCCCTTCACCACACTGCATCAATTTAATTATACGTTTAGAACACTCGCCGGTTAGGGTGAGTACAAATGGAATTTCTTCCTCTCAAATCTTTTTTTTACAACAAAAAGTAACATTGTTTCTTCCCCTACATAGAGAGTACTAAGAAATATCTATGAATACATTTCACCCAATTCAATAAGTCTAATAAACACCCTTTTTGCCCTCACAGATATGACTACTGTTTTTGATTACATGATGACCAATGAGATCCACTAATTGTTTCATCAGAATCGTTCACGAAATGAAGGATTTGTTCCCTCAGTAAAGGTAAGGTAAATCCTACGTAAAGTTTTTTTTTCCTTTTTGCAATATTTCAAATAGGTAGTCTGCCTCTGTTTTTTTCAATTCCTTTTGACACCCTGCTTTTTTCATTTCTTTTGTAGAAACACTCTGAAAGCTTCTGTGCCTGAAGAAAACCCCCCAGTAGAGTAGGGGACTGAAACACGTAGGCCATTTTTGATTGTAATAACAAGGGAATTCTTTTTCATGAAGAATGATTTGTCTTTCCTTGACTGAATTTTTGACCTGTAATCTTTCATTTGTGGACGCCCTATGTTTATCTATATGTGCTTTTTGTTTTCGTTAATGTAATATTTCTTTACTAACGCATTGATATTTTGATAAGATGTGTTTCTCCCCGTATTGTTAACAAGCTTTTAATTTTTTCATTCTTTTACTTATTAACAATGTATTGAAGACTGTAAACATATTACACCAGGCATGAAGATAAACACCTACAAGTGATTGAGGAAGACAAAAAGAATCACAACACAGAACACCTCCCCAACTTTCTTTCTCTTCCCCATCCCAAATCCGTCCCCATGAATCGCGCTTACTCCAAGTCCAACTCCAAGAACCTGCACCAGATGTCCCGAAAATCCTACTTTTCTTCTGTAGTTTCTTTATATCTCTTTCAACATTGGATAGAACCTGATTCAGGAGAGGCAATAAGACAATTCGGCAAACAAGGTCACATGTCCTCAGCAGTTGTAACTATCAAATGGCGCTATGAAGGGGAATGGCAAGCTTTTGGAGTCGTAGACAAATAGTCTTAACTCTGAAATGGCCGAAGGAAGATGGGAAGCCATTCGTAGAAATAGACCTAGGATGTCCTTAAACTGGGGTGAAAGAGCTAGGCAAGATTAACCTGCCTTTGCTATCTTTCGCAAGAAAGCAAAAACCCTTCTGTTTAACAAATATTTGTAATGTATTGCCTTGCCTGCCATGAAACTGACTTTTGACCTTGATACAACAAAAGCACACTTGCCATTATACATGTAACTGTATGCTATGCTAACCTGTACTTTTAGCGCTGTGATACCTCCGGGTCTGGGCGCTACCAACAAATACAATAAATAAATAGATAATTAAATAGGCAGATAAATAGAATGAACTGGGTACCAGAAAAAATGCACAAGCAGGGACTACGCACTCCAATGCTTGCTGGGGCTGCAAACATAAGATAGGTGCACGGGATCACATGATATGGGATTGTAACAAAGCATGACACTTGTGGGGTGCAATAGCTAAGGTGCTAAACAAAGTGCTGGGGATAGACTTGCAATATGACTTTGAAACATTGATTCTGGTGGAAGAAGTGATTTTGGATGACTTGACCCACCCGCGAAAATCAAAACAACATTGTGTTTTTGCAAGGTTCCTCTTTTTTTTTAATACTCTGTTTGATTGATGGAAATTCCTTTGCCAATATTAATCTAGCAGAGGTTGACTTGGGTAGTGAGGGTATTTTTCTCTATATATGAGCAACTATTAGTTAATTTAAAAAAGCAAACGAGATACATTGGAATTGGCTCAATTGCACTTACTCATGTAACCCATCCAGAAAGTATAAGGGAATAATCGGTGGCCACATGATAGGTCGATGCACTTGGTACACACTCCCTTGTCACAGGGACCCTTGCTGATCTTTAACCTATGATGATGCTGCCCACTGCGCGCGACTTCCCTTCCTCTCCCTGTACTTGAAACGGTATCAGGTAATAATATCGCCATATATATGGTCGCCGTAAATAATATCGCCGGGAAAATGTTGTGGCGATATTATTTGGGTGACCATATATATGGGGACAGGGGCAAAAAAAAAAAATGAAAAAAAGAAAAAAAAAACGGGTTGCGGGGGTGTCCCCCGCATGTTCCATGCAATAATGTCGCCACAAAAAATGTCCATTTTTCGGCGATATTTTTGCATGGCGAGATTTTTGTGGCGACATTATTACATGGAACCCTTGAAACCCTAGGATCCGTGCATGCCAACATGCCCCTTGACAGTTGAGAGAGTCTCATTCGATACTGCTTTCCCCCGTCTACTCTGAGACTTGTAGTCACAGATTAATAACAGGAAAAACACAAGTACAAGTCTCAGAATACAAAGAAAAAAAACAGACCCGAATAAGCACCTCACAAATGCACTGCTGCCCAATGTTGGCATGTATTTGTTGAGTCCCTCCTTAAAGGATGACGGGTTCCATCAAATAGCGTCTCTGATACCAGGTGCTTTTCATTTTAACAACTTCTGCCAAAAAGCCTTCTAGCTTTCCAGGGGCACTTGCCTCTCAAGAAAACTCCCCGTCTGCCTATAACGTGGTTTCCCTTTGGAATGCACACCTTGCATTGTACTGGGCAAGAAGAGTCATATTTTCCAGTTCTCTTTTTGTTTTGCTTTCTTCTGCCTTGTCAGTGTGGAATTAACCCTGTTCTCCCTCCGAACAAAGCTTCTGTAACAGGCTTTGTGCTTCCTGTCGCTAGCCCCGGACCGTGGACGGCTTCTTCCTTCTCCGAAGCTGCCCGATTCTCTGAGGCGAAGGCGAGGCAGGGCGAAAACTACCGGGTTCTCCCCATCACGGAAGCGGACAGAGAAAACAAAAGGCCAGCTAGATGGTGAGGTGGGCAGGATCAAATTGTTGCGACAAGGCCATCCCATCCCTGCGTCGTTCCATTGGGTTCTGTTAACTCTGGGCTTGGTCGCTCCCTCTCTGACGTCAGCAGCTCATTTCGCACTGCATGGGAAGAGAGGCACTGGGTACGCAGGGGGTAAAGCAGGACCGGCCCGTATTTATTTATTTATTTATTGGTTATTTGTATACCGCCTATACACTTACAAAAAAAGCGCTTCAAACCGCTCCAACGCAAGGAGGGCAAGCCTTAACAGGAAAAAAGAGCATTTTTACTTGGCATTGGAGCATTCAGGATGGGCAAGTGCGCAGTTATTTAGGTACGGCAAAGAGGAATACAAACAGGTTACAACATTTAACATCATTATTGTTCGTGTCTGGCGGTCGTTTCAACAATGCAAGAGCTATGCATAAAAGAGTAGAGCAGGGAGGGGGAGGCTAGGGACAGACCAACAGGCGATGAGTCCAACATATCTGCCAGACAGCATTTCTGATGGAATAAGTGCATGAGAAGTGTGGTAGGAGGAAGGGGAAAGGGGGAGGGAGAGGATGATAGGCACTAATGAGGGGCTGCAGGAGAAGAGAGGAAGCAGAAAGAAGGTTGGGGTGCTGCACTGAACAGTCTTTGCAGGTCCCTGGGCATGGTAGATACAGAGGGCAGCTGCATGGATATAAGTGTAGGTTGGGAGCCAGCATGTAAAAGGCGCAGGGAAGCATCTAAAGGTGACTTTACAAAAACACAATACAATGCCAGGTGCAGAGATGTAAAAGGCACAGGGAAGCACCTGAATTCGAATTTACAAGAACACAATACAATGGGCCTCATTACAAGTTTGGCGGTAAAACTGGCAGGCTGCCGCCAAACTTGCAATTTTTTCCGGCACCCGCGAATGGGCAATTACCGGGTCATTACGGTCTTGCCGGACCCAGTAATTGCCCATTCGCGGACGCCGGAATGGAATGCTCCCCATTCCCATTTGAGCCCTATAGGGCTCAATGGGAATGGGGAGGTCGAATGCACCGGCACCATTCAGAATGGTGTCGGTGCATCCGACATGCTCTGCTCGCGGGTGCCGGTATGGCCACCAGGTCAGACCTGACAGCCGTAATGGCACCCGTGAGCAGAACTCGTAGTTTGCCGGTCTGGGAACAATGGTACCAGCAAGCTTACCGGTACCGTAGTTCCCGGACCGGCAAACTTGTAATGAGGCCCAATGCCAGGTGCAGAGATGTAAAAGGCACAGAGAAGCATCAAATGCACATTTTCAAAAACAGAATACAATGCCAGGTGCAGAGATGTAAAAGGCACAGTGAAGTATCTAAATTCGAATTTGCAAAAACAGAATACAATGGGCCTCATTACAAGTCTGGCGTTAGCCTTGCCGGTCAGACCAGCAGGCTGCCGCCAAACTTGCAATGTATTCCGGCGCCCGCGAATGGGCAATTACCGGGTCATTACGTCCCTGCCAATTCACCATACACTTGCTCATTTACCTGCGCACTCATCCCCCCATATATCACACACTCATTCAAACATACATTACATACACACTCCTTGCACACATGCGCACATACATAATGCGCTAACATGCAACACCCTTTAACACTGCTAGTTTCAGAAAAGGATTCCTTTGCCCAACAAAAAGCAAGTGAGCACATCAGCTCCTCCCCTCGGATGTCAAAGAACACTTAACATTATTATATGTTTTCTCACATCTGTGGGGAGGGGGCTGATATGCGCTTTTGATTTTTCTGAGGCAGAGGGGCAATGGAAGCCTTTCTTAAAACTAGCAGCTGTTAGGCAAGAATTGATGTAGTAACCCTCTGAGAGACTACACAACCCTTGTCCTTTTGGTATTAGGTAACCCACCTATTGGTATAGGCCTGTACTACACCAGTTGGTAGTGTGACTGAGCAGCCAGGCTTATCTCAAGAGGGTTAAATGTGAGCTGTAGAGCTTTAGCAATGAAATCCACCAATACAAGTATCCGAGTAACACTTATACTCAAGGTTTTTGTTATAAATAATGATGTATTTATTTAACAATAGTTTTTAAATAAGCATTCATTAAAAAAGGCAATATATGCAGCAATCAAATACACTTCAAGATACTTGAAGTAGATACTCTTTAGAGATGTTTCATACACACTTCCTACACTCTGAGGTGACTTCACTAACTAGGACAGTATTCACATTTACATATCCCTTGTACACGTTTTTAGATTCTGAGGTTGGTAGAAAGGAAAGGCTAGAGGAAGGAAAAAGGTTAAACTGGTTCTCAGAGCAGGGGAGCACTTTAAATCTTCCAATGAAGTCTAGATAAAAACCTTTCACAGCAATATTAGTTTAAAACCAATGCATCACCTGAGGGACACTAAGAATCAAAGTCACATGGAATAGAAGAGGCTGCAGGGAGCCAGGACAGCCAAAGTCAATTGGAGAAATGTCTATGGAGCTGAGGCACTTCTTAGATAGTAAAGGTCTTGCACAAAGTTAGAGAGTTTGTTGAAGAAAAACTCTGTACGGTCACAAGCTGTTACACTTGTGAAAGTTAGAACTGAAATCAACTCTAGAAAAGCAGCTACTGCAAGTCTCAACTGAGAAGAGCAAGCTACAGACCCTGAGGTAAGTACCCCAAGTCAGAACAGTACCTTTGGTTAGAAGAAGAGTGGTCCAGCTGGTTTCTGCCTGGTTGCAGCGATGCAGATCCTGTGCTCCTGGGCCTCAGTCGTGGGGACAAGGGGAGAACATCTGGGCACTGCTGCAGCAGCAACTCGAAGGTCGGCAGCAGCTACCGGCTCTTTTCGGGTCAGCAGCACTTTGTGGTTTCAGCACTCGGTAAACAACACCACCGCAGATCTTGGATACCGGTTGGGCTTCCTTCACTCCTTGAGTTCTGCACTCTGGTGAAGGGACTCAAGCTCTGGTCGTCCTGCTTCTAGAGGGTCCTGGTGAGACTCCTAGAGCTTCTGGCTCGATCACAGACATTGCACTCGACTATGGATTTCTCGACCCCTGGCACTCGGTTCCTGCAGCAGCAAAGAAGTACAGACAGTCATGGAAGGTCTTCCAGTGGAGTTTGTCTCGGGGTTAGTTGGTCCCACTAACCCAAGGGAAGAAGTCATCCCTTCCGGAGCTTCTCTTGTCGATCAGCACAGCAGCAGGGCTTCACCAGACAGTTCAACGGTTCAGGAGGATGCAGCAAGCTTCGTTCATGGTTTCTCCGTCAGGTTGTTTTTCCCAGTGGTTGACTTTGTCTTCAGTCTCAAAACCTTCACCTTTTAAGCAGGTTTCTCCCATTCATGCACAGCCTAGCTGTCACTCAAACAGCAAAGCCAGCCAATCAGGACTGGGTGCATTCAGGCATTCCTAAAGAAAAAGGACAGGGGAGTTTCGGAAACCTCCCTCACTCCTGCCCTTCCAGACACACTGGAGCCATAGGCGGGTTTCAGTACTGAAGGCCGCCAAAGGCAAAATGAACAAAAGGCTCAAACCTAGCTTGACACGCAGAGTAAAACCTAAGAAAGACCTCACAAACATAAAATGGTGAAAAAAGAAGACTGGGCCATTTTGACACAATGGTCACCCAGGGGTGCTATACTGCAGCTGAGGATTCAGCCTGCGGTAGAAAAGCACAATGGTAGGACATTGAAACCACTGCCACCAGCCATTTAAAGTAGTGAGGGTAACATAAAAAATGTTACATGAGTATGTAAGAAAAGGGGCTACTAAGTAACCCCCCAGCACTCCACATGAGATAGTGTGTGTTGGACCTACAAAGAGAAAAGGTAAGGAAAGTCAATTTCTCTTTACTATTCTTGGGGACAGTAGTTCACACATGAAATGGTATTTAAACCTTAGGAGAAATCTAAAGGATTTCTATGTGACACTGCATTGAAGGTACTGTGTGTCACCATACAAAAGTAGATGACTATAGAGTTTATCATACTCCAAAAACAAAGGAAACACATAATCCAAATCAGGTTAAAACACATGAGTGAGAAAAAGGGCTCACTCACTCCAGGGTTAAAATTAAAAGTCCTTAAGTCCAGCAAAAGAGCTGGGGGTCTCAAAGGTTGAAGGGAATTAGCACAGAAATGAGAATTCTCTCTAACACCAGCTTTAAAGGTTTTCTGCCTTTGTGCAAATACATTTTTCTGCACGAGCAGAGCAACACTTTAACGCTGCCACTGTACAAGAGGGCGGAGCGACCTCTGACGGGCCCATGGGATCAGAGCTCACCCTCAAGTACTTCAAGACGAGATCGCTGCACTTTGAGGAGGATGGGGTGCAGGATTCTCTTACTCCAACACCAACAAATAAGGACAACTCAATGGTTTGGCAAAGGGAAGTCCGTTTAATGACAAGTACAAAAAACGGGGAAACAATGGAAATCAACAGTGATGCGATCGCCCGTCTCGCTTCAACTCCACAATCTTCATTCAGACAACAATAGTCATAGCGAATTTTCGTCATCGTTGACGTGTTACACTCGAAGTTTGTCATGCAATTCTATTGGTCGGAAAAGGGAACTTAAGTATAGGTGCTATATCTGTATATGGTAACAGAGTGTGAGGATTGGATAACTCTTATCGGATGGGCGTCTAAGCCCATCCCTCTACATCACTTGTGAAAGACGTCACTACAAGTACGACGTCTCATTGGTTCTACTAGCTATAGGACCCTAGATTATTTGGTCCATTGTGATTGGGTAGGTTACACCCCTAGACATAAATCTCCACTTTAATTAGCAGCATGCAGAATGGAAACCCAGGTGTGGTGTGCCCCAAGATTCACCCTGCCTCCCTTCCATCAATCAGTACTTTAGGGTTATTAGTTGGCTGAGGATGGCCTCGAAACTGTAGCTTCTTAAAAGGAAAAGTTATGGCATCCTCGGGTTCTGGGTGACATCAGACGTTGGTACCTTTTCACGATTGGCTGGTCACGTTTTAGTTCACCGTGAATCTGCTTCATTTTCTTTCTTTTTGGTATTTGATTCCCCTTCGGCCTTGCCACCTGCCTGGGCCTCCTTATCTCAACCTTCATGGGGCAGGCTGCTATGCTCTTAAGTTTCGATTCTTCGAAGTTGCCGCTCTCCTCCCTTCCTGGAGTTGACCTCGAATTCCCAGGCATGAGCTGCTTCTTGCTCAGTTTCAATTCTGTCGTTCTTTCTAACTTTAGCTGGAATATGAATCTTGGCCTGTTTGACCCCTAGCAGCCTGGGCTTAATTCTGCTTTTGTAAAATGGAGTTGCACTTGCATAATGTGCTTCGTTGAGGTAGATATATAGTTGGCGCTTGCCACTCTATTCTTCTACTAAGCTTAGCAAGCTGTACTGTTTTCTTAGCTTCTTGCATTCCGAGCCTATTTACAGGAGTTTAGCTAGTTGCATATTTTTCATCCTTCTTTCATGGTTGCGTTCTGTGTGTTTGCAACATCGTTTCTTCTTTTAAGTCCATTACATCACTATTCCTTATATTTCATCTTTACGTGACGTTCTTTGCTTGTCATTTCGTTCATTAGTACGCCTGTCAAGGTCCTTGTGGCGTCACCATTGACCTTCCATTAAGGCCCTTTGGGTCTCTTCGGGGACAGTTTGTAAGTAGTCTTCATTTCGTTTTAACTGCTGGTACGGTTGTCTCAACTGGTACCGTGCTGCCCACGGTTGTCTGGTTATAGGCACGTCAACAGGTATTGCTCTTCTGATGGGCACTGGGCAGAGCCCTAGCACTGCTCTTTGTTGGTTTATTTGCTCCTCGTACGTCACATATCTTGGCGAGTATGTTCCTGGTATCTCAAAATGGGTGGCTAGAGTACAGGCCATATCTGGGACCTCCTCTACACTCCCCCCTCTGGTCGGTTCATCAACCACTTCTGCTTCCTCCTTCGGATTCTTCTTACTTGGTTCTTCTGTATCTTGTTCATCGTCTTCTGGGTTTGAACATGATGGTGCGAAAGAATGTGTCTTTGGAGTCCATATTTTTATCACTCGTTTCAAACTTCCTGCTGTTTTTACATGTTCGTCTTTGTTCCAGGTCATAAGATGGCACTGTCCATTTGGGCTACAATAGATCAATTTTCCTTCATACTTTCTTCATTTTCTGGGATACACAAACTTTGTTCCTTCTGGCACAAATTCGCTGGTCTTCACAAAGTCTCTTATTTCTTCATCAGTCAGGTCTCTGGGCTTCCATCCTGGTTTGACATCGATCATGATCTTCATCCCTATGGCTTTCTTTGCAGTTTTCTGGCACTTTGTGATGATTATCTTGATAACACAAAATCCTAGTAGTATCATCAATAGCAGGGCTCCCAGAAACTTGAATATGCCTGCCATCCATTGTGGGACCCATGAGAGTAGTGTTCCAAACCAGCTGTCATTATCCATTTCATCAGTTTCATCGATCATCTGGTTCTGTAGGTTTGTCAGCATACTTATGGCTTCTGCTAAAGTTCCATTTTCTTCATCATGCGAAGGTACAAATGTGCAACATGATTCTCTGATTTTTGCGCAAACACCTCCATCCATCGCTGTGATCATGTCAAGTACATATCTGTTCTGGAGAGTCATCAATCGGATTGCTCTTAGTTCTTTAATAGCGTTGAATCCTTTAATGGTGGTGTTGATGGTCTGTAATAATTCCCATCTGGTTATCTGCAACCATGTAGTGTTTGCTCCAACCTGGAATATTGGCATGATGATTGTTTTCAACACTGATGAGGTGAGGCTGAACAGCCTGTGTTCGTATGGGATTGCATGGAATGCTTCTTCTGATTTGGCAGAAAAGTAATTCTCTCTCTTCATTCGGGATACCAGTTCCACATATCTTCTTTTCCTCAGGTGAGCATCTGCTTTCGAGAAACTGTCAATATTCAGGTCACTTTTCGGGATCACTAGTGCAGGAATGTGGACTTTCACTATTGTACATATGCCTCCCTAGTTTTTCGGTAGTCTTATGTATGCCTTTGATCCACACGCCCAGTAATGATCCATGATTACTGCGGTTCCGTGAGTCATTCCTGGAGCTTCAAAGATTCATCCGCAGTTTTAATTCTCCCCCATCTTCCTCGTGCCATTGTTCCTGAAGCATAATTTTGGACTTTCCAGTGGCACTATCTGCAAGGGTCCTCCTCTGTCTTCGACCCATGTTAGTAACTTTACCAGCTTTGGCCATAGAGGTTTGCAAAACCTCTGCAAGTTTTCTATTGCTTCTTGGCAGGCTCCAAGGACCATCCATGCTCGGCAGATCACCACTCCTTCTTCCCCCCCAGTTGGGGAAACCATTGTTCCCCAAATCTGCATTTGGGCTCTGTTCTTCCAAATTATAGCCTCTTCTGGAGTCTTTCCTTGGACGTTCAATCTCAGGTTTATTTCCCATCTTGTTCCTGCTCCTTTAACTTCAGGTGTCTCATACCTGATCACATGATTCTTGGTATGAGCCCTATTTCTCGTCTCAATGTCCTGGACATAGCCATCTTCATCGGGGTCATTTGTTTCAGTTCCCCATATCAATGAGTCATCCCTCCCCATAAACTGTCACAAGTCTCTCCCCTTCTCACCTGTTTTTTCTGTTTGCTTGCGACCTACTTTTGTGACTTCTTTCGCACGGTCTGGGATTTGTATAAGCCAGTGCGCGGGTCTTCGGATTCCAGCGTGCTTCGTTCCGATTGTCCGGGATGGAACCAGGAAGGAACAATGTCCCGCGCGGAGGCACGGAAGCTGTGACTCGAGCGCGGGTGGAAATCCAGGAAAGTTCGATAAAGTTTGAAGGATGAAAGGAAAGGAGGAGGAATCAAGGAACCGGGAAATAGAATTCAGGAAATTAGCCCCGAGCGAACTCTGGTATCACACGTCCAGCTACGGCGAGTAGTAGCGTTGAGACGCACGGAGCTGCGGGGGCGTGTCTGTTTTGTAGAACGTAGAGCGTGTAGCGCAGAGACTGGCAAGCAGCGTTCCGCATCAAGCGACCATGTTGGAAGGGTTACTGAGTTCAATCCCCTATGTGTCAGGGACCACGAAGTCCAGAAGGGACGCAGACGGCGGTTCATGACAGTATGCCTCCTCTGAAGCCCAGCTCCTCCGGGTTTGCCCGGATGTATAAAATGGTATCTTCGAATCAGCCTGGGAGCATTCATGTTTGACACGGTTTCCCAAGTGCGCTCACTGGCAGGGTATCCTTTCCATTCGACCAAATATTGTAGTTGCCCGCATCGGTATCTAGAGTCACAGATTCTGGAAACCTCATATTCAAGTTGGTCATTGATAATCACTGGGGTAGATCTTGGAGCAGTTTGAGAGGGCTGAACATATGGTTTCAACAGAGAAGTGTGGAAGACTGGATGGATCCTTTTCCATGATTCTGGTAGCCAAAGTCGAAAGGCCACTGTATTGACAATTTCTTTTATAGAAAAGGGCCCGTAATACCTGGGAGCCAGTTTATTTGGTTGCAGATGTCGAGGAAGGAGTTTCGAGGATAACCAGACTTTATCACCTACGCAGTAAGAAGGCCCAGGTCTTCTTTTAGAGTCAGCATGATGTTTAACGACTTTTCGGGCCTTTGCTAAGTGTTCCTTTGCTTCTTTGTGTACATTAATAAGGGTTTGGATCCAGGAATCAACTGTAGGAAGTGGGGTAGGGTGTGGGAGAATGGACGGTAGAACTGAAGGATGAAATCTTTGACTACAGAAGAAAGGACTCGTGTTGATAGCTGAATGATCCGAATTGTTATAAGAAAATTCGGCCACAGGTATTAAGTGTGACCAATCATCCTGGACCTTGGTGGCAAAGCAACAAAGATACTGTTCCAGAGTTTGGTTTACACGTTCAGTGGCTCCATTGGTCTGTGGGTGATAACCTGAGGACAAGGCACGTTGGATTCCCAGTATACAACATAATTGTTTCCAGAACTGGGATATGTATTGGGGTCTTCGGTCAGAAATAATCTTGGAGGGTAGCCCATGAAGCCGGAATATGTGTTCCAGGAAGATTCTGGCGAGTTCTGATGAGGATGGCAGTTTGTATAAAGGCGTAAAAAGAGCCATATGAGTGAACAAATCATTGGTAACCATGATAGTTGTGTATCCCCTGGAAGATGGTAGTTCCACGATAAAATCTGTGGTGATGAATTCCCAGGGTCTTGTTGGTATTGCTGGTTGAAGCAGTAGACCTGCCGCTTTCTTATTATCATGTTTGTTCTGATTGCAGACTGCACATGCCTGGATATGGATCCAGATATCCTCTTTCATCCTCGGCCACCAAAATTGTCTTTGTATTAAACGGACGGTGTTGGTGATGCCACGGTGTCCTGAATGAAAAGTATCATGACATAGGCTTGTGATCTTTTGCCAAAGTCCAGGAGTGGGGATGACCAAGCGATTGTCCTTGAACAGATATCCGCCCCTTGTCTTGAGTTTCCATTGATTGTTTCTCTTAAACTCCGTCCAGGTTTCAGAGGACTGAGTTTGAATTCGAATATCCTCCAGGAGGGTGATTGCTTGGGCAACAAATATTGTGTGGGGAAACATCTTAGGAAAAGTGCGATCTTCAAGGGTTTCGTAATCAGGACGTCTGGATAAGGCATCGGCTATTATGTTGTGTGTTCCAGGGACATGATGGGTTTGAAACTGATATTGAGCAAAAAAGAAGGCCCAATGTGCTTGATGACTGTTTCTACATTCTAGGGATTGCAGGACTTGGAGATTCCGATGGTCCGTGCGGACCTGGACCTGGTGTTTGGCTCCCAGGAGAAGATGACGCCAATCAGTGAAGGCTTGGCGGATAGCTAGCAGTTCCTTTTCTAGGACGGAATAATGAGTTTCACTGGGAGTCAAGGTGCGAGAAAGATAGGCGATGGGGTGTTCTAACTTATCATCAAGTACCTGTTTTATGACTGCTCAAAAGGCGTAGTTGGAGGCATCAGTTTCCACAAGAAAAGGGCGACCAATGTTGGTTTGAGCTAGAATGGGAGCTTGTGTAAACTCTGACTTCAACCACTGGAAAGCCGTATCTTGGGCTGAGGTCCACTGAAAGGGGGTATCCTTCTTTAGCAATGTAACAATAGTATGTACAATCTCCGAAAAGGCTGGTATACATTTCCGATAGAAGTTAGCAAGCCCCAGGAAGGATTGAATTTGTTTTACAGTAGTTGGAACTGGCCAGGATAGAATGGAATCTACCTTTGAGGGGTCCATTCCAATCACCTTAGGGCTAAGAACGAATCCGAGATAGTGAACAGTTGATACATGGAAAAGACACTTCTCGGGTTTGGCCAGGAGCTTATGTTCACATAGACGTTGTAAAACTGCCTTTACATGTTCTTCATGTTTCAGATGGTCCTTGGAGTATATCAGTATGTCGTCTAGATATACAATGACGAAGAGGAACAGCATATCAGAAAACACCCGGTCCATAAAACGTTGGAAGACCGCTGGGGCATTAGCAAGTCCGAAGGGCATAACCAGGTATTCAAAATGGCCAAAAGGTGTTATAAAGGCTGTTTTCCATTCGTCACCTTCCTTTATAAGAATTAGATGGTAGGCACCCCTGAGATCTAATTTTGTGAACACTACTGCACCTCTTACTGCTTCCAGGATATCCGAGATGAGAGGCAATGGGGAGGCTGGTCCTTGAGAGTACACTGGTTAAGGCCACGGTAATCTAGACATGGTCTAAGCTCCTTGGTATCTTTCTTGGGAACGAAAAATAATGAAGTGCCCGCCAGGGACTTGGATGGTTGTATGGTGCCATTTTCCAAGTTAGTATCCAGGTATTCCCGGAGGGCCCTCTTTTCAGGTTCTGATAAAATAAACATTCTCCCAAAAGGAATCACTGCTGAAGGTTCAGTATCAATGGCACAATCCTCAAGTCTGTGAGGAGGAAGAGGTTGAACTATGGCAGTCGAAAATACATCTGTGTATGCCTAATAGGCCCTGGAAATTTGGATGACTGGACTTTGCTTGATTTCTTGCGAGTTTTCAGAGGACTTTGGTAAGGAATCTAGGAGTAAACAGTGGGACATACAGTGTTCAGAACCAAGAAACAAGGAGCCTGCTGCCCAATTGATCTAGGGGTTATGCTTCTGTAACCAGGGCATGCCTGGAACCATTGGATAGTGGGCAGATCTTATGATGTCAAATTTGATCCTCTCTTGATGGTGATTTATAGAGAGTAGGATCTCTTTAGTTTGAAGGGTTATGGGTCCTGAAGATAGGGGTCTTCAATTGCCTCTACGGGTTGCATCGTCTCTCGAGTTTCATGTGGAATGTTGTGAGTAGTGACCCATTCATGATCTATGAATATACCCATGGCTGCGCAATCCACTAATGCCAGAATGGGGTAAGATTCTTTCTTGCAAGGCGATAGAAAGGCCTGAAGAATCACAAGCTTATTCTGTCCAGGAGAGTTCAAGGAAGGAATTGATGTGGAGCAGACATCGTTCTCCCGAAACTGTGCCCCATCTAAGATCGGGAGCTGGCGTTTCCCGAACGCCGTGGAGGAGCAATAGGGCACTCTCTGACAAGATGTTTATCGGAGGCGCAATACATGCAGAGACCACTGTGAATACGGCGCATCCTTTCTTGTGAGGTAATGGGTCCACGGAATGCCCCCATTTGCATGGGCTCTGGAACTGAGGTCGGAGAAACTGCGGGTTCTGGGCTAGAAGGGTAGTCTACGACAGCCTTTTGGAATGATGATTTCGACTTCTTTTTCTCCGCCTTTCTTTCCTGGATTCGAAAATCAATTTGCAAGGAAAGGTCCAAGAGGGCCTGGAAGGAATTAGGGCGAGCTACCCTGGCTAGCTCGTCCTTTATTTCTTCATTCGAGCCTCTGCGAAAGAGAGTGAAGCTAGCCTCTTGGGACCAATCAGCTTCCTTCATAAATTGTTTGAAATGGGTGACATAGGTAAGCATATCCTGGAATCCTTGTCGAAAATCAAGTAGACCTTCTAGAGCGCTGTAAACCTGCTCAGGACGATCAAACATGGCCTTTGGGGCTTCCACAAATCCATTGTAATCATCCAGGAGAGCGCCGCCCGATTTGACTAGGGGAGTTGCCCAGGTTATTGCGTTGCCAGTGAGGTGTGATATCATAAACCTCACCTTTGCTCTAGGGGTGGAAAAGTAGTAGGGCTTGAAGGTGAAATGCACCAAGCATGAATCAAGGAAGGCATGAAGGGTCTTTGTAGAGCCATCATATTTGTCCACCACTCCTCCCAATAACACACTTTCCTTGGTAGCAGAATCACAAGACAATACCAGCTGCTTTAAGGCAGCATTCTCAGCTTTAAGGTTTTGAACTTCTGTGGTGAGTTCCTGCATGCCTCGCATGAGGTCTTGAACCACGGCTTCCATCACTGTATCCGTATTGATTTTTAGACGTCTCAATCTGTCACAAGTCTCTCCCTTCTCACCTGTTTTTCCTGTTTGCTTGCGACCTTCTTTGTGACTTCTTTCACACGGTCCAGGATTTGTATAAGCCCGTGCGCGGGTCTTCGGATTCCAGCGTGCTTCGTTCAGATTGTCTGGGACAGAACCAGGAAGGAACAATGTCTGCGCGTGGAGGCACGGAAGCCGTGACTCGAGCGTGGGTGAAAATCCAGGAAAGTTCGGTAAAGTTTGAAGGATGAAAGGAAAGGAGGAGGAATTAAGGAACTGGGAAATAGAATTCAGGAAATCAGCCCCGAGCGAACACCGGTAGCACACGTCCAGCTACGGCGAGTAGTAGCGTTGAGATGTGCAGAGCCGCGGGGGCGTGTCTGTTTTGTAGAACGTAGAGCTTGTAACGCAGAGACTGGAAAGCAGCGTTCCACATCAAGCAGCCATGTTGGAAGGATTACTGAGTTCAATCCCCTATGTGTCAGGGACCACGAAGTCCAGAAGGGACGCAGATGGTGGTTCATGACATAAACTGTCCTCTGGTGTTGCACATTGCTACGTGTGACAGACAGTGTGCTGTTGGGACATCAATTTCTACAGCCACGAAGATTTTGGATTTCCCCATGATGTACGGTAGAAGTGCACAAACGAAGCATCCTCTTTCTGATTTCCTTCTTCTGACTTCTTTCATGTGTTGGTACAACATGTTGTTTCCTAAATGTGCCGTGCTGTCCAGGTAATCGTTTACTTCATTGTTATCTTCATGTGGGCTTCTCTTGATTCTTAGTGTCTTTCTGTAGTTAGCTATAACTACATCTCTGAACGCGTCTGTGTGAATTTTCCTTGCTGGGGGTCTCTCGGGCATGCTGGTCGGTGGAGCAGGTTTCTTTATCTGCATTGATGTGATAGGTAGAGGTTTTGCAATTCTCTTCCTCTCCTCATGCATTCTTTTCCTGCCCTCTATAAGTGCCTTTAACCACCACCTGTCTGTCATCAGCCCAACGTAAGGCTGCACCGTGGGCCTGGTACTTGTTCCCTGTGTTGGAACTGGTGTGCTTGTCAACACAGTCTCTGTGGGTTCATTTTTCAGTTCCTCGTGTAGTTTCTTCGCTCTAGCTATGAATAGGAATAAATGATCTATCAACATTTGTGTCCTTGCAGAGAATTCTCTCGTAGCCGCTTCTGTCTTCTTGAGGGCTTTTGCTATGTCTGCTTCAGTTGATCTTTCACTGGATTCTTTTTGGTCTCTTCCATTATTTACTGGGACTGGTTGTTCGGTAGGCAGTCTTGTGCTCTCTGTCGTCTTCGCTTGAGATTCTATGGCCATTGAAACTTGCCCTGGTTCATGTGCGTGTAGTGGTCAGTGCTATGTTTTCATTCATTCTGTGCTGACCCTGTCTCCAGCTTTTCTCTTTATTTGTTACCTCAAGTTTGTATGTATCACTGCTAACTACATTCATTTTTAGTTCATTTACCTTACCATCAGATTTTCTTGGGACTGGAATGACTATATAGGGTCTGGGTGCTTTTGTGGGACCTATGTGTACATTATCCGGTGGGTGCACTGAAATTGGAACGCTTCGTGCACCAATGAAAAATGCAGTTCTGATCATTAAAGACAGCAAGATAATGATAAACACAACGCATAACCACATGATGGTACGGTAGGTCAAACGGCAGCACTTCCTTCCAGAGAAGCGGGGGTGCCCCTCTGCATGTGGGAGGACCAGGTTACTGTTCTGGGCCCCCATTTCAATCATAACAAAATGTCAATGTTTTATTCTTTTCACTCACTCCACTATTGTTTCTCGGAAATTTTGTATCATAAAGTGTCTGGTGCTTCACAAGTGTCCCCCCTCTTGCGGGTAACGATTGTCTCTGGATACGGGATACAGTTCCCTTGCTAGACTATGGAAAATAGGTTAGACTAACACTTTTGGTGAGTCACATTCATTGTGCATATTCAAAATAGGTGAGTTCCCAGTCCACCCACCGAATCTGCTTCAGTCCTGAGGACATACTGGAACCTGTTCAATGTGAAGAAATGGAAAAAAATGGCAACTAATCAAAATCAAGAAATGAAAAGGTGAAGTTCTTGTCTCTTCTCTCTCGGTGGAAAGATTAAGTATTTTGCCTCTGTCTCTTTGATCTGTCCCTCGACGGAAAGATGAAGTATTTTTGCCTCTGTCTCTTAGTCCCTCGGCGGAAAGTTCCACCGGAATCTCCTCATATAATCTCTCTGAAAATTGGACAGCTCCACTTGCAGCATGATTCCATGGAGGAGCATTCCCATATGAGCAACATGAGCTGGATCTCTGATGAAGGTGATGACGTCAACCTCGATAGGTCTCCCCACCATTTCTGGGAAGTCAGTGACTAGGCGAAAGAGGACGTTGTGTGCCAGTTGGCTGTCCTCGGGTGACAGGCACATTTTGTCCTGCCTTGCTGGGTTCTGGATCACAGGCCTTTCCCTTGGTGTGAACAGTCCTTGCACTTTCCTGCTGCGTGGATTGAGACCAAGTAGCTTAGTTTAGTCCACAGCTGGCTCAAATGTTCGGTGTTTGTTGGATCTCTAATAAAAGTAAGAGTGTCAATGGTTCTCCCAACGATTGCTGGGCACTCCTCTATGATGCAAAAGAAAAGCTTATTGGTGAGTTCATCTACTATCACCTGTGGTGGAAGCATTTGTGTCCTTATCACAGTATTCTGCTAACACAATGAAGGCTTCTGCGATGACAGTAAGCAGTTGCCGGATTACTTTATTGTTGGCAGGATCTTGGATAAAGTCTGTGACACTGGTGACTCTTCCTACAAGTGACGGATATGAGACTAGTACTAACTGGAAGTAGGTTAGAACATCCCTTCTGATATTTATGCTGGGAGACACCATAAATGCTACAAAGCAACGTCTCGATCTTTGATGATTCAGGATACTGCGTTTAGCTCCGTAGGGCAAAAGTTCTTGATCTCAGTCTATTAGAGTCTTGTTTCTCAACAACGCTTTAGTGTGATTTGATTTACAAGTTCGTGTCAACAACCGTGTTGTGGCTTAGATGCGTAATTTTCTTCTTCATCCTGCAACTAGGATGCACAGAGTGTCCATTATGTCCTTATCCCCTTTTTTGCTTAGAGGAAATGTCCAGTTTAAGCCACAACTCGCAAGCGGGTTCTTTTGTCTTGGAATTGCTTCTCATGCGTTCTTCTTCCTCGTCATGGATCTCGTTGCACGTGCTGAGATTCTTCCCCGTTGTCTGTAATTTCTTCACAGTGGGGTGCAGCTTGAGGGCTTTCTACAATATAAGGCTTAATGTCATTGAGAAAAATCCATGCTCTCCTGCCCTGCAGTCCTCTACGATGAAAGGGCCATTGAATCTTGGCTTGTCCCACCTTTTCCTCGTGTGGTTTTTCACCAACACGGCGTCTCCGGGGAAGATGGGTAGAGCACATAGATTTTGAACTGCGTCTGTCTCAGAATCTCCTGCTGTGTTTTGTGCTGCGCTGCCCCCTTTTCTCCATCGCTGTAGTTGGTCTGAAATTACAGTAAGGCTGGATGTCATGCAGTTCAGATATTCTTGCAACTCGGTTCCCAGGACCTCTCGGGTTGACTGGGCATCACATCCAGCTCTGTCTCTGGGGGTAAGAGGGGTATTCATTCTCCTTCCTGTGACTATCTCGTGCGGCGTAAGATGATGGTCGGAGCCTGGTTGGTTTCCGAAGAGCATACAATGCCAGTGGAAGGCAGTGCAACCATCCCCTCTTTAGAGTGAGCTTCAACTTGGCTATACTTTCTATTAACAAGCCATTGAGCCTCTCACAAACCCCATTACCTTCCAGATGATACGCCGACGAGAACTTGTGCTTTATACCAAGCAACAAGCTAATCTGTTCAAAGACTGTATTTACAAAATGAGCCCCATTGTCTGATCTCATCACCTCACACACCCCCATCTAGGGAACACTTACCTCACCAGAAATTTGGCTGCACAGGTAGAGTCTGAGTGTGTACATGGACCTGCTTCTATCCATCTAGAGAATGGACACACCACTACAATTAAGTACCTGTACCCGTTGCACACTTGAGTCATGTTGACGTAGTCGATATGTAAGTGCTGAAAAGGCCCATTTGGCCGGGGGATGACTCCTCTAACTACTTTTAATGTGTGCCCAGTGGTGAATTGCTGGCAGATTATGCAGTTCACCAAAAAGAATGCAACATGCTCTGCTAAATTCGGTATAAACCAGTCTTCTGCGAGCGTTGCTGCTAGATTCTCTTTTGACATGTGAAAAGGGTAATGCAATTTCTCCAATGTTATTTTTAGTAGGGCTACAGGCATGACTTGTTTACCAGTGCTGTCTTGCTGCCACAAACCGTCAGAGGGGCTTAAAGAACACCCTCGACGTTTCCACAGGTTCTTTTCGTCCTGCGGTGCCTCCCCTTGAAGCTCCATTAGTTGTGCCTGCCCCATATTACTGTAGGATTTGGGTGTGGTTTGTGCCACCATCATTCTCTCATGGGTACATGCCACTTCCACTTCCATGATGTCTCATTTTTGGATGCCATTCGCTGGGCTTCCGTGTCTGCTGCGTGGTTTCTGCGTGACACAAAACCTGTCCCTTTCGTGTGGGCAGCGCATTTCACGACCGCTATGCCCACTGGGAGCTGTAGTGCCTTGATCAGCCTGTCCAATAAGGCTGCATGTTGCACTGGTGTGCCGTCCGCTCGGAGGTAGCTCCTCCTTTTCCAGCGTGCTAGGCCTGCGTGTATTGTAGACATCACATACACGGAGTCACTGTACACTGTAACTTCCTGGTCTGCGTGATTCTCAATGGCGAGTATCAACACCAATAATTCTGCAGCCTGTGCCGAATAATGCAATGGTATTCGTGTACTGACGAGTACTTGAAATTCTCAGTTTGCTATGTGTTTCATTACAGCAACGCCTGTATATCTTTGTCCGTCTTCTTGGTCGATTCTCAAACAACTGTCAATAAAAACAATCTCACCTCCCGCCAGGGCATTTTCTTTCACCCTGGGGATTTCATCATAGAATTCTTCATAGTTTGTACAGTCATGTATCGGCTCTCCTTCAGTGACTGGCTCAGCTATGAACGTAGCTGGGTTTACTGTTTTAGATTGAACTATTTTAATCGATGGATTAGATATGATCACTTCATATGCAGAAGCTCTTTGAGATGTCAACGTACCCTTTGGTTTCTCTAAGATGGCAAATAATGAGTGCTCGACGTATAACGTCATGGAACATCCCATTACAATGGTTGTCGCCTTCTCTATGGCGAACGCTGCGGCAGCTAAGCTTTGTTCGCATGGGAAGTGGCCTCTCATGACTGGGTCCAGGCTCCCACTGTAATACGCCAGGGGCTTGTACCCCAACGAGGTTCTTTGAGCGAGCACTGCGGTCATAACGCTGCCATCTGTGTGTGAGAATAGGTAGAATTCCTCTGCATAATTAGGAATCCCGAGAACTGGAGCCGTACAGATCGCTCTCTCGAGTTCTGCAAACCCCTTTTCCATTACCTGGGTCCATTCAATCTTTTCCTTTGTCACCTGGGCCTTCTTTAGAGCCTAGAGCAAGGGCTTGGTATACAAGCTGTAATCGTAGACCCATGCTCTAACATAATTGCACAGGCCTAAAAAGCTCTGCATTTGCTTTATCGTGAGTGGCTTTGCCGTGTTCATGATAGCTCCAGCCCTTTCTGGGGTCACCTTTTTTCCCTCATGCGAGATGAGTTGGCATATGTACAGTTATTCTTGTTGACAATACTGTAGCTTTTCCTTGTCAACTTTATATCCTTTCTCAGCCAGTATGGTCAGTAGCTGAACAGAATCGCGTCTGCATTGCTTTTCAGTGGTGCTTCAGATTAGGATGTCATCTACATACTGCAAGACGGCACTATCTAATGCAATATTGCTTAGGTCCATCTGTAGGACTCTGTTAAATATGGACGGGGACTCACAGTACCCCTGTGGCAACCTTGTGCTTTTCAGACGCATTTGTCTGAATGTAAATGACGTCAGATCTTGAGAGTCACGGTGCAATGGGATTGAGAAAAAGGCATTTTTCAAGTCAATCACTGTGAAATATTTTGCCTCAATGGGTATGTTACATAGGATTGTAGATGGATTAGGGACTAGAGGGAACTCAGCTTCAACAATATCATTTAATGCTCTTAAATCTTGGATTAAACGCCACAACCCTCCTGTGATTGCTTGATGGGATAAATCACCGTATTATAGGGTGACTCTGACGTCACTAGGATGCCCTGATCCATCATTGCGGAAATTGTCTTTGCGATCCCTTCATCCACCTCTCTGGACATGGGATATTGTTGCGCCCTTGGTAAAATTGCTCCTGGTTTCAGTTTAATTTTCACTTCTCCCACCCCCTTCAGGAGGCCTACATCCTATGGTCTTGTAGTCCATACTGAGACAGGCACTCGGGCCATGTCGTCATCAAAGTATTCCGGACGTACCAGTGCCAACATCATTCTCTGAGGCACTTCTCTTTTAATCATTTTTACCCAAAATATGAGACTCGCTTCCACCCTTGTCTCTTCTGAGTCTGGTTGCTTTTCTAACAGATCATTATCGGTGACGTCAGTCACTCGATACCCTTCTTCAATGGCGATAATCGCACACCATTGTCTGCCGTCATCATCGTATCCTTCGACCAATGCTACTTTCCCTCGTACTGCTGCACCATGTATTATCAAGGGAAATACTTTTCCCTCCTCTTCATGCATAGGTATTCTTGGTCTGAATAGAAACTCATCAGGGGTTCTCATAGTTTTATCTGCAAGGCCTGGCACCCCTGCCATAAGCACACGCATATCATATTCGAAGACCTCTGGCTCTAGAGGTACGGCCCTCATGGCTATGTGTCCTGAGTATGCCCTGATCGTTTCGCACATGTTTGAATAATGCATTCCTGGAGTGGAGCATACTATGCCCGTCTCCGTGAACGATATTGTCATATTCAATTTTGTCATTAAGTCTCGACCCAAAATGTTTACTGGGGTCTGATGTGAATACAACAAAGGTACATTCATTCCGCACTCTCCTACAGAGACTGGGAGTGCGCCTGTAAAGGGAACTCAACTGTGAGCTCCTGTAAAACTCTGAGTATCTATGGCCTTGCCAGACAAGGAAAACTTGCCTTCTCGTATGCACGAGCGTGTTGCACCTGTGTCAACTAAAAAGGAATATTCTTTACCCCCTATGACGACATTCACCCTTGGTTCCCTGTTAGGGTCTGGTGTCACTGATAGGATAGAGCACATCAGGGTTCCCAGTGAGCTGTCCTAATTCATATATAAGTTCGGTCCACTGTACCCTTGCGGATTCTCTCCATTCCCAGGGTTGCCCCCCCTTCCGGAGTTTGGGGTGGTTCCTATTGGAATTGCCCTTGCAGCAAGTTCCCCATGTTCGGGGGTTGAACCCCTTGTTGTACAACTTGCCGCAAGCCATGTGCTTGCTGCTGCACTGTGTGATTCTATGCACCGCCCTGTTGTGAGATTGCAGGCGGATTCACCGTGCCTGCTCCCATTCCTTGGCCATTTTGCCACGCGCCTTGGCTTCTGCACAAGCGTGCCAGATGCCCTGTCATTCCACACAGCCAATATACTGGCGGTGGTCGGACAATTTGTCCATTTGACATATCTGGATTGCCCATTTGCACGTTTTGAAAGCCTCCTTGATTACTTTGGAAACCTCCCTGATTTCTCTGCCATCCTCTTCCGCTAAATCCCCTTGCCCTCGGGTACAATCCTACGTTACCTTGGTTATTCTGCTGTGGGTTAGCCACCTGTTGTATGTTCTGTTCAGCTGGGCTAGTCTGCATGGTTCCTTCAAGAGCATACTTTGATAATTTCACTTCTTCACCCTTTCGAGTTGCCTCCTTTTTTCGATTCTTTTCTTGCAACAATCTACAGTAATGTGCAATAGTCAACTGTATTTCGGCCCAAGGTTTAGCCTCAACTCCTACCTAGTTCTTAAGCTGTTTTTGTACTGCTCTGGTAACCCTTGGCATAATATGTGGTAAAATACAGGTATACATTTCGTCCAAGATTCATGCGTTTCAAGCACCCACGCGTCTTGGAAATTCTGGATATAAATCAACGGATCTTCTGACTCCTTCATTTTTTGAGTCATTATAGCTCCCATATCGGAAGTATCTGGGTAAAGCACTCGTTCCATACTGCTGCTCTGCAATTATTAAATGGCGCTCCATCGTGGGTAGTGTTAATTATGGTTATGATATGATATGATATGATATGGTATTTGTAACGCGCCTATACACAAGTGTTTCACCAGGGTACCCTGCCTGTTTCCACACATCGCCTGCTCACTCACCAAGTATGGCGATCAGGAGACCTTTAATGTCCCCTATAGCTAACGTGACACCCCCTGTCATTTTTTCTAACTCTTGTATCCACTTCCCGGCTCCCGATGTCAACTTTGGAAGCTTGTTTTTCAGGTTTTCCCGATCCATGTGTGGCCATGGAATATATGCGGTCTTGCTCCCCCCTTTTCTAACAGCGGAAATTGGAATGTACAGCCTTCTTTCTCTTTTCCCAGAGCGCTTCTGTCTATCGCTGGGGTAATATTCCTGCATCGCCGTCTGCCTGGCAATGTCCTCAATCTGTCTACATGGGCGGGTGCTGACACCCCCCTCTGACCATGGGGTGTTCCTTTAATGCCGGTCAGGCTGCACGGCAGATTCTGATGCCCTCGGTGCAGACTCGCTAGCATCTGACCATCGTACCCCTTTGTCCCTTGGGAGCCGCTTTTCACGCCGTCTCCATTATTTATTTGTCTCGCACTCTGCCTCCTCCCCGGAATCGGACATTGATTGTTCCCAATTCAAGCAACTCCTTGCGTCATCGTCGTTCTTACTGATTTCTAGCCTTATCACGGACAGTCTGCTGCTCCCACTACTTTGGGTGAAATCCTCAGTGTCATACAGCTGAGTGCTCTCCAAGCTCTCGTCTTCCCTTTCTCCTTGGGATATTGGTTCTAGCCCCATTTCATCATATATTTTATCGATCGTTTCCCCGATGCTTCTGGTGTCGAAGTCATCTTCAACATTTGCCCCACTCGTGCCTGGTACTGAATCGTACGCAGGAAAGAATTCTTCAATGTCTTCCCATTCTACAACAGGATCAGGTTTTTTAACTTCCCGCTCCAGTTATTCGAGATTGCGTGCCCTCTGTCTACGCTTACGTTCAATATCATCATTGAATTCTTTGCGCTTCCTCACCTCTTCTCTGACCTTATCATCTTCCCTTCTCCTTTCATTTCTAGGTTCATTTGCCCTTCGAACTTCCTCATCTTCTCGTCTCTTTCTCCTTTTTTCACGTACTCTTTGCTCTTCTTCCAGCCTTTGCTGATTCTGCCTGTACTGCTCATAGGCTGCTTTCTGTTTGCGATCGAGCTACCTTTCTTGCTCCTCGCAATATAGCTGTTCTCGCCTTAGCCTATCTTTTCTTCTTATCCTTTCGTCCCTTACCTCCTTTTCCTTCTCCTTCTCCCTTCTCTGTGCCTCATCTGACTTCTCTCTCGGTCTTACATCATCACTTCCTTTTCCATTGAGTTTCAACAATATCTGTCCTCCCATCCATTCCTCTTTTGCGAATGCTATGTCATCTGTTCTGTCTTGGCTTCCTTTCCATTTCTTAACCCTCTCTTTCCTTATCGAGAGGTGCACTTGTCTGTGCCTCATCCTTCCTCTCATCATCGCGTCTCTCCTTGTCCCTCGGGACTGCGGAGGTAAGATTCTTATCCTGATCCTTCCCCTTATTGTCGTCACTACTGTACGTAGGTGACTCATATGCGGAGTTGCTGTACTCCGTGGCTGCTTTAAGCTCTCTTAATGGGTAGAGTCCCTCTGGCTTACTTCCCTTGGTTTCTGTTTCAGGCAGGGCAGGTGGTGCGGTATGCGTCTCACCCCCCTCCATGCATACATTTAATATCCAGTCTGCGGGTGGCTCTTCCTCCTTCGACTGTTCGAACATTTTCCAAAGTTCTAGAACAGCAAGGCGTTTTTCTAGATTTTTGTCTGTATATGTGGCATGTAAGTAAGTCATCATATGTTGTAAAATGGCTTTAGATAAGGACCCATTCTGTGGCCACGGCATAAACATCTTGTGGGCGGTGCCCTTAACCCACTCGGTACTGTATTTTTTAAGCTTGGGTGCATGTTTAGGCAGTTGTTTACATAAATGTGCTAATGTAGTAATGTCTTCCATACTTAAATCTGTTTCCAACAATACTTTCATGTAACTTCACCACTCCCAACAATATGAGCGAGCACCAAATATCGCAAGCTCCAATCCAATCTTTTCCCACCAAAACCTTGTATTACCAATTTACTCAAAACATCAATTCATGTGCGATTCTCTCTAAAATATAGAATCGCGTAAAACCCCTAATCAATTTCAAACAACAAGGAGACAAATTTCCTTACATGTGACACATCAACAGAACACGTACGACGAACATTAAACAGACAGCCATGAGCTGGACACAGATATCTCTGCCTTCTAATCAATACCCCGACATGGAGTCTAAACAAACTCCTTTTACGGCGTCTTTAACCGTCGTAGTAGCCTAGTCGTTCCCTATTATGTAGGACTATGAGTTCACGTTTCTTCTGACCGCTATATTAAAGCGCAGGAACAAGGCGAATCCTCTCACTTTATCTCAGGTGTCCGCCCTGGTATTGTTTCTCTTCTCAGGTGTCTGCCCTGGTATCCTCTGTTTTCTCTCGGGTGTCTTCTACCCCAGTAACCTCTGTTTTCTCAATTATTCTCGAGTTATTATCCCCTTATATATATATACAGTCTTCTCTACTTCTGACTATTTTGTTTTTTCCTCCTCCCTCCATTACCTTACTCTTACTTGTTCTAATGCCTTTAACATTTGGGAAAGCATTCAATTTTTTGTTTCACTCACCGCTTGCATCATTCCTCTCTGGATCCTCGGGATCACTGCCTCCGTTACCGCCCCATTTAGTCTTTCGCCTGATCCACTGCCCGTAGGAAAAGAAGGGTTTATGTTTGCAAAACGGGTCCCTTCAAACCCACTGCAGTTTTTTGGAGATGTTTAAGATATCATTGTCCACGGGAAGCTTCACAGTCTACTCGGCCAAATGGCGAAGGACTTGTGATATTGCCGAAGACCTAGAGTTACTTTGTGTCGACGGTCAATAGGTGTCTTATCAATAATCAATAGTTGATGGTCAAAACCATCCTCACCGCTAACAAGTGTACAAGAGGGCGGAGCGACCTCTGACGGGCCCATGGGATCAGAGCTCACCCTCAAGTACTTTGAGACGAGATAGCTGCACTTTGAGGAGGATGGGGTGCAGGATTCTCTTACTCCAACACCAATCAATAAGGACAACTCAATGGTTTGGCAAAGGAAAATCTGTTTAATGACAAGTACAAAAAATGGGGAAACAATGGAAATCAACAGTGATGATCGCCTGTTTCGCTTCAACTCCCACAACCTTCATTCAGACAGCAATAGTTATAGCGAATTTTCGTCATCGTTGACGGGTTACACTCGAAGTTTGTCATGCAATTCTATTGGTCAGAAAAGGTAACTTAAGTATAGGTGCTATGTCTGTATATGGTAACAGAGTGTGAGGATTGGATAACTCTTATCGGGTGGGCATCTATGCCCATCCCTCTACATCACTCGTGATAGACGTCACTACAAGTACGACATCTCATTGGTTCTACTAGCTATAGGACCCTAGATTATTCAGTCCATTGTGATTGGGTAGGTTACACCCCTACTCATAAATCTCTATTTTAATTAGCAGCATGCAGAATGGACACCCAGATGCGGTGTGCCCCAAGATTCACCCGGCCTCCCTTCCATCAATCAGTACTTTAGGGCTATGTGTCAATTAGTTGGCTGAGGATGGCCTTGAAACTGTAGCTTCTTATCAGGAAAAGTTATGGCATCCTCGGGTTCTGGGTGACATCAGACGTTGGTACCTCTTCGCACTTGGCTGGTCACGTGTTAGCTCACTGTGAATCTGCTTCATTTTCCTTCTTTTTGTGTATTTGATTCCCCTTCGGCTTTGCCACCAGCCTGGGCCTCCTTATCTCGACCTTCATGGGACAGGCTGCTACGCTCTTAAGTTTTGATTCTTCAAAGTTGCTGCGCTCCTCCCTTCCTGGAGTTGACCTCGAATTCCCAGGCATGAGCTGCTTCTTGCTCAGTTTCGATTCCGTAGTTCTTTCTAGCTTTAGCTGGAATATGAATCTTGGCCTGTTCGACCCCTAGCAGCCTGGGCTTAATTCTGCTTTTGTAAAATGGAGTCGCACTTGTATAATGTGCTTCGTTGAGGTAGATATATAGTTGCCGTTTGCCGCTGTATTCTTCTACTAAGCTTAGCAAGCCGTACTGTTTTCTTAGCTTCTTGTGTTCCGAGCCTATTTACAGGCGTTTAGCTAGTAGCATATTTTTCATCCTTCTTTTATGGTTACGTACTGTATGTTTGCAACATAGTTTCTTCTTTTAAGTCCATTACATCATTATTCCTTATATTTCATCTTTATGTGACGTTCTTAGCTTGTCGTTTCGTTCATTAGTACGCCTGTCAGGGTCCTTGTGTCGTCACCATTCGCCTTCCATTAAGGCCCTTTGGGTCTCTTCAGGGACATTTTGTAAATAGTCTTTATTTCGTGTCAACTGCTGGTACGGTTGTCTCAACGGGTACCCTGCTGCTCACGGTTGTCTTGTTATAGGCACGTCAACAGGTATTGCTCTTCTGATGGGCACTGGGCAGAGCCCTAGCGCTGCTCTTTGTTGGTTTATTTGCTCCTCATACGTCACATATCTTGGCGAGTATGTTCCTGGTATCTCAAAATGGGTGGCTGGAGTGCAGGCCATATCTGGGACCTCCTCTACACCACTTTCAGGAAAGGCTTCCTTCGCTTTTCTGCCTAACAAAAAGCAGGTGCACACATTAGCCCCCTCCCCTCGGATGGGAAAGGACACATACCTTGTTATATGTTCGCTCGCATCAGTGGGAAGCGGGCTGATGTGTGCATTTGATTTTTGTAAGGCATTTCGGCGATGGGAGCCTTGCCTGAAACTAGCAGTTTTAAAGTGTTGCTGCGTTTGTGCAAATAAACTGTTCTGCAAAGTACCACTTGAAAGCCTCCGGTTTCAGGAAAGGCTTCTCTTTCCTCTCTGGCTAACAATAAGCTATGTGCGGAAGCCTCACCCCTCAGCTCACATTTCAGGGGAGGGGGCTGAAGCACGGTAAGCTCAATGGCGTTACTCGACTGCATAAAGGTGACGTTCGTTTCATGGGGTGTGAATGCCAGTTGTCGCGATTAATCAGGCGGTCACTTTCAACTCATGGAGTTCCTTTCCCGACAAGCAAGGTGGCGCACCCAAATCGCTTATAAAGATTCAACTTTAATGAGGCCTCCAACCCGTCTCGCACCACCCCAACAAACACCCTCTATGCCACCAATGGGCTAGGAACCAGGCCGGTGTATAGTAAGAATATATATATTTAATCAAGGTTTGACAAAATGGAATACCAACCATAATTTCAACAACCAATGCTGTGGCACTACACGATATCACAACTCAAAATTACTTTCCGTTTTTAAAACAACAGGTAGAATATTGAAATATGCAGTTACAATTTACATCACATTTAATTGCAAATTACCCAATAGAAAACATTCAAAATATAATGAAAAAATCGTTTTGGCTTTATTTTGTTAAAGGCAATGTTTGAGATAGAAACTTAGTGGGAAAATCGTTTTGGGCTTTTGTTTGAAAGGCAGGGTTTGGAAAAGGAACTCAAAAGGGGAAATTGTTTTTCAACACACATTCAAAGGACATGCAATGCTTTGGGATTTTGGTTTGGGAGGCACTGGAATAAATAGGAAATTTCGTTTTGGAACACACATCCAAATGAGATGTAATGCTTAGTAATTCTGGTTTGGGATGCAACAGAATAAATGAGGAATTTTGTTTTAACCCTCCCGATTCACTTGAAATATAGCATTTTAGGATTACTTCTTTTGGGATTCAGCGCTCCCCCTTCTGGACAGAAGTCAGGGGTTTCAGAAGAACAATCACCCAAGTCTTTATTGTCTATACTGGCTCTAAATTTGTTAGTTTTGAACTCTAAGAACACTCATCCTGTGAATTTCTATATGGGAATTAATATATTTAACTTCAATTCAATGCACTAAGGATCTGCGCAGTTTACCCCCTCCCCACAATGTAAGGGAAAGGATTAAGGCAGGCTGGTCCCAACACAATTCAATTTAAATGGATAGGGTGATTTTCTATAGTGGAATTAATTTGTATTGGGTTTAATATAATGTGCCAAGGGCCTACCCAGTTTCACCCCCCCTACCCACTAATGTAAAGGGATAAAGTAAGGTAGCTCCCCACACAACAGATGGCTTTTGGATTGGTCTACTTACATGGGAGGCCGTGGTCAGGGAAAAACTGCAGGGATCCTCTGAGCAGAGCACAGATCTGGTCAAGAGCTTCAGCCAATGATTTTCTCCTGCACCCAGACTCCCTCTGGCTCCTCTGATGGGGGTCCCAGCTAGCTTCTAGATTTCCCTGTCACTGCCTCTAATGCAAGGATTGAGGCCTCTCTGCTAGATGTTCCTCGCCAGAGTTTGGCAGTAGACTACCTCCAGGAATAAAGTGAAAAAGACCTGTTCTAAGGCAAAATTAACCTCTTAGACTATTTTCTTGTTTTGCTGATAGGACCAGAAGTTGGGAGGTATGGGTTATGGAAGCTGGTATACAGTCTTTATAACAAACATTTTATATTGAATGAATATATAACGAAAATTATATAACGAAAAACATAACAAAAACATTATGAGGGGTGGGGTAAAGGGTTCAATCTTGTGGGGAAATGGTTGGGGTGGGTTTTAGGCGTGGGAAACAAGGGTTTGTGGGGACCCACCCCCAAATGAAAAAAAGAAAAAAGAATGTATGTTTTGTCGTTATATAATTTTCATTATATGTGCATTTGTTATAAAATGATTTATTACCAAGACATGTAACCATGGAAGCTGAGGGAGGAGGAAAAATACATCATCCAAAAATGACAGGTGGGTTTTACCTTTTTGGGTTCTGAAAATCTAACAACATGGCAGCTATGCTCATTTTTCAGATAACTACATGAATCTATATATTTTCGAATTCCACATTTTATGGCAAGTCGGAAAATTTGAATTTTGGCATGCCCTTCCTGGGCAGAGCTCTCATTTTACAAACTTTGTGGCTGCACCATAATAGTTACAACTCTCACACTACATACTTCCAACATTAATTTCACTGTCTATCACTCTATCATTCTTTCCAGTTACTCAGATATATGAAAATACCATAATCATAATTTTCATAATAACTTAAATTACATCCATCACACACATTTTATTTTTATATGATCCCGACGGGCTCATTACACCCTTTAACATGAATCCGGGCTGGCTCAGTGGGACACACAATAGTCCTTTTATTTAGGAAAATCTGTTCAATGTTAAACATACGGCAATGCATTATATGAGAGGTAGTTTCACATTCAGATCACCCCAATCAGTTACATTTTCTCCAAACCACATGAGTGGGACATCTAGCTGTTCAGCCCATGTGTTTCTGCCCTCCCCTCCTGAGCTTCAGAGGTCTTTGCTTGGAGATAATGGACAATTTATGGGAAGGTTTGACCTTAAGTGTCATTTGTCTTGGTCATGTTATCTCTATCATCGCAGTTCAAATCTAATTCTCAGTACTTTTAACATTTGAACTGAAAACCAGACTTGTTTCCTTGGTGGGCCCAATGTGGGCACACGTGAACTTTTGTATAGCATCTGGGACTGCTGGCAAGAAATAAACTCTTTCTTTGCATAATGTTTGAACAGAAATAAGTTCCCTCTGGATATGAGTCACACAGATAGGCCATAGTTACATAAGAAACCAGTACTCACTTTTATACAAAACTAAATAGGCCTTTCTTTATAAATGTTGTAATTGTATGTGCTGAAATTAAGTCTCTTTATTCCTGTAAATGCAGTCTGTTATTCTACTTTATTTCTTAAATGTAAGGCATCATTTGTCACGCCGCCGGCTCCCGGGTGTCGTTGGCGGCTGTGGAACACTTCGCGTTGGCGGCGCCATTAGGTTGTTCCAGGTTACTTTCTTACTTCCTGGTTTTCTGGTCTAGTCTTTCTGTCCTGTCGCTCCATTTCTGTATTTAGCCCCACCCCTCTCTGGGTTCGGCATGTTGCAACTTTGTCCCTTTCACTCTGTTGCTGTGCTCCTGTGTTTCTCCTCGCGTTTTTGCCTTGCCTATCTTGCTTTCTCAGCCTTCCTTCCCTGTGCTCGAGTATTTCGCTACTCATTTCCCGTTACTGCCTCCCTATGTGCTCTCCCTCTTTCTTGTCTTCCGTGCTCCGCTGCTCGGAGCGGTCACTCTTCCTTTTCTCTGTTTGCCTTTTTTTTCCTAGCTGCTGCCCCAGTCCTTTGGATTGCCTTTGCTGCTTTCTGGCTCCTGTGGCTCCTTCGTTCCTGATTCCTGGCTCTCCCGCGCTACGTTGTTTAACGTACACCTTACCTGAGTGCTCCTCTCAGCTCCTTCTCTTTCCGACACCCGTCCCGGGTGCATGCCCAGTTCCTGCTTCGGATCTCCGGCCATCAAGCCCTGGACTACTTACCACTCTGCAGCAGAACACTCTAGGACGACCGCTCCAGTAGTGCTTCGGAATTCTCATTCATCAAATCCTGGACAACTCTAAACATCTCGGCAGTTTTCTGCAGCAGCACACTCGGAGAGGTTTTTTTAAGCGGCTGTTTTTTTCCTCCCTGATTGGTCCCTGCAGTAAGGGGGTCCACTGCTTCCCTGTCTAGCAGGGAATCAGGATGGCTTCCTTCCGCGGAAGACCGTTTCTCAACGAAGAAGCTCACCCGGCGAGAGACCTCATCAGAAGAAACAGGTGTGGAGGAACGGGAGGTAGACATTGATGTAACTGACAACCCACCTATCTCGGCAGAGTCTGATATCATTCTTCCTTTTTAGCTTCCAAATGCGCAGTGTTTCCAATAAGTCTTTTCTTTCCACGTGAAATGCTGCAGTTTTACATAATTTATTTTCATTTCACTGGGCCTTATGTCGAAATCACTGTTTTGTACTGGCTTTTATATTTCAATGGAACTCTCCCTTAGCCAGCTTCATTTGCACAATAGGGGCCTAGCCTGGCCTCTCCATCTCTGTCACTCTGGGGCTGTCTTTTTACCCCACAAGTCCCCCCTGGGTCTTTGACTCAGTTGACCCCTAGAAAAGAGGAAGGTAGAGTGAGGTTTTTGTTTTATCTTTTTGCTTCGGCTCATTCCATGAATTTGCTCGTTTGAGGACGTCCACTCTTTTCATGTCCTGAGGGAGTTGCTCACAGGTCTGCACTCCACTCTTTTCAGATTTTGGAGGTTTTGGTCCTGAAACCCCTCACTTTTTGGAAACTCCAACCTCCCAAGCTGTGAAGGTAAGGAGTTATTGAATCTGCCAAGAGAAAAAGAGAGGTTGAATATTTTATAGAGTACTTCTTTCCCCAGTAAATAGACATACAACTTGAACAACAAAACAACATCACATAACACATTGACATTGAGCTCTCTTACATGAACATTTCTATACAGATTACTATATTTCTTCCTGATTTTATACATTCTTTGTAAGTATACATTCTTTAACTCGCTGGTAAGGTGTGATATTCTCCATCCGGGTTTCCATCCTTTCCTTTCATTCTTCAGATGGTTCCTGGGCTCTACCCTCACTGGTTTATTCAATCAGTCATAGTGCCTGTCTGGGGTGACAGCTCTTCAACTGATTGATATGGACCCATTTCTCATCCATATGTTCTGCTTTATGGATGTGGATCTTATACGCGACAGGTGAGATTTTATCAACAATTTCAAAGGCACCGCGCCAAGAGGGGAGGAACCTCCACTTGTTGGTTTGGTTCCTTTAGAAATTGTACAGGTAGACCCTGTCTTCTACTTTGAACTCTGTCTTGGTAGTTTTTAAGCTGTAGTAGGCTTTCATTCCTTCTGCTGACTTTTCTAAATTTCGCAGAGCGAAAGCAAAAGTGCACTGAAGGTGTTTCCATAAATTCTGATGTACTCACGGGTCGTGGACACATTGAACAGGGTCTGCTCTTGAGTTCTGTAGAGCAGATGCTGAGGTAGCACCATTTTACATCCAGACATGAGCTCAAATTAAGAAATTTTGGTTTCAGAAGACGGCGTGGACCTAATGGCCATTAGGACAAGTGGTAGTCGGATGTCCCAACTTGGTCCAGAGTCTGCCACAAACTTCTTCAAGATGCCCACAATTGTTTTATTGTACCTCTCAACTCCCCCGCTCGAGGGTCGGCGGTAGGCAATGTGGAGTTTTCTCTTTACCCATAGTATTTCCCACATCTTGGTCATCACCTCGCTGGTAAAATGACTTCCTTGGTCCGACTCAATCCCTTGGGCAAGACCAAAGCGAGAGAAGATGTGATTGATCATTGGCACAGCAGCTGTCTCCGCCCTAAAAATTCAGGACCGGGAGACATTATACCCACTTGGTAAACAGGCATGTCACGGTCAACGTGTACTTGTTTCCTCTAGAGGAGCAAATCACTGGCCCGATGAAATCGACTTGCAAATCCGACCAAGGCAGTGTCATTCCCCTTTTCTGTAGGGGAGCTCTGTGTGTGAGAGAAATTGCCTGAAACTGAGCACACACAACACAACGCTTTAAGTAGATGTCAAGGCCCTGGCCCATGTGTGGCCAAAATGCAACCTCGCGTAAGAGCATTGGCTGCGTCATGGGCGTGACTTAACATCAGGCTACCACCAACTGGTCACATCCAGATATGGATCTCCGTAACAACAAACTGTCTTGGATTCAGAACATTTTGGAAAACATCATCAACACCCGGAGATCCTCCTTCCCGATATAATCGGATTCTGCCAGAGGAAAATTCACGGGGTCTTAATTTTTCCAATAATTGGGTCCTCGCTTTGTGCAGTAATCAAATCTGCATCTTGGGTTTCTTTACTCCACTGGGCAGTTGAGATTTCATTATTGCAACGTGGATTTCCCCCAACAGTGATTCAGCTTCTATGAGATCCCCATGAACGGCCCTGGTTTTGGCCAACTGGTCAGCCAAGTCATTTCCAGTTTTGCCTGGTGCCTCTATTTTGAAGTGACCTCTGATCTTTTTCCAATAGATGGTCATTTCATTAGAGGTTACCAGATCATCAATTGATTGGATTAATTTCCTGTGCTTGAGCGGTTTTGTTATTCGCACAGAGCGTGCCCTGATTTTTCCACTTAATCAGGTGTTCCACAAACCCATTCCTGAGATAATCAGAGTTAGTGATTATGACCAGTTCTTTGAATTGGTGTTGCATGGTAGTGAGGATGGCTTGATGTACTGCCATCAACTCTGCCACCTGACTACTTCAGGGAACTAGTGTGTACCCAGGAGAGGGTTCTGGGGCATCATTCACCCAGGCATTGTCAAGGAGTTCCCCCCTTCTTACCTGAGTTCGATCTTTGCTGGATTTCTTGGTCGATGCCTTCTTGCGGACGGATCAGGTCTTGAATAAGGCTGCACAAGTCTCTTCCGACTGCAGAGTGCGTTCAAAGTCCCGGGATGCAAAGATGCAGGAATCCGGGAAATATACAGAGTGCGCTACTCAGCACACGAGTCCAGGAATCAAGAAAGGAAGGAAAGGGACTAGGAATGGGGTTGGCTGGGAAAGAACCAAGGAAAACAATACTTCGAGCTAAGGAGCACACGTCTGGTCGCTACTTCGCAATAGCATTGAGATGCGCAGATCTGCAGGAGGCGTGGTCTATTAATAGAACACGCTACTTCCAACGTGTAGAGCGGGGAAGGTGTTTCACAGTGGACGGCCATGTTGGGAGTACCAGGGAGTGTAAGCCCCGTCGAGCCAAGGACCAGTAAGTCCAAAAGGGGCGTGTTCTGTAGTCATGACAGGCATTCCCAATGCCAGCCACTAGTTCTTTTTCTCCATGATTGTCAACATGGTAGGAACACCCAATCCACATAAACTGTGGGGATCCTCGGAAACGTGTCTTCCTCATAGACTTTGTGTGGGGAACTAAGGTACGCCTCCATATTGTCTTTGGTCTTAAGACTTTCGTCCTTGAGACAGTTTTCTTGAGCACAGTAATGCAAGTCAGCCAATCCTTGCGCTAGAGGGCTTTTCTTGTTTTGGCCATTTCTGACCTCCACAGGAAAACCTTGCATGGACAGAATCCAGGAAGTAATTCTGGAATTACTTACATTCCCTGTTTGGATTTGGTCACTTTGGAGATATTGCAAGGGTTGGTGAGGAGTCTCGACAATGTTGTGCTCCCCCTGGATGAATGGACGGCAATTCTTCAACCCCCATACCGTTGCCAGGAGTGCCTTTTTGCAATTGTTGAATTCTTCCTCCACAAAAGACAAAGGGCCTCATTACGAGTGAGGCGGAACAGGTTAACGGGCTCCGCTAAAGGAGGCGGACCAGTTAAACCCGTTCCGCCTCTTTACAAGCTCCCATTGCGGGACCCGGTAAGTAACGCCTGGTCAAGCCAGGCGTGCTTACCGGGTCCCGTGAGAGGAAGAGGGAGCAAACAGCGGGCCGCTCGTTATTGGCCCGTTGTTTGTACCCTCTCCCATTCCCATTGAGCCCTATGAGGGCTCAGATGGGAATGGGGAAGGTCCGGGCCCGGGTTCCTGGAGGGAGGAATTACCGGGCCCTCCAAACTCAGAATGGCCCGGTAATTCCCCATTCTGGGAACCCGGACCCGATTTCGGCGGCAGCCATGCCGCCAATAGCGGCATGGCTACTGCCGAAGTCTTAATGAGGCCCAAAGTCTTGCTCGCGTAAGAGATTACTTTGTTGACCTTGTCATGATTTTGTAGTACAATACCGCTTTTAAGCAAGTATTTGAGAACCTCATCTCCAGGAAGAACTCCTTGTTCTTTATGGGATGGGGTAAGTCAAACAAGACGCTTGGGAAAGGTTTCACTTTAGTTGTTTTACTGCCTATGATTGTTCCAGACCCCCCCCACTTGACTCTGGCCTTTAATAAATGGATGAAGGGTCGAGTGACCTCTGAGTAGTCTACAATGAACTTCCAACTATAATTAGTGAGTCCAAGAAGGCTTCTTAGTTCTCGCAGAGTAGTAGGGTCTTTTAATTTCAATAATGCTTCCGCCTTTTTTGCCTGGGGACGGAGACCCGAAGGGGTGATTTTGTGCCCTAAGGAGTTCACGCGGGTCTTACACCACTGTGCCTTCTGAAAGGACAGATTGGCTCTGGCTTTCTGCAACTGGGTCAGAACATAGCGTATTTCAGCTATGCGTTCCTCCACAGTTGAGCTCTTGATTAAGACATCTTCTGCATAGGCCAGGTTTCCCCTTTTGCCCAAATTGGGCATGGCCTTATGTAGGAAGATATTAAATTAATTGCCAGACTTTATGTATCCAAAGGTGGTTTGGGTCCATGTGTATTTCTGCCGCCCCCTGTAGATAAAGGTAAGCTTGTACTGATCTTCCCTACTCACTGGTACTATCCAGAAATGTTTGCTCAGGTCAAAGGTGGTGTACACCTTCAACCCTTGGATCAGGGCCAGTCTCTGATCGATGTAGGGAAGGGGCCATATTGACATATGGACCCATTTATTTAATTCCCTTAGGTCTGTACAAAGTCTCCATTGGCCATTGGGTTTGAGTATCCCCAGTATTGGGTTGTTAAAGCTACTGTAGATTGGACACATTATCAAATTATTATCAAATTATCCCACAGGATTCTACATTTTAAATAATCTCTGGGAGTGACTCCATAGATGTGAGAGGTAACCGGTATTGCTTCACAAATACTGGAGCCATCTCGGGGTCTGTGGATATGGTGGTTGAATGTATCTCTTTGTGTCCACAGTTATATGAATCCACTGCAAAGATATCCCAAAAATCTAGAAACACCTGTTTCAGCTTCTGGTTTCGCTCCTCGGTCTCACAGGCATCAGCAAGACTGATTTGTTCTTCGACCATCTGCTTAAAGCCTGGAAAGACCTCAGGCTTGGCAATTTTGGCGCTATCCTCCAGTTTGGTGGAGAAATCTCTTGTTAAGGTGTTGGCCTGGGCGTGAGATTCCAAGGATGGGAATAGTCACTGTTGACTCGGAATACCACATCATCCTTCCTGATGGCACAGGTCACCTCTTCAACACCATAAGGGCAGGAAGAGTAAACCAAGAAATGCCCCTGTTGCCTGGTCAAAATCCTTTCCAGAGGGATAATGTCATTGATATGGAAGCAGCCATTTGGCATTGGTCCAATGATCTCATTACCTAAATCAATAGAATAATGTTGGGCATCAACCGCCATTCCAATAAAGATGTCTGCGCCCAAAGTGATACTTTGAGGGTCGCTGTTATCCACCAATATTCAAATGGTGTTGTGTTGTAGGTCGAACAGGGGTGTCGGATGTAAATACAAACCTTGTTGTTGGAGATGATAATTCAAATTTATATAGACATCTTGTTTTTTGAGGTTCTGTCCTCAAATTGTAAATTGTTGCAACTGTCCTGGGATGGTAACCTCTTCTCTCACTTGAACATCAACCGCTAAGGGCAGCAATTGAGCTGACTGAAATGCTTTCTCAGTGTTGTCAAAGCCCATGGGGTAATCCCCTAGTCATGACCAGGCTTTGTTATTTATTAAATCCAAATTAATTTGCGAATCGATTGAGAATGTCACTGCCTGAGTAAAAGGTGGAGGGGACATCGCTCACAACCCAAAAATTATGTTCTATGCTTTTGTCGCCAATGAGCATTTTTGGTATACACCTGCTAGGCAGGAAATGTTTGGAATTTTTAGTTTCCAGGCCCATTTTCCACTTATCAATCAATTAAATGTGGGAATAGTCTGATCTTTGGGGAGTTTCCTGAATAATGCTTAGCTGATGGAGCTTCTTCTGTCATTCAGGCATACTCTGGTGGGAACGGGCTCCTCCCCCTCATTTATCTGAATGGGAAAACAGCTGTTCACCCAGTATCTGGATGTCGGTCAAACTTTGAGCTGGTTTTTCATCATCTCTTGTCAAGGGATTTGGGTTTTCCTCTGATTGTGGATTTGGCATAAAACTTCAGAGTATTTCGCTCCAGTGTGGAATGCCACTTAAAACTGGGAGGGAGGGTGATTTTCAAGAATGGAGAAGGGTTCCCATCACCAGTTTGTTCTCCTATAGAGATAACAGTGATTTCAGGGATCTGATTGCTCTGAAAATGAAATTCTATTTTTTCGGACCATTGTTCAATTACATGGCATGTGCCATTCAAACTCACATAGTTTGTGCTTTGTTTCAGTTTGATTGACTGGTTAGTCTGAGTCCAGAGGATCTTGTTCACACAGTTAATCAGGAGTGATAACCACCAAAGGAGGTCATTCCCCAATAGACAAAGTGTGCCCCCTCGATTCACAATGATCACCGGATGTTTCAGCCTCTTGTCGCCAAATTTTTATATCCAGATCCGCAGTCCCTTCGAAGGAAATTTCATTCCCATCAAACTTTTGGATTTGTCCAGGAAGAGGTGTGAGGGGAATGTGGTGACTCTTCCCCCTTCCTGCGTTAAGTTGATCGAACGCCTTTTTAGACAGAGGGTGGCTTGAGATCCAGTATCCACCAATGCTGATAATGCACACTGACCCTGGACCTTGATGGAAGCATAACATCTTCCTTCTCTCTCCTAAAGGGGGCAAAGAAAATGTGCATTCTGTGTCAGCTCTGTGGTTAACCTTTTTATATTGAACTCCAACACTGTGGGGGTCATTACTGTGATGCTGGAAATGCATTGGAGGGACAGGGCCTCCCTGTCCTTGTCATGTAGTCCTTTTTCATTTGTGTTCTGTATTGTTTTCTGCCCGGCAGTCCATTTGGGACTCCTGGCAGTGCAGCTCTTCCTTTTTTGGTTTGGTGTACAGACCCATGGGATACCCTTCTGGCACCCATGGGTGGGGGTGCAGCCCTGTGCCCCTAGTGTATGTTTTTGTGCACCTGTGTGTGGCCCACAGAGCAGGGTATGAGCTGGTGGCAGCTCCATGCTGAATTTGACAGGTGCGCGGAGTATCCTCCATTTTGGGATACCCTGGCCCTGCCATTTGAATCAGTTGATTCCTGATAGAAAACAAGATGGCCCCCTGTGGCCTCTTTCCTTCTATTGCCTGTTACCTTGTTTTCCTAAACTCCTGGGAAACCCTGACTCTGTCCCTTCCCCCTGACGGGCTGTTGGGTGGAAGTTCCATATATGGTGTTGTTGTGAAGTCCAGTCCAGACTGACTGGAGCCTTCCCAGTGACTGTATGTTGTGGGTACACCCTGTGGGTGGGACCTGGGTGAATGGAGTGTGTGACCAATATGCACTTTTTGTTGTGGCTGTCTGGTTTCTGGTATGAGAGACAAAGACTGAGACAGCCCTGCCCAAAACTGGCCTGAATGCAGTGTGTAGTGTTGAATGGCTGGGTACTTGTCCCAATACACATTCCTTGTCGTGAGTGTCTGAGAGGGAGGAGTATGGCCTGAATGCAGTGTGTGCCTGATTGACTCACTAACTGCACAAATGCCCTTCTGTATGATTGGCTGCTGAGTGTGACCCAGCAGTGTGGATGAGAGGCAGAATAGTATATCTGGGGACCTCTCACCACTGGAAGGTGTTCAGAAGCTGTGTCTACACTTGAAGAGTAACTGGAACTGCTGATCCTCGACGCCCCGCTGGAAGAAGAAGACTTGCTGTTGCATTTGCTTCGACCCGATCTGAAAGCTGCCGAATTCGTCGAAGACTGATCCGAGAGAGGACCTGGTAAGGCGCCCTCTTCCCGTGCTCCGAGGGGCCATCGAGCACCGCTAACCTTTGCCGAAGCTCCCTAGAACTCAGACCCTCGAAAGGGTGCCGACCGGAGACAGGGACCGCCGAGGAGAATGAAGTGAAGCACCAGGATTTCGCTGCTGTCGAAGTCCATTGCCATCGCCCAGGGTTCGGAGTATTGCCGTAACTGCTGGAGGCCCGTCGAAGCCGTGTTGCCCCAGAAGAGGGGACCCTTGACGCCGTGCGACCGACGACCGGAGCCGCCCGCTCCTTTGCCTAAGACTGTTGAATGGAAGGACTCCCTTGTCCGCACCATCGACCGCTTTTTCCCGCTGGAGAAAGTCAAAGACGCTGACACGCTGAGGATAATCCGCCGGTGGGTTTCCCACAATCTGAAGGCCCCAAAGACTTCGACGACTCGACGCCCTTGCTGGCCCACAGTTCTTCTGAAACTCTTTGCGGTCCAAAACTATCAAACGCTGAGGTGCCCCGCACACCTCATCCTCGCAGGACGTCGCCGACGAGCACCGCCTGGATCGACGCCGTGGCCTCAGCACCCTCGAACTTCTCATCGACGCCGTCGTCGCCAAGTTCACCTTCTTCGACGCCTCTCGACGATCCGTGACTCCTGCTTTAAAGGGAGTCACTCAAGAAGGATCCAACGACTCAGAACTTTGCTCCAACAGATACATTGGGGGGTAAAAACATTATAGGAGAGAATAAGACTATTGATCAATATATGGACTGGGCTTGTGCTATATCTTTATTTTACATTTTGCCCAGTTGGGGGGGATCTCCACACAGAACTGTGTCTAGTGGTACAGGGCCAGCATTCTGCCAATTGTTCAACCATCTTGCTTTCTTTCCTCTCTCTACTGTTGGTTTCCTCTTTATTGATCTGTGTGACATTTTGACCGTATAGTTGATGCACTTTAATGAGATCTAATAATATTTGTGGTACCACTGTAGAACTGTATATATTTACCATTATTGATCTTCTGAGTACAAAGTGAGTTATTGTGATAGTGTACATAACCTTGAATATTAATTATATAAAGAATGTGTTTTCAGTAATACAGTGTGTGGACATTCCTTTGTGGGGGCTTGGGGACTAAACTGTACTTAAGAACCAGCCTGCATCACCTCCTGAGAAGATAGGCTTTGATTGCTCGACTACGTTACCAATAATAGAGAATCTTGGCTGGGGTCCTCTGTGCCTCTCCTCTACCATATAGAGAGCAGAAGTACAGACACCCCCCTCCAGTCTTTACAATTACGACCCGGGCGCAAAGGGATACAGGGCACCGGTAATGACACCGGTGCCGGTAATCCCTTTGCGCCCTATTCCGAGGTCCCTTTGCGGGTCCTTCCTTAACGCCTGGTTTTAGCAGGCGTTAAGGACGGGACCCGCAAAGGGACTTCAGAGCTAATAACGGTACCGTAATTTACGGTACCGTTATTAGCACCCTCCCCATTCCATTGAGCCCTGTTGGGGCTCAAATGGGAATGGGGAATGGTATTTTCAATGGGGATTTACCGGTCCCACAAAGGTCGGACTAGACCGCTAAATCCCCATTGAACCAGGGCAGACATGGTACTGGTAATGGTGCTAGTCATGGCGCTAATAGCGCCATGACTAGCACCAACCTTGGAATGAGGCTTTGTGTGATCTTGGACAGTTTTCTGTGCCACAGTCCAGTAACCTGTCAAAAAAGATTTAGCACCAAGAAATCTATGGGATTTTGAAGTCCCCTTTGCCCCCAAATCTTTGTTGTCCCCCTCTTCCTGCAGACAGTTACCTGAACCTGTCTGGGTGAGGATATCTCTGTGATTTCTGGATCCTCTGGGTGACAATGTTTGGGTTTAAGAGCTTCTTGCTCTGGGTCGGTTTCCATACTTACCCCGTCTATATGAGGGTATTGTGGGAGCCATTTCTCCTTGGGAGGGATCCCTCTATCTCAGAAAGAGAAGATGCTCTTCCCTGAATCCTCCAATGATTTTTCGCCTTCGAAAGGGATGATGCGGACTTCCTCCACAAAGTGGGTTATCTTTTGCTTGCTTACCCTTTGTTCTTTAGGTTCCAGCTTTTCGGGGGTAGAAGATTCATGTTCAGCTTCAGAGATTACCAGGGGTTTTGTTCTGGTGAGAAAGGAAGCTTCTTCTAGGGAATTGCATCTCACTTCCACCGGGGCCGAATCTGTTGGTTGCCGGAGTTTTCTTTGCCATTGCTGCGGGGCACCAGACCCAGGTGTCGAGTTATTCTGGGCATCAGTTTACAGTTGAGGGTTCTGCTGAGACCTCAACATGCGGCCCAGGTCATGGGTTAATTGATGGACTTGTCGCTCCACTTGTAAAAAAAATTCTGGTCGGTAGGAATGTCTTGATTCACACCTTTGTCTGCTCCTGGAAAGGGCAGCTGTCCCTTCTCCCAGAGTAGCTCGGGTATTGGGAGTTTCCCTGGTAACCTTTCATCCTAGGTCTCCCTTCTCCCTGATTCGGAAATCTATTGTCCTGAAAGCGGGGAGAGATAGGAGGATTGTTCTGGAAATTGTGGTTTGAAGGGTATCTGGGAAAGAAACTTAGGTTGGATGTGGAGTATTTCTTCCCTCCTGAGGGAAGTTTGGATTGAAATTTTGAGGGAAGTCTCCTGGTGCAGTACATACCCGATTGTACCCCCTTTGTGCTAGGGGTGTCCATACATAGCCCTGGATGGGTCTGTTACCCTTGTATCTTGGACTGATATAGGTGACAGGGTCAGATGGAGCATTGGTCTGATACCCTGTCTGGCTACCATCCGATTGGGTTGGAGCCATGGGTCTCCTCTGCCTTTTAATCTGTTGGTGGGAGTAGTATTTTTAGGCCCCAACATCTCCAAGTCCAATGTGGCAGTATTTTTCACCTCTGCTACCTTTGCAGCGGCAGGTGTGTTTGATGTTTTGGGATTTTTAGGTTTGTTTTTGTTTTCAGAGGGCTTTTGGATCTCATAAATCCAGGTGGCCTATTCTATCACACAATCCAGGGCCCTACACTCATGAAAATCCCTTACTAGTTGGGTCATAATGTATTTTGGGAGCTCATGGAAGTATGCGTTGATGAACTCCCGGCTATTGGTGTTCACCCACCTGGAGGTCTTTGCAAATGCTCGCTTCAGCTCCTGTGCAAACTCTCTAGGCGCTTGGTCTTCCCCACACTGCAGGTTGTATGCCGCCTTGTGGGCCACCTGAGGGTTTCTATGAATGAAGTGTTTTAAAATGGCTGCCTTGTAGGAAGAACATTTTTGGTGATCTTGGTCCTCCAGCCCTGCAAAGGAGCTGGAGTATTCAGGGGAGAATGTCCATTTGACAAACTCCATGGAATTTCTATCATTCTTAATACCAAATGATGTCATCATTTGGTCATAACGCTCTAGATGCTCCATATTGAATATTTGGCGTTCTTATGGTAGGGAGTCATAAAGCTCTTTATGGCCTTTATCTGAAGTATTGGGTTTTTCACACACCTCTCTTCTGTTTGGCAATCTTTCTATTCTCGCTGCAGCCGAGTCCACTCACCCTATAACTCAGAGCTGCTGCTGTTGATAGTCCATTCCCTGTCCTCTAGGTCCTCCCTACCTCTATGAGACTGGAAATACCTCCCAGAATTCTTGGGTCTGGACTCTTCTCTCCTGTTGTGCTGTGGGCTCTCAGGGTCATTTCCGTTGTACTCCCCTTTTCGCACAGGGAGTACTCATCCTCCTCATCCCTCCTTCCAGAGATGGTGGAGAATTCCCCCCAGCTCCCTGAATGTGTGCAGGTTTTTAAGATGCTCTTTTGAGACCTAAACTGTGGTCCTTCTCTTTCTGCAAAGCGGACCAGGTGGTCCCTTTGAAACGTACTTTTCTGACAGTCCAACTCCCTGATCTTTTCATCATAGGAGCCCTCCTAGTCAGAAGTACATGCCAAGGTATTTTTAAATTCTCAGAGCCCACTGGTACGGCCACCTTAACGTCTACTTGGTAACCCTGAACCCTCATTGATGTCGGATAAGGACTGGCCTTCTGGATCAGTTGCACTAGGTCTGGTTGAGTCCAGCTGCCTCATGTTTCCCTGTTGTTGAAAAATGGCAGGTATGAAGTAAGCTGCACCCTGTACATATGAGCTGGTGAGTTGGCTTGAGGTCCCTCTGCAATCAGGGTTCTTTTCCATACCCTGACTGGTCGGGGTGCCTTAAAGCCTGTTTATACTTGGCTATTTCACTTTCCAACCTCTCACATTTGTTTTTCTCTGTCCCTATCGCTTGGTGATATGCAGAGGCATGAGTTTTCAATTCTGACACCAGTGCTTGAGTGGCTGCTAGCACTTTATTTTGTGCCCTTAATCGGTTTCTTAGTCCCTTGTTCTCTTCACAATGGGACTCATTTTCCTTCTGTGAGGCTTGCATCGTTTGTGCATATTCAGATTGTTTATTTTTCAGGAAACCAATCTCCTCCCCTTGTGCAATTTTGTCTGTGTTGCCTGTTCTGTGTCTACCTATGCTTGCCTCACATGTTCCATTAATTTAGCATTTTCTAGACTCATGTCAGTCAGTTTCTGAACTCACTTTTCTCCATGTCCACCCTTAAATGACGCACTTCCTAAAACAGGGCACGATTCTCTTGACTTAATTTATCATTTTCTTCCCTCAGCTGCTCTCTCTGCTGTTTCAAGGTGTTCAGATCTTGGTGCATCTGATAGAATGCACCCTGAGAATCAACTCCCTTAATAATGAACTGGCTGTTTTCAGCTTTCAGTTGTTTAACCTGCTCTTGAACTGTGAAAATATCCTCTAAGCAGGCTCTATTGTGAATAACCTACCCATTTAATTTGTGTTGCCTCACACTCAGATCAGATTTTCAACACATTCTTTATACTCCCCTTGCAGTGCACAGAATTGAGCCTGTCGCTCCCATTTTCTTGCTGCTGTGCTTTCAACCCATCTTTTAACTGTTCAATAATAACATTTTTTGCTCTGTTGCGCTTTTGCTTATAATTGATCCAGCTCTTTCTGGGCTTGATTCAAAAGCTCAGCCTGGTTTTGCACAGAGGCCACACTATCCTATTGTCATTCTTCCATGATCAGCATATGAAAATACATATATGCTGAGCCATTTCGATTTGCTCATTTTTGCTGGTTTGTGCCATGTAAACGTTTGTCAGGGCCTGATTTAGCACAGCCCATTATCCTGCTTCATATCAACATTTGCAGAGGTAACCTCAGCATCATTATAGCTTGCCAGATTTCATGTTCTTGTTCTACCCATTCACCTTTAATAAACAATTTGGATAGGAGGTGCCTCCTGGCCATATTGATTTCTACAGTGCTCATTCTGAAATGTGTTCTGCACCTGTTATACTCTCTATGCAAGGGCGCAAATCTCAACTCTGTTCCTGATTAGTTTCCACTTATAATGACAACTCAAATACTGTTTTATCTATACACCTCCCTGCAACCCAAGGTTATATTATGTTAGGTAGATTTATTACGTCCACGTTCACCCAAGGGCATCTTGGCGCGAGTAAGAACACAACATGATTGTATGCAGTAGACAGTTTAGCAGAAAAGGGTAGTTTCAAGTAGACGACGGAAGTCCAAGTAGTTTTCAGTCGATTTAAGTTTAAATGGAAGACTATTCCACAGTTTACCGGCCGCTACGGAGAAGGCCCAGCCACCAACTCTCTGAAGGTGGTACCTAGGGACTACAACCAAGCGGTCACCACCAGAACGGAGAGTCCATGGGGAATATAAGACTGGAACTCAAGCTGGAGGAATTCAGGTCAAACCTGATAGTAGGCTCAGTAAATGAGGCATAGAGATTTGAAAACTATGCGCTGTTGCACTGGAAGCCAGTGTAGGCGACGCAGTACTGGGCTGATGTACGGTGGCCCCCCTTCTGCATCATCCACAAGGCCTTGTGAGGCCTGGGGCCTCAATACCTTCAACTCTCTCTTCCTAAATATCTCCCTACTCAAGCTCTTCGCTCATCCGCCTCCAACTCTCTCAGGGTCACTTGCTTCTCCAAGCAATGTGTTGGTGGAAAATCTCTTTCCATCGGCTGGTGCCTCCCTCTGGAACAGCCTCCCTGCCTCCCTTAAACTTGAGGAGAACCATCTCCGGTTCCAGAAGCTCCTGAAACCCTTTCTCTTTGCTTCTGCTTTTTCTCCTCCCCTCCTCTGCTGACCTCCTAGTGCAACTGGAAACTGCACTGGCTACCTGGACACCCTCTGATCTCGGGACCAGGTCCCCCTGCCTGCCAGAGCGTCACACCTGCACTGCCCACCTGGCAACCCCCGCACTTGGGGACTGTTTCTGTATCCCTACAGTCCCCCTCCCAGCCCTGTCACCTGATGTCCGCACTTACTCATGCACTTGCCACTTGCTGGCAGCTACTTACTTATTGTTATCATCTTGCTATGTACTGCACTTTCCCTGTCCCCTTCCCATGCACTTGCGCAATCTGAATGACACCTGGCCTAGTAGGATCATTGTCCGTCCTCCCTATGTTCCCCTCCCTTGCCTCGTTGCACCTTGAAACACTTGTGTATAGGCGCGTTATAAATGCCATATCATATCATATAACCCGAGCAGCCAGTTTCTGTAACAATTACAGCCGATGGATAAGACAAACTGGCTGAACAAGATAGAGAGCGTTGCAATAGTCAATCCTACTAGAGACAAGGGCAGCCACCACTAATGGACAAAGCAAATGTGGAAGAAAAGGTAAAATATTATGGAGAATGGCAGCAAAATGTGCCCAGACTGACATACCGCACTCACTTGTGAAGCCATGGACAATGAGTCAGACAGATAGACCCCTAGGTTCTTCACCGCCGCCACCAGCTGTCAGATAAAGGTCGTACTTCCCCAACCTCCTCCTCACCTGTGCCTTCAGATGAACTTTCCTTGGAATCTGCGATAGACTTTTTCCTAGATTTCTTGTGGTCTGGTATCAGTCTTTCCTTAGCTGTCTTCTTCTTGTCGTGCAAGTAGGGTCTAGCTTCCTCAGAGGCCACCTTGGCAGGGAATGGAACCTGCCTAAGGAGAACCCCGAGGAGCTAAACCCCAATGAACAGGGAAAAAGCCTCTGGGCAATACAAAACCCTGGTAGATTCAAACTGTACAGTTGGTCCTTTTTCCGTGATAGAAGATCGATGGTTGGTGAAGCACGGAATCACGTCTTCAGAAGAGCTTGTTATAGTTCCAAAAGGTTGTAGATATGATCTATAGAATTGATGATGAATGACAAGTGCAGAGCTTCAGGGCGGATAAGGGCTGGGTGCAGACAAGTACTTGACTGCACAACAAAGGATTGAACATCCACAGACAGAACCAATAGGTCTCTGTACCGCAGAAAAAACAGAAAGGGAAGTAGAGACCCACAGTAGAAAAATAGGAAATGTTGTGTGGAAGAATACGTATGATTAAATAGAATGGATGGCCTGCAGTGAGCCGCAGAATACAGGAGCCCACGTACCTGAGAGAATTGGATACAGCCGTGAGTGCAAATAAGGTAAGTTTAGAAAGAAGGCTTGCGGAAGAGGCAAGGAGAGGCTATGTGTCAAATCCGCGGCACGAACGAGAACCGAAAGCCTGATAGCAGAGGAGCAGGAAAGGACAAGACCGCGTAGCATGTAGGAAACACAGCAAGGGGACAGAAAGGATTAGAAGCGGACAGCCAGGACAGACAGAAACCAGGGAGAAAACAACACCGGCAAGGTACCGGGGAGAGAAGTCGGAAAGTCGGAAGGCAGAACAGGCGGAAACCACTAAGAACCGAAGGTAAGAAACAAGCGGGCGGTTTCCTACAAGGGTAGGGAACCGAAAAGAGAAAGAGTCAAGTAGAATTCAAGGCGGAGAGAAAAAACTCGGCAGAGTATCGTAGCGTTGAAAGTTCAAGAAAACTAACAAACAGATACAACATGCCGAGAGGTGGGCGTGGTCAGAATTTATAGGATCTGCCGCCATATTGGATGAGGACTAGACCGTAGTGTCGGTTCTTAGAAAGGAATTATAATCTCCGCATTGCATATCTTCCATGGGCGGCGAATCCTGACACCTTCATGTGTAATACACCCAGTGGGGTGGGCAAAAAAGTCTGATGCGGAAGAGGTTCCTACCACCAGGACCTCCGTCTTATCCTCGTTAAGCTTAAGCAAACTGGTGCCCATCCAGTCACCCACGGCTGATAGGCTGTCACACAGGCGAGACGAAACTCCATCCCGGTCCAGATCAAATCGGTTGCGGATTTTCATGTTGTCCGCGTAAGTGTAACACCTAAAGCCATGGGAGTGGATAAGAGCCACCAAGGAGCAGGGAACACATGTAGATGTTGCAGGGTACAGGTCTGAATGGTACCTTCACTATGCTACACAACTTTTCATCCACTGCAATGCAATTATACCCAAATGAATAGGCTGCTACTACTGCACTGTCACAAGTGAAGACTCTCAACCAAATCCCGGACAAGCCCCCAGCTTTGTTGCGATTAATCAAGCGGTCACTCTCAACTCAGGGAGTTCCTTTACCCCCAAGCAAGGCGGCGCGCACCCAAAGCACTTATACGGATTCACCCCATCTCGCACCACCCCAACAAACACCCTCTATGCCACTAATGGGCTAGAAACCAGACCATGGGCCTCATAACGAGGTAGGGGGTACACATGGTGCTATTAGCACCATGGCTACCCCCTTACCGCATTCCGGGTCCGGGTTCTCGAAATAGGGACTTACCGGGTCATTCCAACCTTGGAGGACCCGGTAAATCCCCATTCTGAGAACCATTCCCCATTCCCATTTGAGCCCCCCTAGGGCTCCATGGGAATGGGGATGGAGCTAATCACGGGCTCGATAAGAGGGGGCCCAATATTAGCTCCCTGGTCCCTTAGCGGCTCCCGCTAAGGGCGCCTAGTAAAACCAGGCGCCCATAGCGGGACCCGCTAAGGGACCTCGGAGTACGGAGGTAAGGGGTTACCGGCACCGGCACCCTTACCGGCGCCGGAACCCCTTACCTCCAACCTCGTAATGAGGCCCCATGTATATTAAGAAATAGTTATTTAAAGTTTGACAAAATGGAATAGCAATCAACACATTAACCGCTAATGCTGTGGCACTACACTATATCACAACTCCAAATAACTTTCCGTTATTGAAACAACACAGGTAGAATTTTAAAATATGCAGTCACAACTTACATCAGATTTAATTGGAAAAATCGTTTTGGCTTTATTTTGAGAAAGACAATGTTTGAGAAACAAACTCAATGGGAAAGTCATTTTGGGCTTTTATTTGAAAAGCAGGGTTTGGAAAAGAAACTCAAATGGGGAAATCGTTTTTCAACACACATTCAAAGTACATGCAGTGTTTTGGGATTCTGGTTTGGGATGCACAGGAATAAATGGGAAATTTAAATGTTGCAACACACATCCAAATGAGATGCAATTTGTTTATTTGTAAAGCGCACCAAGCCCTTAGGCATCTGGGCGCATATCTTAGGGTCACAGCGTTACATATTAACATTACAGGGTTACTTATATACATTGTACAGTAATTACATATTAAACATTACAAGGTTACTTATATACATCCTGCATTAATAACAAATTACACAGGATTTACAGTAGGCGGTTGTACAAGTCTAAGTATTAAGCATTTTTACATTGAACAAGTGTCCAGGGTGAACAGTGGATTCAGCGTGTGCCAGGCAGGAGTGTCTAGGGTAAGTACGCTAGTGTTCTTGCGCAAGTATCCAGCTTTTGACTTTGCGTCTAAAAGAGTGATAGGATGGTTGGGATCTGAGTGGGATTGGTAACGTATTCCAAAGTTTAGCGGCAAGTACAGGGAAGCTGCTGCCCCCCGCTTTCTTAAGTTTAAACCTTGGAATCTTGAAGCAGCGGGCTTGTGTAACTATGTTGGGTCGATCAGAGATGTTGCGTGAGAATAAGTTGCACAGGTAGCTCACTGCGAGGTTTGCAAGGTATTTGTGCGTGAGAGACAGTGATTTAAATGCGATTATTTGATTGATAGATAGCCAGTTGAGACTATGGGCCTCATTACACGGTAGGCCCCTCTTACGGCATTCCGGGTTCGTGTTCCCGGAATAGGGACTTGCCGGGTCATTCCGACCTTGGAGGACCCGGTAAGTCACCATTCCGGGAACCATTCCCCATTCCCATTTGAGCCCCCACAGGGCTCAATAGGAATGGGATGGAGCTAATAACGGGCCCGCTAAGAGCGGGCCCGTTATTAGCTCCCTGGTCCCTTAGCGGCTCCCGCTAAGGGCGCCTGGTAAAACCAGGCGCCCATAGCGGGACCCGCTAAGGGACCTAGGAGTACGGAGGTAAGGGGTTACCGGCACTGGCGGGCCCGTTATTAGCTCTGAAGCTCAATGGGAATGGGAAAGGAGCTAATAACGATACCGCAATTTGCAGTACCGTTATTAGCTCTGAAGTCCCTTAGCGGGTCCCGTCCTTAACACCTGGTCAGACCAAGCGTTAAGGACGGGACCCGCTGAGGGACCTCGTAATAGGGCGCTAAGGGATTACCGGCACCGGTGACCTTACCGGTACCGGTAATCCCTTAGCGCCTACCGTGTAATGAGGCCCAATGTATTATTGTTTGTTTGTTTGTTTACTTATATTGCGCACCAGACCCTGGGGTATCAGGGCGCATTGGAAACAGGAAGTCTTTCAGCTTAGGTTACACATTGGCAAATACAATACAAATCAGGAAAATACAAATGCATCAAATATAAATGAAGGAATATACAAGCAATCCATAAAGGGACTATATAGACATGAGCATAATTCACAGAACATTCAGAAATCTATTTACAATACAGTGATGTGTGGGGCCATTTATTCAAATCAAATATTAATTTCCCCTCTAAGGATTTTGTGTAAGCAAATGTCAAACTCAGTCTACTACTTTAGCATTGCTAATAAGTGGAGAACAACATTGAAATATCATTTACTTGGCCTGTCAGGGCTAATGGGCAAGGACTATGACTGGAATTACTCATAGATTGTATTAGGGCAACAGATATTCAGACAGTTAGAATAATTTTCACACAATCTGCATCCTTTCCATGTTTTCAGAGATACCTTGGGCATGTATCTTAACAAATGATATGGACAATCTCTGCTATTAAAAAACATTTTTATTTTTTAACTGAGCACTTGTATAGTCCTACCCAATAATATTATGTTGGGGTATCTTGCAAACAATCTTGTTTGCACTACAAAATAATTGCGTACCTGCAGATTCATGTAATTTTCTCAAACTGCCCATGCAATAACTGGAAGGCTTTAAACCTGTTTGCTTGCAGAGTATTGTGGGTATGCAAATATCATAGTGAGTGTTTTACTGCTGCATTCCCTCACTTTTTACAGAGCACTTCCAACTAGTATTGGAGTTTAGCACAGGAGCTGTGAAGGGCCTGGGGGGACGGACCCAAGAAAACACTCTTTGGGGGGGGCAACTTTCAAAAACCAAGGCAGATGTTTCAGCAGTACAGCAAAGTGAGGGAAATGTGTTGTTTGTTTGCTGAAGGATAGGAAACTTTAGTAGCAGTCTAGGAAACTGCACCTTCTGTTTCTTTCTGTGCTCGTTAGCTGAGGGATTTTCAATATAATCATGTGTTCTGTGTTTAGTGCCCTTAGCATCCCCATGCATCTTATTTAACTGATAACAGTGAATTGCAGAAGATGGGTCCCTAGTTACAGAGGATGGAACTCAAACTGTTGTACCTCTGAGAACGCTGCTCTTAACATAAAAGACAAATGCATGTGCTTTTCTTCCACAGGTTCCATGAGAAACCTCAGTTAGGCTCTTGTTGAATTTGTATCTAGGCTGTAGTGAGGAAGGGATGTCAAAACCATAGGCTGTATTATGCGCCCTGTCCTTTCACTTCCTGTGTCAGGGTTGCAAGTAGGGCTCTGATGAGATTTTACTCCCTACATGGAATCAAATTAGTTTTCTTGGAGTCAAATAATGTGCCTTGCTAATAGGGATACTTTATGCCTATTAAAAGATGTTCTTTCCCCTAATAATTCCTCTTGAAATCAGGCAGTATTATTAGTAGAGTTTCTTCCTATGCCACTCCTCTGCTGGCCACTGCTTCAAAAATATGAATGGAGCTTTCTGGGTGGAAGAAGGGTGATAAATAAATATGTTCATTGTTTATCATTTTTGTTGGGCACAGTTTCCTGTTTTTAGGGAGTAAAAATCAGTGGCAGTATGTCTCTTAGCTGCAAGACTGGTTTTGAGTGTTGTCACAGCTCCGTACACAGGACAATGTAGTGTGGATGGTAAGTAGTGGCACAGGAATTCTCATATTCTGTGCTGCAGTTATGATGCAATTTTCATCCTTACACAAATTATGTTCTCCTGGCCTTTGAATTACTTGATTATAGTGGAGATTCTTTTTAGTTGGCATTATTCCATCTGCAAATATTGTATCCTGTCTAAGGCCCTCATTCCGAGGTTGGTGCTAGTCATGACTAGCACCAATACCGGTACCGCCACCGACTTGGTGGTATGGGGATTTACCGGTCTATTCCGACCTTTGCGGGACCGGTAAGTCCCCATTTGAAAAGCCATTCCCCATTCCCATTTGGGCCCCCATAGGGCTCAATGGGAAGGCATCAATAACTGTACCGCAAATTGCGGTACCGTTATTGACCCCGGTATCCCTTTGCGGGTCCTGTCCTTAACGCCTGGTAAAACCAGGCGTTAAGGGAAGGACCCGTAAAGGGACCTCGGAATAGGGCACAAAGGGATTACCGGCACCGGTGTCATTACCGGTGCCCGGTATCCCTTTGTGCCCTGGTCGTAATGACCCCCTATATGTGTTGCCAGCCACATCAGTAATGATGAGTGATATTTGTTTTTTTGTAATACAGAGGTTTTTTCCAAGGGAATAATACACTTGATGCAGGGGTCAGAATGTCAAGTTGCAAGCTACTAGCCAGCCATTAAAAAGTCTCATGCCACCTTAATTCTACATATACACGCAGCACACCATTTCTTACTCACCAAGAGTCAGATACAACTAGCCAGGGCTAGTGGCAAGTGCACATTTTGCCCCCTGCTTAATGACTGGTTGACTCTTTATAATCACATAAACTAAATCCTTTTTTAGTCTATCGTTGGAAAAAGGTATGCAAATGACACTGTTTACACTGATTTGTAAAGAGTTGCAGTAGCTGGAAAGGAGAAACTACCTTACAAATGCTTTGGGATTGACAGCTCACTAACTATGGATGCTCACAAAGTGTCTTACCTCATTATTCAGTTGTGCACATGGAAAATAATGAGTGCACAAAGGCCAGCCATTTCCGCACGTCGAGAAAAATAATTAGAGGGAACATTGAACGGCGCCAGTGGAAAACTGAGTGGAAGCGTAGCTGGAGCAACTGTCTGCCTGTCAGTTTTTGCAGGGCATAGCTACTTGAGGAGGTGCAGTTTTAGGTCGCAGATAATTGGAGAGGAAAGTCATAAGTTTGGCGGGTATACAGTGATGGACCCAGATCGTAATGCAATAGTGAGGGGGAGTGTTGCTTACCCTGCGAGGCTGTTGTATAAGCGGGGGGTGTAGCTGGTGGCTGTGGCAGCGTGGTTGGCCCTGAGGCCGCGTAAGGCCCGGGCAGGCACAGACAGGCTCTAGCCTTATGAGGCAGGCCTTTGGGGGTCAGCCCGGCTAGCGCCTTCCGGTGTTGCCGGTCTGCTGAAGAGGGAGGCTAGGCCCAAACAGAGCTTGCAGCTCTGCGACCACGGTTGCTTGGCAACCAATCCACAAAATATGGCGCAGCCATCTTAGATGCCGTCCTTGTGGTAATGCACGGCAAATGGGGGGTGAAGGCTGTAGACTGCAGTCGGGATGCTCCAAATCATATGTAGAATATCCTCATGGAGCACAGCTCGATGCAGTTTCAAGCATGAGATGGAATCTGGGCAGGCTTACCCTGATGCTGCGTCAGGCAGGCATGTGGGCACACTTCTGCAGAAGCTGCCGCTGAGTAAAGGAGGGACGGGCTCCTGCCCTCCCTGGATTGGTGCTGCATGGCTTGTGGAGTGGCACAGACAGGCTGTAGCCTTATGAGGTGGGCCTTTGGGGGTCAGGCCGGCTAGCGCCTTCCGGTGGCGCCGGTCTGCAGAAGAGGGAGGCTGGGCCCAATCAGAGCTCGTAGCTCTGCGACCACGGTTGCTTGGCAACCAATCCACAAAATACGGCGGTGGCCATCTTAGATGCCGTCCTCATGGTAATGCACGGCAAATGGGGGCGAAGTCTGTAGACTGCAGTCGGGATGCTGCAAATCAAATGTATAATATCCTTGTGGAGCACAGCTCGATGCAGTTTCAAGCACGAGATGGAATCTGGGCAGGCTCACCCTGATGCTGCATCCAAAGAACGGCTCTGCATTTGCTTTACTTTCAGTTGAATCATAAGAAAATTACCTGCATTCAGAATGGCACTACATTTGCTGTTCTGTCAGAATACCAAAGTTGCGCACAGCATTCAAGACGGCCCTGCATTGTTCTTTCTTTCATCTAAAACACTGCAAAGTTGCGTGCTCCATTGAAACGACACTGAAATTGCTGCATTTTCGTCTGCCTAACTACAAGTATGCCCTGCCTTCAGAACAGCGCTGCAGCTGTTTTCTTACATTTTTTCTTACAAAAAGTATGCATAAGATCTGAAACAGCCTTGTTTTATTGATAAAGAGTTTTGCATTTCACCCAAGACAGCGTTTGTTTCCCTTTGATGTGAACCCTCGCGTTCAAATTTCCAATGAAAGACATAGGGCCTCATTACACGGTAGGCGCTAAAAAACGGGATTTACCGGCATGGCGCTATTAGCGTGTCCGCCCTCACAGGAGACCGCCAATAGCGCACCATTACGAGTAAGCGGACACGCGCATAGGGCCATGCCGGTAAATGACCCTACCGCCATGGCGCAAAAGCACCTTACCAGGCCCGCCCAAAGTGCTGATAGCACCTCCGCCCTCACTGTACATGCTATTTGCGGTCACCGCTATTAGCGATGACCGCTATTAGCGGTGACCGCTATTTGCATCGACCGTTAAATAGCGGAAGCGGAAATAGCGTCATCGCACCGGAACGGGAAAGAGCACGGCGGCCATCTTTAAAAACACAATCCATTGCCATCCTCTGCCCCCTGGACCATATTGGAGTAGTGAGCTGTGTGAAATCGACCGTGACACCTGCATCATGCCCAAGGCCCTGAAGAAAACATGTGACAGGCAGCGGAAGGAAAAGTACACCAACAAGGAACTGGTCATGTTGACGCAGACCCTTGCAGAGCATGCAGAGGTCGTCTTTGCAAATGATATGCGCCGTGCCACCTTGCTCAAGAAGAAAGCCATCTGGGAGGAGGTGGCAGTCAAAGTCAGTGCCGTGGGCACCAGCACGCGCACTGTGCGCGGATGCAGGAAGAGGTGGGACGACCTCAGGCTGCGGGTGAGGGGCATCCTGGCGGAGAACCACCGCATTGCCACTGCTGGCAGAGATGGCTCCCCAATACGCCTGAAGGAATGGGAGGAGACATGCGCCAACATGATTGCCACCGAGAGCATTGAGGGAGTGGGCAGCATGGAGGTCGGTTGGCTACCACTTCTGATGCAGGTGAGTGTACACATGACAGGATGCGGTGTGAATGCACAGTCACCCCCATATGTGAGCCCAGACCCCACTCATGCATGGACACACATCCACACATGCACCCATCCATCACCATGTCAGTGTCAGACCCAAACACACACACATGCACACATCACCAGAGACAAGTCCCAAACTCAAACATGCATGGATGAGGCACTGAACTGGCACATCACCTGCATCCATAACTGCTAAGTCCCAATGTCCACAACTGCATAATGCCTGTAATTTACATTGAGTATATTGAAACGCAACCAATGACATCCCCCTTCTCGTCCCTGACAGGCTCACATACAGATGGGGAGGATGCTGCTGATGCATCAAAGGCACCACCTACATCAAAGAGGCCAAGGGCACAGGAGCCGGAGGAAACCCCTGCAACATCCAGGGGCAAGGGTGGTAGGCCACACCTGAAGAGTGGCAGCCTACGTCACAGTGCCACTGCCAGGGCAGCAGTAGCTGCACCACCAACTGTGGCCCCACCACCGGAGGCAAACCCACTGGCAACAATGCCAGACACCCAGGGCCCACCATCAGCTGCGGCAAGCTCTGCTGGTGAGGCAGCCGCCACTGGCCCCCAGTCCGATCCAGAGGACACCCTACTCCAGCACATGGAGATGCACACCCCAAGCCCCCCAGGAAGCCCAGAGCCCATGGCATCCCAGACCCCTGGTTCTGATGGGACTTACGAGGACACCAACCCTGCAATAATGTCACCCATGCTACCATCACCAGTTGCATTGGAGCCATCTGTGGGCACGGCATCCAATGCACGGTCACCCGGCACTGATCAGCAATTCACCGCCATCCTGCAGCGCCAGCAGCGCCAACAGGAGCTGACCGTGCTGGTTGGGCAGCATGTCGCTGAGGCAACAAATCTCACCGAGAAGATAGTCCAGACGGCGAGGCACTCCACTGAGCGCATGGACGCCAACACGGACAGGATATGCAACCCTCAAGACCCTTCCAAGGACAATTGCAATTAGGGGCTAATGGGGATACCCCGTTGTGCATTGGCCATGGCAGAAATGGCAGAGACATGAGGGACTGTTGTGGGGGGTGGTGGGAAGGGTGTTATGGGTCTGTTGGGAGGGGGGTGTTATGGGTCTGTTGGGGGGCAGGGTGTTATGGGTCTGTTGGGGGGGAAGGGTGTTATGGGTCTGTTGGGGGGGGAAGGGTGTTGGGATGTTGTGGGGGGGGTGGGAAGGGTGTTATGGGCCTGTTGGGGGGGGAAGGGTGGTGGGATGTTTTTGGGCTTGCACTACTACACCTTCATGTCACTCAATACACTGGTTTCTGAACAAAACACAGGCTTGGACATCTTCATTGGGCCTCATTACACGGAAGGCGGTGAGCCATGGCGCTATTAGCGCCATGGCTCATGCCGGTAAAATACCGGCACCGCCTTGGCGGAAAGGGGATTTACCGCCCCATTCCAAGGTTGGTGGGGCGGTAAATGCCCCTTCCGCCATTGCCCTTCCCCATTCCCATTTCTGCCCCATAGGGCTCTATGGGAATGGGGAAGGCGCTAATTACGGCACCGCAATTTTGCGGTGCCGTAATTAGCTCCGAGGTCCCTTAGCGGGTTGGTTTTTAACGCCTGCAAAAAGCAGGCGTTGAAGCACCAACCCGCTAAGGGACCTCGTAGTAAGGCGGTAGGGATTTACCGGTACCGGTTTTTTTACCGGTACCGGTAAATCCCTACCGCCATCCGTGTAATGAGGCCCATTGTGTGTGTGTACTTTATTGGCAACAGGGTCCATAGCGTGCTTCAAAACATACACCAGTGCATTACCCCCCATATCCATGTGACAGTACGGAAACATGTTCCTCAGAATATTTGGTGGATCAGATGCTGTCTCACAGCACGTCCCTCCTGGCCATCCCCTCTTGCAACACCTGCATCCCCTTCACCTCCGTCCTCATCACCATCATCATCCTCATCAGGTGCTTCTATTTCTACGTCAGGGGGCAGTGGCACATTCCGTCTGATACACATATTGTGCAACATGACACATGCCATGGTGATCTTGGACACCTTCTCATGTCCATACAGGAGAGCACCACCAGACCTGCTAATGCACCTGAAACGTGACTTCAATTGTCCAAAAGTCTGCTCGATCACGATGCGGGTACGGGTATGTGCACGATTGTATTCCTCCTCGTGCCTGTTCTTTGGGTTCCGTACAGGTGTGAGGAGCCAGGGCTTCAGGGGATAGCCCGCATCACCTGTATGGGGGAATGAACGGGGTCCTGTTACTGTTCACCTCAAGATCGGCCTGTTCACATCACACAAATTGACATTGCATTGTGATTCAAGTACTAAATTGACAGCATTCATGCAGATGGTCTGTGTGACAGCAACGTGGAAGGGGGAGGTCGACCCTGCAAGTAGAAATGCCACATTCATGCCTCCAACAGTAATTGACATGTCCTGGGTGAGGCCAGGTCTTAGGTGTCCCTGGCCCATACAAATTAGGTAACACACTGCTAGTGTACTGACATCCTGACACCGATGTTGCCATGCTGTGAAGCATCACTTCAGTGGTGCCATAGGTGTGTGGTTCAGTGCTATGTCTAGGGGTGATCCCTTTGCATGCATTCAAGGGCGCGTTGCTGGATTGATGTTGTGCTGCACTGATTCTGTATTATGGTCTTGACACCATGTTGCAGGTTTGTGTAATATGTGGCGTGGCATGATGTGCAATGTGGATGGATGTGTGATATTTTGCAACCTGCATTGTTCCCAATGTTCTGCACCTTCGAATTGCATGTGGGTTCCTCTCAAGTACATCGTGGCCTTCCCTGGTGGACATCGGCGTACATCTGTATGTCCATTTTCCCTACGGACGCCAGTCAACACCCAGTTGGAGTATGTATCTCTCCCACCCCCATTCACACCCAGTTGGAGTATGTATCTCTCCCCCCCCAAATCACGCAGCCATGTGCTTGCCCTGCTACTCACCAAGTAGCCACGAACGTTGTCCGGTGTGTCGCTCCATGTAGCGTGGGATAGTTGAGTTCCGCAGAACCATGGAATCATGTGTTGATCCTGGGAATCTGGCACAGCAATGTGTGATTATCTTGTTGGCGTCACATACCATTTGGACATTGATGGAGTGGAATTGCTTCCTGTTTCGGTACACTACTTCATTGTGATGTGGGACCACCAATTCCACATGGGTACAGTCGATGGCCCCGATGCAACTTGGAATGCCTGCCAGTGAATAGAAGCCAACTTTTGTGTTTGCAATCTCCTGGGCAGTCTATGGCATGGATATGTGTTCAGGTGCATGCTTCAGGAGTGCATCGAGTACCTGGTTCAGCGTGCGTGAGAATACTGGTTGTGAGATGCCATGCATCTGTCCCACTGTATGCTGATAGGTGCCTGTGGCCAGGAAGTGGAGCACACTCACCACCTTCAGTAGCGGGGGGGGTGGCAGTTCTGATGTCTATGAGGCTCACAATGTCGTCGTGGATCATGTCCACGATGCTGGTGATGGTAGCCCTGTCCAGACGGTACAGGGTGTGTATCTGCTCAGGGGTCAGGTTGAATGGACTGGCTCTGATCCTGGGTATTGGTGGGTGCCTCTATGGTATGATTAGGTGGCGTTGTGGTGCCTGCTGTGCCTGTCTTGCCCTCCTCCTCCTCCTCCTCCTGCGTCTCCTTTGTGCTGCCTGTTGTTGTAGCAGCTGCGTTGCAATGAGGTCCTCCAGGCCATGTAATGCTGCCAGTATTGGAACCATCTTGGTGTGGGGAGGGGTGTGGGAAGGGGTGTGGTGTGCTCCTTTTGAGCTGCCACAGTCTCCATTGCCTTCACCTGTGCTGATTTGGTGCACCTGTGGCAGGTGGGAACACTGCTCATTTCCCTTAACGGGTGGTCCGCGATGCCGGTATTTGCACCATGGCGGTAAGGGGTTTGGGGGGATTTACCATGCCGCTATTAGCATGTGCACTGGCCTTTTGATGTTGTGCTAATAGCGGCATGGCGTAATTAACGGGACGGAGGGTGGCGCGCACGCGGCCTGCCCGCTATTAGTGGCACCGTGATTAGCGGTGCCTCTAATAGCGTTGTGCCGGGTCGTGATCCACATGGGGATTTAACGTTACCGGTAATACATTACCGGTAACGTTAAATCCCTACCGCCATCCGTGTAATGAGGCCCATAGTGTTCTTTTTCTCCTTTCTGTGTCAAAATCAAAGAATTTCTGTTCAGTATCCCTCTGTGTTCATGAACCAACACTACATACAAAACCCCCCAAAGATTAATTGAGAAACATTGCAATGTGAAATGAAAAGCCAGCACATGTGTGAATCTGGTCTTTGGACAATAAGGAAAATGTTGTTTAAAAGTTAATGTCAAATGACAGTTTTTGCTTGCACATAGATATCACTGAATATGTGGGTGGGGGTTTGGCTACATAATGTACATTATATTTGTCCCCACAAGATTTGGTTGCCCAGGACTTCTGTATTTTAAGACATTTTTACCCGCACCCTGAATAAGTAGTAAGTTTGTATCATGCTGGTTGTTCATGTGATTTTCAGGCGAATGTAAAGAGACCAAGTACACGTTTCTAGCACCTGGTGAACTGAAATGGCCAGGGAAGATGCATTTTGGGGTGAATTATAAATGGGACAGATATAAAACTAAGTGGAAAGATGCAAGATGTAATTGTAAACCTCTGTAGTGATTGGCAGAATTCCAAATATTATGCATTTCATTAAAAGGGCAAAAATATGCCAAAGGGCGATATGACCTCGCACAGAGCTGGCGATCGGATTGTCCTATTCCGTGTGACCTATTGAATCCACATTTCTACTTCTTATGGTGGTGGCTAGCATAAGTTTGAAGTTTTGATCTATAACTCATTTCTGTTATAAAGTAGACTTGAGAGACAAAGAAAGGTCATACATGCAAACACACAAATTATGTCATTTCCCCTGAACCAATCGGCCCTGGGGGAGGAGCGAAGACGTGTAGCCTGTCCTACTGTCCTATCCCAGGATCGGAGTAATTCCAGAGTACCTTACCGCAGATTGTAAATGAGGTGATGTCATTTTGGCTTTATAGCGGGGAGACAGAGAAACACAAGGGATTAATTAATTCATTCAAATTCATTCAGATTCCAAAACGAGGTCCAGCCATCCATACAGGCAGATCCATCCATTCATCCAGATCCAGGCACACCCAGGAATCCAGGGAGAAAGGAGCAGAGACAGCTGACCCTATTGAAGAGAGACCAGAATGACCAGTCCCCTTGCCTAGCTATCCAGAATCCCATCCAGGAGAGCCCAGTGATCAGATCCCTTGACCTCACTGTCCAGAGTGACCAGATCCCTTGGGCTAGCTGACCAAACTGGCCAGAGACATTGCTGGCTGTCCAGAATCCCAAACTCAAGCTTACATTGTAAGTTGCATATAACCCCTGTCCCCAAACTGCATATCCCGTTTTTTTTTTTTTTTTTACTTTTCTTTATTGGCAAGGAAAAGTAGCAGGTGCAGTGAACACTACATAAATAATCCACATTACATACTTAAGAACATGGATAGGACAGAAGACAAGCAGTGCATAGGTAATAAAACAGGGACATTCTCTTAGAACAAATCAGATCTAGTGAGGCTGTTCATAGCCCGGATTGCACATCCACCCGGTTCGGTGACATAGGCGAGGACAGAAGCTCCAAGTCAGCTTTGCTGTTCAGATAACTACAAAATTCTGTCCACACATTTTTGGGGCGAGCATTCACAGGGAGTGTATTGATATAGTCCTCCTCACACACCTGCGTCCAGATGGCTCTTTAACCACATTTCTAGCGATGGGGGGGAGCGCCGCTTCCAGCACTGCAGGATGCATCTTTTAGCCACTATAGCCCCCACATTCAAAAGTTTTGCAACCCGTTTTGTCTCAGCTCCCTCCACACAGCCCGAACAGCACAGCCAGGGGATCAGGGTTAATCCGAAACCCCACCATCTCTGAGAGGGCCTCAAGCACAGCCTCCCAGAACGGGGCCAGCGCCTCACAGGACCAGAACATATGGGCATGATCCGCTTTGTTGGATCTGTATCTTTGGCAGACCTGGGATTGGTCATGTGCGAATTTCCCCACCACATAAGGAGTATAATACAGGCGATTAAGGAGTTTATATTGCATGCATCTAAATCTAGAGTTGAGGGAGAGCTTGCGTGTATATATGCACATTTTCACCCACATGTCGTCAGTGATCGCCAACCCCAATTCATGGTGCCATGCGTCCCGAAGCTTGTGGGATGGTTCTGCAGATTGTGCCATCAACATTTTATATAGGGCAGACGTTATGCCCCTACCTCCCGCAGAGTTAGCAATGTAGCAGATCTCAGGGGATTCAGGGGGTTCGTCCGGGTATGAGGGCCACATGTCCTGCACAGCCGCACTAAGTCTAAAGTAGTGCAGTAACTCCAGTGCTGAATTGGAGTGCCCTGGTTTCCATGTCTGCGGGGTAATGAATTTCCCCTCGGGAAACAGGTCGGAGAGCGCCCGATATCCTAGCTCCAGCAAGTGTTGCATGGGGAGTTTATCCTGTGTGGGGGCAAGGCCTGGGAATTACCATATGGGCACCCATTTATAGTACGGGCGGTGTTCAGAGTGGGATTGCAGAATCAGTTTCCATGCCATGATCGTGGTGGCCACAGGGTCAGCTGGGGCGTCAGATTGATACGAGTGAAAAAGGATCAGGGACATAACATTCACCTCCTCGGTTGCCAGGATCTCAAGTTTGACACGAGGGGGGGGGGTCCAGGAATTTGTACCAGTGTGTAGCATTTTGGACATGTGTGGCAATCCAGTATCGTGTTAGATCCAGGGCGTTAAAGCCCCCTTTCTCAAGGGCAGAGTCATATGCTGCCACCTCCTGCGGACGGCGCCCGAGTGCCATAAGAACCGGGCGACCCCGCATGCAGTTCCTTAAAATAGTGCTTCCCGGGCCAGAGTGGGACATTAGCAAATATATATAGGAGCTTTGGAACTATGATCATTTTGATTAGCGACAGTCTTCCCGAGAGGGACAGGGGGATGTTGCACCACCTTTCCATTCTGCCTTCTGCATATTGCGCAGCGGCAATATAGTTGTCAGCCAATAGGGAGGATCTTGATAGGGATACCTGGACTCCGAGATACTTAATACCTTCTGGGGCCCACCGAAGTGGGAATTCACATGTCGGTTGGGGAGTTGTGGGTGTGAGAGGGAAAATGTCTGACTTGGTGTAGTTTATAGTGAAGCCCGAGAATGTGCCTATTTTAATTATCTCACGGATGATAGGGTCCAAATGGACCGAGGGGTCTCTTACATACAGGAGCACATCATCTGTGTAAAGCGATATGATTTCGGGCGTGTTGCGCAGGCGTATCCCCTTACGGGTGTGTTTGTCTCTTACACTATCGTCCATAGGTTTAATAGCCATCGCAAATAGTAAGGGGGAGAATGGGCACCCCTGGCATGTTTCTCTATGGAGGGTAAAGGATGCTGACGTATGAGAGTTAACCAGGACCCTGGCCTCTGGATTTGTATACAGCAATTTGATGTAGGAGAGCATGCGTGGACCAATTCCCATTTTTTCTAGTACCGCCCACAGATATTGCCATGAAACCATATCAAACGCCTTTTGGGCATCTGGTGTCACAGCAATCACATTAGCTTTAGGGTCAATTCTAGAGATGACATTAAATAGTCGCCGGATATTTAGAGCAGTGGAGCGGGCAGGGACGAAGCCACTCTGATCCGGGTGGATCAAGTACGTCATGATGGGGAGGAATCTGTTCGCAATGACCTTGGCAAATATTTTGGTGTCTGTGTTTATTAGGGAGAGAGGTCGGTAGGAGCCGCACTCCTCCAGGGGTTTGCCCGGCTTGGGTAGCACGGTTATGATGGCGTCACGTAGGGACTGGGGGAAGGTAGTGAGGTGGACCGATTCTGTCCATACCTCATGTAGGCGCGGGAGCAGTAGTGCCACATGCTCTTGATAGAATTCAGCAGTTAGGCCATCTGGGCCAGGAGCCTTGCCCTTAGGGAGAGTCGAGATGGCTGCGGTTATCTCGTCGGGGGTGATGGGAGCGTCCAGCTGCTCTTTAGAGGCGTGAGATATAAAGGACATGGAGATACGGTCCAGAAGGAGGTTGAGGTCTTGCGGGATATGCTCGCGCTCTGGGGCATAGAGAGCAGCGTAGAATTCCGCAAAGGTCTCCAGAACTGGCTGGTCAGACCGGTGCTGAATTCCGTTCCTGTCCCTCATGGTGTCGATCCGGGTTCTACCCCCCTCAATCCGGGCCAGCCTGGCCAGGGTTCGCCCCGGTCTCTCCCCTCGCCATATTTCTGCGCCGCAATGGGTCGGGCATAATATCGTATCTCCCTGACAGCGTGAACCTCAAAGGATTCCAATTCCGCTCGTATCTGCGCCAGCTTGGGTGGGGAGGGAGCGGAGGCGTATTCCCGCTCTAGTACCTTAAGTTTGGCCTCAGAGCACTGTAGGGAGTTCTTAATGTCTTTCAGGACCCCTGCTTCCCTAGAGATACAAAACCCTCTGATGAATACCTTGAATGCCTCCCACCTAATCCCATCTGTTGTGTCATGGCGTTTGTTGTTGTCAAAAAAGGAATTAATATCTGCAAGGATGTCGGCCTTAAAGACTATGGCCCTCATTACGACTCCGGCGGTAAGTAATGGACATTACCGGCATGGCGCAACTAACGTGTCCGTGCTGGCCTGAAACCGTTAAAAGCGGTAAATTACGACCTCTCGGGCACGAGCATTGCGCCATGCCAGTAATGTAATCTGCGCCATGCTGTTAACGTCCCAAAAACGTCACCTACCGGCATCGTATGCCGTGCAAGCTGCACCACCGCCACCCTACCCACCGATATTAGTGATCACCGCAGATAGCGGTGACCGCTATTAGCGGTGACCGTAAAGAAGCGGATCCGGAAGTTATGCCATCGCACCGGAACGGGAAAGAGCACGGTGACCATCTTTAAAAACACCATCCATTGCAATCCTCGACAACCAGTGCACATCTGACCCCGAGACCCGCCACAAACCTTCACCCACATCCACCCATCGTCAGAATGCCGAAAGTTGTCAAAAATCTTGCGATCGGCTGCGGCAGGAGCGCTTCAGTAGGGAAGAGCTCACCATGTTGGCGGAAACCCTACAGGAAAAAGCGGACATTGTATTCTCCTTTGAAATGATCACACCGGCAATAGCACGGAAGAAGGCCATATGGGACCTAGTCGCACAGCGGGTCAGTGCAGTAGGAACAACACCCCGCACCACAAAACAGTGCTGGAAAAGGTGGGACGACCTCAGGCTCCGTGTAAGGAGCATACTGTCTGCCAACAGAAACCTGGGCATGGCAACTGGTGGAGGAGCAGACTCACCGATTAAAATGGAGCCGTGGGAGTAGATATGTGCCACAACCATTGGCATCGAGAGCATCGAGGGGGTTGGTGAAATGGAGAGAGGAGCCCCGACATCAGGTGACGCAGGTAGGTGCCTCAAATTAAGCCATGCTAAACTTCCTGATGTCCAGTTTCATGGGAAGCACAATGTTGCCTAATAGGGTTAACGCAACACATCAGCAGAAGACTGCGAACAGGCATTATTGACCTACACCCTGTACACATGCAGTATGCACACTCTCACTGTAGGCGCCCACATTCCTGCATGCTTCTCCCACCCAAAAGGGAGACAACCTGTATGTCACTGCCTCCAAAGTGCACAATCTAGTCATCAAAATCATGGCAGTCATCACAATGCCTGCTCAATGTCCGCAGACCCATCAATAACACTTTCCCTCCTTTGCTCAACCACAGGCTCCCATTCGGACCCAGGCGAGAACGAGACTGGCACCACACCTGCCAAGAAGGCCAGGCCCGAGGCAACACCACACCAAGCCTCCACCTCTGCTGGACCAAAAAAAAACCCACAGCAGCCGAAATCGACTGCCACAACACAGGCCAGGGCAACGATAAGCACCAAGGCAAGCAGCATGGTACCACCAGCAACAGACATCCAACAACTGGTGGCCACTGAAGGGACTGTGTCTGGAGGAAGCAGTACGATTGGGGAGACTGCTGCCATTGCAGCTTGCTCTGATAGTGATGTGGGGAATGATGATGATGTCATAGAATGTGCCCCCACTGCCCACCCTCATTCCCCCTACCTGTCCCCATTTAGCCTGAATGCTGATAACACACAGGGGCTATCCCCTGATTACTCCTGGCCAGCCACTCCATGCCCAGTGGAAGGTGTGGAGGAGGGGAGTAGCCCAATGAACGCGCCAATGGCATCATCCAATGCCCAAAAATACCAACAGTCGCTGGACCAAATATTAACAAGGCAACACCAACTGTCCTCACTCCTCACTCAGCATGTGGCCGAATGTGGAGGTGCAAGTGCTGACATGCAAAAATGTGCTGAGACTGTGAAGGCAGCCATACAATCCTCCACCAAGGACATCTGTGCCGAACTTGCCGCGGTGCGGCACGTGCTCTCGGAGCTTGTACAGACAATGAGGGACATGCGTCCTAGTGAGCAGCCGAGGACCTCCTCCGCTGCCAGTTCTGCCCCAAGCAGCCCCGTCCGCAGGTCGGCCAGGAACCTGCAGAGTACAGGCAGGGGTGCCCTGGGGGCCGGCAGAGGGGGCTGCCAATAGAGGCCGCCCAGTGGAACAATTCCACATTAGACACTTCAACACAGGAATCCACGCACTTTTGCGGGGAGTTGAGGGGGGAGGGGGGAGTGGGTGTGTTGGAGAGTTGAGGGGGGAGGGGAGAGTGGGTGTGTTGGGGAGTTGAGGAGGGAGGGGGGAGTCGGTGTGTTAATTGAATTTACATTTACAATACAATTTTTGCTTGATCACAAATCACATGTGTGGACATTGCTCATTGCGTATGTGTGCTTTATTGGTGAACAGTCCACAGTGTGCATATCCCACACACACACACTGCCCCAATTGCCATCTCCATGTGACACCCCCCATCCGTGTGTGCTAGAAACATTGGTTGATCAGAGTGCGACGCATGTCACGTCCCTCCTGTGCATCGCTGCCTCCCTGAGGTGCTGCCCCATCCCCACCCTCCTCATCCTCATTGTCAGGTGGTTGCAGTTCAGCATCAGGGGGCAGGGGCACATTCCGTCTGATGCACATATTGTGTAGCGTGACACATGCCATGACGATCTTTGCCACCTTCTCATGGCGGTACAGGAGTGCCCCACCAGACCTGCTGAGGCAGCGAAACCGTGCCTTCAATAGGCCAAATGCCTGCTCAATCACCACACGGGTTCGTGTATGTGCACGATTGAAGTCCTCCTCATGCTGGTTCTGTGGGTTCCGGACTGGTGTAAGGAGCCATCTCTTCAGGGGATAGCCTGCATCACCTGTATGTGGGCAACAATGTATGTGTCAGTCATGACATCAAATCTCAAATCATGACGTGCCACCATGGCATGCATTCAACTGTTACTTTGTACCACTTTTACATGCACAAATGGATTCACACTATGTGACCGGTATATGTGTATTCCTCTCATGGACTGTCTTGCATGCCATAAACCAATGTATGCAGGGGGGTCCAGTGCCTTGTGAGTGCCCATCCACTGTGTTCATTCATGGCATTTGTTTTGGTGACCTGGAAGGTGTCCTGTGATATCAACGCTCTCATCATGGCAACATTGCTGTCAGCCTCATGATGACCCCACTGAGCACTACTAATGTTGATAGGCACATTTTTTGGGCCTCGGTGTCTGTGTAGTGGTGTATTGATGTTTTTGTCCGTCATGTGCCTCCTTTGTGCGCAGTTATGGAGGACTGGCCTTTCAGTTGATGGTGTTTGGTGCCGTGTATTGGCTGAAGTCATTGCATGTAGGTGCATTTCGTTGAGGTCAATGTGGTCCGAATCGGTACAATGCACTTGCAGATGGTTGTGTCATGGTTGGGACACACCTTAATTCACATGGTAGGGCTGCTTACATCGGGCATTATGTGTACAGGTGTCAGTTGACGTTTGGGCTGCTTTAGGGTATGAGCTGGCTCCATTGCCTCTGGTACTCGCAGCCAGGTAAAGTATGCATCACCCCCCCCCCCTTTCAGCCAGGTAAAGTATGCATCATTCCACCCCCCCTTTCAGCCAGGTAAAGTATGCATCATTCCCCCCCCTTTCAGCCAGGTAAAGTATGCATCATTCCCCCCCCCCTTTCAGCCAGGTAAAGTATGCATCATTCCCCCCCCCCTCTTTCAGCCAGGTAAAGTATGCATTGGTACGTCAATCACCTACCCACTTCACATTTCCATGGCCATGACATGAGACTCACTGAGTAGCCAGGATCTTGGCCCTGCATGTCCCTCCATGTAGCGTGGTATTGTGGAGTTACGCAGGACCATTGAATCATGGATTGATCCGGGGAATCGGGCACAACAATGTGTGATGATCCTGTTGGAGTCACAAACCATTTGCACGTTGATTGAGTGAAATAGTTTACGGTTGCGGTACGCTACCTCCATGGCATGTGCGACCACCAATTCCACATGGGTGCAGTCGATGGCAACAATGCAACCAGGTATGCCGGCTAGTGCATGGAAACCCACTTTGGTGTTTGCAATCTCCTGGGCAGACCGTGGTAAGGAAATGTGGTCGTCTGTGTGCTTGAGGAGGGCATCGAGCACTTGGATCAGTGTACGTGAGAATAATGGTTGTGAAATGCCATGCAAGTGCCCCACTGTGTGCTGGTAGGTGCCTGTGGCTAGGAAGTGGAGCACGGACACTACCTTCAGTGGGGGGGGGATGGCGGTGGGTGTTTCTATCATGCTGACGATGTCGTTGTGTATCATGTCAACAATGGTGGTGATGGTGTCCCGGTCCAAACGGTACAAGGTATGGATCTGCTCAGCAGTGAGGTTGAATGGACTGGCTCGGATGCGTGGGATTGGGGGCTGCCTGCGTGGTGGCACTGGCTGTGCTGGTGGGGCTTGCTGGCCCTTCCATGCCCTCCTTCTCCTCCTGCGTCTCCTCTGTGCTGCCTGTTGTTGTTGTTGTTGTTGTTGTAGTTGTAGCACTTGCATTGCAATCAGGTCCTCCAGCCCCAACATTGCTAGTCATATTGGAATCATTGTGGAGTGTGACTGGGTGTGGGAAGGGGTGGGGTGTGCTCTTTTTGTACTTGGTGAGTCTGTATTGCCTCCACCTGTGCTGATTCTGTGCACCTGTGGCAGCTGGGAACACTGCACATGGCCATTTACGGTTGGTTCACGATGGCGGAATTAGCACCATTGCGCTAAGGTACTATTTTATGGCCTTCGCGATAGCGTTAAGACCATGTCCGCTTGGTTCGTGATTTGCCTACCTTTGCGCGATGCCGGTACTTATGGCGTGGAAGGTCGCGTGCGCGCGAGCTTTGTGCTGTTAGCGGCACCGTTAACTACGATTACGCTAATTGCACTTTCGGTGAGCGATCCCGGTAATCATTTACCGGCATCGTTTTTCACTTACCACCGGGGTCGTAATGAGGGCCTATGTCATGCAGTGCCTCTGACTTGAAGCGCCAGTTGGAGCGGTGAGGGAGGGAAGGCTTCAGAGCAATGTCCAGTGTCACTGGGGAATGATCAGAGAGCATGCGTGGTAATATCTGCATGCTAAGAGTTTTCCCCATTAGCCTAGTCGACAGGAGAAATAGGTCAATTCTAGAATGGCTGTCATGTACAGAAGAGTAAAACGTGTACTCCTTAGCAAGTGGGTGAAGCGCTCTCCAGGCATCAATAAGGCCAGCCGGGGCCATGTGTGCAAGGAGCCGGCGGGCGTCTCTGGATGTCGTCCTGTGTGCAGTGCCCGATCTGTCCAGCGCGCTGTCCAGTATAAGGTTCATGTCCCCCCCAGATAACCGGGACCCCAATATATCTCATGAGCAGGGTGTTGATGTCATCAAACAATTAGGGAGCATCAATGTTCGGAGCATATGTGTTTACCAATAGGCACTCTGTTTTAGCCAGCAGGCCATACCGCTACTTTACTGGACATCCCAGCACCGCGTGGGCCTGCTCATTGGCCATGTGGTAGTTGTCGATGCAATGATGCACCCTTCCGCCCTCCCAGCCACAGCTTCCTTGCCATTTTCAAAATAACATCCCACAACCTCACCCCCCCACCCTCATTGCCCACCGCAACCCAGCAGTGTAGAAGAACCCACCCAGTGACCTGACACAGGCGTGCCAAATACAACAAGGCAACGCCTGCCTATACGCCCAACTGGCGCACAACCGGAGGTCATAACCTGCCCAACATGGCATTGCAGCTGCAGTGGTGGTCGCCGCTGCGGTAACCCAACTTGAATGAGAGGCTGGTGCAGTGCACCATAGGTCGTACAGCAATGTTTAACATTACAATTTCAAGGGAACCAGTGTATAGCATTACAGTTAGCAGGAGATAGACAGGATACAAAAGTCCATTAGTGCAACTAGGGAGATTGGACAGTGCGTATGATGGTGGCGCCCAAGGGGGCCCACCTATGGAGGTCGCCGCGCACCACCTCAGGCATCATCTATTGGCTCATCCACCGGATCAGGAAGCGGGATGTGGGATTCGATGAACTTTACCTCTTCATCCGGTACCGTGAAAAAATATAACTTATTGTGATGAGTATGTTTCAGTCGAGCCGGGAAGAGCATGGCGTATTCAATTTTCCTTTCCCTGTGCAGCTTTTTCACGCCATTAAATTGTCTGCGCTCCATCTGCATACCAACGGAAAAGTCCAGGAAGATTCAAATAGTTTGTGATTCCAGTTTCAGCTCCACTTTCTCACAGGCCAGACGTAGTATGTGATCCCTGTCTCTATAGCTAAGGACCTTAGCGATGATCGGCCTAGGGAAGTCACCTGGCTTAGGGCGGGGGGTCAGAGCCCGGTGGGCGCGCTCTATCGTGAAGAACGGAGAGAGTTGGGGATTGTCCAGAAGGTCTCTGAGAAGTTTCTCTACAGCTTGTTCCATCCTGCCCTTGAGGGTGGACTCAGGGACCCCCACGATGCGAATATTGTTTCTCCGAGATCTGGACTCTAAGTCATCGCACTTCGCTTTGACTTGTTTCATATCGTGCACCAGGTCAGAGACTGTGTTTTGGAGAGAGTGTACCTCATCTTCATTGGCCCCGATTCTGGTTTCAGCCTCTGTCAGTCTGGTTCCGTGTTGATCCAGCTTGGTCCGCATGGAGGCCACACTTGCATTAATGTCATCCAGCTTCTCATGGAATGACGCAAACATTTTCGCCATAGTTTCCATTAGTGTCGACAAGTCGGGCTGGGGGGAGCATGAAGGCGGATCCGAGTCGTCATGGCTTGGGTTGGTCGCTCCCTGCTCTGGTCTGGGAAGCGATTTAGCATATTTGTCCATTGCCCCCACTTTGTTGGTCCCGCGTGATTTATTTGGCATAGCTCAAGAGTGCAATGGTGTGAGTCAGGGCCACACTGCAGGGCACGTTGTTCCTGGCTTTTAGGCTCATAGAGTATATCTGTATCAGGACGGAGAAGAGGGGCCACAGCAGCCCATCCAGCGAGAGGCCGAGCTCAGAGGAGAGGTGGGGTTGAGCTGCCTATCAGGTTGTCCAGTTCTAGGATGTCGGTGATGCCGTCCAGGGAGGCCCAGCACATCCCCCGTTCCCATGAAGCAGCTCAAACCAGACAGGGGGCAAACAGATGGGGCGCACTGTGAGGGCAGGGAGGGCCGCAGATTGCCGGTATCCCCAGCAGTCGAAAGTGCAGTTCAAAGCGGTCAGTGAGATGGAGGAGACAGATGGCGGGACGCAGGAAACCACAGATAGTACACTGGATGTGGTTCCTCTTTGGAGAACCTGAAAATGGTTCAGCAGATATCCTGGCTGTGGAAGCAGTACAGCGTAGCAATAGTGAATGCTGCCATTTACGGTGGCAGAAACTACTTGAGCATGAACATTTTTGGGAACACAGGGCAGGATCCTCTTCAGTTTCTTCCAGCTTCAGAAAAACACTGCTACAGATGGTGCTAACCTGTGCTTCCATTGATAAAGAAGCAAAGAATTTCACTCGAGGGATTTTTACTGCTTTTACTGGGAGAGGGAACGGACCAAGGTCTAGCGGCCAATAATCCGGTGTCCAACAATGCGCCGTCCTCTCCGCTCAGGGGGGGCCGCCACAGCGCCAGGCATGGGCACTGAGTTTAGAGGAGGTGGCGGGCCTCACCCCAGTGCATGGGGCCCCGCGGGGCCCGGGAGGCACCAAATCCAGCACGATCCAAGTGGAGTGCACGGGACGCTTAGGGCCAGTTGGAATGGCCTAACAGCTGGGCCAATTATTGCGCCGGCTCTTAGAGGGCTCCAGGCGTGCCACACTCTGCCCCCCAGCTCCTCACCTGCAAGAGGGCAGCTCCAGCCCCACGTCACAGCCGCGGCACCCAGGCACCCAGGAGGACCGTCACGGTCAGGCCGCCGAGGCGAGAGTCTGGGCTGAGGACAGCCGGCCAGCCAGATAGCGCGAGCACCTCCCGCGGAGTGGGGGCCAGTGAGATGGGCGCAGATGGGAGGCCGCGTTCACTGCAGAGCGGCGGGGCCCCCTCAGCAGACCCCGGCGACCAGCCAAGACGATCGGACCATGATCCGGACGGAACCAGATGCCGCTCCTCCACAGCAACAGGGGTGAGCTGGGCAGCCCCGCGCGGCAGCAGCCTCCGGCGCACCGCGCCTCAAAGAGAGTAGGGCCAAGGCAGGACACGCAGCCTCCGCAGCGCCCGGATAGCAAAGCGGATATGTAGCAAGGCGAGGGGGAGCACAGGTCTGCAGATCCGCAGGCCCAGCGGCGTCAGGAGGGCCGGGCCCACGGTGGCAGCGCCTGGCCCAGCAGGGCGTCGCAGGTGGGCGGCCGGCCATGGAAGCAGCAAAGTCTGCAGTCAAACAGTGTTCATAGGGCAGGCCCCGCAGCGTCATCACACGGCCTGTTAGGTCATAGCAAGTAGACAGCAGGCCAGGAAGTCGAAGAGGCCCAGATTCAGCCGTGGAGTTCCGTTGTTGCGCGAGGACAGATCTATGCGTAGCTCAGGGGACCACAGGCACATTGAGCTCATTCCCAGCACTGGATGACCAGGAAAGCCACTGATACAGACGGATATTTGGTAGTCGGGCACGGAGCTAGAGAGCTAAGCGGCCATCTTGCAGGCTGCTCAACAGCGCCCCCTATATCCCGCTCTTTTGACTCTCGCAACCCATTGACAAATCCCATTCAAGTCTCAAATTGCCAGTATAATTTGTTCACCTTTCCATAGACGAATCTGTATTAGTCTGTGTCTGTAGCGTATTCCTTTTATAGTTATTTTCGTTATCTGTGTAAGTCCTTGGTACCAATTTGAAGTAAATTAATTAATTCCCCTATAAAGAGATTCACGGTAAACTGGTTAACATTTGAAATTAACCGCCACATCCCATGTGCCTTTCTTTAAATAACTATAGTCATTAAAATATTGCATAAATATAACTAGTCTTGGTGTAACAAAAAACGAATTTGCCTGTATATTGTGTGCCTTCATACGAATTCAGATTTGCATTTGCCCCATAGAAAAACCCAAACCATAGTCAAACTGAGAGTAGCCCCTTTCTGCCAGAATCTTATCTGTTATGTGCCTCTGTTCCTTGTCCTGAAATCCGATTTCCGATTTTGACAGCTAAGCCCTTTCCATGGCTGTCTGTCATCCAAGTCCCGTGTAGAAATGAATTTCCATTCTGCCGCATGTGTTTTCATTTGCATTCTTCTTTTGCCAAAATCGACATTTCTTACCTTGTGTTCATGTTGCATTGGTACCCTGCTTCGTAGTCTGCAAGCCTCCTTACCGCTTGAGTATAGCAACACAAATGTCTGTCCTAGCTATCCCGCTGCAGTTGTAAGCTGCTGTGCGAGATACAAGTGAAATCTGATTATGGCGTTTTTCTCTTAAATCAAGTTTTCATTTTCTTTTCGGGTCTCCCATCTTGGGGTGGTGGGCTAAATTCTAAATCTGATTCCTCTCTCTTCATCCTGACTCCTTGCCACTGCCTTCCATCCAAAAAGAATGTAGTCAGCAGACGTTTGGGGTGGGTGTTACAGGGGGAGTGCTTAACTTGAATCCTATCTGTTGTTTCCAAAAACGATTATTTTGTTTGCTATTAAAGGTTTCTGTAAATTGTGTTAGGAGTTGGAACTAATTGTGTTGTGGGAATATTTGCATATTGTATTGCCACACATTGCTGGCTGCTGCCCAATTGTTTGATTTTGCTTTTATTTTTCATTGAACCATAAAGTTAATAAATTTCATATTGATACACACGGGCCTTGTTCCTTGTCTGCTGTGACACAGGGTGTTAGTGAAGGTGGGTGTGACACAGGTTGGGGGCCTACTCAAATAAAAAAACCTGTGGATTATTAAAGATAAAAAGCGTTTTTATTGTGTACCACACTCATTGTCAGGTGAAGGAGTCCCTGGCTGGAGTGTGCCGTGTTTTAAACCGTTACAGCCTCTATGCCGCTTGAGCATGGAAAAGCCCAGAGCAGGCGAGCGGGAACACAGAGAGACACAGAAGCCACAGAGCAGAGGCAGCGAACCTGGACAGAGAGAGCGGGACGCGGAGGAGTGGCTGCAGGCTTGCCACGGGAGAACCAATGCACGCCACAGAAAGCTGATGAGTCCAGCCAAGGGAAGTGGGACATTGGGGCCTTTCGGAAATCGTACTGAAGGCAAACAAAAGTAAATGAAACATATTAGCAAGAATAAGAGACTTGATATCTCTTAAAGAGAATCATTTTTGCAAGGCAAAGCGGGGGAGAGGTCAAGGAAGGAGAACAAAACCCCTCACCTTCTGAACTTTTGCAGAACCATATTAGTAGTGAGTCTAGGACCTGCGCCTAAGGGAGGCAAAGCCCGAGAGAGGTCAAAGGGGGAGAAGAAAACCCCTCACCTCGTGAACCTTTGCAAAACCATAACAGTTACGAGTCTGGGACCATACACAGGGGAGCAAGGCTAGAGAGAGGTTAAGGGAGAGAAAGAGAACCCTCACCTCGTGAATGTTTGCAAAATGACATATCTATAGGTGTGCGAGGTATGCCTATGAGAAAGCCCTGGCAGGCGATTATACTAGGCAGGTGCAAGTCACAAGTATGTTCATATGAGAAAGCCCTGTCAGGAGAGTATACCAGGCAAGGTCAAGTTGAACAGTGTGAAAAGTACATTGCAAATAAGAAAGCCCTGGCAGGAGAGTATACCAGGCAGATTCAAGTTGCAAGTGTGTTCCTATGAGAAAGTCCTGGCCGGAGAGTATAACATGCACAGTCAAGTTGAACAGTGTGTAAAGTACATCATATGAAAAAGTCCTGATAAGGATACATCAGAAATAGCCAAAGACTGTATTGAAATCATATAAAGGGGAGAAGAAACCAGGCAGGACACTACATCAGTGATCCTACCAGGATTAAAACAAACAGCCAAGTTGTTTTGCATACTAATTGTTTTGATGAACAAGAGAAACTCAAGGAAACTGATGTCTATAAAAGTGTTAAGCACTGTGAAGAGGAATCCTAGGGGAAGGTAACAATCCCCTGGAACTGTGAACTTTATCCATTTGGGAACTTTTACAGTGGAGTTACGCCTTTCCTTTTTAACTTGAATATTTATGCGCTTTCAAGGCCAAAGATATTACCACTTTCACCTTAGAGATAATTTGGTTAGAATGTGAGGGCCAGAATAGTACTTTTGACACAGGACAGTTCGCTTTGGACATCTTGCCATTGGATAGACCCTTAGTTTTATGTTAGGTCGGGAAATACCTCTTAGGGTAGGGACACAGAGGCATTTTCCAACCCCTTTTGTGTTTCCATAAAGGTGTATGGCCAAAATCATGAACCCCTGTGTCTGCGTCTCATTACTGGCTCCTCACATTATTTGACATGTGAAGACTGCGATTTAAAAACAGATGTTGCCCATGTTTTTGTGCCAAGGACACTTTTGAACATGTGTCCTAAAGAACTGGTGTGATCCCTTGTGCACCAAGGAGCGGTTGAAGAACTACAGCATGTTGTCACAGAAGGCAGAGCTGGTGAAAACCCCTCTAGCAGGGATCCTCGAGGCAGTCATGTGATATTTCATATGGATATCTGCATTGACAACAGACTGTTGTTATAAGGGTTGCCAATGTGTTTGATGAGGTGGAAGGCCTAAGCTATGGCTTCTGGAAGGTTCTTGTTAAGTTTCGTATATTTCACCTGACATAAGATGACACTAACTGGCCATATGAGGCCGCACTGGTACATGATACTGTAGCAGTGCCCTTGGCCTCGGTCAGCTCTACTGGGCATATCCATGCCATATCATGATCCCGCCCAAGACATTTCAAAGCAGCACCCTAGTGAAAATATTGGTAAAATAGTCTTTTGTCGGTTTTAGTAATGAATAATTCTTAAATGTATGCTTTATTTGCACTTCTCGTGTCACTTCCTGTGTTGTAATCGGTCATGTGATGTCACTGCAGCTACCCCTGGCATTTACGTGAAATCACATCCTTGAGTCGTTACTTGACAAGGAAAGTCTATTTCCTAGGTATGTTCTAATGTTCATCCCACTTAGCTTCAGATATGCCACGACTAGTCTGTGAAATTTGGAAAAACCTATGGGCGTCAGCATGAGAAGGATGAATAATGCAACATCTGCCTTTCCCAATGAAAGTGGAGGGATGACTAATGACTAATGAGGAGGACTATTTGGGATTGCCAAATACGCATCCTGCAGGTGGTCCGCCTTCACCGTCCAATCTGTTATATACTGGGTATCCCTCAAAATATGAATCCCCCTCCATCTTGAGGTGTCTGTAAAGTACAAAGCCATTGAATGCATTCGAATGCATCACTGCACTGTTCCCTTTATCTGATTTTTAGCATTTTTACAAATGTTACTCACAAAGCCAGTTGTGTGAGTCACTGCTGCAACCACAGCTCATGTGGAGACTCATTGCTTAATGTCCTTGTCGATCAGATCGTGATTGGGAATGGCTGACTGCTTTGCTGCTTCCCTCACCACTGTTCACCAGTTGGGCGCCCAGAAAGCTCCTTGTGTTACGCCGGCAGGGGAAAGAGGCAGGGTGTACTGATAGAGGAGGCAGAACCCACCGCGTGAAATAGTAACGATGGTTGAGCTAAATCCCATCCTGCCCTGGTGGAACTACGAACACTAGATGTGAAATCTCCAATGAGCCTTTCTCCAAAGGGAGGACCCTCCACTTCTGAGCCCAAAGTTCTAGACTGCATATCTACTCATTTATGAACAAATCTTCTGCAAAGGACTTTTCTCTTCTCTGTGCAGATGTTGGTGTTTCTGTTACTTGAACCTCTGAGCAACAGTTTTATGGAAATGGGGTCACCACCCACCATAAAACAAAGAACCTAGATAGGGTGGCTCAAAACATCTAAGGGTTTGTCTTGACAAGGCCTCACTTTCCTGGTTTTTCCCCACATTTTAGTATCATTTTGAATTTTTGATGGAAAAGCCACCATGGATGGATCTGTGTCAGGAGTTACGGCTACTGGTTACATGAAGGGAAGATCGAGGGAATACAGGCCCTTAATTCTCGCAATTGTTCCTATGTCATTTCATGTTTTCACTCGTTTTATTCCCTTTCCATCACACACCTATTTATAGCTCGATCTCAGTGGAAAGAACCACAATAACGACCTTCTCTGACATAGCCACCAAACATTGAACTCCAGTGCTCCTGCTGAACAGGGACCTGGGGAGGGTTTGTGGGGGAGAGCAGGAAGCACAAGTAGGTGTCTTGTTTCAAGTTCCTGGTTATAGTCAAACTGTGTATCGTGCCTTTCATCCCTACTCAATATTGAGTATCTATCACAAGCGTACATTTTTGTACACCATGGGCCAGATTACAGAAACTTTGAACCGGTGCAAGGGCAAAGTTTGCACGGGATTAGCACTAGGGCAAAGTTTGCCCTATTTTTAAAAACACTCGGACACATTAAAAAGCTATTGCCCCTCAACAAGTGCAGTTTGGAATATTAAAACCACTAGGGCAAAAATTGCCCTAATGCAAAAAAGATGCTTGTTCACTACTTTTTTGCACCAGGACAAAGTGTGCCCTAGTGCTAATACGGAATGGTATTAGCACTAGGGCAAACTTTGCCCTGATACAAAAATAAAGTGAAAAGGTATCTTTTTTGCACTAGGGCAATTTTTGCCCAGGTGCCTATAACATGCCAAACTGCACTTGTCATGGTACAAAAGTCTTTTAATATGTTCCAATGTTTTAGAAAATAGGGCAAACTTTGCCCTAGTGCTAATACTGTGCAACTTTGCACTTGCACCGGTGCAAGGTTTCTGTGATCTGGCCCCAGGAGACCAGACAGTGCGCTCCACACAGCACCCTCACAAATCCGCAGCATCTTCGGCGCCCCTTCGAAATCTCAGTGAATGACTGGGATGACTCTACTGGGGAGCATTGAATACATGACTTCCCCTTACATGCAAATCTGAGCTTCAAAGGGTGACATACTGGAGCCTGAAGCCCCAGGGTCATTAACCCCTCCTCTCTGGAGGATAGCTCAGGGGCAACGTGCTCGCCTTGGAAGCAAGACGGCACAGAGCAACACAGGTTCGATCCCCGGGTTCGTGCTTAGAAATCTCTGGGTATTAAGCCCATCATATATAACCTATCATATCATTTAAACCCAGCATAGTTGTTTTCGTCTGTCTTTTGATGCACTTTGTGGAAGCGCAAAACATGCGGGTACCGTTTTTTTACTCTCTTTTTTCTTCCCACAATATGGACTCCCGCAATCCCGTTCACTCAGTACCGCAATCCTTCAGTGCAGTACACTGTGTACTGGGACTCTGTCCGCCCTCAGTGGGTGCTTGGACGGGTCCCTGTACGTTCTCTGAGGGCGGACAGAGTCCCAGTACACAGTGTACTGCACTGAAGGATTGCGGTACACTGTACGTTCTCTTGGGCAGAAAACAACCTTCCAAGGTGCTCTGCATTATTCCTCAATCCTAGATTGCAAAAGGTGACCTCCACTCAGCCATCCCTAGCCCAGAATGCTTATTTATTTATTTAGCAATTTGTATAGCGCACCTAACCCGCAGGCATATAGGTGATGTTCTTACAGAGGATGGCAGTTAATAAAACCGTTTTTACAAAGTTACATGCATACATTACAGATAGTATGATGACATGATATTCCTTAAGTTTAGAAATGAGTGTTACTTCTGTAGTTGTTTACTAACTGAAGAGCAAGATTTAGTTACATGTTACCTGAGTAAAGCGTTGGGTTTTCAATTGTTTTCAGAAGGTCCAGAAAAAGTCTTCAGACCTTAGTTTGTCTGGTAGGGCGTTCCAATGTTTAGCAGCTATTGTAGGGAAGCTGCTGCCTCCAGCTTTCTGTAGTTTAAATCTCGGTGTGGTTAGCATGTGCACGTGTGCAGAGCGTGTGGGCCTGTTTGATTGGGACCTCGAGATTTTGTCTGCCAGGTGGGTAGGAGCTCACTTGTGTAGGCATTTATGTCTCAGGTTGAGAGTTTTGAAGACAATACGCTCTTGAACAGGTAGCCATTGGGCATTCCTTATCGTGGAGATGTGAGCGGTTTTAGTTACATTTAACAATCTAAGGGCGTTATTTTGTATCACCTGCAGTTTTTTGATATTATGGTTCTTGGAGCCCGCATAGAGGGTATTGCAGTAGTCCAGTCTGGTCAGAATGAGTGCTCTGGCCAGAGTGATGCAGCTGTCAGGAGACAGGAAGGGTCTGCAGGTATTGATAAGCTTAGAAGTGTAGGCTGACGCAGTAGCATTAACTTGTTTGGTTAGTGTAAGAGATGCGTCCAGGTAAAAACCCAGAGTTTTTACTTCTTTAGACACCTTTATGATGTTGCCGTCGATGTTGAAGGCTTTAAAGGAGACATCCAGTTTATTAAGACGGAGTTGTGAACCTAGGAGGAGAAGTTCAGTCTTTCCGTCGTTCAAACATAGTTGCAACCTTTGCTTTCTATGGCCTCCAACTTCATCTGGTGGCAAACTGTGGAGGCTGCGCGGCTCTGGAATGAGGAAAACTCTTTTTCACCGACACCTTCAGTAAGGCTTCGACCTTTGTGAGACTTTCAGTGAAGGCCATTCAAGGGCGCCATCCATAGTCTCCACGCCGGTCCTCAGTCCCCTGAAGACTTCCAAAGCAATGTTGGTAGTGGGTCAGCTTGCAGTGGGCAGCCGGCAGGGAGCAGGACCGTATACAATCTGAGGCCTCATGCTGTGAGGTTTTCATTCTGATATTCTCCTCCTTCTCCCTTCGCTAGACCTCTTCATTTAGAAGGGCACCCACAGGGCTACCTTAGATGCAACTGCCTGGCAAAGGGTATTAGCATAATTGACCTAAAAACATTGGACCTAAAACATTTGATCGAATTTCTTTGACCTTTTTTTCAATCAAATTTAAATAATATATATATGAGGGTGGGTAAGGGTATAGATTAGGTTGAGGGAAAGCGGGGTGGCAGCGGGGTCTCCCCTGCATTTTAGACCGAAAAAAAGATCAAATGAATTCGAGAAAATGTGATTAGGTCAAATGTTTTAGGTCAAATAGACCCAAACCTGGGAAGCAGGTCTGTTGGCAAGAGGGGCTCACTGCACCAAAGCTATTAATGGATTGTCACCTGTGATATCTCCCTGCAGCTGTCCATCATCATGCCCTGCCTCTAGGAATCTTGTCAGCTGTGAGCGGTCCAGTAGGATGGTTCATCCCACCTAGACTCACTACACTGCCAAAGCCTGTCTGCAGGGGTCAGAGCCCAGAGGTACAGCTAAGGCAGTGCAGATAAGAGAAGAACCAATACGATGGAATATGGTAAGGGGTTGCCCGCTCCTGAGCACCCCCTATATGCCGAATGCCAGTGGGGGGCATTGGAAACAGTAGAAGAACCAATACGAAAGAATAGAGACAGGGATGACACCCTTTCTGAGCCCCCTCTGAATACCGAGCGGCAGAGTACAATGCAGACAAGAACAATATAATGTAATATAATGTAATATAATGTATAATGTAATATAATGTAATATAATCTATATAATATGATGTATTGGTGCAATGGTAGAACTTCCGACTAAAGTGCATGAGGTTGTGAGTTCTAGGGAGGTGTCTGGAATTTAGTTCAGCGCCACGATGCCCCAGGGCTGCTGTGCTCTATATAAATGTTAATAAATAAATACACAAAAAGAGTACCGGCTCTTCTGTGGGCCCAGGCCAGGGGTCACCCGAACAACTTGGCAAAGCCACTGTGGCAAACGGTTGGGAAGTTGAAGCCTTGGCAAAACAGAAGAGGGAAAATGAGGGCTATAAATAAGGAAGAGCACGTGGTCAGCCGGTCGCTTGTAGCGAAATGAATGTTGCTATAGTGGTTTACACTGTTGTAAACTTGAAATAAACCTGCAGCCTTTTGTCTCCAAACAAAACACCGTGGCCTCCGGGAATTATTTAGTTATCTTGAAGTTGTGTTTATATAGCTCAGCGGTACTAACTGCACTGAGGTGGAGAGCCAGGGATATAACTCTGGACTTGCTTAGCAACTGCAGAAGTACATGCCAGGCGTTCCAACACTAGCCAGGAACAGGACTGCGTGCCCTGGGAAGATCTCATGGCCAACCCACCAAACAGAAAGTGGGGCCAGAGCTCTCAGAGAATCTGTACTCCCCCTTTTTATGTCGTTTTCCATTTTTTCTATTGTCATATGGTTCAAAACAAACCTTACACAAATGATTTATAACTATTCATAATAAAATCACACAGTTCCCCAATTGATTCGTGATAAAATTCACATAGAAAACGTAAATGTATACAGAACACTGCAATTACACTATTTACATGATTTCATACAAACCTTCAGAAATATACAGACAAAACGTTATCAGACTAATTATTAAGGAAATATGCCGACCACTCATGGGTCTACCCTCGAAGGATACAGTGCAGATATGATCTATGTTATGCATTGTCTGAACAAATCGACCCTTTTCTGATCAAGGCGCGGACAATCTATAATTAAATGTTTTATCGTTTCCTTAACCCCAGTGAAGCAGGACTGGCAGTCTGCTTAACTGGAGAGATGTGTGGGCAAGCTCTGTGTGCATTATTGGTGTACTGCTGACTAAAGGAAGTCCCGCCTGTTTTTTTCCCTTCAAAAACCCGGCCCCTACGCGAAGCTTTGCGAATTGATGCGGGACTGACAGGCTGCAGTCTGCTTTACTGGATAGGGGTTCTGTTTGGGCAAGCTCTGTGTGGCTTATTGGTGAACTGCTGACTATAGGAAGTCCCGCCTGTTAGTCTTCCAAAACTTGGCCCCTTCATGAAACGGACGTAAAGTGATGCGGAAGTGACACTCTACGATCACAGGGTTTTGTTGGATTAACCCACGCTGCCGCTCCTCTTTGCCGGCCTGAGAGGTCTCCTCTCCAAGTAAGTGTAGGTCTTTAATATCGACTTTAGATTTACAACACTGACAGCCTCATTATGAGTTAGGCAGTAAATTGTCAGTTACCGCCAATTTTACCACTATGCCAAATTATGAGTTTGTGTTTTGAGTGGGGGATTTACCTCCAGCAAAGCCCTGGAGGTATATCTTCCCACTCAATGCCGATAAATCGGCAGAATTGGCGAAATTATTGCAGCAGTAATCCCCCCACGGAAATTCTGCCAAAAAAGCCCCTTTGGGTCCAATGGACCCACAATAAACAGGGAATTACACTGCCGCCACCGCTCCTAATCAGACGGAAATTCCGCCTGACCAAGTAGCAGTAATAGTAATTCCTCAGGGCTATTTTTTTGAGGATTTACCTCCGATTTTCCATCTAACCCGTAATGAGACCCATATTTGATAACATTGGCGAGAAAGAAAATGGAGCAAATAAAAGTCTGTATATGACTTTCGGAGCGGCATGAAGGGAAGTCCTTGATTCATGGAACTTCGAAGGACTCTCAGCTGCGCTTGATTTGGCAATTGAGTTGCCTCTGCCCCCCCCCTCTACTTTGGATGTGGCAGCAGAGGCGTCTCAGGCTGCCACACCCGCTTCCTGTATTCCCGACAATCTAAATAGTATTTTGGTACCCGTGGCTTCTAAGGGAAAAGTCACTCTATCGGTCTCGAGAGTGATTATTGATTATTTTTCCTCTCTGCAAAAAAACCAACGGCCCGGTGAATCTATAGCCTGGCCCTTCCGATTTAGGCATGGGTTTGAATACAGGGCTTGCTATGGGCGGTGTGCAGCCCCATATGGTCGCTGATCATGAATTGTTATCAATAGCTGTATTGGAGGGGCACAGGTTTATCGATCTGCTGTCGGAACATGAAGATTTTTATTTAAACACCCAGCCGATATTCTCAGAAGCTGCGGAGACTGACTCTGATATGTTGGAAGCATCTTACTCATCTACCCCAGCATCGGCGCAACAATAGAGATTATCCCGAGGGCGTTCAACCTACCTGCGCTTTGAGGTCATACCAATGATACATAATGCGCTTTATAAATGCCAAGTAACATAACATAACATAACATAACATTAAAAACATTGACCAAAGTGTGGCTGAGTTCCGAGCTCCTCGTCTGAAACAAACAAACGAGATCTTATGTGTACTTTTGAACTTATTTTAAAATCTTCAACATAATGTAAAACACATGGGTCCTTGTTGGATCTGATATTAGTGAAACAAAATCAAACCATGGCAATATGTGAGAACATTCTTCCTAATATCAGTGAATCTGTGATACAGCAATCTGTCATGGCAGGTCGGTAGGAAAGGGTCCCACCATTGACTCTGGCCATACCGGAGAGGAAGGACGGCATGAGCAGCAAGCTCGACCAGTGTATAGTCGGCTTGTTACTCTGGCACCCTTCCCCCAGGCGCCGATGGTGTCTCTAGAAGGGCAGGTCGACTCCATGTCCTAAGCAAAATGTGGCGAAGGGTCATGATATCATATTAACCCCATCTATTCCCCACCGGGCGGCACATGCGTTTGTCTTTTGGTGCTGTCCATCTGAGACCGACTCTTTCTAATGTGGGCAAGAGGTTATGTCATTTCCAATCCAAGTGTGAGAAACTGACCCACGACATAGGGGTCACCAGCCTAGAGTTGGGACATCTTAATGCTCCAAGGTTAAGGAATGGGTTACCCAGATCATCATTTGTAACATCTTCTAAACTGGTTGAAAATAAGTAGCCAAATTAATATTGAATTTTATTCTGATTTCATCTCTCTGTTGGACTATGTTCCAACAGGGAGTCCAGATAGCCTTTTCTGAAAGTGTGTTGATGTGAGAACGTTCAGATGTTTCTGGCCAGATTCGCTCAGTGCCACTGCAGAGGGTACTTTGAGGCTCGTGGTCCTCTTCGTTGGCTTCAGAAGTTGACGTATGGAGGCCATTTTAAAACTGTGTGTACTGCATGGAGGGGAGCCGTTATATTTGCACTTATGCGCGAAATGGTACCCCTGTCCAGTTTGTGTCTATTGCACAACAACGTGAAGAAATAAGAGAAAAATTAGGGGAAATTGCCTTTATTCCTTTTTGTACTTTGCGGTGTGGATCGTGTAAAGGTTGCCTGCCATTCACATATGGCAAACGCCATTTATAATGGATTCCTATTGAGCCCAATCCACCTGCTTCCAGCGGTGTAAAAAGTAGGGATCCATGGAGATCCATTGGAATCTCTTGGTTGTATTCCAGCATTAACATACAATGGTGGTGTTTAACATTCTGGAGGTAAAGGGGGAAAGAGGAGGTGGAAAAGGTACCTTTGTCCGATTTCACCCCCACCTTCAAAGACTTTAAAAACACTACAGAGCATAGAAAAGGTTTTAAGACATGTATATGGTGTTATGCTTTTCTTTAGCACCTGTTTGTATGCTCTGGGGACTTCCAAAATGACCCCCACTTGTGTCACACAAGGAGCAAGTTCCAAGGAAACAAGTATTGACAAAGCCAATAGTTTTAAATAGTGTGTCGAGGAAAATGTCTTTGTGTTGTGGACACAGTGGAAAGGGGTGGTACTACAAACATATACGGAGAAGGCACAGAGATGGCGCCAAAAGGTGGGGTAATATGGAAGGCTACAAGCCACGGGGAACGGCAGTAGTAGGAGCACTTTTTTAACACTTTATTTATAATTTTCAGAATAACACTTGTCATAAAATTACATCTGGGTACACAACCACTTTGTACAGTACTGATAAATTCTTGTCGAACATATTCAGGCACCACAGAAGATATAGTAAACAATCCCAATCCCGTAGCACACCTCCTCCCTACCACTCCACCACTCCCCCCGCTACCAAACACAGTGTGACAGTTGACTGTCACTCCTGTTGACCTATGGTGGTCTCAGGTTTCGAACATGCCCCAGGTTTGTCCCAAATCTCATGCCAAACCGTGTACCTAAACTCAACCCCACCCCTTGGGACCACACTGTCACATAAGTCCATTTCACGCCATAGCGTTCACTCGTCTAACAAGCAAGGGCCCAATGCTAAGACTTTAGTGACCATCCTACCCTTTCTACTCTTCCCCAGGGGGAACCACACAAGCAGGCAATGCTTAATCGAAGGTTTACCTCTCACTGCTACTAAATGGAATACTTTTGCACAGAGTGCATTCCAAAATCTCTCTCAATCACATTCCCACCACATGTGTCAATTCGTCCCAATTTCTCTCCTGCATCTCTCCTACATCTCCGACAATTCGGATTAACCCAGCAACCATTTCACCACTCTGACCGGTGTTATATAAATTGTATCCACAGAAATCAAACATTCCTGGAAACCTTCTTTGCATGTTCAAGGACCCTATTGCACTCACCGTTTGTGAACGCCCCATTCTTCCCACTTGAGTCTTAGCTCACCTGCCATGATGCCACATTCATCTCCATTTGCCATGTACAGTTCAGAGACATGTTTCCCTTAATTTCAAAAGAGTCCTGTTCATCCCATGTGTTGACAGGCAGATGAATACATCATTCATAGCTATGACCCCTCCCCTACCCCAATATCGCATAGGTGAGAAGCGTTACTCACTAAGGCGACCATACCGGCCGTATCCCAAGCAGGTACTAGAGGAAATGGACTTAATATAATTTAAGATGGCGAGAATAAGCAAAAACACTGTGAACTGTGTGAAGAATCTGAGGGTGTTCTCACTTCTTTCCCCAATACATCCTTCTCCCAGGTGGCCAGGGAAAGGCCCTCGCTATCATAATCCTGACCCTGGGTGTGCATGCACTAGACATGAAGGAAATATGCAATCAGCATGAAGTAGTGCAGACACTAGGTTAAATATGCATTAATACCTGATGAATATAATTTGCAACCATAAAGATATGAAGAACATATCATAATCAATGTATGAGCTGAACGCAACATGAACGGCACATGTATATATCTCACTAACATAGAAACACAACACTACTGAGCAGCCACCTTTTTTCCAAAATGTAAGTCGCAACACGCATTGAAATGAATGAAAGGCCTGAAAGCTTCATGGAAACTCAAACTGCTGAATTTACTGAGATACAGACCTGTTCACTGCACATACAATAATTTTGTAGACCCAGCCAAGGTTACTGAGAAATTAGGGAGGGTTTGGATGGCTCAGAGAAGAACACAAGATAATAATTCCCAAGGCACAAGACAAATCTTCCTAAGATTAATTAAAGAACAACCACTCTTTGAATGCCAAGTGCAGAATAAATTATAAGTTAAAACCTTCATAGGGAACAGACCCACCAAGTCCCTAGTAGTCAGATAAGTAACATTCACGCATATATTAGCTAAAACCGCAATAACTGAAGGGTGAAATAATTCAAAACATGGTCCTTGCACACTTGACCCATAATTCAAGAACACTGTCTATTCATTAGTCCTGGACAGACATAGGAACCTGCTTCGACTCCCCACATGTTCTCAGAACTGTGGCGCCTGGCAAGTTTAACTACAAAGGGATAGCTCTGGCTCATGGCCTAGCAATAAGAAACAATGGGCCTCATTCTGAGATTGGTGGTAGTCATGCCGCTATTTGCGCCATGACTGCCACCAATAACGGGTCCGGCACTGGTCTAGTTCAAGGGGGACTTACCGGTGTAGTCCGACCTTTGCGGGACCAGTAAGTCCCCATTGAAAATGTCATTTCCCATTCCCATTTGATCCCCCATAGGGCTCAATGGGAACGGGGAGGGCGCAAATAACGGGCTCGCGCATGGCAAGCCCATTATTTGCGCCCTGGTCCCTTAGCGGGTCCCGTCCATAACGGTAGGTCAGACCTGCCGTTACTGGCAGGACCCGCTAAGGGAACTTGTAGTAGGGCGGTAAGGTATTACCGGCACCGGTCTCCTTACCGGTGCCTGGTATCCCTTACCGCCCACCTTATAATGACCCCAATATATTTTTTAATTAAAAGGAAAACAGTTCCTGGGCCTCTCTCCCCCTACTCCCATTTTGGCTCATGTGTTGACAACCTGTCAATTGTCAAGGTTGGTCAGTAAGATGCCAACCATGGAAAACCTGCAATGATAGGCCGCCCAGTACATATTATGCCAACAAATAGCTTATTGTAGAGATGACATGTATTCACTATTATAAATTTAGAGGTGGTCTCAGGTGTAGCCATCAGATATGTAGTGACCAATTAGAAGACTAATCCCTATATAAAATATACATAGTCAATTCCCATAACCATAATCTTTTCACCCCGTAGGTTTTTGAATTGAGATTGTAGTATGATCTAAGTGATGATGAAATCATGCCTTGTAATCCATTGTTTTGAATGAGAACCTCTGAGAGCTGCAACTCTATTGCTCGTATGCTCTTCCCTTCTTCAAGCGGATTGTTAATAAAGTAGGTTTTGCCTTTCACTTTGACTATTTCCGTTATTGAGTACAGGATTTCCCGGCTTTCCATTTCTGCTTAAACTGGGATTTTCCAGACCATCTTAACATATGGTAGTGGATCGGATGGTTTTGGCCAGCACTAGCCTGAAGACTGCAAGATGACCTTTGGAGACTAGTATCATGCGTGAACTAAGAGAGGTCAACAGGAGCGCCTTGAAGAAAATCCGGTCTGACCCTGCCTGGTGCTCCTTAGGGCATAGGGCGGCTGGCTGATTGGGGGAAGCTCAATACCGAAGGCCTCTGCTGATCAACGGATGTATGTATATAGCATCGGCTTGCCAAAACGGGGCAGGGAACTTTGTGAATATAGGCGAATTGTGGCAAAATAAAGGGTTGATAAAGGTGGCTAGCCTGTGGCAAGGTCGCAGAAGACCACACAAAACACCTTGTGACAAGGTATTAATGGTGATAAGATTTCCCGGGACAAGGTCACAGAAGATTGCATGGTAAACCTTGTTTGGAGCTAATATTGATGATAGATCACCTCACCAGGTGCTGGGAAGACAACTGTATTGTATTGTGGTATATTCATTTGTGTAGTGATTGCTGGCACCAGCCGTAGGTTGTAAAATGGTTTAGTTTTGTGAAAAGTAAATTTCTGTGCATAATGGTGTATATTGTGGAGGACGGGAAGCTGTGGTTTGGACCAAGGGTTGTGGTCTGGGGTGTGGGTGACGTTTGTGGTGCTTGCCCAGGTGATTATCATGACGTAAAAGGTGTGGTGTTGGGGGGAGATGTAGAAGTGTTGGGAGTAAAGGGAAATATTGTTGGGGGAAAGTGTGAAGGAGGGGTGAATAGAGAGGAAGTTGGAACCGATATAGCGGTTTGATAAGTATCAGCAGACTAAATTGTGATGTGCAATCATGGGAAACAGTCCCCTTATTCATCTATGTAAAGCATTACCGTGGTACAAGGAAAGAATGACCAAGTACCACGCCCAGTGGGTGAAAGGCACTGTGGGCAAGATGTTTATGCCTTGGCTGCAGGAAGGCACTCTTTCGAGATCAGTGCTGCAACATATGACAACATACTTGCATGCCGCATACAAAGGGAAGAAGTTAGAAAAGCGATTAGCCGTTCTAGAATTGTGGAAGATGTATGGGGATGAGAAGGAAGAGACGCCCGCAAAAGGATGGATGTTTAACCAGCATGAAGAGGATGGCACAGCGCCCTCAGGTCCTCCTCCTCCCACTCCCCAGAACAACGATCATTCTCCAGAAATACAGGGACTATAAACATTATAAGAATTAAAAGCAGCAGCAGGATACACTAACCCCACATATGCGCCCCCGCCTACAGAAGTGAGAATGTTGTAAACTTAGTAAAAATAAATAAACACAATTCAGTGTCTGCATGCAAGGAATATGATGACCTTTGTGAGATACAGGTAAAAACTGACAGAGGCTGAGGAAGAGGTCCAGAGACAGCAAGGCGGCCAAGGCAATAGGGAGGAGATGGCAATTGCCCAGTATGAATGGGTGGGAGGACAATTAATGCTTAAACTAGATGAAGGAGCATGGATAACTTCAAAGAAAGAGAAAGGGAACTTAGCGAAAGACAGGAAAACAAAGAGGAAGAGAAAAGAGAGAAAGAGAAGAGAACAAGAGAAATGAGAACAGGAGAAGAGGGTAAGAGAATGGGTAAGAAGGTACGAAGAAGAAAAGAAACGATAGGCAGACACAAAGAAGGAGCAAAAACGAGAAAAGTAAAGAGAAAGGCGAAGGGAGTGGAAAGGGAAAAGGAAAGGAAAAGAGAGGAAGAAAAAGATGGGGGAGACAATTAGAAATAGAAAGAAGCAAGGCAAGGAGAAGAAAATAGATGTGATTATCAGGGGACGTACGGTACCGGATAAAGAGAGAGAGAAAACACAGGAATCGCAAGAAAGACAAAGAGATTGGGAAAATGCAGCAAGGATGTACATGAGATATTTAAAAAGCATACTTTACCCGCTGAAGTCGAGGGGGAAGCTATATGAATAAGGATTGGCAAGTTGTACAGAAGCAAAAGGGATGGGGCACATAGCATAGCAAGGACAAGAGAAGAGTACCCACAAGGTGAGGAAAGAGACGTATTAGAAGAGGTCCTGAGTGGGATATATGTAATTATTCCCCTTGGAAAACTATATTTTTGAAGACAGGGAGGACGATGAAGAAAAGGAAAGTGAGGAAATATTGTTTATAGATGAGGAGGACGACGAAGAGGAAAGGGATGCACGAGCCTCCTCTACAAGGAAGAGACAGTTTGGTCAGATTTGGAAGAACCAGAGGGGAGGAAGCCAGAACATGTAGAATATCCCAGACGTCCAAAAGTGCAATCAAGCAGCTTGTAAGAGAGAACCCCATATGTGAAGAGGTAGAGAAGTTTACCAGGGCGAAAGAAAGTTAGTATTACAGATACAGTTATAAAGACAAAGAGTGCATTTGCACTCAGACAAGACATAGAATTGACACTGTTCCCGTTGTTAGAGAAGTGGGGGAGGACGACCAAAACATATTTCATGGCCACAGATGGACGAGAACACTCTAGTTTGTAAGCTACCAATGCAGACATGAGGAGCGAGCGAATTGAGTTATGAATTAGAAAGAATGATAGCAATAATGATGTTAGCAGTGAGTGACATAAAAAGCTTGCTTGCCACCATAATAGGAAAGAAGGCAGACAACATATGTAATTAGCAGGTTATTTAGGAGTGATGGCCTAGAACACCATTCATGATGGAGCCCCCTTTAACAATTGTAGGGCTGATGTATGGAGAGCACTTGGTACAGTATTCCGATTTGTCACAAATGAGTGCAATCATGACACATAAGATGTGTGGCGACGAAGACCCAGTTTCTTATATTCAGGAGATTCAAGAAAAATAGCGGCTCAAAATGAGAGAGCCGTAGGGACAAAACTATATCTATTTTCTATCACATATTGTGCCATTGGCTGCCTGGGGCAGTGCAGAGTCAATAAAAAAACATAGTGGGAATGGAAGCAAAACTATGGCCAGAGATTCAGTTGACTACAGTTCACCACCGTCGGTTAAAACAAGGGAATGCTAGAAAGAAAATGGAGGAAAAAAAACGAAGAGGCAAAACTAGTTCAGAAACATTTACCAAAGTTCTCAGTGGAGTGAGCAGTGTTAACCAGTGGAGAAGGGGTGATTACACAGGAATCACAGCAGGTACAGCCAATACCTAACAGAAATTTAGCAGGATGTGGATAGTATAGGGGCGGTGTTATGCTTGAACTAAAATGGCGCCGGTGCGCAATGCATTCTGGGAGTGCTCGGAGCCATCATGGATATTTACTTCATGCCGCAGTAAAACGATGCACACATTTTGCTGAGTGTTAGATTCATGGTGCTGAGAAAAACATGCTTTCCAAACCTGGTATGGGGTCAAGGACATTTCTCCTGGGAAAGCTAACGTTGTTATGGTTTGGTACTGTTCTCCGCGGAGCGTGTTTTTAGAGAAGGGAGGCACTCTGCTCCTTGAGGGTAGCTCTCGATTGACCCAGCTGGCAACCGACGGCTGCTCATCAACTGCGCAAGTGCAATTTCCAGAAGGTTCATGAATTGACTCCCCTTTGTGGAGTGTGTATATATGCGGAAACCCGGAGGTGGTCAGGTGAGACTTCAGCTGGAGAAGGACGCTTACGTCTGGCACTCCTGTGAGCTGTGGTGCTCTCGGCCTGGCTGTTCCCGAGGTCTTCCAGCCGCTTCTGGGCAAGATGAGGAATCCTGTTACGTTCACGGTGATGTATTTCCTTTTGAATTTTTTACTTCTTCTGTGATTTATGTCTATATTACTTCTGTGAGTTATTTCTAAGCTTTGAATAAATAGCCGTATAAGAGCTGATTATCTTCTAAGAGTGTGTGGTTGTGAGTTATTGCGTCTGTCTGCGTTCAAAGTATTTGCTCTGTAATTGCATTGGTGATTTATGTTTTTCCGTGCATTCTGGGGAGAGCAATACATTTTTGGCATCACAAACAGGATACTTGTGATGAGTTGTTCCGAGTATTGAATAGTAAGAATCTGTTGGAACGTAGATTGGATTTGGTTGTCTTGCAAGTGAAGTTTTTGAGTAGTGAAGTTTTTTCCTTTGCCAGTGTGTGAGTGCCTGTGGGAGTGATTGCAGCGTGGAGAGAAAAAATATATAGATACAACAAGCTTTTGTTTTGTTTGCGATAATGAGTAGTTTGTTCAGGAAGAAGAGCGTTACCGCTGGCGGTGACTGTTCTGATGTTGTTATTCCAGGCTGGACTAAGAGTCCATATGATAAGTTGGCCCAGGCATGGGCATGTGGTGCAGGTCTAAGTGAAACATGGGATCAAGGATTGGGAGATGCCGATCCGGCTGATGTAATGGCATGCTTGCAACAAGTTCCAGTAGAAAGTGGAAAAGAATGTGCGGCATTAGGTAGGTGAGGTTGGGTTCTTTTGCATGCTTATAGGAAAATACATCAAATGAAGGTGGAAATGAAAAATTAGGTTTTGCGATTAGAAAGAGAGCTAGCTGCAGAACGGCAGACTGTGTTAATGCATCAGATTCAAATGAAACTGTTTAAAGATAAAGCTGACACATATCAGGCCGTTAGAAGACGGCGAGCCAGACCCCACCCGCAGAATCCTGCTGGCGGAATGGTGGATTTAACCACGCTGGAGGATTACACACAACTGGAGGTTGGGGAAATTATTACCCGTTTGAGGCAAAAATCAGGGTAAGCTTTATTGACATGGATGGTGAGATTGCTCATTGGGGGTGCTGCAGGGTTGTTGGTAGATTCTACGTATTCACCACTTTTTTTATCACTGTCAATTGAACCCAATGTACAGGAGGTCTTAAGAGCAGGACCGCCCCCTAATGCAAATGGTCAAGATACTCAGGTGTCTTTGTTGCACCTGGTAGCCCAAGCATGTAACCGTAAATACCCCATTACCACAGATTGGCCCAGTGAAGAAACGAAGTGGTATACGTTGAGAGAAGCAATTCAAAAAAGTCAGGGAGCATGCTTTGAAAGAGGCTATTCACGTAGATGCTCCTGATCACATGGGAGCCGTGCCGCTCTCAGTTTCAACTCGAAACATGGTGATTAGAACTGCGCCACCCGCATACAAAAGTGTCATTATGACTTTGCTCGTAGGTATGACGGGCAAAGCTATTGATGAGGTAGCAGATGCCATTCGGCAACTTGCAGATTTCGGGGAGTGGGATAAGAGCGATAACAAGCCACGGGAGAGAGAGGGGTGTAGTGAGAGAAGAACCGAAGGCAGGCGGCAAGATAGTAGAGACTCCCGAGTGTCCCGAAAAGACATGTTTTTGGCTTTGTTAAAAGATGGTGTGCCACACGAAGAAATTGATGGCATTGAAACCAGAGTAATGTATGAATTATACAAAAAACAAGGACTTGCAGCAAAAGAGCGCTATAATCAGGTTAAGAAACAGGTAGTCACCACGCCACAGGGGGACACCTCACCTTCTGCTCCCCTTGTGGAAGAACAAGACGAAGGTTCTAGGGGGACACCTTCCCCGTACCAGCCAACATACGCTGATTTGAGAAAAGTGGTGAGTGCGATGTTAGAGACGGAATCGAGTCACACTCATTCAAAGTTTGACTAGGGCTTCGGCCAAGCTCTGGCAGCATCTGCCCGCCTAAAAGTGGATAGGTGGCCTCATGTTGATGTTAAGATTTTTTGGGGGCCAGGAAATACATAAGGGGTGCGAGCACTGATAGACACCGGGGTGGAGGCCTCTTTGATTCATGGTAATCCAACACGATTTAAAGGCAAACAGTTTACTATTACAGGTCTACGGGGGAAAGGAGACCCCCGCAGTACAAACGAAATTGGAGATGAAAATAGACAATTTGAATAGGCAGAAATACCAAGTGTTGATTGTCCCGATACCTGAATATATAATTGGCTTTGACATTTTGGAAGGGTTAACCTTGGGACTTGGCGGTAAAACGTACCAGTTTGGGGTGAGTGCATTACCCATTACCGTAGGCAAATTGAAGATGCCCCCAGTGCAAGTACCAGTGGCAACCAAGCAGGTAGCAATGAAACAATACCGCATTCCTGGGGGGGCACAAGGAAATTTCAGACACCATCAAAGAGTACGTGGAGGCGGGTGTATTACACCCTATTACCACCGCATGGAACAATCCTCTCTGGCCTATTAAAAAGGGAGATGGGTCGTGGAGGATGTCGGTGGATTACAGGGAGTTGAATAAACACACTCCTCCCTTAGTGCCCGCAGTCCCAGATGCCATTACCTTGATTGAGAATGTCCAAATGTTTGAGGGGACTTGGTATGCAGTGATCGATTTAGCCAATGCATTTTTCTCCGTGCCAATTGCTGAAGAGTGTCAAGAGCAGTTTGCATTTTCGTGGAGTGGACGTCAGTACACTTTCACGAGGCTACCTATGGGGTACATACACAGCCCGACTATCTGTCACCGGCTGGTGGCAGAGCACTTAGACAAGATACTGTGTAAACCTGACACACAAATCTCTCATTACATTGATGATATTTTGATTCAGGGCAAGGATGAGCACAGTGTGCAAAGCCAGTTAGATGTCATTATGGAAGGATTGAAGAAGGAAGGGTGGGAGATTAACCCGAGTAAAATTCAAGGTCCAGCTAAAACAGTGATATTCCTAGGGATTCAGTGGCATCATGGGCATCGAGAAATGGTGCCAAAAGCCCGACAGAAAATATTTGAATTCACCACTCCAATGAACAAAAAGCAAGCCCAGCAGTTTATAGGGCTGTTTGGGTTTTGGAGACAGCACATTCCTCATTTAGGGCAGATATTGGCCCCCCTCTACAAGGTGACACGAAAGAAATATGAGTTTCAGTGGGGGGGAGGAGCAGCAGAAAACCTTTGAGATGGCGAAAGACACCGTGCAGCAGGTGCTTGATTTATGGCCCTTGAAGGAAGTTGAAGTGGAATTAAATGTGTCTGTACAAGAGAATTATGCTAACCTGAGTGTGTGGCAGAAACAAGACAGGAAACGTGTGCCATTGGGGTTTTGGAGTCGTAAGTTGCCCAACGCTGGTAACTCATACACTCCGTTTGCAAAGCAATTGCTGGCGTGTTACTGGGCCCTTGTTGATACCGAGCAGATGACGGTGGGCCATGATGTATTCATGAGACCAGAAATACCAAACATGCAATGGGTACTGAGCTCTCCTAAAACGCATAGAATAGGACATGCTCAAGAAGCCAGCATAATTAAATGGAAATGGTATATTCAAGACAGAGCCAAATCAGGAAAGGGTGGAGTGGCAAAATTACATGAGCAAGTAGCCAACATACCGCCCTCAGATTACATACCATAGGAAGTGCCTGAAAAAAGTGAGTCTCCCGTGAAATGGGGAGTACCTTACAGCGATTTGACCGTAGAGCAAACAGAGCATGCTTGGTTCACGGATGGTTCAGCTCGATATGTGGGAACTGAGCGATACTGGAAAGCAGTGTCGTACAATCCCAAAACAAAAAAGATGTTGACAACGACAGGGAAAGGGAAGAGCAGTTAGTTTGCAAAGCTTTACACAGTTTACCAAGCATTGAAACAAGAGACCCCTGGTCAATGTTATGTGTACACAGATTCATGGTCAGTGGCGAATGGATTGGCAGTGTGGTTGCCAACTTGGCAAAATAATGGGTGGAAGATTCATTCAAAAGAGTTGTGGGGAAAAGAACTGTGGCAAGATATTGCAGAAATGTTATTACAAAGTGAAGTCACTGTATATCATGTGGACGCGCATTGTGCCACAGACTCATTAGAACATTGGTTTAATTCTGTGGCAGACGAGCACACCAAGATTTCATCTGTGGATGCAGAGGCTCAGGAAGACGATTTGGAGGGTTTGGCCAAATGGGCCCATCAGAAATGTGGGCACCTTGGAGAAAAGGCTACTATCAGGTGGGCACAAGCTCGAGGAATCAGTCTTCCTTTAGAAGTAGTGAAAACGATCATTTTGCAATGTCCAGTGTGCCAACACCAACTGCATAGACCTATCCCTCAAATTGTTCGAGGCACATTGAGAAGAGGAAAATTACCAGGTCAAATTTGGCAGATTGATTATATTGGTCCCATGCCAATCAGTAGAGGTTGTCAGTATGCATGCACTATTATGGATACCTACTCAAGATATTTGATGGTTTTGCCATGCAAACGTGCAACACAACTGAATACCATCAGGTTGTTAGATCAGATCATACTACATTATGGAGTGCCTTTGCAGATTCAAAGTGACAATGTGTCACATTTCAAAGGCAAATTAATCCAGGAGTTTTGTCAGGAAAAGAGCATTGAGTGGTTGTACCACGTGCCCTATTACCCAGCTGCTTCAGGGTTAATTGAACGAATGAATGGGTTATTGAAAGAACAGTTGCGTAAATCTGGAGACGGCAGTTTGGCAGGCTGGTGTGATCGTGTGTTTGATGCGGTGCAAGTATTAAACAATAGGCCTGTGTATGAACATGAAACTCCTATAATGCGATTAATGACTCCTACTTTACAGGTTCAACCCAATTCAGTCAGAGAAACACTATTGTACTAGGAAATTACTCCAGGTTCTTTAGCTCCCTATCGAGCAACTCCAGAGTCAGTAGGGGTAGACTTGCATTCCCATGAAGAAATCAGATTAGACCCAAGAGGGATAGTTGTAATTGAAACAGGGATTGGAGTACAAATTCCCCCAGAGCATATGGGATGGATTGCCCCTAGATCTGGCCTAGCATTGAAGGGAGTTCAAGTGTAGGGAGGGGTAATTGATGCTTATTACCAAGGCAAGATTAAAGTCATCCTAATGAATAGTGGGGACCAATTGTTATCAATCCACAAGGGTGATCGAGTTGCCCAATTGATAATTATTCCCGTTAAGTTGTCCATGATTAAGAAGGGGGAGCCTCCTACAGTGTTAACTACCCGTGGGGACGGTGGTTTGAGCTCTTCAGACAGTATGGTACCGGGTGCAAAGGTGTGGGTGGAAAAGCCAAGTGGCCCACCAGTACCCGCAGATGTCATTGCATCAGGCAAATATCAAGTAGTTTTAGTTATGGAGCCTGCTAGAAAGAAATGGCAATATGTACCCGGAGACAAATGTTACCTGAGAGAGTGATGTGCAACACTGATATCTCTTTTCTGGGTTTGCCTTGTAGATCCTGTGTCTGGCTGGTGTAATTGTGGTACTAAATGGACTCCATTTGGGAGAGTTAAACAGTCTGCTGTTACCAACGAAAAATGTCACATCTGCGCCAGTGATCAAGGGGATACTGATAGTGATGAATAATGTTGTCCCAAAGCAGCCTTATGCCGATGCCGAAAAGCCAGGCAGACCGAAGACATGGATTCGTGAAATGCGACAAACACATCAGGAGCAAGTGAAAACAACCTTGATGCCAGTCATGCAAGACGTATTTTCAGGAAGGCGAAAACATTCTCCTATGATCACCTAGACGAAGAATATGCGGATATATCTGGCACAGCAAGTACTCAACATATCACACTTTTGTTTTACTGATGTGCCCAATGCTGAAGCTTTATTGACTATGTGTTTAGTAGCAGTGCTGACGCCTGTTCCGGTTTTAAAGCATATCTTCGGCGTCACACACAATGATTCTTTGGTTCAAGACTCGGATATTAGGCAATCTTTTTCCATTTATGAATATTGTAGGTTCTGCCAAGAGACCGATTGTAAATGGAGAAATTTAACACGTGGTATTACTTATAATATAACCCAAGGTGATGTATGTTATTTTATGACCTGCAATGCACAAGAAATTGGCAAATGCCGACAAATCGATTTAACCAACCAGCACAATCATACAATGTTTGAGAGACGACTATGTTCGCGGGTGCCACGCAAATGCACCAGTGTAAATAATGCTATGTCTTGTAATCATACAGTGATAGCTGCCAGTCATTTGAATCATGTGAAACTTCCAACAGGATGGCTCTTTTCATGTGGTAACATCACATATACTTATATTCCAGCTAACATTTCCGGAGGTCCATGTGCTTTAACTCGATTAGGACTAATGATGTTTCCTTTACACCCACCGATAACTCGAGGTAAAAGGTGAACTTTCAAATCTGTAGGTCTATCTCCTAATTGTGATTCACATGTACACTTGTTATCAGAAGCTGAGGTTCTAGCATTAACCCTTTCATTAGTGGGAGTTTGGGGTTTAGATGCTGGAGGTTACAAATCTTTGATGAAATTAGCATGTTTAGTAGTCAAAAGCCTTAATCATACTTCTCAGGCATTAGAAGAATTACTCCTTGATAGTCAAGTTGTTAGAAAAGCAACTTTGCAGAACAGAGCTGCTGTTGATTATCTATTGCTAAAGCATAATTTAGGGTGTAACGCATTTGAAAGTATATGTTGTTTCAATTTAAGTGACCATTCACAATCTATTGAAAGTCATATTTGAGGTTTGAGGGATCTCATTTCTCAAGTGTCTCGAGAGCGTACTGGAAATTGGTGGGATTGGTTATTTTCATGGATACCTGATATTGGGGGTACACTACGTTATGCTTTTGCTTGCTTTTTTATTATAGTAGTTGTCATAATAGCTTGTTGTTGTTGTATTCAATGTATTCCCAATTTAGTTTTAACGTTTTGTAGGTTTCAGAGACCAGCTCCTTTGCCACCGGGCTATGGAAGGTAAATATCCAAGGGTGGAATTGTTATGCTTGAACTAAAATGGCGCCAGTGCGCAATGCATTCTGGGAGCACTCAGAGCCATGATGGATATTTACTTCATGCCGCAGTGAAAAGCTGCACACATTTTGCTGAGTGTTAGATTCATGGTGCTGAGAAAAACATGCTTTCCAAACCTGGTATGCGGACAAGGACATTTCTGCTGGGAAAGCTAACGTTGTTATGGTTTGGTACTGTTCTCCACGGAGCGTGTTTTTAGAGAAGAGAGGCACTCTGCTCCTTGAGGGTAGCTCTCGATTGACCCAGCTGGCAACCGACGGCTGCTCATCAACTGCGCAAGTGCAATTTCCAGAAGGTTCGAGAATTGACTCCCCTTTGTGGAGTGTGTATATATGTGGAAACCCGGATGTGGTCAGGTGAGACTTCAGTCGGAGAAGGACGCTTACGTCCGGCTCTCCTGTGAGCTGTGGTGCTCTCGGCCTGGCTGTTCCCGGGGTCTTCCAGCCACTTCTGGACAAGATGAGGTATCCTGTTATGCTCACGGTGATGTATTTCCTTTTGAATTCTTTACTTCTTCTGTGATTTATGTCTATATTACTTCTGTGAGTTATTTCTAAGCTTTTAATAAATAGCCGTATAAGAGCTGATTATCTTAAAGAGTGTGTGGTTGTGAGTTATTGCATCAGTCTGCGTTCAAAGTATTTGCTCTATAATTGCATTGGTGATTTATGTTTTTCCGTGCATTCTGGGGAGAGCAATACAGGCGGTCAGAGGCAGAGGGTTCGGATTTCAGGCTCGACAGGCAGGAGAATTTAATGGAGGACAACCCAGTTTGGAGGACAGATACACCCATGTTTGACATGTGGAAAAATGAGGCACATCTCCTGGGTGTGTACAACTAAGGGAGGGATGCAACAGAATTGGTTAGATCAAAGAGGCGGGACAGCATATCCCTGCCATATAGCGCAGAACCACCTGAATATTATTGTGCTCAAGATCACACGCAGTATCAGAAACATGCAACACAAATACAACCTACACAACAAGGAAGACCAATGTAAATGCAACAAGCACCGATGCAAGTACAGCAATCCCCTATGCAGACACAGCAGATACCACTGCAAACACAAGCACCCATACAACAGAATACAGCGGCATCATGGAATGCAAACATACTGCCACAGACACCCACACCAGTCTAGAGGGTGTGACAGTGGTTGGCGGGAACCCTTTCACCGGCACATGACTGAATCTATACCCACAATAGGACAGACCAGAGAGACTTGATGTGCTTTCAACCTTTCAGTTACATCAGACCCACAAGAGGAACCATGAGTTGGGGTAATCATAGGTGTCAAAATATTTTCCTTCCCTGTAGACACAGGGTGCCCCGATCCTGTTTAGGGAGGTAAAATACACAATGTCAGGCATTGCCATGAATTCACAAGGTTTTTCTGGGGTGACAAGTACAGTTCCTTTTACTGACGACTTACCTATTACTATAGGAGAACGCGATCTTTCCATGCCATTATTTTATTCCTGCAAGACACCAGTCAACATACTGGGAACTGATTTGATGAGCAAACTGAACATGAAAATATAATTTAATGACCAGGGAATAATATGTTCGACTCCAGGAATCCATTATGTAAATGTACAAGAATTCATATCAGCATTTTATGTCCAGAAAGCACAAAGGGACGTGCCATTAGACCAGGAAGTATTCCTTTACGAAGCACACAGACTGTTAGCATGGTTCACAAGAACAAAGGGCAAATTATTCTGATTACCCACAGAGTTTTTGTTCAGACCAGAAGTACCTACGGATGCGGAAGAGGGCACGTGATTACAATAGAGCTAGAAGCAGCAATAGTAAGAATGAGTGATTTTGCACAGAGTTGATGATGAGGGAATAAACTGGAGGACAGTGATATCTCTTGATCGGGGATACAGGCTGACTGACTTGACAGATGAAGACTTGTTTATAGAAGATGACTCATTTGATGAAGTAATGTTTCACATACGTCTTACTTATCAATGAAAAATTGAAAACAGAGAGGTGCTTTAGAGAATGGCATTGGTATAAAAGGTACTGTCTTTTCTACAGGACTATTTGGCACAAGTACCAAGCATATTGTGGGCCAGTAGTCCATCTGATGTTGGTCTATTAAAAAAAGTAAGGGCAGTCAAAATTAAATTGAAGCAGACGCTATTTTACCACGGGTGAGACAGCACCCAATGTCAAAAGAAACAGATGAAGGTATTTATGACACCATTGCTGCTCTAGTGAAACAAAGGATATTGGTGCCATCAGAATACCCATGTAACCCGGCTGTGCACCCAGTAAAAAAGGCAACCGAGGTCATGGAGATTTAGTCAGGACTTACGCTTATGAACATTATTGTTGGGGCAGAATTCCCATTGGTTCCCAACCCCGCCACAATATTGTGCAATATTCCATCTAAAGCTAAATATTTCACAATGATTGATTTAAAGAATGCCTTCTTCTCGATCCCACTGCATGAGGAGTCCAAAGACTTAACTTAGTTTCCCTATCATGGGACGAAGGTGAAACATACTTGTTTACCTCAGAGTCCCCCTCAATCTTCAACAGGGCACTCCAAAAGGACCTAGGAAATGTACACCTTGACAGCACAGTGATATAATATGTAGATAACATGTTGGTGTACAGTGACACAGAAAAACAGCATAGGATAGACTCAGTACAGTTGATGACAGTGTTGGCAGAGAAGAGGTACAAGGTAGACAAAGAAGAAATGCAGCATTGTTAGGAAGAAGTCCTATATATAGGTCAGCTACTATCACAGAAAGGAAGGAAAGTGACAGCTGAGAGAGCAGAAATGATTATGAAGACAGCAAGACCAAAAACTGTAAGGGAATTGCAGCAATTTATGGGCCTTTGCAATTACTGCAGGGCATGGGTCTTTGGCTACAGTACGTATGTCAGACCACTTTTGAAAGAGCTCAAACATTGACATAGCCTGGACATTTGAAACAACATAGGCCTTTGGTGAATTAAAAATGGCAATAAGCACAGAACCCTTGTTAGGTATCCCTGATTACAGTACAGAATTATTTTTATTTTCCAATTCAAATGGAGTAGTAATGAGTAGTAATGACAGCAGTCCTTGCGCAAAAGACTACCATGGGACGTATGTCAGACCACTTTTGAAAGAGCTCAAACAGTGACAAAGCCTGGACATTTGAAACAACATAGGCCTTTGGTGAATTAAAAATGGCAATAAGCACAGAACCCTTGTTAGGTATCCCTGATTACAGTACAGAATTATTTTTATTTTCCAATCCAAATGGAGTAGTAATGAGTAGTAATGACAGCAGTCCTTGCGCAAAAGACTAGCATGGGAAGTAAACTATTAGCATTTTACAGTGGGTTCTCATAGCCAGAGATGAGAGGTCATTATCCATGTCAACATGCATTGACGGCAGCAGCCTTTGCAACTGAAAAATCTGCTAGCATCACAATGGGCTGTGTAGTAACCTTATATGACGAGCAGGCCATGTTTGCAATTCTTGAAAAGCCTAAAAGCACATTAGCCAAACAGAGAGCATCTAGGTATGAAGTAATGATATCAAACCAAGCAATTAAAATTGTCAAATAGAGAGTAGTGAACCCAGCGAGATTCATAGCAGAACCAGTGGAAGAAAGAGACAATGTGCATGATTGCACCAAGTACACTGAATATATAAGATACCACACATTACAGAAAAGGCCTTAGGAGGGAGGACAATCATCTTTATTGATAGGTCCTCATAAATTGATCAATACATGGCTGAAAGGCATTCTGAGACATCACTGGTAAAAGCAAGACTGAATGACAGCTTTGAGACAGTGGTAAGTGTGAGATTGCCACTGCATTTATCAGCACAAGCAGCAGAATTGGTAGCGCTCATTCTGGCACTTGAAACGCATGAAGAAGGGGTGGTAATGGTGTATTCCGACTCTGCCTAAGTGACGTCAACAGTACACACAGGACTGTCACGATGTAAAAAGCGTGGTTTCTTATGCGCAGATGGCATGCCAGTGCAGCATGCGCTGCCACTGTGCAGGCTTATAAACGTACTTGAACTCCCATCGTCCATCACCATGGTGAAGTGCACAGCCCACACTAAAGGTACCGATTTGGTTTCTTGCAACAATGAGGGTGGCCGATCTAGAAGCAAAATAAGCAGAATATTTTCCTGAAACATCTGAATTTGACACTGCACCAGATGAATACACATGTGCATGAAGCATGGTAATGAAAGAAGGCTTTAATACACTACCCATAGCCCAAATTACTGGGTTGCTGGTAAGAGCCCCACCAGCAGAACAAGAATTCTAGAAACAAAGAGGGTTCTCATTGTCCCCCACAGATGCAATGTGGCAGTAGGACAACACTGGGAAACCAGTTATGCCCTTAGGATTGCTCAAAGTAGCAGTAGACCAACTACTTCACCCGGCACACACAACATGAGAGTGTCTTGCAGTTTTGATATCTGAAGGCTGGTTTGTGCCCAACCTGGCAGAACATGTTGCCAAATTTATTGTGAACTGTCTAACTTGCCAGCAGTTTACTACTGGGCACACGCTGTGAACAGTGAGAGGAGCAACACCCCGTCCTACTGGACCCTTTCAGCATTTTCACTTAGACTATGTAGATATGCTCCAGATTTGTAATGGCTATAGTTATATGCTAGTAGTCATAGGTCCCTTTTCCTGATGGATTGGAGCAGGGCATTGCACACATCCTGATACCACATGTGCAGCAAAGTTACTAGTACGTGAGGTTTCCCCGAGATGGGGAGTGTGTGAAGTGTTCCGGTCTGAGAATGGACCACATTTCATAAATTAAGTCTTTGAGCACATCACAATTCTGTTGGGTATTAAGCATACATTCTCTTCCACTTACCACCTACAAGCAAACAGTTTTTGTGAGCTTCTCAATTGCCTCCTCAAGGAACGCATTGCCAATTTGAAAGTGACCCTGAAAAAAGGATGACCCGATTGCCTACCCTTAGCCTTATTTGCATCACATAATCAACGCTGGCATAAGCCGAGGTTTGAAGGACCTTTCATTGTGGAAGAAGTGACACCAACAGCTGTAAAGGTGCGGATAAAGTAGGCATGGTTGTGCCTCTGTGGCATTAAACCCTACAAAGGAGAGACCCCCTGCCTCAACTGCCTGAATCTGAAGATGAAGAGATGAGATGAATGCCGACGAGATCAGTAACAAAATCGAACCAGCAACGAGAACTATAAAGACACATTGTTCCTTTTGATAATAACAGTAACAGAAGAGACTTAGTGGACATTGTTGCCAATTATACATGCATGAGATAAGGATTAGCACTTTAAAAGTAAGAGAAATATACACACTAAATGCTTCCTCTAAAAATTATATTTCTTATGGTCTTATCTTATTTAGTGTATACTTATCCTGCTTTAGGAGTGAGAAATATAATCCTTGCTGCTATTCTGGTGAATCTTAAGACATATTTTATTTTTGAAAGGATTTCTCTTGCTGCAATGCTGCAATTATTTCTGTGAACACTGACATTTTGAAGAAATGGAAGGAAACTTTTGGCAAGTGTCACCTCTCGTGGGAATAAGAGAACACACGTACACAGGATCCTTGGGTCAAGACAACTTTATTTCAAAGACTATATTTACCTTTTTGCAAAAAGGGTACTAGATGTGAAGCTCTCCTCGAGAACGGTAGGGCTTCTTTTATCACGGTGTAGATCAAATACTTCTCCAGCATCCTTTAGAAGGAAATCTCATATGTCCCAAAAAAACCTACCTTTTCAGTCTAGTTTTTTTCCAAGCATGTCGGATGCCATTCAGACATCTTTTGGCATCTCCTTTATATGTCTTGAAAGCCCTCCTCTTCTTCTCTCGTTGGGGCTTTTACACTCTGCTTTTCCTTCTGAACTTCCTTGTTAGACTGAAGGGGTTAAACTATGGACGAGGCTTTAAGAACTTTCAGAGATGCAGGTAGGGATTGTTGTTGCTTCCCTTTATCTCGAGCAACCCAGTCTTTGATAAAGCGTATGCTTAATTCATTATTTCTGTGACATACAGTACTTTTACTAAGCAAGGTATGAAGATGCTGGGTAACGTTAGGGCCATAATATCCAAAACCCCTTCACTCAACCACAGCGTCATGTTCAGTTAACATAGGGATTCTTTATCTTTATATTCTTTTCTGGCTCCTCCCCTCTCACTTCTTCCATGCCGTTCAAACAGGGAATCAACAGCTGAGTCGAGCTTGTCAGCGTACGTAGTTTGTAAACGCTGATAGCCCAGCCCCTTACCGTTGGATGTCCATCCTTTGGCTCCTCCCTATCTCAGACGGTGTATCTGATTCGCCGAGGATGTCAAGCCTCTCACCGTCGGAGGTTTGTCACAACACTTCTCCTTAGCTCGGCAGGCAGAGGCGTGTCTAAGTCTGTTTCATGAGTTAACAGCAGGCACTTTTCGGGACTGCTCTTGAAGCCTCCTCGTAACGGAGCGTTTCTTCTATCGTGCAAATGCAACGAATTTCCTTCTGTTCTTAACAGACTTTCAACTGCCAAGTGACACAGCGCAACGGCGCAACTTTGATTAAAACAGTTTATGTTACGGTGGAGCATTACCTAATATGCCCACTCGTAACTGACGTTTTTTTCCTCTTCTCTCGGTGCAGTCTCTTAGCAACCAAAAAAACAAAACACGATAGAAAAACTCCCGTTAGAGAAGAGAACCTTAATACAGGTCAGACAATGAACAGGAAGTATCTCCAAGGTATTGATAAGCTCCGCCCCACTTATGTCAGGCTTTCATCTACTGTCTAACTTGTCTGTTGTTTAGCAGCACTCTCTTTGGACATACTTCCCCATGATCTCCAGACAGAAATTTATCACAGGAAGGAAAGGAAAAATTGGACATTTCAACTTTGTTAGATATTTGCTTTTGGCACGTAGATCAAATAATGCTCATGGTCGATTGAAAAAAGTTGATACATTGCGATAATGCTCATAGCAATGTTTTCTTACATTTTGCAGCCTCTATTTTAATATCCTCAAGGCACTATGAGAATTGGTCCTTTATAATGTATCCAAACCAGTATACAGCAATATAACCCCCATCACCATGACAAATGAAATGAGCCCCAAATATTTCCTGCAGTTACTACGCGAATAAAAAGAATAAAAAGTGACTTCGAGCACATGAACTCGTAAATGACTAATTCCACTCAAGTCACTGATAATTTGTGGTACCAGCATATGACCCGAGTGGGGAGAGAGACATCTGGTGATAGCTGTTATGTGTGCTCTCTTAACCCCTGTGCCATGAGCGCGTCCAGATTTTTTATAGTGACAGAAATACCAGCACACAGAACACACTGCCTAACCAACCCAGAACTTTGCACAACTAGGGGACAATTCCAAGGTGACCGGGTTACCCTGTAATGGATGTCAAAAGAGACATTTGCGTATGAAGATAGCTACAAAAAAACAAAGCAAAGATGAAATAAGGAGATATAGTATATATAAAAAGACCGGAATCAATCAAGGAGACGTTACAGAAACATACCATAAGCTATTGCAGTGCCCATATACTGCAGAGAACGAGAGCCCTTGGAGACCTGGGTGCTGGGAAAGGCCCCATTTCCAGATATATATGGACATGTATTTGCCTCAGAAGGTTGGGTTTAAGGAATGATGGGGTGCAAAGCTAAGGCACTGCTGACCGTGATACGGAATGCAAATTATCTATGCCCAAAGACTGGGCTGAATGTTCCAAATTACTCACATGGGTAGAAGGCAAAACAGGCCCCCTTACCATAATACCCATAAAAAATGCTATGTTGCGCTTTAAAAATACTGGCTCCTTAGAGGTGGGAGAAAATAAAGGGTGCAACTGTATTTTCGAAGTGCCAGGCATGAAAATAGCAAGCAACTGTCTTAATGGACCACGTTTGGGCTCATGGTTCAAAAGCTTGCATGCAATTACCTCCAGGTTGGGGAGGCCTACGTTTCTTAGTGGTGACAAGTACAACCGCTTTGGTAGTACCTCAGAGTGAAGTACAAATTGGAAACTTCCCCCAAATTAATGGGTATCAAAGAAATAAAAGGTCTCTCAGATCCCAAACTTTTAAATGCAATAAAAGAGAAGATTATTTTTCAACTAAATCAGAAGCGGCCTTTGAGGACATACTAGATCAACACAAATTGTTCAATAGAGCAACAACATTCTTTACGTCTTGATTTGCTCCCAGGTTGCAACCAAAAGCAAATGCCAACCCATCTGGTTGCAAATAACCAGATGGGAGTTGTTCCAAACTGTAAATGTGACTGTCAAATGCTTTAATGCCATAAAGGAAGAGCTGAGAGCATTATGACTCATGAATCTCCAGAATCGGCATGTCCTCAATTTAGTAAAGGCCATGGAAGGTGGCGTGTGCGCAAAGATTGTGCCATCCTGCTGCATGTACATATCGTCCCACAATGGGAAGAATGGAACCCCCACAGAGGCCATAGCAACCTTAACATACTTGCACACAAAGTTGGTGAGGGGGTAGATGAACCTGTAAGTGACAACTGGCTGAGTTCTCTAGTCTCCGGGATGCCCACCTGGTTAGCCAATGAATTTAAGATATTACTTGCCATAGTAGTGTTCATGCTATTGGCATTCTATGTTGTAAGGATAGCAATAAAAGGTTGCCAAAAGGCTGCCAAAAGATCAGTTGGAATGGAAATAGTAATAAACATAAATGCGCCTAGACATAAGTATACCCAGACAGATGACCCATTTCATGCCCAAGTAAGGGAAAGCCCTATTACCCCTCCAGGATCAAAATGTACTTATCCCAAAGATCCACGCAATTACATTGGACGATGGATATTTTGCAAGCTAGACGGGGAGTGCTGCTACATGACCTGGAGCATGGACAAACACATAAGACGTGCAGGCAATCTGAGGGGGTTATTAAGATATGGACTCTCAAGGTACTTTATGTGGGGGGAAGCCACTAAAAGGGACATGGTCGAGGACTCGACCAGAGGGGGGAATGTTGACAGGCAGATGAATACGTCATTCATAGCTATGGCCTTTCTCCTCTACAATATCACAAAGATGCAAAGCGTTACTCACTAAGGTAACCATAGCGGCTGTACCCCAGGAAGGTACAAGAGGAAATGGACCTAATGTAACTAAGATGGTGAGAATAAGCAAACTCACTGTGTGAAGAATCTGAGGGCATCCTCACTTCTTTACCCAATACATCCTCCTCCCAGGTGGCCAGGGAAAGGCCACCGCTATTGTAATCCTGACCCTGGGGGTGGAAATGTGAGGGCGGATCACCTGGAGGAGACTTGGGGAATGGGAATGAGGCACCCTTGGGTGAGGCACAGTATTCCCCATTTCCCTTTTCTGACAAATTCAATATCCCCCCATGCCTTTGCAGGTTTTTACCAGCCCGTTCACTAGCTTTACAGTAAATCATCTCCCAGTAAACACCAGTCAGGTACTGGGATGAGTCAGAGACAAACCTGAGCCACAAATCATCTCTTTATTGACTCTTACACACACAGAGACTCTGGTACTGTGACAAGGAAGAGGGATGCAGAGTACCACAATCATTATTTAATGAACAAACTGAAGATGGAGGTCCAAGTGTGGCCCTCGTGACCTCCACCCGACTCACAGCCTCAAGGCAGAGAAATAATTGATGTACATCACTCTTGGGTACTTCATCACCATTGTCGATTTATCGCAGATGTGAGAAATATTACTCGCTCAGGCAGCCATTCAAACCATACCCAACTGCCGATATGGAAGAAATAGCGTTGCCATCAATTGAACAAGTTGACTGACTACAACCGTGAAAACCAATGACATCATCACTGACTTCATGACGTAGGTGCACGTAGACATGAAGCATATAGGCATCCACGCATGAAGCTACACAAACACACATTACTTTATCGCAGATAGACATAAAACAAATGCTTATACCTCACACAGATAGATGACTGACACACATATCTATATGCCCTTTGCTAAAGCAGAAACAGCAAGACTCAGAGAATACATATATCCAGCTTGCACATGCTTAATTGCTACTAACACAGACAGCCATAAGAAAAAAATGCAAGCTATTGGCACAGTGAAGTGAAGGGGAAGGTGAGACAGACTTGGAATACATGGAAAGGCTGACAGCCTGATTCAGCTAAAGGCGGGCCGACCGAGCTTCCAACGCAGACACAGTGCACATCCTAGCCAAGGATGAGAGATGGAAGGTTTCCAGTTTACCAAGACGATAAAACACCTGCAAGGAATTTAGCTTAAAATCCTCATAATTACAAACAATAGAGTGGTCTCTACACACGTGACCTGGAAGAGCAGGACAATGCCTATTCACTCGAGGTAGATGGAGGAAAGCTGTTCTTATCAAACCAGAGGTGGTAAGATCCAATTGCTGCACAGGTCCATAACTGAATGTACTCTCTCACGGCTTAGGCGATCAGAGATGGCAACATGATGGGGACTCACAGCACCTTCGTGATCGTTCCCATCACCTGAAAAAGGTCTACTCAGTCTGGTAGCTGTCCAAAGTCCCAAGGCTGGGAAGACACGTTTTACCCAGTCCGTAGCCACCTTTCACGTTAAGACATATTATGTTGCAGTGGCCAATAGCTTCTCCACTTTCCAGAAACTTTGTATTTGTTACCTGTAGAGGTGTCCTAGGAGGAGCCACCAGATATGGTGATCCAATAACCAAATGAACCCCTCTATATAATATATATTTAGTTTCCCAAAACTACCCTGATAGGTTTGGAAGGACGTTACTTGTTCTTGTGACGTTACTTATAGTTAAAACGGTGTGACACGCGTTCGGAGGACGGGAGCTCTGAAAATGACATGCTGCTCTAGTGTGATCCCTGTCATTTTGTGGGATAATAAAGACTGTAAAGTTTGCCAAATGGTTGAGTCTTCTGTTCTTGCGGCAGGGCTTTTGTTGTGGCCCAAGTAAATGATTTCTGGTATCGGGTTAGCTGCTAAGAGGGCCCCTGCTGCCCCTTCACAGAACATTGTCTGCATCTGAAGCCAAGGGGACAGGATAAATGGCCGGCTCAGGTGAGGGCAATGAAATAAACAGTGGAACTCTTGCTGGAGAAGCTGGAGGTGAAGCCAGAGAGAAGCGTGCCTGAAGTGCCTATGAGCTGCAGAGTGTGTCGGGAGCATTCGAGAGTTCTCTGGCAGCAGAGCTGGTCTGCATACCTCCTGGAGTCAGAGAGAATCCTCACTATATGGCCAAGATGGCAGAGAACCTGGAGAAGAGGCACACCGAGGTGGGAGCAGCGAGATCCACAGTGATCCGGTCGATGCGGAGAAGAGGACCTGGAGACAGCCTACCAGGTGAGACAGAGAAGCCTGAGTGACTCTGGGATGCTGAGGTATAGACCTGTTTGCTGCAGGTGGGTTGCTCGCGAGTCAGCGAGAGACCCTTTGGGCAATATGAATGCCGGTAGAGTTTGAAGGTAGACAAGTTACTGAATACTTGTGATAATCACGATGAAAAGAAAACTGCTAAACAAACAGAGTGAAAGGTTTTGTGAATGCCTAACTTTGAAAGAGTGAAAGAGATGAAGGGAAGGCTAACCTGGAGCTGAGTAAAATCACAGGGTGCATTAAATGAAGGTGTAACTTTGAATATGTTGTTGCAGGGCCAAGGAAGGGCCAGAGAAAACTGTTGGTTTCTACAAAGTAACTGATGTGAATGAAGAGTCTTATTGAATATTGATGTTATTGAAAGCAGTTTTGTGCAATTCCCTCACAAAAAGGAACTGTGTAACCTGAGAGAACCAGCATTGGCAAGCCCCATAAGAATACAACGAACTGTGTAACTTGAGAATATAAGCAGTGGCAAGAACCCTGAGAATATGTGAAAGGACAACAATTGACTGGTGGCAAATTAAGCAGTGAATACGTCAAGGACCACTTTGAAGCTGAAACAGTGGCAATGTACCTATGAAGAAGAAGCAAGTAAGGCATGTCAGTTGCGTGACCGGTAATGGGTGGACCGCGTGGTCCGACAACTGCGCCTAGACCGAGTACACCCACCTAAGGAAAAGCCACTTAATCATCCACAAGCTTGTGATTGAATGAAGGAAAACTTGTGTGATCTGAAATTAAGGAGCTGAACTTTATGAAATTGATGAAAGGCAATCAAGCCAGAAGAGTTGGAAGCATCCCAAGGAATTGAGTTGTTTTGGAAAGTTGAGAGACTTAAAAGCTTGGGGAAGGGACCCCCTCTTTTGTAAAGTGAACTATCTTGAACCTTGGGGAAGGGAAACCCCCTTTTCCAAACAAGAGCTGGAAGAAGCTCTGAACTTTTATTTGAACACTTCTCGTTTGAGACTGCCATCCCTACACATTGTATACAATTAGATGTGAGGGCAAGCATAGCTTTTGGGCACAGACAGACATTTACTTTGGACTTCCTGACACAGACTATCAGCTTTATTTAGGTAGGGAAAGTCCACCTTATCCTAGGGCAAGTTAAGCCTTTTTCCAACCCTCTTTTTGATTTAATAAAAGTTTCTAGCCCAACCATTATTCAGTTGTCTGTGTCTACTTCATGGTGACTTCACAACTGACACACCTGCCTGCACTAGACACAAAGCAAATATGCACTTTGATAAGGAAACACAGACACCAGTATGAATATGCATTCAAACAGGAAGTATATTGCTTGCAACCATAAAGACATGAACAACATATCATAAGCAATGTATAAGCTGAATGCAACACTAACGATACACATATATTATTTATTTATTGGAAATTTGAGAAAGATACAATAACGGTCCTACTAGGGCCTTGTGACATTCGGATTGTGCAAGTGCAGTAACAAGAAGTGTGAGGGAGAAAGGGCAGAGGAGTGCCAGTCTATGCAAAATGCAAAGTGCAAGGGAGGTGCGGGGAAAAGAGGAGAGAGTACAAGTGAAGGGGGGATGGAGGAGGGGGAAGAGTGTCACAGGGGCTAGGAAAGTGCTAACTGGAGGACTGGAGGGCAAGTGCCCCTCTCCCCTTGCATGGGTGCAGGGGAGAGGGTCCCCCTGCTAAGTGCGAGGAGGAGGGGACTGGGCGGTGGGGGCTTGTGCCCTGCAGAACTCATAGGGAACCAGGAATCTAGTGTCCATGGCAGCTGTTAGCAGGGGATGGGGAGAGGGACGGAAGAAGAGAAAAGGAGGGTATTGAGGAGCTTCCGGAACTTAAGGAGGTCTGGCTCAAGCCTGAGTGGGGCAGGGAGACCATTCCAGAGAGAGGCACCTGCAGAGGAGAGAGATCTACCCCCACTCTCTGCTTAGAGACGCGTCTGATCTGCAGAGAGTTGGAGCTAGAAGACTGAAGGGCTCTAGCAGGGAGGTATTTTGGGAGAGAACGATGTGGCTGGTTCCCAGGCCGCAAAAAGCCTTGTGGATGATGCAGAGGGTCTTGAACTTGATACTTGATCCTAGCAGCAACCAGGAGCCAGTGGAGAGATTTTAGGGCTGGAGAGATGTGGTCCCTGGGCTTGAGGCCAAGGATAAGTCTTGCAGTCCTATTCCGGATTGGTTGAAGGGGCAATGGGAGGATAAAGGAAGATTGAGGAAGACGCTGTTGCAGTAGTCCAGCCTAGAGAGGACCAGAGCTCTGGAGACAATGAATTTCTGGGGGAAGGTGAGGAAAGGGAGAATGCCTCTGAGGAGGTGCAGCGGACAGGGGCCTTCTTGGCATGGTCCACGATGTGAGGTGAGAAGGAGAGAGAGGAGTCTAAGATGACACCTAGGTTTTTTGCCTGACAGAAGGGTGAGGGGTGTCCCATATAGTTCACTAACTAAGAAACATGACAGTACTGGGCAGTCATCTTTTTCAAAAAGGAAGTCGTAGCACGCATTGAAATTAATGAAAGGCCTTGAGGCTTCATGGAAACACAAGATAATTCAAGATAATAATTAATTAGTACTGGACACAGATAAGCACCTGTCTCGACTCCCCACATGTTCTCAGAACTGTGATGCCTGGTAAGGTTAACTATAAAGGGGTCCCTCTGGCTCATGGCCTAGGAATAAGGGATAGTGGGCCTCATTAGGAGTCTGGTCTAGAATTGGCAGGATGTTCTCTGCTGCGGAATTACCGTTATCGACGTGTTGTGCATCAGTATTATGGCCGGATTACAATATGACGGGCGGCACGCACAACAATAGCAGTATCAGTATTCTGCCCTGTGGAATTTTGCTGAAAAACCCAGGTCACAGCGATAATTCTTGCGATATCCAGTGGAATTGCTATTACCGGTGTGTTGACCAGTGGAAATTCATCAATGCGTGAAAAGGAAGCACTGCGGCAGCCCTTTTGGAAAACACAATATGTCAAAAATCAGGCCGGAGGAGAGCTATCGAACCCCCAGACAAGTGGAATCATGTCAGGAGGAAAGGGGAAATCTAGGGTACCTGATACGAGGATGAGGATGCCCAGGTCTTGTTAATGTGCATTCAGTGAATGTACATTGACGTCTAGGGGTGCATGTGTGCACGTCAGAAGAAATTGTCCATGAGCTCCTGGCAGACGATTCTTCTTTCCCTCACTTCACCCGTATGTCCTGTGGTGCCCTGTAGTCACCTGCAACATCTTCCTCATCTGAGCCTGGGGGAAATTGTCATAATTTGGAGACCTTTCTGGTTTCCTTCGTATGCACAAGTTGTGCAACATAGCGCATATGACAACTATTTTGCCTACTTTCTCAGGGCTGTACATGAGGGGACCACCTGTGTGGTGGAGGCACCTGAATCTGGCTTTCAGCAATCCGAATGAGCGTTTAATGCATGACCTGGTCCGCCTCTGGGCCTCATTGTAGGCTATCTCATGTGGTGTACCATGGTTCCTCATGGGTGTCATCAGCCCCAGTAACTGCTGATAGGTTGCGTCACCTGCAATAAATGAATAGATTGTGTGAGACGTAGTGCTGTGTGGGTCAGGGTACATGTATATGGTCCTGATGTGATGTTGGCCAATGTGCGCACATCATTGCATGTGGATGGTGCACCCTGGTTACAATGCAGTGGATGGAAATTGTCCTACATGGTACACTTGTAGTCCTTCACATTGTATGGTACATCATTCATCATTTATTTGTCTTTGCTATGCCATCACCAATGTAGTTGTCACTATTGATGTGACAGTGGGTCATGTACGGACCATGGCGATGCTTTGTCAGGGAATGGGTTTGACGGGTGCCCTGATTGCGTTCTACTGCCTTGCATGCTAGAAGGTCCTGTGTTCAGTCTGTGTACTGGGTAGGTCAGTTTTGGTTTGTCGCCTGTTGAGTGCGTTATTGTTGATGTATCATGGGACTTGTAATTGTGGCACATTACTCATCATTCTGCCATGTGAGTGACAGTGTTATGTTTTATTTGGATTGACTACTACTTATGCACAAGCCAGGTAAGCTATCCTCTGTATGCATCCATGTACGCTAGTAGGGTGCTGTTCCTCAGTATCATGGCATCATGTGTGGTACCAGGGTATCAGGCGCAGCAGTGGCTGATTGTGAGGTCTGCGCCATATGTCATTTGGAAAATCATGGAATGGTACTGTTTCCTATTCCAGTATGCCTGATTCATTGCCTGTGGGGGCACCAATGCCACATGTGTGCAATCCAATGCCGCTATAGTGTTGGGGAAATGGGCAATGGTGCAGAAACGTGTCTTTGCTGCATGCACCTGCGCCTGTGTGATGGGCATGGAAATGTGCTGATTGGCATGCCTTATGAGCGCGTCCAGAACTTGGTCCTGCACCTTTGAAATAGTGGGCTGGGACATCCCATGCAGTGTATGAACAGTGTGCTGGAATCCGCCCGTGACACAGAAATATAGGACTGACACAGGCTTCAGTGTGGGGGTGGGACAGTTCTGATTGCGATGGCACTCTGGAGATCGGCCAGGATCAGAGTGAGCAGGTATAGGTATGTGATGGTGGGATGATCCAAACGATAGAAGGTTACTAATTGGATGTCCGTCAGTGGCCTTGCGGATGGGTGGACACGTGGTATGGGTACCATCTGCAGCACACGTCTCCTGTGCCTTTGTGGTGCCTGTCTCCTTCCCTGCTGGGGTCTTGCATGCAGCTGTAGCTGGATGTATAGTAGTAGGTTGTGGATCCCATAATCAACGTCTGCTTGGGGCTGCATGTTGCTTGGATGTGTGTTGGGGGTAGGTGTGGCCCTTTCCTGCTTCTCCTGAGTGGATCTGGTGCACCTGTGCATTGATTTCAGTCATCTGTCTTCATTTACCTCCAACTTTTTGATGGAGGTAACTGCACTGAGTTTTTTTCTGAATTCCCTCCAATTTCTGGAGGTAATTTGGCTGATTTGGCGGTAATAGCGAGCCTCATTACGGGTTAGGCGGTTAGTGGTAGAATTAGTGGTAACTGAGTTACCACCAATTCTACCACTATGCCAAATTATGAGTTTTGGTTTTGAGTGGAGGATTTACCTCCAGCAAAACCCTGGAGGTAAATCTTCCCACTCAACGCCAAAAAATCAGCAGAATTGGAGGAATTACTGCAGCAGTAATTCTTCCGTGATAATTCCGCAAAGAAGAGCCCCATTGGGTATAATGGACCCCAAAATAAATGGGGAATTACACCCACACCACCACTTATAATTAGGTGGAAATTCCGCCTGACCAAGTGCTGGTAACGGTAATTCCTCAGGGCTATTTTTTGGAGGATTTACCTCTGAATTTCCACCTAACTCCTAATGAGGCCCAAATAATTCCGCTGATTTTGTTGACGACTATATGTATGATACATAAAATATATGCCACGCATCACTGTGGCACCTATCAGGGCCAGAGACTTAGACTTTGAGCCAGTCCCAAGATGGCGCACAGCAGACCCCAGCATACACTAAAAGCCAGCCCCAAGATGGCGTTAGCAGAGTGACCATGTGACGCGAATTCGATTGCGCGATCATGAAGAAAAACATCCAACACAGCCCATGGGGAATAACACATCATGTAGTACCTCACTCACACCACTATGGCCACTGACAGGGCCAGCGATCAATACGTGGAGCTCATTTCGAATATATACTGCAAGCCCGCCCTAAGATGGCGGCCGGAAATCGATCACGTGACGCGACCCGCGATCCTGAGAAGCAATTATATTACACGGCATACCAGGGAGGTCCCGTAAGCATCAATACGAGCAGCGCGAGATTCCAATGTGGGAGCCTCGCTGCCAGCTCGCAAAGAAATATGGAGGAGAAACAGGTAAGACCCACTCCCCCTTACCCCTCCCCCATACCCAAACCGTGGGCATACTTGTGCCGACAGCTTGATGAATAGGACTAATAGATGTAGGATACCACATGCCAGTTGCAAAAAAACATTAATTCCTTGGCTGCACCGGGCCACCTATGAACACTATACTAGCACAAATGATCTATCCTATTTTGAAAACATAGCCAGATATAGCTCCTGATTCTTAAGAGACCGTATGCACCCCGAGAACACGGGGGCATAATAGACTAACCATCCATCTTGTTTTATCTATATACAATTCCTTTATAGTATCACCCCGTAACAAGCTCCCCATACATCTGAAGCGGATGACAGCATTAAAAGAGACTGCAAACTAATCGTGAGAGTCCGTCCACACTGAGGGCAACTGCTGAACTGCCATTAGAAGACTGCACCTACAGGTAAACAGGGTGAAAGTGGATGACAATATGCTTGAGACTGGGATTCCGAAGCCCATAAGATACAATCTATTTCCCCTGTGTTTCCCACAGCGCAAAAAGAGAATAAACTGACCGTGCTTATGCCGGACAAAGATTCAGAGTCACACAACAGAGACAGCATGACCAGCCGCTGTTTCAACATCTCCTTAAAGTGTGAATATCAGGTAAACCGAACTGATGATTTATTTAAAAGTTACACATTCTTGAAATCCAGTGCAAATCCTATACATATATATAATTTTTTTTTAAAATGTATTTTTATATATTTATTGTCTTTCACTAAACTCTCGAGTGGTACAGGCATACTTCACAGAGGGCAAATAAATTGTCTTCCTGACTTATAGTCCCGCGTGAACTGCTTGTCCTACCGAGACAGGCAGTATATGAATAAATACTGCTTCTTAATGCACAACCTCTTAATTGCATATAAGAAAGTATCACCTTGCCAAGAGCTGTATTCATTGTAGAATTAGGGCGAGTTTCCCTCTTACCTATCTCTCTTATTTAGGCGATGCCACAGCACTACCTAGGGTCTGTCCAGACCACCCAGGGAGAGGATGTTCTTCTGTGCAGGGCAAGTGTTAGGGTACACAATAGCAGTGCAATAAATAACGTCAGAATGATAGCCCGACATGTCCATTGTTTTGTGTGATACTGTTACTAAATGCTAACAAAGTGGACAACACCCCAGATTTCTGAGGTGATATTTAAAGAATCCCCACTATCCCTGTTTTGTTTGAAATAGGAATACTTTCAAGCGGGATGGGGGTAATTGATATTTTGTCATAATACTACCTGATACCAATTTGATATGCCAACTATTGCTACCATATTTTATGTGTTGCTCTCACTGGCACAGGTATTCCCCCCCCCCCTATGTATACTCAAACCACTACATATGCTCACAACCACACCCTTGTCTGCCTACACCAATGTAATCATGTGCACACACAGGTGATACACTCAAGCACACACAGGCCGGTACTGATGCAAACCTGTCTCAACACTCACACACCCATCAATGCAAATTCACCCACACACACGCTACTTTCCACGAGCAGAGCGGGTGTGAGAAGCCGCCGTCAGCCGTGCCCAGCCTGCAGGTTTAATCCCTGCCTGGCCCCTGTGGGCCTCCAGTGAGTATTTCTGTGTGCTTTTAAAATTATTAACGGGCCCGTGCTCCGAGCGCTGTTCTCCCTCCCCCCTCCCCCTGCAGCCACTTCCTGGACCTCCCTCCCTCCCGCCTACCTGCCCGCCCACACCCCCCCCTTGCTCCCCCTCCCATTGGGTGCCTTCTGATTAAATCTGACCCCTTGGGCAGCCTCCTGCCCGGCAGCCCCCTCGGCTAAGGGCCCCTTAGGCAAAGGGCGGCTCCTACGACTGCGGCTTCCTGTGTGTCTGCAGGTGTCTGCAGGGGACACCAGGCGCCAGTTTCACTTTGCTATCTCCACCTTCTCCCGGCCCACCCCACCTACACCTGGTCACTTCATTTGCATGGTGTCTTCACCTCACTGTGTTCCACAGTTGTGGTAAACTAGGGTTTTCTCCCCTCGCAGGATTCTCAAACTTAGGTGGCCTCTGTACCTAATAGCATTACTGTTTTTTCTGAAATGTGGTAAACTAGGGTTTTCTCCCCTCGCAGGATTCTCAAACTTAGGTGGCCTCTGTACCTAATACGCATTACTGTTGTTTCTGAAATGTGGTAAACTAGGGTTTTCTCCCCTCGCAGGATTCTCAAACTTAGGTGGCCTCTGTACCTAATACGCATTACTGTTGTTTCTGAAATGTGGTAAACTAGGGTCTTCTCCCCTCACAGGATTCTCAAACCTAGGTGGCCTCTCCATTGTGTACCTAATACGCATTTCCTGTTGTTTTTTCTGAAATGTGGTAAACTTGGGCTTGCCGCTCACTTCCTGTCTGCGTGCTCTTGTATCGTCTGTCTCCCCCCCACTACCTCCTACTCCATGGTGCTCTCTATCTCGCCTATCTTCTCTAACTGCTTCTCTGTTGACTATCCTGCTCTCCTCACTAAATCTGGTAGGAAAAAGTTTAAAAAGGACATCCTGGTCTCCAACCCAGGCCTCCCTATCGCTGACACCTACACTTGTGCCTGCTCCAAGGAAACTCTCACTGACATCCTCTTTTTTCGTGCCTTCGCCTGACCTATGGACCATTCGTATGGTCTCTGTGCTCTCTCCTTTCTCCTCTTCTCCCATTAATGGTGGCACCCGTTCGAATGTCCTCTTGGCCTCCTTCCGCTCCTCTAAGGCCATCATTAATGTCTACGCTAATGGGACCGTCTTGGTCCAAGGCCCTCAGGCCAACCTTCACCTCTTTGATAGACGCTTCCCACGCCTCATCAACTTCCATTCCTCTCCTGCTGTCCCCCCTCCTCTGTCCTCGGCTACCTTGCCTCTACCCTCCCTCCCTGCCCCCTCTCGTGCTCCTACTTCACCTCCTTCTTCTATACCTCTGCAGGGCGTACCTCTGATCTGTAACCCTCCCCGGAAGTCCTTCAAGGATGGCAACCTTCTCCACATTGCCACTCTTAACTCTCGCTCTGCCTTCAAACATTCCTCTGATATCTGTCCCCTTCTTGAGGAACTGGACCTTGACGTCCTCGGTCTCACTGAGACATGGTTCACGGCCAGCTCTGTCACCAGCTTTGACACACTCCTACCTGACGGTTACAAGATCCTCTCTGTGCCCAGGCCCAACCGTGCAGGGGGGGGTGTACCCCTTATCTTCCCTGAGTGGATTCCTGCCACTGTCACTCCTACGCAGACCTACTCCTCTTTTGAATGTCTTGTCTGCCGACTCTCTCGCTCTCCTAGCCATTCCCTTACCATGGCTACTATCTATCGGCCACCTGGTCAAATTTCCTCCTTCCTCTCTGAGTGGGCTGACCTCTCCTCCTCACTCCTGTCCTCAACCACTCAACTCCTCTTTCTTGGTGACTTCAACATCCACCTGGATGCCTCCTGTCCCTCCTCTGGACTCTTTCGTGACCTCTGTGACTCTCTCCCACTCTCTATTCTCCCGTCTGGGCCTACTCTTGATGCTCTGATCTCTTCTGACCTTCCCCTCTCCGTCCCTCTCTCCACTCCTCTCTCCTGGAGTGATCACTTTCTCCTATCCTCCCACCTCACCCTCCCTACCCCACAGGCAAAGCCACCCTCATCACTGCCACCCACCTTCTCGGTCATCCGACCCATGAAGCGCGTGACAGTTGAGGCTTTCGCTGCCACCTTCTCGCCCCCCGTTCCCATTCGGCTGACTCCCACCCTGACACAGCCCTCTCCATGCTCCACTCTGCTATATCTGATACTCTTGATATCCTTGCCCCCGTCATGAGAATCCGCCTGAAGCCCAAAGCCAAATGTAACTCCTGATATGACTCGGATCTCGTCACCCTAAAACGCAAGTGCAGGGTGGCAGAGAGGAAATGGCGTGCTTCATGTTCATCCTCTGACAAACTGGCCTGCCGCCTGCTCCAAAGGCAATACCGTCTCTCCGTTCTCACCAAGAAGAGAGCCCTTATCCAAGCCCGCATCTCTGCGGCATCTAACAACTCGGCCGAACTCTTTAAAATCTGCAAGGAGCTTGCCAACCCTGCTGCAGTCTCTACCTCTCCTGTCCCCTCCCAGGCCCTCTGCACTGCACTGGCCTCTCACTTCATCTCTAAAACTCAGGACATCCTGTCCTCACTCTCCTCCTATCACCTCCCTCCCTCTCTTCCCGGCTCTTCCTCTGGCCCTTCTGCAGCCACCCCTCCTCCCTCCTTCTCTGCCTTTCACCTTTTTTCTGCTGACGAGGTTTCCAGACAAGTCCGATCTATGAAGGTCTTGTCTAAACAGGTTCACCCTTGTTCCTCCAAAACTATCAAGGACCACATCGCCTCCCTGGCTCCTGCCCTGGCTGACTTTTGCAACCACTCCTTCGCCTCTGGAGTCTTCCCATCCCCCCTTAAGCACTCCCTTGTGCACCCTCTTCTTAAGAAACCCTCTTCCGACCCCTCCTGCCCGGCTAACTATCACCCAATCTCCATCACTCCCTTCCTGGGGAAGCTCCTGGAGAAACTGGCCATATCCCAGCTTAACCTCCATGCTGAATCTGTTGGTAGTCTTCATGACCATCAATCTGGCTTCAGAGCTGCCAGAAGCACGGAAACTGCTCTCCTGAAAATCCGTGAGGACCTGCTCTTGAACCTCGACTCCAACACTCTGTGTGTTCTCATTCTGCTCGATCTCTCTTCTGCCTTTGACACTGTCAACCATGCCATCCTGCTCAACCGTCTCCGTGATAACCTGGGTATCACTGGTCAGGCTCTGGCGTGGCTGACCTCTTTCCTTTCCAATTCACCCTCCCAGGTCCAACTGGGGTCCTTCCTCTCTGACATCTTTTTCTCCACCTCTGGTGTCCTCCAGGGATCTAATCTCTCTCCCTGGCTGTTCAACCAGTATCTGGCACTCTTTGCCCACCGCATCGCCGCTCTCTGCCCCAACTTTCAGTGCTATGCGGACGATACACAGCTCACTTTCAGGCTACCCTCGGCCTCCTCCTCTCCTTCCCTCATCTCTGACTGTCTATCTGCTATCCAGGAATGGTGTGCCGCCAATTACCTCTGCCTTAATGCCAGTAAGACTGAGATTCTACTCATCGGCTCACCCACTCCCTCCTTCCCTGCAGCTCTCTGGCCAGCCTCTCTTGGCCTTCTTCCTGCTCCTACCGGCAAGGCAAAAAACCTCGAGGTAATCTTCGAATCCATACTCTCCTTCTCTCCTCATATATCGGACGTCTCTAAGAAGTCACACTACCAGCTGCACCTCCTCAGAGGTATTCTTCCCTTCCTCTCCTTCCCCCAGAAGCTCACTGTCTCCTGAGCCCTGGTTCTCTGTAACAGCCTCTATCTTAATCTGCCTGCCTCCACTCTCCGCCCTCTGCAACTCATCCAGAACAGAACTGCAAGACTTGTCCTTGGCCTCAAGCCCAGGGACCGTTTCTCTCCAGGACTGAAATCTCTACACTGGCTCACAGTGGCTGCGAGGATTAAGTTCAAAACCCTCTGCATTGTCCACAAGGCCTTCTGGGGCCTGGGGCCTAAATACCTTCAACTCTCTCTTCCTAAATATCTTCCTTCCCGAGCCCTTCGCTCATCCGTCTCCAACTCCCTCAGGGTCAGCCGCTTCTCGAAGCAACCAGCTAGGGGTAGATCTCTCTCCGCAGCAGGGGCCTCCCTCTGGAACAGCCTTCCTGCCTCCCTGAAACTTGAGGAGAACCATCTCCGGTTCCGGAAGCACCTCAAAACCTTCCTCTTTGCCTCTGCTTTCTCTCTCCCTCTCCCCTGCTAAATTCTTCACTGAAACTGCACTGAATCTTCAACTGGGCCACTCTCACCGACCTCGGTTTTGGGCCCAGCCACTCTCCACTTGCACTGCCTCCGTGGCAACCCCTGCACTACGGGACTGTCTCTGTATCCCTACAGCCCCCCCTTCCCAGCACTTGCCTGCACTTACCTTGCACTTGCCACCTGCTGGCCCTATTTATTTATTTTATTCTACTTACCTTGTACTGCACTTCCCTCCTCCCCTTCCCCTTGCACTTTTTCCCTTCCCCCTACCCCTGCACTTGCGCGATCTAAATGACACCTGGCCTAGTAGGATCGTTGTCTGTCTTCCCCTTGTTCCCCCCTCCCTGCTTCATCGCGCCTTGAAATACTTGCATATAGGCGCGTTACAAATGCCATATCATATCATATCATACTGTGAATATCAGACATCAACACGCACATGGCGCTAACCGAAAATTATTTCAGTTTCAATAAAGCATTTTACCATCAGGTACACAGGACGGCAATGGGGGCACCACTAGCACCAAGTGTTGCCAATTTATATATGGAAGCCTTCGAAATCAACAGAATTTATGGAGACAACAACCCCTTTAAAAACCAGGTACGTATATGGTGACGTTACATAGATGACATTCTGGTTGTATGGAGAGGGACCGAATGAAGAGGCAAGACAGTTCTTTGAGTGGATTAATGGGCAAGACAGATACCTGAAATTCACCTTAAACATGAGTAAAAATACACTGAACTTTCCAGATATTAGCATTATGGCTAATGACATGAACAAAGTACTGTTTGTAAGACCCTATCATAAAGTGACAGACTGTAACGTATTGTTACATTACAGTAGCTACCACCCACGATACATGAGAGACAATTTATCATTGGGGCAATTTCTGAGACTGAAAAGGAACAGCACGCTGAGACAAGATTTAAAAAAGGAAGCATTTGACCTTAGAGAGAGGTTACACAACAGAGTCTACCCGAGTAGGTTGACTGCCAAAGGTATGAAAAGGACAAGTAACAACAGCCGCGAGTCCCCTTTGGAATACAGAGAAACGCAGTTATCCAAAAGAGAGGGTGAGAAACTTGTGTTTGTGAATACTTTCAGTAATCTGTCAAATCACATCAAGAAATTGTGAACAACAACTGAAAGAACATGGAAAAGGGCACATGTCCGATTGAGAAACAGATCAAAGCATTTAAAAGGAGCAAACAATTGAAAGATCAGGTTAAACGTAATGACATCAGTTTGCAACCAGAAAGACAGAGGACCTTGACAGAGTCATGGGCATGAAGCGGTCATTCACCATGTGGGACGTGCTCATGTTGTTCCCAGACATTTAGAAGCTCAGAGATAGACATAGGACTGTGTAGACCTTGGAAACAGATGAGCTTCACGATTTGCAATATGAAAATTGTCATATATGGCATTTTGTATCCGTGTAAAAAACTCTACATAGGCAAAACAGAAAGAAAGATTTAAAATAAGGATGACAGAACACAAAAGCTGTATTAAGAATGAAGATTCCCCCTGCTAATAGTGCAGGGAGCTCTGTATTCTATTAAAGACAAGGAGGCGAGCATTATGCTTCATCTTCTTATTTTATTACTCTCCAGCAGTTTCAACAAATTAATTAAAAAAAAATGTTCCCATCAGTCTTAGGTCCCTGTCCCCAGTGTCCTGGTCATGCGACCTAGTCCTTCCTCTTCCTGTAACCTCTTCTTTGACTGCTTCCAACTGCAATCTTAACCATGACTGAACTGTCAACTTGTTCCACAAAGTCTCTGAACTGTAGAGCTCTGCTGCGACGATTCCTCGCATTCTAACTTGCGATCTTGGTCAACGTGTCCCATTGTTTTCTTGTACGTCTTCAACTGTTCTTCTGATCATCTCCAAACAACAGTACATGTTAGGGCGGCGGATACACACCCTATTCTGAGAGGGAATCCTGTTAATTATTCTGATACATATCACAGTACATTTCCTTGTTATCATTTTGTCTTGCCTGTGTATCTAGGGCGGGAAAGTAATGCTCGCCTCCTTGTCTTTAATAGAATCAAGAGCTCCCTGTGCTATTAGCAGGGGGACTCTTCATTCTATGTCAAGACAGAGGCGAGCATTATGCTTGTTCAAAGCTTCTTACCATAGCTTCTGCTAGTGTGTTAATAGGTTTAAAATAAAACATTCTGAACGTATTATCACTCGCCCAATCAGCTGCTTTCAATATATCTTGCAACGTTGCACCCTGCCTCAGTGCCTTGGATGCCATTGCGCCTCGCACTGAGTGTTCTCCAAATTTTGTCTATACCTCCTAGACTCATAATCTCTCTAACCCATCTCGCTATAGTGGCTGTCGCTACGCCTTTATGCGGCTTCGTGCGCGCTATCAGCAATTGGGTCGTCCCCATCGGTCTCAGCTCAGTTGTCTTATTTGCATATTTTTTTATACATGCGGCTACGCACCATTTCGGATGTTCTTGCATATATGGATATGTTATTGTGGAGGAATCTGTCTTCATTCTCCTGGCCAGATGGAAAGTCACTCCGTCTGGTCCATATACCATTCTGTCTATTTCTAGTGCTCTGACATCTGCTACTCTTCTACATGATACCATGCATAGTAGCATTGCCAATTTACCCGACAGTCTGCCTAACGATAGGTATCTATTGCTGGGCCAGTCTGCTAATAGTTGTAGTACGACTGTTACGTCCCATAGAAAATCGTATCTTGGTTGCGGTGGCTTCCTAAATCTTATCCCTTTTAGAAGTCTAATCACTGCCAGATTCTCCCCTACTGGGACTCCTTCAATAGGAGTATGTCCTGCTGATATTGCAGATCTATATAATCCTATCATTCTGTAGGCTTTGCCGTCCTGTAGTAGTTCTGCCAAGAAATTTTATATCTCTATTAAAGGGGCAGAAACGGGATGAAAACTTCTCGTTTTGCACCACCTTGACCATCTGTTCCACGCTGCGTCGTAGCTCCTTCTAGTCGACGGGGCCCTTGACTCTGCGATGATGCTCGCAGCTTGCACCAAAATTCCTGGGAGATTTCAGCGTCTCCTGCTATCCTGTACGCCATCAGCGGCAGTGTCCTCTTTGCTCTCAGAGATGGTGACACGACCCAACTGGGTCCGTTAGAAGGTTTTTTTCTTTGAGGCAACATTCTTGGATAGTCGGATATTAGCTCCATAAGTGCTGGAAACCATGCTTGGGACTTCCATATCGGAACTACTATTATCAGATTTGCTGCTTCTCTGCGTACTTTTGTTAAGGCTCTGCTTATCATTACGAAACGAGGAAACGCGTATATTGTCTCTTCTCTCCAATCTTGTAGGAAGGCATCCGACCCCGCTGCCGCTGGATCCAGCCTCCATGAAAAATCTGTTCTTCTGTGTGTTCAGTCTGGACGCAAACACATCTGTGTGAATTGGCCCCCAGAGCTCTTCTATCTGCCGAAAGATTGCTCTGTCCAGCATCCAGTCACTGGAGTCTGTTAGATGTCTGGAATTCCAGTCTGCCACTACATTGTGAGCGCCTGGTAAATATTCTGCTATTACTGCAATGCCCGACTCCAGGAAGGAGTGCCAGAAGTCCTTGGCTATCTCCGCTAATAATCTGGACTTGGTTCCACCTAAGTGATTTATGTAACTGACCGCTGAGATGTTGTCCATCTTCAGTAGGATACATGAATTCACTTTGTCCTTTGTAAAGGCTTTGATCGCGAAAGAGCCGGCTAACAGTTCTAGGCAGTTTATTTGCAGTCTGAGTTCCTCCGAGCTCCATCTGCCTCCTGTTTGGAGTTCCCCACACCGGGCTCCCCAGCCTGCTCTGCTGGAATCTGATTTCATTACTATGTCTGGACAGTCGCCGAAAATGGCTTTGCCGTTCCATGCCTCCATGTTCTGTAGCCACCACTCCAGCTCTGTTCTGGACTCTTGGTCTAGAGGCACTAGCTGGTGGTAGCAGAGGCCCTGCTGTAGATGTCTTATTTTCAGCCTCTGTAGTGCCCGATAATGCAGGGGTCCTGGAAATATCACTTGAATTGATGCCGCTAATAGGCCTACAATCCGTGCGATCGTTCACAGTGATGTGACTGGTCTGCTGAGGCAGTTCCTTATTTCTCTTTTTATGTGTAAGCCTTTGGCCGACTGCAGCACCCAAGCGTCGTTGGAAAGCGCGTGCCAGTTTTCCAAGTACTTTGTTGATTCAAACTCAGCCATGCTGTGTGCTGGTAGGTGCCTAGAAATACCTTCTCAGGTGGGGTGGCACGTCCACTACTCACTCTGACCAATTGAGGCTGCACCTTTATTGACAAGCAGCTTCTATCTCACTCAGTGCTGAGCACTGTATTAATGGTATGCTTTGCTCGAGCTGTAATGATGTATTTTCTTTTTATCTCCTTTCGGAATCTTCGTGTGTATTAGCTATGATTTATGATCTGTCACTGTCAGGAGTCTGGGGCGCACTGCCCGCAAAGCGTTTTGGCCCCTCCTTTCCAAAGGAGGGGGCCTCGCGCTCTTCTAATCACTATGCTGGTTTTCCTGGCATTAAGCCCGCCCTCGCGAGCTGCACTCTCATCTTGCTCTGCCCCCACAAGGGTGGGGGCTCCTCACTCACTCGTGTCTTACGCAAGTGGGGAGAAAGGCCCTGGCAGGCTCTTGGAGTCGGCTCCGCCCCCTCAAGGGTGCGGGCTCCCTGCTCACTCGCGTCGTACGCAAGTGAGAACGAAGGCCTCTGGCATGTCCCTGGAGTGCTGGAAATGCAGCACGGGCCGCCGGATGATCTAAAGTTTACTATTAAGTATAATCCTCTATGCTGCGCGGTCCCTGCGCCTAGTGTAGCGTGAAGCCCACTCTAGTACAATGAAATCTTTATTTATCCAGTTAACCATATGAATACCCTAATACAAATGCTGTCTAATTTCGCAGCTAAATGAAAAGGATACTTCTCTTTGGAGAGCAGGAAAAGAAGAGGAGGTTACACAAAGAGGAAGGACTAGGTCACATGACCAGGACACTGGGGACAGGGACCTAAGACTGATGGGAAATGAAGTTTTTTGAAAAAGAAAAAAAAACAAAAAACGTTTCAATGAAAGTATTGAAATTTTTTTATCAATTTGTTGAAACTGCTGGAGAGTAATAAAATAAGAAGATGAAGCATAATGCTCGCCACCGTCTTGACATAGAATCGAGTGCAAACTGCATCCTTAGTGGACCATTGCATTGAGTTCATCCATACTGCAGATCAAATTATGTGGACAGTCTTATCCCAAGTGAAAATCAGGAATGATCTGAACAATGCAAAAAGGAAATTATGGGCTAATGAACAACATATGATTTTTCTGACTGGAAGTAATGAGAGAGGCCTCAACAAACAGATCTAATGGTTAGACCCTTGATAAAATGAAAACAAATGCATGAATACTTACAGTGTAGTACCCCTGACCCTTTGGTGCGAATCGGTGTCCCGCTACCATTCCGTAATGCACATCAACCGACTATGTGCAGCATTCCTGAAATAGAATGTTACCGTAGTATAGACATACTGAATGAGAGAGAGAAATTATACTGCAGAGGTGTGCAAGCACACCACATTGATGTAACATGCGCATCAAGTAGAAATATATGCGAGGTGGCAGACCCATAGACTCAGAAACAGGCTGAACACTCTAACACGATGCAACAGAGAGCGTCGGCAAAATCTGTCTATGTAAATTCCCCAGTGGTCGAAGTGTAAGCAAAGAAGTAGTGGAACTATGTTCCCTGCTAGCCTGCCCCGCTCCTCACAACCCCCATTGCCCTGCCCCCTCCCACACACAATACAACCCCCCAAACACATTTGCCTGCTGTTTAAGGGAATGTTCAGTGCAGTGCACTGAAAGTGCAAGTTTCAACTTCTTCCTACAGTGTTATTTTAAAAACTAAACCGTTCCAGAACGGTTTCTTTTTAAAGTAAGAGTGTAGGAGCTGTAAAACCTAATTTAAAAAAGTAGAAGAGCACCGCTCCCAACCGCTCCCGCTCACTTCAACCACTGAATCACCTGGAGCCGTCGCTACTTCTATGCAAAAAGAATGATAGAGACGTTATAGAACATAGAAGTAGGACTAGGAGATCGTGAATGCCATCAGAAGCGAGGACACGACCTGAACAAAGCCGCCTCGGAATCAACTAAGGATCACTGGTAAGCCGCTTTTGGAAATGGAATAAAAGCTGCTATATCCTGAGGGTTATAGTCTTGCCAGTCATAGGGGATCGCTACTAATAATACCCTTGTGTTTACCAGCCTTTTAGCACGGAGGCACAGAAGCTGCAGACTGAGTGCAAGCAAACGGCCAGGCATTAACTGAAGCGAGGAAGCCAAACATTGGAAGAATGGTGCCGTAGCAAATACGTAAGCTACAATGTTTATACAAGTTTTAAAGGGCCTACTGTCACTCTTGTAAGTGACCAATGTGTAATTGTTATTCTAGGACAACACAAGTAATGTAGTGTTTACGGGTTGTTACTTCATACATATGGGAGGTAGATCCTGATATTGACGAGACTAAAAAAAAAACACGTGTCAACTAACGGGCAGCTGTTTTCGAATGAACAATTCAGGTACAAGTAGGAAGACGGATACCCGCCGATTGAATAGTGAATCTTAGCAACCTAGGCCTTCCACAACAAACGAAGGAGTGTGTTGTTTCCATTGAAATAAAAAAGGTTTTTGAACAATTTTCAAAATAATCTTACAGAGTAATTATAAACAGAAGAAGGGATGTGCGAGATGGAGTCCGATACATACGAGATGGGGTCGGATACATGCCAACAATTAAAAGCAAACTAATACATGGTCATTAATACCAGTGTTCATGTCGTTTTCAGAAGAGGCGAAAGAGCCTCTCAGGAATAATAATATTAGTGTACAGCTTCATATTAAAGAGAAGAAGTGACGCGTGTGGCTGGATTTAGAGGTTACACAAAGGCTATAAAGATGGCTACCTGAGCTGGAGCGGGAGTCGACGAACCCCTGAAGAAATTCCTGTTGAAGTTTTTTAATGTGTATAGAGAGGAATGAAACATGTTGGGTGAAAGCGGTATGAATTATTGAATGAGTGAACTGAGTGTAGGCAGGCATGAGTGAATAGCAATGATGAGCTTTTAGCCAAGTTATTGTGGTGTGAAAACTAGTAATTGACTAGTTTAACAGTTTTGAAGAGCCCGATAACAGTTTTTCTATGTTCCGGAGTACAGTAATAGTGGTGGCGTTGGTAGTTTAGACACCATCACTGGAGCTAAACGACTGTCTACATTTTTAAGAAGTAGTAAGGCAACATGTTTGCGAATGAATTGTATTGAATGTAATAAAATATTTGTGTACCAATAAATTGTCATTTTTGTAGATTGAGATCTTGCGTAATTTCTGTTTGCGACTATTTCCCTTCTCCTTTACCACTAGACCCTCGTGGCATTTGTGTAATTGTAAGGATAGCTTCCTGTTGAGGGGTTGCACAAGTGGTCCTTAAATAACCCTCAAGTCTCGTATTGTTGTGAGGCGTCTCCCTACGCACCTGCCATGGAGGTGAAATCACCCTGTATAATAATTTCACCAACTCCACAAATTAAACCGTGAGACCCATTCCCTCCAACACCATCCACTGAAGGTCGCATGTTACAGAGTCAAATGCTTTGTACAGATCCAGACTAACCACCGCCAACCTCTCCTCCGGCTGCCTGTACTTGTCCAGGATCAAAGGTAGCCACCTTAAATTATGCATTCCAGTGTGGTCGGCATGGATCAGAGTCTGCATAAGTGGCGAGAAATGGCCCGCCAACAAGTTACACATGACTTTTGTATCCACATTGATCATAGAAAAGGGACGGTATGACTCACAGACGATTGGGTGCCTTCCCTCCTTGGGCAGGGTTATTACCAATGCCTACAACATTGAATCCGGGAATTTGCCTCTCTCTTTGGCTTCAAAAAACACTTGAAGTAATTTAAGTGCCAGAATCTCCACATACGCGTTGTACACTTCCACTGAGATTCCATCTATCCCAGGGTCTTACACCGGGACAGTCTATTGACCGTCCTTTCCACCTCATGGACATCCACAGACACTTCAAAACGCCCCCGCTGTTCATCATCCAAAACCACCAGGCCAGCCTCTTTAGGCCACTGCCCTGCTAGCTGAGCATTAAACCCCTGATGTTTTAAATATAAAGAAGCGTACAAACCTCAGAGGTCAGCACAAAGCCCTTCCTTGTATGTGATTAGCACTCTATCAGGCCTCGGACTCCTTCACACCGACTCTGCCGCCCCCTTCTTTCCTGACTAGGCCTGGGTAGGAATACTTTCAAGCAGGATGGGGGTAGAATCATAGAGCTGGAAGAGTCTTCAAATAGCCGTATTATACCCTTATAAATCTAGATGAAGGACTACGACCGAACGCAGATACCCTAGACCTAAGTGTGGCCTGATATTGTCATGCACTGCCATCATGTTTACCATCTTATGCTCTCACAATCCCATTGTAGTTAATATGTTGTCATAATACCACCCGAAACCCATTTGATATGCCAACTATATCTACCATATTTTATATGTTGCCCTCACTGGCACAGGTATTTACAACACACACACACACACACACCGATGTATACTCAAACCACCACACATACTCACAGCCCCCCCCCCCCCTTGTATGCCTACACCAATGCAGTCACGTGCACAGACAGGCGATAGGTCTCGGGAGGATAGCTCAGGGGCAACGTGCTCGCCTTGGAAGCAAGACAACCGAGCAACAAAGGTTTGATCCCCGCGTCCGCGCTTAGAAGCCTCTGGCTATTAAATTCACACAGGCCGGCACTAGTGCAAACCTGTCATCAGCACGCACATCCGTTTTTTGTTCGGAAAAGCCAAAAATATTCAAATAATAGGAGCCAGGCAGTGAAAGACTTGCATAGATTGTGCTTTGCTGAGACTTCCAGTTGTGGAGCCCGAGAAGTTATTTAAACAGGCTGATGGTATTTTTTCTTTTCTTTGGCCAGTTCTAGGAGTCCTTCCACCCATCCTTTCCCTGTGACCAGATTCGTACTTTGCTACGTTGTGTTCCATTTCGTTCCCTGACTTGGAAACAGAGAGGGCGGCAGAGTCTACCCGTACTCTGACTTGTACGTGCGTGGGGTCGAAGCGCCTTTCATACCGGGTGAGGGAAAAGGTGGAGCACGGCAGCAGCCTTTTGTGGGGGAAGAGACAGAAGACGGTGGTTCAGGAGGGGGAGGAGCGAAGCGCATCTTTCCTGTGATCTGTGCCAGTGAAGCAATGCAGTGACAGGCTTCTGACTGGCACGGCGTGTAGGTAGAGGTGCAGCCTTACTTTAGAAGTAAACACATGAGTATCAGGGAATTGGCCACCCTATTGGATATTCAAACATTTGCTAACAGCTTTCTGGGTGGCTATTTTGCCATATGACAAGCCAGGGGCGCAACAAAACCTACATTTGGGGGGTGGTGGGAGGTGGGGGCTAAGTGGTGATGGAAGGGCCACTTCAGAAAATAGGCGGGAAGCGATTGAAGTCTTTCTTGAAAGCAGCAGCTTTAAAGTTTTACTGCGTTTGTTCAAGAACATTTTTTGTAACAAACAGTAAAACTTTAATACCGCCAATTTCGGGGAAAGGCTTCCCTTACCCCTCTACCTATCAAAATGCAAGTGCACACATCCAGGGGTGCACCTAGGCTAAAATTGAGGTGGGGCCTAACCCTTCAAATGTTGGGGGAGGCGCTAACTTCAGAGATGGTGGATGAGTGGCAAACTCACTGGTGTAGGGGCATCTAATTTCTTTACTCATTGTAATGAGACTATTCTAGTGCAGCTTCGATGTTACAATCCATTAACTCTCTCCTTTAACCCACTTCTTGCAGATCCTGAAGGTCCTAGAAAGTGTGAAAATGGCAGATGGTGTGCAATGAAAGACTCAATATCATAGCATAACAGGACATTGCAGAGTGTGGGGCAGCACTCTGGACAGCCCAAGCAACTTCAGTGGCTGGGAGAAACAGGAGAGAAAATGTAATGTTGGTTTTACCACAGTTAGTCTAGAATCTCTGGTGCACTGACTGGAGACTGTGTGGCCGATTCATGGAATAAATGTGCACCGAAAAGGGGAGCGCAAGCGTGAAAATCGCAGCGCAAGCGTGAAAATCGCAGCGCACTCATGCCAAAGTAAACACATTGATTCATGGAATTTAGTGCGCATGTAAATCCTGGGATGTGCGCTAAAATCATGGGTGGCGCACGCGGGCGCACACGTCATTAAACGGCATGCGCTACGCGCACAGGGAAAGCGCACATAGCGCAGTGCACACAGCAGAAGTGGACGGAACACGGGGCATAACACGCAGAATGGGGAGCAACGCGTGAAAATGTGGGCGTTACGGGGGAAGTACAGGAGGTAAACGCTCGCAACGGCCGCACGCGCGCCAACAATACGTATTCATGGAATCGAACAGGGGAAAGGCGTGCGCCAAAAAAGACGCGCTAATCCGGAAACATGTACGCCAGCAGGAAGCAGGCGTAAGCGGCCCCGCGCAGCATAAAAGTGCATGCAAACAACAAACAAGCTCAGACGCAACAATGAATATACCGTTCCTCGCAGCAGTGGTCGTGGGACACCGCAGGAGGAGGAGGATAGCCAAGCCCCACATTTTTTTTACCCAGGACCAGCCTTTTTGGGATGCCTGATGACCAGGTGTATGGGAGGTACAGGTTTCCACCACACATAATCCTAGACCTGGTGAGGGAGTAGGAGGATGACCTCACATCACCCACCCTGTGCTCGCAAGCACTGAGCCCCTTGGAAAAGGTGCTCAACGTACTGCACCTCTTGGCTACTGGGTCATTTCAGCAGACAAGTGCCATAGTGGGGGGGTGTCACAGGCCATGCAGTCATGCTGCCTACACCAGGTGTTGGTCATCATGACTGCACGCCCCTCAGTCCGTAGGCACATATACATGCCCAGAACACCTGCAGAAAGGCAGGCCGTGGTCCAGGACTTTTACAGGGTGGCACACTTCCCCAAAGTGCTAGGTGCCATTGATTGCACCCATGTGGCTCTATGTCCTCCCAGGGCCACTGAGCACATATATCGAAACTGCAAGCACTGGCATTCAATCAACGTGCAGGTAGTATGTGATGCCAAGGGAATCATCACTTAAGTATATGCCAACTATCCATGCTCAAGCCAAGATAGTTTCATTTTCAGAATGTCACCCCTAAACTGGAACCTGGAAGCTGGGCGGCATGGCGACACATGGCTGATTGGTGAGTATAAATGCCTCTGCACATGCATGCATGTCAGATACTGACTAATGTGAAAACACCACTAATGATAGCCATCATCACCTCCCCAGGGGACAGTGCCTACCCTCTGAGCACCTACATGATGACGCCAATTCGGAACCCCACCACACCACCCGAGGTAAGATACACCACAGCCCATATTGCAACCGGGGGCATAGTGGAGCGCACATTCAGAGTGCTGAAGTCACGCTTTCGCTCCCTTGACCGCTCTGGTGGGCAGCTGCTATATGCGCCCCCAGTAGTGTGCAGGATCATAGTGGCAGCATGTGTCCTGCACAATGTTGCAACCCGGCGGGGTGTGGTGGTGGACATGGTGGTGCCCCCACATCCCCAATCACATGCACGGCCGCTGCGCATGGGAGGTGAAAGGGCATGTGGTGAGGCAGCCCGTAACCAGCTAGTGGCAAATTACTTTTCCTAAAATCCCACCCCTGCCACCTGCGGAGTGCACACAGTCCTGGAACATACCAGCTGACAATCAATGATGATGACAAAAGGGACAGTCAACTGTCACAACCATACAGCCTGTGATTGTTCACCTGTAAGTGTTACATTGTGTGCATCCCTAGCTACTTAAAGACACCCAATGCTGTGTCCCAAAAAGCCACACATTCATGCAGCATGAACGACTACCCCCTTGCAAAATACCACATCAAAATAGTGGATGTCACCCAACCCCTGCCCATCTCAGCTATCCAACACACCATGGCATGGCATGCAATGTGAAAGCAACCAAATGAATGCATAACACATGACACAAGTGTCACAAAGTGCACTGTCCCAAATGGAAACAGGCCACAGACAATATGCTCCCAGTAATCAATCAAAACCAGCACACATGAACAAATACTTACCAGCAACACAAAACAGCAGCACAAGGATGAAACAGTGGCAATATATGACAGTATAAAATGAAAGTAGTGCAAGTCTCACAACCTGACTAAGGCAGCACATCGACCCCTTCCAACTGCAGAGTGTTGCTGTCAGGCAAATGTGTCAGTGTACTGCATACAACATGAACTGCATCTGCAAAGGAGACAGACCTGTGAAGACATGAAGAAGCTACATGTCTATAAGGAGAAAGACATGGATGCTCAAGCATATATCAATACACCATGCAGTGTAGAATCCAACAACAATCCCCACTAGGGATGTACACACAGTTTTGACTACAGACTGCCCACACAACTCATGGGAGCCCAATGTCACTGTGTAAGTTACTGTCACTTGGTCACACCCTTTGCAAGCCCATGGAAAGGGGAAGCAGGAGGGGTGTGTGTGTCGGGAACCCAAGGATCTAACCCAAAGACAGGACAAGCCTGCATGTGTGGACCAGGGGGGGAGGCCACCCAGGAAGGATGAGGTACATGGTGCACCCCAACACCCACATGCGTGGATGTTGAGAAAAAAAATACCTCCATGGGCTCATGGCCTGCACGGCTACGCTACAGTGGGAGAACTGCCGTCGCTGTCATCACCCTCTGCTGCTACATCAGGAGGTGGCCGTAATATGGGAGGCAGCCCATGCAAAGCCCTGCTATGGTCCTCCATGGCAGCAAGCATGCAGGTCTGGAAGGTTTGGTTCTGCAGGATGATGGTACAGAGATCCCCATGCAGAACCTCACAGGTAGCACGCATTTCTGCCTGCATGGTCTCACGTGATGCCCGGATCTCCGCACGGGTTGCCTGGAGCTCAGCTGAGAGTGAACGTGTGAGCTGCTCCAGCTGCTGTTCTGACCTAAAATTCTGGGAAACCTCAAGTTCTCCCAGAGTATCTCTGAGGGAGCTGTGTTCTAACCTCAGGGCTTACCTGTGGGCCTGGGACTCTACAGATATGGCTGTGCGCAGAGTCTCCAGTCCAGCCCATCGGTCCCTGTTGGACGCCAACATGTCCTCCCTGTGTGAGTGGCAAATGGAGTCTGTTGCCTGCTGCTGGAGCTCCATCTGCCTTTCAGGGGGGAGAATGGAAGTGGCCACCCTATCCATTGCCTGAGCCATCATTTCACATGATGCCCCCTGTTGTGCTGCTATACTGTACATGGAGTTCTCCCACACAGTATTACCTGGTGGCGCACGGCCACCGCGTTGGCGGGCACCACACCTGTTTGGGGCAAGGCGATCTGCACCTTGCTGTGCTGGCACTGCCTGAGGCTGCAGGACTGCATTCCTCCTTTGATCTGCTGTGGAGTGTGACCCTGCATACGTAACCGCCAAAGGCGGACTTTCCAATACTGAAATCCCCATAGAAGGGTCTACCCCCGGTGCAGGTGGGTTGGACAGAACTGCATCCCTGCCAGAAACACTCACCTGCGACGGCACATATGTTTCAATGTCCGATTCAGCACCTGATTCATAGAGGTCTGCGGAGGTGTACCCAGAGACACCCATGGACAGCATGGTCTGTAGGACTAATGGGTTTTCACCCACCACCAGCCCACGTCCTCCACTGGTGCTCGGGTTTGGCTGTGATTCCTCCTGTGTCTGTACCATCTCCTTCTCCTCAACAGCATCAAGTGCCTCATCACCTGCAAAAACATGAAAGATAACAAATGGAAACAGGCATGAGCACCATAGCACACACATAGGCCTGACGAGGCAGAGATCCAGTACATAAATGACACATGTCCCACATGACAATAACCCTGGCATGCATGCACTGTCAATGAGTTGGAAGGGGAGGCAAAAAGCAGACACTGAGGACTCCAAGATGGAAAAGCAACACATGTGCTGCATGCTGGATAGCACTGGCATCACACATTAGCCTGTGAGTGGCATGTCCAATACAGATACATGACACATGCCAGCACACAGATGGCACGTAGCATAGCCATGGTACATTTGACAAGTACAGCCATATGGAAGGAAATAAGCACTGCCACCCATCCATGTGAGATGGACATCATGAGATAAAACATGCTAATTAGTGTGAGAAAACACGCAATTGCCACACGCAGCAACAAATCCAGTGTTCCGTGATGCAGTGATGGCAGGCAGATGGATACATCAATGGTTGCTCACTTCAACATGACAGAAGACAACAGTCATGTTCAACATTCAAACAGGGTCCAAAAATGATTGTGTGCAGGCCATTACTCAATCAGCCTGAATGTTGAAATCATTCCCATAACAAGGTAATAAATGTGGCCCATTGTGGGGTGTAATCTATGAATGAAGTATGTTAAGTTAGTGGCAGTATGGGAAGAAAATGTGTGGTAAAAATGGCAAGGTTGAAAACAATCAGGCTGAATGAACATGAAAACATTTTGAACAATGTTGTTGCAAGATGACAGTTGAAGATCAACTGCAGTAATCAGGTGCAAATTGGCCTGTGGTCAGAAGGGATACTGTCATACCCAAACCCAAGGCCCAGGGAATAGTTTGGAGGGAGCACATGGGTGACCCATACCAGTCATGACTACACAGCCTCACCTGGCACTCAATCAGAAGACATCACCCAAGCAACATACACACAGATTGCACACACATGCATGGGCACTCACTGGACAATGCTTGAAAATCTGGTAGGTCTCCCACGCCTCGGATCTGATCCTCTGTGATGAAGCCTCCAGCGACAGACTCATGTTCAGTGAGTTGGTCATCCTCTGGTGGAGACCCACCGCCGTCACCATAATAGAGGCATGATTGGAAGCCAGCTTGTTCTTTGCTCTGCGTTTCAGGTCATTCCACTGCTATAGCAATCATCAGCTGTGTGCTTCACAAATCCAAGGGAACTAATGCGGGTCGCGATGGTCTGCCAGTGGGCCCTACGTTGAGCAGGTGTAGTCTTGCACCCTGCAGTCACCACCATTTCGCGGCTATGTGCCAACACATAGGCCACAAGTGCATCTAGTTCGGCGTCATTGAAACTAGGCTTCCTTGATGTGCCGGAGTGTGTAGCCGTGTCTGGGGTCCCAGCCTGTAGTGCAAGAGCACCCTTCTTCTTCTTGGAAGGTGGTGCGGATCCTGAGTGGCTTACGCCGCTCTGGTTGTTAGGGGCAGAAGTGCAGGTGATTTGGGCACTGGAAGTTTCCAAAGGCACAATGTCCAAAGGTCTCACTGAAGGCATTGGCTGCAGGGTGATGTTGGCAGGACCAACCTCAGTGTGATGGACTTGGACCAACACTGTCCCGGATGGGTGACTCGGAGCTGGGGTGAATTGAGCTGCAGCTGCCCCTGCAGCCTCCTCACCCTGGCTACTTGGGGCAGCAGTTGACATTGCTGCCCCAGATCCACGTGGCCTGGTGACAGCAACTTTCACCGCCACACGTGGCTTAGACTTGGTGACACAGAAGTCATCCTGTGCCGGGTCTGTTGACAATATGGGCTGGTTTAACAAGGGCTGAGCTGGGATGGTGTCAGCTACATTTCCACCAACCATTGGGGGTGGGGTGGGGGCATAAGTGGCCCCGATTGGTCCTCCACACACTGGCCTCTTGGGCCACCCTCCACATCCTGGCCAAGTCCCCTACCGCACCCACCTCTTTGAGCTTGGCCAGCTTTGCGTCCCTTACTGCTTGGTCGCTTCCCAACCATGGCACTGATGTTGTGCGTATGGGAGTTGCAGTAAACAATTGTCCTGGGCAATTGGGGTGAAAGGGGTAGGGTACTAGATGGAATTCGTACCCTAGTGCTCTAGCAAGGCTGTCTGTGACCCCTGGGGGAAGATGACAGGTCATGCAACGCTCAGGCACCCCGAAAACAAAATGTAACATGCACGCGAACCCTGGTAGACCACGTGCGTGGAAAAATGAACCTGCACTACGCTGTGGCACCCAGAAACACAAAATTAAGCGTACGCGTGATACACGCAGCCTACAATGACCTCTGAATGGGTACGCGACACACGGGGGCAACCACAGTTAAAAAATATGTGCACGACTCACCGTCTGCCTGGAAAAATAACGTGAAAAAGACACACATGTGCGCGTTGGCAACACCACTGCCAAAAGAAGAATTGAACGCTGTCTGAGTAAATAGGGAGTATGAACTGGAACTGTTGTGAATTAATGTCATGTGAATCGACAAGAAGTACAAGAATCACCCGCTCGCTCTCCACAAAAAGCATGTACAAGGAAATGGCGTCCTACGCGTACCTTTTAAGCCAGCCCACACGTGTCACGTCACTTACGCACGTACGCGCTAAGGGCCTTTCCTCCAATTACAGGCAGTGACACCCGGACGTGCAGTTTTTTCACGTGTATAATGAACATGCACCCGTGCTGTGGGAAAAGCCTGTGCAAGTAACGTCACAGAAGCGCTTACGCGCTAAGGGCCTTTCCTCGAATTACATGCTGACGTGCAGTTTTTTCATGTGCCAAATCACTCCATATCAAGCTGGCCACGTGACAACACACGGAAGCCCACTCTCGTGCCCAGCAGGCCATTTTCCTGCCCCCCAGAGCCCCGAGCACGCTCCCACCTGCCATCTGCTGCTGCCTGCCTGCCTGTTGCCTGCGTGCTCTGCTGTTTGGTGCCTGCACGTCAGCCATCTGCAGGGGTCCAGTTGCTGTGACCACCCCTGCTGGAACAGAAGACTCCTGACTGGGATACCATCGCTCCACAGCCCAGCCCCAGGACCCAGTTGCCCACCCACACCTGCCTATAGGGTTGCCATGTCGGACACAACACCATCTGGCACCACTGGCAACCCCCAGCCAGAGAGGCAGAGGGCTACCAGCTTCAGTGCCAATGAAGTTGGTATCCTCGTGGAGCCAGTCCTGGGGCAGTATGATGCCCTCTTTGGATTTTTGCGCGCCGAAAATGAAGGACGGAAGAGGATCTGGATGGAGATTGTGGCTGCCATCCACGTCGAGGGGGTGGCAGCCCGCGACATTCAACACGTCCGGAAGCGCTGGGAGGACTTCAGGTCCAGGACCCTCAACAAGGCTCAGGGCCTCTTGAAGGCAGCGGATGCTGAGGGGTGCCGGGTCCACCTAACAAGCAACCAGATGAGGGTCCTGCAACGTATACACCCAGCGCTCCACATCCAGGACCTGGCGTCTGGAGTCGAGCGGTAAGTGTACATGCGTACTGATTGGACGCTGTGCATGTTGAGGTGTGCCAGGAGTGTGCAGGTTCAACATATGTCTTTGGAGGCCCATGTATGGTTGTGTATGTACAGGGACATGAGGCTGCCGCATGTGAAACCTGTCATGTGTGAGACACATCAATGGTGTATGTGTTCAAATGCATGCTGGGCAAATGCATGTGTGGGTGCACACATGTTAACATTTCTGTGTATGTACTGTGACATGGTTGTGGTGTCACACATGGATGCTGTTTCCAGCTGTATGTATCTGCACTATGTACATGTGCAGGTGTGTGTATTTGACAAGTGTGCAACTGTGATACAACATGGATGCATGTGACACTGACATGTAGGAAGCTGATTGCCAGATGTGACATGGATGGCGATGTTATCACTGCGACAGGAAGTGGAGATGTACAGATGCATTTAAGTCTGGTGGCGTGTGTGCATGTGTTCTGCACTCCCCGTGTTGCATGTGATGTCAGGCTCACCTTCGGCTGCTCATGCTGTTGTATGTGTATGGATGGTGCTGCCTGGTGCAACATTCCTGTTGATTTGCTCATGTGTGTGAGTTGAAATGACATGTGTGTTGGGGAGTGTGATGCCATGTCTGAAGTTTGACACTGCCACTCATGTACAACTTGCATGTGTGTATCAGACCATTGTACAGTGCCCTGATGCCTGTGTTCAATTTCTCCCTGTCTGCAGTGTCAACTGATGAAGAGGGCGGAGAGGGTGCTGTGGAGCAAAGCAGCAGGGATCGCACCGCCTGCCGGAGACGCAAGGCCCAGCTCCCCTCCCATGTTGTCATCTCGTCGGGGAGGGAGGAGTCTGGTGCCGCGTCCCAGGCCGCTGCTGCCGAGGGTAGGTCCAAGAGGCGGAGGTTGGAGGTGGACTCCTCGGCAGCAGAAGGGGCAGCTGAGACCCCACAGGGTCCGACGGAGGAAGATGGCACGGAGTCATCCAGGTTGGTGGGGGGTTTGGTGGAGGAGGAGGCTGTAGAAGGGACACACACGGGGTCTGGAGGGGGGGATTCCACTGGTGCTAGTGGTGCAGTTCAGGGGCAGGGACAGGAGGCAGCACAGGCTGCCGCGGAGGTGCCTGTGTGTAATCATGTCCCCAATCCTGTGACTGCATCATCCCGCACCAGCAGGGATGCCTACGTCCAGAACCGTTTTCAGGGAGGGAATGAGCGCACAACAACTGGCTTTTCTCTCCCTGTGGACGTGGCAATCCAGGTCCGGGCTGAGCCTGTCCTGGCTGGGATGGCGTTGCGTCAACGGGGCATGCGAGCTGACCTGCAGTGTTTTCATGAAGACACTGCACGTCATCTCGGATGCCTCTTTGACCGCGTTGACCTACTAGGACGGGTCACCAGTGCTGGATTCCTCCATGTGCTGGACCTTCTTTCTGACCCCCTCCTCACCTGAACCCCCTATGCGCCAGCCGTCCTCCGTGCCATCTTCCGGCCCATGTATCACCTGGGTACCCTGTGGAGCTGCCTCTGACCCAGCGGCCAGGCTGGTGGAGGACACATCCCTGCCACAGTCGGGAGTTGGACGTCCAACAACTGCACCCCAGCTGGAGGAGGACATGCAGGCAGCAAGAGGCAGGGCACAGGCACAGCAGCAGCAGGCACAAGGTGGGAGCGATGATGGCTCGGGGCCATCAACATCAGAGGGGCAGGCATCGGCCGGATGGCAGGAGGACCCCGGAATGGGAGTGTCTTCCCTGTGGCAGAGGTTGGGCCAGCACGTAGATGCTGAGCGGCAGCGGGCGGAAGAGGCATGGCTCACTATGGTCAGGGCGGAGAACTCCATGCGCAGGGCGCTGAGGCGGGCCGAGTGCCTCGAGGCAATTCGCAGGGAGTTGGAGGTGGACATGGCATTGGGCCTCATTCCGAGTACGGCGATAACCAATGGCGCTATTAACGCCTTGGTTGACGCCGTACCTGGACCGGCAGCGCCTTGGTGGATAGCGGAATTACCGCCCCATTCCAAGGTTGGCGGGGCAGTAATTCCCCATTCACCAAGGCTCTTCCCCATTCCCAAATGAGCCCCCATAGGGCTCAATGGGAATGGGGAAGATGCAAATAACGGTGACCGTTCATTACGGTCACCGTTATTGGCTTGGAGGCCCCTTTGCGGCCTCGACTTTAACACCTGCTCAAAGCAGGCGTTAAGGGCGAGGGCGCAAAGGGAACTCAGAGTATGGCGGTAAGGGATCACCGCCACCGGTCTCGTTACCGGTGGCCGCTATCCCTTACCGCCATACTCGGAATGAGGCCCATTGTCCCTGCAAAACCTCGGGGCCATGGAACAGGCTCGCCTCCAGGACATAGACCAGGAGTTCGATGATGTCCTGGCCCGGGAAATCCAAAAGTGAGCCGTAGGACTTGCCCACCACCATTGTATATAGTTCATAGTTTTAGGTTTCCTTTATCTTTTTCATTCATTTGGGGTGCTTGGACTATGCCCCACCTTTTTGTATATAGTTCTTTATTAGGTAGTTTTTTTGCTAGGTTTCATTTCATTCGTTGGGCTCATGGACCCTGGATTACTTCTTTGTACATAGTTGAACAGTGGATTTATCTATTATTATTTTTCTCACCATGGAGCAATGGATTTTACTATTTCCGTTTCCTTTGGATTTGCTTTGGTGGCCGGAGACTTTGGACACATTTTCATTTGGATTTATTTGGATTCAGACTTTTCTTTTTGTGTTTTGGACATGCTGCATTTCATCTTTTTTTAAAAAAATGTTTTATGTTTTCATTTGATTACATTCGTTTTGTGTTCAATACATTTTGGTTCATTACTTTAATGTGTGGTATTCTCTCATTGGTTTCATGCATGTCACGGTGTAGGTTTTCACAATCACCAGCACCCATTGTGTGTGTGTGACAAACTTGTGTTGATGTACATTCTTGCCATTTGGGTTGTATCATGTAATGGGCATTTCAATGTGGGGTGGATGGGATACTTGGTTGGGTCTTTGCACATGGGTCGTGCGGTGGGATTTGGGGGGCCATGAGGCCCATGATTGTGGATCATGATGACGTGTTGGGGGGACCTGAGTCGGGGCCTGCTGGCAGGTGCCCGTCAATGCTGGGTGGTTGGGGTGCAGGGGGATATGAGTCGGGGCCTTCTGGCAGGTGCCCGTCAATGCTAGGTGGGTGGGGGTGCAGGGGGACATGAGTCGGGGCCTGCTGGCAGGTGCCCGTCACTGCTGGGTGGGTGAGGGTGCAGGGGGACATGAGTCGGGGCCTGCTGGCAGGTGCCCGTCAATGCTGGGTGGGTGGGGGTGCAGGGGGACATGAGTCGGTGCTCACTGGTGGATGGTGACATGTGGGCTGGCTGGGGGGCATGGACTGGGTGGGTGTGCTGCCTGCGGGGCATGGAAAGGGGTGCAGGGTAGTCCCCTGTGGTGTGGGATGCCCACAGGGCCTGGGGAGGGGGGAGAGGGCACACCTGGGAGGTCCCACAAATCACGTGTGAAACTTCCTGCGCATCCTCAAGCTACATGTACCCCGCTCACACAAGGCCCATCGTGTGTGATTCTCCACACGCACCCCTCAGAATACACGTACCCCGCTCGCACAAGGCCTATCGTGTGTGATTCTCCACGCGCACCCCTCAGAATACATGTACCCCGCTCCCCAAGGCCTATCGAGTGTCATTCTCCACGCGCACAGCTCAGAATACAGGTACCCCGCTCGCACAAGGCCTAACGCATGTGATTCTCCATGCGCACCCCTCAGAATACACATACCCCACTCGCACAAGGATTATCGCGTGTGATTCTCCATGAGCACCCCTGAAATACACGTACCCCGCTCGCACAAGGCCTATCGCGTGAGATTCTCCACGTGCACCCCTCAGTATACACGTACCCAGCTCACCAAGGCCTATCGCGTGTCATTCTCCACGCGCACACCTCAGAATACACGTACCCGGCTCCCCAAGGCCTATCGCGTGTGATTCTCCACACGCACCCCTCAGAATCCACGTACCCCGCTCGCACAAGGCCTATCGTGTGTGATTCTCCACGCGCACCCCTCAGAATACATGTACCCCGCTCCCCAAGGCCTATCGAGTGTCATTCTTCACGCGCACAGCTCAGAATACAGGTACCCCGCTCGCACAAGGCCTAACGCATGTGATTCTCCATGCGCACCCCTCAGAATACACATACCCCGCTCGCACAAGGATTATCGCGTGTGATTCTCCATGAGCACCCCTGAAATACACGTACCCCGCTCGCACAAGGCCTATCGCGTGAGATTCTCCACGTGCACCCCTCAGTATACACGTACCCAGCTCACCAAGGCCTATCGCGTGTCATTCTCCACGCGCACACCTCAGAATACACGTACCCGGCTCCCCAAGGCCTTTCGCGTGTGATTCTCCACGCGCAACCCTCAGAATACACGTACCGCGCTCGCACAAGGCCTATCGCATGTGATTCCCCACACGCACCCCTCAGAATACATGTACCCCCCTCGCACAAGGCCTATCTCGTGTGATTCTCCATGCGCACCCCTCAGAATACACGTACCCCGCTTGCACAAGGCCTATCACGTGTGAATCTACCCACGCAGCCCCCAAATGCACTGTCCCAGCCCTGTGAACTGGTGCAGGGTTAGCGTAGCCCTTTGCGCTGCATTGGGCATTTCAATGCCTTATCCTTGCGCAAGGGGCGTTCTTGGGGGCGTAACTGGCGCTGCGGGATGTTCTCTGCGCCAGCGCTCTAAATGGCTTGGCTATTTCATGAATACGAGTTGCGCCAGAAGGCTGGTTGGCGCACACGGCTGGCGCACGCTGGCGCATGCTAGCTCTCTGCGCTCCTTGCGTGCGCTGCCTCTGCGCTGAAATCTATGAAATACCGTGTATGTCTGCTGTCAGATCAAGTGATAGAAGACAGGGGGAGGGCCAGTGCAGCAATAATGTAATTAGATGCATCAGTATTGGAGCCACTAGCAGAGGAAGAGGAGCACCAGGGTAGACCAATGTGTCGCTACATTCATTAAAACTGTTGTATTGTAAGGGTGTAAACATAATCACGTGTAAGCACTCCAATTTTTGCAGTTCAAGTCAGTGTGAGATTACATTATTTGTCTGGGATCACACACGCTAAACAGTGAAGCAGGGATTTTAACCCACACTGCAATTTGGACACGGCCACCTTCTTCCACACTTTACTTGGAACACATATTTAAGTTTTGGGTGTCAGGACCTACAATAATACTGTCCTATAGAGCTTACTTGCAAAACACACAAACTGCACAGTAAAGCATCATGACAACATGTAAATCCTTATAGCAGCATGTTGGGCCAAAATAATATCAGTGTACCTTTATTTTTCACATCCTGAATGGAAAACTATAAGATGCAAAAGGCAAAATATCTATTTACCCACTTTATTTTCAGCACTTTAAGACACACAATAAAATAAGTTGTGTCATAAACTCACTTAGGTTTGGAGATTCGTCACAAACCTCCAGCGTGTTGTTATGTATGGTTTTAAGAACATTCAACTAAGGACATCAAAGCAAACTTTACTTTTAGCATATGAATCTATTAGACGTTATGCGAATGAAAACATTTTCAAAGGGTGCTTTATTGTGTTGCTCGCTTTAACTGTCACAAATTTGCAAGGTGACTTGTGGTCTTTCACTTGGAAATTCACCATCATGCATAAGAAAGACTGGTGTGCAGTCATAATGTCGACATCAATAATGTCGACAGTCAAAATGTCGACAAATTAATGTCGAAAATCAATAATGTCGACATACAAAAATGTCGACATTTTACATTAATGTCGACATTTTTTCGAAATGTTGTATAAATAAATAAATATATATTTATTGTTGTGTTGTATGTGTTGAGTATGAGGGGTGGGGGGTGGCAGGGGGTATTGGGTGAGAGGGGTTGGGGGGGACATCCCCATAGTAAATAATATTCTTTTTATTTATTTGTTTATTTATTTATTGAATAATAAATAAATAAATAAATATATAATTACTATGTGTTGGGAATGAGGGTGAGAGGGTGGTTGGGGGGGGTGTGGGGGGGTGTCAGGGGGGTGTTGGGTGAGGGGGGGTTGGGGGGGGACCCCCCCCATAGTAAATTAGACTCTTTTTGGTTATTTATTTATTGAAAAAATAAATAAATAAATAAATAAATAATTAGATTGTGTTGAGTATGAGGGGTGAGAGGGTGGTTAGGGGGTGTGGTGGGGTGGCAGGGGGGTGTTGGGTGAGGGGGGGTTGGGGGGGGACCCCCCCATAGTAAATGATACTTTTTGTTGGTTATTTATTTATTGAAAAAATAAATAAATAAATATATAAATAATTAGAATGTGTTGCATATGAGGGGTGGGAGGGTGGTGGTGTGGGGTGTGGGGGGGTTGCAGGAGGGTGTTGGGTGAGGTGTTGATAGTGTTAAGGGTTTATAGTCATATTGTCGAAAAAAAAATGTCGACATTTTTTTTTCGACATTATGACTTTTTACATTAAAAGTATAGAATGTCGACATTATTATTTTCGACATTATTTTTTCGACATTTTTGTCTGTCGACATTTTTTTGTCGACATTATGACTATAAACCAGAAAGACTATGCTGCTGATGACAAAAGAAACGTGTTGTCGGTTTCATTACGGCACTGGATGCAGAGCCAGGGACGCAGCCTGTGTGTGTCAGAGGGGCTGTGACTCTGGGGAACGGTCAGCGCTTGATGAGCTGAGCAGATAGTAGATTTGCCTCAGAAGAAACAAAATGCGCCCAGAAGCATGTTCCTGATCCTTTGAATTGTTAAAGGGCTCAGAAGCCATGCCCCACAGCTAAAAATTCAGGGGGTGGGGTTTCATCCCGGTCAGCTCAATGACTTTGGGAGCCTGTGACAAGCTACAGGTCGCAGCCATCATACTTAGTTTTGCATTTGCACCTGTTCTCTGTATGCAAACTTAAGCTATCTGGGAGAAGCTATCTCAGTTATCAGTGTTTAACGAGGCCTCGGGAGAGAGGAGGCAGTGAAAAATAAATGCTACTATGTTTGTGGGTGTGGTGAAGACTGTGCTTTGGGCAGAATGTGTTGTGTTGTTCATTGTGAGGTGGGAGGAAAGCAACAGGATGAGAGCTTTTTGAGTACCAAGGCGTGTGAAAGGGTGCATGCAGACATACTTGAAGTATCGGATGTGGTGGAAAGTGGACAACCAGCATGTGCTCAGCTAAACTCTTACTGGCTGGACAGGTTGCTACACAGCTGAATGACATGCACTGGCGCACTGCCATCTTAGATGGCAGTTTGCCTCCACTTTCTTTAGTAGAGCTGGCGCTGTTGGGAGGTGCCAAAACAACCAAGGTCCTCAACAAACTACCTGCTAATGTCGTATTTGGTTGAAGATTGCATAGCACCAGAGACAGGCGAGGTCAACTATCATCTTTCAGAACAAATATGAAGAAGATAGGGTCGGAGTATACAAAAATATATATCAGGTTTTATTTCTTAACACATAGAAAGCAAATGGACAAAAAAGAATGATGTCCATTTCATGAAAACTTAACAACAAATAACATCAAAATCACAACAGAAAAGCATAAAAACTGGTATTGTTTACCATACAAAGTACTTGTCTTAGACCCACAAGGTGGTGTTAGTAGATAATAAGTAACTTAATAGGCATTTCCTTTTACAAAAACACCAAGTCCCCATTACAAATGTGTCGACAGTAACAAATCTGCTTCCAGCCTTAGAAGGGGGCCCCCAATGACCAAAAACTCGGGGTCAATAGCAGATGTATATTTTTCCCATTAAGGCTTTCATCAGAACACTTGGAATCCAAAGTGAGAAGTTTTTTGGATGTCGCTTTGATGGTCTTTAAGCACTTCCAACCAGTGTTTCTAAAAAAACTCATAGAAAAAGATTTTTACCGACCAATTTAGATGGTTTTCGCCATATCATACAGAAGTGACAGTCTCAATTCTAAAACAGCCAAAAAGACAAATCTTTATACGCATCAGCATGCTTATTTATGTATAGGCAAGCTCAACAAAAGTGGCATAATTTTGGCCCATGTGACTTCAATGTATCATCACCTTATTTTGTTTCATTTCTGAACCATGCATAATAATTTACAAAATACCCATGTGGGGGAAGGGAGGGAGGGGAAAGGAAAGACAATAAAGGAGTTAGTGATTTAAACCTTTCCCAGACAAATCAATTCTGTGCAAAAAACTAACAGAATCAATATGTACCTATCGGTACTTTCCACAGTCATCAGTCTCGGTTCTTCTATTTCAACGACCACTTCTCGTGCCCAAAAGAACTATGTGTCTATTGCGCACTTAACTGGAGAAAAGAAAGGAAGAAGGCCACTTTTAGTTATTTAACCCAGATTTATTTCCTATTGTGGGGTCTGTTTGTTTGAAAATTCTAAGAGCCTACCTTAGCCACAACCAAAGAGATGTGGGCTACATGCCGCTTGGGAAACGCAGTGTTGCGAATCTCAGGTACTTGTTACTCGGATGCGGGGATACAGTGTTTCCACGTGAGCGGTATATCAACCGCATCAACTTCAAAACGTCTCACGGTCTCACAGATGACCTAAATAAACAAGACGTGCTTGCATTAATAGAAGCCACGCATGCAAGACCACCAGAGGTTCCTGGCTAAAAGTGTATGGACACGCTGTATTGCTCTCCCCCAAAAGTGCACGGAACAACCATAAATCATCAATGCAATTATAGAGCAAATACTTTGAACATAGACAGACACAATAACTCACAGCCACGCACTCTTAGAAGATAATCAGCTCTTATACGGCTATTTATTCAAATCTTAGAAGTACATAGAAATAACTCACAAAAATAATATGGACGTAGATCGCAGAAGAAGTTAAGAAGTCAAAAGGAAATACATCACTGTGAGCGTAACAGGATTCCTCATCTCGTCCAGAAGCGGCTGGAAGACCCCGGGAACAGCCACGCCGAGAGCACCACAGCTCACAGGAGGGCCAGACGTAAGCGTCCTTCTCCGGCTGAAGTCTCACCTGACCACCTCTGGGCTTCCGCATATATACACACTCCACAAAGGGGATTCAATTCTCGAACCTTCTGGAAATTGCACTTGTGCAGTTGAGGAACAGCTGTCAGTTGCCAGCTGGGTCAATCGAGAGCTCCCCCCAAGAAGCGCAGGGCCTCCCTTCTCTAAAAACACGTTCCACAGAGAACAGTAGCAAACCATAACAAAGTTAGCTTTCCCAGCAGAAATGTCCTTGACCGCATACCAGGTTTGGAAAGCATGTTTTTCTCGACACCGTGAATCTAACACTCAGCAAAATGTGTGCAGCGTTTCACTGCGGCATGAAGTAAATATCCATCATGGCTCCGAGCGCTCCCAAAATGCATTGCGCACCAGCGCCATTTTAGATCAAGCATAACAATTCCACCCTTGGATATTTACCTTCCATACCCCGGTGGCACAGGAACCGGTCTCTGAAACCTACGAAATGTTAAAACTAAATTGGGAATACATTGAATGCAACAACAACAAGCAATTATGATCTATAATATAATAAAAATGCAAGCAAAAATGTAATGCAATGTACCCCCAATATCAGGTATCCATGAAAATAACCAATCCCACCAATTTCTATTACGATCTTGAGACACTTGAGAAATGAGATCCCTCAAACCTCGAATATGACTTTCAATAGATCGTGAATGGTCACTTAAATTGAAACAACACATACCTTCAAATGCGTTACACCCTAAATTATGTTTTAGCAATAGATAATCAACAGCAGCTCTGTTCTGCAAAGTTGCTTTTCTAATAACTTGACTATCAAGGAGTAATTCTTCTAAAGCCTGCGAAGTATGATTAAGGCTTTTAACTACTAAACATGCTAATTTCATCAAAGATTTGTAACCTCCAGCAGCTAAACCCCAGACTCCCACTAATGAAAGGGTTAATGCTAGAACCTCAGCTTCTGATAACAAATGTACATGTGAATCACAGTCAGGAGATAGACCTACAGATTCAAAAGTTGACCTTTTACCTCGAGTTATCGCTGGGTGTAAAGAAAGCATCATTAGTCCTAATCGAGTTAAAGCACATGGACCTCCAGAAATGTTAGCTGGAATATAAGTATATGTAATGTTACCACATGAAAAGAGCCATCCTGTTGGAAGTTTCACATGATTCAAAAGACTAGCAGTTATCACTGTATGATTGCAGGACAGTGTTATTTACACTGGTGCATTTGCGTGACACTCGCGAACACAGTCGCCTCTTGAACATAGTATGATTGCGCTGATTGGTCAACTCTATTTGTCGGCATTTGCCAATTTCTTGTACCTTGCAGGTCATAACGTAACATACATCACCTTGGGTTATATTGTAGGTAATAAAATGGTGTCAAATTTCTCCATTTACGGTCAGTCTCTTGGCAGAACCGACAGTATTCATAAACTGAAAAAGATTGTCTAATAGCTGAGTCTTGAACTAAAGAATCATTGTGTGTGACGCCGAAGATATGCTTCAAAACCGGAACAGGCGTTGGCACCGCTACTAAACACGTAGTCAATAAAGCTTCAGCATTAGGCACATCAGTAAGACAAAAGTGTGATATGTTCAGTACTTGCTGTGCTAGATATATCCACATATTCTCCTCTTGCGTAATCATAGGATAGTGTTTCCGCCTTCCTACGAACGTGTCTTGCACGACTGGCATCAAGGTTGTTTTCACTGGCTCCTGATGTGTTTGTCGCATTTCACGAATCCATGTCTTCTGTCTGGGTGGCTTTTCGGCACTGGCATAAGGCTGCTTGGGGACAACATTATTCATCACTATCAGAATCCCCTTGATCACTGGCACAGATGTGACATTTTTCGTTGGTAGTAGCAGACTGTTTAACTCTCACAAATGGAGTCCATTTAGTGCCACAGTTACACCAACCAGACACAGGATCTACAAAGCAAACCCAGAAAAGAGATATCAGTGTTGCACATCACTCTCTCAGGTAACATTTGTCTGCGGGTACATATTGCCATTTCTTTCTACCAGGCTCCATAACTAAAACTACTTGATCTTTGCCTGATGCAATGACATCTGCGGGCACTGGTGGGCCACTTGGCTTTTCCACCCACACCTTTGCACCCGGTACCATACTGTCTGAAGAGCCAAAACCACGATCCCCACAGGTAGTTAACACTGTAGGAGGCTCCCCCTTCTTAATCATGGACAACTTAATGGGAATGACTATCAATTGGGCTACTCAATCACCCTTGTGGATTGATAACAATTGATCCCCACTATTCATTAGGATGACTCCAATCTCACCCTGGTAATCAGCATCAATTACCCCTCCCAACACTTGAACTCCTTTCAATGCTAGGCCAGATCTAGGGGCAATCCATCCCATATGCTCTGGGGGAATCTGTACTCCAATTCCTGTTTCAATTACAACTATTCCTCTTGGATCTAATCTGATTTCTTCATGGGAATGCAAGTCTACCCCTGCTGACTCTGGAGTTGCTCGATAGGGAGCTAAAGAACCTGGAGTCATTTCCCAGTAAAATAGTGTTTCTCTGACTGAATTGTGTTGAACCTGTAAAGTAGGAGTCATTAATCGCATCAAAGGAGTTTCATGTTCATACACAGGCCTATTGTTTAATACTTGCACCGCATCAAACACACGATCACGCCAGCCTGCCAAACTGCCGTCTCCAGATTTGCGCAACTGTTCTTTCAATAACCCATTCATTCGTTCAATTAACCCTGCAGCAGCTGAATGGTAGGGAATGTGATATAGCCACTCAATACTCTTTTCCTGACAAAACTCCTGGATTAGTTAGCCTTTGAAATGTGACCCATTGTCACTTTGAATCTGCAAAGGCACTCCATAATGTAATATGATCTGATCTAACAACCTGATGGTATTTAGTTGGGTTGCACGTTTGCACGCAAAACCATCAAATATCCCGAGTATGTATCCACAATAGTGCATGCATACTGACAACCTCTGCTGATTGGCATGGGACCGATATAATCAATCTGCCAAATTTGACCTGGCAATTTTCCTCTTCTCAATGTGCCTCGAACAATTTGAGGGATAGGTCTATGCAATTGGTGTTGGCACACGGGACATTACAAAATAATCGTTTTCACTACTTCTAAAGGAAGACTGATTCCTCGAGCTTGTGCCCACCTGATAGTAACCTTTTCTCCAAGGTGCCCACATTTCTGATGGGCCCATTTGGCCAAACCCTCCAAATCGTCTTCCTGAGCCTCTACATCCACTGATGAAATCTTGGTATGTTCATCTGCAACAGAATTAAACCAACGTTCTAATGAGTCTGTGGCACAATGTGCGTCCACATGATATACAGTGACTTCACTTTGTAATAACATTTCTGTAATATCTTGCCACAGTTCTTTTCCCCACAACTCTTTTGAATGAATCTTCCACCCATTATTTTGCCAAGTTGGCAACCACACTGCCAGTCCATTCGCCACTGACCAGGAATCTGTGTACACATAACACTGACCAGGGGTCTCTTGTTTCAATGCTTGGTAAACTGCGTAAAGTTCTGCGAACTGACTACTCTTTCCTTTCCCTGTCGTTGTCAACATCTTTTTTGTCTTGGGATTGTACGACACTGCTTTCCAGTACCGCTCAGTTCCCACATATCGAGCTGAACCATCCGTGAACCAAGCATGCTCTGTTTGCTCCACGGTCAAATCGCTGTAAGGTACTCCCCATTTCACGGGAGACTCACGTTTTTCAGGCACTGCCGGTGGTATGTAATCTGAGGGCGGTATGTTGGCTACTTGCTCATGTAATTTTGCCACTCCACCCTTTCCTGATTTGGCTCTGTCTTGAATATACCATTTCCACTTAATTATGCTGTCTTCTTGAGCATGTCCTATTTGATGCGTTTCAGGAGAGCTCAGTACCCATTGCATTATTGGTATTTCTGGTCTCATGAATACATCATGGCCCATCGTCATCTGCTCGGTATCAACAAGAGCCCAATAACATGCCAGCAATTGCTTCTCAAACGGAGTGTCTGAGTTACCAGCGTCGGGCAACTTACGACTCCAAAACCCTAATGGCACACGTTTCCTGTCTTGTTTCTGCCACACACTCCAGTTAGCATAATTGTCTTGTCCAGACACATTTATTCCACTTCGCCTTCCTTCAAGGGCCATAAATCAAGCACCTGATGCACGGTGTCTTTCGCCATCTCAAAGGCTTTCTGCTGCTCTTCCCCCCACTGAAACTCATATTTCTTTCTTGTCACCTTGTAGAGAGGGGCTAATATCTGCCCTAAATGAGGAATGTGCTGTCTCCAAAACCCAAACAGTTACCAAGGGTAAATTCAAGTATTTTCTGTCGGGCTTTTGGCACCATTTCTCGATGCCCATGATGCCACTGAATTCCTAGGAATATCACTGTTTCAGCTGGGCCTTGAATTTTACTCGGATTAATCTCCCACCCTTCCTTTTTCAATCCTTCGATAAGGACATCTAACTGGCTTTGCACACTGTGCTCATCCTTGCCTTGGATCAAAATATTATCAATGTAATGAGAGATTTGTATGTCAGGTTTACACGGTATCTTGTCTAAGTGCTCTGCCACCAGCCAGTGACAGATAGACGGGCTGTGCATGTACCCCATAGGTAGCCTCGTGAAAGTGTACTGACGTCCACTCCACGAAAATGCAAACTGTTCTTGACACTCGTCAGCAATTGGCATGGAGAAAAATGCATTAGCTAAATTGATCACTGCATACAAAGTCCCCTCAAACTTTTGGACATTTTCAATCAAGGTAATAGCACCTGGGACTGTGGGCACTAAGGGAGGAGTATGTTTATTCAACTCCCTGTAATCCACCGTCATCCTCCATGACCCACCTCCCTTTTTAATAGGCCAGAGAGGATTGTTCCATGAGGTGGTAATAGGGCATAATACACCCGCCTCCACGTACTCTTTGATGGTGTCTGAAATTTCTTTGTGCCCCCCAGGAATGCGGTATTGTTTCATTGCTACTCGCTTGGTTGCCACTGGCACTTGCACTGGGGGCATCTTCAATTTCCCTACGGTAATGAGTGTACAAATTAATGCACTCACCCCAAACTGGTACGTTTTACCGCCAAGTCCCAAGGTTAATGTCAAAGCCAATTATATATTCAGGTATCGGGACAATCGACACTTGATATTTCTGCCTCTTCAAATTGCCTATTTTCATCTCCACTTTCGTTTGTACTGCGGGTGTCTCCTTTCCCCCTAAACCTGTAATAGTAAATTGTTTACCTTTAAATCGTGTTGGATTACCATGAATCAAAGAGGCCTCCGCCCCGGTGTCTATCAATGCTCGCATTGCTCGTATTTCATGGCCCCCAAAAAATCTTAACATCAACATGAGGCCGCCTATCCACTTTTATGCGGGCAGACGCTGCCGGAGCTTGGCCGAAGCCCTAGTCAAACTTCGAATGAGTGTGACTCAACTCCACCTCTAGCAGCTGGTACGGGGAAGGTGTCCCCATAGACCCTTTGTCTTGTTCTTCCGCAGGGGGAGCAGAAGGTGAGGTGTCCCCCAGTGGCGTGGTGACTACTTGTTTCTTAACCTGTTTATAGCGCTCTTTGGCTGCAAGTCCTCGTTTTTTGTATAATTCATACATTACTCTGGTTTCAATGCCATCAATTTCCTCGTGTGGCACGCCGTCTTTTAACAAAGCCAAAAAACATGTCTTTTCGGGACACTCAGGAGTCTCTGCTATCTTGCCACCTGCCTTCGGTTCTTCTCTCACTACGCCCCTCTCTCTCCCGTGGCTTGTTATCACTCTTATCCCACTCTCCCAAGTCTGCAAGTTTCTGAATGGCATCTGCTACCTCATCAGTGGCCTTGCCCGTCATACCTACGAGCAAAGTCATAATGACACTTTTGTATGTGGGTAGCGCAGTTCTAATCACCATGTTTCGAGTTGAAACTGAGAACGGCACGGCTCCCATGTGATCAGGAGCATCTATGTGAATCGCCTCTTTCATTGCATGCTCTCTGACTTTTTGAATTGCTTCTCTCAACGTATACCATTTTGTTTCTTCACTAGGCCAATCTGTGGTAATAGGGTATTTACGGTTACATGTTTGGGCTACCAGGTGGAACAAAGACACCTGCGTATCTTGACCATTTGCATCAGGGGGCGGTCCTGCTCTTAAGACCTCCTGTACATTGGTGTCAATTGACAGGGGTAAAAAACGCGGTGAATCCGTAGAATCTACCAACAACCCTGCAGCACCCCCATCTAGTAATCTCACCATCCATGTCAATAAAGCTTCCCTTGATTTTTGCCTCAAATAGGTAATAATTTCCCCAACCTCCTGTTGTGTGTAATCCTCCAGCGTGGTTAAATCCACCATTCCGCCAGCAGGATTCTGCGGGTGGGGTCCGGCTCGCCGTCTTCTAATGGGTTTAGCCGCCACTGTTTTATGTTTCGCCTCTGGTTTGGGGTCAGACTCATCTGTGGAACTCCTTTCTAGACTGGTCGAATCAAAAATATCACCATCCCACTTATCCAGATCCCAGTCTATGCCAGTGGTAGCGATTACCGTTGCCACCTTTCTTTTGTTGATCCTTCCCCGTCTTTTCCTATACTTATACCGGGCTACTCTGACTTCTGCCGCCTGATATGTGTCGGCCTTATCTTTAAACAGTTTCATTTGAATCTGCTGCATTAACGCAGTCTGCCATTCTGCAGCCAGCTCTCTCTCTAATCGCAAGACCTCATTTTTCATTTCCACCTTCATTTGATGTATTTTCCTATAAGCATGCAAAAGAACCCAACCTCGCCTACCTAATGCCGCACATTCTTTGCCACGTTCTACTGGAACTTGCTGCAAGCATGCCATTACATCAGCCGGATCGGCATCTCCCAATCATTGATCCCATGTTTCACTTAAACCGGCACCACATGCCCACGCCTGAGCCAACTTATCATATGGGCCCTTAGTCCATCCTGGAATAACAACATCAGAACAGTCACCGCCAGCGGTTTTGTTCTTCTTCCTGAACAAACTACTCATTATCGCAAACAAAACAAATCCTCGTTGAATCTATATATTTTCTTCTCCACACTGCAATCACTCCCACAGTCACTCACACACTTACAAAAGAGAAAACAAACTTCACTATTCAAAAACTTCACTTACAAAACAACCAAATCCTATCTACGTTTCAACAGATTCTTGAATACTCGGAACAACTCATCACAAGCATCCTGTTCGTGACGCCAAAAATGTATTGCTCTCCCCCAAAAGTGCACGGAACAACCATAAATCATCAATGCAATTATAGAGCAAATACTTTGAACGTAGACAGACACAATAACTCACAGCCACGCACTCTTAGAAGATAATCAGCTCTTATACGGATATTTATTCAAATCTTAGAAGTACATAGAAATAACTCACAAAAATAATATGGACATAGATCACAGAAGAGGTAAAGAAGTCAAAAGGAAATACATCACCGTGAGCGTAACAGGATTCCTCATCTCGTCCAGAAGCGGCTGGAAGACCCCGGGAACAGCCAGGCCGAGAGCACCACAACTCACAGGAGGGCCGGACGTAAGCGTCCTTCTCCGGCTGAAGTCTCACCTGACCACCTCCGGGCTTCCGCATATATACACACTCCACAAAGGGGAGTCAATTCTCGAACCTTCTGGAAATTGCACTTGCGCAGTGGAGGAACAGCCGTCGGTTGCCAGCTGGGTCAATCGAGAGCTCCCCCAAGAAGTGCAGGGCCTCCCTTCTCTAAAAACACGCTCCACGGAGAACAGTAGCAAACCATAAGAAAGTTAGCTTTCCCAGCAGAAATGTCCTTGACTGCATACCAGGTTTGGAAAGCATGTTTTTCTCGACACCGTGAATCTAACACTCAGCAAAATGTGTGCAGCATTTCACTGCGGCATGAAGTAAACATCCATCATGGCTCCGAGCGCTCCCAAAATGCATTGCGCACCAGCGCCATTTTAGATCAAGCATAGCACACGCGTCGGGTAAAACTTACTTGGAATTTCGACGAAAGCCAAACACAGCGTGTCGCTGTCTGTTGCCGGCGTCTCCGAAGAAATAATCAAAGTTCGTCCACTGCGGTCACGTGATCTGGTGTTTGAAAGCCCAGTCACGTGACCGCGTGAGGAATGACTGGAGCGCGTCTGATTGTGCGATCTCCGCTTCGAAACAAATAAAGCGCTCCTCCATCTTAGAGGGGGAGGCGTAACAGTGACCCACTGGTGTGTTGCCATATGGAGGCAGTGATGCAAAAAACTGGGTTTTTTACCCTGCATATAGGCTGCCACCCGACAGAAGTGTAACAGAGTTCACGGGGGAGCACTCAATAAGACACAGTTACTGGCTGTACCAAACGCCCAGCAAAGGTGTGTAAAGCCTTTAAAATTGGAGCACTATAGTTAAAGGCAAATGTTGAAGCTGTGACCAGATTCACACCTCAAGGTGTTTAGTTCAACTTGACACTAATGCATGGCCCAGAAAACAGTACCAGAAGTGGGAAAGCAATTTCCGCAAGGCAGAGTGTGTATATGTAGAAAATACAAAATACATGAAACATTGGGAGGGAGGAGACCCATTATTTTCGCAGAAAAAGATTCCATTCTATATAAAGATTGAGGCCCTGATTGACTGAGTCGAGATTATAGATCCATTTCTGTTCTAGTCTGTGGAGCTTCAAATCTCTGTCACCACCACGCGGGTGTGGACCCAGGGTTTGCAAAACACACCAGAAAAAGTCATCATGAGTGTGTTTCATTTTTTTGTAATGTTCCACCAGGGGTTTATCTGTTGTACCATTTTTCATATAAGATCGATGTTCTCCTATTATAGTGCGAATGGCTCTTTTAGTTTTCCCAATGTAAAAAAGGCCACATGGGCAGGTGATACAGTAAATCACCCATTTTGTGGCACAGTTGGTAAAAGATTTTAACTGCCGGGTTTTGCCCTTGAGGTTGATTGATTTTAGGTTTTTTGTGAATTTGCACATAAGGCACTTACCACATTTATAGTGACCTGTGACCGGTGGGAGGTTCCATAATGTAGATTGTGTGGTCGTCACATCCCCTTGTTGCAGATATGTATGGACCAATTTATCTCCAAGGTTTTGCATTCTTTTGAAAGCAAAACAGGGGGTGGGGGAATATTGAAAGAATCGGTATTAATCATCTTCCTATTTTTTAGTATGGACTTCCTCAAATCATTACTGATTGGGGTCAAGGATGAAACACACGTGATTTTGTCTAATACAGTTTTAGTTTGTTTTTCCAAACATTCTCTTCTCTGTATATTCTTTGCCTTTTTGTAAGATCTTCTTATGATGTGTGATGGATAGCCTCTATCCTTCAGATTCTGTTTTAGAGACTCACTATGTAGTGTGTAGTCTTTTATATCAGTACAGTTGCGCTTGATGCGCAAACACTGCCCAAAAGGCAGATTTTCTCTTAATGCTTGGGGATGCCAGCTGTTAAATTGTAAGAGGGTGTTTTTTGGTTTCTTGAAAAGGCTCGTGCCAATAGACTTATTTGGCATACAGTAGATCAGAAGATCTAGAAAGGCAATTCTTTCTTTGTGTGATTCACAAGTCAAGTTGATGGTTGGCTCCTGATTGTTCAGCCGTATGTTGAAGGAATTGAGATCTTCACTGGTGCCTCGCCAGATCATACAAATATCGTCAATGTAACAATACCAGGCTCGGATGTTTGCCAGGAATGGATTGTTTTCAGCATATACATGGTTATTTAAAAAAAAATCCATGTATAAATTGGCTAGGTCTGGGGCGAAAGTAGCCCCCATACTTGTCCCATATAGTTTTTGAAAATAGGTGTTGCTGTATATGAAGACATTTTTAGTGAGAGCCAAATGAATGCATTCGGCGATGAAGGCCGAAGGAGGATTTTTTTGCTCTCTGGTTTCTAACAATTTAAGCATTACATTAATGCATTTCATTTGAGGAATGTTGGTGTATAATGATATTACATCAAGGGTGACAAAAAGCTCTTGGGTCTCCATAGTCAAAGCATCTAAGATTTTAATCATAGATTTTGAATCCTGCACAAAGGACTTCATTTTCTTTACAAAAGGTCTCAAAAAATATCCGCATATATTGACAAGGACTCAAGTAATGAGCCTATTGCTGACACAATGGGGCGTCCTGGAGGTGTGGTAGAGTTTTTATGCATCTTGGGGAGGCAATAGAATGCCGGTGTCACTAGTTGTCTATTGATCAAGAATGATTTCTCTTCGTCATCAACAGACCCCACAATAGGAAATTAAATCTGGGTTAAATAACTAAAAGTGGCCCTCTCCCTTTCTTTTCTCCAGTTAAATGCGCAATAGACACATAGTTCTTTTGGGCACGAGAAGTGGACGTTGAAATAGAAGAATCGCGACTGATGACTGTGGAAAGTACCGATAGGTACATATTGATTCTGTTCGTTTTTTTGCACAGAATTGATTTGTCTGGTAAATGTTTAAGTCACTAACTCCTTTCTTGTCTTTCCTTTCCCCTCCCCCCTCCTCCTACCCTTGTCCTTTTCCCCTTCCTTCCCCCACACGGGTGTTCTGTAAATTATTATGCATGGTTCATAAATGAAACAAAATAAGGTGATGATACATTGAAGTCACATGGGCCAAAATTATGCCACTTTTGTTGAGCTTGCCTATACATAAATAAACACGCTGATGCGTATAAAGAATTGTCTTTTTGGCTGTTTTAGAATTGAGACTGTCACTTCTGTATGATATGGTGAAAATCATCACTTTTGTAAATTGGTCGGTAAAAATCTTTTTCTATGAGTTTTTTAGAAACACTGGTTGGAAGTGTTTAAAGACCATCGAAGCGACATCCAAAAAACTTCTCACTTTGGTTTCCAAGTGTCCTGATGAAAGCCTTAATGGGAAAAATATACAACTGCTATTGACCCCGAGTTTTTGGTCATTTGGGGCCCCCTTCTAAGGCTGGAAACAGATTTGTTACTGTCGACACATTTGTACTGGGTACTTGTGTTTTTGTAAAAGGAAATGCCTATTAAGTCACTCATTATCTACTAACACCACCTTGTGGGTCTAGGACAAGTACTTTGTATTGTTTTGTTTTTGTTTTCATCAACTGGACATCATTATTTTTTGTCCATTTGCTTTTTATGAGTTAAGAAATAAAACCTGATATATATTTTTGTATACTCCGACCCTATCTTCTTCATATTTGTTCTGAAAGATGATAGTTGACCTCGCCTGTCTCTGGTGCTATGCAATCTTCAGCCAAATACGACATTAGCAGGTAGTTTGTTCTGGACCTTGGTTGTTTTGACATGTTACTGTGTCCTCTCCCAACAAGCCCCTAAAAAAAGAGGACACCCCATTGCTCGTCTAATGATTGCGCTATTGGGAGGTGGCCATCTCAATGACCGCTAGACAAGAACTGAGGGTTAAGAGGGATAACATGACACAAGTATTGTGAGGTGGAACATGGTAAGGCAATGTGAGAGGGGCACGGTTGTGGTAACCAGCCCCCTTGGGGCATCTGGTGAACTGGTTGGCCATGACCTGCTCTGCTGTCCGATTCAGATCAGAAGAGACGAGGGCTGCAGGGACTCCGGATCAGGGGCCAGAATGGAATCAGCAAAAGGCAGCATGGCTGATGCAGGAGCTACCACGACTCTCTAGGGTTTCTGTTTGTTTTAAATCATTCCCTGCCAGTAACCACGAATAAAGGAGACAGATGACATGCCCCTTCACACACGAGCCATCATTCAATGCAACGTATGCAGCCTATGTTTCAGGAGGTAGAGGAACTGCCACAGATAGCCTGGAAAACATGCCACATGTTCCTACTTGCAAACAGACATTGAGAGGACGATAAAAGCTAGCATCACATAGTAACGACATTAAACACCACTGTGCGGTACAGTGTTTGGTAGTGTCATACAATGGATATGAATCAACAGACTGGACTGGGCCGGTCTTGATTTTTTTGAGTGTTTTCTTTATTCTTTGGTTCTTCCATACATACTCAAATTTCAACAGAAGACCAACAAAAATTGACCTTGGTGGAGCCCCACTTTAGCTCTTCTGTTCCCCCCTTCTTTTGTCTCTTTCTTGGAAGGGATTTAACTGGTCAGGCTAAATCTATCTCAGGGGAACCCCAGGGATGTTCAGTTGCCAACAATTTCTCCTGGTAGTTTCTGCTGCTGCCTATGGGAGGTCCCTACATCTACAGGCAGAGAACCATGCCGGCCTTCGAGCTCCGCTTACTCAGAGGAATGCTGAGGATTTTATCACCTCCCTTCTCCATGGTCCTCATGTCTACCCTCTGCCCTGCTTCACTATTCCTGATCTGGTCCTGGACATCCTCTTCACCATGCGAGCCATATGCTTGCTCCTCCTCCCACCTTGGGCTTAGCCTCTTCGGATCAGGGCTTCATCCCAAGGCATGCCCTGGGCAATTTGCGACCTCTTGTAGCCTTCTCTGCTTATTAGTTCTGGCCACACTAGTGCTCCCCCCTCCTCCTGGGGTCCTGCTGCTTCTGGCAGACTCGACCATGATCACGTTTGATTGCAGCGTCTGCTGTTCCCCTTCTTTCCCCACCTGTTGTTTCCTTCCTTCCAAGCGCTGCTGTTCTCCTGCTTTCATTGTTTGTCTCCATTGGTTGTCTCCTTACAACCTTTGCTGTTCTCCTTCTTTCCTCATCTGTTGTGTCTCTCGGTGAGGAATTTGACCATCTGCACGGTGGTTGTGCACTCGCCTGGGCTTTTTTGATATTTTTTAAGAAATTGAATGAAGGGAGCTCAACCTCGGAAACTGTGTGGGGCTAAACTGCACACATTTTCCTATGCTCACTGCTCGACAAATCCATAGACCTGTGTACTCTGCGTGGACATAGCCTACAGTCTCTAAGAAGTCAAACTATTAGCTGCACCTCCTCGGAGGTATTCTTCCTTTTCTCACTTTCCCCCAGAGGCTCACTGTCCCCAGAGCTCTGGGCCTCTCTAGGATGGACTACTGCAAAAGCCTCTTTCTAAATTTGCCTGCCTCTACTCTTTGTCCTTTACAACTTATTCAGAACAGGACTGCAAGACTTGCCCATGGCCTCAAGCCCAGGTATCGTATCCCTCCAGCACTGAAATCTCTTCACTGGCTCCCCATGGATGCAAGGATCAAGTTCAAGACCCTCTGCATTGTCCACAAGGTTTTCTGGGGCCTTGGACCACTCTACCTCCAACTTTCTCTTCCAAAATATCCTAGTCGACCTCTCCGCTCATTCACCTCCAACTCTCTGAGGGCCAAACGCTTCTCCAAGTAGAGAGTTGCATGCAGATCTCTCTCCTCCGCTGGGGCCTCACATGGAACAGCCTCACAGCCTCTCTCAAACTTGAGCAGAACCACCTCCGGTTCCGGAAGCAACTCAAGACCTTCCTTTTCGCTTCCACTTTCTCTCTTCCTCTCCCCTTCTGACGTACCTGACTGCTCCGTGCACTGGTTACCTGGATACCCTCTGAACTCTGGGCCAGGCTCCTGCATGTTCATTTGCCCTTGCACTGCCTCCGGGCTCCCCCAGCGCTTAAGGGTCTGTTCCTGCAACCCTGCATACTCTTCTCTCTGTACTTATGAGCCACCTGCTGGCTGCACTTCCCCTTTCCCCTGGCACTTATCCCCTAGAAACACTTGTGTACAGATGCGTTATAAATGCCTTATCATATCATATCATACGGGCACAGTCCTGCCTGTCACATTTAGTTGGAATGTGACACCCAGGAGCACGAGGCATCACAAAAGGGGGAGGACAAAACCTTCCTCCTGCCACAGCCAGCCTGATTAAATATCAAAGGTTCCATGGATACGCCCTGCACATTGTCAGTTCTGCTGGTGGTAGCGCATACTGATGAGTTAATTGAAGCAGGCCTGGTCGTAGAGCTGACAAAGGGGACAGGAAACCCAACCTTTTGATATGCATCTATGTCAGCCTGAAGTCAGCTCCCACCCCTTAGTATCAAGGGCAGTGAAATGCCATGTCAGGGGCAACTGTTTACAGTAGGCATCTCCCACAGGAGTACCCCCTTTTAGAGGGTAGAAGTATGTGATTTGATTGAAACATAAAGTCTGTTCTCGCCACAACTTCAAGGGAGACCTGTGCTTTGATCAGGGACCACAGAGAGCTCAATTAACCAGAAAGACCCACTGATCCACAATAGACAGGAAGATGGGTGGGACTTAGTAGTACATGTTTTCACCCCTTTACCTTATCCTGTTGCAAAGCACTCTGGTTATGACCTCACACATAACAGAAGATTGTTGGTGGGGACCCAGGATTAGTTCATTAAGGTAGGCTTAGCCTGCACCATTCACTGGGGCCCATTTGGCTTTAAAAGAGGACTGAGCCCTTCTCTTAGCAGATCATCTGAAGACTTTGCAAATAGTAGCAAAAATAACTAATTGGGACCCTGGCTGAAGGTACAGTCTGCCTTACAGCTTCCACCAGTGAAGGAAGGCCAGGAAATCCAAGAGGGAAGCAAGTTCCTTCCCCTAAACATCTCTCAGGGAACAGGGGGAGATACTGAACTCAGAAGACCCTTCCAGCAGCTTCAGAACTGGTACCCAGCCAGCACAAAATACACCCTGCTAGGCTGTGCAAGCAAGCTTCCTGGTGGGAAGTGCCAGAGAGTCTCTGAACCAAACAAAGGACAAGGCTGTTGCCTTCAACACTCTTCTCAGCTTTGGACCATCCACCATTAAAGGATGACACAAGCCCAGCCAACGAGCTAGGAGGAGTGCACTGACAAGCATCAACCAGCGTCTGCCTTAAGGACATTTTTGAGCCAGTCAAGCCCCTCGTCACGCCACAGTCGCTCACACCATCCGAGATGCCTTGACCAGTGCTTCAGATACCCCAACCAGCACTGAGACAACGATTCCTGACCCTGAGCTGTTGTGTAGGCCAGCCTGCAGTCGTCCGTCCAGCCTCGCTCGCCGGACTGCCTGCTGCCTGATACTTGCAGCTGTCTCCCATCTTGAACTCTGTAGCAGAAGCTGCAAAACACCCTGAAGCTGGCTCTACACTGTTGAGCACCAAGAACTTCTACAAGCACAGGGTACATTGTGGTTCTGTCCCCCTAGTACTTCCCCGAAGGCCCCTAGTGACATTTTTTGACCCATTGCTCCCTTTGTGCTGAAACCAAGTATCCTTGAACTATTGAGATGTATTACTTTACCAACTACCCTGCTGTCAGTATCCAGAGTGCATCCCTTTTCCTTCTTGATACTGTCTGTCCTCTGCATTCCTTTACTGTGTGGATTGTATTTTGTAGTGTGCTAGAACTGTGTTGAATAATAATAATTCAACAAAGGTAGCAGGCACCCCTCTCTCGGAAGAAAAAGGCATGATAACCTGTTCAGTGGTTGTTAACCACATTGAGAGTTCGCAGCCATCTGCTTTTTGCTCACTGTACCTTACACAGATGGGAAATATCCATTTGCATATCAGTCTTTGTCCCACCCAAATGGGCAGTCCAACACCGAAATGCTATGGCAATTCCTCTCTGAACAAGAGTACCAACAGCAACCCCATACATGTGTTTCAGCCTTGTTGGGCATCATCAGTGAGGTGAAGCTGAGCCTCTCTAAGCACAGTGAGCATAAAGTAGATATTTGTATACAACCATGACTGGACAGTCCCTTTTTATCACTGGGTGATAATTCTATGTTTGCTGTGTTGCAAACTAACGAATGATCCACAACCTTGCACAGATAAGACTGCCATTTCATCCATGTTACCAAATTGGACAATGATGTTTATAATTCACTTGTGTTTCCAATCTGTTCGGATCCCATCCGGTGTACTAGAGGTGTGGGGCTGATTGATGGTTTAGAAACCGATATTCATCCCTGGACCACTGGTGCCCCGGAAGTTGATTTGTCACATTGGTGGCAAGCGGTCAGATCAGTTGGAGCCTTGCGCACAGCTTAGTGACCCAGTGATAAAAGTACTTTTGCAGGCAACGTTTAGACACTGCTAGGTATTTGTAATAATCATGAATCTTGACATAGAAACTGTAAAAGGCATGACCAAGGGCATCCTAACTTCCCCACAGCACTAATGTTAATAAACCTGGGTTGCTGACCAGCCTCCAAGCTTGGGTAGAAGCGAGGGCGGTTGGGGCGAAGACCCCAGGCCCATTTACCAGAACAGAAAAGACCTTCCAGAGGGGGAAGTGGAAGATGCCGTGGAAGACAGCATGAGCAGTGTTTCACGCCAACCATCCCGTTGGGGGCCACGCGTGGTTTCTCAACACTCTAGAGTGTCAGTGAGGTCAGGGGATAGTGCGGAATCCCACTGGTTCCAGGCCTCAGCACAGTCTCTAAGTGGCCCAGTAATTGTCCCGGCTGTTAAGGAGGTAGTGGCTAGAAACCCCCTGCAGGAGGAGAGGAGACTGGCGCTAGAGGAACAGAAACAGCAGGGCAAGGTCACCATAGAGCTGCACTAGCTGGCACTTGAAGAGAAGAAGGAGGCCAACAGATCCACCTCTAGCGAAATGCAGCAGTAGTGGCTCAAACCAGAGTGCCCGGGATAAGCCACAGTGGCACATCCCCTAGACTTAGTGCAGGCTTACGAAAGGGGAAGGATATTTTTGACTGGTTTGAAGCGCTCAAGCTTGCTTTTCAGCTACAAGAGGTGGATGAGACGCTGCGGGTTCAGCCCTGATGATTCGCTTACCGACACCAGGTACTGGTGCAATTCTTCAGTTAACTCCCGAGGAAAGGCCCGCTTATGAGAGCATGAAGGTGGCCCCCCTAAAGAAGTTCTGTAAAACCCCAGAACAGTATCTCAAGAGCTTCAGAGAGCTCGGAAAGAAAAGTGGCCAGACATATGAAGTGTTCACACACTTGTCATTGAAATATCTGAGCGGGTGGGTGGCTGGTAACAAAGTTGACACATGTAAAACAATGTACAATTTGATTGTGTGTCAGCATGTATTGAAGAGTTGTGAGGTTGACCTACACCAGCATCTTGTGGATAAGAATATCACAGACCCTACAGAGCTTGCAAAGGCTGCCGACAGGTTTGTGAGTACTCAAGTCCAGAAAAAGGCTCAGGTGAGCACACCCAAATCGGAAGAGAAATCTTCAGACAAAAAAGTAAACAAGGATGGGAAGGACAACGGTCCAACTCACTCCTCTTCAAATTCAGGTCCCCAAAAGAATGAAGGAAAATCCCAAAACTTTATTTCAGCTGTAAACACTGAAAAGATGAGCGCAGGCACCCCTAACACTGGGACACCTGCGTTCTTACCACCCAAAGGTTGTTTTGTGTGTAAGGAGCTGGCCCATAGGAAAGGGGATCCTGTTTGCAAGGGCTTAGCCAAGCAAGCCATAGTGAATGTTGGACTCATAGAGGATGCCATCATTAGTGTGTGCCTCCTAGAGGAGGACTTCCCACTAAGCCAAGGAGTCTCTGAATGTGGATTGGTTACATTTAGTGGGAATGATACCAGGTCTCCAGAAGAGATACCAGTTCCCAATAATACTCAACTGTATTTAGAACATGTGTATATCAATGGACACAAATCTCCTGTAGTCTGAGACACCACGGCTAGCCTCACTGTAGGCCTGTATATTGATGGGCCTGATTGTAGCGCCAGTGCGTTTGTGTCACGCCCTCTCACACAACCCATTTCTCACTTCCCCCCCTCACACCTGTCTCCCTCATCAGGCGCTTCTCGCCGTCGTATTTCCCATTCACACCAGCGGGGGAAACACGGCAGGCGGAATACCATGTTGGGCGGACCTGCCTCTTTTCGCCCTTTTCCGCGTTGGCGGTTGCCATGGCGCCTCCTGCACAGCCGGCGACGCCAGGATACCAGGACATACCGACAGCCCCGATCGCTGGCCGCGTTGCGCTCCACGCAACGTACGCGAGCAGTCACGTGATGCATCACGTGATACCGCTCGCCTCTTCAAAAGAAGCCGGCAAACAAGACTCTTTGCTTCACAGCTACTTCTACGGAGGACTGCCAGGCGTTACCTTTGCTTCTTGTTTTTTCTCCTTGCTTCGACCCTGGAACGCTTCTTGGAACTGCTCTTGGATTACCCTTGGACTCTGGGGTGCTCTCTGATTTTCCGGACATCTGACACCTATTTGTACTCTGGACTTGCTTTTGGATTGCCCTTCTGTTTTTGCAACCCTCGGATTGCTTCACGTTTTGCCACGGCTTCAGTCTTGCTCCACCAGGTGCTTTCAGGAGTGTCAACTACATCATCCCAGCCTGCTGTGGGTTCCCCTGCATAGGTTCCTTACCTACACTCCACCCCTTTTAGGTAAGCTGGTGTCACTGCATCTTGTTTACTCCGTCTGCCAATTGCAAGTGCCTTTTTTGAGTGTTTCTTTGATTATAACCCTTTGCCTTACAGTACTCAGGGGTCCTTCTGGCGTTCCCAATACCAGGCTGACGACGACATTCCCACCTGTGGCCTCAAAGATTGCTAGGGCAGTATTTTACATTCTGCTCGAGCGGTACTTGGGGACGGAGGCATTACATAACTGCACGACCATCAAGTCGGACCCATCAAGTTAGAACAGTTTGACGGAAAGAGTAAGTGCCCTTGGTGATAGTAGAGTTCAGCTGATGAGGTGAAATGACCCAGCGCCGTGTAGCGGTGAAAGACTCCATCCCTGTCCCATGTCTGTGGGGTAATGATCTTCCTGATCGTGTGATAGTCGCAGCAGCTACCCGATCGAGGGCCAGAGATCGCCGGATTGAAACTCTCAAAGCCTTAGGGCCTGGAGTGCTTCCAGAGGGCTTTTTTGGAAAGATCGACATGGCTGGTAGCCCCTAGTCTAGTTCCACAGACTGTTGAGTCACCTACTCCTGTGGGAGAGGGGCCAGTAGACTCTGAGGACCCTACTTTGGCAGCAGAGGACTCCGTGACTTCAGAGTTGCCTGGTGCAGCACAGGAACTGAATTTACAGTTCTTTAGTATTGTGCATGCAATGGATGGGGTTTGCAGAATAAGTCCAAATAATCGAACCAACTCAGGAAGATTGCAAAGGTTGCTGTTTTATTAACAATTATCTAAAACAGGGAGGTTACAACAGACATTTGCTCGGTTCTCGACAAATTTCACATAAAAACATCCTTATATACAAAAAAATCCATCAGCAGTGACTTCATACTACGTGGAAAATAAGAAAAACCTACGAGGGATTGTGATACATTCAAGGGGAAAATCTAAGTATACTTTTATAAGGGCTGGGGTTGGCTATCTGCTGTCAGATGGACAACATGCCTACCTCTAAAACATGTCATCTTCAACACTGTTAAGTACACAGTATATCATTGGCTCTCAAACTATAAGGCCCTTCATTATACAGCTTTCTACAATTGGTTGGCATGCTTGTGCCATGTCTGGAACATTCGGTTCACGTAAGCTCATACCCAGGTGCCAGAAGGTGGACTTGATTTTACCTCCCCACCTAATTAGCCCAACATCTCTCATCACCCATGCCTTCTGCCATGAAGATTGTCTTTGAATGTGTCCTTGCAAAGTATCCTTGTCTGTGGGAATATATGGGAGTACAGTCTTTCACTATCGTTGTCTAGGACTCCAAGCTCAACTCTATCTCCATCCTCAGCTCACTTGACAAGAGACCATGATTCTGGTCTATTCTGCAGCATTGAAAAGTCTTAAATGAATAAAACTTGGCATTTTTGGTGTTCTTTCTTTGCCCATCAATTAGAGATGATTCATCCTTCTAACATTTATTGCTTTTGAGAATCGATAACCGACCTTGGCTACTTCTGTTTTGATGCCAGGCCAGACATCACTGCCAGGCTCTTCCAGGATTTCAGCTTATTCGTGCTGTGACACAATTCCCAGCCTTTCTTCTTCATGGGTTTCAGCTTACTAAAATTCATGACACCAATGTCCAGCTTCTATACAATGGTGGCTTGCCTGCAGTCTATTCACTACATACAACCAGCTTCTATGATCACTTAGTCTACTTGCGCTTCAGCGTCTGTACAATCATTGAACAGTTGCATTTCTATAGCACTTCACATGCGTGCAATCGTCTTTTCTGCATATTAAAGTTTACTCGATTCTTAACTTAGTCATCAGTTTCCGCAAGTTCCATACATTCTCATCAGCCAGTATTGTCAGTGCGTCACACCCCCGTCTCTTGTGATGTCACTGGCTTCTCTTTCACTCTTTTTTTATATTCCTTCAGGGAGATCCTCTTTCAGATTGTCGTCTCTTCAGGGATACATTCAATAGGGTTTTCTCCGAGGATACCTTTTCTCAAACACTTGCTGCGGAATTGGCACAACTGCTGGTGTCACACATGGCGCAGTCTCTGACTTCCAACATATAAGTTGCAGCGGGTGGGATTTCATGCAGAGGCGTGTAACTGCTCCTCCACAGAACCTGAGGTGGAGGGCCAGGTGGGCACAGATCTAAAGAGCCTGCCCAAGCTGGATGAGTTTACATCAGCTAGGGGCCCAAATCAGACCAACAACCACTTTAGTGCTTATTCCACTTACTCATTACTCTGCTACCTGCTGTCTCTACTTCCAACTACTACCACCTCTAACATTACTACCACTCTGCTCCGCTACTACTATTGTACATCTACTACTCACACTCTCCACTCTCACACACAAACACTCCTCAGAGAACCTCCTAACAATAGCCTCAGCACTCTGTTCGCTCTCGCTTCCTCTGGTCTCTCGACGTCCTCCGCCACCTCCTGTCCTCAACTAACTAACCCACACTATACCACTCACTCATGCTCACTTAAATACCCCACCATCTATCAGGATTGCCAACTTATCTTAGCAAATCACTTCCCTTACTTGAGGGTATCTGACTGGGGAAGGGCTTGAAGTGGCTTTGTTGGGGCTAGTAAGGTCTGCCACTGCACCATGCAGTCTTAGAGCATGTTTGACATAAAGAGTAGAGGAGTCTGTGGGGGACTGGAGACCCTGTTGCTTAAGGTTGTCTGGTAGGCCTTTTAATATTATTTCCGTGTTGGTATATTGGATTTCATGAGACCGTTGTAAAGGTCTCTAAAATCCCTCCTGGTTTAATGGGTTAAGGCCAGGGTAGAGGTCTTTATTGTCACAAAACAAATTCCCTGGTGGTTAAGTGGATTCACTTATATGCGCGGCCTCCCGCTGACACTGCCAGCTGGAGTCACGCTCTTTGTCCCCCAGTGGCGTCCGGTGTGGATGCGCTTGCATAGTCCGTCAGCAAAGATAAACTCAGCACCGTGTTCACCACGTCCTGAGCCTAATCAATCCATCTCCTGGCTGCTAATACGCCGGGCGGCTTGCGCAGCCCGGCCTCGCTTGTGTCCTGCCGAAGTCCTGGCGGTGTCGGCTCCCCGTGGGCTCCGTTGTCTGTGTTTGCCACTGCCTCCTCTCGAATGGGTCTCTGCAGCCTGATTACCCTCACTGCAGAAGGTAAGGAGCATTTGGGAGGGGTTCTGCCCTAACTACGGCACATACAAGGGGAGTCGAGGTGAGGGCTGCCTCCCTCCTATGACAGGGCTTTCCTAGAGGGCCTGCCACAGCTACAATACAACATTTTCTGCTTTTTATCCAATTTTTTACAGGCAGTCCTGTGAAATGCACCATTTTAACTCATTTTTTGGGAAAAATCTCGGCGGTAGCAGCCATTTGAACCCCCTTGTGTGATTCAGGCTCCCTCACTGCACTTGGTCACTCCCACATATTAGACACATACAATTACAGCTCAAAAAATTCACCAGCTTCCACTGGAGGCAAGTACACATAGAACATGCACAGTACAAGCTGTTTATACAGATGGCATAGGCATCAGCAGCCAACTTTGTTCCTACACAGGAATTAAGTCGAGGGTACATGCGAGTGGACAGAGTCCAACCACTTTTTTCAGAGAGTGGACTCGAATTTATGAATTAAAGCCAACCTTGGGGATCAAACTGTAGTTGTCAGGTTTGCAGGCTGGGCACTTCACCACTGCACTATATAATCTGATGAACAATGGCAAACAACTAAAGGTGAAATGTCCCTTTTCGGTAGTACAAGTTCCAGGGAAAACATTTGTATTGGTTCTTGGAGTTTAAAACATGCACACCTTTTAATGTTTTTAAAAACACTATTAGAAGAAAATATCCTCTCTTGGTTTTGTGTGTGTGTTGATTTTATAAAAGGCAAATGCCATTCGTCCTGTGCAATTTGGGTGGTTATGCAAAGACAATTTAATTAAATGTGCATATTTCACCTTGATACTGGCGACGTCACATCCCATTACGTTTGTTGATGAGTCCCCCCATTTTTATTGTTAAGACCTGACCCCTACTCCTACATAGAACCCTTGTAGCAAAGCCAGACACTCTGAAGACATCTCTAAAAAAAACAAGGGGCACAGCACAAACTGAACATTCTGTCCGTACGTTTATACTACCTCCTGTGTAGCTAGACTGTGTCTGAACTGCATAACTTGTGCACACAGAGTTAAATTACACCGCCCATCCCCCATTAAAATATTGCACTCACAGCTTAACCCTGTGGGGCTCGAAGGGCTCTGGCCTGCAGCTCCTGACCGCAAGCCCCTTGTGGTTACCTGCAATACTGCCATTCTGTCATGCCATCGACTCCCCCTTTTTCCTAGAGAACCGTTTACCTGCTGAGAGTCCTAGAAGCATATATGCGTTTGACGGGGATCTGATGTAAGCTAAGGAAGGATAAAACTGTCATGGGTGCTGATTAGGGGTTTACTGGGAGCCGAGGTTGATCAACATGAAGCCTGGTTTAGGGGGGGGGGGGCATATGTGAATATCTATGTTTTAGGTATGAAGAAGACCGTTATTTGGCTGACAGGCACACGAGTCGATTCACAAAGAAGTTACTCCGACTTACCTTAGAAAATCTGGACAGGGTTCTTGAAGAACCTTGACTTCCGATTACTCATACATACTAGTACTATACACGTACTTTTATGAATGTGGGATCAATGTAATAAGACAGGTTATTCATACACCAGAGGTTTTTAAGCGCGGACCCGGGGATCGAACCTGTGTTTCTCCTGTCGCCTTACTTCCAAGGCGAGCACGTTGCCCCTGAGCTATCCTCCCGCGACCATAGCGATCAAAGACTTGCTTTTACGTTTCGTAATTCGTTTCCTAGTTTATATATACGCAGAACGTTCAGGAAGTACAATAACCTCTACACATTGTAATTGTGCCCGTGCCTGCGGGACCATCCCACTCAGGAATGTAGGTCAGCCCGAGAAGATACCGGCGGTCTCCACCTTGCCAATCAGCTGCCAGGTTTCTGCTGCGAGGCGACGACACGGAGGGCCTGTGCGGTGGATGCCGGCTAGCAACAGAGCAACACAACGGGTAACTCGCACCCCCCAGCGTTTCCAAGAGACAAAAAAAGGTTTCACTGCCGCGCGATTCCAAGTTGGCCACGGTGACTCACGACCTCGGTGTACTCACGTGCACCGCTCGCAATGGCAGCACGTCGCTTCAGGGCGCGAGGGCGGGGGCTGAAAGGGAGTGGCAGGAACGGGCGGGGTTATAGTGGTGCTTTACAGGAAGAAGATGTGGGAGGGACGCATCAACCCTAATCCGACACAGCACCCAACGCACAGCTACAGTGTGCCTGCACACGTATATCCATCACCGGTTGGTCTCCCCCAAGTGCTGAGTCATACACTTTTGTTGTGTTGTAAATTGGAATAATCTAAATATACATTGCATGACAAATGTTTGCAATTTGCGTGACCATAACACATAGGGCCTCATTACACGGTAGGCGGTGAACCATGGCGCTATTAGCGCCATGGTTCATGCTGGTAAAATACCGGCACCGCCTTGGTGGAAAGGGGAATTACCGCCCTATTCCAAGATTGGCGGGCCAGTAATTCCCCCTTCCACCATTGCCCTTCCCCATTCCCATTTTTGCCCCATGGGGCATAATGGGAATGGGGAAGGTGCTAATTACGGTACTGCAAATTTTCGGTGCCTTAATTAGCACCGAGGTCCCTTTGCGGGTTGGTTTTTAACACCTGCAAAAAGCAGCCGTTAAAGTACCTACCCGCAAAGGGACCTCGTAATAAGGCGGTAAGGGTTAACGGTCACCGGTACCATTACCGGTGACCGTTAACCCTTACCGCCTTCCGTGTAATGAGGCCCATAGTAATATACAGGGATCAAGTCCTAAACATTAAAGTGGGGGGACTCATCAACAAACGCAATGGGATGTGACGTGCAAAAAATTGCATATCAAGGTGAAATATGCACATTTCATTAAATTGGCCTGGCATAGCCGCCTAAATGGAACAGGACAAATGGCATTTGCCTTTCATAAAATCAACACACACAAAACCAAGACAGGATATTTTCTTCAAATAGTGTTTTTGAAAACATTAAAAGTTGTGCTTGTTTTAAACTTCAAGAACCAATACAAATGTTTACCTTGGGACTTGCAGTTCCGAAATGGGCTATTTCATCTTTAGTTGTTTGTTATTTTTTAGCAGATTATATAGTGCAGTGATGACGTGTCTGGCCTACACACCTGACGATTGTGGTTTGATCTCTGAGGTCGGCTTTCATTCATAAATTCAAAGAGGACATCCAATATTTCTATTTTAGCTGGGGGGACTGAGTCCACCCTCTGAATAAAGTGGGTGGACTCCGTCCCCACGCGTGTACCCTCGACTTGAGCCCTGGTATTATACCCATTTCCCTACTGCATAGACGTGAGATGGTCGTGGGGATTGAAGGATGATGCCGAAGGTGTCATTTATCTGCAGGGAGTGACTTATCACGCTCTTCTTGTTTTTTGTGTTTACTTTTATTGATTGATGCATTTGTATGTTACGTTATGTTCATTCATACTGTGCACCACTACCACCCACAGGCAGTCTCCAGGCGCTCGTGTGGCTCTGCAAGAGAGGGAGAGTGGAGAGGTTAGTGAGGATATGGTTCAGAACCCGGAGGAACTGGCATCTGTGGGTGTTATTTTGTATGTGGCAGTTGGTGTGGGAGGTCCCGTGCGTTGTAACTATATGTTATGTTATGTTACTTGGCATTTATATAGCGCCTTATGTCACATTGGTATGACCTCAAAGTGCTGGTAGGTTGAACGACCTCGGAAACCGCAGTTCAAGTCAGTAGAGAGAGAGTGTAGTATGGTGCTTGGGTGCACTGGATATGTGTGCAGCTGGTGTGATTGCTGCATGATAGCCGCTTCTTAGCAGTAGGTGTGGCGCTGAGGAAATCAGTTGGATGTGTTCAGTCTGGAGGGTGGACACCCAAACTGAGTTCTGGCTGCGTTAAGCCTCAGGAGACGCCTAAGCTAGCCGGTATGTGCTCAGCTAGCTGTGTTTTATTAGGATGATGAGGTGTTCGTGTGGTCATGTTAGTATCAGAAGAGTTAGGCCGAATGTGTCATAGCATAGCTGTGTTCTAGTTGAATAATGGTGTATAGGAGAGAGTAAGCATAGTAGTGTGATATGGTGGTCATCAGTAAAGCGCCTGCGACCAAGCACGAGAGCAGGACCGGGGGTGTACATAGCAGCATACGTATTTAAAGCGACAGGATGGATAGGGTAAACATGTGACACAAAGTGTAACTACTCACTCAGCATCAACCAGCCCCTAAAGCTGGTTCCAAACTGGTTCCCCTGCCCCATCCTTCCTCATGGCAGTCCACAAAGCAAGTGGAAAATGGCTGCTGGAGCCAAAGCACAAACACACCTGACTTTTCCAACCAATTGCAAGAGGGGAGGGTGGGACTTGGAAAAGGCCAGACGCAAACAAAGGACTACAACCCACAGACTGCACCATCTAAGACTCAGTGCCTCGGGTGTGTGCTAGTGTTTGTGTGTCGTGTGATGTTGGTGTGGGTTGTGGTCGTGCGCCCTGGTTGTATCATGTCCATAAGGGATCCAGAGTCGGAGGTGGCTGTTGCTGTATGACTATCTGGTGTCTTGGTGTGTACTTGTGTTGTTGACGGTTTTATGGACTATGTGGCGGGTGGTTCACTCTAGGTGTGCTTCCACGATCTCAGAGATGGTGGGTGTGAATGTAGGTTATGCTTAGGAAGTGGGAGGGTTAGTAAGTCGGACTGTTTGTTCGAGCCTCTGGTGTGACTCTTTGGTTGCCGCTTGATGGCATCTACCCACGTTATTGATTGTGGTTCATCTGCCCATCTCGCCTCCTCTATAGTTGTGAGTGATGTTATTGCTGGCAGTGTCTGTTTGTGATTGTCATTGTCTGTTGAATAACTAGGTTTTGAGTCATTTCATGAAGGTGATGTGGTCGTCGATGGTTCTAATTTCTTTGGGGATGGTGTTCCAGTGTTTTGTAATTAGACATGAGAACACCGTTGAGCCAAATGTCCTTTTTTCATAATGTTTCGTCTCTGTTTGTAAGTCGTTGCTGGATCTTAGGTCCCTTCTTGGGTGGTCCCGGCTGATCTTGTCTTGGAGGAATTCAGCTCCTTGTCTTTGCAAGGCCTTGTGGGCGATGCAGAGTGCTTTGAAATTGATTGTTTTTTACTTGTAACCAGTTTAGGGTTTTCACTGCTGGAGTAATGTGGTCTCTCGTGTTTAGTCTTAATAGGATCCTGGCTGCTGTATTTTTCACCGTTTGGAATTTCTTGGTGAGTCTTTCTAGGTAGAGGCTGTATGCGTAGTCAATTCTTGTGAGTATAAAGGATATCATTGTGACGGTTCTGAAGAGAGGGTCCCTGGAATGAAGAGTAAAAAACACACCAAATCACACACTATTCGGACAGCCCCCAGGAGGACCAGTGACTGACACATATGCAGGAGGATATTCTCTTAGACAGCTATTCAAACCTTATCCAGTCAATGGGCCTCATTACGACCCTTGTGCTCCCGGAATGAAGGGGGCCGGTACGGGACCAGCCCCCTTCATTCTGGGAGCACGTATTACGAGGTTCCCTTCGCGGGACCCGGATCAGACATCTGGTGAAACCAGATGTCTTTTCCGGGTCCCGCGAGGGGAAGAGGGAGGTAATAACGGGCCAGATGTAATCTGCCTGCTATTACCTCCCTCCCCATTCCCATTGAGCCCTATGGGGGCTCAAATGGGAATGGGGATGGGTTCCTGCAAGGAGGAATTACCGCGTCCTCCTATGTCGGAATGACCCGGTTATTCCTCATTGCAGGAACCCGGTAAAGGAGCCTGGTTTGGAGGCAGCCATGGAGCTAATAGCTCCATGGCTGCCTCCAAACTCGTAATGAGGCCCAATGTCTTTATGGATACAGGTGCTTCAACAGTGGTCATGGACCGAAATGCCTCAATGGCTGACGTTGACTAATGCAGAGAAACCGCTGTGCTGACGTCATTAGTGACACCACGACGTAGCCACGTTAGTCACAAAGTACACTCGCAGCCATGCACAGAGTTACACAAACACACACTTGTATACACAAAGAACATGCTTACACAGTTATGTAGATAGAGGACAGATACATATACATACTGTCGAAGCTTTTATTATTTTTCTCATTTGCTAAGTGCAGAAACGCTAAACGCAAGGCAGCGAAGAGATGCAGAGCAAGCTTGCAGATGCTTATGGCAACTAACCCTATGGAACTACAGGATCATATTGCCGGAATCGAAATAATATTATACCTCCTATCGCATTGTTTGAATGTGTGTTGGCCTACGCCAAGTTGTCTAAAACATTGTGTAAATAGATTCCGCTGCAAGGTCTTGACCTTAATGTACTGTGTAAATCTCCATCTTGGATTTAGCTGCCATTTTAGGTTCTCTTGTAGTGTGGAAGTCACCCTGAACATCAAAATGGAGGCCGAATGACATTTCGAGTGGGATTCTGGCCGTTGTGACCTCCGCACACATGAATAAGTAATATGCCTGCAGGCCACTTGTTGGGGTCGCGAACTGAGACCTTGTCCTATCCCTGACCTATGTGTAAATGAACAACTGTATCAGCGGAACTGATCAAAATGCATACTTTATGGGATCGACCTGGCAACGAACTCTAGGCCTGGTTCTAAGAATGGTTAACCCGCGAGGTGGTTGGCCAGAGCTGGATAAAAAGTATAAAAACCTGAGTATCCCAATGTACGGTCTCTCACACTAATGCAGCGAACTACCGTTGAAAGTTCGTTCTGTTATTCTGAGAGCCGAATAGCTATCCGTTTGTCAATTGACTTTTGGTAATTGTTGTAGCTTTTGAATAAAGCACTTTGTATGTTCTTTGTAACCTGTGTTGGTGTGTTTCCTTTGGGCTTCCCGGCCTCATATCAATTTCTCTGTTTCCACAGTTGGTGCCCGAATAGGGACCCTCAAGATTGATGCCGGATCATTGAAGGTTGACGCAGACTATCGGACGGTGTGATTCTGCGGGCCCGACCGATCGAGAAGCTATACCTCGGCAGCGCTGCACGATCCGATCCTTGGACGATAGTCGTGTGGTCTGACACGGCATCTTGACGAGGGTCCAATTTTGAGGCGGGCAGATTTGCCGAAACCACCAAACACAAGGTAAAATTCGTTAGGTAAGTTCTTTGGTAAACCGTAAGGTCCTCCTTAGGTTTGGTCAGGTGCAGTCGTGACCCGGCTCTTAATTTAACCCTGACAATTTGAATTTGGCGTATTGTATCTGCAGACACAATTATTGACCAGGTAACACCAATTTTTTTGTGAAATGCCTGGGAAATTGTCTAGCTGCTTTAGGGCTCTGTTCCGCAGCGATCGACAATTCTTGGAATTTAGCCGCCCGGCACCACAGGAGGGGTCGCCGGCGTGTACTATGTACTGTAAGTATGGCATTGGAAGCATAGTATTTAATGATATTTGGCACAGACAGACCAGACATGCCTCCGAATTTCAGTGGCCAATCAACAGTAGTTTTGAGATCCCCCGTATTGAATACTTAGAATCGATCTTGTTAAAGAAAAAGGCTAGACCAGCAGCCTTTGATGTGTTACAGAATTGGAAGGAAGAAGCATTACAGCAGCTTAAAAGTAGGGATAAACATGCACGTCGTCATAAAACAAACGCTGAAAAAGCATTATTATATGATAAAGAAAAGCAGTCAGAATCAGTTAAAAATATGGATAGAGCCTTTTCACTCGGGATCCAGAAAATTTACCCCTCTAAAGATTTCCATGTTTCTGAAGAATTTATCGAGAAGTTATTAAATGAATGCAGGCCTGATGCCTCAGCGCCACCTCCGTATGCTCCTATTTTGGGCGCTCTGCCCATTCCTGCTGTTGCTCCTGTTGTTATTCCTGTTCCCCCTATACAACCTATTGTTCCTAGTCCTTTGGTTGTTGTTCCTCCGCCTATCGCAACGCCCCTTCCCTCTGCACCGATAGTTACACCTTTATTAAATTTACCTATACATCCGCTCCCGAGTGGCCCCGTATCGACTGAAGTCTATCCATGTGCAGGATCAAAGATTGTGACTCGTAGTACTGTTTCTGCAGATCAGAAATAGGAATTGTTTGCATGGGCTAAGCATTGCATGGAGAAAGGTGATCAAGCTAATGTTTTTTCCACATTATCTAATTTGAATAGTTTTCCCGAGAAAAATGTTTTTATCGAAGGTTTGGGGACTCATTTGTGTGTGATGTGGGGTAGATTACAAAATTCGGATCTTCCACAAGGGGTGAGAGATCTGAATGCTTTGGCACTTTCGAGGGACACAGAGCAGAAAGTAGATGGGCATGTTGAAAGATTGTTTGAGTTTAGGAAAGACTTCGAAAAATCACGAGATGAGGATGATGAAGACGATAGAATATATGTACAGAAACGGTTCCTTCCGTGCCGTAGATCGGCACCTGAAGAAGTACGAATTTGTACCAAAGATGCGGTTCGATGGATCTCGGATTCATCGATTCCGCCAGATGAAGTATATGACACGTATAGTCAGTATACAGTAAAAATGCAAAGAAAGGTAATTCAGGTGATGGTACAGCACCTGCAAGAAGAATGTGTAAGAAAAAGGGTTAGCTGCCCTATAGAATTATTGGGGATTTGTAAAAGGGCTTTTTCGCCCGATACTTCTACAGCTGCCTTAGTGCTCGACCTGGCCCTGTTGCTTAGTAAGCGGCCGGAGGTACCTATATCTCAGTTGCCTATAAGAGAGGTTCCTCCGACCTTTGTCCCAAAAGTTGAGATCCCCGCCAACCCTGGGACTGGTGCCCCCGCTGTGGATATCCCTGCACATTATGTATCGCAATTTGTTCACATCCCGTTTTCACGACAGGAAGTGAACACAATTAGACAATCAGTCCCCGATATCAGGAAAAACCCGACGGGGTTTTACAAAGAAATAGAGTCCATTTTACAGTCCTCTGTGTTCACCTTGAGTGACATTGACTTGTTATTCCCTGTACTCCTACCCATAGATGTATGGAAACAGGTTCGGACAATAGACGATGTGCCGGGGTTGGGAGATACGTGGGCTAATATGATTAGAATTGATGGAGAAAGGCCAGCTGGTGAGAAACCACCACAGGTAATACTTACTTTGCCTGATAGAATTGTTGCAAAACTAAAAACTATAATTCCAGAGAAAAGGATTATTTGGGACAAGCTTACGGCCTGTGTCCAAGGGAAAACTGAAGGCGCCACCAAATTCTTTAATATATTCGAGCAGGTATTTTCTGACTTCAGTGGACAGGATTTAGGTACAGAGTCGGGGAAGAGGTTGTTCGTGGTCAAATTTGTACGTGGATTGTTACCTGACATCCAGTCACAGATTATGTTCTCTGAGAGCGCTTGGCAGGCAAAATCTCAATCTGAGGTTTTGCACATGGCTCAGTATTATGAGAACCGTGTTAATAATGAGAAGGAAAAAATTGAAAAGAGAAAGGGAGATTTGAAAACCAAAGTATTATTACAGCAAATTGTTAGAAACCCCAGAGGAGGCACGACACAGACTAGAGATCAGTACGTCCCAAAAGGAAATGCTCCTTTGAGTCCTGTGAATATTAATCAATGTGCTTATTGCCGCCAGGAAGGTCATTGGCGAGCACAGTGCCCTGTCCTTCGCCAGAGGTCAAACAGTGCGTTTGGGGGTATGGGAAGACGACCTAGGGGCCGCCCTGGAGCAGGGGGCCCTGACAGAGGTCAGCTTTGACAAGATTCTCAGCAACCTTTTTCACGGGAAAATCAGACCTCGAGTATGGACTCGAGGAACATATTTGATCACCCTTCTGCTGCCTACCTTTCTGAAGAGCTTCCTTCTGACGAGGCTCTATTTCATTAGGATTGCCCGAAGCAGGGTTTGGAACCTTCACCTATTCCCGTTAATCAGAAAGGCCCCTACGTTGAATTATTAGTAGGGAACAGGAAACACCAGTTTTTGATTGACACTGGAGCACAGAAGTGCTCCATTGATCATTCTCGGGTTCCAAACATCCCACTGTCAGGGCAAACAAATGTTTCTGTAGGGTTTTCTGGTGTACCAACTGTCTGTCCGGTTTCTGCACCGGTATCCGTTTCTTTGGGTCCCTTCACGGACCATTGTCCTTTTCTTCTCACTTCGAACTGTGGAGAGAATTTGCTGGGGTTGAATTTGTTAAAGAAATTGAACGTAATTCATTGTTCTTCGGATGGAGTACGGCTAACGGTTTCACCACAGCAACTTCCTAATTCTCAGTTCTTGATTCGACCTTTACCTCCCGAGTTCAGCATTGTCCCGGAATGTTTGTGGGCGGTGGACGACAATGATGTCGGAGTGTTACAGATTGAGCCCGTTAAAATAGTTCTGAAACATGGGGTGAAACTGCCACGCATCCCGCAGTATAAAATATCAGTCGAAGGCGAACGTGCTTTGAAATACATTGTCTCCGATTTTGTACATCGTGGGGTGATCGAGGAGATTACAGGTAGTTTGTGTAACAGTCTGATCTTGCCCGTATATAAGAAAGGCGACAATGCAATTCCATACGGGTTCATAATTGATCTTCGTGCTATTAACCGAGTGGTCGCCCCACAATTTCCAATTGTGCCTGATGTGACGACGATATTGACAATGATCCCTGCTACGGCTATGCACTTCAGCGTTGTGGATTTAATAAACGCTTTCTTTAGTATCCCTATACATAAAGAAAGCAGATATCTGTTTGCGTTCACCTTGGGGGGACGCTCATTTACATTTACAAGGGCACCTCAAGGGTATACTGAAAGTCCCAGTATTTATAGTAGAGCTTTGAAAGAGCAGCTCAACACCCTTGAATTGCCACCTAGTTGTACGCTGCTTCAATATGTTGACGATTTGCTTTTGGCTGCAGACTCTGAGAGTGCCTGTAAAGAAGGCACTGTACTGTTGCTCGTTCATCTAGCTAAAAATGGTCACAAAGCTTCGCTTAAAAAATTTCAATATTGTTGTCAGGAGGTTGCCTATTTAGGCTACTTCCTGTCAAAGGAGGGGAGAAGATTGACACCTGAAAGAATAAAACACATTTCTGGCATGTCTGTTCCAAATACACAGAAGGAAGTCAGAGCCCTGATAGGTATGGCTTCTTACTGTAGGTTGTGGATCCCGAACTTCTCACTAGTGATAAAACCGATGTTGGCTCTGACGAAGAAGGGCATTTCTCTGCCACTGCCATGGGAATCAGAACTTCAATGATCATTTGAGCTTCTCAAAACCACGCTATGTTCGGCACCGGTTCTGGGTACTCCAAATTATGACAAGGCCTTTGTGTTGTTTGTGCATGAACGTGATGGATGTGCTTTGGCTGTGTTAACACAGGAACACGGGACACAGGAACACGGAGGGAAGAATAGGCCGTGCGGCTACTACTCCTCCGCCCTTGATCCTGTCGCATGCGCTTTGCCAAGATGTTTGCGGGCTGTCGCTGCTGCTGCCGCGTCTGTAAAACAGAGTGAGGGAATGGTCCTAGGCCATGATTTGATTTTGATGGTACCTCACTCTGTTGATATTCTATTGAACAAAACCCAAACGCAACACCTCACCTCGGTCGCATAATGGATGAAGGTATTGGGTCTGTGCGAGATATTCAAACTGATGCCACAATGGAAGAATCTAAAAAGTGGGCTGAAGGAATGGGGAAACTGGATGACGAAGGGTGTTGGGTGGATACATCCGAAGGGAAATGGTTGCTTCCTGATTCTTATGTATTGGCAATGGTTATGATGGCACACGGTCCTACGCATGTGTGTGCCCAGCAGATCACGAAAACGTTAGAACAGGTTTGGGTAAATTACAAGATTCTGGAAACTGCAAAGAGGCACGTCCAGAACTGTATGATCTGCCTACAGCACAATGTGGGTAAGGGGACAGTGACTCCAAGGGGAAGCTTTGGGCCCCCTTCTGTTCCCTTCGAGGTTATTCACTTAGATTTTATTGAGATGGAACGATGTAATAATCTAAAATATGTTCTTGTAATTATTTGTGCCTTCAGTAAATGGGTCGAGGCTTTCCCCGTCAAAGCTGCTACCGCCATGACCACTGCAAAGATTATGGTAAAAGACGGCCCCAATGTTCGTTGCTGGCGACACTACAGTCGCATGATTTCTTAGTCCTTCCCAACCCTAGCCAGCAGGATCCCTTTTTGTTCAACAAAACTTTCTCATAACAAGACAATTTTCCAATCACTTCCTTTTTTCAGATGCACGAAACTCGTGCCGTAGTTCTATTTCCTTGGTCGAAGGTTGTACCTGATGGTACCCAAAATTGTTTGGTCCGGAAGCACATCGTCACTTCCTGAGGGAAGCGATGTGTCAGTGGCGACGGAAGTCGCAGAGCTCGAAACAGTGTTTTCCGGAAGTGATTTTTCAAGAGAGTGCGGAGATGAAATGGACTGTTCCCCAAGCTCCTCAGGCTCAGAGAACTTCTCCGATGCACTCACAGCGCTGTTTGCTACTCCAAGATCAGAGACTGTAGCATCAGCGAGGGGTTCTGCTTCTTCTGTAATGTGTGGCGTCGGGTGAGGAAGTTTCTTGAAGTGCGTTGCGTGAATCCAGTTCTTCTTTCCAGCCACCCGCACTGCTGTCCTGGTGACGAACAACACCTGATGGGGTCCCCGCCAGCGAGGCGCGAGACAGGAAGACCTCTCGTAGGCCTTCACTAGGACCCAACTTCCAGGCTGTATATCGTGTCCTGGGCCCGTGAACCGTACAGGTAAAGCTGAGTAAACCTGGTGATAAATGAAATACAGGTTTTTAGTTAACTGGTTACAGTAGTCTACAAGCAATACATTTTCCACCTCTTTCAGGGCTTTAGGTTTTGGGAGACCCCAAATGTTAGCAGGTCTCCCCATTACTACTTCAAATGGAGAAAGCCCAGTTCTAGTCTGAGGTGTGGTACGCATAGCTAATAACACAATAGGTAAGGCATCTGGCCATTTTAGTTTGGTATCAGCACATGTTTTTGCAAGTTTATTCTTTAAAATACCGTTGTGTCTTTCCACCAACCCAGCGCTTTGAGGATGTCTAGCTGAATGAAATCGTTTCTCAATACATAGGGCTGTGCATATTTGCAAAATTACTGCTTACTCGAGATTTTTGAATGTCCTGTATGATCCATGTCGGTTTGTGTAATAAACAACAGTTCTAACTTGCCCTTGCCTGAGTCCTCCGTTTGTTCTGGGAAGGGTTGTTGGGCACTGGGAGCTGAATGGGTAAGCTCATTATAACGCCCAGACCTCTGGAATACCATACCTCACCAACAGTTTTGTGAGGGAAGGAGAGGTAGGACAGTAATGCTCTGAGTAGTTTTAGGAGGAAGAAGCATTTTTTGGTGATTGCATTGACCTGCGGTTTCAGGGATACTCTGTTGTCCATGAGTATTCCTAGGTTATTTACTATGTCGGTAGTCTCTGGTTGCATTCCCATGCCGGCCGGCCAGTCCAGTTGCGGTTTGCCTACGTCTAATCCTGTGGTTGAGAGCATTAGTTCCATATTAGCCAGGTTAAGTTTAAGGTTGTTTGTTCTCATCCAATTGTAGATGTCTGTGAGGCAGTTGTTGAGGCGGTTATTTTGTTCCTGGGTTGTGTTTGTTTTCACAATCTGTTGTGTGTCGTCTGTGTAGATGTAGGCGGATAGACTGTGGGTTCGAATGATTTTCATCATTGGTTGCATATAGATGATGAAAAGCAGAGTAGAGAGGCTGGATCCCTGTGGGACTCTACAGGATATATTTTTGGTGTTTGAGTTGAATGGTGGCAAGTATGTTTCATTTGTTTCGATGTATTTAAGTATGATCTTGTATAAATGGTTCTCCAAGATCTTTGCTGGGTAGGGCAGGTTGGATATCGGTCTGTAGGTGCTCGGGTCCTCTACGCTTTCTGATTCCTTTTTTATCAGTGGTTTGATGTACGCTGATTTGACGGCAGACAGTACGATTTGTCGTTTGAGTGACAGGTTCGTTAGGTTCTGGAAGTGTGTCGCTGGGGTTCTGTGGTTGAGGATTCCTTTGAAGATGCCAGTGGGGCAGGGGCCCCTTGGGGATCCTGCAAGGTTGGTGTCCTTGATCAGTGTGGCAAAGGTTTCTTCTGTGATTGGTTCTAGGCAGGTGAGGTTTGCAGTTGTCCGTTTTTCGCCCGGTGTCTCTGATTCGGCATTCTGGTTGTATTAGCCCGGGCTGTGCTGATGGTCTCCTGGATTGTATCTATTTTTGATCTCAGGTGGTTGGGTGATGTTGTCACAAAGTGCTTGTGTCAGGATGATGGAATTCTTGCAAGATGAGTTTTTTAAAATCTCTTTGATGATTTAGAAGAGTTCTTTTGTGGATTGTTTGCTAATTCTATTCTTGTGGCATAGTAGTATTTTTTTGCTTTGAGGACTGTTAATTTATATAGTCTGAGCTGTCTTTGGTATTTTATTTGGTCTTGTCGGTTGCATTGTTCTCTCCATTATCTTTCCATTTTGCGGTTGTTATGTTTTTAGTTCTTTGAGTTCTTCTGTGAACTATTTTGTTTCCAGTTTTTTTTGTGTGGCTTGAATGGTTTTGCTGGTGCCAGGTGGTCTAAGGCCTTGGTGATCCAGCTGTTGAGTGTGTTTTCTGCTGCATCTACAGTTGTTTTGGTGGGCTCAGTTCTGCTGGGAAGAGTTGAGTCTAGTAAGTTTAAGGTCTCCAGGTCTAGGTTCTTTGAGTTTCTATTCTTGCTGGCACGGCATAGTACCTTTCTGGCTGGTAGGCAGGTTTGGAATGTGATGTAGAATGGTATCAAGTAATGGTCGCTCCATACCATCAATGTAGGTGGTGCAGGTGTGCATAGTCCTCTGCAGAAAATTCTGTCCAAGGTGTGTCCGGCGTTGTGAGGGGATCCATTTACTATTTGTTTGAAATGCAATCTTTCCAGGAGTGTGCAGAGTGAGTTTGCTGTGGTTTCATTTTCTTTTCTGAACCAGATGTTGAAATCTCCCAGTATGACTAGGTTGTTGTGGTAGGTTGATAAAATGGTGGTGGCGTTAGCTAATTTGGCTCCAAAGTTGGGGTTGTAAGTTGGTGGTCTGAAGATCAGGAGGAATACTATGAGTTTTTGAGTTTCTTTCTTAATGAGGCGGGATTCAAAGTCTTATACGTCGGTTGGTGCAGGCGGTGCTCGCTGCTGCAAGTTTATCAGGGCGTGGTGGGCGCTTGCACCCATTCCTGCACTCACTCTCTGCCTACAGACTCACACTCCCTCGTACATTCTCTTGGGCTGCTCGGGAGCAAGCACTGAGTTCTCACATCAACACAGTGCTTGCAGAAGCACTTACTAGAGGCCATTCCTGTGGCATGCAGCCATGGAATCTACCTCTGACACACACTGCTCCATGGTGCTGACCCAATGCTGCAACAAGTGTCTGGAGTTAGAGAGAGTCCCAGAGAGGTGTCAGGGCCTTTCAGCTTTTTCATTTGAAATGTGTCTTGAGCCTAAGGGGGGGTGGGAGGGCGACCAGCTGCCCTGATACTGGCAGTCTTAAGGCACAATAACATACTATTTTAGTGGAGGAAATCAAATATTCACTTTGTAGCTCACACGTTACAAGCTGTCTTTGCTGGGCCTGGGGGTTCCCTGGTGCCTTCCATGAGGTTGTTCCACCACCAGCTCACACAATGCCCACCAATCCGCGCATTCCTTTTTACTAAGGGACCTCATTTCAACCGCTGTGTACAACACGTGCCACAAGTTGGACATACCGTAGCTTGCCGATTAGTTAGCAGCCCTACCCCTAATTTTGTGCATCTGCATTTGGCTTAATCACAATTTAGCTGACTTTAGCTATGACCCCAGCGTTGTCTCACTGGAGACCATTTCCCTGAAACCTAAGACTCCAATTAGAAAGGTCTTTTTTTAACAATTACCTGAGAGCTGAGGGACCTCAGGAAAAAGTCTGTTCTGAAGTTTCTTCTACTGGCACCACAACAAGGAAATTGAACACCACTTGTGACTTGTTTAGAACAACGAGATATAGGGGTTGAGTTCATGTTTGGCGGTGATGGTACAACAAGTATTTCTATATACCACATGTTTGGCGCTCATCCAAACTAAGAGCCAGTTACCCAAACTCATTGTTTACGCCTGCTTTTGTGTAGATGAAATTTCCTCCACAAAAAACCCACAACTGCATAAGATACTACCGCGTGCCATAGTGCTGCATGCAGTAATGTGACATTTCCACATAGTGTCCTATTGGAGTAAAAAAAGGGGGGATAACTGAAGGGTCCACATGGCTCAATCATGCAGAACCTTCAAGTTACTGCATCTCACGAATATCTTTTATCCTTTCTAGGCAACATCCGTGTCCTTTCCTACTTAGGTTCGGTCCCTAAGTATACACCCACTCGGAGTGCATGGCACTGATACTTGCACCATGCCATATAGACCAATAACTGTCGGTGCTTGATCTATTGGTGTACTTTTTGATCTCTGTTTTTCTGTATTATAGGCACATTAACAATTACAACTCGCTATGCTTGTTGTCTGCCAAGAAAAGCGCCTAGATGCCTGCGGGCTTGGTGCGCTATATAAATGGCTAAATAAATAAATAAATAAATACATGAATTGATTCTTTTATATCAAATTGTTTGTGTGATTAAAACCCACAATGGAAAATCCTAATCAGTAATTTCTCCAAGTATCCTTTTAGATCACTATGCCAGAAATGCTCCATGGGATATCAGTCGTGGATACCCGTAACTGCGCACTTTAATTCATCAATCAGTACCAATCAAGGTCAAAATGATAACATCCAACTGGAAAAATCTGGACAACTCCATCTCAAGATATGGCTGAATGCAATATGCAATATGCATAGATTAGAGAAATGTAATGCTTATACCCCTCCATTATTACAAAAATATGACTCAAAATGGAATCCCTTCATAGAATGTTTTACCTTTGATTAACAAACGTATATTTAGTTTAATCTTTGCGCATTGTTTCGCTTTCCTTCTTTCCTTTTCTGTTAATCCCACTCTTTCCTTCCTGTGTCTGTCTGTTATGTCCTGTCTCGTTCGTAGTGTATGTCCAACTCCCTCCCTCCCCATATATCAACATGCTTTGGGGTTATCATCCCCTTCGGTTCCATAACCAAGCAATTTTCCTGTGTATCTTAATTGATAATGTTATATTCTTTTTTTCATTGACTACTCAAATGCTCAAATCAGTTGATGTATTCTATCATCATTTTATTTTTTATGCCTTGTATGGTCTTTGTTAACAATAAAAACCTTTTGAACAAAAAAACAATAAGTACTAATCAAGTTCTTACTCACCATGTTGGAACCTGTATTTGTAGGTATAGACCCAATAGTAACTGTTTGGCAGTATTCTCAGGGGGAACGCTGCCATGCCTGTAGTGCCCCAGCTATGTTAGCCTGGGCCTTCTGCCATCATTATCACAGAAGCGGGAATGGAGATCTTAGGATGAGCTACAGCCTCAATGCTTCTCTGCTCCTGGAGACCCCCACACAGTAATGCACTTTATGCTATGATGTAACCTCTTCTCTCTCCCCAGGTAGCACGTGTTATCTCCCTAATTTAAGAAGCATAACCTTCGACCTCTGCAGTGCTATGTACGTTGCCCGCTACTGGTGATGCGCTGCTTAGCCGGCGCAGTGAATATCCGAGCGAATAGTTAGCCACGAGAAATATCTACATGAGTACAGAAAATACCCGACTGAGATATTTTTCACAATGATCGCAACTGCGATATTTTAGTATTGCCTAGAGGGACATTTTTATTATCAGTCTTTTTTTGTATTTTGTTACATTTTGATGTACTTAGTTCATTAATATAGTGCCCTAACGCTACACGCTTACACCACAGGCTTTGCTGGAAACATTTTATTTCTCTGAATAAAGATTGCCTGAGCTCTATTCAATGTATTTATGTCCATGTATTTATGTGACAATGGTGTTGCTGAGGACAGGAAGCAACGTGTCTAAGGTCAGGTGGTGGAGAGCGAAATCCCATTTCTAGGCGCTTTATAATGGCTAGGCAGGGAACATATGGAAGACACATGAACCGGTGGTAGAGGGGTGGTTGGGAACACCGAAAGAGGCAGAATGGGGACAGCCAATGGCCGCGGAGGTTCATCGTACCTGTCATTTTAGGGGGGGGACAGGGGTGTTTGTCCCCCCAACTTTCATGGCACACCATTTTGTCACCATTCATTTTGGCTGGGGTACCTTTTCTTCAGATGTCATGCCCCCGCCCCAGCATTTTCAGCAAAGTTACTCCACTGCTCCTTCGGTTGATAGTAGGTGTCACTGAAGAGCGACTGCAAACCCCTCCACCACGAGAAAGTTTTTGGCATCCATTGACGGGGAGACAGTACAGTAAGTAAGATTAGGACGCTGCGCTGGCGGAACTGGGGCGACGAGGGTAAGCCTAAGGAAGGTTTGGGCTCGAGAGGAGATCGAGCGTGAAATAGAGTCAAAGGCAGATTGCGGCGGCTCCAGTTCATGGGCAGAATTTATAACCAGGCAAATGAGCTTAAAGAGGGAGGGTATTCGCTTGCAAAGCCATCTCACGTGGAGGAGGTGTGCGTTGGTGCAGGAGGATCGTGGGAGGTCGCAGAAGGTGAGGGTGGCACATTTCAGTGCTCTCGCCAGGGGGCGCTAGCATATCTGACAGAACTCCGCACAGACTCGTTTGCATCCGACTTCCAGCGACATGTTCTGTCATCAGTGATTTTATCAATGACATTTGTGATGTCATCTTTGATGTCATCAGTGGTAGTCCTTGCAGTGCACAGTGGTGGAGCGAGTTATGGTTGCATAGCTTACCATAGCTGCCAAATTTCTTTTTTTTCCGGTTTTACTTGTAAGCATAATATTGATAGGTTGTTATTAGTGCAAAGTAACTATAATGTCCCTTTAAAAAAGCTTTTGAACTGAATTTGTTGGCTTTTTGTTAGGGCAACTGAACTATAACGTCTCTTTTAACAACGTTTTTTCACTGAATTTGATAGGTTTTTAGTAGCACACCTTAACCATAACGTTCCTTTAACATAGTTTTTTCACTGAATCGATAGGTTTTTAGTAGCGCAACCTAACCATAACGTCCCTTTTAAAAACGTTTTTTCACTGAATTTCATAGGTTTTTACCAGGATAACCTTAGTTTGTATAGCTGTATCATACAACATACTGAACCCGCTGGCTCCATGTTAATGAGTACAGTGGTCGCAGACTATGCATCTGTTCGCGGACATCGGGTGGCATCCAACCTGCTGAGAAAGGCAGGGGTTCTCTTACATAGTGGTACCATTCAGCACAGACAAGGAACATATACAAACAGCACCATGTGCATTGCAAGGGAAAATAGAGTAGGTCTACAAACTGTGTACTTATGAAACAAACAGAGCGAATGCATAGGGTATGCACCATAATGGAATGCACCAACAAGAGAAATAACGTCTGCATTCAACAATCTTACTGCACTGCTGCTTTACATCGGAACAAAGAACCAACTGGCAGAGTAAGGACTGCAAAGTACTGAGAGCAGAACGTCACTGCAACGTGGTAAGTACACTAAAGTTTTTCTTATAATTGCACTGTTCGTGCAGTGAACAGTAGTAGAAAAACATGATGTATCTTTTTTTACTCGGCAATGGCAAAACCCTAGAATGGCTGCAAGAGAATTTCCCTCATGACGAAATGAGTGACGATAGTAACCCCATTGGTAAGCACCACAGTCTGAAAAGTAAAACATTTAATGTATATTGCTTCATGTACACCTAACAGATTTATTTTTCTTTAACAGAACGTACTGGAAATGAAAGGAATGCACCACAAGCAGCACCTCTTCCACAACAGCACACGACCACAGGAAGTGAAGGAAACTCTGTAAATAGCAAACTGGACAGTCTGGATGCCAAAATGGAGGAATTACTCAAAATTCGTACAAGGACATATTATGGAGAAAATAAAATACCACTGCCCAACCTGCACGTGTACCCCTTCCCCACTTCCCAGCCCGCCATCCCTGCAAATTTCGTGTGATCAGAGATATTACGATGAGACCTCAATCCCTTCCTCCCCTCACAACCAACTTGTACAAATCACCAATTCCCCTGTACATGTATCCATTTCTGCTACCCCTTCCCTTTCCTGATAGTATCTATGAATGTGTGGAAATAAAGGTTTGTATGTAAATTGTTGCTGAGTGTATGTGTGGCTTTTCCTTTTTTTTAAATCCCATTATGACTCAGCGGCGCACAGTACTGGTGAGGATGACCGCAACTAAGCAAAAATGGAGGTGTCCTACGGACACCGCACCTGCCCGGCCTATCCGCAATCACAATGGAGGCATCCGTAGGACGCCACTACTGGACACTGTTAGGCAGAATCATATGCAGTACCCTTTGGGAACACTACACACAATTAGGACTACAAGTGTCAGTACAATTTCACCTTTGGTACAAGCCTGTACTACACAGTAATGTGGTAGCAGTGGCTGAGCAGCCAGACTTATCTCAAGAGTAAAGTGAGCAGTGGAACAAGTTACACAACGGACCAACAAATACAGTGATTCAAACAAACACTTACTAAAGATTTCTTGGTAATAGGATATACATTTATTTACACAGTCATTTGGAAAACATTCCACTAGTAAGAGCAGCTCAATATCACAATCTAATATACTACGATACACAACCAATCAGTTTCTGAACAGGTTAATCTCTCGGAGAAAAATGGCACTTCAGTTACTTTAAAAAGGGGTAAAAAGACAAGGTTATAATAATCAACAGCACAAATACTTTCATAGGCAGGGCGAAGGGTTTCAATTCACTACAACCAGCGATTCAATTCAATAGGCCTGGGCCAAAGTCAATGGCTCAGAGTCTTGTATAGAATAGCACAGTTCTGGTAGTAAACGGTTAAGTCTTTGCCACGGATCTTAGAAGAATTTGGTCAGACGAAAAAGTTAGATGTTAGTTTAGGGAAGGACAAGCCTTCGAAGTCGGGGAAAATTCACAAACTTTCAAAGTGGCTGAAAAGATTTCCAGACCACGCTTGCACAGTACCTTTAAAGGGAAAAGAGCTGTAGCTGAGGCAGTTATTCCTGGCAGTTTGAGCAGATCTCGCTGTTCCTGAGGTTCAGTCGTGGGGAGAAGACGGAGGACGTTGGGAGGTTCCTGCCCTGCCCAGGGTAGAGGCCACAAGGTTTGCAAAACTTTGGTTTAAGGTGTGAGTGCCTTAAAGTCCACGAGCTGGTTTCCTTCCCCCTGGCAGTCCAGTTTTCAACAGCACTCTGAAGAAAACTCAACCAGGATGGGGACGGTGTCCAGGTGGTTTGCGAGTTGGTTGTTCCCACCAAACTCAAGGGAAGAAGTTAACCTTGAAGGGCTTCTCTGTCGATGGAGTTTCACAGCAGGGCTTCACCGGTCGTCCAGGAGTTGCAACAGTCGTCTTCCTTTAGCTCGTCTTTGGTTCTTTCGTTCCAGTGGTCAACTCTGCTTTCCAAGTCCCAAAGACCTGCTTTTAAACAGTTTTCCCCCATTCATTCCAGCCTGGCTGTCACTCACACGGTATGGTGGCTGTCCTTGCCGGACGGCCAGCCTGCCAATCATGCCAGAGTGCATTCAAGTCTCCTAGGAGACTAAGCACAGGGAGTTTCGGTCACCTCCCTCACATCCTGTCCACCCCAGACACTCAGGCGCCAGAGGAGGGCTTCAGCAGTGAAGCCGCCAAAGGACAATGAACAAAGGGACCATACCTGGTTTGGTGTTAAACACAAGAAGGACCTTTCCAAAGAAATGGTGAAAAAAGTTGACCGGAGTCTGTTTTTACAGATAGGTCTTGGGCACCATATTGAAAAACATGGCTGACCCGATTTTTAGCTACCGTTGTTCGCGGTCGGGAAAAATCATGGTAGTTTGATCTAAACCACTGCCACCAGTCATTTCAAGCAGGAAAGGGTAACATTGGACTGTTACATGAGTGTTTTGACTCAGGGGATGCTAGGCAACCCCTTCAGAACTCTATAGGAAGATAGTGTGTGCTGGGTCTGTACATTTAAAGAGACTAGTAAAGTCAATTTAACTTTACATGCTCTGAGAGACAGTAGTCAGTCACAGAGAAGGTATTTAAACCTTGGGGAGTCTGAAAGACACCCCTGTGTCACTGCACTGAGGGTGCCGTGTGACACACAGAAAAAGATGATGCCTATGGAGTTGTTTTAAAACTCCATAACCAAAGAACACAAAAGTAAAACATGCATCAAAATACATGGAAGAGTGGGGAAAAAAAGGCTCACACTCTTCCCAGATAAAAAATAAAATCCTAGACATCCAGCAATGCTGCTGGGGGTCTCAAAAGGTAAGGGAAATTAGCACATTCTTGAGAATTCTCCCTAACACTCGCCCCCCCCCCCCAGTGTAAGGGACAGGAGGATTAAATCCACTCCTGGATGAATCTTCTTACTCCAGTCGGTCAAACATCCTGGAGAGACCATCAGCATTTTGGTGATGACACCCAGACCTGTGTTCAATGGTAAAATAAAAGGCTGATTGACCATCTCAGTAGTTTAGGGTTCTCCCCTTTCAGTTGCAACAACCATCTCTAGGGTTGGTGGTCAGTTTGAATCACAAAAGTAAATCCATACAAGTATGGTCTAAACTTCTTCAGTGACCACACAATAGCAAAACATTATCTTTCAATGGTTGCCCACCTTGTCTCAGATTCCCTCAGCTTCCTGCTGAGGAAGCAAATGGGGTGCTCTCTACCTTTCTCATCCAGCTGACTTATAACTGCACCTATACCTGTATTTGAAGCATTTGTCTGCACAATGAAAGTTTGGTTGTAGTCAGGCGCTCTTAGGACTGGAGCTTGACAAAGAGCTTTCTTTAGGCCTTCAAATGCTTGAGTGTTGTCCTCATTCCACCTGACCTTTTTAGGGAATTTGGAGAGGAGACACCATTCAAGGGAGAAGATATGGTCCCATAGTTCTCTATGAAGTTCCTTAGTAACCAGTGAGGCCTAGGAAGGCTCTCACCTGGGTTTGAGTAGTAGGGGTGGCCCAGTTTTGTACAGCTTGTACTTTGCTAGGCAATTGCCTGATTTCACCTCCTCCTACCTCATGTCCAAGGTAGACTACTTTACTCTGACCAATTTGACACTTACTTGCCTTTATGGTCAGATGGGCCTGCTCAAGGGCCTGCAAAACATAGCCTAAGTGGTCAACGTGTTATTTCCAAGTAGGACTGAACACTGCAATGGTATCCAAGTATGCCATGCAGAAGTCCTCCATCCCATTTAGAACTTGATTAACCATCCTTTGGAATGTAGCAGGTGCATTCTTTAGTCCAAAAGGCATTACCTTAAACTGGTAGAGGCCTGCTCAGGTTGAGAATGCAGTTTTCTCCTTGGCATGGTCTGTCAGTGCTATTTTCCAACAGCCTGAAGTAAGATCAAATGTACTGAGGTACTTGGCTGAACCAAGTTTGCCCACCAGTTCATCTGTCCTGGGTAAAAGTTGGGCATCAGTCTTGGTGACTGTATTAAGAGCTCTATAGTCCACACAGAATCTCAACTCCTTGCATCCTGCCTTTGGCGCTAGTACAACTGGAATAGACCATGGACTTGTAGATGGCTCTATTACCCCGAGATCAAGCATCCTGTTAACCTCCTCCTTTATGTGGGTTCTTACATGGTCTAACATCCTGTAACCTCTGCTTTTAACAGGTAAACAGTCACCAGTGAGAATATCATACTGTCCCCAAGGGGTCAAGCCTGGTGATAGTGAAAACGGGGAGGCAAACTGATTTAACAGAAACGTGCCCTCCTCCTGTTGTTCAGGTGTCAAATTAGAAGAGAGATGAACTCCTTCTATTTTCTCATCTAAAGGCTGGCCTCTGAGTCGGTCAGGTAGAGGTTCACTCTCCTCCTCCTCTTGAGCTGAAGCTAGAAGCAAAGCTCCCACTTCTGGTCTTGAGAAATAAGCTTTTAGACGGTTGGTGTGAAAGACTCTGGGAACCTCCTTAGGATTGCCTAAGTTCACCAGATAGTTGACCCCTGCAAGTTTTCCCACAACCTTGAAGGGTTCTATCCATTTTTCCTGTAAGGCCCTCTGCCTTGTAGGTACAATAACTAGAACTAGCTGGTCTTGAGTAAACTCAACCATGTTGGTCTTCTGGTCATGCTAATGCTTCACCAGAGCCTGACCTGCTTTCAAGTTATCTGATGCTTCTGACATCTTCTCAGGAGACCTATCACATAATCAGTGACTCTCACTGGCTTTGGGGAGGGAGCACTCTCCAACCCCTCTAACTGGATGGCCATAGAGAAGTTCAAAGGGACTAAATTCAACTCCCTCCTGAGGGACTTCTCTATTAGCAAAACAAAGGCATGGCTGTAGAAGGTCCCACTTTCTCCTAAGGGGTTCCTCTAAAGCCCCTATCATGCTCTTCATTGTACGGTTGAACCTCTCAACCAATCCATTTGTCTGAGGATGGTAGGCAGTTGAGAACTTGTAAGTTACTCCACAGGTTTTCCACATGGCCTGCATGTAGTGGGACATAAGATTAGATCCCCTGTCAGAGATAACTTCCATAGGAAAACCTACCCTGTTAAAAATACCAAGTAGGGCCTTAGAAAAAGCCTGTGCTTTAACAGTCCTCATAGGTATGGCTTCAGGATACCTAGTAGCATGGTCTACGACAACCAGGATAATCCTGTTTCCGGAAAATGTTGGAGGGTCTAAGGGACCAACAATGTTGATTCCTACCCTCTCAAAAGGGACTCCCACCACTGGGAGAGGCACCAAGGGTGCCACATTCATGGCTCCACTCTTGCCAGAGGTTTGGCAAGTGTGATAGCTCCTACATAACCTATCTACATCAGACCCCAAGTTAGGCCAGTGGAAATATGAAGAGAGCCTTTCCTTGGTCTTCTTAAAACTCAAGTGACCAGCCAAAGGTATCTCATGGGTTAACTGTAGGAACTGGAGTCTGCTTTCAAGAGGCACTACAAGTCTTCTGTAGTCCTCTGTAGAAGAGGCCATCTTCCCAGTACAACCTATGCTTCCCTGGTTCTTGCCCATCCAGCTGGGAAGCTGCCTGTTGGTGAAGACCTTCAAGAGTAGGACACTCTCTTTGACCTCTGCTGAGGTCTGCCCTACAGGGTCCATATTCTGCCAGTAAAGACTGCAGCTCAGGATGGTCTGCAGGATCCAGATCTCCAACAGGAGCAAGGTCCTCTTCCAGCACTGATTCCTCAGCAGCTGATTCAATCACACAAGGTTGTTCCACACACTCAGCCTCAGCTGGTGGAGGAGTCACATGTGTGCCTTTTGACAGTCCTCTCGGGCATGTCCTTGTTGGTAGCACAGTTGTGCTGGCTGGTTTCTTCCTGGAGGTTTTAGGTTTCCCCTTTTCCTCCTTCTTCTTTGAAATTGCAGTCAGTAAGTCCTGTGTGCTGGGAGTTATAGTTTCCTCTATAATCTCCTCTTGAGAGCCCTTTAAGGTACTCTCTCTGGCCTTCCTAGTCTTCTCCTGTTTTCTTTTGCTGGGGGGCCTGTGGGTGCTTGGTACAACTCCAAGAGTTTTTAAGTCATTCCCCAACAGGACTCTCCCAGGTACTTCACTCTGCACACTTACAGGTATCTTGACAGTCATGTCATTGCACTGGATGCGAGCTTGTAACTATGGATGCATTTGGATAGGGCCTCCAGAAAGCTTAGTTAGGTATTTGAGGGCCTTGGCAACATCCTCTACCTTGAAAAAAGATTCATCAACTACAGTAATGCTGGACCCAGTGTATCTGATGGCAGGGGTCTCCTGACCATTCACAAGAACACTGTCTTTGTAATAATCTTTAGTATTATCTGGGATACAGTTAAATTATGTTGTTCCCACAGACCCAGGGATACTAAAGAAACACTGACTGAGACTTTCATGGGTTCCTCAGCCAGTAAGTGAAAGTTTCCACTTGCCATTGGTACTTCATCCTCTGGGGAGAAGGCTAAGGACACAGTGTGGATCCCTGAAGGTTTACTCTTACATCTGGGATCCCCTTTCACATGGTCAGTTGACCAACAAGCATAACATTTTCCAAATGTCTTTATGAATGGGGGTTTGTTCTGACCTCCCTCTGGTTTGGCACCAGGAGGTACACTAGCCTGATTTGGTTTCCCTTGTGGCTTATCCTTGTTATGTTTGGGGCCCTCTTTTGGAGTAGAGGTATTGGAATTCTCTTTGGTATCTTTCTTGTGCTGCTTTCCCTCATCCTTCTTCTGAGTTACTCCAGAATCCTTGTGAGTAGCCCTGTTGGTAACCCACAAGTCAGCAGCCCTTGCTAACTTCTTTGGATCAATTTCCTTAGAGTCAGCCAAGTGCTGTCTTAGCCCAGGAGAGCAGGCATCATAAATAGATTCCAACATAAACAGATTTATCATACCTTCACAAGTGTTAACTCTGTAACCCTTAACCCATCCATCTACGTTTTTCAAACATTCAGTCACCCAGGTAGCCAAAGGGGTACCATCATGCTGTTTGAGGGTTCTAAACCTCTTAAGATACTGGGAAGGGGTCTTCCCAGACATAGATATCAAAGCTAGTTTTACACTTTCATACTCCTTTCTGTCTATATCCCCAACTCCATTACCACATCAGTTGTAACAGAGAGTAGCCTAGAAAAAATCCAAGGAGTCAGCTGATTCCCTGTAATGTCTTGAATCCCATGGTTATATTCAAAAGCAGACAACCAATCCAAAATATCGAGCTTAACCTCATACATACTTACTGCATCTTTGGGCATGCAAGGCCTCTTAGGACTGGAAGATCTAGAAGACTTTGGGAGAGAACCAGTTTCAAGAGACAACTTTTTCATTTCAAGTGCATGATTCAACTCCATTTCTCTGAGCTTAAGTTCTTGATGTTTACTTTCAGTTTGGGCTTGGATTCTTTTAAACTCAAATTCTAGTCTCATCATTTCCAGAGAGACTAATTCAGGACTTAGTGTTGGACCTGATGGGGTCCCTGTGGTCAAAGGTTGAGGGCTATGAGCAGGTAGAGGTAAAACCGGGCCTACATTTTGAGACACTTCTGCCTCATCTAACTCATCAATAACATTTGAGTTACCCTCAGAAACATTATCATCCCCATCAACATTTTCCACATTTGCTATAGGGTTAGGGCTTTCAGACCCACTCCTCAGAATTTGGTATTCCAACAATTTTTTCTATCAATTCAACCTTTTTGCCTTTTACAGTGAGATTCCTAGCTTTAGACATTTCTCTCAATTTATCAACTGTTAAAGTGACTAAACTATTGTGAGGGAGTCGGAAGCGGCTGTGCGGCGGTTTGTGGCTGAATGACAGTGCGGCTTGACTCTGTGGACGGAAGGTCCTTTACTCTAACCGGCAGAATTTTAACACAACGCCTGTGGCACAAGGAGCCATCACAGACTTTTTTGGAGTAAATTCACATCCAGAGACTAACTCAACAATAAATGAGGCAACAGCCGAGCCTGGGAACAAGGAGAGTAACTCCTCAAATTATGAGGATATTGATAATAACTCACTTCTTGATCTCTGCTTGAGTATTCAGAGAGGGATGGTAACGCAGAATTTAGAAAAGGCATCGAACAATACTATTTACCAGAAAGAAAGTAATAATATAACACTAGAGGAAGCCAATCCTGTGTCTAGCTGTGGACGTCTCTCGCCATCTCCTAATCTAGCGATGGCTTCCATGGAAGATGATCCTGAGAAGGAGGATAATGAAGATTCAAATCCGCATATTAACAACACGGCCATTATGGAGCTTCAATCATCTATAGCGTCTCTACAATTTGCACTTAAAATACTGTTGCAAATGACGGGGAGTATACTGACAAATACGAATAATATTACGAGGGCATTAGAGCAGAAGGAATTCCTGCAGGATGAGACAGAAGCGAACCTCTCGGATGCGATTCATACCATGGAGGAGATGAAAGCAGCAGAGGAGAGAATGGAAGAAGGGGTGGAAGAGATGATCCTAGACAAGATCTCGGAGGTCAATCCCCCTGTAGAAGACCTTTCAGTAATAACTGTAGAGGATCTTGAAATCATGCACAGCCCCGGGATTTTTCTTACGAGGAAACAACGAAAATTGGCCAAAAGGGCTTTGAAAAGCAAGAAAGTAGCAACGAATCCCATATCCCCCAGTGTAAGACCTAAAGCAGCCGTGGAACCATGTTCCAAAAAAGCTAGAAAAAGAAAGGCGAGAGCAGCAGCACGAGCCGTAGAAGCCAAGGGGCCTTTGGCCGACTGGTTAGTACCAGGAGAAAAATTTAAGGAGGCAGTCCTAGATGGCGTCACTGATGAAGACAATGTCCAAGATGAGACTGTCACAGCTGAATTGGAGGATCAAATCGGCGTAGCTGGCATAGAAGTAACACCAGAGCCGGTACGGCCCGAGCAAATTAGCACGGATGAGGAATGCAACATGAATCGTATCTGCTACATTAAGAACCTCTACCCGAGCAGTAAAAATCCCTGGCTGGCAAGATCAGAATTCCTAACCCGACTACATCATATTCCGCAGTTAAGAGTCATGAAATCTGACGACTTCTTTTTCATCGAACCTTTGCAGGTCCCTAATCCACATGTTTCTGCCATCCATTGCACTTTCCTAGCCTCAGCTCAGCTGATCAGAAAATTTAAAAAAGAACTACTAACCGTAGATATTGCTATTGATGTAGATCCACAGGAGAGTGATCTTACTAAAGAAACTAAGGACTATATGACCAAGGAGCTACAAACTCCACTGGACAAGCTAGTGGAACCAGATAATGTGGTCAATCAAGAGGCATCAGAAAATACGGCGATGGCTGAAATACAACAAGCCCTCAAAACATTGATGGAAGCTCTACCGAGAATGATACAGAACCGCTGAAGCTTTTCCTTCGTTTCTTGGAACTGTCGGGGTTTTGCCCATCTCTTGAGATCAGAAGGATCAATGGATTTACTGCTGAAGCATAGTTGTATATGTCTCCAGGAAACATGGGCAATGAATCCCCTATTATTGGACGGTTTTGTAATACATCAGACATTTGCCAAAAGAGGGGATAAGGGTCGCCCTTATGGGGGACTTATTATAGGGGTGGTAAACACGGTCAACTCGCGGAAGATCCTAGTCAACGCCACTGATTACCATCTGGCGGTTGAGGTTGACTATCCCACGGATAATGGACACAGTAGATTCTTACTGATCAACCTCTATAATCCCCCGGGAGCATTGATAAGGGAAACCCTACAAGAAGCCATTCATGAGTTATTGATTTTTTGGACTCAAAGAACCGGCAATTTAGCGGTAGTGGTGATGGGTGATTTTAATTGTCATATGAAGGATGACCAATTGGTCGCCAAATACCCAGCCCTGAATGAAAAATGTCTCATGATCCATGACAAAAGAGAGAGTGAAGGGCTGGGATGGCTACAATTCTTTGAGACATGGGACTTATCCATGATTAACGGAAGAACAATGGGTGATAGTCCGGGGAAACAGACATGGTCTAATGGCATTTCCTACAGCACTCTAGACTACATATTTATGTGTCCTGAAATGCTGCCGATAGTAAATGATATGAGAATCATACCCAATGAATGGAGTGACCATGCGGCTCTTGAGTGCTCCCTGCAACTCTTTTTCTCTCCCGCCACAAAGTGTAATATAGGCAATATACAAACCAATTGCACAGGCACTAGAATTATCTGGTCGGAGAGAAACATTCAAAAGGCTACGGAAGCACTCTCTTCTCAGGCACAGGTCCCCCTACCCGACTTTGAACAGCTGACCGCAAATGAAATAGAAGAATGGATCCTGGAATTTTCAGGATTCCATGCGACTTCAAGGAAAAACGCTATGACTAATCCCGGAAGTACCACTCAGCCTTATAATAAAGATATTCGTGATGCTAAGAGAAGGCTAAGAGCAGAATTGCGGGGGCTTAGGAGACTGAATATAGCGGGTTCCTTTTACTACAACAAAGTCAGAAAAGCTAAAAATAAATACAGAGCCAGTATCAGAACTATCAGAGATTCAGAGAGGAATGCTAGAAATCAGAGGTTGGTTAATACTATCTGCGCTGGAAATTTGTGTAATATATGGCAGCTTCTGAAAGAGAACAGAGAGAAGGCCAAGGGTCAGCTGGACAATCCTATAGGAGAGGAAACCTGGGTAAGATTTCTGCTGGACCGCAACACTGGAGAGGTAGACGTACCCATAATATCTAGAGTTCAGAATCCCTTCCCTCCCCCCTTTGAGGCCTCGGAAGAGGCCATACTGAATAAAATAGCAACCTTGAAAGCATCTAGAGCTCCTGGCCCGAATGGGCTAGCCAATATAGTTATTAAGACACACCCGGCGTTTTGGGCTTCTCTTTTGTCAATACTTTTTAAAAAGGTATTTGCGCAGGGGATGACTCCCCGCTCTTGGCAAACGGCGATACTGGTGCCGGTGTTTAAGAAGGGATGCCGAAAGGATCCAAATAATTACAGGCTTCTTTCCATGCTGGATGCCACGGGAAAACTTTTTGCGGCATTATTGCTTACGGAACTACAGAATTGGGCTGAACAGACTAATATTCTTAGTAGGTTCCAATGTGGATTCCGGCGTGGTTTCTCTACCACAAATAATTTGTGGGTGATGGACACACTATGAACTAGAGCACTAACTAAAGGACAGCCCCCGCTATACGCCCTTTATATCGACTTTAAGGCCGCATTCGATTCTATACCGAGAGCCAGGTTATGGAAAAAGCTGGAAGCTATGGGTTGCCCGCCTAGTCTTTTGCACTATTTGAGACAGCTGCACTATAACACCATGGTGTGCCTCAGACTAAATCAAGAGGGATCCTTGACTAGACAAGTGAGACAAGATAGGGGGGTAAAACAGGGATGTGTAACAGCTCCACTGGTGTACAATCTGTACGTATATGACATCCCAATAGTGTTGGCAGAAGTGAATAACTGCCCACCTAAAGTAGGGGATACAACATGTGCAGTACTGGCATATGCAGATTATTTGGTCATTTTCGACAACACTATTGCTGGTATTAGGCGCTCAGCGGTAGCATTATGGGAGTACGCAAAGATAAATGGGTTAGATATTAACCTTGACAAGACCAAAGTGATTAGATTCACGAAGAAAAAAGCCTCTCGTGTTGAGCTTTGGGTGCAGAATAATAATATATTGTATTCCCCTTCCTATCGATATTTAGGAGTTGAAATTGAACCATGGGATGATTATTCACTGTGTAGACAAAATAGGAGAACTAGGGCGCAGCAAGTTACAGCTCTTATTGCGTCATTCTCCAGGAGGCAGGCTGGTTTTACACTATGGGGGACGAGACACCTGTACATACAGGAGTTTGCGCCTATGATTACGTATGGCCTAGAAGCACTAACCTCTTCTGACTTAGCCTGGCTGCAAGTGGTAGAGGGAAAATTTTGGCGACGCATATTGGGATTACCCCCCAGTGTTCCCATGGCCCTCATAAGGCTGGAGTTGGGCTTACCCTCACTTAAAGCAATGGTATTGAAAAAGAGAGCGGGCTATTATCTCAAGATGAAGAATAGTTCTTCTAACCCTTTGTTGGTTACCATGCAGATAGAATTAAGCAAAAAAGATACTACCTCTCCTCTTCAGAAAAGTATGACCCAATTTCTGAGAGATATTGGCTGGACTGACAGAGGGACATCTATTTCCCAGGAGATCAAGACAGCACTGGGGAAAAAGATAGATCTCTGGGATTGGTTGGAAAACTTTTCTCATCTAGGGTGTCTAAAGTCATGTGCCTTTGTAAAGTTTCGACTCTACAACTTTATGAAACCTCAGGCATATCTATGTCTATGCCCTTCCACAAGGCTAAGACGGTTTATTATTCTCTTCCGTCTGGAGCAACTACCGACCTTGTGCAATGTGGGACCTAGGGAAATTATCTCAATTGATGAACGAATATGTCGTATATGTAATCTACCTGAAAGACTGGAGACAGCCAAGCATTGTACTAAGACAGCAAATATGCATCTCTTTATAGCATTATTCAAAGTATGGCTCCAGATTGAAAAAGTGATGGGCATCCGGATTTAAAAATGAGTGAAATGTTTTAAATGTTTTATTATGTATTTTGTATTTTGATTCTGATTATGTAAAAGTAATATGTGTAAAGTTTGAATTTTTTCAATCTATATCACATTAAAGTATTATTATTATTATTAAAGTGACTAGGGTCTCCTGTCTGTAGTTATCCATATCAGACATGATAAAACAATTGCTTTTCTAGTGGTGCTTAGCCTTTTGAAGGTTATTTGAATAAAGGTAAGAGTAGCACTCTAAATGTAACAAGTATACTGTATCCTCACCACTGTACACCAGTGTTAGGCAGAATCATATGCAGAACCCAGTGGGAACACTACACACAATTAAGACTACAGGTGTCAGTACAATTTCACCTTTGGTACAGGCCTGTACTACACAGTAATGTGGTAGCAGTGGCTGAGCAGCCAGACTTAACTCAAGAGTAAAGTGAGCAGTAGAACAAGTTACACAAAGGACCTACAAATACAGTGATACAAACAAACACTTACTCAAGATTTCTTGGTAAAAGAATATACATTTATTTACAAAGTCATTTGGAAAACATCCCACTAGTAAGAGCAGCTCAATATCACAATCTAATATACTACAATACACAACCAATCAGTTTCTGAACAAGTTCAGCTCCCCTGAAGTGGGAGCAAATTGGCACTTCAGTTACTTTAAAAAGGGGTAAAAAGACAAGGCTATAAGACTCAACAGCACAAATACTTTCATAGGCAGGGCAAAGGGTTTCAGTTCACTACAACCAGCAATTCAATTCAATAGGCCTGGGCCAAAGTCAATGTTTCAGAGTGTTGTATAGGATAGCACAGTTCTGGTAGTAAACGGTTAAGTCTTTTCCACAGATCTTAGAAGAATTTGGTCAGACGAAAAGTTAGATGTTGGTTTAGGGAAGGACCATCCTTTGAAGTTGGGAAAGTTTCACAAACTTTCACCATGGCCAAAAAGATTTCCGGATCGCGTTTGCACAGTACCTTTAAAGTGAAGAAGAGCTGTAGCTGAGGCAGTTGTTCCTGGAAGTTCAAGCAGATCTCGCTGTTCCTGAGCTTCAGTTGTGGGGACAAGAAGGAGGACGTCAGGAGGTTCCTGCACTGCCCAAGGAAGAGGCCACAAGCTTGGCAAAACATTGGTTTAAGGTGTGAGTGCCTCAAAGTCCACGAGCTGGTTTCCATCCCCCTGGCTATCCGGTTTTCAACAGCACTCTGAAGAAAATTCGACCAGGATGGGGACGGTGTCCAGGTGGCTTGCGAGTTGGTTGTTTCCACCAAACTCAAGGGAAGAAGTTAACCTTGAAGGGCTTCTCTGTCAATGGAGTTTCAGGCAATTCGGACCTGCAGCAGGGCTTCACCGGTCGTCCAGGAGTTGCAGGATTCATCTTCTTTCAGCTCGTCTTCGGTTCTTTCGTTCCAGTGGTCGACTCTGCTTTCCAAGTCCCAGAGACCTGCTTTTAAACAGTTTTCCCCCATACATTCCAGCCTGGCTGTCACTCACACAGCAGGGTGGCTGTCCTTGCCGGACAGCCAGCTAGCCAATGACGCCAGAGTGCATTCAGGTCTCCTAGGAGACTAAGCTCAGGGAGTTTCGGGCTCCTCTCTCACATCCTGTCCACCCCAGACACTCAGGCGCCAGAGGAGGGCTTCAGCACTGAAGCCTGCCAAAAGCCAACGAACAAAGGGACCAAACCTGGTTTGGCATGCAGGGTTAAACACAAGAAGGACCTTTCCAAAAAGAAATGGCGAAAAAGTTGACCAGAGTCTGTTTTTACAGATAGGTTTTGGGCGCCATATTGAAAAACATGGCTGACCCGATTTTTAGCTACCGTTGTTCGCGGTCTGGAAAATCATTGATTTAGTGGTGATCTAAACCACTGCCACCAGTCATTTCAAGTAGGAAAGGGTAACATTTTACTATTACATGAGTACTATATCTATAGTAAGATAGGGTGTGCTGGGTCAGTAAATTTAAAGAGACTAGTAAAGTCAATTAAACTTTACATGGCCTGGGAAACAGTAGTCAGTCTCAGGGAAGGTATTTAAACCTTGGGGAGTCTGAAAGACACCACTGTGCCACTACACTGAAGGTGCTATGTGACACATAGAAGAAGATGATGCCACTGGAGTTGCTTTTAAAACTCGATAACCAAAGAACACAAAAGTAAAACACATTGAAAATGAAAAGTTCAAAGCCCCATAATATAGCAAAAGAGCTGGAGGGCTCTAAGGTAGAGAGAATTTAGCACTTCTGTGAGAAATCTCCCTAACACTGGATCTGTAAATTTAAAGAGACTATTAAAGTCAAAAGTAAAACACACATCAAAATACACGAAAGAGTGGGAAAAAAAGGCTCACACTCTTCCGAGGTAAAACATCAAATCCTAGAAATCCAGCAAAGCTGCTGGGGGTCTCAAAAGGTAAGGGAAATTAGCACATTCTTGAGGATTCTCCCTTACAGCCACATCTTGTGAACCACCTGTAATCAGTTGTGGGTGCACACATTTGTCCGTTGCACAGCTACGCGCATGTGTATCTCTGCGTCTGTGTCCTGGCAACCCTGCCCCTGTCCAGAATGAGTGAAACTTGTGACATACTTTTGGTAGTTCGAGGCGCTCACCAACGTCATACGGGTAGCTGTGCACATGAACATCCAGCCTGCTGTACCCTACAAACACCCAGCTTGTCCCAAATTGTTTGCCGCACATGTGTCGCACTTTTAATTAGTCCGGAGATCCCAACAGTGTCCAAAGGACACCTATGCACATGCGCACGAAGTATTCCGTCCAATACGCGTCCTGCGGACAGCCGTCCCATTCGCAATGTCACCCTGGGACTGCACCCACACTGCATGTGGGCCCTTATTTGCCGGACACCATCCGGGCCCCTGGACATCAAGAAAGTACTGTTTTCTGCAATGTATGGAGTGTTACTCTGTAAGTGCACACTTACAGAGGTCCCGCACTCTGCCCTTGTACATCTAACTATTTTTGGGAAAGATTTAGGTCTGCTTTCCGGTTCCAGGTGCTCCACAGAAGCCCTATAAAAGGCCACACCCCAGAGCTGCTCTGCATTCTGTGTTTGGCTTTCCAGAACAGAGCAACGGTGCACATTGCTTCGTGCTGAAATTGCTTTCTGAGCAATTCTGCTGTGCTATATTACCGTTGCAACTAATGGCAACCATGGCTGCTGCTACTGCCTCTACCTCAGCAGCACCCACACCCTCACCCTCACCACCACCACCACCTCCTTCTGAAGGGCCTGGACAAGGGAACATGGGTGGTAATGTAGATAGAGATCAAGAGGAGAACGAGGATGAAGTAGAGAAATTCCCATTGCCTGCAGCCAGCCTGAGTCCTGGGTGTGGAAACTATTTACCACTGTAGGAGATATGCCCAAATCTCATGCTAACCAAGTGAGATGCACTGAGTACAAGTACGGCACCTCCTCCATGCGGAGACACCTCAAATCGAACCACAAGGCAGTAGTTTGAAGGGTTGTCCCCTTCGAATAAGTCAGTAGGTTCATTTCCTCTACAGCATCCTCCGCATCTACACCTGCCACCACTAGGGACACTACAGTGGGGCAGCAGATCCCTAAACCAGCCTTTCAGGCAACACGCACCACAGCAGACCCTTAACTTTCAAAGGTCACTATATTGTGCCTGTACTGCGACGTGGTTCTCTGCAGGGGAGAGCAACTTTGAAGTGCTTTCGAAGCTTCGGTCTGGGAGCATCACAAGGACTGCCCCCTACCTAAGTAAGGGCCAACCAACATCTTACTCTCTCCACTTGGCCTTTCTTATCCCTGTGGTTGGTGCACTTTCCCTAACCTCCCTTCCCTTCCTTTCCTTCTGTGCCGTGTGTTCCAAGAACAGGAGAAATACAAAACAATCAGAAAAGAAAAAAAAAACAAAAAGGCTCTTTTCATAGCCAACTGTCACAGTTCAAAAACTAGAATTCCAATGAAAGGGTACAGGCCACCGCGCAACCTATAAACTTTGCGGACAGCATGGTAAAAAATGCGAGGCGTGGCTCCGTCACAAACATTTCACACATTCACGCAAGTGGTGGCTCTGAAAAGAGCCTTTTTGTGCTGTTTGTGTTTGGAAGGTTTGAAGTGGCGAACACCTACTGGGGAAATGATTGCAATACTTGCAAGAAGCACTGCACTGCATTTTGGATATCACGCAGAAACAGCTGATTGCCAGCATCAGTAAGATGGACTCCATCTCTATGAAAAATGTTGGTATTATGAAACTTAATGTTTTCATTGTGGAAGGAGAACATGCCAACGTCTCACAAAAAGGCGCAAACAGCCTTGTACACAATGTGCCTCACTTTCTCCCTTTGCGGCCCAAATGAGGAAGAACGCAGCCACATCTGTCTCTGGCAATGAGAGAAAAAAATTACTCGTGACTTTTGAAAGATTTTCATGACTTGCCGAAGTGTCTCCTTTATCGCAAACTGCAGTGAGATTCCGGTAACATGTCCTAAACTGTTCACTCCACAATGAGTAATAATAATGTCTGGATGATCGAGCGTCACCAAAGTGGCACAAAGAGGACCCACATGCAGCCACTTCATCCCACGTACTCTGTACCAGTGGACATCCACATGATGGAACCCAAGGTGTGCAGCCACTCCACAGCGTTCTGCATACACTTCCAACCAATGTATCCAGGAGTCGCCCAAAAGCCATACACTCTGCCTCCTGAATGGCACAGCCATAACCATAGCCATGTGCACTCCTATTTGCAAACAGACCTTCTGGCACAATCTGTCCTTACACACAACACTCAGGAAACATTATTGACCAATCCCCACACCTGCGCTGTCCCATTTCCATGCCAGCCACCCTCAAAAGACCCTCACGTGGCATGTGCGCATCTTCAAATGCCACAGTATATTGTCCTTTATGCGTGGGTGCGGGAACACATTTCAACCAGGTTAGAGGATCCCTCTTTATTGGTAGCTGTGAAAAGTGTTTTGTTTTTTTTTTCTTTTTCTTAAAGATGCATGTAAACAAACCTCTTTTTTGTATTGGTTGGGGATTGTTCTCTTCTTCTCCTCCTTACATTATTACACAAGTTTCTCCAAAATAGCTTTTAGATTTTGGAACACAAGAGCATTTTCAATGGGGGACAAAACAAATCTGCTCCACTGAAAAACCTCACATTAGATGCACTAAGGTCCTCATGGGCACAAAAGAACATGCCAGCAGTGAACAGAAATGCAGACATGCTGCCGTTTACAAGACACCTTTCCTTCTCTACCTCGGAAGAAAGTACATCGCAAATGTTCCACACTGGTCTTGGTAGTATGCATGAGAAAATGACTGTTGCAGTGGGAAATAGGTGCATCACTGCTTTCATCACCTCCTTCAGTTCACCAAGCAAACTTGCAGCAGTGCGAAAAGCCACATGCAGTGCTCCACAATGCAGCACTAGTATGTCAACAGTACTCCAAGTGGCCATATCTCTTCACTCTGCAATCACAGCTTGCAAACTCGGTAGAGCCAAACTGCACCACAAAGTGTGCAATCCTTCCACACCACAATGTTCATCAATGCTGCTAACCTGGGCATATCTGTGCAGTTCACCCACAAACAAATCATCGACTGTGAGCACTCTCACTCTCTGCATCACTGCCATCATCACAGTACACAGCAATAAAAAAAGTATTACCACCCCTTCCTGTTAAGCACAACCTCAACACCTGATTGGATAATCCGCAGTCCCATTTCCATGCCATGCATAGTAAGAAGGACAGCATGTGGCATGTGCGCTTCCCCAACTACTGTAAATGGCCGTGCCCCAGTAAAGCAGGGGAAGTCCTTCTTCCCTTTGCAAGACTCTTTTTGCAGCATTCCCTCATTGGGTACTGTTAAGTAGTCACACACTCATACACCATTCACATCCAAGACCTCTGCATCTAACACTACCATCTCTGTTCAACAATCCATACTAATCGTTAAACACTCAGAGTACAAGTGTCCTGTGAATCAAAAGCACCTCCACTGGAAAGTACTGTAAAACTATCTACGATTTCTGCATCCAGATTCATCCACATCGCCACCCATCACCACAACCTGGAGGTATCAATATTTTGTATACAGTACATTTGCAACTCTGTTATAAGTGCCTCCCAACAGGGTACCTGCCACTGAACCTCCATAACGTACTCAAAAGCATACTGTCATTTCTCCCATCACCTACCATCAAATACCACCTACAGTGGTATGTGCTTTCAAAGTTGGCATTTGCCCATATCAGCCATTTTAATATCCAAATGGTTACTCTTTCTTTCTGTCAATATTACAACCTTTTCCCCCACTAATGCACCTCCTATAAAATTCATAAAAATCTCACAGAAAAGGATCAGTGAATGTATCCTATCAAACTAAGCCAAGTACATACATTGCATGCATACCAACAGGGTGCCTGCCATTTACCTTGCACACTTCACAGAATGCAACATTACTTAAAAACCAAATAAATGTATGTGTGCATTGACAACAGTACCATTCATAAATGTGCATAAATAAATTCAACAACTGAAATAATTGCGCCACTCATGTGGCAAGCATATATGTGCAGAAAAGTACGTGGAATTGCACACACACGAAAACATTCTCCTTTCTAATCTGAAAATCATTCCAAACCTTTTTCTCACCGTTCTACAATGAGAACTAATCCATTTTCAAGCTAAATAGTCCTACACCAATGCATACACTTGCTAAAGTGCACGTCATACAACACACTTACAAATAACCCACTTAGCCCCTTACCAAACATGCTGATGCTCCCAAGTCCCCATTCATATACAAAGCCATCCATTTATACACACACACACTATCTCTTCCTGCCAAGACACCCCCTACACTTTTAAATAATGTATTCTCCAAATGCAATCGCTATGCCATTACCAAACATATTTTCTTACGATCTTCTTGTACAGTTGCAGTACCCACCTGTGTCCTGAAAGCCACTGGCGTGTGAACTTGAAAATACAACCTAGAATAAACCTACTCTCATCAACGAACAAAGTAAGTACAATACCATTGTAGTGTTTTACGTGTTACTGAGAGAGTGCAGTGTTCTTGTATTGTAAGATACATAATTGCGTCAACCCATCAGTATTTGCTTCATTCTTATTCATGACACCTCTACAGTTCCTCACTTTATGATATCATCTCGCCACCAGTATACTAACCCTCAGATAGTAATATAGCGTTCCCAACCAAAAGATAGAGCCCATTACACAGTGACACACTTCCATTTATATGCCTACCCTCATATTCAACCACTCATGCACATTGCACACATATGCATTTCAAAATCTGCTTACCCAAACATTCTTTTTTTCTCCAACAGCTACTACAAAATGCCTACCAAACAGCAACTCCATAGAAAACAACGCAGAAATAGATCAGCGCAACCTAAAAGCATAGAATGTAGTCATCCACCCCAGGCAGAATTTGTACAGAAAGTCCAAAGAGAAGAGCGAATACAGTCACTAACTAAAACAAAAGCACCTTACAAGTAAGGAAACCGAAAAGAAATGCACTAAAAAGAGTGAAACTCGCACTACGGATAACAGAGCATGTACAAATGGTAATGTCACCACAAGGAAGCACTCCAAAAAAATAATTTTACAAAAAATGTTCCACCACGGAGTCCTTCAGAACCTTATACATAGAGGGAAGAAATCACACTCAACCCTTAAAACTTACCGCAGAAAAGTAATCCTGGAAGTTCTTGTAGACAGTGCAATGCTCCTGAAATGAAAACTAACTAACAAAATTAATTGGAAAACTTCAACCACTACTTCGAAACAAACGCAATATCAGCATAGATACCTTTGGCAACATCTGTACATATGAATGATATTTGTGATGTCATCTTTGATGTCACGAGTGTTAGTCCTTGCAGTGCAGAGGGGTAGCACGAGTTATGGTTGCTTAGCTTACCATAACTGGTGAATTTCTGGGGTTTTCCGGTTTTACCTGTAACTATAACGTCCATGTAACAACGTTTGTCCATTGAATTGCATAGGTTTTTACTAGTGCAACTTAACCATAACGTGTGTGTATATATAGCCTACACTAGAAATTACGTATTTACACATTATCGAAATAGGAATTTAGACCTTGACTTTTTGTTCTGTTTGAAAATAAACTTTTTAAATATGGATTTAGGTATGTTAATGTTAAAGGACATTTGTACCGCACACTATCACCACCGTAGTGGTCCCTTGGCGCTCTGGCAGCTCTGAAAAGGGAGAGGGGGGGTTGAGTTAGTGGGAGGAAGCAGGGAAAATGCAAGAGAGCAGTGATGTGCTGTTGGCGGCCTCAGCCCGGTGGGTCCGTTGGCTGGGCCTGGGGTGTTTGCGGCCGGTAGTCGTTGTGTACTGTTGTGCAAGGCTATGTGTGTTTTGTTTTGTTGTTGCAATGTAGTGAAGTTTGTGCAGTTTGTTGTGCTGTAGGTTTTGTTTGTGTTTGGATTTGGGTTTAAGAGGTGTATGCAGAAAGGGAAGTTGTTAGTAGGGTTGGTTAGTTTGCATCTCTATCCTGAATAGAAGCGCTCGGCTTGCGTAGTCTCCCTTGTTGCGACTCTGTCCTGATCTGGGTCTGACTGGTCTACAAGTTCCTTACTCCTCTGGCCCCCACCTCTAACATGCTCTCTTGTGGCTCCCCTTATCCTCCATTTAGACTCTCGTGGCCAGTGCTTCTGCTAATGACAACCTCTCAGGTAGTGTGGGGATTGTCAATGTCTCTATAATTCCACCCCAACGTGGTACTTGGCGGTAATTAAATTACGGTGCGGGCGAAGGAGTTGGTGGGATTGTCTGGGTCAGTTGACTCAATCTCCGTGTGTGCCGCCTGTGTTCCTCTCTATCCGATGTCACCCGTCCAGCTGCCGTGGGCTTTACTGTCCCCGGTCAGGGATGTCCGTGTCTTTTCGGTTTAGTTATCCTTTTTTACCAGTTTCGTTTTTCAGGTTTAGTCTGTGGTGTTGTAGAGCCAGGTTTTTAGTGATTTCCTGAATTTTAGGTGATCTTCAGTGTTTCTTATTTCCTTTGGGATGTTGTTCCAGGTTTTTGCGGCTAAGTGGTAGAAGGAGGTGCCTCCAAGTTTTTTCTTGAGGTATGGTTTGAGTTCCAGGCGGATTTTGTTGCTCGATCGGAGGGGTCTCGTTGGTTTGTAGACTGTTATTTTCTTTTGTAGGAATTCTGCTCCGGTATGAACGATAGACGTGACTGGAGCATGTATGACTAGGAGTTGTATTGCTGCCATATTTTGATTATCTTTTCAAAACAACTGAAAAACTGAAGAGTGGTGTATTTTTAGATATAAGACGTTTTATGTGAAAATGTATCTCTATACTTTTAACATTTTTAAAAATGGTACAAATTCAGTGTTAAATGTTTTGTGTCCATTTTTATCTGTATATGGTGGAAAGAAAAAGGTTAATCTTAGGGATTATAGAAATGCTTTTAATGATTAGCCCTTGTGAGAACCCTGAGGGTATCCTCACATCTACTCCGCTTGGATCCTCTTCTCAAGTGACCAGGGAGAGGCCATCACTTTTGGATTCGGACCCTGGAGATGCGAGGGAGGACCACCTGGGTGGAGGGTCCTTGGGGTTTGGGGAGAGGATGTCCACAGGCGAGACATGGCATCCCCATTTTCCTTGTAATAACCAACCTTACCCTCCCCCTGCCTTTATAGGCTTTAGCCAATCGCGTCCCTTCATTTCCCCTCATTCATACCACTATAGTTCTGGGACGAGGAAAAGGCGACTAGGAGTGGTACACACTAACATGTCATTTCACCACTCTAATACTGAGACGGAGAAAGAGACCTGAAGACTGTTGTGAGGGTCAGGCATGTACAGAGAACACCACTAACTATGGTCAGGCAACTGGACTTGAGGACTCACACTTGCAACCTATTAAATGATTGCTGGTGTGTAAAAGGTAGAGCAGATAATCAGGAAGGGGAGGCCAGCAGGAGAGAAGCTGGGCCGAGCATGTTGGGTCTGCGAGGAGAGAAATCCTGTTGAGGAGGATGCCACTGAGGAGGGTCCTGCCTGGAGGTCAGGACGCCAGCAAAGACCACAGAGAGACTGCGATGCCGAGTCCCGATAGGGCCATGGAAGGGTCACAGTGGTTAGAGCCTCTCTGGTCTGGTGCCCCCAGTAGGAGCTGTGGGGCACAGACGAGACCCTATTGCTACAAGGTACCGGCAGCATCTGCGACAGGCGGGCAGAGCTTATGGCCACCCACAGAGAGAATTCCAAGGTACGGGCGCAGCTCGCAGTACTACGGAGACATGTATGCAAAACAGAAGAAGAGGAAAGAAGCCGCCAGGAGGAGCTGCCAGGGACCTCTGAGTGAGCAAAGGGAAACACTCATAAAGGGGCACTCCTGGGGGCTACTACAGGGCAAATGTAATTGCAGAATGAATTAAATTAAATATGAAAGTTAAAGTGAACCCAAAGGGAGGGGCTGTAGTGAACAATACAAATAAGTTGAACTGTAACTTAAAGATCGTGAATTGAGAACTATTGAATACCAAACTAAAGGAAAGTTTTGATAAGCCTATGAATGGAAGGCATGCTTGTGTTACATGCATTAAAAGGCAAATAACTAATCTTATGAAATACAAGGCCAAGCAAGTAATCAACATTAACAAAGAGTGTGAAAGTAATGTGGTGAAGGAAAGAGAGCACCACGGAGTGAACTGTATGACAGAACGCATTGTGGCAAAGCCAAAAGACTGGCAAGGAGGAAAACACATTGTGGCAAAGCCAAAAGACTGGTGAGGAGAAAGCAAAGTGAATGTGAACCCGAACACAGATGCAGTTACAAAAAAACATGTATGGGCAAGAAAGCCTAGGGTTATTGGTTACGTGACCTGAAATGGGTGGGCCATGTGGTCTGACCACTGCGCCTAGACTGAGGAGACCCTATCTGTGAAAAACAAGGAAACATACAGACCATTAATCTGCATGTATGGAAGAGATTGCTGAAGTGAAGCAGAAGAAATCAATCTGTGTAAACCGGCAAGGAATCAGAAGGAGTGTAAAGTTTACCTGGAACTGGTTTTGAATATTAAGAGACTGAGACTAAGTGTGGGTTGACAAGCTGGACACGCTGACGTTTTGGGGAAGGGAAACCTACGACCTTGTGAATTTTCCTGTGGCCTTGGGGAAGGGAACCTGGAGGCCCTGTTGGAACAGCATTTTCTTCTTGGGGAAGGGAACCCCAAGACTTTGTGGAACTGTCTTGAACTTGGTGAAGGGGAGCTGGAAACCAAGCCGAGAGCTAGAAGAAGCTCAGAACTTTACTTAGAAACACTACTTGTTTGTTGTTAACATCTCTACACATTATTGAGCTTTAGTTGTGAGGGAAAGCATATGTTTTGGAAACGTACAGGCTTTTAAGTTGAACTTACTGACTCAGATTTTCCTTAGTCTCTTTAGGTAGGGAAAACCCACCTTAGCATATGGCAAGTTAGGCCTTCTACCATCCTGGCATTTAATGTAATAAACTATTTTTGTTTGAACTTTGAATCTGTTTATGTCTTCCTTCATGATGACTTCACATCCTAGAGAGTGTTTTTGTTAAAATAGTGCCGAAAACCACTTGCAACATATTCTAAGACTGGGTTAAATTACTAATTTAACTCTGGCCCTGGAATATTGGGGGACAGTGCTTGATGGTGGTCCAGGAGGCATAAGGAATAAATATTGCTTCAAAAATAGCATATTTTTCATAAATATTTCAGTAGATTCTGACTTTCATAGCAGGTTGATGCACTATTAAAGTTCCGTGTCCATTAACACTCTAAACCCGATCCCTGCTGGGAGATATGAAGAATTCCAAACATAACCACCATTTTAATCTACTTGCTACATCTTCAATTTAAGCTAACATGCAATGCTTTCAAAGCACTTGCACATACAGAGAACATGTATCAGGCTCATTAATCCTGGAGATGGAGAAAAATCATAGAAAATCCATATTTAGACTTGTATACATTGTTTGTTTTAACCATTCCAAATAACCACAATCAGGCTTTAGCCTCTGCTCCCTGGCTGCGAATCTCTGTCGCGTAGCATTCTTCTCTTGCAAAGGATTTTAAAAACGTATCTTTTCTGTGTTGCTTTCCCTTCCTTTGAGAACTAAGTTCAATAGTTTGGCTCTAATGGGTTTGCCTTTTCTCACAATCATTTGTCAATAATACTTCTATAAATTGCTTTATGCCTGCTTTTTCATCCTTTCATTTACTTTTTCCTTTGCTTTGGGTCAGCTATTAATCGATCTCATTCTGCAAATTGTCATTTTATTTTTTAAATATTTCACAGTTCCGCATTACCCTTTGACTGTTAGGATGCCCTCTGTACACTTGATAAATATACAGATTTTAAAATTGGTCCTCATATTCAGCTGGCCCTGAGGTTAGAGTCCCGACATCACAAGTATTACCTGAAAGAGGGAAACACAGTGCAACCAGGCAAAGGGGATCTGTGCTGCCAGACCCAAAGATAGGCTGAACTAGAAACAAGTGGACAACCAAGGCCTCCATTTAGAAGCAGGAGGGGTGAAGTGAGCCCCACACTCAGCTATTCCACCATATTACCATGAAGGTATTTTGGAAACATAAATAAGTAGGAAATAGAGTGTAATAAAGTGAGATGTAGGGAATAATGGCTTTTTCAGCACAAGTCTCTTAAGCCATTTCCCTGGCTAGGAAAGGAAATTGGTCAGTTTTCACCCAAAAAGAAGCTTGTCCACATTGAGGTGTATTCAGCGGATATGAAGCAGCCAGAAGATGTTGCTTGGAATTGGATTCCAGGTCCGGATGTGAGTGCATCCTCCCCCTAGTTTTGCCAGGGCACTTGTGCCAAGAGGCTGATCAGGTGAACGAGAGCTTTAGGAATAGGTTTCATACAAAACTGCCAAAAGGTCAGAACATGTAAATGTAAATGAAATGGACAGGACAGAAACTGAATTTCGGATTTTCTGTGCGTGGTTCACATTTATTCTATAAATGGAGGCACACACGTGTGGGATTCAATGGAAGAGGGTTTGTTTCATGATTATTAAAGATTTGGGAGCAAGCACACTGGCAGAATAGTTTGAAACGTCATCAAGCTCATTACCCCAGTTGCACCTGGAGGCAGATCCTGAACAATGTGATGAGAGAAGATAGGACAGTGACTGTAGAGGCATTCGTTTGAAATGATCTCTGAGAAGTGTCCATTAATTAAAATGCATTTAAATGTCTCCATGTCTCTTCAGCAGTATCAGGCTATCAGAACGCTGATGATGTCACTGGCATAGCTCTGTGATGTCACAAGGTGTAGAGGACATGAAGACATTAGAGGGTGCACATGAGAGACATGAACTGCAGTGGAGGGAAGATGAGCATCACTGGGGCTGGAAACAATACACAAGCAAGCCTTCTATTCAGTTTCAAACATAGCCTGATTATCTTCAGTAGATTTGCCAGTGGTAGATCCTCTTCTAGTTTTGCTCTTTTCCCCCTTCAATCAGGGGCCACATGGTATCACCCACACTGAAGCAATGTCATCATGACAAGTGATACATTTCCCATTGTGACACATTCCTGGTATAAAAGTCTGGTTGCCAGGGAGTTGTAGCATTGGGGACCAGGGCCTTGGTCAGGAAGGATCACTGCTGGGCAAGCTGCATCGAGGTAACCAGAACCAATGACCTGAAGAGGGCAAGGGGTGGGGGGCAAGGGGAAGAAGGTAAGTAAATAAAGAAACTGAACCAAATGAAACTGAACTGAACTGAATACCAAACTGAATACCAACCTGAAACCTCCTTTGACCCCTACCCTGAAATCCTGCTCCCCACTGAAACCTCCCAATCCCCTAACCTAACCCTATTTCAGTATTGTCTTTCTTATCCAACGTTCAATCTTCAATTCTCACATTTCAACCATTTTTAAACTCTCTCATTCTGAATTTTGACTTTTTTCTTCCCACCCCATTTCTCCAATCCTATCACTACCCTAGTTTTGTCCTGCTCCTTTAATCTGTAATCCTCTTCCCCTCATCTGTGTCCCCTCCAACTCACCCTTTCCCTGCCTTCCCTCTTCCCTCTTGATCCCACTCAACCCAATCCCACTTCAATATATCTACGATCCCTTTGCCTCTTCACCCTCATAACCTTCACCCTCCCTCTCCCCATTCTCCCCTCTTCTTCCTCTCTTCATCCTGCTGCTCTATCCCACACTCACCCTTCCCACTAATTAATTAACCAACCCATTGCACCATATCCCCTCATGTCCTTGTCTCCAAACTTTACCTCTTGCCCCCACTTCCAATTAGCCTCTTCCAATTCCCCACCCCATTAATTTTTGCCATGAATTCCTTCCCCCTCTGCCTACACAAAACCCCCTCTCCCTACCCGAAGCCCCTCTCCCTTCCCCAACCCCTCTCCCTACCCCCACACCCCTTCTCCCTACCCCCACGCCCCTTACACCCAACAACCTACCATTCCCTACCCCATCCACCACTGCTCCTTTCCCTATCCACAACCCTGCTATTCCAACCCACTGCCCCTCTCCCTACCCACCATCCACCCACCCACCCCTCTCCCTACCCCCACCCACCCCCCTCTCCCTACCCCCACCCACCCCCCTCTCCCTACCCCCACCCACCCCCCTCTCCCTACCCCCACCAACCGCCCCTAAACCTTCTACCCCCACCCCCTCTCCTGTCTACCCCCACCCACCTCTCCTCTCTCCCTACCCCCATCCACCCCCCTCTCCCTACCCCCATCCACCCCCCTCTCCCTACCCCCATCCACCCCGCTCTCCCTACCCCCACCCACCCCACTTACCTCACCTCCACCCACCCACCAATCTCCCTACCCCATCCACCCTCCTCTCCCTACCCCATCTCCCCAGCATCACCCCCCACCCCCCTACACCCACCCACCCACTATCCCTACCCCAACCCTCCTCTCCCTACCTCCACCCACCCCCTCTCGTTACCCCCACCCACCCCCAGTCTCCCTACCCCCACTCTCCCTACCCCATCCCTACCCCCACCAAACCCCCTCTCCCTACCTCCCACCCACCCACCACCCTCTCCCTAGCCCCCACCCACCAACCTTTCCTCAGCCCCAACACCCCCTGCCCTACCCCACCCCCCCTTACTAGAAACCACCCACCCCCTCGCCCTACCCCCACCCACCCCCACTCTCCCTACTCCCACCCACTTCCACTCTCCCAACCCCCTCCCTTCCCCCACCCTCCCACCACCTCTCCCTTTCCCCACCCACCCACCCCTCTCCCTACACACACCCACCCCTTTGCCCGACCCCCCACCCACCTCCCCTCCTTAACCCCAGCCACCCCCATCTCCCTACCACCACCAACCCCCCTCCCCTTATCCCCTTACCCTCACCCCCATCTTTACCCCCATCCACACCCTCTCCCTACCCCCACCCACTACCCACTCTTCCTACCCCCACCCACCACCCACTCTCCCTACCCCTATCCACCCCCTCTCCCTACCACCACCCACTTCCTCTCCCTTCCCTCACCCACACACCCCTCTACCTTTCCCCATCCACCTACCCCCCTCTCCCAACACCCTCCCACGTACCCCCCTCCCCTTACACCCACCCCTCCTCCTTAACCCCACCCACCTCCCACTCTCCCTACCCCATCCACCCCCCTCTCCATACCACCATCCACCCCCCTCTCCATACCACCATCCACCCCCCTCTCCATACCACCATCCACCCCCTCACCCTACCCCCACCCACTCCCATCCCTAGTCCCACCCATCCCCCACCCTACCCTCAACCACCTCTCCCTAGCCCCACCCACCCCTCCTCCCCTTACCCCCACCAGCCACCCCCACCCCCCACCCACCCCCCCCCCCACCACCCCCCCACCCCATCCACCCCCTCACCCCACCACCCCCCCCCACCCCCCCCCCTACCCTACACTACCCAACCCCTGCCACCCACCCCCCCACCACCCCCCACCCCTCCCTCACCCACCTACCCCTCCCCACACCCACCCTACCCCCTCTCCACCCCACCCACCACCCTCTCCCTACCCCTACCCACCCATCCTCCTCACCCCAACCACCCTCCCCACTCTCCCTACCCCATCCACCCACTCTCCCTACCCCCATCTACCCCCTCTCCCACCACCCCTCTCCCACCAGCCCTCTCCCTACAGCCACCCACTCACCCCACCTCTCCATACCCCCAACTACCCACCCCCTCACCCTACCACCACCCACCTCCTCCCTACCCCCATCCACCCACCCCATCTCCCTACCCCCCACCAACCCCCCTCTCCCTACCCCATCCAACCCCTCTCCCTACCCCCACCCTCCCCTTTTACCTCTAAACCCCCACACACCCCCGTACCCAGCCTTCCCCCACCCACCTCCCCTCTCTCCCTTCCCCCACCTACCCCCTTCACCCTACCCCCCCAACCAACCCCCCTCTCCCTAGCCACCTACCCACCCCACTTTCCCCCTACCCCACCCCTCTACCCACCCTCCTCTCCCCCTACCCCCATCCACCCACCTACCCTCCTTTCCCCCTACCCCCCAACCACTCCCCCACCCCCCCTCCCTACTCCCATCAACCCCCTCTCCCTACCCCCTTCTCCAAACCCCCAACTCCCCACCCCCGTCCCTACCCCCACCTACCCCCCACTCCCTAGCCCCACCCACCACCCACCTACACCCACCACTATCCCTACCCCAACCCCCCTCTCCCTACCACCATCCACCCCCCTCTGTACCCCCGTCTCCCTACGACCACCCACGCCTCTCCCCTACCACCACCCACCACCTCTCCTGACCGCCACCCACCACACCCACTCTCCCTACCCCATCCACCCCCTCTCCCTACCCCCACCAACCCCCCTCGCACACCCCTCTCCCTACCCCCACTAACCAACCCACCCCCTTCTCCCTACACCCACCCACTCACCTCGCCTCTCCCTACCCCACCACCCACCCCTCTCCCTACCCAACCACCCACCCCTCTCCCTACCCCCATCCACCCACCCCTCTCCCTACCCCCATCCACCCACCCCTCTCCCTACCCCCATCCACCCACAGCCCCACTCCCTACCCCCATCCACCCACAGCCCCACTCCCTACCCCCATCCACCCACAGCCCCACTCCCTACCCCCACCCACAGCCCCACTCCCTACCCCCACCCATCCACACTCCCTACCCTCTCCCTACCCCAATCCACCACCCTCTCCCTACCCCAATCCACCACCCTCTCCCTACCCCCACCCACCACCCTCCCCCTTCTACCACTAAACCCCCACTGACCCACCCCCATCTCCAGCCACCCCCCACCCACCCCCTCTCCCCTTACCCACCTACCCACTCACCCACCCACCCCCCTCTCTCCTTACCCCCCACCCATTCCCCCTCCCCCTCCCCATATTCCCCACCCACCCTTCTGCCTCTCCTCCTAGCCACCCACCCACCTCCCTCTCCCCTAACTGCAACCCACTGACCTCCATATAACCCCTCCCTAACCCCACCCTCTTTACCTGCACCCACCCCCTCTCCCTACCCCCACCCACCACCACTCTCCCTGCCCCCACCCACCTCCACTCTCCCTACCCCCTCCCTACCCCTACCCACCCCTCTCCCTACACACTTTCCTGAGCCCCACCACCCCCTGCCCTACCCCCACCCCATTACCAGCACCCACCCACCTCCATTCTCCCTATCCCATCCCTCTCCCCACCCACTCATCCCCTCTCTCCAGCCACTCACCCCCTCTCCCCACCCCCTCACCCCCTCTCCCCCTCTCCCCACCCCCTCACCCCTTCCCCCAGCCACCCCCTCTCCCTACCCCCACCTACCCCCTCTCCCTACCCCCACCTACCCCCTCGCCCTACCCCCATCCACCACCCTCTCCCTACCCCCATCCACCACCCTCTCCCTACCCCCACCCACCACCCCCCTCTCCCTACCCCCACCCACCACCCCCCTCTCCCTACCCCCACCCACCACCCCACTCTCTCTACCACCACCCACCCCCCTCTCTCTACCACCACCCACCCCCTCTCCCCACACCCCTACCACCACCCACCCCCTCTCCCAACACCCCTACCACCACCCACCCCCTCTCCCAACACCCACCCACCCCCACTCTCACTGCCCCCTTCCTACCCCCACCCACCCCCTCTCCCTTTCCCCATCCACCTACCCCCCTCTTCTGACAAACACCCCCCCTCTTCTGACAAACACCCCCCTCTTCTGACAAACACCCCCCTCTCCTGACAAACACCCCCCCTCTCCTGACCCCCACCCACCTCCCACTCTCCCTACCCCCACCCACCTCCCACTCTCCCTACCACCATCCACCCCTCTCCCTACCACCATCCACCCCCTCTCCCTACCACCATCCACCCCCTCTCCCTAGCCCCCCCACCCACCCCGAGCCCTAGTCCCTCTCCAAATCATAGAACCACCCAAGGAGGTCTGGTCAAAAGTTGCTATAGATATTATGGGACCCTTCGAGAACATTGAAAGTGAGAAAATATATATAATAGTGCTCGTAGATTATACCTCGAAGTGGACTGAATGGGGAATAGCTGAAACTAACGTCTCATCCAAGAAAGTAACACAATTCCTGACAGAAATATTCAACAGAGAAGGGGATCCCAAGGAACTGATCTCAGACAACGGATCCCAGTTTATATCGTCTGAGTTTCAAGAATTCCTCAAGCACAGATGCATCAAATATTTAACAACATCCCTATACCATCCTATATCAAACGGATTGGTGGAGAGGATGAACAGACTTGTAAAGAGCATAATACAGCTGTCTGTCAGGCTGAGATCCTGGTGTCTGCGGAAGCTGCTGAACCCCCGGCAATCCACCCAAAATGAGGCACTCTGAGCTGATAATATATATAACCGCTCAGTTTAGCTCACTTCTAGGGGAAAGGGGGAAGGGACAAATAAACAAACACTAGGCTGGAAGATATCAACTCGCTGGTTCTTCACCTGTAGTTAAAACATAAACATGTAATACACCTCATTACTCAAAGGGTTACTATACTAACCTTAAACTCTATATCCCTTACCAAAATAGTCAAAAAACCATACCTGGCACTTCTCTTCAGTATGCGCAGAGAAGTGATAAGCAGACAAGACTTCCTTACTTGTTGACCAGAATCTTAAAGATCATTCAGCCTTCTCAGCAGGTTCATGAATGTAATATTTAACTTTGTAGTTCGTCTTCTCAACCTCAAGATTCTTGAACAAGGTCTAAAGTTCTTCAAATAAGTTTAAGGAAGTTCTTTTAAGTTCTTGTATTTGTTTTTATATTTTCTTTTTAGAGTATCTTTTACTCAGGAACGAATTTTAAACTTGCGATGAAATCTTCACGTGGAAAATCCAGCACACGCGCTAAAATCCAAACCGCAGGTAAAACGCATACTAGCTGAAAATCCAAACCGCGGGTAAAACGCATACGCGCTGAAAATCCAAACCGCGGGATAAAACACAAGCGCTTTAATCCAAGTCGCGGGAAATACGCACACGTGCTGAAAATCCAAACCGCGGGAGAAAAAACACACGCGCTTTACTCCAAGTCACGGGAAATACGCACACGCGCTGAAAATCCAAACCGCGGGAAAAAACACGCGCTTTTCTCCCAGTCGCGGGAAATACGCACACGTGCTGAAAATCCAAATCGCGGGTAAGACGCACACGCGCTAAAGTCCAAGACGCGAGTAAAACTCACTCGCGCTAAAGTCCAACCAACGAAAAAATACGCATACGCGCAAAAACCAAATCGCGGGAAAAAGCACATGCACTTTTATTTATTCACGTGACACTTCTGAGAGCTCGCGCGAAAGCTCCACATAGATTTGTTCTTGCGCACGCGCAGATAAGAAACGTGTAATATAACACATACGCGAACTGACGTAGAAAAAACCCTCGCGTATATGAACAGTAAACGCGAGTCCAAAGTTCACGCTCGCGCTTCACTCACGCGCAGAGTCACACGCGCAGGCTCAAAGTAACGGGAAAAAAATCATGCGCTAGTTTGAAATGATACGTAGGAAAGAAAACAAACGTACGCGCTTCAGTTTTTAGATACAGATTTGCGATTTCAATCCTTTTAAATCAATATAACCTTTTTACAAAGTTCATCAAAACATGGAAAGTCACTTATCTTGTGACTGAGACTTGAAAACTTCTTTTCTCAGAAAATTGGAAATTTCTCACTCCTGTCCTGTGTCTCCACCAAACTCCATACATGACTCCTGTTTTATTTTCAAAGATGCTGCTCGACTTCTTGAAACTTGACACCCTTGAACAAGTTAAGCAGGAGCAGCAAAGCACACAACCTCTCAGCTGGGCAAAGACGATGAAAGGCAGTTTAGAATGTTCACTGTCCTCCCTATAAACAATCTCCAGCCAATTAGAATTTAGACTGAGAACCACCATCTTGGCTTGGGGCATTTTCCATAGACTGCAATGAAGGTTAAGGGCAAAATTGGCTGTTTAAAATTATAACCCATAATAACTTCCCAAAATCTTTCTATACTAAATGTGTCTCCCCTAACCCAATGTAAATGAGTATATGATACTGTATGTAAAGAATATGTCGCTCCCACCTGACAGTGCCTGACAGTACCCCCCTCCTAACGCCCAGTCCCTGGGCCACTTTTCAATGGAAATTTTTTATGGAATTTTTCAACGAAACGAGGAGCATGCACATCACTTGCTTTCTTCCAAGTGCGCTCTTCAGGACCAAAACCCTCCCAATCAATGAGATACTGTAGCTTTCCTCTTACTCTTCTAGAGTCCAGAATTCTCTTAACCAGAAATTCTTCGGAAGCATCTTCCTCAATCACAACTGCTGAAGGAGTAGGTTTCAATCTAGTTCCTTTAACCACAGGTTTTAATAAACTAACATGGAAAGTTGGATGAGTTTTCATATGTCTGGGTAATCTAAGACGAACAGCCACTGGATTAATCACCTTTTCGACAACAAACGGTCCTACGAAACGAGGACAAAACTTATTTCTTCCTTTAATTCTCAAAAACTTGGTTGATAACCACACCAAATCTCCCTCACTATATTGAGGACTAATCTTTCTTTTACGGTCAGCAAACCCTTTGTATTTTTGTTTACTCTCCACCAACACCCCTTTTGCCTTTTCCAAATTTCTTTTCATGACTTCTAGACTCCTTTCGACTTCTGGGTTTCCTGAATCATTATTGATCTCAATACTAAGAAAACGAGGATGAAAACCTCGTCCCAAATAAAACGGAGACATAGAGGTGGCATCCTTACAACAGTTGTTATATGCGAATTCTGCAACCCACAACAAATCTACCCACTCTTCACCCATCTGCAGATAACACCTCAAATATTTTTCCAACTCCTGATTAATCCTTTTTACCTGCCCATTGGTTTCGGGGTGGTAACCTGATGATAATACATACCTCAACTCCCAATCTCTTACAAAAAGCTCTCCAAAACTTAGAAATAAATTGAGACCCTCTATCTGAGATGACCTGACTGGGAATTCCATGTAATCTTACCACTTCTTGCAAGAAACTGTGAGCTAAACTATCAGCGGTAACCTCTCCCTTCATTGGAATGAAATGTGCTTCTTTAATGAGTAAATCAACTACAACCAATACCGATGTACACCCTTTATCTTGTGGAAGATCCGTGATGAAATCTAAGGACACTGAGTACCAAGGCCGCGGTGGAACTGGTAACGGCTCCAATAACCCAGAAGGCTTTCCGATGAGATTCTTAGATCTAGCACAAACTTCACAGGTCTTAAAAAAATTAAGGGTATTTTGTCGAATTTTTTCCCACCAAAAATTTCTTCTGACCAACTCAAGAGTCTTCTGATACCCTGGATGTCCTGCCAAAACTGATTCGTGACACTCCTTCAACATTTTTTCTCTAAGTTCAATTGATGGTAAATAGAGTCTGTCATCTAAATAAGGTAAACCATCTTTAATTTTGCGAGCTGGATCCAAACGAACCCAATCTTCAAGTTGTGTCTCAGAAATGGATTCCCGTACTTTCTTGAAGATTTCGTTCTCCTTTTCAATCCCAGCAAGAACAAAACGTTCTGGAGCGATCAATGGAAGAGGCTCACAGACCGACTTAACCTCACTTTCTGGAAACTGCCGTGACAGAGCATCTGCTTTTTTATTTTGATTACCTGGCTTAAAAGTAACTATAAAGTCATAATCCGCAAAAAATAAGGACCACCTAAGTTGTCGAGGTGTCAGAGTTTTTGCTGTCTTCAAAGTAAATTTCGGTGGTCAGTTAATACTGTCACAGTGTGACGTGCTCCTTTTAAAAAATGTCGCCATTCTTCAAATGCTGCTTTGATAGCAAGAAGCTCTCGGTCTGAAATGGTGTAATTTTGTTCCGCAGGTGAAAATCTCTTAGAAAAGTAGGCCACTGGATGCAATTGTCCTGTAACATTATGCCTCTGAGACAACACTGCTCCCATTGTCACATTGGAAGCATCAGCCTCTACAAAAAATGGTTTGGAAGTATCAGGATGAATCAAGATAGGAGAGGTAATGAATTTCTCCTTCAAAATTTGAAAAGCCTCATCAGCTTTAGCTTCCCAAACAAATGGAACTCCTTTTCTTAAAAGTTGAGTAATTGGAGCTACTAAACTGGAGAAGCCTTCAATGAAACTTCGGTAAAAATTGGCAAATCCCAAAAAGCTCTGGATCTCCTTCACCTTAGTTGGAGTAGGCCAATCACAAACCGCTTCCACCTTTTTTGGATTCATTTCCAGGCCACAAGGAGTGATCACAAATCCTAAAAATTCTACTGAATCCGTATGGAACTGACTCTTCTCCTATTTAGCGTAAAGATTATTCTCTCTCAATTTTCTTAAGACCTGTCGAACGTGAATTTTGTGTTTCTCCAAATTCTGGGAAAAAATCAAAATGTCGTCAATAAAGACGATAACAGAAACATCAAGAAATTCCCAAAGAACCTCATCGATAAAAAATTGAAAAGCCGCTGGGGCATTGCAAAGACCGAAAGGCATCACTTGGTACTCGTACAGGCCAAATCTGGTCTTAAATGCCGACTTTCACTCATCCCCCTCTTGGACCCTTACAAGATGATAAGCTCCACGTAAATCCAACTTAGAAAATATGGTAGCACCTTGGATTTGATTTAACATTTCTGAAATGAGAGGGAGAGGATACCGATTTTTCACTGTCATTCTATTTACCGCCCTGTAATCTATACAAGTTCTGAGAAAACCATCAGCTTTAGGCACAAAGAACAATGGTGAGGCTGCCGGTGATTGAGAGTGCCGAATAAATCCCTTAGCCAAATTTTCCTTTAAATATTCTTTCAAATAACCATTCTCTTTTTCTGTCAAGGCATAAACCCTACTGCTAGGTAAAATAGCTCCAGGCTCCAACTCTATCTTGCAGTCAAAAGGTCTATGAGGAGGCAACTCTCCAGCTTCCTTTTCATCAAATACATCCCAAAAATCCTGATAACAAGTTGGAAGTTCACCCACAACTGCTCCAATGTCAAAACCTATTGCCCCTCTTTCTGCAAGTGAAAATTAAACGCAATTCACAACTTTTTCTTTCTCTTCAAAAGATTTTCCTGAAAAACAATGTTCCAGACAAAAGGTTGATTCTAAGGATACAATTCTTGCACTCCAATCAATTCTGGGATTATGAAGTGTAAGCCAGGGCATACCCAAAATAATTTTCAAGATTGCCGCGTCAATTAACTCAAAAGAGATATTTTCTTTATGACCTCCAGTCATCTCCATCTCAAGTAACTCTGTATTATGAGTGATTGGACCTGAAGAAAGAGATGTCCCATCAACTGCCCTGACCTGCTCCATTTCTTTCTTTGCAACTAAAGGAACACCTAGAGTTTTTGCCAATCCCCTATCCATGAAATTACCCGTAGCTCCTGAATCAATAATATTTGGCCCAGAACCTAAAATTACTTTTTCAAACATCAAGGATACGTTCACAGTTATGTGAGGAACCGCTGTCTGTATTGTGTTAGCCACTTGTTGTACTCTGCCTGAAGATTTGGAGATCTTCTTGGGGGTAAAAGGACAGTTTTCAAGAAAATGGCCACTCCTACCACAGTATAACCACAAATTATTCTCCCTTCTTCTTGCCTTCTCTTCCTTGGACAACAGACCTCTCACCCGGCTCTGCTGGTCAATTATCTTTGACTTCACTTCTCTGTTCACCACCTCAACTTTAGGCCTCTCCATTCTTCCTGGAAACCTAACCTCTCCCTGAGAACGTCTACGCTCTAAACGTCTTTCTGTTAAACGAAAATCCAACTGAACTACCAAATCAATTAAGGCATCTAAAGTATTTGCTCGCTCCAAAACTCCAGCCAGAGCATCTTTTAACTCATCCTTTAAGCCCCTATAAAATAAGGAAGCCCTCTTCTCCTCTGGCCATTTACTTTCTAAAATTAAAGTTCTAAATTGAGTGATATAAGAAATCAACTCCTTTCCTCCCTGGCGCAGTTCCAGTAATTCTCCATCAACCTCTAAAGATAACTGTCTCTTATCAAACATTTTCTTAAATTCGGTCTGGAAAAGGGAATAATTATTCAAAGCCAAACTCTTTTGACTCACCAAAAGACTTCCCCACGCAGAAGCTTCTCCAGATAAATATGATGAGGTGAATGTTACCTTTGAAGCATCTGTGGAAAACAACTCTGGACGACTTAAAAAATGCAATTCACACTGAGTCTGAAAAATTTGAAACTTTCTTGAATCTCCTAAAAAAAGTTCGGGAGTGGCCAAAGGAACAGGCATAACTAAAGTTCCTAAACCTCCCTCTGCCCCTCTGGGAAGTCTAGGTTCTTGTTCTTCTCCTACTCTCACCAACTCAGGTGGGTTTCCTGCACCTTCCGAAACTTCAACTTCTCTTTCTTGTATTTGAGTTACCTTTAAATTTAACTCATCCATTCTTTGACAAAGACTTGAATATTCCTGATGAGCCACTCGTAACTCTTCTCTCATTTCCCTAACCATTACTCCCAATGCCTCCATGGCTGTCTCGTCGGGGTTCATAACAGCTTGGGCAGACACTTTTTTTATAGGCCTTTCATTCTGACAGGCTGAGATCCTGGTGTCTGCGGAAGCTGCTGAACCCCCGACAATCCACCCAAAATGAGGCACTCTGAGCTGATAATATATATAACCGCTCAGTTTAGCTCACTTCCAGGGGAAAGGGGGAAGGGACAAATAAACAAACACTAGGCTGGAAGATATCAACTCACGGGTTCTTCACCTGTAGTTAAAACATAAACATGTAATACACCTCATTACTCAATGGGTTACTATACTAACCTTAAACTCTATATCCTTTACCAAAATAGTCAAAAAACCATACCTGGTACTTCTCTTCAGTATGCCCAGAGAAGTGATAAGCAGACAAGACTTCCTTACTTGTTGACCAGAATCTTAAAGATCATTCAGCCTTCTCAGCAGGTTCATGAATGTAATATTTAACTTTGTAGTTCGTCTTCTCAACCTCAAGATTCTTGAACAAGGTCTAAAGTTCTTCAAATAAGTTTAAGGAAGTTCTTTTAAGTTCTTGTATTTGTTTTTATATTTTCTTTTTAGAGTATCTTTTACTCAGGAACGAATTTTAAACTTGCGATGAAATCTTCACGTGGAAAATCCAGCACACGTGCTAAAATCCAAACCGCGGGTAAAACGCATACGTGCTGAAAATCCAAACCGCGGGTAAAACGCATTCGCGCTGAAAATCCAAACCGCGGGATAAAACACACGCGCTTTAATCCAAGTCGCGGGAAATACGCACACGTGCTGAAAATCCAAACCGCGGGAGAAAAAACACACGCGCTTTACTCCAAGTCGCGGGAAATCCAAATCGCGGGTAAGACGCACACGCGCTAAAGTCCAAGACGCAAGTAAAACTCACTCGCGCTAAAGTCCAACCCACGAAAAAATACGCATACGCGCAAAAACCAAATCGCGGGAAAAAGCACATGCGCTTTTATTTAATCACGTGACACTTCTGAGAGCTCGCGCGAAAGCTCCACATAGATTTGTTCTTGCGCAAGCGCAGATACGAAACGCGTAATATAACACACACGCGAACTCACGTAGAAAAAACCTTCGCGTATATGAACAGTAAACGCGAGTCCAAAGTTCACGCTCGCGCTTCACTCTCACGCGCAGAGTCACACACACAGGCTCAAAGTAGCAGGAAAAAAATCACGCGCTAGTTTGAAATGATACGTAGGAAAGAAAACGAAAGTACGCGCTTCAGTTTTTAGATACAGATTTGCGATTTAAATCCTTTTAAATTAATATAACCTTTTTACAAAGTTCATCAAAACATGGAAAGTCACTTATCTTGTGATTGAGACTTGAAAACTTCTTTTCTCGGAAAATTGGAAATTTCTCACTCCTGTCCTGTGTCTCCACCAAACTCCATACACGACTCCTGTTTTATTTTCAAAGATGCCGCTCGACTGCTTGAAACTTGACACCCTTGAACAAGTTAAGCAGGAGCAGCAAAGCACACGACCTCTCAGCTGGGCAAAGACGATGAAAGGCAGTTTAGAATGTTCACTGTCCTCCCTATAAACAATCTCCAGCCAATTAGAATTTAGACTGAGAACCTCCATCTTGGCTTGGGGCATTTTCCATAGACTGCAATGAAGGTTAAGGGCACAATTCGCTGTTTAAAAATATAACCCATAATAACTTCCCAAAACCTTTCTATACTAAATATGTTTCTCCCCTAACCCAATGTAAATGAGTATATGATACTGTATGTAAAGAATATGTCGCTCCCACCTGACAGTACCTGACACCCCCTACCGTTCCCCCACCCTCTCCTACCCCCATCCACCACCCTCCCCCTATCCCCATCCACCACCCTCTCCCTACCCCCACCCACCACCCCACTCTCCCTACCCCCACCCACCCCCCTCTCCCTACCACCACCCACCCCCTCTCCCCACACCCCTACCACCACCCACCCCCTCTCCCCACACCCACCCACCCCCACTCTCACTGACCCCTCCCTACCCCCACCCACCCCCTCTCCCTTTCCCCATCCACCTACCCCCCTCTTCTGACAAACACCCCCCCCTCCTGACCCCCAACCACCCCCCTCCCTACCCCCACCCACCTCCCACTCTCCCTACCACCATCCACCCCCTCTCCCTACCACTATCCACCCCCTCACCCTGCCCCCCCACCCACCCCCAGCCCTAGTACCACCCACCCCTTGCCCTACCCTCAACCACCTCTCCCTACCCCCACCCACCCCTCCTCCCCTTACCCCCATCGACCGCCCCTCTCCCTACCCACCCCTCTTCCTCAACCCCACCCACCCCCACTCCCTACCCCATCCACCCCACTCTCTACCCCATCCACCCTTTCCCTACCCCCATTCACCCACCCACCCCCCTCTCCCTACCCCCATTCACCCACCCACCCCCTCTCCCTACCCCCATTCACCCACCCACCCCCCTCTCCCTACAATCACCCACCCACCCCTCACCCTACACCCACCCACCCACCCCCATCCCCAGTCCCACCCTACCCCAGACCCACTTCTACCTCTAAACCCCCACCCACCCCCATATTCAGCCTTCCCCCACCCACCTCCCCTCTCACCCTACCCCCACCCACCCCCCTCTCACCCCACTCGCCTTACCAGCACCCACCCACCCCATCGCCCCACCCCCACCCCACCCATCTCCACTCTCCCTACACCCAGCCACTCAACCCCCTCTCCCTACACTCAACCACCCATCCCTCTCCCTACCCCCATCATCTCCCTCTCCCTACCCCCATCATCCCCCTCTCCCTACCCCTACCCACCGCCCTCCCCTTCTACCCCTAAACCCTCACCCACCCACCCATGTATCCAGCCTTCCCTCCACCCACCCCCCTCTCTGGACTAAACCCCCACCCACTTCCCCTCTCTCCCTACCCCCACCCACCCTCCTCTCACCCTACCCCCCCAACCAACCCCCCTCTCCCTACCACTGACCATCCCTAGTCCCACCCTACCCCAGACCCCCTTCTACCTCTAAACCCCCACCAACCCCCTATCCAGCCTTCCCCACCCACCTCCCCTCTCACCCTACCCCCACCCACCCCCCTCTCACCCCACTCGCCTTACCAGCACCCACCCACCCCCTCGCCCCAACCCCACCCACCTCCACTCTCCCTACCCCTTCTCCCCACCCACTCACCCCCTCTCCCCACACACCCACCCCCTCCCCACACACCCACCCCTCTCCCTACCCCCACATACCCACCCCTCTCCCTACACACACCCACCCCCTCCCCCTTACCCTCAGCCACCCCCCCTCTCCCTACCCCCACCTACCCCTGCCCTTCCCCCAACCCCCTTCCGTACCCCCATCCACCACCCTCTCCCTACCCCCATCCACCACCCTTTCCCTACCCCCACCCACCACCCTTTCCCTACCCCCACCCACCATCCTCTCCCTACCCCCACCCACCACCCTCTCCCTACCCCCACCCTCCACCACCCTCTCCCTACCCCCACCCACCACCCCACTCTCCCTACCCCCACCCACCATCCTCTCCCTACCCCCACCCACCACCCTCTCCCTACCCCCACCCACCACCACCCTTTCCCTACCCCCACCCACCACCCTTTCCCTACCCCCACCCACCATCCTCTCCCTACCCCCACCCACCACCCTCTCCCTACCCCCACCCACCACCACCCTCTCCCTACCCCCACCCACCACCCCACTCTCCCTACCCCCATCCACCCCTCCTCCCCTTACCCCCACCGACCTCCCCTCACCCCCCTCTCCCTACCACCACTCACCACTCACCCCCCTCTCCCTACCACCACTCACCACTCACCCCCCTCTCCCTACCACCACTCACCCCCCTCTCCCTACCACCACTCACCACTCACCCCCCTCTACCTACCACCACTCACCACTCACCCCCCTCTACCTGCACCCACCCACTCACCCCCTATATTTTCCCAATTTTATGAGCAGCTATATGCTCCCAACCCAGCAGTAGAGATTGGTGATATAGCTGACGCCCTGGCAGAGATCAGATTACTCAAACTAGCAGAAGAACAGGTCCAGATACTCTAGGCTGTCAAGTGGCACAGCGAGTAGAGCGCTCGCTTTGACATCAGTGCAGAGCCTGCGAACGCAGGTTCGAATCCCGGCAGCGCCAAACTCAGCGTTTCATCCTTCCGAGGTCGATAAATGAGCACCACACACCGTGGGTAATATAAGCAGCGCTCAGATACCTGAGGGTTCGTAGCGCTATATAAATGCCAAATTATTATTATTATTAGGCTCCCCTCACTGTGGAAGAGATAGAGACTGTAATTGCGGAGCTCCCATCTGGTAAAGCCCCGGGAACCGATGGTCTCCCAGGTGAGTTTTATAAGGAATACAAGGGCACCTTAGCAGTGAGACTGTTGAAAACATATCAAGAGGCATTCGAGAGGGAGCAGTTGCCAGACAGTATGTCGGAATCGATCATTAAAATAAAAAAATTCGGGCTCCTGGTATGGAACCTATTCTACCCAGGAGGGTTAAATCAGAAACAAAATACACCAATGAATAGGTTCAAGGGTACTCATACACGAAGGGCTCCCACAATTGGTTTGAAAAAATGACTCTTCGAAATTGTTATCATAGAGAAAGATCTCTAGAGGACTTTTTATGTTGTAATTGCATGAGTCAAAAACACAACAACACAATTTACAGAGAGAGAATAGACATCATCAACGGTTTGTTGGACCATAACAGAACATAAACGTAAATGCTTTAAAACACCATTTACCACCAATGCTCGGGACAAAGTTGAAAATGGTGTGTGTGCAACAAACCCAACCTCTGTGGAGGTTTGTCAAAACAGACACAGTTCAATTGTGAAACAATTCAAAGCGGAATTCTAAAGACAACGTAAAACAACTAAGAGGCAACAGATAAGATTTTTCATGTGTGAACAGCAATCAATGTGCTGTGAATTCGGGGAGTAGTATGTCTACACCAGGTGTTTCGGCCGTTTAGAATTGGGCTAAATGAGCCTCATCTTTGGGACGGCCATCATCAGGACAAGGTTCTGTACACAGGACGTCTAAACTGTGGGGAAGGGAGATCACAATCAGGTGGGTGTATGAGCCGCAGAACTAATTTAAATTGACTGAATCAAAAATGTGTAGTCAGAAAATAGAAAACACACAGCTTACCTATGTAGCAATTGATAGGCACTGTATTAGAGATCCATACGCCACACTGGGCTGGTCTCTAGGTACTCCTGTTGTGTTAAACAGAAAAAAGGGGGGAGTGAGTCTAAACCCCAACCGTTATGTACATAATAAATATAAATGTACACAAAGCATAAAACGTGTCTTACCTTTCACCGAATAACTACAGGTGAAAAGGTCCAATGTGTTGTAAAGCGGTCAGCCATCAAAGGTATGGCTGCAAGTAAACAGAAAGTCACATTTAAGTGTCTGAATGTAACAACTGCTCATGTGGAACTAAAAGTGCCCATGCTGGCGAATTTAACTTTGGTGGTGGGCCAGATAGGCTGTCAAAAGGCTGCGTGCAGAGAGCGGGGCATCTTCGAGTGACTGAAGGAGCACACTGCACAGCGTGGGAAAAAGCTGTTGCCAAGGCTGCATGAGTGTTTTATATGGCAGCCATGTTAGGATCAGGCTGAAATCGAGCAGCCAGAGAAAAAATGTATAGCGCTCGAACTGGTGGAGCATAGTGATAATAAATCAATTTAGAGGGCACACGGGATAAACATCTGTCTTAAAAATTAATTTAGGAGCTAAAATTAGCCAACTGGTTGTCATGGTAACCGTCATGTGACTCATACAAAAAAATCATGCATCAACAGAGTGTAAGATGACCTCATGGGGATGTTAACAAATTTGTTGAAAAGTCGGTGCATGATTAGAAAATGGGCCCAATATGTACAGCTCTTGGAATGCATAGGCAAATAGTAAAGCAATAATAAATACATGGCACATAATGCAGGTACATAATTGCATAGTCATAGAAAGCCTCAAAATGCATTAATAGGTACAACTCTTGGAATGCATAGGCAATAGTAAAGCAATAATAAATACAAGGCACGTGGTGCAGGTACATAATTGCATAGTCATAGAGAGCCACAGAGTGTACTGATTAAATACCAGCCGTGGGCAAAAGAACATATAAATTGTACCGCTATCCTAAATAGATGGCAAAAGAGAGCCGCAACAAAATGCTCACTAAATGTGCACACAGACATAAGAATTGGACTGGATGGAAATCGATGTATAGAAAAGCGAAAAAACAGTGGCATTTTTTGGAAAAGCATTCTGGTAGGCATACCGGACACATAATTTGGTCTAGATGTAAAAATATCTAAACAAACGAATGTTCAAGAAACCAAAACACAACATTTTTGAGAACAGTGTTACAATGGACATTCAAGTGTGTCAAAGATGGTTTAAAGAAAAGAAGAACAAACCACCTTAAATCTGTGTCTTTGTGATTTTTACTAGTAAAATTTCTACTAGGGGCTTGTCTGGTATTTTGTTCCTGATGCAGGAACGATGCTCGGAAATGCGCATTTTAATTGCCAGGATTAAATCCCAGGATTAACCCAACGACTCATTGAAAGAGGCTATCCAAAAAAAGCCATCAACCAAGCGAAAAAAAGAGCAAGATACACTCCCAGAGAGAACTGTTTGAGCACAAAACCAAAAAAAGACCTGGGTAGACTTGTGTGTGTCACCACTTTTGGACCCTTGAGTCCACTGATCCAGAAAACGATTAAAAAGAATTGGCACTTGGTAACCCATCCCGGCACATTGCAGCATGTACCATGTTTCGCATTTAAGAAAAACAGGATTTTAAAAGATGCTCTCGTCCATACTTTCATAGAGCCACCCTCCCAACCACAGCGCACACTCTGGGATCTACCACCTGTCTCTGGACACCATAAGTGCGGCCAGTGTGTCGCCTGCCCTCTGACCCTACAAAAGAAATCATTCGAACACGATAAGGTGCAATGGACTATGAATGATTTCACCAATTGTAACACCAAGGGTGTTATATACATCATACAGTGTCCATGCAATCTTCTATACGTGGGGAAAACAGTACGTGCAATTAAAATGCGCATTTCCGAGCATCGTTCCTGCATCAGGAACAAAATACCAGACAAGCCCCTAGTAGAACATTTTACTAGTAAAAATCACAAAGACACAGATTTAAGGTGGTTTGTTCTTCAGAAAGTGAACCCGACAAGGAGGGGTGGGGATTTGAATAAAACATTGACTCAGTTAGAGCAACGGTGGGTGCACAGACTTAACACCGTAAATTCTGGCTTAAACATTTCAGTGGAATAGAAGTTTTTCTTTAAACCATCTTTGACACACTTGAATGTCCATTGTAACACTGTTCTCAAAAATGTTGTGTTTTGGTTTCTTGAACATTCATTTGTTTAGATATTTTTACATCTAGACCAAATTATGTGTCCGGTATGCCTACTAGAATGCTTTTCCAAAAAATGCCACTGTTTTTTCGCTTTTCTATACATCGATTTCCATCCAGTCCAATTCTTATGTCTGTGTGCACATTTAGTGAGCATTTTGTTGCGGCTCTCTTTTGCCATCTATTTAGGATAGCAGTACAATTTATATGTTCTTTTGCCCACGGCTGGTATTTAATCAGTACACTCTGTGGCTCTCTATGACTATGCAATTATGTACCTGCACCATGTGCCTTGTATTTATTGTTGCTTTACTATTGCCTATGCATTCCAAGAGTTGTACCTATTAATGCATTTTGCGGCTTTCTATGACTATGCAATTATGTACCTGCATTATGTGCCATGTATTTATTATTGCTTTACTATTTGCCTATGCATTCCAAGAGCTGTACATATTGGGCCCATTTTCTAATCATGCGCCGACTTTTCAACGAATTTGTTAACATCCCCATGAGGTAATCTTACACTCTGTTGATGCATGATTTTTTTGTATGAGTCACATGACGGTTACCATGACAACCAGTTGGCTAATTTTAGCTCCTAAATTAATTTTTAAGACAGATGTTTATCCCGTGTGCCCTCTAAATTGATTTATTATCACTATGCTCCACCAGTTCGAGCGCTATACATTTTTTCTCTGGCTGCTCGATTTCAGCCTGATCCTAACATGGCTGCCATATAAAACACTCATGCCGCCTTGGCAACAGCTTTTTCCCACGCTGTGCAGTGTGCTCCTTCAGTCACTCGAAGATGCCCCGCTCTCTGCACGCAGCCTTTTGACAGCCTATCTGGCCCACCACCAAAGGTAAATTCGCCAGCATGGGCACTTTTAGTTCCACATGAGCAGTCGTTACATTCAGACACTTAAATGTGACTTTCTGTTTACTTGCAGCCATACCTTTGATGGCTGACCGCTTTACAACACATTGGACCTTTTCACCTGTAGTTATTCGGTGAAAGGTAAGACACGTTTTATGCTTTGTGTACATTTATATTTATTATGTACATAACGGTTGGGGTTTAGACTCACTCCCCCTCCTTTTTTCTGTTTAACACAACAGGAGTACCTAGAGACCAGCCCAGTGTGGCGTATGGATCTCTAATACAGTGCCTATCAATTGCTACATAGGTAAACTGTGTGTTTTCTATTTTGTGACTACACATTTTTGATTCAGTCAATTTAAATTAGTTCTGCGGCTCATACACCCACCTGATTGTGATCTCCCTTCCCCACAGCTTAGACGTCCTGTGTCTTCAGAACCTTGTCCTGATGATGGCTGTCCCAAAGATGAGGCTCATTTAGCCCAATTCTAAACGGCCGAAACACCTGGTGTAGACATACTACTCCCCGAATTCACAGCACATTGATTGCTGTTCACACATGAAAAATCTTATCTGTTGCCTCTTAGTTGTTTTACGTTGTCTTTAGAATTCCGCTTTGAATTGTTTCACAATTGAACTGTGTCTGTTTTGACAAACCTCCACAGAGGTTGGGTTTGTTGCACACACACCATTTTCAACTTTGTCCCGAACATTGGTGGTAAATTGTGTTTTAAAGCATTTACGTTTATGTTCTGTCATGGTCCAACAAACCATTGATGATGTCTATTCTCTCTCTGTAAATTGTGTTGTTGTGTTTTTGACTCATGGAATTACAACATAAAAAGTCCTCTAGAGATCTTTCTCTATGATAACAATTTCGAAGAGTCATTTTTTCAAACCAATTGTGGGAGCCCTTCGTGTATGAGTACCCTTGAACCTATTCATTGGTGCATTTTGTTTCGGAATCGATCATTATACACATCCTGAAACCTGGGAAGTCACCACTAGACTGTGCTTCCTACAGGCCGATCTCCCCGATTAATCAAGACTCCAAAATCCTCACGTTAGTGCTCGCCAATCGACTTCAACAGGTGGTACCCAGGCTAATCTACTCTGACAAAACGCGCTATGTTCCGGGAAGGAGCACGACATGGAATCTGCGAAGATTCCACCATGTGGTAGACCAGACGAACCAGAGACAGGTTGAATGCGCCATAGCGTCAGTAGATGCTGTCAAAGCTTTTCACTCTGTGAATTGGGATTGGCTGTTGAGTGTCCTTGCCCACTTTGGAATGGGGAGGGGTTCCTCTGTTGGGTAAGGCTGCTATATAAAAATCCCACAGCGACAGCGAAAACTGGGAGATATATCTCAGAGGCTTGGGGGATCTATAGAGGCACGAAGCAGGGATGCCCACTGTCACAGATGCTGTGTATACTGGCCCTAGAACAGCTGGCGGTTTTCTTCAGGGCCGAATATGGGGACACCGGGATAAACATAGATGGGGACATACACTAAACCTTGTTATATGCAGATGACATGCTCCTCTTCATGGGGAACCCGCGTGAGCACCTATCATATCTACTGGAAGCAATAGATTCATACACCAGACTGTCAGGGATAGCTATCAACAAAGATAAGTCCTCACTATTCCCCCTGGCCGATCTAAGATGGGTCCCCCGAACCAACTGCCAGACCTAGGACTTACATGGGCACCGCACTCCTTCCACTATCTGGGGATAGAAGTGTATCATGACAGCAATCACACACACAAATTCAATACACAGGTAGCCCTCTGTAAAACACGGAAGGCCCTGACCTTCTGGAAGACACTACTGCTGGGAATGGTGGGGAGGGCAGCCCTGCTGAAGATGACCGTATTCCCACGCATGCTATACTATTTCACAAACATCCCACATGTTATACCTAAGGCTTTCTTTACACAATTGAAGAAAATGGCAAGGGAATCCCTGTGGGGTGGAGGGAGAACAGGATCGCGCTGAATACCCTGCAAAAGAGACCATGAAGCAGAAGGCATCAGATTGCCGGGCTTAGAAAGATACTACCTTGCAGGGCAACTGTAATTCGTGGTTAGGTGGTTAGGGGATGAGACTTCAGTAGACTCAATTCTCTTCCAGCCAGCGCTGAAGCAACATTACCTGAGGGAGGTGTTGTGGATCGACAAGCCCCTGACCAGGACCCTACCCAATATGGTCAAACTGGGCCTGACCCTGTGGAACAAAACTTGGAAAGGCCAGGGGGCGAAGAACCCCTGCTCCGCGCAGATCCCCCTTGCGGGTTTCGTAGGAGCGGACACGGGGACCCTCGCAATATACAGATCCCAATGGGAAGCCAAAGGCTTAGCTCAGATAGGAGACCTGAGAAAGGAAGGACAATGGGTGGAATTCCAAAAGCTGATGGAGGAGCACAACATACACAGCGGTCAGTTCATACTACACAATAGCATGGTTCAGTCAATAAAGAAAAGATGGCCAGAACTGCCAAATGGGGAGGACCTTGGGGGATGCTGAACGCATGGTACGATGTATCAGAAGGGGGACACATGGTCTCAAGACTGTATCAACAGTTGCTGAAACCTATCAATAAGCGGTAGTTGCAAACGAGAGAACGCTGGGAAAGGGAGCTTCAGAGGCCCTTCAATGACCAGGAATGGTCCAGAGTCTTGAGTTATCCTCAGAAAGTGTCCAGGAATGCAAGATTTAAGCAAGCACAGCTATACCTCATGCACAGAGCATACCTCACACCTAGGAGAATGACTGTGATGAAGATGGGGAGCCCCATGGCTGCCTACGTTGCGCCGAGGAAGGGACTGATATGCTGCACATGTTTTGGACCTGTCCACTGATAAAGCATTTTTGGCAAGGAATTAAAGAAAGGGTAGAGGAGGGTGGAATCCACATGCACACATGGTCCACAGAGTCTTACTTATTGGGCCTCTTTCCCAGAGGAGACAGGCAAAGAACACATCTGGCCAAGATGAAGGATCTAGTGTGCATTTTGGCAAAGCAACGCATAGCAATGGCATGGAAGTGGGCCGATCTCAAGAAATGGTCGGTAGAGGAAACAGCAGTATGGATAGGGGCAGAGCAGAGAGGAGAGGGAGAGAGTGGACATAAGATACTTGCATGGAACTCCCTGGTACAGGACTTATTTGGACAAAGAGAAAAGAACAGCACAGAAGACCCGGGAGGAGAGGAAGAGCATGAATAGGAGAACTGGCAAATGAGCAGCCTAACACCGGCAAGGAGCAGAAGTGGGGATGTAGACTGGAGACTGTTCATGACAGGATGGGTGACCAACAAAAAGGAGCATGACCACGGAATCGCACCATGACAGAGGTGGTTGCTGAGCAGAATCCACAGAGTAGTGCTGGAGTGTTTGTTGTGTTTGTTGTTGTTGTTTTGGTTAATGTTGTAAACAATAAAGAGTTTTTTTTTTAAATAAAAAAAACAATACATATCACTGACTCTGCATATGTCCCAACCTAAAGAAATTTGGGGGGAGTTCAGAATATATCTGGCTAGGGACTGAATCGAACTGTGAAATGTATACACTATGTGACGGACAAACTACTTATACTGATAGCCACATATGTACCGTGCTATGTACTGAGACGATGTATGTTTGGCTAATACATTAGAAATCCTTTTGTTTTTCCTTTCTGTTTTTATTTTGTGATTGATGATTTAAAAATCAAAATTAAAAAAATAAATGACAAAATAGGCCAAGCTATGACCAAACAGAACACATATTGTTATTTGTGCATGGCTTTTAACATGGCTCTTAACTAGCCGGCAAAAAAAAAAAAACGTAAACTTATGTTGTGGCCCTTACAGTCAGGTTGTGAAGTGTGAATTCTTCTGCGCACTGGGTGTATCATTTGCTATCCAGTGGCAAAATCCAGGCTTTAAAGCTCCTCTGAAAACTATCCAGTAAAACGTATCTACTTACCAAAATATTGAAAAAGTAGGCAGAATATTAAAATATACGCCCTCCCAAGGGCTAAGTATCTCAAATCATTTTCGCTTTAAGGTGATTTTATTCAAATGTAATTCCTATTTCTACATCCCAGACCTCATCAAGAATATACGGTTCATATTAACCCTTCTTGTGAGTCACAGAAAACCAGATGATATTTAGCTATGCTTCCTTCCCAGGCCTTGGGAAACTTACAATGTAAATATTCTGAAGGCTAAAAGGGGAGTTTTATTACTAAGGAATGAATACATCTTATCTTCAAACAAAGAGGCTTGTGGCTTGTGTTTGGAATAATTCATTGAAATTGGGGTCTATGAATAAAGGTAAATGAAAGTAAAAGACATATATTAAAACCTGACCACTTTGAAGAGGGACATGTTTAAGAGATATCATTCTGTATAACTCAACTATATTTGGGAGAGAAAAAACGAACAGGATTGTGATCTGCAGGAAAGGATCTTTAAAAATATGCTAATTTGATAGTGATACATCAATATTTAAAAAATAATCAAATCTATTCTCTTCATACTATATTCTGATCCTTACATAGCCCTAGTTGAACACTCAGATGAGACATAGGAAATACATATTTTAGTACGGAAACATATTTTTGAGAACTTTACTTCTATTTTTCCTTGCAGCATTTAAGACACATTTCAGGATGCAGCTTGCTTTTAAAAGTCTGGTGCTATTATTTCTAAGGAGGTGGACATTTTATAAAATGCTAGTTTAATACTGTTATATGTATTTTTTTTAGCTCAATTGGTCTCATAGAATTATTTCTTTTATTACAAATAACTTTCAATACAGGGTACTACTCTCTTTACAAATCTCACTTCAATGCTGAGAAGTCAGATATTTGGAAACGTCAAGAAGCAGAAAGGGTGAGCCCCCAGGAAGAATACTTTGGACCCCATGTGGACATAGGCAGATTTCTAGAAGAGGTTTCAAGAGTCGGATTCCAGACTGGGACTGAAGCAGAAGGGAGTCCAGTGCTTAGGAGCAGAACTCGATTTCTTACAGCAGGAGTTGCTCCCTTGGAGAAACTGAAGGCCATGTGCTGATGCTGAGGCAGTGGGTTTTTGCCAGGCGGGGCAGGAGAGTAACCATCCCATGCAGAGTCCTACTCCCTTGTTTCCACTAAAGAAATCCTGAGAGTAAGTACATTGATACCCTGAAAGAATATTTAAAAGTGCATATCCATAAGAATGTAAGATAGAGCAGAGCATACAGTGCTTAATGGAAATAAATATATTACCTAGGTTCTCACAGAGGCAAAATATATGTGTGGGTCTGTGAATTACTGTAACTAGGCATCTAACAGATTAACAGTGATTAAGTGGTTTGCCCTGTGGTGGTCACTCTGTCTACACTCACCCACCAGGCCGAGCCTCGCTCTCTTACCCCCCCACCCACCTGGTTCCCACAGTTTCTACCATGACCCACGCACCTGACCCCCAGTGTCTCTAACCTACCCACCCAACCCCCACACTCTATCCCCACCCACCCAAACCCCAACACTCTATACCCCCACCTACCTACCCCCCACATTCTCTACCCCACCTACCCCACCCTCTACCGCCACCGACCCCACCCTCTACCCCCACCCACCCAAACCAAACACTATAGCCCACCCTCTACCCCCACCCACCCAAACCCAACACTCTATACCGCACCCACCTTCCCCCACACTCTATTCCCCCATGCACTGTACTCCCACACTCTCCACCACCACACATACCCCCAACATACCCCCACCCACCCTACCTCCAAAATCCCTACCACTACCCTCCCTAGCCCTGGCGGGTGATTGGGGTGGTGGGGTAGGGAGAGTGTGGGGGGGTGGGTGGTTGGTGTGAGGAACCTATGGTGGCAACAAGTAAGACAGAGACAAATGATCACAGTTCAAGGGTGTTTATTGAACAATTTATCATTTTATTTTTTGTATTTCAATACATATAGCCACACAGGGCTTTGTACAAAAACACACAATACAATTTATGAACATACATCTTAGAAATAGCAGCTTTGTGACCAACAAAATACAATTACAAAACTAAAAACTGTTTCTACCGTATCATTTAAAACTGGATTCACTCTGATAACAGTTTAAAAATCACCATGATCTCTTTGAAAAATCACATTCCATGATAGATTAGATTTACATCATTGCCACTCATCAACTCTGCCCACATGTCAGACGGTGAGAGATGTAGACCCCTATTTGTGTATGCTCACATTGTTCTTGTTCTCATGGTGTTTAAACTCTCACATCTACATAAAATGTGTTCAACTGATTCCATTTCATTGTCGCCACATAGACGACAATAGCGCTCCTCACGTTTTAAGTGCTTACGTGCTCCTATCATTCCCATTACTTCAGCACAGTTGAATTTGCACAACAGGTAGTTTCTCATGTTTTCACTAGAGAGGGGTCTGTGGGGGCAGAGAGAGGAGGGGAGTGGGGATAGGTAGAGGAGGGGGGGTGGGCGATATATAATTTATTTGTATCGCACTCATACACAAGTTTTTCAGAGTGGAGACGAGGCAAGGGAGGGGAACAAGGGAGGACAAAACAATGATCTTAATAGGCCCAGTGACATTGAGAACATGCAAGTGCAGGAGAGAGGGGAGGAGGAAAGTGCAACGCAAAGGGGAGAAGTGGAAAGGGCTGAGCAAGGGATAATAACTAACGACAACTGGTAGTGCAGCCAGCAAGGTGGCAAGTGCAAGGTTTAAAGCTCTGACAGGGGGTGTCTGATAAGTGCAGCTAAGGGGACTGTACAGATACAGACACAAGTGCAAGGGTTGCCAGGAGTCAGTGCTGGTGTGTGGCTGGGTGGGCAGGGACCTGGGCCTGAAATCAGAGGGTAACCAGGTGCACAGAGCCGATTCAGACAGTTCAGCAGGGGAGAGGAAGAGCGAAGGCACACGCAAAGAGGAAGGTCTTGAGGTGCTACTAGAACCTGAGATGGTTCTCAAGTTTGAGAGTGGCAGGAAGGCTGTTCCAGAGGGAGGCCCCAGCCGAGGAAAGAGAGCTACCCCCAACTCATTGCTTGGAGAAGCGACTGACCCTGAGCGAGTTGGAGGTGGAGGGGCGAAGAACTTGAGTGGGAAGGTATTTACGGAGGGAGAGTTGAAGGTATTTTTAACCCAAGCACCAGAAGCCTTGTGGACAATTCAAAGGGTCTTGAATGTAATTCTTGCAGCCACTGGGAGCCAATGAAGAGACTTCAGGGCTTTAGTGATACAATACCAGGGCTTGAATCCAAGGACAAGTCTCGTAGTCCTGTTCTGGATGAGTTGCAGAGGGCGAGGAGTAGAAACAGGCAGACTTAGAAAGAGGCAGTTGCAGTAGTCCATGTTAGGGAGAATTCTCAAAATGTGCCAATTTCCCTTACCTTTTGAGACCCCCAGCAACTTTGCTGGATTTCTAGGATTTTATTTTTTACCTGGAAAGAGTGTGAGCCTTTTTTCCCACTCTTTCGTGTATTTTGATGTGTGTTTTACTTTTGTGTTCTTTGGTTATGGAGTTTTAAAATAACTCCATAGGCATCATCTTGTTCTATGTGTCACACAGCACCTTCAGTGCAGTGGCACAAAGGTGTCTTTCTTTCACACCTTCTCTGGGACTGACTACTTTCTCCCAGAGCATGTAAAGTTAAATTGACTTTACTAGTCTCTTTAAATTTACAGACCCAGCACACACTTTCTTACTATAGAGTGCTGGAGGGGTTGCCTAGCTTCCCCTGAGTCAAAATACTCATGTAACAGTGAAATGTTACCCTTTCCTACTTTAAATGGCTGGTGGCAGTGGTTTAGATCAAACTACCATGATTTTTTGCCGACCGCGGAAAAATAGCTAAAAATCGGCTCAGCCATGTTTTTCAAGATAGCGCCCAAGACCTATCTGTAAAAACAGACTCCGGTCGACATTTTTCACTGTTTCTTTTAGGAAAGGTCCTTCTTGTGTTTAAATCTGCACGCGAAACCAGGTTTGGTCCCTTTTTTCGTTGCCCTTTGTCGGGCTTCAGTGCTGAAGCCCTCCTCTGGCGCCTGAGTGTCTGGGGTGGACAGGATGTGAGGGAGGTGCCCGAAACTCCCTGTGCTTAGTCTCCTAGAAGACCTGAATGCACTCTGGCGTGATTGGCTGGCTGGCTGTCCGGAAAGGATAGCCACCCTGCTGTGAGAGTGACAGCCGGGCTGGAATGAATGGGGGAAAACCGTTTCAAAGCAGGTCTCTGGGACTTGGAAAGCAGAGTTGACCACTGGAACGAAAGAACCGAAGATGAGATGAAGGAAGAGGACTTCTGCAACTCCTGGATGACCGGTAAAGCCCTGCTGCAGGTCCGAATTGCCTGAAACTCCATCGACAGAAAAGCCCTTCAAGGTTAACTTCTTCCCTTGAGTTTGATAGGAACAACCAACTCACAAGCTGCCTGGACATCGTCCGCTCCTGGGCGAATTTTCTGCAGAGTGCTGTGGAAAACCAGATAGCCAGTGGGAAGGATACCAGTTTGTGGTCTTTAAGGCACTCACACCTTAAACCGACGTTTTGCCAAGCTTGTGGCCTCTTCCCTGGGCATTGCAGGAACCTCCCGACGTCCTCCTTCTTGTCCCCACGACTGAAGCTCAGGAACAGCGAAGTCTGCTCGCACTGCCAGGAACAACTGCCTCAGCTACAGCTCTTCTTCACTTTAAAGGTACTGTGCAATCGCAGTCCGGAAATCTTTTCGGCCACGGAGAAGGTTTGTGAAACTTTCCCCTCTTTGAAAACTTGTCCTTCCCTAAACATTCATCCAACTTTTCGCCTAGCCAAATTCTTCAAAAATCCGTGGCAAAGACTTAACCGTTTACTACCAGAACTGTGCTATCCCATACAAAGACTTTGAACCATTGACTTTGGCCCAGGCCTATGAACTGAATTGCTGGTTGTAGTTCACTGAAACCCTTTGCCCTGCCTATGAAAGTATTTGTGCTTCATTTCTTATAACCTTTTTTTTACCCCTTTTTAAAGTAACTGAAGTACCATTTTGCTGCCACTTAAGGGGAGCTGGAGCTTGTTCGGTAACTCATTGGTTGTGTATTGTAGTGTATTAGTGTATGTGATATTGAACTACTTTCTCTAGTGGAATGTTTTCTAACTGACTGTGTAAATAAATTGATGTTCTTTTACCAAGAAACCTTGAGTAAGTGTTTGTTTGAACCACTGAGATTGCTGGTCCTTTGTGTAACTTGTTCTACTGCTCGCTAAACTCTTGAGATAAGTCTGGCTGCTCAGCCACTGCTACCACATAAATGTGTAGTATAGGCTTGTACCAAAGGTGAAACTGTACTGACACGTGTAGTCTTAATTGCACGTAGAGTTCCCAAAGGGAACATGTGATTCTGCCTTACACTGGTGTACAGTGGTGAGGATAAAAGTATACTTGTTACATTTAGAGTGCTACTCTTACCTTTGTTCAAATAACCCTCACAAGGCTAAGCAACACTAGAGAAGCAATTGTATTATCTTGACTGATATGGAAAGCTGCAGACAGGAGACCCTAGTCACTTTAACAGTTGATCAATTGAGAGATATGTGTAAAGCTAGGAATCTCACTATAAAAGGCAAAAAGGTTGTATTGATAGAAAGGTTGTTGAAATATCAACTGAAACCCCTACCCCTGCAGCAAATGTGGAAAATATTGAGGCGGATGATGATGTTTCAGAGCCCAGCTCGAATGTTATGGATGAGTTAGATGAGGCAGAAGAGTCTGAAAATGTAGGTTCTATCTTTGACCACAGGGACCCCATCAGGTCCAACACTAAGTCCTGAATTTGTCTCTCTGAAAGAATGAGACTGAAATTGGAGTTTAAAAGAATCCAAGCTCAAACTGAAAGCAAACATCAAGAACTTAAGCTCAGAGAAATGGAGTTGAATCATGCACTTGAAATGAAAAAGTTGCCTCTTGAAACGGGTTCTCTCGCAGAGTCCTCTAGGTCTTCCAGTCCTAAGAGGCCTTGCATGCCCAAAGATGCGGTAAGTATGTATGAGGTTAAGCTTGATATTTTGGATTGGTTGGCTGCTTTTGAATATAACCATGGAATTCAAGACATTACAGGGAATCAGCTGATTCCCTGGCTTTTTTCTAGGCTACCCCCCTGTCACAACTGATGTGGTAATGGAGTTGGGGGATATAGACAGAAAGGAGTATGAAAGTGTGAAACTTGCTTTGATAGCTAGGTTTGAGAAGACCCCTTCCCAGTATCTTAAGAGCTTTAGAACCCGCAAAAAGCATGATGGTACCCCTTGGGCTACCTGGGTGAATGTTTGAAAAACTTAGATTAAGGGTTAAGGGTTACAGAGTTAACACTTATGAAGGTATGAGAAATCTGTATATGTTGGAATCTATTTATGATGCCTGCTCGCCTGAGCTGAGACAGCACCTGGCTGACTCTAAGGAAATTGATCCAGAGAAGTTAGCAAGGGCTGCTGACTTGTGCGTTGCCAACAGCGCTACTCACAAGTATTCTGGGGTAACTCAGAAGAAGGAAGAGGGAAAGCAGCACAAGAAAGATAACAAGGAAGTGGGGGTGAGGAGGGAAAGAGGGGAGGAAATAAGGGGGTGGGTGGTGGTGGGTAAAGGGTGGGGGTTAGGTGGGAATTGAGAAAGGAGAGTGTGTGGGGGTGGGAAAAGGGGGGTGAGTGGGGTAAGTAGGGGGTGGGGGTGAGGAAAGGAGGTGGGTGGATGTGGTTATGGGTGGGGAAAGCAGGGGGTGGGTTGGAAATGGGGGTAGAGGGGGTTGGGGAAAGGATGGGGGTGGGTGGGGTGTTGAAAGGTGGGGCAAGTGGGTTAAGTAGGGGGTGGGGGTGGGTGGAGTGGGGAAAGGCAGGGGTGGGTGGGGGTGGGGAAATGTGGGGTGGTGGGGTACAGAAAGGGGGTAGTGGGGGAAAGGAGGGGGTGGAGGTGGAGGTGGGGAAAGGAGGGGGGTGGGGATGTGGGGGTGAGGAAAGGAGGGTGGTGGGGATGTGGGGGTGAGGAAAGGAGGGTGGTGAGTGGGGGTGGGGAAATTAGGGGGGTGCGGTGGGGGTGGGGAAAAGGGTTGGGGAAAGGAGAGGGTGGGGGTAGAAGTGGGGAAACGAGGATGGGTGGAGGTGGGGGGGAAAGGTGGTGGTGTGGGAAAAGGAGTGGTTGGGGGTGAAAGCAGGGAAAGGAGGGGGGTGGGAGGTGGAAAGGAGAGGAGGGAGTGGGGAAAGGTACGGGTGGGGAAAGGTAGGGGTGGGGAAAGGAGGGGTGGGTGGGTGTGGGGAAAGCAGGGGCTTTGGGGTGGGGAAAGGAGGGGTGGCAAAAGAAGGGGGTGGGTGCGATGGTGAAAGGAGGGGGGTTGGGTGGGGTGGGGAAAGGAGGGTGGGAGGGGTGGGAGGGGTGGAAGTGGGGAAAGGAGGGTGGGAGGGGTGGGACCGGTGGAAGTGGGGAAAGGAGGGGTGTTGGGGGTAGGTGGTAGTGAAAGTTTGTGGTGGGTGGGGGCAGAGAAAGGGGGGTGGGTGGGGGTGGGGAAAGGGGTGGTGGAAAGATGGGATGTGGGGTGGGGAAAGCAAGGCGGGTGGGCATGGGTGTGGAAAGGAGGGGGGTGCAGAAAGGAGGGATGGTGGAGAAAGTAGAGGGTGGGGAAAGGAGGGGGTGGGGGAATGGGGGGAGGAAATGAGGGTTGTGGGTGGGGAAATGAGGGGGGTGGGGCTGGGGAAAAGGGTTGGGTGCTGAAAGGGGAGTGGGTGGGGTGGGGAAAGGAGAGTGGGTGGGGAGGAAGTGTGGAAAGGAGGGGGTTGGGGTAGGTGGTAGGCAAAGTGTGTGGTGGGTGGGGGCAGGGAAAGGGGGATGGGTTGGGTGGGGAAAGGGGGGTGGTGGGTGGGGAAGGAGGGTTCTGGGGAAAGATGGGGGTGGGGTGGGGTGGGGAAAGGAGGGGGTGGGGAAAAGAGAGGGGGTGGGGAAATGATGGGGGTGGGTGGGGATTGGGAAATTGGGGGTTGGATGGGGAAATGGGGGGTAGGGAAAGCAGGGGTGTAAGGAAAGAAGGGGTGGGTTGGGGTGCGGGTGTGGAAAGGTGGGGGTGTGGAAAGGAGGGGGGTGGGGAAAGGAGGGGGGTGGGGAAAGGAAGGGTATGGGGCGGTTAAGGAGGGTGGAAGGAGGGGTGGGGAAAGGAAGGGGGTGGGGAAAAGAAGGGGTGGGGAAAAGAAGGGGTTGGGTGCGTTAAGGAGGGTGGAAGGAGGGGTGGGAGTGGGGAAAGGAGGGGGCAGGGAAAGGAGAGGGTGGGGAAAGGAGGGGGTGGGTGGGGGTGGGGAAAGGAGGGTGTGGGGAAAGGAGGGGGTGGGGGTGAGGTCAGGAAAGGAGATGGGGTAGGAAAAGGAGGGGGTTTGGGGGTTTGGGGGTAGAAGTGGGGAAAGGAGGGTGGGTGGGGGTGGGGTTGGGGGTGGGCAAAGGAGGGGGTGGTGGTGGACAAAGGGGATGAGGTGGGAAAAGGAGGGGGGTCGGGTGGGGTGGTGAAAGGAGGGGGTGGGTGGGGAAAGGTGGAGTTGGGAAAGGAGAGGGTGGGTGGGGAAAGGAGGGGGTGGGTGGGTGTATGTGGGGAACGGAGGGGCAGGGCGGCGGGGGGTGGGGAAAGGAAGGAGTGAGAGGCTGGGGAAAGGAGGGGGTGTGTGGGTGAGTGTGAGAAAAGGAGAGGGGGTGTGTGTGGAGAATGGAGGGGTGGTGGGGGTGGGGGTGGGCAAAGGAGGGGCAAAGAAGGGGGTGAGGGGGGTGGTGGGGAAAGGAGGGGCAGTGGGTGGTTCTTGACGGTAGGGAAAGGAGAGGGTGGGGAAAGGAGAGGGGTGAGTGGGAGGGTGGGGGTGGAGTGTGGAGGGGTGGTGGGGGGTGGGAAAATTAGGGTGGGTAGGGTGGAGTTGGGGAAAGGAGGGGGTGTGGCTGGGGAAAGGAGCAGGGTGGGTGGGGAAAGGAGGGGGTAGCTTAAGCTGGGGGTGGGGTAGGGAAAGGATGGGGGTTGGGGTTGGAACAGGAGTGGGTGGGGTGGAAGTGGGTAAAGGGAGGGTGGGGTGGGTGTGAGGGGGGAAGGAGGGGAGGAAAGGTGGGATTGGGTGGCGGAAGGGGGCGTGGGTGGGTGGGTGGTTGGGGAAAGGGTGGTGGGTGGGTAGGCAAAGGAGTGGAGTTGGGGGTGTCAGGAATTGGAGGCTGTGGAAGCGCTGGAAGCTTTGATCACGCTCCAGTCCTCACCCAAGATGGCCGCCGGCCCTTTATAGGCAGGCTCCTCCCACAAGCCGACGCGTTGTATCTGTTTACCAACGCTCGGTTCGTGTGGAGATTCTCTCGTGAAATTCATCCGTTCCGGCTGCCTACTTTCGCCTATTTTGATTCCTTACTGTGCTCTTCAGCCCTTCTTGTGTTTGCCTTGCACTCCCGTTTTTTTTCGCTTTCTCCTTTGCCTGAATTCTACTGCACTGCACGCGGAACTCGGCTTGCTCTGTGCCGTGCCGTGCTTACTTTTTTCTTTGCCTTCTTAATGCTTATTTCTGTTGGTATTTCTTTTGAGCACTACTGGTCTTTTCATTCCTTTTACTTTTAGGTACCGGGGGTATAATTGCAACCGGCGCCGTCACTCTGTTTTAGCGAGCGGAGCCTTTGCTCGCGCTACGACCTTAAGGAGCCTTTTCTTAACTGGTGAGTGGGTTTCTTTCACGGTACTTCTTCCTTTCTTCCTAACTGTCCGCCTTTGCGGTCTGTTCTGATTGGGTTCTTTTATTCTTTACCTACTTACCATTCTTTTCTGGTACTTTCTCTCTGTTATTCAGTTTAGTCTGAACTGTCTGGCTCTAGTATCTTTCTTAGATATCTCCTGTTCTAAATATTCCACATCTCCTGGATACACTGAGCAGTTTGTATCATATTCATCAGCGGTGGAGTTTGTTCTCAAGTCTAACGGACTTCCTTGCCTGCTGCAAATGGAACTTTCATAACTGGAAGAGAGGAGATCTATTTGCCGCCCAACAGAACCCAATTGGGAACAGGGTTTTTTCTGCCTTAGTGCTTTTTCCCTGAATCTAGGACTGGCCCCCTGGGAATCCCCGCGGTCAGGGAATATCTCTGCCAAGGTGGCCTCCGGAGGGGACAGACCCTATCTGTACGATAAAAAGGCCCGAGCACCAAAGGACAAGACTCCCACAAGGAGGAGGGATCAGAAGAGATCAGAGGCTATTCTTACAGAACCCATTCCGGAAAAAACAGGTGAGCAGTTGTGGGAGGAAGCCTCGGTATCTGACAGAATACAACGCCCGAAATCCTTCATGGCGTCACTCGAGCAGTATCAGGAGTTGGTGGCTGCTCTGCAGAACCTTACTATGGAGGTGCAGGCCCTGCGAACAGAGAACGTAGCCCTCCGACAGCAAGTGGTGTTACATCGGGATGATCGTGGGGACCTGCCCACTATGCCCCTTTCCTTTGGCAAATACAATGGACATCCAGGAGGCCTGAAGGAATTCCTTGACGCTTGCAGGGTGTATTTCGCCTTCCGACCTCACGCTTATGAGACAGCCAGATCAAAGGTTGGGTTCATTATAGCCAATCTTACCGGAAACGCTCTCTCATGGGCTACACCCTTTGTTACCCGAAACGATCCCCTTCTGAGTGATTATGACCGTTTTACGGAAGTTTTCAGTGAAAGGTTTGATAGGCCAGAAGTATTCTATTCATCCTTGGAAGCAATCCTAGACGTCAAACAAGGAAATACAGACGTTCAAACTTATCTAACTCGCTTCCAGAGGCTAGCAGCCAAGGCAGATTGGCCTGATTCCGCCCAGCAAACCATCTACAGAAGAGGTCTCCAGGATGAAATCAAAGATGAACTAGCCAGAGTAGCCCGTCCTGCATCTTTTCAGGAGCTAGTGACATTGTCCCTTCAGATTGAATTCCGTCTTCAAGAAAGAAGATCAGAGAGAAGAAGAAACCGAAGCTTCTCACAACCAACCCCTACTCCTCCACCTAGAGCCAACCCTGCTACAGATGAGCCTATGCAGATTGGAGCTGCCCGTGGTCCTCTGACGCTAGAAGAAAGAAGGAGAAGGAGAGAGGCAGGACTATGCATGTACTGTGGCTCCTCGACACATTTGTTGAGAGAATGCACTGAAGTCCCTCCTCGTCGACAGGGAAACTTCCGCCCCCGATCTATAGCAAGGGAAGTCTCGGGGGAGGTAACAAGCACCCTTGCAGCTACACAAGAGCAGTGAACACCCCGGAAGACAACAGTTTAATGGTGTTCAGAGTGGACCTATGGTTAACCGAAGAAGCTCCCACAGAGGTGTTCGCCATGTTGGATTGTGGAGCAGCGGGAAATTTCATCGACTCCAAGTGGGCTACAGAGCACTTGGTACCCGCCAAACCCAAGGTCACCCCGATTACGGTAGAAGGGGTTGATGGTAGGCCCTTGTCATCCGGACCCATAACTTTGGAAACTGTTCCATTAAGGGTGAGGTTAGGTCAACATGAAGAGTTTCTGGTGTTTGATCAGATCCGAGCTGCTCATTTCCCATTGGTATTAGGGATTCCTTGGTTAAGAAGACACAACCCTCACATTGATTGGACTGCAAACCGGGTCTCTTTCAATTCTAAGTTCTGTGAATATCACTGTATGACCTTGTGTAACGCTCCCCACACCATAGACCGCAGGAGAAGTATCCAGAAGCCAGTCACAGTGGCCTCGGTTCCCTTACATTATCAGGACTTCTCAGTGGTATTCATGGACATAATTCCAAAACAACTACCACCCCATAGAACCGAGGATTGCTGTATCGATCTGATACCGGAAGCAGTGGTACCGTTCGGAAGAATGTACCCTTTGTCACTACCGGAAAGGAAGGCATTAAGAGAGTATCTAGATGCAAATTTGCAGAACGGACTCATTCAAGAGTCCAAATCTTCATGTGGTGCCTCCCTATTCTTCATCCCAAAAAAGGACTCGACAGAGCTTCGCCCTTGTATAGACTACAGGGGTCTCAACAAGGTCACTGTCCGGGATAGATATCCCATGCCCTTGATCCGGGACGTCTTGGAGGCTGTACAAGGGGCGGAGTACTTCACAAAGCTTGACCTGAGAGGCGCCTATCACCTCTTGAGAATCAGACAAGGAGACGAGTGGAAGACGGATTTCCGCACCCCATTCGGGCTCTATGAATATCGTGTGATGCCCTTTGGCCTAGTAAATGCACCAGCCGTCTTCCAGAGGTACATGGACAAGGTTTTCGCTGACATGCTGTTTGTGTCGGTAGTGGTGTACCTGGACGACATCCTAATCTACTCCAAGTCCTTGTCTGAGCACAGATCATTGGTCCGACTGCTTTTACAACGTTTGCAGTCCCATTATCTGCTAGTAAAGCCAGAGAAGTGTTCATTCGAATCCACGAGGGTGTCCTACTTGGGTTTCGTATTGTCTAAGGAAGGTATTGAAATGGATGCAAATAAGGTAAAGGCCATAAGAAACTGGAAAGATCCTACCAACATCAAGGAACTGCAAGGGTTTCTAGGATTGGCAAATTTTTATAGGAGGTTTATTCCCAATTTTTCCAAAAAGGTACTCCCTCTGACCTCCTTGTTGAAGAAGGGCGTTAGATTCACTTTTGACGGAGAACCTCGAAAAGCTTTTGACTTTTTAAAGGAATGTTTTTCCACAGCACCCATCCTGGTCCAACCAGATCAGGCTAAGCCCTTTATTCTGGAAACAGATGCTTCTACGGGGGCAGTAGGGGCAGTATTACTTCAAGAGACAGAAGACAGCTATGAACATCCGATCGCATACTACTCCAAGACTTTAACTAGTAGTGAGCGAAACTACTCTGTTATCGAAAAGGAACTTTTGGCCATAAAGTTGGCCTGCCGAGAGTGGAGACACCTCTTGCAGGGAGCCACACATCCTTTCACTATTAGAACTGACCACCGCAACCTACGGGTCTTACAACAATTGGAATGTTCCAACGCCAGACACGCCAGATGAGCGTATTTTTTCCTACAATACGACTTCATGATAACTTACATACCTGGCACAGAAAACAAGAAGGCAGACGCCTTATCTAGAAGCCTAGGAGATCCATCCGGATCCTATATAGGACATGAACTGGTATTGCCACATCTCACTGTGTTGGCTTCTACGGTTTCGTTTCTTCAGGATTTAATCCCTCAATATCAGATGTGTTCTGAATTTCCGCTATCTACTAAACAGGAAAAGGACGGGTTGTTTTATCATGAAGGAGCCCTCTATATCCCCACAAAGAAGCTGCAAGAACAGATACTTTCTTGGTGTCATGACACCCCCCTGACAGGACATTCTGGTATTAGGAAGACCTTTGATTTGGTCCGGAGAGGATTTTGGTGGCCTACCCTACGAAGGGACGTAGGTCAGTATGTCTCTACTTGTTCAATATGTGCTTCCAACAAACACCAAACAGGAAAACCTCTGGGGTTATTACACCAACACTCCTTACCGGATCGCCCATGGGAACACTTATCCACTGACTTTATTGTGGATCTGCCTCCGTCATTCGGAATGACCACGATCATGGTGACGGTCGATTCCTTTAGCAAACTGGCACATTTCTCCGCCTTCAAGCAAGTGCTTTCGGCCTCAGAAATGGCTGCAACTTTTCTCCAAGACATAGTCCGTCTACATGGCCTACCTAAGACCATAGTTTCGGACAGAGGACCACAATTTACCTCAAAGTTTTGGTCTTCCCTCTGCCAGGTTCTCGGAATTCATAAGGCTCTTTCCTCAGGATATCATCCTCAAAGCAACGGCCAAACGGAGAGACTCAATGCCAATCTGGAGCAATATCTCAGGTGTTTTTGCAGTCCACAGCAGGAAGAGTGGTATCGCTTCCTCCCACAAGCGGAATTCGCCTACAACAACTCTCTTCACACCTCGATCCAGATGAGTCCTTTCTATTGTACCTATGGCTACCATCCTCAACACCTGCCCGGGCTCAGTCCGCCTTCAACCAAAATTCCGACTCTGGATACGATTCTACAGGACTTGCAAGAAGCTCACAAACTTGCTAAGGAGGCACACCAAGCAAGTCAGCTTTCACAAAAGAGATGGGCCGACAAGGGTCGGAGAGCCCATCCCAGCTGGAAGGTGGGACAATTAGTCTGGTTATCCACCAGATTCCTACCCAAGTGGGTTCATAGGGGGAAGTTCTCCTCTCGTTTCCTTGGGCCATTTTCCATCATACAACAAATCAATCCAGTTGCTTATAAACTCAGGATGCCAGAATACCTCAGAAGGGTACATCCTGTCTTTCATGTTTCCCTTCTCAAAGAACATAAGGAGGATCCTTTCAAGAGACCTGTGAACCGTACACGAGCCCGAGTGAAACCAACACCTGAAGAATACGAGGTGTCTCATCTGGTGGATTCCAGTTACCGCAAAGGGCGGTTGTACTATCTGGTTCATTGGAAGAACTATCCAGTAGCAGAGAGGACGTGGGAACCTGTGGGTCATATACACGCCCCGCGTTTGGTGCAGAAGTTCCATCAACTCCATCGGCAAACCCGGGGGTGCCCCGAGAAAGAGGGGGTATACTGTCAGGAATTAGAGGCTGTGGAAGCGCTGGAAGCTTTGATCACGCTCCAGTCCTCACCCAAGATTGCCGCCGGCCCTTTATAGGCAGGCTCCTCCCACAAGCCGACGCGTTGTATCTGTTTACCAACGCTCGGTTCGTGTGGAGATTCTCTCGTGAAATTCATCCGTTCCGGCTGCCTACTTTCGCCTATTTTGATTCCTTACTGTGCTCTTCAGCCCTTCTTGTGTTTGCCTTGCACTCCCGTTTTTTTTCGCTTTCTCCTTTGCCTGAATTCTACTGCACTGCACGCGGAACTCGGCTTGCTCTGTGCCGTGCCGTGCTTACTTTTTTCTTTGCCTTCTTAATGCTTATTTCTGTTGGTATTTCTTTTGAGCACTACTGGTCTTTTCATTCCTTTTACTTTTAGGTACCGGGGGTATAATTGCAACCGGCGCCGTCACTCTGTTTTAGCGAGCGGAGCCTTTGCTCGCGCTACGACCTTAAGGAGCCTTTTCTTAACTGGTGAGTGGGTTTCTTTCACGGTACTTCTTCCTTTCTTCCTAACTGTCCGCCTTCGCGGCCTGTTCTGATTGGGTTCTTTTATTCTTTACCTACTTACCATTCTTTTCTGGTACTTTCTCTCTGTTATTCAGTTTAGTCTGAACTGTCTGGCTCTAGTATCTTTCTTAGATATCTCCTGTTCTAAATATTCCACATCTCCTGGATACACTGAGCAGTTTGTATCATATTCATCAGCGGTGGAGTTTGTTCTCAAGTCTAACGGACTTCCTTGCCTGCTGCAAATGGAACTTTCATAACTGGAAGAGAGGAGATCTATTTGCCGCCCAACAGAACCCAATTGGGAACAGGGTTTTTTCTGCCTTAGTGCTTTTTCCCTGAATCTAGGACTGGCCCCCTGGGGATCCCCGCGGTCAGGGGATATCTCTGCCAAGGTGGCCTCCAGAGGGGACAGACCCTATCTGTACGATAAAAAGGCCCGAGCACCAAAGGACAAGACTCCCACAAGGAGGAGGGATCAGAAGAGATCAGAGGCTATTCTTACAGAACCCATTCCGGAAGAAACAGGTGAGCAGTTGGGGGAGGAAGCCTCGGTATCTGACAGGGGGGAAGTGGGGAAAGGATGGGGGTTGGGGGTAGGTGGGGAAAGGGGGTGGTGGGTGGGGAAAGAGGGTTGGGGTAATAAGGGGTGTGGGGTGGGGTGGGGAAAGATGGGGGCTGTGGGGTGGGGTGGGGAAAGCAAGGGGGTGGGAAAAGCAGGGGGGGTGGGGAAAGGAGAGGGGTTGGGGAAATGATGGGGGTAGGTTAGCAGAAAGGAGGGGGTTGGGGGATGGGGGTGGGGAAAGGAGGGGGTGGGTGGGGGTTCAGAAAGGGGGTTGGGTAGGGAGGGGGGTGGGGAAAGGAGGAGCATAATGAAAAAAGAGGGGTGGGTGGGGGTGGGAGTGTGGAAAGGAGGGGGTGTGAAAAGGAAGGACGTGGGGGTGCATTAAGGAGGGTGAAGGAGGGGTGGGGTTGGAGAAAGGAGGGGGGTAGGGAAAGGAGATGGTGTGGGGGGTGGAGGTGGGGAAATGAGGGGGTGGGGCGGTGCAGAAAGAAGGGGGTGGGGAAAGGTGGGGTGGGGGTAGGGTCATGATAGGAGATGGGGTAGGAAAAGGGGGGTGTTGGGGTAGAGGTGGGGAAAGGAGGGGAGTGGGGTTGGGAAAGGGGGTGGGGTGGAAAAAGGAAGGGGTCGGGATGGGGGTGGGGAAAAGAGTGGGTGGGGAAAGTTGGGGGTTGGCAAAGGAGGGGGTGGGTGGGGAAGGAGGGGGTGGGTAGGTGTAGGCAGGGAAATGAGGAGTGGTGGGTGGGGGGGAGAAGGGGAGGGGAGGTGGGTGGGGAAATGAGTGAGGTGGGGAGAGGGGGGTTGGGTGGGGGTGGGGAAAGGAGGGGGTGGAGGGATGAGGTGGGGAAAGGAGGGGTGGGTCAGGGTTGGGAAAGGGGGGTGGGGAAACGAGTGGAGTGGGGGAGGAAGTGGGGAAAGGAGGGGTTTGGGGGTAGGTGGTAGGGAATGTTTGTGGTGGGTGGGCAGGGAAAGGGGGCTGGGTGGGGGTGGCAAAGGGGGGTGGTGGGTGGTGAAAGAGGGTTGGGGAAAGATGGGGTATTGGGTGGGGAAAGATGGGGGCTGTGGGGTGAGGTGGGGAAAGGAAGGGGGTGGGGAAAGCAGGGGTGGGGAAAGAAGAGGGGGTGAGGAAATGATGGGGTGGGTTAGCAGAAAGGAGGGGGTTGGGGGATGGGGTGGGGAAAAGGAGGGGGTGGGTAGGGGTTGAGAAAGGGGGGTTGGGTAGGGAGGGGGTGGGGAAAGGAGGAGCATAAGGAAAAAAGGGGGTGGGTGGGGGTGGGAGTGTGGAAAGGAGGGGGTGGGAAAAGGAAGGGCGTGGGGGTGCATTAAGGAGGGTGAAGGAGGGGTGGGGGTGGGGAAAGGAGGGGGTAGGGAAAGGAGGGGGTGTGAGGGTGGGGAAAGGAGGGGGTAGGGAAAGGAGAGGGTGTGGGGGTGGGGAAAGGAGGGGGGTGGGGCAGTTCAGAAAGGAGGGGGGTGGGGCAAGGAGGGGGTGGGGGTGTGGTCAGAAAAGGAGATGGGGTAGTAAAAGGAGGGGTTTGGGGTAGAAGTGAGGAAAGGAGGGTGGGTGGGAGTGGGGAAAGGAGTGGGGGTGGGTAATGGGGTCGGGGTGGGAAAAGGAGGGGGTCGGATGGGGAAACGAGGAGGGTGGGGAAAGTTGGGGTTGGGAAAGGAGGGGGTGGGTGGGGGTGGGGAAAGGGGGGTCAGGAAAGGAGGGTGGTGGGGGTAGGAAAAGGAGGGGGGTGGGGAATGGTGGGGGTGGGGAAAGGAGGGGGTTGGGTAGAGGAGGGGGGTGGGTGGGGGTGTCGAAACGGGGACTGGGGAAAGGAGAGGGGTGGGGAATGGAGGGGGTGGGGAAAGGAGGGGTGGGGAAAGGAGGGGTTGGGGAAAGGAGGGAGGTGGGGTATGGAAAGGAGGGGGTGGGTGGGGAAAGGAGGGGGTAGGGAAAGTAGGGGTGGGTGGGGTAATGTAGGGAAATGAGGGGGTTTGGGGTGGGAAAAGGAGGGGGTGGGGTTGGAAGTGGGTAAAGAAGGGGGGTGGGTTAGAGGTGAGGGGGAAGGAGGGGAGGAAAGAAGGGGATGGGTGGGGGTGGGGACAGGGGTGGGGCGGGTTAAGAATGGGGTTAGGTGGGGATGGGGAAAGGGGGGGTGAATGGGGGTAAGTACGGGGGGTGGGGGTGGGGGTGGGTAAAGGAGGGAGGGTAAGTGGGGTGGGGAAAGGGGGGTGGGAAAGGCGGGTGGAGGGGTAGGAAAGGGGGTTGGGGAAAGGATGTGGCGGAGGTGGGTAAAGGAGGGGGGTGAGTGGAGTAAGTAGGGGGGTGAGGGTACTGAAAGGAGGGGGGTGGGTGGGGAAATGGGTGGTGGAGGGATGGGGAAAGGGGGTTGGGGAAAGGAGGGGTATGGGGGTGAGTGAGGAAGGAGGGGTGGGTAGGTGTAGGTGGGGAAAGGAGGGGTGGGTAAAGGAGGGTGTGGTTGGGGAAAGAAGGGGGGTGGGTGGGTGTGGTTGGGGAAAGGAGGGGGTTGGGTAAAGGAGGGGAGGTGGGTGGGGGTGTCGAATGGGGCCTGGGGAAAGGAGAGGGGTGGGGAAAGGAGGAGGGTGGGGAAAGGAGGGGTTGGGGAAAGGAGAGAGGTGGGGTGTGGGGAAAGGAGGGGGTTGGTGGGGGTCAGGGAAAGGAGGGTGGGTGTGGGTGGGGAAAGGAGGAGTTGTGGGTGGGGGTGGGGAAAGGAGGGGGTGGGGGATGGTGGTGGGGAAAGGAGGGGTGGATCAGGGTTGGGAAAGGGGGGTTGTGTGGGGAAAGGGGGGTGGGTTAGTGGGGAAAGGAGGGGGATTGGGGGTAGGGAAAGTTTGTGGTGGATGGGGCAGGGAAGGTGGGGTGGTAAAAGGGGGGTGGTGGGTGGGGAAAGATGGGGTGTGGGGTGGGGAGGGGAAGATGGGGGCTGTGGGGTGGGGAAAGCACAGGGGTGGGGAAAGAAGAGGGGGTGAGGAAATGGAGGGGGTGGGGAAATGATGGGGGTGGGTTAGCAGAAAGGAGGGGGTTGAGGGATGGGGTGGGGAAAAAGGGGGTGGGTGGGATTTGTGAAAGGGGGGTTAGGTAGGGAGAGGGGGATGTTTAAAGGAGGGGCATAAGGAAAAAAGGGGGTGGGTGGGGGTGGGAGTGTGGAAAGGAGGGGGTGATAAAAGGAAGGGCGTGGGGGTGCATTAAGGAGGGTGAAGGAGGGGTGGGGGTGGGGAAAGGAGGGGGTAGGGAAAGGAGGGGGTAGGGAAAGGAGAGGGTGTGGGGGAGTAGGGGTGGGAAAAGGAGGGGGTGGGGCAGTGCGGAAAGGAGGGGGTGAGGAAAGGATGGGGTGGGGTCAGGAAAGGAGATGGGGTAGGAGAAGGAAGGGGTTGGGGTAGAAGTGGGGAAAGGAGGGTGGGTGGGGGTTGGGGGTGGGGAAAGGAGGGGGTGGGGTGGGAAAAGGAGGGGGTCGGGTGGGGGTGGGGAAAGGATGGGGGTGGGGTGGGAAAAGGAGGGGGTCGGGTGGGGGTGGGGAAAGGATGGGGGTGGGGAAAGTTGGGGTTTGGGCAAGGAGGGGGTGGGTAGGTGTAGGTGGGTAAAGGAGGGCGTGGATAAAGGAGGGTGTGTTGTTCGGGGTGGGGAAAGGGGGGTCAGGAAAGGAGGGTGGTGGAGGTGGGGAAAGGAGAGGGGTGGGGAAAGGAGGGAGTGGTTGAAGAAAGGAGGGGGCTGGGTGGGTGTGGTTGGGGAATGGAAGGGGTTGGGTAAAGGAGGGGAGGTGGGTGGGGGTGTCGAAAGGGGGCTGGGGAAAGGAGAGGGGTGGGGAAAGGAGGGGGGTGGGGAAAGGAGAGGGTGACGGGGGTGGGGAAAGGAGGGGGTGGGTGGCGTGGGGAAAGGAGGGGTTGGTGAAAGGAGGGGGTGGGGTGGGAAAAGGTGGGGGTCGGGGGTGGGGGTGTTGAAAGGAAGGGAGTGGGGAAAGTTGGGGTTTGGGAAAGGAGGGGGTGGGTAGGTGTAGGTGGGTAAAGGAGTGGGTGGGTAAAGGAGGGTGTGTGTGGGGGTGGGGAAAAGGGGGTCAGGAAAGGAGTTTGGTGGAGGTGGGGAAAGGAGAGGGGTGGGCAAAGGTGGGGGTGGGGAAAGGAGGGTGTGGTTGGGGAAAGGAGGGTGTGGTTGGGGAAAGGACGGGGTTGGGTAAAGGAGGGGAGGTGGGTGGGGGTGTCAAAAGGGGGCTGGGGAAAGGAGAGGGGTGGGGAAAGGAGGGGGTGAAACGGGTGGGGAAAGGAGGGGTGGGTGGCATGGGGAAAGGAGGGGTTGGGGAAAGGAGGGAGGTGGGGGTAGGGAAAGGAGGGGGATAGGTGGGGGGTCAGGGGACGGAGGGTGGGTGGGGTGGGCAAAGGAGGAGGGTTGGTGGGGGTAGGGAAAGGAGGGTGGGTGGGGTGAGTAAAGGAGGGGGTGTGGGAAAAGGAAGGGAGTGGTGTGCGTTAAGGAGGGTGGAAGGAGGGGTGGGAGTGGGGAAAGGAGGGGATAGGGAAAGGAGGGGGTAGGGAAAGGAGAGGGTGGGGAAAGGAGGGGGGTGGGTGGGGGTGGGGAAAGTATAGGATGGGGAAAGGAGGGGGTGGGGGTGAGGTCAGGAAAGGAGATGGGGTAGGAAAAGGAGGGGGTTTGGGGTAGAAGTGGGGAAAGGAGGGTGGGTGGGGGTGGGTAAAGGAGGGGGTGGGAAAGGAGCGTTGGGTGGGGAAAGGAGGGGGGTGGGTGGGTGTATATGGGGAAAGGAGGGGTGGGGGTTGGAAAAAGGAAGGGGTGAGAGGCTGGGGAAAGGTGGGGGTGGGAAAAGGAAGGGGTGGTGTGCATTAAGGAGGGTGGAAGGAGGGGTGGGAGTGGGGTGGGGAAAGGATAGGATGGGGAAAGGAGGGGGTGGGTGTGAGGTCAGGAAAGGAGATGGGGTAGGAAAAGGATGGGGTGAGGAAAGAAGAGGGGTGGGGAAAGGTGGGGGTGGGGAAATGAGGGTGTGGTTGGGGAAAGGAGGGGGTGGGTGGGTGTGGTTGGGGAAAGGAGGGGGTTGGGTAAAGGAGGGGAGGTGGGTGGGGGTGTCGAAAGGGGACTGGGGAAAAGAGAGGGGTGGGGAAAGGAGGGGGTGGGAAAAGGAGGGGGTGTGTGGGCTGGGGAAAGGAGGGAGGTGGGGGGTAGGGAAAGGAGGGGGTGGTGGGGGTCAGGGAAAGGAGGGTGGGTGAGGAAAGGAGGGGTGGGCAGGTGGAGGCAGGGAAAGGAGGAGTGGTGGGTGCGGGTGGAGAAGGGGAGGTGAGGTGGGTGGGGAAGTGAGTGAGGTGGGGAAAGGAGGGGGTTGGGTGGGGGTGGGGAAAGGAGGAGGTGGGGGGATGGCGGTGGGGAAAGGAGGGGTTGGTCGGGGTTGGGAAAGGGGGGTTGAGTGGGGAAAGGGGGGGTGGGAGAGTAGGGAAAGGAGTGGAGCGGAGGAGGAAGTGGGGAAAGGAGGGGGTTGGGGGTAGGTGGTAGGGAATGTTTGTGGTGGGTGGGGGCAGGGAAGTGGGGGTGGGGAAAGGGGGGTGGTGGGTGGGGAAAGAGGGGGTGTGGGGTGGGGTGGGGAAAGATAGGGGCTGTGGGGTGGGGTGGGGAAAGATAGGGGGGTGGGGAAATGATGTGGGTGGGTTAGCAGAAAGGAGGGGGTTGGGGATGGGGTGGGGAAAGAAGGGGGTAGGGAAAGGAGAGGGTGTGGGGGGTATGGGTGGGGAAAGGAGGGGGTGGGGAAAGGAGGGGGTGGGGTGTGGGGTCAGGAAAGGAGATGGGGTAGGAAAAGGAGGGGGTTGGGGTGGGTTGGGAAAAGGAGGGTGTCGGGGGTGGGGTGGGGAAAGGAGGGGTTGGGGAAAGTTGGGTTTTGGGAAAGGAGGGGTATGGGGTTGGGTGGGGAAGGAGGGGGTTGATAGGTGTAGGTGGGGAAAGAAGGGGGTGGGTAAAGGAGGGTGTGTGTGTGGGGGTAGGGAAAGGAGGGTCAGGAAAGGAGGGTGGTGGGGTGGGAAAAGGAGAGGGTGGAGAAAGGAGAGGGTGGAGAAAGGAGAGGGGTGGGGTGGGGAAAGGTGGGTGTGGGGAAAGGAGGGTGTGGTTGGGGAAAGGAGGGGGTGTGATTGGGGAAAGGAGGGGGTGTGATTGGGGAAAGGAGGGGAGGTGGGTGGGGGTGTTGAAATGGGGCTGGGGAAAGGAGACGGTGGGGAAAGGAGGGGGTGAGTGGGGTGGGGAAAGGAGGGGGTGGGTGGCATGGGGAAAGGAGGGGGTGGGTGGCGTGGGGAAAGGAGGGGTTGGGGAAAGGAGGGAGGTGGGGGATTGGGAAACGAGGGGGATGGGTGGGGAGACAGGGGAAGTAGGGTGGGTGGGGTGGTCAAAGGAGGAGGGTTGGTGGGGGTAGGGAAAGGAGGGTGGGTGGGTGAGTTAAGGAGGGGGTGGGAAAAGGAAGGGGGTGGGGTGCATTAAGGAGGGTGGAAGGAGGGATGGGAGTGGGGAAGGAGGGGGTAGGGAAAGGAGAGGGTGGGAAAAGGAGAGTTTGGGGAAAGAAGGGGGTGGGTGGGGGTGGGGAAAGGAGGGGGTGGGGAAAAGAGGGGGTGGGGGTTAGGTCAGGAAAGGAGATGTGGTAGGAAAAGGATGGGCGTTGGGGGTAGAAGTGGGGAAAGGGGGTGGGTGGGGGTGGGGAAAGGAAGGGCTGGGGAAAGGAGAGGATGTGGGGGGTGGGGATGGGGAAAGGAGGGGGGTGGGGAAAGGAGGGGGGTGGGGAAAGGAGGGGGGTGGGGAAATGAAGGGGTGAGGAAATGAGGGGTTGGGGTGGTGTGGAAAGGAGGGGGTGGGGGTGGGGTCAGGAAAGGCGATGGGGTAGGAAAAGGAGGGGGTTGGGGTAGAAGTGGGGAAAGGAGGGTGGGTGGGGGGTGGGTAAAGGAAGATGGGTGGGGGTTGGGGTGGGGAAAGGAGGGGGCGGGGGTGTGGTGGGTAAAGGAGGGGGGTTGGGAAAGGAGGGGGTGGGTGGGGAAGGAGGGGGTGGGTAGGTGTAGGTGGGGAAAGGAGCGGGTGGGTAAAGGAGGGTGGTGGGGTGGGAAAAGGGGAGGGTGGGGAAAGGAGAGGGATGGGTAAAAGGTGGTGGTGGGGAAAGGAGGGTGTGGTTGGGGAAAGGAGGGTGTGGTTGGGGAAAGGAGGGGGTTGGGGAAAGGAGGGGGATGGGGAAAGGAGGGGGATGGGGAAAGGAGGGGGGTGGGTGGGGTGGGGAAAGGAGGGGCTGGGGAAAGGAAGGAGGTGGGGGTAGGGAAAGGAGGGAGGTGGGTGGGGGGTCAGGGAAAGGAGGGTGGGTGGGGTGGGTAAAGGAGGGGATTGCTGGGGGTAGGGAAAGGAGGGAGGTGAGAGGTGGAGGTGGGGAAAGGAGGAGTGGTGGGTGCGGGTGTAGAAGGGAAAGTGAGGTGGGTGGGGAAATGAGTGGGGTGGGGAAAGGAGGGGGGTTGGGTGGGGTGGGGAAAGGAGGGGGTTGGGAAATGAGGGGGTGTTGGGTAGGTGGGGGTGGGGAAAGGAGGGGTTTGGGAAGGTGGGGAAAGGAGGGGTGAGGGGGTGGGGAAAGGAGAGGGTGGGGAAAGGAGAGGGGTGGGGTGGGGAATGGAGGAGGGAAATAAGAGGGTTGGGGAGGGTGTAGGTGGGGGAAGGGGGTTGAAAGGAGGGGGTGAGTGGTTGTTGACAGTGGGGAAAGGAGAGGGGGTAGGGAAAGGAGAGGGGGTGGGGTGGAGAATGGAGGGGTGGTAGGGGCGGGGATGGGGAAAGGAGGGGGAAAGGAGGGGGATCAGGTGTGGAGAAAGGAGGGGGTGTGGGGTGGGGTTGGGGAATGGAGGGGAGTTGGGGTGAGGGTGGGGAAAGGAGCAGGGTGGGTGAGGTGATGTAGGGAAATGAGGGGGGTTTAGGGTGGGAAAAGGAGGGGGTGGGGTTTGAAGTGGGTAAAGGGGGGGGTTGGAGGTGAGGGGGAAGGAAGGGAGGAAAGAAGGGTGTGGGTGGGGACAGGGGTGGGGTGGGTAAAGGATGGGGTTAGGTGGGGATGGGGAATGAGGGGGTGTGGGGTGGGGAAAGGGTGGCTGAGTGGGGTAAATAGGGGGGTTGGAGTGGGGAAAGGAGGGGGGTTTGGTCAGTGGGGAAAGGAGGGGGTTGGGTGGGGTGGGGAAAGGAGGGGGTGGGGCGAGGAGGGGGTGTTGGGTAGGTGGGGTGGGGAAAGGAGGGGTGTGGGGAGGTGGGAAAGGAGGGGGGGTGGGTAAGGGTGAGGAAAGGAAAGGGGGTGGGGAAAGGAGAGGGGGTGGGGTGGAGAATGGAGGGGTGGTGGGGGGTGCCGATGGGGAAAGGAGGGGGAAAGGAGGGGGATCGTGGGGTGGGGAAAGGAGGGGGTGTGGGGTGGGGTTGGGGAAAGGAGGGTGTAGGGAAAGTAGGGGTGGTGGGGTGATGTAGGGAAATGAGTGGGGTTTGGGGTGGGAAAAGGAGGGAGTGGGGTTAGAAGTGGGTAAAGGAGGGGGGTGGGTTGGAGGTGGGGGGAAGAGGGGAGGAAAGAAGGGGGTGGGTGCGGAAAGGGGTGGGGTGTGAAAAGGTGGGGTGGGTAAAGGAGGGGGTTAGGTCAGATGGGGAAGGGGGTGTGGGGAAAGGGGGGTGAGTGGGGTAAGTAGGGGGGTGGGGTGGGGAAAGGAGATGGGTTTGGTGGGTGGGGAAAGGAGGAGGGATGGGTGGGGAAAGGGTGGTGGAGGGGTGGGGAAAGGGGGTTGGGGAAAGGAGGGGTATGGGTTGTGGGTGGGGAAGGAGGGGGTGAGTGGGGTAAGGAGGGGGTGTAGGGGTGGGATGGTAAAAGGAGCAGGGGTAGGTAGTGTGGGGAAATGAGGGGGTGGGGCTGAAAGGGGGTAAGGTGGTGGGAAAAGGGGGTTCAGGAAAGGAAGGGGGTGGGTGGGGTGGGGAAAGGAGGGGAGCAGGGAAAGGAGGGGAGCAGGGAAAGGAGGGAGGTGAGTGGGGTTGGGGAAAGGGGGGTGGTGGGTTGCAGAAAGTGTGGGTGGGCGAAAGGAGGGGGAGGGGTTGGGGGTGGGGGTCAGGAAAGGAGGGGGTGGGGGTTGGGGTGGGGAAAGGAGGGGGTGGATCGGAAAGGGGGGCAGATGGGTGGGGAAAGGGGGTTGGTGAGAGGATGGGGTGGGTGGGTGTAGGTGGGGAAAGGAGGGGGTATGTGTGGGGGTGGGGAAAGGGGGGTGGGAAAGGAGGGTGTGGGGAAGGAGGGGTATGTGTGGGGGTGGGGAAGTGGGGTGGGGAAAGGAGGGGGTCGGTGGGGGGTAGGGAAAGGAGGGGGTCGGTGGGGGGTAGGGAAAGGAGGGGGTCAGTGGGGGGTTTAGGGAAAGGCAGGTGGATGGGGGTGGGGAAAGGAGGGGGCTGCAGGGTGGAGATGGGGAAAGGAGAGGCGATGGATGTGGGTGGGGAAAGGGGGTGTGGGGGTGGGGAAAGGAGGGGGGGAAAGGAGGGGTGGGGAGTGGGGAAAGTCAAGGGGGTGGGTATAGGAAGGGGTGGGGGGTGGGGGAGGGGGGGTGTTGAACGGAGCAGGGTGGGTGGGGAAAGGAGGGGGTAGGGAAAGGAGGGGTAGGGAAAGGAGGGGGTAGGTGGGGTGGGGTATGGAAAGGAGTGGATGGGGAAAGGAGGGGGTGAGGAAAGGAGGGTGTGGTTGGGGAAAGGAGGGGGTGTTATTGGGGAAAGGAGGGGGTGTGATAGGGGAAAGGAGGGGAGGTGGGTGGGGGTGTCAAAATGGGGCTGGGGAAAGGAGACGGGTGGGGAAAGGAGGGGGTGGGTGGCGTGGGGAAAGGAGGGGGTGGGTGGCGTGGGGAAAGGAGGGGGTGGGTGGCGTGGGGAAAGGAGGGGTTGGGCAAAGGAGGGAGGTGGGGGATTGGGAAAGGAGGGGGATGAGTGGGGAGACAGGGGAAGTAGGGTGGGTGGGGTGGTCAAAGGAGCGGGGTTGGTGGGGGTAGGGAAAGGAGGGTGGGTGGGTGAGTTAAGGAGGGGGTGGGAAAAGGAAGGGGGTGGGGTGCATTAAGGAGGGTGGAAGGAGGGGTGGGAGTGGGGAAGGAGGGGGTAGGGAAAGGAGAGGGTGGGAAAAGGAGAGGGTGGGAAAAGGAGGGGGTGGGTGGGGGTGGGGAAAGGAGGGTGTGGGGAAAGGAGGGTGTGGTGAAAGGAGGGGGTGGGGGTGAGGTCAGGAAAGGAGATGTGGTAGGAAAAGGATGGGGGTTGGGGGTAGAAGTGGGGGAAGGGGGTGGGTGGGGGTGGGGAAAGGAGGGGGTGGGGAAAGGAGAGGGTGTGGGGGGTGGGGATGGGGAAAGGAGGGGGGTGGGGAAATGAGGGGGGTGGGGAAATTAGGGGTTGGGGTGGTGTGGAAAGGAGGGGGGTGGGGAAAGGAGGGGGTGGGGGTGGTGTGGAAAGGAGGGGGGTGGGGAAAGGAGGGGGTGGGGGTGGGGTCAGGAAAGGCGATGGGGTAGGAAAAGGAGGGGGTTGGGGTAGAAGTGGGGAAAGGAGGGTGGGTGGGGGGTGGGGAAAGGAAGATGGGTGGGGTTTGGGGTGGGGAAAGGAGGGGGTGGGGGTGCGGTGGGTAAAGGAGGGAAGTTGGGAAAGGAGGGGGTGGGGGTGCGGTGGGTAAAGGAGGGAAGTTGGGAAAGGAGGGGGTGGGTGGGGAAGGAGGGGGTGGGTAGGTGTAGGTGGGGAAAGGAGGGGGTGGGTAAAGGAGGGTGGTGGGGTGGGAAAGGGGGAGGGTGGGGAAAGGAGAGGGATGGGTAAAAGGTGGTGGTGGGGAAAGGAGGGTGTGGTTGGGGAAAGGAGGGGGTTGGGTAAAGGAGGGGGATGGGGAAAGGAGGGGATGGGGAAAGGAGGGGGTGGGGTGAGGAAAGGAGGGGCTGGGGAAAGGAGGCAGGTGGGGGGTAGGGAAAGGAGGGAGGTGGGTGGGGGGTCAGGGAAAGGAGGGTGGGTGGGGTGGGTAAAGGAGGGGGTTGCTGGGGGTAGGGAAAGGAGGGAGGTGAGGGGTGGAGGTGGGGAAAGGAGGAGTGGTCGGTGCGGGTGGCGAAGGAAAAGTGAGGTGGGTGGGGAAATGAGTGGGGTGGGGAAAGGAGGGGGGTTGGGTGGGGTGGGGAAAGGAGGGGGTTGGGAAATGAGGGGGTGTTGGGTAGGTGGGGGTGGGGAAAGGAGGGGTTTGGAAAGGTGGGGAAAGGAGGGGTGAGGGGGTGGGGAAAGGAGAGGGTGGGGAAAGGAGAGGGGTGGGGTGGGGAATGGAGGAGGGAAATAAGAGGGTTGGGGAGGGTGTAGGTGGGGGAAGGGGGTTGAAAGGAGGGGGTGAGTGGTTGTTGACAGTGGGGAAAGGAGAGGGGGTGGGGAAAGGAGAGGGGGTGGGGTGGAGAATGGAGGGGTGGTGGGGGCGGGGATGGGGAAAGGAGGGGGAAAGGAGGGGGATCAGGTGTGGAGAAAGGAGGGGGTGTGGGGTGGGGTTGGGGAATGGAGGGGGGTTGGGGTGAGGAGGGGGTCGGTGGGGGGTAGGGAAAGGAGGGGGTCGGTGGGGGGTAGGGAAAGGAGGGGGTCAGTGGGGGGTTTAGGGAAAGGCAGGTGGATGGGGGTGGGGAAAGGAGGGGGCTGCAGGGTGGAGATGGGGAAAGGAGAGGCGATGGATGTGGGTGGGGAAAGGGGGTGTGGGGGTGGGGAAAGGAGGGGGGAAAGGAGGGGTGGGGAGTGGGGAAAGTCAAGGGGGTGGGTATAGGAAGGGGTGGGGGGTGGGGGAGGGGGGGTGTTGAACGGAGCAGGGTGGGTGGGGAAAGGAGGGGGTAGGGAAAGGAGGGGTAGGGAAAGGAGGGGGTAGGTGGGGTGGGGTATGGAAAGGAGTGGGTGGGGAAAGGAGGGGGTGAGGAAAGGAGGGTGTGGTTGGGGAAAGGAGGGGGTGTTATTGGGGAAAGGAGGGGGTGTGATAGGGGAAAGGAGGGGAGGTGGGTGGGGGTGTCAAAATGGGGCTGGGGAAAGGAGACGGGTGGGGAAAGGAGGGGGTGGGTGGCGTGGGGAAAGGAGGGGGTGGGTGGCGTGGGGAAAGGAGGGGGTGGGTGGCGTGGGGAAAGGAGGGGTTGGGCAAAGGAGGGAGGTGGGGAATTGGGAAAGGAGGGGGATGAGTGGGGAGACAGGGGAAGTAGGGTGGGTGGGGTGGTCAAAGGAGGGGGGTTGGTGGGGGTAGGGAAAGGAGGGTGGGTGGGTGAGTTAAGGAGGGGGTGGGAAAAGGAAGGGGGTGGGGTGCATTAAGGAGGGTGGAAGGAGGGGTGGGAGTGGGGAAGGAGGGGGTAGGGAAAGGAGAGGGTGGGAAAAGGAGAGGGTGGGAAAAGGAGGGGGTGGGTGGGGGTGGGGAAAGGAGGGTGTGGGGAAAGGAGGGTGTGGTGAAAGGAGGGGGTGGGGGTGAGGTCAGGAAAGGAGATGTGGTAGGAAAAGGATGGGGGTTGGGGGTAGAAGTGGGGGAAGGGGGTGGGTGGGGGTGGGGAAAGGAGGGGGTGGGGAAAGGAGGGGGTGGGGAAAGGAGAGGGTGTGGGGGGTGGGGATGGGGAAAGGAGGGGGGTGGGGAAATGAGGGGGGTGGGGAAATTAGGGGTTGGGGTGGTGTGGAAAGGAGGGGGGTGGGGAAAGGAGGGGGTGGGGGTGGTGTGGAAAGGAGGGGGGTGGGGAAAGGAGGGGGTGGGGGTGGGGTCAGGAAAGGCGATGGGGTAGGAAAAGGAGGGGGTTGGGGTAGAAGTGGGGAAAGGAGGGTGGGTGGGGGGTGGGGAAAGGAAGATGGGTGGGGTTTGGGGTGGGGAAAGGAGGGGGTGGGGGTGCGGTGGGTAAAGGAGGGAAGTTGGGAAAGGAGGGGGTGGGGGTGCGGTGGGTAAAGGAGGGAAGTTGGGAAAGGAGGGGGTGGGTGGGGAAGGAGGGGGTGGGTAGGTGTAGGTGGGGAAAGGAGGGGGTGGGTAAAGGAGGGTGGTGGGGTGGGAAAGGGGGAGGGTGGGGAAAGGAGAGGGATGGGTAAAAGGTGGTGGTGGGGAAAGGAGGGTGTGGTTGGGGAAAGGAGGGGGTTGGGTAAAGGAGGGGGATGGGGAAAGGAGGGGATGGGGAAAGGAGGGGGTGGGGTGAGGAAAGGAGGGGCTGGGGAAAGGAGGCAGGTGGGGGGTAGGGAAAGGAGGGAGGTGGGTGGGGGGTCAGGGAAAGGAGGGTGGGTGGGGTGGGTAAAGGAGGGGGTTGCTGGGGGTAGGGAAAGGAGGGAGGTGAGGGGTGGAGGTGGGGAAAGGAGGAGTGGTCGGTGCGGGTGGCGAAGGAAAAGTGAGGTGGGTGGGGAAATGAGTGGGGTGGGGAAAGGAGGGGGGTTGGGTGGGGTGGGGAAAGGAGGGGGTGGGGAAATGAGGGGGTGTTGGGTAGTTGGGGGTGGGGAAAGGAGGGGTTTGGGAAGGTGGGGAAAGGAGGGGTGTGAGGGTGGGGAAAGGAGGGGTGGGGAAAGGAGAGGGGTGGGGTGGGGAATGGAGGAGGGAAATAAGAGGGTTGGGGAGGGTGTAGGTGGGGGAAGGGGGTTGAAAGGAGGGGGTGAGTGGTTGTTGACAGTGGGGAAAGGAGAGGGGGTGGGGAAAGGAGAGGGGGTGGGGTGGAGAATGGAGGGGTGGTGGGGGCGGGGATGGGGAAAGGAGGGGGAAAGGAGGGGGATCAGGTGTGGAGAAAGGAGGGGGTGTGGGGTGGGGTTGGGGAATGGAGGGGGGTTGGGGTGAGGGTGGGGAAAGGAGCAGGGTGGGTGAGGTGATGTAGGGAAATGAGGGGGGTTTAGGGTGGGAAAAGGAGGGGGTGGAGTTTGAAGTGGGTAAAGGGGGGGTTGGAGGTGAGGGGGAAGGAAGGGAGGAAAGAAGAGTGTGGGTGTGGGTGGGGACAGGGGTGGGGTGGGTAAAGGATGGGGAAAGGAGGGGGATCAGGTGTGGAGAAAGGAGGGGGTGTGGGGTGGGGTTGGGGAATGGAGGGGGGTTGGGGTGAGGGAGGGGAAGGGAGCAGGGTGGGTGAGGTGATGTAGGGAAATGAGGGGGGTTTAGGGTGGGAAAAGGAGGGGGTGGGGTTTGAAGTTGGTAAAGGGGGGGGTTGGAGGTGAGGGGGAAGGAAGGGAGGAAAGAAGGGTGTGGGTGTGGGTGGGGACAGGGGTGGGGTGGGTAAAGGATGGGGTTAGGTGGGGATGGGGAATGAGGGGGTGTGGGGTGGGGAAAGGGTGGCTGAGTGGGGTAAATAGGGGGGGTTGGAGTGGGGAAAGGAGGGGGGTTTGGTCGGTGGGGAAAGGAGAGGGGTTGGGTGGGGAAAGGAGGGGGTGGGGCGAGGAGGGGGTGTTGGGTAGGTGGGGTGGGGAAAGGAGGGGTGTGGGAAGGTGGGAAAGGAGGGGGGATGGGTAAGGGTGAGGAAAGGATGGGGTGGGTGGGTAAGGGTGAGGAAAGGAAAGGGGGTGGGGAAAGGAGAGGGGGTGGGGTGGAGAATGGAGGGGTGGTGGGGGGGTAGGGATGGGGAAAGGAGGGGGAAAGGAGGGGGATCGTGGGGTGGGGAAAGGAGGGGGTGTGGGGTGGGGTTGGGGAAAGAAGGGTGTAGGGAAAGTAGGGGTGGTGGGGTGATGTAGGGAAATGAGGGGGGTTTGGGGTGGGAAAAGGAGGGGGTGGGCTTGGAAGTGGGTAAAGGAGGGGGGTGGGTTGGAGGTGGGGGGAAGAGGGGAGGAAAGAAGGGGGTGGGTGTGGAAAGGGGTGGGGTGTATAAAGGTGGGGTGGATAAAGGAGGGGGTTAAGTTAGATGGGGAAGGGGGGTGTGGGGAAAGGGGGGTGAGTGGGGTAAGTAGGGGGGTGGGGTGGGGAAAGGAGATGGGTTTGGTGGGTGGGGAAAGGAGGAGGGATGGGTGGGGAAAGGAGGAGGGATGGGTGGGGAAAGGGTGGTGGAGGGGTGGGGAAAGGGGGTTGGGGAAAGGAGGGGTATGGGTTGTGGGTGGGGAAGGAGGGGGTGAGTGGGGTAAGTAGGGTGTGTAGGGGTGGGATGGTAAAAGGAGCAGGGGTAGGTAGTGTGGGGAAACGAGGGGGTGGGGCTGAAAGGGGGTAAGGTGGTGGGGAAAGGGGGTTCGGGAAAGGAAGGGGGTGGGTGGGGTGGGGAAAGGAGGGGAGCAGGGCAAGGAGGGAGGTGAGTGGGGTTGGGGAAAGGGGGGTGGTGGGGTGCAGAAAGTGTGGGTGGGCGAAAGGAGGGGGAGGGGTTGGGGGTGTGGGTCAGGAAAGGAGGGGGTTGGGGGTGGGGGTGGGGAAAGGAGGGGGTGGATCGGAAAGGGGGGCAGATGGGTGGGGAAAGGGGGTTGGGGAGAGGATGGGATGGGTGGGTGTAGGTGGGGAAAGGAGGGGGTATGTGTGGGGGTGGGGAAAGGGGGGTGGGAAAGGAGGATGTGGGGAAGGAGGGGTATGTGTGGGGGTGGGGAAAGGAGGGGGTCGGTGGGGGGTAGGGAAAGTAGGGGGTGGGTGGGGGGTTTAGGGAAAGGCAGGTGGATGGGGTGGGGAAAGGAGGGGGCTGCAGGGTGGAGATGGGGAAAGGAGAGGCGATGGATGCGGGTGGGGAAAGGGGGCGTGGGGGTGGGGAAAGGAGGGGGGAAAGGAGGGGTGGGGAGAGGGGAAAGTCAAGGGGGTGGGTATAGGACGGGGTGGGGGCTGAGGGAGGGGGGGTGTTGAACGGAGCAGGGTAGGTGGGGAAAGGAGGGGGTAGGGAAAGGAGGGGGTGGTGGGGTCGGGTATGGAAAGGAGGGGGTGGGGGCATTGGGGTGGGAAAAGGAGGAGGGTATGGGGTGGAAGTGGGGAAAGGAGGGGGCTGGGGGTGAGGTGGGAAAGGAGGGGGGTGGGGATGGGGAAAGGAGGGGGTGTGGGGCTGGACAAAGGAGGCAGGTGGGGAAAAGTGGGGGTGGAAAAGGAGGGGGTGGGGAAAGGTGGGGTGGGAAAAGGAGGGGGTGGATGGGGAAAGGGAGGGGGTAGGGAAAGGTGGGGGTGGGTGGGTGAAGGGTAGGGAAAGGGTGGGTGGGGTTAGGGAAAGGAAGGGGGTGGGTGGGTGGGGGTAGGGGAGATGTGTGGGTTTGGGTAGGCAGAGCAGGGAAGGAATTAATGGCAAGAATGAATGGGGTGGGGAAGTGGAAGAGGAAAATTGGAAGTAGGGGGGCAAAGTGTAAAGATTGGAGAGGGGGAGACAAGGACATGAGGGGATATGGTGCAATGGGTTAGGTATTTAGTGGGAAGCATGGGAATGGGATAGAGCAGCAGGATGAGGAGGGTAAGGAGAGGGGAGAATGGGGAGAGGGAGGGTGAAGGTTATGAGGGTCTAGAGGTGATGGGAGTGTAGAGATTGAAGTGGGATTGGGTTGAGTGGAATCAGGAGGGAAGAGGGAGGGCAGGGAAAGGCGTGGGTTGGAGGGGCATGGATGAAGGGGGAATATAGATTAGAGGAGCAGGACAGAATTAGGGTAGTGATAGGATTGGAGAAATGGGGTGGGAAGGAATAAGCCATAATTCAGAATGGGAGAGTTAAAAATTGTTGAAATGTGAGAATTGAAGATTGAACGTTGGATTAGAAAGACAATACTGAAATAGGGTTAGGTTAGGTTAGGGGATTGGGAGGTTTCAGTGGGGAGCAGGATTTCAGGGTAGGGGTCAAAGGAGGTTTCAGGTTGGTATTCAGTTTGGTATTCAGTTCAGTTCAGTTTCATTTGGTTCAGTTTCTTTATTTACTTACCTTCTTCCCCTTGCCCCCCACCCCTTGCCCTCTTCAGGTCATTGGTTCTGGTTACCTCGATGCAGCTTGCCCAGCAGTGATCCTTCCTGACCAAGGCCCTGGTCCCCAATGCTACAACTCCCTGGCAACCAGACTTTTATACCAGGAATGTGTCACAATGGGAAATGTATCACTTGTCATGATGACATCGCTTCAGTGTGGGTAATACCATGTGGCCCCTGATTGAAGGGGGAAAAGAGCAAAACTAGAAGAGGATCTACCACTGGCAAATCTACTGAAGATAATCAGTCTATGTTTGAAACTGAATAGAAGGCTTGCTTGCGTATTGTATCCAGCCCCAGTGATGCTCATCTTCCCTCCACTGCAGTTCATGTCTCTCATGTGCACCCTCTAATGTCTTCATGTCCTCTACACCTTGTGACATCACAGAGCTATGCCAGTGACATCATCAGCGTTCTGATAGCCTGATACTGCTGAATATAGCAAAACGAAAAGGTGATGGCTGGAAGGTTTTGAATAAATCATAACCACGGGCAAAGCTCTGGGCAACCCTCCAGACCATCGTTTTTCAGTCTGCCAAGCCATTACAGAAGGGGAAAAACCATATGCAAATCAGGCATGGTCCTACCCCAAAAGGGGCAGTCCAGCCCGAACTGCTGTAATGGCTTGGCAGACTGAAAAACGATGGTCTGGAGGGTTGCCCAGAGCTTTGCCCGTGGTTATGATTTATTCAAAACCTTCCAGCCATCACCTTTTCGTTTTGATACTGCTGAATAGACATGGAGATATGTAAATGCATTTTAATTAATGGACACTTCTCAGAGATCATTTCAAACAAATGCCTCTACAGTCACTGTCCTATCTTCTCTCATCACATTGTTCAGGATCTGCCTCCAGGTGCAACTGGGGTAATGAGCTTGATGACGTTTCAAACTATTCTGCCAGTGTGCTTGCTCCCTAATCTTTAATAATCATGAAACAAACCCTCTTCCATTGAATCCCGCACGTGTGGGCCTCCATTTATAGAATAAATGTGAACCACGCACAGAAAATCCGAAATTCTGTTTCTGTCCTGTCCATTTCATTTACATGTACTGACCTTTTGGAAGTTTTGTTTGAAACCTATTCCTAAAGCTCTCGTTCACCTGATCAGCCTCTTGGCACAAGTGCCCTGGCAAAACTAGGGGGAGGATGCACTCACATCCGGACCTGGAATCCAATTCCAGGCAACGTCTTCTGGCTGCTTCATATCCGCTGAATACACCTCATTGTGGACAAGCTTCTTTTTGGGTGAAAACTGACCAATTTCCTTTCCTAGCCAGGGAAATGGCTTAAGAGACTTGTGCTGAAAAAGCCATTATTCCCTACATCTCACTTTATTACACTCTATTTCCTACTTATTTATGTTTCCAAAATACCTTCATGGTAATATGGTGGAATAGCTGAGTGTGGGGCTCACTTCACCCCTCCTGCTTCTAAATGGAGGCCTTGGTTGTCCACTTGTTTCTAGTTCAGCCTATCTTTGGGTCTGGCAGCACAGATCCCCTTTCCCTGGTTGCACTGTGTTTCTCTCTTTCAGGCAATGCTTGTGATGTCGGGACTCTAACCTCAGCGCCAGCTGAAGATGAGTACCAGTCCTAAAATCTTTATATTTATCAAGTGTACAGAGGGCATCCTAACAGTCAAAGGGTAATTGGGAACTGTGAAATATTTAAAAATAAACTGACAATTTGCAAAATGAGATCGATGAATAGATGACCCAAAGCAAAGGAAAAAGTAAATGAAAGGATGAAAAGCAGGCATAAAGCAATTTATAGAAGTATTATTGCCAAATGATTGAGACAAGGCAAACCCATTAGAACAAAACTATTGAACTCAGTCCTCAAATGAAGGGAAAGCAACACAGAAAGGATAGGTTTTAAAATCCTTTAGAGAGAAGAATACTATGCGGCAGAGATTCACATCTAGGGAGCAGAGGCTAAAGCCTGATTGTGGTATTTGGCATGGTTAAAACAATGGATACAAAGTCTAAATATGGAGTTTCAATGCTTTTTCTCCATCTCCAGGGTTAATGAGCCTGATATATGTTCTCTGTATGTGCAAGTGCTTTGAAAGCATTGCATGTTAGCTTAAACTGAAATGCAGAAGGAAGATATAGCAAGTAGATTAAAATGGAGGTGATGTTTGGAATTCTTCACTTCTCCCAGCAGGGATCGGGGTTAGAGTGTGAATGGAAACTCTAAACCCGATCCCTTTAATAGTGCATCAAGCTGCTATGAAAGTCAGCATCTAATGAAATAATTGATGAAAAATATGCTATTTTTGAAGCAATATTTATTCCTTATGCCTCCCGGACCACCATGCAGCACTGTCCCCCAATATTCCAGGACTGGGGTTCGATTAGTAATTGAACCCAGTCTTTTCATATGTTGCAAGTGGTTATCGGCACTATATTAACAAAAACGCTCTCTAGGATGTGAAGGCATCATGAAGAAGACAGAAACAGATTCAAAGTTTGAATACAAATAGTTTATTACCTTGAATGCCAGTATGGCAGAAGGCCTAACTTGCCATATGCTAAGGTGGGTTTCCCTGCCTGAAGAAACTAGGGATAGTCAGAGTCAGTAAGTTCAACTTAAAAGTCTGTCTTTGTCCAAAACGTCTACTTTCCCTCTACTACTACTACTAAAGCTAAATAATGTGTAGGGATGTCAACAACAAATCAAGTAGTTGAAAGCTGGCATTCCCCACTCACACAACCAAATAACCAAATAATGGGACACCAATGGGCACACCCCAGTAGGGAATGAGACCAGGACAATTGTGAGTGAGTAAAAGAGAGGCCTTTATATAAAGTTAAAATGGGGCACGCAAAGGACTCTGCTACTCCGAGAGCGCTTATCCCAAACAACAGAGAATACACATTATATTACAAAACCATGTCACTAATGACATGTGCTATATGGGATAGAATAAGTATTGCTCATTGGCTGGAAAAGACAAGACATTACAGATCATATAATTGTGTTGCTCCAGGATTGGTCAGCGCTGAACTTGCCATTTCTTGCTATCTAACTCTTCACACTGAACTTGTAATGTAATACACTCTTCGTCTTTTCATCACGAGGCGTTGTGCAAGCTCACCTCCTGATGGAAGGACGAATGGAATGTTATGACACGCGACAAGAACGAGCGTTTCAAATGCAGCCATTCAGTTGCAGCCCATGGTCGGTGGGGCCTGTCCACATATACTTTAGTTCTAGTAGATAATGAAATATTCTGTTTACCTCATAAGCTTCCTGGTCGTTCCTCCGGTACTTCAGAACTACACAAGATTTAGTATAGTACATAAACCTCAACAATATATATAACATAAACATTTGATCTGGGCCACAATGAGAGCGAAGGTACATGGGTCCAGGTGCATTATCTAACACAGTATTTCAGAATACATTGGTCATTTGTTTCTTAGATCAAACATGGGTGTTTTACTATTTGTTAGTACAGTAAAAATATATGGCCTCGCAGGATTAGATACATGAGAGTAAACTGGGGTGGCACATGAGCAAGGGTCTTGCAACTGTTACATCAAAGGGACATAAGGTTAGGGGGCTTGAGGTGCATAATTCTCAAGGAGGGGGCTGTCGGAGCACAGGCAGGTCTGTGGAGATGGATGGTTTTCCTACGGCCAGGCTCTTGCCTGGTCACACACAGGGCTGTGATCTCAGAGGAAGAAGAGAGATACAGTGTTAGCTTGCAACAATTCACGCCCAAGCTTTCGTGAGAACAGAACAGCAGCGGAGTCGGCAGAGGGGAGGATGTGGGGGTGGCAGGCTGGCTCTGCACAGAGAGAGAAGGGAAGAGGTGCAGGCTTGCATTCAGTGTGTATTTACGGCCTAGTGAAAAATGGAGTCTGCAGTCCATACAAAATGGAGCCTTGTGGCTCATAGGCCATGCACTGTTATGTATCATTCAATGGCTACCTCACACCTTGGCCAGAGGTGCGCTGTCAACCGTGGAATGAGCATATTGTGTGCATCATTAAGGAATGAAGGGGGGCCTGGGAGACCCTTCCTCCCTTACATTCCCCCCTTTCGTTACTTAAGTAACGGATAATATAACTCTTCCAAACGCTTCCGTTCGTTTTCCTCAGCCACTGCTTCTTCCCAGGCTGGGGTCTCCTTTATTGGCATCCAAGCCTGACACAACGACCTAAGGCTTTCCCCTCTATGTGCATATTCATCTGGGGTACAGGTCATATATATGCAGTCCCCATCCCCTGCCAGGTCTACTCACACCTCCTCGTACCATTCTAAGTCATGGGGTTCTTTAATTGTGGTGTAATAGAGGGAGTCTACAATGGTTCCAGTGTTATATATAGTAGTCATCCTATATTTTGGTTCTGAGTCTTCTCTTGTCTGAACCTGGGCCTGATGTATTACCTGAACCACCTTTGCTGTGTTGCCCATTGTCACCATCATCATTGCACTGCTAGGAATGAATTTTGCACAACACCTGATTCCCAATTGGCACAACGCAAAAAATGATCAGAAAAAAGACAATGATGGGTATCAGCAGCTTCACAGCCATCCCAAGCCATGACGGGACCCAGTCGAACAGATTGCCGAACCACGTGCTGGACTGCACTCCTCCTTCTTCCTTCATTCTTTCTCTGAGATTGTGCACCGCTGCTATCACATGCGACAGAGTTCCATTGTCTGCATCGGCAGAAGGTACAAAAGTGCAACATGCACTTCCGATTTTTCAGCAAACACTGCCGTCCATTGCTGTGAGAAGGTCCAGGACGTAACGGTTCTGAATGGTCATCAGACGCAGGGCTCTTAGTTCCATCTTGATGACATTGAATCCTTCTTCTGGGTCATTAGCCAGCTGGATGAGCTCCCAGCGGACTATTTGTAACCATTTCGCGTTCGTTCGAGCCTGGATGCTTGGGATGAGTGGCGCGAAGAATGTCTCTGCTGAGGTAAATAATTTAAATTTATCAGGTACTTGCACCAAGAGTTCTGAGGATTCTACAGAGATATAATTTGATGCTCTCTGTTTTCGTGACACTCTATTGTGCAGCTGCTTTTCCGACAAGACATCATACACAGGGGGTTCTTCGGTAGTAGACGGGGGTGCCTGGGTCATCTTGGCTGGCACCCTCTCCCCTTGGAGGTGGCTTTCTGGTATTACCATCAGGGCTGAGTGCAGCGTTGCCAGAGCGCAGGTGGCCTTCCATGATGGCGGAAGGTGTACGCTTGTTTGCTGCATACCCAGTAAGTGTCCATTAAAGCCGCTGTCCCTTTCTTCATGTCGGGTATGATGAGCGTTTTGTTGCAGTGCTTGTTTGAACCAAGGGGCACTTTCCCTTCTCCATTGAAGCACAGTTCGTATGGTATTTCACTTTGTATTTTGATTGGCTTCTCGAGAGCTGTTAGCCACGTTAGTTTGGCAATGTACTGAGACCAGATTGGAGTGCAGGTGTCTTTGATCCATTTGAGCTGTTCATCCGGCAGTCCGCACAGGGCCTCTGCCTTGCACATCACTTGCTCCTCTTGCCACCTGTTGTTGGCAAACATTGTCCCTTAGATCACGAAGAATGGCTCTTTGACGCAGATTACTCCTTGTGGCTTGTTGTACCAGGTTTTTTCATTTTGCAGCATTTGTAAGGAAACAGTGTGCGCCTGATAGGTGCTTCTAATTCTACACAGTGCAAGATGTATTAGACACTGAGCCTCAGCAATAGGCGGTGGTGGTAACAAAACTTTAGCGGTCCCGAGGCATGGGGAATCAAGGAGCACACTTAGCAGCTTTCATTAGTTGCTTGTTTTGCCATTGTGCTCATATCTGATTACCATTTGTTCGATTGATCTGGGTGGTGTGGATCTTCCACTGAATCCAAACCCAAACCGTGATATGCATCATACCTTTTCCATCCCACCCCCCTTTTTTGCCTCCTGCTCCCCCCTCGGCCCCTTTGGACTTCTAATAATACTTGATATCGGATGGGGAATATTTCATTCATTATCCTTGCACTCCTCCTACTACTCGGCTGCATATCTATTATATCAGGTGTTGGGGTGGGGGCTTGTGTTTTATCCTTAACATAATCGCTGCTTGAGGTAGGATGTGTGGCTATATAGAGATCAACATGTGGCAGTGTAAATGCATAGAGATTGGGATCATTCATATCATACACATTACATTAATGATCAGGATTTTCAATTATTGAATGATCAAGCAGTGGGGCTCTGACAGTCTTGTTTTTGTGCAGGGTACTAAGATTTGTGGGGGCCTTGTGGGCCCATATTAATTTAAAACCACCCCACACTAAGTGGGTGCCTTCTTGTATCATTTTGATGCCCCATGCCCCCTCTTTTATATCGATAGAGATAAAAGTTATAGCCAATACAGTGTGAGGCAAAATAACAGTGTAAAAAATAATATTGCAGAAAAACATAATCCACATTCAAAAGAGTATGCTCTAGTACTGCTAACATTTCTCCTATTGCTGTCTATTGTAGAGTAGCTGGCATTGAGGGTGCGTGCCGGCCATGTTTGCACCTACAGAGTGAGATACAATTGGGTTAAATATACAATTTATTTTATACTACATTTACTTCTTTATAAAGTGGAACACTATGACATAGAGAATCTGTGGAGGGATAGGCAGACGCGTAGAAGGAGGAGATAGTCATGAAATGAAAAAGAGGTTGAGGCAAAGGCAATGTTACTTTCATTAAATACATATTTATACTTAATTCTGTGTCAAAACAACATATCTCACATATGCATTTTTGATTTATAGCATTCCATTTTTCATGTACTATTTTTCTCCGTTTCCTTTCATATTTTTACATTCATTTATGCAGTATCATTCTTTTCTTTGTGACCATTTAATTGTAGGTTTGTGTGGTTCCTTCCTCAATATGCTGTTCCCCCTCTCTTATTTCACTGTCATGTGCCTTTCGCACGTCCGATAAATGGATCCATTATTTCAGCCCTTTCACCTTCACTGCAGCGGGTGTGCAATATATCACTTCAAATGAGCCATGAAACCAAGGAGCATTCCACCGTTTTATGAAACTGCGCATGTACACTATTTCCCCAGGCATTAACTGTATGCTGGGGCTATCTGCTGCTGCTGTCACTGTATCAGTTTCATTTTCCAGTCTAAAGGGTGGAGCTATTTGTTTTGCTATACTTCTTGCTGCTTTGGTCAGTTATGTTAAATACTCCTGAAATGTGTCTCCCAGTCACTATTTCATGCGGGGACAAGTGGTGGTCTTTGCTAGGCTGTGTTCTTAATCCGAATAGTGCCAGCGGTAAACAGTACACCCAATTTTTCTTTAGGGTGTGACACAATTTTGACAATCTGATTTTAAGGAGGCCGTTGATTTTTTCTACAATTCCATTAGCTTGCAGGTGGTAAATCAAACAGAGTTCATGTTTAATGCCCAACAGCGTAGTTACTGTTTTAAACAGATCATTTACAAAATGTGTCCCCTTGTCGGAACGTATGATGTCACATATTCCCCATCGGGGAAAAACTTCCCTCACTAATAATTTTGCTGCGTATTTCGCATCTGGGTGGGCACAGGGTCCTGCCTCCACCCAGAGTGAAAAGGGGCAGACCACCACAATCAGATATTGTGCTTCATTACACCTTTCTCCCATGTCTGCATAATCAATATGCAGTTCACGGAATGGTCCAATGGGACGGGGCAATGTCCCTCTCAGAGTCCTCAATGTCATTCCTGAATTGTATGTTTGACACGTTATGCATTCTATTGTTAATTTTGCCACATGTTTCTTTAACCCTGGAACGAACCAATTTTCCTGTATGTCTGCTTCTATGTACTGTTTCACAGTGTCTGCGGGAAAGTGTAGCTGCTGGAATGCTATTTGTAATAATTCTATGGGCATCACTACCTTTCCAGTACAGCTTTGTCGCCACAGGAGGTCAGTGGATGACTGTGTACACCGTCTTTTTGTCCACAATTCTTGTTCCTTAAGTGGGGCCCGTTTTTGTAAATCAATTATTTGTGATATTGGCATCCAATTGTACCCATCACTTTTTTCTTCTTCTACATTCTCTTTTAATATGAACTCTCCTTGGATGTGTTTTTCTAGATATGCTGCTTCTTTGGCAGCAGCGTCCGCTGCCGCGTTTCCCATAGAGATGACGTCATTGTTATTTGTGTGGGCCTGGCATTTAACCAGGGCCACCATTGTCGGTTCTGTTAATGCTTCTATTAGTTCTTTTAAAAGCTCTGCAATTTGCACTGGGGACCCATCTGCCCTTATGAATCCTCTCCTCCCCCACCGTGACAGCCCCCTGTGTACTGTTGTGGCCAGGTAGGTTGAATCTGTATAGATTGTTACTGCACACCCTTTTGCTGTGTGTAAAGCCTCTATTAGTGCCACTAATTCTGTTGCCAGAGCTGAAAAGTGCATGGGTAACCTTTTTTGCACTATTATCTCATATTCTCCATCTTCCAACCGCACCACTGCTGCTCCTAGGTGTTTTTTGCCTGTTTCTGGGCACACTGACCCATCTACAAAATACACTTCCCCTTCTTCTATGGTAATTTCATTTTCTTTGGGCACGTCATCCTCTTCCCCTTCATATGTGGCACAGTCATGGTTTTGCATATCTTCTATGGTGCATGCTTCTGTGATGAATGTTGCTGAGTTTACTGTTTTGCAGCGTACTATGTGTATGTTTGAACTGGACAAGATAATTTCATATGCTGTGTCTCTCTGTGTTGTCAGTGTGGATTTTGATCTTTCAAGAATGGCAAACAATGAATGCTCAACAATGTTATTGAACATCCCATTACACTAGTGGCACTTTTTTCAATTACGAACATGGCGGCTGCGAGAGCCTGTTCGCACGCAAAGTGTCCTTGCCTTACCTTATCAAGTGTTCCACTGTATTAAGCTTGAGGCTTATGTCCTAAGGACATTTTCTGCATTAGTACTGCTGTCATGAGTGTTCTGTCACAATGAGAGAACAGGTAGAACTTGCGGTCATAATCAGGGGTTGCTAGAACTGGTGCTGTTGAAATTAGCTCTTTAAGTGTGTCAAAGGCTGTGTTCATTTCTGGGGTCCATGTAAGTGTAGTGCTTTCTCTTTGTGCTTCTTTAAGTGCTTGTGATAAGGGCCTTGTGTATGCTGCGTAATCCAATATCCATGCTCGGCAATAATTACATATGCCAAGAAATTTCTGCATTTCTTTCACAGTGTGGGGCTTACTAGCAGCACGCACTGCAGAGGCTCTGTCTGGTAGTATTCTCTTGCCATCTTTTGATATCAATTGTCCCAAGTACAGCACCTCTGTTAAGCAGTACTGTCATTTCTGTTTGTCTACTTTGTACCCCTTGTGAGCCAGCAAAGTGAGCAATATGATTGAATCATTCCTACACTCTTCTTCATTTTGTCCACAAATTAGCAGATCATCCACGTACTGAATGATTGTGCTCTTTGTGTCAATGTTCCCAAAGACTTTATGTAGTATTCGGAAAAAAAAGGTTTGGGGTTTCACAATACCCCTGGGGCAACCGGCAATGTTCATATATCTTACCCCCCATGGTGAATGCTGTCAAATACCGTGATTCTGGGTCCAGTGGCACCAAGAAAAATGTGTTTTTCAAGTCTAACACTGTAAAACACATTGCTGTCTTCGGGATGCTACACAAAATGGATGCAGGGTTTGGGACATGTGGAAATTCCTTTTGTATGACGTCATTGAGGGGTCTCAAGTCCTGTATCATCCTCTAAGCCCCGCCCTTTACTTTCTTGATAGGATAAATGTCCCAGGAGGATAGCTCAGCGGCGACGTGTTCTCCCTGAAAGCAAGACAACACGGAGCAACACAGGTTTGAATCCCGGGTCTGCGCTTAGAAACCTCTGGGTATTAAGCACGTTATAAATAACCTATCATATCATAAATGCAGACATCCGACAGTACAACATCAACTGGCGCTGTTTGTCTGCTTGGGGAGTGTTATATCTGCCTCTGGCCGTTATTTATATTAATATAATAAGGTAGAGTACAACTCTTAAGTGTTGGAAAGCTAATTATAAGGACAATAAAGCCATCTTTAAGCACACGATTGAACACACAGTGTACTGTTTGAGAGCAGGAGCTGCATTTAATTTCAGTGTCGTGCTCTAGGTATACATTTGAATAGGCTGGAGAACGATATGAACAAAACGAACAACAATCATAGCACTCATTTAGGCTAAATCTCAGAGAGATGGCACTGTAACGAAGCGTGCAAGAGTATTGCTGGAAAACCCAGTACAGAGCACATGGACAAAGTTTACGGCACCGTACGTTAGTAATTATGCATACAGCACTGTATCCTACTCATTTTTAATCCCTATAAAAATGTTATGTGAACTTCTACTGACATAATTTCTGCAAATTCCCTGGTTACACTGTGTCGACAGGAAATCCCTCTGAACGCTATATTCGACAGTTGCAGACTACCTTAGCGGAAAATGTGTGCTGTGACTATAGTGTAAGTTATCTTTGCTTTTTTATTTTTTATTTCAATGTCAGTCCTTGGAGCAATTCATGCGTAGCGGTCAAGGATATTTTACAGTAAGCATTTGTCCTGTTGAAAGAGAGGCTTGTTAAGTTTCGATTTCCGGGCAGAATGCGGGTAAAGAAAGCATTCAGGCGGGAACATGTTAGGATGTTATTGTGCATTTCGCAATGTAAGTAGTGTGGTTACGTAAAAGTTAGTATTAGGTACATGGAGAGATGATGGTACCTTATACATGGTGCAATGAATGGATGGATGATAACAAATACAATTGTAGAATTAGGGCCCCTATGTAATATTTATAAGTGCAGTGTGTTATGAATCAACATGTATGTTGGGAGCCTGTGTGTGAGATGGCTGAGGAAACTTAGGTGGTTTGCCCATGTTAAGCACTTTAGCGTCTTGGTTTTCACATTGTGTTTCCATTAGATATTAAAAGAGTAAAGCAGAAGGAGTACAGCAGACATTCAAATATGCCTGCCACGTTCTGCACCATGTGGTCCACTCTATTGTGTGTTCTACCCGTTCCAGTCTAATGCTGTACATAAGAAGAAAGATTAAGTAATGGCCTAAACGATGCCAGTGGCATGCGAGGAGCCAAATCTTACAGAGCACAGGACAGTTATGTTTGAGATTTGGATGCATTTTGTGTTTGGGTTGTGGTGACTGTGCAGATTATTTGGTAGGTTACTGTACTATAATGTATTGATTGTGGCCAGTTATTAGAGGCTCGGGTGAAGAGGCCATTCCACAAAGAGTTTGTCCATTGAGTGGAAGTACAGCAATACTATGTGACCTGAAGTGGGTAAAGGGTAGATGGCTGTGTTATGTTTCTGGTTTGTGGTAAATTGGTAGATGTTTGCATGCATGGTTGTAATATGCTGTGGTGGTTGAGGCCAGGGTCTACAGTATTGAGTGCATGGCTGGAGGCTGTAGACTGTAGGGTATGCAGTCAAGAGTGTAGGCCGTGGGTACAAGAAGCACAGTATAATATAGCTATGCATTGAATATTGCGATATTGGTATGTGGATTGCAGAAATAAGTGCACAGATTACAATTTGGAGATTATAAAGAAGTATGACACCAATAATTATATACTTACTGTTTCTATTGTTGAGGGCCTATGCAGTTTTTGTGTATGGTATGTGAAATGTAAGAATAATTGTTTCATTCTATGTGGTAAAAAAAACCATAACATGTTAGAGCAGGTACTTTGTTATTTTTTAGTTCATTGTATTGCAGATATTTCTATACTTTGTGGACCCTCATAATTAGTACTTCGTAAGTTTATGCTTCAAACAAGTGTACTGTGCAATGTGCGCAGTTCCTGTGTTTCTTTGCATTATCATTGGGTCTGTGGGGAAGAAAAATCCATGCTGGATTTAAATAAAACCTTCAAAATTCATTTGTTGTTATGTTGCACAGTCCGTTTCAGTAACAGTTGCACTGGTTACAGCAATGTTTAAGGTGCACTGTTGCAGTAGGAGGAATGGAAATGGTGTATTATTTCTGTTTTGTAAGTGTTGGTAGCATGGTTGCAGTTATATACCAGTTGGCGTATTCTAACTGTTTACCTGTTTCCTTTTTTTAACAGTATTTCTTTATGCGTTTGGTTGTTGCTGATGTTTTGTAAGTATTGTGCCATTGCACTGTGATATTGCAGAACTGTGGGGGCAGTTAGATGCCTGTTGGCGTATTGTAACTGTTGATAGTTTGGAAGTTTTTGAGGATATGCTTGTAGCACTGTGGTTGCTGAAGGTTGAGTTTGGCAGTTTGAATGCTGCAAGTAATATTTAAGTATTATGGTAGCAGTTAGATATCAGTTGGCGTATTCTAACTGTTTACAGTTTCTCATTTTTACAGGGTATGTTTAGAAGCTCGCGCATTCTTGTTGGTACATTCACATCTTTCAACATTCTGAATTGATGGTGCACGACTATAGGTTTACTTAATAATATTAGCATATTTCTTGCATTGTTATGGGCATTGTTAGACAGTTGTTGCCTTATTTCAGCAGCTGGTGGTTTCAGAGGTTACTGAGGATAGTTTTAAACCCTCATACTTAGTAGTTTATGTTTAAGTACCATGTAGGAAACAATATTAGTGTGCTTTGTGTACACTTATTGTTTCTGTGACTATAATCATTGGGTCATTGGGTAAAGAATTGTACAGCAGGCACTCTGGTGTATTTGTTGGATAGTTGCTGTATGCTAAGGTGTTCCAGTTCCATAAAGCAGAAGGTAATTCTTTTTTGTGCAATTATGTATGTAGTGGTGGGTGTGGGGGAGTAGGTTATTCTAATTTTGTAGATCAGCGAGTACATTTTGGTTTCAAGAATATTAAGTAGGCATTTGCAAGATTTGCTGATAATCTCTGCTTTATAGTAATGAAAGTCTCATTGCATTCAAGCCATGCATATTGCTTTCTAATGTATGCAGTACAGTGACCTGCACTGGTTGTGTCGCCTGTGTGGTAGATTATGGCTACTGTTGTGAAGGTTTTCTTTCCAAGTGATACTTTTCCGTGTGCGAAGGTAGTAAGCTTGCAGTTGTTTTTGGTTCCATCTGCATTGTATCTTAAAAGCATTAATATTATGTATTTGATTTGTGATTGTATATGTAAGGTGGAACGATTATCGGAATTGCAAGTAGTACACAATATGCTATAGTCTGCATTTTGAACGAGTTGCTGAAATTAAATGGAATCACAGTTCGGTATAGACACATAGACAAAGCGCTCGTTAGGGACTTGTTGCTGAATGACATGGTTTCAGAGAGTGCATGTATGTTTCCACATGTAGGACATTTTGAAGATTTCATTTATGGGTATGTTTTTGCTTTTCAGTACTTGTAGTAAGTACATTAGAAATTCCTGTGGATGTTCTTGTGTGTTTAAAGTGAATCTCACCATTCCAGCGCAGTAGTCCAATTCCTGCCTTATTCCTGAGACACTGTAAGTGTTTTCAGGATTGTTTGTTGCATTTCTGTAAAGGAGTAGCATTTGTAACCACAACTGGTCTGCGCCGTTCATATGAATTGCTGGCAATTGGAATAGAACATTGATTTCTACATTTGCATAGCAATTTACACCAGTTGTATTGGAAAATTTGAATGGACCAGACAGTTCTGTGTCTGAGTACTTTGATGGAAGTGCATGTGGTTTGTTCGAAGAGGTAGTTCTCTTTGTGTGTGCAGTTGGGTATGTGTTGTCCTTATCAGTCCATGTTTCTGTGTTTTTGGTAGTTGATGGACTATGAGCTGATTTTAATTTCTTTGGTGGTACTGTTGGGAGATGATTTATAACTTGTGATTGCATTACTTTTCTTTTTCAAAGTTTTAGTTTTTTGGCAGAGGGGACTTTTTGAGGGTGTGTAGAGTGCACATAGTCTATTATACTCTACGATGCAAGGAATATCAGCGCTGAATTTGCTTATATCAAAATTGACTAGAAATAGTCCTTCAAGTGTACGTAGGCGTGACAGTGCTACGTAACTCATGCCTTCTTTAAAGACTGTGCTGCCAATATCAATTAATGCTTGAACTAAGGTTAGATCTTGTGATTTATGAATAGCCACTGCGTATGCTAGTGACACAGAAAACTGTTCTCTGCGTACATACATGTCTTTGAAAAGAAGGAATCGGGCTGTTGAGCGTCCTATCCTTTTAACGTCTGAAAGTTTGTCAAAGTGGATGTTGACAAACTGAATGCTGTTGTCACGTGGGTATGTCTGGAAGCCAACAACTGTACCAAGTGCTCCATTAACTAAACCTTGCTCTACGTCAAGGTTACGTATTACTCTACGCATTACTCTACAGTTTAAACACAATGTTAACATTTTCTGCAAACTTACTGTGTTAAAGATAGAGTTTTCTAAGGTGTGTAGTCGTGCTATGGCTTCTTGACATATAGGTATTGTCATATCGTGTATGTCCAGTTTGTCTGTGGAGTACATTTTAACTGGTGGTTACATTTCTTTTTTCAGCATAGTTTCATTGAATTCTGCACAGCTTGCTAGAGTTGGCATTAAGGACATACAGTTGACATTTGTGTGTGCTAATTGTTCCATGACATCAGTAGCACAACTGTTATGGCCGCATAGCTCATGGATGCATCTGACATTTAGGGTAGACTGAGCTTCTTTAGATAGTACATCAATCTAAATGTTTTGTTAAATGTTGGCGTAGGTGAGGTCTGCAGACTGACGCATGTTTTCAGTTAGTTCTCTGTATTGGAAATGCTGCCAGAGATTTACATTCCCTATGCTTCCAAGAGTTTTACGGCATAGTTTGTGTCCTATGGTTTTAAAGATAGGTTCACCTTTCACTGGTGTTAACTAAAGGAGATCCCCAAAAACAATGACATGTTTTCCTCCAAAGAGTTCTTCGTAGTCTGTTTTGAGGACCTCTTGCAATCTGAAGTGAATCAAAGCTAACATTAGGTTGGAGACCAGCCTCACCTCATCTATTAGGAGCATTTTCATCTGTTTCAAAACTCTGCATAGCTCCATAGCAGCTTCTTGTGAAAGCTTTTAGTAGTCTAATTTGTTTTGGTGTTCTAGCGGAAGGAGTAGCAATCGGTGTAAAGTGACACCACCTATGCTGTAGGCAGTTAAACCTGTGGGGGCGGTTACAACAGCTGAACGCTGGTTGCTTGTTAAATGTTGGAGGAATTTACTGATGATTTTTATTAAGAATGGTTTGCCTGAACCAGCTTGCCCACTTACATATAGCAGTACAGGTTTGTAGTCTTGACAGGTAAAAAATGTAGTTTTGTGCTGCATAACATGTTCAATTTCTTTAGTTACTTCGAGGAAAATGGTACGCTGCTCATTGTATAGTTGTGATTTCAGTAGAGCAAAGTCTTCTGCAGATTGCTCATACTGATTATTTCCTCATAAGTCATTTGACTTACACACATATGGTGGGCAGTTGAATTCATTAATGTTTCTTTAATAATTCAGCCTAAGACATCTCGGCACACGTGGTTAAGCTATAGTGTGGATCAAAGTGTAGGGTGTACCTTGATAACAGCATCCGAGTGCAGGTTATCTGCTAGTGTAGAAACTGTTTAGACTCGTAGGGCTCGGCTTAAACATTTGCAAGATCATTGTTTGGAAACATTGCATACCATTGCATATTGGTATGTAAGGCATAACCTGCATTGGTGTGTATATGTAGTAGCAACAGCTATGTTTCAGGTTAATTTCATTGCAAAAACTTAACGTTGACCCAATCAGACTAATTTCCCACCCAAGATTGACAGGTTTTAGGAGGCCACCATAGTTGATGATGAACCAGGGAGCTCAGGTCAATCAACGCTTAAGTCTCAGGAGAGTGAGTGGTTCGAGGGGGTGGGGGGCCCTGAGTCACACAATTTAGACTGTTTATAGTTTAGGCCTTACCAACACATAGTCACCATTAGGTTCACTACTTAATCGAGCAAAGCAGATAAGTTGGATGGATGTGGTTAATGATGGGAACCAAATATAAAGAGCAATAACTTAACCTGAGAAGTCCAAACCTTAAGGTAAATGGGGCCTTGTACCATAAAGTCGCATACAGTAAGCTGTATTTACCAGTAGGAGTTCTCTTTAGAGAGGATGCAATGTGTTTGTAGTTTTTAGTTTCAAATGATTTGTTCAACAATTTACCAAAGGAAATGTAAGCTCTCTTACAGACCCAACACTACCCCATGGACAGATATCTGACTCGGGTTTGACGACCAAAGTCGAGTGCAATGGTACCTGTTCCCAATGTTATCCTGTGGAGGATGGGAGTAGGCACACTGCTTACTTACATGTCTATGGCTCGTCTGGGGCTTGATCTTCCTCTCTTTATTCCAGTTAGGTGCCCAGGGGTTGTTGAGGATTCTTCTGGTCAGCTGGTAATGCAAGATGCCACACCTGTTGGTGAAGGGTAATGCAAGATGTAACACCTGTTGGTGAAGAAATGCAGAATAAGTGCAGGCCTCCTTTGGCTACTTCACTGGATGGAGCATGGCAAGCTCTTGCGACAATTAGTTGCAGGTTGCAGTCACAGCAGCTGTTCCAGGACAGATTCTCATGAAGGCAGGAATCTGTCCACTGCCCAGTCGGGGACACTTCGCTGGACCATCAAAGGTATTGAGACTAGTTGGTTCCACTAGTCCAAGGGATGAAGCACTGCTCTGGGTCTTGCAGATCAGGCAGAGAAGCAGGGCTTCACCGGGCCAGACAGGAAGGGGTGACTTGCCACTTCAGGAATTGTCTTTGGATCTTTAGATTGCTCTCCTTTGAAGGATTCTTGGCTCCAGCGTAGATCTGAAGAATTGCTGCAGAGGTCCTCCTTTTTATCTGATTTGAGCTGGAAGCAAGTCCAAGCCCGCCAACTGGTAGATATCTGCACCATTCAAACAGCCTGTAGTGGTCCAATCAAACACAACTACTGCTTTCACGTCTGCCCCAGAAGCAGACTTTATAGCACCAGGAATGTCAACTGGGGCTGGATAGTCCCAGCCCACTTCCTGGACCACACACAAAGGCTCGGTTGAATTGTGAATGATTTGAAGGAAACCATAATGGGTCATAAAACCCAACTGCCAACCTGACCTCGCTTCCTGCCTCCTCGACATAGACCACTGGATGACCACAAATCACCTCTTGCTAAACCCCTCCAAAACTGAAATCATGGTATGTGGCAACACCGAAGTTCTTCCACACCCGGTACCCTGGCAATCTGCCATGGGCAATTCCCCGACACCCTCAAATTCAGTAAAAAACCTTGGATGCACCCTAGACTCAGACCTAACCCTCTCGCTCCATGTCAACAACGTCTCCAAGTCCTGCCACTACCACCTAAAATCTCTTAGGTGCATTTTTCCATACCTCTCCTTTCCTAATAGACTCTCCGTGGTCCAATCAATTGTTATGTCAAGACTGGACTATGCTAACACCCTCTACCTCGGAGTCCATGTGTACCAACTGACTAAACTACAAAGAGCACAAAACGCTGCAGCCAAACTGCTACTAGCACTTGGCCCAAGAGATCACATCTCCCCAGCCCTCAAAACTCTGCACTGGCTTCCGGTTGCCCGAAGGGTGACCTTCAAAACCTCAAGCATCTCTCACCGAGCAATGCATAAAACCGGACCTCAATATCTGCAAGACAAACTAAAACCATACCTTCCTCCACGCATTCTAAGATCAAGCTCTGCCGGCCTCCTAGTCATACCAAAAACCAACTCGGTCAGGTTAGGTGGATCATCATTCTCAGCCCTGGCCCCCACTCTGTGGAACGTACTTCCACCCCACATCCGACTCTCCGAGGACCTGATGTCTTTCTGCAAATTACTGAAAACATGGCTCTTCGCCTAAAATCGACTCTTAACTCAAACTGTATAACAGCAATCAATGACCTTAGCCCAAAGCTGCTATATCATAAATAACAATCCAGCATCATGATCCGAGCGAGAAATCGAAAACTAATAACCGCTAATGTAAATTAAAACAGATAAACTGACTAGAAAGAATGAAGTGGATGAAAGTAGTGAAGTGGATGAAAGGAATAAACTGGATGAAAACAGTGAAGTGGATGAAATTAAGGAAATTGATGAAATTAAGGAAATTGATGAAATTAAGGAAATGGACGAGAGAAACAAAGTGGGCGAGAGAGATAAAGTACGAGAGGATGAAAAGGATGAGTACATGATACGGATGGAGTGCACGGTATAGATTGAGTGCATGAAATGGTTAGATGGCATGGAGTGCCAGAGTGCATTGAATGAACAGAACAAATGGAATAGATGAATCAAGTGCATGACATGGATGGAGTGCATGGGACGGATGTGACGGTGGAGTGCGTGCGACTGATGACGTAGGCAGAGCGGATGAAGTGAGTAGAATGGGTGAAGTGGGTGGAATGGGTGAAGTGGGTGGAACGGGAGAAGTGGGTGGGGTGGGTGAAGAGTGTGGGGCGGGTGAAGAGTGTGGGGGGTGGGTGAAGAGTGTGGGGGGAAGGTGAAGAGTGTGGGGGGCGGGTGAAGAGTGTGTGGGGTGGGTGAAGAGTGTGTGGGGTGGGTGAAGAGTGTGTGGGAGTGGGTGAAGAGTGTGGGGAGTGGATGAAGAGTGTGGGGAGTGGATGAAGAGTGTGGGGAGCGGATGAAGAGTGTGGGGAGCGGAAGAAGTGCCTGGAACTGATTGAACTAATGGAGGGTTCAATCGAGTAGTCACTACTCAACGAATGGAATTGAGTAGTGGCACAGACTCAACGAATGGAGTTGAACAGACGAAGCCGACTGGAAAGACTGAGTGAATAAAACAGATAGAATAAATGGTCCAGATGTGCGCTTGATCTCAAGCACCCACTGAAACTACCATATCACATCACCAAGCTTCCTCTCCTCTATACACCACCACTCAACTAGAACACAGCAATACTATGACACATCCGGTATAGCTGTTCTCATACCAACACCTAAATGAAGTGTAAAGGTGGGCACTACGACGTGTCTCATATGTTAAATAATCAAAATTCTTTTGTTCATGAGAAGCTTTTGCCTGGAGCAACCCAGTTATGAGGAGGTCCTATGGCATAAGGACCAAATGGAAATGAGCAAAAAGATAGAGTTAATATACTCTATCAATAACTGGTGCTCTCTGTTAACCCTAAAGAGGGCAGCAAATTTAGATAATCCGCTTCGTGACCATTCCTTGAAATATTTGCAATAAATTATCACCATAAAAAGGAATTGTGCTTCAAGGAAATGTTTATTCACATCCCTTAACGTAGTTCTTTTTTTGGAATATGTTTATATCATATTCAATGAGGCTGCACCAAAATTGGCTCAGATAGTATGTACAGATGCCAATGCATTTCGGTTAATGAAACCTTCATCAGGGCGGTACATTCACTCAATGATCTATTAACATTTCAATAAATAATTGTGAACCATCAAGTAATCCCATAGTTTCAATTGAAAAAATTTATATTTTGGATGTCGCATGTCGCATAATCCTTTAGCTTAATTCTTTCTCCAGAATAGGGATGATTGATGGTAGATCCTTTCATGACATAATTACAATTGCTGCAATTGAGGCACGGGAATGTTCCAATGCGGTTTGTGAATGTCTTCTTGCAAGGTGGTTTGGTGTTCACTAATTTGTCCTTTAGATTTTGACTACGTTGATACGCAAAAGTCGGAGTTCTTTAAATAGATGCTCTATTCTTTGATCACAGGTTATCGTGTTCCAATGCTTTTTAATTATAGTTTTAATCCGGCTGCTTTGTCGTGAATATTTAGATACAAAAACCAGTGGGGGTGTGGATTTCTTTTTCATTTGAGGTTTCAATAATTCTTTTCTGTCTTGTGTATCTGTATGTAATGTAGCTGCCTCAATTTCAGCTTCAGAGTAGCCTCTTTCCAGAGGCTTGACATTCGCCGCGTGCTCGTGCGAATGCAGCTTCCATTGACACTGCATTTATTGTCGGGTAAGGCTGACTTCATTCTCTCCGTACTTACGGCTGTTAACAATGGTGCATTTGACTGATTAGCTTTCCTGTGGGTTTTACAGGAGCCCGCACTGCAAACCATTGCTTCTCACTTAAGGTGGAGAAACATTAGATACTTAAGGTATGAAAAAAAAATTGCTCACTTTTTGGTTGCTAATTAGTTGGAATTTATGGATGCTTAGTCATTTACAATGTGCTTGTTTCTTTCTTTTTTCTCCTTTATCTACATTATCTTCATTTTGGGACACTTGGACCTGGTATGTGTTTGAATTTTTTCAATTGAAACTATGTGATTACTTGATGGTTCACAATTATTTATTGAAATGCTGATAGATCATTGAGTGAATGTATCGCCCTGATGAAGGTTTCATTAACCGAAATGCATTGGCATCTGTACATACTATCTCATACCAACACCTGTCACATACTCCCCAACATCCTAACTAAACACAGCTGGCTGCACACCCGCCAGCCTTAGCGTTCTCCTCAGGCCTAACGCAGCCAGAATCAGTCTGAACATATATTCGAACATATATTCCTGATCTCCCATCCACCACACCTACCACTAAGAAGCAGCTATCATACGAGTGCCACACCTGCTGCACCCATATACGGTGCTCACGTGCACCTTTTGACTCTCTCTCTCTCTACTGACTTGAACTACGGTTCCCGAGGGCTTTCAACCTACCAGCGCCATGAGATCATACCAATGGTACATAAGGCGCTATATAAATGCAAAATAACATAACTTAACATTGTGCCCTCTACTTCGGTCATGGCTAATTCTTCCTCATTGGCTATGAGTGGCTGTCCAAGTGGCTCTTGGCTTCCATTCAGAGAAGGATGACTGCTCTCAGGAGTGTCTATATTTAGTTGATTGAAGTTCTTCTTCTTGTTGGCGTTCATTGTCCAACATGTTTTTGTACTGTGTAAGATTTATATCTGTTATGGTGATTTCACTTGCATTGAAAGCATCTTCATAGGAGGCATGGGTGTCTAATAAATCTTCTTTTCTCCATGGTTTAAAAAGTTGCAGTAGGGCCATGTAGTACAGTTCTTTGTGTTGAGGAGTTTTTAATGACAGCTTCATATGATTAATCAGGCTGTGTTTGGTAAGTTTAACCAGACTGCCTTCACAACATTTGACTCTGTATTTACCTTTTTTTCTCATATGGTTTAATGTTATTTTTGTATGATGTGTTTTAGGCTATGTGGCATAGGCACATGGTTTATAAAGCAGTACTCCTGTTTGAGTAGTATGTGTCCAATAAGTTGTTTTTCAAAATGTCCTGGCTGTGGGATGATTTTTGGCTATTGTTTCTATGTCTTCGTACTATTTCAGAACTCTTTTTTGGATGCAGCAGGACCAAGGCTTAGCCACACTATGTTTTCAGATTTCCCATATAAGGCGGTGCCAGTTAAATTGTCTGCGGCTTTGTAGCAGCCACATTCTCTATGGGAGAGCTGCACAATTTCTGTGACAATGTTTTGTCATATGATATGTCATCCCAGAGGTCTTTTGGCTCTGTTTTCTCTGCTTTGGTTAAGTAGACTGTGACATATCGTGCTACTGCAGTGGACTTGTCTGCATTTTGCTGGAAATCTACATTTGCATTCCATAGGAGGGCAATGATTGCATTGTAATCATTGATGTACTTTGATGCTTTGGTTCTTTTTATGCAGTATGTGTTCTTAGGAGATTTGCCTTTCACACTGTATTTAACCGAAGACATGAAGCTGTTTACTTGCCCTGTTGCTGAAACTGGTGTAGTGAAACCAAAGCAGCATTTGGTGTAGTATTTGCCTTTGTTTTTATATTTGCGTGGACAATACTTGCCACACTTGTGTCTTTGAAACTGCAAAATGTGTGCATGTAGGTCACTATGTGTACTTTCTGAAGGGATTTCACAAGTGACATATTTGTGAATGAACTGCAAAACAGTTTCATCACTGTCCTGACCAAATTTAGGAGCATTTGTAATCCACAAATGCATGTGGATGTGTGGTGCTCCTCTGGCTTGATATTCTTTTCTCCAAAAGGAGAGTTCCACTTCTCTGAGGTAAGGAAGTGCTTTATTGCAAATGGAGTGCAGCATGGCAATACAGCAATAATGGCTGTACCTTGATACATTTACAGGATGAAGAGAGCAGATTTCTCCTGGTGTTTTCATGTCCATACCTGTTTTGTTTTTGTTTGCTATGCGTAGGAAAGTGTGCAAGTCTTCCCATGCATACTCTGCACAACTTAAAGTGACAAACCATGTGGGTGGGCCAAGGTTGCATAGCATACACCATACATCTGCTTGCCATCGGAAACAGTATTCGTTCGTACCATGCATGTTTTCCAAGAGATTTGTAAAACTTGACTGTAAAACTTCTTCTTTGTCTTGCACCTTTTGAAGTAGCTGTGTAGCAGACATGTTTTGAAAATTGGAACCTGTTTTCAGTGTGTGTGCAACTCCATAACATAGAGTTGCAAGTTCACTTTCAAAGAGGAGGTGGAATATGTATTCCACATTTTGTCTGAATCTAGGGTGTTCAGAATACATTCGTAAACAGCGGTATTCTGATGCTGTTATTTGTGTGCATCTTTCTTCGTATCTTCCACCTTTTCCAGTTGGAACGAGTAGAGGAAAGGCGCGTGCTTCTACACTTTTTTTCCATATACTGATTGGCAATCCTTTGGCTTGCTACATTTGATTTGTTTCTAGTGCATCGTCTATGGTGTCTTTGGAGTGCAGTGGGTGAATTGCTTAGTGATCTAAAATATTGGAGGCTGCAGTAGGATCTAGAAGTTCAAATTGGCCAGTTGTTGAGGAGTCCTGTATTATTTGGGTGGTTTCTCTCAGGTTTTCTTCAATGTTTATTTGTTTGTAACATTAATTGTTGTCTTTAAGATATTGCAAGGCTTTCCTAACTTTGTTTAAGTCCACTAGTTGTTGCCAATTTTTTTTGTCTTTTGTAGTTACACCATTCACCAGGATAATCAAAGAATGTTCTATTGGCTGTTGCACTCGTACTGGGTCTACATTGTCTTTGAAATCTAATGGTAAATAAACTATTTTGCCACAAATGCCTCTTAGTAATGCAGTGGGAGGCAATTTTACAGCTTTTGGTTGCAGTCGTATTATTGCTTGAAATGGGTGTACTGTTTGGATTATAATGCTCTCATACAAATTTAGCTGTTGGAGTGCGTTTGGCAGTGGGAATATTTACAAATTATTACTGACAGCCCGTGAAGGCATTTGATTATTGTCAAGTTTTGCAGTGCACTATGTGCTCAGTATGGAGGGGTTAGTAATTTCGTATTTGTTTTCTGTTAAAAGGTAGAGAGCTAATTGGAACCATTGGGATTCCTCATTGTCTTCTATGTTGTACATTATATCTATAGTGTTCATGCTCTTTGTATAAAAGGTTCTGCGACAACACACACATACTTGGTTTGGTACTTTAGCAGATGTGCTTTTGAACTTACATAATTCTTTTTTGTATGTGTGTAATAGAAAGTTGACATCTGCAAGGTTGTTGCTACTGTTTTCTGAAGCTAGTGGAGTTTTTAAGTGCTCTTCAGTTCCAAAATAATTGCTTTGGATGTGGTCTATTTGTTCGAGCAGCTGTTTGGCTGTACCATGTAGGAGAATATCATTTAAATGCTCCAGTGCTAAAGCTGGACTTTTTGCAAAGTACAGTTTGTGAACGAGATTTCTTATAGTAGAATGGTGTGTTGCTAACATTTTGATATGGTGGAAGGTGCTTTTGCAAGCAGGTCCAGAAATGCAGGATAATGAATGTCCTCGTAGTCCTGTGTATTTGCACACTGGACAGGGGTCCATAGTTTGTAGTATTTTCATTTTTCCTTTGTCGTTGGCTTTCACATAGTGATTGAGGAACTGCTGCAAAGACTTAATAGAGTTTTGCTGAACGTTAAACATTGATGTACATGGCCATTTGTAGATGGGGCGAGTTGCATCTAGGTTTGATGGGGATATTTGTGAAAGCAGTGTTTCTTCTTCCATTATGGTATTGTCTACCTTTTCATACCCTCGCCCACTGCTATGTATAGCAATTTGGTTTGTTTGCTCTAGTTTGTATGATTCTTCATTAAAGTATGGCTCTGTGCTGGTGGTGTGACTCCACTCACCTGTACAGATGTTGCCAAAGGTATCTATGCTGATATTGCCTTTGCTGCGAAGTACTGGTTGTAGTTTACTAATTAATTTTGTTAGTGGTTTCTTTCTGTTTAAAATTAATATAAAGAATTTCCTTTTGATGAGCATTGCACTGTCTACAAGATCATGCAGGATTACTTTTCTGTAGCAAATTTAAGGGTTGAGCGTGACTTCTCCCCTGTATTTATAAGGTTCTAAAGGACTCTGTGGGGGAACATTTTTAGTAAAATTATTTTTTGGAATGTTTCCTTGCCATTTGGAACAAGGATACAAATGAAATGGGTCGATTTACTAATGCACTCTCCTTTTGTCCAGTCACCGTAAAAAATAAATAAACACTTTTCACGTTGTACCCAGAGATGGTAAATGCTTGGTTTTAATGGGTTAGCATAAACTTGCATGATACATGGTACAGTATAGGACATTACAAAATACTAAATGTTGGTCATACAGAAAGAACACAAGACCAAAGACACTAAATCAATACATTTGCTTGTGCATTGAAAGATGCATAGATCATCTACTGTTGATATATGGCAAACAGTGTCAAAACAATAGAAGTGAACATTTATAACAAGGAAAAACAAACAACAGGTTTCTTTTAAACAGTGCCAATACATTGAGACCAAAACAAGAGACCACTTGAAAACTGAATTGTATAGAAAATCGGCGGACCGCAACAGCCTACTACACTTCCAGAGCTACCATCCCTTGGGCCTAAAATACAATTTGCCCTATGGCCAATTTCTACGGATCCATAGGAACTGTACGGAAGTAGACATGCACAAAAAACACGCCGAAGATCTACAAACCAGACTAACAGAAAGAGGCTATCTCCGAAAAGCCATAAGACAAGCAAGAAAAAGAGCGATATATACACCAAGGGAGGTATGCCTGGAAAAAAAGCCTAAAAAAGAACTGGGTAGGCTAGTGTGTGTCACCACCTTAAGTCCACTCAGCAATCTGGTACAAAAAACCATAAAAAAGAATTGGCACCTAGTGAGACAGGAGGGAACATTGAGCAAAATACCCTGTTTCGCTTTTAAAAAGAACAAAAATCTAAAGGACTCCCTCGTACGCACTTTTTTAGTAACACCACCACGAGTGGAGAACACACTGTGGAACCTCACGCCGCTTGTGGGACACTACAAATGTGGAAAATGCGTGGCCTGCGCACTCACCTTACAGAAGAACACCTTTGAACACAAGAATATCCAATGGACAATGAAGGATCATACTAATTGCAACATGAAGGGAGTAATCTACATCATACAATGCCCCTGTGAACTCCTCCATCTAGGGAAAACCCTCCATCTAATTAAGATGCGCATTTCGGAACACCGTTCATGCATCAGGAATAAGATAGCCGAAAAGCCATTGGTGGAACACTTCCACAAAAAGAATCACAAAGATACAGACCTTAGATGGTTTGTTCTGCAAAAAGTGACACCCGCCACTCGGGGGGGAGGCTTAAATAGGACTCTAACACAACTTGAGCAGAGGTGGGTGCATAAGTTAGACACTGTGCAGGCTGGACTCAATATCTCTGTTGAATGGAAATCCTTTTTCTGATTACAAAACCTCCTATGTCTTTCTAACACAATGTTATGTACCATCCGACTCCATATTGAATCATGCAAAGTTTGATAGAGTGTGTCTTTGTCCCCAACAATGAGTTGCTCCATGTTGACAGTCACCTACTGTAACTACACTTTGCCCTGGATCAAAACCATAAAAAAAACCTGATGGATTTAGATCGGGTGTGTATGCATCCCCATGTAGATAATAGCCTTTTTTGCCATTTTCTGAACAAATATGTATCAATTGTATATCTTATTCTGTATGGAAGCATCATATGTAGATACCGTTGCTCTGTGTTTAATCATCCGCGATGATAACCAACATTGTATTTCAACACATCTTTGCACATCGTTTGAACTAGATCATGTCCATATGCACCTTTTTGTTGACAACTGCAATTTGTTACAATCCTCTGATCAACTATATATGATTTGTGAATGGCTGTCGTTAATCAATTGTACATTCTGTGATACAGGAGAGCACATTGTGTAGATACTATTTGCCCGGTGTTCTTCCCTTTTTCCCGAGACATGGAGATACTGTACATTTCAACATGTCCTTGAAAATTGCATTTATCTCCCAGTGGCACTTATGACCCAAGTGAAACTTGTTGTGTCCATATACACTGTCACATGTATATGACACGTAGTATTTACATGTTATCTAATCCAATCTTCCAAAGCGTTTTTTTCGTCCCCAGCGGTTTCCATGACAACCGCAATACACATGTGGCCCTGGTGTATTCACAATTTATATCTCCAATATGGCTTTGACCACAATTGATTCCCTCACCATTCCGGACCCCCATGAGGTTTGAAATAATATGTTTTTTAAAAACGATCAAATGCCCATTCCAAGATGGCCACCAGTATTTAAGCACTCATGACCTAGCAACGGTGTTAGCAACGCTGTGCTTCCCGTCCCACGGGTTACGAGCCAACATCAGGCTCGCGCCGCATTCTGTGACTCAGAAATCCCTGCAGAGCACAACGCTCGCAGCACGCAGTACACGAGCGGTCAGATCAATGAAAAAGGTATGCAGCTACTGTTAGATGCATTTCACAGTCTCGCTAGATATAGACCTTGATTTTGTATTAATTTCGTGCCCTCTTTTGGGACACCTAATCCAGTGACATCAACACACCACTCACCCCGAATACCGCAGCCTCCCTTAAGAGGTAAGCTTACTCATTTTAGCAGTGGTACATAATATGTGTGCGCAATCCAGTGCACTTTTTCCAATCGTATCAGTATTTGTATTTGTATTTGTATTTATTTTATTTATAAAGCGCGGCCAGGCCCAAGGGCATACGGGCGCATAAGTTAGATCTGGTTACAATTGCAGTTGAAGGCATTCAATAGGGTTACGTTACATTGCAGTTACAAGTGGGTACAAACTTAGTCATGCAGATGCATATATACATAGTCTAGTATAATTATATTAATTACCCGACTGTATAGTGACAGTTGATCATGCTAGGATCAGGCAGTTAGGCTGTCATAGAGTCCATGTTGTGAAGCCAGCGCTTAGTGTTATGTTTAAATAGGTTAAATGACGGTTCTGCTCGCAAAAGTGCAGGTATTGTGTTCCATAATTTGGAGGCTTGTACAGGGAAGCTAGCACCGCCCGAGTTGTGAAGTTTAAATCTCGGTATGGACATAGTGTTAGCTTGTGCTGCTCTAAGTGGTCTTGATGAAGTGTGAGGTGTAAGTTGGTTGGTGAGGTAGGCTGGTGCAAAGTTGGCCCTGGCTTTATGTGTGAGGGCAAGAGTTTTAGGGATATTCTGTGCTTGACTGGAAGCCAGTGTAGCTTGCGTCTGGTCTCCGAAATGTGCATTTTTTTGGGGATGTTGAGGGCAGCTCTAATGGCATTATTTTGAATTACTTGTAGTTTGTTGATATTCTTGTAGCTAGTGCCTAAGTAAAGGGCATTACAATAGTCTATCTTGGAAAGGACTAATGCTCTGGCAAGAGTAATGCAATTGGGTGAGGAGATGAATGGCCTACATGCAGTGATCAACTTATAGGTGTAAGCGGCTGATGATGCTACTGCATTAGTTTGTTTGGACAAGGATAAGGTGGCATCGATGTAGACCCCAAGGGTTTTAGTGTTATTTGACACGGGGATGAGATTGCCATCAATGGTGAAGGAGTTAAATGCAGGATTGAGCTTTTTGAGTTTGGCATGAGTGCCAAGGATGATCAATTCGGTTTTTTCGTCATTAAGACATAGTCCGTGAAGTGCCATCCAAGCTTGAATTACTGAGTAGATTTCATTAAGGGTTTTGCTGTCTGTTTCATAGTTCCCCGAGATAGGAATGAGTATCTGGGTGTCGTCCGCGTAATTGGTATACGTGACACCCAGATAGTCAAGGATATCAAAGAGAGGCTTTGTGAATATATTATAGAGTGTCGGGGACACGCAAGAGCCTTGCGGGACTCCGCAGGGTACTGGAGAGGGTTCAGCAGAATCAGTGGGAGAGAAGACCCTCATGGTTCTATTCTCCAAGAAGGAGCTGATCCAGGCTGTGGCTGCGTCTGAGAAGTGTGCTGCAGTTTTCAAGTGGTGGCAGAGTGTTTGATGGTTGACCAGGTCAAAAGCTGCTGACAGATCAAGCAATAAGAGGAGTGCAAGTTTACCATTGTCTTTCAGGATTTGGATCTGGGTAGTGAGATCTATTAATGCAGTTTCCGTACCATGTCTTGGTCGGAAACCTGACTGCCTAAGTCCTAGGAGATTGTTTGATTCTAAGTAGGCCTGTATTTGTAAGTAGGCTGCTCTATCCAATATTTTTAATAAGAAAGGTACAGTTGTTATCGGTCTATAGTTAGACGGGTTGGCTGGATCAAGAGTAGGTTTTTTTAGGAGTGGGATGACCCACGCATCTTTTAGGTTATCAGGCACTACTCCAGTTTTGAAGGAGGCATTGATGAGGTTGGTTATAAATGGTGCCAGGTCGTGTGCTGCAGCTTTGATGATCGGGGCAGGGCAAGCATCACCTTGGCAGTTAGATGGCTTAAGTTTCCTGATGATGTTTTCTACTTCCCAGATAGAGAGGGGTGAGAAGCTGAAAGGTTTAGAAGTTGATTTAGCGGTAGGTGATTTGTTAGGTATTTGTTTGTAGTCCGGGTCAGCAAGTAGCAGGGATTTTTTTGCGTTGATTTTAGATTGTAGGCGAGCTATTTTATCTAATAAGGCCTTCAGAATATTACTACACCATAGTGCATCTGTAACACATTTGTCTATGGGGGCAATGGGGGATTCAAGTTCTTTCAAAATCTTAAAGAGTTCCTTTGTGTTGGATTCAGCTTGTATAATCCTTTTGTTATATGTGTCCTTTTTAGCAATAAAGATGGCTTCTTTGTAACTAGCGGAGGCAAGGGTTAGTTCAGTCTTATTGGAGGCTGTGGGATGTTTCTTCCAATGTGACTCTGCGGTTCTCTTAGCTTTACGTAATTCTCTTAGTTGTGGCGTGAACCAAGTGTTGAGGTGACGCTGTGGTTTGGGTTTCCGCAATTTTAGTGGGGCAATGGTGTTCAGTGCTTTAAGTATAGCCTGGTTGTAGATGTCCACTAGGACTGTAGGGTCGACCTCTGGGTCGATATTGTTCAGGATGGGGAGTAGTATAGGTAAGAGTTTGTCAGGTGTGATATCTTTCTTATTTCTCGTGCTGGTGGCTGGGGCAATGATTGGCGCCGGGTGAGGTGTATTGGTATTGAGGAGACAACACTAATGTCGCCTTTTTACTTATAAACAGGAGTCCAAAGGGACTTTCCCAGATGAAAAATATTTTTCTACTCGAACACCTGTGGCATTCTCTTTTGCACAGGTAAGCAGTGTCCAGTATTAATACATGGCACGTTTAGTGACTGAATCACCTGTTAAATAAGACTACTTGAGCACTCCCCTGACCATACCTCCTTTTTGACTGTTCACAGCACTCCATGAACATCCAGCTCATACAGTCACCCGTCCTGAAGAAGGCTGTGTCAGATATGAGGCATACCAAGCCCCTATAGACGGCTGAAACACCCTGCTGTAGACACACTTTTTAACTGCAGCGTCACCAATGTATTGACACTGTTAAAAAGAAACCTGTTGTTTGTTTTTCCTTGTTATAAATGTTCACTTCTATTGTTTTGACACTGTTTGCCATATATCAACAGTAGATGATCTATGCATCTTTCAATGCACAAGCAAATGTATTGATTTAGTGTCTTTGGTCTTGTGTTCTTTCTGTATGACCAACATTTAGTATTTTGTGATGTCCTATATTGTACCATGTATCATGCAAGTTTATGCTAACCCATAAAAACCAAGCATTTACTATCTCTGGGTACAACGTGAAAAGTGTTTATTTAATCTTTACGGTGACTGGACAAAAGGAGAGTGCATGATTGAATCACCAACCCATTTCGTTTGTATCCTTGTTCCATAAGAAGCCCTCCTGGGCAGAATAGGGTCCATTCCTGGAGCCCCGATTCCTAAATCCATACATTACCATTTGTACATGCTCTGTTAGCAGTAGTAATAGTTGCAATCTTTTTAGTACATTTCTTTTTATCTCTACATTTTGAAAGAGTTAAAGTTTGCTTACTCTTAGGTGATTTCATTTTCGTTAATGACTGTATCAGCTGTTGTGTTTGAACTTTCTGTACAAATAGAGGTGGATGGTTATTTTGTGTGCTTTTAGGTTGATCTGATCTATTTCTGTGTTGTTTTCTACAGAGTTGAATTTTGGTAGGCATTCTGTAGTAGCTGTTAGAGAAAAAAGGAAAGTGTGGATGTGCAGATTTTGTAATCTATATGTGTGTACTGTGCATGAGTGGTTGAATATGAGGGTACACATAGAGATAGAGGTGTGTGATGGGCGGCTACATTCGTTTGGGAAGGCTGTATTGGTATCTGGGTGTTACTATAATGATGGTGAGATGACAATACAAAGTGGGTACCTGTTGAGCTGTAATGAGTAAGAATGAGCAAATACTGTTGGGTTGATGGAATTGTGTATCTTACAATTCAAGAACACTGCACTGTCTCGGTAAGAGGTAGAACAGTACGATAGTATTGCACTTACTTTGTTGGATGTTGAGAGTAGGTTTCTTCTAGGTTGTATTTTCAAGTTGACACACCACTGCAGAGGTGTTTACTGCAACTGTGAAAGAAGAAAGTAAGAACATATGTTTGTTAGTTGTCACAATCACAGTCACTGGAGGGAAGAGAGATCGACACTCTCCCCCGAACCACGGAAGCCGAATGAACTCGACCCTCCCACCGTGGTTGGCACAGGCGCCTGATTTAGATAACAGGTCGCCACATGGCAGCCAATGGGGGGTAGAGGGGTTAGGGAGAGGTTGTGGATATGGAGGGGAAATTGGGAAAACCCGGAAAGAGGGTGAGGAACTCCTACTGTGGATGGGATCAGGGAAGCACCAGGAAAAAACCCTACTCTGTTTAACATTTAACAAACATTACTTCTCACCAGTGCTCCTGACATGCATTTAACTCCAGAATAGCAGACCTTAATACATGTACTATACCATGCTTACACCAGACTCTGACTGAAACAACACATAAGCAAGCAATATGAACCCATAAGGGAAAACTTCCCGGAATGTTCAAACAGTAACATGGCCCGTAGGGCAGCGTTAGCAATGTACAACATAAATGAACTTCCCTTAGTTTCATTCACTAGTGAAAAGTTCTTGTCCATCTGCAATATGTCCTGAATGACCCAAATACATGCTTTAGAATGTTCGTGTACCACATGCGTAACAAGGACACTTAGTTTTGTTCCCAACGTGTTAAACACAAGAAAATGAGGGCGTTACTTATCTTAGATCTGGGGGGCCCTCAGGACCTCCCAGACAAAAATGGAATAGCTGTACAATCACTCCAAGCCGTTTTGCAAATATTGCCCAGTAGTGCCCTCATGAGTACTTATCTTGAGTCTGGGAAGCCCCGAGGGATTTCCCAGATGAAGAACTGCAAGCATTGTCTTGCCGGTGACTCAGCGCCCCTCCTGCTCCATGCTGCACAGTGAACGCGTAAGCTCACAAGCGTGCCTTGCCTCTCGTAGCACGCAAATTCCACCTCCTGATGCCGAATGCGGCTGTCTGCCTTCCACCGCACAATGAAACAATAAGCCACACCTGCCGGTAGCCGGTGCCTGCCTTTAAGGTGTGTTGATTCTCAATGTATTACAGCTGACAAGGCGCGCACGGGCAGAACTACCCAGAACCACCAAGGATGCTGGGAATTGTAGTTTCCACATCCAATTCAGCCCATAATGTCTCAATAGGCGTATTTACACACTCCACGCCTTTGCCAACCCTGATTCCTGACATGAATGGCATAATGATTGCATTTGGGGAATAGATTATTTAAAATTGTAGGGGGATGTATTGGACAGAAGAGTTAGTATGTGTGAGATATTGGATAGCTTTGTATATGATTGGGGACTTGAGAGCATCAGCATTTTTGGTAAGGGGTAAGTGGTTTATTTGTAAGTGTGTCGTATGAGGTGCACTTTAGCAAGTGTGTGTGTTGCTGTGGGAGTATTTCGTTTGAAAATAGAGCAGTCCTAGTTGTAGAAGGGTAAGAAAAAGGTTCGGAAAGATGTACAGATTGGAAAGGAGAATATTTTCTTGTGTGCAATGCATTAACTTTTCTGCAGATATATGCTTGCTACATGAGTGGAGCAGTCATTTCAGTTGTTTGATTTATTTATCCACATTTATAAATGGTACTGTTCGCAATGCACACATACATTTATTGTGGTTTTTAAGTAATGGTACATTCTGTGAAGTGTGCAAGGTAAGTGGCAGACACCCTGTTGAAATGCATGCAATGTATGTACTTGGTTTGCTTTGGTAGGATATATTCCGTTTTCCTTTTCTGTGAGCATTTTAGGAATTTCATAGGAGGTGTGTTAGTGGGGGAAAAGGTTGTAAACATGACAGAAGGAAAGAAGAGAGTAACACTTTGGACATTACAATGGGTGATATGGGTAAATGAACATGTTCAAAGCACATAGCATTGCAGGTGGTATTTGATGATAGAGGGAAGAAATTACAGTATGTTTTTTGAGTAGGTTATGGAGTTTAAGTGGCAGGTGCATTGTTGAGAGTCACTTATAACAGAGTTGCAAATGTATTCATACCTGTAGTTTGTGGTGATGGATGGCGATGTGCATGAATCTGGATGCAGAACACTTGGATAGTTTTACAGTACTTTTTACTGGAGGTGCTTTTCAATCACAGGAGAACTGTACTCTAAGAGTTTAACAGTAAATATGGAGTGTTGAACAGAGATGATAGAGTTAGATGCAGAGGTCTTGGATGTGATTGGTGGATGTGTGTGTGACTGCTTAACAGTACGCAATGAGGGAGTGCTGCAAAGAGAGTAGTGGAAAGGGAAGAAGGGCTGCCCCTGCCTTATGGGGTACATGGACACCGCAGTAGTTGGGGAATCGCACATGCCACATCCTGCCCTTCTCAGCATGCCTGGCATAGAAATGGGACTGTGGGTATTATCCAATCAGGTGTTGAGGGTGTGCTTAACAGGAAGGGGCGGTAATACTTTTTTTCATTGCTGTGTAAAGTGAAGATGGCAGATATGCAGAGAGTCCGAATTTTGATCGTGGGAGACAATTTTGGTTTTGAAGGAGTGGACACTTTGTGGTGCAATGTGCCTGTGCACAGTTTGCAAACTGTGCTTGCAGTTTGCAGAGATGTGGCCACTTGGAGTACTGTTGACATCCTAGTGGTGCATTGTGGAGCACTGCATTTGGGTTACATCAGTGCTGGAAGTTTGCTCTGTGAACTGAAAGAGTTGGTGAAAGCACTGATGTGGCCTTTTCCTACTGAAAAGGTGGTTTTCTCAGGCAAACCACATAGAAAAGTATGGAACAATCCCAATGTACTTTGTTCCCAGCAAGAGGTCGGAAGGTGTCTTATAAAAAGAGGCATGCATTTTTGTCCAATGATGGGATGTTCGTCTGTGACAAAGAGAACATTAATCCTTTTAATGTGCAGTTTTTCAGTGTAAATGGCTTTTTTGTGTCCCCCATTGAAAATGTTATTTTGTTGCACAATCTAAGGGATATTTCGGAGTGGCTCGTGTAAGAATGTAAGGAGGAGAAGAAGAGAAGAATCCCCCAAAAATACAAAAGAAAAGGTGTTTGTTTACAAGCACCTTTAAAAAAAAGTCTCTTTTCAGAGCCACCACCAAAGAGGAGATCCCCTACCCTGGTTGAAATGTGTTCCCCCACCCATGTACAAAGCAAGATATGTCTGCGGATACTACGGTAGCTTGAGAATTGCACATGCCACATCTGGGGCTTTTGAGGGAGGCAGACATGGAAATGGGACTGTGGAGGATTGGGGATTGGTCAATAAGGTTTCCTGGGTGTTGTGTGTAAGGAGAGACTGTGGCAGAAGGTGTGTTTGCAGATAGGAGTGCAGATGGCTAGGGTTTTGGCTGGGTTGTTCAGGAGGCAGAGTGTATGAATTTTGGGTGACTCCTGGATACATTGGTTAGAAGTGCATGCAAAACGCTGTGGAGTGGCTGCACATCTTGGATTCCATCATGTAGATGTTCAATGGTATTGAGTACGTGGAATGAAGTGGCTGAATGTGGCTCCTCTTTGTGCCACTTTGGTTACGCCCGATCATCCACACATTATTATTATTCATTGTGGAGGGAACAGTTAAGACATGTTAGCAGAATTTCTCTAAAGTTTGCGATGAAGGAGGCACTTGGGCAAGTCATGGACATGTTTCCAAACTCTGAAGTAATTTTTTTCTCGCATTGCCCATAGACAGAAACGACTGCGTTCTTCTTCATTTTGTCCACAAATAGAGAAAACGAGGCGCAATGTGAACAAGGCTGTTAGCGCCTTTTTGAGAGATGTTGGCATGTTCTCCTTCCACAATGAAAATATTAGGTTTCGTAGCACCAACATTTTTCACAGAGATGCAGCCCATCTTAATGATGCTGGCATCAAGTATTTTTACAGTAGTTGTTGGCCACTTCCACCCTTCCAAAGACAACAAAACACCACAAAAAGGCTCTTTTCAGAGCCACCACTTCCTCTCGGAAACAAGTGCAATGTTTTTGACGGAGCCACCCCTCGCATTATGTTAGATGTCCACGGACTACCGCGCTATCCGCAGACTTTGCAGGCTGGATGGCGGCTTGCATCATTTCAATTCTATTTTTAAACTGTGAAAGGTGGCTCTGAAAAGAGACCTTTTTGTTTTTTTTGTTGTTTTTCTTTTTGTGGTTTTCTTTGCACATGAGACACAAGGAAAAGGAGGGAAGGGAGGGTAGGGAAGTGGCAACAACCACAGGGATAAAAAAGGGCAGGTGGTGAGAGGAAGATGTTGGGTGGGTCTCACTTATGTAGGGGGCACGCCTTCTCATGCTCTCAGACCAAAGCCTCGAAAGCACTTTAAAGTTGCTCCCCCCTGCAGACTACCGTGTCGCAGTACATGCACAATACAGTGAACTTTGAAAGGTAAGGGTCTGCTGCAGTGTGTATGACCTGCAAGACTGGTTCAGGGATCCGCTGACCCACAGGAGTGTCCCTAGTGGTGGCAGGAGCAGATGCAGAGGATGCTGCAGAGGAACTCAACCTACTGCCTTGTTCAAAAGGCACAACCCTCCGAAATGCTGCCTTGTCGTTCAATTTCAGGTGTCGCCGAATGGAGGTGGTGCCGTAGCTGTACAAGCCTGGTTTGCCGTGAATGAGTACTATGTTGCTCTCAGTGTATATCACCTGGTTAGCATGAGCTTTGGGTGCTTCTCCTATGGTGGTAAATAACGTCCACACCCAGGACTCACATTGACTGCAGGCAATGGGGAATTCCTCTGCTTCATCCTCATTCTCTTCTTGATTCCTATCCACCTCACCACGCCTGTTCCCCAGTCCAGGCCCTTGGGAAGGTGGTGGTGGTGAGGGTGTGGGTGCTGCTGAGGAAGAGCCAGTATCAGCAGACATGGTTGCCATTAGCTCCAAAGGTAATATAGCACAGCAGAATTGATCAGAAAGCAATTCTAGCACAGAACAATCTGGAATACTGTTCTGGCACAGCAACAAAAGTAGCAGAGCAGAGCAGATTTCGGCAGAAAGCTATTGAAGCAGGAAGGAGCAATCTGGACCGCTGCTGTGCTCTGCACAGCCAAAAACAGAATACAGAGCAGCTCTGGGGTGTGGCCTTTTATAGGGGTGCTGGGGAGTGCTTGGACCCCAAGAACAGGCCTAAAACGTTCCCAAAAGTGGTGAGATCACCAGGGGCACAGTGTGGGACCTCTGTAAGGCTGCAGTTTCACAGTACACACCTTGCATTGGCAATAACAGCACTTTTTCGATGTCCGGAGCCTAGATCGTGTCCGGAAATAATGGTCGACGCTCAGCATGATTGCGGGCACATGTTGACATTGCGAATGTCCTCGAATGGGACGGCTGTCAGCAGGACGCGTATTGCGTGGGATACTTTGTGCACATGTGGATAGGTGTCCTACAGACAGGGTTGGGATTCCCAGACTAATTAAAAGTGTGAAACATGTGCTGCAGACATTTTTGGACAAGCTGGATGTTTGTAGGATACAGTAGGTGGGATCAGTGGTCGAAGTGGGTGAGAGCGGTCGGGAGTGGTGCTCCTCTACTTCTTTTAATGACATTTTACCGTTCCTATACTTTTATTTAAAAAAGAAACCATTCCGGAATGGTTTCGTTTTAAAATAAAAGTGTAGGAAGCAGTTGGAACGTGCATTTTCAGTGCAGGGCACTGAACATTCCCTTAAAATGTAGGCGCATGCGTTTGGGGGTTAATATTGTGCATGGGAGGGGCTGTGGCGATGGGGTTTGCGGGGAGCGGTGCAGACCAGTAGGGAACATAGCTCCACTACTTCTTTTCATGCACTTCGACCACTGGGTGGGATGCACATGTGCGCAGCTGTTCGTAGGATGTGGGTTGGCGCCTCGAACTTATAAAAGTAAGTCACAGGTATTTTCGGACATGCTGGACAGGGGCGGTGTTACCAGGACACAGAGGATGAGACGTGGGCTCCCACAACTAATTAAAGTGCGTCACAAGATGCCAGGTGCGGTGTCCGTAGCACACCTCTATTTTGCTTAATAGCGGCTATCCCGGACAGTACTATGCTCCAAAGAGTTGTAACAGTATTTTTTTTTAAAAAAAGGAAAACACACATACACAGCAACAATTTACATATAAACCTTTATTTTCACACATACATAGATACAATTAGGAAAGGGAAGGGGTAGCATAAATGGACGCATATACAGGGGAATTGGGGTTTTGTAGAAGTTGGATATGAGGGGCGGAAGGGATTGAGGTCTCATCGTAACGTCTCTTTTCACAGGGAATTTATGGGGATAGTTGGCTGGGAAATGAGGAAGGGGTACAGTTGCAGGTGGGGCAGTTGGAATTTTATTTTTTCCATAATATGTCCTTGTACAAAATCTTTTAAGGCGGCCAAATTGTTTAGCAATTGCTCAATTCTTGCATACAGGCTGTTTAGTTTTTCATTTACAGAGGTTGCTTCATTTTCTTTGCCCGTATGATGTTGTGGAAGAGGTGATGCTTGTGGTGCATTTTCTTCATTTCCAGTATGTACTGTTAAAGAAATAAATATGTGTTAGGTGTGTGTGAAGCAATATGTATTAACTGTCTTACTTTTCAGACTGTGGTGCGTATAAATGGGGTTACTATCTTCACTCATTTCGTCATGAGGGAAATTCTCTTCCAGTCATTCCAGGGTGCTTGCCATTGCTGAGTAAAAAAAGAAAAATCATGTTTTTCTACTATGTACACTGAAGAAACTGTGCAATTATAATAACAAATGTAGTGTACTACCACGTAGTTAAGTTGGGAGATGGCCAGCTTTTCCAGGAGTTTATCCAGGAAAGGAGTGATAGAGAAAAGGCGATAGTTATCCGTGCAAGAGTGGTCGGCTGTGGGTTTCTTGAGAAGAGGGTGCACAAGAGAGTGCTTCAGAGGGGAGGGGAAGTCTCCAGAGGCGAAGGAGTAGTTGCAGACGTCAGCCAGACCACGAGCAAGGGTTTCAATGTGGTCGTTGATGGTTTCGTTCGAACAGGGAAACAAACTTGTGTGGCGAAACAAACCATTCTTTGTGCCAGCTGCAGTTCCAGGAGAATTGAAAGTGCAGTTTCAAATGTGTTCTTTCTTATCTCATAATTTTGTTTCTTCTGAGGAAAGCAGGGGGGGCAGAGCTTGAACATGCTCTCTAGTCAATAATTACCCCACTACGGGAGCGTGGGGGGAGAAGAGGTGTCTGTTTTTTTTAAGAGTTCAAAAGGCGAAGCGGGTGCATTTCTAATATGAATGCAGCAAAATGAATGCTAGAAATGTGTCCGCCTCTCCCACTGACCTCTTACCAAAAGGCATTGACACGGGCACTGACACCTCTTCTCCGCCCTTTGGAATATGTCAGTGGAAGAGATTGTAAAGGGCTGACAGCATGGGTCAGTGCTAGGGGGCGGAGCGCTGACTCTTCTCCGCCCTTTGGAATATGTCAGTGGAAGAGATTGTAAAGGGCTGACTGCATGGGTCAGTGCTAGGGGGCGGAGCGCTGACAGAGGTCTGGCTCAGGGGTACTTTTTGGGGAGTGCTTGGACTAGCCCCACCCACTTAAATCCATTCTTGTTATGCACATAGGTTCCTGCTTTCCACCGTGCGCTAAGACAAAAAAAGTCCCAAAAAGGTTTCCTTGCAAGTCATTTCTTCCAAGTGATGACAGAGAAAGAACGTTCACAAAAGGGATTCTATTTTTTCATTAAGTGGTACTCACTTGGGATCTGCATTTAAGAGCTGGCTCTTGCAGAAGGTACTGTGATGTCAGGTAAGAATTGTCTATGCCCCGCTAGGGGGCAATGGAGATCTTGAGGGGAAGATTCAAGACAATAGGCTGCTGCCAGGGGCTATTTGAGATTCTACACATTAAGCACCAGAGATAGGAAGGAGTAAGCTTTTCCTTGAAAGGCCAAGAGGACTAATTGAGTATAAGCACATTCTAAAGTTATACACAGGACTTTAAGCGGGCCAGGGCTAGCTGGGGCAGAGCCCGGCTAGTCCCAAATATTTTTCCCTAACCTGGGGCTCTGCAGGGGGTCCCATATGTCCCCCACTAGCCCTAGTCAGTAACAAAGCCAGCCTGAAGTCTCCCGTGCCTGCAGTGCAGGGCGCTTTAGGGCACAGCATAAACTAAAGCCTTAGCTTTGTCATATGTTGACATGGGAGGAGGCAGACAGGAAAATGTGCGTTGCAACATGTGAGAAGCCTGCCTGGCAGGGGTCAGCGCCACATTAGGAGGAACGAGAGGAGAGGCGTAGGCCCACAAGAAATGCTGGGGAATCACCGCCTCAACTGCAGAGCTCCCTGCAGAGCCTTGGTTGGGTAGAACTTGTGCCCTGCTACACCTTGACCAGAAGGGGAATTTCGAAATGCAAACATTAAACGCGTTAGCAGCAGAAATCCACTGATCTTGAACGTGCACTCTGCAGCCAATTTCTTCGCCGCTGTTTATGCTGTTGGGTGCTCCCGTTGAAGGAAGGTTATGCATAGGTGAATTTATTTTGATGCCGTGCCTTGAAATGATATATTCGCAGCCAGGGAAGGACCATTGGCCAATCATGTGGCTGGAACAGCAGACGGGAATATGCATTCTACACCGTCCCCCCGTGCCAGCCACCCAAGGCCTTTCCTCTGGTAGTGGCATATATTTAAATGTTTTTGTATGTGGCGAGGCAACAGGGAGCCTCTCCCTGTTGCCACCCCACCAAAACAATACCAACCCCTTCCCATAGCTCTCAACTCACACGCTTTTGGCGGGTGTCACCCGCCTTGTAAAGGGCTGACTCACCCGCCAAGCCTCCTGCACGCCCATTTATTCCAATGGACGTCTCACCCGCCAAAAACAAAATTGGGTGATTTCACCCGCCTTTGCAACACAAATGGTTGAGAGCTATGCCTTCCCTGCTCCCTCCCTCCCCACTTACCTGCAGGACTAGAGCTTTATGCTCTGGTCAGCCGCATCTTCCGCTCCAGTCGCCATCGAAATGGAGAAGGGACTTAGTCCCTTTTTCCTATAGTGGCGGCGATCTTGGATTCATTCATATTTATTTTTTCGCGCTTATGGCAGCGAATCTCTGGAGGAAAACATAGAATGATGCCATTTGCGCCACGAATGAACCCCGGAGTGCGAATGGCTTTGACACCCAAGCGGGAGGCAGATACCTCGCTTTGCTCGGGCCTTCCCTGGCTCGGGCTGGCGGGCCATTGCCGGCTATGTCCACCCTCCCCAGCCCCACTGGGAACTGAAAGTTGGGAGGATAGCTCTGTGGCAACGCCTGAGCAAACACAGGTTCAAATCCCGAAACCTGCACTTGAAGAAAAAAAAAAAGCATGTTATAAATAACCTGTAATGAAACTAGCGCCTAGCTACCTACGGGTTATGTGCGCTGTAAAGAAATGCTAAAATAAAAATAAAAGACACATTCTCCCACCAGAAGCCTCCTGCTCACAGAAAGTAAAATCTATGAAAGAAAGTGCAAACCTGCCTTTTCGCAGTGCTTGTACTGCTGCCTGGAGGTCGCTTAGTGAATTGAGGTTAACAAGTGGGCTTTCATCTGTGCTATACTTGTTAAAAGCTCGCCAGCGCCTGCCGAATCGCAAAGCTTCCGCACGTTTTTTTGTGCAATTAAAAATCAAGAAGCATATCTCATAAAAGGGAATGATAATGTGGGGGCGAAGAAAGCAATGTAGAGTCGAAAGATTATTCTATTGCAACTAAATAAAAAAAAACCTGTACGAAACCATCATTTTTTTTTATTGCAAGTGCTGTCTTTTTAGCACACAAAAGTAACATGTAAAGGGATTTTCCCCCTTTTGATCTATGTACAATACACTGAGCTCGGTCGCTGCGACATCAGAACCGAATCTATTATTTCCTGGCCACGTTATATATTATTTGGGTTATATAGGCCACACCCACCACTGTACAGACCACGCCCAACAGTCATCCCCCCCAAGCCACGCTCCCTACGATTTATTACCCCATTTAAAGCACTGGTACTGATGCCGCAGCAGAATAATTAAGCAATAACCCCTAAATTCGTGGCTTTGACACTCAATAATGGCACGGGGTCCAGCCGTCATTACCCGGTGGTAAACGGTAGCTTAAACCCTCCTCACCAAAAGGTATCCAGCTGTTTGTGGAGGGGACAAGGTGTGTTCCGCCACAAATACTGGGGGGCAGTGAGGCCTGCTCATGCTATGGCTTCTGAGGAAGGAAGGCATCTGTTGAAACAGAAAAGGGACAAGTGGCAAACCAGCGCGACAAGGACGCGGCCGACGGGAGTACAGACGTGGACGGAGCATGACCCGGGATGCAGGTAAACTGTAGAAGGAAAGGGGCTGAGTGGCACACGGACGAAAGTAGAGGTGGCACACCGAGCGAAGGCAGGGGGAGTGGAGAGGAAGACAGAAGACGAAAGATACAGGGCTGGAGTGAGGATGGGTGAGAATTGAATTCGTTGGGGAAGTCACAGTAGAGAGGAGAAGCAGCCAGCATTACTGTCAGGCATGCTCTCCTGTGGGTTGGTCCTCTGCGTTAGCTCTCCCCAGAGCAACTGCTGTTGGTTGGCCAAGGTGTAGAATACCGCTTTTCAGTTAGCGGCGTCCCCTGTGGATCTGGCACAACTCGCAGGAGGCCAACTAATTGCGGCAGTTTTTCTGCATGTTTGTGCAACATTTGGAAGGGGGGCTAGCCTGCATACCGCACCTCTATGCCCCCCAACTCCCAAAATTACAAAAAATGTCCCTTAGCTGCACACACCCTATAAACGCAGTGAACAAATGCATGTTGGCCTCCTGCGAGTTGGGCGGGTACTGTCCCATGCATCCAGTGTAGAGTAATGTGTTATTTATATAACACCTTTATCCAAAGCGCTGTACAGAGCACATATTTACATACAATATCACCCAACGGATATTGGTACTCATTTATTGACCTCAGAAAGATGAAAGGCTAAGTTGGCCTTGCTGGGATTCGAACCTGCAACCTGCAGATCATGCTCAGATCACTCAACACGCTGAGCTATCTTACCAGCGGTTAAGAAGCACGGCCACCATTTCCAAGCTTCTTCTCCATTTTCATCCTTCCATCCCCTTTTTTGATAGCTCCTCTGGGGCTTTCTTATTTGTCTTGAACCTTGGGATTGGCTGGGCGCATTATGGGTTTGTGTCAGAGTTTTAAATTTGTTCCTAATTCTTGTTTCTTGTCAGTGTTATTCAAATGCCTTTACCTGGCTCTCCATGCATTGGTGATCTATCTCACCTGCTCGTTGCACGTCTTTTATTGCGGCTTGCAGGAAGGCCGCACTCCTTATTGTGCATGCGAGTGGGACCGTGGCGTGCCACATCTAGTGTTGTGTGTCCCTCCCAACTGTATTGCCCTTTTAAGAGGTGTCCTGACTATGTCATGACATCAAGCTAATAAAGGGAGCTTTTGCCAGCACATGCCTCAGAAGAACCTCCCACCAGCATCAATGGAACACCTCACAGAGATCTTCATTGCATGCATGAGGCACCAGCACTTCCCGAGTTCCTGGAAAGAAGCAAGGGTCATCGTTTTCCCAAAGGCCGGCAAACCACTGAGGGATCCTGCAAACTACCACCCCATCAGCCTGCTCTCTGGATTGTCAAAGCTCCTGGAGAAGGTCCTCCTCGCTCGACTCAGTGGCTTTGCCTCCGAATGAAATCTACTAGCAAAGGAACAGTTTGTATTTTGAAAGGAGCATGCAACGACCCATCAGCTGCTGAGAGCGGTGGACACCATCAGCCACGGATTCAACATCAAGAAGTCTACCGGAATCGTCTTCCTGGATGTCGCCAAAGCATTCGACCGAGTCTGGCACAAGGGACTGCTGCACAAGATGATTGGCCTGGGATATCCAAACTACCTGGTGAAGACGATTGCAAGCTACCTGGGAAGCCGCACCTTCCATGTCGCCATGCAGTCTGAAATGTCCTCATCACATCCCATCCGAGCAGGCGTGCCACAGGGATCGAACCTCGGACCCTTCCTGTTCAACCTCTTCACCAATGACATCCCGACAGATCTCCACAAGACAGACCTGGCGCTGTATTCAGACGATGTTGCAGTCATCTCCCAGTCATTCAGCGAAAAGGAAGTGGCGAAGAACCTGCAAGCTTCATTGGATACCATTGCGACATGGTACAGTGACTGGCGGATAGAATTCAACGGTTTATAGTGATATTTTCGAATTACATTATGTCGATTTTTTTTTTTCAAATGTCTATTTTTGTTTGTTTTTTGTTCGAAATGGGGGGGTTCCCCCCACAATCCCCCTTTTTGTAATTTTTTTTTGTTTTTCCCCCTTTTTTTACTTGCGGAACCCAAAAAAACATGTAAATAAAAAAATCAAACATTAGAAAATAAAAAATTTGACATTTCTTTTTCAACATTTTTGGTATTCTACCTAATGTTTTCGACTTTTTCACTGCACACCGAACTCAACACCAGCAAGACAACCGCAACGCTGTTCACCAGAAAGAAGATCAAGGAGCACCCACACATCAGCCTCAACGGGGAGACCATCAAATGGGAGATCAGCAGCCGCTACCATGGTGTGACCCTGGACAGCAAACTCAACGCCACATCGAGAATAGTCAGCAGAAGGCAACATGAAAGATGGCAGCGCTGTACACACTCCTGAAGACCAAGTCCATGCCACTCCGGACGAAGATCAACGTCTACAAGGCGATCATCAGACCAACCCTGACATATGCCTCCCCAGCATGGGTGACCTGCCATGAGCGACACCGGAAGACTCTTCAGACAGTCCACAACAAGACTGCGGATATCGTCTGGAGCTCCACTCTTCACAAGGATAACTGACCTTCACAGAGACCTGGACATTGAGATGTTGGATAAACATCTAGCGAAGCTGAGTAAGAACCTCTGCCAAGGACTGAATCAGAACCCGAACTCTCTGATCAGAAGACTCACTACCACTACTGCAACCCCCTTCGACCGCTACCCGCGGCCCTTCACTGCGAAGACCCTGTGAAACCAGCCCTACTTTGACAAGACTACACAGACCAAGAAGAATGCTAACCCACGATTACATACTCAACCCGAGAAGATGGAGTAATGAGGCTCAAGCCTCTGTATCCAAAAATCACTGCTGATGGATAAAAATCTATCAGTAAGAAGAAGAAGCACGTGCCTCAGAATGGCTGCAGACTCCAACAACAGAACTGCTGACTCTGTCTCTCATTTCGTGCCTGCAGGCCCATACTGTGTGATCAGTCTCAGGAGGAAAGCTCAGGGGCAACGTGCTCGCCTTGGAAGCAAGACGACAAGAAGCACCACAGGTTCGATCCCCAGGTCCGTGCTTAGAAACCTCTGGGTATTAAGCGCGTTATAAATAACCAATCATATCATATTACGGTCCTGCAGGTCCCTTTGATCTGGGCTGCCAGGAACAACCCCCTGGGACTGCCCAGGCCACCCCACATCCGGATGCTCCCGGCATCCAGGGTGCCTCTGGCACCCAGGCTGTGTCCCCATGGCCTACCAGGGTCCCGCCCTGCAACAACCGTAAATCTGGGTGATCCCTGCAACCTATCAAGGTGATGTGCCCCCGAGCACTTGTGAACACCACCGACCCCACAACATACAGGATAGTGCTCCGCGGTGTCCAAATGTGAGGACCGTGGTAGTCTGAAAGCTCTGTTTAGTGAGGTTGGGAACCTCTTGGTTAACACTGCATGTACTTCTTACTCCGATTTCCAAATGCCATGCCAGTCGGGCCGTGTTGCCTCATTGCAGGTAAACGTTTTATCATTAGGAACGAGCAATGCCTTATGGTCCGGCTTTATACCAGATAGTAAAGAGGCATGGTGCAAGCTCACATTAAAGTCTCGTAGGGGCCTTGTGTTAGAAATCCCTGATGCTGTTTCAGACTCAGGGATCTGAAATAGTTTAGTGGGTGCAATACTGCACATTGGTAGAGGTGGCGAGACTGCATGATCCCACTCATTCCATCCTCTGGCAGACTCGTGGGCTTGCCTACCCCGCATATCAAGATGGAGAGTGCGCTCAACTCCCCACAAATACTAGAAAAGGGCACGTTTTATGGAGACGCAGCACCAGCCATTGGGCCGGCTCTCGCCGGATCCGAGATCCGGCACCAGGTGTGTAGCCGGATCTCGAGATCCAGCCAGCCTCAGCTCCAAATAGGGCATCGCAGGCACACAACGTTGTTAAAAAACAAAAACCGACCTATGTCACAGCAGGAGCCAAGGCAGACCCTCCCTGTACCTGGGGGCTCACCTCGGTGAGCTCATCTGCTCTGTGCGAGCACACTGCGCACACAGAGCCTTAGATAACTGAGGTGAGCCCCCAGGTTCGCTGAGGGTCAAAGACCCTGAGACTGAGCAGAAAGCGCACTGTGCGCAACTGCGCACATATCAGACTCCATTTGGAAAACGCAATGATCGCGGGCTCGGTGATCATTGCCTTTCCCAAATTAATTCTGGTATTTGTAGTTTGAGATGTCAGAATACATTCTGAAACGGATGGTACGTAGTGTGATGGCTTGAAAAGTACACAAACCATAGTAAGACATGCTTACTGTGGTTTGTGTACTTTTCAAGCAATGAAAGAAATTGTGCCATTTTTAAACTATTATGTTGAACATTTGCTTTGATCAGAGTTCAACTGGCAGCTCCACCCTCTCTGAACTCCTCCTCCTTGGAACTCTGCCCCTTCCTCCAAACTCCGATCCCACACCGGCCTTTGTGGAACCCCCTTCAAATTGTTTCCGTTTCCACCACTGCTGAGGCGCAGTAGACAGAATGAGCGGCAATGCACCGCAGGGACTGTGCTGAAGACGGCTGTGATAGCCCTTTTTGGCTTACTGCACAAAAACCCAGACTCATTTAAAAGTGGAAAAGGTTGCTTTAATGTGACAGGCCAAAGCTTACAATTAACCCTTACCTGGCTCCATGGCCTTACAAACTAAAGACATATTTCAAACAACCAATTAAATAATTAAACATTCTCATTTTTTACCCAACAATTAAATAATTAAATAAAGCCATTTCCTCCCTAACTATCCCTTGGAACCTACCGTCTCCTTACCCCTTTTCCAGGCGTCCCGCTTTCTCCCCGGGGCCATGCCCCTCCAGGCTCAATACCTGTTCCCCTGAGGTGGCCCGATTGTGCAAACAGCGCCACCCCATCCTTTCCCGTGTCATTCCCCCATTGTGCTTCCCTCCCCCCACATCAAAAGGGGCCATGCCCCCCGAACCCAGGACCACTTCAATACCCCTCAGTATCCCCTATACACCAAACTCCCCCTTCCTATGACCTGCAGCCAGTCTGACCTGCCACATCAGCAACAAAATTTTACATTACAACTTCACTGCTGCCCCAACCTGTCACACAAAACTACCATATAAATAGCTCCTTAACAGACCAAAAAACCCCGTAAGAACTTGACATGGGACGTAAAAACCCCCCACAGAAACCAAGTACAATGGTCCCCCATCCCTGTTTAATAACCAGATCCCAGACCTAACCCAAAAGGAAGGGATGGGAGGGCGGGACAATCACCAAGTCCAACCGTCGCCTGCCTCCCGAACCTTCCCTGGCCCTTAAATACCCTAGTGAGGCGCTCTGCCCTCCACGGTCACTCGCTGGCTGTGTGCAGCGCCAAAAACCTCCCTGGGGGGAAACGCTTCGCGTTCCCCCCGCGGCCCCCCTTTTGGCATACTGCACAAAAACCCAGACTCATTTAAAAGCGGAAAAGGTCGTTTTAATGTGACAGGCCAAAGCTTACAATTAACGCTTACCTGGCTCCATGGCCTTACAAACTAAAGACATATTTCAAACAACCAATTAAATAATTAAACATTCTCATTTTTTTACCCAACAATTAAATAATTAAATAAAGCCATTTCCTCCCTAACTATCCCTTGGACCCTACCGTCTCCTTACCCCTTTTCCAGGCGTCCCGCTTTCTCCCCGGGGCCATGCCCCTCCAGGCTCAATACCTGTTCCCCCGAGGTGGCCCGATTGTGCAAACAGCGCCACCCCATCCTTTCCCGTGTCATTCCCCCATTGTGCTTCCCTCCCCCCACATCAAAAGGGGCCATGCCCCCGGCACCAGAAAAACCCTCCCCCGAGGTGTTCTTTCTGCCCCACCCCCCCTCACCAATTTTCCTACCTCCAACTCCTCAACCAATCTCCCAGCCAAGAGCTCAAGTCCGCCAGATGATTGTTCCCAAAAACCGGAAAGTTTACCCATCCTCTCTAAATCTCATCAATCCTTCCTAAACCATCTCCTTATGGTCCAAACCTGTACTGCCACCGATGTACAAATCTCTACCATCTCTCTGTTTATCCCCTTCCTTGCCCGCTCTATCGGACCCTCATTTCTCGCTCCCCTCCCACTGTCTGTGGCAAACACTTAGTCCCCCCTACCGTTGCTTGAGGCCACACTTGTCGGACCCATAACAAAAAACCCTTTTTATTTTCCTAAGAAGAGCCACACCCGAATCACTTACCAGATAATTTTCCCCACCAAGACTAATTCCCCCCCCTCCGTCTGGAGGCCCATAACTTTCCCTCAACCCAGCCAACATAGGAAGCAACTGATCCCAGCCCAGCCCCCCAAACCCGGACCATCTTACCACAACATCTTTATAGTTGCACCCCAGTTGCCTGCCAACAACCCTTTTCTCAGCTTCTTTCCCCGCCCACTAACCCCAGAATGCAAAAACCCAATTTTTGACATCTGACCGGACCTCCTAGCATCATCTAAAAAAGAAATTACAAAATCACTTACAAATCAACAACATCCTAATAAATGCAACACTCCTGCTACCTACTGAAAAATTCTATAAAGACATCCCCCTTGCCCCGGTCCCTGACATACCCTTTGTATCTCCCTTACTTCCAGCGCCCCAAACTTTGCACCTACTACTCTGAATAGCCCAGCTTGCTACAGATGCTGCACCCCTCCTAAATGAATGAGTTCCAACCTCCTAACCTTTCCCACACCACTAGTAACACCTCCTCAGTACCCTATCCTTCCTGGTCTTCTCCTTATCCCTCTCCGGAAACACCCCCGGTCCTCTCCTGCCTGTCCCCCTATATTTCACACCTTTCACCTAACCTTTAAACAATACACCTAAACCCACTTCGCCCCCCTTTTTCCTCTAAACTATTACCCTCCTGCTCACCCTTGCCCCCCCCCACCTTCCCTCACCTTATTAATTTGGCCCTGCGTTGCCCCCCCTGCACCGGGGACCCACGTGCACCCCCGTCCATGCAGGCCCTTTACTTTATTACTCCTCTCACACTGCACCAGGGGCCAAACCTGCGCCCCCGTCCATGCAGTCCCTTCCATATAACTAATCCTCAAGCTCCTTGCGTCCATTACCACCTGTTTCCCACCTGCACCAGGGGCCCTAGTGCACCCCCGTCCATGCAGGCTCTTTTTCTGCCTTACTCCTCTCCACCGCTGCACCAGGGGCCAAACCTGCGCCCCCGTCCATGCAGTCCATTCCACATAAATTCCTCTTGCAGCACCTTGCTTCGTTGCTCCACTTTTTTCCCCCAGCTGCACCAGGGGCCCTAATGCACCCCCGTCCATGCAGACCCAACTCATCACTTCCCCTTGCTGCACCAGAGGCGCTCCCGCACCTCCGTCCATGCAGCCTGAAGCTTACTCACCTTGTCGTGCGGCAAACGTGAGGGCTTCGCCACCGTCGTCTATGCCCTCCAAACGACTGCCACCACCCCTTAACAATTTCCACAGTTACATCCCCCTGCAGCCCTCCCTTACCTACGCGTCTTCCTCCTCACCCTTCTCTTACCCCTTTCAAGTCGCCCCCAAAAACCTTTCATTAAACCTTGCCCCCCCCCCTCCTTTTACGATAAACTGAGCCCGGCCTACCAGCACACCCCAATCTACCTGTCATGCGGTCCTTCCCCCCCACCTCCTTGCCCCGCTCCTCGCCCTGACCCACTGTCCCCTGCCTGAAAACAATCTGTAACCGGATGCCGACCCGCACACCTGCTGCACTCGTGTTTAAATTTGCACATCCACCTCGTGCAGCCTTCTTTATTGAACGCCCAACATGCTGTCGAGGGCTGTCCTCTGCCTTCTACCCCCACCCCCTCCTGGGCGGGGCGACCAAGAAAGGGCCGGTAAGGCACAGGCAGCCCACTTGCTGTTTGCAATGTCGGGGCAGGCCTCGTTGGAGCCATCCATTGCAGCCAAAGATCCATGTCTATCTCCCCCCAGACCACCTGACTGTCCTCCGCCATTCTCGCTCTGAATTCCTCATCATAGCGTACCCAGGCAAAACCCCCAAAACTCGTGAAAGCTTACCTAATTACGTCCATATATTTAAGCAGGGCCACGCAACGCTCTGGGAATTTTTCACAATATACACTGGCATAAATGATAAATGCCGACGTCCAATTCTCAATAGTCACCGGGACCCTTGGGCGCAAAGCCAGTTCCCTCTCTTCTTCTTTTGACCCCTCCTTTGCTCTCACTTCCCTATGGAGCAACTTAAAAACATCTACAAATTCCCCCGCCTGAATCTTCTCCCTGGTCGCTGCCATCAAGTGCGCTCCCAACGGTTTTGTTATACCCATGTATGGCAGTTTTTTCTCCCTGCCTTTCCCTTCAACCTCCTTTTCCTTTTCAACTTGCACCTCGAGCACCAATGGCTCCACCACCTTGTCCGTTTGAATTTCCACTGAGCAAATGCCCTTCTCATCCCCCAAGGCTCCAATGGCCTGTACACCAACTTCTTTCCTCTCCCCTTGCAGTCCAGACCCTTCATTTCCCGTCCCCCTTCTCGTGTCCCCTGCTTCCCATGTTCAGCATTTTTGGCCTTGGGGGAGGCGGGGGCAAAGATTGGAAGTGGGGGACGAAAAAAAAGAAATGGCGACACTGCAGCATCGAATCCGACCTGCGATGGAGGGACGGAACTGACGCCACAGGGTCAAGAGAGGCAGTGGACGAGGAAAAGGTAAGTGGTGGGATGCAGGGGTTGTATTGGAGGGGTGAAGGACAGAGATTTGTGGGGTTTGGCCGCAGTAAAATTGCATTGAGCCCTCGAGAGGGACCCTGAGCAAGCCTGATGTCATGAAGGCCCTGTTCCGCAGGCAGCATAGCTGGGTTGGCAGTATTCTAGGTGTGAGACGGGGGAGATTATTATGTTTAATTGTTTTATATAGCACCAGCATGCTGCCATCTGCCTGTTTCTGGGCGCTTTTGAGAAACTGCAGCATGCTGCGGTACCAGGAGGCGGCGCCTTTCATGTAACCATAGTAAACAGGACGAACGAGACACTGTGCTGAGGTCATAGGCCTTCGAGAGAGACCATGCAGAGGCCTCACATTCTGATTCAAAGGCCCTGCTCTATAGACAGGATAGCTATGCCAGTCTAAAGTGAGGGTGGGCTTCAATTTGTAAGTTCTCAAATAAGTCCCATTGCGCTGTGCTTGTTCTGCTGGCCGCCCTTCTTACCCTGGCAGAATGCATTTAGGCCCTGATTCATGGAACATTTTCCTATGGGATTGTGCCATTATAAAACACTTCCTGAATCAGGCCCATAGGGTTCCACTGCGGTTCCAGCTTTGTTTGTGAACTTGCATTGACCATTGAGGTAGCTCCACAGGTAAACAGCCGGCTTCAGGGATCTGTGTGCAGTCTTCAGTCAGAGGGTTCATATCCAGACAGGGATCTGTGTGGTTTGGCCGCGGCAGAATTGTTCACGGTGGAATCGACCGCAGTCAATTTCGCCGCCAATGCAATTTTACTGCGGCCAAACCCCACAAATCTCTGTCCTCCACCCCTCCAATACAACCCCTGCATCCCCCCACTTACCTTTTCCTCGTCCACTGCCTCTCTTGACCCTGTGGCGTCAGTTCCGTCCCTCCATCGCAGGTCGGATCTGATGCCGCAGTGTCCCCTTTTCTTTTTTTTCATTCCCCGCCTCCAATCTTCACCCCCCGCCACCCCCAAGCCAAAAATGCAGAACATGGGAAGCAGGGGACACCCTCGCAACCCCTGCTCCCCATGTTTGGCATTTTGTACCCAATTTTATCGAATTTTATTGATCGAAATGCACCATTCGATCAGTAAAATTTGATCAAGTTGGGTAATACCTCAGACAGGGCTATCACAGCCGCTCATCCTTCCAAGGTTGCATAATTGAGTGCACTGGCCACAGTGCTGGAGGGACTCTGTCATGGTGCACCACATTGAAAAAGCGGTATTCATATTTACCTTGATTGACAGGTCAAGTGTCACTTTCCCATAATCACTTTTGCTGGTTTCAGAAGAGCCTGAAGGAGGGGTGTGTCTTGATTCTCTCGACTTTGGATCCAGACCAGAAATGGAGAACATTAGGACAGACTCCACACTTACATGTTTTATCCACCAGGGACCCAAACTGTAGCAAACCAAGCCTGGGGTGCTGTGAATGTTGTTCCATGGAAACCGAGAGTGGCACAAGAAATGGCCTGTAACAGGTGTTGAGATATGCAGTCTTGGGCTTTCAATCGAAATTAAATGCACTGTGGATCCTGCACCTTCCAGCAGGATTCAGCAGTGAATGCTAGCCTACAAAGCATAGAGTGTATTTCTTTCTCCCATGAAGGCCACCTAATTATCATAGCGCTTTAATCATAGCGCTTTACACAGGACATTTACATACATTACAATTATTACCCAATAGAAATTGGTACTCATTTATCGACCTCTGAAGGATGAAAGGCTGAGGTGGCCTTGTCGGGATTTGAATCTGCACCGTGCAGACCAAACACAGATCACAGCAAGGAGCGTTTAATCCTCTGAGCCATCTCACCGGCTACATACCAAATGTGTGCTGATTACCTGCAGACAGGGCTGGATGAAATGTTCACCAGCGAAACCAAACAGGTGAAATTCGCTTCCATTTTCGATTCGCCCTGCAGGGCAGATTTTTGCTCAATGTACCACTTTTGGGAAACTTTTCCTTTTTTGGCCACAATTCATTTTTTTTTTGTGAAAATGCAGGTGATTATGATATGATATGATAAGGCATTTATAACGCGCCTATACACAAGTGTGTCAAGGTGCGACGAGGCAAGGGAGGGGAAACAGAGGGAGGACAAGGACAACTATTTTACTAGGCCGGGTGACATTGAGATCAAGCAAGTGCAGGGGGGAGGGGAAAGGGAAAGTGCGGGGGATCAACAGTAAAGAATAAATAAAATAAATAAAACAATAGGTAAAGTGCGGCCAGCTTGTGGCAAGTGCACGGGTAAGTGCAGACATCAAGTGTCAAGAGCTGGGGGGACTGTAGGGATACAGAAACTGCCCCCTAATAACCTGAAATGTTGAGCATAAAAACGAAATATTGATCAAAAAAGCTAAAATTCGGGCAGGGAAACATCCAAAATGGCTCATTATGCTTTGCAGGTGCAATTTGTGACACGGGTGAATTTTGCGTAGAATTTGCTAATTTCCCAGTTAAGCGAATTTCGTCTGTTTCAGCCACCCCTGCCGCCAGCTGTGTTCATGTATGGGCAACTCTTTTGTACAGTGGAAGTGACTTTGCCCAAAGGCAAGTGGTCACATTTATTGACGAACCAATGCTTCTAAAAGGCCAAAAATGAGCCGAGTAGCCAGTCACCTGAGTGTGACAGGGGAGCGACTACCTTCTCCCAATTGGCATCTCAGGCGCACTGTCTGCTGGGAAATTCTCTACTGGCCGGGTCACCCTGTGACTCAAGATGTGCGCTGTGATTTATTCTGTCGCTGCAGCCCATGGGTCCGCAAGTCTTGTCTTGAAGAACCCCGACCACACACCTGGTGTTCAGGATATAACTCTGATTTTGAGTCCCTGCAATCGGACATATCTTATGTGCGGATATCCTTGAATCATGGAGGATTTGGCTTTTGAGGACTGTACTTGTAGACCCCTGCTGAAGCCACACCCAGCATTGGATACACCTCACTAACACCCCGACTGGATGCTAAAGCGGGAGAGGAGCTGTTCAAGTCATAGGGCCTCATTACGAGCAGGGAGGTAATGAAAAAAGGACGGCGGAATGGTAATACCGGCATCGAGTTCAGGTCCGGGTCATTACGAGCCTTAAAACCCCGGCATTTCCACCACCGCCTGTACCGTGCCCCTTCATACCGGCATGCACGCATCCACGCGCCCTTGGCGGCGGCAATACCAGGATGCCCCTAACAGGAGGACATCACAAGTAAGGCGGGCATGCACCTACCGGCATCCCGAAGGTGGTAAATAGGGTCTGGACGAGGGCACTATGACAGGGATCGCGGATCACCTGTAAATAGCAACCTGCTGTGTACCCAACTGCCACAGGTGCGCACAATCTACACAGGTGGAGGCAATGGAGCCTGTCCCAGCACAAAAGGAGCAAACCCACACACCACACCCCTTCCTGCACCAAAATGATCCCACTTGCTGTTGCAATCCTGGGGCTGGAGGACATGCCTGTACTGCTACACCAGCAACAACAACTACAACAACAACAGGCAGCACAGAGGAGATGCAGGAGGAGAAGGAGGGTGACACAGGCCCAGCAAGTCCGACCAGTGCAGCCAGTGGTACCACGTAGGCAGCCACCAATCCCTCGCATCAGAGCCAGTCCATTTAACCGTGGAGATTTGTCAGAGGAAAACGCTATTGTGTTCTAGTGTGGCAACGAGAGGGGGACTTTTGGCGCAGAAAGAACAGCCGATGGGAGTACCATACTCAAGCAGGTTCCACATCAGGAAGTATTGCAAGCAGAGGATCTTGAGTCAGTTTGTAAAGTGGTGCCATGCAGTAGAAGTCTGTTAATTAATTAATTAATTCATTCATTCATTCAAGGAAGCTGTGGAACTGGGAAGTGAAATGGACAATGGGCTGTAAGTGAGAAAAATCTTCTACCCAGGAGTTTGGTCGAACATGTAGACCAGAGTCTCCGAACTGGAAGTGAGAATGCTGAAAGGTGACCTTCTGAACCAGCGGTAACAGAGCCTCCAGCTGATTGAGATGTCTACCCAAAGTAGAACGGGAATATTAGATGCAGAAAGACTTCACATTTGAAAAGAAACATTTTCAGAGACTGACAGTAAGCAATACAGAATTTTCAAAAGATGCCATTTCACAGCAGAGGCCACCAGAGTATCTGATATCGTCACCCTGGAGTTAGATAGTACGTGTTTTTCCCTACAAGGGTTGACCGTTACTGTCAGGAGGACCACAGAGACAGCGGTCTAGATGGTAGGATACCAGCGTTTCCGGCGCAGCCTAAGCTCTGTCAAGTTAGGGGCCTCAAGGTCTAAGAGGCAATGACAGAGCAGGTCATATCTCCCGGAGAGAGTTGGTTTTTCATTGCTCTATGCAGGCCCGTCAAGGCAGTATCAGTCGCAATCCTAGTCAGGTGGGTGAAGTGATGTGTGCACCAAGCAGCGATAGATACAGAAAGCTTTGGCGCGCACTTAGCTCGAGGAGCAATGGTCTCCAATGCCTTCGGCTTTAAGAAAGCATTTTTTTGGTCAATTACACATGAATGGTGGGTGTCTCTGATATGCCACACTGTTGATCACCACATGCCCCCATCTTCCACCTAACCAATATATTTTCAAAGCTCTGTTTCTGTGAGTGCAAGTTTTTTGTTTTTTACTGTATCTGGTCCCTCCTTACAAAAGGTACATTGACAATGACATTATATTACCAACTTTAAATGAAATTGTTGTTTTAGTAGTTTGGAATCCACAGATTTTGGCACATTAAAATAATTGTAGTTAAGGCGAGAGGGCACCTGCAAGCAGAAAACAGGACAACTGAAGGGAAATGCCTGAATGAGTGGGAGCCAAGACTCTGAACAAACCCTGGATTTACTCGATTAATTTCTCCCGCCTCCCTCTCTAAAGTCCATGTCGCTCCTTCACTCATGCCCTCTGCCCCCAGGCTCACTCATGCAAGGCGATCATTGCCGGTGCAAGCACAAATGGGTAGGTGATGCTGCAGCGGGAGGGATGAAGATGGGCACTACATCACTTGCTTGGTGAAATGGAGTGAATGAAGTCCACCTGATCTGAGCTTGGCAGGTGTAGTCTTCTTCCTGGTAGGACGTTGCTTCTTATGGGATTGAATGGGAAACTGTGCTTCCTGTTCTGGTTGGGATGAGTTGTTTCTGGGGAATGCTTCTATATTATGGCACGTACTGTGCGTTGCCATGGTATTTCAAATAATATTTTTCATTTGTGGAGGGAATGTCTTGTGTGTTAGAGTAATACCCTTGTTGCATGGTTGCTTTTAAGGCTCTAAGGAGATAATGAAACATCAGAGCGGATATGTATTGGACTGCTCGCATTCTGGTATTCTCAGGAGGTTTGGTGGATTTGGTCTTCACAGGTGTAGCTGCTCTGTTTCTGTTGAGCGAGATATTCGTACAGTACCACTGTGCATAGATTCTAGACCTTTACACATTTGGTGACAAACAGATTGTGGAGGGTTTTGATGAGCTTCAAAGATAGCTGCGAATGTACATTTGTTTTTCTGTGGTAGTGGGCTTTGACCCAGTCACCTACATCACTGAGCTTTTTACATTGAAATAAGCAGCCTTCTTTGACTGAATCTGGCAAATTCTTCACAGCACGGCAGGCATGCCACTGAATGTCTAGAGATTTGAATCCATCCATGCTGGATTTAGTTTGGTGTGTGTGTTACAGCCTTTTGTAATAATGAAGGGCGTGGTACCCATTGTTGAAGAAACTGTAACTCTGTGGGCAGCAATGGCTTGTTGGAGAGACGGATAGCCTTCTGTGTGAGCTGCTCTAGATTGTTTCAGCATGTCCTAGAGTAGCCGGTTAGTACATTCGACCTGACCATTACCACATGGGTGGTACATTGTAGCATTTTGTTGTGTAAAATTTGGCCATTTGGAGGAATGAGGACATGTCTTTTGATATGAATTGGACCCCAGTGTCTGATACCATTATGCCAAGGCAGCCTTCTCTTAGGAATACACGCGAAGCACTGTTATGGTGGTTGGTGTGATAATTGCAAAATACGAGGTTCCATCCACTTGGATGTATAATCAGTAAAAACAAGTGCCAAGCGCTGGTTGGTCGGCATGCATTCAATTGGACTGATGAAATTGATGCCCACCTTTTCCAATGTACTGGTTCATGACACTGAAATCATTGGTGAAAGGTGCACGATAAGAAAATTGACACGGTCTTGGCAGGTGGGCAAAGCAGTAATGTGGCATTCCATGTCTCCTTCCATGCTTGCCCACCAATTTTTATCTTGTAGGTAGGGTTTGGACAGCATAATACCTAAGCGCACTAAATTGATCAGAGTTTTGCATAAACAGATGGGAGTCTTCCTCTGTGATTTCAGAATATATATTGCTCTATGGTTGTAAGGCAAGTTTCAGAATATTTTCCTCTGGCCATCAATTTTTGGCATATGACTTTAGTAGGTGAAGTGAGTGATCATCTTTGGTAGTTTCAATCAATGTACATTCAGAGGCTCAAAGGTCAGCACAAAGCCAGAACTACCTACCCCAGATGTATGTTCTGGAGTATTCAGGGGGAGACGGCAGAGGCTTGTATTTCCTGTTCAATAACTATGTAGCTAGTGTGAGGATCACAGCGTGCCCTGGGCAGGAATGGTACCATGGATTACGGATTCAGAATCTCTGCTGCATTGTAACATGCTGATGCCTAGGCCTAATGCGCTAGAATCAACTGCCATGGTGATGGATGTGTCTGCCTGAAATGTTGGAGTGTGCTGTGGCAAGCAAAACCTCTTCTTCGATGGCATCAAATGGTGTTCGTCATTGATTGAACCAGGCATGCATACGTTGCACCTTTACCCAGTAAGGCACTAAGTGTTCCGTTTCTGCCGAGAAGTTGCCTATGAACTATGTGTAGTATTCGGTGACACTCATGAAAGTTGGTGATTGTTTGGTGGTGACATTGCTCGGCTAATGGCGTCCACTAGAGCGGCATTTGGTAAAATATCTGCTGCAGAAATAGTCTATTCAACCTGCACAATTGTTGCTCACTTGAATTTGCATTTGTCCTTGCATAGGGTTACACCACTCTCTTGTATCTTTTGCAGCACAAATGCAGTGGTATTTTTGGGAGCGCCATGATTGGGACCATATATACACAAGGATGTCATTTTGGTAGAAAGCTGCATTTGAAATGTCACAGCAGATTGTCGTCGAGCTGCTGAAAACAGAAGTGTTGACGACAAACCAATTGGCATCTGTGACGGGTCAGAAGGAGGACGTGGACCCTTTGAGGACATTTTTAAGTAAGCTTGATTAAATACAAGTCAGAACTGGCCAACTATCCCTATGGCGTGTTCCCTTTCTAAAGAATAATTAAGTCATTTTTTCTCAATGCCAAAAAGAATCTGTCTACCGTCCAAACTAATACTATTGGACCCTATGGTTTGGGGTTGAATGACCAAGTAAAAAATGTTCGAGGGGAAAAAAGACTGAAGATTATTTTTTCAAAATTTCCTTTGGTCTTTTCTCCCCTGAACATTTCAAACTTGGCCAAACCACGCCCACTCCCCCACCCGCACCCCCACCCACACCCCTGACACACCCCAACACACCCTCACCCCCATACCTCTACTTAGCTTGCCTCTGACTTGCTGGTCCCTGCAACACTGGTTCCCTTTCACTTCCATGATCGGGAATCGGCGCCGCAGGGTCTGTTTCTTGTTATTATTTTTTTCTTCGGATCAGCTGTGGGGGTGCCCCCGCAACCCCCGCTCACTGTACTGTGTAGTATTGTAAGCGGGGGTTGGGGGGACACCCCTGCATCCCCCACAGACCTAGACCGAATTGAAAAGATCTAACCAACCAAAAGTCGAACCTTTAGAAGGTAGAACATTTAGTAGTACCTTATTTTGGACTTTTGATTAGGTAGGTCTTTTCAACTCAGTCTTTTTGGATGAAACCGACCCTATCACTATCATGACAAAATAAAGGCAGGAGAATGACTCCCTTCTCCTGCTCTGTGCTTCCAGCACTGGTCTTCCTGGTATATTTTCTCTTACTTGGCAACTCTATCAGTTCAGATAATTCCTTTCTCACATTAGACAATTCACATTACACTTTGGGCAAGTGTTTGCTTGTTGAACTTCTTTTGTTGTATATGCTAGGTGGGCCTTGAACTCCTGATATTCTCTTTTTAGATACAAAGATATATAATATAGTAACTCAAGGAATTCACGTTCATTAAGTTTGACCTTCGGCTTCTTTCTCATCATCCGGGAGGATAGCTCAGTGGCAACATGCTCGGCTTGGAAGCAAAACGACCCTGGGTCCGCGCTTAGAAACCTCTTGGTATTAAGCGTGTTATAAATAACCTATCATATTATTTAAGTCACCTCCCTCTTTTGGAACGTTATTCTTTCTTCCTTTGTATTCGCAGAATTCCCTTTTAGTAAATATGTTTACTTTCATCCCCTCCAGGGAACAGTCTTGTTCTTTCTCCCAAACGATCACAATTCACATTTAGCAATACTAATTCACTTGTATTTATCTGTCCTTCAATGAGCGTTATTGGTTTCGTGATTGTTTCATCAATATTCCAATATAGTAACTTTTCTTTCTTATTTGTACTGAGACAGGTTATTAGTTCTGTATTATACTCTTCGTTATTCTTCTTGTTCCTCCCCGGACCCCGTTACCTTCATTCTTCTTAGAAAACAGTCCTGGGACTCCTAGCGGCCTGGCCTCTGCGTCGCTCTCCTTGGGTCTTCGTGCTTCTTCTGGTTATTGCACCAGGGAGACGGATCACTGTTAGCGGCTTCCCTGGGATGGTCTCTTAGTTGTTGCGGAGGCCAGCTGCCCACCGGGATTCTCTCAGGATCATGCCGCCACCAATGTGCCTCCTCTCATGCTCTCAGGTATGCTGACAGTTCAGAGTTCATTCTCTTGCTCCCCAGCAAGTTTGTAATTTGCGAGTTCTGCGTCCCGCTATGGCTCTGCCTCTTCACAGGCTTCCGTCAGCAGGGGACTTCGCCTGCGTAGAGACACACTGCTCTCTCTCTTCATTCTCATTCTCTACATGACACGTGTTCTCCTTCCAAAAACTCGTCTCAGTGAATTGGTTACTTTTCCTTAAGGAGACATTTCCTCTTTCTCCTGAAGGATAGCATCCCTCGCCCTCTTCTTCGGCCCAGTTTTGATACTTGAAAAGTTTTGTTAGTCCGATACATGCCACCATGTTTACTGGTACAGGGAGTGCCTCACAGGAAAGGGAGTCCATGTCCCCAAAGGGGGAGTCTCTCCTGGTGAGGTCCCACTTGTCTCGACCCCTGGGGAGGGTGTTGTGGAGTTGGCGCACCTCCCTAGCCTCACGGGGGTGCTCCCCATTGAGGAGAAAGGACACATTCCCTTGATTTGTCACACATCCATGTGTACTAGAAGAACCCCTTGGGTGAGACGAAGGAGGCATAGGGGTTGGAGCCCAGGGGAGCCTAACCTGATGTTAGGCACCCTTGATGTCTAACTTGGAGAAGACCATGGGCCTCATTACATGTTGTCCGGTAAAAATCGGAATTTAACGGCATGGCGCTATCAGCGTATCCACCGTCGCAGGAGGCCGCTAATAGCGTCCCATTACGAGTACGCGGACACGAGCATAGCGCCATGCCATAAATGACCGTACCGCCCTGCCGTTAAATCCCCCAAAATGCCCCTTACCGGCATCGTCCAAACTGTCGATAGCGCCTCCGCCCTCCCGCCACCTGTAAATAGCGGTCGCCGCTATTACCGGTCACCGTTACAAAGCGGAACCAGAAATTACGCCATCGCACAGGAACGGGAAAGAGCACGGCGGCCATCTTTAAAAACACAATCCATTGCCATCCTCTGCATCCAGGACATATATCCAGGGAACTCCGACCAGGAACCATACCGGATAGCCCGAAGATGCCGAAGGCCCTAAAAATAACTGCTGAATGCCAGCGCAAAGAAAGATTCTCCAATGAGGAGCTTCTGGTGCTGACCACCACACTTGCTGCCAATGCAGAAGTAGTGTTCGTGAATGACATACGGAGGGAGGCCCTCCTTAAGAAAAAGGCCATCTGGGCCGAAGTCGCACAAAAAGTCAGTGCGGTGGGCACTACCACCCTGAGTGTAAAGGACTGCCGCAAGAGGTGGGACGACCTCCAGGTCCGTGTGTGGAATATATTAACAGTGAACCGCAACATGGCAATGGGCACAGGATGTGGTGCAGAGTCCCCATTGAAGCTGAAGGAGTGGGAGGAGATATGTGCCTCCACGATTAGGGTCGAATCGATCGAAGGGGTCGGAGATATGGAGCATGGCGTGCCCATTACATCTGATGGAGGTGAGTGAATACACCAAACAATGCGCAGTGAAGGGGGAGGGGTTCCCCAATCATGTGTCCATATGAATGCCATGGATCCAGCCACAAACAGACATGCATGCATCACCACATACCTGTCCAAGACAGGGCCACTCATGCATGAGCCAGCCAACATCCCCATTAATTGCCTCCACACTGAAGAGCCCCAAATGCATTGGACGGCATGACGTATGCATCCTGCATAAGTCAGGTTGACCCATAGATGATGATTTACCCCTTTTCTCACCCCTGCAGGTTCACACATGGATACTGAGGAGGCACGCACCTCAACACCTGCTCCCGCACCCAGGAAAACGGCCAGAAGGGATGCCACGGGGGACACCACCACATCCTCTAGGGGACCGGGAGGAGTGACTTGGTTCAAAGGGAGAAAGGCAACAGGAGCAGCAGTTCCATACAGCCAGAGGCCATGCCTGCTGCCGTCGTGGCACCCACAGGAGTGTGCCTCCCAGCTAGTGAGGGCAGCATTGGGGAAGTGCACTCTGCTGCCACCAGCTCAACAGGTGAGGCAGCAGCCACTGCCCCAGGTTCGGATGCAGAGGTAGAACCTGCCATTGAGGATCTGAGTCAGAGCCCCATACCGACACGCACATCACTGTCAAGCCCGATATTCTCACCAGGTCCGTTTAGCCAAGGTGGAACACCCACCCACACACATGATGTGTCATGGGGCACACAGCTATACACACCTGATGACAGTGCAATGGATCCAGACGCATCAGCCATGCCACCGGCAGCCGACATGCAACATGGGCTCTCAGCTGTGATACAGAGGCAGACCGAAATCACTGCTCTAGTAGGGCAACATGTGGCGGAGACAGGGCGCCTGAGGGAGGACATTGGTGCATTTGCACAGCAGACAAGGGAGTGCATGGAGGCATGCACCACCCGCATCTGCACTGAAATGGGCCTACTAAGACAGGCCATGAACCGCATTGCAGATGCAATTGAGCGCAGATGCCCGCTACCAACCACGGATGAACAGGGCCCTGCCTCCTCAGGGAGTTCACGTCACACTAGCCCCCTACGCCGGTCAATGCGCAACCTGAGGCGCCCCACATCGCAGGCACCCGAAGACGGAGCAGGCACTGACAAATAGGGCCATCAGGGACTATCGGCCACATGTGGGGAAGGGCACAATCACGCCTGGAGGCTCACGTGGGAGTGTTGTGGGGGAAGGGGGGTAAGGGAGTATTCGGGGGTGTTGTGGGGGAAGGGGGGGGGAGGGTGTATTCGGGGGTGTTGTGGGGGGAGGGGGGTAAGGGCGTTTGCACAGTTGGGGTCAAGCACTTTCTGTTCATATTATTTTTGAAATACACTGTTCTGAGGTTGAAACACAGGCCTGGTCTCCATCATTGTGTATGTGTGATTTTCTTTGGGACAGGGGCCTTTGTGGGCTTCAAAATGGGCACAATGGCAACAATGCACATCTCTCCATCCATGATATCCCACCTTTGTACCTGATGCTATTCCAGATTCAGATGCTGACGCAGATCCTGTTCCGCCGTGCAATCGCCTCTTGCATGTCCTGGCGGGGCACTTCACCCATACTCATCCACATCATGCTCATCTGGTGGTTGCATGGTGGCATGGGCACATTCTATCCGATGAGCCTTACACATGCCATGGTCATCTTTGCCTTGAATCTGGGGGTTTGTTGGCTGCCCTTGTGGTATTTCTGGGTGCCCTGGTGGTGCGTGCTGCGCTAGTCTTGCCCTCCTCCTCCTCCTCCTCCTTCGTCTCATCTGTGCTGCTTGTTGTTGTTGCTGCTGCACTGCAATAATCTACACATGCCCATGTCATGCTGCTGGTATTGGGACCATCTTGCTGTGGGAAGGAGTGTGGTGTGCTCTTTAGTACTGCCTGTCTCCATTGCCTCCACCTGTGCTGATTGTGTCCACCTGTGGCAGATGGGAACACTGCTCAGGTCTGTTAACGTGTGGTTTTCAATGCTGTTATTAGCGCCATGCCGGTAACTGCTTTTTGGGTCTTTGGGATGCCGGTATTGCCATGCACGCATGGGTTGTGATTGCGTGCTATTAGCGCCATGGCGCTATTTATGGTGTGGGGGTCGCGCGCGCACACGGCACCGCCGCTATTAGTGGCACCGTACTTTACGGGTGCGCTAATAGCGGTGGGTCCGGGTCATGATCGGCTTGGGAAAATAACGTTGCCGGTATTTCGTTACACGTAACGGTATTCCCTTACCGGACAACGTGTAATGAGGCCCCATGACTTTTTTCAGAAGAGCAGCAATTCAGTGATGTTCAGAAGTGGTTATGATCAGCAAGATGTTCAACAAGCCTCATAAATGGGAGCATAGACCTGGGCATTGACAGTCCTGTTTTCTGGTTACAAAGATGGTTTGAATTATGTAATTGTGAAGTAGATATTCTAGCAGTAGTTTGCGATCCTGTCTGGAAGTTAGAGGGACGGATGGATGATTTGCTTTATGGGCTCAGACTCTTGTGTACATACTGATGAGTGTGCCCATAGTGTTTCAATACATAGCGGCATGGTAGTGTAGGGTTATAGGTCAAAGGATCGAAAAAATAGGGTCGAATGACAAAAGGGTCGAGGCAATTCGGGGGGTTCTTTTGTGGGGGGGTTCCCCCCCAAACCTCCGTTTTTGGGGTAAAAATACTCTTTTAAAGCTACACTAGAGCAAAAAAAATATATATATATCTGTTTTTTTTTAATTAGATCCTTTGGTTTTCGGTCGAATGCACTCGACCCTTTTGCATTTGACCCTTTTGCTTTCGACCCTTTAACTGGAAACCGTAGTGTAGTAGTTCTTCACAGGATGGAGTTTGTTCAGTTAGAGCTTGTTACTCTGAGCACAGGTCAAGGCAAATGCTTGATTTGCTCCATCCCAATAGAGCTGGTAATTTTCTGTAGTGGTATTTGAAGAAAGGGGACATTGGATGTAGCCTAGTAGCCAGGATTGAGGTCGGGATACTGGAGGGCAAATCTTTGTGAGGGAAACAAGTCCAGGAGTGTTTGTGGATTATGTTATGGTCTGAACCAGAGTTAGCTGCTAGTTTTATATGTACAACATCAAGACTTCTGTGTCTTTCTACCTACATTGGTGATGGTACTGTTGGACTAAGTGGGTAATTAATTAGACTCGGTGAGTTGTTATTGCTTTGAACAACAGCCACCACGCGGCAGTGCTTGGAATTGCACAAAGAAGACAAAGTGACTAATCTTCCTGCATTTCATGCACTGTTTTTTGTCATGGTGGGACAGCCTTTATAGTTTGTGCAATGAAAACTGCTTCCACATCTGAAACACTCATACACAGCATCTCTGGATTGGTTGCATGCAAAGTCCCCAGAGTCGCCATCTTGTTTGTATTTGCGTGGTTGGAACTATGTTTGCGATCAGAACTTGTCAGCTTCAGGGCAATGTGTACGCACCAACAGGCTATCTTCAGGCAGGGTTGGCGTGACTTCTTTCATGGAGCGTGTTGAATGTTTGACACCGAGTGTCTGGTCAAGAAAGGGGTTACAACTCATCCACAAATCTTCCCGGAATCATGGGGTTGTATCAATGTGCTATTAGGGTTCCAAGCCCTATCCATCCATCCATCCATCCATCCCTGCAAAAATATTGCATACAAAAATATTGCCATATTTTTCCAGAGATATTAAGCCATGCAACCTGCGGGGGACACCCCTGCAACCCCTATATTTTTTTAAAGGGAGCGGGGGACACCCTCGCAACCCCAGTCCCATTTACCCCATAAATTATTCCCACCAATAATATCGCCTCTGGCCTTACCCCACGACCATGCATATGCCGATATTATTGGTAGAGATAATATTACCTGATACCGCTATTAGTCAGTTGCAAATGAGTTGGTCACTGACAGTGTCAAATACTTTCACCATGACCACTTCTTGGAGTTCCGTAAAAATCTATTCAATAGATTTGGATGTGGATTGCCTGATTGGGTAGAATATTTGTCTTATAAAACGTTGGGTGCCTTGCAGAATCGGTTGGCAAAACGTGTTGGTGCTTCCAAGCAAGTGGCAGAGAAATCTGTGCCATCGGCTTGTTTGGCGAGACCAGTTTGGGGCAAAGAGTCTCTGGCTTCCTGTACTCAAAACATTATGAAGTAATGCTCTCGTGAAAATTCAAGCCTACCTATGGGTTTCAGATAAGTTAAAAATGGTGCCTTCCATTCGGCCCACAGAACTTGGGGCTAAGCTGTCACCTGCAGAAAAGATGGTGGGGTAGATGCACTGCAAGGACGGGCCTGGGGGGACTATAGCCCCGCGTCTTTTGGTTGCAATCCTGGCAAAAGCTCAGAGGCTACAACCAAAAGGCTAGCTGGCCCGTAGTCCCCATAGTCCCGAAATTAGTGTAGCCCTGGATCTTTTCCAGACCTAGCAACACCCCTGTGGGGGCGGTATCAGTAATTCTGTGCAAAGTCCCACATCAGTGGTACCTGCAGCAAGCAGGCAATGGAAAGAGGAGAGAGGACCAGTGACAGATGTCCAGCAGGCAGTGCGGTGGGTGGGAAAATGAGCGGGTGTGGTGCAGGATATCGAGACAAGGGACCACACGTAACATCCAGTCACTAATGTAATAGTTGTAATCAATACAAGGCGGCATTAGCAACGAGACAACAGGAAGCAGGAGTGGGAGAGAAATACTCTGATGAGTAGGAGTCGAGACTCCAAACATTATGGACACCTGCAGAATTACTATCGCATGTCCATGTCCTCCCTTCACTCGGGTGCGCAGCTCCGAGACTCGCACAAGCACGGTTAGCATAATGCAGGAAGCATGCAGGGATATCATTTGGGGGTCGCCAGCGTTCGCAACTCCGACCCCTGAGGTCTCCCTTGCAACCTCCTGAAAAAAAGATTTTTTTTTTTAAATGCATGCTGCTGGGCTGGCGGTGGCCGGTGCCATGTGGCTCTTTGTTTCTGGAGTGGCTGGCTTTCTTTTTCAGGCCTCTTTAAAAAAACAAAAAAACATGGGGTTACACTAGTGTAATACTTTGAGGAGTGGCCCTAAATAGGGTAGAATAGGAATAGCAACTCATTTGTCTTTCTGCAATTCTCTATAGCAATTGCTAGACTCATTACCGGTTTATTTGAGGCACACTTCACGGGGTGAGTCCCTGATTTAGTCTGTTCTTAAACACCTCAACTCAGCCTTTCATCCTTCTGAGGTCGATAAATGAGAACCAACACAGTTTGGGTGATATTGTATGTATATGTGTTCTTTATAAAGTGCTTTATAATAACACATCATTATCATTTGGCCTTGAATGACTGCTTGCATTCACAGTAAATTGGTAATATGGGCCTATACACAGAGATATTAATGATACATATGGGGATCCATTCTTGTATGAAATGTATATCACATGATGGTGATTTCGTAACTATATTTTTCACTGTGTACTTAGGAACAGTGCTATGTGATGCCCCTTCCTGTTTTGTCAAGGGGAAAAAATGTCATGTTCCTTCACTTCCCGTGATATCACTTCGGGGTTGGGTCAAATGACATCCCTTCCTGTGATGCCATCAGAGGTCAAGGGTCATGTGATGTCACTTCCACTACCCCTGGCATTTTGGTGAAATGACATCCCTGGAAGCATGTGGGGGGAGGGTACTCTATCGATGCTCTACGTTTATGGGTGTCATGAAAATAAACACATTTGCTAATTTTCAATTCAGTAATCTCATTTTGTAGCCACTTGTATTCCATTTTCGTGTTTACTTTGTCATGGGAACCGAATTTCTTGAGCCTATAATGATTGCACAAACCAGTAAACTGTATGCTTCATTTGAGCTACTAGTTAATCTGCCATCTTTGGTTGGTGTACTATCATGCAGACAAATACTGTATCATTGAAGTGTATTAATACGGGATTGCACGAAAAGTTTGTATCTAAATTGCCGAATGCACGTTTAGAGCGCATTCAGCATAGTAGATAAGATCTAAGCCCATAATGCTGAACGGGACTGCAGGGGTTGCTGGGGTGTCTCCCGCACCTCCAGTTTGGCTTTAGGAGCTGCAGGGGTGTCCCCTGCATGCATTATAGGCAGTACGGGCTCACGGGCTCCATGATTTTGTAATTCGGTCTTTTGGGATACGATATTATAACCTACATCCTTATAATACACGTAAGCTGACATGCTCAGTGATATTGGTGGCAAAAACGTTTTATTCTAAATATCAAATTGACTACATAAAAAGAAACTCAATTTAACAATATCTTAAACGTACATAAATGTGTGCCACTTGGCACACGGATGAGGGACACAGTAGAGGGGAACTTCGAGCACTGCATGGCATTTGCTTAACATGAACGCAATATGTTGTGATTGATGATCTGGAGTCAGGAGGTTTCAAATAAGCGCCTTTATTGAGTAAGTTACAGAGAAGCAGGAGATCACTGGGAAGAACAGAGAACCAGGTATCCATTGCCCAGGGAGAAGAGAGAGAGAGAGAGAGATAACAAAGATAGCAAGGATACGAGAAGGGGGGGTGTAACACACGTTTTAATCTGAAAATTGCAGGATGTTTCTCTTGACGGCACTAACTATATGGTGTCGATTTGCTCCATAGTTCATCAAATCAATGCATTTAAGTCTTAACACATAAGACTGTATTTTGTTTACATTTGCACAAAACATCCAAGCTGCCAACCCAATGACGCATTCATGCCCAACAGCTTGTGTTAATCCATTCATCGTGTCTTTAATGCCAGATACAACAAGCTTCCTTAAAACAGCCTTACTCGAGGAGTCCGTGCCTGAGGCGGCGCCAAAACATGCCATCATTCACCCACAACCAAAAATAGAAAAGAAAATGGACGATAAGGAACTAGTCCTACACCCACAAATGTCTAACCTTACATTAAAGTAAAAGACAATTATGAATAATTTTTTTTTTATAACGCGCCTAATACCGTAGATGAGTTCGGTTCTAATCGCAGATCCGGGATTCAAACCTCTGTTGCTCTGCGTGATCTTACTTTCAACACGAGCGTGTTGCCCCTGTGCTATCGTCCGTTTAATAAGGACGTGAAATAACAAAAGGCAGCACACCTGGAGAAGTGTGAGCTGCAGCCAAACTTCCAATCAGGGTTTAATCCTGCCAGAGGGACAAAAATTACATTAGCCGATGTATGGGTACTCAGCACCCTCGATTCGGCACCCTCAATGAGGTGTGACCAACGGTCAGGATACTTAATACAACTACTAAGAGATGGCTGTGTGGGGGGACTTTCCAGTACCATGCTTACATTGATTTAACCATTGAAATCGAATTGGAGTCAACAGATCAGAACAGACAACTACCAATCCACTAAATCTTTAGGGTCTGTTAAATGTGATACCCTGGGGTGTTTGGAGTATGATTCCCATGATCCCTCACCATTCTTTATGCTGGCTAGGGCTGATGGGTGTTGTAGTCAAAACCCTCTGGCAAGTCAAAAGTTGTGGACCCATTCACTAAATTGTAGGTAATATTTGAGGCAACAGAGGAACCATCGATCATCCTCATGGCAGTTCTGTACACCCTCACACACACACAAAAACACACGAAGTACTGTGACAAAGTCCCATGCTTGAGGTTAGAGGAGGTTACTGGCTCCGTACCACCATCCATTCTGTGATGTAGGCCCAGAAGGATTTGTACATTGAATCCCACAAGCATCCCACCTCTCCCATCACTAGCCTTTTGTGTTTGCCTAGCATCATTCACCCAAATCCTTCCGGGAAAATATAGGAAGGTCCTACTTGTTTTGAAAGACTGCTCCTCACCAACATAGAAGAACAAGTTACTTACCATATCTGGTAATGTTCTTTCGATGGGCTGTTCCTCCGACGTATTCCACATCTATGACAGGTAATGTCCACAGCTGTACTGCTTCGGAAAACTTTTGGCAGAGGGCGTCCTGCGTCGATGGCGGCAATCTGTTGTCCCTCGAGGGCCTCCGTCGAGGGTCGACGTCACCGAATGTTATATATAGGACGTACGACACCCGTAGCCTCAGTTGTAGTTTTTTCCCAGAACGTGTGGCACCAATCTCCTGCCAGTATGACTGCAGATAGCCTTGCGGAAGCTGCAATCGCATAGGAAATTCTTCAGAGGGGCAGGTTGGGAGGGCGATGTGGAATACGTCGGAGGAACATCCCATCAAAAGAACGTTACCAGATATGGTAAGTAACTTGTTCTTCGAGGGGATTGTGTCCTCCGACGTAATCCACATCTATGACGGACACCCAAAACAGTACCAAAGTATGGAGCTGGGAAAAGAATTTACAAATTTAGAATTTTAGAATGCCCAATCAAATGGCTGAATAGAGGACTGCCTTACCAAAGGCCAAATCCTGTCCATGGATGGAGTCCAGGGAATAGTGTTTCACAAAAGTATGAACAGAGGCCCATGTGGCTGCTTCACAAATATTGAGAATAGGAACACCCCTATGGAGAACAGTGGAGGCAGCCACGCCCCTAGTAGAGTGAGCCCGTAAGCCTACTGGAGGGTCCTTTCCCGCCAAACGGTAACACTCAGAGATCGTCAAAATAATCCACCTGGACAAGGTCTGTTTGGAAACAGCCTGACCTAAGCGCCGTCCAGCATATCCAACAAAGAGCTGATCGTCCACTCTGACCCGGGACATCCGTGAGAGATAGAATCTCAAAGCTCTCCTAGGATCCAACCTATGGAGCCTCTCCTCTTCCTTACCAGGATGTGGAGGAGGATAAAACGCCGGAAGAATCACCTTCTGGCTCAAATGAAATTCCGACACAACCTTCGGAAGAAGAGAAGCCCACATCCGCAGGACAACCCTGTCCTTATGGAAAACAGTAAAGGGTGGCTTGGCAGAAAGTGCCTGCAACTCACTCACTCTGTGTGCGGACGTAAACGCAACTAAAAACACAGTTTTAAAGCGCAACAGTCGCAACCGACAAGAATGTAAGGGCTCAAACGCAGCTCCCATTAGGAATTTCAGAACCAAATTCAAATCCCATCCCGGCACCTGGAAAGGAGACGGTGGAAACACATTAGTTAGCCCTTTTAGAAACTGTGAAATCAAAGGAATCTTAAAATAAGAACATTCCTCAGACGAGCGCCGCCAGGTAACCCTTAATGGTACCCACTTGCAGGCCCTTGTGGGCTAAAGAAAGCAAAAAAGACAAAACCAAATTCTGTTCCCTGCACCAGTCACAGAACTTCCGCCAACAACGGTACAGGGATTTCCTTGCGGGCCGTCTGGCCAAAAGCAACACCTCCATCACGTCTTCGAGGAGGTCCCAATCCTTATACCTAAACCTTTCAGATACCAAGCATGAAGGCTGAGAGACTTGACCTCTGGATGGAGAGCCCGACCCCCCTCCCGTGAGAGCAGATTGTCTCGGTAGGGAAGACGGCGTGGAGGGTAGATGGACATATCTAGAAGATCTGGGTACCACACTCTCCTTGCCCATGCCGGAGCAATGAGGATCATCCGGGAACCGAACCTCCGTAACCTCTGCAACACTTGAGGAATGACAGGGACTGGAGGAAACGCGTACAGCAGTGGGAAGGACCATTCCACTACGAATGCGTCCCCTAAGGCTCCACTTCGTGGAAATTCCCTCAAGCAGAATCTCTTGCACTTCCGGTTGACACTGGTGGCGAAGAGATCCACTTGTGGGGTCCCCCAAAGGGTGAAGATCTCCAAAAGGACCTCCTGAGCCAACTCCCACTCATGAGAGACTGTGCTCTGCCTGCTCAGAGCATCCGCCGCTGCGTTGTCTCCGGCCAGATGAACTGCCTAGATCGAGATTTCCTGTTGGATGGCCCAGAACCAGAGTTGCATTGCCTCCCTGCACAACGGGAGTGACCCTGCCCCCCCTTTTTTGTTGAGGTAATGCATGGCCACTGTGTTGTCCGTCATAATCAGAACAGTCTTCCCCCGCACAGAAGGAAGAAAAGCCTTCAGGGCCACACTGATGGCTCTCAGCTCTAACAGACTGATATGAAGTCTGGACTCTGACGGAGACCAACGGCCAGTGGCTGTCAACTCTTTGGCATGAGCGCCCCATCCTGTGAGGGAGGCATCCGTCACGATCGTCACCTCCGGCCATGGTTGCCAAAACGATGCCCCCTTCATCGGATTCCCTTCGTCGGCCCACCATAGAAGATCCTGTGCGACAGAGATCGGAATCTGAACGGGATCCTACATCTTGCCGGAGAACTGCGACCACTGCATCTTGAGAGCCCACTGCAGGGATCTCATCCGCAGTCTGGCCTCTGGCACCAGAAAAATGTAGGATGCCATGAGGCCCAGCAACCTTAAGAATTCGAACACCGGGAGACTCTGGGCACATTTGAACTTGTCCATCATTTGTAGAATGTGATGAGCCCTCACCTGGGGAGGCGGACACTGCCCCAGGGACGTGTCGAGCACTGCTCCGATGTATTGGAGCCGCTGGGAAGGTGTCAAATGCGACTTCTTTAAATTAAGGGAGAAGCCCAGCTTGTGAAGGGAATGGCAGGTGATGGACAGATGATCCAGGGCTTGCTCAGGAGAGCGTGCCCTGATCAACCCATCGTCCAGGTAGGGGTAGACGTGAATCCCCTCTTTCCTGAGATACGCTGCCACCACCACCATCAGCTTGGTGAAGACCCTCGGGGCGGAGGTCAATCCGAACGGCAGGACCCAAAACTGAAAGTGCGAGTCGCCAACCGCAAACCTCAGGTACTTCCTGTGCTTGGGATGAATCGGCACATGAAAGTAAGCATCCTTGAGGTCTAGAGACACTAACCAATCCTGAAGTTGAAGGGCCTGGAGGACTTGAGAAAGAGTAACCATCTTGAACTTGTCCTTCCTGAGAAGCACGTTCAACCAACGCAAGTCCATGATGGGTCTCAATCCCCCGTCTTTCTTTGGGACAAAAAAATAAGGGGAATACCATCCCTTGTTCATCTCTGCTACAGGCACCAGTTCTATGGTGCCTTTCTCCAGCAGGGATAGGATTTCCTGCACAAGGAGCGGTTCCGGACGCTTAAAAGAGAGCTTCCCCGGTGGATTGTCGTGAGGCCTCAGATGGAAGGGAAGACAGTAGCCGTGGGCTATGATCTCCAGAACCCACACATCTGAAGTAATGGCTCGCCATTCTCCAAGGTGCTGCGCAAGTCTGCACCCATCCGGCGAACCATGGGACATGGCCTCATGACTGAGCGGATGCGGCTGCGGCAGTGCCTGAGGGCAAAGAGGCAACTGCCCGAGCTGCTTTGGCACCCCGAGTACCTTGTTTTCCACCACGGGTACTCTTACGGTGGCCCCTTTGACTGGCAGCTCCTCTTGATCTACCAAAGGAAGAGTAGTACCGAAAGGAACCTCCCCTCCATTGCTGTCCCCTAGGACGAAAAGGCACAGGTTGACGTACTGCAGCGCTCAAAGACTTCGCTGCAGCTTTGGAGGTCTGCAACCTCTCAAGGCTCTCGTCAGCCTTGCTGCCAAATAAATGAACACCATCAAAGGGCATGTTCAGAAGACGGGATTGCACATCAGGAGCAAACCCCGACTTCTGCAACCACCCAAACCTGCGTATCACGGTGCTCGCAGCCATGGACCGGCTGACACGGTCTGCCGTGTCCAAACCCGACTGAAGGGATTCGCACATAGCATCCTTGCTATCTTGCACGAGGGCAAGAAAGCCATCCGTTTCTTCCCCTTCGGGCATATGCTCAGCCGCCAAAGACGCACAGTTCCACAGAGTGTGTGTACATTTTGCTAAGGCAAAAGTGGAGTTGGCCAACTTCGAAGCCATACTCCCAGACGAAAAAAACTTTTTTGCCCAACCATTGAAGCGCTTATTGTCCCTATCAGGAGGGATGGTAGGGTACACAGCCTGCTTCGAGGTGGCCGTAGCAGCCTGCACCACCAAACTCGCCGGAGTAGGGTGCGCCGATAAGTAGCAGGGGTCACTACCGGATAGGCGGTATTTTTTCAGAAACGACTTATTAACTGCCAGCAGACTCTCTGGAGCAGTCCTAGCCACCGCTACCCTCTTTTGCAAAGCCATGTGAAATGGCAATACCGGGTCAGTGGACGGACCCTGATCCAGGATATCCTGCAAGTCATCTTGATCAAACTCCACAGGTGGGGCAGACCACCCCAAGTACTCAGTCACCCTCGACATGAGACACTGATGGGAAGAATCTGCATGCGCCCCAGGCTCAGGTTGTCCAAACTCCACCTCTGGATAGGTGTTGAGGCTACTGGCGTCATGTAATGTTCCTCCATCTGACTGTGCCCAGACAAAAGGTCATTAGGAACTTCAGGGGGTACAGGCATATCCATCTCCTGATCAGACAGTTCCTAAACCTCTGAAATGTCTTGCAAAGGTTGGAAAAAATCCAATCTAGGAGGAGGAACAGAACAGGGCTCAAAGCAAGGCCTCACATACTTACTGCTAGCCTTCCTCTGAGGTTCCACAGCCCTCAGCGGCACCTCTGGCAAATCCTCCACAAACGGCGTCGAGGGCGCTGAGGGAATTGGCGTCGACATTGACCAAGGCGCCAACGGCGTCGATGACTTCTTCGAGGTTGGAGCCCCGAGAGAGTCCTTCGACGGACACGGTGCTGACATCATGATGTCTTCTTCGAAGGCTTAACAGGTTTTGACGGTCTCGATGGCACCGAGGACCGGGACCTGGCACGGCTATGGCGATCGTCCTTGTCCAAACAGGACCTCGATGGCTCCAGATGATCGCGCCGACCGCCTGAGCCCGAAGGCGTGCGAGTGGTGGACCAAGCCCATTCCTTGCCGGCTTCTTTCGAAGGCGCGGCCGGATCTGTGCCTTGAGACTGAAAAATCGCTAACATCTGCTGGCAGAATGAATCCCATTCGGCCGGCGACGAAGTCTTGGTGGGACAAGTGAACCGTCTGGCAGAGTCCTCCTCCGCCGAGGATGGGGAAAGCGACCAGTGATGGTGCTTCCTAGAATGCCTCGAAGAGGCAGAGGAATGGCGGGAACCACTCCTAGACCGAGACCCCATGGATTTTCGCCGATGCGGAGAGTTGCCCCTCGAGTCATCGGTCGAAAGCCCAGGAGCCTTCGATTTATGGGGCTTAGACACCCTACCTACCTTCAATTTCCCCTTACGCTCCCGCAAGGCCTTAGACGTCAGGGACTGGCAGTCATCGCAGTCGCCGGTGGCGTGGCTTTCGCCGAGGCACCAGAGGCAGATATCGTGCTGCGGGTCCGTCATGGACATTTTATTTTCGAACCGGAGTCCTGACATTTTTTTAAAGCCCTACCTCGGGGTAGTAGAGGAAGACGAAGACATCGCTTTTCGAAGAGAAGAATCGAGTGCGCCGAGATTCCGAAGCAAAGACGTTTGCGGAAAAAACGGAACTGAGGCTGCGGCCGCCGTGCGTCCTATATATAACATCCGGTGACGTCGACATTCGACGAGGCCCTCGAGGGACAACGGATCGACGCCATCGACGCAGGACGCCCTCTGCCGAAAATTTTACCTGTCATAGATGTGGAATACGTCAGAGGAACATCCCATCGAAAGAACGTTACCAGATATGGTAAGTAACTTGCTCTTCTATGTTGGTGAGGAGCAGTCTTTCAAAACAAGTAGGACCTTCCTATCTTTACCCGGAAGGATTTGGGTGAATGATGCTAGGCAAACGCAAAAGGCTAGTGATGGGAGAGGTGGGATGCTTGTGGGATTCAATGTAAAACTCCTTCTGGGCCTACATCACAGAATGGAAGGTGGTACGAAGCCAGCAACCTCTTCTAACCTCAAGCATGGGACTTTGTCACAGTACTTCGTGTGTTTTTGTGTGTGTGTGAGGGTGTACAGAACTGCCATGAGGATGATCGATGGTTCCTCTGTTTCCTCAAATATTACCTACAATTTAGTGAATGGGTCCACAACTTTTGACTTGCCAGAGGGTTTTGACTACAACACCCATCAGCCCTAGCCAGCATAAAGAATGGTGAGGGATCATGGGAATCATACTCCAAACACCCCAGGGTATCACATTTAACAGACCCTAAAGATTTAGTGGATTGGTAGTTGTCTGTTCTGATCTGTTGACTCCAATTCGATTTCAGTGGTTAAATCAATGTAAGCATGGTACTGGAAAGTCCCCCCACACAGCCATCTCTTAGTAGTTGTATTAAGTATCCTGACCGTTGGTCACACATCATTGAGGGTGCCAAATCGAGGGTGCTGAGTACCCATACATCGGCTAATGTAATTTTTGTCCCTCTGGCAGGATTAAACCATGATTGGAAGTTTGGCTGCAGCTCACACTTCTCCAGGTGTGCTGCCTTTTGTTATTTCACGTCCTTATTGAACGGATGATAGCGCAGGGGCAGCATGCTTGTGTTGAAAGTAAGATCACGCAGAGCAACAGAGGTTTGAATCCCGGATCTGCGCTTAGAACCGAACTCAGGTACGGTATTAGGCGTGTTATAAAAAGAAACAATTATTCATAATTGTCTTGTACTTTAATGTAAGGTTAGACATTGGTGGGTGTAGGACTAGTTCCTTATCGTCCATTTTTTCTTCTATTTTTGGTTGTGGGTGAATGATGGCATGTTTTACGCCGCCTCAGGCACGGTCTCCTCGAGTAAAGCTGTCTTAAGGAAGCTTGTTGTATCTGGCATTAAGGACGGGGGTAACACAAGCTGTTGGGCATGAATGCGTCATCGGGTTGGCAGCTTGGATGTTTTGTGCGAATGGAAACAAAATACAGTCTTATGTGTTAAGACTTAAATGCATTGGTTTGGTGAACTATGGAGCAAATTGACACCATATAGTTAGTGCCGTCAAGAGAAACATCCTGCAATAGCATTTTACTAAAAATGGGGCTATGAACAAATCAATGTCATGGTATTGAATAACAACAAATTCAATTTCGTGTATGACATGTGCCCAAGATTACAAGACTGTGTGTGAAAATACATTCAAGTTATTACAGTTCCTTCCAGGCAGAGAATATGAGTATTTCATATACCTAAATCTTCGGTATTTGTTTCTGCTTGCAGACTTGCATGGTAGAACATCTTCAACAGGCAAAAGGGATATTGTGAAGAAAAATCCATTAGGGGGAGATATGAGTATTATTACATGAAGGGAGGGAGAAAGTTCCTGACAATAACTCTGTAAAGGCCATAGGTAGGTTTAAAGTAGACTATTCCTACCTTAGCCCATTCCAGTATAGTACGTAGCCACCTGCACCAGCTGCCCTACTGTGAAAGATCTCACTCAAATATTGACTCCCTCCTATATGTGGAGGGAGAATATATTCATATTTGCAAGCACCTCAAGTGTATCTATTCATGTTATATATCTATCATTCATGTTGGAGATCCCAAAAGTTAGCCAAACTGAATTATTTTATATGGGTTGCCTAAACCGGACTACAAACATGGTATGTAGGGATTTTGTGTACACTGAGGATCAATGATTAGAGGGACAAAACAGCAATTGCAGCTACCTTCCTAATCTCTTCCTAGAATAACCGTTAATAGGTTAATCTAGAAACAGAAAGAGCATCAAATTTAAATCCAGTCTTCTGTATAATCGGTTTGGGTATGTTTGTCCGTCTAAGAACTGATTGCAGCAAACTGACCGTAAAAAAACAGCCCGCATGCGATCAGTTCTCAGAGCCTGAAACGCACTCAAACCAACCCCCTCATCACCCTTCCCCACTTACCTGATTCCCGTCTCCTGGCCATTTCCGCCCTGCAGCGTCAGATTCGTCCCTCTAACACGGGCTGGCTCAGACGCTGCAGGGTGTTTTTTTTTTCTTCGTGCCCTGACTCCAATATTGAGGAAGTGCGGGACACCCCTGCACCACCCCAAGGCAATACACACAGATCATGGGGAGCGGCGGTCCTCCCTGCAGCCCCCTCTCCCCATGATCGGTGTGTATTAGCCAATTTGTTCGAATATATTCGGTCGAATGGTACAGGCCAAATTCGGTCAAATGTACAATTCGGCCAAATGTATTTGAACAAATCTACTAATACCGTATAATCATACTAGCTCTAGTGGTATCAAATAAATGGAGGGCAATAATGCTTACCCATTCAAAAAATGGGGATTGTGCAGACGTGGCCCATCCCTCTCCCACAGATTTCTTGAAAGCTCACAAGGATTCTAACATTAGGGCAGCAATCTGCATTAATAAAGCGGGTGATGTCAGCGGCTATGTCCATTTGATTAGACAACATACAGAGTACAATGTGGATAGAAAGAATAATGGAAAGAGCAAATCCATTTGTAAGAAGACAATGTACGAGGTGATTATCCTAACACCCAGCAACCTTGAAAAAACAAGTCTATTATCCAACATACTAAAATTTGTATACGATCTGTGACCCACCACACTCAATGAAGTTACAATTGAGCTAATGTTATGAAAAGTACTGATCAACCCATACCAATTCTGCATTCATCCATAAAGTTGAACACTATTATGAAGTTTTCCATTCAATTGCCTCATTAATGCCCCCGATGTGGCTTTTAGTGAAAACAATCATTTGTTGTTCTACATTGGACAAAATCTTTTCAGCGGTCACAATGTTAGTACGCACAATTCGGTTTAAAACGGCCCACTATAACATAATCATCTCTATGCTGCTCAATATACAGGGGACCATAGGGACACAAAATCCTAGTGGTACTGCAATTTGAAAACTGCTTCTGACTTCAGGGGTATTTGATGCCTTTGGCTTCCTCTTTGGATTTGTTTGTAAATCTGACTGAGCAACTCCCACATCGAAAATGACCAGTGATTGGTGTAATACCTCAAGCCCAGGTAAGAGAACTCTCTATGGGTTTGGGATGGACTGGTGTTCTCATGTCACTCTTAATTGTCCAGATGCTTGACTGATCAGCAATTAAGCAAATGTATGCCCCATATAGCTGATGAAATACAGTGGAAATCCTCTGTAGTAGGAAAAGCCATGAGGGGACAGACAAATAGCGGGCCAACCTTGTTTCCTGCTCACTTACTGAGAGAACCCAGATATGCACCCAAACCTGACCAATTAAACATCCTACGTGTTAACCTGTACAAGGAGACAAATTAAAGCATAAGAAGAGGGAGTCTCTAAAAGACTAGCCCCATGCCATTCTCACTAAATACTCCTATGCAGAGCCTTGCTAAATTAGATCCTGGATGTTAGGCGGACCATCCCTGAATGCCCTGAAAGAACAACTGTGTGTTAAGTACCAGTTCCAAAAGAAACGGGAGATTTGGGACTGCATCTCCCAGAATGCATTGTTTTAGAGCTCCAAATCTCAGAGTGGATACCTGAATGTATAGGATTCAGAGGAAGAAATTATATGGGGAAACACTAGGACATTCAGAGAGAACACTTAGACAACAGGCACAGATCCTTGAAGGGAAAAACCTAACTCATTTCAACCCCCCTCCTGACAGCTGTGCTTGTAATGGAGAACACCCTTCCCTGCAATTACAGAATTTAAGGAGAGCAATGTTTCCTTCCCCCTTCCCAAAGGAAAGAAATATTACTTTCTAGAGGTTTTCCTCTCCCTGGTGATGGCCATTCAAACACCAGAAACCCACAAATGACTTTCCTTGCAGGGGAAAAGCCTGAAGGCAACGGGGGTGCAGACCTGCAGACCAATACCAGCTCCTTCATTGAAAACAGAGTGGAAGAAGTCCAAAATTGCAGCAAGTCTTTCAAAAACTTCCTTGTCCTGGCCTGGACTAGGAAACCAATCAATTCAAACATTTACATCAGCCAATCGGAGGATAGGGAGGGCTTTAAAACAGACGAAAAGATTCACAGAGTGTCTGGGCCGGGCACTAAGAAGTGGAGTTTGCTGAAAAAGTTGGCGGGCACCAGAGAAGGGAGCCCCTTGAACTCCAGAAGAGGGGTGTGATCAAGTGAGGCACAGAAGAGCCCTGTGAAACCCAAGAGAGGTGTGTGCTCCAGCGAGGGGGAGAAGAGCCAATTGAACCCCAGAAGAGGTGTGTACTCCAATACGTGGAAAAGAGTCCCCAGAAAGTGGTGTGATCCAGTGAGGCAGGAGAGGACCCTGTAAGTCCATAAGAAAGAGATACCGAGAGACCCTTGACTGGATGTGGAGGGTGAAAACGAATGAGAGTGATTTTGTTTGATCCCTGGAAGAGGGTGTTGTGGGATGTTTTTACCCATGCATCCAAGCCCTACCATAAAACTGTGCATTACTGGCATTGAAAACATCATGATGGCCAGAATTCCCCAGAGAGTGCACAGGGAAAACATGAAGAATAGGCTGCCACCCATTTTTGCCTATGTTGTGACCACAGGAGGGCACTGCCTAAAACCACCATTGGGCTACACACACAGTAGCCTGAAACTGTTGGGAATGGCAATGCTGATCGCCAAAAGCAACCCAGAACTGTGGGGAATTCATTTTCTTAATGTCAAAAATGGATGCAATACTGGTGCTCACCACTATCAGAAAGCCGGCGTTTTAAAACCACCAGACTTTTGTGTAAAAGTGAACAAATGAACCCAAACCAGGCCAAGGAAAGACTTGCTAAGAGGTGGATACAATGTAAAACTATATTCTGAAATGACTTGAAGGAAGTAATTATTTAATGTATATATAAAAAATAGCTGGGGATGTCAGCAGCTTAAGTGAATTTGGGTTTAAAGCCACTAAAATCGAAATGTTTAGAATAAATGAGTGACCTACTTGTGAGTGTCACATAGGTTGCAATTGTTTAAATGTCATAGTTTTGAACTTAGAATCAGCATTCTAGCTGCATGTGCAAAAATTGTCAGTTTGATTTGAATGTAGAAAACTGGGAACTAAAGTGACATTTAGCTGAAACCTGCTCAGCCACTCTTCCCAGGCCTGGCTGCATCCTGCTGCCCCCACCAAAAGGAGGCGACACCTCTCTGATTGGAAAAGGGGAGGAGCACCTGGGGACTGCAGGAAGTTGAACAAAGCCCTGTCCGGGACTCAGGCAAATGTTATATTGGGGGGGTCGTAAAATTGCTTCCTCTTGGGAGAAACTGGGAGGGGCAGTGCCTGTGAGAGCCAGCTGAGCTTGGGGGAAGTGGATAAACCAGAAATTCCACCATGTGCTTTGGAAAACCACACCCCTTTGGGGCCAGAGCATGATTTTAAAAAGATGGATAATTCACAGTGCGGACTTGTCAAAATTATATAAATAACATCATCATTTTTGTGATTTTTCTGTGCACATTTTAAGAGGTGTTAGGACCTTGTGGTATGTTCTTGGGGATAGTAGCGGAAAAAAGGGTTGTTACTCCAAATGTATGCATGTTAAAAATCTGACACTTTATCATCTGAAACCCATATCCCTGGTGGACATCTGTGTAAAATCTGGAAAGGTTTAGAGGTCGTTATCTGGATGAAAAGAGGAGAATTCTGTCATAAGTGGACATGACATCGTACAAAGACAGGGATCGGATGGTTTGGTGCTACAGAAAATATGTTAACTGGACCTATAATATTAGAAAAATGGTACATAGATAAATATGTATTTGGGTCAGAAATAGATTTGTGTGCAATTTGACAATGGGAGGTTCCTCTGACCATAAAACCTACAGCATCACTCTGACACTCCATTTCTTTCCCCCAATCATGGGAGAGAGGAAGGCTTGGCCAATGATAAGTGAGGGGGGCAGGCTTAGCTAGGCCCAGGCACTCACCCATTTTCAAAACACATAAAAGGAACATTGAAACCCAGGTAGAGACATTCACTTTCCACTTTCTTGCGGGGCGCTTTGCCGGGAGACTTCAGACTTCACATCCAGAGATCCAGACTTCAAATCCATCAATCTCCAGAGACCAGAAATTAACTCCAGAATTTGTAGCAGAGAGGCCTGAATCCACAAGCTGAATCCTCTTCAGCAGGCCTCAAAACCAACCAAACTATTCAACAGCCGGGCGAGCTGTTTGAAATCTTTGCCAAGAACTTTTGCAAGAACCTTTAGCAGTATCCAGAAAGCAGTGCTGTATCCGGAACCGCTAGCAGAACCGATAACAGAACCAGAGACCCAGAGACCAGATCGCTGTGAAGAACCGCTAGCAGAAGTCCAGCCAATCCTGACCCGATCGGTGACGAAGTCGCATTCCTGTCCAAAATCTAGTGTAAGTACCCAGCTAGCACTGTGCCAAACCAATCTCTTAGTTTAAAATAATCTAATCCAAACTATTTTAGCTTATTAGAACTTTCTTCTAAAGTCGTGTCATTCTGTCATTTTTGAAATTGAAAACTGTCATCTGTCATTCGAGGCTTTAAAATTTCAAATCCGCAAAACTACCTTTACTAAATCGGCCGTATCTCCGGAATCGTTTGGGCTAGGAGCGAGTGCCTCTGTAATTGCGCTCGACGCACGCGACTAAATTTGCCGCGATTTGACATTTTGCTCAATTTCAGCCACGTGTAAAAATATTTGTCCTTGCTTTCCTTGCTGAAATTCGTGTGCAACCTGACAATCATTCATAGAGCATTGCTAAAGTGATCCTGAACTAATACCAAGTAGCTGTCACCCACCCTGAACCTCTACAGGGAATTAAAAGCCTTTTTAGCATATTTTTCACTTAATTGCAACCACATCAAAGTATCTTGCCTGTGTTTAAAACTCCTACCTGTTTTCATCTAAGCTTGCTAGGGTGGAACTGAATTATATTTGATTGCATTCCTGAGAACTGTGCCCATCTCTTTACCTTGCATAGAGGGGGGGGTGAATTGTCAAAGAAAAGTGATTACATTGTCTTTTGTTGAGTCATATCAAGTTTATTTTCTGTACTGCATTTTCATTCATCATTGCATTGTCCTTGGAGCCATAAAAGCATTCTCACATACCTTATCCTCTCTATGTCACTTCTAAGCCATCAAAAATAGTGTACCACTGTAACATTATCTATTGTTGATCACTCTCATCTTCACAAGTGTGCTATCAAACATTAAAGGCATGGTCTAGTAAAAAATGTTATTTAAAAAATAGATAGGCAACATAAAAAAAAAATACTAGCATTCTCTTTTTTTAAACTTCCTATGTAAAATTTTGAGCTATTCAAGCTCAAAATTCGCAAAAGCAAGCACATGGGCGCATCCATTTTGTGAAATGGATGCCCTCCTGTGCTGGCTTTTGCTTTTGTGGCACTAATGAAGGAAAAGCCAGCCAGCTCTAGTAAACAAAAGCTACCGCTAGGTGGCTTTCCCTTCATTAGTGCCGGGACTCGGAGGACGCGGACCGGAGACCAGAGCAGGAAAGCTGCAGCTGAATCTCGGTAAGTGCTATTTATTTATTTTTTAAAAATAAGAACTAGCTGCGTTTTTTTTTCTAAGTTTTCCGGGCTGGAGGAGCCCGGAAAACTTAGAAATAAAACCGCAGCTTTAAAAACGTTGTATTTATGTTTGCGGTCGCTTTTGAAGCGACTGCAAACATAAATACAACGTTATTGTGTTGGAAAACGCTGTGGTTTTTCTTTCCGAGTTTCTCAGGCTCCTCCTTCCAACACAATAACGTTGTATTTATGTTTGCGGTCGCTTCAAAAGCGACCGCAAACATAAATACAATGTTTTTAAAGCTGCGGTTTCATTTCTTAGTTTTCCGGGCTCCTCCAGCCTGGAAAACTTAGAAAAAAAACGCAGCTAGTGCTTATTTTTTTTTTTTTTAAATAAATAGCACTTACCGAGATTCAGCTGCAGCTTTCCTGCTCTGGTCTCCGGTCCCCGTCCTCCACGTACAGCACTAATGAAGGGAAAGCCACCCAGCGGTAGCTTTTGTTTTCTACAGCTGGCTGGCTTTTCCTTCATTAGTGCCGCAAAAGCAAAAGCCAGCACAGGAGGGCATCCATTTCACAAAATGGATGCGCCCATGTGCTTGCTTTTGCGAATTTTGAGCTTGAATAGCTCAAAATTTTACATAGGAAGTTTTAAAAAGAGAATGCTAGTATTTTTTTTATGTTGCCTATCTATTTTTTAAATACAATTTTTTACTAGACCATGCCTTTAATTTATTATACAAAATGTGATATATATATATATATATATATATATATATATATATTGTTTAAGTTTCAAATAAACCTTTCAATTTGCAAAACAAACCTACTTCTTGGCTCAGCGGGGTCGGGGGGATTCTGAGAGAGGGGTGTTATATAAGGGTTGTCATCCAGAGTAAATGAACTGGACATAAAAATACATCAATAAGGGCTTCCATCAGCATCCCAGAGTAGGCATTGACTTAGCTGTAGTGTTGAATTGAAGTCGCTTACAGTGTGTGAGGGGGAGAGTGCCTTGCCCTGTAGGAGGGGAGCAGGTAACAGAGAAATGGAGCCCAAAGAAGGGGAGTATTTTTGGGACTCTTGCCAAGGGGCAGAAACCTTAAATACTGCGACATGCAGAGGCCTTGGGTCCCCAGAGCAAGGGATGAAGAGTGATCAGTACAATGAACAAAGCAGGAGTCCTGCCTGTCATGTTCTTTATGCCTTTTTGTTTTCCTTCAAATATACCTCTGATTTCAAGGACTACGTTCCTAAAGACATTTTAAGCTCTAGCCATCTTGAACCAATTTCTATGCACATGTCTTTGGTCTTAATTTTGCTTAATACAGCCCTAATCAGTATAAGTAGGTGTGCATTCTCTCAGTCCCGTGCCCCCATGCTGTTATTTTGTGCTGGTGTGGCCATCCACAAAATGTTTAAGATTCTTCCTGCAAGCAATGGTTCATATGCGGATGCGAAGAAAGCACTCAGGCAGACTATAAACGCTTTCAGCTGCGTCAAACATGCTGGACACAGGAATCATTAGGCTCTTTTCAAGTCTATAGTCCTCATTACAACCTTGTCGGTCTGGAAACAACGGTGCTGGTAAGCTTCTGGACCGGCAAAGTACAGGTCTGACTTGCTGGGCGGAACGGCATCCGTTATTAACGGTGCAGGTGCTTCCATGGTCCCCACTCCCATAGAGTCCTATGGGACTCCATGGGAATGGGGAACAACATTTAACCGGCGCCTGACTTCCCGGCCGCCCGGGTTGGAAGCCCCTAGTGTTACCGGCAAGTCAGGCAACAGTAAATCTTTATGGTCCGGGGCAACAAGCCGGTATCACCGGCATGGTTACCGCCAGACCTGTAATGAGGGCATATGTCTTGCACCCTTCTTGATGAAGATGAAATTAGGGCGCAATGGAGATGCTTCTCAACCCAGTTATAGCAGCAGATACTGGGTGTGCCAGAAATCATGTTGCAAAGCAATTTGGAGATGGGTAGATCACACAAATTGACCACTGCATGAGCAAGCCACATGTAGGGCACATTGAATAGAAATGGTGAAGGCTGTCACTATTTAAATTGACCACTGCATGAGCAAGCCACATGTAGGGCACATTGAATAGAAATGGTGAAGGCTGTCACTATCAGTCCAGATCCAGGGGGCTGCCAAGAGGAAGAGGTTCTGAATGAAGCCCATTCACATGGTGAGGCCCAGCGTCAAAGTCTGTGTGATTTCGATGGCAGCTCTCTGCCCCACTCAGAAACTTGTTCTGAATTAGGCCTGATGTCTGGAAGCAGGCAAAATCCCAAGATCAAGGTATGCAGACCCCCGTGGCCCGCCACACAGGATCCCAACTTGCCACTCCCAGGCCAAGCATTGCCAAGGACGTGGCAGTCAATTAGTAGGGATTGAAGGAGCCACTACCCTTGAAGAGGAAGAGGAAACTAAAGAAGTTCTGTTTGTCTCAGCACCTTAAAAGGAGAAAAAGGAAATGGCACCCGAGACATTCAGTCGTCATTCAAGCAAAGATGGTGCCTGCCCTGATCCACATGGCGGCGTTGGTAAACATGATAACATGTGACCGTTTGAGACTTCTCCTCCCTCTCTGTGCTGCTCAGACCTAATCTATGCGTCTTTATGTATGGTCCTACCAACCCAATACACCTCGATGGTGCTTTCTGAGTAACATTAATGAAGCATAACCTACCTTTTGTGTCACAGTGGATTCTTCAGACATTCTGTTACGTTGTGACACAACAGACTAACTTGGACTTGTGCGTTTTGCATTTGGCATCAGGGGAGGGGCGTGGAGGCGCTGCTGAGATACTAGGAGGACAAGGTATAGGGTACCTGATAGGTCAGGAGGTGCGCCTGCACATGGACTACACGATCCAACCAGTTGTGTTGCACCATAGACACACACCTTTCACTCTCCCACAGAAGGTGAAGCAGGAACTCGGCCATTTTTACTCTAAAGCCATGAAAGCAAAGGTTACAGGTCAAATACCCTGGGTGTCTCCTATTGTGGTGCAAGCGAAGCAGAAACAAACAGATGCCGTCCCTACACGTGTGCATATTTAGTCGCCTATCACAGTGATTAAGAGGAAGCAGCACCCAAATCACACATATTGACGATATGATAGCCGACTTACAATGGGTGACTTTCTTTTCAAAGGTCTACTTTACTGCAGGATACCACCATGAAGCTTCCATTTTCGTCCCATGTGGGATTGTTTCGGAACAGATCAGCTTTGAGGTCCCATTGGCCCCTGAAGTGTTTCAGCACACCCCTCCCACCCAAGGCTGCTGAATGTGACTGAGGCCGTGGCAATATGTGTGTTCTCAGAAAAGGAACATCTGGCATGCTTGGCAGCCATCTTCTGCTTGTTCATAGACAAAGGACTCACACTAATAGAAGCAACTTGTCTTTGCAACAGCAGGTGAATTTCTTTGTGTGTGTGTCCCAGAGTTCTGGCCTGAAGGCGGACCCCCAGAAAGTGGCTGATTTCAATGCAGCATTCCCTCCCACTTCACCACTTGAGGTATGCAGTGTAAGAATCTTGAACTTCTATGCAGGTGAATCCCCAACATGGACCGTCTGATGGAACCGTTACGCTGTCTCCCCAGAAAAGACCGTCCATGGACCCGGTGAAACAGAAGAACGGGCGGCCTTCGATTCTACAAAGAAAACACGAGCAGATGACACCACCGCACCATTATTTTATCCCACCATACCCAAATAAATCGTATGGATGTGTGCCCTGTTGGATTTGGGGTGGTCCTGGTACAAGTGCATGACCCAGGGGCGAGATTCACCTATGCCAGCAGAGACCTCACACCCACGAAACAATGATCAGGTGGCATGGGCAGTCTTGTGGGTTTGTCAACATTTGTTTATCTACATATTTGCACATCCTCTTGCTGCGATAGCTCATCGTAAACTCTCCTACCAATAACAATGGGATTGGCCCAAAGATGGCCAGCGTGCATAGAAAAGTGGCTACCACAGCTACAGAACTATAGAGTAGTCCACTTTCAAAGGCAGACATGGACAACCCGGCTGATTACTTGTCACTTGATCCAGCAGCAACACTGCCTCCAACATACTGGGGGAAGTCAATTTAGAGGAACATGTCAATTTTTATCAGGTGTCCCTCTCTCCATGTCACTGAACGACATTGCGTTGGCCACATGCCAGGATGAACACATGCAAGTCATCATAAGTCGTGTGAAAAGAACAAAGTAAAGACTTTCTGGCTCATCATAATCATTGTACTGCAGAGGCAAATACTTTATTTCAAGGTCTGTGACAGGTTCGAGCAGCAGAGCTCTCAGTATCAAACTGTCATGACCCTTGCCCCTGGCCATCACTGGCAAGTCAGCCTTCCAGTTAGGGTCAGGTCAAAGGCCTTAAAACCTCATCCAAGACACTCTTGGAGTCAGTCCTGACGTCTTTGGCGCCAGGCTCATAACCATCATGAAGACCAACATTAGAATGGGACTATTTACTTGGGACTATTTAACTTGGGGGGGGGGGTTCAGCCAACACAGAGGCACACACATAGCTCAGTTACAAGGAACTGAGCTATGCAGTCTAGTGTTTTGGGTGTGACAGGCCTGAGACTACTTTACCTGGACTACTTTGGGTGTGGCCGGCCTGGGACTATTTTACCTGGACTACTTTACCTGAGACTATTTAAATTACACCCAAACAGCAGAACATGCTTTGCGTTATTCTGCTGTGGGCAGCGTAACGCTCACCGTTTCCAGTTCTCTGATGCCAGCTTACCTGAAACCAAGGACCTGCAGAGAGAGAAAGAACACTACGAAACTTACCTGGAACAAAATCCTGTCTTCAATCCATCGCCGACTTCAGTTCCACTCACCTGAAGGTACGAACTCCATCATCCGGCACCGCATGCATCCTGGAATACCATAACATGGAAAGAGGAGAAAGAAAGACAGCATTAGTAAGCGTTTACTCACGGTTTCTTCCGAATGAAGAAAGCCACACAATTCTTACCTGGGTAGTCATCTCCTGGTCAGTATCATTGCTGGAACATTACGGCGCTCGGCGAGGAACATCGCAACCTGCAAGGAGAGAAAAGACACAGGTTAGCAATATAAAAGGCGAAACAGCGCCGCGCATCGCACATTACTCACCAGACAGCATCGCGCACACCGTGCTTTCGCCTACCGGATCATCATTATTATTCGAACTAAGAGGAACATAAAAACTGCATATAAAGACTGTAAAACAGCAAACATACGGAGTCGAAGCAGGCCTGGATTCCCACAGGGGGGGCTTGTACCAGTGAAGTAACTTGGTTGCTGCTCGCCCCCCACATCTACGCGCCCCTGCCACGAGGAGCAGGACGGAGGATCCACCTTATACAATATTAAGACCCATCTTTGACCAGAGGCCTTACCAAGGGACCGGGAGAGGGTTCCAGAGTGCAAATCATCTAACCAGGGCTGGGTGGCGTCCCTGTGGATACCAGGCGAGCGTAACACAAACATGTATTAAGACCAGAGGCTGGTCATCACGCCAGATGTGATACAGAGGGCCCTGGACTGGAACCCAAGGGACATCAAGGGGCCGGGAAGACAAAGGCACATCTCTGTGAGACAGTTTAGTTTCCAGAGCTGCAAAAGGAGGGGATTTGACCATTGCCTGGTGTTCTTCATGTCAGGTCAAAGATGTAGTGGCGCGTCGATCCCTGATTGACCATTCCAAAGTAGCAAGCCAATGACAGGCCATTAGTATAGGCTCTGGAACTGTTGTAGCTGTCCAGCATTTCCTGGTAGTGAACAATAAGTTCAAGATACCTGAAGGTGGAGTTTGACCCATTCAACGTAGCAGAGGTGGTCATACTGGTGCTCCAGAAAATGTTTGTCATGGCCTGCCCTTTTAGAGCAGAGACTTAAGATTTTGCAGGGCACTATAGAATTCGGCAAATCTGCATCACCTCCTGCTGGCCGAGGGTGATGCTTTAGGAGGACTTTAAATCTTATTATGATTGGCCGGAATAGAGTGATTTGCTAAGAGATGGCCTACAGAACAACTCCTCACTCATCCACAGGAGTTTCCCCGACTGATGCGTTCTACCATTTCCAGAACATGGATCAAGGTCCAAGACCAGCAATCAACATGGAGAATGTGTGACGGAGTATCACTATGAAAAACAACCAGGAAGGCATGAGGCAGACTAACACATATTGGAGAAATGGTCCTTGTCCAAAACAGACACCCTGGTCATTAACTGGGACTACCATTTGAACAAATGCCAGAGACTGTGATGGAAAGCAAGTAAGGGATCAATGCTAACTGCCCGTGGTGACCCGAATGTGGTCATGAAAAACTGCAGCTGGTCAAAGACGATTGGGCTGTAAGCACAAGAAGAAATGGCCGCCCTAAACCCAGGACAGGAACAGGAGAGTGAAGGAGAAGAACAGAATCCGATTTGGAGCCAACAGGACCAGGATGGTCTGGACAAACAAATGAGGGGAGATTTCCTCACCCCATGGTACGAGAGATGAATGACAACAAACCACCACCTGAAGATGCACACAGGTACCCGAGCAGAGCAAATAGAAGGCTTCCCCAGAGGTCAAAAGACTACATCACAGAAGGTTAGGTTATCTCAATAAAGCGTGTTACATTTTATTATATTTTGGGAAGCGATCTTGTGATGGGGCACGCTTCCTATGCAGAGCAGCAATTGTCAATGTGAAGCACAGTGACCAATAGGTCACGTGGTTTACTAGAACAATAAAAGAGGGAGCCGTTACTAGGCAGGAACCAGATCGCATCATAATTTCCTGGTGTGTGTTTCACCTAGTGCCAGAGTCCCGGTACCTGTGTAACCCCAGAAGGCCTCACCACCAGCATCAACAGATAATACTTGTATCAGTGCCCAACAAGTCTTTTTAACTCCTGTGGAAAGTTCACTGCTGGTGGAACTCAGACTTCCAGGATAGACTAATCCAGAGAGACATGAGGCCATTCCTATTGCACCCAAGGGTACATGGCCATTTACTCCCTTCCACACGTATGCTTCTCAGAAAGCACCCACTTCCCCTGCATCAACTCTTTCAATATTAACAAAATCTGTTTAAGAAACCACTGTGGAAAAAGATCAGATGCTTATCTCGAGTCATCCTACTTTGCAGTAATGTCTTGTGTGACCTTCTCACTGTGCGACCCATCATTCCATACTTTTGTGTACCATCCGCAGCACTCAGTTAACAGAAAATATGGGTAGATGTCCTCCACCAGGTTAAGGACAGCCAAGATTCCTCCATAGTGCAGATGAAGGGAATTTAGCACGGCGAGGATGGCAGTTTGCCCTATAGTTATCTCTGTATCCCACATCATTGTATGCAGTCCCTGGGTGTCCCCCACTGCCCTAGGATACTGAAATAGAGCCTCTGTGGGGTTTAGTCACAGCCAGGATCACATGATCAGAAAGGCCATGTAGTCCAGGCATGGAAAAGGCACATTGTGAGATGACAGACACAACAGCAGCCTTTTCATTTTCAGCTGCCACATTAAAAATGCTGTGTGCAAATCAAGGGAAAGACACTGATTCAAAAGGGCCTTGCATGCGATTAACCAAGCCCAAAAAAATTAAATGATGATTCTACATGGAAAGCAGGGCTTTGCAGACACTGAAACTGCAATGTCTAAAAGTGTGTGCATTTTGCAGCTGGAAATAAAGACATGGAGAAAAATGTTCGCATGCCAAAATGAACATATCATTATATGGGCCTTGAACAGTGTTGGCGAGATGCTATTTATGCAAAAATAAATAAAATACTGCACACGAAAAATAAATGCAACAGATTAAAAAGGCAATATTTTCTTTCAGATGCAACATTTAAAGGGCCTTATGGGCCCAAAGAAATGCAACCTTCCTCAATATAATTGTCTGTTGCTAGAGGGATGACTAAGTTTTGATTTCCTGAGAAGGAGTCAGTTGCTATGCAGAACACTCAAGCAGTGATCAAGGAATTTTATTGGGGGCCTGTTCTCTGAGATAAACAGCAGGATGACCATTAGCCTTGTGAGAACAAAGGGTGATGGGTTTACTCCAGGCTTAAACTAACAATGAGGCTGCAGAGCCTGGGGAAGATGTTTCAAGAGAACTGAAACCTTCATTGTGAAATGAAAGTTAGGATTTGCATGTATATATTTGAACATTTCCATTAGTTTAAATGGACTATCATAGTTGTTCATTTTCTCAGCAATGATAACCCTTTAACAAATGAAAATGTGTTACTAGCTTCTCCAAAAATGTTCTGAAGCCGAACCTTAGGGAGCTGGTGGCTTATTAAATTGGATATGTGGGTAGAAAATTTCACATTCATAACTATTAGAATTTTTGTATAGACTGCAAGAAATTGCTGTTCACACCTGCAACATCTTGCTGACATGGTAGTCACCTTGATATATCTGCCACGATTAGCTGAATTGGAATATATATAGGTTGTATGGTTTATTTGTAAAATGCAAAGTTTTGTCATGTAGTGACGCTTAAGTTGAAAAATCTGAAAAGTATAAATGGTAACTCTGGTGTGTTTATTCATTCTTCCCAGGATTTCAGTTTCGGCCTGTTGCCAGAAAGGGGTTGTACCTTGAGGAGGAGTGCACCGTAAGCGGTCCAATGAAAATTCAAGGCTAATAAGTGTCACTCCCCTTGGAATCTTCCCCTGAATCCCAAACCTCCTCTTCCTCCTCACCTGAAGTGCTGGAGTTCAGGTTGTCCTATAGCAGGCATCTTTGGGATCTGTAATCTTTCTTTTTTTTATGGAGATAGGGCCTACCGCGAGAGGAAGCCACAGTGGCTGCCTATGGGAAGTGCAGACCTCTGGCCCCTCTGCCAGGATGGACCAAATGGGGAAAAAGGCTTACACAGACATAAAAAACCTGAGGTTGCAGGAAGATCCTTAGAGAAGCTTGATTTGAAGAGGTGTTCCACAAGCAGGATCCACCTGAAAGGCAGGCTCAGGTCAGGACAATGCAGGTAGGACGTTCAATGACTGCGCGAGGGCAGGGAGAGAACAGTGCAGCTCAATGCAAGGGGAGAGAGCTGACAAACACCGGAGCAGCGAAGCTGGAACAGAGAGAATGCTCCATGACAGAGATGCAGAAGAAAAAAGAGCTCCTGCAAGCAGAAGAGAGAAGTGGGGAAAGAGGGCAGCAGAAACAAGGGAGAGAAGAGAACAGGAGGCAAAAGCAGGAGAGACGGAGAACAGCTGGGAGGAGGAAAAGAACAGAGACACGCCAGCTGAGCGTAGCGTGAATGAAAGCGAAGCACCTGCCGGGAGCGGTGCAAGGGAGGAAAAAACTGCACCGACAGAGAAGCCGGGGAAAAAACAAGGGCAGAGAGCCCCGACAGCAGAACAAGTGAGTCAGAGCGTTCTGAGAGGGAACGAGAAGGTTGAACAAGCGTGACGAACCGTGACAGAGGACAAACCTCAAGGTTGCAACACGCCGTCTGCCGTGAGTGGGGAAAACAAGTACCTCCCAGCAGCGGCCATATTGGGAACCACTAGAGCGTTAAGCAGCGCTTGGGGAGAAACATGGTCGCATGTTTCAATGGCGGCCCAGCCTCCATTGGTGCCAAAGGCGCCACCGCGTCGGGCTTATGACAATAAGTTAACACCGCCTGATTTTAATATTTTGGAGGAGTGGCTTAGAGGTTAAAAAGTGGCTGCACCAGCCAGAGCAGGAGACTTGCCTAAAATCATCTGGGTGAAATACTGAAAGCAGGTGGCAGAATTTAACCCTGCCAGGACAGCTGCATAAATATCATCTGGGTGGAATGACCAAATGATTGCTGCAGGGTAACTTTGTCTGGGAGACAGCAATTGGGAAATACTGAAGCTGGCTGGGACCCACACCAGGAGAGGGGACAGAGGCTGAATAGAGTGATTGTGCCTGGAGAATATCCCTGTCTGATGGTGGATTCTGATGTCCCTGTCCTGTCCCTGTAAGAGGATCTCTGCTGACTTTCCTGAGTACCAAAAACAGGGTTTCCAATGTTAGTAGCTTGCCCAACAAAACAAAGTGTGGAGCTGATTTAATACCTTCTCCTTAGTTATTGGGTGCAGGGTATGTAAGTAGATCCTTAGTATATTTTGAATAATAATTATGTAATTAATTCCCATATAGCCAAATACCACAGGGTGAATTTGTTAACCATCAAAATTAACACATGACATGCCCAGTGTACTTTAAAAAATATAGTGCCCTGTCAAGGAACAAACAAAACATCACAGCGAATAGCCTACTTCCTTTGATGCAACCCGTTATAACACTACAAAACTCTGACAACTCTGATCTGACAAAAATGACTAAACAATACAACAAAACGATAAGGGCAGCCATAGAAAAATTAGCCCCCCCTTGTCATACGCAAAGCCAAACAACTTGCCCACATAAATGGATAGTTCACTTCCACCTTCAAAGCACTATGAAATACAAAGAGAAAAGCAGAATCCCATTGTAGCAAATCTCCGTCTGAACTAAATAAACGAGAATTTGACAGAGCTGCTCTTGAATACAAGCAACAAATCCTCCTAACAAAATGTTTGTTGTACAATGACCGAATCACTAAGGCTAATTCAAAAACGAAGGAACTTTTTGCAATCCTTAGAGAATTAGAATCTCCGGTTCCACCAGTGGAAAGTTGCAACAAGGACGCAAACTGGTGCCTGAACATCCAGAATGCTCTCCAAGACAAAATCACACTACTATGGTCTAAAATTGAAGCAAAAAAAACTCTAACAAAGAAGTGCTACAATTTGAATTTACACAGGTCTCTAACTCACAAGCCCTCCAAATCATCCTAAGTCTAAAGCCCTCAAAATGCCAGGGTGACCCTTGCCCAGCAACAGTCGTTAAGGACTGCGCTCCTCAACTCACCCCTTTCATCACAAATCTGATCAATGCCTCATTTAAAAACAACTGCATCCCAAGGGACCTAAATAACGCATGGGTATTAACACTACTAAAAAAACCTACCCTCGACCCAAACATACCCATCAATTACCGCCCAATAACAGCAGTACCCTTTCTTATGAAAATTCTAGACATGGGGTAGCCTACATTCAAATACAGAAATATCTTGAAGCCAACAATATCCTTGGGCTACGACAGTCTGGTTTCCTCCCAGGACATGGGACGGAAACAGCACTCCTGGATTTAAATATCCAAATGGATGACTTAAAAGATAGTGGGACGATAGCCTTACTTCTCCTACTCGGCCTGTCGGCTGCATTTGATCTCGTGGACCACAATATCTTGTGTAAACACTTGGCCTCAGCAGCACACTTCAACCCCAATGCCACTCAATGGATAAAATCATTCTTAACCGATAGAACAATGAGCGTCTTCTCCCCTAAGACCGAAGCACCACCTTCCGTTGTCTCATGTGGAGACCACAAGGATCCTGTGTATCTCCAACATTATATAACATCTTTAAAGCCCCTTTTTGACCGTGTTGATGATTTGGGTGTCACCTACATTAATTACGCAGATGGCACCCAAATCCTCATGCCTATCACTGGAAACCATGTCACGGACACAGCCACACTCAATGCCATCTACCTAACCATCCAAGCATGGATGGCGCATCATGGGTTGTGCTTGAACGACGATAAGACTGAGTTGCTACTCATAGGTTCTCAACTCAGGCTAGCCAAACTAAATGATGCATTCAAATCCTTTACCATCGATGGTACCACCATCAAAGTATCAAATGAGGTAAAAACACTTGGTTTCTATCTGGACGCGTCACTCACAATGACTAAACAAGTAAACGTGACTACCTCAGCTACAACCTACACTTGCAAACTTATCAATGCCTGTAGACCGTTCTTGTCACTGCACAGATGTATTACGCTGGCCAGAGCCCTAGTCCTGACCCGACTTGACTACTGCAACACCATATATGCTGGTACCAAGATCCACAATATCCAAAAACTTCAGGTTCTGCAAAACAACACCCTCAGAGAAGCACTTAACATCCCTAGATCAGCACATATCTCCTCAACCAGACAAAGGGGATCATTATGAGTACGGCGGTAGGGGGTTAACGGCACCGGTAAGGATGCCGGTGCCGTTAACCCCCTACCGCTGCATTCCGAGATCCCTTAGCGGGTCCCACTAAGGCCGGCTGGTTTTACCAGCCACCCTTAGCGGGAGCCATTAAGGGACCATGGAGCTAATAACGGGTCCGCAAGCGGGCCCGTTATTAGCTCCTTCCCCATTCCCATTTGAGCCTACGGGGGCTCAAATGGGAATGGGAAATGGTATTCAGAATAGGGACTTACTGGGTCCTCCAAGGTCGGAATGACCCGGTAAGTCCCCATTCTGACTACCCGGACCCGGACGCGAGTTTGGAGGCAGCCACGGTGCTAATAGCACCGTGGCTGCCTCCAAACTCGGAATGACACCCAAAATCTCCCATTGGCTCCCGGTACAAGAACGATCATGTTCAAAATAATCACCCTGACTCACAGGTGCCTCTACCGGGCGGCCCCTGCATACCTGGCAGATAAAATGTCAAAACCTCATTCTACTAGACCTACAAGAGCAGTCTATCTGCACCTCCTCGCCACGCCAAGATACAAGCACCAGAAAGCAGGTGGCAGCAGCTTTCTGACAATCGCTAGCAAGCAATGGAATACCCTTCCTGTCCAGCTTAGATCTCATGAGTCCTTCTGGATTTTCCGCAAACAATTGAAAACGTACCTCTTCACACAAAGACTGAATAACTAACATACCTCACACATGACATTGTAATATATTGAATCTTTTCAAATGTTCAACCTCCATAACAAACTATATATCACTGTTGAGAACAACAGTATTGTTGTAACTATGTAAACATTTGTAACATTATCTGCAACTTTTATCTGTAAGAAAAGTGCCCAGATGCCTCTGGGCTTGGCGCGCTAAATAAGCAACAAAATAAATAAATTATTAAAATAGTCTGTGAACGTAATCGGGTACACCTATTTTTCCTTTAAACCCCAGACTTCCTTAAAGGAAAGGGGTGTCCTTGTCCAAAAACAAGATTCCTAACTGACACCACTCCCCGGATATGGCCTTTAAACAGAGGGGTGCTAAAGGTAACTGGAGCCTGGGTTTTTGGTGCTGGATAGAGAAGGGCTTTGCCAAGTGAAACCAAGTGTAATTCTCCATTGAAAAATGCACGCTCTTTCCTAAGAGTGAGAATGTGACCCTGATCGCCGTAAGATTTGGGGTGAAGTAGGAGGGAGGGTTCTATCAATCCAACGTATTCTCGAAAGTCGGTGTGATTTCAAAACTACTAGCATTTTCAAGTGTCTAGGGAAATTAAACATACAAAGAGGTAACCGAAAATGTGCATTTTATTTAAATCTCACCCTTATCACGGAACGCTAATGCTCATGATCTAGTAATGTTCCAAGGTATTATTTAATTTAGACATAAAAGGGGTTTGTGGGACAAGAGTGTGGAACTGTTATTCCATGGACAAAAGGGAAATTTAAAAGTAACACCCCCAAAGTAAAAGTATTGATGCTTTGTTTTGTGCCACAGAGAAGTTGGTGTGTGAAATCATTTGATGCAAATATTAACTGCATCTATAATTTAAAGAAATGTACATTCTTTCTGTACCCCAATGGCTCATTGTTGGCACAGGGGGAGGAATCTATGAATCATAGATAGGGCTAGCTTGAACTAGATACGTGATTTATTGTGTGGGGACTGGGGGAGGAGGGGACTCCCCATGTTAAGGGTGAATTGTTACACCTCTCTGCGTTCTAGGTGCATAAGATGGCTGCCATGTATTCAGTCACTTGGAGTCCCGGGAACATACCAGTCACAAGAAGGTTCACTTTGTAATGAATACCTCAAGCTTATGGACCATCTTGTAGTGAGGCTACCTGGTCGACAGGTATTAGTAAGTCATGTCATTATGTGTGTCAAATAAAATATTCTGCATTTTATAATACCCCCAGGTTTACCAGTATGGATTGGACCTGACTTAAATGATGATAGTTCTCATGTCCTTGGTATTTGGAGGCATACAAAAGTGATCCACAGATTCGGATAAGGTTCCCAGATGGATCCACAACATACTATCATAATGACACTGTTAGATCACTCACTTAAAATGATACCATTTTGTCAGTTGACAATGATATGTTAATGCAAAGGGGCTCTTTTGTCTCTCATGTGACTGTCTTGCTCTTCTGTAGGCTTAGTTGTTCATTTGTGTCCTGCGACTCTGATATTTTGGTCTCTTGCATCCACACTTTTTGCTCTTTTGGCTTCTCTGTCCATGCTCCTCCTTTGCCTCACCGGTCACACTACTGTATAACTCAACATGTCCTCATCCATGCAGTAGTCCATCTCGGAGCAAGACCTTTATGCCATGGGAATTTCATCGATTAAGCATAAACCTAGGTCATCCGGTTGGTCCAACTATACAATTTAATTATTGCAAGAGAAAGAAAATGTGGTTGTTAAATTGTTATTATAGGAAAAGACTGGTTTTAAAAGCTACAATGTACGTCACTTTTCCAAATATAAATAAGACAGTGGGCCTCATTACAACCTGCCAATCCGGGACCGTGCAAAATCCGTGATGGCGGTAAAAACGTTTCCGTGTCCGCAAGGGTGCGGAAAAACCACACGATTACACGCTGTCGGTCGCGCGCACCACACGGACTCGGAAACGTTGTTACCGCCGTCACGGAATACCCCACGGAAATGGAAATAACGAAGCCACAAGTGGCGCAAAACCCGTTTCCGCCTCCGCCGCCACGGACACGGAACCGGAAATACCATGATCGCCAAAACAGGAAACAGAGAGGCGGCCATCATATAAAAGCACAATCCATTGCCATCCAGAGCCAGCACAAGCACAATCCTGACTCTGAGAAGCCAAAAGGGACCACCAGCATGTCTGCCAGGATTCCTGCTCAGAGGCAGCGCAAACAGCGCTTCAGCGAGGCGGAGCTAACCGTCTTGGTGGAGCACATTGTGGACAATGCTGAGATGCTGTTCAGCGCCGACCAACGGCGTGCCACACAGCAGCGGAGGAAGGAGGTGTGGGCCGAAGCTGCACGCAAGTGCACCGCTGTGGGCGTGGCAGTGAGGAGCGTGAAGGACTGCCACAAGCGTTGGGACGACCTGAGGCTGAGGGTACGCAACCTCATTTCCACGCACCGCCAACGCAGCAGTGGGACAGGCGGAGGACCCCCTTCCCCACTGAGGCTGCAAGCATGGGAGGAGCGTTGCAGCAGCGTCCTCCACCTAGAGGGAATCCATGGGATTGGGCAGGCTGAGGCAGGAGTGAGCCCACCTGCAGATGCCGGTAAGTGCCCAAACATGAATGCCACATGTAAATATGCAGTTGTGAGTACTGGGCCAAAGGACCCATTAACAACCCCCCCCCCAGGCAGTGCATGTGTGGGCCAAAGGACCCATTAACAATCCCCCCCCCCCAGGCAGTGCATGTGTGGGCCAAAGGACCCATTAACAATCCCCCCCCCCAGGCAGTGCATGTGTGGGCCAAAGGACCCATTAACAATCCCCCCCCCCCAGGCAGTGCATGTGTGGGCCAAAGGACCCATTAACAATCCCCCCCCCCCAGGCAGTGCATGTGTGGGCCAAAGGACCCATTAACAATCCCCCCCCCCCAGGCAGTGCATGTGTGAGCCAAAGGACCCATTATGATCCGTATGGCAACCAATATCACTGAATGCAGACACCAGCAATCAGATGCATGTGACTAACACTATTCAATGTACAATCTTAATGACGCATGTGATGCACCCATCTGCCACCACAACAACACTAATTGCATGCCCTTTGTGTCCCCACAGCCGTTTCAAGTGACAGTGATACTGCACAACAGGCCAGCCAATCAGCATCGGCAAGTACACTAGCCACCGCCACCACACAGGAGGATGCTGCCGGCAGTTCTGCACCTCTGGCCACATTACCAGCCACTACAGATGTGCAGCACACCACCACCACCACCAACATCCCCACCATCTCCACACTGGCTGAGTCCAGACAGGTGCCACAGGAACCTATCATGGCCACCCAACACAACACCGAAGGCAGCAGCACTGCAGAGGGGGCGGCCTGCAGTGATAACAGTGCCCCGCAAGAGCACTCGGAAACGGGGCCACAGGGGGAGATGCCCACATTGGAAGACCTGGGCTCCTTCCATGAGCTGGGGTTCAGCCCCACTTCACTGGGGAGTCCCATGAGGTCGCCCACCCCATCCATGGCCGAACTGAATGCCCGCATGCAGCGGATGGAGGACCAGCAGGCTACCCTCACCCAGCTGGTGGAGAGGCAGCTAGAGGAATCCAGGCTGCAGAGGGAGAGCTACAGCGCCTCAGTGCGTCGCCTGTCGAGGTCCATTGGACGCTTTGCGAGCACCATAGTGACCCTTGCACGCCATGTGCGGGAGGGCAATGACCACACCTCCAGGCTTGTGGAGGCCATGTTGGTTGGCCAACAGGCAAATCTGGCACGGATGCCCTCAATCCCTGATTCTGGCCAATCAAACACTACCACCCCATCCAGCTCCACTACTGCCAGTCCAAGGAGGCGCTCGAGTAGGCTAACGGGTCCCTTGGGCAAGGTTGCACAGAAGCGCACACGAAGTGATGGCATGTGTGTGGGGCAGTGCAGGACACATGTGGACTACAAGGGTGTGAGAGGGGTGGTCACGTTTGGGTGGTGGGGTAGGTAGTTTTGGGGGTTTGGACAATGGGCTCTGGGTGGGGGTGGGCACGTTTGGGTGGTGGGTGGCCCCGGTTGTACAGCTTCCCTAACCAATGCACCTTCTTCCCTGTTGTTATTACATCAATACATCACCATTTCAAATCAAGACATACATGTGTGGACATTGATCATTTATTTTGCAGTGCAACTATTAATTCATTGTCGTCACCATGTTTGTGCATTACTGTGAATGTGCTGTGACTCAAAAGTAAATGCGAATCAGGGCATCCCGTGCTCTCTGGCCATCATGTGCACCCCCAGGGGGAGGCGGTGCCATCCCATCCCCATCTCCATCTCCATCCCCATCTCCATCCCCATCCCCATCCCCATCCCCATCTCCATCCCCATCCCCATCTTCCTCATCTGCGTCTGGTGGCATTGGGATGTTCCTGCGCAGGCATATATTGTGCAGCATGGCACATACCAGCGTGATTTTGCCCGTCTTCACTGGGCTGTACAGCAGTGATCCGCCAGATCTGCTCAGACAGCGGAAACGGGCCTTCAGCAGTCCAAATGTCCTCTCAATCATTCCACGTGTGCGGATATGTGCCCTATTGTATGCCTCTTCATGCCTGTTCCTTGGTCTCCGTACAGGTGTCATCAACCATGGCGTGAGTGCATATCCCGCATCACCTACATGGGATGTAGATGGGGGAACATGTCAGTGTTTGTGGCATCATGTCCTCATCTGCTGCTGTGCATTCTTGTATCATCATTCATTCATGCATATGAACCATGCAGTGTCTGGAGGTATGTTTTGGCCATCACGAGGAATGTCGCTGACTGCATATGGGCCTACACATTAACTTGCATGTTTGCTGTGCCCTGCGGGTGACATTTGATTGTGTGCATGTCATGGTGCAGTGCTGTCCACACATGGCAGAGTGACTCCACTGTACGGAAGTAGTAAATACTCGTCGTATCATTTACACGCCTCTCGTGCTTTTTGGGGCAGTGTTTCAATTGAGGGTGGGTGTCTGCAGTGGCACAGGGTTCATGGGACAGTGACGGGATTGGCTGTGGCAGCGTGTGCACGGGCACATTGTGGTGCCCTGTCATGTCTTCCTTCATGATGTTTGGCATCCGCTGTGTATTTGGTAGATGGAAGGGGGGTGATGCATGTGCGGTCACAGCGGCACACTCACAATGCTCATTGCCTGGACACACACACACCACTCCGACAGGGTTGTAGCATCGTCAGCTGTACTCACCCAATAGCCACGTGCTTTGTCCGGCATAGCGTTCCATGTACCGTGGCAACGTGGAATTCCGCAGTACCATTGAGTCATGTGATGAGCCTGGGAAACGTGCGCAGCAGTGTGTAATCAGTTGCATGGCATCACAAACCATCTGGACATTCAAAGAGTGATACTGTTTCCTATTGCGGAACACCGCCTCAATTGCATGTGGTACTGTCAGCTCGACGTGGGTGCAGTCAACTGCGCCTATGCAATTTGGCATGCCTGCTATGGCATGGAAGGCCAACTTGGTGGCAATGACCCCGGGGAGGGTGCGGGGTAGGGCTATGTGTTCCGACACATGGCGCAACAGGGCATCCAGTACCTGTACCAGGACTTTTGAGAAACACGGTTGTGATATGCCGTGCAGCTCACCAACCGTGTGTTGATAGGTGCCAGTGCCAAGGAAATGCAGAACTGAGACAACCTTCAAGAGGGGGGGGATGGCGGTGGGGGTGTCAATTAGGCTGCTGATGTTGTCCTCAATCATGGCGGTGATGTGCATGATTGTTGCACGGTCCAGCCGGTATAGGGTGTGGATCTGTCCTGGGGTGAGGTTCCAGGGTGAGGCCCTGATGCGTGGTATTGGTGGCTGGCGGCGGGGTCGGGCTGGCTGGGCAATGGGGTTTGCCATAGCTGCAGGGTTGGCTGGTTGCCGCCTGCGCCTCCTCCGCCTACGCCTCCTCCTCTGCGCCATTGCTGCCACCATGTGCAGTACTGCCTGTTGGTTGAGTAGCCCCAGTCCCAGTGCTACTAGCCCTGCTGCCTGCATGGTTCTGTGTTGTGTTGGGCTGGGTGTGGCCCTTTTGTAGGCTCCCACTGGCCTGCTAGGTCCAGCTGGGCTGATTTGGTGCACCTGTGCCCTGATTCAGTTCAGCCGGCAGTGTATAACGCCATGTTCGCGGTGGCGGCGGTTCCGCCACCGTGATCACGGTATTTCCGCCATTTTTTTCCCGGTATTTCCGTGTCCGCGCTAGTTGTGATGCTCACGGTGTTTCGTGTTGCCGGTAACGGAGGGGTTTCCGTGCAGGCGGAATTAAGGGGAACCCTATTTCCGCGGTGGCGGTTTAGGGTGGTGCTATTACCGGGGCCGCGGGTCATGATTGCGCGGACATGCAAACGGTGCCGGTATGGTTTTACCGGCAGTGTTAATTCCGGACCGGAGTACTTGTAATGAGGCCCAGTATGTAGCTTCTGGGTCTAAGAGAGAAGGCTCATCAACTTCAATGCCTTATCTTAATGATGTGAGTGGACGACAGATTCTAAAAAGAGCACAGAAAACGAGATGACATATAAGGTGGAACTAATTGAATCGAAAAGTAAGGTCTGGCTGATTTACAATCTTTAATGCAATTGATAGGGATTTGAATATCACACCCATTGTGATAAACAACCAGCTCAGGGTTGATGAGCTTGTAGTTCCTGGTATGGGGCAGTGGCTAGAATGACGTATTTTGAATGTTTTGCACTGCATTCTTGTGGTTCAATAGGTAGAGAGGTAGTGAAGTCCACATAGAGGTCCCTGCCTTCGCCAAACTAAGAGCACATGATGATATATGAGTGTTTTTTAACACCCTTAGATGGAGAAAAAAAACATCCACTTGAGTTGGGGGTGAATTTGGGGTGACTAATAAAATCTGATATTTGGAGATGAATCAGATTAGGCCGATTATTTTGGCTGCTTACCCCAAGCAACAAAGATGAAATGCCCACAAGTCTTGATTTCAAAGATGGGGCTGGTCACATAAGATAGAGAAAAGGACACATGCTACCCCTCCCATTTCCACACTTTTAATAACCTTGAGCTGTGCTCTGTGCTATGATAGAATACATCTTCTGCACACTCTCTAGAAATCTGTTGAAAAACAGTTTAATATTTCATTATTTTCTATAAAAAAACAGTTTGCACTACAACAAACGAAATGGGCGCCATCCTTTTGCCACTTTTCATGGACGCCCGACTAATCACACTGTGGGTTAGTATACAAAAGTGTCAATATTTTCTTATTTTTGTACCACAACAAAACAATACGGTTCTGGTGAATTCACAGACTAGAACCAACCACATGTTATACCTCTCATGTAGCACAAGGGTTTGTTCAGATCACTGCCTTTGGATGGTAAACTCATTATACATGTTACTCTATTTTATATCTTGCACAGAGAGGTGGCACATTGTGGGGATAACAAAATCAACCAGATAGGACAACTGACTAGTATATCCATCTAATCAGACTGTAGATCGTCACATTATGTTTCGGCCCGTAGTATGAAATAGGTCTGCCCAAAAGACATTGGGCCTCATTACACGGTAGGCGGTAACCATGGTGCTATTAGCGCCATGGTTGCCGCCGGTATTTTACCGTGTCCACCTTGGTGGATGGCGGAATTACCGCCCTCCTCCAAGGTGAGCAGGGGCGGTAATTCCCCATTCACCAAGGCCCTTCCCCATTCCCATTTTTGCCCTCATAGGGCATAATGGAAATGGGGAAGGCCCTAATTACGGTACCGCAAATTGCGGTACCGTAATTAGCACCAAGGTCCCTTTGCGGCAACCTACTTTAACGGCTGGTAAAACCAGCCGTTAAAGTCGGGTCCCGCAAAGGGAACTCGTAGTAAGGCGGTAAGGGTTAACGGCCACAGGTAGCATTACCGGTGACCGTTAAACCTTACCGCCTTCCGTGTAATGAGGCCCATTCTCATCTGATCACCAACAGGACCTTCATCAGGAAATAGGATTTCTTATAATGGATGTGTTTTTTTTATCGTTTTCCACAAAAAAAAGTTTCTTTGTGTAGAGAACTGTGAAAGACATAAGCAACACCAAATGACCTATTAAAACCGATTTCTGGACTACTCGTGCCGAATACAAGTATAAACAATAAAGCATAGCTCAAAACAAACCTCTTTCTTATTCATGGGTGTTTTGGGCACTTTTTTGAATATGTAACTTCGTCTTCTATGGTAGAATCAATTCCCACCAGCAACGATTTCTCGCTCCTTGAAACATAACAAATCGACAAACCGCCATGTGTTATTCTGATACTCAGATGGTCAAGCATCTACTTATGTATCAATATAATGTAAATTAAAGGTTGTGATTGCCTTCTTAGTCTCCAAGCCAATTTGGATATGCATAAAGAGGGAGTATTGTTTTCTTTCGTCCCTTTCGTGCCTTACTTCTTAACTACTGCCAGCACACTGCAAAAAAATAAAAGTCTGCAATATGTTCACTTCATCCAGTGATATTTCCTTAATGTGTTTCTGTCCAATACGCAATTATTGGTGCCCTGTCACTCATTTAAAGCTCTACCACTAAGTCAGATACCTCCACTGTTTGTTTACTCGACATATAAACATCTTCGAAATGAGGCAATGAGGACAACTCAGGGGCAACGTGTTTGTCTTGGAAGCATGACAAAGCATTGCAACAGAGGTTCGAATCCTGGGCTCGTGCTTAGAAACTGGTCAAGTGTGTTATAAAAGAACAATTATAATTATAACTTGCAGATTTAAAATACTGACAGAGATAGAGGGCCATTTTTGGTAATCGGATATATGCTCATGCCAAAAGTTCAAGGGGCACTGGCAAGACTGGGACAGATACAACATATTGACAAAACTGGTCACCCGAGACAATGATTGCCGGCTTAGATAAATTTAACTTCAGTCACTGATGGTTCAGCCATTAATGGAAGAGCTTAAACTGGGTGGATTAGGGCCACTGTCCATTCAATCTAAGGAGAATCACAAGAATATCCTGAAAGAGCCCATTTTAGAGGGTGCAGATGTAAATAAAGCACTGGGTACCCCCGAGGATGGGGTTAGTCATGCCATAGAGTTGTGTGATAACACGCAGCTCCGAGTCCAACACACCCGCCTCCTGAGTGGACCTTTGAGGCACTGCGAAGGCGGGGGAGCCCGTTTCTGAAATCATGTGAAGCATGGTGGGAAAGTCCCAGAAATACAGTGAGCTTAGCTGCCTCAGCCACTCTCTAAATACCATCGAATGCCTATCCATCTTAAAAATTGCGTTGAAAAAAAAAAGCATTGAATGCATTTTTTTTTAAGCTGAAGGGTTAAGTTTCATTTTTATTGGTGTTAAAGGGTACAAAAACCGGGGCTGGACACCCGATTAAAAAATATATATATAAAAAAAGGCATTCGATACAATTTATTTCGATGCATTTTTTTCGATGGAATGGTTTGTCGATGGTAAGAATTCAATGGAATGACTGACTATAAACCCTGTCCAAACCATGGACCCGAGGTTAAAAAGGTTAGATTCTTGTCCAACTACATCTAAATGATTGAATACAAATATTGTGAAAGGGTATTTACACGTACTGAATGTAATCATTTCTGTAATTTGTGATTACCTTTGATCTCTTTGCACATAAAGTCACATTGATGCACAAGTTAAGCCTGACTGATTTAAGATGGTGACTGCGCAGACCCTGGTATTCAACACACCACATTTGATGCACGCCTTCTTGGTCCTTCTCCCGAAATCAAGGAACAAGCAGCCGTGGTCATTTTAAAAATCTTTTTCATTGGTTTTTAGCTTCAGTCAGACCAAGCAAAAGATGAAAACAATTTCGTAATGTGAAGGTGGCACCGCTTAAACATGAACAGCCATCCAAGGGGACACCTCTTCAAGATTTCTAACCATCACAGGCTCGTTTTACCTCCGTTTGGTTTATGCTCATGCCAGATACATGCTCTGTCTGGATTGAGGGGTGTCCCTCGGCCCGTGTACAAAGCAAGCATGGAGTAGCTCAGGTCGGCCGACTCTAGGACAAGCAGTCAGTGATAGATCTAAGCCTTGCCTAAATGGCACGGGTCAGAGCCATGAATGTTGAAGGCACAGAGAACCGAGGAAAGATCCAACTCACTCGCAGGCGGTTTCATGTCTTAAATCGCGGGGAAAATGACAGTGAATACAAAATATCACGGCAAAAATGCCGTGGTTTTGCTGCCACAATCATGTAAAGGATGCAGGGGACACCCCCGCAACCCCCAGGCCCATTATACCATTTAAGGGGAACAGGGAACACCCCTGCAACTCCTGCTTCCCTTAAATGGTATAATGGGGTACACCTTTACCGGGTCAAACCACAGTATTTTTGGCTCGATATTTTTTACCGGCGAAATTTTTGCCGCAATTTTATTACATGATACCTCACAGGCACAGACATCCTCAATCGCTCGCCCCCCTGCCCCACTACCTGCTCAGAGCCAAGTCTAGAGAAGCATCTTGAGGAACGAACACAAAAGCTCTCGAAACCCAACACCGTGTCGGCTCCTTTGTGGCCGTTGAAGAAAGAAGATGACTTCATGTAGAGCTCCACAGTCTGTGATTGCTGCAAGGTGCCACCATTATGACAAAGCCTTAAACATGAATACTTGCCCAAGACAAACCCACAATTTCGCGAAGTCTGACTTTCAAAATGCACTGTCACTTTCTGAAACCAGTCAGGCTTTTTTTCCCCTAAGGGTCCTGACTGATGGGATGAGGGCGACGGTTTGGTGGTCAGGAGACATGGCATGATTTTTAATTTGATAGTCAGTGTTGGTCCTCTACCGCTTGGGGTTCTTTCGTTTGCAATTTAACAATGTGTCTACATCTCGATTCTCTCCACCCCCCCCCCCTACTCCCTGTTAAGGCAAGCTGCCAATTCTCTGTATCAGCTATTCCTTCGGCCCGGTCTGCGGCTTGAGACTTTGAAGTCGCTCCTGGGTTTGGGATCCTTGGGCAAGAGCTGAAGACCTCTGTAAATAATTGTCCATGGATCTTTGATTACACATAGCACTGTTCCCAGAATGCAATGAAACACAGTAAAACATCCTACTAAAAATACTTTATTAAATTAAAAAAGAAACAAACGGATTTAAAAACCTTGCCACCATTTTGGAGAAGAGACAAAGCAGTGACACAGAATGAGGAGAGCAGTGGTGGAAGGGCGGTGGTCGTGGACTGAAAGTCTTTATAGTGGGTATTTCTTGGCCATGAGGCCGAAGTCCCTCTCAGTCCGGCAAATCCATTGGTGGTACACCCGGCATACGTTGTAGCCACTGACCTTTTCCTGGAAATGGTTGGAAGCACTGAGCTTGGGGGGTGCCGGGACGGTGGGCAAGTGGCAGCCAACTGTCTGCAACAGAACGGCCAGGTTGCTGTCCAGGCCCTGGGCCTGTAAGATGGCGCTCTCCAGCAGCTCCAGAAGGTGAGTGGCCCTGGGGTTCAGCTCCCGCTGCCAAAGCAGCACGGTGTGCAGATGGTCCGGCAGCACGGCATAGGCGGTATAGTTCTGGCGCAGCCGCTCAGCATCAGTCAGGCCGATCCAGGCCTCCGGGGAGATGTCAGGCGATGGCAGGCCTGGGATCAGGCGGGCTGGTGGAATGAAGTCCGGCTGGCCGAAGGGTTCCTCCTGACTGACCAGCTGTGAAGACAGGAAGAGGCCTTATGGGTAACACTGCATTGTATTGTACACTAATAGGCACTATACAAGACATCAAGACACATGCCATATGGTCTGCATATCACAGCACTGCACACATCGCGCATTGTACAGATCACATTCTGCACTGTACAGCACTGCACATTGACTATGGAAAGCACCGGATGCAGCAGCTGCAGAGCGCAGCTATCAACCACACGTCATATGCAGTTCATTGCATCTTCTGCACTGCACACTTTACAGCACTGCTCAGCACATCATGTTGACTGGAATGCATAATCCATGTGGATCGCACAGCACTGTGTATGGAATGAGTCCTGCGTTGCACCTGGCCTACGAGATTCGTCTATCCTGTCAAGCCAAGCGCGCATATATTGCACTCTATCTGCACTCTGCAGTGCTGTGTGCATGCTCAAAACTATACGGCACCACAACGAGTTTCTACACTATACAATAATGTACATTTCGTCTGCACTGTTCAACACTGCACCTGTAATCTGCACTGAACTGTTTATTACTCTTCCAGTAGACCATCCCCAAGACCAGCTAACCCCCAAACCTCTGCCATTTGTCACCCCAATGCTTGCCAATGCAAGGACGGGTGGAGCATGTCAACCTCGGGTCCAGACATCCGAAATGGGGCTCCTGCTATACCGCTACAGCACTCAACTGCCAAACAGCTCAAGCCACAGCACGCAAGTCTGCCTTTATGTATGTGTACGGACTTGGCCTCTTAATGCACTGTCCATCCTCTTGACTCCTTACTACCAACAAGTCATCAGACTAAACCAAGACCAGCTAACCTAACCCTAGATGTGTCCTCACCTCACACCTAGTACTGCACTTAATGGTAGTCGTGGATTCAGCTCAAGATGAAACCAAGTGCGGTTTGAACGTTCTCTGCCCACCTCACAAGGGAAGCTCCTCTCTGCGGTCGCGCCCCTCTCGCAGGCCTGCATGGTGGTGGCTAGATCGCCAAAGCTTCAAATCTATGGGTTACCTGATCTTTCTCTAGTCATTGCATGTATTTATTTATTTAGACATTTGTAGAGCGCACCTAACCCTGGGGCATCTGGGCGCATGTTGTCCTGTTGCCTTCTGCCTGTCTATGTAAATGTATCATCGCTGCCAGGTCTTCAAGGAAGCCTCAAATGCAGAACATATATCCCGTAGTCGTTCTCAATTGGACAAGGGCCTCCAGCTGTCAAGCACAACTCCGGTACAGCATTACCCCACAATGCCACACAACTACCATGGATTAAGATACGACCCCGATGGACACACACCCAGAGATGATAGCTGGCATTGCCCACAACACACCACCCTATATCCAGACGCGCTGCAACATCACTGTTCTGGCTGGTTAAAGGATGGAAGTCTATGCCAATGCTTCCTCATGCAATCGAAACTGACGCGTTATGAGTGGGAGGCTGTGACTCAATCGTAAACACTGGCGTCGTTGCTCTGAGCAACCCCCCAGACCATCGTTTTGCAGCCTAGTGGAAAGATCAATTGCAACTCAGGCTTGGCCCCGCCCCAAATGTTCGGGTGCCCGTGTAATCCGTGCCCGCAATTACTTGAAATGCATAACAGTCTGCAAGGTATCCAGGACTGCACTCCAGCGGCCCCCGCTGGCGTTATGGGACACTCACCCGAGGCAGAGGGCTACCGTGCAAGCGAGTTACCAGGAACAGCACTCTGCATTTCGCAGAACTGCACGTTTATTCTGCACTTCATCTACGCACCACACAGGCATCCTCCCTTGTACAGCTCTTTGCATACACACAGGGCTCTGCAACACACTTCTAATGCCTACTGTAGGAAAAGTGCGAAATGCCTGCAGGTCTCAGAGTTTTGGAAGAGGAGTAAAAAGCATGAACCAGAAACGCAAAATGCTAGTGGGGGCCAGTGTTTTTGGTCAAAGTGGCCCACTTTTTTGGCCAATGTGGGCCAGTTTGATGAGTTACTTGCACTATGCGGCTAGAAGTTCTGACCTTTTTTGCTGAATAAACATTCTTTAAATTGCACAATTTACATCACATTTTATCAAAAAAACTTCCCCTTGGGAACTATTCAGTCTGACAAAAAAGGAATGAGATGCCCTTTTGCAACTGCGGGACACTTTTTCATTGGTGGCAAAGACAATGTTATGCCCCAGTCCGACCCTGCCCCCACCCCTTTGGCGGACAGTATCTATGTGATTACCACAGGGGTAGAGTATATTGGGGCCTCGTGCCAGGACTCAATAAGTGAAAGATTGACCACGTGTCATGGCAGCCCCTTCCCTAGCACATGTTCCCCTAGACCAGGCCCTGTATGACTGTGGTGCCTGTTGCGAGACTGAGGGAAGAAAGAGGAAAGTCTAGGCCATGCCCTGCATGACTGTGGTGCCTGCTGCGGGACTAAGGGAAGGAAAAGGATGAAAGCTTAGGCCAGGCCCTGTATGACTGTGGTGCCTGCAGCGAGACTGAGGGAAGGAAAAAGAGGAAAGCTTAGGCCAGGCCCTTTATGACTGTGGTGCCTGCAGCGAGACTGAGGGAAGGAAAAAGAGGAAAGTCTAGGCCTTGCCCTGCATGACTGTGGTGCCTGCTGCGGGACTAAGGGAAGGAAAAGGAGGAAAGCGTAGGCCAGGCCCTGTATGACTGTGGTGCCTGCGGAAAGACTGAGGGAAGAAAATCCTACGCCATGCCCTTTATGACCGTGGTGCCTGCTGCGAGACTGAGGGAAGGAAAGGGAGGAAAGCCTAGGCCAGGCCCTGTATGACTGTGGTGCCTGCTGCGAGACTGATGGAAGAAAAGCCTAGGCCAGGTCCTGTATGACTGTGGTGTCTTCTGCAAGACTGAGGGAAGGAAAGGGAGGAAAGCGTAGGTCAGGCCCTGAATGACTGTGGTGCCTGCTGCGAGACGGAGGGAAGGAAAGAGAGGAAAGCCTAGGCCAAGCTCTGTATGACTGTTGTGCCTGCTGCGAGACTGAGAGAAAGAAAGAGAGGAAAGCCTGGACATGCCCTGTATGACTGTGGTGCCTGCTGCGAGACGGAGGGAAGGAAAGAGAGGAAAGCCTAGGCCAGGCTCTGTATGATTGTTGTTCCTGCTGCGAGACTGAGGGAAGGAAAGGGAGGAAAGCCTAGGCCAGACCCTGTATGACTGTGGTGCCTGCTGCAAGACTGATGGAAGAAAAGCCTAGTCCAGGTCCTTTATCTCTGTGGTGCCTGCTGCGAGACTGAGGAAGGAAAGAGAGGAAAGCCTAGGCCAGGCCTTGTATGACTATGGTGCCTGCTGCGAGACTGATGGAAGAAAAGCCTAGGCCAGGTCCTTTATCTCTGTGGTGCCTGCTGCGAGACTAAGGGAAGGAAAGAGAGGAAAGCCTAGGCCAGGCCCTGTATGACTGTGGTGTCTGCTGCAAGACTGAGGGAAGGAAAGGGAGGAAAGCCTAGGCCAGGCCCTATATGATTGTGGTGCCTGCTGCGAGACTGATGGAAGGAAAGGGAGGAAAGCCTAGGCCAGGTCCTTTATCTCTGTGGTGCCTGCTGCGAGACTAAGGGAAGGAAAGAGAGGAAAGCCTAGGCCAGGCCCTGTATGACTGTGGTGTCTGCTGCAAGACTGAGGGAAGGAAAGGGAGGAAAGCCTAGGCCAGGCCCTGTATGACTGTGGTGCCTGCTGCAAGGATGAGGGAAGGAAAGAGAGGAAATCTTAGGCCAGGCCCTGTCTGACTGTGGTGCCTGCTGCGTGACTGAGGGAAGAAAAAGGAGGAAAGCCTAGGCCAGGCCCTGTAGGACTGTGGTGCCAGCTGCGAGACTGATGAAAGGAAATGGAGGAAAACCTAGGCCAGGCCCTGTAGGACTGTGGTGCCAGCTGCGAGACTGAGGGAAGGAAAGAGAGGAAAGCCTAGGCCAGGCCCTGTATGACTGTGGTGTCTGCTGCAAGACTGAGGGAAGGAAAGGGAGGAAAGCCTAGGCCAGGCCCTGTATGACTGTGGTGCCTGCTGCAAGGATGAGGGAAGGAAAGAGAGGAAAGCTTAGGCCAGGCCCTGTCTGACTGTGGTGCCTGCTGCGTGACTGAGGGAAGAAAAAGGAGGAAAGCCTAGGCCAGGCCCTGTAGGACTGTGGTGCCAGCTGCGAGACTGATGAAAGGAAATGGAGGAAAACCTAGGCCAGGCCCTGTAGGACTGTGGTGCCAGCTGCGAGACTGAGGGAAGGAAAGAGAGGAAAGCCTAGGTCAGGCCCTGTATGACTGTGCTGTCTGTTGCGAGACAGAGAAGGAAATAGAAGAAAGCCTAGGCCAGGCCCTGCATGACTATGGTGCCTGCTGCGAGACTGAGGGAAGGAAAGAGAGGAAAGCAGCAGGACCTGTGCACGTACATATTCCCGGAGCAGGATTTCGGAGCGACTCTTGAGCAGCACCACCTGCCGCTGCGCTTGGTCGATCTTCTTGGCGAAGTCTACCTTCTTGGCAAGATCATCCGACTGCGTTGTGAGCCGGGAGGCACGCTCAACTGTGAATGAGAAAAGAGAAAGAAACGTGAATACCCACATGGAAGCCACGGAACAGGTCTGTGTGAGCAATGGTGGTGTACGGCACTCTGGCCTTGCGAACTTCAAGCCTCAGCATTTGCTGCCTCGAGGATGAGCTTCTTCAATACACACACATACATGCAGGGATACAGGAAAAGCACTCAACGTCAAGGATTCATGGCACCTTCGGGGAGTGCCGTTTTGCTGCATTTGGGCCAGATGTTTTTAGGGCTATGCCCACTGTCACCCCTTTGCTTGAGGCACCCCAAGCAGCTGCCTAGAATTGCCCTATTGTATTGCTGAATAGGGCTTGATGAATCCGTGGAATGGCACATGGTACAAGCTTTTACTGAGGAGCTTAGTGGGGGCTGCTGTCCACGATAGTGTATGCTTGCATTTGCTCCCCATTTCACATTTGAACAACGGGAGCAGCAGTTTTGGACTCTTTTCTAGGACGAGAAGTTCTCTAACTGTAACATCTTTTCCACTTTAGAAAGTCAATGGCTTGGACCGCTGCCCCCTCCCCCCCAACTGCCTAATGCGCCCACCCTCAAGTCTGGGAGAAAACGAGAAGGAGGGGGGTATACGAAATGAAGGCGGGCACCGTAAACACGCGTGATTTCCAATAGACCAAAATAATGGACGCACTCCATTAGGGAATGAGACTTTGAGATGAATTGCAAGGATAAACAAAACTTTATATAAAGTAAACATTGCAAGCAAAGAACTCTGCTGCCCGAGAGCGCTCTGCCAAACAATACACAGGCAACAGATAAGGACATAGAGCGGCATTGATGACGTTACATATAAGGTACACATTCTGGCATCGGATTGGGGGGAGGCCTATGGCACAGTTGATACTATGAGGGAGGCAGGATGCTAATTGGTCGCTGCTCCCTGTCGCTCCTGGCACACGTGTGTCTGCTGGGCTTATCTCCATGGTGTGAAGGTCAGGTTGGGTGTTCAGTTTAACTATCTAACTAAACTAAACAACAGGAAATGATAATACGAAAATAATGACACACATAAAATCTTGCATGAATAGAGGTGGTTAGGTCGAATTGGCTAATATATTGGCATTCCAACCTTTTGCAATCAAGGTTCTCTTGGATACTTTTATCCCAGCACCCAGGTGCCTACCCCGGGGGATTGACCTGCCATCTGCCTCGCTTGAATTCTTCTGATATAGGTAGACAGGTGTTGCTGTTGGGAGAATATACACCGGTTTTAGGATTAGGCCTTTGGTGGGTGTTCTGGAATAGCCGTGAGGTGGTCTGTTGGGTCTCAGCATGAAAGGGGGTAATGGGCTGGGGACTGGTGGGACTTGGCCCGGCGGGGTGTGGGCTAAAGAGGGCATGGGAAGTTCAATGGAGATGGATGGGCACTTGTGTTAGAGGCTGGCTACGATCTCACGCTCTGCAGAGAGCATAATCTTGGGAAGCGATGCGGGACAATTGCAACAATAAATGATTGGGCTTCCTTGAGAACTTGGCTTGCGTGGAGCTAGCGAGGCAGGGAGCTGGTGGGGGTTTGGGCTCTCTGTGCTGTGGGAGGCACTGGGGATGGGGAGAGCTGGGTTTTGCAGAGGGATGATTTCTGGGCCTAGTAAAAAGATGGTGTCTGCTCTAATACAAGATGGCTTTCCCTGTTAAATTGTGGGTTAGGTGTTACAAGTCATTTTCTATGTTACATCACGTGATCAGATACCGTGGTGGTGGGGGGGGGCTCTCCCCCTTTGGCTTACATGTTGTTTGGACACAGTGGGAATGGTGAGGGGGGTGGTATTGGACCACCTATTTCCCAACAGAAGCCAGCCAGAAAACAACCCAGCAGGGCTACAAAATCAGGGTAACAAATAAACTAAAATCTCATCGCTGGAGAAAGGAAGGTGTAGGGTGGAGGAGGGGGAGAACTCTAGTGCAGTAACAGCATCACCAGGACTGACAAGTGGTAGGCTACCCGGATGGAAAGTGTTCCAGCAACCCATTATGCCAGATCCATATTAATACTGGCACATGTGATCAGGCCTGCGTTGTTTCATGAGTCCGAACAATCACGTCTTAAAGGGGCTGATATCAGTGCTGAATTGGTGAGGGTGTTTGCCAGGGCCTGGCACTTATTTTTGGGCTCTGGCACTTATTGTCTCAGACTTTAATTATGAAGTGGTGATAGTCAGTGCATCCATCAACCACAATGAGCAGGTGCGTGCTGTAGTGTAACCCCAAATATGTCGACACTGTGGGGAGCATCGAGGGGTGGTGGCAGCAGTGGTGCCCACCCACAGTGTCACAGGAGTGCTAGAAAATATTTGGGCCTGGGCACTTATTTTTTTAAACAAATTAAGCACTGGCTGATTTACTTCTAATGAGCCAGCATAGTGGAAGTATTTCAGGCCTATACTGTTATGGGGCCCTGACATCACTGCTGATGAAAGCACATCTGCCAAATCTCACCAGCTCTACTATATGTTTCATGGCACAGTACCAGTACTTCTCAGCGGGGCCGCTCTGGGAGTGCGCAAGCAAGTCTGCGTATAATGTGATATTACCACCATTTTTCAGCAGGAAGCAGCTATTTGATGCCATTAACTAGCAATACCCCGCCACCATTTATCAAAGTTAGAATGATCGAACACAAATATTGCAAATCTTTAAGCATTAAGTAACCGAAATCAATGAATGAGAGCATAATACAAAATGTACAGGCATGTATTCCTCTTCTGATTTTTAATACAAATGCAATTATTGAACCTTAAGATGTATTAGATGGAACAGAGTTCAGAAGGTGAGAGGCGGTGTTAACCCACATTGTTGGAGTCTCTAGGACACCATGGGAATTTTGGTGGAATACTGTGGGTGGTAATTCCACTGCAGCAACTCCTCCAGTTTTTAGTGCAAATGTGGAGGAAATACCTCCAGCCCAGTGCCGAACGCATCTCCTCAATGTTGCCACCCAACTCATACTATGGCTCTGTGGTGATAATTCAGGTAGCACCCTTTTTAACGCATCGCCATACTCGTAATGAGCCCCACACACTAATTGGAATGGCCTGCAGCATTCTTTTACGTGCTGTGCTGTACAGTCACACATTGCACTGTGTAGGAATGCAGAGCACGGATACAACTTATCACACATGGGTTTTTATTACGTTAAAGTAATACACGTTCTTGGAATGGATAAACACCGAAAGGAACTCAGAATAAGGATTTCTTCTGTAAAACAGATTCAAAGATGGGGCAACACAAAGTGGAGTTTTCCAGGTGGTCCTGCGCCTCAGGGGGTGGTAGGGGGGGGGGGAGAAGTATTTCTGCCACAGCTTTGATCTTAAAAGTCTCTGTCCCTCCAGGCAAGCCCCAATCTACAAATGAAAGTCCAAATGTGATGGCCACCAAAGTTCAAACCTACTCTTGATGGGCCCTTCAGCCTCCTGGCTAATCCCATTCTACAAAAGAAATGCTCCACAATTTCAGCTAACAAAAGTGTTCATAACCTAAGCTTATATGATCCAACCTTGCACTAGAACCAACGATAAAACACATGCTTCATTAGTAGTTCCCCCAGACAGTACTCACAAATCTGACCTCTTCCCCTTGTCAACACTGCTTTTCCTAGGCCTCTCTATCTCCTCTTCTCTCAACAATGCATCCTTCTCAGGGCTCCTCAAGGCGTCTGGTTTTCAGTAGAATCTTCTTAGGTGTCTCTCCGACCTCTGGTTGGTTCTCAGTTCAGTTATCTTCGGTCCCTTTATGCCATATGATGGTCAGCGGAACACTCTTGACAGTAATCCCCTCCCCCCCCCGCACCTCCCCACTTATGGTCTTTCTCAGGCAGACTATATTCTTACCTTCCTGCCAGGGATTCCTCTTCCCAGGTTTTTTTTGGGAAGTTCAGTCTGGAGGCCCTCCTGTTTTTTTCAGTCCTCTAGGAAGGAATATACCTCGGGTTCCACCCTCATATTATCAATAGTGTTAGTGACTTGGACTGTGGTATGTATCTGCCAGAGCATCCGTATACTATGGACCACAGGACAATTGTGTTCGCCAAGGTAGCAGTCCAATATATACAGGGACTGGCGGGTACCATGACTGCTTCCTCCCAGCCTTTGCTGCTCTGTGGGTGTTTACAGCTTCCCCAATAGTCATAGACTGCTGGCTAGCCAAACCGGGAATGCTTGTTCATTCAGTGGCCCCTTTTAGGTGTGGATATTGGCCAGACTTTTATTGGTTGGTATTTGGCCTCAGAGCCTGCTCCCAGGCCTTAAATATGACCCTGGTCTTGGGTGCCACCTTGAAACTGCCCGTTGTGACAAGGTCAGTACCCAAATCTTGTCAAGAGGGGGATGCGAACCCCTCTCAGCCTTGGGTATGAAGCCAACCAGAGAGGAGTCCAGAGCAAGCCCTACCCCCAGAGGGGGATGGTGGCAGTTGGGAAGGCAAAGCTGTGTACCTTGGCTGAAACAGCCAGCGGTGAGGGCTGCACACCCTTGGCCTAACGGATTTGCTAGAGGAACATTTGCTTAAAGTTTTCTTTTGACAATCACGGGATTACTTTCGTTTGTGAGAAAGAAATACAACAAACAATAGTTGAGGCAGAGACCAACTCTGTATTTGCATTAAACCAATGTGACCATTAAGCAGCAGCCTGTGCCAATGTGCTAAAAATGGCAATGCATTTCCGATAGGATATCGTTCATCAGGGCAATAGCTGGCTATACGATAATGTGTCTGAGCCTCTCAGTGCAGACCGTATTGTATACCTAATAGTAGTCCCTCACCCCCGATGGGAACATGCCTCTAATGGAATGCTGATAAATTCAGTGATAAAGGGCTCAGAAATACAGTAGCCGCTCCTAGCGGTTATCTCCACAAACTGCCTTCCACTTGAGTTTCTTATCCCTTCTCTTATTTGCCCGTCCACTATTTTCCCCTCTGAATAAGAAAGGTGGATTTTCAGGATGTTAATCTGTATAAGGATTTTTGGTACCTCTTTCCGATGTTTCTTTCCCCACATTTCCCTCTTTCTTCTGTGGGCATCGGATGTATCCTGCACCACTGTCTCTCTCGTCTGGAATGAGGTCGCAAGTAAATTCTCTAGTGACGGGATTTAGTATTTCCATTGCCAAGGGAGGTGGAAATCTATTAAGGTTTTGCCTTCCCGGGTCAGGGAATTTGAGTCTTCCGGAGCAAGGAAAGGATGATCAATTTAAGACTCGTCCAATCCTCCTGCATTTTGAGGGGTTCCCTTGGAGGTTAGATGGGGGGGATTCCACGTGGTCTCATATCGGAGGGTTCCCAGTATTTCACTTCAGGGAATATTTCTTGGAGTGGAGGAGAAATGAAGGACAATAAACTTAATTTCACCTTCACAAGAGGAAATATCTCCATACCCCTTTCCTTGTAGGGTATTCTATCTACAGCTGAGGTGGTGAGGTTACCTATTTGTAGGCCTAGCTAGAGAGACCACGATTTTATCTCTCCCTGTTATTAGAGTGTCTTGGGGACATCAGAGGAGATAACTGTTACCCTCTATTGTTTTACAGTCAGGGAAAATAGCGTGAGAGGCCAAAAGGATAAATTACACTCCCAGGTTCTGTACCAAGTGGGGAGGGTCAGTGTTATGCTCTGCATCAATTTCTCAGTGTTGGAGGGAAAACAGAGTTTGACAGGATTTGTCTTTCATTGAATCTTCTAGCAGTTACAGGGTCCTCCAACTATTATCAATTGGATCAGATCCCACTTCTGACACCACATGTGAGAAACTCATGGTGACAACAAGTAAGACAGACACAAGTGATCACAGTTCAAGGCTGTTTATTGAATAATTAATGTGGTATGCAGGTTGGAAAATGCCTAATCTAAACCTATATTTGCGATGGGAGCAAGCGTCGCCCATTAAATGAAAAATAAGGCAGTCCTAGTGGCGTTGTGTGCAAATAAACAGGGACTATACTAAGAAACCTATTGCCAAACCTCACAACTAATACAAAAAGGGGTGTGGGATAGTTCTCAAGAAAAGAAAGAAGTTTTCTCAAATAATATGTCAGGATGCGGTAGCATGGGTATCACTTACCCACGTTTTGACCATGGGGTAAGATGGGAGCTTGGAGCACAGTACAGTCTCAAGCTTTCCAGCACGAGATGACCGTTCCAATGGCAGTTCTCAGGGCCATCGATGGCCAAGTCTTGTTTCCTTGGAAGGTCTCTTGCCTTCAGGGCCTGACGTGTTCAACTAACAAAAACACAAATGTTCCTTTAACAAATGAAAGTTTGTTCTCAATGTTCGCTGGGGGATGGGTCACCCTTGGGTCCTCCTCTTCTGGGTGCTGACCCTTCTCGTATTGTATTCCAAAAATATATCAAAGTTCCTTTATCAATCAACCTTGGGTGACAGCTTCACCCCTAGATCTTCCTCGGTCGGGCTCCGACCCCTCTTTGCTTCATATTCTTGGGTGATGGCTTCACCCTTTGATCTCCCTCGGTCCGGCTTGGACCCCTCTTTACTTCATATTCACAATTGTCCAATATTGTTGGGATTCACTTCCCTTTCTTTCACAGTGCTTGTAGATCAAAGTCTTTCGATTGTACAGGGATTTTGCTTGACACTCTGTATGACCACTTTGACCTACTTTGCTGGCCCTTCTATGGCCTTCTAATATCTGTAGTTTTTCTCATATGGGGCCCGATCGGAGTCTCTTGAGCTAGCACCCACGTGCTGCTGGTATACCTCTGCTGCTGGTCTCCCCTTGACACTTTTTACAGTTCATTCACAGGTCATCAGCTTTGGTTCAAAACTTGCCACTTAGCGATTCTTACTCAACACAGCCCGGTTCTTATCGGTTCTCCCCTCGACTCACCGGCTGTGATGTACCGCTTGATTGTTGCCTCTCTGGAGTCAAGGCAGGTACCACGGGCACAGAAGCTTCCCTCGCTCCTGCTTATCGGCATAGGTTTTCCCCATGTACCGTTGACATCTGTTGAAGGACAACTGTGCTATTGTTCGTGTCTTAGGCTCTCTTCCACAAATTTTCTGGGAGAAAAAGGGTAAGGTCGCTTCTCTCCTCACCATCCTCTCGATTGCTGCCACCTTTCACGTTCTCTTGAACTGCAATGTGGTAGCTGTCTCGTCGTGCTGTCTGCCGTGCTGGCCTTGCTCGTACTGTGCTCTCTTGCTCCACCTTTTATCCCTGTGGGGAAAAGGAAGGGCCGTCAGGTGTGTGCGTGTGTGATCTAAGTCAATTGCCTGACCCTTGTGTCGGGACATGTCAGGTAAACAGGTTTTACATAAGTCCACTGTCTTGGGTGTGAAAATGTATTTGTGTTGGAAAAGGAGGGGAGGTTGGAGTGTCAGAGTATCCTACGGGACAGGATAGGGAAGGTTTGTGCAATGAACAAGAATGACCGGGATGGAGAACAGAACATAGGGGATTGTGGGCACAGTAGTGTTCTGTCATAGTAGATTGGGTGTTCGGAATGTGACAATCAGGGGGAACGGGATTGGTAGGGTTTGTCGGGCAAATGGGAATAACCAGGATTATTAGTATGAAGTGAACGGGGGGAATTGTGGGAATGGTAGCATTTTGTCTGAACAGAAGGGGAGTGCAGGAAATAATGACCATAGTGGCATGGAAAAGAATGACGATGTATGCGGGTACGGCACGGGACTACAGGGGTTTTGGCAGAGACAGTTTCTGAATGGGACAGGGTTTGATATCCTAGGAAAGAGGTTATATACAGAGGGGTCGATGGATTTGGGTAAGAGAGATTCAATGGGAAGAAGGGGGGCAGATGTGGCATAGCCCGTAAAGGTCTCAGGGATCTCAATCTCCTCATCTTCTCCCATGGTAACATACCACATCTCACTGGGGGCATTCCCCCAAGCATACCCCCGGGAAACCCTATCCAGGTGATCCTCCCTCGCTCGTCCACCCCCAGGGTTGGGATCTGAGATCACCAGCCCTCCCCTGGCCACCTGAATAAGGGTTTCCTAAGGTCTACTTGGGAGAACACCCCAAGGTTTCTCACAGACATGAGCCTAAAATTCTGGCAAGCCTCCAGATTGGCCAGCGATGTCTGCTGACTGGAACAAAAGCAACCCTGAGATCCTGATTATTCTCCTGCCAGGGAAAAAACAAGATGCATCTAGCACCTGCTTTAAGCAAGCCAATAAGATTTGGAGGGGTGCATATTGGGAGACACACAAGTCTCACTGCAGTGTGTTAGTGCAGTTAACTGGCATAAAGCCTAGCTTCATCACAAAATGGCCAAGTAACCAGCTTTGGTTGACCTGGAAATACTTTCTGGGAACTGAGCCTGCACACCTACTGGCATTATGTTCTACTGTCCCGTTGAGGGTATTGGGGCAGAGTTCAAGTCTCTGGTGTCTTCAGGTAAAGACACGACAAGAGTTCAACCTCATGCCTTCGTCGGTTTCTTAGTCACCTGGGGGGTTCACACCTTGCTCACCGGGTGGCAAGTGGAAGATGAACATTTAAGCTCTATTATGTTTCAATCAAGGAGGTGGCTAATCAATGATACATGAAATCAAGAGTAACTTGCAAACATGTCCCGTAGGCTACCCTACCTGCAATACTCACCAGCCACACCTTGCATCTCTGTTATGTGGTCTTTGCACTTCAGAACAGGTGAAAAACCACCCTAGCCAACATACTCGCTTGCTGAGAAAATGGGAGCTACCCAGGAAGGTCAAGATTGCCCTAAACCAACAGAAATGCTTGCTTATCATTTCTCAAGCAGGTGGAATGTTTACATTACAGTTCCCAAATGGGAAGAAGGCACTTCTACAAGCAGTTGATTTATTCTAGATGCATTGACACTGAATTTGCCATTGAAAAACTATTTTCAAATGTGGCCTATAATGCTTACTAACAGATAGTATTGCCACATAGTTTTGTTTTGTGTGTCTTTATGAATTGACTGAAAAGCTGCATAACGCATAGAAGATTTTTTAAGACTGACATGTTTCATTCATAAACCTGTATTCTGCCATTCCGAAAAAAGGAAAAAAAAATTAACTGTCATACGATTTTTAGTTTGCATAAGTATTTATATATTTGTCATTTCAATTTACAATGTGATTTATGTACAAAAACCTGCAAACACACAGAGAACCGTGCGCAAAATCCTTGAGCACTGTCCTCTGTGTGTTTGCCGGATTTTTCTTGCACTTCGGATTTGTAGCTCTCTGCTGCCAGCAAGCGCCATGTTGCCGGCACCGGGTGGGGGGCTAGAAATCCGAAGTGCAAGCCAAATCCTGTGAACACAGAGGACATTGCTCACGTGAGCACTGTCCTCTGTGTGTTGGTACATGCTGCAGCAGGGAGCTAGAAATCCTGAATGCGAGAAAAATCTTGCCAACACACAGAGGACAGTTCTCATGTCGGAGAGGATCTCTGGACTAAAGACCCTGAGATCCTCTCCGACGTGAGCACTGTGGGGTTTAATGTCTTATTGCAAGTTTCTTATTTGAACAATTTACAGCTGGTTTAAAAGCATCACGGAAGGAAAATAACGGAAAGAGAATGCATCGAAGGACAAAAAGAGGTGGGGGAGCCAGACAATTTATGTATGAAGCCGAGCACAACAAGTCGGATTGCGGTACCATGCGGGGCAGGCCCTTCTCAGCTAACCGAGGCACCATTGAGCCAGTAAGGGTTCGAGCACTACATGATGCATCACAACATTGCCGATTTTGTGTTGTAAGATATTAATACATATAAAAACTCATTTAACAAGGATGAGCAACAGCCCTAGATATATTTAAAAAAACAAGGAAATGAAACACAGAAAGGATAGAAATAATTACTGCCGTCGAAAGTATTGTAAATCACTTTAGCTATTTTAAAAAAAGATTATACTCACATGATTCAATATATCATTTTATATGGAAGATGCATGGTATATTTCCTATTCAAAGATGGGCGCTAGTTTTAGCTTGTTTCCATGGAGCTTCCTTAGAGACAATCATTCAAGATGGCTGCCTCCATGGAAGAGCTTAAAGAGCTCAAAGAGTTCAGAGATGGGCAGTAATTGCTGGGATTAGCATGGCTAGAAGCAGGGATTGGGAGGGATTCAATAACCTAACAACTGTGTATCCTTCCTCAAATGTCATCTCCATTGGAAAAGCATTACAGACCCCCATTCAAAGCCCACATTTGAAGCTCTTATGTTAAAGCTCTTATTTTAATGACAATAGTTTTGACTTAAAGGTAGCGCTTTCAGCGCCCCCTAATATCCCAAACTAAAAAGGGAAGAAGGACTAGGTAGGGGTCAGTCCCTCCTCAGAGGACCCACAAGTCAGAAGAATGTTCGACTTGGGGTAGGGGAGAGAACACTGGCTGAGATGTGAGAATGGCTACTGAGACGTCCCAAGCCGGTCCACAGTCCAGAGGCCGATGAAAGAACAGGAAGAGCGGGAGCGAGGTGAGAGCAAGTCATCTGACTGCCTGGGCATAGAGCGAGCCTCTAGGCGCCCAAACTCCATTGCTGTGGAGCCGGTGCAGCGTGTGCAGACCCTGCCAGCGAAGATGGCTGCAGGAGAGCGAACAGAGCAGTAGGAGTGCCCTGTGTTCATTCCTGCGACGCAACGGGAAATCAGAAGGTATGATGGATGTTTGGCAAGGGCATGGGTAGCCAGAGAAAGAGGGACTGGGACCCATACGAGAACCGGGAAGACCCAGAAAGCCAATGCAACCGGGTCTGGGATGCATACGAGAACCAGGAAGTCCCGTGAAGCCGGAGCAATTGGGTCTGGGCCCCATATGAGAACTGAGAAGGCCCAGGAAGCCAGAGAAATAGGGTCTGGGGCCCGTATGAAACCCAGAGAGACCCAGGAAGACCACAGAGAAGGGTTTGGAACCCACTACTCAGAGAGAAGGACGCCACTAACCTTCTCCTTCATCACAGTGTCTGGCAGATTAGTGAACCAGACCTGTTACACTAAGGAGGCCAAGGGATACCCCCTAGCATCGTCAGTTGTGAAAGTACAAGAAGGCCAGGGTAAGAGCAAAACCCCCTGGTATTGTGAACTGTGAAATCCTAAGAAGGCCAGGGGAAGAGCTGCACCCCCTGGCACTGTGAACTGTGAAAGCCGAAGAAAGCCAAGGGAAGAGACTTACCCCGGCATTGTGAATTGTTATGTTAAAGGTTCTTATACGCGCTCTTTTACAACCTGCGTGATCTTTTGGTGCTCTGGCAGATCTGTAAAGCAAGGAGGGAGGTGGGTTAGTTAGTAGGACTGCGCGGGATGAAAGAACAAGAGAGCTGTGATGTGCTGTTGGCAGCTTCAGTTCGGTTACACCATTCACTGAGCGTTGGTGTGTTTGTTCGGTTAGTAGCCGCGATGTGGTGTTGAGCGATGCTATGTGTGGTTTGTTTTATTGTTGTGGCATTGTGAAGTGCATGCGGTTTGTTGTGCTATAGAGGTTTGGTTGTATTTAGTTCAGAGTTTGAGAAGGTGCATGCAGAAGGGTGAGATTTTAATAGGGTTAGTTAGTGTTTGTACCTTTCTTACCCCCGCTGTTCTGACTAAATGCAGCTCATGTACCTTCCCCTATCGTACATTCTCATGTGCAACAATTACCACCTCCATGGGTTCTGCCAGGAGTGATGTGTTCCTTGTGCCCTACGGTTCGTCCGTCCGAGATATGGCCCACTAGCACAACTGGGCTAAATGCAAGATACTGCTCCCTAACACAGATGTGCTAAATTTAAGACTTGGCCCACCGACACAAATGGGATAAATGCGAGATATTGCTCACTAACACAGATGGGCCAAAAGCAAGGTTTAAATCACCAACACAAATGGGCCAAATGTGAGACACAGCTCACCAACACAGATGGGTTAACTGCAAGATATGGCTCACTGATAAAAATGGCTAAACGCAAGAAATGTCTCACTAACACAAATGGGCTACATGTGAGATAGGGCTCACTGATACAAATGGGCTAAATGCAAGATATGTCTCACTAACACAGATGGACTAAGTGCGAGATATGGCGCACTAACACAAATGGGCTAAGTGCAAGATATGGCTCACTGATACAAATGGGCTAAATGTGAGATAAGGCTCACTAACAGATGGCCAAAGTGCGAGATATGGCTGGCTCACTGACACAAATGAGCTTTGTGCAAGATATGGCTCACTGATACAAATGGGCTACGTGCAAGATATAGCTCACTGATACAAATGGACTAAATGTGAGGTATGGCTCACTAACACAGATGGGCTAAGTGCAAGATATGGCTCACTAATACAAATGGACTAAATGCGAGATATTTCTCACTAACATAGGCTAAATGCGAGATATGGCTTGCAAGTGCAAGATATGGCTCACTGAAACAAATGGGCTAAGTGCAAGATATGGCTCACTGATACAAATGGGCTAAATGCGAGATATGGTTCACTAACACAGATGGGCTAAATGCAGGATATGGCTCACTAAAACAAATGGGCTAAGTGCAAGATATGGCTCACTGATACAAATGGGCTAAATGCGAGATATGGTTCACTAACACAGATGGGCTAAATGCAGGATATGGCTCACTAAAACAAATGGGCTAAGTGCAAGATATGGCTCACTCAACTGTGAAAGCCTGAGAAAGTTCAGGGGAAGAGGCATACCCGATAACATTGTGATTAGTGCAAGACAAAGAAACCAGGGGAACAGAGTCATTCCCCCTGGTGTTTGTGAACACTGCGATAGAAACCCAAGAGAAGGGAGGCATTCCCTTGGTGACCAGGATATGAGTGAGAACTTTTACTTTTTTTGGGAATAGAGACCTTTTGTTTCTTAACTGGACCTTTGTATGCCACACTTGAAAAGAACTGTAGCCTAGGGAAATGAGTCTCACCCTCAAGAAATAGCCCTGAGAGACTAATGGCATACTATTCCACTCCTCAGAAGACGGAAACCAATCTTCTGCATTATGAAGCCTCACCAAAATCTTTTTGTTTAGTTATAAATGTAAGGGAAGGAAATAGGTTTGACACAGGACAGAAAACACTTGATTTCAGACATTCTGACACATCCTTAGTTTAGGTTGAGGCAGGGAACTCTCTCTTTGTAGTAGGGCAAGATAGTTTTTTTTTGTTGCTTTCATTGACAATAAAATCCTAAAGCCAAAACAATGTCACTCTTGTGTCAGTCTCCTAATGCCACACCCTTACAGTAGCTTTATTCCTACCTCTCTGCCATGGTCCAGGAAATGTGCTGAGGTTCCCGCCCAGTCTTCCGTTTTAAAAGCCAATCTCAGACACACTCTCCCAGTCATCTGTCCAACACGTGTTCCCACCCAACCGAGCCCTTCTTTCTTACTTAGTTTGCCATGACATTCTTTCCAGGTGCAATTCTATCCAATAACAACATGCTTATGCATACTTCTTGGTATACATCACTTTTGCCGAATGGCAACTTTGCCGAATACATTCTGCAACATTTTTATTTTCACAAACCGGTAGATGGTAAATTGGGGTAATGTACATATTGAGGGTGGGTGGAGGGGTGGAACAGGTGTGTGGGGTGTACCCCTGCAGGGCATGGTAATAAAAAAAGGCTAATTCGGCAAAAAGGAATTCGGCAAAGTTGCTTTTCGGCAGAAATTAATGTGGCAAACCTTCATAGATCCTACTTTTCACTACTCTAGGCTTGATGCTTCACAGCATTGTAAATAACAGATGTCACTATTACCCAACTTGGTCTTACTCATTTTATTGACTGTGGAAGAATGAAGGTTAGACAGAGCAGCTGCCACTCAGATCTCTTCTTGCATTTTGTACACGGATCTGTGCATCTCCCCACAGATCTCTGTGGGTCTATGTGTGTGTTGGAACCCGGTACTACAGGATAGCCCCACCCAATTTTCTGTAGTAACACAAAAGTAATCTGCATGTGGAATAGCACAACCTAACAGCAGAGTACAAGCATTCAAGCACACGCACCACTGCCTACTCTCCTTCCCTAAAGTGACTGGAGCCAAACATATGGCGGTGAAACCAATCACAGAAGAGTTTTCACGCTGTATTCTGAAGCCCCAGCTTTTTTGGTGCCTTATTCTTGTACAGTACTTCACATTGTTTCACACCGGACATGGCACAACTTCAGCTGGCCAATGTGTTATCCTAATTTCAAGGTCTAAAGACAAGAGCCTAAAAGAGATTGTCGGTAAAAAGTCACCTTAAGGCGGTTGTGACTGGTACTAGTTTCCCATACTTTTGTTAATCTATAGGGCGGGGCGTAAGGCCTTGATCAGCGCCACCCCTGCATATGCATGTAGATCTAATACTGGAGGCTGCCTCGGAATATGGTCAAGTAAGGCCAGGAAACAGTCAGCCGTATGCCAGTTTGGCACCTGTAAAAGGATATCAGACCTTGGCCAACGTCAATCGCGCTAGGCATGTGGGTCGTCGAGCGGGGCTTGGAAGTGGGTGCTGCGGTAATCCTTTCCCTCTGAGCTCCCACTCACCTGCCCGACTCAGCCTTATCTTCTTCAGTGGAGTTCAACAGTTTGATGTCTTCCAGGACATACCGACACGCCACACCATTTCCCACACGGCTCCTACCTGACACAAGGCCAATAACGAAGCGGACACCAGGAGAGAATTCACAGCAGGTCTTTATTCAAACGTGTCTACTCTGTACTGCCTTTCTCCTACTCCTCCTCCTCCTCCCCACGTGATCTGGGTTGCCCCTTCCCATGTGACAGGGGTACGGGCTTCATACGACATCACAACCAGGAGAGTGAAGTGAAGATATGGTGGAGATTTCAAGCTGATTGAGGTTGGAGAGGCTGGTACGCAATATGGATTTTAAAGGTCTTCCTGGTCAGGTTTCCTAAACATACTTTGGTTGGAGAACTGGCGCACAATCTTTTCAACTGTGTTTGTAAAATGTTACTGAAATGCTAGTAAATACATATATTTGTAAAAGAGACAATATTTTACTCACCAGCTCTTTTTAAAAGTCAAAACCCAGTTTAAAATCCAATAACACATCTGGGAACTAGTCAGTGCCACTATATCACTAGCCACTTAAATGAGGGCCTGTGCGTCTCTGCAGATGTAGTCAGCAGCTAGAAGGCGAGGGTAGTGGAGTAGATGGTAAACTCCAATCAAATTTGAAGTCTTTTTCTTTGGGTATTTCACAGGGGGCTAGATCTTGCATTTTTTGCTGGAGGTCCTCAGTAGTTCCACGTTAGCTCCTCGGTTAGCACCCGGCTTCTTTGTGGCAGCCCATCTGGTTACTCAAAATCATCTGATACAATCCTGCACGTAGGCAGGGACGTCATTTAGGGGTCACCTCTGCGACCTGAAGTCTCTCTCGCTACCCCTCTGGACCTCCCTTGCTACCCCTAAAAAAATGTTTTATTGGGGCTCCAGAACTGTGGTCAGCAGCATGTGGAATGTTTCTGGAGTGGCTGCTTTTCTGATAGCTATAGTCGGTAAGATAGCTCAGTGGATAGAGCGCTCACTGCTGCAATGTGAGTGTGATCTGCAGGTTCACCTCCCGGCAAGGTCAACTCAGCCTTTCTTCCTGCTGAGGTTCATAAATGAGTACCCATACAGGTTGGGTGGTATTGTATGTATGTTTGTTCTATATGAAGCGCTTAAGCGTAAGTGCTATATAATAACACATCAGTATCATTTGGCCTTGGACGTCTGCTTGCATTCACAGTAATTTGGCAATATGGGCCTATACACACTGATATTAACGATGCACATGGTGATCTATTCTTGTATGCAATGTATATCACTTTACAATGATACCGTAACCATATTTTTCATCGTGTACTTAGAAACAATGCTATGTGATGCCACTTTCTGTTTTGTCAAGGGGTGAAAGGCTGTGTTTCAACACTTCCCGTGATGTCACTTCAGGGTGGGGTCAGATTACATCACTTCCTGTGATGTCATCAGAGGTCAAGGGTCGTGTGATGTCACTTCCGCTACCCCTGGCATTTTGGTGAAATGACGTCCCTGCACGTAGAACTCCTTGTTTGCTTCCCTGTGTCCCCTACTCCCTTTAAACTAAAAGTTTAACTATTGACTTGCTGCCACATCTGCTCTTGGTTCTCACTCTTACGCAGAGCCTCTTTTTTTCCTGCTTCGCGCTCAACAATGAAATAAAAAAGACTGGAGGCTCTAATATTTCTCAAAGCGCTGTTTTTTTGTATCGTTGGTGATCATTTTTGTTTTCTTTTCATATGTATTGTCTGTATTTAAACCAACTTTGCCCTCGAGGGTGAAAACTTTTTCCAGAAAGGCCTCGCTCACAATCCACACTCCATGCATTTGCTGCAGGACGTTAATGGCGCGATAATGACTGGTAACTGCACCACAAACCTTGATAAAGACCTAGAAGGCCAATATGAGTCGGGGAGGGTCTTGGAGCCAATGTTCATCATCACAGTAAGGAATTTAGGTTCCCCCCTGGACTTTAGTCTTTCCAACAGGTCATGGTTGGGAGCTGGAGGGGACATCAGTGTCCGAGACAAGTCCTCTTTTTTCTGTCATTGGCTCATAAGGTGGCAGTGGCAACCACGTTCCTCTGCAACTCTACCTGGGGTTTTCCATAGAGATGGAAAGACTTCAGATGATGCACACTCCCCCTTCGCCCACCTGCTCAGGCCGACTGGCCGGGAAACACACCGGTCTACCCAGTCTTAACAGTCCCTGCACCTGCTTGCAGGGGAGTCTTCATCTCGATTTGTATTCATATGAACAGCAGGAGGCAGGCTCAGTTGCAAAATCTTTGTAGAGTTTTTCCCCAGAGACTGCCCAGAATCGTCTAGTGCGCCTTTTATCACTCACCTCTTTGCCCTACCCTTGGGAACGCTCCTCCTAGTGATATCAGATTCCCCGATTATCCCAGGGGATAGCACCAGACCCTTATGCCCCGGTTATTTTGATAAGGGTTTTGGGAGTTCCACTGAAAAATGTTCCGGTGTCATGATACCGTTTGGCTGAATACACACCTCAGGAATTGAAGTCGATGGATAGTAGAGTGTTGAGTGAGCCTATCAGGGGCATAGCTCGAGTCCGTTTATCATCAAGAACTGAGTAACAAACGATTTTGGGTAACATGATGGCTACAGTCTGGGGGAGTCTCTGAGTTATGGATGAGTCTGGATTTTAGGAGTAGAAGTCAGAGTGATTGTATTATCAAAGCGAATGCCATTGCGTTACAGAAACAACTTGCACAATAACCTTGCATAACACGGATGCTCTGGGTGAAGAAGTGTCCAGAGACTGGTAACTTTAATTGACCCCTACACCGGGCCCATTTAGCCACCCCATGAACAACTCTCCGGTATCGTCTTCAACACCCTTTAGCCCTAGTCGACATAATCAGTGGCGAACGATCATGGGAGTTGTAGTTCAACACATCTGGGAGGTTCACAAAACGAGCAAACATTTTCTAGAAGGTTTCGGGTGACATCGATTGCCCGCTGCTATTCACGCTACAAGCAAGCATTGTGATAGAACTGTATTTCAGCAAAAATCTTTGACGGTTACTTTTATCTGGGACATTGTGCACAGTATTTTGTGGGCTTTGCTGGTCAACATGAATAGCATTGCTTCATGTTCCATGGCACAGTATCCCAAGGGGCGCAACTCTGCGGCACTGCTTTACCCTGTGGTACTAATTCTACCGAGTACATAGTATTGATGCTGGAAGCATTTTTCTGGGGAAAGTGTTCCTCATCCCCTTTTCAGGGATAGACTTCGGGGGGCGGGGGATTTGAAGTTAGAATAGGGTATGGGTTAAGCATATGGACGGGGTTAGACAGAGTAAGGGATAGGGCTCGAGTTGGGTTTCAGGTGCCAAATACAAATAGCGATAGAACTGGGGTAGGGTTATTGAAGAGCAAAGAAACCAAAAAGGGAGTGGGCAATATTTTAAGCACATAGAAAAAAAGGGTATCCAGTGATTCCCTCAAATGCAAAAGCATCGGATGCAAAAGCATCGGATGCAAAAGCCTCGAAAAAATGCATTTTTTGTAGGTAAAGGTTTTTTTTATTAAAATGGGTTTTAAGGGGTAAAAAAACAGGGGTTGGGGGGGACCCCTGCCCCCATAAAAAAACGGGGAAAAATGAATTTTTCGATGCATTTTTTTTCAAGGCATTTGCATTTGATGCTTTGGATGTCGAGGCTATCACTAGGAACCGGAAAAAGGAATTAGGTAGGATGGGGGTGTTACCAGTATAAAAATGTAACCCAGAAAAAATAACATTGTGTTGATGTTCATGAAAATCATTAAAATGCAATTTCAGGGGAAGACATTTCAGCAAAGCAACTTGAGCAAAATAGGCTACAACTACAAATTGGAGCAATTTGAAGAAAATGCACCCAATGAATCTCCCCCTCGAGGAAAAATATACTTGAGGAGCAAGAAACCTAGAAGCATCATTTATTATGGGTTTTCTTTTCGGGGTGGCCTTTCCCTGTGCTGTAACAGTGTTCCAGACAAACCTAGTCCTTCCTCTCTGTTCCAACTCCCATCGGGATTGTTTCTTTCTGACCGAGTCCAAAGTCTGTCTATCTAGGTACTGCGTGAAGCTGTGAAGTTTACAATACATTCATAAAGCGCTTTTAGATGAATCTTTGGAACATAAAGGCCAGTCACGCCCTTAACCAAGGCTCTGAATCTGCCCGCCCGTTGCCTTTTCGAGCGATTTCTCAGCACTTGGGTGAATAATCTGCTCTCTCTGTGCCCCCCAAATGACGCTGTGTCCCAAAAATATATTTTTGGCAACATGCGTTTTAAAATTCCACCGTAGCTCCCGTTTTTGGAACAAATGTCTGGAGGGATCCCACGGACGCATGCTTCCGCCGGAAGGAGTTCACCCACGTGTTACGCTTTCAGTATAGTACCAAGATTGTTCGCAACGCGCATGCTTTGGTTGAGAAGGTGACGCCAGTGGCCAGCTCTGAAAATTCAGCATTGTGCAGAGGGGGGAAGAGCGGTGGAGACTGACGGGAATTGGCTGCGTCACTCCTCGTCACCAAGCGCGTGCTTACTGGCAAAGGTCTTGGTGGGATTCCAGCTGACACAGGGCGAAAAGGGTGTAGTGGACAATGGCGCCAGTCACTGGGCGACACTGCGACCTCGGACTGGTGATGGGCTAATGTTATTTTATGTTAATAGGCATTTCTAGAGCACACATCTAAACTGTGCTTTAAATGGAAAAACAGAACCGCAGGTACTCACCAACCTAGGTCTTAAGTAGGCCAGCGCTCAACACCAGTAAGGTCTAAAAATTGGGCTTTCCGTGTCTCCCCAAACTATTTCTATTCATCATACTCCGTCTACCCATCCATTTACATAGGTATCCATTTGGCTTACTTCCTATGGGTGTCTCGCTCTTCGTTTCTCACTCTCTATTTGTATCACTTTCTTTTGGCCTCTTTCCCCACACAGCCCTTCCTGCACTCCAATTGTGTTTCCACCGTCTCCTTCAATCTCCAAGTCCCATCAGCAGCTATCTCTCAAGAATGTCCATCAATCACAGATTTTGCCCTGTTTTGGCTTCAGTCTTCTGTTGTACGAAAGTGTGCAGACTTCGAGAAGGAGGATGTTCAGGATGATAATTAAAAATGAATGAATGACTATGGTCTATGGGTCGAGAAGGTGCAGAAAGAGAAAGGACACAATAACATCTCACAAACCGGGAACATTTAATGGGGGAGATGGGGTCATGGGGAGCAGGGGCGAGGCCGAGGGGTGTGGTCCCAGGCCAGATCACGCAACACAGTATCTCTTCATAGAGCCAACCCTGGAGATTTGCATAAAAGCAAAGAGCACTATGGGATCATACGCATGTCCAGAATTTTAAATTTAAAACATGTCTTATTGTGAGTCAGTAAGAAACCCTTTCAAGCAAATAATGGAAGTTGGGCTCTGCAGTTTTAATTGGTTCTGCTTACTCACCCTAACAAAAAAATGGCTCTACATTGCATATACTAGGCTAAATAGCTACAAGTATTGGGGGCTTTGGCTGTTCCTGTATGCAGTTGCCCATGCAAGTCTACTGAAAATGTCTGTTTGTTGAAACTTGGGTTGCTGTGCATGGAATAACTCGGCTTAATGACAAATATCTGGGAGTATCATGGTCTGAAGCTGAGTTGTCACATGCACAAGCAACCCGCACTGCTGCTTCATTAAGCAGACTGCTTTAAGAAGATTCAGCAGTGCTGCAGTCCACCCCCACAACCGCCATATTATTTTAAAGGGAGCGGGGGAAACCCCTGCAGCCCCTGCTCCCATTTACCCCAAACATTATCCCCACTAATAATGTCACCTATGGCTGTTCTCGACGACCATAAATTTGGTGAAATTATTGGTGGGGATAATATTACCTGATACCACAATAACATGTTCTTTTATCAAAATGAATGCAATCTATTTGAGGGGTTGCGTTGAGGTTGTTGCGTATGATGGAATACTTAAGGGACGGCACTCTTTTGGGTTAAAAGGGACTTTTTTAAATTAAGGGCGATTCATCCAGGCTCAGGGTGACCCCTGCAGGTTTAAGGAGCCCCATTTAGCAACACTTTTGCAGACTATGGATTCCTGTTCTCTCTGCAAGAGTCCTTCAATGCATATTTCACATCTGTGAGGGGGATATGGCAGGGCCAGGCACCTCAAAGTACGATTGAAGGCAAATCCATTCGATGCTTGGTGCCGGATTAACAGAGACCCTGGTTGCTGGTCTGGTGAAGAAGCACAAAGCACATACAAGCTCTTCCAGGCCCTCATACCCGACATGTGCCCCACTAGCAGTGCTTAATTTGTGGGGTGTTTGCCAGGGCTGTGTCCTGGGATTTTCTTCTGCGTGCTTATTGTCTCACATTCAGTTCTATTATGATGTGGTGTTTTGGCAAGTTAAATTTTTGACTAACAGTCAATCTTAATCACACAACAAGCAACAGCGAGCCGTTCTGGTGCTGATCTATCCCCTTTCAAAAATAAAAACGAGCTCTATCCACTTTCAAAAATAAAAATGAGCTCTATCCACTTTCAAAAATAAAAATGAGCTTCTGTTGACAGCACTAGGCGCCTGTGCTCATTATACCAGCACACTGCTCTGGTCAGCTTGCATGTCATTGGTGCAACTCTCCTACTATGGTAACAGACAACAGTGCCGCAGTAGGGTGGGTGGCCGGGGCTTTCGGTGTGGGAAGCAGTCAGGGTACCACGTGCAGCTCATTAGTTCATCTGGGAGACAGGCACACGCATACATATATATGTGCCAGTGTCAGAATGATGCTGGACGCCCAGCAGGCACATGCAGGGTCTAGTTAAACTGGGCACTTGCTTCATTAGGTATGCAGTCATCACATGTTCATCAATACGCAGGCATATGCCAGGCCGCCAACTCACTGAGTCTTGAACACAGTCTGGCGTACGACTGGGTTTTGTGCCACACAGTTCCTAGTGCCATTACTGATGCAGAGGGGCACTAGACACAAAGAGGACAACAGCATGAAAGTCACCAGCCAACAGCACCCATCAGAGGAGCAAGGCCACTACACAAAGGAGGAGTGCACACGCGGAGCACTGCCCTGTAGAAAAGGATCTTTCCTAGACGTTTGATGAGCAAGTTAATTAGATCAGTAATGATTTTGACTGTATTTGACTCATACCTTTGCCGTGCTTTCTCTGGAAAGGCTCTCAACATGTTCCACTTCCTGCCTATAGGATTAGAGGAACTTGATAAGGATGATGAAGTGTTTAAAGCGGCAGTCAAACATTTGGTGTGTCATTTCAAGATACCAACCATGACATGTCATTTTGAATGGTATTTGTAAATTGCACATCTGCAGTGAATAGGGCTGTGACAAGGTGGTGAAAAGGAAGGAAGATCAGAGCCAGGACAAGGCCTCTAGCAAGAAGCCAATCAGACCTTGGGGGATGAGGTCATAATGGAGGGAGGTTTCAACCTGGGAGAGACAGACAATTGAACCAATGAAAATGCTCTAGAACACGAAAGGTTACAAGAGTGTCATACTGACACAGGTTTCTGGTTTCTGTCTGAGTTAGAGAGAAGAGTTGGAGGAGGGCCCGGGGCCTGAGGAGGAGGTTGCCTATGAGTGGGCCTATTGACGTCCGACCATAAGGAAACAGTAGTCCAAGTTGCACCCGTGTGCCCTATCCTGTTATAACCTGTTTATAGAGATTTGCTAAGACATTTATCCCAAAAGAAGAAGTTAGCCCTGTTGCTGACGACCCTAACGGCACTTGAGATCCAGCTGGAGACGTCTCTCATCCGTCTCTCTCATCAAAGGAGCTGTCGGATCCGCTCGCAGTGCTCGCAGCTGTTGTAAGTCACCGAGGAGGGGGCCGGAAGCAAAGGTGAGCGTCGAGTGAATGAGAGGAAGAGTGAATGAACAGAGAGGCAAAGGACCATGTTAACGTTTGTCCAGGAAGCCTTCCCAACAAGGGGAGGGGCTGGGCCTAAGAGGCTGGAGTACAAGCAACACCAGTGAGGCTGTGAACTGGAGACGTCCCCTCTGGAGAATAATAGAGAAATGAACAAGGAGGCTTATAAGACAATATGAGACTTTAAGGAATCGATGGTGAATGATCCCTAGGAAAACAGTTTCCACAGAATAAAAGACAATAGAGCCCCATCTCCTGGAGAAAACCCCCGAACACTGTTAGCCTCAGCAGAATTGTTCCTGAACAGTATCTTCAACTTTTGAGAAAGAAAAGTGGATGGCATGTTTTCCCCCATTTTCCCCAGAATTAAAGAAGCCCGTTGTTTCTGCAAATAAAAGTCAGTAGGTCTAAGTGTTGAAGGCTGGTCTTCTCATTTCCAAGTACCTACATTGGCACACATCATCCCAATGAGCTGATGGGAGTTGCACAGGCCACCCCAAATATTGTAAAACTCTGTAGAGAATCTGCAGTGGGTGGTGAGATGCCTCCCCAACGTGGCTTAGGAAGGCTAGAAAATACTGGGGCCCTAGCACACAATTACGCACTGCCCATTAGCAAATAAAACAGAGCAGTAACCGTGCACATAAGAACAGCCTACAGGTGATGCACTGTTACTAATACAGGCAATGGCTCGTGCCACACCATCAGTGTTAGTGCAGGTGCCATTGGACTACATTTGGGAGGCAGCCAGGGCCACCAGCACATCCCTGAGACCCTCCTTAACTGCTCCTAAATAGCATCCCTGGGGGAGCACTCTGCAAGTGGTGCGCATATGCCCCTTGGGTTTGATTGTGTGAATGCTTTGGGGGATCAGCTCCCTCGTTTGCATGGGGCACACACGCCTTTTTGAAAATCATACCTGCAAACACAGCAGACCTGCACAGAATATTATACAAAATGACCTGCGCCTGTTTCTGGAATACCAAAGTGCAGTCACTGCAGGGCACACATGCCGGAAACGCCAATACCAGATTGCCGGTATTAGCAGATGAAGGGGAAAAACAGTCGGCAATACTGAAAATGGCAGAAATAACGGATCCGCCATCAAACATGGTGCTAAACTGCAATGACGTTAATACCGGTGCCGGAAACAGAAATCCAGCGGAAACTAGAAGAAGTGCGGTTGCCATCCTTAAAACCCCAATCTAACTAAATCCACTGTTTCCTACAGCCATCCAGGCTCAGAACAACCGGAAAAAGATGTGCCAGGAGCAGAGCACACTAGGCAAGGACTCCCTCCAACGCAAACCCAAGTTTGCGGACACAGAACTCATACAACTCACAGCCCTGGTGGACACTGCTGCAGTATGCAGACTAGTTATTTGGAGCCAGGCAGTGCAAGACAAGCTGCCAGAGGAAGAGCACCTCAAGAAAGGGGGCAACCTCAAGGTCAAGGTCCGCACAGCCACAGCCAAGCACAGGAGGGAGTGTGCACCGTGGAACCCCTACAACTCATACCATGGGAGGAACACCTCAGTAGCATCCTCCAAATGATCAAGGGCATTAGAGGCGCTGAGGCAGGAGCAGGGACCCAAGGAGAGGCCAGTAAGTAAAAGTGCATGCACATGTCCCCGCCCCATTAGCATGCACCCACCACCAGAGCACAGAGTAACTGGCATGGAAAGTTGGCTGACCCATGGTATTTCACGCACTGCACACACATCCATGACAGTGGCACCGCGATGAATCACACATGCATGCACATCGCACACACCCAACATGAACCACCCACCTGCATTTACCCCTCCATGGCTAGCCATCTGAGCAGTGTGACCCATGTGAGACACATGATACCAACAACACTGGGACACACACTTCATGGGATGGGTAGAATGCATGACTGACAACATGTGTGGCAAAGTGCTGGCAACCCGTCTTGTCTCCCCAACTGGTACCCTCTCGGCAGATACCGACAAGGCAGGACTCTTGCATGGCCACCAGGAAAGCCACCACTCCTGCGCAGGCCAGATCCACTGCAGGCCAAAGCAGGCAGCATGGCAGTGCTGCAGTCACAGCCCAGCCACTAGCGGGCACACCTGCAGCTGCCCAGCCAGCACTACCTCCGGCTGTGGAAACCCAGCCACTACCGCCTCCGGCAGTGGCAGCCCAGCCACCACCAGTGTCACCTGCACACACTGTTGTGGCCTCCAACTACAGCACAGGCAGCGACAGTGCACACGTGCCACAGGACAGCGTCCTGACATGTGCCAGCATTCCCCTGCACCATGCCCGCCGCTACATGCCACAGTTGGAGATTGCAGAGGAGCCCGACTCCATTGAGGAACAGGATGTGGCCATGGAGTCATATGAGCAATGAGAGAGACACCACACCTGGCTTCAGTTCTGCCACACCCCCAAGCCCGCATAGCCTGCCACCACTGCCTGAAGTTGACCTGCGGGCAATACGGTCATGCCTGGACCATATAGAGCGCCAGCAGGCAGACATTCACACAATGGCAGTGGAACAACTTACTGAGATGCGTGAAATACACAACTGCATGCAGGGGTGCACCCACCATATGGCACGCGCTCTATGTTATGCAACAGGTCACACTTGGCCAGAGGGTCCACAAGCACACATCTGCCTCAGCAGAGGCCCTAACACAGGCCAGTTAACACTGCAATACATTTGTGCTCAAGGTTTCAAGCACTCCACCTCCAATAAGGCCACTGAGAGGGATCACAGGAAAGCACACCAAGGCAACGTTTCATGTGCCGCCTCACCACAAGGCTCCAGGAACCAGACCCCAAGCCCAAATGAACCCAAAAGTGAGGCACGGACAAAGTAATGGTGCTGGTGCAAACTGTTGGGTTGGGCGATTGGGGAGGGTGTTGTTGGGGTGGGTGAAGGGATGGGATGTCTAATACATGTATATTTTGATTGACACTTTACAATTACATTTCTCTTCACTTGCAACCTTGATCGGACATCCACTCCTCAGTCCAGCATTAAACACACGTTTACACACTATTCACCCGCTCATTTACACACACACACACGCACACACACACCCACACACACACACACACACACAAACACACACACACACATACCTATTATTTTACCTAATACTGTGCCTGGCAAATGCCTAATATGTATATACAAGCCAAACTGTTGGCTTTGCCAAGGCTGGTTTTTAACAGGACTTCTGTGAAGGACACACATAGTACTTATAAATTGAGTAGCTGAAGGCAGACCTGATAGACATTTTTATTTGCACCCGGGGAAGGGCGCTAAGCCAATCAGGTAGCTGCAAATACAGGCTATCTGCTCTGGTCCCAGTGCTCCCTTCCATCCTTGGCACTGTGGTGTCGTCAGACGCTCATGCCACGTGACAGGGGACACAGGGACACGGGAAGGGGAGGAGCGGGTGTTGGGAAGGGAGTTCAGTTCCATGATTGATGTCAAAGAATAAAGGTGTGTTAGAACTGCTCTCTGGCTCATGCCTTGTGTGTTTGTGCGATGCATGCTTGAGGCCAGGGAGGGATGCAGCAGGTCCCCCTTACTTTCTACATTGGCGACGAGGCGCCTACGGACCCAGAACATTTGTGTTTGCCCGCGCTCGTGGCGTGACACACAGCAGCCGCTTGGGTGCCAGCACCACCAACAAGGCAGTAAAAGTGCCCACCTAAGGTGAGAAGCGGGTGGAGAACACTGCGGCTCCCCACGGGTGGGCAGAGCGGCCCCCCATCACCGACAACTCCGGGCGGTTGAGTGTCAGGCACGTGGGTCAGAGCACCAGGGCTCCCTGCCTATAAAACACCTGTACGGATCCCGAGGCCACGAAAATTCCAAAATTGGCGGGACAGACAGCGGCCCACCTACATTTTGAACATTTGCAGGTTGCAGAAGGCCAGAAAAGCGATCACTGCTTCATGAATTGTCAGCTGTCCTGAGACCACCACCACCCGAGAGCACAGGGCTCTAAACCCGCAAAGCAAGGTTAGTCCAGAGGAGCTATTCCACAGCGACCACCACAAGGGTGTAGCCTGCTAAAGTGGCCTAGTGGGTCAAAATGTCACTGGATGAATCGTTAACTGTTCCACTAACACCAGCCCATGCACTCCCTGCCGGGATGCACGACAGCCTCTTGACCCAGCTACCCACCAGTTTTGACCTCACAGACACCGGCACATTAGGTTCCCGCTGGAAGAGGTGGTGAGAGACTTTGAAGTATGCTTAAAGGCCATTGGCCCCATAGATGAAGACAAGAAACACAGACGATTGACATTCTCAGTTGATTCTAACATCAGGGACATTGTTGAGGAACTCCCCACGGAGCCTAAAATCAACGCTCACAGAGTACTTCACGCCTTACACAAACGTAGACTACGAGAGACACATCTTCCATACCACCAAACAGACCAAGGACGAGACTATGGATGCATTCGTAATGTGTTTAAGGCTCAAAATGAAGCATTGTGACTTTAAATTACTCCAATGAAGAAGCACTATGCTCACAAATAATAGTAGGGTGCGAAAGCGCAGATTTCAGGAAACGACATCCACAAGAACCACGCAACCTGGAGGAGATCCTGCGCCTTGCTCGCTCAGATGCTGCCTTAACCGCACAGGAAGGGTTGGAGGACATCAAGATCACTCTCGGCAGGCATGAGTGTGTCAACAAACTGGATGGGGCCTCAAAAGGGAACGCCGAACCATTCTGCTATTGATGTGGCCATGAGTACCCACATGAAGGACAGTGCCTCGGAATGGGCCAACAGTGTGCAGCTTGTGGAGGAGACAACCACTACAAGGCACTATGCAACATGTACCGCAGCAAAATGCGAGGTGATGGAGGGAGCGGAAAACCGTCTCAAGGGAAAGAACAAAGGCCACCGAGTCCGCCCGATCGTCTAGACAAGTGCAAGAAGCCCCTCTATGGAGGCACAAAGAGGAGAGACCAGAAAGAAGGTGAGAAAAGACATCAGGAGACTGGAGAGAGAACTGAACACCTACCTCCCGACCAAAAAGACAGCCGAGAAGATACATCAGATACCTGGTTCAACAATCTCAGTCTGACAGCGGGTCAAGCGCATCCTCGGAAGAAACCTCACAAAGACAAGAGAAACCAAAGGAAGAGCCACGGAGGAAAGGCTACCTATTTGCGCTGGGTAACCCAACAGCAAAAGAGCACAGTCAGACCCTGATAATACAAATCAACAAGACAGCGGCTGAGTTCTTAGTGGACACGGGGGCCACTGTGAATGTAATAAGCGAAGAAGTGTACCACAGCATACCGCACGCCCCACACCTGTGGCCTGAAAAAGCGCTAATCTACCCGTATGGTTCAGAAACGCCCCTACTTTGCAAGGGTTACTTCACAGCATCGTGTAGCTACAAAGGACAATCCAAAGAAATCCCCATGCACATGCTAGAGACCACCATGAGAGCAGGTGCATTTTAAGCTACAAGGCCGCCATTGACATGAGCCTCATTTACGTCCTTTACCGGCTTATGGACCCCACCCCAAACGTCGAACGGGTGTTCCTCACACACTTCAAAGGTCTGGGAAAATTGAAAGGTCACCAGATTGAACTGCACATTGACACAAGAATAACCCCAGTAGCACATCATATCATTACAGGGGAATCCCAATAAATATACAAAGGCAGGTGGAAGAAGAGTTAACAAAGCTACTGGAAGCAGACATCATCAAACCAGCTGAAGGCCCCACCCCGTGGGTATCCCCAATAGTGCCTGTACCTAAGAAGGACTAAACAGACATCCGCATCTGCGTGGACATGCGGCGACCAAATGAGGCCATACTCTGTGAATGCCACCAAGCCCCACGCATTACGGACATGGTGCATCTCCTAAATGGAGCAACCACCTTCTCCAAATTAGACCTCAACAAGGGGTACCACCAACTGGAGCTAGAAAAAACGTCATTATACATCACCGCCTTCGACACCCACTTGGCCTTATACAGGTACAAATGCCTCAGTTTTGGTGTCTCGTCAGTGGCAGAAATATTTCAGTCCGAGATACACAATGTCATCAACCATATACCCAACTGCCTGAACTACAGTGATGACATTCTACTGTTTGGGCAGACACAAGAGCAACACGATAACACACTTATGAGAGTGTCCATGGCCTTAGAGAAGGCTCGCCTCACCCTGAACAAGGACAAGTGCGAGTTTAGGAAACAGACATTGCGTTTCTTTGGTCACATATTTTCCTCAAACGGAATGACACCAGACTCAGAAAAGGTCACTGCCATCACAGAAGCAGAGCCGGCCAATTCTACAACAGACTTACGATCATTCCTTGGGTTGGCAAGCTATTGTACACGCTATATCAAAGACTTTGCATCTGTCAGTGAGCCCCTCAGGGCACTCACAAAGCAAAATGCAGAATTCAAGTGGACAGAGAAATGCCAGCAGGCGTTCCACCAAATAAAGCAACGTATCTCTGACGTCCAAAATATGGCATACTTTAATCCAAGGAAAGCCACAGAACTAGTAGTGGACGCAAGCCCCATGGGTCTTGAAGCCATCCTGACCCAACTGGGCGAGAGAGACAACCAGTCAAGACACATCGTGTCTTACGCCAGCAGAAGCCTGTCCAAGACTGAGCAAGCCTACTCAAAAAGAAGGGCTAGCAGTCGTGTGGGCCTGTGAGCACTTCCATCTATTCCTATATGGGAAACCCTTCACGATCGTCACAGACCATCAGGCCCTGCTGTTTATCTACGGGAATCTGCAAGCCAAAATGCTGCAGCGCATAGCAAGATGGACATTAAGACTGCAGGACTATCACTGCAACATAATCCACAGGGCGGGGAAAGAGCACAACCACGCTGATTTTGTCTCACGGCACCCCTGCAAAGAGCCCCAACCATCACCATCCATAGCGGACCAGTACATCTGATATGTGATAAAAGGGAACACAACGAAGGGACTTGAGCCCCACCTCATTGCCCAGGAAACAAACAATGACCAAGGACTACAGGTCATTTTAAGGTGCCTGGAAACCGGACACTGGAAACAAGCCCGGCAGCTAAAGGAAAACATGAGGGAGGATGTCAAGCAAGACATCACCTGTCTTCTTGCCATAAAGGATGATATGATATGATATATGATATGGCATTTATAACACGCCTATACACAAGTGTTTCAAGGCGCGACGAGGCAAGGGAGGGGGAACAGAGGGAAGACAGACAATGATTTTACTAGGCCAGTTGTCATTCAGAATGCGCAAGTGCAGGGAGGGGGGGAAGAAAAGTGCAGGGGGGAAGGGGTGGGGAAGTGCAGTACATGGTATAATAAATAACAGGATGAATAGAAGAACGGCCAGCTGGTGGCAGTGTGGGGTGAGTGCAGACATAATGCTGGTGGGGGGACTGTGGGGATACAGAAAACAGTCCCCAGGTGCAGGGGTTGCCAGAAGGGCAGTGCAGGCATGCAACTGGCAGGGCTATGGCACGAGATCAGATGGGTGGCCAGGTAACCAGTGCTGTCTCAGTATCAGTCAGGAGTTCAGCAGGTGAGAGGGGGAGAGAAAGCAGAAGCAAAGAGGAAGGTTTTAAGGTGCTTCCGGCACCAAAGATGGTTCTCCTCAAGTTTCAGGGAGGCTGTTCCAGAGGGAGGCCCCAGCAGAAGAGAGAGATCTATCACCAACTCGTTGCTTGGAGAAGCAACTGACCATGAGGGAGTTGGAGGCGGATGAGCGAAGAGCTCAAGAGGGAAGATATTTAGGAAGAGAGATCTGAATGTATTGAGGCCCCTGGCCCCAGAAGGCCTTGTGGACGATGCAGAGCATTTTGAACTTAATTCTTGCAGCCACTGGGAGCCAGTGCAGAGATTTCAATCCTTGGAGAACTGGCCAAATCTGAGGACGGATTAATGTTAAAGGGCACCAAACTAGTAATTCCCTGAGAAGGAAGGTGCTGGAATTGGCACATGAAGGACACCGGGGCATCGTGTCCACCAAATAGAGGCTGAGACAAAAACTCTGGTTTCCCCATCTCAACACACAAGTAGAGGATCTGCTAAAACGTGCCCCACCTCTGCCATCATAAACCCTCACACAAGACCAGAGCCATTGAAAATGACAGTTCTCCCCGGAGGAGCACAGGAAGAAGGCGCAGTAGACTTTTTTCAGACCACTGGATGGGGGAGAACACATACTCGTGGCAGTGGATGAATACTCCCACTTCCCAGACATCCAAGTCGTACCATCCACCTCAGCATTTCACACCATTCCTGCTCTCGACAGAATGTTTGCCATCTACAGCATCCCGAAGGTATTAAAGTCGGAAAAATGGGCCCCCATTTACAGGGCAAGACTCTAAGACATTTTCCGAATACATGGGATTCCACCACAGGACAATAACGCTACTGTAGCCTCAGGCAAACAGCACTGTAGAGCGCTTCAGGAGCAACATCAAGAGAACAGTGCAAACTGCGCGTCTCACAGGAGAGCCAGTAGAGAAGATGTTATGTCAGGAAAGACCTCTGTCAAGGTGATGTTAGGAAGAAGCAATAAAGACCCGAATTCCCCACATAACACTAGAAGAGGAAAGATACCAAGGGGACCTGGAAATGCGAGAGCAAGATTTCCAGAAAAAGGACGAAATGAAGAGACTAGCCGATGAGAAGAGAAGAGCACGAGAAAGTGGATTCGAACCTGGAGACGTGGTCATAGCAAAACAAGCTCAAAGCCGCAAAAGCATGGCTGCATTTGGAGAAGAACCCCTGACAGTAGTTCGCGTGAAGGGATCCCTCAGCACTGCTGAAGTTAACCAGAAAACTACATCCAGAAACTCATCCCACTTTTGACGGATGCCTAGACTAGTACCCGTAGCTGATCAATACTCACCTCTCCCAAAAGCAGAGGACGGAGAAGAGTCAAGCGCAGAAGCAACACCCTGGCCCCCAGAAGATCGTGAAGACCCCAGGGACCTGAGACCCCAAAGAGCGCAGAAGAAACCTCAAAGACTCATTGAGGAAATTAACTAGAGTTAGGTTCATGTTTAGTATTGTGGGGGTGTGGTGTCGTCAGACACTCATGTCACGTGACAGGGGACACAGGGACACGTGAAGGGGAGGAGCAGGTAGCCGGAAGGGACTTCAATTCCATGATTGATTGATTGATTGATATTTTATTTCTATCTTGCTCGTACACAAGTGTTTCAGAGCATGTCAAAGAATAAAGGTGTGTTAGAACCGCTCTCTGACTCCCGCCTTGTGTGTTCGTGCGATGCATGCTTGAGGCCAGAGAGGGATGCAGCAGGTCCCCCTTAGATTCTACAGGCATCGCTATACAAATAGAGACTAAGTCCCTTTTCTAATTAATAATGCTAGCGCCATCTTGTTTTTTTAATTTTTCATGGGAGATTGAGATCGCGCAATACGCACAGAGCCCATCTCTCAAGAAGAAAAAAAACGATTTACGCCCTGGGGTGCGTATGGCAATAAACCCTGCGGGGGTAAAGTGGGACGGGCATACATGGCCAGTAATGGCCACAAGCCCTCACCGAGGCCCTTATGCTCAGGCTGTGGGCCTTTAACAGCCATGCATACCCCCCATGACACAGGGTGATGGCTGTTGAAACTAATCGTCTGGTGGAGCTGTTTTGCCTGAAAATCCATTATGTGAAAATCGTCCCATAAAAAGGGATGATGCTGCTGCAAGTAGCATAAAGGCTTCAGAGGCGAATTCTTACTAGATGTGCTATTTTACCAGCTAAAAATACGGTATAGTACGAAATTACCTAATACCAAAAGTTCAACCCCCAAAAGTCCGACCCACAATTTTCTATATATATATATATTATATATATATGGTTGCACTTGGGGCAAAATTGAAAGGGGGTACCCTCCATACGCACCCTATGGCAGCGGGCTGGGAGTGTAGGAATATAAGTAATGTACTTATATTAATCAGAGTGTAGGATATGTGCCACCCCCCACTCTCCCTACTTGCAGGGCCGAGTCCAGGGGACTTCCGAGGCCCGGGCCGAGGCCAGAGGCCTTCCGAGGCCCAAATCCGTCGCTGTAGTCCAACGGTTGAATTTTCTCCGATCCAGCGTCGAGTGTCGATGTTCGGAGACTCGACGTATAGGTGGAATAAACGGGGAAATATATAACAATATTTGCAAAATCTGACTAAGTCAGGGAACTCCGCTCGGTGCTTCCGACCAGCATGGCGGAAAAAAACAATCTGAGAGTCCTAGACGCGTGAGGGATCATGGGTACAGTGGACGTCACACTAGGGATAGTATTACTGGCACACCCTGTGTCGACGCCCATTTTCGAGTTTCGAAGAACAAACTGTAATACTCTGCAGCTTCCACTAGATGTCGGCCTATGCACAGCATGTGATCTAAGCAGATTCCACAAGCCTCAGAAATATATATATATGGGGGGTAAAGTGAATTAAAATGTATAGGGGGAAGTTGGGGGGGGGGGCTTTGCAGGGTCTCCCACCACATATATATTTGCGGAATAATGGAGGAAAAAAAAAATTCAGACTTTTGGAGGTCGGACTTTGTATTCAGTAATTTCACGCCGATCCAAAAATACATCACCTGTTGCATGTTTAAAACATCCATACTTAGCTCCTGAGCAGCCATGGATGCTCCAGGGGCCTTAGAACAGGAATGTGTGGATCCTCCTGGTCTGTTGGTAAGCACACCTACTACTAGGAAGCAGTGATCACAGAATCCCACCAGCGACATCCGCAGGACAACTCTACCAGTGGAACATGTCTTGGCCTATCTGTAGTTGGCCAGATCATGTGCAGGACAAAGCATGAATTACGCAACTGCTCTTGCAGGTTATGTAACCATGTACCCGATACTAGTCGTGGCGTGACTTGAAAGAGTTGGCTACTGATTACATTTGGACACATGGGTTCATGTAAGTAGGTAAACAAATACAGTTCCAACACACATAAATAATACAACACGTAACCAGATTAAGTGAGCATTGACAAATGCAATGGTTTCGACTCCGCTTTGGGGGGAGGCGGCTTGGGAGCGCTTGCAGGAGGCCGTGGTTTGTAGAGCGAAGCAGGAGACAAAGGGTGAGGGTGGAGGTGGGGGAGATACGGAAGGAGTGGCCCTCAAAAGGGGGGAGGCACAGGCTACCATTCTAGAATGCCACAGTGCCAGCTGTTGCCCTGACCCACAAACGCCAGAAGATTTTGCACAGGGAAGGAGTTTTGGTTTTCCTATGTGACAGGGTAATGGATATGACTGTCAAGGAGGCATTGAGAGGGTCCCCAGCCGCTGGCTCCCCAGAGTGCTTGAAGATGTGCGGGGCTATTGGTATCACCGACCCTGCCACAATACCCATCAGCTTCTGTCCTGGCCAGGTCCCTTTTCCTTCCATTTCAGAACACCAGAGGACCTATGAACACCTACCCACGGGCAAGCCTGACAGAAATCCCAGAGCCAAGGGAAAAAGAGCAATTAGCGGGAGACTGTAACCGTGACTCCCAGAATGCACCGGGGTGCAACCTGGAAAACCCAGCCTAGAGCCAGGGGAATTGAGTTGTGACGAGAATGAGAATGGACTGGAAGTTTCCCTTCCCAAAAAGAGTGATACAACCAACGACCAACCCCAGACGGACCCAAGGGGAATTGGGAAGAGACCAGCCAAGGGACTATGAATGTGAAGATACTGGGCTGGGGGGACTCTCAGAATCTCCCCAAATCCCAATTGTATGCTAATCCTATTAAAAAAAGTCAATATGGAATGGGCCAATGAGAGGCACTCAGCATTACAAAGCATCCTACAGACAGCAGGATCCTTGTAGAATAATACACCAAGAGTTCTGGGAGTAATCTAAAGAGCTCTATCCAGATATTAAAATATGTAAATAATGTACATGGGTACTCTTGTAATGTCTCAATGATGTGTAATCCGTTTCAATTTCAAATTGGTTATCTCTGGAGTCAGCATCTGAACGGTATTACCCAAATTGTTTGTTTACAATTGTTCGAATGAACAATTGACCGAATTTAAAGGGTCACAATTGACCTTTTCACAATTGACCGTATATATATATCTAAATATATATATATATATATATATCTGCTTGGTAATATATATTTAATTATTTATATAGGGGTTTTGGGGGGTTTGGCGTTAGGTGGGGGGTTGTGGGGGGTTTCCCCCCACATATATGTTACAATTGACCTTCACAATTCGGTCAATTGTGAAAAGGTCAATTGTAATTCAAACAGTTGTAAAACGAACAATTCGTATACAACCCATCTGAACTAGGGTCAGTATGGTAATTGAGTAGATATTTTTGTGGTACGACATATGTTGTCATGAAATTATGACACGCTACGTTTTCTTTCAAATTAGTCACTGAAAACCTTTGTGTCAGATCCTTGTTTGGCCTATCCAGAGGCAGAGTTCCCTAAGGAGGTGGCATCTGGCAAAGAGAGCAGCAGCAAATGTATGTGGGAGAAGACCAAGTTGCATTCACACCCCCAACAAGTTTCCACTTAGAGGCTAATCAATAAGTGACAATACTCCCTCAAAAGGGATGATGCTACTGCAGGTAGCACACAGGCCTCCCAGGTGTGAGTTCTTACGTTCTTATTAACTAAAAATGTGTCACCTGTTCCACGTTTAAAACCTCTGTAATTAGCTCCCCAACAGCCATGTGTGCTCCATGGGCCTAAGAACAGAAATGGGTGGACCATCCTCGTTTGTTTGTAGGCACCCCTACTGCGTGCTGGAAATGGAAAATATTTTCTGGGGGAACCCTCTCCCCCTTGGAGGTGTGGGGCCATGGGGGAGGAGTGGGTGGGACCTAGGGGCGTGGTCCATGGCCAGGGCACACAATACAGTATCTCTTCATAGAACCAAATCCTGGCGATTTGCATACAAGCAAAGGGCATTATGGGAACATAAGTATGTCCAGAATTTAAAATGTTTAAACATGTCCTACTGTGATTCAGTAAGAAACCCTTTTGAAAGAAAAATGGAAGTTGGAGGTCTGAAGTTTTAATTGGTCACATTACTCATCCTAAGAAAAAAATGTCTTTACATTGCAGGACATATATTCTAGTCTGGACAGCTGCACCACGGTGCGCATCATCCTTTAGGATGGGGAAGCGCCTGCGTGGGTCCGCCCACGCTTCCGATAATTAAGAAGAAGAAGAAGAAGACAGCTGCAACAAGCAAATTAAGCTTTGGCGGTTTCTGTATTTATAGGCCCATGTCAAGTCTATTGAAAGTGTCCTTTTCTTGAAGCATGGGTTGCACATGTAATAACTGTGCTTCAGGACGGATCTCGCTGGAAGCAGCCTATTCTGAAGCCGAGATGTCACACACTCACACGAGCAACAACCCATGCTTCATAGAGCAGACTGCTTACACAAGACCCAGCAGTGCTGCAGAGTCTTCTGAAGCCTGCTCGTTAAAGCGCGAGAGTTGTGGGCAAGCCCCTGAGTCTGGGGACAGGGCTGCAAAACATGCTTTCCTGGAGCGCCGCTCTGGCATGAAATGTTTTGCCAGAGACCTGTTCCAGCACATTCCCTGCACTGCGCCTACTACTAGGAACCAGTGATCACAGAATCCCTGCGAGAGCAGGTGTAGGCTCCCAGTGGTAGAGAAGTGCCCACCAGCGAGAGCCTCGGCCAACTCTACTGGTGGAATATCATCTGGATGGAAATGTGCCCCCTTGCAAATACTGCCACGCCCACAAGCTCTACCAACTTTGTTTGGGGCTTATAGGAACTACTAAATCCTTTAGGGCTCCTGGCCCTGATGGGATCGGCAGCTCCATTATTAAGGCGGACCAGATATCTGGTTGCAGGCCCTGCACTGCTTATTTTGTAGCATAGAGTCATCTCAGAGCATTCCCAATTCCTGGCGTGACAGCATAATTGTTCCGGTATTAAGGGCAGGCATGAACTACCGTCTGCTTACCATTGTAGGGGAGGACTGGTCCAGGAGACCCCTCTCGCCTGCGTTTTCTCCCCAGGTGAGGGCTATGGCTCATTGGGCGTTCCCTCCTGCCACCCGGGCCCAGGTGGTGGAGGGCTCACCCGCTGGAGACATTGCCCACACGTATCGAGTGCCCACACGTATTGGTTGCCACACAAATTTAGCTAGGCCCAGAAACCATTTTTTGCCCGGTAAAGATGGTGTGAGCTCAGCGCACTGTAGTGCGGCCCCCACCCTTGGAGAGTCACATCCCTGTTGCCGCAGCACCCTGGCAGATCCGCTGCGAGCACCTTCCCACGAACAAGACGGACATGAGCTAGCGCAATACGCTAACATTGTAACAGTTCACCTCCGGCAGTGTACTATCACTATCAGCATGACCCGGCCAGCAGGCCTGAACAATGAGAAGAACGGTAAAATGGTCATCTGATGACAGACAGTCTTTAGATATATGTATATATATTAATGTCAAGACCTCTTGCAAAGTATGCTTTCTTCCACAAAATCTCTTATATTACAAACGCCTGTAGAATGTATTAAAATGAGAGAGCATGCTCCCATGATATAAGCAATGGCGAGCTCACACCATTACAGGTGGATGCTAATAATAAAGGAACGCTCCAGGGATCTGTTTGTTGCGTGTATCACTGGGCAACCTACCTCCCATGGTTTTGCGCCATAACTAAGCTAATGCTGCTAGAGTACACGAGAAAGCGAATGAAACTATACTATGAACTCATGTAAAGGATGCGCGAGAATGCACTTATCATGTGTGTATGTCTAAGCCCCTTATGTGCCACCACCGTCACGTACAGTGGCGGGTCGTTTTCTATGTACTCCACCGATCCACCTACTACCTCATTTACTGCGAATGTATATGCATGTAACTAAAACACTGTAGCTGCTAGAATATAATGTACAAATATGGTGCTCGGACTGGGTATAATCGAGACACATCCAGCAAAGGTTAAATGCATGTTTTGAAGTGATTTTAAATAAGTATTATAGAAAGTGTTCAAATGTTTGCGATGTCTTTACCTACATTCAGCAACACACGAGGGAGATACCTTTGTGAATGCGTACAAGGCCTCGATGTATCCCCCTCCCACCCTGCGAAGGCTGCCAAGACATGAGAACAGAGGCCTGCTCTGCGCTATCCCACCTCCCCCGACCAGACTGGAGCCGCTTCAAAGATTTGTAGCCCCACTGCAGCACCCAAGGCCGCGGCCAGCCACCTGCATTATTTACAGCACAGCAGTAAACCTTTGTCTAAACTCCCGCGCCCCCTCGTAAACCCCACAACCCACCGGACCGTCTTAGACTTATGGCCCCGTGCAATCAGGACACCCAACACTTTGACAACACACTGCGGAACATCCATAACAACTTCTAACAAGACAGAAAGACCTGTACCACCCATCCCAGGCCCCGAAGCTTAGCCCCTCGACCTATGGCCCCGGTCAGCAGGACACGGGTAACCAGGCCTCGATGTATTACCTCCAGACCCCTCACAAGGTGCATTCCTCCTGTGTTGCATTAACCTATAAAATAACCTATTGGAAGATTTACTAAAGAGAATAACACTGTAAATGACTGAATGACTGCGGTGTGCATGGCCGAGGGCAAGTAAGTCAGGAAAGGCATTCATCTCTGCCACAGGCAGCATTGCCACACCAACACCGCCCGGATGAACTCAAGCCGACCTGCCAGGCCCAGCCCAACCCACGAGGGTGACCAATGACGTCCTTCAGCCAAGACCAACCACGCCGCAGCAGCACCTATAGTTAGTCGTCGCCACCCAATCCCAATGAACTTGTGCCCCCTATAGTATGTAGTTTTTGATGACGTTTTTTGTAAATATATACGCCTGTCTTTGCTATTGTCAGACAGAGCGCTCTCGGAGTTTGCAGAGTTCTTTGCATGCCCAATTCTGATTGATAAACTCCCATTTACGCTCACCCGCACTCTGTCTTGTCCTTATTCCCATTTTGGGAGAGTCCTTCATTGTCTCTCATTGCGGGGAGGATCGTGCTGTTTGGGGACGCTTGCTTTCAGTGGTGACCCCGACGTGATTTTTATTTCTTCCTAACTCCTTATAACCGTCCCCTTTTGGCACGAGAATCTCCGGTCGAAAAGGGATACGCACGGTGAGCCGGCTCCGGGAGGCTGCCCGCCAACGGCGACCGGTACACTAAGAAGTGCGCACTCAATAGAGAGAGGGTACAGGATCCCGGTTGAAAAATCCCCTTTGAGTACCGCTCGCCGGAGCCGGGGCTGACTGTTGAGCTGACGGCGACACTGCCTGGACGGACCCAGTTTCGGAGACTATCGGTTCAAGACGGGCACGTGAGTACTGAGTGCGAGCGATTTTAAAGGGAACGGGGAGAGAAGTGTAGGACAGGAAACGAAGAGGGGGTACGCAGATCTACTAAGGATCATCTTAAATTTTCCTTGCTTTTTCTTTGCATATGGCCATTAGGATCAAGAGGTGAATAAGAGATAAAAGTGACGGGAACCTAGCTCCGAAAGGGGGTGGAAGGCGGCGCCGCATAGTGCTATCTTGACTAGTACTGGGAATATATGAAGAAGTGGAGTATAAAATAAAAGTGTTCAGCAAAAGGGGACACTGAGAGTACATTAGTGACCGCTATTACTTTTTTCCTTTCTTTTCTTTAAGGGTAGGGGGGAGAATAAAGAACTGTGATTAGCACAAACTTAGGGAGACAGTAAGAGAAAAAGAGTCCTATTAGAAGGGGGGAAAGCAGGTTAATATCTATATATATGCGCATCTAGATATTCAAATAAGACGAACAGGGACAGCCGGCTAGGGAGGAAAGGGAGGGCAGCTTGAATGGTGAATTGAGTGGTGCCAAGAGGTGTGTGCACCTCGTATGTGCTAGAAGACATTTTGATGTTGTGAATGTGTGAAGCGGTTATAAATGCATAATAGTTAAATGGTCATGGTAAGTGTGGTCGGATAAAACTTTTTTCCCTTTTCAGATAACGTCAATATAGTGAAGTGAGTGAGTACCTTTTTGATTTCCAGGCTGACATTGTCAAAATAAGGGATGGGTTGCTCTTGTATGTGCCCCCCAAAGAGAACAGAATAGACATTGTGTACGGCCAGTTCTGTATTGCGCAGTCAGGGAGGAGGAGAGCCCAAAGGGACCCAACATTGAATGTGAAGTAAAATATAAAGAATAATACTGATACTACATTTACATTGTAGTTGCAAATACACGGAGACACACCAGTACTAGGAGAGCACAGAGATGGGGGCTGAAACACCCTTATCACATATTTGTAAGAATCTCCCGGGATACGTGGAGCGGATCAAAAAATATCACGACCAATGGGTGACCGAGCTCAAGGGGGAGGGGTTACCTCAGATTTGGCCCGAGGGAGGGTCATTTGATAAAAGTGTTCTGGATACGGTGGCCACATGCATTTTTCTAAAATACAAAGGAAAGCAGCTGCAAAATAGGAGGGAAATATTAGATCTTTGGAGGTTATTTGAAGAGATACCACCGCCTAAAACACCAGCATTAAATCCTGATCTCCCATCCACCACAGACAATCCACTACTGATACAGAAAGATGTCAAAGAAGTGTCAAGTGTAGCGCCACCAGTAGAGGTAATAAGTTTGTACCCGATATTAAAGAAGCCTGTGCCCGCAGAGGGGTACAGTGACCCCACTTACATACCTCCCCCGAAAGATACTACACCCCACCGGCCCACGGCACCTCCGCCATATGAAAGCACGAGGGAGCGAGCCCAGGCAGGCACACAAAGGGTAGATATAGAGAAGCTCACAGATGATTTAGAGTCAAGACTGTCGATAGCAAAAGATGAGCTCTCAAGGATAAAAGACATATGCGAACGAACAGCACTAGATGCAACTAGATCAGGGCGTACGTCCAGAGCACCAGGTGAACATAGAAAGCCCGAAGAGGGGTGGAAAAAGGGCGTGATCCTGTTCAGAATTGAGGAAGAACCAACGCAAATAATAGAAGTAGGGTCCAGGGAGGGAGATGTTGTAAACGAAGAAAGGCTTGGGGGAATTAGAGAGGAATTGCTGTGTGATATAAGGGACGAGTTAGAAGAAAGCGACAGGTTGAGTATGGCGATGGGAGGGGGAAGCGAGGGGGAGGAAGGTACGTGTTCAATGAGAACACTGGACGATGAATGGACGGGGAGATTAAGGAACAGAGTGGGGAAAATGGCATCACTGGGAACATCAGCAGCCAAAACGGGCCCGGATGGGACGACGAAAGGAAAGCTACAGCTCCCGTTGATACACAGGGGAGGAGGGAGGCCCAATTATATCCCATGGGCGCAGATGGATAAAGCCAATTTATTAAAGCTATTGCCCCCGTTATCAGGAGGGGCAAGTAAGTGGATATATGCCTTTGAGAAACATACTGCTGGGGTACCCCTAGCTATAGGAGATGTGAAAAGTCTGCTTGTGTCAGCAGTGGGCGATCAGGCTGAAAGAGTATGGGTAAAAGCCGGTTTCCCGGGAGTAACGTTAGACTGTGACCGCCATGATGGGGCATCCTTTAACACAGTGCGTGCCAGGGTGTGGGATGCCTTACGCAAAACATTCCCAGACACACCGGACTTACAGTCAGTGATGCAGTGTACAATGAATGACGGGGAGGAGGCTATGGATTACATTTTTCGGGTCCAAGAGATGTGGAGAGCAGAAACGGGCACGCCCTGGTATCAATCGACATCTTTATTTTATTTTATTATAAAGAGAGGGCTCCCAAAGGAAGTGCAGAAGGCGCTTGACAAGATAGCAGGTATTGAAGCAAAGGGATGGCCAGAAATTCAGAGCATAATAGTACACCATTGTAAACGAATCAAGGAGAGGGAGAAGGAGGTGGCGCAGAAAAGATTGGCAGACGAGGCGAAGTTAGTACAGTCAAAGCTAGTGAAGGTTGCAGCAGCAGTAGCCGCGCTCCCACACAGTAGAGAGGGAGATGATGAGGAGGAGGGGCTGATAGCACTCCAAGGAAGGGTGGCAACTAATTGGGCGGGAACAGCACAACGGCAGTGGACTGAGCAGGAGCAAGGTGGAAGTCCGCAGTGGCAAGAGTGGACCCCTCGAGGGGGACGAGGTGGGTACAGGGGCCGGAGAGGAGGCGGACAGGGTTACGGGGGAATGGGAGGAAACGGATGGCAGGGTCCCAGGGGCCCCCACGGGAGTTGCTGGAACTGTGGACGATGGGGGCATTACTCCAGGGAGTGCAGAAGTAGACAAAACAATGGGTTCCAGGAGGAGGAGAATTATGGTCATCCACACCCAGGTAGCCCATTTGGTCTCCCAATGGGACAGCAGCAACTAAGAAACCCCGGCCAGGGTACCACGGGCCAGCAACAGGGACACCAGTATAGGACACAGAACCACCCACAAAACAATGACAGTATGCAATACACGCCAGGTAACCCTTTCGCGACAACAGCAAACGGGGCCCCCGCGCCAGCACCTTATGGCGGCATGTCAGTGGTTTCAGGGAGTGTCTTTAATGAGGGAGGGGCGATGAGATACCCCGCATAGGACAGCCCACAGAGAACACTTGTGTGTCCAGTTCTATCCACCACCTACAATGCAGCAGAGGAACCATTGGTAGGGGCGCAGATAGGAGACAAGCAGTTTATATTCATGGTTGATTCGGGAGCGGAGAAATCATGTGTCAGAGAGGGCCGATTCCCGTTATCTAACAGGAAGTTAGAGACGCAGGGGTTCTCTGGGGCTGTAATTGAAGTTCCTTACACAGAAGCATTGGATGTAACAGTGGGGGGTAAAACTGTAAAGGCACCCTTACTGTATTATGAGCATTCACCCATAAATTTATTAGGGAGGGATCTCCTAAGCAAACTTAACATGACCATATCATTTACCGAGAGAGGGATAGTGTGTTCTACACCCGGGATATGCCCCTTGCGTGCAATGTTGGTAGTGCAAGCCTACACAACCACACAGGAAATACGAGGGCTGCCACAAAATGAGGAAATGTTTATCAAAGGGCTGAAGACTCTGGCCCTCATAATTCCCGAGCTAAGAAGCATGGACTGGAGGATTCCGGCGGAGTTCCTCTTCCGCCCCATAGTGTGTCCCAACACAGCACCAGGATCAGTAGTATCATTAGACTTGCACGCTGTACAAGTGTCAGCAAAGAGGATCGCTGTGATTGGAGTGGACGAGGAAGGGTGTGAGTGGCGCACAGTGCTGTGCACAAACGCCAACATCGCCCTACGAGAGGTAACAGATGAGGATCTCTTTTCAGACACGGAAGGGGATGGTGAGATAGTAATGGAAATAGCGATGCCCTGTGATATTTTAATACAAGCAAGGGAGACCCCCGTCCAATTGATGACAGTGGTAGGAGCACCACCGTCATTTTTTGATGACGACATGAGGCTCGTACCAAACAACTTATGGACAACAGGCCCCCATGATGTGGGACTGTTGCATGGAGTACAGCCTGTGGTAATAAAGCTAAAGCAAGGAGCAATTTTACCGAGAGTTAAACAGTATCCTTTGTCTCGTGAAGCTGAAGAAGGGATAAAAGAGACAATAAATGCCCTACTAGCACAAGGGATAATAGTGCCTTCAAACTCCCCATGTAACACCTGTATTTATCCAATCAAAAAAGCAAAAGGGGGGTCTTGGAGGATGATACAGGATTTACGCCCCCTCAATGATGTAATTCAGAAGGAGTTCCCTCTAGTCCCGAACCCTGCATCAATACTATGCAGCATCCCGAAAGAGGCATCACATTTCACAGTAGTAGATTTGAAAAACGCATTTTTCTCCATACCCCTGGCTGAAGAGAGTAGATACCTTACCGCCTTCACACTGGGGGGTAAAAGATATGAACATTGCAGATTACCACAGGGATACTGCGAGAGCCCGAGCATCTTCAATCGCGTATTACATGAAGACCTAGGAAACCTATCAGTTGAGAGCACCATTATTCAGTACGTAGACGATTTACTAGTCTGCGCACAGAACGAAGAGAAATGCAGAACAGATTCCATAACATTACTGACTTTGCTGGCCAACAAGGGGTACAAAGTGGACAAGGGAAAGCTACAATACTGTCTGACAGAGGTCCTGTACCTAGGACAGCTGATTTCAAGAGATGGGAAAAGAATAATACCAGACAGAGTAGAAGCCATAAGATCAGTAAGAGAACCCACAACAGTAAAAGACATGCAGAAATTCTTGGGAATGTGCAATTACTGCCGAGCATGGATATTAGATTATGCGGCATACACCAGGCCCCTATTACAAGCATTAAAGGTGGCCCAACAGGAGAACAGGAAGATGGAATGGACGGAAGAGATGAGCTCCTCTTTCCAAACATTAAAAGATTTGATTTCGAGCGCCCCAGTACTCGCAAACCCTGATTATGGACGCGAGTTTTACCTATTCTCACACTGCAAAGAAACACTGATGACAGCAGTGCTGACACAAAAAACGTCCTTAGGACACAAGCCATTGGCTTACTATAGTGGTACTTTAGATGCCGTGATGCTGGGCCATTTCGCGTGCGAGCAATCACTCGCTGCAGCCGCGTTCGTGATTGAGAAAAGTGCCACAATAGTAATGGGTTGCCCGGTGACATTGTTTGTGGAACATTCATTATTTGCAATATTAGAAAGATCAAAAAGCACACTGACCACACAGCGGGCGACCGCCTACGAGATTATATTGTCCAGTGCCAACATCCATATAGTGAGATGCAAGACAGTGAACCCCGCCACATTCATTACAGAAGCGTGCACACTCGAAGACATGCAGAACCACGATTGCGCAACCTACACAGGAGAAAGAGGGGAGGAGACAGTGGTGTGTGAGAACGCTCTAAGCGAGGGGGAAGTGTACTTTGTGGATGGGTCTGCATCAATTGACGTGGACACGGGAGAAAAACACGTTGGCATGGCAGTAGTGAGGTTAGAAGACGGTGAGTATGAAACACTGGTACAATACCGCCTCCCATCACATTACTCCGCACAGGCAGCAGAACTGATTGCGCTCATAGAAGCACTACATGCGGCAAAGGGCTGTGCAGTGACAATATACACAGACTCAGCTTACATGACAACGACAGTACATGGAGGACTAGCAAGATGGGGGCGTAGGGGATTTAGGCGGGCAGACGGAACACCAGTACAGCATGCAGAATTGTTGAAAGAATTAATTGAGGCCCTGCAAAACCCTACTGCAGTAGCAATAGTAAAGTGCCAAGCACATACGTCCAACACAGATGTTGTGTCTTTAGGAAACGCGGCAGCGGACGCCGCCGGCAAGGAGGCTTCCTATTTTCAGAAAAATGACACAGGTGAATATATGCTTAAGCACAAGACGAACGAAGAACCCCCAGAGGGATATAATATGATGCCCATACCACAAATAATAGAATTACAGGAAGGAGCCAGTGCAGAGGAAAAATTAATGTGAACAAAGCGAGGGTGCAGCAAGTCAGGAACAGACCTGCTGTGGCGGCAAAATAACTCGGGGAAAGTGGTAATGCCAATACAGCTATTAGAGATTGCATTTCAACAGCTACACTTCCCTGCACATAACACCAAACAGCACATCGCAGCAGAAATACAGGAAGAATGGTTCGTGCCCTGTCTCCAGGAGCATGTGTCTCGATTGGCAATGGAATGTACAACATGCCAAATATACAATTCAGGAATGACATTACGCACTCTCCGGGGAACAATTCCTAAACCCATTGGCCCATTCAAGGAACTACATATAGATTACGCAGACATGGGGGAAAGGTGTAATGGCGCACGGTACATGATCGTGGTTGTGTGCCCATTTTCAAGGTGGGTGGAAGCAGGACCTTGCGCACGACCGGATGCCAAGAGCGCCGCCAAGTTCCTAGTAAGGGAAGTATTCCCACGCTGGGGAATTTGTGACGTGATTCGCTCAGACAAAATAACACACTGTCCCCACCTGAGCTTAAACGACCAAAACCCCTCTGCCATATCCTGGTTATATAACACCCCCACCAGCCAACCTGCCCCCATGGCCATAGACAATCAAAGAATGAAAGCAACACATGAAATATTATATGATGACTGGGTGAAGGGGGGCGGGAAGGGGAAAGGGGGGTCTGTTTTGCCCTTCGTTCAGGAGGCTGGGAAGCGCCAAAGGAACAAGAATAACAGACGGAAGAGGGAAGCAGGGAGGAGGAAGTATGATGAGTACTATGGGCTAGGTCTAGATAAAATGGAAGACCCACGACACCCCCACCAAACAAATAAGTGGTATGCAGATATGAGTGCCACAGCTAAACAAACAACAAACGAGAGCTGTTATGTCTGCTCCCTCATTCCCCACGCATCAGGTACACCCAAAGTATTGTTACCCAAAGAGTTGCCAATCATAGATGCCCAGTGCCTCCTTCATCTTACGTTATGCAGGATTAAGAACACCTTCCAGGCACATGAAGTGACTTTTCAAATGCTACAGAACGAGAAAACGTGCTACCCAAAACCGGCAGGGGTGGTATGTCTGAAGGAACCATTTTTCGTAATTGAAGGGACACTTTTTTCTGACAACAAGTGGAAGAACGAAGAAGTAATGTGTAAAGCTGAAGCACTGAGGGGTGTGGCACCGGAGAAATTGCAATGGATAGAAGAAACGTGCACACCCGTATGGAAGGAACACATTTCAAAGTTAACTTGGGTTACGCCCATCGAAAAGCCTTTCAAGCTGCAGAGTGAAATAGACTATGAACTATGTTTCGAAGGAGAAGGGAGAACGTCCATGGGTACGAACAAGAAGTGCAACAAAACCCTCACCATCCCAGATCTAAGAAAAGGGACTGCGGCCCTTATGGACACGTACTGGGTATGTGGCAACCAGGCATACCTACACCTCCCCCCGTCGTGGAGTGGCAGCTGCTCAATGGCCACTCTGCACTCAGCTCTAATGGTAATACCAGAAAGCCACATCGATGGAAGCAAAAGGACACAGGAACGCACGCAACAGAGTGTGGCCCAACCAACTGCAGAATCACAAATGTATGTCCTGTCTTCCGGAAGCAGGGGAGAGGTGCTAACCCGTCACAGACGAGCATCAAATTACATCTCACAGGCATCATCAGAACTATTGGCTCAGATCCCAGACAAATATCGATTATTCAGCTCAGCAGAAACATTTTTTGCCTCACTCGTATCAAGTGTCCAAGCAAGGGCAAACGCAAAATGGCTTCAGATAACCCGTTGGGAATTGATTCAGCTGGCAAACGACACTGAAGAAGGATTTAACATAATAAAGGTCGAACTAAGAGCTTTGCGACTGATGACCATGCAGAACAGGTATGTCCTGGACCTGTTGACGGCGATGGACGGCGGTGTTTGCCGAAAAATAGGAAGTGTCTGCTGCACTTTCGTACCTTCTGAAGACGCAGAGAACGGCTCCCTGTCCCATGTGATCGAAGCAGTCCACAACCTAGGAGAAAAAATGAAGATGGAAGGCGGAGCAGAAGATAGTACATGGTTCGATAACATCTTCTCCTGGGTCCCCTCATGGCTTGGAACAACTGTGAAATTTTTGATGCCAGCTGTGGTGTTCCTCCTTTTGATTTTCTGCCTGTGCCAGGTGGGTCTTCGAGTCTGTGCTAACGCAGTACCAAATGGTGCAATGATGATGGTGACAATGGGCAACTCACACGGTACAATAAAAACGATGCAAGAAGCACAAGTACAAACAGGGGTAGATAACACACCCAGGTACCAACTGGTGCCCACGTACCACGACAAGGAGATTGTAGATAAGCTGTGGCACACCACCATCAAAGAGCCCCGCATACTAGAATGGTACGAGGAAGTTTGGGTGGATTTGGAGGGAGATGGTGGGTGTATATATCTCACGTGTACTCCAGATGAATACGCCAGGAGAGGTGAGAGCTTAAGGGGGGTGTGCAGAGCATGGATGCCTATCAAAGGAACTCCTGCATGGGATGAGGCGGTTATGGACGAAGCGGAATGTAGGAGGATAGAAGAGCTAAAGAATTCGTTACTTAAGTAACGAAAGGGGGGAAATGTAGGGGAGGACTGGTCCAGGAGACCCCTCTCGCCTGCGTTTTCTCCCCAGGTGAGGGCTATGGCTCATTGGGCGTTCCCTCGTGCCACCCGGGCCCAGGTGGTGGAGGGCTCACCCGCTGGAGACATTGCCCACACGTATCGAGTGCCCACACGTATTGGTTGCCACACAAATTTAGCTAGGCCCAGAAACCATTTTTTGCCCGGTAAAGATGGTGTGAGCTCAGCGCACTGTAGCGCGGCCCCCACCCTTGGAGAGTCACATCCCTGTTGCCGCAGCACCCTGGCAGATCCGCTGCGAGCACCTTCCCACGAACAAGACGGACATGAGCTAGCGCAATACGCTAACATTGTAACAGTTCACCTCCCGCAGTGTACTATCACTATCAGCATGACCCGGCCAGCAGGCCTGAACAATGAGAAGAACGGTAAAATGGTCATCTGATGACAGACAGTCTTTATATATATGTATATATATTAATGTCAAGACCTCTTGCAAAGTATGCTTTCTTCCACAAAATCTCTTATGTGCCACCACCGTCACGTACAGTGGCGGGTCGTTTTCTATGTACTCCATCGATCCAACTACTACCTCATTTACTGCGAATGTATATGCATGTAACTAAAACACTGTAGCTGCTAGAATATAATGTACAAATATGGTGCTCGGACTGGGTATAATCGAGACACATCCAGCAAAGGTTAAATGCATGTTTTGAAGTGATTTTAAATAAGTATTATAGAAAGTGTTCAAATGTTTGCGATGTCTTTACCTACATTCAGCAACACACGAGGGAGATACCTTTGTGAATGCGTACAAGGCCTCGATGTATCCCCCTCCGACCCTGCGAAGGCTGCCAAGACATGAGAACAGAGGCCCGCTCTGCGCTATCCCACCTCCCCCGACCAGACTGGAGCCGCTTCAAAGATTTGTAGCCCCACTGCAGCACCCAAGGCCGCGGCCAGCCACCTGCATTATTTACAGCACAGCAGTAAACCTTTGTCTAAACTCCCGCGCCCCCTTGTAAACCCCACAACCCACCGGACCGTCTTAGACTTATGGCCCCGTGCAATCAGGACACCCAACACTTTGACAACACACAGCGGAACATCCATAACAACTTCTAACAAGACAGAAAGACCTGTACCACCCATCCCAGGCCCCGAAGCTTAGCCCCTCGACCTATGGCCCCGGTCAGCAGGACACGGGTAACCAGGCCTCGATGTATTACCTCCAGACCCCTCACAAGGTGCATTCCTCCTGTGTTGCATTAACCTATAAAATAACCTATTGGAAGATTTACTAAAGAGAATAACACTGTAAATGACTGAATGACTGCGGTGTGCATGGCCGAGGGCAAGTAAGTCAGGAAAGGCATTAATCTCTGCCACAGGCAGCATTGCCACACCAACACCGCCCGGATGAACTCAAGCCGACCTGCCATGCCCAGCCCAACCCACGAGGGTGACCAATGACGTCCTTCAGCCAAGACCAACCACGCCGCAGCAGCACCTATAGTTAGTCGTCGCCACCCAATCCCAATGAACTTGTGCCCCCTATAGTATGTAGGTTCTGATGACGTTCTTTGTAAATATATACGCCTGTCTTTGCTATTGTCAGATAGAGCGCTCTCGGAGTTTGCAGAGTTCTTTGCATGCCCAATTCTGATTGATAAACTCCCATTTACGCTCACCCGCACTCTGTCTTGTCCTTATTCCCATTTTGGGAGAGTCCTTCATTGTCTCTCATTGCGGGGAGGATCGTGCTGTTTGGGGACGCTTGCTTTCACCATGCTGGACGTACCCGCAAAAATCTTTGCCTGGCTTCTTCTAAAATAGCTCGAGGAATGGGCAGAAAAGTGTAACATCATTCCTTAAAATCAGACAGGTTTCCGGAAGAATACTAACACCAGTATTAATTTTCTCACACTTTCCACCATAATTTCCTCGCACTTTCCACCATAATTCAACAAGCGGGGATCCAGAAACCTCCGGTCTACGTGGCATATATTGATTTCAGTGCCGCGTTTGACATGGTGGACCAGAACAGGCTGCGGGGAAGCTGACCAAATACAACATCCCTCTTGGGATGTAAAGAATGATTATTCTGTTATATTCCCAGACTACGGTAAAGATCAGACTCGACCAGCAGGACGGGAACACCTCCTGGATCGCAACAAATAGAGGCCTTAAACAACGCTGCACCATAGCCCCTATATTGTTTAATCTCTACCTTTCAGACCTAAGTGAAGCCCTCGGATCGTCAGCAGCTATCCCACACAAATTGTGGTCTATACCGATCCAATGGCTGGGATATGCAGACAACTTTGTAATCCTGGACCTTAGTCCAGGAGGGTTACAAATGTCATTGAACAAACTGAAAACATATGCCCACGATAACTCTTGTGATAAATATCCCCAAAACAAAAATCATGGTCTTTGACTCACAGAAAAGGAAAAGGAAAACTGGGTGTTGGGCAATTGATAGGGATAAGCTAGGGTGGTGCTCTCCTATAAATATATGGGATTGCACTTGGACCCTGGTCTGAGTGGAGGAATCCATTTTGACCAACTTAGATTAAGGTGTAATGTGACCCTGGGAGGCATCCGCTCCTTTGCCCAGAAGTGAGGGGGGTGTTCTATGGGATCGTTGGCACAGATTTATCAAGCCAAGTTGGTATCCCTTGTACTCTATGGTGCCAAAACATGGTCACTGTCAAGACTGGATGAAGTGGTCAAATGGGAAAGATGTCTCTTGAGGAGTCTGTTACATCTTACCTAACGCACAGTGATTGAGGCGGTCCTAGTGGAGTACACAGCGATGCCTATTCTGTGTAGAATTTACATGAGCTGTTTGACTACTTTTTGGAAGTTGGCCAGTGCCCCGGTGGGCTCCCTCCTGGCTCTGATATTTGACGCCCATAAGTCCAGAGCTCCTTTGATGTCGTCTAGTAACGTGGCTAAGTTGTGCACTATAGCCAACAGATGGTTAACACAGGCTCCGGGGAATCTGCTCAGCTCTCCCTAACCACAATTTAAGAGAATCATGAACACCTTACTAATTAATCATGGGCAGGAACAGGCATTAGTGAATCTCAGCACAAAAAACTCTGCCACTGAGTTCATGGCCTACACCCTGACAAGAAAGGCCATGCCCTCAATCATCCTACAATTTGTGGGTAATTACCTTGTGTGAGATTACCTCATATTAAAACTTAACACCACCAGAACCGGGGAAATTGAGGGAGCATGGTGTCAGACAGCAAGAGTTGGAAGGGAATGTTGCTTTTGTGGGGAAGGGGAAGTGGAGTCTATGAGGCACCAGTTGTGTGATTGCCTGGCCCTGGTATCTTAAGGGGTGAAAGCGTTACACTCTGCAGGGATGCCGTTTACCCTGCCTGGCACTGTTATATGGGAGTTGTTTATGAGCGGGAACAACCATGCTTTTATTATCTACTGCACTCTGTTCTGGAGGGAAATTGTAAACAATATTACATTATTAACATGAATGAGCTGCGTGCAAATCATGTAAGTGAACGGGAGTTTAATTTCACTTATTCATTTGCACATTCTTAATCTTTTACGATATTTTGGCTTTTGTTTTTTTTTTTATTGAAAATGGCTATTTAGAGGAGCCTTAGTGGCAAAAAAGCTGATCCTAAGAGGATGGAAATCGAGATTGTCTCCAGAAGTGGATGTTTGGATGGATGAAATGTTGAAATTGGCAGATTTGAAAAAGTTGATTTATCGCTGAAAGAAAGAAATGCTCCATTTTGAATAGATATGGGGTAGTTTCTTGTACATGTACCAGCTCTGATTAAACAAGGTGTGAGGTGGTTGGAGTTTTTTTTTTTTTTTGGGAAAGGGTTAAAGAGAAAACTGTTTGTAATTAGTTTCTGTAAATTGTTTGTAATTTTTATAAAATGCGAGAGAGAAAAAATGAACTATCACAATAAAAAATAATTTTAAAAAGTTGGTATTGCAGAGACAGCAATGTTAAGACGGATTTCTGAACTCTGTCCTGGCGGCGCAGAAGTTCAGAAGGCCAACCTAATTACTTGGAACAGGGTAACCTCTGGACAAGCCAGACCAATCAGGGTAGCGATCGCGGCGGTCAAGACTAGGTCTCAAGAGGGGTGAGGGTGACTGAAAGCCCGCAATGAGCACACAAAGCAAGGACACTTACAAATTACTCCAAACAGGTGTTATATTAAAAATATATACACATTTATTCCAAGGCCTTTAAAACAATGACCGTAGCGAGAAATCACAATACAACTCTAGTAAACCAACACATACCATACCAATACAATATATATACAAATACAAACAAGTCTCAAGCGTTAGATGCACGAAATGTGTAGTCCACCTAAAAGGGAAGGAAAACAGGGAGTGCGAAATAATGCTTAGACCCAGTCCGCCTTCAGAGGCACCTAACTAAAAGGAAGTCCGAGCCCTACGAAGAGTGGAGCCTTGTGCTCAAAAGTACCTGCACACGCTGGTGCCAACGGGAAAAAGGGGAGTCTCTTCGAGGGAAATCAGGCAGTTCAGTTTAGTGCAAAAATGAAGAAGAACAGTGGTCCACAACTCAAGCGCAGCCTCCACTGTGGGCAGAAGCAGAGCGCGAGTACGGAAAGGCGTGCTGTTTTGACACAGCGGGGAAAAGCTATGGGCTCCTGCAGGAGGGCGACCAGTTCCTAGCTATGCTACTCACCGGTCCCCGATGCAAGCAGACCCAGGCTTCTCCGCGTCAGTTTCAGTCGCTGGCAGGTTCAGAAGAGCAGGGGACGTCTCGTCGTCGTGTTGAGTCTGCAGCAGCAGAGTTGAGTAAAAGACGTCCCAAACGAAGGAACCCGCACAGTTTGTTACCACAGCAGGGCAACGGAGCGGCCGTGTGTATCTGAGCCAAATGTACACTACTCACTTCAGACCTGGGAACGCCAAGTGTACGAATCGTGTGAGAGTGACAAGGACTCTAAATACTACACAACCTGGCGGCGGTTACAGAGCAAGACTCCTGTGTAGGCTGGTCAGTCTGCTGGATGGCCCAGAGACGCTTCCGAAGGCTTACTAGCAGGAGATGGTGAAGATGCCGAGAATAGCTGTCCACGCTATTCCAAGGGTCGAAGTACCAGTACAGGCCTTCTGGTTCGATCAAAGGTGAAAAGGGTTTCACAAGGCGACAGCAGTGCAGAGGAGCAGTCCTTCAGCGGGTCACCAGCGATTCCTCGGTTCAGCCTCTTGGTTGCAGGATACTTGGCTCCTGTATTCCTTCGTTCGTGAGAACTCAGGAGATCGACATGGTAGTGGTGTTTCCAGCCCCCTCTTATCCACGGTTCCCTTCGCGCCAAAACGGAGGGGACCCAATGGGAGATCCGCTCATCAACACTCACACCATTCGTGGACCTATCACGGACCACGGTGGTCCCAGGCATTCACACCACCCTAGACTTTCTGGCACCCAGGATGTGTATTGGGACCAGACATCCCAGCCCACATCCTGGAGGCACACACCAGGCATGTAGAAGCCCACGAAAGCATCCGTGTTTCGCGGGAAAGTACATGCCCAAATAAGGAAGGCCCCGGGTCGGCTCGACCTGGGGAAGGTGAAGGGAGCAAGACGGTCAGCGGACAGGACAAAGGAGCCTCGTGGTCTGGCCATTTTGGGAGCCAGGCCACCATTTTGGGCTAAGCGCGAGAAACGCGCTTAAAACGCCAAAAGGAGCTCAAAACACAAGAAACGATCGCTGCCACCATTCCCGTCCGTGAATCACTTGCACCGATCAGTTACAATCCTGAAAGAGTATCTAGGGCCTGTAGAAGGCTAGAGACCCAAGAGAGCAGTAACTTAGCTTACAGTGCCCTCTTGTGTTATGTTGCACGAAAGCCGCAACATGATAAAAGAAACTACAGAAAACAGCGTTTCCCGGTACTGACTGTCTTAAGGGCATGTCAGTTTCCCCGTAAGAATGGAGGGAAAGCCCAGAGGAGTGCGGCAGAAGGCTGCACTTCTCTGGCAAAGTCGAGAACAAGGTGAAAAACAACAGAAAAAAGTTTAGGGGTTGCCACATGGAAGGAAAATTACCTACAATTACGAAATCTTTCCTAACACTCGCCCCTCCCAGACTATGGACAGGGGGAACTAATCCACCCCTGGATGAGTCTCTTGTTCAGGTCGGTTAAACATTCTGGACAACCCATCAGCATTGCTATGTTGGACACCTGACCTATGCTCAATAGTGAAGTCGAAGCCTTGTAGACTTATGGACCACCTAAGCAACTTTGGATTCTCCCCCTTCATGTTCATTAGCCACTTTAAGGGCTTATGGTCAGTTTGCACAGTGAAGTGGGTCCCATAGAGGTAGGGCCTCAGCTTCCTTAGGGCCCACACAACAGAGAAACATTCTTTCTCTACCGTGGACCATCTGAGCTCTCTGTCCTTAAGCTGGCGACTAATAAAACCAATAGGGTGTTCCTTACCCTTCTCATCTACTTGCGATAGTACAGCTCCTATCCCAGTGTCAGAGGCGTCCGTCTGCACGATAAAAGGTCTTTGATAATCAGGGGCCCTGAGGACAGGGGCCTGGCACAAGGAGTCTTTTAAGCCATTGAAGGCCTTCTCACACTCGTCGGTCCAAGTTACCTTCTTGGGTTTCTTCGGAGTTGTGAGGGCAGTCAGAGGGGCAGCTATGGTGCCATAGTCTGCCACGAAATTGCAGTAATACCCTGTGAGTCCTAAGAAGGCTCTCACTTGGGTTTGTGTAGTGTGGGTAGGCCAGTCTTGTACTGCTTGTACTTTACTGGGAAGAGGCTGTATCCTCCCTCCACCTACTTCATGTCCAAGGTAAACCACTGAGCCTTGTCCAATCTGGAATTTACTAGCCTTTATGGTCAAGTGTGCTTTCTGAAGAGCCTGGAGCACAATCCCGAGGTGTTTCACATGGTCTTCCTAGGTGGCACTGAAAACTGCTATATCGTCCAGATATGCAAGACAGAATTCGTCCAACCCATTCAAAACATGATTCACAAGCCTCTGGAAAGTGGCAGGTGCATTCTTCAACCCGAACGGCATTACCCGGAATTGGTAAAGGCCGTCTGGAGTAGAAAACGCTGTCTTCTCCTTGGCATGTTCTGCTAAAGCTATTTGCCAATAGCCAGCAGTGAGGTCAAACGTGCTGAGGTACTTGGAGGCACCCAAAGTATCCACCAGCTCATCTGTTCGAGGCAAGGGGTGTGCATCTGTCTTGGTGACAGCTTTCAGAGCCCTGTAGTCCACGCAGAACCTCAATTCAGAAGTGCCTGCCATTGGAACCAAAACCACAGGGCTGGACCAAGGACTACTAGAGGGTTCAATCACCCCAAGGTCTAACATCTTGTTGACCTCGGTCTTAATATAAGACCGTACTTTGTCTGACATCCTGTATCCCCTACTTTTGGTAGGTACACTGTCTCCTGTGTCTATGTTATGTTTGCACCAAGGTGTCAAACCAGGCGACTGTGAAAACAGGGGGGAAAACTGCCTAAGCAACTTTTCACCTCAGCCTGCTGATCAGAAGTCAGGTGAGGGGCCACTCGGACACCCTCAAAGGAGCTATCTGAAGGACCGCTTTGGAACAGGTCGGGGAGAGGTTCAGACTCCTCTTCCTCAACATCTGAAGCCAGTAGCAGTGCTGCGATTTCGACTCTTGGGACGAAAGCCTTCAGCCTATTCACATGAAACACTTTTGGAGCCTGTCCAGGCCTTCCAAGGTCCACTAAATAGTTAACCTCACCCAGGGGCTCCACCACTGTGTAAGGGCCTGACCATTTGTCCTGTAAAGCTCGAGGCCTTATGGGATTCATGATCAGGACTTGCTGACCAGGTGTAAAGTTGATGAGGGAAGCTTTCTGGTCGTACCAATGTTTCACCAGTGCTTGTCCTGCCTTCAATTTATCACTAGCCAAGCCCATCAGAAGTACCATCCGTTTTCTGAGCCCTAGCACATAATCAACTACGTTGGTAGTAACAGGGGGAGTGGGCATCTCCCATCCCTCTTTGACTATAGCTAAGGGTCCCCGTACAGGATGACCGAACAGAAGTTCGAAGGGGCTGAAGCCAACACCCTCCTGTGGTACCTCTCGGTAGGCAAACAGTAAGCATGGTAAAAGAAGATCCCATTTTCTTCTCTGAGGTTCTTCCAGAGCCCCAATCATGCTCTTTAACATTCTGTTGAAACGTTCCACCAGACCATTGGTCTGGGGGTGGTATGCAGAAGAGAACTTGTAGGTGACCCCACATTCTTTCCACCTAGCCTGCATATACTTTGACATAAAGTTGCTGCCACGATCCGACACAACTTCTTTAGGGAAGCCAACCCTAGTAAATATGCCAAGTAAAGCTTTTGCAACTGACTTGGCAGTTACAGTTTTCAATGGGATGGCCTCAGGATATCTGGTTGCATGGTCGACCAGCACCAGGATAAACCTATTGCCTGAGGATGTTTGCGGGTCAAGGGGACCAACGATGTCGATCCCTACCCTTTCGAATGGTACCCCCACAACTGGGAGTGGTACCAAGGGAGCTTGGATTGTCGAGCCAACCTTACCAGATAACTGGCAGGAGGCACAACTCCTGCAGTGACTTTCTACTTGGACCCCCATCTTGGGCCAGTAGAAGTGCATGGATAACCTTTGCTTGGTCCTCTTAAAACCAAGGTGACCAGCAAGGGGCACTTCATGCGCCAACTGCAGGAGGAAGGGCCTAACAGCAAGGGGAACCACTAACCTCCTATGGTCTCCTTCTGTAGACTCTGTGGGCTCACTATACAGGAGTCCATCTTCCCAATAAATCCTATGCGTCCCAGGAGGTTCACCCTCAAGCTGGGAGCAGGCCTGTCTCCTTAGGCCTTCCAGAGATGGGCACTCACGTTGGCCTTTACTGAATTCGTCCCTATCAGGACCACCTTCTACTAACAAGTCTCTTAGTTCAGGATGATCGTTGGGGTCAAATACTTCAGGCATTGCCACTTCCTCGTCAGGCCCGGGCGATTGACCAACTTCCTCCACCGCAGTGGTAGGCGAGCTCGGGGGAATATTCTCTTTCCCTCGTCTTGACTTGTTCACTCCTTTTGCCTTGGGTTTCCCCTTCGGCTGGGGCGGCGTAGTGGTCTTGGCCGATGCTGGCCATGCTTGAGACCGTGTGTAGGGTCTTTGGGCAGTGTCTCCTACGAGCCCTAAAGCTCTGAGATCATTACCTAACAAGACCTTTCCCGGGACGTTTCTCTGAATGCTCCCTGGAATCCTGACTGCTGTACCATTTAAAGTAAGATTTACTGGGAACATACAGAGTGGGCCGTCAGCTAACTTAGTGGGCATCAGAGTAGCTCTAGCAACTTCCTCTGAGTCTACCAAGGTAGAATCCACTACAGTTCGACTGCACCCACTATCCCTAAGAGCTGGAGTATCTACTCCATTGATCAGCACACTGTCTTTAAAGTAGTGCTTGGTATTATCTGGAATCCTAGCATAAGCCTCTGCGACTTTAGGCTCCCAGGAAGCCAGGGAAACTAAAACTACCTCAGCCTCTATCCCGCTGGGAAATGAGTCTGAGGAGAAGGATGCTCCTGTAATCTCTTCTTCCTCGTAGGAGGAGAAGGCCAGATTAGCGGAGTGGACCCCCAAAGGTCTAACCTTACACCGGGGATCCCCCTTCACGTAGTCAGTTGCTCCACAAGCAAAACAAGATTCATTGGGTCTGTTTACATAGGGAGGCTTATTGTAACCAGAGTTCTGTTTCGGAGGCTGACCTCCACTACCCTGTGAGTTCTCTTGTGTCTTACTCTTATTTTTCTTTTTGTGGCCCTTTTGAGAAGAAGATTTATCAGATTCTCCACCCTCCTTATCTTTGGACTTTTTCCTTTCCTCCTGCTTACCAGGATGAGTTTTGTCCTTATGGGACACTCGATGTGACACCCATAAGTCTGCTGCAATAGCCAGCTTCTTAGGATCGATCTCCTTCGAATCGGCCAAATGCTGCTTAAGCTCCGGGGAAGAAGATGCAAAAATGTGTTCCAGCATGACAAGATTTATCATGCCTTCGAAGGTAGAAACCTTATAACCTTCGACCCAGCCAGTTAAGTTTTTCAAGGATTCGGTGACATAAGATACCCAAGTACAACCTTCCTTTTTCTTATACTCTCTGAATCGTTTCAAATATTGGGCCGGAGTCTTCCCAAACTTTAAAATGAGAGTTTGCTTTAACATTGCGAAATCAGCTCGCTCAGCCTTCGACATTTCCATAATGGCACTACAGCCAGAATGGGGCAGTCTGCTGAGTAACCAAGCAATCTTATCAGCATTGTCAACTTGTTGAACTTCGCATGCATACTCAAACGCATTCAGCCAGTCCATAATGTCATTCCTTTCCTAATACACACTGAGCAGATCTTTCGGAAACCGTGGATGAGAGGAGGCCCCAGACCCATGTCCAGGACCCTTGGACCCATTTGCAACCTGAAGCTTGGCCAGTTCCAACTGGTGATCCCTGTCTTTCTGTTTTTCTGCCTGTTCGATTTTTAGTTTGGCTATGCTGAATTCAAGCTCCTTCTGCCTAAACTGCAGCTCTTGCTTCTTGAATTCAAGCATAGCCTCCCCATCAGCACTGGCAGAGGAAACATTAGACATCTCATCCTCCCTGTCCTCGTGGTCGCGGTGGATCAGTGCAGCGGCAGAACCGTCGGTTCTATCAGTGAGAGCAGCCCCACCTCCTTCCGCACTGTCCTCAGAAGTTATAGCATCAAGCTGCGCTTCTTGCCACGCCACGATTCTTTGGATCATATCCAATTTCGTGCCTTGAGAGGAAACACCTCTCTCTGCACACATATTTTTCAATGTTTCTGATTTGGAAGCATTTAAAGTTAACAAGGTATTTGTTTCCATACTGTTAGATAGGACTATGGCCTTTTTAAAGTTATACTACAACAATTCACTACGTGTCCTGGTAGGAATAATTTGAAATTTATAGTTTGTGCGCAACACTGGATACCTTCAGTCGTATCCCACCGCTGTACACCAATTTGTTAAGACGGATTTCTGAACTCGGTCCTGGCGGAGCAGAAGTTCAGAAGGCCAACCTAATTACTTGGACCAGGGTAACCTCTGGACAAGCCAGACCAATCAGGGTAGTGATCGCGGCGGTCAAGACTAGGTCTCAAGAGGGGTGAGGGTGACTGAAAGCCCGCAATGAGCACACAAAGCAAGGACACTTACAAATTATTCCAAACAGGTGTTATATTAAAAATATATACACATTTATTCCAAGGCCTTTAAAACAATGACCGTAGCGAGAAATCACAATACAACTCTAGTAAACCAACACATACCATACCAATACAATATATATACAAATACAAACAAGTCTCAAGCGTTAGATGCACGAAATGTGTAGTCCATCTAAAAGGGAAGGAAAACAGGCAGTGCGAAATAATGCTTAGACCCAGTCCGCCTTCAGAGGCACCTAACTAAAAGGAAGTCCGAGCCCTACGGAGAGTGGAGCCTTGTGCTCAAAAGTACCTGCACACGCTGGTGCCAACGGGCAAAAGGGGAGTCTCTTCGAGGGAAATCAGGCAGTTTAGTTTAGTGCACAAATGAAGAAGAACAGTGGTCCGCAACTCAAGCGCAGCCTCCACTGTGGGCAGAAGCAGAGCGCGAGTACGGAAAGGCGTGCTGTTTTGACACAGCGGGGAAAAGCTATGGGCTCCTGCAGGAGGGCGACCAGTTCCTAGCTATGCTACTCACCGGTCCCCGATGCAAGCAGACCCAGGCTTCTCCGCGTCAGTTTCAGTCGCTGGCAGGTTCAGAAGAGCAGGGGACGTCTCGTCGTCGTGTTGAGTCTGCAGCAGCAGAGTTGAGTAAAAGACGTCCCAAATGAAGGAACCCGCACAGTTTGTTACCACAGCAGGGCAACGGAGCGGCCGTGTGTATCTGAGCCAAATGTACACTACTCACTTCAGACCTGGGAACGCCAAGTGTACGAATCGTGTGAGAGTGACAAGGACTCGAAATACTACACAACCTGGCGGCGGTTACAGAGCAAGACTCCTGTGTAGGCTGGTCAGTGTGCTGGATGGCCCAGAGACGCTTCCGAAGGCTTACTAGCAGGAGATGGTGAAGATGCCGAGAATAGCTGTCCCCGCTATTCCAAGGGTCGAAGTACCAGTACAGGCCTTCTGGTTCGATCAAAGGTGAAAAGGGTTTCACAAGGCGACAGCAGTGCAGAGGAGCAGTCCTTCAGCGGGTCACCAGCGATTCCTCGGTTCAGCCTTTTGGTTGCAGGATACTTGGCTCCTGTATTCCTTTGTTCGTGAGAACTCAGGAGATCGACATGGTAGTGGTGTTTCCAGCCCCCTCTTATCCACGGTTCCCTTCGCGCCAAAACGGAGGGGACCCAATGGGAGATCCGCTCATCAACACTCGCACAATTTGTGGACCTATCACGGACCACGGTGGTCCCAGGCATTCACACCACCCTAGACTCTCTGGCACCCAGGATGTGTATTGGGACCAGACATCCCAGCCCACATCCTGGAGGCACACACCAGGCATGCAGAAGCCCGTGAAAGCATCTGTGTTTCGCGGGAAAGTACATGCCCAAATAAGGAAGGCCCCGGGTCGGCTCGACCTGGGGAAGGTGAAGGGAGCAAGACAGTCAGCGGACAGGACAAAGGAGCCTCGTGGTCTGGCCATTTTGGGAGCCAGGCCACCATTTTGGGCTAAGCGCGAGAAACGCGCTTAAAACGCCAAAAGGAGCTCAAAACACAAGAAACGATCGCTGCCACCATTCCCGTCCGTGAATCACTTGCACCGATCAGTTACAATCCTGAAAGAGTATCTAGGGCCTGTAGAAGGCTAGAGACCCAAGAGAGCAGTAACTTAGCTTACAGTGCCCTCTTGTGTCATGTTGCACAAAAGTCGCAACATGATAAAAGAAACTACGGAAAACAGCGTTTCCCGGTACTGACTGTCTTAAGGGCATGTTCAGTTTACCCGTAAGAATGGAGCGAAAGCCCAGAGGAGTGCGGCAGAAGGCTGCACTTCTCTGGCAAAGTCGAGAACAAGGTGAAAAACAACAGCAAAAAGTTTAGGGGTTGCCACATGGAAGGAAAATTACCTACAATTACGAAATCTTTCCTAACAAGCAAGACCAGACCAAAAAAGGCCCAGAGCGTGTCTAGTCTTTTCCCACTTTAAATGGTTGTGGGGTGGGTAGAGTAGCTCCTTTTTGGTTCTGACTGCGCAGAGACACCACACATACCCCTTTCCATTAAGCTAGTGTTTCGGTTCAGTGGTCTGCCAGAGGTGAAAGCCGCATTTTTCTCCCTCTGGCAGCGCGCGATTACTTGCTTGAATGCCACTCCAGCCAGACTCTGCCAGGGATTCACAGCCGCGGGTAACGTTTACTGTCTGCCTCAGCAGAGAGAATATCTTCTGAATCAGGGCTCTATTTGTTTTGGCCGATATCAGGCTGCCCATATCATGTGCAGGCCAAAGCATACGTCACGCAACTGCTCTTGCAGGTTATGTAATTATGGATCCGATACTTCCTAGTCCTGGCGGGACTTGAAAGAGTTGGCTAATGAGGAGCCATGGGTTGATGTAAGTAGGTAAACAAGTACCGTTCTAAACAGGCATAAATAGAACACTGACTGTTTTTAGGCGAGCAATTAAGACACAATTGTTTTGTCTCCGGTTTGGGGGTCAGGTGGCTTGGGAGAGGTTGCAGGAGACCGTGGTTTGTAGAGGGAAGCGGGAGATGGAGGAGGAGGGTGGGGCATGAGGAGCGTGTCTCTTAACACGCAAAGGGCAAGCATGCCATCCTTAAAGGCCAGAGTGCCCGCTGTTGCCTTGCCCCACAAATTAATCACAGCAGGGACAAGATTCAAATGACACGTACAGACTTTCTTTGCATTTATATTATTTCTCAGTTATTCAACACTAATCCCTTCTAGAGAGACTAATTTCAAAACTCATGAAAAAGAGGTTTATTTGATTCAATTTAATTTTATTTTATTCAGATTTTCTTTTTTCTCTTGTAAACATAGTCATCTTAGTATATATAGAAACAATGTACAAGGTGACAGTCATCAGTTAACAATGTTTAAATAACTTTAATACAAAATTGCTGATAAAAACTGATCTATTCCGATTCCATTATAACATCACCACACACCAAACTGTGATCGCACATACATATTCATCCACCTGAATCACATTCATCCTCATTCAAAAATAACCCACTCGGGGGGGCGTGGCCAGCGAGCGTGCAATGGAGATGTGATTCTTCAGCGCTCCCGCGGCCGCCTGAAATATCCTGCAACATCCTGTGATATGGGAAACGAAAACGCTTAAAAACGACATCTCCGGACGGCGGAACCTTTGGGCAACGCCTCGCGGTGAAAGGAGCCGAATCCGTGAAGGGAATCGCAAATTATTTGCATTGAAAGACTTGCGGAAACTTTGCCCGGCCCCAATCAAGATGGCCGTCATCGAGATGCGGTGAACTGGGGGGGGGGACAAGCGGAGGTGGATAGCGACCCCCGACTGCCAGATCCGCACCTGGAGCCGCGCAGCTTCGCCTGCAGATATAGGGAGCAGCCCGGGACCAGGACAGAGAGCGGACTCCAGCGCCATATCTCCACTCCTGACGATCGGTGAGAGACGGCAATGAGTCAGCCGCAGGGGGACTCTCAGCCTGAATTTAAAGATATATACGCAATCCCGAGGCACCCAAAGGGGAACGCTACTGCGACAAAAGACAGCACACGACCGCAAAGGCACGGCAAGCACTGGTAAAGGTCCGAAGAACGCCACGAGAAGGAGTGCGCCTCCAAAACTTGCACCGGACGACTCGCGCAAAGCAACATCATGGGTAAAGAAAAGAGCAAAAAAACCTTGGCGCAAAGTACAATGGACCAATATGCTACGAGCACATCTACAGCAATAAGCGTCGAGGACCCGGGGGGGGAACCCCCCTCCGCCAGACGAGGCCCTGTCACTAAAAGATTTAATGGCCGCCATTGCCAGCTCGCGCTCCTCGGTGGAACAGAAAATGGACACTATCTCCACGGAGGTCTCCTTCCTCCGCCATGACCTCCAGAAACTCTTGTCTTGGACCAGGGAGGTGGAACAACACATTTCTGGCGTGGAGGACGACCTCGGGGGGGGGGGTGCACCAACATCTTACACAAGCATTAACCCGACTGAAAACCCTGGAAGCCCGAGTCGACGAGGGAGAAGGCAGGTCCCGCCGCAATAATATTCGCATCCTGGGACTGCCGGAACGCATGGAGGGACCCAGTGTGGAACTCTTTCTGGAAGAATGGCTGGCGGACCTCTTTGCGCCAAAGACCTTCTCAAACTTTTTCTCACCGGTACGTGCACATCGTATGCCCGCTGGGCACCCGGCCCCGGGTGCACCCCTGAGAACAATCAATGCAAGGCTTCTTAATTATCGTGACAGAGATGCCATCCTACAAATGGCCCGAACAAAAGGGTCAATGACATTTAATGGAGCCAGAATTGCTTTCTTTCCAGACTATACTCACTAAGTCCAGAAAGCCAGGCAATCCTTTGAACACCTAAAAAGGAAGCTTCACTCTATGAACGTGAGATACAGGCTGCTGTTCCCAGCACAGTTGAAAATCCAACATGACGGCAAAACTGTACACTTCACTGACCCACAGGAAGCCTGGAAAGGGGCGGAGACCCACATCGGAGGCGACTGGACCAGACCAGATCAACACTGCAGGGGTAGATCAAGACCCCGACCGCAGGGAGAAAGACCAGCCCAGCAACCTATACCTGAGATCCCAATTGAGCCAGACAGAGACCCCAATCCCTAGCACGGCCTAAACAGGAAACACCGGCTGGACGCAGGAGCAGACTGAACCATTAATGGACTCAAGAACCAACCCTTCTCCTGGCAACCACCTGTAATGCAACACTCCTCCTGAAGCGACAGTAGCAGTGAGTTGGCTTCACCCCTGTATAGAGGATCATATGAGTCACATGTGGTTGCCATTAACACACCATGCCATCGGCGGACGCCACATCCCCGACTCAAGACACCAAACCCACAAAGGAGTAGTAAGTCAGTGGGAAAGGGGGAAACAGTTCATATTAGTTAATCTGGCGATATAGTTTTAAACGGCAGTAGAGTTTGGGCGACAGATACTTCATGTTGGGGAGGAGTATGGGGAGGGGGGAAAGTGTTTTATGTTAGTTATTTTCCGGGAGGTCACACCATGCCAATGTCTATCAAGATGCCACCAAACATACTGTGCTCGCCACCCAGGCCCACACCAAGCAGGAACGCTGTGTCCCTACGGCCAAATGCACCACACACCTGCCAGGCACAACATCCCAGATTCTTAGATAGTAATGGCCACACAGCACCATGTAGATTCCATTAATGGGAAAACACAAGCTCCAATGATACCCAACGAACGCCACAGGTCCCTTAGAATCCTTACCTGGAATGTAAATGGCATGGGCACAAGTATAAAACGACGGCTGATCATACAATTCCTTAACAGACGTTCTCCTGACATAGCCCTCCTAACTGAGACCGCTGTCCAGTTAAAGCATCGAATGAAAAAGGATCGAATGCAAAAGGATTGACACAATAGGGCCGAAAACAAAAGGATCAATTTTTTTTTTAATTATATATATTTTTTTGGGTTTTCGTATAGGTAAAAAAAATGGTTTTTACCAAAAAAACAGGGGTTGGGAAGGGGACCCCCCCAAAACAAAAAGTTCAATTATTTTTTTTTTTTGATCCTTTTGTTTTCGGTACTTTTGAGTCGATCCTTTGACCATTGGACCCTTTTTTTTCGATCCTTTAACCTATAACCACCGAGACCCACTTAGCGAGCTCCACATGCCAATTCTTCCGCAGAACTAACTATCGAATAGCTTACCACGCGGGGTACACAATGGGATCCCGGGGTGTCCTGATCCTCTTACATAAGCGACTCCCTTTTGAACTATCTACTGTGACGCAGGACCCTTGTGGCCGTTTCGTGATACTCTGGGGGGAGACAGTGGCCATTCTAGCGATATATTTCCCACCGGGGTTGGGGGAGGGTCTCCTGAGGGAGGCGACGGCCTTGATGGTGCAACAACAATCGGATGTATGGATCTTGGGAGGGGATTTTAACAATGTTATGTGCAACACAATGGACCGGTCCCACACCAGCAACCGGAACCCAAACCGGCCCACGAGGCTGGCGACCTTTGCGTCAGCGCTTGGTCTGAGTGATGTGTGGAGAGAACTCCACCCTACAGACCGAGGATTCTCCTTTCACTTGGGGGCCCACACATCCTTATCCAGACTAGATTACTTCTTCCTCCCAACCCCCGAAGCATATAGGGGAAGAACGGCTGAACTCCTTCCCCGTGGCATATCAGATCACTCTCCCTTGGAGGTGACGCTCCGTACGGAACGTCCCCTACCGCCTAAAACATGGTGGCTAAATAATTACTACCTGGGCCTCCCCGAGTTCGTGGAACACATCACGGAAAAATCTAACGAATTCTTGGAATTAAACACGGGCTCGGTAGAGGACCCAGTGACACTATGGGAGGCACATAAGGCAGTACTTAGAGGGGAAATGATGGCCTGGACGTGCAATAAAAGGAGAGAACACCATAGGAAAGTGACGGAGGCGGAGGATGAGATTGAGAAATGGGAAAACAGATACATCTCCGACGCTACCCCTGAAACACATCGCTCCCTCTTGAAAGCGAGAGCAGCCCTCCATAATATGGCGTTAGATAACGCAAGACAGGCACACTGGGAGTCAAAGACCAGAATTTATGAGCAGGGCGACAAAGCGGGCAAACTATTGGCGTAGCTGGAACGACATGAGGAGGGGCACAGACACGTCAGACAGGTTACTAACAGCCAAAATGAGCCTGCCCAAACAGACCCAGAGATAGCGGAGGCATTCGCCAACTTCTATGCCACGCTCTATGCCGCCCCAACGGCCCCTATAGACTCATCCCTCCTAGATGAGATTGTGCTCCCGCAATTATAGGAAGTGCAGAGAACACACCTAGATAGGGAATTGGACAAAACCGAAATTGCGGAGGCTATGACCCAGCTACAATCCGGGAAAACACTGGGCCCAAATGGTTTCCTGGCGGAGACCTGTAAGAAGCTGGGCAGCAACAGGATGGCCGCCCCCCTCCGTGACCTGTTCCTTGCAGCCAGGGAACAGGGCACCCTTCCACTAGACCTACGAACGGCCAACATTGTGGTCATTCCCAAACAAGGCAAACCCCCTGACCAGTGCACATCGTACAGACCGATATCGCTTATTAACAGCGAAGCCAAAATCCTGGCTAAAGTACTGGCCAATAGGCTCCAACCGGTCATATCCTCACTGGTTCATCAAGATCAAAGCGGCTTCATGCCGCAAAGATTGACTAGGATGAACTTACGCCGATTACACCAGCTATTGGAAAGAGCCCCAACTCTCAATACATCACTTGCGCTACTCGCAACTTATTTTGAGAAAGCCTTCGATTCGGTGGTATGGGCAAGTGTCTGGGCAATAATGAGGCGCATGGGCATCAGTGAAGCTTTTCTTAGCTGGGTCAGACTTAAATACAAGGCCCCATTGGCCGCAGTTAGGGTGAACGGCTGGACCTCCGGGACCTTCCCGCTGGGCAGAGGCACCCGACAGGGCTGTCCTCTGTCCCCCCTCCTTTTCGCCCTAACAATAGAGCCACTGGCCCGATGGCTCCGACAGGTCACCACATGGTGCGGATTCCACTGGCCAGAAGAGCGAGAGGACAAGCTCTCCCTTTACACGGACGACCTATTACTCTATTTAAGCAACCCAGTCCACGCATGTCCAATCATAACCCAAATGCTAAAGACCTATGGGGACTTCAGTGGCCTCAGAGTAAACTGGGGAAAGTCGATCCTCTTCCCAGTAAGAGGTGGTGACCTAGCAATTCCTCGAGACACCCCGTACCGAGTAGAGAGGGAGGGCTTCCGCTACCTGGGCATATGGGTCTCGGGGGCTCTATCGGACTATGTGCTTCACAACCTGCACCCACTAATTGACCGCTTCGCTGGGGATGTACAACACTGGATACTCCTACGACTTGCGCTTATGGGCAGAGCAGCCCTCTTTAAGATGATGGCACTTCCACGTTTCCTTTACATAATGCAAAATGCCCCACTAGCTACACCAAATTCGGAATTCATCCGGGTGGAGCGCCTCCTTAGGAAGCTGATATGGAAGGGAGGGCAGCCCCGAATTGCGCTGACCACGTTGCAATGATCTATCTGGGAGGGGGGTATTGGAGTCCCACACCTTAGGTCCTACTACTGGGCCAGCCAATTAAATGTAGTCAATGACTTCCTCCACGGGGATCGCGAACTTCCACATATTAGAGCGGAACTACCTATTACTGAGGACACCCCACCACTCGAAACAATATACCAGAGTCTAGCCAGGCCCCCAGCACAAACAATGTTGACCCACATCGCGACCATTTGGAGGCAGGCTCACATGCACATAGGTTGGGGGAACAGGATCACCACAGCACAATCGCTGTGGAACAACCACATGTTGTCGGAGGTACAAAAACTGAACGCATGGACCCGGTGGGTGAGGGCGGGGATAACCACGATAGGAGATATCGTTATCGATGGCTCCATCCTCCCGTTTGAAATACTCCAGCAGAAATTTTGAATCCCAGCAGCAGAACACTACCATTATACATAATTAACGCACGCCCTCAATGGTCATAGGCAAGCACTTACCGATGCACCAGATTACACACCCCTGGGACGCAACCTACTCACACAACACATTCCCACCAAGGTAACAACTATACTATATAAAGCTATTAATGCATTCGCTACCCCGGAACTGGTCAGCCTCAAAGCCAGATGGGAACGGGATGTTGGGACCATTGAACCTGAGGACTGGATTCAGGTTCTAATGCACCCACGCGAAATTGCAATAGACTCCAGGATAAGACTGATTCAGCTCAAGATACTCCATAGGGTATACTACCCCCGTGTAGCCCTTTTCGGTTGGGGAAGGGCAACGGATCCCAACTTCTTGAGATGCCGGGGGGAGGAAGGTACATTCATCCATCTCCTCTGGGAATGCCCCAAAATCAAGACCTTCTGGACACAATGCTCTCAAATATTAGGAACAACGCTGGGTGGCACAATAGCATTACAGCCTGCAATAATGTTACTGGAGGCCCCAGATGAGAACACCTCAAACAAATGGGAGGGTATTTTTCTCTCCATAGCAATGGGCATGAGAAAGCGTGACATAGTGCAGAAATGGGGAGCCCCGGAGTGCCCGACACTGGCCCAATGGTCAAATGAAATGGACATCTGCGGGGCGAAAGAACACAGAATATACACAGCACGGGGGTGCCCAGCAAAGGCCACAAAAATTTGGGGAAAGTGGGAAGCACGTGTGACCTGAGGACTGCCAGTAAAGGGGAGAAAGAAGAAGGGGGGGGAAAGCGCAGGGGCGCAACACGGAACTCGGCAAGTAACATTTTACTGGAAAGTGATGCATAGAGTGGCAAGACACGAGCAGATTGATGGACCAACCCGGTGACCAGGGGATGGAGGGTGGGGGGGAATTGTTGGTATGTTGTATTTATGTTTTAAAATTAACCAATAACATATGTTATTAAAAAAAAATAACCCACTCACACTGTGCAAAAAAACGCAATCAAATCCTTAGTTTCAGAACACATAAATAATAACTATTAGATCTTTGATGCAGATTAATATTTGTCATCTAACAATGCATCAATTATTTAATACCACATTGGCACATATTATCAAATTGTTCTAATATATACAATTCACCACATATATTTGTATAGACCAAAAAACAATCAAAATCCTAAAAAAGGAGCTAAAATTGTAGTCGTGTCGACTCGAGTTTCAGGCCTGGTTGATGATGAAGTATTCCAACCAATGCCCTCATCAGGACATAAGAACAGTCTTTGTTTTTGATCACAAAGGTGTGTATTCAATTTGATTGAGCCAAAGAATTGTCTATGCCTTGGGCTCGTCCATGTACAATATGGAAATATCGGTCGCGATTAGAAAAATATATGTGCTGCTTCTCTACATTCTTACTTGCTCACATGTGTATCTCTTTCATTGGAGATCTGAGCCCTAGGGCACTTGACATCACCATATTCGCCCGATGCAACGGTTGCTAACTGCTAGGCTATTTGCTCTTGTTGCTATTGACAACTTGCTAAGGTTCACCCCGTTAGAGTCTTTAGATGTAAACCATAGTCATACGTCAATGTTCCTCACTCAGCCAACATGACGCATCTGCATACGTTGTTTGAAGGACTGGCCATTCTAGAAAAAACGTCTCCAGCCAACTTGATTCGTTCACTGATTTGTTTATATACTCGACGTTAAGTTGGTATGTGAATACCATAAAACCTTTGAAAATACTTCAGTGGATTGTACATAAGGAAGACCATTTTTTACTTTGCGACAGGGTGATTGGCAGGGGAGCGATATTGGGGGAGTTGAGAGGGTTCCTAGTCTCTGGCTCCCCAGTCAGCTTGAAGATGTGAAGGGCTATTGGTCCCTGCTGCAATGCTCACCAGCCTCTGTCCTGGGCAGGTTTCTTGTCCTTTTTCAGAACATCTGCGGACCTGTGAACCCCTAGACCCTGCAATGCCCAACAAAGATCCCAGAACCAAGGGAACTAAAGCAAGTTGCGCAAGACTGGTACCAGAACTCCCAGAATGCACCTGGGTTCAACCTGGAAAACCCGGCCCAGAGCCAGGGAAATGGAGGTCTGACCAGAATTCAAATGGACTAGAATGTTTCCTTTGTGAAAGGAATGAGACTCCCAACAACCAAACCACCCACCAACCCCAGATGGAACCCAGTGGAATCGAAAGATAACAGCCAAAGGACAGACTGGAAAGAGACTGCAAGGGATATCCAGAAATCCTCCCCATACCCAGTTGGAAGCAATCCTATAAAATATTTGAAGAAAACTACATGAAAAACAGGCCCCCTCAACATACGGCTGCCCCCACAAGAACAGAGATTGAAAATGCGGCAGGGCCAGAAGCCTTCCAGGAGTAGTCCCGGCCCGAAGGTAATAGCACAGCTCACAATTGTGCAAGGGGAACAGCTGACATAAATGTTCAGTGGAGACCAGGGGACAGTTTAGACGGGCGAACAGGGCTATAAAAAGCCAGCAGATGCAGAGCAGGGTGGAAGGTGTTCGACTGAGGTTGGGAGCAGAGGGGGTGAACCAAGAAACCAGCAAAGATGTTGTAGCCGGTGGTGAAGGATTACAAGGAGACTGTTGGAGTGCTGTGAGAGAGTGAAGGTAAGGTATTAGCGCTGGAGTGAGAGAGAGAGAAGCGAGGAGAATCCGGAGGAGTTAACCCTTGAAAGTGAAGAGACAGAACAGCCAGTCAATCACTTATGAATAATTCCTTGAAGGAGAGCGTTTGATAAGGCCACTTTCACCCCCTTTGGGGAAGGGGTCAACATCCTGATAGGTGGGGTCATCTGGCAATAGTGAAAGAATATCCGTGGACCATTGTGGAAATAGGGAAACCTGTGCTTGAGAGGCAGGAACCCACATGGAGGCAGGGACCACCCCTAGTCTGAGAACCCCAAGTGATTCACGTATACCTATTTTTGTTTAATGAAAGGTTAGAAAGTCATCATTGTCATGAAGTTGTTTGACCAAAGTGTCAGACCTGTTGACTTGCTTTGGAGTAAAGTTTGTTTGTAGGTACAAATTGTGTAAAATATCACCATTTTAAGTTTAAAAAAATCAGTAGTCCTCATCGAAAACTGGGAGTGGGGTTCTGTCTGAGCATGCATTGATGTTGTGAAAAAGGGACAACACATTGAAGCAACTTGCTTTACACCTAGAGTTGCCACAGGCCAGAGAATGAGACCCAGCCTTGTAATTGTTGTTCGAGACTAGCACCCCACCCTCTTATTTTAGAATGTACACCGCTTTGGTGATATAGAGTTACTTGGCTTTTCAGGACGCAGCTATTAGTATCGTGAATTTGAGGTTATACATATATTAGGATTGAAAATCTGGTTGTTGCCCATGGTCAGCGCAACAACCCACACCAAAATGAAATCGATCTTTGTCGCGCACTCCACATCAATAAAAACATCACAGTTATTCAATCAGAGAATTAATTCCACAATCGGATCCAGAGCAGCAGCTTTCCCACTTAGCAAACGCCTGGTGTGGCACAGTAGTCCCAGAATCCCTCATGGATACCGAAAGTGCACACATCAAGCGACCTAGGATATCAAATCGTCCTCCTTCCTAAGAAATATCAGAAAGTCGGCATTCACATAAAATGCTCAAAACCGAACAAGGGAAACGTACAAGGTCAAAAAACGACAAGAACCGGTTACAGCATATCCCGAGAGAAGCCTTGCAGAGAGGGTGAAGTGAAGCAGAGGGGTTATTCAGGACCCATCAGGCACACTAACCTCACTGGATTCAACAAAACCCTTTACAAATTCACTACTCGCCTAACGAAGACAATCCTGAACACACCTCTGGTCTCCCAGTTCATCAACCAACCATTACTAAATTCTCCCTCATCCATCGAATTCCCACTGTTTGGAGGTTTTTCTATACAACTACTGGTGTGGGATTTATAGAGACCAACCTGCACTGGGGTTGCACCCCGGTATATTGTATTGTATTGGTAATTTATATAGCGCTCTTTCCCTATTTGTATGGCCTCAATGCGCTTTCCTGTGACCCCTGGTCACAGGGTACAGATCACTCCCAGGGGTATTTATCACGAATTATGTGCATCATGGTAAGAACAGCTACAAGGTAAGACACTTTACATATAGACACATAGAAAGAGTAAGGTGTCCCATATGGACACTACCCAAAGTTTGTATTGGAAAGCAGTGATGCAATTCTACATATGGTAGGCTACACAGTTACAATGGAAAGTGAGGAGAAGAACAGATGTAATACAGGTCTGAAATATAAGGCACACCAACCAAATTACAAACACAGGCATAAAAAGACGAGCCTACCCCTAAGCAGTTGTCCAAACAATGTCAGAGGTAAATAGAGGGTACCCAGTCAATTTATCGAAAACATACAGGGTGGTACATTTCACTGCAGAGTATAACCCCGAAAAACACTGAAAACATAAAATATATCAAGGGTAGTGGGGTAAGGGGTTAAAATGGGTCGGGATGGGGTTGTGGTGGCATTATAAGGGTGGAAATCGGGGTGGGGGGATTTTGCCAGGGGAACCCCGCCAAACGTGTTTTGACCACAATGAAATGTACCACTCTGTATTGTCCGCCAGTAAAAATCACATATAACCATAAATAGGAAGCTGTACTGAGTTCCCAGGCTATATGAAAACGCCACCCATAGGCGTACATAGGACAAAGCCAAGAAGTGTTGTTATTTTGTTACAAATGGGTAAGAATGTACTTATAGGTTTCTAGATGAAAAGGAGGGCGACCACCAATCTGGGGGTTAAGTGACCCCACAGCAGATTGTTACATTCATGTTCCACCACTAAAGAAGAGTCCAGATGTGCCTGGATGTAAGGACTTTGCACCCGTTGGAGTTTTATGCGCGCAGAGGGGGACAAAAAGAGAATCCAAGCACATCTAGGAATCCCAAGGTAAGTCACAAGACCTGGGGAAGCGGGTGGGGGGGCTCCTCGCAATGAAGTTTCCAGTGACGGTAGCAGAGGAGACATGGGTACAGAGGTAAATGTCAGGGTTGGGATATGGTCTGGCTGGCGGAAAGTCTGGCCTACATTTCAGAGCTCACGGAAGGTGCCTGCAGCTGAACATCAGGATCCCGATGAAGGTAGGTCTCTATCTGAAGACCCTCGATTCTGAGAAAGGCACCCGTGCCATTGGCGGTGAGCAGTCTCAAGGTGAAACCGCAAGGGCTTGATAGGCATGAGCAACAACCAAAGGACTGCAGCCCCTGTAAGCTAACTCAGTCTGGAGGCAATGAGCAAAAAAAAGCAGAGCTGCAAAGATCTCCCGGGGCAGTGTCACACAGCACAGGGAGCAGAATGCACAGCAGCCTGATGTCTAGCTTCAAGATGGCCCCTCACATAGGATGTGCAGACCTTCTGGGCTGGAGCAAATCTACTGGAACGAAGAGAGAAAAGCGCTCACCAGAAGAAGAGCATGATGGAGACCCAGTTGTGTCCAGTGGTTCAAGGGGAGGACAGCCCTTTAGTAGGATTCCCCAGGCCAGAAAAGTGAGAGAGCTTCTCCATGTAGAACTTGGATAGGCCAATGTTGGTTCGAAGAGCAGTCTTGCCATCCTTCAAGCGCTCTTGGTGCTTAAGATTTCAGTGGTCAACTAGAGAACGGCTCCAAAACCTCCCCAGATGTAAATACATTCTGGGCTGGTGGGGACCCATGCCCATCTATCGGATAACATGCACCATTCAAATGATAAGGAGGTAATTGTGATTGGATAGCCTCTCAGAGACACTTGCAATGCCAGTCAAGGGTAGGGGAGCATTTGGATTAGGTTGTCGGAGCCCATAACCCAGTCCAAGCAATTACAAGCACACAGCTGCGCTTCCCAGGCTCTGGCCAGAGCCCCAAAGAGGCATGACTATGTGTGGCCACACCCATTTCTGAAGCCTGCCAGATATAGGCAGTGGTTTTTAGAGACAAGGCATACACAACAAGTGGCCATGTTGGCCATTGCAGTAGCCCAATGGCACGCTTGCACTTGAGGGAGCTAGATAGCAGCACTGAATTTGCACTGTCCAGCCCATTTGCATAGATTAGTGTCAGGAGCACACTTCTGACACCAATGTATGACTGGCTCCTAGCACTCTCATGGATGCTATAAGCACATTTCACAGTGACGGGTCATTAAAGGGCCTGTCCTTGCAAAATGCTTAAAATAGAAAAAATCATAGAAATGCAAGTGGGACAGCAGTGGTTCATACCACTTCCGTCCCATTTACAGAAGAAAAACAAAAAAGCAGTTCAGTCAGGATTGACCCCGTCAGGCAGTGCACATCCCCAAATGCCTTTTCCAAACAGGTGAACGGGAATGTCTGTGTTTTCTGTCTATTTAAAAGCTCCTCACATTTTTTAATACAGGATGAGCTTCAAAATGCACAGACGCACCCCCCTATATTTGCAAAGTGGGTAGAGGTGGGCATTTGACTGCGCGCATCATAGATACAACATTCAAATACCCTTTTTGAGATTTTGTCCTAAAATGGGCAAATCTCATCGAATTGCAATAATGATATGTTCGGTGTCAGATACTTGCATAGAAGTGTTGCGCTTCTACTCGAAAGGTGTCCACAAACTCATTATTTGGTTAAGAGGTGCAGGGTGGGGGAGCAGAAGGATGCTAGTAGATTTACTAAGTGATAACGATGGGAGTCCCTCGGTCTTGTGCCACTTTGGCATTAAGGAGCCAATGGACCTTTTATATGGTCATGGGAACACACCCCTCAGAATTGTGCCACTTGGCAGAACAACGTCTTTAGCCAGTCTTTGGTCAAGGGGAAACGTCCCACATCATTGCGCCTCTTCGGCTTATGGGTCCTATTTTTCTGTTATCTTCCCGGTTTTGCCGGCACGGAAGTGGGCGTGTGGTTTCTCTTTTGGGGCAGTGGCTTCTCTTTGGTGTTACACTTCTCAGGTGTTGTTGCTCAGGTGGGGTTGCTCAGGTGGGGTTGCTCAGGTGTAGTTGCCCAGTGAGGTTACTCAGTTGTGGTTGCTCAGGTGCAGTTCTTCAGGTGGGGTTGCTCAGGTGGGGTTGCTCAGGTGGGGTTGCTCAGGTGCGGTTGCTCAGGTGGGGTTGCTCAGGTGGGGTTGCTCAGGTGAGGTTGCTCAGGTGAGGTTGTTCAGGCGTGGTTGCTCAGGTGGTGTTGCTCAGGTGCGGTTGTTCAGGTGCAAGTGCTCAGTGAGGTTACTCGGTTGTGGTTGCTCAGGTGCAGTTCCTCAGGTGGGGTTGCTCAGGTGGGGTTGCTCAGGTGGGGTTGCTCAGGTGCGGTTGCTCAGGTGCGGTTGCTCAGGTGCGGTTGCTCAGTTGCAGTTCCTCAGATGCGGTTGCTCAGGTGGGGTTGCTCAGGTGCGGTTGCTCAGGTGAGGTTGTTCAGGCGTGGTTGCTCAGGTGGTGTTGCTCAGGTGCGGTTGTTCAGGTGCAGGTGCTCAGTGAGGTTACTCGGTTGTGGTTGCTCAGGTGCAGTTCCTCAGGTGGGGTTGCTCAGGTGGGGTTGCTCAGGTGCGGTTGCTCAGGTGCGGTTGCTCAGTTGCAGTTCCTCAGATGCGGTTGCTCAGGTGCGGTTGCTCAGGTTTGGATTATCATTTTCTCAGTTATGTGGGCCTTCTCATGCCTTCGATCCCCCTCTTTCGTTTCTCAGAAGTGTCTATTTTTGTTCTTTCCCCATCACTTCCTCCCTTTCCAAAATGGGAGGTTTATATTCTCAGAGGAGCGATTCCCTGCTGTGGATACTTTCGGTGATGTGGGCACTCGTGTACCCCACGCCTCCTCAAGGGATAGCAGATTTTATCAGGGATGCGTCTTCTCATTCTCAGTAATCGCATTGTTCTTTGTTGGTTTTCTTGTTACCTTTATTTGACATTGTAATTTCAGTGTTCCCCCTTTCTTTCAGTAGGTTGCTGGTCACAAGACATCTTTGTTCAGGAAGTAGGTCGATCGCAGCGCTGTGCCCTAATTTATGGTAGCTGGTTGTCTCTTCCAGTGCCACCCTTATGTTTTGCCAAGTTCTGCTCTTGGGCATTAGGTTGTGTTCTCCTGGTTCCATCTTGTTCCTTCTCCAAGGCCTAATGATGGTTTTCTCAGAGATTTTCTGGGTGCAGTAGAGTTTAAGGTGTTTCCTCCTGTACCTTTGCTGCTCCTTCACAAGGACATTACAAAGATGTTATCAGAGAAGTTGTGAGTCAAGCTACTTTTGTTCATGTGCCGCAGCTTGTTCCTTCATGGGGGAGCATCAAACGAATAATGTTACTGGAATTGGTTATTTATAACGCGCTTAATACCCAGAGGTTTCTAAGCGCAGACCCGGGGATCGAACCTGTGTTGCTCTGCATCGTCTTGCTTCCAAGGCAATTGTGTTGCCCCCGAGCGATCCTCCCGAGACATGGCTGTAGACTTTCCGTGTCCCTATGGCAGGAGTGACGCCATGCCATGAATGCCTTTTCTTCATTGTGAACGATGAGGGTGGATGGTTTCATGTTTCTGTTGGGTAGTTCCCGGCATCTGTGGATTGACCTGCTTCGGTCCCTTGTTAGGTGATCCTTTCCCTTTGTTGCCGAAGAGGACGCTGGAATTTTTGATCCCTCGGTTCCATTGTCATTGTGTGAGTGTAATTACAAAGTCCCCACATGTTTCTCTTTCTTGTTATAATAAGAGGAGCGTGGTGAAGTGAATGTGTGCCAACTCAGGCCCGGTGCAATAGTATTTTATGCGTGGCTCTGCGAGTCCGTACATGATGTCCGGCGGAATAAGTCGCTAGTTCCTTACTAGTGGGATGCTATGGTTGTACGCTCCACCGGTGACAGTTTGGGACAGTGGGGTCTGGTCTGGGTGGTGAGTACAGGTAAACACCTTGAAAGGCCATTTGTTGTATAGGTGCCTTACAAATATCCAGTAAATGGAATAAAGGGCTGGCCGTATCCTGTGGTATATGTCCTGCATTACAGGGGCAGACCCATCGCTCCCTTACAATGTGCCCAGTGTTTCATTACTGTTGGGAATGGTATGAGCTTCTGCGAGTGTACAGGCAATCTATCGGTCAAAGGTGGGAAATCGCCCAATGTCTTGCTCGTCAATAGAGCGGAGGACGCATCTCAGAATCTTCGATCTCCTCGTTATTCCACATCTAACGGCATCGCTTGCAGCGCTTTATTGTTTCTTGGTGCCAGGTTTCCTTCTCAGGGATTTGTGGTTCCTGGAACACATCTCCACTTCACAGAAACCCACCTAGCTGACGATGTTCTAGATGCAACTCCCATGGGTGACCTACGTGGTGGACACTTCAGTGGATCCTCGAGAGATGTGTGAAATAGCTACCCCAGAACCCTCCCCTAGGGCGAGGACTGAGCTTGAATCAAATTGTCTAGTAATCTCCTCATCCTGCGGGGTCCAAAACCAACCCTTGCCCTTGCAGCACTCATCATCCTCTGAAAACACACCCTCAATCATTGCTACTGTATTGTATCAGATTTCATTTCAACACGAGACAAGTCTTATTCCAGGCCAACGGTGTTCAACTAGCACAGTGGATGCACTCCGTTCTCTTACAAGAAACACTCAACTTTTTCACTGGGCCAACGCGCATGCTTCTTCCTTGTGTTGATTAAAAAGAGCATGGACTACAACCCAAATCATTTGGAATTACTTACACTCTTTCTGGGGATTATTTGATACTCTTGGCCAGAGTGGAATCCTGATCAAAAGTGGCTTGGCCATTAAGCCACCTTTATTTACTCTTCGAGGTTTTTATGAATGGCCTCGCATAATCTTATTGAGAAATTAGTGAAACCACCCATGGCACTCCCCATGTGGTTAGCATCAGTAAGAAGTGTTTATTATTTCATAACATTTTATTTTTTGTGAGCGTTACGCCATCCGATTCCATTGATAGCCTCTAAGGCATATACCTTGTCAGCTCCAACCTATCCCTGGGCAGGGGGAAGGGTTATGTTGTGACGTCAAGATCCTCCTATGGCTCCTGCGGTGCCACATGTTGGTGACATGTGGGACACCATGAGACAGACACAATAAAAGGGGCACACAGCTGCAGGAGCAAATCAGGCAGCACTGTGGAGAGATGTGGGAATCCGCAACAATCAAGCTGAAGGAGGTGGATAACTCAGTGTGGAGAATTACTCATCACCTGACTGGGAAGAAGAAGCCAAGCCCACCAATCCAGGGACATACCCACCTTGCATGCAGCAACAAGGGCAAGACAGAAGTCCGGGCTGACACACTGGAGGCTTCGTTCACCCTGAACAAGGCAAGCAGGCTTTCAGACAGAGTGGAGGAAGGAGTTGACAAGCAAGAACATCCCACCGGCATCAATGGAACACCTCACAGCGATCTTCAATGGATGCACAAGACTTCAGCACTTCCAGAGGAAGCAAGGGTCATCATATTCCTACAGGCTGGCAAACCACTGAGGGATCCTGTGAACTACCGCCTCATTAGCCTGCTCTCTGGATTGTCGAAGCTCCTGGAGAAGGTCATCCTCGCCTGCCTCGGTGACTTTGCATCCAAAAGAAATCTACTAGCAAAGGAACAGTTGGGATTTCAAAAGGAGCATGCAACGACCGATCAGCTGCTGACACCATCAGCCACGGATTCAGCATCAAGAAGTCCACTAGAATCGTCTTATTGGATATTGCCAAAGCATTCAACCGGGTCTGCCACAAGGGACTGCTACACAAGATGATCGGCCTGGGATGCAGACCAACCGGACTGATTTCCGCGACAAAAGAGGTCACGAGCAATAGTCATGTCTGCGCCTCTCTCATACACCAAAACCGGAGCTTGGGCAGACACTGTGTTGGGAAAAAGTAATGGCGCTTGCATCACAGTGTCACATGCCAGCATGGAAACTGTTTGTTACGTGTTGCAGTATCAAGATGTAGAGGATCCCGAGGAGAGCGCAGTGACTCACCCTCTAGATACCAATGCTGCGGTGGAGGACTGTTGGCCACCGAGTATTGTCATCCAAAGTAAACAAGGTGAGCAGATTTGGAACCATAAGATAAAAGGCAGTGTACACCCAGCCACTAGAGTCCTCTGTGATGGTTCACAACAAAGCCAAAAGTCCCCTACAATAACACAGAAGGAACAATTCCTTAAAGCTTTTTGACCAAAAAGACACAAACTACTGCCAGGTGGAATGCCATGGTGTGTCTCAGATTCCACCGATACAAAGCCAGCTGCCACCAAAGCTGTGAAACGGTGTCCAGTCAATTGGTCGAAAAAAAACTGGTCGACTGCAATTTGGTCGAAAACCAAATGGTCGAATTTTTTTTTTTATTTATATATTTATTTTTCGGGTTTTCGTTTTGTAAAAAAAGGTTTTTTTTAGAGAAAAAAAGGGGGTTGGGGGGGGACCCCCCCCAAAAAAATAAAAAAAAGGGTTAACATAAAAAAAAAAAAAATTCGACCATTTGGTTTTCGATCAAATTGGTTCGACCATCTGTCTGGTCAACCAATTTTTTTCGACCAAATGTCTGGCAACCCTGTGAAACACCTCTGCAACCCTAACAAGAAGTACAGTAGCTTTGAGTTGGGCAGGATACAGGTAACAGTTGAAATGACAAGTGCTTTCAATGGTTCCTTGGTGGTCAATTCATCCCCCCACCCCGCTTGGCCCCCTGCCCCAGTGTTTATGTGTGCAAGGCAAGCCCACCTTCAAAAGTAAGGACAGGCATTATAGCAGATCTCTGAAGGAGTATGGGACAGGATGGTCCACCATGGAATTCTGTCAGCGAAGAGCCAGAAAGGAAGGCAGGCTTGTCACAAGCTACTGTGCACCACCCACCGGTAACAATCCCACTGATGGTGAGTTAGTGTATTCGACAGGAGGAATCAGAGTCGTAGCCACTCTGCTCAGCAAACAAAGTCTACCGGTATAACACACGCGTTGAGCTACACTTCAAAATGCCGACCGGTTATTGTCTCTACCGACTCACTGGGGATTGAGTTGCCATTATGCTAGAGCAATACAGACTGACCGCATAACAATGATCAGAATACTCAAAGGACACACCACCTTCCTAACCCCTTGCAGAGATATGGTTCACCTAACATGACTCGCATGTACCCACACCGTCGCGAAACATAGCTCCCTCCTGCTGCATCCCTCTCTTCCTATGTTTGTAGCATCTATTTCCTGCTTTCCGATTTTCTTCTCATCCCCCGGCTCATTTTCTTTCCTCCAGCAGAGTAAGGTCTCGAGACCCCGGGCGTGGGCACGGTACACCACTGCTTGGGCAAGCGTAGGCACTTAAATGACTACAGTGGTGATGTGGCACAGTATAAATGCACCAGTGTACAGACCGGTGTACACGGGCCAGAGTGCAGGTTGTCTCTGGTTACATGTGATTTTAACAAATAGAAAATACCGAACAACATTTATGTCTAAACATTTTTTGTTTAAATTGGGGGGGACCCCCACCGCCCAAGCCCCCATTTCCCTTTGTTTATAATCCCACCCCAACCCTCTCCCGAGCCGTTTTAACCTCTTAGCCCACCCCCATATATATATATTTTTAAAAATTGGTATTTTTTTCGTTATAAATGTTTAGATGTAAATGGTGTTCGTTATTTTCCATTCTTTTGAATCACGGCATACCATTTTCATTGACACATTAGGACCACTATATATCCCAAGCCTACAGCTCCCTCTAGCGGTGACAACAGCAAAGCTATGCAAATTAGACCACGGTCTATCCTAAGGCAACAGCTCCCTCTAGCTACACATTCTGTGCGTTCGGGCAGTCACTACTGCGCATGACGGCATCAGCCAAACATACACCTGGCCTTTTATTATAAGTAGATATGAGCATAACATGAGTGGAGTGGGAGAGGAAGACGATCATTTCAAGGACTCCCCCTTCCACAATTGATAGGTTGCGATATGGTGTTCCTGTTTCCCTTGTACCCAAGGCATGGTCGGGAGGATAGCTCGGGGGCAACGTGCTCGCCTTGGAGACAACACGAAGCACCACAGGTTCGATCCCCGGGTCTGCGCTTAGAAACCTCTGGGTATTAAGTGCGTTATAGATAACATGTATCATATCATAACTGACCCGCATTTTGCAAGAATAATAGGAGCCACACTTTTGTCACCAACACAGATGCACGCCCCACCCTTCGAGCTCATGAGCTCATTGAAAGTTGAAGCACTGCCAAGTTCCTAAGCAGCTGTGACATCATCAGACAGTACTGGCAGGGGGCTCAACAAATAGAGGGAATGGCTTTCCAAAGGCTCGGGTGCTGAACGTAATGGAGGAAAGCCAAGTACATTCGCCAAGCGATCTAGCCAAATGTGAATGCGTACAGGGAAGGAGCAAGTTGTTCGGTGGCTTGAGAAGCTGCGTTGCCCATCAGTGGTTGATGCAAACTTTGGCGCCAACCTCATAGGTTTTCCATCTCTGGAGAATATCATGAGGGTATTTATGGAGCTCAGGCCTAGATTAGTGAAGCAACGGGGCGCTTTACAAGTCATCGGGGAAGGACAGTGAGGGAAGCAGAGGTACACGAGAGGGAGGTGATCATGTTGGTGGTGGGGGCAGGCAATTTGGCAGCAACAGATGTACAAGTATCCATGGGAGGAAACCAAGGGTTGGGGGGGGGCAGATCACCACGTCTCAGGTTAGCTAGGGAGTGGAAGGTGTGCGGAGGAGCCATACACATCCTCACAGCAACTGAGAACCAATATCACGGACAGGCGTTAGAAACCTTTGGCTTTTCAGATGTTTTGGACTACGACTCCCATCGGCCCTAGCCAGTAAAGCAATTGGTGAGGGATCACGCAAGTCTTCGTCCCAAATATCTAGTGACCCAGAGATTGCAGCTCTCAGTATTATGCAACAATCCTTGTGAATGGAGGTATGGGGTTACCATATCAGATTTTGAGCTACAGGTTGGGGGAAAGGGGAGCAGTAGGGGGACCCTAGCAGTTCCCAGAGAAGGGCAACAGGGAGCAACGCTGAACTAGGGATCAGACGACAATCACCCGGGCATGTAATTCAACAACATTCTGAGGCCGTGTGTAGACTGGGGCTGGGGCAGTGAGGGGTTTGGGTCACAACCTGAGATGTCCCGAGTATGTGAAAGCACAGTACATTTAAGAACTGAATAAGACCCACAGCCCCAAGATATGGAGAACAGAGTTGGGACACATCCCAAGACTGAATGGTTACACATGGATTCTTCCCAGGTCTGAAGATAGCATAGCAAATACTGCGTCTAAGGCCAGGCCCAGGGAGTCCCCAGTAAAACAATGAGCACAGAAAATCTTTAGACACTGGGAAATAAATGGAGAGGTGGCAGAAATGAATATTGTACCTTACCTGGTGTGGCTTTGCCCTCACAATGTGTGGTTTCGGGCTTCAAGCTTTGGTTTTGCATTCTGGACATCTGTCCTGATATTATTTGTCCCTGCGCCGGGGGCCCTTTCCCAGGAGCTCTCCCACCCTGAGCCGGCCGGTGCACAAGGAGTGACATCGCAAGCCAGAACCACGCCTTTGTGAGGTCACCTGACCATGTGGGAGAGCGCAGTGTCGATGTCACCGCCACAATGACACAGACACTATTGTGACATCACTGGGCAGCATCCTGAAGCAGACCTAGCTATGGGGGCAAATGGCTAGGATCTCGTGCTCGAGAAGCCGGGACCAGTCACAGATCCGGTTTGTCTGGATTCTGCACAACTGCGGCCCAAATACAGACAGTGAAATATTTGTTAAAATGGCTGCCCTCCCTACCCCTCCCCTTCCCTCACCCCTGGCACACTTTGCGAGTTTTCAGGTGGCACACCTCGGGCTGCGATCTCGAACAACAACAGGCTGGCGCTTGGTGAGCCTTACAGCTGGCAGGGGTGTTGTTAGGTCTGGAAAAGATCAGGGGCTAAGCTAATGTCGGGACTGGTGAGATTCGGGGCTAGCTATAGCCTTTTGATTGTAGCCCCTGAGCTTCTATCCGGGGCTACAACCAAAAGACCCGGGGCTATAGCCCTCTAGAAACGCCTACAGGGAGGGACAATGCCCCTATCGTCCTGGAAACACATATTCCTCAGTTCTAACAGTGAGGCAGTGCCCAGGATAGTGTTTGGGCACTCTTGCGTTTGTGCCAACATTGATTCAAAAGCTTACATGGTGTTCGCTGCACTCTACAACCCCACCCTCTCCCTTTTTTAAGCATGGTTGCAATGCCCTGTATAGACACTCTTCTCTCTGCGCTTAACCTGACTGCAAAAACCCTATTGCAGCAGGACGCATACTCATACTGCCTCATGAGTTTTCAAGATGTTGAGTACACCCTTGCCTCGATGCTGGAACTGGCGAATGCCGCTAGCTCAGGGGTGGACTGGCGCATAGGGAACTTTCCCAGTAGGACTCTGCACCCTGGGCCTCTTTTGTGTGGTAACCTATTTTATTTTCAAATGTTCTCATAGGAAAATGGTTGGGCTCGCTGACAATGTGTAATATGGGACCACTTTGAACATTATTTGCAGGGCCTCGTCTGGTTCCCAGTCCACCCCTGCCCTAGCTCCCCACCTCATGGGGGTTTCAGCTCTTTTCTCTGTGACCGCTTGGACCAAGAACCCACGTTGGCATTTTGAACACTCTGCCATGTGTGCCAGTGCGAACTCCAAGCCTCAATGTTAGTCTTTTTGTTGTGCGTTGTACCAGAATAGAAAACCCAGAGTAAATAAGGACATGCTTGTGTATTTCTGCTACTCTGTTCTGAAATCGGAATCTCTAACTGGACTGGGTCTGTATCATAGGAGTTGTATGCTATAACCAAACCTCAAAATGAGGTCTGACAAATTCCCAAACGTTACTACTAATCCTTATGTTCCTGGTAACTAGGCATTAGTTGCCTCGAGGGTGCGTCAATGTATTATGCGGAGGACGTGTCGCACGTAAAGCAGCGCGCAACGTCCTCTGCGGTCAATGTTCCTAGGATTGAGCATGGTCTGGGCTGGCCTTACACGGACATGGCTTCTGCCTGCCTCACAGGGCAGGCGATAGGTTTCCCGGTAGCTGCTGGGACCAGTTTTTTGACTGGTGTCTGGGATACAAGCGTGAATGGACAGCACAGAGTAAACTCTATAACATGCCTCCAAATGACGAATGAGGAGACCCGCCCCCACTGACATTGTGGCCGACCAAATATTTGAATGGGTCACACAACAAAACACAACTCACTTGCACTTTAAAAAAGTATGAAGATTTGCAGAGAAGCTTTGGCCAGCCACTGGCTCGCCAAAGTATCCCTACTCCTTCACCAGTTACTCTTGTTCATTCCACTGCCTTTGGGTTCTCAACATCCAAGCAGAAACATACATTGTACCCAATCTTGCTTGATTACCTAAATGTCATGCCACAGCACAATGTGTTCTTACTAGTCGCCCGTCTCTGCTCACCCTAGATCAGTGGTCTTCAAACTTTTTAGGCCTGGGGCACCCCCGCCGTGCAAAATGTGGGCAGGCCAGGCCCCCCCCTAAAATGCCAAATGGAAAGTTAGTCCAAATGGCTATGAACTAACGCGCGCCGTCACCACACCCTACTCCCAGTATACTCCCTGGACTCCCCACCTGCTCCCATCACAGTCTCTGGACTCCCTCATCCCACTCTTAACCCATTCCCTGTGATCTCCCCATCCAACCCCACCACAGACCCTGCGCTCTGCCCACCCTGCTCCCGCCACTATCCCATGGCTCCTGCCCATCCTGGTCCCACCAAGGTCCCTGGGCTCCCCCACCCTGCTCCCAGCACAGTCCCAGGGCCAGTGGTGGCTGGTGAAGTGGAGGGGCACAAATATTTCCACCAGATATGCCATAGCGGCCGAGTGCAGCGAGGGAGCCCAAACCAACCAATGGGGGTTCGCGGGGATTTCCCCAAGTGATTTTTTTTAAATAATGGGTTAAAATGTTGCATTTTAGAGCATACAAAAAAAAATGGGTAAAAAGCCAAACAGTTTGCAATTGGCGCTGGGGGGGCTAGGGGGCAGGCATGATAGATGTCCAGTAAAAAAATACCATCCCTGTCCCCTGGGCCCCCAGTGCCTAACATAATCAACATGATTATGTGTGTATGCAAGGCACTGGGGGCCAGGGGGAAAGCATGGTATTTTTCACTGGACATCTATGTTAGATGTCCAGTAAAAAATACCATCCCTGTCCCCTGGGCTCCAAAGCGCCTCAGAAGGAAATCTGATTTTAGCAGGTGGGTAGGGAGATTGTGCAACAAAGCTATTTTTATAATGCACCCCCCACTCGCCAAAATTTGCTCAATGTACCAAAACAAACACAGACACACACACACACACTCTCACACAGCAATCACTATCATTCACACAAGCACCCATCTCCATACACTCACTCATAACACAAGCATCCACGCATCCATACATATTTTTAAATAAAAAATAAATGAACATAAACATACCTTCTGCATGGGACCTGCGCGTGGGTGCTGAAACGCCCCACTCCAGGCTGCTCTGTCCGTATGTGCGAGGAGACGCAGGAGCTCCCTTCGCGCATGCAGTGCCTCAGCCAGCATTTCCAATGAGCTATGAAAGGTTGGCGAAGCAAAATGCCCCACGCCTTGCATGGCTCAGTGAGCATGTGCAGCTGGGGAACTGAACTGAACTGTCAAAGGGAAACAGTGTTTCCCTTGTTCAGCCAACCCAGGAGCACTCCCTCAGCTGGAAAAAGCAGCTGAGTGAGTGCTCAGTGTTTCACTGGGCTGGCTCCTTCGCTCATACATAATGGGTGAGGGGGCCACTGGGTGGACATCCCCGTCGCCCATTATGGATGAGCCGCCAGGCTCGGACTGGCCTATAGAGCAATGGGGCAATGCCCAAAACCAAAAATGCTGATGTGGGCCAGTCAAAATGGGCCACTTTTTTGGCCAATGTGGGCCAGTTTGATGAGTTACTTTGCTATGCAGCTAGTAGTTTTGACCATTGTTGCTGAATAAATAGTCTTTGAATACCGCAATTTGCTCACATTTTAACAACCTGTGACTAAAGGAATGAATATCCATTTGCAACTGCGGGCCACTTTTTCATTGGTGCCTGAGACAGTTTTATTCTCCAGTATGACCATGTGAGCCTCCCCTGCCCATTTTTTTATATTTCATGCCGGGCTCTTGCGCCTCCCCCGGGCTTGCGCCAGATCCCCCCCTGGGAGGTAGGGGGGTGCGCCCACAGTCTGAAGACCTCTGCCTTGGATCCTTTTCACCTACACACACCAAAGTCTGGTTCCCTTCGGTGTAGGCCCAACACACATTATGGACAAGCCCTAGTGCCGGGAGACCATCGGGGAGGTAGATGGTACAGTCAAAATATCAATTAACTTAAAGCATTACATACGAGCTAAAGTTCCACTTAGGAGCCAAAACTATGTAGCATCCCAAGGTGGTGCAAAAGAGCCACCTGAGCCAAAACTAAGCAGCCCAATACATGTCCTGCCTCCATAATGCATTCCCTCACTCTATGCCAGTGGTATCCAAACTTTTTCATACTGAGCCCCCCTTGAGTACAAAAATTGTTTCTTACCCCCCTTCTAGGGGGCCCTTAAGGATGTCCGGGGACAGGAACTTTAAAAATATAAGCAGATTGTCTACTGCTTATATTTTCTATTAAAAGCAGTCCTCTTAATCCTTTGTTTTTAACAATAAAAACAGTCATCTTAATCCCTTTCTAAAGAGCCTGCCCCCTCCCGACTCCCCCCCCCCCCCCCCCCAACATCTTTCGGGCACCCCTAGGGGGGCCAGCCACCCGGTTTGAAGACCACTGCTCTATAGCAATAGCTTTCGTCTTACTGGGCGTTATGTTAGTGGCAGTAAAGCCCCACCTTTTAGGAAAAACGAATTCGTGAAATAGCTCAGGGAGTTAATGTGCCGGTAACAGAAGAACAGAAGTGACCAAATTCCTTCGTCCACGCGAACGCTCGCACATAGTCGCATGGCATGCTTAATCGAACAGAGAAGATGAATTCGAAATATCACATGGATGTTTTTTTCTCTTTGCACCATTGCTGATGTTTTCCGACATAACGTCCAACTAAAAATACATTGGAAAAAAACCGAATTGACACCCAACCTCCACAAACAATCGTTTAAGTAAAGGGTACAGGAGGGGCGGAGGGGGGTCTGGGTTGCTGTAAACTTTCTGAGAAGGAGGCCTGGCTTCCATGTCATTGCTTGGCCGTGAAACTGGAGTGCAGACACTTTAATAGGACCTCCTGCCGCCATCAGAAACCCAGGAGACCACAGGAGTGGGACATTTGAGGGGGTAAGGGGGTGAACCAAATGTGAATGTTTCAGCAGAAGAATGATTGTTTCCAGGTGTGAGACTCTGTCTGCAGATCATTAAGTAAGCTGGACTCCTGGGACAGCTTTGCCGTAGGCGGGAATTGTGCTCTCCATAACCTGGAGGGTTGCTCTGCTATGCCCAGAGCCCAACCCTCTCCTCCACCCAGGCCTCCAGTGCGGTTTTTCGGCTGCCGCCGTTGGCCCGACGCCATATTTCTCTCAGAAGGTCACCTGAACCTCTCTCGGCGTCATGGAAGGTATGAGGTGAGGGAGTCACGCCCTCCTTTCCTCGATGTCTGACTTCCTCAGCTTCACCTCCTCCTTTCAGAGCCCCCTTAATCCCTTCCTTCCTCACTCCCTGCTCTATCCACCCCTTACCCTTCCTTGGATCCCCTCACACCTCCTCTGCCTTTACTCATTCTGTCTCTCTTCCTCTCTCTGTTCCGCTCCCGCCCCACTCATACGTCACTGCCCAGGAAACAGTGCTGTCTTTTCTCAGAGGATGAAAGCCATATCATACGCAGTCACCTAGTGAAGAGCTAAACCAGAGAGACAAAGGCAACGTTTCCCGCCCAGTGGCATCCTCACTCGGCCATTGATGTGGTAACGAGCGAGATTCCATTCAAGTGAACGTAGCCAGTGGCGCGCAGGGTTTGTTTTGGTGTTCTTATAGAGCCAACATGCTGCCTCACTGCTATTCCTTAGTGGGTTGAGACATTGTAGCATGCTGCAAAGCCAACAGTTTTGGCTTTTGTGTGGGCATTGGATCCGCCTTTTCCGGGCGCTGCATAATGGCACTGCCTGGCCATAACACGGCAAAAGCTATCACATGGTGCTCATAGCTACTCATGGCAGTGCCTGGCAGAGGTACACATGAGAGAAAACGCTGTTGGCTTTGCCAATGCTTATTTATAACAGCAATTCAGTGCAAGGAACAGATGCACAGACGTAGATACTGCTTATAAATCAGGGGGTGGAATCTCTCTCTCTCTTCCCCCTGCCCCCTCCCCCCCGCTGGTCTACCTGTCTGCGGTGCTGACTCGTGGCCTGGCTACCCTCTGAGTCTCACTGGGTACCAGGCTCCTCCATGATCGCAGGGCCTACCGCGCACTTAGGGGCTGTAACTGTAAACCTACAGACCCCTGCCTCCTTGCACTTACCCTGTGCTGCCCTCGGTGCACTTACTCAGAGCAATACTGCCTGACTCCGCCTTCCCTCTCCCTGGCACTTCCCCTCTCCCTCCTCATTGCACTTTTGCATATCACACTTGCAGGATCTGAATGACACAAGTCCTAGTAAGATCGTTTGTCTTATCCTCCATCTGTCTTCCCTCCCTTGTCTTGTCCTGCCTGAAACACTTGTGTACAGGCGCGTTTTAAATGACATATATCAGGAGGCTTCCCAGAAATAGGGGGATCAGATTAAAAAATAAACAGGACAGGCCATAGACATCGAAGTAGGACGATGATAAAACTGCAGTCCTTCTATGTTGCAGGCCTATTGTGGGGGGCAGGGAGGGGGTGTGCTCACAGGTGTACTCCCCTCATTGGAGGAGAGCGCCGGGGAGTGGAAAGGGGAGGAAATGGGGGCGTGAAAAGCATTCACGCCACCATTTACGTGCAGGAAGAGTTGTGCAGGACCTGATTTTGGGATTTCAAAATCGTGTCCCGGCAAAAACCAGGACCATAGCCATGACTGGTTTCATTTCCAACAACATCTACACTGCATACATAGTTGAGGATGTGCCGTCGGAAACCAAAAGCTGAACATCTCCATGGAGGCACTGTGAGGCTCAGGCCTGCTTTACTACGGAACGCAGGGAGCATTCACCGAATGCGTCACAGAAGTTACCTCACATGGCAGTCAGGAGAAAACAAGACAAATAAGATGAGAGTATTTGCCCGTCGGAAGTGCAGCTGGGATTCCACACACATATCATGCATCCCTGTCAAGGGCGCCGAGTACATGTGTGCTCTGGGGCCCCGGACAACACCCCCCCCTCCCGCACCCACCTATCCGCACCACCACCGGAAAGGCCATCTGCGCTGAAAGTCCCTATACTTTCAATGGGAGGTCCTAAAATGTTGTCCACCCACAAACACCACAAAATAAACAACAACAGAAATGGGACTTAGCTCCCTATTGACAGTGCTAATGAAATGGAAAGGGGACACAACACCCTCTTTCCATGGAAAAATCAAAAGTCTATTCCCCTGATCCCTGCGACATCGAATCCACGACACTAGAGCGTCTGAATTGACCACTGAGCAGATGGGAGGTGGTTTGAGCAGAGTGAGTGCAATGCCTCTACCTGCTGTTACACCACCAAATAGTGGAACCGTGTGCCACATGCCGCAAACTGAGAGGTCTACAGAGTAAAGGGTATTTTCAGATAGGTCTTCGGCCGTTGGGGCTGGGGAAAAGTCAAATGCACGTCAGGCATGGCTCTCAAAAACTTAAAGGGTCAAGACAGTAATACCTAAAGTCAGTGCTTTAAGTGGACCGGGGCCTGCCGGGACCGGGCCACAGCAGTCTCCAAAAAGTGAGGCTGAGCTGGGACACTGCCGTAGCCCCGGGTCCCACCGCAACATTGGCGGAACACATTATCCCGCCACGGCTGCAGCCGCGACGGGAGATGCGCCCGCCATGAAGTCATTCAATCTGACAGAAGTGGCTGCCAGCCACAGCGACGCTGTGACTGGCTGCCACTTCCGTCATTCATAGTAACTGCTTCTGGTGATCTCTCGCCAGAGGCAGTTATTGTCCCTTTGTTTCCCCAGGTCGTCAAGGCATCTTTAACCCTCGGCGAACCTGGGGACTCCGACATATTTCGAGGATTATAAAAGATGGCTTGAATTGTGTACTTTTCAAGCCATCTTTTACACACGACGAAATGTTTAAAAAGATGGCCTGAAAACTACGCAAACCGTAAAGTATGCACACAAATATATATAAATGTTATATATTTGTGTGCGTACCTTACCATGGTTTGTGTACTTTGCAAGCCATCTTTTATTTCTAGGTTTATAAAAGATGGCTTGCAAAGTACACAAACCATAGTAAGGTACGCACACAAATATATAACATTATGTATATTTGTGTGCATACCTTACGGTTTCCGTACTTTTTAGGCCACGTCCCTCCCACAAGCCACAGCTCCCAAATGAGGCCCCCCCTCGATTTCTTACCCTACTTAAAGACCTGCCTAAAGTGTACAGTCCCTAGTCCGTGGGTCTTCACGGGTCTGCTTGCTGGCAAAGAAGGATAATGAAGACTGCAATTCACCACACACTTCAGACACCTTGGTCTCGGGAGGAAAGCTCAGGGGCAACGTGCTCGCCATGGAAGCAAAACAACACAGAGCAACACAGGTTCGAACCCCGGGTCCACGCTTAGAAACCTCTGGCTATTAAGCGCTTTTTAAATAGCCAATCATATCATATCATATACCTTAGCATCAAACACTGCAACCTAAAAATGCTTCAGGAGGTCACCTGTTCTTTAGCCATAAAGGAAGGCTGGGGAACTCTGGGCCAGGGGGAAGCCCCACACTCCGTGATGCAACCCTTAGATGTGGTATAAGAAGGGTCCCTCCGAGATCCCACAGCCCTTCCTTGAGACAACCTGAAGGCAGTCAGTACCTAAAGTAGTAACGAAACAAAAGACCCCAGGTCATTCAGGAGGAGAACAAGGCTGCTTCCCTAGTCCAAGACACCAGTTCTATGTTAGCAAGGGCCACATTTCAAGAAACCAGTCAGCTACTGGCCCGGGAGTACGCCAGCGATCGGCGTACGACACATACTCGAGGTCCAGCCTGGATACCGACATTCAGACAAAGGGAAACCATACAACAGACACCAAAATCACACTCAGGAAATGCTTGGATCCATTCAGCGGCACAAGCAGGGAGGAGAGAAGCTCACAAGTGTGTGGGAAAGCCAGACCTCCAGGAACGCAAACCACCATGGTAAATCTGCCGGGTTACCTAATGACAGACAGCATATTCGTAACTTCGGACCTTGAGAGTCAGCGCAAAGGCGAGTCCTCAGTAATACAAGTTGCGCAACACCCGCAGGGAACAATGAATGCAGGCCAAACTAATAGGGAGGGCGTGGAACCATTAAGCCAGGGTCAGTCACATTACACTAAGCTGTATAGTTTACTGGGGCTTGGCCATCCCTCCCAACTCCACATTTTGGCCACAGGCAGAATCCTTCTGACAATTTTCCCATACCTTGACTTCGTTCCCCCAAGATCGTTCCGCCCCACAAGCGCGTTGAGGCCATACTAATGGGATAAAGTTGCTATGTAAACGAAAATCTACTACTACTATTGAGGAAACAGAACCACAAACCCATCCCCCATTATTCCAATCACTTGATCAGTACCTGTATAAAAGGCAGAAGAATTGTGGCAGCGGGCAAAAGGAAGGAGTTCCCGACGTATAAAGTGATGCTATTGTGAGAATTAGGGAAGGAGCACAGACCTTGTATTGGCGAGTCAGGAATGGCAAGTAGTAGAAGTAGTAGGGATTTATGTGATCGCTGAAGAAAAAAAAAAATAAGACAAAAATACTGAATGTATTTTTTCCTCACATTTCCGATCAATTATATGGTATCCAGTAATATTATCCCCATACATATGGTGGAAATACATATGGTTGCCAGGAAAAGGCAGTGGCAAATGTATAAATGGTAACCATATATGTGTGCTCAAAGGAAGCAGGGTTGCGGATGTCCCTGCAAAGCACGGTCAGTTTCTGGTGACATTATTGTCAGATGACATTTTTGCAGGGACATTTTCACATGGAACCAATTAAATATGAGGGGAGACCCCCCAAATCCACCCATACTCCACTTATATATTTTTTTAACCCTATAGCTCCCACATATAATTGTATGGAAATGTGTATTTTCGAAATTCAGTATTTTCGTCTTCGTAATTGACCGATACAGTAGTAGCAGTAGTAAAAACATTTATTGAGAGCAACAAATCACTAGAGAATCCAGTTTCTTAGCATTATGCAAAAAACCACAGAATATGAAATCAAAAAAGAAAACATTTCATGCGAGCCGAAATGGAGGAAAACTAATGGTTTTGTGATGTAATTACTAATAAACATGCAGTGATAATTAGTATGGTTTTACAAGTCTCTTAAGTGCAGCACGGAGCATTCTCTAACAGGATTAGGTAATGCATTCCACAAACCAGAACCTCAGACTGAAATTGGCTGACAGAGAGAAGGTTCAAAGAGGTAGACCTAAGAGTCTGACTGGGGATCTATAAGGGTTGACAAATATTCAGGGGCCAAACCCTTGACACTCTTCCAGATAAGATGCATTGGCCGTTCCCGAATTTGGTCCTCAGTCAGAAGCCAGCTTAACTGGCATCTAGCTTGAGGGATAAGATCAAATTCTTCAGATGCATGCTCATCCTCAACGCTCGATGTTGACAAACCTGGTTGCATAGACATTTTTTGAGATTCCTAAATTAAGTGACATACAATAATGAACTCTGGAAAGGACCACGGCTTGTACCAGGGCCCCGAGATGATAACTCTTGTAAGGGTGCAGAAGGAGGAGACTGACGCACAGGTGGCATAGTGATTGCTATACACTTATTTGTAGTGAAAATAAAGAGAAACCTTATCTGTCCCTATATCTATGAGGGGTTTCCCTGCCTCAACTAAGGTGCTAATGGGTCTGTCAGGATGTCTTAACAACATAAAGAGTCCACCGTCCTGCGTCCAACTGTCCCCAGGGCTTTAAGTGGGCCGGGGCCTGCCGGGGCTGGGCCCCGGAAGGCTCCGAAATTTCGTTTTGAGGCAGGGCCCTGCCAGGGCCCACTAATCTCCCCGGGCAGCCCCGGCCACTACACGAAAGGGCATTTTTTTCTACAGCCTGAAGCTCTCGCTCGTGTGCGAGAGCTTCAGGCTTCAGAAAAAAATGCCTTTCAGCTATAATGGTGGCGCCGCACCTGCGAGGCATCCCTTTAATCAAGGGATGCACGTGGGCCGGCGCCACCATTATGGAGAAACGTGAGGCCGCTGGAAGCAGAGGCCTTGCTTTCTAAATACTGAAGCTCCCACGGATTCGCGGGAGTTTCAGTCTTTAGGAAAAAGGCCTCTGCTTCCAGTGGCCTCACCCTTTCAGCCTTAATGGTGACGCTGCCCCTCCCCACCTGGCGAGGGGCAGCACCACCATTAAGGCTGAATAGGCGAGGCGCTGTCCCCTGCCAGGCAAGCCTATACAAAATAAATGCAGAGATCAGCACCCTCTCCCCCATAGGGGAGAGGGTGCTAATCTCTACAAAAGGCAGCCTGGCAGGGGTGCCAGTAGCCCATTGAGCTGGGGCTCGTCAAGGGGGCGTGGCCTAACGGCCCATCAAGACCCCGTTGTTAGGCCACGCCCCCTCGATGGGCCCCGGCTCGATTTGTAGTGCCACTTAAGGCACTGACTGTCCCTATCTCTGTCCCTTACACTTACAGCCAAACTAATCAGTTACATCAAAGTTCTTGGTCCAGGAGAATGACTCCCTCCTCCTGGTCTGTGAGGCAGAGTTCTGGTTGCAATTTCCTCACCAGGGGGAATGACTCCCTTCCCCTGGTTCTAGTCCCTCACAAACAAAAAGGGTTGCAGATCCTGCAACACTCTGCGTCAGAAATTACACCACTTTGAGTCCCCGGGGGAATGACACCCTTCCCCTGGATCACTGGCCTGATCCTCCTAGCGGGCTCAACTGCCAGGTGAATTACTCACTTCCCCTGGCCTTCCTCAGGCTTTCTTTCACAGTTCACAACACCAGGGGGAATTGTCTCACCTCTCCTGGCCCTTTTCAGGCTTATCTCACAGTTCACAACACCAGTGGGGAATGTGTCCCTTCCCCTGGCCTTTCTCAATATATTCGGTATGGGAAACCTGGTCCACACCCTGTCAGGTACCACCATGAAGAAAATGACTTGTAGGAATCTTCGTAAGTGCACGGCGGTACCAGACCCTTCTCGAGTCTTGGCTGTCTGTTTTCTTGAAGTCCTTTGTCTATTTGTATAGTGGTTGGTTGGCAGTGGTTGGCATTAGATTTCAAGTCCTTCTTCAATGTTTAAGCCCTTCAATCTTCATTCCTCTGTACCTCTTCCTCGTCTCAGTTCTTCTATCATCAATCTCCTGTGGGTAGGCCAAGCTCTCCCTTCTCTCAGTAGAAGTCATGTGTATGGCCCTACACAGGTACATTGGTTGGGTAGGTATGTGATTGGGGTTTACAGAGCAGGGAAGTGTGTAGGGTGTTTGGTGAGGGGTATTGTACCGCATTCACTTTAGATGGTCGTCCTTGTCCCCAGAGGGGGAGTGTCTCCACATGAGATACTCCCGCTGTGTACCACCCCCAGGGGGACTATCAGGTAGCAGCCTCACCTCCCTGACCTCATGGGAAGGGGCTCCCCCTCAAGGATTTCTCACACTCTGCATAAATTGTATACTTGAAACCTGGAAGATTTCACTACCGACTCCGCTTGGTTAGAGAAAGATACGTGAATATTAAAAGAACACCAACATTCCTTACTGTCTCCACTGGAGTGGGGCCCAGAGGCATAGGCCACTGAAAAGGAAAAGGCACACCGGCGGGAGAAGTGAGTGGGGGTGGGGGAAGGTCTGTTTAAAGGCAGATAGAGGTCTTGCATCCAGCGCCAAACAATATGTCCTTTCGTAGCTTTTGAAGCTAGTTTCAAAACTCTGCCAACGTAATTTATGATAGCAATCCCAGGAATTCCACCAAATGGAGTAAAAACTAAATTTAAGGGCACAAATCAATCAACCCTGCTTCACTCCAGGAAGGCAGCCCCTCTTACCCTGTGTTCCCCTTTTGTAGTGCAAACAGCTGCTGATGGTGGAGGTGGCTCCTTACTGGCTCCACGAGACCCCTGTGGGGACAGTTCTCCTGCGAATGGATAAAAATGCTAGAGTCTGCAGTGTGAAAAGCAGCCAATAGAACCAATAAAATCAGGGCTGCTGGTCTCCCTGCATCCCCTGTTTGGAAGCAATGTTCCCGAATCATCAGGGTAGCTTCATCCCGGCCTAAAACTAGAATGGCAATCTGCAAGTACGTTTTTCTTCTGTAATTAGTTGGAGAGTTGAGCCGTAACTTCATCTTCCAAGATTTTACATATTAATGGAAGATTAGAAATAGGTTGAATGGTAGCTGGATCAGAAGGATCCAGGTTTGCCATCTTCAAAAAAGGCGTTACTAGAGCTATCCTCAGTTGGTCTGGGAATGTCAGCCAAGACATGAAAATTAACTTGTACAAAGTCAGCTGAAAAAGGATCCACAGAGGATGAAGAGGCTTTCAAACCAATAACCCTATTCGTAACGTCTTATTTGAAGACATTTTCAAAAGCAGACAAACTCGCCGTAAGCCTAGATTATCTTAAAGCAGGGGAATTGTATGATCGTCGTTTCGCTTTGATTGAAGCACACCAAGTGCTGGTCTTAGAGAAGAAAAGGGCAAGAATATCACACAGTAATGGTAAAGAAACTACCTTCTCTACGTTATCCGAAAAGAGCACCCAATTCTCGAATCATCTTAAAAAGGTCTGCGGAATGAGGCTGATCCGAAGGAAATTCTATTAGAAAAGTTGTACTTCTTTGCCCGAATCACTGCTTTACATTTACATTTTAATTCATCCAATTGCAGAAAAAGAGGCCCTGAAGGACACTTCAGGTGTTGCCCTGGTCTCTTCAGTTTGCCTAAAATGGAGGAAAAACAAAAACGTGTAGGTGTGAAGACATCTTCTTAAGGTACGTTTTTAAAGGAATAATTGGTCCAAAATTCTAAGAATGTTGGAGTTAAAAAAACTACACCAAGTCATCAGGAGATTGTGAAAGGTCATTGAAAATCTGAAAAAAAATACTTCTTGAAGTCGAAATCTTCTGAGCTCATAGTATGAATCCTACGACAAGTAGAAGTTTCACTCGATCGAGTATAACAATGATTGGATTTTATATTTCTACCCACTTCACAAGTAAAAGCAATTTAAAAAATCATGTAACCGAGATACCAGAAAAAGGGTGGGGTCGTCAGTTTTAACATTAAGTTCCAATACTACATCTAAAATATGTCTTGCAGTAAGAGTGAGGCCTTATGTCTGTTGTCTAAGCCCTAATATATCTAACAGATGCAAAGCACCCTCAACAATGATTGAATCTTTGTTGTCCATATGTGCATTAAAATACATCACATCTTTTTAGCAGACAATCATTGTAATTCTTCGTAGACAATAATTGTAATTCTTCACAAAGTTTTTGGAAGAAATGAAAATGCTACATTAATTATTCGTGGGTGATAGAGAACTGTCATTAAAATAGTAGTCATTACTAGAAATCCCTTTCAAAGTTAAGTGCTCAAAAGTAGAATAAATAGGGGTTTGGTCAATGCAACCCTTGAGGCCTTTAGATAAAATAAAGAATCCTCCTCCTCGTGGACCAGTAGATTTGCAGAAGGCTGTCTAGCCGGCAGGTAACATTTAAAAGGGGACAGTCCTGCTTAAACCAAGTTTCCGTAATGGCCAAGAAGTCCAATTTCTCCATTAAGAGATCACGTACAGGTAGTGAATTTTTACAACAGATCTCAAACTTAAAAGACCTTCAGTAGGTTGTAAGTAAATGTTTGTATTATAGTGTCCACTCTCGATTGCTACGGTCCACACGTTTCTCCTCGGCTATCTACTGCCCACTCTACAAGCTGCTTTACTGGCGTATTAACAGTCGGTTTTGAATTTTAGCTATTGCCTGTAAGTGACAAAATGATCTTCTTAAACGGCATGATTGACAAAGAGTAACAAAAACAAAAAGCAAGGAAATCGTAATCAAACGTGGCTCAAACACACTAAAGCAGGAAATGATACTACTTAGAACAATACCCATAAGAGACTGCCCTTAGTAGAGCGCCCGTTCTGAACACCCTGAGCCCAATCTTTACATAGTCGTAGGGCATGTGGTATATGACCATCCAATCCATTGGCTCTTCCCACCCTGGGTGTCCGGGGCTTAGCACACAGTCTTTCCAGATGGCATTTTTGGGGTTTCCGGGTGATTCAAACTTCGGGGGAGATACCACTGGATCACTTCTACTACTAGCACTGCCACTGGGGAGCAGATGGTTACACCACAGGGAACGCTCAGATTGCAGCCTGTGGCAAAGGAGTGAAAAAGGGAGTTGGCAGAGCCAGTGCTGGAACCTAGGTCAAGAGAGTGGCAGGTGTGGTTGAAGCAGGACCAGAAGGTTTTTGTATCTAGAGCAAGGATTGGACTTCAGACCTATTGTCCTTTAGATTGGGCACAGTCACAAAATATACATTAATCAAGCTTCCTTCCATTGTTGTTCTTAGATGTATTCCCTCGAGCTGCCGTGCTGATGGCCATGCTCTAACCCTACCCTAGAACTCAGAAGACACAAGGCTGAGCCCCGACAACCATTTGCCCAGAGAGGAGGCCTCCTGCCACTGCCCAGGGAGGATCCTTCAGGGGAGAGTGTAGCGTTCCTTAAGGGTGGTGCTCATACGGAAGTAAAAAAAAATGCAGACCAAGTAGGTTTGCTGTTATTCTTTCTATCAATCCTATACTGGCCTGATTGTTCTTTTCTTCCCTATTTGTGAAACACCCAAAACCACCACAATCCCAAAAATCCCAGCACACAACAAGCAGAGTTGAGATCAAATGTATGTAAGACAGTTGAGCTGTGTATAATACATGTGGATGGCAGTGAGCTAGAGTGATCTGCCAGTATACCGAGCAGGGAGGTGGAGGAGGGAATCACTCGCCCCCAGGCCTACCCAGCATCCAAAATTAATTAGCGCCCTGGGAAGCGCCCATAGCCAATGAAAATGCTCGGAACGCGGGCTGTATTCACAAAGGAAAGTCTGTGTTCATTAGCGTTGGGCACTTCCTTTCCCATCTCCCCCTTCCCATTAGCACCATGTAGATCACTACACGGGTGCTAACAGTGTATTTTTTTTCATTTTATTTTAAAAAAGAAAAGCGTAATCTTTATCTTGCTGCACGGCACCGCACAGGGCCTTCAGACAGTCCCCTCTTCAATGTTTATGACAAGAGTCATCAACATTGAAGCCGGACATCTTGGCTGAAGGCACTGTTCTACATCGGGCACGAGATAGGTCCATTTTTCTTTTATTTTACAAAATAAAATAAAAAACATTAGCACCCGTGTAGTGATCTACATGGGTGCTAATGGCGCTATGACCCTCTGTGGCTGGGACCACATTCTAGTTAATGGCTCACCACCCTCGTTAATGGACCCACGCTGTGCTCGGGCCCTTAACTTGGGCAGCGGGCCCTACCTGGAGGGTGGAGCTGCCACTTCAGGGATATCGCCTCAATGTTTTCTCTGGTGGAGAGAATGTTAAAGATGCAGGGTACCAATGCCGATGTGGCACAGACAACAACCTCCCTAAGGCTTACCCTGCTTGGGTTGTCTGCAGTAGGGAGTACTAGAGAGGAGTGTGGTGCAGATACACTGCTTGAAAACGGCCTCTTCTTAGGAAGGGACTCAGGCAGCTCTAGAAATACAATAATACATCAATTAAAATAATAGTTTCACTTTGTAGACTGCAGTTGGTTTGGTGAAATGGTCGGCTCCGTTTGAGACCTTTCTGAAGACAAGCAAAGGAAACGCCTTCCTTCTCTGGCTGAGCCAGTGCCAGGGTGAGGGTATGCAGAGACGGGATAAGTGAGTGAGAAGGTTGGCAGGGAGGGCAGTGTCGGGGACTTCCTAGCTCAGGGTGATTTCATACACCCATCCCATCAGGGGAGTATCCAGCACCGCAAGAGTAGGGGGGGCTAGCCACAAAAAGTCCTGCTACTGCCCCCCCACAATGCAGTGTGCGCGGTTCCATAAGTTATCATTTGCACCTGCCCAATCAACTTAACATTAGCGGCAGATGGCATTTTAACAAATACACATAACAAAAAAGCAACAAAAAAACTGCCAGGACCATTACAGATGCAGGGAACTCCTCCATTAGAGCTCTGTGGCAAAATACATGCAAACCTCCTAATTTGCATATGGAGTGCACCAACACAAGGGACTTCACAGAAAAGGACATTGCAAGGAGCATCAGTCCTTGATACTGGGAGGCACCAGGGGAAGATACTTCAGAATAAGTTGCCATAAGTAAGCCAAATGGCAAATAACTATGGTGCAAAATACCTAAACTGCACTATTGTTATAGATGCAGCAACGCTATAGTCATTGTGCTTTTTTTTAGAATAGCATGATATACTAACATAAGCTATGAAGTGAATCACAGAGTGGCAAATGAGGCACAGTTTGATAAAATGATTTGCCCGGGATCACACACTTTGGTTAAATGGCGAAACCAGGGTGTGGATTATTTAAGCAACTGAGCACCTCACCCCAGGTTTAGTTGATATAGAAATGTCTTAATGTTTCACTTTGCATTTCATGTGCTTAAATATTATTGCATTTATTGCAATGCCTTGGAAGCAAACCACATTACATTAAAAAAAAATAGCCTTTCATAAAAAAAACGAACTTTACACTGTATACATCGTCATAGAAATATGTTGAGCAATAAGAGTATGGATTTAGTTTTATTCTCCCCACCCTGCATGAAAGTCACAATAGCATCATGCAGGTTAATGCAGCCTAACAAACCCCCCTTGGGTTTTAAAGCCATAGTAATGATTTCATAAAGCCTCCAGCATTATGCGCCCTTCTGACCAACCTCATTCACATTTTGTAAGGGACAAAAGTCCGTGCTAATAGTCCCCACTCTCTCCCATCAGTGCCTAATGACTCCCTTTGCAGTGGTCTGTTTAAACCTGGAGAACCCGAGAATTCATGGATCACTGGAAGGCAGAGTATACGCAAAATAAAAAGGGAGAAATGGCACGGAATAGGCAAAGGTTGAGCTATGGAGCAATGAGAGCCTTTGCGTCAAGGAAAGGCGGGAAATATGCAAACCGAATGAGCCAGCAATAGGCAGGCAAAGGCAAAGCAAGGGCAACGACAGGCCCGCCTTTGGTCTCTTTTGGAACTAGCTTTGAAACTACGCAAACTATGTTGACACTCCTCCCAGAAACCATACCAAATGGTGCAAACGTGTCAAGATTGGGCTACACACCAAGGAACTCAACTTTACCCCAGAAGGACAGGCCCTAAAATCTGGATGAATAAAGCATGGCTGTTTTCGTCCTGGTCCCACCATTTAGCTGTGGCACAAATAAAGAAATTCCCATGGGAGCTGGAGGACAGAGGGGCTGCAAACGCAAGACAGCAGCCTTATAAGGGAGGGAGGAAAAGGAGAGAAAGGAGAGAGATGGAGGAACTACGGGAGGGAGGAAGGGAGGTACAATGTGATTGTGGTGCAGGGCGTATACTGGTTTGTTTTGCCTTATTTGGCCTTGTTCATATATTGCTATGGTTAGAATGCTTTCTGATGACTATTGTGCCTTGCTATGATTTGCTAGATGTGGTTTCCGGATTGTCTGTACCCCACGTCAACCTGCCAATCAACGTCTTAGAATACCCCCTGAACTAACCTGCTCAGAGTCTACCGTCTAACACACAATAACCATACCAATGAGGCCACCCACACATATGAAAATTGACACACTAATAGACATCAAACATCAGAACACTACACCCCTACAACCGACGTACATACCACAGCCCAAGCCAATGGATTCTAGCACCGGATGCACACAAGTCTCTGCTTCGGACACACATTCCTCTGTGCTCTGAACACGGAACACTAAGAAGCGGACCCACACACATCATCCGGGTACTTCCGATTTGCACGCATCAAACCAGCAAAGCTCCCTTGCATTTTCCTTTCTCTCCACTAAGCCATCCCACCTTCTGGTTTTTCAGTTCCGCCAGATAGTTCCATGTGATATTACTGAAATGAAACTTAACGAATGAAATCCTACCGAAAAAAAATATTTTAATTTTAATTTTTATTTTATTTTTTTTTATTCGGGGGGGTCCTTCAAAATCCTTGTTTCTCCATGCTTCTAACCCCACCCTGAACCACCCAACACCTTTTAACCCTTTAACCCCACCCTCTATATATTTATTTTTCGTTATTTTTTCGTTAAGATTTTATTTGTTATTTTCATTTCGGTAACATCAAGGGATACCCCGCCAGATTGCCTCGAGACCATGCAAATAGCAGTAGCACACAAAATACATGCCAGTGGCATAACCACTTTAAACTGCTAAATATATTGGTGTGCGACACGTTACAAGCTGCACATTGGCACCTTTCTTTACAACAGCACAGTTTCTACATTTATTTGTTAAATAACAAGAAGATCTCTTACATTACATCGAGAAAGATACCAGGTATTAAGAGTGATGTCCCCGGAGGATAGCTCAGCGTCAAAGTGCTTGGCTTGGAAACAAGACGACACAAAGCAACACAGGTTCGATCCCCGGCTCTGTATTTAAAAGACGACACAAAGCAACACAGGTTCGATCCCGGCTCTGTGCTTATAAAAGACGACACAAAGCAACACAGGTTCGATCCCGGCTCTGTATTTAAAAGACGACACAAAGCAACACAGGTTCGATCCCGGCTCTGTGCTTATAAAAGACGACACAAAGCAACACAGGTTCTATCCCGGCTCCGTACTTAGAAACCTCTTGGTCTTAAGCTAAGAGACATATTCCTATAACAGCGCATCGATGCCCCTGGGCTCTGTGAGCGCTTTAAAACTGAAATAAAAAATGAAGTTATGGATGATGTAGAACAGATTACCTGCACCCCCCCACCCCTCATTGTACATAACAGAATGACTGCAAGATACCTTGAGTTCTATCACCTTATGAAGAAATGCAGTCTTCGACTTTGCCATTGAACTCCTCAGTGTTGAGCAATATACCCTTATGACACTATCCCATATATTATGTTTTTATATATCAGTTAATGTGCTGTAAGATTATGTATCATAACTACCCTACTAATATTCAATTCTTTCACCCTGTAAGGAAGAATATTAGGCGTCCCTTTGTCTGTGCATTGATTTTGGAATGCTGACGGGCTGAGTTTGCCCGGATGGAATTCAAACCTCGGACCTGCAACTTCAACACTGAGCTCTTCCACGAGCATTTAACTGCCTGGCATTCCTTCCTTGGTTTGTAAACTGCAACCCTCTTGAGCAAGTAGCTGGATACATGTTTGTCAGTCAGTCAACAAACTTTCAGTAGTAACACAAGAAAGGATGTCCCAGCAGAAACAAGCTGTACGTGTTCTATTATGTGTATTTTATGCAAGTACATGCCGCCTCCAATGCGGCACAGAGTGTGAGATTGTTCAATGCATCACATTGGCCCTCTGCTTCACAAACGCTTGCCAGGGGGACATATTTTCAGAGGTAAGGATTAGATCTCAAGTTACATACATTCTAGGGTCCATACAAAGGGGCCCTGCAAAGTGAGAAAGGATACAGCCAATTGGGTTGACTGTTATTTCCTCACTCTGATCCTTCTGAGACACCCTTTCTTGTGTTACTACTTGTTAGATTTCCCAGTCCCAGACAGAGTAGGGAATTACCCTTTAGTTTACTACTAGCAAACTCTTATTCTGTATTGCGCCTTCAAGTTAAACATTTAAAAAGAAGAAATCATATACAGTGGGAACGGAAATATATAAAAGTACAGAGTAGGTACACAGTTGATCCAAGGAATGTATACAATTCAGGCAAGTGTTAAAATCTGGAAAACAAGTGTATTCAAATGAAGCAGGTTAAAGATGGTGAGGAGAGCCCGGCACACAGCCTCATTACACTGTTTTGCCAAGTTTGTATACAACTGGTTTGAATTGTTCAAGCTGTCTGGTATGATTGGAAATGCAATCAATCACCCTACTTGCTAACATACCGGCTTTTAGCACTTAAGCACTCAGTTGGACCTTGGACTTAACAACTTCTTTCTTAAGAGCCAGGATCTGTGAATGTAACCTGCACATCCGAATACCATGAAGGGTCTAGGCTCTGCCTAAGTAATTTCATTGCCGAATTGGTGTCCCTACACTCAGCCTTCCGCAAGACTGGTCTCAAATACATTCGCCTTAGGTGCTTCGATTTTTCACGTAGTGACATGAAATGTAAAACCGCTATTATGTAGTGTTTAGCGACCATGATGGTGGAGGACTTGCAGGTGCCCGCGCTTCTGCTTGAAGCGGAGGATAACATTCCTCTTTGCTCGGGCTCCTAAAAATGTGAACTGGACGGCGCTTCAAACTCTTGGGCGCCTTGATTGCTCCAGCGTCGACCCTCCTATTACGCACTTGGGGGTTTTGAGATAGCAGTACATCAGCTCCTCATAGCTTAGCATCTAAAACACATTGCCACAATTTCGACATTTATTGATCAGGGCCCAGATTTGGAAAATCGGATCCCATCTGTGAACAGAAGTCAGTGTGAGCTGCTTGCACGATTGTGTCTGGGACACATGGAAAATGCTAGTTCCTCTAAATTCCTTGGGCCAGACAGAAGACTTGGCCTCACAGAAGAAATGATGAATTAGGAAGACTTTGTGACCACTTTTTGTTTGGGAGGGATTTAGAATTGGATCAAAGTAAAACCCGAGGCATTCCATCCGTGCAGATCGTCACATGTAAACCAGGGAGTTTGCTGGTAACAGTGAAGTTCAGGCGGTGATTGTCCAGCTGTGGCTTGGCATCCAGGATGGTACATTATGGAAGCAATTTTCCAAGGTGCCAACACAGGTTTCTTGCTCCTCCCTGAAATCATGTTACAGAAGGGTGCCATCTGATGAGCAAGGCACCCCCAGATGTGGCGAGACACAAATGCATGGACTAATGCACACCAGAGAGAAACGAGGTAGCATTGAAGGACCTACACGTTCCGCCCAGAAGTAGTAATGTTTACACTTCTTGCCTAAAGAAGATTTTCGGTACTAGCAAAAACTGCTTGTAGATTGTGCTGCAACATCTATCTAACAATATAATAAAGGCCAGATGTATGTTTGTCCCTGTATGTTTGTCCGATGCAGTAGCTTCGCCGGCTGTCACCGCTAGAGGGAGCTCTTGCCTTCGGATAGAGACAATGCCAATTCACATAGCTTCGCCTTTTGTCACCACTAGAGGGCGCTGTTGCCTAAGGATATATAGAGACAATGCCAATTTGCATAGCTTCACCTGTTGTCGCGCTAGAGGGAGCTGTTGCCTTAGGATATATAGTGGTCGTACTGTGTTAATGTAAACCCTCACTTTCCCCCGTGTACACGAGCTTCTACACTAATTTCTAATAAATGCCCCTCCTCTGAGGAGAGTAGAGCACACCCGATGTGAAGGGGAGCAGTTTTGGATCTAAACTTTGGCCACAGCCTGATGGAAGATCATACAAGAACCCTGCTTATCTAGGAAATAGGATGTTTTAATAGTCCCATTATATTTGTTCACATCAAATGTTGGAGAAATAGTCTTCGAAATGTCGTATTATTAAGGCAAATGCTGTGCTGTAAAAGAAGGAGTAATTTCCTGTGTGCCCAATGCTGGCATGGTGCCATTGATCGAAGTGGAGGATTTCGAAGATAAAGGATACCCCCATCAGCTGTGGGAAGAAGATTGAATTCATGCTTAGAAAGTTCGAGATGATTGAAGAGGCCACTTCTCGATGACCAGTTACAGACAGGGTCTCTCTCATTTCAGAAAGGGGTACTTGTATGGATGTATGCAGATTTCTTGGACAGCCAATAAACAAGACTGCAATCCCTTTCATCGGTTCTCTCGCAAGAGTCCTCCAGTGACGTTCTGCCCACTGCTGGTTTTCACTCAGCGGTCTTTCTCTCTGGATGGAAAAACATGTATTGTATCCCTTTGTGTCTGCCTAGTCGTTGATGGGCAACAAGACCATGAATAGGTAATGGACACCCGTTTGCCCGTTTGCCATCCTTTTATGACGACTCGTTACCATATATTTCTTCGAATACCATTTCCCCGAATGAGATATCACTGGATATATTTCACTGGAAAAAGGGTAATGGTATATGTTTAATGTTTAATAGGTGGGGTGTGGGGTAAGGGTATAAGTTAGGGTAGGGAGGTGTGAGTGGGGTTGCGGGGGGGGAGGGTCTCCCCCAGCTTAAACAAAAAAGAGATTCTGTTTTTCAGTGAAATGGATTTGGCGAAATCTCCAGTACGAGAAGTATATTAGAAGAAATCCCATACATCCATGGTGACTGCCTTAGCTTCCCAAGAGGAGAAACGGCAGCACGTTCCTATGGCCTGCTCTCATCATGGGAGAGCTCCTGTGGGGATGAGGGTGGACAGTCAAGGCTGGAGGACAGTGGGGAGTTTCCAGTGGTGCACAGCCATTTAATATATTGTCTGGTCAGGCCCCTCAAGCCTTTGGTCTATAGGCATTCTTTTGTGGGGGGCTCACAATGGCTCTGTGGAGGTCATCAACAGGTCCCTGACACTGTCGTTACACAAGAATAATGCTTAACGGTCAGACAATAATAGGGTTTTTGCAGTACCACTCACGAGTGTGGGCACCACTGCAACATTATCCATGTTGCGGGACAGAGTTGTAACTGACGAGCATTTCACAATAGGCCTCTCAAAAAAAAAAAAAAGACACCTTTTGGAACATTAGAATTTGATTGGTTCTGCGTACATCGTGCCCTGAGGTCCACTCCATCTGCCCCAAGACTTTATCCACTGGGATGGAAATGATACAGTCCCTATTTATGCCTCTGAAACATTTTAGTACTCGAAATAAAGATATCAACACTAACTTTGTGCCGCCTTCCCTTATTTTATCAATAGGTGTCTGCAACCTTTGGATCTCCAGGTGTTTTGGACTACAACTGCTAGGGCTTTGGGAATTTCAGTCCAAGACATCTGGAGAGCCAAAGGTTGCAGACCCCCGCTTTAAATGTTGCCGAGTGAAGCAGGGACCTGAAACTGCGCAGTGGCTTGTGTCCACGCTCTCCGACTCCAATAGGGGTCTGATCAGGGATCTCTCATAAGAGGGCGAGTGAAGTGGGCCACCACCATATCTGGTCACAGCGGCGCAGTTTGATTTCGGAATTAGCTTGGTAACTGACTGCACTATTAGTAGATCATAATTACACTGTGTACGCGTGGAGACCACAGGTTGGTGACCCAAAGCCCCCAGGGATGGAAGGAAGTCCGCAGCACCCGAACCTCTGCAGGCCTCAGCGGAATCACCTGGCACAGGCCCATCATCACAGCAACTCATGGGAAGGAATGCAGCCGGATTTTTGAAAACACATGATTTGGTAACTGCTTGGTAAACTAGTGACCCGCTTGTAAGGATCAACGTCATACTCCACTAATGCGCAGGACGCCCTCGGTAAAAGTAATTTCTGTGTCTTTGAAAAGCTGCATTTTGAAATCACTAATGGACTAAACTTTTCTGTTAATAAGGCCCAAATAGTGATTGCTTTCCGAATTGAAAAGCAGAATGTTTACGTCTTCAGCCAGTGTTATGTTTTTTGCAAAATCAGGGTACTCTGAACGTCCATGTTCTGATGAGGAGCCAAGAAGCAATGCACCAATCAGAAAGAAGCATGTTGTTATGCTAAAGGTTCTCCTGGTTGACAGCAGAGCCCATTGTTGATGTGTTAGGTCTGTCGAGAGGGCTAGCTTTCACACGCCAGACCCAAACGTGGCTCCCAATTGCAGAGTCGAAAGCACTGTGCATGCAAAGCGGTGGCTGGCCTAAGGCCATGTCTGGTTCAATGTCAGGAGTGAGGGCTGCTAAAATGTGACAAGACGTCATGACGTTGGCACAAGTAGGCCTCGACCGTTCAGCTCGAGACAGTCTGTTTGCAACACTGCACACCGCCCGCAGGTTGTCTGCCGCGTTGGTTCGGGTTCACTGCTCAAGGGCGGGGCCCCGTCCTGGATTTAGCGAGCGTGCGAGGTTACGCTGCCTCTAAAGCTTCCGCTTTGAAACATTACGATAATGCGCTTGGGGTTTGTTTGTTGTGGGCCTGGAAAGCCACAGATCAAAGAGTGAGGGATTCACAGAAGTGGCTCGCAGACATCTGACTGCGGCTGCAGAAAGTTGGCTTCGCTAGGCGGACCACGGGCTGCCCGTCTCAAGATTTGAATAGCACGAGAGAGGTGAAACACTCCAGGAAAAGTATTTCTCTAGCATGCACAGCGCATGTTTACGGGGTGGTGTAATCCACAAGGGCCTGAGGGAGGAGGCAGGTGAAGGAGCCGAGTGGCGGAGGCTTAACCTGTGGAGAAACTCCATCCCGCATGCCAGTGAACACAGGGAACAGAGCTATGGGCCAGTGGCACACATCCAGAGCCGAGCAAGGAACCCAACCAACAAGGCACTGGTCAGGGATCATGTCTAGGGTACACCTGGGTGGACGGAGTCCCCCCACTTTTTTTTAGAGGGCACCTTGATATGCTAATTTTTGTTCACACCACATTCAATTGGTATGTTGAGTCCCCCCACATGGAGGTGTCTCAAGCCACTGGCTTTAGATGTTTCATGAGAGGATGCCAAAGTACCTAAAGACCGGTTGCCCGGTCTCGGGAGGATAGATCAGAGGCAAGGTGCTCGCCTTCAACGCAAGACGACGGGGAGCAACACGGGTTTGATCCCCGGGTCCGTGCTTAGAAACCTCAGGGTATTAAGCGCGCTATGGTTATATCACGTGAGAAGGCAGATAGGGCTGGCTGGTCAGGGGTAGTTAAAATTCAGGGGTACTAGTTAGGGGGAAATGAAGAAGCTCCCGACTGGGTGAAGATGGAGTGCTCAAGTCGAGAGCCCTGGCCTTCTTCTCTGTTCAGAGAACCAACTGCTGATGGTGGAGAGCAATACAGACATGACTGGGAGCTTCAGCTTGGTTCATCTTGGATTCACCTTCAATGGCATGGGTTCTTGGGGTTGGGCGAAGGGGTTAAAGTCAGCCCCAGCCTGGACCCCATTTTCACTCACAAAATATACAGTTTTTCCAGAAGAAGAAATACTTGCATCTTTTAAGCCAAGATCATAATCGCTGGAGCGTTGGCAATGTAGGTTCAGACCTCTCTCATATGGCCAATGCTTATTGAACAGGTGCCTAACTAGCAATGGCAAAGTCAATAGTTTTGTCTTTTGTCTAGGCACGGCAATGGCGTTTGTCAGGCATTACCATAATGGTGCTGCCTGACCCCAAGGGGATGTTTTTGGAGCTGGGAGAGGCACGTGGTGGGTGAGAATGGCCAAAGGAGCTATCACTTTGGGGACGGTGGATCACTCACCAAACAACAGGCACAAGCTGTCCTTCCGCGCATTTTATCTCTCCACTATCTTCACTTCCCATGACAAGTGTTTTGACTTGCAGGCAGGGGTATCAGTGCCACTTAATAGCAAAAACTAAAAATGTACCGCGTTGTGTACCGATGTGCCCAAGCGTCACAGCTGGATTTTGGAGAATGATGATACCTTTAAAACAAGTTCCATGCTCTTTAAAATTAAAGCTGGTCCCGTTTGAGCTTGGGCTACGGTGGCTAAAAGAAGGTCGAGGATCTGTGCCATCCAATCACAGATAAATGGCTGATGGAAATGTTCCACCTAGCCGCTTTGGAACACATTACACAGACAGCGGCGCAGAGGCCTCATTAGAAGCACAGGGCTGTGCCCTGGACTCCAGCAATTGAAATGTGTTGATTTACTGATTGCGAACTGTAATACGGTTTGTGGAGATCCAAGCGGTTTAAGTTGTGTACACTTTTGTGGTGTTCTTTTATGGAGTTTTTCTCTCATCTTGTATGTCTAGCTTGCGGGATAGCAGTTTAGTTTGAATTTTAAGAATTCTAAGATTACCTTCCAACTATAAGCTGGGCCATTTTAAGTAATTTTGGGGCCTGGCTCACACATGCCTTCGCCCCACCCAGTCCCCGCACCCAGAAGCAAAAAAATGAAGGGATTCAGAATGTATGGTCGTGCCCCCCACCCCCAATGCGATCACAACCCATAGCTTGATATTAAAATATGATTTGGTACTCCCTTCCAGTTCCCTTACCCTCTTCAGACTTGCTGGCATCAGAATATAAACACATGGCATTTCAAGGGCAACATTAGGCTTTTGTGTAGGCATGAGATAGACATTTTCCACGTACTGCGATAATGGTACCTCCTGATAACATGGCAACAGCTGGAAAATGGTGTGAGTACCTGGGCATATGATAGATGTTCCTGGAACATGTATATCTAATAACCATACAGAAGCCAAAACTGTTGCCTTTGCCAATGCTTGTTTTTAGCAGGCCTTCAGTGTAAGGACACGTGCACTGCTTATAAATCAAGTGGCTGAAGTCACACTTGGTAAAGACATTTTCAACTGAAATGAATCCATTAAGTCTCTGAAGACTCTTTAGAAAGAACACTGGCAGGTTAAAGTTTGATGTTACAGCTTGATAAAGTTGACTCAAAGAGATTATAGGGGAATATGTTTTGGGCGGCATAGGCCAGTAGTGGGTGGGAACGGCCATAATGATTAGGTTCCCCAAGGGCTGGGTAAATAAACAAAACATGCAGAGGCTGCGCATCCCTTCGCACATCCCATCTACCTTCTTGTTGTCTTTCAATGCAATGCTTTCAGCTTATAGGTGGCACTTTATTGCCACCTAATAGCCAAAACAAAAAATAACAGCCACGAAGTGGTTGTCGTTTTTGATGCAGGACACAGATCACTAGCCTTATGAAAAAGGCACACATAGACTTGCACAGACAGAGGAAAGATATTAGCAGAATGTAAAAGTGCCCAGGCATGCAGACAGATCCGAAGCAGCGGAAAACATCACACACAGGAGATAATGGGTATGAATTAGGGTATGCAGTGATTAGATCGAATACAAAACAACTAATGAAAAAATAACTAATGAAAAAACTACTAATACAAAAATAACACATTTTGACCCCCCTCAAAACAACAAAAAATGAATTCGTTAATTTGGAATTTGTTATTTTGTATTAGTTATTTTTTAATTAGCTATTATTTCATCCGTTATAATTGCATGTAACCATAAATTAGAAGCTACCATAATGGTGCATGTATGCTAACAGACTGATTAGAAGAGAGCTGTTTTCAAGTTGTAGTTCTAATAGTCAGCTAAGAAACAAATGACTTTGTGGTGTGCCATCTATCAGGACCATTATTGTATTATTATAAGACCAGGAGGATAGCTCAGGGGGCAATGCGTTTGTCTTGGAAGCAAGACAACGCAAAGCAACACAGGTTTGAACCCCGGCACTGCGCTCAGAGACTGGTCTCTGGTATTAAGTGCGTACAAAATATTCATTATTCTATATGAAGCAACACTACAGCAAGTTAAGCCATGAGTTAGAATTTTTTTAAGAGCATATCCCGAGAACTTAATCACTTTTAGGGGCTGACAACCTGCAATTTTAAGAGAATGCCATTTTTGACAGGACAAGCACAGCAAGATTAAATGTATTGCCCATTATCACACTATTATGAGGAGGAGCTGGGATTTTAGCCAAACTGCAGTTTTTGCACTTGACACATTGTTTCCCAGTTCTGATCATATAAATGGTACAATTATTTGTAAATGTATGTCTTCCATAAACTAAAATAATACAGGCTTGTGTAGAACTGACTTGGAAAGTACACAAATCACACAATAACCTGACTGGACAATATTTTATTTTAAAGAAAACCTTATAGAAACACGTTTTTCAACAGGAGAATGAGTCCAGCTTCATGTTTTCCACCATCAAGGTTAATCTGCAAGTAACAGAATATCAATTGGTGTGAGCTTAAAAGATTTGAGCTGGGGTTTCCTATTGTATTTTAAAGCGTAATATACACTGACATACAGATTTGTTGACTGCTGATTATGCTGTGCAGAAGTACCTTTGAAGTTGTATAAGAAAGCAACCAATTTCTTGTGCCAAATTAGCACCCCTGAACACATTCTCGCCACAGGCCAGTGACATTTGGTCAGTTGTCTTCTGTATATAACCCCCTTCTCTCAAATGCCCTACATAAAAAGATCAGGAAATGGCCTACACAATAGCCCCCATATGTGAGAAGGCAAGGCTGCAGGGTGCTATACAGTGAGATAAGATGATGTGTCCAGGAAATGACAGGTGCTTCTGCCACCTAGGACATGGGTCTAGGCATCCTGCTGGGCCCTACCCAGCCTTCATGTATGCCAGTGCTCCTGGTGTCTCTCTTCCGGGCGGCGTGGCAAAGCGAGGAATGCCCAGGATAGTGTGCTGAGCCTTTCGCTTTACTTTTAACTTTCAGCATGGCAGTCTGACTTCATGGGAGTCTTCGGCCAGGACCAAAGAGGTCTGACACTTGAGGGCTTCATGAGCTATTAATGCTCTCAGGGTAGGGTGGGGGGGGGGGGTAGAGTGTTCTCACCAGGGACACTACATATAGGGACACACTTGCCTCCATTATAGTGGGGGGGGGGGGCTGCCAGACAGGGCCCTGGAACCCCAAGAATTTGCAATAGCTTCAATTTGCATATATCCCTTCACTTCCCTCCTGTGTGGCTTTAGAACCGGGGAGCACTGGGCTGGGGTTTACATCAGACAATGGCTGGGGGACTTGTGGGTTCAATCCATCCTCGGCTCATTCTCAACTGGACCCAAGCAATGCCCCCACAATCGCTCCCCGTCCCTGGTTTCCAGGTCTCAGATGATGGTCCTCAAGCCTCCCAGTCTACGGGGTCCTGGATGCCCCCTGGCTATTGGATGGTCCGCTCTCTTCTGATTGGGAGACACTTACCAGGACCTCTGTGATTGGGGAAGAGACGTCTGGATCACATCGCCCGTTTTAGTGCCACTCGAAAGGGCTGGAATGTATAGGGTTGCTTCTCCCAGAGGAAACCAGTGCATCCTTACCCAGTGCCCAACTTGTGACATTTCCAGGGCTACAGCTATGCCGGGACTCAAGCATGGTTGTGCGGCCTCCCAGGGGGTTCCATCCCACATGGGTGGGGGTGGGAGGCGGGAATAACATCATCTTCGAACCCTCAGAGCTTTTGGTGAACCCCATCAATTGGACCTAATGTGCCTTCAGGGGGCTGCCCCAACTGTCCCCTCCACTGTGTGCATGCATCAGACCCCCAGATTGTTTTGGAACCTTAGGGGAGAGCAGTTGATGGAATCTGGGAATTGGCAGCACATGGTGACGCTCGAGTCTCCAGTCATCCACATGATCCCCTTGGAGGGGTTAGGAGGGTGGGGGGGCATTCAGCTGGTGGATTCCTTCATTCAGTCACCAGCAGGTGGTACATTGTTGCTACTTCCATGGTCCTAATGTAGTCTCTGGGTGTGAACGCTGGGCCGGTCTTGGTACTCGGCCTTCTTCTCACAGGAGGCAGCGGGGCTGCTCTTTGGATTTCCCCCCACGTCTTGTTGGCATCTCCATGATGGCGGGGTGTTCATGTTCCACCCTTAGGAGCATTGAGCGTTGGTTTAGTGCTACGGTGAGCTCTGCAACACAGCAGAGCATTCCATAGAGTGTGACCGCCCGATATGATGGTATCCAGTGAACATCTCGTCAAGCAAAATGTCGCCATCAAACACTTTCCCAAAATATTCTAGGATTGGGGTTTATAATGGTAAATTCCACCATTCCTAGAATATTTGGGTAAAGTATTTTAGGGGTCAGGAAAATAAATTTGCCTCCCTGACGACATTTTTCAGACAACATATTTATATGGAAACGATCTGATGCCTTTGGTAAACTACACGAGCAAGGACTGGGACCAGGAAGGGGGCTGTGGATGCCTGCGGGCTGCAGCGCTTTATAAATAAATAAATAAAAATTCTCCGATTACATAATAATAATCTGCATTCCAAGTAAACCAACTCTTCCTCGTCACAGTACTTACACCATCCGCTCCCTCTCTGCACTTCCGATTGTCTCCACCTTGGCTATATAGGAGATGATAGTTGTGCAATGATCAGGTGTTATACCCCGGATGCAAGGGGGCGGAGCATCTAAAAAAGGAGGGGGTTTTGTTAAAGTCTCAGGTCGGAAGGCTGATGCCGTCATTAATGAGTAATGTGATCAAGAAGAGTAGGACGAAGTGTAAATGAAGATCACTGGTACCTAAACAGAGGATTAAATGACATCGGGCTCTGTAACCTGTGGCTCACCAGGTGTTTTGGACTACTACTCCACAAACCCTATCCAGCATGGGCAATAATGGCAGGAGATCTCAGAGAGGAAAACAGATTTTCAGATGGGCACACAACGGCAATGCCCAAATAGCCAGGGAAGCTGTGAAACAAGAGAGCAGAGAGACGGCCGAGACGGGCATGAACGGGGTGGTCGGTTGCCCCACCCACACCTGTGGTCACATGGGTTTATGATCAGCCCTGGAAGATTGCCCACTGCGGCCTTGTGTGAGGGCAAGGATGCCCTTCTGCCTCCTGCGGCTGAATGTCAACTTGAAACAGGGCACTGCCACAGTGCTGGACACAGCCAGTTCGGGCAGAGTGCATTCCTCACAGACTTGCAAGTAAGCCAGGAATCTCTGGCCTCCACTGCTGACTGGGCCCTGTCCGATACGTAGACAGCACAAGGCCAAGGAACGGGCTGGCGGGAAATTATTGAGGGCCATTTGCAAAGTCTTCCTAGTGGATCCAGTTGCTGGCAGATTCCTTTCTGCCCATATAATACAATGCTAGGCACAAAATTGCATTTGGCTCAAGGTGCATCCTAAAATGCTTTATTGCTGTCTAATGGTCTAGGATAGTGTTTTTATTTAACCAGAATAATGTCAGTGTCCAATTGTCCAAAAACCCTTATGAAGGAACTGGAGGCAGTAAAAATAGTTTGTTGCTGGCAGCCCTACAGATAAGGTGTGTATTGGGCACTTTTACTTTTTAAAAATTGGCAAATACTCCCAAAAAATTAAAATCGAGAGTAAAAATACTCCCCCCAAAAAAAGGGAAAAAGACCTGTAGAATCTTGCGCCCCTGCTTTCACCCTCACAGCTTCATGGATATGTTTGAACCAGTAATGCACGCAGACCCACAGGAAGAAACTACTATTTTAACTGCCTGATTGGAAGAGGTAAACATGTCTCTTTTAATTTGCATGAATATCGAGGTGCAACTAAATAAATGTTACAAAACATTTCCATTTTTCAGTTAAAATATTTTACTCGCTTATAAAATACTCTCATTGGGAATTGGACTCTAAAAAATATTTTTACTCCCAACTTTAAAAGCTAGGTGAGTAAAATACTTGTACTTCCAAATCTTATCTGGAGCACTGGTTGCTGGTCAATATGTGTGGCTACAAAGCAGAGCAGGTACTGACAAAAAGAGAGCCCTGCTACTGAAGAGGCAGAGGTAAATCTGGAGACCATGTCAGGCTAGTAGGTTCAGGCTGGACATATGCAGACAGGAGGCGCCAGAAACAGGGAGAACAATGGTCAAAGGAGGGTCCACAGGGGACCTATCTATAAAAACGGTAGAAAATGGCCCGGCAGCCTAAAGGAGCCCACATGGCCAAACAATATGTCTGCCAACTCTGCCAACATAATTTTTGACAGCAATGCCAGAAATTCCTCCAAATGCAATAAAAACTACATTTTAGGGTACCACCAATCAACCCTGCTTCACTCCAGAAATGCAGCCCCTATTCCCGTGTGCCACCCCTTTGTAGTGCAAATAGTGGTTGATGGTTGTGGTGGTTCCTTCCTGGCTCCACGAGACCCCTGTGGGGACAGATCACATCGTGTGCACAATTCTCCAACACCCCCTCCCTGTCTCTGAAATGCAGCCCCTGAAATGAAATGCTGCACATCTGTTACTGCCCTCGCCTTCATTATTTCTGCACAAAGCTTTCCACAGAGAGCCCAGGCAGAGGGCTGTACCTAGTAAGGTGACAGAGATATTGCAAATTCAAGATTACTATGCCACTGGGCTGCCCATCCTAACCCCTCTGCCCACACTTCATATGTTACCCTGTTGGCATGCTTCTCTTCAGCTTCCTGCAGATGTTGCACCGCTTTTGGAGAAGGGGTGGTTCACCCAGTTTCGTGCAGCACTTCGACGCATGCAGACTCCACCTTTTATCTTTCCTAATCCCCATTTCATCATGAAGAATGGACTGTAGGCTTTCAACATCCTTCGGAACCGTAGGGTTTTGGAGCAGCCACAACACCCGGTGCGGTGTAGCGGGTGGGGGGCATGGCATGTGGCCCTGTGCACTGTGTGCGAGCCGTTTCAGGCTGGTGGGAGACTCTAGGGTAGACCGTCTCCAATGGTTTGACAATTGCAGAGATTTAGAGTGCGAAAGAGAGGCAAAGAAAGAGAGTGCAGAGAGAGAGAGAGAGAGAAAAGAGTGTGAAAAGAATATGTGTGAAAAGGGGTGAACACACAGAAGGACGAGAAAGACACAGAGGGCAATTGTAAAAGGATGAGGAGAAGAACAAGTATTTTTGCTTCGGTTTATGTTTTTACTTTTGCCTATGAGGTGGGAGCAAAAGCACTGACTAAAAGTCAAAACTATTGTCAAGGGATTGTCAAGGGAAGTGAAGATGGGAGAGAGATAAGATGTGTGGACTGTCACAGTCTATGGGTGTCTGGTCCGTGACCCACGTCGCCAATTAACTGTTTATGGCCACACTAGTCCCTATGGACCTTCCATCCCACTACCTGCCTCTCCTTACCCGAAACACATTCCCCTAGGATTTCCAAAACTAGCTGTGTGTTTTATGAGCAGCCTTCTGAAATGTAATGACTTCATTGCAGCTATATGCCTGCTAAACCATCTCCTGATGTAATGAAACTTTCTTAACCAAGTGTACCTTCTGCCACTTGATTTATAAGCAGCATATGGATCCTTGCATCTGTTCCTTACACTAAATTCCTGTTACAAATATAGGCATCCAAGCCAACAGTTTTGGCTCTTGTATAGGCATTAGATTCAGGCACTGACATAATATGCCCAGGTACAAGCATCATTATCCAGCTGTTGCAATCGTATGTCCAGGTAGTACCATTATGACGGTGGACAGTCATAATATCGAAAAAAAAATGTCGACAAAAAAATGTCGAAAAAAAAAATGTCGACTTTCGTTTTTTTTAATTATATATTTATTTTAGGGGTTCGGGAGTTAAAAAAAGGGAAAAATTAAAAAAAAAATTAAAAAAGGGGGTTTGGGGGGGAACCCCCCATTTAAAAAGAAAATGCATTGAAAAAAAAAGTCGACATTTTTTTTTTCGACATTTTGACTGTCGACATTTTTGTTGTCGACATTATGACTATAAACCCATTATGACAGTGCCTGAATATTGCAGAACGCATGCCTACACAAAAGAGAAAACTGCTGGCTTTGGCAATGTGCCACGAATCCCAACATAACACAAAATAACATACCATGACTTTCCATCAGGGATGAGGCATGTGGGATGGCTCCTCTATTTTGTAACCCATCTACTATGTGCATCAGCAACCAAGAAACATTAAGGAGGATTTGAAGCAGCACCCCCTCTCTGGATGGCCTGCATGCCAAAGCACTAAATCAAACCAGCAGAGTCTCAGCACCTACAGAAGCTCCCCCTTCAGAACAATCTTTTGGGGAAACACCTTCTGCATTCTCAGCCATCCAGACCCTTAAGAGCGGGTCAGGTCACAGCCAGATGCTTTTGGTCCAAACCCCTCGGAACTAGTATAAGTGGTCAGTGACCATATAGTCGTGCACAGGCCCATGCATGTCCTGACGCACTTTTCAGTGCCATTCAGTGTCCTCTTAAAATTCCTACATGCATGTTTCTGCAGTGAAGGTTTATCACTGGGCACGTTCAAACCCTGGATCAATCGTGGTATGCTACTTAAAGGTCATTCGGCAACCCACTATGGGGCATCAGGGAGGTTAGCTCAGGGGCAACGTGTTCGTTCCTTAATTTAGGCCTTTATTCGACTGGAACTTGAGCTCAAGTGAATGGATACTCCGACGACTTCTCTGTAATCTTCTTTGCACCTAGTCCGTCTCTGCCTTGTCACAGGTTTTACTCACTTGACAACTATCCGCCTTCCTTCAGTATGTCTTCTAAAAATATACTCCATGTTGTCTTTGCCTACCCCTCCTCTCCATCTGGGACACACATGGGGTGAGTTACAATCCTCCTTTTCCTATACCACAGGAGTAAGGGCAATCGATCACTCCAGGAAGGGAGAGGCAGGCATCAGGACTGTGACGAGCAAGAGGACTAGGTGTAATGGATATTGCCAGTAAGTAATCAGAGCATTGCACACAGTTTGGCTCTGTTTGAGCTAAAACATTTGACCTAATCACATTTGATCGAATTTGACCGTTTTTCGGTCTAAAATGCGAGGAGAGACCCCCTGCAACCCCTCTCCCCACTTCCCCTCAACCTAATCTATACCCTTACCCCCCCCATATATATATTTAATTAAATTAGTCCGAAAAAAATGTAAAATTCGATCAAATGTTTTAGGTCAAATGTTTTTAGGTCAATTATGCTAGTAGCTTAACCACACATCCTCGCTTCCTTATCCCAGTCCTTATTCTCTTGAAGTGCATCAAATACCATTGATCGTCTCCCCTAACTCACACTACGATCAAACTCACCTGTTTGTGCTACTGCTCTCCGTGCACTTTATACCAAGTGAAGCAAAATGGGGCTATCATGGGAGAGCAGCCTGGCGGATTGGGGTGACAAAGCAGCGGTCAGCTACAGCCAGTAAATGAAGCAGATAGTAATGAATGAATGTGCAGGGATAGCCCAGGGTCCATCCCTGTAGATGATCATCAGGGACGGGTATCAGGTAAAAATGTCCCCATACATAATGTCCCCATACATAATGTCCCCATACATAATGTCGCCGGGAAAAGCCATTGACGACCTTATATATGGTGACATGTATGGGGTCGGGTTGTGGGGATGTCCCCTGCTCCCCTTGTAAAAAATAAAACCATTTGGGGGTTGCAGGGATGTCCCCGGCATGTTCGATGCAATAATGTCTCAGCAAAAAACTGCAACATTTTGTGTCAGGAGACATTTTTGCGGGACATTATTTCATGCAACCCAGGGAGGTGCCCCTTATGTGGCCTTTTGCCTTGCGGGTCCACCTCGCTGGGTCAATGGTGGCCGGGCTTGGATGATGTTCCCATTCGTGTCAGGTTGCTGTGCCAAGGCTGAAGCATAGGCACTTTTTTCGAGACTTCTTGTGTTCATGTCCGGGAGCCTCTCTGCGGCTAGTTTTTTCAAGTCTGTGTTGAGGAACTGCACTGCAGCTGCTGAGTCTCTGTGTGTGTTGGCGATGGCTGGCGGTGCATAGTGTTCCTTGCTGTGCATGGTCGCTGCGGCTCCAGATAACGGTTCTCACTCTTCCTGGTATCAGGGACGCGGTCTGGAGGGTTGTAGTGTTGCAGGGAGTCCAGCAGGAACTCTGATGGATGTATATGGGGTGAGTTCCAGTGGGGCTGCCCATGCACACCTGGGCCCTTAGGAAGAAGGCAGGAACTGAGGCCCTCCCAACTACCACATTCCCCATCTGAGAGTGTTCTTCATCCAGTCTTGACTAGGTCTGGCAACTAACTGGGTCACATAGACTATGTGGCCATGTTTTCCATTATTCAGCAAAACATCCTGGTGTATGTCTATTTTCTGAGACATCAGTTAGACCTCGCTGAGGGTGCTCTCGATTCCTCCGATGTGGCAAGCCTACAATGAAAATACGTTCTCTGTCCATGGAGTTGGTAATCTGAGCTAAAAGGTGGGACGCTGTGCCCCCCCTAACAATGTACATATTCCACAGCCATGGTGTTTTGGGTTTTGCCATTAACTAAATTGTTCCCGATCTGAGGGGGGAATGAAGAACAGCACCCAGCAGTCTGCCTCCAGCCCCTTCTACTTGCAAGTTCTGATGGATTCCTGGGGTGACCACAGTCCTTGTGTAGTCCTGCTCCCCCATCTCTTGGTGCTCGCATCTCAGGTGAATAGAGATAGTAGAGGAGGATTGGGGGGTGGCAACCGTCTCAGGAGTTTTGATGGGTCCAGCCGTAACTGAAGTGAGGATATGATCCCGGCGAAGAGTGGGGCTGGTTTCTTGTTCCATTGAATGTAGAGATACATGTTGGTGTAGGAGAGACAAGCATGGGCACAAGTCAAGAAGTGCCCAGTGGGTGACCAAGACAGATTCTGTAATTAGAACCTTGCATCCTCAGTTATCTCCGGGCTGTGACTTTCCCCTGTGACAAGACCAGTACCTCTGGCCTTGTCAATAGACGGAGGGGAAAAGGAGAGACCAACCACAACACTGTCCACAGCCACCCCATCCCTGAGGAGGGAGACAACTGGAGGAGCCCAACCCTCACAACTTCCCCTTGTGCTAGGCTGTTTCCTGGCAGTACCCCTTTACCTCGTTCCATAATTCAAGAGGCTCATCAGGTCTGTTACAGAGACTTCAATGAGCAAGAGCGACTTTCCTGCAGCCCATGCACTGACCGCGAAACATACTGAAGAAGAAGTAATGGTAGACAGAGAGAGAGTGTGAGAGAGAGAGAGAGAGAGAGAGAGAGAGAGAGAGAATCCCTGGCGGTGACCGCTGATGTGCAAACCCGGCTGTCAGCTGGACAGATGAACCAATACTGGAGCAGAAGGGCATACGCGACCACATAGACTACCACGCAAAGCACACCAGCCACGAACCACCTGAGGGGGGGATCCCTTCAGAGGCCCTAGACCACCAGAGAGTTAACGAGGCAAAGGAAACCCCTAATGGACTTTGACAAAGCTTATGTGAAGCCTGGAAAAGGCCCCTTCACACAAATCAGCACTATGTGCAGTGCAGACCGCCATTATTGTTGTGCAGTTAGATAGCACATATGACATCATTGCATAGCCTGCTGACTCAGGCTCGAATCCCAGTGGGGCCAACTCAGCCTTTCATTCTTCACAGGTCGATAAATTGAGTACCATGTGGTGGGTAATGATATCAACTGTTATTACAGCGCTGTGATGTCCTTGCGTGAGCTAGTGTTAAATAATAACTGGTATTATTATTATTGAAGCAGTTCCATCGAGAAAGGGGCAGGGCTTAATCTGCCTTTTAACACCTAAGGCACTTGCCGAATATCCCAGGTGGGGAAGACATCTCAATTGGTTAGGGACAGGGAACCAATCCCGAAAGAGGGGAAGGGGTAAAATGAGACCACGGGAAGCAGGTAGTGTGGATTGTCTAGTTGAGGTCAGAGGAGACGAAGGAGGCAGACCAAGAGACCAAAAGGAAGGAGGCGAAAACGTCAGAGTGTTGAGACTATTCTTTCAGAAGGTGACCTATTGGTTCAGTGGGCACAGGGGTACTGCAGTGTGTGGGTTTGTGTGGTGTGAGTGAATTGACAGGCTGTTGCAAGGAGTGTGTGTGTGTGTGTGAAGCATATGATTGTAGGGTACAGGGAGGATGTGAGTTAATGTAGTGGTTTGGAGGTGGGGTAGATGTGTGGAGGAGGGAGTAGAAGTTGTGTTGAGGAGCGAGTAGTAGTGGGATAGTTTGGAGAAGCAACATTAAAGGGTGGTGACGAGAACTATGAGGAGTGGCACATCGGAGGGACAGGAAATTGGTGAGAGGAGCAAAATAAGGGGTGTCGTGTTAAGAGCAGAAAGGTCAAGGTGAGCTAGTTGGAGTAGGGAACGCTAGAAAGTCCCCGAGGGAGTTAGATAGATAGCATTTAGGGAGTCACTGCTAGTTTAAGACAGACCTTAAACAGTAGGGTTTACAGTGCGGTATCACAGACTTGGGGTTCTGGATGCCTGGGCAAGAGAGGGATTACCAAACAGAGACAAGAGAGCACAGGACTGCCTTGAATCGTCCTTGTGAATCAAGTGTTGATGCCATCTGTGACACCCCACATGACAGAGATACATGACTTCCAGATTGATGCCCCATCCCCTTGTCTCTGGGAGGATTTGCCTACTGCTGGTCCAAACGCAGACCCTAATATATGAAAGACTGTGTGCTGGTGTCAGACAGAATGTCTTAATGTGTAGGACAAATCCATGTTCAATTTAGCAGGAGCATACCTTGGAAACAACATCCATTATATTTTTGTACAGACCGCTAGATCAGCCAATCATCCAAATAGGGGTAAAACAGTGACTTCCTCCATGTGCAGTTGCCCCCACAAAGGGCTCCAAAGACTTTGTGGCCACCCTTGGAACTGATCTTCGGCCAAAGGAGAGGACTGTATACTGTAAATGTTGGTCAGCCATTGCAAATCTTAGGGTCACGTGGTCTGATGGCCAAATTGAAACCTGCAGAAATGCCTCCCTGAGATCCCGAGATGTGAGCCAGTCCCCGGTCGCAATGAAAGAGAGAAAGAGAATTCTTTGCAGGGTCTCAATTTTTAACCAGATTTTGGAAACGTGAATGAAAAGTCACCTTAAAATCAGCACCATCGTGTAACCTCTCTTTCTCTCGGGTACTTAGAAGACTCTAGAGTAATGGACCTTGGACTCTAGAGTCTGGCTGGATTGGGCAGGTGGCCTTCTCTGCCTAAAGATACAGAATCACCTCCTGAAGCCGGGGTCTCTTCTGGTGATACCTGGCCCAAGATGGGCTCTTTGTTTCAGTGTCAAACTAACTTGTATCCCTTCTGATCATTTCTAATACCCAGGGATCTGTGTCAGAGTGAAACCATTGATGGAAAAAATGAAGCAGTCTTCCTCGCACTGGGATAGTCAGTGGGACACTGGCCCGATCATGAGTGACCTTACTTGGGAGTGTTGTCATCCTTATCTTCTAGTTAGGAGCAATCTGCTTTCCTCTGAAATATTTTTTGCCATGCGCTCTTGGATTCTGTGCTCTGCAGGCCTGGGCTGGCCTTTCAGGCAATAGGCACATGACCGAGCCAAAAACACAGAATGCTGGCGTGGGCCAGTTTTTTGGGCCAAAGTGGGCATTTCTACGAGTTCATTCGCTCTGCTGCGATTAGGTTTGACTAGTGTTGCTGAATAAATATTCTTCAAAATGCATCACACGTAATCAAAAAACTCTGCCTTGGTTACTATTCAAACAGTGTCAAAAAAGGAATGACTATCCATTTGTAACTGTGGGCCACTTTTTAATTGGTGTTTTATGGCCCAGTCCGACCCTGGTGCTCTGGAGAAGCTGGGGGTAGACCTCTGTTATTTTGCATAAAGTACCCGAATGTTTAAACTTTTTGTGTGCCCTGTGTACCTTTCCCTCCAGGTGTATTCTGAATGAACCCTGGAGAGCCAGTAGTCTTCTGGAAGGAGTCCATCTCCCAGTCATAGAAGTATCTCCTGGCTGTTACCGAGGCACCCATTTTGAGTGCAGATGCCTGCACTCTATCGAATCCGGGTATGATGGGAATTTGGGTCGGCTGATGCAGGATATCCATAGTTGTAAGGGACAGTTTCTGCTCTCTGAGTGGGTAGACAGGACTGGATTGGCCCAGCGGGACACCAGGGGTTTGCCCGCTAACCCTCCGGCACATAGGGCCTCTTTTCTTAGGGGAAGGATACATACAATGCATGGGACACCACAGCTGCCCGTTCAATATCAAACCACGTTTGCTTGATGCTTCATTATATTTATGATTGCCTGGTGCACTGACTGGGGATGGGGAACATACATTAGTCCGACACCCAGACACCCAGATCCAGCCTTGGTAGGTTTAATTCACATTACATTCAGCCCATTGATTTGGGGTCTGCGCCTGCACATTGTGGAGGGCATCGTGGGAAAGCGCACGTGCCCTACTGTTCTAAGACCCTTGCTCTCTGTTCTGGCGGCGAGCTGCATTCAACTGCAGCAAAAGTGAACTGCGCTGCAAGCTGACTGTGGCTGGTGCTGGGGCTAAGGCCTGAGGCGCAGCCAAGCACCGTGCCCGCGTAGCCCAAAAAATGTAGTAAGAAGACATCTGCCAGTGGCCAGAGCCGGTCCTAGGATTTGCAGGGCCAAGTGGGAAGTGACATCACAAGATAATGACCACTACGTATGTAGGCAGCAGCGAATATATATATATATATATATATATATATATATATATATATATATATATATATATATATATAGGAAAGTCTATTTGAGCCAAGCCACACATTACACAACGCCACCTAGCAGCCATCGCTGGAAGTTCACCTCCAGTTCTGAGTCACAACAGCAAGGCATTGTGGGTATGCAAATTAGCTCAACTGCAAACCTTTTTCTTTTTCTCCAGGAAATGGTCTTTGAAGAAGAGGGCAGTACTACTTTATACATTGCTTAATCAACCCAAGACAGACATTTGCAAGGCTGCCAGGACAGCTACATACCTGGTTTCACCCTTATTAGGGATCATCAGTGCAGTATAGTCCTGACAGCCTTGGGGTTGGAGCATTTGGCCATGTTTTCACAACACCAAGAAAGTTATGGTGGGTTTAAAATTAACTTTCACCTGAAATGTGAAAATAGGAAAGTCCAGTCACACATACCACAACACCACCCAGTAGCCATCGCTGGAAGTTCACCTCAATATATAAAACATTATTCCGAGAGGAGAATTTCCAATAACTGCACTATCAAAGTATAAAAAGGTGTCCACCTTTTAAGCCCAACAATTTATAATGAAATATTTCAAACAAAACAAAATACAAACATGAGACATGCGCTTTAATGGCACTTGTATGTGTTCTTGTGCTTAAGCGTCTGCATAGGAAACATGACAACCTGGTGTGAAATCCTAGTAGCTGAACACTTGAGCAAATAAACTTTTTTTTAATGCTGGCCTCAAATACAGAGAACTGGGGTTGCATCTACCCATTGAAAAAAGTGGGCGGATGCTGTCCACTCACATGTATCGACTTGTGCCCTGAAAATCAGTAAAGGGCCAGAACCAGAGAAAATATCCCCTCCAGTCTCCAGGGTGACAACCTCTCTTGTCACATCCTTGGTAAATTTTCCTGGCTCACTTGCCTGCTTCATATACAATGTGAGGAAAATGGTACATTCTACTTAAACGCGTTTTGGCTTGGTAAATATAAACATGTAGAAATAAGGCAAATAGCTAAAACGGTTTTGTGCAATATGTTTAATTGTGCTGTAGGAAGGCAGTGGCACAGATTTTAGGCAGCTAACTGCTGCTTTGCATGTGCTTCCAAAATAAAAAGGCCCCTTTGCAGTTCTTAACACAACAATGGTCTCTTAAATAGGCCATAAATAGTAAATTGCACCCACTTTAAATGCTGTTTTAAGAAAGAAAGTGTCAGTAGTGCTTATGAGACCCGCAGTACGTACTGTGCCGCTGGGAGGGCGGGGTCGTTTGTCTCTCCAGCGTCGCAGCAGGTGGTTGACAGATGACAAGTTGCCTCACCAGAAGAAACAAAAGGGAGCCAAACCTTGAGGGAGAAAAGCTGCTTTAAGCTGCCCCGTCATCATGCATGCTGCAGCGTGTGCCGCCCGTGTGCTAAGAGTGGACTGCAGCAAGTTTAGGTAATGCGAGCACACGGCCCATGCTGCAGTCTGCAAGAGGAGGGGGTCAACAGCACCCTTGGTACAGGGCCAAGTGCAGCTGCACATGCTGCACACACCTAGCTCTGGCCCTGGCAATGGCGGCCCTCTGCTATTCTGCCCTGGGCTGGCTCCTGCCACGGCCACCAATGTCCCCTGCTGCTGGCTATAGTGCCTCCCTCGCCCCTCTGGGCAATTTTTCAGCTGCCTGCTACCACCACCAGTGCCACTGTGCACTCTCTCGCCAGTCGCTTCTCTCGTCAGTCGCCATTGAAAGCAACACGACCGTTACCCTGGGCCACCCGTGACCTCATCGGTAATTTTAGTTTGTCACTTTAATAATCTGCACTGCACTGTAACAGTTTCAAGGACTGCACTGGGGCGCACAGAGTTATTGGATTACACGCGCCTTGCTCTGTTTTGGGAGGCAGGGGATGGGGTATTATTTGGTGAAGTGAATATTCTGGGTAGCCTCGCACTGAGTTGTTATCAAAACACGTTGCTAGCTCAAGCCGTTGCTGTAATAATGAACAGATGAAAGGGATCCTCTGTATTTTTTTCTCGCAGTGCTTATTCGTGGCTTTCTCCCTGACTGTAATAGCAGTTTCCTTATGCCGCTCTGGGAGTCCTCATTGCCTTAAATATTCCAAGGCGCACAGCGCTTACCTGCCAACTCGCGTTTATTGACGGGATGTACGCGAATATACGCAACAAGTAAAACAAGGTCAGATTAAAACAAAATAATGACGTGAAATAGTGCAGTGGAATACCACTAAATGCCCAGATAGGTTGTCGGCCCTACTTGAAAGAGGGACTGACTGTTTTCTTTTCTGTGTAATGCATTTCCTTTGTAATTCCAAGCATTTGTTTCCGCTCAGTTTTGCTTCCTGCTTTTTCAAAAGGAGAGCTTTCAAAGCCGCTCTGTCAGCAACAGGGAGAGCTTGCAGAATAAGCAACCCTCGAGTGTCCACCATGGCCTGACCTTCAGAAAGGAGCTATAAACCCTTAAATTGCAAGCGCGGCATGTGCGTTTTTTAAAGACAATGGGTCTCATTACAAGGTTGGCGGTCCGGTAATAACGATGCCGGTAAGGCAACACCGGCATAGCTTACCGGACCGGGCCATCACGAGCTGCAACGCCGGTCCTACCGGCATCGACAGGGACCCGCTTTGACCGTGCACCACCGTACTGGACTGTGCGCAGACACAGGGCCGCCTTGCCAGCAACAACGGCATACTGAAAGGAAGAGGACATTACGAGTCACACAGACATGCACCTACCGGCATCCAGATACTGGTAAGAAGGGCAACCATGATGTCGTTAACATTGGCATCGCGAGACAGGCGTTAATGGCAATCTGCTGTGCTCAGACCTGCCACAGGTGCACACAATCACCACAGGTGTAGGCACTGGAGTCTGGCCCAGCACAACAGGTGCACACCCACACACCACACCCCTACCAAGACCAAAATGATTCCACTAGCTGTTGCCATACAGGGGCTGGAGGACATGCCTGCACGGATACTCATTGAGCAGGCAGTACACCAGGGACTACAGAGGAGACGCAGGAGAAGAAGGAGGGTGAGACAGGCCCAGCAAATAACACCAGTGCAGGCAGTAGTTCCCCGCAGGCAGCCACCAATCCCTCGCATAAGGGCCAGTCCATTCGACTTAACCCTTGCACAGATTCACACCCTGTACATCCTGGACAGGGACACCATCACCTCCATTGCGGATCGCCTTCATGATGACCTGGTCAGCCTGATCAGCATCCGCACAGCCATCCGACCACTGCTGAAGGTAGTGTGTGTGCTCCACTTCCTGGCCACAGGCACCTACCAGCACACAGTGGGGCAGCTGCATGGCATGTCGCAGCCATGTTTCTCTGGTGTGCTGAACCAGGTGCTGGATGCACTCCTAAAGAATGCAAGTGCCTCATATCCCTACCATGGACTGCACAGGAGGTGAATGACACCAAAATTGCATTTCATGCACTGGCAGGCATGCCTAACGTCATTGCCGCCCTCGACTGCACCCACGTGGAGTTGGTAGTCCGGCATGCCGTGGAGGTGGTGTACCGCAATCGGAAGCAATACCACTCCATCAATGTCCAGATGGTGTGCAATGCAAGCAAGATGATAACACATTGCTGTGCCAGATACCCAGGATCCACACATGATTCTATGGTGCTGCGGAACTCTATGCTCCCCCGCTACATGGAACGTAATGCTGCACGGCGTGCCTGGATGTTGGGTCAGTCTGACCACAGGGCCATGGTGCTCATTTGTGGGGGGTGGGGGAGGGACATTCATATTCAACCTGTCTGCTTCCGGACCCATGGCGTAGATTTGGGGGGGTACCAGCATACCAGTTGACACCCTGCATCAGGGAAGGGACGAATCCCTACACTGGTGGACCATACCACCAACCACATTGTGCCATGGTCACATGGGTGAAGGTGTCGAGGGACATGTGCATGGCGACATCGACTCATTGAAAGCATGATGGTCAAACCCACCTGTCTCAAGTAGGACATCAGCAAAAGGCATCATACAGTGCACAACATGCATTTGGTTTAATCACCTGCCACACACACCTCACATGTGAGTGCTTCATGGTCCTTCACACTTCATCTGGGTGAGTGGTGTATCTCATGTCAAGGTCCCTAAGTTGTGTACATCACCCATGCCCCCACCATGGCTTGCCGAGTAGTACACAGGCCAGATATTTGCATAGATGTGATGGCAAAAGCTGAAATTGGAAATATATTGCATATGGACATGAACAATGTACAGGCAGGGCACACATGGAATGGCATAAATACTCACAATCACACTTAATTTGCACCCTGCAGGTGACACTGGCTATCCCCTGAAGCAGTGACTCCTCACCCCTGTCAGGCATCCACTGAACCGGCACGAAGAGGACTACAATTGTGCACATACACGCAATAATGTGGTGATAGCGCAGACCTTTGGCCTGTTGAAGGCACGGTTTTGCTGCCTCAGCAGGTCGGGTGGGGGACTCATTTATGGGCCAGAGAAGGTTGGGAAGATTGTATTGGCATGTGCCATGCTGCACAACATGTGCATCCTGCCACCTGACATGGACCAGACACCACCGGGTGAAGATGTTGATGATGATGATGAAGATGCTGCACATCGGCCATGTCGCGATGCGCGTGAGGGTCTTACTGTACGCCAAACATTGATAGCACAATATTTTTGATGCACTGGGTCACAGAAGGTGCCGGTTACTAGGCACTGGGATTGGGGGACTCTGGGCACCGGTCACTGTTGAATATTAAATTGACAAACACACAAGAAGCAATGTCCAGTCATGTAATTTTTTTTCACACAACAGGTGTATGAATGAAATGGTACTGTGTATATGAATTAACCCTCAACCCGCATTACTCCACAGACTACACGCCCACCCCCCACCCCCAACACCACCATGCACCACTACACCCCCACACACCCATGCCCCCTAAACCCCCCAACACCCTCACAGCCTCCACCCCCCAACACCCCCACAAACCCACGCCCCCAACAACCCCACACACCCATGCCCCCACTCCCCCCAAAACCCCCACACACCCACGCCCCCCACACCTCCGGTGAGGACCACTCTAAGAGCCCCTGGCCTGCCACCTCACTGTTCCGCCCTGAACCTAGGACCCCAACATAAATCAGCAATCTACCTTGCAGTGACCCAAAAGGTTGAGCCCCTTGCTCAATAAAATACAATGTGCTCCAACCTACCACCACAGCGTCCCTGGTCTACTGGCCAGGGGCACTCCCCACCAGTGCCTACCACATGGCCCCTGGTCACCGGCCAGGGGCACTCCCCAGGGGTGGACTGGCCTATAGGGAACTCTGGAGATTTCCCGGTGGGCCTCTGCACCCTGGGCCTCTTTTCTGTGGTATTTCCACTTTTTCTCATAGGAAAAGCATTGGGGTTGCTGAAAATGTGTCATATGGGGCCACTTTGAACTTTATTTCCAGGGCCTCTTTTGGTCCCCAGTAATTATTTCCAGGGCCTCTTTTAGTTCCCAGTCCAGCCCTGGCACTCCCCGCCACTTCTTGCAATTACTTAAGCCTGTCAAATAGGACCGAATATGGCCAGACGTCATCTCCTCCGACTCCACTGTACCGGGACACCCCCAGAAGAACCACCTAATTTTGAACGTAGAAAAACATAGCAAAACATTTGTCCATGGTGTGAGCCATCTGGAAATTCTTGGACGCTTTTGACGTAGAGCTCTTCAAACATACATACATATAGAAATGTGTCTGAGGCTTCAGCCATCTGGACATTCGTGGACGCTTTTTTCTGGGTTGGGTTGACCACCGCACTCTTCTCAGGCTCTAGTGAGGAAAGCAGATACTATTAACCCTCCAAAAACAATACCCCTATTAACACAGGTGGCACTTCCGCAGCCAGCATGGCTGGAGTCATTCTCCCAGTCATTGGGTGTCATCTAGAGATACAAAACAGGGCATTAAGATGCATATTGGAAGTTAAACCCGCCACACAACCACCTACCCAACCAAGGAACAGGTAGCCTACACCCAAAGTCCCCAGACAGAGGCCACTTCTCCCTAGCCCCCGGTATTTCACAGAAACACCCAGGGGGCGTATACCGTCGACCACTTACCACAGGGACCAAAACCCTCAAGCTCCCGGCGCAACCAGGGGGGTCCCAATGACCCCCATTTCACCTCGGGGGACACCACACCCATCGTATAGCAACCTTACCAGCAGTCCCAAGACCACTGGCACTATTCCCCACCAATGTTGTCCAGACTATGCCCACACCACCTCCTGGTGTTCTAAGGCACTCCCGTGGCAACACCACCCTCTCCTGCGCACCTCCGAACACCCCATTTGTGTGTCCCAGGAGCCCCTTGTCGGCCAACTACCTGCCACCACTGTGCCATGCCCCAACAGATGGTAACCAGGTAGCCTGGGCTTGCCTGCCCCCTCCCAACCCCTTTCCAGCCTTCCCTGTCTGAAAGCCGCTCCCTGCCCCACCTAAAGTGGGATGACCCCACATACTGACAGCTCCGAGCCCCAGGACAACCACCAGGGGACCAACACTCATCTCACCAAATCCCAGAACAACCCAACTGATGACCTCTCATGCAACAAGGGCACTGCCCTGCCAAGATGGTGAACCCTCACCCGCCATCCCTATGAGAAACGATACCCGGTGAGCCCCAACATGCATCCAGTGCCCCACCCCAGATCCCGATCTCCTGGCCCCTCCGCAACCCCTGCCTGTCCATAGCCTCTCGCCACCTGCAACAAGGACATCGCACAAACCATGCCCCGGACCGCAGGACTACCCCCAGTGGGGTAAAACATCCAAAACACCAAGGTGTTACGCCGACCAACCTGTCTCCCAGAAAAGACACCTGCCCCACCCAAAGGGTGTGGCTTCTCACCCGACAAGTCCCTCGACGTCTGACATCCAAGTACTGCTGCCGGGTAGCCCAGCAGAAGGGTGATACCCCCCACCAACCACAACCATAACCTTAGAGAAACAGTACCCGGGAGCCCCACATACCCTCTGCCTGCATCCCCACGTCGCCGAATACCGATATCCCGGCCCTACAGGCCTTGTCTGCCCAAAAGCCCTCCAGCACCACCCGAAGTGGGACCCCTACACAATTGGCACCAGACCCCAGGCCTGCCCCCAGGGGGCAAACATCTATCACCACCAGCCGTTCAATAAAACCATAACCGAAGAACCTGTCACTTTGCCAGGGCCAATGCCCACTGAAAAGGTGCAGCCCCTCCACAGCCGTACCCCTTGAGACACAATAACCGGGGTGCCCAACAGAACCCCGGCCTGCGTCGAGTGCCCTCAGGTCCGATCCCCTGCAGACCCTACCTGCCTGCAGCCGACTAGCTCCGCTCCAATTGGGGACACCCCCCACAAGTGGCTCCAGGCACCTGTGCTTCCTCCAGGGAGCAAGCAACTCTCCTCAGCCACGCCCCTTGGGAACAATATCAGGGTTACCCCACCGAGCCCTGGCCTGTATAACATGTCATTTTTCGATCACTGCAACACTACAAAGCTCACTGGTCTGCACCAAATGAACCCCTTAGTGCACCCGCCCCTACTATAGTTGGAAGGCAGCACATACCAGAATGCAATTCAGCAGACAGCAAGGAAACTGCCCCTGCATCCTTCCCTCGGACCACACTGGTAAAGGTGCTGTATCGGCGCCTTACGAAATAACCAATAAATAACTAATAACTAAACTAAACATGGAGGGGGAATCGCTAGCCCACTCCCCTAGGCCTTTCCCACAGGGGAGTTGCTAGGTCTGGAAAAGACCCGGGGCTAAGCTGATGTCAGAACTGTTGGGACTGGGGGCTAGCTAGTTTTTTGGCTGTAGCTCCTGAGATTCTATCCGGGGCTACAACCAAAAGATCAGGGGCTATAGTCCCCTTAGCCCCCCCTAGCAACGCCCCTCCCAACCAGACCCCCCCCCCTTCCCCATGGTAGGGCCAGTGAAGCCTCATTGTAAAAGAAAGGCTCTGAGTCTTTGCCAGGATCCGATCCTGCGACTGCCCGCCCATACTCACCCCAGTGCTAACTACCCTGGTCGCCCCCCAGCAGGCACCATCCTGAACAGGGCAACCCCCCACCCCTTTATCCCCCCCCCCCCACGAATCGATCATTGTAGCAAACGCTCAACCCACTGAGCTATATTATTTCTATTGAACAACCAACTAACCTGCTCCCCAGGAAGCCCCGCCCAACCGGCCCACCAGGGAGAGCCAACCTGACTTCCTCCCCAGCTCTGCACAACCCCATTACACACAGGAGAACCTACTATGCAGACACACAACTCACTGAATGCATATTCTTAGTGCAGCATTGATCCCCGAAAGTCACCCGACCTTCATTCTGAATCGAAACCTGCACCCATCTCCCCAACGAATGCATCACCCCTTCTCGCAACTATGCCACTAATACAATACTATTAAACCAAGCGCCCCCCGCCCCAGTATTTTGCCCATCAGCAGTTAAACCACTCAAACATGTAGTAGGGCCCCAGAACCAGAACCGGAAATAACATCACCCCTCAGAACTTCCGTACACCACATCCAATTGCAGGGCTCGGCCTTTAAGCGCCCATAATAAGGGACTCCTGGTGTCCCTCAGCCGACTGCCGGCGTAATTCGTGCGCCCGCACTCCCCCAGATCTGCATGGACTTCCTGCAAATCGTATTATAAGGCAATCAACCCGAAAAGGCCTAGTAGAAAGTTCTGCGCATTAAACCCATCTTATAAGCATTGAGCCATTGTGTCACGAACACTAGGGCCCAGCGCCTAAAATGAGCCTGGTCACCGTATGATCACGTGACTTCAGGGCTGCACGCCATATCGCCGGCAGTGCCTTTCAATCACGGGTCCCATTGAACCTGGCCTAAAGTAAAGCCCGAGACCTCTACGGGAACCGGCAAAGCTCGCAATCACCTGCCCCTGCTGTAGTCCCGCCCTGGATGCTGGACACGGACCCGGCACCCGCGCGCTCTGGCCAGGGCACATTCAGGATGCCAGAGAAATAATAGCAGCGTCACAGACTGAGGAAATGTGTCCACGGACCGAAATGGCCACAACGTGCGGATGACTCCCAAGGGACGATAAAGAATTGTTCTGGAAAACGTTCTGCATAACCCCACCCACACACGGTATTACGGACGTGAGCATCCCAACCCCCGCAGTGTACCGCAGCCTCGACCCAGAGGAGTATCCCGCATTGCAAGAGTGGGGGGGCCGGAGGCCGGTGGGAGGGGATCGAAACACGAAAACAGTCCTGTTACTCCCCCCCCTATGCAGCGAACGCAATTCCATATGGTCTCATTCGCGCCCACAAACCGCCCACCCCTGCCCCAATCTATTTTTTTGTAACATTAGTGCTAGATGGCATTTTAAAACATAACAAACAAAAAAATAAAACTGTAGAATCATTACAGCTGCAGGGAACTCATCTATTAGAGCTCTGTGGCAAAATACATGCAAACCTCCTAATTAGCATATGGATTGCACCAACAGAAGTGACTTCACAGAAAAGGACATTGCAAGGAGCATCATCAGTCTTTGATACTTGGAGGCACCATGGGAAGATACTTTAGAATAAGTTGCCATAAGTAAGCCAAGTGGCAAATAACTATGGTGCAAAATACCTACATTGCACTAGTGTTATATATGGAGCTACTCTATCAGCTTTTTTAAAATAGCAGCATGATATATTAACATACGCTCTGAAGTAAAACTCTTACAGAGTAAAACACAGAGTTGCAGATCTGCCCAGGATCACACACTTTGGTTAAATGGTAGAATTGGGATGTGGCCAATTTAAACAACTGACCACATCTTCATGGGTTTAGTTGATGTAGGTATTTATGAAGGTTTCCCTTTGCATTTCATGTGCTTAAATAATACTTTATTTGTAGCAATGCCTTGGAAGCAAAGCACATTACATAAGAAACTACCCTTTCATAAAGAATTTAACACTATATACATCATCATAGAAATATGTTGAGCAATAAGAGTATGGCTTTATTTTTATTCTCCCCATCCTGCATGCAAAGTCACAAAATCATCACGCAGATGAATGTGAGCCTAACAAATCCCCCTTGGGTAAAGCCATAGGGCCTCATTACACGTAAGGTGGTAAGGGTTAACTACGAGTTCCCTTTGCGGGACCCGACTTTAACGGCTGGTTTTACCAGCCGTTAAAGTAGGGTGCCGCAAAGGGACCGTGGTGCTAATTACGGTACCGCAATTTGCGGTACCGTAATTAGCGCCTTCCCCATTCCCATTATGCCCTATGGGGTCAAAAATGGGAATGGGGAAGGGCCTTGGTGAATGGGGAATTACCGACCCCGCTCACCTTGGAGTAGGGCGGTAATTCCACCATCCACCAAGGTGGACACGGTAAAATACCGGCGGCAACCATGGCGCTAATAGCGCCATGGTTACCGCCTACCGTGTAATGAGGCCCGTAGTCATTATTTCACTCAGGTATTAAGCACGTTATAAAAAAAACCCCACAAATAAATAAATAAAGCATGCACCTTTCCTTCTCACTGCCGATCACTCCCTCCCATTGCACATTACTAAAGGGACACAAGTCCCTGCTAATATCCCTCCCCTCTCCCATCAGTGCCTAATACTTCAACGCCCAATTATCCCTCTTGCACAAACGATTGACAAACTGAGCAGCAAACTTCGACAGAAGCGCAACAGGTCACACAAATAAACTCTCAGAACGTGCAGGAAACACCTGCACAGCAAAATATACAGAAAATCCTGCAACCGATGCCCAGATTCTGCACTAAACCCCATCATACCTGTGGTTATACAAATCGAGCCCCACCTACCAGAATGCAAAACAGCCTCAGCACCCCTGCTGTAATAAAAGAAAGCCGCACGATTCCATTGCCAGGAGCTCCAGAAAGAGTTAAAACTGGAAAGAACTACATCTCCCAGAATACCTAAGTGAGACACGCTCACACCCTTCCCCCAAAGGCCTGCAGAGCGTGTGTGACTGCCCCGAACTGGTGAAAGACCAGGGCCTGAGATGGCCATCTTCCACTGTACACAAATGGTTCCTTTTAACAGGGGAAGTGCCTCACAGATATATTCGATGTTTGCTAACAACGTAAAGATATGTTTTGTAGACGGCCATGCACTGTGTTAGGTTATGCATAGTCCGTGGACTCCCGCATGCAGGCCTCGCCCCACCTGTCCCTGAAGGGAACACACAGATGCAGGTCCTGCTGTATCGGGAACTGGCGCGCACTGCTGTGGTGCAGGACCACCCCCTTTGTTAGGAACTGCGTGCAACAGCTTAACGTGGCCGTCTCGCGCCACGCGAGCGCATCACATTCCTCCTTTTTCATAACAAACAAATGAAATACTTTTCTTCATTGTTGACAGTTTAAAAATAACAGTCTTAACTTAGTAAACGCAGTAACATACCAAACTGGTTCGGGCCCAACTTGGGCAACATCGGGTGGCTTGATCGTGACCTTGTAAGGTCGAGCTTATTCACCCATTATATAGTCTTTGAAACGTGTGGGGCACCTTCTGTTTTCTCGGCTGGGGTATCTGCTTTCGCCTGCCTCCCCTGTGGCGTGGTGTTTGACCCCAGCTCGCATCGGCATCTCATTTTCCCACGTCTCCTGGTCTTGCCTCTGCTCCTGAGGTTCTGGTCGGGAGTATCTTGTCGTCCTGTCCTGCTCTTCCCTCATTTTCACCAACCTTTTGGAAGAAGCTGGAGTTTCGAGTCACTGTCCCCCTTTGATCTGCTGCAGTCACCATCAAACCCTTGACTTGGACCACACCCATGGGGGAGGGCTCGTAGGTGAGAGATTGTTTCCCCTCTCGGTGTCGATTTCGCACTATTAAGGTGTCTCCTATGGCTATGTCTGGTGGTTTGAGGTGCAGTCAGAGGTTTTCTCCCTTGTTCTCTCATCGTCGATGGTCCCCGGGGTGATGGCCCTCTATCTCTGGGATGAGCCCTCTGTGGCATCTCTGGAATAGTGCCTCTGCTGGGGCCACTCCTGTGGGGAGGTGAGGCGTAGATGTGTATTCCTGTAGGAATTGGTACAGGGTCCTCTTCAGCGTATTGCCTTGGCCCTGTGCAATGCAGGAAGCTTTATTCAACGTCCTCATAAAGCGTTCGGCCTCCCCGTTGGCTCAGGGCCAAACTGCCGTGACTTTTTGATGGCCGATTACACATGCTTTCAGAAATTCTGTGAAGCTCTCTTCTTGAAATGGGGGCCCGTTGTCCGAGCAAATAACTCGGGGGAAGCCGTGGGTTGCAAACATTTTCTCCATCACCTGCGCAACTTGGTCAAAGGATGTGGATTCAACTAGCTCCACCTCTGAGTACCGAGACCACTGGTCTATCATCACTATGAAATGCATCTGTCGGCACATAGGACCCAAAATCTGTGTGTATAATGTCCCATGGCCTGTCGCTGCGAGGCATGGAATCTATCCAGGGCTCTTTGTTGGCTGGGGTTGCTGCTTCACACCAGATACAGTTTGCGACAAACTCGTCCACTTTTGCCTCGAGGCTCGGAAACCATGTCTTCAAATGTAGCCTCAACTTGGTTTTGGCTGTTCCCTGATGGCCACAGTGCGCTAGTTCGATTGCTCTTTCCACCAGCGCCTGTGGAATCACCAATTTGCATCCTCGTAAGATGAGCCCTTCTTCAGTTGTTGATAGTTCATGTCGCATCTGTCACAGCTGCGCTAGGTCTTGCTGCACTCCTCCGTCCCTCTGGTATGGGCTAGACAAGATGGTCTTCCAGTCTCCATTGGCCATGGCTACTTTGACCACTTCAAAACACCAGTCACAGTTTCATGCGTCTGACACCTCTTGAATGGAGAGCGCTACTGGTTTGGCAGGCTCCACTACCATGCGCACATGTTCTTCGACCACAATTTGTTCGGTACCTTCCACTCCCACCGTGCTCCTTGTGTGACGCAAGAGGTAGTCTGCTGGATTGTGGGTCCAAGGCCTGTACACCAGACTTACCCCAGACTCCATCAGTGCGAACATCCATTGTTTGATTCTTGGGGGCGGTTTGGACGAGGACCCCGCCATGATGGGCATTAGCGGTTTGTGGTCGGTCACTACTATTACAGGTTTGCCTACAATGCAAATGCAAAAGTGCTGGCATCCCCATAGGACAGCTAGTGCTTCTCTTTCGATTTGGGAGTAGCATTGTTCCTATTTGTCAGTGCATTGCTGGTGTATGCTATCGGTCTCATCTGTGTTGCAACAGGACTGCTCCCAGTCAGACAGGGCTGGGGTCAAAAACAATGTCCGACTCCTTTCGCGGGTCGAAGAAGGCCATGGATTTCTACCCCGTGACTGCCTGTTGGATGGCTTCAAAGGCATTCTGCTCTTTTGCGGTCCACTCTCACACTATGTACTTTCTCTTGAGCACTCTGAGGGGCTCTGAGAGGGTTGCCAAGTTTTGGATGAAGCAATCCCAGTACGTCACCATTCCTAGGAAGCTTCTAATTTCCGACACTTTTCCTGGCAGGCTCACCTCTTGGATGTCTCATATTTTCTGCGGGTCTGGAGATATGCCCTGTTCATGAAATACGAACCCAAAGAACTTTATGCTGTTTTTCAGTAACTCGCACTTCTCACAGTGGAGAGTGAGCCTGAGGAGTTGAATCCTCTCTAATGTTTTCTTGAGTCATCCAATATGTTCTGCCTAAGACACGGCATACACCAAAATGTCATCACTTAGGTTTATGACTCCATCAAGACCTGCCAAAGCACCCTGTATCACGTTTTGGAATACTTCCGCTGCAGAAGAAATCCCAAAGTTCAATCGTTTGTATTGATAGAGGCGTTGGTGGGTTGATGTTACACAAGTCAGGGTGGAGTTTCAGTTGATGGTACCCGGACCGCAGATCTAGTTTTGAAAATACTTGAGCACCCTGAAGTTCGCCCACCACGTCATCAAGAGTTGGAGTAATGTGTCGTTCCCTCCTGATGGCCTGATCCAGAAGTCTCATGTCGACACAAATACGTACCGGCGCTGGTTGCTTCAGTTTGCTCGCAACAGCAATGGGGGAGACTCATGGAATGGGGCCTTCCACTCTTTCAACGATGTCTAGTTTCATCAGGTTTTGTAGTTCCAACTCTACCTGCTCTCTGAGGTGGAATGGAATTCGACAGCGTTTCAGTGTGGTTGGAGGACTGCTTCATCGATGTGCAGCTAGATGGGTTCATCCGGCAGCTTGCCAATGCCTTCAAACACCATTTTCAATTTCTCAGTTACTTCGTTAATGTCCTCAACGTATACACCAAAAGTAAAATGAACGATCCTTAGGGCCTCTGCTGCCACACAGCTCAGTAATGAGTGAGTACTTATGTCTTTGACAAAGAATTTGGCTTTGATTTCCTTACCTTTATGGGCCACTTTGGTGATGAACAAACCTTTGAGATGTATTGGTTGGGTGCCGCCAAATGTAAAGATTTTCGCCCGGGCTTTGGACAGTGTTGGGGACCCCGGGAGGGCTTTGTAGTGGTGGGATGCCATTACACACGCTGACGCTCCCGTATCTACAAGTACTGGCGTCTTTGTTCCCTCCACGGACACTGTGCACATGGGTGGTTTCTTTTTTTTCATTTTCATGGAGTCTATGCCAGAGATGAAAAAGATCTCTTCTTTCTCTTCCTCTTCTTCTGCCAACTCTTGACCTGGTGCCTCTTGTTCAACCACTGCCACTTGCCTCTGTTGCCTCAGAGTCTCACTGAGCGTCCTGCTTGGCCCTCTGGGGACGGTCATGGGTGTGGGGGCTTTGAACAGTCTCGCAAAGTGATCCATTGCTCTACATCGTCTGCATACTCTTCCCCTTGCTGGGCACTCTCCTGCGTGCGGAAGGTGATAGCCACACTTGGGGCAGGGCATCAGGGTTTCATCTCTCTTTGTGTTGCACCAAGGTTTTGCTGGACCAGCGCCTTGTCGCCATCCCATCGTGCAAACATCCTCTTTAAGTGACAGGACTGCAGCGTCCATTTTGGTGGCGCAGCTTTCTGACAGTTGGTATGATCTGCCCATTTCCAGTATGCTGGCTAGCGTCAGTCCTGGCTCATGCAGCACCTGGCGGCGCAGCTTCCCTGAAGCCCACCCTTGTATCAGTTGGTTTCTTACCATGCCCTCTTCTTCTCCCATGCGCACGTCACTGCCAGATGTCTGGGCCCGTCATAGAATTGGTCCAGGGACTCTTCCACCTTCTACTTGGCAGCGCACATGACAAACCTATCATAGTCCTGGTTTGCCAGCAGCAGGAATTGTTCCTTGAGGCAGACCTTTGCCGCCTGATATGAGTAGTTGATGGGAGTGAAGGACTTGAAAATCTTGTGAACCTCTGACCCAGTGGAGTAGATAATGGTTGCTATTTTGGCCTCATCATCAGTCTCACCAGTTGCTCTAAAGTACATGTCCAATTTATCTATCCAAAGCACCCATTTCAGTCCCAGACTGGAAGAATTACCAGAGGTATTGAATTCCGGCATTAGGGCTAGTGTGCTTTATTGACGTGGTGTTCTTCTCCCCTGAAGGGGCCTCGCAGCGTCCTGTCTGGCTGCATGTTGATCTTCCTCGTCACGTTGACGGCACATCAGCTCTGTTCTCAGCAAGGACCACCACGCTGTAGTGTGGGGCAAGCCAGTGCCTGAGATGCAGTATTGCCACCTCTACTTTTGACCAAATTCAGTAGGGAGATGGAAAAAGAAAAAAACATTTATTTTGAAAAAAACATTTATTTTTAATGGGTCCCCTGCGGGCCTGCAGGCAGTCTTCTGCCTTATAGGCGTGGATTGGGGTTCAAAACATTTCTCACATGGCGCACAAGAACTCTACGTGTGGAGCCACTGCATTTGGGAGCCCAACATGGTGGTTTTTGCCTTACCACATTGTGAATGCATCTGGCAGGCGTCAGATCAGGTAATTGCAGACTAATCTACCATGGCAGGGCCTTCCCCCTGCCCAGCTGCATCCTCGTCGCCAGTGTTAGGTTGTGCATAGCCCAGGGGCTCCCGCATGCAGGCCTCCCCTCCCACCCGTCCCTGAAAGGAACACACAGACGCAGGTCCCTCTGTATCAAGCTCCCGGCGCACACTGCCATGGTGCGGGACCGTCCCCTTTATTAGTAACTGCGTGCGATAGCCTTGCTCGTATGGTGTTGAATGGCCCACTGTGAAAAAAATTCCAGGGCCTGTTTGTGTTCCCAGTCCAGCCCTGCATCCCTATCTATTAAAAATACTAGATAACAGACACAAAAATCATACCTCGGAGGGTGTGGGCATCATCTGAGGATTGGTGGCACATTGGTTTGTGGGCAAGCAGAACACAGGTGATCAGAGAATTGGGTGCATATGGGGCTAGTAAGGTCCAGTCTGGTTGGTGGCCATGAAGAAAGAAGGGGCATTTGAGGTTGAGGACATTCAAGGACTTCAAACTCAAGTGTGCAGGATATGCAGGACTCGGAGAAACTTCGGCTGGGGTATTAGAGGTCACCATTTAGGTCTCGGGGGCATTGCGATGATCCTTGGTGGGGGCCTCTCCAGAGTAATTGCACATTCATGGTTGGAGCTTTTGATGACGGCAGGCACCTAATTGTGAAAAGTATTATGAACAAGGAAGCATTTGAGGCTGGGAGCATCTCGAGGTTGGGAGCATCTGAGGTTGGGAGCATCTGAGGTATGTGCCATCTGAACGTTGAAGGCATGCAGGGTTGAGTTCATACGAAGCTGGAGGGCAGGGATGGAGGCAACCTCAACATTGCGTTGGCGGGGGTGAGGGGTGGCTGGATGACAGTTTTAAAAAGCGGGTCGCAAGTGGGGCCATGGGTGTTCATCCAAAACCCAGTACCCCTTAAGGTAACTGCATGCTCACCATCAGTGTGGTGCCTTTGTGTGTTCACTCTGGCCTTGGTAACCCTTCTGCATAAGATGTCTCTCTGCTCCCCAATGACCTGAAAAAATGAGGGGAAAAGTCAAGCATGGGGTCAACGTTGATCAGTTACTTATTTATTTCTTATAATGCCGATACGAGTTCAGTTCCTAAGCGCGGATCTGGGATTTGAACCCCTCTTGCTCTGCATGGTCTAGCTTTCAAGACCAACACGTTGCCCCTGTGCTATCCTCTGTTCACTTGTGCTGGGAATCAAACAGGACACTTTCCTGAGGTGACCACAGAAGCCAAACTAGCAAGCAAACCTGGAACAACATATCACCAGGACCGGATGCGTGGCCTACATGCCGCACATAGATAGCTGCATTAACCCATTTTGCTGTCCACAGAGTCACGTCAGAGTGAGGCCTGTGGCCTTAACTTACTCAATGTGTGAGGGCTCAAGCCCTCCCAAGCCAGTGGCTAGTTCATGTGTGCCTCGGGGTCTGTTCCTTTCTTGTATTAGGAAGGCGTAATAATAGCTCAAACGATCTCATACGCAAAAGGGGAAATGTCTCTTGTACAGAAGTTGCTTGTTGATGGTGCCACGGGGCTACTAGCAAAACTTAGTGGGCGTGGCAGAAATGTCCAGCCACATTTCTCATCCCGGGCCTAACAAATCAGGTCCAGACCCAGGCCATACCAGCACAGTTATAAGCAAGGGGTGGAATGTTTTGAATAAACCTGATCCACTGGCATTGCTATGGGCTTCCTTGCACACCACTGTTTTTAGCCAGTCTGCACCATTGCAAAAGGGGTTCAGTCATATGCAAATCAGTCAGGTTCTGCCACCAATGGGAGCAGCCCAGCCGGAACAGCTAGGCCAGGTCCCCTCTGCACAGAAACACAAGTAACCCCAGGCATGGTTCGGCCTTGTTGGGCCTGTAGGACGTTGGGGTCTCCGAGTGAGACTGAAGGACGGGTGTTGGTGGCTGAGGGGGGATTAAAGGTGGAACAGGGGGATTGCAAATTAATGAAGCACTGGGCTGGCAGCTTTCTGCAGCTACAGCAACAGGCGCCTCAGGCCGCACTGCACAGAAGCTGCGGTATTTTTATTTGGCAGAGTAGCTGGTGTCGGGGCTCGTACAGTGAAATGGAAGCCAGGCTCCCTCGTCATTACGTTTACAGCTTCCCGTTGCCCTGGCCACCGCATGTTCCACTTCACTTCCCAAAGGAGGGTGCCGGGATTTTCCTTTGAAGTTATTTCAACTAATACAATACACAAAGCTCCGCGGAGAAATATAGTCCAAAGCCGCAGCACTAATGACGTCGCAGAGGCACGCAGTCAGTCACGCATCTGCGAACCAAAAAGGCAACAGCCATTTCAAGCTCGGAGCAGCCGCTTTACCAATGTCAGGTGATTTTGAAAACAGTGCGTGTGGCAATTGCGTGTGGTGAAACACACCAACACAAGAAAGAATTTGAGAAAATACGCACTTTCTAATGTGCCTCGTGTCCCTTTTGTGCCAATACGCATGTACAATCTTTGCGAATGGTTTAGGGCAATCATTCTCCCGAATACACATTTTTCATAGGATCGGGAGAACAGTAAGATGGAGACCAAGAGGGCCCACGTGGTTCACTCTCTTCCCACACAGTACCTGGGCAAAGAGCATCCCTGTTCCCTGGCTCTTGCATGAATTGCCTGGACCCTGGGGAGTCCACATGTTCGATGCATAGAGGGTGCACTGCCTCCGTTGCACGATCGACGTCACCCGTGTAACCAGAGTGAAACGGCCAATGTCCAGTAAAGGTAGCAAAAGGCGGGGGGCAGGGGGGTTTTCCCTGAGCAGGAGAGATCCATTTTGGGAGGAGGAGAGGTCCATTTTGGAACTCGTTGCGAGACGAACAGACCATAGCGAGAGTTTTGAAATGGACCCACTTTGCACTGAACACACACATAGCTCTAAACTCACCCGCGTTTGGCAGGCGTCACCCGCTTTGAAAGCTGATGAATCACCTGGCAAGTCCCTCAGACGCCCATTCACTTCAATGGGCCTCTCACCCGCCAAAAAGAAAATCTGGTGTTTTCACCCGCCAGGGTAACAAAAAAGGTTGGGAGCTATGCACACACTATCAGATGGAGAGTTGAAAGCACTGCCAGGTGCAGGCACCTGAAATGGTCTAGGTGGGCAGGAATTATGGGTGGACAAATAGGGCAGAGTCCAATGGAGGCCACCCACCAGAGTGTGCCGAGCTTCCCTCACGCGACCAAAGGGGCGCAATCCCGGGCAAATGGATATCGCCCCCTTTTTCTTTTTGCAATACCCTCGCCCCCCCCCAAATCATAACTTGCTACCATAGTAGTGTTGGGTGTTCTGACCCACGTTTGGACTATTATGCTACAACATTTGGTGCTGTGGGCTTAGGAAATCCAAGATGGCCGAAAAAGCCCACATGTGCGCCAGAATCTATGAAAACCGCGCAGTTTGTGCGCACACCAAAATGGTCGCCTGACTTGCCACCCCCCGGTGCGGGTGTGCTGGGTCCGAAGAGCCATGAGTGAAATGGGGTGCCAAAGAGAAAAACAGCAGTGCCTGTTCGCTAGAAAGCACTTTAAAAATCACCCTTTGTTTCTCTGAAGGCAAGCTCAGAATGCCCATTTCAAACATTGCAGAATATCCAACAATCTCACTGAACACCAGCAGACATTTGACAGAATAAAGTCTTGTGGGCATACAAAACCTGGAAAGAGGATGAGCCTAAAATAATGTTCATAGCAAAACTGGCTGAGCTGTGGATTTCAGCAGTTTAAGTAAATTTGGACTGAAAGACACTAAAAATCTAAATGTTTAAAAGAAATGAGTGACCTACTTTTGAGTGTCACATAGATTTCAATTGTTTAAATGTCATAGTTTTAAACTTAGAATCAGCATTCTAGCTGCATGTGTAAACATTGTTAGTTTATTTGAATGCAGAAAACTGGGTAACTAGAAATTACATTTTATCTGAAACCTGGCTTAAGGAAACTGAATTCTGCCTGACATCTACCCCCACATGAGTTAAAACCTGCTCAGCCACTCGTCCCCTTGCCAAAAGGAGTTGTCACTTCTCTGATTAGATTAGGGGTGGAGCAGCTACAGGGAGTTGAACAAAGGCCTGTCCTGGGCCCAGGCAGAGGGTTTATTGGGGGGAGGCCATAAATGGCTTCCTCTTGAACAATGGGCCTTCCAGGGCCCAGGCAGATGGTTTATTAGGGGGACCGTAAAATAGCTTCCTCTTGGGAGAAGCTGGGAGGGGCAGGGTCTCTGAGCTTGGCAGAAACTGGATAAACTGGTTTCTACACCATGTGACCTGGGAAACCACACCCCTTTGGGGCCAGAACATAAATCTAAAAAGATGGCTCATTCATAGAGCGGACATGTGAACATTTTATAAGTGATATCATTATTCTTGTGATTTTTCTGTGCACATTTGAAGACGTGTTAGGACCCGGTGGTATGTTCAGGGGGGTTTTTAGCGGAAAAGAGGATATTACTCTAAATTTATGTATGTTAAAAATCTGACACTCCACCACCTAATGCCCACATGCTTTGCGAACATTTGTGTAAATGCGGGGACAAATCCAATATTGGTAACCCAACCAAAAAGTGAAATATGTTGCCATTTTTGAACCCAAGCCCCCAGGAAGAGCAGAGTTTGAACAGGGGAAACCTCATGTGATATGTGATGGGTGCATGTAATTTCAAACCACTGTGTATCTATGAAATATGTCTTTAGGTCAAATATAGATTGTGTGTAAAGTTGACAGGGGTGGGTTCTCTGTATCATAAACAGACCTCATCATGATGACACTTCATTTCATTCCCCCAATCAAGGGGAAGAGGAGGAAGTGGCCAATGACAAGTGGAGAGGGGTAGGGCCTAGAAAGCTAGCCTCTCCACCCACTTTCAAAACACATAAAAGCAGACAGTCAGGACAGATAGGGACATGCTATTCCATCTGCTGCGGGACGCTCTGCCGGGAAAATCCATACTTTACCTCCATCAACCTCCAGAGAGCCAACACAGAGACTCCAATCTATCCACCTTCAGAGACCAAGACTTTACTTCAGAATTTGTAGCAGAGCGGTCAAATACAAGCTAAATCCCTCTTTTGCAGGCCTCAAATCATTGTAACTATTCACAGCCAGGCGAGCTGTTTGAATTCTTTGCAAGAACTCTTGCCATTTGCCAGAAAGCAGTGTTGTATCCAGAGAAAGCTGTGCAGAAAGATCCAGAAGCAGTGCTGTACCCAGAGAAAGCAGAGCAGTATCCAGAACCAGAGGCCAGAGATCCAGAGTGACCCAGACCGCTGTTAGCAGAACCAGAGAGCTGACTCAGATCACTGTGAAGTGCCGAGACCAGAACCGGAGTCCAGTCCGAAAACCTGACCAGATCCGGTCAGAACTGGAACTGTGCAGAACCAATCTCTTAGTTAAAATAATATAATTCAATCTATTTTAATCTAATCAGAACTGACTCCTAACTGTCACCTGTCATTTGCAAAGCTGTCACTTGTCATTTTCTAGCTGCAAGCTGTAACCTGTCGCATTGAACTTTTAAAATTTCAAATCCGAAAAACTACCTTTATTTAATCGTCCGTAGCTTAGAATCTCAGCTTTTTAACAAGCCTAGAACCGACTTCCTACTCCTCATACTTTTGCCGTAATCACAATTCTCGCACTCGCGAATTTTACAGCGATTTGCAATTTGGTTAAAAATCCAGCCACGTGTGAAAACAGCAGCTTCATTGCTTTCCTTTGCCAAAAATTCATTTAACCTGCTAGTTACTCCTAGATCCTTGCTAAAGTGAGCCTGAACTCATCCCAAGTATATTTCACACACCCTGAACCTCCTAAAGGGAATTAAAACCATTTTCAGCATATCTCTCACTGCATTGTCACCATATTCAAAGCATTTTGCCTGTGTTTCAAAACTCCTATCTGTTGTATAAGCTGCTGGGGGGGAATTGAACTGAATTCTATTTGATTGCATTCCTAAGAACTGTGTCATCTTCATCTCCTTACAGTGCATACAAGGGGGGGGGTGAATTGTCCAAGAAAGTGATTACATTGTCTTTTGCTGAAATCCTATCAAGTTATTTTCTGTACTGCATTTCATTCCACATTGCATCCATTTGAAACCATAAAAGTATTGTTGCTATCGTATCCATCCTATAACCACTCATCATTGATTATAAAGAAGTGTGCTAGTGCCGGACTATCCATTATTGATTACTGCTCAGATTAAGTGTGATATTCAATTAATAATTTATTATAAAGTGTGATATATATATGGTTTAAGTTATCAAATAAACCGTTTAAACTTGCAAAACAGAACTACTTCGTGGCTCAGTGGGGTCAGGGGGATTCCAAGAGAGGGGTGTTATATAGGGGTAGTCATCCAGAACGCATGAACTGGACGTAAAGATATATCAATAAGGGTTTCCATTCAGTATCCCAGACTAGGCATTGACTTAGCTGTAGTGTTGAATTGAATCCTCTTACAGTAGTGCCTTTGTGACAGGCGCATTTGCTTTTTCACGTTGTGAGCAATCCACAGGCTGGCCAATGCTACTGGACTATTTGACACTATAGCTATGCTTCACACTGCCAAGCTCTTCACCCATATACCGCCTATGCTATGCAAGAGAGGGCTTTCCTTCAACAGGTTGCGTGATACTATTTCAGGATATGGCTGTCTTATTGTCCCCAGAGATATACTGCCAACACAGACCATCCGCTTTTAAATGAACCCATTGTGAGGCCCACGGGACTCCTTAGAAGCAGGAGGGACTGACCACAGGGGAGGAAGTGGTCTAACGATCAGTCAGTCATTGGAGTGGGGACTAAACCAGGTGCCGGGAGTCGTCATAGTATCTGGACGTTGCTTCATGATACCAAGATAGTACTGCCACCCTCCCACCTCAGCAATCTTACCCTCACAAAGAGGCTAGGGTGGGGTGGCGCGTTAGTGAGCACAACCCTTTCCTCTCTCTGTTTTCCCTCCGGTCACCTTTCACACAGACAATTCTTGCCTCTGAGACCCCCGACATACGGCCTGGCAGACACCAGCTTACATATATGGGACAGCAGTGGTCGCCCATCAACCCAACCTGATACCCTTGGCTAACACACACTCTAATAGGGAATGCCCAAGCACTTGTTGGGTCCATCATGCATCCATGGTTCACTAATTTCCAAAGCATTCCTCTCTGAAGTCTTTCAAAACCTTCACAGGAATATACTTGTCCAAACGAGGTAGGTGTAGGGGGGTGTCTCTCTCTCTCCCTCTCTCTCTCTCTCTTTCCTTGACTGCACTGATGATCCCAGGTATGTGGTTGTCCTGACAGCCTTGCAAAATGTCTGTCTTGGGTTGATTAAGCTATGGATAAAGTAGCACTGCCCTCTTGGACAAAGACAATTTGCTGGAGAAAAAGGTTTACATTTGGGTTAATTTACATACCCACGATGCATTGCTGTTATGGCTCAGAACTGGAGGTGAAGTTCCGGCGATGCCTACTAGGGGCGCTGTGGAGTGTGTGACTTGGCTCTTATGGATTGTCCTATTTTTACATTTCAGGTAAAAGGTTATTTTGTTCCACACCTTTTTAAACACACCATAACTTTGTTGGTGTTGCTAAAAACATGGCAAATGCTCCAACCACAAAGTTCTTCCTTCAATATGTTAGGGACACTGGGAAGTGGGAGGAGCTTTAGCAGAGTTGCATGACTGACAAGGGTGAACATCGTCTCTCCAGATGGGGGTGCGGGGAGAAGAAGCAGGCCACTGTCAGGACTATACTGCACTGATGCTCCCTAATAAGGGGGAAACCAATTATGTAGTTGTACCTACAGCCTTGCAACATGCCTGTCTTAGGTTGATTAAGCCATGTATAAAGTATCATTGCCCTTAGACAAAGACACTTTCCTGGAGAAAAAGATTTGTATTTGGACTAATGTGCATGCCCACAATGCCTTGCTGCTGTGGCTCAGAACTGGCGGTATATATATGGGATACATTACTCACCGTAATCGTATTTCTGATGCTTGTATCTGCTTAGATTCACATGCTGTGCATAGGCCGACATCTAGTGGAAGCTGCGGAGTATTACAGTTTGTTTTTCGAAACTCGAAAAATGGGCGTCGACACAGGCGTGCCAGTAATACTATCCCTAGTGTGACGTCCACTGTACCCAAGATCCCTCACGCGTCTAGGATCCTCAGATTGTATTTTTTCTGACATGCAGAAGCATGAGGAGTAGCGTGAGTACAGATAATCCAAGCAGATAGACAGAAAGGTAAGACTACAAGCAATCATGCGCCTTCTCTCGGAGGGGAGGAAGGGTGGGTCGCATGTGAATCTAAGCAGATACAAGCATCAGAAATACGATTACGGTGAGTAATGTATCCCTTCTGAGGCTTGTGGAATCTGCTTAGATCACATGCTGTGCATAGATTAGCGAGCAGTACCAGAAGAAGGAGGTGGGATGTGAGAAGGGTCATGAGCAAACAGGTGTCTTAGAACCGCTTGTCCCACTTGTGTATCTGTCTTGGAATGAGTGTCAATGTAGTAATGCTGAGTAAAAGTGTGAATAGAGCTCCAAGTAGCTGCTTTGCAAATGGTGTCGAGGGGAACATTTGCAATGAAAGCCAGAGTGGCCCCAATGGCTCTAGTAGAATGGGCCCTTGGCGTAAAAGGCAGAGTTTTTTCAGAAAGAGAGTAACACAGCTGTATACAGTTGATAATCCACTTCGAGATCGCGCCTTTAGAGACGCGATCCCCCTCTCTGCCTGTAGCTACGGAGACAAACAGTTGATCTGTTTTCCTTAGCGGTCTGGTTTTATTTACATAGTAGAGGACCGCCCTACGCACATCAAGGGTGTGTAGTTTCACCTCAGCTGAGCTTTGCGGGTTCTGGAAGAAAGCCGGAAGCTCGATGGACTGGTTTACATGGAACTTAGATATAAATTTAGGTGAGAACCTAGGGTGTGTGCGTAAAACCAGTTTGTCTTTGTGGATAGTAAAGAAAGGATCCTGCACTGACAGAGCCTGAATTTCACTGACCCTTCTTATAGAGGTAATGGCTACTAAGAAGGCCGTTTTATAAGTCAGGTGTTTGAGACTACTTTTATGCATGGGTTCGAAAGGGGGGCCCATGAGCTTAGCTAGCACCACATTGAGGTCCCATCCTGGCGGTGGGTTCGAAATAGGAGGGTGAAGTCTCTTTACTCCTTCCATGAAGGCTTTAACTACTGGTACTTTCCACCACGATACTTTGTTATGGGATGTGGTGTAAGCCGAGAGGACTGCCAGGTGTACCTTCAGAGAGTTAAAAACCAAGCCTGCGTCCAGCAGGTGGAGCATGTATGTTACAACGTTGGAAGGAGTGCAATCAACCGGGTTGATTTGTTTATTCTGGCACCAAATAACGAATCTCTTCCACTTGTCAAAGTAACAGTGCCTTGTGTTTGGTTTCCTGGATTCTTTTAGGATGTCCATACACCTCTGTGAATTCAAGCTCCTGCTGCCTAAACCGCAGCTCTTGCTTCTTGAATTCAAGCATAGCCTCCCCATCAGCACTGGCAGAGGAAACATTAGACATCACATCCTCCCTGTCCTCGTGGTCGCGATGGATCAGTGCAGCGGCAGAACCGTCGGTTCTACCAGTGAGAGCAGCCCCACCACCTTCCGCACTGTCCTCAGAAGTTATAGCGTCAAGCTGCGCTTCTTGCCACGCCACGATTCTTTGGATCATTTCCAATTTAGTGCCTTGAGAGGAAACACCTCTCTCCGCACACATCTTCTTCAATGTTTCTGATTTGGAAGCATTTAAAGTTAACAAGGTATTTGTTTCCATACTGTTAGATAGGACTATGGCCTTTTTAAAGTTATACTACAACAATTCACTACGTGTCCTGGTTGGAATAACCTGAAATGCCCTAGTTCGTGCGCAACACTGGATACCTACAGTGTTATCCCACCGCTGCCACCAATTTGTTAAGACGGATTTCTGAACTCTGTCCTGGTGGCGCAGAAGTTCAGAAGGCCAACCTAATTACTTGGAACAGGGTAACCTCTGGACGAGCCAGACCAATCAAGGTAGCGATCGCGGCGGTCAAGACTAGGTCTCAAGAGGGGTGAGGGTGACTGAAAGCCCGCAATGAGCACACAAAGCAAGAGCGCTTACAAACTACTCCAAACAGTTATTATATCAAAAATATATACACATTTATTTTAAGGCCTTTAAAATAATGACCGTAGCGAGAAAATCACAATATCACAATATTAAGCCAACACATACCATATCAACACAATATATATACAAATACGACAGTCGCAAGCGTTATATGCACGAAATGTGTAGTCCACCTGAAAGGGAAGGAAAACAGGCAGTGCGATAATGCTTTAGACTCAGTTCGCCTTCAGAGCCAGATTGGACAAGGCTCAGTGGTTTACCTTGGACATGAAGTAGGTGGAGGGAGGATACAGCCTCTACCCAGTAAAGTACAAGCAGTACAAGACTGGCCTACCCCCACTACGCAAACCCAAGTGAGAGCCTTCTTAGGACTCACGGGGTATTACCGCAATTTTGTGGCAGACTATGGCACCATAGCTGCCCCTCTGACTGCCCTCACAACTCCGAAGAAACCCAAGAAGGTAACTTGGACCGACGAGTGTGAGAAGGCCTTCAATGGCTTGAAAGACTCCTTGTGCCAGGCCCCTGTCCTCAGGGCCCCTGATTATCAAAGACCTTTTATCGTGCAGACGGATGCCTCTGACACTGGGATAGGAGCTGTACTATCACAAGTAGATGAGAAGGGTAAGGAACACCCTATCGGTTTTATTAGTCGCCAGCTTAAGGACAGAGAGCTCAGATGGTCCACGGTAGAGAAAGAATGTTTCTCTGTTGTGTGGGCCCTAAGGAAGCTGAGGCCCTACCTCTATGGGACCCACTTCACTGTGCAAACTGACCATAAGCCGTTAAAGTGGCTAATGAACATGAAGGGGGAGAATCCAAAGTTGCTTAGGTGGTCCATAAGTCTACAAGGCTTCGACTTCACTATTGAGCATAGGCCAGGTGTCCAACATAGCAATGCTGATGGGTTGTCCAGAATGTTTAACCGACCTGAACAAGAGACTCATCCAGGGGTGGATTAGTTCCCCCTGTCCATAGTCTGGGAGGGGCGAGTGTTAGGAAAGATTTCGTAATTGTAGGTAATTTTCCTTCCATGTGGCAACCCCTAAACTTTTTGCTGTTGTTTTTCACCTTGTTCTTGACTTTGCCAGAGAAGTGCAGCCTTCTGCTGCACTCCTCTGGGCTTTTGCTCCTTTTCTTATGGGGAAACTGACATGCCCTTAAGACAGTCAGTACCGGGGAACGCTGTTTCCCGTAGTTTCTTTTATCATGTTGCGGCTTTAGTGCAACATGACACAAGAGGGCACTGTAAGCTAAGTTACAGCTCTCTTGGGTCTCTAGCCTTCTACAGGCCCTAGATACTCGTTTAGGATTGTATTTGATCGGTGCAAGTCATTCAGGGATTGGAATGGTGGCAGCGATCGTTTTGTGTATTTTGAGCTCCTTTTGGTGTTCTGAGCGCATTTTTCGCGCTGAACCCAAAATGGTGGCCTGGCTCCCAAAATGGCCAGACCACGAGGCTCCTTTGTCCTGTCCACTGACCGTCTTGCTCCCTTCACCTTCCCCAGGTCGAGCGACCCGGGGCCTTCCTTATTTGGGCAGGTACTTTCCCGCGAAACACGGATGCTTTCGCGGGCTTCTACATGTCTTTTGTGTGCCTCCAGGGTGTGGGCTCGGATGTCTGGTCCCAATACACATCCTGGGTGCCAGAGAGTCTAGGGTAGTGTGAATGCCTGGGACCACCGTGGTCCGTGATTGGTCCACGAATGGTGTGTGTGTTGATGAGCGGATCTCCCATTGGCTCCCCTCCGTTTTGGCGCGAAGGGAACCGTGGATAAGAGGGGGCTGGAAACACCACTACCATGTCGATCTCCTGAGTTCTCACGAACGAAGGAATACAGGAGCCAAGTATCCTGCAACCAAGAGGCTGGACCGAGGAATCGCTGGTGACCCGCTGAAGGACTCCTCCTTTGCACTGCTGTCGTCCTGTGAACCCCTTTCCTCCTTTGATCGAACCAGAAGGCCTGTACTGGTGCTTCGACCTTTGGAATAGCAGGAACAGCTATTCTCGGCGACTTCATCATCTCCTGCCAGTAAGCCTTCGGAAGCGTCTCTGGGCCATCCAGTTGACTGACCAGCTTACACGGGAGTCCTGCTCTGTAACCGCCGCCAGGTTGTGCTGTATTTCAAGTCCTTGTCACTCTCACACGCTTAGTACACTTGGCGTTCCCAAGTCTGAAGTGAGTAGTGTACATTTGGCTCAGATACACACGGCCGCTCCGTTGCCCTGCTGTGGTGACAAAACTGTGCAGGTTTCTTCGATTGGGACGTCTTTTTTCTCTACACGACGACGAGGCATTCCCGGCTCTTCTGAACCTGCCAGCTACTGAAACTAACGTGGAGAAGCCTGGGTCTGCTTGCATCGGGGACCGGTGAGTAGTATAGCTAGGATCTGGTCGCCCTCCTGCAGTAGCCCATTGCTTTTCCCCGCTGTGTAAAAACAGCACCCTTTTGTCCGTACTCGCGCTCTGCTTCTGCTCACTGTGGAGGCTGCGCTTGAGTCGCGGACCCTGTTCTTCTTCTGTTGTGCACTAACCCGAACTGCCTGACTTCCTCCGAAGAGCTTCTCCTTTTGCCCGTTGGCACCAGCGTGTGCAGGTACTTTGAGCACAAGGCTCCACTCTTCGCAGGGCTCGGACTCATGGGACGCACGCGCAGACGCGCGTGTGGGACCAGGTAAATGCATGACGCCATCATGCCCAGTAACCGCATTGCTTTGCGTACCGTTATTTGTTGACCTGACTGATAATGTGGAATTTGCAGTAGTATATTCTGAATTCTCTCTTCCGAAGGGAAGGTCAACCCTTTCTGAGTATCTAGGATTGCTCCTAGGAACTGTTTTGAGGTGCTTGGCACCAGACTTGACTTCTTCTCGTTGATAGAGAAGCCTAATTCGTGGAGGAGGTCGATAGTCCTCTGAATGTTTGACCTGCAAATTCCTGGGGTTTCCCCCGTTATGAGCCAGTCGTCCAGATAAGGGTACACTGGGATTGCCTCCCTGCGTAGGTGTGCAGCTGCCACCGCCAGTACCTTGGTGAATACCCTTGGTGCTGAAGCTATCCCGAAGGGCAGTACCTTGAATTGGTAGTGGCGACTGTCCACCTTGAAGCGCAAGTATTTTCTGTGCGCTGGGAGCATGGAAATATGAAAATAAGCATCTTTCATATCCAAGGTTGCCATGTAATCCCCCTTTTTTAGTAGGGGGATTACCTCTTGTAGCGTGGTCATACGGAATTTTTGGGGCTTGACATACTTGTTGGCAGGCCGTAAGTCCAATACTGGGCGCATTGTCAAATCTTTCTTTGGCACAAGGAAGTAAGTTGAATAGATACCCTTGTTTACCTGGTGTCCTGGGACGAGTTCTATTGCGTCCTTTTCTAGCAGAATGGCGATCTCCTCGAGAAGGATCTTCTGATGTTTTAAGGAGTGTATTCTTTGTCGTGGAGGGTGGTTCCGGGGACGCTGCAGTAATTCTATACAATATCCTGTGGACACTGTTGACAGCACCCATCTGTCTGAGGTGATCCCTTCCCAAGCCTGGGTGAAGGTGGAAATGCGTCCCCCTACTGGGGTTGCGTGAGAAGGGACCCTGAACTGAGCATCACTGCTTTGGTGGAGGCGTGCCACCTCCCTTGTTGGGGCTGCCTCTGCCTCTTCCACGACCTCTCTTGTTACCCCTGCCGTAACTTTGGGTAGACTGCTGGTTGTTGTTCCATTGTGTACCCTGTCCTTGGGCATAGTTGCCTCTTTGTGAATTTTGGCCGCGTGGGCGACGAAAATTACTGTTCCCCCTCTGGTTAGGGGGTTTGTTGGTAAGCTGGCCAAGGGACTTGAGAGTCTCGTATTCGTCCTTGGCATTCTTAAGTGCGTCTTCGACCGCTTTCCCAAACAATAGATCGGGTTCCACCGGCTTGTCTATTAATGAAGCCTGGGTTTCTGTTTTGAACCCCGACTGCCGTAACCACGCATGTCTCTTGATAACAGTACCTTCTGCTATCAATCTACCTGCGTTGTCAGCGGCGTCGAAAGTTGCTTTTAATATGCAACCAGACACGGCTCTCCCTTCTGCCGAGATCCGAGCCAACTGGCCCTTTAACGGTTCAGGAGCAGAGGCTATGAGCGCCGCGACCTCTTCCCATTGATGGCAGTTGTAACTTGCCAACAGAGTGGTGGAGTTTGCAATCCTTGCTTGGTAGGCGGACGTTGAGGCTACCTTCCTGCCAAACCCGTACAGTTTTTTTCTCTCCTTGTCGGGAGGAGCTTCTGACGACGATAAGGGTGTCCCAGCCCTCTTCCGAGTGTTGGTAACCACTAGGGAGTCTGGTTTAAGATGTCCTCTTATATAAAGAGGGTCAGACTGGGCTGCCCGAAAAAGTTTTTCGACTCTGGGGTTGACGGCTCTGGTGAGGTTAGGATTCACCAGGGATGGATCTATTCTACGTTGGATGGATTTAAGGATAGGCATGGTCTGAGCGACCGGCCTCCTCTCTCCCACCAACTCTTCTGCGAAGTCCCTTTCCTCCTGTACACCGTGGGTGTCGATGTGAAAATGTTCTGCTGCGCGAGCGAGAACTTCATTAAGGAGGGGCTGGTTATCAACTGGCGAGTCGGTAACTGGGGCTTCGCTCTCTACCGGGGAATCTACTCTGTAAATTTCCTGCTCATCTTCTACCTCCTCCAGGTCCTCATCATCCGCATAGTATTCAGTCCCGGTTTGTTCCTCCATAATTGTAAACTCCTGGTCCCCTTCAGGGAAAGGTTGTCCTTGGTATCTGGGGTGTGGAGTAGAGTATGGAGTAGAGTAAGGCTGCACCTCGAAGGGTTCAGGTCTTTCGAACCGGGCCTTTCTACTTAGGGGGATAGGATCAGAGGAGCCTGAGGGTGTGGCCCCTTGAGGGTCATACGAAAGGAAATGTTCTGGGTTTTTGTCATAAAAATCAGCTAAGGAAGACATCCTTGACATGACCCTGTCTATGTCTTCACTGGACCATTCTTTGGAACAGGGTATGACTTTAGTAGGCAACTTAGAGGACTTATCAAGGGTACCCTTGCTGGATGTTGATGTCCCAGTAGATTTGTGTTTGTCTGTCTAATTAGGGTGGAAGGATGGTCTTACAGGAGTGGAAGGCTGTGCTTTCCGCTGTTTCCCCCCCTCCCCGTGCGTGGAAAAATGTTTTCCCTGCCCCTTGGAGGCCCCAGAGACTTTCGACGCCTGGCGTCGAGGGTCGGGAGAGGTATCTGTGTGTTTCGAGCGTGGGGCCTCGCTGGTGTTAACTGCGGCCTCGGTCTCCTGGAGCGCGGCCTGGGGGTGGAAGTCGTCTTCGTCTTCCGACGATCGAACTTCCGTTAATCTAGGGAGCGAGGCACTCTTGGCAAGAGTGGATGATTGCCTTGCGTCATGAGGCGATCTCGATCGAGAGCGCCCAGAGGACACCGAGTCGGACCGTTCTATCTGTGCCTCTTTCCGAGAAGTCGACGTCGTCGAGGTTCGGTTGGACTTAGTGTGCTTAGTGTGTGTAGGGTGTGTAGCGCTTGCGTCGCCGGGGGTCTTCCCCATAGCCGCCCTGCCGGACAACCTTCCGAGGTCGGGGACCTGCGCTCGGCAGTCTTTCGACGCCGTAATGCCCTCGACGTCCGAAAGTACGGCATCGCTGCCATCGCTGAAGGCGCCCTCCGCTGCCATGGCCGCCTGCCTGGCGTGGTGGGCCCAACGCTTTGTCGAACGGTCCTTAAGTGTCTTAGGCTTAAACCTACTACACGCTCTGCAGTTCGCTTCGGGGTGGTCCCTCGGCAAGCAGAGATTGCACGTGGCGTGCCTGTCGACCCAAGGGTATTTGCGGTTGCACTTGGGGCAGAATTGGAAAGGGGTACCCTCCATACGCATCTTGAGGCAGCGGGCTGGTAAGTGTAGGAAATATATAAGGTGTACCTATATACCAAGAGTGAAGAGTATGTACCACCCCCCACTCTCCCTACTTGCAGGGCCGAGGCCAGCGGCCTACTAGGCCCGGGCCGAGGCCAGCGGCCTTCCGAGGCCCAGATTCGTCGTGCAGCAGCCGACGGTCGATGTCTTCTCCAGCCGTCGTCGAGTGTCGAGGGTCGACGTTGGGGTGGGGAAGGATGTCAATAAATAATTTTAAACTTCAATAATTAGCAAAAGTATGGCTAAGGCCAGGGGTCTCCGCAAGATGCTTCCAACCAGTATGGCGGAAAAAAACAATCTGAGGATCCTAGACGAGTGAGGGATCTTGGGTACAGTGGACGTCACACTAGGGATAGTATTACTGGCACGCCTGTGTCGACGCCCATTTTTCAAGTTTCGAAAAACAAACTGTAATACTCCGCAGCTTCCACTAGATGTCGGCCTATGCACAGCATGTGATCTAAGCAGATTCCACAAGCCTCAGAAATATATATATATATTTATTTTAAGACACCCAACATAACAAATCACTGAATCCATCTGCCTCTCAGTGGTCTTAAATTGCAATATTGGAAGTGAATTTTAAACAGTTTTCGCAAAAAGTATATGCAACCTAAAAATGGGACCATTTTATCTTGGTTCGTGTTGCAGTGCAGCGCCCACGATGTGGGTTTTCGATAGTCCCCAAAAAATATTAAAACAAATATTAATGCTTAGGTTCTTCATAGTGTAGCATTCACCATGAAAAGCCATTGAGCAACACATTCCTCTCTGCCCATAAAAAATCATTGCCATGTTAAACTAGGCTGAATTATAGCTGCCACTCCTCCCCTTTAAGGGACAGGCTTAACACTCTTCTGGCCCAGGGTGGCCAGGCCAGCCTGCAGAGCCACAGTCCTGACCCCAAGCAGCTTGGAGGCTGAACCATAGAGACTCACCTGGACTGACGGCTGTGTCCGTCAAGGTCACTGGTTGTATTTGGGGGACGTGGAGGAGGCAGACTCTACCCATTCCTCCCTAGGATTAGGAATGGCTGTGCAAGAGGGCAAGGAAGGAGCAGAGAGAGATAATGACCGAGTCTGGCACTTGTACGTGTGTGGTAGAATCAGAATTCTAATCCTTGCCATTCAAGCATCCCTAACCTTGGGAGAGAGTTCAGCATTCTAAACATGTGTTACCTGAGCATTGTCAAAGCGCTGTACTACTGTGCAGGGGCGCTGGGTACGGGGGGCTCCCGGGCCCGGCCCCCCCCCTGACAAAATCAAGTCAGGGCTGAGCCCCACCACCCCCCGCCGGAGAGAAGTGATGCAGCATCAATGGCCCTTTCCATCGATACTGCATCACTTCTCTCCGACCCGGTAAAAGCGCAAGAATATCGGATTAAGCCAGGTCCTCTTTGGTTTAAAGGGAAACGGCGTGCTCGCTGCTACAGTGCACAGCAAAGCAGTATCATGCAAGGGAGTTTCTAACCACTCTGGGAGGGATTTTAAAACGAATGCTCTGATTAGCAGTTTATGATGACCACAAAAAGAATGGTCTACCTAATATTTTATTTAGTTATGTCTTCTGGACTCCTGGCTTCGCTTATGTCCCTGATTTTTTTAAATCGGCCGAAATCAAAGCTTTTCAGGCAACCGCTTAAAAATGCCTGTCTTCTGTGGACCGGACTTTGAGAGTTTGTGATTACAACATGACCGAGTCACAAACAGCAGCAGCTCAGTATGGGTGCGTTTATCAATGCATATTTTGTACATATGACTTTTAGACCAGTGTGCACACCAATGTATTGACAGAAAGGTGCACGCCTGTGTGAGCTCCATGGGATTCAAACCCCCATTGAGTGCTTAACTCAATTGTTGTCTTGATAGTTGTGTTGCACCTTTTTGTTCACTTATTTATTTATTTGTGTTACAAATATTGGTCTAATAATGGCTAGAAATCAATTTGGCGCTGAAATTAGGCTTTGCTTTCCGCATTTTGAACTTTAAAATGTGTGCAATGTTTTTCTATTCCTGTGAAAAGAAAATCGCCCCACTGTGCGTTTAAAATTGTCAGCCATCTAGAAAACCAAGCCAGCCAAGATGTGTTTATCCAGAGCCCAGACAAATGAGTTATATATGCATGTATAGTTATTACTATTCTTCATTTACGGACCTCCCATTGCACCCTCACTCAAAAATGTTATTGTTTAAAATATTGATCATAATGAAAAATATATGTTAACATATTTTTTGTTAAGTTCCTATGACAAATAATCTGCAAACTGTGCCTCCAAGCGGGGGTGGACTGGGAAACAGAAGAGGACCTGGAAATAATTTTCAAAGTGGCCCCATATCACACATTTTCAACAAGCCCCACCCTTTTCCTATCGAAAATTTGGAAATGCAAAACAAAAGAGCTCCAGAGTGCTGAGGCCTACCGGGAAATCTCCAGAGTTCCCTTGTGGCAAATCAACTTCCAGGGCACCAGTGCTCCAGGGATGAATATCGGTTTCTAATAATCAATCGGCCCCACACCTCTAGTAAACCAGAATGGATCCAAACAGATTGGAAACACAAGTATATTATACACCTCCTTGTCCAATTTAGGTAACGTGGACTGAATGGCAGGCTTATCTCCGCAAGGTCACGGATCGTTGATTAGTTGCAACACAGCGAAAATACAATTATTGCCCAATGATAAAAGGGACTGTAGAGGGAGAGGAAGGAGGAAGTGGAGAGGGAGAGAGAGAAGGAGGGGGAGAGGGATGAGGAGAAAGGGGAGAGGTAGAGGAACAGGAGTGGGAGGGAGAAGAAGGGGGGAGGGAGAAGGGGAGAGAGGGAAGGGGAGAGAGGGAGGGTGAGAGAGGGAGAGGGGGGTGAGGGAGCGGGAGGGGAGAGGGAGGAAGAGGGGAGAGGGTGAGGGAGGGGGAAAGAGAGGGAGGGGGAGAGAGGGGCAGATGGAGAGAGGGAGAGGGAGGGGGTAAAGGGAGAGGAAGGAGGAAGTGGAGAGTGAGATAGAGAGGGAGGGGGAGAGGGATGAGGAGAAAGGGGAGAGGGAAGAGGGAGAGGGGTAGAAAGGGGGAAAGGGAGCGGGAGGGTGAGGGAGAGAAAGGTGAGAGAAAGAGGGGAGAGGGTGAGGGAAGGGGAGATGGAGAGAGGGAGAGGGATAGGAAGAGGGAGGGGGGAGAGAGAGAGAGACTCGCATGGCGCGGCTCAACCTGCTTCTGGGCATACCTCCATGCCCTTTGTGGTGCTAGGCACAGGCTGTTGTTCAGTCTGTTGTTTGGCACAGGGAGTTGTTCAGTCTGTTACTGGGCAAAATGTTGCTCAGTCTGGTGCTGGCAGAAGGTGTTGTTATACCAAGTAATGGCACACAGTGTTTCCAGCATGGAGTTGGGCACAGTGAGTTGGCCAATCTCCTGTTGGGCCCAGGGCGTGGCTCAGTTTGGAACTAGGCCAGGGTGACCGCCAATCTAATTCTGCAAACATTTGGGCCTTTACCAAAGCCCCCAAGTGCAAAAGTAAAGTGTAAAAGCCGAGTGTGTTTACTTTCACCCTCCCGTGCATTTTACAGCCATTTGGAGGCCAAGAAAGAGCATGAAACGGAATTAACATTTGCGCTGAGCATTCCCCGTCCACCCGTCAAGGGCACATGCTGAGCAGGGTGGTTTATATTACTCGTGGATGAGAGAGATATAAGTGAAATACTCATCTATGAATAATATCAAAAGTTATGTCACTTTAATAGAATGTCCCTCGCTTGTGGAGTGCTGGAAAGTCTTGCCTGCTGCTGGCCAGCTGCCTCTCTATGTAGCGTCTTCCTACGAGTTCATTGCAATCTTTTGCACACCCGGGAAGTGGTGGGGGCCTGGCAGGGTATGATTAAGATGAAAAGAATATGTAGATCAGATCTATGAAGTAAGTCCTTTGAAACTTTAAAGGCACCTATGCATAGAGTCTGTTTAAGATATTAAATGAGTCCTATGAAATTAAATGTATTTGTGTTATCTTGTATGTATTGTAGATATGTATTTAAATGTAATGTGTTTTTTAAATTTATTTTGCAAATGGGTGCAAGCCCGTGGTGCATGTTAGTCCTGTGAGGTGGGCCATGGTTAGGGGGTGGGCGGTAATGTTTTCTAATAGCATGGGTGCAAGCCCGGGGTGCATGTCAGTCCTGTTAGGTGGGCCATGGTAAGGGGGTGGGTGGGAATGTTTGGCGATAGCATGGGTGCAAGCCAGGGGTGGAGTAGGGGCAATGATGGCTTACCGGAATGCAACTCGAAGGCTTAAATCTCCTTCTTACTTGACTTTAGTATATGCAGTACATGCAAGCCAATGTTTCCACTGCTCTGCGCTGCGCGCGCCCCCACCCCCACGCACCGTTGCACCAAGTTGGCGACTACATGCAAATTTGCGGTCATATAACTGCCAGTGATGTCACTTCCTGTACTTGCCACCCTCCCCCTGGGAAATTCATAAGTCGGCTCCCCTGCTACTTTGGTCAGTGCTGGAAATGGAAAACATGTATTGGGGGAACTGTCACCTCTTTGGAGGGGCGAGGCTTTTGGAAGGAGGTGGTGGGGCAAGGGGCGTGGTCCCCTGCCAGGTTGCCGCCACAGTATCTCTTCATAGAACCCAATCCTAACGATTTGCATAAAAGCAAAGAGCATTATGGGAACATCATAATGTCCACAATTTAAAATGTTAACCATGTCTTATAGTGATTCAGTAAGAAGCCCTTTTAAATGAATAATGGACTCTTGTTGTAATTAGTCACAACATTCACCCTAATAAAGAAATATCTGTAAATTACAGGACATATATACTAGTTTGGACAGCTGCAACACAGTATGTGAGGATTTGGCAGTTTCTGCCTGCAGTGCTGAGTCTTCTGAAAGCTCAATTGAAAAACGGGTTACGCGGGCGTGGAATGTGAAAAGCAGACTGCTTTCAGAAGACTAGGCAGCGCCCCTCGCAGAGTGTCTGTGCCAAGTCTTCTGAAAGCGGTCTGCTCGTTGAGGCAGAATGACCTGGGCGAGTCATGGGCTGGGTCCTGGGTCTGGGAGATGGAGAGGCGCAACTATAAGACATTTTATGCCCCACGCCGTTCTGTCTTGTTCCGGCTCATTCCCTGTGCGGACTGTGGTCAGTTGCCTTTGTAACACTGAGGGCTGTCTGGCAATGCAGACCGCTATGTTTCCAGTGGACTGCAGCGTGGCACAGAATGTGACAACATCAGTGCAATTGCACCATGAAATAGCAGACACAGATGTGCAGGGATCTTTAGGCAGATGCTATTTATGGGATGGAGTGTACCATGCGAGGGACTCATTCATTAGCTAATGTTGCATGCTGGAGTCATGCAAAATCCCGGCGAGTACATAGTGAGGCTGCAACACCATGAGTCAGCAGTTTCTTATACTCTATTCCAGGTGGGCGTGGGTGGTACTTTACTGATCCAAAAGCTGTAATATGTTGCCTTGAAAGGTACATGAATATGCAATTGTCCGCTTGTACGTGGCTGATATGGAGAGGGGATGGGGCCCCGCTCTCAACCTGGGGCAGGAGCCCAACCAAGTTGTATGCCAGAGCCAGCTTCAATCATCCCATGTCTGCCAGGTATACAGTGTTTATATGAAATCCGTTATAGTGAATGCACATATCTCTAATGGATGCCATACAACATTCTGGTCAATGGTTTTCTCTCGTCTATTGCATGACTCCCAAGGCCAGGGATACAGAGGTGGAGCCCGAAAATGCAGCCCACCTGCGAGAGAGCCGGCGACGCAGTGTGATGCTTGCTGCAAACCTGCCATCAAGATGTTAATTCGCAGCAACCTATGAACTTTGACACTGACATTCTTTCTACTGTCTAACATTGCTAAACACCAGTGGACCCACGTTTAAAAAGGGGGCAGGCCTAGGAGGTGCTTCATGGCTTCACTCCTATGTAACCCAGGCCCTAGGGAAGAGCAAGGCCGAGAGTGGCCCGGGGAATCAGGTGAGCCCAAAAGGAAATGAAAAGGAGGGGAGAATAAAAGGAACGGACCAGAAGAAGTGTGGGTTTTTCTGCTGTGGTCTAGGGTTGAGGAGTTGAACCAAGAGACCAGGCGGTGGAAGAGAGTGTTGGAGGTCAGGCATTGGTTGGTACGAGAAAGTGGTTCTTAGATGTGAGAGTGGGTGTGTGGTGGGTAAGGTGAGTGAGACTTAGAGGGAGAGTAGGGGCTTGAGAGTGTGCGATTAAGGTGACTGGGAGAGGGAAAAGTGGACGAGTGTGAGAGAAAGAGGGCTGAAATGTAGTGTAAAAGGGACGGTAGAGCGAGTGGAGAGTAGTAGAGAGTACAGAAGAGTGACAGAAGAGAGGGAAAGGGACAAAGAGGCGTAAGAGACAGCAAAAGGGAGAAAGAGGGTAAAGAGAGAAAGGGGGAAGGGTGAAAAGGAGGGAGTGACACAGAGAGAAGAAGGAAGGGAATGGAAGTAAGGAACATCAGGGGGAGGAATACGAGGGCGGGAGAGGAACAAGTGAGACCTGCGTATTTGGATGGAAACCATTCCTGGTTGTGAGACTTTTACAGTTCTCGTGGGACCCCCAGGCTAGGATCCGCGTAGAAGATCCCAGAGAGAGTCAGATAGATAAGGCTGTTGCCTTCAGGCCCTCAACGACAGCCAGACAGACCTTAGATAGTAGCGGTTACCGATCTCTAGTGACCACCATGGGGATTGGCTAAGTATGTTCTGGGGTGGTTGAAGCCCACATGAACCCGAAAGTGCGAGCGATGGCCTCTAGGTGGCCCCCATGTATTTGATAACTTGAACCTTTTCTGAAAGTTGTGTATTCCTGAGGCTGTGACAGTGAGAATTCAGGAATCCAAAACTTCAGTCCTTTGCATGATGCTATTAGTAGTTACCCTGTGGATCGGAGCATTCTGGCCTCGGGCAGTAGATGGGGTACTTACTCAAGTAAACATGGAAAATGGGCATAGGGTTGACTACCCCACAGCCTGCTGGATTTGAAAGCTGCTCTGCACAGAGTAGAAGTATGCAACTATCAAATCTTTATTGCCATTAAGCATAGCTCACCTTTCAGATCAATCACCACCAACGAACATGACTGAAATCATTAGGTAGAGCCGAAACAAAACTCTTCTGGTACGCCTTTAACCTGCAGTCACATGATTTGGGGGTACTGCATCAAAGAGTAAAGAGCCACATCAACAAGACCCCACACAGCCCCAAGCGACTCATTCGCCCTCTCAGACTTGCACACCTCTCCCCAAGTCAAACACACAAAATCAATATAAATATTCACATAGTATAATTAATATTACATATGTTTATAGCGCAAACCTTGCTCACGTGCAACAAAGCACTGTACAGGTGTGTGGAATTCGACCATACATACGGGGGGTGTGCGCTCGCCTGGGCTTTTTACATTTTTTTTAAAAGTTTTGTAATGAAATGAAAAGTTGGGAGATCAACCTCTGGAAAATGTGTGGGGCTAATCCACACACATTTTGCTGTGCTTCCTGCACAACAAACTCATAGTCAAGTGTACTCTGGGGGACACAGCCTACAGGTGTAGTCCTCCTCTGAGGTTCAGCTGGAATGTGACAGACATGGGTACATCAAATCAGCTCAGGAAGGAGGAAGGCAACACTTTCCTCCTGCCATGGCAAGCCTAATTAAAATACCAAAGGCTCCATGGATCCGCTCTGCTTATTGTCAGTTCTGTGTGGTGGCAGGGCATACTGATGAGAGTTAATTGAAGGAGGCCTGCAAAGAGGTCTGGTCACAGAACTAACAAAGGGCAGGACACCCAACACCTTTTTGATATGCATCTTTGTCAACTGAAGTCAGCTCCCATCCCTTAGTATAAAGGGCACTGAATGTCATGTCTGTGATAACTGTTTACAGTAGGCTACCCCCGCAGGTGGACACCCTTCCTGATGAAAGAAGTATGTGATTGAATGGAGACAGAAAGTCTGTTCTGGCCACAAACTTCAAGGGAGACCTGCCCTTTGATCAGGAGCCACAGAGATCTCAATTAACCAGAAAGACACTTTGATCCACAACAGACAGCAGGAAGATGGGTGGTACTTAGTAGCACATGTTGTCACCCCTTTACCTTTCCTGTTGCAAAGCACTCTGGTTATGAACTCACGCATAACAGAAGATTGTTGGTGGGGACCCAGGATTGGTTCATTAAGGTAGGCTTAGCCTGCACCAATCGCTGGGGTCCATTTGGCTTTAAAAGAGGGCTGAGCCTTTTAGCAGATCATCTGAATACCTTGCAAGAAGTAACAAGAAGAGCTCATTTGGACCCTGGCTGTAGGTACAGTCTGCATTACAGCTTCCGCCAGTAAAGGAAGGCAGGGATTTCCAAGATGGAAGCAGGATCCTTCTCCTAAACATCTCCCAGCGAACAGAGGGAGATATTGAATCCAGAGGACCCTCTTAGCAGCTCCAGAACCGGTTCCCATCCAGCACACAGCATGCCCTGCTAGGCTCTGCAAGCAAGCATCCTAGGTGGTAAGTGCCATAGAGTCTCTGAACCAGAAGAAGGACAAGGCTGTTGCCTCTAACACTCTCCTCAGCTTTGGGCCGTCTGCCTTAAAGAACGACACAAGCCCAGCAAAGAAGCTAGCAGTGCACCGGCAAGCATCAACCAGCGTCTGCCTGAAAGGACATTTTCGAGACAGTCGAGCCCCTCGAACTGCAACCGACTGCACCACTGACTGTTGTCATGCTGCAGTCGCTAACGTCGTCCAAGACACCCCGACCAGTGTTTCAGTCCCACAGACCAGCACTGAGACAGGGATTCCTGACCTTGAGCCGCCGTTTAGGCCAGCCTGTAGCTGTCCATCCAGCCTCACTCGCAGAACTACCTGCCGCCTGATACCCGCAGCTGTCTCCCATCTGGGACTCTGTCATAGCTGCTGCAAAGTTCCCTGGAACCGACTCTACCCTGTCGAGCACCAACAACTTCTTCGAGCACAAGGTACAGTGTGGTTCTGTCCCCCTGGTCCTTCTCCAAAGGCCCCTAGTGACATTTTACGACCCCATGCTCCCTTTTTGGGGAGAACAAGTATACTTGAACATTACGATTGATTTCTTTACCGACTACCCTCCTGTCAGTATCCAGAGTGCACCCCCTTTCCTTCTTGAAACTGCCAGTCCTCTGTACTTCTTTGCGGGTGGGTTGTATTTTGTAGTGTGCAAGAACTGTCTATTGTGATAATAATGAAGTCGATATTGTTATACAACCTTGACTAGACAGTCCCTTTTATCATTGGGTAATTGTATTTTCGCTGAGTTTTAACTAACCAACGATCGACGACCTTGCAGAGACAAGCCTGCCATTCCGTCCACGTTACCAAAATTGGACAAGGAGCTTTATAATTTACTTGTGTTTCCAATCTGTTCGGATCCCTTCTGGTGTAGTAGAGGTGTGGGACTGATTGATGGTTTAGAAACTGATATTCATCCCTGGACCAGTGGTGCCCTGGAAGTTGATTCGTCACAACAGGTCATAGAGCAAAAATCACAAACTCATAGCTTGGTATGTTGTCTCATAGCAATCAAAATAAGCATGGGTATTCCCTTTCAGTCCCCGAACCCTCTCTCAATTCTTGCTGCAATCAGAATAATTAACAAGTTGAATCTTAAAGGGAACTTTAGCAGTCCACTGTGAGGGTTTTTGTATGCTGGCATAGGTACAGGACACTTTTTTGCTATCAATAGCAGCCACAAGGAAGATATACGGGCTGTATTATCAATGCAGGGCACAGTTAGTATGAAAAAGATACACATAGCCCAAATCAGACAGTGGACTGTGGTGTACAATATATCAATGATTACTGTTATTACAGATGAAGCAACACTATAGCCCGTAAAACCTTGAGTGAGGCCTTTCTGAAGAGCATACATTGACACCAATTTCAAAAGATTTAGGAACTAGCAGGCTAGGCAGTATGAGATTAAATGAGATGCCCAAGATCACACATTGGAAAAAAGGTGAATCTGGGAATTGCACCTAATCTGCATTTTCTGAAATGTACCACTTTCTTTTCCTGTTCTTATCATAAGCAAGGTGCAATTATTTGTTGACGTTTGACTTTCAGGCACTTTGAAACAGTACTTGCTTCCTGTATAAACGAACAATAAATAAATACATTAATAAATAAATAAATAAAATAATCCCACTTTATAGAACGAACTTGGAAAGTTCACAAATCATGTAACCCAACATGACAATTTAAAAGAAATAAAAATCATCATAGAAGCAATTATGCAAAATAGGAATGATTCGAGCTTCATTGTCTCCATTGATTTGTACAAAAAGGCGAACCGTTTTGTGTAAAATAAGTAGACCTTAAAATATGCTAGCTAGAGGTCTGTGCTATCTGGTCCGCTCTCTTGTGTCTAGAATTCCTTCTACTCAAATGGCCTACATAAAAGGATAGATCAGGTAATCGACTAAACAATGCCACCAGCATTTGAGATGGCAAGCCTATCCACAGAAGAGACAGCACCTTACTGAAGAGGAGCAGGTGGATGCCTCTCCTTTGGTCCCTGCTCCCACACCACCATCATATTGGAGTATCAGACAAAGAGCTTCAATTGAAAACCCATGCACAAGTTTATGCGATGTGTCTATACCACATCAATTGTATGAAAGACAATATGCACTCAGACAGCCATTCAGAAGATACCCTCATGCTGAGACAGGAGAAGGCAGTTACCAAGAATGATGCTGACTGCTAAAGGATCAAGAAGGTTGTTACGAGGGATGGGTGTAAGGCACAAAGGCAGTCGGAGGAATGGGCCACGTGTGTAAGGCATATTTCTGCTAAGATTAGGAGAAACAAGGACATATGCAAGTGCCAAGTACCGAATAATCACGAGGGCAAAAGCCTAGGTGAGGTGGAGTGAGCAAGTCGTGAGGCCGGAGAGGGTAATGGCACCCAGTTTAATAAAATCAAATAGTCCTAAAAGAAAGGCTAAAATCGACAAAATTGGGGTCTTCTACACGTGACTCAGACATAAAAAAAACAAGGGCTATTCATTAAAACCCAGATGGAGATCGCGGTCTGGTCATACCCTCTCACTCTCAATGTTTCAGAACAGTGAGCAGACTACAAGGTCAACTACAAACAGAAGGCCTTGGCTAAGGATCAGGCTGATGACATATGAAGGACTAATTGGGAAAATAAGAAATGAATTGACGCATCTCAAGCACATAAGTTTCATTTCTATTCATGTGGTGCTAACCAAGTCGAAAAGTCCAAGGTTGGATGGGCTTGCCAACCAATCCAAAGGCCAGCCACGCACTTTCGCATACAATGTTGCAGTTACCAGTCCGCTGCCATAGTCTCTATCACCAGTAAACTACATATGTAGAAGTAGCTCAGGGTGTGTCCTACAGACAAGGGGCAGCAAATGAGATGTTAGCCTGTATACATTCTATAGGTAGATATGTTCCCCTTAACCAATCCCTCCCGTTAATAGGTTTTGTAAAATGCCACATTGGATGACATTACCGATGACATACAAAAATATATATCAACCCTGTATACACAAGGGGAAGTGTGATTATGCAAGCACCTATTTGGATAGCTGTACAACTCCCTTCTTTTTTCATTGAGATTAAATCAGTGCTTTACCATCTTTCTCGGGTCTGTCTGATTATTTGGTCTGAGATGTTTATTGGTAATTCCATCTAGCATATAGAGGACGCTTCAAAGTGCTACAGCATAGTACTGTCAGTGATATAAGAGGATTTGTCCAGGATCACTATCATCTGCTGGCAAAGCAAGAATACGAGCATGAACACTTTGGTTTCACAATCTTGAATTGTGGACCTGATCACCTCTCCAGACTAAAACATTATGCAGATCATTGGGGTTGGCTGCGTAGGTTTTACAACCCCTCGTCTGAAGGAACCGATTTCTAGACATTCATCATACTGATGCTATGTTCGTTTTTATATCAAGCGCTATCTGGTCCAGGTACATTGGTGATAATAGCACCTATTTTGCTACACAACAAAGTACTTATAAACACATGTGCATCAACCTCAGACATCGGAAAGGCTGAGTTAGCCTTGCTAGAATTTGAGATTGAAATCTTGCATATGAACACAAATGTCTGCAGTGAGTGCTGAACACACTGAGCTATCTTTAGAACCATTGCAGCGGCAGCACTCAAATTTATCAATATGCATTTCAACTTTGGCTGGTGCACATGCTCAACATAACCCCTGAAGAAAGGTGATCATGCAACAAGAGTTGTGTCGTGCACAATTTATGGATAACCACAATTTACACAAAAAAGGTTCACAGGATTATTTGATGAGAGCAGAATGTACTTGTAAACAACAGTCAGGCAATAGGTTTGAAGCCTGAACAGCAGGCCATAAAATATCCTGATGTGTGCTATTGAGGTTTTGTGAACAATGGTAACTGACTTCTTTAGATCTTCTGGGCCCTGGCCATAGTCGGTGGTCTGGGGAACATCCCCCTTTTGCCCTCCCAGAAAGACGCCTTTGCCGGATTCTGGTTTACATCAATGTGTTGTAGGAAGTGCCAGATCCTCAGTTCTTTCCTAAATTGAAGGAGGTTTGGAGCAGTTTGGATTGCTGCTCGGATATCGTGTCAGAGGGCTGGACTGTAGCACAAGAAGGAATGTTTTCTACCTTTCTCTTTGCGAGCCGGTCTAGTTTCCACTCTGGTGGTGGTCTTACGGTGCGCAGCCCACATATTTGAGTTGCCCGCCAGGTAGGCCGGCGTACCAGCGCTAGATGCCTTGCAGGTGAGGCACACCGTTTTGAACCAGATCCTAGCTGGGACGGGCAGTCTGTGCAATCAGCACACATCCCATTCATTGCTTTCTTACCCATCCCAATCCCCCCTCTACGTCTTCCATCTCCACTCCTAGTTTACACAGCACTACCAAATCTCCTCTTTTTTATCATGAAAATAAGGATACACCTTACAGTAGACCCCACCAAGCATCCTGCCAGTCACCTCTGTATGTCCACTCAAAACTCAATTAGCACCGTCACCTTGTCCCTTGCCCACCTATGTGTCGGTCATTTTTCTATCCTGATGGTCTACTGACCGGAACATAGTGAACACAGTGAAGGCTTGTAGGATGTCCTAGCACACCAGAAGAGTGCGAGGGTAGGGGGCGGGATATGGGCAACGGTCCTGGCATGTAGCTCCTACATGTGTGTGCAAGGAAGGATGGGTTGGGGTGAGAGTGGTAGGAATTCTGTAAAGAGGCTGCATCGCTCTTCAAGTCATACATTCCTACCTAGGTGCCTTTTTTCAAAAGGGCCCACCCTGCAAACTCATGGTCCCTGTGAGGTCCTTCCTCCGCTCAGTAACAGGCCAGTGCAACCTTGCTTCGTGTCTGGGGGAAGTTGGGTCCAAGTCAACAGACATTGGGGCTGGTTGTGAGGTTACTAGCAGTGCATAATGTTCCATAGTCACCCATAACTGTCTGGATATGGTGTTTTAAATGTTGGAAATGTGACCATAACATCCCTTTGACCGACATTTCAGAAAATGTGTACGTGCTTTTAGTGACATGCGTTAGTTGGCCATTTTAAGAGAGAACAACAATGTCCATTAAATAAAGTTTTGTAGTAAAGTTTATTTTACCGTTGTCCACAGTACCCACATGGCATGACCTGCATCATGATCTGAGTGCATCACCCACAGGGCATGTTGAGAGGTCATGCCCTGTGGGGAGTGACCATGGGCTATGGCCTGCATCACCTCCCTTGGGGTACTAGGTGGCCGTGCCCAAGTGGAATATCCCTGCACACATTTGCTATTCTGTGACCTTGATACCAGAACCTGGGTCTTCTGACCAAGCAAACCTTTTCATAGCCTGCACTCTAGCCTCCTATGGGCGGGTTATCCCCTCTATTTTATATTCTACGCTTTTGTCTGATAGAGACCATGACCCGTAAAGTATAGCACTGCCAGAAATGGTACACCACATACAATCCTTGGACCCAGAGAGGTAAAGAAAAATAACTCTCGGATCAAAACCTGCCCCATCCCTAGCATAGCTGCCAACATGATCCATTCCAATCTGTAGGCGCTTATTCAGTCTGGGTTTTGTCTTTGCATTCTGGGACTTGTAGTTCTGCGTTTCCCCCATTATAAAAATCAGCATACAAGTCCAAGAATGCAAAGAAAATAGCCAGACTGGAAAAGTAATGAGGTGGCACCCCAGAAGCTGGCCATGGGCAAAGAACCAGGGGTTCATTAATATTAATGATCAACTAATGAAGCATTAGAGCCCGCACCAGAGGGCCCTATTTTGTGGTAGGTGGCCGTCACCCACATCAGGGGTCCTGAACTGAACGTAAGGGCCAGTAACAAGGAGGACGATCACCCAACACACACTAGGGGCCAATGGTAAGGACTCCAACACTATTCGAATTTATGTATGGGGTGAAAAGGACAGACTCACCAGGGGCTTCCTGTGACACAGCGGGTCCTTTTCTCCTGGAGCAGTGCCCATGGTGTCACACATCACAAAGGGAAGCTTGGCACGCGGCCTTCACAGGCCATTAGAGCCTCCAGCCTAAACTTGCGGATTGCTTTTCATACATCTTCCTGCCCTCTTATATCTTCCTGCTCTCTTATATCTTCCTGCTCTCTTACATCTTCCCGCCCTCTTGACAAGGGAGAAGACTGGGACACAGGTGGCTGCAGGTGCTTAGAGCCTGGATTCCACACTTTGTCTAACGAGGAGAAAACGTGCCCCAGTTGGCATTTTCCCACGTCGACTCCCATCAGAACCCCCAACGCCAAATCAATTTCCCAATGGACTGTGACTGTTACCTCACAAATACAAACCCTGCTTAGCTGCAGGCACGCAAACCTCGTCCCAGGGACGTTCCTGTCCCCATGGTAAGCTTCCGGAAGGTCACCTTGCTACCCATTTTCTAGGGTGACCAGATTTTCCGAACTAAAAACCATGACAATTTTGAAAAATGAAAACACAGAAAAGGTGTTCAACGCCTCTGACTGAGTGCAGCACGCACAAATAAAGACGACTAAGAAGAAATGCAACAACGGAGTGGCACGCACTCGCAAAGGGTTACATGTGATTTTATCGAATTGAAAAATAACGAAAACCTTTTTTACTAAACATTTAGATCGAAACAATACCCATTTCATTTTTTAATTTGGGGGGGCCCCACACCAAGCACCTGGTTTCCCTTCGTTTATAATCCCACCCCAACTCCCTCCCCACCGGTTTTAACTCCTTACCCCACCCATATATATTTTTTTAAAAATTCAGGTTTAGGTAAAAATGTTGGTAACGTCACTGCATACCCTCCCAAAGCAATTAAAAACATCTTTCCAGAACTAGATATCCACAACCTAGGGCCTGTAGGAAAACACACTGTCCAGTAGAGAGATGATATGAAAAAGTGTGATTTGGGAGGGGAACAACTGGTTTGCTGAAGGAGGTTTAGAAGAGGATATGCTGTCGTTGTTCTATTGCATTGCAGTGAAACAAAACGGTCACTGTTTCTTCATACTCTACAAAATACCATTGTTTAGGATCTCTTTCTTTCACAATTTCGCACTGCAACTTCAGGACTTGTTGCTGTCCTGGTTGGGAGAGGAGAGGGGGACAGAGGGGGACAGTGACAGCTTGCAAGACATTTCCCACCAAACCCCACGGCACTGCATCAGAAAAGAGCCTGGTCCAAAACTCCAGAGCGGGTAGAGCTGGTCTGAGCGAGGTTGACTGTAACTGCTTTTCTACTTTAGGTCACAAAGGGAACAGAATGTGTATGAAGTAGCACGTGCAGATACAGAGAGAGCCAGGGAAAAGGGACGGGTGGGGTTGGGCTGCACTATGGGGCGTTGTGGGAGTTAGTAATGTGATTTGTATTCCATAGAAGGCAGGTTTGTAATCTGCAGGTGGCGTGTCTAGTCAGGTGTGGGAAAAACACACTTGTGCGTGGTACCAGGATTCACCACGCACTACTGTTAGGAGGAACTTTCTCAGTCAGTCAACACACAGGCCTGCAGTCCATCAGCTGGAGTGATATTATCATCCAGCAGGTTGTGCAATTCACGACCATCAGTCAGTACGGTGTGTACTCAGCTCCTGATAGAAGGCAGGAGGGATAAGCCAGTGGGGATAACGATGGACACCAGAGCCATGTACATGGGTGTACACGAAGTTATCCTACTCTGTGACTACCTTGGCTTCCAGCCACACAGAGTACCCGAAAACAAGAGGGGTCCCAGGGAAAACCTGTATGTGTATGTTTATGTTATGTTATTATTGGGACTGCACACCGCTGCCATTTTTCATGGTTTCCAGATGATCAGGCAGGTCTGAATAGAAGGGGGTTTGGGGCGGTTAGTGGGGTTGAGAGGAGAAAGGGCAAGAGGGCTTTGATGTGCTGTTGCTAGTTTCTGTTTGGAAAAATCGGCCACTGTGTGCTGGTATGAATTTGGTAGATTGGCCTTTATGTGTTGTGTGCCGACATTTTTTGAGTGTGTTGGGTGTGGTAGAGTTTATTGGTTTCGGTGTATTGTGCCTGAAGCTTGTATTAAGTCAGTTATGTAATGGGCGGTGGATATGCAGAGAATTAGTGCGTTATTAGTAGGGTTGGTTGGGGTCTTTGGGGTTGTTGTGATGGGTTGACTCTTGCTTAGTCTTTTTCCTGGTGAGCCCGCGGTTGACATTTGGGTGGTACATTCTCCTGGTGTTCTCTTGCATTGTGGTGGGTGGATTGTTGTCGCTCTGAAATTTTCTTCTGCTTGGAGTGTTAAAGAGCCACATTTTTAATAGTTTCCTGAACTTGAGGTGATCCTCCACTGTTTGTATCTCCTTTGGGAGCGCATTCCAGAGTTTCACCTCTATGCAGGAGAATTCTAAACCCCCAAATGTTTGTTTTTGAGTATTATTTGTGTTCGAGGCGGATATCGTTGATGGATCTTAGTGTTTGTGTTGGTTTGTAGATGATGTTTTCACCTGTATGCATTCTGCTCCTTGGTGGATTGTGTGTGTTATGCAGAGTGTTTTGGAGTAGATTTGATTTTTGACTGGCAGTCACTGCAATGTTCTTAGTGCTAGTGTGATGCGTTCTCTTCTTGTTAGTTTAAGGAGTAGTCTTGCCACTCCATTTTGCATTAATTGTAGCTTCATCAGCTGGTATTCTAGCATTCCGATGTAGATGATGTTGGCGTAGTCTATTCTTGATAGGGTGAGGGAGATGCTGACAAGGATTGTGTGTGTGAAGGAAAAGTGCTAGTGGATGTTGTTAGTGCTTGTGTTATGTGTTCTCTTCTTGTTAGTTTAAGGAGTAGTCTTGCCATTCCATTTTGCATTAATTGTAGCTTCATCAGCTGGTATTCTAGCATTCCGATGTAGATGATGTTGGCGTAGTCTATTCTTGATAGGACGAGGGAGATACTGACAAGGATTGTGTGTGTGAAGGAAAAGTACGGATGTACTTTCTTTATCGTGTGTAGGTGGAGAAGCATTTCTTGACTCCTGCATTTACTCGTGGTTCCAGTATTAGCTCGTTGGCCATTAGGATTCCAAGATTTATGACCACCTTGGAAGGTTCGGGTGAGTTTCCTAGTTCAGTGGCTATTGGACTGTGCTGGTTATTTCCAAGGTCGTTGGGTGTGACCATAATTTCGGTCTTGTGTCAGTTGAGTTTAAGGCTGTTAGTGCTCAGCCATTGGTTTAGTTCAATGAGACAGTTGGTTAGTGTTGGGCTTTTCTCTTCGCTGGCATTGACTTTATAATGATTTGGATGTCATCTGCATAGTTGTAGCAGGTGAGGCTATGTTTTTTGAAGAGGTTGATTAGTGGAGTCATGCAGATGTTGAAGAATAACGGTGAAAATCGATCAGCCCTGTTGAACTTCACATGTTTTCCGAGATGCTGATTTGAATGTCTGCAGCCAGAATGTTTCTGTTCTTTCAGTCAGGAAGGAGGCTAACCAGAGGAAAGTGGTGTTGCTGATTCCAACATTTTCTAGTCTTTTCATGAGTGTCGTGATTGACTCTGTCGAAGGCTGCTGAGAGATCAAGTAATGTTTTTTTAAAAACATTTTTTTTAAAATGTTTTATTAGTTAAACAGTTAAACCTTTAACATTTCCATTTTCACATTTCCTTATATACAAGATTTTATTGTTGTGGACTGAAGCTCTTTCTTTCCCCCACATTTTGATGGAAATTTGTCATAATCCAGTTTTCTCCCTTCTTTCTCAGGATCCTTCCATCTCCAGGCCCAATTTCAAGGATTCAACAAAATTCAAGGCATCGATTTTTCGCCCCACCTTTTCCACTGTCAATAATCTCTCCCAATACTCCTCCTCTCTATCAGGAGAAATTTCAGCCACCTAGCTTCCCATTTCCGTCAGGCGTTTCAACCCCAATGCTGGACAGTTTAACATGACATGTCTAATCGTCTCCAATGCGTCTTTGTTTTCACAGAACCTGCAGTGTGATTCATTCTTTTCCAATACCTTTCTCCTCCGTTTTACTTCTCTAGAGGCCCAGATGTTCAGTCTACATCGCAACAGCAGGTCTCTGTAATGATATGATGGAAACGTCCTCAGATAGGGGGCAGGGGGATATTCAATGTTTTCTGCTCCCATATGATATTATGGCACAGGTTTTTCTCCAGTATCTTTACTTGAGTTTCTTCCCAATCCTTTTCCTGGAGGGTTGTACTTCAAAATATCCTCCGAGATGTTAAGTTGCTCCAAGAGGCTTTTACATTTGATCTTCCAGTTTAGGAGTGTCTTGTCTCTATTCATAGGCCCTGTCTGGGCTAAAATGTCAAATGGTGATGGTGGTTTATCGAGGATACATTTTCGGTAGAGAGACAAAGTTTTCCATGATACTATAGAGACCAGAGATTGCAGTCTTAGTTCATTTCTTATTAATTCCAATGGCAGCGAGTTAGGCAGCTTCAAAATGTTCAGCTAGAAATAAGCCTCGCACATGCTCCAGATCCCACCGAAGGGCAAGCAATGCCTCTGCTCCATAGGTTATTACAGCTGCCACCTTTTGTTTGTAAAAGGTTAAGATAGGTGTCAGGGAAAATGTTCCATATCTTCGATTTATGACTAGCCCCTGATTTGTCAGCGTCTTTAGTTTTTCCCGTATCAGGGCGTATTGTCCCTCTTCGTTGCTGTTTTTATTTATCCTCACTCCTAGATATAATGTTGTATCCACCACCTGCAAGTTTTCATTATCTAATGACCAGACAAAGTTTTTCTTAACAATTTCTTTTCCAGGACTGGATTTCATTATTAGTACCATGGATTTTTTAATGTTTATTTTCATGTCGTTCTATGTCAAAAACTCTTTGAAGGCCTCTATCCGTCGCTGAAGACCAATTAGCGTTAGGCCGGCAAATACCACATCATCGGCATACAGCACCCCAGGCACCTCCATCCCATCGACCTTAGGGGCAAACGCACGGACCCTTCCTTGAGAGATCTTCAAATTGGCCATATATATGACAAAAAGGAAGGGTGCCAAGGCATATCCCTGCTTTATCCCTCGAGATGTTCTGATCTTCTTTGTCACCGCTCCATTTGTAGTTATTTGAACTTGGATAGTGGTATTGGTATACAGGGCTTGGATGGCTTCTAATAAGTCTACCGGGCATCCCCAAGATTTCATCTTTAGCCACAGGTGGTCTCGGTTTATCCCATCGAACGCCTGTTTGAGATCTATAAAAGCTAAATAGATGGCTCTTTTTTCTTCTATGGCCTTTGCTTTCATGAGATTTAGTAAGAGAAGGTTTAGTGATGTCCCTACACCACTAATGAAAGCAGTTTGCCTCTTGTCCAGGATGTCAGCCTTTTGCACCAATTTTTTCAAGTCTCTTAGCAAAATGGACGCAAATAGTTTGCCTACTGAGTCCCGCAAGGCTATCAGCCTATAATTTCTGGGGTTGCCTCTGTCCCCTTTTTTTGTAAATCGGCACGATGAAAGCCTCTCTCCAAGAAGCTGGGATTTGTCTGGGTAGTCTTATTTGTTGAAACAATGTGAAAATGAGATCTGTCCATTCTTCACTGCTATCCTTGAGCATCTTGTTTGAGATGCCTTCGGGGCCCGCTGCCCTGGAGGAACTTAGTTTTTTTTATCATCCCTAAGATGTCTTCACGATCAAATTCAATTGCCCAGGGATTGCCATCATGTTCATTTTCTATGTCCATTATCTCATTTGTCTCCTCATATAAAGAGTTGTAGTGGTTAATCCAATTTTCCTCCGAGACGTGATTTACACCTATGGCCGATTGGCAGAGGTCCCTATTATTTATTATGTCCCACATACTTCTTGTATTACTCGTTGTCACTGCGGCTAACATTTTTTCCGCGTCGTTCTGGGCTCTCTGATGGGTTGTGGAGCGTGGAGTGCCGACACTTCCTCTGTTGTCCTTCTTTCTCCAAAGCGTTTTCCTTTTTGATTTGTGCCAGGACAGCTCTGTATCGTTTCCTTTTAATGACTAAGAGTTCATTATATGCATGTCTCCTTTTGATTATTTTGACTCTGTTGGGATCCTACTTAACCTCAAAATCTTCTAACAGCCACCTGTTTTCCACCACGTCTTGGCCATTTCCTATAGCATGGTTATATTTTTCCACCAACTTTTTTATCCTTAGTCGGTTTCTTCCCCATGACACTTCTGTTTCCTCCGCCATCTTCCTCGTTGGTGCATTACTTATTTTCCAATTCTATTTCCAGTAGACTGTGATCACTGTTTGCTTGCTTCTTTATTCTAAAGAAGTTTACCCATTCCAGGGTATTGCTTCCTACAAAACAATAGTCCAAACAGGCTCCAGTTTTCCCACAGTACCATGTGTTGGCCCCCATCAAATCGCCTCTGCTCTGGCTGTTAAGCACCTTCATGTTTCTAACTCTCATTTCCTCCATCCATCTTTTTTCTTTACCTACAAGTTGTTCTACAGCTTTCTTTTTCCCATCTTTATTCAGTAGTTTGATGTTAAAGCTGCCATTGAGTAAGAGGAGTTGATCTTTATCCTCCATCATTGACTTAACAATGGCTTCCGTGATATGTTTTAGGTAGCTTTCAACTTTGGGCATGTTTTCACTCCAATAGATGTTAATCAATAGCATCTTGGTTGGTCCTTCTTTTGTGTCTGATTTAAATGCTATTGTCAAGATTTGCACAAAGGGGTTTGGTGTATGGTGCTCCAAAACCTGTAGGTGGCTGTCTATCTTTTTTAAGGTCAACAGGTCCGCAAATGTTCTCCCCTTTGGGCCTTTTCTGGCAAGATTTATATAAACTTTATATCCCTCACATACTGGGGTTGTCCGCAGCCAAGATTCCCGCATGCATATGACGTCTTATTTGCCCAAGAAGTTACTTCCACCGGTAAACAGATGTTTAAAGCCTCTGGTGTTCCATGAAGCACAGTGGACGTTTCTTTGGGGCTCGTCGATCTATTGTTTTTTCTTAGTAGTGAATGCCTTATCATCTATCATCTTTTTGCCTTCCTTGCAGTTGTTTTTGCTTTTACTCATGTTTCCTGAATTATCCATTGTGAACCTCAGTGTTTTATCCAGAGCATCGCTTTTCTCAATTGTAGGTATTTTTTCCTTTTGAATTCTTGGCATAGTTTTTAGGTTCTCTCTCTGGTCCTTTCTGGTTATGCTCACTGGAGTTTGTATGAGTTTTTCACTCCTTATCTTTTCGTCGTCGTTCGTCACTTTGTGTATTTCCTTCACACTTCCTTTTGTACCAACTTGCTTAACTTGTTCTTCTAGAGCTTCTAATCGGAAGCCGCTTTTTTTGAGGATGTCGCTGGCCTCCAACAATTTATGCTTTATCCTATTTGAGTTTAGATGTAAAACAACCTCCTCCATACGCTTTTCTGTTACAAACTTAACTATTTTTATATCCTCCATTGAGACATGTCGTAGGGTTGAAATTTGATTGAAAAGTGTCATCACATATCTCCTGTTTTATACTACCCTTCTAGGGCCTTTTGATGTTGTTTCTAACTTTAGGTACCATCCTTTTGTTGCTCTATCTTTCCTTCCACTTTGAGCAGGAGATTTCTTTCTTTGATCCTTTTCAATTTTTCGTTCCTCATTTTTTTGATTTTTGAGAAGGCTTTACCGGCTGAGTTGAGTCTTTCCTTTCTTCATTTGCATGCATCTTCCTTTTTTGTTCCAGCATTTTAAACGGAGTATCACCTCTCTGTTCTTTTCGATTGGGTTTATTCTTAAATGAACCAGCCCGGGTGTCCTCAGTCTTATCCTCCATTGTCAATTTGTCTCGTTGCTTTCTCCGCATTTCCAGCTCAGAAGCTTGCACTCCCTGTGGATCTTTTTCCCATTTTTCTATGGCCTGACAATCAGATAGACTAATATTTTCCCATTCCTCATCCTCTCTATTTTTGTATATTATTTCGATGAGGTCACTTAGATCGGCATTTGACTCCGTTTCTGACCCTTCTTCATATTCTTTTTCTGGGGCTTTTGTAGTATCAATTGCCATAGGATCAGGTGGAGGGACTGACTCTCTAAATTTCATTTCTCTCCTGGGCTTCTTGGCACATTGTAGGCTTTCCCTTCTAGGTGGCGTTCGTATGTTTCTTAGGAAAGCCCTGGAGCCATTTGCTTTGCATTTTCGGGTTTCATTCTTTGATTTTTTTCCTTTTTCCAGGTTTTTAATCCCCAAGTTTGCATCCTGGAAATCCTGGGCATTTCAGGTAGCATCTGCAAAGGTTGCAAAGTTTGACAGTTTTGATTTAGGTGAGGGGTCTCCTCTTATCTCAGCGTGCTTTGGTGGAGAAATCAAGACCAAAGCTTCGATATTTTGACCTGTTTCTTTGGCTTGGACGCCTGCTACCTGTTTTAATTTCATTGGGCCATTTCCAGCCATTGTCTTCTTCCCCAACATGGCAGGCGGATTTTCTTTTTTACACTGGCTTCTCATCCATTTGCAATCCTCTAAAACTGCCCCCATCAATAGTGATTTATCATTTGCATCTTTTCTTGCTAAATCACTAAGTCGGTTTAGCCAAATCTGTGTTAACTCTGCTTCCTTATCCATTCTTATTTCTAGCCTCTTCAGGGAACTTTCCGTTTCCCTATTCCTTTCTTTAATTTGTATGTTTGTACAAGCCACCTCTTGCAGAGCATCCTTTATCACTTTATGCAGTTTTAGGAACGGAGTGATCGTGATGTTTAAAGATGACATGATCACATTTTGGATGTGCGCAGTATCCTTTAGCCTTTCAATTTTACAAGCATCACTGACTAACTGTGAGGCTTGCTCCTTAGTCAAACCATCTGGAATTGGACTTTCTTCCACTGCAGACGGAGTTTGAGTCGTTTGAGTAGCTGTTTGTTTCTGATAGGGCTGGGTCGGCCTTAGATTTCGATTTTCTCCCAAGCCCCCCCATTTTTGCCTGCTCTTTGTCGAGAGCGACAATCTTTTCATTTATGAAGGAGAAGATTTTCCTTTTCTGTCTTTCGATTTTCCCCGTCAGTATTATTGTTATGTCTTGCATAATTTTATTCGCCAACATTGAGTTACTCAAGTTGACTGACGGCATATTTATACTTTCACATCCACTATGACACCCAAATGGTTGTCTCCTCTCTTCCCCAGTCCCGTTTTGATGTTCTCCACTCTCATCCTGGATCACATCCATGTCTTCCTCAAGAATGTTCCATCTCGGTGTAGATTTGGGCCCTTGGTATACATTTTCTCCCATGTGTGGCATGAGGGTTTCTTTTCTTCTGGGTTCCCCTCGCATGGCTTCCTTTTGATCGAACTCTATAGCTTCAGGGTTACTGAGTTCCTGGCAGGCTTCTGCCAATTGGTCCAAGTCTACCGATTCCCAGGGGCCAACGTTTTTCCATATGCCTTCTGCCGAGTCATTTAGATTAGGACATTGGTCAACAGGATCCTTTACACATACGTGGCCATCTGTGCTTATGTTAATCTCTCTCTGAGGAGGGCTTTAATTTTGTTTTTCCGGTAAGGTACCACTGTTTTGTTTGTTTGTTGTTCTGGAGTGGCAGGGCTCTCGACAGCCTCAGCTTCTGATTGATGCTCCATCCTGCGGTCCCCTGAAACCCCCTCTGGGTTTTCTGGTGCTCTGCAAAGGCAGCGGTCAGAGCATTTTCTTTCATCCTCTTTTGATTTTTCCCGGAGCTCTAAACTCTCCATTGTGGTTGCCTTTACTGGACTTCCCTGGGCTCTAATAGGGGTTTCAAATATTTCATCATTGCTTTGATACAAGCAGTCCTCGGGCCCTTTGAGAGGATCCTCTGGTCCATTTCCCCCTATGATATTATTTCCGTGTTCTCCAAGTGGCCGATAAGCCATAGATCCCGAAATACTTTGAATCAATCCTAATGCTGATAATCACAGTTTCATACCTCCTGCTTGGGTAGGGGTAGGAGGGGCACATTGAGGTTCAAGGAGGCTGTCCACCTCCTCTGGCTGGGAAGCTTTAGGTAGGTCCATCCCTAAATCCAAAGACAGGGCTAAATCATTTTCACAGAAAGACTCTTTTGCATCTTTGTATTAAAGGGTAAGCGTGATTGTTTTAGCACAGGGATATCTTTTAACGGCACTTTTGTTGTTTGTTCAGTAGTGCCCTCAACTTCTGGGAGGGAGTTAAATCTCTTACCTGTAGCCGTGTCCTTAATCCCGAAGTCTGCATTTCTTCCACAACAGGCTTTGTTTTCATAGTGCAGCTCCTCATGGTAATCACCATGTCTTACGATTGAGAGAGATGGAAGTTCGTCCTCATACTAACAATCCATCGTGATATGTCTAGGATTTTCCACCGAGGCCGCAGCAAAGCAGCCAAACAGCACAACAGCAGTTTCTCCACGCCCTTCGCTCACCCGGACTTAGCAAGTAATATTAGTGCAGAGTTAGTCTTGGAGTCTGCGTTGGTCTTTAGGTCATCCCAGAAAGATAGCAGAACAGTTTCTGTTCCTCTCATGGGTCTGAGCCTACTTGTGCCTGATCCAGCTGCTGGTTGTTTTCCACATATTCCAAGACTTGCTTGTGTACGTAGCTTTCCAGTAACTTTGCCGGGTATGGTATATTTGAAATCGGTCCGTACTTGGTAAGGTAGTCCACATTTCTCGAGGTATCTTTAAGGAGTGATTTGAGGCATGCTGATTTGAAGGCTTGTGGCACTGATCCTGTTAATATTGTGAGTATGAGTTAGTATTCTTCCGATGTTTAATGGGGCAGCGGATTTGTACATGTCTGTTGTGCAGGGGTCTACTGGGGAACCCGCTCTGTTGATTTTGCTCACCAGGCTGCTGTTGAGATTGGCGGGAAGAGGTCTAGTCTGGTTGGTGGTTTCGTCATCGGCTGGTTGAGGTGGTCTGAGGGACTTTTTGGCTTCCTTTGTAGGATTCCCTGAATGTTGGTGATTTTATCCTTAAAGTGGTTGGTGATATCGTCGTATTGTTTTCGTTTAGGGATCGGTAGGTTGTTGCACATAGAAGGGTTGCTCATCTTGTACATTCCATTGTGGGCGTTGCCTGCTTTTGCGATCCGTTCTTTGTAGTAAGTCTTTTTGGCTCTGAACATTTTGGCTTTGTATAGTCTAATCTGTCTTTGATAGGTTTTCTTTTATGTTGGTCGTAGTTTTTCCTCCATTTTTTTTCTAGTTTCTTGTTAGTTTTTTTCAGTGCTCTGAGATGGAACGTGAACCATCTCTCAATTGTTTTCTTTCGTGATGGGTAGAAAGGTTTTTCTGATGCAATGTCATCCACTGTCTTTGTGATCCATTTTAGGATTTCATCTGTCCATACTTCTATGCTTGTTGCATTTAGGTCATTGAGTGATGGCTATGTAGTTTCCAATTTCGTGTTTAGGACTGCACTGTTGATATTTATCCAGTTTCTTTTCAGGTATCCTTGATGGTGGTTGGATCATGAAGGGTACAATGAGGTGGTCCCTCCAGGGGATTTGCATTGGGGGGGGGGCGGGGCAGTTGTGAACAGATTTATGTTGCCAAAGATTGCATCTAGCGTGTAGCTTGCTGTGTGTGTTGCTCCTCTGACCATTTGTCATAGATGCATTGTCATTAGTTGATTGGTTTGTTTATTTGCTGAGTTGATGTTCTCTTCTTCAACCCAGATGTTGAAGTCTCCAAGGATGATAAGGGGATTGTGCTTAATGGTCATGTTGGTGACTGCTTCTGCCAAGGTGTCTTCAAATGTAGGGTCATAGGTTGGTGGCCTGTAGAGGAGTGCAAACGTAATATTAATTTGTGGGTCAGAGAATGGGTGCATGATAAGCAATTCACAGTTTATGGTATTTAATGGTTGGGCTGTTGTTCCTTTTATGTGGTCTTTGCATGCCACAGCGAGTCCTCCTCTTTTCCATTGCCTGTTGGCATGCATGAGATTTAAGTTGTTGGGTATGCAGTCATGCACTATGACTGTGTAATTTTGATTTAGCCAGGTTTCAGTGATGAATGGGATGTCTATCCCTCCGTCGCATGGTAGATCGTAGATTTCTATTGTGTGTTTGGACATGGATTTGGCATTAACTAGGCTGCAGTGTATCATTGTGATTCTTGTGATCTGTTTGGATTTTGCCTGTGTCGTTTGGTGGCCATGTTGGCGTTGTTTGATATTGCTTGCATGTTTGGATCAGTGGGGGTTAATTCTTCGTTGAGAGTTTCTGTCATGTTCCGTATCGGGTTGATTTCTTCTTCGTGGTGGTTTCTTTGTTGAAGTTGATGGTTCCTTTGTTTGACCCAGTTTTTTGTGATGTATAGCGTGGTGGTGTGGTTTTCTTCCAGTTTGTTTCTGTGAGTTTCACATCTTTGTCCTTGGTGTTCTTCTTTCCTGGTGATGTGCTGGAGGTTCTTCGGTGTCGATGGCTGTCCCAATGGGTGGTGGGTTGACATGTAGTGTGTTAGGTAGAGCAATTTTGGTCTTGTCTTTGAAAATGGGCTTATTTCTGTTGTGCAAGCTGTTTGATTCCTTGGTGTGCATCTATTTTCAGGTGTGGTGTTCCGAGATTGTTCCATTTTGTTAGCTCCATTTTGGTTGTTCATTGTTCGTCTCTCTTTCCTGGTGCGTCGCATATTGTACTGGGTTCTGTTCTGAAAATGCTTTTATTCAAGGCGGGGGTGGAGGGACTCGTCATGGGTTGGACTGTTTTGTGCCCCGGGGTAACCCTCAGGTAGTAAACCAGCACAATCGCCCTCCCCGTGGCAATGTCCTCCCTGTGGAGATCTGTTGTGGCCAGTGGTTTTGGCTTTATATCTTCCCTTGTGGAGTGGCGATACTTGTGGATTTCGGGTTGTTTTGTAGTTCTGTTCATAGATGTATCGGGTTCACAGTTGCGAATGCATCCCTGTGTTGGCCTGTCGTTTGGTTTTCCCTTGTGGGTTCCTGTTTTGTTATTTTCCTTTGTGGGCTCTTGTATTGGTATTGGGTTTAGCAGTGGTGAATGTTTCTCTGTGGTGGCTAGTGGTGTCCTTTGGTTAGCTCTTTGTTTGTGGTATGCTGTTTGGATGTCTCTCCTTGTGGGATCTCATGGTGTTGGTCATGTCTGGTTCTCAGAGGTGGAGGCCTTCCTGTGGTGATTTGTTGTATTATAGTTGTGGTTGTATCGGTTTCACAATGGCGAGGTTCTTTCTTTTGTTGACCTGTGGTGTCCTGTTGTTAGTTCCTCCCCTGTAGGGTTCTATGTTGTTGTCTCCTTCAGTGGGTTTTGATAAGTTTGTTCTTGTATTTGGTTCCATCTTTGCTAAGGCCTCCTTCTAATAAGCTGTAGTTATTTCTTCCTTTGTTTATCCCGTGTGCCGGTCTCTCCTTATGGGGGACACTGTTTTTAGTTGAGTTCTGTTCACAGAGGCAGTGGCCTTCCTGTGGTGGCCCAGTTCTTGTCGTTACTAGGTGTTGCCAATTTTACATTCATGTAGTTCTAGCTGGAGTTGACCAGTGCATTTGTCTTGAAGTGTATGAGGTGTTTAGAATCTGTCTGGAGTAAGGCAACGCTGGCGTATAGGAGGGGGTATGTAGGGTGCTATCCTATGTCTACAGGCTTAGCTGGCCTATCCAGAGGAGTTAGTTCCAGCCAGTCTGCAGGTATGCCTGATACTCTAGCCTTGGATCACATAAGAGGCTGGGTTTAGATACGGCCACTAAAGGAACCTTGGAGGCAGAATGCAATGGCAATTGACAACAGGTAACTAGTAGGGAATCTAGTAAGGAAATAGAGAAGTGGCATGGTTTTACCTGTGCGCATTAATAACTGTGCTCACCGCCCCTTCCACCCTACCTGTAGTTGTCACTGTAGGATGTTCCATCAGATGTCCATGGGCAAACAAGGAACTGGAGCCGCCCAAAAGAGGAGCTGCCCTTTGCCTCTGGTCCTTTGCTGAATTCCCAGGCAAGGCTGCTCTGGGTGGGCTTCCTAAATGCAGCTGTTCTGGTCACATGGATGGGACACGCACAAATGAGAACCAAATGGGAGGGCCTGCGGCCTGGGGAGGGTCATAAAATGGATGAAGGTGGCTGGCAGAAGGCAGAGGGGAGCAGTGAGAGATGGCGGACAAAAGCAAAGAGACACCTGACTGCTTAAGCCAATTGCCAAGCGGTTGGGTGGGGAAACGAGAAAAGAAGGACAAACAAAGGACTACAGCACAAACACAGGAAACTCTAGATGCAGACCAGCTCAAAAAACAGATTGGAAATCAAAGAAAAAACACAGATAGACACCTCAAAAAACCACCAACCAGGCCAAAAAAACAATTGGAAAACACACACAAGTCCCTACAAAGGCACCAAATGAAGCCAAAAAACGGATTGGAAATCAAAGTAAAACACTCACAAATCCCTCCACAAAAGCACCAGCCAGGCCCCAAGGAGTCCTTACCAAGTGGTTCTTGTGCAGTATGGCTACAGATTAAAGTCAGTAACCAGGTGGCTTTCTTTCTGTCCTATCTGCAGAACTTCATGAGAGTGATTTCCTCTTCTATCCCAGGGTCACTCTAGCAGAGTTTTCCAGTCCTCCTAGCCCAGGTTTCCCAGAAAAGTGAAGTTTACCTCATTGTGTGTCAGTATAGATATGAGCAGCTGAAGAAAGGGCATTTTACGACAGTTTGTGTTTTGGCAAATATCAGCAGGGTTCCAATATAATGGCAAAAGGTCAGAGGATGAAGTTGCCATGCCGCCCAAGGGCACGCCAATACACTTCCCCTATGCTAGATACTAGATACAACAGCAGGACATGGAGGAACGTCTGCGTAAGCACCACCCGCTCAATGGAATGTTCAATTTAAAAAAAATTACAAATCTGAAAAGAGCTCTTGAAACTTCAAAATGGTAAAATGTTCCCAAAACAATGGGGTACTTACTCTGATTGGGGTGAAAGTGCATCAAGCAGACACAGTGCTACCAACCTAAGTGGATTAAAAGATTCAAATGAATAAACTACAAAACCAAACAAATAATTTGTAATCGAAGGGTAAATCAATAGAATATGTATCCTCAATTGGTGCAATAGGTGCACAATGAGAGCTCTCAAGGGTCCAGTGGCTTTGTGTGAGATGGAGTGTCTTGTTATTGCTTGGAATTCCGGGACTTAGTTTTCCTAAATTTCAAATGGGAGAGAAACTACAAGTCCCAGGAACTAAACGGGAATAAAACCGGACTAGGTGACCTTCATGAAACTTGAGCGCTCTGATAGCAGAAAGCGTTGTTCATCATAAGAAGAAACAGGATGTAGAGGACATGGTGTGGAACGGGGCGCATTCTGCACTTGCAGCCTACACGTGTACAAGGGCCGATAACTTAACCGTTTGGCTCAGGTTGAAAAGACGTCCGGCCTCAGAGCTGGGGCAATGATGTCAAAAGTTTACACCAATGTTGGAGAATTGAAGACAACATCTAGGATCATCTGATGAGGGTGATCTGGAATGTCGCCATGGCTGGTGAAGCCATGGAAGGAGACATCACCTGTTGGGAAGTCTAATTCGTTCTTATAAAGCACAGCTGATGAGTATCTGGGAAGATGTGCAACAACAGGTCTGGCTCAAAAGAGAACTCATAGAAGAGTCCTCCTGAACTGTGCCAGTGACAGGTACAGCAGCTGGAGCGGCCAAAGCGATATAGGCCCATACAAGCGAGATACTGTCCAGTCCTTAGGCAGGATGTGAGTGGGATGAGTGGGACTGGATCATCTGTAGCCCACCAGATGTGTGCTCACTTCCCCAGAAAAAAGCACCAGATGTCTGGTGAGGTGTCAGAACTCATTGGTAGTTGCCCTTGAACGGCCACAACTGCAAAGTGTCAGAAAGCTGAATCCAGGCCATGTAGTTGTGGTAGGAGACTGAATATATATCGGGAGGGGTTGGTTTATGGGTTTTCATTAGAGGGAATGGAATGGTTCAGTGCCAACAACAGCTGTGTTTGAATCAGCAGTACTCCTTCCCAAGTTGTGCACTTCGCGTTACACATGTGCACTGGGACCACTCTATATATTGTTCTGCTGAAAGTAAGAAGTTGGTAAATCTTGTATGGCGAGTCAAAGGCACTCATCGCCCTTTATACAGGGGCCTGAGTCATGGGGGATGAGAGGGGTCTGGCTACCAGAGGATGTTCATTCTGGCTCTCTGCCTCCACAGAAGCACAGTAACTTGGAATGGAAACTCCACTCCCCAGAATACACCATGAGAAAGCAGAAGGCCAAAGACAAGAAAATAGAAACTAGTAAGCACCAGACATGTGGAAAATGTTACATCCAGCAACAGAGATACTGTGAACCTTGGTAAGCGGGTGCTCGTGAAGTAGCACAGAAATACTGAAAAGCAGCAACAGATTTCCAGAATGCCACTGCGTGCCATTGATGCCTTAGAAACCTCTCAGCCCAGCATGCAGGCTAATGGGAACAATAAAGAAAATTGTCCAATACAAATGCACATCTAATAACAACTTAACAAGAGGAAATACACATTATCAGAGAGGGCTAACCAATCCCAAGTGAGAAAGCACAGTAGCCTGGGGATTAACCAATCAGAGACAGCCTTACGAAATACCACAAAGCCTCATGGGTATAAAAGAGGTAACTAATTTATTCAGTGTCTTTGCCCCAGGAAAATCAGAACTGAAGGGTGATGCTTCCTTGGTACAAGGGGAAGATGCTGGCGAGTGGAAGACTGGAAGGACTGCTTCTTGAGGAGGCTGGAAGAAAAGGCAGAAAGCTGCTTAGCATTGGGAGCACTGGAGTAGAAAGGTTAACCACTAGGGCACAACAACCCCTCTCAAGACCTTGTGGAAATTGGAAAGGCAGAGCCAAGCTTTCCACCATCGAACCCTAAGGGAGGGACTAAGGCCCGAAACAATGGGGAAAGAGAATTTCAGCTGCCTGTAATTGATCCTGAATTAGGCGCATGGGAATACCAATTTAAGTCAAAGGTCAAAGGAGAAAACGTCATGAATTGTAACGCCCAAGAGGGACCCGTCTTGAAGCCCAATTTCCAGAAGAGACCCGTCATGAATCCCAAGGCCCCGGAGAGACCCGTTGTGAAGCCCAACATCCAGGAGGGACGTATCGTGAAGCCCTGCATCCAGATGGGACCCAATCGTGAAGCCCAAGGTCCAGGAGGGACCCATTGTGAAGCCCAAGGTCCAGGAAGGACACGTCATGAAGCCCAAGGTCTAGGAAGGAGCCGGCCATGAAGCCCAGCATCCAGGAGGGACCCATCATGAAGCCCAAGGCTCCAGGGGGAACCAGTTGTGACGCCCAAGGTCCCGGGGGGACCCGTTGTAAAGCCTAAGATTCAGCAGCGACCAGCCGTGAAGCCCAAGTTCCAGGAGGTGCCCGTCGTGAAGCCCAAGGTCCAGGAGGTGCCAGTCGTGAAGCACAAGGTCTAGGGGGGTCTGTCATGAAGCCCAAGGCCCAGGAGGGACTAGTCATGAAGCCCAATGTCCTCGAGGGACCCGTCGTGAAGCCCAAAGTCCATGAAGGACCTGCCGTGAAGCCCAACATCCAGGACGACACGTCATGACGCCCAACATTCGGAAGGGACGTGTTGTGAAGCCCAACATCCAGGTGGGACCCATCATGAAGTGCAAGGTCCAGGGTCGACCAGTCGTGGAGCGCAAGGTCCAAGGGAGACCCATCATGAAGCCCAAGGCTCCAAGAAGGACCCGTCATCAATCCCAAGGTCCATGAGGGACCTGTTGTGAAGCCCAAAGTCTGGTTGTTGACATGTTGTGAAGCCCACAGTCCAGGAGGGACCCGTCGTGACCTCCAAGGTTGAGGGGGGACCAGTCGTGAAGCCCAAGGTTGAAGGGGACCAGTCATGAAGCCCAAGGTCCAGGTGGGACCCGTTGTGAAGCCCAAGGTCCAGGTGGGACCCATCGTAAAGCCGAATGTCCAGGTGGGACCTGTCATGAAGCACAAGATGCAGGGGGATCCAGTCGTGAAGCACAAGTTCCAAGGGAGGGTATTCTGAAACCCAAGGTCCAGGAAGGACCCGTTATGAAGCCCAAGGTCCAGGAAGGAGCAGTCGTGAAGCCAAAGTCCAGGAGGGACCCGTAGTGAAGCCTGAAACCCAAAGTCCAGAAGAAAGAACAGTTGGGAATTTGGAATGCAACCAAGGCCCAAGAGGGGCCTGTGCCTAAAACAAAGGGAACCAAAAGCCGAAGTATGTTTTGTGGTGTTAGAATAGGGATGGATTTTAAAGAGTAGTTTTGTGAATGGTTTGCTTTGGCCAATCCTCGAAACACTGATGTCATTAGCACAGGGTAGCAGGAAGCTAAAGACTCAGTAACTTTAGGATTGAGACTTTTCTGTTGGCCATGTTGTTTGGACATTTCATGTTATTCTAGGGCGTCCCTGGAGGGGAATGACTTGGTAGGTTTTGAACATTAATGTGCCATCATGGGGGCAGCATCGGGGGAACAAAGGGAACACCATATATTTTAACTCATCCTGACAGTCTTACGTACGCGTCCTTCTTTGATAGGAGAGTTTTCAGACTACTTTTAGGTGTTTGTCAAACCTGAACCTCACCGCTGGGTGCTCTGACCAAAAAAAATGATACTGTTTGAACTACCTTTTGTGTCTCTGTTGTATCATTGCCATTGCCCCGAGTTCCTCACACTCGCCTATGACATTCCATTTGCTGGGTCAGCTTTCTTGTCCCATTGATTCTTGAATGTATTAGACGCTTTGCCCTAGGTCCAGCAGATCTGTGTCATAGGTAGACACATATCTCATAAAAATCACTTATACTCTTGAGAAGGGGCCTTCTAAAACAGCATACAGATATGCCAGCCTGTGCACTCTTTCAAATGTATTATGTGCAGCAATTGAAGGTAATTGAAGGTATCAAAGACAGTCCTTCTATTCTTTAGTAGCTGCCATAACAAGGTTAATAATAAGAATAGTTGTGGGTGTAGTTGTTGGTGCTGGAGGCACCGTTCAAATAAAGGACTAAGAATGTTAAAGGTGATTATGCCTCACAAATTGGCATCAATGCCCCAATAAAGACAAATGTCTAGTCATTATATTATGGGAACAATTAACATCCGTCTGCAATGACCTGGATCCCATGAAACCAGTTCCCTTATAAGCGGGGTTTTGAGTCAAGAGAATGTGCGTAAAGTGCAAAAGGTGGGATTCTGGGAGCGCAACATTCTTTTCCACTGTTTTCAATTTCTTCTATCATATTCCTCCATTTTATGTTGCTTCAGTTTTCACTTTTGGTTTGGACATTTATTATGAGACTACAAGCAAAATGGCTGCTGGCACAATGATATGCTGAGTCTGCATTGGGGTTTTGGTGCTGGCCGGAAGAAGAAAGGAATGTGTATAAGGTATTAAAAGGTGTCCGGTCAAATGTTCGACACCAAAATGATCGAATGATCAAAGGGTCGAGTCAATTTGACCGAAAACAAAAAGGTCGAATTGTTTTTAAAATGGTTTATTTTTTTTGCTTTAGTATAGGTTAAAAAAGGGTCTTTTAACACCAAAAACGCGGGTTTGGGGCTAAGGGGCCCCCCAAAAAAAAAAAAAAAATCGACCCTTTTTTTCGGTCAAATTGACTTGAGCCTTTTGTCATTCGATCATTTGCATTCGAACATTTGACCTAGAACCGGTATTAAACGGTGGAGAGATACAGATTAACCAAGATCTTAACAATGCAGCAGGTATCAACAAGGTTACTCCTGAGCCTGTGCAATTCGAGGACGTTCTTAACATGTGATTGGGTGCAGCAGGTGCACAAGAACGAGAACATCGACTAAAGAGGAAAGCAACGACGGACTGAGTGTGACACACTTCCGAAGAAGGTCAACACATCGTACCAGGAGTAGAAGACCATGGCTGAGCGACCTCATATTGATAAGAAAACCCATCGTCAGTAGAGTTTTCCGATAAAAGAGTAAATTCGGGCAGAGATTGGGTTGCTGCTGGAGGTTTGAATGGGGACATTGTAGCATCAGTCCCCTTTAAGGGCCGCTCCACTTCTCCATGCCACGTTACCGTACAGGTGGAAATCTCTCACTATGGGGTGGTGACATGACGTGGATGGAGGCAAGTGAGGGGGGATGCCAGTGGGAGACAAATAAAGCAGTGCGAGCACGCCGTGTTCGACACCTTAACCCCGGCAAACACTCACTGGGTGCCGGTGATAAGAATATATGTTAAAAATAAAAGCAGAGTAAACAGCACAGAGGTGTTATTTGCAACCTGGCCTACATAGTAACATCTCCACAGTGGCTTCAAGTGGCTTGGATGTCTTGGAACTCTACCTCAGCCCACATCACAAGCATCCGCAGAGAGGTACTGTCTGACACCACCTCTGTATTTAACCCACGCAGTCCATCAAATGCAAGGTGTTTCTCCACCCGTTTTCCTTCAGTCTCCAGGGGAACCACCAAATCCATGGCTCAAGTGGCATGCACAGTTACAAACTTAACTGGAAGCCATCAATGGGACTGGATTTTCTCCTGAGAGTAAAGCTGCATTGCTCCGCAACGCCCTGGGCAATTGTTAGGAATCTACCCACCTGCCACTCAGTACCACTGCATGCACCCATTCACAGACTTTGTTCATAGCATTTTTGGACCAAACTGCTTTCATGTTCCATTCCGGGTTTTGGGTTAAACAATCTGATGCATTTTGGTATATGTATGCTGTCCAAAAAAGGCAAAGGTCTGGGGGGGGGGGGGGGGGAGGGGCATACTAAATACATTCACTTGCAACAAACTGCTATAAGTTGGAGAGACCCTGTTTGCATTCACCTGTTACATGCACCTGCAGGCGAGGCTACAAAGAGAGAGAGACCTTAATAACAATCCACTGCTGCAAGCTACTGAAGCCTGGACTGGGCTAAATTGGACACAGCTGCTCCAGGCTGCAATCAGGGTTGTGGGCTGGGAGGGCTTCACTCTGAGGTTTACCCAGTGTTCTATCAACGGCCTTTACCTGGAATTCCTGCTTTGTGCAGCTTTTGAACCTTCCATGCCATCTTGCTTTTGGTTACTAAATCCTACCTGCCATCGCTGCTTTGCAGTTTCTGTCTTGTTTGCTGTTAAAACTAATCCCTTTCTCTGAAAGTATTTGAGCTGCCTTTTTGCCTTTCCTCAAATCTTGTTTTTCTGTGTGCAGACCTCCCCCACAGCCCACCCACACAGTTTACAGGCTTGTTTCTGGCAAAGCTGCCCCTTCCCCATGTCGCTTTGCAATCTAAGTTTCATGCTTTACTTGCTAAGACCCTTGTCCATAGTCAAAGTACCTGCTTTTTAGTGTACTTAGTTTCCTGAACCACGTGCTTGCAGCAACGTCTTTTCTTGTCTGCCACTAGTGTACTGAGTGTCATGAATCACGTATTCGCTAAGTTGGCAGTGACCAGCTACCTTTCCTATGACTAAAGCTTCGACTTATGATATTCCTAGAACGCTAGGTTTCCACGTTTACGTGTGGCAACTTTCCTTGCCCAAGTCCCTGCCTACAGCCTCTGTCTACAGTTTCTGCTCTTTGCTTCTTTTCTCTGCCTATCCTGTAATTGGTTATTTCTATCCACTCTGCGTTTCCGTCTTGATTACACATTGGTCCACTGTTGTGTCTCCGCTCTGTCTCAGAGGATTCATACAGTGTGACTCCTGGGTTGGTCTCCATTAAGATCAGATAAGGGAAAGACTTTGGTCGCCTTAGTTTAGTTAGTTTGAGTCTTTCCTGTCTCAGAATATGTTCTCCAGCTTTACCTTTACACAGAGTACAACCATCTCATCAGCACACCATACCCGTAACGTTGCTGCAGGATTGTTAACAGTAATCTGCTTGTACCGATCCCACGGGCTTTCCCTAATTTCATGGAAACCTCTCATCATATTCCAGTAAACCATTTATTCTGACCAATCCGTGTTACCCAGTAGATTTGCCTGCCTCTTTCTCTCTGCTTCACTTTGCTTTCAGCCCGCTCCTGCATCTACAGTACCCGTGACTTCCCATCTCCAAAAAGATCAGCTTGGTATGTACCCTGTTTCTGTTATATGCCAAGTGTTACCTTCTGAGTCGCCCCAGAACTACAGTGTGCACTCTGACATATCTATTGCCCTGTGCGCTCCTGACAGCAACGAGGCCAAAGGCAGTCTGCGCCAGCAGAACTGGCACGAAACCTGATGGCTTTGGACCCGAAGATGCATTTTCAGAAGCACTAGCATGGCTGAAGCACGCATTTGGCAAGGCACCCAACATAGTTTTAGAGTGATGACAATTCTACACATGGTGCAAAGACCATAACCTTCCATAGACGGGTTTGTCACAGTTCTTAACCCCTTAACTGCCAGGCTATTATACAAGTCTATGGAAAAAGGACAAGCATACTCGTCCTTGGCACTTAAGAGCTAGCTAGCATGTGCGCTTTCGGGAATAGGGTTGATCACCTCACAAGAAACCAAGGCATAGTGCACTGTTATGATTCAAAGACTCAAGAGGCCCTATGGCTGAATAAAGACCCCCACATTGGCAGCAGCAGTCACAATAGCAAAAACCATGAAGATATCTTTGAGTTCCATTAGAGAAGTAAAGCACCCTCACATTTAGGATAAAGTGTGCATTGTGAAACATAGAAGCCCAACGCTAGGGAGGCCTGGTGCAGATCGAGACGCCACAGAGCACAACCAACGCAGACGCCAGGCAGATCCCAGGCGAAGAGAGCGCACATGTGAAAGGTTCCCCAGTGGTGGGCGTAACCACTTGGCCTGCTACCAGCAAAGAGTTCAACTAGTGCCACAAGATAGGCCATTCTGCCACAATGTACGATTCTAAACGGTGTGGTTGCAGAAGTGCAGAAAACATCAGAAGACAAGGAACTAATTGAACACTCGAAACTCTGGTTCTATGGGCCTCCTTAGGTAAGGCGGTGCAGTTGAAAAAAGATGGTAAAATAGAGGTAATTCTGTTACCGCTGCATTACTGCACTACAACTTTGGCAGTGACGTGGAGGATTTTCAGTTAAAAGCTGGAGGAAAATCTGCCACCATACCAACCCCCAAAACAAAAACAAAAAGAAATAGGCAAAAATAAGCAGAATTACTGCCTGTGGTAATTCCTCCAAGATCCCCCTAGAGTCCTATGGACTCCAATAATGGGGACTAACACCAACTACCACCATTTGTAATCCGGCGGTAATCACATCAGACCAACTGGTGCTAACAGTAAATCCGTTTAATGGTATTTTGGCAGATTTACCACCAAAATTCCACCAAACTTGTAATGAGGCCCTCTGCGTCTGTGATAAAGGGGACAGTGGATGCAAACAGTTTTGTGATGTCAAGATTGATGGAACAGTGACTGGACCTCTTGCAGATTCTTGGTCTGACAATATGATTAGACCACAAGAAAGATGCTCCAGGTTGCTCCCAAATCGCAAAGATAAACTAGACTCACCTCACATTTCGCCTGGTGTTTATGGGGGGGCAGAAAATTAACCCACTAGCCTACAAATGTACCAAAATTGCTTCAAAGACTGAATGGCCGCAGTAAAAATCTCTATGTCTAACAAAGGACCAGCAGTCCTTATATGGAAGTACCAGAAGTGAGTATTCCTGGAATACCTTGTACTCCCTTGACTCAAGTATTTTGTGTACTAAAATGTAGGTTGTGTTGTCAGATTTAAAAGTTAATTTGTTCTAGATGTTTCAGGTGCAGTGGCGAAAACTACAGCCTTGGCATATGGGATGTATGTCTAAAAACAGCCCCTGAAGAAGAGATATATAATCTCGAAACGCGTTGAGCAAGAAAAGCGCACACCTGAAGAAAATAATTTTGTAATTAATTATTACTTTGAATTTAAATAATTGCAATACAAATACTGTCAAGTTGTTTTGAACTAACTGTGTAGAAAAGTACTTAACGGCTACCCAACATTAGGGTTAGCTTTATCTAAAAGGGTGAGCTTATTTATTGAGCCACAAACAGTGTGCAGGGGACGCGGGTTCCCCAAAATAAGGACCAGAGTGAGTGCAGATAAAATTGGATCCGTGTTTCACAGAGCAGGTCTACTCAGTTCAGCGGAGGACAGTACCAGACCTTCTCGCAAGCCGTCAAAAGATATTACGGAAGGCAACAAGACACGCTGAGTAATAGGCGCGCAAAGTCATCAAAAAGCCAGGAACCACATTGGTTAAGCAGAAAGTACGCCTTGTTCGTCTGACAGTACGTGCAGACCTCAAGACACTACTTGACAAGTTGCTACAAGAAAACTTCATTGAACTCTTTGTAGCAGTAGAGTTGCTCAGACCTTGGTCCACAAAACAAACATGGAGGGCATAGTCTCTTTGCAAGGATCTTCGCAGTCTTAATGCCAACCCAGTCACAGATTCGTACCTATTGCCAAACATACACCAAGCAAATTTGGCCATCTAAGAAAGATATTTGGCAGTGAACATGGCCATTCAGTAAGGTGCTCATGGAAGAAGATGGATTGCTTCAGAGGAACGACAAATTAATTTCGCCAACACCACTAATCAGTACTATATTGTAGTTAGTACATGAAGGATGCAGATAACACAATGTCAAAGCATTGATTCTGTGGAAAATACAGGTGGCCCAGCATTTACAGCAACATGGAGAGGCATATCGCTTCGTATACCACATGTCGAGAAGGCTACGAAGATCTAGTACCACATACACCACCCATGACCTCAATAATATGGTCAGGAGTCCCATTGCAAAAGACTGGCATAGACTGTATTGATGCCCTGCAACACATGCCAATTCACCAAAGATATGCACTACTTCTCGTGGACTATGCCTCAAAGTGGGTTGAGGTGCATTTCCTACAGACCATCACAATTAACACCATTAACGTTGCTTTCCGTAGGGACGGTTGTCCCAACATACTGGTATTGGACAATCGGGTGCAGTTCAATTCGGATGCCATGACAACATTACTAGAACAAAAATGGAATCAAACACTATCGTGCCTGTGTATACGTTCTGTCACGTTACTCTGCTTTTATACTGTGCCAAAGCACCACCATAGTAGTTTTGGAGTCCCTGCTCATTTTCCGTGGCGTATTGTGCCCCCCGCCTAGGGTCCTTCAGCCCTTGGTCTGCTTGAGGAATAGTGAGCAAAACTGAGAAATTTACTGCAAAGACCTGGCAGAAAAGACGGATATTTGGTCAAAATGAAATTGTTTTGTGTAAGGATGGATGTGTGCTAGTCCATCGTATATGGGAGTGTCTTCTGAAGAAAGTTTGAAAATAGATATAGGTGTTGAGATAGCACAATTAATTTGGTTCCAAAGCAGTTTTGGTGGGCTATAAATTAAATATCGGGTCGTGTTGGATGTGTGAGGGGAGACCATGCTCAGTCTATCTTGGTAGAGTTAAAAAAAAAAAAAAATACAAGATGGTGTCCGAATAGACTCGGGCACTCCCGTCTTGCACACCTATGTGCTGAAAATCAGCCAGTGAATAGTATAGAAATTAGTACAATTATTGTGACGAATATATTTATGAATGAAAGATTCAATAGAACCAATTCTGTATGAAATTCTTCTTTATTTTTTCAAAATGAAAGTCACAACGCGTTTCGGGAGCAACACTTCCCTGCGTCAGGTGCAGTAGATCTAGAATACAACATTATTTACAATTAATCAAAGTTCTTGACAATGAGGCTAGTCATCTTATTCAACATCATAACGATCATGTATTATATTGTGGGTCTTACAGGCGAAAAAATTCCTCAAGATTACAATTTCAATAGAACCATATGCAACTCGTGAGTTCATGCCCGTGGAAACGCACAGATAGTGGAAATAAAGCTGACTACTCAATTCAGTGGTGAATAGTATGGTGAGAAGTGAGAAGTAAATCGAAGTGCGGTAGTAGACCGTTAAGAGTAAAGGCGTGGTGAAAGTAAAGTACCCATATTGCCTTAAAAAGTATAAATCATGTCTAAGCCTAAATGTGTATAATGTTGCCTGAGGCAATAAGTAGGTAAGTCTAATGTATGCCAGTGAGTCACATCGAGTGGAGGGTGGAGAATAGCTCCTGGGTGTACCTGTGTAATTCAGGCTTAGACATGATTTATACTTTATAAGGCGATGTGGGTACTTTACTTTCACAGCTCTTTTGCTCTTTACTGTCTACTCACGCACTTCGATTTACTTCACACTTCTCACCATACTATTCACCATTGAATTGAGTAGTCAGCTTTATTTCCACTGTCAGTGCGTTTCCACTGGCATGAACTCACAAGTTGCATATGGTTCTATTGAAATTGTAATCTTGAGGAATTTTTCATTTTTCGCCTGTAAAACCCACACTTGTATGATCACATGATCATTATGATGTTGCATGAGAGGACTATCCTCATTGTCAAAAACTTTAATTAATTGTAAATAATGTTGTATTCTAGATCTACTGCACCTGACGAAGGGAAGTGTTGCTCCCGAAACGCGCTGTGCCATTCATTTTGAAAATATAAAGAAGAATTTCATACAGAATTGGATCTACTGAATTTTTCATTTATGAATTTATTTGTCACAATAATTGTACTAATTTCTATAATATTTACTGGATGATTTTCAGCACATAGGAGTGCAGCATCCCGAGTCTATTCGGGCACCATCTTGTATTTTTTGTGATTGTATCCTACTCCGTGTCAGGGTAGTGCTACCTCCCCGTACCCAAGTTTACTTTTTAATAGACTTACATCTGTATCAACCATACCATTATTAGGTGTCTGCTTGCTATATATCACTTCGCTTTTAATCTTGGTAGAGTTACCAGCTTAATATGTCTGCAGCATCTATTTAAATTACTACAACTGATTTTTCCCGGCTTGTACTTCTGGGACTGCCAAGCCAATCTTAATTCAGAGGCCTAGTTCAAGAGTGCAAGAGTAAAAAAAGGTGAAATTATTTTTGTGTGAAAGGAGATGCCGGGGGAAGGCAAGGGATGTAGGAAAATGATATAGCCGTAATGTCATGGACGTAATCTGAAGTTTCATCTGTTAGTTTTCCTAGGCTAAGAACTTTTGTATACTCATATGGTAGGCAATTGCAGGACACTGCATTAATGGTACTACCTAGCCATGAGATGGTAACATCTGCAAAATTGTGTGGGAGTGCCGAGGGCTATAAAAACAGTGCCTGGAAAATGCCTAATACCTATACACAAGCCAAAACTGTTGACTTTGCCAGTGCTTGTTTTTAACAGGGATTTGGTGCAAGTACAGCATACTGCTTATAAATCAAGTGGCTTAAGGCACAGTTGGTTAAGACATTTGTATTACCCCAGAAGTGCATGTATAGGTGCAGTTAAACCATTAACTCTGCAAAGATTCCTTTGAAAGAACACTGGAATGCATCGTAGCACAATATTTGATGTTACTGCTTGATATAGCTCGCTCAAAAAGCTCCCAGGAGGATCTGTTTTTGGTACGCAGGGGCAGGTAGTGGGTGGCAATAACTATAGGGATTAGCAAGGCCATGAGCAGTCCATAGGTGGGTAAATAACAAAACAGCCCCCACACAAGCTGTGTGTGTGTCCTTCCTCACATTCCATCTCCCTCTTGTCTGCACCCCAATGCAACAGTTTCAGCTTATAGGTGGCACTTTGGTGCCATGTAATAGCCAGAATTAAAAACAGCCTCTTGAGGCAAAAAAGAACAATTTTCCAAAAAATAACAATATGGTGAATTTAACACACAACTGTGACGGTGGAGGCCGAAGGTGAAATTTGCTCTTTTGGCACAATAAAAACTGAAAGGAAGGGGAAAATGAAGCGAACACCACAATTAAAAGAGCAGGACAAAAGGGGACAATAAATGGTGGTGTTTGTGAGATTCATCCCTCTCCGGTTTTAGAAGACAACCACACTGGGTAAAACAAAACACTAGTCCCCCCCGCACCCCCAGCGGAAAGTGTTTCTCTATGCAGAATTGCTCCCCTTTGAAATGTCTGCTCCTTGTTTCAAAACCACCCCATCCTATCCCCTTGCTTTCTGGCTGAACAAATGTACTGCTACTCTCCTGCTCTCGCCCCCTCTGTCCCACCGCCCGCTCTGTGCATCCCCCTTGCTTCATTGCCTTTACCCCACACCTGCAATTCTCTTCCACCTGATCTTAAAGCCGGCCAGTCAGCTGAAGCATGTAGCCCAGGCTGAAGCTCTGTCTGCGATTACCATGCCCTTCCTGCAAACTCTCTGCCCATCCAAACATGAGGTAAACATATAAGAATATATTGCTATCATCTCTGGTCTAATGCCTAAATGTATAGCATGTCATATTGGCGCCATGTGTCATCACACCCTACTCCCACTCCATCACCAAGCCCATCGCTACTCGCCTAATCCTTGCAACTCTGTGAAGGCACCCAGAAATGAGTCTGCCTTCTCTGACTGGCTGTTCTATGTAGGATGCTCTTAGTGCCAACGCGATACCCAAATACATGCCAAAATGGCATTAAAACATATCGCAGCAATGCCAGAACTTCAATGTAAAAGCCAGAGAGCCGTTTACAAAGTAGATTAACTCAGCAAATAACCCATTCATCCTTCTTACTCTGATTCCATTCTTCTGTGTTGCAAGCCGTGATTCTCAAGCACCCGCTGTGCTTAGTCCAGTCCTTCTACTTCTGAAGATTGCTTGTTCAAGGAAGAGGATTTGGGTTTGGAGGAGCTCAGGGGTTGTGGCACCAAATAAATGGGGGCTGATCACAGGTTTTATTATTTTTTTTAAAAAAGGAGAGTTTTGGGAGTTCTTAGTTGTCTTTTTACCATTTTCAAAAAACAATACTAACTGTGATCTGTCTCAGGAAGAGAGACTTTACCTCACCAAAAAGTAAGGACTGTGAACCGGGGAAAATGCTGCCAATATCAACATACATTTACTTGTTTTATCACCCCAGGAGAAACAGTCGAACGAGCAAACAGGGTGATTAAGGAAGCCATGCAACTAGCCTTATCGAATGGCACAAACTGCCACAAGCAATCCAGCAAAGCATATCAGCCCAAAGAGTGACAAACAACTGTACTATGGGGACCACCGCGTTAACCTAGATGAAAGGGCTCATGGCTCGCACATAAGTAAATCCTCCTTGGACCCACACCAGGGCCAAAGATCAGAATGCTAACAATCCTGAGAGCTGTTTGCTAGTTTTAAAAATGCAACAGAAGCAGAGGGAAACATTCACCAAAACGAATGCTCTGATTACTTACCGGTAATCTTCATTACTCCTAGTCCTACTCTTCCTCGTCACAGTACTTACTTCATGAGGCACCTGCCTCCGACACAGGACCTTCTTCTATTTCTTTAAATCTTTATAACTCCTCCCCCACATCCATGTCACTCAGTTTCATATTACCAAGCCGGAGCATGGGACCTTCCCCGGAGGGAGGGTGAGGAGGGTCGTCAGTACTGTGACGAGGAAGAGTAGGACTAGGAGTAATGAAGATTACCGGTAAGTAATCAGAGCATTACCTCCACGTCCACTCTTCCTCGTCCCAGTACTTACTTCATGAGGTATACCAAAGCAGCAACGGGGAAAAGGTCCCAATGAGACACAGAGCCAAAAACAGTGCAGCAAAACACACCCACAATAACTCTTAAATCACATCCCCACAGACAAAACTCCAACCACGAAGGAACCAACCCCCGAGTGTGAGAAACTCAACCCGTAGCGGTTGATGAAAATGCCTAGACCAGCCAAGGCGGGAGCCATACAAATCTCTTGCAGAGAAAAACCCTCCTTGCATCGGCCCAGGAAGCCGCCAAACCCCTGGCAGACCGCTCCTGATTGTGCGCAGGCACAGGCAGGCCAGAAGCCACATAGGCCCTAGAGATCACAACCCGGAACCACCGGAAAATGGAAACCACAGATGCGTAATGCCCAGCCCCAGCCGGACCACAAGCAATCAGAAGACTATCAGATTGGTGGAAAAAGCAAACCAAGCCAAATACTCCAACGCGTCCCGTCGGACATCAATCTTAAGCCAAGCCATCTCCTCAGGCGTTCTTGGATCATGAAAGAAGTCAGGGAGAACCAGACCCTGAGAGGTGTGAAAACCGAGAGACAACTGAAGGGAGAAACATCGGACCACACCCCGGCACCACCGAGTCTGGTAGCACCCTCAGGAAAGGAGCGTGACATAAGAGAGCCCCAATCTCCCCAAGCCTGCGGGCAGAAGTGAGGGCAATAAGAAAAGCAGATTTCAGTGTAAGATGTTCGATATCAATCTCGGAAATGGGCTCAAAAGGAGGCTTGTGAAGGAACCGTAATACAAGAGGGAGATCCCAAGAGGAAAGCCCTTTATCAGCACAAGGACGGGAAGAAGAAAAACCCTGGATCAATTTCCCCACCAACACCTCCCCATCCAAGTGACCGTCAGAGTCCCCCAAAAGTAATTTCATGGAGGCCCACTGAGAGCGAAGCCTGGAAAAACTGCCAGGCCCCTGTCAAAACCCCTCCTGGAGGAACTGAAGGATAGCAGAGGCCAGAACGCAGGGGAGGGATCCCAGACCGCCCATACCAGTCTCGGAAATGGCCCCAGAGTCTGCCTAACACCTTCAGAATGGAGGGTCTAAGAGCATCCATTTGAACCCAACTACAGGATCTGAGAACCCCTGAGATAACAACCTAGACTGAGCAATAGCCACACCGCCCATTGCATCTGGTGGAATTCCAACCGCAGATCCCCTTGAAGGGGACACGGCCACTTCGGAACCAGCCAAGGTTCCTAGGACCGAAGCTCCAACAGAGAGGGGAGCCAACTCCGGCGGGACCAGAATGGAGCTAACAACAACACAGTCACCCTGGACACTCTGATGCGCCAAACCACCCGGGGCAGAAGGGGAATAGGCGGAAAGGCATAAAGGAAAACCCCAAGGCCACTGTACAGAGAGGGCGTCCATCCCCCAATCCCCTCAGCCTGAAACCTAGAGCAGAAGAGGGGAACTTCTGCTGAGGCCGGGGATGCAAACAGGTCTAGAACCAGGGACCCTAATCTGACACAGGTCACCGCAAAGACCTGGGCCAACAGGACCAGTTCCGCAGAGGAGTGAAAACCGGCGTCTGAGAAGATCCGCTTGAACATTGTCCACCCTTCTGATACGTGAGGCCACCAGAGACACCAGATGAGAGTCCTCCCAGGTGCCTATCAGCGCTGCCAGAGCATTCAAGGAGTGGCCCGAACCCCTTTTGCAGTTGACATATGCCAAGGCCGTTGTATTGTCCGATCGGACCAAAAACCGCCGACCGTCCAGCAACTCCTCGAAGTACACCAGAGCTTGGACAATGGCACAACTCTTGCCAATTGGATGATCGCCGGCTCTCCCCAGATCTCACAACCCTTGAGCTGAGAGGTCCCCCAATGTAGACCCTTTCTGCTGGTGTTGGTAGTAGGAGAGGCCACAGGAGGAAGGACCAAGCACACCTCAGCCTGTAGACCTGAAACCCCCCGCCACCATAACAGGGACACTCGCAGCGCTGGGGACACTGAAAACAAAACTACGAAAGCTGAGATGTCGGGAGCCAGTGGGAGAGAGTATAAGACACCAGGAGACGTAACCGAAGACGGGCTCAAGGAACTGGAAAACATGCAAGACGCCACGTGCCCCGTAACTTCAGCAACAGGCGAGCCGAGACATACTGCCTTCTGAGAACCCAGCCCAGAACAGCCAGCAAGCGCCCCCCCTGCACAACATCCAGAGTACGCTCTCCCCAGACGTCCGGACAAGCAGTGCAGGGTCTTGAGACCCATAAGCAGGTGACACATCCTAGAAGGCATAGGGACCAGGAACACCCGCAAGTAGAAAACTTGACCCTGAACAGGGAGAGGAACGGGCAAGACGGTAACCCACAACAACCGTTCGGAGAGAACGGATCCCATTGCCAACTACTTGGACCGTGAGCTGGGTACCAAAGTCCTAACCATGCAAACCTGGACAGGAGGAGACAGGAACGGCAACTGATACCCCCTCCAGAAGGAGCCCATTACCCAGGAAGCCGAACCCCACCGGTCCCATACACCTCCGAGAAGATAGAGACGAGGAGCCAGGGAAAACAGCCAGTCACTGCACTTGCACCAGAGGGAAATCACAGGACGTTGAAGCAGGCCTGCGCCACAATATAACAGCATGCTTGTCAGCCCACAAAGAGATCTGACCTATCAAAAGGAAGATACTGGACAGCCCAGAAGTCCAGCAGACTATGGCCCCCTCAGCTGACAGAGGAGCCACCAGGCTGGCGTCAAAAGGGCAGAGTACTGTCACAAAGCGGGGCATAGCAATCCATCCCGGATAGCCGACATCAAAGGCAACCCCCTACCTGAGGTATGCCTATACTGGAAAACCCACTGAAGTGACATCCCCCTCCACCGGCACCAGGGGCTCTGAGAACCCCTCTAAGCACAGACATGTGCCACCATGTGCCCTATCACTTCCCACAAGTCTGAGAGGAGGCGTGAAAGCAACACGTCGGCACCGGAGGACCTAGGCCCTAAAAGAAGAGACACTGGGAACCCCCTGCATGGCCGGTACTTCCATGATGCATTTTCCATAATCCCATGCCGGACAAGGGAAAAGCAAATCAACTCTGACTTTCCCTCGCGCAGTTTAGAGGAAGAGGACAGGACAAGGAGTCTGCGTCCATAGCTAGCACAGACCCAAACACACCACTAACACGCCACATGACTGAGAGGTGGCTTGAGCCATGTATCCAGTAGCTGGTAGCCCCATGCTCTAGATCGTTCCAATGCGTCGGTCTAGGAAGGTTGAAGGACCGAGTCAGCACCGCTGATACTCGAACCCGAAGTGTAGACTATGCCAGGCTGGTACCCTTCCGGCCGCTTGCAGACGTGTCCAAATCTGCGCCGTATTCACAGGCAGCACGCAAGGAATGCAGCCAACATCCGGTGCATCCTGGGCTGTGTGTGTCTGAGGAGCGGGTGCTATGTGACATGCCTGTGACAGTACAGAGCCCCCACACTTTCAAATACTCTGTCACAGACACCCAACGACAAGAAGCAGAGAGGCCTCACAACAAAAAGGGAAGGCTAGCCCATACTGCCAAGTGCTTGCCATAATTTCCAATAAAGATGTGTACACAGAGCACGAGGTAACGGCCTTTCGAAGGAGTCAAGATGGCCATACCAGCAGGAGAGGGGAAAAATATCAAGCACAGTCCTCCCCTCTCCTTACCTTCCCCCAGATAATGCAGCTAACATCCGGTGCATCCTGGGCCGTGTGTCTGAGGAGCAGGTGGTATGTGACATGCCTGCGACAGAACAGAGCCCCCGCACTCCCAAAGACTCTCTGCCACTGTCACCCCACGACAAGAAGCAGAGAGGCCTCACAACAAAAGGGGAGGCTAGCCCATACTGCCAAGTCGAATCAAGACGGCCAAAACAGGAGGAGAGGGGAAAAACATCAAGCCCAGTCCTCCCCTCTCCTTACCTTCCCGGGGCCGTGCAGGACCCGGGACACAATGCTCATGCTGCGGTCCGGAGCCCAGCAAAGAACCGAGCGAGGCAATCCAGCTCAACTGTGACCCCAAGCCCCGCAGGGGGCCCAGGAGCAGCGCCGCACCTGAGGGAGCCGAGGGCCCCGCCACACAGCCCCCCCCAGGGGGCCAGCAATCGGTGCTCCCCGGTGCCCCGCACCGGGAAGAAAAAGTCCAACCTGCCGGAGGCAGGAAAAATTAAAACTGAGTGACATGGATGTGGGGGAGGAGTTATAGAGATTTAAAGAAATAGAAGAAGGTCCTGTGTCGGAGGCAGGTGCCTCATGAAGTAAGTACTGTGACGAGGAAGAGTGGACGTGGAGGTAATGCAGTTGCTAAAAGACATCCTTGCACGGGACTGAGGGCCCGATTCTGAGGTGCATGCAGTAATAGAAAAGTGTTCTACCATGAATGAGGAACACTTTTCTTAGATGCACCACATTCTAACAAAGAAGGAATGTGGTGCAGGGACATGAAAGTATCAGCTTTTGCTTGTGCCTAATTTACGCCCCGACAACGGCCCTGGTAACCATCAAAAAGACAGGGACTGAGAGAGAATTCTACTGGCAGAGCCCTGCTTTTGCATGCCAAAAAACAGGAGTTAAAATACAGCACCCGTGGGTGCTGTGCACCTCTATTGCACATGTTTTCCCTTTATAAAAATAGCATTTCCCAGACGGCAGCGCCATTTTCTAATTTGCTGAAAGCTTAAGGACTTTTACTCAGATTAGAAAATTGGCAGTCCTAAAAAATGCTTGCAGTGTTCCTGGTGCACATGTTTCTCCCTCAACGAGAGATTTTAGCAGCTTTTGCTTTTGGAAAGCACATCTCCCCTCCAACCCCTCGACCCCCCCCCTTCAGAATGGTGTTGCAGGGAGAATGTCTGCTTGCTTCATGACTTTTATCACAAGCTCAGAACCGGGCCACGACGGAAGGTAAAATCTACCCCACAAGGAGACCTCATCCAAATCTATTGCACCTACAGCAGTGATGGACACTTTGAATGACCATATTCACATCAGGGGGAGCGGTATGGGACATGTATCTGAGAGGTCAAAGGGTTCGCAGTGAAGTATCAGCAAGACAAGACATTCAATCAGGGGTGGACTGGCCTATAGGGAACTCTGGAGATTTCCCGGTGGGCCTCTGCACCCTGGGCCTCATTTCTGTGGTATTTTCAAATGTTCTCATAGGAAAAGCATTGGGCTTGCTGAAAACGTGTCATATGGGGCCACTTTGAACTTTTATACCGAAACAGGGGTTAAACAAGGATGTCATTTGGCGGCCACATTGTTTAATTTATATCTTTGGGAAATGGACAAATTATGGAATGAGATTGCTATGTATCACGTAAATCTCTTTTGGTCCCAGTAATTATTTCCAGGGCCTTTTTTAGTTCCCAGTCCAGCACTGCATTCAATATCACATGACCGGAAACGCAGCAGAGAATCAATCTTCAGACGAACGTGTTGAAACGTCATACAATCTCCACCGATCACGTGGGCTCAGATTCTTCCACAATACGCTAGAACCAGTGCTTTAAGTGGGCCCCAGCCCCACCACAACATTGGACACATGCGAGGGTAAATGCGGCCGCCATTTTCAAGTTAGGCAAGCTGACAGAAGTCGGTTACCCCTGTCTGTGGGAAGCTGTTTTGAAATGGTGTGCTTTGATCATATCAAAGCACATAATTAAAAAAACAGAAGATTTACGAGAAATCTAGCGCACTCCCCTCTCAGGTCCACTAGAACACCCAGAGACCATGCAAATGGCCGCCCAGTAAAGCCAAATACTAATGTGCGTCAATAAAAAAAAAATACAACGCCCCTGAAAAAATATTCAGTTGGAGGGATGCGATGGCTGCAATTCTACACATAACAAATAGAAATCGGGCAATTATGGCTGCCTAAGGCATCACAGCCCCGCCACCCTGCCGTGCACTGCTCACGACCTTAAAGAGGATATCATGTATGGCATATCTGCTTTCTTGCCCCAACCCTTGCCAGAGTATGTTTATCCACACACACGTTCGTTGCCATTTATATTGGAGTACTGTCTGTCTCAGGCCTTACAAAAGTCAAAAGCGAATGAGAAAATGTTTCTGATGCAAGTTCGTAGTGTCGATCTGATTCCCCACAAGTTCTTTGCGTCAGGCTTCCGTGGGTGCGGGGGTGCGTGAGATTGTGTTTGGGCAACCATTGTCATTGTATTGCTCCCTTCTCTCCTTCTTCTGCGAGTGAGACAGGCGGCTCTTGTCAATGGTGCGGCGTGTGCATAGTTAGGCCCTGGACATAGCTGCACTGTTCGGATGGGCCAATAGGCAGTGCTTTAAATGGGCCGGTCCTACCCGGCCCTCAGTACCTGCACTTCTTATTTTTTGAGAAAATGGGTACCTGCACTTTTCATGGCCAAAAAGGCACTACTGGTACCCAACTGCACGACAAGCTAAAAATGAAAGCATGTCACTTATCTTGATCGCAATAACGAGCTGAACTCCTGCAGCCTTTCAAAGCTGCACTTTCTGCCTCCTCCTCTCTCCCCCAGCAGCAGTGTCCAGAATGGGCCTCATTACGAGGTTGGTGGTAGCCTTGCTGGTAAAACTGGCAAGGCTACCTCCAAACTCGCATCCGGGTCTGACATCTGTGAATGGGCAATTACTGAGCTATTCCGGCCTAGCCGGACCCGGTAATTGCCCTTTTGCGGTAGCCGTGACCGGCAGGGGCGGCCTTAAGGGCAGCAACGCCCTGGGCGAAATGGCGCCCCCCATGGCCCACCGCGCGCCCTTGGTTAACAGGGGGTGGGGCGAAAGGGGGCATTGCCAGGATGGCCAACGTTTTTTTTTTAACCTCCTCACTCTGGCGAGGAGGTCAAATAGGGCGCGTTAGCACCCCATTGGCATTGAATGAGTCCGCCGCCGCGGGTTGATTTAATGACAATGAGGCGCGTGCCACCATGCCAGCTTGGGGAAGCCCTTGAAAGACTCCCCCCGAGCTGGCGTGGTGGGGGGCTGATGGCGCCTTTTCTTATGAAAAGTGCCCATTGCGGAGGGGCGCATTTAAATGCACCCGCCGCCGCAGGTACATTTCACAGTAAAAGGCCACCTGCTGCGACTTCTCCCACAACGCCAGTTCGGGGGAGCCCTTGAAAGACTCCCCCGAGCTGGCGTGTTGGGGGCTAATGGCACCCTGGCGGCCCTAAGGCCGGCTCTGGTGACCGGTACATCCCCATTCCCATTTGAGCCTCATAGGGCTCAACGGGAATGGGGACGTCGGATGCACCAGCACCGTTTACAATGGTGCCGGTGAATCCGACTTGCTGGGCTCGCGGGTGCCACACTGCCCACCAGGTCAGACCTGGCGGGCTGACAGGCACCCGTGAGCACAGCTCGTAGTATGGCGGTACGGTAGCAACGGTGACGGTAGCGCTACCAGCACCTTTGTTGCCTTAGCACCATACTTATAATGAGGCCCAGTGGGCCTCATTACGAGGTTGGTGCTGGTCATGACGCTATTAGTGGCATGACTAGCACCAATAACGGGACCGTGTCCGCCCTCGTTCAATGGGGATTTACCAGTCCAGTCCGTCCTTGGCAGGACCGGTAAATCCCCATTGTAAAAGCCATTCCCCATTCCCATTTGAGCCCCCATAGGGCTCACTGGGAAGGGGGAAGGTGTCAATAACGCCTGGGACCCGCTAAGGGACCTCGGAATAGGGCGCAAAGGGATTACTGGCACCGGTGTCATTAGCGGTGCCCGGTATCCCTTTGCGCGCACCTCAGAATGAGGCCCAATGTCTCCTTAAGGAGGGATAAACATACAGCCTCGAGCTGTCAGCACACCAAGCGTGGACAACCATTTGGCTACTTGGTCGTTAACAGTTTTTACATGGAGCAAGGATTGATTTGGAAAGCCTGAGCAATTGTTTTAACACTGTTCTTTGTTATTGGCAGTGCTTTATCTAATATGCAAATGTTTATGTAATTGGCTCTGTGATAAAACTTTCTGACTGAAAACCCAACAATTTCGCGAGTTTCCTTATAAATAATTAGACAATCAAACCAGGGCAATATTAAACGTGCTGTTTTGAAGCTTTCTTAACGTCTATGAAGTGTGCTAGATTGACTCGCAAAAAAGTAAGTCATTTTATATGGCTATTCAAATTTTTCTAACAGAATGCATAACAACGGGCTGGACGTTTGCGTGAAAGAATCCCAGATTTACTGCTAATATTGTGTGATCCATGGCAAATAATTTAATTTCACTATGCATTCATTGTCTGCACAAATTGGGAGTTCTCAAAGCCGATCATCTTTCTTACATCACAATACTGGTACCGAACAGGACAGAACCAGTCTGTGATTGATGAGCGTATTTGAGAGATGGTTGCATTGGGCTAACAGAATCAAATGTAAAGTTAATTACTTAACAGTAAACTGTTATACTGAGATGTTTGTTGCAATCACCGAGATGTGTCGGCACAGCATGCTCCAAAGGCCAGGCTCAGAAAAAAATACAGACGTACACAGACCGTTAAAGAGTGTGTGAGAGTATGACTGAAGTGGGTGGGGGGAGAGACACATAGCAATGGACAAATGGAGAAGGATTTCTCACAAGCAAGAGTCGCAAAGAAAGTTAAACAAATGGAGTGTGGCACAGTGCGAGATGAACTGAAACGGGTCAATGTGCCTCGGCCGAGCTCTCGCTTAAAAGCGACCTTCAGAGCCTTACAGGCCCTGGCCCACTTAAAGCCTAGATTGGCACTTCTTTTTTTCCCATTTAAATCACTGCCCAAAGGACCATTAAGCAGTGCCCAAAGTGCCAGCTCATGATCCGAGTATGGGTCCCTTTTTTGAGGCCTGAATGGACTCCTATTTTGGCAGACCCTTATGGGCCCTGCCCCACTTAAAACCTAGTTTGGCGAGTACCTGCACTTCTTTTTTTTTCCCATTTAAAGCACTGCCTAAAGGGCCATTCGGCAGAGCCCAAAGTGCCAGCCCATGATTCGAGTATGGGTCCCTTTTTGGGGCCAGAATGGACCACTTTTTTGGCTAAAGAGGGACAGTTTTATACGTTACTACACTTGTTTTAACCAATGTTACTAAGCAAATATGTTTTCAAATACATTGGGCAGGAAGGATAGCTCAGGGGCGACACACTCGTCATAAAAGACATCACTGAGCAGCACGGATCGGTCCCGCACTTAGCGGCTAGAAGCCCGTCACCAAGCACATTATAAAAAAAAAATCAATTAACTGTTTTGTAAATTTGTTACCAAAAACGCCTGCTTGGGTAGTAGTCAGTCTGTTCTGGAAAGTAATACATTTTAAGGTGGGCCACTTTTCCTTTGGTGGCTTGACTGATTTTGTGACCTAGTCGGATCCTGCCTGTCAATATGGTGAAGGCTATCTCCAAGATGGGACGGGGCAAGTGAGCGCGCATGCCCGTGCACGGTGGGAAATGTGCTGATGACATTTTCTGAAATCATCGTCTGCTATGTCCACTGCAACCCTGTTTTACACCCTTGGTACGTCTGTGCCCCTCCTTCGCTGCACAGGTCTATCTGTCATGCTCGAGCCTGTTCCACCTTCGCTGAGGTACTTAGCCGCAGCTTGCGCGGAAGACGCCATGATCTGCCAAGCGTTTTTCGGACGAGGGGAGCGCGGAGTTTCATTTTGTTTGTGCCTGGCCTGCTGCGTCGGCGCGTGGGTTTCATTTCGGGCCGCCCGGTGAATCGGTGAATTATTTAGCCGCCAGGCAGACCCGTTTCCCTGGATACAGCTGCTCCCCACGGCTCCAGCGGCAGGTGATGAGAAACGAGAGCCGCCGGTTCCGTGGACTTAGGGGAAAGCGTCCCGGACCAAACTGTGTAAAAGTTAGGGCAGCCTCATCACTCGAAACCCCCACACGCCGGCGCTTCAAGAAGAAGCCCGGCTTAAAATGACATTTCCAGAAAAAGGGAGCAAGTAAAAGGATTTACCTGTTAGTATCTCCATGCTGCTCCTGCAAGCCCAGACCTCGCTCCTCACCAACTCTCCTCCCCTTGTGACTCTTTAATCAAACCCTCCTCCCTCCTCGCATTCTCTCTCTCTCTCTCTCGCTCCCTGACATGTAATCCCTCCCCTGAACTTGGCAAGGACTCCGTCCCCTTTCACCCACCCCTCGCCATTCCTTTGAAATTCCCCAACACGGACGGACTTCTTTCCAGAAAATGCCCCGCCTCCTTGACCTATCCCAGGGCAGACGGGCTCCTTCCAAGGAAACGAGCCACTTACAGGCGACCAACAAGCGACCAGCGCTGTCTCACACCCCTTCCTCTCCCCCCTCAGCCATTCATAGGAAATGCCAACACAGTGCTGTCAAGCGATGGGCCTCCTCCCAGCACTGGGCAAGGTAACCAAGAGGGATAATGTGCCTGCTGCCGAAAGCTGTGTATGAACTGCAAGTCATGGGTTGTACCCTGCCATTTTATTCCCTTCTCTAGCCCAATTAAAAGGATGAGAATTATTGAGGTGGGTTTTACTAACACCTATAATGTATGCAGCAAAAGACAATTTAGTTTGTGACGTGTTCGTGGGTCCATGCAGTTACTCAGCCCCTCCTCCCCATTAGTATCTGCTCCTCGATAACCTTGGGTGTTAGGCTAGTATTTGGTACCTAATCTGTACTCTGGTAACCTACTCGGCATCCCTCTCTAACTGACATCACATCTCATCGCATCTCTTAATACTCTTCACCAAACACAGCTACCAGAAGCAAGACTAAGCACAGACCCGCATGAACCAAATCAAGTTGCACAACACCGGGAATGGCAGATTACTGCACAGTACAATTGTTCGAATTCGGTTTGGTCGGCGTTTTTTTACGAAATTGACTACAAATATATGTGGGGGGGTTGTGAGTATAAATATAGGGAGTGGTCAGGGTGGATTGCTGGCAGGGCCGGGCTTGGAGAGCAGCAGCACCCTGGGCAAATTGGCACCCCCTCCCTCCCCATGTGCCCCCCTCGGTCAACACAGGGAGGGTCAGGGGTGGACGAGGGGCAGGAGCCCCACAATTATTTCCAACTCCTAGCTCCCGCGCCTGTCAGGGAGTTAATCACGGGAACAGAACTTTCATGCTAATGCATGAGCGCCCTATTCGAATGAAAACCCCCTCGCTCCCACGTTGGAGTGGCTTTGCATCAGCAAAACCATTCTGACGTGTTATTAAATGCACCCTGATGCCTCAGGTGCATTTAATAACAAAAGGACGCCTGCCACGCCTTCTCCCACTAGGCCAGCTCAGGGGAGCCCTTGAAAGACTCCCCCGAGCTGGCATGGCGCTCCGGACAGTCGCTCGGCCCACCCTGCCTTAAGGCCGGCCCTGATTGAGGGGGTCCCTCCTGCATATATTTGCAGCTAAATCGAGTTAGAGGAAAAACAAACTGGAGCAAAACAGATTCGACAAAATACCTCCTAAGCCTGAATCAAACACCTGTCACGATATATTATGCAGCACAAGCAAATCAGGGATATCTTTCCCTTGAAAATGAATGAGACGCACAATAAAAACGCTTTTTATTTTTACAATCCGATTCTTTTAAGGAGGCCTCCAGCCCGTCTCGCACCCAACCTCCTCAAGCACCCCATGATCAGTAGACCAGGAACCAGGCCGGTTTGTTGCTAATTAATATTTTATTAATTTGTGATTTAATGGAACATTTAATAAACAGTTGCAATGACCACCAAGGGGCGGCAACACAAACTTCAGAGTATTCTTAGTCAAATGACACGCTAAGACAATTCAAACGTGGATGGAACACATATTTGCTTGACTGATTTTACCACTACAATCAACACTTCAAAACACCATGTAAATGAATGCAACCCACACGAAAGTGCATGCACACACAAAAGATTCTTGAGTGCCACCAACCCTCCCCCTCCCCCCGCCAGACCTCCACTAGGCTTGTCAGCTTGGGATGCAAGGCGTTGGCAAGGACTGGGTATACCAGGTTAAAATCAGATTTTTGAGTGTGGTTTTCTGAAACAATATGGGAACAGCAATGAATGGGACAATTTGTTTTTCTGCGCACCAGGTAACTGGGTTTTTACTTTATTAGGACAACTCAATGGGACAGCACACAAGGGTATTACATGCTGCTTGCTTTTAGGAGACAAATAGGGCTCCAGAACAGACTAGCTAGCACATAATAGGAAACTCGATTTTAGTACATGCAACATATGAACAAATAAAAAGGGAATGCAATTGTAACTCAAATCCGTTATCAAAATTTAGTAGGGGAAGAGGGATAGACTAGAAAACATGGTTTTAGGCAGGTTAAGCGAAATTTAGAGGAACACAAAAAAAAAATGACACTAGTTTTTACTAAGGCTGCAAATGATAGACACGCTTTAAGCAATGGGGAACTCGTATAGGAAAACGTTTTTCAGTTAAAATGACCGAGGCACATAACGGTTAGGCTCTTGGCAAAGGGATTACTCACACTAGTAAAAACGGTTTGGGCTTAAAATGGCAGATGCACATAGAACTTCGTTTGTTAAAACACCTTTTAAACACATGGACACATTTGTTTTTAGCTCGCAATGGGTTTAATTCTTTGGGGAAAGGCTTTAATACTATAATGACTCAGAAGACACTGGGAGGAGAGAGTTTGTTTCAAATTCTAACTCTCTCGATCCTGTGAAATAATGTGGAAAGTAATTGATTTACTGAAAAAAATATACTAGGGATTTACACAAGCAAATGGAGTTTCTTCAATGGGAAATGATAGAAATGCCCTGCAAAAAAAGATTTTCAATGGGAACAATTACTACAATGCACGGGCAAGTAAAATATTTTTCAATAGGAAAATGACTGAATTACTCACACAAATAAAGGATTTTCAATGGGGTTTTCCCTATGGCAGGGCTGAAGAATATAGGGCTTACTTAATCTTTTGCTGGGGATGTGTATATACTTACAAGGGAAAGGTTTGATCAACATTAAGGGGGCACCAGGACCTCACTGCTGGGACAATTAAGGGGTCAGTCAAGGCTTCTCTCTTTCCTCCAAAGTCAGCTACTCCACCCCCTGGCTTCACTCCAAGATTTAGGCCCTTCTCCGCAAGGATGGTTCCAGATTTGGTCAGCTGCATACCTTGGATTTGGTAGGGAAAGTCTTGATTTGAGGAGGAGTGACCTATTTATATGGCAAATGACATCACAGATTTGTCGTAGTTCTCGCAGAATTGATAGGGCAGTGGTCAAGGGTTCCCTCCCATCTGTGGGCCGATAGGTGCAAAGAATGTGGAAATGTTTTGGGAAGCCAAGGGAGGATACCCCATCCATCATCTAACTTAAACAAGGGTCTGATTTCTGCACATGGAAATCTCACTGTATGACAAATGCCCTTTCTCATCATATTATGACACATACGTCAGCAAATTTGAATACTATATTTTTTAGGGAATCGCATGAACCATGTTTGATGTCTGCGTGATCTATTGGTGCAAAGCTACAGTATTTTCTCATTTATGCCCGAACTATATTAATAAAAAATATGGCATTCGGTGGGCGGAATATGAATAGTATTTGACACATTTCCTCAAACTTGCATGGTTCTCACGCTTATACAGAGACAACAACTAGGCTTATCCTCCTAACTTCTGGTATGTTGATGTCACCAAAATGTTGGCTCACTGACAGCTTTTCAGAAATCCGAACATGAATCGTGTGTGATTAATATTTACCAAGTTATGCCCTAAAGAGCATATCGCCTATTCTGTTCAATGATTGTGAAACTCCCCCTTAACTCTGCCCCCACCTATAGAAGAGGTCTGGTTTTAGCTCTGACGTCAAGAGGGAGAATTTTGTTTGGATTAGCCCAAGACTTCAAGGGCTGATGTCCAGCTTTATGATGGCCTGAGGTCTAGGTCCAAACTAGGGGTATTCTTCACCTCCGCCACCTTGGTAGCAGCGGGGGTGTTGGCTGGTTTGGGATTTTTGGGGGAATTTTTATTTTCCACAGGCTTTTGGACTTCATAGATCCGGGTAGCCTGTTCTATTACCCTCTCCAGAGTCATTCCATCATGGAAGTTCCTAACCAGTTGTGTCATGATGTATTTAGGGGGGGTATGAACATAGGTATTAATGAACTCCCTATTATCTGTGCGCACTCATCTAGAGGTTTGGGCAAATGCCCGCTTTAATTCTTGCAAAAACTCTCTTGGTGCCTTATCCTCTCCGCACTGCTGGTTGTAGGCCACCTTGCGAGCCTCCTGGGGGTTCCAGTGCACGGAGAAGTGTTTCAAGATGGCCACCTTGTTGTTAGACCATCTTGAATGATTTTGATCCTCCAGCCCAGCAAAGAAGCTCGAGTATTCTGGGGAGAATGTCCACTTAGCAAACTCCATGACATTATGGTAATTTTTGATACCAAATGACGTCATCATCTGGTCATACAGCCCCAGATGCTCCCAGACCGGGTACTTGGCATTTTTGTGGTAAAGGGTCATGAAGTTTCTAATGGCTTTTATTTGTCGAATGGGGTCTTTTACCAGAGTTCGCTTTTGGTTTGGCAGCCTTCTTTTTCCGCTGCACCAATCCATTCGCCCTCAGACTCAGAGCTGCTACTATTTGGGGTCCCAACCCTATCCTCTAGATGATCCTTGATTCTTTGAGATTGGGAGTCTCTCCCAGAATGACAGGGCCTAGGTTCTTCTCCCCTGTTGTATATTGGGCTCTCTGGTTCACTTCCCTTGGCCTCCATTTTTCACACAGGGGAGTACTCATCTGACTCCTCCCTTCTTCCGGACGTGGTGGAGAACTCCCGAACTCCCCCCCCCCCACCTCTATGAATGGGTGGAGGTTTTCAGGATGCTCTTTTGGGCCTAAACTCTGACTCTTCTTGATCTGCAAAGTGGACCAGATGGTCCCTTTGTAACCTATGTCTCTGCCAGTCTAACTCCACGATCATCTCTTCATAGGAGTCCTCCTGCTCAGATATATTTGCCAATATATATATATATATATATATATATATATATATATATATATATATATATATTTTTTTTTTTTTAAACATATGTTTATTGTTTTTATTGTTTTTATTTACATACCATCAAACATTATCCCAACCCCCCATTCCCCTCCCCTCCCTCGCTCCCTCCCACCGGAAGATCTCTATTTACAGTACTTATTCAGGTGTTTCTCACACCGTGAAAATGTCCAAAATTCTAATTTTATGTGGGCACCATTGTTCCATATAGTCTGATTCGAGGTATTCCGGTACCGCTCCTCATTCTTTCCTGAAGGACCCACTTGTGCCCTGAAGATTATGAGTTAATCTTTCCATTGTCACCAATGTCCACATTTTCTGCAGCCAACCAAACACCAGTGGTGGGTCCCGTTGTTTCCAACACTGGGCAATTGATAACCATGCCGCTATAACTAAGCCCATGAAGCTCCTCCATTGTATTTTCAAGAGTTTCTTTGCAACCGGGTCCTTCAACCCACATAACCAAACCCTCTCTCCCATTTGGCTAGCATTTGGAAATATCCCCTGTATCTGTTCCTTCATTTCGACACAAAATTCCGGAATCCCTTGGCAGTCCCACCAAAAATGCTTCCAGTTGCCCACCCTTGGACATCCTCTCCAGCACAACTTGGAAGTGTGAGGGTACATTGAGTTTAGTCTTTCGGGGGTATAGTGCCATTGGGGCACAACCTTTACCCACATTTCCCTCATTTGGACCGAGCATTTACATTTGGGAATGTTCTTCCAGAGCTCCTCCCACTGTGGTTTGCTAATGGTTTCCACCAGAGTATTTTCCTACCTCAGCATGTAGCTCCGCTTGCAGTCCTCTTTTTGGACATTAATGAATTTATACAGCAACAAGACTAATCTCGAGGATCCTGAGTTGGTCAATGTGAACTTTTCAAATGGGGTGATATCCCTTGTGGCCACTTGTCTGATGGTCGGTGTTGTCAACCAGTGCCTAAATTGTTCATATTTTTATCTGTCTGAATCCTTAAGGTTCAATAGTGTTCTACAGGCCTCAAATGATCTAACTTCCTGGTCATGTATCATTTGTCCTATTTTAGTGCACCTTGCTGTCTCCAATTTGTTGAACGCCCCCTTTTCCATTCCTGGCTGGAATTCTGGGTTCCCGAACATGGGAGTAAACGGGGCATATTCTTCTGTCGGGATGCCCTTACGCAATTGTTCATCCCAGGCTTCCGGTGGGGCCCCCAGGACCTTGCTAATTCAAAGATTTGGGTGTCTGAACTGTTTCCCTTTCCACAACATCTCTGCCAATGGGGATCTCGCCACCGCCCTGTCCTGCAATGCCCATAATTCTTTCTGGTCCTCTGACATCCACTCCTTTAAAACCCACAGTTGCGCTGCTTGACAATACTTATAGAAATGCGGGAGAGCCCTTCCCCCTTCTGGAATTGAGGCTGTTAGCACCGCTCTTGCCACCTTTGGGGGTTTCTTATTCCATATGAAGGAGGAGATCACTTTTGTCAGAGCTCTAAAAAAGGACTTGGGGACCATTACGGGGATACCCTGAAAGAAATACACTAGCCATGGTAGGACGTTCATCTTTATCGATATTTGGCACCCCCACCATGATATCGCTAGGGGGTTCCAATGCTCTATGTCCCTTTTAATTTTCCCCAGCAATTCTGGATAGTTTTCCCCCTACAGAAGGTTCACACTACCTGTAATGGATATGCCGAGGTATTTTATCCCCTTATCTGCAATCTTTAATTTTAAGGCATTCACGCTCTGTTTTATCTCCCCTCTGTCCCCTGCAGGATAAGTAATTCCGATTTGTGTCGGTTAATTTTGAGCCCCGAAATAGCCTCAAATTTGTCAAGTTCTTGCATTACTTCAGGGAGTTTGCGTGTTGGGTCCGTAAGGGTAACCAACATATCGTCTGCATATGCTGTTACCTTATGCTGCCTACCTGCCATTTCAATCCCAGTAAGTGTGGAAGACTCTCGGATTTTGATTAGGAGAGGTTCTAAGAAGATCACGTACAAAAGGGGGGACAGCGGACAACCTTGCTTTGTGACTCTTGTAATCTCGACTCTGCCCGTGACCTGCCAGTTTATAGCTATTCTAATAGATGGTGAATTATAGTTAGCCCTGATCATTTTTACGTACTGATGCCCAAACCCCATATATTGAGCGCACTAACTACACGGTCGAAGGCCTTTTTGGCATCTAAAGCTAATAATATTGCTGGGGTGTGAGTGATGCTGATCTTCTCTACCAGATGTATTATTCATCTTGTGTTATCATGAGTTTGCCGACGCGGGATGAAGCCTGATTGATCCATGTTTATCAGTTTCAGGAGGAACAGAGAGAGTCTACAAGCCAGAATTTTTGTATATAGCTTTGAATCAAGAATAATTAGGGCGATTGGGCGGTAGGACCCTGGCTGCGAGGGATCTTTTCGGGCTTTGTGAAAGACTAGCACCTTAGCTTTGTTCATTGATGGAGTCACGTTCCCCAGTTCTTTAAAAGAGTTGAAAAGCTTTGTTAAAAAAGGGGTTAGAGTGTTCATGTTTTCCTTGTAGAACGTGGCCGTAAACCCATATGGGCCCGGTTCTTTATTGATAGTCCTGCTATTGTCTTCTTCACCTCCTCTTCCCTAATTCCCCCCTCAAAGGATACTCTTTCTTCCTCCGATAATTGTGGTATGGTGAGGGTTTTTTAAGAATGCTTCCTGGTCTGAGCTGTTTGGACTGCCTGTTGCGTACAGGGACTGGTAGTATTTCCCAAATGTTTCCCCTATATCCCTTGTGTGTGTTAGTGTCTCTCCCTGTGAGTTTCGTATACTCTTGATCGAGAGTGCTACTTGTTTGTCCCGTAGTTGTCTTGCTAAATATTTATCGGCCTTATTGGCCTTCGTGTAATACCAATGTCTAAGGTGCAGCAGGCTTCTCTCTGCTTCTTTTGTACGGAGGACATCTAATTGTCCCTGCACATACCTCAATGCCTTCTTCAGGTTACATTTAGGGTTTTGCGTGAGTTCCCCTTGTATGTTGGTTACCTTCTTCTCCAATTCTTTTTCCCGATGAAACCTCTGCTAATCCCTGGATGTCTTAAGGGCTATCATATGACCCCGCATGACAGCCTTGAAGGCCTCCCATACCGTTCCCAGTGTGACATCCCCTGTATCATTATGGGCAAAGTACTCTTCCATCTTTTCCCTGATAGTGCTTCCCCAGATGGGATCTTGGAGTAATTCTTGTGGGAGCCGCCAACTCCACAGTCCTCTATTTCTCTGTTAGTGTCTCTCCCTTTGTGTTTCGTATACTCTTAATCGAGAGCGCTACTTGTTTGGCCCGTAGTTGTCTTGCTAAATATTTATCACCCTTATTGGCCTTTGTGTAATTCCAATGTCTAAGGTGCAGCAGGCTTCTCTCTGCTTTTTTTGTACGGAGGACATCTAATTGTCCCTGCACATGCCTCAATCCCTTCTTCAGGTTAGATTTAGGGTTTTGCGTGAGTTCCCCTTGTATGTTGGTTACCTTCTTCTCCAATTCTTTTTCCCAATCAAACCTCTGCTTATCCTTGGATGCCTTAAGGGCTATCATATGACAGCCTTGAAGCCCTCCCAAACCGTTCTCAGTGTGACATCCCCTGTATCATTATGGGCAAAGTACTCTTCCATCTTTTCCCTGATATTGCTTTCCCAGATGGGATATTGGAGTAATTATTGTGGGAGCTGCCAACTCCACAGTCCTCTATTTCTCCCTGGAAGTGTGTTTTCCAGCACTAGAGGGGCGTGAACTGACAGAGAAATTGGGCCTATCTCCATCCCTTGGACTTTCCCCATTACCCCCACTGAGACCCAGAAATAGTCTATCCTAGACATTGTGCTAAAAACATGGGAGAAATGTGTATATCCCCTTTGCTGCCCTTTTGAGCTCCCGCCATACAGCGCTAGTTGTCCCATCTTAAGGTGGAGATGTTTTGAGGGTGCTCCATGCCCCTGGTGTTCTGTAGCACACCTATCCAGTAGAGGCTGCCATGCCAAATTCAGGTCCCCTCCCAAAATTATCTCCCCCTCCAGTTTCCCCATTGTCTCCCATAAAAAGCTGTCCTGACCCGAATCGGGAGCATACATAGAGGCTACTGTGAGTTGAATCCCATCGATGGAAGCGTTGGCAAAGGCATATTGTCCCATCTTATCGGCCAAGGTGTTTTGTAGCTTTATGTCTCGGCTATCATGGAACGCTATCAGCGCTCCTGCTGTTTTGTCATGTGCGTTGGACCTCACTACATGTTTGTACCCTTTTATATGTAGTTGTTACTTGTCCTGGGATGTGTGTTTCTTGGAGTAGAATAATGTGCCCCCTTTCCCTTTTTAGTAGGTTCTCCACCTTTTTCCTTTTTACTGGGGCATTTAGGCCCCTCGCATAAGAATTTTCAGCTTCCCCATGTCCTCACCACTCCGAAGGGCTGCTGTATCTCCTCAGTCCCCTACTTTCATACTCGTTTCCGGTTCCCCTCCCCTTCATCCCATCCCACCCTCCATCCCCCTGAAGTATCAACTCCCCCAACAAGCCAACAACTGTCCCGAGGATGGCCCAGGGACCTAAGGCTGCTAGGGCACGTGGCCTGTCGCTCCTGACCCACTGCTTACTTGGGTGAAACTTTGCGGGGAGTCCTAAACCCCGCATTTACCTCTGTCTTTGCTGGATTGCGGCGATGAAGCCCCTCGCCGGGCCGCGATTCTGTGTTGACCATTGGGTTGCATTTGACGACATTCCCCTCCAGGCCTACCCCTGAATCTGCCACGCCGAGCACCTTATGTCCATATGCTGGATAGGGACTGACGAGTCGCCACTGTCACTTCCTTGCCCCTAGTTGTTTCATCTTCCACTGCACCGTTTTTCATTCGCAGGGTTTCCTGGATGTCTTCTCCCTTGTGCGATGGTTGCCTTTGTCTCTGTCTTCTTCTTGGATGCCCATCAACTGGAGCCCTTCCTCACATGTGGTCACCCTTTGCTGTTTTCCCTCCCACGAGAAGAGTAGCCCAAACAGGAATGTCCATTTGTATCTCATTTGTCTTGCAGACAGTTCCTTTACCACCAGTACCATCCCCCTCCTCTTCTGTAGCGCCACCACCGCCAGATCTTGAAATAATTGGATATCCACCCCATTCATCCTGATATGGTCTATCCCTCTCGCCTTCCTTAGCATCAGTTCTTTTTGGGGGTAAGAGGAGAGGGCAACCAGCACGTCTCTGGGGCGCTCACCCTGTTCGCCTGACCTCCTAGGGCCCACCCGATGTATCCTGTCGATTTTGATGTCTTTGGCCTCTTCAGCTGCCAGAATATCCCTGAAGACTTCTTGAACTGCTGCCTTAGGTCTTTATCTTCCACTGACTCCACCATGTTTTTTATGCATATGTCCGACCTGCAGGAGCGATTTTTCAGGTCCTCACATTGCAATTCTAAATTATGAGTAATCCTCACCAGATGTTCTTGTGTTTCGCTGTTTTGTTGTGCTTCCTCTTCCACGTTTTGGATGATTCTCTCCAGCGTGTCTGTCCGTTCCTCTAGTTTGGACACATCAGTCCGCAGCTCCTGGACCGCTTGTTTCATGTCATCTCTCAAAGTTGCAAACTGGTCCTGCACCGTGCTCATGAATTTATCCTGAAGTTCCCAGAACCACGCCTGCATTTCATCTTTTGAGACCAGTGTTGGTTGCAGGGGGGTTGGGTCCTGCACCTCAGGTGGTTCCTCTTGTGCTTTCCCTCTTGTGTTGGCTGGATTCTCTGAGGACCACATTTGGACCATGTTTGCATCCTGTCTGGAGGAGTGCGTTTGTGCCTGGGGCATCCCTCTCCTTCCCCTTTGACATTCTTGCATCTGAGATGGACCTCTGCTGTCTCCGTATGAGCTCCTGCCCTTTGACGAAGTCTAAACCTTGTCTTGCGCTCCCCCTTCCGGGCCCTCCTCTGGGTGATGGGGTGGGGGGTTCTGATTGCGACAAAGAGTTCCTTGCTCAGACCTCCCTCTCCTGTTTAGCTTAACCTTGATTCCCCTGGGAAGAGCGGGGGTCTGTCTGGCCTGTCTTGTGTCAACGACCACTTCGGCGCCTTGCTCCTCTTCTAGCTCGAGTCGCCTCCCTCCTTGACGGCCCCGGCCGCCAGCCGGTGCTTGGTTAGCAGACACAGGTTTCCTCCTTGGGTGTCCATGTAGCGCGTCTCTCTGCCGTCCTTTCTTGTCCCATGGCTATTGTGGGGGGTGATGGAACCTCCAGGGGAAATCTCCCTACTCCGGTCTCCCGTTTCTTCAGGGTGCCTGTGTCAGCGCCACTCTCTGCTTTGCTGATTCCCCCCACTCTCCGACTCCACCTGATGTCACCCAGGGCCTCTTCTGTTCCTCAAACCTTTCTGTTCTCCTGTGCCCCCGAGTGTGGGGAAACCTGCTGGGCTGTTAACTGAGTCACTGTTGTGACGGGGGGTCCTCATCTTGCGTGTGCGGGCCATGATTGATCCCCTCTCGAATTTCTTTATAGGTGCACCCCTTCATATCTAATAGAGTTCTGGGGGGGCCCTAAGTGAGGCATCGGTCAAAGTCCCTTGCCAGTGATCCCCACCAGGCCAGAGCCTGCAAATTGCTTCCCCTCCTGCCCCCTCTCCCCACCCTCACCTCGAAGCGGGTGACTTCCGGGGCTCACTCCTCCCCCATGTTGTCTGTCCGTGCCGCTTCTTCTGCTCCTTCCGCGGGGCTCTTGCACTTCACGCTCCGGCCACTGACCAGGCTGCCTGCTGGATGATCGCGGGCGTCTCCGCCTCCAGAATCTTGGGTCCGTGAGTGTGGCAGACTAGTGGGTGTGGGGGGCACTTCCAGCCCTCGTACCAGCTCTGAGTCTGTGCCTCGCGGGACAAGTCCTGCCTGATTATGCCCCCAAGGGCTGCCTTCTATATCAGGCCCCAACGTAGGGTGCCCAGTCCCTCCAAGTGGCAGGGTTCCCTTCCCTCTGCTATGGCAGCGTCTTCTCCCTGCCCCTCCTGGGGCGTTTGCGTGTTCGAGTTTTCGCCAGCCTCCGTCTCGGGTCCTCTCCACCCCGCCTGACTGCCAGAGGCGTCATGGTGGAGGCTCTGTTTTCTTCCTGGTGCTTCGTGTCCTCCGCTCCTGCAATGGACCGCAAGAGCGGGCTGCTGATTTCCTCCGGATAGCGATGCACACAGTGTATGTCCAGCCTATGTCCTGAGCCGAATCTCCGAAATAGCGGGGTAGTGCACTCTCGCCCAGCCTTCTCGTCTTCTTCCGGTAACGCTGGTTCCCCATTGCCAAGCAGGTGCTGCGGAGTGGGGAAACTTCACACTTCGAGGCTCCCAATGCTTCTATTATCGATCTTTATAATCGTGGCCCAGCGGAAGAGACATCAAATTCCTCTCGGGAATGGACCTCTTTAGTAATCAACTGGTCATTCTCCTCTTTCAGTTGCTTAATCTGATTTTTCAAAACGCACATGTCCTCTAAGCAGATTCTATTGTACGCAACTTGTTGACTCAATTTTAATTGGCTCTCTTTCTGATTGTCCACCCCTTCTTGGCACTCCTCTTGCAGTGCAGAGAATTGGGACAGTCACTCTGAATTAATTTGTTGCTGTGCTGCAAACTCATCCTTTAGTTGCTGAATGATGTTTTCTAATTCTTACTCAGAATTTTGGCTCTGTAGCATCTCTCCTCTAACTGCCTTAACTTTCTCTGTGTTTGATCTAAAAGCTCAGATTGATTTTGCACAGAGGCTACACTGTCCTTGTACCTTTCGTCCATGACCATCATGTGAAAGTACATATATGCAGTGAGCTGGACCATTTTAGTTTGCTCATCTTTGGTGGTCTGCGTCATGTAAAAATCTGTTAGGGCTTGATGTAACAAGCCACTGTCTTGCCATACATCCATATTTATAGAAGTCACCTGTTGCATCATTCTAGATTGCCAGGCTTCATGTTTCTGTTCTGCCCATTCACCCTTAATGAACAATTTGGATAAAAGGTGCCTCTCCTCGCACCCAACCTCCTCAAGCACCCCGTGATCAGTAGACCAGGAACCAGGCCAGTGTGTTACCAATGCATATTTTATTAATTTATGATTTAATAGAAAATGTAATCAACAGTTACAATTGCCACCAGGGGGCGGCAACACAAACTTCAGAGTATTCTTTGTCAAATGGCACACTAACACAACTCAAACATGGATGGCACACAGATTTGCTTTATTGATTTCACCACTACAATGAACAGTTCAAAACACCATTTATATGAATGCATCCCAAAGGAAAGTGCATGCCTACACAAAAGACCTCCACTAGGCTTGTCAGCTTGGGATGGAAGGCAGTGACAAGGACTGGGAACACCAGGTTAAAATCAGATTTTTGAATGGGGTTTTCTGAAACAATATGGGAACAGCAATGAATGGGACAATTCTTTTTTCTGCGCACCAGGTAACTGGGTTTTTACTTTATTAGGACAACTCAATGGGACAGCACACAAGGGCACTTTGTGCTACTTGCTTTTAGGAGACAGATAGGGCTTCAGAACACATGAAAAAATAAAAAGGGAATGAAACTGTAAATCCGTTATCAAAATTTAGTTGGGGAAGAGGGATAGACTAGGAAAAACGGTTTTAGGCAGGGTAAGCAAAATTTCCTGGAAAACAAAAATGCAAATGACACTCGTTTTTACTAAGGCTGCAAATGACTAACACGCTTTAAGCAATGGGGAACTCGCATTGGAAAAATGGCTTTCAGTTAAAATGACAGAGGCACATAACGGTTAGGCACTGGGCAAAGGGATTGCTCACACTAGGAAAAACGGTTTGGGTTTAAAATGACAGATGCACATAGAACTTTGTTTGGTAAAACACCTTTTAAACACAGGGACAAATTTGTTTTTCAGGGTTTGATTATTTAGGGAAATGCTTTAAGACTATAATGACTCACAAGACACTGGGAAGAGAGAGTTAATTTTGAATTCTAACTCTCTCGATCCCGTGAAATAATGTGGAAATTAATTGATTTACTGAAAAAATATACTAGGGATTTACACAAGCAACTGGAGTTTCTTCAATGGGAAATTACAGAAATGCCCAGGCAAACAAAGGATTTTCAATGGGAAGAAATACTACAATGCACAAAGCAGTTAAATATTTCTCAATGGAAAAATGAATGAATTACACACACAAATAAAGGATTGACAATGGGAACAATTACTATAATGCCACGGCAAGTGAAAGATTTTTCAATAGGAAAATGACTGAATTACATACACAAATAAAGGATTTTCAATGGGGTTTTCTCTATGGTACTACTGAAGAATATAGGGCTTATCTAATCTATTAATCTATTGCTGAGGATGTATATACCTGCAAGGGAAGGGCTTGATGGCCATCAAGGGGGCACCAGGGCCTCACTGCTGGGACAATCAAGGGTCAGTCAAGGCCTCTCTCTGTCCTCCAAAGTCAGCTACTCCAGCTCCTGGCTTCACTCCAAGATGTAGGCCCTTTTCTGTAAGGATGGTTCCAGATTTGGTCAGCCGCACACCTCGGACTTGGTAGGGAGAGTCTTGATTTGAGGAGGAGTGACCTATTTATTAGGCAAATTACATCACTGATTTGTCATACTTCTCGCAGAATTGATAGGGCAGTGGTCAAGGGTTCCCTCCCATCTGTGGCCTGAGAGGTCCAAAGAATGTGGGCGTTTTTTGGGAAGCCAAAGAAGGATACCCCATCCATCATCTAACTTAGACAAAGGGTTGGGTCTGGTTTTTGCGCAAATCTCATTGTATGACAAATGCCCTTTCTCATCATATTATGGCACATACGTCAGCAAATTTGCATAAATATTTTTCAGGGAATAACATAAACCTTGTTTGATGTCTGTGCAACCTAATGGTGCGAAGCTACAGTATTTTCCCATTTACGCCCAAACTATGTTAATAGAAAATATGGCATTCGGTGGAATATGAATAGCATTTTACACATTTCCTCAAATGTTTATGGTTCTCACACTTATAAAGAGACCACAATCACGCTTTTCCTCCTAACCTCTGGTATGTTGGTGTCACAAAATTCATTTTTGGCTCACAAGGAGCAGCTCACGGACAGCTTTTCAGAAATCCGAACATGAATCGTTTGCGATTAATAATTCCCAAGTTGTCCCCCCAAACAGCATATTTCATATTCTGGTCAATGATTGTGAAACTCCCACTTAACTCTGCCCCCACCCATAGAAGAGATCTGGTCTTAGCTCTGACGTCAAGAGGGAGGATTTTGTTTGGATTAGCCCAAGAATGCAAGGGCTGATGGCCAACTTTATGATGGCCTGAGTGGTTTTAGTCATAAAACATGGGGGAGCAGGAGAATTCCTCATCTCGTCTCCCTTATAACGGGGCCTTTAGAATCTAGTTTCACACATGAGAAACCCACAGCAGAAATGAAACCAAGACTTCGGCTTTTCCCCTCACTGCAAGCATTTTACTCTTAATCAACTCTTAGGATTGCACAATTTCAACATGTAAAACCCTCACACAGTGGTTACCTGCAAACAATGATTACAGAAGGGCAACATAAATATATATGTCCAGACTTCAGCTGTACCCCTGAATGCTTAATGTGTTAATGTTAAAGGCACAATTGCAATGTTACTGGGGAAAGTTCCAGCCGTGAAACCTTTAATTCTGTTGCAATTTCACATTTCCTTGTAGATTCTTGTAACTTAAAGGATTCTTCTGTGATGAGCTCCTTATGAACAGAACTCCAGTTCATTTGTTGCACCTCTTGCACACATTTTTAGGGAGCATATATTTAATGAAAAGGGAAAAACAGATTTTTACATGTAATTATTTCCATCATAGTGAAAGCTCCTTTCTGCTGCGAAGGCTTGCACACAATCTTGGCACTTTCATTTACATGCTGGACACTGCAGTTTCTGCCAATATGACTTTAGCTTCCCGAGACGTTTTGCAACTGTTTTCTCATGTCCTTCCCTCATGCGAGGCAATGAACATTTCTAGGCATCTCCAGGTTTTGCTGCCTAATTTCGCTCCTTTTCATTTTGAAATTGCAGGGCCTTATTTCAAAGCAGGCCTTTTACTGAGGGGCATGTCCCCCCACTGACTCCGGCCTTTAGTTATAGCGTTCAGGGCTATTTCAACCCACACACCAGCCCACAGATCACCCGCACACAAGCAGAACTCCCAAATTTACCGTAATAGAAATCAACCAGATATGCAACATGTGCGTCTAACTCATGGTACACTTTGGCCACATCCCAAAGGACTCCATGCCACAAATACCTTTATGATTACCCACACACATAGCTTGTTTCCTTACCCTCTGGATGCATCATTGCAACAGCAAAGGAATCCTACACGGCTCCCTCTACTCGCTAAAGAGAATCAATTTTCCTGCAGGCCATGAAAGCACCAGGAGGCTATTACAATGGTAGCAGTTGTACTATATCCAGCATCATAACATATATAATTGATTATTAGTATAAATATGACTGATACATTGAGTATTTCTCGCCCACCCTGCCCGTCCCCCATTCTGCTTTCTCAGGGAAGCTGTCCCCTTCTTTGGGGAGCAGCCCCCCTCCATTTATGCAACACACACAGGAACTAATTTTGGGCTTCACATAACGTAACCGAAATGCCTAAAATCCATGAGTAAGGCCTTTTACACATTGCATGTATGCTGTGCCCCATTTCTAATGTATTTGTTTAGCGGGGAAGATGGGCAAAACGATTTTATGATTCCGCTGCTCCCTTCCTCTCCACCATACCAATACTGCAGCATTTGCGCGGGCATGGATTTTCATGCCTGCACAAATGCCGGGGATTCCTATACTGACTTTTGATACTAGCAAAAAGCAGGTGAACTCCATCGGAATCCATTGTAAATGCTGTCTGCCATGTGTACATGGAAGGCAGCGTTTACTCAATTTTCCTGGCAGAGTGCAAAAGGATGGCGTACACACATGCATGATATGATATAATATGATAGGTTATTTATAACGTGCCTAATACCCAGAGGTTTCTAAACTCGGATCTGGGGATCAAACCTGAGTAGTTCTGTGTCGTCTTGCTTCCAAGGCGAGCATGTTGCCCCTGAACTATCCTCCCGAGACACCTTTCTACCCTCCCTGCTGTGCAAAGGAGTACAATTTGGCAGTTTGTGGAAGTGTAAACGTAAAAGGTCCCCACTGTCAAATTACAGAGAAATCGAAAACGAGCCCCACTGCCATCTCAGTAACCCACTGTGTTGCTATTGTATTAATGTCGAAACCGTTCGGTGATGTTTGGAAGTAGCTGGAAGACGTTATCTTTGCAATTTATGTGGTCTCCAATTGGCTACCGATTTGTTCACATTTTTTCAATTTCTGAGTTTGGGATTATTGTGTAACCCACACTTTCCCTTTTTGTTTGGTTGTTTGAATTAGTTGATACACACAGTATGTTGTGGATTTGATGTTTGTGTATATGGTGTGATTTAGTCTGATCGATGTGATTAGTTTCTAGGTTATGATTCCATTGTTGCTGTTGTATGCACGGATAATGTATTTTTGTGTTCATGCATTGTAAATTACATTTTGTACAAAATTGTTTTTCATCAAATAGTCTTATTTGTTCATTGTTCCAGATTTGTTTTTTCAGGTTTTATATTTTTGTTCCCCATAATCTGGAAGACAGAGGGACTCCTGCCGTTCTGTTTACCTGCCCGCCTTGATTCTGATGAAATACCACAACAGAAAAGAAAATATTACAAGAAAGAAAATTAATGCCTATCCCTCTTTCCCCTGACCTAGGCCAAACAGGTGTCCTCGTTTAGGAGTTATGCCCCCTCCCTCCTGCCCCATACTTCATTTCCATCCTCCCATGTGGTCCCTATTGCCACTTCCCTTCACTTGGTCAGGACACATCTGCCCACCGAAGAGAACAATCCAGTCAGACTTTCAGTATATTCACAAAATACAGAGATGAGAACATTGCGCAAAGCGTGCATCTCAATGCATTTCATTTGCATTGAATTTGGATCATCCGTAAAACCCGGCAGGGGAATGTCTTTGTAATTATTCCTGAAGACTGCAAATTATCTCTGGCGTGGTTCCCAGTTCTGGCATTCCCCAAGTATGGTCCTGGATGACGACTGAACTTTCCGGCAAGAGCTGCCTAGCTTTGAGCACCTCTGTGTGGGATATCTCAGTGAGTTGACGTGCCTGCTGAAGAGATCAGTGCATAACGTGGCGGTCACAGGTTCAAACCATAGCAAGGCTGAACAAGTTTGTATGCCCGCAGAGTGTGCAGCTTTTCATATTTCACAAGTCATCAGAATACATTTAATTAAGTATGTGTGCAAAATATCATGTACAAGTTACAACTTTGAGTGTTTAGTGAGTCATTTCTATACAAAAGCTCTCCGTTGTTGCTAATATTTTTATTTCGAATAGCAGTGAAAAAAACCTGGAGGACACAGGGTGCCCAGCCTGCAGGCAGCTGGATATTAAGGTGTGTCTCCAGCGAGGTTTAAAATTCTCTGGCAGTGCCTTGCAAAGAGTTCTCTAGGGCAGGGCTGTCCAATTCCGGGCCCAGAGGGCCGGAATCCTGACAGGTATTTAGTATATCCCTCATTAATATTCATGAGAAAAAATGTGCATACATTTAGAATCATTGTATGCAAATGTATCAATGCATCACATGAATATTAATGAGGGGTTTCCTGAAAATCTGACAAGTTTCTGTCCCTCAGGCCTGGAGTTTGACAACCCTGCTCTGGAGGAAGCAAAGAGCAGTACCAGTCATGTGGCTGGGTTATACAGACATCATGGGAGGCGCCTTGTCAACAGTAGTGTATCCAGGTCTGAAAGCCTTATGTCGAGCACTATATTAATGCCTGGAGTCCACATCTAATTATAAAAAACACGTTTTAGTTGATTGCTTGTCTAACCACTGGTTGCCAACTGTTGTCATGTGCACGCTAGAGGGCTGTGATCAACGATACTGCTTGCTGCATTGCAAACCTTCCATGCTGTGTCTGTCATGCATGGAAAGGCGGGCACTGCAAAAGAACTCACACAGCGCTGAATGCAATGGAGGGCATGACCCAGAGGCAAATGGCAGTGTGAGTGTGTGTGTGCCCTGTGAGAGACCTGAGGGCGTCCTCACTTATTCTCCCCCGGTATCATCTTCTTGGGTGGCCAGGGGAAGGCCATTGCTTTTGGATCCTGACGCTGGGGGTGGATATGCGAGTGAGGATCACCTGGGTGGGGGAGACGTGGGGAGTGGGGAGAGGACGCCCCAAGGTGAGACATGGTATCCCCCATTTCCCTTTCCCAGTGAAGCCTCCATCCCTAAAGGCTTCTGACAGCCCTTTCCTTGTTCTTCTTCTAGAACATTCCCCAAAACACACCAGTATGCTACTGAGGCGAAGAAGAGAATGACTAGAACAACACATCCTCACTTTGTTAATGCAGACACATATCGACCCCAGCAAGTTACTGAGATGAGGAGGACAACAAGAGTAAAGCAGGACTACCGTTTTAGTGATGTACGGTCTAGTCCTTTTGGAATAAGCAATGAGGTGGGACCTTTAAAAGCCGGAATCAAGATGGAAATGGAGTCAGCTGTGGGAGAACACCCACAAACTGCTGGGTGCTGGCAGACCTCTCTGGTGTAGAGGTGTGGCTGGAGGAGTGCCCGAGACCCCTGAAAAAGTGCATAGTTTATGCAGCAGGAAGCAAAGGTACAGGATGCTGGAGGTCGGTGGCAAGCTGTAGGAAGGAGGCCAGTGTGACCGAGGGAAACGCGCATTTAAGTCCGGAGTCGCAGATGAAGTACTGCTGGGTGAGTTCGAGCCACAGAGGACCGCTGGGGGAAGACACAAGGTACTTGTTAGGAAAACGATTCACCCCTGGTCCCTCTGGCAGCAGTGGGGGAAAGCATATCCTCACGGGAGATTAGATCCTGCAAGAAGGCGGGAGGTCTAGACACATTGGAACAGTGTCTAACGCCCCAACCCTCCAGCAATCACTGATGTTGTTGTTTCTGGGTTCTGGTTCCCAAAGAGTTAAATAGGGTGCCCACGGTAAGAAGGTTGTGTCACTCCTTTCCCTTCTTCCTGTGCCTTATTCCTTTCCTCGTTGCCTTCATTCCGTTCCCGCTCTGCACTTCTCTGCTCCTCTCGCAGCTCTGCCATGCGCTTTCCTCGCTCGTCCGACTACCTTCACAGCTCTTTCCCCATGCTTTGGCTTTCTGTGGTTCTTGCTGCCCTCCAGTTCCATCCTGCAGTTCTTTCCACCAATATTCTTCTTCCATTTGCTGTCTCTCCACCCTCATTGTGCTGAAACTTCCTGCCATCAGACCGGATCATCTATTCTTCACCTACTGCCTCAAGCTTCCTGCATTCTCTAAGGGACATCATTATCACAGCTACCAACCACCTACCTTTGATACATCAGGGTGTATCTCCTATTGGAGGATTTGTTTCCCTTGGGTTTGGCCCAGAGAGCACACAGCCTTCCAGTTGTCCTTCTGGAATGACAGATACTATGTGGGCTTAGTTTAATTGCCACACTGTTCCATCCAGAAGAGTCCCGATCTGTCCTGCACTGCAATACTCGGGGCTTTGTTTGTTTGTTTGTTTGTTTGTTTTATTTAGTATATTATATTATTTAGGGGCAGTCAAGGATTCAATTTTCTGTTGGCAGTACTGATTGTAAGAGTACCGCCTGGAGAGAAAAGTACCTGTGGCAGTGGAGGACCTTGTAAGAAGCTGTAAGTCTGACCATTGAGTTCAACCAGAAGGGGGAACAACGGGTTGGCAGGCGGGCGTAGAAATTCAGTAATGGACAATGATTTAAACGTAAGCACAAATTTCTATTTGAATGAAAGCAGATAAAAGGAAATTTGAATACCAAACCAAAGGAAAGCAAGTTGTGAACACGCTTGAACCTTGAGAGGAGTGAAAGGAAGATTCTGAATCTTAATGAAAGGAAGTTTGTGAGCTGTACTGAAATGGTAAACTGCATTATATGAGAAACCAAGCATTGGCAGCAGCCAAATTACAAGGAACTGTATTACCTAGGGAAACAAGTGCTAGCAAAGCCAAGCTAGCACAAAGAGTTGTAAATGAGGAATCCAGTATTAATCAAAGCAGAGAGAGTTCAAGGAACTATATGTTATAAGGAAACAAGAATTGGCAAGAGCCAAAAGAACACAAGCAAGTGTAAGAAGTGCATGGTGGCCAACAAAGCCACGATACAGTGTCAGGAGAGTGGGACACATGTGAATATAGCATGCATCACTGTTAAGGAGAAACAGTGGACTGGTGTTGATCGAAAAGCAGTCAAGAAAGGGTACCAGTTGTGTGACCAGTAATGGGTGGACCAACAACTACACCTAGACCGGGTAACCCTGAATGGAAAAGCCACTGAGAACACCCATAAAGAAGCTTGTGTTTTGCAATAACCTTTTTGCTGATTTTGAAGTCAAGTGTTATTTTGAAAGCTGGAAGATTTGAACTCTTGGGGGAAGTGAACCCCTGTGCCTTATGAACTGTATTGAACTTGGACAAGGGGAAGCTGATTGCAAACCCAGAGCTAGAGAAGGTCTGAACATTATTTGGAACACTATTCATTTTTTTATGCTGACATTCCTACACATTGTATGCAGTTCGTTGTGAGGGCAACGATAGGTTTTGGACACAGACAGATAATTCTTTTGGACTTCCTGACGCAGACTATCCTTAGTTTTCTTTAGTTAGGGAAACCCACCATAGAATAGGACAAGTTAGGCTTTCCTCCATCCTGCCTATTGAGTTAATAAACCTTGTTAAACTCGAACCTGTTGTCTGTGTCTGACTCATAATGCATTCACAGCCCTAACAGCATGAAGGTGGGTTATGCTGTAGTTGTGTACTTCTTTTTTCACTTGTCATTTGTATTTATTTGAATGGTAGTGATGTCACTTCTACCAGAGGCAGGAAAGTCTCTAGACAAATTTGCACCCAGGACAAAATACCCAATTACGTCCCGCCCCCACATTTCTCCTCTGCTGCTACCCCCACTGCACACCCTCTCAAAAATAATTGAATCATTGCAATTTAAATACTATTTTATTGACTTTATAACGTATACAACAATATTTTAAACAGGGCTTCATTTTCATTGTTGTCTCGGGAGGATAGCTCAGGGGCAACATGCTCATGTTGGAAGCCAAGATGACACAGAGCACCAAAGGATCGATCACCGGGTCCGCTCTTAGAAACTTCTGGGTATTAAGTGCGTTACAAATAACCTATCATAAAATTCTAAACGTAATGTTTTTGTTTGTTGTCTTAATGAAGGTCGCTCTCCTAGATGATGCTGCCGCAAAAGCCTCTCTGGCGGCCGCTGTAATAAGAATTTTGCTCTTAGTCGAAAGTTTACCAAGAGCCAGCAGCTGTCAATCAAAGGAAAATAGTTAGGTGGGGAAAAAGAAGCCAGTTTGCAGCTATGCTGTGTAAGGCTGGGTTATAAAGAATGCCTTGAAACTACTTTGTGCACTATGGGGAAGAACGGATACATAGAAAGGCTATGAGGTGAAGCAGTCATCATACCATATGTTCTGTGTGCCTGCACCAAATGTAACAATCCTGGCCAAATGTGAATGCACAAGCATTTAATGGGCAAAGGTAGTATATGCTGAGAGTACCTGAGTTCAGGGTGGTAATATCTAGAAAATGGCATGAGTGTGTAGGCATGTGATGGCAGCAGCGGCTAAATGGGGTGAGTTCCTTGGCATATCATATTTACTTCTGGCAAAAAGCTGTTTGCCGGATAACTGACTCATGTGCAACATGCTGGTTTTCAGAAGGGGGGATCCAGGGGGAACGGAAAGCGTTTGCCCCCGGAGTGATTTTTGGCGCTGCACAGGCGAGCTGGCCTGTGCATAGAGTGCCCTCTGGGGTATTTAAGGGGGCAGGGAAGGTTCTGGTGCAGGCGACGGTTGGGACTTGAGTTTGTCCTGGTCGCCTGCTCCTGAGCCTCCCCTACGCGTTGGGCCTAGGTTTTGACGTTAGTTGAGGTGAGGTGGGGCTTTTTGTTCAGGCAGTGGGGGGAGGTTAGGAATAGTCAGGGACCATTTATAGTGCATTATTTAATTTAAAGAAAAAAATTATATATTAGTAAATAGCTGGGGGTACCGTAGATAAGGTACCTCCCCTTACCGCTTTTTAGCGTGGTTACTTCTTTGGTCCGTTACAGGTGGGGGGCAGGGTTTGCATCCAATCCGGCCCTGCATGTTGTTTTTAGCTTGCAGGGCCGCATTTTTTCAGAGGCGCAGGCCCGAGCGGCTGCTGGTTGTCGGTGTGCCTTGGGATTGGGGGGGGGGGCATTGGGGAGTAGTGCGGCCCACGGCAGGTGGGGGCTGTGCAAGGCCTGGGCACAGCGGGAAGAAGCGGGCAGACGCCTTTAGGTGGGGCGAGCTGTTTAGTGGACAGGACATGCAGTGTGGTGCAGCGGCCACCAGGGGGCAGTGCGGAGCCTTAAAGGGGCCGCACTATATTTTAAAGAAGAGAACTACAACGTTGTTTACACGTGTGGGCTCGGTCTACTCTCAGGACTTATTTTATCTCCATTAGGCTACACTTTGTGGCAGTTATAGTAAGGTGTAGCAGAGTGGGGACTGGCAAACAGCTGGGGGGGGGTTGCCGAGGTGGTGGCGGGGTAAATTAAAAATAAAATTAAAAAAAGAACAATAAATAAATATTTCATTGAAGTAAGTTATAAGGCCTCAGTCTGGTTTGGAGAGCAGGTTGTTGGCGGTTCCTCCCCCATTCTAAATGTATGGGTCTTTGATGTGGTCAGCGGCTTAGAAGGGGCCACCAATATTAGTGAAGTCGTTTTGCTTAGGTTGGGGATTATTTGGGGTGGCTACTATGCCGGTACCCCCCTCTCGTGGATGTTTGGTTCCCCCGGGTAGGTTTTGGCTGAGGGGCAGGTTATTTAGGTGCAGGACAGCAAGGGTTTATTTAAGAAAAGCGAGGAAATTAAAATAAAATCATTTCTACATTAGTACAGGCTTAGTGACTGAGGGCCAGCCAATTGCTGTTATTTTCAGATGTTAGGTGTATACACTTATTTAGGGCCAATTTTTGTAGGTCAAGTGGCTCGGGGAATTGCCTGGCTCAATAAGAGGTTTTGTCTTCCCCTGTGGGCGGCACACTAGGGTATAAGGGGCTCGGGGGCTTTGCACAAGTTGAAGCGGCATATCAGCATATATTTTTAGGGCCGGAACTGCAGAGGGGATATATTTGCACCCAGTTAGGGTACTACTGAGGTCCATAGTGGGGAAAGGGACCAAGAGGAAGGGTTTGGTGGATGCCAGGGCGCTGAGGGAAGACTTAGAGATCATTAGCAGGGCATCCAAGGCCCAGCTGGAAGGGGCTGTGGTTGAGGTTACGGGTGAAGGGGAGGAAGGCGGAGGTAGGCTGCAGCGGAGAGCAGCGGCAGATGGGGTTCTTGCGGCAGTGGTGGCTTGCAGCCCTGCAGCGGGTAGAGGGGAGGTCTGGGAGTCTAGTGGTAGGAAGATGGGGAGGGAGATTGGCAGGAGAGCATCCAGGGGGGGAGTGCAGTTGGGAGAGGGGTCAGAAAGGGGTTTGGAGGATAATGACCAGGTGGATGAAGGGGACATTAGGGGTCTCCAAAAAGGTGCAGGTAGGGTGGGGCATGAAGGTGTAGGTGACGGGGTGCAGAGAGGGGTTACAGGGCAGAGGGGCAAGGGTGGAAAATACTTGCAGAAGAGTGCAGATGGGAGGAGGAGAGAGCGGTCCCCTTCGATTAGCAAGGATAGGGAGGGGCGCGGAATGGCCCCCCCGGCTAGGAGGATTTCGGACAGAGGGCGCAGAGCAACCCCCGCTGTCGCAGAGGTGGAATATGGAGAGGGTTTAAGAACGGCCCCTCCTCGAACTTCACGAGGACAGTCTAGAGGGCACAGCACGGCCCCTAGCGAGGAAGACCACAGGGTGGAGGAGAGGACCCCCCCCCCTAAAAAGAGGACCAGGAAGGGGTTTCTGCAGCCCCACCGAGAAGTTGTCGATGGAGTGGCGGGCAGACGCCCCGGGCTCACAAGAAGAGGATCTGCACGGCCCGAGCATGCGCTCACAACAACAATGGTATTACTTGGGTGATGATGAAGGGATGGAAGAATATGTGGGTCAGTGGGAGAATGAAGGGTACAGTGCTGTAAGAAAGAGGGGAAGGACGAGAAGGGGCCTAAAATGGGAAGGGGAAATACAGGAGGAAGGGGCCTGGGGGACAAGAGGTCGGGGGGATAACTGGCTGGGTGAGACTGCTGACATGTTTTGTTCCCGCAGGAGGAGCCTAGTGAGGAAGGAGATGAGGAGCATTGGAGTGGAGGTGAGGCTGCAGACAGGCGATGGCAGGGCAGAAAGAGGTGACCAGGAAGGGGACTGGTCAGCGGCATGGCAGGGAGGGGACACGAGGATGGGGCCAAGAAGGGAGGGGCCAGGGTTGCAAGGGGTGAGGAGAGAGTTCGGCGTACAGGCTTTTGGGGCCTTGGTTGGGGAGAAGGAGAATTGCTCAGTTTAGGTGCAGACAGACAAGGAGATTGAGCCCTTGGCGCTCGAGGTACAGGTTCCAAAGGAGAAGGAGGTAGAGGTGAAGGGCAAGGAGAAAAAGCTACCATACATGGGCATTACGAAACCTTTGGGAGCACATTTGATGACAGCAACAAAGGATAAGATATGGGCAGGGGAATTTGTGGATGTGTTTAAGCTGCTTCATAGGGAAGTGAGAGCAAAAGAGGGTTCTAAAGAGGAGAGGGAGCTGGCCTCACGTCCAAATGTGCCGGTGACCATCGAGAATTGGACGTCGGCTTTTATTGTCTATGCGAGTGTCTATTGTGAGAAATTTCCAGAGAGATGTGTAGCTCTGTTGAAATACATGGACGTGAATAGAAAGGCATTCACAAGTTTTGGGGGTTTTGCGTGGGTGCGGTATGACGAGGAGTTGGCAAGGTTGGCAGAGGACAGTCAGGCGATTTGGGGGGAGAATGATATGGATCTATGGTTGAAATGGATTGCACCGACGAGGCCAGCTCCAACGGTACACACGGCAAGCGGCTTACCCGTGCCTTACCGGCCCGTTCTTGGTTGCCCTGCCCCGGAAGGGGTGGGTGCAGGAGGCGGGGGTCAGCCTTCAGCAGCATGCTGGACCTTAAATAAAGAAGGCTGCACGAGGATAATGTGCAAGTTTAAACACAAGTGCAGCAGGTGTGCGGGTCAGCATCCGATTACACATTGTTTTCAGGCAGGGGACAGAGTTAAAGGGCGAGGAGCGGGGCAAGGAGGGGGGAAAAGGACCGTATGCCAGTTAAGTGGGAGGGTTCCTGTAGGTGGGGCATCAGTTTATCAGTAAAAGGGGGGGCGCAAAGTTTGGGGAGAGGTTGGGGGCGATCGCAAGGGTGTAGGAGAGGGGTGAGGGAGAAGATGCTTAGGTAGAGCGGGGGAAGGCTACGATGGAGGATGTAACTGTGAAAAATGTTGGGGGGTGGTGACTATCGGTGGGAAGACGTGGAAGATGGTGGCGAAGCCCTCACGCTTGCCGCACGACAAGGTGAGCAAGCTTGGGGGGACATGAGAGGTTTATAGCGGCACAGAGTCAATACGGAGATACTACGCAACTTCGAGTGTACGGTAGTAGCCCCGGTTCGCAGAAGGGGCAGGAGACAGGGCACATGCTAGGGCAGGAATTGAGTATGTACAGCACGGGAGGAACTTGGCTCGTTTTGCCCTTGGTGCAGTTGGGGGAAGGAGGAGAGGTGGCTGGATGGACGGGGGTGCGGGAGTGCACCTGGTGCAGCCGGGGGGAAGTGATGAGAAGGACTGCATGGACGGGGGTGCACGAGGGCCCCTGGTGCAGGTGAGAAACATGGTGTAATGGACGCAAGAGGCTGAATGAGTAAGTTAAATGGAGTGGACTGCATGGACGGGGGCACAGGTTTGGCCCCTGGTGCACTGGTGGAGAGGAGTAATGAGGAAAAGGGCCTGCATGGACGGGGGTGCTTGTGGGCCCCTTGTGCAGGGTGGGCAACACGGGGAAATAGTAGGAAGGTGGTGGGGGGCAAGGGTGAACAGGAAGGTAATAGGATAGAGGTGAAAGGGGATCTAAGTGGGGGTAGGTGCATTGTTTATAGGATGGGTGTTAAAGCTGTGAATCATAGGGGGACAGGTAGGAAAGACCGGGGGGTGTTTCCGTAGTGGGAAGAAGGAGGTGGTCAGGTGAGGATGGGTTGTCTGAGGAAGGTGTTGGTAGTGGTGGGGGAAAAGGTGGGGGAGTTTGGAACTCATTCGTTTAGGAGGGGTGCAGCATCTGAAGGTAGTGGGTTGGCCTTATCCGAGGATAACGTGAGAAGTTTGGGACGGAAGAGGTCTGGGAGGTACAAAAGGATATTAGGGACTTGGGTAGAGGGGCTGTTTGAAATATGGTTGGGGGTCTAGGGGAGGACTGAATGTGGTGGGGTGGTCGTGACAGGAAAGTGACATTGTAATTTATTTTTCATATGCTGCGCGGAGGATGGGGGAGATGCCGCAGATCTGGTTTGTGGGCCACTCTATTGTTAAGTGGGCGGGGAAGGAGGTGGATAAAAGGTTTTTATGGCACACAATTGGGGTCCAGCAACAAAGTGGCACTGATAAGGTGGTCCGGTTTAGGGGGGCTTTGCTGGGATCAGCTGCCGCCTATGTTGGCAGGGTTCAAGGAGTGCTATCGGTCTCCAGAGGGGATGATTATTCATGCACGGGAGAGACACAGGTGTGGCTCTGCTGAGAGAAATGAAAAGGGATTTGGTATGGGTTCAAGAAATGTGGCCCAAAGCAAGCGTAGTTTGGACTAAGCTGCTGCCGCGGAGAGTTTGGAGGGGAGCGGGAAGAGAGGGAGCAATAGAGCAGGCGAAGAAGGGAATAAACAGAGAAATGGTAAAATGTTGTGCCTCGGCGGCGGTAAAGGTTCTTGAACACAAAGAAATAGTTTATGAAGGTTTCATGATCTTCAGAGAGGATGGTGTCCACTTGTCAGTTTTCAGAAATAGTTATTATCTGGCGGATATGACCTTGCAGGTGGAAGAGATAGTAAGGAGTTGGAAGTAGAAAGAAATGGTAGAGGTGGGGCAGAAAGAACACCTCGTGGAGGGTTTTTCTGGTGCCGGGGGCATGGCTCCTTTAGATGTGGGGGGAAGGAAGCACAATGGGGCCATAGCGCGGGAAAGGATGGGGTGGCGCTGTTTGCACAAACGGGCTACCCCGGGGGAACAGGTATTGAACCTGGAGGGGCATGGCCCCGGGGAGAAAGCGGGGCACCCTGAGAAGTGGTAAGGAGACAGTAGGGACCCAGGGATAGTTAGGGAGGAAGTGGAACTATTTAATTATTTATTTGTTGGGGAAAATGAAAGTGTTCAATTATTAATTGGTTGTTTAAAACATTTTGTTAGTCTGTAAGGCCATGGGAACCAGGTAAGCGGTTATTTGCAAGCTTTGGCATGTCACATTAAAGCGACCTTTTCCACTACAAGCGAGTCTGGGTGTTTTGTGCAGTAAGCCAAAAGGGTGCACCCAGGGGGAACGCAAAGCGTTTCCTCCCGGGGTGATTTTTGGCGCAGTGCATAGAGCGCCCTCCGGGGTATTTAAGGGGACATTGAAGGATCTGGAGCAGGCGACGGTTGGGGCGTGAGTTTGAAAACGCCCTCCCACCCCCTTTTAATTCTTTGTCAGGCAACTGGTTTTAATTTCTAAGGGGGGGAGTTCCTTTTAATTTGACTCTCTGCCTGGTTCTACCCCCTTTCATATTTTTATGGGTTTTAGTCTCTGTTTAAGGGCCTTATTTGTTTTTTGGGCAGTTTTTGTGTGACAGGTTGGGGCATTAGTTGGGGAAGTTGTGATGTAAAATTTCTGTTGCTGATGTGGGAGGTCAGACTGGCTGCCGGTCATAGAAAGAAGGAGTTTGGTGTAGAGGGGAGTTCTATGGTATTTGAAGTGGTTTGGTTGCCGGGGGCATGGCCCCTTTAGATGTGGGGTGAGGGAAGCACAATGGGGGAATAGCGCGGGAAAGGATGGTGGTGGTGCAGTGTTGAATTATTAATTGGTTGTTTAAAACATTTTGTTAGTCTGTAAGGCCATGGGAGGCAGGTAAGCGGTTATTTGTAAGCTTTGGCCTGTCACATTAAAGCAACCTTTTCCACTACGAGCGAGTCTGGGTGTTTTGTGCAGTAAGCCAAAATGGCACAATGCCATGCGATGAGTTTGAAACTCTGGAGGCACCGACAACGATATTTTTCATTCGGAGGGCAGTTAATCGAGGATCATCGGGGGTCATGATAACACCGATAAATACAGAGCTTAAAAGTGGTGCATCTACAGGAAGAACTATACAAATGACCCAATTGTAATTATATGGTGCAAGTCCAATGGCAACATGTTGAAATGCCTGTCAATCATGATAGTTGCTGTTGTCCGATGGCAAAAGTTGGCCATTTGTGTGAATGCCTGCTAATTATGTGATTTCCTCACTGGACCAGGACAATACCTGTAATGGGTTTTAAATCAGCATATCCTGGTAAAACCTATGAAATGATGGTAACTTGGACATGCAATTGTAGCACTCGGCAAAACGTGAATGTACATGGGCATGTCACCTTAATACCTACAGGAGCAAGAAAGAAAACCTTTACGCTAGACTCATGTCAAAAGTGCTGGCTCTGTCATTAATTGTTACTACAGTAATAGTTTTCTACCATTGCACATATATTTACTTTCACAGTAAATAAAACACACGCATAAACATGTCAATCATCAAACAAAGGAAGTAGTCCCCTTAAGGGCAATCCCCTCACCCTTCAACCCTTCCTTGTTTACAAATCCTGGCCCCTTTCCTGAAAGTTAAAGGGCAGCAACAGTGTGTACCAACCATAGGCACTGAAACTGTTTTCGCCTCCCATAAAAGGGCATAGTTTGGCACAGGGACTCCATGTTACTTGAGCACGTGTTTCTATTCCTGGGCTTTCGATTAACAGATGTATGCTAACTGGGAGTTGTCGTCTTTTGTTTCAACTGGGGTCACACACCAGAAAACAATGATTTAAAAAACAAAACTCAGTTGTGTTCATATGATATGTAGGCACTCATTTGATTCCATAAAACATTCCATAAATAAGAAAATGATCCTAGCCACCTGCTAAAATGGCATAAATTAATGCCACGTCTTCCCCTTCTAATATTACACCTCGCTTTGGACATTTACTTGTATTCCCTACTACTGCCTCTACAGCCGCCTAATTCAGCATGGTTATATCTGGCTCTTTTGATTAAGCCAGCAAAAAAATAAAAAACCTGCCCTTTTAGTCTGCCATGTTTAAACCTCTGAGCAGAGTATTAAGCCATTGGCTGAACCAATGGGGGGTAGTGTCCCCTTCTCTCGTCTGTGTCCCGGGTCCTGCTGTACTGTTATAATGGTCCCTGCACTGCCAAGAGGGAGATTAACAGGCTTCCTGCGGCACCACTCAACCTCAGGGGTGCCCCCAGCCTTCGCTCGGTTTGCCCACTCCTAGAAAAAGGCCTGCCCAGAAGTGCCATACATAGAACAATATTACTGATAATGTAGGCAGTCCTTAATCATTTTGGCTTTACACAGTTACAGAGTTGGTATTGGTGATAGCAAGCCACTTGTCCGAGGGGTATTGCGTAGATGGCTTGCGTGTTTTCATTGCAGCTATTTTAAACCTGGGTGTTTTCACTGCTGCCGTTTTGCCCATTTAAAAAATATATCTATATATAAATGTGTTGTATGTTTGGCGTAGGGGATTGGGGGCTGGCAGGTGTTACGTCTTTGACTAAAGGTGCACATGCGCGAGCCTCGTTCTGGGCCGTGCATGCGTGGAACAAATAAAGACGGTCCATGCTGTAGTTGCTGCCGGGACCCCAGAAGCTACGCACGTGTGTACCGTTGTCTCATTGTGTGCATGCGTGTGTGTGAGAGTATGGGACGGCTCAAGGCACGGGTTTGCACATCACATTGGCGACAAGGACGGATGCGAAGAGGAGGGCTTTTGACATGCGCGAGCGTGTCAATCACAGATTCCTTCCCCTAACACAGCCCGGACCCGACACTAATGATGGCGGCCATTTTCATTTTCACACGTGAGGCAGTAGTGGCCCGCGAGGGTGCTCATGCGCTGCCCACATGTTGACTTCAATTTTTGGAACCCCTGTGGTCCTCCAATCGGGAGGACTGCAGACACAGCTGGTGAGGAGATATTTTCCACGGCAGAGCACTGGAAAGGCCATCCATAGCCTGATCCACAGCCGGTGGCAGGTGCCAGGGCTGATGCCCAACAAAGTGTTGCAGTTTACACAGCAAGGTACGTCTGTGTCCGTGTGAAGTCAGGTTTGTGGCCTCCAGAATAAAGGGAGATGCCTGTGCGACCTGTGAAAATGATGGAAGGCGAAACACCCACACCGGCAAGAGCGACACAATGGCAACATGGTTCATTACAGCCAATGCAGGAGTTTGACACCTCAGGCCCACCTTCAAAATTGGGCCCCAAATGGCTCCTGTGGATAAAGAAATTAGACATGTTTTTCACGGTGCCCGGAGAGACCGACGATGACGCGAAAGTAGCCACACTACTCTACTCGGCAGGCACGAGTGTTCTGCGGATATATCAATCCCTAAACCTGCAGGTAGGGACTTATGCAGCTGTCAAAAAGGCGCTTCACAATCATTTTATTCCGTTATCCAACGTCAACTTTGATAGATTTCTCATGTGCGGGGAGAAACAGCACGATGATGAATCTCTCGACCAATTTTGTGCACATCTGCGGCAGATGGCAAGCACCTGCAGGTGGGACAATGAAGAGGTCATGATTCGCAATCAAGTGATCCAGGGTTGTAGCTCCAGCAAGTTGCATAGACAGATTCTGCAAGAGCCAGGTATGACATTGACACAGATATTGGACAATGGCAGAGTGTATGAGCTCGCTGAGAGTAGAGGTGCGAAAATGGATGTCACTGTGCGCCCTTGCAAAAGTGAAGAGGCGTTTGCAGTGGGGAGACAAGCCCCGTCAAAATCACGCTTGAGCCAGAAACGCCAAGAAGCAACACCTACACACGGGACCTCAGCTGTGTGCCAATACTGTGGGTATGATCTGACACACTCGGAAGACTATCCGGCGAAGACTAGAGTCTGCGGGAGATGCAACACTCCGGGACACTATACCAGGATGTGTAGCAAAGCTGCCCCAGTAACCATGCACAGAGGGCCAGCGAGAGCTAGGGGAGGTGGTTTCAGGAGACAACGTAGCATCGCCACGCTAGAGCAGGACACCCGAAGGCTCAATATCGCGTAAGAAGAAGAAGAGGAGGAAGAAATCTTCTTTATCTCGAATCTCGCTACGGGCCGAAGAAAAGGAGACAACCCACATGTGTTGTGGACATTCAAGGTGCCCCTACTCAGGTACTGATTGACACTGGGACCTCGGTGTGCGTGCTTGCCACTGAGCACTATTTTATTTTGTAATGTTTTTATTGGCATTTAACATTTACAGTTCTATTGTGGACCATTACAGTCCTGGTTTGTATCAATCATGGCTGGCATGCCACTTATGCCATATTAGTTATAGATAACATTGAACAGTGAACGAAGTAAACAAGAGGAAAAAAGAAAGGGAAGAAAACAAAAGAGGTAACAGTGATAACAGTGACTGTCTCTTGAACTCCGAGTTATTGTCGGCTTTGCTTGTGAAGGTGAACCCCAGTCTCTATTCCGTTGGACTCTGAGTGGTCTTTGCGGTGCGCTGAGGAAGGAGCGGCTTGCATAGGACAGATGCGACAGTGCATAGATCTGGTCATTGTGTCATTTGTGGGTGGCTGATTCAGGGAGGTTTATAGGTCGACGAGAAGATCATGTCTCTCAGAAGGGTCTTCCAGGCCTCAAGTGTGGAGCTCGAGTCTTCTCCACCCCTATTGCTTCCCTCCTCCCATGCTCTAGTTTCGGCTGTCGTCCATCTTTCCATCTCCCTGATCCAAGGTTCGTACCTGGGGCCCGCTGGGGATTTCCAGGCCATTGCGATTGTTCTTTTTATCAGCACACAAGCTATGTCCATTAGTTTCGTCAAGTGTTTGATCTTGCTTAGCCTCGGGTAGGTGCCTAGGAGGCACTCTTTCGGTGTCCATTCGTATATCTCGAGCCCAGCTTTTCTGCACGTCCGTTCAGCAGCGGACCATAGCTTCTGAGTTTTAGGGCAGGTCCAAAACATGTGGATCATGTCGGCGTGGTCAGAGGGACACCATGGGCACATCGGGCTGACTCTGTTATTGAAGGTGGATATTCTGTGTGGGGACATGTAAGTTCTGTATAAGACATTGAGCTGTATTAGCCTGAACCTGGCGTTCCTAGATGCCTCCTTCGGGTATGTCAGGGCTCTAGACCATTCTCCTTCCGTGATTTCGTTCCCCAGGTCAGATTCCCATTTCTCTTTCAAGCGAGCACTTCTTGGGTTCGATCTGTCGTTTATTTGGGTATATAGTCTTGATGTTGGTTTCCAACCGTCGCTGACTCCGTGCATCTCTTGGATCAGGGTGTGTGTCTCAGGTTCCTCAGGCCACACATTCCATTTCTTCTTGGCAGTGAATTTAACCTTTTGGTACCATAGGTAATGGCATGGGGCAAGCCCATCGTTTCCCTGTAGTGATTCGAAGTCTCTGAATTGCCCTTCTTCGAACATGTCTCCCCACGTGTAGACACCGCAGTTCTCCCATCTTCTCATTATTGATAGGTCATTGGGGGTTACACATACGTCAGCGAGAATGGGAGTCTCGGGTGAGTATGGGTGCTTCAAACCTAGCATGGATTCAACCTTTTTCCACACCTGTCGACCCACCTGCACTATTATGGGCGGGTCTGGAGGCCCTATTTTGTTGTGCCATATTAGCTCTTTAGGATGTAAGGGTGAGGTCAGCTGGTAGAGGAGGTTCATCTCAGCCGAGGGCTCATCGCTCATCCATTTGGCGACATGTGATAGTTGTGCCGCCAGGTAATATCTCTGGAAATCGGGTAGTTGGATCCCTCCAACGGAGTAGGGAAGTGTGAGGATGTTCAGTGTGATCTTGTGCCTGGTTCGTCCCCAAAGGAAGTCTCGGATCAGGGATTCTAGCCTCTTGAAGAAGGATGGGGGGATGTAGTAAATTATGTTGGTGAAGTAATAAAGGAATCTAGGTAAAATTATCATTTTAGATATTGCAGCCCTGCCCATCATTGATAGCGGTAGTTTTGACCAAAATTTGATGGAGTTCCGAACCCCTGATAATGCGGCCTCAGTGTTGTATTCATGAGTAGAGATTGGTGTGTGCTTTATGGTGATGCCTAGATAGCGGAAGGACTCAGATTGCCACTGAATCCCAATCTCAGGTAGCTCTTCTGTGCTCTTCTTCCTAAGGCCAGCCAAAGGGAAGGCGGATGATTTCTGTCGACTGAACTTTATGCCTGAGTATCTCGAAAAATTATCCAAGATGTCTAGGGCTATCGGGGCATTCATCTGGGGATCTCGCAGGTATAAAAGAACATCGTCTGCATATAAGGAAATGATGTTGTCCGTACCACCAATGCTTATGCCCGCATCAAACAGCTGTTTCCTGAAATAGATTGCCACTGGTTCCAGGCCCAGTATATATAGCATTGGGGAGAGCGGGCATCCTTGTCTGGTTCCCCTCTGAATAGCCCAGGCTCCTGACACCAGGCCCCCTGTTTTGACTCTTGCCACTGGGTTACTGTACAGAACTTTGACCCATCGGATGAAGTGTTCGCCTATTCCAAACTCTCTCAGGGTTTCCATTAGCCACTCCCAGTAGATCGAGTCGAATGCCTTGATGGCATCAAGCGAGAGAACCGCCAGGTCTTCTTTGCAACCCGCTGTCTGTGCCATTATGTGCTGAAGCCTTCTCAGATTGGCTGTAGTATTGCGTCCGGGGACAAATCCACACTGGTCCATATGTACTAGGGAACCTATCACCTTTGAGAGCCTCTTAGCGAGTATGGTTGTGAGAATTTTGCTATCATAATTCAGGAGCGCAAGTGGGCGATATGAGTCGCAATTTTCAGGTGGTTTTCCTGGCTTGAGCATCGGCACTATGAGGGTCTCTCTCATGGTGTCTGGTAGCGTGCCTGTCTCGAATGCCTCCACATAGACTTCGTGTAGTATGGGAGAGAGGATCTTTTCGTATGTCTTGTAGAACTCGGGGACAAGGCCATCAGTTCCAGGGGTCTTGCTTGTGGAGAGGGACCTGATCGCGTCGGTGATGTCTTCGATCGTGATGGCCTCTCCCAGCATATTTCTTTGCTCAGGGGCCAGTTTAGGTAGGTCTACTTCTTCGAGGGTGTCTCTTATGTCTGTCTCGGGTATAAGGTCGCTGTGAGCATATAGTTCCGTATAGAAGTCAGTGAAGACCTTATTTATAGCTTGTTGTGTTTTGTGGATTGTGCCGTTACCGTCTCTGATCTCTGTAAGGGCCTGCTTCGGATGTTCCTTCCGGCACAGCCAGGCTAGTATCCTACCTGGTTTGTCCGCTTCTTTATGAGCTTTCGTGGTGCGGGTAGAGAAGTCAAACTTCGAGAGCCTTTCCCATGCTGTTCTACATTCCTCCCTAATTTCTCTCAGCTTGCTCTCTATCTCAATTGTGAGGGGGGAGTTGCTTTCAAGGTGCTTGATCTTTTCTTCCTCGGCCTCCAGTTCCCTCCTCAATTGTTTCCTGATCCCACCCGCCTCAGCAATCACCTCTCCCCTCGTCACCACCTTCATTGCCTCCCAGAGAGTACTCCATTTTTCTACTGATCCCCTGTTGATCTCTATATACTCCTCTAGTTTCTCGGCCAGGTGGTCCTTAAATGCAGGGTCAGATAGTGTCTCCACTGGCATACGCCACGTTGGGATAGGAGGTAGGGGGTGTCGGAGGCAGAATTGCACTATTAGTGGGGAGTGATCTGAGATTGATCTGCCCAGGTACTCTGCGGACTCGACCTGGGGGGTCAACTCGTCATTTATGAAGAGGTAATCTATCCTGGTGTGCAGGTTATGGGGGGCCGAGTAGAATGAATATGCTCTGTCTGTGGGGTGGAGGTCTCGCCAGATATCCACCAAGTGCAGGTCTTCGATTGTTCTGCGGAGGGGCAGAGTAGGGAGATTATTGTTTGAGCGTGGTATGGTGGATCTATCCAATTCCACATTAATGACGCAGTTAAAGTCACCTCCCCACAGGAGGCTACAGTCTCTGTGGAGCACGAGTTTGGTGCACAGCTTCTTGAGGAAAGAGGGTATGCCATGTTGGGGGAAGTACGAGTTTACTATGCATATGCGGGTGCCCTCCAGCATGCCCCACAGCAGCAAGTACCTGCCTTCGATATCCTGCTCCACCCCCAGCTGTTGAAATGGTGTGTCTGGGCTCACCCAGGTGTATACACCTCTTGCAAACTTCGAGTATGATGATCCGTAGCCTTGGCCCCCCCAGTAATTTGGTAACTTATTTGCAGAATCGGCTAAGAGGTGGGTTTCTTGTAGTAGTGCGATTGATACCTTCTTCCTCTTTAGGTAAGAGTATATTCGATTTCTCCGAAGGTAGGACCCCAACCCCCTAACGTTCCATGTGATTACTCTAAGTTTCGGTGCCATTGTCTGGTTGTGTTAATTGAAGAGGAGGGGTTAGCGGCCTCTTTGGGATTTTCCAGTTTGTTATCATGAGCCATGGTCTGTCCTCGATGAGTGGAGAGATTAGCTCCTGTGGTAGATTTTGGGTTCGGTTCCATTTGGGTGGATGCTCTCGGAGTAAGGACAGTCAGAACGGTGATAACTTGTGTGAAACAGTTAAAACTTGTGCACCCAGCGACTGACACAACGGTGGAGTGCTCAGGTGCTCCCACGCTGTCTGTCCCAGTCCGGGTGTCTGGCGCGGGTAGGTATGTGCTGGCAACTGGCCTGCACTGGTTTTTCGTGGGGTCGAGGTCTTCGTGCATGCGTGGGAGAACGGGCGAGCCCCGCAGTCTTTTAGCAACTCACATAGTAGTTCTGCATCTTGTGGCTAAAGTTCTCTGCCCACTCAGGCTATTGTAGGCGGGTGCAAGTGTCTGTGTCGGGGCGTACTGCCCTCATCTTTGGGTGTCTTCGCTAATTTTCCCGTGTAGGGATTCAGTAGGGGTATCAGCCAGGTTATTGTGCTCCATCCACATGGTAGCTGCAGCTGGAGTCTCGAGAAATATTGATTTTCCTTTGTAGATTACCTTCAATCTGGAGGGATATAGGAGCATATATTTTAGGTCTAGTTTCCTCAGCCTGGCCTTAACTGGGACAAAGGAGTTCCTCGCTCTCTGGACCGCCTGAGTATAATCTGGGTATATCGTTATCCTCGAGTTGCCTCGTATTATCTCTCCTCCCTCCCTTGAAAACCTCAGGATCACCTCCCGGTCCCGGAAATTGAGGACCTTCGCTATGATGGGGCGAGGGTAGGAGCCTGGGGGTGGTCTTTTCTGGAGCGATCTATGTGCTCTCTCTATGGAGAAGCCCTGCGAGAGGTTCTCCGCCCCGATCTCTTGTTGGATTAAGGATTCCACGAAGGTCGTCGGGTCAGCAGTCTCTGACCCCTCCGGTATGCCCAGTATCCTAATGTTGCTGCGTCTAGCGCGGCCCTCCGCCTCCTCGGACCTCGCCTCCAGCTGGGTCACCTTATGTTTAAGTTCTGTTAGTTCCAATTTCATGGCTGCTGATTCAGTCGTTATCTCCTCTTGGTGGGACTCGACAACGGTGACACGTTCAGCTAGGTTGCGGGCGTCTTGCCTTATCAGCTGGATGTCAGCTTTTACTTCCCCTATCTTCGTGTCTATGAATGTTTTTAGGGCCTCAATCGCCCCCAGCAGCTGGTCATGTTTGGTGTCCTGGCTATTCCGTGTCGTTAAGTCATCCGTTGATGTCTGGGCAGTAGGGTGAGGTTTCGCCGTGATAAAAGGATCAAGGGTGGCATTTTTGGTTTTGTTTCTTGCTGCCGCCATGATGGGTTATTTTAGTTCTGGTCGGGAGCGCAGGGGATTCCCGTTGGGGCAGGCGGACTCTCACTTTCTGGTTTAGCTTTGGCGGGACGTGGAGGTTCGGGGATACTTGGCCCCGTGTGGGTCGGGATCTGGGCGCACCGCGGGTGTGAGCGCCCTGCCTTTAGTAGGGTAGGAGAGGTCCAGGTCCTACAGGGAGATAGCGTCTCCCAATGGGGTTAGCCAGTGGGAGTGTAGAGGTCGGGGGCTCGGTGGTAGCCGCCTGGGGTGAGCAGGCAGGGACCCACAACCCCACGAACCAGCCGCCAGGCCCGGACCGCTGAGAACGGCCTACCCTGGGAAGGTCTCACCTGTGGGCGTTGTGAATGGGTCTGGAGTCAGCCTTCGATCCAGTTCAAGATGTGTAGGTCTGCGTTGGTAGGGGGATCCGCTCCCCGGAGGATAGGTGGTCCGCCCCGAACGCCCCAAGCCAGGAATGCAGTAAGTGATCCGGGAAGTTCAATGATCACGACTCGGTGAACTCCCACCACCGTCGCGCCCCGGCCCCGCCGTCGATGGATCGATGGGGTCCCGTAGTGGTCCTCGTCTCAGGACGGAAGGGGGCAGCGATAGAGGCACCTGGAGGTCTGGGGTCTGGCCCCCGCAGGGTGCACGCTCGCCGCTTCGTCCCGGGAACGCTCCGAGATCATCATGTCATCATGGCCGCCATCTTGGAAGTCTCTTACGGGAGAGAGGGGGAGCCCAACCGGAGCGTCTCAGCGGGCCCCGGCTCTCCGTTTATTGCCAGGGCAAGAAGTCGGGTGCAGTCAATCGCCTGATTTACGGCTGCACCAAAGGCTGGGCACCGCAGAGGAGCCGCACCGCTCGAAAAGGGAAGCGATCTCGCGCCTCGGCCAGATCCCGTGCTCCTCTCTCAGGCGGCAGGGGGAGGTCGGGGCGAAGCGTCGGAAAAGCTCCCCGAACTCCGATTTCTGTCGGAACAAGTCGTGGGGTGCAGCTGATCGCCTTATGTGTAGCTGCACCGAAGGATGGGCTGATTTGTTAGGTTTTCGGTGCCCAAAACAGGATCGGACTGCGTGGCTCGGCCGGAGCTCACAGAAACCGCGTCCTCACACCACGGACATCAGGCCACGCCCCCTCGTGGGCCCATGCCACTGAGCACTATGAGGCCATCCCGGGCCCGCCGCCGCTGGACAAATCAAAAGCCAAAATATTCACTTTTGGGGGTGACACATCCCTACCGATTCAGGGGGTGTTTGTGGCACCCGTAACCCGGGGTACCAAAACCATCAAAGCAAGATTCTTCGTCACAGACGTCAGCCCGCATTCACTGCCAAGCTGCGCCGCGTCGGAGGCTTTGGACATTGTACACTTTGCGCTAGAGGTATACCAGGTGGACGTCGATCAACTCCTAGACAAGTTCTCCAGCATTTTCCAGGGAGTGGGCAAACTGAAGGCACCTCCAGTGCGTTTGCAGATCGATGACACAATTCGGCCCACAGCACTAAAACATCGAAGAATACCCTTCCACCTCCGGGCACAGGTCAAGAAGGAACTTCAATCACTCATCGAGATGGACATTATCGAGAGAGTTGAGGGGCCAACTCCTTGGGTCTCGCCTATTGTCGTGGCGCCAAAACCAAAACAGCCAGGTGCCGTCCGCATTTGCGTGGACATGCGACTCCTGAACGCTGCCATCAAACGGGAAAGGCACATAACGCCCACGCTGGATGACATCGTAGGCGAGCTACAGGGAGCCAAGGTGTTCTCCAAGCTGGATCTGAGGTCGGGCTCACCAGCTAGAGCTCCACCCGGACTCGAAGTATATAACAACCTTTACCACCCACGAGGACCTCTACCAGTTCAAACGTCTCAGCTTCGGCGTATCCTTCGCTGCGGAAGTTTTTCAAAATGCCATAAGAGGAGCGCTAGCTGGCCTGAAGGGGATGCTCAATATGAGTGATGACATTTTAGTAGTCGCAGCCTCCCAGGCCGAACACATGAAGCGATTGGATGCCACCTTACAAAGGCTGAAAGAGCTGGGCCTTACCCTGCATCGAGGGAAGTGTGAATTCTTTAAGGATCGCATCGGATTCTTTGGGTTCATCTTCCACGCAAGTGGGGTATCGCCAGATCCAAAGAAAATCAAGGACATCCGTGAGGCCGCGGCGCCCCAATCCCCCACGGAAGTGTACAGTTTTCTGGGGATAGTCAATTGCTGTGGACGATTCATTAAAGGTCTGGCATCCCTGTCCGAACCACTCCGGGCTTTGACAAAAAACGATGCCACATGGGTGTGGGACAAGAGAGAACAGGAGGCATTTCTGGAAATCAAGAGGGCACTCTATGATCAAGACACAATGGCATATTTTGACCTCACCGCGGAGTCGTAGATCATTGTAGATGCCAGCCCGGTATGACTGGGAGCTGTTCTCATGCAATCAGACGCCAGAGGCGACAAGCGCCCCATTGCCTACGCGAGCAAGGCCCTCACAGAAACCAAAAAATGTTATTCACATATCGAGAGGGAAGCTTTAGCGATTTTGTGGGGTTGCCGGCATTTTCGCCTGTATATCATCGGGAAACCGGTAACAGTCGTGACAGACCACAAGCCACTTCTGCCTATCTTAGCAGGAGTATCGCCGAAGCCCCCACCGTGGATTGAGCGCTGGATGCTTGCTCTCATTGAGTATGGGGTTAAACTGATGTACAGGCCCGGAACAAACAATCCGGCGGACTACCTGTCCCACCACCCGAACTACGAGAGAGGGCAAGGTCCCAGTGAATTGGTGGAGTGCCAGGAGTTTGTTCACAACATCGTTGAGAGTGCAATGCCGGTAGCGCTGTCGAGGGAAGCCGTGGCCGAAGACTCGTCGGTGGACGAAGTGTTTAAGATCATACAAACCGCAATACGGAGTGGGGAGTGGAAAGAAGTACTCCAGAACAACACCAGGCGAGAGGACAGGGCCTAGAGAGACCTCCAAGCCCTTTGGAAGGTGAGGGATGAGCTTTCAATTTCGGATGATGGGTTACTGCTGCGAGGACGACAGATCGTCATCCCACAAGCACTCAGGACTCGGGTCCTGGAACTGGCCCACACCGGTCACCAGGGGGTTGCAAAGACGAAGGCACGACTGAGACCAAAAGTTTGGTTCCCGGAACTAGAAAGCCTAGTGGAAATTCACGTGCGGAGGTGCCTGCCATGTCAAGCGGCGAGCCCGCTGGAAAGAGCTCCACCAATCAACTCCATGGAAAGAAGCGAGAGCCTTTGGGGCACAGTCAATGCCGACTTTGGGTCTACCGGGAGGGGCATGTACTTTTTGGCTGTAGTCGACCAGTGGTCGAGATATCCGGAAGTGGAGCTAGTGGACTCAACAGCAAGCGACCACACCAACTTAGCCCTAGACAAGATGTTCGCAACTCATGGCTTCCCAGAAATCCTGTGCTCTGACAACAGGCCATCGTTCACGGGGAACCAGTTTGCGCAGTACATGAAAGAGAAGGGGATCCAGCACAGAAAAGTATCACCACTCTGGCCCCGTGCAAACGGAGAAGCCGAAAGACTCATGAGAACGCTGAACAAAGTATTCCGAATATCAGCAAACGGCGGGGGAGAACTGAAGAAGAACCTGGTTGAGTTCTTCCGGGAATACCAAAACGACACCCCACCAGTCACAGGAGTCACCCCGCCGAAGCCTTGTTTGGACGCTGCCCGAGAGGCCTCCTCCCGAAAGTCGAGGGCCGCGAGCCGGGGGTTATTGACAATGACAAGGTCCGAAAGGAAAGAGCAGCCCGCAACGAGAAAGAGAGTGCGAGGAGAGGCCTGCAAGATAAGGAGATAGCGGTAGGAGATTCGGTGCTCGTAAGGAACCGTCGACCTGAAGGAAAATTGTCGCTCCCATATGAGCCACAGCCATGGACAGTTACACATGTAAAGGGGACCATGGTAACCGCTGCCAGCGAGAGAGGGACCGTCACCCGTAACAAGTCTTTCTTCAAGAAGGTAGAAGCCCCACACAGAGAGGAAGAGTCGGAAGAGGTCCCTCCACCAGAGGAAAGGGCCGCGATCCCCGCAGCCGACACGTCAATGGACATGCCGCCATAGGACGATACACCGCTGCCGACCCCATGGAGTAGCAGCCGGTACCCGATGCGACATGGTCGCAAACTCCCTGTCCGTCTGAAGGACTACATCCTGGCCTCAGGAGACTGAGCCGACGCCCGAGTCAGGTCAGCGACCCACGTTGGGTCTGTTTCAAGTTTGTTATGTTAATGTTATCTTTCTGTTTAAAGAAAAAGCGGGATGTTACGTCTTTGACTAAAGGCGCGGATGCGCGAGCCTTGTGCATGCGTGTGTGTGATAGTACGGGGCGGCCCGAGGTACGGGTTTGCACATCACAGCAGGGTGAGGTGGCGGCGGTGGGTTAGATGGCGGCAAGTGGCAAACCCCCATTACATTTTTGAAAACACCACAGTGAAAATGCCCATGTTTAAAATAGCCACGGCAAAAACATGTGAAACTATGTACATACACATAAAGGGTACATTTGGTAACAGTGAACCCACAAATATATTAAACATTTGGGAAATGAGCAAGTATTTGCATGAATGCAATGTACGTGTGTGCATTTGTGTCACCTTTGGATTCCCACCTGAGCTTCACAGTGTCTAGCCAATAACGTAAGTATATGGCGCGTTCGCTGTCACAATGTGCTGACCGACAAATACCCATAGAAGTGCTGAAACTATTGTCTCTCTGTGCTTATTTTACCATTGCACTTGAAATCAGTTATTATTTATTACTGAAAACAGTACTGTTTTCGTGGAAATCTGTGTGACAAAGTCAACAGTGTAATGCCCATTGAGGGAGAAGGGGGGACCCGGGGGGAACGCGAAGCGTTTCCCCCCGGGGAGTTTTTTGGCGCTGCACACGGCCTGCGAGTGGCCGTGGGGTGCAGAGCGCCCCTCCCGGGGTATTTAAGGGCTCAGGGAAGGTTCGGGAGGCAGGCGACGGTTAGGACTTGGCGATTGTCAGGTCCTGTTGCCTGCTCCCGAGCCTTCCCTGTAGTGCCTGGGGCCTAGGTGGCGTTTTTAGAGAAGGTGAGGAGGGGAGTAATTCAGAAGAGGACGGTTAGGTATATATAAAAAAAAAAAAAAAAAAAAAAGAATTTCGGTTACTTTAGAAGTGATAATATGATATTTGACTGGTTAATTGTCACCAGTCTACTGGAAGGACTCGTGTGGATATCCCACTAAATTTCTTCTTATTTACTTTGTATAGAAGTTGTCTTTTTGTATTTGATTTCTTCAATAATTCTTGAGAAAATGTTGATAATTCCGATGAATTTATGGTAAAAATATTTTTATTCAATCATTTGTATTTTTGTGAGGCCTTTAGCAAACATTGTACTGTTCAATGCATTTCGGTCAGTAATAGACCTTCATCAGGAACTGAAAGGTCAGTTTTTCAATTACAGTTATAGACAGTTCACCATCATAGGTCTCCGTTATATACTGGACGGAGCGCTCCGATGCCTCAGTCACTGCCCGATGGCGCCAGACACCAGTCACAGTATCACAACCCAGCCAAATACGGCATGAATATATAACGGAGACCTATGATGGTGAACTGTCTATAACTGTAATTGAAAAACTGACCTTTCAGTTCCTGATGAAGGTCTATTACTGACCGAAATGCATTGAACAGTACAATGTTTGCTAAAGGCCTCACAAAAATACAAATGATTGAATAAAAATATTTTTACCATAAATTCATCGGAATTATCAACATTTTCTCAAGAATTATTGAAGAAATCAAATACAAAAAGACAACTTCTATACAAAGTAAATAAGAAGAAATTTAGTGGGATATCCACACGAGTCCTTCCAGTAGACTGGTGACAATTAACCAGTCAAATATCATATTATCATTTTTTACCTCCCTAAGCAACGGGGAGGGATCTGGCGACAGGACTAAATACCTCACCGAGTATAGACTACCCAATTAACTAACGAAGTAGTGCCCACTCTTTCTCTTATTTGGTTACTTTAGAAGTGACATAGGAGGGGTGCCGTAGATAAGACACCCCTTGCATCTTACCGTTGTCTCCGGGCTTCCGTGCGTGCAGCGGGGTTATCCCGTGGGCGGGGGGTGTGAGGGCTCCGTGGTCTTGCGGCAGGGATTTGGGGGTGAGCGGGAATCCGTGTGCGAGCGTGTCGGGAGTGGGCGTCAGGTCAAGGGAAGGAGCAGAGCGTCGGCGGCTTCTCCGCAGCTCAGTCAGTGTGGATTGCCCGCTTTTAGGGAGCGTTTGTCTCGGCTGGTGAGCGTGTTTAAAGGGGCCGTGTCCGTCATAAGTGGGAGAGGTGCGGTGCTGTCTGGGCACCGCTAGGGGGCAGTGTTCGCTGCAGTTAGCAAGCACTAGTTAGTGCTGTTTTCTTTATAGTGTGTTGGTGTGCCCCCCTTTTTTCCGGGTTTTTGGCTAGGAGTAGGGAGGAAGAGGGTGTCAAGGATAAATTTAGTTTATTAGGGTTTAAAAAAAAATAAAAAAAATAAAAAAAAAAACATTTTATAAATTTTACAAATTGGTGCAAGGCAAGCATCATAGCGGCTATATTAGTAATATTAGATATTTAGGTTAGGATAACTGTAGGTTTAATTTTCTCTTATTAATTATCAATTTTAGGGGGGTTATTTCCGGGTATTCACTCGAGTGGTGTTTTTGTTTCTGGGGGCTGTTTAACTTAGTGTCAGGGTTTCGCGGGGCCAGGGTGCTGTCCTCGGGTAGGTCCCGGCTCGGGGGCGTAGAGTAAGTAGTTGATTTAAAGGGGCATATTTGTGGGCACACGCGGTTTAGTGTGCGCAATGACAGGCCGGGGGGCAAGCAAGAAGGGGCTGGTGGATGCTGGGGCCTTGAAGAAGGCCCTGGAAATCATTAGCAGGGCAACTAAAGCCCAATTGGAAGGGGCGGTAGGGGAAGTTACGGGAGAGGAAGAGAGCGGTGGGGGCCGGCCGCAGCGCAGAGCGGCGGCAGACGGTGCGTTGGAGGCGGTGGTGGCTTGCACCCCTACGGCAGGGAGAGGGGAGATTTGGGAATCCAGGGGCAGGAAGATGAGGAGGGAGATAGACAAGAGGGCGGATGGGGGTTTAAGGAGCTCAGGGGGGCAGCCAGGGAGGGAGGAAGGGTTTGATAGCTCTAGGGAAGAGGGGAACGCTCGAGAAGGTAGGGACCGAGGGAACACCAGTGGGGGCAGGGGTGGGGCGCAGGTGGGGGTGGCAGGGCAGAGAGGAAGAGGGGGTAAATACCTGCAGAAGAGCGCAGGTGGGAGAAGGAGGGAGAGGTCCCCGTCAATTGAGGAGGGTAGGGTGGGGCGCGGAACGGCCCCCCCGGATAGGAGGAGTGGGGGCGGAGGGCGCTGCACAGCCCCCGCTGTGCAGATGGAGGTTGAGGGTTTCGGTACGGCCCCTCCTCGGTTAACGCAAGGAGAGCCTAGAGGGCGCAGCACAGCCCCTAGCATTGAGGATTTTAGGGTGGAGGTCGGAACGCCTCGCCCAAGAGAAGAGGACCAGGCAGAGGTTCCCACAGCCCCGCCGAGAAGACGTCAGGGGAGTGGCGGGGCGGACGCCCCGTGCTCGGAAGAAGATCAGCAAATCATCTCGGGCAGGAGCTCGCATCCTCAATGGTATTTAAGGGGTGATGAAGTTGGTTGGGAGGAGTACGGGGGGCAATGGGAATTTGAGGATTACAGGGCGGAAAGGGAAAGGGTGGAGGAGAGAAGAAGTTCAAGGTGGGATAGGGAAAGGGAAGAGCAGGGGGGTCGGGGTGAAAGGGGTCAAGGGAATTATTGGCTGGGTGATTGTGCTGACATGTTTTGTCCCCGCAGCAGGAGCCCTCTAAGAATGGAGAGGAGGAGCACCGGTGTGGATGCCAGGCCGCAGGTGGCAGGCGTGGAAAGAGGTGAGCGGGAAAGGGTATGGTCATCTACATGGCAGAGAGGGGTTACAAATAGGCGGTTGGGGGATGACCGGGGTGGTCTTCAAGGTGTGATGAAGGAGGTCGGGGTGCAGGCCATTGGAGCCGAAGGGGTTGAGAAGAACATTTGCTCAGTGGAGGTCCAAACGGACAAAGTGGTGGAGCCATTGGGGCTCGAGGTGCAGACGGGAAAAGACAAAGAGGTGGAGGTAAAGGGAAAGGAGAAGAAATTGCCATACATGGGGATAACAAAGCCATAGGGGGCACATTTGATGGCGGCGACCAGGGAGAAGATACAGGGAGGTGAGTTTGTGGATGTCTTCAAACTGCTTCATAGGGAGGTGAGAGCGAAAGAGGGGTCTAAGGAGGAAGAGAGAGAGCTGGCTTCACGCCCGAGGGTCCCGGTGACCATTGAGAATTGGACGTCGGCGTTTATCATTTATGCCAGCGTGTATTGCGAAAAATTTCCGGAGCGTTGCGTGGCCCTGCTTAAATAAATGGACGTAATAAGGAAGGCTTTCACGAGCTTTGGGGGCTTTGCCTGGGTAAGGTATGACGAGGAATTTAGAGCGAGAATGGCGGAGGACATTCAGGCGGTCTGGGGGGAGATAGATATGGATCTTTGGCTGCAATGGATGGCCCCAACGAGGCCTGCCCCGACATTACACACGGCGAGTGGGCTGCCAGTGCCTTTCCGGCCCTTTCTTGGTCGCCCCGCCCATGAAGGGGCGGGGGGAGGAGGCAGGGGCCAGTCCTCAGCAGCATGCTGGGGGTACAATAAGGAAAGCTGCGCAAGAACCATGTGCAGGTTCAAACATGAGTGCAGCAAATGCGGGGGAAAACACCCTCTCACGCAGTGTTTCCAACAAGGAGACAGGGGGAGGGGGAGAGGTGCAGGAAAAGGGGTTGGGGGGAAAAGCTTTTACTCCAATTAAAGTGGGGGTGTTGGAAGAATGGTTGCAATTTTACCCGGATAGGGAAGGGGCTAAGATTTTGAGCGAGGGTTTTGGGCAGGGGTTCAGATTAGGTTACCAGGGTCCAAGGGTGCGGCGATGGGCGGAAAATCGGAAGTCGGCGAGAGAGAATGCGGAGGTGGTAAGGCAAAAATTGAGCAAGGAAATAGAGGCGGGTAGGATGGTGGGTCCGTTTGATGAAGTACCGGGTGACTTAGTGATATCTCCATTGGGGGTGGTGCCCAAGAAAACCCCGGGGGAGTTCAGACTCATTCATCACTTGTCATGGCCGGAGGGTATGTCAGTTAATGACTTCATTGCCCCGGAAGAGTGTGGGGTTGTGTATGCAAGTGTAGACCAGGCGATTGAGCTAATAAGGAAGGAAGGGCGAGGGGCCTTCATGGCCAAGTGCAATATCAAGGCGGCGTTTAGATTATTGCCAGTGCACCCAGAGGATTTTTGGTTGTTGGGGTTGCAGTTTGAGGACCATATCTACATAGACAAAGCATTGCCTATGGGGTGCGCAATTTCCTGTGCGCTGTTTGAGCGATTTAGCTCTTTTTTACAGTGGGTCTTCTCGTTCAGCTCAGGGTGGGAGAGTGTGTTGCACTATTTGGATGACTTTCTGTTCATAAGCGGGGCAAAAAGGGAGGAGGATTGCAAAAGAATGCTAAAGTTGTTTCAAGACTTGATGGAGGAGCTGGGGGTACCATTAGCCGAAGACAAGACGGAAGGGCCGGCAGTGGTGTTAACATTCCTGGGAATTGAGTTGGATTCAGTGGCCATGACCTCACGCTTGCCGCACGACAAGGTGAGCAAATTGGTGGTACTGTTGGAAAAAGCGGTAGGGGCCAAGAAAATGATGCTGGTGGAGATGCAGAGATTGGTTGGGCATCTGAATTTTGCATGTAAGGTGGTGGCCCCAGGGAGGACGTTTTGCAGAAATATGGCAAGGGCCATGGCGGGAGCGAAGTGCCCACATCACCGGATAAGAGTATCGGGGGCAGTGAGGGAGGATTGCAGGATTTGGTTGCGCTTTTTGGAGAGTTTCAACGGAACGTCAATGTGGTTGCAGGGAGATCCAGTGACTTGGGAAGTTCAGATTCTCTCGGATGCAGCGGGGGCCGGTGGTTTTGGAGTGTTTTGGGGGGGAAAGTGATGTGCCGAGAAATGGCCAGAGAGATGGTTGAAGGAAGGGAGGAGCATAGCATTCCTTGAGTTTTTTCCATTACTAGTAGCATTGGAGTTGTGGGGGAAGAAGTTGCGAAATAAGAAGGTGAATTTCAATGTAGACAACGAATGCGTGGTCCATGTGGTGAACAGGCAGTCAGCGAGGGATCAGAGGGTGGCAAGGCTGATGAGAGAATTTGTCCTGCGTTGCATGGAATGGAATGTGGTGTTTAAAGCAACACATGTGCCAGGGAAGGATAATGGCATCGCTGATGCATTATCTCGTTTTCAATGGCAGAGATTCCGTGGATTGGCTCCAGAGGCAGATCGGGAGGGGCGGCAGATTCCGAAGGAGCTGTGGAAGATAGGAAGCTGAGAGCGCTGGCACTGGTGGAGGGTTCATTGTCCGCGGCATCCAGGAAGTCATACAGGAGGGCATGGGAGGATTTTATTAGAGGAGGAGCTAGTAGCTGGAGGAGTAGATGGGATGCGGAAGAGCGGAGGAGGGACGACGTTATTAATTTCCTGCTGAGGTGCATGGACAGGGGCTGGTCAAGGGCAACGATAACAGGAAAGCTAGCAGGGATCTCCTTTCACGGAAAATGGTTTTGGGGTTTTCAACCAAGTGGGGGGGAGATGGCAAGAAGGATGTTGGAAGGATGGGCAAGGGAGAGTAAGAGGGATAAGGATAAGAGGAGGCCGATATCGGCTGAATTGCTGCAGAGGTTGATTGAGGTTTTGGGGGGTGTTTGCTGGTCGGTATGGGAAAGGGAACTTTTTGGGGCCTTTAGGGTTTCTGAGTTGGTCGGGGGACAAGGGGGGATAGGGGGGCTGCAGTGGGAAGATGTGCGAATTACGGAGGAAGGTTTAGACATCAAGATTAAAAGGTCCAAGACGGATCAGAAGGGAAGGGGCTCTTGGGTCCTGCTGGGTCGAGGGAGCGAGGCTCTATGTCCAATTAAGGCTGGTAAGGTGTGGAAGGAGCTCTGTGGGGTTAACTCAGGTTTGGTTTTCCAGCATTCGGATGGATCCCCGGTTACAGCAGCACAGGTGCTGGGGGTATTGCGTAAGGCGTTGGGCAGGGTAGGAGAAAAGGGGGAGGAGTTTGGGACTCATTCTTTTAGGATGGGCGCAGCATCTGAGGGTAGCAGACTGGGTTTTTCGGAAGAAAGGGTGAAAAGCTTGGGGCGTTGGAGGTCAAGAAAATACAAGGGTTACGTTAGGGATTTTGGGAAAGCGGATTGCTGAGGAAAGTTGGTGGAGGACTTGGGGGGCAAGTTGTTTTGTTTGTAATAAGATGACGTGTCAGTAATTTGTTGTAATTTTTGTTTCAGATGCTGCGCAAAGAAAGGGGGAGTTGGCGCAAGTTTGGATTGTTGGACATTCAATTGTGAAGTGGGCTGGCAAAGAGGCGGAGAAAAGGGTGTTTGGTAGACAGCTGGGGTGCAGTTATAAGGAAGTGGTGGTGAGGTGGCACGGTTTGGGGGGCCTGCGGTGGGATCAGCTGCTGCCCATATTGGCAGGAATGAGGGAACGCTATGGAGTTCCGCAGGTGGTGATGCTGCATGCTGGGGAGAATGACCTGGTTAGGGATACGGGGGTGGCTCTGCTGAGAAAAATGAAGAGGGATTTAGGTTGGATTAGGGATATGTGGCCTCAAGCGGTGGTGGTGTGGACGAAGTTGTTGCCGAGAAGAGTTTGGAGGGGAGCAAGGAATGAGGGAGCAATAGAGCGGGCTAGGAAGGGGATAAACAGGGAAATGGAAAAATTTTGTGCGTCGGTGGAAGTGAGGGTCATAGACCATAAAGAGATAACATATGAGGGGTTCCTTATTTTTAGAGAGGATGGGGTACACTTGTCCATGTACGGGAACAGTTACTACCTTGCGGACTTGGGTTCGTGGCTGGGAGACTGGGTGAAAAGTTTGAAGTAGGAAAAGGGGGGGGGGGGTTTGGGGCAGAAAGAACTCCTCGGGGGAGGGTTTTTCTGGTGCCGGGGGCATGGCCCCTTTTGATGTGGGGGGAGGGAAGCACAATGGGGGAATGACACGGGAAAGGAGGGGGTGGCGCTGTTTGCACAAGCAGGTCACCCCGGGGGATCAGGTATTGAGCCTGGAGGGGCATGGCCCCGGGGGAGAAAGCGGGACGCCTGGAAAAGGGGCAAGGATACGGTAGGATCCAAGGGATCATTAGGGAGGAAATTGGTTATTTAATTATTTAATTGTTGGGGGGAAATGGGAAATGTTTAAGTTATTTATTTGATTGTTCAAATAGCTATTTAGCTTGTTAGGCCATGGAGCCAGTTAAGCGTTTTGATTGTAAGCTTTGGCCTGTCACATTAAAGCGACCTTTTCCACTTTTAAATGAGTCTGGGTTTTTGTGCAGTAAGCCAAAATGGGGAGCTGTGGGATGCTGGGGGAACCCCGGCTCACTGTTTTGACCTCTGGAGGTGATATATAGAGCATTCCTCACATCTTCCCTACGGCCATCCAAGAGGTTTTCTGCAACTAAGGTCAGGAAAGGGACATCCAGTCCTGGCCTGTCTCGTGATACCATACCCAGAGTGGCACTCAGCGAATAGAGCCTATTGGGTAGTCATACCCTACTACGCAACGGGAACCAGAGCTGAATGGAAATCCTTTGGTAACCAGGAAACGCATGCAGAGCGAGCATCCAAGGAAAACAAGCTCACTGGTGACACTGTTGCCTGATCCCAACATGGCGTTTAGGCCTTTTGTAATCACGGACCACAGGGTCCACGGCACAATCCAATTCTGGTTATTTAATACGATGTAAAGTGGTCTTGTGTAGTGCACTTCTGCCATTTGTGGGCCTCGCTGCGTGCGTCCCTGCAATAATAGAAGGGGGTTGTTTGGGCGATGGAGCAAGGGTAGATGAGACGAATCCTGTGGTGTTGATGCTTGCAGGACGGAAGTAACAGAAGAATGAATGAATCTTGGAGGGAAGTGGTAGAGGCACGTGGTGTGTTCTTCATCCACAGGGGTGAACCCAAGATCAAGACCTAGTTAGCCGCTGGTGTGCAAGCACGGGTGGGGGGTGTAGTGAAGTGAACAGTGGCATTGCTCGCTTAATGCAGTTTCTTGGCAGCCTGCTGATAATTGCGAGGATTGATTTTTTTGAGTAGTGTAAGGCAGAGAGAGATTTAGATGTGAATTGGTTACTGGGGGAACGAGGACAAATGGTTGAGTAAGAGTGGACCATAGGATCAAGATTGTGGCTGTGTTGCCTGGAGTCTGTGGTTGTTGTGTCTGTTGATGGGAGGATAGCTCAGGGGTAACACGCTCGCCTTGGAAGCAGGATGACACGGAGCACCACAGGTTTGATCCACAGGTCAGCGCTTAGAAACCTCTGGGTATTAAGTACGTAATAAATAACCATATATGATATGATTATGATGAAGATTTCATGATCTGGTGTAATTTAAAGGGCAGTGGAACACTGACCAGAATGAGTCTGATCTCCCATTTTGCTTGACAGTGGCTTTGGTCAGTGTTATCAGGAGCAGTGTCTGTGTGTTGGTAGGTCTGAGGTGATTAGGTTCAGTTTTACCTATGGTTGGTTGAATAGCCAGGATTTGAAGGAGTCTTTTAAGGCCAGGCAGTTTTCCTTGGTGTGCCAATGCCTGGTCATAGTATTTCAGAGTTTGGGTGAGAGAAAGAAGGACGATTGTCTGTGACATTCCCGAATAAAGCTTGATTTTCTTATTAAAGCTGTGTTGCTGGATCGAATGTCCCACTCGCAGAAAGGGGACGAATTGGCTGCATTCCGGGCCACCCCCATAGTAGGCGCGATGTGTCGTGCATGTAGAGTTTTTAATTAAACCCTCCTTTTGATGAGGAGCCAGTGGAGTGCTTGGAGGGCTCGGGTGATGTGCTTGCGTCTTTGTAGTTTCAGATGAAGTCCAGCTACCTCATTTTGGGCTCTTTGTAATTTTTGTATTGGTATTCCGGGAGCCTCAGGTAGAGGCTATGGGCGTAGTCTAATCTCGAGAGTAGGTGTGCTGTTATTGGCACGGTTCTGTGTGTGACAGTAAGGCATGATGCGCCAGACCGTTCATCGTAGAAAAAAGTAGCTCCATACGATGGCTTTACTGCAGTTTGAGTGAGCAGTTGTTGTCACAGATTGCTTAAGAATCACTGCCAGTCTCAGAGGCCGTTCAAGTGTTTTTATTAAAGAATTTGAGGGGCCTATGGCCATCCCTCTCTCTCTCAAATGTTGCAACCTCCTGCCTAGCCCAGGTGTCCTTAACTCCAGGTTAGTGCTAGCGATTGTTTCTCCCTTGGAATGCTAAATTCTATATGAGCTGCAATGGTAATCTAAGGGTGCTGGACCTTACCCCTCTAAGCTTCCTCAGGGATTTCCTAATTCCTCCTACACTATTGAGGTGTTAGTGTTCTAATGGGACTTGCAATATTATCTTTCAGTTACCCTGTTAGTTTCAGGTTATTTTGATCACACTCCTTCTCTCCTTTCCCTCCTCTACTTTTAAGGCTTCCTCTCACTCCTCCCACCAATCCTCTGCCCCTTCATTGTTACACTCTACCTAGTTTTCACCGCCACCCTTTGATGTTACCTTTTCCCATCACACTACTAGCCCCTCCTCCACACTACTACTCCCTACTACTACTCCCTCCTATGCACTACTACTCCCTCCTTCACACTACTACTCCCTACTGCTACTTCCTCCTCTGCACTACTACTCCCTACTAATACACCCTCCTATGCACTACTACTCCCCCTCCAAATGACTTATCACTATTACTCCCTCCTCTGCACTGCTACTCCATACTACTACACCCTCCTATGTTCTACTACACCCTCCTCCAAATGATTTATCCATACTACTACTCCATCCTATGCACTACTACTACCTCCTCCACACTGCTAATCCCTACTACTACCCCCTCCTCTGCACTACTACTCCCTACTACTACTCCCTCCTCCATAATACACAGTCACCCTGCTTTCACCCATTAGTCATTCGCTGGCCCTGTCACACTGTTCGCCAATAGTTAGAAGCTTTTGATCGTTGTCGAATGCAGGGAGCAATTTCCAATTTCTTTGAGGCAGGGGATTAGTGTGGGGTTTGAGAAATCATAAGCTTGGCTTTCGTTGCATTAAGATCAGGCTATCATAATCCAAGTGTGTACTTGCACGAGGCATGTGCTAAGATTTACTGAATTCCATGTAGAGTTGTCTGTGAACTTGTAGATGATTTCAGTATCATCTGCGTAGTTGAAATATGTGCGTAGTTGAAATATGTGAGGCCTGAATTTTAAATTAATTAGTACGAGGGAGGGGGTCATGTAGGTATTGAAAATGAGAGGAGAAAGGTTGGATATTTGGGGTACCCCACGTGTGAGGTTGTAGGGATGTGACCTGGAAAGGCCATTTGTGTTGTTTTGTTACTGTCTGAAAGAAGTGATTCAGTGTAATGTAGTTCATTTTATTCTGAAATCCTCTAGCCTTTTGAGAAAAGTTCCATGACAAATAGTCTAGAAAGTGGAAGAAATGTCCAGTAGGATAGGAGCGGCAGGCAAATCGTTGTCCATGTTATTTTTTACATATCTCAAATAGTGTAGGCTCTGTTCTGCTCGTTGGTCTGAAGCCGTGTTGTAACTCTTGGAGGAGGTTGTTCCACTCAATGTTTTCCCAGACCTGTTGGTAAATAAACTTCTCAAGGATTTTTGAGGTCAATTGTGTATTGAAAATTGGTCAATCGTGTGCTGGGGCTTTGTGATCCACCATGGATTCTTGGAGAGCTGGCTTGACGGTGGCTGTTTTGAAAGCATGAGCGATGGCACCTCGTTCAATGAAACTATTGAGGAAGGCTTTGAAGTAGTGCATTAGTCCAGATTTGCTTGGTTATTTCTTTGTAGATGTTGTGGGGACACACTTCTTCTAGCGAATTTGCTGGATTGCTAGTGTGAGAAACCTGAAGGTGTCTCACCCGCTAGTCCCCGGGGATCTGTCATCCAGGTGGCCAGGACACGGCCATCACTATTGGATTCAGTTCCTGGGGGTGGACCAGTGCTGGAGGATTACCTGGATGGGGGGTTTCCGGGGAGTGGAAGTGGGACACCAAAGGGTTAGACATGATATGCCCTTCCTTATGACACCCTTTCCCCATCCCGCACAGTAGGATATTTAGAAACTCTACCCTCCCCTTTTTCGACACAAACACTTTCTCACACTGTGAGCAACAACGCAGTAACACCAGAGCCGTTTACCTGGCATGCTCCAACACACGGGTCAGGCAGAGTCAGGCAATTGCTGATAACTACACACACCTGACTGCCCTTTCCCTTTCCCATAGGGATAAAAGGCAGAGCACGAGAGCACACTCTGAGCAAGGCCAAAAGTACAAGGAAGCAGCTATTCCAGGACGTCAGTTCAAAGAGAGGAGAAAGGGCGGTCTGACGTAGTGGCATATGTTGACGAAGAAATACAGAAATCGGGGGAGTATTATCATCTTAACGATTGCTGCTCTGCCTACCATTGCAAGTGGGAGTCTAGACCAAAATTTCATGGATCTGCGAAGGCTGGTTATTGCTACTTCCGTGTTGTGCTCGTGTGTGAGCATCGGGGTGTGGCTCACATTAATTCCTATGTACCGAAAAGTGTCAAGTTGCCACTTTATCCCAATGTCCGGGAGATCAGTTTCTTCTAGGCCTCTCAGGCTAGCCAAGGGAAAGGCAGAGGATTTCAGTCTACTGAATTTGATCCCGGAGTATTTTGCATAGTTGTCTAGTACATCCAATGTGATTGGTGCGTTGACCTGGGGATCTTTCAAGTATAAAAGGACATCATCCGCATATAGGGATATTATGTTGTGTTTGTTGCCCACTTTGATGCCAGCGTCAAAGAACTGTTTCCTAAAATATATGGCAATCGGCTCCAGGCCCAATATGTATAGCATGGGCGACAGTGGGCACCCTTGTCTGGTGCCCCTTTGTATTTTCCAGGATTCAGACACTGTTCTGCCGGTTTTAACTCTTGCCACAGGAGAATTATAGAGTACTGTGATCCATCTGACAAAGCCCTCGCCAAACCTGTACCCTCTCAGCACCTCGACGAGCCACTTCCAGAAGATAGAATCAAAGACCTTGATGGCATCGAGTGATAGTACTGCTAGGTCTTCTTCATTCTCATAGGTTTCGGCCATAATGTGTTGAAGCCTTGTCAGGTTGGCTGTGGTATTACATCCTGGAACAAAACCATTCTGGTCTTCGTGGATTAGGGACCCTACCACCCTAGCGAGTCTGCTGGCCAGTATAGTGGTGAGAATCTTGCTGTCATAATTTAACATGGCCAGAGGGCGATAAGAGTCACAGTCAGTGGGTGGTTTGTTTGGTTTGAGCATGGGAATAATTATTGTCTCTTTCATAGTGTTAGGTAAAACCCCGTTTTCGTAGGCCTCTAGGTAGACATCGTGGAGGATTGGGGTGAGGGTGGATTTGTATGTTTTGTAAAATTCAGGCGGGAGGCCTTCACTTCCGGGAGCCTTACAGGTGGCCAGCAATCTGATTGCTCCTGTAACGTCTTCTCCTGTTATTTCCATCTCCAGTGCCTCTCTCTGTTCGCTGGATATTTTGGGGAGGCCTATCTCATCCAGTGTTTCTTTAATTTCATCTCTGTCTATGTGTGTGTCATGGGAGTAGAATTTGGCAAACGCTTCATTAATTTCTAATTGTGTCTTGTGACGTATCCCGTTTTCGTCCAGTATCTCCGTTGGGCGGTGCCTGGGGCGTTCACGCTTACACAGCCAGGCCAGCAGTCTGCCGGGTTTGTCGGACTCCTTGTGAGACCTGGTAGTGTATGTTGCAAAGTCAAACTTCTCTAATTTGTTCCAGGAAGATTGGCATTTCTCGCGGGCTTCCTTCAACTTCATTTCGACCTCTGGAGTAATGGCTGAGGTGGATTCTAGACAGGAGATCTCTTCCTCTTGTGCTTCGAGTTCAGTCCTCAATTGCCTGCGAGTGCCTCCAGCTTTTGATATTATTTCTCCTCTAACCACCACCTTCATGGCTTCCCACAATGTGCTCCAGGTAGATACTGAGCCTTTATTAATGTCAATGTATTCTTCTAGTTTTTCAGCGAGGTCCTCTCTGAACTCAGGGTTGGCGAGGGCCGCAGTAGGCATCCTCCACATGGGGATTGGTGGTCTAGGCCCCGTTAATTGCCATTGCATGATCAGTGGGGAGTGGTCTGAGATTGATCTCTTCCTAAATATGCCATGGTTTCTGCCAATGGTATTTGTTCTCTGTCGATGAACAGATAATCGATTCTCGTGTGGATCTTGTGCGGGGCTGAATAGTAAGGATAGATCTTTTCAGCAGGATTCTGTTCCCTCCAAATATCCACCAAGTCGAGTTGTTGCAGCGTTTCTATCAGAGCGCATGTTGCGGGGTTACTTGGATGGGGGGGGGTGGTGCTGACCTGTCCATGGAGCCATCAATGACACAGTTGAAGTCCTCCCCCCATATAAAGGTCCTATTTCGGTGGTATGCCATCCGTGAGCATATTGCTCTAAGGTGTGATGGTATTCCATGTTGCGGGAAGTACGAATTGACTAAGCAAATTGGAGTCTGCTCGATAGTGCCCCACATTATTACATATCTTCCTTCTTTATTGGACTCGAATCCTTGCAATTGGAAGGGCACATTCGGGTTCACCCATGTGAACACCCCCCTTGAGTATTTAGAGTAGGGGGATCCTCTCCCGGTCCAAGCCCATCGATCTGTTAATTTGGACATGGTGTCTTCCGTAAGGTGCGTCTCTTGCAACATCGCAATCGAAACCTTTTTCCTGCGGAGATAGGACTGTATTCGGTTTCATCTCAGGTATGAGCTCATCCCTCTCACGTTCCACGTCATCACTTTGAGTTGTGATGCCATCGGTTCAATATTTCGAGCCTGGCTGGCAGCTCCTCCTCTGGAGCCTGTGGTAATGCCAATCCGAGGTTATGTGACTGTTGACGGGAGTAATCGGGTTCTTCACCCCCCGACTTGTAGCAGGCACCCATCTTGTGCTTCATAGTGGTATGAAGACTGTATAACTAACAAAACTGTTAACAAAACTCGAACTGGTGGGCCCAGCGACTACATCTTCGTTGTGGTGCTCGGGCGCTCTCGAGCCGTCTAGAACCATCCGGGTATCGGGCGCGAGCTGGGTCGGGCAGGTGGCTGACCCGACCCGCATTGTCTGCGGGGGATAGGACTGGTGTCTGGCGGAGAGGCCGAACGAGGGCCGTTTCTATGTAGCTAACTGTCAGTTGGATTACCTTCTGAGGTCCGGTAGCTTGTGCTTGCTGTGGCCATTTATGGCAGCGTGTGTCATATGCCGACGGTTTGAGAGCCTCAATCTTCCATCTCGGGAGCATCTTTACCATCTGCAAGGTTGTTATCTTCCAGCCACATGTTGGCGGCCGTTGGGTTTTCTAGGAATATGGCACGCCCGTTGAAGATGACTTTCAAGCGCGATGGGTAGAGCAGCCTGTATTTCAGGTTTAGTTGTCGAAGTCTTGCTTTTACTGGGACGAAAGAGTTCCTCTCCCTCTGCACTTTCTGAGTGTAATCAGGGTAAATGGTTATTTTAGAGTCGCCACGTTCGATGGGGCCTTCTTCCCTGGAGTGCCGTAAGATAATTTCCCTATCCTGAAAGTTTAGAATCTTAGCAATTATTTGTCGTGGAAATGAGCCAGGTGGGGGCCGCTTCTGGAGGGACCTGTGGGCCCTTTCGACCGCGAAACCCTGCGACAGTTTCCCGGCCCCAATCTCCTGTTGTAACAAGGATTCTACGTAGGCTGTAGTGTTTGGGCCTTCGTTTCCTTCTGGTACTCCTAGGATCCTAATGTTGCCCGTCTAGCCCGACCTTCGGCCTCCTCGGCCCTCTGCTCCTGGATAGCCACTTTCTTCTCTAGGTCTGCAACCTTGGACTTCAAGGCTGCTGTGGCCCCAGCCGTTTCTTCTATTGAAGTCTCAGTGTTTCTCACCCTCTCAGTTAATTTGCGGGCGTCCTGACGCATGAGTTGAATGTCCATTTTAAATTCGTCGATCTTAGAGTCTATGTGTGTCCTCAATGAAGCAATAGCCTCCAGTATTTGGGAGTGGTTATCTGTGGTTTCCCCCCTTTCGTGTGGGTAGTCTCTGGGGTACAAGAGCGAGCCTGTGTAGGGGTTTTTGATTTGGCGGATACAAATGAGTCCATGGTGGCTGCTTTCGCTTTGTTCCTGGCGGCCATCTTGGGGTCTGGGACACTTTAGATGAGTTACCGATGGGGGTATCAGCCGTCTTCCTGTGTGTAGAGTAATGAGTGATGTTCCCAAGGTAACAAAAGTCAATGAATCCGAATCTGCAGGGGTGTAGAGGTACCGCCGCTATATCTGTGATGTCGCCATCGCTGCCCTTACCTCTGAGCGTCCGACTCGCCGGGGCAGGAAGATCTGGGGGCGCCGTAGTCGCGCTCTTGCTGCTGGTTCTCGGTTGGCCTGCGCCCCAGGGCGACGCTGGGAAGGAACCTCCGGTGGTCGTGTGCGCCCTCAATGGGCCGTCCTCAGCGACGGCTGAGCCCGCGTAGTGTACCACAGGAGCGGTGTCCAGGTGCTGCTGTGGCGGGCCTCGCCCAGCGGTGAGAAGCAGGGTGAGGACACTCCCTTCTGATGTCCTGCATGCGATCGTGCTCCGTCGTGTTGTCTCTGCTCGATCTGGCCACCTTAATCCCTGGATGCCGTTTGATGGCGGCTTCCTTCTCGGAGTTTCCGCTAAGTGGCGCGGGGCGCCATCTTGGATGCGTATGGAAGCGGGGGAGGGAGTATGATTCGAGGACAATTTCGCCGACAAGAGGGTCCGATTTCCAGGCTGGTCAAGCAGATTGTGTCGGGGTCAGCTTCTCCCACCTCTGCATCAGCTTTTCGTGGTTGTAGGTACTTCTGATGCCGGCAAAAAGGATCGAGAAACGGCGTCTCGGCTGGAGCTCGGCTATTCAGCCTCTGTACGCCATCGGCTCCAGGCCACGCCCCCGTGCAAACTGTGATATTGTGAAGCATGTACTTGACATAGGATAACAGAGTGACCTATCAAATGTGATTGCCCTTCAGAAGTCTCTGGTTAAATTGGCAAGTGCTTTGAGAGGCTAACGCTGAAAGAAGGATCGGAGCCCAGCTGAGGGGGATCCGAGAGTGAAGAGTAATTGCCCGACGTGGAGATAGTAGAAGGAACCTTTTGTTTTGTTGGTTTGGCATATCAGGCCCTCTGAAGCAAGAGACTTTCCACTAGAAGAGACTTGGGCCCAGAAGGCCTTGATATCGAGGTAAGGAACTGTAACCTCGGTCCGGAGAAATCCAAGAATGTGCTGTGCTCAAGAGTCCCGCCTTGTCCTGTGCTAACATTTTGGGGAAGGGAGACCCCGGTCACAACATCTTGACTTATCATTTTGTGAACACTTCTTTCTTTTCTTGTGAACATTATGTCACATTATTTTATAGCATAGTGGTAAGGATTGGCAATAGTTTATTTTAGTATATGCACTTTTTATTTGACTAGATTCTACTAGGACTGTATTATTATTATTTGATGGTCGTAGCTTGCTCCCATCTTAGATTTAGGTTTAGATTAGGCGTTTATCACACCCATCTTGAAGTTTAAACACCCTTGAACTGTGATCACTTGTGTCTGTCTTGCTTTGATACCATGCCTTCCTTACACTAGTGATGACCATGGTTAGGAGATGACAAGGGTTGGGAAATCCTGAATTGAGAAGTTGAATGCTGTCAGTGTTGGAATAGGGTATTTCTTTGGGGCTGTTTCCATTGCTAGGTTTGATGGTGTTAATCCATTCCTATTTAGGTGGTCTTAGATTTGTCGAATTCTGTTGCTGAAATGTATTGCAAAGTAGTTTCAGCACTCATGTGACTGGGTTGGGGCTACGTTACAGACTGCATGGTGTTTGAATTTGTGGATCATTTTGAATGCATGCTCCTGGTCTTATAGCGCTGACTTTATTTTATGTGCTTAATGAGCTTTGTTTGCATTGACCATTTCCACTCTGTAGACTTGGAACGGTCTGTGGTAAGCCATTTTGCCTGTTGGTAAGCCTTTTTCTCTCCAGGCCTTCTTGAGTCTCCACACTTATTATTTGAGGATGTCGACTTTGAGGGTTTACCATTGGCAACATGCTCCTTTAGTGAGAATTTCAATGGATTTTTAGGGTGTGTGTTAAGTTGTCAGAACTCCCCATCCTTTTATGTTGGGGAGCTACTCACTTCGGACTAGGTTGGTATAGCCGTCACTACATGATGTACCTCCCAGTGGGTTATTGATGATTGATTCTGCTGGCTCACTTTTCCCCATGAGCCTCTGTAGACCCTATCTCTAAGAAAACCTCACACCAGAGACTTTCAAAAGGTCAAGCCATTTGTTTATGTGGCAAGGAGTTTGCACACTTCCTGAATTGGCAGCAGTAGTCCCTAGCCCACGGGTGCAGAACTTACGACCCATGGGCCAGTTGCGACCCACCATGTGGTTTGTCGGGCCCTCAAGGAACAAAGACTTTCCTAATGGAGTGCGGCCCGCAAGCAGCATCGGCCGCCCTCCATTAGGAAAAGTCTTTGTTAGTCTTCCGGGCCGGACAAAACACTGACCCTCATTGGCTCAGTGCACACGCACCACTTTGCTCCTACGAGTCAAGTAGTGCATGTGTGCTGCACCTATGGAGGGCCAGCACTACGGCTGGCGTGGTCAATAAGGCTTGATGCCGGAAGGCATTTCAGCCTTGCCATACCAGTACCAGAAACCTTGCCAGTGTCCGGTAGGTACATATTTTGGGGGTGGAGGTGTCGGGTCTGTCCTGTCTGTCTGTATGTTTGTTTTTGTGTGTATGTTGAGATGCTGGGGTGGAAGTGGGGGTGTCTGGTCTGTCTGTATGTTTTTGTGTGTATGGACGGTGTATGTTGAGATGCGGGGGGTGTTGGGTCTGTCTGTAGGTTTGTGTGTATGGACAGTGTATGTTGTGATGCGGGGGTGGGGGGTGTCGGGTCTGTCTGTATGTTTGTTTTTGTGTGTACGGACGGTGTATGTTGAGATGCGGGGTGAGGGGTGTCGGGTCTGTCTGTATGTTTGTTTTTGTGTGTATGGACAGTGCATGTTGAGATGCGGGGATGGGAGGGGTGGGAGTTGTTTCGCCTCCTGCCCCTCCCACATTTACTTTTCAGCCCACTATAGGCAGCATGTATCGTACATTCGGCCCTCTGCCAAAATCAGTTGTGCACCCCTGCCTAACCAAAGACCAGGGGTGTTGCTAGGTCTGGAAATGATCCGGGGCTAAGCTAATGTTGGGACTGCCGGGACTCGGGGCTAGCCAGCCTTTTGGTTGTAGCCCCTGATATTCTATCGGGGGCTACAACCAAAAGACCTGGGGCTATAGCCCCCTAAACCCCCCCTAGCAATGCCTCTGCGAAAGACCATGAGGGTAATGTCATGGAGGTCTTAAGCCAGATAGTTATAACATGTATTTAAACCAGCCTGCCAGAGACCAGCTACAGTAGGCTCCAGATGTGGAACTCTGATATAGTAAAGCAGCGCAAAACTCTCCAGGTTAAACTGCGGAACAAGCTACAACTGCAGAAGAAGCTAATTATTGTTGTCGTTGGAAGGCCAAGTCCTGGTGAGATGCAAAGGCCTGCCCATCCTCACGCAGCTTGCTGATTGGGTGTTCGTGGACATTCATCCATCAGATGATTAGCTAATGAAAAACCTGTGCTAATCAGAATGTAATGAAGGCTTTTGAGAATTTAAACAGAGCAAACCAATCCCAAGAAGAGATTCTGAAAGTGAAGGAGTGTGACCAATTAGCAAGTTTCTGGAAAAGAATATCATGTTCCCAGGAGTATAAAGGGAGTGGTGAATTGTCAGTAAGGAGTAGAATCCCGCTGCAGGTATACATACAGCACACGTCTCCCTTGACAAAAAGCGAAATTGCTGAGTTGATAACAACCCGGAAAAAGGTGAAAGGTTTGAAAAAGCTGAGTGATACCGCTACCTGCGAGAGGGCGATGAAAACCATTAAGACTTGGAGAATCTCTTGGAGTGGCTGTTACTGGGAGACCCCAAGGAGGATGGGGTTGTGCTTAAAGGTACTCAAGAGCAACTCTTTGAACCAGGGGAGTTGGTTAGCTAGGTCTGAAGGCTTACAAATGGTGACCCCTGGGAATCAGATTGGGCACCCTACTGTCACGGGTAAAATGATAAGGGAAATACAGCCTATCAAGTACCCTAAATGAGGGGGGGTACCCATTAAAGGATTCGAAAGGCTAAGAAAGTCATGGTCTAGGAGGACCTGTTTGGAATACTGATGAAGTTGAGGTCCAAGGGGGACCTGTTGTGAATCCCAGCAAAGCCAAGGGCCAGGGGGGGGCCTGTTGTGAATCCTGGCAACAAAGGGTCCCTCCTGGCAAAACCAAGATCTAGGAGGCAACGGTTTTGAATCCTTACAAAGACAAGGGGCCTCATTACGAGTCAGGCGGAATGGGTTAACGGGGTCCGCTAATGGGTGCGGTCCCATTATTCCCCTTCCGCCTGATTACGAGGTCCCCTCGCGGGACCCGTTAAGGACGCCTGGTAAAACCAGGCGTCCTTACCAGGTCCCGCGAGGGTACCGGGGAGCTAACAACGGGCCGGTTGTAATCGGCCCGTTGTTAGCTCCCTCTGCCATTCCCATTGAGCCCTCTGGAGGCTCAAATGGGAATGGGGAAGTTCCGGGCCCGGGTTCCCTGAGGGAGGAATTACCGGTCCCTCTAAACTCGGAATGGCCCGGTAATTCCCCATTCAGGGAACCCGGACCTGGACCCGATTTTGGAGGCAGCCATGCCGCCAATAGCGGCATGACTACCGCCAAACCCGTAATGAGGCCCAAGGTCTACCTTGGACATATTGTTAATCGCAGAAAGCCAATGTACAGCGACAAGTTAAGAAACCTGAATGAATGACCCATCCAGGAGCTGCTTATTTTAAAGACTGCAAAGGTGAAAACACAAAAGGGAGTCATTTCAAGAATGAGTAACCTTGAGACAAGCAAATGCAACATGCTGAGAAAGGGGAAGAACCACCTGCTTGAAAGTCACCAGCCCAAGGGACCGCCTGAAAAGCAGCAGAATTGTAATCCACTTCCTGTGAGAGTTTATGGAGTCCTGAGGCAAAAGCAGCAGACAACAGAGCAGTCAAGGCAGTGAGTAGCTTCTGACGAGCCTTCCCAGGATCTGTTTGATTTTATTTTGTTAAATTAGTATAGAGACAAAAAAGTTCAGGTTTTGAGAACTCTTGAGTTGGCCACTGTCAGGATAATTATGTCATTGCCCAAGGGTAGCTGGAAAGCTAAGGACTCATTAAAACTATGTTAAGCCTTTTTGTTGGTCATTCCATGTGAACATTGCTTTGTAGAATAGGTTGTCACCACAGCGGCAAGGACTTTAGGAGTAGCAGGTTTGAACTTTATGATTTTTAGCAAGCAAGGTGTAAGCCATCCAAGTGGAAATCCCACTTTACTATAGTCTGTCCTTCATACGGGTTTCCTTTTTCCTTTGAGGACCCCTTATAATTTCTTTAGAACCCTCATATTTCCTATAGGCGTTCACCCAACCGATGCCTTGTGTGTACCATCAATAAAACCCACTTTGCTGGCAGCCATACTAATTGGGCCTTTTCCCGGCCTTACCACAGGCTGTAATCTTGAGTCTGTTTACATCACACACAGCACCCGATAGTCAGTTGATCTAAAATCCATACACATGAGGAGGATGTCGAACCGCGAGGGAACAGACAACCAGGAATAAATATATTCATGCGGAAAAAGACTTGACAACCAGAGCACTCGCTGAGGTAATAACTCCTAGGACGCACCTAAAAAAAGAGGAACAAACCTCCTAATGTTAAGGGTGTTAGAACAGCGTTTCAGAGCTCCAGTGAGAAGCGGAGAAAGGCCAGAGAGAGAAATCCTGCATTAGACAAGTCAGATTGGATAAATAGCCAGACAGGTTGATAGCAGGCGGTGGCTAAGCCTAATGAGCCACACTTTAGAACAGGCCAGGCTGCAAGGGGAAGGCTAGACTAGAAAGCATGCCAAGAGCTGGGGCTCAATGTCTACCATGTGCCAGGCCTGGAGAACAGGGAGAACAGCAAAGCTGGAAGCTCTAACCAAGATACTGGTGGGACCAGAAAGATCACCAGTCCAACTAAAGAAGTTTGCAACTGTAAGAATCCGGGTTTGGGGGCTAAATTTCCTGCTCAGATGTACCTATGTATGGTGCAGAATTCCTTCACAGAAGCACAAAGATGAACCCCTTGGGTAAGAAGTGAAGCAAAATAACAGTCACACTTCCATCTGGATGCAACGCGGGTTAGGGTTCAGAATTCCATGCGAGTGTGGCACATGCTAACAGTCACACTTCCATCTGGATGCGACGCAGGCTAGGGTTCAGAATTCCATGCGAGTGTGGCACATGCTAACAATCACATTTCTATCTAGATGTGACGCGAGCTAAAGTTCAGAATTCCATGCGAGTGTGGCACATGCTAACAGTCACATTTCCATCTCGATACGGTGCAAGCTAAAGTTAAGAATCCTGAGTGTGGCACATGCTAACAGTCCCATTTCTTTCTGGATGCGACTCATGCTAAAGTTAAGAAATCCATACGAGTGTGGCATATGCTAACAATCACATTTCTTTCTAGATGTGACGCGGGCTAAAGTTTAGTTCCCTACATGTGTGGCACTAGCATATGCATCACAAGGCAGCATTTACAATCCATTTACAGTGGTCACAAGTCTTCCTAAGTATGTATTATTGAAATCTATGGCAGTCTACGCTATGGAAGGTAAGGTAGAGTGACAGGGGCTGTCGATGGCGACGGCATGTCGATGGGAAGCCCTTCTCAGGAATCTAGATTGGTATACACTAACCCCGAGAACCCTTCACCCGTGATACGCTGGCACCCAGGGAAACGTTCTCTCAAGGCATGAGCACAACTGGACACCCTCCATATGCGAGGACTCTCAGTCAGAAAGGCCATCTAGGTGTGGTACATGCTAACGTTAACAATCCTGTCTAGATGCGGAGCAGACTAAGTCAAGCATTCCATCTAGATGTGGTATATGCTTACATTGGCGAGTAGTTAGGTTAGTATGTAATGCAGGCAACATGTACAGTTCAGTCAGCCTTGAGTAGATTTAGGCTGGTGGTCATACATCTCTGTAAGTATGCATGATGTGAGGCTATGGCAATCTACAAATTTGAAAGGTAAGATAGAGTGGCATGGGCTTTTGGAGTAGAGTAATTGCTCTACACCCCACCCATGCCACACTTACCGTTTTTGTTGGTGTCTGTTGACTTCTGGCTTCATTGGCGTCCCCTGCTGACACCTGCAGACACATCTTGGGGCCGTCCGTTGCCTCGGGGTCCTTCGCTGCAGGGCTGCCGGCCAGAGGGCTGCCCTTGGATGTCCTTGATGTGGGGTATGGGGACCAATCCGGATGGAAAGGCCGTGTTGGGAGGCGGGCAGAGGGAAACCAGAAAGCTGGTGGGCTGGGGAGAGGGACCACGCTCTGAGTGCGCTATGGTGCTTTTAAGCACCTTTGCAATATTAAATTGCAGGGTTTGGGGAGGTGGGGTTCAGGTGACTCCTTACCTTTGGCCTGGGTCACTGAGAGCACAAGTAACACAAGAGCTACGGGAGGTCATTACAACCTTGGTGCTAAGTGCACCAGCTTTACCACCATGGTGTAAACTATGTTTACACCATGGTGGATGGCGGATTTACCGCCCCATTCCAAGGTGAGTGGGGCGGTAAATCCCCATTTCCCATTTTCCCTTCACCATTCCCATTTTTGCCCCATAGGGCATAATGGGAGTGGGGAAGGCGCTAATTACGCCGCCGTAAATTACGGCGGCGTAATTAGCACCATGGCGGGTTAGCGCCATGGACTTTAACGCCTGCCAAAAGCAGGCGTTAAAGTGGGAATCCGGTGTTAAGGGTTAACGCCGTCGTTAACCATTAACGCCGGGGTTGTAATGACCTCAACGGTGTAGCTTAGGCCACTAGGTCCAGAACCCTCAGGACTCAGGTCTGGGCATGCCAGTTGTACTTGGTGTGACTAAAGCTCATCGAGAGGTGATGACTGAATGTCCTGAACATAATTAAGGACATTCTGTGGACTTCATGGGGCAAAGGTGCACATTTTCCAAGGCCTATTAGTTGACACCATTATAAGTCACTATAGTCACTATGGTCACCCTTCCCACAACCTATGAGAGGAAGAAGTGAACAAAATGTTAGATGGGGTATACCTTACTTATATTTGAAATGGACAACAAATTCTATACTTCACCTCAGTCTGATAAAATAAGACGGGCGATGCTAGCTCTAGTGGGTGACGTTCAGGACAGTTGGCGTTGAGAGGAGACACAGTTGTGCACCTGAAGCGCTCATTTCGAATGCGTTTGGAAATTTAGTCGGTGATGGCTTTACTTTTCAGGGTCCGTTTTTGGATGGAGCTTTAGAGATGGCCGGGGGCAGTGAGCAAATGTGGATTGCCTGTGCGACTGTTGACTCTTGCAGGTTATGGGTTGTTTCTCATAACTTTACTTTACTTTTACTTTATTTAATTTATATAGCGCACCATGGGGACCCAAAGGCATAAGGGCGCTTACAAAACAAACATCAAAAACATTCAAGGGCCTAAAACGAGGAATAATACATTCAATATATGTCATTTCGAATTAGTCTAGAAAATTCCTACAAGCAGAGCAATAGAGATTAAAAAAATCCTTATCTTTGGAAAATTAGGTAAAGTGAACACAGAGGTGCACCCTAACATACATCAGAGGATCAAATTACACGTCGAGGGCCCTCTAGGGAAATATTTACAGCAATTGAGAAACGCGGGTAAGGTACTATCCCCACAATCCACTAAAACACAGTCGTTGTTAGGTTGTGAACACCAGTCACACTGGTCCATTCTACGCAGGATTTTTAAATCAGTGCGTCTAACCACACCAGGTCCAGTTCTCTGCTGCAACCAGGTGAGGACCTTATTGCGCAGGTCTAAGCACTTCTATTTCTTGAAAGGGTGATTTATAGACCGATTTCCACTAGCTGAAATGCAGAAAACTGGGAGTTTGGGGTGAGGGGTCCAAGAGCATTAGTAATCAGATGAATACACTTCTGCAGCATAGCCCTGTCAAACCAAGATGGTGGCTTCAAGTCACCGAACAGCCAGCAATGGAAAGATGTCCCTTCTTCTGTCCTCTGCGCACTTCCACCGCCAGCCACATGATGATGCTGCGTGACCAGTAAGCTGGAAATAAAGAGAGAGAGGAGACATGACTGAAGCTGCATCACAGCATTCCAAATGGCTGTTCATGTTGTGCCAAGACATGCTCTAGACAGATCTGGACCACTAGCAAGCTGTATTTGAGTGATTTTATTTTGTATGCTTTTGCAGGGAATGACTCCCCTGGATACCACCATGAATTGCGACAGTGCCAGTACCCTGGCCCTGTCGAGAGGGGAAAAAGAGTCCCTCTCATCTGAACTTGAGAGGTTTAGGGAAAAATCCCGAGAACTCAGGACAATGGCTATTGAGAGGGCCCAAATTCCTGTATAACATTTTGCCAGTCTGTGCTTGTGCAGTATACAATTGTCTCACACCATGCCTCAGTCAAATACTCGCCGGTCTTTCTCTGTTGACGAAATCCCTAAAACATCCTGACGGAAGAACAGCCAAGAATGAGACTCCCTTCATTGGAATCCATCTTTCAGGAACTGCAGAAAAGCATGGCCCTCATAGATCGAGCCCACCTGGCGGAAGTCCAGCCTTCCGGAGGGAAGAGAGAGAGTGAACTGACAGCACTGACTTCCCGCGATAGGCAACAGAGCTGTGCAACACTTTCCCGAGGCAGTGAAGATAATCCGCCGTGGGTACTCAACACCATAGACCACCAGGGACATTCAAAGGGGACTCTGGCTCTCACACCATGCCTCAGACAAATACTCAGAATCTCCCTGCATCAGTACTTATTTGCGCAGCCCGCAGATGCCTCTTTGGGAAAACTCCTAGCTATCTCAAAGAATACATTAAAATCCACAACCCGACCAGGCCTACTCTGTCTAGTGAGGGAAGTTGTTTCTGGGTTCATAGGAGCAAGCAGACACGAAGAATGGGCAGGTCTTTCTTGACTCAAGCCACCTCCCTATGGAACTAACTTCTGAAACATTCACGTGCTGAAACAGACCTTCTGAAGTTGAGGAGAGGAGTTAAAACTATCCTCTTCAGATAACTAATAAGTCCCTTGAGATCTTTGTATCTCAACGCTTCTTACCATCACTTTCTTCTGCGCTGTGACGCCTGTGTACTCCGACGCATTATAAATGAAAATCAAATCAAAACCCCATAGCACAACCTCAAACATTTGTCCTTTTGGGCTGCCATTGTAGAGTTGTGGTGCATCATGTGAGGAGTCAGACATTGGAGACGGACACATAGGGGGAGGTTTCTCGCAAGTTACCATTTATTAAATAATAAAGGATGAGACATACACCTAACTTTCCCTAACCTAACAAGGAGTTTGCTACCTATCAAACTAAGGCTAAAGGAAAATGAGCTCATGTCTGAAAAATAGCTCTTCCTCATACAACAAAAATCATATAGGAATCATTTGGCTTTTTTAAAACTTTACAACATGACAGAAGAATTCAAACATAAAAGAAAACAGGAATCCTTGTGACCAGGGTTGGATCCCCTTCCCCTAGATCAGTTCAGGGTGTTTCAAAAACCAAAGTTCAATTTCAGGAAAGTTCTTTTCACTAGCCAAGTTCCACTACAAGCAGAACACTCATGCTTCATCCAATGTGTCCTTTATTTGACGAAGCGACGATCTCCGTTCCAACAAAGGTCTCTCACTCTTTAAATAGTTGACAGTTTTCACAACCTTCCACTTGGCAAACCACAATGACTTGCTCTCCAAATATGTCGAAAAAGAAATGTCAAAAGTTCCTTTCTTGAAAGACAAATTACTTTGTATCACATTGCACTTCTTCAAAAGCAACACCTAAGTCAGGATGGTTCATTCAGTAAGTTACGCCTTAGTCACGATGGTTCATTCAGTAAGTCACACCTTAGTCAGGATGGTTCATTCAGTAAGTTACGCCTTAGTCACGATGGTTCATTCAGTAAGTCACACCTTAGTCAGGATGGTTCATTCAGTAAGTTACGCCTTAGTCATGATGCTTATACAACAGTTTATCAAAAAACACAGTAGCGGAATTGCCACTTCTTGTCCACCACAACCTTCCACCACATTCACAGTACTTCAAATTCCCTTCTTCCTGGTCCACTTGATAGCCAGGACTAACCACTAAATGTCCCTTTCCTGGTGTATTCTACTGCCAGGTTAAAACTCCTGCTTCCACACTCTGTAGTGAGGCTTGTTCCCAACTTTCCACCCTGCAATCTTCACTAGGGAAAGTGGAACTAACACTGGCTTCTGGAATACGTCTTTGAACTTGAAACACATTTGGCTTACAGCTTCTTTCACACAACTGGCAATGATTCTCACATTGGTCTGTTTGCCATTGGCAGTGCAGGTCACAACACACTCCCCCTTGATCCTTTCTACAAGGAGAGCTTCTCTCCTACAGTCTCTGATTTACACAACCTATTGGCTGTTGGCAATGTAGTTTGCAACATACTCCCATAGGGTATTTCGCTCGTACTCCCATAGGGTATTTCGCTCGTACTCCCATAGGGTATTTCGCTCTGGGGCTGCCACCTTCAAATTGCCTTGGTTTCACGCTCTGTCCCCTTTGGCAATGTAAGTTACAATGTCCCCTTGCTGGGTTCACTGGCGTAACACAAAATGTGGGGTGCCCCCTGCAAGCCCTCCTCAGGGGGCCCCCCAACCACCACTAGGCCCCCCCACTGGGCATGGACAACATGGGGCCCCCTACACCACAGAGGCTGTGGGGCGGCCCCCTGTTAGGCCAGTGGCTGGGTTTCCTTCTGTGGGAACTATCCCCCTTGTTTTTTTCTTGCCTTGTTTTGGTTTTGGCAACGCGGTTTATAATATTCTTCTGCTTGACCTCTCCCTTTAGAGAGATTGCTTTCACTTTGCTATATTTTACAGGTTCAGCAATCAAAAAGCGCATTTCTGCACAGCAGTCTATTTTGGAGCGCCCCGGGGTCACCTATGTCAGGGCAACTCACTGGTCTGTTTTGGCATCTGCTTTAGACCCGCTATATCTGTTTCTGGGCTCGTCGGGACTTCCCTCACATTTGAAAGCTCTGGCATGACTCTGGCTCTCGCTGACTATGAATGGAGCTCACACTGCGCCACATGCATTCTGGTGAACTTGTTACATCGTAGCGAGATGCAGGACCTGTAGAGCGTCTCTCTCCTTCAGGACAACTGGCGTCCACACTGCTTCCTGCTGTGCGTCCTCTGCATCCCCTGGTCACCACAACCTCCACCAGTTCATCTGCACTGTGTCCCGCTATTGGAAAAGCAGCGGCTCCAACCTTTGTTCTCTCCTGCTGCCTCGGCTACTCCCTCTTCTTATCCTTGTCCTGCCTTTTCTTCATGGCGCACACCTGAACATTCCTCAGGCGTGGGACATTATAACAACTAGACTGCAAACTACACTCTACAAGCTCTGTACCTTTCTTCCTCGTCCCAGTACTAGCAGCATTATGTGACTTTAAGTCCATAATGTCGCTAGCTGTTTCAACCTCTTTCAATCCACTTTGTTTAGGGTATTTATATAACACATATATAGGGTGAGGTTTTAAAGGAAGTATGGGTTCTCTTTTGGGTTTATAACCTGCACACCCGGGATAATCTGTACTACCAAAAGTAGTATGATTAATTCCCTGACCCTCATATACATCATTTCCAAGTTTACAAAGAGCGTTCTTGTACTTGGTACCTTGGGTAAGTCTGGGAGGGGAGGTCCCACTGCGACAACATGCCATTAAATATTCAGGCATTAGGGAAACCTCATCCTCAGAAGAGGATAAATACAGAACCTCTCTGACGAAGTCACCACATTACCTTGACAGCTTTATCCTCCTATCTGCCCCCACCCCGATACTCCCCCAGGTTTAGGATTAGGTAGCTTCTGCCTTCCCGGGCCCACATGGGAGGAGACTTTAGGCTGGGATTCTGTGATGACTCTGCAGGATTCATCACAATTAGCATGAGAAGGTGGATGGGACTTACCCCTTTACTTGTAACATTTCCTGTTTCTATCATAAACAGGGAGGAGAAGATAGGGCCAGATTGGCCAAGTGTTAGGGAGAATTCTCCAAATGTGCTAATTTCCCTTACCTTTTGAGACACCCAGCAACTTTGCTGGTTTTCTAGGATTTGATTTTTTACCTGGGAAGAGTGTGAGCCTTTTTTCCCACTTTTCCATGTATTTTGATGTGTGGTTTACTTTTGTGTTCTTTGGTTATGGAGTTTTAAATCAACGCCATAGGCATCATCTTTTTCTGTGTGTCACACAGCACCTTTAGTGCAGTGACACAGGGATGTCTTTCAGACTTGTTAAGGTTTAAGTACCTTCTCTGGGACTGACTACTGTCTCCCAGAGCATGTAAAGTTAAATTGACTTTAGTAGTCCCTTTAAATTTACAGACCCAGCACACACTATCTTCCTATAGAGTGCTGGAGGGGTTGCCTAGCTTCCCCTGAGTCAAAACACTCATGTAACAGTCACATGTTACCCTTTCCTACTTTAAATGGCTGGTGGCAGTGGTTTAGATCAAACTACCATGATTTTTCCCGACCGCGAACAAAGGTAGCTAAAAATCGGGTCAGCCATGTTTTTCAATATGGCGCCCAAAACAGACCCTGGTCCTCTTTTTTCGCCATTTCTTTTAGGAAAGGTCCTTCTTGTGTTTGTCTCTGCGCCAAACCAGGTTTGGTCCCTTTGTTCATTGACCTTTGGCAGGCTTCAATGCTGAAGCCCTCCTCTGGCGCCAGGGTGTCTGGGGTGGACAGGATGTGAGGGAGGTGCCTGAAACTCCCTGTGCTTAGTCTCCTAGGAGACCTGAATGCACTCTGGCGTGATTGGCCAGCTGGCTGTCCAGCAAGGACAGCCACCATGCTGTGTGATTGACAGCCAGGCTGGAATGAATGGGGGAAAACTGTTTAAAAGCAGGTCTCTGGGACTTGGAAAGCAGAGTCGGCCACTGGAATGAAAGAACCGAAGATGAGCTGAAGGAAGAGGACTGCTGCAACTCCTGGATGACCGGTGAAGCCCCGCTGTAGGTCAGAATTGCCTGAAACTCCATCGACAGAGAAGCCCTTCAAGGTTAACTTCTTCCCTTGTGTTTGGTGGGAACAACCAACACACAAGCCACCTGGCCACCGTCCCCATCCTGGTCGAATGTTCTTCCGAGAGCTGTTGAAAACCAGATAGCCAGTGGGAAGGAAACCAATTTGTGGATATTAAGGCACTCACACCTTAAACTGACGTTTTGCCAAGCTTGTGGCCTCTTCCCAGGGCAGTGCAGGAACCTCCCGACGTCCCCATGACTGAAGCTCAGGAACAGCGAGATCTGCTCGAACTTCCAGGAACAACTGCCTCAGCTACAGCTCTTCTTCACTTTAAAGGTACTGTGCAAACGCGGTCCGGAAATCTTTTCGGCCACTGTGAAAGTTTGTGAAACTTTCCAGACTTCGAAGGCTTGTCCTTCCCTAAACATTTGTCTAACTTTTCACCTAGCCAAGTTCTTCAAATATCTGTGGCAAAGACTTAACCGTTTACTACCAGAACTGTTCTATCCTATACAAAGACTCTGAACCATTGACTTTGGCCCAGGCCTATGAACTGAATTGCTGGTTGTAGTTCACTGAAACCCTTTGCCCTGCCTATGCAAGTATTTGTGCTATTGATTTTGACCCCTTTTTAAAGTATCTGAAGTGCCATTTTGCTCCCACTTCAGGGGAGCTGAACTTGTTCAGTAACTTATTGGTTGTGTATTTGTAGTGTATTCGTATATGATATTGAGCTGCTGTGAAGCAGCAGCGCCTCGGCTGGTGCCGCGGCGTGTAGCCGGCCCGCACGAGTCGGGAGGCCGAGGCGCTGCCATGTCCGCGGCAAGAGAAGGGGAACCCGCTGAGGTTAGCCGCGGCTGGGTCGCGGCTAAAACCGTTACGGGTAGCCACGGCAGGGCCGCGGAAGAAGCCGCTATGTGCAGCCGCGACGGGGCCGCCAGGTACTCACCTGTTCGCCCCGGTCCGGGGGGGGGGAAGCAGTGCTCACGACGGCGCCGAGATGCGGGGGAGCGGCGCCCGACTCGCCGGCCCCGTGCTGCTCCTGGCGCTGCCGGAGCTGCGCGTTGCAGGGGGGGGAGGCCCAGCATCAGGATGCGTCCCTACACGTCGCGGCCACAACCGCATGGCCAACACCACCACCCTCCACCACAAGGGGAACGGGAAGGGCGACACACCGGGACGGCAACCCTCAAGAGGGGCGGGACCACGTCCCAGGAACCAATGAGAAGGGGGTTAACCCAAACCCTCAGTGATTGGTGGGGGCTTGATACCTCCAGCTGTGTTAAAAGCGCGCCAAACGAGACTAATGGGTTGTTCTCATTACACAGGACACGGGAAGGAGAGAGGAGAGAGAACCAGAGTGGTGGGCCTATCCGGACAGCGGCTCGAGATACCGGTGAAGCTAACCGGGAGGACTTGATAGTTATTCTTTCAGCATTTGCTGCCTTAACCAGTGAATAAATATTGTTTTAGCACTCGCCTGTCTCCGACTATAATTCCACCCTTCACACTGGCGACGAAGGTGGGATTTCTAGACAGCGCTATGGAGTCATTGATAAAAACCCTGTCTGAGGGCCAACAACAATTGCAACAGATGGTACAACTGCAGTCACAACAAGCAGCTGCGGATCGGCAAGCCTTTCAACAAGCCATACAGCTGCAGGGCTCTATATTGACCACCGCACAGGACAACCAGCAGGAGGCCATGTCCCGTCTCACCGATGCAGTGGCCAGTACTAGAAATCAACCACTGGTGCCCTCGGCCCTCCTACAAAAGTATAAGGACGGAGAGGATCCCGCCTTCTTCTTTACTAGTTTTGAACGTATAGCCAGAAACGCACAGTGGCCTCCTGACCGGTGGGGTCAGTATGTCGCCCCCCTACTGTCTGGGGTGATGCAGGGCACCTATCAAGCGGTAAACCCCAACGGCATCACGCCGTACGGGGAGATCAAGGCTGCAGTACTAGACCGCTTAGGCCTGGACGACGAGGCCTACCGGATCCGACTGAGGGAAACCAGGCTCAGGAACGGGGAGAATCCACGCCAGCTATACTATAGGATAAAGGACCTAGCAGAGAAGTGGTTGCTGGCTCCAAACCCCGCTAACCAACCCCTAATCGATAAAATCATTCTGGAACAATTCGTCGAAGCCCTGCCCGGCCAGATGCAGAAATGGGTCAGGCAACACCATCAACCCACCCTAACCGAGGCTGTGGATATTGCATCGGCATACCAGAAGGCAGGCCACTTCCGACTACCATCTACAGGGGTATCAGCCCGCATCGCCATCCCGATATCCGACCCCCATATGATTAGGGGTAACCGAGCCTTACCCATAAGATGGAGATCTTCCGACGAGAACGCCAGGAGACCCGAGGACAAGAGACCAGGAAGCGAGGAGAAGGCCCCATCACCGACCCCTGGTTACAAGCAACCGCAGTGTTATGAGTGCAACGAGTGGGGCCACATAGCCCGGTTTTGTCCCAGGAGAAGAACAGTTGAACCCATGGACATCGGCTATCTGACCCCGATAGACGAGAACGGCGTCCCAGGACCATATGTGGTGGACATTCAGGTCAACGGCAGACCATCACGTGCACTTTTGGACAGCGGCAGCAGGCAGACCGCCATATCACCAACCGTGAGTAACACTCCCTGCCTACCTAACATAACCGTACCTATCCGATGCATTCATGGGGACACCAAATGTTACCCGATGAAGGATGTAGTGATTGACTTAAATGAAACCTCCTCTTCCTTGAGGGTTGCCGTCCTACCTTGTCTCCCCACCCCGGTGGTAATTGGGACCGACCTCCCCGGTTTCGATCAGACATTAAAGGATACAAGGGAAGGGCAGTCCCCGCCCAAATCCGATGTTGCAGGGATGGACCCCGTCACCCACGAACCCCCACCTGGGCGAAAGAGGCGGACCCTGATGGCATGGTGTCAGGCCAGTTATATGACCCGGCCTATCGACTGGAAGCTCGAAGGCAACAAAGACACCATAAGGGGGGAGACCCTAATCGACCCCACCCTACGAGTGGCCAGAGAAAGGGCCGCCCGGGAAGGGGAACCCGATATAGCCAGAGGCCCAGGGTTTCTACTGCGACAAGGTCTCCTATACCGGAGGTATAAGGGTGACGACGACGCCATGAAGGAACAACTGGTGCTACCAAAGAGCCACCGTCTTATAGTGGTACAACTGGCCCACAACCATCCCTGTGGGGGTCACATGGCCTCTCTTAAAACCCAACAAAACCTGTTAAAGAGGTTTTACTGGCCAGGCATTTATGGGGAGGTCGCCCAACATTGCAAGAACTGCCCCACCTGCCAATTGACTAGCGGGTTTCTACCCGCAAGGGCACCGCTACAGAAAATGCCCCTCATTTCCATCCCATTCCAGAGGATCGGCATGGACATAGTGGGACCCCTGGAACCAGCCAGCCGCGGTTATAGATACTTACTGGTCGTAGTCGACTACGCTACCCGATACCCCGAGGCCTTTCCCCTAAAGGGAACATCGGCCCGGGTATTATGCGACCAGCTAATTCCATTCTTTGCCCGAGTGGGGATACCCTCCGAGATAATCACCGACCAGGGTACCAATTTTATGTCGACCCTCCTAAAACAAGTATGTGGACAGTTCCAGATCAACCAGTTGAGAACCTCAGTATATCATCCCCAGACTGATGGGCTGGTAGAACGTTATAACCAAACAATCAAAAAGATGCTAAGAAGGGTGACGGGACCAGACGGGAAAAACTGGGATCGGGTGATCCCCCTGGTGTTAATGGTGTTAAGAGACACCCCCCAGTCGTCCACCGGTTTTTCTCCCTTCGAGCTCTTGTTTGGGAGACAACCTCGAACAATACTAGACCTGGTTAAAGAGGAATGGGAATCCACAGAAGAAGTGTCTTTAACCGAGTATACAGAGGAATTAAAGGAACACCTAACCGCACTACGTACACTGGCCCAAGACAACCTTGGACATGCCCAAACAACTCAAGAAAGAAATTATAACAAGGGGAGCCGAATGAGAACCTTCAACCCAGGGGACCAGGTATTGGTACTCCTGCCTACCAGCACCAATAAACTGTTGGCTAGATGGAGAGGGCCGTACAAGGTCACTGATGTACTAAGCCCAGTAACCTACCGGGTACACCAGCCTGATCGTACCCCCCCTGAGAAGGTCTATCATATCAACCTTCTAAAAAAATTGAATGAGCCTCTTCTGGGTGCCTTTGTATGTATCGAGGAAGCCAAACCGGACGAGATCCTGAACACCGTTCCTGATACCCTGGATTCAGTCAATTGGGGGGACTCCCTAACCCTCGAAATGAAGACGGACATCAGGAACCGGTTGTCCCCTTATGCTGACGCCTTTTCCGCCTTACCTGGAAGAACCGATGTTCTTGAGCATATCATCAAAACAGATCCCGGACCACCTGTGAGGCTTAGACCATACTGGATACCCGAAGCCAGGCGAACCATCATCAAATCCGAGGTGGACGAGATGCTAAGGATGGATATCATCGAGCCTTCTGTCAGCGTTTGGTCATCCCCCATAGTACTTGTCCCTAAACCGGATGGCTCGGTCCGTTTCTGTATGGACTACAGACAATTGAACGCGGTGTCCCGATACGAAGCCTATCCAATGCCTCGCATGGACGAACTCCTGGAGGGCCTTGGAGCAGCCAGTTTCTTAAGCACTCTCGATTTAACCAAGGGCTATTGGCAAATACCCCTTCGCTCCCAGGACAGGGAGAAAACTGCCTTTTCCACCCCACAAGGCTTGTATCAGTATAAGGTCCTACCCTTTGGCCTCCACGGGGCTCCCGCCACATTCCAGAGATTGATGGACATCATACTGAGACCGCATACTGGATACGCTGCTGCCTACCTGGACGATATTGTGGTATACAGCCAAACCTGGGGATCGCATCTGAACCACCTAGAACTAGTAGTGGCTGATTTACAGAAGGCAGGACTACATATCAACCCCAGGAAGACTACGATGGGAACCCACGAAACCAAATATCTGGGCCACATAGTGGGTGGGGGAGTGCTGAAACCGCAGTTGTCCAAAACACAGGCTATCCAGGATATACCGACTCCCACCAACAGGAAACAAATACGAGCTTTCCTGGGGTTGATCGGGTATTACCGGAGATTTATCCCTGACTTCTCCTCGATAGCCGCTCCCTTGACGGACGCATTGAGGCTCAAGGGGAATCCCAACCTGACCAACGACCCGAAGGCCCTGAACGCCATAGCACACCTAAAGCAAAGGATCACATCCAACCCGGTCCTCTGCTGCCCGGACTTCCAGAAACATTTCTTTTTACAAACGGATGCCTCAAACCAGGGACTGGGAGCTGTGTTATCGTAGATGAATGGGGAGGACCTGCAACCGGTGTGCTTCATCAGTCGGAAATTGTTGCCCCATGAAGCGGCTTATTCAACCATTGAGAAGGAGTGTTTGGCCATCAAGTGGGCCGTTGACTCGCTCCGGTACTATCTGTTGGGTCGCCAGTTCACTTTGTACACCGACCATGCCCCCCTCCAGTGGCTGGCCCAACATAAGGACACGAACCAGAGGGTCCTCCGCTGGTTTCTCTCCCTTCAGCCTTTTGATTTCGTCACGTTGCACAGGCCTGCCAGGTTTCAGCTGGTGGCTGACTATCTGTCTAGGTGTTCACCCTGGCCCGAACGGCCTGGGATTGGGGTGGGGATGTGTGAAGCAGCAGCGCCTCGGCTGGTGCCGCGGCGTGTAGCCGGCCCGCACCAGTCGGGAGGCCGAGGCGCTGCCATGTCCGCGGCAAGAGAAGGGGAACCCGCTGAGGTTAGCCGCGGCTGGGTCGTGGCTAAAACCGTTACGGGTAGCCACGGCAGGGCCGCGGAAGAAGCCGCTATGTGCAGCCGTGACGGGGCCGCCAGGTACTCACCTGTTCGCCCCGGTCCGGGGGGGGGGGGAAGCAGTGCTCACGACGGCGCCGAGATGCGGGGGAGCGGCGCCCGGCTCGCCGGCCCCGTGCTGCTCCTGGCGCTGCCGGAGCTGCGCGTTGCAGGGGGGGGGAGGCCCAGCATCAGGATGCGTCCCTACACGTCGCGGCCACAACCGCATGGCCAACACCACCACCCTCCACCACAAGGGGAACGGGAAGGGCGACACACCGGGACGGCAACCCTCAAGAGGGGCGGGACCACGTCCCAGGAACCAATGAGAAGGGGGTTAACCCAAACCCTCAGTGATTGGTGGGGGCTTGATACCTCCAGCTGTGTTAAAAGCGCGCCAAACGAGACTAATGGGTTGTTCTCATTACACAGGACACGGGAAGGAGAGAGGAGAGAGAACCAGAGTGGTGGGCCTATCCGGACAGCGGCTCGAGATAGGACCAAGCCAGGCCTAACGCCGCTGTACTACAGGAGGACAAGACACCGGTGAAGCTAACCGGGAGGACTTGATAGTTATTCTTTCAGCATTTGCTGCCTTAACCAGTGAATAAATATTGTTTTAGCACTCGCCTGTCTCCGACTATAATTCCACCCTTCACAGCTGCACTTGCTAGTGTAATGTTTTCAAACTGACTGTAAATAAATGTATATTCTTTTACCTAGAAACCTTGAGTAAGTGTATATTTAAATCACTGTATTTATTGGTCCTTTGTGTAACTTGTTCTACTGCTCATTCAACTCTTGAGACAAGTCTGGCTGCTCAGCCACGGCTACCACATAACTGTGTAGGACAGGCTTGTACCAAAGGTGTAATTGTACTGACACTTGTAGTCCTAATTACATGTAGTGTTCCCAAAGGGTACTACATGTGATTCTGCCTAACACCAAGCACAGGGGCCCAATACAAAAAGGGTGAGCAGGATAAAAGGCCAGTTCAGGAAGTGTGGGTTGTTCGGGTGAAGTCAGTGGAGGTGGAGGACCATGAGACCATCAGGAGGAAGGAAGGAGAAGAGGATTTTGGAGGCGAATTCTGGAGAAGGTGAGGTATTGGATAGTAAGTGCATGTTGTACTGCAGCCTGAGTGTACATATTAGTGTGGCAAGTGTGTTTTGAGTAAATAGTCAGGAGTGACTGTGAAGTGTGTGGTACTGAGTGACAAAAGGATGACTGGGCAGAAGGTGAGTGGAGTAATGGAGGGGAGGAGGGAGTGTTAGTGGGAGGAAGGAGTATTAGTTGGAGGAGGGAGCAGTGGAGTGGAAGTGGGAGTAGTAGTAGTAGGAGGGGGTAGTACTAGTGCAGAGGAGGGTGCAGTGGAGTAGTGGACTGAGAAGTAATAACAAAGGGTGGGGTGTGACCTCAAAGGACTGAGAATCATTGTAGGATAACATATTGGACGGAGGCGAAGTGGAGAAGAAAGAAGAGTAGGAAATAAAGAGGTGAGAGTTAGCGTGCTAGATGGTGGACTGAATCCAATAGGGTATCTGTATGGCACCATTGCCAAAATCCCAGTTAATTTAAAGAGAAAACGCATTCTGCCTTTATGTTCTCACAACTAGCTGAGGACAGATGTAAAGTGCAGGGGTCAACCTTCTATTTCTACTAACCTGTGGTCAGGGATGCCTGTGTTAGGGAGGAGGTGTGATACAAGACATGAAAGAGGGGGATGACCCTTGGGGTCACAATGACTTCAATAAAAAAAACCCTTGGACTCCCTCTGAGATGTGGAGTGATTCATGTGCAATCTGTGACAACAGTGAGAACAAGTTAGTGACTGGGACTGTCCTTTCTTGCCAACCTCCAGCACTGACTCCGGCATTCACCCTCTTGGCCAATTGCTTTTCCAAGCGGTAGACAGCTCCCTCTCAGTTATTAATCGCAAGGAAGGAGAGTGGGAGGGGGCTTCTGGTTTACATCCTCTTTCAAGTTGTCTGTCTCTCTCTTTCTCTTTTTTCTCTCTCTCCTTCTCTCTCTCTATCACTCTCTATATATATCTCCCTCCCTATCACCCTCTCTCTTTCTTCAATCTTGAAGTTACGTATATATATCAAGAACAAGTTGAAGACGGGGTGGATGAGCTAGGGGGGGGCATTTACAGGTGGAGGTGGGATGACAGGTTTGGGTTAGACAGGCAGAGGTGGTGGGGATGGCTGGGTGGAACAACCGACTGGGTGCTTGGAGGAAGATTCCATGTATGGGACTTGGGGCAATGTTTTGGAGAGTGGGATATCAGAAGGCGAGTGAGTGTGTGTGAAGAGGACATGATTGCGATGTCAGTGGGCAGGGTGAGTGGGTAGGTAAGTAGGTAGTGGTGGGATGAGAGAAAGCGGTGGGTATGATGACAGAGGGGGTGGAGCTAAAGGGTTGCGGTAGGCCCGCAGAGTGTGGGTGGGTGTCTGGGTGGGATAACATGGCATGCTAGGATTGTGTGGTGGGATAACACAGGGGTATCAGACGGGTGAACCACCAGAAGGGTGGTTAGGGGTGGGAATAACAAGGAGGTCATATGGTTGAAGGGGCGGGGATGGGATTTCATAGCGGAAGTAAAATGTCATGTCAGGAGTGGATGTCAGAGTGGAGGATCAGTGGGGGGATGACGGATGAGGGTTGTTGGGGGTTGGATGACATGGTGACATTAGGATGTAAGATTGGAGTGGGAAGGGGTGTGAAATGACAGGCAGGGTGGCTGAGTAGGTGAGGTGAAAGCAGGTGGGATGGGTGTTAGTGAGACAGTATGAGCGCTGGCTGGGGCATACAATTGTCTTGAGCACTCATGAAAAAGTGGCCCACATTTGCAAATGGCAATTCATTCTGTTTGTGACATACTGTTTGAGTAGTCCCCAAGGGGAGGTTTTTGATAAAATGTGACGCAAATTGTGTATTTTAAAGAATATGTATTAGGTAACACTGGTCAAAATTACTAGCTGCATGGTGAAGTAACATCAAATTGACCCACATGGGCCAAAAAAGTGGCCCACGTTTACCAAAAAAACGTGCCCACAATAGCATTTTGTGTTTGGTGAGGGTGTTGCTCTATTGCCCTATAGGCCAGTCCGAGCCTCAACAGTATATTCATCCGGGGATCAGTCGGAAGATGGAAGTGACGGTAGGTGGCACAAGAGATGTGGCTCAGCTTTGAGGTGGAATGACAAATGGGGTTGAGTGGTAGGATGAGGAGGGCAGGAGGGATGACGGACATGGGTGGGAGAGAGTGCATAGTGTGGTAATATCCACAAGTGGGTGGGGCTCCAGCAAAAACCGTTGCAAATGGAGGTGCAATAAGGGTCAGCGGGTGGGAGGGGCATGTTTAGAGCGATAGACGCTTTAAGTTACCGGGTAACAGGGCTGAGTGAGCAAGGGTGAAGTGGCGATCGCTTTGTTTCTGAGTTTCTAGAACAGTCATGGAGAGAGACCAGGCGTAACTATTTTTCCTCGTGTATATAGGCTTCTTGTATAGTGTTTAGACAACCTTGAGACCATTTCAAAGTGCTTTAGAGGAAGCAGCGAGGGGAGGGTGGTATGGTATGTGATTGAGAGAAGAAGGGGGGCGATTCCAGGTGAGGTTGATAGAGAAATCAGGTGCTGAACGTGAGAAAAGACAGATTATCAACAAGTTTTCTCGCCTTCTCTGGGACTTTGCCTGTCCGAGCAAATGTCAACGATTTTATTCCAAGAATGAGCTGGAAAACTCCCATTGTTTTCAGTTACTTACCGTCTGACCCTGGGGTGTGGATGGTAGGGGAACCATGAGGGACACTTTGCAATGCCACCACTCGTTATGCAGGGGGGGGGGGCAGAGGAGGTAGAATGGGGAGGATCCCTATCCCATTCCACCTCACCCCTCTCGCGTGGCTGCGACATGCCCCATGAAGCCTATTAGGAGTTCTGTCCCTTTAAGGGATCCTGGTGTGGTAGAATGATCCGTTCACAGTACCATCCTCCTGGTGGGCCTGAACCCCAGGTCAGACTTGGTCATACGATGGTGCAATCGCATTATGTCAGTGTTAGACTGAGAAGCACCTCTGGAATGTGCTTCTCTGTGCTCCACTCAGAGTTCCAGTCAGTGTGGGGATCAGAAATGCTTCATAAACATAGAATGCACCCAAGTTCGCTCCAAGGAATGTTCTTTCGTGCCTGTTCAGGTTTGTGAACGGAAGAAGATGAATGATTCAGCGGCGGACGTCACTCCTACTTGTCCACTTTCCTCCTTGAAGGCACAAAATACAGTTGGCGGTGGGCCCATTTAATGGCTAAGCCTGCCTAAGCATTCACAAGGGAGGTGGCAACAAGAGTGCAGCAGAAAGGTCACAGAGCAGTAATGAGTAACCAATCATACTGTAGTAAAGAAAAGCCAAAGCATCCGTGGCCTATTAGTCCAGGGAAGGGTGTGGGCAGGTGCAGAGTCTGCGAGCACGATGGCAATGGCTGTAGGAAGTACAGTAAGGAAGAAAGGGTAGTACTGAAGAGTGGAGTAGGAGTCTAGGGAGGGAAGGACTGAGCGGAGGAATTGACGTTGGAAAGGAGGAGGAAAGGCGGGAGGCAGGAGGTTGAAATGAAGGTGGGATGGCTAAGAGGAGGACGGAGAGAGGAAAGCAGGGAGAAGGAGGTGGTAGACCAAGAAGGAAGAAGTAACCAGGGGAAGAGGAGAACCAGGAGGTGGTGACCACCAAGAAAGGAAAGCAAAAGGAGGAGGCAAAACATCTGGAGATGGTTAAGAACAAAATGGTGAAAAGAAGAGAAGAGTTAGAAAGCCAGGGTAATCTTGAGGATGAGAGGAAAGAGGAGGCAGAGCACAGCATCAGGTAGCAACCAGGCTTGGAAAAGGAGAGGGGATGAAGGGTAGAAGAATTGGCACAAGGGGAAGCATCAAGGAGGTTGGAGATGAGGCTAAACAGAAGGCAAAAGTAAGAAGTTAATTACTGTGATAAATCTGGTGATGTGATCATTCCTTTCCCTGAGGTATCCTCCCCCTATGTGGTCAGGGGATGGAAGCAGCTACCTGATCCTGACTCTGGGGCTGGCTATGTGAGGGAAGACCACCTGGTGGGAGATGTCATTGGAGGAAAACGCATACACCCTTCCCTTTTAGGGATGTTTTCTCCATTCCACATGCCTTAATGGCATATAGTAACACTCCCCCCTCAACTAGATCTATTTTTAGTACTCCCCATTTCCCCACAAAGAACAGTATGCTAACATCTGGGATGAGGAAGAGGCAGATGATCACTCCCAATGAGGGCCAGTATCATCTTCCTTAACGTCAGTCAAGACACAGTCTCGTAACAAATGAGATGAGAACGAGCAATGGAACAATTAAAATGACGCAGACCGGTAAACCAACGCAACGGTCTAGTCGCTGGTGAATATGTAATCATGCTGGGAATTTTAAAGTGGCATCTGCTACAGCTGGCAGAAAGAAGGAGAAGGGAGAGAGCTGCAGGTGCTGGACTGCACCGTGACCTGTGGAGACACCAAGAGCCATGCTAAGGTGTAGTAGCAACCCAAGCGTGATAGAGAGGAACCCAGGTGTAGACAGTTAATCGCGTGAGAGCAGAGTGCAGCGGGATCCGGGCTCCAGAGAAAGGGGCACGGCAAGAACACAGTGGTTGATGGGACGCCCGATGAGCCAGAGTGTGGAAGAATCCCAGAGCAAAGGAACGCGAAAAGCAACCGCTAAGCTCAGGGAAGATAGATAGGTTACTGGGTTGCCTGAACCCTTATGCCGCCTTGTGGGAATAACGCAGAGTAAAGGGAACTGAAGCAAGGAAATGGAAAGAGCAACCAGTAAGCCCAGAGAAACCAGATAGGTTACTGGGTTGCCTGAACCCTTATGCCGCTTTGTGGGAATAACGCAGAGTAAAGGGAACTGAAGCAAGGAAATGGAAAGAGCAACCAGTAAGCCAAGAGAAACCAGATAGGTTACTGGGTTGCCTGAACCCTTATGCCGCTTTGTGGGAATAACGCAGAGTAAAGGGAACTGAAGCAAGGAAATGGAAAGAGCAACCAGTAAGCCCAGAGAAACCAGATAGGTTACTGGGTTGCCTGAACCCTTATGCCGCTTTGTGGGAATAACGCAGAGTAAAGGGAACTGAAGCAAGGAAATGGAAAGAGCAACCAGTAAGCCCAGAGAAACCAGATGGGTTACCGGGTTGCCTGGCAGAGTGTGCTGCCTCATGAGAATTGAGCGAGAGATACAAAGGGAGGCTAAAGAAGAAGTTACCGTATTTGTGAATCAAAGTATGAGCGCGTTATTAAACCCATATCTCAAGGGTGAAAGCAACATAAAGGGAAGTGCCCACAAAAAAGGGGAAAAGAAACCTTTGATGAAAAAGGAAGCGAATATTGAAAAGAACTGTGTGAAACAAGAGTGGATAAGCCAGAGATGGGCTAATGTAATTTCATGGTTAAAGTGGAAAAGTCATAGCATAAAGTCCTGGCAGGAGAGTATAAGAAGTGAAATTGAAGTGTGTGAACTGTTGTTATAAAATTGGAAGAAGAGCCTAACTGGGGAAGATACCTGGTCACCTGTGAGTCTGGGACCTGCATCTGTGTGTGTACAAGTTATAAATCTGGAACAGAGAATCTCAAGGAAGACCCATGCGCTTGAGATTTTGAACTGTTGTAATTATGTAAAAAGAGCCTACCAGATGGGCTACAAGTCTGGGACCTGTATCAAAATTGTGTTAAAGTAAAAGGAGCATCCATACGAATATGCATACCATAAGGATTTGACCCACCATGTTGAAGGTGAAGAGAAACCTTAGAGGAAGGGAGCTATTTACCCACATAATATGAACACACCAAGAAGAGGGAGTGATCCTCTTGGGTTCTAAGGAACTCTGGTATTTTCTTTATTTGAACTTTACCTAATAGTACACTGAATCTGCTAAAGGGAGCCATTCCCTGCAACTGTGAGCATTGTCAATTTGAAACATTTTCGTTGGATTTGAACTTTTGTGTTGGATTGGAACATGTGTGCACTTTTGGCAAATCGGAGACAATAACCTTTTCACTTCTGAGTTACTTTTTAGAGTGTGGGGTCCAGAATAGGATTACGACCACAAGACATATACTGCTTTGAACATCTTGGCAAAGGACAGACCCATTCGTTTTGGTTGAGATAGGGAAATATCTCCTAGAATAGGGATAGTGAGGCATTTTCCAGCCCCTGTTTGTTTTAATAAAAGTTTATAACCAAAAACCATGAGTCCTCTGTGTCGGCGTCTCATTCCTGACTCTTCACATTACCCTATTAGGAAAGAGATCATCCACAAATAGTCGTGGAGGAAGAAGAATGCTGGATGGTGGGGAACAGGACAGTCTCTCCTTCTGGGAAAAGATGAGAGCTAGTGGCCTGACCACTGGTGTAGTCTTTTGATCTTACCCTGGTCTCTCCCCAGCCTTTTGCTGCACAAATCTAATGTGTCAACGTGCTTAGGCTCAGAAACTCAAGAGGACGGGTCTGCAGAGAAACAATCAAATTGGAAGAGGAGAAGTTGGCAGCTATCAAAGAAGCCCAGACACAAAATGGGCCACATAATCCTCATGAGTCACTGGGACTCATTGCGAGCTGGGCGGAATGGGTTAAACAGCGCCGGTAAACCCATTCCGCCCTATTACAAGGTTCCCTTGCGGGAACAGCTCTGAACGTTTGGTCAGACCAGATGTCCTTTGCGGGTCCCGCAAGGGGACCAGGGAGCTAATAACGGGCCCGTTATTAACGGAACCGTTATTAGCTCCCTCCCCATTCCCATTGAGCCCTATGGGGGCTCAAATGGGAATGGGGATGGGTCTTTTGAATGAGGAATTACCGTTCTAAAGCAAATGCTTTTACAATAGTTGTGCTTCCTCTGAGGAGTGTGGGCGAGGGAACATGTTTGCGTAATGAGGCCTGAATATATATTTTCCGGCATATATCAGTAGAATACTTTTTGGATGAATGCATATGAAACTTTCTAAATAAAAATGAAGATCCACATTTTTGAGGAAAGGTTTGTGAGGTTTCATCAAAGCTTGGAGAACAAAGTTATCCCAGTCAACACCTCCCCCGCACTTAGCGGGGAAGCCCGTGAGCTACATCTGTTCAATCAGCCATTGGGGTTTCCGTGTGGCCCGTTGGGGCCTTCCTGGTGACTCCTGAGTTTCACCTGCTGTTTCGACCTGCGGCCTCTCAGGGTCCTCACACTCCGGTTCCGTCATTGGTTCTTTACTTAGTTCAGGTTCTTCTAGGTAGACCTACTGCAAAAGAATGACGCATTCCGCGTTGTCGCCTTGTTCTCCTGTGGCCGTTACCATCGGCCCTTTGATGGCCGTGATCAGAAAAGGTTCTGGGTTATAGCAGGAGTCCGTCCTCCTTTGCTGTCTTTGTTGCACTAGGACGGTTTCCTCAATTTCAAGCTGTTGTTCTTTAGTTCTTCTCTTCCGGGCTGCCCATTCCTTGGCTTTTCTTTTCTTCTCTGCATCCCTTTCTCGGATCTGGGTATCTTGTTCTGGGGTGTAGTCTTCCATTTGGGTAAGGCAGGTCCGTGGTCTGTATCTCACCATCAGTCCCGCAGGTGTTCACCCAGTCGCTTCGTAGGCTGTGCTCCCGCAGCTCCGTAGCATTCGACATATCGCTTACGGCTGTGGCATCTGGTCTTGTACTGCCTTTTGCTAGATTGTGGCCATAAATATTTCCACCTTGCCGTTGGCTTGGGGCCACAGCGAGGTGATATTTTGATGCTGGAAGCCTAGGTGATCAGGGAGTTTCCTGAACTTGTGCCCTTGCAATGGGGACCGTTGTCAGTGTTCACTGTGGTGGGGATTCCCTATTCACTAAACAGTTCGTCTTTCACCCGGGCTACGTGGTAGAACGATGTCGACGGTACGTGTTTGATGAGAGGAAAACTGGAGTATTCGTCAATTGCGACAAGTAGATGTCCTTCTTCCTCAAGGGGGCCTTAGAAGTCCATGGCTGTTCTCTGCCATGGCCTGTCTGGTAGGGGTACTAGCTGTAGCCAGTTTGGGTTTGTTTTTCACACTGCTTTTTGGCAGGGTTCGCAGTGGGTTAGCACATCTTCCACGGTGACGTCCATGTATGAAACCATAATTGGTTTCTTAGGATTTTCTTTGTGTTTTCGACCCCTCTATGTCCTTCATGGGCTATCAACACTAACACTTTCCTGAGGTCTTTGGGGGCCACTAGACTGTTGCCTCTTAGTAATATGCCCTGTTCTGGTGTCGTGAGTTCCGTTTGTATCTTGGCTAGCCGTGCTAGGTCATTTCTGTCGACCTCCCCTTCTGTAAAGTGTTCCGTGCTGAGATGTTTCCACTTGTCATTGGTGAGGCATATTGCTGCTTGTATGGTGGGGTCTGCTCTGCTCCTGGAGGTGCATGTTTCCAAGGTGATAGTGGGGGGGAGAGCGTTTGTGGATAGATATGAGATGTAGTCCTCAGCCTCGTGGGCCAGGGTGTTGTCTGTTTTTCCTTCTGGGTGACGGGACAAGTAGTCCGCTGGGTTGGCATCCCCTCCCGGCTTGTGTAGGATCTTGTAGTCCTACTCCTGAAGCCTAATGCCCCATCTCTCGATGCGAGGGCATTTTGGCTTTGGAGTTGCCAAACAATGATAACAGCGCCTGGTGGTCGGTGATGAGGGTGAACCTCCTCCCTATGACGAAATGATGGAATTTTTCACAGGCCCATACGCCCACTAGACTCTCAAGTTCCACTTGAGAGTAGGCTCTTTCGGTGGGTGACAGGGCTCTACTGGCGTACGCGATGACGTTGTGGTGGCTGTTGTCCTTGCGATTGGATTGGCCAAGATGGCGCCGAGGCCAACCGGGCTGGCGTCGACCGTGATGTTGGTGTCCCAGTTTGGATCGAAGTATGCCAGCTGTCAGTGGTTGGCCAGTTCCTCCTTAATCTCATGAAAAGCATCCTGGCACGATTAGTCCCTTTTAAGGGAATCGTACAAAAATGTCAACCTGGGAATTGCGACGGCTGAAAATGCTGCCTTTTTTTTCTATCCCCCCCCTTACACCACCTATATATATGTGGGGGGGTTTAGAGTATAATATTAATATGAGGGGGGTCTTGTTCATGTCGCACTTGGGGCCGTTAAGCATGAGGCCGGCGATGTGGAGGATGTTGCACACGGTCATGAGTGCCTTCTCATGTTGTTCCTGACTCGTTCCGAATAAGATAATATTGTTGCTGCAATTGAGGGCATTGACCTGGGGATATCAGTTTATGTAGTGTCTCTTTAAAGATCTCAGCAGCTGAGGAAATCCCGAAGTTGAGACGTTTGTATCGGAATAATTCTTTGTGGGTGGTGAAGGTGGTGCTAGGTCTGGAGGCGGGATCTATGATGAGCTGGTGGTATCCCTGGTTTAGGTCTAGTTTGGAGAAGTTAGTGGCCTGGTTTAGTCTCACTAGCATGTCCTTGATGCTGAGTCCCAAGTGTCTTTCCCTATCCCATTCCACCTCACCCCTCTCGCGTGGCTGCGACATGCCCCATGAAGCCTATTAGGAGTTCTGTCCCTTTAAGGGATCCTGGTGTGGTAGAATGATCCGTTCACAGTACCATCCTCCTGGTGGGCCTGAACCCCAGGTCAGACTTGGTCATACGATGGTGCAATCGCATTATGTCAGTGTTAGACTGAGAAGCACCTCTGGAATGTGCTTCTCTGTGCTCCACTCAGAGTTCCAGTCAGTGTGGGGATCAGAAATGCTTCATAAACATAGAATGCACCCAAGTTCGCTCCAAGGAATGTTCTTTCGTGCCTGTTCAGGTTTGTGAACGGAAGAAGATGAATGATTCAGCGGCGGACGTCACTCCTACTTGTCCACTTTCCTCCTTGAAGGCACAAAATACAGTTGGCGGTGGGCCCATTTAATGGCTAAGCCTGCCTAAGCATTCACAAGGGAGGTGGCAACAAGAGTGCAGCAGAAAGGTCACAGAGCAGTAATGAGTAACCAATCATACTGTAGTAAAGAAAAGCCAAAGCATCCGTGGCCTATTAGTCCAGGGAAGGGTGTGGGCAGGTGCAGAGTCTGCGAGCACGATGGCAATGGCTGTAGGAAGTACAGTAAGGAAGAAAGGGTAGTACTGAAGAGTGGAGTAGGAGTCTAGGGAGGGAAGGACTGAGCGGAGGAATTGACGTTGGAAAGGAGGAGGAAAGGCGGGAGGCAGGAGGTTGAAATGAAGGTGGGATGGCTAAGAGGAGGACGGAGAGAGGAAAGCAGGGAGAAGGAGGTGGTAGACCAAGAAGGAAGAAGTAACCAGGGGAAGAGGAGAACCAGGAGGTGGTGACCACCAAGAAAGGAAAGCAAAAGGAGGAGGCAAAACATCTGGAGATGGTTAAGAACAAAATGGTGAAAAGAAGAGAAGAGTTAGAAAGCCAGGGTAATCTTGAGGATGAGAGGAAAGAGGAGGCAGAGCACAGCATCAGGTAGCAACCAGGCTTGGAAAAGGAGAGGGGATGAAGGGTAGAAGAATTGGCACAAGGGGAAGCATCAAGGAGGTTGGAGATGAGGCTAAACAGAAGGCAAAAGTAAGAAGTTAATTACTGTGATAAATCTGGTGATGTGATCATTCCTTTCCCTGAGGTATCCTCCCCCTATGTGGTCAGGGGATGGAAGCAGCTACCTGATCCTGACTCTGGGGCTGGCTATGTGAGGGAAGACCACCTGGTGGGAGATGTCATTGGAGGAAAACGCATACACCCTTCCCTTTTAGGGATGTTTTCTCCATTCCACATGCCTTAATGGCATATAGTAACACTCCCCCCTCAACTAGATCTATTTTTAGTACTCCCCATTTCCCCACAAAGAACAGTATGCTAACATCTGGGATGAGGAAGAGGCAGATGATCACTCCCAATGAGGGCCAGTATCATCTTCCTTAACGTCAGTCAAGACACAGTCTCGTAACAAATGAGATGAGAACGAGCAATGGAACAATTAAAATGACGCAGACCGGTAAACCAACGCAACGGTCTAGTCGCTGGTGAATATGTAATCATGCTGGGAATTTTAAAGTGGCATCTGCTACAGCTGGCAGAAAGAAGGAGAAGGGAGAGAGCTGCAGGTGCTGGACTGCACCGTGACCTGTGGAGACACCAAGAGCCATGCTAAGGTGTAGTAGCAACCCAAGCGTGATAGAGAGGAACCCAGGTGTAGACAGTTAATCGCGTGAGAGCAGAGTGCAGCGGGATCCGGGCTCCAGAGAAAGGGGCACGGCAAGAACACAGTGGTTGATGGGACGCCCGATGAGCCAGAGTGTGGAAGAATCCCAGAGCAAAGGAACGCGAAAAGCAACCGCTAAGCTCAGGGAAGATAGATAGGTTACTGGGTTGCCTGAACCCTTATGCCGCCTTGTGGGAATAACGCAGAGTAAAGGGAACTGAAGCAAGGAAATGGAAAGAGCAACCAGTAAGCCCAGAGAAACCAGATAGGTTACTGGGTTGCCTGAACCCTTATGCCGCTTTGTGGGAATAACGCAGAGTAAAGGGAACTGAAGCAAGGAAATGGAAAGAGCAACCAGTAAGCCAAGAGAAACCAGATAGGTTACTGGGTTGCCTGAACCCTTATGCCGCTTTGTGGGAATAACGCAGAGTAAAGGGAACTGAAGCAAGGAAATGGAAAGAGCAACCAGTAAGCCCAGAGAAACCAGATAGGTTACTGGGTTGCCTGAACCCTTATGCCGCTTTGTGGGAATAACGCAGAGTAAAGGGAACTGAAGCAAGGAAATGGAAAGAGCAACCAGTAAGCCCAGAGAAACCAGATGGGTTACCGGGTTGCCTGGCAGAGTGTGCTGCCTCATGAGAATTGAGCGAGAGATACAAAGGGAGGCTAAAGAAGAAGTTACCGTATTTGTGAATCAAAGTATGAGCGCGTTATTAAACCCATATCTCAAGGGTGAAAGCAACATAAAGGGAAGTGCCCACAAAAAAGGGGAAAAGAAACCTTTGATGAAAAAGGAAGCGAATATTGAAAAGAACTGTGTGAAACAAGAGTGGATAAGCCAGAGATGGGCTAATGTAATTTCATGGTTAAAGTGGAAAAGTCATAGCATAAAGTCCTGGCAGGAGAGTATAAGAAGTGAAATTGAAGTGTGTGAACTGTTGTTATAAAATTGGAAGAAGAGCCTAACTGGGGAAGATACCTGGTCACCTGTGAGTCTGGGACCTGCATCTGTGTGTGTACAAGTTATAAATCTGGAACAGAGAATCTCAAGGAAGACCCATGCGCTTGAGATTTTGAACTGTTGTAATTATGTAAAAAGAGCCTACCAGATGGGCTACAAGTCTGGGACCTGTATCAAAATTGTGTTAAAGTAAAAGGAGCATCCATACGAATATGCATACCATAAGGATTTGACCCACCATGTTGAAGGTGAAGAGAAACCTTAGAGGAAGGGAGCTATTTACCCACATAATATGAACACACCAAGAAGAGGGAGTGATCCTCTTGGGTTCTAAGGAACTCTGGTATTTTCTTTATTTGAACTTTACCTAATAGTACACTGAATCTGCTAAAGGGAGCCATTCCCTGCAACTGTGAGCATTGTCAATTTGAAACATTTTCGTTGGATTTGAACTTTTGTGTTGGATTGGAACATGTGTGCACTTTTGGCAAATCGGAGACAATAACCTTTTCACTTCTGAGTTACTTTTTAGAGTGTGGGGTCCAGAATAGGATTACGACCACAAGACATATACTGCTTTGAACATCTTGGCAAAGGACAGACCCATTCGTTTTGGTTGAGATAGGGAAATATCTCCTAGAATAGGGATAGTGAGGCATTTTCCAGCCCCTGTTTGTTTTAATAAAAGTTTATAACCAAAAACCATGAGTCCTCTGTGTCGGCGTCTCATTCCTGACTCTTCACATTACCCTATTAGGAAAGAGATCATCCACAAATAGTCGTGGAGGAAGAAGAATGCTGGATGGTGGGGAACAGGACAGTCTCTCCTTCTGGGAAAAGATGAGAGCTAGTGGCCTGACCACTGGTGTAGTCTTTTGATCTTACCCTGGTCTCTCCCCAGCCTTTTGCTGCACAAATCTAATGTGTCAACGTGCTTAGGCTCAGAAACTCAAGAGGACGGGTCTGCAGAGAAACAATCAAATTGGAAGAGGAGAAGTTGGCAGCTATCAAAGAAGCCCAGACACAAAATGGGCCACATAATCCTCATGAGTCACTGGGACTCATTGCGAGCTGGGCGGAATGGGTTAAACAGCGCCGGTAAACCCATTCCGCCCTATTACAAGGTTCCCTTGCGGGAACAGCTCTGAACGTTTGGTCAGACCAGATGTCCTTTGCGGGTCCCGCAAGGGGACCAGGGAGCTAATAACGGGCCCGTTATTAACGGAACCGTTATTAGCTCCCTCCCCATTCCCATTGAGCCCTATGGGGGCTCAAATGGGAATGGGGATGGGTCTTTTGAATGAGGAATTACCGTTCTAAAGCAAATGCTTTTACAATAGTTGTGCTTCCTCTGAGGAGTGTGGGCGAGGGAACATGTTTGCGTAATGAGGCCTGAATATATATTTTCCGGCATATATCAGTAGAATACTTTTTGGATGAATGCATATGAAACTTTCTAAATAAAAATGAAGATCCACATTTTTGAGGAAAGGTTTGTGAGGTTTCATCAAAGCTTGGAGAACAAAGTTATCCCAGTCAACACCTCCCCCGCACTTAGCGGGGAAGCCCGTGAGCTACATCTGTTCAATCAGCCATTGGGGTTTCCGTGTGGCCCGTTGGGGCCTTCCTGGTGACTCCTGAGTTTCACCTGCTGTTTCGACCTGCGGCCTCTCAGGGTCCTCACACTCCGGTTCCGTCATTGGTTCTTTACTTAGTTCAGGTTCTTCTAGGTAGACCTACTGCAAAAGAATGACGCATTCCGCGTTGTCGCCTTGTTCTCCTGTGGCCGTTACCATCGGCCCTTTGATGGCCGTGATCAGAAAAGGTTCTGGGTTATAGCAGGAGTCCGTCCTCCTTTGCTGTCTTTGTTGCACTAGGACGGTTTCCTCAATTTCAAGCTGTTGTTCTTTAGTTCTTCTCTTCCGGGCTGCCCATTCCTTGGCTTTTCTTTTCTTCTCTGCATCCCTTTCTCGGATCTGGGTATCTTGTTCTGGGGTGTAGTCTTCCATTTGGGTAAGGCAGGTCCGTGGTCTGTATCTCACCATCAGTCCCGCAGGTGTTCACCCAGTCGCTTCGTAGGCTGTGCTCCCGCAGCTCCGTAGCATTCGACATATCGCTTACGGCTGTGGCATCTGGTCTTGTACTGCCTTTTGCTAGATTGTGGCCATAAATATTTCCACCTTGCCGTTGGCTTGGGGCCACAGCGAGGTGATATTTTGATGCTGGAAGCCTAGGTGATCAGGGAGTTTCCTGAACTTGTGCCCTTGCAATGGGGACCGTTGTCAGTGTTCACTGTGGTGGGGATTCCCTATTCACTAAACAGTTCGTCTTTCACCCGGGCTACGTGGTAGAACGATGTCGACGGTACGTGTTTGATGAGAGGAAAACTGGAGTATTCGTCAATTGCGACAAGTAGATGTCCTTCTTCCTCAAGGGGGCCTTAGAAGTCCATGGCTGTTCTCTGCCATGGCCTGTCTGGTAGGGGTACTAGCTGTAGCCAGTTTGGGTTTGTTTTTCACACTGCTTTTTGGCAGGGTTCGCAGTGGGTTAGCACATCTTCCACGGTGACGTCCATGTATGAAACCATAATTGGTTTCTTAGGATTTTCTTTGTGTTTTCGACCCCTCTATGTCCTTCATGGGCTATCAACACTAACACTTTCCTGAGGTCTTTGGGGGCCACTAGACTGTTGCCTCTTAGTAATATGCCCTGTTCTGGTGTCGTGAGTTCCGTTTGTATCTTGGCTAGCCGTGCTAGGTCATTTCTGTCGACCTCCCCTTCTGTAAAGTGTTCCGTGCTGAGATGTTTCCACTTGTCATTGGTGAGGCATATTGCTGCTTGTATGGTGGGGTCTGCTCTGCTCCTGGAGGTGCATGTTTCCAAGGTGATAGTGGGGGGGAGAGCGTTTGTGGATAGATATGAGATGTAGTCCTCAGCCTCGTGGGCCAGGGTGTTGTCTGTTTTTCCTTCTGGGTGACGGGACAAGTAGTCCGCTGGGTTGGCATCCCCTCCCGGCTTGTGTAGGATCTTGTAGTCCTACTCCTGAAGCCTAATGCCCCATCTCTCGATGCGAGGGCATTTTGGCTTTGGAGTTGCCAAACAATGATAACAGCGCCTGGTGGTCGGTGATGAGGGTGAACCTCCTCCCTATGACGAAATGATGGAATTTTTCACAGGCCCATACGCCCACTAGACTCTCAAGTTCCACTTGAGAGTAGGCTCTTTCGGTGGGTGACAGGGCTCTACTGGCGTACGCGATGACGTTGTGGTGGCTGTTGTCCTTGCGATTGGATTGGCCAAGATGGCGCCGAGGCCAACCGGGCTGGCGTCGACCGTGATGTTGGTGTCCCAGTTTGGATCGAAGTATGCCAGCTGTCAGTGGTTGGCCAGTTCCTCCTTAATCTCATGAAAAGCATCCTGGCACGATTAGTCCCTTTTAAGGGAATCGTACAAAAATGTCAACCTGGGAATTGCGACGGCTGAAAATGCTGCCTTTTTTTTCTATCCCCCCCCTTACACCACCTATATATATGTGGGGGGGTTTAGAGTATAATATTAATATGAGGGGGGTCTTGTTCATGTCGCACTTGGGGCCGTTAAGCATGAGGCCGGCGATGTGGAGGATGTTGCACACGGTCATGAGTGCCTTCTCATGTTGTTCCTGACTCGTTCCGAATAAGATAATATTGTTGCTGCAATTGAGGGCATTGACCTGGGGATATCAGTTTATGTAGTGTCTCTTTAAAGATCTCAGCAGCTGAGGAAATCCCGAAGTTGAGACGTTTGTATCGGAATAATTCTTTGTGGGTGGTGAAGGTGGTGCTAGGTCTGGAGGCGGGATCTATGATGAGCTGGTGGTATCCCTGGTTTAGGTCTAGTTTGGAGAAGTTAGTGGCCTGGTTTAGTCTCACTAGCATGTCCTTGATGCTGAGTCCCAAGTGTCTTTCCCTATCCCATTCCACCTCACCCCTCTCGCGTGGCTGCGACATGCCCCATGAAGCCTATTAGGAGTTCTGTCCCTTTAAGGGATCCTGGTGTGGTAGAATGATCCGTTCACAGTACCATCCTCCTGGTGGGCCTGAACCCCAGGTCAGACTTGGTCATACGATGGTGCAATCGCATTATGTCAGTGTTAGACTGAGAAGCACCTCTGGAATGTGCTTCTCTGTGCTCCACTCAGAGTTCCAGTCAGTGTGGGGATCAGAAATGCTTCATAAACATAGAATGCACCCAAGTTCGCTCCAAGGAATGTTCTTTCGTGCCTGTTCAGGTTTGTGAACGGAAGAAGATGAATGATTCAGCGGCGGACGTCACTCCTACTTGTCCACTTTCCTCCTTGAAGGCACAAAATACAGTTGGCGGTGGGCCCATTTAATGGCTAAGCCTGCCTAAGCATTCACAAGGGAGGTGGCAACAAGAGTGCAGCAGAAAGGTCACAGAGCAGTAATGAGTAACCAATCATACTGTAGTAAAGAAAAGCCAAAGCATCCGTGGCCTATTAGTCCAGGGAAGGGTGTGGGCAGGTGCAGAGTCTGCGAGCACGATGGCAATGGCTGTAGGAAGTACAGTAAGGAAGAAAGGGTAGTACTGAAGAGTGGAGTAGGAGTCTAGGGAGGGAAGGACTGAGCGGAGGAATTGACGTTGGAAAGGAGGAGGAAAGGCGGGAGGCAGGAGGTTGAAATGAAGGTGGGATGGCTAAGAGGAGGACGGAGAGAGGAAAGCAGGGAGAAGGAGGTGGTAGACCAAGAAGGAAGAAGTAACCAGGGGAAGAGGAGAACCAGGAGGTGGTGACCACCAAGAAAGGAAAGCAAAAGGAGGAGGCAAAACATCTGGAGATGGTTAAGAACAAAATGGTGAAAAGAAGAGAAGAGTTAGAAAGCCAGGGTAATCTTGAGGATGAGAGGAAAGAGGAGGCAGAGCACAGCATCAGGTAGCAACCAGGCTTGGAAAAGGAGAGGGGATGAAGGGTAGAAGAATTGGCACAAGGGGAAGCATCAAGGAGGTTGGAGATGAGGCTAAACAGAAGGCAAAAGTAAGAAGTTAATTACTGTGATAAATCTGGTGATGTGATCATTCCTTTCCCTGAGGTATCCTCCCCCTATGTGGTCAGGGGATGGAAGCAGCTACCTGATCCTGACTCTGGGGCTGGCTATGTGAGGGAAGACCACCTGGTGGGAGATGTCATTGGAGGAAAACGCATACACCCTTCCCTTTTAGGGATGTTTTCTCCATTCCACATGCCTTAATGGCATATAGTAACACTCCCCCCTCAACTAGATCTATTTTTAGTACTCCCCATTTCCCCACAAAGAACAGTATGCTAACATCTGGGATGAGGAAGAGGCAGATGATCACTCCCAATGAGGGCCAGTATCATCTTCCTTAACGTCAGTCAAGACACAGTCTCGTAACAAATGAGATGAGAACGAGCAATGGAACAATTAAAATGACGCAGACCGGTAAACCAACGCAACGGTCTAGTCGCTGGTGAATATGTAATCATGCTGGGAATTTTAAAGTGGCATCTGCTACAGCTGGCAGAAAGAAGGAGAAGGGAGAGAGCTGCAGGTGCTGGACTGCACCGTGACCTGTGGAGACACCAAGAGCCATGCTAAGGTGTAGTAGCAACCCAAGCGTGATAGAGAGGAACCCAGGTGTAGACAGTTAATCGCGTGAGAGCAGAGTGCAGCGGGATCCGGGCTCCAGAGAAAGGGGCACGGCAAGAACACAGTGGTTGATGGGACGCCCGATGAGCCAGAGTGTGGAAGAATCCCAGAGCAAAGGAACGCGAAAAGCAACCGCTAAGCTCAGGGAAGATAGATAGGTTACTGGGTTGCCTGAACCCTTATGCCGCCTTGTGGGAATAACGCAGAGTAAAGGGAACTGAAGCAAGGAAATGGAAAGAGCAACCAGTAAGCCCAGAGAAACCAGATAGGTTACTGGGTTGCCTGAACCCTTATGCCGCTTTGTGGGAATAACGCAGAGTAAAGGGAACTGAAGCAAGGAAATGGAAAGAGCAACCAGTAAGCCAAGAGAAACCAGATAGGTTACTGGGTTGCCTGAACCCTTATGCCGCTTTGTGGGAATAACGCAGAGTAAAGGGAACTGAAGCAAGGAAATGGAAAGAGCAACCAGTAAGCCCAGAGAAACCAGATAGGTTACTGGGTTGCCTGAACCCTTATGCCGCTTTGTGGGAATAACGCAGAGTAAAGGGAACTGAAGCAAGGAAATGGAAAGAGCAACCAGTAAGCCCAGAGAAACCAGATGGGTTACCGGGTTGCCTGGCAGAGTGTGCTGCCTCATGAGAATTGAGCGAGAGATACAAAGGGAGGCTAAAGAAGAAGTTACCGTATTTGTGAATCAAAGTATGAGCGCGTTATTAAACCCATATCTCAAGGGTGAAAGCAACATAAAGGGAAGTGCCCACAAAAAAGGGGAAAAGAAACCTTTGATGAAAAAGGAAGCGAATATTGAAAAGAACTGTGTGAAACAAGAGTGGATAAGCCAGAGATGGGCTAATGTAATTTCATGGTTAAAGTGGAAAAGTCATAGCATAAAGTCCTGGCAGGAGAGTATAAGAAGTGAAATTGAAGTGTGTGAACTGTTGTTATAAAATTGGAAGAAGAGCCTAACTGGGGAAGATACCTGGTCACCTGTGAGTCTGGGACCTGCATCTGTGTGTGTACAAGTTATAAATCTGGAACAGAGAATCTCAAGGAAGACCCATGCGCTTGAGATTTTGAACTGTTGTAATTATGTAAAAAGAGCCTACCAGATGGGCTACAAGTCTGGGACCTGTATCAAAATTGTGTTAAAGTAAAAGGAGCATCCATACGAATATGCATACCATAAGGATTTGACCCACCATGTTGAAGGTGAAGAGAAACCTTAGAGGAAGGGAGCTATTTACCCACATAATATGAACACACCAAGAAGAGGGAGTGATCCTCTTGGGTTCTAAGGAACTCTGGTATTTTCTTTATTTGAACTTTACCTAATAGTACACTGAATCTGCTAAAGGGAGCCATTCCCTGCAACTGTGAGCATTGTCAATTTGAAACATTTTCGTTGGATTTGAACTTTTGTGTTGGATTGGAACATGTGTGCACTTTTGGCAAATCGGAGACAATAACCTTTTCACTTCTGAGTTACTTTTTAGAGTGTGGGGTCCAGAATAGGATTACGACCACAAGACATATACTGCTTTGAACATCTTGGCAAAGGACAGACCCATTCGTTTTGGTTGAGATAGGGAAATATCTCCTAGAATAGGGATAGTGAGGCATTTTCCAGCCCCTGTTTGTTTTAATAAAAGTTTATAACCAAAAACCATGAGTCCTCTGTGTCGGCGTCTCATTCCTGACTCTTCACATTACCCTATTAGGAAAGAGATCATCCACAAATAGTCGTGGAGGAAGAAGAATGCTGGATGGTGGGGAACAGGACAGTCTCTCCTTCTGGGAAAAGATGAGAGCTAGTGGCCTGACCACTGGTGTAGTCTTTTGATCTTACCCTGGTCTCTCCCCAGCCTTTTGCTGCACAAATCTAATGTGTCAACGTGCTTAGGCTCAGAAACTCAAGAGGACGGGTCTGCAGAGAAACAATCAAATTGGAAGAGGAGAAGTTGGCAGCTATCAAAGAAGCCCAGACACAAAATGGGCCACATAATCCTCATGAGTCACTGGGACTCATTGCGAGCTGGGCGGAATGGGTTAAACAGCGCCGGTAAACCCATTCCGCCCTATTACAAGGTTCCCTTGCGGGAACAGCTCTGAACGTTTGGTCAGACCAGATGTCCTTTGCGGGTCCCGCAAGGGGACCAGGGAGCTAATAACGGGCCCGTTATTAACGGAACCGTTATTAGCTCCCTCCCCATTCCCATTGAGCCCTATGGGGGCTCAAATGGGAATGGGGATGGGTCTTTTGAATGAGGAATTACCGTTCTAAAGCAAATGCTTTTACAATAGTTGTGCTTCCTCTGAGGAGTGTGGGCGAGGGAACATGTTTGCGTAATGAGGCCTGAATATATATTTTCCGGCATATATCAGTAGAATACTTTTTGGATGAATGCATATGAAACTTTCTAAATAAAAATGAAGATCCACATTTTTGAGGAAAGGTTTGTGAGGTTTCATCAAAGCTTGGAGAACAAAGTTATCCCAGTCAACACCTCCCCCGCACTTAGCGGGGAAGCCCGTGAGCTACATCTGTTCAATCAGCCATTGGGGTTTCCGTGTGGCCCGTTGGGGCCTTCCTGGTGACTCCTGAGTTTCACCTGCTGTTTCGACCTGCGGCCTCTCAGGGTCCTCACACTCCGGTTCCGTCATTGGTTCTTTACTTAGTTCAGGTTCTTCTAGGTAGACCTACTGCAAAATAATGACGCATTCCGCGTTGTCGCCTTGTTCTCCTGTGGCCGTTACCATCGGCCCTTTGATGGCCGTGATCAGAAAAGGTTCTGGGTTATAGCAGGAGTCCGTCCTCCTTTGCTGTCTTTGTTGCACTAGGACGGTTTCCTCAATTTCAAGCTGTTGTTCTTTAGTTCTTCTCTTCCGGGCTGCCCATTCCTTGGCTTTTCTTTTCTTCTCTGCATCCCTTTCTCGGATCTGGGTATCTTGTTCTGGGGTGTAGTCTTCCATTTGGGTAAGGCAGGTCCGTGGTCTGTATCTCACCATCAGTCCCGCAGGTGTTCACCCAGTCGCTTCGTAGGCTGTGCTCCCGCAGCTCCGTAGCATTCGACATATCGCTTACGGCTGTGGCATCTGGTCTTGTACTGCCTTTTGCTAGATTGTGGCCATAAATATTTCCACCTTGCCGTTGGCTTGGGGCCACAGCGAGGTGATATTTTGATGCTGGAAGCCTAGGTGATCAGGGAGTTTCCTGAACTTGTGCCCTTGCAATGGGGACCGTTGTCAGTGTTCACTGTGGTGGGGATTCCCTATTCACTAAACAGTTCGTCTTTCACCCGGGCTACGTGGTAGAACGATGTCGACGGTACGTGTTTGATGAGAGGAAAACTGGAGTATTCGTCAATTGCGACAAGTAGATGTCCTTCTTCCTCAAGGGGGCCTTAGAAGTCCATGGCTGTTCTCTGCCATGGCCTGTCTGGTAGGGGTACTAGCTGTAGCCAGTTTGGGTTTGTTTTTCACACTGCTTTTTGGCAGGGTTCGCAGTGGGTTAGCACATCTTCCACGGTGACGTCCATGTATGAAACCATAATTGGTTTCTTAGGATTTTCTTTGTGTTTTCGACCCCTCTATGTCCTTCATGGGCTATCAACACTAACACTTTCCTGAGGTCTTTGGGGGCCACTAGACTGTTGCCTCTTAGTAATATGCCCTGTTCTGGTGTCGTGAGTTCCGTTTGTATCTTGGCTAGCCGTGCTAGGTCATTTCTGTCGACCTCCCCTTCTGTAAAGTGTTCCGTGCTGAGATGTTTCCACTTGTCATTGGTGAGGCATATTGCTGCTTGTATGGTGGGGTCTGCTCTGCTCCTGGAGGTGCATGTTTCCAAGGTGATAGTGGGGGGGAGAGCGTTTGTGGATAGATATGAGATGTAGTCCTCAGCCTCGTGGGCCAGGGTGTTGTCTGTTTTTCCTTCTGGGTGACGGGACAAGTAGTCCGCTGGGTTGGCATCCCCTCCCGGCTTGTGTAGGATCTTGTAGTCCTACTCCTGAAGCCTAATGCCCCATCTCTCGATGCGAGGGCATTTTGGCTTTGGAGTTGCCAAACAATGATAACAGCGCCTGGTGGTCGGTGATGAGGGTGAACCTCCTCCCTATGACGAAATGATGGAATTTTTCACAGGCCCATACGCCCACTAGACTCTCAAGTTCCACTTGAGAGTAGGCTCTTTCGGTGGGTGACAGGGCTCTACTGGCGTACGCGATGACGTTGTGGTGGCTGTTGTCCTTGCGATTGGATTGGCCAAGATGGCGCCGAGGCCAACCGGGCTGGCGTCGACCGTGATGTTGGTGTCCCAGTTTGGATCGAAGTATGCCAGCTGTCAGTGGTTGGCCAGTTCCTCCTTAATCTCATGAAAAGCATCCTGGCACGATTAGTCCCTTTTAAGGGAATCGTACAAAAATGTCAACCTGGGAATTGCGACGGCTGAAAATGCTGCCTTTTTTTTCTATCCCCCCCCTTACACCACCTATATATATGTGGGGGGGTTTAGAGTATAATATTAATATGAGGGGGGTCTTGTTCATGTCGCACTTGGGGCCGTTAAGCATGAGGCCGGCGATGTGGAGGATGTTGCACACGGTCATGAGTGCCTTCTCATGTTGTTCCTGACTCGTTCCGAATAAGATAATATTGTTGCTGCAATTGAGGGCATTGACCTGGGGATATCAGTTTATGTAGTGTCTCTTTAAAGATCTCAGCAGCTGAGGAAATCCCGAAGTTGAGACGTTTGTATCGGAATAATTCTTTGTGGGTGGTGAAGGTGGTGCTAGGTCTGGAGGCGGGATCTATGATGAGCTGGTGGTATCCCTGGTTTAGGTCTAGTTTGGAGAAGTTAGTGGCCTGGTTTAGTCTCACTAGCATGTCCTTGATGCTGAGTCCCAAGTGTCTTTCCCTTTGGATGGCTGTGTTCGGGATGCGCATGTTATTGCACAGGCGTAGCCGTCCATTGTCCTTTGGGACGACGATGAGGGGAGACACCCACAGGGTGGGTCCTTCTACCCTTTCGATGATGTCGTTCTGTAGGAGTAGCTGTAGTTCCTTTGTCACTTGCGCCTGAAGATGAAACCCAACTCTGTGGGGATGTTGTGGTACTGGGGTGATACTCGGGTCAATGTGTAGGCTGATGACAGAGTTTTAGAGTTTAAACAGCTTGTGAAAGAGGGTTCTGAGGCCCTCGCTGACAAGAGGCTTGCAAGTTATGGATTGTACCTTTTGCATGCTCTGTGGATGGCCTTGGATGACTTCAGATGGGTCGTAGTGAATGTCAATAAGAGCGAGGACCCGGGCCGTTCGGTAGCTGAGGAGACACCGTCCTATGGAGGGGCTCTGTATGACATGAATGGCAGTAGAGATTTTGAGACCCCTGTGGGATAAGTCACAGAGGAACTGCCCTTTTGACTGCAGTGGTTGGTTTGCTCCCCACTGGAAGATGTGGGCGTGAGATTTGCATAGGGGGTATGTGGGTATGTGGCTGCTATAGCGTTATATAGTTGTTCATTCATAACATTGACTGTTGCCCCTGTGTCCACAACAAACTGGTTTTGGGAGTCTCCCATTCGCACCGCTACTTTGGGTGCTAGTGTGTCGTCTGACGAGGTGCTGAGGAGCCTCACATATTCTCTGTCATAGTCATCATGCAAGTACCGTGGGCTTTCTTCTGCTGCCAGTAGTGCCTGCAGTGGTGGATTTTCATAGGTGTCATGCACAGGTTTGGTGGTGAGGGATGTACCAGCGACGTGCTCAGGAGACAATGGGTATCCCTTTGGGTATGTTTGGTCGAGGCCGGTGGTGTAGTTTAACAGGTCGATGTGAGGCTGGTAGTCGTACATGTCATATTGGCGCCTGTGTGGCTCAATGTAGAGGTCCTCCATGGCCCTTATTACTTCAGGGCGGGCAGCTGTCATGGTTGGGTAGTTTGGGGCCCTCTCAAAGGTCCGTCGGTCGATGGGACCCTCTCAAAAGTCTGTGGGTTGATGGGTTCTCTTGTTTGTTCCGAGAGTCTTGCGAACCCTGAAGGTGGTAATGGTCGATGTGTGCCGGGTAGTTTCTCCCTGCACATAGCCTGAAAGTGGTTTCCTTGACCACAACGCATGCATCTTTGTTTGTCCGATGGCGGGCCATGGACCTCTGTGGGGGTACTCAAATCCGCACCTGTAGCTTGGTCTGTCACTCTGGGGCCGTTGTTGCGGCCTTCTGAGTTCTTGCCTCCCTGGTAATCCCGGGGTGTCGGGCATATCCTGCTAGGCTTGATGCCAGGGCTGCCATGGTGTTGGACTTTCTGGGATTCTCAATGGCTGCTGCTTGGGCATCGACTCTTTTGTATAGTCGTGCCAGGTCGAATATTTCTTGTAGGGATCAGGGGCTTTTTCAGGAGGTGTTTCCTAAACAGTGATGAGGTGCACCCTTCAATTATTCTCAAGCATATTGCTCCATCATCATTGAAGTTGGCAAAGTCCCAACACAATATTTTCCTTTGTAGATGAATGACGAATTGCCCTATGGATTCATGAGCAAGTTGAGTGAATTGGTTGAACGCATAACGTTCGTAGTCACGGTTGGGGATTATTATGAGTTTACTGTTGATCACTGCTAGCAGGAGTTGGTATGTGGTCCTTTCTTGTGCTGGGATCATTTTGATTATGCCTTTTATTTCTTTTCCTCCCAGGTTGGTGAATATGTTAACCTTGTTGGGTGAGTCTTGTCCCCCAATTGCTCCTAGAACTCCTCGAACTCCTTGACCCATTCTTCCCATCTTTGCCCTTAGTCGTGAGGTGGGTTCAAGGTAAATGGATTGGGCTGTCGCATGAGGGTGGCATGTGATGCAGGTCCCATGTCCGCCAGGGCACGTGTTCCTGGGTCCGCAGCTGCTTGTGCTTGGTCAACCATATTGGTGGGGTTGAGTGACGTCGATGTTGTAGGATGTGGCTGCAGCAACTTGGGTCTTGCAACCTTGTTTTCTTGGGGGGTTTGCTACCTTCCTTGTAGAGGCAGTGGTGTCATCTATGATGGCGGTCTTTGTGCCTTCCTGTGGTGTCTCAGAGGGCCAGTGGTGACTTGGCAGGTCTCTGCCTAAACTGGGTTAGTCTTGTTGCCCCACATAGCTGATAGGCCGCAGTTTGGGAGGGTGCTGTTGTCGGTGGCACTTGCACTGTCTTTTGTGGTCTGTGGGCACCTGCGCTGGTGTGGTAACATTGTGGGTGGTGCGCCACCACACTTGCTGATATACGTGGTGTTTGGGCCGTGGGGGCCTCTGTGCTGGCTGGCGCTGGCAGGATGAGTGCCTCACATGTCCCTCTTGTCCTTGCCGCAGGGATGCATGGGATTCTATTGTCTGCTTGGCGCTTTACCATGGACTTTCTGGGTTGCTGTGTGGTTTGGCCTGTGCCTTCTACCGATAGGTGTGTGCGGGGGGGCCGCCTGCTGATGGCTCGTGCTGGCGGGAGCAGGCAGGGTTTCTTACCCGTTCCTGCGCATTGATCTGATGCGCGGGACAGGCTGATGGTGGCATGTGCGCTGGCGGGAGCGGGCGGGGCCGCTTACCTTTTCCTGCGTATTGGATCGGCGTACTGTCTCCGCAGGCCTCTGTGCCGTGGCCCATGATGGGGCTGGATAGGTTGTCCTCACAGGATGCTACTCCGCTCTGCTTCCTCCATGGGGCCGGCACTCTCTGCCCTGCTGAGTTGAATGTTATGAACAAACTTGCTGCTTTCCACTCGTTGCAGTGCGTTCCGTCGGCTCTTCTCTTCTGCTTGTCTGCTGGATGGTGTGGGGCTGGGTTTCTCCCCTCCACTGTACTGCTGGTAGCCTTACCCGCCCGTCCTCTGCTGGGCACACAGGCCCCGTCGTCGCTCTGCTGGGCTTACCGTTTCTCGCGGTTTCTGCTCCACCAGCAGGTTGCGTGGGTCTGCAGGCGCCTTATCTACTGGTATACAAGCTACCATGTAGCCGGGCGTGCTGCTCTGTGGTGCTCACTTTCCTCGTGGGATTGATATGAGCTGCTCCACCAGGCACACTGCTCTCATCGTCCTACCCTGCTGTCCAACTCCTCACTGCTGGATGCTCTTCACCCACCACTCTTCTGGGCTCCGTAACGCTGGGATGGCGTCGCCCTCCATACTGTCCAACTTGCTGGGTGCGCTGCACCCGTCCTTCTGCTGCACAACATGGCTGTTCGTTCGCTTCATCGCCAGTTGTTGACCTTCAGTAGGCCCTATCATACGCTAATGAATAAGGACACCGGAGCCATGTCTCATGCTACCTCTCTTAATTCTCCTCTCTACATAACTGTCCCTTACCTTCCCTGGTCCCTCCCCTTCCTCCCCCTTCCCGCTCCCTCCCATTGTTCTGTGCCCTCTTCTTAAAGGGGCCGTGCTTGTTTTCCCAGGCAACAGGAAAGAATGTTTATTCAACAAGAGAACTTTTTTGATAGCCTATAGACGTTTACTACAGTTGAACCGCGGTGAAGCTATCCTGTTATTTTTTTATTACTTTATTGAGTCTTGTATCCGTCCACAATAAATGCATGCTTCTTAAATCAAAACTTTCTCTTTCTGCCCCTCATTGATTCCACTGGCCTTTCTGTCATACTGTTGCATCATAAAACATGTCGTTCAGCTTTTTTCCCAAGGACACTGTGGGGAAACGGAGGAGAAATCCTACCTTGAATTCAGATCCAATTACATCAACCTTCTGAAATAATTGATCAACTAGCCAATACCACCTCTCCCCCCTCCACCCTGTTGATATATTACCTGTAAACTGTATAATATTTGTATATAATTTACTGTATTACTGATACAGCCTGTATATATTTCTAGTATTATGTGTAATTACGTAACTATGGAACCTATGCTTCACATATCCTGTACTGCTGCGCACTCTTACCCTCGGGTCTGGTGCGCATTATAAGTGAATAAAACAAACAAACAAAGAAACAAACCCTGAGCTTGGGAGGGTACTGGAAGTTGTTTCCTGTGTTTAGAGTTTAAAGAGCGGGTGTGGAGCTCCTGGAAGGAATTCTCCTTCCCTAAATCGGAAAGGGAGATTTGCATAAGGCTACAAGGGCGTCATGTCCTGCCACCTTCAGATGAGAAGCAGGCAGGGTGGAAGGCAGCACGACTCCTGTTCTAGGCTGCACTGTGCTTCACAGGCAGTGGCAGACGGGATATCCTGTTGGCACCAACACAAGAAACGACTTGCTCAACTTATGTTGTTCTGAAGCAAATGCTTTTACAATATTTGTGCTTCCTCTGAGGAGTGTGGGAGAGGGAACATTTTTGCGTAATGAGGCCTGATATATTTTCCCGCATATAGGAGTAGAATTCTTTTTGGACATTTTATAACTTTGGCGCTGTTCGGTGAATACATATGAAGCTTTCTAAATAAAAATGTAGATCCACATTTTTGAGGAAAGGTTTGTGAGGTTTCATCAAAGGCTGGAGAACAAAGTTATCAGGAAGGTCACAAAACGGAATGTTTTCGCCGAATTCTACTTAGACTCATTTTTGACTGCTTCTACTGCTCGCACCACTGCACATGTGGAAGTCCAGTCTTTTGAAGGCCTTGCGTTTGGTCTGACTCATGATAGACAGTGGACATGCATATAGCCAACTGGCTACCTGAATGGCTTGTTTCTGAAACGTGCTTCAAATACCACCTGCCACCAAAAAACAACCTGCTCCAGCAACCCACACCTCTGTACTGGTTGCTTAGCTTTTAGTCTGTCCTTTGCTTCCCCCTTCCTGGATTATCCTTCCATTGAGGATCTACACCTGTGAGGTATGCTTGTGCATTTCTGGGAATGGCTAGGTCCTTGGAGCACAGTTGGGTTGGTTTGAGTTTAGTGGGTGGGACAGAGCGCATACCCTGGGGCTGCTGTGCGCTTTAGAAATGTGAATGAATAAATAAATAAATAAATAAATAAATAAATGGCCAGCCGGACATTTTGGATTTCAGACATGTCATCCTAATTTTTTTCAAGGCTGCTCATTCAGGGCTGGCCACTGTGGGGCTCTCAGTGAGTAGATCATGATCACGTGGGGATGGTGGATAAGCACCCAATTCATTCAGGTTCATTGTATGCAGTGTAAGAGCAGGGAATGGGAGTCTTACATTCGCTGGCAAGGATCTTCGTTGCCAGGGATCCTAAATTTGTAATCCCGCTTGTTGGTTTTGGCTTTCCGTGCTCAGAGAGACATGGGCCCTCATTACAACTCAGGCATTAAGGGTTAACGCCGTCGTTAACCCTTAACGCCTGATTCCAATTTTAACGGCTGCTTTTAGCAGGCGTTAAAATCCATGGCGCTAAACCGCCTTGGTGCTAATTACGGCACCGTAATTTACGGTGCCGTAATTAGCGCCTTCCCACTCCCATTATGCCCTATAAGGCAAAAATGGGAATGGGGAAGGGTAAATGGGAAATGGGGATTTACCGCCCCACTCACCTTGGAATGGGGCGGTAAATCCGCCATCCACCATGGTGTAAACATAGTTTACACCATGGTGGTAAAGTTGGTGTACTTACCGCCTGGGTCGTAATGACCTCCATGGACTAATAACTCATAATCTGATAAACAGCACTGTTCGTCACGGCACTGACGGATCTGCAGGTGCATTCCTCTAGCCTTGCCGGGTAAGCTGGAAAAAGTAACCATATCAGCGCTCTCCCTGTTAAGCAAGTGGAAAGCATTTACTTTAAGGGGGAAGCCTATCTTTATTTTAGTATACACACAAGGTCTATCTCCATCTCCAATGGGAACTGGAGTAAAGGCATAAACAAATACAAAAAGAGATGTTCCCATCAGGAATTATTGGCAAAACTGATGAGCTGGGCCTTACCCTCACCCCACACAGTAGTGCCAGATCAGCTGCAAGAAGTCATCGGGAAGCTCTCCCAGGGTGCAAATGGACAAAACTATAGGTTTACATCTTATGTGAAAGTTAGATTTGCAAAATGTGTGGAATTGGCTCCTGGCCACTGGTTAATGCTCGATAGCCAGGAGCTGCCTATAGCTGTCTCAATGTTTTTAAGAGATGATGAGGTTTAGGGCTCAAGTCGAGGTAGCACGTGGAGGGATGGCATCCGCCGACTATTTTTGAGAGGGCGGACACCGTCCTCCTTGTCTGTTTAAGAAAAAAACAATACATATGTAGTAATTGAAAGTACGGAGGCTCATGTAGGTAGAAGCAGGTTCCTTTCTTTAGGTCTTAGTCCATAGTTTACAAGTACTGGGGGATGAGAAGACCGACCAGTCCCCACCACCGAGGTAGCCCTTCCAACTGTAGCTCATGGAACCTCTTGGAAGGAACCTTCCATAATCGGTACCATGTGATGATGTCCCTGCCGCAAAAAGGCTGTGGTTTGCGGCAACATTATCACTGTGAACCTGCGGGAGACACACCCGCAGCCCTCACAAATGGTCACCATACATAATGTTACCACAGCATTTCCCTGGCGAATATATGTATGGCGACCATTTGTGTGGGGGGGGGGGGTAATATTACCGGATACCCCAATAATCTGTATGCATCCAGTACTCATTCATGTCATCACAGCACAGGGCTAACACACAAGGGAAAGGATCCAAGACACTACACACTTCCGTTTCTTAAACAACTAAAACTTACACAGAGATAAGAGAAGGGGACGAGGCAGGATACCACAATATATCAACAAAAAGCACCTTGGATGTGATTCGAACCCTGGCCCTGCACCTCTGAAATAAGAGACTTAACCACAAGACTACAGCAATCGTTAGTTGTGGACTTGCACAATGTACCCTATTGACATCTTACTGTAGAGGACATTTGTTGTGACGGGTGCTCAGATTGAAAATGTGGGTGCTTTTTGTACCTAAGCCGCCAGGTAATATGAGAATCTGTTCTCTTGGCAAATGCTTTTTTGTCGTGTGTGTCTTTTTTTTCAATCCTGAGAGACAAGCCTGAATGAAATTAGTCTATTTCACTTTGACGTCCCGTGACGTCACTTCCCAATGCTCGCTCGTCAGAGGCCCCTACTTTTTTTTTGGTCTCGGGACCTGGCGGTCTTGTTATTCGTGGCTTCTCAAATTTCACAGGCTTTAATATCAGATGAGACTCTGGGCTTCCGGCCGCTTCACCATTGCCAGAAGCCTATAGTTGTGTTGTGATGGCTGTGCTTTCTTGGACCTAACATATAAGTACTATGTGAGGGATGCTGCCCACACAATACAGGCATACCCCCTCTCTTCAGTCACTTAAGTCAGGGCATAGTCCTGAAGATGGAGGAGTCTCTGCTGCTCCTACCTCATACTGCCCCGAATCAGCTCACAGCTCTGGCTAGATTGTCCTGGTAGGCCACCTTTCCTAAGGCTGCAGAGAACCCTGCAAGGCAAGGGACGCAGTCAGAAGTACTACTTAGCGATAGTTTTACATGTTGTTCAAGGTTCACAGAATAAATCAAAATGTCATCTAGATAGACCATAAAAAACTTGTCGATGATATCACAAAAGAGAAATGCTGGTATGACACAAGGGCATTGCATAACCCGAATGGCATTACTATTTACTCATACGTGCCACACTTAATTTGGAAAGTGGTTGTCCATTCATCATCGCCATGTATGGATATCACATTGTGCGCTTCCTGCAGATCTAATTGAGTGAAGATACGTGCATTGCGTATCCAGGAGATCGGAGATTAAGGCCAAGTGCTCATGGCACTCAATGATTACTTCCGTAGGGAATGATAGTGTTTGCAAGTCTGGAGGTGTCCTCACTTCAAGAAAATGGAGAGAGGCCACTGGGGACTAGGAAGGACAGCTGTGGCTGTTCCATAAACACTCTGCCAGGTATTTCTTCAGGTGATGGTCTTCCTGTCCTGTCAATACATTAATCTAGCCACAGGGTATCCATGCCCCACGAACTATGTCAATCTCGCTATCGTATAGATGATAGAAGATCAACCGGTAGACAACTGTTTACTGAGCACATCTTGATATATTTCATAATCTCAAGGGATTTGTACCTTGGTCACATACTACTACATGTTAGGCCAGAAGGAAGGCCTGGCAAGTGGAAACTGAATGTTCCCTGTCGATGATATCTCCGAAAAAAGTTTCCTGAAGATGGAAGACTTGACCACCATCCTGGCTCCTCAGTCCACCAGTGGCTAGTTTATAGTAAGCCATGACATTCCAAATATGATTGTATAATGTTCTGGTTTGTTATATGTTTATCCGAACACATTTATATATAATGATGATGAAATATGATTCCAAATTAGGGTGCATTGATGAGGTCTAAGGCTATGATGTACTCTTGATGTATAAGCGCCTTACAAATGCACAATAAATAAATAAATATATGCTTCCTGAGTGGCCAATGGGACATGCCATAATCAGGCCGAAAATATGTGAGGCAACCAGCTGAAAATAAGAACAGAACCATCAACTGCCTGTACCGTCATCTTTTGGACCAAGAGGATTCCCAGCTTTTGAGAAAAGGCCAGGACCATGAAGTTGATAGTGGTTCCAGAATACAGCATCACATCACAACCACAGAGAATAGTTCTAGCACTGAAACCCTGTGTGTCACATGTAAGGTGATGTGTGATTCTGCCGTATGCAGTGCTGAGGGCAAGGATTGGGAACCAAGTGCACCCAGACTTGGCCCCATGTTCCAAATTAGGGATGAGTCATGGTGGCCACAATACTGGTACGGTTTATTTGACATATGGCCTGCCTTTTCTTCCAGTGTCAAAATGGGGTCATACGCCGCTGACCTGCAATTTATTTTGAGGATGCTTCCAAAGTGCTTGGCCGCATTGGTTCACCTGAACCAAAGACCAGTTATCCATCCGTACCGTCTATGACGTTTTCTGAGAAAGTCGCTCTTCAACTTGCAAGACAATGTACAACATTTCCAGAAATATACTTGCATATCTGGGACCAGGGATAAAGAATCTTTTAACTCATCCTGTAAGCTGCGATAGAAGAGACACATCCTCTTCTCGACAAGCCATGCAGTTTCTGCAGCTAACTAGGATGCAGCAACCCCTTCCCCACAAAGTGGGATAATATCAACGGTTACTTCGCAGAAGCATAACCAGCACTGGTGGGTAAAAGTCTGGAACATCCAAGGATCCCAGAGAATATCTCAGGAGCCACTATTTGAAACTGAGTGTTATATCCAGAACTATAGGAGTAGGTAATGGAGATGCAGTTGCAGCCTCCAGTTCAGGTACAGGTACCCCCTCCCCCTCAGGGAGCTAAAGATAGTTCAGGGAGTCCAGAATGGGAACAGTGTCTATTAAGTAGTGAGGTTACATAGTGAATGATAGCAGAGAACCCAGGAATAAACCATTGCTGGAGGATTGTGAACCTGAGGAAGTGTGTACCTCTTTGACATTTCCCAAAGCTGGGCAGGAAATAATTGCCTCAACTATTTTCTGGTCCATGGTCATCACGTTTGGAGTCAATATGAATCCAAACAATTCAACCTATTTCACGTGGAGATTGTATTTCTCAAGCTTTGGGAAGACCTGAGCTACTCTTAGCAGCTGGAATGTGGCTGATGTGTTCCTCCAGGTTACGAGAATAGATAAGAATGTCATCTATGTAGACCACAGCGCATGAGTCCAGATACTCGTGTGCCATCTCATTCATGAAGAATTGAAAAGCTGCAGGGGCATTTCATAACCCTAATGAGATGCCTTGAAATTCACATAGACCATAGTTCCTATGGTAGGCAGTATTCCATTAGTCTCCCCCTTACTATCACATGGTGGTATGCTCCTCTCAGATCAAGCTTCGTGTATAGTTGAATCTTTCACGTGATCCAAGGGTACCAGAGTGAGAGGTATCTGTTCTTAACAGTGATCTTGTTTAGTTTCCTACAACCTATACAAGTCTGAAAATCCTCTTCTTTCTTTTGTACAAAGAAGAAAGGTGAGGCTGTGCGGGACTTGGGTGGTCTTATTAACTCATTCTTAAGGTATTGTTCTAAATATTCCTTCAAGAGTCCATTTTCTGGTTTTGTTGTCAATGCATGTATTCTTCTAAAGAGAACTTGTGCTGCAGAAATGAAGTTAATCTGGCAACCATAAGACTTATGCAGTGATCTTACAGACAAGCAGCTGCAGATCCTGCGAGGGCCACAGTAATCCTTCCACTCTCTGCGCCGCCACCCCCGGCCGGTGTGCAGTGCAGACCAGTCCATAATTAGCTAGAATGTGCTTGGTAGACTTTATAGTCCGTTACAAAGGATTAGCTAGGCTCTTAGCTGTCAGATCATATTTGCTTGCTGGACTGATGGGCCGTGCCTTTTTATGTGGAATTAAAAGGATGCACCTTTTAATTCAGTCCTTTAATGGCATGCCTTGTTTTTCTCCCTTATTCTGTAATCTTCGAATAAAAAGGAGCTGGAATGCGAATCGCAGAATTCTTGGTACCACACCCCTCCCATCCATCCTCTGGAAAACCTATGTCCATGCAACGCAGACTTGACATGCTGCACTGCCTGCTTTTTGAGTACTGGAGCAACTCAGCTCTGCAGATGCACCTCAATCCCGCCCTGCAGTATCCCTAGCTATTCTGGCTACTCCATTATTTGGACACTGCTAGATACAGCTCTGTCAATGCACTCCAATCCTGCCCCGCCACATCATCTGCCATTCCCGCAGTGGGGCACGATCACACACACATAACCTAACTTTCTATTCTCATTCCTGGTCTGTGCCACCCTGTTATTTCAGTACTGGAATGCACACGCAGCTCTGCCTGTGTAACTGAATTCTGGCCTGCAGCACTGCCAGTGCAGCTCAATCCTACCCTTCTCTTTCTTTTCCCATCTCTTTCTCAGAATACTTTTAACTCCCTTATCAGACTATTTATTGGCAGATATAAAATTACTTTTACTCATTACTTTATTCCTCATCCCATTCCTATTGGTTGTGGTAACAGATGCTGCCAGAAGAAACTATGTGAACTTCGGGTAAATCCTTGCAATGTTTGGCACATGGTGCTCAGAGGAGGTGCGTCTGATTGATGGGGTATGCCCCCCTCATGCTTTTGGAATATTTGCAAAACATACGTCATCATACAAATCAATAACGAATTCAGGCTACACAAGACAGTAACGATGCTACAACTTGCCTTTCAAAAGGACCACAAGTCTGCCAACCAGTACTAATTGAAAATTAAAGGAAAAGACATTTGGGGAAAAAGCCCCATCACAGATTACTCCTGACTGCCACAACACAAGGCAAGGGGATTTTGTCTCTCACAGCCCATCCCTCAGTTGGTTGGTATGCCCCAACCCACTTCTGCCTAGCTCTGAAGCTTGCTAAAAATCTGCATGGCCAACTTCGCTGAGCAAACATAATAATGTATGTCGGGCGGTCTCATGAGAGCTTGTGGCTTCTGTTGGCATCCCAAAACCACACTCAAAATCCGAGAGACTTAGTGAGCCAACCAGATCCGCCGATCCTCTCAGAGAGATTGGATGGCAGTCCGAGCCCTAGCATATATGGGCAATTTCGGGGGTGTCACGAAGATGAGCGGGGTCAACACACACAGACGCCATCTTGGATTCTTTATCATATATACCTGTAACGCTCACCTGACTCCCACGGAGGTGCTGGCCTGGTTTGCGCTGCTGTGACCTCTTCTAAGGTGATGCGGAGGGTTCGGAAGACGGACTGGACCGGGCCCCCCAAATCTGGCTTGTCTGGCTCGCAGAGGTATCCTTCTGTAGGCGAAAATAGGGGATTAACTGTCTGCGGGTTAATGCAATCAGCCTCCCACTTTCCCCTCTCACCCTTCTCAAAACCCTTCTGTGATTCCTCGTAGCGTCTCACCTTAGGGTCTGGAAGGACGAGCTCTCCATCCTGCTTCTGATGCAGGGGCGTGTTGGTATCCAGTTACTTCACTGGATTTTCGGATTGGTGAAAACCAAACTTGCTTGGCTTCCAGGTAAGTTTTTTGATAAGAGGTTCCCCTTGTGTCCATGCATTAATGTACTAATGCTAGTGTCTTTTTCCCCATAGGAGCCGGGGTACGGAATGCCGGGCAACAGGCACCGACCCGAGATGAGAGGTGAAATCCTAGTAGAAATCAGGTAAATCTTTAATGAGCGTTTTTTGGTAATGTCTTTTCATTCGCTCATTAACGCTGATGTCTCTTTTTCCCCTTAGGGGCCGGGGTCCGGAAATGCCAGGATGCGGCGCGGACCCGAAATGAAGAGGGAATGAATCAACAGGTAAGTCTTAACATGGAGATTTAGCTTTCCTTATTCCCTTCTCTCTCTCACCTTTTGTTCTGGTCTTTTTCTCCCTAGGCGCTGGGGCGTGACTGCGAAGAGTCGGTGGAATTTCCTGACTAATCGAGGTGCATGCACATGGTCGCTGGGTTCCCACGACCTCTCCTGAGGTCCGTACCCCTTCCAATCAATTAGGTAGAACAGTTTTGACCTAAACATTTTTGAGTCTAAAATGTTCTTCACTTCGAATTCGGGCTCCCCATCTATTAGAATAGGTTCTGGAGATTTGAGTAGTCGGGTTCCGGGTACCACCGGTTTCAGAAGTGACACATGAAAAACAGGGTGAATTTGCATACTAGCAGGTAAATCAAGTTTAACAGCCACTGGGTTAATTATTGCCGTAATAGAATAAGGTCCCAGATATTTTGGGTTAAAAGTTCGAGGCCCTATGAGTGGTAAATGTCTGGTAGCTAACCACACTTGATCCCCAATCTGATACGGAGGTGCTTCACTCCGATGTAGATCAGCATTCTCCTTGTATTTTCTCTTGGCTTGTTGTAAATGCGTAGTTTCCTCTTTGAAGGCTTGGATAATAGTAGAATGCAGATGTTCTACTGCAGGCATTCCGAGGTTCTGAGGTGAGTCAAGGTTTGAGGTTCGAGGGTGATGCCCAAACAAAGTATAAAAAGGACTGTGGCCAGTTTCAGAGTGTACCGAATTGTTATATGCGTATTCGGCTATCCAAAGAATGTCTTTCCAGTTGCTTTCAGATTGCTGTAACATACACCGTAAGTATTGCTCAAGGGTCTGATTTGTCCTCTCGGTCTGACCATCGGTCTGAGGGTGGTGACTGGTCGATAATCTTACGTCGATCTGCGCCATTTGACAACATTTGCGCCAGAAGTGGGAAATGAATTGGCTTCCCCGGTCAGAGATTAGCATAGATGGGAATCCATGTAGCCGAACAATATTTTTGAGGAATTCTTTGTCTAGGACAGAAGCTGAAGGTAAACCTTTCAAAGGAATAAAGTGGGCCATTTTGGAAAACAAATCCACAATTACCAGAATAGTATTGTACCCCGAACAAGGAGGCAGATCCGTAATAAAATCCATTGATAGGGTGTGCCAGGGTGCTGGCGGTATGTCTAGAGGTTGAAGGAGACCGGTTGGTCTTTTCTTTTGACTTTTATTTTGGGCGCAAACTCCACAGGACATCACAAAAGATTTAGCATCTTTTCGCCAAGAGGGCCACCAAAATTGTCGTTTCACCTTTTCCTCTGTCTTGGCAATACCGGGGTGTCCCTCTATTAATGCATCATGATAACCGGAAATAACTAGTTCGTGTAATTCCTTATGTGGCAGGAATAAGCGTCCTTGGAAATAAGGTAAACCATTATCTATGGTAAAGTCTGATCCCTTTTGTATCCAATCCTGTAAGGTTGTAGGGTCCAGGAGTTGTTTCACTCTGGCTTGAATGTCTTCAAGCGTCTGTAACGAAGTCATGCCTAGAATCCTCTGTTCGGGAATTATTGGTACTGGTTCTGAGTTTGTATCAGATTCTCCCATTCCAATTCGGGATAAGGCGTCTGCTTTGCCATTCTTGCAGCCAGGTCGATAGGTAATCACGAAATCAAATTCAGCGAAAAACAAAGCACATCGGAGCTGCCATGATGACTGAGCCTTGGCGGTTTTCAAATACTGTAAATTCCGGTGATCAGTGATCACTGTGATGGTATGTCGAGCGCCAAGCAGATAATGCCGCCAGGCTTTAAAAGCGGACTTAATGGCGAACAGTTCTTTGTCCGTGATTGCATAACTAACCTCGGGTGCCGAGAATTTTCTGGACCAAAATGCTACGGGATGCAGTTGGTTGGTTTCGGGATCTCTTTGGGACAGGACAGCTCCCATGGCTAGGCTGGATGTGTCAGTCTCGACGACATAAGGGAGATCTGGACGCGGGTGTTTCAATATAGGTGCGGAGGTAAACTTAGCTTTTAAATCCTAAAAGGCCTGCTCGGCTTCTTCAGACCATTCAAAACGTTTATTTTTCCTCAAGAGTGCAGTAATGGGTTGTACCACGCGTGAAAATTCCGGGATAAACCTGCGATAGAAATTGGCAAAGCCGAGCATGCTTTGAACCCCTTTTACATAGCTAGGTGATGGCCATTTGAGGATGGCATCCACTTTTCTTGAGTCCATTCGGACTCCTTTGGGTGTCAGGATGAAACCTAGAAACTCGACTTCTGTGGTATGGAAAACACATTTCTCCAATTTAGCAAATAGTTTGTGTTGGCGCAGTTTTTCAAGTACTGCCCTGACGTGTTTTCTGTGATCAGATTCCGAAGAGGAGTACACCAGAATGTCATCGATATATACGACAACACAAACATCGATGAGTTCCCGAAGGACATCATTCATGAAGTATTGGAAGGCAGCCGGCGCGTTACACAATCCGAAAGGCATCACCTGGTACTCGAATAATCCGTATTTAGTACGGAAGGCAGTTTTCCATTCGTCGCCTTCTTTACCTCGTACCAGATGATAAGCCCCCCGGAGATCTAACTTGGTGTATATGCAAGCGTCCTTCACCTGGTCAAGGAGTTCAGGGATCAGAGGCAGAGGATAACGGTTTTTAACCGTTATCTGGTTCAATGCGCGGTAATCGATACAAGTTCTAAGGTCGCCTTCTTTTTTGGGCACGAAGAACAAAGCCGAGGATGCCGGGGACTTTGGCGGGCGAATAAAACCATTAGCTAGGTATTGATCCAAATATTGTCTCAAATGCAGATTCTCAGGTTCGGTAAGGGCATAAATCCTGCTACAAGGGGGTTGTGCACCAGGCACCAGATCGATTTGGCAATCGTACGATCTGTGAGGAGGTAACGTGTTGGCCTGATCCTTTTGGAAGACGTCCTGAAAGTCTTGGTATTCTGGAGGTATTTGCATGGAGGCAGAGGTTACAGATGCTAGATTAATCTTCAGGTTTTCTGGGTAGCAGGTTTGTGTACAATCCGGGAAGGTTATTCTCTTAGCTCGCCAATCAATTCGAGGATTATGTGTCTCTAACCAAGGGATTCCAAGAATAACCTGAAACTGTGGAGCCTTGATTACATCAAACACAACACCATCCCGATGGCCGTCGGGACCAATAAGAGTCTCCTCAGTAGTGGAATGTGTTACCGGTCCAGAGGCTATTTCAGTTCCATCGACTGTGGTGATGACATCTTTGCTGTATTAAGAACGGAGAGGGAGGTTAATCCTAGAGACCAATTCACGATCCACATAGTTTCCAATAGCCCCACTAATGATGTATGCCTTTATTGCATGCAACCGCTTAGGCTGTTCTGGATCTACGAGAACCATTGGCACAATGAAATGCGAGGTCTGAGAGTTAGTTTTCAAGCTCGGCAAGCAGACCCCTACCGTTGTCGGGCAGAGTCGTTTCCCGAAACAGAGTCTTCATGGTTTTTACCAGCGGCTCCTACCGCCTTTCGGGGCGGTTTTGCCGGGCAATCTCGTAGAAAGTGTCCAGAATTCCCACAATAAAGACATAATTTTAACTGCCGCCTCCTTTCACGTTCCTTTTGAGTTAATGGTCCTTTAACCCCTCCAATTTGCATAGGCTCAGAGACATCAACTCCCTTGGGATTAGCATGGGTCTTGACCAACACCCGGGTCTCAAACCTGGACCGATCTGCTTTTCTGTTTTGAAGTCTGTGATCCAATTGGACCACTAAGTCTATATACTCTGTGCATTCTTGGGGCGGATTTACAACTTGGGCCAAGACATCTTTAAGTTCTCCGCGTAGGCCTCGATAAAACAACGTGACTCTTTTATCCTCTGGCCATCCCGTTTCCACAGTTAGTCTATTAAAGGTTGCAATATAGGATGGGAGGTCCTGATTGCTCTGTCGCAGGGATAGAAGTTCGTCATCCAGAGCCTGCCCGTGAGAGTGTCGAGCAAATAACCTTTCCATGCTTGCTTGAAACCTTTGAAAATCACGGAGAATCGGGTCATCTTGAGTAACCAGTGGAACTGACCAATCGGCAGCGCAGCCGCTGATATGACAATACAAAGGCTACCTTGGTCTGATCATTAGGGAAGGCCCCAGGACTGCATAGGAAGTGCAAACGACACTGATTCATGAATACGGCAAATCGTTTGGGGTCCCCAGCAAAGCGTTCGGGTGGGGCCAGCGGCATGTTTCTAGGTAGATTAATCTGCACATGGTTACTGGAAACCACAGGAGCGGGGTTCCCTCCGGAACCGGGTAGAGGAGTTTGCCCAGCTTGACCTTGCAAAAGCTGTCTGGCCAGTCATCAGTTCTTTTCTTTGATATTATTAATTCCCTCCTGAGGGCATTAGTCTCTTGACGAGCGGCATGTATTTCGGCCCGTAATTCCCCCAGTAATTGGGCCAACTGATCAGTCTCAGAACTTTCCATAGCGCCTGGGTGGGAATTTGTAGGAAGGCTTCACGTTCTGTAACGCTCACCTGACTCCCACGGAGGCGCTGGCCTGGTTCGCGCTGCTGTGACCTCTTCTAAGGTGATGCGCAGGGTTCGGAAGACGGACTGGACCGGGCCCCCCAAATCTGGCTTGTCTGGCTCGCAGAAGTATCCTTCTGTAGGCGAAAATAGGGGATTAACTGTCTGCGGGGTAATGCAATCAGCCTCCCACTTTCCCCTCTCACCCTCTTCGAAACCCTTCTGTGATTCCTCGTAGCTTCTCACCTTAGGGTCTGGCAGGACGAGCTCTCCATCCTGCTTCTGATGCAGGGGTGCGTTGGTATCCAGTTACTTCACTGGATTTTCCGATTGGTGAGAACCAAACTTGCTTTGCTTCCAGGTAAGTTTTTTGATAAGAGGTTCCCCTTGTGTCCATGCATTAATGTACTAATGCTAGTGTCTTTTTCCCCATAGGGGCCGGGGTACGGAATGCCGGGGAACAGGCACCGACCCGAGATGAGAGGTGAAATCCTTGTAGAAATCGGGTAAGTCTTTAATGAGCGTTTTTTGGTAATGTCTTTTCATTCGCTCATTAACGCTGATGTCTCTTTTTCCCCTTAGGGGCCGGGGTCCGGAAATGCCAGGATGCAGCGCGGACCCGAAATGAAGAGGGAATTAATCAACAGGTAAGTCTTAACATGGAGATTTAGCTTTCCTTATTCCCTTCTCTCTCTCACCTTTTGTTCTGGTCTTTTTCTCCCTAGGCGCTGGGGCGTGACTGCGAATCCGGATGATCGCTGCTGAACATGGAGGTGTCCTGTAAAGGTGAGTGGAATGCGGCGCTGCAGCGATCGACGCGATGAGCTTTTAAATAAAAGTCTTCCTTTTCAGGATTGTCGGCGAGATGTCTCCTGGATGCGGATTTAGCAGGTAAGGACTTTTCCTTCTTCTGTTCTCTTCTTCTCTTCCTTTGCAGGTGATCCAAGATGCTGGCAGGCGTGGCAGAAGTCAGGATGCAGGAGCAGACACGGTGAGCGTCCAGCTGCTAGATGCAGAACAACGCGAAGCACGTGTGGCTGTTCGGGTGGGGTTTAAATAGCCTTGGAAGAAGTTCCAGGTATGTATCCTTCCTCCAATCAGGTATGCATCCTTCCCCGACCACGCCCGGATGGTAAATTAGTCCCACAGGTAAAGTAGTTCCTTTCAGGCCTCAAGGAGGCCGGGATCCTGCAGAATGGTCTGCATCAGGTAAGTGCACCCAAGCACTTCCATAATGAGCCTGGCGCCTATGGTGCCAGGACTGATGTCTTTTATGAGCCTGACGCCATAGGCGCCAGGACACTGTCCAAAGGGCCCCTATATGGGGTTGCTGGGTCCTTCCTTGGGGACTGGATGTCCGCTTTCGGGGACGCAGGGCTTGAACCGGCTCCCCGAGAGCGGGCATCATGACAGTACCTTCTTCGGGAAAACATGTTCCTGTTTTTCCTTCCACAGTCTCAAAAGTCAGTTCAGCTTTCAGGGGTATGAATGGTGGAACTACGGGGTCTGTAAGCTTTTGTCTGCAATTTGGCAAAGTCTCCAACTGTAACAAAAACAAAAGGGTCGTTAGGAGTTTGGTGGTATCCTGCTGGTAAATCCAGTGAGATACCACCAAACAGTATTACCGTTCCCACTGCCTGAAAACCCGGAATTACCAGGATATTACAGGTGGCGGGAAGGGTGGTAAATCCCCATTCCATGGAGTCCAGTAGGACTCCATGGACAGGATTGCTGGTATTACCGGCACCAGTAATACAGGGTGTTTTTTGCCAGTGGGGGCCTGATTAACCTCCAACTCTTGGCTGTTGGCAATTCAGGCAACCCTCACTGGCAAACTTGTAATCTGCCGGTCCGGAAAAGTGTCGGTATATGGAAATAACAGCACTTCTTTTCCAGACCAGCAGAGTCCTCATAAAAGTGTAGGTATATGGAAATAACAGCACTTCTTTACCAGACCAGCAGAGTCCTCATGAACCCCGAAGTCTCTTGAGTTCTCATTGTCGATTTTCAAGGATTATTTTCGTGGTGCGGGGTTACTGGAGACTGTTGTGTAATGGTATGTTGATTTATACCGCACACCGCTGCCATTTGCATGGTCTACAAGTGCTCATGTGGCTCTGTAAGAAAAGTGGGTAGGGTTGGTTAGTGAGGGTCAGAGGGATAGGATAGAAGTTGCGCTCATCTGTTGATGCACGCAGAACCAGGAGAAAAGGTCATCTGTGTGTCAGCTTTCAAGGCGCGCGTTGTTCTGTGCACTGGGCTTGTTGTGTCTGGAAGGGTTGCGTCTAGTGTCTGAGTTGTTGGTTGTCTGCAGATATTGGGTTTGTAGCATGATTAGAAAGGTTTGTGTGGTTTGTGTGTTTTTGTTGGGTTGTTTCACTCGCCCTCTCAGTGTGTGTTGTACGTGAGAGTTGTGGGGGTGGAAAACAGAAGGAGGATGGTCAGTTGGCTTCTGATAATCTGTGGGTGTTGAGTAGTTTGATTGTCGGTTCTTCATTCTGTATTGTCCCGTGTTTGGTTTGGTCCGAGTGTATGGTTTGTACAGGCGCACGTCTATGTTTATCTTGGTGAGCTAATAGACAGGTTTTTAGTAGTTTCCTAAATGTTAGGTGGTCTTCCGCTCCTATTTCATTTGGTATCGAGTTCCATAGTTTAACTATCAGATAAGAGAAGACAGTTCCTCCAAATGTACTTTTCCCGTAGCGTCTTGGTTCTATTTGGAGGTCGTTGTTCGATCTTAAGTCTCTTCCTGGTAACTGGTGATTTTAGCTTGAAGGAATACGGCTCCTTATCCATGAAGTGATTTATGGTCAATCCAGATGGTTTTGAAGTTAATGCTTTTCTTTACTGGCAGCCACTGTAGACTTCTGAGGGCCGGTGTGATGTGGTCTCTTCTATTTAATCTCAGGAGCAGTCTTTCTGCTGTATTTTGGATGTGTTGTAGTTTTATTGTGAGGTGTTCTGCCATTCGTAGGTAGAGACTATTGTCATAGTCTATTTTTGATAATACCAAGGAGATGATCGCCAGGGGCCTGTGTGGGAAATTTAGGTAAGGTAGGATCCCTCTTATTAATCGCAGGAGGTAGAAAACATTTTCTGCTACTGCATTGACTTATGATTCCAAAGAGAGGCTGTTGTCCATGAGAATTCCCAGATTTGTTGTCAGTGTTGATATCTCTGGTTGGATTCCCATGTTCAGTGGCCAGGTCAGGTATGCCTGTGTTGTATTGTCTTCTGGCAGGGAGAGCATTATTTCTGTTTTGTTTGGATTTAGTTTGAGATTGTTGTTTGTCCTCCATGTCGGTGAGGCATTTATTGAGGGTGTTGTCAGGGTCTCGGTCAGAAGTTATCTTGAAGATGAGTTGGGTGTTGTCTATGTAGAGGTAGGTTCTCAGTCCATGGGTTTTAATGAATTGCATTAGGGATGTCATGTAGATGTTGAAGAGAAGCAGGGAGAGGCTTAATCCTTGTGGTACACTGTAGGTGATATTTTTAGTGTTAGATGTAAATGGCAGTAGGTGTGTTCTTTCAGTTTGGTTGGTGAAGAAGGATTGCAGCCACTGTACTGCAGAGCTTTTAATGCTGCATTCGTCCAGTCTCTTTGGTAGCGTTGTGTGTCCGATTGTGTCAAATATGGCTGATGTGTCCAGTAGTATGAGGGCCGATTGGGTGCTTGTCCACGTTTATTTTTAGGTCGCTCCATATGGAGAGAAGTACAGATTCCGTTCCTCTCATGCGTTTGAAGCCGACTTAGGATTGGTCAAGTATTCCTTTGCTTTCTATATGATTGAGTAGTTCTTTCTAGACGTGGTTGTGAGGAATTCGACTATCTGCATGGTGTGTGTGCGCCCGCATGGGCTTTTTTGACATTTTTAATTAAATGGAATGATACTAGACCAAACTCAGGCAAATGTGTGGGGCTAAACCACACACATTTTCTTATGCTCACACCAAGATAAACGCATAGACCTGTGTACTCTGTGCGGACACATTCTGCAGGCACAGTCCACCCTGTATTTAGCTGAGATATGACAGCCAGGAGTACACTATATGATCTCCAGAAAGGGGGATGGCCAACCTACCCCCACCATGGCCAGCCTGAGTAACTAACAAAGGCTCCATGGATCTGCCCTGCTCTTTTGTTAGGCCCTGCAGCTGGTGGCAGCGATTAATATACTAACAGAGTGTACTTCAAACAGGCTCACATGGGGCCTGGCTACAGAGATTAACAAAGTAGACAGGAAACCCCAACAACCTTTCATATGTAACAGTGTCAACCTGAAGCCAGCTCCCACCCTCAGTATTACTGACAGTGAGCGGTCATGTCTGGGACTGCATGTTTACAGTAGGCCACCCGAGTAGGGGGACCCCATTCATAAGGTACTAGAATGTGGTTTGCAAGACTCAGAGAGTCTGGCCCCGCCACAGCTTCAAGGGAGACCTGCCGCTTTAATCAAGAACCACAGAGAGATACATTAACCAGAGAGACTCTTTGATCAACAACAGACAGGAAGATGGGTGGGATTTATTATCACATATGTTCACCCCTTTACCTTTCCTGTTGCAAAGCACTCTGGTTATGACCTCATCCATACAGGAGATTTTTAGTAAGGAGCCCAGGATTGGTTTATTAGGGAGGCTTAGCCTACACCATTCGCTGTGGCCCACTTGGCTTTAAAAGAGAGCGGAGCCCCTCTTTTGGCAGATCATCTGAAGGCTTCACAGAAGCAGAAAGAAGAACTTGCCTTTTGACCCTGGTGGGTTTTGCCTCTTATTTTGTGAGGGAAGGTCAGATTTTGATTCCGTTTGCTGAGTCATATCCCTGAGGACCTGCTGCTTCTTTCTGTCTATCCACTCAGAATTCAAGTAATTGTGGGTTGAGGGAACATTGCAGGGGGAGACTTCAACTTGGGTGCTATCTATCCTAATTGAAAAAGTGTTACGATTCATTTGTGCTTTGGATATGTTCTTGTTAAAGTTTAACCAAGTATATTTCAGTGATGCCTCATATCCCTGAATACCTGCTGCTTCTTTCTATCCACTGAGAATTCGAGTAATTGGTAGAGGGAACATTGCAAGGGGAAACCTCAACTTGGGTGCTATCTATCCTAATTGAAAAAGTGTTCCGATTCATTTGTGCTTTGGATATGTACTTGTAGAAGTTTAACCAAGTGTATTTCAGTGATTTTCATTGTAATTATCACCCCATTGGTGATTGCTGCCCAATATAAAAATGTGTGTGATTTCAAAATAAATAAATATTGCATTCCCACAAACTGGCCTCGTTCATGGTCCATTGTGACCTGGGGTATTTGTAAAAGAGGGTGTGAGACGGGTTGTGTGTCATCTCAAATTGAATTGCAGAAAATAAAGAGAAAGCATTCCAATCACGCGCTACATCCAAGGCTGAGGGCAAGCGTCCTGGTCCGGTGTGTGTCACCCGATTGAAATCCTTAACACTTGCGCACAGCTTAGTCACCCAAAGATAAACATACTGTTGCAGGCAACATTTAGATACTGCTAGGCATTTGTTAATAATCATGGGCCTTGGCATAGAGACTATGAAAGGCATAAGCAAGGATGTCTTGTGCATACTATGTCAAGAGACGGGACTTCCCCACAGCACCAGGGTTAATAAACCTGAGTTGCTGACCAGCCTCCAAGCTTTGGTAGAAGCTAGGGCGGCTGACGAGGAGACCCCAGGGGACGGACTATGCCCTGTGTACTTGAATGATGGAGATCTTCCAGTAGGAGTAGTGGAACATGACGAGGAAGCCAGTATGAGTAGTGTTTTTCACTAACCATCCCTACAGGGGGCAAGTATGGTTTCTCAACACGCCAGAGTGTCAGAGAGCTCAGGGAATTGTACGGCACACCGCAGGTCCCAATCCTTGATACAGCCTCTAAGTGGCCCAGTAATTGTTCTGGCTGTTAACAATGTAGTGGCTAGAAATCTCTGGTTGGAGGAGAGGAAACTAGCTTTGGAGGAACAAATACAGCAGAACAAGGTCACCATATAGCGGGCAAGGGCTGCCATAGAGCTGTGAAAGCTGACACTCGAAGAGAAGGAGGCCAATTGACCCACCCCCAGCAAAAGCAGCGTTAGTAGCTAAAACCAGGGTGCCCGGGATAAGCCCCGACACCGCATCCCCAAAGATTTAGTGCAGGCTTATGAAGTGGGGAAGGATATTTTTGACTGGTTTGAAGCGCTAAAGCTTTCTTTTCAGCTACAGGAAGTGGAGGAGGTACTGTGGGGTGCAGCCCTGATGAGTTGCTTACCGACCCAGGGGACTGATGCAATCCTTCGGTTAACTCCTGAGGAAAGGCCCATGTATGAGAGTATGAAGGTGGCTCTCCTCAGGAAGTTCTGTAAGACCCCAGAACAATATCACAATATCACAAGCACTTCAGAGAGCTCAGAGAGAAAATTGGGCAGACATTTGAAGCATTGACACACTTGTTGAAATATCTGAGCTTGTGGGTGTCTGGTAACAAAGTTGACAGATTTAAAGGGATGTACTATTTGATTGTGTGTGAGCATGTTTTGAAGAATTGTGAGGTTGACCTACACCAGCATCTTGTGGACAAGACTATTACAGACCCAAGGGAGCTTGCAAAGGCTGCCGACAAGTTTGTAAGTACCTGAGTCCAGAAAAAGGCTCAGGCGAGCACACTCAAACCAGACGAGAAATGATCAGCCAAGAAAAATAGCAAGGATGGAAAGGACACACGTCCAACCCACTCTTCTTCAAAGTCAGGTCCCAATGAATGAAGGGAAATCCCAAAACTTTAGTTCAGCCGTACACACCGAAAAGAAGAGCGCAGGCACCACTAACACTGGGACACCTGTGTTCTCCCAACACAAAAATGGTTTCATGTGTAAGGAGCTGGGCCATAGAAAAGGGATCCTTCTTGCAAGGGCTTACCCAAGCACGCCATAGTGAATGTTGGACCCATGGAAAAGACAATCATTAGTGCTGGTGAATGATGTGCCTGGCAGTCTGCTCTCTTTTTCCTCTGCCTTCCCTGGCTACCTCTTATGTCCTCCTTCCAATCTGCTGTTGTTTCTCCACCTCCCTCAGAGCATTTCCCATCCTTGCTTCGCCTGAGATCATCCTCCACCTTCACTTGATGTTCTTCACTTATCTGGTTATTTCCCACCTTCTGGTCTTCCTCCACCTCTTGATCTCTCCTCTCTTCTTAAAGTTCCATCTACTTATTTTTCCTCCTTGCTTTTGGTGATGACTTTTTCCTGAATCACCACCTTGTCACGAATCACCACCTCCTGGTATCCAGTCTCCCTTCTCTGACCTCTTCTCACTTCCTCCAGCTTTACCGTCTCCGCTCTCCAACCTTTCCTACTGCAGCCTCCTCCTCTCCTCTTTAACTCCTTCTGTCTCCACTAATCTTCTTAGCCACTCTTCGACTCTATCTGGACTCCTACACCCTCCTGACTTGGTGGCAGTTACAGGAGTACATACACTCCCGCCACCACAACATACACCAATATTTAACCTGGGGAGGAAGGGATACAAGTACTCTTAAAGGGTTCTATGTCATATCATCGACAGTGATTTTTACAACAGTGTTTTTATGAACGTATTTTGCCGAAAAAAGTCATCGAAATATGTTTTACATTATTTTTGGGGGGGTGCCTGCCCCAAACACCCCTACCTATTTTTAATTGTTCCCGGCTCCTCAACCCCTTATCTGCATTCTCCCACCATCCCCCCAAAATTTCAATGAGTTTTTTCGTCAAAGTGTTTTTGTAAAAACACCCGCTGAAAAAACAACTGTCGATGAAACGACATCGTACCCTCTTAAAGATACACCTGCTCATAAAGTTGAACCCCTGAGAGAACCATTCCGCTCCCCAGCCAGACCCAAACCCGAGCATAGAAAATAAAGTCTTCTGCAGTCCAAACCCAAAGGGTTTCAGACATGAGTGAAAGTTCAACTCTGCCATGACGGAGGAGTTTAAAAACAACAACACGCTTACCAGAGGGTTTTCAGACTTTTTATTCACTGAACCGTCGACACATACGGGGGCCACAGGGTGAATCAGGCAATGGGGGCATGGATTCTAGGGGAGTGGATGAGAGCTCACACATTTCCAATATTGCTTTGGGGTCAAATATGGTGACAGACATTTGTAAACTTTCAGGGCCTCCCCTTCCAGATAAAATGACCCACAACACATTATCCATTAATAAGGCAGCCTATCCCACCCAGCTCAGGCGAGATGAATGTCTCCAACTACCCCGACAGGAGAGGGGAGACCATCCTCATGTAAAAAGCAGCCAGTTCAGTCTGGCAGTGTGGGGCATTGGAGAAGGAGGTGAGTTAAGGTGTTTGGAGGAGGTTGTAAAGTGAGAGGTCTTTGTAGAGAGGTGGAGGTGAGAGCTGGAGACTGGAGAAGAGAGTTGTGGGGAGAGCACTTAGGAATTGCAGAGGATTAGGGGATAACATTTGGAGTGAACGAGGTGGAGTAGGTACCAGACTGTGCAATCTTCCCAGCGGTCAGGAAGCTTACTGCCATGACAGTCAGGATGAGAGTGTCCCCAGGCGAAGATCCCAGGCTAGGAAGGTCACCAGTCGAGAACAGGGACCCCAATCCGAGACCCCTTTCCCACACACCCTTATGAGGGAAGCTTGGCTGCTCCCAATGTTATTATAATGAGAGTCAAGGGTAAATTGGTGGTAATCGCTGGTAAACTTTACACTGTGTTTTTTCTAAGTCCTCAAAAGTTCCCCCTAACAATCTTCAACAGCCCCTCAGATAGCTCCTAACAACCAACAGACCCTCTGGTGCCATGTACACACCCTCGCATAGGTCAAACAGACCATAAATGACCCTCAACAAACCTTTACAGGGAAGCCAACTTACCCTCGAATAGTTTTCATCTGATCCCGTGTATCCTGCCTTTCTTCTGCACCTTACTACATACATCGATGTATGCATTTTATTTCAACCTTTCAGCCTTTTGGAGCATCTGAGCAGAAAGGCGCCATCAACATCTCTGCTTAAAGCCTGCTTAACCTAAAGAGTGTCCCCTTGCCAAATAGCACTGCCTGCTGGAATCCTACATTAATGAGCCCTGTTTTAATGGGTGTTATTATCACCCAATGTAACGGTAGTTAATCTCTCCGCCTTGGAAGGATGAACGATTGGATTGCTGGGGTCGAGCTCATCTCTGCAGGTTGCACACAGATATCAGAGGTGAGTGGCTTTGCTCACTGAGCTATCCACTGGAAAACAGAAAGTACTCCGCCACTTGTACAAGTAGAACATGACAACCTATCAAGAATCGCATATTTAGATCCGAGCGATTTCATTAAAAAAAACAGATTTGTGGATTTGTGATTTGTCTATAGCAGCTAAAATAAATACATTGTTTTTATTTAAACAATAATTTATCGAAAGATGAAAGACTATGCTCAACCTCCTGTGACTTGTATACTTGACATTTCCTGCGCACTCTTAACATTATCATTTAGACTGATATTGCATATTTTTTTTTGTCATCCTCCCACCTATAAATGTGCTGTCTGCATTTTCATGTTTAAAGTACGAAAGAATAAAAATCCAGGTTATACATTTGAGTCATTAAACATTTTTCTTAGATAGTGAAATGTCCTGAATTCTCAATTTGATATGATCGGGGTCGTGCTAAATCGGTACCCTTCCACTACTGGAATAGAGCCAAATATGTAATATTGTACGATTTGAGTTAAACTAAAGATCCTGTGATGACTGTGTAACTCACTGAGCTATCTTGCTGTCGAAAGGTAATAATAATAAATAAATAATAATAACAGTTTTTACATAGCGCTAGCTCACTCGAGGACATCAAAGCGCTGTAATGAGAGTTGATATGGTTACCCACCGCGTGGTAGGCACTCACAGAAGGACTTGTTGAAAGTTACCCGTGCCACTCTGCTCCGGCAGCATCTGGAGAAACTTGATATCTTTCACAATCGACCCACTTTTCATATCCACCTCCCTCGAAGACGAAGCAACGCTTTCCTCCGTTAATGTCTCTAGGCCGCGGAGCGTGCCAGAAAATGTCGCTTGGCAAATGTCCAAAATGCGGCAATCGCGAAGATGCCGGAGATAAGTAAAGGCTCCGGCCAATAAGATGGGGTGGGAATGTGAATTAGGAAGACTGAGGTTGGAGGCAGATACATAACATTTAAATTAATCCTGGATGTAGCCCCTGTCGCCATCCACAACCACCCCCAGTCCTGCCACTAACACGCTCCTGGTCTGCACCACGGTAACCAACATCCCCCACCGACAGATCAAAACTGTCAGCAAAACAAAGGACTACACTACTTATGTGTTATTCTGCTGCAAAGTTATGCATTTCTTGTAGTGCTAGTCCTAGGGTGTAAAACATACAAAACAGCTCACTGTAGGGAAATCAGATCAGAGAAAGGAGAGTGAGGAGGGTAGGGGGCCGAGCTGGGGCCGGGGGTGTGGACAGAGATGGTGACTCCACCCCTTTGAGCCCTCCCCCTTCCCTGTGGGCCCACCTATCGTGCTGCTCGCTGGAATGGACCTCCTGCTTATAATCAGCTAATCAAAAAACAAAGGTGTGCAGGAGCGCCTATTGGGCACATTCTCAGCACTCATACTGTCTTAATTAGGCCAGCTAAATGTTGCCAGCCTTTCCTGAGCGACTCACACGTTCCTCCATCGGCTTTCTGGCTAAAGCTTCCCGATGCGTGAGGTTGAGTTCTGTTGCCCCTTGGCACGCTCAATCTATATATGTATGTGAGGTTGAGTTCTGTTGCCCCTTGGCACGCTCAATCTATATATGTATGTGAGGTTGAGTTCTGTTGCCCCTTGGCACACTCAATCTATATATGTCTGTGAGGTTGAGTTCTGTTGCCCCTTGGCACGCTCAATCTATATATGTCTGTGAGGTTGAGTTCTGTTGCCCCTTGGCACGCTCAATCTATATATGTCTGTGAGGTTGAGTTCTGTTGCCCCTTGGCACGCTCAATCTATATATGTCTGTGAGGTTGAGTTCTGTTGCCCCTTGGCACGCTCAATCTATATATGTATGTGAGGTTGAGTTCTGTTGCCCCTTGGCACGCTCAATCTATATATGTCTGTGAGGTTGAGTTCTGTTGCCCCTTGGCACACTCAATCTATATATGTATGTGAGGTTGAGTTCTGTTGCCCCTTGGCACGCTCAATCTATATATGTATGTGTGCTGGAGTGTTTCAAATGTTGGCAACGTGTCCTGAATGTGTATGAGTGCTTGTCAGTGAGTTTGTTTTTCTGTGATAATATATGGTTCTGCGAGTTTGTGTGTGACTGGGTGTGCAAGTGAACGGGAGAATGTGTTTTTCTTGACAGGGCATGGGGTGGCACCAGCATCATGAAAGTGAAACACAGTGACAATTGTGAGAAATCTGAAGGTGTCCCCCTGGTTAAACCCCGGGTTCTGTCATCCAGGGGGCCAGGACACAGCCATCGATATTGGATCCAGTTCCTGGGGGTGGACCAGTGAGGGAGGATCACCTGGATGGAGGGTCCTTGGGGAGTGGAACATCAATGGGAGAGACCCAGTATCCCCCTTCTATCAACACCTTTTCCCCATTCTACCATGTAGGACATTAAAAAACACTGCCCCGCCCTCCCTCCTTTGCGACACGAACATTTTCACACAACAGGCAAGAGAACAGACTAACACCAGAGACGTTTACCTGACATGTGCCAATGTAATGGTCAGGCAAAGTCAGGCAATTGACCAGAATCACACACACCTGATGGCCCTTTCCCTTCCCCATAGGGATAAAAGGTGGAGCAGGAGAGCACAGTACGAGCAAGGCAGACCGCCCAAGGAGACAGTTGATCTACCCCGGCAGTTCAAGAGAAGGAGAAAGATGACGAGAATCGAGAGGGTGACAAGGAGAGAAATGACCTTGCCCTTTCCGACCCAAATCCGTGAATCCTTCAGAGAAGAAAACGTAAGCCTGAGGACAATAGTTAAACAGTCCTGCAGCAGATGTCAACGGTACAAAGGACATGCCTATGCCAAAAAGCAGGAGCAAGGAAGACTCCTGCTACCGTGGTACCGGCCTTGTATCCAGAGGCTAGGAAGGCCAAGCGGTTCAACAGAGCTGGCGAGGTGAAGAGAAAGACAATAAGAAACCAAACTGTGTCGAATGAAACCCGCGAAGTGGCAGATTGAGAAGAGTTCAAAGAACTGTGAATTATAAGGGGAAGACCAGCTGCAGAGGGGACCGGTACAGAGTGGGTGCTGACCCCAGAAACTCTGGCCAATCCCAGGCGAATAGAAACTGCTGATGCCAGAAGGCCGCAGGAGAGCCGCCAAGATAGGTCAAAGTGGTAATACAGGAGGTATAGCAAAAACCCCAGTTGAAAGCCTTTGACCTAAGAACTATAAAGCAAGAGAGGTAAATCCTGCAGACCTTGAAAGTTAATGTGAATGAGAAGTTGGCAAGAGTGAACCCGGCAGAGAGATGCTGACCAAGAGGGGGCAAAGTCTAAAGTCCCAAGAAACAGTGTGTTGACAAAGGTGAACCCGGCAGAGGCATGTCCACGAGAACTGTTTAAAAAAACATTAAGATTTGTAAAGGAGAAAAGCTACAGTGAATCTGGTGGAGGGAGGCTGAGAATTGAGAGGGGTCTGCGCCCAGAAGAGGGGGACCCAGAGGTGAAGAAAAGTCACCTCAAGCGCAATCCGAAAGAAACATTTGTTTGTTGTTTTTTTTGTTTGGAAAACCTATCAGGCCCTCGGATCCAGGAAGGAAAACCACCAAAGGCCCTGATACTGATAGGAACTGGTTTTGAGGATCAAAACCCAGAAGGGAAAGATCCAGGCGGTGGAAAAGTTATCACCCAAGAGCATGAGGTATAAGGGTCAGCGCCCAGAAGAGGCGGACCCAAGGGTGAACCAATACCACCCTAATCGAGAGCCCAAGGGAGCTTGGCAGAGGGAGGCTGAGATTCGAGAAGGGTCTGCGCCCAGAAGAGGGAGATCCAGGGGTGAACCCATCACCCAGCGAATATTGGAAACTGAACTTCATTTTGTTTGTTATTTTGTTATTGTGAGTATATCAGGTCCTCGAAGGCAAGAGACTTTCAAGAGAAGCGAGATTTGGCCATCAACGGCCCTGATAGCGGAAAGCAGAACTGTGGTCTTGTGCAGGGGAAGCTCGAGAGTGTACTGTGCTCCAAGATCCTACCTTACCCCGTGCTCAAAACATTGGGAAGGGAGACCCAAGCTACCACATCCTGACATATTATTTGTGAACACTTCTTTCTTTTTCTTGAACATTATCCCACACTCTTTTGTATTAGTTGTAAGGATTGGCAATAGGTGTTTCTTAGTATAGGCCCTTTTTATTTGGCACTAGGGCTGCCTTATTTTTCATTTGAAGGTCAACGCTTGGTCCCATTTTAGATTTAGGTTTAGATTAGGCATTTTTCCAACCTGTATATAGTTTAATAAACACCCTTGAACTGTAATTACTTCTGTCTGTCTTTACTATTGCCACCATGAGTTCCTTATACAATGCTGGCATACATCGAGGGTGTAGCTTCATGAAAGTGATCTACCCATACAATGCTGGCATATAGCATGGGTGCATCATAGTGCAAGTGATTTACAGTAGGAATGCTAGCCTATATTGTAAGCGCATCAACATTAAAGTGATTTACAGTGACAATGCCAACATATTGTGTGAGTGCAGTTTGTTTGTTTGTTTGTTTGTTTTTATTATTTATACTGCGCACCAGACCCGCGGGTATTAGGACGCAAAGGCATAAAGTGGGTTGTTAAACTTATGTTACATTGGTATGCAGGATAAAGTACAGCTATGGTTACAGTGCTGTGTGCATGATCAACGGGCAGAACGAAATTTATACAGAGGTAAGTATGCATTGCTATAAGACACATATATACAATAAATGCAGTGGGTGCTAAGGAGGTTGCATGTGATGTAAGGTCAGATACCGTGTTCCTTAAGCCAGTGGATAAGATTGGATCTGAATTGTAGATAAGGTAAATCTTCCCTTAAGGCAGAGGGGAGGGAGTTCCAGTATTGTGCCGCTTTGACGGGGAAGCTGCTCCCGCCGGACTTAGTGCGTTTAAATCTAGGTACTAGTAGAAGGTTGGAATTGACTTTTCTTAGAGGGCGAGTGGTTACTTGTCTAGTAAATCTGGCTGTGAGGTAGTGTGGGGCAGACTGGCGGAGACATTTGTGTGTCAAGGATGCAGTTTTGAGGAGAATATTGTCTTTCGTAGAAAGCCAATTGACAGATCTCCTGAGGTCAGATATGTGAGCATTTTTGGGAAGCTTAGGGCAGGTCTTAAGGCATTGTTTTGGAGGGTCTGAATCTTCGTCGTAATGTTTTTGTTGCTGCCTACATAGAGGGCGTTGCAATAGTCCAATTTGGACAGGATCAGGGCTCTCGCTAAGGTGACGCAGTTGTTAGGTGAGAGGAAGGGCTTGACGGCTCTGATTAGCTTGCAGGTGTAGGAGGTGGCCGAGGCCATAGCATTTACTGGTTTTCTGAAGGTTAGCGTAGAATCTATGTAGAAGCCAAGGGCTTTGACTGCCTTAGCCACAGTAATGTTGTTGTTGTCAATTTTGAAGGAGCAGTAGTCCTGGCCTAATCTATTAATGTTGGATGGGGTGCCTAGAATGAGGAGTTCCGTTTTGTCATCATTCAGGCATAGACTGTGAGAGGCCATCCATGCCTGGATGATGAGGTATACTCTGTTCACAAAGGCCAAATCCTTGCCGTAATCCCCTGTCAAAGGGATGAGGATCTGTGTATCATCGGCGTAATTCATGTAGGTGATACCCAGACCATCTAGATCATCGGAAAAGGGGCTTTGTGAAGATGTTGTGCAGAGTAGGAGATACGCAGGAGCCCTGAGGCACACCGGAAGAGATGGGTGGAGGGTCAGCAGCTGCTAGATGAGAGAAAACCCGCATTGTCCTGTTATCGAGGAAGGACTGGATCCAGTCGACTGCCTCTTGGGAGAAGTGAGCCGCAGAATCCAAATGGTTGCAGAGAATCTTGTGATCAACCAATTCAAAAGCAGCTGAGAGATCAAGGAGTAGCAGGAGTGCCGTCTTGCCTTCGTTTCTTAGTGCATCAATTTGTGCCTTGAGGTCCATGAGCGCAGTCTCAGTACCGTGTTGAGGTCTGAAGCCAGACTGTCGAACTCCTAGAAGGTGGTTTTGTTCCAGATGATGCTGGATTTGCAAATATGCTATTTTATCTAGGATTTTGAGTAGGAATGTCACTATGGTGATAGGGCGGTAATTAGTGGGGATGGATGGGTCAAGGGTTTAATTTTTGGGGAGGGGGAGGACCCAGGAGTGTTTCAGGTTGTTGGCTATGGTACCTGATGTGAAGGACGCGTTTATAAGTTTGGTGATGAAAGGGGAAAGTTCACGGGCAGCATCTTTTATAATTTGAGCTGAGCATGGGTCACCATGACAATTGGACAGTTTGAGGGTGAGGATAACTTTTTCAACTTCTTTGATAGATACTTTGTCAAAGTAGAAGCAGGAGTCGGTGGTGTGGGTGAGATCGGGATGGTCTGAGGTGCTGGTGTAGCATTAGTGCAAGTCTTAGAGGCAGTGAGAGTGTCTTTATTATGGTTAATCTTGGCCTGAAGAGTTATTATCTTATTGGCCAGAGCATTTCGTATGCTCGTGCACTAATTTTTGTCCTTGAGACAAGAATCTGGAGCTTGAATTGGTGATTCTACCTCTTTGAGAATAGCGAACAGTTCTTTAGTATTCGATTTAGCTTTGGAGATTCAGAGGTTGTAAGATGTTTGTTTGGCTAGGGTGATTTCTTTTTTGTAGAGAGCGGCTAGTTTATTCAAGTTGTTCTTGTTTAGATCTCAGGGGTCTAATCTTCAGGTATTTTCACTTAGGCGTTTCTCTTGTCTAATTGCTTTCATATGGGGCGAGAACCATGTGTTTAAATGTTGTCGGGGTTTACTCTTTCTGATTTTCAATGGTGCTATAGCATCAAGAGATGAAAGCATCACTTTATTGTACATGTCTACCATGGTAGATGGGTCGGCCTGGTCTGAGATAGAATTCAGTGTGGTAAGTACAAGAGGGATACGTTTTTCAGGAGTAATATTTCTTTTATTTTTGGTAGGAACAGCGGGTGCTATGCTACTGAAATTCATGGGAGATGTGACCTCTAGCGTGAAGGAGATCAGGAAATGGTCAGACCAGGGCTGAGGCATTATGGAGGTAACAGTAGTTGGGCAATTATGTTCAGCAATCCAGTCAATGGTCCTTCCTTTAATGTGAGTGGACCCTGTGAGTCCTTCCTTTAATGTGAGTGGACCCTGTGACCTTTTGGGTGAATCCTAGTTCCTCTAAAGAGTTGTTAATCTGTGTTGCGTTAGGATCTAGGGGGTCACTAAAACCACTGTTAAAGTCTCCTAAAATGAGGCATTGTGAGGATTTTTTGAGGTTGTCCGATAGTATGTTCATTAGGTATTCCTCAAAGGACCCCAGAGGGCCTGGCGGTCGGTATATCAGGTGAAAGGTGATAGTCTGAGTATTAGAAATGGTAAATTTGGCGGTGAGGGATTCACAGGGCTTTGTATTAAAGGGTGTGGAGAGTCTCAGGGTTAGATTGTTCTTAACAATTATGGCAAGACCTCTACCTCTGGAGGTAGTACGATCTAATCTTGTAAGAGTGTAATTGTCCGGGATGGCCATTATAATTGCGGGGCCTGCTGCAGAGTGAAGCCATTATGCAATAATGGCCAGGAGGTCGATATTTTCATTATGGATTAGGTCAGCTATATCTGTGGAGTGGGCCGCCAGTTTGAGTAGGTTGAGCAGATGGTGGCTGGGCCTTGTTTTGGCATTTCAGAGGGGTGGTAGGATCTCTGAAGAGTCGGCTATTGAGCTGAATTGGGTGTTGGCCGTTGGTATCTTTCTAGGAGGAAGTATTGGTAGTGGACTGAGCGTCCCTTGGAAGTTTGGTGGTAAGGTGGGAATGAGGAGGTGCTGTTTTAGTTAGGGGATCATACATTCTTGGGAATCTAGCAAGGAGTTTGAGGTTTCTCTGTTGGAGGCTGCATGGTTTGGTGGTCATGTCTGCCTGCTTGGGAAGTGCAGGCACATGCATTAGTTGTATTGTGGGCTGGGGCATGTTGATGTCTTGTGAGGTGATTATGTAGAGGATGGTTCTTAATAGAACAGTGTAGAATGGTGGCAGATGCATCGTGTGCACGTATAGGCAGGTACGTAATAGTGGCCTAAGTGATATAAGGGCGGCTGGCTAAGGTGGCTGTGAGTGTAAAGTGAATTGGCAGGATTGGGTATCTTGCTAAAAGGTTGGACATATATCACCATACATTCATAGGAAATGCAGTGGGGCACCTAATCGCATTGTATGCACGTGACTGGTCTGGAGTAGGCTGCAAATGCTAGCAATAGGTGACACAGTGACTAGGTGTAGGTAAGACAGTGGCTAAGTATAGGCAACACAATGGCTAAGCATAGGCAACACAATGGCTAGGTGTGGGCATCACAGTGGTTAAGCATAGGCGACACAGTGGCTAGGTATGGGCAACACAGTGGCTAAACATAGGCGACACAGTGGCTAGGTATGGGCGACAAAGTGGTTAGGCATAGGCAACACAGTGGCTAAGTATGGGCAACACAGTGGCTAAGCATAGGCAACACAGTGGCTAGGTATGGGCAACACAGGGCAATATATGCTAAGCATAGGTAACAGAGTGGCTAGGGATGGGCATCACAGTGGTTAAGCATAGGTGACACAGTGGCTATGTATGGGCAACACAGTGGCTAGGTAGGGGCAACACAGTGGCTAAACATAGGCGGCACAGTGGCTAGGTAGGGGCAACACAGTGGCTAAACATAGGCGACACAGTGACTTGGTATGGGCGAACAGTGGCTAGGTATGGGCAACACAGTGGCTAAGCATAGGCAGCACAGTGGCTAGGCATAGGCAACACAGTGGCTAGGTATGGGCAAGACAGTGGCTAAGCATAGGCAACACAATGGCTAGGCAGATAAAGGTTAGTTTCTAGTTTGGTGCAAAACCTTGGGTGGCAAAGTGGGAAGCGGTTGAATGCAACCCACCCATGGTAAGTCAAATACTTGGGTAGTACAGTAAGCAGGTGATGAGGGGAAGCTTAGTGACACACTTTGAGTTATGTAACAACAGGTGGTTTCCCAGTTTACAGCGTAGATAGTCTTATGGCGGCGCTCCAAGGTAATATGAAGGAGAGGGTGCAGGGCTAAATACAGGTGGTATCAACGTGGGAGACAACAATTAACAATAGGAGCGATTGCAGGGCTTTCCGTTCACAGTACCTTAAAGGGGGCGACATCTGGAGAATGGTAGGTCCTTTATGCAGAGATGCAGCGTTCCTGGCAGGCGGCAGGGGACAGGCTTGGACAGGTGTAAGCCTTAGATCAATGGCCTTTGTGAAAATGGCCGGTTCACGCCTCCCAGAGACTGATTGGCTAGCTTGTAGGAGCTGTTAGCCAATGGTGTTGCGGGTAAAGGCAGGGTGGGGGAATAGGCATGGAGTGGAGCCTAGTGCAGCTGGGCATCCATCTTGGAGTGGATGACCGCGTGCAGCCCTGTATGGGAGCACGGCAGTAAGGGGCACACAAAGGTAGAATTACTGCTTAGCTGTGATTATTTCAAGGTGCCGTGGAAGCAGTAAGCGTAGGTGCGCATTAAGCAGCACTTTCCATGGGAAATGCGGCGGCGGCAGGACGTCGTTGTCGGCAGGGTCCTGGGCTTACTTTGATGAGGGAAGCTCCAGCTTCGCCTCCTCAAGAGGTGCAATGCTCCGGCAGTGTAGATGGGAGCTCCTGCTCCTTGGCTGTAATCCATGCAGTATCATGAAAGTGAGTTATAATGGCATTGCGGCCATGTGTGTTGGGAGTAACATCATCAAAATGATTTACAGTCTCAATACTAATACACATTACGAACACAGCAACTAATGAAAGTGATTTGTAGTGGCAATATAAGCTTATTATGTGGGTGCAGCATCATGTGAATGTTGTAAAATACTCCTGTGTACTGTTGGCGACCTGGCATCTACTAGATTTGTTCATGTGCTACCGGTAAGGGCATCCAAGAAGGAAGCTGACACAAAGGTGGCATGGTGTTGGGTATAGACTTTTATTTGGGCATTAAAAGGTCCTCACAATCCCTATCTTCTAAGAGGGGTTTCCCTACCTCAAAACCAATACTAAAGAGTCTGTCAGAATGTCCGTCAAATCAAACTCCACCGTCCTGTGTCACAACCTGCTTCTATCCCTCACACTGCAACTAAGGATAATCTAACAGAAAGTTCCTTCTCCAGAGATTGCCTCCCTTCTCCTGATGCTCTCTTGCAGGAAGAAAATGCCAGGGGGAATGACTCCCTTACTCTGGATTGTGAGTTTCACACAACCTTTATCCAAATTCCAAAGTCCCGGAGGATGTCTCTCTTATTCTGGTGGAGAGCGATACCATTTCCAATAAAACCAGGGGGAATGACTCCCTTCCCCTCGCTCCTGTAGCACAACTCCCAGTTCGGGAGCAGGAGAATGACTTTCTTCGGTCTTGGGTGAAAAAATAGTTTTCACCAGACCGAAACCACCTAAAACTCTCTCTCCACTCACTTCCTCCAACTCCCCACCCGCACTTAACTTGGTTTGTTGACGCTGTCCTCCACTCAGTGTGCAGCCATTTTGGGAATGGCAGCTGCTCCCTGCGACACACACGAGTGCACGCAGGGGCTGCCAGGCGCAATCAGCTGAGGGATGTCGTGGAAGCAAGTTCAGTGTTTGGGTGTGTGCATGTGTGTGTACAGGTATGGGAGGGGAAAAAAGAGAGTATTGCGAGCGTCAGGCCCAAGTGTTATTACGGCATTTTGAAAGCAACACCAAAACGACCAAAACAAATCCATATTTTTGGGGTTCAACTTTCAAAATGTGGTAATATCACCTTCCATCACCTGGTATTGCTTGGTACATTTCACAACAAGACCAGGGAAAATGACTCCCTTCCCCTGGCGTCTTTACCACATGTCCCAAGAGCTTTGGCCCCTTCTTCAGGAGAATGACTCCTTTCTCCTGGTGTCTTAAACGTTCTTTCTCACAAGCTTCAGCTTGATGTACACTTTTCCACTCTGTTTTGCTGTTAGCAAAGCCCGAAATGCTTCTTTGTTGATCACTGATCTTAGTGCCGCCAATGTGACAAGGAAGTTACCTTGCTTACTTTTAACTTTTGTTAGGGTCAATTATAATGAGCTACAATAGTCCTCTTTTTAGGGGCTGTGTGGGTGAGGACAATGAAATTCAAAATCTAAAGAATCCCACAAACCAGCTTCCTTCCCTTGCTGTTCAGAGTGAGTTACCCTAGATGCATATACACTTGCTCATGTACGCCCCTTAACCAAAAAACGGGCGAATAACCATGTAATTATCAAAAATATACATATTTTAATATTTATCAAAAACACATCACATTCACAATAAATTTTTCTTAAAAACAACACAACAGAGTGATCCAAACACATTCTGAACCACCTATCTCTGTGTATACATATTCCACAACTTCTACAAATGGCATAGAAGCTGACACTTCAAAAACCTTTCCTATGCCTAACTATGGGGTATTTTTATATTTTGACCACCACTGTTACGGATGCCCTCCCTGCTTTCTACGGGCAAAAGGCTGTGCCAACACTTCAAGAATGTGTTTCTAGAACCAACATAGAGCTTTATCATGAGAGTATACACAGAAATTCATCCACATTGTATATCCTGTTGGTGCTGTCTTCAGGGCACTTAATCTTTGTACATGTTCTGGTTTTCATGTATATCATCACGTGTCAGTTTGCCACAATTTCAATATTTCTAAAAAACAAACAAACATTGAATCTTAAAAACATGGTTTCTTTACCTTCGTGCATAACAAGTAATACATCACATCTATTTCAACTTCATCTCTATTTTCAGTGCAAACAGCGGGGTTTATTTCTTCGTGGTGTTATAACTGCCCACTTACACTCAATATTTCAACATTTTGCATGTCCTAATTCTTTTACAACATTATCATTAGAATGAGGCAATACCCAATTCATATCCACATTATCTCATCTTCCTACTAGTTTAATTTGTTAACCACAGGAGGGAAATTACCTCTGTCATCTTTCAAAGGCTTTCTATGGACTGTGCAGCTCTTGCTGTCTCAATTTTATGATCTTCACTACTCGCTAATAGGTTCTACAGAAAAAGAGAAACATATCCCTGTCCTGTCATTTCCAATATTATAATGGATCATCAACCTAAAATATTCCACACTGCATGAGTGCTTACCTATTGCGAAATCTGCAATGATTTACCACTACTATATTCGCTCCAAATCGCGTACTGCGCTTTTCCTGCGGGGGGCGGAGGCAGAACAAAGCTCTATAACAAAGCGAAAGTTCGTGTTGTTTAATGTTTACTACCGAAAACGGGACTATAAATGATTATGCCCTATAACAAGTAAGGCTTACCAATGGATCTTTCCCCACGGTCTTTTGTCTGAAGGAAGTTTGTGATTTTCCACCACGCTTGTTGTTATTTACTCGCTACGAAATCTAAATAGCCAGGAAAAAAAGGAAATAGTAAAATTTCCCTTCTATGGTGCAATGGTAAATATTCACTCATAACGCATCCACCTTACCTCACAGTCTCTTCATGTTCCTCCTGTGTAACTTGCGAACACCGATCTCGGGATGGTAGCAGGGATCTGTCAACTAGACTTAAGGCGAGAGGTTACCCACCATTCATCGTACGGAGGTCTATGAAAAGAGACAAAAATACTCAAAGACAGGATTGTCTTACACCACAACTAAGAGTTACAGAAGACAAGATTACTTGTGTCTCCACATTCTCACCTGCTAGTAATGAGCTACGCAGAGGTATCCTGAAAAATTGGAACATCATTAATACCGACGATTTTTACATCAGTAAACCACGGTTTGCATTTCGGCGTATGCCCAATTTGAGAGATAAATTGGTACACACCTATAGAGCACCCACAGAATAGAGATCCATGACCCAGCCGACTCTGTGGAATTTACCACCAGTAGTGGGCCATTATACATGTGGGAAATGCTTGGTTTGTAAGTTAACATCTAAAATGAAATTTGTCGATCTCAAAGGAAGAAAATGGGAGTTAAAACACTTCACGAATTGCAACTCGAAATGGGTGGTGTATGGTATTAGATGCCCGTGTGGTTTACTGTATATCGGCAAAACTAAGAGACCGATTCGCCAGAGGATCTTTGAGCACAGATCCTGTGTGAAGAATCAGGTACCTGAGAAACCCTTAGTGGCACTCTTCAGGAGTGCTCACCACGGAGTGGATGACATCCACTGGTTCATCATTGAGATGATACTTCCCCAACCGAGAGGGGGAAACAGATCTGAAGCTTAGGCAAGCAGAACAAAAATGGATTTATTCTTTAGATAGTGTAAAGAATGGATTAAACATTTCCATTGAATGGTCCTTATTTATTCATCACAAATAATGATTAAGAAATATAAGGTGAGTTTGTGGTTTAGATACGGGCACGTTTGAATATATACAAGGCCCGAGAGATTGTCCATATTGGAACCATCCTTTGATTGATCTAAAGGTAATGGAAGGGGGAGTAAATACAGCGACTCCGTTAAGATCGCAGACTTTTAGCATTAGAAATATGACACTGGACGCATAGGGCCAGGTCTACACAAGTGTAATGCACATATGAAAATCGTGGGGTAGATTAAAACATTCAATTTTGTTGGAGTTTGATCTATAAATGCAGAAACACAAGTTTAAGGCAAGTGCAGGCCCCAGTTCACAAACCCGTTCCATTATGGCGGATGAGATAACCAAGGCAAGATGGCCGCCGGCCACGTGAGCGATAGACGAACGCGGTTGCGTCCGTCCCACATGATACGAGGGTGCCGGGTATTTGAGAGGGTGGATTGGGCGCATCATTCGCTCTACCGTCCCGAGATCGGCGTTCGCGAGTTACACGGGAGGAACATGAAGAGACTGTGAGGTAAGGTGGATGCGTTATGAGCGAATATTTACCATTGCACCATAGAAGGGAAATTTTACTATTTCCTTTTTTTTCTGGCTATTTAGATTTCGTAGCGAGTAAATAACAACAAGCGTGGTGGAAAACCACAAACCTCCTTCAGACAAAAGACCGTGGGGAAAGATCCATTGGTAAGCCTTACTTGTTATAGGGCATAATCATTTATAGTCCCGTTTTCGGTAGTAAACATTAAACAACACAAACTTTCGCTTTGTTATAGAGCTTTGTCGTAGGTGTTCAGACAGATTGTTCTGCCTCCGCCCCCCGCAGGAAAAGCGCAGTACGCGATTTGGAGCGAATATAGTAGTGGTAAATCATTGCAGATTTCGCAATAGGTAAGCACTCATGCAGTGTGGAATATTTTGGGTTGATGATCCATTATAATATTGGAAATGACAGGACAGGGATATGTTTCTCTTTTTCTGTAGAACCTATTAGCGAGTAGTGAAGATCATAAAATTGAGACAGCAAGAACTGCACAGTCCATAGAAAGCCTTTGAAAGATGACAGAGGTAATTTCCCTCCTTTTGTTAGGGTGCCAGACCCTTCTCTGGTGGTCAGTGGGCTTATTGCTGCCTTTGCTACGAGGACACTCCTCAGATGCTTGGTTTGTATTGGTTGAAGTCTCTGACCTGTCTCTGGTAGTCCGTGGGCTTATGGTCACCACAACAACAAGGAAACTCTCACGGATATTTAGTCTGTGCTTATTAGGGTCCTCAATCCATCTTTGGTGGTCAGTGGGTTTATGGTCACCACTGCTACTAGGAAGCTCTCCTCGGATGCTGGGTATACCACTGCTAGGGTTTCCAACCTGTCTATCTTCCACTCCTGTATCTCCTCTGGGTCTCTTGCACCTCCTGATACCTTTGGAGGAATTTTGGCACACCACCTGGACTTCCTGCAACAGGGGTTCTGCTCTCTGATGAACCAGCCTTCTCTTTCTGGTTTGCACAGCACTGTGGTGGCTCTGCACTCTGGCCTGCTGCTCGGCTCTTCTCTCCTGCATCGTGCTCGGGTCCGCATCAGCTGGACCCACGGAGAACTCCTTCCGTGCCTCTCCTGGCTGTGTTCGACAGGTTAGTTAGTCCATCTTCCATACTTACACAATGTTGCCAGCCCTACCCTGGCGGATTGTAATAGTCCTTTTTTTCTATTGATAAATCAATCCTCATGCCGCCTCAGGGCCTCCTCGTACCAATACTAGCACAATGACCTTCATGTCCCCTGTGCTCTTCTTTGTCCTAGTACTTGTGGCTTAAGGTTTGTCCCCTGTATTGCAACAATACATAGGTTTACTTTCAATAAAATGGTTTTGAACAGTGGAGAAAGCTAGGCAATGTTGGGGAGTGACAATATTTATTGGGCTAAATTCCACGTGATCGTTCTTGTCTCCAGAGGGGGATTCCCTCCCCATGAGGTCCTCCCGCATTAAACCATCCCTAGAGGGACTATTGGGTAGTAGCCACACCTCCCTAGCCTCATGGAAAAGTGCTCCCCCTTGGGGAGAAGTGACGATACCTTGTGAATCATCACATACGATAGCGAACTGATTGTAATTGTATGACTTTTTACACCATAGTTCTCTTAAAATGTGCAGTAAATTGTACCATTTGAACTTATTATTTTTTTTTTAAAAAATTCTCGTTGCTGAGAAGAATTTTGGGCTTGATGGAGACAGCAGGGTAGACTTCTGGTGGTCAAAATTAGCATGGATTTTCGCCCCTGCCCGACCAATGCCTAACGGGCGCATGACAAAACGCCTCCTTGCCCTGCCCATTTGAACCTCTGGTTTACCCTTTGGAGTCGGTTGACCATCTGGCACCAAAACCTGCTTCTGTCACCCAGGTGAGATGGAAGGAAAGGAGGCAGTGAGAGTCACAATATCCACTGCAAGACCAAGGTCATTTGTGTAATTTAGTGCTTGAGTTCATTGTGTGCTTTCGAGTTCTGCATGGTTAAGGAACAGATCGACACAGTGAGAGAGAGCCAAGATAATGGAGGGGGAATTTTCACTTGTGCTTTCAAAAAGACTCCTGGACAGATTTAATGTGCTTTTCATGGGTACTGTCTCACCCTCCCCTTGGCCTAGGCATTAACATTTACCGGTTCAAGTTAAAAGTTAGCAAAGCCATGTTTGAGAGAGTCAAACTTCACAAGACAATACCCCCAGATTGATAGCTACAAATGTCATAGATACATGCTTAGGCACATGTTCTCGTCTGGTTTCACATGCATCACGTTTAAGAGACCTGAAAACTGCGTTCAAGCTTTTCTCTAGGGATTTGAATGCCTGCCTTCCCGAATGTTCTGGCTTGGGTTGAGAACATCCAATAAGGTAAACAGAGGTTCTCCGATCATTAGGAAATTAATGGTCTGGTCTGTGACCTAACTAGCACTGATGCAACGAATGCATCTTTCCTGGGGCACACACTGGGCAAGTCACCCAGCAAATGATATGATATGATAGGATAGGTTATTTATAACGTGCTTAATACCCAGAGGTTTCTAAGCGCGGACATGGGGGTCGAACCTGTGTTGCTCCGTGTCATCTTGCTTCCAAAGCGAGCACATTGCCCCTGAGCTATCCTCCCGAGCACGTTGCCCCTGAGCTATCCTCCCGAGCACGTTGCCCCTGAGCTATCCTCCCGAGACGCGCTGATCACTCTGCTGTTCACCCAGCAAATACTCATTGCGCTGCAAGGTTATTTGCCAGTATTTCTCTGAAGCAATCCCGTGTTTGCAGCAGCACAAAATGCCCAGGGTAAACAGAAGGTCAGCTCCCTCTGGTGCTTCCAAAACTACGACCCTGGCGGTAAGGGGTTAACGCCAGCGTTAGCTGCGCCGACCCCTTACCGCCAATTACGAGGTCCCTTAGCGCCATGGCGCTTTTAACACCTGCTTTTAGCAGGTGTTAAAATCCATGGCGCTAAGGGACCATGGAGTTAATTACGCCACCGTAATTTACGGTGGCGTAATTAACGCCTTCCCCACTCCCATTATGCCCTATGGGGCAAAAATGGGAATGGGGAAGGGTAAATGGGGATTGGGGACTTACCGCCCCGCCGTCCTCGGAATGGGGCGGTAAGTCCGCCAACCACCATGGCGTAAACGTAGTTTACGCCATGGTGGTAAAGTCACGGCCCAGGCGGTAACTTACCGCCTGGGTCGTAATGAGGCCCAACTTTAGTTCTATTGCTATAATTGTTCTTAACCCAGAGCCTGAGATCGAGTGGCACAACCAATATGCTCCAAGGGAAAAGACCATCACGTCAGGCCAAACAGATTTCGATGTAAGCTTCACTTTCACACAGTCACACGAGCATGGCAGTAGGTATTGTTAACTCAGTTGCTGACCTGAACTCCATAAACATCTATCCAGGACTCAGAGGACTATGTCTGACTTGGTGGGCGGGCAATAGAACCATTTCTTGTAAGTAGCATTATACTTGCAATGTTATTTGACATAAAATGTCTTATTGCATGGCTTTAATTTGACTCTCTGCTGCTGCTACACAAGCTCTGAAATGTTCACTCCCAGCAAGGATGTGTTGGAATGATAAAAAGATCCAGTAGCATTTGAAGCACATCAGGAACCAGCATCCAGGAAGAGGTGTTTGATTGACATATCATTCAGTGTCCTGGAGCCTTCCTGTAGGGTGTGCAGGGCAGGCCATCCAGAGCAGCAGTGTTGGTGGGAGCCCAAAGTAAGGGAGCCAAGCCCCAGCAATTAAGCAAATAAAAAGAAACTGTGTGTATGTATGTGTGCATTGAAGGAGTTGCATTTGCCTTTGAATGTGTGAGCGTGTAGAGTGTTTGTGTGTGTGGTTGAGTGTATGGTTATGCTGGCTGGGGGAGATAGGATTGCGAAGGCCAGTTAATGCAGGTGAAAGCAATGCCGACAGGAAGGGCCGAGTGCAATTGGGATGTTGGCAATGATGGGCAATGCTGGCACATACTGGCAAAGTTAGAATGGGCATGTTTTGTTAAAGGTCCTCTTGTGGCAATATGGGCAAAGCAAACATGAATGCATTGTGACATGGGGATACTGGCAAGTATGGGCAAAGCCAGCATGGGCATGTTTTCCTACAGTGGTAATACTAGTATTATGGGCAAAGCGAACATGCGTGTTCTTGCATGGGACTGCTGGCATATATTGGTGTAACCATCATGGAAATGTCTTCTTACACTGGCATTTACTGTGGGCAAAGGCATCATGAAAAAGCATATGGAAATTCTTCTGTGTACTGTAGGTGACGTGGCAGCTTTCAATGTAAACATTTGTCCCAAAAGGTGTGCTGTAAAATGCGCCCTCGTTTGGTTCAGACTCCCTTACTACACATAGCTGCTCATGCACATATCTGAAAATATTTACACCCCACCAATAAACAGAAATCACCAAATTCACCAGCCACCACTTGATATCTCTTATTGGAGTTCACCTCCTCCTCAATTCTGGTGTCTGACAGAAACTAAATGACTGTTCGATGGGTTTGGAGATTGGTGAGGGATAGTTGGTTCGGACCGGCGGGATAGGGGGCATTTTAACTGCTTGCACTGGGGTCCAGGCCAACCTTGTTACAACCATGGGTCTGGTGCTAGATAGGGTTTCCTGTGAAAGGTTCCACTCCAACACCTTCTTCAATACTACTGTTTCTTCAAACTGCCTACTGTGACCAGTCTGTTGCCCTCCTATTCCTTAGGGGTTCATTTTCCACTTCGGCAGACCCAGCACCCACTTGCCCATTTGTGCCTGAATGAGGGCAGGTAACTTGTTCCAGATGCCTTCTCCACTGTGCTGCTTATTGCATCTTTCATACAGCATAAATATCAAACAATTTACAGAATCGAAATAACTGGACACAGAGGAAGAACAAAATGCTAAAATGTATGCTTGGCCAGTGGTGATGCCAAACAAACATTTTTGCAGAAGCCAACTGCAAAGATCTCTAGTACAGGCTGCTATCCTCACAGCCGAAATTAACTTCTGTGAGGCTGAGTATTCTGCAGCAACTGAGTCGACAACCCATCTTTTTCTGTAAATCATGTCACAGATGTCACAGAAAACACTCCAGAGTCTTAAGGACAGTTCAGGGGTTTTTATTTCAAGATTTGTGGACCCTAGGACTGTCCCCTCACTCTCTCCACTCGTATACCCTCATTGCTAGTACAGTCTTCCTAAAACATCTAGTGAAGTTGAGCAAGAACATCTGCCAAGGACTGGATCAGAACCCAAACCCTCTGATCCAAAGACTCACTGCCAACACTGCAAACCCTTTTGACTGCTACCCGTGGCCCATCATGGCGAAGACCCTGTGAAACCAGCCTTACTGTGACAAGTCCTCACAGACCATGAAGAAATCCGACCCACGACCACAAACAAAGCCGAGACTAGGATGATGCTCAAGCCTCGGTATCCGATAATAACAGCTGATGGATAAAATCTGCCAGCAAGAAGAAGAAAGAAGCCACAGGACCTATGGAAGGAGAAGTCGGCAAGCCAGGAGGCTGCCAAAAAGTCTGCGAGTTGGAATCAGGGCGACCGAAGGCTGTATCGAATGAGCAGTGTGGAGAGACGAAAAGGAACTGAGGGACGCCAGGAAAGCATCTCTTCTTTCCCACTCCCCTCTCTTTTCAACAAAAAGGATACATTCTTTAAACCCCTTCAAGAAGGCACTCTAAGAGAAGCAAACAAGGTGAGAGAATACTGAATAAGGAAAAGAGACTTTCAAGTCAAGGTCTAACTAACAAGCTGGGAGAAGGGAGGCATGCTCCTAGCCACAGACATTTAGACTCCGGAGAACAGATGCATTCTCCTGGGGTATGGTTTTTGTAGTTTTGGACTTTTTGTGTTTTAGTGGTTGGGATTGTTTAGCATTTTGGACCAAGACGATAACATTTTAATTTGGACATCACAGACTTCCTGAGAGACCTGAGTTTTAGTTTGGTTATGAATCCGGCGGTAACCCTGCCGGTGCTACTCACGGTTTGCCACAAGACATGCACCTGACTTCCCGGTGGCACCGTTGTGCCAGCGTTCCGAGTCCCCACTCCCATGGAGTCCTGTGGGACTCCATGGGAATAGGGACTTACATTTTACCAGTGCCTGACTTCCCAGGCTGCCGGACTCGGAATCTCCCGGTGGCACTGGGAAGTAAGGTTCCGGTAAAATGTTACAAGTCTGGCGGCAAACCGCGAGGAGCACCGGACTCCATGGGAATGGGGAAGTGGAAACACCGGCACCATACTGTAATGGTGCCAGATTTTACCGGCAAGGTTACCGCCGGACTTGTTATGAGGCCCATAGTCTTTTCTGTGTAGTCCATTTTTGATATGTCAACAAAACCACGTGTTCTTTTATAACCAATCTCATCACACCATGCCCCTTATCTTCCTCTACATTCCTCTGACCTTCATCTTTCTTTGCTGCTTGGGCAGCCAGTTAAGTGCTTTTTGAATACCTTACAATTTGATATATGTATGAGAGTGATTTAGTTATAATAGCATATATTGCTTTACAAAGCAGTACAAGCAGAGCGATTAGAGGTTGGCGGAGCATATCCGCAGTAAGCAGGGAAAGTATACATACTTTTTAAAACGTACGCAACAGGGCTGACAGCTCCGGCGAACACAATGGGCCTCATTACGGCCAATGGCGCTCCCGTAATGAAGGGTGCCGGTATGGGACCGGCACCCTTCATTACGGGACGCCCTATTACGAGGTTCCCTTGCGGAACCCGGTACCGCGAGGGGACCAGGGAGCTAATAACTTGCCCGTCATTAACGGGCCCATTAATAGCTCCCTCCCCAATGAGCCCTATGGGGGCTCAAATGGGAATGGGGATGGGTTTTTTCCAATGAGGATTTACCGGGTCCTCCATGGTTGGAATAGCCCGGTAAGTCCTCACTGGAGGAACCCGCTGCTGGAACCTGGTATGGAGAGAGCCATACCCTTACTAAGGGCATGGCTACCTCCATACTCGTAATGAGGCCCCATGTCTCCTTTTCTCATCAAGGGGGCACTGCGGTCCGGAAGTGTTCCTAGGTGCGACAGGACCAATTAATTTTCTGGGGCTCAGTGATCTTAATCCAGACCGTATATTTGAACAACAATATCTACTTATGACCAAGCAACATGATGGAGTTTAGCTGACAAGTTAGCAACATACTTAATTTGAAACAATAACATAAATCCAATCTAAGGAACAAACAAGATATTCATGTGATAGATAATTTTGATGATTTTTAATAAACAATTTTTACTGTGACTAAAAAGTATAAATAAAAACAAGATTTCTTTTAGGTTTAATAAAAAAAATGACTATTAAATCCAGCTTGATTTGCTTGTCTCTTAATGAACCCTCTGTATATTCCAGTCGCACAAGGAAATTCCTCCTTTACGGACCATGCAACACATCCAGTTATCACTCTCTGCGCTCTGACCCGTAGTCTTCCATTAATCCACCACATGTAGGTTCTATAGTGGAGCGAGAACATTGCTCATCGCAGAGATTTCTAACTAGATTATAACGGAATTAGCAGAACACGCACAGTAGCGCACCGAAGCCGACTAGAACAATTAGCAGCTTATACTGTAGCATCACCCAGTGACCAATAAAGAAACCGACGGGAGAAGTTCGGTGTAGGTGTTAAGCATCTAATATCAAGCAAGGAAGGCAGCAGCTAATGAGAGATAGTGCTAAGCACAAAATATGGGTACAGACCCCAGATAAACTGAGAATATAAAGTAACCCAGACCCACATAAACTGCAGATTAAAGAGGGGTTCAGGCCCATGAACCCTACAAAGACCCACTAGCATTACAAACATGCAAAGCTCCAACGAAGATTATGAGCAACCCCATACTAGCACGCCATGGAGAGCGTCCAACAGGGACCAAGCAGTACAGTGTGTACTGGGCACAGGCGTGGGAGGCAATATCCCAAGGTAGGAGCAGGGTGAAGTACCTTATTACTTTCTCCCAAGGTATGGAGGCCCTGAGGGGAGAAGCCCCACAGAGACACCGAGAGGGGCAAGGAGGAAGAAAGCCTGAAGCTGCCAACCCCCCCCCCCCCCCCCCGGGCACGCCACTCAAGAAGAGAGGTGGTGAGAAAAGAGTGAGGTCATGGGTGAGAAGAGGCAAAGGATACACTGAGGATGAGTTCTATTCAGATGAAGAGTGGGACGAGGCATCAGACGAAAGCTCAGAAGAGCGTAATATATCATCCCTAAGGCCTCCTGACAAGCGTAAGAGTGCCAAGAAAAGGAAAAGACAGAGGGAGGAGGAAGAGATAGGCGAGGTAGTCGACCCGGATTCTCTCCTACATCCCAGATCGGTGAAGTGGGAGTCCCTTCACCAACATTGCCAATTACATAACGAAGAGAATTCTTAACACCCTGTCCAAAGAGGCTAGGAGCAAACTACGGGCAGAATGCCCCAGGCCCCAAGTGCCAGAAAACATGGCGGAGATGCCAGAAATTGATGAAAAGATGCTATCCTGGTCGCTACGGCAGGGACATCAAGAAGCGGATAGATGGATCCTGGAGATCGTGCCAGGATAAACTCCTAGATGTCCTAGGCCCAATAACAAAAATCTGCAGATGGCAGAAGAAGCAAGACAGCGGGAACAAAAAGTAGACCGGGAAGTACTAGCAGGCTGGGCGCAGAGGGCAATATGCCTACTCTGCAATGTTAACAACGCCCTGACAACGGAACAACAGAGGTCCATCCTCGTCAAAATAGACCCCAAAATGAGCGAACTAGCTACGGCAGAGTCAACATCCACCAGTGGAGGAAAACTGTTTAGAGATGCATTTATTAAGGAGATGACGAAGTTCGCAAATACTTATGCCGCGATAGATAAGGCAGAGGCATCATTAAAAAGAGTCTTTGGCCATGAGGTTTTTTGAAAGGGCTGGCAGAGGATGGGCCGCTCAGCCAGCCGGTTCTCCTCATAAAGGCCCAACTATAATTGCAGAAATCACTGGAGAAATCAAGAAGAGGGCTGTCCAAACCCCTTGTTTCAATGGACAGGAAGGGGTAGAGGCAGAGGCTGGAGAGGCAATCACAGAGGGCAACAGACAAACACAGGTGAGACCAGGCAGAGACTTACACACTCACCCGGTGGTAGGAAGGGCCCTTGCGATAGGGGGGAGAACAGCACAGTTCTTAGAACGGTGGAGAGAGTTATGAGGAGATACATGGGTTGAACAAACAATACAGGTTTTCCATCTAGACTTCTGGCAGGAATCAGTACAGACAGTGATTCACAGAAGAAGACGAAGAGTTACTAAGCAAGGAGATTGTGGAACTAGAAAAGAAGGGTGCCATTGCTCTAGTGTCCGACTCCTCGAACGAGTTTGTGAGCAATATGTTCTTGGTCAAGGGCTAAAAGAAGCAGAGATCAGTGATGAACTTGAGAAGTTTGAACGCATTCATAGTATACAGGCATTTCAAGATGGACAGTATCCATCTGTTAAGGGACGTGTTGCAGATGGAAGACTGGTTAGTCAGGATAGATCGGCAAAGCTCATTACACTGCTCTGCCTCATATCTTGCAAAAGAGTGTCAGAGGTAAGAGCACTCGAAATAGACAGAAGATCCTTTGGCCCTTCAGGGGTCACGTTTCACATTTACAAGAGACCCAAGACAGGTATCAGAACAGTTTCCTACTAAGCTTTCCCGGACCAACCTAAGTGATGTCCAGTCCGGTGCTTGAAAAAGTATGAGGAGATGACGGGTACTCTTCCAGCCACAGGAGTAACACAACTGTTTATTGCACTAAGAAAACCTTTCAAGGCCGTAGCAGGGGCAAACCTAGCCAGATCAGTTAGATTGTGAATGCTGCAGGTGGGCATTGAGATTGGTACTTATGGGGCTCACTCCATAAGAGGAGCTATGGCGTCTAAGACATATAACGCGGGGGCCAGGTTGGAAGGCAGCCTAAATGCAGCAGACTGATCTAGGGGGTCAACGTTTAAACAATTTTATTTCAGACCAATAGAGGAGATGTCTGTGTTGGTGGTAAGTAGGCTTTGAACAAGCATAATCCGAGCCTCCGGTCTTGACATAGAATACTGATTTTCCATACTAATGTTATAGAAAGTCAAGATTCTATTAAAGAGACGAGGCGAAGGATTATCCCACCCGAACAATCGTTATATGGATTTTGGGGACAGACATGGAATGCATATTTGTTATATAGAAGTTGTGACATGTGATGCTATTTGTTATGAGAATTGTGACAGACATATAAGGCAAATGACATAAGAGTTACTAAAGTTGTGAAGCTTTGTAGCGGCATAACGATTACCCACACTATCGTAGTTAGCCTCAGCTTGTTGTTTGATTACTCTACAGGAACGGAGGTGGAGAATACAGGATCATGAACAGGGACATAGAAGGTGTAGGATTAATGTAGCATCGACCGGTTGGGGCGCAGAAGTTAAAATTGGAGACAGACAAAGAAAGAGGAAGGACAGAGGAATGTAGAGGAAGGTAAGGGGCATGTTGTGACGAGCTTGGTTATAAAAGAACAAGTGGTTTTGTTGGCATATCAAAAATGGACTACACACAAAAGACTATGGGCCTCATCACGAGATGCCCAGTAGCCCAGCGGTATTACCGCTGGAATACCGCCAGGGCTAATATCGTTACTGCCAAACTCCCCGGCGCTATTAGCACCAGATCACGGGTTTTGCGGAACAGTAATTCTCCATTCCCCATTGGGCCCATTCAGGAATTCCCCATTGGACCCAATGGGGAATTTTTGGCACAACTACCGTTGGCAGTATTAGCGCACGGTAATTGCACTGAAAACGGCAAATTCCCATCGCATTTACCCCCAGTTTAGAGCTGGGGGTAAATGCAGCCAAACCCATGATTTGGCAGACCCTTAAATGCGGCGGTAATACCGTTAATGCTGCATTTATGGGTTATCGCCAAACTCGTGATTAGGCCTATCTGGGAAATGTCATTTTTAATGTGTAATTTTTATATGGTTTTAATAGTTTTTTATGCTGCTCGAGTTTCAAGTAAAGAGAGAAAGCATAATCCTTCACCTCTGTGTCTTTAATAGAATCTTGACTTTCTATAACATTAGTATGGAAAATCAGTATTATTAGCACATTAGACTTTTTCTTCAAATGAAACACTTTTGTCAGGATAGCACAGCAACTACTGTTGGTAATGCAACACTTCATCAAAAGGTGTTAAAGTTAACAAGTTCCTTCCAACACAGCTTTTACCACAAACACAGTCCTTCAAATCATCTTCGTTCCGGTATACTCACCTGCCAGGACTAACGACTATTGGTCCCTTTCCTGGTTTACTCGTCTGCCAGGATGAAAACTCCTGGACCTATAATTGTGTTTAGTGGCAATTCTCGTTCCAATATTCTCCACACCAGTATCCTGTGTGACAGGGTCTGAACAACAACTGCTTCTCTTTATAGTCTCTTGGCTTTTTACAATGTGGGTTACAGATCTCCCCAAGTGGGTATCCCATAAAAGGGGAGCTGTGCCCTTGTTGCTTCTGGCTTACTCTTCTGTCACCTTTTGGCTGTTTGCAAGGCAGGTTACAGGTTTCCCCTCACTTGATGTCCCATATAAGGAGAGTTGCGCCCTTGCTGACTTTGTATTACTCTTATTTGGCCTCTTGGCTGCTGGCAATGCGGGGGACAGGCAGGTATCCCCCAATTGGTGTCCCATACAAGGCGAGTTGCACCCCTCTGCCTTTATATTATTATTCTGCTGTCTCTTGGCTTCTGGCAATGTGGGTTACACGTCGGGATTCCCCTAGTAACTCAGGGTGAGACCCAAGTTACTTACAAGGTGCAAAAAACAAGGGGGTTGTGTGGCATACAGGTTTATAATGCACTACTCCATGACCTCACATTGTTTACTAAGAATGCTTATAACACAGCCGGCTGCTATGGAGAATACCAGGCTCATGCAGCATAGCCAACCCTCTCAACTTGAATCAGGTCCTGTTATTCACAGGACACCAATCACTTTTGGGCTGAGATTCGACTAGACTTTGTTTTAAAGCTGTGATGTTATATGTGTTTTTTGCTAAATTGTGATTGTAAACAATGTTTTATATTTCTTATGGGCATGTTCCACAATAAACATGAATGAACTGAATGTAACTTATTTTTGGCCACATTGAGGACCGGGACTTCTTCAAGCTTGAGGAGAGTACTAGTACTCATTGGGCCTGATTCATGGTATTTTTTGCACGGTGCAAAGTGACTTTGCACTGCCAATGAACACCCTGATTCACAGAGAAGTGCAAAGTGTATTATTGCAGTGCACTGCAAAAGTACTCTTCGCACTGTGAATTGGGCCCATTTAGCACAATGCAAAGAGTGCTTTTGCAGTACATAGTGACATTGCACTGCAGAAAATACACTTTGCACTGCTCTGTGAATCAGGGCGCTCGTTGGCAGTGCAAAGTCACTTTGCACTGGGAATTTCTTGAGTAGTTCAAAGTGAATTTGCACTGCGACACAACCCCTGATTCATGGAACTGTGCAAAGTGTATTTTTGCAGTGCAAAGTCTGGGCAAAGTCGCTGCATAGTCATTTTTTCAGTTCAAAATGACTTTGCACGGCAAAAATACACTTTGCACGGTTCCATGAATCAGGGTTTGTGTCGGCAGTGCAAAGTCACTTTTCAGCAGTGTAAATTCGCTTTGAACCGCCCAAATATTCCATGAATCGGGCCCACACACTTTTGTTTGCAGATACTTATAATATTAACTATAGATGGGAAGATATGCAGCTGCGTGCTTGAATGGCTGCCTGGACCCAAATCCTGGTTTCCCCACTTGAGCAAAAGTGTGATCATGTGCACATCCTTTAATCTCACTGTGCCTTAGCTGCAAAAATTGTGAGTCCTGTAAAAAAATCCCCCTAATAATTGGCCACATTTAGGCAGCCATTTCTCAATCTCCCAGACCGAATGAAAAAGTGGGAAAACCATGTGTTAAAAATGTACGCATGGTTTTACCTCATTTGTCACCCGAGGGGAGTTGTAAGTCTTTGGGCCTCATTATGAGAAGCGCGGTAAAAACGGGTCCATTACCGGCATGGAGGAACTAGCGGGTCTGTGCTCGTATGACGCTGCTAATAGCGGGTGATTAGGAGTGCGCGAGCACGCGCGAACCCCCATGCCGGTAATGGCCATACCGCCATGGCGCTAAAGGCCCTCCAACCCCCGCATAGCGCCATCACGGGGCCCGCCGGTACCGCCTCCGCCTAGGAGGCACCCCTTAATACCGACCCGGTAATAACAGCATGCTAATACCGCGCTCGTAATACCGGACCCAGAAGTAACGTCATCACGTCGGAACGGGAAATGCGCCCAGCCATCTTTAAAAACACAATCCATTGCAATCCACCCAAACCACCAGTTGTTTCTAGGAGAGACCAGTGGCAATCCTTAAACCATGTCGAAGGCAACCCGGAAAACTACCCCCCGCCTGCGCAAAAAGGCGCTTCTCGGACGCAGAACTTAACATGCTGGCAGACACCCTTGCCGCACATGCTGATGAAATAAATCAGCAGAACCTGAAGTGTGAGGCGCAGCAGCGCAAAAAGGAGATCTGGGAGGAGGTCTCTCCTGTTGGAACCACCCCACGGACAGTAAAGGATTGCAAAAAGAGGTGGGATGACCTCCGCCTCAGGGTTCGCAATATCCTGTCAAGCAACAGGAGGGAGGCCATGGCTACAGGCGGGGGTCCCCACTCTCCTGCCAAACTGTCCAACTGGGAGGAGACGGCAAGCACCTTCATTCAGATGGAGTCCATCGAGGGATTTGGGGAGATGGAGACGGGTGCCGCAACAGCTGCAGATGGAGGTGAGTGACTCTGCAGATCCCTGTAGGGGAAACCATGATGAAGCACAAGTGATGTTGAAGAGAGTCTAGGCAAGGCAATGCATGTCCCAACACACACATGAACATATTCTTGTCCAGATGGAGGCCTAAACCCTGCCACAATGAAATGCATGCTGAGTGCCAATCCCATTAGCAACACACAGCCAACACATACGGACCGTGCCCATGTAATACACCACACAAACCCCAATACAACGGTATGCCACCTGCCATGCAGCAAATGCCAAAATGCCCCCTCATACTACCCTTTGTGACAGACCTGTAAGACATGAATGCATGATAAATGAAATACTCCACAGCACCATATAATGCATCTGGCAAGTAACACCATCACTGATGCCCTGCATCTCTTCTACCCCCCCAGGCACCGATGGAGAAGATGCCAGCCAGGATACCACCACAAAGGCATCCACGTCCTGGCCAAAGAAAACAGCCACCGACACCACCACCTCCGGGGCAGCCTCGCAGCCGACACTAACACCCAGTGCGCCTGACACTCTGGACACCGAGCTGCCCACACCTACACCAGTGGAAGGCGAGGCCGTAGAACCACTGGCCAACACCGAAGATGCAGTGGAGGAGTATGTGGACCAGGAAGGAGTGACGCATGTGGCATGTCCACATTCCCCAAGCCCCGTGTCCACCCCCCTGTCCCACACTCAGCCCCTACCCACCTACAGCAGTGCAGATCCCTGCCTGCACGATTCCGACCTGTGCAGCATCCCCAAGGACATGATTGCTAATGATTGCTAATGCAGGCCCCGTCACAGCACCCTCGACCAATGCTGCTCCCACCAACAGCCTAGAGCAGTGGTCTTTAAACCTTTTTGGCCTGGGCCCCCCCTGAGCCAATTTTGGGCAGGCCAGGCCCCCCCAAATGTGCCAGGTGAACTTTTTTGCGCGCCGTCAATGCACCCTACTTCCAGTACAGACCCTGGCCTCTCCCCACCCTGCTCCCACTATCGTAGTGCTCCAGCCCATCCTGCTCCCACCACAGTCCCATAACACAATCATGCACGCATCCATACACATATTTAAATAAAAAATAAATCACCATAAGCGTACCTTCTGCAGCGGCATGCGCGTTGTTGCTAAAACTCCCCGCTCCAGCTTGCTCTGCCCGTATGTGCGAGGAGGCGCAGGAGCATCCTCTCGCACATACATGCATGCAGTGCCACAGCCAACATTTCCAATGAGCTATGCAAGGCTGGCGAAGCAAAACGTCCCCAGCGTTGCATGGCTCAGTGATCATGTGCGGCTGATGAACTGAACTGTCAAAGGCAAACAGTGTTTCCCTTTGACAGTTCAGCCAGCCTGGGAGCACTCACTCAGCTGGAAAAAGCAGCTGAGGGAGTGCTCATTGTTTCACTGGGCTGGCTCCTCGGCTCCTCCATAATGGGTGAGGGGGCCAGTGGGTGGACGCCCCCTCACCCATTATGGATGAGCCGCCAGCGTTGGATGGGCCTATAGGACAATAGGGTGATGACCGTACAAAAAGTGCAAAATGCTAGGGTAGGCCAGTCAAAATGGGCCACTTTTTTGGCCAATATGGGCCAGTTTGAGGAGTTACTTCACTATGCAGCTAGTAGTTTTGACCATTATTGCTGAATAAACATTCTTTAAATATCACAATTTGTTTACATTTGAACAAAAAAAAAAGTTCGGTACTATTCAAACAGTAAGTGACTAAAGGACTGAATATCCATTTGCAACTGCTGGCCACTTTTTCATTGGTGCCGGAGGCCGTTATATGGTCCAGTCCGACCATGTGAGCTGCCCACGCCCATTTCCTCCAATCTAAAATATAAAACATTTTTTTATTTTTTTTTAAATTTTTTAAAAAGAAACTTTTTTTTTACATTTTTTTTACACATTTCATGCTGGGCTCTCGCATCCCCCTTGGGATGCGGCGGCGCCCCCTGGGGGAGCGCGCCCCACAGTTTGAAGACCTCTGGCCTAGAGGCATAGCTAGCGAGGGTGGAGGCCAGCCAGGACTCCATGTTGGACCTGCTCCGCCAATATATCGCGGATGGTGAGAACACGAGGCGGGAGATAGCCGAGGCCATAGCAGGAACCACAGCTGCCATACCAGCTAACACAGCCGCCATAACGGCCAACACAGCCGCCGTAAATGCCTCGGCATTGTTGAATAGAGACTGCCTGGGGGCCATCACGCAGGTCCTCACATCCATCCTGCTGCACATGCAGCAGCCACAACTTGCACCAGCCGTTGGAATCTTCTCGCCCTCCTCCCCATCCACCACACCCGCTTCCTCTGTCCCCACTTCCTCTGGACCCTCCAAACCTGTGCGTCCTACGAGAAGGAGTGTGAGGCACACTGAAATGCTGCCCCCGGACAGCAAGAAGTCCAGCAAATAGTGTGGGAGAACTATGGGAGTGGCTCAGATGGTGTTGGCGGTGAATGGGAGTATTAGGGGGAGTTTACTGGGGGGTTTGGGGAGTTTACTGGGGGGTTTTGGGAGTTCACTGGGGGTTTTGGGAGTTTACTGGGGGGTTTTGGGAGTTCACTGGGGGGTTGGGAGTTTACTGGGGGGTTTGGGAGTTCACTGGGGACTTGGGGGGATGGCACATTTCTGCATTTTGAATCAATACACCCGTTGTGTGAAAAATCATTCAATGCCTGGACATTGTTCATTTTGTGTGTATCCATTTAATGTATGACGGTGTTCAGTGCCCAACTCCCAAAATTTCTTGTGTGCATGTCTGCATGGACCCAGTCCCTGTGGTTCAGAAGTATTCGTGAATCAGTGATTGGCGTACTGCACGGCCATCCTGTGCATCACATACTGGCAGGGGTGCTGCTTCACCTCCGTCTACATTCTCATCATCCTCACCCGGTGCATGCATGTCAATGTCAGGTGGCAGTGGTACATTTCTCCGGACACACATTTTGTGCCGCATGACACGGGCCATGGTGATCTTTGCCACCTTCTCAGGCCTATAAATGAGTGCTCAACCAGACCTGCTTAGGCAGCGGAACCGCGCCCTCAACAGGCCAACGGTCTGCTCAATCACAACACGGGTACAGATATGAACCCGATTGTTCTCCGCTTCGTGGCTGTTCCGCGGGTTCCGCACAGGTGTAAGTAGCCACGGCTTCAAGGGATATCCTCCATCACCTGCAAGCAAATACAAATAGGTGTGTGTCACTCTGAGCTGCACCTTCAGGATTCACACTCATGGCCGCAGCTATTTGCTGTCGACATGCACATGTCCCTGTACGTATGCAAAAATATTATTCAGGTGCATTCCATACTGCAATATTGCAGAACGATGTTTTGCCTCCCATTTTTGCTGTAAATACTAAACAGTGCATGGTCACATTTGCCACATTGGCACAGTTGCAATCATTTTTAGTAATGCTTTGCTAGACATACCCATGGTGGCCAGGTTGTGCGTCTTACATCTTGTCATTGATATACGTAATTGGTCCAATGTGTGCCAATGATGTGTTGTGTTGGGGTTGGAAGGTTCAGGCCAGGAGTGTTTGGCTCTGCGTGCATTCTCCACTCACTGTGCATTCCCACCCAGGTGGAGTATGCATCCCCCCCATTCCCACCCAGGTGGAGTATGCATCCCCTCACCCCATTCCCACCCAGGTGGAGTATGCATCCCCCCATTTCCACCCAGGTGGAGTATGCACCCCCCCATTCCCACCCAGGTGGAGTATGCATCCCAACACATCACTACCCCGATGCACTGCCATGGGCCAGTCAGGAAACTCACCCAGCAGCCAGGCACGTGGTCCAGCATGTCGCTCCATGTGACGGGGTAGCGTGGAGTTATGCAGCACAATAGCATCATGTGTGGATCCGGGATTTCGGGCGCAGCAATGTGTGATGATCTTGCTGGAGTCACATACCATCTGCACATTGATGGAGTAGTATTGCTTGCGATTGCGGTACACCGCCTCCACGGCAGGAGGGACTACCAATTCTACATTGGTGCAGTCGAGGGCACCGACACAACTGGGCATACCTGCCAGTGCATGGAAGCCTACTTTGGTGTCGGCTATCTCCTGGGCAGTCCGTGGTAGGGATATGCGGGTGCTAGCATGCTTCAGGAGGGCATCCAGCACTTGGGTCAGCATGCGTGAAAATAGTGGTTGTGAAATGACATGCAGCTGGCCCACTGTGTGCTGGTAGGTGCCTGTGGCCAGGAAGTGGGGCACAGACACCACCTTTAGTAACGGGGGATGGCAGTGCGTATTTCTATGAGGCTGACGATGTCGTTGTTCATCATGTCCACTATGGTGGTGATGGTGTCCCGGTCCAACCGGTACAGGGTGTGGATCTGCTCAGGGGTTAGATTTAATGGACTGGGTCTGATGCGAGGGATTGGTGGCTGCCTACGAGGTACTACTGGCTGCACTGGTGGTAATTGCTGGGCCTGTCTCACCCTCCTTCTCCTCCTGCGTCTCCTCTGTGCTGCCTGTTGTTGCTGCTGTAGTTGTTGTTGTAGTTGTTGTTGTAGTTGCTGTTGTTGCTGTAGTTGTAGCAGTATAGGCATATCCTCCAGCCCCATGATTGCAACATCTAGTGGTATCATTTTGGTGTAGGAAGGGCTGTGGTGTGTGGCTGTACTCCTTTTATGCTGGAACAGGCTCCATTGAATCCACCTGTGGTGATTGTGTGCACCTGTGGCAGTTTGCTTGATTGCAGATTACTGTTTACGGGTGGTTTGTGATGCCTGCATGGCCGCCATCACGCAGGCCCTAATTACCGCCTTCAGGATGCCGGTTATTGCATGCTCGCGTGGGTTGTGATGTCCTCCTATTACCAGCATCCCGGTATTTACTCCTGGAAGGGGCGCGTGTACCCGCCCATGCCAGTATGAGGGGGCACGGCACGGGCGGTGGCCGTATTGGCGGGTTGTTGGGTCATAATGCCCCGGACCCGTTAACGATGCCAGTATTGCCATTCCGCCTTCCTTTTTTCATTACCTCCAAACTTGTAATGAGGCCCTTTGACTTGCTTGGGTGGGTACACAATACAAAACTTACATGCCCACCACCCCATCCGCTCTATTTTTTTTAAACAAATGCATATCTCCCAGCATCTGATTCTGATGATGGCAGATATGCATTCAATTCTTGCGGAATCTGACAGCTTTGAACAACTTGTCATTGTTTTATTTATGCAGCCAGACTGTGTCCCTCACGAGGTTTCAATGGGGATTGTGAAAGTGTTTCAGTGACATTCTGCTTTATGCACACTAGGTTACTCATAAATCATAGTTATTAGTGGTCTCTCTGACCCTCATTTTCATCAAACCCTGCCAACTTTTATACTTCACAATCTTGGTACACACACAGGGCAAAATCAGTCTGTGATTGATGGACGTCTTTGGGAGATGGCTGCATTGGGCAGAATCAACGTTCAAGCAAATGACTTGAAAGCACACCATTAGTTTGGGCTTTTGGTTGGAATCACTGATAGTAATGTTTCAGTATGTCAGGTTCCCAAGGCCCAAGCTAAACAAAAAACGGACTCACACAGTAAAAGAGAGGGTAAAAATATGAGGGGAGCATGGGTAAGTGGGGAGGAGAGAGACAACTTGGATGTGATATGTTATGTTATGTTGATTTATACCGTGCACTGTTTCTACGCAGGGACAAGTGCTCACGTTACTCTGCAAGAAAGGGGACGGGGTTGGTTAGTGAGGCGAGAGTGATTAGATAGGCCAGAACCAGGAGAAACTGGTGTCTGTTGGCTTGCAGATGGTTGATTGCATGCAGTGGCTTGTTGTATCCGTATGGGTAAGGCCCAATGCCTGAGTTGCTTTCTATGTCCCATCCTGCCGGCTAACTATCGCCCAATCTCCATTACTCCCTTCCTGTGCAAACTCTTGGAAAAGCTGGCCATCTCCCAGCTCAATCTTCACACTGAATCTGTTGGTTATCTCCATGATCATCAGTCTGGCTTCAGAGCTGCCAGAAGCACGGAAACTGCTCTCCTGAACATCCGTGAAGACCTGCTCTCCAACCTTGATTCCAAACCCCATGTGTCCTCATCCTACTTGATCTCTCTTCTGCCTTTGACACGGTTAACTATGCCATCCTGCTCAACCGTCTCCGTGATAACCTGGGTATCACCGGTCAGGTCCTGGTGTGGCTAACTTCTTTCCTCTCCGATCGACCCTCCCAGGTGCAACTCGGGTCCTTCCTCTCCTCCATCTCTATCTCCACCTGTGGTGTTCCCCAGGGCTCTAACCTTTCTCCCTGGCTATTCAACCTATACCTGGCACTTCTTGCCCACAGCATTGCTGCGCTCTGCCCCAAATTCCAGTGCTATGCGGATGACACTCAGATAATTTTCAGGCTACCTTCAGCCACCTCTTCTCCCTCTCTCATCTCTGACTGCCTGTCCGCCATCCAGGAGTGGTGTGCCGCCAATGATCTCTACCTTAATGCCAGTAAGACCGAGATTCTCCTCATTGGATCACCTGCTCCCTCCTTTCCTGTCACTCTTTGGCCGTCCTCCCTTGGCACTCCTCCTGCTCCCACCTGTGAGGCTAAAAACCTCAGGGTCATCTTCGACTCCACACTCTCCTGCTCTCCTCACATCGCTGACATATCTTAGAAGTCGCACTACCAGCTGCACCCCCTCAGAGGTATTGTTCCTTTCCTCTCCTTCCCCCAGAAGCTCACTGTCTCCAGAGCTCTGGTCCTCTCTAGGCTGGACTATTGCAACAGCCTCTTTCTAAATCTGCCTGCTTCTACTCTCCGCCCTCTGCAACTCATCCAGAACAGGACTGCGAGACTTGTCCTTGGCCGCAAGCCCATGGATCGTATCTCTCCAGGACTGAAATCTCTGCACTGGCTCCCAGTGGTTGCAAGGATTAAGTTCAAAACCCTCTGTATTGTCCAAAAGGCCTTCTGGGGCCTGAGGCATCATTACCTTCAGCTCCATTTTCCTAAATATCTTCCTTCCCGAGCTCTTCGCTCATTCGCCTTCAACACCTTCAGGGTCAGTCGCTTCTCCAAGCAACGAGTTGGTGGTATATCTCTTTCCTCGGTGGGGCCTCCCTCTGGAACAGCCTCCCTGCCTCCCTGAAACTTGAGGAGAACCATCTCCGGTTCCGGAGGCACCTCAAAACCTTTCTCTTTGCTTCTGCTTTTTCTCCTCCTCTCCCCTGCTGACTTCCTGGCTGTTACTGAAACTGCACTGGTTACCTGGCCACCCCCTGATCTCGGGCCCAGGTTCCTCCCCCTGCCAGTCACGCTCCTGCACTGCCTTTCTGGCAACCCCCGCACTTAGGGACTGTTTCTGTATCCCTACAGTTCCACTACCAGTACTTGACACCTGATGTCTGCACTTAGCCTTGCACTTGCCATCAGATGGCCGTACGTTATTTATTGTTTATTATTCTTTATCCCATGTACTGCACTTTCCCCCTCACCCTTGCCATGCACTTGCGCGATCTGAATGACACCTGGCCTAGTGGGATTGTTGTCTGTTTTCCCTCTGGACCCCCTCCCTTGCCGCGTCACGCCTTGAAACAGCTGTGTATATGCACATTATAAATGCCATATCATATATCATATGTGACTGTTTGTTATGTTTTCTGTGTGTTTTATGTGTAGATTGTCTGGTATTTAAGGTTGTGCGCACTGGCTTGGTGAATCCGTATGGGTAAGGTCCAGTGTCCAAGGTTGTTTGTTGTAAGCGTGTTTTACTTGTGTTGGGTGTGTGTTTGTGTATAGGTTGGCTAGCCCAGTGGGCATTTACAGTGTTTATTGGTGTGTTGGAGGAAGCAGGGGCAGGGTGGTTAGTACATTGGTTGCTCTCTAAGTTCTTCTATGTGGCAAATCTACACAATTCTATCTAATGTGACACATGACTAATCTTCACAATTCTATCTAGTGATACGCATGGTTAATTTCACAATCTATCTAAGTGTGATGCATGGCTAATGTTCACAAATCTAAGTGTGACACATGGTTAATCTTCACAAATCTATGTAAAAGTGCTGCATGGCTAAACTTCCCAAATCTACCTAAGTGTGACGCATAGCTAAACTTCACAAAGTGTGCCGCATGGCTAAACTTCACAAATCTATCTAAGTGTGCCGCAAGGCTAAACTTCACAAATCTATCTAAGTGTGCCGCAAGGCTAAACTTCACAAATCTATCTAAGTGTGCCGCAAGGCTAAACTTCACAAATCTATCTAAGTGTGCTGCAAGGCTAAACTTCACAAAGTGTGACGCATGGCTAAACTTCACAAAGTGTGGCGCATGGCTAATCTTCACAAATCTATGTAAGTTTGCCGCATGGCTAAACTTCACAAAGTGTGACGCATGGCTAATCTTCACAAATCTAAGTGTGCCGCATGGCTAAACTTCACAAATCTAAGTGTGCTGCAAGGCTAAACTTCACAAATCTATCTAAGTGTGCTGCAAGGCTAAACTTCACAAAGTGTGACGCATGGCTAAACTTCACAAAGTGTGGCGCATGGCTAATCTTCACAAATCTATGTAAGTTTGCCGCATGGCTAAACTTCACAAAGTGTGACGCATGGCTAATCTTCACAATTCTATCTAGTGATACGCATGGTTAATTTCACAATCTATCTAAGTGTGATGCATGGCTAATGTTCACAAATCTAAGTGTGACACATGGTTAATCTTCACAAATCTATCTAAATGTGCCGCATGGCTAAACTTCACAAATCTATCTAAGTGTGCTGCAAGGCTAAACTTCACAAATCTATCTAAGTATGCCGCATGGCTAAACTTCACAAAGTGTGACGCATGGCTAAACTTCACAAAGTGTGCCGCATGGCTAATCTTCACAAATCTAAGTGTGCCGCATGGCTAAACTTCACAAATCTAAGTGTGCCGCATGGCTAAACTTCACAAATCTAAGTGTGCCGCATGGCTAAACTTCACAAATCTAAGTGTGCTGCATGGCTAAACTTCACAAATCTATCTAAGTGTGCCGCATGGCTAAACTTCACAATCTATCTAAGTGTGACGCATGGCTAAACTTCACAATCTATCTAAGTGTGATGCATGGCTAAACTTCACAATCAATCTAAGTGTGAAAGTGGGATAAGTGGCGAACTACGTGACTGGACGTGGAGGCAGGGAACATTTAACAGAAATGGGTCAGGGAGACCCTGCAGGGCCACTTTTGTACTTTGAGCCCCTGCCCACTTAAAGCCTCGCTTAGTGAGTACCTGCACTTCTTTTTTTCCATTTAAAGCACTGTCAACCAGGTATCTTGTCCGTGAGGCACGGATCAGAGCGTTGGGCTGGGTTTGCAACTGTCATAGCGCTGCTCTGCTTGTGCCTATATATCTATGCCTCATATTTGTATATTTTTGAAGTCACTCGTGCAGCACACACGTTGATGGAGCCTTCAATGAAGGTGCATCCCAGGGGGATCCCGGGCTGTACCACTTGTGAAAAACGCCTGCTTCACAAGCGGGAACACCCTTTTAATGGAGGTGGAGGGGTTGCACATAACATTGGGCCCAGACTTTTGCTGCAACTTTCACTATGAATCTTACGGTGTGTTGATGCAGTATTGGTTACAGCGACTTGTAACTTTACTGTTGTGTGTAGTGAGAAGCCTTTGCCAGGGAAAAACCAGGAAGATGTCAGTCATTAATGGAAAACTTCAAGTTGCACGTAGCTGCACCCATGAGGGCTTAGGGCACGCGTACGCAGCAAACGCAAACGCCTATGATGTGTGCAGTCAAGCATGCCTGTTGACCTCCTACACTTGTTTTCATTGTTTCACGTCCCCTCCCTCTGCCCCCGCTTTGTTAATAGTCCCTTCATTGCGCCCTCGCCTTCAGCGCCGTTTAGAAGCCTGCGGGGCTGAGATCAACAGCGCCATAATATCACTTCAAACGCTCCGTGTGACGCATATCAATATGTCTTTAAATGTTGGAACAGCAAGTTATACCAGTTAATAAGTGACACAATATAACCAACAGATATGCCCTCTCTGCCTTGTTTTCTGTCTCTCACTCTCATTTGCTCCCTCGTCACCATCTATTTCTAGTCCTCTTTTGTCTCCCTCAATTGTATCTGCCTAAAAACACGTTCTACTCTCTCTCTCTTCATATCGTCACCTTCTCTCGGCTTTCGTAATCTCGTTTGCTATTTCTCGCTCGTCCGTTACTCTAAATGTTTTCAGCTCTCGCGCGCGCTTATTTTCCTACTCCACCCACCTCTCTCTCCGTCTGTCTTGCCTCCTTTCCCGCTCCTCCCCCACCCGTGACCCCTCCCAGGAATGAGAAGATGAATGCCTGGCACGGGCATGCTTTAAATGCCAGACGTCCAGTCATGCCCGCCAGCACTTGACCTCTGACCCCTGCTTCCTTTTCTCTTCCTGTCTGCGGGGGAGAGGAGTGCAGTGCTGGGAAATCAGGTGACCCAGGTCCGTGCATTCCAGATACAACATTAATTTCCTTCGGTCCATTAATCTACATGCTTTAAATAGTTGGAAAATAGCTCTCCACTGAATTCAACTTTCTTCTAATTCTGGGGAAAAGAACTATTCCGTGGTTATTTTGGGGATATATAATACTAGCAAGCATTGCGACAGGGCAGTTTCTAGCCAACTTGGTGCCTAAGGCGGAACACCAGAATGTCCCCCCCTCACCCTCCTGCCTCCCCCTTCCCACCAACTGGCTCACGTCACTCCCAAACTACACCTATGTGTGGTGTCACAAAACCCCTCCTCAATATGAATAAATAATTGCTATATAAATGAAGCTGATTTCATTACATTCTGATGCAAGTACTTTACAGCAGAATTCTAATGTGAAAACGCAGCTGTTGCTGGCCAAGTAAATGGTGTTTCTGTCACCTGCTATTAGGAAAGGCCTTGCCTGAAAGCTGTTTCAAACTGTCCATACTGGCAGAGTACAGGGGTCTGTGGACCCACTGACCACTGGCCCTGTTTTGCAGGCGTTCTGTTCGTTCCTCTTAACTTGTATTTCGTAAGGGGCAATACTGCACTAACAATATGAATTATTTTCTGATGGAAGGTTATCATTCCAAGATGGACAGACTGATACACTCTTATTCTACTCTATCAAAATACCTCTATGAGAATGGGAAAGGGACAAACAGCACCAGTGAGGGTTCCTGTCTGCTTTGCATTAAGCCACAGAGCCTTTCAGGACTATAACAGTGATCACAGATCTCTATATTGGATAAACAAGTCTCTGATAAAAAAGGATTGTATGCGTGAATCTCTAAAATCATAACAGATTCATGGCTTGGTGCTCACATCATTGTTCACAACACTCACCCCAACATTAAAATGTTTGTAACCATGAACCATACATGCTCATTTGGACAGCTTAAGTTTTTGGATGCAAGTATAAATTGGCTGCAACATCAGACACTCAAATGGGGTATAATGGCTCTTTTGCTTCTTGTTTCTGAAGAATTTTAGACGAGGAAGGGCTGGGTCTCAGTGTGAGCATGCCCAACCCCAATACAGAAACTTCTTTTGGGAATTAGTTGGAAGGATGAAAAGCTCCACTGGTTTCTGACAAAATTAGATCCAGTAACTATCAAGCCAGACGTGCCTGCATTTAAAAAATCAAAGACCCTGAGATTTCTGCTGTGTGTGGTGCGGCCCTAAAACTGCTCTTACAGTTTTCAAAATTATGCCATTGCCTCATCTCAGTAAACAATTACAATTTAGCATCAGCATATTTAATTCACGTCATCTTGCAAAATCTAAATATATATATTACATCATCCTCTATTTGATGGAAACACCGGACTGATATAGTTTACATTAGGAGTGCCACAGATAAGGCACAGAATAAACTGATTGGTCCAGGATCACACACTTTAGTTAAATGATGAAGCTAGGATTTGTGACCAGTCCACCATTACAGAGTTGACCTCATATTATCTTAGGTCTAGTTGGCAGAAACAGGCTGAAATTCAAGAATATTGGGTTTTAAAGAGAGTACTTGAAAAGTGCACACATCACAAAAGGCTAACTTGACAAATCTAATCTTAATATAACCTCCTGGTAACTGTGGAATTCTGAGACCACGTTCGGAAGAAAAGATGCATGGATCCGGAGACCCACTTTGTTCTTGTGAAATGTAATCTATCGTTCTGGAGCCGAAAGAGCCTGAACCTTGCTTACCCCGGGACGAGGTGGCAGCCACTGTGAATGCAGTCTTCTGGGAGACCATCCCAAAACAGTGTTTCTAGTCCTTCAAGCCTTCCTGGCAGCAGCGAGAGATTCCATACTGTAGATATTCCATAGATATTATGGGGAGCTCCCTATAGGTATGGAGGAAAGGGGACCATGGTCTGGGAGCACAGTAGAGTCACTTTTCCATTTTGGCACCCGTTGTGTCGGATACTGCCAGAGAATGAGTGTTAGGGAGATTTCTCACGAAAGTGCTTAATTCCCTCTACCTTAGAGCCATCCAGCTCTTTTGCTATATTTTGGGGCTTTGAACTTTTAATTTTGGATGTGTTTTAGTTTTGTGTTCTTTGGTTATGTATTTTTTAAACAACTCCAGTGGCATCATCTTTTTCTATGTGTCACACAGCACCTTCAGTGCAGTGGCACAGGGGTGTCTTTCAGACTCCCCAAGGTTTAAATACCTTCTCTGGGACTGACTACTCTCTCCCAGAGCCTGTAAAGTTAAATTGACTTTACTAGTATCTTTAAATTTACTGACCCAGCACACCCTACCTTACTATAGAGCGCTGGAGGGGTTGCTTAGCTTCCCCTGAGTCAAAACACTCATGTAACAGCAAAATGTTACCTTTTCCTATTTTAAATGGCTGGTAGCAGTGGTTTAGATCAACTACCGTGATTTTTCGCGACCGCTAACAACGGTAGCTTAAAATCAGGGGTAGCCATGTTTTCCAATATGGCGCCACGGACCTATCTGTAAAAACAGACTCCAGTCATCTTTCTTCAACATTTATTTTAGGAAAAGTCCTTCTTGTGTGTAACTCTGCACGCCAAACCAGGTTTGGTCCCTTTGGAGGGCTTCTGTGCTGAAGCCCATCTCTGGTGCCAGAGTGTCTGGTGTGGGCAGGATGTGAGGGAGGTGCCTAAAACTCCCTGTGCTAAGTCTCCTAGGAGACCTGAATGCACTCTGATGTGATTGGCTGGCTGACTGTCCGGAAAGGACAGCAACCCTGCTGGGTGAGTGACAGCCAGGCTGAATGAATGGGGCAGAAACTGTTTAAAAGCAGGTCTCTGGGACTTGGAAAGCAGAGTCGACCACTGGAATGAAAGAACCGAAGAGGAGAGGAAGGAAGAGGACTGCTGCAACTCCTGGACGACCGGTGAAGCCATGTTGCAAGTTCGAGTTGCCTGAAACTCCAACGACAGAGAAGCCCTTGAAGGTTAACTTCTTCCCTTGAGTTTGGTGGGAACAACCAACTTGCAAGCCACCTGGACACCGTCCTATTCTGGTCGAATTTTCATCAGAGTGCTGTTGAAAACCGTATAGCCAGAGGGAAGCCTTAAAACCAATGTCTTGCTACAGCTTTTGGCCTCTTCCCTGGGCAGTGCAGGAACCTCCCGACGTCCTCCTTCTTGTCCCCACGACTCAAGCACAGGAACAGCGAGATCTGCTCGAACTGCCAGGAACAACAGCCTCACCTACAGCTTTCTTCATTTAAAAAGGTACTGTGCAAACGCGATCCGGAAATCTTTTCGGCCATCGAGAAAGTGCGTGAAACTTTCTTCAACTACGAAGGCTTGTCCTTTCCTAAACATTTGTCAAACTTTTCACCTAGCCAAATTCTTTAAAGATCTGTGGCAAAGGCTTAACCACTATATAGCAGAACTGTGCTATCCTATACAAAATACTCTGAACCATTGACTTTGGCCCAGGCCTGTTGAGAAGAATCGCTGGTTGTATTTAACTGAAACCCTTTTCCCTGCCTATGAATATATTTGGGCTGTCTATTCTCATAACCTTGTCTTTTCCCTCCTTTTATAAGTATCCGAAGTGCCATTTTGCTCCTACTTCATTTTTGAGCTAAACTTGTTCAGTTACTTACCGGTTGGATTTTTGTGGTGTATTAATGTGTGATATTGAGCTGCTTATGCTAGTGTAATGTTTTATAAATGAGTAAATAAATGTATATTCTTTTACTAAGAAACCTTGAGTAAGTGTTTATTTGAATCACTGTATTGGTTGGTCCTTTGTGTAACTTGTTCTACTGCTCACTTAAACTCTTGAGATACGTCTGGCTGCTCAGCCATCGCTACCTCTTTACTGTGTAGTACAGGCTTGTACCAAAGGTGAAATTGTGCTTACACTTATAGTCCTAATTGCCTGTAGTGTTCCCAAAGGGTACTGCAGGTGATTCTGCCTAACAATGAGCCACAGAAAAGGACATCGAGTCCCCTGCCAAATCCTTCCCCCACCATTCTGATGTGTGTCATGCTATCACCATGCAAGGCCTTTTAAAGATGATGCAGAAGGGGTATTACAGGCATGCATATCCTCGATAGCCTGTCAAATAGAAATGTGGCACTCTGTCAGAGAAAGCACGCTTCAACACACTATACAAAAGCTCATCCTCCCTGCCACACAAAGAAATGCGATATGCATGCAGCAAGGTATTTATGTAAATGTTATTATACTGCACTTGCAGTCATCATTATTACGATGCACAAGCAAGCCAGGGATCTCTTTCCCTTGCAATGAATGTGGCGCAAAATAAAACTGCTTTTTATTTTTACCATCCCACTTCGTTTTTAAGGAGGCCTCCAACCCGTCTCACACCCAACCTCCGCAAGCACCCGGTGTAACAGTAGACCAGGAACCAGGCCGGTACGTTAACAATTAATATTTTATTAATTTGTGTTTTAATGGGAAAATTCAATAAACAGTTACAATAGCCACCAAGGTGTGGCAACACAAATATGGAGTCATTTGAATCAATTGGCACACTAAGACAACTGAAACATGTAGGGCACAAGGATTTCCCTTTATTAATTTCACCATTACTATCACAGTTCAAACCACCAGGAAAATTAATGTACCCCACAGGAAAGTGCATGTGCACAAAAAGAATGCATAGGTCCAAGCAACCCTCACCTCCCCTAGACCTCCACTAGGCTCGTCAGCTTTGATGGGAAGGCAGTGGCAAGGAATGGGCACACCAGATTAAAATCAGATTTTGAATGGGGTTTTCAGAAACAATACAGAGCCAGCATTGAATGGGAACAATCGTTTTTCTGCACCAGGTAAAATGGGTTTTCATTTAGTTAGGACAACTGCTATGGGACAACACAAAAGGGTACCCCGTGCTGCTTAGACTAGAAGACAAATAGGGTTTCAGAAAAGACTAGCCAGTACACAATAGGAAAATTGATTTTAGAAAATGCAACAGATGGGCAAATAAAAAGGGAATGCAATTGGAAATTTGTTATCAAAATAAAGTAGGGGAAGAGGGAAAGACTAGGAAAAACAGGTTTTAAAAGGTTAAGCTAAATTTCCAGAGAAACGAAAATGCAAATGACACTCGCTTTTACGAAGGCTGCAAATGACAGACCTGCTTTAGTCAGTGGGAAACTCATGAAAGGGGAACTCAGTGTTCAGTTAAAATGACAAAGGCACATAACAGGTAGGCTCTGGGCAAAGGGATTAATTGCAATAGGAACAATGGTTTGGGTTTAAACACACACGGACAAATTCCTTTTCCGCTCACAATGAATTTAATTCTTTGGGGAACACTTTAGAACTATAACAACTCGCAAGACACTGGGAAGAGATAGTTTCAAATTCTAACAATCTCGATCCCGTGAAATAATGTGGAAATTACTTGATTTATTGAAAAGATATACTACGGATCTATACAAGCAACTGGAGATTCTTCAATGAGAAATGTCTGAAATGCACAGGAAAACAAAGGATTTTTTTTCAAATGGGAAGATAACTACAATGCACAGACAAGTGAAATATCTTTCAAAGGGAAAATGATTGAAATGCGCAAACAAAGAAGGGGATTGTTCAATGGGGGAATCTCTATGGCAATGCTGAATAAGTTTGGGCTTCTTTAATCTATCCCTGGAGATGTATATACTTACAGGAGAGGGCTTGATGGACATCAAGGGAGCACCAGGGCATCACTGCAGGAACCATCAAGGGGTCAGTCAAGGCCTCTCTGTCCTTCAAAAAGGTTCCACTCCAGATCCTGGCTTCACTCTAAGATTTAGGCCCCTCTCTGCAAGTACGGTTCCAGATTTGGTCAGCTGCACACCTCAAGATCTGGTAGGGAGAGTCCTGATTTGAGACAGAGTGACCTATTTATAAGGCAAGTGACATCATGGATGGGTCATAGTTCTCGCAGAATTGATAGGGCAGTGTTCAAGGGTTCTCGACCATCTGTGGGCCAATAGGTCCAAAGAAAGTGGGAGTATTTTGGGAAGCCAAGGGAGGAGACCCCATCCATCATCTAACTGGGACAGGGGGTTGGGTCTGGATTTTGCACATGGAAATCTCACTGCCTGACAAATGCACTTTCTCATAATATTATGACACATATACCAGCATTTTTTAATACCACATTTTTCAGGGAATCGCATAGACCTAGTTTGATGTCGGTTCGACCTATTGGTGCAAAACTACAGTATTTTCTCGTTTATGCCTGAACTATATTCATGAAAAATATGGCACTAGGTGGGGTGAATATGGATAATATTTTACATATTTCCTCACATTTTTATGATTGTCACCTTTATACAGTGATCACTGTTAAGGATTTCAATCAGGCACACACCCGCCTCTCGCCTAGCATGTAATACACAAATGAAATACTTATTTAGTATGTCTATAGGTTCAATATTCTGAGTGATATACCATTCATATCACACCCGTCTCAAAATACCCCCCAAGTCACACTGGACCAGGAATCAGGCTGATTTGTACAGGTAAACATGTATTTATTTAAAATTCAAATTGCACATACGTTTTAATGTATATATATGGGGTAGCAATCACCAATGTGGTGACAATACAATCAGAAAATAAGTAAAGCAATTGAATTCACTTTTAAGCAGCACAGAAGATAAAACGCAGGGAAAAAGACCCGTTTTGGTTTGTGAAAATATAGCGCTTAGGTTAATATTTCCCCCTGCAAAGTTCTTAATTCAAACATGAGCAATTCTACACAGATGTAAGTGAGCAGCAGGTATTCAGGAATGAACAACAAAATACAGTGTTGGAATATTATCTTCGCTCCCCAAACAAGAGAGAAAACGTTTTTGGAACTTTGACACTTTAAAATGACAGGTGAAAATGGCTTTGTGAGACAAGGAAAATGAGCAGAAATCCTTAAATTGATAGAAATTCTTATGAGAGCAATACTAAACAGGTCCTAAAAAACATGCGCTGCAAGATAAACAACAGTACACACTTTAAATAAATCAAAATGGGAGTGTGGAAATACTTTGAATGAGAAAAAGACACGTGTGAAACTTTTGCAAAAATGCAAATTCGCGCCTAACTTTCACTATGCGATTTGTAACAAAAATGGGTCAAATATACTGTTCTGCAATACGGTTCTTAGTTGTGGATGTAGCTACAGATCTTAGGTGTAAGTGAGAGTTGAAGTTACGTTTCTATCTATAAAACGGAAGAAGTTATGTAGGTTTTAGTGAGAGGCGTTTTTGAAAAAATAGAACAGAGAAAAGTAGAAATTTGCTTTTAAAAATGACAGATTGCACGTCAGGCATGCCCTCTGTCCCCGCTAATTTACGCAATGGTAATGGAACCATGGGCGATCTCGGTCCGCAACGATGCGACCATTAGGGGAGTACAGATGGGAGACATGCAATGCAAAATTAGCCTTTTCGCGGACGATGCGCTACTTTACGTCACCAGACCATCCCAAACAGTCCCCCAGTTGTTACATGGCCTCTCGCGGTATGGAGAGCTATCGGGGTACAAAGTTAACTTGGACAAATCGGTGGCCTTTATAGGTGGGAACCTGTCAGACCTGGAGATGGCCTTTGTGAACGGACTCCCCTTTAGACGGAGGGAGGAGGGATTCCGGTATTTGGGAGTGCAGGTCACACACAACCTTGAGGAACTATACGTGGCCAATTTCCCCCCCCTTTGGTCGGCAATCAGGAGAGATGTAGAGAGGTGGGCGGGTCGGGTCTCTCTTGGATGGCACACCTCAATCTCATAAAAATGGTTCTCCTCCCCAAGTTCTTATTTCTCTTCCAAATGCTCCCGATACTGATCCCTAAAACATTCTTTAAGGAAACGAAGCGGGTCCTTCTCAACTTCCTCTGGTCGGGTAAAAAGCATAGGATCTCTTATGAGGTGTTGACCAGGCCTAAGGAGGATGGGGGGGTGGGTTACCCCGACCTGGAGACATATCACAGAGCATCCCAGTTGAGGGTCTTGGTTGATCACTTCTCCCCAGGTATGAAAAAACAATGGGTGGCCATGGATAATGGGCCCCTTGACCCTGTTACAATAGAGGAATGGCTTTGGGTCCCAAGGAAAAAGATCCCCAGAAGCGTCCTGAACCACCCGATTTTAAAGGTGCTGTGGTCCTTGTGGAGGGAAGGGGGATACTATCGTTGTCTTACAACTTGGCCTTCTCCACTGAGCTGCATCTGGGCCCCCCCTTTCCTGGCCAAAATAGCAGAGCCAGCGGCATACCAGACCTGGTTTGAGGCAGGCCTTAGCAGGGCTGGTCATCTTTGGGTGGGGGGTTCTTTCCTGCCCTTAAGTGACCTGGAGGAGGCCCTGGGAATAGGTACCTTGTCCCCCTTTCGTTACCTCCAACTCAAGGGTGTCCTTACCGAGCCATCTTGGGGTGACACCCTCCGGAGGGATCATACGGATTTCGAAAAGCTTCTCCTATCTGCGAGGGGCTCTAAGGGGATAATAGCTCGCCTTTATAAGCTCTTCCTGTTCTCTGTCCCCAGAGATCCTCCACCGGCACGCACACAATGGGGTAAGGACCTAGGAGAAGTAATTGATGACGAAAGGTGGGCGGAAATGTGCAGGAGGGCTAATCGCTCCACGGCCTCTCTCCAATATCGCCATCAAGCCCTTAAGGTATTACATCGATGGCACTACCCCCCGCAGAGGATTGTTAGGATGAAACCAGGATACGACCCACACTGCTGGAAATGCAGGACTCAGAGGGGGGATTATATCCACATGTGGTCCAGAATTATTGGGAAAGGGTACTGGCCTGGATCAAGGGGGTGGACGGGGTTGAGCGGTCTTCCTGCCCTTGGCTCCTCCTTTTTGGAATCGACATCGGGGATGGACAAGAGGGCGCTCAAGACCATATGCTGGTGGCGGCCAGATGCTGCCTGGCGCAAAAATGGAAGAACCCTGGAATGCCGGGGGAAAAAGCATGGGTGACCAAGGTGCGGGCCATTTATGACATGGAGTTTCTCACACACCTCCTCGATGAGTCCAAGTCCAATATCGAGGACACCCTGGCTCCCCTTTTTTGACAAATATGGCCGGCCAGTTTAATGTCTTACGCCTAGGCCGGGGGTCTTCTCCCAGGGACAGTAGCCCATTGCCCATTGACTTGATCTTGAAGTTTCTCCCAGTTTGACTCATGACTTCGGCGTACCAAGCGCACTTTGTGATGACATCGTAATGTTTCCTAAGAGCCCGTCAAACAAGCAACAAGTAACTACTGTAAACTTGAACTGTAGGGGGGTGGGGGAAGGGAAGTAGGGGAGGGAGGGGTGGTGTGTTACGATTGGTTTTTTGTTCATCTATGCTCATACGTGTTATGTACTGTTGTATCACATGTATGAAACTTAATAAAACTTGATTTAAAAAAAAAAATGACAGATTGGGTTATTTAAACTATATTAATGATTATGAAAAAGAGAATGTCACCCGTGAATCTCCACAGTTACGCACAGCCGATTATAACTCTTCACGTGTGGTACTCTGGTTTCTGTTTTGTATGGGAATTACTTTATTTAATCCAAATCACTAATGGGTTATGGTTTAATGAAACAAATGAGAAAAATCAGCACAAGAATGGTTCTGACAATTAGGGTTCTGAAGTTAAAGATGGGATGGTTTAAAATTGGGATAGGACAAGGCAAATATATACTATGGGTTACTATGATTCCAGTTTATACTTACAGTCCACTGTAATTTAAGATCGGACTGACAGGGCACCTCTGGCAGTATGGTCAGCTGGGCGGTCTGGTCAATTTGGACTGCACCTCAGACTGGATTTGGATTGGATTGGCCCTTCTGGTCAATGGACACGGTAGAGTAGCAGGATGGCGAGTTTCAGCGGGCATGCCTTAATGGTAGCAAGCCAGACTTGGTCAGAATTAATTTCCCTTAAGTTTGGAATAGTTGGATTTAGGTTGAGCTGAAAGGAGTTCAGCAATTGCTGGGCCTTGGTTTTTGCAACGAAGTCTGGAATCAGGACAAGATAAAAAGTTCTTGACAGGATGAAGAAGTCAGGAACAAAACGCTTGCCGGAAATCAGGATGGAGTCAGGAATCAGTGTGTCTGTGTGTGGTGAAGTTCCTATATTTATCATGCCAAGTGACATCACAAAGTTTATGGTAGGAGCAGAATTTCAAACCACACCCCCACGGCTGTGAGTGGTCAAAGGCACTTGCCTTGTTCTGGTTGGAAGTCAGAAAAGAGCTGTCATCTTCATGATGTGTTTTGGGAACTCCCACATTGATTTAAACCATAATTTAACTTTTGCACAAATGCTCATTTCTATAATTATGCCCCCTAATAAAATCAGACACATACATTATATATTTTGTGAGTTATCCTTACGTCCAATTTCCATCTCTGTGAGAGCTGTCTTTGTCGTTCTGTGGAATTTTGTCCATTTCCAATTCAATACATATCTTGGTGATTATCCCTAGAACATGGTTATACAATATCATACTTGCAACATCAATAATTTTGCCACAATTAGGATTTTGGTGTAACTTTGGTTCTTTATGTAGTATAGTGTTAACTAACGTCTCCACAGAAAGAGCATAAAATTAGATTTATAACTACCAATTTTTAGATTTGTCCTCCTTTATGTTGCAAAGTTAAAGGTTTTCAAAACGTAATCACAAATATGCATTTTAAACAACAGATTACTTTGAGCAGTTTTTTTTAATCTCCTTTTAACAAACAGCTGTCAAATCCCTTTGAACAGGGTGGGGTGTAGAGGGAAGTTTCTTGCCCCTCCCAAGAAGGGATCAATGCTCAGCCTGTCCTTTGTCCTTGGCTCAGCTAAAGACGAATGGCTAATGAGGTCTTTGTTCGAAATATGCGAGACCCTCCAGCATCACTTAAGCATTCCTGGTAGCAGCATAGTGTCAACATGAAGGGTCATCTTTCCCAGGCTGGGTGCTGTCCAATCAGAATTAACCAGTTAACTCTAAACTGGATTACTTTACGATTCACCTATAATCTTTCATTTAAAATATATAAAAATGAACAGAGTTTATAGAGGATTTTTACAATTAAAGGAATTAAGCCCTTCACAAAAACATGCTTTTAAACAGGTGAATTTTGCAATTTCTTCATGGAAAAAGCACTTTTAAACTGGGTCTTTTACATCAGAGTTTCCTTTGCAGCATACACATCTACTCAGCACCATTTCTGTCCTTGAGTGCTGGATTTTGTTTGCAATCTGGAAGTAAATATTCATCCTTTGCTCTGAGTTTTCTCTGCACAGCTGAAAATGGGACGGATTGTTATATGTTGCCACTTTTAGCTGCATTTTTCTTGTGTAACTGAAAGAAATGTTGCTGGGTTGCCTTTTTCATGAAATACATTTCTTAGCTGCTGTCAGTCAGTGAGGCCTGGGTTTCTCTGAGCCACCTGGAGAATCTGTGATTTCAGCACACTTTTAATTTCAATGGTTCACTTGGAAAATGACTGAATTTAACGCCAAAACAGCACTTTGAAGGTTGCAATTGGTTGGGGAAGCTGCATTTTAAAAGGCATTTTCGGTTTTCAGCCCACTTCTGTGGCCTTGCTGCATGTTACATGTAACAGCACCCGCTGGCGTTCTCCTGCAGGGAGTTCCGTTTTTTTTTTACCCCAACTTTGACCGTGTTTGGCAGGGGTGTGCAGCCTTTTGTGATGGTGAAACATGTGCAGTTTTGCAGATTTTTGCACGCACAGGGGTTAGCACATCCATTTTTGTCTGTTTCTTTCCCCATTGGCAAAGGGGTGCAGTGGGGCTTATCGGCATGGGTAAAAATATCCCACATCACAATCAAGTTTTTCCTCGTAACTTTTGATATGTTGGTGTCACCAAAATCAGCTTTTCAGAAATCCGAACATGAATAGTGTACGATTAATATTTCCCAAGTTATCCCATAAACAGCATATCTCCCATTCTGTGCAATGGGTGTGAAACTACTCATTAACTCTGCCCCCACCCTTGGAAGGGATCTGGTTTTGGCTCTGATGTGAAGAGGGAGGCTTTTGTTTAGATTATCCCACAGCTTCACGGACTGATGGCCAGCTTTATGATGAACTAAGTGGTTTTAGTCATAAAACTTGGGGAGCAGGAGAATTCCTCAACTCGTCCCCCTCACGGAATCTTGTTTCACACTTGGGGATCCCACAGCAAAGAAATGAAACCAGGATTTCGGCCTGCTTCTGCTGAACAGCATTTTACATTTAAATCAACTCTTAGAATTGCACCATTTCAACATGTAAAACCCTCGCACAGTGGTTACCTGCAAACAGTGATTACAGAAGGGCAACATAATATGTAAATACTTTAGCTTTACATGTGGATGCTTAAAGTGTTCCTTGAAAGACACAATTGAAATGTCCTTTGTCACTTCCAGCCGTGAAGGGCTTTCACTCTACTGCAATTCAAGATCTCCATGTAGATTCTGGAAATTATTGTTTCCTCTTGTGATGGGCTCATGATGGACAAAACTTAAGTACATCTGTTACACATCTTGCACACATGTTGAGCAGCATATCTTCAATATAAAGGGAAACACACGGATTTACACATTTCCTTTAATCTTTCTGCTGAAATCCACTCTGCTTCACAGTAACTGTAGCTCACAATGCTGCCATTCAATTTAGGGTTCTGTGGACTGTAGTTCTGGAGGATATTATTTCAGCTTTCTCATACTTTGGCAAATTATGCCATTTGTCTTTCCCTTCTGTGAGGCAAGGAAAATGTTTAGGCATCTCCAAGTTTTGAGGCCCAAATTCACTCCTTTTCGCTTGGAAATTGCAGGATCTCATTTTGCACATAACTCCAGTGCAGGCCTTTTACTGAGGGGCATGTCCCCCCTCTGACTCCGGCCTTTAGTTTATTGCATTCAGGGCTATTTCACCCTACAAAATGTGTATGATATATGTGCTTCTTATTGGTCTTTTTTTTATACCAGCCTGCCACTTTGTAACCGCTTTTGTAATGTAATGGGTTATTTATAATGTGCTTAATAACCAGAGGTTTCTCAGCGCTGACCGGGGGATCTTGCGTCGTCTTGCTTCCAAGAGGAGCGTGTTTCCCCTGAGCTATCCTCATGCTCAAGGAACAGTGCTATCAAATTCATTTTTTGCCACTGCAGAAATGGAGGGCTGCTCGTTTCTTCCCAAACAATGCCTCACGGCTTAGCATAGTTTAGAACCTATTTATTTAAGTGAAAAAGTGGCACTGAACTAGCACAATGCATTCACACTGTGGCTCTGCACTCGATGCAGTCAATAAGACTGTTGGCCAGTCAGAAAGGGAGGACATGAGGTGGTTAACCAAAGTGGTGCATTATATTCCAATCCACCACTTCAGGTGATTCTGGTGCACTGTAGGAAAGTAGGAACAACACTCTTTATTTTTGTATGCACCTCTGAATCGGCCTTTTCGAAGTGTCTTCATATGAAATAATGATGCTTGTCTACTAACTTCCTTCATTGCTTCACAACTCACCAACAGGGGTGCATGTGTTTGATTTCCACGCAATCCCAGCTGGCCAGCCAAAGAGTGTTGTCCAATTAAAGAGAAGGGGCTGGTTCAGTGGTTCCTGGAAGGAGAACAGCTACCCAATGCTGAAGTAGGGATGCCGTCAGCCACCTTCCGCTCCACCCAATTCATGTTTTCACTAAGGTCAGCAAGCTCCCATTGACAGCCATTGTTTCTAAACTGGAAAATTCCTGGCGGCAGTTTTCCAATTTACTGATAGTGTTGTCAATGTTCAAAAAAGTGGAATAGGAGCAGAGGCCTGTCAACTCCATGTGCACACACTCTGCTGTTATTGCTGCAAATAAAAGACGTAATGCGCCTGACACTCCTTGTGCCCACGTCACAATGATGGTGCAGGAAATTGCAGGGAACTTCTCTAATTTGTACCCATGTTCCTTTCAGCCTCAGAATCGGGCCCATGAGTTGGTCTTGTTTGTGCAGTGTTCCCATTTAAGTTTTGATGGTTTGTGATTTTGCGTCTTATTCTTTGATCCTGCATTTTTGCATCCGTTTTCTCTTTTTCTGAGAAATATTTATTTTTCCGGATCTGGGTCCGATTTTGAGGTGCATGCAAAAATAGAAATGTGTTGTTCTTTGGAGGAAGGACACTTTTCTTTATTGCACTTGATTCACTTTGAATCCAAAAGTGGCAGATTAGAATGTAATCTGCCACTTTTGTTCACCAGTCCAGGTCCGCACCAACTGATGAGCAGCCAATGCATGCTAATTCTGCTCGCCCAACACTACATTTGCATCTAAAATAATAGGTGGTAAAGTAAAGCAGCCGTGAGATGTAGTTAGGGAAGAAATAAAACAGCTTTCTTTGCCTTGCTGTGAAAGAAACCAGTTAGGTGTGCAGCCCTTTAAAAGGGATTTCATAGTTCAGCCACAAGATGGCACTCTATAAAAATAAGAACAAATGAAGCACCAGCACGGTACACCCTCTTTTGGCACCACATTTTCACAGCAGCGGCCGATTTGGCACGTCCATTTTGGCACAGGAGCCTTTCTGGCACTGCCGATTTGGCACCATAGACGTTTGGACGTGGCTGATATTGCAGCCACGTCTAAACTCCCTCACGCCAAATTCAAAAGCATCATTCTTTGCAAATGCAGCACGTTGACTGGTACTGTGCCTGTTAACAAGTTGCATTTGAAGAGAGGTCAAACTGCGAATAGTTTTGCATTCAGCACAATTAACGCACATCGCTACCCACACTGTACATGTACTCAAGCTGCACTCAGCGTAGCCTCAATAACAATGACTTCAGCCTTCAACCAAGCGTGCCCCTCAAAACGAGAATTACAGGTGCACAAATACGCAGCTGCCTCCGTTTTCTTCCTGCACCGAGAAGCCCCAACGGTGTTGCATGGAAATGTGCAGCAGCTCGGAGACGCCAGGATGTGGTTGTGCCTTCATTTGCTGTGTTACAATGCTACGTGCATCCTGTTGCATCAATTATGACATGGTTCACCCTGTCCTCTTTCCATTAACACATTGAAAGAACGCCCCAACCCACCAACCCACTGTGGCTATAGCCTTATTTTTAGGCCTTGCTACCTGTGTCCTCGATCTGCCAAAACCAGATTCATTCTTCAATATGGAAGCAGTACGCAGGTTTTAACGGACAACTTCCCTGTAACATAACAATGCCATTACATAACAATGCTTATTGTGCGCAATAATTGTATCAATACACAGTGATTTGACCCTGGGGCAACTGACGGAACGCACTGGTACGTCAACACGTTTGCTTTTCAAGATCCACAAAAGCAAAATTAACCGACAAAAAATAAATGTCTTGAAGCACTGACGACAAAATGGTGCTGTGATGGTAATGTCCGCGGTCATGTACGAGGGCTGTAAAGTGCACTTTGGTAGCCAGTCGTCGCTTTAATATCCACATCTGGCAGGTCCCAGAAAGAACACCACAAGGCACGTGTGCCTTGGCCATCCCACTTTACAGTGAGTGATTCTGGTAGGAAAAAAAAGCAAAAATACTGCTCTTTCTGTTTGTCTCAAATCACCTTTTAGAAACATGCGTTTTTATTTTGTGGCTGAGGGGGTACTCCATGCATGTGCACAAGTGAACACCATCATTCATTATCAATTTTTTTTAAAAAGTGACATATTTCAGTATTTTTCAGCGCGACACTGTCGCGCCAAAACATACTGGCGTCGTAACGTCCCCACGCCGAACTGGCCGCGCCAAACTGGCACCTACGATGAAACATCTGTGCCGAATCAGCCCGTGCTGAACTGGCCGCGCGAATATGTCCTGCCCCGGGACCAGCATTGTAAACGTCATTGCTCCTGTTGCTTCAATTATAGTAAAACCATGCTTTTTTTTAGTAGGCTTTCCCATCTGTTACAGAACATGCTACCTAGGATCTGCAGGCTTGGCTACATTTTCGGCAACATAGAAATGTGTCTTTGAATGTTTCAATTTGTCACAGGGTGTGCTCTGCACACAGAAAGCCTGCAGCACTCTTTCTGTGCCCAATTACTCCTCTGGCTCTTGCTTGGTAAATAAAGAAATATGTCAAAATACTTCACAAAACACACATGATCTGACATGTCATCTAACTTCTCCAAATCATCTTCAGGATCTAACAGTGCTCCTTGAGCAAATGCTTCCATCTTAGCCCTCAGCGTGTTCCTGTGGCTGTCAGGGACATGCATTCATGTGGAAACACCCTAGATTGACCGATCGCTGATAGCGTATGCACTTGAAGCTGCATAGGCCCACTGTAGGTGCTTTGAGTCCACAGCCATATCAGCCCACACTTCCCTCTTGTGTAGTGCATGTGCTAAGGCTAAAGTTGACGTGTTAATTGTTCTGCTATTTATAGGGATCTCCACTGGAGTTAAAAAGATTCCTGAGGTCAATAAGACAACAAAAGTGACAAGACTTATCCACAAAAGTAGAACAAAATAATTGCCCCAATGATAATATTGCATCCCTTGGAGCAAATTGGACATTTCTAAACGTTTAGGATTGATGTTGCACTTTTCTTTGTTTCTGGCTTTACTTCTGGCTCATCTCTTCCTGAAAAATAAATATACTTTTTGAGGTTGAGGAGGTTTCATGGTTAATTGTTATCATAGGGATGTCTTCTCTTCTTGCCCGCTTGTCAGGCTGTTCAAGATAGAGAGTCTCCTTCGGGAACAGGGGAGTAACCATCTGGAGCTGGCTTAAGGTGGTCTACTGACAGTTTACAAGCACCATTTATTAGGAGGCAGAGCTGGCAGGACTGCGGTTCTTGAGCCAATGAGTTCCAGTTCCTTCATAGAAAGTCGGTAGCACTGTCCAAGTGCTTCTCTTGCATGTATCTTCTCTAAAGCTCAGTATCCCGGCAGCAAAATGCTGTGCGATTTGACCATGGGCCTCATTACACGGACGGCGGTAAGGGTTAACGGTCACCGTTAATGGTACCGGTGAACGTTAACCCTTACCGCCTTACTACGAGGTCCCTTTGCGGGTTGGAGAATTTAACGCCTGCTTTTTGCAGGCGTTAAAAACCAACCCGCAAAGGGACCAGGGAGCTAATTACGGTACCGCAATTTGCGGTGCCGTAATTAGCACCTTCCCCATTCCCATTATGCCCTATGGGGCAAAAATGGGAATGGGGAAGGGCAATGGAGGAAGGGGGAATTACCGCCCCACCAACCTTGGAATAGGGCGGTAATTCCCCTTTCCACCAAGGTGGTGCTGGTATTTTACCGGCATGGAACAAGGTGCTAATAGCACCTTGGTCCACCGCCGTCCGTGTAATGAGGCCCTATGTGTTGTTTTAAGATATCCTCACCATGGATGGAGTCGCTGAGGAGATTAGTTAGAAGCAGCTGGTCTGGCCTGGTGAGAGAACTAGAGGGATTGTATATGTCAGGAATGTACATGGGAATGCCAAACAGCAACTCATAAGACATTGAGAAAGGCAAGACAAGTAATTGATGCTACGCTGCACTAGCAGTACATGATTTACCCAATTTCCTCCAGAAGACAGGATGCATTTAGTCAATGCTTGCTTTATTATCACATTTGCTCTCTCAACCACCCCATTAGACTGAGGCCTAAACTGGTTTAAGAAATGCAGTTTGAAACCCCAGTTTGACACAGCTTCTCTTAAGGCTTTGCCAGAAAAGGCTGGCCCATTGTCAGCGTGGAGCATTTTTCGGTGCTGGCATAGCTACTAAGGACAGCAATCATTTTATGACTGCTTTACAGTCAGAATCATCACCTAAATCTGGTGCATGAGTCTACAACGACTAACAACTATCTGTACTTGCTAACACGTATTAGTGGGGCCATGTGATCCATATACATGCATTAAAATAGTACTATCACCCTTGTTGTGTGCTCTCCTTTGGCCTTCTGGAATTGCCCACTGTTGATTCCAAGCATATGCAGCAATTCTCTATGTACTGCCGTACCTCTTTACTAAGCCCTAGCTCCCAATATCTGTAGGTATATAACAACTATCCCTGTGTTCTCCGTTACACTGTATATATAAGTTTTGGGGAACCCTTCTGGGTTAGGACTATTTGCATCTAAGCATGCTTTTATGTCATCATCTATATCACTAGCAGAGCATGTCAATTCTGCCACCACCTTTTTTGTAGTCTGCTTTTGCACAGACTGATGAGCAAGCGCATTGCCTGCACTGTGCACAGAATTCTTTCTGTGTGCATAACCCACATAAGAAGAGGTACCTCTTTGATGTCCCAAACCTTCTACCAAAGTTGCTTTGACAATATTTGTCTGCCTTTTGGAATCTCGGATTGAGTTCGCTTTCCACCATTGTAGTTCTAAAGTGTAACCTCTCACTACATTGTCTAAATCAGACACAATTAATGTGGGCTTATATGGGTCGACTTGTCGCAGTGCATAAAGGAGGCTGTGCAACTCCCTAACCTGAGCTGATGTATCACCTAAATGTTTTCTTTCTGCATCCTGGTGTTCAAAAGCAATATTATGGTTAAAATGCCCTTTGACAGCAGCACAGGCAGCAGAAATCACAGAGAATGTTCCAACCACTAGAACAGCACTGCCATCGCAGAATATGACATTTGCAAACATCCAAAGTGGGATGCCTGGAGCTGCTGCTTATGGTTTCAACAACCATTTCAGATCATACATCTGTTGTAGTTCTGGTTTGTAATGATATCATATGTCTGGTGCTGCCTGAGTAGACTCCCATTGGACTGACTTTGAGTGTTGTGACTTTGCATTTAAGATACTAGACTCTGTGGCTGCTTCTAACTGCACTAACAGTGTGTTTGTGTGCATGGTTTTGTTTGCAGCTATTGTGCGGTCCTTCTGCACTATAATTTGCACTACAGCCATAATCTTCTCCTCTGGAGCAAACATCTACTCAGGACGTGTATAACCCTGGGAGTGGTATGCTATGGCTTTAGTTTCACCATGAGTACATACTACGTATGTAAATGAATTCTGACTAGGAAATAATGTCACCTCCAAATCTTTCTGTGTTTCTGTCCAGAAGAGGACTGCTCTGGTCAATGTGGTACAAAATGCAACCGTGCTCTTCCTTCCAGTCTGATGGACGGAAGTTGGGTGTTAGAAAGTCATATTGTGGTTTCACTAACGCTGCATAGTCTGCAACATATGAATGCCCAAAATTCAAAAGACCAAGCAAGGCCTGTAACTGTTTAAGTGTGCGTGGACTCTGATGGTATGCACATTTTTCTAGGAATTGAGGGGCAAGCCCCCCGTCATCAGTTAATGAGAACCCCAGAAATAGGATTTGTTAAAATTTAAAATGTATCCTTTAGCTGCTAGCGTTTTTATGATTAGATTGACCTTTTCTAAATGTTCATTCAAATCATCAATCACTTATCCATGGCCTCAAGCCCAGAGCCCTAAAATCTCTCCACTGGCTCCCAGTGGCTGCAAGGATCAAATTCAAGACCCTTTGCATCATCCACAAGGCTTTCTGGGGCCTAGGACCAACCTTACCTCCTTAAATACCTCCCTGCTAGAGTCCTTCGATCCTGTAGCTCAAAATCTCTGCAGGTCAAACGATTCTCTGAACAGAGAGTGCGGGGCTATATCTCTTTACTCAGCAGGAGCCTCCCTCTCATACTTGAGCCGGATCTCTTAACGTTCTGGAAACTCCTCAAGACTCTCCTCTTCTGCTCCTCCTTCCCAGTTCCCCTCACCTGCTAATGTACCCCCGTTGCAAGGAATGGCTGCCTGGCCCCTTCTGAGTCCTACTGAGGCCAGGCCACCCCCCCCATCAATCAGTCTTCCGCAGTACCCCACTACTAGCACTTGCCTAGGGGCACCTCTCCATGACTAGCCTTCCGAGTCTGGTCCACCCCTGCTCTGCGCACACTTGTAACCGTTCCATTGCCTCCCTGCTCACTGCCCTCCATGGGCTCCCTGGGGCCTCTTCTCCCCCCCATGCACTTTAATTACTGCACTTGCATGATCCGAATGTCACAAGGCCTAGTAGGACCGCTTCTTGTTTGTTTTATCCTCCCCTGTTCCCCCTCGCCTTTGGTCTTGTGGCGCCTGGAAAATCTTTCTGATGTTTAGGCACCATATAAATGTCCAATAAATAAACAAAATAAAATCATCTGTACAGCCTATGTCATCTACGGATGTACAGCAATTATAAATGCCCTCTAGAAGGGATTGAATTCTGCTTGAAAATATTCCTGGGCTATATTTATACCCTTGTGGGAGTCTTGTGAAATAAAACTATTTTCCTCTGAATGTTAGAGATGTGTTCTTGTAGCTCTATGGGTCCAGGGGATGGCCTGAAAATACATCACCCTGATCCAACAGTGTGCTTGTTGTGCTAGAACCGCTTGGTCTATTAATTGCTCCACTATTACCTTCAAATATGGAATAGCATGTGCATTGATTGTCTGCTGTCTCCGAGGCTTTAGTGTTACAAACAGTGGCATTCTATGTGGAGGGCAATCCCGCCCACATGATCTGTGAATAATTGTGCCGCACCTAGAATAGCCCATGATCGGAATAGGTATTCACCAAGTGTTCCTTAACCTCTTCTGAAAAGGCTGGCTTAATTACCTCTTCCCCCCTAGGGCTTTCCCTAACATAAAACCTAGGCAAGTCCTTGTAAAGACCGGAGGGGGGTCTGTATTTCTGCTCTCTATATGGTAGAGGAGAGGCACAGAGGACCCCAGCCAAGATTCTCTTTTATTGGTACGTGGTCGACCAATCAAGGCCTAGCTTCTCAGGAGGTTCTTAAGCATAGTGTAGTCCCCAAGCACCCACAAAGGAATGGCCGCACACTGTATTAGTTAAAACACAGTCTTTACATAATTAATATTCAAGGTTATGTACAATATCACGATAACTCACTTTGTACTCCGTTATCTATAATGGCAAATATACAGTTCCATGTGGTACCACAATTAGTATTAGATCTCATTAAAGTGCATCAACAGTACGGTTAAATGTCACACAAATCAGTTCATAAAGGAAACCAACAATAGATACAAGAGGAAAGTAGTTGGTTAGAACAATAGGCAGCATACTGGCCCCGTTTACCTAGACACAGTTCTGTGTAGAGATCCCCCACCTGGGCAACCTGTAAAATAAAGATATATCACAAGCCCAGTCCATATATTGTTCAGAAGAATCTTTCCAATATTTCAGCAAACCCAAAGTACCTGGCATTGTAGCGTTCCTTGTCGGGGAATCGACGGCCCTTCTTGAGTGCCCTCCCTTTAAGGCAGGAGTCACGGGTCGTCGAACGTTCGACGAAGAACAGGGTGAACTAATGCAGTGAAATGGCAGCTTCTTTCCTAGCGGTGCTCATCGACGGGGAAGCGTAAACGTCCTGCAAGGAAGAGGCGTGCGGGGCACCTCCATATCGATAGTTCAGGACCGCAAAGAGTTTAAAGAACTGTGGCCAAGCAAGGGCGTCGAGTCGTCGGCGTCTCTGTGGTCTTTGGTTGGCGGGAAACCCACCGGCGGATGCTCCTCGGCGTGTCGACAGCCTGGCCTTCTCCGGCGGGATAAGGCGGGCGGCGATGCAGGCGAGAGCGTCCTTGGATCAAATGAAGTTCTTAGGCAACGGGAGAACGGCGGCTCCGGTCGGCGACGACGGTCATCGACTGTGGCAGACAAGAGTCGGGGCGCTTCTCTTTGGGATTCCTTGGCAGTCCCCATCTCCGGTCGGCAGCCTGTCGTAGGTCTGTCTACCAGGGAGTATTGGCAAAGATCAGCTGGTGCACGATGGTACCTCATAGCTCGGGAAGAGGGCACCTTACCAGGTCCTCTCTGGGTCAGTCCTTGGAGACACAGCAGCTTTCAGATTGATGAAGAAGGGCAGCAGCAATTCTTCTCTTCCAGCAGGGCTTCAAGGTCAAGCTTCAGTTTCACTCCAGTTACTCTTCAACTTCTGAACACGAATTCTAGCAGTGAGAGGCCCTCAGATATGCTAGTTGATCTCCCATTCATTCTGCTGGGTCACACTCAGGCAACCAATCCGTCAGAAGGGCATTCATGCAGGCAGGCAGCCAATCAGGTGCATAGTGCATTCAGGCCATTCACTTCTCTCCAGACACTCACAACAAGTTATGTGCATTGGGACAAGTACCAAGCCATTCAACACTCCACACTGCATTCATACCAGTTTCGGACAGGGCTGCCTCAGTCATTGGGCCACATTACGAGTTTGGAGGTAGACATGGAGATATTAGCTCCATGGCTGCCTCCAAACTGGGCTCATTTACCGGGTTCCTGCAATGGGGATTTACCGGGTCATTCCGACATAGGAGGACCCAGTAAGTCCTCCTTGCAGGAACCATTCCCCATTCCCACTTGAGCCCCCATAGGGCTCAATGGGAATGGGGATGGAGGTAACAACGGGCCCATTATAAGTGTCCCGTTGTTACCTCCCTCTTCCCCTCGCGGGACCCGGAAAAGATGTCTGGTTTTACCAGACGTCTGGTCTGGGTCCCGCAAAGGGAACCTCGTAATACACGCCCCCGGAATGAAGGGGGCCGGTCCCGTACCAACCTGGACCCACTCCCTCAGGTTCTTTTTCTGCCAAGAACCTAGTCTGGGACACAGGAGTTTTGATTTTAGCTTACAGTCTCTTCTTTCCCAGAGCCCACCTCCCTTGTGGACCCAAAGACCCCTTAGTGCTTTCCTCACCTTGGTTTTTGAAATGGTGCGTTCTCCGTCCTGCTATTCTGTGCAGGGGTGCTTCATGGATGGGCGCATCGCAACCGAGTTGCTTCACTGGTGCGGGTCCTGTGAGTCCAGACCTGCTGCGACTCAGTTCTTCAGGTAGGTCTGTTGGTTTGACAGATTGTCCTTAATTGTAATTGCCCCTGTTAATGTCTTTCCTTCTCTCTTAGGTGCGGAAGGAGTTCTGAAGATGACGTGCTGGCTGGGGCTGTGCTCGAGATGGTAAGTGAAAGCGTGGAGAGTGGCGTTGTGTGCTTTTCTTGCGGTGTGCTAACCTGAGTTGTCCTTCTCTTGCAGGCCGCTGCGATGTTTTAGATGGTAAGCTGCCGAGAGGATGCAGAGCGGTGAGTAGATGTTGTTCGAATCACCGCCGAGCAATTCTGCATGTTAATCAGCCTTGCCTTTTCTCTTGCAGGTTGTCGGAAGGCCGGAATGGGCATGAACCAACAGCGAGTTCAACTCAGGTAAGCATGAGCCTTCCAATTGTTGTTTAAATGTGAAGAATAAAACGCTTACTAATACTGCTTTTCTTTGTTCCCCAGGTTACGGCTTCCAGGAGAGAAAGCGAGCGTTCGCCGAGATGCTGGATGTTCGGGACACTGGAGCGGATGACAGGAGCTGGGCTCGCTAACAGGTAAGAATAACTAATGGTGTTCTTCTTCTTCTTGCAGGTGTAGACCTGGAATGCTGAAAAAGATCCAACAGACCGTGGTGAACGTCACGCTGCAAGAGCAGAGCAACGCGAAGCGTGTTCTCCAGCTTGGGCGTGGCTTATATCACCTGCAAGTATCCCAGGTGCCTTCAGGCCTGACCACACCCTAAATGCTAGACCGCATGGTTCAGTTCTGGAACTGAACAATGTGGGGGCATCCATGTTGTGACACTGCCATTGTGAGCTCCAGCTCCCCCTTCTGCCATATGAGCCTGGTGCCATGAAGGGACACTGTGGCGTGGCCCAGGGGCCCCGACTGCTAAGGGCAGTGGTCATGACAGCACTCCCCCCAAGGCCCCTCTCAGGGTGGTTCTTCTATCTGGTCCTGGCTTGGTCGGATAATCACGATGGAAACGTTGTATTAAACATGGTCCATGGATGTAATCATAGGGTTCCCATGTTCTGTCTTGTGGACCATATCCCTTCCAGTCTACTAGGTAGTATAGTTTTGTTCCGAAGCACTTTGAGTCCAGGATGTTCTTGACCTCAAATTCCGGTTCTCCATTGACCATTACTGGTTTGGGTGGTGTGGTTACCCGCGTTTCAGGCTGAACTGATTTTAAAAGAGATACATGGAACACAGGGTGAATATGCATGTTGGTCGGCAGAACCAGTTTAACTGCAGCTGGGTTTATAATAGATTCAATGATGAAAGGTCCTAGGTATCGTGGGTGAAATTTCCGGGTCCCTTTTAGAGGTACATGCTTTGATGCTAACCAAACTTTGGGCCTCATTCCGAGTATGGCGGTAAGGGGTTTACGGCGGCGTAAACAGCGCCGACCCTTACCGCCTGATTCCGAGGTCCCTTAGCGCCATGGAGGTTTTAACACCTGCTTTTAGCAGGTGTTAAAATCCATGGCGCTAAGGGACCTTGATGTTAATTACGCCACCGTAATTTACGGTGGCGTAATTAACGCCTTCCCAACTCCCATTATGCCCTATGGGGCAAAAATGGGAATGGGGAAGGGTAAATGGGGATTGGGGACTTACCGCCCCGCCAACCTCGGAATGGGGCGGTAAGTCCGCCAACCACCATGGCGTAAACGTAGTTTACGCCATGGTGGTAAAGGTACGACCCAGGCGGTAACTTCCCGCCTGGGTCGTAATGAGGCCCTTTGTCTCCCACCTGGTAGTTGGGAGCCCTTTCACAACGCAGGTCTGCGTATTTCTTTTGGCGGTCTTTGGCTTGACATAAATGTTTGATGGCTCTTGTGAAGGCCTGAGAAATGATGGTGTTTAAGGTTTTGATGGCCGGCATTTCCAGAGCTGTGGGGATGTCCAGTTTGGACGTGCATGGGTGTCTGCCGTACATTTTATAAAATGGGGTCTGTCCAGTACTGCTGTTCTGGGAATTATTATAAGCAAACTCAGCAATCCACAACAAGTCTTTCCAATTCCCTTCCACTTGATGGAGCATACAGCGCAAGTACTGTTCGAGTGTTTGGTCCGTTCTTTCCGTTTGGCCATCCATTTGGGGTTGGTGGCTAGTGGATAGTCTAATGTCGATTTGGACAACATTTTCTCCAGAAGTTGGATACGAATTGGGTACCTCGATCCGAGATCAGTACTGACGGGAACCCATGGAGTCTTACGATGTGTTCAAGGAATGTCTTTGCCAGGCTAGATGCATATGGGAGACCTTTAAACAGCAAGAAGTGGGCCATTTTAGAAAACAAGTCTACAACCACTAGAATGGTATTGTATCCTTGAACGGATGGTAGGTCAGTGATAAAGTCAAGAGATAATCTATGCCTGGGTGCCGGCGGAATTTTCAGTGGTCTGAGGAGTCCAGCTGGTTTCTGTTTAGATGACTTATTTTGTGCACAAATACCGCGAGATGGTGAATTGAATGATGTTTTTATGCCACGTGGGCCACCAGTAGCTCCTTTTCACTTTGGCTAGAGTCTTAGCAATTCCAGGGTGGCCTTCAATGTGGGAATCATGATATCCTGAGATGACCTTTTCCTGAAGCTCCTTCTTGGGCAAGAATAGGTGGTTCTTGAAGTGTGGTAGTTGGTCCTTAACTGCTCAGTGTTCTCACATGTCGGATTCTTTGCAATAATTCGTCTTGAGTCATCGTGGTTGTAATGCCCAGGAGTTTGTCACTCGGGATTATGGCCACAGGATCGGGGGTCGTGTATACCAATTCATTTGTACCCATGCGCGAAAGGGCATCAGCTTTTCTATTTTTGACCCCGGGTCAAAACGTGATTACGTAATCATACTCTGCAAAGAAAAGGGCCCAGTGTAGTTGTTGTGAGGATTGAGCCTCTGCACTTTTTAAATATTGCAGATTTCGATAGTCAGTTATCACGGTGATAGTGTGCCTGGCACCTAGGCACGTAGCAGATAATGTCGTCAGGCCTTGAAGGCTGATTTTATGGCCAGGGTCTCTTTGTCCGTGATGGCATAATTGAGTTCAGGTGGCAAAAACGTGTGCAACCAGAAAGCTACTGGATGTAGCTGGCCGGTTTGTGGATCCCTTTGCGATAGAACAGCACCCATCGACATGCTGGAGGCGTCCGTTTCTACCACATACGGAAGATCTGGGCGAGGGTGTTGTAAGATTGGGGCAGAAGTGAATCTCACCTTGAGTTCTTGAAAGGCCTTTTCTGCCTCTTCTGTCCACTGGAACTTCTTGTTGCACTTCCTCAATAAAGATGTGATTGGATGTACTATTTGAGAAAATCCTGGGATGAATCGGCGGTAAATGTTTGCAAAGCCCAACATGCTCTGGATCCCTTTGAATGAACTTGGGGCTGGCCAGTTTAGAATGGCGTCAACCTTGTGCACATCCATTCGGATTCCCTTTGGAGTGAGGATGAACCCAAGGAACTCTACCTCAGTGATGTGAAATTAACATTTTTCGAGTTTGGCATAGAGGTGATGTTGGCGGAGGTTGGTAAGGACGGAACGAACATGCTTGACGTGGTCCTGTTTTGAGGCCAAATATACTAGGATATCGTCTATATAGACCAGGGCACAGACGCCTATCAGCTCTCTTAAGACATAGTTCATGAAATACTGAAATGCGGCGGGGGCATTGCAAAGGCCAAATGACATCACCTGGTATTCATATAAGCCATATTTGGTACGAAACGCGGTCTTCCGTTCATCCCCCTTTTTAATTCGGACAACATGGTATGCCCCTCTAAGGTCCAATTTCGCGTAGATTTGGGTGTCTTTGACTTGGTCTAACAATTACGGAATAAGGAGCAAGGGGTAGCGATTTTTAACGGTGATTTGGTTCAGTGCGCGATAGTCAATGCAAGTCCTCAAATCTCCTTCCTTCTTCAGCACGAAGAAGAGGGGAGATGCTGCAGGTGACTTCGAGGGGCGGATAAAACCGTTAGCCAGATATTGTTCTAAGTAGGACTTCAATTGTTGATTCTCTGGTTCTGTAAGCGCATAGATTCGACCACAAGGGATTTGTGCACCAGGTAGCAGATTGATCTGGCAATCGTAGGGCCTGTGTGGTGGCAAGGTGTTAGCTTGTTCCTTTTGAAACACATCTTGAAAGTCTTGATATTCTCTTGGTAGGGTACCGATCACACCTAGGGCAATTGCCGCCCTTTCCTGGACAGACTAGCTTGTGTTCGCTGACTTCCTTCCATTATAATAGCAAGTGCGGGTACAGCCTTCAGAAAAAGCCAATTCTCTTGCACGCCAATCGATATGTGGATTGAGTGCGACTAACCACGGCATCCCTAGGATTAACCGGAACTGAGGTGCCTTGATGAGATCAAAAGCGATAGATTCCCGGTGGCCGTCCTGACATAGGAGGGTTAGAACTGCAGTGCATTTAGATACTGGGCCGGAAGCGATTTCTGTACCGTCTACGGTGGTCACCGTCTCAGTGGTTGACTTAGGGCAGAGAGAGAGCCCCATCTTTGCTGCAAGATCCTGGTCCATGTAGTTCCCAATGGCTCCACTGTCGATGTATGCTTCTACCGTATGCATCCTAGACGGCTGTTGGTGGTTGATTAGGATCACAGGCAACGCAAAATGGGAGGTCTGTAGTTGACTTTCTTCGCTCGACAAAGGGAGTCCTACATTTGCAGGACTTGGTAGTTTTCCGACTCCTCACTTGGTTTTTCCTTATCCGTGGCTCCTACGATCCTCCTTGGTGGCTTTACTGGACACTCCTTGAGGAAATTACCTGCTTTTCTGCAGTATAGGCATAGCTGCTGTTCCCTCCTCTTGTCCCTTTCAGATTTGGTTAAAGGAGGTCTTACCCCTCCTAGTTGCATTGGTTCCATGGAACTGTCTGCGCCTCATGGAACATGGTCCTTAAAGCACACGAACGTGGGACGTGTGTCTGGTCTTCCCCGATCTGCTCTTCGGTCTTGCAACCTGTTATCAAGTTGAACCACAAGGTTGATAAACTCGGCACAGTCTTTTGGTGGATCCACTACTTGGGCAAGAACATCCTTTAGCTCCCCCCTTAGGCCCCGGTGGAATAGCGTGGTTCTCTTTTCCTCCGGCCACCCTGCTTCGACCACGAGCCTGTTGAAGGTTGCTATATATGTCAGTAGGTCTTGGTTTCCTTGACAGAGGGACAATAGTTCGTGGTCTAGTGCCTGTCCATGAGTACGACGGGCGAAGAGCTTTTCCATCTCCTGCTGGAAGCCCCCAAAGTCATGTAGCAGTGGGTCATCCTGGCTAACGAAAGGCACAGACCAACCTGCAGCACTGCCACTCAAATAAGGCAACACAAAGGCCACTCGTGAGTGATCATCAACACCCCAGGTCTGCAAAGAAGATGGAGGCTACACTGATTCATGAAGGTTGCATACTTCCTAGGATCCCCCGTGAAACGCTCCGGTGGAGCTAAAGGAACTGCTCCAGGGAGGGTGATCTGCACCGGATTGACCAGCGGTGCTGACATCGATGGAATGGTCCCAGGCAATGGGGCTTGTCCGGCCTGTGACTGAAGGAGTTGTCTACTTAAATCGTCAGCGCGTTCTTTGGCCACTATTAATTCTCTCTGCAAGGCGTTGGTCTCCTGCCTGGTTGAATGCACCTCAGCGCGTAACTGCCCCAGCACCTGAGCTAACTGGTCCGTTTCCGAGGTTTCCATGCTTGACACCCGGGTGGATTAAAGTTGTGAGGCTTCGCGTTCTGTAACGTTCACCTGGTATCCACAGGGACGCCACCCAATCTGGCTGGACTGCTACCGACCTGGACCCACTCCCTTGGGTTCTTGTTCTGCCAAGGACCTAGTCTGGAACACAGGAGTTTTGATTTTAGCTTACAGTCTCTTCTTTCCCAGAGCCCACCTCCCTTTGTGGACCCAACAACCCCTTAGTGCTTTCTCCATCTTGAGCATGGCTTATATAGCCTGCAGGTATCCCAGGTGCCTTCAGGCCTGACCACACCCTAAATGCTAGACCGCATGGTTCAGTTCTGGAACTGAGCCATGTGGGGGCATCTATGTTGTGACACTGCCATTGTGAGCTCCAGCTCCCCCTTCTGCCATATGAGCCTGGCGCCAAAGGTGCCAGGACTGACTTCAAGAGAGTCTTGGGGGACATGATTGGGGCCTTGGGGCCATGAAGGGACACCGTGGCGCGGCACAGGGGCCCCGACTGCCAGGGTCATGGGCAGTAGTCATGACACCCTCCGACAGTCTTCAGTCCAATTAACCTTCCTAGGCTGTTTGGGTGAAGTCAGAGCTGTCAGTGGTGCAGCTATGGTTCCATAGTCTGCCATGAAATTGCGATAATACCCAGTGAGACCCAAAAAGGCTCTCACCTGGGTTTGAGTAGTGGGAGCCCCCAGTCATGTACATCCTGTACCTTACTGGGGAGAGTTTGGATTTGACCCCCTCCTACCTCATGACCAAGATATGTGACTTTCCCCTGAGCTATCTGGCAGGTGGCCTTGATAGTGAGGTTAGCCCTTTTCAAGGCCTGCAATACCTTATCCAGATGTGTCAGATGCTCTCCCTAGGTGGAACTGTAGACGGCAAAGTCGTCTAATTAAGCCACACAAAAGGCCTCCAGCCCACTGAGCGCATGATTGAGCAATCTCTGGAAGGTGGCAGGGGCATTCTTCAACCCAAAAGGCATGACCCTAAACTGGTAGAGTCCCTCAGATGTTGAGAATGCCGTCTTTTCCTTGGCATGGTCCGTCAGAGCTATTTGCCAATAGCCTGAGGTAAGGTCAAAGGTGCTTACAAATTTTGAAGCACCTATGGTGTCCACGAGCTCATCAGCCCTGGGCAATGGGTGCGCGTCAGTTTTGGTGATGGCATTGACTCCTCTGTAGTCCACAGAGAACCTCCAATCCTTGGTACCTGCCTGGGAACCTGCCTTGGGGACAAGGACAACTGGACTGGACCAGGGGCTGGTTGAGGGTTCAATACACCCAGATACAACATCTTGGCGACCTCAGCCTGGATGTGGTTCTTAACAGTATCTGACATACGGTAGCACCTGCTTTTAACAGGCACACTGTCACCAGTGTCAATTTCGTGCCTACACCACGGTGTAAGGCCTGGTGTCAGTGAGAACAGAGAGACATACTGCCGGAGCAAAGCCCTGCAGGCCCTCTGCTGCTCTGTCATCAGATTTGGAGAGAGAGGCACTCCCTCCACTGAGCAATCCTGAGGGTTGCTATGCAGCAAATCAGGAAGGGGCTCACTCTCATCCTCTTCTTGCTCTGAAGCTAGCATGAGACATGAGACTTCTGCTCACCTGTGGAAAAGCTTGAGCCTGTTAACATGGAATACCTGAGGGGCTACCCCAGGGGCTCCCATGTCAACCAGATTATTGATTTCGCCCATCTTGGAGATGATCCTGAAAGGTCCAGTCCACTTGTCTGCCAAAGCTCTAGGCTTAGTAGGCTCCATCACAAGGATTGTCTGTCCCAGAGACCAATCCACTTGCGAGGCTTTAAGGTCATGCCAGTACTTATTCAATTCCTGCCTGGCCTTGAGATTCACTGTTGCCTGACCCATCATCTATGTCATCCTCCGTCTGAGGCCTAACACATAGTCCCCCACTTGCTTGGGGGGACCTGGAGGGGTGGCCTCCAAACCTTCTCTGGTCAACGCAAGGGGGCCTCCTCACGGGATGTCCTAAGAGTAACTCAAAGGGGCTGAAACCAACACCCTCTTCAGGTACCTCTCTGTAAGCAAACAGCAGGCATGGCAGGAGGAGGTCCCCTTTCCACCTTAGGAGATCTCCCAAAGCGCCTAGCATGCCCTTGAGAGTTTTATTAAATCTCTCAACCAGACCATTGGTCTGAGGATGGTAAGAGGTGGAGAACTTGTAGGTTACCCCACACTCTTTCCACATGGTTTTCATGTAACTAGACATGAATTTGGATCCTCTGTCAGAGACAACCTCCTTAGGGAATCCAACATGGGTACAAATTCCAAGGAGATCCCTGGCAACCACCTTGGCAGTAACAGTCCAAAGGGGTATAGACTCAGGGTACCTGGTGGCATGGTCAACCAAGACCAGGATGAACCGATATCCACCTGAAGTGGGAGGGTCAAGGGCACCGACAATGTTGATGCCCACCCTCTCAAACGGTGTGCCAACCACTGGCAACGGCTGCATTGGGGCAATGACCCTGCCTCCAGTCTTGCCAGACAACTGACAAGTTGGGCAGGCCCTGCAGTGGGACTCCACTTCCACTCCCATCCGGGGCCAGTAGAAATGGGCACAGAGCCTCTGCGTAGTCTTCTTGGTACCAAGATGACAAGGTAAGGGCACCTCATGCGCCAACTGCAGCAGGAAGGGCCTGTAAACCTGGGGTACCACCAAACTCTTGAGGGCACCAGGTTCAGGCTTAGTGGGCTCACTAACAAGGAGCTCAACCTCCCCATAGATTCGGAAGGTTCTAGGCACTTCTCCTTATGCCTGGGACAGGGCCTGTTTCCTCAGACCCTCGAGAGAGTGGCACTCTCTCTGTCCCTTACAGAAGTCCGTCCGGGGGGATCCCTCTTCAGCTAACAAGCATTGAAGGTCAGTGTGTTCCTCCGGGTTGAGTACCTCTCCCACAGGAAAGTCTTCTGGCTCTTCTCCCACAGGAGTTGAGACGGGGTTCACCACTGGACCCAGCCCGTCCGGAGCCTGGATCCCAATGGGTGCTGTCGGAACAGCAGGAAGAGCAGGGGCTCCCTCTACAGAGGTGGCCTTCTTACTCTTCCGTTTCCTTCGTGCCTTGGGTTTCCCCGTCGGCGAGGGTACCGGGCTCGCAGCCAGACCCTGTGTGACCTGTGATCGAGTGACCGCCACAGCAGCCATGGGTAGACCATCCATGATCATCCCCAACTCGACCAAATCGTTGCCTAACAAAATGTATGCAGGCACGTTGTCCTGAACCAGGACCAGAAGTTTTGCTGTCTTGTCTCCAGTCGTAATGTTGACTAAGGCTACAGGTGATAATTTGGGAGGCCCCCCAGCTAACCTGGTGGTTCTCAGAGGAGCACCTACATAGTCCTCTGGCTTGAGCAGGGTCCTGTCCACCACTATCATGCTTGCCCCAGTATCTCTCAAACCAGTAGAAGGCTGGCCATTCAAGAGGACACTTCTCAAAAACCTACGGATGTTCTGTGGGAGAGTTGCCAGTACTTCGGTGTACTGGTCCCAGGCCCCAAGGGACACTAAGGAAATCTCTACGGGAGCACCGAAGGTGATCCCAGTAGAGGAGGGGAGGACAGTGGCCTCCACCTCAAGCACGGAGTAGGGATAGGTCAGGCTGACAGCCTGAACTCCAAGTGCCTTACTCTTACACTTGGGGTCACCCCTTCTGTGATCTAGAGCCCCACAATCCCAACAAGTGACGGGAGTGCGGGGTACGGTACTGGAACCACTGGGACCCTGCTTTGCAGCAGGCGGACCACTACTCTTACTCCCACCCACAACAGACTTATCAACACTAGGTTTTTGGATCTTAGGAGAGGAAGGTTTTGGTTTACCCGACTGTGATTGCTTCTGGGACTCCTCAGCTTTCTGAGAGGTCCCGTTTTCTTTGTCCTTGTCCTTCCCACTGGAGTCCTTAGGGGACACCCAGCGCGAGACACAATTGTCAGCCAACCTAGCCAGCTTAAAGGGGTCCAACATGTTCTTGTCAGCAACATTCTGACGCAGCTCTGGTGAACAGGCTTCTGAAAAATGCTCAAAAAACAAAAGGTGGGACAATTCAACAAACGTTTTCACTTTGTAACCATCAATCCACCCCATCATGTTCATGTGCGCAGAACTCACCCAGTCAACCCAAGACACATTGGGCCTCATCACGACTTTGGCACGCTATTACCGCTAGATTTAAGGGTCCGCCAAATCAGGGCTTCGGTGGATTTCGCCCCAGCTCTGAGCTGGGGGGAAATCCGCCAAAAATTCGCGCTATTACCGCCGGTGGGAAATCCGCCGGCGGTAAGAGCGCGAAAATTCCCCATTGAGCCCAATGGGGAATGGGGCATTCCCAAATGGGCTCAATGGGGAATGGGGATTAACATTACTGCCGAACTCGTGATCCAGCGCTATTAGCGCCAGGGAGTTCGGCGGTAGGGCTTATACCGCCAGCGGTAATACCGCCGGCGGTAACGCCCAAGTCGTGATGAGGCCCATTCTTTCTTTTCTTAAATTCCCTGAACCTTTCAAGGTATTGGGTAGGTGTCTTGCCAAACTTGGCAATCAAAGCAGACTTCATGCACTTATACTGACCCCTTTCTTCCACACTCAGTTTCAGAATACAGTCATATCCAGTTTGAGGCACTGTGCTTAACAAACACTTAGCCCAATCTCTCCTATCAAGATCATGTATTGCACAAGCCATCGCAAACACTTCAATCCATTGGAGGATATCAGAACCCTCTGCATACACACCAACCAAATCTTTCATAAACCTGGTTGCTGGGGACCTGACACTCTCAACGGGTTTATCTGAAGTCTCCACTCAAGCTTTCTCTAGCTGGATTATCTGACATTCAGTGTCCTTGTCTTAGAGTTCAAGATCCCTATTCTTGAGTTCCACTTGCTGTGCCAGCTCCTCTTTCTTAAGCTCAGCTTCTATTTCCAACTTGTGGTATACAAAGACCAATTTCAACATTAATAACTCAAGTTTCTGGGGTTTGGAACAGAGGCAGCAGGAATGGTGGCACAAACAGTGGCCTCCACCTCAAGCACGGAGTAGGGATAGGTCAGGCTGACAGCCTGAACTCCAAGTGCCTTACTCTTACACTTGGGGTCACCCCTTCTGTGATCTAGAGCCCCACAATCCCAACAAGTGACGGGAGTGCGGGGTACGGTACTGGAACCACTGGGACCCTGCTTTGCAGCAGGCGGACCACTACTCTTACTCCCACCCACAACAGACTTATCAACACTAGGTTTTTGGATCTTAGGAGAGGAAGGTTTTGGTTTACCCGACTGTGATTGCTTCTGGGACTCCTCAGCTTTCTGAGAGGTCCCGTTTTCTTTGTCCTTGTCCTTCCCACTGGAGTCCTTAGGGGACACCCAGTGCGAGACACAATTGTCAGCCAACCTAGCCAGCTTAAAGGGGTCCAACATGTTCTTGTCAGCAACATTCTGACGCAGCTCTGGTGAACAGGCTTCTGAAAAATGCTCAAAAAACAAAAGGTGGGACAATTCAACAAACGTTTTCACTTTGTAACCATCAATCCACCCCATCATGTTCATGTGCGCAGAACTCACCCAGTCAACCCAAGACACATTGGGCCTCATCACGACTTTGGCACGCTATTACCGCTAGATTTAAGGGTCCGCCAAATCAGGGCTTTGGTGGATTTCGCCCCAGCTCTGAGCTGGGGGGAAATCCGCCAAAAATTCGCGCTATTACCGCCGGTGGGAAATCCGCCGGCGGTAAGAGCACGAAAATTCCCCATTGAGCCCAATGGGGAATGGGGCATTCCCAAATGGGCTCAATGGGGAATGGGGATTAACATTACTGCCGAACTCGTGATCCAGCGCTATTAGCGCCAGGGAGTTCGGCGGTAGGGCTTATACCGCCAGCGGTAATACCGCCGGCGGTAACGCCCAAGTCGTGATGAGGCCCATTCTTTCTTTTCTTAAATTCCCTGAACCTTTCAAGGTATTGGGTAGGTGTCTTGCCAAACTTGGCAATCAAAGCAGACTTCATGCACTTATACTGACCCCTTTCTTCCACACTCAGTTTCAGAATACAGTCATATCCAGTTTGAGGCACTGTGCTTAACAAACACTTAGCCCAATCTCTCCTATCAAGATCATGTATTGCACAAGCCATCGCAAACACTTCAATCCATTGGAGGATATCAGAACCCTCTGCATACACACCAACCAAATCTTTCATAAACCTGGTTGCTGGGGACCTGACACTCTCAACGGGTTTATCTGAAGTCTCCACTCAAGCTTTCTCTAGCTGGATTATCTGACATTCAGTGTCCTTGTTTTAGAGTTCAAGATCCCTATTCTTGAGTTCCACTTGCTGTGCCAGCTCCTCTTTCTTAAGCTCAGCTTCTATTTCCAACTTGTGGTATACAAAGACCAATTTCAACATTAATAACTCAAGTTTCTGGGGTTTGGAACAGAGGCAGCAGGAATGGTGGCATTCCCACAAACAGATTCAGCAACAACCCCATGGGCAGAGTCCTCATTGGTTGCATCCCCCCCTTCAAGAGTTTCATCATCAGTCTGGTAGTCCACCAGGGCAGCAATCAGCTCAGCCCTAGACTTATCCACAAAGTCTAACTCCCTGGCTTCACAAGCACTCTGGAGAGCCTCTAAGCTCATCCTAGTCAATTTACAATTTGCAATAGATTCCATTGCTTGTAATGCAGTTATCTTGTACACAACCAAACCTCAATTTAACAAAATGCAGATATTTTGTAAGTGGCACGATTATACACTGATTCTTAAAACCATAAGCATCCCACCGCTGCCACCAATGTAAAGACCGCAGGAGGAGTCTGTACTTCTGCTCTCTATATGGTAGAGGAGAGGCACAGAGGACCCCAGCCAAGATTCTGTATTATTGGTATGTGGTCGAGCAATCAAGGCCTAGCTTCTCAGGAGGTGATGCAGGCTGGTTCTTAAGTACAGTGTAGTCCCCAAGCACCCACAAAGGAATGGTCGCACACTGTATTAGAAAAAACACAGTCTTTATATAATTAATATTCAAGGTTATGTACAATATCATGATAACTCACTTTGTACTTGGTTATCTATAACGGCAAATATACAGTTCTACGTGGTACCACAATTACTATTAGATCTCATTAAAGTTCATCAACTGTACGGTTAAATGTCACACAAATCAGTTAGTAAAGGAAACCAACAATAGCTATAAGAGGAAAGTAGTTTGTTAGAACAATAGGCAGAATACTGGCCCCGTTTACCTAGACACAGTTCTGTGTGGAGATCCCCCCACCTGGGAAACCTGTCAAATAAAGATATATCACAAGCCCTGTCCATATATTGTTCACAAGAATCTTTCCAATAGTTCAGCAACCCCAAAGTACCTGGCGTTGTAGCATTCCTTGTCGGGGAATCGACAGCCTTTCTTGAGTGCCCTCCCTTTAAGGCAGGAGTCACGGGTCGTCGAACGTCCGACGAAGAACAGGGTGAACTATGGCAGTGAAGTGGCAGTTTCTTTCCTAGCGGTGCTCGGCAACAGGGAAGCGTAAATGTCCTCCAAGAAAGAGGCATGCAGGGCAGCTTGGTGTTGATAGTTCAGGGCCGCAAAGAGTTTGAAGAACTGTGGCCCAGCAAGGACGTCGAGTCGTTGGCGTCTCTGTGGTCTTTGGGTGGCGGGAAACCCACCGGCGCATGCTCCTCGGCACGTCGACAGCCTGGCCTTCTCCAGCGGGATAAGGAGGGCGGCAGTGCAGGCGAGAGCATCCTTGGATCAAATGAAGTTCTAGGGCAACGGGAGCACGGCGGCTCCGGTCGGCGATGGTGGTCATCAACGGTGGCGGACAACAGTCCGGGTGCTTCTCTTTGGGATTCCATGGCAGTCCCTGTTTCTCCGTAGGCAGCCTGTCATAAGTCTGTCCACCAGGGAGCGTTGGCAAAGATCAGCTGGTGCATGATGGTCCCTCGTAGCTTGGGAAGAGGCGCCTTACCAGGTCCTCTCTGGGTCATTCCTTGGAGAGACAGCAGCTTTCAGATTGATGAAGAAGGGCAGCAGCAATTCTTCTCTTCCAGCAGGGTTTCAAGGTCAAGCTTCAGTTTCACTCCAGTTACTCTTCAGCTTCTGAACACGAATTCTAGCAGTGAGAGGCCCCCATATATACTAGTTGATCTCCCATTCATTCTGCTCAATCACACTCAGGCAACCAATCGGTCAGAAGAGCATTCATGCAGGCAGGCAGCCAATCAGGTGCATAGTGCATTCAGGCCTTTCACTCTCTCCAGACACTCACAACAAGTTATGTGTATTGGGACAAGTAGCCAGCCATTCAACACTCCACACTGCATTCATACCAGTTTCGGACAGGGCTGTCTCAGTCATTGTGTCAAACACCAGAAACCAGACATCCACAACAAGAAGTGCATATTGGTCACACACTACATTCACCCAGGTCCCACCCACAGGGCGTACCCACAACATACAGTCGTTGGGAAGGCTCCACCCAGTCTGGTCAGCACTTCCGCACACTACCATATATGGAACTTCCACCCAACAGCCAATCAGGGGGAAGGGACAGAGTCAGGGCTTCCGGGACCTTGGGAAGATCAAAGTAACAGGCGATGGAAGGCAAGAGGCCATGGGGGCCATCTTGTCTCCATCAGGAATCTACCAATTACAATGACAGGACCTGGGCATCCCAAAATGGAGGACGCTCAGGGCACCAGTCAATTCAGCACAGAGCTGCCACCAGCCCGTACCCTGCTATGTGGGCCACACACAGGTGCCCAAAAACATACACTAGGGTCACAGGGTTGTACCCCCACCCATGGGTGCCATAAGGGTATCCCATGGGTCTGTACACCAAACCAAAAGAGAGAGCTGCACTGCCAGGAGTCCCACATGAACTCCTGCATGGAAAACAAGACAGAACACAAAGCAGTAAAGGACAAGGGTACGGAGACCCTGTCCCTCCGATGCATTTCCAGCATCGCAGTCCTTTTCTGCTAAAAGACCATCTTGTATTATGTGAAACATATATCAAAATAGTGCCTATATTTATTTTGGATGCTCCCCTTCAAGCTGCGTTGAACCCAAGTACACATTTTGTCCTCAACCACTTCCCAAGTAGGAGTAGTAACTTCTACTAGCTGATTTCAAGGGATGTGACTTAAATGCTTCTTAGGTCTTTCTCTGAATATGGAGACGTGTGCCAGAGTTCAAAAGCACTACTAGCCAGTCCTCGATGTGTTTTGTCCTTGCAAATGTGATTTAGTGCCTCTGTCATTGTGCACCTTTCAAGCTACGGTTTGCTTCCCTTCTCCTTTCTTGTCCTCCCCCTTCACGGGCTTCTGCTGCCACATGGTTGCCGAGTCCCGTTTCTTCTCTCTCTGCGAAGGAGAAGAAGGATAGTCTTCATCTCTGTACCTGTGCGGTTGCCTAAACTGTGCACCATCACTCATGTGATAGGTACTTCTCACACCACTCCTGCCCTCAAAGGATCTTCTACCGCAACCAGCTTCCTGCCTGGGGCTGGTACTATCCCTCTATACATAAACTGCTCTGCCATGAAAGGTCTCACTCTTTTCCTCGTGTATATGGGGCAGGCTGGAAGCACGTGTCCTTCCCTTTCTAACTCAAACTGGGAAGGTGTTTCTACCTCGTCTCTGCCTGGACTAGGAGTAGCAGGTGGTGCCCTTTTCATCTGCTTATTCTCGCTCACCTCCTTCTTTGCTTCCTCCCTGGGGCATTTAATCAGGTAATCCTTACGTAGAGACCTATAGATAGCCATCCCAATTTGACTAAATTGAATGTTCTTCTCCTGTTCACTGGGCACCATGGCAAGGCATCAGGAGACTTCTAGTCTCACTGATTCTCCTTTAATAAGTGGCATTATTACCTCTCAATCATGGTATAATTTCCCCCAGCTATTGCTAGTCCTAGACTCATTGCTGCCGCTGATCCCTGTGTGCTTATTACCTCTCCCAGAATGGATGTTAATGCTGTCATTGAGAAAGTTCCTATCAGATGAAGGTATAGCCAACTATACACTGAAACACAGTTGTCAGTGTTCTGTGGGTGGATTACAACATGCTGTCATTATGATCACTAAAGCCCTCTGCCTCTGCTGAAAAGTAACTTGAGGGTAAGCAGTCTCATGCTGGCTTCATTTACTGGAATACCATTTAGGGACCTCCTCATGTTTAGGTGCGGTGGGGTTGGGGGCGTGCCCAACAAAGCTTTGACGGTATGGAATTTGAGTGCCGCTTCCTCTCCTGTTAACACTGGTCTGGGGACTGCTGGTGCAACTCCCCCCTCCACCACTCCCCCCTTAGCACTCAACTGTTCGGCCAGAGCACAAAAGTTTTCACAGTGTCCCCTCAGAATGTCAGAGTGTTCCCAGGTGTAGGGTTCATTTGTCTCCTATTTGCATGGTACCTAAGGCTGTGTTCTAAGGTTAACCATTCCACAATAAACGGACAATGCCTAGCCCTAGTAGGGGGATATGTCAAACCCTCTTGAAACATATTCTGGTAATCTACTTGGTTGGTGCAAAGACAGCTCAGCATACCTCCAAGGTGCATATTGTATGGTCTAGGTGACTCCTAATGTATAAGGTGTCGAACCTGCCCCCTGGTATGCCACCAGGTGTTCTTATATATGTAAAAAGGGATTCCTCTGGCAGTCCTCCAGGAACAGTCACTACCACAGTAAAATTAATGTTAACATCTCTAACACCTCCTTCGTGTAACCATCTAGGTGCTGCTTGGATGCAATCTACAGGTATAGGAATATTAACATGCAGCCATTCTAGTAACTCTTAACTATACTACTTAAGATTACTTGCTTCATAAAGATATCCTGCCCTTCACTAGTGTATGCTTTTAAGATTGTACACATTATTTGGCCAGGTCTGTATCGACCTCAGTATTCAGTATCTATGTAGGGAGTATATATTAGGGTGTAGGAGTATGGTTAAATGCCCACCCAGGGACTTCTGCGACCAGAGCCTTTCCTCCACCTCAAAGGGAGAGTACTAGACCCCCTAGTAGGGGGTGTGGTAGGAATAGAGGTAGAGAAAAGCATATATCTGTCACTAATTAATTCATCTTTTGTGATTTTCCAAGCAGAGGGTACAAGCCCTGCTGTCCCCTGCCGCAACAAAGAACCCCACACGACCAAGATGGCCGCCGCTGCAACCTTCGTTTTTGCTAGAGGACCCGGAGAAGCTGCCTCAAGGGTCTGCCCGCCCCTGCGACGAGCTGATTGGCCAGCCGGCGATCAACTTGCAGTTTCCTGGTTGCCGGCAGGCATCGCCGGTCCCCTCCAAAGGCCCACACTTAAGGCCAAGCACGATCCCTGTCTGGTCCTGTCCGGATCCTGGCTGGACAACACCGGATCGTTGGAACCAACGGTATGTGTCTATTACTGGTTTCCGACTCAGACTATCATCCCCAGTCGTTCTGCCAAACTGGCATTCCATGCCACCCTCACTCTTTCTACCCGGCACACTCCAAAGCCCGTCAAGGTCAGCACCAGCATCTACTCCTTCAATCTCGTCTGTGCCCATGACTATGCTTCCCCACAGCGTCAGCGTACGAAAAATAAGACTCACAAGCCACACAGCGGTGCCTCCATCCCTCAAAAATAAACTCCTCCTCACAGTGCTGAGGAACTATGGCATTTCTTCTAGAACCAGCCCCAAGACGAGGTAACCCCTAGAGCTCTGCCTGAAAACTACTTCGGCTCAGCCCACGCCCGGCATAATCACAAAATGGAAGGGTTACATCCCTACTACATACACATCTATGCCAATGTCAGCGATCCCTGCAGCTATCCGTCATTCACCTACACTCCCACCACCACTTGCCTCCACTTGCCTGAAGCTACGCATGCCTTAAGCCACTATTCATCTACGAAGTCCTACCTACAGGCATGATCTTCCAAGCATGGCTCTCACACTGGTACGCAGTATGCAAACAGTACCTTCAAATATTGACTCAGCTTTATCGTCAAACACTAGCAATGTACCCATCTCCTCCCCCAATGCCAGCACAGTTGCACAGCCAAATGCTATAGCTGCTATACCAAATGCTATAACTGTTATTTATTTATTTATTTGTTTATTTTATACATTTGTATAGCTCACAAACAGCCCTTGGGCATCGAGGCGCTGTTACTTGTGAAGAACCTATTTACAGGAGTAATGGAAGTACAGGTTTGACATATACATTTATACATTATAGACAGACAGGGTAAGTATCCTGCCGGCATAGGTCACAGAATTGCAAGGATGTGGTAGATGGCGGTGATTAGGTGAAGCGTAGCGTTTAAACCGCTTTGCGGAAAGCCCTGTGTGAATTTTCCACTCTTAGGGGTGGTGGCAGGGCATTCCATTGTCGGGCTGCTAGGTAGGGGAAGCTGGCGCCTCCTGCTCTGACTCTCTTATTTTTGGACACTGTGAGCATGTTGGTGTAGGGAGTTCTGGTCGGTCTTGTGGATTCAGTCAAGTGTATTCTTTGGGAAAGATAAGGGGGCCGTTTGGTGGATACATTTGTGGGTCAGGGCAAGGGCTTTGAAGAGCACTCGCTTTTTAATTGGAAGCCAGTGCGCCAGTCTCCTGGCGGCAGTGACATGTTCCCTTTTGGGAATGCCCATAGCTGCACGCAGTGCGTTGTTTTGGATGACTGTTTTGGATGACTTGCAGCTTTTCCAGACTTTAGCTGATGTACCCAGGAGGAGGGCATTACAGTAGCAAAGTCTTGACCCTGTTATAGCTCTTGCTATGGTAATGCAGTTATCCTTGGAAAGGAAGGGTCTGGCTGTGTTTAGGAGCTTGGCGTGGCAGAGGCGATGGCATTGGCTTGTCTGGTCATGGATAAATTGGAGTCCAGGTAAACTCGAAGGGTTTTCGCTGAGTCGGAGACTGGGATTATGATAGTCAATGATGAAGTGGCTAAGTTGAGAATCGAGATTCTTAAATTTTTCAGTAGGTCCTATCAGGAGAAGCTCAGTCTTGTCAGAGTTCAAGCACAATCCGTTCGCAGCCATCCAATGTCTGAATGGTGGTGTAGATGTCGCTGAGGGTTCTGGAGTCAGTGTCGTAGGTAGTCACCTGTTAGTGGGCAGAGGATTTGGGTATCGGCTGCGTAATTTGTGTAAGAGATACCAAATGAGTCCAGAATGTGGAAGAGGGGTCGTGTAAAAATATTGTAGAGGGTGGGCAAGATGCAGAACCCTTGTGGCACGCCGCATGGTATGGTAGTGGGAGAGGCGGAGGCTAGGTCGGAGAAGACTTGCATGGTCCTTCCTTGTAGAAAAGAAGTGATCCAGGCGGTGGCATAAGGCGAAAACTTGGTCGTTGAGGTCAGGTGGTGGCATAGGACATTGTGAACAACGAGATCAAATGCTGCAGAGAAATCAAGGAGTAGGAGTAGAGCAGGTTTACCTGAGTCTATTGCATCGTCCATCCGATTTTTATGGTCCAGAAGGGATGTCTCTGTGCTGTGTCCTGGGCGGAACCCCTATTGACGCAGCCCAAGGACTTAGTTCTCTATATATTGTTGCACCTGTAGGTAGGCTGCTTTGTCCAGTATTTTCAGCAATAAATGGGACTGTGGTAATGGGCCTATAGTTGTTAGGTGATGTGGGGTCCAGAGTGTTTTTATTTAGAAGAGGGCGGACCCAGGCTTCCTTGAGAAAGGAGGGGACCTTACCAGTGGCAAATGATGCTTAACAAAGGCTGTCAGGAATATGGCGAGGGTGCTGGCACAGTCCTTGATGATTGCTACAGGGCAGGTGTCCCCTTTACAGTTGGAGGGTTTGATGGATTTCATGATATTGATCATATCATGTTCACCAATCGCTTTGAAGGAAAATGAAGTGGTAGTAGCTGTGGATTGCAAAGTGTTGGGAGGGGAGAGTTAGTCAGGGTTTGTGGGGTCATTTAGATTTTTGTTTGGAGGGTGTTCAGTTAGTTGAGCATGGCTGCTTGGATTCTGTCACACCAGGTCTCGTCTTTGGTGATGTTCTGAGGGGTTGGGGTAGGGGTCTCTAGGTACCTAAATATAAAATATAGAGAAGATCTCTTAAGTGTTTGATTTCGCTTCAGAGATCCTGGTTTCAAATGAGTCGGCTTTGGCACGGATAATTGCTTTTTTGTACTCTTTGGCGTGGTTTTGGAAATTCAGCTTAGCAGTTTCCGAGTGGGTGGTTTGCCATAGGGATACGGCTGCACGTTTCTTTGTTCGGAGTTCAAGGAGGTCAGTGGTGAACCAGGCATTGGTGTGGCTAGTGGGTTTAGCTTTCCGGGGCTTGAGCGGGGCAATGGCGTCCACTGCTAGTTTGATGGCATTGTCATAAGACTGTTCGAGAATCTCGGGGTCAGCAGAGAAGGGGGCCCTGAAGGCTGGTACTAGTAAGTAGTGTAGTATCCTTTCCTTAGTGAGCTGGTAAGAACTTCTGGAGAGTGCTCGAGGCAGAGGTGGCGTGGCATGGTGACTATTCCTTGCAGTTGAGATGTTGAGTTGGATGACATGGTGGTCAGACCATGGGGTGGGTGCATTGCCAGTGATGGTGATAGGACAATTGTGTTGGGCTATCCAGTCCAAAGTGCGGGTGGGGCCAGTGATGGAGTTGCTGAACCCTACGGTCTCGAGCGCAGTGTTGTGTGACTTGGCTGCGGGATCTTTGGCATCATTGAGGCCCAGATTGAGCTCTGAGGCATGATAGCTTTGGTTGATTATTTCAGATTGACAGAGAGGAGGTGAGTGAGGGCCGTCTGGAAGTCACCTAAGGACCCTAAGGGCGGTAGACAAGGTGCAGGGAGATAGTACAGTGGTGGGAGAGGTTGGGTTTAACAAGGAGGTAGTCACTGTTGTTATTCAAGGCTTTGTCAGTCTTCCTGATGGAAAGAGAGTCTTTAGTTATCAGTGCTACGCCCCCAGCTTTGGCGGGTCGGTCCTGTCCGGTGATGGAGTAACCTGTTGGTAGAGCAAGGGATAGTGCGGGGCTTGAGGCTTCATGTAACCACATTTCTGTTATCATAAGGAGGTCCAGGTTATGGGTGGTGGTGAGGTCATGAATATCTAAGGCATGGGCATTGATGGAGCGGGCATTGATAAGAGCGCAATATCAGGTGGGAATTCTGAGCAGGACTAGTCGGGTTAGTAGAGGTCGCTGTGGGTAGTGGCATGGAAGGGGTGGTTTTGGGGCTGTTTCTGGCAGTTGCATGGAGAGGCACAGTAGTGGCAAGTACATTAGTGGTATTGATCATAGACATCACATGGGGGGCACAACAGTAACATCTTCATTGCTGGCATTAGTCATGGCCTTTACATAGGGACGCACCACAGTAGCGCCATCATTGCTCACATTAGTCATGGCATTTACATAGGGAGGTTATGCTATTACTACTATGTCAAATGCTATATCTGTTCTGCCAAATGCTAGCAATGTACCTATCTCCACCCCCAATGCCAGCACAGTGACACAGCCAAATACTACAACTTCTATGCCAAATGATATAACTGTTATGCAAAATGTTAGCAAGGTACCTATCCCCACCTCCAATGGCAGTAGCACAACTCAGCCAAAAGCGATTTCTGCTGTACTGCCCAACATTAGCAATGCCTCCATGCCCATTGTAAGTAACTTGGCCACCGTCCTACCTATTTACAACATCTCCCCTAACCAGAGGTCAAAATAGGCGGTAGCGGTCAGGAGCGGTGCTCCTATACTTTTTATTTTTAAGTTTCACCGTTCCTATACTTTTATTTTAAAATGAAACCGTTCTGCAATGGTTTTGTTTTAAAATAAAAGTGTAGGAAGAAGTTGAAGCTTGCACTTCAGTGCGCTGCACTGAACATTCTCATAAACAGCAGGTGTGTTTGTTTGGGGTTTTGGATTGCGTGTCGGAGGGTGTGTGGTGTTGGGGGTTGTGGGGTGCGGGGGCAGGCCAGCAGGGAACATAGTTCCACTACTTTTTTTCGTACACTTTGACTACTGCACCTAACTCTATACAGTGCTCCCTCTCCTCCGTCTCCTACAACATCAACCTTGCTTTAATCAACGCCCGCTCGCTTACCGCACACGCCCTTCACATCTACGATGTACTCACCGTGCACAACCTAGACGCACTAGCAATCACCGAAACCTGGTTGCACACTGTTTCCATACCTCACTCTCTCTCGCCATTCCCTCAGGGTAGACAATGCTTAGAAGCAACAAACCTAACGCTAGAGGAGGGGGAGTGGCCCTTATTGCCAAAGACCACCACTGCATTAGACAAGTCCCCTCCATCCTGAACAATAACTGTGACATCCTCTCGATCAAATGGTCCACCTCCCCTACCAACACGGTTGCCATTCATCTCATCTAGAGCCCGCCAGGTCCCATCCTCACTTTCGAAGATGACCTACTTCTCCTTCTAACAAACAATCTCACACCCACATCCCAAGTAATATTCCTGGGGGACATCACCCTGGGCCTCAATGGCCTTCTTGATCCCTTAGCCACATCGCTAGCCACTGCCTTGTCCGATCTTGGCTTCAACCAACGTATCTGCGGCCCCATGCATATAAAAGGATGAACACTAGAGCGGCTCGCTGACACTAATTGCCACATCTCCATCGAAAGTAACTCCCCATGCCCATGGTCAGACCAGGTGCAATTCTATTCAGACTGCCCTACTGCACAAAACCGATAAGCTACAAATGAAAATCAGGGGAAAAAGCCTGCATTCTGCAAGTCTTTTTCCATGCACCTGCCTATCCACATTCATCACGTCGTTCATCAATGCCTCCTTCAATTTGGGCCTAGTACCCACATGCCTCAAGGAAGCATAGGTCCTCCCGCTATTGAAGAAACCTACCCAAGACCCTACCATAACAAATAACTACCATCCCATCACCACCAAACCCTTCCTCCTTAAGATCCTCGACAGAGCTGCCCATCAACAAATTCAATGCCATCTAGAAACCAACCAGATCCTAGGCATACAACAATCGGGCTTCCACCCCGGGACATGGTACGTAGTCAGCACTTCTTGACCTAAAAATCCAGCTGGACTCTATCAGGGATGAAGGAAAGCTGGCTATGTTCCTTCTCCTTGATCTGTCTGCAGCATTCGACTTAGTTCACCACAACATCCTATGTCACCACCTTACCTCTGCTGCAGCCTTCTCACAGGAAGCTACCACCTGATAGCCTCCTTCCTCGAAGGAAGAGTGATGAAAGTGGTCTCCGACAGCACCTGCACATCCCCTTGCCCATTAGCTGTGGGGTTCCCCAAGGATCACGTGTCTCATCCACGCTCTATAACATCTTCACAAAGCCCCTCTTCGACCTCCTGGACTCCCTCGGCATAGCTTACACGAACTATGCCGATGATACATAGATACTCCTCCCACTCTCAGGTTCTTACCACATTGACTCTTCCTCTCTCAGTTGCCACGATCCAAGCCTGGATGGCGACCCATGGACTGTGCCTCAATGACAAGAAAACTGAACTTCTCATTGTGGGTCTATAAAAACACTTGACTCACAATATTCCAACTTCAACAGTTCAGTGATCCCTGTCTCCTCTTCAGTAAAAACACTAGGTTTCCCTCTTGATGCCACCCTCTCCATAACACAACAAGTAAGTTTCATTGATGCGGCTGCAGCCTACACAACAAAATTACTCAATGCTGCCAGACCCTTCCTATCCACTGACAATTGCCTAACAATCGCCTGGGCAGTGATGGGCGCAAGGCTTGACTACTGTAATGTCCTCTTTGCGGACACCTCAAATCAGAATCTAAAAAACTCTGAAACCATCCAAAAACAATGCTCTACGCGCCTCCCTCAATATCCCACGAACAGATCACACCTCCGCCGCCCGAAGAGCCGCCCACTGGCTACCCATTAATGAAAGAATAATTTTCAAGACACTCTCATTCACCCACAAATGGATCTCCAACTCAGCCCCTCCTTATCTTACCAAGCAAATTGTCTAAAATCAATCCAACAGGCCTACGAGAACGCCCTACGCCCACAGGCTGGTCCAACCCAGATTCAAACGAGCTTAAGCAGGAGGATCTAGCTTCCCAGTTCTTGCCGCTAGGTACTGGAACACCCTCCCCCCTGCCCTGAGAGCCAAAGAATCTTATTGGATCTTCCGTAAAACCCTAAATACCTGGTGTTCACATAGTCCAACTGCCTCACCACAGTCACTCTGGCTTTGCTCGAATCTAATGTATTAGGTCTGTAAATTCATGATGTTAAAACCAGAACATATGCATTGGAAATAATATCTATGAAAAAGAAACTATGGGCCTCATTACGACCCTGGCGGTATGGGGTTAACGGCGCCGGTAGAGCTGACGGCGCCGTTAACCCCATACCGCCTCATTACGAGGTCCGCTTGCGGGACCCGCTCTGGATGCCTGGTTTTACCAGACGTCCTTAGCGGGTCCCGTGAGCAGCCCAGCATGCTAACAACGGGGCCATCATTAACGGGCCTGTTGTTAGCATGCTCCCCATTCCCATTGAGCCCTATGGGGGGGTCGAATGGGAATGGGGATGTACCGGGTCCGGGTTCCCTGAATGGGGAAATACCAGTCCCTCCAAGGTCGGAATGGCCCGGTATTTCCCCATTCAGGGAACCCGGACCCGAGTTTGGAGGCTGCCATGCCCTTATTGGCTGCCTCCAAACTCGTAATGAGGCCCTATGCCTTTGCCCTTCCACGGGCCTCATGTAACTGGTAAAAGCGCACTGATGCCCAAGGGTTTGTGTGCGCTCCACAAATGGAAAAAGAAAATAAATAAATTCCATAAACACACTAAACACCGGAAACAAGTCTCTAGGCGCGGGACCAGGATTCAAACGTGGGTTGCTCTTTGTTGTCTTGCTTCCAAGACAAACGTTTTGCCCCTAAGCTATCCTCCAGGCCCGATTACATTTGCTATGCATCAAAAGAGAGATTAGTGAATAAACCCCTGCATCAAGTTAGCAATACTCATTCATCCACACAGGACTGATTTATTACTATCATATAATTCCTGGGAGGTCCACTGTTAAACCTCCTACCAACGCTTCCTTATTAAAACATGCACATTATATTATAACAAATATAGTTATTCATATAGATGCCCCACATTTAAAACAAATGCACAAATGTTCATGGATTGATTCTCAGTAATAAACACTCAATAAATGCTCACACCCTCCTGCAAATTGAATTTCTTTATATTAAGAGAACAAAGTATTAGAAAAGCATTGCAACTATTCTTGTGACTACACATAATGATATGATATGCTATTTATAACAAGCTTAATACCCAGAGGTTTCTAAGCGCAGAGCCGGGGATCAAACCTGTGTTGCTCCGTGTCGCCTTGCTTCCAGGGCGAGCACATTACCCCTGACCTATCTTCCCAAGAGGATAATACACTCAATATGAGAAAGGTTACCAGTAAAAACACTTCTATCATTTCTTAGTCTGTATCTCTAGTCCAAATTAATCAACCAACTCAAAAACCATAATAGCAATTGTGTGCTCATCAATTCTCACTAAAAATCCTTATGAATAGAATTGTCTTTTCAATACCTCTCCGCCTTCTCAATGTGATATTAAAACAGGTAAAACCATCTCTCTTACTCACAACAGTCCTCAGTGATAGTAGGGAGCTGAGAGCTGAACTGCTGAAGCTGGAGTAAGGCTTCCTGATTTGAACAATCCAAAAATCACAAAAAAATCCACAAAAAACAAGTCAATGGCAAAAACCATCTAAAAATATATCATGGTCTCTTCCCATACAGTTCAATCAAAAAGAAATAGTTCCCTCAAAAAGCAAAAACGGGAAGGTGTTGGAGATTCTGCCTTCAAAAATCCATCATAAATCCATTTTAGCGCTGCAAAAATCCCAGGTCAGAACAAGCAGTATGTGCTCCTTCTCCCTCCGTAAGCCAGAATGGAGACAGTTTTACAGCTGCTTAGGCCCTTAGCTCTGCCTCCAGGCCCCAGTCCGACAGCATCTCCTGATGATCTCTAAACAGCTCTGAGACACCCCTCGCATAACCTCTCTTTATGTAGCTTCTCTAGGATGTCTATGCATATGCTCCAGACATATGCATGAACAAAAAGCCTCTGTTTGTATAAACAAAACTCTCAGGCCAAAGCCTGAGCATTTGTATGAACAAAACCTGAGCATTTTTATAAACAAAATCCTCAGACGTATTCAGCCTTGCCCGGAAGCCACGTCAAGCTTCCATTGTAGTCCATCAGAACATTGTTTACAATTTACTGGAACATCAGGTACTATTTACTGTGATGATTCGCCAGGTATCGTCACTTGTGCCCAGGGGGGAGCCCTTGCCCATGGGGCTAGGGAGGTACGGTTGCTACCCAATAGTCCCCCTAGCAGTTGTTTAATGTGGGAGGACCCCCCGCACCCTTTCATTCCAAGCCACTTCCTTGAGAGTCGACCAATATATTATTGCAGTACTTGGGATACAGCCAAAACAGGAAAAAACAGGATGAAGAAGAGCACAGATGACATGAAGGTTACTGACTGTGCTAGTAATGGTACAAGGTAGACCCAAGGAGACATAAAGATCAAGATGTCAAAAGAAACAAAGGACTTTGACAATCCGCTAGGGAGGAACTAGCAACAATGTATAAGAAGTCAATAGACTAAAGAACTTGTCAAGTCCAACCGGGAGAAGCAGCAGAGGTGGAGACTGTCCCATGCAGGAGTTTCAAACCTGGACGGCAGACCCAAGGAAGAGAAGAACGGAGGTTGCTGGCGATCAGCAGAGAGAGTTCTCTGAGGGTCTCGCTGGAATGGAGCCAGACGCGAGACTGGGGAGAATCAGAGCCGTGCAGAGCTACCCGCTGAAATGCTGCAGTTCAGCGAGAACACAGGAGAGAAGCTAGAAGAGCCAAACAGATGAAACCCAGTTGTAAGAAGCCCCAGTGATGTACCAAAGCGCTTTTGAAGGTAACGGGTGGTATAGGAGACTGGGAGAGGACAATGGGTGCAAAGGGAGAGGACACGTGGTGCAAGCGAGGCAGGCTCAGGTGACTCTCCCTCGGCTCATGAGCAGTGATATGGCTGTTGGGCCTAAGAAGGGTCAGCTGTACATCCAAACTAATCTTCCTCGTAGTAGTGGCAGAGGTAAGCCACTGATAACCAGAGAAGGGTCTGGGACCCCAATATAAGTGAACCAAGCATCCGAGGGCATCTTCTTCATAGCAGTGGAAACCATCTAACTGCAAAGGTGATGATTGTCTTGCCCACCTTATCAAACTCTGCGCGACACCTGCCATTGATGACTTCACTCATTTATCCTTCACCTCCAAAAACATCCGAACTTCCTCAAAACAGCTTGGGTCTCGCCCCTTATCAAGAAACCATCCCTTGACTCAACCCTCGCCACCAACTATCGGCCCATCACCACAGTACCCTTCCTCCTCAAGATCCTAGACTGCCTTGCATACTCCCAGATCCAACTCTACCTCAAACAACACCAGTTTCTAGGCTCAAGACAATCCGGATTCAGACCCAAACACAGTACTGAAACAGCACTCTTTGGTCTCAAAATCCAGCTCAATAGCATCTGCGATTCGGCGAAGATGGCCATCCTACTCCTGCTAGATTTTTCAGCAGCTTTTGACCTCATTGATCACATCGTCCTATGCCACCACCTCCTGACTAACTTCCACTTCTCTCATCAGGCGGCTCGCCGGATCAAATCATTCCTAAGTGACTGTACTTCCAGGGTCTTTATAGGCGGCTTCACTGATGACCCCATCCCTGTTCCTTGTAATGTTCCCCAGGGCTTCTGCATATCCCCTGCCCTCTACAACACCTATACTAAGCCACTCTTTGATCACCTCGACTACTTGGGTATCCCCTACACTAACTTTGCAGAAGATACGCACGTTGTATTGCCTATTTCAGGGAACTATGACCAGGACGTTGAAACGATCAACCAGACATACAGTGTCATTCAGAAATAGAGGACCTTCCACAATCTGTCTTAATGATGAGAAATCAGAGCTTCTCATCATGGGCTCCTCTCATCGCCTGAGCTGCTTGTACCCATCCTACTCCTCTTTCCCCATTGACGGATCTACCATGCACGTCTCCAAGCATGTGAAGACACTTGGGGCCTCATTACGAGTTAGGCAGTAAGTGGTAAAATTGGCGGTAACCGAGTTACCGCCAATTTTACCACTATGCCAAATTATTAGTTTTAGTTTTGAGTGGAGGATTTACCTCCAGCAAAACCCTGGAGGTAAATCTTCCCACTAAATGCCCAAAAATCAACAGAATTGGCGGAATTACAGCAGCAGTAATTTCGCCGTGGTAATTCCGCAAAAAACACCCCATTGGGTCCAGTGGACCCACAATAAATGGAGAATTACATTGCCACCACCACTTGTAATCAGGCGGAAATTCTGCCTGACCAAGTGGCGCTAACGGTAATTTCTCATGGCTATTTCTGGGAGAATTTACCTCTGCATTTCTGCCTAACACTTAATGAGGCCCTTGGTGTTTACCGTAAACGCTAAACTCAACATGTCCTGCCACATCAATGCATTGACATCCACCAAAGCCTATACTGCCAAGCTCATCTCCCTGAGCAGGAAATGCATTTCTCCTCCAAACTGCCTAACTCTTGCACATGCAATCATAGGCTGCAAGCCCGATTATTGAAATGTGCTATTTATCTGTGACCGCAAAACTGTAACTCCTACAAAACAAGGCCCTAAGGGCGGCCCTGGGTCTAAAACTTTCCGACCGCATTTCAGCAGCAAGGGAGGTGCACTGGCTGACTATAAAAGCACACATTGAATTAAAAATGCTGACCATCACTCACCGGTGCCTGCAACTGAATGCCCCATCCTACCTTACCCCCCACCCCTGTATATCAGCAAAGCCAGTGACTCAATACCTCTGATCCTCCTCAAGCTGCACTTTACTTACTCCCAGATTCAATCTAACGCAACCTGGAGGCTCCAGTTTCTGTGCCACTGCTCCGACCCTTTGGAACACCCTCCCAGGTCACATCAGAAACGAACCATCCTATCAATTCTTCAAAAAACGTTTAAGAACTTGGCTATTCAACAAAGATGTTTAAACAGTATAACTATTATACAAACTACCTTTTTCATTTTCTTCTCATTAACAAGGTACAAGCGCTGTGATACCTTTGGGTTTGGGCACTACATAAATGTAATAAATCAATAAAAATGTAATGTGGCAGAGATGAGCTCACCAGAGAAGGGTCTGTGAGCCCAACATAAGCAAACTAAGCATCTAAGGACATCTTCCTTGTAACAGTGGCGGACATAAGCCCAATGACCACCAGAGAAGGGTCTGGGACACCAACAGAAGTGAAATAAGCATCAGAGGGCAGCATCCTCACAGCAGCGGCAGAGATAAGTCCAATGATAACCAGAGAAGAACTTGGAAGTTTTGCCAATTCCGTGAGAGAGTGGCAAAATAAACTCCCGGGTTTTAAAGATACAGAAAAGAACTCTCAAACACCAGGAAAAATGAGTCATTCTCCTGGCGAGGAAACTCAATCTCTACAAATACACTTAAGAGATGCCAGGGGAAGGGAGTTATTCCCTCCGGCCTTGTTGTGAACTACATAGGAAAGTGCAGACCAGTACCAGTAGAAGGAAGTCATTCTCGTGGTCCAGAAAGTTGAGTTGTATAATGTTTTGTTGGAACCATACGCCAGGGGAAGGGAGTCATTCCCTCTGGCGCCCTTTTACAAGAGGACATTTTGGGAACAACACCAGAATACCAGGAGAAGGGAGTCCTTCTACTGGTCCATAAAGGTGAATTATACAAGGTTTGTTGTAATTACAAGCCAAGGGAAGGGAGGAATTCCGCCTGGTATCCTTTAGCACGATAACATTCAGGAAACACCACCCGACTATCAGGAGAAAGGAGTCATTCTCCTAGACAAGGACATTTCCCTTGGATTATATTATTCTTTTAGTTGTAGTTAAAAGGATAGAACTAGGTTCTGACACAGGATGGTGTAGTTTGCTTTTGACAGATATTCCGACAGATCCTTTAGTATTAGTTTGAGGTAGGGAAACCCCTTTTAGGAGATAGGGATAGGTTCATTTTACTATAAATACAAGTTTAAAGCAACCAACATGCCACCCTTGTGTCATCTTCCTTCTTCCACACCCTTACAGAACATAAACAAAACCAGGACCAGGCCACAGCCCAGCCCTCCTTGCATTTGTATGCTACTCTAGACTACAGGCATATTTTACCATTGCTCAAACGCTGCCTGTGCTCCACAAGTAGTCGAGACCGGCTCTGTATGCACCTAGTGCTAAATATGTTTGCCTAGCTCGATCCCATCTGCATGCACCTCTAATGCACACAACTGTCCTCACCTATTACTGCAGCTACAATGCCCGTTCAACCATGCTAGCCACAAAATCGTATGAAACGCCAGGTTTATACAGACTTCCTTCCTATTTCCACATGTCTTGTAAATTGGGCTAAATGCCTCTGTTGCATACGACCTATTTGTTCCCTGAATACAATGTCATTTGTATGTGCTGCATGGATTAGACCTGCACACATGGCTAGTGCCAAATTCGTTGCTGCATATTTTGTCATTGGTATGTGCTGCATGAACTGCCCCTGTTACAATGCTGGTTCAGCCCATTGTGCATAATTGCTTGATTGGAGCATTTTGAAGCCTACTGTATCTGTTTTCTAATTATGCTAGTTCAGCCCATTGAGCATAATTGCTTGATTGGAGCATTTTGAAGCCTACTGTGTCTATTTTCTAATTATGTTAGTTCAGCCATTGTGCATAATTGTGATTGGAGCATTTTGAAGCCTACTGTGTCTATTTTCTAATTGTGCTAGTTCAGCCCATTGTGCATAATTGATTGATTGGAGCATTTTGAAGCCTACTGTGTCTATTCTCTAACTAGGCTAGCTCAGCCCACTGTGACTGAAAAACAGCATAGCCTTTTGTGCACACCTGCATCTGTGCTATTGTAGTCCACTGTGCCTACTCTTGAACTAGCCTACTATTAGCCCACGGTGCCTAACCTGGGCTGCCTACAACCCACTGCCATTATGCACCCTCTATGTCCCAATAGACTCCTACTAGGTACTATATTTAAGGTAGTGTGGATAACGTTACACATGGCCTTTCCTATCATCATAGTAACACAGGCTAGTATCCCAACTATTATGTCCTCCTCTACGACGACTTTAAACAGTATTCCTAATCTTCCCACCATGACAACCACATCATCACATAAGTTTAGCCCACAGCAAGAACCCTCCATCACACAGGCACCATGTAGTACTGCTGATAAAAATATCCAAACTGTATGAATTACAAGCAAAAGAAGTAGAGATACTAAACTACCTAAAAAGGAGACTACCCCACAAAGTATCTATAGAGCCCAATACAGGCCAGACCAACTCTAAAAGACCTACACCTAACTCTCCCTGGCATACTGGTATAGACAATCCTAGATACAATTTACCATACGCGTCAGAAACCCATTTACCTAATCTTAAAGGAGCCCCAATAAACGCAAGATCTTTAGTTGCACGCGCAACCGAGATATCTGACATCATCCTAACAGATAACCTTGACTTCCTGGCCATCACGGAATCCTGGTTGTATGATGCCGCAGGCCCTGCCCTTTCTCTGGCAGTCCCTGATAATGACACTATCCTGAGAGCGGACAGTCATGTCTCTCGAGGAGGAGGAATAGCAATTATTGCCAAAACTGACCTCTCCATGAGATTAGCCACTTCACCTACTTTGAAATCTTGCGAATGCCTAACTGTCAAAATACCCATTGGTAACTCCCAAATGCTGAATATTCATCTTATCTATAGACCACCAGGCCCAATTGGAACCTTCCCCGAAGATATCTCCATGTCTTTGTCTAATAACTTAAAAAATACTTCTCAAACCCTAGTGTTAGGCAACTTTAATTTGGGTTACGATACTTAGGATCCCGAATCAACTGCCGTGGCTAATATTCTGAAATAACTAGGCTTTACCCAGAAAGTTAAGCTACCCACACATGACAAAGGATTAACTCTTGATTGGTTTGCAGATAAAAACTGTAATGTCTCTATCACTACCACAGCTCCTCAAATTTGGACTGACCATTATCTTCTGTCATTCACATTTGTAACTAAATCGGCTATAGCTCAGACCACCAGGGACGTCATTTGGGGGTCACCAGGGGTTGCAGTTGCAACCCCTGAGGTCTCCCTTGCTACCCCTGTGGTCTCCCTTGCTACCCCTACAAAAAAAAGATTTATTTTTTTACTTTTTTATTTTTACTTTTTTTTAAAAAAGAAAATGTAAGTTCCTGGGCTGTGGCCAGTGTCATGTGGCTCTTTATTTTTGCAGTGGCTGACTTTCTTGTGCAGGCCTCTTAAAAAAACGGGCTTCCACAGGTGTATCACTTTGAGCAGTGACCGTAAACAAGAAAGAATAGGAATAACACATAATTTGTCTTTTTGGAATTCTATACAATAATTGCTAGACTCATAAAGGTTTATTTCCAGGCACACTTCAGGTGGTGAGTCACTGATTTAGCCTGTTCTTAAACACCTCAACCCAGTCTTTCACCCTTCTGAGGTTGATAAATGAGTACCAACACAGGTTGGGTGATATTGTATGTATATTTGATCAATTTAAAGCGCTTAAGCGTAAGTTCTATATAATAACATATCATTATCATTTGGCCTTGGACGTCTGCTTGCATTCACAGTAACTTGGTAATATGGTCCTATACACACTGATATTAACAATACATATGGTGATCCATTCTTGTATGAAATGTATAAAACGTTATAGTGATATCGCAACCATATATTTTGTAATGTACTTAGCAACAATATGTGATGTCCCTTCCTATTTTGTCCAGGGGTGAAAGGTTGTGTTCCATCGCTTCCCGTGACGTCATTTCAAGGTGGGGGTCAAATGACATCACTTTCTGTGATGTCATCAGAAGGCCAAGGTCATGTGATGTCACTTCCGCTATCCCTGGCATTTTGGTGAAATGACGTCCCTGCAGACCACCCAGTTTGCCCCATCTACTCTTACGAGGAACAAAAAAAAATTACAGAAGACACATTACTTCCCTACATACTACCTAACCTTAACTCCTTACCTGATAACATGGACCCCAACTCTCTAGTTGAAGAATACAACAAAGCCATGACTATTGCCCTTGGCGATATTGCCCCTCTCAAACTAAGGAAGAGTAAACCTAAAAAACATCTTAACACATGGTTCACTCCACATTTAAAGAATCTAAGATTAGTCAAAAGAAAACGTGAAACTGCTCTCTATAATGTATTCACCAAGCCCCTCTTTGACGAAATGGACCATTTGGGTATTGCCTACACGAATTATGCCGACGATACCCAAATCCTGCTACCTCTTACCGGAGATTACTCCATGGGCCTGGCTTTGGTGAATAGAATTTATGGCATCGTTCAGGCATGGAAGCCACCCATGGACTATGCCTGAACGATGATAAAACAGAGCTTATCATCCTAGGCACCACGGCCCATTTATCCAAATTAAGTCCGGACCACGCATACTTCACCATTGATGGTAATGACATCAAAGTAGCCAAAGAGGTGAAGACCCTAGGCTTCTACCTACATGCCACCCTTAACTTTACAAAACAAGTTAACTCCCTGGCATCTTCTACTGCATATACGTGTAAACTAATCAGAGCAGGCAAACAATTTATTTCCACAAACAGCTGTCTAATTCTCTCCAGAGCTCTCATACTCTCCAAACTGGATTATTGTAATGCCCTGTACATTGGTGCGAGTAAACACATCATCCAAAAAATACAGTTACTCCAGAACAACGCTCTGAGCGCAGCACTAAATATAAAAAGAAAAGAACACATCTCCTACACCAGGAGAAAATACAAATGGCTATCTACTTTTGACAAAATTTGACTCAAAATTGCTACCCTCACCCATAAATGACTAAATAATAAAGCACCACCGTACTTAACTGATAGGATTATCAGAAAAAAATCCCACAGACCGACCAGATCAGCCAATTCCAACTGTCTCCTTTTACCACGCTTTAAACTATCCACCATCGAGGGATCTAGCTTCCCAGTTAAGGCAGCTCAACTGTGGAACTGCTTGCCTCCTCTCCTAAGAGAATACCAAACCTTCGCCAAATTTAGACAGAACATGACTGATTGGTTATATGCATATGCCAGTTTAAATATTTTTGCTATACTGTGTACCTGATTTTTCATGCTCTTTCTCACTGTACACTTATTCTGTATATTGATTCCTATTACTTTGTAATTAGTCCTCACTGGACATTTATTCTGTATATTGATTCCTATTACTTTGTAATTAGTCCTTCATCTTAATTGTGTTGTCTTATATGATCCTCGATGTATATCTTGTACCTATGTAACTAAGCTGAACGTATTCTTATTTCTTGCGCCCTGATGCCCTAGGGTCTGGTGCGCACTATAAATAAATAAATAAACAAACAAACTCAATATTTACTATATGCTCTCTGTGTACCAAAACATCTGATAACCTGGCACAAAGCCCAGACTTCTCACAAGACAGTAAGGATTGCATAATTATTCATTTGTGGAATAAAGTTGAAATGCAAATATGCCTCAAGTTACTAAATTCTTATATATATGCCTACCTATTTAAGTCCTATGTGTGTCCAAGCAGTACTATTATATAACAGAACTTGACTTCCTTCATGATTTGTATATAATGCTCAGATCTCTTGTATGTATTTACCCTGTTCCGCTAAAATACATGACAGTAGGTGATGTTCACCTAAAGGCTTTACCTGTACCCATAACAACTAACATAACCTAACATATCGTAAACCCAACAGGTATATTTGTAGTGCACACGTTCACCCCTGAGGGGTAGGTTTGGCTCTATTAACAGATGTTTAATGTTAACCAAAATCAATGGCACTCCCTGTCTCAAGGTCCTGGTGTAATCCCCAGAGACTTCACCAGACCTGCCGCAGAGCCAGCAGAAACTTCAAGAGTTCCCAGAGAAGTTGATTCAGAATCACAGACCTGCCCCAATCTTCGATGTGGCATCCAGATTCAGTACTCAATACTGGGAACAGGTCTTTCTCTTCCCTTCTGTGCAGCTTTTGATTCCCCTGTGTGCACCTGCTTTTTCAAATGTGCAACATCCCCATGCTGATGTCACCCTATTTGATTGGTCACATCTTTCAATTGTCTTCCCTCATATTCACTCTCCAATGTACACCCCCAGTTCCTTTAGGGTAATTATAATTCCTATACATGTGATCAGAAAACTGCTCTTAATTTTGAATGCAGTATCATTTTATTCCATAATTCATGGCAGCAACCAATGAGATATGGATTTCTGAAATCTGTACAGTTATGAATATTAATCATTTGATTGCTTATTAAAAATCATAGGAAATTCGAATTTAGACTCCTCCTGATAGAGATTGGCCTCATGATTACAATGCACTCTTCCTCATGTTGCTGCATTGTATAGTTGTCTCTCTCAAAAAACTTGTTTGAATGTGTAATGTACATTTGAATGGCCCCTTTATTTCTAATTGGGGGGGACACAAATCTAAGTTGTAATCGATTAGCCAAACATAAATCACTCGCCAATTAAATACTATACATACACAAAGCGCACCATTTCTTACTCGCCAATAGTCAAATCTCAATAGCCAATAGCTAGTGGCGAGTGCACATTTTGCCCCCTGTTCTAATGCAAAACTCCCAACCTTGGTTTCATTTCTGTGGATAATGAAACCAGTGTTAGAAGGCTTCTCTGCTAATAGTTAACTTGGATCTGCTGAGAGAGGGCCCTGTGTTTGGGTTCCCATTAAGCTGCATCTGGCCAGCATCATTGCCTCCATTAATGCCCAATTCACACATTAACAACAATGAATTCTGTTCAAAGCTAGCAAAGGTGAGGTTGTTCAGTCACCTGGAAGGCCTGTTCGCAGTGCCTTTTGTTGTGGGAAACTAATGTGTATTTTGGCCTCATTACGAGTCCGGCGGTAACCGAGCCGGAAAAACTGGCAGGTTACCGCCGGACTCGTATTACCATTACACCTCCGTGATTCCCAGAATTACCAGGGCATTACGACCCCGGTGACCCGGGAATTCCAGAGGCGGAATTGTGTAAGTCCCCATTCGCATGGAGTCCCATAGGATTCCATGGGATGGGGACAATGGAAACACCGGTTCCGTCTATGCCGGAGCCAGTGTTTCCATTTCCGCCTGAGGCGGGTGGTGTTAAACCCGCCAGGTCAGACCTGGTGGGAGTGACACCTCCCACCTGCAGGACTCAGAATCAGCCGGTCCGGAAAGAACGGTGGTGGTGGTTTTACCACCACCGTTCTTTCCGGACCGGCTGTCTCATAATGAGGCCCTTTGTGTTTAAAGGCAAACAAGTTGCACATTCCAGATTGTCAAGACCTGCCTTATGGGTGTTTTAAGCCCCCCCACATCTCTATGTAGGGTTGAAGTGCAGTAGTGAGTTTGGCACTGGAAAACTAACCAACATTGCCCCAAGCCAACTCAGAGCAGCATATGTTTCTGTATGCATGAAAGGCCTATATATTTCTATTGTATTGGTAAAGTGTGCACCATATCCATTGGACATTTCGATAAAATAGAAAAACAGTACTCTGTAAGGCATCATTTTTAACACATCAACATAAAATGACACCTAAATACATAGGCTACTGTTGATGTTCATGAAGCAAGTAAATGGTAAGAAATGTTGATAGATGAAGTTAAGCATTATTCTGCGGTCTCTCGCTTTCCATTGAGGCAGTCTCCATGTCTTCCAGTAGGCAATGTTCTTTGAATGAGGTGGTAACTGTTCACTTGCTTTGTCGGTTCAATGTTTCATCATATGTGTAACGTATGGAAGTTGTATGGATGGTGAGGGTATGCAGTGTTTTTTGCACCTAAATGGAGCTCAAGCAGTAGGCAATGTTTAATGTATAACTAACATATTTATTCCTTTTGCACTTTCGGATCTTAGCCGAAGATGCAGCCTCACTTCCGCATGCACCTACTGCCACACATACCTCGAAAAAACACTGCACAAAACCTCTACCATAAGAATGCATCTACCTTTCACGATAAAAAATTCAAACTGTAGCTTCACACATAATATCTATCCTCCGGCGCGCGTACACACACACACACACACACACACACCTTTCTCTACCTAGCTACGTACCAATAGACATGGGTGGCTAGCCAGGACTTGGCCACCCCTTGTCATTTCCACCTTCTATGTTCCCATACTGTGTTCTTCGATCCTTCAGAGGGCCTTCAACCTACAGCACATTGGGGCCATACCCATGGTGAAAGGCACTATACAAATGACAAAAATGAATGAATGAATGAATAAAAACAACACAGTTAAGATGTTTCTTCTAAGATGATACAAGGTTTAGATACATTGCTCATAGAAGCATGTTTTCAATGGGTCACTCTGATACTTACTGCAGTTCAGTGGGTCCTTATCCTCCCATTTGTGGTCCATTTGAAGTTGTGCAATGGCAATGGCCTTACAGAACAAGCATGGAATATATGCATTTTCCAGGCACTGCTATAATGTTACTACCTGGCCATAAGATGGCAACAGTTGGAACATTGTGTGATTTCCTGAGCATCAGATAGCAGTGCCTAGCCAATGCCAGATATCTATCAACATGTCAATACTGTTGGCTTTGTCAGTGCTTGCTTTTAACAGGACTACAGTGCAATGAACACACATTATTGCACCACAAGCACATTTTACAGAAGCAATTAAGCCATTGACTCTCAGCAGAATGTTGAGCACTCACACTGGCAGACCACAGTTTGATGTTACTGCTTGGCACGACTAGCTCAAAGAAATCCCAGGAGTATGAGTGGAGGGGAAGCTAGTGGCTGAGAATGGTTCTAGTGATTAACATGACCATGGGGAATCAATGGGTGGGTAAATAAGGAAACCACACCCACATACTGGGTATCCTCCCCAAATCATCTCTCTCCTTGGTGTACTCAATGCAATAGTTGCAGCTTATAGGTGGGGCGTATGTGTCAATTTATAGCCAAAACTAAAAATATTAAAGCCCTATAATTACATCCTCTCCATTCAGACAGCTGCCCTAAAATAGCAAGTTGCATTCCCGATAACCGAGATATGACTGAAAATATGCATGCAAACATCATCCAGTTTAATGCCTTAAAAAGCCATATAGATTTTGACCTGTCCCCACATTGTGAACATATAAAAATGCCATTAGGCTATCAACCCCATGAAAGATGTTATTCTATTCGATTTATGATGGATCCACCTTATCCACAAATGGCCTAAAACAATGGATGTACTAAGTGAAAAATGACCCCTTTACTGGTCAGTTTCTTCACAACAAGTGATATGTCAGCCTCACTAGGGATGTTGCTGACCAGTTTATCCAAGGGATAGCCTTGAACTTGCAAATACTTAAAGAGAGCTCCCATCTGCAGTTAGAATGTTTCTTTCCCAGGATTATTAAATTGAGCAAAGGAAATCACCCTAATATAGTTGGCTCAAAGGACATAGCTTGCATATCTTAACAGCATAAGAAATAACACCTTGTAACCTTTATCCTGCCACAGTTGTGAGTACACATGGAGCCTGTGTATCCCCCGGAAATCGTATTCTAGAGCAGGACTTTATAAAAGCTTGAAGACCCTTGAAGCAACCGATCTTAAAAATGTGGGGTCCACATATTTAGTGTTGCTGTGCATGTACACATCTTTAAAAGCAGCTTTATGAATAGAAGAGTTTCCTCCATCAATTCAAATAAATGTATTTTCTATTCTTGGTCCGGGTTGTCCAGTTATGGAATCCTAAATCGTGAAGTGACATAGCCACATTGATAGCCACATTGATCCATTCTCTTTGGGGGCCCCTGAAACTCCTACATGGTCTTTATTGGTGTCACGGAGTTCCCCCCTTCTCACCTGAGACGGATCCTTGCTGGACTCCGTGGGCGGTGTCTTCTTGCGGACAGACCTGGACTTGAAATAGGCTGAGTGAGTCTCTTCCGACTCCAGCATGCGTTTAAGATTCCGGGATGCAGCAATCCGGGGATCCGGGAAACGAAGAATATGTGCTAATGGTGCACGAGTCCAGGAAGCAAGAGGAAAAGGGAAAGGGGCAAGGAATGGAAGTAGAAAAGCTAGGAACCAGGAAAGCAATACTGCGAACTACGGAGCACACGTCTGCTCGCTACTTGGCAATAGCATTGAGACGCACAGAGCCGCGGGGGTGCGGTCTATTAGTAGAATACGTTACTTCCAACATATAGAACGCGGAAGGTGTGTCACACTGGGCGGCCATGTTGGGAGTGTCAGGGAATCCAAGGCCAGTTGCGATAAGGACCAGGAAGACCAAAAGGGGCGCGTCTTGTGGGTCATGACAATGGGCTCTATAAGAACTGAATCATTTTAATTTGCTTGATGCACAGAAAATTGGATAGCCCAGAACATGTATAGGAATGTTGACCGGAAAAAAAAGAAAATGGCCACCAGAGATCAGAGAGAAGGGACTACACATAGCAGTTGGTGATTCCAGACTGGACGCCACAAACAATAAAGACATGAATTAACATTGGGCCTGATTGCACCAATTCTACCGGTATAGAGGCCCAAAGATTGTGACTCAGTGAACACATTCCAGGATACAAGTGAAGGAGATGAGAACTTGTTCAAAATGCAGAAATATCTGTGATATCTACAGGATCATATCTGATTTGACCATGCAAGAATATTAGCCTTGAGAAAGATTATTGAGAAATATTAGCCTGCAAGTCGAAACACGTGTTGGCTTTCTTGAGACTTGCACATTAATGCAATTTTGCATATAACTCAATGATCACTATTAATAATACTCTATTGCAGTGTTTAGATATGTATAGTATTATTTTGGGCTAAGCGCAAAGTGCTAAGAGTATCCTTATACTTTGTTTTGCTTTGTGGTTTGGGGAACACCATAGACTATTAGCTATGCAGTTGGCCGAATATCTTTCTAACCTTGTGTCTGTCTTGATATGGGCAAAATCTTCCTCGGGGCCAGCCCTTTGAGAGCAAAAATACCCAATTCAGCCCAAAATACAGGTTCTATTGTGCTGAGCAGTGATCTCATGCTAGTGACAAATGACACCCTCAAAGTTTTAGCATATTTATTCTAAGCAGTGAATTTCATATACATTTGGGATTCAAGTTAAAGAATATTACAAAGCATAAAACATAGAGCAATGCAAAATATAGTGAAACATGGAACTTAGATAAACATAGAGAAATATAGAGAAATATAGAGAAACATAGAGAAACACAGTCTTACGTCCCTTTAATCAGCACTGGGAGACCATGGCTTTTCATAAGCTAGCTGTAAAAACAAGCCCCGCTCAGAAAAACAATGCTGGAGGACACCGTGAGAGCCAATTCCGGGCACTTGACCGTGCATGAATCAAGTCCACAGGACGATCTCCCACCGAGTCATGTGTGCATGGATATTTTATAATCTCGTGCTGTCAGTCACCATGACGCACAGTTCCAGAACTTTCCCTGTGCAACTGGCTCATGGAAAAAACCCAACTCTCTCTGAGAGGCACCCTGCTCGCTCCTACCCCTCCCTGGTTCCCATCTGCGAAGGCTGAGGAATGTCTTATCAGTACCTTCCCAGAGAAAAGGAAGATTAGCTTGGAGCCAGGGCTACCGTTAGTGAGGCTGAATATTCTAAGGGAAGCAGGGATGTATTAACCCCATCTGCAAGCTCTAAAAGGCATGCACTCATAGCTTAGTGTTTATAGCGCTTAAGACTGGCTATCTAAGCGCTATATAGGTGCCATGATGTTCCAAACACTCCAAAAATACCTATTAGCTACAGAGCTAGGGGCCCTCTCCCTGCCTGTCTATCAACAATGCATAATGTGACCTATTTCATACTAGGCCTGCATATTCCTTGTAGCTCACTACTGCATAATGGAAGTGCTACAACAGACTACTGTCAGCATTTTTAGCACATACTTTGAATACACTATTGGCTTTCAGCGGCTAATGTTGTCATCTAAAGCCCTGATTGGCAAGGTTGCAATTTCGTGTATCACTACATTCCACCCCTATTCAACGTTTGTGCGACAAATGCTGACTAATACCTATCAATATAGTATTTAGTGCAGTGATAAAGACCTTGGGGCTTTGCAAGAGGTTTAAGCAAACTATCTTCTAGCGGTTAGTTAGCGTGGCATGCAAGGTATAACACTACCTAAACAAAAATGTACACAAAGTGAACAGTGACATATACTCTTGCCAAAACCTGGCCTACACAAAAATACCTACACAAAGTGAACATGGACATTTACTCTAGCCAAAACCTGGCCTACACAAAAAATACCTAAATCAATTTTGTATAACTGATTGTCAGTTAAAAAGCAGCATGCAGTTAAAATTTCAAGGCAATCCAGTGTAGTCTAATCTACAATGCACTATTGCATTTATGTATGGTTACCAATTCTAAAACCTGGCAGCCTTTCACTCTAAGGGCCTACCCTCCCCCTGATCCCAGGGCATTCAAGCGTGACTGTGGGCTGTGTGACTAGACACTTCCCCCATGTATGTGGAACCCACCCAGAAACCATCTAATTTCGTGAACAAGGTGAACCCATGGGCACCAAGTTATCTAAATAAAAACAATTCTACTAATTTACATCAAAGCATGGCATGTGTTATTCATGCAATCAAAAGCAAGCAATTCAATCCATATGTATGCTGGTAACTGTAGCTCTGCGTGCCAGTGTGTGGAGGATGGTCGCCCCCACCCAGTAAAAAGCCAACACCTGCTGATCAAACAATGTTTGCCATACAATGCATCGTGTGTATATAGCAGTCTTGTTGACCTGCCCTATGGCAGACAAAAATGTCTTCATACCTAAAATTCTGCCATCTTCAGTGGTTGTCAATACTTGTAGCAGTGTTGGGCGTATCAATGGGCCCCACCAGGCCAGAAGTTCTATAGCAGAGCTGGCATCAGAACCCATAGCAGCTAGCTTATTGTGCACAGTTTCTATGTCATAAGCATATAAAGCTCCTGCAATTAATGAATCTAGCTCCCTAGCTACGCGCACTCTAGTGATGGGCCATAGAAATGGACTCCATTTGTAGCAGCTTGGTAGTACTAAGGAAACATTGCCTCATGATAAACCTATGTCTAAGTGTATCACTGTAATAATGGAGGTGTGCATTACCAGCCTACAATTTACATGTTACCTTACTACTGGAAAATCTAACATGTTCACAGTGTCTACCTATTGTGACTTGGAGAATACTCTTCTTCAAGTGGGATATCTACCATATACAATATTAACTTTAGCCACAAACACCATACTACTATCCGGCAGTGGCTGTTTCATCACACCATGGTAAAATGCCTTAGTCAAGTTATAGTCCATAAAATCTTGGCGAGAACACTCGCTGCAGTTCTTGGTCAGAAAAACATCACATTAGACAAATTAAACAAATCGTATCCATTCAGTGACAAAAGATGCCCGAAAATGTGCCAGGCCAGTACACTAGCAATTCCATGTGGATACTCATTTGTAGCGCTTTTCCAAAGAATTATTCCAAATGTCTACAATCAAAAGGTGACTCTTTGCATTAGTGTGCTGGAGACAGCTGTCCCCACAAAAACATGAAACTGGTTGGTTTAACAAAAACCGTGTCACACTCTGTGTCATAAAATCAAACATCAAGTCAGTCATGGTTTCATTTACCTGCCTTAAGCTGGCTGTAAAAGTATCCAGTGTTTCAAAGATTACCATTTCAAATTATAGCTCACACACTTGGCAGCATTACTTCAATTAAGAATCTTAACCTACGCACAGGTGACTTTGATGTGCGCACTCATCTTATCTCAAAATAAATTACGCTCCTGCTTGCATAATTCTGCTGCCCCAACAATTCATAAATCATTCTCCTGCCTACGTGTAACGTAGAAGTTTTTTTTTTTTCTTTTTTCAAAGCAAAAAGCAAAACATCTCTGGTTAAAGCAATTCAGTTGGAAGAGTAAAACCATTTCGTTTTTTCAGATTCATCTCAACAGTGCATTTAAAAACCATTTTTCAATGTGTTAGCATTCAATTGCTGTGTCACACAGCTGTTTGTGGTGCCTGATGTTACAGTCCACAATTCATTGTCCATAGTCCTTTAAACAAGAAAGGGCAAGTCATGTCAATTAAGTTATTTCCAGCAACTGAATCATTTGAATGTGTAGCATCAAATATTTGATAATTAGCCAAGTCTGCACCGTGCCAGTTCAGCAAAAGTTATTACTCTGTTGGACACTTTTCACAGGTTGCAGCATTGAGTGCGGTGCAGGGCACGTTTAAAGTTGAAATAGCATGTCGCAGTGGCTCGCTTTCTCTGAGAATGCGTCTGTTTCCTTGATCAGTGTCACCCGGCATTTGCACACGTCTACCCCCCAATCTATTTCTTGGTTATTTGCCTAGGCAAAATACAAACAGAAATGTTAGGATTTCATCAAAAGTCCAATATCATTATTCTTCATGTTAGGATGTCATCAAAACTTCAATATCAGCGTTATCCACCCCTTCCCATAATACCACCCCCATCTTCAAAAAAGTCTCATCAGGTAACTACACACTTTGTCATTGCTACTGCAATTATTTATCACCCTTCTGCATGTTTCTGGGGGCTTATTTACACTCAACCATACGGGGTGTAACTGCCTAATCACAAACTCATTTGTGCAATGCAATCATAGTTGGTCAATGGTACCTCAGACTGATCTGTGCTTTTACAAAGCCATATAATAAGTACCCAGGTCGCACAATGCTTTTCTTTTTTCACCAAAGCGATCACCAATGCCAGGCGCCAACTTGCTTCCAGTGTCCCATGATCTTGATTTAGTTTGCCCTGCTGGCATCACTCCATTTTTCAAAGGTAAAGTCTTTCAGTCCAATACCGCTTACAGTTGCACAAGCAGCTGTTTATTTTTCTTTTCCATACAGGCAGTGTCTTTCAGGCCTCTGGTTTTTTCACTTGTCATTTTTTCAAAGGGTGTTTGCTGTTTCCTGAACCACCCCTTTGAGTGCGATAGTCTAAGTCAGTTTCTTTTGTTGCTTCAACAAATCATTCATTCTTGCACTAAGCCGTGTGGCTTCTGGATCATGGCTAATGTGCAGTGTTCATGTTGTACTTCAAAGCCCCGCTCTGCATGTTGTCTCTTGCAAAACGGCTAAGCACTTTTGTCAGTTCTGCTTCCATCTGGAATGCCATAATGTCTTTGTCAGTTACTCCATCCCTGGCAATGTAGCTTGCAGTTTGCCAGATGTGTATTTTCTCTTCTCAAAGCGCCTAGAGGTTTCTTCTCCAGTGCACAGCGCTTTACTTCAATTCACATCACATGGAGCATTGGAATGCAGCTTGCACAGCAATAGCGTTTCACTTCACATCACATCACATCACATTGGAATGCGGTTTGCACAGTAATGTCTGTTGGAATGGGCAGCTGTCTTTTCTTGGCCCATTCACAGATGCATAGGTTAATGTTCAGATGTGATGTGCCCGTCTGCCATCCTGCATGCCTTTGTTCCCTACCACAGTGTCACTGGGCAAATTCTTTACTTCTGAACAGCTCTCTGTCTTTGCACCTCCTTCCTCAGGAATGCAGGCATTGTTTATCTTTCGTGTGCTCCTGGCAGCGCCATGAGCACGCAGCTTATCTCTTTTTGCTCTATAACTCTTACACTGTGGCGGCTTCAATGGAAAGGCACTCGTTTCAGACAGTTCATCCAGATTAACTCTTTCTTGTACTGTTTCTGCTTTTGTTTGCCTTCCTTTCGCGCACCTCGCCCAAAACAGCTTCAAGGCACAAGCTCTGCACACACAGCAAGACTCTTATTTTCAAAAGAGGCACTTTTCTTGTCATCAGATTCTACTCCATGTAATTTTGCAAAATGTCAAAGCGTCTTTTGTTGCCTGTTTTAACCTGATTAATGTCCCATTTAAAAGCATACGTTTTCTTTTCTTGTAATGTGCGATCTTTCAAGAGAACTCACAACCCACTAAATCTTTGTGCTATCTTATCACACACAGATGTTTTATTCTGTTGTACCATTGCCAAACTATAACCACTCATTTCAGTGCATTTAAAAAATAAAAAATGCCAATGTTTAGTGCAGCTCCCTGCACGTTTTCCTGCAAGAGCAACCCACACTCTATATTGCTTGTGGGCTGTTTAATGTGTCAACAACATTTTTTCATCATGTATCACAGTCAACAGGTTACTATTTCTAAATCATACATCACTTATAAGGCAACAGCACAAATCCATGGCATAGCATGGGGACAGTCAAAAATACTCCAGGGGCAATTTAGAAAAATATAAATTGTTTTTCCCCCCAAACCATTGCAAACTGATTCAGCAAATTCAAATCAATACACAAAATCGAAAATCCAAATAACATTCACTCACTTTCTTTTTAAGTGAGTCTCTCACCCATTAAAAGCATGGCACAGCTTAAAATGCAATATAATCATTTTAGTGTGTTTCCTTTAAACAAAATTCGCCACCACCAGCAGATGGAATTTTACAGTTGCCAAAAGAAAAACAAACCCTTTAGGCTCTCAGCACAGATGTTACTCATTCTCCTAAGCATGGCTCCTCATTATTCAGGAATGCCAACATTCAAAAGCATACATCAAAAAAGCGAACCTTCGCCTCCGAACATTACAGCCCCCACTCGCTAGCACACTGGGGCTGAGTCAATGGTTAAATCACTATTCACAATTTGCATGTCAAATCCTTGCAATTATTTTTCTCTTTTCCCTCATGACAGAATAGAGATGAGAACTCCGTCTCACTATGCATTCCAAATTACAACTTTAAACTGGGGAAACCGCATGATAAAATTCTTTTCTAATTGAGCATACATCTTTCTTGACCATTCATCGGAGTGCTTTAAACAAAGCCATTTCCCGCTCGTTTATCGCCTTGTACTCCCTGGCTCCATCCCATGCAATAAGTCAGTCACGACTGATTTACTGAAGGGAGTCTTAACCACACAAGCTATCGGCCACGGCAAGCCGACACAACATTGCTGCCTTTTGGAGTCTCAGAGCTGCAGTGAGACCACCAAGGAAATGCGACAGCCTGCTCCCCACTCTACACTGTGTTCTCTCACACACTTTGTCATGTCAGCATGGCACTGCTCTTCACAAATCCCACAAAGCTGCCACCAAATGTCTTGATATGGGCAAAATCTTCCTCGGGGCCAGCCCTTTGAGAGCAAAAATACCCAATTCAGCCCAAAATACAGGTTCTATTGTGCTGAGCAGTGATCTCATGCTAGTGACAAATGACACCCTCAAAGTTTTAGCATATTTATTCTAAGCAGTGAATTTCATATACATTTGGGATTCAAGTTAAAGAATATTACAAAGCATAAAACATAGAGCAATGCAAAATATAGTGAAACATGGAACTTAGATAAACATAGAGAAATATAGAGAAATATAGAGAAACATAGAGAAACACAGTCTTACGTCCCTTTAATCAGCACTGGGAGACCTTGGCTTTTCATAAGCTAGCTGTAAAAACAAGCCCCGCTCAGAAAAACAATGCTGGAGGACACCGTGAGAGCCAATTCCGGGCACTTGACCGTGCATGAATCAAGTCCACAGGACGATCTCCCACCGAGTCATGTGTGCATGGATATTTTATAATCTCGTGCTGTCAGTCACCATGACGCACAGTTCCAGAACTTTCCCTGTGCAACTGGCTCATGGAAAAAACCCAACTCTCTCTGAGAGGCAACCTGCTCGCTCCTACCCCTCCCTGGTTCCCATCTGCGAAGGCTGAGGAATGTCTTATCAGTACCTTCCCAGAGAAAAGGAAGATTAGCTTGGAGCCAGGGCTACCGTTAGTGAGGCTGAATATTCTAAGGGAAGCAGGGATGTATTAACCCCATCTGCAAGCTCTAAAAGGCATGCACTCATAGCTTAGTGTTTATAGCGCTTAAGACTGGCTATCTAAGCGCTATATAGGTGCCATGATGTTCCAAACACTCCAAAAATACCTATTAGCTACAGAGCTAGGGGCCCTCTCCCTGCCTGTCTATCAACAATGCATAATGTGACCTATTTCATACTAGGCCTGCATATTCCTTGTAGCTCACTACTGCATAATGGAAGTGCTACAACAGACTACTGTCAGCATTTTTAGCACATACTTTGAATACACTATTGGCTTTCAGCGGCTAATGTTGTCATCTAAAGCCCTGATTGGCAAGGTTGCAATTTCGTGTATCACTACAGTGTCTCAGCACAACTGCATATGGGTTACCTCACTCCTGTTTCCTACTACACGGTCCCTTCTCCCTTTCCATGGCAGCCATTAAATATATAGCAAAAAGGGTAAACAAGCAAAATGGCCACCATAGAAGGGGGCGAAGAGATTACACATAGTCCCTTCTCCCTTTCCATGGTGGCCACTGAAAAAAGAATTAAGAAGTAGACAAAAAAGATGGCCGCCATGGAAGGGTGAGAAGGGACTACAAGTAGTCTCTTCTCCCTTTCAATCGCGGCCATTGAAAAAAGTAAACAAAAAGGATGGCCATCATGGAAGGGGGAGAAGCGACTACATGTAGTCCCGTTTCCCTTTCCATGGCGCCCAGGATGCTACGCAACCGGCCAAACAAAGGCTTTTTCGGGCTGGTAATGACCCGGCGAGGGCCAATGACCTTGCTTATTACAAGTTCATTGACCCTCGCTGGGTACTAATTTCTAAGAATACCCTGTGACGAAGTCCCTTGCCTCTATCTGGGGTCCTCCAATGGGGAGACCAAGGAAGCTGGATTATGAATGATGGGCCCTGGGGTAGTATGTAGAGAATGACCAGGTCAGCCTTACTTCATCCCTGTCTCAGAGCTGGGGACAGTCAAAGGGTACCAACTAGTGATAGGGTCCCTTTTACAGAGACCGCCCCTACACCTGGGATGCAATGACTCAGGATTTCTTTAAAGTAGACTGCTTCTGCTTCCATAGGAGCCGGAGAATCTGGAGCCACTAACCTTTTAAGGAAAGCGAGGAACAGTGGTCTTGCCGACAATTACCACCTGCCTGCTCAGCTCCCCTCTTGTGGGAACAGGAATCCCATATGGATCTAGAGCAGGAAGGAGACGGACCTGAATCAGGGTGGGAACTCAAAAGTCATTTAGCTATTCCTCCCAACGGGCCTCCCCCTCATATACTTAAGAACAGATAGGCTAAGGGAATAATCCAGGGGTAGGGTATGACTACTAGAGAGAAGCCCCCCAAAAGAAGGGACCAGTCAGTCCCAAGTCAATAAAAGAACACTAAGCCGAGTGGGGCACATCATTCAATCCCTAAACCAGCCAGCTGTCTGAAGAGGCACAACTAAACTCCCTTTGCTCAGAGAGAGGCTGTAAAACAAGGCCACATTGTGGCAGGCATAGAGGACTGACCATGAGGAGAGACAAGTCAATCCCAAGCCTCACATGCGGCCTGTAATGTATCCCGAGCGGCGTAGCCCAACAGCCAATCCCATCCCAGTTAATGCACCTGACTTTTGTCAGAGAGAAGCTAAAATGCAGGGCCAAAACCCTGTAAAAGCCCCAACGCTCAGTCTGGCAATGAAGAATTTTGGAACAGGAGGTGAAGGTGGGTGAGTAGAGACAGAAGTTATTTGGAGAAGGTTGGAGGACAGAACACGAAATTGATCAAGACTCAGAAGACTGGGTGCGAGGTCCAGAAGGGTGGGCAATACTGGACTCTAGTATGGAGAAGAGTGGTGCTCAAGGGAGTGTCGATGATGCCCAGAGCGGAGAAGAATTTGTGAATGATAGCACTATAGAGGAGGGTGGTGCTCAGAGGAGTGGAAAGGTTGCCCACGGAGGGGAAGAATTTGGGAGTGATAATAGTACAGTAGAAGGTGGTGCTCAGCGGAGTGAAGAAGGTGGCCAGCGGGGTGAAGTACTGCAAAGCAATGCAAGAGCAGATTAGGATAGCGCTCATCATAAAAGTGAGGAAAGTACCAGGGTAATGGCCAAAAATGTCACCCTCAGAATGACAACGGCCGGAAAATGCTGACTTTCTTTTTTTAGGCCCCCCCTTACACCACATATATATGTCGGGGGGATAGGGTATACTATTAATATGAGAGGGGGGGTGGGGGGCACAGGGGTCTCCCCCCGCATATATATGTGGTGTAATATACATTTTATGTGGTGTATATATACATTTATATACATGTGGTGCATATACATTTTCGGCCGTTGCAATTGTGAGGGTCTGTAAGGTAGTTTGTATAGATTTGGGGCCTGGCGGTATTTTCTTACCGCTGAAAATAATGGTAATTTGCAATGACTACTCCTTGCATTTAGATTGGGTTTGGCCTTATTTTCTTTCAGGGGCCATTCCTTATTTCAGTATACAGAATTAATTGATGGTATGCATTTTGTTGGTGGTATTTTGGTGAGCATAACTTTCTGTTTTATTTGTAGCACCAATATACTAAACCCCTTGTTTTTGCTTAGACTGTTCGTGTGATCACTAGAGGCCTCGGACCTGCATTCATAGATACCACAATTTTCACATATAGCATTCTCAATCCCCTGTGGTATTATCATTAATTTATTTACATTAGTGAGATTATGTTTCCATAGGCCTCCTTTTGCTGATTCATGTACACTCAGCAAGAACTATTGTATTATATTCCACTCAGAAAACACACACACATACAATGAGTGGAATCACGCACACAGCTATTTATAATTGCTAATGACATTGCTTCATCTGTATAGGAAACTTGGCACATGTATTATTTGAACATCTTTCCCTTTCTTGCAGGATATTATTTTAGATGCACCAAAGGAAAACAGAAGCAAAAACACCCTTACACAGACTGAGTGTTATAACAATTTCATTTCAAAATAATACATTACCATTCTGGTGAAACAGTCCTTTCTGAAATAAACAGAAGAGAAACAAATGCAATAATACAATGAATTTCACTTTACATTTGCAACAAGAAAAAGAAAAGTTACATCAATAGGACAGCATTTGCATTGCAACATTATAACGTGGCAGTTAAACACAGGAATTCCCTATTGCTATCTTTCATGCCTGAGAAACACTTCATCCACGCGGCACCTCCTCAATTTACTTTTGATAATTACCGGCTATTTGTAGCTCTCCCACACGCGAACTCCCTTGGCTGGTTGCCTCCGAGGAATGACCCAGGGTTGCCCTCGTAAGCTTGCAATTTGAAGGGCACAGTGAAAACACACAGTTTTCAAGGCTGCGCCAAGTGAGACCAGAAATACCCAGTCTCTGAAGGTCAGCAGCCCGATTCCTCACAGCATTTGTAAAGGCGATCTCTTCACCGCAACTCGGTAAATGTCATCTGAACTTAATTCTGTCACAGCTCGTCCAGCAAACCTCTGTTACATCCCCCAGGCTTACGTAGCCTGTCTTCAGATATACTTCCCTCCAATCATATTAACAGAAAGTGTATTAGGTTGCCACCTCTGTTCCACAAACAATGGGATCTTCATACTGTAATAACTGTTTCTGTTTGATTTCCTGTTGCGTTTCCGTCCTTCACATTTCAGCGCAGCCAGAGAAAATCAGAGAAAAATGCACGTTTAAACTGAATCTCAGAACATGTCTTTCCTGCCTCCTTTTTCTACATGGAGAGCACATTATAATGTTATTTAGTTAGCAGTGGTGTTAGTATTTGTTAATTAAGTTAGTCAATTAGATAGCTAATGTGGTCTTCTGTGAATGAGGCATTTCAAATAAGAAAGATAAAAAAAAAATTCTATTATGCTTTTAAATCTGTAACCTGTCTCCATTTGCATACCCATATGTTACACTGGTGACATATAGCTGGCTATATGTGTGCCACATTATAGCAAAAATGTGATCCCGTGCAGTGGCGCTGTACTCCAAAACACAATAAATTATGCTACAGGTTGCAGTGATCACATAGATCCATAAACAGCAGTGACCAAACGGGCGTAGACTTTGAAGGAGACAGTGACATGGCAGATGGTGGTGCTCAAAGAAGTGAAGACCATGAGGGCAGTGACAACAGTGCCCAAAAGGATGAATGTGAGCACAGTGCACACCCCCTCTGGAACAATACAAGCTTCTGGAGACCAGAGAATCAGGATTCTGGCCTCAACACAGCACATAATCTGCACTTTAAGACCTCGAAATCCAACTTGACAGCTTCTGAGACTCAGGCAGCATTGCCATCTTGCTCCTCCGTGTTCTATCAGCAGCTTTGACCTTGTTGATCATGCCATTTTCTGCCAGCACCTTGTGTCTAACTTCCACTTCACCCAAGATGCAGCCCTCTAGGTGAAATCACATCACCCACATCAAACTCATCACCCTGAGTAGAAAATTCATCTCACCTAAGAACCTACCAACGCGTGCACGCACCATCATTTGCAGCAAGCTCGATTATTGTATTTTTTTCAGGCACGTCCTCCAAGAACCTTGCTAAACTTCATCTCTTACAAAACCAGGCCCTAAGGGAAGCACTGAGTCTAAAACTTTGTGACCACATTTCCATCACAAGACGAGAGGTCCACTGGCTGCCTATTGAAGCAAGAATTGAATTCAAAACATGGGCCTCATTACAAGTATGGCGGTAAGGCAACAACGGTGCGGGTAGCGCTACCAGCACTGTTGCTACCGTACTGTCATACTACGAGTTCTGCTCGCGGGTGCCCTTGCAGCCACCAGGTCTGACCTGGTGGCCGTACCGGCACCCGAGAGCAGAACATGATGGTAGCACCGGTACCGTTATTAACGGTTATTAATGGCACCGGAGCTACCACCCTTCCCATTCCCTTTGAGCCCTATGGGGCTCAAATGGGAATTGGGATGTACTGGGCCCGGCACCCACGAAAGGGCAATTACTGGGTCTGGCTGGACCGAAATAGCCTGGTAATTGCCCATTCGCGGGTGCCTGACCCGGATGCGAATTTGGAGGTAGGCTACCTCCAACTTCGTAATGAGGCCCATTGTGCTTTACCCACCGTTGTCTACACCAGGATGCTCTCTCCTACCTTATCCCCCGCATCGTAGCTAAAGCACCTGTGCGTCCCCTACGCTCCTCATCCTCCCTGGAGCTTTGCATGCCGAGATTGAACCGTAAGCGAGTGGGGGGGTTCCGTTTTTGTGTCACTGCTCCCACCTTTTGGAACGCTCTGCCTGGTCACATAAGAAATGAAACATCTCACCTTGCCTTCAGAAAACTTAAAAAAAACCTGGTTGTTTAATAAGTATGCGTAACTTAGCCGTGTACTGCTTGTATTTTACCTTCCATACCGACTCTGTTCCAGCGCTGTGATACCTTTGGTATTGGGTGCTATATAAATGCAAAAAATAAAATAAATAAATAAAGCCACATGCGCAATTTACTGTATGAGAAAATCTAATTCCACCCAGAGGAGCAAGAGGCCCCCAGCAGATAGGGGGGAAAATAATGTGTCTACTTTAAGTCTCGGGCTCTTGCTCCCCGTATGAAGTCTTTGATCCCCATAGAGATTTTTTTCATAAGCACCATCAGGACATTTAGAGGGAGGATGCTGAATATGTAGTTCACTTTGATATTACCGCCATTTTGACAGTTTTGACACATCCCGAGATATGATCAGTGAGGCCCATTTGGTCACCCCTTGTTGCCATTTGATCCACACTCATTCGAAGTTGCATTTCGTCATGTTTGAGAGTCCTCTCTTTAGATAAGATTCCCAAGTATTGTATGTGCATTGTGGCTGATGGAAACTGGTCCTCTCGCTCCCAGGCTTTCTGTGTGCTATTGTTTAGTGGTGAAGCCTCGCATTTTCCCCAGTTCATTGTACTCACGCATGGCCGCGGGAATCCTGCAAGCTCTGGCTCTCAAACAAGCAGGCAAAGGGAATCAAACCTAAGCAGGGGAGACTGTTGGCGAGGCCAGCGTGCTGCCTGAGTGAGGAGTACACGCATGCTCGATGAGGCGCTGTTGCTGAGGGGAGCCTGTCAGTGAGAAGTGTGGAAAACGAACGCTCATATCGAAGGGCTCACACCAGTTGGCTAACGCGCTTCCTGGAGGAGGCGGAGCTGGGTTTGCTCACGTGACCTGGCACGTGACTTTTTGTGCCTAGAAAACATCAAGGCCACCAGCACAGCGGCGCATTTCTCCCTGACGAGTGTGGAAAACGAACGCTCATATCGAAGGGCTCACACCAGTTGGCTAACGCGCTTCCTGGAGGAGGCGGAGCTGGGTTTGCTCACGTGACCTGGCACGTGACTTTTTGTGCCTAGAAAACATCAAGGCCACCAGCACAGCGGCGCATTTCTCCCTGACGAGTGTGGAAAACGAACGCTCATATCGAAGGGCTCACACCAGTTGGCTAACGCGCTTCCTGGAGGAGGCGGAGCTGGGTTTGCTCACGTGACCTGGCACGTGACTTTTTGTGCCTAGAAAACATCAAGGCCACCAGCACAGCGGCGCATTTCTCCCTGACGAGTGTGGAAAACGAACGCTCATATCGAAGGGCTCACACCAGTTGGCTAACGCGCTTCCTGGAGGAGGCGGAGCTGGGTTTGCTCACGTGACCTGGCACGTGACTTTTTGTGCCTAGAAAACATCAAGGCCACTACCCTTGCGGCGCTAAGCCCGTCAGGAGCAAAGGGCGCCGACTGTTCTACGGCTGTTCGACGGCGCGACCCGTGATCAGGAGTCTGCGGCGGACAGCCATCGAGACACCTTACTTAGCCAAAAACACAGGGTAAGTAGACACGGCGCAATAATTGTTCCTCTTACTGTACTTTCCTCGCCGCGTATGGATGAGGATATGCGCTTGCGAAGCTCTAAGCAAGGGGAAGAGTGTCCACTCAAAGAAGACTTAAGATCTTTAATGAAACATATCCCACATCCTCACACATCATGTGGACTCAGTCCACAAGCGAAGAGAGCGGAGGGTAGTCTCACCACTGCAATCACCACACAAAAAACCTGTCTACCAAGAGACCTCACCACGAATTCAACATGCCCAATGGCGCCTATGGACACATTTGGGGAGAAGGAGAAACAGGCTGTTAATGAGACAATACAAGTCATAACACCATCCGACGCAACACACGGCGCAGTGAAACTGGCCGAGTCGCAGTCTTCCGGAGGGGAGACTGGACAAAGCCTTACCTGCGACCCTGTACAAGCTAGGAAGTGTGACAAAGACCCAAGCACTGCCCTGGCCTCCAGCAGTAATGCGCTCACGAAGTCCAAACTGAGCATAGTGTCCTCATTAACAAGCACCGATGGTCACAAAGACAATGCTGAGTGCATACAGCAGCAGCAAAACACAGGAAATAAATACATTTCAGTTTTAACAAGCAATGCGAAGGCACAAGGCCATGCTCCCACTGACGAAGACACGGCACAAGTCTTGTCAGATCAGATAGGGACACCACCAGAATCATTAACATCTATCGGTGAAGCCAGCAAACCTCTAACAGATCAGAATTGCAAAAAGAGATCAAGAGACAAATGCATAAAAAGCACCAAGAAAAAGCCACCACTACACAAAAAACAACAAGCTATCAGAGGCAGCACGACTCAAAACCTAACATACACAAGACTGCGGAAAAATCATTCTCTACGAATTTTGACTGACTTTTTCGAATTTCAGCCACACACAAAAATCAATATATGTGACGAAATCTCTGACGCGGAAATGCTCGCAGTTGAGACTGATTTGCCACCCCCGGCAAAACAAAGAAAACGCGAGCATACATGTAAAGACTTCCCCAATTTACCAACACCGCCTGACTCTCACCATGTAGAAGCAATGGAGCCGCGAACTACGGAGAAGCCAGACGAACTTAACAACAGAGAAACACCCTCGGAAACGTCTGCTCATAGTGGAACTCAACCTCTGAGCAATATTCAGAATCAACAAGACACGGAAAAACAAATCACAGATGAGCAGCAAACAACACAAAGTCAGATTGGGGATGAAAACACCGCACTGAGCAATGATCTCTTACTCATCAAAGACACCCACACTAGGGCTCCTTTGGCACAAGAATCAACACCAATGATCACACCGTTAGGACAAATGGATGGTGCACCAAGAAAAACAAACTTATCCCACTTCCCAGGAATTGATAACGGCGAGAAGCCTACAGAAGGCGATCGACAATATCTTGTAACCCCCAAGGATTTAACAGCAGCACAGTCCAACAGCCCAACAGATGCACAAGTGCTTGTGCTCAGAAAAGTGACCACAGAAGTAAAGACAACTACAGACGGACATGCAACACAAGACTATTCACTTACGAAATCAATCGCCTTTGCGAAAACCAACAGCACTCCTAAAGATAGGAGGGCGTCGTTAACGAAAGAAACTACATCCAATACACAAGAATTAAACATATATCGACCACTGATAAACACCATAGCACCAATAAACACAGAGAATGCTAGTCATTCAACACAAACACCAAGCAAGCGATACTCTGCCTCCGGGTTAACACATCATGAAAATATGAGTCAGCAAACAATACACACATCACAAGAGATGAACACAAAGAAAACGGATCTTCAAGGCATAATGTCAGTGATAACTATTGCCCTGAACCCTTTCTGCAAACTTTACGAAACAATGCAAGAAAGAGTGAAAGACCAGCAGGTGATGTTAGCTATGATCCTCACAAAAGTATTGTACTTGGAGACCTATATAACAACAAAAGAAAACGTTCTAGAGCCAAAAGACAAGTTGGATACGCAAGGTCCACTAAAAAACAAAGGCGCAGCCTCACATCTTCATGCTCAAACACAAACAAGGAAAGAACATACCGCATATGAAACTGGAACACAAACTAACATAGTTATTGACCTCACAGAAGAAAAGCGCGCCAGTGACTTGAGGGCAATGCAAGGTTCAGTGCAAAACCAAACTGACGAACTCATTCTCAAAGGAAAGTCGCCGTTATATTTAACACGCCAGGCCTCCAATACACTGTTCGTTCTAAACAAAACGCCTGCAAGTAATCAGGTTGGGAAAGATAAAAATGAGCCTACCTACTCTATTTTCGACAAGACCAACGGCAAAGACAAACTGAGTCTCGAAAACTCGATGGCAAATTCGAACCACAACCTCATCACGAAAACAAATAACAATGTATCACAAAAAAATACATCAAATGACGACAGTGCGCATAGAAGACAAGTACAGGCAAAAACATCGGCCACCGATAAAAAAACAAGCCAGCAGGCTACAACCAGTAACAACATCAAATATTCTAAGTCGAATGAAACAATTGAAAAACACAATGTCAGAAGTAGCTCAGCGGCAAGAAACTATTTGTCTGACTCCGACCCAACAGACGCATTATTAGATCTTAGCGTCTACTCTGCTGACGACTCCTGCTCAAGTACAACACCTGACCAACTCAAAAATAAGGCAAGATCTCACCATAAAAATCAGCATACTTCCGTACCCCCGGGAGCAAGCAATAAATCTGACAAGGAGCGTGACTTCGAAACCCTAGAAGAAAGGCGTAATCGCCTAGAATATCACTTCAAATCTAAAGAGGCAGAAAAACGCACGGAAACAACAAATAAGACACCGAAAACGGCAGACAAAGAAATAACCCAGAAGAAACCAAAAACTGACAGCTATAGACAAGAGAGGGGCAGGGAATACAGAAAAGAGCAAGCAGAAAGATCCAGGCAAAACAATAAAATCTCATTAAAAAAACAAAAAAAAAAATCAGAACCGTCATACCAAGTTGCACGTTCGATCTCCTGTGGTGCTCAAAACAAGGCAAACAATAGAAACACAACGATAAAACACCAAACGAGGGATGCAGACACTAGAAATGACGGAAAAGAAAAAAATAGACCAAGTCCCTGCACTCAGGCAAAGCACAGGACCAAAAAACAAGCCTCTGGAGAGACGCATTATAATCCTAATAAACGCACAAACTACAGATGGATAATAAAGATGTCCCAAAGACGTTCAAATACCGAGGACCTTATTTTGAATAGAAGAACCGTCATGACCATATTCAGCAAAATTGGCGAGTTACGCGAAATTCACACGGCAGACATAAAAATTGTGGAGCCATGGCACGACAGGTCGGGAGCAATCACTTTACTCCACGTAAATTCGAGCACAATATACACAAAAATTTTAAACCAAAAACTTGACATCTATAGACAGGGATTCCACACCGAGGATGTCTCAGTCCAGCTCCAACATGGAAGTCCCAAAGCTCTATCCCGTAGACGACAAAGTACCTCAAAAGATAGATATGAGAACCCCAGACAAAAGTCTCCCCTAAACCTAAAGGGGAAAAAAGAAAATCAGAAAAAGCCAAAAATCAAAAAAAAACCAGTCAACCGAGAATCATACTCAGATAAGGATCATAACACCATACGTAGGGATGAGCAACAAAACTCAGAACGCACTGCGAAAACCCACTACCCAAAAGAGAAAAATCGGAATAGAAAAGAACAAAGTTCAGACAATAGTCATAAGCTAAATAACGAAAAGGAACACAATCAAAGATCGAACAATCCAAGGGAGGGAAGTCGAGATAGAAAAAAACAGAGACCAGTCAATAGCCAGAAACCAACAAACACAACGGTCCCAAAAACACCGGAGCCGCAGAAGTGCGCACAAACAAAGTTAGACACATCTCGAAACATCAAAACAGGGCTATGGGCTTGGCTGCCCAAAATGCTCGCAAATCATCGGACGCAATAGCCACCCATGAAAGGAGATCCATCTACATGCGACACGTCAAATGAAAAGCCGACACGACTCACCCTATGCTCCTGGAATACCAGAGGTCACTCCCACCTAACGATGCCAGGTGGCCCAAATTTAGGGGAATACGACATCATTTGCCTACAGGAAACGTGGCTTCAAGCAACCCCAAGATTGGAAGGATATCAGATCATTCTAGTCCCGGCCATCAGAGGAAGTAAGGGGCGCCCAACCTCAGGATTGCTGATAGCATGTCGCATAGGAACAAGAATGCAAATTGAAAAAATCTTACTGACAAATCAATTTCTGCTAGCAATTGTAATCTCGGTGCAGGTTCAGAACAACCAAAATGCACAAACCAGAAACGTAGTCATAGTTAATGGCTACTGGAACCCAACGGCAATAACAACAAAAACATTCATCGATCTGTGTGAAAACCTATTGGTAGCTGCATTAACTGACTATCCCGCAGCAGATATCATCATGTGCGGTGATCTAAACGCCACTTGTAATGAGACAAAAAAATCAACAACAGCAGCACAACAGGCTTCAGCACACAGAGGGAAAGAATGGCTAAAGTTCTGTGAGCTACATGGTCTTTATAACCTAGACGCTGCACTTCCAGCATTAGACAGGCCACCTACGTGGGAGCGTCCACCCGCAACAGCCACTATTGACTACATATTTGTATCGCAGTCACTATTACCAATTACCGAAGCATTCACGATACATCGCACGTCCATGAGTGACCATAACCTACTTGAAACAGTTTGGTCCTTACCCAGCAAAACAAACATGTATCATAACATCCAAATCGAAGCCAATCCGCAAGGCTTAAGACTAAGAATAAAGCCTGCAGAGATCTGCGAAGTAACAAAGAAATACATTGGAAACAAAACTTTAGTGGTTGCTGATGGAATAAATTATCAACCATTACTGATTCCATACATGCATCAAAAACGAGGAAACGGATTAGCCTTTGACCAAAGTTCCAAACACGTCTTCAACATGGAACTAGTGGAGACAAGGCGTAACTACAGAAGAGCGATAAGAGAAATACGCAAGTCCCCGAATACTGACATCATACATGTCACAAATGCCATAAAGAAAAGGTACAAGAATTGGGTGAAATTTCATCGACACAAACTATATCAAGCGGATGCTGAGAAAATAACTAAAGCTCTCGTCACTAACAACAGCCGAGAATTCTGGTCCCTAATAAAGGACGCAGACAATACATCGAATAATCAGATCCTAAATAACATCAATCAAGCAACTTGGATAACGCATTTCACCAAAGTTTTTCAATCAGCCTTACGCACACCGGATAAAGAACAACAAGTATCTACAGTCCCTTGGGTTGAACTAGAACAAGAAGATGACATCGTGAACATCATCACTAAACTAAAAAACTCCAGGGCACCAGGCCCAGATGGGATCTCAAACGCAGAGCTAAAAAGTCACCCAAAAGAATGGGCAAGTCTAATGAGTGTCATATTTCGGCGCTGCACAGAAACTCAGTCCATACCTCACTCTTGGACCAAAGCGATAATTATCCCAATCTACAAGAAAGGCAATATGAGTAATCCCGAGAACTTTCGCCCGATTGCCCTACTGGATGTAATAGGTAAGGTGTATGCTTCACTCCTAATGTCCAAATTCCAAAAATGGGCACTAGGAGCCAAGTGCAATGACCCCTTTCAATCAGGATTCAAGAAAAGCGCAGGCACAACTTGTAACATCCTACTATGCAGCACGCTAAAAGCAAACGCATTGCAAAACAAGCTACATCTATATGTTGTATACATTGATTTCACTCAAGCCTTTGACCGAGTGGAAAGATTAATATTATGGGACAAATTAAAAGCGTGGCAATGTCCCGAGGAGCTACTTGCTCCAATCCAAGCATTACATCGCGACACCTCAATGAAAGTGCGTTTGAATCACAATGGATTGCTATCAGACGAAATTCACAGCAATCGAGGTGTAAAACAAGGATGCCCGCTAGCCTCTGCACTCTTCTTGACTTACATTGGCGACATTAACTGCATAAATGAAACAACTAGAGCATTTCCGCCAAAGCTGGGGCAAACGCAGATTGGGCACCTTCTGTATGCTGATGACTTAACCATATTCGATCAGACGGAAATAGGTCTGCAGCGAAAACTCGATGCGCTCCAAATCTACGCCACAAAAAACCATTTGGAAATAAATACGAGTAAAACCAAAATCATGATTCTCCAAAACAATGGTAACAAACAAAGAAATCAACAAAGAAATAAGTTCAAATGGCATTTGGGTGAAATCAATCTCGAGACCGTTGCCCAATGTAAATACTTAGGAGTACTAATGGACAGCTCTCAAAAAGAAACAGCCATGCAGACAGAACTTTATGCAAAGACCAAAAAACTAGCTGCCCAAGCCAAATTTGTGGATGGCAAATTTGGAAAATTCTCCCTAGTACCAACCATCAATTTCTATAAAATGAAAGTGGTACCGACAATCACGTATGGTGCAGAAGCAATGCCCACCTTGCCAACAGGCTTGTGGTCTAAGTTGGAAGCGCTGTTTTGGCGCACAGTACTACATCTTCCACCGTCAGTATCAGGGTCAGCAATCAGGCGTGAACTGAGTCTACTATCGTTAGAATGTACAGTCCTCTGCAACTCCCTCATGTTGTACAGAAAATGTCTAATTGCACACAATAACGAAGTCTTTAAGCTACTAAAATGCGAAATGAACAGCAGAAAATGCAAAATGCTAAACGACTGGCAAGATAAAAATCAACTAATTCTGAAGATCATCGCATGTGAAGATCAGGAGCTCATAAGCAATCCGTGCAGAATACTAAAAAAACTAAAAGACAATGATTGGGCCATGACAATAGATAACGCATCCAAACTGAAACTCACTTTGCATCTCCCTGGTAACACTCTAAAAAGGAACGAGTTACAAAGATACGTCAATCAATGCCCAAGTAAACATATACGAAATGCAATCCTGCGTGCACGGCTAAACTTGTACAAAACAAGGGAGATCCTACACACTCGCGGACAAGCTACAACAAATGGATGCCGCTTCTGTAAAACCAATTCTGACCCTCCAAAAGAAACACTAAGACACTTAATCATGAGCTGCTCAGCCACAGCTAGTATCAGATCACAATATCTTGCACCTATGGCAGGGTTTGACATTTTGGCAGAAGAAGCGACATGGTGGGCACGACTAATAGGAGGAGATAAAACAACATGGCAAATTGCAATGGCACAAATGGTCCGACACATTGAAAACAATTTATTAAATGAAAATGAAAAGTAACAGATAACCGAATCAGATGAAACGAACGCTGTAATAGAGACTAACTGTGCGAACCTAACCACAAAAGAGAGAAAAACCCTGACAAAGCTTCTGACGTCAACGATGATGATAGAACCTACAGTCTGTATTGTAAAATCTTATTTTTTGATCAAACAATAATAAAAAAAATAATAAAAAAAAAAAACCCAGAAAAGGAGGAGAATGTCTTGGAAACCCACATTAATTCCCATATTGATGGGCATTGCTAGGTTAGTGTGAGTATTATATCATCTGCTTATAGCAGTGCTTTAGTGTTGCCCCCTCTGTGTTGTACCCCTTTAAAAGTCACATGTTGTTTAATGGCTATAGAGAGGGGTTCCAGCATCCGTGTGAAGAGCAGGGATGAGAGAGGGCACCCTTGCCTTGCTCCTCTATGTATATGGAAGAACCCGGACAAGTAACCCCCACTATTCAGCCTGGCACTGGGTTGCTTGTGCAAAGGTGTAGCCTCTCTCAGGAAACCTTCTCCCAAACCAAAGCTGTCCATAGGTGTGAAAAACGCAGGACCACTCCATCCAATCGAAAGCCTTCGCAGCGTTTAGGGAAAGTGCTACTGTAGGCCCCTCCCTTTCTCTTTCCTGCCCTCATGCGTGTAGTAATACCCTCATGCCAGCTCTGCCCATGCCAAAGGGCATAAATCCCACATGTTTTTCATGCACTATTTTTAATGACCTTTTTCAATTGTGTGGCCAGGATCTTTGCTGCTATTTCGATGTCCCTATTTATTAAAGATACCCGGTGATGGCTGCCACACAGGGGTGGGTCTCTTCTGGGTTTGGGAATACCTGAAATATTTGCTCTGTTCAATTCTGCCCACAGCTGGCCTGTTGCATCAGCTTCACTGAACATCCTTGTTACCGTTCTCACCACCTTGTTACCTCCTTTATTGGTTTTCATTAAAGCGATGGACTTTTGAACCTCCTCCTTCCCAAATTCGACTCCCTAAGAGCTGCTGGTCTTCTCTTCCTAATGTGGGATGGAGTAATGTGCCCATGAAGGCATTCATCTTCAGCTGTTCTTCCCCTGAGTTATCTGAAGTGTATAATTCTTCATAGACTCTGCGGGATTCTTGCACTATGGCTGCCGGGTCAGTTATTGCTTCCCCTGTCCGTTCGTTATCACTCGAACATTGCAATTCCCGCCTAATCTTCATGGACAGCCAGCAGGCGTCCAGCCTTCTCTCCTTGTTCATGCTGTGTGTTTCTTTTTGCCTGAAGTGTGCTTATTCTGCCTTCTTAGAGAAGAAAGTACGAATTTTGCTTTCCGAAATCCCTTCAAATTGGGCTTCATGGCCGAGGTGTAGCCTGGATTGTCTAACAAGTGGGGCCTGAAGCTAATGTAGTTGGGCCCCACCCACCAGAGGGTCATTGACATCTGTAAATGCCCACACAGGCCTGCTGAGTGGGCATTTACAGATTTTGGGTGGGCCTTGCCCGCTCAGGCCCTACCCTGTCTATGCCTCTGCTTCATGGGGTCCTGTTGGCATCTGCGTGTTAGGGCCTTAATCTCTGCTTCTAGAGCTGTCTGGCACTGACTGTCTACTCTCTTTACCCTGGCAGCCTGCTGTATTACTTTACCTCTCACTCAGGCCTTTCCAGCAACCCATATACCAGCCAGTGAGTAAAAGGACCCTCGTTGTTAATTATATATTCCACTGTCTATCTCTGGGGTGCTTCAGAAGCCCGACATTTAGCCTCCCTCCATGTGCTAGGCCATGGCGGTTTCGGGGACACGTCCAGGTTTATGGATATTAGATTGTGATCTGATACTCCTCTCATAAAATGAGGTTATTATGATGATTTTATGGTAGTTTTTATTACTTAATATATTAGTGTGTATTTTAATATTTTTATGCTTGAAGTTATGGGATGTTTAATATTCATATGTATTGGAAGCATACTTTTTTCATGAATACAAATTATAAATAGAAAAATAAAATATTGCAGTTTGGAATTTTATACAGTATTGACTGTGACAATAGTCTATTCTCATTTGTCTCCCAAAAACACAGGAGGTGAGGGTATAGTCTCTGCCTGTCGAGTTGGAAAGACACCATGGGCCGATCAAAGCAGAGTGCTCCATCATTTCTTTTAGTATTCTCTATTCCCTTTCCTTTCCAACTATTGCCCTTAATCACCTGTCTAGGTAGGGGTCGATTCCAGTCTCCCCCCGGCAACATAGGGGTATTTTGCATTTTTGACATTATTCTATTGAAGTATAGGAAAAAGGGCTGATTGTTGCGTGAGCGTATCGGAATCCTACAGTCATTCTCTACTCACCTACATCCAGCTTTATTGCCACAAATATCCCTTTGTTTGTCACTCTGGCCAGTTGAAGTTTGCACAAGACAATGGCTGTGCCACATGTCTTCCCATTCATCGCACAGCTATTCTCCACCCTTCCAAACCAGTCCCTGCACGGTTTGTTAGCTTATGTTTTTGGAACCGTATCAGTGCTACGTCTCTTTCTTTAGAGGCAAGGTTCCATGGTAGCTTTTTGTGCTTCACAAAGTTGTTCAGGCGTTTATATTTAATGACAGTACTTGTAGTTCATCTGCCATTTTCGACATCGGCTTATGTATTCTCTGCTTGATGTCTCTTTGCTTTAATCCCTATCTTATACTCGAGCTTCTTTGTTTTGTTTGCCTGGTTACATAATGTCATATCTCATTAGTGATGCACAGCTTGTATGCGTGTTGCTCTTTAAAATGTTTCAACCAACTCAACAGTAAACCAATATACCTATGGAAACAAAGAAGGTGGGGAGTGACAAATATGGGGTGCGCTCAATTTCTCCAGAATTCGGGTAGTCCAATGCAGCAACTCGGGTAGCGTAGAGGGATAAATCCCTATTAGAAGTTGACAGCTGGTCGCTGCCTTCGTAACAAAGCTCCCTGGGATCTAACCCATATACAACTGATACAGGTATTATTACCGTTTATACAAGAGTTCCAACGGCCAGTAACAAATTTTATGCTACTCCTGCTTTGCTGAATATTCAATGTACACGCTGTCAATCCCACTTGGACTTTCTAAATTCGGTCCATATGTGACTTTTTTGCCATCAATCAACTTCTAATAGGGATTCATCCCTCTACGCTTTTTGCCTTGAGGACGACCTTACGGGTCGAAACATGTGTCGGCTGTGACCACAATAAATCACTTTCCACTTTACTGGACCTCTTTCTTATTCAAGGACATTTGAGCTCTTATCTTAAGGATCTGTCCATTTGATTACTGAGTCCTCTGCGCGCCGTATACTGCACAGACTCTGATCCATGCAATATACATATGGGTTTCTTGTTTTCAGGGTTTTTTTTTTTACTTGCAGTGTTGTTTTTCCAGTGTTTTCAAAACATTTTAGAATCTGATTTTATCAGTGTTTTCCCGTTTGCCCCTTCAAAAAATCGCAGCGTAAACACACATATTCTTTTATTGTTTCATTGCGTGCATAAGTAGGATAATATCTTTCAGAGCAAGATGTTATCCGGAGAATAAAGATGAATCCAGTAACAAGTAACATTTCTACAAGTCAGAAATATTGTAGTAAATAACGCAATACCTTTTCAGGGACTCTTTGCCCATCCTTGCCCTTTCTTTTCTTCCAATAAAGACTTTGATTTGTGAAAACAAACTTTCCACATTGGAATTGGACGCGTTCAAGGGCAAAATCTCCAACACACCAACTGATGGCCGCTGTTGGCGCTTTCCCACCCAGTACTCATGTACTCTGGGGATGCAGATGCCCAAGCAAAGACTCTGCCAAGTGGGCATGACACTGGGCGCACACAGTCTCAGAGTCATTAAAATGGTGAAAACAAATGCATACTTTTCAAAGTCTGGACAAAATTATTTTATGCGGAAAGGATCAAGTACGGCTAGCACAAAGAGGCTTCAATCATTTAAAATGACATGGTGGCTGATGGGATGTTTCTACAGAGCCCTGCTTGCCATTTTCAAGCATTGTGGAGTAGAATATACAAAACATCTACTCAGCAGTCCTATGTTTGCCAAGCGGCAGGCATTCCAGTAGTGCACATGTTACAGGGCCAAAGTCACTGAAAGTGTCGCCCAGCTTCCTTTCAAATAAGAGTTTGACCTCCACACCAATGGCATGGTACACTTGGTAAATATATGTGTTTTCAGATTCCATCCTTTTCATTATATCAACGACAACCGTCATGTTCTCTTGCAAAAATCTAAGAACACAGTAAACAGTACTTTTCTTCACCTCACTCTCAATGTGTGCCCTCAGATCCTCACATTATTTGCCTGAGGCCTCATCACTAACCATATTGTCCAAACTAGCTAAATGTTTTTATCTCAGAATAAGATAAGGATTATTTTGGCTATCAAAAGAAATAAACTGTAAGCAATATCTAAGTACGGTCCTTGGTTTGGGTAGTTTGGTTGAGGTCAACCTCTTAGGCCTGCGCCCTTTTTATTGAAAATGATTCTTACTGCAAGCGTGTCGCGTCTGTGTGAAGAATTTTTTCGGAGGAACCACTACCCATCCGCGTCGGCCGAACAAGTCAGTTAATGACTTGTTCAGCCAATGCGGAGGAATAGGGGGTCGCTGCATACCGCAGGTGGGATTCTACCCAGGGACTTGTTTACAAACTGTACCTTGACTATTTACGCTGAATACTTGAAGTAATCATAATGATGTAAATCAATATGCCGTGTTTTGAGAAAGGCTCGGTATGAGCCGAAACACGTGTTAACAAATAAAAAGGGCCTCCTACCTGAGTTTTTTCAAATACAGAACAGGCTTCTGTTGATCATTTTTGATGGCCTTTTTCTGTATAAATTCGATTTTTGACTAATATGTGGTGCAGTCAAAGTGTGAAACCATAGCCAATATCTAAGGATGTCATGCCAGGGCAGGGATTGGACCTGGGGCAGACAGGGGAAGTTGCGTCTACTGCATGGTTGCCTTATAGTGCAGTAGTGCCTATTTACCTGGGAGGTCTTGAGGCAGGGAAGGAAGTAAGCAATTTTTCAGGTCTTCAAATTTTAACAAAATTAACTGGGCTGAAGACCTCAAACATAAGTGGGGGGAGGCTCAATAATAATAATATATTCATTGGCACTGAGTACATGGGGCAAAGGGCGCAGTTGCACCCGTTCTCCTTGCCATGCTCATATAAATCACTGTTAGTGGCAGTGTTTCTGTATCCTCTCCACCTGGGTTCAGGCTTGGTGACGTGTTAGCATGCATCTTGAAAAATGCGCAACTACTGCTCAGTTCAAAATGGGAAGGGAGCCTCATTAATGGACCACCTGACCCTTGATTGGAGGGAGGTTGACAGGCCAAATCAGTTTTGCGTGTGCGAGTAGCACGATATCCTATAGCAGAATACTGCAAAGACAGCCCAGCAGGTTAGGTGACTGTTGCTGAGATGTTATGTGTTTAGACCTTCTTTTAAATCATATGGCTTTTTTAAATTCCTGTTGCAAAATGTGCTTTAAAATGTGTTGTTTCAACCTGGATGGGTATAGCTTCCTTGCGTCCCTCCAAGTGGGAATGTCTGCCCGTGTAGCAAAAATCACAAGCTGGTACCCATTAAAATAGGCACAAGACAAATTAGCATTTGCCTTTTGAAAAATTAATCAACCTGGAAAAATATTCAGAGGGAGGAGAATTTTCAATAACTATGCTAGCAAATTATAAAAGGTGTCCCCTTTTTAAACCCAACATTTCCAAGGAAAATAAGATCAAAACATGAGACGCATGCTTTAATTACACTTTTATGTGGTCTTGTGGGTTAGCATCTGCACTGGAAACATCACAACCTGGTGTGAAATCCTAGTAGCCAAACACTTGAGTGAGCAAAACATTTTTTGTTTTTAATGCTGGCCTCAGAAATACTCAACATTGGTTGCGTTCGCCCTCTAAAAAGAAGTGGGTGGACGGGGTCAACCCAGATGTATCCTCAATTTGTGCCCTGAAAATCAGCAAAGAATAACCCCTCCAGTCTCCAGGACTGTAACGTCTCCTATCACATCCTGGTCAAATTTTCATCACTCACTTTTCCTCTAATCATTTCCCCTGGCACTCCCACGTTTGGCTTTTAACAATACTGTTTTATAAAGATAACTTGAAAAGTACACAAACCTTAGTAAAGTACTCACAAATACATAAATCCTTAAAGAAATATGCTCGGTAAAACGTTTACAATTGTGGCATTACTTCCCCACCTTGACACGTTGCCTCACTAGGAAAATAAAAAGGGAGCCTCGTACATGGAGGCAGCACAGCCACTTTTGAAGGCAATGTCCCTTTATATGCTTGCGGCAGGCAGCATGTGCCTGCAGGGCCCCTATGACCACGAGGCCCTGGTCAGCCGCACAGACTGCCCATGCCTCAGGCCCAGCAGTGATGACCCGACTGGTTTGAGAGTCACTTGAGCATACTTTTGGGTGCTGTAGTGGGTGCTGTATGGATCTGTGTCAGTGAGCGGTGAGCGAAGGTTAGCCACAAATTGAGATGCCCGTGGAGCTGTCAGCAGGTGCTGGAAAGGAGTCACACACTAGAGTGATGGGATGATGAGAAGTGGAGGGGGCAGGTATGTGGAGCCAGCGACGAGTAGGAGAGGGGTCCTGTGCCAATGCTGGGTGCCCAGCCTTCGAGCCGTGGGCAGTCAGATGGTGCATTTGCCATGACAGTCTGATACAAGTGACATTAGATTTCCAAGTGAGGTTGCTGGGCTTTGGGATCGATAGTATAATTATAGTCACAAACACTCATTGTGCAAGGCATAATCGTAGCCACGATCAATTTGGAACAATTATTATTGGCTATCTCTTCTACTCCTACTTGATTTATCTGCAGCATTCGATCGGGTTAACCACCAAATCCTCTGCCGCCACCTCAAATCAGCTGCCCAATTCTCAGATAAAGCTACCGCTTGGATTACTTCATTCCTGGACAACAGCTCTTTGAGGGTCTTCTCCCCCACTGCTGCTGCTGATCCATCCCCAGTCCCCTGTGGAGTTCCACAAGGATCGTGTGTTTCCCCTACACTTTACAATGTGTTTACGAAACCACTGTTTGATATTCTCGACTATCTGGGTATCACCTACACTAACTATGCGGATGACACCCAGATACTCATTCCCATCACCGGTGACTACACTGTGGACACTCTAGCCATAAACACCATTAACCAAGTCATACAAGCTTGGATGGCTCAACACGAACTATGCTTAAATAACGATAAGACAGAGCTGCTTATCTTGGGCTCTCATCAGGGACTCAACAAACTAGATCCCTTGTTCAAATCATTTGTCATTGATGGCAACACCATTAAAGTGACCAACGACACCAAAACACTAGGCATATACCTTGACTCCACACTATCTCTCACCAGACAAACCAATGCAGTATCATCGGCCTCAGCGTATAACTGTAAGCTCATCACAGCCTGCCGACCCTTCCTCACACCAGCCAACTGTACTACTTTAGCCAGAACCCTTATGTCCAAAATCGACTATTGCAACGCCCTCTATTTAGGTACCAAGCAAAGCAATCTCAACAAACTACAGATCGTCCAAAATAATGCCTTAAGAGCTGCACTGAACATCCCCAAGAACCATCACATCTCTGACACTAGACGGAGTTTACATTGGCTGCCAGTATCACAGTCTCTCTTAAAACACTAGCCTTGACTCACAAGTGTCTTGCCAATCAAGCACCCAATTACTTAGCTTGCAGATTTTCCCAACGCAGTTCTGATAGACCGATTAGAACCGCCCAGGCTAACTGCCTCTCCATACCGCGTTTCAAGCTGCAAAAATCAGACGGGATCAGTTTCCCAGTCCTTGCCGCGAAACTGTGGAACTCACCTCCAAATCCTCTCAGAGCTGAACCATCCTTCCCCACATTCAAGAGCAAGGCCAAAGCCTGGTAGTTTACCCAAGACCAGACCCGGCACTAACATGCTCACATGCTGCATACCCGGTACCTGACTACCAACCTGTCTTCTCACTATTGTGTTTATCAATCTGTTTGTAAACATCTGCCAGCGTTTTTTCCCTATTGTTATTGTACTTCATTATGTTTGCCCTGTTGCTGGTAAGAGTTGAGAGCAGTTGTTCATTCTGCTATGTACCTTTTATTACTGTTCACTTAATCTATGTTGTAACCCAAATTATGCACCCGGATGCCCTTGGGCCAGGTGCACTTTATGAATAAAGAAAATACAAATACAAAACATATAAAAACTGGTTAAATAAACCATCATCCATAAGCAGTGAATGAAGGGAAGAGTGTGAGGAATTTGACCATCCGCAAAGTGGGTATGTGCTTGCCTGGCTCTTTTGAACATTTTAATGAACTTAAATGATGGTAGAACCTCCGGAAAATGTGAGGGGCTAACCTGCCCACATTTTCCTATGCTCACCGCATGACATACGCATAGACCTGTGTACTCTGGGTGGACTACATGGCTACAGGCGCAGTCCCCCCATCATATTTAGTTGGGATCTGACAGGTGGAGTACACTAATCATCTACAGAAGGGGGAGGGCCAAATCTTCCCCCTGCCAGGGACAGCCTAATTAACTAACAGAGGCTCCATGGATCCGCCCTGTACTTTTGTTGAGCCATGTAGCTGGTGGCAGCATTTGCATACTAATCAGAAGTTAATTCAAACTGGCCCACATGGTGCCTGGATGCAAAGGTTAACAAAGGAGACAGGAAATCCCAACAGCCTTTCATATGCAACTGTGTCAAACTGATGCCAGCCCCAGCCGTCAGTATCGATTAACAGTGAAATGTCATGTCTGGGACTGTGGGCCTCATTACGACCCTGGCGGAAGACCATGGTGCTATTGGCACCATGGTCCATGCCGGTAAGTTACCGACTCCGCCATGGAGAAAGGGGGAATTACCACCCCATTACAAGGTTGGTGGGGCGGTAATTCCCCCTTCCTCCATAGCCCTTCCCCATTCCCATTTTTGCCCCATAGGGCTCAATGGGAATGGGGAAGGCGCTAAGTACGGTGCCGCAAATTGCGGCACCGTAATTAGCACCAAGGTCCCTTTGCGGGTCCCTACTTTAACGGCTGGTCTACACCAGCCGTTAAGGTCGGGTCCCACAAAGGGACCTCGTAATTAGGCGCTAATAGGTTAACGGGCCGCAGCCTTTTACGACGCCGTTAACCCATTAGCGCCTGGGTCGTAATGAGGCCCTGTGTGTTTACAGTAGTCTGGTCTCACCGCAGCTTCAACAGAGACCTGCCGCTTTAATCAGGAAGCACAGGGAGCTCCATTAACTAGAAAGGCCTTTTGATCCACAACAGACAGGAAGATGGTATTACATGTTTTCACCCCTTTACCTTTTCTGTTGAAAAGCACTCTGGTTATGATATCACGCATACTGGAGATTGTTGGTGGGGCCCCACCATTGGTTCATTAAGGTAGGCTTAGCCTACACCAATCCCTGTGGTCCATTTGGCTTTAAAAGGGGGCTGGGCCCCTTTTTTTGGTAGATCATCTGAAGGCTTGACCAGAAGCAGAAGGAAGAACTCATCATTGGACCCTGGCTTAAGGTACAGTCTGCCTTACATCTTCTGCCAGTGAAGGAAGGCCAGGACCTCCAAGAGGGAAGGAAGATCCCTCCCCTAAACATCTCCCAAGTAACAGAGGGAAATAATGAATCCAGAGGACCCCAGCAGCTCCAGAACTTGTACCCAGCCAGCACACAGCATACTGTGCTATGCTCTGCAGCAAGCTTCCTAGGTGGGAAGTGCCAGAGAGTCTCTGAACCAATCCAAGGACAAGGCCTGCAACACTCTTCTCGGCATTGGGCCATCTGCCTTAAAGGACAACACAAGCCCAGTTAAGAAACTAGGAGGAGTGCATCGACAAGCATCTAACGACGTCCACCTAAAAAGATATTTTCGAGCCAGTCGAGCCTCTCGAGCTACAACCGACTGCACAGCTGACTGTTATGCCGCAATCGCTAAAGCCATCCGAGATGCCTCAACCATTGCTTTAGAACTGCGGACTAGCACTGAAACAATGATTTCTGACCCTGAGCCACTATGTAAGCCTGCCTGCAGCCATCCGTTCAGCTGCGCTCGTTGAACTGCCTGATGCCTGCAGATGTCTCCCGCCATGAACTCTGTCACAGAAGCTGCAGAGCACCCTGAAACCGGCTCAACCCATTTGAGCACCAATAACGCCTAGAGCACAAGGCACATTGTGGTTCTGTTCCCCTGGTTCTTCGCCGAAGGCCCCTAGTGACATTTTTTACGACCCATTGCTCCCTTTGTGTTGAACCCAAGTATCCTTGAACTACTGTGATTAATTATTATACAAACTACCCTCCTTTCAGCATCCAGTGTGCATCCCTTTTCCTTCTTTGAAACTGTCTGTCCTCTGCATTCGTTTACAGGGTGGGCTTTATTTTGTAGTATACTAGAACTGTCTGTTGTGATAATAAAGTAGATATTTGTATGCAACCTTGACTGGACAATTCCTTTTATCATTGGGTAATAATTGTATTTTGGTTGTGTTGCAACTAACCAACGATCCACAAACTTTCAAATATAAGCCTGCTGTTCCATTCACATTACCACAATTGAACAAGGAGGTTTATGATTTGCTTGTGTTTCCAATCTGTTTGAATCCCTTCTGGAGTACAAGAGGTGCGGGGCAGATTCATGGTTTAGAAACCAATATTCATCCCTGAACCACTGGTGCCCCGGAAGTTGATTAGTCGCATTGGTGGCAGGTGGTCGGATCAAGTTGGAGCCTTGCGCCCAGGTTAGTCACCCAACGATAAAGGTATTGTTGCAAGCAATGTTTAGACAATGCTAGGTAGTGTTAAATAATCCTGGATCTTGACATTGAGACTGTGAAATGCATGAGCAAAGATGTCTTGCGCGTCCTATGTCAAGAGAGGGGACTTCCCCAAAGCACTAAATAAACCTGAGTTGCTGACCAGCCTCCAAACTTGGGTAAAAGCGAGGGCGGTTGGGGAGAAGACCCAAGGGGATGGGTTAGGCGATGGGTTAAGCCCCATGTACCCAAATGAAGCAGACCTAGTGGAAGATGACGAGGAAGACAGCATGAGCAGTGTTTCTCGCCAACCATCCTGCCTGGGGGAAAGCATGGTTTCTCAACACTCTAGAGTGTCATGGAGGTCAGGGGCCAGTGTGGCATCACGTAGGTCCCGGTCCTCGGCACAGTCTCTAGGTGGGCCAGTAATTGTCCCAGCTGTTATTGATGTAGAGGCTAGAAAACTCCTGTTGGAGGAGAAGAGACCAACGCTGGAAGAACAAAAACAGTGGGACATGGTCGCAATGGAGTGGGACAGGGCCACCATAGAACTGCAAAGACTGGCACTCAACGAGAAGAAGGAAGCCAACAGATCCACCTCTAGCGAAAGCAGCGGTAGTGGCTCAAATCAGGGTGTCCGGGATAAACCCTGGCCCGCATCCCCAAAGACTTAGTGAAGGCTTACGAGGTTCGGGAAGGACATCTGTGACTGGTTTGAAGGCCTTGAGCTTGATTTTCAGCTACAGGAGGTGGACAAGGTACTAAGGGGTTCAGCCCTGATGAGTCGCTTAACGACACGAGGGACTGATGCAATTCTTCCGTTAACTCCTGAGGAAAGGCCTGTTTATGAGAGCATGATGGCGACCCTCCTCAGGAAGTTCTGTAAAACCCCTGAACAGTATCTGAAGAGCTTCAGAGAGTGGGAAAGAAAGGTGGGCAGACATTTGAAGTGTTGATACACTTGTCTTTGAAATATCTGAGTTGGTGAGTGGCAGGTAACAAAGTTGACACATTTAAAGGGATGTAAAATTTGATTGCGTGTGAGCATGTATTGAAGAATTGTGAGGTTGACCCATACCAGTATCTTGTGGACAAGAATATCACAGACCCTAGGGAGCTTGCAAAGGCTGCCGACAGGTTTGTGAGTACACAAGTCTAAAAAAAGGCTCAGGTTTGCACACCCAAACTGGAAGAGAAATCTACTGACAAAAACGTTAAGGATGTGAAGGCCAAAGGTCCAACCAAATCCTCTGCAAAGTCAGATCCCCAAAAGAATTAAGGGAAATTCCAAAACTTTAGTTCAGCTGTACATCCCGAAAAGAAGAGCGGAAGGACCCCTAATGCTGGGACACCTGCATTCTCACCACCCAGAGGTTGTTGCATGTCTAAGGAGCTGGGCCATAGGAAAAGGGATCCTGCTTACAAGGGTTTCCCCAAGTAAGCCATAGTGAATGTTTGACTCATGGAGGAGGCCATCATTAGTGTGGGCCTCCTAGAGGAGGACTTCCCACCAGGGCAAGGAGTGGCCAAATGTGGAATGGTTACACTGAGTGGGAATGGTACCCGGTCTCCAGGAGGGATCCCAGTTCCCAATAATACTCAACTCTATTTAGAACATGTGTGGATCAATGGACACAAAACTCCTGCGGTACGAGACACCACGGCTAGCCTCACTGCTGTCACCTGGGAGTGAGTACAGCCATGCTATGATATTGATGGGCCTGATTGTAGTGTCAGTGGGTTTGACGGAAATGTTAGGTGCCCTTGGCGATAGTAGAGTTCAGCTGGCGAGGTGAAATGACCCACTGCTCTATAGCAGTGAAAGACTCCATCCATGTCCCATGTCTGTTGGGTAATGATCTTCCTGATCCTGAGATAGTTGCAGCAGCTACCCAATCGAGGGCCAAAGAGGTCACCAGATTGAACACTCCCAGAGCCTTAGGGCCTGGAGTGCTTCCGGAGGGCTTGTTGGAGGGACCAGCGTGGCCGGTAGCCCCTCGTCCAGTTCCACAGACTGGTGTGTTACCTACTCCTGCGGGAGAGGGGTCAGTAGCCACTGAGGACCCTACTTTGGTAGGGCCTACTGAAGGGCCTGACCAAGCAGGATGAGTTTGTATCAGCTGGAGGCCCAGATCAGACTGACCTCTTTAAAGGCCAGTAAGAGTGTCCTACTCTGGCAGGCCTGTGGAAGCAGGAGGAGGAGTAGGCTAAGGGTGAGACCCCTGGACTGTTCAAAGTGTACTGGGAGGATGGACTCCTGTACATTGAGCCAAAAGACTCTGAGGATGAGGGCACCAAAAGGTTGGTGATTCCCCAATGCCACAGAAAGTTCCTTTCGGATTTGGCTCACCAAATTCCTTTAGCGGGTCACTTGGGAGTAACTAAGACATCAGACCAGTCGTCTGCACACTTTTACTGGCCAAAGTTATGGAATTTGTCCAGTCCTGCCCGACTTATCAAGCTTCAGGCAACTCAGGTGGTGCCACAAAGGCCCCCTTAATTCCCCTGACAGTGGTTGGGTGGCCTGTCTATAGAAGAGTGTGATTAAGCCTGCGGATCCCTCACTAAAGCCCTGCCTAAAGTCTCCTTGGCGGTGGTGCTCTGCGGGAAGATCACCAAGGCATGACATGGCTTATTTTCGTTATGATCTGTCTGTCAATGAATTGAACATCTTAATGTGCATAAAGTTAATGGAATATCCCAAAACATCTTAAGAAAGGAAAGCCTGTCTGAGACTGATAAAGTTAGAAATCATCCTAGCTTCCAGAGTTATAGTGAAAGGAAATCTGTAATTAATGGTTTAAATGAACTGCCTTCCCTTTTTTAAGTACATTCTTGTGATGCTTCCTTAAGTACATTTAGAATAAATGAACCTGAGTTCAAAAGTAGAAAGCTGACTATAGAACTTAATTTTGTTGTTGGGTACTTCAAGTCCCATAATTCCCTAAGTACTGGGACGAGGAAGAGGGCTCAAGAGTTATACAACAGGAGTGGTCAGCTTGTTAAGGCAAATAACCAACACCTGAGGGAGGCAGAGAGTCTTAAAAGCCCCCCCTGGGGTGCAAGCCATTAAGTGGAGTTGGAGGAGGAGCAGCAGCAGCAGCAGAAGGAGAGAGTGGCAGCAGGCTCGTTCTTGGCAGTCCAAGCAGATGTTGGAGGAAAGAGGGTGCTGGGAACATTGCAGGGCAGATTCCAGCTGCTGGTCCTGAGAGGGTCCTTTTCCCCCTAAATCTGAAGTGCAGCGGGAAGCGTGAATGAAGGATTTCCCCCTGTGAACTGAGTTGCAGGGACTGCACAGCAGGAAGCATGCAGGAGACCATGGCTGGGGCATGGTGTGCACCCAAGGGTCTCAGGTGCAAGCCAAGCTCCATACCTAATTGGTGGGAACAAAGGCAACTTCAGCAAGAAAGTGTCAGTTCGAAAGAAGCCAAAGCAATGGAAGTCATGCAGCAAAAACAAAGGGATCGAAAACAGAAGCCGGTGAGTGTTACTGAGCATTCTAATCCCTTGCGCGTAACAAAGGCAGGCAACCGCCACAGAGAAGAATCAACCGCGTATGAGTGGAATTGCTGTAAACCCAACCACTGGTTGTCGGACAATTGATGCAACAAAGGTAACACTAGCACATGAGTGAAACTGCTTAAATAGCATTAATTGAGTAGCGAACTAAAGAAAATAGCGTAATTTCTAAACACGTATATCTAAAAGTGTAGATCAAAAAGACACTCAGTAAAATGCGCCACATGTTCATTTATTGCTATGACTCTATGTCCACAGATTAACACGTGTTTCAGCCTTGGGGCCTTTTTCAAAACCAGACATATACTGGTTAGTCATACATGATGCGCCATCAATTTACATTTGCACATGCTAGACAGAGAAAAAGGGGTTGGTGAAGGGTAGGATTTGAAGGTTAAAGAAAAACAGGCATTGAGAAAAATCAAACAAAAAAGTATGGTTTAGAAATATTGAAAGAAATCTCCCCAAATCAAAATATAAAGACTTCCAACATAATATTATCATGCCCAATGTCATTCTATTGAGAAAAGTAAAGCAACAGTTTGATGAATAACATTGGTATCCTGGTATAGTCCTATGATACCGATCACCATCTTATAATATGCCGGAGAGATAACATCTTCATGTCAGTTGAAAAAATGCCTGTATAGCATTGCAATTCCCATCCATTCCTCGCATTACTTGGACCCAAGCAAGTTATTTCTCCTCATACCAGCTTATTCATATATTATCTATCATTACCCACATGCTGTATTAGAACAGTTTCCCCATGGCCTGTGTGAGCCTCTCATATCTTGAGTCCCCAAACCTTTTCTGTATGCATTACTCACCAAAAATATTTGTACATCTGTCCCTTGCAATGAAGAAAATGAAATGTTCTGTCAGTTTTGGGTTAATCCCTCGTTACACTGTTGAAATAGAAATTGAGTACCAATTTGTACTAGATAAACACAAAACATACTATGATCCATGTAAATCTAGAGACAATTACTGAATGGTATAAGCCAAAAAATCCCCCGACCCATCCGTAATCTTTGGTCTATCATTATAAATATATGCTTGAAGGTTTCTAATGTAACTCCCCCTCACACAAACTACCTATAGCCGGTCCGATAGCACAGCAAGTAGAGCGCTTGCTTTGACTTCTGTGCAGAGCCTGCTGACACAAGTTTGAATCCCGGCAGGGCCAAAGTCAGCTTTTCATCCTTCCTGGGTAATAATAAGCAGCGTTCATAGCGCTATATAAATGCTAAATTATTATTACCTCATTACAGTGTGAGTAAACTTCCACCTAACATTAAGCTTGCAAGCAAGAGGCTGTCTAATTGAGAACCTCTGCCCATCAGCCCAGTGCCTCCATCTGACCCCTACTGAGTTTAATTGGTATAATTGTCACAGGGTTGGGATACGAAAAAATAAGTACAATCTCCAAAGTCCTATTAACAATGCAATAAACCTCCTTAAAAATCCCGAAGCGCTCCTCCAGGATGTGTTATTCCCATTCCCTCAGATTTACCATAATCATGGAGTTCAGCTCCCCTCGTGGCCGCTATCCCTGTAAAAATAGCGGCCGCCATCTTGACTGCACTATTTATGCCTCAGCCTACTTGATGCCACACCCCCTATTCGACCACACCATTATCCGCCGGGGTGCTCCGAAATCCGCTTCAAAATCCAGTGTTCTATTCCCTTCTCACCGTGGTTCCCCATTCCTGCTAGAAAAAGTCTATTACTTCAGTGGACATTAGATGGCGCCATTGCATTCAATATTGCAATATGTCATTCCTTCTCTCGGTACACCCCGTTTCGGTGCCGCCAGTTCGGCGCGGGCTGATTCGGCGCTTGGATGTTTTGGCGCGCCGCACACTTGTGAGGTTGCAGCGCAGCCTTGTGCAATGGCATCATCCAGCGGGCATAGGAACATGCCTCTTGCCTCATTTCATCTTGTGTCTAGCCTTGTGTAGTTTGCAGGATTGGTGCAGCGTTCTTTTCTGAAGGGAAAGATGTCCTCAATGGCATGTTGGAATATCCCACCGATCCAGAAACTCCATGCCGCTGCGTAGTGGGCTGTATTTTTAGGCTGCCGCTTTTGGTGCATTTTTGCTGGAGTTGGAGTAAAAGAAATCGTCAGCCCAAAATGAAAGCTTACATCTCTACCCAATGTAGACCAAATATTTCCATGTAGCTCGGTCAGTCCATTGCAGAGCACCCCAGCCTGCAACATGCGCAAAGTGCCCCCTTGTTAGCCGCTCTCCCTGAGGTCTCCATTTCGGACCAGAACATTTCTATGTGGCCAGTTCGGCGCGGGCTGCCGCGCCGAACTGGTGCCTGCGCCAAACTGGCTGTGCCAAATCGGCCAGCGCCGAAGCAGCCGCGCTGAAATGTCCTGCTCCGTCGTTCTCTGTCTCCCGGGACAGTCTGATTGCTTGTTTCTACTTTTATAGATTTTAACTTGATCGAGCGGTTATCCCAGATATATTACTGTGATTCAAAATTATATTGAGGGCATATCATAGATAGCGGGGAAAGTTTATTTTTCATTAACATGATGATTCATTTTATTATTTAAACATTGTATGCCTAACCGAGCAGGGTTTATGTGCCTAATTGTTACGCAGTTGAACTTTATGTAGTAACTGGCGTTGAACTCCATATCCGACTACACATCGCGGCGCGCAGCACTTTGACGTCACTGAGATGCGTCACAGGCTTTAATTGGCCCACGTCAGCACGAAGCGCTGACGCGAAGCCTGTATAGCCCTGTTTATGGCCTGGACGGCAGTCGGCAGGGGAGGCTGCCGGTCGGAGTCTGTGATTCCAAATGTATTGCTTCCCAGGTGAGTCCTTATGTTTAATAGTGGTGATTGCTGCAGTAGGTATGGGAGGGGCCACACTTATGAGGGGCCTGCCCTAAGGGCATTGAACAACAACATGGGGGTTTATACTCTGAGAACCCTAAGTAAAATTAGATATTTAGGTATTTCCTGTTTTAATAAAGTGATCCCCATTAGAAACCACCAAATAGGCATTAAGGCTGCTTTAATTAATGCCAGATCTGCATGTGCCCATGTAATAGAAGTGACCAATCTGATTGAGGAGCACAGACTAGATGTTCTCCTAATCACCGAAGCATGGATCTCCGACACTTCACAAGCTATATTCCACGAGACAGTACCAGATAATTTCTTGATATAACATATTGACCGTGTTGGTAAACGCGGGGGTGGTATCACAGTCATTTATAAGAACACACTGCGAATTTCCCACCTAAATACTCTTGATTGGGATCACGAATCACAAGTGGAACAATTTACTATTGACCTTTCTTCAAACTCAGCTGTCCATGTTGTGCTGGGATGCAGACCCCCAGGACCTTATAGAAAGTTCTTAGATACCCTAGATCTTTTTCTGACTACTCCAGGCAGCAAATACAGAGAAATGCTACCGTTGGGACATTGGAACATCTGGCTAGATGATCTTAAACATCCAGGCTCCAAAGAACTCCGGGACACACTAGAAAATCATGGCCTATGGCCATTAGGAAATTCACCTACTCACACCAAAGACCATTATTTGGATGTGCTTATGGTGAGAGGTAACTGTATTTCTCTTATAAACAATTTACCTGTTCGTTGGTCAGACCATTTTGTGCAGCTATTTATCTTGATGGCTACTCTGAGGAATAATCAAGGGCTCAGAGATAATTCTGGTATATTAATACGGAAACTTAAAGATCTAGATAAAATCTCTGCATTAGAGGTCAGGGAACTGTTAGCATCAGTCAATATTACTTTACCCAGTGAGGATTTCCTTACTGCTGGGACCGAGTTTATGAATGCTGTATGTACTAAATTTGCACCTAGGAAATCCATGAGAAGGAGGGTCTCAAACCTTGGTTCACACAGAACCTAGTACCTCTGTGCAAATTAGTTAGCTCCACTGGACGTAAATGGTAAGAAAACCAAACCGTAAAGAATATTGACAGAGCTAAAATGGCATTAACTAACCACAAAAAGGCCATTTCTGTGGCCAAAAGAGAATTTCTTCACTACGAAATTACAGAAGCTAGCAATTAATCTAGAGAACTTTTCTCTATTGTATTGAAGTTCTGTCATCCTACGAATAAGAGCTCCTCTATTCCATCCTCAGTGGCACAAGCTAATGCCTTTAACTGTTTTTGTGTTGAGAACATTGAATGTATCAAGAGTAACATCATAGCTAAAGGTCAGATCCCAGTTCATACGCATCTGGAACAGACCATTAATCAATCCCTTGGGCGACAGGAACAACTCAGGGGTGCTGGGACACTGAAACAGTTTGATTTTCATCCTGCATCAGAGGACGATATATGTGCATTGGTTAAAGCCTTGAAACCTACCGATGACTCGTTATTTCCATTGCCTGCACTGGTAGCAAAGCGTATGGCTGATGAATTCTCCCCTTTTTCTGACCATATTTGTTAACAAATCTTTAGACCAAGGGTCAGTGCCTCAGACACTGAAACATACAATATTTACAACATTGTTAAGAAAATCTAACCTGGACCCCCTGGTTCTCCAGAATTACTGACCTATTGCCCGCCCTCCTTAGCCCGGGAAGTTTCTGGAGAAAGTGGTCACTCAACAGTTGCAGGCTTTTGTGGAAGAAGAGTCACTTCTTGACCCCTTTCAATCTGGGTTTCGTCCAAAGTTTGGCACTGAGACAGTTCTGCTGGCGGTCTATGATGAGCTGCTGAAAGTGGCTGACCAGGGTAAACTTTCACTTCTGGTAATGCTAGACCTGTCTGCTGCCTTCGACATGGTGAACCATACCATTCTGCTTGATCAGTTGAGGTTGGTTGGCAGGGTATCGGAGCATGCCATCAAGTGGTTCAATTCTTTCCTGGAGAACCGCCATCATTGTATCAGACTTGGAGGTTTTACCTCAGATTCAGTCACTATGGGATGTGGTGTCCCGCAGGGGTCCTCCTTGTCGCCACTCCTCTTTAATTTATATCTTCAACCTTTGATGGAGATATTAAGGCATCATGGGATGATTTATCAATCCTATGCCAATGACACTCAGATCTCATTCTCAATTAGCAATTTCGAAGAAACTTTGGGCAGGATCAGTAAGTGTCAAAAACAAGGGGGTTTCTGGGAGTCTCTCTGCCAGACATTAGTCCCGGATACGAGAGACTTACCCAGAGCCTTTAGCTCACTATCTTTCACAGAGGAGAAATATCTAAAACATATCAGTCTTTGTCCTGCCCTAGGGCACTCCAGCACGGAAATGTTAAGCAATTCTCCTCTGAACAAGAGTACTAACAGCAACTCCAGGCACATGCTTCGGTCTGGTTGGACCTCATCAGTAGGGTGGAGCTGTGCCTCTCTAAGAATAGTGAGCAAGGGGTCCACGTCTGGATTCGCCTAGTAACATAGGGTGAGACCCAAAGTTACTTAAATATGCAAAAAACAAGAGGGGTCCTGGGAGTCCCTCTGCCGGACTTTAGTGCCTCCAAGAGACCAGTGAGTGGATGGCTCTCAATAAACTTCAATGATTCTGTTCGGACCCAAACATCTACTCACAGTTTTCAAAAAACAATTCCTAACCTCTTGGGAGTAGAGTTGAAATATGCCTCTAAAGTAAAGAACCTGGCCTGTATCTGGTAGAACAACCTGGTCTGTGAAAGTCAGGTTGTAGCCAAGGTAAAAGCAATCTTTTACTCGCTGAGGCTTCTCCGCCAGGTTCTTCCATATATTCCAGAAGAAGATCATGCTTTGGTGGTGGGAGCTCTCACTAATGCCCACCTGGGCGACTGTAATAGTCTGCTATGTGCATCCAGCAAAACAACTCTATAGGCTCCAGAAGGCCCAGAATGTGGCAGTCAGATTGGTCTGTCGACTGAGAAAAACGGCCCATGTATCCCCCTCTCGCCGAGCATTCCACTGGCTGGCCGTAGAAGATGGCATTAAGTTCAAAGTGGCATGTCTAGCGTTCAGCTGCCTGAATGGCTTGGCCCCTGACTATCTGAGGGAAAACATTAGCCATTATCACCCCTGTAGGTGTTTACGCTCCCAGGATCCATTTCCTCTGAATATCCCTTCATCTACTTTTGCATCGAGGGGGACAGAAGATTTGTTGTTTTTGGCCCAAGGCTTTGGAACAGCATTCCCAAAGAGATTAGGACTCTTGACACTTTCAGTTCTGTAAGGCCTTGAAAACCTTTCTGTTTAGATTACCTATTCAGCATTCTGTCTATGCGATGAATCCTGTTTATATCTGAGGATGGTTGCAATCCATCTGCGCAATCGTTCTTTTCTGTTTCATATGAGCTGCGCCACTATACGGTTTGGTCCATCATGAGCGCGATATACATTTTCAAAATCAATATCAGACAATGTTAAGCACTACTCTACTTACAGTTAGTTTTCCACTGTATGTTCCATTAGGGATCATTCATTACCGTGATCCGCTGTTTCTTATTCCTTTGAACATAAACGTTTTTTACCATGTTCCTTAGTGTGGCAGAAAAATAGCGCAAACAAACGGAAAATATCAAGCTTATATCCCAATTAGCTACTCATTACCAAACATATTTGTACAAGTATCATGCTCCATTTTGTACATTGGTTGGTTACTGCATTCTCAGTTACCCTTACACATGGTTATACCAAACTCCATAGCACATATATATTGACAAGAACATGTGCACATATCATTACACAAATGCTCTTTTATGGAAAAGCTCTAAGTTCATGATCAAAGTTCAATCCTGTCTCGGTTGCCCGAAAGTGGCAAATTATTCTCGCCTCCATTTGCTGCAGTAGCCTTTCTTTGCTGCCCCCTCTTTTGCTCAGTGTTACTTTCTTCAAACCTGTAAATTTAATGCCATTTTTGTGGTCCAATTGGTGATGCTTGTACCAATGGATCGCCAGTGGGTGTCCTGGGTCCTGGCTGTGAATTGACGACATGTGTTTCCTTATTCTAGTTCTTAGACATCGAATGGTGCTTCCAACATAAATCTTAGCACACACATATGTGATTGCGTAAACAACAAACATTGTTTGACAGTTCATGAAGCCTGTCACTGGCCATTTGATGCCTGCTGAGTCAGTGCAGTTATCCGTTACGTTCTGTGCATGTTTGCACATTGTGCAGATTCTGCATTTGTAGAAACCCTTTCATAAAGGGATTTGCCAATTTATGCCTGTTTCTTTCATTGGACTCGGTAGTAGAGATGGACTCAGACTGTTGTTCAAGGTTTTAGCTCTTGTGAACACCATATTCAGCTTCTCACGCACATCTCCAGCTAGATCCCTATCCAGTTGTAATAAGTGCCAGTGTTTATTGATAATCCGTCTAATTCTGTAATGATTGTGACAAAATCTTTTTATGAATTTGACCTCAGTATGATGTTTGATTCCTGATCCTTTCTTTGTATCAGGGTATCATCCCTCTTCATGCCCCTGGCTTTATCCAGTGCCATTTTTACATGATGTGCATCATATCCTCTCTCCTGAAAACAGTCTGCCAATAGCTGACATTCTGTCTCAAATATATTATGATCTTGGCAACTGGTAGGTATTGTACCACTGCGTCATGATGGCAGCTGGTGGCATGCAGTTTAGAGTTGACCTCTGTTGGTTTCCTAAATGTCCTCGTTCTTAACTCATTACCAACTGCATACATTTGTAAATCGAAAAGGTTGATCTTTTTGGGACTGTGTGTCCCAGTGAACGATATGCCAAAGTCATTGTTATTGATCTCCTTTATGAAGTCATTCAATTCCTGGGAATTACCCTTCCAAATCAGTAAAATATCATTGATGTATCTCGCCTATAGTGCTGTATGTTCGCAATATTTCGCATGAGTATAGATTACAGAGTCTTCAAATAGCCCCATAAAGAGGTTGGCCAGTGCTCGAGCATATTTAGTGCCCATCACTACACCTTGGACTTGTTGATGATACTCATCATTGAATATAAACTTATTATGAATAAGTGTGGCATCCAGCATTTCAATTAACATGTTGATATGGTAGTAGTGTGAGGCCAAGCTATCTCTAAATACATACTTGATTGTCTTAAGTGCCAGTTCATGTTTAATAGATGTATAAAATGCTTGCACGTCCAGTATTGCCAGCAGATATTCCTTTTTCCAGCAATATCCTTTGATCATATTCAGAGTGTAGATATCTGATTCGGAGCTCACTTAGACCTGAACATTCAGTCAACAAATGTTGTAGACTTGCTTCTTGCTGTGCTTGGCAATAAAATCTGCATGGATTGTCTGTTTCGTCAATTAAGCGTTGTCTTGCTAGTACTTCTTTGGTGTTACATAAGTTTAGACGAAAATGCAGAAAGACATTTCTATAAAGTGAGCTGGGGAACTTTAGCAAGTATAGTTCTGTTTGTTGCAGAACTTTAGTAGGAAATGTATTATCAATGAATGATTTGTATTTCCTGCATGTATCGACAGTGTGAATCCAATCCTGTTGGAACAGTTTCTGTTTGGCTCTTGTGGGATTGGTTAATAATAGGTCTTCTGGAATGTCAGCTGTAAACAATATTGAGGCGATTCATTTTCTCCAAGCACTTGGAAATTGATGGTGAGACATGGTCATATACTTTGCTAGAGATGTTATTAGAGAGTTGGAATTCTCCTGCTGCAAAAATGTTTGTGTAGTGAACAGACTTTCCAGTTATGCATTGCAAATAGGGAAGGGAGTCCAAATTCGTATCCATTTATAGCCATGAGCTGGGATCTTGGCAGGATTAGAATGCGCTTCCAATAAAGACCCTTCAACTTGGTCCAGTGAGATTCGTCGGAGAGTGACTTGGTTTCCGAACCATACAGTGCAATCGGAGCGACTTTCTGTACATACAACGTTATTAATGAAGAATATGAACAATTTCCATATTTAGCATTTATGATCCTGGCCTGTGAAGAAGAAGTTATCTTTGATCAGTGGCTATCCAGGTATGGCTGACCTTGGTGGTGGTTGCTGATGTTGACTTCTAGATATTTATACTCGTTGACAATTTCTATCACTGTTCCGTTTAACAGCCATTTCATCGAGGATCTTTTCAATTTAGAATGTCGGATTTAACTTTTATGTACATTGATCTCTAAGTTGTTGTGGTTGGCATATATTCCCAAGGCAGTGAGCAAATTCTGCACACCTTTTGGTGTCTTTGAAAGGAGCACAAGGACATCTGTGTAAAGGAGCCAAGCAATTGTCGTTCCAATGCGTGGAGGATCAGAGATCACTGATTGAAAGGATCTTCTCATGTCTTGTATAAAAAAATTGAATAGGATTTATGCTAATGTACAGCCTTGTTTGAGTCCCCTATAGGTGTTAATTGGGTTTGTTAGTAGACCTTATTGGTTTAATATTATTCTATATTTGAGTGTAGCTGATGTATCAAGTTCACCAAATATCGAGGGCATCCTGCTTCGACTAATTTAGTCATCAATGTACATCTCAAGATGGAATCGAAAGTCGCTTTAAAATCTATGTAGGCCATGTAAATTGGTTGGTTGGTGGATCGTGATTGTCTCTGGATGGCCGTTATTGTAGCTAGATTAATGGCAGTTCCAAGGCCCGGGACAAACCCAGTTTGAGGAGGATCATTAAGATTATTATTGCTCACTGAGGTGTTAAAATCCCTAAGGATGAGGCGAGTATAGAGTTTGCCCGGTGCGACTAACAAAGCAATTGCACGGTAATTGCCAGGTAGTTGTCGGTTACCTGGTTTGAAAACCGGAAAGATTACAGATTTTTTCCATGATGGAATAAGATGGATCGTAGTCACATCAATGAAGATTTGATATAAGATTTTCTAACAGTGGTCAGGATTGCTTTTTAAAGTGTAGTTGGACAGGCCATCAGGGACCGGGGCTCTCAAAGCACTGAGTTTTGCAATAAAGTGTTTTATATCCTCAAGATCAAAGTTCAGATTGGTTTCCTTTTGTTTCATTGGCGCATCAGTGAATGTGGGAGTGCAGCACCCATTCTTGTTCCGATACTGCATTTAATTGAATGGGGATTTGTGATTGATGTATGGCTTGCTTTAGTAATTGCCATATTTCTCTGATGTTCTTAGTTGTTATAGTGCAGATCACGGCTTCCCCGTCTCTTTGATACAACATCGATTTTCTCGAGATAGACCATCTTTTATAGGTAGACTTGAGTTGCTTGATCTTGCTCAACCAATCTTGAAGGGGCAAATGCTTGCATTGCCTTATGTTCATCCTTAATGTTGACTTGTGGTGCCGAGTTTCGTCGTCATATATGTGCTTGTGCTTGAAACCTGGTTTAGTTGTAGTTGTCATTATTTCTTTAAACAGTTGCATAGCGGCTACGTAATGTCTATCTGCTTAAATTAGACGGACTGAGACTTGGGGAGATTTTGTCGTTAATGTGTTCTGAAGGCTTTTCAAGTTGGAGATGGACCAGCGCAGTCGATTACGGCCACCTGTTGTAGTCACTATCGTTGTGTACTGAAGTTTTTTTTCAAGAATTCATCGGAAATTGCCACTGCCACTTTAGGGTTAGTTGGTCATGCTCACGGACATTCTGTTGCTTGACCTCGAAGGTTTCGATTGCATCAAATAATGACTTGTCCGTATAGATATCATCTATAGTTGCTCATTGTGGAGGTCTCTGCCATGTAAAGGCTGCAGGTATATAAGGTTTTATAGCTCCGTTCAGCATTATTAATTGCCTTCTGGCAATTAATAATGCTGGCTCCAGTGTTGAATTAAGGCTGAATCTTTGGTATTATTGGTCTTTAGGCAATTAATGTTTAAATCGCCTGTTAATACTGTTGCTGTTACAGTTAGATCCAAAGTAATTTCATCTAACACGTCTTTGATGTCCCTCAAGAAATCTTCTGTTGAGATGCCTGAGTGATTCCAATAAATATTTAAGATTGTAATGACACTCACACCTATAATAATTTTAGCAAGTTGAAGAAAGTTAGTAGGGCATTTCCATTTCAAGAGACTACAGCCTGAGGATACTTTGGTGGCTATCAAAAGGCCAGCCATTGGTCTACATTTAGGTTTAACTATAGCTGGTAAGAGCTGAATGGTGTAGTCATTCCATGTGGGGGCATTGGACAACCACGTCTCTTGAAGGGCCATGATGTCGAATTGCTGCAGACCATTTGAGTCTGAATTTAGAAGGTGCTTGAAGCCTTGTGTGTTCCAGCTGATGAGATGGAGTTGCTGAGTGTTTGGACCCAAAGGTTGTTGGGACACTGCCCAAGATCAATTTTGGGTATGGGTGGTCACCTGTGATGGAATTTGTTGATATTGACGTTCATGATTGAACTTTCTGATGCATGTGATTTTGATGTTAGGTTTTTGTGAGGTCTCAACAAGTGCAATAGGGACAGCAACTGATTCTGACTGAATAAGATTTCTATTGCTGGACTGGTGTATGATCTCAAATCCGAGGTTGTATAGTTGTTGTTTAGCTTGCCAGATGGTATTTAAGACCACCCCGGATTGGATCCATAATTTGGCAACTGAAAGATCGTGTTCGTAGACAAAATCTATTAAATTAAGATCCGTCGTTGAGATGTCCTCGAGACTTGGAATCTCGCTGAAGATGTTGAGTATAGAGGTTTGATTACGATCATAAGCAGGAAACAGCTTGGTTCTACACTGGATGTTCAAACTATGACACTAGGCCCGATTTAGACAGCCTATTCACTTTTTGAGGTTGAGGGACCTTTGAGGTTTTCAGGTGTTGATTAGGCAGTTTTTCAGTTGTTAGGTCCGTGCTGTGAGTTCTTAACCTGGCGTCAGGATGAGTGAGGGGAGTTCTGTAAGCTACCTGCGAGGTATGAAAATGCAGGGAGACAGATTTAGCAATTTCGGATCTCCTTTGTTCCAGTGTCTGAAAAGGGAGGCCCTGCATGGAGTTAGATTGTAAGTCCTGCAAGGAGTTAGATTGTAAGTTGAAGTGAAGGTTGGAGTTGTGAGGAACCTATTTGCCAGTCGGATTAATGATGGGTGGTTTGGATTTCTACGACTCAATCACTTCGAGGAGACTATCTAATGGCTCCCTGGAGTTGTCACTAATAGCAGTGATTGATTTCTTTGATTTCTTTATTGCATTTGCTCTGACTAGATTGTTGTATTTTTTTGTGATTACAGCACTGGCGTTTGTGGATTGCTTCCTTGGTTTGGTTAGATTCTTTATAAATTGCTTTGTAGTTGAACGATTTGTCGTGCATATGGATTTAGCATTTTTAGTCTTTTTTGATTGTCAATTGTCTTTATTTGCTGCCAATTATGGCTTGTGTTTGCAGAAAATGTCAAAATCTATTCTGCGACTCCAATGACTCGAGGTCCCGGATACGGCTTCCTTGAACTGTGGTTCAGAATCAAATTGCGCAGAGAAGTTGTCAACTTGAGTAGAGATTGTTTTTTTCGTTTTTCACTCCGACGCGTCGGTTATGGCTTCCTCGGGCTGTAGTTCAGAGACAATTAGCACAGAAGAGTTATCAGTTTGAGTGGATGTGTTTTTCCCCCATTACCTATGGAATGACGCGTTGCGTCGCAATGGCTTTGTGTTTTTATGAACAGCATTATGACTCGTGGAATGAAGTATGGAGTTGCTGCATTTGTTGTGACTATAGGCCATGTCACTGTGTACTTTTTCAAGTAGTTGCATTTGCGTATTCAATTTAAAGTCCAAAGTTGTATACAGTTTGATAATCGATTGGATGGCCGGGGTGGGAGGTTTGCCAACCTGAGATATGAGAACAGGGGTCGTCTTTTTTACGCGATTGAATCACACAAGTCCATCCAATCTCAAGCCCCTCTTAATGAGATGCTCTTAGCAACAATTCGAAGGAACAAATGCATTGTCTGCTTAACCCCTCCATTCCGCTCCCGCTGCCATCAACAATTAACATTGAGTCCCAGTGACACGACAATGGAGACACTTGCTGCTACCATCAATCTTGGGTCCTTGTCGAATCCTCTTGCTAAACCGCAATTAGGAGCCATTGCCGGATCGCCACAGCTAAATGTTATAACGTCAGCACAAATCCATGGGCAGATGACACCAGCTGCCATTACACATGACCTAGTCATCAACAAATCTTTTACTGACACTCAAATTGATGCACCGTCAAGCTCTATTCACGTGGAAACCAAAGACTGGCCCTTTGGTTATGGTAATGTACTTCTTGCCTAAGATTCATAAGGAGTACGATACAACACCAGAGGCCAGACCAATCTTGAGCGGGATTGGCTGGGCAACACAACCTCTTTCAGAATATATTGACATCATGCTAAGTCCCTTTGTTACTCAACTTAATTCTTACCTGAAAGACGCCACTAGTGTATTGAATATGATCAAAGGATATTGCTGGGAAAAGGAATATCTGCTGGCAACCCTCTACGTGCGAGCATTGTATTCATCTATTAAACATGAACTGGCACTTAAGACAATCAAGTATGTATTTAGAGATAGCTCGGCCTCACACTACTACCATATCAACATGTTAATTGAAATGCTGGATGCCACACTTATTCATAATAAGTTTATATTCAATGACAAATATTACCAACAGGTCCAAGATGTAGCGATGGGCACTAAATATGCTCCAGCACTGGCCAACCTCTTTATGGGACTATTTCAAGACTCTATATTCTATACTCATGCGAAATACTCCGAACATGCAGCACTATGGGCGAGATGATATTTTACTGATTTGGAAGGGTAATTCCCAGGAATTGAATGACTTCATAAAGGAGATCAATAACAATGACTTTGGCATATCGTTCACTGGGACACACAGTCCCAAAGAGATCAACTTTTTGGATTTACAAATGTATGCAGTTTTTAATGAGTTAGGAATGAGGACATTTAGGAAACCAACAGAGGTCAACTCTACGCTGTATGCAACCAGCTGCTATCATGACACAGTGGTACAAAACATACCAGTTGGGGAATTTGTCAGGGCTAGACGCAATTGCCAAGATCACAATATATTTGAGACAGAATGTCAGCTATTGGCAGACTGTTTTCAGGAGAGAGGATATGATGCAAATCATGTAAAAATGGCACTGGATAAAGCCAGGGGCATGAAGAGGGATGATACCCTGATACAAAGAAAGGATCAGGAATCAAACATCAAACTGAGGTCAAATTCATAACAAGATTTTGTCACAATCATTACAGAATTAGATGGATTATCAATAAACACTGGCCCTTATTACAGCTGGATCGGGATCTAGCTGGAGATGTGGCTGAGAAGCCGAATATGGTGTTCACAAGAGCTAAAAACCTTGAAGAACAGTCTGAGTCCATCTCTGCTACCGAGTCCAATGAAAGAAGCAGGCATAACTTGGCTAAACCCTAGAAGAAAGGTTTTCTACAAATGCAGAATCTGCACAATGTGCAAACATGCACAGGACGTAACGGATAACTTCACTGACTCCGCATGGCATCACATGGCCAATGACAGACTTTATAAACCGTCAAACGACGTTTGTTGTTTACACAATCACATGTGTGTGTGCTACGATTTATGTTAGAAGCACCATTCGATGTCTAAGAACTAAAATAAGGGAACACATGTCGTCAATTCACAGCCAGGACCCACAACTCCCACTGGCGATCCATTGGCAGAAGCATCACCAATTGGAACACAAAATGACATAAAATGTACAGGTTTGAAGAGAGTAACACTGAGCAAAAGAGGGGGCAGCAAAGAGAGACTGCTGCGGCAAATGGAGGCGAGAATAATTTGCCACTTTCAGGCAACCGAGACAGGATTGAACTTTGATCATGCACTTTTCTATAAAAGAGCATTTTTGTTATGATATGTACACATGCTCTTGTCAGTATATATGTGCTATGAAGTTTGGCATAAGCATGTGTAAGGGTAACTGAGAATACAGTAACCAACCAGTGTATAAAATGGAGCATGATACTTGCACAAATATGTTTGGTAATGAGTAGAAATTAGTGCTTTTCCATAAAAGAGGTTTTTTGCAATGATATGTATGAATGTTCTTGTTAATATATATGTGTTTTGGAGTTTGGTATAACCATTTGTAAGGGTAACTGAGAATGCAGTAACCAACCAATGTACAAAATGGAGCATGATACTTGTACAAATATGTTTGCAAGGAATGAGAAGCAACGGATCACGATAATGAATGATCCCTAATGGGACATACAGTGGAAAACTAACTGTAAGTAATGTAGTGCTTAACATTGTCTGATATTGCAATATTGAATGCAATGCCGCCACCTAGTGTCCACTGATTATTCTAGCAGGAATGGGGAACCATGGTGAGTAGGGAATAGAACACTCGATTTTGACGGAGGCTTTGGAGCACCCCGGTGGATAATGGTGTAGTCGAATAGGGGATGAGGCATGTTGTGATTAACTTTGCATTCATCTGGTGCAAGTGACTAGAATCTTGAGATGGAATGCAGGGCTTAGAATGTTTATCTATGAGTGAGTTCCAGGTTTGTTAGTTGCAAGGATGTAAGCCCTGAGAGAGGATGCCGGTGGGTGTCCTATGTCCCCTTTTACTTACTTGACTCTAAGAACTGTATTTGGTGTACCTAAACTTAAGTAAATAAGGTAACAGTTCACTGGAGTGTCAGAGTCATTTGTGGCCAAACCCTGAACCCAACACTGGCGACGAGGATGGGATCTGGCTGTGCTGGGGGGACAGCACCAAAGGGAGACACCCACCGCCCCCCCCCCCCCTGAGAAGTGATCCTCTCTCAGGTAAGAGCGCTGGATGGCTGTGAGGCACTGCAAGTGCAGTGAGGGCAAGAAAGGCCCAGACAGAGGCGCTACGAAGGCACTGGAATAACAGAGCAGCTATGGATGTAAAGGTGCTGCATGAGGCAGTGGAGAGGTTCTGCCAGGGCAGTGAGGCGCTACAATGGGCAAAGAGATGTTGCAGAGGCAGTGAGGCGCTGCATAAAGAGGTGCTGCAAGAGGCAGTCAAGAGGCGCTGCAAGAGGCAGTGAGTGGTCGCTGCAGAGGCTGTGAAGTGCTGCACGGGGCAGTGAAGAGGCACTGCATAGGGAGTGAAGAGGCACTTCAGTGACAAGGGTGTGCAGTGGGGACAAGAAGTTCTAGTGTTGAAAGGTACAACGGTCTGCTGTAAAGTGCAGTGGGCTCTGTGAGACTTATGGTTATTAGAAGGAGCTGTGAAGTTCATTGGAGCAGCAAGGTTCATTCATTCATTGGCATGGTGAAGTTCAAGGTGGCAGTCTCTCATAAAGCATTTAAGAGAATTGAGACTGTACAAACATTCAGAAGAGTTGGAAGTTGTTAATGGATCTAGGAGGGGCCTGGGGCCCATGGACTGTGCAAACATCTGTTGCGCCAAGGCTACAAGCTATTGGTCATAGTGAAGGCAGCTGAGATCACTGACAAAGTTATCCGATGTCAGCGCTTACCTTTGACTGGAACCGAAGGTTGCTGGGGTTGGCTTGAGTGGAGTCCTGGAGTTCGGCATGAGTGCTGCAGCGGGAGGCCTGACTCAGTTATGAAGTTTGATGGGGATGGGAGCTCTGTGTTCCTCCGTTACTCTCTATGCAATGGTGAAGTAGGAGAGAATGCAGAGGTGCTGGCGATTAGAGTTGAGATACTAGAGCTGATATATATTAGTTTATTAGAGTGATGTTGTAGGTACATGTCTCTCTCTTTAATTGAGTTATGTAGTTTAACATATTTCTCTCCACAGACGGACTACTGTCCATTACATGTGTTGCATGTGTAAAAAGGTGCAATGGTTGAGGTGAACCGTTGAGCGGACTACTGTCCATTACATGTGTTGCATGTGTAAAAAGGTGCAATGGTTGAGGTGAACCGTTGAGCGGACTACTGTCCATTACATGTGTTGCATGTGTAAAAAGGTGCAATGGTTGAGGTGAACCGTTGAGCGGACTACTGTCCATTACATGTGTTGCATGTGTGAAAAGGTGCAATGGTTGTGGTGAACCATTGAGCGGACTACTGTCCATTACACTGTCTGTATAAAGGTGCAATGGTTGAGGTGAACCGTTGAGCGGACTACTGTCCATTACATGTGTTGCATGTGTAAAAAGGTGCAATGGTTGAGGTGAACCGTTGAGCGGACTACTGTCCATTACATGTGTTGCATGTGTGAAAAGGTGCAATGGTTGAGGTGAACCGTTGAGCGGACTACTGTCCATTACATGTGTTGCATGTGTAAAAGGGTGCAATGGTTGAGGTGAACCGTTGAGCGGACTACTGTCCATTACACTGTCTGTATAAAAAGGGAAATGTTGTTCCTAGACTTTGGTGCCATTGTTTTGGCATATGTTGGTAGACATGTATGCGGTGATGTGTGAGTGAAATAAGATATTAAGGTTTTGAGTGTTTATTAAATCTTCATTAGAGTTATTAAGTTGATAACAGTGTTCATCATTAGCTGTTCTATGTAGGCATATTAATATGTTCTCTCCACAGGTGGACTTTTAATTTTAATCCACAGATGAACATTGATGTTAATGTTAATAGATTTTGAAGTGGTGACAGGGTCTAAACCTTTTGGAGTTGATTGTGGTTATATATGAAATGCTTTGAATAATCTTTTGTTTTTCAGGTGGGACTTTACTGGACAAATCTTTTGATGAAATATTGATCTTGCCACCGATACCTTACTGTTCTTGTTGTTGTCCCTATAGGGGAAAGATGTGTTGTGATTAACTTTGCATTCATCTGGTGCAAGTGACTAGAATCTTGAGATGGAATGCAGGGCTTAGAATGTTTATCTATGAGTGAGTTCCAGGTTTGTTAGTTGCAAGGATGTAAGCCCTGAGAGAGGATGCCGGTGGGTGTCCTATGTCCCCTTTTACTTACCTGACTCTAAGAACTGTATTTGGTGTACCTAAACTTAAGTAAATAAGTTTACAGTTCACTGGAGTGTCAGAGTCATTTGTGGCCAAACCCTGAACTCAACAAGGCATCAAGCAGACTGAGGCATAATTAGTGCAGTCAAGATGGCGGCCGCGATTCTTACAGGGATAGCGGCCACGATGGGAGCTGAACTCCATGATTATGGTAAATCTGAGGGAATGGAATACTACATTCTGGAGGAGCGCTTCAGGATTTTTAAGGAGCTTTTATTGCTTTGTGATTTGTGAATAGGACTTTGGGGATTGTACTTATTTTTTGTATCCCAACCCTTTGACAATTATACCAATTAAACTCAGTGGGAGTCAGGTGGAGGCACTGGACTGGTGGGTAGGGGTTCTCAATTAGACAGCATCTTGCTTGCAACCTTAATGTTAGGTGGGAGTTTACTCACACTGTAATGAGGTAGTTTGTGTGTGGGGGAGTTACATTAGAAACCTTCAAGTATATATTTAAAATGATAGACCAAATATTACGGATGGATTGGGGGATTTTTTGGCTTACACCATTCAGTAATTGTCTCTAGATTTACATGGATCACAGTATGTTTTGTGTTTATCTAGTACAAATGGGTACTCAATGTTTATTTCAACAGTGTAACGAGGGACTAACCCAAACACTGACTGAACATTTAATTTTCTTCATTGCAAGTGACAGATGTATACATATCTTTTGGTGAGTAATGCATACAAAAAAAGGTTTGGGGACTCAAGAAATGAGAGGCTCAAACAGGACATGGGGAAACTTTTCTAATACAGCATGTGGGTATTGATAGATAATATATGAATAAGCTGGTATGAGGAGAAATAACTTGCTTGGGTCCAAGTAATGTGAGGAATGGATGGGAATTGCAATGCTATATAGGCATTTTGTAACTGACATGAAGACGTTATCTCTCAGGCATATTATAAGATGGTGATCTGTATCCTAGGACCACACCAGGATACCAATGTTATTCATCAAACTGTTGCTTTACTTTTCTCAATAGAATGACATTGGGCATGATAATATTATGTTGGAGGTCTTTATATTTTGATTTAGGGAGATTTTCTTTAATATTTCGAAACAATACTATTTTTTTTTCTGATGCCTGTTTTTCTTTTACCTTCAAATCCTACCCTTCGTCAACCCCTTTTTCTCTGTCTCGCATGTGCAAATGTAAATAGATGGCTCATTCAGCAGCATATTGTATTCATTTTTTCTGGAGCCCAGAAAAGGGCAATTACCCAGTTATTACGACCTTGCCGGACCCGATAATTGCCCTTTTCTGGGCGACCCAAAAAATTCTTCCCCATTCCCATTGAGCCCCAGAGGGCTCAATGGGAATGGGCAGGGTGGTAGCACCGGTACCGTTAATAACAGTAGCGGTGCTACCGTCATGTTATGCTCGCGGGTGCCGGTACAGCCACCAGGTCAGACGTGGTGGCTGCAAAGGAACCCGAGAGCAGAACTTGTAGTTTGCCGGTACGGTAACAACGGTACCAGCAAGCTTACCGGTACCATTGTTACTGTAGCGGCAAACTCGTAATGAGGCCCATTGAATCCTTACAAGGAGAGAGGTAAAGTAAAAATCCTTGATTTCTGAATCCTCTAACAAACAGTAATTGGGCCGACACAATACTTGGAGCAGCAGATCAGCGACAACAAACACCAAAAAATCATGATGTTTGCCACAGGCTTGATCTATGTCTGAAAGTGTTTTTGGGGAATCGTTTCACACAATTTAAATCACAGCAAGCCTCTCTTAAACTTTTTGCAGACCCTTTCTCTGTTGATGTCGAAGATGTACCACCTGATCTTCAGCTCGAAGTGAGGGCCCTCAAAACTAAACGCAGAGAGATGCCTTTATTGGCCTTTTAGCAGTCTCTGAACACTACTCAATTTCCCAGTCTGTCACGGGAAGCATTAAAGATGGTGTCCATGTTTGGCAGTACCTACATTTGCGAGCAAGTTTTCTCTCAGTTGAAATTGCATAAATCCAGTTTAAGGACAAAACTCACTGACCACCATGTCCATACTATTCTGAGAGTAGGCACAACATCACTGGAGCCCAAGATCCAGAAACTGACAGCTGAGAAATGCTGAAATGTTTCTCACTGATCAAGTATGTACTCGTTCATTGCCCACTTACAACCGTGCCAGAAGCTGTGTAAATGGCAGAGCTTGTGCCTTGCAAATGCAAAGCAACATGTATGAAATATTGAGCGCAGTGTTTGTCTCCTGAAGGATTTGCTTACTTTGTCTTTTATTGCCAATTGTCCTTATGAAAGAAAGAAATTATAAAAATGGAAAATGTGTAGTACAAAATTGAAGTTTGAACTACAAATAAAGACCGGTACACCTCAAAAACATATACGTTTTCCATTTATTTAATCAAAATTGGGGTTTAAAAAAGCGTACCATACCGCCCCACCCATATTTACTTTTCGGCCCACTAGGCAGCATGTAAGGTCCGTTGTGCACCCCTGTATGGAGTTGTGACAACACAGTCCCGGCACTAGTGTGTGATGCATCTGTTTGTAGGATACATGGTCTATTGAAGTCTGCCACCTTCAAGACAGGTTCACTACATAAGATATGTTTTAGTTTATCAAAACATACGTGGTCTTCTTTCTATTTGAAACCAAAAAAACAGGACAACTCCCAGGATGCATTGATATGTTACTTGACAGCCCAGGACTGGAGAACATGTGATCAGGTGACATGGAGTCACCTTGCCAAACTATGCTGCTTACTGGGAGTCAAAATACATCGACGAAGGGTGCAAGAAAGCAATGGCACTCCAGTGCCTTTCTCCACCCACGAGAAATCCTCTCAGAATGCAATCACTGGCACATAACAGCTAAGGTAAGCCCCCCCCCTGGGCTGAGCACCACATGCAGTGCACTCACTGTTAATTCTGGGGACAAAGCAATATCTTATTGTAGCAAGAGAGCCTTATTTGCAGCACTGTATTTTCACCTCGAGGGTCTGCATTTTGGGGGGCCACTTGGTTCCCAGTACAAAGGCCTTTGTGTAGGCCACTCCAAGATGGCCGGCCTCCACAAGAGCACCAGAGTGCTTTTGCTATTTGTCTGTTGAGCTACATCACCCAAATGAAGTGCATGTTTGAATACTGTATGTTTGTTCACTACATGGCAAAAAGTAATGTTTGCCTTGAATGCTTTTGACACAGTTGAATCATTTTGCATTTAACTAATTGCAATTACTGACTACCACAGGCAGGACACCCCCTGCCCCCCAGTGTCAATCTATTTATAGCCCATAGTCCTGTCTCTGTAGCGGGCCGTCCCTTTAGTTACCCTTGTTTGTCTGTTGAGGGCCTTTGATTGGCTGACTCCCTTTTTATCACATAGCCGGCAGGCTTGCCGACCCACTTCCAAAGGCCCCACTCCGGGCTCCTGCTCACGACATCCACCCTCTTTCCTTCCTCCAGTGACGAAATCAGCAAGAAAGTTATGCCTCTCCAGTGCCTTTCTCCACCCACCATGAGACATCCTCTCAGAATGCAATCACCGGCACATAACAGCTAAGGTAAACCCCCCCAACCCCCTGGGCTGAGCACTACTTGCGGCGCACTCGCTGTTAATCCTGGGGACAAAGCAATATTTTATTTTAGCAAGAGAGCCTTATATGCAGCACAGTTATTTAACATAGAGGGCCTGCATTTCCGGGGACCACTTGGCTCCCAGTACAAAGGCCTTTATGTAGGCCACTACAAGATGGACGGCCTCCATGAGAGCACCACAGTGCATTTGCTTTTTGTCTGATTAGGGCCTATGATTGGCCCGGATAAAAAGGGGCTCAGCCAATCACATAGCCGGCAGGCTTGCCTGCCCACTTCCAATGGCCCCACTCGTAAGGCTCCTGTCTGTGCCTATCCGGGCCTGACTGGGCATGGCTTGCCCCCTACTCCATTACAGGCAAAGTATGTGCTTTGCCACTGGGCACCTCCAACACTTGTCCTTGAACTATGGTGTGCTTCCTTCTGCTATAACGTGAGTGCTGCTGATTACTCCGTTTGCTTTCCTCAGCAAGCCTTGAATCTTTACCTGTGCCACTCCTGACTTTCTCACTGATCTATCTCAGCTGGCACTTCTCCCCCCTGTAGTTCATGGTTTAAGTGTTTGGATTGTCTTCACTTACTCAGCTCTCACATCATTTTCCCACAATTCAATTCTGCAGTGCTGCAATACCTATGTCTTAAAATAATGGCATCTAGGTGTGCTCACATCCTGCGTTGCTTTGTGACTGTTGTTTTAAAATCATACCTAGGTGTGCTCACATCCAGCATTGCTATGTGACTGTTGTTTTAAAATCGCACCTAGGTGTGCTCACATCATGCATTGCTTTGTGACTGTTGTTTTAAAGTTGAATTTAGGTGTGCTCACATCCTGCATTGCTCTGTCGATTTTGTTTTAAAATCGCACCTAGGTGTACTCACATCCTGCATTGCTTTGTGGCTGTTGTTTAAAAATCGCACCTAGGTGTGCTCACATCCTGCATTGCTTTGTGACTGTTACTCTCAACATACACTTGACCGCCTGTGAGTTAAGGTCAGAACTGTGCACTGCAGCACTCCCCCCTCTTAATCTCGCTGCCTCTCACATCTTTCCTCTTGCTCTGAGATGGCACTCTCCATCTCTCCAACCTACTCCAACCTATCACCTATCCACCCTCTCTCACAAAATCTGGACAGATAAAGCATAAAAAAAGAGATCCTATCTGCAAACCCTGGCCTCCCAATTGCAGGCACCTATGTCAGTTCGTCCACCAGAGAAATCTTCACTGACATCCTTTTCTCTGTCCCATTTCCTGATCTATGGACCTCTCACCTCATTTCTACTCTCTCCCCTTACTCTTCCTCTCCCATTAATAGCAGCACCAAGTGGGAAGTCCACTTGGTGGGCTTCTTCTCATCTCACTGCTGCATTCATGTCTACGTCACGGCACCATCCTGGTTCAAGGCCCTCAGGCCAACCTCCTTCTCTTTGACCAGATCGCCTTCTCTCATGTACTTCCTTCCTTCTCCTGCCTCTCCCCCTACTTCTCCCCGCTCCATCACCTATGAATGTAGTACCACGCCCCTGTACTCCACCTCAAAAAAATTTAAAAGGCAGCAATCGTCTCCATCTGGTGACCCTAAACGCACGCTCAGCCAACAAACACTCTGCTGAAATCTGCCTTCTCCTTGAAGACACTGACCTTGACATACTTGCACTCACTGAGACTTGGTTCAATGCCAGCTCTTACCCGATGGCTTTAACATCACCTCCAAGCCTCGACCTCACCGGGCTGGCGGTGGGGTTACCTTAATATTCCCTGAGTGGATTCCTTCTTCAGTCCATCCCACTCAGCTCTATTCATCCTTTGAGAGCCTACTATGCAAATTGGTCATCTCTCCCTCCTCCACCCTGACCATTGCTACCATTTACCGTCCTCCAGGTGATTTCTATGTTTCTCTCTAAGTGGGCTGATTCCTTTTCCTCCTTACTCTCAATCACCTCCAACCTGCTAATCCTGAGTGATGTTAACATACAATTAGACTCCCCTTGAACAGCATCCACCCTCTTCATTGACCTCTGCACCTCCCTATCCCTCTCCATTCTTCCTTGCGGTCCAACCCACTCTGCCAGAGACACGCAGCATGCCATCATCCATTCTGACCTCCCTCTCTCCTCTTTTCTGGTCACCCCTCTCTATTGGTCTGACCACTCTCTTCTCTCCTCCCACCTGGGTCCTGAAGGCCTTGCGACAACTCCTCCAAAAGCCCTGCCAACCTCGATGAAACAAGTGTCTGCTGCTTCCTTCTCTTCCACCTTCATTCCCCCTTGCCCACCCAACTCAGACTCTAGCTCTGACTCTGCTCTCTGCAACCTCTATCTTTCCATCACCAACACCCTTGACATCCTTGCCCCAGTCATGAGGATCCGCCTGAAACCTGCCTCCAAGCAAAACACCTGGCATGACTCCGAACTTGCTAACCTGAAACGTGAGTGCAGGGCTGCAGAACTGAAGTAGCAAACCTCAGGTTCACCATCTGACAGACTAGCCTGCTGCCTGCTCCAGAGGCATTACAGGCTCTCTATCCGTGCCTAAAAAGGGCCCACATTCAGGCACGAGTATCTGGTGCATCCAACAACATGGTTGAACTCTTCAAAATCTGCAGGAACTTGCCAACTCGTCCGCAGTATCCTCTGCCCCTACTCCTTCCAAGGCCCTTTGCGTTGCACTTTCCACTCACTTCACCTCCAAAACCCTGAACATTCTGAACAGCCTTGTCACGCACTCATCCAACCCCTGCCCCCTTTCCTCCCCTGACCACTCACTCTCCTTCCTCCTTTTGCTCCGTCGCCTCTGTCTCTCCGGAAGAGGTCACCAGAGTTGTGAACTCCATGAAGGTCTCTTCCAAACAGGTTGCCGCTTGCTCATCCAGAAACATCAAGGACAACATTTCCTCTCACACCCCTGCTCTCGCTGATCTTTGTAACCACTCCTTTGCTACTGGTTCTTTTCCATCCTCCCTCAAGCACTCTTGCCCCTTCTTAAAAAAACATCAGCAGACCCTTCCTGCCCAGCCAACTATCACCCCATTTCCATCACCCCGTTCCTCGTGAAACTGCTTGAGAAGTTGGACCTACCCCAATTCAACTTCCACACTGAACATGTTGGCGGTCTCCAAGACCATCAATCTGGATTCCAAGCATCCAGAGGCATGGAAACTGCCCTTCTGAACACCCCCCGTGAAGACCTGCTTGCATCCCTTGATTCCAACTGCCCTGCTGTCCTCATGCTCCTTGATCTCTCTTCTGCATTTGTCACAGTGAACCACTCCATCCTCATGAAAAGGCTCCATCTCAGAGCAGGCACTGGACTGGCTGACCACCTTCCTAACTGACCGCTCTTCCAAAGTCATACTGGGCACCTTCTCCTCTCCTACTTCCATCTCCACCTATAGCGTCCCCCAGGGCTCCATTCTTTCTCTTTGGCTCTTTAACATCTACCTTATTCTGATGACACGCCTCATTTCCTCCTTTTCCCCCAACTTCCAGTACTATGCTGACGACACGCAACTCTTCTTCAAATTTCCTATAGACGCCCATGTACCCTCCATCATCCCTGACTGCCTCTCTGCCATCCAGGCCTGGTGTACCAACAATGATCTCTGCCTCAATGTCAGCAAAACAGAGACACTCCCTATTGGGACCCCAGCACCCGACTTCTTCCCTTCACTCTGGCCTTCTTCTTTGTGCTCTCCCCCTGCTCCCTCTTCGGTAGCCAGAAACCTTTGAGTCATCTTCGACTCCTCTCTCTCCTATCTCCCTCATACTCTGGACATTGCCAAAAAGTGCCACTTTCAGATTTTCCTTCTGAAAAGAATTCTACCTTTCCTCACCTTCCCTCAGAGACTCAATGTTACCCGGGCTCTGGTTCTCTCTAGGCTTGACTATTGCAATAGACTCCTCCTTAATCTACCTTTGTCCACTCTGTGACCGCTCCGGCTAATCCAGAATATGGCAGCAAGACTTATCCTTGGCCGGAAGCCCAGGGACCGCATCTCTCCTGCCCTACAAAGTCTTCACTGGCTCCCGATCGCAGCACGGATTAAATTCAAATCCCTCTGCATCATCCACAAGGCTGTCTGGGGCCGGGGACCACTCTATCTGCAACTCTTTCTAACTAAATATTCCCCCTCTAGACACCTGCAGTCCTCAGGCACCAACTCCTTGTGTGTAAAGGAACAGGACCTTCTTATGTTCCGGAAAAGCCTCAAGACATTCCTCTTTACCTCTTCCCTCTTCCCTCACTCTCTCTCCCCTGCTAATTGCACAGTAGTTTGATTGGTGTGCAGGACCCTTATGCATCCTCGTGACCCTGACCTCCCACATTTTATCATACTAGCTGCTGTCTATCCTCTGCACTTGCCTGGGCTCACCCTTCACCACTGGAGGTTGAACTTACCTTCTTCATAGCACTTCACCTGCTTCTCTCCACGAGCACTCCAGCACCTATCCCACTCCCCTCTCACCTCTGCACATGCACGTTCTGAACACTCACAGGTTCATCTTCCTCTCCCAATTGTCTCTTCTTAACTATTTAACATTTCGTAATAACATTGTCTATCTTCCCCTGTCCCCTCCCTATTGCCCTGTGGGCGCTTTGAAACAGTATTTGCTTCCTGTGTAAGCACCTAACAAGTGAACAATGAATGAATAAATACATACATACATAGATTACAATGAAACTATTTGTAGTGACACTATCTATTTTTCCTTGGAAAAGTAATGTCCTGACATTGGGCCTCATTACATGGTAGGCGGTGAGCCATGGCGCTATTAGCGCCATGGCTCATGCCAGTAAAATACCGGCACCGCCTTGGTGGAAAGGGGATTTACCGCCCCATTCCAAGGTTGGAGGGGCGGTAAATCCCCCTTCCACCATTGCCCTTCCCCATTCCCATTTCTGCCCCATAGGGCTCTATGGGAATGGAGAAGGCGCTAATTGCGGGTTGGATTTTAACGCCTGCAAAAAGCAGGTGTTAAATCCCCCAACCCGCAAAGGGACCTCGTAGTAAGGCGGTAAGGATTTACCGGTACCGGTATTTTACCGGGACCGGTAAATCCTTACCGCCATCCGTGTAATGAGGCCCATTGACTGAGATGCACATGTGTATCTTCCAAATACTACGTTCTTGGGGTTTGGAGGCACAGTGACTATGCTATGTTTGGCTTCTGGGGTTTTGAAATGTCTTTTAATACTGTGTGCTTTACTTCTAGTCACCCTCTCTGCCCACCCTTTATCTCTGTAGATAATGTAACTTTAACTCGTTGGTGGACCTTCATTATAGTATAAGAGTGGATTGTGTCTTTTATGACAATTGTATAAATGCACTAGGTATTTCTACTGTGTGCTATGTCTACTTGAATTATTTGTTGAACTAATTCAGAAATATATGTGCAACTTGATAAAGGTGTATATTTTCCTATATACCAGTTTGGTGTACTTTCTTTGAATGAGTGCTTGGGCTAAGCCTACTTCTCTCCCTGGAATTAAGCCTCACTGCTCTGTCACTCTACCTGCCATACAAGAGCTTTGGCTTCCTTGGGTTGGGTGCATTTCCCCACCTTAAGGTTATTGCTTTTACAGCCCTAACCAGAGGATTGGACAAAAACCTCCCTAACACGACCCTTTGCTGGGAGGGTGTGAAATATATATATTTTTTGTAAATGTTATTGCTTGTCCAGCCAGAGATGCTGCTACGCGGCTATGGCAAAAGATTCAGGAACAGGCATTTTAACAAGTACAGACTAGAGAAGCAAACTGCAAGAGGATTCCAGGTGCCTAGAAGAGGCTACAGGGGCGGTGTCCTATAGGGCAAGGTTGCTGATGTACAGCCTGTTACCAGATTAAAGGGAGAAGGGCCCCGTAGCCCCTGAGATATGCCGAATGATCTGGGGAATTAATCAAGAAGCTTAGGGTCACTGGAGAAGAAATACATCAGCACTGACGATTTCACCTACCTACTGTATCTGCTTGTTCATGTGAACCTACTCTATCAAATGATGCTGCCCGTCCATACCCACTGACACGCAAACTGGTGATACGCAGGCAGAATTGCCCATGCAGTGTGACTGTCGTTACAGAGGCTGATTTTCTCCTTCCACGGTTAGAGAACAGGTTGCCCTAAATAAGATATGATGACATGATCCCCTCAGTATTTCTCTCAACAGTTGTTTCAAATAAGAGGACTGAGGCACCAGAAGATGAGAGCAGCCTCTCCACTTGTGTCCCGGGACCGGCCGCAAAGGTCCCCTGATGTGAGAGACTGCACAGGGTCAGTGCTGGTACCATGAGGAAATCTCCCAACACACACAGCTCCTTAACTCGAGCACGGTGCTCTCGCAAGATATTCGGTGCATCCCAACATGGCAGCCATCTTGGAGTGGTCTGCCAACTCGACGTCCCCATTATTCAATGCCCTTTTAATGTTCGGGGCTGCAAACTGGTGAAAAATGACATCTGGAAAGCAAATGCACTAAGCACTTTACTTCTTGACCTGCCTCCCATCGCCTGTTTAATAACGAGCTTCCATAGTTCCAGTACTGGACTTCAAATATATAGAAACACCTGCATGGAACTACAATAAACAACTTCTGCTTATATGCCTTACCATACCTTACTAACAAGGCTACAAGCCACAAGTGCCCAGTTTGTGATGCCATGGAGGCAAGTATGTGCCAAGTATCTAGGAATTGGTTTCTGTCTGTCATGTTCAACAGTTAATATAAAGTGAGGGGAGACTCAGTATTGTGTACCCCACCTCCCCCCGTTCTAAATGTCGCAGTCACAGCCAATTGGTCTAAAATGGGAACAACTGTTTTGAATTGTTTTTCAAGTTCCGGGAAGAGAATTATAGAGGAAAATATCTGTGTAAATTGTGTATCAATCTCGTTGGAGTTTGGCTAGAAGATCCAATATCCACAATTTCACACAATTTAATCCTCAATAGAACGTAGATCATGAGACGATGAGACGCGCAGTGTGTCAGCTTCCAGGAGAATCAACTTTGGCATTTGCCAATTGCATGCATAAATTACTCGCATACTGTGACTATCCCAAATTCAATAATGGTAAGGCAGCAAGGGTATGCATTATAAATGCCTTATTTTCCTCCTCTATCAAAAAGGGTTAATGATGAAACCAATACTCTTAGCAACCATTCCCATGATTTCCTTGACGGAAAACAGAGTAGAGGCTCAAGTAGCACAAATGGTATATGGCAAGTCCAAGATGGTGGAACAGATATGCCAAATGTCCAGAAGCTCATGCATCAGGGACAAGAACCAGCCATCTGGATCCAGGTCAGGCAAACACAAACTGTGTTACCAGGGTTGTCTGCCTTTCCAGCATGAAGGTCCCTGTCCCGCCACGGATCAAAGATGCAACAATTGTGGCCAAAGTCTGATGATTACATTTACGTGATGAGCGGACCCTGACCAACCTCCAGGAGATGTCACGCAGCTGGTGACCATGTCGCTAGATCTGCGATTGGCACAGGAGCAATGCTGAACATGCTGTCCCAATATCAACGAATGCAGAGCAAACCTACAGACCTGAGGGTGTCTCCACCAGCTGCTGACATGCTGTCAAGAATCATGGGAAGTTCACAGCAGGTTTAAGATTCAAGGACAAAGTGGCCGCTGAGGACCTTCTTGCGCTGCTTGGGGCAATGGCAGTGGAGAATCTACTGGAAAGAGAATCGACATAGCAGGACTTACAATTCCATTGGTCAACCAAATGCCATGTGGCTGTGTCATTGTTTAACACATCCCTGTGCGCTAAAGACACTGTATATTCCAGTCTGATTGAATTGTACATTTCACTGGTTCAACACAAGCCTGGGAGTGATTCTATCAGACATGTCATGGTATATACCAGCTGAAAGTTTGTCAAAGTTGGAGACATGTTACCTGCCAGAAAAGGGGATCTCTGGGCATGTAAACACTTACATTAGTTCATGTACACAAAACCATTTGCCATCATTACAGATGCCCGGAATGAGCGATGCAGTCTCGGATTACAAGAATGCAATTTCAGGATTGGGCACACCCCAGGAAAGGACTACAGTGCGTATGATTCCTTGTCCAGACACCCCAGATCTTCTACGATGCTCAGGATTTATTGGTTGAAGAATATATCACCCTTACCACTCAGGCCATGCCTTCTGGGCCCTGTTTCACTGGCTCAAATATGTAAATGCACAAAGACTGGTGCAACCCTGTGCAAAATAAACTATTTTGTGTCGTCGCAACAATGGCAATGTCATGAGGTTTCTGCAGACTAGGATATCAAAGTATTCCTTCCCACCGGGCCCTCAAACCCCCGGAGGACTGCCACAACTGGAACCTTACTGCCCAGGAGAAGGGGCACAAAGCAAGAGAAGGCCACGGGCAGGCCCCTTACAGAATTCCTAGTGGTTGCAAAGGAAAACAAGTTAGCTATTACCATAAATCAGTAAAACCATCAATTAAGAACATGCACTGGCCGATTTACCTCGTAGAAGGCATATGGCTGCGGTGCCGCGCCAACACCCACATGTCGCCTTCTGTACTCCGTAGACAAAGGACAGTTGCAGACAAGAACAATTGAGGACCAGGGGAAAAACTACCAGTGCCTGATATTTGTGAAGCGGAGTTAAGCTACTAGAGAGAAAAGCACATCGTGAGATGTAAGGTAGCCTACGGTGCGCAAGTACAGAGTGCTTGAGGAAAGTGCACTGAAAAGAGGAGCATGCTGGACCTTACAACATGCTTCACGGGAGCGGCAGCAAGCAGGAGCGGCCGCAAGCAGGGTGTCGGAGAACCATAGGGGTGGTATTAGTCTAAAGTTTGGGAGGCAAGCGTACCAGTAGATAGAACCAGAAACCATGGAAAGAAAGTCAGCAGGGAGTGGTCGTAGTGGAGTGAGAGAATGGAGAGCAGGAGAGTGTGGAAGTCAAACAGAGAAAAAAATGGAGAAGAGCAGAGAAGCAGAATGAAACATTGACACAGGAGAGGGATGGATTGTCAGCTAGAGCCACCAACCAAATCTGAAGAATCAAATGAAGAAACAGCAAGGGGTTGGAATAGAACCACACACAGATCCATCAACGAATGTTGCTAAGCAACTCTCTAAATCCAGATCTGGTTATTTAAAGTGCAGTCCGATCCGATGCAGTCCGATCCTATTATCTAGGAATCATCTTGGAATGGTAACAACCATACCAAAATAAGCTATTGCGAATCTAATTTGGGCTTTTTGACCCTCTGCCCCATGTCCATCTGGGCCGAATTTCCCACCCCCTCCATAATTCTTTCCCTCTCACGTTCTCCATGCCTACCACTCATCTTTTGGATCCTAACAGCGCCCCCCTCTAAAGCCCATGTTCCATTGTTTGGCTTTCTCTGGGAATTCCTGGTGAAATCTGCAGATTAAGCAAAGAGCATTAAGAAATGATGTGGGGTCCCAGGACTCTTCCACAGAATAGTGCCCTTCCAATCTACCAGGTGCTGTAAGTGGTCTCGACATAAACTAGAATCTAGCACATTCCGAGCCTCATATAATGGGGAATTTCCAATGACGACTACAGAGGATGACGTCCTGCGTGTAATGGTGGCTGTATAGGTTTCAGTATCAAGACATGGAACACTGGGTGTAAGTGCCAGTTTGCTAGTAGTCTTAATTGTACTGCCACTCTATTAATTTGACAAATTACTTTAAGTACTCCTACAAACTGTAATGCATGTGTGGGAGAAACACACAGTGGCCCTCATTACGACCCTGGCGGAAAGCGACTGACCGGAGCGCCACAGCGTAAATAGCGTTTCCGCCATTGCACGAAGGAGCAAAGTGCGGCCCATTCCGACCCATCGGGCACGAGCACCACGGCATGGCGGAAGTGCAAAGTCCGCGATGGCGGAAAAGACCCCAAAACGGCCCACACCGCCGCCGTACGGCGCCCCAGGTGCAATACCGCCACCCCTCTTAGCGGTCACCGCAGTGTGCGCCTACCGGAAAGTACGGTGGCCGGAAATATACGGAAACGGAAGTTAAAACATGGGCCCGGAACGGGAAACAACCCGGCGTACACCTATAAATACACTAAAACCACACAACCACTAAAATCACTACCCTGAAACACACCCCAACCCGTCAACCACCCTAGCGAAACCAAGAATAATGGGAAAAGCAGCGAAGAAAGCGTGCGACCGCAAGCGGCAGGTCCACTTCTCCCGTGAGGAACTCACCGTGCTAACAGAGACCCTCCAGGAGAATGCTGCCGTCGTCTTCTGCACGCAAATGACCAGGACGGCACTTGCAAACAAGAAGGCCATATGGGCTCTGGTGGCACAGCGGGTAAGTGCGGTGGGGACCGCACCCCGCACCCCACAGCAATGCCGCAAGCGATGGGACGACCTGCGGATACGCGTCCGCAGCATACTCTCTGCCAACCGCAACATTGCCACAGCCACCGGGGGAGGTCCTGAATCACCCATCAAGTTGACCCCCTGGGAAGAAATCTGTGCCTCCACCATCGGAATGGAGAGCATAGAGGGAGTCGGAGGGATGGAGAAAGGAGTGCAGACATCCGAAGATTCAGGTAGGTGGGCCAGATAAAACAATGCCAAATCCACACAGTCCATCCATGTGAAGTACCATGCGTCCACATAGTGCAACAGAAACACATGTCCAGGAGAACGTCCACACACATCGGCCTGATAGCGCACGTTAAAACCCACAATAAATACATAAATAATTAAAAACCCCTAATACACGCACTACACGTGCAGCAGGCACACCCTAACTGCAGGCTGCCAAACAACTGCACCCTCACTCCACACACAAATCAAAGCACCTCCAAGGGCCCGGCCCAAATCACCCTCAGGTACCACCCCAATGCATGTGACACAATGCAATTCCAATTCCCACAGACCCACCAATAACCCTCGCCCTCCTCTACTCCACCACAGGGTCCGATCCAAACGACGAGCTACAGGACACCCCTACCAGCACACCTGCAAAGAGGGCCAAGACCAACGGCCAGAGACCCTCCACCTCAGCTGCACGCATCAAGACACGGCAGCAGCACAAATCAGGTGGCAGCACAGAGGAGGGAACATCAACAGGCACCCCAGCAGCCAGCATGCCCACAACACCACCACCACAGGTCCCCCCAATGGATGCCACAGAAGGCACTGCCTCCGGTGGCAGCAGCACCATAGGTGACACCCCATTGATGGCAGCATGCTCCGACACAGAAAACGGGGATGCCGAAGTCAGATCCATCCATGACCTGTCCCAATCCCCCTGTCTGTCCCATCCCGTACAACATGAGGATACCACGCAGGGGCACCCACAAGACGACGACTGGCCATCCCCCACAAGCCCTGTGGCAATGCAACATGAGGACAACAGCCCCTCTGTGACACCCCCGCAAATGGCCTTGGCCCAGCAGAGGCAACAGTCCCTCGACCAGTTGATCGAACAACAGCAGCAACTGGCCACGCTCCTCAAGGACCATGCTGATGAATGTGGGGGCACTAAGGCAGACATAGAAACATCAACTGAGACACTTAGGGCACAAATCGAGAGTAGCACCGAGAGCCTGAGAGTCCAAATGGAGAGTAGCACCGAGAGCCTGAGAGTCCAAATGGAGAGTAGCACCGAGAGCCTGAGAGTCCAAATGGAGAGAAGCACCGAGAGCCTCAGGGGGGAACTGCATGCGGCGGCCAAGGACGTATGTGCCGAACTTGCCGCAGTGCGCCGTGTGCTCACTGAGCTCTCGCAAACCCTTAGGGACATGCATGGACGTGAGCAGGCAGACACATCATCCGTTGCAAGCTCCGTCCAGGGCAGCCCCCAACGTAGATCTGGAAGGAACCTGCGCTCCACAGGCAGGGGTGCCCCTGATACCCGCAGAGGGGGCTTGCAATAGCGACTGCCCACTGACAATGAGCATCTTTGGACACTGGTGTTCGGGGGGGAGGTAGGGGGGTGGAGGGGGTGTGTTGGGCTCACTTGGGTGGCGGGTCGATAGGGTGTTCAACATGACATCACATATGCCATAAAAAGTGCACGATCAACCAATGAGATGTGTGGACATTGATCTTTGTGTACTAGGCCATCATAGGCGTACAGTCCATATTGTGCATGTCCCAGACACACGCAGTGCCACGAGTCCCGTGTCCATGTATCAGCCACCAGGCATGAGTGCTAGAAGCATACATCAATGAGATGCTGACGAATGTCACGGGCCTCCGGTGCCTCGCAGACTCCATGAGGTGCTGCCACATCCCCACCCTCATCATGACCATCATCAGGTGCCTGCAGTTCTGCGTCAGGGGGCATGGGCACATTTCTACGTACGCACATGTTGTGGAGCATGACACATGCCATCACCATCTTTGCAACCTTCTCATGGCGGTACAGGAGTGCCCCGCCAGACCTGCTGAGGCAGCGGAAACGGCCCTTCAGTAGGCCGAATGCCTGTTCTATGACTACACGGGTACGTGAGTGGGCATGGTTGTAGTCCTCCTCATGCTGGTCCCGTGGGTTCCGGACTGGTGTGAGGAGCCATCTCTTCAGTGGATATCCAGCATCACCTGTATGTGGACGAGAAACGTATGATGTGGAATGCCATTGATACGTACGCACACCCCCCCCCCCTTCCTGCCAGGTCATTGCCAATTCACATACCCCACATCATCATGCATGTAATGAGACTCACCGAGTAGCCAGGATCTGTTCCCTGCGTGTCGCTCCATGTAGCGTGGTATTGTAGAGTTCCTCAAGACCATAGAATCATGGGTTGATCCAGGGAATCGGGCGCAACAATGTGTAATGATCCTGTTGGAGTCACACACCATTTGTACATTCAGGGAATGGAATTGTTTTCGGTTGCGGTACTGGGCCTCCATGGCATGTGGGACGACCAATTCCACATGGGTGCAGTCGATGGCACCAATGCAACCCGGTATGCCGGCAAGTGCATGGAATCCCACTTTCGTGTTTGTAATTTCCTGCTCCGAGCGTGGTAGGGAGATGTAGTCGTCTGCGTGCTGCAGGAGGGCATCGAGCACTTGCAATAGTGTCCGTGAGAACAGTGGCTGAGAAATGCCATGCAACTGTCCGACTGTGTGCTGGTAGGTGCCTGTGGCCAGGAAGTGGAGTACAGACACCACCTTCAGTAGGGGTGGGATGGCGGTTGGGCTATCTATCATGCTGACAAGGTCAGCCTGTGTCATGTCCACAATGGCGGCTATGGTGTCCCGGTCCAAACGGTAGAGGGTGTGGATCTGCTCATCAGTGAGGTTGAACGGATGTGCTCGGAGGCGTGGGATTGCGGGCTGCCTGCGTGGTGGTAGTGGCTGTGCTGGTGGGCCTTGCTGGCCCTGCCTTGCCCTCCTCCTCCTCCTGCGTCTCCTCCGTGCGGCCGGTTGTAGTTGGTGTTCGTCTTCCTCTTGGAGTTGGAGCACTTGCAGTGCTATCAGGTCCCCCAGGGCCAACATCGCGAGTCCTGCCGGTAGCATTTCGGTGTGGTTGTGGGAGGAGACTGGCTGTGCAATTCATGTGTTTTCAGGCTGTATGGCCTCCACCTGTGGTGATTCATTCCACCTGTGCAAACTGCTCTCCCCTTTGGCCGAGCACGTCACGCGCACAACGCTGCAATTCGGGGAATGGTATCTTGCTATTGCTATCATGTATTTGTACCCGATGGGCGTGTTGGATTGGTTGTTATGTTCATTCGGCTATGGTCCCATTGTTTCCCATTCTATCTGTGCAGTCGCGAACAGACTTGTGAAGGGTCAGTGGAACGTAGTACTCGGGTAACGGTGGGCCCTCATGCATCACTGTACCGAGTTGCAACGACGGGCGGGGCGTCCCATTCGTGGGTGAAGGCAGTTGCCATTTTCACACACAGCCGCACTCGATGGAATAATTAGTGATTTCAAACGGCCACAGATGCCTTTTCGACGTGATGTTGCAAATGAGGAATTCGAAGGGCGGCGCTTTCGGTTATCAGCTGGCGGCGAGGAGATGCCCACAGGTCTGACTGCAAATATAACGTTCTATTGTTCAATGTCCTTGAGACAGGCCCCATGGCGAGGGAGCAATGACTGATATGAATAGTTTGGGATGCGCATTAGCTACGTGGCCGATGAGGCCGGCCGTTCCCAAATACATGTTACTTCACAACACTTGAATTACGGGCTGGGGCACTGTGGATTTTGCAGGCTGCATAACGCACAGACTCAATGGATGTTTCTAATGTCATGTGAGTAAATAGTCAGGCGTTTTGATCCCGGGATGAGGGAATGATGAATGGATGCATGGGCAGGTGATTTGATACAGAGTTTGCCATGTACAGGGCTTCTTGGGATCTATCCGCCTCCCCTACGCTATGTGATGCAGGCCTGCCATAGTGGGACCATCGTCTATCTGGCCTTGTTGAGCCCTCCCTGTCTCGAGGCGCCCTCAGACACTTGTGTCCATGCACGTTGACATTCCCATCTGATGGATTCTGTTTTGACAGACGCATGCACAGGTACACTCGTTTGTGATGGTGTTTGCACCTCGATATAGATGGTTATGAGTCGCAAGTGGTTTTGGGGTGGTGATGATCCTTTTGAGTGGGCTAGCATGCATATGGCTGTGGATTTCGTGTGATCATTGAAGTGAGTTGTTCGAATGTAGTTCTGATGGCCATTCTGTTCTTTTTCTTTTCTTTTGGTTGACAGGTATCTCCTCCCCTTTTGCCACTGCCATCTGTATGCCACTCCTGCAGATGGATTTTACTCCCGACACCTGCTGCTTCGTGTTAATCGGTGGAGCAGCATTACGATCTTATGGGACGATCGCCAATGGCCCACATGCCCTTACGCAGTACTGGTGTCTCGGAGCAACATTTCGGCCTTTCAGCTGGACTAGTGCCTCCCCATTGGGACAGCCCTGCGGTTCTGTGCGCTTCCATGTTGCCTTTTCGTACGTGAATGTGGCTCTGTGTACCATGGGGGTACAGGGCGACACACAAGTAGTGGCTGGTCATTTCTTGCGGATGCAGCCCACAATGGTGATTGGTGTTTTGGAGTTCATGGCCTGATGGCTGTATGGGCTTGGTGTCTTTGATGTGCATAAATTGCTATTCTGATTTGGCCCGTGTAGCGTTTTTCTTTGCAAGTGATGTGGCATATGCCTATTTGGGGGGCGATGTATTGTGAGGAGATCTGCATTGGGTTCCAGCTTCGGGGTTTAGTTGCGTGGTACTGTACTGGGCGCGTTTGCCTACTAAGCCCGTGAGGTCAGGGATGGGGGCTGCCTATATGACAGTTTGAATGTTGTCATGCTCAGGGGCGGGGGATTGGGTTTTGTGTAACAGATGCCGGTCAGCCAGGTGGACTGGTGGAATGATGTGATTTTCGGAATGTTGCTGGGCACAGGTGCCTGTGTTTGCGTGCGTTTCTTGGTGGGGGACTGTGGTCATGTCCATTGGGATGGCTTCTGTATTCGTGCCATCTGTGACCTGCAGCTCCCATTGGCCCCTCTTGTGTTGCTTTTGTTCGTTGGCATGCATGGGTGCTTTGTACATTTCAATGGTTGCATTGTGACTTCATTGCACCTACCGGGAGTTGTACTTTGTGGGCAGGGAGCGGTGTACAGGCACTCAGTGGGGCCGTTTACGGTTGATTCGCGATGCCGTACTTCTCGCCATGGCGGAATGGTACATTCCGCCATGCCTGATGGCGTTAGGTACATGTCCGCTAGGGTCGGAATTGGCGTACCGTTGCACCATGGTGGTGTTTGCGGTTTGGCATGGCGCGCGCGCGCGTGCTTGGTGCAGTTAGCGTTGGCGTTCACTACGGTGTCGCTAATGGCTTCGTACTTTGCGGTGACGGGTCATAGTCGCACCGAGCGCTATTCGATGGCGGTATTGCATTTCCGCCATCGTTTTTCGATTTCCGCCAGGGTCGTAATGAGGGCCAGTATCTTTTGATATTTGGTATAAAGACAAACTTCCTGCCTTTCTTATACTAGGAGACGACTATCATTTCCTTTCTGCAAGCTGCGCTAGTGTTTGTGCTTATTGTACCGCTATTGATGGGATCGTATTGGGAAACATTTTAGGGTGAAATCCAAATGTAGCAAAGCATAGCAAGAATTTTGTGGTGGCATGTATGAGGTTGTCATATGCTAATTCTGCTAAAGGTCCAATCACAAGCCCCAATCATCCTGAAATTGCATCATGAAACATCTTAATATGTGTTCCATGGATTGGTTTACCCACTCTATTTGTCCATCCAATTGTGGGTGGTCATTTCCATGGATCAAATTGTGGGTGGTGATTTGTATGTGATGTTTAATTACTTTTTTAACCTTGTATGTGTCTTTTATCAATTTGTATATTTTACGCCCTTAACTTGGTATGATGAAGATATTTTAACGATGACGACTTTCATGTATTTGTATTTATATGTCGGTAGCTTTTATGAATTATATTGAACAAAGCAAATTGAATGAATTTAATATTTTGCAGAGAGCTGATGAATACCACCTGGGCACAAAGTGAAATCCAATATCAGAGATAATAATGTCTGGGAACCCATGCCATCGTACAATTTCTTATAAAAAACACTAGACAAGGTTACCGCCATGGGCAATTTCTCCAAGGCTTTGAATGTGTACAATTTTGTCGACCACTACCAAAATCATTGTAAACCTATTTGAATTAGATATCTCTACTACAAACTCCACAATGTTAAGGAAATGTTTGATCAGACTGCATTTCATAGACTTAGCAAAACGCCTGTTACCTGCAAATGGAGCATACTGACACCAACTCAGAGCTATACTTATAGACACAATCTCCTGGTAAAAATAAAGTTGCTTCCTAAGAAGCATAACTTTTTCTGCCCTTCGTCTCCCTGGTTCCTTTCCTACCCAGTGTTCCATGTTATTAGGACTCAATTTCTCCCTTAACACTTCATTAAAATTAACTGTCGGTCTAATCATACCTGATACAAAGCTAGATTTGAACAAAACCAATGCTTTAGAATATGTGCCTTTATTCTCTTCCCTTTACAGCATTGATAATGCATAATCCTATCCATGTCTATTGTCTGGGCAGAATGATACCTTGAACGGAAATCTAGAAAAAGATTGCCACAGATCAATTGGATTGAAACTCATATCACTAAGTGAGAACATTGCACAAATGGCTGTGTCAGAGGCATCGCGATCTACGATAAATGGCAAGGGTACCTCTTGGTGCCCAAAGATGAGCGCCAAGGTGAAGGTCTTCTTTAACCACGTAAATGTGTGCTTGTGGTCGGATCCCAACAAAAACCTTTTTGTGTACAGGGTAATTGATTCTAATGTATGAACAAACTTTATATAGGAATTGGTAAACCCTAAAACCTCTCTACTTCCTTCATGGATGTGGACACCAGCTACTCCAGTCCCAAGTCCACTTTCTGCTTGTCCATCTTGATCCCTCTCAATGGGATCCAAAAGTATAGAAACAACGCTGAATCTACTGCAAAGTACATTTCTCTAGTCTAGCAAATAATATGTGTTTGTGAAAGTCTCGTTAAGACCTCTTTTACGTAATCCCTGTGAGCGTCAATTGATTGAGAGACAATCAAATCAAGATATTAAGGTAGACAAAGAGGAAGGTGTCCAATAAATCCCAGAACATATTGTTGATAAGGTGGCGAAATGTTGCTGTAACATTACATTGACCAAATGACCGATATTCAAAGTGGTCGTACCTTGCGTTAAAGGCCGTCTTCCATTCATTTCCTTCCTTGATTCGTACCAAATGACATGGCCTCCACAAGTCGAACTTGAAAAAGAAATGGTGCTGCAGCTAACTTATCCATTAATACTGAGACGAGTGGCAGTTGGTATCGAATTCGTACTGTACTTACATTCATTTCATTTTAATCGACACATGGTTTAAGGGTCTCTGAAGCCTTAGTAACAAAGAAATGGGAGCCATTATTGACGACGTGGAGTGTCTTATGAATCCTTTCTCAGGTTTTTGTCTAGATATTTCCTTAATTCTTCCTCTTTTTTTATCATTGGGGACTAAATGTGGCCATGTGGAACCTTAGGAACCTTAGCATCAGGGACTATTTCAATAAGTGATATTCCCAGTGGGCAGGTTATTGTTTAGCATCTTTTTCTGAGAATAAGTCTCTAAAGTCCTGATATTGAATGGATATCTCCCTGGCCTCTTCTTCCTTTAATTCTTTAAGAGTGCCCATCATAGTCAGTTGGCAGATGCTGCCTGGTTGTGGACTACAATGTTTCGTGCAATTCTGAGTAGGAGGTTAAAGTCTGTTCTACACAATCAATGCAGGAATCATGTTGCCTTAATCATGAAGTGTCTATAATTACTGGAAAATCTAGAGGGTGGATGACATCCAAACAAGTCTTTTCTAAGTAACTGGCTTGGGTCACTATAACCAAGGGCTTTGTCTGCATTCATACAGTGACTGATGTCATCGGGTCTCCCTTCTATCGCGCTTACGGATTTTGCCCAGGTTTGAGTCCAATGGGTGACTACAAAATCTTGATCAAAGAAATCTCCGAAGGCTCGTGACTGCAGCATCGCAACTACTGCAAAGGGCCCTATCATGAATGACAGGAAGGATCCGGTTGATGAATTTGTAATATGAGGTTAATCAATTTGTTCACAGTGGTCGGTTGATTAATCACCAAAGACAACAGATATTTTAATTCCTCTTCCAACCCGTGCATAAAGTTCTGTGGCACCTCGAAGGCAGAAAATAAGCAGGAAGCAGGGGAAGCGGGGCGAGGAACGAGAGGGTGGGAAAGTCAAGAAAAGGAACAAAATGGAAGAATAGTGCAGAAACAGAATGCAACTCCACCCTGGGAAAAAGACAGAGGGGCAGCCGGAGACACAAACCAAACCCGAAAAATCAAACAAAGAAACAGAAATGAGGTGGAATGGGAACAAAGCTAGATCCATTGAATAATGTTCCCAAGCAACTCCCTAAGGCCAGACATGGTTATTTATAGTCCTGTCCATTCTCCAAGTCGGCCAGTCCTTTGGCTATGTTGTTTCCTCTAAGTCTAATTTGGGGGTCTTCTTGGAATGGTGACTACCAGACCAGAATAAGCAATTCAAAATCTAGCATTTCCTTCCTGTCCTCCTGTCCGATTTTCCATCCGCGACACATTTTCCAAACTCTCCGTGATCCTTGTCCCCTCACGTTGTCGCTCTGCCTGCCTCCCATCGTTTGGATACTAACAGCGTCTACTTACAGAAGCTAGAATGTTTCAGGATAGCGTTGACAAAACAGAACTGCTGGCTTTCAACAACAAAAAAACAGCAGTCACTGTCAATGGCATCACAGTGCATCATTCTTAGAGGATTAAAAATCGGTGATTGCAAAAGAAAAGCAGTAGCAAATGGTTGACAAAGCACATGAAGGACACAGGGCATTATATCCAATCAATCCATCAATTCTTCTTTTCGACACAAGGTGTGATAAAAGAGTACATGAAAACAATAAAACCAAATAATCATTAAAAAAATGACCGTCGTTAAAAACAAATTAGGCAATGTTTTCCCAACCAATACCTTCCTAAATAATTAACATTCCACAAACTACCCAACACAGTACAACAATGCAACTCCAGAGGTACAGACTTGCAGTATTACCCGACTGCAGTAGAGATATTTTCCATATTATATTTCATTTATCTATGTACGTAAGGTTTCCTCACTGATCTTTAGTAGTTTAGACCTCAAACTCAACGCGTGACACGTGTATGACAATACCGCCCATACTTTACGCCGAGTCTCCACCATTAGTAGATAGCATGAAGCCGGACTGAATTCTCGAACCCCAGACTCTCTGAGGATGGGCAATAAGCTATGTCTCCCAATTGAAGAATACGTTTGGCGCAGTGGAAATGAATGTAGACGATCTTCACGCCATGCCCCACATAATGGCCAGGTAGCGTCCCCCAGATGAGACCATGGAGCAGTTGGCAGTAGTTTATTTGCTCTTGTAATCAGACATCTTTGCTTGATGCATTCCCCAAAAGGGCTGGGAATTCACATGCCAGCCAGTCTTGCTACTCTGAAAGCCCAGCAGGGCTGGGACATTCGGTTATCGGTGTCGGTGAGTCAAGTGTTAGTCTGGTGTTTATGAAAGGCGAGCAGTGATGAAGGAGGGGTTACAATGATATGCTTGTCAAACTGCTTAATCACAAATAAATGCATCTGTTATGCTGACAGCAGTTATTAGGAAATTAAACTGTGGGTTCAGGGGGTCCCAACTTTTGATTTTCACTGCAGGGGCAGAAATACTCCAGCCCTGAATATACGAAAGCATCCATCCCAGCCCATGCCCTGGCCAAACACATTATATAGCACTTGTTTTTTTATAAGGTATTGCAAAAAATAATATGATTAGCAACCAGTTTTTAATATATAACCTCTCCGCAACGGTCACTCAACCTGCTGAGCTACCCTGTACTTCTACTGTAGAGCGGTTTGTGGATCTATGAATGTAATAACAATCACTGCAATACCAACAGTAATTTGGGTGCACCACTGCCACGGAAGTGATTTAAAGTGGACTGGCGTGACAGTGTGGAGTTTGGAAAGAAGCGGCACGAAAGAAATTGGTTGCACCATTTTTAAACTATTATTTGGACCATTTCCTTTGAGCGGAGTTGAACTGCAGGCTCTGCCCCCTCGGAATTACCCGCCCTCCTCCAAACGGCACACCCACCCGAGCCCTTGTGGGATCCCCCTTCACATTTTTTCCATTTCCACCACTGCCTATATAGAGGCCTGTTTCAGGTGTCTCAGAATGGCGACGAAACGCGCACCAAAATCTCCAGATTCACCCGTAAAACTGCAACCTCGTTTTGTGGGCGCTTCTCATGTTAGTAGTAAAGCTGTCAATCACCCCAGATTTCAAGGGTCTTTTCATTTGCGGCTTTACCTGACATGTCCGGAAACAATTAATCTGTACAGGCGTCACATTCAGAATCAATTGCATTTACGTTACATATTCATGAATGTACCTTTCCACCATTTCAAGACAATAAAACAATATTTCAGAAATCTCAACAGAGTGTGAACATAGAAGGTACACAAAAACGCTTTCTACTTCCAATTGCCATTATCTACTGTTTTACGAGTGAGAATGTGTACTGTCCGCTAGATGGTAGTAATGGCTGGGAAATCATGCATTTTTTGTGTTAGTGCAATCGAAGAACTGCAGTTCTATAGAGTATACACTAGATGGCAGGATCGCATCAAAGTTTAGCGACCGGACTTTTTTTTTTTTTCACATGGTTATTTCCCTCTAGGTTCGATTTACTAAAGTTCATGATATGATATGATATGATATGATATGATATGATGAGGCATTTATAATGCGCCTATACACGTCTTTCGAAAACGATCTTACTAGGCCAGGTGACATTGAGATCGTGCATGTGCAAGGGAGGGAGGGGACAAATGCAAGGGGGAGGGGAAGTACAGTACATAGGATAACAGTAGATAAATAAGAACAATAATAAGAACAATAAATAAGAAGTGCGGCCAGCTGGTGGCAGGTGCTGGGTAAGTGCAGACATCAAGTGTCAAGTGCTGGTAGGGGCTGTAGGGATACAGAAACAGCCCCAGAGTGCAAGGGCTGCCAGGGGGGCAGTGCAGGTGTGCAACTGGCGGGGAGGGGACCCGGGCCCAAGAACAGGGGGTACCCAGGTGACCAGTGCAGTTTCAGCCAGGAGTGGAGAGCAGGGGAGAGGAGAAGAGAAAGCAGAAGCAAAGAGGAAGGTCTTGAGGTGCTTCCGGAACCAGAGATGGTTCTCCTCAATTTTCAGAGAGGCAGAAAGGCTGTTCCAGAGGGAGGCCCCAGCCGAAGAAAGAGATCTACTACCAACTCGTTGCTTGAAGAAGGGACTGACGCTGAGGGAGTTGGAGGCGGATGAGCGAAGAGCTCGAGAGGGAAGATATTTAGGAAGAGAGAGTTGCAGGTATTGAGGCCCAAGGCCCCAGAAGGCCTTGTGGACAATGCAGAGGGTTTTGAACTTAATCCTCGCAGCCACTGGGAGCCAGTGCAGAGATTTCAGTCCTGGAGACATACAATCTCTGGGCTTGAGGCCAAGGACAAGTCTCGCAGTCCTGTTTTGGATGAGTTGCAGAGGGCGGAGAGTAGAGGCAGGCAGATTTAGAAAGAGGCTGTTGCAGTAGTCCAGCCTAGACAGAAACAGGGCTCTGGAGACAGTGAGCTTCTGGGGGAAGGAGAGGAAAGGAAGAATACCTCTGAGTAGGTACAGCTGGTAGTGTGACTTCTTAGAGACATCGTAGATGTGAGGAGAGAAGGAGAGTGTGGAGTTGAAGATGACCCTGAGGTTTATAGCCTCATAGGTGGGAGCAGGAAGTGAGCCAAGGGAAGCCAGCCAGAGAGTGACAGGAAAGGAGGGAGCAGGTGATCCAATGAGGAGAATCTCAGTCTCACTTACAAGGCAGAGATCATTGGCGGCACACCACTCCTGGATAGCAGACAGACAGTCAGAGATTAGATAAGGAGAAGAGGTGGCAGGGGGGAACCTGAAAATGAGCTGAGTGTCATCTGCATAGCACTGGAAGTTGGGGCAGAGAGCGGCAATGCAGTGGGCAAGAAGTGCCAGGTATTGGTTGAACAGCCAGGGAGAGAGGTGAGACCCCTGGGGAACACCACAGGTAGAGATAGAGATAGAGGAGAGGAAGGAACCAAGTTGGACCCTAGAGGGACGATCAGAGAGGAAAGAAGGCAGCCAAGCCAGGGCCTGATCGGTGATACCCAGGTTATCACAGAGTCGGTTGAGCACGATGGCATGGTTGACGATGCCAAAGGCAGAAGAGAGATCAAGTAAAATGAGGACACAGGGGTTGTTGGAATCAAGGTTGGAGAGCAGGTCTTCACAGATGTTCATGAGAGCAGCTTCCATGCTTCTGGCAGCTCTGAAGCCAGACTGATGGTCGTGGAGACAACCAACAGATTCAGTGTGAAGATTAAGCTGGGAGATGGCCAACTTTTCCAGAAGATTGCCCAGGAAAGGAGTGATGGAGATTGGGCGATAGTTAGCCGGGCAGGTGGGGTCGGCTGAGGGTTTCTTGAGAAGAGGGTGCACAAGGGAGGGCTTCAAGGGGGAAGGGAAGACTCCAGTGGCAAAATTGGTAAGTTCTCAAAGTTATTTTCCATAATCAGCCCGAAATAGAGTCCCTAGGCTTCCTCTGTATTAATTCCAGCTGGTATACCTATTCATAACGGAATTATTAATTTTGGTTAGTCCTGGCCATGACGACAGAAAGCCAGGACTTAGTTTAATGACACAGAGGCTGGTATTTGAAAAGACATTTATTTTCCATAATCAACAGAAGCACGCATTTATTTAAAATAATCTACAAGTCCGAGAATCCCCTGGTCACATGACAATCATACATTGTTATTATTATTATTATTATTATTATTATTATTATTATTATTATTATTATTATTATTATTATTATTATTATTATTTATACGGCCTGCCTCAACTTATCATGTCTTCTCAAAACAAATCCAAATCTTATTTTCAGCATTGCTTTAGCAAAAGTCCTTTGCGCTCATGATAGAAAAGAAGGACGGTGACAGCTCCCAAACGACCAATGACACAGCAGCAACCACTGTATCGCATACATGCCAACATTCTGTAACCAAAAATATGTAGGAATCTTAAAGTTTCCAAAATATTGAAAAAATCGGTATTTGTTGCCACTAAATCGGTAGGCTGTAGGACTGCTTAAAAAGCAGTATCCTACCGCCTAAATCGGTAGGGTTGGCAAGTATGTAGTTGGTGCCGGAGAGAGGGGCACTGCGTTGTGCAGCTATGCTGAAAAAATAGCATATTGCACTTGCAGGCGGGTGGAAGTGGCGAGACTCGCGCAGGGCGGGGCTGAAACGTGCGGTTTCCCCCCCGGCTCCTGGTGCAAGCTCACACCTGCCAGAACTCATTAGGAGGAGTGGCTTGCCATTGCTTCAGCGGCTCACCCCAGCATGTAGATGACCGGCACCGGGGAACTGAGGTACGGTGAACCATGTGGCTGTTGATATCCAGAAGTGCTGTAGCGGATCTCACGGGCGCCTCTGACAGTCTGGGGAGGTTGCACTGGCGCACTGGTCTGCTAGCTGCTGCCAGTAAGAACACTCCATTATGAAAGCAGCAGCTTGGACACATCCCCACTGAAGAACGTTCCTCTGATTCTGTGTGCTTGCGCACCCTGCAACCACGGCTGAACAGGCTGCTAAATCCAGGTCAAAACAAAAATTACATTTTTTTTTCTTTTTTTTTAAAATCAGTATTTGTTGCCACTAAATCGGTAGGCGGTAGGACTGCTTAAAAAGCGGTATCCTACTGCCTAAATCGGTAGGGTTGGCAAGTATGCTATCGCACTCTGGTTAGCCCTCTTACCAGTAGACACATCTATTCCCTCCCTGGCCCTCACGGTTGAACTAAAGAAAAAATAAAAGGGAACGAGGGAACGATGTTTCAGAGGTGGAATAAAATGTGACTGTGCCATTAACCCTTAAGTGATAAGGGGCGAGTATGTTCGTCCTGAATTCCCATAAGAAATCAATGTAGGCTCTGCACACTCACGCACTTAAGTTAAAAAAAGTGACCCTTTGTGTGTCCCTATTGCGATGTTGGTGCCTGTGGGGACAGCCTCCTGGTGGGGGACCAAATAACGAGACAACTCACTCGGGTGGTGGTGCTGGATGAAAGAATCCTTGGCAGGCTTTCTCCCTTCATTTTATTCACTCAGTCACATGGGCCATCACGCCCACGCTTTCCCTCGTTCCCTGGTCACCTGACCATCACCCCCCCCCAACTTAGATAACAAAACATCAAACTGTTCTAACAGTGAAATGTATTTCAGTCCATCTGTTGGCATTAAACACATAATCACAGTTATACCTTACTGTCTCTTCGCCTGCCGCCCTCTGGGCTCTCCTGCTCGTTGGTATATCTCGTGTAGTACAAAACCTTGCAGTCTTGTGGATGGCGCTGGTCGCTGCTGGAGTGAGTAGCAGCTGCTGCCTTCCCTCCTCGGGTCTCTTCGCTCTCGGGGACTGCTAGCTCTTCTCTTGTTTCGGTGGGTGTTTGCTGCATCGGACTGGGTGACCCGGTTACTGCTTCTGACTGGGAGTCTCGAATCAGTAGGGCACATGTATTCAGTGTTGATAAGTTCTCTGGTTCCTCTTGCCAGGTGGTCTCTGATATCTGTCTGAACTGGGACGCATTCCACGTTACAGTCTCCGGGCCTCGGGATGCCGTCACCATGCCATGATTCTTGTGAGTGACGATCCACGGTTGCTATTCATACGGGAGTGTCATTTTCCTTTGAGCAGCATGTTTCTTGACTACTGCTGTGTCTCTTATCCGTAGCTGGCTGGGTGTTGCTCGCATCACTCTGCTCTCACTTTGGTTGTGCGCCTGTCGTCGTTGCTCGACGTGTTCTGCATCCACCTGTGGCGGCCTCCAGGTGTGGTGAAGGGGGAGTCCTGCCTGGATGGGGACTCCAAACAAGAGTGCTGCCGGGCTGACCAAGGTTGAGGAGTGTGATGTTTGTCTGTATATCTGAGAAACAGGTAGAGCTCTGGTAGCCAGGGCTTGTTCTTGTCTTTTGCTTTCCGCACTACCTTGTTGATTGATGCCATGTACCTCTCGGTGTCTCTGTTGGCCTGGGGCCAGTATAGCGTGATGCAATGGTGCTGTACTCCCATGATGTCGAGGAATATTTTGAATTCTTTGCTACTATATGGCGGGTCGTTGTCACTCTTGATTGAAGGTGGTATCCCGTGAACAGCGAACATCTTTTCTAGCGCCGTTGTCACCAAAATCGCATCAGTGGATCGCACGGGTTCTACTTCCGGGTATCTCGTGAACTCGTTTACAGCCACAAGGAGATATGTGTCGCTTGCAATAGTACAGAAGTCTATGCTGACAGCGTCCCATCAGTGTTAACTACGGGGGCATTGGCAATGGGTTCTGGGAACCCTAGTCGGCGAGTTGCTTAGCACGATGTGCAGGTCTCCACCAACGCAATGACCTTCTGTTGAATCTGTGGCATCCACACCCTTGATTTGAGGAATGCTTGTAATTTCACTATTCCTTAGTGGCCTACATGTGATAGCTGGATTGCTCTGTCCAGCAGGCGTGCGGGTGCTACAATGCAGTGTCCTTTTAGTATTAGTCCTTCAGGGGACACCGACAGTTCGTGTCTGATGCCAAAAAGGCTCTGCATTAGCTCTTGGGCTTGCGGGGTGCGGTGGGCCACTGCTGTGAGGTAGTTCTTCCATTCCCCTGTTAGCACTTTCTCTTTTGCGAGCTGAAGACAGGCAGCGTTCTCCATTTCCATTATCATCTCGTGCAGATGCATCACCTTTGGCCCTGCACATGCTATGATGTGGCAGATGTGTTGGTTCATTTTTTCGCAGCCTTGCGCTCTGTCGCGCTGGCCTCAGGTGTCGCAACAGAAAATCAGCTGGGTTGTCTGTCCCTGCTTGGTATTGCACCTCTAAGTTGAATTGCTGAAGCTGGAGCATCCAGCGCTCAATCCTTGCCGGTGGGTGAGGTGCGAATCCCTTGAATATGGGCACCAGTGGCTTATAGTCCGTTAGCACCTTGACTGGATGCCCTACGTTGTAGATTTGGAAGTGTCAGCAGCCCCACAGGATGGCTAGCGCTTCCTTTTTGATGTGTGCATAGTTCTTTCCTGCAGATGTGAGGGCCTGCTGGCAAAAGCAATGGGGTGTATGTTCCCTTCTCGATCCTTTTGGGTCAGAACTGCTCCGAGCCCGAATAGTAGCGTCTTCTAGTAGCTCAGTTTTACTGGTCGTATCGGAGAAGGCCATTGTGGCGTCTCCTGACAGTGAGTCTTTTATGCGCTTAAATGGGGCCTCATGTGTGTCATTCCATTACCACACTGTTCTTGTCTTGGTAAGTTCCCGTAGGGGTCTGGCTGTGGTGGCTAGGTCGGGGATGAACCTTCCACAGTATGTCACCATTCCAAGGAAGCTGTGGACTTCAGTGGTGCTGGTTGGTGCTTGTGCGTTTCGTAATGTGTCACTCCTCCATTTCCTGGACATGACAGGCGTTCGTTGTTCCTTCAGGCCTCGGGAGCTCAAACACACCACTGCAAAATGGTTAAATTTCTCACATTGTTGCACGTGGTCCCTAATGCCGGACATGGCTCATCCTTGTGCCGTTGTCCTCCGCACAGACCGTTTCCTGGTTTCCCAAGTATTGGCTTCTGTTTGTTTTTTCCTTGTCGGAGGGTGTTGGTGGTGGTCATGCTGTTCCCTGGGTTTTCTGTGTCAATCGGCAGTTGGCTGATCATTTGTTCCATCTCGGCCACATGTTCATCAGTTCTTTCCTGCTGGCGTCCCATAGCGAGGATCTGTTCGAGGGGTACGTCCGTCTCTGAACGTATTGTTCTGCAGAGTTTTTCTGATGATAGGGCATGGATGACCTGCTGCCGGACGGCAAATTCCTCGTCCGGGAAGTTGCACCTGATTGCCATCTCTCGGAGGCAGCAGTGAAAATCGTCAATGTTTTCGTTTGGGCGCTGTCGTGACTGATTCCTCTTGAACCTCTCGAAGTCTGGACGCAGTGGTGGTTTGAATGCTTTTCTTCACATTCTTCAATTGGGCCATCACAGCCACACTCTCTCTCGTACCCTAGTCACCTGACCATCAAACCTGTTAGGCATGTTCAAATCTAGGCACGAGCTGCAGCTGCTTCTGTGGCCTCTCCGACAGAATCTGGCCACACACTGAAACAAGCATTGGCAAAGCCAATAGTTTTTGCGTTTACTGCTGCTCTTTTATAGGCACCAGGTTGCAAGGAGGAGAGTGCACAGGTTCAATGCAGGATGCAATAAGGGGTGCAGGCGTGCAAGAGAATGAGAAGGGGAATAGAGCAAGGCAGAATGCCATTGAGCGACGGTGCCATCGATGATGAGTAATGAATATATGAGCAAAAAAGGGTGAGAGTGGGAGGGTAAGAGAAAACATGATAGTGTGAGAGGAAGGATGATAGAGGGTGGGTGTAATAGAGAGAGGAGGTTTAGGTGGGGGCAAAGTAAGTGGGTAGGGTGGATGGGGTAGAGAAAGCAGTTAGGGTGGTTGGAGTAGAGAGAGGGGGGTAGGGTGGTGTGATAGGGCAGGCAGGTGAGGCAGATAGATAGAGGGGGTAGAGAGAGAGGAGTGTAGGGATGCCGGGTGGGGGTAGAGAGAGTGGGGGTGGAGTGGGTGGATGTGGGTAGAGGGAGTGGGGTAGATGATAGAAGTAGACAGAGTGGGGGTGGGGTGGGTGGTTGAAGATGATATAGAGAGGCGGTGGGGTGGGTGTAGAGATAGTGAGGGTGGGGTAGAATGAGTAGTGGTGGGGTGGGTGAACTTGGGTAGAGAGAGTGGGGGTGGGTGGATGTTAGTAGAGGGAGTGGGGTAGGGTGGGTGGTGATAGCGGGAGAGACAGGGTGGTGTGGGTGCTGTGGGTAGAGCGAGAGTGAGGTTGGAGGTAGAGAGGGTGTGGGTGGTGAGGGTGATGTAGGGAGAGTGGGTTTGGAGGGGGGATAGAGAGAGTAGAGGTTTGGTAGAGAGGGTGGCAGTGGGGTGGGTGGACTGGGGTAGAGAGTGTGGGTGGATGGTGGAGGCAGAGAGTGGGGGTGGTGTGGTTGTTCAGGATAGAGAGAGAGAGGGTGGGGTGGATATCGAGGGAGGGTGGAGTGAGTGGGTAGCGAGAGCAGTGGTGAGGTGGGTAGACTGGGGTAGAGAGAGTGGTGGTGGGGTGAACAAGAGAGTAGTGGTGGTGGGATATAGAGAGACTGAGGGTGGGATAGTTGGGAGGGGGTACAGAAAGGGATGATGGTGGAGTGATGTAGAGAGAGTGGGGTTGGAACGGGGATAGAGAGAGTGGTGGTGTGGTAGAAAGACTGGTGGTGGCATGGTGAAGTGGGGTAGAGAGAGAAGTGGTGGAATGGGAGGGTGGGGTAGAGAGAGTAGTGGTGGTGGGGTGGGTGGGGATAGAGAGAGAGAGAGAGAGAGTGTGTGCGGGTGGGGTGGGTGTCGTTAGAAAGAGAGTGAGAGTGGGTGTGTGTAAAGAGGGTGTTGGTGGTGGGGGTGATGTAGAGAAATTGGGTTTGGAGGGGGATAGCGACAGTGGTTCTGTGGTAACTGGTGGTGGCATGAGTGGAGTGGGGTAGACAGATTAGTGGTGGGGTGGGTGGGGTAGAGAGAGTGGTGGTGGGGTGGGTGGACTGGGGTAGAGAGAGTGGGTGTGGGGTGGATGGTAGAGGTAGAGAGAGTGGGGGCAGAGTGGGTGGACTGGGGTAGAGAAAGTGGTGGTGGTGGTGGGGCGATGTAGAGAGAGTGGGGTTGGAGAGGGATAGCGACAGTGGAAGTGTGGTAGAGACACTCGTGGTGGCATGGGTAGAGTGGGATAGACAGATTAGTGGTGGAGTGAGTGGGTTAGAAAGAGTGGTGGTGGGGTGGGTGGACTGGGTTAGAGAGAGTAGCAGTGGGGTGGGTGGGGTAGAGAGAGTGGTGGTGGGGTGGGTGAGGTAGAGAGAGTAGTGGTGGTGTGTTGGATAAAGTAGTGGTGGTGGTGGGGTGGGTGGGGTAGAGAAGTAAACATGTGGAATGTGTTGACCTCCCCTAGTACTTTATCCTGGGGATCGAGACAGAGAGAGAGATAGAGAGAGTGAGAGAGAGAGAGAGAGAGAGAGAGAGAGATAGAGATAGAGACAGGGAGAGAGAGAGAGAGAGAGAGAGAGAGAGAGAGAGAGAGAGAGAGAGAGAGAGAGAGAGAGAGAGAGAGATAGTGAGGATGGAGTAGTGGGGTGGGTGGACTGGGGCAGAGAGAGTGGTGGTGGGGTGGATGGACTGGGTACAGAAAGTGGTGGTGGTGGTGGGGTGATGCAGAGAGTGGGCTTGGAGAGGGATAGTGAGAGTGGTGGTGTGGTAGACAGAGTAGTGGTGGGGTGGGTGGACTGGAGTACAGAGAATAGCAGTGGGGTGATGTGGGGTAGAGAGTGGTGGTGGGGTAGAGACAGTGAGGGTGGGGTGGGTGTGGGTAGAGAGAGAGTGAGGGTGGGGTGGGTGGGGATAGAGAGGTTTTTTGCTGTTGTCTCCTGCTCCCCCTCTGTAAAGTTAAGTACCGACCACAGGGACTGTTCTTAGATGCTCAAAGGTCTACGGCCATTCAAATAAAATTCCCAATCAAATATGAACTGAACAGAATGAAGTAAAGCAAAATAACCTGTAAATCAGCTCTTTACACCCAAAACATATATGTACTGTTTAGTTGTTTTCAAATTGCCAAATATATAACAACTTTCTTCACAACAAAATACTTTTTTTACAAGGTAAATCTTTACATATAACCTGGTTTCTAAAACTATACCTTGCCACCAGGCCACTCTTCCCTTTCAACTTTCTGTATGAAAGGTGAAGTGGCGACCAAGACTGGACGGATGGCTGCAGACTGGCCTACACAGAGGCTCGGGGTCAGGAATTGTTGTCTCAGTGCTAGTTAGTGGGTCTGAAGCGCTGGTTGCGGTGTCTCGGATGAAGTTAGCGACTGCGGTATGACAACATTCAATGGTGCAGTCAGTTGTAGCTCGAGGGGCTTGACTGGATCGAAAATTTTCTTAAAGGCGGACGCTGGTTGATGCTTGTCGATACACTCCTCCTAGCTTCTTCACTGGGCTTGTATCGTCCTTTAAGGCCAACAGCCCAAAGCTGAGGAGAGTGTTGCAGGCAACAGTTTCTCCCTTTGTTTGGTTCAGAGGCTCTCTGGCACTTCCCACCTAGAAAACTTGCTGCAGAGCCTAGAAGGGCACGCGGTGTGCAGGCTGGGTGCCGGTTCTGGAGCTGCTGGAGGTTCCTCTGGATTCAGTATCTCTCTCTGTTCCCTGGCAGCTGTTTCGGGGAGGGATCTTGCTTTCCTCTTTGGAAGTCCTGGCTTCCTTCACTGGTGGAAGCTTTAAGGTAGACTGTACCTTCAGCCAGTGTCCAAATGAGTTCTTCTTGTTACTTCTTGCAAAGTCTTCAGATGGTCTGCCAAAACAGGGACTCAACACTCTTTTAAAAACAAATGGGCCGCACTGATTGGTCCAGGCTAAACCCACCTTATTGAACCGATTTCGGGTCCCAACCAACAATCTCCTGTATGCATAAGGTCATAACCAGAGTGTTTTGCAACAGAACAAGGTAAAGGGGTGAAAAAGATGTAATATCTAGTCCCACCTATCTTCCTGTCTATTGTGGAACAAAGGGTCTCTCTGGTTAATTGAGCTCTCTGTGGTTCCTGATTAAAGCAGCAGGTTTCCCTTGAAGATGTGGTGAGACCAGACGTTCTGTCTCTATCAAATCACATGCTCCTACCCTCTGAATGGGGTCCCCCTGCAGGGATGACTACTGTAAACAGCTGTCCCAGACATGACATTTGACAGCCCATGATACTAAGAGGTGGGAACTGGCTTCAGGTTGACACAGTGCATATCAAAGGTTGTTGGGGGTTTCCTGTCTTTTGTTAGCCCTGCGACCAGGCCTCTCGTGGGCCTGCTTGAATTAACTCTCATCATGCATAGTTGCCACCAGCAGGACCAACAAATGATAGGACGATACCATGGAGCCTTGTCATTTAATCAGGCTGGCCATGGCAGGAAGAAGGTTTTGCCCTCTCCCTTTTGAGATGCCTTGATGTACTCCTGGATGTCAAATTCCAACTAAATGAGACCGGGGGCACCTGTAGGCTGTGTCCACTGTAAGGAAGGCATGGTATCAAACAGTAAGACAGACTCAAGTGATCACAGTTCAAGGGTGTTTATTGAACTTCAATTGGGTTTGAAAAACACCTATCTTATCCTAAATCTAAAGTTGGGAGGAAGCTATGACCATCAAACAATAATAAAGTACTCCTAGTCGAGTCTGTCAAAATAAAAGGGCCTATACTAATTAACCTATTTCCAGTCCTTACTTCTAAATACAAATAGTGTGGGAAACAATGTGATGCAAAAGAAAACTGTTCAAAAAATGAGTTGTAAGGATATTCAAGCTTTCCCACCTTTTCAGCACAGGACAAGGTGGCACACTCGAGCTTAGCACAATCTCTGGGTTCTCTAGCATGAGGATGCAGTTCCTCAACAACAGTGCCTTCTGTGCCAAAGTCTCTTTGCCATTCAAAGTCTCTTATTTCAGAGGGTTTGATGCAACGCAACAAATATTAAAGTTCTGTTCTTCTTAGGATTTCACATGTACAACTTCTCAGGAGATTTACTGTTCACCCTGCGTCTCCCTCCGCCGGGCTCAGACCCACTTTAACACAAAAAGTTCTTGGGTGATTTACTGTTCACCCGGGTCCACCTCTGCCGGGCTCAGACCCACTTTAACACAAAACCTTCTATTGGTCTCCCTCGGCCAGGCTCGGACCAAATTTATCTACTTTTCCAAACTTTCTTTACTTCAACAAAATCGAAGACTTTAGACTGTGCGCTGGATTTTGCCCGACCCGCTGGAGGACCACTTAGATTCAAAATTACTCGATCTCTTCTTGATATAATCTTTTCTCACTTGTACCTTTGCCACTTCTCAGCTGGATACCTTACTGAGACCTTCGACTGAGCAACCACGCAGTGCCGGACCACTCTGTTAAAGGTATTATATCTTGCTTTGAAAGTTAAATCACTCATCAGCAGTTCAACTTTACTTGCGTCTCTTATCACACCTGTTTTAACAATGTTCGTTCCAGTGCTCGCCATACAATGTTGCTGCTTGCAACCTTGGCTTCAACACAGACCGGTCTTGTTTCGTTCTCACCAACTGACTGGCTGTGTTGTTTTCATTAACAATGCTTTGATCTTGGAGCCAAGGACGGTACCATGGCGACTGGTGCTTCTCTTTGCCTTGATTATTGAGGTGGGAGGGATCCAGGTGTCTCCCAGGATTCTTCAGCCTGGATTCCTGGTCTTACGCTTTCTATTCTTGAGGTTTCTGGAAAGTAACAGTTCCTTTTTGAAAAGGTCAAGGGAGCTTCCCTTCTTGCGATCCCCTTCTGTTTTGCCATATTTCTTCTCCTGTTAAATTGTTTCAAAACTGCTGTTTCCTTGTGTGCTTTGCCTCACTCAGAGTGTGCTCTCGTGCTCTGCCTTTTATCCATGTGGGGAAGCTTAATGGAAGTCAGGTGTGTGTGATGATCAGTAATTGCCTGAACTCGCCTGACCATGAATTGGGACACATCAGGTATAGTTCTCGGGTGTTCGTCTGTTTTCTCTCATTACGGGCTATCCATGTGAAAGTGTTTGTGTTGTAAAAGGGGGGCTAGAGTGCCTAAATATCCTACCTGGTAGGATGGGGTAAAGGTGTTTTAGGTAAGGGGATACCGTGTCTCACCATCCGATGTCCCACTCCCACTCCCCAAAGACCCCTCACCCAGGAGATCCTCCCGCACTGATCCACCCCAAGGAACTGGATCCAAAAGCAATGGCAGTGTCCTGGCCACCTGGATGACAGATCCCCAGGGACTAGTGGGTGAGACACCTTCTGGTTTCTCACACCACAAGGAGTACACGGGTGAACATAGGATTATCCCCACACATTTTCCAAGGTTGATCTACCATCATTCCATGTCATATAAAATTTCAAAAAAGCCTAGGTGAGTGCACACCCACTGTGTAGATGATCGAATTCCTCACAGTGAGGTAAAGTGAAGAGGAGTGGGGAGGAGAAAAGAGGATATCCTCAAATGGATGCTGTACAGTTGGTCGGGTGTGCTTCCTGCACTGAGCGATTGCAGAGTGCTATACTGACAAGCTTTTTGAGGGCTGCTTTTGTTTTCCAGTCCAAATCTGGCAATAGAAATTGCACTCTCTGAACAAATGGCTACTTAAAGGCATCCCCACTTTCAATTTCTACCAACATAATGCAGGATACGAGCATTACAGGGGTAGAAAGTAGCCCTTTATATTCACTAATGCTCCCCAAATCACTGGGAAGGACCCTTTCTGCATTTACCAGGCATGTGTCATTGCAAGCTACTTATTCTCTACTGCACTTAAGTTAGAGCAAGAAAAACTCTGCTCAACCTTGCTCCCTGCAAGGTTGTGCTCTAGGCAACTACTTAGTTCGTCTTACTGTGGGTGCTTGGCGCGTTTGTATTCCAAATTATGATCACCTGTCCTGGGTGCCTTTGATCTTCCATGCTAGAGTCAAGATGGAGATAATGGCCATTTGACCTATCCTCAGCATAACACCGAGCATTATTATTTAAAAGCATAAACAGTATGAACAGCATAGGAAAGTGTGGCCATTGGCCCTCATGGGGTTCTTGTCTGCCCAGAACTAATATATGGGCATTGCACCCAACAATGGGTAGTAACGCTCCCTCCGTGCAGCTGCCTCGCTGTGGGACCCCCCTCCTCTCAGGCCTCTTAAGCGCAGCTTACATAGTCCTATTATACAGATAGGCAACAAGGTCCATGTTGTCCTCATGGTTTATTTTTGCATGTTTAAGTTTGGGCTTCTATGGGTGTCAATTTCCAAGACATGTTGATTGCGTGTAGGAGACCACTAACAGGACTTGTGCGCTATTGGGTCCCAATTTCACACATTTGCAAAATGGAGATTACTCACTTTTATTCTTCATTTTGTAAAAAGTGTAAATGCTGACTGCAAATTATGCCCTGCAGATGGCATTTACTATGGCGTCCAGCCAATGGAACGGGGGATAACAGCCCAGCAGCCCATGTTATCGGCCGGAGCGAAGCGAGGGTGGATAACAAGGGCTCCCGGCCATTAACGGGCATGGGGGATGAAGGCTATTAGCACCCCGGGTTGCCCAAGCGGCGCTAAAAAAAAGTGTTTTCCTTCCTACAGCGTGACGCCGCGGGAGGCGAGGGGAAGAAGTGGATGCGACAATGGCACTCCCTGCGGCAGAAATAAGCTAAGTGGGGGGAGGGGCAAAAGTGACGGAGGGTGGGGGGAAGATGGCGGCAGGGGGAGCCGGTCATCAGGCGGCATGGAACGTGGGCTTGTAACAGCAGTTCGAGCCCGCATTCCTAGTCATCTGATTGGCTGGCTCCCCCCGTCCTGCTGCTGATAAGTATTCCTAATGATTCCACCTGTTTTTAAGAGGTACTGAAAACTGCCGTATTCCATAGGAATCCATTGGTTTAATGCTTGCATGAAAATCTCATACAGGCGTTAAAGCATATGCTCTTTGAAGTTGGAGAAGGAAAGTTCAACAGAAACGTTAATTCCGTCTTGTGCTCCTTCTCCGTCTCTAAATGGCACTAAAATGTCATGGAGTGTAAAAGTAATGCGCAAACGGCTAACACCTTGCTTTCATGCCTTACTATTGCACTCCAAGCCTTGCAGAAGGGCAGCCTATGTGTTGCCTTAGCGACATCTAATGAGGAAGAAACTATTGGTGCGGCTAACGATAGATGGTAAATTAGCATGTATACATATCCACCGTAGTGGAGTGTCAGTATTCCCTCCTTTTGAATGCTTCTGCCATTGTGACTTGATGAAAAGTGAGAATTCTGTGCAGGCTTTAGTTGCAATCGTTTGCCTGTGCTATCAAATTAATGAAGAGTCCCAGGTGTCAGAGACTTGGCAGAACAGTTTTCTCTCCCTTTTTTTGGGAAGTGTGTGCCTAATTTGTGTTTACTTTATGACTTTTGTTGCTGTCATTTAGTAATGGAATGCTGTTTGTTGGGACATTCAAGGCTATTCTTGACATGTATAACACTAAAAAGGTGTATCTATGAACTTACTTATATATTTTGGAATGTAAACCCTCATACACATTATATTCCAGATATATTCCTATGCAATTAGTGGCATGAAATTACTGTGAAAACACATGTCAGCCTTTGAAAAAGACAATGGCAGGTACAATAGAATTGGAGGTACAATTAGTTTGAAATGTGTCAAATTATGCAAACATATGCAGAGGGGGAGAATTACAATAGGGGTTTTCTCTCCTGCAGATCTGGTGAACACCACCTCTCACTAAAATGTGAACTACGTACTTAGCAACTACAGCATAGAGCAGTCTGTGCTGCAACATAGAGACTAATTATGCTGAAGAAACCGGTCGACTGACAAAACATGAGCATCCATTATCTCTCAGAGACTACAGACTGGAATATAACATGATTTTAACCCTGTTATTATTTTTTCCCATCTGTTAAGGAAATAATACATGAATATGTTATAGGAAGGAATGGAAAAGTTCTTTCATTGATATGAAATGATAAGGCATTAATAACGCGCCTATACACAAGTGTTTCAAGGCGCGACGAGGCAACGGAGGGGGAACAGAGGGAAGACAGACATCGATCCTACTAGGCCAGGTGTCATTCAGATTGCGCAAGTGCATGGGAAGGGGAAGGGGGAAAGTGCAGGGGAGAGGAGGAGGGAAAGGTGCAGTACATGGGATAAAAGAATAACAATAAGTATGGCCAGCTGGTGGCAAGTGCAAGGGGAAGTGCAGACATCCAGTGTCAAGTGCTGGTATTGGGACTGTATGGATACAGAGACAGTCCTGAGTGGGGCGGTTGCCAGGAAGGCAGTGCGGGTGTGCGACTGGCAGTGAAGGAGACCTGGGCCCGAGATCAGAGGGTCGCCAGCTAACAGTGCAGTTAAGCAGGCATTCAGCAGGGGAGAGGAGGAAAAAGAGAAGCAAAGAGAAAGGTTTTGAGGTGCTTCTGGAACCAGAGATGGTTCTCCTCAAGTTTCAGTGAGGCAGGGAGGCTGCTCCAGAGGGAGGCCGCAGCCGAAGCGAGAGATCTACCACCAACCTGTTGCTTGGAGAAGCGACTGACCCTGAGGGAGCTGGAGGCAGATGAGCGAAGAGCTTGAGAAGGAAGATATTTAGGAAGAGAGAGATGAGGGTATTTCCATTTAAGTTCTTCTTTCTTCTGCTTCACTGTCATTTGACACCTTCACGTTAGGAACATTTGATGCTGGAAATAGTATTGGCCCCCAGTAAGGGTGTTCAGCCTATTAGGTGGCTACAAGAGCGGCCGAGAATACACTATATACCACCCCCTCTTTCCAGCCACCCAAGGCCCTTCCCCTTGTGGTGCCATCTTGACTGTGGGGAGGTAACAGAGAGCCTCTCCATGTTGCCTCCCCACATCGCCACCCCTCTGTACTGCCCCCCAAAACAAAGCTTACCCTTTTCCCACACCCCTCCCTCCAACCTTAACTGCTGGACCGGAGCTTTGTGCTCCTGTCCCAGTGCTCCTCCCACCCACGGCCGCCATAGAAATGGAAAAAGCCATCTTCTGTTTTTTTTTTCTGGGAGAATTGATGCACACAATACTCAAGGAACCCATCTCCTGGAAAAAACAAACATTTGTTCCCTGGGTGAACCTTGTCAGGGGACGGACATGGCCGTTAACAACCCACAGCCCTCACTGAGGCCCTCGCTTCGCTCTAGCCTGCATAGGCTCAGGCTGGCAGCCGTCACCACCTATGTCCGGTTCTAGGTGATGAAGAAGCCTCTTGTTCTAGTTTTAGTTAGGGGGCGCTTCGCAGCGTCTATGAGAAGCAACTGAACTCTGGCGAATGGTGACTTTAGCTTTTCTTCTTTTCCTTCTGCAGAATAAAGTCCAAAATATATGCGCAAGTTCATAGAACCTCCTTTCAAGTGTTGTATGGTCTCTGTCAAGGAAAGGGGAAAAGGTCTTGACTTCCCCTTTTGGGGCATAATTCTGTACTTAACATATGATAGCCAAACCCTATTGCTTTTACCAATACTCCTTTATGTCTTTATAGGTGCTATGCTGAAGTCCTCTTTAGTAGGTGCTGGGATTATTCTAATAAAATAGTTAAGGATTTCTTTTTTTTACAAATCAAAAAACAACTGGGTATCTTGCAGGAGCGACGCCTTTCTTAGGGTAACTCCTTATTTTTGTCTGCTAGCTTTCAAGACCACACAGGTCTCTTCCTCGGGCAGTAATTGCACCACAGAAGCAGAACCTTCATTTATAGGGAAGAACAGTTTGGGCATAAGTCAAACTTGCCAACCCTACCGATTTAGGCAGTAGGATACCGCTTTTTAAGCAGTCCTACCGCCTATCGATTTAGTGGCAACAAATAACGATTTTTGGAAAAAAAGAAAAAATATTTTGGCCTGGCTGCCTGAGGCCCGGCACAGCATGACCAGCATCCTCTGGTTTTGGGGGGGGGAACGAGCCAGGGCGCCATTAGCCCCCGCCACGCCAGCTCGAGGGAGTCTTTCAAGGGCTGGCATAGCGGCAGAAGGCGCGGCAGGCTTTTGATGTAAAACGCACCCATGGCGGAGGGCTAAATGCACCCCTCCACCGTGGGTGCCTTTGACAAAAGGCGCCATTAGCCCCGCACCACGCGTGTGGGTTCTTGTACCTTAGCAATGCCAGGGTGTCTTTGCATTGCTGGAGGATGTAAATCGGTCTACCTTGGAATAGCGGAACGTGAGGGGCTGAATGAAAGACCTGGGGAGCACGAGACCGGTACTATGTGGATGGGAAGTGGTGGCAGGCGCCTCATTGTCATTGAATGCACCCGCAGTGACGGGCTCATTCAATGACAATGGGCTGCTGACGTGCCCTATTCCTATCATTAACTCCTCGCCGGACTATTTTTTAAACTTAAAGATTCCTGCAGATTTTTGGTCACAGAGTGTTGGCATGTATGACAAGTGAGCACAGGAAGGGAACAAACACGTTTGCTTTTTTAGTGCGTAGAACGGAAATGTGAATTTGTCTAAAAAAACAGATATATTTTTGACGCATCCCTCTCAAATGCTTTTAAGAGTGCATGTGGGGAACCACAGGTTTAGTAAAACTTTAACACAGGGATGTGAAATGCAGTTTGCCTGCAGACATAATAATCTCCAACACAGAGCAAGTGAAGTGCACGTTCTTATCCAGGGAAGATCGGGCTCATTAGATGTGAACACAGGGAAGGAAGAAGCAGGTTTGTATTTCATTATTGCAAGTGAAATAGAAATGGGACTGTGGTGAAACTGTGTTTATACCTCTCTTTTTTATGCCTTGATTTTATGCCATTGCCAGTGTGTGTGAGGAGGCCCTGTGTTTCGCACACAGGTAGACACGGGTGTGAACTGTTGCTGTTCTGAGGCAAGGTTAGCCACAACAGGGTGCTAGTGAGGCGTGGTCCTATGGTTGTTGCCCTGCATAGTAGTAGCCAACCTCTTATTCGAGGGAAGAAGGATTGTCTGGGATCAAGAGCAGGAAACGTTAGTTGCCTGGGAACAGGGCAGGGGATAACAGTTCTCATGTTGTAGTTTATATCGTGAAATGTCTTAAGTTGGGGTTGCATGCAGAAAAATAATAAGAAAAATCCTGGTGACAATCTACATTTGGGGTCTCGAAAATCAGGTGACGGACTCTGAGGCGTCACTTCCCAGCCACATAGTACCGGTCTCGTGCTCCCCAGGTCTTTCATTCAGCCCCTCAGGTTCCGCTATCCCAAGGTAGACTGATTTACATCCTCCAACAATGCAAAGACACCCTGGCATTGCTAAGGTACAAGGACCCGCACGCTTTGGCCAGAGGGGCCATGGCAAGAGCTCTGCGCCCTGGCATAATGCCTTCCCGCCCACCGACTGATCCGGTTCACTCTGATCTGGGTCTTCAGAGAGGGTCCAGATGATACCAGTGGTTCTATTTTGGGATTTCGAATTACCTGGTGCCCGCTGCTGAGGGTGCTGGGTCATGCCACAGAGTGGATCCTCTGTCTGGATCTTTGCCTACTGGACTTCCCTCCTCTTCCCGAGGAGCGCTCCTCTGAGTGCGCCTCTTCCTGAGGAGCGCTCCTCTGAGTGCGCCTCTCCATCTAGAAGTTGAAAGGGAACGGTTATCTTGGGATTTTGCCGTAGCAACTGGGACATCACAACACCCTTCCACCTTACAATCATTCCTGAAACTCTGGAATTCCATCCATTTATGGTGTAGGCAGAATGGTGTATAGTGATTGCATCGAATGCCTAAGCCTCTAAGAAAAAGCAACGAAAAAAAAGCATCGATTGCATTTTTTCCCCCATTTTTTTTATGGGGGGGTCCCCCACCAACCCCTGTTTTTTTACCCCTTAAAACCCATTATACTTAAAATAAATCCTTTACCTTTAAAAAAATGCATTCAATGCTTTTTTTTCATGCATTTTTTCAATGCTTTTGGCATTCAATGCTTTGAATTCGATGCAATGACTGGATACCGTAAGAATTACCACTGAAGTATGACCCGCTATGGTTCCAGGCATTCCTTTACAAAGGTTTCCACTTGGGTCTTTCTGTGTCTACCGTGCAAGTCCAATGGGCTGCAATTCAGGCCTTTTGTGAGCATTGGAGGAGACACACCGCACCTGACCCATGCTTCCCGAGTTCTTCATAGTTGTGCAATTTTAGACCCGCAACCATATCCATTCTCCCCATGGATCTCCCTCTGATTCTTGGGGCTCTCGAAGAAGAGCCGTTTCAACATTTAAGAGAGGCATCATTCGAATTCCTGTCCTCTAAGGTCTCGTTTTTGAAAGCCATAGAATTGGCTACTTGAGTTATAGCCTCTTTGCTCCTCCCCTCCGGACCTGCAATTCTTCCTGGACCGACTTATTCTTTGTACAGATCCGTCCTTCCTGCCTGAGGTATTAGCTGCATTTCACATCAATCAAAAAGTATGATTACCAGTATTTTTTCCTTCTGGTAGTCTGATGAAGAAACTGCTTTGCCTCATTGGAAGAGACCAGGGGTATTTGCTACTAGATGTATTTAGGGTAGCAATCTGGGCCTCCCCTCACACTATCGTACAGCCGTGGTCATTAGGCCGGATTTTCCTGAGTCTGCGATCAGTCAAAAAATGTCCCCAGAATATCGGATCCGGGAAATTCGTTTGCAAGAGTTTCCAATCTGCGTTTGTTCCCGAAGCCGGGATTCAAACCCAGTTCATCATGACCAAGGTCAAAGGTCTTACCCACAAGACCACTTGAAGGTCTGGTCAAAATATCTGTGCATATGTTTGTTAGGATTGTACTCTTCAGAAAATATTTACGTACAGGTTTGTAGGTTTAAAAGGTGTGAATACAAAGTGCACTGCACTGAGTGCAGTCTGTGGCACAGACGGCTCGCGGAAGCAGAAGGCTTTGTTTCCTGGAGGACGTTTTACCGGTGTTACACATAAAAGGCACTTCCCCACACGGAGCGGGGCACGGGGAGTGCGGCATGTTGAGTGCAGTCTGTAGCAGAGTCGATCTCCACCAATCCTAGAACCTCAGACCATCCTTCCAATTGCTTGTGGGATAGGCTCTACTTTTAGTCCAAGACCTGTAGGGGTAAATGAGGTTCCAAGACTGATTAAGGCTTGCAAGTTGTTGTTTTTGGGGGCACGTGGGGGTCCTCTTAATGCTAAAATAATTTTGTTTCCAAATAAAACTTTAAATCCCCCCTTTTGCTCCCCTTTGGTGGGCGTTTGCCTTCCCTCTATACACTTGCCTCACAATTTACTTGTGAGCTTAATGCTGGTGAAGTCTTGTATGCCGCGAAGGACGTCATTTCACCAAAATGTCAAGGGTAGCAGAAGTGACATCACACGACCCCTGGCCTCTGATGGCATCACAGGAAGTTATGTCATTTGGCCTTACCCCGGAGTGACATCACAGGAAGCGATGAAACACAACCTTTCACCGCTTGACAAAACAGGAAGTTGCATCACATAGCATTGTTCCTAAGAACATTATAAAAAATATGGTTACGATATCACTGGCACTGATGGGCGGTCTAATGTTACTCTCAAAGGCAACCTAGCTCTTTGGTCTGACATCTTGTTTACTCTTTTTTTTAATGTTAATTAAGATATACGGTTTATTACAAACCTTTTTCTATCAAATCTAGTCAATAAAATCCTCAATACCACAATTGCTTACAATCATCAACATCAATAAAAATCTCATCATCATTTACTTACAAAACCCTCAATTAAATTCAGATATTGAAGTCCCCATCATCATTTCTTCTTCAACAGCATTAATTCATCGTTTTGATAGAAAATCATATTTGTGTGAGTTATCTTTTCTTCAATAAAGGTCCCAGGTATCTAGTTCTTAACATAGTCAACCTAAGACAAAACAGTAGAATATGTTTCAACGTTTCAACTTTCCCCTTTGCGCCACAAAATCTACAATCAAGATTAAACACCTCTTGTTTGAGGGCCGCCACAGTTTTTTTGGAAGAAATATATTCAAGCAGAATCCCAAAAACTGGTAAGGATATTAAGGACTTGGGAATTTGACTAAATATCTTGGTACAGAGTTGTACACCCTACTTTCGTTTTGTAAATTTGCATGAAGCTTATCTTTATTTCTAGATTGCTCTGTCAGAATCCAGTCTTGTTCCCATAACTTTCTTTTGACCAAGCCCGGGTTCATCACTACTATTTTCTGTGTGGTTCCCAAATAGTGCAAAATCTGCAAACATCTCGATTTCTACTTGTTCAATGCATGGAGAGTCTCCTTTCCCATATTCGGCAGTCAATATCGGATAAGGTAGTGGTGTATCAGGCATGACACATTTTCGATATAAAGAAAGAGTCCTCCACATTGTTATTGTGTATATACATGTTTTAAATGTTTTTATTTTATTGGCAATTTTATGGTTATACAAAGAAAAACCTTTAAGCCATTTTATCCAACATCTGTGAATCACAGTAAAATCAAATCAAATGTCCACTTAATGCATATTCCCTAAAAGAATTGAGTCTTCTTACTTGCTACCCATTCTGGTCTAGAGGTACAAACTTTAGTAAATCCGGTTTCTTAAAAATAGCAATAACCAGGTTGACAAATGCCAGAATAATTGAAACTCGCTCTCCTGCTAATAAGATTTTCCACTATGCTTCTATAGTTCTATATCCATACTTCTGATCTACTTCCGACATGAGTTTCACCCCTAGATCTTTTGTTGCAGAACATGACATTACTAGATGGTAGAGGGACTCTAGCAATGAGACAAACAACAGGTCAATGAGCCCCCAGCTTGATTTCGTGGTCTCAGAATTTCCCTCGTAGGGAACAAGTTCAGACGAATTCTCAAAAATTGGGACCTAAAGAACCAATTAGGAAAGAGCTGTAGGTATTGTGGCAGGCAGTTCAGCTTTTTTTCCTCGTCTAATGGTCTTCCGTACAGCTTGAGAACCTGCCTTTCGTCATGGGTCTGAATCCAATCCCATATATATATATTTTTTTTGTCTTATCTGGATTTTGGACAAGTGATAGTTCCGTTTCTCCCAGGTTGAATAGGAAAGTTTTACACACGCTTTCCCATTCTCTTAGGGAGCACTCTGTTGTTTCCTTTATGGCTCTCTTTAGAACCCTAAAGCCGCCCCTCGGCTTATCTTCGATGCAATTTCTAAAAAGCTGGAGAGATTTCCAAGTCACAATTGCCTTGAGTGACGTTAGGCCAAGTTCCATCCATATAACCTGCATTGGAACACTCTTTGGGAGACCTAGAACCTTCTTCCAGAATATACCTTCAATGATTTGCCAATTGTTAGGATCAAAGTTCAAGGAAGTCTCAGCACCATATGTTAGTATAGGTGTAACTTTCATCCTATAGAAGTTGACTATCGGAATCATTGAAAAGCCACATAATTCTTTCAGAATTATTCGACCTTGTGATGCTAGGTTCTTTGCTTTGTTTCTAAGGGTAACAATTTTGGGAGCATCACAGGTGCTGGTGTTTAAGCAAACCCCCAGATAGGTGATAGTGTTACGACTGGCCTCCAACGCGGTTTGTTATGGAACCGCTGGCGGCTTCAACCGAGGTTGAGGCTTTGTGCATCCAACATGGCGCTTGTGCTCGGAGTTAACGGTCTAGTTGTTAGGACGAGAGACGGGAGAGAAACTCCGCCTCCCATACCGGAAACAGTACAAGAATCCATGACTCCTGGACAACATTGCGTTGCTACTGTTGTCAGAGGCTTCGCTCCGTGAGTTGCCGTTGGTGACCTTAAGTTACTATTACTGAATTACTTTTCAATCTACTAACCCATAATTTCTTTCTTTACACATTCGAGCAGGGAAGCTCCACCCCTCCTACCATCTAGGCTCGCGCTGCCGACTCCCTCCGGCCATCGAGCGTGGCGTTCTTCATCCGCTCTTGTAAACTACTTGTTCCATATTGGGTTACCGGACTTATAGGTCGGGCCTCTCCTCTTATAAACTTTGATCTCCTTTCTTTATCCCTCTGAAGAATACCAGCTTTCCAGCGTTTGATCTCGCTCCATCTCAGAGACCCCCCTAGGAGTCCATCTCAGAGGCACACACGCATACCAGCAGCGGTAAGGATACTCTCCACATACCTCTTCTTTCTAACCTTATTCCTAATTTACCTCATTAATACATATCCTTCTGTCTACCCCTTAAAGATTGGAAACCTTCTACGAAAAAACCAGTTCCTACCAATCGCTCCCGGTGGCTCTCAACCAGGTACTGCTACCACCACCAAAAAACTCATAGGAAGTCCACTATCATCACCTTAGTCAATTTTCTATTCTTTTATTCCCAGTTCACCCTGAGTCCAACACTTGGTAGGAGACCACTTACCTACCTGCAAAAAGCATCATCCAGCAAGACAAGTGAGAGATTGATCCAGCTCCACATCCTGCGCTCCCTACCTGTGACTGGGTTTTCTTCCCCAAGAGGGTTTCCCGGGAGCCTCCTTTCGGCGCCTGAGTTGGAAGGTGTCGGAAGCGGGTTCCAGGTAGACCTTTCTATTCTACATCTCAGAACGAAGACAAGGTAGGCATTGTTGTCTTGTCTATGCCGACGAGTTTGCATGTGGGGTCTCTCCAGAAGAGATAACCAGTTGAAACATTACAGATAGCAATGCCCGTTTATTCTGGAGGACGCACAGGTGAAACTCAGCGGGCATCAAGAATGGAACAACAGCTACAACAGATGATGGCCGCCATGCAGACCCTTTCCGCAGAGGTCCAACAGTTAAAGTTAGAGAATACCGCATTGCGACAACAAGGAGGACATTCAGCTCGGAGCTCAGAAGTCCCTCCAGGGCCTTTACCAGGCGGTCGCTTTGACGGCAATCCCCAAGCCGTGAAAGAATTCCTAGAATCATCCACAGTGCAGTTTGCCTTTAAAGCAGCCTTTTTCCCAACGGACAGAGACAAAGTGGACCATATGATTGCACAAAAGACAGGAGCAGCTTTAGCATGGGCCACTCCCTTAGTCACCAATAATAAACCCATTTTGGACTCCTATCCGGCATTTTGTAACAGTGTCCGCAGCATGTTCAAGTAGACAAGAGGTGGTGGTCGCCTCTCAGGAAAGGCTCCTTGATTTACAACAAGGGAACCTAGATATCCTGACCTATATTACTACCTTTAAAAGGATGGCCGCCTACACCTCTTGGGCGGACGATGCATTGATAACCCTCTTTAGAAGGGGATTATCGGAAGATCTAAAAGATGAGGTGTCTTGAGTCCTGAGACCTTCCAATTTGGCTGAATACATTGCACTAGTGTTGCAGTTAGACTATAGGCTCCAGGAAAGGAACAGAACCCTAGATACCATATGGAATTCCTCTCCCCATAAACCAAATACTAGCGAGGAACCCATGCAATTAGGAAACGCAAGGGGTCCTCTCTCTCCGGAATAACGGGCCTGGAGAAGATCACAAGGATTATGTATGTATTGCGGGTCAAGCAGCCATACTGTTAAAGAATGTACGGTGGCACCCCCGAGGAAACCGGGAAATGCCAGCGACGGCCATAAAGGGGACAACGGCTTCGGGTTCCTCAGCAGCTATTAGTCCCCTTCCGAATTTCACTATCAGTCCTTCTACCCTTGCAGATGGAAACACCATGATTACTTTAGGTATTTCGTTGGCTTGGGATAATGTTTGTCTTGTCAATGTTCCCGCTTTAATAGACAGTGGAGCATCGGGCAATTTTATTGACGATGTGTGGGCGAAAAAACATGGAATCCCACGTACTACCAAGACCATAGCCATCCCAGTCGAAAGCGTGGACGGCAGCCCTCTTATATCTGGGCCCATTAAGGATCACACAAGAGCCTTAAAGATGACAGTGGCCTCCCATCATGAGAACATTGAGTTAGACATCATTAAGACCGCCCATTACCCGGTAATTTTAGGGATCCCGTGGTTAAGGGTCCATAACCCCTATATTAATTGGACGGCGGGTACTCTTTTTTTAGGTTCCGAACAGTGTGTTCACGGTCACCTCGCATCTAACCCCACTCCACAGAATCCTGAGCAGGAAATGGGAATTGCCAATACCATGGTTAACAAAATCTCCTCCTTACCTGCAGAATACCAATCATTTCGTTCTATCTTTTCTCAGTCTGAGTTTTCAGAACTTCCCCCTCACCGGAGGGACGATTGTGCGATAGGCCTTATCCCAGATCATCCACTTCCTTTTGGTAGAATGTACATTCTATCAGCCAAAGAAAAGGAAGTCCTAAAAGAATATCTACACACACATATCAAGAACGGTCTGATCTCTGAATCCACTTCCCCCGCAGCTGCCTCACTATTTTTTATACCAAGAAAGGACACCACCGAGCTCCGTCGTTGCATCGACTTTTGGGGTTTAAACAAGATCACCATCCCAGACAGGTACCCCATGCCTCTCATCCCAGATATATTAGAAGCGGTTCAAGGAGCCAAAGTTTACACCAAGCTTGACCTAAGAGGAGCCTACCACTTGATTCGTATTAAGGCTGGAGATGAATGGAAAACGGCTTTTCGCACTCCGTTTGGTCATTACCAATATCGAGTCATGCCTTTTGGACTTATGAATGCCCCAGCTGTCTTTCAAAGATTTATGGACTACATTTTTGCAGATATTAACTTACATTATGTTATCATTTATTTGGATGACATATTGATTTTTTCCTCCACCTGGGAAGAACATGTTTCACATGTAAAGGAAGTTCTAAATCGGCTACAACAAAACCATCTATTCTGTAAGTTGGAAAAGTGTGAATTTCACAAGACCACCATCTCATACCTAGGCTACGTTCTTTCTCAACAAGGCATTGCTATGGATCCTGTTAAGATATCAGCAATCACGGAATGGCCATCTCCCCGAACTGTCAAGGACATCCAAAGATTTTTAGGTTTCGCCAACTTTTACAGACGATTCATTCCACATTTCTCCTTGCTGACCAAACCCTTAACACATCTGCTAAAAAAGAGATTCCATTCGTTTGGGTCCCTGAGACACAGAGAGCGTTTGAACAACTCAAGATCCTCTTTACCCAGGCTCCTATTCTAATGGTACCGGATCAACAACGACGATTCATTGTGGAGTCCGACGCATCACAGTATGCCTTAGGGGCCGTCCTACTTCAACCAGACGAACAGAACATAGAAAGACCAGTGGCTTATTTATCCAAAACTCTTTCACCGGCTGAGCTCAACTACACAGTGTTGGAGAAAGAACTCCTAGCCCTTAAACAGGCTTTTGAGGAATGGCGCCACCTTCTCCTAGGGGCCCAACATCCTATAGAGGTCAGAACAGACCATAACAACCTCCAAACTTTACAATACACACAAACCTGCAATAGCAGGCAGACTCTGTGGGCCCATTTCTTTTCTCCGTATCAAATAAAATACACCTTTATTCCAGGAAACACCAATCTGAAGGCAGATGCTTTATCAAGAAAGACTCCTCAAGAAAGGGTCCCTTTGAAACCCGAACCTATGTTCCCAAGGGCAATATTTGTATCTGTAGTTCATTTCTTCCTACAAAAACTGGAGGACAAGTCCAGAGACCTCGAGATCCTAGACTCTAACCTACTAGCAACTCATGGATTGACAAGAAGCCAAGGTTTTCTATTTAAAGGAGAAAAGGTCTACGTTCCTGATACCGATCTCCAAAAAGAATTGTTACGACTTTGCAATGATTCACAGCTAGCAGGACATCGAGGATTTACTAATACCCTGGAACTCAGTCAGAGACATTTTTGGTGGCCTACTGTACTATATTGCTTCCTGCACCGTCTGCCTACAGATCAAGTCACCTCGAAATTCCCCCTTAGGGGAATTGGTTGCCCCTCCACTACCGGTCACACCCTGGCAGATAATCTCTACAGATTTCATTGTGGACTTATCCCGTTCCAAAGGGTGTACCACAATCATGGTCACCATCGACAGCTTGACTAAAATGGCTCATTTTATCCCCTTGCCTACTATTCCCTCAGCAGCACTCATGGCACAGATCTTTTTGGAACGCATCTTCTCCCTTCACGGCCTCCCGGAAACTATAATTTACGATAGAGGACCGCAGTATACGTCAAGGTATTGGAAGCAAATCTATCAGGTTTTGGGAATCTCGAGAGCATTAAGTTTCGGCTTTCACCCGCAAACCAATGGGCAAACGGAGCGACTAAACCAGACCCTGGAAGGGTACCTCCGCTGTTATATCTCTTCGGCCCAAGACGATTGGAAGGATCTGCTACCCTCAGCGGAATTCGCCTATAACAATGCTGCACATTCTTCCATAAGAGCCAGTCCCTTCTTTTGCACTTATGGATTTCATCCTACAGTTTTTCCTCTGATGGCTTCTTCCCTTACCAAATTCCCGGATATAGAGGGATTGATTGATACCATTCAACAAGGCCACATCAAAGCAGGTCTGGCCCTACAAGAAGCCCAGACCAGAAGCAAGAAGCAGGCCGATAAACATCAAACTCCTACCCCGCAATTCAACATTGGGGACCATGTCTGGCTGGCCAGCAAATTTCTCCCCAGGTGACTCGTTCCCTCTAAGCTGTCACCCAAATATTTTGGTCCTTTTCCCATTATCGCCAGATTCGGGCCTGTGGCTTTCAAGCTTAAGCTAAGGTAGTTTTAGGCTCTAGGGTTGGAACCTGCCAGTGCTGAGCTCCAGTTATATTGATTATGAGCAAGATCACAGGAGTAATTGTAGGGGTTTAGCCCAAGCCCCTGTTTGGTTGGATAAGAAAAATGGTGGTCTCCTGGTTATCTCGCTTTGGAAGTTAGTGAAGTAATTACTGTGACACTTTGTTCCATACGAATTGGTTCGTTTTTATTAGTGGTGGTTGTACTTGCATTGAGTTATTACATACTCATAGTTGTTTTTGAGAAACACTGTTTCAACCTAGATAAGCAAGCACCGCCGCCGAGGACTACAGAGAAGCACTCAGGGCCCAACAGGAGCCTGGACTGACGTAAGGACAGTCCACATTCTAACAGAGCCCCACAGAGGGCACACACCAGAATTAAATGCCTTGAGAAAGACCGTACGGGTCGAAACACGTGTCGGCTGACCTAACTTGCTTATCTAGGTTGAAACAGTGTTTCTCAAAAACAACTATGAGTATGTAATAACTCAATGCAAGTACAACCACCACTAATAAAAACGAACCAATTCGTATGGAACAAAGTGTCACAGTAATTACTTCACTAACTTCCAAAGCGAGATAACCAGGAGACCACCATTTTTCTTATTCAAGCTTAAGCTCCCTGGGACTTGGAGTCGCATCCATCCCACCTTTCACGTCTCACAGCTGAAGCCAGATGTACGTAATCAGTTCCATCGAACTGCATGCGGTTCTCCCCCTCCTGTGATAATGGACTCAGGTCCGGAATATGAGATCTCTGGGATCTGTGATTCCCTTTACCATAGAGGGGTTCTTCAATACCTGGTGGACTGGAAGGCTTATTCTCCTTCTGACCGTTCCTGGGAACCTGCATCCGCGGTTCATGCACCGCGTCTGGTTCGTGCCTTTCATCGTTTCCACCCAGGTAAGCTGGGGTTTTCCTCCCTTAGGAGGGGGCATACTGTTACGACTGGCCTCCGACGCGGTTTGTTATGGAACCGCTGGCGGCTTCAACCGAGGTTGAGGCTTTGTGCATCCAACATGGCGCCTGTGCTCGGAGTTATCGGTCTAGTTGTTAAGAGGAGAGACGGGAGAGAAACTCTGCCTCCCATCCCGGAAACAGTACAAGAATCCATGATTCCTGGACAACATCGCGTTGCTACTGTTGTCAGAGGCTTCGCTCCGTGAGTTGCCGTCGGTGACCTTACGTTACTATTACTGAATTACTTTTCAATCAACTAACCCATAATTTCTTTGTTTACACATTCGAGCAGGGAAGCTCCACCCCTCCTACCATCTAGGCTCGCGCTGCCGACTCCCTTCGGCCATCGAGCGCGGCGTTCTTCATCCGCTCTTGTAAGCTACTTGTTCCATATTGGGTTACCGGACTTATAGGTCGGGCCTCTCCTCTTCTAAACTTTGATCTCCTTTCTTTATCCCTCCGAAGAATACCAGCTTTCCAGCGTTCCATCTCGCTCCATCTCAGAGACCCCCCTGGGAGTCCACCTCAGAGGCACACACGCATACCAGCAGCGGTAGGGATACTCTCCACATACCTCTTCTTTCTAACCTTATTCCTAATTTCCCTCATTAATACATATCCTTCTGTCTACCCCTTAAAGATTGGATACCTTCTACCAAAAAACCAGTTCCTACCAATCGCTCCCAGTGGCTCTCAACCAGGTACTGCTACCACCACCAAAAAACTCATAGGAAGTCCACTATCATCACCTTAGTTAATTTTCTATTATTTTTTTCCCAGTTCACCCTGAGTCTGACACTTCGAAGGAAACCACTTACCTACCTGCAAAAAGCATCATCCCGCAAGACCAGTGAGAGATTGATCCAGCTCCACATCCTGCGCTCCCTACCTGCGACCGGGTTTTCTTCCCCAAGAGGGTTTCCCAGGAGCCTCCTTTCGGCGCCTGAGTTGGAAGTTGTCAGAAGTGGGTTCCAGGTAGATCTTTCTATTCTACATCTCAGAACGAAGACAAGATAGGCATTGTTGTCTTGTTTATGCCGGCGAGTTTGCATGTGGGGTCTCTCCAGAAGAGATAACCAGTTGAAACATTACAGATAGACTTTACCTCCAGTATTTTTTCTCCCCACAAATACAATGCTTTTACTAGTTGTTGGTTTTCCAAAGGCCATAATCCTTGGCTTTGCAGGATTTATCAGCAAACCATTTGATTAAATATATGCTTGCAAAGCATCTAATTGCCTCTGGAGGCCAACCAGTGTTTGGTCGGCCAGGACGATGTCATCAACAAATAACAATCGGTCGACTTCCTCTGTTCCCAGCTTCGGTGGAAAGCCTCTTATGCCGAGAAAAGCCTGATCAATATCCGATATAAATAGATTTAATGATTCAGGAGCCAACGGGCACCCTTGTTTCAATCCCTTGGTCGTAAATATCGGTCTGGACAATGCAGCCAGGTTATTAACCCTTACCCTTAGCATTGTGTCTGAATAGAAGTCTTTAGTTGGCTCCATGATGTTTCTGTAATGCTTACCTGGACTCCTCAGGAGCGTAATACCTTCCCAGCCTGTGGTCCTGATACCTTGGAGTCTTTAGGATTCTTTTTCTTTTAGAAACAACACATGACAACAATAGAAATGCTATAACATCTATTAACTGAGATAATACTATATGAGATGTGTATTCCCCTAAAATCACTCCCTACTAATTCTAGGGCTGAATTCCCTTCTCATCTGTGTTTTATTATTGTGGAGCTCTCCATTCTGATTTTCTACAGGGGCACATTGAGATGGAGAAACAATGGTAACTTGGGATGCTGATGAATTCTGTAGCTTCTTTCCTTTAATTGTCTATTCTTTTAAGAATGAGGCTATGGGTAAGTCAGCAGATGAAGATACTGTAATTTTAGAAGGCTTGAATAGATTCCTACGTTGGAGAGATCTCTCTTTCTAATTACTTGTGTCTTTTTTCTCTTTTTCGCAGGTTCAAGGAATTTGGGAAAAGAATTATGGCTTCGGATGGTTGCAGAGTTACTCAGGATAAGAAAACGTTTTAAACGTAAGTTCACTAATATAGAGTAACAGCAGCCAGCGAGGTGTAGCACGGTAACAACTGTGAGGTGAAAACTTGAGGAACCTTCAGGTACGTAAATGCCTTAAAAACGTCTTTCATGTAAAACTGTTAAATTTGTTTTTTAATCAAATACCTCTTGTGTTGTCTGCAGGTTTTCAGAAAGCTGAGGAAAAAAACTTCGGAAGACGCAGTGACTGCAGATGGAACTTCTGACTGAAGATGCTGCGATGGCGAGCAAAAACTGCTGACTGAAGATGCTGCGGCTGTGAGTGAAACTTGTGATGGATGATGCTGCGGCTGTGAGTGAAACTTCTAACTAAAGATGCTGCGACTGTGAGCGAATAAATGTTCTTAACTTAAATATAACAGCGTTGAAGATAACGTCTGTCAGGTAAGTCCCTTCGGTGAACTATGGTACTCTGTAACTCTTCGTAAATCTAATGTTTCTATTATTCACTTTTTTCTCAGGTACTGAGGAGAAACGCCGGTAGCGTCACCCGCTGTCAGCGGAGCAGACACGAAGTGCGCGTTCCAGCGGAGGTGGGACTTAAGTAGCTCCCTCTGCTAATATGAATAGAATGTGCTGTTACTTATAAATGGATCTTGCGGCGGCCATCTTAAGTGTATGAAAATTACTATTGACCATCACTGGTGTCTATGGAAATAGATGCTGTGACTGGTGTAAATGCCATATGTGCCAGGCATTCACCCATCTTTGACCTGCTGATGGATTTAATATGCTCTGCCTAGCCTGAAAGCCTGAATGAGGACTATGCTCACTGACTGGGGTCATGACAGTTTTCCCCCCAAGACCTCTCCCAAGGATTGACCCTCCGGCCCTGGCTTAGTGGAGTGATTCTGATGAAACCTCTGAAGCAATTTGGGAGCATGAATGTTGGAACTAGGTTCCTAAGTTCTGTCCTGTGGACCAAACCCTTTCCAATCCACTAAGTAGAACCATTTGCTTTGGACCATCTTGGAATCTAAGATTTCTTTCACTAAGAATTCTGGTTCACCTTCTATGATCATGGGTTTAGGTGATGGTTGTAGTCTGGTCCCCGGATTCATTGGTTTTAACAAGGAAACATGGAATACAGGATGTATTTGCATGTGAAATGGTAGGCTTAACCTTACTGCTACATGGTGACAATAGCTTCCACAGCGAATGGGCCCAGAACCCTAGGTTGGAACTTACGTAGGCCCTTAAGTGCATTGTGTTTAGAAGACAACCATACTTTGTCTCCCATCTTATAATCTGGAGGTTTTCTTCGAAGTCTATCTGCAAATTTCTTTTGACTTTCCTTTGCTTTAGTTAAATGTCTCAGGACCTCTCTCTGTACCTGGGTAATGTTCTCATGAAGATTCTGTACTGATGGCATCTCTACGGAGTCTGTTGGGTCGAAGGTAGAGGTCCGAGGATGTGAATAGTTAAGGATGTAAAAAGGGGTATAACCAGTGGAGATGTGTTCAGAGTTATTGGAAGCATACTCTGCAACCCAGAGTACATCCACCCAAGAACAATCCATTTGGTGGTGGAGAAGACATGGAAGGTATTGTTCTAAGGTTTGATTGGTTCTCTCAGTTTGACCGTCAGTTTGTGGGTGGTGACTGGTGGATAAACGCACTTCAACTTTAGCCAACTCACAACATTTCCTCCAGAGTTGGGAGACAAATTGACTCCCTCTATCAGAGATCACTGCTGATGGAAATCCCCGAAGACTCACAATTTGTTCTAGAAACACCTTTGCCACGACTGTTGATGTGGGAAGTCCCTTAAGGGCAATGAAATGAGCCATTTTGGAGAACAAGTCCACCACTACAAAGATTGTATTATAACCTGAACAAGGGGGTAACTCAGTAATGAAATCCATAGAAATGGTATGCCATGGTGCTGGTGGAACAGGCAATGGTTGAAGGAGTCCTGCTGGTCTCTGCCTTAAGCTTTTGATTTGGGCACAAATAACACAAGTTTGGATGAAATCTATGATATCCTTGCGCCAGGTTGGCCACCAAAAATGTCTTTTGATCTTGGCTGTCATGTTAGCTATTCCAGGGTGGCCTTCTAGTGTTGCTCCCTGGTAATCTGCTATGACCTTCCTTTGTAGCTCCTGATTTGGTAGGTAAAGACGACTCTGGAAATAAGGTAAACCTTGAATGCAACACTTTGGTCCTTTTGACTTCCAGGCCTCTAACTCTGAAGTGGTCATGCTAAGTAGAATCTGTGACTTTAGGTCTTCTTCTGAAAATCCAGTGACTCCCAGCACCTTTTCTTCTGGAATTATGCTTACTGGATCCAAGGTACTTTGGACCTCTTCTTTCTCTCCAAAACGTGACAAAACATCCGCTTTACCATTACACACTCCTGGGCTGTAGGTTATTACAAAATCGGATTCCACAAAAAATAATGCCCAGCGGAGTTGTCGGGATGACTGAACCTTTGCATTGCGTAAATATTGCAGTTTTCGGTAGTCTCTGAGAACCGTGACAGTGTGCCTGGCCCCCAATAAATGGTGTCTCCATTCCTTGAAAGTGTGTTTTATTGAAAATAATTCCTTATCTGTGATACTGTAATTTAGATCTGCTTTTGAAAACTTCTTCGACCAGAAGGCCACTGGATGCACCTGTCCGGTTTCTGTGTTTTTTTTTAGATAAAACAGTTCCCATTGCAGCACTGGACGCGTCAGTTTCTACAACAAACGGTAGCTCAGGTGGTGGGTGTCTCAAAATGGGAGTGGTGGTAAAAAAAAATGTCAGGGTCTGGAAAGCCTCTTCCGCTTCCTGGGTCCAGGAGAATGCCTTGTGCTTTCACAATAACAAAGTTATTGGATGGACTAGTTCGGAAAATCCTGCAACAAAGCATCTATAAAAATTGGTGAATCACAAAAAGCTTTGGACTCCTTTCACTGACTTTGGGGAAGGCCAATTGAAAACTGCTTCGAATTTTCGATTATCCATTTGAATTACCAATGGTGACAGGATGAATCCCAAAAATTCTACTGAGGTTCCATGAAATTAACATTTCTCCAGCTTGACAAATAATTTGTGTTGCCGTAGTTTCATTAGTACTGCCCCCACATGAGTTATGTTCTCTTGGGCCGGGTTTGAATAAATTAGAATGTCATCGAGATACACTACGGCACAGACATCTAGCAATTTGCATTAAACATCATTCATAAAGTTCTGAAAAGTCACTGGAGCATTGCATGAGCCAAAAAGCATAATTTGATACTCGTATAAGCCGTATTTTGTGCGGAAGGCAGTTTTCCTTTAGTCCCCTTCTTTGATTCACTAAGTGGTAAGATCCTCGAAGGTCCAGTTTGGTAAAAACATTTGCATCCTTAACTTGGTCCATTTACACTTGAAAAAGTAGAAGGGGGTACCTGTTCTTAACTGTGATCTGGTTTAAAGCACGCTAGTCTATGCAAGTACGAAGGTCTCCTTTCTTCTTTGGCACGAATAACAAAGGAGAAGCTATAGGGGACTTAGAAGGCCGAATAAAACCATTGGCTAGGTAGTATTCCAAATATGTTTTCAAATGAAGATTTTCTTGTTTCGGTTAAAGCATAAATTCTACTACATGGGGTTTTGGAACCAGGGATTAAATCGATTTGACAATCATATGTCCGGTGTGGAGTAAATACGTTGGTCTGTTCTTCTTCAAAAACTTCTTGAAAATCTTGATACTCTGATGGAAGAGTTCCTATTAATCCTAAATTGGGTTCTTCCCTTGAAATCGCTTGAACCTCTTTTTCAAAGGTTCCGCCTTCACCATGGCAGGAGTGTTTGCATTCCTCTGTAAATACTAAGGTTCTAGCATGCCAATCAATCTGTGGATTATGTTTCTCTAGCCATGGAATACCCAAGATTACTTTAAACTGTGGAGCACTGATTAGGTCAAACGAGATCTTTTCTCGATATCCCTCCTGGCAAAGCAAGGTGCAAACTTCAGTACACTTTGTCACTGGTCCGGATATCAGTTGAGTACCATCCACTGCTGTGACATTTTCCACCACAGCATTTGGGTGTATACCAATACCCATTTTCCTGCTAGTTCATAATCCATGTAGTTTCCAATCGCACCACTGTCCACATATGCTGTTCTCCATGCTGTTCTGGATCCCCTGTGACGAATCCTTCCACAAATATTGACTTCAAATGTAACATAGCCAGCATGGTTGTCTGGTCCCTTAGTTGTTCTCCGATCTGCTGATAGAGCTTTATAAATGGGTTCTTTATAGATGTGAAGGTCGTGACTGTTTGAAAGTCTGACTCTCCTGGGCATCTGTTGCACCTTTCACCTTGGCCCCGGGTAGTTCCTGCAATATCTGTTTCGGTGGAGGTATGATTTGTGGTCCCTCTTCCACCTTCCCCCAAGGATTCCACCAAGTCCAACCTTGATCTTTTCTGGAGACCAGTTAGCTTCCCCCTAGTTGACCTTGAGGGTAAAGTACTAGACATAGCTAAGGTTTCCGTGAAGTGTTGTGAAGATAGTTGCCTTTGAGTAACAACCCCCTTCAATTCACCATTACTCAAATCCTGGATGCCTGGCATATCCTGATGATCATCTTGAACACCTTGAGTTCTTCTTTGATGTTGTTGAGTAATGATTTCTAATGTAGCTGGTTGGTCTACCTGACCAACTCCCAAGGCACTTTGTAGTAGCAAATAGTCAGACATTTCTTCCATTATTCATGGTTTGTTTGGGACACCATTTAGAGGAAGGTTCGTATTCTTTCTATATGAGAAGACACTTTGCTCAAGATCACAATTATGGGCAAGCCCCCTGGGCTTCCAACTATTTTTTTCCATGTGACTAGGGAAAGCTGTCTTCTTCCATTGCAGGTTAGAGTTTTTGTTCTTGAAGAGGTCACCCTCCCTTCCCACTTTAAGTGGTCGCTCACTCAATTTGACACTATTCACTCCCAAGCCCCAAGAGCCTCTAGGCAACTGTTCGTTCACTGCTTGCGCAGGGATGTCATTTAGGGGTCACCAGAGGTCACAAATGCGACCTCTGAGGTCTCCCTTGCGACCTCTGGGGTCTCCCTTGCGACCTCCTTGTAGTAATGCAAGCTCCTGGGCTTGCCACAAGCACCGTGTGGCTCTTTACTTCTGGAGTGGCTGGCTTTCTTGTTCAGGTCCCTTAACAAAAGAAGAATAAGAACAGGAGTGCCACAAGTCTAACACTTTCAGCACTGACCCTAAATATGAACGAATAGGAATACCAAATAATTTGTCTTTCTGGAATTCAATACAATAATTGCTAGACTCATTAAAGGTTTATTTCAGGCACACTTCAGGGGGTGAGTCACCGATTTAGTCTGTTCTTAAACGCCTCAACTCAGCGCCTTTCATCCTTCTGAGGTCGATAAATGAGTACCAACACAGGTTGGGTGATATTGGGTGAATATTTTTTCTATATAAAGCGCTGAAGCGTAAGTGCTATATAATAACACATTATCATTTGGTCATGGACGTCTGCTTGCATTCACAGTAATTTGAACCTTGAATACACACTGATCTTAACGATACACATGGTGATCCATTCTTGTATGAAATGTACATCACATTATAGTGATATCATAACCATATTTTCTTCGTAGTGTACAATGCTATGTGATGCCACTTCCTGTTTCATCAACGGGTGAAAGGTCGTGTTCCATCGCTTCCCGCAATATCACTTCGGGGTGGTGTCAAATGACATCACTTCCTGTGATGTCATCAGGGGGTCAAGGGTCATGTGGTGTTACGTCCGCTACCCCTGGCATTTTGGTGAAATGACATCCCTGTGCTTGCGCCTGAAAAGACAGTTCACACACAGCCAAGTTGGTTGCAAGTTGAGTAGTTTCCGACAAAACATTGTTGGGTACAGTGACATGGGCCTCGCTAGCAGCGTTCAACTGTTGATTTGTGTGGTGTTTTATCAGGGTAGTCATCCCCTTTGTTAATGGTGCCAAACCTTGAGCAACCCCGTCTCCAATTACACAAGTTGCACTACTTGTGTCCTTCACGACAGCCCTCCCCATGACTTCACAAGTGGACATGTCCTCAGGGCATTCGCTTGAGGCCTCACCAGTCAATTTAGGCCCCTGCCCCCCATCACACAAGATGCACGGGCAGATTCTAAGGCCTCCATAACAAGCTCCCCCAAAGACAGGGTCACTTGTTGCGCTCCCTCCTCCGTCACAACAGCCGTGCTCTCCATATATGCTGCTGTGCTGGCAGCAATTTTTACATTCCACAATGAAGGGGGGAGGATGACGGGAAGGCAGCAAATCCCCTGGGGCATATAGCGTAAAACCCCATTGCCCCGGTCAGTGCTAACCTCATGTCCTTGGGGTGGACTGCTTGGCCCGCTCTGAGCACACACTGGCTGTTCCAAAAAGCCACAGGGATCTTGCAGTACAATCCAGCTCACGCAGGCGATGACTCCTCTGCGGCTAAGTTCAAAATTCAATCGTTCGATGAAGGGGAAAGGTCCAAGGGGGATAGAGTGACTGGACCAAGGACCGTGGACCATGCACCCAGTCAGACACAGTCACACAATCACACTAGTTTTTTTGGAAAGGAGCCTGTTGCACACTAACAAGAGCTCCCGCACACGGCACACCAAATGGAGCTGAATGGCCCTGCAGACAGGAAAGGTAGACCGGTAAATGGCAGACCACAAGCTCCAGCCGCTGCTGCTCGCTCTCACTGCTGCTGAAACTAGACCAAGGTGCCACCTAATAACCGATCAGGCACTCTTCTTGGTAAATGGAGTACTGTTCTCCAAAATGTACCCACAAATGAAGGCCAGCTTTTCCATGGAGAGGATAAAAAGGCCTTTGCTCCATAGGTTATTATCGGGATGACTTTGGACTTATAAAAGGACAGTACAGGGCAAACTGAAAATGTTCCATACTTTTTATGTATCACCATACACTGAGCGGTCAAACTTAGAATTTTTGTTCTCAATTCCAGTTGGCGCAGATTATAGTTAATACTGGAATTAATGCAAGTACCCAAGTAAGTGGTGGCATTCACTTGGGTAAGTTCATCACAACCTAAAAACCATCTGAAGGGGGGCGCTTGTCTACCTCTCATTGAACGTAAAATGAGGGTGTTCGTCTTTTCAGCATTTATCAACCCGCTTTTTACCACATAATCTTGCAGGCTAGTTAGCCTCCGTTGAAGCCCTATGGGAGTTTGATCGATCAAGACTAGATCATCCGCATAGATAATCCATGCATGGGGTTGACCATTCATTTTAGGAAGAAATGCAGACACAGAATTCAAAGTCTCATGCAAATCAGACAAAGACAAATTTAATAAAATTGGCGCCAGAGGACAGCCCTGTTTCAAACCTCTAGTAGGAATCTTTTCGTAAAAAAGTCACTGGGAATTCAGCCTAATCTGTATCTTAGTTGAAGTATAAAAGCCCTTAACTACCAATAAAAGATCAGAAGGACAGTCCCAAGTCTCTAGCTTCGACCACACAATTTGTCGGTCGATACTGTCAAGCGCTTTCTTAAGGTCAATGAAGGCCAAATTCACTTTTCTATCATTTCTTATGGGCTTCATTTTTAAAAGGTTTAGGAGAAATAGATTCAGTTGAGCTCCTACACCTTTTTACGAATCCCGTTTGATGGAGGTCACACCTACCCACACTACGGGCCCACGTATGGAGATGCCTCAAAATAAGCCCGACAAACAGTTTCCCCAAAACATCCAAGGGGGCAATAGGGTGGTAGTTGTTAGGATCCACCCTGTTGCCCCCCTTAAACAGTTGCATCACCTGTTCAAATATTTTAAAAATGAAAGGAATCCTGGACTCCAGGGCTTCTTTAATCATATTGCTTCCCAGACCATTCGGCCTAGGAGCCCTTAACGAATTTGCCTTTTTAATAAACATTCCCAAATCATAATAGTCCAAAGGAATGGACCATGCCTTCATGGAGTTCCTTGCTAGAGAGTTCTTAAGTTGCCCAAGTGGTCCAAACAATTTACTAAATAATTGTACCCAGTTTTCCTCTGTCACTGGGCTCACCAGGAGCGCTGGTTGAGAGGAGGTTTCTCTGTTAAACAAATGCCAAATTCCCCTTGATTTTTTATGCTCTATAGCTCTTAGCATTAATTCTACATCAGACTGTAGAATTTGAGCTCTACAAAGAATTTACCCGTTTTTTGTATTTTTGCTTCTGCTTTCTAAGCAATACAACCATGGATTCAGAGTTCATACAATGTATCGTCTGTAAATCCACCGTAATTGTTTCTTTGTTGAAGCAATCACTTCATCGTAGGTGTGTTTAGGTACAAAAATTGGTTTAACGCCTTTTTTGTTACATATGAAGAAGTGAAGCAACAACGGGACGTAATTCACTCCCCAATATTGATCTCTCTGTTTTTCGTTATACTTAGTCAACAGGGTGGAGACATCCTTCGGGTAAATACGAAGCCTATTTCTCCCTTCTGAAATGTAAAGGTTTATGGGGGCCTGAGCCAGTCTAATGGATGCTTTGATGTTACATGTTTGTTGTCCTTGGTTACATTTTCCGGAGACTTAGTGTGGTCGTTAATAGATGTTTTTTGCTTTCCATGCATGCAACTTAAGTTTTTCAGCTAACGTAAAAAGGGAGAGTTCATCGGATTTGAGTCCTTCATTTCCAAAGGAATCTGTCTCTAATTCGGTTTGGTTTACACAGTGATGTTCCTGTTCAAAATGCGTTGTTTCAAACCCTTCATCAGCCACCGTATAAGTTGAAAAATCTAATATATGATCCTCAGCTTGCTCTGTTCTCTGAAGCACTTCAGTACTATTCGATGAGATCACCACTTCTCCATAAGAGGTTGTTGTAGATCTACCTGCGCAGGCGAAAGGCTGGTTTTCTTTCGAAATAATGGCTTGAGAGATATCAGTGTAAACAATATATTTTGCAGGAATTGTCTTGAGCCATTAGATTTCCCTTTTTTAACTTGCTGGATGTTTAGAGATCTTTTCAATTGGACAGCCTCCATATTAGTTTTATTAACAAGTTTTCTTTTTTTCTCTTTTGGAAGATTGGATAAAGATCGTTTGATAATGCGTCACTTGTTGTAATACCCGTTATTTTGATGATAGGAGGGCTGTCTATGGCTTCCGATTTACATAGGTATGGTTTACTCGCTTTATTTGGGGTTGTCAATGAACAATGCCGAATACTTTTAGCATCTGGTCGGTCTCCCTTGATGGTGAGATCCACTTCCATGGATATTGTAGATGAATGTTGAGCCATTATCTCTTTAGAACAAATAAAGTCTGGTAACCGAGAAGTAGGTTCATTTGTTGTAACCTTTGCTTTTGTCAGTGATGCACTTGGTTGTTGGTCAGAATTCATTAAGTTCTGAACAGAACCACCTTTCTTTCCTTTAAACGTTCTAGCAGAGAGCCTAGAATGTTTTTTTTATCTGCCCTCTCCAATGCCAAAGACTCTTGAAGCTTCCTTTGTAGCTGCGCTAAAGTCACTGCTTTGTGATCAAACCTTGCTTGCAGTGAAGTAATAAAGGATTACACGTATATCTTTTTGGAATGGATCACTGCAGTCCAAGTTTCTTTATCTTTGAAGTTCTAATTGATTACGTCATATAATTTTAAGAAATGGGGTTAGGGAGATAGTTAATGCCGATATAAAATTACAGTGGGTTTGAAAAGCTGTAGAATTGAGAGGATTTCACAGACCCACTGACATTTTTGGTGAAAATATAGAGTCCTCTAACCATGTTGGTGATAAAACAGAGGAGTACCTCTCAGTGACTTTAGGTGAGGATATTTTCAGCCACATCACAGGCAATTATGTCAATCTAAGATTGGGAGTAAAGTGTGGGTCGCGATCCATCAATCTTCGACTTGGCAAGCCTTCTGTACAGATTATATCCCTAGAAGCAATTTCTTTCCTATCTGACCCAGTGTCTTTTGTCTGATGCACCAATTTCATGTTTAAGCCATTAGTCGATAATTCAGCTTTCGTTAATTTAGTCTTTCAATCTAATTTCTCCTAGATTAATGCAATATCTCTGGCTAAACGAGCTGCTCAGGGTGATGACGTCCCATCTGCACTTTGTACGGCAGAAGGCTGACTGGCCATTAGAATTGTACAGTTTAGTGTAGCCAATTTTGTCTCTGGTTGAGATGGCACAGGGGTAACAGATATCGTCCTTTGGGAGGTAGCAGGCAAAGGTCGCTAAGAGGGGGGAGAGTCACGCAATCATTATTTTTATTAACCATCTTCTCCTGGGAAAGTGGAACCGAATCCTTAGTTTGTGAAGCCACCATGGAGGGGTTGTCTAACGGAGCAACGGAAGGTGCTAAAGCAGAATCCTTATCCTTTATCATTGGAATTTTCCCCTCAGTTACTAAGGATACATCAGCCTCCAGAATCTCTGCATACATCAAGTCCAGACCCCTATAACTTGGGGGATCTATTTCCAGTTCATGTCAGCCAATGATGTCAGAGTTTTGAGGCTTAAATGATGCAGAAAGGTATAAATTAATACTAGGATGCGGGCAAGGAGCTGCTGGCTTTAACAGATATATTTTTAATTTTAAAGCTTTAGATAAACCCCCACATTCAATTCCACTCTCTGAGTCTTCCTGCCAGTTTTCATTATCCTTTAACAAAGGGTCAGCAAAGCAATCCAATGGACAAGCCGGCAAACTGGCCACATCAAAAGATCTGTGTTTATTGGCAGACAATTGCATCCGATCTTCCAACCGTTTAAATTGGCGCTCTGTTCTGGGTAAACCAGACACTGCCGCCCCGTCAGAACTCATATCTAGCACATAGGAAGGGCGGTGAGGTCAAGATTTACATATGTAAAAAAGTAGCATTAATTAACAGCTCACAGTCAATCGCTACTTTATGAACAGAATTCCAGAGTGATCAAATAGCGTCAAATATCTCACTTTCAGAGTAAACACGTTTCTTCATCAAAGTTACCTTTAGTGGGTCGCCGGCGGTCTTCAGCTTCTAATCACTCTAAGCGGTGCAATCCTCTTAGTCCTGATTACAATAAGCACCCCACAAAGTGCTGAACGGCAGGGGCCAGGAGCCCAGGGAGCCCAGGGAACACAGGAAACACTCCTGTAGCACCCCGTCATGCACTGCGTGACCACTCTTTTTTCAAAAGTTGTTAGCTCTAGAGAAATACCTCCCTCTTGGAAAACATTGCTTATTATTCTGATCTTCATGAAGGGAGATGGATGTTTACCAGCTAACTGCAGGCCTATTGCCTTGCTGGATGCGCCTGGACATTTATTTTTGTTCAGTGCTTGAGCAGTTACTTAGAGGCTTGGCCTCTTCTCAGGGACATCATTTCACCAAAATACCAGGGGTAGCGGAAGTGACATCACACAACCTGTGAATTCTGATGACATCACAGGAAGTGATGCCATTTAACCCCATCCTGAAGTAACATCAGGGGAAGTGATGGAACACAACCTTTCCCCCCTTGACAAAACAGGAAGTGGCATCAAATAGCATTGTTCCTAAGTGCACTACGAAAAATATGGTTACGATATCACTATAATGTTAAATACATTTCATACAAGAATGGATCACCATGTGTATCGTTCATATCAGTGTGTATAGGCGCACATTACCAAATTACTGTGATTGCAAGCATACATCCATGCCCAAATGATAATGATGTGTTATTATATAGCAATTATGTGTAAGTGCTTTATACAGAACACATTTACATACAATATCACCCAACCTATATTGGTACTCATTTATTGATCTAAGACGGATGAAAGGCTGAGTTAAGGTGTTTAAGAACAGACTAAATCAGTGACTCACGCCCTGGAATGTGCTTGAAATAAACCTTTAATGAGTCTAGCAATTATTGAATAGAATTCCAAAAAGACCTTTGTTATTCCTATTCTTTCTTATTGAGATTCACTGTTGAAAGTGTTACACTTGTGGAACCGCCCTTTTTTTTTTTAAGAGGCCCGAACAAGAAAGCCAGACACTCCAGAAACAAAAAACCACATGGCACGGGTCACAGCCCAGGAGCTTACATTTAAAACAAATATTTGTTTTTTATTTTTTTAGGGGTAGCAAAGGAGACCACAGGATTAGCAAGGGAGGCATAAGAGGCTGCAACTACGACCCCTGGAGACTCCCAAATGACGTACCTGCTTCATCTGTTGAAATATTGAACTGATTCCAGTCAGGTTTTATAAAAGGAGTGGGCACAGCCCTTAATGGGTTTTTTATTGAATCTACTAAAGACCAGTTATTTCGATAAAGTTGTGTGTTTATATATTTGTTTTATAGATTTCTCAGTGGCCTTTGATAGTGTGAATCGCTCCCTCCTCTGGTCAAAACCTGTAAGTTGGGGGTGCCCTGCATTCTTAGTTGCCATTATTAAAGAACTATATGAGAACACCACCATTAGGATTAGATTAAACACAAAGGTCTTTTGTCCGCGCCTATTACCCCGCATTGTGGATTAAAGCATGGTTGCGTTCTTGCCCCTATACTTTTTAATCTATTTATTGCTGACATTGGCAGTGCACTTATACATGACCGCTCCTTCCCTCCTAAATTAGATGCTCTCATTATTAATTGGCTGCTGTACTGAGACAACCTTATTCCTATAGACGAGACACCTATTGGTTTGCAGCGGCAGATTGTGGCCCTGCACCGATCTGCTAAGGTCAATGATCTTCTGGTGAACACTAGTAAATCTAAGGTCATGATTCTGCTCCCCAATGAAAAAAACTCGAATTAAAGGATTTCGGATGGTCACTTGCTAATAAACACCTTGAAGTGGTTAATGAATTTGTGTATTCGGGCTTTTTAATTGTGGATACCTCTAACCCCTCTGAGCAAAGATTATTCCTGAGATCTAAACTGAAAGTGCTGTTTATTCAAGCTTAAATGATACATAGACTTTTACGGGAGGTTTTCGTATTAGCCACTTCGAAAATTCTATAAAGCTAAGGTCATTCTCGTGCTTGTCTATGGAGCTGAGGTTATTTTATGCTGGTATGATGTGCAATGGCGTACCCTTGAGGGCTTATACTGGAAACAGACTTTAGCCCTACCTGCGGGTACTCCAACTTCTCTGATTCATTTTCAGCTGAGCCTATTGTCAATCAAGGCCAGGGCTACCTAGAAAGCTATATCCCTGATAAGGAAAATATGCATTGCTCCACAGGGTTCACTGTTGCACTATATATCCGAAATTGAGCTTAATAGAATTCCAGCTCTTAATAGATGGATTGAAAATTGTACAACGGTATTATCATCGGTAGGCGATGCACTGCATCTCTTGATTACAAATCCTCTTTAGCTAAAATGAGAATCTGGGAGGCAGAGTGGATTCGGACTACTGATGAATGTAAACAACTTAATCATCAGCACAATATTGTTCTCAATGGGACACCTTTTCCCAAGACTCCACACTATGGGCCTCATTACACGGATGGCGGTAAGGATTTACCGCTACCGGTAAAATACAGTTACCGGTAAATCCTTACCGCCTTACTACGAGGTCCCTTTGCGGGTTGGGGGATTTAACGCCTGCTTTTTGCAGGCGTTAAAAACCAACCCGCAAAGGGACCCAGGGAGCTAATTACGGTACCGCAATTTGCGGTACCGTAATTAGCGCCTTCCCCATTCCCATTATGCCCTATGGGACAAAAATGGAAATGGGGAAGGGCAATGGTGGAAGGGGGAATTACCACCCCGCCAACCTTGGAATGGGGCAGTAATTCCCCTTTCCGCCAAGGTGGTGCCGGTATTTTACCGGCATGAACAATGGCATTAATAGCGCCTTGGTTCTCCGCCATCCGTGTAATGATGCCCTATATAATGAAATTCCCAGATGCACAATGGAGGTTATATTTTTTGAAAATCAGACTTAATTTGTTACCTTCCAATTACATTTTGGGTGTTAGAAATCAAGACCCTAGATCAGAAAGATGTTGTCGCTTTTGTCATTCTAGAGACATTCAAACCCTCAATCATCTAGTAATGGAGTGCAACTGTTTGATTGATCTTAGAACAACACTACTTGGCTATTTTTTTAAAGAATTAGAAGATTAGTTCTCCTGCTAAATCATGGCAGATTTTGTTAGTGGGCCCCCAAATCTTGTGGCAAATCTATTTAATACGAATGTTACTTAGCAACGTTTTAGAATTTGTATATGAATTGTAACCCATACCGTTCAAATTGTGATGTTAGTTCTGCTGTTTGTGTTGAATGTGATTTTTACTGTTGTTTTGTTGAGATTTGATGTGAGATTCTTTTTTCTTTCTTTTTCTCTCAATTTTTGGTTCTGCGAAAAGTTCACATGATGAACTATATTGCAATAAACAAATAAGTAAAAAAAATACTTTGCTTGCAACATTATAGGAAACAGGGGGCGCTGCTGCGCCGCAAGTGGGTGACGACATGAGCCTCTGTAGCTCCACTGGGGACCTCTGACATCCTGCTATATAAATCCTGTTTTCTGCGGCAAACAAAGTGTACTTTTGCCAGCAGGCGATTGCAGAACTTCCCAGCTTCATTCTGCTGCAGTTTACATCGAATTCAGGCCAGGGAAACCTTGAAACCCTGTGAAGACCGCAGCTGGCCTGCCTTGGAGCCATTTGGCTGTGGTGTGCCGGGAACCGTTGGGCCAGGGTGCAGTGTGCCGTTAGATCGCCACAGAAGAAAAGACGGAGCGGGCGACTACTGAGGGGAAGGCCCCGTCGTGTGAGGCGAGAAAGATAAGACAGCCCCGGGGCTGGCGAGCGGAGGTTGATGGACGGGAATTCACTGGGGGAGTGGTCCGACCCCCTGGGCAGGGACACCATATGAGTCTGGGGTGACTGGCCGGGGGCCCGGAGTCAAAGCAAGAGATAGGAACCTGCACACAGCGACAACGGGGAGCCGATGCAGGAGCCACCTGCCGGAAGGGAGACTGTAACGACATTGAAGAGTTGAGCGGGTGCGGGCACAGAAGAAGGCACAGCGCGAGGCTGCAGCCACCGGGTCGACAAGCTATTAGCTTGCCGGAGACTCGGGACATACGGCAAGAAGGGAAGTGCCAGGCCAGCGGCGGGCAGTGAACTCCTGGGTGGTATTAAATAAGGCAGGTAACATACAGCCTGAACATGGGGGTTCCAGACACGCCGGGACACCCAAGGCTCCCTGGGGAGATGAGTGAGAAGATGGCCTAGTGCTCGGACTTGAGGGAAAACCACTGTGCTGGGCATCATTTGCTGCTGCAGTGACACACTGTGAGAAGAAATACGGGACAGTCAGTCAAAAACTCCAAAGTACTGAATATTATCCCATTACACACTGACTCAGTGCCAAGTAATCAAGACCGTTGGGAATGCGCTCCAATACATGAGCACTGTGACAGTTGAACACTAGCACTAGCCCCGCCAGGGGCAATACTACTTGGTAGGCTGCATAAGCACGCAAAGTGGTAGACAGTGCTGTCGGGGTGCATGGAGTGGACTGCCTGACAAAACATGGGACTCCCTGGCTACTGAAGGAGGGACATGACAGCAGCTGCAAAGACTGGTGCATGCCAGGGGGGAGCTCGCAGCGACCCCGGCCCCACAGAAAAAGTGCTATAAAACACAGGCGGTAAGGACACTTGGGACAGAGTGCTTGCAGGAGCGCAGAGGGTGCGGGGCGACGGGGTCCGTTGGGCTGCCATCATGGTCAAAGAAAAGGTCAAGAAGAATGGGACTCGACAGAAGATGGACCAATACATGCTGATTGGTCCCTCACCTGCCCTGGCCCACAGACCCACGATGTTGAGCGCAGGACAGGACATGCAGGCTGCCAGATCTCCCTCACAGACATTATGACTGCGATAGGGGAGTCCAGATCATCAGTAGAGGAGAAGTTAGATGGCCTGTCAGCAGGGGTGTCCTTTCTTCGGAAAGACCTGCAGAATCTCTTCACCCGGGTAGTGGAAACTGAACAGCGAATTTCAGACTCAAAGGACGGAATCAAGCACATGGAAAAACAGCTAGCAACTGTCACCCAAAGCATGGCCCACCTGGAAAGCAGAGCCGAAGACAGCGAGGGTAGATCATGGCGCAATAACTTATGAATCCTGGGAGACCAGAGAGGGAGGAGGGACCCAGCATGAAACTCTTGTTAGAAAAATGACTGACAGACCTCTTCGTCCTCTAAAAAACTCACAAAATTCTTTTCAATCGAAAGAGCCCACAGGATCCCAAAAGGCCGGCCGGTGCCCGGGGCTCCGCCCGCACCATAATCGCCAGACTCCTGAACTTCCGAGACAGGGACGTCTTGCTGCAAATGGCGAGGGTTGCAGCCCCCATAACATATAACGGATACTGGATTGGGCTCTTCCCGCACTACACAAGGGAAGTTCAGTTGTCACGCCAGTCCTTTGACTCACTGGGCATAAAATACGCTCTATTCTTCCTGGTGCAGCTGAAGGTCTACTATGGCGGCAGGGAGCAGGTCTTCAGCAATCCCAAGGATTCCTGGAACTGGCTTGAGACTCAAATACTGTCCACACCGGGCCCACAGCAATCAGGGGGGAGGGCCACACCTGGAGCTCGGGCCCGCCCCGGTCCTCTTCGAGATGCAGCCCACGGAGAACCAAGCAGACATGCCGGCAGCCGGAGAGGCGGAGGGCAAAGGTTAAAAGGTGCTGAGACATGCATATACTCGAATACACAGGACCTTGAAGCGGGTCGAGTATGTGGTGCGGCGGCCCCAGGCGGAGTCGGGAGTCCGGCTGCGCTGCAATGGCAGGCACCTCGCAAATGATTGCAAAGGTTATCACACGTCCGTTTGACATGGAGTTAGGGCAACAGGTGCTTCTGGTTGGGGGGGGGAAGTACAGGGTGGGGAGTTAGGAGTCGTTTTTGTTGCAGTTGAGTTTTGTTAGTCGCTTAGCTTGGGATATCAGCAGTTGGGGGCAAGAGACACAGATTTTGAGACCCTGATGGCACTGGGGAGTTGAGCTGGTGGGCACCGGCCAGCACTGCACCGGATGGTGTTTGGTATACAGGTTGGTTCGGGAATCCATGAAAAGGGGAGATGGGTGCAGGCTCATAGGGTGCACGGGTCACTACTAGGGGAGGAAGAATGGTGAAGAAGGGGTTAGCCATTCGTGTTCAGGACACATCCCTGGGGGTCTGATGGCACATGATGAGGTGGTATCTCTGTTGACGTGGAATGTCTACGGGTTAGGCTCCAGCATTAAACGGAGACTGGTGCTTCAGTTCCTCAACAGACACTCAGCGGACATTGCTCTCCTGACAGAAACACACTTAGTTGCCACGGAATGCCAGTTTTCAAAAGGTCCACTGGCCTATCATGCAGGATTCTCAAAAGGAGCGACGGGGACATTAGTTCTAATACACAGAAGGGTACCATTTCAACTGGGGGAGGTTCGGACGGACCCGAGAGGGCAATCTGTAGTGGTAACTGGGGAAATGTGGGGGAACAGCTGGGGCATCATGACGGTATACACACCCCCACCTCTTACGAAGAGCTGTTGAACGACCTCCAAGCAACAATAATCATTGATCAAGCAGACATGTGGGTGCTCGGGGGGACTTTAATGAAGTCATGGAAGTGGGCAGAGACAGATCACACATGGGCAATACAAACCCTGCCCTCCCGACCAAGCTACATGGCTTCACGACTGCAATGGGGCTAGTAGACGCATGGAGGGCATTAAATGGGGTAGAATCTGGGTTCTCGTTCTTCTCAAATGCACACAAGTCCCTATCTAGGATACACTATTTCTTTGTCCCACAGTGTATGGCACACAGGTTGCTGTCTGTGACATTTCTGGCCAGAGACATCTCAGATCATTCCCCCTACTCATGTTGGTAAAAAGTAGGCGAACGAAACCTATTGCGGCTTGACGCCTTAACAAATCCTACTTGGGCATGCCGGAAGTAATGGAGGGGCTCTCCAGTAGAATGATGGAATATTTCACCCTAAACGAGGGCTCCGTTGACAGCCGGATCACACTATGGGAGGGCTACAAGGCGGTGCTCCGGGGGGAGGCTATCTCTCTTGTGACAGCTCAATGCCGACAACACGCCCGGGAAATAGAAGAGGCTGAGGAGCTGGCGGCGGAGCGGGAGGAGGAGTTCCTGGAGTCAGGGTCCCAGGATTCGCAGGAAGCTCTAGTCCCAGCACAGGATGCCCTAAGAAATGTGGCATTGGACAATGCAAGGGCGGCCCACTGGATGGTACGTAGCCAAATACATGAAACTGGGGACATCGCTGGGAAAATTCTGGCCTGGTTGGAAATGCGGGACAGGGGCAAGGGACACGTATGGGCCATACAGGACACCGGTGGAGGGATGCTAATGGAGGACTCGGACATTGCCGGAGCATTTGCATCCTTTTATGAAGACCTCTATTGCCTCTGTGGGAGCAGGGCCTGTGACAGACGGACCAAATATCCTCGACTCGATGAGGATCACCCGCCTCTTGGAACAGCAGATGCTGGGACTCGAGTCTGAGATCACAGAGGAGGAGGTGGTGGCAGCGCTTTCCCAGCTTCAATCTGGCAATACCCCAGGACGCAATGGTTTTCCAATGGAAACTTGGAAACGACTGGGAGAGCCGGTGATAGGGCCAATGCACTGCATGTTTATACAAAGCAAAAAGAGTGGACACCTCCCCACGGACCTCAGGAAGCCATGTATCTTAGTGAACCCCAAGCCTGTGAAACCGCTGACACTCTTATAGGCCAATATTGCTAATTAATGGGGAGACCAAGGTTCTGGCACGGGTCCCAGCTAGCTGACTACTGGGAGTGATAGACACCCTAGTACACCCAGATCAACGCAGATGTATGCCCTCCAGATCCACAGATGAACCTGCGCAGGGTGCAGCTTGCCATCAATCAGGCCCCGGTGATACCAGACCCACTAGCGCTCTTAGCCTTGGACTGCGAGAAGGCATTCAACTCAGTAGGCTGGGACGCTTTATGGGACATTATGGGCTGCATGGGATTTGGGGACAGCTTCATGTCCTGGGTCAGGCTATTCTCCGGAGGCAGTGGTGCAGGTGAACGTGGTGCCCTCCAGAGCTTTCACATTGGGACGGCGCACCAGGCACGGCTGCCCCTTTTCTCCTCTGCTGTTCACGCTGGCCATAGAGGCGCTGGCAATAAAACTCCAGACAGCAGCGGAATGGACGGGATTCACATTGCCATGGGGTGGGGGGGAGACGGGGTTTCACTCTATGCGGACGATCTCCTTATCTATAGACGCAACCCTGTCACCTCCTGCCCAGTGGATACACGTATCCTAACTGAATATCAGAGGTTCCAGGGATTTAGGGTGAATAAATAAAAGACAGCCCTATTTCCTCTTCAGGGAGGGGACTGTTGGGATGCATGTCCAACTCCCCTGCCACCCAAAACGATTTAGGTTGAGGAAAATATATTAAGAACACAAGGAAACGAAGATGCTTGGCTGTAGGGGGTGGGGAAGTGGGCAATAGGTAACATAAGGGTAGTGTGCAGGTTAAGGGTTTAGTGGGGTAAGTTCCTCAAGGTCCCAGGGAGGGGGTACACTTGTGGGGTTGGAGAATATTGTAGTAAGTAATGTGAATGAACCATGTTATGGCCAGCCCCGTCCTGCGGTAGAAAACAATGAAGATCGGCCATGTCAAGTATGAGGCCTAGAGAGGCAGAGGCCACAGTAACAGCAATAGCATATCCTGGCACCCAGAACAAATACACTATCCCATCCCAGTTTCCACCCAAACGTTAGACTAGAAGGCCTTCGAGCTGGACAGATAAACCATCCATTGTCTCAAGTTGCAGGCCTGTGCGATCAGAAAGGAATGCGAATAGCCAAGCGCGGGAAGACGTGTGCTTGTCCCTGAAGCACAATCTCCTGAGAGCCAGGGCAGAGGTCCTGAGCTGCTAAATAGCCAAACTCATATTTAGGCCACTAGCTCCCCCACTCGACAATAGTCATTTGATTTGAACTGCCACATGCCCACCACCAGAACTCCTAAATCTCTCACTATTTGACTGATTAGCGTGGCACTAGAGAGGCCAGGTGAAGGCCCGGGGAGGGTGCAATGGCCAAGGGAGAAGCACAGAGCGAAATATCGTGTGATTTGTATAACTAGGTGCACAGGGTGATGCCAACACTTCTATTTCAGTGCCAGGGAGGCATGGGGGGTGCCAGTGTTTCTTTGATGCACAGAGGCGCCTTGCATCTCGGAGGACCAAATTGACCTTGAGAGTATCCATTGAGCTCATGTCCAATTACCAGATGCACATCACAGGAGGTGTTCGTAGGGTGGGAAATATTCTTAAACGGGCTGCCAATCATGTTTCTAGAACCTAAGGTGGTAAGGGTGAAGACCATGTGAAAGGGCTCTAGGTGGCCCTGTAGGAATTGAACATCTGCGCTTAGATGCAGACTCTGTGCTTGGATCCGGAAGGATATGCAAAATATAAATTTGAAATCAAATCAAATCAAAGGGACTGGCACGAAGAAACTACAAACAATCATCCTGCATCCCAATAGGAGCGGGTGATATGTGCATAGGGGATGGCAATAAGTACAGGTAATGAGTACCATAGGTGATGGTGGGAAGGGGGCAGCCCCGTCCCACCCCCCTAGGCCTTTTAGAGTGAGGTGAGACGCATTCAAAGCACTATGACGGGCCAGGGGGGAGGGGGGACAGTGAGAGGGACACTTAACAGGGCCCTACTTCAGTATGACCAAATATAGTTTAACTACATAGTACATTATAAGGCGCAGCATCGCTATTTTGTGTAGATATTAGTAATCCTGGGTAGAAGGGAAGGCCTGCACGGTAAATGCGGCATTGCATGCACTAGGCCCAAATTCACGAGACCACAGAAATCCCCAGCCATGCCCGGGCTCCCATAAGGACAGCTCACACCCTCAACCGCCACAGCATCTATTCATTGTTCCAAAAGTGTTGCAAAGATGTGTTTTTCACCCAAGAGGAATGTGTCCTACAAGGCCGGGATCAGATACCAGCACCTGGTGTGCATGTTATCTCACACTGGCCAAAGCACGACCAGGCTTACACGAATTATAGCCCATATAACTGACTAAGCTCTAAGACCCGTGAATTCCATGGCACCAGGTGCCCTTTGACCACCAACCGCAAAGCAACAAGTCCTGAAATGTTCAAAGAGGACGGACAGGGCATATCGGCAAAGTGACAATCATGTGATTTGTATTGCGAGGTGATGGGGGGGATAAATTATAGTTCAAAACGAGGGTGAAGACCTTGGAGCCAGATGGCACGGAGGGAGTGAGTGAAATGTGTGTGTGAAGGTTAGAGTGCCCCAGAACCTCCTTTGTGTCCATCTTAAGGCCTGCCAAGTGCACAGTATGAGTGATAAAACAAGGTGTATCATAGGAGCATATTTCGTTTTCTGACCTTCGACGTGAGAAGATGAACCCCGCAGCCCCCACGTGATGGAAGACGGACGGACTCGGCTGAGACCAATAAACTGCCATCCCTTATGACTAAATAAAGGTGGTACATGTATAGGGTCCATCCAATCAGCCGTGCAGGTTTTTGCTGTATGTTGTTACGTCATCATGACGCTGTGTACCTTTAAAAGTTTCTGCTTGTACCTCTTTTTGGCAGAACGTTCTTAGCAGCAGAGTTCTTTGCTGTTGCTCTCATCTGCGTGTGAGATTAAAACGTGTTATCCTTACAAGATCAACTTGGGCCTTTCTTCCCTAGTGGGTTGTATTCTTTCTGGTGTGAGCGTTCATGGGCATGCCTTCAGTGACAACAATATCCTTTATAATAAGTTGCTTTGCTTTGGACTAACCAGTGCGCTCCGTGGCAGTCGGGTTTAAACGCCCTTACTGATACGTTATTTCCTTCCTGTATGAGAACTAAAACTTTGTTATTCTTGAAAGAGTTGCACCGAACCTTTTTCCTTGGAGGATTGTTTTTATTTGTCTGGTTGTTGGTGTTCTCCCCTACAGAATTATACCGTTATTAGGCTGAGTGGTCATCAAACCGTGGGGCTGGTCCCCCTAGCGGGGGCCCGAAGGTTGTCCAGGGAAGGATTGTGGCTCTTCAAGGGGGAAGAGGGCTCAGCAAAATCATTTTCAATCAAAGGGGAGCTCAGCATAAAGAAAGTTTGAATACCACTGTGCTAACCCCATTTCTGGGTCTGCAAGCTTTCAAGACTCCTTGGGTTTCTTCCTGCAGGCCATAATAGTAGAAGTGAAACAGAATGTGGATTGACATATATAATTATTTAATCAGGGCATTCTACAAGATCCGCTGTTTATTGAATGTTTTTTAAAAAACAGCCTGCACGTTTTTTTGGGCGAACATGGTATTCCTACCTCTCTAATAACATGAGCAGTGACAGAGCTCGTTCTTTTGTTTGGTGTAGGGAGGCAACTTGGCATAGATGCTCCTCCCTCCCCACGTTTTATCTGCCCTCGTTTCCTGGACGCTTCTCACAGCATTACGAGCCATGGCGGAAATAAGAAACCTCATCCAGAGGAGTCTCAGTAACCTGGCCCAGGCGCCCTTTAAGGAATTCAAGGCAAGGCTGAACGACGAGAAGGTGGAAGGCGACTACGCCAGGATCCCCTGGGGGAGTCTGGAGAATGCAGACCCCATAGACGTGTCCAGGCTGATCATTAACTACTATTGTGCAGGGTACGGGCTGCAGCTCACGCTGCGGGTTCTGGAGGAGATTAACCACAGGCAAGAGGCCACAGAACTCCGGGCAGCGGTAGAAGCAGGTGGGTGTCCTCTCAGGTAGGTGGACCAAGGCGGAGCGCGTTCATGTTGCGCTCTTCCTCGCCTAGAGTGGGGAGGCCGTTTACTCAGGTTGACAATACCAGCATCCGCTTCCTCGCCGGCTCGATTTGAGGAAGTGAGAAATGCGCACGCACTGGAAGTACTCCTTGCGGTTTGCCGTTTATGTTGGTACTTCCTGCCGCGTTACATAGCTCCCAACTTTTTGTGTCGCCAAGACGGGTGAAAACACCCGGTTTTTTTGGGGGCCTTGTGAGAGCCCATAGAAGTCAATGGGGATATACGGGGCTTGGCGGGTGAGGCAGCTGCTTGCGAGGCGAGTGACACCTTCCAATAGGGGATGAGTTGAGAGTTATGGCGAATGCTCGTTGTGGATACAACATTACAGTTCCACCGGGTATGATCCTGGTGTAACATTTATAACTCGCCTGTGTTTCTAGACTACAAGGAGGGGGAAACAAGGGAGGCCAATTCGTGCAATTAAGAGCTAGGAAGCTCCTCAGGCTTTCATAACCAAAGGCGTCATTGTAATTCGCGAAGGTGCTGCCGTGTCCCCTCCCGAGCGCGCGTGGGAGAATCACATCGGTGTACAGGGCCGTGGCTCTCAGAAGTTACTCGTACAGTTGCAAGACTCCACTTTTGCCAATACTGTTCATTTGAATTTGTTAAGTACTGTATGCGGCAAGACAAACACCGTTCTTTCATTTATTTTATAATGCGCCTGCCGCAAGATGTCTCCGCACTCTAAGCTTAGTGAGAAGTAACATGCGTCACGCAGGATACGCAGGGCAGCACCTGCGTATGTGGCAGGGCGGACAGCTGTTAAGACACTCGCTGAGGTACTGTTGCCGGACCCTGGGACCGATGGAACCAGGAGGCCCTCCTTGAATAAGAACGCATTAGGTGCATTCCTAAATACAGGCCAAGGGCCGCATTTTGACTAGACCACCGCATTCATTTGCGCGCTTTATAATATAACATTGAAGTGCAGGCAGGAGGTTGGGCGGGGTTGTCAGGAAGGTGTTTACGGTGCATAGTCCAACCGCTCTGCCTTTCTTTCACTTTCTATTTGACTCTGTTGAACGTTTCCAAGAAACGCACGTTGGGGAGGGGTGGAGGAATGGCTTGTCATCGAGTTTGAAAGGTTGGGGTAGGGGAGAGAGAGAGGTATCCGTCTTAGCAGTCACATCATTGCCAGTTTCGAAAATACCACGGGGGTGGAGGGAGTCCTGCTCCTTCCCAGGGGTGGACTGGCCTATAGGGAACTCTGGAGATTTCCCGGTGGGCCTCTGCACCCTGGGCCTCTTTTCTGTGGTATTTCCACTTTTTCTCATAGGAAAAGCATTGGGCTTGCTGAAAATGTGTCATATGGGGCCACTTTGAACTTTATTTCCAGGGCCTCTTTTGGTCCCCAGTAATTATTTCCAGGGCCTCTTTTAGTTCCCAGTCCAGCCCTGCTCCTTCCCCCCCCCCCCCAATGCAGTGCACACAATACCATACTGCTTCGTTCACGCCCCCGAAACCGCCCACCCCTGCCCCAAATTACTTTTTTTGGTAACATTAGTGGCAGATGTCATTTTAACACATAACCAAAAAAATAAAACTGCAGAATCATTCCAGATGCAGGAAACTCATCTATTAGAGCTCTGTCTATGCGCTCTGTGGGTAAAATACATGCACACCTCCTAATTTGCATATTGATTGCACCAAACGAAATTATTTCACAGAAAAGGACATTGCAAGGAGCATCATTAGTCTTTGATACTTGGAGGCACCATGGAAGTGACTTTAGAATAAGTTGCTATAAGTAAGCCAAGTGGCAAATAACTGTGGTGCAAAGTACCCGCTCATCCTGCCACCCACACTGCCTCCAGGCCACACCTTGCGCTGGTGTCTGTAGCTGTACCCATACAGCACCCCCCCTTTTCTTCCTGCACTTATCAGACACACCCTGTCTGCTGCCATAAACGAGCACTTGCCACTTGCTGGCTGCAGTACCATGGTTTGCTGCCTTTAAAATATTTTTAATTTTTAAAAATTATTTATCTGTCTCTCCTCTGCTTTGCACTTTCCACCCCCCTTCCATGCACTTTTGCCCTTCCCCTCTCCCATGCACTTGTGCGTTCTCAATGTCACTTAGGCATAGTAAGATTGTTGTTTTTGTTCCCCGTGTCCCTCTCCCTTGCCTTGTCGCACTCTGAAACACTTGTGTACGAGCGCGCGCTCTGAAACACTTGTGTACGAGCGCGATATAAATAAAATATCAATATCAATCACTTTCAGAGCTGCAGATAAGACACAGGGCGATTAAATGATTTTCCCAGGATCACACACTTTGGTTAAATAGTGATACCGGCATGTGGACAACTTAAGCAACTGAGCACATCTTCAGGTTTAGTTGCTATAGATATTTATTACTGTTTTGCTTTGCATTTCATGTGCTTAAATAATACTTTATTTATAGCAATGCCTTGGAATCAAACCACATTACATCATAAACTAGCCTTTCATAGTAAACGTACTACACACTATATACATTGTCATAGAAATATGTTGAACAAGAAGAGTATGGCTTTAGTTTTATTCTCCCCATCCTGCATGCAAAGTCACAAAAGCATCATGCAGATTAACAAATCCCCCTTGGGTTTTAAATCCATAGGGCCTGATTCATGGAAAAGTGCACATATATCATGTCCATCGCGCATAAAACAATCTGCACTCCATGTAAATTCACGGAATCGTCCACACAAAATAACCCTTGCGTAAGTCGTGACCAGAATGCCCCCAACACGCCCCCACGCAAAGCAAAAACAGCCAGAAGAGTTACCTTTGCGTGCTCCCCCGGGTGCCAATACATGGACCCTTCAAACTCGGGAGGATAGCTCACGGGCAACGCGCTCGCCCTCGAAGCAAGACAACGTGGAGCAAGACAGGTTCGATCTCCGGGTCTGCGATTTGAAACCTTGCTTGGAAACCTCTGGGTATTAAGCACAATATAAATAATCAATTACAATTAAAAAAATAGTGTGTGGGGTCTCCCTCAAGCAGGCCTGCATCTCGGGGACCCTGCGCAGGGTCCCCCCATAAATATTACCAGCACCATGACAACTTGTTTACGATTTATTGTAACTCAGATAAAACTCAGAAAATCTGCATGCAAACCTCCGTAAACAGTTCCTGCACCCATACACTGCGTACGCACACCCCTAAGTCAGATTAGAACTCTGGCTGCATACACGCACCCCTAAATACGACACCCAATTTTACATCTGTGCAGAGAATCCTATGCGCAAGTGTCTGTACGTATGCCTTCAGGTGGCTGATAGTATGACAGCCTTGTGTGGCCATTTCCCCACCGAGAGGTTGCGTGCTCGGATCCATAAATACGAATCATTCCACACAATAGTGGGTGTGCAATGGACTGCCGGCGGGCCGTCCCTCGTTACGCCCACATTTTCCCTTGTTCTTCCTCGTTTTCCACATTCCCACTACTCATGCCCACGCACTGTTTGGGGTCTCGCGCAAGGCACTCAGCCTCTCGTAGTGACGCGCAGAGCCTGCACGAATTACCCGCAAAGTAATTAAAAGTACTGCACAGTTGATTCTATGAATCGGAAAACAGGCTTTTGCGCCCAGTTTGGCACACAAATTCCTTATTTTCCACGCAGATATAGCCATGAATCGGGCCCATAGCCATTATTTCATAAAGCATGCAGCATTGTGCACCCTTCTCACTTCTGCACACTCCCTCCCTTTCCCATTTCTAAAGGGACAAAGGGCCTGGATAATAGCCCTCCCCTCTCCCATCAGTGCCTAATGGCTCACAGTGTAATGCTCTGTTGACACAGAGCAACGTGAGAGCCCCTCTGATGCCTGGAGCTCCTTGCGACATTGTCCTGGCAGTGGGACACCTCTCCGGTTGGGCAACCTCATTGAGGTGCCGAACAAAAGAGGTGTCCCACTGACAAATGTTCTGGTGATGCTCTCAAAAGAGCCTTTGGGGGGCAGCATGTACCCCTCAACGCCGCTCGGTACGCCACTGCACACAGCACAGCGTTATCAGTTTACATGATGTCGAGTTATCACATTACTTGATGCACAGGTAGCAGATAATTTCCAAATGACGTTGCTACCTGACCATTGAGTAATTACACATGCCATTCTAGCAGATCCCGTGCCATTTCCCTTCCGGGCAGTCTCTGGCATCATCTCTTCTGCATCATGTCCATGCCATCTGTCTCCCTGCTCTGTTCCAGCGCTCTCTCTGTCGACCCCGTCTCAAGCTACCCATGCCACTGTCTTTAACTACTGATCGCCTGCGTCATAGTCCACCCATCGCCATCTTGCTGGAAGCTTTGCACTGTTTTGCCACCTAGTGGTGAACATGGGTGCTGGCAAGATTTCTTTCCACAGACATCAGTTGCCTTTTTATTATATGCATTTTGTAAATGGGGGTATGTCCAGGGCGCACATCTTGGCTGGTTTGGTGAACACCCATGTAGCATATACTTTATAATTTACATTATGCCCCTCTTCGCAAATAATTGCACATTTCACTCCCTGTTAGCACATACTATTATGCTGAGCTAACTCATCATTGGCCGGCCTTTACCCCCCTCTCTCAATAGGTTGTAGTTTCTTTTGCTAAAAATAAGGTGGTCCATGGACCCTGCCCACCATCCCGCACCCCCCTCCTGATCCCCCTGGGGGCCTAGAAACTGGATGGGTAGCAAAGCATCAGCCTAAGGTGGACACGTCAGTGCATAGACTGTACCCTGATGCAGTGTTGCAGTGTCTGGTTTGAGATTTCAAGCTGGCTGGGGCGGCTGGCATGCCTTTGACAGCAATTTCAGCAGGGCATTTTATCTTGGCACGCTACTGGAGTGAAGACTGCTGGTTGTAGTGCCAGTGAAATAACTACATTTGACTTCAGTTTGCACAATCCCAATCCTAGTTTGCTCTACCCAGTTCATTACCTTCAATATTTTCTTTAAATGCATGTGCAATGATAGCCCCAGTTTGGCAATCTTGCTACACTCCCAGTTTGCAAACCTTAGTTCCATGGGGCATACTGGCAAAGGGGCAAATGCCCCAGGGCTGTTGCCCAATGGGCCAGAGCTCCAAAATATTAAAAAAAAAAAAAAAAACTAAATCCTTCAGAAACTAGCCTGCCACAAAGGAACCGATGGCTGCAAATCCTGCTCAAAGTCTGTGTGAATGGAGTGAGGCATTTCTTTTGATTTCATCAATCTTGTAGATATACCAGGGTGGGCCCCACACATGGGCTTCCACAGTGAGTGAGAGGGGGAGGAGTCTAGGCTGCAGGGGGCATGTTCATTCCGTACAGTGGCAATGCCCGCCTTTAAATAACAGATTCTGTGACCCTGGATGGTATCGTTGGCATCACGACTCCCCATACACCATGGATTTGTTACACTTCTCATCAGTTTATCACAACACCAGCTGGCCAAGGATGTACGGGTCCATATCTTATTAGAGTTTGTCCTCAGTTTGATTGTGCACGAGGTGCTACCTCTGTGTTCTGGTGAATTGCTTGATCACCAGTGTGTTCATACAACAAGAGGTTAATAGCAACCCGAATAGAACCCATGGATGTTACTTATATAGTGGTAATAGAAATGGCTGTTCGACTGTTTGTGGTACTTAATTGTGGACAACGTTGAAAAATACACATAGAAAGATGTAATATTCAGGTATTAATTATTAGAAGACTACAAACTAAGGGGGTAATTTAGACTTGGGCAATGTTTTAATACCGCTGAAGAAAGTTATCAGCTCCGACTGTGGTATTTCTGGAAATCCGACCTACTGAAACGTTTACCACCAGCAGATGTGGTATTTCTGGCGGTAAATTAATTTCTCCCATGGCGGTAATGCAAACATTTTATTTTAAACATTTCTTTCAGCCATTTTCAGCATCACTGCGAAGGAAGATATTAATTATATACAGTGGTGGCTCATATCACCACTGTTGATTTTCTTTATGCACAAACGGGCCAGTTCGGGCCCTTTTATGCATTATATGGGTATGGTGGTGTGAGGAGGCAATTAGAGAGGCCCACCTTTTTACCCCCTTAACATGGCCATTTCTAAAAGTATTTATCACTCTAATGAAGGGAAGCATCTGTGCTTCTGTAGTAAGAAGGAACAATACCATCCAGGGTCACTTGCAGAGTACCCCAAGGTTCCTGCATCTCCCCGACCCTATATAACATATTCACATAACCTCTATTTGACTGACTTGACGAACTGGGTGTCACCTACACCAACTATGCAGATGACACCCAGCTCCTCATACCGATCACTGGCTGCCATGACACAGACTCTGAGTATTTAAACAGAATCTACCAGACAATCTAAGCTTGGATGGCCTTACATGGACTATGCCTCAACGGCGATAAGACAGAGCTACTACTCATAGGTTCCCAACACCAGCTCCACAAATTACCCAACTCCTTCAAATCATTTAATATAGACGGAAACATCATTTAAGTATCTAATGAAGTGAAAACCCTCGGCTTCTGTCATGCGCCGCTTTCTCACCTGGCGTCTTTGGCCCCGCTGCCGCTTACGGACTTCCTGATTTCCGTCACGCTGACGCTACGTTCACTAAGCGGTCTAGTCTTTCTCCGCTAGGTTGACCGTAGCGTTATTTAACCACTCCTCTCCCTGGGTCCAGCGCGTTGCAACCTTCCACGATCAGCTGCTTTTCCTCGCGGCCGCGGTCTTGCTACACGCTGTTTTCCTCTTGCTCCTCGAGCCTTTCCTCTTTCACCTCTCTTACTCTTCCCGGTCCTTCTCAGGTCCCTGCCTTCTGTTCTCTCCCTCCTTCCTACTTTCCCTCCTTCGTGCCCGGCTTTCTGCCTTTGGTTTTGTTTACTTTCGCTTCCGGTGTATGCTGGAGTGTACATATCCTGCTGGGTCCTGTTGCTGCCTTCTCCCATTGTTCATCTGCTTACACGCCCAGCTACCATCAGGATACCTGCCGGTTCCAGGGTTTTTTTGCCTATTCTGGCTTTTTTCCCCCTTTTTTGTCCCTCCCGGGAGTGGGACACGGTCAGGGCGCATTTAAACGCTCTCACTGTGGCTTCCTCTTGTGGGAGACACGCTCAGCCTCGAAAAAAAGAAAAGGACTACACGGCACATCGAGCGCTCAGCCCAGTTGAGGAGGATTTCGACTCCACAGGTGAGGAGGTTGAAGAGATAAAAAAGGGTACTACAACTGTATTAGAAGTTGGTGCTGACAGTTTGCAACGCCCACAATCAACAACCATGGCAACTCCTGAGCAAGTGCAGGAACTAATTGCTGCAGTACAAAGCCTCTCTCTAGAAATGCAAAATATAAAAACCGAAAACAACCTGCTAAAACAAATGGTAGCAGTGAGGGAGCCCCCCAACACAGACCTGCCTCCTATGCCTTTGTCTTCGGGGAAGTACGATGGTTCCCCCAAGACCCTAAAAGAATTTCTTGACGCTTGCAGGGTGTATTTTTCCTTCAGAACCCGCACCTACGCCTCTGATCATGCCAAGGTTGGATTCCTGGTGTCTAATATGACAGGGAACGCTCTTGCTTGGGCCACCCCTCTAGTCACCGGAAATGACCCTGTCCTACAGAATTTCAATGCCTTTATCGATTTTGTCAAACAAACCTTTGAAAGACCCGAAATCTCAACGGCAGCGGGTGAAGACTTGATGGACATTCGTCAAGGATAAGTTGATGTGCTGTCTTAAATCTCCTCCTTTAAGAGATTGGCCATGGAGACGGGTTGGTCTGAGCAGTCCCAATTTATTCTGTTCCGCCGAGGTCTTAGGGAAGAATTAAAAGATGAAATGGCTCATTTTCCTCGGCCTACTTCCCTGCAGGATCTGATGACGGCCGCCCTTCAGATGGAGTTCAGGATGCAAGAAAGACGCCAAGAAAGAAGAAAGACGCGTACCTCCTTTTCAAGGACCTCCTCACCACCTTCAACAGCGCTCAAACCTTACGATGAGCCCATGCAAATCGGCACTACTCGCCGTTCTCTAACGCCTGAAGAAAGAAGGAGGAGAAGGGAACCGGGCCTATGTGCCTATTGTGCCTCTGATCGCCACACGGTGCATAACTGTACTGAACTAACCAAGAAACCGGCGGAAAACGCAAACCCTCGAACCTAGTTGGGACGGGTTATCGAGGGCAGTCTTCCAGTCCCTACGTTACTATGTCTATTGATTCCTCGAACCCTTCAGAAGATTCCCGCCTGATGGTTATAACGGTTAAGGTTACTATCAATGGCAGCCCGGTAGAGACGCTGGCTCTCTTGGATTGCGGTGCCGCAGGGAACTTCGCTGACACCCTTTGGGTTGACAAAGTAGGTGCTTCACGGATAGATTGCGGACACGGCCAGAAAGTAGAAGGAGTAGACGGCACACCTTTGAGCTCAGGACTCATTGTTCAGACTACCGAACCCCTTCCTCTAACTATATTTCAGCATTCAGAAGTCATTACTTTTGACATCATTCGAGCAGCCCATTTTCCCCTAATCTTGGGGATTACCTGGCTGCGACAACATAATCCCCATGTCGACTGGAAGTCCAATAGTTTGCATTTTAATTCCAGTTATTGCCAGACACACTGCTTTCAAGAAGCACATTACCAGGAGGTAAAAATATCTCCCACTGTTCTCCCCACGAGTATAGGGGTGCATTCCATTGACAAGATATTGGAAGAATACCCTATGGTGTTTGCTGAATCCGCCCCCATGGCATTACCACCTCACAGACCGGAGGACTGCTCCATTGAGCTGATACCCAATGCCCTGATGCCATTTGGCCGAATGTTTGCCTTATCCAAGACTGAAAAGGACGCTTTACGAAAGTATTTGGATGACAACTTGTGCAACGGTCTCATCAGACCCTCTAAATCCCCGGCGGGTGCTCCCTTGTTTTTTATTCCAAAGAGGGATTCCAAGGACCTCAGGCCATGCATCGATTACAGGGGACTCAATAAGGTAACTTGCAAGGACAGATATCCCATGCCCCTCATTCCTGACATTTTGGAATCAGTACAGGGAGCGACAGTTTTCTCCAAATTGGATCTGCGCAATGCATATCACTTACTCAGAGTAAGTCCAGGAGATGAATGGAAGACGGCCTTCAGGACACCATTTGGTCTGTACGAATACTACGTTATGCCCTTCGGACTGGTCAATGCTCCAGCAATTTTTCAAAGGTTCATAGACCGAATATTCTCAGATTTATTGTTTATTTCAGTGGTAGTTTACCTTGACGACATACTTGTTTTTTCACAGTCTATGTCGGAGCATCTACTGCATCTCACAGAGGTCCTGGAGCGCCTTAAGAAACATCATTTATTGGCCAAACGTGAAAAATGTGTATTTGGGGCATCTTCGGTCCCTTACTTGGGGTTTATCCTCTCACCACAAGGAGTACAAATGGATCAAAAGAAGGTCGAGGCTATTCTCCATTGGCAGGCTCCTTCCTCAGTCAAAGAGGTTCAGAGATTCCTGGGCCTGGCTAATTTTTATAGGCGTTTCGTGCCAGGTTTTTCCACCACTGTTCTACCAATTACCAACTTGTTGAAGAAGACTTCTGTGCCTTTCATCTGGAGCCCTCAGGCTGAAGAGAGCTTTCAACTCTTGAAGAAGAGCTTCTGCAGCGCTCCCATCCTATGCCAGCCGGACCAAAACAAACCTTTTATCGTTGAGACAGATGCCTCTGACGCAGCTATAGGAGCTGTTCTACTACAAGAGCATGACAACGCGGAACACCCAATAGCGTATCTGTCTAAGACTCTCACTACTAGTCAACGGAATTATTCCGTAATTGAACGTGAACTTCTGGCCATGAAAAGAGCCTGTGAAGTTTGGAGACACCTCCTACAGGGGTGCAGCCACCCTTTTGTAATCCGGACCGACCATAAGAATTTACAAGTTCTACAGTCAATGGAGTGCATCAATTCCAGACAAGCCCGATGGGCGCATTTTTTCTCACAATATGACTTTACCATCACTTATATTCCTGGAAGCCAAAATACTTTGGCAGATGCCCTATCCAGGAAGTCTTTCTCCTCCCAGGTTGCCCCATCCTGCCCGGAGAAGTTGTTTCCCAGGAACCGCATTGTTGCCACTATCTCCTCCTTGTTTCAACGGATAAAAGAAGCCGTCTCCTTACATCCAGAACCCCGCGGCATGATTCAAAAGGATGGTTTGTTCCTGAAGAATGAGAGGATCTGGGTACCATCTAAACCTCTTCAGAAAGACATATTGTCGTGGTGCCATGATCATAAGACGGCAGGCCATAGGGGACAGGCGAGTACCTTGGACTTGATCAGTAGAGCCTTTTACTGGCCAAGTTTGTCTGGAGATGTTAAGCGTTACGTCAGGTCCTGCAGAGTCTGCTGTCAGAGTAAAAACAACACAAAAAAACCCATAGGTTTGCTGCAGCAAGATTCCATCCCGGAGCGTCCGTGGAGTAATGTATCTACTGATTTCATTGTGGACTTACCTTTGTCTCAAGGATGTTCATGCATAATGGTGTCCATCGACTCCCTCACCAAGATGGCTAATTTCTCTCCACTCCCTGGTATACCAACTGCCGATGCTATGGCATTGGTTTTCATTAAAGATGTGTTTCGACTCCATGGTCTCCCAGACAAGATAGTATCAGACCGAGGGAGCCAATACGTCTCCAAATTCTGGAAGTCCTTATGTGCCGCTCTTAATATTCACCGCGCATTGTCATCAGGATATCATCCCCACACCAATGGGCAGACAGAGCGGTTAAACGCTACCTTGGAACAATATTTGCGCAGCTACACCAATCTGGAACAAGACAACTGGGTGGATATGCTGCCGACGGTGGAGTTCGCATATAATAATGCCAGCCATTCCGCAAGCAAGATGTCTCCCTTCTATTGCTCATATGGATTTCATCCCCGAGCCATCATTCCCCATTTTTCATGCAAACCTGCACTTCCGGCGGTAGAGGAGGTACTAATCCGTATAAGGGACATCCAAGACAAAGCTAAGTTGAACCTCAGAGATAGCCTCCAGGCATACAAGAGGCAAGCCGACCGGCACCGGCAGGTAGTACCTGATTGGGAGGTTGGCTCCAAGGTGTGGTTATCCACCAAATACCTTCCTAGATGGTCTCGCCCGTCTAAGCTGTCCCCCAGGTTTATTGGTCCCTATCCCATTACGGCCAAGATCAATCCAGTGGCCTTCCGCCTAAAGCTGCCACATTCACTTAGGCGAATTCACCCAGTGTTTCACGCATCTCTTTTGAAGAGTGCCGAACAGTCACTAAGGGCTTGCCCTTTCCCCATTCTCTCTCACTCACCTGATACACCTGAGTATGAAGTATCCAGGTTACTGGACTCCAGGCACCGCAAAGGGCGCCTGGAATACCTGGTGCATTGGAAGGGTTTTTCCCATGCTGAGGACTCTTGGGAACCAAATGCACACATCCACGCTCCTGTCCTTCTCCGGAAGTTTCACCGTTTACATCCCGGTAAACCGGGTGGCCTGGGCCTTGGCGGGGGGCATGCTGTCATGCGCCGCTTTCTCACCTGGCGTCTTTGGCCCCGCTGCCGCTTACGGACTTCCTGATTTCCGTCACGCTGACGCTACGTTCACTAAGCGGTCTAATCTTTCTCCGCTAGGTTGACCGTAGCGTTATTTAACCACTCCTCTCCCTGGGTCCAGCGCGTTGCAACCTTCCACGGTCAGCTGCTTTTCCTCGCGGCCGCGGTCTTGCTACACGCTGTTTTCCTCTTGCTCCTCGAGCCTTTCCTCTTTCACCTCTCTTACTCTTCCCGGTCCTTCTCAGGTCCCCGCCTTCTGTTCTCTCCCTCCTTCCTACTTTCCCTCCTTCGTGCCCGGCTTTCTGCCTTTGGTTTTGTTTACTTTCGCTTCCGGTGCATGCTGGAGTGTACATATCCTGCTGGGTCCTGTTGCTGCCTTCTCCCATTGTTCATCTGCTTACATGCCCAGCTACCATCAGGATACCTGCCGGTTCCAGGGGTTTTTTGCCTATTCTGGCTTTTTTCCCCCTTTTTTGTCCCTCCCGGGAGTGGGACACGGTCAGGGCGCATTTACACGCTCTCACTGTGGCTTCTTCTTGTGGGAGACACGCTCAGCCTCGAAAAAAAGAAAAGGACTACACGGCACATCGAGCGCTCAGCCCAGTTGAGGAGGATTTCGACTCCACAGGTGAGGAGGTTGAAGAGATAAAAAAGGGTACTACAACTGTATTAGAAGTTGGTGCTGACAGCTTCTACCTGGACTCGTCATTTTGGATGACACTGTAGATCTGGTTGATCATTAACATGTCCTGGGCGTAATTTCCTGATATTGGAAGTACGACTTGTGTGTCATCGACAAAGTTGGTATAAGGAATGCCCAATGTGTTGATGTGGTTGAAAAGTGGATTGGTGTAGGTGTTCTGTGGATTGGTGTAGGTGTTCTAAATGGCAGGGGAGATGCAGGAGCCCTGGGGGGCACTACAAGGAACCTGAATGGAGTCAGCGGTAAAATTGCCTATGAAGACCCTGGATTCGCGCTCACTCAGGAATTACTGATCCATTGGTTAGCATGGTGAAAGAAGTGGAAGTCTGTGAGGAAGTGTTGGCAGAGGATGTCATGGTCAACAAGGTAAACACTGCTGATAGATCGAGGGGGAGCAGGATGGCAATGTTTCCTGAGTCTTGGACGCTGTGGAGTTGGATTTTGAGATCTGTAAGTGCTGCTTCGGTGCTGTGTTTGGGTCTGAAGCCTGATTGTCTCGATCCAAGAAGCTGATGTTGCTCTAGGTAGTTTTGGATTTGGGAATAGGCAATGCGATCTAGGATTTTGAGTAGGAAGGATACACTGGCAATGGACAGGTAGTTAGTGGGAAGGGTGGGGTGAAGGGAAGATTTCTTGATGAGAGGTGAAACCCAGGCAGTTTTTTTAGGCAGGGAGAGACAGTGTTGGAGGCTAAAGAAGCATTCATAAAGATGTCTATAGCAGGTGCTAGGGTGGCCACACAGAGTTTGACAATGTGGGCAGGACATACATCACCTCTGCAGTTAGATGGCTTGATGTGTAGGATGGTGGTGGTAATATCCTGTGAGGTCACATGGGAGAAGTGGAGGGGAGTACAGGCAGGGTGATGTGTCTGAGAGAGGAGTTTGGCTTGGTGTTTCTTGGTGTCAATTTTGACTTTTAGTGAGTTGATTTTATTAGAAAGGGCTGCCTGTATGGTAGAGCAAGAGGCTTTGTCGATGTGGACCGGGGAGCAGGTGGGGGAGGGATTTTCCAACTCTTTGAGGATGGCGAAGAGCTCTTTCATGCTAGTTTTGCCCCCAGATATCCTCGTGTTGAAGGAATTGGCTTAAGTCAGTAAGAGGTTGTTTTTGCATGTTTTGGAATCTATGAGGTAGGCAGCAAGGGTGGATGGTGTGGAGGGTTGCCTCCACATTTATAACGTCTTAAACATTCTACAGATTGAAGAATTATCTTGCTCCTGAAGAAGGGACTACTCCGAAACGCTTTGAGCTCTAACTTATTGTATTTATTTTATTTACTGATATTTTTGCTTATCTTTTCAAGATTAATATTTGCATTATTCTTTAATTTTGAGCAAAAACCATTGTAAAATATGAAATTAATGCACACATTGTTAAGTTTGACCTGTAGATCTGAATGTATTCAGTATGTAGGAGTGCATGGGAAGGTGGGTTTCTACAGTGTAGGATACCTTTTTTGTTTCTGTCATAGTCCAACCTTTGTGCTAGAGTGGTTTACCTCCCCACGCCCCTCAATTCCTCAAACTCACATAATACTATATCTATGGTATGTCCTTGCCCTCTATGATAAGAGTGAGTGCACCTTTACCATTTTTGTTGGCAATAATAGTATAATCTCAGTTTGAAAAATCCCAGTATATATTCCAATTTTCACAATTCCGTTTTTATAATCCAATTAGTCTCCCACTTTGTTCTTACTCAATAGTATAGCCAGTTTGACTTTTCCGAAATATGCCCAGTTTGTAAAATCCCAGTCTGATGGCTCCAGCATTATACAAGTCTGCACTAGGCCAGTAAATTGTACAATCCCAATGTGTTACTATTTTGTTAAAAATCCCAGTATGCACAATTCTAGGATGCTTTCAGGCAACAATGACACAACTAATCCAGAATAGGGCTGCAAGACCTATTGTTGGCCTCAAGCCCAGGGACTGTATCCCTCCAGTCCTAAAATCTCTCCACTGGCTCCCAGTTGCTGCAACGATCAAATTCAAGACCCTTTGCATCATCCACAAGGCCGTCTGGGCACTGGGACCACGCTAACTGCAGCTCTCTTTTACTAATACTCTGCTTCCAGATCCCTTCAATCTTCTGGCTCCAACGCTCTGCTGATCAAATTATTCTCCAATCAGAGAGCTGGGGGCAGATCCCTCTCCTCGGCTGGCTCCCTCCTCTGGAACAGTCTCCCTCTCTGTCTTGAAACGGACCACATCAAGATCCGCAAACAACTCAAGACATTTCTCTTCTCCTCCTTCCCTCTCACCCTCCCATGCTAACCATCCCCACAGTTGCTGAAATTGGTGGCCTGGTCCCTCAAGAGTCCAATAGGGTCCTGGCCTCCTGCCCAATTTCCTCCAGCACTCGACATCCTGCACTGTCCTCTGGTCCACACCGACCTGTCGAGTGGTTTGTCCCAACCCTGCACTTACCTGTTGGGGGGTAGATCTCCCTCTTTGCTTTGGAGTGGGCGTCTACGTCCATACACGTACCTATTGACTCCTCAACAGGCACCTTTGGCACTTCCCACATTGGGGGACCCTATAACACTTACCCCCACACGCTCCCCTCCTTTCTTTTTCTCTGCACTTGCACGTTCCGAATGTCACAAGGCCTAGTAGGACCACCTTTCGTTGTATTATTTATTCATTGCCATGTCCATTGTTTTATTTCCCTTCCCTTCCTGGTGGCACTTTTGAACACTGTTCTTGTTGTACAAGCGCCTTATAAATATCCAATAAATAAAGAAATACCAGTTCACAATTACATAATGGCGGTGTATACTCCTATTAAACTTTGACACAATTCTGATACAGTCAGGGCCTCATCACGAGTTGGGCGGTAACACCGGCGGTATTACCGCCGGTGCTATTAGCCCTACCGCCAACCCCCCCGGCTCTACTAGCGCCAGATCACGGGTTTGGCGGAACGGTTAGTGCCCATTCCCCATTGGCCCCATTCGGGAATTCCTCATTCCCCATTGGGCCCAATGGGGAAAATTCGCGCTATTACCGCTGGCGGATTTCCCGCCGGCGGCAATAGCGCCGGAAATCAGCAATTTTGCTGCGGATTTCCCCCCAGCTCTGAGCTGGGGGGAAATCCGCCAAGGCCATAATCTGGCGGACCCTTAAATGAAGCGATAATAGCGCTACCTCCGCATTTAAGGGTTACCGCCAAACTCATGATGAGGTGTGACTAAGACCCATATTGGATGCTGGGCGATGCAATTGAGGTGACAGTGGAGGCTGGAAGCCACCAACCGCTTGTGATGCAGGCCCTAGAGGATGTACACAGGGACCCGCCAAGCTCCCCAGTTCTTCACCGGCGTTATGCCCATAGATACCTCCAAGAAGTTTAACCACACATGGTCCAGCATGACTTGCTGGACTGTGTGAGGGATAAACCAAGAGAATGGTTCTGAGAGAAAGTACTTGCCAAAGAGATAAGGGGTGGGATCTAGAGGGGCCAGGTTACAGCACAGCGAGAAAGGCATGTAACCGAGTCAACAAGTAGCATCAAGAGCTTTTGCATGCTCCCGTCATTACGTGGCCCCTTTAAGCAAGGAGTAAATCAGACACTTGTGAGTTCCCTAGTCACCCGTGTGAAACCCTTGCTTGCCAGTAACGAAACTAACTATCATAGTTTCCTCTAACCTCTAAGAGGTTTTTTATATCTCAGTAGTCAGACGATTTCAGGTTTGTATGTGTTTTTCTGTTCACATTTTTATGTAGGCGGCGACGGTAGAATCCCTGCGGATTTTGCCTATTCTAATGCCATACAAAATAGAAGGCAGAGTCCATTGGGATGCTGTGTTAGGATGGCAGCCATGTTTATACATAGCATCCGCCATTACCAATGATCATCGTGTGCAAACGTGAGTGATGCTGGTCATTCACCACACGGTGTGTGGTGCGAGACACAGGGATATTGGCAAATATCAGGGCTTCTGTGCATTACACCACAACTTGCCTTAAATGGCAAAAAAACGTTGCACGGAGCAGGAATTGTGCAAGCAGTTGCAGACCGTCTATTCCCGATGGATTTACTGTCACGTAGAAAATTAGCCTGTAAGTGTTTTCTAAAATCTGTGCTAAGTGCCTTTAAAGCCTCAACTGCCTCACAATAAGTAGCCCCACTAAGGGTAAAAAGCATTTGTGGCTGTTGGACACCTTTGTGCGATGCCTGTATTTGGCTGTCCGAGGCACATTTTCCCGCCATTTTTCTGATTTTTGATTGTTATCCGACAAAGCTAAAATTGCAAGTTCCTCATTGCAAGAATTTGCTACTTTTTTTTACAATGTTACTTCAGAGCATTTACATAAAAACAGAGCTCTCGATTTCTAAATGGTCGTACTATGGGTCTTGTTGCCTATTTATAGACTATCTTTTCTTGGAAGGAAAGGAGCGCCTGGGGACCAATTCCGTTGGTCACGGTGCGAACACCTGTAACAATAACATTAACTCATGCCTGTCTGAGGTTCATGAGCTTGAAAACTGGTTTAGCAAGGGAGAGAGGCCCAGTCCTATTTCTCTATGTTTTTCTTTTACACTCTCTGAAGATTGAGGTCAATCAGATTTTGTGAGCATTTTAATTGGAGTGGCGGGACATAAATGTTCTATCCCTATTTCAGGATTTAGATTCCACACACACTGGTTCAGGGCAGGTCTCATATTTCCTGAATCATGGTAGGTTCCATAACCTCCTCATTAAGAATGTCCTATATGCCCTGAGACAGGATAGATCGCACAACACTTTGTTTAGGACAGCCGCCACATGCTCATTGATCAGGACATGTCTCATGCTCTCTGATTGAGGTCATGTGTCAAATCTCCTCCGTCATGACAGGTCTCTAACCCATGGGTTTGGGCAGGTCACCTACCCCCTCATTCAAGGGATGTCTTTCACCTGTTGGCTAATCTCAGCTCTTCAGCCCTGTGGGGCAGTGAATGTCTCATATTCACTGGGGTAGTGCATGTTTCACTCCTCCTTTGTCAGACTATGTTTTTTTACCATCAGGTCAGGAACAACTCCTTGGATAAAGCAGGTTTCCTTCTATACTGGTTCAGAGCATAACTTGCAAATACAGGTCAGGGCAGGACTCATACAACCTGGAGTTAAAGAAGGTCTCATAACCAGGGGTTCAAGTCACCCCCCTCCCTGTGTCATTGCATGTCTAGTATCTGGTCTCAAGGTCATTTGTCTCTTACAGGCTTCTAATTCTTCTGTTTCACTTCACAGCAAACAACAAGATGGACCAGAGATGAGACCAGCATATGGACCTGAGGCAACTTTGACGCTCCTTGTTGAAGAACACATTTTGAGACCGAAGCATCTGTTGAATATAAAAAGGCGGGGAAATATTCAGACACTTCAATAGCAGAAGGGCAGCAGCTTCTCCAAACAGCTTGGGAACATTTAAGGGCAAATTTCTTTTTTGTATTATTGCATTTATTAAATGATTACAAGCTATGAAAAAGGTACATTATTGCCTGAATTTGTTTCAGACTAATGCTACCTATTATTTCATATTTATTTTGTCTACTGATATATGTGACAAGGTCTCGTGTCTCGCCAGCTTGTTACTCATGTTATCAGAAATAGACATGGGCAAAGCTGGGGACTCCCCATTTGTGGAACATGTTGAGAAAGGGCATTATGCATTGCAGCATGTTGAGGGGGCAGGATGACCTCTTAGTAAGGTCCTGTATTTGGTAAAGTAGAGTTTGTCATCAAAGATGATTACGGGGTTAATTGCATCATTAGTAATCATTTGGCAATTTAAATGTATACAGCATTTCATAGCAGCTTATTATTATTATTTAATTCTTATAATGTGCCAACATCCCCATGGGCCTGTTTCAAAGTGCTGCTTAATTTGCATCATAATTATTCTCGACTTGTGGTACTCAATGTATACACCACTGGAGGGTGAAGGGTTGAGCCAGCCCGTCCGGGATATTGAACCCATGTGTCTGGCCTAGTGGGATACAAGCAGGACTCTGTCTAGCAAGGACTAAACTGGTGGGCAGCAGCACTGAATGCACAAGGATGATAAACAGACTGCCAATTCGGAGGAAACTAAGAAGTTGTGACCCTGGACAAGTTGAGACTTGGAGTCCTTGTTGACAAAGGAACATCCTAGTTAGTCCACCAGTATGGTGGCTTGAAGAAGCGAGCAGGAACAGGCACTCTGGAGACACAGATTCGAGCAGCAGCCAGCAAAAGAATCAAGAGCACAAGACATGGGGAAGGAGAGATCATTAGCAGGCAAGCTGAAAAGAGAATTGGAGACAAAGAAAAGGGTAGCTGAGTTGAGAGGGACTAGAGCGGAGAAGAGAGAAAAACACAGCGCTGCTATCAACTTAAAATTGTGAAGCGAAATCCGGTCTCAAACAAGTCCTGGTATGCGCTGATGCGGTAAGCAGCACTCCGCAGCCGGCATCTGCACAGGGGAAAGCACAACATTTACCTTTGGGCACTGATGCAAAACTGTTGCCTGGCTTCCTGGTGAGAGCGCCATGCTCTCAATGGTCTTCATGGCAACTCAGTTTCTTTCCATGTTCTGCCCGACATCCTTGCATGACTCGAGACTCCTCTTTGAACCTCCAATGCAAACAATAGGCTCTCCAAAAAGGATCAAAGTTGGGAATATTCCCTCCGCTCCTGACTACCCCCGCCACAAGGTGCACTCCAAATCCTGACTCCAGGTGTCTCAGGATAATGCTTGAAAAGGGCACTTAGAAGACTGGGGACATGGAGTTCTCCTCACGGTTCCCACATGCAATCTTCAGGCCTGTATCGCTTCCATTTAATGAGAAATTCTAGACAACCATGTCGAATCCATGAACCACAAATATGAAGCCCCTCATTGTCATCTCCATAGGGATTAGATACAGGGCCTGGCGTATCGTGTGCGTGTGCTGGGCCGGCAGGCTTTAACATGGGGACATAACAGACTGCAGGTATCTTCCAGTGATCCTATAGATGTAACTGGTAATTAACGGTTGATATTTGAACTACAAAGGGAAAGGGTCCAAGGAATCTTGCTTGCAGTTTTTGAATAGGACCAGTTTGCTGTAAGTGTGCTCTTGGTAACCAGTATAGTCCCGGGGTTCATATAATGGATTATTTCATCTCTTAGCATCTGCATGCTTCTTGTCGGTTGTTTTTCTTTCTGTGGGAGGATTACTGCTTTGATGCGCATTTCTAAGAGACAGGTGTGATCGCTGGTATCAGACACCTGGGTTTCCTGAAAGCTATTTAATAGACAACGTGGAAGAGAGCCATAAGAGCAATAGAATATTGCTGTTCTGATGGATGGAGGTCTGGATGGAATGATTGTAAGCAGGGTCAGCAGAGGACAACAGTTTAGACCAATTCTCTCCATGAATGTAGAACAAGCTTTGAAGGTAGTGTTTAAGGTTTGCTCAGTCCTCTTATGTTTATCATGTTTATCCAGTGGTACTCCATAGAATATGCATTCTTAATGTTCAGGGTCTTCAAACTGCCTTCCAGTAAGTGGCCACCAATCGTGTTCTCTTCTCCATGATGTTCTTTGTTGGCAAACCATGTAGCCGAAAGATGTGAGTGATGAGCAGGCTAGAAGTTTTAATGGGAGAAGGCAGCTTTGCCTAGGAACTAACTATAGTATCTTTGTGAGCACATTCACCACAGATATGATGCAAATGTTGACCTCTTGAAGGTGTAAGGTTAGTAATCAGGGTGATGGAGATTGGGGTGCCATGGTTGAGGAGGTGTGGGGAGCAGATGTAGAAAGCTGTGCATCTTTCCAGTCTCGTGCCCGACATTAGCACACATTCTGCATCTTAAATATCCTGTATAAAGCCGCCAACACTGTCCATATCCAGGATCTGATGTGCCCAAAGCGTGAGCAGTTGTTCTGGCAATTGCATAGGAGGAGGGTACCTATAGAACAAGACACCCATCTTGGTTTTCTCTTTTCCAAGTTTGTACATAATCACAACATGGGAGTGGGTGAAATACAACATCCAGCAGGCCGACCTCTGATTGGGGCACCTCAACGTTTATAGGTTTTTAAGGTTCTTATGGTTTTTGTATACAAGAAAAGGTATATCAGTTCTTTCTCTGGGGTGCCTTCACTTTGAAAAGCTTCCTTTACTGCAAATACTCCTTCTCCAATATAGTGTCGTTCATATCAGTAGGTTACCTCCATCTAGATCAATAAGCCAGATGCGACAAACACAGATGTTTTTATGTTGACAACACCAACCCTAAGGTCCAATTGGAGGTGTCAGCTTACCATGAATTGTTTTATTGCATGTAAGTATATTAGGACTGGATTGGTGTTACAGGTGTCAAGAAGTAATCTTCTGCTTGAACAAGTACCTCCATCCCCAACACCAGTCAGGGAAGTGCAAACCACTCCCTGACCAGTTATTAGGGGCACAGGTGGACTGGAACCACAGCACCGGAACCCCAGGTAGCTGAAAAGTAAGGAATGGCGTTAGCTCAATAATACGTGGTATCAGGAACAATGTATGGAGAGAGGTAATGTGACCTACCTAGTAAGGTGCCAGAGGATGAACCATGAAAAGGCAGTGGAAAACCCCAAAAAAGGAAAAACACTTTTCCTAGGGGAACAAGTGGGCAACAGTTGGAAAGTTCCAGTCGATGTTCCAGAAGACAGTTCCAGGATAAACATCCAACAGAAGCAGAACCAAGCCCAAAGTACTTGTAAAGTTCAAGAGTGAATCCAGGTCATAAAGGCAGAAGGAAAATCCAGTTGCAATCCAGAGTAGAAAAAGCCAAGGTAAAAAAACATACCAGTTTAATCAGTAATCCAAGGGTAATCCAATAGCAATCCAGAGGTACAAGGAGCCAAGGTCATCAGCACAAAACACAGGTAAGCAGAGTTCCAGAAAAACACCATTCGACACAACAGCTGAGAAGCACTGAGTGAATGGTAGCTGTGGCTTTTATGGAGCACTTCCTGGTCGTGTCTCATCACATGACCCGGCGCTGGTCACATGAGCCGGGTGTGCCTTGCTCTCGCTGTGTATCCAGAAGCCAGCAGCGACGTGGCGGAGCCAAAAATGCTGTGAGGGAGAACCGCGGCATCTCGGAGTCCCCTGCAAAAGTGTAGGCGGAGCGGCCCCAGAGTCGGCGCCAGAACAAGAGCCTGCAAGGCGCCCGAACTCAACTGCGGTGAGTGCGTGACAACAGGTATGTTTCAACATTAGAAAACCTTCTGCCTCAGGTCCATCAAAATGTTTCTCCCTGTATTGTACAGGCCATCAATGGATTTATGAGCTCTAAAAAATGGAGGACAAAACATTAGTCGGTTTCACTCATTCCAGAAACGCTTATATCTTTCAGCGGTCAGGGTGTATTCCTTCTGGAGAGCTAATAAAATCCCAAAATCCCACAGCTTTAACGTAAAACATGCACTTGGAAAGCTTTCAGCACAGATGGTTTTCTCTCAATCTTTGTAAGGCTTTCCTAACACACTGGATGTGTTTTTATATCAGGATAGAAGATCAATGTATTGTCAAAATATCGACCATGAACTGAGAATGGTAGTCCTGAAAGACCACGTCCACAAAGTGCTAGAACATAGCTCGGCATTGCATAGTATAAACAGCATGACAAGACTCCCCCAGGCTTCTGCAATTCAGGAAGAAGCTCAAGACCTAATTCTTCAAGGATTCCCCCCCTCTTCACTCTGTAATAACTAAGACCATGGGGACATTGTGTGCCATCTCCTCACAAAACATCACCTCCCCCTTGCCTGCTCCCAGCAGCTGGTGCAAGTGTTCTCCCCCTCCTATATAACCCCCTCTGCTGTGTTCCCACACTCCTGCCCACTGCTACTGTACCCTCTTCTACTTGCTCCTACTTCTACCTTGTGCTAGCAGCTGTTGCCTGCATCTGTGGATTGTGGCCTCTCCCCACTTCATTGCTCAGTTCCTGCTCCTGTGATATGCCCTTGTTACTAACGCCCCCCTTCCTGTAGTTTTCCCTATTACTATGTAAAGCGCTCCATTGATTTCAGAAGCTAGGTTCACACTCAATAAATACCCATATAAAAATGACAAAATGCTTGAAGTTGCCTAGTTCGGTCTTACGTGCGGTCTTCCATTGATAATCAATGGTAACGGGTATTTGTCTTTTATGGTTTTTGAGTTCAAGTCTTTTTAGGCCACAAATGGACTAGTCCCTCCACTCTTTGTTTCCTACAAAAAAGTGGCGCCCAGCAGGTAATGTGGACAGTAAAATAAACCCTTTTCGTAAAATATCCTGTGTAATCCTCTTAGATGGCCCATTCCCGTATCTTATTATTATTATTATTATTATCTTACAGCCATACACTCCCTGCAGAGAGTATGACCCCTGGTATCAGATCAATGGGGCAGTCACGTTTGCAGTGTGGTGGTTACAATTCAGCTTCAGTGTCATTGAATATACCCTGGTATTCCACATATTCCTGAGGGATAGTGAAGCGTGCAATCTTGACCAACATCCTTGTGGCTACAGATGGACACGGTAGGGGATCAGCCAAAAAACAATGGCTTCAGCAGTAGTCTGAGAATAAGGTTATGGTTTCTGGAGCCCATTTGATTGCAAGGTTGTGCAATCACGACCAAGGCAGGCCCAACAGGAGTTTAAACTGGATGAGATAACCTTAAGGATACATGTTCCTTATGTTGGGCACATTGTATGCCAAAGATTTCAGTTTGCAGATAAATATGACCTGATTTCAAGAGTAACCCATCCATTGCACTCACTTTAGGCTTTGTTCGCCAATAAGAGACCTAGGGTGGAGGTATATTTCTGATCTATAAAATGAAAGCAACCAACCTGAATAAAACTTGGCCTGAATTTCCAAATGGCCCTCCATTCCCCAATAAGCTACAGGACATGGATGGCAGACTTTCCCAAGAGAAAAGTGTCAACATTGGCTTTGAAACCGACCATAAAAGTGGAGAACTCTACCTGGAGTTGGTTCTCAGGATACCTTTTTTGGTAACAGAAACAAATGCTTCACCCTTACAGCTTCCAGCTGCCACATGGCTTTGACAACAGCCTTACAAATACATTAAATATATTCTGAGCAGTGATCTGGTCTCCAAATAATCACAGTTCACAATCACCCAGGTCTTCATATGAAGATGTGACTCACATCTTTGAAGACAGTATGTCTGGCAAAAGGGAAGCCAGATCCTGGGATCACTCAAAGAGGCAGCACTGAAGTCGTTCATGGCTCTGGAATCCTCACTACAAAGAACTTGCACCATGACAACAGCATTCACATGAGTTATAAATGCCTCAGCCCCAAGAGGAACTCACACTATTTGGCTGTACCGCCAGGAATTGTTATGCAATTTCAGATTGTGGTTCATACCATTATATAACATAATGTGAAATCTACACAACGAATCATATGTTCACTTGTAACTATTGATGGATGGTCGTAGAGAGTTATTTGTTTAAATTTTCAGGGTGAAAAGCACTATCAGCTGAATGTAAAATTATATTACAAGAATAATAATAATGCATTTCTTGTAGAGCTACACATGCCATAGGTCTCACATCAAAATATGTTAATTATGTAAATTAGGCACATATGGATATCTTTGTGAAACAAAAACGGTGTACGCTAATGATTTATATATCCTAGCGGCCATGCCAGCAAGCCTGTTAATCTAAGATGGAAACATATTTTTTAAATAAAAGTATCAATGTGTAAAATGTCAATCATTCACCATAAGTCGTGCTGAGATGAAAATCATTTGACTCGTTTGCTTGAGAGCAATCAGAATAACTGATTAGTAACATGATCACATGTGAGAAATATGATGTTATCGAAAGTTACCTTTGTTTGATGTAGAAATCTCCAAGATGACATCATATCAAATGGAAGACAAACTGGGTGTAGAAGTCACTCCCTTTAGACTGCCCTCTTCATTAAGGTGCCCAATGAGTACCAAGGTGGTGATTTAGTGTGATGTCACTTTTTGAACCCAGCCCAATCATATACATTGAACGATTAGAATAGAGAAATCAACACACACCTATAAAGTTTCTGCTCAGGTGCAAACCCATAGACTCTGGGGAAATACACTCACACATTCACTCATTGATGGAGGTGAAGAAGGAAAGAAAGGAGACTTGATAACAAAAGAAAGGAGAATGGAATATATTGCTTTCCTTTGGAGCCATTTTTGGATTACAAGCAGAACACTGCAATCAAGGCCTGCCTGGATTTAAAGTCCCAGGCCATTTTCAGTGGGAAAGACAGCAGACAGGCCCAAATACAGAAAGAAGGGAATCAGACTGTGGAGGCAAGCTGAAATCGCCTTGCTGACTGATGCCCACCTGTCCCAGAGGGGGAGAGATAAACTAGTCCTTAAGAGGGGGCACACCTATCGGGTGGCATAGCCAAAAGAAATTCCTTTGTAGATATAATGGCAAGGGGAAATATAATTCTATGGGGACACATATTCTTAACAGGAATATATTAAATTCCAGCCCCTTTTTGTTGTAAGTACAGACGGGTGGGGGTCTAGGAATTCACTGTACATCCTGAGAAGTAGGGAAATATTTCAGAAGTGTATGTGCTTCTGGATTTATGGATTTGATAGAATAGGTCCTATGGTGTATGTTTACTGGGAGATGTGACTGCTCTGTGTAATGATCACACACAGAAGAAGTATTTGTGGAGCTAAAAGGACGTCTCACTGTCTGCATACCTAAAACATAAGGTAATCAAAGTCATTTCCATGTTATATTAACAATCAAGGTCCTGTTACTGGTACTGATCCATTTAAGAAAAAGGGGAAAGGGTCATTAATCGCTACCCATTTCCCTGTCTTTGCATTGCCCATTGAAAATGAGACATGTACACTTTTAAACTGTAATGCAAAAGAAATAACACTCAAGGTAATTTAGCAAACATATACATTGAGCAATGTGAGAAACCTGAAGGCGTCCTCACATCTACTCCCCTTGGATCCTGTATGCAGGTTGCCAGGGAAAGGCCATCATTTTTTGGATCCTGCCACTGGGGGTGGACAAGCGAGGGAGGATCACCTGGCTAGAGGGTCCTTGGGGATTAGAGGTGGGATGGCTTTAGGTGAGACGCAGTATTCCACACTCTACTTTGAGGAAGGAAATCCAGCTTCATAGGCGGTTACAGGGTATTGTTCCGCATTTCCCCTTGATCCTGAGAAGAACAGGAGATATTCCCAACCCAGACACACTAGAAAGAGGAGAAGAAGGATTGGGAATAAAGTCCCTTGGGACAAAACACAATGTCAGGATTAGTCAGGCGAGTACAAAGGCAGCGAATATGGCAAGGGAAATGTGCACACAGGAACAACGACTCAAGTATGCTAGAACCCAGGAGTGCAAATAGAGTGTGACATCAAAACCAATATATGAAAAGGGATGTGGGGTAAGCACCTGACCGCGAGGAAAGTCGGCAAGCGCCTTACCCCCAATTGCTGTTACAGGTACTGACAGCGCTAAACCCACGTGGAGGGCAAGCAATGACAGGATCTGTGAACTAACACTCTTGATGGTATTAAATAAGGGAACTAAAGAACTGTACTCACGAGGACGAGATAAACCTCTTGAATGTCAGCTAGCCCACGAATCCTGTTGATGAAACTGGGACCCCGAAAGGCTAGAACAGCAATGGGAGGAAAACTAAATACCTAAGTTGGAATAGTGTTTACAAATTAGTGAGGAAAACATAAGCATTCACACAGGAGCTAGCTACAACCGCACACCACACCTAATAATCAAATGGGAAATAAATGCAGAAGTGCAATGGAAAACATGGAATGGATCCCAATAGAAAGTAAGGATCAGGAGCAGGGAAAAACGAAATAACCAATGCAAACTTATCCCTACCCCTCCAAGGAAAAGACAGGAAGCTAATCTAAGAGGAAGGCTAAGGCATACGGGTTTACAGCAGCAAAGGACAGAGTCAAAGAAATATAGAACACAGACAAACTGGGCTGCATCTAAAAGGGGAAAGCACTGAGAAATGCTGCCTGCAAACAGAGGAAGACAAAAAGGGAATCAAGGGAGCAGAAATCAATTAGCGCATGAATCCGAGATTCAGGGCGGAGGAACAAGAAAACAGGAACTAGGAACTAGGTACAAAGACAAGGAACAAGGGACTAGTCACAACAGGAACACTGCAAACGATGACCAGCGCTGGACTGAAGTAAGACTGAGGCTTTTAAAGCTGCTTAACGAGCACACGCCTCAGGTGTGCTGATTGCTGCACCTGCAGCCACAGGTGTTGCCTATCCTCCACCCAACCTTGTCCTGCAAGGGTGGAGGTGGAGCAGTGGGCCAGGCATTCTGGGAAGCATAGTCATTTGGTTAAAGAAGCATGCTGGCTGCCAAAAACCTGGAATGGATCCGGAAGGGAAGTAGCTTGGAAAATAGGGATTTAGCACTCCCAATTCATCACAGCACTGTTGCATAAGGTTCGGAGGAAAGGTCCAGTAGGGAATAAACCCCAAATCATGCCCCCAAGTGGTGGGAACGGGAGCGAAGGGAGCGAGTCGTGACAGTATACCCCCTCCTACGGCCGTTTTCGGGTGACCGCCACCCGCACGAGACATCTTCTTTCCATGATGGGAGTGCTTTTTCTTTGGAGGTGGCACTGATGGAAATGGTGGCCTGTGGGCAAAGGCAGATGGACTTCCATGATAGGAGTGCTTTGTCTTTGGAGGTGGTACTGATGGAAATGGTGGCTTCTGGTGAGGAAGAGACTCATGGTTCGAAGAAAGGCATGAAGGACTTGCAGGACTTGAAGCAGAGTTGGAAGGTCCAGGAAGCTCAGTCACTGGGAGTGGACCCTTATAAGTCTTTGAGGAGGGAGGCAGGCTGGTGCAACATGCCTTAGACAATGGTAGAAGCCCTGTTAGCCTTTCTGCCGAGAGTGGACATGCGGGAGGTGAGGAAATTGCTGGCTTCAGGAAAGGTTTATGTTCAGCCATTAGCGAAGGTGTCGGCTGAGGTAGAGGTTCAGATTTTCTTCTGTCATCCATCTGGGAAAAGGCTTGTGGTTGAAAGTGACTAAGGTTTGACTGCACATGTTCTATGCCTTGGAGTCCTGAAAGTCCAATGGGTTGTACAAGGCTGGTACTCCTGGTGACAGTCGTGTAACCACCTTGTTGCATGTGGGATACAACAGCAGGGACGTTTGGCATACTGATAGGAGTGATAGACGCAGTACTTGGTATTTCAGGCACACTCGCAGAAGGAGCAATAACAGACACATTTTGAACTGCAGCAGTCATTCCCTTCCTTTGGCTACTAGCACCCAACTGGTGCTTCTTGGCGGAATTCTGTTGCACAAGTCCTGTAGGTAATACGCCGGTCTGCACCACCCCCTGTGCACACCCAGGTGAGTGGTTCTGACTCACCACTTGGTCCAGCTTGATGACTCTGAAGCGGGAGCTGGCAAAAGTCTCAAACTCTGATGCTGCATTTTTAGGAGGCTCTGATGCTAAAGTGAAGCAGTTGGGAGAATCGTCTTGTGGAAAAGGCAGGCATTCCGGTGCTCCTCCTGAAGCAAAAGAAAGGCAAGCTAGACGTTCATCGACAGTAAATGGTTGGGATTCAGGAGGAATCGCTGGAGCAGAAGAAAATACAGCAGGATCTGATGGTGTAGACAGGTATACCTCTGATATTGGCAGCGAGGCTAAGCAGGATACAGGCGTCTCATGAACTGAAGGCAAATACTCAGTATACTCCGGGACTGAAGACATGCACTTTTGATGGACTACCGGAGGCTCTAAAGCTGAAGGATGATCTGCAGGATGAGTCACTGTAGCTGAAGACAGGCAGGCCAGGGGAAACCTTGAGGCTGAAGGCATGCAAGCTGAAGCAATCTCGGTTGCTGGATACAAACATGTCCAGGTCTTTGGGACTGGCTCTTGAGTAAATGGCAGACATGGCAGCGGTTCATTGGTTGAAGACATGTGTGCCAAAGATGACTGCAGGGCTGTGGATTGGATCATAGAAGAGTCAATGGTTGTAGGAGGACAGACAGAAGTCTCAGAAGTTGACAGACACATTGGTGGCTCTGGAATGGAGGGCACCTTTAGGGCAGTAGACTCCTTGGCACCAGTAACCAAAGACTGAGCTGTACCCTTGCAGTCCCTTTCTTTAGTGGGTGACACAGAGTCTCTTTCTTTGTAGAAGTCAAAATCAACCAGTGGAATCACCATAGTAAAGTCTCTGTTAATCAGGATTTCGTCAATTGTCCATTCCTCTGTTTTAGCTTCTGAAAGAGGCAGATTAACAATCAACAGTTCAGGAATCGCCTGCCGGTTTTTTTGGTTCTGTATACTGTGGAATGAGTCCATCAGAATATGAAATCTGTACTGTCTCTGACTGTTCGTATTGATCAGAATTGGCAGAAGGAAGAGTGAACCCAGAGGTAACATCGTTTTCCACATCAGCTTTAACATCTACTTCAGTCTCAGCAGCTGTATCAAGAGCAGGGCCTAAGCCTACTGTAGTGACTGAATCTGTGTATGCCACCATTGTGGATTGTGTTTGGAAATCAGAAGCTTGTATGCGTGCTAGCTCAGAATTATGACAAACTGCTACACAGGAAATTTTAGGTAAAGGAGTGGCTTGTAAATCTTCAGCTAACTGCAATCCCTGACAAACAGCAGAACAATTGTTAGAAACTGTGCCCAGATTAAGCGCTGTGCTAGACGAAAGACCTTCACTCCCAATAGATCTAACATATTGACAAATATCATGGTTTACCAAAGTCTCTGCACTCAGGGGCTGAACAGTGTTCACTTCCTCAACATCAACAGATAAAGTCTGAGGTGTATTCAGTAAAGAGTGCAAGGTTTTATTCTCCTCTTGTAAAGAAATGAATTCTTGTCTTAACTCCTCAAGCTTAGCTCTTAGCATGCCCTGCATTAACTGTACATCACTATCAGTAGGCACAGGGGGAGGCATAGTGGCATCAGGGCTGGATCCTGCACTAGCAATCTGGATGTGCACCCATTGTACATTGTCCTCTACTGCTTGCAGGTTCTGTGATTTATAGTTTCTCTTACCAACTTGGTCTGTGTTTCCCTTAAGCAAACTATTGACATTAGACCACTTGGCATTAGGGACTACAGTATGTACCTGTGCAAAGGAGTATGCTTTAGACTGAGGGTAGAAAACAGAAGTTATGCAAGGAACCCCTCCATTCTTTATGTTTGTACCATGAAACTGTTCTATCTGAGGTGAAGCACAACTGGAATCATGGGGCTCAACAACAGAGGTACTCTTGTATAATAAGTCTAACAGTGTGTTGTTTTCTGCAGCTAAGGCTTGCGCTGACATAGAATCGGGATCAAAACAAAAGATAGAACTAGGATCAGGCAATGTAGGATGTGCCATCCTATGGGAAAAATACTTTGCACGTAAATGCCCATTCGTGACAAGGAGTTAATTTAAGTCAGGACTAGTGATTTGATTGTCACAGGTAAATGTAGGGGAAGCTTTCTGTATAAACTTGTTAGAGGCCTTGCTGCCTTTCTTTCTTAAACTTGCCATATTCAATGGGAATTTTGGGCTGGTCATTCTTTCAGGATTAGTCAGGCGAGTACAAAGGCAGCGAATATGGCAAGGGAAATGTGCACACAGGAACAACGACTCAAGTATGCTAGAACCCAGGAGTGCAAATAGAGTGTGACATCAAAACCAATATATGAAAAGGGATGTGGGGTAAGCACCTGACCGCGAGGAAAGTCGGCAAGCGCCTTACCCCCAATTGCTGTTACAGGTACTGACAGCGCTAAACCCACGTGGAGGGCAAGCAATGACAGGATCTGTGAACTAACACTCTTGATGGTATTAAATAAGGGAACTAAAGAACTGTACTCACGAGGACGAGATAAACCTCTTGAATGTCAGCTAGCCCACGAATCCTGTTGATGAAACTGGGTCCCCGAAAGGCTAGAACAGCAATGGGAGGAAAACTAAATACCTAAGTTGGAATAGTGTTTACAAATAAGTGAGGAAAACATAAGCATTCACACAGGAGGTAGCTACAACCGCACACCACACCTAATAATCAAATGGGAAATAAATGCAGAAGTGCAATGGAAAACATGGAATGGATCCCAATAGAAAGTAAGGATCAGGAGCCGGGAAAAACGAAATAACCAATGCAAACTTCTCCCTACCCCTCCAAGGAAAAGAAAGGAAGCTAATCTAAGAGGAAGGCTAAGGCATACGGGTTTACAGCAGCAAAGGACAGAGTCAAAGAAATATAGAACACAGACAAACTGGGCTGCATCTAAAAGGGGAAAGCACTGAGAAATGCTGCCTGCAAACAGAGGAAGACAAAAAGGGAATCAAGGGAACAGAAATCAATTAGCGCATGAATCCGAGATTCAGGGCGGAGGAACAAGAAAACAGGAACTAGGAACTAGGTACAAAGACAAGGAACAAGGGACTAGTCACAACAGGAACACTGCAAACGATGACCAGCGCTGGACTGAAGTAAGACTGAGGCTTTTAAAGCTGCTTAACGAGCACACGCCTCAGGTGTGCTGATTGCTGCACCTGCAGCCACAGGTGTTGCCTATCCTCCACCCAACCTTGTCCTGCAAGGGTGGAGGTGGAGCAGTGGGCCAGGCATTCTGGGAAGCATAGTCATTTGGTTAAAGAAGCATGCTGGCTGCCAAAAACCTGGAATGAATCCGGAAGGGAAGTAGCTTGGAAAATAGGGATTTAGCACTCCCAATTCATCACAGCACTGTAGCATAAGGTTCGGAGGAAAGGTCCAGTAGGGAATAAACCCCAAATCATGCCCCCAGGTGGTGGGAACGGGAGCGAAGGGAGCGAGTCGTGACACACAATGTCCGTCTTATCCTCATGATAACCAGCTTAATTCTTCCCCGACCTTTTTGGGTCATTGTAAGGCAGTTCCCTTTCTTTCCTCTCTTTGGACACCTACTGGTACTGAGACATGGAAGAGACTACTGAGAGTAATGAACACCACACACTCTCCCCACTCTAGTACTGAGACAAGGACGAATCAACTGAGAGTAACACACCACTCACTCTCACTACTTTGGTACAGGGACAAAGAAAATGCCTACAAGGTATGAAGGTCAGGCATGTCTTTTTAATCAGGGTCAGGCAGAAGTGAATAACGGAATACACTTCTGACCTGTTAAAGACCTACATGTGTATGAAGGGGGAGGCCGTGAAGGAAAGAGGAGAGACCTAGGGAACATGGACAGAGACCTGCAGAATCCTCAGGAGACTGGATGCAGCATTGGTGGGGCCTGAGACACAGATGGGACGTCGGCCGATATCCCCGAGCCGAGGGGACTCCCGTCTGTTAAGTGGGAGCAAAAGGAGCTGTTGTGTGGCCAGAGAAGATAGGGCACCGTGTCTGACCTAGCAGAGAGGTTGAAAGTGCCTGCCCCTGCCAAGCTCTAGTCCCAAAGTGAACGGGGCTCAGGGAACCCGAAGTAGAAGCCAGAACAAATTAGAGAGACCACGGGAGCTGCTGGAGGAAGACATCGATAACCATTGAGTGATGGGGAAGTTACCCAGAGACTGGGGTGCTCCGGGTGGCCTGCGAACAGACTAAACAGCACCGAGAGATTGAATGCTCCCTTTTCAGATGGAGCTGGGAAGTTAAATGAACAAGGAAGTGACAAACCCGCTAATTTTGAACCTGCATTGAAAGACATAGCAAATCTGCTAAAAGTGAATAATGAACCGAAAGCAAGTTGCAAACCCACTAATATTGAATCGTCATTGAAATTCTAATATTGAATAACGAACTGAAAGAAAGTGGTAAGTCTGCTAATATTGAATCCTGTACTGAAGAGTAATAGCAAGCCAAATCAAACCAAGGACCGTGGCTGCAAAGTTGAAATGAAGCCTGAAACTGTTTGTTTTTGAAACTACATTTGAGATACTATTTGTTTGCTGAATATCGAACTACCAAAACCCTGAAATTGTTCTTAAAGAACCACAATCTATGTTCTTGGAGGAATCTAAGCATGAAGGGGGGAGAGCAGGATAACTTAGAGTCCCTGGTTGCGTGACCTGTACTGGGTGGACAGTGTGGTCTGACGACTGCACCCAGACCAGGAGATCCTTAAGTGTTAAAAAGGAAATCTACTGTGGTATTAAAAGGAAAACTGCTATTGGTGCATTTAAAGCTTTGCAAAGGGAACCCTGGGCTGTGAAGAATTGTTTGAACTTATCTTAAAGATGGAGCCTCAAGATACTCCCTTTTGTGATAACTGTTATATTGAACTTTGACAAGGGAATCATGAGAAAGGCCCAGAACTTTATTATTTTGAGTTCCAGAGAAGATAACCTGAAAATTGTGGTGAACATGTTTATACTTGGGGAGAAGGAGCTGAAGAATGAGCCCAAGCTGGAAATAGCTCACTACTTTACTTTAGGATCACTATTTAGTAAATCTTTGAACATCTCTACACATTGGACCTCATTAGGAGGTTGCCGGTAAGCCGCCAGTAGTAATGGCGGCCTACTGGGAACCTCTGCTTACCGTTTCCCCCACCCGATATCCCAGAAATACTGGGATATTACGAGCGGCAGAGGAACGGTAAGTTCTCATTCCCGTGGAGTCTGATAGGACTCCACGGGAATGGAAACACTGAAGCACCGGCACCGTTAGTAACAGTGCCGGTGCTTCAGTGAAATGTCTTCCGCTAGGGTCTTGAACTTCCAGCATATCAGGCCTGCCGGTAGTTCGCTGCCCATATGGCCATACTTGTAGTTTGCCGGTCTGGAAAAGATGCCAGTGCCCATTGTTACCGGCACTTTTGTCCGGACCAGCAAACTTATACTGAGGGCCAATTGTCTTGTTTTAGATGTGAGGGGAAGCATAGGTTTTGAACACAGACAGACTTTTAAGTTGAATTCACTGACATGGACCATCCTTAGTTCCTTTAGTTAGGGAAATCCCACCTTAGCATAGGACAAGTTGGGCCTTACACCATCCTGACATAAAAGTTAATAAAGGTATTTTTGTTATTGAATCTGTTGTCTGTGTCTCCTTCGATGATGCCAATCTCATGGCATATATTTTCCTTTTGTAAGCAATTTACATGTGGGAGTGTTAAGTAGCCTGTCTTTTAAATAGAGTTTCTGGGATGCAGTTTGGGATGATCACATGTCTTTTGGGTAGAGGGGAGGAGTTTATGTTTCTTCTAAATAAATGGAGAGATATTCAAGGGTGTTCTGATCTAATTTGGTTTTTAACAAATTAAATCTTTGGCCCTCATTACGACCCAGGCGTTGGACCATGGTGCTTGTAGCACCATGGTCCATGCCGGTAACTTACCGACTCCGCCATGGCGGAATGGGGAATTACCGCCCCATTCCGAGGTTGGCGGGGCGGTAATTCCCCATGCCGCCATGGCCCTTCCCCATTCCCATTTTTGCCCCATAGGGCTCAATGGGAATGGGGAAGGCGCTAAGTACGGTGCCGCAAATTACGGCACCGTACTTAGCACCAAGGTCCCTTTGCTATAAGCAGGCGTTAAAGTGCCACCCGCAAAGGGACCTCGTAATCAGGTGTTAAGGGTTTAACCACGCCGCCACCTTTTACGGCGCCGTTAACCCCTTAACGCCTGGGTTGTAATGAGGGCCTTTATCTTGGATTTCTATTAATTCTAACACATGGTGAATGTGTGTTCATGATAAATCAAATGTACATATGGTGATGTGTGTGTTTACAAAAGTCTACCTAAGTAAAGTATGCTCTAGCACCTTGAAGTGTCTTCTTTGTGCTAGGTGGGTTTACCAATTATTATTGCAGACCAAATAATCAGACAGACCAAAGGCAGATGGTAAATTATTGCTTTAATCTCAATGAAAGAAAGCAGGGAGAAAAACAGCTATAAAATAGATGCTCAATATTCGAATTTATATACTTTTACGTATGTCACTCGTGATGTCATCCTATGTGGCATTTCCCCAAAACCTAACGCCTGGAGGGATTGAATTAGAGTAACATATCTACTTATAGAATTATATAAGGGTTAATGTCTCATTGGCTGCCCCTTGCCTGTTGGACACACCCTGAGCTACTTCTACGCATGTCACATACTTATTATGGCAGAGAGTATGGCAGCGGGCTAATAACTGCAACATTGTATATGAAAGTGCATGGCAGGCCCTTTGATTGGTTGCCAACCCTATCCAACCTTGGACCTTTGGCTCGTTTTAGCAGCATGTGAACAAAGTGAAAGCTAGGTGTTCAAACTGTATCAACTTGTTCTTTGCTTTCCCAATTATTCCATTGTATGTCATCGACCTGATCCTTAGCCAAGGTCTATCGTTTGCCGTTGACCTTGTAGTTTGCTCACTGTTCGGGGACCTTCGAGGCAGTGTGAGCACACCCCTATTTTAACTCGAAGCTCTGATGAATAGCCTTTGTTTTGAGTTCTTCATGACGTGTCAGGAGACCACGATTTTGTCAGTTTCTGCCTCTCAATTTCTGCTATTTGATTTAATTAACCAGGGTGCCATTACCCTCTCTGTCCTTCAGAGACCTGCTCACTCCACTTCACATAGGCTTTTGCTTTCGTGGTTGTTCGATAATTGGCATCAGCAAAAGTCCATGCCCTCTTAATCTTAGCAGAAATATGTCTCATTCATGTGGTCTATTCATTCGGCTCTCTCTGTGCCATGCGCCCATCTCTCGTAATGGCCTCCTTAACTTCATGCCAACGAACTGTCATGATGTCCGCTCCCGGGGAGCCGGTTCAAGCCCGGCATCCCCGAAAGCGGACATCCAGTCCCCAAGGAAGGACCCAGCAACCCCATATAGGGGCCCTTTGGACAGTGTCCTGGCGCCTGTGGTGCCAGGCTCATAAAAGACATCAGTCCTGGCGCCATAGGCGCCAGGCTCATCATGGGAATGCTTGGGTGCACTTACCTGATGCAGACCATGCTGCAGGATCCCGGCCTCCTTGAGGCCTGAAAGGAACTACTTTACCTGTGGGACTAATTTACCATCGGGGCGTGGTTGGGGAAGGATACATACCTGATTGGAGGAAGGATACATACCTGGAACTTCTTCCAAGGCTATTTAAACCCCACCCGAACAGCCACACGTGCTTCGCGTTGTTCTGCATCTAGCAGCTGGACGCTCACCGTGTCTGCTCCTGCATCCTGACTTCTGCCATGCCTGCCTGCATCCTGGATCACCTGCAAAGGAAGAGAAGAAGAGAACAAAGAAGGAAAAGTCCTTACCTGCTAAATCCGCATCCCGGAGACATCTCGCCGACAATCCTGAAAAGGAAGACTTTAATTTAAAAGCTCATCGCGTCGATCGCTGCAGCGCCGCATTCCACTCACCTTCAGGGCGCCTCCATGTTCAGCAGCGATCATCCGGATTCGCAGTCACGCCCCAGCGCCTAGGGAGAAAAACACCAGAACAAAAGGTGAGAGAGAGAAGGGAATAAGGAAAGCTAAATCTCCATGTTAAGACTTACCTGTTGATTCATTCCCTCTTCATTTCGAGTCTGCGCCGCATCCTGGCATTTCCGGACCCCGGCCCCTAAGGGGAAAAAGCGACATCAGCGTTAATGAGCGAATGAAAAGACATTACCAAAAAACGCTCACTAAAGACTTACCTGATTTCTACAAGGATTTCACCTCTCATCTCGGGTCGGTGCCTGTTCCCCGGCATTCCGTACCCCGGCCCCTATGGGGAAAAAGACACTAGCATTAGTACATTAATGCATGGACACAAGGGGAACCTCTTATCAAAAAACTTACCTGGAAGCCAAGCAAGTTTGGTTCTCACCAATCCGAAAATCCAGTGAAGTAACTGGATACCAACGCGCCCCTGCATCAGAAGCAGGATGGAGAGCTCGTCCTTCCAGACCCTAAGGTGATACGCTACGAGAAATCACAGAAGGGTTTCAAGGAGGGTGAGAGGGGAAAGTGGGAGGCCGATTGCATTACCCCGCAGACAGTTAATCCCCTATTTTCGCCTACAGAAGGATACTTCTGCGAGCCAGACAAGCCAGATTTGGGGGCCCGGTCCAGTCCGTCTTCCGAACCCTGCGCATCACCTTAGAAGAGGTCACAGCAGCGCGAACCAGGCCAGCGCCTCCGTGGGAGTCAGCTGAGCGTAACACGAACTCCCTTATTCTACATATGATAACAGATTCTTCATCAATTCTTCAATTTACGATCCTAGTCTTGTTTTTGAGGTAGCTGGGTTTATTCTTTAACACGAGCTGTTGTGCATTTTCTTCCAATGGCTGTCCTAAACGTTACATATACCTCTTTTTAGCAAGCTTCTATTTGCTTCTTCTACCTTGTGTTACAGCGTATTTACAGTTATGGGTCAGCACATTACTTCATCTTCTTATTTTCATGATAACTTCATCTTTTGATTCATGTTTCTCTTAGTGCTTTGGTTACATTGTCAGTCTTAACATTTTCATATCAGTTCGATTTAGGCTTATATGTCTTTTTTATAACATCATATTGCTGTACTCAGACTTTTGTTTAGCATTCATCCATGATTCTCAGAGCGGCTTTCTTGCATTTAGGCAATTGATATCCTTTTTGGTAACTTCCCTCCATTGTCTCAACATGAGTATATCTTCTGAATGGCTGTCTGAGTGCATATCGTCTTTTTTACAATTGACGCTTTACGAGCATGTCACATAAACTCTTGCATGAATTTCCAATGGTAGCCCTTCGTCTGCTACTCTAATAGGATTGTTGTGAAGGGGCGGGGACTAGAGAAGAGGCCTCCACCTGCTCCACTACATTCCCTGCTCTGGTTGAAAATTCAACCATGTTCTTTTTTACCTCGTCTTCTGCAATTCCTGCTTCATCTCCTTCCACCATTTCATCTTATTTTCTCTTATTTAGGACCCATATTTTTGTCACCCCCCCTCAGGTTACCCACATTGTTTATTTGTTCATCCACATTCTAGGTCATGTGGCGACAATCCCCTGCTGGTGAACAGAATAGCCATCATCCCAAATATCTCTTCCAATCTTGGGGATAGAAGAACCTGGTTCCTGGAGGTGCAAGAGAACTTTTCTTGATGTTTTCTTGAGTACTTCAGTCTGTGTTATCTCTCCAGTGCCACTGTTAATGTCAATCATTATCTTCATCGCAATAGCTTTCTTAGCTGTTTATTTGCATTGTCCGAAGATGATCCTTAAGAGACAGAATCCTAGCAACACCAATGCTAGTATTGCTCCAAGTAATTTGAATGCATTTGTCAACCAAGATGGAATATGTGAGAACAGGGATGAGAACCAATTGTGTCCTGCCGTCTCATCAGCTTCGTCTTCCATTTTTGTATGTAGGGCCGTTAACATCGTTATTGCCTCTGTCAGGCTTCCATTTTCTCCATCATGAGATGGTTTAAATGTACAGCAAGAAGTTCCGACCTTGGCACAGAAGCTTCCTTCCATTGCTGTTATCAGATCCAGATCATACCTGTTCTGGAGAGTCATCAGCCTGATGGCTCTCAATTCTTCTTTTATTGCATTGAATCCTTTTATTGTTGCATTGATTGTCTGCAGCAATTCCCACCTAGTGATCTGCAACCACTTGGCATTTACTGCAGCTTGAAGTCCTGGTATGAATATAGATGTTATTATCATGGCTGTCTTACTGAATAACTTGTGCTCATCAGGAATATATTCATAAGCCTTTATAGATTTTGATGAGAAATAATTCTCTCTTTTCATTCAGCGAAGATTAAATGATATCTTCCTTCTGTTATATCCATTAATTTTCAGAAATTCTTCAATATGGAGATACCTTTGGGGAATCACTAGTGCTTGGACATGTACATTTACAATGGAACACATTCCTCCCCAATCTTTAGGCAACTGCATGTAGGCTCTGGATCCACAGGCCCAATATCGATCCATCAGAACTGCAACTCGTCCATTCATTCCTGGTACTTCAATTATTTCTCTGCAACCTCTGTCCCTTCCTACATAGACCTTACCATCATTCTTGAAGCAGGTTGTTGCGTTCTTCAATTGCAATATATGCAACGGTCCTGCTTCGTTGTCAACCCAGGTTAATAGTTTTGCATACTTAGCCCATGATTCTAGACATTCATCGTCCACCTTTTGCACTCTATGGACTGTGTCTTTCTTCAGTAGATGTGCAGGGCATGATATTAGTCCATCTTTCCATCCATTTCCGGTTGCTACACGCCCATGCACCAACAGCTGTGCTCTCTCCCAGTGCCCTGGCTCTCCTGATTTTTCAGTCATGTCTGAGCAATTCATTCTCTTCATATCAAGAGTTTGTATCTTCTCTCCAAATTGGGATGGATACATACATTTTTCGTTTGTCCACCTTAATCCACTCTCCATTCTTTTTGTCTTCACAAATGTATCTTCGTATGGAAAAGTCTGTCTTGATCGACATCTTAAAGTTGCCCACTTCCCTTCAAATTGTCCTCTCGTAGTGCATGCTGCTAGATGACTGAGACATTTTGCATCGTGTGGGGACATTTCACTTGCAATAAATGTTCTTGCTGCATTCATGGCATACAGTACTAATGAGCAAACATAGCATCTCTCTTCCGATGGACTCTCTCCCACCTCTTTCATTTGCTGGTACCATAAGTTATTTACTAAATGAGCCAATGGGGGTCATTATGAGGTTGGAGGTAAGGGGAAAACGGTGCAGGTAATGGATTACCGGCATCGCTTACCGCTCAGCACGATTATGACACGCCAACCTGCTATTAGTGGCACCATAATTAACGGTGCTGCTAATAACGGCAGGGGCGCGGGCACGTGACCCTTCATGCCGGCAATACCGGCATGGCGTAAAGAGGAGAACATTACAAGTCAGGCGGACATGCAAATAACGGCCTACTGAAGCACGAAAAGCACCTTACCGGCATGGAGCAAATACCGGCATCGCGGACCACCCATAAACGGCCATGTGCAGTGTTCCCAACTGCCAAAGGTGTACACAATCAGCACAGGTGGAGGCAATATAGACTGGGCCAGCACAAAAGGAGCACACCCCACCACTTCCCATGCCCAGTCACACACCAAAATGATTCCAATACTACCAGCAATGCTGGGGCTGGAGGACATGATTGCAGTGGAACTGCTGCAACAACAACAGGCAGCACAGAGGAGATGCAGGAGGAGAAGGAGGGTGAGGCAGGCCCAGCATGCCTCACCAGTGCAGCCAGTGGTACCACACAGGCAGCCCCCAATCCCTTGCATCAGAGCCAGTCCATTCAACCTAACCCCTGAGCAGATCCACACCCTGTACCGTCTGGACCGGGACACCATCACCACCATTGTGGAAATGATACATGACGACATTGTCAGCCTGATTGAAATACGCACCTCCTCCCCACCCCCCTCCCCACTGAAGGTAGTGTCTGTGCTCCACTTCCTGGCCACAGGCACCTACCAGCACACAGTGGGGCACATGCATGGCGTATCACAACCATTATTCCCGCGTGCGCTGAACCAAGTGCTTGATGCCCTCCTGAAGCGCACAGGCAACCACATTTACCTACCACGGACAGCCCAGGAGATCTCTAACACCAAAGTTGGTTTCCATTCACTGGACGGAATCCCTGGTTGCATTGGCACAATCGACTGCACCCATGTGGAATTGGTGGTCCCATATGCCATGGAGGTAGTGTACCGCAACCATAAGTTATACCACTCCATCAACGTGCAAATGGTATGTGACTCAAACAAGATCATCACACATTGTTGAGCCCGATTCCCCAGATCAACCCATGATTCAATGGTCATGCGGAACTCCACGAACCCACGCTACATGGAGCGACATGCAGGGCAGAGATCCTGGCTTCTCGGTGAGTTGCATGTTAGGCTCATGGAAATGCGATGTGGGTAGGTGATTGGGGGAGAGATGCATACCTCACCTGGCTGAGATGGGGGGGGAGAGATGCATACCTCACCTGGCTGAGATGGGGGGGTGCATACCTCACCTGGCTGAGATGGGGGGGGAGAGATGCATACTTTACCTGGCTGAGAGTGCCTGAGAGAATGGACTATGCTCATACCCCAAAGCAGGCCAGACTGGACCTGACTCCAAAATGCAAGACATAAGATGCCCTACCATGAAAATGATGCAGTGTTACAACCATCCCATAGCCATCAACATGTGCACTGTACATAATCAGACAGTATACCCCGCAACACAATGCAGCTACAAGCAATTTGTATGGCCAATGCACAGCACCAAATACCATCAACAGAAAGGACAGTCCTCCATTACTGCGTACAAAGGAGTCACATGAGGGCCAAATACATTAAAACACCACTACACTAACACAGAGGTCCACCAAAATTGCATGTCACCATTTGTCGTGCATAGTGAGAGCATCATGAGGCTGCCATCAACGGTGACAGGATGAAAGCATAGAAATTACTGCACATCAGCCAAACCATGGGAACAACCAGCACCAGCGTGGACTAACACAGTGCATGATCACTCACAAGGAATAGGACCCCCTGCGCCCACTAGACGATGGCACGGACACCTGTCCATAGGAGGAATACACACATAGTAGTCACATCGTGTGTCTCTATTCATGCATGGGTATGTGGTAGCAAACAGGAAATAAATGCATGCTATGGTGTCATTGATACGGGTCCCATATGATGTGATGACTTACACATATACATTGTTGCCCACATGCAGGTGATGCAGGCTATCCCTTGAAGAGGTGGCGCCTTACCCCAGTCCGGAACCCGCAGAACAGGCATGAGGAGGACTACAATTGTGCGCATACACATACCCGTGTGGTGATTGAGCAGACATTTGGCCTCTTGAAGGCACAGTTTCGCTGCCTCAGCAGGTCTGTTGGGGCACTCCTGTACGGCCATGAGAAGGTGGGCAAGATCGTCATGGCATGTGTCATGCTACACAATATGTGCATCAAACGGAATGTGCCTCTGTCCCCTGACGCTGAACTGCAACAACCTGATGATGAGGAGGGTGGAGATGGGGCTGCACTTCAGGGAGGTAGCGATGCACAGGAGGGAAATGACATGCGCCTGACTCTGATTAACCAATGTTTCTAGCACACCTGGATGGGGGGTGTGACATGGAGGTGGCACTCAGGGCACTGGGTGTGTCAGGGACACGGACACTGCAGACTGTTCACCAATAAAGCACACGTACACAATAAGCAATGTCCGCACATGTGAATTATGATTTTCCAACAGGTGTATTAAAGAAACATAACAAAGTGCACAAGCCCTCCACCCCACACAACCTCTCCCCCCTCAAGTCCCCCACACACCCTCTCCCCCCTCAACTCCCCCACACACCCTCTCCCCCTCTCCCCTCAACTCCCCCACACACCCTCTCCCCCCTTCCCCTCAACTCCCCCACACACCCTCTCCCCCTCCCCCCTCAACTCCCCCACACATGGTGTGCACTTGCATGCACCGTAAATAAACATGAGTTCAGGATGCCTGCCAGAGCCTACACCTCTTCTCCTCTCCCGGCATCAGGTGGACCTTTGGCCGACCTGCGCAGGTTCCGCCCAGAACTACGCAGGGGGCTGGACCTCGTGAAGCTGGCATTTGACGATGTGGCAGCTTGTTCGGCCACCTGTGCCGGAGCCGTGGCCTGCATTTCTGCCACCATTTGTGAGAGTACCTGCCTCATTGCTGCCAATTCACTACAAATTTCCTTGGAGCTTGTCTCAATAGCAGATCTGATGGAAGAGGCGCATTCCCTCATCTCATCCCTTGCATGTCCACATTCTGTGATATGCTGGGTTAACAGCCCTGCTAGCTCCTCCTGCCGCTGTTGAATTGCCCTCATCCCCTCTTGGCTGATTGGGACACTGGTGGAGCTATGATGTGCCACTGCCATTTTTGGTTCCTCAGGCAGGCTTTGTGGGGGGCTGAAACTGGCAGCCCATGACTCCCCAGGAGACAGCTCTTGCCTGTTGATGTTGTCAATGCTGGTTGGTGAGAGTTGTGGCGAATGCAGTGGTCCTGTAGTGGCAGTTGTGCCTTGTGTGAGACTTTCAGCCTCATCGTCGGACATGGCTGCTGTGGCAACTGTCTCCCCAACAATAAGGCTGGCACCCGAAACAGTCCCTTCAGCCACTGGCTCCTGGGTGTTGGTGGCTGGTGTGGGTGCTGTGGTGTTGGCCGTAATGGAAATTGGTGGTGGAGGTACTGGGGTTGTCTTGCCCTTGCGCAATACTGCAGCTTGCCCTCTTCCCCTTGATGTAGAGGGGAAGTTTGGTCCCTCCATGCCCCAGGCCTTCTTGTGGGGCATTGCAGCATCCTCCCTGGTGTCCTGCTCATCAGTGTCTGATTGCGTGCCTGTGGGGGAGCAAGAGATGGAGGGCATTAGCGATGGGTCAACGTGCATCAGGCATGCATTGGGTTTGCTGTTTCTCTATGGAATGGCAGGAGATTGCCATTGGGGTAGTGACATAAGGGTTGCTTGGCTTTTGGGTGGGTAATGAATGGATGCGTCTGGGAAGAGACATATATGGGGTGCATAATGCATGTGGACGAGTTGGTGCTGTGCACTGCCTGTAGGCAGTCTTGCAATAATGTGTCTGGTGGACCCTGCCTTCCATCATTACACTGTCAGTTCAGGGGGACATCATTGTGTTGTACTTTAGAGTGTTTTTTTTGTGACACCTACCTGCATCTGCCGAAGACGGGGCTCCTCGCTCCATGTCCCCCACTCCTTCTATGGCCTCCATCCCTATTGTGCTCGCGCAGATCTCCTCCCACGGTTGCAGCTTAATGGGGGAGTCCGCACCACCACCTGTAGACATCCCCTGTTTCCGATTGACCGCTAGGATGTTGCGCACGTGTAAGCGCAGGTCGTCCCAGCAGTTCCGGATGTCTTTTGATGTGCACGGGGTGGTGCCAACGGCACTCACTTTCTGCGCCACCTCCACCCATATGGCCTTCTTGCGCAGCAATGCAGGTCGGGAAATGTTGTTAGAGAAAACGACCTCTGCATGTTCCTGCAGCGTCTCCACGAGCATGTTCAGCTCCTCCTGTGAAAAGCGCTCCTTGCGCAGGCGGTCTGCGTTTTTTTTTAAGAGATTTTGTCATTCTTATATGCTGCAGGTTATGGTACAGGTGAGGAAGAGGTGTGGTCGGGTTTGGGGTCCTGGTTACAGAGGATGGCAATGGATTGTGTTTTTAAAGATTGCCGCCATGCTCTTTCCCGTTCCTGTGCGATGATGCTAGTTCCTGTTCCGCTTATTAGCAGTGACCGCTTATACAGATGGCTTGGATGGCGGTGGAGCTATCTACGCTTTGCGCAATGCTGGTAAGGGCAATTTTTCGCCCTTTACATGGTGGTACGGTCGTTACCGGCATGGCGCAAAGCTCGTGCCCGCGAAGTCGTAATAGGCCGCTTTTACCGGTCTATTACCAGCACGGACACAGTATTTGTTCCATGCCGGTAATAACCGGTAATTACCTCCAACCTCGTAGTGACCCCCAATGTATCTAAGTATGGGGGTCATTCCGAGCACAGAGCTAAGGTAAAAACCATGCTGTATTTATCGGCATGGTTTACCGCTCCATGCTATTCTGACCCCTCAGACTGCTAATTACGGCACCGTAAACTACAATGCCGTAATTATCGGTCTTGGGTCTTGCGTGCGCCGGACCATGCCAAAATTAGCAGCATGGCATAAACGGGAGCTAATCGCAAGTGAGGAGCATACGTAAATAACGGCCTCCCCAATGCCGTAAAGTACCTTACCGGCATGGAGTACATACAGGCATTTCAGAGAAGGAGTAAAAACCCTGAGCAGTGGTTCCCAGAGCCACATGTGCACACATTCATCACAGATGGAGGATATGGAGTCTGCCACAGCAGAAAAGGAACACACCCGCACACCACTCCCCTCCCACACCAAGATGACACCAATAGAACCAGCAAGGCCACAACCACAAAAACGTCTTCAACAACACCAGGCCCCCCCTCTGAGGAGACACAGGGGTAGAAGGAGGGGGAGACAGGCCCTGCATGCAGCACCAGTGCAGCCTCCGTCACCACCCCAGCAGCCCCCATGCACACGCAGCATGTCCGGCCACTCAAGGAAAACCCTTAGCAGATAGACACAGCTGACCACCTTGACTCTGACACCGTCACCACCATATTTCGCCAGAGACACAAAGAGATAAGCGAGCAGCATACAAATATATAGTGCTAACATGGCACAAGTGACGGTGTTGCCTGTGCCCCACACCTATGCCACAGGCACCTACCAGCACACAGTGGCGCCCATGCATGGCATGTCACAACCGTCCATTAGACGGCCACATAAACAAGTGCTGTTACACCTCCCCAAGCACACAAGGGCCTACCAATCCCCAACATGGACCACCCAGGAGATACACAATAGTGAAGCTGGACCTCATGCAAATGGAGGCATGCCAAATGACAATGGTGCCCCTGACAGCACCCACGTGTCGTATGTGGACCAGCATGCCATTCAGGCGGCGGATAGCAACTGCAAACAATACCACTCCCCCTACGTGCAGATGGAATGCAACGCAACCAAGAACCGCACACATGGGTGGGCCTGACACCAAAGAACTACACATGACTGAAAGGGCCAGCAGTTCACCACGCTACCGTGCCACATGGTCCAACATGCAGGATGACGTGCCTGGCTGGCTGTTGAGTCGTCTGACTGTGTCATGCAAGTGCATTGGTGCCATGAGGTGGGTGCCTGCATGAACCAACTGGGTCGAAATGATGAAGCCATCGTACGGTGTTCACCCCAACAACAAACCTGCCACAGAACCAGTGCAAGGGCACATACGAACAGATTCCCACTTTGATGGAATAAGGCACTCACAATACACTACATCGCCACCATCTGATAAGGGCTAATCACAGTACACTTGCACCACTCATTGGCGGCCACCACAACCGTAAGCGCATATCGGAAGACACACTGCATATGCACAATGTGGCAGCCCCCAGCATGGCACCACATCGGAGACCCATCCCTGGGAGTGGATTGAACAGAGGGCAGCAGGGATACCACACCGCGTCACCGGCATGGCACACCCATAGGAGTGTTGGGATTCACCATAGCATGTATTTGAGCAGGATGATGACCATGAGCCACGGACTACAGCCATCACACCCAAATACGAAACTACACAGTACACAGCACCACATGGGTCTAACATCAGGACAGCAGCATGCAACAATGAAAAATGTACCATGAGATGTCCATGCCATCGTTCACGGACCATCTTGAAGATGCAGCATTCCATTGTATTGGACACATATTGTGGCCATGATCGTGCGGAATGCATCCATGGACATGTGCATATGGCCATCAATGAAATCCTGCCATGACAGCCAAGTACTGTTCTCCACCATGACAGTCCAAACACTCCCCTTATTTGGCTAGACATGCAACTGTTGATTGCTGTCCCTTGACAACATGGTGCATGACCCCTGTCAGTAACCCCCTGAACAGGCCCAGGGAGCAATCAAACAATGGCCATATCCGTGCATGCGTGTAGATGAAGCAGTCACCTGGTTTGCGTAAAGCACATATGAGTTGGCGAAGCAGGTCTGGTGGGTGACCCATCCACTGATATCTGGTGTCCAATAAGCCCATGTCATATGTCTATCTGAACAAAAAGTGCATCCCTAGATTAGCGTCTATCACCCCTGACATGGTACTGCTACGACCACATGACGATGCGGTGAAGGTGGAGGGGGAAGTGGCAAGAAAGCATCATGGAGGCAGTGCACTTGAGGGACATTTAATGTGCCAAACTAACCGTGGGCAAGATGTCCAGGACACAAGTCAGCAGAGGGTGGCATGACATGGGCACACAGGGCACTGGACGTGTGTATACTTGTACACCATGCACTGGCAGACGTCAATAAACACATGCTCAATGATGAATGTCCACAACGGTTGAACTTTGCGACGCCAATAGTGTATTGTGAAAAAAAAGATTTAGTGAAAACATCAGCACCAGCCCCCTCTCCCCCCAAACTCAACAACAAACCATCACTCCCCTAAACCCCAACTCCACAACAAACCCACACCCCCCACTCTCCTCCCCCCAACTCCACAGCAGTGGTCCCATGTAGGACGTGAAGCCCACATGTGGCAGAAATGCCTATTGTTTCTTGCTCCCCTTGCCCGGGGGAGGCATATCCCTGCGACGCATGGAACGCTGAGTGCGTCTCTCTGGGCTGCCTTGTGTGGCCTCACTGGATGCGGCCTGTCCGCCTGCTCTGGCTGGGTATTGGAAGGGCCTGCTTCAATGGCATTCGCTATGTGGCCAAGGATATGACAGAGACGGGTCGTGCTGTCTGTCAGAGTGTCACACAACTGGTTGTGCAGTCGGTGAGGGACTGCTGCATTTCTCTAACTCCATCATGCCATTGAACCCTGGCCTGGCGGTTGTCCTCCATGAATTCTGCAATGAGGTCTGCCAACTGATTCACTCGACGCGTGCCAAATGATGGGAAACCATCGGCGAAACCACTTGCCCCACCATGCTCGGGAGAGGGCTGTACAGGTGGACTCGGGAGATCATCCTCATGCCCCTGCGGGTCGAGTTGAGGACTGTGGACAGGTGTAGGTGCATCCCCACAGTCATTGCATGAGGCCAGGGGTACAACGCAGGGCTCCAGGGTGTGCACTGTGTTTTGGCCCTCCTCCTCGGACGCCCCACAGATGGGTGACGGGCTGTCCACACACTCATCAGGGCCGGTAGCAGCAGCCTCACCAGAGATGCTCGACTGGGCCGAGTTAGGGGTTGGCATAGTGGCTGGCGCCGATGCTGGGATGGCTTGTGGTTCGGCAGCATCCAGTGGCCTCTCCGGAGCCGGGGGGACAGTTCTTTTAGGTGCTGGCATTGGCCTGCTTGATTGGGGTTCTGCGCTGTCATGGTCAGTGCCTGTGGGGGTAGAAGAGAGGGACAACATGAGTGAATGTGTCATGTCCTATTTGCATACATGGCTGCATACACATTTCGGTCATTTAAGGTTTGTGGAATTTGGGGGTAGCTATGGCAGTGGTACATGTGCATGGTTATGTCATGTACGCATGTTTGGGAGTGACTCATCGTGGCCTGGTTATGTGCAGTTTGGCTAGTACAATGCCGAGCCGGCTGCACAGTGTGCATGATGGGCTGTGCAAGTTAATGCACTATGGTTGATGTGAGTTATGTACTCGCACTTGGACCTTCATTGCGTGGCACTTGCCTCAGCATTAGTTGGATGGGGGATGCGTTGGATGGGGGAAGGGCAACACGAGAGGGTGCCTTCAATGGCCCTTGGGTCAGTTTGAATCATGCAATGGACATTGCCAGTGTACACTGTGGACACTCACCTCCTTCGGCAGAAGTCGTTGCCCCGCACTCCATGTTCCCCATGCCCTCAATACATTCTGTGCCAATGAGAGCCGCACAGGTCTCCTCCCAAGGCTCCAGTTGGACAGGGGTACTTGGTCCGCCTCCCGTCTGCATGGCCTGACTGCGGTTGCTGGAGAGGAGGCCCCGCACCTGCAGGTCATCCCACCGCTTGCGGCAGTCCCTAGGGGGGTGGGGGGTGTTGCCTGCGGCGCTCACCCTCTGTGCAAGTTCGGCCTAGATGTTCTTCTTGTGGAGGATGGACTCCCTCCTCATGTCGTTGCTGAAAACAACATCGGCATGCTCAGCCAGGAAGTCAACCATGGCCTGGAGTTCCTCAGGGCAGAATCTCCTCTTGCGGATGCGATCCGCAGCCTTCTTAGGTGCTTTGGGCATGTTGTGAGTTGTCTGGTCCTGTTCCCGACTTTAGTTAGCTCACAAGGGTGCTGGCGGATGAGGCTGGCAATGGATTGTGTTTTTAAAGACGGCCGCCGCTCTCCTTCCCGTTCCTGTGCGATGACGTAATTTCCAGTTCCTTTTTTTAGCGGTGACCGTAATTTACGGTCTCCGTAAATTACGGTCACCGTTATGTACTGACGCTACAGCTTCCAAGGCGGTATTGTTATTTACGTGTCACAGCATGCCGGTAGGGGTTTTTCGGGTCGTTTTGCGGCAGGACGCTCGGTTCTTTTCCGGCATGGCGAAAAGCGTGTGTCCCCGAGCTCGGAATGGGCCGCAATTAGCAGTCTGACGCCAGCCCGGTGTCGTACTTTCCGCCATGCCGGAAAGTACCGGTACTTACCTCCTAGCTCGGAATGAGGGCCATATGTGTTTATACTTTCATGATCTTCCTCAGCATCTGTCTTTACTCGGGAAAAAGGTATTTATAATTAATATCAGAACGTAATGGGGGTTTTGGTTTCTTAATGGGGACAATAGGAATAATGGAAATAGTGGGAGATGTCTTAGTTTCTGGCTCCTCACTGCTTATTCATGTGTAAATGCCAACGTTATAAGGAGAACAGTCAAAAAGAAAATACCACATACAGCTCCAATAATGATCCTTCGTTTGGTACATTTTTGTCGTGGAGCTACAGTTCTTGCATCTTGAAACATTTCCATTTTTTTAAGTATTTCTGACATACACCAAATGTATGAATGTATTGCTTATTTATAACTTTATAGCAAGAACTGAAAAATAATCGACAATAACATTCTCAGAACTATCATATTATTTTTAAGATTTCCAAGAAATGTTACTATGTCAGTATGCCTTCATATTAGTGCTGAGTAAGACTGTAATATGTATATAAATATTGCAAGCAAGAATGTGTGTACAATGGGTAGCATAAGAAAAATAAAATATTCTTAATTTTTCTGACTTCTACTGCTTCTGTACCATTGTCTCTTGTACGTAGTCTAGGAAAGAGTTCCAAGATCACTATAAGTCCATTGGTTTTTAAGAAACTTTAATCTAAAAATTGTGTCTCCTCCTCCTTCGCCTTGTCTTGACTTTTGGTCCGAGATCTGGTTTGTATTTGATGAGGTTCTTCACTTGCTTCAGTAGGGGTAGCTGCCGGAGAGGTCAAGGTTTGTCCTTTGTAAGGTTTATCATCATGGAATTGTATCCATGCTCGCCTGCCTTGTAATTTAACTGCGGTAGGGCTCACTTCCTCCACTTCATGGGCGCAGTTAAAATGAGGGGTACTCCAGGTACGCACAAACTTACGCACCAGCACCTGATGCCCTGTGTACAGGCTGAGTGGTTTGGGCGTCTCTTCCAAATCAATGGGCTGATTTTTCTTCTGGTTTCCCTTGTTACCTCTCGTCGATTCTGGAGCTGTTGGGACATTAAAAAAACACTTTCAGTCATTGTTATTAGATAATCATGCATTTCATCGCCTAGAGCCCTTGCTACACTGTTGGCATATGTATTTTCCCTTGTTAGAGGAGTTTTCATGCAGTGGTCAGTCACCAACTCATGGGGCGTCAGATGATGATCTGAGCCAGGCTGGTCCTGCAGCGCTTACAGCGCAAGGGGTAGGCAATTAATCCATCCCTTCTTTAAAGTGTTTTTTATTCTTGCTATCCTCTCTTTCAAAAGGCCATTGAATTTATCACAAATCCCATTTGCTTGTGGATGATAAGTAGAAGCAAACGTATGCCTAATGCCTAATAGCAGAACTATATTTTCAAATAGCTCATTCACAAAGTGCGGTTCACTATCAGATTGTAAAACTTCACACACACCCCATCTTTGAAACGCTTCGCGGACAAGGAACTTGGCAGCACATGCAGCATCAGGGTCCAGGCATGGACACACCTCGATCCATCTCAAAAAGGGACATACTACAACTAACATACACTTATATCCTTTGCAAGTCTGCAACATGTCTATATAGTCTATATGCAGATGCTGGAATGGTGCGTTTGGACTGGGAATTACTTCTCTCACTGTTCGCAGAGTGTGGCCTGCATTACATTTCTGGCACACAATACACTTTATAATGAACTGTGCCACATGTTCATATAGGTTTGGTACGAACCATTCTTCTGCAATAGTAGCAGCCAGATTCTCTCAAGTCACATGCGCTGGGTAGTGAAGCTGCTCCAATGCTACCCTCAATAGTGCTAGAGGCATAACTGACTTTCCAGTGCTGTACTGTCTCCAAATTGCCTCAGTAGGTGTTAAGACGGATTTCTGAACTCTGTCCTGGTGGCGCAGAAGTTCAGAAGGCCAACCTAATTACTTGGAACAGGGTAACCTCTGGACGAGCCAGACCAATCAAGGTAGCGATCGCGGCGGTCAAGACTAGGTCTCAAGAGGGGTGAGGGTGACTGAAAGCCCGCAATGAGCACACAAAGCAAGAGCGCTTACAAACTACTCCAAACAGTTGTTATATCAAAAATATATACACATTTATTTTAAGGCCTTTAAAACAACGACCGTAGCGAAAAAATCACAATATCACAATATTAAGCCAACACATACCATATCAACACAATATATATACAAATACGACCGTCTCAAGCATTAGAGGCACGAAATGTGTAGTCCACCTGCAAGGGAAGGAAAACAGGCAGTGCGATAATGCTTTAGACTCAGTTCGCCTTCAGAGGCACCTAACTAGATGGAAGTCCGAGCCCTGCGAAGAGTGGAGCCTTGTGCTCAAAGTACCTGCACACGCTGGTGCCAACGGGCAAAAGGAGAAGCTCTTCGGAGAAAGTCAGGCAGTTCGGGTTAGTGCACAACAGAAGAAGAGCAGGTTCCGCGACTCAAGCGCAGCCTCCACAGCGAGCAGAAGCAGAGCGCGAGTACGGACAAAAGGGTGCTGTTTTTACACAGCGGGGAAAAGCAATGGGCTACTGCAAGAGGGCGACCAGATCCTAGCTATACTACTCACCGGTCCCCGATGCAAGCAGACCCAGGCTTCTCCACGTTAGTTTCAGCAGCTGGCAGGTTCAGAAGAGCCGGGAATGCCTCGTCGTCGTGTAGAGAAAAAAGACGTCCCAATCGAAGAAACCTGCACAGTTTTGTCACCACCGCAGGGCAACGGAGCGGCCGTGTGTATCTGAGCCAAATGTACACTACTCACTTCAGACTTGGGAACGCCAAGTGTACTAAGCGTGTGAGAGTGACAAGGACTCGAAATACAACACAACCTGGTGGCGGTTACAGAGCAAGACTCCCTTGTAGCTGGTCAGTCAACTGGATGGCCCAGAGACGCTTCCGAAGGCTTACTGGCAGGAGATGATGAAGTCGCTGAGAATAGCTGTTCCTGCTATTCCAAAGGTCGAAGCACCAGTACAGGCCTTCTGGTTCGATCAAAGGAGGAAAGGGTTTCACAGGACGACAGCAGTGCAAAGGAGGAGTCCTTCAGCGGGTCACCAGCGATTCCTCGGTCCAGCCTCTTGGTTGCAGGATGCTTCGCTCCTGTATTCCTTCGTTCGTGAGAACTCAGGAGATCGACATGGTAGTGGTGTTTCCAGCCCCCTCTTATCCACGGTTCCCTTCGCGCCAAAACGGAGGGGAGCCAATGGGAGATCCGCTCATCAACACACATACCATACGTGGACCAATCACGGACCACGGTGGTCCCAGGCATTCACACCACCCTAGACTCTCTGGCACCCAGGATGTGTATTGGGACCAGACATCCCAGCCCACACCCTGGAGGCACACAAAAGACATGTAGAAGCCCGCGAAAGCAACCACGTTTCGCGGGAAAGTACATGCCCAAATAAGGAAGGCCCCGGGTCGCTCGACCTGGGGAAGGTGAAGGGAGCAAGACGGTCAGTGCACAAGACAAAGGAGCCTCGTGGTCTGGCCATTTTGGGAGCCAGGCCACCATTTTGGGTTCAGTGCGAAAAACGCACTCAGAACGCCAAAAGGAGCTCAAAATACACAAATCGATCGCTGCCACCATTCCAGTCCCTGAATGACTTGCACCGATCAAATACCATCCTAAACGAGTATCTAGGGCCTGTAGAAGGCTAGAGACCCAAGAGAGCTGTAACTTAGCTTACAGTGCCCTCTTGTGTCATGTTGCACTAAAGCCGCAACATGATACAAGAAACTACGGGAAACAGCGTTCCCCGGTACTGACTGTCTTAAGGGCATGTCAGTTTCCCCATAAGAAAAGGAGCGAAAGCCCAGAGGAGTGCGGCAGAAGGCTGCACTTCTCTGGCAAAGTCAAGAACAAGGTGAAAAACAACAGCAAAAAGTTTAGGGGTTGCCACATGGAAGGAAAATTACCTACAATTACGAAATCTTTCCTAACACTCGCCCCTCCCAGACTATGGACAGGGGGAACTAATCCTCCCCTGGATGAGCCTCTTGTTCAGGTCGGTTAAACATTCTGGACAACCCATCAGCATTGCTATGTTGGACACCTGGCCTATGCTCAATAGTGAAGTCGAAGAGCGCGCGAACGATGCGGACGTGAGCCGAGTGAGCTCCCGTGAACGCCGATACAATCCTGTACCTTTATCCTGATTCCTGGGGATTTCGAGCGATATCAACACCGCGATTGTGCCCGTGAAGCTGTGGGCTAGGATCGACTGAAATCTGGGCACTTAACGGTCCACCCGACCGGCTAAATCTACAGTTTGCTGAAGGCCGGTGGCGCCGCCCGAACTGTGAGATCAAGATGGCCGCCGGGGCCTGAGGGCAGGTCTCCTCTGCATGACTGTGGCTCGTGGTACGGTGTGAAGCGGTATACGAGGCGGACACCATTTGAACCTGCTGGCACCCGGAGGACGCCTGGACAGACCCGAGCCCGGTGACAAGCGGCCCTCCCCATTCTTGGGCCATCTCGTCCCAGCGCCGAGCGGTGGAGGACAGCAGCGACCCGGCTTGGCCACGCTAGAGGTAGGTGGGTTCCCCCTCCTCCCCCCCCGCTCCACACGGAAGACGGAGCCGGGTGCCGGGTAGGGGACATAAGGGGACCACCACCTAGCGAGGGACTGCGAGATACGAAGGAGGCCTGTACGGTCTCTGGAGGCCCTGTGAAACCCCAATACAGTCCCTCCTATCCAGAAAACATACTAGCCGGTTGGAGGACGCTCTGGGGGACCCGCGGCTCTCCATCTGATCCGCTGCAGGCCTGCAACACCAGACACCGAAGTGGGTTCAACTGGGTATAATATCACTCGACTCACTGTGCCCGACGCTCCACGGTCTCCGGAGCCATGGGGAAAGACAGGCAGAAAAAACCATCCACACAGAGCAGTATGGACCAATTTGCTGTCGCTACTATCCCGGCCCCGGTGGGCCCAGCAACACGACTGAACTCCCCCACGGGGGACGGCCCTCTTTCCCTACATGATGTAATGGCGGCCATTGCTAGTTCCCGATCCTCCATGGAGACCAAAATAGACAGTATGGCGGCAGATGTTTCCTTCCTGCGCCACGACCTGCAGAAATTAACTTCCAGAACAGGAGAGGTGGAACACCGCATCTCTGAGGTGGAGGACAACATTGGCGGGATCAATCGTCAACTGTCCCAGGCCTTGAACCGCCTTAAAACCCTTGAATCGAGGGTGGAGGATGGAGAGGGGAGATCCCGCCGTAACAACGTCCGCATCCTGGGCCTGCCGGAGAGGGAAGAGGGACAATGCATGGAACTATTCTTGGAGCAGTGGCTCGTGGATATCTTCGAGGCCACATCCTTTTCAAAGTTTTTCTCAGTGGAGAGGGCTCATAGGATGCCGCCGGGCAAACCACCCCCGGGTGCTCTGCCACGTACTATTATCGCCCGCCTACTCAACTATCGAGACAGGGACGCCCTCCTACAACTGTCACGATCACAAGGGTCGATTACCCATAACGGCTCCCGAATCGCCTTTTTCCCGGACTATACCCGAGAAGTGCAGCGGGCACGACAATCATTTGAACCACTCAAGAGACAACTGGCTCAATTGAATGTGAAATACGGCCTGCTCTTCCCGGCCCAATTAAAGATTTATCATAAAGGAACTACTGTTCACTTCAGTGACCCGCAAGAGGCATGGAAATGGGCGGAGGCCCACGTAGAAGGCGACTGGACAGCAAGGCCAAGAAGACCGAGAGGAAGACCCCGGCCGAGGCCTAGGCGAGCCTCCCCGAGGGGACACCCAGAACGGGAAGGACAGGAGATCCTGGAGCCAGTGGCAGATCAAGAAGGACACTAAACAGAGCACTGCCCCTTACTCCTGGGGCCTAGGAGATATGCTCTGACTGGGGGGTGTGCACCTCTCGCACTCCTGAGCCCCACGCATAAATAGTCCACCATGGAAGATGTTGACATTGGCGCAAGGGAAGGAACTCTGGAGGAGGCTCTCATCCCCCCCCCCTAGCTAAGTCCTTTCCCTCTCCCTTCCATTCCCCCCCCCATCCCCCTTTTTTCTTTTCTCTCTCTTGCTTATCTAGACCCTGTCCAAGGGTCTGGCTTCAGAGCTGATACCTTAATTGAAGGCTCAGCTATGTTGGGGCGACAGGTACTTCGTGTTGGGGTGGAGTATAGGGTGGGGGGGAGTTGGGAATGTTTAAAGTTTTGTTTGTTATTTCAAGACTGTCATGTGTTCGTAGGTCATGCGAATCATTATCTCTGGCTGAAGGCGCTCTGTACTATTTTACGGAACACCCCTGCTCTTCTGATACAGGCAGATACCATGTCGCCTTCTTTTACTGATTGCTACACCCTTGACAGTCCCACTATGTGTACTAAGCATCCTCCGCACAGATTAACTGGACACCCATACGACACACTAAATCTCTGAAATTCCTTATTTGGAACGTGAATGGGATGGGGTCGGGAATCAAACGGCGTCTTCTTAGACAATTTTTAAACAGACACTCCCCTGATGTGGCCCTTCTGACAGAAACCCACCTGGCTGGATCAAACTGTGCCTTTTTTCAGAGGACTAACTACCAACTTGCCTTTCAGGCGGGGTATACAATGGGCTCCAGGGGCACCCTCATTCTGATACACAAGCGCATCCCATTTGTCCAGCAAATGGTTGAAAGGGATCGGAGGGGTCGATACGTGTTCGTTATGGGAACGATCTGGGGTCAGACGGTGGCTATCGCCTCAATCTACTCTCCACCTGGGCTGGGACAGGAGTTACTGGACGACCTTACTACCCTTATAGGGAAACACCACCCTGATACACTTGTTCTGGGGGGAGACTTCAATGACACCATGAATGATAGTGTGGACCGTTCCCATCTCCGAAATCGCAACCCAAACACTCCCACTAGATTGGCCAATTTTACATCTGCTCTTGGGCTCGGAGATGTATGGAGAGAGTTACACCCGAATGCTAGGGAGTATTCCTTCCACTCCGGCGCTCACGGCTCCATGTCCAGACTGGATTACCTCTTTTTGCCACATACCGACCTTTACAGGGCGATGTCTGCAGCTCTACTCCCCCGGGGTATCTCTGACCACTCACCTCTCTCAGTTGAATTATGTATGCAGGGCCCCCTCCCCCCTAGAACGTGGAGACTTAACAACTACTACCTGGGGTTCCCGGAGCTGATAGCTCGCCTTGAGGAGGTGTCTGCCGAATACTTTGAAATTAACGAGGGGTCGGTGGATAACCCCGTGATACTATGGGAGGCATATAAAACAGTGCTAAGGGGTGAGATTCTTTCCTGGACGACACATAAAAGAAACACCCGGCTTCGGGAAATACTAAAAGCCGAAGAGGAAGTGAGTAACTGGGAGACTAAGCATATTTCTGACCCTACGCCCGAGACCCATCGATCCCTCCAGCGTGCCCAAGAATGCCTTCGGAACAGAGCGATGGATGACGCTAAGCAGGCCCATTGGCAGGCTAGAGCGAGGGTGTACGAACTAGGGGACAAGGCAGGTAAACTGCTCGCCTGGTTACAGAGGAGGGACGAAGGACAACGCCACATCCGGGAAATAGTTACGCCACAGGGCGACAGCTACCATTCGGACTCTGGGATCGCTGAGGCCTTCGCAGAGTTTTACGCGGACCTGTACCGAGCCCCGACCTCACCACTAAATCCCTCCCTCCTAGATGCGGTAACGTTACCGACTCTTTCGGGACAACAGAGAGACCAACTGGACTCTGCCTTGTCGGAGGCTGAGATTTCGGAGGCGCTGTCTCAGCTCCAATCAGGGAAGGCCCCGGGTCCGAATGGATTCCCTGTCGAAATTTGCCAAAAGTTGGGAGCAGATAAAATGGCGGCTCCTCTACACAGATTGTTCCTTACTGCCCGGGATCAGGGGACCCTTCCACCAGATCTTTGTAAGGCGACTATCGTAGTCATTCCCAAACCTGGCAAACCTCCACATGATTGTGCCTCCTATAGGCCTATATCACTGATCAACGGGAAAGCTAAGATCCTCGCTAAATTACTAGCGAACCGTTTACAGTTAGTTGCACCCACCCTGATCCACCCGGACCAATGTGGATTTATGCCGTGCAAATCGACTCGGATGAATCTACGCCGCCTCCATCTAGCGTTGGAGAGATCCCCGATCATAAACGAACCCTTGGCCCTGTTGGCAGTCGATTTTGAAAAGGCGTTTGATTCCATTCGATGGGACTGCCTCTGGGAGGTCATGCGCCGTATGGGGTTCGGAGAGGCCTTTCTGGGATGGGTACAGCTACTTTATACTAATATCAAAGCTGAAGTGAAGGTAAACGGCTGGTCCTCCAGGTCCTTCCCCCTGGGTCGGGGTACACGACAGGGATGCCCACTGTCCCCTCTTTTATTCGCCCTTGCTATTGAACCACTGGCTCTTTGGCTTTGCCAAAACACCACCTGGAAAGGATTCAGATGGCCGGAGGGTCACGAGGATCGTACGTCCCTGTACGCAGACGACCTCCTCGTATATCTGGGTGACTCACCAAGATCTTCCCCCATTGTAACATAACTGCTCATCCGCTTTGGGGAACTTAGCGGACTTAGAATCAACTGGGAGAAATCAGTCTTCTTTCCGGTAAAGGGTGGAGACCAAGCAATTCCCCAGGGGTGCCCGTATCGGGTGGAACGACAGGGCTTTCGATACCTGGGAATATGGATATCTGGTGACTTATCAAGTTATATACAACACAATCTCCGACCGATCACGGACCGCTTCCTTATTGATGTCCGACACTGGAAACTCCTCCCCCTGACACTTATGGGAAGAGCGGCACTCTTTAAAATGATATCCCTTCCTAGATTCCTTTATGTTCTCCAGAATGCCCCACTTGGAATCCCCGATCTGGAGTTTCAACAGGTGGAGACACTCCTTAGAGATCTCATATGGGGGGGAGGCCAACCACGAATTGCGTTAACCACACTTCAGAGATCGATCTGGGAGGGAGGAATAGGAGTCCCCTGTCTACAAACATACTACTGGGCATCACAACTGGTAGTGGTTAATGATCTTCTCCACGGAAACCGAGACTTGCCCCACATACGTGCTGAGATAGCCACCATGCAGAACACCGACCCGCTGTCCCTCCTTTATCAACCCCTCCCGAGAACCACCCACAACCAAAACACACATGATTACGGTGTGGAGACAAGCACACCGATTCATTGGGTGGGGAAACAAAGTTACTACTGCACAACCCCTCTGGCAAAACTATAATCTAGCTGCGACTCAGAAGTTTGAGCCGTGGCCCAAATGGGTTAAGGCGGGGATTATTAGGGTTGGGAATGTGCTCACGCAGGGTAGATTGACCTCATTTGATGACCTACAATTGCAATTCCAGATTCCACATACGGAACAATACCATTATATACGCCTGGCCCACGCCCTAAGTCCCTACCTAACAGATGATACACAACTGCCAGACTATACCCCTATAGAGCGTAACATTCTCCCGGCGTACATCCCCACCAAATGCACTTCCATCCTCTATAATGCCATGTCCTCCTTTGCCACCCCTGACCTGAACGAGCTGAAGGCGAAATGGGAGGCGGATGTGGGAGAGATAGATCCAGAGGACTGGATACAAGTCCTCATGCACCCCCGAGAAATCGCCATTTCCTCTAGGCTTCGACTTGTGCAGTTGAAGATACTCCATCGGGTTTATTACCCTAGAACGCGCTTATATGGCTGGAATCGAGCCCCAAACCCGAACTGTTTGCGATGCGGGGAGGAGGAGGGAACCTTCATTCATATTCTATGGGCATGTCCCCGGATACAAACTTTTTGGAACGCATGCTGTGGGGAACTCTCTCGAGTTCTGAATCGGACCCTGCCACAGGACCCAAAGACTCTGCTTCTAGGTGTGCCTGGCGAGTTGGAGGCTAATAAATGGGAGACATTACTCCTACATACGGCGATGGGACTGATCAAGCGCAACATAGCGCAGAAATGGGGAGCCCCTGACTCCCCAACACTGGACCAATGGAAATTAGATATGGACAGATGCGCTATGATGGAGCATAGGATTTACTTAGCGCGGGGCTTTCCCAACAAAGCCTTGAAAATATGGGGCAGATGGGAAGAAGTAGCGACCTGAGAACCCCCCTCCCACAGCCTGAGGAATGTGTACTGGGTGTTCTGTTTTGTTTTGTATCAAGACATGTATTTGTATTACATACTGCTGCACGTTCTGTGGAAGCCGTTCGACTTCTGATGCTAAGGTACTATCTCCACTGATTCTGAATGACCATGACAGTCTTTAAGTTGATTTGTTTGTTTGTTGCTTTATTGTGATTATTTTAGTATGTCTAAAACAATAAAATACTTTATAAAAAAAAAATAGTGAAGTCGAAGCCTTGTAGACTTATGGACCACCTAAGCAACTTTGGATTCTCCCCCTTCATGTTCATTAGCCACTTTAACGGCTTATGGTCAATTTGCACAGTGAAGTGGGTCCCATAGAGGTAGGGCCTCAGCTTCCTTAGGGCCCACACAACAGAGAAACATTCTTTCTCTACCGTGGACCATCTGAGCTCTCTGTCCTTAAACTGGCGACTAATAAAACCGATAGGGTGTTCCTTACCCTTCTCATCTACTTGTGATAGTACAGCTCCTATCCCAGTGTCAGAGGCGTCCGTCTGCACGATAAAAGGTCTTTGATAATCAGGGGCCCTAAGGACAGGGGCCTGGCACAAGGAGTCTTTTAAGCCATTGAAGGCCTTCTCACACTCGTCGGTCCAAGTTACCTTCTTGGGTTTCTTCTGAGTTGTGAGGGCAGTCAGAGGAGCAGCTATGGTGCCATAGTCTGCCACAAAATTGCGGTAATACCCCGTGAGTCCTAAGAAGGCTCTCACTTGGGTTTGCGTAGTGGGGGTAGGCCAGTCTCGTACTGCTTGTACTTTACTGGGTAGAGGATGTATCCTCCCTCCACCTACTTCATGTCCAAGGTAAACCACTGAGCCTTGTCCAATCTGGCATTTACTAGCCTTTATGGTCAAGTGGGCTTTCTGAAGAGCCTGGAGCACAATCCCGAGGTGTTTCACATGGTCTTCCCAGGTGGCACTGAAAACTGCTATATCGTCCAGATATGCAAGACAGAATTCGTCCAACCCATTCAACACATGATTCACAAGCCTCTGGAAAGTGGCAGGTGCATTCTTCAACCCGAACGGCATTACCCGGAATTGGTAAAGGCTGTCTGGAGTAGAAAATGCTGTCTTCTCCTTGGCATGTTCTGCTAAAGCTATTTGCCAATAGCCAGCAGTGAGGTCAAACGTGCTGAGGTACTTGGAGGCACCCAAAGTATCCACCAGCTCATCCGTTCGAGGCAAGGGGTGTGCATCTGTCTTGGTGACAGCATTCAGAGCCCTGTAATCCACGCAGAACCTCAATTCAGAAGTGCCTGCTTTTGGAACCAACACCACTGGGCTGGACCAAGGACTACAAGAGGATTCAATCACCCCAAGGTCTAATATCTTGTTGACCTCGGTCTTAATATAAGACCGTACTTTGTCTGACATCCTGTATCCCCTACTTTTGGTAGGTACACTGTCTCCTGTGTCAATGTTATGTTTGCACCAAGGTGTCAAACCAGGCGACTGTGAAAACAGGGGGGAAAACTGCCTAAGCAAACTTTTCACCTCAGCCTGCTGATCAGAAGTCAGGTGAGGGGCCACTCGGACACCCTCAAAGGAGCTATCTGAAGGACCGCTCTGGAACAGGTCGGGGAGAGGTTCAGACTCCTCTTCCTCAACATCTGAAGCCAGTAGCAGTGCTGCGATTTCGACTCTTGGGACGAAAGCCTTCAGCCTATTCACGTGAAACACTTTTGGAGCCTGTCCAGGCCTTCCTAGGTCCACTAAATAGTTAACCTCACCCAGGGGCTCCACCACTGTGTAAGGGCCTGACCATTTGTCCTGTAAAGCTTGAGGCCTTATGGGATTCATGATCAGGACTTGCTGACCAGGTGTAAAGTTGATGAGGGAAGCTTTCTGGTCGTACCAATGTTTCACCAGTGCTTGCCCTGCCTTCAATTTATCACTAGCCAAGCCCATCAGAAGTACCATCCGTTTTCTGAGCCCTAGCACATAATCAACTACATTGGTAGTAACAGGGGGAGGGGGCATCTCCCATCCCTCTTTGACGATGGCTAAGGGTCCCCGTACAAGATGACCGAACAGAAGTTCGAAGGGGCTGAAGCCAACACCCTCCGGTGGTACCTCTCGGTAGGCAAACAGTAAGCATGAAACAAGAAGATCCCATTTTCTTCTCTGAGGCTCCTCCAGAGCCCCAATCACGCTCTTTAACGTCCTGTTGAAACGCCCCCCCAGACCATTGGTCTGAGGGTGGTATGCAGAAGAGAACCTGTAGGTGACCCCACATTCTTTCCACATAGCCTGCCTATACTTCGACATAAAGTTGCTGCCATGATCCGACACAACTTCTTTAGGGAAGCCAACCCTAGTAAATATGCCAAGTAAAGCTTTTGCAACTGACTTGGCAGTTACAGTTTTCAAAGGGATGGCCTCAGGATACCTGGTTGCATGGTCGACCAGCACCAGGATAAACCTATTGCCCGAGGATGTTTGCGGGTCAAGGGGACCAACGATGTCAATCCCTACCCTTTCAAATGGTACCCCCACAACTGGGAGCGGTACCAACAGAGCTTGGATTGTCGCGCCAACCTTACCAGACAACTGGCAGGAGGCACAACTCCTGCAGTGACTTTCTACTTGCACCCCCATCTTGGGCCAGTAGAAGTGCATGGATAACCTTTGCTTGGTCCTCTTCATACCAAGGTGACCAGCAAGGGGAACTTCATGCGCCAACTGCAGGAGGAAGGGCCTAACAGCAAGGGGAACCACCAACCTCCTATGGTCTCCTTCTGTAGACTCTGTGGGCTCACTATACAGGAGTCCACCTTCCCAATAAATCCTATGCTTCCCAGGAGGTTCACCCTCAAGCTGGGAGCAGGCCTGTCTCCTTAGGCCTTCCAGAGATGGGCACTCACGTTGGCCTTTACTGAATTCGTCCCTATCAGGACCTCCTTCAACTAACAAGTCTTTTAGTCCAGGATGATCGTTGGGGTCGAATACTTCAGGCATCGCCACCTCCTCGTCAGGCCCGGGCGATTGACCAACTTCCTCCACCGCAGTGGTAGGCGAGCTCGGGGGAATATTCACTTTCCCTCGTCGTGACTTGTCGACTCCTTTCGCCTTGGGTTTCCCCTTCGGCTGGGGCGGCGTATTGGACTTGGCCAATGCTGCCCGTGCTTGAGACCGTGTGTAGGGTCTTTCGGCAGTGTCTCCTACGAGCCCTAAAGCTCTGAGATCATTACCCAACAAGACCTTTCCCGGGACGTTTCTCTGAATGCTCACTGGAATCCTGACTGCTGTACCATTTAAAGTAAGATTTACAGGTATTACTGGAAACATACGGAGGGGGCCGTCAGCCAACTTAGTGGGCATCAGAGTAGCTCTGGCAACTTCCTCTGAGTCTACCAAGGTAGAATCCACTACAGTGCGACTGCACCCACTATCCCTAAGAGCTGGAGTATCCACTCCATTGATCAGCACACTGTCTTTAAAGTAGTGCTTGGTATTATCCGGAATCCTAGCATAAGCCTCTGCGACTTTAGGCTCCCAGGAACCCAGGGACACTAAAACTACCTCAGCCTCTATCCCGCTGGGAAATGAGTCTGAGGAGAAGGATGCTCCTGTAATCTCTTCTTCCTCGTAGGAGGAGAAGGCCAGATTAGCGGAGTGGATCCCCAAAGGTCTAACCTTACAACGGGGATCCCCCTTCACGTGGTCAGTTGCTCCACAAGAAAAACAAGCCCCAGTGGGTCTGTTTACATAGGGAGGCTTATTGTAACCCGAGTTCTGTTTCGGAGGCTGACCTCCACTACCCTGTGAGTTCTCTTGTGTCTTACCCTTGTTTTTCTTTTTGTGGCCCTTATGGGAAGAAGATTTAGCAGATTCCCCACCCTCCATATCTTTGGACTTTTTCCCTTCCTCCTGCTTACCAGGATGAGTTTTGTCCTTATGGGACACTCGATGTGACACCCATAAGTCTGCTGCAATGGCCAGCTTCTTAGGATCTATCTCCTTCGAATCGGCCAAATGCTGCTTAAGCTCCGGGGAAGAAGAAGCAAAAATGTGTTCCAGCATGACAAGATTTATCATGCCTTCGAAGGTAGAAACCTTATAACCTTCGACCCAGCCAGTTAAGTTTTTTAAAGATTCAGCGACATAAGATACCCAAGTACCACCTTCCTTTTTCTTATACTCTCGAAAACGCTTTAAATATTGGGCCGGAGTCTTCCCAAACTTTAAAATGAGAGTTTGCTTTAACATTGCGAAATCAGCTCGCTCAGCCTTCGACATTTCCATAATGGCACTACAGCCAGAATGGGGCAGTCTACTGAGCAACCACGCAATCTTATCAGCATTGTCAACTTCTTGAACTTCGCATGCATACTCAAACGCATTCAGCCAGTCCATGATGTCATTCCTTTCTTCATACACACTGAGCAGATCTTTCGGAAACCGTGGATGAGAGGAGGCCCCAGACCCATGTCCAGGACCCTTGGACCCATTTGCAACCTGAAGCTTGGCCAGTTCCAACTGGTGATCCCTGTCTTTCTGTTTTTCTGCCTGTTCGATTTTAGTTTGGCTATGCTGAATTCAAGCTCCTGCTGCCTAAACCGCAGCTCTTGCTTCTTGAATTCAAGCATAGCCTCCCCATCAGCACTGGCAGAGGAAACATTAGACATCACATCCTCCCTGTCCTCGTGGTCGCGATGGATCAGTGCAGCGGCAGAACCGTCGGTTCTACCAGTGAGAGCAGTCCCACCACCTTCTGCACTGTCCTCAGAAGTTATAGCGTCAAGCTGCGCTTCTTGCCACGCCACGATTCTTTGGATCATTTCCAATTTTGTGCCTTGAGAGGAAACACTTCTCTCCGCACACATCTTCTTCAATGTTTCTGATTTGGAAGCATTTAAAGTTAACAAGGTATTTGTTTCCATACTGTTAGATAGGACTATGGCCTTTTTAAAGTTATACTACAACAATTCACTACGTGTCCTGGTTGGAATAACCTGAAATGCCTTAGTTCGAGCGCAACACTGGACACCTTCAGTCGTATCCCACCGATGTACACCAATTTGTTAAGACGGATTTCTGAACTGTGTCCTGGTGGCGCAGAAGTTCAGAAGGCCAACCTAATTACTTGGAACAGGGTAACCTCTGGATGAGCCAGACCAATCAAGGTAGCGATCGCGGCGGTCAAGACTAGGTCTCAAGAGGGGTGAGGGTGACTGAAAGCCCGCAATGAGCACACAAAGCAAGAGCGCTTACAAACTACTCCAAACAGTTGTTATATCAAAAATATATACACATTTATTTTAAGGCCTTTAAAACAACGACCGTAGCGAAAAAATCACAATATCACAATATTAAGCCAACACATACCATATCAACACAATAAATATACAAATACGACCGTCTCAAGCATTAGAGGCACGAAATGTGTAGGCCACCTGCAAGGGAAGGAAAACAGGCAGTGCGATAATGCTTTAGACTCAGTTCGCCTTCAGAGGCACCTAACTAGATGGAAGTCCGAGCCCTGCGAAGAGTGGAGCCTTGTGCTCAAAGTACCTGCACACGCTGGTGCCAACGGGCAAAAGGAGAAGCTCTTCGGAGGAAGTCAGGCAGTTCGGGTTAGTGCACAACAGAAGAAGAGCAGGTTCCGCGACTCAAGCGCAGCCTCCACAGCGAGCAGAAGCAGAGCGCGAGTACGGACAAAAGGGTGCTGTTTTTACACAGCGGGGAAAAGCAATGGGCTACTGCAGGAGGGCGACCAGATCCTAGCTATACTACTCACCGGTCCCCGATGCAAGCAGACCCAGGCTTCTCCACGTTAGTTTCAGCAGCTGGCAGGTTCAGAAGAGCCGGGAATGCCTCGTCGTCGTGTAGAGAAAAAAGACGTCCCAATCGAAGAAACCTGCACAGTTTTGTCACCACCGCAGGGCAACGGAGCGGCCGTGTGTATCTGAGCCAAATGTACACTACTCACTTCAGACTTGGGAACGCCAAGTGTACTAAGCGTGTGAGAGTGACAAGGACTCGAAATACAACACAACCTGGCGGCGGTTACAGAGCAAGACTCCCTTGTAAGCTGGTCAGTCAACTGGATGGCCCAGAGACGCTTCCGAAGGCTTACTGGCAGGAGATGATGAAGTCGCCGAGAATAGCTGTTCCTGCTATTCCAAAGGTCGAAGCACCAGTACAGGCCTTCTGGTTCGATCAAAGGAGGAAAGGGTTTCACAGGACTACAGCAGTGCAAAGGAGGAGTCCTTCAGCGGGTCACCAGCGATTCCTCGGTCCAGCCTCTTGGTTGCAGGATGCTTCGCTCCTGTATTCCTTCGTTCGTGAGAACTCAGGAGATCGACATGGTAGTGGTGTTTCCAGCCCCCTCTTATCCACGGTTCCCTTTGCGCCAAAACGGAGGGGAGCCAATGGGAGATCCGCTCATCAACACACATACCATACGTGGACCAATCACGGACCACAGTGGTCCCAGGCATTCACACCACCCTAGACTATCTGGCACCCAGGATGTGTATTGGGACCAGACATCCCAGCCCACACCCTGGAGGCACACAAAAGACATGTAGAAGCCCGCGAAAGCAACCACGTTTCGCGGGAAAGTACATGCCCAAATAAGGAAGGCCCCGGGTCGCTCGACCTGGGGAAGGTGAAGGGAGCAAGACGGTCAGTGGACAAGACAAAGGAGCCTCGTGGTCTGGCCATTTTGGGAGCCAGGCCACAATTTTGGGTTCAGTGCGAAAAACGCGCTCAGAACGCCAAAAGGAGCTCAAAATACACAAATCGATCGCTGCCACCATTCCAGTCCCTGAATGACTTGCACCGATCAAATACCATCCTAAACGAGTATCTAGGGCCTGTAGAAGGCTAGAGACCCAAGAGAGCTGTAACTTAGCTTACAGTGCCCTCTTGTGTCATGTTGCACTAAAGCCGCAACATGATAAAAGAAACTACGGGAAACAGCGTTCCCCGGTACTGACTGTCTTAAGGGCATGTCAGTTTCCCCATAAGAAAAGGAGCAAAAGCCCAGAGGAGTGCGGCAGAAGGCTGCACTTCTCTGGCAAAGTCAAGAACAAGGTGAAAAACAACAGCAAAAAGTTTAGGGGTTGCCACATTGGAAGGAAAATTACCTACAATTACGAAATCTTTCCTAACAGTAGGGGACAGAAAACATCCCTGTTATTTCCATAACTCATTCTTTTCTGGCTATGCTCGTCCTTGTATTTCGATTAACTGTACAATGGACATCATATTTTTTACCTCACTCTCAGATATACTTGGATGATAGGGCGCTTTTCTGGCCTCTAAACCTGTATCTTTGTTTCTGCAAGAGATTAAATCTGTTCTTTATGAATTGGCTGTGCATTTTACAATCTCAATGGTCTCTGGGAAACTTAAAGCTCTAATATTTTTTTCTAAAAACCCTGCATGTTGCACTGGAGTGCCATCTGTGCGGAGGATGCCACTCCTTTTCCAAAGTGACAAGCCTGCGTGTACAGTGGACGTCACATAGGTGGAGTCAGAGAACACTGTCACTTCCTCATCCTCAAAGCTTCACAGGTCATCAATAAGTGCAGCTAATTCTGCAGCTGGTGCTGAGTAATTTGGAGACAATCTCCTACTAATCATGACCTCAAATGTACCCTCTCGGTTCAGTTTTACCACTGCCAAACCAGTATGTCTCACCCTACTCTTTTGGTCAATTCTTGATGATCTCTCCATGAAAACGACTTCTCCGCACCCTAGAGCATTCTCTCTAACATGGGGAATATCATCATAACACTCTGTATACGTAGTGCAATCATGCAAATCATCATCTTCTCCCACTGGATCTGCTATAAACATTGCTGGATTCACTACACTACACCTAACAATTTTAATTTCATGGTTTGACATAATTACCTGATATCCTGATGCCCTTTGTGTAGTCAATGTACCTTTAGGTTTTTCCAAAATTGCAAATAATGCATGTTCGACAAGCAACTTTACTGAACACCCCATAGTCACACTTGAAGCCTTTTCAATTGCAAAGGCAGCAGCTGCCAAAGATTGCTCACAAGGTTATTGTCCTTTCATGACTGGATCTGCAATAAGCCAATGGTTTATGAGCATGTCCTAATGTTGTTTTCTGTGTATTTTCTGTGTGAGCACTGCCGTCATTACTTCTCCATTTGAATGAAAGAATAAGTAGAATTCTTCACTATAATTTGGAGTCCCTAAAACAGAGGCTGTACTGATCGCCTTTTTTAATTCCTGAAATCCTTCAGTCATCTCTTCTGTCCATATTAGTTTATTTTTTTCCATCTGTGCTTCCTTGGGTCCTTTTAAAAGTGGTCGATGTACTGTAATCGAAAACCCCGGCCCTGCAATAGTTGCATAGGCCTAAAAATGGTTGCATTTGTTTTACTGTTCTTGGCTGTTCAGTCCTCATAATGGCCTCTGCCCTTTCAGGTGTCACTTTTCTTCCTTAGTGTGAAATGAACTGCCCTATATATAGTACTTCTTCTGCGCAATATTGTAATTTCTCCTTAACAACTTTGTACCCTTTCTCTGCCAATAAAGTCATAAGCTTGAGTCCTCTCTGCACCTTTCTCTTGTCTCACTGCACACTAAAATGTCATCAACGTATTGAATTATGGTACTTTCAAGTTGAACATTTCCCAAGTCTGTCTGAAGTACTTTGTTAAAATTGAATGGGGGGGCACAGTACCCTTGAGGCAAACGAGTATGTTTCAAACAAATTGTTCTATATGAAAAGTAAGTCAGATCTTGTGAGTCTTCATGAAGTGGAATTAAGAAAAATGAATTTTTTCATCTACACCAGTGAAATACCTTGCTTTTGGCAGGATATTACACAATATTGTCTCAGGGTTTGGAACCAAAGGAAATTGTGCTTCAACTATATTGTTTAGGGGTCTCAAATCCTGAATGAATCTCCACTATACACCTGTTGATTTTTTGACAGGGTACACAGCCGTGTTACACAGAGAATCCGATGGTACCAAAATGCATTGCTTGATTAAAGCAGGTATGGTTTCAAATATCCCTTCATCCGCTTCTCTAGACATGGGATACTGCTTTGCACATGTGAAAATTGCTCCTGGTTTGAGCTTAATTTTTACTGTTCCTACTTCTTTCAATAAACCTATGTCATATGGACTTGTAGTCCATAAGATATTTGGCACAGTTCCCAAGTCTTCCTGAAAAATTGCACTTTCTTTTTTTCCAATGCTATTCTCTGTGGTATTTCAAAATTTTCTACCTTAATCCAATATGTAAGGTTTATGAAAAATACTGTCTCCTCACCTGAACTGTCATCCCTAAATAGTTCCTCATCAGTCAAATCTGTCAACCTGTATCCTTCGAGGGCTATCACTGTTCTCCATCCTCTTCCCTCATCATCTGTCCCATGAAGCATCACCATTTTTTCTCTTACTATTGCTGCTTCTAGTTTTAAAGGGATAACTTGCCCTTCCACATCATCCATAGGAATCTCTAGACTGAACAAAAATGTATCAAGTATCCTCAACATTTTGCCGATCAATTTAGGTAACCATGATAATAAGATAGTCACTCATACAACACACTTCCGCATCTATAGGTACTCCACATAAAGCTTTATTTTCTGTGAATGTTAGTATGAGCTTCCTCACATTTACATAATGTATTTCTGGAGTGGAACACACTTTTCTTTCGTCAGTCAAAGATATCATCATGGTCAGTTTCATCATTAAGTCACGTCCTAATATGTTTAATAGTGTTTGTTTAGAATATAATAATGGCATACACATGTTGTGTTCACCTATAGAAATCGGTAATTTGTCTGTAAATGGAACTAGATGTGTTGCCCCAGAAAATCCCTGACATTCATGACGACACCTGACATTGGATATTTTCCCTCATGGACACAGGAACGAGTTGCCCCAGTGTCCTCAAGAAATGAAAACGTCTTGCCTCCAATCGTCACCTTGACCCTTGGTTCCTCTCTGGGGTCCGGTGTTACAGATAGCACTGAACACACCAGGTCCTTCTGTGGGCTGTCCTATTGTGGATATAAATGAATCCCTGTACCAGAGAAAGGATTTCATCCCACACAGTCACACTCCACGATTTGGGTGTAGCTAGTTGTGTAGCTCCCGTATCCATGGGCCATTGTGATGTACCCATCTGTTGCATTGGAATATATTGTAGTGGCTGCATCGGTGCCTGTTGAATTTGCATAGGCACCTGCTGTTGCTCCCCCTATGGCGGCTGCATCTGCATTGGAACCTGTTGTATTTGCTGTACTTGCGGTGCATATGTCTGAGTTTGCATGTGATCTTGGCCATAATATCCTTGAGAATCTATATTATACTGTGGCGTATATCCATCCCCTCTCTTGGAGATTGCCAATTCCGTTGCTGCATGCCTCCCTGCTTCAGCATACTCTAACTAAATGTTCTAATTTACTGCATCCCCAACATTGCGGTGGCTGTCTGCCATTAAATCCTCCCCTTCCTTGAGGGTTTTGAAATCCACCTTGTCCTCCTCCCCCAGGCCCATTCCCTCTGCCTCGGAGCATAACATTATACCCCTTGTGATCCATCACATATGTCACATTATTCTGTTGTGGCAACTGCACTGTTTGTGCCGTCGCTCCCTTAATATTTGTCAATACCGCTCCTTCTATGGTATATTTGGATAATTTTAGCGGCACTTACTTCGCCCCTTCCTTTTTTCTTCCCTCTGCTTTGTTTTCATCTTTTTCCCTGAAGATTCTGCAATAGTTCACAATTGCCAATTGTATCTCTGCTCGCTTCCATTCCTATCTCTTTCTTTAGTTGCCATTTCACCGGTTCTGGCAGCCCTTGAAACAAGATATGGTAAAATAATGCTAGTGTTTCTCTTTTTTCTCTTTTCACTCGCTCCGCCTTTTCCTCTCTTTCCTGTACTCCATCAATCCCCTTATCAGCTAGTTTGAACAACATTTGTCATTCCATCCATTCAGTCTGCACTATTGTCATGCCCTACACTAGTTCCTTTGTTCCTTTCTGTTTTTCTGCTTTTTTGTCTGTCTCTACTTGCTTGTCTTGCTTTTCTTTTCTCTCATCACGCTGTTTATTTTCATCGCGTGTTAATATACGTTGTCGCTCCCTATTCCCACTCTCATCCGAGGTGTCTTCGCTGTTAAAAGCAGGGGGCTCATATATTGGATTAGCATATGCCACTGCATTTTCCAGAGTTCTAAAACTGCCAACATTTTCTCTAACTTTTTTCCTTTATGATTGGCATGTATGTCGTCATGTGACGTAATATCGATTTCGCTAATGAGCCCTCTTGAGGCCATGACATAAGTGCTTTATTAGTTGTGCCCTTGATCCATTCAGAACGGTATTTTCTCATTTTGGCTGTGTGTCTCGGCAGTGTTCTGCATAGGTGTGAAAGTGGTGCGTCTTCCATGGTAACAAGTCAATTTAGACTGTCACTACTTACCCAGTCTATTATTCTCCTTCCTATTTTTTACTAAATATGATGTTTTAATCTTTTTGAGCAAGCACCATCAGTTGTCGCTCAAAATCCATCAATCAAAATATTTTGAAAACGTTTTACACCACTACTCTTCTCGTTCCTTCGTTTACACTTTCTATCGATTATTTGTATATTGTTCTTGGTTTTTTGGTATCGCAAGGTTCTTTTCCTTATTTATACATTAGTTTAACCTGACTGACACCAATCCTTTATTTAAAAAGTGTACCAAAAATCACTTTCAATTATATATGTTTGTTTTTCTTTGACATTTATCAGTTTAAGAATGCAAAAAACTTTATAAAAAATGTTATTCCCCTTACACATATGCACTTTAATTAATTCCCCTAAATACATCTTCTTTTACTGTCCTTAGTAAATGTATGTCATCTCTTATTGACTCCATCTCAGAAATTAATACACGCCCTTCTTATTGGCTTTACGCCTCAGGAATCCCTTAGCACTCCTACATGAAGTTATGAGTTATGGCATGTATTCTTTCCATCCCTCATGGGCCCATGAAATCGAGGTATCCATCTCTTTTTTTAAAACCCCTAAAAATCCAGTTACTCTTTCTATATATACATACTTAACCCATCACAGCACAATCCCTCCCCCTTTTGCTTTTTACCTTTTTTCGATCGTCTACTCACATCCATCATCCACCTCAAGTCCCTCGTCATTGGATCTCCCACAATCGGCCAGTTCACCTTCAGTCTACGGGACACCTACGTGGACCGCACAGGGATTTCATCAAAGGGGGACCTGCAAAAGTGAATCTTGATCATGTGATCTTTTTCTTATGCTCCGCTCTCCACAAGAAACTCTGTGAGGGTCTGGCTAATGGTAGGAGCCGACGATTGTTCGGGGTCTGGATCTGGGCCTGAATCTAGGTACCATATGTGATCTAGCACCTTGAAGCATCTTCTTTGTGCTAGATGGGATTACCAATAATTATTACAGACTAAATAATCGGACAGACCAAAGGAAGATGGTAAAATACTGCTTTAATCTCAATGAAAGAAAGCAGGGAGAAGTACAGCTATCAAAATAGATGCTCAATATTCACACAGCATTTTGCTTGTACTTTGCATTTTGTAGAGTTTATATACTTTTACGTACGTCACTCGTAAGGTCATTCTACGTGGCATTTCACAAAAATGCCTGGAGTGACTGGATTAGGGGAACATGTCTATTATATAAGGATTAATATCTCATTGGCTGCCCCTTGTCTGTAGGACACGCCCAGAGCTACTTCTATGCTTGTCAAATACTGATTATATCAGAGAATATGGAAGCAGGCTAATAACTGCAACATTGTATGTGAAAGTGCATGGCAGGCCCTTTGATTGGTTTAGCAGCACATGAACAAAGTGAAAACTAGGTGCTCAAGCTGCGTCAACTTGTTCTTTGTTTTCACAATTAGTCCATCATATGTCATCGACCTGATCTTTAGCCAAGGTCTATAATTTGTAGTTGACCTCATAGTCTGCTCACTTTTCTGGGACATTCATGGGAGTGTGAGCACACCACTATCTTAAGTCGAAGCTCTAATGAATAGCCTTTGTTTTGAGTTCTTCATGACCTGTCAGGAGACCATGATTTTGTCAATTTCTGCCTCTCAATTTCTGCCATTTGATTTAACTAACCAGGGTACCATTACCTTATCTGGCCTTTAGAGACTTGCCCACTACACCTCACATAGGCTTTTGCCCTCGTGATTGTTCAATACTTGGCATCAGCAAATGTTCTTGCCCTCTTAATCTTAGTAGAGGTATGTCTCATGCGCATGGTCTATTCATTTGCCCCTCTCTGTGCCTTGCGCCTATCTCTCGAAATAGCCTCCTTGAATTCAGGCCATAGTACTCCCTTATTCTTCATATTAAAACAGCTTCTTCATCAATTATTTAATTTACGATCCCAGTCTTGTTTTTGAGGTAGCTGGGTTTATTCCTTAGCACAAGCCGTCATCCATTCTTCCAATGGCCGTCCTAAATGTTATATATACCACTTTTTTTTAGCAAGCTTCTATATGCTTTTTCTACCTTGTGTTACAGTGTATATACAGCTATTGTTCAGCATGTTACTTCATTGTCTTATTTTCGCGATAACTTCATCTTTTGGTACATGTTTCTTTTTATTCTATTTTCATATCGTTTCGATTTAGGCTTATATGTCTTTTTTATAACATCATATTGCTGTAGTCAGACTTTTGTTTAGCAATTATATCCATGATTCTAAGAGCCGCTTTCTTGCATTTAGGCAATTGACATCCTTCTTGGTAACTTCCCTCCATTGCCTCAACATGAGGATATCTTCAGAATGGCTATCTAAGTGCATATAATCTTCTGTACAATTGATGCGGTATGAACATGTCACATAAACTCATGCATGAATTCCCAATGGTAACCCTTGGTCTGCTACTCCAATAGGATGGTGGTAAAGGGGCATGGACTAGAGAAGAGGCTTCCACCTGTTCCTCTACAAAATGTAGCATAGAAAAGTGATATGACCAGTATATTGATCTTTCGTATCATAGGATAGAAGAGGGGCAACGCCCTGGTCTTGGAAGCAAGACCACACAGAGCAACAGAGGTCCGAATCCCGGATCTGCGCTTAGAAACCGAACTCAGGTACGGTATTAGGCATTTTATAAACAATTAAATAAATAAATAGCCACTACTGTCTGTGGAATTTCATAGATGCATAACTTGTTGATATTTAAATTGATTAATTTATTTTGATTTTATTAATGAACTAGCAAAAAGTACCCGTTCTCCGAACGGGTTCTGTAGAGAGACATGACAACCCTCTCATCAATTGTTGAAAATCAAAGATCCTATAGGTCGCTGCTCTGATTCACTTATTGCTTGATGTGCTTTGCACCCTGAAGTAAACCTGCAATGAGAATGGGTGCGTGGACTGGCTGACATGCCCTGGAGCAGACGTTGGGGTGCGGCACGAGTTGGTGTGCTGCTGCATACTGGGACCTTCTGTGCTCTCTACCCACCTGTTACCTCACCCTTGCTTGGTGCATTTCGTTACGGTGCAAATATCTCAGAAACCGTGCATCCCAGGGCCTCGAAACATGGTGAGTTATGTTCCTCATTTCAAGACTGTTCCTTCTGCGACCACATAGATGTTTCAACGATTTCAGGCAACCGCCTGATGTGTGAAGGTGCTGAAATTCAGGGAAAGGGGTGGGGTATCCAACTGTCACGTAGCCAGTAATGTCCAGAGGGTTCTAGCAGGTAACTATGCACAATTTGGTGCCAATTGGTGAAACGGTGTGTAATTGTATAAGGAACAACACTTCCCCAATATTGGTGAAACGGTGTGGAGTTGTATAAGGAACAACACTCCACCAAGCCACAAACCTACAAACAAATGTTGAGTTGTGCTGAAATCTGGGCAACAGGGTGGGGTGTCCAAATGTCATGTAGCCAGTATTGTCCGAAGGGTCCTAACAGGTAACTGTGCAAAATGTGGTGCAGATTGGTGAACAGTGTAGAATTATATAAGGAACAACGCTTTGCCACAAACCCAGCCACCTGCACATTTTCACTTTTATAAATATAGATATAAGATAGAACTTCTGTGAAACCCTGTGGGTTTCTTTACAGAAAGGAGAGGAAGGCTTCAGGGAATCAATATTCTTAAATTGAAGGTCCCAGGTGTCTAAAAAGAACTTTATTAAATAAATGAAAATTGTGCATACCTGATTTGGAGTGGGTGGAAATTTCCTCTGAACTAGTTGTCGCCCCATTAAACAACCAACAAAACCCATCACTGGCAGTGCCTGAATTCCTGCTGCTGAGGAATGTGTGCAGAGGCATTGTCTATCCCTGCTCTGCGGGTGGTGGAGCGGAGCTGTTGGACTGTGGCCTAGCTGGTGGCAACCCTGGGTACGTGCCTGGCTACAGATTTCCTCCTGTACTGCACGCCTCCTCACACCCAGATTTGGCACAACCATTCATAGTAGAAACCGACACATCCAGCTACACACTGGAAGCAGTTCTTTCCCAACGAGATCCTAAAACCGGCTTGTTGCACCCTGTGGCCTACCATTCTCACAAGTTACTCCCAGCGGAGGCTAATTACACCATAGCTGACCGGGAGTTATTAGTGGCCAAGCCCGCATTAGAGGAATCGAGGCACTACCTTCTAGGGGCTCACCATACAGTCAAAGTCATGACTGACCATTGTAATCTACAGTTTATCAAAACGGCTAAGATCCTCAGCCCTCAGCAACTCTGCTGGGCGCTATTTTTTGCGGATTATGATTTACTTATCACGTACCGCCCCGGTACAGACAATAGAAAAGCAAATATATTATCTTGGTATCCAGAGACAGATTTGTATTTGCCCAGAGTTGAATTAAGAAATGAGGTTATGCATTGGTGTTACGATTCTGCACTAGCTGGGCACCCTGGGATAGCTAAAACTAAAAAAAAACGTGGCACGACACTTTTGGTGGCCTACCTTGCTCCAAGATGTCCAAGGCTATGTGGCTTGACTGTGAAACCTGTACAAGCACAAGGCCAGTCACCTGAAGCCTGCTGGGTTACTCCCACCACTCCACCATGCCCGTGGCACACTGTCACAATGGACCTGATCATGGATCTACCTTCCGTCCAGGGGTATACATCTATTCTGGTAATTGTAGATTCCCTCACTAAAATGAGTCACTTTGTCCCTTGCAAGGACGTTCCCATGGCAGGAGAAGTAGCCAAGCTCTTTCTGCAAAATGTGGTACGGCTACATGGCCTACCCACTGGCATCGTTACTGATAGAGGTCCTCAGTTTACGTCTTTGTTTTGGCAGGTGTTTTGTAAACTAATTGGCATGCAAGTTAGCTTATTTTTAGGGTTTCACCCAGAGACAGACGGGCAAACAGAGAAAGTGAATTAGGGACTGGAACAGTACCTGCAGTGTTACGCTTCTAATGCGGAATCATCGTGGGTTCAATACGTTTGGTTAGCTGAGATTGCATACAACAACGCCGTACAGAGCTCCACAAAACACACTCCATTTTACGGGGCATACGAATACCCCCTAAAATGGAGTGCATTTCCGTCATGGGTTCTGCCCATGACGGCTGGACATCCTCAATCAGACCTACCCACGTTAGTAGGTCAACATGCACATGCACAAAAACTCTGGGCAGACATCCAGACCAATTTGGATCATGCCAAACAGACATATAAACAGTATGCCAACAAAAGGCGACGGAACAGCCCCCAGTACAAACAAGGGGATTGCGTATGGTTATCCACCCGGAACATTCGAAGGCAAGGCCCCCATGAATGACAGCCACGTTTCCTAGGCCCTTTCACCATAATGGATGTGATCAACCCAGTAGCAGTACGATTGGCACTCTCTAGTCAAGTAAAAATACATCTGAATTCCATGTGCCGTTGTTGAAACCAGCTCGTTCCACCATTCACACTACCAAACCTCCACCCATCTTAATGCAGGGGTATCCAGAATATGAGGTACAGGCTAGCCTAAATTCCCAGCAGCACAAGGATAGGCAGATATTCTATCACATTGACTGGATTGGATATGGCCCAGAAGACCGGTCTTGGGAACCCGCTCACAAGGTTCATGCCCCTAGACTAGTCTGAGCCTTCCATAAGAGTCATCCTGAGAAACCCAAACCCAGGCCCTTCCGTGTGGTGGGGAGTACTGTCAGAGCTACAAGCATGAGTGCAACTTATTTTAAATGCTCAAAACACAGCAATCATTTAAAGCAAAAGAATAAACATGTAAAACAAAAGCATTGGAAAACGTTTAAGCCTTATAGAAGGCTTATCTGCACTCATTGTAGGAAGAAAGCCCCCCGGAAAACATTACCCAGCATCCCTAGGGCTAGAAACTACAATTTGTAGGCCAGGTTGGGAGTGGCATGTTCACGCGCATGCGCATGCGTATTGACTAGAGCACAGGGCTTGTGCCCAAGATTTCGACCCGGTAAATCGCATCCTTAAGAGCTCTGGTCATGGGGATAAGTACTGCAGGTCCCAGAGAGGGAGAGGAGCAACCGGAGAACACCTGCAGGGGCATAGCCTGATCAGAAAAGTGCCCATGTCTCCCAGAACATTAAGTACCGCGCGCAATTAAACGCATGCTAAAAAATCCCCCCTGCATGATCCACGCATCAGCAGAACCATAGTAGGCAACCTCTTGTTGCTTGGACAGCGTACTGGTTGTCGAACACCCAGAGCCTTCCACCGCATGTAAATGATCCTCACGCAGCTCACATGCACTAAGCCATGTGCGGCTAGCCCACAGAAAGCTGCATCAAAGCCACGCGCGTCAGTGAAGCCGCGTTGTTTGTTTGTAGCCACATGCGGCCCCCAGAGTCCTACGCTTGCATGCTAAAAGCCACATGCGGCTCCCACGTTGCATGAGCGCCCCGCCCAGGCCATTGAGCAAGGTTTGCTGCATACGACGTGTGTGAGCCACGAGCAGCATAACCCGTGCAAACTAATGTAAGCTCTCTTTGCAGCATTTGAACTGCTCCTGTTTTCCGGACCTGAGAGCACGCAGGCAGGAGTCAACAAGGGACACACCTGCAGCCAGCACACATAACCAGAGCTAAGTGCCGTTACTGGTGCAGACCAGTGTTTTGTGCTTGTTATAACATTGTGGAGAATGTGTGCATGTGGGGACAGGAGTATGCTGTAGTTTAATGTTATGCATTGTTTCTGAAACCTACCTTATGTTCCCTAACCCATTCACTACCTCTTCCTAATCCTCTTCCCTGTTTCCCTTAACCGCAGTACCCATTCAACCAGCGTTCCCTAACCCTCCTTCCCTGCTGGGGTTGAGGATGCCTGTGTAAGTCTAGACTTTCAGACGCCAAAACCGCAGTGGATGTGGTTAGTTCGTGCCACTCCTGCGCCTAGGAGCTGTGGTCCTTGACACCCTGAATAGTGGGTAGGGGGGTAACTCTATAGACCCTTAGCATATTTTATTGAACATTAATTGAATGAACTCCCATATAGATTGACATAGGGGGAGCTCGGGGGAGTTCAAAACCTCTGCCCTCTTTCCTAGCGGGAAGTTAAGTTATTGCCATTTAAAGCAATTGGGTACAATTATTTTTCCTGTGGACCCCAGACTTCTCTAAAGAAAATGGGTGTCCTTTTCCCAAAAGGACATTCCTAACTGTCCCCACTCCCTAGACCTTGCCTTTAAACAATGGGGTGCTGAATATAACTGAAGCCTGGGTTTTTGGTTCTGGGGAGATAAGTGCTTTGTCAAAGTGAAACCAAGTGTAATTCTCCATTGAAAAATACACACTCTTTCCTGAGAGTGAGTAAGTGACCCCGATAGCAGAAAGATTTTGTATTGCTTTGGTGTGAAGAAGGAAGAAGCAGTGCTTAATTTGTGGGGGTGTTTGCCAGGGCTCAGCCATGGCACTTATTTTTGAGTCATAGCACTTATTTCTGAGCCTCGGCTTTATTGTCTCGACTCACTTTAGTGAGGAAGTGGTGATAGTCAGTGCATCCATCAACCACAATGCGCAGGTGCGAGCTGTAGTGTAGCCCCAAATATCTCGACACTGCGGGAAGCAGCTATGGGTGGTGGCAGCAGTGGTGCCGCCCCGAAGTGTCACAGGAGTGCTAGTAAATATTTGGGTCCTTGCACTTTTTTTTTTTTACAAATTAAGCAGTCGAAGAAGGGTTTTATCAATCAAAAGTATTCTCAAAAGTCTGTTGGATTTTAAAACTGCAAGCATTTTTAAGTGTGCAGAGAAACACAATGTACCAAGCACTGCATGTGTGAATTTACTTTTGAACACAGAAGCTGCTGCAGTTGTTTTAAATCTGAGCCTTATCAAGAAATGCTAAGGCTCATGTTTTTGTAATGTTTTAAGGTATCATTTAATTTTGTCATCAAAGAGGTTTATGGGACAAGAGTTTTGACCTGTTTATTGGGCCGGTGTCTTAGGTACCTGAGGCAAAAGGAAAAAGGGTGATTTGTATTGAAGCTTGTTGTGTGTCACAGAGAAGGTGGTGTGTGTAACCATTTAGTAAAATGATTCATTGACCCTATAATTTAAGTAAATATGTATTCTTCTATACCCCGGCCTGGTTCATGGCTCATTGCTGGCGCAAGAGGAGGGATCTACTTGGCTATATGAGTCATAGACAGGGTTTGCTGAACAAAAATAATCTATGTGTTGTGGGTCATCTTAATTGGGGGGGCACCCCAAGTTAGCGTGGTCTCTCAATATATCATTACAAAATGGGGGCTACTTTGCCGGGATATAAGCTTACTGTCTTTGACTCATGACACCTGCATTGTGCCAGACTATTCATTCTGGTGTAACCGCATTGAGGTGGATAGAAGGTTGTTCATGCTTTGTTAAAGTACCACTGTCATTTGACCGCTGAGAGCCAGGGAGCTGTATAGAGAAATAAGACTGTGCAGGGTACCAGTGTAAAGTAAATTGATTTGAATTGATTTCTGATTTGGCAATTAAGTGTGGAAATCAAACAGGAATAGGGTGATTTTGCCCCTGTGCAGAAAAAGTGTAGAAGGGTGCAAAAGCTCATTCTTAAAATGACTGCCGCACACATTGATGAGGATAGGAAGCATCTCCTAGCTAAGCTATTTCTTCGAGGAGAATGTCTTGAGGGTGAAACTGAGAGCTGACAAACTAGACTGATGCAGGAGGTTGCCTCAGTAAGCTCTGACATTTTGCTTGAAGGTGGGATGTTACACAAAGCTTTAGAGGCATTCTACATGACCCAAACTATTTGTGTAGAACAGATTTAAATGGCTCAGCTCACAGCTCATTTATATTTCCATTTGCAATTGGTAGAAGAGCAATTTCAAAATAAAGAGGCCTGTGTGCTGAATAAGACTGAGGTCCTGAAACAGGCCTAGAAAGCAGCAATTGCACAGCTGGAAGATAAAGCACAGCAGAGCACAGCAAAACAAGAAAACCTCACTGAGCAACTTCAAAATGAGGTGAAAATCCACCTGCAGGACATAGAGAGATAGAGTTTGCTGCACTGCAAGGTACATACAAAGAGAGTGCAGAAACTCTGAGCAACCTTCAAGGCCAATTGAATGACCAGACTGGTCACTCTAGAGCATTGTTAGATGAAATTAAGCAGGCCATCAATGAGTTGAAATGGGAAAACAGTCAATTTATAATAAAACAGATTGACTCACAACAGGAGTTTGATGCAATGTGTTAGGATTTAAATATCCTGAAACATCAGAAAGTACAGCGGATCAAAGAGCTAGAGGAATTAAGATTGAAAATGGATGCCGAAAAGGGTCAGCCAGGTTGTCAGGAACTGACCAGATTTAGGGAAGAGAACATAGAGCTTGTGGGGCATATGAAGGAAGCAGAAGCTGCTGACCTATCACAGGCAGAGCATTGTAGGGATGTGTAAGAGAAAGAGCTTGGCCTCTTGAAAGAAAAGCAACTTCAATATGCATGCATAATACAAGCCTCCTAGAGAAAAAGTGAAACATTTCAGGATGAAGTACAGAAATGAAGGGTCGATTAGTGGCTCAGAGCAGGGTACTCAGAGTCAGACAGGCCTTTGTGTCAGAGTTTAAATTTCCACTCTCTGAATACCAACAGGAAAATAGGACAAAGAGAAACAGGTGTGAGCGTTTCATAAATAAAATATAAACAGGCCTTTAGTCACCCGTACCAATCAGGGTATGGGAAACAGCCCTCTAATCAAGGAGAGATTCCCCTCCCATCAGGGACCTTATGCCAGTTATCCACAACTCCCCATGTACAAATGCGAACTGACCTCAGGCCTACCACCTGTATGGAACAGGGGAACATAAGACAGATGGATTTACCAAGGCCTAGTCAAGAAGACCAGTCCTTGTCTGACACTGATGAGTATTCATGTTTACCACATAGAAGGGAAGGGGGCCAGACCAGTGTATCCTGGGATACTAAAGAGACTCCTGTGAGTACTTCTGACCCTGAAAACTCCTATGATGAGAAAATCAGGGAGTTAGATTTGCAGAAGATGAGATAACAAGGAGACCATCTAGCCTGCTTCGCTGGAGGAAAAAAGCCAGAGCTTCAGCCTAGGAAGGGCATAGTAAAAATCTCCATACATTCAGAGGAAGAATGGGATTTCCCCAGACTACCTGGAAGGTGGCATGAATAAACTGGGCCTCGTTATGGGTCTGCCGGTAACCGTGCCGGTGCTACCGGCAGATTGCCGCCGGACCGTTAATGATTTACTGGCGCCTGACTTCCCGTTAATACTGGGGGATTAAAACCCTGTCCGCCCGGTAAGTCAGACACTTGCAAATGGTAAGTCCCCATTCCCATAGAGTCATATGCTGGTGCTTCCATGAAAACGCTGTGGGTGGGTGCTGTTCTGCCCGGCAGTTCTAATCTGTGTTTGGACTCAGGTGCAAACAAAAAGAAAGACAGTGAAATAGAGAAAGGGCTTTGTTAAAGACCCAATTAGACAAATTAAGTCCATAAAGAGCTTCCTAACCCCATGCTAACCCCATACTATAAGAAGGCCAAGTATTCGAGGTGGGAGCAATTGGAACTATATGAGCAAATGATGTCCTCATTTGTGATCAGAAATTATATAAATCGCATAGCATTTGTCAAATGGACATTCTCTCCTGGGTATTCCAGTTTCTTTGCAAGACTGGAGGACCAGGATCATTATAAATGGTCCACCTATAAATTGGCCATTTTGAAACATTTCTCCATGCATAGGAACCCACAAGAGCCCTGTAAAGTTGCCTATAATTTGCAATGTGGGAAAGATCAGGAGCCTATGGAATTTGTGCAGAAAATAAAGCGTGCATTTGCACAGGCATCCAAGTGGGAGAACACACATAGCAGGGAGTTTGTGACCACCTATTTCCTTGCGCTTCCCAAATACAGTATTACTCTATTAGTGCCTGATTTTCTTTATTGGCGAACACTGGATTGGGGAATTGAGCAAGCCACTATGATATATGAGATCCAGAAGCCCACGGATAATAAATAAATACAAATAAAATACCTACTACCACACCTGCCGCTGTGAAAGTGGCAGAGGTTAGAACTACCCCTCCTTTGTACCTAGAAACAGGGGGGCCTAAAATACTCTTCCTGCTAACAAGCAGAACGGAAGGCAGAGGGGGCCCCTCCTGTCCAAAAAGACCTTTGAGCAACTAAACTCGGGGAGCGGGAGGGTCACCAAATTCCCCTCGTACATCTTCCCAGACAACTCCACAATTTCGATGGGAAGGCCATTTCCGTCGAAAGGACAGAGGATCTGGAAATAAAAATTAGACGACATTGGTTAAAACATCCAATGATAGATGTGACTCCAGAGGGCACAATTTGTTTACTAGGGAATGATCTCCTTCAGAGGTTATAACCTCTGATCGACCATGTGAACAAGGGCCTCTGGATCCTCACTAACCGGCCTATAAAACTAATGATGAGTACCAATTATGTAAGTTTGAATGGCAACTGCCATTTTATCAAACGACGGTCTGAGAAAGTGGAATTCCATTTCCAGAATAATCAGGTCCCAGACATCACTGTCATCTCTGTAGAAGAACAAACTGTTGATGGGAACTGTTCTCCATTCTTGAAAATCAACCTTTCTCCCAGTTTTAAGTGCCATTCCACACTGGAAGGGAGCACATTGAAATTATACACTAGTCCAAAGTCAGAAGAAACACTGAACCCCATGAACCAGCTCCAAGTCTGGCAGACATTCAGAAAAAGACTGAACAGTTGTTTTCCCACATTCGGCTAAATGAGCGGGGGTGCCTGTGCTCGCCAGAATATGCCTGAATAATAGAAAAAGGTTTGTCAGTGAAGGATTATTCAAGAAACTCCTAAAAGATCAGACCATTCCCACATTTAAATTGTTTGATAAATGGGAAGTGGGTCTGGAAACCCAGAATTCCAACCATTTCCTGCCAAGCAGGTCTATGCCAAAAATGTCCATTGGCAACAAAAGCATAGAACATAATTGCTAGGTCATGAGAGATATCCCTTCTGCCTTTTATTTAGGTAGTGACATTCTCAACTGATTTGCAATCAATTTGGACCTAATTAATAATAAAGATTGGTCATGAATGGGGGGCAAACCCATGGGCTTCAACCACACTGAAAAAGCAGTCCGGTCAGCTTAGTTGCTGCCTTATGCAGTTGAAGTTCAAGTGCAAGCTGAGGTTACCATCCCAGGACCGATGTGACAATTCACGATTCCCCTCAAAATTAAGCCAGAACCTCAAACATCGGGTTGCCTATATACATTTGAATTCCAGTTTCCAACAACAAGGTTTGTATTTAAATCCGACACCTCTAGTAGTTCTAGAACATGACCCCATTCGAATATAGGGATAACAGCGACCCTCAAAGTACCACTTTGGTCGCACACATCTTTTTTGGAATGGTGGTTGATGCCCAACATTATTTCATTGATTTAGGTCATTAAATCATCGGACCAATTCCAAATAACTGTTTTGACACCAGCAACAGTATTCCTCTGGAAACGATTTTTACCAGGCATGGGGCAAATTTCTTGCTGTACTCTTCCTGTCCTTACGTGGTGGAAGAGGTGACCTGTGACATTAGGAAGGACGAGGTAGTATTTAGATTGAATGACAAGTACCTTGAATCACTGGAACCTTCTGTTCAGGTTAAAACCATAAAAAGAGATCTATCCACCCAACTGAAGAATGCCACTAAAATTACCAAGCCCAAGTTCTTTCCAGGTTTTAAGCAGATGGTCCAAGAACAAATCAAGCTTGCTGATGCCTGTGAGAACGAGGAGAAAATCAAAAGCTGAAACAGGTATTCCTGGACTTCTAGGATATCTTTTCAGTGGACTCATATGACTGTGGGCGCAGATCTATTCATTCAACTACCATACCCACAGATCCAGAGATGGCTCCAGTATTTGTTAAGCAATACCGGTTACCGCTCGCGTCCATGGTGTCCCTCACAGAGATCATTAAAAACGCAATATCCTGTGGAATAGTACCTTTAACAACCCGTAACTGGGAATACTAAAATCAAGCGGCCAATGGAGACTATGTCCCCGGGGGAGTTGAGGGTACACATGTCAAGATGGCCACTTCCCTACATCAAGCAAAGGCTGGCACAGATACAAGGGTCAAAAGTGTACACAGCCATTGATTTGACTAACGGCTACTGTACAGTACCCGTGATTAGGGAAGACTAATACAAGCTTGCCTTTACCTTTGTGGGGCAGCAATACACGTGTACCCAAACCCCCTTTGGATACATACATTACGTCATTGAGTTAAACATCTTTCTGCATAAGGCCATGCCTGATTTGGGCGAAAGGGGAAACCTGGCCTACGTAGATGATGCTCAGATCAAGAGCTCCACTGTGGAGGAACACATGATATGATATGATAGGTTATTTATAACGCGCTTAATGCCCAGAGGTTTCTAAGTGCGGACCCGGGGATCGAACCTGTGTCGCTTATGTCGTCTTGTTTCCCAGGCGAGCACGTTGCGGCTGAGCTATGCTTCCTGGGATAGCAGAAATCTACTATGTTCTGACCATGTTGCAGAAAGCCGGAGCAACACTGTTCTTTCAGAAGGCACATAAGGCCGAAGTGAACTAAATCACCCCTGAGGGTTTCAATCCCCAGGTGAAGAAGGTGGACGCATTATTGAAATTGAAAGACCCTACTATGCGATAATTGCGAAATCTTCTTGGACTCACTAATTATAGTCGAAAGTTAATTGAAGACTACGCAGAGGTCACTCTACCCTTGGTCCATTTATTAAAGGCCAGAGTCAAGTGGGAGTGGGGTCCAGAACAATCTGGGGCAGTTAACAAACTGAAAAGAAGCCTTTCCCAAACTCCTTGCTTGGTTTACCCCATCAAGAATAAAGAGTGCTTCTTGGAGACAGGGTTCTCAGATAACTGCCTAACAGCAGTGTTGTATCAAAAGCATGACAAGGGTAACAAAATGATCTCGTACGCGAGCAAACTTTGTGTTCTGTGGAGGAAAAATGTATTGACAGTGAAAAGGCACTCCTGGCAATGGTGTGGACATTGGAAAATGAACGTCCATTCATCCAAGGGGAGCACATCAGCATAGAGACTCCTCACCAACCCTTGCACTACTTACAAAGTGACAGAATCCGGGTGGGGAATGTTGGTAATTCCAGAATCACTTCCATGCAAGGCTTTCCTGTGGAGGTCAGATATGGCCAACACAAGAAGAGTCCTCTTACGCAAGGATTGGCTGAGTTGCATGATTGTGCTCAAGAAAACTTGCTCAAGGAGGAAAGTCGAATGACCAAAAACAATATGGAGGCGTACGTAACTTCCCTGCACAAGGTCTATGAAGAAGACATGTGTCAGGGGATACCCACAGTTTATGTGGGATGGGTGCCCGTACCATGTTGGTAATAATGTGGAAAAATAACTTGTGGCTTTCATTGGGAATGCCTTGGTCAATCATACCCCATAGCCCTCTGCTGGTTAGAAAATAGGACCCAGAAGTAGTCAGGTGACAGAGTTGATGGCCGTTTAACAAGCCATCCTCACTGCAGTGCCACCAACTCAAAGAACTGGTCATAATCATTGACTCTGATTATGTCAGGAATTGGTTTGTGGAACACCTGATTCGTTGGAAGAATCGAGGCATGCTTTGGGCCAACAACAAACCCTTAAAGCATGGCAAACTGATTCAGTCGACTGATGATCTGGTGACCTCTAATGAGATGACCATCTATTGGAAGAAGATAAGAGGTAATTCCAAAATAGTGGGACCAAATAAGACTGGGAATGACTTGGCTGACCAGCTGGCTAAAACGGGAGCTCTGCAAGGGGATTTCATAGATACAGAATCCTTCCTGTGTGAAACACAAGTCACTCCTGTCAGCAGGTCACAAACTCATGCCAAAAGAGAACTCTCGACTGCCCAGTGGAGTAAAGATACCCCAGATGCAGATCTGGTTACTTCACAGAAAGAGGACCCGATTATTGGAAAATTCTATCAACACATTGAAGACCCTGTGAGTTTCCCTCTAAAAGAATCAGATTACACTCATTAGCACTTATCGCCAAATCCTCTATCCTCATTAGGAGCATCGACTCCTCAAAAGTAACAGGTTACAAATCCCTCCTCCTGAAACTGTCCCTTAACCCCCAGGCAACCTACAACATTCTCCTTCTCTACCGCCAGCCGAGCTCATCAGGCCAGCCTGACTAAGACATCCCTTTCCTGATCACCCCCTTGGTCAAACCCTGCACTAAATTCATCATCTTAGGTGACCACAATCTGGGCTTTAATGATCCCAATGACAACAAAGCTTATCGGCTAGCGCTATCCTTACAAGAGATGAAATTCACACAACTTCTCAGCTCCCCTACCCACAGTAAGGGCCGCATCCTTGACTGGATCCTTGTCAACAATGCATCCCTCACAATCTGCTGCATCTCACATGCGACATGGTCCGAACACTATCTCATTGAATTTGTTCTCCTATTCCCCCTAAATCTACCACCCAAGCAATCAGCCCAATCCTGGTCTGCAACACTCGCAAACCCACTCACAAATTGCTAATGCTCACCCTCTCCTCCTTGTTCTCCTCCTCACCACCAGCGTAGGTCAATTCAGAAGCCTTTGCTAACCATTAACACCAAAGTCTCCTCCTCATGATTGACCAACATGCCCCACTCAAATCAAAAAGACCTAAACCTCACAAAACCGCGAACCACTGGTTCTCGTACGATATTGTTTCACTCTGCTGAATTAAAAGATCCTCTGAGCATCTCTACTAAAGAGATCCCCCCCAAACCAATCACGATAACTTTATCTCTGCCTCCAAGACTTACAAAAGAGCTGTTCTTTCCAACAAGGCCAACTCCTACAATACTAGGATTACTAACGCTAGTTCTGAATCAAAACAACTGTTTTCCATCCTATGAGAACTAGAGAACCCGGTCAACCCCAATACGATCGCTCAAGCAAACAAAGATTGGTGAACTACCATTCAGAACACCCCCGCCGACAAGATCAAACCTACTTTGTAACAAAATTAACACAAAGAAATCCAACTTACCTCCAGATCACCTGTCCCCACTATCACTACCCACTCCAACCCCCTTCCCCTCATGATATCATACCCTTCGCCCAAGTTTCAGAAGAGCATGTACCTACGTCTATCTAAGCCCTCAAGCCATCAAACTGCAAGGGTGATGTTTGTCCACCTCACATTGTAAAACTATGTGCTCCTACGATCTCTCCAATCATTACCAACTTTGTGAAGTCCTCCTTTTAAACCAACACTGTGCCTAACTGCATCAAGTCTGCCTGGATCACCCCTCACCTAAATTAATTCTGACTTGATCCTGCCATTCCCACTAATTATCGCCCCATCACCACTGCACCCTTCCTGCTCAAAATCCCTGACCGTATTATTTATACCCAAGTCAAACCCTTCCTAGAAGCAAATCATCTTCTCGGTTCAAGACAATCGGAATTCCGACCAAATCACAGCCCTGAAACCGGTCTGCAGTACCTTAAAATTCAGTTAGACAGTTTCAGAGATGTTTCAGAGATGCAGGTAATCTGGCTATTCTCCTCCTTCTTGACCCATCTGCAGCTTTTTACTTGATCAACCACGACATGTTCTGCCAACACCTGGGTTCTTACTTCTTCTTCTCAGCTGACGCTGGGTGAAATCCTTCCTTGGAAATCGCACCTCAAGGATTTATTTGAAAATACGGAGGCCGACCCCATCCCAGCACCTCCGGGAGTCCCCCAAGCCTCTTGCCTGTCTGCCACTGTAAGGAAGGCATGGAATCAAACAGTGAAGACAGACACACGAGATCACAGTACACGGCTGTTTATTGAACTTCAATGGGTTGGATGAACACATATCTAACCCTAAATCTAAATATGAGAGCAAGCTACAACCATCAAAGTAAAAATAACACAGTCCTAGTTGAGCCTTGTCAAAATAAAAAGGGCCTATTTGCCAATCTTTACTTCTAAATACAAATGATGTGGGGAAATGATGTATGCAAAAGAAAAAGTGTTCAAAAAACAATATGTCATGACAGCTGGATAATTAGCTTCCCTTCCCCACGTTTTAGCATGAAGCAAGGTAGCACACTCGAGCTTAGCACAGACTTGAGCTTCTCCAGCACAAGGAAACAGTTCAGGATACAAATATCCAGGCCTTCTGCGCCAAAGTCTCTCTCCCTTCAAAAGTCTCTTATTCGCAGAATGCCTGAAGTAACAAACAAAATATCACAGTTCTCTTCTCTTCAAGATTTCCTCCTTCACAACGTCTTTGGGTGTATTGTTCGCCCAGGGTCTCCCTCTGTTGGGCTCGGACCCCCTTTTCCCATTTCACAACAAGTCTCCCTCAGCTGGGCTCGGACCCCCTTTTATACACTTTCGCCATTGGTCTCCCACAGTCGGTCACACACTATTACTTTTCCATTATTCTCATGGAATCGAACACTTTCGATTGTGCAAAGGATTTTTCCATAGACCCTCACGTGACCACTTCGATTCTCTTGGTTCACAATTTCCTCTACTTTACTTTCCTTTGATTCACGCCACTTCTCCATGGCTTAAACACCCACTAGAGACTTTCGATTGAGCACCTTTGTGGTGCCGGATCACTCTGTTGTCTGGGGCTTTACTGCAACAATTCACTTCAAAGTTCAGTCATCAGCAATTAAGCTTTAATCGCGTCTTTCATCACACGTGCCAAGGTTCATCTCTCTGTATACAATGTTCCCGCTTGCAACCTTCGTTTCAACACAGTACAGTCTGGCATTGATTTCCCCAACTCATCGGCTGTGTTGATTTCTTTGATCCTGGTGCAAAGGACAATACAATGGCAGCTGCTGCTCCTCCCCGAGTCGGTCAGTCCTGTAGGAGGGCCCCGGGTATCTTTGACACACAATGCAGGATTCTTCAGTCGTATTTCCTTGCTTCATGCAAATGGCCCTGAAGTCCTCTGGAGAATAACACTTTCTCATCGAAATGGTCAAGGGCCTTTCCCTCCTCTAGGGAATTAAGGCCAAGAGTCTTCATCTTGCAAGGATAACAAGTTTAATCTGTACAGAAATGAGGATGGGGGTAAAGAACTCTGCTCCTCGACTGGCATTCTGTCCCTCTTCCGTGGCTGGCGCCTCCAGACTGGCGCCAAGCAGGTGCGTTATACTGTTTGACTTGGTCACTGGATTCTGGCATGGCTCATCCAAAACTGTTCTTCTTCCCTTACAAGGGATGCTGCAGTCTTCCTTCTTGCATGGCTGGGTTTCAGTTTGGGACATACTACTTAGTATATTGCTAGCTATGCAAGAATACATTGCAGCTTCATTTTACATCATTTTCATATATTATGAACATGTATATATAAACACATTTTGCCGCCATACTCTTAACACTTCACTCAATATACTCATATTTTATCTAGTCCAGTAATTCCTATTAAAATCCTTGTTTCTAATACTTCTGCATTGTGTGCATTGAGCCTTTAGTCTGCATGGGTTTTTGATAGATAACCGACAGCTACTTCAGCCACTTTGTGTGCTCTGCCAGAGCTAGCCTCGGTGACACAACACTGCATGCTCTGAAATCCTTTTTTAGCACAGGCCACATTCATTTTGGCCCAGAGCCCACTTCTGTCGTGTATTGAGATTTTAAAACTACATAGAATAACATTTACAAGTGTATTCAGCTAATGGTTATATACACCTTATATTTAAATACTAACTATCTTAAAGGGAAGGTCTAGTAAAAAATTTTATTTAAAAAATAGATAGGCAACATAAAAAAAAATACTAGCATTCTCCGTTTTAAAACTTCCTATGTAAAATGTTGAGCTATTCAAGCTCAAAATTCGCAAAAGCAAGCACATGGGCGCATCCATTTTGTGAAATGGAGGCCCTCCTGTGCTAGCTTTTGCTTTTGTGGCACTAATGAAGGAAAAGCCAGCCAGCTGTAGTAAACAAAAGCTACCGCTGGGTGGCTTTCCCTTCATTAGTGCTGTAGGCGGAGGACAGGGGCCGGAGACCAGAGCAGGAAAGCTGCAGCTGAATCTCAGTAAGTGCTATTTATTTTTTTTAAAAAAATAAGCACTAGCTGCGTTTTTTATAAAACTGCAGCTTTAAAAACGTTGTATTTATGTTTGCGGTCGCTTTTGAAGCAACCGCAAACATAAATACAACGTTATTGTGTTGGAAAATGCTGCGGTTTTTCTTTCCAAGTTTCTCAGGCTCCTCCGGCTTGGAGGAGTCTGAGAAACTCGGAAAGAAAAACCGCAGCGTTTTCCAACACAACCGCGTTGTTTCTGCCTGAATCTGCTTTACCATTTGGGGTTCTCGGGCTCCCCACGGTAGATAGATAGATGTGGCCCGAGAGCCCCAAATGGTAAAGCAGATTCAGGCAGAAACAACGCGGCATTGCGGAAAACAACTGCGTTGTTTCTGCCTGAATCTGCTTTCGCATTTGGGGCTCTCGGGCTCCCCACGGGGAGCCCGAGAGCCCCAAATGGTAAAGCAGATTCAGGCAGACACAACGCAGCATTGCGGAAAACAACCGCGTTGTTTCTGCCTGAATCTGCTTTCCCATTTGGGGTTCTCGGGCTCCCCATGGGGAGCCCGAGAGCCCCAAATGAGAAAGCAGATTTAGGCAGACACAACGCAGCATTTAGCATTTCCCATTTGGGTCTCTCGGGCTCCCCATGGGGAGCCCGAGAGACCCAAATGGGAAATCAGCTGCAGGTAGAAACACTATGCGGCATGTAAACATAACCGTGTTGTTTCTGCCTGCTGTGGCTTTCACTTTGGGTCTCCTGTGCTCCCCTGGGAGCACCGGAGACCCAAAGTGATAGCCACAGCAGGCAGAAACACACGCGGTCGTGTTTGAAAACGCTGCGGTTTTTCTTTCCGAGTTTCTCAGGCTCCTCCGAGCCGGAGGAGCCTGAGAAACTTGGAAAGAAAAACTGCAGCGTTTTCCAACACAATAACGTTGTATGTATGTTTGCGGTCGCTTCAAAAGCGACCGCAAACATAAATACAACGTTTTTAAAGCTGCGGTTTTATTTCTAAGTTTTCCGGGCTCCTCCAGCCCGGAAAACATAGAAAAAAAACCACAGCTAGTGCTTATTTAAAAAAAAAAAAAATAGCACTTACCGAGATTCAGCTGCAGCTTTCCTGCTCTGGTCTCCGGTTCCCATCCTCCGCCTACAGCACTAATGAAGGGAAAGCCACCCAGCGGTAGCTTTTGTTTACTACAGCTGGCTGGCTTTTCCTTCATTAGTGCCGCAAAAGCAAAAGCCAGCACAGGCGGGGCATCCATTTCACAAAATGGATGCGCCCATGTGCTTGCTTTTGCGAATTTTGAGCTTGAATAGCTCAAAATTTTACATAGGAAGTTTTAAAACGGACAATGCTAGTATTTTTTTTTATGTTGCCTATCTATTTTTTAAATAAAAATGTTTACTAGACCATCCCTTTAATTCAGTGACCCTCCTCCCCCCTGGACTCTTGTAGTGCTTAGAAAACAGTTAACAGAATGAGTGCCAAATTCTAAAGCATTTGGGAAGCTTGGGAATGAAGAAAGACACTAGCTCCTTCCCAACAGTTGTCAAAAGTAATTGCCTGACTTTGCCTGACCATAGTAGTGGGACATGTCAGATGCATTTCTCGGGTATGAGTCTGTTTTCTCCCAGAGCATGCTCTCTGTGTGACAGTGTTCATGTAGGGATGGGGGGGTTCCCAGGTATCCTACCTGATAGGATGGGGTGAAAGTGTTACGGGGGATACCGCATCTCACCATTAGTTGTCCCACTCCCCGAAGACCCCTCACGCAGGTGATCCTCCCGCACTGGTCCACCCCCAGGGTCTGGATCCAAAGGCGATGGCCGTACCCTGGCCACCTGAGAGAGAGAGAGAGAGATCCCTGGGGACAAGCGGGTGAGACACCTTCTGGTTTCTCACACAACCCTTTACAACACCTATACCAAGCCGCTCTTTGACATCTTGCACTCCCTCGATATCACATACACCAACTTTGCCGATGATACTCAAATACTCATCCCCATCTCCGGCAGCTACCTTGAGAACTCCATCATCATCATCATCATCAATAGGCTCTACGCCACCATCCCAAACTGGATGGCCTCCCACAATCTCTCTTAATGATGATAAAACATGAACTTCTGATTGTTGGCTCCCCCTTCCACTTCAGCAAGCTTTTGCCTTCCTTTTCTGCTATTCTCATTATTGCCACCTCCATCCCTGCCCTTGAACAAGTGAAAACACTGGGGGTCTACCTGGATGCTAAACTTAACATGTCCAAACACATCAATGCTCTGGCCTCATCTACTGCATACACAGCAAAACTCCCTAACAGGGACATCATTTACCAAAATGCCAGGGGTAGCGGAAGTGACATCACACGACCCTTGACCCATGATGACATCATAGGAAGTGCTGTCATTTGACCCACCCCAAAGTGATATCGCAGGAAGAGATACAAAAAAAACCTTTCACCCATTGACAAAACAGGAAGGGGCATCACATAGCATTGTACACTACGAAAAATATGACACTACGATATCACTATAATGTGATGTACATTTCATACAAGAATGGATCGCCACATGTATCATTAAGATCAGTGTGTATCGGCCCATATTACCAAATTGCTGTTAATGCAAGCAGACGTCCATGACCAAATGATAATGATGTGTTATTATATAGCACTTACGATTAAGAGCTTTATATATAAAAGAATATACACCCAATATCACCCACCCTGTGTTGGTACTCATTTATCGATCTCAGAAGCATGAAAGGCTGAGTTGAGGCGTTTAAGAACAGATTAAATCAGTGAATCAACCCCTAACGTGTGCCTGAAATAAACCTTTAATGAGTTTAGCAATTATTGTATAGAATTGCACAAAGACACATTATTTGGTATTCCTATTCTTTCTTATTTAGGGTGAGCGCTGAAAGTGTTAGACTTGTGGCACCCCTGATCTTATTTTTCTTATTTTTTTAAGGGGCCTGACCAAGAAAGCCAGCCACTCCAGAAGTAAAGAGCCACATGGTGCTGGCCACATCCCAAGAGCTTGCATTACAAAAGAAAACGTAATTATTTTTTCTTTCTTTTTTTAGAGGTCGCAAGGGAGACCTCAGAGGTTGCAGTTGTGACCTCTGGTGACCCCTAAATGACGTCCCTGCTCCCTGAGCAGAGAATTCCTTTCTCCACCCAACTGTCTCTTCCTTGCCAGAGCTCTCTTCATCAGCAAACTTGACTATTTCAATGTCCTCCTCATGGGCACTTCATCAGCAAACTGCAACTCCTCCAGAATAAAGCCCTCTGTGCAGCCCTGGGCCTCTGCGGTTCTGACCACATAACGGCCTCCAGATGCAAAGCCCATTGGCTTTCCATTAAAGCTTGCATTGAGTTTAAAACTCTGACACTGGCACGTACATGCATTTACAATGTTGCCCACACCTACCACCAAAGGTATGTACATTTCTCATGCAAACAAACACTGCAAATCACTACATACCCACGCCCCCATCCCCACGACACCCCCCACACACACCCTCAACACACCCCCAACATAAACAAACTCTACCCACCTTTTCTTCACGCTGTGTCCCTGCGGCACCAGTTCCCTTTAACTTCCGTGATCGGGAACTGGTGCCGCAGGATCCTTTTCTTTTTTTTATTTTACGGGCAGCTGTAGGGGTTTCCCCCGCAACCCGCTCTCACTATACTGTAAAGTATAGTGAGTGGGGTGTGTGGGTACACACCCGCAGCTCCTGTTTTAGTTTTTTTTCTCAGGTGTGCTGCGGGGCTGTCCCCCGCAACACCCCGCTCACTATACCACACAGTATAGTGAGCGGGGTGTTGCGGGGTACACCCCCGCAGCCCCTGTTATTTATTTTTTTCTTACTTACCTACAATGCATTCCACCAAAGGTTCGAACTTTTGGTGTTGGGACCTTTGGTGGTATGCATTTTTGGACTTTTTGTACAGTCAGACCTTTTCTTCGGTCCAATCGTACAATTCCACCTGAACAAGAGCATCTCACTGAAACGCCATGTACATGCTCTCCGCTCCTCACTCAGCATTTTGCTTGCTACTCCAAGATTTACAAAATTCAGAGCTGGTGGCACCAGCTTTGTCGTCACTGCCCCACACTCTCTTCCACCTGGAATGAGTGATTAAACCTCATCCACCACCCTCAAGAAACTTACCAAAACTTGGCTCTTCAACAAATATGATTAATGACTTTGTTTTGTGCCCCACTTACCTCTCCCTCGCTCACTAGTCTTTTTTCCCACTGTTTCTATGTACAAATGATGTGATACCCCTGGGTCTGGGTGTTACAAAAATGTTATAAATAAATAATAGGTGAAATAAATTATACCGGTAAAGAGGATCGCTGGGTGTTGATGAAGTTTTCCAAGATGTTCTGAATCTAAGATGGTTTATTGGTATGCAAATGGCTATATGGATGTGACCAGCGGGTGGTACCTACCTCATTCCAGAGTCTGATGTTGAACTACGTCCCCATTCCAAGGCAACTGCCTGTCATAGGGGGTTTCATACAACATTGGAGATCTTGCGTGAGGTCGCATACTTACCCCACAAGGGCCAGGACCTCAACATTTATTTAAAGGGGTGTGTTCTGTGTGCTCAGTTTCAACCCAGTTCACTCACACACAGAGCTCCCCTACAGAAAAGGGGAATGACACAGCCGTGGTCAGATTTGCAAGTCGATTTCATCAGGCCACTGATTCGTTCCTCTAGAGCAGGGGTGCACAACTGATTTTGACAGAGGGCCGAAAGTACCTTACATGAGGACTATAGTAGGCCGAAAAGTAAATGTGGGCGAGCGGTAAGCGGGGTGGTAGGCGGGGCGTGGCAGGAGGCTTTTTAAACCCCCAATTTGTATTAAACACATGGAAAAAGAATATGCTTTTGAGGGGCAACGATTTTTATTTGCATTTCAAACTTACATTTTGTATTACACATTTTCCATTGTTATAATTTATTTCTATTTAATTTAGTTATTGTATCTTGTCTGTTTAATTAACTTATATATATTTTATTGACCCTAGATTGGACATTCCGTTATTTTGGACTGCTATAGTTTGCTGTTTGGGTTGCCCAAGAGGATTATGGCCTTCGTTGAGTCAGGTTTCCTCAAAAAGCAAAGGATGTACATCTCCTAACTGTGCTTGTTTTAGCTTTATTATTGGGTTCACACTTGGAGTGCAACACTATGCCCCATAGCTCCCACCCCCAACCAAACACTATGCCCCATGGCCCCCACCCCTCAACCAAACACTATGCCCCATGGCCCCCTCACCCCCAACCAAACACTATGCCCCATGGCCCCCACCCCTCAACCAAACTCTATGCCCCATGGCACCCTCGCCCCCAACCAAACACTATGCCCCATGGCTCCCTCAACCAAACACTATGCCCCATGCCCCCCTTACACCCAACCAAACACTATGCCCTATGGCTCCCTCAACCCTCAACCAGACACTATGCCCCATGGCACCCTCAACCCCAACCAAACATTATGCCCCATGGCACCCTCAACCCCAACCAAACACTATGCCCCATGGCATCCTCAACACCCAACCAAACACTATGCCCCATGGCCTCCTGACCCCCAACCAAACACTATGCCCCATGGCCCCCTCACCCCCAACCAAACACTATGCCCCATGGCCCCCACCCCTCAACCAAACACTATGCCCCATGGCCCCCTCACCTCCAACCAAACACTATGCCCCATGGCCCCCACCCCTCAACCAAACGCTATGCCCCATGGCACCCTCGCCCCCAACCAAACACTATGCCCCATGGCTCCCTCAACCAAACACTATGCCCCATGCCCCCCTTACACCCAACCAAACACTATGCCCTATGGCTCCCTCAACCCTCAACCAAACACTATGCCCCATGGCACCCTCAACCCCAACCAAACATTATGCCCCATGGCACCCTCAACCCCAACCAAACACTATGCCCCATGGCATCCTCAACACCCAACCAAACACTATGCCCCATGGACCCCCACCCCTCAACCAAACACTATGCCCCATGGCCCCCTCACCCCTCAACCAAACACTATGCCCTATGGCCCCCACCCCTCAACCTCAAACAAGCACCCACACAGACCCGAACCCCCATCCCCCAACTCAGCACACACACAAACATGCACCCATACAGACCCGAACCCCCCAACCCCCAAATCAGCACTCTCAAACAAGCACCCATACAGAACCAAACCCCCCACCCCCCAACTCAGCACACACACAAACATGCACCCATACACACCCGAACCCCCCACCCCCCAACTCCGAACCCCCCACTCCCCAAATCAGTACACACAAACCAGCACCCATACAGAACCGAACCCCCCACACCCCAACTCAGAACACACACAAACATGCACCCATACACACCCGAACCCCCACCCCCAAATCAGCACACACTCTCAAGCATGCACCCATACAGACCCGAACCCCCCACCCCCACAACCGAGCACACACACAAACATGCACCCATACAGACCCAAACCCCCCAACTGAGCACACACACAAACATGCACCCACACAGAACCGAACCCCCACCCCCCAAATCAGCACACTCTCAAACAAGCACCCATACAGAACCCCCCACACCCCAACTCAGCACACACACAAACATGCACCCATACAGACCCGAACCCCTAACCCCCCAACTCAGCACACACACAAACAAACACCCATACAGACCCGAATGCCCCACCCCCAACTCAGCACACACACAAACATGCACCCATACAGACCCGAACCCCCAACCCCCCAACTCAGCACACACACAAACATGCACCCATACAGACCCGAACCCCCAACCCCCAAATCAGCACACTCTCAAACAAGCACCCATACAGACCTGAACCCCCCACCCCCCAAATCAGCACACTCTCAAACATGCACCCATACAGACCCGAACCCCCACCCCCAACTCAGCACACTCTCAAACATGCACCCATACAGACCAGCACCCCCCACCCCCCAAATAAGCATACAAACTAGCAAGCATGCACACATACAGACCCTGCATCTCAACATACAAAGCACTTACACTCCAAAACAAACATTCATGCCCACCCGACACCCCCCCACCCCCGCATCTCTACATACACACAAAAAACATTCAAATCCAAACATTCATACACATCCGACACCCCCCCACACACTCCATCCCCACATCTCAACATACACACAAAAAACATTCAAATCCAAACATTCATACACATCCGACACCCCCCAAACCCGCATCTCAACATACACACAAAAAACATTCAAATCCAAACATTCCTACACATCCAACACACCCCCTCACCCCTGCATCTCAACATACACACAAAAACATTCAAATCCATACATTCATACACATCCGACACCCCCCCCACACACCCCCATCCCTGCATCTCAACATACACAAAAAAAAACATTCAAATCCAAACATTCATACACATCCGACACCCCCTCGCCCCCGCATCTCAACATACACACAAAAAACATTCAAATCCAAACATTCATACACATCCGACGCACCCCCCACCCCCGCATCTCAACATACACACACAAACATACAGCAAAACAGACCCGACACACAAACAGACCACTTACCGGAGACGTGCTGGAAGGCAGGTAAGCTGGAAGTCGCTGGAATCGTACTACGGCTGGTGTGGTCCAAGGCTGAAATGCCTTCCGGCATCAAGCCTTATGGACCACGCCAGCCATAGTGCTGGCCCTCCATTGGTGCAGCACACACGCACTACGTGGCTCGTAGGAGCGACGTGGTGCATGTGTGCTGAGCCAATGACGGCCAGTGATTTGTCCGGCCCGGAAGACAACAAAGACTTTCCTAATGGAGGGCGGCCGATGCTGCTTGAGGGCCGCCCTCCATTAGGAAAGTGTTTGTGCCTCGCGGGCCGGACAAAAGTGCATGGCGGGCCGCAACTGGCCCGCGGGCCGTATGTTGTGCACCCCTGCACTAGAGGAAACAAGTACATGTTGACTGTAACATGGTTGTTTACAAACTGGGTAGAATGTCTTCCTGACACACATTGCAAGGCACAGATAGCTGCCACACTAATGATCAACCAGGTATTATCTCATTTTACCAGTGGGGTGATCGGCGAAGATGTGGGGGATTCTCAGGGTAAATAGAAAACTCGACTTTACCTACTGTCTGGCCTTGAGCGGAGGGGGGTTTGAGAGATACAATAAGACAATTATGAGCATCTTAAAGAAGTTCATGTCAAACTCTGGTCCCAGTTGGGACATTTGATTGCTGCTTGTCCTGGTGGCTGTTAGGTCTACACCATCTTCTGCAACTAAATTTTCTTCTTTTGAGCTTTTGACCGGACGAAAAATTGTGTTACCTCAGCATCTGATCTGTAGAACGCTGGCGCAGACACTGATAAATGCGTCCACCACTCAGGAGTACATTGAACATTTAAGGAAGCACCTCCAGCATGCATTTGATTTTGCGCAGCACAATTTAGAGAAGTTGGCTGAAGGAATTAAAACATACTGTGATCTAAATACTATGAAAAAGGAGTATCAGATGGGTGACAAGGTTCAACTGTACAATTTTCCGAGGTATAAGAGCAAGAAACGGAAAAGTCCCACGTCTTGGTGTGGAAGATTTGAAATTGTAGACAAAATATCAACTGTGGCCTAGAAGATGAGATTTGAAATTGTAGACAAAATATCAATTGTGGCCTAGAAGATCCACCTCCCAGAAGGAGAACAGACGGAAGAGGAATGGGTCCATATCAATCAGTTGAAAAACTGTCATTCTAGACAAGCTTATTGAGGAGCCTAATTAAGGTAGAATCGAGGAACCATCCAAGGAGTGAAAGGTGAGAGTGAAAACCCTGGATGGAAACTAAAATATATATACAGGGAGTAGTTTAATTAACACTGATCAAAAATGTTTAAAAATAAATATATATATTGTTTTGAAAATGCAATTAGGTGAAGGTCGGAATAATTTTATTAAATGTTTCATAGTGTAAGTATGTCATAATTTTATTAAATGTTTCATAGTGTAAGTATGTCATGTTGTCCCATAATTGTCTATAATGTATTCCAGGGAAATCATTTTGTACAAAATACTGAAACCCCAGGGACTCGGGGAAAAATGAGGCAATAAAAGTCAGGGAGGGGTTCTATGACCATACCCTGGAAAGCAAGAACAAGGAGGTGGAGGCCAGAGCACCCACTCCCTAATGGAAGGAAAAGGAGCAGGACATGCTCCATGGGAAAAAAATCCCACCCTTCTCTGCTCCGTCCCAGACGTGAATCAACGGACAAAAGCGGGGGTGAGGGGACCCTGTGGGATATTCTTTGCCCAAGAAAATGAACAGAAAGGCCAGGTTAGGCCTCTAATGTGAAATACATTCTTCTGTGGGAAAGACACACTGGCAGAATGACAAGCCAGCCTTAAAACCATAACACAGCCAAGGTGCCTAGCAAATTTCAAATACATGTACTTCTGCAGTTGAGACAGGGAGTATGCTGAAAAGTAAAATCAGATTTCAGAAGGAAAAGGCACAATACATTTTTGGTTGAGAGACAAAAATATAAATGTTTCATTGAAACTGCCATACAACCAAATGCTGTGCACCTGAAAAGTAAGAGTACAAACTGGGCTTTGAATGCGAAATTCAAAGCCATGTTAGTATCTTTCATTTTGTGTGATTAAGGCCCACTTTTCAACACAGAAACTGAAATTATGTTAAATGGAAAGGCATGTGCATTTCGGATTGGGAAATAAAGACTTGGGGGAAAATGTTGCTCAAAATGAACCTATCATAATGTTAAAATGAACAGTGATGTGCAAAGATGTTAAACATATTAGGAAGGCCTCATGTCTAAAGAAAGATATTGTAGCATGCAAAGTACAGAGTTTTGGTAATTGGAGCTGACTTCCACACTGAGATTCAATGCCACCGTCCCCCATTACATACTATGTTCAACTGTCCCTCTGAAAGATAATTGCTTTGAAGTACAGGCCCGAGCAGAAGAGCTTTCCTCATGCATAACAGGAATTAATGATGTGCTGGATAAAATAAGAGACTGCTATTAAGTGGAATGAACTTTGTAAAATACTCCAAATTCAAGAAATGTTGTGGACTATCTGTCATGCGCCTGTTTGGTCGGCACATCTGGGATCGCTGGCGACACGTTGGCAATCCTCATCCGGCTGACCTGCCTCCCATGTCACTTTATTCAGGCAAGTTTGATGGAGCCCTTAAGAAACTCAAGGAGTTCATTCAAGCATGCCTAGTTTACTTTGCATTCTGCCTGCACACTTATGCAGCCGAACATGCCCCGGTTGGCATTATGGTGTCTAACATTAACGGGAATGCTCTGGGATGGGCTACCCCATTGGTAACGGGCAATAACCCGGTTCTTTATGACTACAACGGGTTCATCACCTTGCTGAAACAAGCCTTCGAACGACCTGAAACCACTTATGTGGCATGTGAAGATCTGCTGAACATCCATCAAGGAACTGGCAAACTCCTAACTTTCATCACCTCAGTCAAAAGGCTTGCTACAGAGGCAGGGAGGCCCGAACAGGCACAATATGCCATCTTCCGCAGGGGCTTAAAGAGGAACTAAAGGACGAACTAGCAAGGACACCCCATCCTGCAACCTTCTCTGACCTATTCCCACGGTCTTACAGATCGAATATCGACTTGGTGAACAGAGATCTGAGAGGAGGAAAGGAAGGTATCCTATGACCCAAACAATGGCTGCTTAACCCCCTCCTCCCTCCACAGTATGCCCTGCTAGAGATGAACCAATGCAAACAGGTTTAGCCCGAGCACCACTGACTCCAGATGAAAGAAAGCACCTACGGGACTCGGGCCTCTGTATGTATTGTGGCTCGGACACCCACCTCCTGAGGACATGCCCAAAAGTACCGCCTAGGTGGGCGAGAAACGCTCGACCTCAGACATAATAGGGACGGGTATCCGAGGTATAGCCGGCAGTAGTCCCTACATCTCGTTCATGTTAGCTTCCTCTCCTAACCACGAAGATAACTGCCTCATGGTCATCACTTTGGTGATCACCACTGCTCATCAAACCATCAAAACCATGGCCCTCATAGACCTTGGAGCAGCCGGTAATTTCATAGACATGGTCTGGGCGGACAAGGTTGTTTTACATCGACTCCAACGTGAGGAGGACCAGAAGGTTGAGGGTGTAGATGATACGCCTCTCACATCAGTCCCCATCACGCAGACCACCGAGACATTGTCTGTCAAAATATTTAATCACCTGGAGAGGCTCTCCTTTGACATCATACAGGCTCCCATTTTCCCGTGATACTGGGAATTTCCTGACTCAGAAGGCATAACCCCACTATCAATTGCGCAAAGAACACCATGGCATTTAATTTGGCATATTGTCAGCAGCATTGCCTCTCGGATATTGTCAGAGAGACGATAGGTCTCACAATGACCAGTGCCACTGCAGTCCAGAGGGTTTGCTGCATCCCATCGGAAGTGATGGAGTTCAAAGAGGTCTTTGTCAACAAAGCTGTCCTGGACTTACCTCCTCATTGGCCGGAGTTCAGTGCCATAGAGCTAGTTCCACAGGCACTGGTTCCCTTTGGGTGCATGTTTGCGTTATCTCTATCAGAGAAGAAAGCCTTGAGGGCCTACCTGGACGCGTACCTAGAAAACGGACTCATACAACCTTCAACGTCTCCGGCAGGTAAATCACTGTTTTTCATTCCGAAACGAGATTCACCAGACCTGAGACCCTGATTACAGAGGCTTGAATAAGGTCACTGTTACGGATAGGTATTCTATGCCTCTCATCTCGGACATTCTCGAGGCGGTCCAATGAGCCACCATGTTTTCCAAGCTCGACCTGCGTAGTGCCTACCACTTACTGCGTATAAGAAAAGGAGACTAGTGGAAAACAGTCTTTTGCACGCCGTATGGACTTTACAGATATAAAGTCATGCCGTTTGGACTGGTTAACGCACCCGCTGTTTTCCAACGGTTTATGGACTGCATATTCTCTGACGTTCTTTTCATCAAGACAATAGTCTACTTGGATGATATCCTGGTGTTCTCCAACAATCCTCAAGAGCATGCTAAGCACATCGGGGAAGTACTCAGTCGCTTACGGAAGCACAAGCTGCTAGTTAAACCGGAAAAATGCCTCTTTAATGTTACCACAATGCCCTACCTGGGATTCATTCTCTCCGAACAAGGGGTTAAGATGGATCCGAAGAAAGTCACTGCCATCCTGGCCTGGCCCTCCCCGAATTTGGTGAAAGAGATCCAGAAATTCTTAGGATTGAGAAACTTATACCATAATTTTTTGCAGGCTTTTCCAAGACGGTTTTACCCGTCACTTCTTTGCTCAATAAAGAAGCCTTACCCTTCAGATGGACAGAAGCTGCTGAAGAAGCCTTTAGTCTCCTTAAGGACCGGTTTTGCTCCGTGCCCATTCTTTGCCAGCCAGACCAGACCGTCCCTTCATTATCGAAGCTGATGCTTCCGCTGGGGCAGTTGGTGCTGCCCTATTACAAGAAAAGGAAGCAGTGGAGCATCCTAAAGCGTACCTGTTAAAGACTCTAACTGACAGTTAACGGAATTATTCCATAATCGAAAAGGAGCTTCTGGCAATCAAGATCACGTGCGTGGAATGGAGACACCTACTGCAGGGGGTAGTACCCCTTCACCATCCGCAAGGAGCACAAAAATCTCAAGGTACTCAGAGGGATGGAGTGCGTTAACTCTAGACAAGCCCGATGGGCCCACTTCTTCAACCAATATGACTTTCTTATCACCTACATTCCGGGCAGCCAGAATGTCTTGGCGGACGCTCTGTCATGCTGAGATTCTCCTAATTCCGCCTCAGAACAACACACTGAGACTATCTTTAGGAGAAATAGGATAGTAGGACTGATATCCGCCTTTCTGCAGGATGTTAGGAAGGCCACCATCTCAGCTCTACCCAATCGCATGCCTCGAGTGGCCCCACACCGAATAGTCCAGAAGGAAGGATTACTGTTTGTCTACCAGAAGCTATATGTACCCCCTCCACACTTACAGCAAAAGGTCATGGAATGGTGTCATGCCAACATCACTGCAGGTCATTGCGGTATCAAGAGTACTACCAAACTCATATCTCGTAGCTTCTTCTTGCAAACCATGTCCGCAGACGTGGAGCGATACTGTCGGGCATGCCCGGTCTGTTCCCGAAGTAAGAACTGCACCCAAAGGCCCATAGGCTTACTTGAACAGACACCAGTGCCCACCAGACCTTAATCTCAACAGACTTTATCGTTGATCTACCGATATCTCAAGGATGCTCTTGTATCATGGTCACCATAGACTCCTACTATGAGCTGGCGCATTTTTCTCTGCTGTCATGAGTACCATCAGCATCTGGGATGGCGGAGATCTTCATCAAGGATTTCCTCCCACTACACGGTCTACCTGATAAGGTCATCTCGGACCGGGGAAGCCAATACACATCCAGGTTCTGGAAAGCACTGTGTAACAAGTTGGGCATCGAAAGGGCTCTGTCATCAGGATTCCACCCATAGACTAACGGGCAGACGGAGCGTCTCAATGCCACTCTGGAGCAGTATCTCCGCTGTTATACCAATCAACTCCAGAACAATAAGACTGTGCACTCAGCGATTGGTATTTCTCCCTTTTTCTGTACCTACGGTCTGCACCCCCGCAGCATCCTACCGTTCAGGCCAGCTCCTTCCAACATTCCTTCTTTCGAGTCTAATCTGCCCGAGATCGCAGCTGCTCATGACACAGCCAAGAAGAGCCTGCTTGAAACACGCAGCTGATCCAAGAGGCAGGCTGACCGTCACCGCTTGCAGGGTCCTTAGTGGAATGTGGGTTCCACGGTCTGGTTGTCTACGTGTTTCCTGCCTTGTTGGGTTCACCCTTCTAAACTTTCCCCTCCATATCTTGGGCCTTACGAAATCATCGCCAAGATCAATCCAGTGGCCTATCGCCTGCGATTACCCAAAAGTTTAGCACGCATTCACCCGGTGTTTCACGCATCCCTTCCTGTGTCCGGTTGTCATGCGACCCTTTTTTGTCAGTCATTGGCACCGATGGAGGCTCGGTCGCCATGGAATGTCCTGCCACGTTTGAGAAGCATTCCGAGAGCGGTCTAGTCTTTTTCCAATATGGCCACCTCCAGTATATTGGCGTCCAGTTGCTGCCGGCTCGCTGCGTTGCAACTTTCTCTCTTCGCTACCTATGGTTGTTGCGCTCAGTGCTCCTCTTGGCTCTGCTGAGCCCCCTCCTGTCCTTAGGGCTCTTCGCCCTCCTCTCTTTGTTTCTTTCTTTTTCTGCCTACCCGGCACGCGGGGCTACCCCCCTCGGCGCATCCTCTCAGTCTGGTTTCCCCTGCCTTCTCCTTACCTGCTAGAAGAGATTGTCCTCTCCCCTGTAGTTTCTCTCTTAGTGCAGTGTCACTTCTTTGGCGTCCCGTTTTGCCTGCTGCTCCTCTGTTGTCTTCTGCCAGTACTCTTTGCCCCTTGTATCTTATACCCTTGCCAACTTCCGGGGATTTATTACTCACCGGACATCGTAGTCTGCTGGAATCTTCTCTTGGCGAGTCCTCCAGGGGTTTTTTGCCTTTCCAGCTTTTTCCCCTCTGGATATCACAGATCCGGGGCCACTGGTTCCCGGAAACTCCGGCAACCATTGTGGCGTCGTTCTGTGGTAGACCATATCTCCTAAAAAAGAAATCCGCCGCCAGAGAAAGAAGAAGGAAGCTCTCCAAAGACATTTCCTCAGGTGAGGAGGAGGGGGAGGTGACAGAAGTAGGGAGCGACTTGGATATATCTGATATTTGTGACACCGGTAGTACAAGGACCAGATCCCATTCTGGCCCATAGGCTTCCTAAAAACACCACCACCTCGCCTGAGGAGTATGAGGTCTCCTCCATACGAGATTCTCGGTACAGGAGGGGTCGCCTGGAATACCTGGTGAGCTGGAAGGGCTTGCCAACCTCTGAGGACTCCTGGGAGCCCTGGCCTTATGTGCATGCACCTAAGATGGTCTGCCGGTTCCACAAGCCTTCCTGGGGAAACCTGGGGGGGTATTAGTCAGGGAACGGGGCATACTGTCATGCGCTGGTTTGGTCGTCGCATCTGGGATCACTGGTGACACGTCGGCCATTAGCTGTGCTACCACATTCCTCCATTTCACTGGGTGTCGCTCTAGTCTTTTTTGCAAATGGCTGCCACCGGGAGGTACTTGTTTCCCTTCCTCCCGGCAGCGGGCGCGTTACAACCCGCTACTGCGTTTCGCTTCCTTGGGTTAACTCGATGTGAGTTTTCTGCTTACATGCCACCGCACACCTGTCTCTTTCTTCTCCCTTCTTGTGCCCCTCAGGGTCTCGCCCCGTTCCTCTTGCCAGTTCTCCGCTATCCCTCCTCGCGTCCCTTCCCTTCCGCTGGCTTTCTCTGTTACTCTCTCTCTCCTCTTTTCTCCTTGTTCCCTTGACTCCTCTTCTCATTAGACATTCTCTTTTCTCCCTATGGACCCCTTTATCTCACCTGCACTCAGGGTCCTCTTTGCCTCTCTCTCTCTCTCCCGCGTCCCACTGTCGGTACGCTTTGGCTTTCCTTGAGAGTCTGGTTCTGTGGTTTTGCCCTTGCGGCTACCGGACCTGTTCTTCCGGCAGTCCTGCGCCTTGCTCCCCACACTCACGCGGGGTCTTGCTTGTCAGGATCTGCCCGCTGTAGGGGTCTGAGGGTTATCAGGACTCGGAGCCCATATTCCACTGGATTAGCAAGTCCAACCACATTGGCCATTCCAGCCCATCTTTGAAGACAGAGTACAAGATCAGAGAGCTTCCTGTTATCAAGAAGACAACCTCCTCAAGAACCTGTTTTATTTTTTTTGCCTTCTGGCTTTTTCCCCATTCCTGGACCGTCCCGGGAGGGGTCCGCTGATCTTCCCAATTTTGGGGGGTCACGTGGCGACCTCCCATGGCAGGCCATACCTACACAAAAAAAAGGAGGAAACCTATGGAGAAAGAAGTCTACAGCAGAAGATAGCAGTACAGGTGAGGAGGGGGATTATGGAATTCAGAGGAAGAGGAACAGCCAGTTGACACTATACCCGGACTGGCTTGGGGGGCCTGCAATTAAGATTGTCCATATGGGTCTCTAGCCTCATGTGACAGAGAGGTAACATCTTTTTGTATCCACAGTACACAGCTTTTGACTTCAAAGGAATAATTCAGCATTTAACTCCATGCTAATATATCAACAGAGAAGCCTGGGACACATATTTCAAGAGAAATTAAACCTAAATGGTGCAATGGAAGTGAGGATTTGCATATCTGTTTGAACATTTCCATTAGTTTAAAAGGACTATCATAACTGGTCATTTTCTCAGCAACGACAAGTCACACTGAGTCCATTACAGTGTTCTTATAAAGCTTGTGACAAGCCTTGTTATTTTGATGTAATTTGTATCTGAATCCGATTTTGGAAAACCATGTTAAAACCTAAAATGTGTTTCTTGCTTCCCTGAACATTTTCTGAATCTGAAAGTTGGGGAGCTGGTAGCTTATTAAATTAGATATCACGGTAGACATTTTCACATTCATAACTATTATAATTTTTGCATGAAAGGTGAAAAACCACAGTTTGGACATGCAATACCCTGCTGAAATTGGAGACAATTTGATAGATCCTTTATGATTAGGGGAACATAAATATATGGATACTATGATGTTTATTTGTAAAGTGCACATTTTTGTCATGTCGTGACTTTTTGGGTGAAAAATCAGAAAAGTTCAAATGGTAAATGTTATCAAGTGTGCATCTCTGTCCCATCAATTCAACCTTGGAACTCCCAGAGCCTATCGGCAGGAGAATTTGGACATTGGGGGAGGAAAAGCAGATAAACCTCCAATGAAAAGTCAGAACCAATAAACTTGCACTTCCTCATTTAATATTATGTGGTGTGGCTTATAGGGTGAAAAGCCCTCACTCTACAGGCAAGTGGAGAGCTGCCTGGAAATCTTGAAGGAGACTTCCCCATAATCCACAGCTGCCTGACACTACGTGGGTTGGAAAGGACTAAAGATTCATGCAGGATTATTTTATCTGGGAGACAGCAACTGGGAAAGCCTAAAAGCTGACTGGGCCCTATGATTAAGGAGAGCCAAATGTGGGATAGATGCTGGTGACTATCTTTGACTGAAGTGCCTGATCAGACCCATATGGTTCCCGAAAAGAGGAGCTCTGTTGACTTTCCTTGGCACCCAAAACAGAGAAATCCAATGTAAGTAGATTAATCCAAATGAGACCAAGTGTGTGGGGGATGTACCTGCCTTAATATTTTCCCTCAATAGAGGGTGGGAGCAGCAACTGTGTTAGAATGTTTTACTGAATATTAATTTAATTAACTCCCGTATAGATTGATGCAGGGAGTGATCGGGGCATTTCAAAAACCTCCACCCTCTTTCCTAGCAGGAAGTTAAGTTATAGTAATTTAAAGTAATTGTGTACATTTATTTTTCCTGTCAACCCCAGACTTCTCTAAGGAAAAAGGGTGTCCTTGTCACAAAACAAAATTCCTAACTGTCCCCACTAACTAGACTTTGGGCCTCATTACGAGTTCGGCCGGTAGCCGTGCCTGCATTACAGGCACGTCTACCGCCGAACTCGCATCCGGCACCGTCACCCGCGAATGGGCACTTACCGGCCCATTACGAGTTGAATGGGCCGGTAAGTGCCCATTTGCGGGTGACGGTCATGCCGTGCTCCTCATCCCCATTCTGCCCCATAGGGCCCCCATAGGGCAGAATGGGGATGAGAGAAGGAGCAAACAACGGGCCATTACGAGATGGCCCGTTGTTTGCTCCCTCCTCCCCTCGCGGGATCCTGGTAAGCACGCCTGGTTTTCCCAGGCGTGCTTACCGTGTCCCGCGAGGGGACCTCGTAATGTGGCGGAACGGGTTGAACGGCGCCGTCAACTTTTACGGCGCCGTTTAACCCATTCCTGCCAGGGTCATAATGAGGCCCTTTGCCTTTAAACAGAGTGTTGCTGAATATAACTGACGCCTGGGGTGTTGGTGCTGGGGAGAGAAGTGCTTTGCCAAAGTGAAATCAAGTGTAATTCTCCATTGAAAAATGCACATTCTTTATGAGTAAGTGATCCTGATTGCAGAAAGACTCTGTATTGCTTTAGGGTGAAGAAGAAAGAAGGGTTCTATCAATCAAAAGCATTCTCAAACATCTGTGGGATTTTAAAACTGCTAGCATTTATAAATGCGCTAGGGAAACTCAATGTTCCAATCACTGCATGTGTGAATTTACTTTTGAACACAGAAACCGTTGCAGTTATTTTAAATCTAAACCTTATCAAGAAATGCTAAGGCCTATGTGTTTTGTAATGTTTGACTGTGTTATTTAATTTTGACATCAAAGGGGTTCATGGGACAAGAGTTTTGACCTGTTTATTGGGCTGGTGTGTCAGGCTGAGACAAAAAGGAAAAAGTGTGTTTTGTATTGAAACTTTGTTGTGTGCCACAGAGAAGGTGGTGTGTGTAAACATTTAGTAAAAAGATTAATTGAATCTCTAATTAAAATAAATATATATTCTTCTATACCCCGGCCTGGTTCTTGGCTCTTCACTGGCACAGGGGAGGGATCTACGTGGCTCTATATGAATCATAGACAGGGCTAGCTGAACAAAAATAATCACTGTCCTCTGGGTCATCTTAACTCAGGGGAAGGAACTCTGTGTTAAGTGTGGTCTGCCAATATATTGTTACAGTGAGAAGGGGAAAGGATCAGAGGGCACATTTGTAGTGATGATTTACCAGGTCCATGCATGTGGGAAGCGTGGTTGCTGGACTGAAAATATTCTACCTGGACGTGTGCTGCTTTTCAGGGTACATGTTGAGATGGTTTGACAGCATCCGCCCACTTTTTTCACAGTGCCAAATCCATCTCTCTTGGGTGTTTTTGAGACCAGCATGCAAAAAAGCTTGTTTGCTCAAATTTTTGCCCACCAGAATTTGAACATCCTAACCCAAAAAACAACATGAAAGTGTCTTCAAAGCACACATCTTGTATTGGTATTTTGCTTTCCATAGAATATTTCAATATAGATTTTTGGGTTAAAAGGGTGCACACCTTTTATACTTTGCCAGAAGAAAATCTCTCTGTTTTTTTCTGAGTATTGATGATTCATTTTGTGAAAGAAAATTCTCCTTTCTGTTTTGAATTTTCCTCCATTAAGAAAGGCCAGTTGAATTAAATTTGTGTATTTCACTTTAGGATATGTTCAGTCCCTGTCCCTATGTTAATGATCCCCCACACTTTTTTCCTGGACTTGAGCCCTATTGATGACATTTGAAGGCCTGCGGAATGCCTTACTCTGACTGCCTCAGTACCTTTCTGGTAAATAGGCTTAGTTACGATTGCACTATCCTGCCGCAAAAGCACTTCGTCCTGTCTGCCCAGGGCAATCCCTGCCCTTACATCCTTGGAACGTACAGTCACATTAGGTATGTTTGGATTACTCACTGGTGATCTTCAATACTCTTGGTCCTGCTCTTCCTCGTCACAGTACTTTCTTTTGCAGTACCCATCTCTACAGATGATTTAGCTCACTCTGTCGGCTACTACAAAATAAGCCTCACTCCTGATATTGCTACAAGCGTAATATTAACAGTTCAAATTCAGATACTGAAGGTCAGTTTATTCGATCCCCACGGATCTTAATGACTAAGTTTGTGGCATCATTTTCTGCGATGCAAATAAAGGGGCCCCACACATCTTTTGCCACCGGAGGCCTCGCAAGTCCCACGGTCGACCATGTGAGAGATGCCTCAAACCTTACTCTACCATGCTAACAGTTGATCTGTTAAGCTTTGGCCCATCGAGGCAGAGCAAGGTGCTTGGCTATGTGATTGATCAGGACAGGGGCCAGAATGTTAACTTTAATGTTAAGGGATATTTGTACCGCGCACTATCACCACCAGAGTCGTCCCCTGGCGCTTTAAATCCCTGCTCATTTCATTTAAAGTTATATAGTCAGGGCTTTGTTGTAATCTTTTGGCCACATTGGAAGTCATGGGTACTTGTTGAGTGTGTAAATTGGTGGAACAATTTGAAGCATTAAAGTATTTAGTATTATATTGTGAAGAGATGGGAAGTATTAGATGCATGTTTTGCACGTTTTGGATATGACAGCGATTATATTGCAGCAGAAGCTTTATGGTATAGATTGATGATAGGCTTGCAAGTATTCTTAATTATATTTATTTATTTCAATTCTTAAAAACACACCACATCGCCCGAAGGCCTCAAGGCGCACATAATAATTGATATATGCACTGATATAGCACTGATTGATTATTTATCAAGACTTTCAATCAAACAGAATACAAATAAATAGATACAAAAATAAATGAAGCACACTACAACTCATGATGGTGAAATCTCTTTAGTCAGTGTTGGGACAAATCTTCCCCGTCCAGTTGTAGCGTCCAACTGAGGGGCTATTTGTCCATTTCTGGGGCCAGTGTCTCTAAAAGCATAGAGCCAGATTTGCTGCAGGCCATTGGAGAGCTCCCAGGGTCCATCCTCACCGGAAGCTATGGCGGATGCTAGGAATTAAAGCGCATAGTCCGAAAGAGAAGGAGTCGAAAGCCACTTGTGATTACACACTTCACAATTGAGTAGCGGTGGATGGAAACATATATTAGAACATCTCGTCCATACCAGTAGGTGGCGCTGAGTGCGCCGGTCTCGACTGCAAAGCTCTCCATTTCTTTTTTTGTCTGGCAGTTTCCTCTTTTTTAAATTAATTAATTCCGTTTTTTTCTCCACTTCCTGGAAAAAATCGTGTTTTGTTGTTATAGAAAACCAGCACCTTGGCGAGTTGGGGTTGGTTATCAGGGGAATTTGTGGTACGGGAAAATAGCCCTTCCCCACTTAGGGAACCTCTCCCTAAAACAAAAACAAGTCCGTGCTCTTTGTATAGCGCTTATGTTCACCAAGGAACGCTTCAAGGCACGGTTTTTAAAAGAGAGGGCGCAGAAGGAGGGTAAAGGGGGTTCAGTCCCCAATGTCTGGGCGTACGGCGAGAGCGGAGACCCGCAGCCGGGCCAAGGATGACATCAAAAAGGTGATGGCAGTTATAGAGAAGGTTCGGCGATGGTAAGTGGGGGATAAACCTGAAAACTCCGTCGTTCGGGGCAGAGCGTGCATGTGTTGGGCTGTGTGCAAGGACGGGTGCTGCTGGGCAGGAATCGGGTGCTTGGTGGCTGTGCAGAGTCAGTGCTGGAAGAACAGGACTCCAGCAGCTTCTTGGGGGGGGGGTCGTAGTAGAGCTGCTATGTGTGGTTTGGAATAGCAGCGAGCACTGCTGGTCGGTCTCTATGTGCTTTGGGAGAACTACTGTGGTAGTGGAAATGGGGTCTGGACCGACTGAGCTGCTATGCATTGTTGTCCCGCATTGAGGTGATTTGACAGAGCTCTGTGGGGGGTCCCTGTTCTGAATGGAAGAGCAGTTGTTGGCTATTGAAAGTGAGGTGCCTCGGCAGAGTGGTGTTCCTGTGCTTTGTATCTAGTACTGAAATACTGTTAGGGGTGGGGGGAGGTGTGGTAGTGTTGGGTGGCTACCCGCGGTCTCGTTTCTGGGGCGGAAGTAATGCTGCAGCAGGGGAAGATGGAGGTGAATTGGGAGAACTATGAATTAATTCGGAGAGTGGAATAGCGAGGCGCTGTAGGCAACAAGTTCATTTTGGCTTAATGCACAAAAACCCAGACTCATTTAAAAGTGGAAAAGGTCGCTTTAATGTGACGGGCCAAAGCTTACAATCAAAACGCTTAACTGGCTCCATGGCCTAACAAACTAAAGAAATATTTTAACAACCAATTAAATAAATTAAACATTTTCCTTTTCATTTTCCCCAATAATTAAATAACCCATTTCCTCCCTAATTATCCCTTGGACCCTACCGTCTCCTTGCCCCTTTTCCAGGCGTCCCGCTTTCTCCCAGGGGCCATGCCCCTCCAGGCTCAATACCTGTTCCCCCGGGGTGACCTGCTTGTGCAAACAGCGCCACCCCATCCTTTCCCGTGTCATTCCCCCATTGTGCTTCCCTCCCCCCACATCAAAAGGGGCCATGCCCCCGGCACCAGAAAAACCCTCCCCCGAGGAGTTTTCCCCCCCCCCGCCCCCAATTTTTTCTACCTCCCAACTTTTCTCCCAGCCAAGAACCCAAGTCCGCCAGGTAGTGATTATTCCCATATACGGACAAGTGTACCCCATCCTCTCTAAAGATAAGGAGACCCTCATATGTTATTTCCTTATGGTCCATGACCTGCACCGCCACCGAGGCACAAAATGTAACCATTTCTCTGTTTATCCCCTTCCTGGCCCGCTCTATTGCTCCCTCACTTCTCGCTCCCCTCCAAACTATACGCGGCAAAAACTTAATCCACACCACCACTGCTTGAGGCCACATTTCCCGCACCCACACTAAGTCCCTCTTCATTTTCTTTAGCAGAGCCAACCCCATATCTCTCACCAGGTCATTCTCCCCTACATGCATAATCACCACCTCTGGAACCCCATAGCGTTCCCTCATCCCTGCCAATATAGGAAGCAGCTGATTCCACCGCAGGCCCCCCAACCCGTGCCATCTCACCACCACTTCCTTGTAACTGCACCCCAGTTGCCTGCCAAACACCCTTTTTTCCGCCTCTTTTCCAGCCCACTTAACAATTGAATGGCCAACAATCCACACTTGCGCCAACTCCCCCTTTTTTCGCGCAGCATCTGAAAAAGAAATTACAAAATCACTGACAAGTCAAAATATATTTCAACAAAAACAGTTGGCCCCACAAAGTCCTACGCCACCTTTCTTCAACATTCCCCTTTATCAAACTCCCTGACGTACCCCTTGTATTTCCCAGACCTCCAACGCCCCAATCTTTTCACCTTGTCTTCTGAAAGACCCAACCTACTACCGTCAGATGCTGCTCCCATCCTAAAGGAATGAGTCCCAAAATCCTCTCCCTTTTCTCCCACTGCCACCAGCACCTTCCGCAATACCCCTAGCACCTGGGCCGCTGAAACCGGCGATCCATCCGCATGCTGAAAAAAACAAGTCTGTCTTACCCCCACAGCGCTCCTTCCACACCCGGCCTGCCTGAACTGGGCATAAATCCTTGCTCCCTCGACCCAGCAAAACCCAAGAGCCCCTTCCCTTCTGGTCCGTCTTAGACCTTTTAATCTTGATGTCCAAACCTTCTTCTGTAATTTGAACATCTTCCCATTACAGTACCCCTACCCCCCCTTTTCCCCCGACCAACTCAGAAACCCTGAAAGCCCCAAAGAATAACCTCGTAAAACAAGTCGCAAACAGTTCCCCTTCCCATATCGACCAGCAAACCCCCCCCACCACCACAATCAACCTCTGCAGCAATTCCACCGATATCGGCCTCCTCTTATCCTTGTCCCTCTTACTCTCCCTTGCCCATCCTTCCAACATCCTTCTCGCCATTTCCCCCCCACTTGGCTGAAAACCCCAAAACCATTTCCCATAAAGGCAATCCCTGCTAGCTTTCCCGCTATCGTTGCCCTTGACCAGCCCCTGTCCATGCACTTCAAGAGGAAATTCGTGACATCATCCCTCCTCCGCTCTTCCGCATCCCTTCCAACTACAAGCTCCTCCTCTAATAAAATCCTCCCAGGCCCTCCTGTATGACTTCTTAGATGCCGAGGCCAATGAACCCTTCACCAAAGCAAGCTCTCTCGGCTTCCTATCTTCCACAGCTCCTCCGGAATCTGCTGCCCGTCCTGATCTGCATCTGGAGCCAATCCACGGAATCTCTGCCATTGAAAACGAGATAATGCATCAGCGATGCCATTATCCTTCCCCGGCACATGTGTTGCCTTAAACACCACATTCCATTCCATGCAACGCAGAACAAATTCTCATCAGTCTTGCCACCCTCTGATCCCTAGCTGACTGTCTGTTCACCACATGGATCACGCATTCGTTGTCGACATTGAAGTTCACCTTCTTGTTTTGCAACTCCTTCCCCCACATCCAATGCCACTAGTAATGGAAAAAATTCAAGAAATGCTATACTCCTTCCTTCCTTCAACCACCTCGCTGGCCACTTCTCTGCACACCATTTCCCCCCTCAAAACACTCCAAAACCTCCGGCCCCTGCTCCATCCGATCTGAACTTCCCATGTCACCGGGTCTCCCTGCATCAACATTGACACTCCATTGAAACTCTCCAAGAAGCGCAGCCAAATTCTGCAATCCTCCCTCACTGCCCCCGATACTCTTATCCGATGATGTGGGCACTTTGCTCCCGCCATGGCCCTTGCCATGTTCCTGCAAAACGTCTGCTCTGGGGCCACCACCTTACATGCAAAATTCAGATGCCCAACCAATCTCTGCATCTCCACCAGCATCATTTTCTTGGCCCGCTTTTTCCAACAGTACCACCAATTTGCTCACCTTGTCGTGCGGCAAGCCTGAGGTCATGGCCACTGAATCCAGTTCAATTCCTAGAAATGTTAACACCACTGCCGGCCCTTCTGTTTTGTCTTCGGCTAAGGGTACACCCAGCTCCTCCATCAATTCCTGAAACAACTTTAGCATTTCTTTGCAGTCCTCCTCTCTTTTTGCCCCGCTAATGAACAGAAAATCATCCAGATAGTGCAGCACACTCTCTCAACCCGAGCTAAATGAGAAAACCCACTGTAAAAAAGAGCTGAACCGTTCAAACAAAGCACAGGAAATTGCGCACCCCATTGGCAAGGCTTTGTCTATGAAAATGCGTTCCTCAAACTGCAAACCCAACAACCAAAAATCCTCCGGGTGCACCGGCAATAACCTGAAAGCCGCCTTGATATCGCACTTGGCCATGAAGGCCCTTCGCCCTTCCTTCCTTATCAGCTCAACCGCCTGGTCAACACTTGCATACACAACTCCACATTCTTCCGGGGCAATGAAATAATTAACTGACATACCCTCCGGCCATGACAAATGATGAATCAGTCTGAACTCCCCCGGAGCTTTCTTGGGCACCACCCCCAATGGGGATATCACCAAATCACCCGGCATGTCATCAAATGGGCCCACTATCCTTCCTGCCGCTATTTCCTTGTTCAATTTTTGTCTTACCACCTCAACATTCTCTTTCGCCGACTTCAAATTTTCAGCCCACCGACGCACCCTTGGGCCCTGGTACCCTAATCTGAACCCCTGACAAAACCCCTCACTCAAAATCTTAGCCCCCTCCCTATCCGGATAAAATTGCAACCATTTTTCCAACACCCCCACTTTAATTGGAGTAAAAGCTTTTCCCCACAACCCCTTTTCCTGAACCTCTCCCCCTGTCTCCTTGTTGGAAACACTAAGTGAGAGGGTGTTTTCCACCACACTTGCTACAGTCGTGCCTGAACCTACACAGGGGCCTTGTGCAGCCGTCCTTATTATACCCCCAGCATGCTGCTGAGGACTGAACCCTGCCTCCTCCCCCCGCCCCCTCAAGGGCGGGGCGACCAAGAAAGGGCCGGAAAGGCACGGGCAGCCCACTTGCTGTGTGCAATGTCGGGGCAGGCCTCGTTGGGGCCATCCATTGCAGCCAGAGATCCATGTCTATCTCCCCCCAGACCGCCTGACTGTCCTCTGCCATTCTCGCTCTGAATTCCTCATCATAGCTTACCCAGGCAAAGCCCCCAAAACTCGTGAAAGCCTTCCTTATTACGTCCATATATTTAAGCAGGGCCACGCAACGCTCCGGGAATTTTTCACAATACACACTGGCATAAATGATAAACGCCGACGTCCAATTCTCAATAGTCACCGGGACCCTTGGGCGTGAAGCCAGTTCCCTCTCTTCCTCCTTAGACCCCTCCTTTGCTCTCACTTCCCTATGGAGCAATTTAAAGACATCCACGAATTCCCCCGCCTGAATCTTCTCCCTGGTTGCTGCCATCAAATGCGCCCCCCATGGTTTTGTTATCCCCATGTATGGCAATTTTCTCTCCTTTCCTTTCACTTCAACCTGCTTATCTTTTCCAGCTTGCACTTCGAGCATCAATGGCTCCACCACCTTGTCCGTTTGGACCTCCACTGAGCAAATGCTCTTCTCAACCCCTGCGGCTCCAATGGCCTGCACACCAACTTCTTTCCTTACACCTTGCAGTCCAGACCCTTCCTCCCCTGTCCCCCTTCCTGGGACCCCTCTCTGCCATGCAGATGACCATTCCCTTTCCCGCTCACCTCTTTCCACACCTGCCGCCTGTGGTCTGGCGTCCACACCGATGCTCCTCATCTTCTTAGAGGGCTCCTACTGCGGGGACAAAACATGTCAGCACACTCACCCAGCCAATAGTTCCCCTGACCCCTTAGCCCTCCACCCTGCACTTCCCTTTCCAGATCCCACCTCATACTTCTTCTCTCCTCCCCCCCTTTCCCTTTCCGCCCTATAATCTTCCACTTCCCATTGCCCCACATATTCCTCCCATCCAACTTCATCACCCCTTAAATACCATTGCGGATGCGAGCTCATGCCCGAGTTGAGTTGATGATCTTCTTGCGAGCCCGGGGCGTCCGCCCCGCCACTCCTTTGACGTCTTCTCGGCGGGGTTGTGGAAACCCCTGCCTGGTCCTCTTCTCTTGGGCGAGGCGTTCCGTCCTCCACCCTGGAATCCTCATTGCTAGGGGCTGTGCTGCACCCTCTAAGCTCTCCTTGCGCTGACCGAGGAGGGGTCGTACTGAAACCCTCTACCTCCACCTGACCAGCGGGGGCTGCGCAGCGCCCTCTGCCCTCACTCCTACCCGGGGGGGCCGTTCCGCGCCCCACTCTAACCTCCTCAAATGACGGGGACCTCTCCCTCCTTCTCCCACCTGCACTCTTCCGCAGGTATTTACCCCCTCTTCCCTTCTGCCCTGTCACCCCCTTCTGCCCCTTTTCACTGGCTCCGCTCTGACTCCTTTGAGCCCTCTTCATCTGAGAATTCCTATCTTCCTTAGAACTATTACTCGCTCCCTCCCTCCCTCCATGGCTGCCCACCCGAAATCATTTCTCCCCCTGACGCCCTCCTGTCTATCTCCTTCCTCAACTTCTTGCCCCTAGTTTCCCAAACCTCCCCTCTCCCTGCCGCGGGGGTGCAAGCCACCACTGCCGCGAGAGCCCCATCTGCCGCTGGTCTACGCTGCGGCCTGCCAACACTTACCTCCCCCTCCCCTGTGACCTCTCCACCAGTGACCTCCCCCACTGCTCCCTCCAACTGGGCCCTAGATGCCCTACTAATTAATTCTAAGGCCTCCCTCAGAGCCCTAGCATCCACAAGACCCTTCTTGCTGGCTCCCTGGCCCACCATTGTGCACTACCAAATTGGTCGAGCACTAATATCTATTCCCCCCTTCCTACTTAACCTAGCAACCTAAGCCCCCGAGCCAGAAACTACCCGTGGACCTGTGCACAAAATGCAACGCACTAACTAAATAATGGATAAATATGCCCTTAACAAAACCCAAAACGCTAATAAAATACCCAGAAGCACTCTTAATTAAATGCTGTATATGTTCCTTAATATAAATCTTTTTTTTTTTATTTTTTTTTTTAAATTACCCCTCAAATACCGCCAAACTCCTTAAGAAAAACCCCCCAGCCTGAAGAACTAACTTGCCCAGGAAAAGCGAGCCCTAAAGCCAGAAACCAGCACAACTGTGGCAAGATGTGACAAGAATGCACTGCCCCCTGGTGGCGTCTGAGCCCCACCGCACCTACTGGCCACAAATAAAAACGCGGCCCCTTTAAGAAAGGCTACACTACACGGCGCTCCCTCTCCCCAAACCCGCCCTCCGCAACTAACAAAATCAGGACAGGGAACAGCTGCCTGACAGACCTCCCTTTCCTTCGCCCTAAATCACTCCCGTCGAAAATCACGTACTGCTAAATTGACCAGAGAAAATCTACCGGACCCCTGGATACGCTGAGGGCGAACGAACTAAACAGTAAGGGGGGTACCTTATATATGGTACCCCCGGCTATGACAAACCAATAATTAAAATGTAAACTTAAAATAAATGTTTTTTAATTTCCCCCCCAAACTCACTCTCTCCTTCTCCTAAACTAAAACTCTCTCACCTACGGTATCCTGCACACGAAGGCCCCAGCTAACTCAGGGAAGGCTCGGGAGCAGCCGACAGGACCGATCCACAATCATCAAGTCCTAACAGTCACCTGCCTCCCGAACCTTCCCTGAGCCCTTAAATACCCCCAGGAGGCGCTCTGCCCCCCACGGCCACTCGCTGGCCGTGTGCAGTGCCAAAAACTCCCCGGGGGGAAACGCTTCACGTTCCCCCGGGACCCCCTTTGCGTCGGCATTGTGTTACCAAACGGGTGATGCAGGTCAGGGTTGAGGTGCACTGCGAGCGCTACTGTGTGTTGGTGCAGCACTGGAATAGCAGGGACTGCTTTAAGTCAAGAGGGACTGATGTGCACAGGGCTGGCCCTAGGATTTGCGGGGCCCAGGGCGGCAAAAGATATGTGGGCCCTCCTAATTTACATTAATTTTTATTTACATCAGTGATCTCACAAAAAGAGTCCTTAGTATGCAAAGGTATCATGGGAAGTTAAATTAAAACATGGTATGTGTAAGGTAGTAGACAAATACACTGTGGCGTCTAGTATATGAATTGGCAATATTAACGTTTACCTATGTGGTAAAATCAGGAATGAGGCATTTAAAAAACAAACAAAAACAGACAGCTGAATGCCTTGTACAGACTTCTAATGTTGGCAGATAAAGCATAGTGTAATAAAAGGATTTGGCCGGAAGCACACAGTTTGGTTAAGTGGAGAAGCTGGGATTTGAGACTAGCCTGATAGAAATAATGTTTGCAAAAGGTTTTTTGAAACTTTGGTTTAAAAAACACTATATTGGGCTAACTGCACAAAAACCCCAGAAACGCTTGTAGTGTAAAAGGTTACTTTATTGTGACAGGCTACAGTTTACAAATAAAGGCTAACCAGGTTTTTGGCCTTACAGATTAATAACAATTAATTAAACAATTAATTCTTGCCCCCTCATTCCCACCCCTATCAATTCCTCTCAACCTTCATTCCCGCTCTCCCCCATCTTCTCCCCGAGGCCACGTCTCTCGTTCTTCCATTCCTCTTCCTCCTTTTTGTAGGCCCCCCCACCCCCCGGGCTTGCCTGTCTCTGCAAACAGCGCTACTCCCCTCCTTTACCGTGCGAATAACCCTTTTTGCTCACCCCAACCATCCTCCAAAGGGCCATGTCCCCGGCAACCCTCACCCCTTATAGACCTCCCCCACCATGCTCCCCTTAACACCAATATCCTTCCGTCCTACTCTTGGCTGCACAGGCCGGCTGACCTGCCACATCCGCAACAACATTAACCATTTAACATATCAAGGAAAATCCCTTAATGCCCCAGCCTGTCACGCCGCCACCATCCCCCCTTTAGAAGGTCACACACTCATCCCGCAATACCCCCAAACCAAAGAAACCGAACACCACCGGCCTGCGAGAACCCACCTAAAGGGCAGGAGGGATGGGACTGCAACAAACACCACCAACCGTCGCTTGCTCCCGGACCTTCCTTGCCCCTTTTATGCCCACGGAAGTGGCGCTTTATCCCAGGCCAGCCTTCATTCCTGCTCCCCCCGCCCTCCCATCTTCTCGCTGAGGCCATGCCTTCCTTCTGCCATACCTCTTCCCCCTTTTTGTACCCTCCGGGCTAGCCTGTCCATGCAAACAGTGCTACCCCCGTCCCTTACCGCGCTACTTCACGTTTTTGCCTCCCCCCAACCATCCTTCAAAGGGCCTGGCACCAGAAAACCCCTGCGCTGAGGTGTTCTTTCTGCCCCCCCTCTTTACCTCCACCCTTTCATTACTCCTTCTACCACTAACCTCAGGTCCAACAGATAACACTGATTCCCCATAACTGACAAATGAACTCCATCCTCGCTGAATATATCGAAATTCTCATACTTGATGTCCGGATGCGAAAGCGTCGGCACCCCCAAGACCTGCAAAACTTCAACAACTCCCTGTTAATCTTCTTCCTCAACCGCCCCTTCCTTCACTGCCCAGTGGGCCATACCCTCCTGGGCATCAACTCAGTGCAGAACAAAATAACCGCTGGCCAAATCTCTCTCAACCAACTGAGTGCCCTCTTTATTTACTATAACAGATCCACACCTGTTTCTGTAACCAAATCGTTCTCCCCCCGCATGCAACACCAGTGCTGCCGGCACCCCATGGAGCTCTCTCATACCCGCCAGCATAGGCTGCAGCTTTCCCTGCCCATTTCACTATGGAGTGTCCGCATATCCATATCTGAGGCACCGCGCCGCTTCTTTGAACCGTATCTGAACAAGAAAAAAGACAACGAGCCCACCCCTCTAAAAATCCCCTCCAACCTCCAACCCTCACTCCCTAAGAGCTCCCCTCAGCCAGATCTCTGATGTACCATTTATATTTTGCTAATCTCCTGCGCCCTAAATTCTTCACATTCTCCTCAGACAAATCCAGCCTACTCCCTTCAGACGCCGCCCCCGACCCGGAAGGAATGAGTCCTGAAATCCTCAGACATCTTGCCCAAAGCTAGCACAGCACTCCTCATTACCCCCAAAACCTTCAGAGCTGTCACCCCTTCCCTGTTCTCATGCTGAAAAACCAAACCCTCCCTCCCCCATACATCTCTTCCGCCATACTAAACCTGCTCCCACCGGACACAACTCCCTACTTCTCCTATCCAAATGCCCCAAAGCCCCTTCTCAGTCTTTGTTTTACACATTTTGATATCCACGCAGCCTTCAGACAGGCATCCCTCCACATCAGACCTCCATTACCCCCCATTTGAGCACCAACTCCGACACCCAAAATGCCCCAAAAAACAACCACATGAAACATGCCATAAACATGTCTCTTTCCCATGGCGACTCGCATATGCCCTCAAGAACCTGGCACAGCCTACCCAACAGAGCGTCATACACTGGTCTCATGCTGTCCATTACCTTCCCCTTTTCCCTCGTCCATCCTTCCAACATTCTAAGCGCCTTTTCCTCCCAGCTAGCCTGAAAACCCCATAACCACTTTCCATAAAAAGCAATCCCCAACAGCTTCCCCGCTATCGTTGCCCTGCACCAACCTCTCCCCACACAGCCCAGTATAAAGTTGATCACATCCTCCATCCTTCTCTCTTCCGTATCATATCTCCCTTTCCAATTGCACGCTCCCCCTCTTAAATACTCCAAGCATGCTCTCCTGTATGCTGCCTGCGATGTAGGGGCCAGTGAACCCTCCACTAAATACAGTGCTCTCGCTCTCAATCTCCGAGCCACCACAGCTCCTCTGGGATCCAGTGCCCATCCACTTCCGGTGCCAACTCACGCAATCGCAGCCACTGAAAACGAGATAATGCATCAGTGATCCCATTATTCTTTCCTGGCGCGTGCATCGCCCTAAACGCCACATTCCATTTCAGGCACCTCAACACAAATTCCCTCAAAAGCCTGAACAGCCTCATTATCCATGTTGAAATTGACTGTTATTCTGGAACTCTCTTCTCCACAATTGCAAAGCCACTAGCAACAGGCAAAATTCCAGGAAGGCTATACTCCTTCCCCCTCTCTTCCACTGCTCAGGCAGCCTCTCTGTGCACCATCTGCCCCTCCAGTAGACGCCAAAACCTCCAGGGCCCGATGCATCAGATAAAACCTGCACCTCCCAGGTGACTGGGGTCCCCTTGTAGCCACATATACACGCCATTAAATTCCCCCCAAAATCTCAACCATACCCTAAAATCTTCCTGATAGCTCCTGAAACCCTCACCCTGTGATGCGGGTGCCTCACCCCACCAAAGAACGTGCCATATTCCTACAAAAAGTGTGGCATAGAGCCACAACCCAACACGCAAAATTGAGATGCCCAACCAATCTCTGCATGTCCACCCGTGTCATCTTTCACAGCCTTCTCAAGCAACTGTACCAGCTTGCTCGCCTTGTCTGGCAAGCGTGAGGTCATAGCCATCAATTTCAATTCCTAGAAAAGTCAGAACCACGGCCGGCTCTGTTATCTTCTGCCAGTGGTATCCCCAACTCGAGCATCAATGCTTGAAAAGCCTCCAGCATTCAGTGGCACTCCTCTTCTTCACCCGCCCCACTGATGAACAAGAAATCGTCCATATAGTACAAAATTCCCCCAAACTGTAAGTGAAAACCCACTGCAGAAAGGAGCTAAAACGTTCAAACAATGCACATGACACCGCACAGCTCATCGGTAATGCTTTGTCCAAGTAAATGTGATCCTCAAATTGCACCCCAACAACAACAACAAATCCTCTGGATGCACCAGCAGTAACCGAAAAGCTGATTTAATGTCAAACTTGGCCATAAAGGTACCACACCCCTTTTCCTCACCAACACCACCGCCTGATCCACGCTTGCATAGGACACCCTGCACTCCTCAGGGGCAATGAAATAATTCACAGACATGCCCTCTGGTCACGACAAATAGTGAATCAGCCGAAACTCACTGGCCACTTTCTTTGGCATGACCCCTAAGGGGGACATCACTAGATCACCTGGCAAATCAACAAGCGGTCCAACCACTCTTCCCTCAGCCACCTTCTTCTGCAGCTTCGCCCTTACCACATCCTAATAACATCCATTTATGTAAACAAAGCTACACACCTCTAGGGGAGCAAATATAATAAATGCTGACATCCAGTTTTTAATTGTAACAGGCACCCATGGCTTTGCCGTCAGCTCCTGCTCTTCTTCCTTCAACCCCTCTTTAGCTCTCACTTCCCTGTGTAAAAGCTTGAACACATCTACAAATTCCCCGGCCCAGATTTGTTCGTTTGTTTCTACCATCAAATGTGCGCCCAACGGCTTTGTAATACCCACTGAAATTTGACCCCTCCCTTTCATCCTCACCAGACCCCCCCGCCACCACAACCCTGTCCTTCCAGCCCAACACTGATGCTCCCCTTTTGTGCCCCCACCTAGCCCCATGTCAGACTGTTCCTTCCCCTGCTCACCAGGGCCAGCCGTTGCAACCCTGCCCTTCCTGCCTACCCCCAATGCACCCCAACCCCCCTTTTGTGCCCCCACCTAGTTCGGAACCTGTCACATGCCGCGGACCATTCCCTACCCTGCTCACCCGGTCGCCCTATCCTCACTGGCCAGCCGCACCATCGCAATCTCTACCTTAATGCCTGTAAGACCGAGATTCTCCTCATCGGCACACCCACACCCTCCTTTCTGGTCACTCTCTGGTCGGCCTCTCTTGTCCCTCTTCCTGCTCCCACCTGTGAGGCTAAAAACCTCGGGTCATCTTCGACTCCACACGCTCCTTCTCTCCTCACATCTCTGACATCTCTAAGAAGTCACACTACCAGCTGTACCTCCTCAGAGGTATTCTTCCTTTCCTCTCCTTCCCCCAGAAGCTCACTGTCACCAGAGCTCTGGTTCTCTCTAGGCTGGACTACTGTAACAGCCTCTTTCTAAATCTGCCTGCTTCTACTCTCCGCCCTCTGCAACTCATCCAGAACAGAACTGCGAGACATTTCCTTGGCCGCAAGCCCATGGATCGTATCTCTCCAGGACTGAAATCTCTGCACTGGCTCCCAGTGGCTGCGAGGATTAAGTACAAAACCCTCTAACTTGTCCTCAAGGCCTTCTGAGGTGTGGGGCCTCAATACCTTCAACTCTCTCTTCCTAAATATCTTCCTTCTCAAGCTCTTCGCTCATCCGTCTCCAACTCCATCAGAGTCAGTTAACGAGTTGGTGGTAGATCTTTCTTCAGATGGGGCGTGGTGTCCACCCTGATGCTTCTCTGTCGTCTTCTCGGAGGGGCCACACCAACCCCTTCCTGCTCCTCTTCTGTTCTCGGGTGAGGTGCTTCACCCTCTGCCCTGGGCTCCGCCATATTAGGGGCCGTACTGCACCGTCTAGGCTCCCCCCTTCCGCTCGCATGAGGGACTGTCCTGAAGTCCTCTTCTCTTCTCGCTGAAACAGGGGCCGTACTTTGCCCTCTACGCTCCTCGACGCCAATCAGGAAAGCCGTACCCTGCCTCTGTCACTGCCATCTACCAAAAAGAGTGTCCTCCTCCTCACCCCTGCATTCTTCTGCAGGTATTTCCGCCCCCCCTCTCCTCCAAGTTACGCTGTCCACCTACATGTTTCCTTTACTTATTGCTTTGAAAAGTGGCACATGCCCACAATCGGGGAAAAATAACTGCACCCGTTTCCAGGATTGCAACCTCTCTTGGGACATCCTGGGCAAATATTCAGGACTCGCTTGCCCTCTCATCCCCCCCCTCCTTAGCCCCATGTCCGGCTTTCAGCAGTGCTTTATAAAAATGCACATACTATAGTAAGGTACCCCTTCAAATATATAAATCATTACAGCAATATGTCAAGCAAAAAGTGTACACTTGTGAAATTATTCCCTCTGTTGACTGGGAGACTACAAATACCAGAATGCAATTCAGCAAAATGCAAAAACATTGCCTTTTGCGTTTTGAAAATATATTTTCAAGAAGTATAACAACATGTAATCTGTGGAAAGGTTAACTGTTTGTGTTTGACAAATGCCGGGTTCATATAGAATGTGATGAAAATATCACATTCTACCGAACCATTTTTTGCGTCAAATATGAACATCTGAAAATAATGTAGCTGATTTAAAACTGTTTTGTTTCATATATTGTAACTGACCTTGAGGAGAGCGTAGGTTTAGGCAGCTAACTGGTGCTTTGCGTGGGCTTTCAGAATGTAAATGCCATTTTGCGTTTCTTAACACAGAAACGTTATGAACATCTCCATAACAATGGTCTCTTAAGTGGGCCATCATTTGTAAATCTCGCCTGCTTTAATGCGCTGCTTGAAGAAAGAAAGTGATGAGCATTAAAGGGCCTGCGACATCGGATGGGCCGCTGGGAACGGGTGTCTCTCTCTAGAGAGCCACAGGAGGTTGGGAGGCGACATTGTGGCCTCATGCAAGCTTCCTACATGGATGCTGCACAGCAGTTGAGGCAGACACTAGTGCCCTGCGGGTCCCCTCTGACTGGTTCTGACAGCGGGGCTCTGTGCTTCTGCACATACTAAACATAGGCACTCTGGTATGGAAGGCCCAGGGGTGTAAGCTGGGAAGTGGGGTTGTTGTGGGTGCGGCCGGGGCAACACCTTTCAGGTGCTTGTCCCATTAGCATGCCAGTGTTAGGGCAGGCATCCAGGTCCCCACTACAATGGGGACCCAGACGCTGGGCGCTCGCTACGGAAGAGAGGTGCCAGGGGCAGGTGACATCAGGTTGTCCCTGCCCCTGACACCTCGCATCAAAGGCCCCCCTCCCATCCGGACGGACGTGGAGACAAGGGGCCTTTGATATTCGAAGAGGAGCTACCTTGCCCTCAGGCCATTTTCGGCCTATAACCAGGGCGGGCAAAGAAGGTGCTGCAGTTGTGGCGTTACAAAGTAACTCATTACTTGTTTCGGAGCTTTTAAAAACAACACGGTTCTTTCTGTTTGAAGCTGAATGACGCAGAGCGCAGTCTGAAACGGCGAGGCCCATCCAGCGTCTCTACAGGACAGCGAGAATTGTGGAGCTGACACAGCGGTGTCAGCGACAGTTACCCGCTGCACACTCAGGGCTGAGAGAAAAATAACACAGGAGCGCTTCTTTGGAAGCAGGACGACGTGGAGCAACAACACGGGGAGAAAAATTGAGCATCTACAAATAATTGGTATTGCGAACTTTGCACAATTTTTCAATCTCAACGTCGGTACAGCAGAAACCAAGGATGCTGTATCCCGACACCGCAACACTGAGCGGGCGAAGTGAACGCCCCCCTACCCCCGCCAGTTTTCAAACACGGTTTTTAAATAAATTTGACAAAATACGTACCAAGGGTTACCAGCCAGCACGATCCAGGCCTCTAGCAGCTCACCAACTCCAGTCGCGGGCAAAAGGATAGTGGCTGGCAGCACTGGAGAAACGGCACCGTTGCCACGTGGGCCTTCAGACTACGCACCAGTGGTAGTAACTACCCGAGACAACGTACCTCGCAAGCAAGAATTGACTAGTGCGAACCTGCACAAGGGGTATGTGGAAAAAAGACCATACACAGACAAAGCCCCCCCATTTTTTGCCAGCAACCACCCCATCCCCTTTTTTCTCCAAAGCAATAGCTGAAGGACACAAGGGGTGCAGGCCACAGGAAGAATCACACAGCCCCAGCTACAACCAAGAAACGAGGAGAAGCTACTTTTGCAATGGGCCAGCAAAGCTAAAGCTGTGCACGGCATGGATATGGTCCAGAAAAAGATGGCAGAACTAGCAGCGGCCAGCATGGATGCAGAAGCAGACGAAGCATCAGAAGAAGACGACAACGAAGATTAACCAGTGGGACATGAGCAGCCGGCTAAGAAGAAACGGCACTTTGACGTCTGCAGCATGCCAGCCTCAGCAGGTGTCCACCCCAGCAGCAAAAGAAAAGCCAAATCCGGTACTGTGAAAAATGATTTGGGGCCAATGTTAGAACAATTTTTAAAATGGCACAGAGATGGGGGCGCTGGGAAAAAGAAGAAAAGACACAGGGGGGACTCTAGCAGCTCCAGCAGCGAGAGTGACAGCTCTGACACAGAGTCGGATTCAGGGAGCAAGGACGAGCAAGGCCACCTCAAGGCTTGGGTCGGCCCCAGCAACATTATTGAATCACCAGGCCCGCAGATGACCAAATGCAGGAGGCGCACAGCTGTCAAAAATGTGAATAGGAGTGTCAAAAAGACTATTGCATGGCATATCGAGTGCAAGATTAAGAAAAGGATGTGGCGAAAGCGATTTATAGAAATGTTCTCCCTGATAGAATATGAGGAAATAGGCTTTAACATTGCTATAAAAAACACGAGAGAGGAAGAGAAAGAGAGAGCAAAGAAGCCAAGATTGGAAAGGAATATACAGAATTGGGAAGCATCATTTCAAATCCGGTCCACAATTATTTTAGAAAAATTTCCTGAAGAAGGCACAGCGTTGATTGCATACCATCACAGGATCTTGGAAATCCACAATACATTTGGAGGAGAATCCTGGTTGAATTATGACAGGGAATTCAAGAAAGAATTGCAGAGGTTCCCTGACCTGGGGTGGGAGGAAGAAGATCCCAAACTGTATATGTTTCATGTTTTAAAAGAAAACTCGGCTCGCAATACACAAAATAATAAAGGGCACGAGTATCAGAGTAATAGGAGGGGGAACAACAGGCAGCGCAACCAGCGCAGGTACCAGAGAGTTCTCCTACCAATAAATCAAAACGCCCCTTTTGGAGGCCTGCCCCAGGCGGGGGCAGAAGACTGGCCAGCAAACCAAGGGTCAACAAAATACCCGTAACGCGGGTGGGGCTAGAGGGAACATGGGTGGGGCTAGAGGGAACACTACATCAAACTGTTGGTATTTTGATAAAGGGTTATGCAAATGGGGAGACGAGTGCCGGTACAAACACCAATGCAGTACTTGTGGAAGAGGACACAACATTGGTAAATGCACCAAGCCCACTGCTGCCAGGCCGAGCCCCAAAATCACTGAAGCCAAAAACAGCCACTAATTTTAAAATAGGGACCTCACCACTGAAGGTAGACAAACTCTTGCTAATGTTGCAAGACTACCCTGACTTAGCAGCAAGGAACTTTTTGGAACTGGGCTTTAGAGAAGGATTTCAAATCCCACTCCACAGACATGGATCCCACCACATTTCTAACAACCTGAAATCTGCCTCTTCACTAGCCTCAATGAAGGGGAAAATAGTACTGGGCAGCATAGAGGGACCTTTTGACACCCCCCGCACCTCCACGCCATTCGCTGAATTTGTATCCTCCCCTCTGAGGTTAGTGCCCAAGAAAGAAAAGGGGGAGTTCAGGATGATCCACCCACAACCTGTCTTACCCGCCAGGGAGCTCTTTTAACGATGGCATCCCGGCCACAGAGGCAGCTGTTTCCTACAGCAGCTTACAAGATGCTGTGGATTTAGTGAGTGTCAGGGAGGCACGCACTCATGGCAAAAACAGACATCAAGCATTTAGGTTGTTGCCTGTCCATGAGAGTGCATACCAGTGGCGTTGCTTCCACTTTGAGAATAAATTCTATTTTGATAAAGGCCTCCCCATGGGCTGCGCCATTGCTTGAGCATATTTCGAACAATTCAGTTCATTTTTTACAATGGATACTGCAAAAAGCCATGCCCAGGGCAAGAACAGTGCTTTATTTGGATGATTTTTTCTTTACTGGCCCAGAAGGGTTCCCATTGTGCAGCTCCTCTATCCAAAGATTTTGCGAAATCGTGCAGGCATTAGGGGTCCCATTGGCAGCAGAGAAGACGGTGCAGCCTACCAACACCCTTTCTTTCCTTGGGATTGAGATTGATTCTTCCAAGGGAGAATGCCACATACCCAAAGATAAAATGGAGGACTTGCTAAGGGCAATAGAGAAAATGACAGGAAAAAACAAGGCAACCCTGAAAGAAAAGCAGTCTCTAGCTGGGAAGTTCAATTTTACAACTAGAATCGTGCGACAAGGCCGGGTTTTCCACAGGAGCCTAGAGCTAAGAATGAGGGGGGTAACCAAGCAACACCACCGCATCAGATTGGGCAAAGAGATAGCACAATGCTTAGCTATATGGGAGTCATTCCTTAGCAACTTTAATGGGAAAGTGATATGGCGCAAGCCCATAAATGATGCAGGAAAAAGGGCCCTGTTCACTGACACGGCAGGAAGCAAAGGCTTAGGAATATGTTTTGTAAACAAGTGGTGTGCTGGCCACTGGCCTCACGGTTGGCATGATTGGGGGTGGACCAGAAACATTACCTCACTAGAGATATTTACCATATGTGTGGCACTTTACACATGGGGGGACATTCAGATTAATACAGAGTTGGTCACATGGTCAGACAATATGGCTGTGGTACACGTGCTAAACAAAAGTGCTGCATCTTGCTCTTTGGTATTGAAATTGTTAAGAGAAATTACGAAACTTAGTCTGAAATACAACATTGTAATAATTGGATGGCACATTGCAGGCAAGGAAAACAAGGCCGCTGACGCACTGTCCCGTTTTCAGTTCCACACTTTCAGGACGCTAAATCCCCAGGCAGAAGCAAAGATGACAGCTGTACCAGAGGAGGTGTGGGCCATCTTGGAATAAAACAAGGCAGACCACACCATCCTCCTAAACAAGGCGTTACCTGAGGAATACCCCTGCTCACACCCACCCCCAAGGCAAAAGTACGGCGGGGACCAAATCCCGGCACCACACATCAACAGGTGAGCCCAGGGGGATCTTAGGGGACCTGGCCAAGAAGGCACTGGCCCAAAAAACAGCTAAAATGTACAGTAAGTGCCTGACAGACTTTGGCAACATTACAAAGTCACCAACATCAGAGACCTCCAGGAGAGCCATGTCAATGACTTCATGGAATGGGCCTTCAAACAGAACAAAAAGAAGGCATGGGCATCCTCCCATTTGGCAGCAGTATCCTTCTACACTAGACTGGCGGGGGCCACTGATCCCACACACACAGCGCATTGACAAGGTATGCGCTTAAACTGGAAAGGGTAAAAAGAGACACAAGACGCCCTCTTAATTTTGCCAAATTAAAAACCCTTTTAGACACCCTGCATAAAGTATGCAATAATTAATACGAAACTACCTTATTTAAGGCAGCCTTTACGCTCATTTACTTTGGGGCTTTCAGGATTCGCGAAATTGCATCCGAAAACACAGGTTCTGAGGAAGGGCTGAATGTAGCTGACATCAACCTGGGCAAAGAGTCAATGGCAGTTAAACTGACCAAATGGGCGAAGGGAGAATTATCAATTTATACTGTATAGAAGAGACAGAGTACTGCCCCATCTGCAACACCAGGGCTTTTCTTAGCAAACGCCCCAGCCTGGGCGGCCAACTTTTTACACACACACATGGGTCCACCCTCAGCAGATTTCAATTGAGATCTGTGCTCAAAAAGACCATAATAGCAATAGGATGGGACCCAACAGAATTTGGGTCCCACTCATTAGGATAGGTGCAGGTACATCCGCTTGGATAGGGGGACATATCCCCCTTCGCCCCCTCTTTTACACACAGGGAACCCTCCTCTAAAACCTGCCTGGATTGTGGGTCACTCATTCATCACCAGAGCCAGCAGATGGCTCGAGGAAACCCAGGAGGGCATGCATTTCCAAGATACTATCACTTATTGGTGGGGCAAACCCGGCATGCGCTGGGGGGACCTCCACGACAAACTGGCCGACATGCTGGGGGTCAGCTCCCCCACCCCCCCCCCGGATTTCATGATCATCCACCTCGGTGGCAATGATTTGCCACTCATGGGCAGGAAGCCACCCCTGACCGAATTCTGCCCCTTCCTCAGATCCATCGCACACATGTTGAGAGAAACAGAAGTCATGATGTCCGAAATAATCCCACGCCAACACTGGCAAGGGGCAGAGTCCAACAAGGCCATGGATATTTCCAGGCGCAAATTAAACAAAGCATTGGCCAATTTTTGCTTATTCTTAGGTTTGCATTTTATTAGGCACAGGATCACTGTGCACAACAAGGCTCTGTTTTGCAGCGACAGGGTCCACCTATCCATTGAAGGCATGGACATCTTTACCAGAGATATCTTCTGGACCCTGGCAGCAAGGGGCTGTTCTTAGTTTGTTCACAAATTTTGGGGGGACCCGAGGGGCCGCTGAGCAGCACCGCCTCAGGGTGGCGGCAGGGATCAGCCTCGAGTTGGCCCTACGTGGGAGTAGGGGCCCCACTCACCTGTTTATTTTCTTATGTTTTTATGTTTGGTTTTCTTTTGCACCATGGCTTGTGTTACAATAAAGCTTGTGGCCAAAGTTTTTCCACCTCACATCTTGTTTGGCCTCCTCCTTTCAGACATTGTCATTACTGTCATTACTTTCATACCTGTCATCCCTGTCACTTGTCACCTGCATGCCTCCACCCCACACTAAAAACACTTCCAGGCTTATAAACATGGGCCCTCCGGTATGGAAGGCCCAGGGGTGTTAGCTGGGAGGTGCGGTTGTTGAGGGTCCGGCCGGGGCAGCACCTTTGAGGTGCTTGCCCTATTAGCATGTCGGTGTAAGGGCGGGCATACAGGTCCCCACTACAATGGGGACCCAGACAGCTGAGCGCCCGCTACGGAAGAGAGGTGGCGGGGGCAGGTGACTTCAGGTAGTCCCTGCCCCCGACACCTCACATCAAAGGCCCCCCCATCAGGACGGATGTGGAGACAAGGGGCCTTTGATGTTCAAAGAGGGGCTCATTCCTTTCCTCCCCCCTCCCCAGACTCCAGCGCTGGACTCTGGGAACCAGCAACCGATGAATAAAACCTCCCTCCAACCCTCTAAAATTCAGAAACAACCCCATAAAAAGCGGCCAGGTAGAAACACCATAGCATATAAAGTTCTTGCAGATAGAGCAGGCAACAATTTAAAAAAGTATCCAAAAGTCAAAAACACCTACTAAAGATACACAAATAATAACGACCAAATTCAAATTGTCAAAATGGAGCTAAACGCGTTCACGGGAATCCAGATATTAAACCCCAAGCTCAAAGAACCCACATCTGAGGAGAAACAAATCAATAACTCCTCACAAGGGGCTCATACACAAGTTGATCATGAGCAAAGGGAACGCCGAAACATGCCTTTCAATTGTGAAAGAAGGGCAATTGGCAGCGGGGGTAAAGGCAGGATGCCCCCTCTCTCACCCTGAGGACATGGAAGGGCAAATGCCCAAAACCAGATCAGGTTGGATGCAAGTGGAAGCTCAAGAACCCACCTCTGAGGATGAAAAGGAATAGCGCCTCACTGGGGGCCATATCACAAGTGGATCAGTGAGCAAAAAGGATGCCTAAACACAGTGGAACAGGCTAACACGCCGCACCACAAAGGGTACAAGGGAAGAACAATGCCCAAACACTAAAGACAAGTGAATGGCAAGCCTAAGCTCCAGAATCCATCTCTGAGGATAAAAAATGAATAACGCCCCTCAGGGGGCAATATCACAAGTGGGTCACCGGAGCGGTAAGAAGGTATACACATGCCTCAAAGCGTGGAAAAGCGAACAACAGTGGATGAAAGGCATATACCTCTCCAGCTTGCATGGGTGAAAAAACTGGAAGGATGCAGTATGGAAGTCAAGTATAAAAGATATGAAGATAAACCGGACACAGCTCACAAGCTGGGTCCATCCAACGTCACAAGCTTTTCGCATGAAGGGGCGGCAGGGATCGGCCTCGAGTGTGCCCTACGTGGGAGTAGTGCCCCCGCCACCTGATTCTCTGTTCCCCAAAATATGTTTGTTTTATTTTCTTTTGATGTTTTTTATGGTTGGTTTTCTTTTGCACCATGGCTTTCAGAATGCAAATAGGCTGCCTATTTGCATTTCTTAACACAGAAACGTTATGAACATCTCCAAAACAATTGTCTCTTAAATGGGCCATCATTTGTAAATCTCCCCCACTTTAATGCGCTGCTTGAAGAAAGAAAGTGATAAGCATTAAAGGGCCTGCAACATGGGATGGGCCGCTGGGAACGGGTGTCTCTCTCTAGAGAGTAACCTGAGAGTTGGGAGGCGATACTGTGGCCTCATGCAAGCTTCCTACATGGATGCTGCACAGCAGTTGAGGCAGACACTAGTGCCCTGGTATCCCTAAATATTATCCCCACCAAAAGTATCGCCGCACATATGGTCGTTTGTCTAGCCATAGGCGATATTTTTGGGGGGATAATTTGTGGGAGTAGGGGTTGCGGGGGTGTCCCCCGCACATTTAAAAATAACGCAGGGGTTGCGGGGGTGTCCCCTGCAGGGTCCATGGCTCAATATCGCCGCAAAAATATGGCGATATTTTTGTATCACAATATTTTTGCGGGGATATTAACACATGGAACCAGTGCCCTGCGGGTCCCCTCTGACAGGTTCTGACAGCGGGGCCCTGTGCCACTGCACGTACTGCTCATGCCTCGGGGCGGCTCTCGATGTGCATCAGCATAGGTGTTTGTGTGTGTGTAGCGCACACACACATAGGTGTAGCGTGTAGGAGTGGAGAACTGAAGTGGTGGAGCACTGGGGAGGGAGAGTTCCAGATTAGCCTCTGAGACTGCAGGCCAGGACTGACTAGAAGTTACCTGCCCTGTCCCTCTTTCTTATCTGCAGGGAGAAACGCTGGGTGACAGTGGGCGACACCTCTCTGCGGATCTACAAGTGGGTGCCGATCATAGACCCCCGAGATGAGGTAAGTGAGCCTGGCGGTGCCACCGTGAGTAGTTTTCTTCTGCCCGCCACATATTTAAATATAGTACTACTATCAGGTTTTTGTGCATCGCTTTATTCTGGATTCCTTCTAAGCACTATAATGACAGTTGTTCTTCATGCATTGAGATGTAATTTGCTCAACAAACACACCTATTTGATTTTAAGTCTGTGCCTTTGGGACAATATATAAACCGTAGGAGACATTTATACGATACGTAAAGCATGCTTTTAGGACGAAACTATGAACCTTAGGACGCATCTATACAATACCTAAAGCATGCATCTTCTGTGGAAGGTAGATTTGCAGAACACTGTGCACGTGCTCCTTGTTGCCCCGTGGGAGCTGCTTTTTGCTCCGGTTTATCCGGCTAATTTTGAGCCCTGGAATAATGTAATACATATGTACATTATGTCATCTATGGTATTCTATGATCGGTGCTAGATTTCCAAAAGTAACTGGTAACGGCTTTACAGTCTGCAATCCAATATAGGGGGGAATGACTCCAGCAGTTTGCCTTCTGCTGAGAAAACTGAAGGGCAGCAGACATGCCCATGATCACACACTGAGTCAGGGGAGCAGGGGGAATCGATACTATGGTGCGGAGTGGCAGAGCGGTCTCCCCACCACGCCACTCTTTACTTTCTGTGTACTCTGCAAAATGTTCTACCTGGAAGGTCTTGGTGTTTGTACCTCTGGAACTCACTCCTTTTCTTGGTGTCTTACCACTCCCCTGACAGGAGAAGCAGAGGCTGGAGCAGACTCCGGAGCGGCAGCAGAGGGCCCGGGAGAGGCGCGCCGCCCGCAGCAACCGTGCGCTCCTTATGCTGGACCTGAACGGTACACATTTTCTGTATCACAAACCGCTCTGAAGTAGTCACAAGGTGGCAATGTTTGAAACTCGTTTGATGGGCTATTTTAAATTTGGGAGGAAGTGTTCTGCATGGTCTTTACCTGAGGGGAAAGAATCCCTAGGCACCAGTGTTCTTCCTGGGCCCAGTTATTGCAGTCCTTTCTGTCTGGGAATTGCTAGTGCCCTTGACATTGTGGTGTGACTTGTTGGGCAAAGGGAGAAGTGAAGGTGGTTCAGTGCCACAACAGAGCAATGTTAAAATGCCACCAGAGCAGGAGTCCCGACCTCACCCCAAGAACCGAGGAGGATTCCGTGGACCAGGAAAGCTGGCCTGCTACAGCCCTCGGGCAAGTGCTGCAGGGTTCCTGGAGGAGGTAGTGGGGGGGGGGGGACCACCAGGCTCATCCTCCCCATGTTCATGGGATGCCCCTGTACCTCCCTTTACCCTGCTTTATTACTCCTTCATGAAAACAATACATGCTGTCTGGATTACACTGATGTTGCTGAGAATGAGAGGGAGTCCTAAGTTAATTAATGTATGGAAGTAACAGACCACCTAGTCAGATAGACCTCATTTATGTGAGATTATGTTATATGATATTAATATAGCGCCTAACTGCCATTGTCGTCTTCTAATCTAAGCACTTTAGGTTTTCTGGGAGGTCCATAGACAGCAGTCTGAATAGACATGATCATCAACAGTGTCAGAGCTAAATAGGGGATAGGGAGAGCGGTAGTCTTTTGTGCCCCTCCTTGGTTCGCTCCACCATGCCACCCACAGAGAAGAGCCAGATTAAGGGATGGTACAAATGTGCTATATTTAATGGAGCCGTACCAAGTCTTCTCAGTGGAATTGCTTTGCTTTTGATGGGCCAGCATTGGCATGTATGGGCAACTCTGCATTGTTTTTGATGGGCTCGAGCTAGCTACTAATATGGTCAGCTCTGCATTGCTTTTGATGGACCGGAGTTCACTCTTGTTATGGGCAGCTCTACATTGCTTTTGATGGGCTAGAGCTACCTCCTTTTATGGTCAGCTCTGCCTTGTTTTTGATGGGTCACAAGTTTGCTCTTACTATGGGCCAATCGGCATTGCTTTTGATGGGCCGGATGTAGCTGCTATTATGGGCAGCTCTGCCTTGCTTTTGATGAGCTAGAACCAGCTGCCATTATGGGCAGCTCTGCTTTGCTTTTGATGAGCCAGCTGCCATTATCAGCAGCTCTGCCTTGATGGGCCCGAGCCAGCTGCCATTATGGGCAGCTCTGCTTTGCTTTTGATGAGCTAGAGCCAGCTGCCATTATGGGCAGCTTTGCTTTTGATGTGCTACAGCTAGCAGCTTCATAGGCAGCTCTGCTTTGCATTTGATGAGCTGGAGCCAGCTGCCATCATGGGCAGCTCTGCTTTGCTTTTAATTGAATAGCCAAAGAGCTTCTCCAGGAGAATTGGATATTTCAATAACAATGACTTTGCATTTTCCTATTTTTAAGCATTTGAAACTATTTACCACAGTCTTAATATTGCAAATGAATGTCCATCAGCAATTACAAAAAACACTACTTCAGGCAGCAGTGGGCACCCTTGCTTGAGTCAGAAAAAAATCCAGTGCTGGGAATTGAAAAGAAAACAATACATTTTCTATTTCTAGTGTGGAGGGGGGGACAATTTCTAGCACCAGCATCCTGCTTGTGCTTGAAATTCTAGCACGAGATGCTTGTGCTGGACATAGAAACACATTGTATTCTTTTTCCAGTGCAAGAGAGTCTGCTCTTGATATGAATAGAAAAAGTGGGGCCCTTGTCTGCTTTGAACCCATGAATTTATTCTGCCATAAATCGCTGGAAAATTTGGAAAGTTTCAGGAACCTCCAATCACCTGACCTTTGAGTGGTTTGACTTTCCTTGAAACTGATTTGAGCATGAATAAGTCTGACGGCGATACATCCTGAAAGGGCTGAGCAATAAAAAGGAAGATGTGAAGAGACACTACAAGTAGCAGGGTATAGTTATTACTCAATTAAAAAATATATTTAAAAAAATATCCGGTTCCTAAATTGTGGCACTATCCTTTGTAGTTCGGTAGGCCTCCCTGCATGTTGGGAGATCTCGGAACCCCCCCTCGCCTCCCGCCAATATTACAGACTAAGCTACACAACCAATGAGCTTACATTTTAGCTATTTGGCTCCTACCCCTCCCACAAGTAGGCATTGGGTAAGTGTCCTGAAAACTGGATGAGGAGCTGCCAGGGAAGGTCACTGAGCGGGCTTCCTGCAGTCTTTAGTTAGTTCTTTAGCTACCAAAGGCCCTGCTCCTTCAGTGCCAACACACGTCATGTTTCCTTCAAGCAAAATGGTCCTGGTTGCTCCAAAATTGCCTCTTTGTACAGCATCGGTGCTGCTGTGGACTCATCCTATCAGTACTTTAAAGTGGGCTGACAAATTGAAGGGGGGCTGCAGCGAGGGCATGTGGCCTAAATGATGGGCGTGACCTGAAGTCTCCCCAGCACGGGACAATAGTTGTCGGGTTACTATATTTATTTTACTGTCCCACGGTAGGGTTTCAAACCCGTGCCCTGCTGGTGACAAGCCAGTGTTGCATCAGGCTGTGCTATTGGGATTTATGTATCAGGCAGTGTATTGAATGTAACAAAAGGAATCCAACACCTACGGAATAGTACAGTGCAATGTGACACTGGCTAGTCACTGGCAGTGCGTGGGAAAGATAGTGCTTTTTCCAAGGGCTGTTGGGGTTGGGTTTTGGAAGCTGCCGTGGCTGAGCCCAGGTTGGCCCCAGCCCACTTAAAGCCCTGCATCCTATGCTGACTCCCTGCTCCACTTGATGTGGGCCTTCTGTCCTGAGCCACAGTGGTTGGCTCCCGCTCCTATCCCTGCATGCAGGGCTCAGCTTTACTAAAATCCTTTCCGTCCACGCATATCTCTCTGCTCAGAGGGCTTTGAAATATAGTGATGGGGATCCTTACTGTGATGATAGAGTTGGATGCTAGGGCAGTGCCAGCAGGGCCCGAGAATTCAAAATGATATTGGGTTTCTTTTTAAAAAATGAGTACATTGCATAGAGTGGACCGGCTAATTTCCACATTCATGCAAAAGTTCCTGTGCGTTGCAAACAAAAACGTGTTAAAAAAAAAAAAGCTGAATTCGCTAGATTTTGTTTTGTATTTTGTAGTGCAAAAAACATGTACATGGCAGTGATGACGGAAGGACAAAGGAAATGGAGGCACCCCAATAACCCGTGCATGGTCCGCCTCCCTCCCCCCGGCAGAAGTGCGCCAAAAAGCCTGCGAAGGGCAACAACTAAAAGGGGCGGGGATGCCCCTTTATAGCGTGCGGGCTCTTTACTGTAGGAAGCATCCAGCCCCTGCAGAAGGACGCCTGCCCGCACTACAAAAAAGGATTTTGTTTTGTCCCCGTGTTACCAGTGGAAGAGGACCATTGTGCGAACCAGCGAGGTGAAAAGGCAGCCGTCGCTGCAAAGAAGGCGGGTCATTGGAGATGCCGAGGTACACCGGAGCAGCCCGAGGAAGGTGCAGGAAACGCCGGCCAGCACGTCGTGGACCAGCGGAGCGCGGCTTCGGGAGAGGCTTCGTGGGACAGAGGCGAAGGCTGGACCACTGGACCATCGCGGAGGAGCAGGCACCAGTGAGTGGGCGTCGCCATCCACCGCAAGGAAGCAGAGGAGGAGAAGCACCGTTGGAGGGCCGGCTACGCGGCTTGTGACGGAGGAGACACAACGCAGCAGCAGGAAAGGCAACCGCGCAGGGGGAAAAGTCACGGTGCCTACTGTTGAATAGACCTGGGCCGCCAAAAGGGGTGAAACAGAGGCATGGGCTTGCCGCAGCAATCTTTTTTGAAACTGCCCGACTAAGGATCCAGAAAGAATGGGAGAAGTAATTTCGGTTGCCTCGTGGGGGGAGGCACACAAACTTTTCATTGTCTGGCGGTGAATGGCAGGTTTGGACGGTGCAAGCAGGCAGTTGAAGAGCACGACCAGGACGCAGTGTCCTGAACAGACACATTGTACAAACTACGGTGTAAATTTAATCGGTTTGAGCTGGCAGAGCTGAGTGGCAAAAGGAGGTGCCGATAGAGTGGACTATGCCTCTGCCCCCCCCCCCCCCTCTCCACACACACCAGAAATCGCAGATAGGGGTTAAAGAGGCCTTTGAGTAGGAACTGTGTGGGTCTATAAAATAAAGGATTTAGAAGCATTTATGACAATGGCAAGATTGGCGGCTGCAAAACACGGCCCAAATTGGGTGGATGCACTGTTCCCTCAACTGGTGGAATAACAGGCTGGCCCCAGCCAGAGGCTGGATTCCCCTCTAATGTTCCTAACGAAGAGGAGGTCTTGGGAGAAGGACTGGAGGGTGAAGATGAGGCGGAGGACCCCGGAGAGGAGGAAGAGGTGCCTGTCACGAAAAGAAAAAGAACCATGACGCAGAGGGCTAAAGCAAACAAGGAACGGGCCAGGACCAGCAAAAAGCCCAGACCCACCGGGGTGGGAAGGAAAGGGAGGGCGCAGGAGGTTGTAGCCGCACCGGCAGCTGCACCTGCTGAGGCTCCAGGGAATGGTGGTCCAACCAGCACTCCTGTAACCAGACCAGTGGTAGTGGCTGAAGAAGGGCCCACATCCTTGGAGGCAGTGAAAGGTATGATCATGCAATGTATGCAAGCGTGGGGAAATGGGGGCAATGGTCAATTATTGAGTGGTAATGTTAATGATTTTAATCAAATTGCAAGTAATGCTGCAGTGGTACAACAGCGTGGAGTGAATCTCGGGCCAACAGGGCTTGGGGCAAGGGGGCTATCATTAAGGTACTCCACTCAGCACAGGATTCCCAGGTGGGGTGGTCCAGTTGCCTCAAGGGTATCGCGCTATGGCTGTAACTAACCCAAGATCATTAGGGGGGGTTGTTAATACAGTGCCTCAGGAGGGGACCCCGCTGACAGGGGCACAGCAGGGTCCAACTTGGTGGGGTCAAGGGTCGTCAGGACCAGGATTGAACACCATTAGCGGGGGAAATCAAGGGGCCCAGACTGCCGGGGGAGCCAAAGCATTCAAGGGGGAATGTGGGGCAATATTACTCAATACCGGAGACCGATGCCAGGCTTCTCTCCTGTCCGGGTGTCAGTGAGTTCCTTGATGTGGCACATCCCATGGGCTACCAAGGAGAAGTTGTGGAGGAAAGAATTTATTGAAATCTTAGACTTGGTGGGAATGGAACCCTTAGGGGAAGGTATAAAGGATTTGTCAGAGAAAGAGAAGGAAAAAAGGGAAAGGGAAAAACCCAAGGTGGAGCCAACTAGCCACAACTGGCTGAAGGCATTCAAAATGTATATGTCAATTATGCTAGAGGACCCCACAGGATGCCTTGTCTATGATTGCTTATGAACAGTATATCCACAACCTATATTCGAAGCCTGGGGGGGGGGGGGGGAGGTTGGTTACAGTATGACCGGGGCTTCCGACTAAAATTGCAAGTCTGGCCTGCTATGTCTTGGGATGAGATGGACATTGGGGGGTTCATAGATAAAATGGTGCCCGCAAGTGAAGGGGGGACAAGGCCCAAGGGGACAAACCTCAAGTCTGGAGGGGCAGAGGGGTTTATTCCCAACGGGGTAGGGCATCCTTTCGCGGGCACTCCTCCTGGAACAGCCGAGCCAGCTACTGGGTAAGCAAGCGGAATGCTGGAGGTTTAATGCTGAGGAGGCTGCCCTTTTGGCAAAACATGTCGCTTCAGGCATGCACGGGGCAAAGGTGCTGGGGACCATAGATCCTCTGCCAGTAAAGGGAAGCGGAGGAGTAGCCCCAAAACAAAAGAGAAAGGAAAGAGGGAATGAAGCAAAAACGCTCATGTTAAGGTTTACATACCCGCAGGTGTCTCAGATTGTGATTAAAAATTGTTTACCCACACGGGATGCGGGAAACGTTTTTGGAGGATTTCAATGTGGTACTGCTTTGGAGGGAGGATTGGACCAGCAGCAACGGGCTCAGGCTATTTACGGATTCATCAGGTTCCCTGGGTTTTTTGGGCAATCCCGGGCAACAATTGGTGTGGTAAGGCTTGGCCCACGGAGTCGCATCAACGGGGGATCACTAGGGACATCACGTTGCTTGAGCTGTTCCCCATTGTGGTAGCCTTTAAAATGTGGGGTGAGCAGTTGAAGGACAAAAAGGTTGTCAGACAACCTGGCAGTGGTCCAGATCATAAATCAAGAGTCATCCAGCAATACAAGGGTTTTAAGACTGCTTACAGAACTCAACAAGAGCATGCTTGCGTTAAACATCGAGGTCAGAGCACGACATATTCCTGGGGTCAAAAACATATCCGCTGATTCTCTCTCTCTCATTTACAGTGGGAAAAGTTCTGAGGGAATTGTCCAAGAGCAAGCGAGGTGATGACCCCATTCAAAACTTAGTGGTTGGGCATGATTGGGGACGATCTGAGTTCTCTGATTCACACGGCGCTAGCACCAGGCGCAGCAAGAAGATACGAGGCATGCTGGGAACAGTTCTTGGCCTTCCAAAAGAAGGTTTTGCTGGAGGGGCAGAGGGAGCTGCCAGTGAGGGCCTTTGTGGGCTGGTGCTGGCGGTCAGGGAAGACCAGAGCGTGGATGGGTTATCACTTGGCGGCAATAGCCCATTATTTTAAATTAGGGGGTAAAGGTGACCCCACGAAGGAACATTACATTATAATGGCCGTGAAGGGCTGGGCAAAGCAGGTGGTGAATAAACCCAATGAAAGATGTCCCATCGACATTGTAAAACTGCGTAGTTTGGTCAAATGCCTGGGGGGGGAGGTCGGGGCCTGCCATGACGACTATGAGAGGGTTTTGTTCGAGGCATCCTTCACTCTAGCTCTCTTTGGGGCATTTAGGGGGAGCGAGCTGGTCCCGGAGAACATGGATGCCTAGGGAATGGGGTATCTATAATTGAGTGATGTGCACATAACAGAGGGCCGGTTAAGCATGTTAAGGGGTCTAAAACCGATCAGGAAGGGAAAGGATGTACAGTGTCTCTCCGACTCATCCCTGAGAGCATAGTATGCCCAGTCAGGGCACTGAATGCCTTTCTCCAGCAGAGGCCTCCGACAAGGGGGAGGGGGGTGGCCTCTTCTCATTCACAAGGATGGGTCAGCACTGAGCCGCTTCCAGTTTAAAAGGGTCATGGACATGGCGCTGGGAAAAATGGGGGAAACCGAGGGGGTGTTCGGGACCCATTCCTTTAGGATAGGGGCGGCCACGTCAGCGGCAGCCGGGGCCTGGGGGCAGAGGACATCAAGCAGATCAGGGTGTTTTAAGAGATACATCAGACCCGAGAAACTGAAGGGTTAACATGCTGCCTTCTCATCCCACTAGCGGCGGCTCGGAGGAGAAGGAGATCCGTCTGGGTGATGGGACACTCATTTATGTCAAGGGCAGGGGCGAGCTGGACGGCAGAGCAGGAAGAGTTGACTGCCGGCGAATTCAGGATCTAGTGGCACAGGGGGCCGGTGATGAAATGGGCGCAGTTGCTGGGGCACGTGCGCAAATTGCTGGGTAAGCAGCAAAAACCGGACGTTGGTCATAATCTGGGGGGGGGGGGTAATGATTTGACGAGCCTGGGGAGGGGGGGGCTTTGATGAGGGAGATGATGTTCTTGTTGCAGGCACTGGTGGCACAATTGGGAGAGACGGAAATCATCTGGTCGGAAATAATCCTGTGACAGGAGTGGAGGGGTGCAGAGAGCCACTCGGCAGTGGACAAATCTAGAAGAAAATGTAAATGTTCAATGTCAAAATTCTGCAGGGGCAGAGGTTTCCCTCAGATCAGGCACGGCCTGATTAACTTGAAATCCCCGGAATATTACCTTAAGGATGGTGTACATTTGCCGGCGATGGGGATGGATCTCTTTTATTGGAATATCTGCACTAAACTCCTGGAAATGTAACCTAAGGAAAGGGGGAGCCATGGTGGACGGTAACCCACCAGTGGCGTGGCAGTGTTTGGGCGACCACAAGACGGACTCCGGATGAGCCAGGAGAAAGCCGGAAGGGTCTTTGCTCTTCTCAGACCAGCGCCTCTTGGGAGCCTAAGTGACAGGGGCGTCTGGTGGTAACAATAAGGGTTCAACTGTTGTTAGTGATAGATGTAGACGATTTCTGTAGTGTTCTGCTGGCGTTCTTGCGCGAGGATTGATTTGTATATATCTGGGGGACAAGGGTCTATGGGTGATCCAGCTTTCTTGCTTCGTTTTACCAGCATTCTGAATGTCTCTGCTGATATTTCAGTTCATAAGTTGCTAAACCCATAGGAAGAGCACTTTTTGGGCGGCTTATAACTTGGCTCTCAATGGACGAATCCTCACCAAACTGTGCAAAAAAGTATATGGCCCACTTGGAATTTTTTTCGGCAAGGTTGATGAGGTTGCGTCAGGGAGGGGCTAACTTATAGGGGGGGTTCCCAATCATTTTTTTTCATAGACTACATGGAAAAAACTTTGCTCACGCCTACAGCCCAAACCGCTAGACCGATTTTCACCAAATTTGCTGCAGGAGCAGCAGCTTGGTCCCGAAAGCGTGCTTTTGTAAATTTGCTGAAAATCTGTCCAACAGGCAAAATGTAGGTAAAAAAAAATGTGATATATCTGGCACCGCTCAGCGGACCCAGTTCCATTTTGGTCCGCGGACAGGCATACGATTGGTCTAGAGGGTGACGTGGTCTGCGGACATCAGACGTGCCGTGCCCCCTGATTGGATGGTAAAAAGCATGAAGTGCATCAGATTTTTGGAAACGCCCGTCAAGTGGGATTCGTGGACTTCGGCCGATGTCCGCAAACATTGCGGTAAAAACATATAAAAAAACACAACATTACACTTGTCATGATTATCAAACAATCTCGGGGTAGGTGAGGGGTGATGTGGATGGGGAGGGATATGGCCATGAGAAGCCAAAAAACAGGTGTTTTTCACCGTAAAAAAGTTTGCGAACGGTCCGGATGTTCGTGAACAGTCCTGTGAAGTTCGGGAACACTTCACATGTTCGGGAGCAATTCTTGGATGGCTTATAACTTTGGCATCACTATATGAAACTGCATGACATTTTGGAATTCTATTCTAGACCCGAATGGCTTTGCAAAGTTTGGTGGGATTCTGTAAAGTGGGGGTGAGACTAGAGGGGGGGTGGTCCCCAGAATAAGGCTTATAAATGTGTTGCCATTTGACGAATCTGCACAAAAGCTTGAAAAACGTTTTTAAATCTAGGTATAAATGTTTTTATAAAGTCTGGTGGTATTTTCTCAAGAGGGGCTAAATTAGAGGGGGTCTCGATGGCTTATAATTTTGTTGCTGTTTAACGAATGTGGACAAATGTTTTCAGAAAGATTATAGACCCAACCTTGAATGTTTAAGTCTGAATGGATTTTGGCAAGTTGGGGGCAAAGTTGTATGACTATTGTATGTACATACATATTGACACTTTTGGCGAAAAAATAAAACATGGGTGGATTTAAAGCAAACTTGTGTAAGGAGCATTGGCAAGGACCTGAAAGCATGGTTTTGCAAATGTGCCTTTGTTTTATTTTTTGACAAGTGTCATAATTTAGGTACAAAGAATAGTTTATATACCTTTGGTGACTGAGGTATAACCTGTGGCCATGGGCTGTGGCCAGATTGTCTGACCCGAACTATCTGGCTACTGGCCTTGACCGCAAGGGATGAAAAATTAGTGTTCAAGTAGCCATGTCCACGTGGGACCGGCTGTGATAGTTATTTGAAAGTAGGGTAGGTTTGAAAGGGGAAAATCAATGTGCTCATGATAATATGGTCATAGGGTTCTGACTTTGTCTTCTGCAGGCTGCCATGGAAAGGGAAGAGGGGCTCTGTGCTGAGCCACGCCTTCTTTTTCCATGGTGGCCATCTTGAAAAAGGATTTTCCTTCCTGCGGCGTCCCGCTGTAGGAAGAAAAATCTATTTGTTAGCACCCCAGGTTCCTGCTTTGGGAACCAGTGGTGCTAATGGCCTTTGTCCGCCATTCGAGGGCTGCAATCGAGGATAATGGTCCAGAGCCCTAGTTAGTTATTCATTTTAATGCACCGAAGCCCGCAGGCATTGGGGTGCACACAGACACTTCTCTTGGGCAGATAATTTGGGCTGCCAGCCGTTATCTCCCGTTGCAGTCCCTGGAACAGGGGATGAAAACCACATTATTCCCATTAGCATAACACAAAATGCTAATGGAAATACCTATTGAGTCTATGTATGGTCACGTGGCATTGTCCGGAAGGTCCACAGTGACGACAGACGTTTGCGGATGTTGACCGAAGCAAAAACAGTGGGAAAAGTATAGAAGTGTTAAAAGTGATGCTAGAAGGTGGGAAATGGCAGAGTTTTAAGGTGAAACGTTGTAAATTGGACACAAACGTTGCTATATTGGGGTAAGTATGATATTAGTAAGTTGTAGGAAAATAGCATGCACAAATAACATGTAAAAGCTTTGTGAAAGGGACCTTATGGTTAAGTTGCACTAGTAAATACTTATGAAATTCAATGAAAAAACTTAGTTAAGGGGACGTTATGGTTGGTTGCACTAATAAAAACCCATGAAACTCAATGGAAAAACATTGTTACAGGGACGTTATGGTTACTGGTAAAACCGAAAAACCTCAGAAATTCACCAGTTATGGTAACCTAACCAACCGGAACTCGCACCACCACCGTGCACTGCTAAGACTAACATCCAGGACATCAAAGATGACATCAGAGATGTCATTGATGACCTCGCTGATCACATCACATATCTGGACCACTTATTTTTGTTCACTGAAATAGCTAAGCCAGGTGGCTTTGTTCACTGACAGTCGGAATATTAAAATTCCAAAGGTGCTCTATATCTAGACCTTGTCATATGTTCTTAAAGTACTTTCCTTAGGGTTTGGTCTCAGCTCATGGTGCACATACATGGGCAATAGCCGGCCTCAAACACACAATTCATTTGTATACATGAAGATAAACTTTAATGCCATTAACATTTTCTGATGATGCTGTTTCTTTTTTCCTTACTTTAGTTTCCCTGTATGTTATCTGATTTGTATGTATTGTGTGTCTTCATATGTATTGTTTGTACTAGCACAAGTCTGTAGTAAGTCTTGAATTGTTAGCTAGTTATTACATGTTTAACATTACACAGTCACCCTTGACATCTTGTTACTAACATTATAAACACAACCCCTTGTAGGGATTTTTCATCAAAATTAATTTCACGTGATGTAATCAATGACATTTGTGATGTCATCTTTGTCCTGGGTGTTAGTCTTAGTAGTGTGCGGTGGTGGCGCGAGTTATAGTTGCTTAGCTTACCATAACTGGCACATTTTTGAGGTTTTTTGGTTTTACCTGTAACCATAACGTCCCTGTAACAGTGTTGAATTTCATAGGTTTTTATTAGTGCAACCTAACCATAACGTCCCCTTAACTACGTTTTTTTCATTGAAAAAAAAAAAAAATATATATATATATATATATACACACACACGTGCGCAGGCAAAGAGCAATTCTTCAGAAAGCAAAGTACTATGTCAATTAGCAAACACAATGTAAAGCCAATGCTGTACTTCTGCTAAGTAAACCACAGTGTAAAAGACGTATAACCAAGTTGCCTAATAAGTGACCTGAATAGCATACTGCCACTCTATACTTTCTAGAAAGGCAGTATGCAATTCAAAGGCGAATAATAACTTTGTAATATAGTAGACCCAATTCAAAGGTAAGTAGTAACATGGCAAATGCTTTCCAGAATGGCAGGAGGCAATTCAAAGGCGAGTAATAACTTTGTAAGACTGGTAACTTACTATGTTTCAGGATTAATGCAGTTACACTACCAACAGTAGCAAGTAAGTACTTGGCAACGGTTGCAATACTTCTTCAGAGGCTTTTGCAGTCCTTTCCTAATCTAGACGTGAGTGTTCCCAGAGGATCAAGAGGACACCGATGGACCAGTGGCCAGCTGTAGGCAGAACAGGATAAGGCACAAACTGTAGCAAAATCAGAATTCCAGAGGATTTCTCTACTAACAACTAAATGCAATACTTTGGAGTTACTTTTTAGAATAAGAGAAACAATTCAAAGGGAAGTAAGCACTTGGCTGTTTTAGATCCTTGTGACAGAAACAACACCAACACACAAGAAGTTGCTCTGCAATCTTTTCACAGAGCCTAGGCTTTAAGAGTACTTCTTTATTGAGTTCTAAATCTCTTTTCAGGGTCAGATTAGAGGTACAGCTTCCGCCTGCCTTTTTGACAAGGGTCAAGAGTTCCTTTGGAATTCTTCTGTAGCTGTCAAGTAATCGTTTTTGTGGGTAAATGGGTACAGGGACTTCGCAGAGGGCTTCCTGAATGTTTGTTTATTTTCACATTTATAGCAGTGCACCAAACCTCTGCGCATCAGGGCGCTAGTTAACAGTAAGCGCAAGGTAAGATCAAGCAGGTTCATGATCAAGCATAAGGTTACAAACATAAGGTGGATCTCGAGCCAAAAAAATCTCGTGGACCCCACGCCTCATGGTACGGGGGGGCAACTGCCAGTGTAGGGAAATGCACAAAAGACAATAATGGAGTAGGTGCACATACTGGGATAGCCAAACCCCTGGAACAGGAGTCTAGATCAGGTGTGCAGATACAGGTGGGTAAAAAGTGACATTGATAAGGGTGCGCAATTTGGAAAGCCTCACCTCCTGGGGCGGGAGGTATGTCAAGTATGCATTTACAGGTAGGTAAAAAGTGATACTGATAAGGGTGCGCAATTTGGAAAGTGTAAGGCCTGGGCGAGCATGTATGGTCGAAATCTCAACTACACAAATTAACCCCATAGCCACACAGGAGCAACAGAATGACTCTAAGTATTACCTCAAGTCTCACAGTCCCTCAGCAGTGAAGAAGATAATGTAGGTGGACGCGTTCATGATGCAGCAGCTACAGCACCTAGCTAATGAATTCTTGGTCTTCAGACGAAAGAATGGACACTGGAAGGGATTTTGCAGCAGCAGTCAAGTGGAAAGGCTTCCAGCAAAGGATTCTTCGTTGCTTCTTGCGGCTCTGATTTTTGGTGCCCTTTTCAAGAAACCAGATGAAGAGCGGTTGTCGTCCGACGATTCGGCTCGCTATATCTGTCCAGCATTAGGGTGAGGGGACTGGAGTGGCATCTTGGCTCTGGAGGTCTGGAAGGAGGCCACCAAGTTTCAGTTTCTTTATTCAGAAGACGATGCACATCACTCAGTCTCTAGGTCCCAGGGTATTGTCTGTTTGCAGCCCAGGAAGGTCACAGCTCATCGTGGGTTAGGTTGAAATGCAGGTCTTTTTAAGACTGATTGGTCCCACCAGTCCAAGAGAAGGGGACGTCCTCTTCGGGTCTCCTCTGTCGCATGGAAGAAAGGGTCAGCACAGCAGGGTGCACTCAGCAGGCTTCTCCGGTTGCTGGAAATAGCTACAGGTGCCTTCTCTTGTTCTTCCAAATCTGATTGGGCTCCAGTGGTTTATTTAATTGACTCTCTATAATGTGCCTATATAACAAATGGTGTTTCAAGGTGCAACAAGACAAAAAGAGGGGCGAGGACAGGGATGAAGAACAAAAAACAGTCCTATGCCTTTCGTCATCTGGATCGTGCAAATGCAGTTACAAGAAGTGTAGGGGAGTGGGGAGGGGGAAATGCTGGTCAGAGTGGAATGCGTTCATGCTAAAATGGGAAGGGAAGAGTGGAAAGCACGCAGGTTCTGTGGGATGAGGATGGTGGGGTGAGAGCCCCCAGTATAGATGAGTGCTACGGGGAGGCCAGGTGGATTATTTCCAGGGGAAGCAGGGAATGAGGGTCCACATGCTAAGTGCGAGGTCTGGGCTGGATCGGACTCAGTAGATGTATAGGCTAGCCAGGCTAGTACAGGAGGAGGTAGCTTGGTAGGGCAAGTGGAGGTTTGGGTGGGGTTCAGGGGAGAACGAAGTGCTGAGGTAGACTGGGCGAGGTGGGGCTGGTGCTCTGTAAGACTCAGAATGTACCAGACAGTCAGTCAAAATGCATCAGTGGGGGACATCAGCAGGGGAGAGGGAAGGAAAAAGGAAAAGGAGGGGTCTTCAGAAGCTTCCGGAACTTAAGGAGATCCAGCTCAAGCCTGAAAGGGCAGAGAGGCCATAATGGAGGGAGGCTGCTGCTGCGGGGGCGGGGAGGCGTTAGGTGGGGGGGGAGAAAAAACAAGGAAACTGATGAACAAGGAATCATGAGTTTGGTCCCCAAGGCAATTGTGGTCATCCTGGGGACATGTTTGTCAATAAATGTGGAGGCCTCTTCATGGATGGTGAAAAAGTAGACTTATTGAGTGTTCAATCCTGAGTTTGGCCGTATTGAGTATTTGACCCTCAGGTCTCGCAGTCTCTTCTTGGCAGCCAGGAAAGATTTGCACTCCTGCTGGACAGCCACAGAGCAGTCGGGGATATAAGTGGATCCTGGAGGAGCCAAGGAAAAGTTCCCCTTTAGCTCTCGCCGCCCGTAGGAGCGAGTCTCTATCACAGTAATTTAAAACTCTCTCAATTATGGTACGAGGGGGTGCACCCGGCTTAGGTTTGACCGTCAGGGCCACGTGAGCTCTCTATTGCCAACTGTGGGGAGAGCTTCGGGGAATCCAGTAGCATGAGCAGAGTGCGCTCAATATAGTCTTCCATGGGGCTGTCTATCTTATCCTTTGGGACCCCGATAATGCGGAGGTTGTTGCATCTAGAGCGCGATTCAAGATCCTCATTTTAATTGCTGATATCCAGAACTTGTCTGGAGAGAGGGGTCAGCCCCACTCGGAGGGCAGAAATGTCATCCCCTGCTAATCCGACCCTGGTTTGCACCTCTGTGACCCGGTATCTTTTTTTTTTCCATGTGGGCTTTAATTGATGATATGGACCTGTTCATGTCATCTAATTTAGAGTGCAGGGCTGTGAATCCCTCGCGCATGTAGTCCATTTTCTGGGATCAAGTGGACTCTGGAGGTGTCGACGTTGTAGGTTCAGGCTCAGGAGCGAGCTCGGAAGACTTTGGTGGTGCTTTTGCAAACATATTGATGGAGCTCTGCTTTTTGCGAGCACCTTTTTGTCATGGTCCCAGCGGCCGCCACTCATGGCGTACTATGTGGTGCACCCGAGGCGACTGCGGCTATGCAGGGATAGATGGTTCATCTCCAGCAAAAAACAAGGGGCACAGTTATCCAAGTCCAGTTGTTGACAGGTTTCAGGGCCAGACCGGAGGTGGGGCCCCCTGTTTGGTGGATAAGCAAGGCACAGGCCAGGTCTCGGGTAACAGTAAAATCAGGAGGCGATGGGGCAGGCTGCAGAAGAAAGGCGCCTGCTGGCCGAGTAGTAATCGCCCCAATCGTTTTATTGAGGGCACATCCAGACGGTATGTACACAACGGCGATCTAGCGAAGGGATATCGAACCCCTGACTAATGTAGAACGGTGTGGGTGTCCACTCAATTGCTCAAAAGGGGGCCAATCGTCTTGCAGCAATATATAGGCCAGCACTCTGACCCGTTCCGAGGGCCAAATAGCCTTGGGTAGACAGGCCCACGTAGCATTAGAGAGGGGCAGCGGGCAATTAATTGGATGTTGCAGTGCGTGCTGTGGATCCTGAGGGGAAGCTTCAGCAATAACAATTTCAAGTGGAAGGGAAGCAAGCTCCTGATGTGATCTGTATCCGCAGTGACATCCACTCAGGCAAATTCCATTATGATCAGAATGGGTTGTGTTTTCCCACGTATGCTGGCCCCCGGGGTATGCGCTGACAAGGGAGTGTGGCAGTGAATTGTGCGCCGGCGCAAACCACCATGGTCCTCCAAGGATGTGAAAAGCAGTGGAGAGCCACGCACAGGTGCTGGTCTGGCCAGACAAGATTCAGTAATATGTAACACCGGTGAGGAGTGCCCCTCGCCGCAGCTTAACTAGCTGTGTCCAGCCACAATCAAGAATGTCCAGCCACAATCGAGAATGTAGAGGGTAAGAAACTGCGCTGCAGCGGGCTCAACAAGTAGGGGTCCTCGGCGACCTGCCTCCATGTAGGACCATGCAAAGTTCAAATAGTTGGGGGAGAGGGTGCGGGGGGGTGTAGAGATTCATAATATCAGTTAGCAGACCCAAGTGCTCACTGCTGTGGGGCAGTGTACATCGGTCAGCACCCGCCAGACCCCACGAGGAACAGGAACGTGGGGGTTCCAGGCATGGTGCTCCGCTCGGTCTGCTACGGGTCCACAAAACAGGAGGACACGCCGAGCACAGCGGCAATCAGCATGCTGCTATGGGCTGAGTGTCGAGATGCGCAGGCAGCCCTTCGCGCTTCGGCGTCCGCCCCCAGCCGGCAGGTTGCCATCAGATGAGGCGCAGGCAGTGTGCACCAGTGACCGTCAGCCAGCCGGGTCCGTTGTAGAGCCACAGGCGCCGCTTCTTGAAAACCTCGGCAATGCGAGCTGGCTAGGATAGCAGGGCGCCTCTCCCCCAGGCAGGCCTCCTCGACCGTGGCACTCGCGCCCGCCGGGGCCCGTACCACTTGGAGGTGAGGCGCGGGTCAGCACGGCAGAGGCTCCTGGTTCCCTGCAAAACTGCAATATCGCCGCCAGGGCGCGCCCCCGCCAGACGAAATCACTGCAGATGCTGTGAAAGGGCAATAGCAACTGGGCATCCGTCTCTGCCTCAGGGAATTCAACGCAACACCACAGATTTGAGTTTAGGAGGTGTCCCAGTCCGGAGCTTACTCTCAAGCAGCCATCTTTTACAAGCGCAACAGCGCCCCTGGCATGTGAGATTTCACTTTTATTTGGCCCAGTATTAGCTGCAACAGTAGCAGCATTAGATCTTCCTTCAATGTGAAAGTTGTCCATTGTTAATGGAACTGCATTCAAAGAAAGACTGCTTTTACAGGCGTATTCATATTTTTTTTATTTTTATGGAGCCCAGTTCCCTTAAGCTCCTCCCACTTCTCAGGCCAACCTCCGTGACGTTTCTTTTTCCTCCACGACTTTATAAAGTTCTAAAAGACCTTTTTTTTTTTAAAAAAAAATAATAATAATAATAGTTTAGATATTTCAGTTATACAACATAAAAAGGATTACATTATTCCTCTTAAGGAGATGAATAAGGAAAAGGACTCTGAAACTGTGTATATGTTTAGATGGGTTTCAGATTTGCAGCAGCGTTGTTGACTGAAATTGCAAGAAACATCCCAAGTGTAGCCACCTCACACCACCTTTTTCATACTTCGATTAACCCACGGACGTGAGCCGGTAAGGGGGCACTCCGAAGAGTGTGGTCTGACCTGTCTTCACCCTCTGGATTCAAGATCCAGGAACCCAGCCAATCTGCACTTAAGCTACATTGAAACTTTGGAGGGTGGATGTCCTTTCAGGACACCCAGCCTCCCAGTTGGAACTGGTTCCAGGAAGGCATGCCAGAAGACAAAGAGCTGCAGACTTTCTGACTCCTCCCTTGTTTCCTGGATTCACAGACTCTCCGGAGCCTCGGTGGGCCACGCAAAGGATACCCGCTGAAGACAAAAGTCAAACCAGGACCTCCCTAACTCTACACATCAGAAGAAAGACCAAGAAAGAAGAAACGCAAGAAATGGTGAAAAAATAATACAGACACCATGTTGCGTCAATGGTGACCCTTCTGTGCATTATGAGGGATGTGAACACAGCCTACGGGTAAAAAGAACACACAATTCGGTAGAGCATGTCCACTGCCACCAGCCATGGTAGTCACTGTAGCAGAAATGGCGTAGGAGCAGTGAGAAAGAGGATGCAAGGTAACCCCTAAGCACTCCACACAAGGTGGGGTGGGCTGATCTCACAATAATAAAATAAAAAGTATCCCTTGGGAACATTACTTTTCACAAGGAAAATAAAAGAAAATAGAAAGGGAATCCCAAGGGGCCATACTGCACATAGAATGCTGTGTGTATCAAAGTTGGAGGAAAGTATGACTCCAGAAAGAAAGTATGTAGAGACACAAAATTAACTTCCATAGAGTAAAAGAAAGGGTGAGTGGGGGGGGGGGGGGGGGGAGTCCCACTCGCCCGGGAGCATAGAAAAGAAATCCACAAGTCCAACAAAAAGTGCTTGGGGTCTCGCAAGTGAGGGAGATTTGGCATAAAATGAAAAATCAGACCTAACATTGTGCTGTGGTTATCATACCAGGAAGGTCAGTGACTTTAGTGACTGGCAAGTAGTATGCAACTTAACATTTTTCACCACATAGGTTGCCTATGCCATGGTAAGGCCACTTCAACCTGCTTAGAGGGAAGAAGAGTGTAAACTAAACCAACATGTTTTGGTGGTTGCTTGCAACGCACATGCCATCATCGATTGCCGCAGGCAATTGCAAAACTTTTTGCCACGCAAGGCAAAGTACTTGGCGTTCTCCTTTGCAGCTGCTTCATGCCTGTTGACGGCTCCCTATGCAGCTGTGTATAAGTTCTCCATTGCCATTAGTCTTTCTGGGTGACCTCAAGAGCAGACAGTAGATTGAAAGAAATTGGTCCAAACAGTGCGGTAGACATTAAAGAGAAACTGACAGAAATAAGGTCAGCGTGCTTCACTTCCAGGTATTCCCCCTCTTACTCTAGCTTTATTTGGTTAATCGCCATTTTGAATATCCAAGACCGTTGCACGTTTGTCTTCTAATACATTTATTTCCTGTTAAATACTTAGCAACAAAACAGACTTGGGTGTCGCCTTGCTGAGGGATTCGGCCAACAACTTACACAAATGGTTGTCGCACCATAACCTCTGCGCTGGCTGCATCTGTCACTAACATACACTTACTCCACCCTACTTTTAAAGGAGAATCTCTCTGCCGGTGTTAAGGGGGGTAGTTGTGTTGGCACCTTTGCTGCAAGAGCTGTATACAAACACTCTACAGGCCAGAGACCACTGCTCTGCAAACGTGTACCAAATAACTTCATAGATGTTTTTCTGCCCCTATGTGTCACATTAATTTTAAATGGTCATTTTGGGTGTTGGGATATAAAGTTAAAACAAAAACATGTACTTCTCATTAACCCTCTTTCCCCCCCCCCCCCCCCATCATCTTCTGGATCTGTTCTGACATTTTTAAACTGAGCCAAATCGCCACCATAGTTGTCTGCGGGATCCCACTGCCAGTGTTCCCCCCCGTCCCCCCTCCCCCCTCTGGCCACCTAGGACAAGGTATGTCCTAATAACAGCATCCCACCTTCCCTTTCTTCACACTGCGACATGTTTATGGGATCTAACCACGACCATCGAGTATGGGGTCCCTTTAAGGCAGGGGACTTTGTTTCTTACCTGTATTTGGTGCCGTGTTTTCCCATACACCAGAACCAACCAGATTGTTCCTTGCATTCTCAGGAGGAACTGAAAAACAGCTGTACACAGGAAGGCGGAGAGAGCATCCAGAGAGGGGAGCGCAGGCATGCAGAGCCCTGCAAAAGAGGAGGCCTGTACGAAGCAGACAATGAGGTGGGAGGAGATGCCAGACTTGCAGACTGGGCAGGGCACGTGGGCACTTTGATGAGTCAACCCCAAGTAAGACTGGGCCGCTGAGGCAGAAAGCTCGACCTACCCCGGCCCCCTCCCCAAAAGGCGAGAGTAACCATTGTTCAGATACCCAGACGCTGTGGCTTCCCACAGGGGGAAGCCCTCGGGAGCCAAAAGAGACTATCCCGAGGAGCACGTAGCCCATGAGTTTTCGACTGAGAAGCATGTAGCCCATGACGGGCTAACCAAGAGGGGAGAAGGGAATCAAAGCATTGATGGGGGCCATAGAACCCCCACAGTCAGCAAAGGGCACCCCAAAAATGACCCCAGGACTGGGTGCATGAAGGCTGGAATCTGACAGGGCCTGAGGCACCGTAGCCATTGAGGGGCCTACTGACGGAATACCCCAAGATGCGGCAAAAGAGAGTGAGCCATCGAGAAGCGTACGGCCCGTGACGAGTGATCCAGGAAATTATGGTGAACTGACGCCACATTTGGACAGGGCTCGGAAGCACCGTAAACCACGAGGGGCTAGTACTACAGAGACCTCATGGGGCTGGAGAAGCCTGCCTCCTCTGAAGTTCAAGAAGCGACAAAGCCCAGGAGGGCTCTGAAATCCATACCATTGGTATTGGAAACACTGAGCAACCCAGCAGACCCTATCCCTGAAGATGGGATAAAGCTCAAATACCTGGCTGAGACCGTGTTTTAGGGAACTTTCAGAAGCACGTTCTTTTGGAGGAAAGCTTCCTTCTGCAGAAACCAGCCACCAGTAAGTTCACAGGGTGAAATGAGCCTAAACTAAGACCAAGCTTAGGATTCTTCTGTCTTCTTTCTTTTCGCCACAAAAGGCAAGTAATCGGTTGGCAAAGGTTTTTGGGACCGAGGAATGTATTCGTTTGGAGACATCCTGACAAGCACACTTTTATTGTTTTAAGTGCAGGCAATCCATCTTCGTGATGGGAATTAGCTGAGGTTTTTATTTACGTTTAATAATAAACTCTAGTTGAATCATGTCAATCTCCTATGTTGGACTTGCCACAAGAGGTGCAGGTATGACAAACCTATATTAAAATGGGAAGACGAAACAAGGCCATGTTTGGTGATCGCCTGGGTGCATGTAGAGCTGGATAGTGGATCCTCGGTGGGGTTTTAGAAATTAAGATGGTATATTCCAATGTGTCCGGAGGCGAAGTCACTATATGGAAAAGGAAGATTCCAAACCTCATTGGTAATTAATACAAAAAAGTTGTCTGTGGCTTTGTGAGTTTGTGCTCAAGCAAACATTTGGCTTTTATTGTTCGGTAATGCATTTAATTCTAGAACTGCCAAGCTTAGAGGCCAAGAGTGGCCAAGTCGAGAATAGACTGCGATGGGCAAATGGGTACAGAATTAGAAAGGGAAGTAGGGATGGACGGGAAGAAGTCTGTCCTTCTGCATACAGAAAACCTGGCACACAAATGCATGAACATTCCAGTGGGAAAATGGATGGGGAAAAAATGCTAGTGAGGCCGTAGTTCCCTTTAGGGCTTAATTGCCGAATTCCACCTAGTACTGGTCCAACTAGATTTCATCTAGTACTGATCGTGCCATAATCAAATAGGAAAACATAACTGTCAGTAACGGATATGGTCATTTAGACAGTTGGGGCCTCATTACAAGTTCAGAGGTGTGGCAAAAAAAGTGGCAGTAATCTCATCACCGTCATTGTTTTAGTGCTAACGTAATTATTGCCACTTTTACTGCACCGCTGAATTCCAGGTTTTGACCTTGAAGTGAAGGATTTACTTACATCAAGATGCTGGAGGTAAATCCTCCACTTTAAGGCCACAAATCGGCAGATTTACAGCGGCGGAAATAATGCTCCCATTAAATTCTAAAAAAATCACCATGGATTTCTATGGACTCCAAAAATGGCCAACACTCGTAATCGGGCAATAAGTTTGCTGGACTAAGTGGCGGTAAATGATTTTAGCAGTAATTTTAGAGGAGCAGTGAAATTACCTTCAAATGCGTAATTAGGCACTTAATGAGGCCATCTCAGTTATTTCTAGATCAGATGGAAACCTAGACAGACCATCACCACTACGTTATGTAGTGTACATTTTTATGACGGTAAGGTAAAGACAATGGGCCTCATTCTGACTGTGCATGTCCAGTAACAACGGTGCCGGTAAGCCTACCGGCACTGTTGTTACCGGACCGGCACAGTACGACTATGCGGGCGGGTGCTGTCCCGCCCGCACTGGCAGGTGGAACGGCACCCGCCTGCAGAGTTTCACAGAAGCACCAGTGCTTCTGTGGTCCCCATTCCCATTTTAGTCCAATAAGACTCAAATGGGAATGGGGATTTACAATTTACCGGAACGCTGGGGTTGTAATATTGGAAATCTGGCGGCAACTCACCGGTAGCACCGGCAGGATTATCACCGGACTTGTAATGAGGTACTGTACATTTGAAAATAAAGTTTCCTGGAAATTATTAAAAAAGTCAAAAGACTATAGAGGGCAGGGTGATGTTACGCCCGACTAGTGCTATAATACCCTGCTGATCTTTTTTCAGAAGAAGATAGCGAAGACAATGACGACTCCCTTTCCTCATACATTTCTACTCTTCGCCCTGGACAGAGTAAGAGACATCCCACTCCCGTTAAGGGAGTCATAATGGAAACGGATGGGAGCACTGAACTGTGTTATCAACATTTGAAGCTTTATTCGAGAACATCAAATCTGAAGTCAAGGTGCATACAATGTTGCTTCGATTGTTTTGTTTTGTTTCTTTTTTAATTGGATAATGCAGTGAACGAGGCTGAATTGAAATCTTTCTTCACTTGGAACCTTGTTATGTGAAATCGGATTGCTCTCCAGCAATTTCCATGTCACAAAATGCCTCCTGTTTGTCACAGCCAATACCTGAGCAACCGGGTGAACGAACCATCGGACAAAATTAAAGTATCGGATTCTCTGCCAGTCCTGGCATCGTGGAATAAGTTGTGATTCCCTCTGTTGATTTACAATCAAAGTTGTGCAAATAATGGAGCCTATGGGCAAGAAGTATAATCCTACTTTAATGGTGAATAACTTTAATGGTGAATAATATCTCAATAGATTTCCTTATAAGGAAATATGTTTGTAACTTCAATTTAGATGATACAAGGTAATGTTGAGAAGTTATGGTTACCAATCCTATATAAGGACATAAACAAAAGACCAATCCTATATAAGGACATAAACAAAAGGAGCAACCGCTATAAACAAACTATATATATATATATATATATATATATATATATATATATATATATATATATATATATTTCACCCTTCTGCCAGCCAGTCTTATGCGCTGACAGGAGGGCCTTCATTTTACAAGAATAAATACTTACCAGAAAGCGTACCTGTTGTCCTGGGAGTCCTTCACCTCAGAATGGCGACAAGGTGAACTCCTGGAGGCCCTCCTGGTATTCATACGTTTGGATGTCCCGCTTCCTGCCAAACCTCTCCTGCTCCTCTGGACCTTCCTGCGCCACTCGTGTTTTCTGCGCTGTGTTGCTCCAAGGGACCATCTTGCTTCCCCTTCATCTTTTCCATTGCCCACCTAGTCAAGAAAATGACTTCCATCTGCCTTTGTCCCCTGACCTGGCCCAGGGAAGTTCCTCTCCCTCCACCGACAACGTCTCCAATCAAACTTCCACCTAGATGGAAGTTCCACCTCCTCTGTATCCTGATTTGCCTGCCGGGGAGCCGTCTGAAAAGCAGTCCTGCTTCATATCTTTTAGCAGGCACCACGCCCCGGCTGCACTACATAGTGCTACCCCGAGACTAACCGCGGCCGGCAAACGCTTCTCCCATCACTCAGGAAGGACTGCCTCTTTGCTCCTGCTCCGAGGATAACCGCAACCAGATAACGTGTCTTCCGACACTCTGGAAGGACTGCCTCTCCACTACCAACACCTTCCTTCACCACCGTAAGCTCAAGGCTCACCAGCCACCTTGGGCCAACGTTACCCAGCCTGCGCAACATCCCCTCTTTGCATTGCAGCTGCACCTTAATTTCAAGCAACTTGACTCTATCATCACTTCGGCTGCCTATATTAACATTGCAAGCCAATTAAGACATTTTGTTCAAAGTTGGTGCTCCCCTCGTTACCTATTGCTTATTTTCTATGTTTATTATTATTGATACTACTTCATTGCTGTAGCTATATATTTTACTGTAACACAGTTGTCAGTACTGTTGGCAGTTTCTGTTATAAGCTAAGGCAATCTTGGCATCTCATTCACATTCCCACCCATTGCATTTATTTCTCACATTTACTCCAGGCCTTTACTCCAGGCCTGTGTTTTGTGTTTTGGTGATTGTTGCTGGAAGCTTGGGTACGTATATTTTCTTTTTTTCTTCTGTGTCACAGTACAACACTTTTATTATAACACCAATATGTCCAATCTTCCTCCTCATTTTCTTCCAACACCAGGTGAACCTTCCATCCTATGGGAAACCTGGAAAGATGTATTTATAGATTGTCACTGCAATACATGGTCAAAACTTCACCGTTGAGAGGCGCAGAGCCCTACTCGTGCCCTGCTTGGATTATGTTATGTTATGTTAGGCAGATTTATAAAGCGCACGTACACCCAAGGGCACCATGGCGCTCAGAGAGGAGGAAGAACATAGACTAAAAAAGCAGTGTTTTGAGTGATCGTCGAAAAGAGAGATGGTCAGTAGAGGCACGTAGCGTAAACGGGAGTCCGTTCCAGGACCTAGCAGTCACCACAGAGAAGGCACGTCCCACCCCCCCGCCCCAATACTAGCCAGCCTGACACGGGGCACCGATAGCAGTAGGGCAGACTGAGATCAGAGAGCATATGAAGGTACATATTGGGAGAACTTTTCCTGGAGGTATTCAGCTCCTTGTTCATAAAAGGCACGATGGACAATGCACAGTGATTTGAACAAAATGCGCTTCTCCACAGGAAGCCAGTGAAGTTCTCGGAGCACAAGCGAGTATGAGGGGGGAGGACGGGAGACTGCTCTACCGGCAGCGTTTTGAAGCAGCTGAAGTCGATTTATAAAATAGGCAGGTGGACCCAGATACAGTGAGTTGCAGTAATCAACTGTACTCCAAACTAGAGCCGCAACCACAGGAGCGTGGAATTGGGCAGGGATGAAGGGGAGAACTTTCCTCAATACACTGAGTTTAAAATGGCCAGATTTACTTACTGCAGCAGCCTGATTAGACATAGAGAGGAGGAGAGCTTAACCCCAAGATTTTTCACAGAAGTGGACAGAAGGGGGGAAACGGGCTAAGAGAAGAGGGTCAGAGGGCCAGAAGTCAGGGGTCCAGAAGGAAAGGGAACTGGTAGTGCCCACCACCAAGACCTCTGTCTTGTTCCCGTTAAGTTTAAGTGAATTTAATGCCATCCATGCTCACAAGTCCTCTAGGCAGCTCCTAAGCCAGGCAGCTGGGTGTCATCGTCATAGTAGTAAAATCTAAATCTGTGGAAGCGGATGAGAATGAGGAGCCATCTGATATATATATTAAAAAGTATAGGGGAAAAGTGCAGATCCTTGCGGAGCCCCACAATTTAGCCCTGCCGGTTTAGAGTAGAAGGGGGGGAGGGAGACGGACTGAGAGCGGTCGGCAAGAAGGGCAGAAGACCAATTTAGAACCTTGCCGGATATGCCGACTTCCGACAACCGGGAGATAAGTATCGTATGATCGACGATTGATTATCCGCGGATAAGTCCAGTAGCCACACTGCTCCCACTCCACCCTGGTCAACCAGGCGAGCGAGATCGTCGAGTAAAGAATCGAGTACTGACTCTGTGCCCCTTCCTTGGCGAAAGCCTGATTGAAAGATGTTCCAACATCTGGAAGATTCCAGGAAGGAAGATAAGAGGGGAAGACGAGGGCCTCCATAGCCTTCATCAGTACAGGGAGAAGTGAGATGGGGTGACAATTTTCAAGCCGCCCAGGTTCAAGAGTGGGCTTTTTTAGCAGAGATATAACCAGTGGGCTGGGAATAAAGCCCTCGGAGAACGACATGTTGACTGCCGCTGTAATATGGGAGATTACCTTGCCTGAGATGTCTTTAAGCAAGGTAAGCGGTATAGGGTCAGCTGGAGAGGCGGATTTAAGGCACCGAATTGCCTCCGAAATGTCACATTCACAGAATGCAGGGAAAGGGGGACCAGGTCGACCTAGGCAATGGCGGGGGGGAGGGGCAGCACAAGAGAGACTTGACTGACCGCCACCGCAATACCATTTCGAATAGTTTCAATCTTAGTCACAAAGAAAGATGCAAGCGTTGCAAAGGGCTTGAGAAGGTGTAACACCAGAGCCTGTTGTACTAGGGGTGGACAAGGACTGAACGAGTTGAAATAAAGCCTTAGGCTTGTTGACAGCTTGCACCTTGTCACAAAAAAAGGATAATGGCTTTTTGGTAGATGGACATAGTGCTACGAAAAATGCATTTATCAGCATCTGAGTATTTTGCACGCCATTTCCTCTCAGCACTTCTACAGATAAGTTTGAGGGCTCTGAGACCGGAGAACCATGGCTTTGAGGTGAGATTCCTAGTTTTACAGAGCTTAAGCGGAGCCAGCTGGTCTGCCACTGTAGAGAAGGCTTCGCTGAGGGAGCAAGGACTGTGAAGGGTAAGCTGGGCACGAAGGGAGGCAGCCAGATCATCATTGTTGACTTTGCGCCAATTGCGTTTAAGAATGGCAGGTTTGACTGGGTACACTATGGTGCCCTGCATCCGAGTCGAGAATGAAATGAGAAAATGATTGGTCCAAAGAAGAGGGGAGAGGGATGAGACCACAATATCAGTATGAGGGGCAAAAATAAGATCTAGGACATTGCCATGCTGGTGGGTAGGTTCCAATACAAGTTGAGGTAGACCAAGATCCGCCATGAGAGAAAGGAAGTTAGTAACTTAGCTGGCAGAGGAGGTATTAGCAGGCAGGTTGAAATCTCCCATAACCTCCCATAAGACTCGGATGCATGGTCTGGATTTCGGAGACCAGGTCAGGGAATTTCGTGCAGAACATGGCATCAGCACCAGGAGGCCGGTAGACCAGAAGGATTGTGAGCATAGAGAGAGGGGAGACAGAGATGCAAGCTAGGCAACACTCTATTTTGAGTGTGTAAATAGGCACCGTGCATAGTTTTCTAGGTAGTTTTTTTAATAATGGCCAGTCCGCCACCAGGGTGGTAGATGGACGGTCAACATGGGCCAGAGAATAGTCAGGGGGCAGCACTGGTACAATATCAGGGTGAGATGTCTCCCTCGGCCAGGTTTCTGTAAGTAGCCGCAGGTCAGGCTGGGAATTCATTAGCAGTTCATGGCAGTCACGGGCATGGGCCACTAAGGAACGAGTGTTAAGAAGTCCACTTTGTAGGCCTTTTACTAATGGTATAATACTTGCAATAGAAGTATTATGAGACTATTATGAAGGTAGAAGTGTTTTTAAAAGCCTCCCTGATCCCCACTCACGTGCAGGCTTCTGGGGGAGGGTGTTGAATTGCCTAATGCTTATGAACGTATACTCGATAAGATGGACAAACATTATGAAAAAAAGTTGGTATAATTCTGCAGCTATATCATTTCAGCACTAGCGAACATTCTGAAGATGAACCTATTGAAGCTTTCATCCCTTCACTTGGAGAACTAGCAAATACTTGCAACGTTGGTTCTACTTACAATGAACGCCTACGCGACCAATTCATGTTAAAGGTCAATGAAATCGAAACAAGAGAGGAAATATGGGCAAAAGGTGGCCCTTCTCTAGATGAAGTCTTAGGTATTGCTAAACGTGTTTGTTCTGTGTCAAACAGTTAGAACCCAAAGAGGGTAAGGATACCATGTGTGCCACATCCTCACAAGATGTTAAAAAAAAAAGTAGTAAAGAAAGAAAGTGGGTACAAAAGCAGATGGGCTTGGGGGGAGGTGGAAAACACCTTCTTCCAAGCCCGAGTTCTCCTCCACCATAAAAAGGTTTTTCTGATGTGGCAGCTCCTCCCATTTGGCAAATAACCCCTCATGTCCAGCCATTAATGCACAGTGTAGCAATTGTGGGAAGAAAGATCACTTCACGAAGTGCTGTCCCAATGCTATAAAGAAAGTAGTTGAGGAATTCAGTGTCTACACTGAGAATGATGCATCCGAAGAACATACCTCAGAGGAAGAATCCTCTGCCATTAGTTGGTCGATTTGCAATCTTGTTGCTCCGAGTAAAAATGATAGTAAGCCTCACTCACTAATCTGGATCAATGACACACCTATTAAAATGCTCATTGATTCAAGCTCAGATTATACAATTATTAAAAGTGAAACCTGGCAGTCCAAATTCTCTCAAATTAGTTTAAAACCTTCACATGTCGACGCCAGTGCTTATGGAAGTTCCCAAATTGTTACACTAGGTTGGTTTCTAGCCACCATGAAATGCACCTGACTTCTGGCTCTTCGCTTTGAATATAACGCAATGTAATTTCAACACCTTGAACTTTCTGCTCAAAAACTTCTCTGACCATCTGAACATTGACATTGCTGACTTCGGCTGCTTTCGAACCAAGCCATCCTCCACTCTGACAATCTGAACATTGCCAACTCAAATCCTGTCACTTCATCTCAATACCTTTTTGAGCCTAGCTTTTGTGAACTTTGAGATTCTGAATCTTTACCTCTGAATTTTCCTGCTTGTCGTAAACTCCCGTGCTTCAACCCTCAGAAACTACTTCTTCCAACCCCTACTACATCCATTCCCACAAACCTTACCAATCCCAACATTGCCACCACTGATTATTATCACCTCAAACCTACCTCTGAACCTAGACTCCCGGAACTATACCTGCTCCACGCTATCCTCTACGGCCTTGAATCCGCCACATTTCTGAATCTTCACATCCACTGAATTTAAACACCTTGGACTCTGTCTCTTGGACCTCCGTCCCTGGAAACCCAACCTTTCCCATTGCAACTCCAACCACTTCCGAAGCATATCGTTACATACCTAGGAAAACTCCAGAGACCAAGCAACCACTAACCACAGGAGGGCTTTCGTTCCTGTAACCAAAAAGCGTATGCCCCCCCACCCCATAACTGCAATGAGGCATTTGCCACTGTGTTAAGCCAAGAAACATGGTTGACGCCGTTTTGTATATGCCCAACATCACAGCATAAACAGCGAAATTGGAACCAACAGGACCTCTCAACAACAGCGAACCCCCACCAGGAAACCTACCACAGGAATAACTTGATGCACAACCACAACATCAGTAGACCACCGACCCACAACAATCACAAAACTTCCACAACTACAAAGATGCCTTGATACAAGGACAAACGAACGAGGATGGAAAACGGAACAAAAAAGACAAAAGAAACCACACCCCCACCAAACAAGAACATACCAGAATTCACACCACCTGTTAATCAACACCCACTAAACATCTAGACTAGAACAAAGGCATCCTACATCTACCGCTATCTCTCCACCTACAAGCCACCCATACCAGAAATCAAACAACAACAAAGGGCCCACGGAACACTGGAGGAGACCCCATTGTACTATGAAACCACAGACCACAACACACAGAACCCAGCAACGGAGAAAACAGTATCAGAAAGACTCTTGGAAGAACAAGAGCTAGACTGGAATCCCTCACCACCCAGACCCCAACTTAACCATAGATTGGAATAAAGGCCACCAAGACAACCATACATCTAATTACAAGAAATCGGAACAGAGAAACCCATTGCGCAACCTAATGGAACTCTTCAACGAAGGGACAGATGAGACAACCAACAATAAATTGGCCAACCTAACAGACGAATGCCGCTGCGACTGAAAAACAAGCAATAACTGCTGACAAAGAGCAAGCCAAAGAGCACACATTACACTGCAGCCTACTCAACGTGGGATCTATGGCAAAGCACCAAACAAAAATGTACAACCTCCTAAGCGAAGGAGGTACGGACCCTCTATTTTTCCTAGAATCATAGCTCTCGGACAGCTACAAAGTAATCGCCCATAAAGCCATACCGAACTATTAATTATAATGATGTTATTTATATAGCACCTTAATCCAAAGCGCTATTACAGTCTAACACTGTACACCGGAAGAGAAGGAATCGCTGTAGCACATAAAAATCACATCCGCTCCACACCTCTACCCTCAACAGACCAAATCACATTAACATTTTTCTTGGAGATTTCAACAATTGGTTCAAACAAGAAATTTAAACCACAAACTCCCTCACTGCCCTACTGGCAACTCTTCATCTCAATCAAATGGTGAACTGACCCACTCAGAGTTGGACACATGCTAGATGCCATTTTCTGCAGGGAGGGTCTTTCGACGGGTATGGCACGACCATCATATGATCCCTTTGACTGTGAAAATCCTAAGCCACATGGTGCCCACAAACGCAACTGCCAGTGACAAACAAAAGAAACTGGAAAAGACTTGACCGTGAACATTAACTACCAAATCGGACACTCCCACCTAAACTAAATTATACTGACGAGTTGAAGAGAACCTTCTCCCCGGGATCACAGACATGTTAGACATAGTAACACCTTTAAAACCAATCAAAAACACAGCAAAACAAATTGCATCAAGCTGGTTCACAGAGTGTCTGAGGGAGCTGAAAAAACTAACCAGAAACTGGAAAAACAATGGAGGCAGCACTACAACCAAATAGACAAAATTAATTACCAGAAACAAATCCGGCTATACAAATCAACAGTTCTGAAAGGCAAGCAAGCCTACTATACTGCTAGAATCCAATTGGCAACAAACCCACAAAAATAAATATTCCGAATCGTAAAAGAAATTAAAAGAAAAAACAATTTCATGCAACATCATACCCTAGCAAACCCTATACGACAGCATCACACCCCATATAAGAGCAAAAATAGAAGCAATAAAACAGGCCACCGGCACATCCCGCATGAATACAAACACCCTCCCAGAACCGGCAACCTGAAAGCCAACACACCATTCAATCTTTTTGAACCTATACCTGAGGAATTCTTCGACACACTATTAACAGATACCAACTTAGCCGGATCGCCCTGTTACCCATGCCCACCGGATATCTTCAAAACGCTACTTTCCACAAAACAACCCTCTATATCCAAATACTAATTAACCTATTACAAAACACTGGAATATTACCAAAGTCATTCAAATCAGCATACGTCAAACCTCTCCTAAAAGATGAGATGGAAAATTCAGATGACACTACCAACTACAGGAGCATGGCAAACCTACCATTCCCAGCTAAAATCCTGGAGAACCATGTGTAGAAAGAACTACTCAGTCATGTAGAAGGCAATGGACTACTTCACTGATCCCAGGCCGGATTCAGACCCATGAGAGGAACAGAATCTGCTCTCCTCGTCATATGGGACGACCAAAACATGAACGCGCACAACACCCATTCGTCCCTCTTCCACTGCCTTCGATACAATCGAGGACACTTACAATCAGGGACACAATTCTTATCATTAGACTGGAGGAATCCAGCATACAAAGCTCTGCACTACAATGGCTGAAATCTTTCCTCACTGACCGAACAGAAAGAACACACATTACACCAACATTCCACCATTCACGTTGAACGCTAAAAAATAGTACATGTGGTGTACCCCAAGAATCTGACCACCACACAAACCCCCCCGATAACGAACTCATTCAAACCCATGGACTGACAGCCTACAACTATGCAGACGATGCCCAACTCATCTTCACAAATCTACTGATTTACTAATTGGGCTTTGGTTGCCCGGGTGAGTAAAGGACGACTGTCTGATGTTGCTGGGGATCTGAGGTGGTCCAGGGGGGGGGCTTTAGGATGGTTGGGCCTCGTGTCTCCACAGAACGGCGCTCCGGAAAGACTATTCTTGCCAGAGAGCAGTTCCATCTTGCTCTTGCCCAATTCCTTCCCTGATTTCATGTACTCACTTCACATACAAGTGGCAACATTCCATCATGATTTCGATTGCCTAAAAATGTATGAATGCCAAAAGCACAGTTGCTAACAGAAGTAATTGCTACGGCTCTGTAGGTGAGCGTGGTCAAGTAACCATAATCTAGAATTTCGGGAGGGGAGGCAGGTGGACTAAAACCCCCATCTGCCCACTGGTCTTTCCCCACCTTTTGCCAATGTGTGTGGTATAATCAACCCACATAACATGGCATAATAGGGAAGCTTGCCAATGTCCTTCGGCCCTCTCTGATGCCATGAGAGCAGATTTGTGGTGTGGCCAATGTTTGTATCGCGCTTATGTATGGTGTCCAGATTTTTTAAAATAAACGACATAGAAAATAGGACTACAATTTGACAGTGGCTACACTTCAGTAGTGGGAAACGCTGTGTAGGGTTAGGTTTTGGGGTTTCATTCGTTCCCCCTGAATATAAACTGTGTGGATTTGGCTGTGACTGTAAGCATGTTCACAATAAATGAGCTTTTGCTCAGCAAGCCGTACTATACAAATATTTCTCAAACAGTCGATCCATGTGACTGTTAACTCAAAGGTTGGGGGCTCGAGTAAAACCGTGCCAACTGGTCACCCTTGGATGTGGCTTCTAAGCACTAGGGGTAGGAGGGAGCCGGAGAAGGAAAGAAGCAACGTGCTGCCATGTTATGAGTTGATTGTAGAGTGCTTATGCCCCGCTATGGGCGTATACCAACAATTCTCACAGGCAGTTACGTACTTCACTTTTTGCCTGCCAGATGAATGCATACATTCGTTTTTGTAGTTCGTCATATAACCCATTCATGATAAACACAGTGCTCAATACACAAAACTCCTGTCCTCTTTCCCTTCCTCCTCTTTCTTTGTTCTTGCGAGGATGAGTTCTGAACATCTTTGGCTTTTCTTCTCCTAGTTCATATTCCCGATTGTTTGATGTCCGTCGCCATCCCTATAGAAATATAAATTAGAGAGGTGACTATAGACCGAAAATAGGGTGGGTCAATCGTAAAACTCAACTATATATTAAATAATTTGTATCCACATTGAGCATTAACAATATCTTCATAAATATTATTATTTCTGATGTTTGTTAAGCTGCTTAGAATCACATGCTGTGCATAGGTCCGACATCCAGTGGTCACTGCGGAGTATTGCATTTTGTTTTTCGTAGTCGAAAAGGGGACGTCGACAAGGCGTGTCTGTAACACTATCCCTATAGTGACGTGCGTTGTACCCACAATCCCTCACGCGTCGAGGTCCCTCAGATTGTTTTTTTCCGCCCAGTTTCTGGTCGCCTTTCGCGGAGCTCCTAGAGAGACATTGCTATACTTACCACGGACCTCGGTCCTTTTGTCATAACTTAATATACTGGTAACGATCCCTCCCCCTCGACGTTAGCTGTGAAGCTGTTTCTCCGCCGAACTATTTTCGACGGAGAGGAAGAGCGGAGGAGATCCTTCGGCGCTGCCGAACACGTGGCCTGGCCTCGACGGCCAACTTACAGTAGGGAGAGTGGGGGTTAGAACTTTGTCTCTTCTCTTTGAGAATGTCTTTCTTTCTCCCTTTTCTTTCCCTTGGGGTTGTTATCGCCAGCTATTATTGCCTCAGCTATGGAGAGGACACCATTTAAGTTTTGCCCACGCTGCAGGGGCAAATATACTTGGAAAGATAAGCACAAGCTCTGTAATCGTTGCTTACCCCTCGATCACATAGAGAACAGCTGCGCAGCCTGCAAGCTCTTAAAACCCAGGACTCTTAAAGAACGTAGGGTTAAGAGGTGGGCGGACTACGCGATGTCGAAGTCAGTTTCCTCACCCGCTGCCGCTGTTACTGAAAGTGACGAGGAGTGCGATAACTCGACGTCCGTTACGGAAGTCATGAACCCCCAGAAGGAGCGCTCCCGCTCCTCGTCCGTCCCCGGCCCCGACGGGCTCGGCTCACGCCCTGCTTATGGGGATGAACACCCCGGCGACAAGGACGCACACAAACCCCATAAGGCTAAACACATTACCCACGGCTCTTCTTCGTCGAGAACGAAGGATCCATCAGCGCCGAAGGGGACGCAGGGCACTCCGGCGTCTACCGCAGACCGTAAAGGTCACAAGCCCCACCCGCAAACGCAGCCGCGACCAGCGATTGGGCTTCCATCTAACACGGGCGCTACCCCAAAAACATCCGACGCAACGCTCCATAGAGCGACCGTCGAGGTACAACGCGCAACGCACACAACGTCGACACCAAAGCCCTCGACGGACAAAATCGTGGCCGAGAGCCTAGCGAGAATTGTCGCCGAAGACGAACGTACGCGGACGACGAAACAAACGTCGAATACCGCGTCGAAAAAACACAAAAGTAGCCAGGAACTGCCCCTTTCTCCAAAGGACGCTTCCGAACTACCTGAAGGCTTTTCAGAAGGAGACGGGAACCTCTCGTCGACGTTGTGGGAGCGTTCGAAACGATTCGAAGGCGAAAACACTAATTTCCCCCCTCTAGACTATTCAGGGGTACCCCATGAGACCCTTGAAAGACTCCATTCTTGCATGGAGAAAATGGAAAGGTTTCTAGGAAACCAAGACCCACCCACTCACAAAAGACCAAGAGAATGGCCACAGGATGACCCTAGAGTCAAGATTCCTAGGCTGGTTGACCTCACTGAGGAGGAGCAATACCTCCAAGAAGATGAGGAGTGTTTGGGTGGAGAAGAAGAGGTAGAACTTGAGGAAGAGGGGTTCGAAGAAGATCCTTACACCACTCCTACAGGGTTTGAAGAGGATACAGCTACCTCGCAGCCCTGGCATTCACCGTCAGTGCAGCCTTGGCAATCCCCATCAGTACATTCAGACCCTGATGCCTTTCTCCCTTCTCCTCTCAAGGATTCACATGGGAACTCCTCTCCCATAGATGACCAACCTTCCCTCAATGCACTATTGCGCAAGGCAGCAGCGCATTTTGAGATTGATACAGGGGAAACTCTTCCAGACATTGACTTTGTAGAAAAAGTCATCAAAGAAAAAGCCCCTGTTAGCCAATCTATTCCACTCCTGGCTTCTATTAAAAGAACAATTTCTCCTTCCCTTACTAACCCAGCTTTAGTAAGAGGGGTCAACCCTAGAATAGAAAAGCTCTTCAGCCCTTCATCCTCTGACCCTTTATACATCAGAGGACATTCTATTCCGGACTCCCTTGTGGTTACCAACACAAGAAAAAGAGCAGGGGTGCCACTATCCACTAGTGAAGCACCTCCAGACAAAGAAGGCAAAAAACTCTACGCACTGGGGAAGAGAATCACGACCTCCGCCGCCTTCTCTACTAGAATTGCTAATAACAACTCACTTTTAGCTAGCTATGCAGATGCACAGTGGAACAAGCTGCGCAGCGAAGCAGAGGAAGCACCTGAACCTCTGCGTTCTCGCCTGCTAGCTATAATATCAGAGGGCACACTGGTAAACCAGGGCATCGTTAAGAACTCCCTAGATGCCGCTGAGACGGCTGGCCGCTCCCTAGTGCAGGGAATACTTCTCAAGCGCCACGTTTGGCTACGCAATTCAGGTTTTAAGCCCGAAACCCAAGCCTCCCTCATAAATAAACCCATTGAACAGAGGCATCTGTTTGGGAAAGCATTAGATGAGGCCCTAGAACATGCTAAAAAAGAGTTTGATACCATCAAGACTCTTGATCAAATTTCTAGGCCCCTAACAGGCGAGGCTATGGTAATAAACGCTCCTTTCGTGGCCAAAGACAGCAGCAGAACCAACAACAACAATATTACTCTGGCTCCAACTGGCCCACCAACCAGGGTAACACCCAGTTCAGTCAAAGAGGCCAACGCCGTGGCAAAGGAAGAGGTCGTGGCTCCAGCCCCAGAGGTTCCACGCCCAATACCAGCAAATGACCCGAAAATTCGGGTCCCCTCCCATGCATCACCGGTCGGGGGCCGGCTAACATCGTTCCTTTCAGCATGGGAGGGAATCACGTCAGACCGTTGGGTATTATCCACCATAGCCCACGGATACTGCATAGAGTTCAACGGTTCCCCGAAGTACAAACCCCCACGGAACCGGCGCATGACACCGCAACACCTCTCCATTCTTCTTCAAGAGGTGGAAGAACTACTGAAGAAAGAAGCTATAGAGCCCGTCCCCCTATCACAGGTAACAGAAGGTATTTATTCAGTGTACTTCCTTGTACCCAAAAAGGACTTAACCATGCGCCCTGTATTAGATCTGCGCCCAGCGAACATATTTGTCAAACCCCAAAAGTTTCGTATGGTGACCTTACAGGAGGTAATCCCACTGTTATCACAAGGGGATTACATGACAACACTGGACATGAAAGATGCATACTTTCATATTTTAATGTTGACATCGCACAGAAAATACCTCAGGTTCAAAATAGAGGACAAACACTACCAGTTCAGAGTACTACCCTTCGGGATAGCATCTGCACCAACGGTATTCACGAAAGTACTGGCAGTGGCCCACCTGCGCAGATTATCCATCCCGGTATACCCTTACCTCGACGACTGGCTCATAACAGGGGATTCTTACGAAACATGCTTCTCCAATACCCAAAAGACCGTAGACCTTTTGTCCCAACTGGGCTTCTCCATCAACGAAAAGAAGTCCAGCTTAGACCCCAGCCAAACCAAACAATTCCTAGGGGCTCTAATTCGAACAAGGGACGGCCTCGTATTCCCCTCCAACGAGAGGGTCCAAAACATGCTGTTTCAAATTCCCCATTATGTAGCAGGCCAAGAGGTGACGGTACGCAAAGCAATGCGCTTGCTAGGGATGATGGCGTCATGTATTTATTTGGTACCTCACGCGCGCCTGCGCATGCGCCCAATGCAAGAGTGGCTCTACAGCCAGTGGTGTCAGGCCAGCGGACAATGGGACGATCTAGTGGTGGTCTCGCAGGCCTTGGTTCTCTCGCTACGGTGGTGGACAAAAGAAAACCTGTTATTAGGGAAAACTTTTGCCACACCCGCAGTGGAAGCCACTCTAACCACAGACGCATCCCTTACAGGATGGGGGGCTCACCTATCCCATCAGACGGCACACGGAGTGTGGACTCCGAGTTTAGCATCCAAGCATATAAACCTGCTGGAACTACTAGCGGTGTTCAAAGCACTGAAAGCCTTTCAGGAACACTTACAAGGAAAGACAGTGATGGTCCTCACAGACAGCACCACAGCCATGTACTACCTCAACAAGCAAGGGGGCACTCACTCTCCAGGACTGTCCAAGCTGTCCCAGAATATATGGAAGTGGGCTCTCAAACACAACATGTTCCTACTAGCACAACATGTACCAGGGGAACTCAATCTGCTAGCAGACAAACTCAGCAGAGACTTCCCCCTGCCCGAAGAGTACGAATGGCAATTGCACGAAGACATCGTCTTAGACATCTTCACGCAATGGGGATTCCCGGAAATAGACCTGTTCGCAACCCTGGAGAACTCACAATGCCAAAGTTACGCCTCCAGGTACCCCCAGAACCAGTCCAAGGGGAACGGTCTGTCGATTCAATGGTCAGGGAAATTGGTTTACGCCTTTCCCCCGACTCCCCTTCTCAACAAAGTGGTGCACAAGATGCAACAGGAGCAGGTTACCATGATACTAGTGGCCCCAATGTGGGCACGGCAACCTTGGTTCGCTCACTTGATGGAGATGTCCCTATCTCCCCCAGTGAAACTTCCCTGCCCGTACAACATGCTGTCACAAGACAAGGGCAGGACACTGCATCCATGCCCTCAGACCATGAACTTAGCAGCCTGGCTCCTGAGATCATAGAATTTGGACATTTACAACTCCCACAGAGATGTATGGACATCCTCAGGGAAGCCAGAAAACCTAATACTCGACACTGCTATTCTAGCAAATGGAAAAGATTTGTTATCTGGTGTAGAGGTACTAGCATCAACCCAGTTGACTGCTCTCCTACTGACATTATTCTATACTTGACCCATTTACTGGATTCAGGTTTAGTGTTCAATTCCATTAAAGTCCACCTAGCGGCACTTTCTGCATACACCACTTCCCAACTTAAAGTGTCGTGGTGGAAGATACCAGTTATCAAAGCCTTCATGGAGGGGGTAAAGAGGATACACCCTCCGATAGCTAACCCAGCTCCCGGATGGGACTTAAATGTGGTACTTTCCAGACTCATGGGCCCTCCCTTCGAACCCATGCACAAGGCAACTCTTAAAGATATCACCCTTAAGACTGCTTTCCTAATAGCTATCACCTCCATTAGGAGAGTAAGTGAACTACAGGCTCTTTCTGTACTAGACCCCTTCGTAACAGTTCACAAAAATAAAGTGGTTCTACGCACACACCCAAGGTTTGCACCTAAATTCATCTCGAAATTTCATGTAAACCAAACTATAGAACTACCAACGTTCTTTCAAAACCCTTCCAGCTCGGGAGAAAAAAGTCTGCATACACTAGATGTACGCAGAGCTGTCATGTTCTACATGGAAAGAACCAGACCACTGAGAAAGACTAATCAGTTCTTTATCTCGGTGGCAGCAGGAAGAGAAGGAGATGCGGTCTCAAAATCCACTATATCTAGATGGATTGTTCAATGCATCACTCTCTGTTACACTCTTGCTAAGAGAGAACTACCCTTCAAGCCAAGAGCACATTCCACTCGAGGCACTGGGGCTTCCATAGCATTCATTGCAAATGTTCCCCTTGAGTCCATCTGCAAAGCGGCTACCTGGAGTTCTGTGCACACCTTTACAAAACACTACTGTCTAGATGCACACTCTAGATCTGACTCCCAGGTGGGACAGGCAGTATTAAGACATCTTTTCTCTACTGTTCCTTCTCATAACCCACCGCCAACTCCGGGTACTGCTCGCTAGTCTATGCACAGCATGTGATTCTAAGCAGATTAACAAACATCAGAAGACAATGCATTACTTACCGTAAAAGCATTTCTGATGGTTGTATCTGCTTAGATTCACATGCGCCCACCCTTCCTCCCCGCTCGGATGGAAGGAACATAGACTTCCTTTATATCTCTCTTTTCTGTACTCACTCACGTCTATAAGGCTCCCTCAGGGCAGAAAAATACAAACAGAGGGACCTCGATGCGTGAGGGATTGTGGGTACAACGCACGTCACTATAGGGATAGTGTTACAGACACGCCTTGTCGACGTCCCCTTTTCGACTACGAAAAACAAAATGCAATACTCCGCAGTGACCACTGGATGTCGGACCTATGCACAGCATGTGAATCTAAGCAGATACAACCATCAGAAATGCTTTTACGGTAAGTAATGCATTGTCATTCATATTATTATACATCCTGCATGTCTCCTTAATCAATATCAACAATACAAGACATGTAAATATCTCATTCATACGATTGATCGGGTTGGATAATCCTTCGCCTCCGTGTCTTTATTAGAATTATGACTTTCTGTAACGAATGTGTGGAAAATCTGAATTCTATGTCAAGACCGGAGGCTCGGATTATGCTTGTTCAAAGCTTACTTACCACTAACGTTGTTGCACTTTCCATGGGTTTAAAATAGAAAGTTCTGAAAGTCGATTCTTTCGACCAATCCGCAGACCTCATAATGTCCTCTTCTCTGGCCCCTATGTTATAAGCTTTAGTAGCCATCGCTCCTCTAGCTGAATGAGCGCCATATCTCTCATTATCGATGCTTGCTTGTACCATCACACATCTAAGCCATCTAGCTATGGTAGCCGGCCTAACCGCTTTAAATGGTTTACAAATTGCTATTAGTAATTGTGTTACCCCCTGGGGCCTTACTTCCCTCGTCATATCTTCGTATGCCGTTAAGCATCTGACTGGACATAATTTTGGTTGATTTGGAAAAAACTCATAAGAAGTGGATCTCAACCCTGTCTTGGTCCTCTTTGTTATGAGGAATGTCACTCCGTTAGGTGATATACTTTTCCTATTAATCTCCAGGGCTCTAACATCAGAAGATCTCTTGCATGCTAAAAGACATAAGAGCATGGCTAACTTGCCTGAAATTGCCTTACGTGTCAGATCCTGATTATCTGGCCATGATAAAAATAACCTCAAGACCTTGTCTACATCCCATAATTGATTATATTTCTCGGTAGGAGGTTTGATCATCTTTACCCCTCTTAGAAGTCTACAGATTAGTGGATGTTCCCCAATCGCTAAGCCTTCAACTCTAGGATGTCCTGCCGATATCGCCGACCTGGCCGTGTTAATGGTTCTATACGCCTTTCCCTGGGCTGCCATCTGCGCTAAAAAAATTGCCACATGAACTACATCCGTTCCATCGGGATGAATGTTCCTCTCCAAACACCAGCTACTCCATCTAACCCAAGCTGATCTATAAGCCTTGTGTGTCCCTGGGGCCCAGGATTCGTTAATGATGTTTTCAGCTTCATCCGATAGTCCTGGCCTAACCCAAGATCCCCTGAAATCACCCACGCTAAGAGATTGAGTCCCCCTCACCAAAGGGTGACTGAGGCCTCTGGGGTCTCGAATGATTAATTCTATGTTGGGTAAAGCCACTGGGCTCTGATGAGTAATTCCAGTAAATTGAGGAACCACACCTGACCTCTCCAATCCGGTGTAATTAGGATTAGAGCTGCTCTCTGACGTCTCACTTGAGCTAGCGTCCTCGTTATCATGGAGAAGGGAGGAAACGCATAGTTCTTCTGTTGGCCCCAGGACTGCAGAAATGCATCAGTCGCCTCTGCTTCTGGGTCCGGTCTCCAGCTGAAGAACCGGGGTAATTGCCTGTTCAGTCTCGGTGCAAACAGATTGATCTGACATGGACCCCAACGAGACATCAGTTCCTGAAACACCCCTTTGTCCAGTTTCCAATCGCTGGCGTCTCTGAGGTATTTGGAGTTCCAATCGGCCACTTCGTTTTGTTGGCCTGGTAGATACTCCGCCCTCACTGAAACTCTTCTCTCCAGACAGAGTTCCCAGAATTCCTTCGCTAGTTCTGCTAGTATTCTGGATCTTGTCCCTCCCAGTCTGTTGATATATCGGACTGCTGAGACATTGTCCATTTTTAACAGAACGCAGCATTGAATCCTCTCCTGGGTCCAGCATTTCACTGCAAAGTACCCTGCCAGTAACTCCAGGCAGTTTATGTGGATGCTCGTCTCCTGATCCGACCACCTGCCCCCTGTCGACAGGTTCCCGCATCGGGCTCCCCAGCCCCATCTGCTGGCGTCGGATTCTATGATCAGGTCTGGGGATGAACCAAATATTGCTCTCCCGTTCCATGCATCCATATGAATGAGCCACCATTCTAACTCCTCTCTCACCTCTTGTGAGATAGTCACTCTTGACTCGTATGAAGCGCCCCTCCTGAGGTGATATATCTTCAACCTCTGGAGTGCCCTGTAGTGTAGAAGTCCTGGGAAGATTGCTTGTATTGATGCCGCCAGTCGGCCCACCAGTCTCGCAATGTCCCTCAATGAGAGTTCTCCCTTCGCTAGAGTGTGCCTCAGTTGTTTCTTGATATCGTACACCTTGTGAAGGGGTAGACTGAGAGTTCCCTGGATTGAGTCCACTATGAAACCCAGGAATTCCATCGCTTGAGTAGGTACTACACTGGATTTCTCCCAATTTATCACAAAACCCAGACTCTCTAACAAGTCTATCGTTACCTGTACTTGCGCTATCAGGGTCTCCTTCTCCTGGCACATCAGACATATGTCGTCCAGATATATTATAAGTCTTATCCCCTGCGCTCTGAGATGTGCTACAACTGGTTTCATCATCTTGGTGAAGCACCATGGTGCCAATGCCAGGCCGAAAGGCAGGCATCAGAACTCCCATGTTCATTCTCCCCAGATGAATCTCAGAAATCTGCAGTGTTCTTCTGCTATTGGAATAGTCAGATATGCATATTTTAGGTCTATCCTGGCTAACCAATCTCCCTGAATCAGGGTATCCCTTAACAGATGTATCCCTTGCATTTTGAAGTGTCTGTACATCACGTAACCATTTAAACCTCTCAGGTTTATGATGGGTCTTGTCTTGTGCTTCCCTCTTACTAGAAACATATTGCTTATGTAACCTCCAGTCTGACCTGAAGCAGGTCGAATAGCTCCTTTTGCTTTCCAGCCCTCTCAATTCTTTTTCCAGCAAGCTCTCGTCTTCCCTGTTCATCACTAACCTTTTTGGTGGTTTTACCTGATGTGGTGTATCTAGAAAATCTATATAAAAACCTTGAGCTGTCTGTATTACCCAGGAATCCCCCGATATGTTCAACCAATTTTGTAAAAATTGAGCTGTCCTCCCCCCTACTTCTAGGGTATTTGTACGTGGGAATGTTATTCTCACCTGGGTTATTTTGCTGACGTTCCCCTCGCCAGATTCTGCCTCTTCCTCTACCCCTTGATGGGAAGAAAGGTGTCTGTTTACGGTCCTCTTGTTCTCTCCATTGAGCTCTGTCCTGGTAGGATCGATTGTATTGGAAACGGCCAGCCGAACGACCCCTTCCTCTGCTGGCCCGTCCAAAAATCTGCCTCCCGAAAACCCTCTTAAGTGAGGCTTGAGCCTTATCCAAGGCAGTGTAGGAATTTACGAATTTGGTGAGCTCCTTGATAAAGGAGTCCCCGAATAGCTTTCCCTTCGCCGATGTGGCAGATTCAGAGGAGGCTAATTCGCTTAGCTTAGGGTCGATCTTTACTAACAAAGATCTCCTCCTTTCCATGGTTATAGCATGATTAGCATTCCCCAACATGCATATCGCCCTTTGGGCCCATCCGATAAGAATTGCCGGGTCTATCGGCTCCCCTTTTGTTTTCGCTTCTTCTCCCATCTGGAGAATCTTTGTGAGGGGTCCAGTCATATCAAGCATCTTATCCTGACATGAGCGCCAGGATCTGTCAAGACCCTTCCTCACATCCTTTGTAAACTTGCTCATAAAAGTTATCATCTTCTCATCTATATCAGGTCTATCTGCCGCACGTTCGGGGAGGAGTGGTCTGGGGCATTCCGCCCTCATCTTGCTTCTAGCCTCTTTGGCTAGAGGCGCCCTCAGGCGCTTTCTTAAGTATGTCGTAATTCTTTTGGGAGGTTCCCATTCTGACGATCTGGGATGTATTAGTGCTTCCGGATCGAAATCCTCCTCATCAGCACCATCTTCCTCCTCCTTCCTTTTCTTTAACGCCTCCTCATCTGATGTATAAGAAGATGACTCGCGTCCCCTGCTAGGCACCGCCTTACCCTTTCTCTTCCTTTTACCACCTTTCTTCTTCGGTGGGGAGCCCGGGAGGGAGAGGGGGTGTGGGCTTCTTCCGCCCTACGGGCTGATTTACTGCCCCCTTTAGATTTCATACGTGCCTTAAGGCCTTCGACCTTCTCCAGACCCTGAGAGAATCGGAGCCAATCCTCCATCAGCGCTATTTGCTGAGGATTATGTCCCAGTGAAGCCCCCAGGGCTTTCTGGAAAACATCAGTCATGTCTGAATGGTTCCTCTTTTGGCTAACACTAGCCTTCCCCTCATCACTGGAGGAGCTCATGATTCTCAGGCCCTGGGGAGTATTTATGTTATGAATAATAGTATTCAAATATATACCAGGGCTTCTCAGTACGAGATTGTAGGTAATTTGATAATATCTCCCTGGTTCTGATTATATCCCGGATATAATGCTGATATTAACACAGGTTTTACCTGGGACTGTGCCCGTATGAGGTGCGGTATCAGCTGACAGCCTGCAGGGGCGCTGTTGAGTTCTTCCACAGGATGCTACGTTCGTACGATGCGTGCTGTGGTAACTCGTATTTTTAATATAAAGCTTTCGCTGGAGTAAATAATCTCTCGTGCGTATCACCAACAGATCGAAATCGCAATGAAAACGAAGGAGAGAGCGCCAGAACTACGCGGTCCCGTCGCGCTCTCCCTTCCGTTACACAGTGCCCTCTCTGACGGGTCGGAGGAGCTGCGGCCGCCGGTGCCCCAGCCCCATCGCGGCCGCAACTCCCTGGAGCCGCCTGCACTTAGCGGATATGCTCCGCCAATCACATAAACAATGCGTGTGTCACTCGTGTGCCAAAATTAGTCAAAATCACATTCACACACACATGTAATAGAAATAACAAAATTGTACTTAACTCACTGCCGAGCAGCAAAGAAAGAGGAGGAAGGGAAAGAGGACAGGAGTTTTGTGTATTGAGGACTGTGTTTATTGGTTACTGGACTTGTCACATGGTCAGTTCGAGGACCAATTGAAATGGACTACGAAATCTCAAAAAACATGGTTATTGTAGTTTTATTAGATTTGTATTCATGTTCATTTGGTACTGTTTTTCTTTGCTGCTGAACAATAAAGTTGTGGTGAAAGCATAATCCGAGCCTCCGGTCTTGACATAGAATTACTGCCCACCCCCCCCGCCCCCTTGCTTTCCTTTGGATTAGCTGCTCTTGTTTTGTGAAAAGTTTGCTGTGATTGCTTGTAAGACATTTCTCAGTTGGCTGGAATGTTTCTTTTTCTTTACAAAAATCTGAGAAGTTCCTTATGTTCAGTAATTTGACCCGGTACCTACCATTCAGGACTGGCTCTGCTAGTTTCCCGCTTAAGACGGTGTCTGTATAAAATAGATGTTCAAATAATTCTTCTCCTTCTTTTCTCTACAATTTCGCTGGTATTGTTTTTGCTTGTTTTCATTTCTTCAACGTGCTTTATCTTTCATTGTTTTCCCTGTTTGTTTGGGATTTTATTCTTATTTTGCCGCTTCATTTGTTTCTGCCATACATATTTTCAAACGCTTCTCTAATTCTTGTTCTGGCTGCTTCCAGATGACAACAGCAACCAGAGTTCCATGTCAGAGACCTCTCTGCTGAAGGGGGACACCAGCCCCAGCCCCTCGCCAACTACTGATCGTAGCCGGACGGGCTCCCCAACGCCGCTGTCAGAGCTGAAGGCCGAGGACTCTCAGCCGCCCATGCTGGGACAGGAGGCGGGTAAGCCACGATGTGAGAGGTGGTGGGTATAAATGTGAGAGATTTGGGTTATATGGCCTGTGGCACTGAGCAGGTTCATCAGCTGGCAAGGCGCCAGGAGGGACTTTAACTCTTTCAGTTGAAATCGGCCTCGGGAGGGGGCTGGGGGTGGTGTCGCTATGTTGGCAGTCTTGCTGACAAAGTGTAGGAAACGACTAGAAGCAGAAAAAACTGGAATCCCAGTGCTGGTAACTACATATTAGGTGCACGTACATTTAAGCAACAGCGTCTTTAAACAGAATTAGCCTTGGGTAATCACGCGCATTGTTTTCAGAATCCTCCTAGGATTAATTCTATGAAACAGGAACATAGCCTTGAGAAAGAGCATGCGCTCGAAACACGTGTCGGCTGGTTCAGAAGTGGTTTCGCCTTGTCAAATTGCTTAAATAAATACGATATTAAGGGCCTATTGGTGCAGTGTGGTTGTATCTCTAATTGATTTGCTGACAAATTGGTTAACAGCTGCTTAGTGGAGATTGTGTTTTTGCACCCCACCGGCTGCCTGTCCCTTGATAATCTGCAGTTATTAACCCTTTCCCGCTTTCCTTTATCCCTCCATTATAATCTGTACACCCCATAGGCAGGGGTGCTGCTAGGTCTGGAAGAGATCCGAGGCTATGCTAATGGCTGGACACGGGGCTTGCTAGCCTTTTGGCTGTAGCTGCTGAGTTTTTATCCGGGGCTACAACCAAAATATCCCTGCTATAGCCCCCCTCAAACTTCCCTCTAACAACGCCTCTGCCTATAGGTGCATCTAACTGGTTTTGCCAGCTGTAGGGGAGGTGGCCCCCAAATATTAGATTTTAAAATGAGCCTCAATGTATCATCTGCCAGCCCTGTTAATCCTCATTGGAGGGTAACTTGCCACCCTTCTAAAAAGGGTGTTACATCAGCTGCCCCAGCAAGAGAGACTGCACCTTCACTTTTTTAACCAGTAATTGTTGCGCACGAATGGCAGTTAATTTAAAATATTTACAACTCTTCGGATGTGCCTTTAGGACAGCCGGTGCCCTTGTTCAAGGCAATTTGACAAGAATGAATTCCAAAGCCCAACATGGTTCCATCGAGGTTCGTAAAAAGCTGCGCTGTGGGTGGGTGACAGGCGCAATTGGGTCAGGCCTTTTGTTTAGAGCAAGAGACGCCAACAGGCAGGCGTCGGCATATTTCACACATGCCCCTTCATTCTAGTGAGGGGGGTGCTGCTTGGCTTCGTGCACAATACATGCACAACAAATATGTGGACGTGCAAACATTAAGGGTGCAATAACTTGGAATTTGCTTTAAAAAGGGAGGCAGCGAGGTCCTTAGCAAGGGATAAAAGAACATAGACTTAGCTGGGGAAAGCCCCTTTGTGTGCTCATCCATTTCCCCTCCACCCCAGCTAGCAGCTTGCCCAGGCATCATATTGCCCGTTTGCTATCCATATGGACCAGTCCCATCGCCTCGTAGTAACTTAATCCACCATTTGGGGTGCTCTACAGGCACTGTCTGTCCTGAGCCTCCCAGCCACCTTCATTACTGTTGAACAAGTGTGCTCTGGCACAATCCTAAAAGTCCTAACTGGGCCCACCTGATGTCAGTTTCTTGTAACCAGGTGGCTCAACGGGTACATCTACTACTGCAGACGCACCCGCAACTGGGCATTCCCCCTCTACCAACTCCAAAGCGGTGAGCCATATTACACACAAGCTTACCTGCCCAGGAAATACATCTATGCAGAAATAACCACATACCACTCGTGAGACCTTCCTTCGCTACGACTTTGGCACCCCTTGCAAAAAAGAACCCTACCTTATTGCCAGTAATGTGTGGTTAAAACTTTAAAATCTTGGATGAAACAGGAATACCCATTTGGGGCCACCATCCATTCCTTTTTTTACTTTAACTGCAGTAAACATCCTGGTTAATGTCAATGTCACTCACCAAACCCAATTGTTGGAAATACACTGTCAATTACCCTAGGTGCTCATAATGGCCTATCGGCTTCCGTCCTAGACTTGTTTTACCACTTGGTCTGATTTTGTGATTCGGTCCCCTGCCTAAGCCTAAAAAATGGATGGTGGCGACGCTAAGGAGACGGTTATGACGGAATACCATATGCGAGGGTGTAAACGCCTGAAAATTACTGATTTTTAGAAATAAAATGATGCAGGTCATTTTGTTACTGCAAATACTGCTAATCAGACCCACCCTTTCATAAGGCTCCATGCTAAAAGCACTGTGCACCTATGTATCTTTGCTGTAACCATCTCCTGACATCCCAAGGGAGTGCCTAGCAGAGTTCAGGTTCAAAGGACACGTGTATTCCTGAGCAGCTGCATCAAGGCGAAGCGCGACCAGGCATAGGTGGCTCTTTAATCATCTGCAACTCAGGTTCAAAACACTATACATTGTGCACCCCAGCAGCCAGGTGACATCTTAATATGTAAATATAAGCCATGTCTAACTATGCCATGGTGGCTACTGCGGTTACACAATTATTCGGCCCCAAGCATTTGGATGGTCAGTTTGGTGAGGTGACCAATTGATGACGGGTCTGAGCTTTATTAGCTGTCTGGTCTGGGTGTACCCACAACATCCATGTGGTGATTGGCTTAGGAAGCTTCTCCTTGGACCCTTCGGAGGAAGGCCAACACCTTCCTCCAGGGCGCAGACACTCTCCCCGGGAGGCCCTTTGGTAACCAGTGCTTCAAAGAAGTTCACACCATGACAATGGCACTCTCTCACCAGGGTGCTGATTACTGGACTACTTTTTAAGTAGGGAGACGGAGGAAGGCGGTGGAGTTGGAGGCGAGGTTTAGCCCAGAGAGGGATTCCACCATCTTGAATTTTGCTGGGGATCCCCAAACTTCATGCCCCTTCCCCACTTTAAGGCACTCTGGGTGTGAGTGCCTTGACATATGTTATAGCAGCCAGGAGTGGACTCTTAGGAACAGGCTTTCTGTGGACCAGTCTGCTGTAGCATTTTGCCTACAGGTGGGGGGCAAACCTCTCTTTATTTGATTAATCTTTGGACTTCAGCCAAGATGGATTCCCCTGGAACTCTATTGGGGATGCAGTCTTTCCAAAGTCCTCTGCTTTAGAGATGAAGACAGAAGGCTCAAAGGAAGAGGAAAGCAAACATTTGGGGTGAAGCTGTTGTCTGGAGTTGTGCTGTGGCACTGGCACCGGTAGCCACTTGAGGTGATGGAATTCCTGTAAATGCCCCATGGAAACCTTCCTGGCAGAAAAAAGGACTCTCCTCTGGAGAGCTTGGACTCGTTCAGAAGTCGAGGAACAGCCCTTCTCTGCTTGTGAGCTACACCGATGCGAAGCTACTTTGTGCCGTGGACCCTACTGTGTATTGGACCCAGTCGACCAGCCCACTAACTCAGCGTCGAATCGCTGCCTAAGGAAACTCCCAGAAGCCGGGCTCAATACAGTTGCGCTCCAAAGAAAAGAACATATGATCTTTTGTCCTGCTAGGTCACCTTAACAGACCCTAGTGGCTGTCACGCCCCACTTCTCCACCTTATTTTTGAAAGCCATATCCTTGAACATTGACATTTGTTGCTGAAATCCTTTGCCTAAGCACCCCTGCCTATCAACCCAGAATGCCTTTTATTCTCTGCATCTCTGTGGTGCCTTTCTGGGATTGGCAGGCAGTGTTTTCATTAGTTATGTGCATTTTTGTTAGTTTATCTAAATATCAATGTTTTATAGAATCTTGATTGGACATTATTTTGGTATCGCTGTACAATCGCTGTTCAGATTGTTTCTGTGCCCGCTCACACCCATCCCGAAGAATATAGCCTGTTCTCGGCCCACTATTCCAAAAGAGGCAAAGGATGTTTACTTTTCGTGCTATGCCTCTTTCACCTTTGATTGCTATCATTGCTGGTTTAGTAGTATGTGGGGCGGTGTAGGCACTTTAGCCGTTACCCAATCTTGTACTCCTGCATCCCGCAGAGCAGTAGTCATTATGTCTCAGCCGGGTATTGCCACAAGCTATAGAAAGATGGGCCTGAAGGAGATGTGGGTAGGAACCCGTGGCTACCCCCATCATGTCATCAGAAGGAGGTAGGGGATGGGGGAATATGTGGTTCTGTCCCTTTATGAAATCGGGATTTATCATGATGATTTGACATTGTCTCCCCGTTCAGCTGGAGAGATTAGAACACTGTGATACTAGTAAAATGCGCACCCCAATCTTGGGAGTGGAGAGGATTGCATTTCAGGCGGGCTTGTGTCAGGGAGTAGAAGCAGACTACCTCCAACTTGCGTAACTCGCCAACACCTTGAGGAAGGGAGAGCGACTAGCATGTGAAGTGGGAGCTCCACATGGAGACTGGTAATCTTTGGACAGCAGAATCAGATTAACGTCTTCACGGATGTAAAGGATTAGACTTTCTACAGAAGTGCTGTTCCTACATGGAAGGTGTATGTTGTTCACAGGTCACTGTGTCTTTACAAGTCTTAACCTTGATAACCCCTCCACTTGTACCTAACTGTGGCATTTATTTTTTTCTCTTTGTCAGATGGAGGGGGGCTGATCCTGGAGACAACTGAAGACCCCCCAATGCTAACTAAGGAGGAGCCCGTCCCAAAGTTACTGCGAGCTGAAGTGAGTGAATGAGAAAGTGGTGGGCGGGCCCCGAGTACTAGAAGAAAGAATTTGTGGGCACATCTCTCAGCTTTTGGGGGAAGAGTCGTACTGTCTCGTGCATTCGTCTGTGATGGGTGAAGTATAGTAATTGGCATGTCTTATGTAGGTGGGTAATATTTTTTTTTCTCATTGAGTGCAGAATGGGTAATTTCAGACAGGCGGGAATTGGCATTTTCACCAGGTGGAGGATGGGCATCGTCGCTGTACTTTGGGATGGGGTTTCCAGTCAGATGGGGAATTAATATCTTTGTTACGTGGGAATTGGGCACCTGTGTTCGGTGAGGAACGGGCATCTACTCTCGGTGGAAAATTGATGTCCTGGTTTGGTGGAGCAAACAGCATGAATGCATGGGGAATGGGTGCCCTGGCTAGGAGAAGAATGTGGGTATTGGCTGTGTGGGGAAAGGGTGTCTCCACTGGGTGAAGATGAAATGGCTTCTGCGGATATCAAAGGTCGTTTTTGCTGGAAGAGAAGTGAGTGAATTAGCCATGTGGGAAATTGACAATCTTCATTGGGTCACACAGGTGATCTGGATCAATATGAGATGGACACAGAAAAGATTTCACGAGACACTGATTTTTTTCTGGGTTTTCATTGATAATTTTTTTTTAATTATTTTGTTTTTATTGACTTTAGTTTGTAAAAGCAAACAAAACTTTTTGTCAAAACTTTCATCATTACAATCCAATTTCCAAAAGAAGAATAAAAAAAAAACAGCGAAAGAGCAAAAAGAAGGAGCAGCAAATAGGGACAAAGAAGAGAAGGAAAACCACGGAGAGGGAGAAAAAGAACCGAAAACCAACTTAACCAATTTAAATTGACAGAGTCAAAAAACACCTTCACAGTCATTTGGCTTCTTAAAGGATAGTTCCGGGACTTTTTTTTTATTGTCCCTACGGGTCGGCCATGTGTTTGTAAGCATAAATCGGTAGATCGTAGGAAACTTTCCTATGGACCTTACCCGACTTTTCGCCCATTATCGCACTCGAAATCAGCCTCCATTTTGTGATAATCCTATCATTCCGCCGCATCGACCTGGCTCACCTGCCTTTGCGGCACTAAATCAAATCCCCCGCCCCTGAGCCTGACATCAGCAGACGCGTACTGCCCATTTCAAGCACGTCTCGTGTCAACAATCGCTGCGCCTCAGCTATTGACGTGTTGCCATGGAAATGGCAGGACGCCTCTTTCCCCAATAAGTATAAACAGACCGTTTCACAACACACAGCAGCAGATTTTCGATTCCATTCCTCTCTCTGTGTTACTTTGAGTATTCTGTGACTCGTTTCAGTGCTCTGGTCAGCTACCTTCGCCGCTTGTAGCCCGTGTGAACACCTGTACCATCTCTGTAAATTATTTTACTATCTTTACCGCACAATGGCCACAATAATGCCGTATATGTACGAGCCCGAGTACACCGAGGAAGAACTACTGGAAAGTCAAGCACGCGAAAACGATGGGGATTCGGACGGCAGTTGGGAGGACCAGTCAACGGATGAAGAGCCTGGACCATGTCGCATGGACGGCGTCTCCACCTGGTGCACGTGCAATCGGTGCGAGCTAATGCCAACTGAGGAGGAGAACTGCTGCTGCCGTGAAAATTCCGGGTGCTTGGCCTACATTTCGGAAAGCGAGCAAAGTCTGCAGGAAGGCGAGCAAAGTCCGCAATGCATCACCGAGCTGCCAGAGTTCAGGGAAGCCTGCCTCTCACGGACCGTGTTGAGGATGATGATGGTGCTTATGCACGAACTTCGCGGCACTGTTCGTCCGCGTAATCCGAGTAACGAGTAAGTATACTCTGTTTGTGATGTCAGTGATGCCACCACTATTTCATGGTCGTCTCCCACATATAAAATTACATTTACATATCATTCGAACGCATGTAAATTTGTTCCATATAGTGCATTTTCTAGATATCATTTTTTTCTAAGAAAAATGACATGTGTTACCTGAATCGACATTGATAAGAAAGTTTGGTCAGTTTAATACAGTTTGCATCTTTTTTTTTCACAGGTGGTACAGGCTGGTGGCCTATCGTTGCTTCACTTGGTGGCTTCACGGGAGGCTCGGACACCGCGTTCGGAGAGTAATACCTGCCTGTGCGGTACTTGCCATTAGACAACATTTCCCCAGTGACAGTGGACAATACCGCGGATTTTCCCTCGATGTGCTGCAACCTCAACTTTACAATGTGTAATGTTTATTATTTATGTTTAATTAAAATCTAAAATAAAGCCCAACATATATTTTAACAATGGTTGTTTTGATTTTTTAAATGAATCTAGTGTATATTCTCCTGGGAGGGTGAGGTATTTATAAACTCACCCCCCTGCATTCCATGTAGTAGATCCTGCAGCCATCCTCTTACATTCAGTTAGATGGCCTCTCCTTGGTGAGGCCCTGCGGCAAACTGGTCTTGTCTGCACGACCACCGCCCCGATCCACCCCCCGCCCTATCAAAGGCAGTTCGCACCGGGGTACTTGTGCTGGCAAGTGGAGCTGTCAGGGAGCGATAAAGGCCAAGAGGTGCCAAAGACCATGTACACTTCAAAGTGGTCTATAGAGCATGGGTTGTTGTTCCCATGTCTACCTACAGACCCCGTGTCTCCTGCCAAGCATCCCCCCTCACGCTGGACGGCCCCCTGCAATCCACATAAGTGTGTCTCCATTCACGAGTCTTCCTGTGTCTTGTCTGCACGACCACCGCCCCGATCCACCCCCCGCCCTATCAAAGGCAGTTCGCACCGGGGTACTTGTGCTGGCAAGTGGAGCTGTCAGGGAGCGATAAAGGCCAAGAGGTGCCAAAGACCATGTACACTTCAAAGTGGTCTATAGAGCATGGGTTGTTGTTCCCATGTCTACCTACAGACCCCGTGTCTCCTGCCAAGCATCCCCCCTCACGCTGGACGGCCCCCTGCAATCCACATAAGTGTGTCTCCATTCACGAGTCTTCCTGTGTCTTGTCTGCACGACCACCGCCCCGATCCACCCCCCCCGCCCTATCAAAGGCAGTTCGCACCGGGGTACTTGTGCTGGCAAGTGGAGCTGTCAGGGAGCGATAAAGGCCAAGAGGTGCCAAAGACCATGTACACTTCAAAGTGGTCTATAGAGCATGGGTTGTTGTTCCCATGTCTACCTACAGACCCCGTGTCTCCTTCCAAGCATCCCCCCTCACGCTGGACGGCCCCCTGCAGACCGCATAATGCCACGACATATACACGTCATTCATTCACAAACACACCCCTGTTTCGAATTCTTTATAACCCACTTCATATTTCTAATGAGAACTTCTTTGCGCTTTGCTAGTCAACCCGTGAAGGTGCTGGTTATCTGCTCTTCGTCTCTGTGAACTTCCGTGACCACTTTGAGCAAACTCGTCAGTTTGCAACCTGTGAACTGCTCCCTGTTCTACGACAAGAAACTACTCTGATCCCTGCATCTAACTGTTTGTTCGTCAAGGTAAGTCCATGTACCATAATCATTTTGCGTCCAATTTTTTAATTTATATCTATTTGCTAGTAGTCATAAAATTGCATCCATGTTTTCTTTTCGTTCACGACAGTACATGCAAGGAACTAGTCACATGTTCTGAGTTTAGTCAAATTACTTTTTCTATTTTTTGAAAGTTATTGAAATACTTATCCGCATGTGAATAACGTGTATAGTTCCAAGAACCAAAACGGACCTTGCATTGAACCTTTTATGTGTCATTTAATGTTTTAACACATTGGTATTCATAGAGAATTGTTGATCTTTACTTTTCAGAACTTTCCATAATGCCTGCCTGTTCCATTGGCGGTTGCCCTTCGAAGACCCATAACAAATCTGAAGGTACTATAATGCATGTTTTCCCTAAGACAATAGATCAGATAAGAGAATGGGTCCGATATTGCGGATATCCAGCCTCTGAGATAGAAAGTAGAGTCCTAGAAGTCTTTGCGGACAAGAGGGGTGATCGATACCGCATCTGCAGCAGGCACTTTAGCCCAGACATGTACTCCACATCATTGCTAATAAGGACGAAAACACCGCGAGCGAGGCGAAAATTGCTCTCAACCGCTATTCCCACTCTATTCGTCCACATCCCTCCACTGGTGAGTCAAGTTTACGTATTTATCTCTCGGCATTGCGGTAGTGTGTAGCATTAGCTAACAATAATTTCCCCATTTATGTATCCACTCAATATGAAGGCTGAAGATTCTCCATCCGTGTCGTTATTGCAGTCATCAGCCACTTCAAGCGCCTATCGGGTAATCTTACTTAGCTATTCTGACACTGACTTGTTTTAGGCATGTAAATCAATAGTTTTAATTGATCGTGTAATTATTTTACCTAATGGTACACCACAGTACTCGTCCTCTAGTCTTTGTTTTCAGTTATAATTATTGTTATCCAAAATAATGCAAGTACTGTCTTTCAGGGAGATGCTGAGGAGTCCAACGCATTGACGACAACCGTAGATGTCACTCAGATGCTCGAGGTACGTTTCCGGACAGTTCCATCGATGGAGATCATCAGATCTTGCATTCTTGTAGCGTGATTGTTACACACAATGTTTCTTTCGTTTTTAGCCATTGGTATGTCCTTCTGTCGTCGCCCTCCTATGTGTCTTCTTTTTTCAATATTGTGTTCATTACTAATGAAAGTCCTATGTTTCAGGGAGTCGATGGAGCATTAGTCCAAGAGGAAGGGGGAGCATGCAGTTACGGGTCGGCGCAACAGCTTGCAGAAGTGTGCACCGCAGTTACAGCGTCCCTTGATGTTCTTATGCATTTCGAGGTATGGATACTGACAGATCAATCATGCGAGATCAAATGACGTGATTACATCCGCTATACTTCCTTCTTTATTAACGCAAGTACTATGTTTCAGGGAGCTGACGGAGCTTCTTCAACAAGAACATCACCCCTAGTAGTTGATGCAGATCTCTGGGTGGTGACACTTCCAACGATGGAGCAAATCGAATCATATTTAGATATCCATTATTTATTTTAGACAACTGATCATTTGTGCAGGTCTATTTAGATGAGCCGTTGACGCCTGCAGAAAGTTTATGTTCTTTTAAACAAAATAGAAAACCATACTAATGCAATTACTGTGTTTCAGGGAGTTGCTGAAGCGTCATCTTCAATAATATCATCAATGGAAGTCTATGCGGAGCCCGAGGTATGGATCTTGACAGTTCAATCTAACTAGATCAACAATGCGTGAACTATTGTCGTTTGAATGTTCTACACAATGCGTTCATTCGTGTTTTGCTATTGAGATGTACGTATGGGTATTGGTCCCCAAGTACATTTTGTGTTTTCAATATTATTATACATACTAATGAAAGTTCTATGTTTCAGCGAGTCGATGGAGCCTCAGTGAGTGATGGATGTGCTTATCATGAAAGTATAGTCGTTGCAGCGAGGAAAGAAAGTTTCAAAGAAAAGAAAGCAAAAGAAGGTTAGTGTCCTGTTCACTATATTATGTTGTCTTTCACTGTCAATAGTTCAATACTGTAAGTTGTGTTTAAACTGAACATCCCTTTTCTAATCTGTCCTCTAGTTGCGAGTGGGTGTAAGAACTAGATCTACACAGACAGTGAAGCGAACGAGAGATGTTGCTTGTCAAACCTTTTGGCAGGGACTTGAGACTGGAGATGCATCGTGCCAATGGGAAGAATATGAAGTGATTGACAACGGAGCTATACCACCACCAGCCATTGATAGTGAATGTCCTCCTGGTAGTTTGGATGCAGTCGTAGATCAATTCACAGAATCCACACCCGCAAAAAATAAGAGCACGCGAAAGTTGAAGACATTGTTTTTTTCTCCCATCTCCGGACAAGGAACAGATGTTGCAATGGAAGAGAATGAAGTGGACGACAATGAAACACCATCAATATCACTCAGCATAGCGGAAGACGATATCAGAGATTGTACCTTTCATGCGAGTGACATGTCCTCAACGTTACAGGCCGAACCAGCTGGGATGCAGAGTGACAGTATAAGGAAAGAGGCCAAATTCATTGTATTCGATAGCTGTTTGATGGATATTATTATGATGATGAAATGTGGGCATTGGGTTGGTGGGGAAGTATGTGGGGAGCCATTGATTAATGTGACTCGTGCAATTCGAGGCACTAACCTTAAAATACATGCCACCTGTACACAATATCATCCGTTCGCATGGTCTGCACAACCCATGCTGGGGCAACTGCCAGCAGGCAATCTACTTTGTGCAGCGGCCGCACTTTTTAGTGGTTCAAGTTTTAAAAAGTTACAGTATTTCTTTCAGTTTGTGGGAATCCATTTCATTGCGAAAAGTCAGTTCTACAAATACCAAACCGATTATCTATTTCCAGCCATCAGCGAAGCTTGGAGAATGGAAAAAATGTCAATGGAAAGTACATTCGCGGGCAAACGCTTCAGGCTAGCCGGTGATGGACAATGCGACAGTCCAGGATTTTCAGCCAAGTACTGCACCTACCACTTTCAGGACATGGAAAGTAAGAAAATTGTGAGTTCGGTGGTCGTGCAGGTGTCA